>NW_025422002.1:5000000-10000000 GCF_011764305.1 Mustela putorius furo
TTTAAAAAGGCATCTTCAAACCTGAAGTTATCTAGATCTTCTCTTATGTCATCTCTCAGAAGTTCTACATCAGCTCAGAAGTTTTACATTTATATGCAGGCCCATTTTGAGTTCATTTTTATAAAAGGAAAATAATGCTTTTAATTTTTATTTTGAGCCCTTTTGTACTATTTTATTATTGTTCCCAGTTTTATCTTTTACTTTCAGAAAATAAAATTTTTTCATTATTAGCCATGAATCTGATGATTCAACTTCTAAGTAATTATCCTAAAAATATGATCATAGATTTGGAGACAGATGTTCACCGAACACAATTTATGATAGTGAGATATTAGAAATAATATATGTATTAAAAATTGCAAGGATGGCTAGATAATTATACTCAAATGATAGAATGATATAAAGCTATTCAAAATAGTAATTTTGGGGGCACCTGGGTGGCTCAGTAGGTTAAAGCCTCTGTCTTCCGCTCAGGTCATGATCCCATGGTCCTGGGATCAAGCCCTGCATCAGGATCTCTCTGCTCAGTGGGGAGCCTGCTTCCCTTCTTCTCTCTCTGCCTGCCTGCCTCTCTGCCTACTTGCCATCTCTGTCTGTCACATAAATAAATAAAATCTTAAAATAAAACAGTAAACTTTTTGACTGGTAGTTCATTCATTTATTTACTTGTTTATCCATCCATTTCACAAGTATTTACTGAACATCTATTATGTGCCAGACATTGTTCTGAAGGTTTCAGATATCTCTGTGAGCAAAATAGATTTTAAAAAGTAAAAAGAAACTTCAACCTGTGTGGAGCTTACATTTTTGTGAGGGGAGAAGAAGAAAGCCAGTCAACAAAATCAAATAATAAGTAAATTATCTTCTACATTTGAAGGACTGCAGTTTTATGAGAATGATATGCATTAAGGAGGCAGGTATGGGGCTGCAGTTTTGGAAAGGGTAATCAGGGAAGGCAGAACTGAAACAGACATATCTGGGGAAAGATTTGAAGAAAGTGAGAGAGTGGAGCCATGTAGATCTCTGCATGAAGCGTCCTAGGAAAAGGGAACAGCAAGCCAAGGCTTTGAGATGGGTGTGTGCCTAGTGTTTCCAAGGGATACCAGACTCTCTGTAGCTAGAGATGAATGAACAAAGGGGAAGGTTGTCAGGGCTAGATCAAGTTTTTTGGGGCCTAAACTAAGACAAAACACAAAATTAGGTATAATAGGGAACATTTAGAGTAGGAAAATAAGTTCCTATAAATTACAATTTTAAAAATCTGAAAATACCGTAAACATCACAAAATCCAGGAAAAAAAAAGCTAAAATCTTCATAATTTTTACTTTCTTGAGAGGGATTATGCCAAATGTTATCATTAGAATATGGAATGTGGATTATTTATATTTATTCTTTATATGTTTTATATAATATAGTTTTATAATCATAAAAGAATTAAGATGTTCATAAAAGCCCTCAAAAAAGATTTACAGTGACAACTGATGTATTTCAGAATACTGGACCAAAATAAAGATACCATGTCCTTTCTCGTTCTTATCATGCATCCAAAACACACATAACTCCAAAGTAGAAATCAGTAGAAAGTAATTAGTAGAGTTTGGTTTATTAGAGAGAGAATTTCAATAATTAGAAGGGGGACTTAAGGGATAGGGAGGATAAATGACAGAATTATAGTCAGGAACCAGAAAGGTTTCTTCAAGTTGTATAACTAGATAAATCAACAGAGAGCAAAAGATCTTCAGCTTCTGAAACTTGTGATAGGAACTACATCCAGCCTATGCTGATATCTGTCATTTACCTTTATGGTGGGGCAAGGGGCTACCCAAGGAAATCCACTGGTCTCTTCTTTCCAAATAATACATCTGCTTAGAGAGGAAAAAGCTTGGTACTGGTAGGCTAGGTCACAGATTGAAATCTAAGACTCAAGTTTAAGTCCCAGCTCCACTGTTTATTTAGGGTCTGATTTGGATAAGTCGCATCACCAACAGGAGACAGTTACCTCATTTTTTGTTAATGATGTGAGCTCTGTTTCTATAGTAGGGCTGAGATGATGACCAAATGAGATCATAAAAATGAGAGCTAAGAAGAACTAAAGAAACAGAATTATTTTATAATAAAATAATTCTCACCCTGTCAGCAACTGTTTGCCCTCCAATAGCAATTCAGAAGATAAAAAATTAAATCCCTGGTTGAAAGGGCAATCAACAGAATGATTTGGCTGTAGCTCCCCATGAAGTGCAAAGTGAATCTGCATCTTCTCAGGTACACAAAGAATGTCCTTTGACTGAAGTTTATATGTAGACTGCTTCCCAGGGAGACTATCAAACAAGTTTTAAAATGTGCCACCAGCCACTCGTTTTATTTTACTTGATCTGTTCATTCATTTATTCACTGAGAGCAGATTATGTGCCAGTCACTGGAAACAAACAATAAGAACACAAATCAGACAAAGCCTTGCCTACTTGGAGCTCAAACTGTGTTGGAAAAACAAATACTAGCCACAGAATCATACGTGAATGTATCATCACAGAATCGTGAAAACTGTGAGACAATATAAAGAACCAGTGTTTAGTTGGAGGGGCTGATGTGGATTGAGGAGTTCAGAAACATCATTCCTGGGCTGAGATGTGAGATGACTCAGTGGGGAGAAAAGAGTCAAAGCATCAAGTAGAGGGATCAGCATTAATAAAGCTCCTGTGGCCCAAGACAGTGACATTCAAGAAACTGAAAGGAGAACAGTAAGTCCAGAACGCAGAGAATGAAGATGAATGAAGTGTAAGATGAGTGTAAACAGGCAGGTAATGGTAGGGGTTTCTGCCTTTATTCTGAGAGCAATGAGAGCCACTGAAAGCTACTGAGCAGAGAAGTGACGAAATCTACTTTGTGTTTTGAAAGACTGCTCCGACCATTATGTATTAGGATGCCACATCACCGTGTATGAGATTTACACACAGGTTTTTTACATACAGAGTTACACTCAGGGTCCTACAGCTGAAGATTTTCAATTAAGGTCCTAACTTCATAAGACCTCTGAATTTCTTTGACCCTATTTCTACAATACAATATTAATGACCACATACAAGAGATTCTTAATGATTCCTAACTTGATCAATATTACCTAGGAGGAATTAATAAAAATGTAACGACTTTTTAGCTTTATGTTTCTCATCCTTTTCCAACATGGTATACCAACAGATTTTGGTTAACAAAAAGAAACAGATTAAAAGAGGCAAGGGCCAAAGTCTGAAAAAAAAAAAAACTGGAAAATTCTAACAAGCACTGTGAGTTTAAGATTTTTATTTTATTTATTATTTTAGAGAGAGTGAGAGAGAAAGAAAGAGAACCAGCTGGGGGAAGGGCAGAGGGAGAGAATCTCTAGTAGACTCCATGGCACAGCATGGAGCCCCTGTAGGGCCCAGTCTCATGCCCCCAAGATCATGACTTAAGCCAAAACCAAGAAATAGATGCTCATCTGACTGAGCCATCCAGGTGCCCCCATAGGCGCCACGAGTTTAAATATCAATATCAAGAATAGAGTTCTTACCCACAGTATTAAGATGTACTAAAGCATCAAACAACAGTGCAGTATCAAAAATAACTGGATTCCAGTAATAGCACAAATACTAATACCCTCAAGTTAGTAGATGATCATGTTTGTGGACTTCCCTATAATAAATCCGCTCCCACTCATGTCCATTCTGAAATGTTTTCTTGAATTAAAGAGGAAGGGACCACGACAGCCTGGGACATTACATACAACCCCTCATTTGTGTTAAAAATTCATTATCCTCTTATTACTAATAAATGACTGGAAATTGGAACTGTTCTAAGAAATTACTGTACCACATGCTATCAATAACTTAATTTTCTCTCATATAGGCATAAATCTTTAATAATGAAGCAAGAACAGATTAAGAAAGCATAGCTGGGGGGCGCCTGGGTGGCTCAGTGGGTTAAAGCCTCTGCCTTCCGCTCAGGTCATGATCCCAGGGTCCTGGGATCGAGCCCCACATCGGGCTCTCTGCTCTGCAGGGAGCCTGCTAACTCCTCTCTCTCTCTCTCTGCCTGCCTCTCTGCTTACTTGTGATCTCTGTCAAATAAAAAAATTAAAAAAATCTTTTAGAAAGAAAGAAAGCATAACTGGTACAGGCACATTTACCCAGGGCAAATGTGAAGAGGACTCCAAGAATATTGCTACTAATAATGGCACAACAATTACAATGTCTCAGTCAAAAATCATGTGATAGTACACGTGAACTTTGTAGTAATGCTAGTTAAAATCCTGAAATTATAAGTCTTATAATCATCACAATAAAACATTTTATGTTTATTCTTTGATAATATATACTTGCTTGTTTCATTAACTAGTAGAGCATAACTCCTCTTCTAAAGTGAAGATAAAAATCAGATTAGTCATGTTAACTGATTTTCCTATGTAAATTATAATTTTGAGATTATAAAATTGGTAAACTGTATTACTGACATACCAGAAAAAAATATCTTAATGAATTCCATGTGAAATGAATACAAATTGGTGGTACTAACTGCTTGTGTACTTTGGATTTTATGCGACTCTGGATAGACCTGTGGAACAGTATTATGCATGGGAATAGCACTCCTCCTGTACATCATATCAGGAAAATCTGATGTCTGGGGGCCTTGGCAAGAAAAAGTGAAGCAGGCAGCCTGGTTGAGAGAGACAAGAGATCAGCACAGTTGGGAAGGAGAGGTAGGCATCAAAGAGTCTCCCAGGGTGTGGCTTTTAGCACAGTATGGGTAGTATAAGCATAGAGTGAGGATGCAGGGAACAAGGAGCAAGAACTTCAGTTAGAACACTGGGAGCATAGGGGTACCTGGGTGGCTCAGTTGGTTAAGCCTCTGCCTTCGGCTCAGGTCAAAATCTCAGAGTCCTGGGATCGAGCCCCGAGTCGGGCTCCCTGCTCAGTGGAAAGCATGCTAGTATGCTTCTCCTTCTCTCTCTAACCCTTCTCTCTGCTTGTTCTCTCTCTCTCTGTCTCAATCTCTCTCCCTCTGTCTCAAATTTAAAAAACAAAACATAAAAATCCACAGGGAGCACGGAAGTAGTGACCCAGACAGTGAGACTAATAAGAACCAGAATTCAGGCTCAAAGAAGCTAATCACAGGAGCCACAGATCAAACCTTGAGAATCCTGCATTCAGCAGGAGCTGGAAGACAGACTGTAAAAACTGACAGGAGAAACAGAGGGGTGACGACCCTGACTGCAACCTTGATTGACTCAGGGCCAGAGGACAAAGAGGACAAAGGTATATACTGGTAGCCATGAAGGTACATACACATCTTCTGACTGGAGAATTAAACTTTATTCTAAGGAAAACTGACCTAGAGACTCAAGAAAACTCAGGGGAAACCTGCAAAGAGCATCAAGGGGGAAAGATTCATTGTATGAGATGCTTCAGGTGAAGGGACAAGGAGTCAGCCCTGGGTTCAAATCCTGCCTTTCTTAACAACAGCTCAAATTTAGGTCAGCTCTTCAATTTCTGTAGTCTTCTATATTCTGGTTTCCTTTCATATATAAACAAGATAAATATGGCTAACAATTCCCACTTTTCAAAGCTGCTAAGGAGTTTAAATGAGAGAATACATGTGAAAGAACATGGACCCTAGCAAAACATAATCTCATTTCTGTACCTTCTTCTTTCCATCTTCCAATACCTGTACCTTTTACCAACAGGGCAGTATTGCTGATTTCTGTTTCACATGAACATTACAAAGCCACAGGGCCTTTTCTACATGCATCTGTTACTCCCTGTCCTCTTGATTTTATGCGATGTTTCTTTCCTTTCTACATATGTTGTCATGATTGAACAATAGACTAGAAACAAGTGTCTTTTGCTTGAAATAACCTGGTCACTACCTGAACACTGCATTATCTAGGGAATAACGAAAAAGACTCACTGGTCTACAATGCTTTTTGTCTAGGGTGGCTTCAATGCTCAAAGTAGCTAATTGGCCCTAGACTTCTTTTCTACTAAAATCATACCTCTTATTCAAATGACAAGAAAAAGAAGTAGCTGGATTATAACAATGCAAAATCCTGCTGCTTCTAAACAAACTTAATTAAACTGCTCCATTTTTATACAAAGAGCTTCAAGTGCAGATAAGCATAACTCACTGAAAATGTCAGGTTAATGACAGCACTGTCTAAATTGGTCCTGTTGGGAGCAGAAGGTTTCAGAGACACATAGAAGATGAAGGATTTAAAAAAAAAAAAAAAAGAAGAAGAAGGAAAGGTTAACTGTGAAGTCGTTTGAAATCATGGCAAATACAAAACTGCAAGGCAGAGCAATAACATAAACCTTATATTTGTATTGTAATTATTGATTGATTTAGTTATTCATTCAATTTAACATATAGTTACTGAGTGTCTACCACATGCACTATATTGTGGCATGTAACAAATCATAATTTTGTACCTCAAATTAAAAGATAAAACATAAAAACAAAATGTTATTGCAAATTGAAGGAAGAAAAATAGAAAGTACAGGATTCCAAAAAATCAAAAAAATTTAAATTCATTTTTTTTTAAGATTATTTATTTGACAGAGAGAGAGACACACACACAAGTAGGCAGAGTGGCAGGGAAAGAAAGATGGAGAAGTAGGCTCTCCACTGAGCAAGGAGCCCGCCACAGGGCTCAATCCCAGGATCCTGGGATTATGACTTGAGCCAAAAGCAGTCACTTAACAGACTGAGCCACCCAGGTGCCCCAAAAAATTTTTAATTCTTTTAACTACTCCAAATGACAGTGTTTCTCTCTCATTCACAATCTATTTCAAATCCCTAGCCCCCATAAAAGTTAAATAATTCTGATAACCGATTTACTAAAATCATGATCCTGTTCTTAGTAGAGTTGTTTCTATCTTTCTGAGATAATTACTAGCACCTCTTCAATTCTGCCTCAGAGTAGGAACCAGTTCCTGATTTGAATTATTTCTGTTGAATACATCCACCTTTTTGTGATAGAAAACACTGTTAAAATACTTCCTCTAGGAGCACCTGGATGACTCAACCAGTTAAGCGTCCAACTCTTGATTTCAGCTCAGGTCATGATCTCAGAGTTGTGGGATAGTAGTTAAGCTGTCGAGACCAGAGAGCAGGCGAGAGGGCTCCACACTCAGAGCAAAGTCTCCTTAAGACTATCTCTCTCCCTCTCCCCTGCCCCTCCCCTCAGCTAGCTTACACACTCTTTCTTTCTTTCTCTCTCTCTCGCTCTAAAATAAAAAAATAATAATACGTTCTTTAGATCCCACAATCTTTTGTTGCTTTGTCCACTGATGTAATTACATGTCTGTATCTTTGGCGACCATTTGTATAAAAGTTAGTCTTGGTATATGACCTTCTGATACAGGAATTCATTAGAAATTCCCAGTCTCTCATCACTTCTTTTTAGTTGCCACCAACATCTAAGATTTTGGCTTTTCTGTTTCCTGATGCCTTTTAATTAAGGATACTTCACAAGCCACCAAGAGAAATAGTTAACTTGTCAGCTTTAGACAAGCATCTCCCAAATCTTTACATTCTATGATTCTCTATGACATAAGAGTAAGGACAAATACAACAGTAATCAGAGAAAGTAAGGCATTAATTCTGTAGGTCACAGATCTACTGTTTTTTTTTTTCACTACACAATTCATTTTTTGTTAAGTTCAACCTATTTTTTTCAGGGTTAATAAGTCCCTAGCAGCTAATGAGTTTTAAGCATATATCATGTGTAATTGCCCTGGAGCCGTATTTACGAATTGACTTTGTGTGTTAAGTATTACTTCCATTACTTAAATGGATTCTATGCAAATAGTAAAATACAAAAACACATGGCAAAAGAGGCATTTTCTACACTGCCCCATTGCCCAGATGGTGAAAACAGTGACTCAGTAGCAGAAGCAGGACCAGAATCAAGGCCAAGGAATTAATTCACTGTGTAACATTCATTGGATGAAAGATACAGTACTTAGGAACATGCGTTTTGCCCAGTCTACTCTGAGCTAATATATCCTTGATATTCCCAAGAATGGCAAAAACCATTAATTCAACTCTTTAACTCTTAGACTAAAATCAACAGTCCCCAAAACACCAGTAAAGATTTCTATATAAGGCTATACTAAATTTACTATTAGGTCACAAAATTAGAACTCATGATTTTGGAAAGGGGCAATGTTCACTATGCTCTACGTTAATCATCAAGGAAATCTGATTATTATCTCCTACATTAAACAGTCAGAGGAGGATTAGATGGATGAGAAGCCCAGCTGGAATGCTAGCTGAGGGCAGGAGGATGGTTTAGATTTGTTGTAGCCTAAGCAAGACTTGAGTTGGAGAAAACAGCCAACAATCAGACTAAAATTAGAAGAGCAAGCTTCAACATGGAGGGAGTCCATCCAGAACTGAAGAGCAGTGGCCCAATAGACCTCAAAAAGCATCAAGCTGAATTTAATGACCCAGAGAAGTCGCCACAAGACCTACTGATCCAGAAATCAGGACTCTGATGAAGTGCAAAGAATACTTGGAATCAGAATACCACAGTTCCAGTCTGGAATTGAAAATCATGATTCAGGTGACCTTGGAATAGCCTCTTGATCCCTCTGAGTCTTAATCCCTTTACAAAAAAGGCAATTTTAAAAAGCTACCTTGAGAAATTGTGGAAGGTTTTAAGTATTTCATCAGAAAATTGTAAGATGTAAACTGACACACAAATGCAAAGTTGTGGTGGTGGCATTACTATGGCTCTTGATTTTAGCAGTATTGACATGATGGAATAACATTTCAAATATTGTCTGATACATTTTCATTCTAAGTCTTGTTGACCTTCTGACCTTCAAGTCACTGAGGATAAAACATCACTGCTGGAGGACAGAAAATAAGGAAGTCATTGTTCAGCCTTGACTTTTTTGAGTCATAAAAAGTGTAATAATCATGAATGCAGTAGGTCTCAACTGTAAGAGCCAAACAGCAAGGAGAAGGAAAAGAGGTTTTCCAAGTCACAGAAGCTTCTCTTTATATTAAAAACCAGTGACAAATTCAAGGCATCTGTTTCTTCCTATAGGCAACAGAGTAAGAAACAGGACATTATGCAAGAGCAATTTTCCACCACAAAGGAAAGCCTTCAAAACCATTCATGGCTGGATTAAGAAGGTGAGAAAAATAAAAGAGAATTAGATATAATGAGGGCTTCTTTCACATCCATTCACACATCCCCACAGACCTGGGGTTTCATTCCTAGAATGGGAGAATGGGTAGTAGAAGCATCCTTTCCCCCAACAACACCTTGAAGATGTAAGAATAGAAGGAACTTTTCTCCTGCTTCCATTTGGACTCTTGGCAGGAGGCAATTTTTCAGAATATATTCCACAAACAGGAAGGCTATAGTAGAGAAAGATGGTTACAGACAGAGGGAGAGAAGGTACAGGCAGAGAAAAGGTCTGTGAGAGCAACACATTCCTAGAGCCTACATGTGGTATGGAGGAAAAACAGATAAACCCAACTGCCCCACCAGGGCCTGCAGACTTGGAAAGGGGATATGGGGATTCAAAAGGCTTGACATAAGATAGAGACACAGAGAGCCTTTGTATGAGCTTTTGTCCCCGTCTCCTGTTTTTCTTTCTGAGTGGAATCTGCTGATGTGCCTGGAACCACAGAGCCCACATGACAGAGGGGGTCCCTGCCCCTAACTCAGGAGGTGTCTTGGATTGGCATGCAAAATTAGAAAGAAAAATAAGCTGTGTTCTCTAGCAGAGTTGAATGCCATTTACCTTTGACATTTAGCACACCAAATATCAAGGGAATTTTAGTTGGCTATGAACTATGCATTCTACTAAGCCCCCGAAACAAATATAATATATACAGTGGTAGTATCCATCCTAATTTTCTTGTCCTTACAAAACTGACCTAGTTAAACAGAGAAATAGGTAATTTGGGTTGTTTTACCTGAAAAAATTGTTCCATTTCTGAGAAAGATCCTAATCTACAAAAAATACAGTTTCAGCAAAATGAAGATAGAATTAAATGTTTGAACTATGTTCTTTTCTTCTCCTTAGGCTACATAAGTGTCATCTCTGATACAATCAAATCCCCTGAAAAGTTAACCAAAAAGTAGAAAGCAAGAGTTCTGCAAGAGGTTACAGATTCCCCTTCAAATGTGCATGAACATGCCCATACGTGTGAGCACACACACAAACTCACACAAATACACACACACACGCCATGAGCTATTTAAAAACATTTGTACAATCTGCCCACATTAACTTTGTCCTAAAAATTAAAAAAAAATAATAAAATAATCCCTAAATAGACTCATCCTTATGGAACTGCTGAACTTTCAAATATTGAAAAATAAAACCCTGAGTGGCAAGAGTAGGGAATGAACACAGCCAAGCTCATTACCAGCCTCCCTTTTTGGCTTTTTTTTACAGGTACAATGAACTCAAAGGTCTCAGTGAGAGAATGAAAAGTAGGAAAATTGAAAGTTACAACCTCAAGCAGTTTCCATCAAACCACTTTCTTCCCAATTTGTTAAATGCACCCAGCCAACCTCTTCAATGAAGGAGAAAATCTGTTTTTTCATCAGATATAGTGGGAAATCATAGCAAAGCAAGGAAGTCTGCTTCCAACAGGAAAAACTGCAAATGGACTAACTTGGTGAATATTCAGGCAGTCAACAGACATCTGAAATTACACTTCTGTATCTTCATATTTAAACACAAAAATGCACCCTAAAACAAAAGTGTTCCTGGTGTAATCTTAATATAAAACGCCAACTTCTCTACTGGCTCATTGCACTTCTGAAACCAGAATTAGGGAACATTTGATTTAGATCATCTGACCTTCAATGTAATTCATCACCAATTAGACTTTATTTTTACTTTTCCATAAAGGTTTTCAATTTTTTAAGAATCCAGCAAACTTTGGGGTACCTGAGTGGCGCAGGGGGTTAACCCTCTGCCTTCAGCTCAGGTTATCATCTCAGGATCTTGGGATAGAGCCCAAGCCCCACATTAGGCTTCCTACTCAGCGGGGAGCCTGTTTCCCCCTCTCTCTCTGCCTGCCTCTATGACTACTTGTTGATCTCTGTCGGTCAAATAAATAAATAAAACCTAAAAAAAAAAAAAAAAAAATCCAGCTAACTTTTATACGTCCAGGGAGTTGTAGTATTTAAAAAAAGAAAAAAGGAAAATGTCACTGTTAAAAAGCTTTTAAGATATAAGCTCAAATTATGTAAATATTCCCATCTTTTGTGTTCCCTTCAAAATGGGATCATGAGTTGGAGATGAATCTTGCCTATCTCTAGCAAAGCTTTTTTCTGTTATTCCCATATTTTCATGGCTATTGCAATCTTGATTTAGATTAATATCACCCTATTTGACCAATATAGTACATAAGGCAAAAAGAGCTTTCCAGGAGTCCACAATTATTTGAAATGGTATCCTTCAACATAAAGTGAAAATCTCAGACATGAATTAATTACACATTTCTACCTTTTCAAAAAACTAACATTTGGATTAGATGTGGGATATAGGACTTTTTTGGAACATGGATTGGCTTTTGTTTATTTTGGTCTTTTCTATCAACAAATCTCAGCACCTTGCCTTTTGGTTATAAATGGCTCTGAATAATCTAGGAAGGGAATTACAAGTCTCAAAATACGAAGCAATGAATAATTTTCTATTCAACTCTATTGCCTAGAGCTCAGTAGTGGTAACACAAACACTAGTGGCAAAAGTATGTTCATAAAATAAATAATTTCCATTATATTTTTTCAGATTATAAAAGTATCACTTGCACTTAGGATAGCTAGAAAATACATTTTCAAAAAGAAGCATATCAAAACAACCCATAATTTATTACCTAGAAACAAAGAGCTATCACTTCATCAGGTGTAAAGATCAAATTTACAGTAGGGGTAAAGTTATAGAAAGAATAGAATAGCCCTTGAAAATTCAAATGTTGGGGTGCCTGGGTGGCTCAGTGGGTTAAGTCTCTGCCTTCAGTTCAGGTCATGATCCCAGGGTCCTGGTATCAAGCCCTACATCGGGCTCTCTGCTCGGCAGGGAGCTTGCTTCTCTCTCTCTCTCTCTCTCTCTCTCTGCCTGCCTCTCTGCCTACTTGTGATCTCCCTCTCTGTCAAGTAAATTAAAAAAAAAAAAAAATCAAGTGTTTACATAGGACCAAGCAGATGTTGTTCCTTCAATAGAAGCCAGATATTCATGTCTCTACCTGACATCTTCTAATTTAAAATTTTTCAATTCAACATTTTTAAGACATGTTGACCAATCTGCATAACTATAAACCTAACTTGGTCTGTCAGTTATCAGTTTGCAACACTTCTTATCAAAGATTGAGTCGAATCTGTGTCAAATCTAGACCATATTCTTGATTTATAGGACATTGCTTGAAAAGAGTAAGCTTCTAAAACAAAATTTAATATTGAAAGGGACTTTGGGTTCACTAACCAGGAGGCAGATGAATAATCACACCACCCCTCAAAGATGTCCAAACCCTAATCCCCAGAACCTGTGAAAACGTTACCTCACGTGACAAAATGGACTGTGCTTAAGGTTAAGGACCCTGAAATGGAAAGATTTCCTGGGTCATCTTGGTGGGCTCAATCTAATCACATCTGTCCTTAAAAATAGAAGAGGAAGGCCCAAGAGCAAGTCAGCGAGATATAATATGAGTATTTGACCTGCCATTGCTGGCTCTGAAGATGGAAGAAAAAACCCCATAAGCCAGGGAATGTAGAAGCCTCTAGAAAAGCAGGATAACAGATTCTCCCCTGGAGCCTTTAGGAAAAATGAAATCAAACAAACAAATAAGAAAAAAAAAAAAAAAAAAACACAGCCCTGCTAACAGCCTGATTTTATCCTAGTGGGGCTCATATTGGGCTTCTGACCTACAAAACTACAAGATAACAAATTTATATTGTTTAAACCACTAAGTTTATAATCATTTGTTATGGCAACAATAGGAAACTAGTACAGTGATCCTAGTTTGATGTTTTACAGATTAGGAAACTAAGATCCAGTGTATAAAAACAAAGCTTGTAGAAAAATATGTTTCAAGATTCCCAGGCCAATGATCTTCCCACTTTACCAGCCCTTGTTGATTAACTTTGTGTTTGCCTTTATGCAATTTTCTCATAAGTGATTAATTTGCAAAAGTGGGGAATGGTGGGGGAGAGAGGATAGAGAGAAAAATAGAAAGAAGGGGACGGGGAGAGGGACACGGAGAGAGAAATACTCTGTTTCACTAGTACTTACTAGAGTAGTAACATTTGGATTGGGACTCACAGCTAGATAAGAGGACATATAATTGGAGGGAAGGAGATGTATTAAGATAAAAATGCAAAGCTTCTTCGATATATAACCAGTCTACCTTTTTACTGTTACTTAAATGCCTGCCTCTAATCCTGAGCTGTCTAACCAGTTTGGAATTTGCAGAAATTTAAACAGCCTGGGCACGGGCTGCACGTCCTGCTGTCTGTGAAGGATTTGTAAGGATCTGTTAGCCCAGGATTATGCACATTTTCTGTTGGCTTGGGTGTCAACCATCTGCAATATAACCGGAGCTGTGATATGCCTGCCGAGATCATGATTGCAATCACAGCTCAACGGCAAAAGCAATGCCAGAGTCAGCAGCGTGAAGGACATCAGAACTCAAGCCTGCTTGGGAAATCTGTCCCCTTTCACTTCTGTTCCCCCTTCCAGGGTGTAGTAGAACAGCCTTGGTGCCACATACAGACTTCTCCCAAAAGTCCCACAATTAATGTCTATGCTGCTGGCACCTTAGCACTCACATAGACAGTTGGTAGGACAGGAGACGCTTCTGCTGTTTGGTCCTAAAAGGACACAATAAGTCTACAAATAAGGCTGTTCTTGTTTGTTTTAGACAGATTCCACTAGGAAAAATATTCTGGGATAAGAACAAAAGGAAGAAAACCAAGCATGTGACATGGTCTGCCATTCTGTCTCAAAATGGCCAAAACCGACCACATCTCCAACCCTCTCTGTATGCTCAGAGCTACTATAAGCAAAAGTAAGTCCATGTCATGTCTCATCCCAGGCATACAGCTGAAAAAAGCTGACCTTGAGGGTACCTGGAAGTGCCCTTTACATGGCCAGGTAGGGGGAGGCACACTGCTCAGCAGAACCTACAGTGCATGATGGAAAGAGCTCAGCTCAATCTTAGCCAATCATTCGAAGTTCATTAAAAATTCCATGTCCAACATTATGACTTCCCAAACCATTTCAGTTCCCTTTTTTTCCCTCAGGTTTCTTCCTTTGAGTTAAAACCCTAACACCCAGAGTATTTCTCTATGTGCACTCATCAGTAACAGAAACACAGTTAAAAGTAGCCAAAGTGAAAAAAAAAATTTTTTTTAATTAAAAAAAAGATATAGATAGATAGATACATCTTTTTTTTAATTAAATATATATTTATATATATATAAATATATATATCACGGTATTGATAATCTCCCTCTCTCTCTGGCTCTTGGTTCTGCTTTTCTACCAGTTGGCTTCATTCTTACCTAAGTGATAGCAAGATGGCTACCAAAGCTTTGGGATTGTGTTCTATTTTCTCAGCAACTCCAGTAGAAAAGCATGCTTCATTTCTAAAAACTCCAGCAAAAGTCACAGAGTTGAGTCTATGGTTCTGAATGGCCTAGCTTAAACACATGCCCATCTCTAAACCAATCATTATAGGTAGGATAATGCAACTGTTCATTTGGCTATGCCAGGTTTCTTCTAGATTTAGCAATAGGTCAGTTAAAAACTAACTATATGACTCAAGAGTAGTTTGTTTGTCCAGAAAAAATCAGAATGCGACATAAGGAAGAAAAAACAATGAATGTCAGGCTGGCAAAAACCACAAAAGTCCAAATTTCCCCTAACTCCTAGCCAGAGTGACAGCAGTAGCTCTATGAGAGGAGGGGACTCATGGATATGTTTTCCCTGTTTCCAAACTTTCCATAATGTTAGTCCATTGTCTTTATTTTTTAAATGAAGGTGGAAGGCATGGAATAAAAGGAAAGAAAAGCAAAGCGAAATTTTAAGAGTCTCTCTCATGCTCTACCAACTGAGCTAGCTGGGTGCCTCAAAGCAAAGTTTTAAATAAATGCAGATATGATCATGTAAAGGTCACGGATTTTCTTCAGGATAGGAGAATCTCCCATTTGTAATAGATATCACCCTTTTTAAACTCTCTCCTTGTGTATTACCTCATTTGATCAGGTTTAAAATTCACTTCTTCCAAGGGTGCCTGGGAGGCTCAGTCAGTTAAGCATTCAACTCTTGATTTCAGCTCAGGTCACCATCTCAGTGTTGTCAGATAGAACCCTGTGTTGAGCCTCACATCAGGCCCCACGTCCGGTCATGTGGGGCCCAGAGTTGGGCCTTCATCAGGCTCCATGCCTGGCTCCACACTGTGTGTAGAGCATGCTTAGGATTCTCTCCCCCTTGTCTACCTGCTCTCTCTCTCTCTCTCAAAAAAGTAAGTAAATAAATATATGTTACTCCTTCCAAAGATGACAAATAAGACAAATGGGATCATGAGCTTGTCTTTCAAATGATTTCTGCTTCACTAAAATGTATTGCTCCAACACTAAGAGCATGACTCCAAAATAATTCAAGGAAAAGGTATGTAATTCTTTTTTAAACCAAAAAATAAAATAAAATAAAATAAAAAAGAAAAATTCAACTGGTTCCAAACTATATGGGAATAGATCTGGAACTGTACGATTCCTGAGCCTAGCAGATTCAAGACCCTCTTAGATCCTACTCCAAGATGTCTCTTTAGTTTAGTCTCCTAGTACCCAACACTCATCAATAATCATCTATTTCTATTCCAGCAATCCATCAAGCATTCTTAAGACTCCTGTCTTTCTCCCCTCAGTTCACTGACTGGGAAATATCCCCCAGACTCCTCTTTGCCTGTAAAGCCTTCTCATCTTTAAAGCCCTACATAGGGACACTTGAGTGGCTCAGTGAGTTAAGCCTCTGCCTTCGGCTCAGGTCATGATCTCAGGGTCCTGGGATCGAGCCCCACATCAGGCTCTCTGCTCAGCAGGGAGCCTGCTTCCTCCCCCCACATCCTGCTTCTCTGCCTACTTGTGATCTCTCTGTCAAATAAATAAATAAAATTTAAAAAAAAACTAAAGCCCCACATAAATACCGTATTTTTTAGCGAGCATTCCCTTATCCCCTTAAAGTTTCCTGAGCTCTCAAAGGACACTATGAATACTCCTCTCTGATCTTTCAGTCTGCCTTATATTATAGTTACGTGCTTAAGTAGGCAAGGCTGTGTCATTTTCTACATATTTATAACCTTACCACCCTGAAGACTGCAAATGAACTGCTTATTTTATTTCACTTTATTTTATTATATCACTGAGTGACAGAAGACCCAAAAAAAAAGAAGAGAGACTCCTTCAAAATCTACAGACAAGAAAATACATAGCAAATCTTTAGTATTATGCACATAACCTTTTCCAGGGAAGTCTAGCATTTTATTCCTTTACCTAGTGGCAAAATACATTAAGAAAAGAGTTGTGAACTCTACTAAATAGGAAAAAAAAATTTAAGAATGAAAGGGAGCTCTCCTCACTATGATCAGACCTCAGCAATCATCTGAAAGAAGGAGGCAAGTTAAAAATAAAGCTCTCACCCAGAAGGCGGCCAGGATCCAACCCAGTTACTTATGCTGAGCCAGCATCTTTCCAGTGCCACTTCCCAGGTGGTTAAATACAGCCATGCAGTCCTCTGGGCCAGAGTCTGGGCTAATTAAGGAGTCTCTGGAAAGGAACACAGAGACTTTTAATAAAAGAGCCTCTACAAGCCACTGTATTGGTATTATACCTCTTGAAAATGCCAGTCCCTTTCACACCAATGTGCATCACCACACCAACAAACACAGGAAAGAGGAGTTTGGGTGACAATAATTCTGTGAGCCATGAATGCTTCTGTGATCTGCAGCACCAGAATCCTTTTTTGTAAAGGAAATTCAGAAAGGAAAGGCACACATATTATTTTTCCATGGATATGACTTATAAATGTCTAACTCAGCTGCCCTTTGACTCTTTCAAGTGCTTTTTTTCTTGAGAGAAATAACAACCCATTTAGGTTTTCTATAAAGCTTATTAACTTGAATGATAAAACAGATACTATTACAAAGTACATCACTAGAAAGTAGGCTCCTTGTAAACGGTAGGGAGATAAAGGGATACCCAACCAATATCCAATGTCATTACAGCAGTAATGTCTAACAAATCTGAATCCAACTCTCATTTGTTAATATCTAGAAAAAAAAAACTGTCATATGCATATCGTGAGAGCAGGGACAGCCATGGTTGTGTTAATATTTTTGTTATTTTTGAATTATTGCTTGTGTTTTCAGAGAATCTCAAGGTTGATTACCTACCTTAAAGATAATCTTGTAAAATCTTGAATCCAAAGACCACAAAACTTGTGGAACACATTATTGTTCCTTTAAAATTCCTGTCATCATTTATAAATGATTGAAAGTGTGGTTTATCAACTTTTTTTGGCAATAATGATTATGATTCCTCATATATAAATAATACTTCCTAGTACACAAAACATTTTTTCACAAATAAAACTGAATTCTCACAGTGGTATCTGTTAATTGCTCCAAGCTTACCTAACTATTCCCCAAATTGTAGTATTTCATAAAAAAAAGAAATATTCTAAAACATCCCAGTTTATTTTTACATAGTAAATATGATTTTTTTAAAGAAGGAAAGGTCACATTTCAGAAATGTGAATGCTTTAGTTCATTTTCAGCAACACATACTTATCAAAGTACATAATGCAATGCATTGGAACCCTTAAATGCAAAAACATAACTTTAATTTAGTTTACTCATAAATTATAATTAAAAGATTTTTAGTAGACAACCTGCAAATAGAAGGCAGTTTTAACAAAAGTGCCATACTTCAAATTATTTAGCATATGCAGAAGATAGGGCAAAACTAACAGGAAAGAGCATTAATAAAGGCCAGAAGTAAGGGAAAGGAAGAACGAATGGGTTAAGTAGTCATCCTAATAATCAAAAATTCAAGTTTCCCAAAGCCCAACAGTCATGCCCAAACACAAAATGGGTAAATTCCTTATGTGGAATAATTTTGGAAGCCATGAAGACACTAACAAACACTCCATCAGATCCTTCCATTTGGCTACTTAATGCCTGAAATTCTAACAGAAACGCATTCCTTTTGTTTGAGGATTTGGCCCTATTAGATTTCCATTCCTTTCAGGATGCAGTAGTAAATGTAGGGTGTATAATACAAGCTGCTCTTGGTTGTCTACACTGCCTGTAACTAGTAATCTAAAACAGGGAAACTTGAAGGTGAGGGGCTAATGACAAGATAATGATCCCACACTGAAGAAGTGTTCTTTGCTAAGCATTTTATAGCCACCACCTCATTTAATCCTCATATCGATGCTATGGGTTAGATATCCTTAACCACATTTTATTTGTAAGGAAACCAAGGCTCACAAAAGTTAGACTTACCCAAGGCTCAGGGGGAGGAAATAAGAACCGAGGGTCATAGCTGGACCACTAGGAGAGATAAACTGACAACTAAGCTGATACTAACCCAATGGCTTTGGGTTCCTTAAAAAGAAACCTCAGTTCTGGGGCGCCTGGGTGGCTCAGTGGGTTAAGCCGCTGCCTTCGGCTCAGGTCATGATCTCAGGGTCCTGGGATCGAGTCCCACATCGGGCTCTCTGCTCAGCAGGGAGCCTGCTTCCTCCTCTCTCTCTCTGCCTGCCTCTCTGCCTACTTGTGATCTCTCTCTGTCAAATAAATAAATAAAATCTTTTAAAAAAATAATAAAAAAATAAAAATAAAAATAAATAAAATAAAAAATAAAATAAAAAAAATTAAAAAAAAAAAGAAACCTCAGTTCTGAAAGAATTAATCACTGAAGCATGACTGACTCTTCAAGTGATTAAGTGGCCCCAGGTCTGAATCCAGAAGAAAACAAGCAGGAAGACCAACAAACAAAATGTCTTTCTCTTCTCTTCTCTTTTCTCCATCCCCCAACTCGCTCCTTTCCTTCCTCCCCAACACCATTCTCTTTCTAACACACACCAGTTACATTCAAAGCATACTGATAAAGAGATAGAAAACTTAAACTGCCCAATAAACAATGCATTTATAATTAGACTTCCTAATTCTTTAGAATCCTGCCACAACAAGGGTACATATTTACAGAAACAAAGGGAATGGAGGGGAATTTTAATTCATGGCAAGAATGTCCTCAAAAAACAAAGCGCACTGAACTTTGCCTCAGATTTAAACAAAGGACAACCAGCATGTGGGAAACTCCCTAAATATAACTGGTATTAAAACTTAATCAGGTCTGATAGCAGGATATTTCCTGGTTTTGCCAAGCAAAGATGTTTGATAATATTGACATTAACAAAGATGAAGAGAGTGGTTATTTAAATTTCACTTTGTTAAGAATTTCTCAAGACAGTTTTACATTCTTAAACTACAGCATTTCACCCAGGAGAAGAGCTCTGGACACCACAAAATAAAACCAGATCATGCAGGATGAAAACTGATCAACTAGATCTGACTTCACTAGTAAGGCAAATTGTTAAGACAGTAAACAGAAAATAATGTTAATTATGAATAGTCACAGGCATCAAAAACTGTAGTATTAAAAATGACTGGATATGAAAAGGAAGAAAACAAATCCTGAAATATGCCAACTCCATCACTGAAAATATCATTGTTAGCCTGATTTGCCAATGTTAACACCTATTACCAATCACATTCATGAGGATCTACAGTGTTTTTCTTAATCAATAAAAGTTGTTAACTCCCTGAAAAACTGGAAATAACCAAAATCCTACAATAGAAAAAAGAAAGCAAGGTTTAGTTTTTTTTTAAAAAAAAATTTTTTTAACCAAATTTTAGGCCTTAATTCTACTTGGTATTCTTAAACCAAGCACTCCAAGTCTTACACATCATGCATTTATTTCCACCTATAAGGAGGACAAACTAGATCAACTCTTGGGAGTCTAATATTTTTGGATTTTGTCATCCTTGACTACATTTTTAAAAACCCACTTTGTTCAAATGCTTTTGTACTATCGATGGAAACACTAATTAATTGAAAATTAAAAGCACAACTTGTGCTGAAAAAAGTCCTTAAAAAAAAAAAAAGAAAAAAGGAGCTCCTTGGAATTCTCCTGTTTATTAGAGTATACTAAATGGAGTTCATTCCTACATATTCTACAGATCTCTGGATGATATAGAAAGAACCAAAAAAAAAAAAAAAAAAAAAAAAAACGATTTTAGAAAACAAAGTGCTGAAAATTTCAGAAATAAGTAAATTCTCCTTTATTCTTACCACAGGGCTGCTGGTTTCACTAGCATCTCACTGCCCTCTCTTGGTAGATTAAAATAACAAAAGCTGCTATCTTTGCAGGGATTGGAATTTGGCTTCAAGCTTCAAGAAAACAGTCTGATTCTTGCCAGCAGGGGCAATCTATGGAATAAGACAAGTGTCAATGTAATCTGTAATATTTAAAAGGTAGCAATTTGTTACTTTCAATTTTCTTCCAGGAGCCAATTTAGTGACATGCAGAAAGTTTATCAGGGAGTACTCTGGGATCAACCTTCTGGAGAAGAAAGCAAGCAGCAACAGGGCTGTTAAGCATTTCCAAAAAGAGCCTTATTTGACCCCACATATCTGACGCTAGATAGCCCTTTGGAGCAGTCCTGAGTTGGTGCAAGATCTAAGGACTTCATAAGCCTCACTTCAACCAGTTATTGGATACTCACTGCCCTGAGAAGGGGCTCTGACCATGGACAAGGTGACTCTTTAGTCAGGGGCAATTTCTGGAGAGGACTGTCACTTCTGGAAGCTGGAGCAACAGAAGACCCTTCAGTCCTGAAGGAGAGTCGGAGGTGTCACATCACAGTATTTGCTATACACTATCCTTAATAACTTTGTTTCTTTATAAACACCATACAACTGATCTTACAATAATTACAAAAATCAAAGGTAATAAATGCAGGAAATGGTACAGCCACTTTGGAAAGCAATTTGGTACTTCCTTTTATAAGGAAATATAAATTTGCCATGTGATCCAGTAAGTCCACTCCTAGGTGGAAGAGAAATGAAAATATATGTCCTCACAAGACTTATACAGAAAAAGTTCATAACAGCATTATTAACAACAATTCAATGTTAAATGGGTAAACATAATGTGTTATATCCAAAAAAAAAAAAAAAAAACAGATTAATACTCAGCAATAAGAAGGAACAAAGTACTGATATATACATATTACAACATGAATGAACCTCAAAAATACTATGCTAGGTGAAAGAAGACAAAAGCAAAAAGCTACATATTTTGGACTCCCTTTATATTAAATGTCTAGAAAAGGCAAATATGTAGAGAAAAAGTATAATGAGGGTTGCCTGAAGCTGGAGGTGGGAACAGGAAGTAATAAAAAATGGGCATGAGCAGTATTTTGGAAGTGATGGAAATGTTCTAAAATTGGACGGTGGTGATGATAGCACTGTGTAAATTTAATAAAAATATTTGAACTGTATGCTTAAAGTGAGTAAATTTTATAGTAAGCAGATTATACTTAAGGAAGTAGAAGGGAAAAAAGCAGGCAGGCAGGCAGGCAGGAAAGGAGGTATCATTCAATATGCACTAGGTGGCATGACCTGATAGGTGGGTTTTTCCTCCAAAAGACCATAGTTAAAATAACAGCCTAGTTGAATCTGTCAGAATATGTCAGATGAGCAAGTTCTTGAATCTTGATGTTAATAAATAAATTCATATAGGGTAAAGATCAGCACAGACCAGGACTCATAAACATGATGACAGACACTTCCCTAAGGCAGATGGTAGGAGACCAGCCTAGAGATGATACTAAAAATAAACAAAGAAACAAACAATTCTAATATATATATATATATATATATATATATATTCAATGTTCCTCTGAAATTCCCAACTTCACCCAGACTGACAAATAGGATGGCTCTGTCTTACTTATATATATGTGTGTTTGTATATTTGTATGTGTGTGGGTATATAATTAGTAATTATAATTAAGTAAAATTATTGATAACATTAAAATTATTACCTAATTATTATTACCTAATATTTTTCAATCTTAAGTATTATTTAATAATATATACCTATGCATAAGTATATATACTTAATAATACATATAATACATATTTATACATATGTATACATATATACCTAATAATACCATGTTTCACTTATTTCTTCCTTCATGATTGTCCTTGATGTTTACCATAATTTTATTTCAACAACACACAGAATTCATATGGGGCTAAGACAGGAGTGAAAATGGAGAGAAAGAAGAAAAAGGAATTTAATCTCAACTGAAAATATACTACATTCAGCACTGCCCTAGGCTTTCTTCATATACCATCTACTTTAATTACAATGTTGTGAGGAGGATAATTATTTTTATTTAATGAAAGACAAAGCTGAGACTCTGAAGATTAAGCAATTCACCTGAGGTCACCCAGCAAGGCAATAAAACAACTATGGATAAGACTATATAAACCAGGGATGCCTGGGTGACTCGGTGGGTTGAAGCCTCTGCCTTCGGCTTGGGTCGTGATCCCAGGGTCCGGGGATCGAGCCCCGCATCCAGCTCTCTGCCTTGGCAGAGAGCGTGCTTCCCCTCTTCTCTCTCTCTGCCTGCCTCTCTGCCTACTTGTGATCTCTCTGTTAAATAAATAAATAAAATCTTTTAAAAAAAAACAAAACAAAAAACTATATAAACCAGACAACACAAATACCAGACTCCTTTGTGATTGTCTTTTTGGAGTTATACAGTGAGATTCTGCCCCTATGAATGGGGATAGGGGCTCCCTTGGGGGAAAAAAAACAAAACTGAATACCCTATAGCAAAATATCCTGGGAAAACTTTTTTCCTGTATTTGGAATTAATCTCTGAAATGTTTTTTTAAAAACGTTTCTACAGGGACGCCTGGGTGGCTCAGTTGGTTAAGCAGCTGCCTTCAGCTCAGGTCATGATCCCAGCGTCCTGGGATCGAGTCCCACATCGGGCTCTCTGCTCAGCAGGGAGCCTGCTTCTCCCTCTGCCTCTGCCTGCCACTCTGTCTGCCTATGCTCACTCTCGCTCCTCTCTCTCTGACAAATAAATAAATAAAATCTTTAAAAAAATAATAAAAATAAAAAAATAAAAACGTTTCTACATAGTCAATTTGCCTAGGACACCAAAGTTCACAGAGATCTAGAATGATCATGGGATATGGAGCGGCTTCTGGACACAGAGACACTGGACAGAAGTTACACAGGAAGCTGGCCTGTGGATTCTCTAGAAACAGATGCCAAGATGGTATTTGGGGTGCAAGACGTTTATTAGGGAATGCCACCAGTGAAAAGAAGAATGATGAGGCAGGACTGGGTAGAGGACGAAGTTCAAATGTGATGCAAGTCTGACAGACCCCTGACCAACCTGGTGGGAATCTTCTGGAGCCGGGATTCCCCATCACGCTTGTCCTGTGCTGCATCTGTGTCAACACCACCCAGGAAGAGACCCTAGAGGGGGTTTAGCTTTGTTAAGTTGTTGAAAATTATTCTCTGCACTGCCCATCCATTTCATTAAAGTCTAGTCTCAGTTTGTGATGAGAACAATCAGAAGAAGAACCGGCCACTCCCACCCCAGCAGTCCTTCCCTCACATCTTATGGGCCAGAACAAATCATTTGTTGTCCCTAAACCAATCACTGACAAGTGATTCATTTAAATCATCACCAGGGGCTCACTGTAATTGGGGTCCACCTGCTATACTACAAATGAGGTCCACTTCCCTTAAAGCACATAGCTCTGACAGAAGGGGCAGATATTTGGACAAAATCAGAATTCTCTTGGGAAGAAAAGAAAAGCAAAATGTTGGTTGGGCATACAACCAACACTGTTCCCTATAGCAGAGCTCTGTTGCTGAAATCAGCAAATGTCTCCCAGCCAAGCAACTCTGCTGCAAGGGTCACAAGTAACAGAAGGAGCAACCTCATAAGAAGAACAGAAAAAATTGTTTTGGCTTGTTTCTGCTTGTCTCATAGTGTCCTAAGAGATTGTGTATTCTAAAAACATCTCCCAGGAGGCTAATTTCCCAAATCAATTTCATTTTACTGTGATTCTGGTTACTTTATACATAAGAAATAAAATATATAAACTCTGATCTGCCTGGCTGCCAAGTTCATGGGTTCAAGCACGGGGTGCGAAATTTTCTCAGATCCCAATTCCCTTGGGGGAATTTAATAACCAGACCCAACATTCTCTGACAAGAGATTTGAAAGGAACCCAACCCATACAAGAGACAACAGGGATGCTTAGGCTTAACTGCTGCAGGAATGGGCAGAAAATAGTTCGTATTTCACTTCCCAAAACTAAAGCTATATGGCAGCACATTGTGAATATGTAAGTTGATTTAAATGAAAAAATAGTCTGAAGAGATATTATGTAACTCACTAAACAATAAATGCTTAACTGATCTCCCTAAATATTATTATTACATGAAAAAAATAGAGCTATGCCTTTTAGTATGAGAAATGAGAACTTTGGGGCACAATTAAAATTCAGAAGCATGTCTCACTAATACTTTACTATAGCCCTATTTATTTTTACTATAAGAAAAAAATAAAAGAAGAATGTCTATTCCTGCAAACATAGTTTGTAACTCCAGTTCTGCCACTCACCGAATGGAGGGCTTAAGCTGTTGAGGATCTCCTCGTTTTTGCCATTTGAAAAAAGGAGATGATTTCTAGGTTCCTTCTAAGCCCATCAATCTAGGACTGTAAGATATACTTGATTCCAGGAACCAGTAATACTATGCTACATGACACATCTTCTATGGTTCTTGGAAGCAACAAGCTATTTCTTTTTGTTTTCTTATTTACCAAATATGGTTTCATAGGTATGGGTGATAATGTGTGTCCTTTATTAGTGGTTTTATATTTCCTAGGATTAATTGCAATACCATACATTTTATTATTAGCCATTGAGTTAAACTGGATCTTTGTATAAAACACAGTAATGTTCAGAAGCCTTAACAAAATAATCATATAAATCTGGATACAAAAATAATCTCCCAGTGCCTTAAATAGGTTCACACTTGTAGCCTTCAAGACTCTCTGATAGAAAGTAGTGAAGATGGAAGGCAAAGAAAGATGAAGTAAAATATCAGACACATAATTTCAGAACTATAAAACACCTTGGAGGCAGAACTGGACTAAAAAAAATTCTCCCCACCAGCCATTCCCAGTCCCCCATTTCTAAAAAAGAGACTCACTAGTTTTGAATTAAAGCAAGTCTAGCCATCTGTATTTTTATCAAGTTCCTTGAGTGATACTGAAGCACAGGCAGGTTTGAAAACCACTGACAGACTCCAACTGCATTATGTAATAAATGGGGAAAACTAAAGTTCATGTAGTTAAAGAACAAAAGCAAAACCAAATTACCCAGGCCTCCTTTACCAAAAGTCTAGGGTTCTTTCTATTACCACATCAATATACATCTTAATCACATAAAAACAGTATGCTCAACATTAAATTAAGAACTATTTATAATTCTTCAGATGCAGGAAGAAAGACTACCCAAGAAAGAGCATGAAAATAAGGATTATTTAGAGGAAAATAACTGCATGGAATGAGGTAAAGTACACAGAGCAATCCAGACCTAATAAGAAAGAAAGTGGAAACTGGAGGGAAAGAAGTAGGAAACAGGAAAGGCAGGGATGTGATCCAGGTTAGCAAAAAAGAATAGAGCAGGATTCTGAATCAAACTAAAAATGAAAAACACTCAAATTCTTTACCTTCAGAAAATCTGGACAGAACTTGTATATATAAAAATGACTTCATAGGTACCATTTTTGTATTATACTTTCACATTCAGCATAATAATCTGAGAAGTCAGATTGCAAAAAGTTGTGTTAGAATATCTCCATTAAAAAATAGGTCAAGGGGCACTTGGGTGGCTCATTGGGTTAAGCCTCTGCCTTCAGCTCAGGTCAAGGTCTCAGGGTCCTGGGATTGAGCCCCACATCAGGCTCTCTGCTCAGCAGGGAGCCTGCTTCCCCCCTCTCTCTGCCTGCCTCTCTGCCAACTTGTGATCTCTCTCTCTCTGTGTCAAATAAATAAATAAAATCTTTAAAAAAAAAAATAGGTCAATACCCAGGTCACTGGGGACACAGAAAGAGGTTCCCATGAGGTTTCATCACTTCCAGGCAACTAACTTTAAGTGGGGTCAGTCCAAAGACTTAAGGTACTGATCATCATCATCATCACCAACACCACACCAAGTATGTACTAATAAATAACCATTATGCTAGGTGCTAGAATAAAGGGCCAAAAAGCTTTCTTTCTGTTTGGTAGACAAGGTTGAAAAGCACAGAATTAGCTCTAGGAAACCTGGAAGTAGTCGTGTGCTGGTAAATGTTGAAAAAACAGGGGAAAGCCCTGACTTACGGGGTTTGTCTATTTCCATGGTATAAATGCTTCCATAACAGTCCGTTTCATGCTACCACGATGACATCAACCAGCTTAAAAAAAAAAAATACCTATAAATTTAACAATTGTTTCTTATAAGCTGGAATGAGCAGGCCTTAGCCCCCCCACTGCTCAAAGACCACAGAACTAATCCCTCTATTTTCCCAAAATCACATTCAGAAAAAAAAAAAGAGAGAGAGAGAGAAAGAGAGTGATAAATTGACTTGTCAAAGGTCACATAACTAGGTTATAACAAAACTAAAAATAGAACCCACTTCCTTGCTATTTCCATTATAACACCCTATAAACTGAAAGATGGTATTTTATGGTATCTGAATTTAGAGACTGGGAGCTCAGGTTCTGAAGTCTACAGACCTAGGCTGAAATCCCAGGTCCAACTACGAATGAAGACTATGATCTTGGAAATTTACTGAGTTTGTAAATTTTATTTATCTGGAAATAAAAATGTTATTTAGCCTTATTTTTTTAATCTGTAAGTCGGGGATAAGAACACCACCTGTATCTTACTAGACAATGATGAAGATTAAATAAGAAAACTGTGTAAATCACTTGCCAAAGAGCCTGGCATACAATACAAATTCAATATACATCGGCTATTACTACTAGGGCATATTAATACCTGCTCGGCCAGCACTGGTTCACAGAACATGAAGGTCCTTGACAGGATAACTATAGAATATGACGGTAGTGTTTAGAAACTTCTTCAGCAATTTGATATTGACACAATGTTCAAACATGGGACCAGGGAATTCATTTTGATAAACAAGGTATAAACAAGTTTGGATGCTGTCACACTTAAACAGTGAGCAGCATGGGGCACAAAATACATGCTAGTTAAGCACAAGATTGCTCAAGTGTGATATTTCAGGTTAGTTTATATCTGTCACCCACAAATAAATAAAAATCTGATAAAGTGTAGGTATTTGTTTTATCTTTAAAATGTGTTATTTTTACAAACATGATTTTAGGTCAAGATTACTTCCTAAATGTATTAAGCTAAATTAGGAAAATGAAATTATTTTATTTTTAACTCTAATTTACATATGCTGGGATAACCCTCACTGAACTTCTGTCAAGAACAGCCACTCGTCTTTTCTGAATGCAGCAGTGGTAGTAAATGAAATGATAATGATGGACATAACTCCAAATAAATGAGGACCAAAACAGTCTGTACTAATTTTCTTAGGAATGTGATACCTTGTATATTGGCTTTAGTGGTGTAGCCGTAATTGAGGGTGAAAACATAACAATATATTTGTGGAGATGTAGAGACTAATCAAAACTTATAAGAATCTTACATATAAACCATAAATAAAAAATTAAAAACCAAAGAATACTTTTAAAGAAAGGGCACAGAGCTTAAAGGCTAATAGATGCATATGTTCAATATCCCACATATAGATATCAGCAATTCTCAGCCCTATTTTAAGTACCACTTCAGGCTGCTACCACTAAAAGACCACAGACAAAAATGTTTGCTTGAAAATACAGGTGAATCTAAGGCAAAGAAAGTAGCTCAAATGCCAATTTTCAAGGTTACAACAGCTCAACATAGCTAGGTACCAATGATATAGAAGACCAACTCATACAGCAAATAAAGCCCCTGAATTATTTTTCATTGTTAACATAGCTATTTTTAAACTATATTTATAATATTTTTCTGATTCATTGTTGATAAACACAAGCAGTTCTGAACTGTATAATATCCTAAGTTGTCAACATATGAATTTAAATTAAATTTTGTATATGAGTGTTCCGATGGCATGGCTCCAACAACAGGAAATGTTTTTGGACTAGCAACACAGATTAAGGAGTGTAAGCCAACATGTAAATGATCACACTACCTCCTTCAATGACAAAGTCCTATTATTCAGAAAAAAAAAAGTCAACAAAACTAAACAGTGTGCTTAGAGACATAGCATATATGGGGCCATAATAAAAACTAACTCACTAAAATCTTGTATAATTCTCTTTCTTATGTAATGATATAAAAGTTGACAATAAAAATACTTATGTGTAGGGGCCCCTGGGTGGCTCAGTAGGTTAAAGCCTCTGTCTTCGCCTCGGGTCATGATCACAGGGTCCTGAGATTTAGCCCCGCATCGGGCTCTCTACTCAGTAGGCAGCCTCCTTCCTCGTCTCTCTCTCTCTCTCTCTGCCTGCCTCTAGCCTACTTGTGAGCTCTGTCAAAAAAATTAATAAAATCTTTTAAAAATAAATACTTATGTGTAGCAACAAATGGGTGGCTCAATTGAGTGCCTTCAGCTAAAGTCATGATCCCAAACTCCTGGGATTGAGTCCCACATCGGGATCCCTGCTCAGCGGGGAGTCTGCTTACCCTCTGCCCACCACTCCCCCTGCTTGTGTGCTCTCATTCTCTGACAAATAAATAAATAAATAAATCTAAATAAATAAATACTTATGTGTAGGTATAGTGCTTATTAGCTGGAAAAAGTCTGTAAAGAATGCCTGAACTCCAAAATGAACTTCTTGAGGAGGAGTCAAGATGGCGGAGAAGTAGCAGGCTGAGACTACTTCAGCTAGCCAGAGATCAGCTAGATAGCTTATCTAAAGATTGCAAACACCTGAAAATCCACCGGCAGATCGAAGAGAAGAAGAACAGCAATTCTGAAAACAGAAAAACGACCAGTTTCTGAAAGGTAGGACCGGCGGAGAAGTGAATCCAAAGCGACAGGAAGATAGACCCCGGGGGGAGGGGCCGGCTCCCGGCAAGAGGCGGAGCAACGGACCACAAAATCAGGACTTTTAAAAGTCTGTTCCGCTGAGGGACATCGCTCCAGAGGCTAAACCGGGACGAAGCCCACGCAGGGTCAGCGTGGCCTCAGGTCCCGCAGGGTCACAGAAGGATCGGGGGTGTCTGAGTGTCGCAGAGCTTGCGGGTATTGGAACGGGAAAGCCGGCTACAGAGACAGAGCAGACAGTAATCTCGCAGCTCAGTGTTACCTTGAACCAGTCGCAGGCTCGGTGAGCTCGGAGCGCGGCCGGAGGTCAGGCAGACGGGAGTAACTGGGCGCTGTTCTCTGAGGGCGCACTGAGGAGTGCAGCCCTGGGCTCTCGGCTCCTCCAGGCCAGAGACCAGGAGGCCACCATTTGTATTCCCGTCCTCCGGAACTCTACGGAAAGCGCTCAGGGAACAAAAGCTCCTGAAAGCAAACCCCAGTGGATTACTCACCCCGGCCCCTGATAGGGCAGTGCAATTCCACCTGGGGCAAAGACACTTGAGAATCACTACAACAGGCCCCTCCCCCAGAAGATCAACAAGAAATCCAGCCGAGACCAAGTTCACCTACCAAGGAGTGCGGTTTCAATACCAAGGAGAGCAGCAGAATTCCAGAGGGGGAGAAAGCAAAGCACGGAACTCATGGCTTTTTCCCTGTGATTTTTTTTAGTCTTGCAGTTAATTTAATTTTTTTCTTTTTCATTTTTTGTTTTTTTTCTTGCCTTCTGGAAAATTTTTTTTTAACTTTTACCTTTTTCTTTTTTAGCGTTTTTTAACTAGTTTATCTAATATAGATATATTTTTTTATATTTTTCTTATTTGTTATCTTTTTTTTAATTCTCTTCTTTTCTTCTTTTTCTTTCTTTTTTCTTTTTTTTTTCTTTCTTCCTTTTTGAACCTCTTTTTATCCACTTTCTCCCCCTTAACGATTTGGGATCTCTACTAATTTGGTTAAAGCATATTTTCCTGGGGTTGTTGCCACCCTTTTAGTATTTTACTTGCTCCTTCATATACTCTTATCTGGACAAAATGACAAGACGGAAAAATTCAACACAAAAAAAAGAACAAGAGGCAGTACCGAAGGCTAGGGACCTAATCAATACAGACATTGGTAATATATCAGATCTAGAGTTCAGAATGACAATTCTCAAGGTTCTAGCCGGGCTCGAAAAAGGCATGGAAGATATTAGAGAAACCCTCTCGAGAGATACAAAAGCCCTTTCGGGAGAAATAAAAGAACTAAAATCTAACCAAGTTGAAATCAAAAAAGCTATTAATGAGGCAATCAAAAATGGAGGCTCTCACTCCTAGGATAAATGAGGCAGAAGAAATATTAGTGATATAGAAGACCAAATGACAGAGAATAAAGAAGCTGAGCAAAAGAGGGACAAACAGCTACTGGACCAGGAGGGGAGAATTCGAGAGATAAGTGACACCATAAGATGAAACAACATTAGAATAATTGGGATTCCAGAAGAAGAAGAAAGAGAGAGGGGAGCAGAAGGTATACTGGAGAGAATTATTGGGTAGAATTTCCCCAATATGGCAAAGGGAATGAGCATCAAAATTCAGGAGGTTCAGAGAACGCCCCTCAAAATCAATAAGAATAGGCCCACACCCCGTCACCTAATAGTAAAATTTACAAGTCTCAGTGACAAAGAGAAAAACCTGAAAGCAGCCCGGGAAAAGAAGTCTGTAACATACAATGGTAAAAATATTAGATTGGCAGCTGACTTATCCACAGAAACCAGGCAGGCCAGAAAGAGCTGGCATGATATTTTCAGAGCACTAAACAAGAAAAACATGCAGCCAAGAATACTATATACAGCTAGGCTATCATTGAAAATAGAAGGAGAGATTAAAAGCTTCCAGGACAAACAAAAACTGAAAGAATTTGCAAACACCAAACCAGCTCTACAGGAAATATTGAAAGGGGCCCTCTAAGCAAAGAGAGAGCCTACAAGTGGTAGATCAGAAAGGAACAGAGACCATATACAGTAACAGTCACCTTACAGGCAATACAATGGCACTAAATTCATATCTCTCAATAGTTACCCTGAATGTGAATGGGCTAAATGCCCCTGTCAAAAGACACAGGGTATCAGAATGGATAAAAAACAAAACCCATCTATATGTTGCCTCCAAGAATCTCATTTTAAGCCCGAAGACACCTTCAGATTTAAAGTGAGGGGGTGGAAAAGAATTTACCATGCTAATGGACATCAGAAGAAAGCAGGGGTGGCAATCCTTGTATCAGATCAATTAGATTTTAAGCCAAAGACTATAATAAAAGATGAGGAAGGACACTATATCATACTCATACTCAAAGGGTCTGTCCAACAAGAAGATCTAACAATTTTAAATATCTATGCCCCCAATGTGGGAGCAGCCAACTATATAAACCAATTAATAACAAAATCAAAGAAACACATCAACAATAATACAATAATAGTAGGGGACTTTAACACTCCCCTCACTGAAATGGACAGATCATCCAAGCAAAAGATCAGCAAGGAAATAAAGGCCTTAAACGACACACTGGACCAGATGGACATCACAGATATATTCAGAACATTTCATCCCAAAGCAACAGAATATACATTCTTCTCTAGTGCACATGGAACATTCTCCAGAATAGATCACATCCTCGGTCCTAAATCAGGACTCAACTGGTATCAAAAGATTGGGATCATTCCCTGCATATTTTCAGACCACAATGCTTTAAAGCTAGAACTCAACCACAAAAGGAAGTTTGGAAAGAACCCAAATACATGGAGACTAAACAGCATCCTTCTAAAGAATGAATGGGTCAACCGGAAAATTAAAGAAGAATTGAAAAAAATCATGGAAACAAATGATAATGAAAATACAACGGTTCAAAATCTGTGGGACACAACAAAGGCAGTCCTGAGAGGAAAATATATAGCGGTACAAGCCTTTCTCAAGAAACAAGAAAGGTCTCAGGTACACAACCTAACCCTACACCTAAAGGAGCTGGAGAAAGAACAAGAAAGAAACCCTAAGCCCAGCAGAAGAACAGAAATCATAAAGATCAGAGCAGAAATCAATGAAATAGAAACCAAAAAAACAATAGAACAAATCAACGAAACTAGGAGCTGGTTCTTTGAAAGAATTAATAAAATTGATAAACCCCTGACCCGACGTATCAAAAAGAAAAGAGAAAGGACCCAAATAAATAAAATCATGAATGAAAGAGGAGAGATCACAACTAACACCAAAGAAATACAAACTATTATAAGAACATACTATGAGCAACTCTACGGCAATAAATTTGACAATCTGGAAGAAATGGATGCATTCCTAGAAACATATAAACTACCACAACTGAACCAGGAAGAAGTAGAAAACCTGAACAGACCCATAACCAGTAAGGAGATTGAAACAGTCATTAAAAATCTCCAAACAAACAAAAGCCCAGGGCCAGACGGCTTCCCGGGGGAATTCTACCAAACATTTAAAGAAGAACTAATTCCTATTCTCCTGAAACTGTTCCAAAAAATAGAAATGGAAGGAAAACTTCCAAACTCGTTTTATGAGGCCAGCATCACCTTGATCCCAAAACCAGACAAGGATCCCATCAAAAAAGAGAGCTATACACCAATATCCTTGATGAACACAGATGCTAAAATACTCAACAAAATACTAGCCAATAGGATTCAACAGTACATTAAAAGGATTATTCACCACAACCAAGTGGGATTTATTCCAGGGCTGCAAGGTTGGTTCAACATCCGCAAATCAGTCAATGTGATACAACACATCAATAAAAGAAAGAACAAGAACCATATGATACTCTCAATAGATGCTGAAAAAGCATTTGACAAAGTACAGCATCCCTTCCTGATCAAAACTCTTCAAAGTGTAGGGATAGAGGGCACATACCTCAAAATCATCAAAGCCATCTATGAAAAACCCACTGCAAATATCATTCTCAATGGGGAAAAACGGAGTTTTTCCGCTAAGTTCAGGAACACGGCAGGGAAGTCCATTATCACCACTGCTATTCAACATAGTACTAGAGGTCCTAGCCTCAGCAATCAGACAACAAAAGGAAATTAAAGGCATCCAAATCGGCAAAGAAGAAGTCAAATTATCACTCTTCGCAGATGATATGATACTATCTGTGGAAAACCCAAAAGACTTCACTCCAAAACTGCTAGAACTTGCACAGGAATTCAGTAAAGTGTCAGGATATAAAATCAATGCACAGAAATCAGTTGCATTTCTCTACACCAACAGCAAGACAGAAGAAAGAGAAATTAAGGAGTCAATCCCATTTACAATTGCACCCAAAACCATAAGATACCTAGGAATAAACCTAACCAAAGAGGCACAGAATCAATACTCAGAAAACTATAAAGGACTCATGAAAGAAATTGAGGAAGACACAAAGAAATGGGAAAATGTTCCATGCTCCTGGATTGGAAGAATAAATATTGTGAAAATGTCTATGCTACCTAAAGCAATCTACACATTTAATGCAATTCCTATCAAAGTGCCATCCATCTTTTTCAAAGAAATGGAACAAATAATTCTAAAATTTATATGGAACCAGAAAAGACCTCGAATAGCCAAAGGGATATTGAAAAAGAAAGCCAACGTTGGTGGCATCACAATTCCAGACTTCAAGCTCTATTACAAAGCTGTCATCATCAAGACAGCATGGTACTGGCACAAAAACAGACACATAGATCAATGGAACAGAATATAGAGCCCAGAAATAGACCCTCAACTCTATGGTCAACTAATCTTCGACAAAGCAGGAAAGAATGTCCAATGGAAAAAAGACAGCCTCTTCAATAAATGGTGCTGGGAAAATTGGACAGCCACATGCAGAAAAATGAAATTGGACCATTTCCTTACACCACACATGAAAATAGACTCAAAATGGATGAAGGACCTCAATGTGCAAAAGGAATCCATCAAAATCCTTGAGGAGAACACAGGCAGCAACCTCTTCGACCTCAGCCGCAGCAACATCTTCCTAGGAACAACGCCAAAGGCAAGGGAAGCAATGGCAAAAATGAACTATTGGGATTTCATCAAGATCAAACGCTTTTGCACAGCAAAGGAAACAGTTAACAAAATCAAAAGACAACTGACAGAATGGGAGAAGATATTTGCAAACGACATATCAGATAAAGGACTAGTGTCCAGAATCTATAAAGAACTTAGCAAACTTAACACCCAAAGAACAAATAATCCAATCAAGAAATGGGCAGAGGACATGAACACACATTTCTGCAAAGAAGACATCCAAATGGCCAACAGACACATGAAAAAGTGCTCCATATCACTCGGCATCAGGGAAATACAAATCAAAACCACAATGTGATATCACCTCACACCAGTCAGAATGGCTAAAATGAACAAGTCAGGAAATGACAGATGCTGGCGAGGATGCGAAGAAAGGGGAACCCTCCTACACTGTTGGTGGTAATGCAAGCTGGTGCAGCCACTCTGGAAAACAGCATGGAGGTTCCTCAAAAAGTTGAAAATAGAACTGCCCTATGACCCAGCAATTGCACTATTGGGTATTTACCCTAAAGATACAAACGTAGTGATCCAAAGGGGCACGTGCACCCGAATGTTTATAGCAGCAATGTCCACGATAGCCAAACTATGGAAAGAACCTAGATGTCCATCAACAGATGAATGGATCAAGAAGATGTGGTATATATACACAATGGAATACTAGGCAGCCATCAAAAGAAATGAAATCTTGCCATTTGCGACAACATTGATGGAACTAGAGCGTATCATGCTTAGCGAAATAAGTCAAGCAGAGAAAGACAACTATCATATGATCTCCCTGATATGAGGAAGTGGTGATGCAACATGGGGGCTTAAGTGGGTAGGAGAAGAATAAATGAAAGAAGATGGGATTGGGAGGGAGACAAACCATAAGTGACTCTTGATCTCACAAAACAAACTGAGGGTTGCTGGGGGGAGGGGGTTTGGGAGAAGGGGGTGGGATTATGGACATTGGGGAGGGTATGTGCTTTGGTGAGTGCTGTGAAGTGTGTAAACCTGGTGATTCACAGACCTGTACCCCTGGGGATAAAAATATATGTTTATAAAAAATAAAAAATTATTAAAAAAAATAATGAACGTCTTGTGCTGCTATAACATAAAAAGGCAGATTTCAAGGATATAAATTGAATGAACAGCCTTGCTTATTTATCTGATATTTTTGGCTTTTTAAATTTTCTTAATATTTCTATTTTGAAAGAAGGGGTACAACTTCTTTTTTTAAAGGCAGATAAGAGGGGCACCAGGATGGCTCATTTAAGTACCTACCTTTAGCTCAGGTCAGGATCCCAGGATACTGGGATAGTGTCCTGCATTAGATAACTTGCTCAGCAGGGACCCTGCTTCTCCCTCTGCTTGTGCTCTCTCTCTGAGTCAAATAAGTAAACAAAATCTTTTAAAAATAAATTAAAGGCAGATAAGAGCAAAAGACCAAATAATTATAAAAGCTTTGAAGTACACACTATGATGTTCTATACTTTATTTATATTATCAAAGAAACAGGTGGGATTTTTTTTTAAGATTTTATTTATTTATTTGATAGACTGAGATCACAAGTAGGCAGAGAGGCAGGCAGAGAGAGAAAGGAAGGTAAGCAGGCTCCCTGCTGAGCAGAAATCCTGACCCAGGGCTCCATCCAAGGAACCTGGGATTATGACCTGAGCTGAAGGCAGAGAATTGAACCCACTGAGCCACCCAGCTGCCCCGAAACAAGTGGTTTTAATGTAATAAACACTTGTCTAATTTGATAAAATTTCTGAATTTTAGTTTCCATTAAAAGGAAATCTATTCGTAAGAAATTCATGTATCTGGGATCTATTAATTTCACTGATTTAGTTATAACTTTAAATGACAAAATTTTTGGAATTTATGAAAACTGATGAAAAATTGAAGATGAATTTTGAAAAATATAGAATCGCTTGCTTAATTTTGAGTAAAATTTTAAAAATTAGTATCCATGGGGTGCCTGGGCAGCTCAGTGGGTTAAAGCCTCTGCCAGGCTCCTGGGATCAAGCCCCACATCAGGCTCTCTGCTCAGTGGGGAGCCTGCTTCCCTCTCTCTGCCTGCCTCTCTGCCTACTTGTGATCTCTGTCTGTCAAATAAATAAATGAATAAATAAATCTTTTTTAAAAAACAGTACCCTGAGCTTGATGAGCTCATTTTAAAATCTCTTCTTACATAGCCATCAAATATGTCTGAGACTGGTTTCTACACTAGAGTATTATTAAAACACATCATAGACATAGTTTAGATATACATTATTTTCTATGAATAGCATTATCTGCAATCTAACCAAGATTAAATAAATTAACTAGCAAAATGCAAGTCACATCGAGTTTCCATATAATTGATTTGTCACACTGAAATTTTTAAATTTTGATGTACATGGTATTCTTTTAAAGTGGGCATATAGGCATTTAATACAAGGAGACACTGCTTCCCTTATAACATTCTATATAGTTATAATGGAGAAGAAACAAAAACTTGTAATGGAAATTTTACGTCAGTTGCTCTTAAACTTTTGGTCTCCTTACATCTGAAAAATTATTGGACCACACTTTAAGAACCACTGCTGTATATTAATCATGTAGACATTTTATTCTGTATGCTTTTTTAAATTTTTATTTTTCTGACACTTTGTTTTTATTGCATTTTACTGTTAATTTTATAGTGTGCAATGGATCGGAAATTTTTTTTTAATCTGGGTCTTTCACCACAGATAGTTTGAGAAGAATTGCTCTAATTCAACTCTGTATGACTAAGCTTGACATTTCTATTTTAATACTGAATAATTCATCAGCCACTTTATTTGACAGAGGAAGTTTATTAGTATTACACTGAAGTACTACATGAAAGCCATGATGACTGAATAGCTCATTAAAAACAGGTATGTGAAGAAAATCATCTAAATGCTCTTAACCTTTTATTCTGTTATAGAATGCCAAAGTTAAAAAGTCTAGTCCCTTTAAGAGGTGAAGTATGTGTTTAGAATAGCTAAAAGAAGGGCAACAACTTTCATGTCCATCAACAATTAAGTAAATTATGACACATCCATATGACAGAATACTATGGAGTCAGGAAGAATAAAGTAGCTATGTGTGTGCTGATGTACAATTATCTTCAAGATATATTAAAAAGTGCAGATGCAAGTTACAGAAGAGTGAGTGCTATAATCCCATTTCTATAAGTAAAAACTGGGGGATGTGTATATACAGCTCTATGCCTAAAAACAGAAATCTTTCTGGAAAGATTCACAAGAACCTGGAAAAAGTGGTTGAGTTCTGAAAGACGGGAGGCTTAGAACGGGAAGAAGACTTAATTCTATTGCATTTTCATTTGTTCTATATATTTAGCATGTGCATTTGGTTTTGTTAAAAATCTAATTAACTTTCTAGGGTAAATTGTCTAACCTTCAAAAAAATAAAAGTCAAATTAGAAATTGAGAAATTGCTGCTAGATTAAGGATCCCTTAATGAAAGTACAAACATCTACTCAGGGCCTTCTGTCTGTCGGACACTATTCTCAAGGTTGGATAACTATACTAACTAAAGGTAATGTGTGATCCTTGATTCAATCTTGGATTTAAAAACTCATCCTTAAGAATGGTGTTAGGACAACAGAAGAAAATGGCATATGAACAGTGTATTTGATAAAAGCACTGTATCAATGTTAAATTTCCTAAGTGTGGTAACTATACAGTGGTTATACACAAGAGTGTCCTTGCTCCCAGGAGATGGAGTATTTAGGCCAAGTATTTAGGGGTAACATGCTGTTATCTAAATTATCTCAAATGATTCATTTAAAACCCAAAAAAATGATATGTAGGTATTAGACATACATATATATAAATATGTATTTACGTAAGAGAGAAAAAAGAAAGAAAACTAATGTGGCAAAAATGTTAACAATTATTTAATCTGGGTAAAGATATTTGATTTGTCATTATAGTATCCTTGCAACTTTACTAGTAAGCTTGAAATTTTTCAAAAGAATGACTTGTTAAAACAAAAGAGCTTTCTTTCCATTCTTTACAATTAGTATAAAAACCATTAGATGGGACTCGCTGAGCAATCAGATAGAAGTCTGCTTCATGGGATGAAAAGGTGTTCATTAGAGGGTAGAGAGATAAAATTGGCATTAAGGAGAGCATGCGATGTGATGAGCACTGGGTGTTATACAAAACTAATGAAATCATTGAACACTACATCAAAAACTAATGATGTACACTACATGTTGGCTATTGAATTCAAAAAAGAAAAAAAAAAAAACACAACAATGACCCAACAAAAGGTATGGAGCCCATGAGTGGGAGAGGACAGCAGCAGCACGGGGAGACAGCCTATAAGCAAGAGGGATTGTTCAAATAAATAAATATATGGAAGATAATGGGAGTCAGGTTTCTCATTGTTGGAGAATGGAGTTATAAATATGGAAAGACAGAAAAACAGAGAGAAAATTGGAATCATCAGTACAAACTCATGGTTTTCATTTTTTATACCTATACATTTAGAGATACTAATTAGACATATTCTGGTGGTCATTTTGCAACATAACAAATATCAAATCATTATATGGTACACCTGAAGCAAATATAATGTCATATGTCCATTATACCCCAGCAAGAAAATAAGTCAAAAATTCCTAAAGCATCTATTCACACACACACAAACTATTATTAGAACTAATAAAAATAGTTCAGCAAGGTTGCAGGATGCAAAGTGAACATACAAAAATCAGTTTATTTCTATATCTAGCAATGAACCATGTGAAAATTAAATTAATAAAACAATTTTATTTAAATAGCACCAAAAAGGACATAATATTTAGGGATATGTTTGACAAAAGAAGCATAAGCCTAATACACTAAAAACAATGTTGAAAGATGATTAAAGATTTAAATATATGGAATGACATCCCATATTTACTGAATGAAGGATATAATACTACTTAGAAAATAGTCCTTGCAATTCTGGATTAGGCAACAATTTCTTAGGTATCTAAGAAACCAAAGCACATGAATACAAATGAAAAATAGATACACTGTATAGCATCAAAATTTGACTTTTATGTATTAAAAGACACTATCGAAAAAGCAAAATGACAAGCTACAGAAGAAAACACTTACAAATCATACAAATAGGAGTCTAGTATCAAGAATAAAGAATTATTGCAATTCAGCAGCAATAAAAAGACAAATAACCCAATTTTAAAATGGGCAAAGGATTCGGATAGACACTTCTCCAAAGAAGACATACAAACAGCCAACAAGCACATGAAGATGCTCAGAATCATTAATCATTAAGAAAATGCAAATAAAAGCGACAATGGGATACCAATGCATATTCCTTCAGATGGCTATAATAAAAAAGACAGAAAATAACCGTTAACATGAATATGGAAAAAAAATAAATATACAGAGCCAGTAGAAATATAAACAGTGCAGCTGCTTTGGAAAACAGTTTGACAATTCCTCAAAAAATTAAACATAGTATTTCCATATGACCAAGCAATTCCACTCCTGGAATTGAAAACCTACATTTATATAAAAACTTTACACAAATGTCTACAGTAGGATTATTCATAATAGTCAAAAAGTGGAAACAACCCAAATATCCCTCAGCTGGTAAACCAAGCAGCAAAATGTGTTACCCACACAGTCAACTATTATTTCATAAAAAAGCATTAAGTACTGATACACACTAAACATAAGTAAACCTTGAAAACACTTTGCTAATGGAAAGTTTAGATACAAAAGACCACATGATGTGATTCCATTTATCTAAAATACCCAGGATAGGTAAATCCACAGAGAGAGAATACAGATTAGTAGTTGCCAAGGGCTGGGGGAGGCAGGAGTAGGGAGTGACTACTACTGGTGTGGAGTTTCTTTTTGGGGTAATGAAAAGGTTCCATAACCCAACCACCCTATCCCTGTCCACCACCCTCAGTAACCCTGTTTGTTTTGTGAGATTAAGAGTCTCTTATGGGGGGCACCTGGGTGGCTCAGTGGGTTAAGCCTCCGCCTTCAGCTCAGGTCATGGTCTCAGGGTCCTGGGATCGAGCCCTGCATCAGGCTCTCTCAGCTTGGCAGGGGGCCTGCTTCCCCCTCCTTCCTCCTTAAAAATGGCATTCTTCCTGTGTGTGTGTGTCTCTGTATTCAAATTACCCCTTCTAGGGGCGCCTGGGTGGCTCAGTGGGTTAAGCCGCTGCCTTCGGCTCAGGTCATGATCTCAGGGTCCTGCGATCGAGTCCCGCGTGGGGCTCTCTGCTCAGCAGGGAGCCTGCTTCCCTCTCTCTCTCTGCCTGCTTCTCTGTCTACTTGTGATTTCTCTCTGTCAAATAAATAAACAAAATCTTTAAAAAAAAAAAAAAAAAAAATTACCCCTTCTATAAGGACATCATATTGAATTAGGACCCATCCTAATAACTGCATTTTTTAAAAGATTTCATTTATTTATTTGACAGAGAGAAACACAGTGAGAGAGTGAACACAAGCAGGGGAGGGGGAGAGGGAGAAGCAGGCTTCCTGCTGAGCAGGGAGCCCGATGCTTGGGCTCCATGCTTGGGCTCAATCCGAGGACCCTGGGATCATGACCTGAGCTGAAAGCAGACACCTAGCAACTGAGTCACCCAGGCACCCCTAATAACTGCATTTTAACTTGACCCTATTTCCAAATAAAATCACAGCAACTGGGAGTTAGGACTTCAACTTTCTTTTTTTTTTTAGCAGGGCAGAGTGAAGGGGGTGTGCAAGGCACAGTTCAACCTACCATAGCCTGTCAAGTAGATAAGCAGGGACTGAGAACTCTGGGCAGAGAAAAAAACATATACAGTAGAACAGAAAGAGGAATTGCATAAAACAAGGATTTTATGGTAAGAACCTAGATTATGAAGAGTATCACATGCTCTTTGAAGTATATCCTCCATGCAGAGGACAGAAGCCACAGAAAGACCACTCTACTTGCAGTGTGAAGCATAAACAGACAGGGTCTCACTTGAAGCAGGGCAACTATTTGTGAGGTTACTGTAGCTTTAATTCAGGGAAGAGATGATGGAAAAAGGCGACTCCACTTTAGGAGAGAGAAAAGACCAGAGTGAAGGGACATATATTGATTGCCACCGGAGGCTACTGGCTATATATTACCTCATTTAAATCTCACAGCAACGCTATATCATAGGTAGTGATTCTTCCATTGTAATAAGTCACTGAGAAACTCACATTAAACTTGAAGTCACACACAAAGTAGCAAAGTCAGCACTCAAATATAGGTTTGTCTAACTAAAAGGCTAAAAAGTCTAGTGAGAATGTTTACAGTTCAGGAATAAGAGAAATAATTAAAAGAAATAACAGATTAAAAGAAATTTACAGTTCAGGAATAAGAGAAATAATTAAAAGAAATATATAATATCTATATATTAAGTGAACTTTTAGGGGGAAAACTGGACTGGAGAGAAAAAATATATGTATCTACATAAAAAATAACTTAAAGATTTACAAGAAACTATTAAAAGTTGTTATGTGGAAGGTAGAGTATACGGAGCAGAAAAAGAAGAAAAGTAGGAAGAAGAGTAGGAAAAGAACCCTTACCACATACTTCTTATATTGTTTTTATTTTTTTGCCCATGTGAACATACTTCCTTTTCAAAAGGCAGCATTAAGTATTCTGTAAAGAAAGAACAATTCAATATGATTGCCAGAATACAGAAAATTATACAGATACTTAGAAACTGGCTTTGGCCTTTTGGTAAAAATCTCACAATATTAATCTTATTTCTTTAACATGTCTGATTTGTCATTATCACTGTACATTTTATTTAATGTTGTTTAGAACAGAGAAAAAAACATCTTTAAAGACTCTCTGTTGGTTAAAAAGACAACTAAATCCAATAACAATGTAGAAAAAATTAGAATCAATAATCTCTCATTTTGTTAAACCACTAATCTCCATGAAACATAAAATCGATGAATGTATTTAGCCATAGAAAGAAGTCACATGCAAAAAAAAGTGGGGTGGTAGGGGGAGAACCTAATTGCAGTTATGCCAGAAGTCATAGCTGGTCCATTAATAAAATACAATATTAAGAATTTAAAACCTTGCTGTTTAAAATGAAGAAACATACAGGGGGAAAGGATGTAGAATTAATGCACTTCTACTTCTATTTAATTGCCATAGTCATTAATTAAAATCAAAAATTGATTCACACAAATCTTCCACAATTTCTTTACTCTACAATTCTTGTTTTATCAGAGCAAAGAAATATAACTAGCTGGTACTGAGAGTGGGAGGAAAATCCTCACAGCAACATGAATGGCTCTTAGACCACAGTTATTACAATTTCAACCTTTTTACACTAAATGGCACTTTTGGTGACAATGATAGCCACACAAGAGTGGAGGGTGAGAGAACGGTTGCTCAGTCAATTCTTATTTTTTTAAAAAAAAAATCTTTAAAGAAAATCTTCTTTTAAAACTTAAAGGTCATAAAGCATGTCTCTTAAAATAAGGTGTCTGGGTTTTGTCCTGCATCAATCATGTATTCCTTTCTCCCGTAACTGCTATTAGAGACATAATATCTCCAAACATACTGCCAAACAAGAATTCCAAAAATGTCCTTATTGATTGGATACTCTGCCCAGTGAAAAATTATTTTTTTATTGGAAATGGCTGTCAGAGCTATTTTTATTGCTCTCCTAAAGACTCAATCTGTAATCATACACATACTTCCCTACTCTGAGAAGAAAATGAATTAGATGACTGCCTCTCTTTCTCAGACTGTGTATTATGCCATTTTAGGAGCTCAAACATGGATATGAAGTAATTGATACTCTGTATTTGGTGCCTTTTCCTTGAGGATCTTCAGAGTCTTAGAGAAATCACCAAGGAGAGAAGGCTTGCAAATTGGCTACAAGCATGTTCCCTTCACTTTAAATCCCTTCAGGAAAATTGCTCCCACACTTAACTTCTGGAAGCAACAATAAAGTCCACAAAACCTTGTGGAATAGGAATTTCCACATGGCTTTTTGTATTAAAAGACACAAATAGCAATTTCCTCTTCTATTCTCTTCAAAACAGAAGGATATATTCAACAGGAACTGTCTGGTTGTCTATAGGATGAACTGCAGGATATATAATATTATTAGCCCTGTCTCCAAATACTTTCTGCAACCCATCTGAAAATTTAGCATTAAAAATTCTTCCATCTTAAAGCTTTGCTTCTCTAGAAACCCTTTGTCAAAATTCAAATAGGAGTAAAAGATTAACAAATTTAAATATCCTAAAACACTAACATCTTTGGGGAAATCCAGCCACTGGCTTATTTTCCAACATGATAGCCAAGAAAATGGCCAACAGTATGTGTATTACTTTAATAAAGGGAGAAAGCATAAGTCTAAGTATTGGCCATCATATGAATAGGACAGGAGAAGGTGCAATCCATAGGAAAGGGACCATAGGAAAAATGGCAGGGGGAACTAAGAATGAGGAATGCTAAGAGAAAATGGAAAAGGACAAAGAAATGGGTTAGTCCTTTTCATACTGCATACCGGTGGCCCTGTTATCAACTTTGCATTACCTACATGTGAATAATTTACTTGAAGTACTTTCTCTGACCCACTTTCACTCCAGTGTGGTATTTTCTTGACACCAAAAATGTTTTTAAGCTAGCTTTTCCAAAGAATTCACACTAGTACCAAAAACTATTTAAAAAGTAAACAGAGGGGTACCTGGGTGACTCAGTTGGTTAAGCATCCAACTCTTGGTATCAGCTCAGGTCTTGACCTCACGGTCATGAGTTCAAGCCCCAATTAGGCACCACACTGGGTGTGGAGCCAAATGAATAAATAAATAAATAAATAAATAGTAAATAGGGAAGGGAGACAGATCTACTGGGGGAAGAATGGGTTTCAACACGAAATATAAAGAAGCACAAATCACTTGATATTTTAAGTTATCTGTGACATGATGCTTTTAAATGAAAAAAATTAAGAAAAATAAATTTGGTATTTTCTTATGAATGGAAAAGGTATCTCAATAAGCAAATGTCTATTCAAGTTACAAAGATTTAACTGATAACTCTTATATGGACCTACTTTTCATAGTAGATGTGCTAATTTCACCTCTCATGTATAATACTGTCTCTAAAAATCAGCGGACAGTCCTTCTCTTCTGTGAAGTAAGATAGGGTTTCCTTTTGTTTCTGAGTAGAAGGTATCACATTTTTAGAACTCCGTGAGTGAGATTCTCCTATCCCTAAGCCAGCAAGTGAGAGAGCAGCATTCTCTTTCAGACATCTTGGGAACAACTGTAAAGTTAAACCCATAGTCATAGCCAAATCACTACTGTCCATAAAACTACTTATGTTTAAAGTAACTTGACCTAATAGCACTTCCTCTTCCCAAATCATCAATACCAAGAGCTGTATGCAATACTTGCATTATTCCTAGAACTGTACCTGGAATGAGCATCTTTACAAAGCACTTTTCAAAAGAGTCTACTTAAGATAATGAAGTGGCTAGAACCAAATGCCAAAATATTAATGATGGCAATTGTTATGTAAAATTTAAAATTACAAGCAAATTTTCTTCTTTGTGACTGACTAGAATTTATGAATTTTTCACAATAATATTGTTGTAACAAGGAAAAATAAATATTGTTGATTTCAATCTTTGACAATGAAATTTCCCAAACAAAACTAGTATCTCTCCATGCATGCAAATTTTATGTTATTAATATTAGCATAATTAATAAAACTAGTATAATGTATAATTATAATTAATAAAACTAGTATAATTAATAATAACTAGTATAATTTTTAAAATAATATAAATAATTCTAGTATTTAGTCCTTTCTTTCACATACTCTATTTTCTTGTATTGATATGTCATAGATTACAAACTTTCTGAGGACACATTCAGAAAACATTCGCACATTTGTACATCAATTTGGTAAGTGAAAGAGCCTAATTTTTGGTAAGTGACCAGCAGCTACTTGAGGAATAAATAATACTTCCATGAATGCAAAAGGTTAGAATAGATATACTCATCTGGTATTTGCAAAAAGTGGTAAAATGTCAAAATACTTCTATACTGATTAGTAAATCCTATAATCCTAATGCAATAAGCAGAAAGATTTACTAGAAGTGTCAACTGTAATTTAAATTCATTAATTCAAGACAATTGTCAGGGAACATCATGAAAATAGACCCTAAATGGCCTCCCATACTGGTGAGAGATAAGAAATATAGAAAGAAGAAAAAAAGGCTACCCAAACCAATTTTTAAAAACAATTTAAACTACTGGTTGCCAAACTTTTTGGTTCACAGTGACCTTTAGCATCTGATTTACTTTTTCATGACATTCCTAGGCCAGAAGAAATATGTTAACAGTTCTGGTAGGTACAAACAACTTAATAACTATTTATGTCCCATCTACTTAATTGCCGTCTGGAAGGTCAATTCACACAAATAGAAAAAAAATTATTTTAATCTTGACCACATTTACTTACTAATAGGATAATGTGCATCCACTGATCACTGCACAGCTTCTCAATCCTTGATTCTCAAGATCTAAGGTTCAAGCTATGAACCCACCCCAGAGCAATAATTGGTATATCACTGCATTTCCCTTGAACATTTAAAATATCCACCACTACCCCTGTGAGTTGCCTTCAGTGGCCCCAGGTGCCTCAGTGTATTTTGGGAACAATGGATTTCAAGCTTAGTGTGCTGTTCCTTGTCATCCTGGTTAGTTCTGCATTCACCAACTGTATGTGGTCAGAAAATTCCAACTAACCAAAGCTTAAAGTAAATTAGAAAATCTAGCACAGGGAAATAGATGTTTTAGAAGACTTTTGATAGTCATGAATTTGGACAATTCATGCAGTTATTCTAATGTACATGCTTTCTTTTCTCCTCAGCTTCTGAGGTCCCTATCCCAATTCATTAGTGGTATAAAAAAATTAAGGATTATTCCATGTCAAAGGAAAATAATGACCCCTGAGAGTACAGGCATCTACTACCTTCAATACAGTCTAAGATTATTTAGAACTACCTCACCAAAAAACACCTAGGAAAGGTGAGGAATATACAGCAACATAAACCAAGTTCTTAATTGCTTCACTGTTGATGTATAATGCCAGATCCCCAATCTCAGTGAATCTGTGTGAGCAGTATGCAAATAGTACTGACAAGTGGAAAAACTATGCATGGACAGAATTTCCCTCGTAGCATAGCACAAAAATATCATGAGCTTTAAGCAAAGAATGAAGAAGCAGAAATTATTGTTTTGCTCATTTTTCCACTTAAAAAATAAATATCCTAAAGCTTTTGAGTATGTGGAAGGATTCTGAAAGAATTACTATAATTGGCCTCTATCCCCAAAGAATTAGCTGTTTCTGTAGGTTAGCGTTTAGTTAGTCCCTAAAACCTAGCTTAGTATTACCACTTAATCACCTCAAAAACTGCAAGTTATACAGCCCTCTATTTTTTTTAAAGATTTATTTATTTATTTGAGAGAGAGACAGTTTAGGGCAGGGCAGAAGGAGAAAGAGAAAAAGAACCTAAAGTAGACTCCATGCTAAGCACAGAGCCTGATACAGAACTCAATCTCACAACCTCATGACCTTGAGATCATGACCTGAGCCAAAACCAAGAGTCAGACAGCTAACTGACTGAGCTACTCAGAAGCCCCTATGCAGCCCTCTATTTCTAAATAAAATTTAATTTCCACCTACCAAAGATTTTGAACCTACAAACTTCCCTTTATTTTGCTCCTTTCTTATTTATCTGTGAGAATCACAAAGGATCCCAGGCCCACAGAGTGTTATTGTTCTTTCTTCCAACTCTATCTCATTCTTCATTGCTATCTAGCTTTTTCTGTTACAGTATGTAGCCTAATTTTCTCCCAGTGGGATGTAATAACATCACAATCAGAGTAAGGGCTATTTTCACCTTACCTCAGTCAAACCAGAACTGAACTAGATTAAAAACAACTAGGGGTTCGGGGGTAGACATGGGGAGGAGGCTAATGACAGAAAGGAATCCCGGAAAACTCCAACTGAAGGTCACAGGACAGCTGAAGGCTGAGGCAGGCTCATTTGGGGAAGGGGCAGTAATCTACACATTTTTCGCTCTTAGCACTTAAAAAGCAGTTTCCAGTTCCCATGTACCACATTTCCTTCCTAGTTACATTTTCAGGCCTGTCCTATGAGGCTGAGAAAATGCTCTGAGTGAAAGGACCATATTGCACCTCTCTGGTCACTTAAAGATGGTGTGTTGAGGGGCACCTGGGTGGCTCAATGGGTTAAAGCCTCTGCCTTTGGTTCGGGTCATGATCCCAGACTCCTGGGATCGAGCCCCACGTTGGGCTCTCTACTCGGCAGGGAGTCTGCCTGCCTCTCTGCCTACTTGTGATCTCGGTCTGTCAAATAAATAAATAAATAAAATCTTAAAAAAAAAAAGAACACATTTAGAAACTTGAAATAAGACTGACAAGAACCCAAGTCAGGGCTTAAGGCCTTGCCTTCAAGCACGTCCATGTTTTAATTATACCACGTCTGTTTTTGAAGATTTCCTCAGAAGCAACACCCTCCATATTAACCCTCCTTCCATCACCCATTCCACTACTTTTTCTGGTGCTGTAGAATAGATTTACCATCTTTCTTAATTTAAACCCATTTTTTTTTTTTTGAAGCTACCATCCATGTGGGGTAAAATGCCTGGTTGTAAAGTTTCCAGCTGCAGCACTCTGTGAACTAAACGAACACTTAAAATAGTACATACAGGGCACCTGAGTGGCTTGGTGAGTTAAGCCTCTGCCTTTGGCTCAGGTCATGATCTCAGGGTCCTGGAATCAAGCCCCAAATTGGACTCCCTGCTCAGCAGGGAGCCTGCTTCCTCCTCTCTCTCTCTGCCTGCCTTTCTGCCTACTTGTGATCTCTGTCTGTCAAATAAATAAGTAAAAGCTTAAAAAATTTAAAAATAAAAATAATAATAAAATAAAATAGCACACAGCACAATGGACAACACAACAGATGCCCAACAAACGTGTGTTGGATTACTAAATAAACAAGTGCTGAAAATGAATATTCATTATATGTAACTCTAGCTTCAAATAAGTTTTATTGATAAAAATAACAACACATTTTAAAACCTGTATTATAGGGGCGCCTGGGTGGCTCACTAGGTTAAAGCCTCTGCCTTTGGCTCAGGTCATGATCTCAAGGTCCTGGGATCAAGCCCTGTATGGGGCTCTCTGCTCCAGGGGAGCCTGCTGCCCCTCTCTCTCTCTCTATCTGCCTGCCTCTCTGCCTACTTGTCATCTCTGCCTGTCAAATAAATAAAATCTTAAAAAAAAAAAAAACTTGTACTATAATTGGTTAAATTGTATTTTTGTGACTACTGCCAGATCTAGATATAATGAGATCCAGCTACAAAGCATAGCAGGTAAAACCACATGGCCTAGGGACTGGCAATCTTTAGCCATTCAAATCTCAGGAGTGAATGTACTTTGTATCTTCATCAAATTTATTCACTGAATTCTATACCTACCTAAGTTGTATCTTAAGCATGAAATTCTCTTAGATTGTATATAAATGTGAATCTGAACACTACACAGCAAAAGAAAGCATTTCTCTGAAATTCTTCATCATGAGTCTCACAATCATTTTTTTATTTTTCCTTATTTTCAACAGAGAAAAATTTCTTGCCCAGTTTATATTAAATGGGTATTTTGTTACTTGCGTTTAAAATGAGAAAAAGATAGAGTTATTCCTCCACCTTGTGGGCAACTGGGGTATTGCTACTTCATAGCTAAAGTCCATTTTAAGAATGAGGCCTGCAAACATTGAACAGCAGTTGTTCATGCTTTTCCCAATCCCTACAGCTATGCTGTCCCTAATTCTACCTCATCAAATCATACTCATTCCTCAACAGTTTAAATGTCCCAATCATAGAACCTTTCCTAACTGCAAATTAAAATTACTAGAAAAACAGCCGAGTGAAAATGTATCTCTGCCCTATACTTCCATACTACCTTATCTGGTCCCTCTTATTTTCTAGTTGTATTACATAATCTTATCTTCCCTTCTGGATTTTAAGTATTTTGAGGACAGGCAGAAAATCACCTTCAGTGGTGTACCGAAGCCAGCAAATACCTGCACTCATGAATAGTTTAATATTCAGAAATTTGGCAAGTCAACTGTTAAACTGTTGATAACTTGAAATCAGCCATTATAGGTATACTTACACAACAAAAATCAGAAAACACTACAAATCAAAAAACTTTAAAAAATTTCTTTTATCAGCTCTAACTTCACATCCCATTTTCTCTACATGTAATAAATAATGAGAAGAAGAAACAGTAACTCCTCTCTCACAGGATTGTTGCAAAGATTAAACAAAACGGGCATAAAAGATTTTGTGTAGCATCTGGCATATGGTATTTGCTCACCAAATATTATAATTATTCCCCATACTCCATCACATTGCCTTGCAAGTAGTAAATCCTCAGTGTATACTCAATCGTTGAATGACAAAATCAAGAATCTCAATGGAAAATTTTAAGAGATGTTAGTTAACACTGATAGTAGTTTCAGGTTAACAATAGGACACACCATTACCAGGGACATAAGCTCATACTTATAAATATCCATGGGGCACCAGGGTGGTTTAGTTGGTTATTTGCCTGTCTTCGGCTCAGGTTATGATCTCGGGGTTCTGCAACTGGCTCCCTGATTGGGGGGGGGGGCTGCCTCTCCCTCTGCTCCTCCCCTGGCTCATTCTCTCTCTCCCTCTCTCTTTCAAATAAATAAATTAAATAAAATAAAAAATAATCCAGACATTGTCTTTCTTTCCCTCTTCTTTCTCTAAATCAATCTCTCTTGACAGAGAGAAAGATATAAATAAATATCCTCATGTCCTTCTGCATCTCTCCCATTCTCCTTTACTCTAAAGAGCCTTCCTTTCTCATTCCTCTTTTAACTCTATTTCATAATGCAAAATAAATAATTTATGCTGTACTTTGTTCCAGAAAAGGTTTGTGGTGAATAATAGATAACTTGGTTTCATATTTAGTGAATAAGCATTTTATACCTCTCCAAGGGAAGAAAATAAAGTAGGTTTTTAACCACCTCTTTCATTGATCCCAGGCTTCTGTTTGATTGACTCTTGGCAGAAAATGGGTTCTTTATAATGACCTTTGAGGAAAGACAAAACTAACTTTCCAAATACAGAGTTGAAAACCAAATTACTGGGGCACCTGGGTAGCTCAGTTGGTTAGCCTCTGCCTTTGGCTCGGGTCGTGATCTTAGGGTCTTGGGATCGAGCCCTGCATTGGGCTCTCTGCCTGGTGCGGAACCTGGTTACCCCTCTCTCTCTGCCTGCCTCTCTGCTTACTTGTGATCTCTCGCCATCAAATAAATAAAATCTTAAAAAAAAAAAAAAGAAAGAAAACCAAATTACTGAATTCCAGATACTTTCCAAAATGGGAAGCAAGAAATGACCCTGTCTTTTAAGGTTGATGTCACTCTCTTATCTCTATACCTACTTCCTACCTCACCCCAATCCCAATGTGGTGTTTCTTTAGATATCGGGCAGCTTCCAGTAATTAACTATGTTCAAGGATCTACCACAGCTTTATTTGCTTACTAAAAAAATAAAACCAAAAAATTGAAACAAATAATTAGTTGTAAAAACCAACAGAGAATATGATTTACTCCAGATGATTTGAAATGAAATTCCAATTATTCAGATGTAAATTTAATCATCTAATATAAATTTTCCCAAGAGACTCTTAACTATAGGAAACAAAGTGAGGGTTGCTGGAGGGAAGGTGGGTGGGAGATGGGGTAACTTGGACGATGGGCATTAAGGAGGGCATGTGATATAATGAGCACCTGGAGGTACACGCAAACAATGAATCACTAAACTCTACCTCTGAAACTAATAATACACTATATGCTAATTAATTTAATTTAAATTTTAAAATTAATTGACTAATTAATTAAATTTCCCCTTCCTTAGATATTACTAATTAGTATGGAATTTTTTTTTAATGGAGAAAAAGAATTAAAGTATTTAAGTAATATCTCTAAGATGACCATTTGCCCTAAAATATACAAATTCTGTCTGTGATCATTTCTGGTTTAAAAATACACGGAGACTGGGGCACCTGGGTGGCTCAGTGGGTTAAAGCCTCTGTCTTCGGCTCAGGTCATGATCCCAGGGTCCTGGGATCCAGCCCTGCATCAGGCTCTCTGCTCAGTAGGGAGCCTGCTTCCCTCTCTCTCTCTGCCTGCCTCTCTGCCTACTTGTGATCTCTGTCTGTCAAATAAATAAAATCTTTAAAAAATATATATACGTAGACTGAAACAAATAGTACATCCTACAAGACATTGGTTAAATGCAAGGCACTGTGTTTAGGGAAATATCTACTTTGATGTTGGTCTATACAGTTCCCATGTCCAAGAACATGTGGATATGACAATGTGGGACAGGAAGCGGTTTCCTCCAAGTGGAAATAAGGCGGGTGAGTCACAAATTAAAATTCCAACTAACCTGCTGGCATCCATATTTGAGATAATATAATGTATTTGACTCACCTCCCGGTGTGTTACCAAAGGACGCTGTTGAACAATGATTCTTTTTTCCCACCAGCTGTCACCACCAAGTTGGCTATACTTCGTATTTTCCCTTTGTGTTTGAAAGTCAGACCTAAAGCAGATGGCTGGACTCTGTGCCAGAGCAAAAGTAAAATTGGTTTTCTCACCTCAAGAGGTGCTGCCAGACTTCATTAAGACAAAAGTCCCAGCAACGAACACCTACAAAATCTAGAGTCTAGAAAGCACAAACTGAACTTTACCAAGTAAAAACAACAACAACAACAAAAGCCCGCTTTGGGGGAAAATTGTAATTAATTTGCTAAAAAGTGATGAGAAAACTCATGTATTTCATTTTCAGTGAGATGTGGTTCCTGAGTCATCAATGCTATAATTTCCCAGTTCTGTAAAAAAGCAAACGATATTCAATGTTCTAAACTGAGCTCACAGATAAATTCTAGAACATGAAATATAATCTTCCAAAGCTAAAACTTTATAAAACCAAACAGATGTGAAGCTATTTGACTAAAAAAAAAAAATTATTGCAAATTAAAATCATAATGGAATTACATGGAAGGTGAGACCATCCAACTGAGGGTGTTAAAGCTAGGATCAGGATTAAAGAGGGGAATTCAGAACTGCAAGAAATGGCCAGTCATTCATTAACCATAGCGTAATTACTGAGAGTGGAAGAGTTAAGATTAGAATGACACTTTAAAAAAAAAAAAAAAAGAAAGAAAAACCCTCTTACTATTGCAAAGAAAGTTTGATCTACCATAAAAATAAATTTCTGGTCTTCCATTCTGAAGCTGACCAGTTCTGGAGTTCAAAGAGCCTCCTATTTTGCCTCTCCTAAGTGACACAGGCATAGAGCAATTTGTTGTTTCCATTAACTTATTAAAAATGTCTAAAAGATAAGAAAGTAGAACTAGAAATCACTTCTATGGCCATTCATAAGTTGGTAATGTTCTCTGCATTTTTATTACTACCGAGAGAAAGATGAAACCATACATACAGTAGCTTTCTATTATTCAGCCCCCTCTCTCATGCAACTCCGGGCTCAAGTAAAATTTCAGTAATAACAGTTGACTGTCACAAGGCAGAGACCTCACTGGCACAATAGATGAATTCAGTAGTCAGACTCCAGGACCAGGATACCCAGCAGTAAGATTAAAATTTCTTTTGAGGCAGCCTAATTAATGTGATTGTTTTATCAAAGCCCAAGGGCAACAGCTCTTAAAATAAAACTTTTTTCAGCATTTAAAAAAAGAATCTCTCAAGTTCTATAGTACCCTTCACTTTAGAAATTACTATACAATGGACCCTTGAACAATGTGGGGGTTATGGGTGCTGACACTTCACACAACTGAAAATCCATGTATAACTTTGGACACCCTCAAAACTTAACTACTGTTGACTGGAAGCCTCACTGGTAACATAATCATTTGATTAACACATATTTGGTATGTTACACTATTTTATCCTGTATTCTTACAATACGCTGGATTTGGAAAGAAAATGTTAGGTTCAACCAAAGAGGTAAAGGATTTATACTCTAGAAATTACAAAACACTTATGAAGGAAATTGAAGAAGACACAAAAAGAGGTTAAAACATTCCATGTTCATGGATAGGAAGAACAAACATTGTTAAAATGTCTATGCTGCCCAGAGCAATCTGTACTTCCAACACCATGATGATGGCAATACCAATGGCATTTTTCAGTGCTGGAATAAACAATCCTAAAATTTGTATGGAACCAGAAAAGACCCCGAATCATCAAGGAAATGTTGAAAAAGAAAAACAAAGCTGGGGGCATCACATTGCCTGGTTTCGAGCTATATTACAAAGCTGTGATCACCAAGATAGCATGTTACTGGTACAAAAACAGACATATAGATCAATGGAACACAATACAGAGCCCAGATATGGACCCTCAACTCTATGGTCAACTAATCTTTGACAAAGCAGGAAAAAATACCCAATGGAAAAAAGACAGTTTCTTCAATAAATGGTGCTGGGAAAATCAGACAGCTATATACAGAAGAATGAAACCGGACCATTCTCTCACACCATACACAAAGATAAACTCTAAATAAATGAAAGAGCTCAATGTGAGACAGGAACCTACCAAATCCTAAAGGAAAACATAGACAGTAACTTTTTTTACACTGGCCACAGCAACCTCTTTCAAAACACGTCTCCAATGGCAAGGGAAACAAAAGTGAAAATGAACTTCTGGGACTTCTCAAGATAAAAACCTTCTGCACAGCAAAGGAAATGGTCAAAAAAAAACAAAGAGGCAACCAATAGAATTGAAGAAGGTATTTGAAAATGACACTGCAGATAAAGATGTTGAGTAAAACAAATCAAATAGAGAAAGTCAATCATCAGAGTTTCACTTATTTGTAGAACATAAGGAATAGCATGGAAGACGTTGGGAGAAGGAAGGGAAACCAGAGAGGGAGACAAACCATGAGATTCTATGGACTCTGGGAATCAAACTGAGTGTTTGCAGGGGTGGGGGAATGGGTGAACCTGGTGATGGGTATTAAGGAGGGCACGTATTGCATGGAGCACTGGGTGTTATATGCAAAGAATGAATCATGGAACACTACATCAAAAACTAATGATGTACTGTATGTTGACTAACACAACATAATAAAAACAAATATAAAATAAAAACTTTTTAAATGAAAAGAAAATGCTAATTATAAAATGATAAGGAGGGGCACCTGGGTGGCTCAGTGGGTTAAGTCTCTGCCTTTGGCTCAGGTCATGAACCCAGGGTCCTGGGATCGAGCCCCGCATCGGGCTCTTTGCTCAGCGGGGAGCCTGCTTCCTCCTCTCTCTCTCTGCCTGCCTCTCTGCCTGCTTGCGATCTCTGTCAAATAAAAAAAAAAAAAATGATGAGAGATAATACATTTACAGTACTGTACTTTAAAATATCCACATATGGGGTGCCTGGGTGGCTCAGTGGGTCAAGCCACTGCCTTTGGCTCAGGTCATATCTCAGGGTCCTGGGATTTAGCCCCGCATCAGGCGCCCTGCTCCACAGGGAGCCTCTCTCTGCCTCTCTCCTCTCTCTCTGCCTGCCCCTGCCTACTTGTGATCTCTGTCAAAAAAAAAAGATAAGGAAGAGAAAATACATTTATAGTACTTATAGTACTATACTTTAAAATATCCACATACGGGGCACCTGGGTAGCTCAGTGGGTTAAGCCACTGCCTTTGGTTCAGGTCACGATCTCAGGGTCCTGGGATCAAGCCTGGCATCAGTCTCTCTGCTCAGCAAGGAGCCTGCTTCCTCCTCTCTCTCTGCCTGCTTCTCGGTCTACTTGTGATCTCTCTGCCAAATAAATAAATCTTCAAAAAAATAAAATATCCACATACAAGTGAGCCCATGCAATTCAGACCTGTGTAGCTCAAGGGTCAACTTTATTTTCAAATAAGATGAAATACTGTATATATTTTTTAATTTCAAGATTTCTAATCCTTTACTTCCTCCAAGCAGCTAGAAGAAAGGCAGTCTCTGAAGATGGCGGCTAAGACTTGGCAACATAAATAGTGAGACATTTTGTTTTCAGAGAGGCATTTTTAGACCTGGAACCAAATTCCACTCTACTACTCATCCATGTCGGACACACCCACAAAAAAATTACTTCATTTATATGAACTTTGGTTCCCATATTTTGCCCCAGAGAGTGAATATTGCCTACTTCAATGGAGTTTTTGAGGAAGATTAAATAAGAAACGTGTAATGTTTAGGGTGCCTGGGTGGCTCAGTGGGTTAAAGCCTCTGCCTTCAGCTCAGGTCATAATCCCAGGATCCTGGGATTGAGCCCCACATCAGGCTCTCTGCTCAGCAGGGAGCCTGCTTCCTCCTCTCTCTCTCTCTCTGCCTACTTGTGATCTCTGTCAAATAAATAAAATCTTAAAAAAAGAAAATTGTAATGTTCAGCATAGTGTCTAGAAATGTGATGTCCGGGGGGTGGGAGGTTGGGGTACCAGGTGGTGGGTATTATAGAGGGCACGGATTGCATGGAGCACTGGGTGTGGTGCAAAAATAATGAATACTGTTATGCTATATTATATATACTGTTATATATATATTATATATATATTATATATACTGTTATGCTGTATTAATTATATACAATTAATTATATTATATATTATATGATATATAATATATAATTATATTAATTATGCTGTATTTAATTAATTATAAATTAATTTAATTTAAAAAAAAGAAATGTGATGTCCAATATAGTAGCCATTAACTATATATGGTTATTTAAATAAATTTAAATTAATTAAAATTAAATAAAATTTAAAATTCATTTCTTCAGTCACACAAGCCATAGTCCAAGTAATCAGTAGTCACCTGGGGCTGGCATCTACTCTACTGAGGAGAATAGATACAAAACATGTTCATTATCAAAGATATTTTTGGACATTGCTAGAGAATGTAGTAAGCTCTCAATAAATATCCATTTAATGACTGGCATTTTATCCTTCTCCTGACCAATTCTTCTAAGTTCTCAGGATGCCCAAGATATCTCCATATCAGGAAGGAAAACAATATGATAAAACATATATGTGTATATCACTTTTTTCACTCCCAGGAATACTGGAGTTCTAAAAGAGAACAAGGAGAAGCAGGGAGAAGGCAATGCTTACCACAGATGGAGTTCCTTTTTTTTTTTTTTTTTTGAGATTTTATTCATCCATTCATGAGAGACAGAGAAAGAGGTAGAAGCAGAGGGAGAAACAGGCTCCCCGCCAAGCAGGGACTCAATCCCAGGACCCTGGGATCATAACCTGAGCCAAAGACAGGCTCTTAACTGACTGAGCCATCCAGGTGCCCAACACAGATGCGAGTTCTAATGATGGGGATTACAGGCCTCGAAATCAGACAGGGGAAGGTCTTTTTGGAGAAAAAGAATACCACAATATTCCTCAATTCATACCTAAAAATCACCTACTCGCAGCGATGACCTTGATTTTAATGCACTAACATTTACTGAGATGATGAAAAAACAGCTTTTTCCACTGTAGAATTCGTTTCACAATTTTTTCCTCTTTGGAACATCTAAAAATAAGTATAAATTATCAACATTTTTCCAGAGATACTTTAATCAAGTTAGCTTGGGCATTTGAGTAGAATTCTTTGCATCAGTCTTTCTGTTTCTTTAGTTTCATTTCCCTTCTTCCAAGTAACCAGAATTGGAGCTGGGAAGCTAACAGAGTGAAGATGCTGACAGAGGTCTGACAGAAAGTTGCAGTAACACAGAATTAAAGGAAGCTGAAATTTAATACAATTCCTAAGAAAAATCCTGGTGTCAGAGGATACTTGAGGTCATCTGGTGGAAATTATCTTGTAGACTCCTGCAGATGTGGGCATAAGTGTTCTAGGTAGATTTCTCTGCAACAAGACATCTGCAGCACTAAACTTCAAAGGTATCTTTGCTTTCAAAACTAGGAGTAGAAGAGGCTGGTCCTTGTTCCTTATTATAAATGAGCAGAAAGTAGATCTAGTACTTTTTTAAAAATCAAGATGTCCTGCTTATGGGTGGCATCCTTCTAAGTTATATGTAAAGCTACGTTCCCAAGTCAAAATGAAAATGTGTGAACTTAACTCCTTGAAAGGCTGTTGCAAACAAGTTGCAAACAGAGCAATCTTTTCTCACAGACTTGGTAATAGTATTTGAATATACCTGGTAATAAATTTGGTCATATATCTTCGACAAGTGAAATTAATTCCCTGCTGGTGACTTTCAGGCTAAACAAATACATAATTCTCTTCTTTCACTTCTTTATCTATTATCAAACAATCCCCATTTGACTGCATATCATTATGAGTTATTATTCTGTAATAATCTATCCTGGATATTTACAACTAAAGTACTTAACAATAACAATACTCTGATTGTGATTATATCTTGATGCTTTTTGTTGTCATGTCAATGAGGTAAGTTATGGATTTCATTAAACTACAATACAATGATAAAAATATAGAACATGATGCAAGTTTTTTATTCTCCTAAACTATATATTTACTAGCTGTCTAATCAAAAAAACATGAGCTACTGTCTTTTAAAAAGCACAAATAACACACGGCCATAATTTTGTAAACTACTGCTCTCAAGTTATTTTAATCAATAGCCATATTTTTTCTTGCTGCAGAATGATCCATATGCCATCCATTTTAACATACAATTTCAGCAACTAAGAAGACACATTTTCTGAATAATTTCCTTCCTCTTCTGCTACCTTTTTACAATATTGGGCACATATTATGTATGCTATGACTCATATATAAATTATATGGTTTTTTTACTATTTTTGATATAAATTTCTATTCATATTATCTTGGGGAGGCATTCTTTAGTGTAAAACACATCAGAAAAGCAAAGTGTTAAAAACAAAAATCATAACTTACCAACTTATAAAATAAACAAAAATTCATAGATATCAAGTAACTGCTATACAGAGCAGAGTAGTTGATTATCCAGCCCACAGTAATAATAATGGTAAAAATAATGGTATGAATAGTACCATCCCTTTCACTGGTCTAAATTCTTTGACTACAGTAACAGACACCACACTGACTTAACCTAAACCTAAAGTAAGAATTTGTTATAGGAATACAAATATGTTGTGTGAATTAAAAAGGAATCAGAACCAGAAATGGCCAGGTGACAGGAACAAAGAAATCCTCTCACCTCACTTACTTGCCTTGTTCTCCTCTTGGAAGACTTACTTATCTCTGCCTCTCCAACAATATACTGAATAAAACTAACTCTTGCTCCCAAAAAATATATAGAGTTTTAGATGGGTTTGGGGTGGGTTAATCCTCTACCTTCGGCTCAGGTCATGATCTCAGGGTCCTGGGATGAGGCTCACATGGGGCTCTCTGCTCAGCAAGGAGACTGCTTCCCCCTCTCTCAGCAGGGAGCCTGCTTCTCTGCCTGCCTCTTTGCCTACTTGTTATCACTCTTTCAAATAAATAAATAAAAATCTTTAAACATTTTTTTTTTTAAGTCAAAAGCATGAGTCAAGGCTTAGGGGTTCTGTAATAGAAACATGATTATCAGCAAGCCTACCCCACGGGATGGACTGGGGTGAGGGGAGTGGCATGTTCTTAGAAGAGAAAGAGTCAGTGAGTTGTAACAGAAAGCCCCAGAAATCTCAACTACTATGCTTTGTTCTCCTCTAAATGATTTCATTTACACAATCTTATTTGATATGAGATCCAAGTGCTACTTAATTTCTAGTAGTATAAGTTATAACTGGTGCTAAGATTTCCAAACTATTCTATTCATGCTATCATTAACACCAACAAATACGTAACTTGTGCCTACTTTAGGCCTGTCATTACTGGATATAAAGTATACCCCCAGATTAAACTCAGATAACACTAGTAAGATGAAAAAATGGCTTCTTCATACAAAATCATGCAGAACTTCATTAAAGCACTAGCAAAAAAAAAAAAAAAAGATAAAACCATCTTAGTTACAGTCTATTTTGTTAAAAAATAGAAAGGTTCATATAGTTATACTCCATAATTTAGGCAAAGATAATTCAACCTACATAATACTGGAGTTTTACTATATTGCATTTTTTTTATTAGTAATCAGATTTGTTTTCTTCTGCCAATGAAAAAGCCACAAGAAATTTGAATAATCGATGTAATATTCATATTCAAGTCTTATTTATAGCAGTGTGTGGACAATTAATTAATGTCCAGGAATACATTTTTTCCCACCATCTAGCTAAAATAGTTTTCAGAACAAATTCTGAAAATCCAGGTTTCCAGTAGTGAAGAGCAACTGTCTAGAGAAAATAAGATAGATTTTTTAGACCTGGAAAAGATGAAAGGCTAACTGCTTGGCACTTTGAAGATGTATCAGACTGCAAACCTCCTCTCATTATTTTAATCTCACTCTATATAAAATACTTTTGTTTCCTTTGCAAGCAAGATAAAAACAAATTAAACTGAAGGGCTAACATGAACTGAATATCTTATTCAGGAAGCACCTTCACTGACAACTTCAAGAAAAAAATAAAACAGATCCTTCAAAATATTATTCCAAAGGGCAGGCAATACTACCAAGAAAGAGTAAAAAAAATAAAAACAGCATGATAATCTCAAATACAGCAGAGTGTTTCTTCTCATTGCTCCTATAATCATTTATTCATAGCACTCCCAGTTCTCAATAATTTGGGGGTTTATGTAATTATTTGTTTGCTGGAATGGAACTCTCCTGGGGCATCAGGTCTTCTTCATGAGTACATTCTCCAAACTGGTAAACACAGCGCTGTGCATATAAATGTAGAATTTAAAACAACGTAACCATGGGATGTGCACCCTCAAAGACTACAGAAGCAGCATAAAGGTGGTGTGAGAGAATCTTAGACTTGAAAAAAATTACTTCAAGAATCCGAGGAAGAAATCAGACCCTGAGACTAAGTACAAAGAAATGAAAATGAAAACATTACAAAAGTAGAATCAACAAGATTTTGCCAGGAAGCTTGTAGTTACAGAGGTCTAAGGCGAGGGAGAAATACAGGGAAATGCTTTGGTTTGTTGCTTTAGTAACTCTGGTGATCAAGGACAAGTTTTTCTCCCAGGTTTGTTTGCGGAGGCGGGGGGGGGGGGGTATTTTTGTTTTTGAGAGAGAGACAGAGAGGGAGGGAGAAAGAAATAAACGAACAATCGGGGAGGAGGGTCAGAGAGGGAGAAGCAGACTCTGCGGAGCAGGGAGCCTGATGCGAGGCTCTATCCCAGGACCATGACAGCAGGTTCTGAGCCCAAGCCAGACGCTTAACCAACTGAGCCACTCAGGCGCCCCCATCTTCCAGTTTATTTTAAAAGAGAAAAGGAAGATGTGCATTAGAATTAGTCCACTCAGGTCATTGTGAGCTCCTGGCGTCCGTAAGACAGAAAGGAGAAATGTGCAGTCCTCAGTCGGCAATCCGCAACCCCTGCGAAGCGGGTACCTGCGAAGTCTGAGCCGGAAGCAGAAGGCCTGATACTTTGTAACAGTATCTGAAGCCCGTTCGCGAGATGCTATTACTGAGGAAGCCGGGACACTGCGACACAACGGCCTGGGGCAGAAACCTCTGTGACACCCACCAACATTTCAGCCAGGAGGGCGGAGGACGGGCGGCCCGAAGGCGGCGCCTCCCGCCCGGTGCCGCAGAGGCTGCAAGGACACAGGCTTTCGAGTGGATGCGGCAGGACAATCGGGACAGAGACCTTTGAGAGTATTCCACTGGATTCGGCAATTTTGAGGCTATCAGAATCCTTTGGCGGGGCTGGGTTTTCTTCTTCTCTAAGAAAGGGGAAGCTGATAGATAATCCCGGAGCGGGCGCCCCACACCTGCCTTAGAGCGCTCTACGCCGCTCTTCTGCCGCCTGAGAGCAAACCCTGTCACGTGCCACCCGACTTCCACGCAGGTCCCGGGACTTTGGAAACCCTGGTGTGAATTTCCCCCCTCAGCTTGGGGCGCGCCCTTGCCCTCACTCCGGCCATCTTCCCGGGCCCTCTGAAACCTGGACAAATGACCTCACCTCACAAACCCTTCCTGAGGCTCACAGGAAAAATTAAAGCACTTCATTTTGTATTTCCAAAACTATGTCCGTACCTTCCAAAGCTTTGTATTATTTGTTGTGCATCTGGCTTAGAAAGGAGTGAGCCAGACCAAAAAGTCAAGGAAAGCTGAGGGTCGAGGATGGAGACGCCTCACAGGCCACGTGTGAAAAGAGAGAGAAAAACTACGACTCCCAGCAGGCGGCGGGGCCGCGAGACCGGCGATTCCCAGCATCCTTTGCGAGGCCCCAAATCGTCTAGGTGGCACGCTCATAGAGATGGCGCGAAATGTCCAGGAAAGCTGTAGAGAGGTGGCCGTGCGAGATGGCAGCGACTGAGGCCCCTACCGAGCGGCTAGATGTCGCGTGCGGCTTGGAGAACGTGCCTGTGAGCGCGTGGCCCCCGGGGGCGGAGCCAGAACCCTTCCAGGTAGGAGGCGGGGCTCGACCGCCGAGAGTGCGGCGCGCGGCGGAACCGGCGCCCTTCTGTTCGGGGGGAGCCGTGCTCTGCCCGCGCACTGCGCGCGCAACCACTGGGGTGGAGCTGGCGCCCGGCCAGGTAGGGGGGCGGAGATGGATGGCGGCGAGGATCCGGTACGCGGTTCCCCGACCTTGCAGCAATTCTGTGGATGACTCTCGTATCCCAAGTTGTGTCCGTATTCTCGACTTAGATTTTTCTTACCCTGTCGGAGAGCTGTTTCGCGCAGGAATAGCTCTTAAATACACAGGTTTTAGTCTTGTTCTTTTAACCCTCCCAATTGACCTTAACAAGAGTGACGGGATTGCTCTTTTCTCCCCACAGACGGGCAGGTCCAAACCAGGTGTTTCGTGAGGTCCCTTGGAAGGAGCCCTGAGAACCTAACTTTTTTTCCCTGGCTCTGTTCTCAGAATTCACTGAGGGATCGGGGGGGCAAATCATTTTACCTTTCCGGTTGCCGGTGCCTCCTGCGTAAGATAAGGCATGGGCCCTATTCATGGATCTCAGCCTAGTGTTAGGGTTAAAAACTTAGACCCTAGAATGAGACTTGGCTGCTGTGAGCTTTTGGGCAAATGACAGACTAGCCTCAGCTAAGCCTTCCGTGCGCGGTTAAAATAATAGTGCCTGTCTCCCAGATTGCTTTGAGATTTGCAAGTAAAACTCTTGGTTTGCTGAGAGAACCCAGTAAGTGTTCAGTGCTTTTACCACATCAAAACCCACTCCACTCTACCTTTCCCACCCTCTGACCTTGGCCTCCTCCTTGTCTATGGAATATGGCCAAAAAAACAATGATGTTGGAGTGAAAGGAGCACTTAGGCTTGGAGGTAGGAGAGCGAGGTGCAGGGCTGAGCCATCTTGACTATTTCTTGGAGTCTGAGCTTCTTCATCTGCAAAATGAAAATAATTAAAAATTTATAACCTTGGTCACATACACCATGAACACCCAGCTATCTGTGTCCATGCTTCCTTGGGTGGTTGTGAAAATCAAAAAAAAACATAGTAGATTCAATAGTTTCAAAGAGTAAAGCAGGATATTAATGTCAGGAAAGGTTATTTTTCCTCAAACTACCTTAGGGCTGTTTTATGGTTAATAATACAGTTGACGAGGGGTACCTGCGCAGCTCAGTCCATTAAGTGTCTGCCCTTGGCTCAGGTCATGATCCCAGGGTGGTGAGATCAAGCCCTCTGTAGGGCTCCCTGCTCAGTAGGAGGTGAGAAGTCTGCTTCTCCCTTTACCCCTGCTCCTTCCCCCCTGCTCATGCGTTCTCACTCTGCTCTCTCTCAAATTAATAAATAAAATCTAAAAATAATAATAACACAGTTGGCTAGCACCATATTAAACACTAGTCCCTAAAAGCTTATTTAACACCAAATATTGCTGAATGTCTGGTCAAAAACACTGATAAATGTTTTCTTTATTCAGCAAGTAATTACTCAATTACTTGTGTGTATAATGTGCTAGGCATTAAGCTAGACATAGAAGATAAAATAGTGACAACTTTGCCTTTGAGCTTACAAGACCATATAGAAAGCAACTTAGTTGCTGTGGGGGCCTGGAGAGGGGAGAGAGGAAGCCTTATGATTGATATTTACATGTACAGTTGATAGGCATAAGTGAAAGTCTCTAGACTAATACTTAGTCCCTCAGTATTCTAGCTGCCTGGCTGGCTATATGCATAGCTCTGGGTAGAGTTAGAATTACAGAAAGAAGGTAAGATCCTTCCTCAAGGAGCTTATAGTCTAACCAAGAAGATAAAACATGCTTGAAACGTATTTATGATAAGCCTTAAAGTGTCTTTAACTAGTTTGCTTTCCTATATTCATGCGGCACACAAAACCTGCCTTATAAAAGGTCAAAATAGCTTTCTTACCCCAAGCCCTGCCTTCACAAGCATATGCACACATAAGAATTAAGGCATGAAAAACTCAAGGTAAAAATAACTTGTGTCTACTTTGCTTTTGAGTACTGTGTGAAAAGGCAAAAGAACATTCACATGTTCACATTGGAAACAAGCCTATCATAAAGCCATCTGTGTTGAAAGCCAAGTAGAAAATAAACTAATTGATTTTCTTGAACGGGGAGTTGAATCTAGCCTTTTTTCAGGTTTCTGAAACCAGCCTTAACATATTTTTTTAAGATTTCAACTTGGCCTTGACAAGAATTATCTGGCTCACAGGCTCTTAATAGCTGCTTGGAGCAAAAACAAACTCATGGGGTAGAGGCCAAGTACAAAGATTCATGTAGCTGGTGTTTCAAAACAACCAAAAAAGGAATGAAGATTTTCACAGCACTTCCTTTAAATTCAGAATCAAGGCCTAGGTTTTAAGCCCAAAATACAACACGGTGTCATACTTAAGTTCCTGGGGCTTTGATACAGAATTTGACTTAGAAAAGTCAGACTTTTGGTAAGAAGTTAGCAAGAGCTGCAATCGAGCAGTCAAAAAATATTTCCTAAGCCAGCTGCTCTGTCCCCAGTACTGTGAAAAGTAACTCAGCCCCCATTACCATGTCATACCCCAAACCACATGACCATTTCCTTGACACATGTATTTGCTAGAAAGACAAGACTTGCAATTTAGATCCCAAAGTTCATGCTATTAATACGTGCAAATCTAGTTCCGAAAAGAGAGAAATTATGTAAGAATATAGCCAAGGAGGTATATTTGCTTTTCAACATGCTGTCGCCTGGTTTCCATTTCAGCTTCTTGAGTGACCATGGTTTATTAAAAAAAAAAAAAAAAAGGTTTTAAGTTTTCTGTCAAAAAACTTGAAATCTCCGCCCAGTTCTTCAAGGGTCTGGTTTCTGTTACATGGTTTTGCACTGGTCTTTTTGCATTTATTCCTAGCTCTTGTGTGATCAATGTTTGCATTTTGATATATACCAGGCAAAGGTCATTTATGTTATTATGATACAAAAAAATGATAAAAATCCCACTAACTGGTTCTTTCTAAATCCCAGAAAGATTTATTTAAATGCATCTAAGAAGCAATCAGGCAGTATATGTGGATGAATGAAAGAAGTCTGTGCTGGATCAATTCTTAGTCGTCCCCCCGCCCCCCTGCCCGAGATGGATAAGTAATGGAAAATAGAAATATATTCATATTGTCTCCTAGACAAAATTTTGGTTTAACTGTATTTGAACTTGGAAAGTTTTAACTTCAGAATCTGTTGTTTTCATCACTCTGCCAGATAGCCTACATAATTTATATTGAACGCCTATGTGCTAGCCACTAGAGTAAGCTTTTTACATGTATTCTCTCTTTTTTTTTCCTTCATAGCTACCTGTGACATAGATAGAAAGGAGATATTTAAGGAGATGAAGTAATGTGCCAGAAATATATGATGTTGTAAATATAAAATCTAGAAATAATATCTAGACGCATTTAAGGAAGCTACTGTCCCAAAAGTATAAACTGCCTGGCACACAGTACAGTGTTAGTTATTTAAATTTAATAATACCTGGGGTTGGGGGGCAGATACAGGTATTATTCCTGTTTTATAGGTATAAACCCAAAACTTAGAAGTTAACTTACCCTAAGTCACAATGCTAACAAGAGCCTAGTTCTATATGTGTCTCCTTTAGAACATTCTGTGTCCTACATTAAGAAGTTCCCCATAGGGGCGCCTGGGTGGCTCAGTGGGTTAAGCAGCTGCCTTCTACCCAGGTCATGATCCCGGTGTCCTGGGATGGAGCCCCGCATCAGACTCCTTGCTCAGCTTCTCCTCCCTCTCCCTCTGCTTGCAGCTCCCCCTGCTTGTGCTCTTCTCTTTCACTACCTCTTTCTCTCTGTCAAATAAATAAATAAAGTCTTTTTTTTTTAATAAAATAAAATAATAAAAAAAATTTCTTTTTAAAGTTCTCCATTGGTTGTCCGGTGTTCATGCCTGTCACAGGTCTGTCTGGCCTCCTGCACACTTTGTGTTAGCCTCAGTTGAAGACCTGAATCTTCATTAGCTATTTATATCTTTGACTCAATTTTCTAGCCATTTCCTGGAACAACTTTCAGCCTTCCACTGTGGGCATATCAATCAACAACAGTTGTTTGCAAGAAATAGAAATACAATACAAACTAACTCAAGCAAAAAAAACCAGAATGAATTGCCTTATAACAGCAAAATCCAAGAGTGGTTAACTATAGGCAGAGTATAGCCAAAAATGGCTATACTAGGGAATAATCTTTTGAAAACTATGGTCTAAATTAAGATATGATTATGTAATTATTCATCTTTTCAGGTATTTTTCTAAGTGAGGTAAAATATCTTTCTAGAGTGGCATTTTACTGACTATTAATGGAGGAGAAAATGGAAATATATGGAGATAATATAATTTGTGATAAGTATTGGTATCAGGGCTAAGTATTACATCAATCAAGGGAAAACAAATATTCTCTTTAAACAGGAAGTTTATCCAGAGGTCTCTATTATCCTTTGGAAAGTGTCTGCAGCTCATTTGGAATTAGATACTCTTTATAATCTCTGTCTCTAAAAGATCTTAGATTGTGCATCAAGTTTAAATTCCAGAATCATTAAAAATGCTATCACTAGATTTTCCAATGTCTTTTTTTTTAATGTTTAAATAAAAATAAGCAAATAACAGTATTTTTCCAAACCTATCCATAGCCAGATAAGTTCAACAGAATAATATGCTCTTCTGGGTAGCAAAGTACAGTAAGTCAGACTTGATTTCAAAAGGAGTTATGTGTGTCCAAAAAAAAAAAAAATCACTTTGCAGTTTAGTGATTTATATAGTATATCAAAAATACATATGCTTTTAAGAAGAAATCAATTTAAAAGAATTCTTCATGAAAAGTTTAACAAAGAGATTGTAAAATCTTCATTTTACAAGTGCTTTTTAAAATGTCTCAGTGACCATTTCATTTCAACCTTGACTCTTAAAAGCTGGAAGTAGATTCTGTCTCAGACAGCAGTCATTGAATTTGACTGATAGGGCATCCTTTTCTAAGCCATTCTTTATCCCTTTAGGACATCTTCACTAAGCTAAAGCTGTAAGAAACTACAGAAACCAGAGAAGCTATTTCCGCTCTCCACCCCCAAATCACTTTTAAGCAGAGTGTTGGCCTTTCCCCGCTGGTACTCCCACTCATCCTCCTCCTCATCTTTCACAAGAGGATGTCAGTCCTTCCCCCAGCTCAGCGTTGTTTAAAATAGAGGGTTTTGAGCCTAACTGCACAGTCCCACCGAGGCCTCCACAGGGAGTGGAACCACACGTTGTTTAATGCTTTCTCCAGCTCTTGGCCCAGAGATGCAGTATGAATGGATAATCGACTGACGGCTACTCGGTTCAGGCTTTCCTCTAGATACTCTAAACTCTGTCACTGAATTAAAGCTTGTGCATCTGGTCCTGTGTAGTACGGCTCTTAGGGACTGCGCTGTGCCAGCAGGCCAATACCTTTATTGAGAGTGAGAATGAAAAACAGCCCATGAAACTGTTTTCTGGAAAAGAATGGTTTAGACAGACACATTGGTGAAATTCCTCTCCAGCCTCCATATCGGAAAAAGCCAATGCTGCTCCTGAGCAGGGAGATTATCCCTATGGATAGTGCAAGCCCTACATCTGATCGTATTTCCCTCTTGGCAGTGGCTGTGCTCAGGCAGAACCAAACGTCCAGTTTACTTCTACACACTGTGCGTCTAAGCTCACTCAACTGGCTTCTGTTTTTCTCTTCAGCTTACATTTCTTTTTTTTTTTTTTTTTAAAGATTTTATTTATTTACTTGTCAGAGATAGAGGGAGAGAGAGCGAGTGAGCACAGGCAGACAGAGAGGCAGGCAGAGGCAGAGGGAGAAGCAGGCTCCCTGCTGAGCAAGGAGCCCGATGTGGGACTCGATCCCAGGGTGCTGGGATCATGACCTGAGCCGAAGGCAGCTGCCCAACCAATGAGCCAACCAGGCGTCCCCTTCAGCTTACATTTCTTATGTATTGTTCATTTATCCGAACTCTTTGTATGTCTCATTAAATCCTCTTAGGAACAAAGCAGGTGTGATACTGTGATTTATTTAAAGAAATCTATATTTGGTCTCTGTCCCCATTTCTGGCACAGAGCTCCTAAAACCCCTGTTATTTACTAAGTGATGAGAGCAGCAAAAAATGTATCTTTTGTTATGTTAATGAGGCGAGTTTTGAGGGGAGGGGAAATGCCTAAAGATGAGATCTGGTTGCCCCTGGAGTCAACCATTTGATTAGAGGGTTGGAACTTTCAGTACCCTCACCACTTCAATTGGGAGAGGGGCCTAGAGGTTGGAACATATGCAAATAGTAGCCAGCGATTTAATCAGTCCTGGCTAAGCCTTCGCAAAAACCTGAGAAAACAGGGTTTAGAGAGCTTCTGGGTTGGTGAATGTGGAGGTCCTGGGAGTGTAGCATGCCTGGAAAGAGTGTGGAAGCTCTTCTACATTTCTCCAAACCTTACTCAATGCATCTCTTCCATCTGGCTGTTCCTGAGTTGTATCCTTTTATAATAAGCTGGTGAGCAATTCTCTCAAATTAATCAAACCCAAGGAGGGGATTTTGAGAACCTCTGATTTACACCCTGTTGGCCACAAGTTCAAGTAACAACCTGGACTTGTGACTGATGTCTGAAATCCAAGGAAGAGGTCATGGGAACTTCCGGTAGGTATATAGCCCATCAGTCAGTAGCACAAATGACTGGTATCCAAAGGAGGGTGGGGGGAGCAGTCTTAGGACTGACCCATTAAACTGTAGGGTGTGATGGTATTGGAGAAGGTCAGAACTGAGCTGAGTTGTAGAATACTCACCTGGGAGCATTGCTCGTTAGAGGTGTGGGGAAACCCTCTAACCCCACCACCACATTGAAACTGGGTCCAAGAACACTAATAGCAGGTATAAATAAATGAGTTAGGTTCTGTGTAAGCAAGAATTATTCTGTGCATAAAGACATATGCTGGGCTCATGAGAGATACTTTAATTTTCAAGGTTTAGAAATACGCTTCATTATGCTAAGTGAGGAAATAACCAGACATCAGGTTTCACAAAGAGATTTTAGACTTGGGACTTTCTTCATTTTCTCTAATGTGAAAAACTTTCTCCATATTATCTCTTTATCATCTAAAAAATTGGGATTTCTTTACATATATGTAGTACATCTACATTTATTAGTATCTGTATAACAAATATGATTTTTGGAATTCTGTCCACAGTTTCTTGGCTAATGCCTATTCTTAACATTATGAAAACTAAAAACTCTAAAGTAATAGTGTCTTTTTTTTTAATAAGGTCGCTTTGATTCTTTTTTTTTTTTTTAAGATTTTATTTATTTATTTGACAGAGATCACAAGTAGGCAGAGGCAGGCAGAGAGAGAGGAGGAAGCAAGCTCCCCGTGGAACAGAAAGCCCGATGTGGAACTTGATCCCAAAACCCCAGGATCACAACCTGAGCCTAAGGCAGAGGCTTGACCCACTGAGCCACCCAGGCGCCCCAATAGTGTCTTTTTTAAACATCAAAATATATTTAGGAATTTAGGTAATCTTCAAATTAAAAATTCCTTAAATCAGTGGAAGACTGTCTTACAAAGGCCATTTTTTATTAATTTACTTATCATTTGTTACTTTTTCTGCAGTGACTCATAATAAAATAGACACAGGCATTTATATTGTCAGATCAATGTGAAAAGATCAAGAGCCAAAGATAAAATACTTGACTACGTTCAAAAACTAAACTCAGCACTGATTTTTCTGATATCCGAAGCTAAGAGAAAAATGAAATTAATTGTAAATCTTTCAGTTTCTGATAAGAGAAACTTATCCTTTCGTGACCCCATACCTAAAATGAAACCACAGAATTTTCACCCAAAAATTAACCTTATTTTTTAAATTGAAGAGGTGTGTTTTCAAACAATAGTATATAGTGTTTTGTCAATTTCGTTTTAATCTATTTTTATATATGTTGCAATTAGGAAGTGTCTCATCCAAAAGCTGCCTGGAATACATGTGAAATACATAACAGACCACGCTGACTGAGAGTATTTCTGTTTTTTACAGTATACTCCTGACCATGTAGCCGGACCTGGAACAGACGTTGATCCCACACAAATAACCTTTCCTGGATGCATTTGCCTCAAAACTCCCTGCCTCCCTGGTACTTGCTCCTGTCTCCGTCGTGGGGAGAACTATGACGATGAGTCACGCCTTATAGATATAGGATCTGAAGGAAAGTGTGCCAAGCCAGTTTTTGAATGCAACATCCTGTGCCCGTGCAGTGACCACTGCAGGAACAGAGTGGTCCAGCGGGGTCTGCAGTTCCAACTCCAGGTGTTCAAAACGGACAGAAAGGGCTGGGGACTTCGTACCTTGGAATTGATACCAAAAGGACGGTTTGTCTGTGAATATGCTGGTGAAGTTTTGGGATATTCTGAAGTACAGAGAAGAATTCAGTTACAGACAATACACGATCCAAATTACATTATAGCTATCAGAGAACATGTTCACAATGGGCAGGTCCTAGAAACATTTGTCGATCCTGCCCACGTAGGAAATATTGGAAGATTTCTCAACCATTCTTGCGAGCCAAACCTGCTGATGATTCCTGTCCGAATTGACTCAATGGTACCAAAGTTGGCACTTTTTGCAGCCAAAGACATTTTGCCCGAAGAAGAACTCTCTTATGACTATTCAGGCAGATTTCTTAATCTAATGGACAGTGAAGACAAAGAAAGGCTAGATCCCGGGAAAATAAGAAAACCTTGTTATTGTGATGCCAAATCATGTGCTGCTTTCCTGCCTTACGACAGTTCACTGTTCTGCCCCTTAGAAAAGCCAAACATCGGTTAGAAGCAAAAGGCATGGGAGGAGCGCATTAAGCCTCTTCCGGTGGGTGACAGTGAGAAGGAACTGAACGGGTTTGGCTCAGCCCCTTCCCAGATCCTCTCTTACAAGCACTTTAGCCTCTGGGTAAGGCTCTGCTCTGTTAAGCGCTTGTGTTTCATTTTAGGGGAGGGTGGTGGTTGTCAGGTTCCACCTCTGGCTGCAGAAGTTTAACTCAGGAATATAGCACAGACTATAAATTGCCTAGCAATATCTATTCTCCCTTTCTATAGTGGAATTCTCAGTTTTTAGCTGGGTACTTTTCCTAGTTAGATGTGGCTAAGTGACTATGTACTAGCTAATGAGATAGAAGCAAAAAATGGTGTGTCTTTAAATGGAGACATGTTTCCTTATCCCACTCTTCCTGTTGGCTAGAGCGTCTGCATATAGCTGGAGCTGGGGCATCTATCCCAAACCCCAAAATTACCTTAGAAAAGGAGGCCATTCATAAGTAATGAACAAACTTAACAGGAGACTGAGTGCCAAATACTCTGGAACTCTGTCATTCCTGATCTGATACCTCTGGACTTTTAGGTGAAAGTCCCTTGTTTATGCCACTATTATTGTCAATTTTCTAGCACTAGCACCAAACCTCATAATGATTCAAGGAAATCCTGTGGCTATATACCGAAGCCTTGCTTTCCAATTAATTTAATCAGTATTAAAGATGATGTTTTCATTTTCATTTCTGTGACTCCTGCATCTTATTTCTCATCTGCATAGAAACACAAATCAAGGAAAGGGGCCTGATTGATTATCACCTGCTAAAATTCTGTAATTACCACCAATAGTGAAAAATAGAACCAGGATGCTGACTTCCATGAACCTAACCAAAAAAGTCCTAATAGGAAACAAATTAAAAAATTTTTGCCATATATGGGCTATATTCCAAGTCTTTGAAGTTGTGCTTCAAAACTTTAAACAGCTTCAATTCTTCATGTGTTAGTAATATGAAAATCACCCTATCAATACCACAAAAAGGGATGGGGGTTTTATAGCTCCATTCAAACTTCTGGAGAGGCAAACATCTTTAACTTCCTTCCTTAAAGCAAGGATGTTGAAAAACAAAGTTAATATGGAGATTTATCAGATATTTTGAAAGCTAAAATAATCATTTGGCTCCTATAGTATTATTTAATAAATTCTTCAATTTCTTCTCTACCACATTTAAACCCAACCACCAGGAGGTCCTACATTTTATAAATTAAAGGGATCCATATTATACCTATTTCTGTATGATATCATAAGTGAGATAGTTGTATACTTTAAATGAATGAAATGTATGGCATATGAACTATATCTCTATAAGCCATTCAATAATGAGTATATTAGGGTTTGCATGTTTGAATTATATATTTTCCAAAATGATGCCATGCGAACAGGGGATAATATAGGGTACTCGTGAAATATTCTATTGTCTAAAACAACAAATTTTTCCTCCAATCAAATCATTTCTCCCTGCCAACCTTCCTCTAGAACTTTGCTTTCTCTGAAGGGGTCCTGCTTTTGGTAAAGCAGTTTGTACCACTCATTTCAAGACGGCCCTACTTCTCCTCACAAGCACTAAGATACTTCCGAAGCAGTAAGGAAGTAGCCAGAAGGAAAATGTTTGGCTCACTGTTTAACTCTACAGATACCTTTCCTACTTCCTTATGTTGCTGGTGGAATCATAAAACTGTGCAACTATTCCTCTCTCTCTCTCTGCCTGCCTCTCTGCCTACTTGTGATCTCTCTCTGTCAAATAAATAAATAAAATCTTTAAAAAAAAAAAAATGTCACCATCTGTGAGTCAGAGATACCCACAGAGGACAATCTTCAGTTCAAAGACATGAGCAGCATCTTCCTCTTCATGCCTCTGCCAAAGACAGAACTCACTGAACATAGACCCTTGGAATTTTCTGTACTCATGCCCAAGTTTATTCTTAAATAGCACATAAACTATTCTTAAATAGTTTATTCTTAAATAGTCCTGGAAATCAGATTCCTCATGTAAGAGTCAAAATAGTCTATTCTGAGTCTTTTCTAAACACTGAGTTAACTGCATTTACTTTATTGCCATGTTTTTTTTTAATGGTGACACTTCTACTTTTGAGAACAAACTTTAAAAGATATACTTCTGTTTAACTATTATCTTAATAAAAATATATACATTTTATAGTTATAAATTACTGCAAATTAAGAGAGTAAAATGTGGCATATACCTTCTTGGAATATATAAAAAATTATCTTGGAAAAAAAATTGTCCTTGAAGTCAATTTCCACTGACTTCATTAAGAATGTAGAAATGTGGGGTGCCTGGGTGGCTCAGTGGGTTAAAGCCTCTGCCTTCAGCTCAAGTCATGATCCCAGGGTCCAGAGCCCCTCATCAGGCTCTCTGCTCCACAGGGAGCCTGCTTCCCTTCCTCTCTCTGCCTGCCTCTCTGCCTACTTGTAATCTGTCAAACAAATAAATAAAATCTTTAAAAAAAATGTAGAAATGTATATCTTGGAAACAATTTTGCCTCAGAATAATAAAGATCATACTTGGAAAATAAAGCTTTCCAATTTCTTTAAAATGATTTTTTACATTCCTAATTATTTACAAATTATCAGTGGTTAAATGGAAAATTCTGATTTAATTGAAAAGATTCCTTTCTCCCTTTTGTTCTCAGTATTAATACCAGTACCAGTTAGCTCTGCAGCATAAGGGAGGAGGGGATTCAGGACATCCACAGAAGACTAACTTGGATAAAACAGAAGATTTTAAACTCAGTCTTGTTAAAAAGTGGGGAGGCAGGTAGAATTTGCCCAAATTCTTTTCATTCTCTTGAGGTTTTCAAAGAGTCTTACTTGTGTAGAGTATTTCTAATTACAGCTTTGGCACTGTTCAGTTTATTAGTGTTGAGCAAGTTACTGAATCTCTCGAAGCCTACTTCCCTTTTCTGGAGAGCAATATTGGGAAGATCAAATGAGTTAATACATGTGAAGGGTTTAGCCGTCAACTCAGTACAAGGATAGCTACAATAAAAAAGACAGAATTACAAGTGTTAACAAAGATGTGAAGAAATCCGAACTTTGATATGTTGCTGGTGGAATCATAAAACTGCGCAACTATTCCTCTCTCTCTCTCTGCCTGCCTCTCTGCCTACTTGTGATCTCTCTCTGTCAAATAAATAAATAAAATCTTTAAAAAAAAAGAAAGAAAAGAAAAGAAAAAGAAAAAAAAGGGCGCCTAGGTGGCTCAGTGGGTTAAGCCGCTGCCTTCGGCTCAGGTCATGATCTCAGGGTCCTGGGATCGAGTCCTGAATCGGGCTCTCTGCTCAGCAGGGAGTCTGCTTCCTCCTCTCTCTCTCTCTCTCTGCCTGCCTCTCTGCCTACTTGTGATCTCTCTCTCTGTCAAATAAATAAATAAAATCTTTAAAAAAAAAAACTGGACAACTATTTTGTAAAGCCTTTGGGTTAATTTCTTAAAACATTAGATACAAGGTAACCACATGTTCCAGTAACTCCATTCCTAGGTATAGATCCAAGAGAAATGAAAACATGTCCACAGAAAAACTTGTGCACCAATGTTCATAGTGGCATCATTCATAATAGCAAAAAAGTTCGCATGCCCCAAATGTCCATTGACTGAGGAATAAGTAAACAAAATGTGGTATCCTTACTGTGGAATATAATTCAGCCATCAAAAGGAATGAATACTGACATATGCCCCAACATGGATGAACCTTGACAATATTATGCTAAGTAAAGGAAACCCTACACAAAAAGCTACATATTGTATGACTCTATTGAAATGAAATGGGTGGCTCAGTCGGTTAAACATCTGTCTTCAACTCAGGTCATAATCTTAGAGTCCTGGAATCAAGTCCTGGGATGGAACAGGGCAGGGAGCCTGCTTCTCCCTCTCCTATGTATACCCACCTAGCCTTGTATACATTCTATCTCTCTCTGTCAAATAAATAAATAAAATCTTTAAAAATAAATAAATAGGGTGCCTGCGTGGCTCAGTGGGTTAAGCCTCTGCCTTCGGCTCAGGTCATGATCTCAGGGTCCTGGGATCAAGCCCAGCATCGGGCTCTCTGCTCAGTGGGGAGCCTGCTGCCCCTGCTCCCACCTTCCTCTCTGCCTTCTTGTGATCTCTGTCTGTCAAATAAATAAATAAAATTTTTAAAATAAATAAATAAATAAATAATATGTATGAAGTATCCAGAATATGCAATTCCATAGAGATATAAAGTAGATTAGTATTTGCCAGTGGCTGGTAGGGAGGGAGGTATAGGAAGTGATTGCTCATAGGTACAGGGTTTCTTTTCAGGGTAAGCATACTAAAAAGCCCTCTCAGGGTGAATTTTATGTTACATGACTTATACCTCCATTAAGCCGTTACAAGAAAAGGAAAAAAGACGCGGGTGCCTCTCCCTTGGAAACTGGTCGCAGATAATGGCTGAACACTGCTATAGGGAAGAACTCAGAGAGACACTTCTCCACTCACCATATGTCCTCAAAACAAAACACAAGTGTGCTAAATCCTGTGATCGTGGCCATTACCACTAACAGAGATGTGCACTGCTTCAGGGTGTGGTGAGACTACGAAGAACGGAAGCAAATGCTTAGTAAGAACAGAAATGAATCAACTAGCTTGCCAGATCGTTCTTCTCAGATGGCATGAAGGCAATTCTTGAATAACAAAATGTGGCTCCCTTGTAGGGTTGAATGTCAATTTTCTTGCTTCTCTGTTTGGAGTTCCAGAGGTACTCACACGTCACAGGAAAGCACACTGTTGTCATTACAGTTGCACATGGAAACAGGAATATTTTGCAACATTAACCAAGCCATACCACTTTTCATCTTGCAGATGTGTGGTTCTAGAAGTTTGATATTGGTTCTGCACGCTATTTCATACTAGTTGGTTCTCATTACATTAAGAAATAGTTAAAACGGCAATTTAAGTGATAGTTGTTTATTGATGAAATTAAAATGGGTTCTGCAATAATAATTCATTAAATGAGATCTCATTATGGCGTTTGAACAGGATAAGTAAATTTCATGGTTTATTTTCAACTCTGTGTTTGCAAAATGAAGCTTTTTCAATTTGAAATTAATAATAATAATAAAAAACTACCAAACAGCTATACTGACTCAAGAAAGATGGTCTCATTTGATATCATTGTTAAGAGAACACCAACTATGTGAAAATCTTGCTAATAACAACACAATTTATAATTTTACTAAAAAGGAAATAAGAAAAAAATCAATTTTTTGAAATAAATATGTAATGATTTATGACTCAGGTCATAATTTTATTATCCATTTAAACATTGCCAGCTCGGTTGGATGCCCAGGCATGAACAAGGATAATTAAATTTAGTCATATTTGATATTTTGCCAATTTTCAGTCATATAAAAAATACAACTTTATACATGCTTTCCATTCTTGTGGTGATGAAGATATTTTTGTCAGTTAGGAAGATAACTTGGTCTGTAACTTTGAAGTATCTCTGCAGAGCACCAGTGGCTCTCCCACAAGCTGTCCCAGCCCTCACACTTAGAAGGGAGGGGAGGAACAGTGTTCTCGGCAAGGTTCACATGAAATAATGGAGGCAGATAGGCTACTAAGTACCATATAAATTTAGATATCATTTCAGACACATTTCTGGGTTAACAGTTTGCTATGCAGAACACTAAAGACAATATATTATCATAGACATCTTTGGTTACCTCAAGATTCATTTAGCTTCAATGTAACAGTAGGTCTGTTTTGGTGGTATAGGTTATAGACACATTAGAATACACTCCCAAAAGAGATCTGGTATTTATTTAAATAAAAGGATACCTGTCTTTGGTCATTTAAGTAGAGCTAAAATTATAAACAAAATCTGAAGTTGGAGTTCCCTTTTGCTTCATAACTATTAGAGATTTCCCTGGGATACTAAAAAATCCTCTCTATTCTTGTGTATGTTGTTATTTACCGTTAGTTTTCACGTCATTGCCCAAAGCTACAAGTCATCCTCCTCCTCTGAACAGGTAATCAACCACTAAACCCTATAAATTCCCCACGCGACACATGTCTAAAATGTGTTTTATTCACTCTATTATTGTTTTATGCCATGCATCCATTATTTCTTCCCTCAATAGTCCCTCTGCCTCCAGCCTGGTCATCTCTACGCAGTCTCCCCAGGTCTAAACACTTCCATGACTCCTCAGCACACTCAGGAGGCAGCCCAACCTTCTCAACATGACGAGAAGACCCTTGACGGCCTTTCCACCTCATCTCTCACTTTTATTTCTCTGAGGCCCTCTTTGAAAAGCCATGCCCTCTGTCATCCCTCACCTTGACAATTGCTATTCCCTTCTGGAAGAAGCTTAAGGAAGGAAGTTGATTACCTTTGTTGCAGAGGGAATTAGAAGAGGGGCATGTGCGTGTGTGTGTGAGAGAGAGAGAGAGAGAATTTGCATTACTCTTACCCTTGCCTTCTTTGTAGAGAATACTCTGGGTTTTCTTTATCCTGAAATCTTTTTCAGGTATTGCTAGAATTTCTTACCCTCCATTTCCTATGTTGGTTTTTCACATGCACACTAGGTAACTAAAATAACAAGAGGGCCCGCAATATATTCTATTTCCCCCTCACTTTGCTCTTTCTTCCCTCCTTCTCCTGTTTGTGTTTGCGGCTAGCAAACACCACTATTCACCACTTCCATCAGCCACTATTCATTCACTATTCACCACTTCCATCAGCCTGCTGTCTCCTTGTCATTCATCATCCTCCATCACCTGCCCTACCCTTGTCCTCAATGCCACATTCCCATGGTTGAACTGGGGAAAATACAAATTACTTGATTTATCGTATAACTATCCCTGCTGTGTACTGCTTTGCTAACTTTGTTAATTCTCTGGTCCAGGCAGATTCAATGCTTCTAAGGGCAGTCAGTTACAGAGTACTGATGCCACTAAATGCAACACAAATGTCCCAGGGCCTTGGGTCACCATGCCCCACCTCTAACCAGCCCCCACTCCACCCTCCCTCCACCCCTTGTCCACTTCTGTCTTCTTTTCCTAAACTTCTGCCACCTCAAAGCATTTGTGCATAGAAGGTGAACAAAGAAAAGTACTTCCAGACAAATCAGAGACCAATTTCTCCTAGCCCATATTTCAACATAATTGATTCCTCTCAATTAGGGCTCCTTTTGCCCTCAAGAAGTTTTACAAAGTGCATTTGTTTATGCTGTTTATATTAGAGGTGTTTGCTTTGTTATCCATCTGTTCTTCCTATCCTCCCCAACTCATGAAAATAACCCCGGTCCCCTTTCCTCACCTCCTTCTACCCGACCCCCAATTATAGACTCATTGGTATACAACCTTGGCTCTTTCAAGGGTGGTAGTTAAAGCCAGCTCAAAGATTAATCCTTGACCTTCAACAAACACTAGAACTTCCCACTATCCTAGCTAGCCCTATAGAAATTGCTCCCAAAATTCTGACTAGTTTAAGACAATTTTATCTACTAAATTATTGACTTTATTTTATAGTGAGAGTATTTCACTGATATTGACTATCACTGTCCTTCCAGAAAGAAGTCATTGTAACACAGGGAAAAGGGGTACATAATCACTTGAAATCTCCTAGCCAAGACCAGCACCTGGGAAGTAGTTCTGGCTGAACTGTCTAGTCCTCTAAACAATTCTGTTATTCATTCACTCATTCAATTCATTCATTCTTTCACTCACAAACAATTGTCAAATGTCTAGTTTGTGCTATGTGGTGTGAAGTCGACTTTCTGAGCTCATAATTCATTCAGCAAATGTTTCTGAGCACCTAATATGCTACGTTCTGGAAATTGGGACAAAAAGCAATCGTCATTCTCAAAGTATTCACAATCCAATTGGAAAAAACAGGAACAAAAATTAGAGTGAGAGGGTCTCAATTCAGGATCAACATATTATGTCTACACTTCATAGGTCTTTGAAACATTTAATTTGGGGTGTGGGTGTGTGTGTTTGTGTGTGTGTGCAAATTTGACATTTGTGCACTGGTGTATGTCTAGCTCCCCAAGAGACTATGAGCTCCGTGAGGACTGGGACCAGGTCTGTTTTTGCTCACTACTATCTCTGCAGCACTTACTGGCCATTGTTGAGTGAACAAACTAATAAATATTAGTGTGATGAATCTGACATTATCTTTAGGATAATGTCCAAATTTCCTACCAAGGCACTTTAATTCTTCCACAATCTACTCTTTGAGCAAAGCCTCACAACTCCCTTCTCATTTTATAATCTAGCCCATCTGGGTAGCTCTACATTTTCTAAACAGGCCTGAGGATAAATTTGGCTCACACTGCTTTCCTCCCTTGGGACATCTCCCATCTCAGATCCTTCCACTCCCCTTCATTGTGTATTGACTTCTTTCCCAACCTTCTTTATTTTTTTTAAAAGATTTTATTTATTTATTTGACAGAGAGAGCAACAGCGAGAGAGGGAACACAAGCAGGGGGAGGGAGAAGCAGACTCCCCGCTGAGCAGGGAGCCGACGTGGGGCTCTATCCTAGGACTTTGGGACCATGACCTGAGCCAAAGGCAGACTTTCAATCAACTGAGCCACTCAGGTGCCCCTCCCACCCTTCTTTCTTTCTTCCTTCCTACCTTCCTTTCCTTTCTGGAATTCTATTTTTAATTTTTTAAAATTAAACTTAATTAATTAATATATGATGTATTATTGGTTTCAGAGGTAGAGGTCAGTGATTCCTCATTTATATAATCACATTGCTCATTACATCACGTGCCCCCTCCCCTCACCACCCTCCCCTCCGGCAACCCTCAGTTTCAACCCTCAGTTTCCCAGTTTCTTTCAAGTCTCAACTCAAATCCTATCTCTGTGAAGCATATGTTTGAGTTCCTTGGGAAGGAGACTCTGAGAGGAAGGTGGGAGTGTGGGGAGATTACGAGTGGGTGCTGTTGAGCATAGCACCTGTGGAATAGAAGGAAAGGAAATAGACTGGACAAAGAAGAAGTTGCTCTGCTATGAAATCTCAACAAAGACCACAGCCTACCCAAGGAGCTCTGAAGCTGCGATGGCCTTTCAGGGTTGCCTCTCATCCTAGTGCACTGTAGTGTGGACTTTTTTTTTTTTTTTAAGATGGGTTTATTTATATGAGAGAGAACACGAGTGTGCACATGCGAGTGGGGGGAGGGGCAGAGAGAGAAGGAGAGAGAAGCTCAAGCAGACTCCCTGCTGAGCGTACAGCCCCATGCGGGGCTCAATCCCAGGACCCTAAGATTATGACCTGAGCTGAAATCAAGAGTCAGTCACTTAACCAACTGAGCCACCTAGGCACCCCAAAGTGGGGCCTTTAAATTCCTGTATCAGCAGGTCACCTGATGCAGACTGTCTTTGGAAAGGGGTATGGTCTTGGGTGAGATGACTGACAGCACTCTCAGCAGCTAGGGAAATAAATCCTTCTGTCCCTCAGGGGGTAGTGGGCACAGCACACAGCATTCACTATACCAATATTCTCAAGTTTCAGCACCCATCAAAATCACCCAGAGGGCTCCAAATCCTAGAGTTCCTGATTTAGTAGATCTGGAGTAGGACCTGAGAACTTGCATTCTAGAAGTTTCCAGGTGATGCTGATGCCACTGAACTGCAGACAACACACTGTGACCACAGAAAGCCTCAACCCATTCATTTCTGACCTTTTACATTGCTCTCACCCCTTGCTGCCTTGTGCCATGTAATTTGGGTGTATCATCTTTTTCTGAGTCTCATCCTCTTAAGAATGTAAAGCTCTATATGCCATGTTATGGTTGATGTTTGTTATGGACTGAATATTTGTATTCCTCGAAGTTCATACAGCCAAGCCTTAACCCCCAATGTGAAGGTATTACCTCCTGGCAGAGAGTAATAAGGTTTCAATAAGGGCCTAAAGATGGGGCCCTCATGATGAGATCAGCACCCTTATAAGAAAAGGAAGAGATACCTATGTCTATCTGTGGGGTCTCTCTGTCTCTCTTTTTCTCCAAAAGCACACACCAAGGAAAGGCAATGTGAACACACAGACAGAAGAGAGCTGTTTATAAGCCCCGGGGGGAGAGCCTCGCCAGACACTGAACCGGCCGGCTACTCAGCTCAGACTACTCAGACCCCAGAACTTCAAGAAATAAATATCTGTTGTTTAACCCATCCAGTCTATGGCATTTTGTCAGAGCAGCCCAAGCCCACTAAGATAATATTCTTCCTGAAAGTACATGGAGCTGGAGTGGAGCAAAATGGGGACGTGACCACATTTGTATCTCTAAAAGAAATGGCCCTAGGGAGAAGAACAGACTTGGGGTGGAGGACAGAGGGTTTGCCCGAGAGGATCCAGGGATATGGATTAAGGGATTGTTTACAGTGGTCCGAGGGAGATCCGCAGCTTGACTCTGGAAGGCGGAGAAAAACAGATCGAAAAATGTATTTAGGAAGCAGCAGCGCCCAGCCCTGCTGAGGGACGGGATGTGGGAGATGACAGAGAGGGAGAGGTCAAGAATGACGCTGCAGGTTCTGGCGCGAGCACCTGGGGGTACTGAGCAGCATTTCCTGAACACTGGCAGAGAATCAGTTTGTAGGGCACAGGGTCTCAGGTACAGGGCTTTGACAAAGTTGGGAGGTTTGTTAAATACCCAAAGCATAAAATTACGCATACTTTCAAAAAAATTAACTCATTAACTTGCTTCATTTTTCTTCTCCATAAACCGGATTTTTCCACATAATATTCCCAGTGTAAGGAGATGTATGTGATTTGGCTTTTGTCTTCAGGAATGCTTCTTTGCATATTTGACCACCAACAACCAGTTTAAACCCTCATAAGAGAACATCTTGTTCTGAACGGGCTGTACCCAAAAGAAGGACAAAGAACATCACATGGTCTGGCATTATTGCCAGAAAGCATCAGCATCTTACCAAATTTGTTCTCCCATCTCAGATACAAGCTCTGGCTAGTCCGGTGACAAGAGAAAAAGGAGAACAATGGGAAGGATGCCCTAAAGCAGAATATTACCAGGGTAGATACCAGGGATTCAGTTCAAGCAGACCTCCACCATGAAGCAGAGGCGTTTAGAGTAATGATACATTTGGGATACTAAAGGCATTTTGTTTTTTCAGAAGGAATTTTTTTTCCCATTTAAATCACTTTGTATTATTTTTTCCATTTATATCAATCTGTATTATTATTATTCTTTATACCGTATATCTTTAATGGTTTTAATATTCAATACTTTAGTATTGAATATTTTGTGGAATACATATACTTTAAAGATTTTATTTATTTATTTGACAGAGAGAGACACAAGCAGGCGTAGTGGCAGGCAGAGTGAGAGGGCGAAGCAGTATCCCTGCTAAGCAAGGAGCCCAATGCAGGGACCCTGGGTCCAATCCCAGGACCCTGGGATCATGACCTGAGCCAAAGGCAAGACACTTAACTGATTGAGCCACCCAGGTGTCCCTTGTGGAATATATTTTAACATGACAAGGTGGGAGAAAATAAATATGCCTTCACTAGTCATTTCAAAAACATGGGTAGCATTCTGCAGTATTTTTAAAATCTATGCTTTTATCCCTCTTCCTGGGTTTTTTTTTTTTCCTTCACTGAGATGCAATTCATGTATAACATTGTGTAAATTCGATGTGTACAACTGTGGTAATTTGAAATATGTGGATAACATGTTATAGATTGCAATATGATCACCACGCTCCTGCTGCCTAACACCTCCATCAAGTCACATGATTACCACTTCTTTTTTTGTGGTGAAAACACTTAAGCTCAAGTCTCTTAGCAACTTTAAAGTATACAATACAATATTGCTGATAATAACCACAATGCTGAGCATTAGATCCCAGAAGGAACTCATCTTTTAACCTAAGCTTTAACCTTTAAGATTTAGGAGTCTCTTTCTCATCCTGCTATAAATAAATATTAAACGAATACATAGCTTTTCTCTTTTTTTTATTATGATACCAGATAAAATTAGGTTTTAAATTTTCAAAAGATCAGGAGACTTACAAGGCTACAAGCCAGGGAGATTTTTTTAGAAGCTATTATTTGAAATAGTTTAAGGTACAACAAGCATTCCTTAAGCAGAGATTCCTGGGCAGAGATCAAATGGGTTCACTAACATTTTTTTTTCCCCTTGAAAAAGACTCTATTTTTTTACCAACACACCTTTTTTGTGTGTGTCTGATTAGGCACAATGTCCACCTCCCCCACCACTGCCACAAAATATCAAAGGTGATGACAAATGCTATTCTCACTTTTTTTTTTTTTTTAACAAGAAGAAATTCAATTGGAATTCTCCAGTTGCAGTTCCGGTTTATTCTTTTATAAATAGTGCCACTTGGAGGATCCACAAGGCAATAAATAATAGTTGATCCTCTATCACGAAGCCAACTTGGTTATTAGGAGTATTGCAGACATTCTAGGACATGAAAGGTCTAAGCTCCAAGTTTAAATGGCCAAATCCACAGGTCCCAACAAAGCACATGCGCCGGGGAATCAAAAGGCCACGCACCACTGAGAAGCTGCTAGAGGGCTGACTTTAGGTCCTCACTTCTCACGCACATCCAAAGCTCAGGTCATTTAGCGAAACTTTTTGAAGCACCCATACATACCAGCTGTTGTTTGTGTGCTTCAAGACTACAGTAAGCTTTTTGTTGTTTTTGCTTTGTTCTGTTTGAAGATTTTACTAAGTCATCTCTATACTCAATACGGGACCCACACTAACAACCCAGAGATCAAGAGTTGCATGCTTTCCTGAGCCAGCCAGGCACCCCACTTTTGTTTTTTTTAAGCTACCATAAAGCAAAAGCTACTCCTTAGTTTTATGCAGCTGATTTTACCTTGGTTTTCACTTCACCCAGGAATTCCCATCACAAAATTCCAGAATGGAATTTCATAATTCCTAGAAGATTGTGAAATGAGGGATGCCTGGTTGAACCACCAGCTCTTGGTTTCGGCTTAGGTCATGATCTCAGCATCCTGGAGTCTACAGCAGGTCTATGTGAAGGGAGGCGCATACATTTTTTCTGTCTTACCTTCCTCCCAAATGGTTTACTATTATTCCAGAAGAGTCAAGAAATAGAGCCTAAAGCATCAGTGTCTCGGGAACAGGGCCACCAGATGGACACACCAGTCACTTCCAGGAGCAATTGTCCTAATCTAACGCTTCCAGGCAGAATTTTCCTGACAACCCTTTTCTCCTTTCTCCTACAGAAGAGCTCAAATAATTAAGGCCCTTGTTTTATAGATAATGCAACTAAAGTTCCTAAGGGGACTAAGGTTTAGGGGGTGAGAATGGGGACTTGGAAAAGTATCTAATCCCAGGACTCAATTAATCCCTATTCACTTCTTGGGGAGGGCTTGGGAAAGCGCGTTTTTGTTTTTGTTTTAAACAATCTCCCCCAAGTAAGTCTCTTTTATTTTTTTCTTCCTTTCTTCCTTCCTTTCTTTCTTTTTCTTTCTTTCTTTTTTAAGATTTTATTTATTTGACAGAGAGAGAGCACAAGCAAGGGGAGGGGCAGAAGGAGAGAGAGAAGCAGGCTCCCACCAAGTAGGGAATTAGATGGGGGACTCAATCCTAGGACCCCAGGATCATGACCTGAGCTGCAGGCAGCTGCTTAACCGATTAAACCACCCGGGTGCCTCCTCCCCCCAAGTACTTCTAATGTAACAAGCCAGGTAAGGCCCAGAGACCCACTCAGAGGCCATCAGATGGAGAAAGAAAATGGGTGAGAAGAGGCTGGAGAGATTAGCTAACATGTAAGGTTCCTGACCTTCAGACTCTGATTTTTTTATCTTTCTGGGGCACATGAGGTCAGAAGCATCCCCAACCACATTATGCTTAGGAAAAGTCAGAATTACTAACTCAGAGGGGCTCCAGATCACCAAATGACTAGGAGAAAAATGACATGGTAATTAGAAGCAGTGAAGAGGTCACTGTGGATTATGGGCAGGGGTGAGGAGTGGAAGCAAGTTACTCCTGAAAACTGATTTCATTAACAGTCACTTTTTGCAGACCGGAGTCATTTGCCACCAAGATTGAACCAATCAGCACACGCCAGGGTGTATTTCAGCAATGGACAGCCAGGAATGCTATAATGCTGAAGCCCATAAAGACCTCCTTGATTTTATTCATCTCCGCTGACAACTATTCCTGAATCCTACAGATGAATTTCCCCTATGCTGAACTACCTTGGTTGTTCTCAGATTCATTTTAGAATAAAAAACCACTAAAAAGCTGCAGATTCACTGTGCGTGGGACTATAAACTGGTACAACCATTTTTTTTAAGCTGTCAATCAGTATCCATCACAATTTAAAATAACCATGTGCCTTGATACAGGATTTAGACTCCTAAGAATTTATCCTACAGAACTATCTGTACAAATTGGCAAAAATGCACATAAGTACAAATAGGTTTACTGAAACATTTTTAAACAATGAAAACTGAAAATAACCCAAATATTCATCAATAGTGGAATGCTAAAATTAATTTAGTTAATTCAGCTATTTTAAGATTTTATTTATTTGAGAGAGCAAGCACACACAAGCAAGGGGGAGGGGCAGAGGGAGAGGGAGAAGCAGGCTCCCCTTTGAGCAGGGAGCCTGTTGCAGGACTAAATGCCAGGACCCAGAGATCATGACCTGAGCTGAAGACAGAAGATTAACTGACTGAGCCACCCATGTGCCCCTAATTCAGCTATTTTAAAAAGATCTAGACCTATATAGTACTTTCTTAAAATGTACAAAATAGATTAAATGAATAGTGTTTATAGTATGATTCCATTTTTTTTTTAAGATTTTATTTATTTATTTGACAGAGAGAAATCACAAGTAGATGGAGAGGCAGGCAGAGAGAGAGAGGGAAGCAGGCTCCCTGCCGAGCAGAGAGCCCGATGCGGGACTCGATCCCAGGATGCTGAGATCATGACCTGCGCCGAAGGCAGCGGTTTAACCCACTGAGCCACCCAGGCACCCCATGATTCCATTTTTTTTAATAAAAACCAAATATAAGTTGTATATACTGTGCCTGATTTCTGTATATATATATGTATATATTTATAAATTGTATGTTATATATATATCAATATCAATGCATACATGTATAATATATGTTTGCAAATGCAAACAAACAAACAAAAAATCCGGGAAGATACAGTGACTGTTGATAGTAGTTACCTCCTGGCCCAGGTTCAGGAAAACAGAACTCACATGAAGGGCTTCTAAGGGCACTTTGTGTATTTTTGAGATTTTCTAGGTTTACCCTATGTATTTTACTGATCTTAAAACTAAAAATATACTAATGAGTTTTCTAATGAAACTTGATGGATCATTATTAATAATATAATTGTGAATAAAGGCAGTAGAAATTCAGACCCTCCTGCAGGTCACGTTCATCATCTCCATCTCCTCTAACAAGCTAGCGATTGGGGAACCTGGCTGGCTCAGTCAGTGTAGCGTTTGACTTTTAATCTTGGAGTTGTAAATTTGAGTCCCATGTTAGATGCAGAGATTACTTTAAAAAAAATTTTTTTTAAGATTTTATTTATTTATTTGACAAACAGAGATCACAAGTAGGCAGAGAGGCAGGCAGAGAGAGAGAGAGGAGGAAGCAGGCTCCCCACTGAGCAGGGCTGCATCCCAAAGCCTTGAGATCATTGACCTGAGCTGAAGGCAAAGGCTTAACCCACTGAGCCACTCGGGCACCCTAAAAAAAAATTATTTTTTTTACTTAAAAAAATATAAAGCTAGAGACTGAGATGGACAAACATTTTAGAACATTTTTTTCTTATGGAAAAGAGGTTTGCAGGGTGCCTGGTGGCTGAGTCCTTCAGCTCAGGTCATGATCCTGGGGTCATGGGATTGAGCCCCGCATGAGGCTCCCTGCTCGGCAGGAACTTCCTGCTTCTCCCTCTCCCTCTGCTGCCTCCCCCTTCTTGTGCTCTTCACCTCCCTTTTCTGTCCCCTTTCTCTAGCCTTCCTAAATCCAGAGTACCCCTAAGTAAAAAGGTGTCCAACTAGAGAGAGCGTTTGTATGAAAACAGCAAAATCAAAACACAGTCTGGCCACTAGAGGGGGAACACTACACATAAAACTAGTTTAAGTTGCCACCTCACATAAAAACATTCCCACAGAGGGAGGTACAGGGCTGGCTCCAAAAGGGATTGTCCAAACTAATAGGCCACAAGCAATAATCAATGTGACTCAGCCTTTGGCTTGCCTAGTATGTCTTGGGGGGGTGGAGGGGGAGGTTTTGCTAATAAATAAAAAAAATGTGAATGTGAATGTGGTTCCCATATTAGTGAGGTTTTCTTCCTGCCCCCGCAGAACTGAATATTTACAAATGCTCTGGAATGGAGGTAAATGTTGAGTTGGAAGCTACCCCAAAACTACGTGCAGTTTTGAGCCCAGCAGCAAGTTAGGAGAGAGTGAGGAACTTGAGCTTAGTTTCACAAGGACAAGGGGATTTCATCTTCTCAAGGAAGCCCTCTCCTGCTTTTTCACGGGGCCATTTAACCAGCCTGGAGCCAGACACTTTTCCTTTCATTCTTCACACATGATCTCAGTGGTCTTTATCAGCTGTATTCTTTTCATGGATTTGAGCCTAGTACAAATGAGCTGATAATGCACCTTTGATCATTATTTCCAGACGATCAGTGTTTCCCCAAACCCCTGGTCTCCTCCCGCCCCCCTCCACCCCACCAAATCCACCTCTTTATGGAGACATAATCATTTTACAAAAAGAAGTGGCATATTCTCTGGCGGGGAGGATATGATGAAAACGTGCCTTTTGAAAACGTGTAGCTTTAACTTCGGATAACTCATTACCATATGGAGAATGGTGACTGCATCAACCTTCCAAGTCTGGAACGGATGTAAGACAGGTCAAAGGTTTACAGACAGATAACCCTCTTCTCACTCTGAAGCCTTACTGCCTCCACTTCTACCTCTTCTAGAAGTACTTCCACTTAATTTTGAAATCTGAAAGGCAACTAGGTTTAGAAACCTGCCCAAAGTCACAATACCAGCAAGTGGTAGGACCAGAATTTAAACTAGACAGTCTGCCTCCAGAGTCCATGTTCTTTTTTTTTTTTTTTTTTTTTAAAGATTTTATTTATTTATTTGACAGAGAGAAACTACAAGTAGATGGAGAGGCAGGCAGAGAGAGAGGGGGGAAGCAAGCTCCCTGCTGAGCAGAGAACCCGACGCGGGCCTCGATCCCAGGACCCTGAGATCATGACCTGAGCCGAAGGCAGCAGCTTAACCCGCTGAGCCACCCAGGCGCCCCAGAGTCCATGTTCTTAACCACGAATCCATTTCACCTCCTTGCTCAGGGCTTTTTTTCTCCCTGAGGCCACTGCCTGCCCCAGTATTCTCCCCTCTTCACACCCACCCGGCACTCACAATAAAACCCATGATTTAATGGTGCGGTGCCGAGAACCCAAGTCTCAAAGCTGGTATGAGGGCTGGGTCGGCCTCATGCAGCTGTTGTTTCCTGGGCACCTTGCAAATACTGCAAGTCCTACTTTCCCAAGTGCACACTGGAAATACCCAAAAATAACTGGTTCCTCCCAAGACTGCCTGCAGATTAAATTAGCCCGTGTACAGAATGCACTGAGCACAGTGCCCAGCGAAGGGGTGCCTGAAATTGTTGGCCAGGAAGACAAACCGGCCAAGAAAAGAGGCAGAACAATCACAGTTTATGCCAAAATGAAGACAAAATCCACCAGGAGAAAGTGCGCTGTTCCATGAAAGTGAAACTTCGATCTTTCTCACTGGCTTTATGTTATGGTACAACTGCCCTCTGAGGGGGTGGACATGGGTGACATGGAGGGTCCCACCACCCTGTCACCTTGGGCAGAGACTGCACTAGTGGGGGCGGCGGGGGAATCTTACACTACAAGTACCTAAACTTGTGAGGCCCTTTTGGGGAGTCCTAGATCAAAATGATTCCAAGGACAGGACTGTTCGGGGTAGTCCACACAGAATTGTTTTTCGAAAGACCTGAGTCCATCTCACCTGTGCATTTCATAGATCTTCCAAAATGAATACACATGCTCCTGAACAGTTAATCTTACTTTCTTTTGTGGTCCTTTAAACTCAGTTCTTCTTGACTGTCAGAGAAGGGCTGGTCATTATTCCCATAACAAATTCAGACACTATCAGACCTTGCCTTTCTCCTAGAGCGGCAGCTCCCAAACTTTCTGCTCTCAGGACACTTTGACGTGCCTACAAATTATTGAAGACCCCAAAAAGGATTCTTCATCATGTGGGTTGTTGTATCTAGAGACATTTAGCTTATTAAAAATTAAGACTGGGACTTTTTTAAAACATAAGAAAGTATACAAGCTTATGTTTTATGTAGTCCTTAGAAAATCCTACCATACACTCAGGAAATCATGAAAATTAAAAAGGCAAATAACATCTTAATACTAGTATGAGGGTAGTTTTGACTCAACCCCTTGCAAGGAAGTTGGGGATCTCCAGGGGTCCACGGACCATTATTTGGAGAACTGCCCACTACACTAATGCCTACAAGTGCTGTCTGCCAAATCCTCAACTAGTCTCCTTTGGACATCACATTGACTTTTAAATCCAATAATTTATGAAGTGAACATCTAGATCCTGGACCAATAACCTCAGAGAAGGATTCAATGAGACAGAAGAATTTTAATGACTAAGTAGAATTTCCTAAACTATTATTATCTAAAACTGAAACGTAAGTTGTTTTCTATAGCATTGAAAACAACTTAAAAAATGTTAATAGGCTGATCAACATATTGTGGGCCAACAAACTGCCCTCCCTTTTCTATTTTCCTTTTATTATTATTATTTAGGGAGGCACGAAGCACAGGGGTGGGGCAGGGGTTAGAGAGCATCCCAAGCAAACCCTGCCCTGCATGGAGTAACGCCGGGCTCAATCCCACCACCCTGAGATCCTGATCCGATCTGAAATCAAGAGTCAGACATTTCATCAACTGAGCCACACAGGCGTCCCTCCTTTTTAAGCATTGTCAAGAATAATTATGGAGTTATATGATATCCAAGAATGCTATTTTCATTAATATTAAACCTAGCAGAGGTTCTTTGTGAGGTGGATTCAAGATAAAAAGCTTAAGAATTATATAGTTTATGTCGCAATAACCAGATCTCCTTTAATGAGAACTTTATGGGACAGATGGACCATGTAGTTTTAGTTATTTTCAAATTCAAGTATTAACAGAGATTTGGGGATCAATCACAACAGCTTTTTTTTTTTTTTAAATGTTTAAGATAGAGGTCAATTTCATGCTTTTATATTCAGCTTCTTCATTCTTTGTTACTGCTGGCCCATTATGCTCTCTGTCCTACGGCAGTAACCCCTGGCTGACCAGAACCCTCTGGTAGTACTTTCTTGCTCCTCCACCTTTAATAATCATATTGATAATAGGAACAAGTACCTAGTAAACACTTATCCAAGTACTTTGTGCTAAACTTAATTTTCACAGTATTCCATATCTTTACACAACCCCAAGAGGTAGGTACTCTTACTACCTCCATTTTACCTCAGAGGACATTGCTTATCTTTAGGTCACACAGTTAGGTATGTGGAGGGGTATGGGGATACGATCCCAGACAATCTTATTCCAATGTTCTCCTCACATGATGCTCAACTCCCTTATAGTCAATAAAGAGATTGAAGAGATTCTTCCATGTCACTTAAAAGTATATAACCACAATTTGATTTGGAGTGTCTGAACCAGAGAAAAATTGTGGCCTTCAAAAAAGCAACCACACAGGGTCCTTCCTCATTAGCACCGGACTAAATGCAGGTGAACCTTTTATCAGTGCCACCTGGCAAGGCCCGGCTTATCTCCTTTCCCCATAGTCTGCTAGCTGGTTTCACTTTCCCCTAAGCGTTGACACAGAGCTTTTAACATTACCCCGTTAAGGTGCCAAACTGACATGTTGGAAAAGAGTTGCTCTGATCAGTCTTCCATTTCCTCAGCAAAGAAAACAGGAGTTTGTCAAACACGGCCCAGATCGGGGAGCAGGGGAGCAATCCTATCTGACCTTCAATTACTCTGAAATGGGATCGCCTTCTCGCCTGACCACTGTGACTAATTCCAAAGGCCCAACCAGGCTTCTCATCATGATGACTTGGGCGCCAATTACCATTTGGGGGCAGATTAGAATCTGAGCTGAAAAATTCCACCCCTTAATGCTAATCCCCTGAACTTTCCAATCCTAAATAGGGCAAGCTTCAGAAAAGAGCAATTCTCACTTTGTATCCTACCTGAATATGATCTGTAATGATTTCGGTTAATCAAAAAAATTAAACTCCTGCTCTCACAGTCGAACTAAACACAAGAGTCAGAGGAAGGAAGAAGTTCGGGCCAGCTGCCAAGGCTCCATCTGAGGCTCTGGGAGTTAATAATTTCCATGGTGTTTTAAGCCTTTGAAACAACAAAGGCCAGCTTTCACTAATAGCACAACTGACTCCAGCAAATCTATAAATACGAGGCCTCTTCTAGGGTAGTTTGTATTACAGAGAATTAAGTTTCAATAAATGAAGTGAAAACCAAAGGCGAGAAAGAGACATTTCTGCTATTTTCAGATAGGAATCTGCAAACTCGGTAGTAAGCGAAAGCTAATGGGAACGGACTGTTGGGGGGCACAGAATTTCAGGTAGGATGGGGTGGGGATGGAGGAGAGGAGTCACATGAGGAGCTCCAGGGTAACATGTCCTTAGGTCCAAGCACTGTCCTTTCTAATGCTTGGACATTTCATCCGTATTTTTCAGATAGAAATACATGAGATTTTGTGTTCCAGGAAATGAATCCAATTTTCGTAATTTAGGTTGAAAAGTGGCACCCCACAGTCCAAATCTGGCTACAGAAACAATTTAGTAGGTCTTTGCTGTATACTTTTTTTTTTCATCTGAATTGGTTGGCAATGTAACTCAAAAAAGACTTCACATGATAATGAAGGTATCCAGCTACCCTCAGAAACTGGACAAGTGAGCCACTCTGGACTCCTATTTCCGACATGGCAGCCTCTTTAAAAAGGGCATCACTCACACTCGGCCTGCATCTTGCCTATGGCCCGAGTCCCACGACAGCCCTGGGCTGTACCTCCTGTTTTCCTCCAAAGAGCCAGCCCCCTTGTGAGAAATATTGCTAGTGGTATGGTTAGTATTTGCTGGAAGGAGAGAGGAAGAAATGCGTGCAAAATGTCATGTAAAAAAAACAAAAACAAAAACAAAAAACAACCCTACCAGTTTCTTTAATTCCTAAAGTCTCAGAAAACACCATATTTCCATGTGTTTTTCAAAATACTCCTCTCACTGTTAGCTACTACATGCAACAATTCCATGTGTAGCTTCAAAACGTGATTTTTGCTGAAGAGGTGATTAGCAAGAGGACTAGAACGCTGAGATTCTCACAGATCCCAGGCCCACTCTCTTATTTTATGTCAACAACAGATTGGTCAGTAAAGAAAATCTGGGAAAATAGTATTTACCAATACACTAGCTTCGAGCCACAACTCCACCAGGCCCCAAATCAGTACTTACTAAAATAACAGGCACCTTCCATTTCTTCGGTGTCACAGTGACAACAGAGAGGCTTTGTACCGCCCCCCCACCCCGCCCAAAAAAAAAGCAGGAGGGAGAAGAGAGGAAGAAAAGAAATGTCTAAACTAATGGAGATCTCTATTTCATTTTAAGCTACAGGCTGAACCACACAAAGTCTGAGGCATCCATGTAATTGGATATTTTCCACAAAGGAAATACCACAGTTGATCACCACCACCATCACTGTCCATCCCCTACCCCTTTCTAATCATGTTTACAGACTTTTTAAGACTTTATTTATTTATTTAGAGAGAGTTTGAAGGGTGCGGGGGAGGAGGGAGGTAAAAGGAGGAGAGGGAGACAGAAACTCTCAAGTGGACACCATGCTGAGTGCGGAGTCTGATGCAGGGCTCAATCTCATGACCCTGACATCATGACTTGAGCTGAAATCAAGAGACGGATGCTTAACTGACTGGGCCATCCGGGCACCCCTAATAATGTTTACAAAGCTTTAAATAAAGAAGACATGACTTTCTTCCCACTCAGCTCATCTGGTAACAGTCCTGAAAACCAATAATGATTGTGCAGGCAGGGGGACCAAAGCCAATTTAAGCACAAATCTCAAATTCCCTCCATCCTTCGATGGGGCAAGAAATAGGGAGTTAGAAGCACAGACCTACTGCACCAGCTCTTTCAAAGCAGACAAACAAACCCCAGATTTTCAGTATTGGTACCAGCACATCACCCACGTGGTCTGTACTGCTACAGTCAATATTTCTGTAGTGAGAATAAGTGGCTGGTAAGCAGACGATGGAAGACAGTAGAATGTGGCAGTCACGTTGGGGCAGGTGCCATTCCAAATCTGTTTTGTGATAGCCAGGGGTAAACTTCCTTGTAGTTTACGAGAAAACTTAGCAATATTTGAAAACTTCAGAAAAAAGCAATTAAAAATCTCATGAGGTGCAAGCAGTGGTCTATTTGGTGGCTATAAGAATTGCCACACCTCCTGGGGCACCTGGCTGGCTCAGTGGGTTAAAGCCTCTGCCTTCAGCTCAGGTCATGATCTCAGGGTCCTGGGATTGAGCCCCGCATCGGGCTCTTTGCTCAGCGGGGAGCCTGCTTCCTCCTCTCTCTGCCTGCCTCTCTGCCTACTTTGAACTCTGTCTGTCAAATAAATAAATAAAGTCTTTAAAAAAAAAGAAAAAGAATTGCCACACCTTCCACCACATTAATTAAGCTCTCTGAAAAGCTGAGAGTGCAGACAAAGATGTTACGAAGACACTGCCCACACCTCTTAAAAGAGGAGCGATGAAGAAGTACACACCCCAGTCAGATTTTGACTTTTAAGATTTACTTATTTAAGAGAGAGAGAGAGGGAGTGAGAGAGAGCAGGGGGAGGGGCACAGGGAGAGGGAGACAATCAGATTCCCTGCTGAGCAGGGAGCCCGACCCCAGAACCCTGAGATCATGACCTGAGCCTAAACCAAGAGTCCCATGTTCAACTGACTAAGTTCCAGATTTTGACTTCTGAAGGGGCCTCCATGAAAAGCAAATGTCTTTCAGGACTTGTATCTCGGAGAACGAAGTAGGAACCCCAAAGGTGTAAGTCTGCAGAGCTGACTGGCTGGGAGGCTGGCTGTAAGTGCCATTGGAGATTTAAGGTCATAGGATAGTCATTATTTTTGTTAATGCTCTAGTTACAAAATTCTGTAAGTTTCGAGCGCTCTGCCAATCACTCTCTTGTTCCCTTATGTCCCCTACGTTTTGCATGGAGTCTGGCAGAAGGTGAGGTCTTTCCGGACTGCGTGGACCACCTTAAAGCTCAACTTACTCCACTGCCATCTTGCCAGTCTGCTCACATGTCAAGAGGCAACAGTATTCAAGTGTAGCAGTCACGGCTGTCTGGAGTTCCCTGCACTTGTTGTCTGGTAACCTAGAAATGCGGTTCTTAAATGAAAGCTTGTTAGGATTTCATCTTAAATGCTTTCCAATATTATGCTGCTGCTAAAAAAGCAATTCTGAAGACTAAGCCAAAACACACCCCAAAATATTTATGCTATATCACATTCATTAACAAGAGAAGAATCTAAACATACACACTAAGAATATAACCATGTTAAAAAAAAATACAAGCAGGTGGGAGGTAACAAGTAAAAACAAAAACTGCATTAAGAATAAAATACCTTAGTTTTTACACTTAGCTTTTTCAATTAAGCAAATGAAATTTTTGTTTGTTTTGCCTGGAATTTATTATCAGTTGGTAAAAGTTTGCAGGGAAACATTTTGTATCCACAAAATGACAGATTAACAAATGTAGCTGAACGCCCCAGCAACACCACTGGTTTTTTTTTTTTCCAAGAGAAATATTTTAATGTTAGCAGGCCATGCACAAAAGTAGCAATCAAGTGTTGGCTGAATACTCATGAATATTATCTGACTTAATTTTTGAACAACCAACATAAAATGAGCCATTTGTTTCAAACGATGTGCTAGAAATGTCTCAGGGGTCTTCAAGGACCAGGGAATCATGCTGGGCTCCTAATGACAGGGGCATCTAGTTAAAAGCCATCGCTCTACAACAAGGTGCTCTCCTACACGTGAAGCAGCTGTCAGGCTTTACCGGGCCACCAACCAAGGTCAAGCCCTTGTCTCTGCCTCATCTACTGAGGCACAAAGAAGCAGGGTTATAATAAGGTTCCTGGCCAAATAGGCTGGCTTGCTGGAATAAAAGTTCCCACAAACTGCTCACACATCAAAGTTATCAAGTAGCTAATGGACATGAAAGCTTTATAGCAAATAAAACACATACGCATCACAGACCTTTCCTTAAAACAAAACAACACAGTGGAGAGGAACAAAAGGAGAGTGAAGCCTGCTTGAGCAGATACCAATTTATTCGACATAGTGCATGATTCAGAGCATCTGATATTCCACAATCAACAAGATTTCCTACTTCCCTATTATAAAATACTGGACACCCTGAATAGAGTTCATTCAAGGTTCTTGTTCCTCTTCTCCATCTAGAATTAAACAGGTTTCTGTGTAGTACACATTTCACATTCACCGAAGGCTTTGGGGAGAGGGGGGTGAAGGGCTTCTAACCACCCCCCCAGACCAAAGGCACTTAATGTTAAAAGATAAAGCACGGTAGAGTCACCCCACAGACATTCCTGCGTGTTCAGTGCTGAACTTGAGCACACCACCAGGGGCCCATGTGGGATTCATCCTGACAATGTAAAAGACACCGATTTCCTTGAAAACACAAAGTGCAGTATGAATATAAAGACTCATCACCACCACCTCTTCCACCATCCCATCCTTTTCTCAAAATAATACATAAGGGACCTCTTATTTTACATGATTAGTATCACCCAAGTTCACACATGGAAAAAAATAGCTAAAAAAATCATCTGTCATAAACTCTTACTATGAAACCACAATAGACTCTGATATACGCATAAACTCTGTGAGCTGGAGAAGGCCTCAGAGGTCATGCCGCGCATCCCCTCACTGGACAGAGGAGGTCACCGAGGCTCCGGAAGGTCAAGTGTGGGACCCTGAGGTCTAGCCCCAGTGGCATAGCCAGGGAAGAACACATGCCTTCCAAAGTTTCACTCAGGGTCTCCTCTACCCACATCCCCTTTCAAAGACTCTCCAAAGTAAGCACAGCAATGATCCCCAGAAATGCGCCACACAATAAAGCACGTGGGCTGACGCAGGTCAGTGATTTGGTCTCGCAAAGGGGTTCCTTTGGCCACTGGGCGGGTATGAACCCAGAGTGGGAATTCTTCACTCGAGGCTGTTCAACATTCTGAGGAAAGCCGAGGGCAGGTCAGACACAACATCTTGGATTTGGGAAGGCTCATCTCGGTTCTTAGCCCGTGGTGGGCTGACGGTCAGCAGCACAGCGGAACCCCAGGTTGGAAGCCGAGCTGTCCGGTGTGTTCTGGCTCCGAGCAGCACAGCGGTACCTGTAGCAGTAGGACTGGCCAGAGACAGAGAGAAAGGTGAGTGTTCTCCGATTCATGAAAGGGTCTCAACTGTCAGATTCATGCTATACCCAAGCAGAAGCTCTAGGGAAGGCATGACCACCGGAGACAGCACCCCCCAGCCACACACACAAAACACCCAGTCAGCACATATGTTTTGGAAAGGGCCGCACATTCAGAGTTCACCACATAAAATCCAATGTTCACCTTAGAAACTATGGTGTAAAGATGTTAGTGCCAGCATTATTTAGAACACTAAAGAAAACCCATGTAACAAGCAATGACTACAGAAGTTATGCTCATCCACATGTGAGATTACTAAGCAACCCTTAAAAGCCATGTTTTTATGTAATACTTAATGACACAGGAAATTCTCATGATTCACTGTTAAATGAAAAGTCAGAATACAAAACTGTGTGTGGTGTGATCACAAGCTATATAATTACATCTGTCAAAGAAAAAAAGACTGCAGATTCAAAATGCACAATGCAAACAATAGTTATATCTGAGCAATGGAGTTTCAAATTTCCTATGATAAGTATATATTACTTTCCTAATTTGAAAAGTTATTTTTACATTTAGAGTACATGACATTAAACCAAATAATAAAGCTAAATAGCAATTGAGAAAATATTAATTATGAACAAAATTAAGATATTATTTAATATTCAACAGAGGAGCAAAAATTAAACAGCAAGCCTAGGAAGATAAAGAGTAGAAAAGGCTGTGAAAAACATTTTTTGAAATATGTTAGTTTGAGGGGAGGGCGCCTGGATGGCTCAGTCGGTTAAGCATCTGACTCTCACTCAGGTCATGATCTCAGGGTCCTGGGATCAAGCCCCACATGGGGCTCTTGGCTCAGCGCGGAGTCTACTTCTCCCTTTCCAGCTGCCCCTCCCCTTCTTTATAGACTCTCCCTCAAATAAATAAAATCTTAAAAAAAAAAAAAAAGAAATACATTGCTCTTGGATTAGCTATAAAGCTATACGTTACTGTATGAGAGATGTTTTATTATCTAGGAGCAGAGAACATATACATACCTGAGCACAAATACACACAGACATTGAGCGCCTAGCACATGCCAGGGATGCGAGGCACTGCAGGTGTCATTTCATTGAATCAGAACAACCCAGATAAATTAAATGGGTTATCCAAGATGACATAGTTGTTGAGGTAAGTGGAATTTGAGCCCAGCTCTGTCTGGCAGAGCTCTTGCCTCTGTAGCAAAATTCTATACTCCTAGACGGAAAGACAGCACATCTCATGCTTCTTTCCCAACCCCAATACATCTGTCCTGCAGGGACATGTCTACTTGCCTGGGTAAGAAAGCAAGACTCACCACCGGCCCCCGAAGTAGATAGTCAGTGAATAACCACAGATTACTGAATTTACATCAAAACTTGCCATATTCCCAAAACTCTTCTATCCTAGGATGGTACTTTGACACAAAATAACAGAGAATGAGAATAAAGTAGTTACGCACTGTAGCATGAGCATTAATGTTGAGATGACCCAGTGAAACTAAAGTCCCTGTTAAGGCGGCTAAAGAAACTGCACAAAGAATCACGTAGAGTAACTTTGGGACTCATGAAGGAGAGATCCTTTGTGGAGGGGAAAATAGGTCTGTCTGAAAGAGGCTGTTTTTATTTTTTCCTTAATTCTTATTCTTTTTCTCATAGAAGTTGAGTGTTTCTAATCTTCATAGAAATTATCTCTAAAACTGCCACAGAAATTGTCTGTGACAATTTCTATGTCAAAGACATAGTGGTTTGTCTTCTACAGATAGTGAAACAATAGCAACCAATTTTCTCATTTTCCCTGTGGCCAGTGAGGAATATAACATATTATCACTATTCAGGCAGAGGAAGATGAATAAAAAGTAGGCCTGAAATAATGAAAAAACTGATGGTATCTGCTACACGACCGGTGCCTGCCATGCAATGGAAGCCCTAAAATGACTAGAGGTCATCCCATAGGAGGACGCAGCAGCCTCATCCCAGAGGCGCCTGGGTGGTGCAGTCGGTTAAGCATCCAGCTCTTGGTTTCAGGGCAGATCAAGATCTCATGGGTTGGGGGATCCACCCTTACATCAGCCTCCATGCTCAGCAGGGAGTCTGCTTGAGATTCTCGCCCCCTGCCCCTCCTCCAACTCATGTACTCACACATTCTCTCTCAAATAAATAAATCTTAAAAAAAAAGAAAAGAAAAGCAGCAGCAGCAGCAGCCACCTCATCCCACATAGACCCCACTCACCCAGATGCTGTGAAGCAATAGTGCTTTGGTATTTCCAGCCTAGAATGCCAGTGGATAATTCAGGGCCCCATGGTACCAAGTGTGCATAGTGAATTCTACACTGGAGCAAAAATCGAGTTCACGGGCAGGCAAGCATCCAGACATGGACATTCTTGTTCCATAATTGTACCACACATGACAAAAAACAAACAAGCATCTCCTGATTGCCTGCTGTGCACACCCATAGAGGAAGCCTGACTGTGGGCATGGTCCTGTCCCGCTGGACATCACAGGCTGGCTGATGAAACAATGACAACACATCAGACAGCTACAAAACATGCTAGGGTTAAAAGATTCTGAGGTTTTTATTAACTCAGGTAAAGGAATGGTCCCTTGTAGAAGGCCAAAGTCTTTAGGAAAGACTTTGGAAAGACTTAGAGAAGGCAAACCTTGGCCATAGCTGGATTTACAGGATTATGGCAGTGGTCTTCGGACTTGAATCGCCTGAACAGCTTAAGAACCTACTCCTAGGCCACACACCCAAGGATTCTGACTCAGTCAACCTGGTGTGCAGTCCAAGAATTCACATTTCTGACAAGCTTCTAGGTGCTGCTGATGCTATGGGACCCAAGAGCTGCAGTTTGGGTAGAACTCATTTATAGAATTTAGAAAGGAGGAAAGAAGGTATATTAAGTAGAGAAAACAATGACATCAGAGGCATGAAAATGGAAAAACTCAGGCAAGTTAAGGGGATAGGAAGGCCATAGCCTGATCATGTCAGAGCCCAGTTTATTTATTCATTAAATATTTGAGATGTTACAACATGCTAGATGCTATTCTGGGCATGAGGGATGAAAGGTAGAACAAGACAGAAAATCCACCTGCCATCAGAAAGCTTACATTCAACAGGGATTAGTCAGAGAACAAATAAACTGATAAATTCAAGACTGTTCCTGGGAACGGTCAGCTTGGAAGAAAGTAAAATAGGGAGAAAGGAGTGGGAGTGAGTATGTGGCTACTTTAGACAAGGCAGCCTTGAAAGGCCTCTCTGAGGTGGTGCCAGGTGAGTTGCCCAAAGATTTAGAGAACAGTAATTCCAGGCAAAAGTAATCACTGTACAAAGACAGTAAATGATAAAAAGCAGGAAACATGGGTAGATAAAACAGGATGGTGTTACATTACAGGCAATCTTCTCAACAGAAAGAATTTGGGCTTGATACAAATGGAAATCGTGACAACCATTGTGCTAATTTACTCAGCAGAAAGAGAAAAATCCAAGACTCTTCAGCTATTTAACCTTCGGCAAAGCCTTTCTGAATCTATTCCCCTGTTGATGAAATGGGGCTATTAATGAAATAATGTCAAAATGCTTTATCTCATCTTTACATAAAAAAAGTAAAGCACTGGCTACATGGAAGTTATTGTAACTGTTACTTTATAATGAACACAACAGGGGCAACTGGGTAGCTCAGTCAGTTAAGCTTCTGTCTTCAGTTCAGGTCATGATCTCAAGGTCCTGGGATCAAGCCCCACATGGGGCTCCCTGATCAGTGGGGACTCTGCTTTTCCCCCTCCCTCTGCCCTTCTCCTTGCTTGTGTGCTCTGTCTCTCTGTCAAATAAATAAAAGGAATCTTCAAAAAATATATAATGAACATAACACTCTTAATTATAGAAACTAACGCTGACTGTCTTACTGACATTTTGGGGTTAATCTGCTTCCTCACTAAAACAAAAGCATTAGCCAGCTTCCCCACAGGTCTTAACTAGCTTCTGTTGGAAAGAGAACACTGCCAGTATCTGAATGTGGATTTACAGTTGACCCTTGAACAACATGGGTTCGAACTGCACTAGGTCCATTTACATGCATTTTTTAAAAAAGATACAGTAAAGCACTGTAAAGGTATTTCCTCTTCTCCTTATAATTTTAACATTTTCTTTTCTCTAGCTTACTTTATTATAAGAATACAGTATATAATACATATACAAAATACGTGTTAATCAGCTGTTTACATTATCGATAAGGTTTACAGTATACAGAAGGTTATCAGAAAAGTTTTGGGGGAGTTAAAAGTTTTATGTGGATTTCTAATTGCATGGGGAGGTGGTGCCCCAGCTACTGCAATGTTCAAGGGCTACTTACACACAGAAGTTATTTGCTACATAAATGGGAAAGATGAGGACTATCTCTGGTAACTAAGGCATAGGACTAAGGTCTTTGTTGGATCGCATATTTCTTATGCAACTTATCTCTCAAATTAAATTAAAAAAAGATTTTAAAATAAGATGCTGCTCATATGCCACAACATTCAGGCCATAACAACTCAGAAAAATGGTGCCCGACTGGAGGACCATATTCAGAAGGATTGTGAGGCAGCTGTGACGTAAGACAGTAGGAAAGAGATCCATAACATAAAAAAGATTTTTGCCATAGCCATATTTGAATACCTTGGCACACAGAAAATAATTCCATCTAGGAGGAGAAAAGAAACAAGAATGCACTAATAAATGTGGGCAAAAAACTAAGGACAGTTTACTTAGGAAGCAGGATAAGTGGTTTTTATTGTCATTTTTATGTTTATTATTTACTTTCTGATTTTTACACATTGAATTTTTTTTTGGTAAAATAATAAAAGCTTAAAATCAGTGACAACAAAAACAGCTATTACTTTATGAGATCACAGCAGACCCTAAAACCTTCCATTAGCATAAACGACTGTGTAGAACTAAACCTTAAAAAGCAAGTCCCATCATGAGTTAAAAGGTGGGAGGTCAGGACCACCGTAAGAGAGTCAATTCACATCGTCATTCCATTTCAAATGAACTCTTTCACTCAGCAAACACTTATTAATAAGTAGTTCATTTTCAATTCCAATAATGGGCAACTAATAGAACACATAATTAAAAAGGAAAATGGCCTGATTTTAAATGTCCTCATTGCTTTTTCTTTTTTTCCAGCTCTACTTTTAGTACCCAAAATGGTTGCTAATGATGTTAGGTCTTTGAGTGGCTAAAATATGGGTCATTTTACTAATTAAGAACATGGATAGTGGGAAGGACCCATTTTAGCCCTTTTTCATCAAAATGGATAATTACTATATGAAACTGATCTCAATAACTTCACTAAGAAAGTGATCCTGGACTCAGCAACAATCCATTTAAGATAATGACTTACCAGCCTTGGGGCTCTGAAGTCAAGAGGGACAGCGAGATGGTTTTTATGAGATGAAGACTTCCAGGGATAAAGGAAAGTATAGCTCATTGTGAAAAAAATCATTATGTAAAATCACACAACAGAAGCCGGGGTTCTCAATTTCACATCCATTGCTCTTGCTACTGACACTACATCAACTCCTTTCTTAGTAATCTTGATGTAAAATGGAAGGAAGGTGAGGATTTCCTTCATGTTATAGGTTGGGTTAAAGATCCCACAGGGATTAGTCTAACAGTATTCAAGAACAACAGCTAGTATTTCTTGAGTACTTACTGTATGAAATGTTCTAAGAAATTCACATGTATTGGCTCACTTCATCCTCCCAATAATCATCTGAGGTAAGTATTAGCATTTGCACTGTATACATACAAAAACCTGAGGCACAGAGATGATGCTAACAGTGTGCCTAGGGTCACCTTCTATAGGCAGTGGATCCACGATTACAACTTTTTTGATCCCATTTCAGAGTCTGGGCTCTTAACCCAATGCCATGTTGTCGCCAGTTTTTCTTCCTGTGCTCTCTTCTCATTATTGAAGCTGTACTTGGGATAGACTTTAAACAAGTTACAAGTAACCATCAGAGCTTATGTTAGTCATGCAAGCTAGTCCTGGTCCATGATCAAAAGTTAAGTCACCTTTCAAGCAAGGTGATTCTTTTCAAAATGAATTACATTTTTTCCTTTATATAGATTTCCTTTCTTTTACTGTTTTTACCTATGCTACAAAAATCATTTCAAGGATTCTGCCTCTCTAGTTAGTTCATTAGTTCACTCCTTATTAAAAAAAACAAAACAGGGGCGCCTGGGTGGCTCAGTGGGTTAAAGCCTCTGCCTTCGGCTCAGGTCATGATCCCAGCGTCCTGGGATCGAGCCCAGCATCGGGCTCTCTGCTCTGCGGGGAGCCTGCTTCCTCCTCTCTCTCTGCCTGCCTCTCTACCTAATTGTGATCTCTGTCTGTCAAATAAATAAAATCTTTAAAAAACAAACAAACAAACAAAACAAAACAAAACAAAAACCTGAAATACCAGCCTGATGTTAAATACCTACATCATCTGCAACTAGCTTGATGAAGATCCTAGAGCTAATGTTCTTTTCTGGAAAATCCTATGGATCCCACAGTTTTATTACTCTGCTATTCTTTCTTCTGGAATACTCTCTTCATCACTCTGGGCATGACTAAATGTTTTAATTTAGCAGATTAAGAAAAGCTAAAGATGCATAATATAAGCTCTAAATGAACCCTGAAAATTTTAAAACAAAGAGTTTTAGGTAATAAGCCAAAGGACAGAAAATGGAGTGATAAAAGATGCTTAACTAAAGAAGTGAGAGAAAAGGAAACAAAGAACAGATGAGACAAAAACGACTACAAATATCAAGATGTCAAATTTAAACTCAGCAATATCAACAACCACATTAAGTGTATATGGTACAAACAGCCAATGGAAAGGCAGCGATTATGCCAATAAATTCAACAACTCAGTTGAAATGAACAAATTCCTTAAAAGACACAAACTCCCAGAGCTTAATCAAGAAGAAAGAGATATTTGCATAACCCTGTTAACTAAATTAAACTTATGGTTACCACTCTACTCCTAAATGGTTTCCTTGGGAAAATTCTACCAAGCATTTAAGTAAGAAATACTGCTAATTCTACATGAACTGTTCCAGAAAATTCAAGAGGAGGGAATATTTCCCAATTCAATATCTAAACACAGCAATACAATGATACCAAAACTAGATAAGAAAACAACAGACCAATATCCATCATGAGTGTATATGCAAAAATGCTCAATATTTTAACAAACTGAATCCAAAACATATAAAAAGGTTAATACATAATAACTAAACAAGCACAGTCTTGGAAGGCAAAAATGGTTTAACATTTGAAAACTGAAAATCTATGAGTGTAATTTACCATATTGAAAGACTGAAAAAGAAAAACCATACAAACATCTCAACAGCTGCAGAAAAGGCATCCAGCAAATTTACATCCATTTCTGATAAAAATCACAAAAAGCTAGGAATAGAAGGAAACTTCCTTGGACTTACAAAGAACATCTCCAAGAACACTACAGCTAATATACCTGATTTTTAAAAAATGTTTAACCCCTTATGATCAAAAATGAGGTAAGAATGTCTGTTCTTACCATTCATATTCAATACTATATTAGACATTCTAGCCAATGCAACAGAGCAAGAAAAAGTAGTTAAAAATATTTTAAAGGAAGTAGAATTGTCTATATTCACAGATGCTATAACCACCAATGTAGAAAACCCAAAAGAAGTTACAAAAACATTACTAGTATAGCTGAATTTACAAAGATCACAGAACACAAGATAAGCCAATTAGATCATGTAAATGTATTTATTAATAACATATATTAGGTTAAAAGATATTTTAAAAGAATAAGCTGGGAAGCTTATGAAAATACAGATTCAAAATAAGCAAAAAATATGAAATGTTAAGGTAAACACGTTCATATGCACAACAATGGAATACTTTTAGTGTTCATGCTTAAAATGTTTTTTATAAGCATCATTTTCTCTATTTTCTTGAGGAAAACTCTTCTGGTCCTCAAATCTTACAGAGTAGGGGCACCTGGGTGGCTCAGTGGGTTAAGCTGCTGCCTTCGGCTCAGGTCATGATCTCAGGGTCCCAGGATTGAGTCCCGCATCGGGCTCTCTGCTCAGCGGGGAGCCTGCTTCCTACTCTCTCTCTCTCTGCCTGCCTCTCTGCCTACTTGTGATCTCTCTCTGTCAAATAAATAAATAAAATCTTTAAAAAAAATAAAAAATAATCTTACAGAGTAAATGGATTCTCAATTTTTTTTTAAAGATTTTATTTATTTATTTGACAGAGAGAGAAATTACAAGTAGGCAGAAAGGCAGGCATAGAGAGAGAGAGAGGGAGAAACAGGCTCCCCGCTGAGCAGAGAGGCCAATGCGGGGCTCGATCCCGGGACCCTGAGATCATGACCTGAGCTGAAGGCAGATGCTTAACCCACTGAGCCACCCAGGCGCCCCTGGATTCTCAATTTTTAAAAGTGTCATATGTCAGAAACACAACTGGTGGTAATTAAAGTTGTGATATACTATTCTGCAAAAAGAAATTTACCTGTTTTTCATGGAAGTCTACTTCCCTAGCAAAAGTCTATTTCCCTAGCTAAAGACTGATATGTATGTGAACATTTAAAAGTGCTGGGATGGGACACCTGGATGGCTTAGTCATTAAGCGTCTGCCTGGTCCTGGGATCGAGGCCCACATCAGACTCCCTGCTCGTGGGAGGCCTGCTTCTCCCTCTCTCACTCCCCCTGCTTGTGTTCCTTCTCTCTCTGTCAAATAAATAAAAAAAATCTTAAAAAAAAAAAAAAACTTTAAAAGTACCAGGATGATCTAGGGCAATGCTTTTAATTTCAAATTAAAATTAGAATTGTAAAGATAAATTTGCCTACATCTTATCATAAATGTGGATGTAAAGCATAAAGTAAACTCAAATATAAACTTCCACTTAAATAACGGGATTTAAAAATTTATTTTTTTTATTTCTTTAAAAAATATTTTATTTATTTATTTATTTGACAGACAGAGATCACACGTAGGCAGAGAGGCAGGCAGAGAGGGAGAGGAGGAAGCAGGCTCCCCGCCAGGCAGAGAGCCCGACATGGGGCTCGATCCCAGGACCCTGGGATCATGACCCGAGCCGAAGGCAGAGGCTTTAACCCACTGAGCCACCCAGGCGCCCATGGATTTAAAAATTTTTTAAAAATATTTTATTTATTGGGGTGCCTGGGTGGCTCAGTGGGTTAATGCCTCTGCCTTACCTCAGGTCATGATCCCAGGATCCTAGGATGGAGCCCTACATCGGGCTCTCTGCTCAGCAGGGAGCCTGCTTCCCCCTCCCCTCGCTCTGCCTGCCTCTCTGCCTACTTGTGATCTCTGTCTGTCTTTTTTATTTATTTGACAGACAGAGATCACAAGTAGGCAGAGAGGCAGGCAGAGCGAGGGGAGGGGGAAGCAGGCTCCCTGCTGAGCAGAGAGCCCGATGCGGGGCTCCATCCCAGGACCATAGGATCAAGACCTGAGCTCAAGGCAGAGGCATTAACCCACTGAGCCACCCAGGCACCCCGGGATTGAAATTTTTAAGAAATACAGAAGACACACACATTCTCTACAAAGATTCTCTTTAGACCAGTGGTTTCCAATTTTTGCAGTATATTTTCATCCCCGAGACCCTTAATATCCTGATGCCCAGGCCATACTCCAGAGAAATCAAAATGAGATGAGGGGAGAATAGGCACTGGTCTTTTATACAGATCCCAGATGATTCTAATGTGCAATAAAGTTTGAAAACCACTGTCTTAATGTAAAATTTGATAACACACCCACTGTCAAATTAGTCACTTAATTTGAAGCTCCTATAGGTTGTTTTAAGTCTCTAACTGCCTGGTCTAACTGAATTACCATGGAAAACTTCTCGTAATAACCATCTGCAAAATGCCATCTTTGCATAGGGATAGAAAGAAGCTGAAGTGTTAAAGATACTAAAAATACATGATTTAAAGAAAAAAGGGAGAGGTGGTACTCAATTTCCAAACTCCTCAAAAATTTTACTCATGAAACACCAACTCACACTGATTACCCAAGAACAACCAGTTCTGACACTGAAATCAACCCAAAGAGCAGACACACTTTGAGACTGATGCTTATTTCATAAACCACATACATTATACCTAGAACATTCGTGATGTTTCCATCCTAGTATACCGTAATCCACCCTCCTCTTCCAACTCTCATCTTAACCTCAACAGAGGAGCCGAAATTTACAGAAATCTCAAATAAATGAAGGGTGTACTTCCAGACAGACATGCTGGAAAGAGTACACAGCCACCCTGGTTTATGGGACAACAAAGGTCTCTCAAAGGGTCAAGATTTAACAGATGAAAATTGGTTAACAAGAGATCATTCGCAACCTCTGCTTCTTTTCCCCATGCCCCATATCCAAATCTGAAAAGATGTCTTTTGTTTTGTTTTGTTTTGCTTTGTTTTACTTTGATGAGGGTAGGTATGTATTAGCAGAAGTGAATGAGGGGTATTTTAGGGCTAATGTTTACACTGGAGTTTAATGACTTGACTTACCTTATGGCACATGTAGGATCCACCTTTCTTTACCCGGTCTTTTCCAGAAGGGGGGCCTTTCTGTGGATGAAGAGGATGCATCAGTCCAGAAAGCACAGATGTTCCTCATCAATTGGCAGAGAGTTCATTTTAGTCCAACTAGTTCTTTCATATCTGCCTTTACTCTCTCCATGTTTTTCTGCCCCTGGGCCCTGAATCTGCACCCGTACACCCTTCCAAATGCCCACCTCTCCAAATCTTACCCAGGCTATATACGGTCCGCCTCAGGTTTCCACTTTGGTGAAATCTTTCAGACTACAGCAACAATCCCCCTTCTAAACCTGGTAATAGCATTTCTCACCTAGATGACTAATAAGCGGCTTGGCAGCACTCTGATATCACCTTCTCACACTGATAAGCAAGTTTATGCTGCATAACAACTGGCTTGTTTAAGTGGACTGGCTCACCTTCTGAATTATGTTTTTGTAATCCCACTGTGCAGCACCTATTCAACCCTTTGTTGACTGAAGGATTTTGCTTTCTATCTTTAAAAAAAATGGGGGTCAGGTTGATGGAGGTATAATTTACATACAATGAACTTTAATCTTTTTAATGCTTTGTAAATGCACACATTTGATGAGTTTTGACAAATGTATAGGCCTGTAACCACTACCACAATCAAGATACAGAATACAGTTCATCCTTTTCAAAACAAGTTACATAGTGCTGCTATGAACCAAGCGTGGATGCGAATATTAACCCATGTAATCTCCATAACTTCCTTTTTTTTCTTTAAGAATTTATTTTACTTTTAAGATTTTATTTATTTATTTGACAGACAAGAGAATACAAGTAGGCAGAGAGGCAGGCAGAGAGAGGTGGGGAAGCAGGCTCCCTGCTGAGCAGAAAGCCCGATGCGGGGCTTGATCCCAAGGACCCTGGGATCATGACCTGAGCCGAAAGAAGAGGCTTTCACCCACTGAGCCACCCAGGCGCTCCTAACATTTTATTTTTAAGTAATCTCTACATCCAGTATGTGGCCTGAACTCACAGCCCCGAGGTCAAGAGTCACGTGCTCCACCCACTGAGACAGCCAGGCACCCCTCTCCATTCCAATTTCTAAAGTAAGATAAGCAAGTGGCAGAATAAGGATTCACACCCAGGCATTCTGGCTCCAGTCCATTATGCTACCCATTTAGAGACCAGGAATGTAGAAAATTGGGCAATGCCGACAAGGGGACCAGAAGCAACTGTGGCTACCACCATAACGGAAACTGAAGCCTGAAACAGGCAGCCAAGATGCAAGACTCTTTTTTCTAGGGAGGGCTTTCGATAAAAGTGTACTGGAAATGAACATCCTAAAACTTTAGTTACCAGCATAAGGGCCTCAACATCAGATGAGTCATGCAAAGAACATCTGAGAAGTACCAATAGCCTCCTACAAACCAGAACCACATATGGCAAGTTTCAGGGCTTACAAGGACCTTTTTTTTTTTTTTTTTTGCTTTTCCTTTGTTAGGCAAAAAGTCAATTAATCATGCAGCTGCCTGCTTTTTGTCTCCTGAAAATGAGACAAGTTCGAACAATGACCCCTATCTTAGTTTTCTTTTTCTTGTCAACTACCTAGAGTCAAGGGCTCAGACTAAGTGGCAGAGCCATGTTTTCTCCAAGCCTGGCGAACACACTGACCTGCAAATGTCAACTATGTGGGCAGAAGTTCATGCTTTCTAAGCACTTCCAGGTCTTTAGAAAGGGTCACAGGCCACGCCACTGACTATTCTTTATTCCATGGCAGGGCCCCCATATTTCCATGGCCTTAAATGCTTAATGCTATGCTAATAAACTTTCAGTGGTTAGAAATGGGCAAACTATAAGTGAGAAAAGCTACCTGCGGGAATAATGACGGCCAGCGCAGCCTTCTTCCCAGGTGTGTCTGGAACCTGGCAGACACTGCATTACAATCTTCTCTATTATTGTAGAGAATCTGGAGCTGAAAGGAACACACTGCTGTCTGTGGAGCTACCCTACATAATGGCCACTGTCTCCTACCCGAACTTTCTCGCTGAGGAGGTTTTGCCGCACACTCACTGCTTCCTTCAGGTGGCTCTCGGTGTGCTGGGTTACAATGACCCAAATGACAGCTTAAACTCTGACCAGAGTATCTGATATCATGCAAGATTAAATTCTTTTGTTAGGTTACATCTAAGGACAAGAAGGAGCAGACTTGCCAATAAGAATGAGTGAGAACAAAATCAGTCCCTTTCATCACCATCTCCAAGGAAGTGAGCCTGCAGTCAATAAATACGACAGCCATCAAAGGGACATGACCACTAATAAGAGTCATCCTGTATCAACATAACTACAGCAATGAATGCCGGCCTCAACTGAGGTGACTGCTCAGATGATTCTTGTAAATAAAACTGTTTTTGCCAAAAAACAACACAATGTAGGATCAGCTCTGACTGTTTGAAATGCTTACCACTTTGCAAAACCAACCAACCAAAACCAAAACAAAACCAAAAAAACAAACCCAAAACACAGAAAAATTACTAGGGAGGGTGTAGCAGTTTGAATAGTGTCCCCCCAGAATTGTCACTCACTTAGGGCCTCAGAATGTGAACTTATTTAGAAACAGGGACTTTGGAGATTGGTAATTTTCATAATTTAGGGTAAGGTCGTACAATATCATGATGAGCCCTAAATGCAATGACTGGCGCCCTTGTCACAGGAGGAGAGGACACAAAGAGACACCTAGAGGAGGCCATGTGAGGATGGAGGCAGAGACTGGTGTGACACAGCTACCAGGCGAGGGTTCCCAGGACCTGCCAGAAGTTGGGTTCTCCCCTAGAGATGCAAGTGGGAGGATGGTCCTTTTGGAACCTTGATTTCAGCCTTGACTCCAGAATTGTGAGAATAAATGTCTGTTGTTTCAACCACCAAGTGTGTAGTGATTTATTACAGTAGCCCTAGGACACCAGTACAAAGAGGAAATGTCCTCCTTTCTATTTGATAAAGAAAGGATCGATACATCAATATTTAAATTGTCTCTCATGATCAAGTTTGTGAATGCAGGTTAATAAGACCACTTAGGAAACTACCAACACTAGTGTCTGAGTGCCTCGTATTTCTGCCTCTTACCCTCACAAGAATAGAGGCTGCAGTGTCCCATCACTTCTACTGCCTACATTAAGAATCTAAGTAAAAAACCACACACAGGGATTCCACCCAGAAACTGACAAGGACCCAAGTGACTGTTATCTCCCAAGGGACTATCACCCAGACCTGCTCTCCTCCCAGATACCAAAATTTTAACGCCTCTAATGCTTGCAAAGAACAGAAAAAAACAAACAAACAAAATATGCAAGTTTCTAAATGTCTGCCCCAATAATCTCAAAAGGCCAGGAAGCAGCTAAGGATCTCAGGAAAAGAGATAAAGAAGCAGTGCTCTGAGTGTTAGTGCAGGGAAATACACCCCCATTTAAAACACCTGGAAAGGCATAAAAGTTGTCAACAATGAAAAACCCACACAAGACACCACAGAACCCTCATCAGTAAGACTGACTTGTTGGATGAGAAATAAGTCCGCAGGAAGGACGGTGGCCAGCCTGTTCAAAGCTCCAAGGATATATTTCACAGGAGCATTAACAATAACATTTTGTGTAGTCAAGAGAGATACTACCCTTCCTCTCCTTTGCACACCCAACATGATGACAAGGAAAGCAACAGAAGGGAGAGAAAATCTGACTCTTCCTCAGTCAGCAAAAAAGTAAAAAAGCACTGCTGTTAAACATATTGCTTGATAACATTCCACAGTGTGGAATACTACATGGCTGTTAAAAAGAATGAGGTACATTGAAGAAAATATAAGGCACTTCTGTCAGAATATACTGCACTATCATTTTTGCTTAGACAATAATATGGAATCAAGCATTTATTCTGCTTTTCTTATACACTGTGTCCCAGTGGGGAGTTAGTTACCTGGAACGAGCGGCTGGCCCTGGGGTACAGGAGGGCGCCACAAGGGCTGCTCCTCACGGGTAATGCACTCATCCGATTTTCTTTCTCATTCTATTTGATGCACTGTTTGATTTACCTCGGGGCTTGCCTTGTGACCCAGGGATTATTTAGCAGTGTGCTGTTAGTTTCCAAGTGTTCAGAGACTTTCCTATTTTGTTTCTATTCTTGATTTCTAGTATGATTCCATTGTGGTTGGAGAGCATACTGTGTACAACTATAACTTTTAAAAATGTACTGAGGTTTATTTAATGGCCTCAGATATGTTCTCCTTTGGTACACATTCCATGAGTTCTCGAAGGGATATTCTGCTGCTGTTGGAACAGGACCTGATTAGGTCCTGTTCATTGGTGGTATCATGGAGTTCTCTTAGATCCTTACTGATTGTCTATGTAATTATACTTTCAATTGTTGATAAAGAGGTGTGAAAGTTTCCAACTACAATTGTGGATTGGTCTATTTCTCCTTTGAATTCTTTGTTAAATTAGTTTTTGCTTCACATGTCTCAGCTGTATTCATTGGTGCATGCATATTTAGTATTAATATGTCCTTTTGTTGGATTACCCATTCTATCATTACAGAATGTCCTTTGCTGACTCTGGCAAATTGCTTTGCTTTGAGGTCTACTTTAATATGTGATATTAATACAGCCATGCCTGCTTTCTTTTGATTAATGTTCGTACATCTCTTTTCCCATCATTTTGTTTTCAATCCTCTTATTTCATTATATTTGAAATGAGTATATTTTGTAGACTGTCTATAGTCAGGTTTTATTTTCAATTTACATGGCCAATCTAACTTTTAATTGATATACTTAGAGCATGTGCTTTTAATGAAATCATTGATAAGTTGGGACTTAAGTCTGTCATTTTCTTGTTTTCTGTCTATTCTCTTTGATTTTGTTTCTGTTTGCTTTTTTCTCCCTTCCTGGGGATTACCCAAACATTTTTGTTAAGAAATCCATTTTTATTTACCTATAGAGTCTGAAGTTTACACATATATATATATGTATGTATATTCCCACAGTTTTATACAGAGATCACAGTTTTTTATATATAGATCACAGATTTATATGTAGATCACAGTTTATATATTCTCACCTATATCTATATTATATATAGATATATAATATAGAAACATTAATATATATAACTGTGATGATAAAACATCAGAGTCTACTGGTGTTATTTTACCAGTTCTAGCGTGGTACAGAACACTTATCTCCTTTTATATACCTTAAGGCTCCCAGGTTTATAATGTAATTGGAGGAAAGACATCCTCTAAATATATTTAGAAACACATCAGACAATGTTATAATTTCTGCTTCAACCATCAAACAAATTTTTTTAAAAATTGAGAGATTACATTTAAAGATATCATGCCGTTTCTTCTGGCCCTTATTAGTGTCCACTGTCATTCATACTGGTTTTTTCTCTATAGCCAAGATGTTCTTTTCTCTGCCTTCTTTTAAGATTTGTCTGTCTTTTATTTGCAGAAGTTTAATTATGTGTCTTGGTATGGATTTCAATGGGACAGTGCTGTCTGGGGTTCACTTAACCTCTTGAAGTTATAGGATTAAGTCTTTCTCCAAATCTGGGACTGGTCAGCCATTACTCCTTTGGGTATCCCCTTAGGACATCCCCCTTCTCTCCTCCTCCAGGGCTCCCAGAACACAAATGTTATGGTCAGATGGGTCCCTGAGGCTCTATTCATTCATTCATTTATTTTCTATTTTTTCCTCTGTTGTTCACATGGGATCATTTCTTTTGTTCTAGTTTCCAGTTCACTGATTTGTTGTTGTTGTTCAGTCCTTTCCATTCTACTTTTGAGCCCATTCCCAAAGCATTTATTTTAGTTATTCTATTTTTCATTTGGTTCTCATCTATATCTCATTTCTTTTCTGAAACTTCCTTTTTTTTTTTTTTTAATTTGTTTCAAACATATTCATAACTGCTGGCTGGAGAATCTTTATCATAGCTGCATTAAAATCTTAGGTGGATAATTCTAATACAATACCTCCGTCATCTCAGTGTTAGCATCCATTGTTCCTTTCATTTTGTTTGCTAACTTCCTGGTTCTTGGTATGATAAGTGATCATTCAATTGAAACCTGAATACATTTTTATTATGTTACAAGACTCTGGATCTCATTTAACCCTGTTTTAGCTGGCTTTCTGTGACCTCGAAGGCAGGGGAAGAGAGGGAGCTATCTTCTTACCAGGTGAAAGCAGTAATCCAGGTTCCCCACTTGGCCTCCCCTGACACCTCAGGAGGGACTCTTGTTACTTGCTCCTGCATGGAGGTGAGAGCTCTGGCTCCCCACACAGACTCCACTTACACCCCTGCTGTCATAACTGCTTAGCAGTGATGAAAGGCCTTGCTCCCTACTTTACCTTCTCTGCTACCACCCTGGCAGGGGTATTATGGCACCTCAAACACAGCTTCATGAGGGTACAAATCTAGGCTCCCCACTTGGCCTTTGCAGGCTTGGTTGAGGACATAGTTTTTTCAGCACTTGGGATATATCAGTCTAGCATCTTCTGGCTTCCATTGTTTCTGATGAGAAATCAACCATAATCACATTATTGTTGCCCATGTGTGATAAGATGTTTTTCTCTGTTTCTCAACAGTATGACTACGAATTGTCTTGGTGTGTTCTTCTATTTATCCTATTTGAAGTTATTTGAACTTTTTAGATGTCTGTAGATAACTTTCATTAAATCTGGTATTTAAATAATTTCTTCAAAAATGTTTTCCCCTTGGGGTGCCTGGGTGACTCAATCAGTTAAGTGTTTGACTCCTTCTTGATCTCAGCTCAGGTCGTATTGATTTGACTTCAAGTTCACTGATTCCTTCTTCTATTTCTAATCTATTGAGTTATCTGGGGGAATTTTTTCTTTTTTTTTTTTTTTAGATTTATTTTATTTATTTATTTGACAGAGGAGAGAGACCAAAAGTAGGCAGAGAGGCAGGCAGAGAGAGAAGGGGAAGCAGGCTCCTTGCTGAGCAGAGACCCCCAATGTGGGGCTCAATCCCAGGACCCTGAGATCATGACCTGAGCCGAAGGCAGAGGCTTAAGCCACTGAGCCACCCAGGCACCCCAATCTGGGGGAATCTTATTTCACTTGTTATATCTTTCACTTCTAGAAGTTTCACTTGATTCTTTTTTTATCATTTTAATCTGTTTATTAGGATTCTCTGTTGACAGACATCATATTTCCTACTATTTCTTTGAATATATTTTCCTTTATTTCTTTAAATATAACAGCTGTTTTAAAGTCTTTGTTAAATCCAACACGTGGACGTACTCAGAGTCAGTTTCTGTTTAACTAATCTTTTTCCTTGTGTGGGTCACACTTTATTTCATTTGCATGTTTAATCCTTTTTAGGTGAAAAATAGACATTTAACTTATTTGCTCACATATGCACACAGCTAGTTGCTCTACATTTGATTGAACCATGACTGGCAAGTGTTAACAGATGCTGAAGCTGAGTTATGGGTACATTCTCTCTGCTCTACTTATTACCATTTCCATAATAAAGTCCTTAAAAAAAACCCATATATTCATATATGCTAACATATACATAGACTCCCTTTATAAAGGGAGTCATTAAAGAACTATTAATGTTGCCTGAGAGGAAAGAAGCATTTGGGACACAAGGATAGAAGTTGTATAACTTCTGAAATCCACATTCACAAATTATTCATTTTTTAATGAGAAACAAAGGGGGGAAACATTTAGTACAATAATAAATAAGATGCTCTGGCAGGTATTGGTTCCATTTCACTGACAGAGATAACACTGATTATTAAAGCCTAAAAGTACCTTTTATTTTGTATCCACCATCTCCTCATTATAATCAATTTTTAATACTAAATAGCACAATACATTTTTTAAAGCAGGACTAAGAGTTAGCCTCTGAAAAAGGCTTACACACCTTATCAGAGCCTTTCCTTTTTACAATCATCATCCTTTTAGGAACCAAGTGAGTTAGGTACTGCTCCCATGGTATTCAGATGCTAGCTGACTGTCAGTTAGCTATTGTCAGAGTGTGGGCACATTTGGAAAGACCTTTCAGTTTAAAACTAACAAGCCTCTTCTTTTTAACACTGAAGGTAATCAGAGCTGAGCAGAAAAGTTGGGAGCAGTGGATTTACTCTTGGCTGGCAAAATCTACGTTGTTCAAAATCAGAAAACGCTTTTGAGATCATCTAGTTCCGAAGCTCCCTGTCTGAGCCCTTTGGAACTGAGAAAACAGAAATGGGATCTCTTGATCAAGTCAAGATTTCAAGAAGACTCTTTTAGAGACCTCATAAAATTATCAATGAAAAAACTGGTCTGGATAACCCAAACAGGTATTTTTTAAGGCTCTCTCTCTTTCTGGTCTTACCAGCACTATCAACATTATTTCCCATCACCACCCCCCAGAACAATGAGGTTCTCATGTTCCCTGAAATGACACTAGATTCTTTTTGCAGAATATGCCATTAAACTTCTATTTATCTTGTAAGATCCACCTCAAGTATTATCTCTTAATGAAGAGCATTAGATATGCAGTCAGACAACCTGCCTGGGTCTAAGTCACAGCTCTGACCTTGACTGTGAAACTAGTTTAAGTCTGGTAAGGCAACCCTTCTACATCCCAGGTTCTTCCCCAGCAAAATGGAGATGATAGAGATGATAACAGTATCTATTTCATTGAATTGATGTGGGGATTAAATAAGATAATGCACAAAAAGTACTTAGCAAGTAATAAATGACAAATGTGCAGTTGTTGTTATAACTATTATACAATATTAGTTCATGACTAATTCAGGTTTCTCAAAAGTACCCCTAAACTTAATAATCCAGGGGGGAATGTAATTTCTAAAGAAATTCCAAAATCAAGGAGATCACTTGATCCAATTTTTCAAAGGTCAAACCCCCAAAGGGAGTCCAACTTCTAATAAAATAGCTGACATGTTAATAACCATGTAGAAGGAAAACAGACTATCCTATTTTACAATGAGATTTGCACAGCGAGTCACTGTGTGCAGAAGTCACCGCAGCATTACACTCAGCAGAATGTGAACACTTTCAAATGGTAAAACCAACACAAAAACATTTTGGGAGCCACAGAAAGAGTGGAGTGAACCTCACCTCAAAAAGTATTTAAAATTAGCTTTTGAAAACGTGATTTGCCTCTGCACTACTTTCTCTCCCCCTGCCTGGTCCAAAAGATACTATAAATACCTGAGTAGAAAACTGAAATTCATTATTTTCAATTTGACAACAGCAGCTAGCCTGTACTTAGTATCATTCCTGAGAAGACCCAGTAACACTAAATATCTTAAAGTGCTTTATATACTGTGTTTTTGTCTGCAGATTAAATCCTGCTTCAAACCAACTAATGATACTAATGACAGCTTTGAAAAAGCAATGGACATCCAGTGAAGGAATGAATCAGAAAAGGTCATACATAACTACTCCTCAGTGAGTCTCCTCCATTTTACCATACTCTCCCCCTGTGCTCATGCTAGACTCCTCAGGAGTAATTCTGGATTCCTAGCTCTCCCTAAACCCCACCCCCAGCTGATCTGATTAGCTCTATCTCCAAAGCAGGTCTCTAACTGATATTAGCCATCATCTCCATGGTAACCAGTCTGGTCCCAACCACCATTTCTCACCTGGACCACTACAATGGCCTCATAATGGGTCTTGCAGTTTCCTACATGGTATCTAATTAGAGCAAAATAATATTGGTAGAATAGGGGCGCTTGGGTGGCTCAGCTGGTTAACTGGCTGCCTTCAGCTCAGGTCATGATCCCATCCTGGGACTGAGACCCTTATTGGGCTCCTAGCTCAGCAGAGAGTCTGCTTCTTCCTCTCCCTCTGTTTGCTGCTCTGTCTACTTGTGCTCTCTCTGTATCTCTCTGTCAAATTAATAAATAAAATCTTAAAAAAAAATAATATTGGTAGAATTGATAAAAGACTATGCCATGGTGAAAGAAACTGGACCAAAAAGAGTATGTACTTTATTATCCCATTCACCTAAAACTCTAAAAAATACAAACTAATATGCAGAGACAGAAAGCAGATAATTGCTTGGGCAGGGGAGGCAGAGAGGGGCAGGATGAAGGGATTACCAAGGCACACAAGGAAACTTCTGGGTGATGGATATGTTCATTGTCTAGACTGGTGATATCATGGATATATGTGTGGCACATACTTTCTGATCTGTGTTTGTGTACACACATACACACGGATGTATAAACTTATCAACTGGTACATTTTAGCTTTGTGCAATTTATGCCAATTGGACTACAGTAAAACTGTTCTTTAAAAATAAAAACAAACCAAATTATATTCCTAATATAAAGTGTGGGATTTCTTCAAATGATCCAGAAAAAGAGGGGAGCAAGGATTAGTGCGTGGAAATACAGGTGAAACAATATTAGACATGAACTGAAAATTATTAAAACTAGGAACTAAGGACATGGGGGTATCATATACTAGTCTCTTAACTTTTGCATATTTGAAATTTTCTATGATAAAAACTCTTTTTAAAAAGATTATATTTATTTATTCGAGAAAGAGAGATCACAAGTAGGCAGAGAGGCAGGCAGAGAGAGATGGAGGAAGCAGGCTCCCAGGTGAACAGAGAGCCTGATGCGAGGCCTGAGATCATGACCTAAGCCGAAGGTAGAGGCTTTAACCCACTGAGCCACCCAGGCACCTCAATAAAAACAACTTTTAAGTTAAAGGAGAGAAAATTATAAACCAGGATAAACTAAAAGAAGAAAAATACTACGTCTTACAGAGCCTCAGATTGCTAGGAGTCCAAGACTTCCTTAGAAGTTTAAGCACAGGCAAATGTGGAGTTTAAAAGCACAGATTTTAGGGGCACCTGGATGGCTCAGTGGGTTAAGCCTCTGGCTTTGGCTTAGGTCATGATCTCAGGGTCCTGGGATCAACATTCCCCACCCCCACTCTATCAAATAAATAAATAAAATCTTAAAAAAAAAAAAAAGAGGACAAATTTTAGTCTCCACTCTATAAGCCTGAGAAGTGGGCACATTCCTTTGAGAGCTAAGTCCTCCTTTCCCTGGTTGGCTTAAAGCTAGGCTCTCTTGCACACTTGACTTCTAGTTGAGCCTTCAAGCTGGATATATGTGTGGCACATACATCCCACAGATAGGGTTCCCACAGATAGGCTCCCACAGATAGGGTTCCAGCAGCCTGAAGTTTAGGAAGAAAGACAAATCAGCCAGCCACCCATCTGAAGGACCTCCTACATGCTGAAGCAAAACCCTGATAAAAACTAAGCACCTGCCTCAACAGGCAGCTCAGAAGCACACAAACATGAGCAACATGTTTATCTTCCTTTTTTCCTGACACCTCCACTCACAGATCTTCTAAAAGGAGTCTCAATCACCTCCACCAATGCTTAGAGAAAGGAACTCTCCAGCCAACATTTGCTCAGAGCATGTTAACTCACCATCTCATCTGAGCCCTACAGGAAGCTTGGGAAGCAGCAAGTGTTGTAATCCCCATTTTAAACCCAAGAAATATGAAAACTCAGAGACATGGAGCACCCAAGGTCCTACAACCAGCAAGTGATGGGGCCAGGAGTTGAGATCCATCCCACCTCTGTGCCTGTCCAGCTTGATTGTCCTCCAGGCTCAGCAACTCTGCCCAAAATGCATGTATGAAGGAAAGTCAAATCCCAATAACTCACTCTTTCTATTCAATGTCAAACATGTCAAAGGATTTTAAGAGTAGGCAGATGAAACCATTCCTTCAAGTAAAGCTTTCTCAGGTATAATTTTTTTTATCCCTTAGCACAAGGACCTATGAAGACGGGACTGCAATTAGCTTTAGTTAGACATTGCATGAGGAGAGGAAAGTCATGATGTCCAAAGAAAGGTCAAAGAAAGAAAACTTGGCATCAGACTGGAAAGAACAGCACATTAAACACAAAAACCAAATTAACAACCTCCACAGTATTTTGTCTTTCAAACCAGCATGCCTCGGGTGGTGATTAGCCTGTTAGTGAAATGAATGAAAACAGCCATTTCTTCCATGCTATTTGTTTCACCCACGCTAGGTTAAAATCGAAGAGAATTTTCAAAACTCTATTAAATTTGCACAGATGGTGGTAATGTCTCCATTTTCCAATAAAAAATGTCACTTCAAAGCCCAAGGTCTACAGTAACAATTCTTACTTCTGGGGTAATACATAAAACCGGGTATTTAAAACACTGATTCTAGGTATAACAGCTAATAATGGCAACTAGAACTTAACTGAGCACATATTATAAGCAGATATTTTTTCTAATGTTTGTAATCTTTAAAATGATATTCTGATATAGGTTTGATTATTGGTAGGGTAGCCATATAATTTATAGTCCAAGGAAAGATACTTCAGGGAAAAAAGTAGGAAAGCTATTAACAATTGCTCTGGGCACAGCCACAGACCACAATGTTTAGACACCTAATCATTAGCCTCATTTGATACAAGGAGATGTAAGGAGCAGAAAGGTTAACACCTGGTCCAAGGTCACATATCTAGTAAGCCAGGGTTCGACCCAGGTCATCTGGCTTGTGCCCCTTGTGAGCTGACACAGTTTCAGATTTTTTAAAATAAATCATTTCACTGTTCAGTTTGGAGAACACAAACCTCTCCATATTTCACAAGTTCACTGGATGAAATGACCAAAACCCCAGGAGAACAATGACTCTGGAGTTTATATATGTAAAAAATGAAAACACTCATTCAATCTTGGATATGCAGGTAAAACATGTCCCTTCTCAGATATGCTTCTCTCACCATAGACTATGTGCTTATTTCACTCAGGAATAAATCCACACCTACCACAAATCCACACCTACCACAGCAGCACCTACCACTTGAACACACATACCACAGATGCTTTTAGTGGCTTCACTGACTCAAACCACCCTGGGTTTGGGGGCTTTAACCTTATACATAGAAGCAACTGTTCCATTTCACAGACCCACTGTGTAAAATCTCACCTTCCCTTCTGTATTATTGGAAAGGGTTTCAAAAACTTCCAAGGAAAAAATCATGTCCCAGAAATAAGGTGTGAGAGGAGGAACAACATGGCAGAGGAGTAGAAGACTTAAATATAATGAGGTCCCAGGAGTTCGGCTAGATAGTTATCAAACCATTTTGAACACCTACAAACTCAACAGGAGACCACAGGGAAGAAGAGCAGCAATTCTAGGAACAGACAAGTGACCAAGTTCTGGAAGGAAGGACATGTGGAGAAGGGAATCCAAAGGGATGGGAAAGATAGACCATTGGGGGATGGGCCGGCTCCTGCCAAGTGGTAGAACAGCGGAGCACAAAATCAGAACTTTTAGAAGTCTGCTCCACTGAGGGACATCACTGCAGAGGATAAGAGGCGGGTAGAGCCCTCGTGGGAACAGTGTGGTCTCAGGACCAGCAGAGTGTCTAGGTGTGGCAGAGCTGCCAGGTATCGGAGCAGGGAAGCCAACTACAGAGACAGAGCTGAGGAGTGGGCTTTCAGCTCAGGGTTACCTTAAACTGTGATCTGAGGCACAGTTGGGCCACTGCTCTTCAAATAGGGACCCCACAGGTGGCAGATCTGGGGAGACCCCTCCTTCCTCCTCTGGAAGGAATGGCACAGGAGTGAGCTGCAGGAATCTGTGGGGTTTGGAGAGTCCGCATGGGGCCGTGCGCCAGAAATAGAAACGCTCGGTCACAGGCTGGTTGAGCACAGAGTGCGGCTGGAGACCAGGAAGATGTAAGGATTGACTGCTTTTCTCTCAGGGCGCACTGGGGCATGGGGCCCCGAGCTCTCAGCTCCTCTGGGCCGGAGATGGGATTTCAATCCCATCCTCCAGAGCTCTATGGAAAGTGCTCAGGGAACAAAAGCTACCGAGAGCAAACCCGAGCACATTACTTAGCCTGGCGCCTGGCAAGGGCAGTGCAATTCCACCATGGGAAAAGACATTTTGATACTCACTGAAACAGGCCCCTACCCCAGAAGATCAGCAAGAACAACCAGCCAAGACCAAGTTCACCAATCAAAGAGAACTCCAAAATGTAAGAGCTATGGGAATACAGCACATAGAATTCATGGCTTTTTCCCCATGATTTCTTAGTCTTTCAAAGTTAAATTTTTTAAAATTTATTTTTTTCTAATTCTATTTTTTAACTTTTCTCCTTCCTATTTTAATGTTTTTTAACTATTTTATCTTATCATTACCTTTCTAAAAAATCTTTTTAAATGGTCATTGTTATAGTCATATTCTATTGTATATGTAGAATGAATATGTATAAATACATATTCATTGTATTTGACCATATTTTTTGTATACATATAGGGTTTTCTTTTTTTTTTTAATTTTAGGATACAATTTCTTCTAACAGATCAAAATATACCCTAAATCTAGCGCATGACTTTGTTCTATTCTCCAGCCCAATCACATTCTTTCCTCGTTTTTTTTTTTCATTTTTCAACCAACTTCTTATATTATCAATTCCTTTTTTGCAATCTTTTTAAATGTTCATCTGTATAATCATATTCAATCCCTTCATTGAATTTACCCTTATTTTGTATATATGTAAGTTTTACTTTTCTTAAAATTTTGGGAGACAGTTTCTTCTAACAGACCAAAATGCACCCCAAATCAGGTGTGTGGCTCTGTGTTATTCACCAGGTTATGTATGTACGTGTGTGTGTTTGTGTGTGTGTGTGTGTGTGTGTGTATAAATATATATATTTATATATATATATATTTTTTTTTTCTTTTTCTTTTTCCTCCTTTCTTTTCCCCCCAGTTTTGGGTCTCTTCTGATTTGGTTAGTGTATATTTTTCTGGTATTGTTGCTACCCTTTAAGTATTTTGTTCTCACATTCATCTATTCTTTTCTGGATAAAATGACAAGGCAAAAAAACTCACCTCAAAAAAAAAAAAAAAAAGGGAACAAGAGGCAGTACCGACAGCTAGGGACCTAATCAATTCCAGACACTAGTAATATGTCAGAACTAGAGTTCAGAATGATGATTATCAAGGTGCCAGCTGGGCTCAAAAAAAGCATGGAAGATACTAGAGAATCCCTGCCTGGAGAAACAAAACCCCTTTCTGGAGAAATAAAAGAAAAAAAATTTTTAAATTTGAAATCACAAAAGCTAATGAGGTGCAATAAAAAATGGAGGCTCTTAACTGCTAGAATAAATGAGGCAGAAGAGAGAATTAGTGATATAGAAGACCAAATGACAGAGAATAAAGAAGCTGAGAAAGTGAAAGATAAACAACTACTAGACCATGAGGAGAGAACTCAAGAGATGAATGATACCACAAGATGAGACAATATTAGAATAATTGGGATCCCAGAAGAGGAAGAAAGAGAGAGGGGGTAGAAGGTATATCGGAGAGAATTTTCCTAATTTGGAGAAGGGAACAAGCATCAAAATCCAGGAGGCACAGAGAACCCCCATCAAAATCAATAAAAACAGGTTCAAACCCCATTACCTGATAGTCAAACTTACAAATCTCAGTGTCAAAGAGAAAATCATGAAAGCGGTTTGAGACAAGAGGTCTATAAAATACGATGGGAGAAATATTAGACTGGCAGTAGACCTCTCCACAGAGACCTGGCAAGCCAGAAAGGACTGGCATGATATATTCAGAGCACTAAATGAGAAAAATATTTAGTGAAGGATACCATATCCAGCTAGGCTGTCACTGAAAATAGGAGAGATAAAAAGCCCCCAGGACAAACAAAAACTAAAACTATTTGTGAACACCAAACCAGCCTTACAGAAAATATTGAAAGGGGTCCTCTAAGCAAAGAGAGAGCCTAAAAGTAACAGACCAGAAAGGAAAAGAGACAATATACAGTAACAGACACCTTACAGGCAATATAATGGCACGAAATTCATATCTTTCAACAGTTATCCTGAATGTAAATGGGCTAAATGACCCAATCAAAAGACACAGGGTATCACTATGGATAAAAAAAACAAGACCCATCAATATGCTGTCTAAAAGAACTCATTTTAGACCCAAAGACATGTCCAGATTTAAAGTGAGGGGGTAGAAAACAATTTACCATGCTAATGGACATCAAAAGAAAGCTGGGGGGCACCTGGGTGCCTCAGTGGGTTAAGCCTCTGTCTTCGGCTTGGGTCATGATCTCAGGGTCCTGGGATCAAAGCCTGCGTCGGGCTCTGTGCTTGGCAGGGGGCCTGCTTCCCCAAACCCCCCGCTCTGCTCTGCCTGTTTCAGTCCCTACTTGTGATCTCTCTCTCTGTCAAATAAATAAATAAAATCTTAAAAAAAAAAAAAAAGCAAGCAAGCAAGCTGGGGTGACAATCCTTTTATCAGATAAATTAGATTTTAAGCCAAAGACTACAGTAAGAGATGACGAAGGACACTATATCATACTTAAAGGGTCTGTCCAACAAGAAGACCTAACAATTTTAAATATCCATGCCCCTAACATGGAAGAAGCCAATTATATAAACCAATTAATAACAAAATCAAAGAAACACATCGACAATAATGTGATAATAGTAGGGGACTTTAACAATCCCTCGCCAAAATAGATCATCTAAGCAAAAGATCAACAAGAAAATAAAGGCTTTAAATTACACACTAGATCACATGGGTATCACAGATATATTCAGAACATTCCATCCCAAAGCAACAGAATACACATTCTTCTCTAGTGCACATGGAACATTCTCCAAAATAGATCACATCCTGGGTCACAAATCAAGTCTTAATTGGTACCAAAAGATTGGGATTATTCCCTGCATATTTTCAGACCACACTGCTTTGAAACTAGAACTCAACCACAAGAGGAAAGTTGGAAAGAACTAAAATACATGGAGACTAAAGAGCAGCCTACTAAAGAATGAATGGGTCAACCAGGAAATTAAAGAAGTAATTTAAAAAATTCACAGAAACAAATGAAAATGAAAACACATCTGTTCAAAATCTTTGCAACACAGCAAAGGTGGTCCTGAGAGGGAAGTATACAGCGATACAAGCCTTTCTCAAGAAACAAGAAAGGTCTCAAGTACACAACCTAACTCTACACCTAAAGGACCTGGAGAAAGAAGAGCAAAGATAGCCTAAACCCAGCAGGAGAAGAGAAATAATAAAGATCGGAGCAAAAATCAATGAAATAGAAACCAAAAGAACAGTAAAAAAAATCAATGCAACTAGGAGCTGGTTCTTTGAAAGAATTAATAAGATTGATAAATCCCTGGCCAGACTTAACAAAAAGAAAAGAGAAAGGAGCCAAATTAATAAAATCATGAAGAAAAGAGGAGAGATCACAACCAACACCAAAGAAGTACATACTTGGGCGCCTGGGTGGCTCAGTGGGTTAAAGCCTCTGCCTTTGGCTCAGGTCATGATCCCAGGGTCCTGGGATCGAGCCCCACATCTCTGCTCAGTGGGGAGCCTGCTTCCTCCTCTCTCTCTCTCTGCCTGCCTCTCTGCCTACTTGTGATCTCTATCTGTCAAATAAATAAATAAAATCTTTAAAAAAAAAAAAAGAAGTGCATACTTATAAGAACATATTATGAGCAACTATACGCCAGCAAATTTGACAATCTGGAAGAAATGGATGCGTTCCTAGAGATATATAAACTACCAAAACTGAACCGGGAAGAAATAGAAAACCTGAACAGACCCATAACCAGTAAGAAGACTGAAGCAGGCATCAAAAATCTCCCAACAAACAAGAGCCCAGGGCCACATGGCTTCCCAGGGGAATTCTACCAAACATTTAAAGAAGAATTAATACCTCTTCTCCTGAAACTGTTTCAAAAAAACAGAAATGGAAGGAAACTTCCAAACTCATTTTATGAGGCCAGAATTACCTTGATCCCAAAACCAAAGACCCCATCAAAAAGGAGAATTACAGACCAATATCCTTGATGAACAGGGATGCAAAAATTCTCGCCAAAATACAAGCCAATAGGATCCAACAGTACATTAAAAGGCTTATTCACCATAACCAGGTGGGATTTATTCCTGGGCCACAAGATTGGTTCCACATCCGTAAATCAATCAATGTGATACACTACATTAATAAAAGAAAGAACAAGAGGGGCGCCTGATTGGCTCAGTGGGTTAAGCCGCTGCCTTCGGCTCGGGTCATGATCTCAGGGTCCTGGGATCGAGTCCCATATCGGACTCTCTGCTCAGCAGGGGCCTGCTTCCTTCCCTTCCCCTCTCTCTGCCTGCCTCTCTGCCTGCTGTGATCTCTCTCTGTCAAATAAATAAATAAAATCTTTAAAAAAAAGAAAGAAAGAACAAGAACCATATGATACTCTCAATAGATGCTGAAAAAGAATTTGACAAAGTACAGCATCCTTTCTTGATCAAAACTCTTCACAGGGTAGGGATAGAAGGTACATAGCTCAATATCATCTAAGCCATCTATGAAAAACCCACAGTGGGTATCATTCTCGATAGGGAAAATCTGAGAGCTTTTCCCCTAAGGTCAGGAATGTGGTAGGGATGTCCACTATCACCACTGCTACTCAGTGTAGTACTCAAAGTCCCAGCTTCAGCAATTAGACAACAAAAAGAAATAAAAGGCATCCAAAACAGCAAAGAAGAAGTCAACCTCTCACTCTTTGCAGATGATGCAATACTTTATGTGGAAAACCCAAAAGACTCCACTCCAAAACTGCTAGAACTCATACAAGAATTCAGTAAAGTGTCAGGATATAAAATCAATGCACAGAAATCAGTTGCATTTTTATATACCAAAGCAAGACAGAAGAAAGAGAAATTAAGGAGTCGGTCCCATTTACAACTGCACTCCAAACCATAAGATACCTAGGAGTAAACCTAACCAAAGCAGCAAAGAATCTGTACTCAGAAAACTATAAAGTACTCATGAAAGAAACTGAGGAAGACACAAAGAAATGGAAAAACGTTCCATGCTCCTGGACTGGAAGAATAAATATTGTGAAAATGTCTATGTTACCTAAAGCAATCTACACCTCTAATGCAATTCCTATCAAAGTATCATCCATCTTTTTCAAAGAAATGGAACAAATAATTCTAAAATTTATATGGAACCAGAAAAGACCTCCAATAGCCAAAGGAATATTGAAAAAGAAGGCCAAAGTTCGTGGCATAACAATTCCGGACTTCAAGCTCTATTACAAAGCTGTCATCATCAAGACAGCATGGTACTGGCACAAAAACAGACACATAGATCAATGGAACAGAATAGAGAGCCCAGAAATAGACCCTCAACTCTATGGTCAACTAATCTTCAACAAAGCAGGAAAGAATGTCCAATGGAAAAAAGACAGCCTCTTCAATAAATGGTGTTGGGAAAATTGGACAGCCACATGCAGAAAAATGAAATTGGACCATTTCCTTACACCACACACAAAAATAGACTCAAAATGGATCAAGGACCTCAATTTGAGAAAGGATTCCATCAAAATCCTTGAGGAGAACACAGGCAGCAACCTCTTCGACCTCAGCCGCAGCAATACTTCCTAGGAACATCGCCAAAGGCAAGGGAAGCAAGGGCAAAAATGAACTATTGGGATTTTATCAAGATCAAAAGCTTTTGCACAGCAAAGGAAACAGTTAACAAAACCAAAAGACAACTGACAGAATGGGAGAAGATATTTGCAAACGACATATCAGATAAAGGACTAGTGTCCAGAATCTATAAAGAACTTAGCAAACTCGACACCCAAAGAACAAATAATCCAATCAAGAAATGGGCAGAGGACATGAACAGACATTTCTGCAAAGAAGACATCCAGATGGCCAACAGACACATGAAAAAGTGCTCCATATCACTCAGCATCAGGGAAATACAAATAAAAACCACAATGAGATATCACCTCACACCAGTCAGAATGGCTAAAATCAACAAGTCAGGAAATGACAGATGCTGGCGAGGATGCGGAGAAAGGGGAACCCTCCTACACTGTTGGTGGGAATGCAAGCTGGTGCAACCACTCTGGAAAACAGCATCGAGGTTTCTCAAAATGTTGAAAATAGAACTGCCCTATGACCCAGCAATTGCACTATTGGGTATTTACCCTAAAGATACAAACGTAGTGATCCAAAGGGGCACGTGCACCCGAATAGCGGCAATGTCCACAATAGCCAAACTATGGAAAAAACCTAGATGCCCATCAACGGATGAATGGATCAAGAAGATGTGGTATATATACACAATGGAATACTATGCAGCCATCAAAAGAAATGAAATCTTGCCATTTGCGACAACGTGGATGGAACTAGAGCGTATCATGCTTAGCGAAATAAGTCAAGTGGAGAAAGACAACTATCATATGATCTCCCTGATATGAGGAAGTGGTGATGCAACATGGGGGCTTAAGTGGGTAGGAGAAGAATAAGTGAAACAAGATGGGACTGGGAGGGAGACAAACCATAAGTGACTCTTGATCTCACAAAACAAACTGAGGGTTGCTGGGGGGAGGGGGTTGGGAGAATGGGGGTGGGGTTATGGACATTGGGGAGGGTATGTGCTTTGGTGAGTGCTGTGAAGTGTGTCAACCTGGCGATTCACAGACCTGTACCCCTGGGAATAAAAATATATTATATGTTTATAAAAAATAAAAAATAAATAAATAAACGTAATGGTAAAACATTCCATGCTCATGAACTGGAAGAACAAATATTGTGAAAATGTCTAAGCCACCTAAAGCAATCTACACATTTAATGCAATCCCTATCAAAATCCCATCAATTTTTTTCAAAGAAATGGAATAAATAATCCTAAAATATATATGGAACCAGAAAAGACCCTGAATAGCCAGAGGAACGTTGAGAAAGAAAACCAAAGCCGGTGGCATCACAATTCCAGACTTCAAGCTCTATTACAAAGATATAATCATCAAGACAGTATAGTACTGGCACAAAAGCAGACACATTGATCAATGGAACAGAATACAGAGCCCAGAAATGGATCCTCAACTCTAAGATCAACTAATCTTTGACAAAGCCAGAAAGAATGTCCAATGGAAAAAAGATAGTCTTTTCAAAAGATGGTATTGGGAAAATTGGACAGCCAAATGCAGAAGAATGAAACTGGACCATTCCTTACACCACACACAAAAATAGACTCAAAAATGGATGGAAGACCTCAATGGGAGACAGGAGCCCATCAAATCCTTGAAAAGAACACAGGCAGCACCTCTTTGACCTCAGGTGCAAGGGAAAGATGGGCAAAAATAACTACTGGGACTTCATCAAGATCAAAAGCTTTTGCAGAGAAAAGGAAACAGTCAACAAAACCAAAAGTCAACAAAAAACCAACAGCAGCCAACAAAACCAACAGAATGGGAGAAGATATTTGTAAATGACATATAAGATAAAGGGCTAATATCCATAACCTATAAAGAACTTACCAAACCCAACATCCAAAGAACAAATAATCCAATTAAGAAATGGGCAGAAGGGGCGCCTGGGTGGCTCAGTGGGTTAAGCCGCTGCCTTCGGCTCAGGTCAGGATCTCAGGGTCCTGGGATCGAGTCCCACATCGGGCTCTCTGCTCAGCAGGGAGCCTGCTTCCCTTCCTCTCTCTCTGCCTGCCTCTCTGCCTACTTGTGATCTCTCTCTGTCAAATAAATAAATAAAATCTTAAAAAAAAAAAAAAGAAATGGGCAGAAGACATGAACAGACATTTCTGCAAGGAAGACATACAAATGGCCAACAGACATATGAAGAAGTGCTCAACATCATTTGGCATCAGGGAAATACAAATCAAAACCACAGTGAGATACCACCAAACACTGTTCAGAATGGCTAAAATTAACTAGTCAGGAAATGACAAATTTGGTGAGGATGCAGAGAAAGGGGAACCCTCCTACACTGTTGGTGGGAATGCAAGCTGGTGCAGCCACTCTGGAAACAGTATGGAGTTTCCTCAAAATGTTGAAAATAGAGCTACCCTATGACCCAGGAATCGCACTACTGGGTGTTTACCCTAAGGATACAAATGTAGTGATCCAAAGGGACACATGCACCTGCATGTTTATAGCAGCAATGTCCACAATAGCCAAGCTATGGAAAGTACCTAGATGTCCATCAACAGATGAATGGATAAAGAAGATGTGAGATACACACACACACACACACACACACACCATGGGATATTATGCTGCCATCAAAAAATGAAATCCTGCCATTTGCAATGATGTGGATGGAAGTAGAGGATATTATGCTAAGCGAAATTGGTCAATCAGAGAAAGACAATTATCATATGGTATCTCTGATATGAGGAGTTTGAGAGGCAGGATGGGGGGTTGTGGGGGGTACAGAGGGAAAAAAATGAAACAAGATGGGACCATAATAGAGTCTGAATCTCACAAAACAAACTGAGGGTTGCTAGGGGATGGGAGGGAGGGATGGGGTGGCCGGGTGATGGACAGTGGGGAGGGTATGTGCTATAGTGAGTGCTGTGAAGACTAATGATTCACAGACCTGTACCCCTGAAGCAAATAATACACTATATGTTAATTTAAAAAAAGAAAGAAGATGGTAAGTAGGGAGTTCAATAGTTTCATTACTAAAAAACCACAGGCACCATAAAACTTAAGTGAGCCACAACATAGAAAGTGGATGTGTGAATATACAAGACTGGTTGCAGATGGTTTTTAAAAAAACAAAAGCCCATTCATGGGGAACCTGGTGCTAAACCATTCGTAGACGACCTGCGGCCGCCCCCTCGCTTGTCCTGCAAGATAACATGACACCTGTGTGTTTCACATCATCCTTTTTCTCGAAGCCTTCAGTGACACCACTGTCTTTTTACACTTACTGTTCTTCCTGCATCTTCCCTCAGACAACTGCAAGATTTGCTTCAATGCTGCATTTAGTGTCTCCATCAGATGGCATGTAAGCAGACAGGCTGAAAGATCATGGCCTTCCTCCACCCACCATCACTATCTCTCCTCTCACCCCGCATATCCCTTTCCTCCTAGCTGTGCTATAATAAAAAAATAAACATCAGGTCATTGTCTCTGGTTCCCAGCAAATGGCTCCTAAAATCCTTGGAACGTCCCAAGTGATGACTGTCTTTCTTTTGTAAGATAATGAGATGTTTCATTAGGGACAGGGGTTTGGGTTTGTAGTTAATTTCAAGATGGGGCCTGGTTGCCAGAAAGAACAACCCATTAGAGGGCTTGGAACTTTCAGGCCCACACGTGACCTCCAGGGAGGGATCTGGGGTGAGGGGACTGGACATTGGGTTCAATCACCATTGGCCAATAATTTGATCAATCATGCTTACTTAACTAAATATCTGTAAAAACCTCTAAATGACAGGGTTCAGAAAGCTACCAAGTTGAACAATTGGAGGTGTCAGAAGTTGGCATACATGGAAAGGGCATGAAAGCTTTGTACCACTCCACTTCCATACCTTTTCTCTAAGCATCTCTTCTATTTGGCTATTCCTGATTTGTATCTTTATAATTCACCAGTAACCATAAGTAAAGCACTTTTTTTTTTTTTTAAGATTATTTATTTATTTATTTGTAAGAGACAGAGGGAGAGAGAGCAAGCGAGCACAGGCAGACAAAGAGGCAGGCAGAGGCAGAGGGAGAAGCAGGCTCCCTGCCGAGCAAGGAGCCCGATGTGGGACTCGATCCCAGGACCCTGGGATCATGACCTGAGCCGAAGGCAGCTGCTTAACCAACTGAGCCACCCAGGCGTCCCAGTAAAGCACTTTCTTGAGTTCTTGAGTGGTTCTAGTAAATTCCCACACTGAAGAGGAGATCATGAGAACCCCCAAGTCTGTAGTCTGCTGGGCAGAAGTGTGCCTACTGTAGTGAGCTCATCTGGAACTGGCATCTAAAATGAGAGCAGCCTTGTGGGATGGAGCCCTTGATCTGCAGTGTCTGACACTAACTCTGGAAATAAAAAGTGCTGGGCTTACTACAGATGACACGCAGAAAGTATCAGTGAGAAAACTGCAGAAATTCCCCAGGATGAGCTGTGGCAGGAGGCATCACCAGGGAGCCACCACACAGGCAAGGAAGGCAGGAGAACGAGTGTCTAGTCCAGGTTCTGTCACTTTACTCTTGGCCTATGTGTCCTCCCCTGTGAAATGTAGGTGCTACACTAGAAACCCTACGAAGTCCTTTTTTCAGCACTATTCAGCACGAGATGGTGGATACATCCCCAGATCCTTCCACCTTAAAGTTTCTCCAACCCAAACCACTTTGCCTCCAGGGATCCTTTCTACTAATTCTTGCCAAGACGAGAGGTAAGCAACATAACTGTCTTTCAGATGCCTTATTCAAGGACCTGGACTTTTCTTTTTTTTAATTATTTTATATAATTTTTATGTGAAATACACATAAAACTTACCATTTCATCCATTTTTAAGTACAAGTTGACCCTTCATCAAAATCAAAAGCTTCTGCACAGCAAAGGAAACAGTCAACAAAACAAAGAGGCAACCCACAGAATGGGAGAAGATATTTGCAAATGACAGTCCAGACAAAAGGTTGATATCCAGGATCTATAATGAACTCCTCAAACTCAACACACACAAAACAGATAACCATATCAAAAAATGGGCAGAAGATATAACAGACACTTCTCCAATGAAGACATACAAATGGCTATCAGACACATGAAAAAATGTTCATCATCACTAGCCCTCAGGGAGATTCAAATCAAAATCACATTGAGATACCACCTTACATCAGTGAGAATGGCCAAAATTAACAAGACAGGAAACAACGTGTGTTAGAGGGGATGTGGAGAAAGGGGAACCCTCTTACACTGTTGGTGGGAATGCAAGTTGGTGCAGCCTCTTTGGAGAACAGTGTGGAGATTCCTCAATAAATTAAAAATAGAACTTTCCTATGACCCTGCCATTGCACTCCTGGGTATTTACCCCAAAGATACAGATGTCGTGAAAAGAAAGGCCATCTGTACCCCAATGTTCATAGCAGCAATGGTCACGGTCACCAAACTATGGAAAGAACCAAGATGCCCTTCAACGGACAAATGGATAAGGAAGATGTGGTCCATATACACTATGGAGTATTATGCCTCCATCAGAAAGGATGAATACCCAACTTTTGTAGCAACATGGACGGGACTGGAAGAGATTATGCTGAGTGAAATAAGTCAAGCAGAGTCAATTATCATATGGTTTCACTTATTTGTGGAGCATAACAAATAGCATGGAGGACATGGGGAGTTAGAGAGAAGAAGGGAGTTGGGGGAAATTGGAAGGGGAGGTGATTGATGAGAGGCTATGGACTCTGAAAAACAATCTGAGGGTTTTCTGAGGGTTTTGAAGGGGTGGGGGGTTGGAGGTTGGGGTACCAGGTGGTGGGTATTATAGAGGGCATGGATTGCATGGAGCACTGGGTGTGGTGAAAAAATAATGAATACTGTTATGCTGAAAGTAAAAAAAATAATTAAAAAAAATAATAATAAATACACTGTAGTCCTATAAATGTCTTTTCTCTTTCTTAGTAACATTGTCTTTTCTCTAGCTTACTTTATTGTAAAAATGCAGTATACAATACACATAACATACAAAATGTGTGTTAATAGACTGACTAAGTTATCAGTAAGGCTTTCAGTCAGTAGAAGGCTAGCAACAGTTACTTTATGGAGGCGCCAGAAGTTGTATGTGGATATTTGATTATCCAGGGGGTCAGTGCCCCGAACCCTCTACTGTTCAAGTGTCAACTACATACAGTTCGACGGCATTAAGTACAGTCAAATGCAACCATCACCACCATCAAAACCCGGCACTCTTTTCAGCAAGCGAAACTGAAACTCAACCCATTAAACACTAAGTCTCTGCCCTTCCTTGGCAACCACAAGTGCTAAATGCACAACAGCCATTCTTTCTGTCCCTATGAATCTGACTGTTCTATGAACCTCATTTAAGCAGATTCGTAAAATATTTATCTTTTTGTGACTGGCTTATTTCACTTAGCACAATGTCTTCAAGGATTATCCATGTGATAGCCTGTGTCATCATTTTCTTCCTTTTTATTGCTGAATAATATTTCATTGCATGTTGTACCCCATTTCCTTCAACCATCCATCCATCAGTGGACACTTGAGTGGTTCCACCTTTTGGCTATCGTAAATAATGCTGCTGTGAAAATGGGTGTACAAATATCTCTTCAAGGCCGTGCTTTCAAAGTGGAACTGCTGGATTATATATTTCTATTTTCAATATGTTGAGGTAACCTATGCTGTTTTCCACAGCAAGTCCCAGCAACAGTTGGAGCTGATTTCCAATTTTTCACATCTTTTCCACCCTTATCATTTTCTGTTTTTTAAACAGCAGCCATTCTCGTGGGTATGAGGTGGCCAGGGGCCTTAATTCCTAGAGCCACTCTATCCAACTTCCTGGCAGGAAGTGGGGGGGGGGGCAGCAAGGTACTAGGAAAATGGTTAATATTCTGACCTATTAATGGTAGGTATTTATGAGCTGTTGAGGAGGCATGGACTACAGTAATTATGGAAATAAATGGTAGTTTTTAACACCATTGTTAAAGACCATGAAACATCTAGGATGAAAACCAGTCAATGTAAACATAGAAGAAGCAATTATTAAAAGAAAATAAGTAGCCCACTGAAACAATACAACAAAGAACCAACTTTCTCATCCTCTGCTCTACGGAATATGCAGATGGTTCTTTAATTTCAGGGAGCTTAACATGCTAATAGAACATTCAAGGTCTATCTAATGGATTAGTTCTAAAGTACACTTCACCCTAAATAATGCAGGGTTTACAGTGGTATCATCTTCAAGGAAAGTAGCTTCTGGGCCAACTAACCAAACCACCAATATCATAGGGTACAGACTACATTTGCTGAAAGGTTTGCTCCACACTCAACCACTTTCATCTCTCATACTAATGGTATAAAACTGTTCAGCCCTACTTACAAAGTCAGATATGGCTCTAAGCATTGCTTGAAGTGAGAAAATTAAAGAGTAGCCTTCCTAAGGATTTCATTTATCACCTTCTCTTACTCTCACACCTTCTGTGTTCTTCAGTGACAACTCATTAGCAAGTTACAAAGAGAGTATAAGCAATTAGCTTGTGCCAAATGGTATTTATAGGCAGACATTATTTTCAAAGAATACTTGAAAACTTCCATGATTTTATTTTCAACATCTAGAAAGTGGACCATTGGTAAGGCCCCAATTCTGTAAGTTCTGTTGCCTCATTAAAAGCAGTGTGTACTTCCTTTAGTGGGTATGAGCTAGAAACTGTCCATGGAAAGAAGTGTTATTTATAACTGAACACTACCAGATGGCTTATCTCCTTATCACATTCCTAAAAAGGTCCAGAACAAATGTCTTCCATAGATACAATTTCAGAGTAAGGTACTAGTTCATAGCTTGCTAACTGACTGTATTTAAATTGTCACTATACATGAAAAACACAGAGGTCATAATTAGATTTATCAAGTGCTTATTACATACCAGCCACTACATTAAAAATTTTTTTGCATTATCTTACTGAAACCTCTCAGTAACTCCACAAGGGGTGCTCCTATTTCCTTATCAATGAGGAAGTTGAGTGAGAGTTTAAGTGACTTAATGTCACCGGCTGAGCTAGAAAAACAGGTCCAACCCAAAAAATGCATGCTTTCAACCATCATGTTATACTTCTTCCGTACATAGAATTTAGTACATACACATGTATACGTAATTAGGTAAGTTTGCTTGATTCCTTAACATCTGCAAGCTCCGTGAGGGCAAGGGAATTGTGTCTGTTGAATTCCCAGAATCCAACATGTGAGTCTGGCACTGAGTGGGCTGCCAATAAATTTTCCTGAATGAATAAAAGTATATACTTATATAGAAATCACACATGTGGATATGTATATGCCTATATTATAAATGTGTCTACATATCCACATGAAAAGAAATTCCCAGAATAACCTGGCAAAAAAGATGACTTAACTGTTCTATTTTTCTCTTCTCAATAACATGGTTTTATTTCCAGATCCTTAGGAAAAGAACAAATGAGTCACACGATAGCATAGGGAGTCAGGGAAGGTAAGGCTATAGAAATGGAAAACAACACTATATTACTTTTACAATTAATTAACAAGTCAAATGTTAGGTACAAAAGCTGATTTGCAGAATCAGTAATTTTTAAAAATAATTTAGCGGAAAGAACAGATTAGGAAGGTAAGGACATAAAGTTGATTTAAAATCTCAAGATGAAAGGAACGACAGGCGTAATTCCCTGCCTCTCCTTTGCTTTTGGAAGAAGCCACTGCATGACACAGCAACTCACATCTCCTAAATTATCTTCCATATTTATAACACTTCCTGAAATTCCGCTTTAATGTAGGCAGTCTGTGATAAAATACTATAAGGAAGTAAGTAGCCTTTCATGTTTTGTTTCTCAAATAACATCTGGAGTCCGGTAAACACTATATATGTCTCGAGATCAGAAGACCTGGGATTTAATCCTGACTCTGAAAACCAAATTCAAAATCTGGGGCAAAGTCAACACCTCTCTCTATGAATTATGATAAGAAATGAGTCTTAAGACCACATGCCTCCTTTTGCACAAGCAAGTATATTTTGAGGATATGAGAAATAGAGGCAGAGAGACTGACAGAGAAAAAGCACTTTAAGGTCTTCAGGGGGAAAAAAAAAATCCTAAAGATGTAAAGAAGCAGCACTTCAATTTGACTCCTCCCAAAAGCACTAGGGCGCAGCCTGTGGTAAAGTTAGGGTGATCACACCTGGATGACAGGTCTGAGGCTTATCTCTTCTTTTGGAACCCAAACACACTTTACACTAATAATCTAGAAAGCTAATATGGGAACGGGTTTGGGTCACTGTCTTCAAGTTGACAGAGACCCCACTTTTTCTTTCCAAACAGGATTCCACCTCTGACTGAGAAGTACCATGGGAAAAAGATTTATGAATATGGATGGTTGTGTGTAAAAAACTATAAAGACAAGAACTATTCTGCATTGGGGAAATACACATATGTTAAATTGGCTTTTGCTGACTGCCAAGCATGATGAGATAGAGGCCTTGACTGAAAATGTTGGATAAGTTAGGGGCTAAAACACTGGGGAAAGTATTGGGAGAGTCATTGTAAAACCAAAAAGAAAACTGTCCGGGTAAGCCTAAGTATGCAGAAGATGGGTCAGAAGCTCGTAGAACGGAAGACAGAATGTCATGTGTGGTTGAGAAGGTTAGGTCCTGGAGGGAACATCTAAGCTTCTGGCTACCAATTCATACCCCAGAGCACACAGAGACAGGAGATTAAAATGTCTGCAGAGGACCCATTATGTAGGCCTACATCCACTAGAATTTCACCAAGTACCCCTCCTCTGGCCAGAAAAGCTGCTCAGACCCGGTCTTCCGGCTTTGGACCCAGATAAATAAGGGGGCATCTGCAAGCCCTACCACACTCCTTTCTTCCTGGCCCTTCCCAGGTAAATAGCCTTACACTAATAAGGACACATAAGTACACAGAGGCACATGGAAAGAATAAACAACCTTTGAGAGGAAGCCAGAAACCTGGGCTTTGGTTCTGACTTCCCAAAAGTCAGTGGGGAAAAAACTTGCTATTACCACAGAAGAAAGGGACCATAATTAGGGATTTTGAAATTCAAACTCTCTATAGGCAAGAACTATGTTGTTGAGGCCTGCCCCTAGCACGTAGCACATGCTCATTAAATGTTTATGAAATAAATGAAAGAAAAAGAACTTAATCTGGTCCAATGAAAAATAGGAAGAAGTGCTGAAAAGGAAAGGATTTTCAAAAAAGTAAATGTTCCAACTGAGAGGTACCTGGAAAATAAGAAGTGGCTCTAGACTACGTGGCAGGTGCAATGCTAACTGCTCTAATCTCTTTTTAATCCTCAGAACAACCCAGGGTCCTTAAATGTGATTGTTACTCCCATATTACAGATGAGGAAACAGAACTGAAGGATGCCATCCTCTTCCTGCGAAGCCCCCGTGCCATCAAGTGGCAGAAGTAGGACGTAGACCGGTCTGGATCATTTTTAAACCAGTCCTCTTAACCACATTGCTTCCAGCTGCTTCATCCATCATTGCCTCCTCTCCAGACACCGGGGCAGCGGCCCCAATTTATTGTGCCCTAGGAATCACTTGCTACATCCCTAGCAAAATGTATAGATGAAGCATAAGCCAGATAAGGGCGAGATGACTCACCTAAGGCCCACGACATTTTCAAGTTCAATCTCAGATGGAAACCCAGGTTACTGACCTCTGCTTTCATCACGTAATAATGGATCTGCTATTCTATGTAGCAGGAAGAGCCTGACTGAGGATGGCAAATAATCACAGGAGCAAACTCTTCACTCTTTCATTTAACACTTCTGTTATAACCCTAATCCTTTATGCGGACCTTCTGCCATCCTAATCTCAGAGCACGTGGCTTTTCCTTCCCAGGAGTGTCATACACTGTGAAAAGATAGCTTATCAAAGCCCTTTTACTGAGCATACCAAGCTAAGAAAGACAATTTACAAGTCATTCTCCAAAGACCTTAGCTGGTTAGGTAAGAGAAATTCTTTAAACAGCTCTAATACTCCCGTAAGGATGGGGAAAATACACTTTAGCAAAATTAAAAGATAAGCACACGTGCACACAGGTGCATACCTACCTACACACACACACACACACACACACACACACACACGGTGCTTCAGGACTGAGGGGCAAGTGCAGGGCAGCTGAGACTCAGGGTCCCAAGAAAATGGAAGCAATAGAGAAAGAAGAAACAAAACTTCTTCTCTGCTTACCATGAGTTTCTCAAAGGGCTGTGCCCTGCCTTTCTTACATTTGGATGCTGAGGACCTAGCATGGTGACTTCACCGTCTTACTATCATTCTCCTCCAAGGGCACCTCCTCAGAGAAGCCCTCCCAGCTCCAGTCAGCAGGGAAGAGGCTCCCACTTCTACCACATAAGCAACAATTCTTACCACAGGGCCTCTTGATGGATCTGGTCCCTACCCAACCTCTAGGCTTCTTAACAACCAGGCCTGTCTCACTCATCTTTGCATCCCCGAAACAGCCCTGGAGCATGGGAAGTGCTCAGTAAATATGGACTGGGCCCCTGTTCATAGTGTATCAATGACAAAAACAAGGCCAAATCTGCTGATTATAAGCTAGAAGGGAAAGCTACTATCATAAATAATAGTGCTGACAGACAGTGATTTCTTTAGGCTGTCTCTCAAGGTTGAAACCCATAAAAAATTGAACTTGATGGAAAGAACAGATAGGCTTTGCATGAAGTTTCAAAACATAGCTATAAACATAGAGAAAATTCAAAAAAAGTTTTCCTTCAAACAATTTTAAAGAAAGTTACATAAAAAACAGCTCTATGGCAACAGTACCTTGGGAGATGTGGCCTAAAATCATTATATACCGAGGAAAAGGGGGAGGTTTTATTTGGCTACAAGCTTTCTAGGGGCCAAAAGTGAGACACTACTCTTCCCATTGCTAACGCACTGCTCATAATAAGAGTAGTAGGGCTCTTGAAAATAGTGCTTGAGTACTAATAATTATTAAAACTGAAGCTGCCACATATTATATGCTTGCTTTTTGCAAATATCGTGCTGGGCGATACAAACATTCTTTCTGTCCCTCACAATTCTCTGAGGTAAGATTCATTATTCTCACTTAAGAAGCAAACTGAGTCCCAGAGTAGTGAAGGAACTCGCCCAGTGACATACAATGGTAAGCCAAAATTATAGCAACAAAATTCAAACCCAGTGCTATTGGATTCCGCACAATCTGACACAATCTGAGATCTGACGAGAGAGAATGAGGAAAAAGGAATGCCCCAGTGTGATTCACACAGATCAGGAACATCCAGAACGCTAAGTATGGTTCTAGGTGCCCATTTAGAAAAAGGGACCTGTACTGCACCCCCCCACTCATGTTCTTTAGAGGAATGTAATCCGGCTTGCCTTGGATTGGAAACCAAGTTATTCAAGGTACACCTGAAGGTTGGGGATGGTTATCTAGAAAGAGAAAGATGAAGGGGCACAGGCTGTGACTAGCTTTCAGGGATCGGGAAAGCTTTCATGTACAAAACAGAGAGAAAATGTGTTCTGTGTTCTCACCAAGTGCAGGATGAGATGAAGCTGCAGGAGAGAAAACTTTGGTTGGCCAGAGGAACCTGCCAACAGTGAGAACATCTAAGAACACGACAAGTTGCTACAGGCACTGGATAGGCTGCAGGACCATAGCCCCCAGGGGAAGCAAAGAAGGGATTCCTGCAGAGGTAGAGGCTGGAGGTGTTCACTTCCCACCTTTCAGATCCACTGATCCTCCACACTGAGAGAGGAGGTCATGATACATCTGAGTGTCCTGCTCTATTTTTCAGGAAGAGTCAAGAGTAACATGAGGCTGTAAAGGTAATTTTATTGTAAAGCAGAAACAGTGTTTTTATAATCTTCCAAATAGCAACTAGAATTAGCATTCACTCTTTTCAAGCAAAAAGCAAGTGTTGAGATAATGTGTTTGAAAGTGTAGTTACAGGATCTAAATATCTCAGCCATATACATTCAAGCTTATTTCTCTCCCTCAGCAGTTTTGTGGCTGTTGCTGGATGATCAACCTTGCTCCAGAGCCACAAAGAAAAGTGGCAGTGGATAAACATGAGTTTTTCCTCCAGAATTATTTCCATCTTCTACTTGGGAGAAAAAGATAAAATTCTTCTCCTAAACATAGTCCCAAGATGGTGATATTTTGATCACCTTGCTTTCCTCCTTGGCACATACAGTGTAAACCATATCAATTTATCATCAAATTTAACTCAACTTCATTAACACTTAAATGCTTTTTCCATTTTTAATACTAGTTACTTCTCCTTCAAACGGATTTACTCATGTCCCTGAAACATCCTCACTAGGAGCATGTGAATGAGGTCCTTAGAGCAGGTAAGAGTCCTCAGTTAGGTAACCCGCGCACAGGCTGGTAGTCTGGTGACTGCCTGATGCACTAATTAGCCTGCTGTGGGGGCGGTCGCTCACCTGCTGTGGGGGTGGCAGGCTCAACTAAGAACGATGACGTGCTACTAACTGCATTTTTGCCAGGCTGAAACAAGGACAGTCACATGCCATTGGCAGAGAAAGACTATGAGACAGGCTAAGCAGGGGTCTAACATTTTTGCTACACAAAATTCATTCATTCATGCAGTGGCGGAGGCCAGAGGAGGGGTTACTGGGAAAAGGAGCAATCAAGTGTGGAAATTAGAAAATGGACCAGGAGCGCCTGCGTGGCTCAGTGGGTTAAGCCTCTGCCTTCAGCTCAGGTCATGGTGTCAGGATCCTGGGATCAAGCTCCTCTGCTCAGCAGGGAGCCTATTCCCTCCTCTCTCTCTGCCTGCCTCTCTGCCTACTTGTGATCTTTCTCTCTCTCTGTCAAATTAAAAAAAAAAAAATCTTTAAAAAAAAAAAAAAGGAGATGGACTAAAGCCATGTAAGTCCAAGTCTCCATCCCAGTCTCCAGGGCCATCATCCAATGGAGAAGGAATGTGTGAGCAAGACTGATGAGTTTGGCACCCTCCAGCAGGCTGTCCATACGGATCTCAGGTCAACGCGAAGGCGTGTGCCATGTGTGATGGGCATGGCTCAGAGCGTCATTCAAAACCAGCCGAGCAGGGGCACCGGGGTAGCTCAGTCGTTAAGTGTCTGCCTTCGGCTCAAGTCCTAACCCCAGGGACTTGGGATGGAGCCCCGCTTAGGACTCTCTGCTCTGCGGAATACCTGCTTCTCCCTCTCCCACTCCCCCTGCTTGTGTTCCCTCTCTTGTTGTGTCTCTGTCAAATAAATAAATAAAATCTTTAAAAAAAAAAAAACCCAGCAGAGTATAAACTCTGTAGACAAGGAGGGCTTACAGCCTCCCTGGGCAATTCTATACAGTGACAAAGCAGCCTTGCAAAACAGGACACATTTACAAAACTGTCTAGAGCAATACGATCTAACTGAACAACCAATTCCACACTGACAAAAACAAGACAAAACTCAATCTCCAGCTAATAGAATTTGGCAAGCAGTCAGGATTTATTCAAAGAAGGAACTTTTTGGAAAACTTTATTCCCGTGGGACTTGAATGAACCATGAAGCACTAGCAAGTTTTTCATTGTAAGGATGACTACAGGATATGCCAACAAAAAGTATAAATAGGAGGAATATCAAGCGCTCATTATTTATAAATATCACTTTCTTCTCTTCTACTTCCCAAAGCAACATTCCTCATCAATTCTGCTTCACAGGACCATATAATAGCCCAATTAGGTAGCCAAAACATAACTTAAACAAAAATAATAAGCAACAGTACTTTAAAAGTATAAAATATTTAAGTGCAACATCATCAAATTTAATTTCACAAATAAAATTACTACCAATTTATATTTTAGGAAAGGTAAGATATTCTAGGTTTAGAGAGATTCCTTCAATATTAAGTGGCAAAGCTATAATCCAAGTTACTTCAACTAATTCCAAGACCAGAGCTCTTTCCCTCAGAAAGCAAGCTGCCCAAATGAAACCATCTACCTCAACCCACACTTCATATGGTCAAATACCTGTCAGCCTCTCTCGGGACTGGGTGTACAAAGCACACAAGATGTTTCTACTACCTGCTTTTGCTATAAATAACTGCCCAATAAAATAAGCACCAATGATTAACTTTTGCTCCCTGGAAGTCACTGAAAAAGAAAAAGATATTCCCTGACTAGCCTTTGCATACAGTGCCCTGACTTTTCTTAATCTCCCCAAAGAAGCTTTAAATGACTTGCCATTATGAGTTAATCTTGGAGCTAACATACTATGCATGAGACTGAAGAGGTCAATTCCTGGGTCAAAATGTCTTAATAATCGCCTGGATATTTCGGTTCGAAACTCTCCCTGAAAATCTCTTGTTTCCAACCAGCCTTTGCTTTTGAAATACCTGAAATACGGATAGTGGTCAAACTCCCTCAATTCTAGGTATCTGAACTGGCTTTGCTCCAGGACCAGCTATTATGCACCACATTCTTTGCCCAGCACTGGTGACACACAGGCCATTACGGAAAGAGGGCAAGTAAGCGAAGACCTCAGTGAGAAGCAGGAGTTTTAACCAAACCAGATGAGGACTACTGCAGCTGTGAGGAAGTGCAGGGCTCACATTCCAGAGCAAAGGGAAGCCCAGAGGTGAGCCCTTCCCACCTTAACTTAGTTTCACCTAGGGGTCTGTTGATTCACAACAGCAGCAGCTCTAAGGTTGAGAAGCTGAGCAGAACTTTTTTTTTCCTTAAATCAGGCCCCCAAATTATCCACACCTCTAACCAATTTGGCTACAAAGTCAGAGTTTCTGGCACTCCCTCCTCAGTTTTGGCAAATTGCTAGAATGGACTGCAGATCTTAGGAAAGCACTTTATTTACATTTACTGGTTTATTATAAAGATACAACTTGTGAACGGCCATAGGGAAGAGATTCAGGGGGCCAGGAATGGGGAAGGAGCACGAAGCTCACTCGCCCTCTCTGGAGGCAACGTCCTTCCAGTACCTCGTAGTGGTCACCAACCTGGAAGCTCTCCAACTTTTGTTCAATAGTTTTTACAGAGCTCCCTCTCCAGCCCACTCCACCCTTCCAGAGGTCAGCGCGAGGGGCTGAAAGTTCCCAGTCCCTAATCACTGGCTCTTTTAGATGATGGGTCCATCATGAGGCCATCTAGGGGCCCCCTCTAAGCTCCAGTAGCATAAACTCAGGTGTGATGAACAGGGCCCATTATGACTGGCAACATCAGTCCTATCGGGAAGTTCCAGCATTTTTGTTCTTCCTTGCCAGGAACTGGGACAAAGTCCAAATATATTTTTGTATTATACTGCAGTATTAAAATATTTGAAGTGGGTTTTCAAGGGGACACAAACAAGGTACTGTATACTTTCATTGGGGGCAAGTAGTCAGGGAAAGACTCAAGACAGGAAGCCGTGGCTGCATCCTAAAGCAGGACAGGTGTTCACTGTGTAGAGGAAATGACAGGGAACCAGAGACTGGCAATGGCCCAGCACAGGACCTTGGAGGACCAGCTCATAGGGACTACTACAGGAGCTCTGACTGGTCTCCCTGATTCCTCTGTGGCCCTATGCTCCACCCAAAAGTCAGGAATCGTTTAGAGATGTACACTAAATCTTATCACCAGTTTGCTTTCAATTCTCCAAGGACTTTCTGTCCCACATTAAATAAAACCCAAACCCTTTGCCCCAGTCCAGCTTGATCAGGCCCTGCCTACTTCTCTGTCCCAAAGTAACAACATTCTCCTTCCTTTGGAAGCTCCATTTTAGCCTGATCAGCTCTGGGGCAATTCCCCATATACCCTCACTCCTTTCCACCTGGATGATTAATTTTACGTGGACTTGAGCAACCACAGGCTGGGTACCCAGTTTAAATTTTATTTCTGGATGTGGCTGGGAGGGTGTTTCCAGGTAAGATGAGCCTTTAAAACAGTGAACTCAGTAGACTGTACTTCCTCATGGCGGGGTGGGGTTGGGGGCGCATCATCCACAATTTGCTAAGGGCCTGAATAGAAACAAAGGTGGAGGAAAGAGGTATTCACCACTTTTTTGTTTCCTGTCTGCCTGTTGAGCAGTAACATCTCATCTTATCTTCTCCTGCCCTCAGACTGCGGTTTATACCATTGGTTCTCGGGTCTTCAGACTTGGAATGAATTCTAATGCCTGCTTTCTTGGGTCTCCAGCTTGCTGATGGCAGACTGTGGGACTTCTCAGCTTCCATAATCACATGAGCCAATTCCTCATAATAAATCTTCTCTACATAAATAAATATACACATACAGACACACACCCATCTCTGACTGGTTCTGTTTCTCAGGAGAACACTGATATACTCTCCCAGCAAAGTCATGCCTATGGATCCCCTTGTGGGCAGCAGAGGGTCTCCTCCATGGTGCTAAGAAGTCTGGAGGCAGAGTGATGAAGTGATTGAGAGCACAGGTTCTGACATCAGATTGCCTTGGTTCGTGCTCTCGCTGCTCTTATTAGCTGTGTGAAATTATTTAACTCCTCTGTGCCTAGCTTTCCTCATTTGTGGGATGGAAGGACTAAATAAAAATAAAAATTTGTGGGATGGAAGGACAAAAAAAACCCACAAAAAACAAAAAACAAACTCCATCTATGGAGTTATTGAAAGAACAGGTTAGTTCTTAACAAAGCTTTTAGTATCTGGCACACAGAATAGATGTTGTGACATTTCTCATTTTCCTACAGGTGAAGGTAGAAGGCTTGAGGGTGTTAACCTTAAAAATAAAAAACTTCTAGGTGCTTTACAAGCAGAAATGGGTTTGTTTAGAAATAAAAGGACTGTACTTGGGGAACAAACAAGCCCCGGCAAAACCATAGGCAGGTATAGACTCATGGCCTAAGGAAATAAAAAACAGGATTTCAGAGCCCTTCAAGGAAGAAGAGCCACAGTAAACCCCCTGACTTTTGGGGTCCTAAAGAACTATATACCCAGACTAGCCCTTATAGTGGCTGATGTTCAGTTCAAAACATCTCAATTACTGCCTGGAGTAAGCTCATCAGAAATAGAAGCTTCCAGAGGCAATGGTGGATCCTCTCTAGAGAAGGATCACACTATCCAGACCCTCTATCAGGGTCTACATCTAGTCTTTCACATACACTGTGTGGTACTCGTTCAAACACAGCCAGGCATGTGAGGAAACAAGATGTGAGCCCAAACCAAGAATGACAACAGAAGCAGGTCAGTGGGGTAGCCAGATACCAGTTATCAGATGCGGCTTTAACATACAATGACTAAAACCACAGTGAGATAGAGCTACCCCTTGACCAGAAGAGCTTAAATTAAAGATATTAACAATCCCCAGTGTGAACTGAGAGAATAGTTTCTGTTCTTATTCTCTGGTTAAGAGAAATATAGTAAATACAGTAAACTGTTATCATATGTGAAATCTAAATGGTAGGTATCTATTATACTATTTTCTGTACTTTTCTGAATTTTTGTTAAATTTTATAATTCAATGTTTAAAGAAATAGAAGGTATGGCTAAAAAGAGATCAGCAAGGATTGCATTATGTTTGGCCTTTAGAAGCTGTGTTCAGAGCCTGTACTTTCTTTTTTAGACACCAAGGAGCCACTGAAGGGTTTTAAACAGGGGAGTGGCCGCATAAGACTTGTTCTCTGTAGAGGTCATCGTGGCTGCACAAGGCAGAGAGAGGGAAGAGAGGGCCCAGCTGGGAGGCTGGCACCGTCCTGTGGATGGGAGATGCCAGTGGCACAGGAAATGAAGGTAGTTGTAAAGATTTGAATGATGGAGTCTGAGTTTTCTAGGAAGTTGGGATTTAGTTCTCCAAACAGATGAATTTTATCCCAGTCAAATCAGGAAGCAAACGAGGCTAGTGTGACACAGAGAAATCTAAAATGAGAACAATTTATAGAGTAAGGACAACATCTAAGATAGAGCTGGGACTGGGGGAAAAGGAGAAAAATGTGAATTTTTCTGTAAATCCTTAGAAGAAACACAAGCAGTTCTAAGACGGAAAGCTAATAAACACTTAGCTCGACAACAGATGGTCAGATAGATACATTCACAACTTGCCAGAATTCTGAAGCCTTGTGCACCCCCTTCCAAACATGCAGATGCTTTTATGTGATGGGGGGAAAAGAAAATTCTATTTCTGATTCTGATAGCAAATGCCAAGTCACATCTTGCCAATAGAGAATGGCGTCTCCAACCACAAGCCTACCGAGAACTTCACAACCTTATTATCATTTTGGAGAGAAAAGAGTCTCTGACCGCTACTTCTACCAGCCCTGCCAGAAAGTACAAGGGAAGTTGGGGGGGGGGGGGGCGATGAATGACAGTTTCTGGAGAACTCAGCTTTTTCATCTACACCCAAGAAACTGGGTTTATGTCTCCAGATTATTCATGAGCAGACCACGTGTTATTCTGTGAGGGAAAATCAAGCATATCAAACAAATGTATCCTCATATTCTGAAAAGTGGCCTGAGGCACAGAGTCTGACAAGCTCTTCAATTACTCGAACTGCTTAACCCTCCACTGAGGAGAGATCAAAGAATTAATTTTCTTTATCATGACTCTTTGTGCCTTTTCCAAAGGTTAAAGATTAAAATTGAGCATATTAAATTCCCAATCTAGCTAGTTTGGGTATAAATATATATTCTTGGGTCTGACTTATGAATGTCTAGTTTGTTAGAGATAGGATTTTTAAATGGTTTTTTCCCCCTAATCTGTTCACCCGACAAAAAATATTCAGACACATTTTTTTTAAAGGGAGTACTTCCCACCTACATGCCCATGTAGTGTCTCAATTTTTATATACTTTGCTGGGAGAGCTTGCTTTTAGGGGCAGAGTATAATACTAGTTGTATTCAACATTCTTCCTGTACCAGAGTAAGTAAGACTTAGATAAACATGATTGTCTTAATTCCCAAGGCATATGATGCATTGAACTGACATACTGCAGAGTTCAGGAAATAATCACCAAATGACTCAACTTCCTGACTCAACGTTCACCAGAAAATACCCTTATTTCATTTTCACTAAGTGATACCCCTGAATCAAAATTTCAGCCAATCAAAATTCAGGCAATTAGTTGCATGATAAATACTATCTAGCAGATCTCACTGGTTATTACTAAAACATTAATGAATTTTGCAGAGTTATTTAAATATCTCATTCCAATCAAATTTATAAGACTAAATATAATTTCTGAAATTATAGGCAGATTCCCTCAAATTATCACCATTATAATCCAGCAGCATATAAAATGCTCACAGACATTCCTTCACAGTGCTTTAAGATTGAAATACTTAATATATATTACTTAAAATATCTCTTTGGGGGGAATTCCAAGATGAATTTCAGCAGCACACAAATACTCCCCAGAAAACACATGAAATTCTTGCCACAGAGTGTTTAGGGGATGGATGTAACCTTCTCACAATACATAGTCTGAGAATGATACTCACTGGGTTAATCGTTTTTTCAACAGAATGGTGAACGGTCCACCAGTCTGAAGTCCATTCCCACGCGTTCCCTACTATATTGTATAAGCCATAACCATTGGGAGGAAAGGCGTCAACCTAAAAATTAAAAAAAAGGGAAAATGCTGTCAAACTACTCACCTTGTTTCGAAAAGATCTTTGCTGCAGATATGCATTAAAAGAATTAAAACTTCAAAGTAGGAATATTAATTTTCATCCTGATATAGTCAAAATGCAATTTGGCCAATGTAAAAACCAAGAAAGAGACATTTTATGGCTTTGAGTTCTTAAGGGGAGCTTAGAAACCTAAGGAGAGACTGTATTATTGGTAGAAGAGCCAATAAAACTATTCCTAATACAGAGACTAATAATGACCATAAGTTGAATCTGCAATTAATGGGGGACAGGGTAGATGATATTTAAACTCTCAAAAGCATTATAGAAACATCACATTAGACCCAGTATAAATCTTGTCCTCAGAGCTAAGGTATGTGGGCACAATGTCTTCTAGCACTCAAAGCCGCAAAGCACTTCTGTCCTCTCCACCAGCCCCTTCCAACTATCTTATCTTTAAGTACCAGGTTTTATCATCAAAACACTGAGGGGACTTGTTTTTCTAAGGAAAATGTGAATTCATTATCAAGCATATTTATAAGAGAATGTTTGCAGTCAGTCTCCGGAATCTGGAAGTATGAGGCCAACTGTACGGGTTCCTCAGCAAGCAATTATATCACATTTCAAAGGCAGGTCAGACAGTCTGTCACATAATATTGTCACAGACACATAACCAAAGTATAAAGCTTTTTTCAGAAGGAGGGAGGGAAGAGGGACGAGGAAAAACAAAACAAAACAAAACTATGAGCAACAATAAGTACAATTACGCTATCGTGTATATTCAACTTAAAATTTTTTCCCAACATTTTTCTAATGGCAATTTCAAACATAAAGAAAATTTTCATTAAAAAATATCAAGTTACCTAAAAATCTTTTTTTTTAAGATTTTTATTTATTTACTGGAGAGAGAGGGGGGGGGAACATAAGCAAGGAGAGGTGCAGAGGGAGAGGGAGAAGCAGACATCCTGCTGAGCGAGGGAGGGCTACACAGGCCTGGATCGCAGAACCAGAGGGAGATCAAGACCAGAGCAGAAGGCAGACGCTTAACCCACTGAGCCACCCAGGGGCCCCTTAAAAATCTTTTTTATAAAAAATAAGATATAAAAATAAAAATATTTTTGTAAATTCATGTTTCTCCCCTACTAATAAAGTAGGACTAAAGAAATGAATAAACTAAAATTCACTTTTATTTGGCTTTGGACGGTTTCAGGCCAACATATAAATATGGAAGCATACTTGGGCAATTCAGAGCCCTTCAAAATTATGAGGCTACTCCTTAAGAGAACTTCGTCTGGATGAGCTGGAACACTAGACAATGTTACCACGCTGCTTCATACTCAGGATTCATTATGGAAACAGCAGCTCATTCACTGCTTTACTCAGTAAGTCCATGCATGTCAACTGAAGGCAGGATGGGTTCAATGATGTAAGACATCAAAGAGCTGAGAGAGAAAAAAGAATATGCCCAAAACAAAAAATCCAATTCTGTAAGACTCTGTACTGAGTAGGGAGGTTGGAGGGGGAAGTCTCAGAAACTCCCAAGAGGGACAGGATTTCTGGCTGCAGAGATTTCTGGCTGTACTCCCTCTACAAAGGTAGAGAGGTAGCTTTTTAGAACCAAGGTCAGAGTTCCAAATTCAGAGAGACAGTAAAGGCAGAGAGACACCGGCATGAGCTGTTCTTTCAAGAATCTGGAGACGCTGAGTGAGAGCAAGGTGGGACAAGAGCTGGAAGGAATAGAAAGAAAAGGAAGAAATTCATTTGTTTCGGGGGAGAGAAGCAAAGGAGCCAGGGGCACAAGAGCAACTGAAAAAGGAAACAAACATTCTGGAGGAAGGAATCATTTCTCAGGCTCAGAGAACACATGTGGAGGGGCTCTCCAGTCCATCTGGCTGACATCCTTTCTACGTGCCCACACTTGGCAGCTACTGAACAAGGAACTTGATTGACCCCGCTGGTGCTGTTACACCGTGAAGGTAAGGAAATAATATCTACCCGAAGGTTTGGGGTCTTCTTCCCCCTTTAAATAATCTGAAGTTTAAGTGAGGTAATACCCCAAAATCACCATCTGTGAGTATGCTATTAGGGAGGAAAAAACACTTATAACTGCTCATTGTTAAATTAACTGCACTAATCAAAGCTTCCAGGAACCTAAAAAGAAAACAAAAGTGTGGGTGCCTGGGTGGCTCAGTGGGTTAAGCCTTCAGCTCAGGTCATGATCTCAGGGTCCTGGGATCGAGTCCCACATTGGGCTCTCTGCTCAGCAGGGAGCCTGCTTCCCTTCCTCTCTCTCTGCCTGCTTCTCTGCCTACTTGTGATCTCTGTCTGTCAAATTAAAAAAAAAAAAAAAAATCTTAAAAAAAAAAAAAGAAAACAAATGTGTATGAGAAATATTTCAAACCCACTTATTTTCAAGTAAATGAACTGATATGCATTAAAACCGAAACACACTAATGGTTGTGTAACAGCAGCCTAGTGAAATAAAAATCCAATTCTACAGATTCACGGTGGTCAGAACAGTGCTGTGTTCAGTCCAGACCAGAAGTAATGACACCCATCAAATACAGGTGAGGGGGCCGTTTCACCACAGCCCATCCCAACACTGAAAATAAATTCCTTCCCTCAACAGACCAGAGCTTGTGGACACAAGAGCAGCCAAGGTGGACGTTGAGATAATTCACTGGGAATTTTAGTCCCATTTTGTTGAGTCCCATTTTGAAGATACAGATCTTGATATGTCTCGTCCAAGCACAGGTGGAAGTCGCCTCTCTGGGGGCTACTGTTTCTTTCTCCCCAGGTCATGTTTCTCCAATTACTTCTTTTTTTTTTTTTTTAAGATTTATTTATTTGACAGACAGAGATCACAAGCAGGCAGAGAGGCAGGCAGAGAGAGAGGAGGAAGCAGGCTCTCTGCTGAGCAGAGAGCCCAATGTGGGGCTCGATCCCAGGACCCTGGGACCATGACCTTAGCCGAAGACAGAGGCTTTAGCCCACTGAGCCACCCAGGCGCCCCTCTCCAATTACTTCTTGAAGGGTCCCTGGTAACTATTCTAATTTTATTTTGAGAACTTCCATGGCAGCTTCTTCAGGTGAGTTCTGCTGAATATATCCCAATATATAGACATTTGCTGCACTCCCAGTTAAATGTTTCATCACTAAACATCTGTAAAGTGTCCTTATTTCACAGGAACTTTTGTGCTTTCTGAAAAGGGGCCCTGACTTAAGGATAAATTACTATTTTCCTTGGAGGCTCAAGTGCTTAAATAGGATATGAAATAGAGCAGTAAGCACTGTAAACTATCTATAACTGTCCAATGCACCCTTCTCATGGCCCTTTACTAAAACTGACAGGCGCTTGTATAATTTGGCCCATCAGAAGCCTGTGCCTTAGGATTCAAGGCTTGTGGTAGTGGCCCTCCTTCTGACAGCCTAGCATCCAGGAAGGGAATCCAGGCTGCTGAGGCCCCTGTCGCACCAGCCTCTTTTTTTTTTTTTTTTTAAAGATTTTATTTATTTCTTTGGCAGAGACAGATCATAAGTAGGCAGAGAGGCAGGCAGAGAGAGAGGAGGAAGCAGGCTCCCTGCAGAGCAGAGAGCCCAATCCCAGGTCCCTGGGATCATGATCTGAGCCAAAGGCAGAGGCTTAATCCACTGAGCCACCCAGGCACCCCTGCACCAGCCTCTCTTGTGTGCTCACTGCCAAAGAAGGCCAGCAGTGTGCCATCCACACTCAGGCTTAGCACACTGCAGGTGAGCTGCTGCTGTAGGGTCCACACCAGTGTGGAACACTTCAACAGCCACAGTCCTGCTGCATCTACCGGAAGCTTTCTGGGGGTCTCATGAGCATCCTTACCGATCACCGTCACTGATAACCCTGTCCATCCTGAAGGCTATTTCTGCTGATGAAAAGTGGCCCCTGGGGCACTGACTGGGCTTCTCACTCATGTGAGATCTGAGAAAGGGTGCAGCTCCTTTAGTCCCCAAGACCCCGAATCAGTCATTTTGCCGAATACAACTATGGGCTTGCAAAAGTAGCAGCTATTGGGAAGGAAACTCTGGAGGAACCAACTTTGAGACCAAATGGTTAGACTTTTGACTCCACTGGGTAGTGCTTCATTTCCCATTGGTTTGTGTTGGTTCCTTTATCACATGTTTAACACATATATATGGAGTTTCATATGCACACACACGCACCCCATACCGATTGGAAGACTCCCTATTCTCATGCAATATATTATTTACATTAATTGCCAAAAAATGAAACTAAAATGTTTTAAATACAATAGCTCAAAATATTTTTAGATTTTTGCTACGTCAAGTGTCTCCTCATCTTTTATCTTTTTCAAAAATGTCTTGGTCTTTCTCTCTCACTACTTTATTTTTTCAGTTGAAGTTTTAGAGTCATTTGGCCATCTTCCAAACAATGTATCTGTGTTACATTTTTAAAGTAAATTTTGGAAGAATTATTTTTGTGTGAAACAAAAATACAAATATGAAAAAAAGTGACAGCTGTTGGAAAGAGTATTGAAAGAAAATTATTCTCTGCAACAACAAACCCAGTAAGTTGCTATTTACCTACCACAAGATTTCTTTTCTCACTGTTAAGGGAAAACGAAAAGTTTGTAACATTGCTTCATTAGTGTACCATTTTACCAGCAGAAAAGCAATGAGAAAGGAACTCGCATACACTTCTGGAGAGAAACAAGCCACATGCACTCTGCAAAACAGTATATCTCTAAAACCTTTATAAAGAAAGTTTTCTAGTCCTCAACTCATTAATTTCATTGCTGAGAATCCATCTTAAACAAATCATCAGAGATACAATCTATCTATCTATCTATCTATCTATTTATTTATTTATTTGACAGACAGAGATCACCAGCAGGCAGAGAGTAAGGCAGTGGGGGTGGGGGGGAGAAGGCTCCCCGCCGAGCAGAGAACCTGATGTGGGCCTCGATTCCAGGACCCTGGGATCATGAACTGAGCTGAAGGTAGAGGCTTTAACCTACTGAGACACCCAAGCACCCCTTCAGAGATACGATTTAATATTGATGTATAAGATACTCCTTGTCCATTGGGGAGGGTATGTGCTTTGGTGAGTGCTGTGAAGTGTGTAAACCTGGTGATTCACAGACCTGTACCCCTGGGGATAAAAATATATGTTTATAAAAAATAAAAAATTTAAAAAAAAAAAAAAAAAAGATACTCCTTGTTATATTATTTAGCAAAAAAAAAAAAAAAAAAAAAAAACCCTCCATAAACATCCCAACAGATATAACCTAAATGTGTGACTTATTAAGAAGAGGCAAATAACTTAGGGCTCAATCAAATATAAAGTTATTCATCTGTTAAAAAGATAGTATCTTTGGGATGCCTGGGTGGCTCAGTTGGTTGAGCAGCTGCCTTCAGCTCAGGTCATGATCCCAGGGTCCTGGGATCGAGTCCCACATCAGGCTCCTTGCTCGGCAAGGGAGCCTGCTTCTCCCTCTGCCTCTACCTGACTCTTTGTCTGCCTGTGCTCTCTCGCTCTCTCTCCCTCTGTCTCTGGCAAATAAATAAATAAAAATCTTTAAAAAAAAAAAAGATAGTATCTTTGTGAAAAACCGTTAATGATAGATAAAAAGTTTCTGATATTAAGCAGGGAAAACAGGATTTTAAACACTGTATTCAGCATGCCCCAAAAGCAACATGTAAAAAATATGTAGCTAAAAAAAAAGTACATATATAAATATATATGGTATATATACCATATATTTACACATTTCATATATATGAAGGTATACACATATAAGTGTATATATATGTATATACATATAGATGTATTTATACATTTCATATATATATGTGTGTATATATATATCTACATAAACACCAGAAAAATATACACTGGTATATATGGGAGTTAAGAGCATGGGCTTTGGAAAAAAACCGACCCAGTTCAACCCAACCATGCTGCTTTCCAGCCTGTGTAACTCTGGGAAGTTAGTTAACCTCTCTGTCCCTGGGAATGCTCACCTGGAAAATGAGTATAAACTAAATGGTACCTGCCTTACAAAGTTGAATCAACATTAAAAGAGATAATTCATACACATGGTTTAGCACCAGGCCTGTTACACAGCAAGCACTAAGGACTAGCCATTCCTAGCATGAGGAGGAGGAAAGGTACCAAAATGCTAACAGGGGTCATCTCTGGGTGGCACAATTCCAGGTCCTTATAATTTCTCTTTTGAACTCTTCCTGTTTTCCAAAGTTTCTATTAAGTATGATGGAATCAGAAAGAAAACTGTGTTATAAAAAAACACGTGGTTAGCTATTAGCAGCTGCCATGTGCACGAGTGGATGAAAGCAGCAAAAGGACAGCAGACGGGTCAGGGCATGAGCAATGCCTTCCACTCCTGTCCGCGCTCTCAGGAGCTGCTGCCCACCTTCCCAAGGCTCATTACTCACAGGGGCAGTTCCTCGGAAGCCGTCCTCCCCGGTGTTGGTCACAGGAAACTCGCCCTGCCAAATGTTGGCATAATGCTGGCCTTTTGGCTGTAGTTTGTTGCCCCAGGGGAAAAGTCTGTCAGAAGAGACACAGGCATCAGCCTGTCAAACAGGCACAGCTTCTGGATTAAAGTCAAGAGGAGGAATGCAAAGAACGAAAGAGCACGGCTCACTTGTTCCGAGTGAACTGTGTTTTACATTTCAAATATATAAACAAACAAAGCTTTTAACCAGGACTTTTTTTTTTAAACTTCCGCACAACTAGCTCGTATCAAGTTCACAACAAGCTCTGTGTTTCCCGAGTACTCAAGAGGCCTGAAATAAATCACGTAGCTGAGAGAAGGACTTATCGAAGGCTGGGAAAGTGGGCATCGTTCTGGACTTATATGGTAGCACAATCAGCCGGCATCACACCACACTTTTTTATAAAGCCTCTGCTATTTTAAGGAGCCTTTCCTAGAAGATGTGACCCAAACATGAATTTTCTGCCTCATGGCTCTAGAAGCAGAGAAATAGCACTGCTTCGGGAGCTGTCTAAAGTAAGAAAATCCTAAAGGCAAGGCAGCCTGCTGAAAGGCTCTGAGGAGGACTATGTAAGAGTGGAGGGCTGAATGTGGGGAGCACACTTTGGGGCTGTGGGGAGCACACTTCACCAGACACTGGGTGACCCATGCATCAGTGTCTCCTAAGTAAGCCCATAGAGATGAAGAAAGCCTGGGAAGAAAAAGCTGTTAGTTTTGCTTAAAATCAACTTTCTAGTCAAAATAGGTGCCACAGATTTAGAAAAAGGTCATGACACAGGTCATAAGGATAAGACCCTCCAAGTACCTATTTTGCAGGCCTCCTCGACAGCTGTACTCCCACTCAGCTTCCGTGGGCAGACGCTTTCCGGCCCACGTGCAGTAGGCAACAGCATCATTCCAGGAGACGTGGAGGACCGGGTGGTCAAGCCTGGGACACAGCAAAGGCAGAGTGAGGAGGGGCACAAACAGTAACAGGAAACGGGAACCGGCTGCAGCGAAGTGCCCATAATCCCCCTCAGCTCAAGCCAGGACACAGAGGTAGTCCTGGACCCCAACTCAAGCCCCAGCTATGCCACATCTGTCACCTTCCACCACAGGTCTAGTTCCAAGAGGGATTAGAACCCATTTGAGGCTGCAATGTCAAATGGGTTCTAATCCCTCTTGGAACTAGACTCAACACATTTCTTCTTCTCTTGTGGGCAGGCCTGGACCCCCACAGGATCTCACTTGGTGAGGTGGATGTGGAGATGTACCACCCGCATCGCCCTCTAAGGGAGGAGTGCTGCTCCAGCTGCTGGGAGTGCTCCCTCAGGGCTCTCCACAGCTGCAGAGAACCACCAATGATTAACCAGTCCTTTCGGCCTACCACAGCTCCATCCGAAGGGCCCTATTTACCCCAAAGCCACTAAGGGATCAGTGGGGACTTCTTGGGCCTGCACTGTTGTCTTGGCTTCTCCCTCTGCCCAGTCCTGCTTCCTCCCCTTCCTTTGGGAGAGGAAGGTTGCTTGGCTTTAAACTTTGTGTCTTTCTACAGCAGATTAGCTGGCTATATGTGCCTCATGCTAGCAGATTCCAAATTAAGATTTTATAAGGGCATAGAAAGACAAGGAGGGTTAGGGGAGAAGTTTGGAGAATAAGAAGAAACACACATTCACATAGCACTATATAGCCTTAACTCGCTGTTCATGCTTTTTCCAGTGGACTACACACTCCTAGTCCATTCCTGAAACATCTTTGAATTCCCTATGGCAATTCCACCAGGACTTTCATTTACTGTTTCAACAAATATTTACTGAGTACCTAATATGTGTTAGTGACTGTTTTCAGCAATGATGAGAGATGTGCTTTTCTAAGAAAATGGACTCAGTCAGTGGGTAAAATACAGTCCCCTCTGGGTTTTCCTACTGCCTTAGCTTTTTCTTCTATTAAATTCATGAAAGAAAATGTCACTTGGGAGCTAAGAGGCCCGGTCGACCTGAGGTACCCAAGAATCCTAGGACTTTCTGTCTCACAGTCTATTTCTACTGTGAAGGCTGCCGGCCTCACACTTGGCAAGATTTCTGCCCTTTGTCAAGGGACTACAGCCCTAAAGCTGAACCTCATGTACACTCAGCTCCCTGGCAACAAGGGCAGTAAGCAGAAACGTTGTCAAAAATAGAGGCTCAAAACTCCCATCAGAAAAAGTGGGTTAGGAGAACAGTTTTCTTGGGCTGTCGAGATGCTGAGTCCTGACCCAACCTTTCTCCATCTCCGGGGCTTAAAGTGCTACTCTATTTTTGCCTGAGATAATTATTTCCTTGCCACCCTGGAGACTTGCTGACCGACTTGCAGCTCTGTGGTTTTTCAGTCAGATGGTGGCTTCAAAGTATGTCAGTCCAAGCCTGGAGATCACAAGAATCCTATTCCCAAGGCTGGAGCTTCCACAGCGACCACCTGGCCAGACACAACTACTTATCTGTAAGACAGACGATCTTCTTCCTCATAGTGACCCGCTCATGAGAGAGAGCAAACAGACAGGTTGTGAAGATTAAATATGTCAAGAGATTTGTAACAGGCCTGTCATAGGGGGAAAAAAATCTTCAAAGGCAGCTCTTCGGCTGGCCAAATGAGGAAGGAAGAAGCCACCTAGTAAGAACCTTCTGTGAGTGAGGCACAGTGTTTGGGTCTTCACATATATTATTCCCTATTTTATTTTCCTACCAACCAATTAGAGTTTGTCATTCTCACCCTTTTACAGTTGAAAAGGGCCACTGGGCTCCTTTTCAATGGTACAGTAATCTACTTGGCAATTAAACATGTCCACTGGGGAAAGAGCCGCCAACCTTACCTGTGTAGAACAGTAGAGTCGGGCCCTTCTGGGTGTCTCCAGTTAGCGCCTTTAACAGGTAACCACCAGGGAGCAGCTGCAACCTCAAAACAACCCAGAAAAGCTGAGGTTAGCTATGATGACTCTAGAAAAACACTGACCCAGTATGTGCAGGGGGAAAAAAACCTCATGATCTTCAACTTCCATTTCAGTTATCAAATACTTTTACCAGAGTATCAAAAATAAAGATTTATATGGAAGTAAATCTTCAATAAACGAGTATTATTCCATATCATAAAGCATCACAATGACTAAATAGATATATATTTAAACGGTGTGTATCTCCAAGAATTTTTAAGTTTTTAAAGGATTTATGTATTTATCTTAGAGTGAAGTAGGGGCAGAGGGAAAGGGACAGAAAGAATCTCCAGCGGATGCCCGCATGAGTACAGAGCCCTACAATGGGCTCGATCTCATGACCCTCGTATCACAACCTGAGCTGAAATCAGGAGTTGAGACGCTCAACCAGCTGAGCCATCAGGCACCCCCTCCAAGAATTTTTAAAACATGCAGTGCTGGCTAATCCTCTATAATCTCTAAGAAGTAAGAGACAGGCTGTACGGCTCCTACTTAAAAGATGGGGAAACAGAGTCAACCGAAGTGCTGGGCTACTAACTAACATCAACTAATGTGGTCATATGCCAAGCACAAGCACAGGGAAAAAGCTGGAGTGTGTTTCAAAGACCCTCCTTCAGTTTCCAGCCCAACATCACCTGTGTGGCCCAGAGCAGGCACACCGCTTGTCTGGTTCCTGACAGTCCTCATCTGTGAAATGGGAGCAGGACCACTGCCTTGCCTACCTCAGACTACAGAGGAGGCTGAATTCCATAGGATTGGGAAGTGCTCTACCAAATGTTCCCAAGACCTTAACTCCTACTTTACCGTTCTAGTAATAACCCAAGTAACAAGAGCAAGTGGCCCTCATTTAGTGACTGGTTAAGAACTTGGCTTTGGAGCCAGTGAAAACAAGATTCAAATCACTCATGGTGTGACCCCTGGCAACCTACTGAACCTCCCCAGGCCTGTTTACTCACATTTAGATGGAGATTGTAACAACAGCCACCTCAGGGGTTATGACAAGGAAGAAATATAACATACACAAAGGGCTGACAAGTCGAGTGAAATAAATCAAGCAGAGAGAGTCAATTATCATTTGGTTTCACTTATTTGTGGAGCATAACAAATAGCATGGAGGACAAGGGGTGTTAGAGAGGAGAAGGGAGTTGGGGGAAATTGGAAGGAGAGGTGAACCATGAGAGACTATGGACTCTGAAAAACAGTCTGAGGGGTTTGAAGCAGCGAGTGGAAGGGGTGGGAAGTTGGGGGAACCAGGTGGTGGGTATTATAGAGGGCACAGATTGCATGGAGCACTGGGTGTGATGCAAAAACAATGAATACTGTTATGCTGAAAATAAATAAATAAATAAATATTTTTTTTTTTTTTAAAAAGGGCTGACAAGTACTACCTAGCACTAGCAAGCACTTGCTAAAGAGAACTAGCCTCAACTGTGGCTTCATGACTGGAGGAGAGCCATAAAAAAGTCTTCATCCTCACTCTTGCTAATACTATCTAAAGAACAGAAATTTGCAAACAACTCTTGTAATATATACTACATTAGACTCAAGGTTATCCCCATGATAATGCTACTGTCAATCCTTTGCATCCTGATGAGCTGGGTTGAGAAGAAGAGAAGGGGGGGATGGTGTTCCTGTTAATTACAGCAATCACTGAAAACACCCAACTTTGTTCTTGTTCTTTTCTTCACATCAGTACAACCAAAACATTCATGGTATTCCAATGACATTTTGATGGGAAAAAACAAATTCTCTTATATTTCAACAAAAAGATGTATAGTGTCCTTAAGGACACCATTGCAAGGTGTTTTATTTTTCAGAGACCAGGAGAGGCAAAAGGTACAGCTTATTTCTATTTCATCCAGGGATTTTCTCACTGACTAGATTGCTGAATGTTTAGGGTCCGGTGACAGGTAATTCAATCCATGCCAAGGGAAAATGTGTATAGAAAGCCCGGGTTATCCCACTCTTGTGTTTCAGTATCTTCAGATCACTCACCCAACCCCAACCCACCCCAACACTGATGAGATGGGCCATCAGAAGGTTGTGTCTTAAAATAATAAAAGAACTAAAGACAAATATGACAAAATGTTAACCTTTGTTAAATCCAAGTGGTAGAAAGTGGAATGTCTGTTTTTCATGTATCCTTTTGTGTTTTGAAACATTTTATCAGTAGCAATTAAAACTGATTTATTAATCCCGTCTACCACTGATGGGCATTTGGGTAGGTTCCAGTTTGAGGCTATGATGGATAATATTCACTTCTATGAACATTCTAAGGAGCTCATGACTTTTAGCAAGTATACATATGCATTTCTGTTGGCTGTACACTATAGAGTGGAAATGCGGAATCACAGGATCCGCATAGGAACAGCTGTAGTGAAGACAGCCAAACACAAGCTTTAATGGCCCATGTGTTCCAAGGTTTCCCACCCCTTGTTCGGGGGAAACTTGCATGGAGCTGGCTGATGTAAACCAGACCCTGGTGGGGCTGCTCCAGGGGCCTCCCTTTTCTTCTCCTCTTCCCCTCAATTCACTCTGGCTACAAATATTTGCTGAGCACTCACTATCTGCCAGCCACTGACTCTGATTCCTAAAAGAGATCTTTAACTTCCAGGAATCCACAGAGCATGACTTAAGACAGTTTATTGATAGTGTTTAAATTATTTATTTTACATATTTATCAAACATGGTTAATTGCACAAAGTTGGGAACAAAATATGGAGCTAGTCACTTCATTTTCCTTCAAAAATGTCTACAAAACTCCAACTGCTGGGTCTAGGGATCACCTTACACACACTAGTGCTAGAGTTCTGGCTCAGTTCCTCCCCCTACCCATACACACTTCCTTCATTTTAGATATTCGCTTTCATTTCTCCCAGGATTCCTCTTTTCTAAAATCTTTCTCATGATCTTAGCAACCCATCCTAAACAGACCACCAGCTTACACAGCTAGAGTTACGGAGCTATGCAATGATCAATGATCTCAGTGATGTGTGCCGTGAGACAGGACAAACAGACTGACTCCAGATCGGCCGGGGGACGGGGGGCGGGTTATAGGAGGGAGCACCACGGTTAACACTGTCCTTGTCCAAAGGCCACTACCTAGTTTTTCTCCAAGATATTAAGATCTAAAGTACATAAAGATATATCTACAGTATTATATTACTTCCAATTAAAACTTACAAAATAACCCATACTTGGCACCCAATCATCCAAAGGAACACCATACAGTTATCAAAAAACACTCCGAAGTGGAAATAATGTATATAATATCTTATGAAGCTAGCCTATAGAATAGAATACATATTTGATTCTGTTTTTGTAAAATACATGCACATGAATGTACGGTAGTATACTCAGAAGAAAAAAACTTAGAAGAATATACTTGCACTCACAGAGGTCAAGACTACGGGAGTAATATACTTTTTAAGACTGAGCATGTATTACTATAGTAAGAGTTCACAACTTCAGAACTACTGACATATTAGGCCAGATAATTCCCTGTTGCAAGGGGCTGTCTTGTGTACTGTAGGATGTTTACTAGCATCGCTGACCTCTTCCCACTAGACGTCAGTAGCACAATCCCCCTCCTAATTGCAGCAGCCAAAAGTGTCTCCAGACATTGCCAAATGCAGAATAACCACTGCACTATGATAATCGGGGGGTGGGGGGAGACTGTCTTCCTTAAATGCTAATATATAGTTCATAGAGGCATAGCAGTAAGCACATCCAAGCCTAGAACCAGGCTACCTGAGCCTGAAAAACAGCACCACGTTTTACAAGCTGCATGATCTTGGACTTCTTAGTTATCCTGTCAAGGTCTGTTTCCTCACTTGTAAAATGGGACAGTAACACTTCTATCCACTTCTCTGGGCTGTTGTGAGGATTAAATAAAGAAATGAACATAAAGAGCTTAGAACACTACCTGGCACAAAGTAAGAATGACACAGTGTTAGCTAACATTATTACTGTTACTCACTTGTTATTGCATGTTGCAATATTCTCTTAGAGCTTTCAAAGAACATACATTCTAATCAGTGAAAATCTTCCCTCTAATACTTCTTCAGCATTGGCCCCAGCCAACCCTCAGTTCACCCTTTTCAGAAGAAAGATCGGCTGAAGAAAGTATTAGAACATGTGTCATTTCCAAAGAACTGTCAAGAAAAGTGTATAGTCGTCATTTTCCATCAGTCATGATGTGAGAACCATCTACACATAAACTAACCCATTCCCTAAAGCAAATAGCACCACAGAGGGGGGCAGGGCAAGGATGTGATGGGCATAGCAGACGCAGGAAGAATCCATATTCACCAAACGCTAAACCAGACAAAGCCTAAGGACCTGTAATAGTACCTACACCATGTGCCTGTCTGCCAAGAAGACTGCAAGTCCCCACTGTAATGATCAGACACACAGTCAGGAACCATTTCCGCATCTGACACACAATGAAGAAAAAGAAAAGGTAATCAAGGTCACCCTACAGGAGGACTGATGCGATGAGAGGTAGGACATCACTCACCCTGGGAATCAGGCCTTAAGAAAGCCACGATGTTTCCCAGCCCAGTTTACGTCACATCCCAATGTCACCAGGTGCCTTCCTTTTCCAAATGTCACTGTTAACATTGTGTTTTTAAAAACTTGTTCTTGAACTCCTGGTTAGTGTCTTAAAAATAAATGCTATCCTACTATGTTTGGGAACTTGTGAAATAAAATAACTTCTGAGAGTCATACATGAGCCAGGAATCAAGGACATACTACAAATCATGAAATCTCTAGTACTCTGGCTTTCACAGGAAGTCTTCCGCAGTATTGCCTGCAGAGTAGCAGAAGCAACATGAGCGGACTGGCATCCATGATGAGCCTCATCCTACAAAGAGAACGTTATTTTTTTTAGTGTGGTTGCCCACCTACAGATTTTCTGTTCAACTGAGACAATTCCAGAGTTGTTACAGCACTTCTATCCAGGGGGGAAAGGACTTTAACTTGACCTATTTCTAGTCAACCATCTCCATAGCAACTGCCTTGGGTTTTAAGTTGAAACAGCTGTACCAGACAGCCAGTGACCAATTACAATGTAAATAGGATCCATGTGAGTATTGATGTCCCCTTGAGAAATGGACTTCCCAGCGCAAAGACAGCTTTTCTCACCTCTCCCTGGGGATATAACCAGACTTGTAGTAACAGTTGAAAGACAAGAAATGGAGACAATATCAAAGGTATCTTTATTCTTGCCAGAGGTGGTAAATCATGCTTTTTATACACACATAGCCTAGAATAAAGTCGGCACAGGGGATAGAGCACTGTGTAATTATGCATATTAAAGCGTAAAGATGTCAAGTTCACAACTTTACAACTGTTCTCTTAAAAATTAAATGCATTTAGACAAGCAAATTAAAAAGATGGACGTTTCTTGAAACGTAGTATAAACATGACAGTTACCCTATAAAAAGAGCCTGGGAGAATTTTCAACTGGCACCAGTGAACAATGAGAGATTACAGATCTGTTCAAATTCATGAAGTATAAATAAAACTGGAGGAGAATTCCGAAGGAATCAAATGGAGTAGAAAAGCACATAGTGAGTAAAGAATCTCTTCCTTTGGCACTCAATACAAATGTGGAAAGTAAAGAACCAGGTTTGAATAAAGAGTAAAAAGAAATTCATCATTAAAATAGACAGGTAGTCAGGTCTGACAGCTTATGTCAAATTAAATCCTAAATTAGGTACCTTCACTACTTAGTAGAATTTGTGCAGGAGAAAAATGCATCCTTTTTCAAATAGAGTACAAATATTTATGAAACCTAAAATGTAACTGAAAATTTTTAACAACTTTTGCTTCAATTCTTAGTGAAATCCCTCAGGCTAGGAAACACTGAATTCCCATATGGCAACAATCAGTACACTCTATAAACATTCATTACACATCCTTAAGACAGGAGTGGATGCACAGTCACTCATTATATCCAATGTGCAAAAAATGGCCCAAGGAATGTTTGGGCTCAAAGAACCATTAAGAGTGATGGAGTTTACTTGTTGTCAGTTGTATGGGGAAACCTGATTTGGGAGTTGCCTCAGTGAAAGAAAAAAAGAGAAAAGTAGTTTTTAAAAAAATAATTTTTTACTTCTTTAGGCAAAGAGGTGATCATGTAAATTAATATAACCTACCTTCAGAGCAATCTGACAATACTCAGCAAGAGGCTACATCACATGCATATGCAGTGAGGAGACTGCCTGAGTCCCTTGTTTGTACATCCATATGAAGGAATAGAACTGTCATTAAAAACTATATGTGGAGGTGCTTGGGTGGCTCATTCAGTTAAGCCTCTGCCTTCGGCTCAGGTCGTGGTCTCAGAGTCCTGGGATGGAGCCCCCTATCAGGCTCTCTGGTCATCAGGGAGCCTGCTTCCGGTGGGGTGGGGGGCATGGATGCCCCCCACCCCACCTGCCTCTCTGCCTACTTGTGATCTCTGTCTGTCAAATAAATAAATTAAATCCTTAAAAAAAATTATATGTGGGGAAAATGTAATTGTTGAATAAATGTTTGCCCTTTACAGAAAGTGAAAAAAGTCACTTACAAGTATGTGTGTACAAGACTACTTAAAAATATTTTCCTATAGACACACAAACACTGACACCCCAAGAAAAGATTAGTTAGTACACATACTGAAATGTCTGCAATGGTTATTTCTGAGTGTTAAGATTATGCGTGATATTTAATGTTCTTCTGTAGGTGTCATTTTTAATTTCTAAATTTAATTTCTAAACAAACTTTTTCAGATTTTCTAAGTTTTATATTATTAACAGAGCTAAGAGACTTAATTTTACATTGAAAAAACAAAAATAAATATTAAAAATATTTATTAATTTAATCAAAAATACTTATATTCATTATCCTACTGTAAACTTTTAAAAATCATCTTCTAGTTTCATCAATAAGCATACACATTTTAACATATTTTTTACAAATTATATATTGATCATTTTCATTAATTTTACTAAATACTTTCCTGCTTAATGTGAATTTCACAATAAACATTTTTAGTGGCCACACATAATATTTTGACATGTGGCTATATCATAATTTACCAAATAACCTTCTAACATTGAAACACTCAGGTTGGTTTTGTTTTGTGCTTTTTTGGCTATTATAGATAATAATACAGTGAACATCTTCAAACATCTTCGCTTACATTTTTTATTTTTTTGTTTCTGCTAAATTTCCAGAAGTGGTACTTTAGAGTTTGTCTCTAATAAACTCTTGCTAAAACTCATGTTCATAAATCCACGATGTATTTTTTTTTAATCTATAACATTAATAGATTTTGTGGCTAGTTACCCTTGGGAAAGAGGGCTGAGCATACATAAAAGTTCACGGCACTCTAGAGCAAGGTATTTATTATAATTCTTTACAAGGAGACTCCATTTAGGCCTCTTAAATTGCTAGTGGCTTGCTTAGATCTTTTTCAGTGTATAAAACAGGGAAATTTCATTAAGTCTGAATGCAATTTGATTGATTCTATACTTTTTCCTTCATGCCTTACAAGCTATGAAAATTCTGAGAAAAAAAGGCAAAGAGAAGACAGAATATAGTAAATGCATCCAAAGAATGGAAAATTCTCTCACACAGGTTTTTTGGAGGGAAATCAGAATCTGAATAATCCCACCTAGTTTTGGTAAGAGAGAAGAAAAAGGGGAGAGTCATCACCCCAAAAAGCATCATGACAAAGAGGACAGGGACTCTTGCTGCCAAGGCAGCCCAGGTGCACAGCCAGAAATGATCTACTTCCCACCTGATGTTGTCCTGACACGCCTCTGCAGAGGGCCACATGGCATGATGGTTCAAGTGCGGCCCCTTGAAACTAGAGGCTGGCACTGAACATGCCCATCTCAGCCTAGGGCTGCAGGAGCACAGAAATTCTGAAAGCTTCCCAAGGCTGACTTTTTCAGGTTGCCAGCCTGACATGAACATTTCACCCGGCAGCTAGACATTGGGCCAGCGACAGGAAGGTTGACTGCTGATTCTCTGTGTGGTGACAGCACACAGAGTAGGAAACATATGCAAATTTTTAAAAAAAAAAACAATACTGTGTGTCTTGCAAAGCTCTGCAAGAGCTGGTGAAGCAAACACAGGCTTGGCAGGGAGTGGAAACCTGGCTCTAACACTCAGGTATGCCAGGCTTCCCCAGTATGGCTGCACGCTGAAGGCAGGCCTGCTTACGATGTTGCAGAGTTTTAAAGGTGGGATGGTTCTGGAAGGCTATCTATTTAAACTTCCTCATTTTACAGATGAAAAAGTGAGCCCCTAGGGTGCCTGGGTGGCTCAGTCAATTAAGCTTCTGCTTTCAGCTCAGGTCAGGATCCCAGGGTCCTGGAATGAGCCAACCCCCTCCCCCAGACTCCCTGCTCAGCCAGGAGTCTGCTTTTTCCTCTCCCTCTGCTGCTCTCCCTGCTCATTAGTGTTCTCTCTCTCTCTCTAATAAATAAAATAAAATATTTTAAAAAAAGAAAAAAAATGAGCCCTGGAAAGGTGGTAGGCAGAGCCAGGAAAAGAACCTTACAACTGGAGATTTTCAGTTCATAACTCTTTTCCACCATACAAGCATTTCCCAACAGTTTACGACAAAATGTTGGTAGGTAAAGGGGAGGTGGTGGTGGAGCGGTTCCACCGTCATAGCAGTCTACGTAGTCAGGAAGACACTGGGCTAATCAAGTTAAACTAGTTTTTGTTTGTTTGTTTTATTGCAGAACTTTTCAAAATCTTCAAACATGTGGTTAAGTTTTGAGGAAGGAGACACAGTATGCACTGAACCAAGCAGTTCACCAAGTGGTTAGTGGGTTCCAGTCCTGCCTCTCCTCCTAATTACTAGCCATGTGACATGGGAAAAGTTACTGAACCTCTCTGAGCCTTGGTTTCCTCAATCAGTAAAATGAGTACCAAAAAAAAAAAAAAAACCCTTATAGGGATCAGTGGGTTAAAGCCTCTGCCTTCGGCTCAGGTCATGATCCCAGGGTCCTGGGATTGAGTCCCGCATCTCACTCTCTGCTTGGCAGGGAGCTTGCTTCCTCCTCTCTCTGCCTATTTGTGATCTCTGTCAAATAAATAAATAAAATCTTAAAAAAAAAAAACTTATATAATAGGCTTGCTGAGTAGATTTAGCGTAATAAACAGTGAAGAGATACATACTCTTATGCAGACGTGGGTGTCAGTACATTACTGAAAATCTATAAAAACCAATTTACGGTGACAATCTTCCATTCATTCATTCATTCATTCATTCATTCAACAAACATTCCACGAACATCTGTCCTATGCCAGGCCCGTGCTGGAGCCTGGGGTACAGAAGCGGATCATACAACCTGGGCTGAAGACAAACAAATGAGTAGATGATTTTTAAGCCTGCATTAAGTACTGTGACCAGGAGGAGCTCAGTGAGCTATGGAAGCCCAAGGAGGGGCATCCATCAACAGTCAAGGGGTGCTACTCTGCAAATGCTTCCCATAGAAGGTAAGAAGGAGGAACAAGTGAAGGGCAGGGACGGGGAGGGCATCCCACACTGGAGGCTGCCGGTATTGTAAGTACACTCCACTTAATCAGAAAAGTTAGGCATCAATACTTACTGTTAAATGAAACACACCAAAGATCTTCATAACCTTAGTTCTGAAGGGATGTTAAGAGGTCCCTTCATTTCAACTTATACCGAAAGGTATCCTTTCTACAGTGTCGCTAGGATGAACGGGTGAGGCAGGAGAGACACTGGTCCTCACGTGACCAGGGCAATCCAGATTTACACTTGTTATCTAGCATAATTAACAGCACCCCATCTCATTCTCAAAAATGCCCTGATCTGGACAATAAATTACATGATCACCCTACCAATAGGTGGTCTCCCTGTCTCAGCCTTAACAATTCGGGTGACCCTCATCACTTCCTTGCAGGCAGTTTCACCTGTGCAGATCAAAGGCTAAAATGAAATGTTTCCCAGATGTTCCAACTGCTGTCCCTCATTAGGTTCCTAAGGATCACATGGAATAAATCAAATTCCTTTCAGATCACCTTTCAGATGTCTGTAGAAAAATTGTAATTCACTCAGTGCCTAGACTTCTCTAGATTCAGTAATTTATTCAACCTTCTCCAAGCTCTACCATCTCAAAGGAATCACCACCTCCCCAGTTGTTCAGGCCAAAACCCAGTAGTCATACTTGAGTCCCCCCTCTCCTTTTCCCCTTATGGGCTCAGATGCACTTCCAAATATCAGACCACTTTTAGCATCTCTACTCCTACCACCCTGCTCCATGGCCCAAACAAGTCTCACCCACTATAACAAAATGTATGAAGAAGCCAGAGCATGCCCTTTAAAATGTTTAAACTAAGTCCAACAACTTCTCATGCACTTAAGAAGAAACCCAAATTTCTCTGAGCTACAAAGCCCTATGTAATCCACATGCTGCCTACTTTTCCAACCTAACCACCACCCTCCCATACCCACTCCAATCCCCCTTGTTCATCCCTCTTCATTACCGGTCACGCTGGCTCCTACTCCTCATCTAGGTTTCAGCTCAAGTGTCAGAGAAGCCATCCCAGACCCCACAAATAGAAAAGCCAAAAGAACCCAACCACACTACACTTGCGGTCACTTTCCATCCTGTTAATTAAGTCTGTTTCATTTTATTCACAATTTGTCTGTTAGACTGTTCACTGTTAGAAGTTCACTTGTTTAGAGTCCTATAGAGTTATAACCTCCAAAAGAGTAAAGACTTATACCTGGGTCCCTTTTGTATCCACAGCACTCAGAACACTGTCTAGCCCACAGCACACACAAGATAAAAATTTTATAATGAATAAATTCACGTGTTCCTGAGGTTTCCATGTTTTTGAAACCCCTCCCCACTTTGGGTGACATTTTCTGGATAAATACCAATTGTAGATATAGTCTTTCAGTGGGATATCTTTTTGTAAAGACGGAGAGAGACTCAGCCCCTGGCTTATGAGTTTTACACCACAGGAATAGTGCTAGGATGGTTCTCCAGTGCTAAAAGGTCAGCGCCACCCTCAACATTATCTAGAACTGAGGGAGGACATTTCCCCTCCTGGGCCATGGTTGCCTCATCTATAAGAGGAAGGTTTTTTTGCGAGATGTTTTTGAAATTCCATTGATTCTAAATTCTCACTTTTACGTAAATTTTTTTTTTTAAAGATTTTATTTATTTATTTGAGAGAGAGACAGTGAGAGAGAGAACATGAGCAAGGAGAAGGTCAGAGGGAGAAGCAGACTCCCCATGGAGCTGGAGCCCGATGTGGGACTCGATCCCGGGACTCCAGGATCATGACCTGAGCCGAAGGCAGTCGTCTAACCAACTGAGCCACCCAGGCGCCCCTACGTAAATTTTTCTTAAAGCTAGGTATCTCCTGGGCATGACTCCCCTACTTAATAGTCAATCTTTGTCTCACTTTACAGGTTTACAATGCAAGCAGCAACATCTGGGAGGTACAGATGTCAGAATCATTATTATCATTATTACTTCATCCAAGTCAGCTCTCAAAAGACCTATGACTTGACAAGAAACTCAAGGACTTCTTAAAGAGAAATTTCAAATCTGAGCGTCTGGAACACCAGCATGCCTCAAATTCATGCTCATTCTAATCAGATGCCTTACTTTGGAGCAAGCTGGAAAAAAAAAACCAAAAACGGGCCCTGTTATCCTATTATATTGGGTTCTCACCTTCCAGGGTTATCAAGCTTTGCTTCCTGAGCCTACACCACATGGGGGCTCCTAAATCAGATAGCCAACTACTCTTTTCAAAAACAGACACAAAATACACTTGTGTGACTATGTTTTCTTCTTATCTTATCCAATCAGCCAGCCCTGGACTGCCCTTCCCAAATAACTCAGTTACAGTGAACCTACTTCAACCCTGATTGACTTAAGTCAGTGTTCTCTTGCCAAGGAAAAGCAACTTTCCAACATGAGATGGTTCACACCAGGTCTGAGCCCTGCAGCTTTCAAGAACTAAATGCTCCAACAGATGATACCCCAATGGCATTCTTTCTTTTTTGGGGGCAGGGGGCAGATATTTACTGCTTATTAAGTGACAGTTACCATGCTGGGAATAGAGTGGTAGATTGCATTCTCTCCCACCATCACAGAACATACTTGGGAAAGGGAAAGACATTCAACAAATACCTACATAAGTAATCATGAGTGAAATAAATGACATAAAGAGAAAGCACAAGAAACCACAAGAACAAATAAATGGAACAACCTAAATCTGGAATGTGGGACAAAAGAGGAGCATTTCGAATGGACTTCCCAGAGTAAACATAGCTAACACCAGACCACACAAAGCAAAAAACTGAGTGGCTAGAGTGTAAGGATATAGTGGGCCCTTTCCCAGATGCTTTTCTCTACTTGATCCCAAAACGAGTTCTTCCATATCTGCAAGGTTCCTCTTAAATGTCTATTCCACACACAGGCCTTCTCCCCTTATCAACCTAACAAAGGTAGCTCTCCAGGCACCTCCCCTAACTCTTCCCCAGCACTCCTTACCACAGCACCTGCCAACGCCCTTTCTAATTCTTTTCTCCATGTTATTTCATGCTACCTCCAGGACACTCCAGGATGGTACAGATCTCATATACTCTTATAATTTTATTTTATTTTAAGATTTTATTTATTTATTTGACAGAGAGAGACACAGCAAGAAAGGGAACACAAGCAGGGGGCGTGGGAGTGGGAGAAGCAGGCTTCCCACTGAGCAGGGAGCCCCAATGTGGGGCTTGATCCCAGGACCCTGGAATCATGACCTGAGCTGAAGGCAGATACTTAATGACTGAGCCACCCAGGCGCCCCTACTTTTATAATTTTAATACAAGTGATGTATGTGTTTTCCTTTTTATCTCTCTAAAACATTTGATATAAAAAATTCATAAATCAGGGGTGCCTGGGTGGCTCAGTGGGTTAAAGCCTCTGCTTTCAGCTCAGGTCATGATCTCGGGGTCCTGGGATTGAGCCCCACATTGGGCTCTCTGCTCAGCAGGGAGCCTGCTTCCCCCTCTCTGTCTGCCTGCCTCTCTGCCTACTTGTGATCTCTCTCTCTGTCAAATAAATAAATAAAATCTTTTTTGAAAAAATTCATAAATAAGAGAAAACATTGAATTTTGGTTTACCACATTCCTTAAACTCTGAGCACCTAAAGAGCAGGGGGGAAGGCTATCTTTCATCTCTGTATTCTCAGGAATAACACAGTATCTAAAAGACAGTAAGTAGAACATTTTTGATTGTTTGCTAAACAGACCACATTTTACACCAGAAAGCAAACTTTCAAACATTGGGAGGTAGACTCATTTCCATCACTGGAAGAAGTCAAAGAACATACCACAGGGCTAATGGCTGATAATCAAGGAGGCATGAATCCAAACAACTCAAACAATATGTCACTATAGATACTCAAAAGAACTGAACGCTGGGACTCAGACACTTGAATGCCAATGTTCATGGAAGCATTATTCACAAAAGCCAAAACAGCAATTAGATGTTAAATAGCTGGAAACAATACAAATGTCCATTAACAGATAAATGGATAAAGAAAATGTGGTCTATAGAAACAAAGGAATATTATTCAGCCTTAAAAAGAAATGAAATCTGATACACGCCATAACATAAATGAACCTTGAAGACATCTGCAAAGTAATGTATGCCAGACACAAAAGGACACTTCCATGAGGCACCTAGAATAAGGAAATTTATAGAGACATGAAGTACAATCAAGGTTCCCAGGGGATGGAGGGAAGTGAGAATGGGAAGTTATTGCTTCCTGGGTAGAGAGTTTCTGTTTGGGATGGTGAACAAACTCTTGGAATGTATAGTGATGATGACTGCACAACATTCGGAATGGACTCAATACCAATGAACTATACATTTAAAAATGGTTGAAATGTTAAATTTTATGTTTTTGTATATTTTACCAACCCCACCAAAAAAAAAAAAAAAAAGGATATGTCAGTTATGTCACTGATACTCCTCCAGCCAAGGGCTCTGAGATAATCCAAGAAGATTTCTTCCACAATAGCAAATCCTTTCAAAATATTGCAACTTGGCATAGTGCTATATGTGACATTATCAAATCTTACAAATGGGGAACAGTAAAGCAAAGCAAAGCAAATTTAACTCAACTTTCAATTAGAGACAGTACACCGGATGAAGCCAGAATAATGACATTTACTAAAAGACTTTTTATGTGCTAAGTACTGTATTAGATGGTTCTTCACACATTACTTAATTTGGTCTTTACAACACTCTCGATTAGGTAGGCATTATTACCCTTACAAGAAATTGATTAAAACAAGCAAAATGCTAGTTACAGTGAAGAAAAAAAAAATAACCACGGGGTTGTGCTGGAGTAAAAGGAATGAACAAATAGAACTACAAAATCATTACTAGCAGTAGTCAAGGCAAAGCTTGTGGTCTATACCTACCATGTTATCAGACTGATAGCCTAAAAAAAAAAAAAAAGTCAATGTTCTCCTGAGAATCATAACAGGACCTGAAACTCAATAGTGAAGGGAAAAGAAAATGAACCAGTACCTACCCTATGATGACACAGATGTCAGAATTATCAAAGATTTTAAAGCAGCTGTTATAACCATCAGCTATGAAGTAAAGGTGAATATTCTTAAAATGAACAGAAAGAAAGACAGGCATTCTCAGCAGAGAAACGAGAACTATATTTTAAAAAGAAACTTTAGAATTGCAAAATACAATATCTGAAATTAAAAGCTGACTGGATGGGGGCACCTGGGTGGCTCAGTGGGTTAAGCCTCTGCCTTCGGCTCAGGTCATGATCTCAGGGTCCTGGGATGGAGTCCTGCATCGGGCTCTCTGCTTGGCAGGGAGCCTGCTTCCTCCTCTATCTCTCTGCCTGCCTCTCTGCCTACTTGTGATCTCACTCTGTCAAATAAATAAATAAAATCTTTAAAAAAAAAAAAAGCTGACTGATGAATGAAAATGACAGAAAAAGGAGGAAACTTCAAGACATATCCATAGAAAGTACACAATCTGAAGAACAGAGAGAAAAAACCATTTTAAAACAATGAACAAGGCCTCAGGAACCTGTAGGATAATATCTAACACTCATGTAATGGAGTTCTAAAAAGACAAGAGACATGAATGCTGAAAAAAATACTTGACATAATGGCTAAATACTTCCCAAATGTGATTAAAGACATAAATCCACAGACACAAGCACCTCAACAAATAGGATACTCTTTAATATCCAAGAAAACAATGTCCAAATGTTTAAATCATGATCAAACTACAAAGACAAGATTTTTTTAAATCTTGTAAGAAGCCAAAAATTAATAATACCAATATGTATAAGAAAAGTTATTCAAATGGCTGAAAACATGTGACCATAAAAAAATGAAAGTACATTTTCTAAGTGATGAAAGAAAAGAGTGCCAACCCAGAGCCCTGTATTCAGTGAAAATAGCGTTTAGGAAAGAAGGGGAAGTAAAAACATTCTCGGATGAGGGAAAACTAAGAGAATTCATGGATATAATACTTGTTCTCAAATAAATGCTACAGGAAATTATTTAGGCTGAAAGGAAACGATACCCAACGAAAACAGAGAGCTTCTGGAATAAAGTAACAGAAATGGTCTGGGTAAATATAATATATCTCTTCTTTTCTTTTTTTTTTTTTTAAGATTTTATTTATTTATTTGACAGACAGAGATCACAAGTAGGCAGAGAAGCAGGCAGAGAGAGAGAGGGGAAGCAGGCTCCCCACTGAGCAGAGAGCCCAATGCAGGACTCCATCCCAGGACCCTGAGATCATGACCTGAGCCGAAGGCAGAGGCTTAACCCACTGAGCCACCCAGGCACCCTAATATATCTCTTCCTTAAATTAAAAATATGTGTGTGTGTGTGTGTGTGTGTGTACGCACGTGTGTGTGTGGATGTTGCAAGCAAAATGTAACATCATCCCAAGCCTTTTCAATGCATGTAGACACATCACTTATGACAACTACAGCAGGGGGTAAAGGAATGTATATGGTTACAAGGCACTTACATTTACTTGAAGTGTTAAAATATTAACTCTTGGGGGGTGCCTGGGTGGCTCAGTGGGTTAAAGCCTCTGCCTTCAGCTCAGGCCATGGTCTCAGGGTCTTGGGATCGAGCCCCGCATCAGGCTCTCTGCTCAGCAGGGAGCCTGCTTCCTCCCTCTCTCTCTACCTGCCTCTCTGCCTACTTGTGATCTCTGTCTGTCAAATAAATAAATAAAATCTTTAAAAAAAAAATATTAACTCTTGTGGCAGACTATGAGAAGTTAGGTATACATATAGTAATCCTTACAGCAACTACTAATAATACTAAAGATAAAGCCAAAAAGCTACAAATTAAAATGAAATACATGGGGTGCCTGGGTGGCTCAGCAGGTTAAGTCTCTCCTTCGGCTTGGGTCATGATCCCAAGGTCCTGGGATCGAGCCCCACATAAGGCTCTCTGCTCAGCAGGGAGCTTGCGTCCCCCACCCTCTCTCTGCCCATCTCTCTGTCTACTTGTGATCTCTGTCTGTCAAATAAATAAATAAAATCTTTAAAAAAATAAATGGAATACACATCTATATGTTCAAAAGTGGGTTTAAGAGACATAGAAGAGAGACTGACAAAGGCTGACCAATGTCTAATTGGAGTCCCCAGGAGAGAGATAAGTGAGGACAAGGGAAGGCAGTATTCAAAACAATAATTGTCAAGAATAGTCTGGAGCTGTTTAAAAAAAATGTCAGTTCTCAGATCTATGATGCCCAATGACACTCAAGCCAGGTAAATGAAAGAAATCAACTCCTATAAATATTATAGACCAACTATATAATAGCAAAGACAGGATTTAATCTTAAAAGCAGCCAGAGTCAGGGGCACCTGGGTGGCTCAGTTGGTTAGGCATCCAAATCTTGATTTTGGCACAGGACTTGAACTCAAGGTCATGGGATTAGCCTAGCTGGGGCCAGGAGCTCCAAACTCCGCAGGGAGTCTGCTTGAAGTTCTCTCCCTCTCCCTCTGCCCTTTCCCCCAACCCGTGCAATCGCACATGGACACACACACTCTCTCTCTCTCTCTCTCAAATAAATAAATACATCTTAAAAAAGGAGGGGGCATCCAGAACCAGATTACCTACAAAGGAACAGAAACAGACTGTATATGAATGGCAACAAGAGAAGACAGAAAGCAGTGAAATCATCCTTTCAGTGTGCAGAGAAAACATACTGCCAACCTTAAGTTTTTACTAGGTGAAAATATCTTTTAATAATAACACAATTAAAGATATTTTTAAACAATTAATAACAAGAACATTTACTACCTAAAGATGTCCTGTAGTCAAAAGATACATTCTGTCTGAGATGCAGAAAGGAAGGCAGAGATAGTAGTAATGATAGCAGCAACCAAATAAGGTTTAGACGGAAATGGATTAATAACTAAGCACTGGAGGAAGAGAACAAATTAGAATGAAATAGTGGGTATAAGAAATACAGAAGTTGGATAGGGATGATTCCAGCAAGGTCCTAGTATTAAGGGACTAAAATTTGGACTTGAAATGTGAGCATTAAAATAGATAGTTAAACTAGTAAATGAAGAGACATACAGTATCTAACTTCTAAGGAGATAAGTCAAGTTAGAATAAGAAAGAAATGGAAAAATATGCAAGAAATTGAAGAAAAAAGAAGAGAAAAAACATAAAGACAAAGCAAAGAATAAAATGGAAGAAATAAAGCCAAGTATATCAGTAATCATAATAAACTATACATAAACACAAATAAACTATCTCTTGACTGAAAGACAAAAACTGTCAGAATGGACTTTCTAAAAACAGTCGTATACTCTTTACAAGAGATATACCTAGAAACATAAAGATATAGAAAGACTGAAATGAAGAGATGAAAAAGTATGTATTAGACAAAAGAAAGCTTATACACCCACACAGATAATAAAAAATAGATCTGAAGATAAAACATATTAGACAAAAGGAGAATCCCTATATGTCAAAATTCAACAGGAAAGACATACTTCCACACTTACACAGTTACACTTCCAAGCTTAACAGCAAAGTTTTGAAAGATACAAAGCAAAAACAAACAGAATCACGAAGAGAAACGATAATGGACATTAGAAAATATTAAGATACAAGCAATTACAAATGTATTACAAAACTTGTGGAGCTAAAGAGATCATTTAGAAAGAAATCTGTAGATCAAAATGCTTAAAAAAGATGGCCCCAAACATTCAAAACGAAGCATCGAACTTGAGAAGTCCAAAAGAAAAAAAGCAGCAAAGAAAAACCAGGTCTCCTTCATTCAAAGGCTGTGATCTTTTCCTCATGGCTTTTCTGAATAAACAAGCCCCCAAATCAATTTGAGAAAAAAAGTCTTGGTAAAAATGAAAATTCTTCAAGCTGAACTGAGGTTGTCCAAGGAAATGGTGGTTAAGCTACCAGAAAAGTAAAACTTCTAACATCAAAAATGAGGCTGAGCAATTTATCCACCAGGCACATGTTTTGAGTTATTTTAATTTACTTTTCCTACATACTAGAACTTGCCTTTCTGAAGAGTTTCTGGCTTGGCTTATATTATTTAACTTAGTAAAGCTTTTCTAAAAATTATTTTTGAGGTATGACCTCAGAATCTTGCTGGGCCCCAAGGCATTTGTCATCACAATCCATGTGCATTTAGGTAACTGAATCACATCCTTACTAGCGGCTCTCTTTCTAGCTTGGAGTCTTCACCCAGTGGTGATTATGTAAGAGACCATCAGGCTGCATTATTTCCTGCCTTTTGTCCTGGTCCAGCACCATCCAAATAACGCTGCAGCCAGCATTTACTTGGGCAGGATATGGCTGTCCCAAAACTGTGTTTTACTTAAAAAAAAAAAAAAAGAAGAAGAAGAAGAAGAAGATGAGTTGGTAATTCTGATTCCTCACGGAAATTGGTTTTCAGTTAAAAAGAACTTCTCAAAATAACCTAGCCTCCTCTTTTATCAAGGACACCTATTCAAAAATTTGTTTCATTAAAGTGTTAGCAAATTCAGAAAGTGTCAAACCACAAACCAAGAGATAATCATTGTTTCTCAGGCTCCCACCAAGAGCAACTGTTTTCTCCCCACCTCATGGCCATCCCTCATGGCAAAGATTTATGAGCTATTTTAATAACATACTTATTAAAATGAAGTATACTTTTAAAATATTAAATGTTTTAAACACTACCTTTATTCCAACAATAGGTTATCTTGAGTAAAATACCAATACTCCAAGACAAAAACAACACAGCAACCAAAACTAGCCTTCATCCTTTCTAGGATTTAATAGCTATATACCTTTTAAGATTAATTAAAATTAATTAGGCATTCAGATAATAATCACAACGAAGAAAATTTCAGCATGCACATAAGCTCTGTTTTAAACCATTAAATTCACACAGTTTCAGATATTTTTGTCAGCAAACCCTAAAAGCCAGTTCAATGTCTTGCCTTAGATCTTTAAAATTAAAAAAAAAAAAAAAAAAAAAAACTACCTAAGATGACAGCCACAGTAGCATCGTTTTTGGATCTCGCCAAATGTATGCATAAAACCAGACAGAATAACTGAATAACAACATCAAAAACCCAAGAACAATGTGCACAGCCAATGCCATTGTCTGAGGTCTTGCCATTGGGCTCAAATTGGAGTCTGATCAGGCCTGTGGATCCAGCTACCAGTTTGCAAGAAATGCAGAGAAGAGGGAAAACGGGTAAGCTGCAGCAGGAAAGTCGATAGGTTAATCACCCTGGATTCTTCCAGAGATAAATTGTTAGGGATAGAAAAATCGGGGAGGAGGATGGCGCAAGGGAAAGGTTAAAAGAGTTTTTGTTTTGTTTTTCTTTTCTAAGATTTTCTTATTTATTTCACAGCAAGATAGAGAGAGCCAGAGAGCACAAGCAAGGGGAATGGCAGAGGGAGAGGGAGAGCAGTCTCCCTGCTGAGCAAGGATCCCAACCTGGGGCTTGATCCCAGGACCTGGGATCATGATCTAAGCTTTAAGCAGAGGCTTAACTGACTAAGCCACCCAGATGCCCTAAAAGAGTCTTGAAAAAGACACAAATTTACCCTCAAATGGATAGGATTAAACCACAGCCTTGGGATGTACACCTGGTGATAATACTATAAAGAAATTCAGGGAAGGATTTACTTTAAAGCAGGATAATGGCAACTCTAGGAAAAGAAAAGGGCAATAAGGCTGTGGCTCATGGAGGGGCTTACTGGGGCAGGCAGAGAAATTCTAATTCCTGACTTAGGTGATGGTTACAAGCATGTTCACCTCAGGATAACTCAGTAAGCTAAACATTTGCTTTGTGTGGTTTTCTGTATGTGTGTTGTTTTTTGTTTTGTTTTGTTTTTTTTAATGGAAAATTTGTATCACTGGTATAACCTGTCACCAAAAGATTTATGACATTTAAAATAATTTACATTTACATAAAAGTTATATGAAACTTTTAAAATAATTATATGAAAATAAACAATATTACAAAATAATTGCATGGAAGTAAACAATGTTACTAAATTCTAGTTAGCTACTGTAGCCTGGGGAAGGTTCCAAGGCCGATTTTGTCTGTTTAACAGGAGACTAACAAGTGCTGCTGAGTGTTATTGACATGCTTCGCCTGAAATGAGACTCTGTCCTGACTTACACAGGTCTTGAAAGAGATCTGAAAAGGGAGTAATGTTTTCACTCCGTGATTCAGGATTATTTTAGGTTTTGCCACATACTACCTGAACTCACTTCAAGTTTCACTTCAAGTCTTCTCCTGGACCATCCCTGTCTTGTGCTTCTGGAAACACCGGGTTAATAAAAGGTCTGGTAGGGGTGCCTGGGTGGTTCGGTAGGTTAAGTGGTTAAGCACCTGCCTTGGGCTCAGACTGTGATCCCAGGGTCTGGGGACTCCCTGAGATGGAGCTCCTGTTGGTCTCCCTGCTCAGCGGGAAGCCTGTTTCTCCCTCTCCCTCTGCCCCTGCCCCTGCTCATGCTCTCTCTCTCTCTCTCTCTCAAATAAGTAAATAAAATATTAAAAAAAAAAAAAAAGGGTGTGATGCATGCGGGTATGTCAGACCTAAGAAGGGATTGAAAAACAAAAACTTAGCACTCTCAAATCATCAACAGATGCATTTTATTCATTCCAGCCCTTTCTAAACACACTTAAAAGGTTTGCTTTTCCATTATGAGCATTTAAGCAAGAGATGAGCACTAGGCTCCTGTGAGAACTACTTGTTATCGTCCTGGTTACAAGCACACACACTTCGCTGGGTACTTACAGGGCACCCTCAGAGCCTAGCAATAATCTGCCTTTGCCTTTATGCCTAATGTGCTTGGAGGTTCTTGAGTGACAAGAGGCCCTGTATCCGAAAGAACAAATTACAAAAATGAGTACAAAGGCCCTCCATCATCTGAACTCTGTATCTTAAAACAAGGCACCACATCCTGAGCTGCTGGCTCATCAACACTAGGCCAATGTGACCTCAAAGCCCCTTAAAAAAAAAAAAAAAAGGTGTATCAGACTACATAATAAAATAAAAACTTGTAATGAGCAAAGAAACTCTCAAATAGCTCAGTCGTATTTTAAAAACATTTATGTAAAATACATATTAAAAAATGGCCTGATTCTCCTGTAAATGTATCAAGAGCAAGTCTGGTTGTATCTCCTCTCTCCCTGACCACCTTGGCTACAATCATTTGAAGAGAAAGAAAAACAGGAGCCGGACAGTTTCATTTTTCTGGCACTGCTGCTTACAAGAGAGAAGAACAAGAACAGTGAGGCCAACACATAAAGACCAAGCTCAGGCAACTGAAAGGGAACTTGTGTAACAAAGGAAGATTAGGGCTGAATTCCTGTCTTCAATCTCTGTATCTTAATCAGTCTCCCTTGAAAGGAAGGCTGACCCCATTTCCTCTCTTCTCTTACTACCTCCAGCCTCTTCTGCATTTCCTTCCCTCTTTGTTTTTTTGAACCCTCAAACTCCTAGCTTATCCACAATTTTTTGTTTTTCCACCTCTTTTTTTTTTAAGATTTTATTTATTTCTTTGACAGACAGAGATCACAAGTAGGCAGAGAGGCAGGCAGAGAGAGAGAGGAGGGAGCAGGCTTCCCGCTGAGCAGAGAGCCCGATGTGGGTCTCGATCCCAGGACCCTGGGATCATGACCTGAGCTGAAAGCAGAGGCTTGACCCACTGAGCCACCCATGCACCCTATTTTCCACCTCTTTATGAGACTTGTATGTAAATAAATTCTTGAACATACGGAAATCCAAAGTTCCGCTCACCACAAAGGTGCTTATGGAAGCTCAGTCCACTGTTTCCATGACTCCTGAGAAAAACACACGTAATTGACATTTCCTAGATCCTCTTTGTTAAAGCAGGTATACCCTGGGTAGTCAGGCCAGTTCCCAGGCTCACCTTCCTATGAATATCCAGAGCAAGTTCCCTTTCATGAATGCTTCTCCAACTGTAGGAATTCATGAATAAGTTTAAATAGGAAACTCTCCACACTCACGCCTGATGAGATCAAGACTTACAGAAGTTAAAGAAAATTCACCTTTAACCCTCCATTCTAAAATGACTACAAGTGAAGAAACCCAGAAATGTCCAGAGCTCAGCTAAGCCCTCCGTAGCAACAAAATGTGTGACTCAGGTACAGAAGACAGAAACTCAAGTCAGACCTGACACTTTCAGCTCCATCCTGGACTTGTGTCATTTTCCTCAAGGCATGGGGCCCTGACCCACAGGCCTGCTCTTGTGGGCCCATCTGGAACAGGACTGGTGAGGGGCTAGGGGGCTGAGGAGTTGTGGCCCTTATGGCTTCGAGTTTTAACCCAGCCCCTTTCCAACAAACAGCAGAGAAATATGAGAGCCTGGTTGGACATTACTTACTGCCTGCTGGATATCAGTCTTCACTTGCTCACTCAACATGCCTTCAAAGACAAAGGAGTCACCAAACTTCTCGGCCTGAAAGGAAAGAAGGAAATAAAAATCCAGAATGGTTGTAGCAACGTGTTTCACATGGAGAGTTTTCTCTGTGCGTAAAAGTGATTCTTCTAGTCCAAATGAACTTTAGTTATTCTTATGACTTCCCAGAGGATTCGGAAATGACTTAAAAGCATCTGGCTTCCTATTAAGACAGGTTAATATCAATCACTTACAGAGATCACGGTCTTTTCAGGCTCATTTAGCTGATAAGAATGCAGACTGGAAGAGATTAGCTTTTGAGAATGTGATTGCTCTTGTTGATGGAAACACATCTCCACAAGTATTTCAAATGACTTGGAAAACAACAGGATTCTTTACAGGTCAGTTTACATAACCAACCTTTGTCCTTTGCTCTGCTCCTGCAATCTAGCTAAAAGAACTGAATGACATTGTTGGCTGATATTCTGATAGACTCTGGCTCCCCAAAGGGATCAACTGGGTTTATAAATCTCAAGTGGCCAATTGAAGCAACAGATGGAAATCTGTATTTGTATTATTTTCATTTAACATTACTGCCTTGAGTCCTCATCTATCTCATTTTATCTGTTGCATCGACCTCATACTGCAAAGGCCCACATTAACCCCTTCATCTCCATGATTCTATTCTTCTAGTTTCCCTCCTCTTTCTAACCTCTTACTCATCTCCTAAAATACAGGGCTCTTCTTCTAGCCCCTAGAATGCTGTTGCTCCCTAGTGCTCTGCCCTGCTTCTTCTTTCTCTTCACCAGTGGCTCTCAGGCTTTGTGCAGCGGAGATCACCTGGCCAGCTTACCAAACTATACGTTACTGCTCCACAACCCCAGAATTCTGATTCTGGAGGTCCAGGGTGAGGCCAAAGAACCTGCACATGTCAACAGCTCAGCTGGTGACTGGTGGTCCAAGAGATCACACTTTGAGATACACTGACCTACTGACAGACAACTTCCTCCAATCTCACTGCGATAATGACCAGCAGCATGTACTTCAAATGACCGTCCCATCTCCACCTCCATCCAGGCCAGTCCTGTCCTCACTAGATGATATGAACTGCTTACTGGATTCCTGTAGTTCAGGCCTTACAAAAACACCTCAAACTCCTTTCCCTGATCAGAGCTTCTCATCTTCTCTTCACCCTTGCTCTTCCTCCTCTTTCCTTTGTGGGAAAGTGCCTAAGCACCCAAACCATCCCTTCATCCAATGAACAAGTTCCAAACATGTTGCCCTGTTTGGGCAGCCTGAGTGTGAACTAAATGACAGAGATACAAGGTCAGTATTAGGTAAGCACAGTCCCTGTCTTAATAGCACTTACATGTGGGGGCACAGACAAAACTCAAGTCAAAGAAAGGATGGAAGAAAATACTTATAACTTTACTTGACCTTGTAAGGTAAAGAGTATCAAGAAAAGCCTCTTTTCAATAGCGTGGGGAGAAGAGGTCTCCTTGAGAAGGGGCCATTCAGCTGCAAGGACTCAGAATGAGAAGGGATCAGCCACAGTAAAAGGGAGATGCGCATGGGGAGAAGGAAATTCCAAGGAGGGCAGGGATGTGAGCGGAGACCTCCAGCTGGAAAAGAACGCTGAGTTTTCAAGGAATCGAAACAAGACCAGCTGGGCTTGAACATGGTAAGTGGAGTATAATATAAAATAAAGTTGGAGAGAGAGAAAAAAACCGTGAAGTATACTAAAAATATGAAACATTTATCCAAAGTAGGAGTTCTTAACACTTTTCGTACCCTGAACCCTCCTGGCAGAATAATGAAGCTTCGGGGCCTCCTTCTCAGAATGAAATGTTTAAATGTTTAAATACATAAATAAATGTTTTCTTTTATGAAGAAAACCAGTTATCTCAAAATAGTAATAAATTTATAGTATAGCAATATATACATGCTCTTTATTAATATATTAAATAAGATCTAGTGGAAGGTCTCAAAATTATCATTTCTAAAGGAAGGATGAATGCAAACAATATTTCAAGATATCTACAATAACAATAACGTGACAAAAATGTGATTTCTACTGGTGACAAAGTTATAAATACTGCTACTATTACTGTCATCTGTCTCATAACTGAAGGAAACGACATACTTGAGTGAAAGGATAGTAAAAAGCCAGATGTCGTTCTTCCCCATCCACATTCCTGAATGCCCTAAATGCTGTTTATTCTGTCTTCTTTACGAAGAACCCTAGTCTGAGGGAAGCTTGTCTTCTCCCTTAAGTAGACTACCTAGGAGACTGACCTAAAAGGATCCTATGAAACAAAAAGAAGAGGGTCTTCTGCTTACTATAAACAGGTACAAAAGAGAAAACTGCTTTGTATATTTTAGGAAATTCCGAAGAAATGTGATGCTGCAAAACCAAATTTGAACACATTTTTTGCTTTCAGCAATTACTTTTTTATTTAAAAGGAAAAAAATGTCCCTTTGGGAGCTGGGTGGGGGGAAATAAAACAAGGATTCCACAAACTGAAGGCAAAGGTAAAGTCCTTTGGTGAGAGAAAATGACAAGCCTACAAAACAGTGTATTTTATCTTACTCTATTTTATTTCATTTTAAAGATTTTATTTATTTTATTTGACAGACAGAGATCACAAGCAGGCAGAGGCAGGCACAGAGAGAGGAAGGAAAGCAGGCTTCCCACTGAGCAGAGAGCCCGATGCGGGGTTTGATCCCAGGACCCTGGGATCATGACCTGAGCCGAAGGCAGAGGCTTTAACCCACTGAGCCACCCAGGCGCTCCTCTTATTTTATTTTTTAAAGATTTTATTTATTTGACAGAGAGAGACACAGCAAGAGAAGGAACACAAGCAGGGGGAGTGGGAGAGGGAGAAGTAGGCCTCCAGCTGAGCAGGGAGCCCAATGTGGGGCTTGATCCCAGGACCCCAGGATCATGACCCAAGCCAAAGGCAGACGCTCAATGACTGAGCCACCCAGGCACCCCCAAAACAGTGTATTTTAGACACTTAGAGAAAGTTTCATAAACTAAAAAGCCCCCTTCTTCTTACTCCCTTTTAGAAGAAACATCAAAAAAAAAAAAAAAAAAGAAGAAGAAGAAGAAGAAACATCCATTTGCAGAACCTTGCTTTGGGATTCAGTGACAAGAGAATAACTTGGAATTGCTACAGGAGAGTTTATGAGTTGTCAGGCATTAAAATAAAACCACAGGAGTGCCTGGGTAGCTTAGTCAATTGGGTATCTGAATCTTGATTTCAGCTCAGGTCATAATCTCAGAGTCATGAGATCAAGTCCCACATCAGGCTCTGCACTGGGCGTGGAACCTGCTTAAGATTCTCTCGCTCCCTCTCCCTCTCAACCCCCACCAACCACACGTTCATTCTCTCTCTCTCTCTCTCTAAAACAAAAGAATAAATGAAAAAAACCACAAAATTTGAAAAGCTATACTTTTCTATCTATTGCTTAAGGAAATATATAATGCTTCTTGAACAACCAAAGTGCAATTTTTAGAGAGGAAAAAGTGGCCTTACTTTAGATCCTATCTGCTATGTCAAAAAGCCTAAGAAGACAGTGGCACTCTCTGGTATATTACAGCATTGATATTACAGCATAATGGTTAGAAAAGAGACCCTGGCATCTCACTAGCCAGGCTTGAATCCCAGCTCCACCACTAGCCAGCTCGGCAACTCAGGGCAAGTATCTTTTCTAATCCTCAGTTTGCTACCTGAAAAATAACCGGCCTCCTGGGGTTGCTATGAGAACTGGATGAAATATATATAAGCTGCAGAGCACAGTACTGGGCACATAATAAAAAAAATGGTTAATCAACATTAGAAAAGAACAAGTTCTTCCTTCCCATCCCAACCCTATTACCTCTGTCAAATAGCCAGTTGAGTTCACAAACTTCTCAAATTCAGCATTACTGACTTCATAGGCATCCATGTAAAAGGCATCGATAGCAACTCTCCTGGCAGGTGCTTCCCCATCTTGCTTTATCTGAGGATCATCTGTGCCCATTGTAAACACTCCGGCGGGGATGAGGACCATCTGCAGCGAAAGGGAAGACGGAGAGTCATGTCGTCACAGCCAAAGTGGGCCTGTTTCAAGGACAGAGTGCCTAGCACACAGTAAGCACCCAAAAGTTATTACATACCCACCACAGAAATCACTGCACAACCAGTAAAATCACTCCACACACCCAAGAAAGGGAAGGATTAGTCTCAAAAAGAAATGAGAATTCTTGCTATGCCTGGTGGGCTCAGTTGGAAGAGCATGTGACTCTTGATCTATGGGTCACAAGTTCAAGACCCACATTGTGTGTAGAGATAAATAAATATTAAAAAGGAAGGAAGGAAGGAAGGAAAGAGGGAAAGAAGGAAGGGCGGGCTCGCTCCTGGGTGGCTCAAACTGTTAAGCATCTGCCTTTGGCTCAGGTCAAGATCTCGGGCTCCTGAGATCAAGCCCCATATTAGGCTCCCTGCACAGTGAGGAGCCTGCTTCTCCCTCTCCCCTTGCTGCTTCCCTTGCTTGTGCTTTCTCTTGCTCTAGCTCCTGCTCTCTATTAAATAAATAAATAAAATCTTAAAAAAAAAGAAAAGAAAGAAATTAAAATCCTCTTGGCAAGTAGTTCTTTAGTCCAAACTCTACTTGATACATGCCATGGAAACAGGTCTGGAACAACAGTCACCAAGCTGCTGATGGCTCGAGTACAAAGGCAAGGAGATATTCTACTTCTTTATACATTTGAGTATGTTTTTCCTTTAATATGATCTCATTTCTTGTAATTTCTCATTGAATTACTTTTAAAATCAAATGCAAAAATGCCATATGTAATATTCCTAAAAACCACTGAGTGAATGTGCATCTCCAGTAAAACAGAAAATACTTAAATCACTGAAATAGAATATCTAAAAAGTTTAATAAGGGAGCATGTCTTATTCTTATTATGTCCTTGTCCTTAACTGATTCCTTATTAAAACTCTAACTGCAATTACTTTGCTCCTATATACTGTCTCACATAAACTCTAAACTCTAAGAGACCATTGGATTGCCTTGTTCATATCTGTATTTCCAGCACTAAATATAGTGCCTAGGATTGCACCAAAAATATTCAGTTAAGAAATGTAGGCCTATGCTCAACATCATGACTTGTTAGGGAAATGTAAGTAAAAACTAAAAAGAGATTCTACTTTATGCCCACTAGCATGGCTATAACCCAAAACATGGACAATAACAAGTGTTGACAAGGGATTGCAACCTTCATACATTGCTGGTAAAAATGTAAAACGATGCAGCTGCTTTAGAAAACAGTCTCTTGGTTCTTCAAAAATCTAAATAAAGCATCACTATATGATACAATTTTACTCCTATATATATATCCAAGATAAATGAAAACAAACATCCATGAACAAAACTTCTTCAAATGTTCATAGCGGTAATATTCAGAATAGTCAAAAAGCGGAAACTCAAAAGTCCATCAAATGACAGATAAACAAAATGTGGTATATCCACTAAATGAAATATTATTCAGCCATAAAAAGGAATGAATTAACAATACATATTACGATATGGATGAACCTTGAAAAGATTATGCTAAGTGAAATAATCTACTCATAAAAGGCCACATATTATATGAGTCCATTCATATGAAATGCCCAGAACAGATAAATCCAAGGAGACATAAAGTAGATTAGTGGTTGCCAGGGGTTGGAGGGGAAAAAAAATGAGGAATGACTGCTAATGGATATAGGGTTTTGGGGGCGGGTGATGGAATGTTCTGGAATTACTGATGATGGTTGTGACACCTTGTGAATGAGCTGGGAAACACTAAGTTGTTCAAGTTATAAGGCTGAATTTTATGTTATGTCATTCTATCTTAATTTTTTAAAAAAAGAACACAATCATACCATCTGTAGACACAGTATCCTACTTTCTAATCAGCTGAGTGAAAAAACAATTCATTGACCTCCCAGCAGCATAAGAATTGTGAAGCCTCTAATCTATAAAATAAGGGTTCAAATTGAGGAGGGAAAAAAAGAAAGCCAAAGAGACAAAACTAGTTGGAATAAAAAGAAAGAATGTGACTTATCAATAACAACAGAAGACCTAGAAAAACAAGATTAAAAGAAACAGAAAGTAGCAATCAACAATCACTGAATCCTACTATTTCCATTGACTTCCATTACTAGTGACTGTCTTTAATTCTGTGCATCTATTTCCCAATGAAAATGGAGCTCTTTTTCTATGACATATGGGTAATGTCTTATTATTTGTTCAATGTATTACTATTACTCTAAGAAATCGTGTTTGTCTACTCCTGTTCCCTAATCCCAGCATTACAGAGGTCACTCCATCTTGCTGGATTCCTCCCCTCCTTCTATTCCCAGAAACCTGCAAGAGCCTCAAACCAGTCACCCTGACTCCAGTCTCATCCTTTCACATCCCTCCTTGCTCCTCTGTTAGCCATTTATCTTCTATTCAGTCATTCATTCAACATATATTTGAGTACCTACAGAACTTTCTGAAATGTCAACCCTTGGAATCCAATGTAACTTATTACAGCTTTGTTTTTAACAGAAAAAGACTGGCAATAAACTAAATGTCCATCAGTAGTGGAAAGGTTAAATAAATTGTGGGCTATCCACACAACAGAAAATTAAACAGCCATAAGAAAAGGAAATTTATGACATTTATAAATATAGAGTAAACATAGTCGATTAAACACTTATAAAAGCTAGTATGAAGGTTCAAAGACAAAAGTAGTGAAAACAACTCATTACAAGAAGTTAAGGGATGAGTTAGATGAAAAGATATATAAAGAAATATCAAAAACATGAAACATGGCAGCAGGGAGTAAAAATATTAAGCCTTAGAATGCAATCAAACCTAAATTATCTACATAAAAGTGGGCTGTATAGATATAAGATGTTATATGTAAACCTCATGGTAACCACAAAGGGAAAACCTATAGTAAATATACAAAGGATAAAGGAAAAGGAATATAAGCATACCACTAAAAAAAAGCCATCAAATCACAAAGAAGGAGAGCAAGAGAATAAAAGATGAACAGAAAGACATAACCAAAAAAGCCAGAAAATAGTGAACAAAATGGCAGTAAGTACATACCTATCAATAATTATTTGAAATGTAAATGGACTAAGTTCTCCAATCAAAAGACATAGAGTGGCTTAAAAACAAGACCCATCTCTATGTAGTCTACTAGACGCTAACCTGAAATATAAGGACACACAGAGACCGAAAGTGAAAGGAAGCAGAAAGATACTCCATGAAAATGAAAACCAATAGGAAGCTGGTGTAGCTATACTATATCAGACAAAACCAACTTTAAAATAGAGACTACAGGGGCGCCTGGGTGGCTCAGAGGGTTAAGCCTCTGCCTTTGGCTCAGGTCATGATCTCAAGGTCCTGGGATGGAGAACCACATCAGGCTCTCTGCTCAGCGGGGAGCCTGCTTCTCTCTCTCTCTCTCTCTCTCTGCCTGCCTCTCTGCCTACTTCTGATCTCTGTCTGTCAAATAAATAAATAAAATCTTTTAAAAAAATGAAAAAATTTAAAAAATTAAATAGAGACAACAATAAAAACAAGGAGAACTACATAATGATAAAGGGACCAACCCAACAAAAGGATTTAACATTTGGAAAAATTTATGTAGCCAATATAGGAGCACCTAAATAAGTAAACCAATATTTCCCTAGAGGGAAAAACAGACAGCAACACAATAATAACGGGGGACTTCATATCCCATTTACATCAATGGATAGATCACCCAGACATAAAATCAACAAAGAAAGAGCAACCTTAAACAACATGTTAGACCAGATGAACTTAACAGACATATACAGAACAACCCAACCAAAAGCAAAAGAAATACATATTCTTCTCAAATGCACACGGAACAGTCTCCAGGACAGATCACATGTTAGACCACAAAACAAGTCTTAATAAATTTAAGAGGACTGAAATCATATCAAACATCTTTTCCAATCACAAAAGATATGAAACTAGAAATCAATTCCACAAAGAAAATAGGAAAATTCACAGATAGAGGAAAATTAAACAATTTGCCACCAATCAATCAAGAAATCAAAGAAGAAATTTAAAAAATTAATACAATGAAGACAAACAAAAATGGAAATAAATCAAAATTTATGGGATGCGGCAAATAAATTCTAAGAGAAATTCAGAGCATCAAACACCTATCTTAAGAAACTGGTTCTCTGGGGCACCTGGGTGGCTCAGTGGGTTAAAGCCTCTGCCTTCGGCTCGGGTCATGATCCCAGGGTCTTGGGATCAAGCCCCGAATCAGGCTCCCTGCTCAGCAGAAGCTTGCTTCTCCCTCTCCCACTCCCCCTGCTTGTGTTCTCTCTCTCACTGTGTCTCTCTGTGTCAAATAAATAAATAAAATCTTTAAAAAAAATTAACTCAAAATGGATTAAAGACAATCTGAGGGTTTTGAAGGGGCGGGGGGTGGGAGGTTGGGGGAGCCAGGTGGTGGGTATTGAGGAGGGCACGAATTGCATGGTGCACTGGGTGTGGTGCAAAAACAATGAATTCTGTTACACTGAAAAGAAATTTTTTAAAAATGGATTAAAGACTTGAACATAAGACCTGAAATCATAAAATTTCATAAGCAGTAAGCTCCTTAACACAGGCGCTGGTGATGATATTTTTGAACCCAACACCAAAAGTAATAAAATAAAAAATGAGCAAATGGGGCTATACCAAACTAAAAATCTTCTATACAGCAAAGGAAACTATCATCAAAATAAAAAGGCAACCTAAGGAATGGTAGACATTTTTTGCAAAACATGTATCTGATGAGGAGTTAATATTCACAGTGTATAAAGAACTCATGGAACTCAACAGCAAAAGAACCAAAAAACAAAAAACAACTCTGATTAACAAATGGGCAGAAGATCTGAACAGACATTTTCCCAAAGAAAACATACAGATAGTCAAAAGGTACATGGAAGGATGCACAACATCATTATTATCACAGAAATGCAAATCAAAACCACAATGAGATAGCACCTCACACCTGTCAGAATGGCTATTATCAATATGCCCCAAATCTGTTACAGTGGCTACTATCAATAAAACAAGAAGTAACAAGTGTTGGCAAGAATGTGGTTAAGAGAAACCCATGTGTACTGTTAGTGGAAATGTAAATTAGGGCAACCACAATGGAATCCAGTATGGCTCCTCAATAAGTTAAAAAATATTATTTAAAAAACTACCACATAATTCAGCAATTTCACTTCTGGGTACTTACCCAAAGATAACTAAAATACTAGTACAAAACACTAGTACACTAGTACAAAAACACTAGTACAAAACACTAGTCTTTTTCTTTTTAAGATTTTTTTTTTTAATTTAACAGAGAGAGAGATTACAAGTAGGCAGAGAGGCGGGCAGAGGGGGTGGGGGGGGAGCAGGCTCCCTGATGAGCAGAGAGCCCGATGCAGGGGCTCGATCCCAGGACCCTAAGATCATGACCTAAGCCAAAGGCAGAGGCTTAACCCACTGAGCCACCCAGGCGCCCCACAAAACACTAGTTTGCACTAGCACCTCAATGTTCAATGTAGCACGATTGACAATAGCCAAACCATGAAAACATCCTAAGTGTCCATGAATGGATGAACAGATGAAGAAATTGTGGTATGGGGACGCCTGGGTGGCTCAGCTGGTTAAGTGTCTGCCTTCAGCTCAGGTCATGATCCTGGGGTCCTGGGATCGAGCCCTGTATTGGGCTCCCTGAACAACAGGGAATCTGCTTCTCCCTTTCCCTCTACCCCTCCCTACCTCATGCTCTCTCCCTCTAATAAATAAAATATTTTTTAAATTGCGGTATGTATGTAAGTATGTATATATGTGTGTATAAATATATGTCCTTTTAAATCATATGCATCATATATATATATCATTCAATCATAAGAAAGAATGAAGTCTTGCCATTTACAACATGGATGGACTTTAAGGGCATTATGCTAATGAATAAGTCAGAGAAGACAAACAACGGTAGATCTCTGTTCTATGTGGAATCTAAACAGACAAAAACCAAGCTCATAGATACAAAGAACAGATTGGTGGTTGCCACAGGCAGGGGTGGGGAAGAGGAAGAGGTTAAAAAAAAAAAAGTGGTAGGGCACCTGGGTGACTCAGTTGGTTAAGCGGCTGCCTTTGGTTCAGGTCATTATCCCAGAGTCCTGGGATTGAGTCCCACATCTGGCTCCTTGCTCAGCAGGGAGCCTGCTTCTCCACTACCTGCCACTTCCCCTCTCTCTGTGTCAAAGAAATAAATAAAGTCTTTAAAAAAATTTTTTTTAAATGATCAATTACATATTAAAAAGAATTTTTTTAATAAAAAATATTTTTTTAAAGACTGGTCAGCTCCAGAAAGGCATGGCTTTTTATTTCTCTAAAAAATACCGTGTACTTTTTGTCAGTTCTATAAGGAATCAGGTGGAGACCCGAGTTAACCAGTACAATATTTCAAATTTATTCTAGTGATGTTTTTAGTGCATCTTATAGATTACTGCTTGGACAATTCAGAGCATAAGGCTGTTTTTGTTATCGGTCTTGTTTTACAAGGAGAATGGAAACAACTTTACCACACCATCTAAAACCTAAAATCTTTTTTAGTTATAACATATTTTAAAAATTGTTAAATAGATTGCTTAATAAACTGTAAGCTAAAGATCCTTGTAACCCCCCTCCATGAAAATATCTTGTTAGTCATTCCAAAAGCCCTTCCTATACCCACCTTGAACACAAATCCTCCCCCTCACCAAAGAGAAAAACCACTGTCCCAACTTCTAACTTATTTTTAAGATGCCATGGATTATAAGACATTATATTAGTTCCAGGTATACAACATAATTCAATATTTATATATTTTATGAAACGATCAACACAAGCCTAGTCAACATTCACTACCACAGTTAAACTGTTTTCTTGTGATAAGAACTTTTTTTATTATTAACATAAATTGTATTATTTGTTTCAGGGGTACAGGTCCATGATTCATCAGTCTTACACAATACAAAGCGCTCACCACCACACATACCCTCCCCAATGCTGTGATAAGAACTTTTAAGATCTCTTTTAGCAACTTTCAAATATATAATATTATTAACTACACTGTACTATCCTGACTTTTATATATTGTTACCTTATTTTATTTGCACTTTTATTTAACTCTGCATCCTTAAACATTATAGTATTTTTTATTTTTTCAGTGTTCCAATATTCATTATTTATGCACCACACCCAGTGCTCCATGCAATACGTGCCCTCCATAATACCTACCACCAGGTTCACCTAATCCCCCGTCCCCTCTCCTCAAAACCCTGTTTGTTTCTCAGAGTCCACAGCCTCTCATGCTTCATCTCCACTTCCGATTTCCCCCAACTCACATTTCCTTTCCTTCTCCCAATGTCATTATAGTTATGGTTTTTCTTTTTTTGTAAAATATGGCATTTAAGAATCTTAATCTATAGGTTCCCCCATTACCTCTTTTTTCCCTTGCAATTTATCTGTTGAAGAAACTGGGTCATTTGTCCAAGAGAGAATCCCACAGTCAAGATTTTTGTTAACTGCAACTTTATAATGTAGTTTATCATTATCCCCTGTCCTCTGTACCTCCTGAAAATTGATAGCTGAATCTGGAGGCTTTATCAGATTCAGGTTTGGTTTGGGGGGAGTAAGGCTCCTCTGTAGATGGGGTGGTCTTCCTCATCAAGAAGCATGGAAAGTATGGGTTACTCTCTTCTGATGCGTTACTCTCTTCTGATTTTGCAGCCATCGAAGTTCAATTCATCATGGGTTGCAAAATGATATTAGAATTCTATCACATCTTCATTCATTGCTGAATGCTTCTATAGAGAAACTTCTCCTACTCAGTTATTTAGCTACTAAGTGGTATATTCATGGGAAAGGCAAGATAAATTCTTGACTCTTTCCCCTTATTTACCAGCTTTCAAAAAAAAAAGAGCCAGTTCCCAAGAATAATCCCAAGATGACGAAAACAAAACAAAACAGAACAAAAAATAAAAATAAAACTGGGAAAGGGGTCAGGCTGTGCACTATCTCCATATCTGGCAAAACACTGGATCTGCAAATAGTGTTACCAAACCAAAGGAAAGGTATTAATACAAGGCAAGGTCTGATGAGACTATTCTTACTAGAACAATGCTGCCCTTCATAATCCCCAGTCACTGTGGTCGCTAACCAGTATCAGGACTCCCAGAATTCCATAAACCCTCAAGAGCTTTCCAACAAGTCATAATATGCTCAAATTATCAAGAAGGAATTCATGGTAGTTGCCTTCAGTCCACTTCATTTGATGCAGCATTCAGAATTCACAGCAGGGGGAACTAGCATCAGAAGCAGATAAGTCAGGGGACAGAGCCTGTGTACATTACCAGAAATGTCAGTGATTGGAAAACTTCTTCTTTTATGATATAACCAATTCCATGTCTGGATTTATCTAAATCTTGAAAATCTCTTTCCAGTATTATGCTAAATCTTCTTTGCCATCACACATTAAATAGTAAGAGATTATAAAACTAAAATAGATCATTTGTGACTTAGGCAAATAGATTTCACTGAACTTCTTGAGATAGAAACCAAACTACAAAGAGCTGGAGTGAGAAGGGGGAAGTGGAAGTAGTTGGTGAAACAGGAGAGAAATTACCTGCTAATTTGAGGGAGTGGCCAATCTCAGAGAATGTTTTATTTTTTTTTTAAAGAGAGCATGGGTGGGGAGGGGTAAAGGAAGAGAGGGAGAAAATTTTAAGCACGCTCCACACCCAGCTCAGAGCCCAAGCGGGGCTTGATCTCACAACCTTGAGATCACGACCTGAACTAAAATCAAGAGTCAGAGGCCCAACCAACTGAGCCACCCAGAAGCCCTTCAGAGAATGTTTTAAAAGGCAGTGGAACCCAGTGTGTTTTTTGATGAATTGTGGGGAGGGGAATTAAACAGCCCTAAGAAAGGAAAGAGATTGAAAACAAGAAAAAAGACACTTGTTGGGGCGCCTGGGTGGCTCAGTGGGTGAGCCTCTGAGCCGAGCCTCTGCCTCTGGCTCAGGGCATGGTCCCAGGGTCTTGGGATTGAGCCCGGCATCGGGCTCTCTGCTCAGCGGGGAGGCTGCTTCCTCCTCTCTCTCTCTGTCTCTGCCTGTCTCTCTGCCTACTTGTGATCTCTGTCAAATAAATAAATAAAATATTTTTTAAAAGAAAAGAAAAAAGACACTTGTAATAAATTAATATGGAGAGAGATTGCCAAGACAAAGAGCTAAAAAGACCAAAGCAAGGTGTACCATAGTAAGCAAGGCATGCTATCATTTATGTGAAAAGGAGGTGGAGGAAGAATACAGATTCACTTATTTTTGTATTTGCTTCTATTTGCAGAACAGAGCTCTGGGAAGACATATAGGAAACTCGTGTAGTAGTTATTTGAGAGGAAGGCTATCAGGTAAATAAAAACTTTTCACTATACACCCTTCTCTAATTTTTTTTCTAAACCATATAAGGACACTGTCTGTCCAAAAAATAAACAGCAAAATAAAGTGTCAATCTGATCATACCACTTACTTACTTAGATTCCTTAGGCATCCTTGTCATCTTTCAGGGTAAAATAAAATATCTAACCACCAAAGCCTAATCTCTCACCGTCTCCCTCACCACATGTTCCACCTACACTTTGTCTGTAAATAATCAATATTCAAGATCCCCTCTTCCAGGTCTTTACTGCCTGCATGTCTGTCCTCTGGCTGGATCATATGCCCCTCACGTGGGTTCCTCTAATAAATACCTCTATCCATCCTAACATGACACACACGTATTTTAATGATGGGTTTTCACTTCCTTAGATCCTAGGCTCTTTGGGAATCACAAATAGAGTTTTCATTTCTATATTCCTAAGACTTGGCATGGTGCATAGTTCAGTGTAGACACTAAAAAAAAAAAAAACAAAAACCATTGACTGATTGAGTGAGATCATTAATACGATGAGAAATTTGCCACGTGAGTTATTCATAATTGCAAAAATTCTTATTCTAACAGTCCCAGACATGGACAGCATGTTTGCATTGTAGTGAAACCTGTTTAAAAGACTCTGTGCGAGGACTGAACTAGGTTCACACATTATTCTGATTATCCTCCAAATGTCTGAGACACAGGGTTCCTCAGTCCTTAGAAGTCAGAATTTTAAGCAGCTCTGCAGAGAAGCAGAAACATAGAAGACTTCAGACAAAAGCTCCAAGTGTAGTTTTAACATGATTATGAAAATGATCTAATCCAAGGTTTCATAAAGGACTTAAAGCTAAAAAAAAAAAGCTTGCCAGCAGCAGACAAGTAGGTCCTACTCTGAGAACAGGTGTTCAGTCCTTGGCATAAAGAGAAGACATACAGAAAACTGTGCCCATTGTGCCTAATGAAGTTTTACAATCACCTCATTTTTTCCATCCTCTTCTCCCTCAAGGTGAGTACCAGCAATGCTAATACAATCACAACTTCCATTGTGAACTCCTGGCCTACTTTTTTTTTTTCCTTCTTCTTCTTTCCTTACCTTCAGAGATAACCAACACTGAATAAGTCAAGTTTCCATTCTGGAGGCTATAGATAAAAATACCTTGCATTGTTCTGAGTGGATCATAATTTCCAATTTACACTAATAAAATGAAGTTTTCTGTCCTGCAAATATAAAATGTTGTCCTAGTGAAACCCAGAGTATCAACTGTTTCACCTACAAGACTCTGAACCAAATAATAAGAACGACTTGAATCAAGTCTTTACTGAAGTTCGAGTTAAACAATCCATTCCTTCTCGAAAGTTAAAATCCCCTTTGCTACACCAGTCTGTGCCATTGCCACTCAAGTCAAAAATAGGTAAGTCAAAGTGACTCTATTGCCATTAGAACCGTATTTGGGGGGCACCTGGGTGGCTCAGTGGGTTAAGCGTCCAACTTGTAAGCTCACCTCAGGTCATGATCTCATGGGTCATGGGATCAGCAGGGAGTCAGCTTGGGATTCTCTTTCCTTCTGCTGCTCCTTCTCCCAACAGAGAGTGCTCTTGCCAACCCCCCCCCCAAAATAAATGAAAAAAATCTTTAAAAAAAATAGATAGGTAGATATTTGGGCTACACATTCTAGGCAGGTACAGTGGGCATCTATTCCTGGTGCCCACCCAGCCCTTCCTCCTTCCTGTTCTTATCAGAACAACTGACACCCCTTTGTAAACCACGTGTTCAACTCTCTACATGGCTCAAGTAGAGCTGGTGACTCTACTCCACCTCCATGACTCAGGCATGGCCAACTGTGGCATTCTTTTGACCAAAGAGATGTTATTAGGGATAGGCCCATGACCCAGTTGAAGTTAATCTTAAATCTCTGGCTGGAGCTGGAGAAAAGGAACACTCTCTCTTCCAGCTACTTCCTTGGTAAAAAGAGACACTGCCTGAAAATGGAGCAAACATGGAGAAAGAAAAACCTAGGAGACAGACAAAGAGGAAGACCTGTCCAAGGCCCTCAAACGTGGTATCTGGGGCTGTATCTACTCTCAAACTTCCCCACTCTGAGAGTCCATAAATGTCCCCTCTCCTAGTTTTTTTCTGCTTAAGCCAGTTTTGTGTTTTCTTTCACTCACTACTGTGATGTTTTTGTCTTATATACAAAAATGAAATAAACTTACACAAATACTTTTGTGTAGCTCTTCTCCTTTTTCCTTCTTTTCTCTCTTAAAACTAAGATAATACATTAAAGGCTCAGAAGAAAGTGGGGTGAACAAGAGAATCATCTTCTTTGGATCTGTCCATAAACTGCTGCCTTGGCTGTCTGCACAAGGCTTACCCATCGAAACCATTCTCCTATTCTAGGGCCTGCAGAGACAGATGCTAATTGTAGATGGAACAGCATTAAAGTTCCTTCAAGCCCTAGGATTTATGATTCTATTAAGCCTCAGCAGCCTTACCTGTAAAGAGGGGAATAATATCTTTTACTGGATTCTTAGGAGGATAAGATACAGCAAAAGAATTTTACAAAGGTTTCTTTAGAAAGTACCGGATATTCTTTGTTCCCACAGCAGTTTCTCATATTGTATCCACCAAAAAAAGGTAACAGATCATTCAAGAAATTGTTACAGAATGTCTAAAATGTGTAGGACACTGGGCAAGTGTGGGGAGGGGATGGATATATAGATTTATAAAAGTCTAAAAATGCTTCCCATGTAGAATATCAAACAGCTACACATATAACAGGAAAGAAAACATGCAAGTTGCCCTCAGACAACAATAAAATGTTGTGGGAATTTAGAAACAAGGAAAACCACTTCTTCGAGGAAAGGTTTCATGGAAGAGATGGCATTCAATTCAGTCATGCCTTGACACTTGGGTAAGCATTACCTAATCTGAAACATTCTCAGATAAGAATTTAGGACTGAAATTACCCATACATACAGAGATGGTACATACAATTGAATCATCCCATGATTCTAAATGTCCTTCAAGCAACTGTTTTCAAAGATTCATGGAAATCAAAACATTTTGCCACCTTGTACAAAATAACCTGTGCAGAAACTGCTAGGATACTTTTCCCATTGAGAATTTTATATATATATATATATAAAATATATATATATATATGCACACACATACATACACACACACACACACACACACATACACTAGAAGGAACTTGAGTAAAATTTTAAAACATCTAAACTGCTTCCCATACATTTTTTACTGCTGTAACTTTCCAGTGAAACTGTAAATTCTTGAGGGTAAAGCCCAATGCTATTTATTTCTTTGTGTACCTCATCTTGCCAAGTGCTCATTAAATGAATTAAAATACAAAAAAAGACTCACAGTTGAAAAGTGTTACATTAAAAAGTGTGAAAAGTGTCACCCCCAGAAACCTTAAATTACTAACATTTCCCAGAACACATCATGCACTTGTACAATACTTTGTTTGTGCCCATGCTATTCCCATTCTTGGAATGTCCTTCAATCTGTCCTTCTATCCTTAGCTTCTGAAAATGTCTCCTTCAAGCCCTAGCTCTAATGTGACCTTTTCTTTGAACCACTTCCTAATTTATACAGGACAAATGAATCATTTTTTCCTCTCCAAGTGCTTTGTTCAACTCCTCCTGTAGTACCATCATTATGGAAAAATGATCCTCATAGGTGATTGTGCATGGAGGGGAAGGGAGACGGGGAGAGAGAGGAAGACATAGGAAGGAGAGAGAGGAAGGGAGTAAGGATGGGGGAGAGACACATACCATGAGAGAACATACGCCTACCAGAAGGTAGATGGCAAATGTCTTGAGGGAAGAGCATATGTCTTTTTTTCTCTTCCTTATATCCAAGACATAGGACAGTGCTATAATATTTGTATACCAAATAAACATGTGTTATACTAAACTAAATAAACAGAAAACAAAAAAAATAGATTTCATACAACCCTAATCCAAATCTCAGAAAGTTATTTTATGGATATCAACAAACTGATTCAATGCATATATAAATGGGCAAAAGACCCAGAATGGCCAAGACAATACTCGAGGGGAAAAAAACGATGTTAGAGGACTGATGCTACAACTTGAAGAGTTACATAATCAAGACAGTGTGCTGGTGAAAAAACTAAAAGATCAGTGAAACAGCGCAGAGAGCCCAGAAAAAGACCTCCATAAATATGATCAACTGATCTTCAACACAAGGGTGTAATAGAGTGGAACAAAGACCGCTTCTTCAACAAATGATGCCAAAACAAAATGGATATCCACATATAAAAATAGTAATAATAATAATAGACACTGAACTTCCACCCTTCACAAAAATTAACTCAAAATGGATCAGACCTAAATATAAAATGCAAAATGGTATAACTCTTAGAAGATAACATAGGAGGAGACCCAGATGACAAGGGGTACGGTGATGACTTTTTACAAACAACATCAAAAGCAACAACCACAAAAGAAATTGCTAAGCAAGGTTTAATTAAAATAAAAAATTTCTGCTCATGAAAAGAGAATGTCAAGAGAATGAGGAGACAAGTCAGACTGAGAGAACTTTGCAGATGAGACATCTGATAAAGGACTGTTACCCAAAACAAAGAACTCTCGAAATTCAATAGTAAGAAATGGGCCAAAGAGGGACGCCTGGGTGTCTCAGTTGGTTAAGCGGCTGCCTTCGGCTCAGGTCATGGGATAGAGTCCCACATCGGGCTCCTTGCTCGGCCTCTGCCTGCCCCTCTGTCTGCCTGTGCTCACTCGCTCTCTCTTCCTCTATCCCTGACAAATTAATAAATAAAATCTTTAAAAAATAAAAAATAAAATAAAATGGGCCAAAGACCTAAACAGATACCTCACCAAAGATACACAGATGGCAAAGATGCTCATTGTATATCAAGCAAAAAATGCAAACTAAAACAACAGTGAGATACCACTACACACCTTAGAATGGCCAAAATCTGGAACAGTGACAACAGCAAATGCTGGTGATGGTGTGGAGCAACAGGAACTCTCATACATTTCTAGTAGGAATGCAAAATGGTAAAACTGCTTTGGAAGACAGTTTTGCAGTTTGCAGACAGTTTTGCAGTTTCTTAAAAAACTGAGCATACTCTTGCCGTATGTTACAGCAATTGTGTCCCTTGGTATTTATGAAAATATCTGGTACTTATCCAAATACCCATATGCAAATCTGCACACAGGTGATTACAGCAGCTTTATTCCTATCTGCCAAAACTTAGAAACAAGCAGGATACCCTTCAGTAGGTGAGCAGATAAATAAACCATGGCACATCAAGACAATGGATATTATTCAGAAATAAAAAGAAATTAGCAGGTAAGCTATTAAAAGCCATGGAAGAATCTTAAGTGCATATTACCAAGGAAAGAAGGGGTGCCTGGTTGGCTCAGTTGGTTAAGCACCTGACTCTTGATTTCCACTCAGGTCATGATCTCAGGGTTGTGAGAGCAGCCATGCTTCAGGCACCATGCTGAACAGGGAGCCTGCCCCTCCTCCAGCAATCACACGTGTCTCTCTCTCTCCAAAATAAATAAATAAATTATTTAAAAAAAAAAAAAAAACACAGGGAAGCCTGGGTGGCTCAGTGGGTTAAGCCACTGCCTTCGGCTTGGGTCATGATCTCAGGGTCCTGGGATCGAATCCTGCATTGGGCTCTCTACTCAGTGGGGAGCCTGCTTCCCCCTCTCTCTCTGCCTGCCTCTCTGCCTACGTGTGATGTCTGTCAAATAAATACATAAATAACGTTAAAAAAAAAAAAAACAGATCAGACATTGTTAGTGGGGACCAAGGGGAGGAATGAAGAGAGGGACACAAAGGACTTTTAGGGGAATGAAAATACTATACTATATGGTATTATAAGGATGGCTATACATCATTGTACACTTGTCCAAACTCACAGAATGTACACCAAGAGTGAAACTTAAGGAAAACTATGGACTTTGGTAATTACGATGCATTAATATAGACTCATCAACAGTAACAAATGTACTATTCTGGTGGAGTATATTGACAACGGTGGAGACTGCATTGTGTGGGGACAGGAGTATTATGGGAGATTTCTGTACCTTCCTCTACATTTCGTTGTGAACCTAAAAATCCTCTAAAAATTAAGTCTTAAAAAAAAAGAAGAAAAAAAATTTTTTTAAGATTTAAGGAAAAAAGCACTATCACTACAACCATGCACCTCTCCTGTAATATTGAACTTCCTGAATTCAGAATAAATGTCTAATGTCAGAATTAGACCAAAGTCATCTACACATGAACCAAAAAACTTAAAACCAAGAAAATCCTTTTATGAAGTCTTTTGTCTTGACAACAAAGCTACTTGGGGTTCAGTCATTAAGTTGAGTCCTTGAAGGCTTGTGATCTGTGCTCTCAGCAACTGCTAGTTTACTAATAGCATGGGATGCCTCCAAACATAGAAAGTGCATTCAAGTGAAAATGAGCACAAAATAAAAACATATAAGGAAGGAAGGAAGGGGGGGTGGGAGAAAGGAAGAAAATGCAAAAACTGGTCAAAATGACCCATACAATACCTAGTCTAGACACAAAACCACTCTGAAGAAATGGACAAAATGTGTATCTTATCAATGTAATTAAAAAGATACTGGCACCATCATCTCATTTTGAAATCAAAAGGTAGAGCATTTAAAATGCAGAATGTTCTGTACTGGCCAGAAGGTTCTAGGGAAAAATTTGATACAGATCAATGTGTAAATGCAATAAGACATCCACCCTGTTAGTTACCAAATACCTAAACAAGACACAGGGCTTTTTTCTTTTGAAGTAAGGACATGATTATCCAATATCACAAAAGGTAGAAAGGAATTAAAATCATGTACGGTCAATATACACTACAAAAATAACCAGGGTTCCCACCAGACAAAAGATAAACACTAATAATGCAGTGCATCCTCTGAGGGTCAAGAAAAATTTAAAAGGCCAAAATTACACAAAATGGAGAAACAGAGAAGCCCAGCCACCAATTCCCTAACACTATATTAGAGACACAAAGTTAGAGTCCTAACCCCTACCACCCTCACTCCCTATTTAGGTAAAGAAACTGGAGATAAGTATCTTTGGTAACTGCAATGTCAGAGCAAAGAGCTTCTGTGGTGGCGGCATATGGAAATAGTTCAGGGAAAGAAAAAGAAAGAAGTCTAGTACGGTCTGCTGGACCTCTCACCTAAGCCCTGAATATTGTTCAGAATTAAACCACAAGAAAGAAAAGTGGGATTAAAGAAACAAGGAACGAATGTACTCAATATACATGGAGCACTACTTTAGGATCAAACATCTTGGTTCTAGTCCCTCTAAATTTTTTCCACAACCATACCAATATGCAAAGTACCTGGAGAGAATGGAGTAATCATTATTACTCATGTTATTATTTATGTATGCTAACAGTTAACACATCCGTGCACTATAAAAGGCACGGATAAATAGCACTAATAAAGCAACTACAGTTGACTTGGTCCTTCCTGTGTGCTCAAGTACTAAGGATAGCAAGATAAATAGGACAAGTTCTTGCCCTCAAGAAAGTCTACTAGGAGAGTCCATCGATTAAAATACCAGAATTTTAAAGACACAGAGACCCACTGTCCTGATTCCTTCAGTAACCACAGGAACCCAAGATTAAGGAATCTGTAGGCCCTAAAATTAAAAGCCCGAGAACCTCAGGAGAAAGAGAGTGGAGTGAGGGTGGAGTGAGGAGGAAATTAGGGTGGAGTGAAGAGGAAATAAGGAGTTGGAGGTAAGAAAAGGAGGGTCAACTGTTCTCAAACCAAATTCCCTAAAGTGCAGGATTAAGTTGACCCCCAACATCCCGCGGACTTTGGAAGCAAAAAGAGGAGAGGAACTCTTCGTCAAGTAGGATCAGCATGTGCCCATGCTGATTTGCGGTGTGGTTATAATCTTTACTTGCGTTCCTGCAAACCGCTTGGCTTGCCCATCCCACCCTGTGCAAGAACCCCGCGGACTCCACCCGCCTTCACGGAATCAAGAGAGCACCTTGGTGGGCGCGAGCGGCCGCTCTCCCGGGACCTGGCCGGGGGCGTTCGCTTCCCGCGAGTATCGGTGCGCCGCCGCCGAGGCGCCATGGTCCCCGCGCCGCTGGGGAGTGCCACAGCCGCAGGAGCCCGCGAGGGAAGCCGCGCCCGGGCCCGTACTGGCCTCTTCGCCCCCAGCCGCCTCGCGGGGCAGCAAGAGCAGCGGCAGCAATAGAAGGAAACCGAGCCGGGGGTAGCACCCACCAGCTGGCCCTACTGAGGGCGCAGCCATGTTGTCCCGGGAGCCATGTGACCCGCCAGGTCACGTGGCTCCGCCCTCCTTAAAGGGCCCAACCCTGGGATGATTTTTGAGTGGCTTTGGAGTTGCTCTCTCCAATTTTTTCTACGTACCTCTCCTTTAGAGCACCTCACCTTGGCTTTGCTGACTTTGAAACACAGAGCCCTACAAAACTCAAGGACCTCCAGATGGTTGTGAGCCCTATTTTTATTTCTTGGTTGAAAAACGATAATCGAGTTTGTTGAGCATTTGGTAAATGTTAGGCAGTATGCTAAGCAAACACTTAAATTTTGGAAATCTCATTAAGCCTCACAAGGACCCTATAATACTGGGTTCACCAAGCAGTTAAATGACTTGCCCAAGGTCACATAGCAAATAAATGTCAAAAACGAGATTTAAACCCAGGGAATCTAACTTAAAACCTGAGTTTGGCCATTATGTTGTACTGTAAGCAATTAAATAGTCTTGCCTTAACAAGAAATAAGGGGAAGATGAACGTGTTGAAAGACTTCTCCAAAGGATACACTTAGGGAAATCCTAGGTACAGCTAAAATAGATACAACAGTGGCCCTCCAACAGTCCCAGACCAGCGAGCATCAGCATCATCCAGAACATGTTAGAAATCCAGTACTTGGAGTGCTTCCGTGGCTCAGCGGGTTAAGCCTCTGTGTTTGGCTCAGGTCGTGATCCCCGGGTCCTGGGATTGAGCCCCACTTTGGTCTCCCTGCTCAATGGGAAGTCCGCTTCTCCCTCTGCCCCTGCCCCTGCTCATTCTCTCTGTCTTTCTCGCAAATAAATAAATCTTAAAAAAAAAAAAAAAAAATGAGGGCACCTAGGTGGCTCAGTGGGTTAAGCCGCTGCCTTCGGCTCAGGTCATGATCTCGGGGTCCTGGGATCGAGTCCCGCATCGGGCTCTCTGCTCAGCAGGGAGCCTGCTTCTCTCTCTCTCTCTCTCTCTCTCTGCCTGCCTCTCTGTCTACTTGTGATCTCTCTCTGTCAAATAAATAAATAAATAAATAAATCTTTTAAAAAAAAATGAAGTACTCAATCAGAATCTGTGAGGGGAGATACAGCAGTCTATGTTGTTTTTTTGTTTTTTTACCAGGCGCCCGGTGGTAATATTTTTTAAAATAATCCCTACCTGCGGTGTCTGGGTGGCTCAGTCGGTTAAATGACTGTCTTCTGCTCAAGTCATGATCTCAGAGTCCTGGAATCAAGCCCCAAATGGGGCTCCCTGCTCAGAGCGAGTCGTCTTCTCCCTCAACCGGTCCCCCTGCTCCTGTTCACATGCTTTCTTGCTCTCTCTCTCTCTCAAATAAATAAATAAAATCTTAAAAAAATAATAATTCCTTTCTTTGAAATATATGTGTTGGAATATATATATGGATAAAAAGATATGCTGTCAAGTCTTTGCTTCCAAAAAGTGGGTGATGGGAGGGTGGGGGTGGCTAGAGATGAAACAGGTGTGGCCTTGATTTGACAATTGTTGAAACTGGTTTATGGGTATCTGGGTGTTTGTTATAATATTCTCTCAACTTTATGTTTGGAATTTTTAAATAATGATACAGGGTGCCTGGGTGGCTCAGCGGGTTAAAGCCTCTGCCTTCCGCTCAGGTCATGATCCCAGGGTCCTGGGATGGAGCCCCATGTCAGGCTCTCTGCTCAGCGGGGAGCCTGCTTCCTCCTCTTTCTCTGCCTGCCTCTCTGCCTACTTATGATCCCTCTCTCTGTCAAATAAATAAATAAAATATTTTTATAAATAAATAAATAATGAATATAACAAAATCCTTTCCTCCTTGTTGACTATTTCAGTTTTCCAAGAGTTTTCACACATTTTCTTGTTTGAGATTTTAACCACTTGGCAAGCAACCTACTATTATCATACCCATTTCACAATTGGTGAAGCTAAAAAGTCATTGTTTTAACTACAGTTACATATTTGCTATGGACAATTTAGACTCCAGGGTCTAGGTCAAAGACAGTTATAGGTTTCTCTGCAAATATTCAGTCTCAGCACATGCTGTGTCGGTTGCCCTTCTGAGAACTGAACACCTTAGACTCATGATCCTACTAAGCCATTAGGGTATGACCTCCATCAAGGCAAGGATTCTGCCAATTTTCACCACTGAATCAGCAAAATTAGGCCAAAGCCTAACACATAATAAACACTCAAGTGAACACTTATTGAATTAATGGACAAATGAACTAATGGCAGTAATCATGACCTCTTTCTCTTAAAGGGAAGCAAATGGTTGAGAAAATAATATAGGTTTACGCTTAGAAAGAGCTGTGTTTAAAGCTGTCCACTTGCAAGAGGTATGATAGAGGTAAATGACTTCATCTTTCTGACCCTCTCTTTCTTTATATGTGAAATAGGGATAATAATATCACCTTCTTAGAGATTTTATAATGATTAAATGAGTTAAAGAATGTAAAAGGCTTAGCCCAGTGCTTGGAATTGCATAATACCTACAAAAAATAAAATAAAATAAAAATAAAAAAACCCTTTGCTATTATTAGCAATCATTATCCAAGACAAGAACTTTGTAGTTTCTCCAGGAAGTATCAACCTTCTCTGTCAAGCTGTTGAATAATTTCTTACAGGTCACCAGTCAAGGAGTAAGTGGAAAATATTGATGAGAAATCCCTAGTTGAGGGCACTTAAGCTAGAAATTAGAGATAAACATACAATTCACCAATCAGCTCTGTGTAAATAAGAGCATTTTATCTAGAATCTCTCCTACCCTCTAGCTCCCATTTGAGGTACTTCTGGGGGTCTTCTTGCCCCTTTTATCTAATGAAGCTGGATGAAAAAAACCCTCTTCTGGAAAGTGTGTCTGTTTACTAAGCAGCAAAGAAGTTACCGTGTCTTCTTCTTCGTGGCACAGAGTGAACAAAGGGAAGATAATAAGGAAAGGAGATCAGAAAGCTAGTAGAGGACCAGATGATGGAGAAAATGGTAAACTATTACCCTAAGTGAAAGGCAGTGCCATTGTGCAGTTTTGAGAAGACACCTCACACTTTTCCTGGTAATCAGGGTCAATTTCCCTGGCAAGTTAGAGATTTCTTGCCTACTGGTCTCTGAATGCAAGGAATCTAAAGTACCCTGATGGCAGCCATGACCGTTGTTTCAGTGGGATCCTTGTCTAAAGAAAAAATTCGCTCGCTTGGGGACCAGGACCTCCAACTTGGCAGAGCCCAGAGTTCTAAGGATGGGAGGAATAAAATTCCTAGTGGGGCATTAGGAGTGATAATAAGTGAGACCACTTCTACTACCACCCCTTGATTGCTAAAACCATGTGTATTCTTACCTCTTGGAGACACAGTGCTATGTAGACAGCTGTGTGTGTGTGTGTGTGTGTGTGTATTGTGTCCTTAGAGATGACCCCATCTTGCAGACTGTAGCCTCCAAGCTTGCTTCTGGTTGATGTGATATGGGATAACACCACTGGATCCCATGACCAGAGGCTGCCCACGCATCTCCTTCCTTGAAAGGGGCACTCTGTTCAAATGCTATGTTGGTGGGAATACATATCTGTGGATAAGGCATCCTAGAAGCTCCAAGACAGTGGTGTTGGTAGAGGCTCTTGGAGCCTGAAAGGCATAACTTGGATTTTGTTTATTGCAAAGATTTTTCCATTGTCACCATTTTTCAAGGCTACCCCTGATGCAGTCATCATCCATTTTCAGGTTGCATCCTTATTCTGAGCCCACTCATCCAAAAACTCGGGTTGGGCTTTTTTTCCACCTAATTCTGTAGGTCGTAAGAGACCTTCACATAACCCTAGATATGAGTGGAAGGAGGGGCACTGGTGCCATTGTGATCATGTTCAGCTTACTTGTGTCATCGAGTCTTGCTTGGACTTGATCTTGGATGTACCATTTCCATTTCATAATGGATTGCTCTTGAGCTTGTCCAACCTTAGGACATGGTAGATCTGGAAGAACCAGTTAAGAATGCAGTTCCAGAGCCATGATCACTTGGTAACCAACAGTTTTATCTCTACCAGGGCTTAGGAGCATGTCAACAGCTGCTTTTTAAAGGATGCATAATTGTATGAGTCAGGGTTCTCCAGAGAAACAGAACCAACAGAATGGATATATATATATTTATACACAGGAAAAGATTTATTACGGGGAATTGACTCACATGACTATGCAGTCAGGCAAGTCCCAAGATCTGCAGGGTGAGTGGGAAGTTGGAGATTCAAGAGAAGTGATGTGTGTCCAAGTCCAAAGGCCTGAAAACCAGGAGAGATAACGTGTGTGTCCAAGTCTGTGTCCAAGTCCAAAGGCCTGAAAACCAGGAGAGATAATGTGTAGCTTTAATTCAAAGGCTGGCAGGCTTGAGACCCAATAATAACCAATACTTCACTTTAAGCCTGAAAGCAGGAAAAAAGCTGATGTCTCAGTTCAAAGGCAGTCAGGGAAAATGAACTATCTCTTACTCAGGGGAGGATTGGCTCTTTCATGATAGCCAGGCCATCAACTGATTAGATGGGACCCACCAAACACCAGGGAGAACAATTTGCTTCAGTCCTTCTACAACTTAAATGTTGATCTTATCCCAAAACACCCTCACAGAAGCACCTGGAATAATGTTTGGCTAAATATCCGGGCACCTCATGGCCCAGTCAAGGTGACAGAAAATTAACCATCACAGTCATTCTCTGTTGTGGATGACATGACTTTGTTCCAGAATCCCAGAGGCCTAGTGTTGTGATTCTTTCTCTTGGGCTTGCCATCCTCTCCATCCTGCCTCTTTCCTGCTACTGAGCTCTTTCTTCCACCAGTTAAACCTGGCCTCCCAGGTTACCTGGTATACGGGCTAGATAATAGTCCTAGTTGTGGAATATGCTGTTTCCAGAACCAGATCAGCCCTGGCGTTTCCTTCTTCAGAGTAGGGGATGCATGATGCAGCAATTTGTCTTTCACTTTGGAGAAGTGACCAGCACAGGTGTGACTGGCGAAACTACCTTTACTGAGATGGAAAGTTCCTGACTCTTTGTGAGTTTATCTCCGTTCTCTGGAGTGTGTGTTTCTTTCTTTCTTTTTTTTTTCTTTTAAGATTTTATTTATTTATTTGACAAAGAGAGAGATCACAAGGAGACAGAGAGGCAGGCAGAGAGAGGAGGAAGCAGGCTCCCTGCTGAGCAGAGAGCCCGACCCAGGGCTCGATCCAAGGACCCTGAGATATGACCTGAGCTGAAAGCAGAGGCTTAACCACTGAGTCACCCAGGCGCTCCTGGAGTGTGTGTATCTTACAGATACCTCCGGTGTGCTAGCCCCCTCTTGCTCATCCTGTCTTGTTAACTTAATGTCATCAGTGTTCTGTTGGAACGTTGGAATGTTCTGTAGGATGTCCAGATAATTTAGTCCAATTCTCTTCTAACTATATTATGACATAGGGCATGAACATTAACAGAGGCCAAGAGTAAAGCTGTAAAACAGGGATTGGAAAATTTTCTGTGAAGGGCCAGATGACAAATATTTTAAGTTTTGTGGGCTACCTATAATCTCTGTTGCATATTCTTTTTTTATTTCATTGTTTTTGTTATTTTACGAACCTTAAAAAAATGTAAGAACTATTCTCAATTCAAGGGCAGTGGGGGGGGGGGCCGGGGTGGGGAGAGGCTATCAGCAGCCACAGGTGGAATTTGGTTCCTGCTATCAAGTGATAGTTTTCTCATTCCACTTCATTTTTTTAAGCTAAAAACTATTTTTAAAATTTAATTCAATTAATTAACATACAGTGTATTGCTGGTTTCACAGGTAGAGGTCAATGATTCGTCAGTCTCTGCTAACACCCAGTGCTCCTTACATTATGTTCTCTCCTTAATGCCCATCACCCAGCTACCCCAACCCTCCACCCCTCTCCCCTCCAGCAACCGTCTGTTTATTTTTTATGATTTGTCTCTCTCTCTGGTTTTGTCTTTTTTTTTTTCCTCTCTTTCCCTATGATCCTCTGTTTTATTTCTTAAATCCCACATATCGGTGAGATCATATACTCATTCCACTTTAATGTGAACACTTTCGGATCCTTCTTCCTGATTGAGATAGGAAAACAAAAAACAATCCAAAAAATGCCCCGACGCACCTGCCAAGTCCACAGTGCCACATTACATACCGGCGGCCTTCCTAATGTGCTCTGACAACTGTGCCACATCAAGCACAGAGCCTGAGATTTAGGCCAGGATTGGCTTGCTGATGCTGTCACTCTTTTCAGTGGGCTGACCATGCTGAGCTCCTTCAACTGTAGATGTTAATCGCACCTTTGTGGGTGCCTCACCTCTCTTGCCCTCCACACACACCCTGTGGGGCAAGTCTCCGTGGCTGCCCCTCTGACTTCTGTGGCTACAAGAATGCCATCCCCCGGCTGCTAGGGATAAAGCCCATCAGCTAGCTCATCTTGCTTCAAGCCCCTCTCATCTCCATCACTATCTGTAAGCTCCAGCTTTGTGGCCGCCCCTCCCAGTCAGGTGGTCTGCAGAGGCAAGCCTCCAGCGGACTGAACCCCCAATGGGGTATGGAGCCCCTCTTCCCAAGACATGCCTGATGGCCTCAGGGAACGAGCATCCTCCAGGCCCTCCCATGGGATATAGTCCGAGGTGGGTCTTCCGGCCTCTTGGAATAAATCCAAACAGCATTCCTACTTCCCTGAACTGTCGAGTTTTGTCTATTATGAAGAATGTTGCTACAAAGAACAGATGAACATCAGGTATAAGTTTCATGTGGACATATGTTCTCATTTCTCTTGGGGATAAACTAGGCGTAGGACTGTTTGGTCATATTGTAATTCTGTTTTAACCTATTGAGAGAACTGCCAAACTGTTTTCCAAAGTCGCTGTACCTACATGTAAAAGAATGCAACTGGACCGCTTTCTTACACCATACACAAAAATAAGCTAAAAATGGATTAAAGACCTAAATGTGAGACCTGAAACCATAAAAATCCTAGAAGAGAGCACAGGCAGTAAATTCTCTCTCTCAGCTATGGCAACATTTTTCTAGATGTGTCTCCCGAGGCTAGGGAAACAAAAGCAAAAATAAACTATTGGGATTTCATCAAAATAGAAAAAACAATCAACAAAACTAAAAGACAACCTACAGAATGGAAGAAGATATTTGCAAATGGCATACCTGATAAGGGGTCAACATCCAAAATATATAAGGAACTTATACAACCAAATAAATAAATAAATAAATAAATAAATAAGACAAAACAACAACAACAAAAAAAAAAACCACCAAATAATCTGATTTAACTGGGCAGGAGACACGAACAGACATTTCTCCAGAGAAAGCAACAAGATGGCCAAGAGGCACAGGGAAAGATCCTCAACATCATTCATCAGGGAAATAGAAATTAAAACTACAATTAGATATCACTTCACACCTGTCAGAATGGCTAAAATCAAAGTGGTCCTACCATCTTACATTCCTGTCAGCAATGTTTAAGATGTTCCGATGTCTCCATCATGATAGTTAATTCTTACATCTCTTCTCACATAAAATCTTTTTCCTCCTTTATCAGGCCAGCATTTTCTCTGTTTGGCTATCCTGGGACTTAATCCTGTTTCTAGCCTGGCATCCACAGAGGAAGTGGGGTTGGTATCAGGGGAACCTGTGACCTTATAAGGAAGGAAGTTCTGCAATGTCTTCCTACATGGAGGAACGGCTCAGCTCATTCTCAATGGGAAGAGAGAGGCCACCTACACAGGCTCTGGGCATTCAGAGAAGTCCACAGAGCCACATTTCCCAAGGGCACCCACCTAGATGTCCTTGTCCCATGCTTCAGGTCTAAGGTTTTTCCAACCTGATCCCTGACTTAGCGGAGTGTCCAGACATCTCTGGACCCTGGGTTCCAACAATTAGACCATCAATCTTCCACTCAGCTGGGTCTCATCTTGCACAGTAATGGATAAGGGCCTCTTTATAAGCTATGCAGAAGGTTTTCTGGCTCTCACACTCAGTTTTTGTTTTCCTCACACTCAGTTTTTCAACTGTTTGTTAATTGCCCTGGTTTTTCATTATCCTTTGGGTGGGGGGGGTCAAGGCCACTCAATAATAACCAGACAATCCTATATCCTTGGGTATATTGTACCTGTTGACCTTTCAAATTCCTGACTCAGCACATTGGTATGGACATTTCTTGTCACGTACATTTACCCAGGTCACAAACAGTAAAATTTTTAGCAGTTGGGCTGCCACCTTCTGCCAGAGACATACCCCATCCACTGCTCAAGATGGGAATCCTCACTGTCACCCAGGAAGTGGATGACCTCACCCAAAACCCATCTTATCACCTGTCAGGGGGTTCCTCTCAAAAACAGGTACCAGAATTTCATTAGAAATCCTGGAGAGGAATGCCTGGGTGGCTCAGATGCTTAAGCATCTGCCTTCTGCTTAGGTCATGATCCCAGAGTCCTGGGATAGAACCCCACGTTGGGCTCCCTGCTCAGTGGAGAGCCTGCTTCTCCCTCTCCCTGTGAAGCTCCCCCCTTGCTTGTGCTCTCTCTCTCTCAAATAAGTAAATAAAATAAGTAAATATAATCTTTTAAAAAATGAAGAAAGAAATGAAGATATCTCGGTGGTAACAGCTGTGAAAACTACAAGGGGAGAGAGAATCTGAACGGGCTGGCATCAAAAGCCTCCAGACTGCAAGACAGGCACGACACCTGTGCCTTCTTACATCTTCCCCTTCCTTCCTAGAAGGAGCCAAGAAGAAACACCGTGCAGGAAAAGCTTCTGAACTGAGAGCTCCTGACGGTTAACTTCACATGTCAGCCTCCCCAGGCCATGGAACGTCCAGATATCTGGTTAAACATGATTTCTGAGTGTGTCTGTGAGGGTGTTTCGGAAATATTTAAATATTTAAACTCAATTTTTTCTTGCAATATTTTTTTGATTAATTATTTTATTAACATATAAGGTATTATTTGCCCCAGGGGTACAGGTCTGTGAATCATCAGGCTTACACACTTCACAGCACTCACCATATCACATACCCTCCCCAATGTCCATAACCCAACCACCCTCTCCCTAACCCCCTACCCCCAGCAACCCTCAGTTTGTTTTGTGAAATTAAGAGTATCCTACAATGTGTCTCTCTCCCAATTCCATCTTGTTTCATTTTTTTCTTCCCTACCCTCCAAACCCCCCACATTGCCTCTCAAATTCCTCATATCAGGGAGATCATATGATAATTGTCTTTCTCTGATTGACTTAACTGGTGGACTGATTAAAGCAAAAGGTTCTCTCCAGTGTGGGAGGGCATCATTCCATTCTTTGAGGGCCTGAAAAGAATAAAAATGTGGAGGAAGGTTGAATTAATTGAGCTGGAACAGTGATCTTCTGCTCTTAGCCCATGACGGCTCTCAAACTGTCAGACCTGGACTAGAACCTGCGCCAACATCTCTCTGACTCTCAGGCTTTGAAACGACACCACTAGCTTTCCTGGGTCTTCAGCATGCAGAGGGCAGCTGACAGGACTTTTCGTCCATTGTAATCACACGATCCCCTTCCTTATAACAATCTCACGGGGCTCTGGGGGGACTCAGTCAGTTAAGGATCTACCTTTGGCTCTGGTCATGATCCCAGGGTCCTGGGATCGAGCCCCAAGTCTGGCTCTCTGCTCAATGGGGAGTCTGCTTCTCCCTCTGCCGCTCACCCTGCTTGTGCTCTTTCTCTCTCTCTCTCTTTCTCTCTGTCAAATAAATAAATAAAATCTTTTTTAAAGTCTTGTTATCTCTGTCTGTATCTATTCTGTATCAATGTTTACATCTATCTCCCATTGGTTCTGTTTCTCTGGATAACCAATACAGCGCTACACTAAGAAGGTTTAAGCAAGCACAATGGGAACCCCCAGAGCAAAGACTGCTCATTAGAGAAGTCTTGCACAAAGCCAACATGGCCAGGCCCTGATCTTACCACTGCAGCCAGTCACTGGCTGGAACTGCCCAGGAAGAGGGTGTCCTCAGTTTAATTACTGGCTGATCCCACAGGGGCTGCTTCTAGAGGCTGTCAGTTGACTGTACTCCCTGTGGCAGGTCTATTCTTAAAGAGAGACCAGAGCACACACCTGCTGGCTGCCAGCACCTGTAATTGGGCCACTCCTCTCATTTCATCCTCCGTCAGGTGTCCTTCACTCACTGTGGTCCAGCCACGGTGTTCTTCTTACTGTTCCTGGGGCTCACCAAGCATAATCTACCCAGAGATCTTTGCACCTGCTGTTCCTTCCTCCTCTGATGCTCTACCCTTTTCATGACTGCCTCTTTCTGTCATTGAGGTCTTAACACAAGTGTTACCTCTTCTGTGAAGCCTTTCCTGATCTCCACATACAAAGCAATCCTTCCCTATTATGCCGTATCACATCACCTCTTTTATTGTCTTCATATCCTGGGCACTACCTGAAATTGAGTTTTTTTTACACCTCTCCCCATGGGCGCAGGTAGAGCATTTTAGTGTTCGACGTGACCTCCATACCTGTAACAACACATAGCTTGTATATGGGCTAAGGAAATATTTGATAAATAAATGAATGAAACGTTAACATGGAACATCAACATTCCTCAAGTAACGATGCTTCAAAACATTTGTGAGATGAACCCTGAAGGTCAGGTTCTTTGTCTCAGCAGCTCGCCGCCTGGCAGTGTTAGGCTCACATAGATTTTCAGGATGTGACCTTCCATTTCAACAGCGGGAGGGTATGTGACAGGGAGATAATAGCATCTCCATCTTGAATTTTCTGATGATCCACTTTAATTCATTCAGTAAGTATTTGTTGCATATTGACTGGTAACCAAGCATGATTCCAGGCTGGAGAACAAAACAAAAGTCTTTCCCTTGTGGAACTGGCATTAAATGACTCAAAACATGTGAAATCCTTAGAACATGGCTTGTTACATAGCAATTGCTCAAAAATTATTACTTGTGGGCGCCTGGGTGGCTCAGTGGGTTAAGCCGCTGCCTTCTGTTCAGGTCATGATCTCAGGGTCTTGGGATTGAGTCCCGCATCAGGCTCTCTGCTCAGCAGGGAGCCTGCTTCCTCCTCTCTCTCTGCCTGCCTCTCTGCCTACTTGTAATCTCTCTGTCAAATATATAAATAAAATCTTTTAAAAAAAATTATTACTTGTGATTGTTACAATTGTCAACCTATTTATTATCTAAAATGAGCATTCCAAAGCTTTTTTAAAAATTGTTTTTGATATTTATTTATTTATTTGCAAGAGAACATATGCATGAGCACGCATGAGCGGGGGTGAGGGGCTAAGACCGAGGGAGAGAGAGAATCTCCAGCAGACTATCTTCAAGTGCAGAGCCTGACGTGGGGTTCGATCTCATGACACTGAGATCATGACCAGAGCCAAAATCAAGAGTCAGATGCTTATCTGACTGAGCCACCCAGGCACCCCAAGGTTTTTATTTTTACTACAACACTTCCCTCTGTATATTTAGAGAGTAAAAATGAGAAGTCCAGATAACTAGAGGCAGGACAATATTGCCATGTGGTTCTTCATTAGACGTTCTTCAGAGCCGTTGTGTGGTGAAAGCACCTGATTGGAAAGCCTATTGACTTAGGCTTTTTAGTGTTGCTAATTTATGCTGGAGTCAATGAGGAAAACTTATATACAGAGAACTTTTCATGTCTTGCTTGTTGTGTGTTTTCTTATTTTCTTGTAATAGTTTGGTCTTACTTCTCTACCTCTTTGAAAGCGTGCGCGCGCGCGCGCACACACACACACACACAGAGCTTCCTTTAAGAAAATGCAAACAAGGGGCACCTGCGTGGCTCAGTGGATTAAAGCCTCTGCCTTCAGCTCAGGTCATGATCCCAGGGTCCTGGGATCAAGCCCCAAATCACTCTCTCTGCTCAGTGAGGAGCCTGCTTCCCCTTCTCTCTGCCTGCCTCTCTGCCTACTTGTGATCTCTGTCTGTCAAATAAGTAAATAAACAATCTAAAAAAAAAAAAAAAAGAAAATGCAAACAAGAGGTACCTTTTTAAGGATTCACAAACAGAATAGGAGCTGCAGAAAGTTAATTCTTCCATCTCAGAGGGGACTGGAACACTGTCAAGACCAGAACCAGAACCAGAACCAGAACCTAAAGATTCCGTAGCAGCTATTCTTGATCTTCACTTGCGTGCTGTCCTGGTTCATGGCCCACCCCTCCAAGAGGTCTGCTGTTCCCTGCACACTTAGTTCTTCTGCAACTGGCTTGCCTTGCTCAGTGTCTCTCCTCATCTTTTTTTCCCCATACAGCTTCTGCTTCATCACGGTTCAGTTCTTGTCTCCAGTAAGCCCTCAACGTCACCACACAGCCCCACTCCGCATTGGCAGTGCTGCCAACACTCACCAGTGACTGCTTAGCTGTCACAAGGAGGAGGCCTGTCTGTCCAGCTCCTCAGTCCCACAGCACAGCCTAGCAGAGGCCATGGGAGCCTGTGGCTTAGCTGTCTGGATTCACGTGGTTCCCCTCAATCCAAACAGCTACCATTAGAAGTTTGGGCAAAACTATAGTGTGCAGGGGCTCCTGGGTGGCTCAGTGGGTTAAAACCTCTGCCTTCGGCTCAGGTCATGATCCCAGGGTCCTGGGATTGATCCCCGCATTGGACTCTCTGCTCTGCAGGGAGCCTGTTTCCTCCTCTCTCTGCCTACTTGTGATCTCTCTCTATCAAATAAATAAATAAAATCTTAAAAAAAAAACTATAGTGTGCATCAGAATCACTTAAAATAATGATTGCGTGGTCTATCCCTAAATTCAGTAAGTCTTGGGGTGGGGACAGAGAATTTATATTTCTAACCAGATGCTGCTGATGGTATTGATTTGGTCAGTTTGTAAATCACTACTTTCATAAAACACAGACATACTTTTTTTTTTAAAGATTTGTTTATTTATTTGTTTCACCGAGAGAGATCACAAGTAGGCAGAGAGGCAGGCAGGGGGAAGCAGGCTCCCCACTGAGCAGAGAGTCTGATGCGGGACTCAATCCCAGGGACCTGAGATCATGACCCTAGCCAAAGGCAGAGGCTTATCACACTGAGCCACCCAGGTGCCCCCAGACATACTTTTTAAGTTGCATTTTGCTTTATCGTGCTTCACAGATACTGCAGGTTTTGTTTTTGGTTTACTTTGTTTGTTTTATTTTTTTATGTTTTACAAATTAAAGATCTGTGTAACCCCGCAGGGAACAAGTCTTTCGGTGCCATTTTCCCACAGCTCCAGTTTAGTTCACGTCTCCGTGTCCATTTCGGTAATTCTTGCGATATTTCAATTGTTTTCATTATTATTATGCTTGTTATGGTGATCTATGATCAGTGATCTTATTTTTTTTTTAAGATTTTCTTTATTTGACAGAGATCACAAGTAATCAGAGAGGTGGGTCGGTGGGGGGGGGGACCAGGCTCCCTGCTGAGCAGAGAGCCTGATGTGGGGCTTGATCCCAGGACCCCGGGATCATGACCTGAGCTGAAGGCAGGCTTTAACCCACTGAGCCACCCAGGCGCCCCTGATCAGTCTTCTTTGATGTTACTATTATAATTGTTTGGGGTGCCACGAGCCATGCCCGTATGAATGTGTGTTCTGATTGCTCCACTGTTCCCCCATCTCCCTCTCCTCAGGTCTTCCTATTCTCTGAGATACAAAAATATTGAAATTAGGCCAATGAATAATCCCACAATGGCTGACTAAGTGTTCATGTAGAAGGATGAGTTGCATATCTGTCACTTTAAATCCAGAGCTAGAAATGATTCAGCTCAGGGGACCCTGGGTGGCTCAGTCGGTTAAGTGTTCGCCTTCAGCTCAGGTCATGATCCCTGAGTTCTGGGATCGAGCTCTGTGTGGACTCCCTGCTCATCAGGGAGTCTGCTTCTCCCTCTACCCTTTCCCCTGCTGTGCTCTCTCTCTCTCTCTCTCTCTCACTCACTCACTAAAATCTTAAGAAAAAAAAAAAAGTAAGATTCAGCTCAGTGAATAAGTCATGTTGAAAGTCAATAGGTTGAACACTAGGTCTCTTGTGCCAAAATTTAGCCATGTTGTAAATGCAAAGAAAACGGTTTGTGGGTTTTTTTTTTTCTTTAAGTAATCTCTACACCCAACATGGGGCTTGAACTCACAACCCTGACATCAAGAATCACACGCTTTTCTGACTGAGCCAGTTAAGCACACCAGTTCTTGGAGGAAGTTAAAAGTACTACTCCATTGAACACATGAATGATTAAAAAAAAAAAAAAAGTCCTACTGCTGATGTGGAGAAAGTTTTAGTGGTCTGGATAGAAAATCAAATTAGCCACAACATTTCCTTAAGTCAAAGCCTCATCCAGAGCCAAGGCTCATCCAGAACAACTCAAACAGAGCAAGTCTCTTCAATTCTGTGAAGGCTGAGAGACATGAGAAAGCTATAGAGGAAGTCTGAAGCTAGCAGAGGTTGACTCCCCCTTCATATCATAAAAATGTAAAATGAAGCAGCAAGTGCTGATGTAGAAGGTGCAGCAAGTTATCCAGAAGATCTAGCTGATGAATGAATGAACATTAATGAAAGGGGCTGCACTAAACAACAGATTTTCCATGTAGACAAAACAGTCTTCTATTGGAAGAAGATGCCTTCTGGGACTTTCACACCTAAGGGAAAGTCAATTCCTGGCTTCAAAGCATCAAATGATAGACTGACTTTCTTGTTAGGGGCTAATGCAGCTGGTGACTTGAAATTAAAGCCAGTGCTCATTTACCATTCCCGAAACACTAAGGCCCTGAAGAATTATGCTAAATCTACTCTGCCTGTGCTCTATACATGGAACAGCAAAGCCCAGATGACAGTTTTTTACGACCATATTGACAACATGGTTTACTAAATATTTTAAGCACTCTACTACTCAGAAAAAGAAATGATCTCAAAATACTTATATTTGCTAGTAATGCACCTGGTCACCCAAGAGCTCTGATGGAGAATGTACAATGGAATTAAGGCTGTTTTCATGCCTGCTAACACAACACCCATTCTTGCAGACCATGAATCAAGGGATCTTTCTGACTTTTGAGTCTTACTGTTTGAAAAATACATTCCACAAGTCTGTAGCTCTCATAGATGGTGATTCCTCTGATAGGTCTGGGGAGCGTCAGTTGAAAACCTTCTGGAAAGGATCCACCATGTTAGATATCATTAAGAACATGTGTGACTCATGGGAAGAGGTAAAAATACCAGCATGAACAGGAATTTGGAAGAAGTTGATCACAACCTTCATGGATGACTTTGATGGGTTCAAGACTTGAGTGGAGGAAGTAACTGCAAATGTGGCAGAAATAGCAAGAGAACTAGAATCAGAAGTGGAGCCTGAAGATTTCACTGAACTACTGGGATCTCATGATCAAACTGATGGATGAGGAGTTGTCTCTTATGAATGAGCAAAGAAAGTGGTTTCTTGAGATGGAATCTACTCCTGCTGAAGATGTTGCGAAGATTGTTGAAATGATAACAAAGGATCTAGAATACGACATGAACTTAGTAGATAAAGGGGTTGAGAAGATTGACCCCAATTTTGAAAAACATTCTGCTATGGGTAAGATGCTATCAAACAGTATCACAAACTACTAAAAGGAAGAGTCAATCATTGTGGCCAACTTGCCTTTTGTTTTCTTTTAAGAAATTGCCAGTTACCCAACCTTTGTCTACCATCACCCAAATCAATTAGCACTATCAACACTGACACCAGAATCTCTACCAGCAAAAAGATTATGACTCACTGAAAGCTCACATGATGGTTAGTAATCACACATGTGGTTTTTTTTGCAATAAAGTATTTTTAAATTAAAGTATGTATTTTTTAAGACAAAGTGCTATTGCACACTTAATAGACTACAGTATAATATAAACATAATTTTATATGGAATTGGGAAACCAAAAAATTCATTTGACTTGCTTTATTGTGCATATTTGCTTTATTGGGGTTGTCTGGAACCAAAGCTGCAATGTCTCTGAGGTCTGCCGGTAAGCCAGTGGTGCTACACCTTTAGTGCCTCTGCTGGGTGGGACACTTTCCCCTTAGCCATGCTGAGGGCACAGCAAGGACTGTGATTGACAGCTCTGTACAACCTATGATTTTCCTTCTCTAAGTGTACCATCTATTTAATCTTCCTGATGTTCCTGAACAGGAGTGATTGAAGAGAAAGGTGAGAAGCTAGAATCACACCAAAAGACGTTTAAAGTAAGTGAAAAGTGTTTCAGTGCTTTTGGAAAGAAGGAGGAAGGCATAAGACAAGAAATCACAGTCATGGTTCTCTTGCAGATCTCTTGTAGATCCTCACTTTCTCAATGTTTGAGATCAAATAAAATGAAGCAGAAGAATGACTCCCATATTTTTGAAGAATGATATCTCATTTGTGAAGAGGAAACACATAAATGCATACATTATATATATATATATGTATTTTTATTTCAGATGCTCATTCAATAGCAGTTTTACTTTCCATATCCACTTATTTAGAAAATGAAATGCCAAGATGCCACTGTGAAGGCAGTACATGAGCAAAGGAAACTGCGTACGAAATCACAACACCTGTATGTATTCGTATATTTTGTGTGTATATATATACACACACACAAATATTTTAGCACCTGCATATATTTGAAAGGTACAAATAAACATTACTCTTTTACTCTCTCAGGCTTTAGCCAATGCTTAGCAGATGAATTAAGTCCCCATCCTTGTAATTATTGTTTCCCTGGGGCTTTGTGACCTAAAGCTTGGCTGCCACTCAGAAGTAACTTCTTCCTGGGAAAACTTGCCAAACATAATAGAAGCTATGGATACAAACTATGGACACCTATCATGTTTCCATGCTTCCTTTTACCTCAAAAAAAATTTTTTTTGAAACAGGGGTATATATCTAGTAAATGGTCTTGGAATCAAAGGAAATACGGTTTTACATATTCCTCTAATTTACAAATAATGAGTAGGCAGAATAACGACCCTCCAACAATGCCCAAGTCCTAATCTCAGAACCTGTAAATATGTTACCTACATGGCAAAAAGAATTTTGCAGATGTGATTGCATTAAGGTACATGAGATGGAGAGATTTTTGTGGACTATCATGAGAGAGCAGAAGGCACCCTACCCCCCACCCCCAGCTGTGGTCAAAGGGAGAAGTAGCTATGCAAGAATGCTCAGAGAGATGCAACATTCTTGATCTGGAACATGGAGAAAGGGGTTACAAGCCAAGGAATGCAAGTTGCTTCTGGAAGATGGAAGAGGCAAGGACATGGGTTCTCCCCTTGAGCCCCTGCAAAGGAATGCAGCTTTTTTTTTTTTTTTAAGATTTTATTTATTTATTTGACCGACAGAGATCACAAGTAGGCAGAGAGGCAGACAAAGAGAGAGGAGGAAGCATGCTCCCTGCTGAGCAGAGAGCCTGATGCAGGGCTCTATCCCAGGATCGTGGGATCATGACCCAAGCCGAAGGCAGAGGCTTTAACCCACTGAGCCACCCAGGCGCCCCAGAATGCAGCCTTTGATGCACCTTGATTTTAGTCCAGTGAGGCCCATGTTGGACTTCAGACCTGTGGAACTATAAGATAGTAAATTTTCATTGTTTAAGTAACAAAGTTTGTGAGCATTTTTTATGGCAGCAATAGGAAACTAACCCAAGTGCATATTGGGTTTGAACTTTTTCTTGAGGTACAGGCTGAAACTCCCAGGCAGAAGGTCAGCAGTTGCAAGGGACACCCTTTGGAGGGTCAGACAGTGCTTTGGTTGGGTCATAGCTGGACCAGGATGTGTGTGTGTACACGAAGGGAAGCTATGTTTCACCTTCTCCCTCCCACTGCTCTCCCTTCTCATTGAGTGATTTTGCTGGCGGTAGGGGAATATGGATGACGAAAACTATTAAGGGCTTAGGTGTAGACCATCTGAACTTAGATGCAAGCTGTTTGGGGGACTCGGAGAAATGCCAACTGTAGCCCTTGGTGATCTTGGGGTCCTCTAGAACCCTAAGACATCTTCGCCCTCCATCTGAGAACCAGGAAGCCACAGTCAATTCCTGGCCAGGCAGCCCAAAGTTTCTGGAATCATTTCCCAAACAGACGTCCCAGCTCCCTAATTCCAGGTATGATGCCCATGTGCCTATGAAGAATAGCAGGATGTTGCTCATTCTGTAAGTTCAGCAGTCATCAGAGTCACCCAGAGGGCTTGTCAAAACAAAGACTGATGGCCCTCACTTCATGAATTTCTGATTCAGTAGATCTAGGATGCAGCTTGAGAATTCCCATTTCTAACAATTTCCCAGGTGCTGCTGGTGCTGCTGGTCTGAGGACAGCATTATGAGAACAATGGACGTAACCAGTACGAGCTTAGGACTCAAGCAGTGCTTGCTGCTTACAAGCTGATTGATCTTAGGCAACTTAAATTTTGGAATTTTTAACCTTCTTCCACCTATCAAATAGAGTTAATAAAACCCACCTCTTGTAATTAAATAGAACAATCTACATAAAGCACTTAGCACATAGTAAGTCCACAATAAATGGTTTCCGTTATACTGTGTTGACCGTTATTGATGATTAATGCCAAGTTATTAAATGTACCATACAAGGCACCAGAAACATTCAACAGACAAGGTAATGGCGGACAATGTAAGTCACTTCACAAGCTGCCCTCCAACAACTGTCAGAACTTTCTCAAAGTCTCCCACCCACGGATGACTGTTTAACTTTGTAACCCAAGGGGACTCCAGAAGAAAGGAGTCTAAAAATGCTTCGCCCACAAAGCAGAATGAACAAGAAGCAGAAAGTCTTAAAGCGTTTTGAGAAAATTTGTCTAACAATAGAAAACGGAAAGTCCTCTGGGTGTGATGCAATGGGTATAGAAATGAATAAAAGTAAACCGGGCCAGGAGCAAATTAATTTGATAATAATTTCAGAAAAGGAAAAGGAACTGTGCCATGCTCATGCCTCTGGGAAATCTGACAAAAAAAGTAAGGGTTTTATTTTTTTTCCCCTCCCTGTTCTAGGATAACTGGTATTAGCATCATGTTTTAAAAAAAGCCGCCCCTAGAATGACTTCATTGTCCTTCCACTAAGAGGAATTCTTTCTTCAGGACAGAGCGACAGAATAACAGGTTAGGTCACTGGGAACCAATGACTTTCTTATGATTTCTTCATGGAAAGTGTCTCTTTCCTGGTGGAACTTGGCCATATAGATGGATAAGCCAATAGTACAGTGGAATAAAATCCAACTATAATAAGTAGCGGATGGAGTTTATTATAATTTACATAATAAAATTAATATAATAAAGAAGTAAGTAGCTTTAAGATTTTTTTTTTTTTTTAGAAATGAAGAGATATGCTGGTTGAACCTTTTTTTTTTTTAAAGATTTTATTTATTTATTTATTTGACGGAGAGAGATCACAAGTAGGTAGAGAGGCAGGCAGAGAGAGAGAGGAGGAGGAAACAGGCTCCCTGCCGAGCAGAGAGCCCGATGCGGGACTCGATCCCAGGACCCTGAGATCATGACCTGAGCCGAAGGCAGGGGCTTAACCCACTGAGCCACCCAGGCGCCCAGTAGCTTTAAGATTTTAATTGTATCTTCTATTTAAGAAACTAATAATAAAGAGTTGGTGAAGACAACAATAGGAAAGTTCCTAGTTCAGTCAATGTAATAGTTTCAGTCTCAGGGCTCCTGGGTGTTGTAGTAAGTTGAGGTTCAGTTGACCTGACCTTCGGCTCAGGTCATGATCTCCAGGTGCTGGGATCACATCCTGCAAGGGGTTCCCTGCTCAGCAGGGAGTCTGCTTCTCCCTTTCCCTCTCCCCCTCCACTTGTTCTCTCTCTCTCTCAAATGAAAAAATAAAAATCTTTTAAAAAATGGTTTCAGGGATGCCTGGGTGGCTCAGTTGGTTAGGCCACTGCCTTCGACTCAGGTCGTGATCCCAGAGTCCTGGGATCGAGTTCTGCATCGGGCTCCTTGCTCAGTGGGGAGCCTGCTTCTCTCTCTGCCTCTGCCTGCCACTCAGCTTGCTCGTGTGTACTCTCTATCTCTGACAAATAAATAAAATCTTTAAAAAAAATAGTTTCAATCTCGATGATCTGAACATCAGTGCACAAGGAGCAAGTCTTCCCATCCCTGCTTATCTTCTGTTTAGCTGTGTGAGCTGGAAGGACTATTGGATCTTTAGATGTCCCTTCTTCCTTCATCAGCCAAAGGGCTGGAGTAGATGGCTTTTTCTAAAATTTTCACTGTCAAGTGGTCTTTCATACAATTTACCTTTCAACTAAAGAACTTCACATTGTAAGTGACTTTGTATAACTACCTACTTAATTAAATGCTTTTGCTTATAATGAGTAAAGTTACACTAACTTAAAAAAGACAGAGACTGTGGTATTAACTAATAATCTCACATTTATTGAGTATCTACTACATGCTGAGCATTTAGGTGCATGATTTTGTTTCATTTCTTCAACAGTGCAGTGAGGGAAGATCTAACTGATACCAGTTGGACATCCTCCATCCTCAGAAAGATGGAGCCAAGACTTTGCTCAAAGTCACAGAGCTAGTGAGTGTTAAGCCAGGATGTGAAAGGGGGTCTCAGATCTCTGCAATGTGATCGCAGCACCCCTGCTATTTAACACTTGGTTGCATGGACTCCCACAGAGGTGACTGCATATTGCATGGTTACAAATGGCTCAGGGTTAGACAAGGAAATTATCAGGAATTCAGGGAGCTCTGGGTACTGGTCATTCCCAACCCCACTGAGCTTGTGTTCTCTGCTCCCCTCTGCCCCCTCAGTTGTTCCGATTCCCTCATCCCTTGCTCAGAGCTCACCCAAACTCTGTGACTTGCAAAACTACAAAGGTCCTTTACTCTCAACTCCCTGCTTCTCCATTTAAATCTAAAAAGCAGCAATTTGCCTGGCCCTGCCCGCCTTTTCACATTCTGCCACAGGGCCTGGGATGCACCCTAAATGAAACAGGGCAGCTGGAGCTGGGGATGGGGCCAATGTCCTTTAATAATTAATAATAACTACTGCTTATGTGCTTGTTAGAGTTAAGGCTTTTTACCAGGAATATCTTATTTACTCATTATAGCAACAATTCGGGGAGGTAGATACTATATTGGCCCCTTTTCAGAAAAGGAACTTAACTAATTAGTGAGTGACAGCTCATAGGATCCATGCCCATATATTTTACTTGTTGTGGCAGCAGGGAGGGAAAAGAAGAGGGAGAGAGAGAATCAAGCAGACAGCAGACCCCCTGCTGAGCATGGACGGAGCCTGACATGAGGCTTGACCCCAAGACCCCGAGAACACGACCTGAGCCAAAATCAAGTCAGCTGCTTAACCGACTGAGCCACCCAAGTGCCCCCAAAACCATTTCTGAATTTTCTCTTATGACAGCTTTGTTGAGAAATAGTTCATTTAACATATAGTTCACCCATTTAAAGTGTACAGTTCCTTGGGGTTTTTTGGTTTTTTGCATAATCACAGAGATGTACAATCATCATCACAGTTGATTTTGGAATGTTCCACCATCTCAACAAGAAATCTCTTACCCCTAGCAGTCACTCCCATCTCCTCCTCGCACTCCCACTCCCTGCCAGCCTTAGGCCAATAATGATTTACTTTCTGTCTCTGTAGCTTTGTCTATTCTGGGCATTTCACATGAATGGAATGATATAATATACAGACTTTTGTGACTTAGCATGATTGTTTTCAAGGGTCATCCATGTTATAGCATTTGTCAGTGTTTCATTTGTTTTTCTGGCTGAATAATATTCTATTGTATAGATATTCTACACTGGGTATAGAAATATTTACATTAGATATATTATTAAAATGTATATTTTAAGATATATCTACATATAATCTTTTTTATTTTTTGAAGGAGAGAGAGAGACAGGCAAGAGCACAAGTGGGGAGGGAGTGGCAGAGGGAATGACAGAGAAGGAGAGAAAGAGCAAGAGACCACAAGCCCAGAGTGGGGAGAGGGGCAGAGAGAGAAGCAAACTGCCCACTGAGCAGGGAGACCTACACTGAACTCTATCCCAGGATCCTGGGATCATGACCTGAACAGAGGGCAGATGCTTAACCAATTGAGCCACCAAGGACCCCTAGCTTGATTTAATAAAAATTTACATATGGTTGTACTTTTCTTAGAATATGTAGATGAAAATTAAATAACCAGAGCCACCTAGTTTGTTTATAATACTTTAGGGATCTCCATTATCACTTGGAGACCCAATATCCTATTCACATTTAGAATCTATATCTAAGAAATATATTGACTACACATGTTTATATAATAAATACCTATTGTTATCCAGCATGTACCAGGCATTATGGGAGGAACTGGGGAATTCACAAAATCAAAGAACATAGCATTGGAAATTATTCTGAAATCTTCACATGCATTCTAGATTCTACCCAAATCTGCCGACTCTCTTTGCTATCATGTCATTTACAGATGCTCGAATTTGCCAAACACATGTCTCTAGCAGGGTGTCCTATCCCATGAGCAAAAAGTTTCCTATACTTCCTGAATGGGCTTCTTCTCTATGGGGCAAAGATATGAATCCATTATTTCCTTTCCCCTAAAATAAGCTTTCAAGGCATAGTCTATTGGTTCCTCATTTTCTCTAGACTTTTTGCTTCTACTGAAAAGCATTTTGAATAAGATGGTGACACAAAATAGGACATAATTTAATGGCTGCGGTTAGTCACAATTTAAGTACTTGCTGATTAAAAATCATGCCACAAAATGCATGAAAGTGTTTTTCTTCTTCCTTTGCTTTGAGTATGGGTCGACTTGCCTCAAGTGCCACTCTATTGCTTCAACACATTGTTCCAAAATAGGTTGGCATTATAACAAGTCTTTTTTCCCTCTTTTCTTTTTTATATTGATGCCTCTTCCTTTGTGATAAGGTTCTGAAAATAAGTGCAAGAGAAATAAAGGCTAATTTAATCTCAGAACCTAATTTCTGATACTGATTTGGGGTCAGAATGTACACTTTTTTTTTTTTTAAAGCAAGTGTAACAGACATAATAGAAAGGCTTTTTTAAATAGCAGCATTTCACCCACTTCCTAAACCAAGTGAACTTTTCCAAAACCAGACAAATTTAAACACTTTGTCTTTTCTGACGGTCAAATGATCATTCAATTTGCACAAGTTAAAAATAATTAGTAATAACTAGTAAATTCTTACTCGAATCATTTTTTTTTTTTTAAAGACTGGATCTATTCACTTGTTACTATGTAGAAACATTTTCATTGAGCTTTATTACAGTGTCGTTGTTGTTTTCATTTAGGTACAAAAGAGTATATTCAGAAACTTAGAAATAAAGGGCTTGTTTTCCCAATGAGTGGGATTCTTTTGGAAATAATAGTCTTTCTTTTTTAAACATCCTTATTTATTTTTGATGATAGGAATGCTATATGTTTGTTTTTTGTTCTGATGGATGCTAATCTTTCCAGAATGACTCATTGTCTTCGAAGGATTGCTGATTTCATCTGTTTCTCTAGGTATTTCAGATGCTGAGTGGTGCATTTTTTGCTTTCTCCTCCTTCTCCTCCTAAGAAGTAGCACAGTTAATAAATATAAATAAAATGATTTGTTTGAGGGAGAGCTGAGTAGAGGAACTACTCAAGAGACATTATTTCACTACAGCACTTGCCGTACTCTGTGCGATTTATAAGTGTTTCAGTGACCAAGGACCATCCTGACCATGTATACCTCTAATGCAAAAATATTGCGGCATGAACGGACAGGTACCTGGGGGTGGGGAAGTAATTAAGGAAGGCCAGAGGCACTGGACAGCATCTAGGTGATTTCCTAGTCACAGCTGCTAGGTCTGCAAAATATTCCTGGAAAGAAGAAATGACACGGGAAATAGAATTAACAACTAGAGGACCAAAAACCTATGATTAAAAACCAGACAATTTTCCTGTGTGTGACCCTTTAAACATCGTGTTTGAAATTCCCTTGGAAGGAAGGTCATGATTGAGGAAAAGGCAGACAGCAAAAGCACCATCTGTTCTACTCTGTCTTTTCCAGCCCCCCCAATACCTAGCATAGCACCTAGTGTACTCCATAGGTAGTCGTGAGATACCAGCTCCGTACTGACAATCAGGCACTCCAGCAACCAGCAACATGTTCCTGTAGGGATCCCTCCACTCCACCCTGGATCCATCTGCTCCCACCTCCCTGGACTGACTCTGTCTAACTGATCTGTTTCATGAAGGATTGACCTCATATACACCATCTGGGTTGAACTCAGGACACAGGTTATCCATACCCTAAAACTACAAATAAAGGGAAATATAACTTCAAATCTGGGAACAAAATTAAGGGGGAACAAAAGGGAACAGTTAACAAGCTTGAATCTGGAAACACTGATCTGGCACAAGAAGTGAAAAAGCTATGAGTTCTACCTGATGAGCAACTAGATGCTTTGTGCCTGATTTAGTGCCTGGGCCTATTGGTCATCAAATAGTTTTATAAGCAAAATTGAAGCCTATAGAAATTCAAGTTTTCCACTTTCCCCCTTTTTATATTTAATCCCCTTTGCTTTTTTGGCTGACCTAGGAAGACCCCAAGAGGGATGTATTGCAACAAATGGAATTACTCATAACTTGGAGTTACTACTCATACCTACTACCTTGTTTTGCATTTTATCTAAAAAATTAAATGTAGATTTTAAAATAATTTATTGCCATTAACTCCTACTTTAAAGACACAAAACAATTTTCCAGTGTAACTCTTCAGTGGTCACAAAATTGGTAATAGAAATATCTATAAATGTGTAAGATTTTAGGTTTTTGAATAATGTAGACAAGTATAAATACAGAATCATAAATTGCTTTCAGATAAAAGAGATACGTATTTTTTGAGAATGAGTTTCAGACATCATGAGATTCTACTTCTAAACACTTTAGGGTACATCTCCCAAGGACAAGGACATTGTCCTATATAATCACAATATCATTATCACACCTTCAAAATTAAGAATTCCACAAATCTTCTATAGTCTAACATCTAGTTGCTGAGAAATGTCTTCTACAGGTTTATTTTTTCTTTTTCTGTTTTTTTTTTTTTAAGATTTATTTATTTATTTGAGAAAGAGAGAGAGAGAGAAAACAAGTGGGGGCGGCAAGGAGAGGGAGAGAGAATATCAAGCCTACTTCAATGCTGAGCACTGAGCCCAACTCGGGGCTCCATCTCATCACCCAAGATCATGATCTGAGACAGAAACCAAGCATTGGACACTTAACTGACAGTGTCACCCAGTTCCCCTATTTTTTTATTTTTTTTAATCCAGGATCCAATCATGGGGCACATACATGTTGCATTTAGTTTAATGTTTTGTCTTTTAAATCTAGATAGCCTCTTGCCTTTTTTTCCCCCCCATGACATCGATTTGTTTGAGGAGTTCAGCCCTATGGTCTTCTGGACCTCACTGTATTCTCAGGCATTGTTGGCAAAAATGCTTTGCTATGTGATGTTGTATAGTTCTTATCCAATCATACCAGGATCCAAATAATGTCTGGTTGTCCCAGTATTGTTGATGGTAAATTCGATCACTTGCTTAATGTGGGAGGTTGCCATATTTCTTCATTGTAAAGTTCCATTTTCCACCTCATAATTAGTGGATAGGATGTGGGGTAAATTTTTAGGGCTGTATAAATATCTTTTTCCCCATTACCTTTCCCTTAGGAGGTTCGGCATCTACTGATATCTAAGTAAATTATTACACTGGAAGTTGCAAAATGGTGACTTTTCTAATTTTATATTTTCTTTCTACATGTAGTAGCTGAATTCCTCTGTGGAGAAGAGCTTTCTGTTTTTCTTTTGATAAACAGATTTCCTTTCAGTTCAAACTGTAGGATAAGATAATAAGGCCTTTCTGCAGATTTCTTCAAGTTCCCAGATCTTAGCTTGGCTACCAGAGCAATTTAGGATGATAGTCTCGCAGATGGGAAGCAGGAGATGTGGAAAATGTCTGAGCTGATAATAAACTCCTGGTTCTGCATATGTCACAGGGAGATAATGTGTAGGAAAGTAATAGTCCTTTTTATTTGCTTACATGATTGGCAGAGATTCTCAGAGATGGAATAGCTGTCCCTTCCATATGTTACATAGTGGTAGTAACTGTAACTTTTGCATTCTTCTGTAGCTATCATGCTGCCTCCCAGGACCTAAATCATCCACAATTTGCCAATGTTCCCCCCGCCATGTGCAAGTTTACTGACTGGCAGTCTCTTCTAAACTCCAGACGTGGGACAACACATACAGGACCTGTCCTCTTTCAGCTTCACAGGATGTTCAGAAAGAGGGCTCAGGAAAAACATCTCGTTCTCCTAGTTCCATGCCAAACTGGTCTCACTCCCGCTCATGTCCAAACACCAGCTGCACTTTTCCCTATCATCTAAGGCTGTTATGTGTCTGTGGGTGATTTCTTCTCCCTACTCTTGTGGTTCCACTAATGAATTCAGCCAGTAAATGCTGTGCAACTGTTCTGTATGCAGAGCTGAACCACATGCTACAAAGGGTACACAAATATAAGACTTGGTCCCTATCCGCAAAAAGTTTATCTGGTTAGAGAGACAATATCACACAAAGATGGAGCTGAATAATAGTCTTGTCAGCCAAGGGTATCTGTGAATGGGTTTGTGGGGTTTGGTACAAGAAATTCCAAGAACTGGAGCTCAAAATATGAGCATCTGTGTTGTTGGGGCAAATGTCCATGAGTTTTATGAAATTCTCAAAGAAACTGTGACTCCATGCCTTCACCACAAAAAGTTAACAATGACCAAGATGGACTAACTAGAGGACTGTCTACAGTAGCAGTGTTTTCTCCTTACCAGTAGTTCTCATGTTTGATGGCACATGGAAGTAAAGCATTGGTGCCAATAGATCAATAGACCAATAGATCAAGTTGGCCCCATGCTCAATAGGGAGTCTGTTCCTCCTTCTCCCTCTCCCCCTCCCTCTGCTTATGTTCTCTCTCTCTCTCATATAAATAAATAAAATCTTAAAAAAATAGATTGAATTCTCTGACTTCAGTGTCAATCATTCTGTCTTGCCATTTAAGAATGATTTAGGATACTTAATACAAGCTGGTAAGTATCCAAGGAACATTGGAGCACTTACAGGCAAATAAACTCTTTTGCCTGGGAGAAAAATTGGGTCTAGCCCTACCTCAATAATCCGAAGTTTGGTGCGGAGCTGAGTACTATGTTGTGACACATCAGCATTTTCTCCAAACCTGTCCATAACGTTCTCTCACTTTGGCATATCTTGGGTGAGCTTGCAAAGCCTTCTCATGTCCAAGGACACCTTTGATCCAGTGAGGTTGGCAGGGCAAAGTTTATAGCATTCAGTCTACCAAAAAAACTGATTCTCTGCAAGGTTAGGAGAATGGCCACAGCTACATGGAGGTTAAGGGTGCAGCTAAATGTCAAACTCGTTTCTGATCTTTGCTTTCTCCTGTGTATTTTCCTGTGGCATTTGAAGGTGGGCTTCTAGGAAGATTCATTCCGTTGCAGTTTTTAGCTGTACACTGCTGATGAAAACCTGTTTCTATTTGTAGGGTTTCCCTGGGGGTAGGCTAGTGTGCTAGTTTTGGATGATCTTCAGACTTCCACTCCGTCTGTGATTCTATCCTGACTCTGCAAAGCCCTCCTACTTCCCTGCATGGGCATTTCAAGGGCAAAGTCATAAATGGCAATTTTCAGGGCTGGTTGTAATCTTGAATTGGATATTAAGAATTAGATTCTTGGTTTTCTCAATCAGCACTATCCAATAGCATATAATATAAAATACATTAAAAATGTAAAAAGCAGGCAAATTAGCTTTAATTATCTATTTAACACAACACAACCAAAATGTTAACATTTCAGTGTGTGATCAATATAAAAAAATTTTTGGTACTAAGTCCTTGAAATTTGACCTGTATTTTATATCTATATCACATTTCTGTTAGAACTAGCCATATCTTGAGTGCCTAAATGGCTAGTGGCTATTGTATTTGGCAGCAAAGTTCCAGAAAATTTTTCCAGGAAAAAAATACAGTTAAGACAAAGAAGTGCCCTTCTTTCTATTCGTAATAGAGAATGAATTGAACAGTGGCCTTTATAATGAGACACTTCATCATCAGTCATCAATCGTACAGCACTGTAAAGAGCTTCTCAGCATCATAGCAAATTTAGCAAAACTACTTTCTAGAGATCCAGTAGCTTCCAGAAACTAATGACAGTTGCAAACTGTTGAATAGTCTGCCATATGCCTGGCATATATTATATTACAATGCTTTTGTTTACAAAGTTTTTTTGGGGGATACATATCCACTAAAATGTGCAGAGAGCTAAGGTCTGCTGGGTGGGGAGGAAGCAATACAAGCATGAAACCTGCGGTCTAGGAGGGAAGATTGGCTAAAGCAGTTAAAGGCTAAGTGTCCATTGCATGATGAGCATGAAAATCACTGAATTCTAACTCTCAAACAAGACCAGGTTTTCCCAGAAAACCTACATTAAAATTCCATTGTTTCTGCACATGAAACAATTACCCTTTAGTACTTAACAGTTGTAATAGTAATGACTGATGACTGATTTGTTTAATTTGTTTGAGAAAGTAGAGCCAAACCCTTTAGAAACAAATAGTTTTTTTTTTTTTTTTTTTTGGTAGGGGAAAAGAAGAAAGGGGACAGACAGATGGGAAGGGTGTGGACTTTTTTTTTTAAATAAAAAGTTATTTTTTATTTTTTATTTTGTTAAGATTTTATTTATTTATTTGACAGACAGATCACAAGTAGGCAGAAAAGCAGGCAGAGAGAGAGAAGGGGGAGGAAGCAGGCTCCCTGCTGAACAGAGAACCTGATGCCGGCTCCATCCCAGGACCCTGAGATCATGACCTGAGTTGAAGGCAGAGGCTTAACTCACTGAGCCACCCAGGTGCCCCTAAATGAAAAAAATTCTTAAAGCAATTTTATTTATTTGTCAGAGAGAGGGAGAGAGCATAAGGAGGGGGAGTGGTAGGCAGAGGGAAAAGAACATCCCACTGAGCAAGGAGCCCTGATGTAGGATGATCCTAGGACCCTGGGAACATGACCTGTGCCAGAGGCACAGGCTTAACCCATTGAGCCACCCAGGTGACCCAGTGTGGACCTTTTTGTTGTGACAAGATGGGAGTATTCCTTTTATTTTTCTTTTTTAAAAGATTTATTTATTTGACAGAGAAAGAGAGACAGAGAGAGGGAATACAAGCAGGGGGGAGTGGGAGAGGAGAAGTAGGCTTCCCACTGAGCAGGGACCCGATGTGGGGCGTGATCCCAGGACCCTGGGATCATGACCTGAGCGGAAGGCAGATGCTTCACCACTGAGCCACCCAAGCACCCCAAGATGGGGGTATCTCTTGATGATGGGGAGTGCTAGCTTGAAGCAATAAGCATGAAGCTTTAGTGCCTAGGAACAAGTGGCTATTGCTGACAGAGAGGAGGGGCAGGAGTGAATATAATGAACACATTTTGTCTACTTCAGAGCACTGCCCGTTCCTGGACTGAGCAGATAAATACAATGCAAATGTTTTCACTGGGGATGCTGTGGGAGATAGTAGTTAATGTCCAGAGTTCAGGAGCCAGACTGCCCATCACTGTGAATATGCAGATGTTACTTAAATTCTCTCTGCCTCACTTTTTGCATAAATCAAAAAATGTTAGTGGGATTTGATGAGAAAATGTAAATAAAGAGCTTAGAATAATGCCTGGCACATGACATGTACTCAGCTATTATTATTAAATTTAGTATTATTATATCAATAGTAATTATTATCTATGGGGCTCCCTTAATTTATTCCTGAAGTTTCACAAGATGGTTAACCCTATCAAGCAATCCTGATACAAAGTAGGCAAATTCTAATGACTCCCTCCCTTTAAGATGGCAAAACTGGGGCAAAGAGATGAACACCACTTGCCCAAAGGCTCAGAGTCTGCTCCTAAAATGGGGAAGGAGGCCATTTAAGGCAGTGGTGATGGATTTCCCCAAAGACAAGGACTTAGGACACTTGTAGGCTGGAATTGGAATCCAGGCTGCACTACTTAATTCACGGTGTCATCTTGGGAAATTACCTGATTTCTCTGAGTCCTTAGGCCTTCATCTATCAAATGGAGATAATAAATATGCCGATTGTTGTTAAAACTCAATAGCATGATGCATGAAAAGTGCATGTGGTCTGGATTCAATGAAAACAGTCTCTCAAATTATTATTATTACTGTTGTTGTTATAGTTACTATGTAGCACAGCAGGCAGTGCCTGTCTGGGTGCTGTGAAGTGTTTTGGCTCACCACTATACCCCAGCGCCTGGCACAGTGCCTGGCACCCAGTAGACACTCAGGAAACATTTATGGAATGAATGTCTATCATCTGATGAAGGGAGAGCAGCCTACCGACTCTGCTTCCTAGCTTAGCCCTTGTCCCTCTTCCAAAAACCAAACAGCTTGTAACCCAGGGGTTACAAGAGTTAAAGGGTTAAAGGATTAAAAAGAGCCTAGGCACTTTTTAGCAGTGGGATGGACAGCAACCCGTCTGGTCCCTGACGCCGCTGTCCAGGCTGCTGGAGGTCGCCCCGCCTGGACGCGCATCATTGTGTGAGCAGCTCTCTCCGAAGCCCTAATTTTTTGGCTTGCGGTTTATTTACTTAAGCATTTACAGCTCCGGGGAGCAGAGGGGCTGCTCGAGGCGGGGTCAGGACCTAGGTCGCGGTTTTTATTTATTTTGTGCCTCCCAATCTCCGCGCCTTCAAGTTACAACACGGCTCCTTTATTTGTGCATCGGAGAGGCTTGCGTTTCTCTACCTCCTACTGGGCGAGGACGGACCCAAGCAGCTCCGGGTCTCTGAAGCCACTTGCCTGTGTCCCCGCCTGCGTCGACCGTCGCTCCGAGTTAGTTTTCTGTGCAAACCCCAGCAGGGCGCAGCAGATTAAAGACAGACAACCTCGCGCATTTAATCCTTGACCGCAAACACTGGCGTTTTTGTGCCCTGGATTTCTGAAATTCTTGGCTCAAGGACTTAAGGAGCAGGGGAGGAGGGTTGGGGGGGAGGGTGGGTAACAGCTTGTAAAAACTTCCCAAAGCAGAAATCCGAGCTGCTCCCTGCCCCCCTCTCCCAGAGATACCTGAATTCAAGGGAAGGGGGGGTAGCCGGAGGAGGAGCGTCCCCAAGGGTTGGAGGCGCCCCCCAGGGGTGGCTTTGGGTCGCCGGCTGCAAGCCCTACCAGCTCTCTGCGAGAAGCCGGATTCGCAGCCCGGACGCCCCGCAGGACGCCCCTCCCCGTCCCCGCGCGCTTCTATTTAGAGCCCAGCCCGGAGCCCAGGGGATTCTGGGACTCGTAGTCCTTCCCCGCAGCCCCAGGCGCCTCCACGACCTCGGACTCGGACTACATTGCCCAGGGAGCTTCCCGGCCTATATAAGCCGCCAGGAGCCGCTTCAAAGTGCAGTAACCATGTGGATGTGCTGCTGAAGCGTTTCCTCAAGCTCGCTGGGGTGGGAGGAGAGGAGGAGGTGGTGGTGGAGGAGGAGGAGGAGGCAGAGGGTGGAGAGAGAGAAAGCGCACGCAGAGAGGAGGTGTGGGTGTTCGTTTCCATCCTAACGGAACGAGCTCCCTCTTCGCGGACATGGGATTACCCAGCGGCTGCTAACCCCTCTCCTCGCCCTGCTCCCCCAAATCGGCGTGGCTCCCGGGCACCAAGGTAGCGGCTGGGGCCGGGCAGAGGGCGCGGGGAGTTGGTACTGTCCTCCCCGGGCGCCGAAGTTTTGCCCCGCTCGCTGGGAGTTTTTGGTGGATTTGCATGCACTTGAGTACGTTTGGGGGCTCTTTAAACTGACGGCGTTTTGGGGTGTTCATTTGAGACTAAAAAAAAAAATGATCGATTCCAGTGATTGGCCTTGAGGGCTACCCATTCTGGACTGGAATGGCATTCCCCTAAGTTGGAAACTGTTGCAGCAGCTGCAGGAAATGGTTTTTTTGGGGGCGGGGGGAGATGTGGGGTGTCATATGTGAGTCCGCTCAAGGAAACAATCTTTTAAAAGTAGCCGTCCCTGGAGCTGCCTGGTTGAGAGAAAAATGCATGTGGGGGGGAGGGCAGTGGGGAGGGTTTTGAAAAACGGAAGAAAACCCGGGGAGCCGTGAGGGATGAAGTGTGGACAGAGCTCACGCCCAATGAGGATGCGGGCTGCGGATACTTGGCCTAGGCTCCTGGAAACAAGTGCTTTGGGATCTGCCAAACACTTCCCTTAGTTCCAGCTCCCCCGGCACGTTCCAAGTTTTTGCGTGCCTAGTCTCACTTGTCAGTTACAACTGGAAATAAGTAGGCAAAGTTACCTGTAGTCTTTGTCCAGCTGATCCCTTCAGCCTTCCGGTCTTGTTCCGGGAGGTGAGGGAGGGGGTCTCTCCAGGAAGGAGGCTAAAGAAGGTGGAAGTTTGCAGTTTGAAGCATTTCTGTTAGGGGCCCGTCTGTCTGTAGTCTTAACCTCAGTCTTTTTTTTTTTTTTTTTTTTTTTTCTTTCTGAATACCTAGGAGCTGACTACGGAGGAGCAGGATTCGCACAGCTGGAGGGTTTTGGCAACAGAGTGCCTGACCTAGGTCAGGTGAGTGTAAAGCCTGAGAGCTGTAGTCAATAATGAGTTTCTGTTTTAAGTGTATGTTATGTCCTCTCTAAAGAGCCATGGAGATTAGAAGTAGAAAAGAAAAGCAAATTCCAGGGCTTGGTGTCCAAAATTTGTCACTGCCTTCTGTAAGAGCTTTAGGGAGCATTTGAGATCCAGGGGGCAGTCCTGCCTAGCACTTTTGGCCAAGATTCAGACTTAAAGCAACCTGAAGGGTTATTGGGTGGGGGGAGCAGAAGCCATTAAATGGAGCAATGAAAGAAATGCCCATTGATGCCTGGCAGCGTGCTGATGATTTAAATTCTGAAGGATAAAGTACATTTCATCAGCCAAGATATGGAAGCAAAAATTAACTGCCTCTGTCTTTGAAAAGTAGTCACTTTTGTTTTTGTTTTTGCTGTAACATGTGTTTAATCAGAGTAGGCTGGATTGTAAGAAATGAAAGTGGTTGCTGGCAATTTGGAAGTATTAGTACTTTAAAAAGGGAAATTAGTTCTTGAAGCATGAGAGAGTAGCATCCAGTCCTTGACCTGAAGCTGCCTGAAAGTCAAGGAATCTGATGAGCCCCTCTTGTTTAGGTGCTTATTGTGGGATATGAGTTGAGGGCAGCATATCTGTAAAGATAAGCAGCTTCTGTCACCTGCCCCAAATGGTCAGACTGCACTTTAAAGAAAGGGAGGTTTTAACAGCTGCCTATACATCCCATTGCTGCAGATTTGACCATCACAAGTTTTCTTCTTCCGAAATGGCCAGGAACAGGGTAGACAATGGGGTAATAGGTGGAGAACTGGGTCTCAGCTACTTCTTAAATGTTCTAAATATTTAGCTGTTCCCCGGGCTACAATCTTTGGGCTTTTTAAATTAGAAAATAAAAGGCAGACACTTCATTATAGTAGTATAGTGCTTTTGTTTCCTGTTGATAAGATCCTTAGGCGTGCTGGTGGAGTGGGAAGCCTTTGGATGTGTGGGGTGTAGTTCATTCTTGGAGTTCAGTTGATTTTCATGGCTACTTGGGTGCTCAGAAGACCAAGGAAAGGGTTAAGTTCCCGTCTTTTGAGTAAGCTACAGCCTGGGAGAAACTGATCCATAGACTCTTCTCCAGCTTGTTGCTAAAAATAATACTGACACGTGAAGTACTTGTGAGCGGGATCCAGAGCCATATAGCACAGAAACTCAGTGAGTTGGGTACAGGTGAAGAAGCTGAGGTGTAGAGAGTAGGAATACTTGCCCAGTAGCTGGTGCGCAGTGGAATCAAACAAAGTAGAACTCCTAGTTGTGGGGCTTATTGTGTTCCACAGATGCATTTAAGCTAGAGGGTAAAGGTGAAGGGAGAAGCTAGAATGGTAAACTTATTTCTGTTAACAAAATAAGTCTTGCTTATGTCCCACCAGTGAGGAATGAGTAATAATATCTACCTTGATTTAAGAAGGAAACGATGTAGCCATTGATGTAGGGATAAGAGTGTGGCTATTTGAGGAGGTATTAGAGGTTTATACTGACTTTGTTTTAGAAAGCTGTATGCTGAAAGCCTGAATGAGGAAAGTAAACGAAACCAAACCACACCACAAGGAACATTGTCTAAATTCAGCATTAGGTTCATCTCATAACTGAAATCCATCTCGATCATCTACATCAAGGCATCTGAGCAGGTTAAAAGAATCAGGTATTTCTCAGTCTGAATAATTTGATAATTTGAATTGCAGTGAGTCTAAACTGTGAAGTATCGGTATCTTTTCATTCTTTTCATATACTCTTAAGTTTGGTTTGTGGCCAATTGTGCAGAACACTTTCATTTTTTTCCTTGTGTGTGCATGCATGCACGTGTGTGTGTGTGTGTGTGTGTGTGAAAAGTACAGTCTGTTCTTTAAGTAATTCAAATCAGAACAGGATATACTATCAAGATTTCCTTCTTACCAGGCAGGGAATGTTCTTCATGCTCTAAATGAATGACCCCTGGCCTCCACTTTGAGCCCCATGAAATTGTTGGGGGTTGACAATAGTATTATTCATTTTTAAACAAAGTGGTTGCCTTTTGGAGGGAATTGGCATCCTTTCTTTAGGAATGAGAGATGGAATTGTTGCTTAGAAGAAAGGAAAGATGAACCCAACAAGATAAATCTCTTGCCTTTGTCCTCAAAATATTTTCAAGTAGGGAAGACCAGGGGATTAGAGGTAGAAATGAAACTTGTAATCCAATGGTATACAACTAACTGACTTCTAGACAAAAAAAGTTGCAGTGTTTTTAGTTCACTTATAATTATGTCATGGAAACTGATTTCTCGACAACCAGCTGTTAAATAACAAACCAAAATGAAATAATAAACACCAAATATGAACAACAGAAAACCACAACAAAAAATAAAAATACATCTGAAGCTAGGTTTCTAGATCAAGCTGTCCTTGGATATATCTTATTAAGGAGTCTACACAAGGCCAGTGTCCCATCTTGTTTACTGTTGGCATTTGTAGGCTTTTTATTAACTGGAAATGCATTTAATTTTTTAGTTTATTTTTGCTGTTTTAAGCTTTTGCACTGCTCTTTGGATGAAATCAGTTAAGTCTTGAAGTCAGTGACATGAATGACATAATTTTTATGATTCTGACCAATTTTTATAGTGTCTCATTCTGAGTTTATTGCTAATGAGCATGAGCTGAAAACGCCACTAAAACTGTCACCTGTGGAGCTATTTTTCCTATTGAACAATGGCTAGGGTCTTCCCTCAGCTGGACATAGTTTAAGGCATTTGGTGTGATGAATCTCTTTATGAATGTCTAACACCTACTAAAGTTGTTACTTAAAGCATTTATTCCTTCATTCAACAATTTCTTGAGGACCTACTATGTGTTGGGATATGTTCTAAGTGCTGGGCATACAACGATGAAAATCCTGTTCCCAAGAGGCTTAAATCCTAGTTGGGGGGAAGCAGGAATTATAAGTAAGCAAATATTATTGTGTACCAGGTAGCAAGCGCTACAGAGAAAAAGAAAGCCAAGGAAAGGGGAACCGGAAATAACAAATGTTGATGAGGATCGGGAGAAAGTGGAACTCTTGTGTCCTGTTGGTGGGAGTGTAAGATGGTGTAGTCACTGCAGAAGACAGTTTGTATGGTAGTTCCTCAAATGATTACCAAATGATCCGGCAGTTTTACACTGGGTATATAACCAAAAGAATTGAAAGCAGGGACACAACTGGTATTTGTACATTCATGTTCATAGCAGCACTGTTTACAGTAACCAAAAGGTGGGAACAACCCAAGTGTTTACTGACAGATGAATGGATAAACAAAAAATGGTATGTCCATATAATGGAATATTATTCAGCCTGACAAAGGAATAATATCATTATACATGTTACGAGATTGGTGAAGGTTGAAAACATACTAAGTGAAATAAGCCATACATAAAGAGGACAAGTAGAATGGTGCTTACCAGGGGCTGGGGCTATGTGGAATTTGTTTAATGGGTACAGAGTTTCACCTAGGGAGGATGAAAAAGATCTGGAAATGGATGGAAGTGTTGGTTGCTCAGCTCTGTGAATGAATTAATGCCCACGAATCTTACACTTACAAATGATTAAAATGGCAAATTTTATCTTGCGTTCATGTATTTTACCACAATAAAGAAATGGTAACAACAAAACTGCATAAAGGGGATAAAAGTATTCAGGAAGGGATCTCGAATAAGAGGAATCAGGGACGGGCTCTTGAACAGAGTGCATCTGAGCAGAGAGCTGAAGGGAGCGAGAGGTTAGCTGTGCTGAGAAGGACGTTCCAAAGCTTTGGCTGGAGCAGAAAGTGCTGAGGCCCTGAGATGCGAGCAGGTACAACAGGTTAGGGAAAGGCCAGGAGGCCAGATTGGTTGCAGCTGAGGGAGAGTGCTAGGCGTTCAGGTGGGAGAGGGAGTCAGGGTCAGATGTTAGAGGAGCCTGGTTTTGCAGGTAAGCCTTAATTGATTTCCCTGAGGATTTCTTAACTTTCTCAGAACCCTTAATGTTCTCTGCCTCCCTGAGCTACCTTCTCCTTTCTCAAGGGACTGGTGAGGCTGGCAGGATCGCCTACTGGATTCGAACTTAGCTGGGGGGCGGGTGGTTCAAACCCAGATTTCTAGACAGTCTCGTTAATTAAATGTCTTACCTCAGATTGTAATCCACTTTAGTAGGAAGGGAATATTCTTTTTGGTTTGGATAATGAAGTTTAAGAGCCTAATGATATTCCTGGTGGTTCTTCTTCAACACAGACTTTGTGTACTTTGCTACCACACCCGTCTGTCAGGTCTCATTATACGGAATTACACAAGGAGAACTCATGCTCTGCTTCCAGCATAACCCTGAGGGGATACCAAGTTCCACATAAGTGATTCTCCCTGATAAGTGAAGTGGACCCCTTTGTGTGTATAGATTTATAATGCACATATGTGTTGTTACTTAATTGCATAAGATAAGCATATTCAATTAAAGTAAAATAGTAAGAAAGATAAACAATAAAACCAAACTAGGCACCCCCAGTCCCACCATCCAAGGTAAGGGTTCCAGACTCCTCCACATCCAAGGTGAGGGTTCCAGACTCTTCCACATCCAAGGTGAGGGTTCCAGACTCCTCCCATGTATACATATATACAAATTACATGTATGTTTAAATTTCATAAAAAAGGACTCATACAGTACTTCAAGTTTGGTACCTTGCTGTATTGTACTCGATCCTGAAGCTCTGTTCTTGTTAATAAATAGATACGTATGCCTTCATTTTTCTGAAGGTGCCTGTACATTTGAAGAGATTGCCTTTGAGTGGTCACATGGATGGCATCTTTCTTCATCATCATAGAATCCAAGTTTTCTCATTCAGTTTATATTCTTTCTTTAAAGAAAACCGAATGGAAGCTAAAGCACTCTTCAAAAGTTAGCTATCTTATTGTAGGGATAAAGTCTAGTAATCATTCATTTCAATGCAGAATTTTTTTTTTTTTACATTTCAGTTATTTTATTTTTAAATTTTTAAATTTTTTAATAAACATATAATGTATTATTAGCCCCAGGGGTACAGGTTTGTGAATCTCCAGGTTTACACACTTCACAGCACTCACCATAGCCCATATCCTCCCCAATGTCCATAACCCAACCACCCTCTCCCTACCCCCTTCGCCCCGGCAACCCTCAGTTTGTTTTGTGAGATTAAGAGTCTCTTATGGTTTGTCTCCCTCCCGATCCCATCTTGTTTCATTTATTCTTTTCCTACCCCCTAAACCCCCCACGTTGCATCTCCACTTCTTCATATCAAGGAGATCATATGATAGTTGTCTTTCTCCATCAATGCAGAATTTCTTGTCTCTTCTTCAGGGTAACCTAATTCTCTGGAGTAGGTAGGGCCAGGTACTTTTTTCTGTTTATTTGCCCTTAAAAGGAAAACTTCACTATAGAAAATTTGAAGTATGTGTGACAGTGAGATCTTTGTAGAACAAATCCCTCTATACTCATCACCCACCCTTCATGGTTATCAATCCATGACTAAGCTGTGTTCACCTGTATTCTGATACACTCTCTCCCTCCTGTTGGGTGAGTCAGAAACAAATACCAGGCATACCAGTTCATCTGTCTTTTAGTATATATCTCTAGTACTGGGATTAAAAAAATTGTGATACTTTTATCTACCTCAAGGAAAAACAAATTTTTTAATTAACTCTATGTTCTCACTTCCTTCCAACATGTGTAAGTGCATGTATACACACCCATGCATACCATATAATATATATACATCTAGATAATGTCATAATAATTTATATGCATATTTAACAGTTTGTTTGAATTAGGATCCAAATAAGGTCAATACATTACAAATGGTTGATGTGTCTTTTAATCTGTATATTTCCTCTACACCTCTTTTTCCCCAGGCATTTTGTGGTTGTTACTGAAGAAACTGGGTGATCTATTTTCCTATTTTGCTCACTGTATCTGTGTGGTATAGTTGAACATGTTCCTCTGTTCTCTGTATATATCATATCTGGTTATTAAATGTAGAACCTTGATCAGAATCAGGGTTTTTTTTGGGGGGGTGCACTACTATTTTCTTGAACTTTATTCAGGGGAGTGTGTGATGTGCGTGGGTACGTCTTCTTGTGATATTCGCAGCCATGAATGTTCATTTCCTTAATCCATTAGTTCATTTGGACTTGTAAAACTCCTATTTTTCTTTATCCATTCCTTAGCTGAACTATTTTATAAAAAGAAATTTCCTTCCACTAAGTTTTTTATTCCCTGGTATATGTAGTTCATGTAACAAAGAATCTGTACTTAAATTTCTTTCTGTATTTTACCAGTTTTCAAAAATATCCACTTGATTCCCTACCATGATACATGACAGTGGTTCTCAAGGAGGTGACACTGGGCAGTATCTGGGGACAGTTTCGGTGGTCACAGCTAGGGCGAGAGCGCTCCTGGCATCCAGTGGATAGAGGCTGGAGATGCTAATAAATAGCCACAGTACCTCACCTCGCCCTGTCACAACACGGAACTGTCCATTTCTTAGTAACAGCCATGCTACTGGTGAGAAACCCTTATACTAAGATGACAAACTGGTATTTTTTTTTTGTTAGTATCTTTATGAACTGGTGGATTTAAGCGTATTTTATATGTTTCTCTTTGTGTAGCTATCCTTCTTGATGATCAAAATATTCATTTTTGCTGAGCAACTTTGGCTATTCAGATTGGTTCAAAAAACACAACCCTAGTAGTCTTTGATAGCTTTCTTGATTTTGATACAAATGTTCCAGGATCATCGTCTATCTTTCTTATTCCAGACCTGGAATCAGCCTTTCCTCCAAGGAGCCATAGATCCTTTGAGAGGGAAATGGTGTTTAGAGACCTCTCCTCAGGGACAGAGATGTATTCTTATTCTCCTCCTACAGGTCAGAAAAAAAATCTAAGCGAGGAAAACTTCCAACCTGAGTGCTTTCAGTGGAAGTATTTCCAAAATGTAATCAACACATCTTTGCCTTTTAAAAAAGCATTCTGAATGTACACAAAACTTTCCATTTTGGTATTGGTTATAATCTCAGTATACTGGTATCTTAATACCATTGTGCCCCCCAGATGAGCAGAAATGTTATTCTTGTTCTGCACGCATGTTTTTCATACTGTATGGCACCCCATGATGAGGTCCCGAAATCATTTTAGCGGGCCTCCATCACAGCTTTTTAATGGAGCGGGGTAGAATAGAAAGCGCCAAACTGTTATTTTATGGGTACTTGGAAGGAACCGCGTACGTTGCAACGAATGCTCCCCTGCCCTTCTCTGTCTCACACACAGTGAGCATTGGGTTGTAAGTGTAGTGTATTTCTTACTGTGGGTTGCAGTTTCAAGTTTGAGAAATGTTGTTTTACATTTTTATTCCTCCATATGTGGTCATCACACTAGCATCAAGGGTTTCCACAGTGAACTCCTTAGAAATGTGGACTCGGAGGCCCCACCCCTGACCCACTGAATCAGAACCTGCCCTCTTAGCACAATCCCCATGGGATCCATGCACACTCGAAAGTATGAGAAACTCTCGACTGAACCCCTTGTGCTTTTTCAGTACTTGCCTTATTTTTACAGCTATTTTTTCTCACCTGTCAAAAGTGACCTTTGTACTTGCCCCTCGAAGTCTTTCCATTTTCAGTGAACTGGAAAGATAGGCGAAGTCACCCACTGAAGATGAGCATGTAGGCCTGGCAGGACCCTTTTTGACATCTGGGGGCTTTCATTTGGGGACTCTTTTATTGACAGTTTCAGGTAGAGCTAGAAATCAAACAATACATGTAAAACCTGCTTAAGGCTGGGAAGGCCCAGATATGAACAAGGCTGCGTTTTAATATGATGTTGTCACACTTTGAGCAAGTTAGGTTTTATAATGTTTTATGACCTGTCCACTTAGCAGAACCTGTGGACTGCTTGATAGAATGTTGCCTTTCAGAAAAAGATGGACATAAGGGGGGGGGCGCCTGGGTGGCTGGTTCGGTTGAGCGTCTGCCTTCGGCTCAGGTCATGAACCCAGGATCCTGCAATCCAGTCTCTCATTGGGCTCCCTGCTCAGCAGAGAGCCTGCTTCTCCCTCTCCATCTCCCTCTGCCTGCCTCTCTGCCTACTTGTGATTTTTCTCTCTCTGTCAAATAAATAAAATCTTAAAAAAAAAAAAAAAAAGATGGACATAAGAAAAAACATCACTCCACCTCCAAGCTTCTTGTTGTTTGTTTGCATTTCAAGAGGAGGTTTGTCTGGGAAGTGATTTTTGTCCTGCTGTAACAGTTGCAAAACGTTACTGTGTGCAGGTTTCTGAAGAGAAAAAGCTGATGCAACACCTCGACTCAGGGACGTTCACTCCTGTGCCTGTGACCGTGTCTGCTTCTGTGTCTTTGCCCACATGCTTTCTGCCCTGCTGCCCCCATCCCTTCTCTGTCCACCTTGCCAAATACTTGTGTCTCCAACCCTAATCCTTCCTTCCTCTTCTGGAAAGCCTTTCCTGATCATTTGAAAATCTTTGTGATTTGAAATTCCCCAGCACTTTATGTCTCTTTTCCTTGCGGGCTTTTTGATTTTTAACCCACAAATGCACCTGACAAATAGTTACGCGTCCACAAAACCATTTGCTGAATGAAGTTACTTATCTCCATGTTTTGTTTCCCTTTGAAGGATGTAGACTGCTGGTCAGGAGAATCTAATTTTTTGTACACCCGTCCCGATTAAATATTTCTTGAATTGGCCGTTTGCATTGAAGAGGCCTTTTTGCTGTGGAGAGCAGAGTGAGGGCTGGCAGACACTTGTCAAGCAGCTCCTTTTGGGAGCTTGGGAGAGGTTGCTCAGAACGGTTCTTTGGAGGGCATGAGGCATGAGAAATTGTTGAGTGTTAATAAAAGGGAGCGGAGGTAATAAGCAGGTAGCGCAAGGAAGCTGCTCTCAGGTTGTAATGGTATTGCCCTGCTGAACCGCAGGATGGGGCCTCCAGATGTCTGAGTGTTGACTATCTCTTGGGTGTGGGCAAAACTTGTCCCATCTGTGCTTCTGTTTCCTCCTCTTTAGAATAGGTATAAAAATACCTGCTTTGGGTCATTGCTGCCAATGCTGTAGAAGAATACATGTTTGCAAAAGTCTTGCAAAACAAAGGCTCTGTCCTAGAGGAGTGGTTCTCAAGCGGCGGGCTGATTTTGCCTCACAGGGACTCATGCACTGTCTGGAGACTTCTTTGTCACAGCTGAGGGAGAATGGGTGCTCCTGGCATCCAGTCAGTAGAGGTCAGGGATGCTGCTAGACATCCTGTGATACACAGGATGTGTCCTCCACAACAAGGAATTGTCTGCCCCCAAAGGTCAGTAGCCCTGAGGTTGAGAAGCCCTGTCCAAGAGTGATTTTCCCAGACTGAGTGAGACTTTTCCGTCTCCGAGGATGTTAACCTTTGATTTGCTGGGTTTGTTTGTTTGCTTGCTTGCTTTTTGTTTTTTTGTGGTTCAGGTTGTGAACAGAGGGGTGTCTCTTCAGGCTGGGGCTAACTTTAACTTTTTAGTAAAATAAATACCACTCCCCTTCCCCCTCATGCCCCAAGTACTGGCTTTGGTTTCTGGAGCCCCGTGGTCTATTAGCTTTGGCCAGTACAGGGCTTTGTGGCCTACAAGAAGTCCTTCAGGCTTTTTTGTTGTTGTTTGCTCTTTCTGCCTATAAAATGAAGAATTTTAGCTAGATGATCTCTATCCACCAAATACAAAATGTTCTGACTAGCAACTTTGAACTTTGGATTGGCTTCTCTTATATTGGCCTTGGAGGATAGGAAACACGAGAGCCCACGTCAGAATTGACATCTTTTCTCTAAAATAACCATGTAAATATTGTACCTGTTTGGAGGACAGGTTATTTAGTGGGCATGTTTGTGAAAAGGCGAGTAGGTTTATCTTTGTGCATGTGTATCTGTTGTGTGTCTAATGAGTAATATTCACACTAGAGAGTTGCTCTGACCCAAAGGTTTACAGCTGCAGTTTCTGAGATGGTCATAGAGGGCCCTGCTTAAAGTTGAAACTTCTGAGTTGGTGACGTCCTTTGGGACTGTCTGAAAACGAAAGCAGAATGCAATTTTCTGTCCTCCGAGAGAAGTGCTTTTTGCACAAGAATACATTATCCCTTGATGGGGACACTCTGCATTCCTGAGGACCATTTGATGAACCACTAATTGAACAAGAAGGCAAGGAGGGGGCAGCACCGGAAATGTGTATGGGGGTACGGAGGGGGAAGCTGCCGGCCCGGTGGCCAATGCAAAAATACTGCATTGCTCATCCTTGTTTCACTATAAAGATGATACCGTCAAGAGTCTTTGCTCAAAGGAAGTTCCAGAATTAACCATGAGAGTTCCTAGTCACAGAAGCAGAGACAGTTGTAAAGAGAACCTCTTCCCTTGTCTTGGAGGAATCAACCATAAATGTTATAGGTTTTCTCTTCCCTGAATTTACAGCCATATTTCCATATATGTACCTGGGTGACGGCATCTTAGGGGGAGGCTTATGTAGAAGGAGTGTCCTTGGCCTCCAGCCAGGAGATCGATCAAATGCCGGCAACTCTTCCTTTTCCTGTGCACACTCTTGTTTTCCCTCCGAAAAGCCTTGTGGTTTGTCTGGTTTTGCCCTCCAGGGGGCTGCTTGCCCTGAAAACGAAGTGTGGCTTTTTTGTGTTTGGTGGCAGCTTTGGCCCCCAGGTTTCATCTGTGTTTCCTGGGGACTCGCTGCTGATGGCCTCCTGAACCTCCAGGCGCTTTTAAGTCTTCACGCATGAGCCCTTCCTTTGCTGCCTAGTTTAAAGGAAGTCTTGATTTTATTCTTTTTCAATGATCATTTTTAAAGCAAGCAGCAATAAAACCAGCACTAAGTCTTTGTCAAAGGCCCTCTGTTTTTTAGGAGGTGGAGGTGATGTGGAATGCCAAGAAAGAGCAGAGAAGACTGATGGATTTTCACTGGCTACATTTTTTAGCAGAAGAATCACTTTCCAAGTGCACTGTGCTTTGAGGCCAAGTGGCAAAACTCACTGACTGAAGGGTGGACCCAGAGGGGCCTATGAAGGTGGGATCCAGTCATTCATTCTTCACCTGGCTGTACTTTGGTAGCCTAGGTCTTCCTGGGAATAGTGGGGAGAACATTCTGCTGGAGTTGGCACTGATAAATTCAGATGAATGTTATCTCACAGTGTGCCCCCTTGTCTACATCCACTCATCGTGTGGAATTGCTGGTTGATAGTGTTAATCCTCAACCAATTGTAAGCCCTCAAAAGTTTAGTAAGAGTCATTTATGGGAGTTGAAAATACAGCAAGTTAGCCAGTAAGAATAATCACAGCAAACAGAGGTGTTTGCAGTGTTTTACTTCCTATGAGCTAAGTAAGCCCATTATTTTCTTTTATACATTTAATCCTCGGCACAACTGTGTGAGGCAAGCTCTCATGATCCCCGTTCTGCAGATGAGGAGACTGAGTTCCGGAATGAGTAGCTCAGTCAAGGTTGTAAACTCCCTGTCACATTTAGAATAAAAGGCAAACTTTTCACCCTGGCTTGGGAAGTCCCACTAGCCCTGGTTTCTCTCTTCTCTGACCTTACCCCACACTTTCTTCGTTTCCCATTAATGCTCCAGACGTTGTGGCTGGCTTTCTGTTTCTTGAACTTGCCAAGTTCTTTTCTGCTGAAGAGCCTTTGTACTAGCTATTGGCTCTATCCAAAATGCTCTTCCGCCTGATTGTTTTGCATGACTGCCTCTGTCTTGACTTTCAGGTCTTAGCTTAAATGTCTAAGCTTGCACTCTCTGACCAGACAAAAGTAAGTTGTCACACGGTCATATCATCCAGTTTCAATTCTCTGCCTACTACTTAACTGCCTGATTTGTCTTGCCTGTCAACAAACTCTCTCTCCTTCACGAAATATAGGCATCATGAGAACAGGGACCTTGACTGTTTTCTTTTTACTTATATATCCTGCACACCTAGACTAGGGATAGCACATAGTAGGTATTCAATGAATGTGTTGAATAAAAAGGGGGTTTCAAATCAGGGGGTCCTCTCTGAAGTCCTGCATGTTGTATGTTTTGTATTTTAATCCTGTTCTGTCCAGTTTTTCATATTAATGAAGTATGAGTCCTAAGCCCAAAGCCAGTGCCAAACCAAAACTTAAAATTTATAGCATTTTTCAACCTTTTGGGTCTCAGAAACTCTTGACATGCTTAGAAATTATGGAGGACCCCAATGAACTTTAGTTGATGTAGGTATAACAGTCCGTATTTATCTCATTAGAATTTAACACTGAGATATTGAGCTACTGAGACAAACACACACGAAAAATAAGCCATCACACAATAAAGCAGTAACATTTTGTGGGGAAGGAGGGGGCAGAGGGAGAGAGAGAATCTTTAGCCATCTCCACACTCAGTGCAGAGCCCGATGTGGGGCTCTACCTCAAGACTGGGAGATAGTGAGTGACCTGAGCTGAAACCAAGAATTAACCTACTGAACCATGCATGTGCCCCAGTAACATTTTTTAAATGAACGATAGCTGTATTTTCTAAAATAAAAACAAAAATTAGAGACTGACATTGTTTTACTCTATTGCAAATTGTTGGTGATCTGGCTTAATGGAAGATAGCTGGAGACGCATATCACATACTTGTTTCTGCTTTCAGTCTCTTGAGAGAGCACATGTCTTGCAGCCTCTGGAAAACTCCATTGTTGTGTTGAGAGATGGAGTGAAAAGGTAAATAGTGCATTGGTGTTATTATGAAAATAGGACTTTGAAGATCCTTTGAAAGGTGTTAGGAGCCCCCAGTGGTTTCTGGGGTGTCATTGGGAGCCACTAGCCTATAGGATAGCTAGATAACTTAAAGGTGGGTGGTGGTATGGAACAGGTAAGAGATGGAGAAGTTGAAGGCTTAGATAGCAGGATGTAATTGATTATCCCTAAGTCTGGGTTTTGTTTAGAAATATATGCATGGGGATGCATTTAAGCTGTTTCTGGGGGAAAAAAAGAAAAAGAAAAATTGCTTCCCTTTAAAGGACCTCCTGAATTGCAGAGGACACTGAAAACTTGGAAGCTAGTGGTATTTGTATGTTCATCTTTTTCATATGTGCGAGATTATACCAAGCATTGTAGGGGTTCTGCAACAGGATGGGTCATTAAAAAAATAATAAATCTGGGTTCTTCTCTGTGTCTGAGAATAGTAGCTTCCATTATAACTCCCTTCATAGCTGCTACTCTACAACCTTACTTAGTTCTCCTTGTAGCTTTTGGACTCAGATGGTTATGTCCTCTAACAGAAATTAGATTGTTTCAGTGCTTTATTGGTCTCTGGTTCTGTCAAATCTGGTGTTAAATACATCAAGTAGAAGCTGTTAAAAATAGATGAGATATTCCCTGCTAGCCAACTTGTTTAAGAAAGGCAAGTGATTACAATCCAGGCCACTGGGGAGTATTTTGAATGTCTTGAGTGATGTATGTAAGGTTGTCAAAGCTAAGATAATTGGGTGGTCAGATGTTGGAGAGCTTGGAGCTCAGGGAATGAATGGTGCCCTGGGTGGGGGACAGGTGTGGTGGTGGAGGGGTCCTTAGTTCCCAACACCAGTGCTTGGAAGGACCTAATTTAAGGGCAGTGTCAGTGGGGGCTCCCCCAACCCCCTGAATTACAGCCCCAAGGGCCAGGTGGCTTCATCTTAAATAAAGAAGACTTGGCTTCTGTGTGTCAATAAAATCTTCCGGTCAGACTATTTGGGTCTCTGGCTTTGGGGTCCATTACCTGGTGTAAATAAAGGCTTCTGATTTTCTCCCTTGCCTGTGTAGGATTACGTGATACCTTAGGTAACTTCTTGGTTAATGAAAGTGTTCTAATTTTGTCTCATTTCAGGAGTTGCTAACTTTTAAATTCTGAATTGTGTGTAGGCGAGAATTGAGATTTTTTTTTTAGAAAAACGAATATAATGCAATTAGTTCAGTGCCTACAGGAGAAATAGATGGGAAAAATCACAATAAGTGAGTTTTCTGCCACAGTCAAAGCTTTTAGCAAAAAGAAGAAAAAAATCAAAACCTATCCTGATTCTTGAAATGAATATACTTCTTTTTCAGTGAGGCTGTGATTTAGCCCTCCTTAACACCAAAGTAGTAGAAGAGGTTCTAAATATTGAATTATTTCTTTGAAGAGGTTTCCACCTCACCCCCTCCCTTCATTCCACAGGGGCCTGGTTTGGTTGTTAGAAGTGGGAGTGGAGTTGAGGTCTGGTGGTCTTGGTGAGTTTGGAGGCCAAAAAGCAACAATACCTTGGGTGACCTGTCCAAATATCACCCACCTCTTAGGCTTACAGAGCTCTGAAACCTTTCTGGGACTTGTGTTTATTTGAACGTGTTTCCAACAGTGTTGACTAAGTAAGAAGCTTACATCAAGTAGAAGAAGGACAGGTTATGGGCAGAAATGAGTGAAGGCTTTGGAGCAAGAAAAGTGAACTTTTTCCACTTCAGTCTCATTCAGAAATACAAAAATAAGTATTTAGTAAGGGCCATATATTGGGCTGAGCACTTTGTGTGGATTATTTGATTTACCCCTCAAAATGAGAGATGGGAAAAATTCCCTTGTCCCCTTTTCTTTTAATTGGATGGTAGAGCTGAAATTCAGAAAAGTTACGTCAGTTAATTAAGCATGTGAAGCTGGAATTCAGACTCAGTGGTTCTGAGTCTATTTCTAGCCTTTTTGGACACACAGGGGCTGGTTAGTGGGGTAGGGGTAGTTTCTGCCAGGGACAGAAGTTATATAATTTTTTTCTGACTTCCAGATTTCTCATAGCAATCTCTCTCTTTTTTTATTATATTATTTTTATTAACATATAATGTGTTATTTGCCCCAGGGGTCTCATAGCAATCTCTTGAAAGGGTCTAACAGAGCTCTGTTTTCTATCCTTGCTCCAACAGTATAAACTTGATTTTCATTAGTTTTAGGAAAACAATCACCTAAAAATACTTCACATTCTTTCAGGTAATAGCTAACGCAAATCCCAGGCACTGGGATTCAGTAGGAAAGAAGAATTCTCCTGTCATGTTCTCATGGCCTGATAGTCTAGTGGTGAGGACGAGTTAATAAGCAAACCAGTGAATAAGCAATTTTTGGATAGTGGTAATGGCCTGGGGTAATGAGGGTACCATGTGGAGAAGAGTGTCAGGCAGCAGTTACAGGTTGTCCAAGGCACCTGGCACTTTGGGGGATCTGGAGGAAGTTCATCGTGGCCAGAGTGTAGAAGGCAGAGAGAGAGAGTACAGAGAGATGAGGAGGAGGAGGTAGGCAAGGACCAGATCATGAGGACTCCCAAGGAGATTTTGGAATGTTTTAAGCAGGGGAATGACATGGTCTGATTTATGTGTCTAAAATATCATGCTGGGGGCGGGGGGCGGACAAAAAAAGACCAAGCTGGCTGCGTGTGTAGAATAGATTGAGGGGCAAAGAAAAATTCAAGAGACAATCTTAATGCAGCGCGGTCAAGAAATGATCCTAGCTGGGATTTGGGTGGGGGCAGAAGAGTTCCAAAGAATTGGAGTATTCAAGATATAGACTAAAACTTAAAATCAGTGAGATTTGATGCTCAGACTTCGTTATTTGCTAAATATTTACCAGCACCTACCACCATGTGCTAGGCATTGGTGATCGGAATAAAATGTTATACAAAACAGATCCCCAGACCAACTGATCTTGGCTTTAACGAGGATAGGGGTTGGGATAGGGAAGAGCATGAGCAAAGGTTCTGTGGCAGGGATAAGGAGAGGGAAGACGGGCAGTGCCGCAGGCTTTGAGGTGGTAAATGACATGGGTAGGCAGAAAGAGAGATGGGGCAGACAGGTGAATTTTTTCTGGTACATTGAGATGCTATTGGTATCCGGTTTTTAGTATATGTGGTGCCGAAGCGAGCACGCTATTGGTATCCGGGAGCTGAATCCCAGAAGTTGTTGGCCATAAGGTACAGATTTAGGAATCATAGAGAAGTCATAGGAGTCAGCAGAGGGGACAGGATGACTAGAGAGGGTGTAGAAAAGGCAATGAACAATATAGATTCTGAGAAAAGAGGTTTCGAGGACCAGTACCTCTGGTTTCTGTTCTTCAAGGATCTCTCTGACTTTGTGTGTTTTTATTTCAACCTTTCTTTTGAGTAGAAGCAAATGTCCCTTTTTGTTCTGCATTGTTCAGGGAGCAGTTTCAGTGGACAGAGAACTGAAGCTGAGCACAAGGGCAGCAGGAGGCTCAGTAAAGCCACTGCACCTCGCAGAGGCAGTAATCTTCCTTCCTCTGCTCGGATCAAGCCACTCTGGGACAATCCCATTTTAAGAGGTGCATCAGTGTGTCAAAGCAGTGGTGGGAGGTGGTGGGGATCCAGTAATAGTCTTCGGGCATTGTACGCTTCGTTCCTGCAGGTGCTTAACTGAGTAGTTTCTATGCATGAACTTAGTGAACCTCTTGACAGCCTGGTGAGGGAGCTACTCTTATTATCCCCATTTATGGGTGGGGAAAGGGAGGTTTGGGAAGGTTACAGAATGGGCCTACCGTCCTATAGTGATGAGGTGGCAGAGCCAGAATCCCCACTTTTGCCGGCCCTTGGGTGTGGAATGCTCCTGAGGCCCGGCCATGTCAGGAACCAGGGAGGATGGTGATGCTCTCTGCCAACAGAAGCAAAGTCCTTCGGAGGTCTGAGAGCATTCACATTGTGAGAGGGTTCTGAGCATCATGGGACAGATCAGTAGCAAAAGTTCTGGGAGGGAGTTTCTGTGTGGGGCGGGGTTGGGGTGTTGGGGGGGAGGGGGGAGGGATGTTTTCTAACTGGGCTCTCTGAACTTGAAACCATGGCTTGAACCTTTGAACCCTGGAGTACTGCTGGATATTTAAGCAGAAGCGAGGCCATCCATAGGAGACACAATGGGGGGATTCCATTACTGGGGTAAGAGATGGAATTCCATGTTGTATAGGTGGCCTCCAACCTTTGTGATAAGATTTTGTATGTTTGGAAAGCTCAGAGTGCCCTGAGGTTGGAATTTGAGCATAATTCCATACAGTTGAGATTTTTCTTAATAGGTGAATTAGGGAGAATAATTATTTTAAAGTAAAATATATGGTCACAGATCATCTAGGAGTTCATTTGTTTGGATACTCACCTGACTTTTTGTTTTTAGATTTTATTTATTTATTTGAGAGAGAGCAAGCGGAAGCAGGGCTGAGGGGAAGGGGGAGGGGCAGAGGAGAAGCAGACTCCTGATGATCAAGGAGCCTGATGCAGGGCTCAATCCCAAGACCCTGAGATCATAACCTGAACCAAAGTCAGACACTCATCAACTGAGCCACCCAGGCACTGTCCCCCACCCCCAACCTGACTTTAAACAGAGGATCCTTTCTTTTGCTGGGTTTAAATTTTGAAGCCCTAGGATCTTCCTGAATTCCACTTCATCTCATTAGGAAATCATAAATAGCATTAAGGAGTGAAAGTCTACCAGTCTCTGAACGAAGCACTTTACACGCACTTTCTCATCTGTTCCTTACAACAATCCCCATAGTTCCGTGTTATCCTCATTTTCCAGATGAAACAAAAGCCGAGAAGTTTAAGTGGGCCAGATCGCAGCGTTGAGCTAATCATCGTCATAACTGGCACCCAGAGAGAGGTTGGGATCCCCTGAGCTGGTCCCCTGAGCCTTCTCATGATGTTATGGGACCAGCGCTCAGTTTATTAGCAAAGAGCCCTGGGTGTCGATACAGAGTTTGACATCTCAGGTTCAGGCAGACGGCAGGTTGGCCCTGGCTGTTTCTGTACTGGGCGGGGGGGGGGGGTTCCTCAGTCATTGTGTGGACAACATGGGAACACCGGGTCCAGCTGTGAGAAGTTGGCCAGCACAAATGGTCCAGGATCCGATAAAGAGACAGGTTCTCCCACCCTGTTCTGAACAACAGGAAGTCTTCTAAAAGATTGCTCCCAGGCCTATCACACACGGGCTGATTTTCCACCTCCTCCCCTCCAGGCTCCAGAGGCCTGTTCCGTTCACTTTCCAGGCCTTTGTTTTTCCTTCCATGATGGCTGGTGATGGCCCCAGGACCTCTCCTCCTTCTGGCCCTTGTCCTCATCCTCTTTTTCCAGTTAACTAATGGTGGGTGAGAGGAGAACTCCAGAGCCTCCAGCCAGACTAGCAGGTTTTCTGCCCAGCCCCTTTCGAGGGGATTTATGTCTTGAGACCCCTGGGAAATAACTGTACTCCCCCCCCTCCCATTTTCAGTTGTTTCTTTAAAAATTGGGACCTCTGGCAGATGGCCCATTTAAGGATCATTGACTTTGGAGGATGTTCTGATTGCTTTCTGGGAAAAAATGTAAAATATGGCTAAAGTTTATTATTTAGTTGTCTACTTAATAAACGTGGTCAGAAAGAAGGTTAATTTCTTTTTTTTCCGACTTAACCCAGGTGTTATGTGGCCATGGTGGAAAAATTAGGAAACACCAAAGTAGAAAAAGGAGGAAATGGAATTGTGTATGACACAGAAAATCTGGGCTTTGTAATCTTATCACCCAGAAAATAAGGATGGTTGACATTTTAGTCCATGTTCCGAGGGTCATTGTTGATGAGAAGCTCTGCTTAAGAGGCAGGTAGACCTGGGTTACAACCTGCCTTGGGCATCTTCACTTCTGTGTATCTTGGTTTCCCCAATAATTAAATGAGAATAATAGCAGTACCCGTGAGGATTTCGGTAAGAGAACATTTGTAATGTTCCATTCCATGTTACCATTAGAAATGGTAACCCTGCAGGACTGTGCTAGAGAAGCACTGGGTCTAGACATCTGTGTCAGCAATCAGCTGCGGGCACTGAGTTCATCACCCCACCACTGACTTGTGTCTGCTGCTTTCCATGAAGGGCCTGGGATCTTTCAGTCAGGTAACCAGGTGGTGAGGAAAGTTAAAAAGACTAGGGCACACCCCTGTTTCCTGGCCCGGTCTCCACTAGGGCTAAATGGTCCAAAGGACAGAGTTAGTCACTCTAGATGAGGCCCTCCCGATGGAGCACGTACCTGAGCTCCTGTATCTAGCACTCACCTGTGTCCTTCCTGGAGGCCCAAGTGTGAAGACACCAATTTGGTGTGACTCCAAATCCAAACAGAACTTATTTTCCAAAAATCAGTCCCAGAATTATGTTGACTTCCTTAACCTTTATGATAAGTCTTGTAAGTATAAGCATATAAGGGAAATATTAGTGCCTTTAGTGTTTTTCATTTGTGCCTTTTTTTTTTTTTTTTTTTTTTTTGGTGTTGTTTAAAACATGGGTTTGCCTTTGGCCATTTAGGAAGAACTGACAAAATGATAGACGATTCTGGAGCATGGAACTTGGCTGGCAAATTGTCCCTCTGTGCATGATTTGTGTGTCTATAGATGCTCACTGTTTTGTTTGAGAATGTGTTCTCCTGTGCTGTCTTTCTCTAGGTAGAAGTTCAGGTTCAGTGAAATGATCTTTGTCTTGCCAGGTCTGGGTTGTTTGGAGGAATTGGTTTTTTCCTTGTAGATTCTCCCAAGCAGTGAACTGAGGCTCATTTTCAGTTCCTTTTCAGCACCTGGTAAGTAGGAGACATGCTTCCCTAGCTTCCTGATGATCATTGCTGCACAATTTTAATGGAAAGCAAACTTGGTGCCAGAAAGCAATTTCAGGAGAGAACACTTTTCCATGCCGTTAGAACTCTTGTGGCTTTGGAGGTGAATGATTTCTAGGCAGAACTTGAGCAAAGGCATTGGAAAAGATGTTTAAGGGGCTCTGAGTTTGGAGGAGAGATCCTGGGAAGACCTGGTTTATCCTCTGCATCTACATCAGATGCCCAGTGAAGCCATGGGAGTTAGCTGGGGTCCATACCCGTGCACTATCTTCCCCTATAAGTAAGCTTGGTGTTTTTTTTTTTTTTAAATGTTTATGTGTGTATGTCTGTCTGTCTGTTTTTGAGAGGAGGAGTGGCTGAGGGGGAGAGAGAGAATGTTAAGCAGGCTTCAGGCCCAACGCAGAGCCTGATGCAGGGCTCAGTCTTGGACTGAGATCACAACCTGAGCCAAAATCAAGTTGGAGGTTTAACTGACTGAGCCACCCAAGCGCCCCTAAGCTTGTTTTTTAAAGGTCAAATTAGTTTAACTATTTTTTTTTAAAGATTTTATTTATTTATTTGACAGAAATCACAAGTAGATGGAGAGGCAGGCAGAGAGAGAGAGAGGAGGAAGCAGGCTCCCTGCCAAGCAGAGAGCCCGATGCAGAACTCGATCCCAGGACCCTGAGATCATGACCCGAGCCGAAGGCAGTGGCTCAACCCACTGAGCCACCCAGGCGCCCCTAGTTTAACTATTTAAAAATTAGTTTTTAACTATTTAAATGTACTCCCACTTCTCAATATCAATGGCCTTCAGGAAAGCTATTCCTATGAGTCATGTCAGTATTTTTGTTGATACTTGTGTGGTGTGTGTGTGTGTGTATGTGTATGTAATGATTTCTGTGCTGTGGAGAGATTTCCTGGAACTTACGAGACCTTTCTAGGACTGCCCCAAACTAGCCACTGGTATTCCTGAGGGGGTTCTCACCCGGCCTAAGCCGCATTATTCTTCCTGCACTGACATGGTTTGGACCAGGTGCTAAGATCCTTTCTCCCCCTGCAAGTGTTTGGGTGAAGGAGAAGAAGGAAAGAAATTGAAACAACATTTGGATGAAGTGGGTACAGTTGTTGAATTTTTAAAAGGCCACTAGAGCTTTGCGGTATTTGTTACTAGGTTTCCTTTTATTAATTTTGTTGCTTTGGTACCTCAGCAGAGGCACTGCCAGACCTAAGTTTCATACCAGGTGTTTCCTTCTGCCTTCACATTGCCTGAGGCAGATTGAGTGCGTTAATGTTTTATAAGTCAGACTTTCCAACTCCTTAATCACTGCAAAGTTGTTGGCTGACTTCCCTGCAGTCTTTAGATTCGCTATTCATTATCGAGGGTCCTCACTTTGCAGAATTGGATTTGGGTGTGGTTGTGTTAGAAACCGGCATTATTGTGGTTGGAATATCCTGAAATAAATGATATATGGAAAAAAATGTTGTTGCATATGTCCTTGCTTGGCTCGTTTGAGTGCCTGCCTGTCACACACTCATTTAAATTTGACTTTTAAGTAGGGCGCTTTGGAAAATTGAGCGAAGCCAACTCTCAGTGACTTTTTCCCCCACTCCGAGCATTTCTTTCCCTCTAATAATGTTGCATATTTTACTTTGTCTAGGCTTTTGGAGAAAGACATGTCTGACAAGATGTCTAGTTTCCTACATATTGGAGACATTTGTTCTCTGTACGCGGAAGGATCGACAAATGGATTTATTAGCACCTTGGGGTAAGAGCTCCTGATTTCTTGTGTGGCAGGATTTCTTTAAGACCTCTTGGGGCGCCTGGGTGGCTCAGTGGGTTAAGGCCTCTGCCTTCGGCTCAGGTTGTGATCCCAGGGTCCTGGGATCAAGCCCTGCGTCGGGCTCTCTGCTCCGCAGGGAGCCTGCTTCCTCCTCTCTCTCTGCTTGTCTCTCTGCCTACTTGTGATCTCTCTGTTCAAAAAAATAAATAAAATCTTAAAAAAAAAAAAAAAGACCTCTTAATGCCGGCTTAAAAATGGATTTTTCTAAGATAAGAATGTTACCATTTGATGAGGCTTTTCCAGGGGCAGTTGGAATCGTGATACCAAATCTCATGTTAGCCAAGTTTACCTCTGACACAAAAATACTGTTTTTTTGGAAGTCCTGGAAGAGTAAAATCTCATTAACTAGGACCCTTGTAATTCAGAATTTATTATAATTTCCTATTCCTTATAAGGGGGGAGAGTACATAGTCTATGGGATAAAATTTTAGCATTATTTTTTACAGACCCCAAAGAAGTGCTTTTTGACTTTCATAAAAGCTCTTATTTTCATATGCTGACTTGTTTGTCATTTAAGGAAAGACCAGAACTTCTCAGATGCTTCTCTCTCTTCTTTGAAGCAGAACCTTGCCGATTTTAAATTGCAACGTGCATTTGAAAGTTACATATTACACAAAGTTCTGTAAATCAGATTTTTTTGTTCTTTTGTGCTGTCATCAATTTTTACCCAACTTTTAAGAGAGTAAGTACATTGCCCAATGTCTTTATTTGATTATCTTCTCCCTTCTCCTTCTCTCATTGTCCAGAAGAGGAAAGGAGAAGTGAAATAGCCCCAAACACAGAAAAAAGCAGAATGGAGAATCAAGATGGTTAACTCCAGAAGGCGTAGGAATGGTCTAGATTGTCTTTGTGTAGAAAGGAGGAGTTAGGCCCCGAGGTGGAATTATTGGATTTGGCAGGAGCTGATCTCGAATTGCGGAGAGGAAAGCCAACAGCTTCCCTAAGAACCTAATTCTTAGAGCAGCCAGAGACTTTCTTTTATTCAAAGCTATTATTTAAAGCATGCTTGGTCTCTGGTATTTGTGCAGAATGAGTATTCTTGGGCTCTCATTCAGGTCACTCCAGCTGCAAGGAGCACATTATTTCACATATAGAAGTATAGCTTAATTAAACTTCATTGCATAAAAATTTTGTTTTCAAAAGTCATCTGATAAAAAGCAGTCATCTGTGACTCTGATCCCTAAATCCAGTGACTGTTTCTCAGTCATTATCTTTTTTTTTTTTTTAAAACCTGTCTACACTAAAGACCCACTCTTCATAATTCATCTTCCGTGGGTTTTGGCAAAGAGGCCTTTTGCTGTCCGTGCCTCTCTGATTGTCCCTTTTATTCTTCTTGGCTGATTCCTTCCTTTTCCTTTACCTCCTGTTGGAATCCTCCATCCTCTTGCTTTTCAGCAGGTAAAGCGATGGTAATAAATAGCAGAGGTCGCCACTTCTGTGAGTCCTGTGGATGTGTACAACACTGTGTTAAGGACTGTCCACACATAATGCCTTGAATTCCCAAACACATCTGCATAGCAAGTACCATCATTTTTGGTCTTCATGAAGGCAAAGCCTCTGAGCTTCAGAGAGGTGAGGCCACCTGCCCCAGATTCCACAGCTGTGGGTACTCCAGACTCCAGAACCAGTGCTCCTAACAGCTGCCCTTGGCAGGGTCGACTTTCCATTCCCCACCTTTTCTGACCATCCATCTCTGGCAGAATTGGCTCACCAGCCTCTTCAGTGCCCACAGCTCTTACCTGGCTGCCTTGTGAAACCTCAACCCCACCTTATGCCTCATCTTTTCTCTGGGGCCCTGATTTCTTGTCATAGTGCCATTGCCCCTGCAGTGCTTACGGCACTGAGCCCACTTGTGGCAGCCCCTGAAATCTTTCATGCTGCCTTGCTTTTTGTCTTCTTCCATAGCATCCATTCTTAGAATCCCTATCAGGTGCAAAATCTTTGCTTTATAAGAGTTTTCCTCAAGTATTATAACAAATTATTATTGTTATTTTTTAAAACAAATTATTGATAGGGTCCCCACCCCTGCCCCCACTTTCTCCTTAATGTGAAGATGGTCAGTTTTGAATTTTGGGCTCGAATACTGCGAGGAATATTCCCTTGGTTCAAAATGGACTTGGAAACTGAAGTTTAGCTTCTTTTTCCTTTTAATATTTTTGACATTTCTGGAGCACCCATTGTGAATGACAGCGAGTGACCACCCTGTTTTTGTGGAACTTGGCATCTAGCTCCCTAGCCACATTCCGTTTATATAGATGGCGGTTACCTCCCCAGTAGCTTTATTGACTCCCTGAGCTTCAGAGCTTGAGCCGGACTTGGAGAGCCCGTGTGCATGCACATGTGTATCAGAGGCATGCTTCTGAATCACTGGGGAAACATGTTAAAAATCAAAGATCTTAGACCCCATCCTGAACACAGCTTTGAGAGGCCTGGGGATGAGGGGGACCTGGTATCAGGAAGTCTGAGGAACATCACCTTACGTGAGACTCCTTGAGACTAACTCTATAATTTTACAGATACAGGAACCGAGACCAGGAGGGATGAAATGACGTAATCGTCGTCAAGCTGCTCAGAGGCGGCAATATACCATCTACAGTCATTTGTCTTTTGGGCTAGGCTGGGGCCCTTTCTCTTACCCCTCGACCTAGAGAACTTGCTAAGTACTTAATTCAGCACTGTATTGGATTCCAAGGCACTCCCCCACTTCACATACTATGATAGCTCTGGTGGCATTACTATATTTACATTCTCAAGGGCTTCAAGTGGGAGTTTTCTGTATGCACATTCTGTTCTTGACTTTTTGCATAAAAACTTGAGCCATTGACCACATTCTTCCCCTTCTTGAGGGAGAGAGATCTTGCGTCTTATACCCAAAGGCCGCAAGGTGCTGGTGGGTTACTCTGGCCACTTTGATTCACACCAAACACAAACATATAACTGAGCACCTCGCCTGGGCAGGAAAATGTACGAACGGTGGGCATCTTTTGGGCCACAAAGCAGGCAGCTCTGTGCCCCTGGGAAGCTCTTAGCTTACTGCACCATTTGTGCTTCTCCAATGAGGTGAGGGAGACAGGAGGAGAGGCAGGGAATGCCGGCTCAGAGGGAGCGCCTTCATGGAGAAGATGGGGGCTCTGAATCAGTCTGGGAAGACAGGCCAGACTTTTAGGAGGTGAAACAGAATTTTGGAGAAAGTTGTGATAAGAGTAAAGGCAAACTATTTAATGGTGCCTTGCCTCTGGAATAAAGAGCAACACAGACTAATGGAGGAAACCCTGGAAAACTGAAGTGTATGAGCTGGCAGCAAGTTCTGTGGTCACTTGGCAAATGACCAATACCAGTTTTAGGAACTTGGATAAGTCATTTAAACTTCTCAGCCTCAATTTCCTCATCTGTTCAAAAAAATACATTATTTTAAATCTGTCCTAAAAGAATTGTACATGTCACTTTGGTCAGTCTGAACTTCTAAATAGTGGGTCTGTATATAAATTGGGGCTGGTCATTTATTTATAACTTTTTGCACTTTCCCTACCTCCATGTCGATTTCCAGTAGTTCCATATGACTCTCTCTTGCCAGTGGCTTCTCAGATGGCCTCAGGCACTGTTAGTTCCCGGCTGTATTTTGTTCTTCTTTCTCTTATAGCCCCTAGGTTATACTCTCTTTTTTAGTTTGCTTTTGTGGCTCTCGAACTAGCCTTGAGCTCCCTCAGGGCAGGGCCTAGTTCATATTCATCCTCACGTCACAGGGCCCGGCACTCTGCCTGGCACGAATGGACCCTTCAGCTACCGTAAGCTGAATGCCCTCACCCCTTGCTACGCCTCCTGACTTCAGCATTTTTGCATGTTTTGCTCAAATCCATCATGGATGTGGTTAAGGGAAAAGAGCCACAGAAAACAGTAGGTTAATGTGTGCATTGCAGGAGCAGAACCTGGGCTTTTGGATTAGGTGTAGTTCCCTGTATGGGAAGCCTCTAGTGTAAACAGCCTCCTGGCAGGGGAACGTGGCCATCCAAGTTTTGTATAGGAATAGCACTGGATATTCAATTTTTGCATCATGCTTAGGTTTTGTTTTCTTAGACTTGGCTTGATAGAGCATTTTTCCTTGTCTTCACAGTCTGGTTGACGATCGTTGTGTGGTTCAGCCAGAAGCTGGGGACCTTAACAATCCACCCAAGAAATTCAGAGGTAAGTTGATGTCCTTCTTGGAGTGGGTACCTCCCTCATTTGGAAATTCATCAAGTGTATTGCTTTGTATGTGTGTGTGTGTATGCGCGTGCACACGTGCTCACACATGTGTGTATTTGATAAGCAATTGTAGGCTTATTTGCTTACATTTTTTTACAGTATGATTTCAAGTCCAAGCTTTGTGACCTTTTGAAAATGTGTAAATAAGCTCAGCATCAAGATTGGAATGGGCTTTCATTAGAGCCTTCATTTGGATATTACATACGTGTTGATCAGTGAAAATTCAGCCTAAACCCTTACATTTGTGCACCTTTGTCCCTAAACAAACAGGATTTATGGATCTCATCACAAGGAACGTGTTACTGCATCCAGTCTCACTGTGCCTTTGGGGGCTCTGGTATTCTTAGATGCTTCCACCTGGAAGGAGAAGATGTCTGTTATTGCACTTAGTTTTTGTTAAAAGACCTAGGCAGGACACACTTCCTACCAGTAGCTTCCCACTACTGGTTTTCTTTCTAGGCCTCTTATATCTGGTATCTTCCTCTGAAGGTAGCCTTGTTTATTCCAGAAGGTGCTTAAAATATAGTTGAGAGGTTAAGAGGATAAATGTTTTGTTTTTCTTAGCTTTTGTGGTTTGTAGTTCTCAACTCCAGCTGCATAGTAGAATTATCTGAGGGAAGATTAAAAATTAAACAGATATTCAGGGCCCCACTCCAGACCAATCAAATGAATCTCTCGAGGTTGGGACCTGGGCACTGGCATTTTTTTTAAGCTTCCCAAGTAATTTTTTTTTTTTTTTTAAATATTGAGTTGGGGTTGAGAACCCATTGAGTTAGGATTTGACTCATGGCCTCAGTCCCAGAGGACTCACACTTTGCCATTTTTCGGTTACATCATTTGAGTGATAAGTTCTTATTGTTAATTGATGTGGAAACCGTTTGACTTTTCTGATAAAAGCTAAAGGAATTAGAATAAAATAGAAGGCAGACATTCAGATGGAGAGAAGCCATTTAGAAGATGTTTGGTGTTGGACTGCATCCAGTTGGCATGAGACTATCAAGAGAATATTTTCACCTGGGAGGTGGTGAGGGGGACCTTCGAAAAAGAGAATTGTTGCCATAAGCCCTGTGTGACAGGATCCTGAGCAGCTGTGGTCCCTGAAGCCTTTTCTTTCCAATCCTTCCTTCATGGCTTTTTCCAAAACAGAATCCCAAATGCAGCAGAAATAAAAGATTTGATCTAATAACTTTAATCTAGGCAGTGACTTACAGAATTAATTCTCTCTGCTGAATAATAAAATATGCCTCAGTTTATCTTCTAACAGGGCCAAGATCAGTAGACTCTGTGCCAGGTGCTGTGCTAAGCGTTCTGCATACATTTTAGCACATGGGTTTCTATGTCCACCTTGGGAGGGGATTGAGGTCCTCAAAGTCTGTGGTTAAGTGTCTTGCCTGAGGTCACACAGCTGGTGATGGATGGAGTAGGAGTGGTAGGTCTAGACTTTGGCTAAAATCACCTTGGGGACTTGGAAAAATACTGATGTTGAAGTTCCACCCTTGAGGATGGTCATTTAATTTAGGATTGATGGTTTCCTTTTTTCTTATTCTAAAAGCTTCCCAGGTGATTCGCCTGTATAGCCAAGATCAAGCACCCCTGCTAATAGAGCCTGGCCTGTTAGCTCCTGGCTTTATTACTTAGGGGTGAGCTGGGTGGGGTGTGGGTTTTGCAACTGGGGCCAAGTGGAAGGTACTCATTGCTTGGGTCCAGTGTGAGCACTCACTCCATCCTGCGCATAGGCCCGCTAGTTGAGAAAGGAACCTGGGAAAGGTGTTCATGCCCTGTACAAAGTGAACTAGTGGCTATTTGAATTTGCATTTAGAATGTTGAAATAAATGGGACCATAGCCAGGGCAAGTCAGAGTAGACGTACATGTTTTACTCGTACTAGGGTCAAAGTGTCTGGTGCTTCGATAGATATCTGTTGACCGACTGAAGGGACTGTTTTCAGATAAAAGTGACAGTCTGATAGAGGCTGATTGGAAAGAACCAAACTTTGTTTATGGCCCGGCCTGGTTCTACAGGTGGTCACATGACTGTGTCCTGATCTATGTTGACTGCTTGTCCTCATAAATAAAGATTTCTAGGTTGTGAGGTGCTTTGCACTTGTGGAAAAATCTGGTTCCAAACAAACTCTGCTGCAGGCTTTGCAAATGTAGGTCAGGACTGCCTGGGTTCCTTGTGCTGCACCTGAGGCTCTCGGCTGGCAAGTGAGGGGCCCAGGCAGAGGGTCACAAAGATCTCTCCCTTGGAATCGGGGCAGCAAGGATTTAAACACTTTCCTAAGCAGCCCTTCAGTTCTAATGTAGCATTCCTTGAAAAAAAGAAAAAAAAATTTTTTTTTTCTAACGTGAAGAAACTGATTTCTCTTTTGGAAGAGATTATTGCCTTTCCAAATATAAGTGATTTTGAAGTTGAAGTAATTGTGATGTTTAGAAATTGTGCATAGGGCAATTGGACAATTTGGAGGCATTTCTAGTCCATTTCCTTGCCGTGCCATTACACCCTAGAGTTTAACAAACACATATGGAAAAGTGAGATTCTGGCAAGCGGCTGGCTAGGATGATGGATTCTTTATCTGAGCAATCAGCAGAGCTACATTTAGTCATTTGGGTTTGTTGTTGCTTCCATTGTTTCCTTGCCAACTTATTTCCTATATTGAGAACCATCATAACCTGATCTTAAGTAAATGGAAACCAAAGGCCTATTTATGTAATGCTCCCTGTGGCTTCTGACTTGGTGTTTTTCATTTTGTGAGCTCCTCTTGAAAACTGCCACTCTCGTGGTTAATAGCATAGGCCCTGGGACTGGGCTTTCTGGGTTCAAATCCAAGTTCTTAGCTGTGTGACCTTGGACAAATTGCTTAACCTCTGTGAAGCTTGGTTTTCTCATCTGTAAAATGGGAAATGATGTTAGTCGCTACCTCATAAGGTTCCTGGGAAGATGAAATGTGTGTTTCAAATTCAGTACTGAGGGAGCCTGGCCTTTGGTTCAGGACTCAGTAAGCCTTAGTCCTGTCTTTTCATTGCCAGTACTTAGCACAGAGGCTCGTACTCATAAAGGGTGGCAGAAGGGAATTCTGTACACGAATCCTTTAGTGATATGAGAGTATTGTTTTTCATTTTTGTGTTTAATGCTTTTGTGGGTAGGGGTGTGCATAGAGACCCAAAGGCCTAGATTTGAGTCCTGGCGTTCCCATGTACAGGCTAAGTGGCTTTGATAGATTAATTTTTCTGAGCTTGCTTCCTCACCCATAAAATGGGGGGGGGGGACAATTCCTTCCTTGTAAATACCTTATTTGTAAAGGTAATAGAATCGAAGATAATATGGCTAAAGAGCCAAATAGAGTATATAGTTGGTACACAAGACCTGTTCAGTGACTGGTAGCTGTTATTTTCCCCAGTAGCTGCAAAAGAGTAAAAATCTTGAACACACTTGCTTTTTTCTGATGGGTAAAAGTTCATTGCCAAGTGAATTGGGTTTTTTTTGGTGATTCCCTTGAATGTATCTTCTGCCCCGGACTTCATCATAGGAAGGAGAGATTGGGTGAACGTCTGGTTCACTTAAGCCAAGTCTCCTTCATTGTCCTCATGAATTTTGGACAGTGGCCCCTGGGCTCTAGGTGACGATAAGAGCAGCGACGTAGTCTAGCTCAGTCACCTTTAGTCCTTTAGCTAATGTGGTACCCTTTGGAAGCATCAGGGTCCATGGCAGGTAAGTCACAATCTCTCTTCTCCCTGATTTGTGCTGGCTTTGCTCATAATCTTGAAAGAAGGAAGACAGACAGATTGAAACCGGCAATAGAAACTTTGTGGTTACGGAATTCCTTCTTTAGAGGATGTTTTCCCCTTCCATCCCCACCCGTCTCTTCCCCCTACTAAATATAACAGCATCTTCTATAAAGAAAAGAAGGAAATTAACTACCAGTCTTGTTTTGATCCCAGAAACGTTGCTGTTTTAAATGCTACTTCTAGGAGTGTTGGAGGAGAAACAAGGCCTGGGGCTTTTGGGAATTAAGACCGGCATTAGTGTTGAACATGCCATTTGTTGTGTAATCTGCTTTTTCAATCTGCAACGGTCAAGTTCTTACCCTCAAAACTTCATCTTCTCCATTCAGTTCAAGAGGCCAATTCTTGGCCCCAGGTTTTCTGTTTGGTTGGTTTTTTTTTTTTTTTTTTTTTTTATCTTAGATGCTACCATATCAATGTGAGTGAAGAGTGAGAAGTTTTTAACTTTGCAGGAACCCCTTAGTTTCAGAAGAAAAGTTGTTTGCAAGGAAACTCGCTTAACACAGGGAGAAGTTTGGGCAGGGAAAGGTGAGGACAAAGGAGGCATTCTGAAATAATTCTGTGGTTTATATGAATTGGGGCAGAGGTCAGAGATCAGGCTGAGAGTGTGGATGTTCTAGGTATTTTCCTTGTCCCATGTTTCTTTCTTCCCCCAATCAAGTTGCTTTCAAGGAAAATAACCCACTCAGCTAAAGTGTCATGAAAATGGGTGTTAAGCTCAGGGGACATTGAAGCCCTACTATGTCCCAGCTGCTGGCCTTGCTGAGGAGAGGGGACAAGATGAGTTACACAGTCCCCCTTGCTTTCAGGAGTCTTGGGGTTTTATGGAGAAACAGAGCCACATTATAGAGAATAGGAGCCAACACGAATAGATCATCTGCTTTGTGCTGAGCACTTCCCACGGATTATCTCATAATCCATATAACTGCCCATGAGGTGAGCTAAGGATGTTCCCATGATGCAGTTGAGGAAAAGGGTGCTCTTAGAAATGGAGCGACTTCCCCATAGTCTGTTGACTGTCACTTACAAGGATTATCATTCATTCCACAAACATTATCAGACACCTCCTGTGTGCCAGCTGTTTAGAGTCCCAGGAGGAAAGGCGCATTCTCAGGTCACTGCCAATGCACAGTTGACATCTTTGAGGAAGTTGTCTAGAGTTGTCTAGGAAGTTGTTGTTCACACTGCAGCTGTTTATATGCAAGCAGAGGCAAAGCACATGAAATGTCTTTCTACAAAGTGTAAAAAATTGCCCCTCTGGTCTGTCATTTGCTGGGGCGCAGTACATGGTGATACTTCTCATGTGTGTTCGTTCTCTCATTCAGCTTGGCAGCACCTCCTCAGCCCAGGATGCCTGGTGCCCTTTGGCTGATATTGGTTGAGCATGTGGCCCAGTGTCTTATGACCTGTGAGTGTTAGAGGGAGGCCAGGGAGCAGTGCTCTTACTCTTCTGTGCCCTCTGGCCCCTTTTCCATTCAGCACAAGGGTCTCTTCAGGCTGGGACCCCTATTACCTCCAGTCTCTAAATGAAAGTGGGCCAAGTTAACTGCTTTTCTTCTGCTGTCTGCTGAAGCTCTTAACTTGGATTTAGGACCATGTAAATGCGGAAGAAAGCCAAACGGGAAGGCGAAAGCCCTGGATCCTTTCAACTACCCCCAAGATGGTCTGTGGGCTATGCAGCGTGTTACCTACAACTTGAGTCCTCTTTGTAGTGGGCGTGAAGGTCTGGACCAGTATAACCGTGTATAACCAGTATAACCATGTCTCTGGGTATCTCCAAGTTGACAACTCCTGATTGCTCAGCAGGTGTCTTGCTTAGAACAATGCCAGCCCAGAGTCACAGTCTCAGGGTGATACTGGGAAGAAGCAGCATATGTTGCTTGGCTACGACAAATTTGGACCTAAAGCTCTTGTGTCCTTGTCACTTTTACTGCGATTTTCCTCTGTCCCAGAGTTCTTGTACTACATTGGCCCACCTATTAGGGGTCTTGTGGACTTACTTAGGTGTCTTGGTTGCTAAAAAGAGGTTTCACATCCCAGGCAAGCTCTTGCATACCCCAGCAGCTTCTAAAGGAGTCTTAAATAAGAGTGGTATTTTTCATGGTTGGGGGGATAAGAAGTATTTGAGTACCTACAGCTTACTTACCCGATCATTGGCTTGCTTGTGTTGAGGTTGAAGTAGGCAGTGGTTCTTAGCCCATGTGGGAGAACTGCTAAGGCTGGAGTGAGGAGCAACACCTGACCTGAGAGCCAATGTCCAGCCCAGTGTCACCTGCCAACTGCTACGATACCTTAGGGTATCATAGTTTTCCCTACCTGTTAAGTAAAATGTAGACAAAGTAACTTCCTAGACCCCTTCCAGCTTGAAGCTTTGTGACCAGTGCTAGAAACAGGCCAGTTAACATTTCACAAGAGAACATTAATGTTCAGGAGTCTCGTGCTGTCCAGATGTAGGTTTTTGGTTTTTTTTTTTTTTAAGCTTTTATTTATATATTTGACAGAGATCTCAAGTAGGCAGAGAGGCAGGCAGAGAGAGAGGAAGGGAAACAGGCTCCCTGCTGAGCAGAGAGCCCCATGCAGGGCTTGATCCCAGGACCCTGAGATCATGACCTGAGCCGAAGGCAGAGGCTTTAGCCCACTGAGCCAGGTGCCCCCAGATGTAGGTTTTTATTTCTTCAGGATTGCAGATCTTCTTGGTCAAGGTAAGACAAACGTATGGAAACAGCTAGGCCTTACTCTGAGGCCAGATGGGGACATAGCCAGGTCTTGGGTGGCAAAAGTCTCTGGCCTAAGGTAACCAAACAAACTCAATGGTTTAGCTTTCTTTCAAATCACCCTCCTTTGGGTGATGGTCTTAATTGTTGCTAGGCAACAGTCTTTTATTTTATTTTATTTTTCCTTTTGGCAAAGCATTGAAGGGATGAACCCGTATCTTAGTTTTAAATACCCGCATGCAAAGGGGAGGGCCTAACTTAAAATTTGTTTGTTCTTTTGATTCCAATCCATGACAGGCCTCTCACAGTGGGGGTAAAGGACTTAGTTTCTGCCTGTCTTGTTAAATAAGGCAGAAAAATCTGTTTTAGGTGCTTGTTAAGGATACACTTTGAAGCACATTAAAGGTTTTATGTGTGGTTGTGCGTGCGTGCGGCTGCTTTGGAGAAAGCCTCTTTTAACTTTGTGTTCGCAAAATCAATTCAAATTTAATAAAAAGATTAGTAGGTTTTTTTATAATCATCATTTCAGACTTACCAGCTTATCTCAATCTTGCACCAACAGACTCCCATTTAAAGGGAACAACACTGTAATTTAAATCCATTCCCCAGGCAACATAGAATGCTCACCGTGGGTCGCACATTCACTGGGTTCATGCCTGCTGCTTGATTACTCTGGGGTCCCACACATTGCCGCATGTGGCCCTCACTGGATTTCTGCCTACTTGCTTGAAGCTTTGAGATGCATCTCTGAAAGCTCCAGGCATCCTACACTTGGGGGCAAGAGAGCTTCTGCTTCCTTTGATGCCCTGGATAGCTTCCTTTGTGAAGATCAGAGCCACCCAGGGAAATTAGGCCCCAGACCCCTGTCCTGTATTTATTTACCCATGATAATTCATTTGCTAATGGAGAACAGGTTTCAACTTCAGTGCCTGAAATACTTCCAGGGCAATGGGTACCTGGACCTTGTCATCTCATTGTGTCTCAGTATTGCTCTCGGGGCTTCCTCCTTTGGGATGGTGACCGAGTGTCATGGGGTCATACTGTCATACTGTTCTATGGTTCTTCTGAAAGGAGAACACAATGGCTAATTGAAGATTTTTTTTCTTTAGGCAGAGGCTTTTAGAATCCTGTCTTCAGAACATTGATGAAGATATGTGGTGAATCACTTGAGCTTAAGATAAATTTCTTTCTTTTTTTCTCTTTTTTGGATGGATATGGAAATTAGATTTAATCTCCTGGGGTCCAGGAACAATACTTTGTCAAAATTGAGTTTGGGGGCGCCTGAGTGGCTCAGTCAAAAAGCATTTGCCTTCGGCTCAAGTCATGATCACAGAGTCCTGGGATGGAGCCCTGCATCAGGCTCCCTGCTCAGCAGGAAGCCTGCTTCTCTCTCTTCCACTTCCCCTGCTTGTGTTCCCTCTCTCGCTCTCTCTGTCAAATAAATAAATTAAAACTTAAAAAAAAATAGGGATTGGGACACAGAGTGGGTTTCCACACACACTATCTTTTAAACTAGGCAGGTCTGTTTGGGCCATAGATTTAAAAGGTATTATTTATTATTATTATTATTTTAAAAAAGATTTTATTTATTTATTTGACAGACAGAGATCACAAGTAGGCAGAGAGGCAGGCAGAGAGAGGACCTGGGATCATGACCTGAGCCGAAGACAGAGGCTTTAACCCACGAGCCACCCAGGCGCCCCTCTTATTTTTTGACCCTTACCTTGTGTGTTCTGTTTTCTGTAAATAATAGTGAATATCTTACGTAGTGCATATGTATATTCACTAATCTATTTAATTCGTGTATTTACCTTTGTATTCATTAATCTGTTTAACCCTCTTAATAACTGGAAGACAGCCATAGTTAACCTCCTTCTATAGATAAGGGATCTGAAGCACAAAATGTTGAATATTTGGTACAGGATTGCGGTAGGTAGAAATGGCAGAGCCAGGCTTTGAACCCAGACAGTCTGATTTCAGAAAACCTCCTAATTCCTACTGTAAACTGCTTTTAGAAGAGGGCTGGTCTTCAAGTATTCCTTCACTAAATTGCAGATTTCTTATTGCATTTCCTCTTCTACTTGAGCAAGATAAGTCCTTCTGAGATGTACTAACACGAGAGTGAATGTCCGCATACTAGAGGAATGAACTACCTGCCTGCTTACCAACCCAGAATATGGTGTTTACACAACTGTTTTCTGTTTTGTCTCCATAGCTAGATTTTTGGGGCACCTGGAGGGACCAGACCTTACCCTGCACTCCTGGCCCAGTGCTGGTATAATGTTGGTCCTTAGTTAAAAACTGATTGGGAAGGAATTCATGTTTTTTCTGAGAAGATTTTCAGTTTGCCTGTTGCTACTAGTGTTTCTCTTGGTGACCTTTAAGTCGACAATTGACTTTTTAACATGGATGCTGTTTTATCATTCTCTTTCCACATTACCTGAGTCTGGCACTTTTGAAAAGATTTTTTATAGTTGACCTGTCTTCTCCCTGGAACAGTGGATTGGCCTTACTTATCCCCTGAGGGTGCCTTCTCTTTGACCCGCGTTGTTGGATCTCTTTTCTCTCTCTGCTGCCTATAGTTTTGCGATTCCTTGTCTTCACTAAATTTTCATGATTGTGAAAAACAAATCTTGGTTAAAGAGCTTCCCCTTTGGTGCCTGGCCTCCTGGTAGGCCCATGGCTTTTGCTCTTGACCATTAGGACATCTTTAGGCTGTGGGTGGTGGGATTATCCCCATTTTGTAATTGGGCACCTTGAGCCCAGCAATGGTCAGTCACCAAGCCATACTCAGAATCTGAACCCACATCTGGAGGGCTGGAGAGTCTCCTCTCCAGTGATGCACTCAAGGAGATGAATAGAGCTGCACTTCTCAGGAAACATTTGGGGCCTCTTACCAAGTCCTGGGTTCAGTGCTGACATTTAAGGGACATATTGCTTAGTGGGAATAAAACTCAAGGAGGGGTAATCAGGAGGATGGATCGCAAAACAATTGTATTCATGTTGAACCAAGAGCAACGGAGAGACTTTAAGCCATTTTAAGCCAGCTGGAGCATTTCTCACTTAAGTCCCTGCACTGGCCTCCTTGTTGGTTTCTGCATTTCCCTCTTCCCCTCCTTCGTGGGCCCCACTGTGGGGCCACCCTTCACTGCAGCCACAGGAATTGGTGTCGATCTGATGATGTCACTGGCTGGGTGGAGCCCCGGGCTGTTCCCTAGTGGTGCTTAGGATACACAACATACTTCCAGGGTTCACGAGGCCCTGCGTGAGTCACTCTGCTTACCTCTTGGCCTCATCTGCAGTCTCACGCTACGTCCTGTGCTCCCGCCAGACTGATTGATTTCTTCCTGGCAATCAGTGTGCTTGCTTGCTCTCCACTCTGGGCCTTTGCATGGCCTTTTTCTTCATGCTGAAGTGATCTCCCCATCTCTGTCGTTCCTCCTGGGACCCCCCCGTCTCCCCGATGCCCACCCGTCCTTCAAACCTCAGACATCTCCCCTGGACTATCCTTGCCGACCCCTTGTGTGCAGATAAGCTGTTCCTCCTTTTCAAAGACGCTGAAGCCAGACTGCTTGGGTTTGTCTCTTGGCTCTGCATTTTGCTGGTTGTGTCCCCCCTGGACCCATTACTTTGCCTTTCAGTACCTCTATTTCTTCGGCTTGAAAATGGGGATGTGACTGACTGTGTGTGCCCATAGTGTTTTTGTGATGATCAAATGAGCTTATCTGTGTTAAGCACTTAGAGGAGCACCTGGCCCCAACTACCTGCTGTAAAACTTTGCTGTTACGGCTAGTTTATGACTTCCCTCCCACCCAACTCTGGCTGACTGTGAAGTCCGAAGCCTGTCTCCTTGAAGGCTTTGTACAGGTCCCGGATTATAGTAGGCTCTTTGAAGAATAAATGAATTTATTTAGGTATTTGGTATTTGTAGAATATTTGTAGGTATTTGTAGAATAAATGAAAAGAGGCCTCTAAGGCATTGCTTCTGAAACGAATGTGCATAGAATCCACCCAGGGATCTTGTTAAAAACACAGATTCCCATTCTGTAGGTCTGGGGTGAGGCCTGAGATTTGGGCGTTTCTGACATTGCCATCCTCGTGTAAAGCTCTAAGGGTCAGCTGTCAATCTTCCATTACTTTAGGGCTGTTATATGGAAGATGGATGTCCTGTACCCAGAACAAGAGAGAATTAGGGTCAGCAGATAAAAGTGACCAGAGGCAGGGTTTCAGATTTAAGGAACTTGATTCTAAGTGCCAAGCTATTGCTCAGGGAAGAGGCCTGCTTCAGATAATTGAGTTTCCTCTCATTCAGAGGAGACTAACTATTTGTCAGGGATTTTGAAGAGGGGAATTTTCGCTTGGGGACAGAGGTTAGGTAGATGATCCCATTGGACCATAAGTGTCTGTTTTCCCACCAAAGGACCCAGCTGTTCCTTCTGTTTTTGCTTCCTGCGGAAGCCTTGTGGTTGGGGGCATCGGGTCAGCAAACAGCTGGGGAGAGAACAGATACACACTCCAAATGAGAGCCTTGCAGGGACCCAGAAATGTGTTCAGTCTGACCAAGAGAGAGCATTGCAAAGTGGCGGAAAGATGGAATTATTGACTCTTGGAAAAGATGAATGGACATGAAAAGTCAAGTGCTGAATCTAGTTTTAATGAGTATGTTTGGTGTAGTGGGGATTCCGTGGGGCAATAGTGGTTAGGAGGGTTGGCTCTGGAATCAGATGGGCAGTCAGGTCCCTACCCCGCTCCTTAATTAGCTGTGTGACCATGGGCATATTACTTAATCTCTCTAAACCTTGTTTCTCCACTTGGTAACTATGGTTAATAATAGTATGGGACTGATTGGATTGTTTTCGGATGAGGGAGTGCATGATTAGCAACATGCTGAGCACAAGCTAAGCACTGAGTAAGTAGTAACTGAGTAGCCCTCATGAGTAAATCTGCAATTAGCAGCTCTCAGGACATCTCTTGGGAGGGTCAAACACAGGCCTTGCCATCTGGTATAACACTAATGTCTGTTGTAGTATTTCGGTATGTGGATTATACAAAGGTATCCATAGCCACGCTTTATAACCTTCCTGAATGTCTTAGTAAATTTTACGGAGTGTGTCTCATAATCAAGAGGGAGCTCTAGAACTTGTTGATTTCCGAAGAGAAGCCATCAGGCCCTTTTTCTACGTGTATAAGCCTTGATCAGAGCCTCTGTTACTGAAGGGGCATTTGCTCCAGATGGTAATCCTGCCTTATGTATAAAATTACAAACCTAGCTGAGACAGGAAGTTGTGTTTATCTTAACCCAAGCAGCAGGCCTTCCAGCCACTCTTGACAGACAGGAGGAAGATATTGCCAATCTGCTGTTTTCCTGAAAGTCCCCCACCCCCACACCCTGTGTGTTTGTTGTAGGTTCGGAGGGAAGGGTTCTTGCCAGTCAGTCTGTGGAAGGACATTCTCCCTGGCTTTGAGGACAGTTGGATTCTAAGGAGAAAGGATGTCCACTGGCTGCTTCCTTGGTCCTATCAGCCAACACAAAGACACCTCTCTCCAAGGCGAGAGGCCAGCATGGCTCCTCTTGAAGGCAGAAATTGTGTTTGTGTCTATAGGCATTGGTTTACGAAGATAAGTGGAGCATGGCCTCAGGTATGGGGAGAAAAATTTGTCCCTTCAAAGAGTCCATCGTTTTTCCTTTACAGAGCAGTAGCTGGAGGTGCGTGTAGGAAAAACTCGATTTTGAGCAGTTGTAATAATTGAGAAAATAAATTGGGCAATTAGTCCTCTTTTTGAAATTTTAAAAGTTCCTTTTTTTCATCTGGTATTTTTCCGGGTACATTTGAGTTCCAATTTGGGTGCTTCTGAAATGTCTTGATGTTTTGTGCTGCTAAAATTATATGTGTCTAAAAATGTTATCAGTGATGACACTTCTATATAAGCTCACTTGGACTTATGCTAGCAAATTTCTTTGAGGTCCTCCCCCCGCCCCAACCATTCCCAGGAACATAGCATTTCAGGTAGAAGTAAGAAATAGAATAATCTAGCCTAGGTCTAGCCATCTAGTGGAGGCCTCTCTCTTGAGAACTTTGCTTCAGTTTTGTCGACGAAGAATACTGGGGTTTTGTTGCCATAGTTTCAGTGAAAAATTTGACCTTAGCTACAATAACATACAGTTAGAAAGAACTAGCTAATCGGTTTTCTAAAATTAGTGTTCTCTAGTACATAAACCAGTAGGAACAGAGTATTTAATTAAATATTATACAAGGATATAAAAGCCCAAGGGAATGCAGTCCTTGATCTGGGCAGGGGGAGGGAGGAAACCCCTAATCGTCCTTTACTGCTTTCTTGTAAGCTAGAAAAACTTTTCCTTTCTTCTTCTTCTTCTTTTTTTTTTTTAATGTTAGCTTTGACTTTATTTTCAGATCTGTCAGGGATGAATATATAAAGCTTGTTGAGAGAGCAAAACAAAACATTCAATATTATTTCCAGTTGTCCCCTACAGGGTACAAACTAACAAGGCAAGATGGGAAATGATGTTGATCGGGACCCTGACAAGGATACTTGCTGGTGATCTCGTAGCAGGCTTGGTGAGAAGGAGAGGCATTTGAAAAGTTATTTCCCATCTGAAATCTGGGTCTTTTGAACACACAGGTTCTAGATTCTTGTTCCTTTGAATGCTTAACGTGTGAATAAGGAAACAACGCCTCCTTTTTGTCCCCTTATCCCGAGTTCTGAGTACAACTGTGTTCTCCTTCCTTCAACCCCATTGTCCATTAAGTCCTTGAGCCCTGATTTAGCTCCAGGCAATGATCTGCACGTAGATTATATAAAATTTGGCTTCTCTTGTCACCTGACTATTAAGAACCCCTGCATTGACTCATCTTTTTTGATGATGGCTAAAAACGTTACCAATATTGTGTCATCCCAGAAGGTTGTGGTACCATGTCTTGACTGAAGCAGGTTTCAGGACATGTATTGATACCTCTAGTTGACCTGCTTGTCTAATTTATCATCACCTGCCGTGGGTGCTGCAGAGGGGCAGTTGAGTTACTCTGTTTGCCAGGTGTCTTATTGATGGAGAACATTACCCAGGTTCTTCTGAAACCTTGTTACATCTCCTTGCTGGTTGCATCCGGGTAATTGTTCTTTCTCAATTTCACGTGTATGATTTCGGGTTTTTTCCTTTTACCTTAAAGGAATTAATTATTTAATAGGATTTGAAGTGTGGGGCATTATGCAAGGGAATATAAGCTTTCTTCACCATTTTGCATGTTTCTGTATTGGCATCTTAACTGTTGCAATGGAAAATATGTCCTTGGCAAGACTCTGAGAAACATAGTCCCAAAGGTCATTGGATTGTGCAAGCTTCTTGACTATTTATAAGGTCATCTACCTGAACAAACATAAATGGTCCCCGCTCTGAAGGAATTTGCAATCTTATGAGGAGAGATGAGTGAGATCTAGTTTGAGGATTATTCTTGGAGAATGTTGAATCCCACACATATTTTTATTCCCCTGATGTTCATTGTTTTCATCTAGTCCATCACTTCTCTGTGCCCAAATGATTTGAATTCATCTTAATAAAAGCTTAAGAAAAAATGCAGTTAGAGAGCTTGGTGGGAAAACAACAGCATGTCTTTTAAAGTACTTATGGTTGACCTGGCTTTCACTACCCATTTGTCCGCAGGCCCTTGCATTAATACAGATAATCAAGTTGATGATACTTAAGCAAATGTCATTAAAGAGGTTGGATGTGGCAGGCTGGTTCGGGGCAGGGTGATCTAGTTAGGTTCTTTATTCTGGGTGATAGCCTGCTTGAGCTAGCTTCAACAAAAAGGGGACTTTTGTTGTTTCAAACAGTCCTGGCTGGACAACTGAATTGCATGAAAGGCGGGAGGCAGCACCCACCCAGGAATAGACCTGTTTCAGGCACCGAGTACCTTTAGCAACCTATGTATGTCTCTTGTAGTTTCCTCTCTCTGCATTAGCGCTTTGCATTCTTGTCCTGTCCTCATCTGCTTTAGGGTTATACTACACTCTTAAAATGACTTGTGGAGTGTTCTCTGGTTTTCTGTTCTCTGGGAGAGTTTCTGTAGCATCGGAACTACCTGTTCGTATACCGTTTGGTGAGTGAAGCAGTCTCAGCCTTGTGCTTTCTTTATGGCACGATTAACTACTGATTTATTTTCTTTAAAGAGCTATTTCTTCAGGCTGAGTTTGGTAAAATATATGTTTATAGAAATTTACCTAGTGTCATCTAAGTTTCCTAATCTGAATATCCTCCTAGTATGTTGTTAATTCTTCAACGATCTGGTTTGGTCCCTGTGGTGGGCTTAAGAATGCCCTCTTGACACCATGATGTCCACTTTGTAATCCCTAGAACTGGTGAGTATGTTACCTTATTTGGTAACAGGGACTTAACAAATGTGATTAAGGATCTTGAGATGGGAAGATTTTCCTGGATTTCCAAGTGTGCCTGATGTAATCACGGGGGTCCTTGTAGTAAGGAAGCAGGAGGATTAGAGTTAGTCGTGGGACATACAGGAATGGAATTAGCAATTTCGAGTGAACACAAGCAGGGCAGAGGGAGAGGGACAAGCAGATTCCCCGTTGAGCAGGGAGCCCAGTGTGGGATTCGATCTGAGGATCCTGGGATCATGACTTGGGCTGAAGAAAAGCACTTAACCAACTGAGCCACTCAGGTGTCCCAAAATGTTTTCTTATATTTGCTATTGTTTCTTGTATGTGTTATTTAGAAGTGTTTTATATGTCTGCTGCATGGAGGACTTCCACTTTTAAATTAAAAAAGTTTTACAATTTAGTTGTATGTTGATCAGATAATAACTGTCAGATCAGGTCTTGATAACTGGAGAGGCTTGCTTTATGGCTTAGCATGTGACCAATTTTCATACATGTTTCACTGTTTTTAAAAGAATGTGCATTTTCCATTTCTGGGATGCAATATCTTATACATGAAATCACTAGGGTCTTTGTTTGATCTATCGGTGGTTGAAAGACATTTGTTAAAATTTCCCACTGTTAATGTTTTGGAGTTATGAAACTTTTTTATATCCAAATTATGGTGATGGTTACATAGTACATGTATGTGTCAAAACTCATAGAACTGTATACCAAAGAAAAAAGTGAATTTAACTGTATGTAAAAATTTTTGAAAGGCCTAAAAATTTCCTGCTATGGCAGGGAATTGTAATCTTGCCTTGTAGTTTGTAAGGTTTTGGTTTTTTTTAGTTTCCTGAAGTTATGTCACAAAAGGGTAACACTTGTAAAACTGTTAACTTCCTGGTGAACTAAACATTCTCCTATTATGTGGGGAACATTTTTAATCTATTATATTGAAGTCTCTTTTGTCTACTCCTAATGTATGCACACCAGAACTGGTTTGTTAGTATAATTTTTCTTTAATGTATAATTTTTTCTTTAACGTGTGAATTGTCATTATGTTTTAGAGATATCTCACAAACATGCATAACCAGATTTTTAAAAGTATTCTTACCATCTTTGTCTGTTAATTAGAATCTTTGGTCCAGGGGTGCCTGGGTGGCTCAGCGGTTTAAGCCTCTGCCCAGCTCAGGTTATGATCTCAGGGTCCTGGGATCGAGCCCCGCATCGGGCTCTCTGCTCAGCGGGGGGGGCCTGCTTCCCCCTCTCTCTCTGCCTACCTCTCTGCCTGCCTCTCTGCCTACTTGTGCTCTCTATCAAATAAATAAATAAATAAATAAATCTTTAAAAAAAAAAAAAGAATCTTTGGTCCACATACATTTGTTGTAAGTACTGATGACTTTGGACTTAGAATCTTAGTTTGTGGGTTTTCTTTTTCTTAAGATTTTATTTATTTATTTGACAGATCACAAGTAGGCAGAGCAGCAGGCAGAGAGAGGGGGAAGCAGGCTCCCTGCTGAACAGAGAGCCTGATGCGGGGCTCGATCCCAGGACCCTGAGATCATGACCTGAGCTGAAGGCAGAGGGTAACCCACTGAGCCACCCAGGCACCCCTGTGATTTTCTTTTTTACTTCAATTTTTTTTTTTCCATTTTTTTCCCCCTTTCTTGCCACCTTTAAGTTTCATTGAAGGTTTTGTTTATTGTTGTCCTTTCCACTTTTTTCCCTCTCCTAGCTTGAGGGTTATACTTTATATGTTTATTATAGCACTTACCCCCAGGTATTTTAATGTGTATGTTTAATTAAGCCTAATGTTAATCACTGTCATTCTTTTCTCTGCTATAAGGACCTTAGAACATTTTAAGTCCTGTCACCCTCTTAGTATATATGTTCTTGTCATTCACAATGTTAGTACTTTATTTAAATGTGTATATTAGATATGATTTTATTTACAATGTAATTTTTATGAAATTGACTTACATATTAGTATTTATCAGACCTCCTATCTGAGATGATTATCTTTCTGCCTCAGGATGTTCCTGTATAACTTAGAACATCTGTTAGTGGTAAATTCTCTTACTTTGTTTGAAAATAATCATTTTGTTTGTCTGAAGATGTTACTTTTATTTTCAAGGGGTAGATATAGAATTTAGGTGGAAAGGCACTTTCTCACAGCCTCTCTGCTTTTTTGGAGTTCCATTTTGCTGTGAAAAGTAATCGACAAGACTTGACTATCTCTCTGATTGATTTTATGATCTTCTCTTGACCTTTGATTTTCTCCATTTTTATTGGTATGAGTGCAGGTAGTGGTTTGTTTTCATTTATCCTGCATTGTATTTGTTAGATTCTTAGACTTGAGGTTGCTTTTTTTGCTAACAGTGGGAAATTCTGAGCCTTTTTCTATTGGAATACTTCCTTTCCCATTGGTTACCTGAGGAGCTTCGGGTAGGCTATGTTCCTTAATGTCTTCTTCTTTTCCATCTTTGTTCCTTATGCTGCACTCTGGGTGATTTGTTCTGCTCTATTATTCTTTATTAATTCTATTTTAATCTCTTTATTCTTTGAGAGTTTAATTTCAGTTATATTTTTAATTTTTAAAAGTTCTCTTTTTGTCTTCTAAAAATATTTGGTCATCTCATTCTTCCATATTTTCAAGCCTCTATTTTATTTCATGTTACATAAAAACCATAGTTTAAAAATACTATGTCTAAAAATGCCAGTAGGTAAAATCTCTGCAGATGTTACTCTGTTTTCTATAGTGGTTCATTCTAATATTGGTGTCTTGTTTCCTCATGTGTTTTGTAATTTTTCTATAATGACTCATTCTAAAAATGTCTTATTTCCCTATGTGTTTTGCAATTTTGACTATTAGCTTGTATTTCTTGGAATGTCATCTGTGGGAATTCTCTGAGGCCTGTGTAAAAGCTGTGTTCCTTCAGAGAAGATTATTTGCTTTTGCCAATTGAAGTGCCACAATTCAGGAACTTTAAATCAAATTCTCTGCCTGAAATTTTCTGGACTTTTATTTTATTTTATTTTGTTTCTGCTTAAAGTTTAAAGATCTCCCACATAGCATGAATCTGGGGGGCAAACCAGTATGGAGGCCCACTTGTGGTTATACATTATTGGTGGTTTTTTGTTTTTGTTTTGTTTTTTCTGTAGCTAGTACCATACTCAAGATAGACAGGTTACCTTACCCTCCCATTTTTCAGGGTGAGCTGGTTTTTCATTGACTAAGGTATAACTACTTAGAGATTCAAACTTATGCAAGGGTGTCTTAGAAGAATTTTGACCTTGAGTAGGCTCAAAGTTTTATCTTATAAACCCAGGATAGGTATCAAAATGGGAGCTTAAGATGACCAGGTTTTCTACATAAGCGCAGGGTAAATGCCGGCTTTGGGACTGACTTAACTCCTAGGGATCTTGTTTTCACTTCATTATTGGCCTCTGGATTCCCTACTAGTTCAGTACATGGTTTAAAAATGTATTGTAGTATTTCATCTAGCCTTTTTCATGTTTTTAATTGAGGGTCTCATTCAGGATAGCTAGTTTGCCATACTGTTAAGAAATGGAAGTACATGCCTGCTACTTTTTGTCTCACTGCAAGCTCGTTTTCTTGGTGATGGAAAACATGGCTGCCAGTAACTCCTAAAATTTCTTTTTTTATAGCTTTAAAAATTGGAGAGAGATTGATTTCTGTTGTTCTAATATTCAAAAAATTCAAGAAGAGGACTTGCTGAGCTTGGGTCAGATTTTTTCCTCTGGCTCAATCTAGGGCCAAGAGTTAGGGTTATATGTGTTGACCTGGAAGCTCCTAAGAAAACCATCTGTGGTAGAATTGTTCCTAAAACAACAGGTATTGGACAAACGATCCAGGTGTCTACTGTGGTGGTAATCGGGGAGAATAGATTAACATTTGAGTCTGTTAGAAATGATTTTTGACTGAGAATAAGGGAAAAATCCATCTAAGCGTCACTTAAAACCTAAGGACATTTATTGTGAGTTAGAAATCCAAAGATTGGCAGTACCAAATATAGTGAAGGACTCGAATGTGTCCTGTCTTTTTGCTCCACATCCTCAGAGTGGATATCTATGGGCTTATCTTTTCCTGGTCTTGTCCCCTCATGGTTACAGTGGTGGTGCTCTTGGTGTTACATGGTTACAGTTACATGGTTAGAGTTACATGGTGCTCTGTGGCACCAGACATCCTGTTTGCATTCATGGCAAGAATAAAGGGGGTGGGGCAACACTGTGAGCTCTCCTCTCATTCCTATCCCTTTTATTAGGCAGCAGAAGCTTCATGTTCCTTAGCCACCTACCTTTATTTCATTGGTCAACATTGGGTTCCACAAATACTTCTAGCTGTAAGGAATTTGGGGAAGTGATACTCTATCTTTTTAGCTTCTTTATTAGGAAGCAATCAAGGAGAGGGGTATTGGAAATGGTTTGGGTAGGCACAGGATTTCTATATTGTGGTGTATTGATGACACATATAGTGATCCACATAATTTTCTTTCCGTGTAATTTTTAGTGTCTGGTGATTAAAGAATGCTGGTTTTTATCACCAGTAAATAATGTAATGGACCCATCCCTGAGATGAAGCAGATATTTTTCTCAGTTAAGGTCAGCCCTGAAATGGCATCTCAAATGAATGAAAGCAACTGTATGTGTTCACCAGATGCCAGTATCCACCATTAATAGTATGACTGTTGGTGAAACAGATAATTTAATGAGTAATAGCCACTTGGTTTGTTTTATTGGCCTGCATATGAGAAGTATGCCTTAAGTTAGTAATTTCTGCTTTTGCTTTGTAATTCTTTAGTTTGGCTGGATAAGTGGGGCTAGGTGAAGAAAAGCATCTCATACACATGACTGGGTTTCCGCTGACCAAATCTGGGGGCTATCCATCTCAGTCATTTTGGAACAACACTTCCAATTCACACAGGGAAATGGAGAGTCTTAGATTTTATCTTTATCTGTCATCTGTCCTGTGTGATAGCAATGTTGAAGGGGCATTTTGTGAGCTTGCCCTTAGGTTTGTTTTGATTGGAACAGCTTCTTAAGAAACAAAAGCCCACTTGAAGCATCCAGAAGAGTTTGGTTAATAACTTTTATTCTCAAGAAGATTAAGCTTGTGAGAAAAACCTAAAATAAATTTGATGATCTATTTTAAATTCACTATTTTTTCTCTTTTCATCTTAAGAAGGAAGTAGTTTTCCTAGAAAGTGGTAGGGAAACCTTTCCATTCTTTTTCCAGTGTTTGTGTATGGAGGCTGTATATGTTATAGTCAAGAATTGGCTCTGGAAGCAAAGAAGTCAAATCCTGAGTAGTGTGTGATCTTGGGCAAAGTTTTTTTTTTTTCCCTGTCTTGATTTCCTCATGACTAAAATGGTACCAACAACTTCAGAGGGTTTGGGAGAGTAAAGGATAGAAGAAATGTTCTTAGAGCAATGCCAAGTACATCGTAGGCATGTAGCTAATTCTCAGCATTCTGGCCATGATGATGGTAATGATGGGAATGGTTTTCCCTTTTTAAATTTTTTTTTTTTAAGATTTTTATTTATTTATTTGACAGACAGAGATCACAAGTAGGTAGAGAGGCAGGCAGAGAGGGAGAGGAGGAAGCAGGCTCCCTGCTGAGCAGAGAGCCCGATGCGGGACTCGATCCCAGGACCCTGAGATCATGACCTGAGCTGAAGGCAGAGGCTTAACCCACTGAGCCACCCAGGCGCCCTCCCTTTTTAAATTTTTAATTGAATTTTATTTTTACTTTTTTGAGTTTTGCCTGTGAGTTGGAAAGTAATTGTCCTTTTCTTTAGAAGGATAGAGTGGAAGAGCAGAAAGTGTCTCTTCAAGGTACCATAAGAAGACATTAGGATTGCTGGTGCATTTGAGTGTGTAGATGCTCAAACCTTCCATTCACCGTTATATCATTTGGTCGTCATCTTATTTTTGTGAAGCTGACGGGTATAACCATTTTCTCACTGTGGGAAGATGACCATATAAGTTATGAGACTTGCCCAAGCTCGCAATTCTAGCAAACGGAAGCATGAGGCTTGACCTGAACCTTTCTTCGTCTCCAGAATTCTTGCCTCAGACCTCATGTATTGGTTTAAGCTCTCTCTAACGGTGTTCTGTTCACACAGCAGATGTGTGCTCTGCCTTCAGCCACAGAATCTGAAAAGTGTATTACACTTTTTATTGTTTCTTCTTAAACTTCAACTACTTAAAAGGATTGTGGGACAGGGGATGAGAGTGATTAGAGCATCCAGAAAGCAGTTCAGGGTTTAAGAGCTGAAGGACCTGAGTCCCAACCTTTGCTTTGTCCCTGACTTAGCATTGTGACCTCCAAATGCTGTTGACATATCTGGGTCTTTGCTTCTTCCTCTGTGATATATGTTGGATTGGATAATGCAAAACAACAAAACCTTTATTGAAAGTCTGTACCATTTAAAGCCTGAGGTAGGCACAATTTGTGTTACAATTGTATTTATAATCTCTGAAATCACTCAGGTTCCATCTATGCCTGATGAATTTTAGTCTCTGCTTCATGAAAGATTAGGCTTAATATTTTGTTCTTATATCTTATGTATAAGAACCCTCTAAGAATCCCTTGAATTTATCACCCTATATGAATAAACTCCATATAAGCATTTATTAAAATCATATGGCTAAGAATTTATAATAGTGTCTGAACTTAGCCATAAGGAAAAGCTTTAAAATTAGCCATGAAAAGACTGGTCTTCTGCCATCCCTTGTTATTGCTTCTAGACTCCCTACTTCTAGTTCCCCTTAGATGACATGGATTTGTCTCTCAAAATTGTACTCCTGTTCACTATGTCTTCAAAGGACTTTGGCATGTTGGCAGACAGGGTGGTGTGGTGGTGATACCAAAGACTGTAACACTGCTTGTGTTCAAATATTAGCTTTGCCATTTATGATGTGCTGATGTGTTTGATGCTTAGTTACTTAAGGTGTAAAGTAATACCTCTTTTAGGCACATGGTAGCTGTTAATTCCCAACTTTCTTCCTGTCCAGTTACCCTTGGGGTATAAGTCGATCATCAAATCCAAGGGGTTGAGGCTCAGATGCAATAGAATCATCTTCCTTCACCCCAAAGACACAGTGGTAGTGTAGTAAGTGGGGCATTAAACAGGATCTCAGCCCATTTCTTTGCAAGAAAGCCTTAGATACCATGTAGATCATTTTATTTTACTCTGTCGAGTTCACATATTCTTCTGTCCCCACTTAGAAACATGACTACAAGATTGGCTCAGTCTGGCTATCTGCTTGTGACAAAGTCATCCTACCTCCTTATTTCTCACGCTGAGCTACTAAGAAACCTCACTGAACTCCCATTGGCCAAGATTATGGAGGGCGATGACATGAGTACTAGCTGAGAGGTTATTAGAAAATGTCATTTAAAAAACTCCTCTAAATGGAGTCTGTCTCTAGCTCTCCTCAAATTTGTTTTTAGTGGTGGATAAAGTTAATACCACCTTAATCTGACTTAAGTGGAAAGACACTGCCAATATTGCATTGCAGTTGAATTAAAACCAATGGCGTTGAATTCAGTTAATTAAAATTGAGAATTAGGTCTCAGTTAGCATTCTTCTTCAGTTTTTCAGATTTGTTTGTGCTGCCCTCAGACACCCAGTCTGAACTGGTTACACATTTGGATTTCCTTTTCCACATTTCCTAGCTACCTTACCCAAGAACCCGTAAAGTAAAAAAGGGGTATGCGTGTGTGAGAAAGTGGGATATTCTTGACTTTCTAGCAAATTGTCTTTTATTTCTCACTTCTCTGATGGCATTTTATTTTAATTTAGTTCATCCAGTTCAGCAGCTGTTTAATTTACCTCATGCAGAAAATAAATTTCATCACCTTTCTTGAAGCCCGCATGCCTCGTTATGAAGTGTACAGGTAGCGATGAATGAGCTCTTTGTCCTGTTGACTGGAGTTGTTCCAGTGACCCTTTGCACTGGTCGTTTCAGTTATTTCAAGGTCACATGAAGCAACTTTTATTGTATGAAGAAAGAGCAGGGAATGTCTCACTTAAGTCCTGAGTTGTACTTTCAGGCATATTTTGGGGACTAATGGCTAAGTGGTCTTTAAAAGAATTTGGAAACCCACGTTACCTGTCAGAGAAACAAATTTCAAGTAAGTGTTTGGATTTTACACTTGGAGTAAAATGGTTCTAATTCTCACCTAATCCGTAAACCCTATTAAGAAAATCTGGGTTGTGTTTTAGAGGCCAGTTTAAAATGGGCCTTTCAGGGGTACCTGGGTGGCTCAGTCAGTTAAGCATCTGCCTTTGGCTCGGGTCCTGATCCCGGGGTCCTGGTATTGAGCCCTGCATGGGGCTCTCTGCTCAGTAGGGAAACTGCTTCTCCCTCTCCCCTGCCACTCCTCCTGCTTGTGCTCTCTCTCCCATGTGCATGCTCTCTCTATCTCTAAGGAATAAATAAAAATCTTTTAAGAAAATGGGCCTTTCGTGCAGAGGCTTGATTAGCACTGAGTAAAGATTGAGATACGATAAGTTAGGATTGGTGGACACAGTAAGGCGTGGATTTTGAGGTGAATGTTTTAAAGAGTCATGGGGAGTAAAGTTGTCAATGCTGTCTGTTGAAGAGTTGAACAGTTTTATTTTTTATTTAAATGATTTTCTTGGTAAAGATTTCTGGAACAAATAATAAAGTTATCTGTGACTTATCCTCTTAAACAAGAAAAAAAAAAAAAAGAAAATCTGGGTTGTTACTCTCCCTTCTCAGCAAAAAATGACTTCTCAGAACAGAAGACTGATGTGTGTTCTCATGTTCCTAAGGAATCATGTTTCAGGAGAGCACAGCATCTTCCAAATTCTAATTTACTCTATAATAAATAGTTTAATAGTTTAAATAAATATGAAGCTTTGCTTTTTCATAGTTGGCAAAGGGACTGACAGAGCTATTTATTAATCTTCCTTTCCATTTTATCGCACAAATATTTAAAATGGAATTCAGAGGTAACTTAAAAGACTCAGCAAGGCTGTTTAAATCAGAAAGGTTTGAAATTATTTTTTTCTGGCAAAAAATTAAAATGGACTTTCAGGCTTCTAAAATCCTGACAGTTTCACCGTGAACAAAATATTAAAGTGTTTATTTCTCCTACACATCTTTCTTGAAGTTTGAGGGGTTTTATGTGTTTTGTTTGTTCAAACACCCAACATTTTGGTAACTGCCAACAGGTCATTTCCTCCCATGTGTGTTTGATACCTGTTCGATTTGAAAGTTGCAGCTGCTCTGCTCCACTATGGGCAGAGGGGAACTCTTCTGTGGCACAAACCAGGAATTGAAGTCTTTGATCCCTGATCTTGTGGTATTATCGATAGCCTTTGAATTTTTTCCCCATAACTATAACCTGGGTTGCTGAGAAGTAGCAGAGTTTCAGTGTAAGCTACTACTTTCTTTCTCTTGGCCGTGTCTCTGTGTTTTCTGCTGTGGGGTTGAGTCTCATCTGGTAACTTCTATACCATGTGGGCCCTCAGAGGAAGGAAATAGGGGGAAAAAAGGGACATGGATGTTTCTACCTACTGAAAGGTGAAGGGTAGTGTTATTCCCCCACCCCCGAGAAAATAAAACAAGATTTTCTTCTTGAGACAACTCTTCAATACCTCTGGTTTCTTTTAAGATCTGTTTTTTGCTGATGAAATCAGTGTTTGCAGCATTTCCTGTGCTTTCCATCTCTTTTTGGAAGTAAGAACATTCACCTGTCGTTGAATCTGCTAACAACTAAGCATATGCTAGAAGGAAAGCCATTCTTGGTGCTGTTGGCTTCTTGCTATGAAAAATTCCCCATAACCCTCTGAGCAGGGCCAGATTGGAGATTTCTAGTACCTGTGCTGTTTTAGACCCTGCTCCATAGGGCCACAGCAAGCTCTATCTGTATAGTAGGAACATAGTAGGTACAGATGTTCCATACACACAGGACAGCAAAAGGGCAGTGACTTGGCTATTGCACGGTGCCCATTGAACCCACTGATAAGTCGGCATCTACCTGACAGGGGTGTGACAATGATTTTATTGGCTGTTTCATAGAAACCATTTAGTGCCTGCTGTGTAATAAGTGATTGCAAACTTTGGTTTTCCTTGCACCTGGCACAGGGTTAAAAGAAAAAAAAAAATCTGTGCATGCATAATTAGACCAATTGCCTTTTTTTTTTTTTTAGTATTTTATTTATTTATTTGACAGAGATCACAAGTAGGCAGAGAGGCAGAAGCAGGCTTCCCGCTGAGCAGAGAGCCTGATGCGGGGCTCGATCCCAGGACCCTGAGATCATGACCTGAGCTGAAGGCAGAGGCCTTAACCCACTGACCCACCCAGGCACCCCAGATGAATTGTCTTTAAGTGAGGCTTCATTTATGTTTCTAGTGACATGCATTGCTGACCTGGGCTTGAAGAAATAAATAGGAAACACTGATATCTTGAAGATGATTCCACTAGGAACCCAAGTGGCTGGAGGAAAGAAGGACTGAGGGTAGAATAGTGCTGTCTGGTTTTGTGTTTCTACCTTCCACGGAACAGGCAGTTCATGTGTCTGTATGTAAGGGGGTGGTAGCTGGGAAGAGAAGGTTCCGACTGTGGCTTGTTACAGTGGAGGTTTGGAGGCCATTGATGGGGATACAGGGATGTACCTCTTCTCTGATAGGTGTTTTGTTGGTTCCATTCTAGTCTTAGTCTGCATGTAAAAGAGATAGTGTGTGCATATGCAAGCACCCAGCTGGGATCTAGAAGGGAAGAGTAATGAGAACAGGGAGAGTGTGTTAGAATCACCCCAGCATCACTGGATTTATGGAAAGGACCTTTAACTTGCCTCTAGCTGGATGGTGCTGAGATTGAGAGATGTTAAATCATGGAATGATTCAGAAATGTTTCTATAGAAAAACACTGCCTTCTGATAGCTTTGGCATGACAGAGATTTTATGAGGATAGATATTTCAGGTTTCTCAGTATTGCCAAGAAATGCCTATGCTTTATTCCATGTCTGAATTGTAAAGGGTTGAGTAGGTATTTCAGGATTGACATTGGTCCTTGCCTATAAGACAAAGTCATAAAAGAGCTATCTCCTGGCCTTGGTAAGTGTCTTAGCATCTATTCAGTAAATATTTCCTAAATTCATGTAATATGTGCCAGTTGTAGTGAGGTAGAGACAAAGACAATATTCCATAGGCAATGCTCTTAACAGTTTCTAAAAGTTCATTCTCTCATGCCCATGAGGGAGTTGAAAACGAGAGAGGTCAGTTTAAGGTTATATTGCTGGCAAGTCAAAAAGCTCTACAGACCTTATCTTGTTCTTTTTCTCCTGTTCATTTTCTTTGCTCCCTAAGACATGGTTTCTACTCTCAACCAACTCTACCTTTCTTATTTATTTATTTATTTATTTGACAGACAGACATCACAAGTAGGCAGAGAGGCAGGCAGAGAGAGAGGGGTAAGCAGGCTCCCTGCTGAGCAGAGAGCCTGATGCGGGGCTCGATCCCAGGACCTGGGATCATGACCTGTGCCAAAGGCAGAGGCTTTAACCCACTGAGCCACCCAGGCGCCCCAACCCACTCCACTTTTGATAGAAAAGATAATTCAGTTGCCTCCAATGAACATAATTACTAGGTGCATTCTGGAGTTACTATGTTGAAACAGACTTGCCTTCCATCTGGGTGTAAAGATAGCAAAAATAATCCTGTTTGGAGAAATTTTAAAGCCATTGATGGACTAAATAAGACATTTGGGTTTTGTTCATACTCTACTATTAAAGAAAGAAGATTTGTTATTCTCTTGCTATGTTGAATACATTATATACTTGACGTAGCAGTTGAATGATTCCCAGAAAATATATAGTGATGATATCCTGTGCATATAGATATGGAACTGATACCCATGGAGCTTAAGTAACTTAACCCAGGTCACAGAGTCCTTGTCTTTGTATTCAGGCCACTATAACAAAGCAGACTGGGTTACAAAGGAAATGTATTTTTTACAGTTGTGGAGGCTAGGAAATCCAAGATCAGGGTGACCACAAACTTGGTATCTGGTGCTCACTTTCTGGTTCGTAAACAGTGTCTTCTACATGTGTCCTCACAGTGTCTTCTGCATGGTGGAAGGGGCTACCTCCCTCAAATAGCCTTTTTTTTTCCCCTAAGGATTTTATTTATTTGACAGAGATCACAAGTAGGCAGAGAGGCAGGCAGAGAGAGAGGGGAGAGGAAGCAGGCTCCCCACCGAGCAGAGAGCCGAATGTGGGGCTCAATCCCAGGACCCCATGACCATGACCTGAGTGGAAGGCAGAGGCCTTAACCCACTGAGCCACCCAGGTGCCCCATCTCAAATAGCTTTTATAAGGGCACTAATTCCATTTATTGGGGCTCCACCCTCATGACCTAATCCCCTCCTAAAGGCCCCATCTCCTAATACTATCACATTGGGGATTAAGTTTCAACATAAAATTTTAGGGGGTGGGGTCATAAACATTCAGACCATAGCAGTCCATGAGCAGCAGAGTTGGTGATACGTATCTCCCTCACTGAAATCTGTGAGCCTAGCATTTCTCTGTGGGGGTGGGAGCAAAATATCATCCTTTCTGTCGTCAGAAGTGAGCATAGTGCTTGGCACATTGTGGGTTCTTACAGGGTTTGAGAGAATGAATTTTTGCCCAGCCACAAATGTAATCATTGTTTTTCTTTAGAAAGATTAGTTTGGTGATAGTTAACTTTTTTTTTTTTTGTGGTATGGATATATTGAATTAATGCTTGGAATTTTTAAGTTTTTTTTTTTTTTAAGTAATCTCTACCTCCAATGTGGGGCTCAAACTCAGGACCCTGAGATCAAGAGTTGCATGCTGTTCTTACCAATCAGCTAGGTGCCCCTAGTGAATTAATATTTTGATGCTTGGTGTGTGCTAGATAGTGTCACATGTTCTGGGAATGTATGATGGTGAGCTGAATGGTGGGCTGGGCCAGACACAGAGAGGTTGTACAGAGGCAGGAGGCCAGGCAGGAGGCCATGAGGGTGAGGTCGCAGGTCTCAGTAGTGCGAGGGTGGGTGGAAGATGGGCAGTAAAGGAGCCTGAGGACTGAGGTTCTGGGTCACTCAGCAGTGACCAAGAATCATGGTGGGTGTTAGTGACAGAAAGGGTGTCTCTTAGTGTTCATTGGTCAGATGATAGGACCATGACCCTGGTTTTGACACGGGAATTTCTTGTCTTCCTACTTGTGGGTAGACAAATTGGATTACATATGTCTGTGATTGATGGTATAAATCGATTTCTCATGACAATCCAGAGAAAAAGCAAAAATGGCAATAAAGAAACTGTTGCTCATATATTAATTGATAAAGCAACTCTTTTCTGTAAGAACACATGGCACCTTCTGTAAGAACACATGGGGGCTGGGAGTGAGAAGAAAGATTTTGTTACTGAGAGCATGATCTGGGGATGGAACTGTACCCACACGGAATATTTTCCATCTGACACTGGCTGTGCTTTTGAAACAATGCACCCTGTTCCATAGAGTTTCTAATAAATACTGAGCAGCATGGAGTGTTGGGAGAATGCAGTGTTTTTATTTATAGAAAGCACCAGAATCCCATAATCACAGTCAGGGTATTTGAGGGATTGGAATTGATTGGAGGGATTACTGAATGCAGCCATCTCTGACTTCTCCGTCTTTTCAGATGAGGAAAGTCTCCTTGGGTGTTGGCTGAGTTCAGTGACTTAGCTGTGGTTGGATAGTTAGGTATTAGAGAGACAGGACCAGAAACTAGGTCTTAATGGTAACTGATGGGTTTTAGCACTTGAGTGTGTATCTTTTCAGAATGTTTTCTATTTATTTGAAGGCATACGAAAATATATAAAAATACATATTGTTACAATTTTCTTAAACCTGTAATTCTTCTACAACTTGTTTTTTCTAACTGACGGTATTTCTTTAACCTTTTTTTTTTTTTTTTTTTTTTAAACTCGGGTGCCTAGTTCTTTTCTACTGTTGAGGATTATTCCACAATGTGGAAGTGCCAGTTTAAGTTGCCTTTCTTCAAATGATAAGCATAAGTTGTGTTTTTATTATCACAAACAGTACTACAATTTATTTACTAAGAATTTATATAGTTCCTACTTCGTGCCAGATACTGAGCACATAGTAAGTAATGTAAGGCTTGTAACTGTCTAATGAGGCTTATCTGCCTTACAAATGAAGAAACTGAGAAAAGTTAAATACTTTGTTTAACGCCCTGTAGTTTGAAGCCAGGATTTGCACACAGTAGTTCAGCTGCAGAGCCTGTGTTCTTAACCACCGTACTGAGCTGCCTTTTAGGAATGAGTATCCCGTATATAGCTCTGTGTTCACATGTGCAGAAATTTCTGCATGCTAGGTAGCACAGAAATAGAATTATCAAAGAACCTTTCTTTATGGCATAATGGCCAAAGCATTCAGATGCAAGATGGTCTCTCAGTGTTGATAATAATCAGTGATGAACCTTTATTTCACATTTTGTTAAATGCTTCATATGCTTTCCCACAGGTGGTTCTCACTTGGCTAGGTAGGATCTCTTATTTTAAGGAAATTACAATGTGGTAAGGTTTTTATGGCCCCAGATCATTCATTCATTTATTTAGTTTTTTAGTTTTGTTGGGATGTAATTGACCTATAGCATTGTGTATGCTTAAGGCATACCTTGTGTTCTGATACATTTATGTATTATAGAATGATTATCCCCATAAGTATTAACAGCTGCCATCACCCATGATTACTGTTTGTGTGTGTGTGTGTGTGTGTGATGAGAACATTTAAGATTTACTCTCTAAGCAACTTTCCAGAATATAGTATTTTTAATTAGAATGATCATGCTATGCATTACATTCCCCAGAACTGATTCCTTTTATAACTGGAAGTTTATACTCTTGGACCAACTTCTTTTCTATCACCCCCTATCCCCTGGTAACTACTGTTCTCATCTGTTTCTAGGAATTGGGTTTTTTAGATTCCACATAAAAGTGATATCACACAATATTTGTCTTTGTTTGACATAATGCCTTCAAGGTCCATCCAAGTTGTTGCAAATGTCTTGCTGTCTTTATTTCTCAAGAATGAGTAATACTCCACAGTACCTAACTTACCATGTTGATTTTTCTGATTATCTGGAAAAAAAAGTTAATATGTGTTCAAATTAGGCTTCAAAACAGGCCCCCTCTTGTATATGAGCATCATATGTCTTGAATCTCTTTTAAAAGTCCCTTTAATTAAGAATAGTTCCTTTTTCCTTTTATCATGCCATTGACTTACTGAGCAATATTTGATGTTAAAAACAAGTGCTTATAGGGGCGCCTGGGTGGCTCAGTGGGTTAAAGCCTCTGCCTTCAGCTCTGGTCGTGGTCCCAGGGTCCTGGGATCGAGCCCGGCATCAGGCTCTCTGCTCATCAGGGAGCCTGCTTCCCTTCCTCTCTTTCTCTCTGCCTACTTGTGATCTCTGTCTGTCAAATAGATAAATAAAGTCTTAAAAAAAAAAAAGTGCTTGTAGTAATTTGCTTAAAAACTTCAAAGGGTTAAAAAAATGTATGGGTGGCTATTTTTAAAAGTCTTATGTTCTCCTTAAGCATAATGTAATAATTCCTTTTTATTTATTTTTAAGATTTTTATTTATTATTTGTATGAGAGAGAGGGCATAGCAAGGTTGTGCAGAGGGAGAGGGAGAATCTCTGTCCCAGGACCCTGAAATCATGACCTGAGCCTTCGGCAGACATTTAGTCTATGAGCCACCCAGCACCCAAATAATTCCTGTTTAATGTCTGAGTTCAGACATCTCTAATGCAGCAGAATTTATTTATCAACTATTTTGGGCAGGTTTCTTTCCACATGAAGGTGTAAAAAAATGATTATTCTCCTTGAGAATTTAAAAAAAAATTTTATTTTATTTTTTTGTTAGAAAAGGAGAAGAGGGTGTGTGAGTGGGGAGAGGGAGAGGGAGTGGGTTCACACCCAGTGTGAACCCAATGCAAGGGTTGATGCCACAACTCTTGAGATCATGACTTGAAATCAAGAGTTGGACATTCACCTGACTGAGCCACCCAGGCGCCCCTGTCCTTGAAGATTTTTGAACATCCCTGGTGAGACATTTTTGGCATATGGAATTATAATTATTTTTTAAGGTATTAGCTAATGGATTCTTTATTAGGTACCCACCACTAAGTGCTTTAAATGTATTTTATTTAATCTGTGCCCTACCCTATGAGAGAATCCTCTGTATATAGGCAAGGAACCTGAGACCCAAGGAGGTTAAGTAGCTTTGTATAGGGTGACTGAGCTAGTAAGGGACTCAGCCTGTATATGAGCAAGGTCTTTTTTTTTTTTTTTTCTTAAGATTTTGTTTATTTCTTTGCCAGAGAGAGAGAGAGAGAACGAGCACAAGCTGGGGGAGTGGCAGGCAGAGGACAAAACAGGCTTCCTGATGAGCAAGGAGCCCAGTGTGGAACTTGACCCTAGGACCCTGGGATCATGACCTAGGCAAAGGAAGAAGCCCAACCAACTTAGCCATTCAGGCATTCAGGCATCCAGGTCTATTTTGACGCTGGATCCTGAGTCTTCATTTCTAAAGCACACAGGTTCTCCTGGCTTTGACATGTTAACCATCCTTCCTAATAGGCTGTGTTGTGTTCTGATTCATACTATGAAACGTGGAGTCAGACTACTTGATTTTAATCCTGGCTCTGATACTTGATAGCTCTGTGGCGTTGGATGAGTTAATCATTATGTGTCTCTGTTTCTTCTTTAAGATGGGGACAGTAGTCCTGTCTCATAGGTCATTATGAGAATTAAGTAACTTCCTATTTTTAAAGACCTTGGAACAGCACCTGGTACATACATTAAAAACAAATAAGTAGCTGCCACCTGGAGACACCATGGTTGGTCTATCTGTGGATGGATAGATGGATGATGGACAGATGGACAAATAAGAAAAAGTGGAAGAAGCAAGTTGTAGATGGTTTTTCTTATATTTCATCACTGAAGGGAATCCCTTAATGTAATCAGATTCTCTGTCTGATCCTGTAATACTTTGTTGTTAGATTTCTTGATGTTTTGTGTTCATGTCAATTTTCTGACTATTCCTTTTCAATTTGTTTTTCTTCAAACCCTATGAATAATCAGGAAGTGTGAAAGGTGACTATCAGGTTAAGCTTTTGGTGGAAGGAGAGAGCAGTGGTTTTGGGCTTTCCTGTCAAGGAGAAAGAAAAAAATGTTAGTCACATTATAGTACTGATAAATCTAAAAAGATTCTGGAGGAAGAGATTAAGTTGAGTGTGTGGTTAGTAGATGCAATAATTGACTCTCTGCCATGTATTCTGTCCTCAAGGTCTCAGGGAGAGAAGTACAGGTGACAGTGATTATGGTAATATGAGCTGTTAACAGTGGCAGAACTTACTTGGTTTGACCAAATTATTATTATTTTTTCAATCTTTTGAACTTTGCTGACATAAGTGGTTATGATGCAGGAAGCTAGAGCAGCTTGGAGATGGCACTTTCAAATGCTTTCAAGAGGACGCTTTGTAAGCTGATGTGATTTTATTTTTTTAAAAATTTTAAAAACATTTTATTCATTTGAGAGAGAGAGAGAGAATGAGCAGTGGGAGGGAGAGGAGAAGCAGGGAGCCCAAAACAAGGCTCAATCCTGGGACTTGAGGATCATGACCTGAGCCAAAGGCAGATGCTTAACTACTGACTGAACCACCCAGATGCCCCCTTATGTACTTTAGATGCTGTATTCTCTGTACATCTCCAGCAAAAAAAAATAAGGTTTTTTGCTGGAAATGTACAGAGAATGAGGGGGACAATCTATTTAATTCCTCCTGACACGTTTTCAGCAGCTGACGTGGTTGAATGTGATTTGCTGATTACTATTGTATAACTGGTGTTAGTAAGTGTCAGGTAGTTGGGGATATAGTCTCAAAAGCAAGATGGTGATGTGTTCAGCCCGGTAAATTTTCCTGTAATTGATAATAACGTGATTGAAATTCTTTCTTAACAACTGTAGCAACTTCCTTCATTGAGAAGGAGGATGTGGAATTTTCCATTAACTACCTTTATTCTTTGAATAACATTTGGCCAATTCTGGTGACCATAATGATAAGGTGACTAAGTGGTTAATGATGGCTCCAGAAATCCTATTTAGCTAGTTAGTTTTTTTAACCATTTGAATTTGCTAATACATAATTGTTTAGAATATGAGAACTAATAACCAAAACTCATTAAAGCATGTTTCTAGGTTTAAACTTCCTGGTTTTGTTGGTCCACTGGGATGAACTGACCTAAAAGGGGGAGAAAACAAGAAAGACTGTATGTTAGTTTTGTATCTGATTTTTGAATCTGGAATGGATTTGGGGACAACATAATATTTACCTAGGGATGTCTTCACTCCCCTCTTCACCAAACCCCCACTGCCTCCTCAACATGGGTATATTTTATTCATGGTTTACCTGAATGAGTTAAAGGTGTTTATTTTTTTGTTTTTTGCTTTTTTGTTTTTAAATGTGGGATAAAATAACATGAGTAATAGACCTGGCAATAACTGTTTTAAAATATAAACATAATTTTCCCATAAAGGTCACATTTAGGATTCCGAGCCCATGACCCTTAGGTTGGCTATTTTTCTTAAAATAGACAAGTTGAATTGAGTATCACCTAGGTCACTGACATTTATTTCGCTTTGTTTTTAATGCTTGTTAACTTTTTAAACATGTAAAAGATTGGAATTTAGATACCTCTTATCAAAATACCTTCATATTTTTAAAAACTCTTAATTTTTATCTTTTATAAGGAAAATTGTTAGGTTGAAATGTTAAGTTGCAACAAGTAGCTTTGCATTTTAGGTTTTAATAACCTTTAGTTTTATTAAAAGCTTGTCTTGTAGGGGCACCTCAGTGGCTCAGTTAGTTACCCATCTGACTCTTGGTTTCAGCTCAGGCAGTGATCTCGGGGTCCTGAGATTAAGCCCCATCTTGGGCTCCATGTTCAGCAGGGAGTCTGCTTGACTCTCTGCCCCTCCTAATTCTCTCTCACTCTCTTTCAAAGAAATAAATAAGTAAAATCTTAAAAAAAAAAAAAAAAGGCTTGTAAACAATCACAGATTTTTTTTTGACTGATAATGTATGAAGAAAATACTGAGTGTGTGAAGCAGTTGGACTAATTGTTAAAGCTGAAAGGATATCTGACATGTTTATATTACACTAAGCAAATTGTTGATAGTAGGGATCATTTAAATATTCATTACCAATATCTTAGGTTTTAGATTTGCCAACTCTGTATGTTCAGACTTTCCAGAATCTTCTAATTGGACCAGCTCATGGTTCTCCCTTTGAATAGACTTGTAGAATTTTGCACCTAGCTGAGAATAATTCACCTTTGAAGGTAGTACTTGTTTATTCAGTCACAAAAAATTACATGCCTGCAGTGCACTATGCATCATGCTAAGCACTGAAATTACCATACTGACTGAGACAAATGAAGAGTCTTCCCTCATAGAAATGACATTCTTATAGGGTAAGACAGACAGCAGGCAAGTAAACAGTAGTAAACAAGATGCCTCAGAGAGGGATAAATGCTGTGAAGAGTATAAAATCAGATGATGATATGCCGTGTGGTTGGGGTGCAGTGGCATGACCAACAGTAAATGAGGTGCTGAGACAGTCTTCTAGAGAAAGTAGGTTGATACTTAAAAGGCTCTAAGGAGCCAGCCCTATGAACCTGTGGAGGATGGGGTGCTAGGGACCTGGAAGACAAGGGTAAAAGCTGTGATGCAGGTGCCAGGAGTGTTGGAGGAACTGGAAGCATGCCAGGTGCTGGGGTGCCCATCATTGTGTCCTAACCCGTCCTCTCCATATAGAGTGGTCAAGACCATGTAAGGGGTAATTTGGCCTCTCTACATGGATACTGAGAAGTATTTCATGAATCAGGTTTTGATTAGCCACGTAAAATTGAGATGAGGAAAGTTTGGTGTCCTGACTGGTGGTAGGAGCAGGTATCCCAAGTCCTGCTGGTTGTGTAGATCTCCAGCACCCCCTTTCCTATGGTGCTTTCTCTTTCTTTGGCAACGAGAGGAGACTACTGGATTCATTCATTCAGGATGTTTGGTGTATCTGTGAATCAACAGACCAATAGACTTGTCTTTGGGATTTGATAGGTTAGTTGTTGTTTACTAAACAAAACTGACTTTATTTAAAGGTTGTGTTGGTTTGCTATGGCTGCCATAACACAGCAAATTGGGTGGCTTAAACAACAGAAATGTATTGTCTTACCTAAATTAAGGTGTTGGCAGCCTCTTCTGACAGCTGCAAGCAAGAAATCTGTCCCCAGTGTCTCTCTCCTGGCTTTTGGTGGTGTGCTGACCATCACTTGGCCTTCCTTGGCTTCTGCTGCACCACCCTGAGCTTGGCCTTCATCCTCACATAAGATACTACTCGCGCGCGCGTGTGTGTCCCCATCCAGATCTCCTTTTTATAAGGCAGTGGTCTTATTGGATTAGGGCTCACCCTATTCCAGCGAGACCTCATCTTAACTAATTACATCTGCAATGACCTTCTTTTCAAATAAGATCACATTCAGAGGTATTGGGGATGAGAACCTCAACATCTGAATTTGGTGAGGGGACACAGTTCAATCCATAACAGACGTGTATATAATTTGGCCAAATAATTATCTCTCACAAATGGAAAAATGGGCATTGTCTGAATATTACCTGAAGCTCTTAACCCATTTTTCAGCTTCCGTATCTGGAAGCCATGCCCCCTTTTCCGTTTTATAACAACTAGTGTTTATGGAGCACTTACTGGCCACTGGGCTGCTCTGTGCCAAGATCTTGACAGGTGTGACCCTGTGGATTCCTCATAAGCACCCTCTGGGGACAGTTCTGGAATCAGCCTCCATTGCAGTGGAGGGAACTGAGGCTTCCTTCTGTAAGGAACCTTTGGCCTTGTGATCACATCAGTTCTAGTTTGAACACTATTCTTCTCATGGATTAAACTGGTGGACTTGGTAAAGTCTTAGGAGCCTGCCATGACCACACTCCTAACCCCTCCAGGTAAAAGGAGTTTCTTTTTGTGGGGGCAGTTTCTTACCTTCTGAACTGTACTCCCTCGCATTCAGTGCCTCCCTTGGTCTTTATCCTTGTGAGATCTTGTGTCATTGTGCAGTAGTACTGTGATGATTAATTAGTTAATATCTGTGAAGCACTTTGAAGATGAAAAGCTTGTGGACACAAAGTAAAATTAAATTTTGTCTCATGGTGCCAAGGAATAAACAGTTTTTTCTTTTCTGTTTGGGATCAAAGGCTCCCCCTTATCATGCAGGAGAGCTCGCGCTAATCCTTGCAGAGAGCAGGCTGTATCGATTATCTCCCCAAGGGGAAGGTCTGAATGGTGACCAGTTCTCTTTTACCCTAGATTGGATTCTGCAAACTATTGAACATTTGACTCCCCGCTAAATAGACATGTGATTGATTCGGAGACATGGTTTAAATCTTAACTTCTAGGGATTTAAATTGAGTGCAATCCCGGAAATTTGGAGATGAATGTCACTGTAGTTTGAAAAGTGAGTCTCATGTTAGACTGAGTATATATATAAATGCCAGAAGGAATATTGATAGTTCAGGACATTAGGTTGCAATTGTTTGCTTGTCTTTTTCATTTGTAACCTTTTGGGCCTGAGGTTTGTGCCAGGACATTCAGATGTCTCACTCTTAATGAGCCTGAGTGGCATGGTGTTGGCTCAGTCTTATCCGTTGCTCTTCCTGGTACCATATCCCTGAATAGTGTGCTGTAATGTAGCCTCAAATGAACTATATAAAAGTGTATCAGGGATGGGGGAGAAGATAAACTCGTAGGACAAATCAATGTAAAAAATCATGACTTGGAAGAATGTGTGAGCCAAATTGGGAACCAGCCTGGAGATTGAATCTTAGATTTCTGAAAGGCTGTATTCTTGCCTTCTCCTCTTGGGTAGATATTTTAACACAGTGCTTTCAACTCAGGAGCTTAACAATGGCTTTTTGAAAGAACAATATATATCAGCAATATTTTCTTATGCAGGAGTTGTTTTTTGCAGAATATATTGACCTTTACCTCGCCTCACCTGTGAACAAGCCTCTGTTGAATTTAGCTCCTTGAACCTCAGCTATGAATGAACGGGCACAGGAAGGAATAGATGACTCTGTTCACCCAAGACTGAGGCCAGGTGAGCTGCGTTCAGGGCCAGGTGAGAGTTAGGGGTGGAGGGAAGTAGCCAGCGGTGTTTGACCCAAGAGACCGACAGGCTCATGTACACACACACACACTACCACACCGTAAACATGGAGGTGTTTCCCGGGTTTTCCCTGAAGGCAGCATCAATGCCTCCCACTTGCCTTCCCTGCGTTGCTCTACCTGTCTAACCCGTATGACTCTGGGTAGTAACCAACCTGTCTTGGGTTTTGGCTCCTACTACATAGTCTCCTGGCACCAAGTGCAGTCAAGAGCAGTTTTCTTTGTCTTCGATTTTCCTCGAGAGAGTTCCTTTCCTTGCCTGTGCCCCCTGCATTCCTCCTTTAGGTACCCCTCCCTTCAGTGTCTTTCTCCCGGATGTGTATCTTGAGTGAACCGCAATGTGGGTTAAGACTTCCTGAGTGTGAATTCTGGCTCAACACTTAGAACCTACATGACCCTGGGAAAGTTGCTCAGTCTCTCTTTGCCTCAGTTTCCTTGTCTGTGACATGGGGACATTAGTAATACCGACTGGGTCACAATGTTTTCAGAATTAAATGGGTTAATATATGTTAAGCTCTTAGGGTGTGTTCATAATGTGTCCACTTGATGTTAATTGAAAAGGAAGGACATTTTCCTCTTTATCCCTTTCAGTTCTTATGTAGGTAACATTGGACAATTGCTGTTATTGTTTAGTTTTTCCTCTTCCTTATTCATTCTTACAACACTAGTGAGAAGGAGAAAAGACCTAATTGCTGACAGATCAATTCCTTCTTGAAGCCTTGTAATGCTTCAAGTCAGAACAATAAAGCATAAGAAGATACAGTCTTTCTTCATGCGACTTAAAGTGTAATGGGACAGGGGACTTGCCAGCAAGGGATTACAATATAGTATAGAAGGTCCTAGACCCCAAGTACAAACCAAAATTAGAGCTAGGACAAATGAAGACAATAGTCAACCATATAGAATAGGCTTGGGGGGCAGGGGTTGGTCATGGAGGGTTTCACAGAGGAGGTGACACTTAAGCTGGTTTTAAAAGGATGAAGATGCATTTTCTAGGCGCAGAGAACAGGAAGAATTCCAGGGAGAAATAAACTCACATGTGAAAGAATGAACATACAAATAGCATTCATAATGGGGCCTGGGTGGCTCGGTTGGTTAAGTGACTGGCTCTTGATTCTGGCTTAGGTTGTGATCTCACAGATGTGTGATCAAGCCCCATGTTGGGATTAAGTCCCAGGTTGGGATTGAGCCTTCTTGGATTCTCTCTCTCCCTCCCACTCCTACCCGCATGCTCATTCTCTCTCCATGAAATAAATAAATAAATCTTTCATTTCTCCTCCCCCCCCAAACAGGGGAAGCACTTGTGTGGCTCAGTTGGTTGAGCATCTGACTTCAGCTCAGCTCATGATCTCCTGGGATTGAGCCCACACTCATTGGGGAGTGTACTTGTCCCTCTGCCCCTCTCCCCCATCTTGTGCTCTCTCATTCAAATAAATCAATAAAATCTTAAAAACAAAACAAACCAAACAAACAGCATTAGGAAGACTAGGCAAGAAGTTCACGATGGCCAGAGGAGGGTCTTGCTGTAGGAAAGGTGAAGCTAGATGAACAAAGACCAGGGTCATGGGGAGTCTTGTGGGCAGTGCACACCTGGGACTTGACCTTCAGGCAGGAGTGCCATTGAAGGGCTCTAGCAAAGGAGCGAGTCTAGCACACTTGCATTTTAAGAGGAAATCTTTGCTAGCTCTGCGGATAAGGAGTGTGGTATGGAGAGGGAGTTCTTCAGAAAGCCAAAGACCAGGTGTTCTACAGTATGGGTGAGAGATGGCAAGGAACCTGGGCTGTGAGGGTGGTCGGGAGAGAAATCTAAGTACTTCGATGGCCCTTAGTTTCTGGTGGGATATGAGTGCTGATGTAGCGGGAGGCCCTGGGAACATTCCCCAAGTTTCTGCCGTGGGAGCTTGCAGGAATGGCAGCACAGTCAACCATGGTAGGGAGCATGGGAGAAGGTGAAGTGATGCTGAGGGCACCATAGGGCATGTTCAGTATCTAATAGGCAGTTAGAAAAAAAGCGTCTGGGAGTGAGATGTGGCTAAGGTTAGAGTCATGTTAAGAAAATAGTAGTGGGTAGTTAGCAGGTGACAACTATGGGAATGGAAGTGATGAATTAGAGTAAAGAAAGGCAAAAGAGTAAAAGCTAGTAATTCAAGGAGCACCAGCATTTAGGTAACAAATAAAAGGAAGGGAGAAAACACAGGGTCAGAGGCAGTTGTGGGGGCAGATAGCAGAACATGCGGGAAGGTACACCAAGCGGGGCAAGAAGTTCAGCGATGGAATGTTCGACGCCTCCAGCGCCACTGATGAGTCACTTGTGTTGAGACAGGAGAGCCACCCATTGGATTTAGCAGACGTGCGGTCCCTGGGAGTCTGTACCCTACGGCTGGTGAAGGAGCCTGAGTGCAGGAACTGAGGAGAGGAGGAGGTTAACAAACAAACAAAAAAAGTATTCTGATTATGAAGTTGGGCCACGAAGGTGACAGTTATTACTGTAGAGTTTTATAGTAAAACTTCCTGGAGCTAGTGATATTTTAGAGAAATACAGAAGACAAAAAACAGGATGTGAACTGAGACATAGTAAAAATAAGTCATCTCCTGCTGAGATCCTCACTGTCCTTCAGGACACATGCATGCTTTCATCTGCTTCTGTTTTAATTCCCCTTCCCTTGCCCTTCCTTCCTTTCCCTTCCTCCTCCTCCTCCCCCCTTCCCTTCCCCTTTCCTCCCATTCCATAGAACTTTGCTGAACACCTATTATGCGCCAGGTGCTAGGGAATTAGCGAGCTGAGTGAAGACAGTATCTGTGCCCTGGAGGTGGTCTCACCTGCTAGAGGCAGCTAGTTGTGTGAAGAACTAATGACAATGTCAAGTGTGGCCAGTGGGGTATAAGAGAGTGTGTGTGTGCTCAGGAGGGACCATGTCCTGCATGACTTGTGGGGATGGCTTTACGTTGACATAGGTCTTGCAACATGGATAGATACTGACCAGGCAGGGAAAAAGGCATTTCAGCAAAGGGAGCAGAGCCTGTAAAATCATGGAGGAAAGGCCAGAGCTTGAGTTAAGGATGGGCGAAGTTGTGTGTCTGACGTGGAGGGCAGGAGTGATTCCAGATGAGGTGGAAATGCTCCTGAGGGCAAGTGTATGGGATGAGTTTCTACTCTCTCTTCAGGGCATGTGGTAGAAGCCAGAGATTCCATGAAAATTTTTAAGCCAGAAAGTGGCTTAAAACGCATTAAATTTGGCTTTCTTTTAACAACAGAAGTTAATTCTGGGGATGGTGTGGAAGATGTTTGCTTCCATCCATTCTTTTATATAAAACTTAAAATTTGATATTTAAAACATTTAATTTCTAACATTATAACAGTGTGTATATTTTATGCATGCATATAAAAATCCCTTTCTAACAGCGTGATAATAAAGCATTATAGCAATACTTTTACAAATTTTTAAGCAAATTTTATTTTAGGTTTCTATAAATGAAGTCGTCGTGACCATTGTTTTTATGAAAAAATGAATATTGATTGTCAAAGAACAGAACTTAGTGTGTGAGAACCTACAAGACGGAGGATTTCAAGCTCAGATCTCTGGTGCCTTAAAAAAATGCTTTACTTTCTTTTTGTGTATTATGGGAGATCCCAGAGCCCATGATCCAAAAACTGGGAACCAGCGATTCCAAGTGTTTACCAGCATAGGTAACGCAGCTGTTTTATAGATGGCTTTAAAAGGGTGCATGAATATTTTGATATTCAAGGAATAGGTCTTTGAGCTTGTCGTGGGAGTTGCATAGTTTTGGAAACCATTTTTTAACCTTAAACTTTGTTCACGTTGAACTCTAGAATAACTGTGGTTTCTCAAGACCAGCTGTTGAATGCATTCATGCATATTTAATTAAGGTTTTTTGAATTGCTTATTAAAGATCTGAAGGCAATTATATTCAGGTTCAAGGAAAGGACTTCCTGTGGGAATTTAATATTTTTAAACTGTTGGCTCACCAAGGACTGGTATTTACTGATATTCTTGACTTCAGGAGTCCCAAGTATAACAGCTGAGGGTTATATTGCTATTCATTTCCTCTCTTCTCCCAACTCTACAATTGAGCTACCCTTCAATTTGGAGCACTGCATATTTTCACACTCCAGCTTTGAGGCTTACTATTTCAATGTACAATACAAGTACTGTTGCTGAGAGAAAATGACAACATTTCAAGCTTGGTCAGAGGCAAGTATGAGGTTGTTAGTAAGGCTTCCTTTAATAATTCTTAAACTCCTAAGCCTCATGGTATTATCAAATTAAAAAATAGAGACAATTGACAGAGAAAGGCAAATATGATATGATTTCAGTTATATGTGGCATCTAAAAAACAAAACATAGTAACAAAGAAAAAGCAGAAACAGACATATATAGAGAACAAACTGATGGTTACCAGAGGGGAGAGGGTGGGGGTTGGGCAAACTGGGAGGAGGGCGGTGGGAGGTACAGGCTTCCAGTTCTGGAATGAGTAAGTCATGGGAATGAAAGGTACAGCATAGGGAATATAGTCAATGGTAGTGTACTAGCCTTGTATGGTGACAGATGGGAGCTACACTTGCGGTGAGCATAGCATAATGTGTAGTCTTGGAGAATCCCTATGTTGTACACCTGAAATTAAATGTAACATGGTGTGCCCCCTGTACTTCAGTTAAACAAACAAACAAATAAAAATAGACCAGCTCTAAAAGGACCCTTACAGGGGGCAAATAAAACAACCTTAGTAAAAGACCATGGCTATCCGAGCAGATAACCTTAACTTAGTACATCTACCCAAAGTACAATGTGAATTCAGCTATTCTTTTGTGGTTTGTTCGTTTTTTTGTTTGTTTGTTTGTTTTTTTAAGATTTTATTTATTTGAGAGAGAGAGCATGTGGGGGAGGGTGAGAGGGAGAAGCAGACTCCCTTCTGAGCAGGGAACCCAATGCAGGACTTGGTCCCAGGACTCCAGGATCATGACCTGAGCCGAAGGCAGTAACTTAATTAACTGAACCACCTAGGTGCCCCCACTTTTGTGGTTTGTTCTTGATCGGTGGCATTGATTTTAAAACGAAACTAAAGTTTTTGTTTCTGTTTTTCTATATGTTATGTATATCGATGTATGTATGTTATAGGTATATCATATTTTCTATTTCCAGATGGTGTTGACAATATTAATTTATAAAAGAACTCTATTTAATTGGTTTAAATAAAAGTAAGCACTTACGGGGTGCCTGGGTGGCTCGGTTAAGCAGCTGCCTTCGGTTAAGCATCTGCCTTTGGCTCAGGTTGTGACCCCTGGGTCCTGGTATCAAGTCCCGCATCAGGCTCCCTGCTCAACAGAGAGCATGCTTTTCCCTCTCTTCTCTGCTCATGCTCTCTCTTGCTATTTGTTGCTATCTCTGTCTCTTTCTCTCAAATGAATAAATAAAATCTAAAAAAAAAAAAGAAAAGCAGTTACAAAAATTAAGTATTGCAGAAATTCTCAGAAATGTAACAGAAACTAACCGAAAGGTTTTTCAAGTTCACATGATCTGAGATAATCTTTGATAAATAAACATTGGTTTTTAGTTTGCTGGTTTAATAAAAACAGGCATTAAATATAGTACAGATAAATACCTTGGTCTACCTGGGTTTACTAATCATAAAAGCTCATGCATTCTCTGTATTACAAAATTTGCTGATGAGAGAAATAAGATGATGGCTAGCCATTTAATGTGTCATCCAAGTTCTGTTGTTAAAAGCAAGTAATTTAAATGTAAATGAGATCAGTTTATACTGAGTTACAGCTAGATATTGGATGTTCATAGAAAACCTAGATTATTTCCAAATAAGATAATATATTGAGATATTGATTGCTAAACATAAAAAAGTATGGACTTAAAATATTAATTTTGTTTCATTGAGAACTTTTGCACTCATAAAATACCCAGCTCTATATTCACAATTTTTTTATCATCTATAAATAACATATATGAGTGCTATGCTAACTTGAGTTCATGTAAAATTATTCTCTAAGTAATGCTTTTGGACTGTATAACCACTCATTGAAGATGAATGAGGTTTTTTATGCTGAAAGAATAAAAGCCCGGTTCTTAAAACAAAAAGTTTGCTTTGTGACTTTTCCCCCCCCACCTGTATAGCAAATCATGAATAGAAGAGTCTGAATGCCTGAGGCCAGTCAATCAAAGAAAACAATATGGAAGACTGCTTCTTTATTTTACAATAAACCTTAAAATTAAAGTTAATTCTTCAGTAATTGGGAATAAATCAGCTAGGTTCTCTATCATTTAGATATTTTTGAAGCTCCATTTTTTCATTCTGTCAATTACTTTTTGTTTATGTTGGGCCATTTTTTGGGCCCAGGTTTGTCCTCACTTATCAGTGGTGATAATCAAACAGGAAATAAATTGATGAAATCCAATCTGTGTTTTTATATACAATGTATCAGTTACCTTTGTTACATAGCAATTGAAAACACATCAGGGCACGGGATAGGCGTTTATTGCTCACGTGTCTGGGGTCACTGAGGTTCTGCTGATCATGGGTAAGCATACCCATGTGTCTGGGAGTTGACTCATGGTTGAATGGGGTGACTGGGTGACTTGGCTCTGCTCCACTTGTCCCTCATTGTCCAGCAATCAAGGCAGTTGCTCTAGAGAGCCAGTCTCAGTGCTCGAGCTCACGGTGCTTGCATCATGTCTGCTGACCAAAGCATGTTGCTCTGGGATGAGCCCAGTCAAGAGGCAGAAAAGGCCACCCCATCCAGGGTAGGCTGGCACCATGAAGGGCACCGCAAAAGGCATGGGTACAGGGAGAAGTGAAGAACTGGGGCCAAATGTTGCAATCCACCACATAGGACTTAGAACTTTTATTGAGAACATTTGATTTCAGGTTTTTTTTCTATTTTTAGATTTTATTTATTTATTTGACAGATAGAGATCACAAGTAGGCAGAGAGGCCGGCAGAGAGAGAGAGGAGGAAGCAGGCTCCCCGCTGAGCAGAGAGCCCGATGTGGGGCTCGATTCTAGGACCCTGAGATCATGACCTGAGCTGAAGTCAGAGGCTTAACCCACTGAGCCACCCAGGTGCCCCTTGATTTCAGTTCTTATGTACCATGTATATTTTCTCCTCTCCCTGGGATTTCATCAGTATTGTTTGGTGGTAGAGAATAGAAACCCACTCAAGTTGGCTGGAGAGTTACTGTGAACCCAATAGGCAAGCTTGCAGACAGGTAAAAGAAGACAACCTAGAGTAGATAGGTCTCACTGGGACTGATAGATGTTAGCCTTGGAGGCTGTTCTCTTTTGTCTGAGGGAGTCCATGCGGCTTCACAATGTTGCTCCCAGTTCTGCTTTTTTGCGCAGGACCCTATGTGGCCTCCTCATTCCCAGTTGCACAGGCTTTCAGTTCAAGCACCCACCGTATCTCCCTGTTTCCCAGTCCCAAATTCATGTCCCCAAATGCTAGCTCATGGATTGGTTATTCTTAGGTCTACTCTGAGTCTCCCAGGGCTGGCTTCTCAGACTTGCTCTCTTTCTTTATGTCTTCACTTACTGATCCGGTCCAGTGTCATGACTTTAAATGCTTTCATGATGCTGACGACTCATAAATTTCTATCTCCAGCTTAGATGTGTCCCTTGAATTCTGGACTCATATATACTCCATCTTATTCCACATCACCACGTAGTATATATCTCCTAGGAATCTCAAGCTTTTACCCCATATGGGCCACTTCATTTCCCCTTTATAAACCCTCACTTCCCAGCCTTTTTTCAGTTACTGGCAGTTCTAATTTACTGTATGTTTAAACTTTAGAATCTTTTTAAGTGTAAGGGTAAGAATCTTTTTTAAGTGTTTGTTTATATATTTATTTTAAAATTATATACAGGGGCACCTGGGTGGTTCAGTTGGTTAAGCATTTGCCTCAGGCTCAGGTCATAAACCCAGGGTCCTGGGATTGAGCCCTGCATTGGGCTCCCTGCTCAGCAGGGAAACTTTTTCTCCCTCTGCCTCTGCCTGCTGCTCTCCCTGCTTGTGCTCTCTCTCTGACAAATAAATAAAATCTTAAAAAATAAAATAAAATTTATATACATATACTACAGTTCTAATATAGTACCTACATTATACAAGAAAGCAGATTTGCAAACTTAATGAGATGAAGTAAAATCAATCATAAAAGTCTAGATGCTGCATATTTTCATTTATGAATATCTTAAACACAGTAAGTACTTAAATGTGCCTTAAATTTTTTATTGTGGTAAAAACACTTAAGGTAAAATTTACCATTTTAACCTTCAAGTGTACAAGTCAGTAATGTTAAGTATATTCACATTGTTATGAAACAGATCTTCCAGAACTTCTTCATTTTGCAAGTTGGAAACTCTATACCCATTATCAACAGCTCCTATCCCTTCAGCCTCTGGTAACCAGCATTCTGCTGTTTCTATGAATTTGACCAATTTAGATAACTCATATAAGTGGAATGGAACAGTATTTGTCTTTTTGTGACTGGTTTATTTTCCTTAACATATTATCCTCAAAGTTGACTCATGTTGTTGCATGTGGCAGAAATTCCTTTATTTTTATTTTTATTTTTATTTTTTTTAGGAATTCCTTATTTTTAGGGCTAAATAATTGTTTGGATCACGTGGTGGCTCTATTATTAACTTTCTAGAGAACTCCATACTGTTTTCCATAGCTGTTGCACAATTTTACAATCCTGTCACTGGTACTCAGGGATTCTAATTTCTTCATATGCAAGATTTAGAGTCTTTGTAACTTCTCTCTCTTAATGTAGGTCAGATTGCTCATGGAATCCATCAGCAAATGCTCTTGATTTATGTTTATAATGTATCCCCCATCTGATGGCTTCTCATCTTGTTCATCACTGTCACCTGGCCCCTAATCATCATTGGCTCTTGTCCTGACCACAGCACTCGCCCCCTACAGTCTGTTCCCCATAGAGCAACCAGAACTATAACTTAAAAACAGAAGCCAGACCTTATCACTCTGCTCAGACTCTTCTAGCGGCTCCTATCACACTGATACAAAATCCAAAGTCCCTCCCTTGATTATAATGTCCTAAAAATTCTCATTGACCTCCAGCAATGCTTTAAATACACTAAGATTGTTCCTGCCTCAGGGCCTTTATACTTGATGTACCCTCAACTGGGTGGCTTCATTCATGGACTTTTTGTTTTGTTTTGAGTTATTTATTGATTGATTTGAAAAAGAGAGTACGCAGTGGGTTGGAGGTGAGGAGCAAGAGGGGCAGGGAAAGGCAGGGGGGAAAGGATTTCAAGCAAACTCCATGCCTAGTGCAGAGTCAAGGCAGGACTGGATCTCATGTCCTTGAGATCACGACCTCAGCCAAAACCGAGAGTCGGCCCCTAAACCCACTGAGCCACCCAGGCGCCCCTATAGACTTCTTGATTCACTTCTTCCCTTAATTCTGATGTCTGCTCTTTTGTGATCTACTCAGAAAGGCCTTCCTAAACAACCCTATACAAAACGTCACTCAACTGTCAACCTTTCCCTGAGCACTTACCATTCTCAGACATTACACTGTTTACTTGTGACTTTATTATTGGCTTTTTTTTTTCTCCAAAAGAATGTAAGCACTGTGAGTTATACCTCAGCATCTGGAAGACTGCCTTGAAACACTTAGAAGATGTTCTATTAATATTTGTTGAATGAATGAATGAATGAATGAATGAATGCTTTGTACTCTTGTATCTCAATAGCTTTGGCCAAGGTTACAGAGATTCCTTGTGCACACATGGTGTCCTGGATAGGGGTGACTTCCAAAGAAAATACCTTTGGTGTTATCTTCCTGCTCCAGCTGGTTTCCCCAGCTCTTATTCACTTGTGGGCTGTTCTGAGATCTGTGTGAGAAAAATAGAGATGCCTCATCCAACCTCTTATTGAAAAAAATAATTCAAAGATTGATGGGGGTTGTTTGCCTCTGTCCTGTTGGCCCCAGATCACCCTTCCTAAATGAGTCTTGGCTGCTCTTAAATACCGGCAATCACATTTCCAATTGTAATGTGAGGGCAATGCCTCATTTGCACAATGAATGTTGGAAATGGGTTTTAAAGCAAAAAGCAAAGCCAGAAATTCTTCCTGCAGGGGAGATGATAGCTTGACAAGTCTGCAAATTATATAATGGGATCTCCTTTTACCTGTCCTATAAAGTTGCCAAAATATCAAAAACAATGGGCTTTTCTTCCCCATTCGTTTGGGATATTCTTGGCACTCTCCTACCTGCTGTCCTGTACTTAAGGGGCTCTGGGATTAGAATTATGTGTAATAGTTTTGTTTTCCCCCAGCTGGGTTTGTGATGAAGTTATTCTGATGGAAACATTCAGTTAGTTCTAAAGGATCAGCACACACTTGCTGAGCAGAACGCTGCTACCTTAAATGGTCTTCCATGCTGTGGAAGAGAGCTTCTGATGCATCAGTTAGAGTGATAATGTCATAGACTTGGAACATTGTCTTTGTCTGCTCACAGCCTCCGAAGGCATAGAGAAGTCTATTTCAGTTTTACTGGTCAGTTAGAAACAAGGATATTTAAAATGGGTCTTGTCCACTCCTGGGGTCTATCCATTTCAAGAACTTCAAAGATGATTGCAACATAGTTTCAGATGCTCCATTTGAATGCTATTGACACAAGTGTGTTTGTTTCTGAAAATTGAGGTTCTCTACTTAGGGATTGGATACTTTTCTGTATATATGTTGCACTTCAGTAAAATAGCTTTCTGAAGAAAAGGAACCAACTATAATTCCTACTTTCAAGAAAATCTCCTGGTGAAGATATTCAAATAGATCATATTACTCAGATTAGTGCTGGGATTAAAGAAAGCATATTATGGAAGCACAAATAAAAGGGGTTGAACTCATCTTTTAAGGGGAGGATGGAGAAAAAAATCAAAGAGGAGACTTAAATGGAATTTATCACCTTTTCCTGGCTTCCTTTACACACGATCAGGATTTATATAGAGGAAACCAGAATAAGTAGGTTATAGATTCTAGTTCTGAGATGAGCATGCTTGCAAGATAAAATATCCTTGCTTAAAAAACAAAAAATTCATTAAAAGTATCTTTGCCCTCAGAGAGCTTATCTCCCCAGACCTTCCTCTCTTTTGGCATCTAGATGGGTGAATGAATAGAGTTGAAAACATGACTGTGGATTGTCCATTGATGTGTTCTGTTATTGGGAAATACTTAGTACTATTGATGGCTGGCAGTGACCCTTTATTGGAGTTGACTCATGTTGTGTGTGTGAGGGGTAGTGGGGTAGTAATTCTTTAAAAAAAAAATTGACATCACTATTTTTAAAAAATGTTGCTGTGAAAGGGTCTGATGAGATATACAAGGTTGCTCTGTTTCTTTTTATCATAATGATTGGACAGAATTGTGATAGGCAGTGATTATAAGCATTGAAAAATAATAGAAAGCTAATTTTTCTAAAACAAATGCATCGAGCTCATAGACGGAATGGATAACAAAAAATTGATGGATAGGGAATGGTTGGGCACTTTTAGTCATTACACCCAAATTGGTTTCTGAACAGTGGATTCCAAACTTGCAGGCACCGAAGAAATACCTCAGTAACAAGTTCAAAATGTAGATTCATAAGTCTTGTTCCCAGATTCCATGGGCCTGGGGGAAGCCTAGCATTATGCAGGTGTGGGTGGTTCACAGGCTGTGCTGTGAGAAGTGATGGTTGGAAATGATGTAGGGAGAGAGAGGAGGATTGGTGGAAGGCAAATGCTTGGAAGTAAAAAACGACGATGTTCAGTAAGGAGGCAAGCTAGTTCCCAAGATAGAAACAAAAAATTTGTCTAGAAGGAACAAATGTGGCAGGCTGTCTCTAGTGTTGGAAGGACTGATGTTGGGACAGATAATAGTGATTGAACCTGTTATCTGTAGAATGCTATGGTCTATTTTAATATTTTTATTTGAAGGTGGCTTAAGAATGAAGTTAATATTTAAATGAAAAAATCATTCTACATGAATTTGGGTGTTCACACATTAGAGCTGGAACTGATCTCAGACAGGAACCTCTTGATCTAACCTGTCTTTTAAGATCAAAGACTCAGAGTTCCAGAGTCAGGGAAGTAACTTGTGAGGGGTAGCAGAGCTTTGGCTAAAAGTCAGAGATCTCTGATAAGTAATCATTCCACTTGTCTGGTTGTTCATCAGTTATCACTTACTAAGCTCTTATGATATGCTTGGTCCTGAGCTAGGCTCTGAGACCCTACTGGGGGGATAAATTCATAGAATTCTTTTCTCTTAAAGAGTTTACAGTCTAATGAAGATATCAGTTGTAGAACAAGTACAGGAACTTCCACTGTGTGTTCTTTTACCCAGGAGGTCAGTTAAATATAGCAGGGTCATTTTACTAGGAAACAAACTGCATTACATACACCCCTACTGATTACATTTTTTTCCTTTTTAAAATTAATGTTAAGTTTTTATTTTAATTTCCATTAGTTAACATGCTATGTTATTAGTTTCATGTATACAGTACAGTGATGCAACACTTCCTTCCAGTTGTCTTGTGTTCATCAAGACAACTACCCTCCTTAATCCCCACCACCTATTTAATTCTGCCACCCCCCTACTAGTTCTCTACACTTAAGAGAATCTATTTCTTCCTTCTCCCTTCCTCCCTCTCTTTCTCTCAGTCTCTCTCTTGTTTCCCCCCCCGCCTTGTCTTATTTGTTTTGTTTCTTAAATTCCACATAGGAGTGATATCATAAGGTATTTGTCTTTCTCTGACTGACTTATTTTGCTTAGCATTCTACTCTATAGCTCCATCCAAATTGTTGCAGATGGCGGGATCTCAGTTCTTTTTAATGGCTGAATAATACTCCACTGTAGATATAGACCACATCTTCTTTATTCATCAGTTGATGGACATGGGCTGCTTCTGTATCTTGGCTATTGTAAATAATGCTGCTATAAACATAAGGGTGCATATATCCCTTTGAATTAATATTCTTGTAATTGTTGGGTAAATACCCAGTAGAGCAACTGCTGGATCCTAAGGTAGTTCTAATTTCAACTTGTTGAGTAAACTCTGTACTGTTTTCCACATTGGTTGCACCAGTTTGTGTTCCCACCAACAGTGCACGAGTGTTCATTTTCCCCCATATTCTTGCCACCACCTGTTGTTTCTTGTGTTGATTTTAGCTATTCTGACAGTGTGAGATGACACCTCTTTGTAGTTCTGATTTGTATTTCCCTGATGCCGACCGATGTTGAGGATCTTTTTATGTGTCTGTTGGCCATATGTATGTCTTCTTTGGAGAAAAGTTTGTTCATGTCATCTCCCCATTTTTTAAGTGGCTTGTTTGTGTTTGGGCTGTTGAGTTGTGTAAATTCTTTATATATTTTGGATACTAACCCTTTATCAGTTATGTCATTTACAAATAGCTCTACCCATTCTGTAGGCTGCCTTTTAGTTTCGTAGATTGTTTCCTTTGCAGTGCAGAAGGTTTTTATTTTAATGAAGTCCCAATAGTTGTTTTTCTTTTGTTTGTTTGTTTTGCTTTTGTTTCCCTTGCCTCAGGAGACCTATCTAGAAAAAAATTTGCTACAGCTGATGTCAAAGAAGTTACTGCCTGTGCTCTCTTTTAGGATTTTTATGGTTTCAGTTCTCACATTTAGATTTTTAATCCGTCTGGAACTTATTTTTGTGTTTGGTGTAGAAAGTGGTCCAGTTTCATTCCTGTTCATTTGCTGTCCAGTTTTCCCAACATCATTGTTGAAGAGACTGTCTTTCTCATTGGACATTACCAATTCCCATTGGTAATTGACCATATAATGGTGGGTTTATTTCTGGATTTTCTGTTCTGTTCTCTTAATCTATGTGACTTTTTTTGTGCGCCAGTACCATACTGTTTTGACTACTATCACTTTGTAATATAATTTGAAGTTCTTAAGTATGATGCCTCCAGCTTTTTTCTTTTTCAAGATTGCTTTGGCTATTCAGGGTCCTTTTTGGTTCCATACAGATTTTAGGGTTGTTTGTTCTAGTTCTGCAAAACATGCTATTGGTATTTTTGATAGGGATTTCATTAAATGTGTAGATTGCTTTGGGTAGTATAGACATTTTAACAATAATTGTTCTTCTAATGCATGAGCTTGGAATGTCTTTCCATTTTTTTGTGTCATCTTCCATTTCTTTCATCAGTGTTTTCTAGTTTTCAGACTACAGGTCTTTCACCTCTTTGGTTAGATTTATTTCTAGGTATCTACTATTTTTGATGTGCTGATTAGATAGTTATTGAACTGGCAATCTGGACACATGATTAGCCATGCAACTTTCTACATGGCTGTATTTCTAGAGTCGCAGGTTGTGGACAGCCCTCCTCTCTTTCTTCTCTTTAATGCATGCTTCTGTGATTTATTTGAACAGTGAACAGCTCTTCTTCTTAGATTTTCCCATGCAAGGCTATCATCCAGGGTATTGTTAAAAATGCAGATTCTCTCAGAGGAAGGACTGAGGTCCAGTATTTCCATCAAACTCCTAGGGATCCTGATGCTTCTGATAGGCGGACCACACTGAATAGCAACAATCTAGAAACCTAGAGATATTAGTAGGGCTTCTGAGTCACTGATGATGATCTCCATGATAATTGGTTAGGTCAATTGATTTTTTGTTGTTGTTGTTAAGTTTGTAGTAACAAGTACAGTATAATTAGAAAAATACCTTCACTATTGAAATCCGTCTAGAAAGACAACTTCTATGATTGCAATTCTTCTTTTCTCTAACTCCTTTTAACTTCATAGAACAAATTATAACTTCATTTTGGATATAAGATCATGTCTTGAGTTTATCAGCTCTCAAAGTAGAGCAGGAAAGGCTGTAATTGCAAGTGTGACCAGTGTTATAAAGGAAATGGGAGGGATACTGGGGGTGTCTGTAACAGGGTATGGACAGAAGTCGTGTTGGTTTCTTATTCTCTGCCCGCCATCTTATCTTAGTGCGTAAGATAGTATCTTACAGACAGAAAATCTTGGAGGGTAATAACATCATTACTGGAAGCTCATCTAACAACCAATTGCTAGTGAAACTGCATTTTTCATATGTGTCTTGAAATAATAGCCCTTTTACTTCTGGCTCATAGTTTGTTTACAGCAAGCAGGAGAAAAATTACTTGTAGATTGCTGTAATGCCTAATGTTATTGGGCCTTTTAAAGGTCATAAGTGAATACATTGAGCTTTTGTGTAAACATGTTTCTTGTTTTAAATTGTTTGAGGTTAAAAACTTAATTGCGTAAGGTTCTATAGAAAACAGATTTTCTCTGCCACTTTTTTTTAAGAGTGATTTTTAAAGAGAAAAATTCAGTTTGACCTTCTTGTTGAATTTCCTTCTATTGTGTATTGGCTTCCATGTTCAAATTAGAAATTTCCATGGCTGACAACAAGGGCATTAATCCAGTTATTCCAGGATCCTTTGCCACTTCAAGTTGTAGAACTTAACGGTGTTTGTAGGGACTCGCCTAGTACTCGCCCAGCCCAGTAATCGTGTTGTATGATGGGCTTCCTCAGCGTTTGTGTTTCCATTGTTCATACCCCCTCCCCTAAGTGCCCTCGTGTTCCGTAATCTTCTGGTCCACATTTGTGCAGGGGACTTGACCGTTGAGGGCTCTCATGATGGCCTTAACGGAGTATTTGGTTTCCAAGGAAAAACAAAAAAAAACCAAAAAACATTATAAATGATTATAAATGACCAAACCTCGAAAAGGTTTTTGTTTTTGTTTTTTTGTTTTTTTTAATTGTGGATTTTTTTTTAACGTTCTTTACATTTTGTCTATGTGAGCACAGAGTTCTAGAAATAGGCCAGATGAAATGTTAACAGTGACCTTGGTAGTGTCATCTAGAGGTAGGACTCAAGGGATCAAAGCATCTTTTTTTTTTTTTTTTTTTTTAAATCTTGTAATTTTGAGCATTCTACAATTCTGACTGGAACAAAAACTTGATTGATCTTCCAATTACAACCTATCCAAATATTTCATTTGGTTTTACCTACCCAGTTGTATGAGTTAGTCTATGGCTGTCATGATGTGAATATTAAGAAATTCCATTTGAGCAGTTGACTTTGTGTGGTGGGCTTGGGATCACATTGCCTGGATTTAATTTCAATCCCCACAGCTTATCAGCCATGTGATGTTGGGGAAGATTATTTAACCTCTTCCAACCTTGGTTTTTTATTCTAAAAGATAGTTGCTTTGATGATGAAATGAGATGATATTGTAAAGTAGTTACATAATACACATTGGAAGCATTTATTACTATTTTTTAAAGATTTTTATTTTTAAGTGATCTCTACATCTAACATGGGGCTCGATCCTACAATCCTGAGATCAAGAGTTGTAGGCTCTACTGAACAAGCTAGCCAGATGCCTCTGGAAGCATTTAATAATAATAATACAATTGAGAATTTTTTGAGCTCTGTAATTATTACTTATCATAAAATGATCATACCTCATTAATATCAACATATTAGTATATTTATTTTATATTTTTTATGTATATATGGTTTGGAATAATTAGAGGAAGCATTAGGTAGAATATGTAACTTGAGCAAGTTCTGTCTTTATTCTTTTCAGGATAAATAGTTGCGAGATGGTTGGTTGCGTTTAGAGGAAATATTGGTCAGTCACCCACTCAGTGTGTCCCTCTTTGGTGGTTTTCCTTAAAAAACAAAGTCTATTACTGATTTAGTTCTTTCTTTCTTTCTTTTTTTTTTTTTTTTTAAATCCCCCAGCCCCCCTTTGGTTCTTTCTTTCTTTCTTTCTTTTTTTTTTTTTTTTTTTAAATCCCCCAGCCCCCCTTTGGTTCTTTCTTTCTTTCTTTTTTTTTTTTTTAAGATTTTATTTATTAGAGAGAGAGAGAGGGAGGGTGCATGCGCACCAGCAGGGGGGAGGGGCAGAGGCAGAGGGAGAAGCAGACTCCCTGCTAAGCAGAGAGCCCAGTGCAAAACTGGATCCCAGTGGGGCGCCTGGGTGGCTCAGTGGGTTAAAGTCTCTGCTTTCAGCTCAGGTCATGATCCCAGGGTCCTGGGATCGAGCCCTGCACTGGGTTCTCCACTCAGCAGAGAGCCTGCTTCCCCCTCTCTCCCTGCCTGCCTCTCTGCCTACTTGTGATCTCTGTCTATCAAATGAATAAATAAAATCTTAAAACAAACAAACAAACAAAAACGATTCCAGGACCCTGGGATCATGACCTGACTCAAAGAAGCTTAACACAGGTGCCCCTGATTTGGTTCTTTTCTATAGGAAAGACTATATTAGACAAGGGAACTGAACTAGAATTTTTTTTTAATGATAGAGAATTGAAAAGTGGTGTTCTCAGATGACGTAGTGGTTTTGTTGTTATTGTTGTTGTTTATGGTGCTGAATGAAAAGAAGTTAAATATAGACTTTACGGGTAATTATTTTCTTGCATTGCTTTTTCTTTAAAGCACATCCCACTCTCAGCAGATTATAGGTATGTTTCATCTAGGTTGGATAACTAGATATAATTGCATTTTGAATGTTAAATAAAGTCTTCTTTGTAAACCATATAATTTGTTGCAAGGCTCTCTGGAGGGAGTTACAAAGCATTCAGGAGTGAGATTCACAATAGTGAAATAAGGAATTGGTTGGTTGATGGTTTTTCACAGAAATTGGTTTTTCAAACAGGCATAAGCTATTCCTTATGACCTATGTCATCCTTTCAAATAAGAGACAGAACTAGAGAACCCCACAGATTCCCCATATTTTACTTTGTGGAAACTACCACATCAAATATTCAAATCAGCATAGTTCTCTAATCTCCTGAGATCTGTGGCAGGCAGGAAGAACAAGTGTTACAGGGAGGTTATAGATGAGAAGAGTGGAGAGCTTTTCGCGTCTGTGTTCTACAGCTCACTGATAAAGCACGTGAAGGATGTGGCTTTAGCTCTGCTGTCCCACATGCTTGCTAACGCTCCCCCACAACTATCCTTATCCCCAACCTCTCTCAGGAACAGAGTTTGCATGGCTGAGCTGATCGCAACAGACTCTGGGCAAGCCACAGGGGCTGAACTGAGCATGCCCAGCCTTCTCCAGGCCCTCCAATCATGTAATGGGACTTCTTCCCACTGTGAGGTGGGATTGCTGGGGACTGGAGAGAGGCTAGGTTAGTGTCACCCTTGGGTAGATTCCCCTACCACGGGAAACATCATGGAAGAAGAATAAAGGTTCCTAACTTGTCCCTGTAAATATTTATTGTTTCTTTTTTCTTTTAATTTAATTTTATTTTTTTATCAGTGTTCCAAAATTCATTGTTTATGCCCATACCTAGTGCTCCATGCAATATGTGCCCTCCACAGTACCCACCGCCAGGCTCATCGCTCCTCCCCATCTCTCCTCAAAACCCCTCAGTTTGTTTCTCAGAATCCATAGCCTCTCATGGTTTGTCTCCCCCTCTGATTTCCCCCAACTCACTTCTCCTCTCCATCTCCCAGTGTCCTCCATGTTATTCCTTATGCTCCACAAGTAAGTGAAACCATATGATAATTGACTCTCTCTGCTTGACTTATTTCACTCAGCATAATCTCTAAATACCAAGGAGTATGTTAAGTGCTAGAGCTGTTCATTAAACTCTCTGCCTCTGGACTTCATAGCCCTTAGCTTAGGACTTAACTGTATGGACCTCAGGATATAAACCCGTTTCAAGTACCAGTAAAATTTCAAAGCGATTCTCTTAAGGAGCAACCACATAATGCCCTGATAGCCCAATCATCTTGGATAGTGTTTTTGCTGAGGCAGCATTAGGGTGAGGAAGAATGTCAAGTGGCTGTCTCTCTTGTTCTCCTGGGAGGTCCATGAGATTCTTGTCCAGAAGAGTTGCCGGTGTGGATGAAACCCATTTACTGTGTTCTGTGGGCTCATGTCCTGAGTACACTTTGTACTCAAAACTCCCAGGAAAGATTTCTTTATTGTTCCCAGACCACTGTTGTATATGTCAATTACTCTTGCATAATTTTAGGTTCCTTGCCATATTCTATATAAACCTCTTTTAGGAAAATTTAACATAGTAGTTGTAGTCTATATTGGGAACCATCCTTCTTTGGTTTAAATGAGCCCAGGACAACAAGTAACGCCTACCCCATTACTAGTTTCATATGAAGTAAACATCTATTTTTGCTTGGTGCAGACTCCACTGTATAAAGTACTAAAAATAACCAAATGCTCAGAAACCATTTGTGATACAAAAAAATGACTGTAGGGGGGAACCGTGTTGTTTTCTGCCCTGGTTTTGATTGGTTAGTATAGGCCAGAAATCATGCCCTGGAACTCGTTTTGTTAGGTCTTTCCAAGGCTTTTCTGGTGTTGAAGGCCTTGCAGTTTTCCCTGTGGACTTGAAATGTCATCTTGCCCACACAAACTGTTAAAGAAACTTAAAATAATTTAGACAGGCTTTATTTATTTATTTATTTATTTATTTTGATTGCCTAAAAGAAATGGTCTATTTGGGTTGTGAAGACTTTGTGAGTTTTTTTGTTTTTTTGGTTGTTTTTTTTTTAGGACTTAAAAAAAAGAAATGGAAATAAACAGACCACAGGTTAGAGTAACCAGAAGGCAGAGATATTAGGCCTTTAAAAATCTTAACCATGTTCCTAATGTTGATGTTGTTTAAGCTCTGCTAGCATGAGACTTGAATATTCTTATGCTCACATGCTGGCCTGTGTCCTTTTAACAAGAAGTATATCTACCAATGTTGTCAAACTGGCATCAGCCGTGACGCTCTGAGCTCCTAAGTTGGAGGCCTCTGATTTTTTATCAAGCAGGCAGTTTCCCTCTCCCCCAGCAAATAAACAAGCTTTCCAATCCAGAAATGTTACAGCATGCCAAAGGAACAGCTGGTTATTTTAATGCCCAAAGACTGCATTCCTAATGTATCTGTAGGAAAATGCTCTTCTAGTTTGAGTATGTTCAGGATGAGCCCCGTTGACCCACTTCCCAGTGTGCCTTGAAGAATGAGTAGTCACCATCTCCTTGCCCTGCCTGCCAGCAGGTGTGCATTTAGAGATGTTCATAGTCACATGAGCCTCTGGATACAATTTCAGTTTGTGGTCTCGTATCCACACTTTAAGGGAAGAAGAAAAGTTCGAAGATGGTAAGTGACTGGCCATGTTGCATTAAAAGGAACTGAAGAGAGGGCACACATTTTGAATTTAAAGGGACTAGCAGTTGTCTGAATGGGTGCATTTTCTCCAAGCCTTCTAACCCTTTGAGTGCATCCCTTCATGTCTGTGAAAGTGTCTTACCCTGTGTTTGGTATATTTGTGAGATGATTAGCCTTCAGGATCCTCAGTGTCTCAAGGAAAGTGAAAGCAATACTAGACTTTCTGGAAGAATTTATGGAATGTGTCATCCTTCTCACAGTGATGTGTGTGCCTAAGGGAAGCTGTCTCCTTTTCTATAAGACACCCATACTCTTTGGGCCGGTGACATATCTGAAAACTTGCTGAAGACAGTGGTGAAGTCTACATCCAAACCCTACAGAGAATCATTTTCTCTCTTTCCATTTTAGCAATTGTTCTTTCTAATATTTATTTAAATTCATCTCCAGCATGTAAGAGACTTGTGGCATAAGTGGTAGGGGAGAAAAGAATTTTTAAAAAATTAAGGCATTTTTCCTATGAGAGAGATTTGCTAAAACAGGAAATTGGATTTGAAGCTGCTTTGGAAGCAAATATATATATATATACTTAAATAGATGTTTAAACACAAGTAGTCTCATAAATAATTTCATTTAAAAAAATGAAAATTCAGTGGGTATTCTTGTCTGTAATGATGTCTAACTGTGCTCTGTCAGAACTTTGATATAAAACTGTGTATCTTTGACATTGAACCAAAAAAAGGTTAGGGTCTGAATCGTTTCAGTTTGAGTTACGTGTTTCACAAGAGTATGTTCAGCAGCTCAGTGGGTTTGAAACTTCCTGAAAGTTTCAGTAGTTGGAATCAGTACGTTACAGGCCTCTCTTTGGCAAAGTATTCTTTCTTTTGTAGTTTCTTTGCATTTTCTTTTTGCATTTGCAATCCTTGCTAGTTGAATCGGGATACTCACATTTCTATCATCCAGCTGGCTAGTTTTAGGAAAGATAGAGCTGGAGCCTGTTCTTCCTTGGCTTTTAGCTTTCACTTGCCTTATTTGGTAAAGCTGTGGGCTTCGTTGTTCTTGGAAAGGGCTGTTTCACCAGTTTCAAGGACTCTTTCCCACTTTCATCGAGATCTGAGCTGGAAACCAGAGCTTTGCTTGCAGCTCCGTGGTGTCTGTTTTGAACTACGGCAATTGTAGGGGTTGGAGTATCCTGAAGAATTCTCAATGTATACACGGCTGATGGTGATATATCCCTCACTAATGAGTTGTTTACATGTAATATATATAGTGCAGTGTAAACTTCCCCTTGAAACTAGGACTCATGAAAGGGAGGCTGGCTCTTTTGCTTTGTCCAGGGCCTGGAAGGGGCATGTCCTTCTCGTTTTTCCCTCTATCTTGCTATCTACACCGCCTTTCCCCCAATTATTACTTCCGGTTTTGCTTTCTTGCTGTCTTTTTTGGGGCTTTTCTTATCCCATTTAAGGAATGGATAATTTTGTTCACAAGAGAGCTCCACATCCCAGGTTTTAATAGAGCTCAGGGTTTATTATTCTTAAGTACCTCTTTTGATGTTATTTATAGGAAAACTTGTTCTTAACATGTTCTGTTATATATGAAGTCATGGTCTTAGCACCCCCTTCAGCTCCCCATACCTTCCCTTAACCAAGTGAAATCTAGAATTCTGACAACACATCCTTCTCTAGTCTCTAAGCAGCATTACTTTAAAAAGTAATTGGCATACATTTTATAAAGATGAAAAGGTGTGGCTTAGTTCTTGGAGCTTATATATTTTGTGTTTTGCCCTAAGAATGAAGTTTGTAGACCCCTGGTCCTCAGAAAGAGAGTTAGGTTCTTTCTGACAAAAGATGGGATGGAGACAGGCGGGGGGAGAGGAAGCGAGGTTGATGTAAGCCAATCCTCCACTCATTGCCAAAAGGACCGTCATTTTCTTGTTGCTTGGTGTTTTTTTTTTTTAAGTAAAAGGAAGTTGGATTTATTACAGGTTCGGAGGGAGGGGGCTGAAGGAAATGTTTTTACCTCCCAGAATGCGGAGGCTGCCACTCAGTGGGAGAAGCAGCAAAGCTCCTGAACTCACTTTCACTTTCAAGGACCTGTTGGTGGAGCGTTTTTTCATCTTTGCTGCACTTCTCTCTTTGCTCTCTCTGTGTGTCACGGAGAGACTTCCTATTCTTCGTCCTTCCCCTTGCATTTTGTTTCTCATGTGTATGTGGAGTTAAGAGATGCTGGCATCATAGGGCATCCCAAAAGGCTAATGAGGAGGCACATGTGTGACATCTAGAAATTTACTGGGATGGAGGGCCTGCAGGAGAAAATCAGGACAGCCTCCAAGTGTTAAATACCAGAATTAAACTGACCTTAACCCCGTGAGAATGTATTACCTGCCTATCCAGGCCAGTGAGGAGGACCCTGGTGTAGGCTACCCTCCTCAGATACTAATTCTGTGCCATTCCCTGACCAGGCAGCTATCTTGGGCACCCAGATGCTCTGTTCATTCCTGTTAGGTTTAGGTGTCATTATTGTTACTTATTTGTAGAAAAGATTTTATTTATTTATTTGACAGAGAGAGCACAAGCAGGGGGTGCCGCAGAGGGAGAGGGAGAAGCTGAGCAGGAAGCCTGGCTGCTGTGGGGATCCATCCCAGGATGCCAGGATCATGATCTGAGCAGAAGGCAGACGTTTAACCGAGCCACCCAGGCGCCCCTAGTTTGGGTATTATTGTTTTCCTCCTTAGAAAATCACAAGTTTTAGAGATCCAGAGCTATATAGTAGGTATGTTATGGAAGTTTGCCTAATGCTGGGTTAAGTGGGTAAACCCAACCAATTATCTGTCCATATAGGGTAGACAAGAACATTTTGATTTAACGACCTGTCATTCTTCTGCACTAGAGTTTAATGACTCTTGGCTGGAGTTAGTTCCTTGGTCCTGTTTGTTATTCCTTCTTATCTGTCCTGAGGCATGTAATTCTTTGTCACACTCAGTCGAACGCTTACCATGTGCCTGGTCTGTATGGAAAGCTTTTGCCTACAGTTTGCCATTTCTTCTGCATAGCAACCCTGGGAGGCTGGTACCCGTTCTATCTTTGTGGGACTATTGAGGAAACTGAGGCTTAGGGAATTCACACGCCCACAGCAACTCAACTAGAAATGTACTTCCTTGCCAGATGCTTTGCTATACTGCCTCCTAACACTGTTTAAGTCACTGTCTGGCTGCCCGGAGCCTTGAGCATTTTGGGGGTTGAACTAGGATCTGGGCACTATGGTGCAAAGGCTCCCACCTAGACTAAATGCACCTAAGTTATTTGCTGTGATGGCTATTTCTTCGATAAGGTCACCTCTTTGCCTTGCTTTGTTGCTATGCAGTCTTTCACCCTTCTCCTCCCTTGTTCCCTTCTTGTGATTTTTCTCTGACTCAGGTTCGTTTACATTTCAGGCATCGCTGAGACCTTTGGGTCCTTTAAGGCCTTGGTTCGTGAGCTTGATTCTGCCTCAGAATCACTTGAGAGAATAAAAAAACAAATTGCTGGGCTCCATCCCTGCAGTTGAGAGAGGGCTTGGAAATATGTTTTTGTTGTTGTTTTGTTTTGTTTTGTTTTTACATTTCCCCGGAGATTTTCATGACCAGCTAGCTTGGCTCTAAGGCATTGTTTCTCAAACTTGACTGTGCAGGTGGAAGGGTGCAGTGATCTTGTTCAGATGGAGATTCTGCCTCAGTCTGCTGATTGTTGTCTACCTGCCGGAGATCCTGCCTTTCGGATAAGCACCCAGTGAGGCTGAAGCTAGTGGCTCACAGTCTTTGTTTCAGGTAGCTGGCACTTTGCCTGCACGTCTTGACCGTACGTCCCTTACTTTTCCAATTGTTGTAACGAGTAGTATCTCACTGCTGGAATTTGTGGCTTCCAACAACCTCTTGGAGGTACTTGCCTCTGGGGTAAAGTGAGAAGGAGCAAGGTAGAAACTGTGTTGGAAAAGGACTTGTTAAAAAGGCAGGCATTGTTAATTACCAGCTTTGTATCTTATCTTTGTCACTGAAGTCTGCAAATCAAGCTGCCTGGAGTCTTCTTGAAGACAGTTTCTAGCTGCAGAGGTTTTTAGCACTTCTCATCTGACTCTGCTAAATAGCCTGCTGGAATCCAAAATAGAAGCTGTGTAGGGAGACTCTCTCCTCGCATATTTCAGCTGCCAAGCATGCTCTCTTAAGCTTCAATTGATTTTTTTTCTTCTTGGTATGGAATCAGTCATACACAGTCTCAAAGCCCTCAAAGACATTTTGTTCAATCTGATATTTGATCCTGGAGTATGTCCCCTTGAGCATCCCTGCCTGGTCATACCTAGACCTGGCTGTCTATCAGAATCATTTAAGAGCTTAAACACTTGTTTTTTTCTCCACTATGGAAGAAATACCGTCTCCTAGTGAAGACTAGGAGTGAATACAGTGAAGTACTGGGGCAAAGGCTGGCCTCCTTTTGTTCTATTCCTAACCCTAGTTGACCACTATGATCAAATTGCTTCGTAACCTCTCAGATGTTTTTTCTCTGCATTTCTACTTTTTAAGCTTATTATTGAGAGTGTAGTTGAATAGTACAGTAGGTTTTTAAACCTAGTATTTAATGCCGTGATGACATCTTTTTCTCACTTGGCTTAGAGACACCCTTCCTGGCTGGTTCTCCAGAACCTGGATGTCTGCTCCTTCAGGGTCTTCCAGACCGTCTCTTCCTCTTTCTCACTTCCAAGTCTTGGTCTGGTCTAGGGCTTGGTTCCTGGCCCTCATCTCTTCTCAGTGTTCACGCCTCATGATCTCATCCAGTCCTTTGAGCTGCTGAATGTGTTTCTCCAGCCCAGGGCCATCTCCCAAGAGTTAACCACTCACACTTCCTACTTTCTAGGTGACCCTTCTACTTGAATGGACTATGAATCTGCCTCAAACTGGCTGGTTCTCCTTGGCCCAAACCTCGTCCATGGCTCCTTTTCCCCCATCTCAGTGTATGGTGATTCTTGTTGCTCACGTAAAATTCTAAATTTTCTGATTCCTCTCCGTCCTTCACATACCGCATCTTAGCCAGCTGAGTCTGCTCTGCTTTCAGTTATGTCCCAGAGCTGCCGACTTCCCACCTCCTAGTCTGCAGCCACTGTCATCTGCTCGTTGCAGGAAATATTTAATAGTGTAGTCCATCAGGCATATTCATATGTGTATAGGATTGTGTGTGTGTGTGTGTGTGTGTGTTAAATTTCTATGTGTATGTGACCAAAACAGAAGGTTCACAAAACACTACTTAACCTTTACTGTTAGAGTATGCCCTGATACTGTACTTTCTTTAACTACGTGGAAAAAAAAAATAGTGGAGACCCATAAAATTGATTTCATTGACCCACTTTCATTCATGAGCTGCAGTTTAAAACACAGTAGTCTGGGGATGCTTGGGTGGCTTAGCTGGTGAAGCCTCTGCCTTTGGCTCAGATCATGATCCCAGGCACCTTGCACTGGGCTCGTTGCTCAGGAAGGAGCCTGCTTCTCCTTCTGCCTGCTGCTCGCCCTGCTCGTATGCTTTCTCTCTCTCCTTCTCTCCCTGAAAAATAATCTACACACACACACACACCCCAACTGATCTGGATCCTTATTATTTAAGGTGATCCATGGAGCCAAGAACTGTGCTATTCACCTGAGCCTTTTTAGAAATACCGCTCTGCTGGCCCATTGAACCGCACTCTGCACTGAAGGAGATCCTAGGGGATTGGCCAGCACTTGAAGTTTGACTGTCATTGTCTGGAATGAATACTGTGGTTGTCCGCTAGCTGTGTTTTTTCCAGCCACGTCCCCTAGAGTCTTCCTCACTGTGTGCAGAGCTGTAGCGGTCTTTCTAAAACCATTTAGGCTAAGCAGTTCCTTTGCTTACAGGGCTTCCCACATAGAATAAAATCCTATAGGACTCTGTATCAAGCCAGGTTCTCAACTTGGCTGGCAGCCCATTAAGATCACCTGGAAGAATTGAAAAACAAACCAAAAAAGCGGTACCCAGAATGCATCACAGAATCGGATTGGAGTATCTGCCTAGGCAGCTGGCATTGAGAACTGCTGTTTGACGTGTCCTCTGACCCCTGCCTACCATTCAGAACTGACCTGTGTGTGGCCCTTCTGGCTTGCTCTGCTCTAACCACATTGGCGGCTTTCCCGTTCCTTGCACAATGGTGAACTAACATTTGCCCCAGAGCCTTTGTCCCACCTGGAATTTTCTTCTGTGCTATTGCAGGGCTCATGCCCCTACTTCTTTTGTGTGTGGGCATAGATGTCAGCATCTCACGGAGACCTCCCCTGACTGTCCTCTCTTATTATTTTTAGCTGCTGCACCCCTTTTTGTCCCTCCACCTTGCATTATTCTCCACAGCAGTTGTTACTCCCAGCACTATATTTAGCATTGTTGCCTTACTTATTTACTCTTTTCTCCCCTTCTGAAGTTGAAGCTATTGTGAGGACAGAGACTGTGTCTGTCTCGCTCCGTATCGTATGCCTTGTACCTAGAATAGTGCTTGGCCCACAGGAGATGCTGAATTAGCATTTATGAATGAATTAGAGTCAGTAGAGTAAGTACATGACTGTATCATGGGGTTTTTTTTTTTTTTTGGCTTTTTACCACTGAGTCTGCCCATGCTGTTTTAAGACCACGAGGCAGGAAGAAGGCTTCATCACTAGTAAACTGTAACTCTGGTCCGCTCCATATATTTTGATTCAGTACAGTGTTCCTTGTCTGAATGGCGGGATAACTTATTTTCCTAGAGGGATCTGAGTGTCTTCAGATCACCACATTTTTTTTTTTTTTTTTAGATTTTATTTATTTGACAGAGAACACAAGTAGGCAGAGAGGCAGAGGGGAAGAGAGAGAGAGAAAGACAGAGAGAGGGAGAGGGAAGAAGGGAAGCAGGCTCCCTGCTGAGCAGAGAGCCCGATGCGGGGCTCGATCCCAGGACCCCGGGATCATGACCTGAGCTGAAGGCAGAGGCTTTAACCCACTGAGCCACCCAGGCACCCCAGAGATCACCACATCTTTACCTTGAGCTGGTTTTGCTTTGTTTGGTAGGATTTGGGAGACTTTTTCATTTAACCTGGCCTTTCCCCCCCACTTTATGAACAGAAACTTATAACTGAATAACAGAAACCTATAGCATTTAGGACTGATATCAGAGTGTTAAGTGTCAGAGGTTATTTTGGCTTGGATTTGGAGTTGGTGTGCTTAAATGATAGCTTGCTTTATCTTAGTCGAGTTCTTTTTAAGTCCTCATTTGGAACAGTGTCAGTTTAACAGAACTGACATAACTGCATTACATAATCAGGCTTTTAAAGGATGCAAATTGAAAAGTCATTGCAGTTAAGTTTTAGAACTTCTTTTATTTTATGTGCTTTGAGGGTTGGTCTTCCTGCTTTTGATCTTAGAGCCTTGATCCCTCCTTCAGTAAGTTAATTCAGAGCCAGGGTTCTAAGGAATTCTTCAACCAAAAAAAGAACACAGTGAGAGTCATATCCATGTTTAATGATCAGATGTGAGTAAAGGCAGGGGACAGTATCAGTTTTAAGAAGTGTCATTAGTACATATCTGCCGTACCATGGAATGCCAGGAAGATGCTTGACTGGCCATGGTTAAGATGCAAGAGTCAGTCTCTGTGCGCAGTGTGGACTGGCCTGTTTTAGGTTATGTGTTTGTTCACTGTTGTCTCTTAGGCACTTTGTCTTTTAGTTTTAATACTTCAGTGATTTCCTTGTACATTAAGCATTGTTTACATCAAATTTTCCCCATTACTTATTTTTTTAAAAAATTTTTAATAAAGGTTTTATTTATTTATTTGATAGAGATCACAAGTAGGCAGAGAGGCAGGCAGAGAGAGATGGGAGGGAGGCTCCCCACTGAGCAGAGAGCCCGATGCAGGGCTTGATCCCAGGACCCTAGGATCATGACCTGAGCCAAAGGCAGAAGCTTCAACCCACTGAGCCACCCAGGCCCCCATCCCCATTACTTATAACATATATAATCTTTCATCTACTGTGAGACCCAATCTGTTTGTTTAATCAAAGCAATTCTTGTTGTTTTCCCTTGATGGCCTTTATATTAGTCATGATTCTTTAGGGTGCAGACTGAGAACCCAGCTGATAGAGGAATTTGTTGGCTTGTATAGCCGGCTGGCGCAGAGGGGCGGATCTGACGTCACTGTGTTTTGACAGCCTGTACTCTGCCATTTTCTCTTTGTTTCATCTCTGCTTTCCTATGGTTGGGCCTCATTCTCAGGCAGGCTTCTCTTGGTGATGTCCATACTGTGGTGTGTGACTCTGGATTTGCAGGCTCTTCAACCAAGCCAGGGGAAGGAAGGTGTGCCTTCCTAGTTTCTCCAGCTGATTTAATCCCCTCGACTCTGGGACCACAGGCTCTTAGAACTGTGGCCAGGGGACACAATCCCCTTTTCATAAAGGCTGGATCACAGTTCCATCTTTGGAGCAGGAAGGTAGAGTGAACCCCACCCAAATACAGAGACTCTGGGAGGAGGTTGATTCCATGGGGGAAATCTGAGTGGGAGGGGTTTGGTTTTAGCTGGGCGTGCTAAGAACAAACAATCAGCTTCTCTGGTATGATCATTGGAAAGTGACCTATTTTCTGATAACTCAGGACATGCTCTGTGCTAAGATGAAAACTTGCTCGGTTGGGAGACTTCCTTTGTCACTTGGTGTCATGTCTAACAATATCTGTTGTTGATGCTTTACTCAGCTTCCACATTTAGTATTAACTTGCGTGTTTTATGAACTTCGACACATCATTTTCCTTCTCTGTGTAACCATTACAATGATTATGTAAGTGGGAGGCCTATATAAGGCTAATTTCAGCTCTAAAACCTTGTGATATCATTTAGGCCACTCTCCTTTCTCAGAGTAATAATGTGCGACTCCATGTGCCACAGCCAGTGGCAGCGTCCGGGTTGCATTTTATATTTTATCTTAGAGCTGACACCGGAAAGAAGTGAAGACAACAGCCAGGGTGCTGGTGATGGTATTCGTTTTCCCCTTACAGCCTTGAAGTTGATTCAGCAATAAAAACTTAATAATTGTGTGCAAAGTTCTGATGCTAGTTCCTTTGGAGATTACAGAAGTGGATAGGATGTTTCCCTGCAGTCATGTAGAATACTGTAGAAGAGAAAGGCTAGTTTATTCTACTACATTTTTATTATAAGGCATGAGAAAATCAATACTAAGCAGACTCATGTCCTAAACCAGGAGAGCCTGGAGCAGAAGTTGAAGATCATATGCAGGATGAGGGGAGAGCTAAAGCTGGAAATGTGGATTGAAGCCCCTTGAACTTGGGTGCTGGCCTAAGGAGCTCAGTCCTTCATTTTGGCAATGAGAGCCTCTGAAGATGTCTGCATAAGGAAGGATATGGGCAACAAGTGTTTAAGAAAACCAACTCTAGTGGAGAGGCGGAATACAGCAGCCAAAGAGGTTATGGGGAGAGTCCCTATGGGAGAAGATGGGACCAAAAACCAAGACAGAGGCAGCACAGAAGGGGGGTGGCCATGAGTGTAAGGTAGATTCACTAGAACCTGCTCACGACCTTTGGGAGATAAGTAGGAGAGATAGCAGTTGGGATAATTTAAGCATTCTTTCCTGATTTACCAGGAGGTTAGTGGTACCAGTAATCAAGACAGTGGTTAGAAGAAAGGATGGATTTAGGGTAGGAACAGGGACAGAGAATGAGTTGACACTGGTTCATGTCACATGGCCATGGCCATGGTGGGAGGCCTATGTGAGGCTACCCATATTTTCAGAGAAGCCAGATGAGGTATGAACAATTGTGGAGACACGTATCAGGCACTTAATATCTGGCCTACAGTTTAGGACAGCCATTAGAGCTGGAGATGCAAGGGCGGATGTCTTTAGCGGAGAAATTGCATCACTCGGGACTGGGTCTGGCTATTACAGAACAGAAATACAAATTGCAGGCACTTAAACCAAATGGACATTGTAGTAGCTGCTATTGCTGCTCTGCCTGATCCCTTGGCATCCCCATGTGCTCCTCCTGGGTTTTGTGAGCAATTGCCTCCTACAGTCTGAGCGCTCGCCTCACCATCAGAAGAGAGTGCCTTTGGGCTCTGGAGGAGACTTTGCTTTAAAACATGGACAGCCAGGGGCACAGTCCAGGGTGGCTCAGTCAGCTAAGTGTCTGCCTTCAGATCAGGTCATGATCCCAGGGTCCTGGGACTGAGTCCCGCATCAGGCTTCTTGCTCAGCGGGGAGCCTGCTTCTCCCTCTGCCTGCTGCTCCCCATGCTTGTGCGTGCTCTCTTACTCTCTCTCTCTGACAAAGAAATACATAAAATCTTGAAAAATGAAAGTGAAAACATGAGAGCCCAAAGTGCCAGGGAGTCTCTATCATTCTCCACCCTAGCCTGGGACTGGCTGATGCAGAAGAATGAAAACCTAGCACCTGAGCCTCAGGTTAGGATAATAGGAGGCATCCTTTATACTCCAGAGTTCTTCATAAGCTGGTCTTCTGTAAATTCTGCCTAGAAGTCCACCCTGACGGGGCTTCTCTCTCCTCTCTTATGCTTTCTTTGCCTCTCTCTAGGTCTGTCCTGGGTGCATTTTCTTAATAAATCATTGGTACATGAATTTTTAATTCATTTTCCCCTTCTGGGGGACTCCGCCTAAGATAGGTCTTTACCTCAGATAAAAAGAAGTCAAGATACAGTATCCTGGGTCTGATGTGGCAGCTGCATGGTTAATGAGAACTGGATCCCTTGTCTCTGTCTGCTCTCCTTTCCCTACCATGTGCCTTCGCTTAGGTTGTCTCTTTATCATACGATGGCTAGTTTAGCTCCAGCCGTCCTGTTCGCCTTCCAGGGTGTGGGAACGGGGACGGGGCACAAGGGTGCACCTACCCACTGATTGAGCCTCCTTTAAACGCCTTGGCCAAAAGCCCTTCCCCATAGCCATCTTACTGGGAGGCTGGGATGTGTGTGTTTGTGTGTGTGTGTTTAAAGCCAGTCCCATTGCCACCACCGACGATAAAGTGTTCTGTTCGGACAAAGGGGAATGGGCACTGAGTCAGCAGCAAACAGTGTCGGCCACGGAGGTTAAAATCAAAACTAAGCATGCAGCTGGTAGTGCTCATGGAAGCCTGTGTGAGGTGGAGAAAGTAGAGCATAGTGTTAAGGAAATGGTCTCTGGACTTAGACCTGGTTTTAAAACCCCTCCCTTGCTCTCATGTTTACCTGATATATGTAACTTGGGCCGACTGCTAAGCCTCTGGTTCCTCATCTGAAAAATGAGGATGGTAATAATAACTGGACCTAGCTCAAAAAGTAGTCGTGTGAATTATTAAGGTAGACATTGTATATGAAACGCAGTGCGATACCTCGTATACGTTACAGTCGGTTTGGACCTTTACAGATGAGGATGTTTTCAAGAGCAGAGAAAGAGCAGGTAGTGAGGAGACCTCAAGAGGGACAGTGAGGCAGAGAGGGAGCTTGGAAATTGACGGGGAGGGTAACAGAGTATCAGATGGCACCAAGATTAGGGAGAATGCCATCTGGAAAGGCAGTTCAGTTTTTAGCATTTAGGTCATTGGTGACCTTTGAGAGAATTTTGGTGGTGTGGCTGGGGCAGAATGTTTCTGTGAAATCAGAAAGGCCAGGTATGACCGTCACTTCGTAGGTGGACAACTATGGTATATGTTTGTTTTCTCTTTGGAGTTTGCCTGAGCACACCCCCGCAACCCCCGCCATCCCCTGCCCTGCCCCCACCGCGCCTCCCCATTCCCCCCAACCCCCACCTAATCGATTAAGGTGAAACCAGACATTAAATCTAGATACCTTGCTTATGAAGGCCTTGCTGTGAAGGCTAGCAGCATTTACAGAAGAGTGATAAGCCCAAATTATAGATAAATGTTGTTCTAAAAGGTCCACATTTCAGAAAGCTCACTAAGCTTGAATTGGGATGTTTTTCAGGTAAGCCTCTAACAGTAAAACTATCAGCCAAGAATTGAGAAAAAGTGCTGTGATGTTGGAAGGGGTGCGTTTATGGTTGAAAACTAAGTCCTTAAACAGACGAACTCTTTCCATGAGTTTTCAAGTATTAGTTTTTAATAATGGTTGTTGTGCCTGTCCTGTATTTAGTCCCAAGCCTTGAACTTAGGGGTTGAGCAAAATAATAGTCTGTTGTTTGTGTAAAGTGGTGTCTATGCTCTGCTGATCCCTTGTTTACAGGTGGCAGATGTGGAATGTGGGGTTTATTTATGATCTGGAGGGTTTAGTAAGTGGTCACAGATAAGTTTTCAGTTCTCTGAACCTGGTTGTTATTGCAATGAAGGTGTGAAGTGTCACCTTTCCAGTTTGGGGTTATGTGGATCAAATGACTACCTTTTTGCTAGAATCCTTTTTGTTCTCATCCGTGGAAATCTCTCTCCTCCCTAAAATCTTAGACAACTTCTTAGGATCAGAAGTCCTTGTTAGCTGCTCTGTCTTTTCATAATCCCCTTCATTTGTTTACCCTGTTAGTATTTAAAGCCAGCAACTACTCCATGACGTAGGAAAAGGCACAAGGCACCCTAAGAGGGAGTAGGAATGTGGTTGTAATTCACATGAAAACAAGTTGACTTTATCTTGTTTCTCTGGGTCAATAAAAGTGTGTCATCTCTTAGAAGCTGATGTTCTCATGTATCGATAGGTCAACAGTGGTTTGGGGCTAACTCATTTTTCAGCAAACATGGGTTAGAAGAGTGAGGAATGAGTAAATTAGCTCAGAGAGACCCAGGCAAATGAGAAAACAAGTATATGTCTTGTCTACAGGGGTCCTCTCCCTGGCCTCCTGCTGTCTCTGCTGCCATGCAGAACTAAGAGCCAGCGTTGCCAGTTCCTGGTTTTGTTTGTCTTCTAATGAGAAGTTGGATAGGTGGATTTTAATGTGAAATTGATTACTTTTACATAGTGGCAGTTAGATATCAGTCTGTTCAAAACATTGTGCAGGCCAGATAGAACATTGTCTATGAGCTGGATTTGGCCCTAAGCCCACCAGCTAGCAACTCTGGCTTGAGATAATAACATTTTTAAGTGAAGCTCCTATTCATTCAGTCAATGTATCCACACGCACAGAGGGAGATTTTGTGGGGCTGGGAGGGTCTGTGTAGGTGACGATGGTGTCCCTCAAGCCCTCCCGTGGAGCTGCTGTCTATGGTGCAGTGGACAAATGAGATAGCATTCTGGCCATGCATGAGCAGTTTAGTAAGAGAGGAGGGGTTTCCAGGTTGGAGAGATGACTTGTGGCGGGTGTCCCCGAGGAAGGGTACATTGAGGTGCACCGTGAAGGCAATCGGGCACAAGGGGGCAGAGTGGTGAAGCTGTGGAAGTGAGACCTAGCATGTGCATTTAGGGAACGGTCAATGACCTGCTTGGGCTCGAAGTAAAGTACCAGCTCACTTTGGGCCAGAGATTCTGCTCTGGTGTGACGTGTGATCCCGTTCAGCTGCTGTTCATCACAGGCCCCCCGTCCTAGCTTGGCAGGCCATTCCTGGCTGTCCACTTGGCGTGTAAATTTCACGGAGTCAGTGGTCTCCTATCTCATGTTAATCCTCACACGTGGATCTGCAAACACCCACAGAGACTCATGCATTGAGAGGCTAGTAGTGTTGGAAGACTGCGGGAGCCTGAGTGCTGGGTTGTGAAACCATCCTAGAGCTCACCTGCTGTGTGGTTCTGTGGTGCCCCCTTCCATCTACCTGTTGGGGAAGGAGGCGCACAAGGCATGAGGCTTATGCACCCAACTAAGTTCTGTATGACCTCGTGCAGTTCTGGATAGCGAGTCCTGCTGAGCTTATGTCCTTCTCCCAGTTAGGGTTTATTCCTGGTCTTCTCACTGCCCCTGGTTGCAAGGAAGCAAGTCTTCCCTTTGGTGACTTGTCATTACTCATTTCTGGACATAACCTATGGTAGATCTCTAACTGTGACATGACTCTTGACAGCAACAAGAAGGTCTTCTTCCTTCCCTGGGTATGTTTCAAGAAACCCTAGTTTGACCAAAGAATTAAAAAAATAAAAGCAGAACACTTAGGAAACACAATTAATTACTACATCCACTTTTAAGATGGTCATAAAACATGGGAGTTATGTTAAAGTCTCCATCCAGTCTTACAATAAAGTAGTTTTAGCTTTGTTCAGATGCCTACCTTTCCTCCCAGAACATTGTGAAGTCCACTGGATGTCCTGGTTCCTCTTTCTGGCTGAGATGCAGTTTGTTCATGTCTCCTAGTGGCTTTCAAAATGAAAGAGCATATTCTGTGTGTGTTCTCTTTAGTGTACTGGATCATGACTAATTTTTTTTTCCTGGCCGTTATATTTCGGTGCCACGTAACCCTGACACATTCTATTCCCATCACTCAGACACCTTCCCAAGACAATTTTCCCTGTGTCTTACTCAGGAAATGAGTTTGTTCTGTGTTCGAGTGTGGTAAGGTTGGTTCTGTCCCCTTCTCTGGCTTGTTGAAACCCGTTTGCTGCTCTACAGTGTTCTTATGAGCGCTCCAAGCTACAAGCCATCTGCAGCTTCAACACAAAAGAGAAAACTGTTTTTGGTGAGATCTATTGAAGCGAGGCAGGCTCTCATTTGGATACTAGTATTGGTAATATTTACTGTAGGTTTTCCATGTGTAGAACATTTCATCTTTACTACAACCTTCAGATGTGGGTCCTGTCTTGTGAGCTCTGTGTTGCTGGTGAGGATATGGGATCTTAGAGAGCTCGGGTTTGTTACCTAAGGTCATGGAGCCAGAAGTTACAGAGCTGGTCCTGAACCCAGAGCCTGTATTCTGAGCTTTGTGGGTAGTTGCAAATCAGCACCCCATAGGCAAGCTGCTGCTCACCCTTTTTTGTTTAACCCACACGTTGTTTTAAAAAATTGAGTAACTTGCTTCACCTTTAAGATTTTCAGATCTGACATGAAAAGACAAATTTTTTGGCTTTTTGGGAAAATTCATATCTAGCCCCATTGGATTAGCATTCCCAGATGGCAACATTTGTCAGAAAATGAGTAGCAGCTTTCCCCTTTTCTCAGGGGAAGTGCTCTACAGTTTGCTCACATTCCTCTGTTTCCTGTGGCCTTCCCTTAAAATTCTGGAGTGGCTACTGCAGCCAGTTGGGTTTGTGACGCTGTGCTTGATCCATTAAAAACTGGAAATAAGAGAAGTAGTGAATTCTAAAAGCGAAAATTCCTTAACAAAATTAATTGGCTGAAATTAATTAATCCGTACCCACCTAGACAGTGGCAGTGGTTTTTCACTTGGATTCCTTGGGGCCTCGACTTTACTTCCCTGGCATCAGCATGAGTCGGATCTGCTCTGTGCTGAATCAGTCTTGGACTAGACAGTATCAGGTTGGCATGTCATTTTATAGAGTTTTAAGGTTGTGGATATAGTTCCGTGGTGGTTTTAAATAGCTTTATTGAGGTGTCATTGACATACAGTGTATCCCACATTTTAAAAATGTACCATTTTGATAAGTTTGGACATGTGTGTTCCTGTGAAACCATCACCACCATTATGATAATGAAGATAGTCACTACCCCCCAAGTCTTATCTTGCCCCTTCATAATCCCTATTCCCTCTTTGCTACAACTACCCCGACCCCCAAGCCCTGCCCCCAGGAACCCTGATCTGCTTCATCACTATATATTAGTTTGCATTTCCTATAATTTTTTATTTAAAGGAAATCATACAGTGTATACTCTGTTGTTTGACCTCTTTCATGAAGCATACTTCCGTTAAGTTTCAATCCCATTATTGGGTCTGTCAATAGTCTGGTCTTTTTTTTTTTTTAACTGCTGAGCATGGTCCATTGCATACCTTAGTTTGTTTATCCATTTGAGGCAGATTTGGGGACATTAGGGCCCTAGTTTCTGCCTACTCATTATGCTCCCTCAAATTCTTCCCATGGGTTAGAATTGAAATTGAGGATTTCAAGATTTTTTTTTTTTTAGGATTTTATTTATTTATTTGACAGAGAGAGATCACAAGTAGGCAGAGAGGCAGGCAGAGAGAGAAAGGGAAGCAGGCTCCCTGCTGAGCAGAGAGTCCGATGTGGGGCTCGATCCCAGCACCCTGGGATCATGACCTGAGGCGAAGACAGAGACTTTAACCCACTGAGCCATCCCGGTGCCCCGAGGATTTCAAGATCTTAAATGATTTTGTGACTCTACGGAAATACTAGCCACAGGTCTTATTGTAGATGGTTTTACTGGGAAGTGTGCACATGGGCTTTTGGAAGGTCCCCAGCCTAGAAGGAATGCCATCTTTGCATGTCTTCCTGTCGTGTGTGTGTGTGTGTGTGTGTGTGTGTGTGTGTGTGTGGTGAAGAGTCTAAAAAGCTTTAATTTTTAGCTTCTAAATTGAGAATGCTTTCCTGGCATTTGTCAAATATATGTGAATGTTTATGTGTCTTCTATGTAAAATGATAGTCTGTGGGCTGTTTAGAAATTATAATGTGGAGATTATGGTGTGAAGAGTGGTATTCTGGGAATTTAAAGTTAATGGTGGTAGATACATTCCTTGGAAAAAGGTCAAGATTGTGTCATACAAGTTAATTTCTATGACTTCCCCTCTAAGATTTACTTGCTTCCCAAAGGAAGGTTCCACAGAACATCCATAGCCTTCATAACAAAGGAATGGAGAAATAAAAATATCAACTCCATTGAATTTCTTGGTTGGGTAGTACAGCTCATGAAACTACATCATAATTTTGTGGTTTTCACAGAAATCCATTCACGTTATAAGTTGCATTTATTCCTGGAAGAGAACTTGGTCAAAGCTAAGTTGACCAAATATGGTGTCACATCCATAGTTTAAGAATCAATGAAACAAGATGGGATTGGGAGGGAGACAAGCCATAAGTGACTCTTAATCTCACAAAACAAACTGAGGGTTGCTGGGGGGAGGGGGTTTGGGAGAAGGGGGTGGGATTATGGACATTGGGGAGGGTATGTGCTTTGGTGAGTGCTGTGAAGTGTGTAAACCTGGTGATTCACAGACCTGTACCCCTGGGGATAAAAATATATGTTTATAAAAAATAAAAAATTAAAAAAATAAATAAAAAAATAAAAAGATCAAAATATTAAAAAAAATCACTGATTGTAAAGAAAATTTGCCAGGGAATAGCATCTCACACTGTCTTTTATGTCAACAAGACCCCATTTGGAAGGCATTCTTTCATCTTACTACATTTCAAATGCTGGGTTTTCAAGACCCAAGTCTTATATTCTTACATACTAGAATGTATTATAGATGGTACATTGTTGTTGTTCCATTATGCTGATGTTGTTCCATTATGCTGTGTTTAACTTTTAGAGAAATTATGCTAATTATACTTTTCAACAGTCTTTAATTATATTTGTAGGCTTTCTTGTGAAATTCCAGAACAACTTTTTGAAGTAAATTTTTTTTTCCTGTTGTTAAGAGTTGAGCATGGAAAAGTTTGCTGGACATTAATTACCTGCTAGAAGTGAAAGAGAAGGAAATGCATAATTTATACTCATTTCACTTGCAATACGTATCCAAGACAGTTAGGTGGGGAAAATAGTAATTTCAACAGGTGATGTGGGGGCAAGTGGATTTTCACACGTTGGACTCCTACTTCACATCATAAACAAAAGTGAATATGAAGGTTCAAAGATCTAAATATAAGAGCTTAAACTATAACCTGGAAGAAAACATAGGTATAATTCTTCATGACTTTGGATCAGGCCATAGTTTCATGATATAACACTAAAAGCATATGCAGTAAAAGAAAAAAAAATTGGACTTAATGAAACATGAAAACTTTTGTGTTTCATAGGGTAGTATCAAGAAAGGGAGGAAACAACTCAAAGAAGGGAAGAAAATATTTGCAAATCACTTTTTCTAGTAAGGGAGTAGTATCTAGGGTATATAAAGAACACTTACAACTTACAATTAAAAAATATTCCATTTTAAAAATGGGCTAAGGCCTTAAGTAGGCCCTTCTCCAAAGGAAATGTATAGTTGCCCAATAAGCACATGCAAGGATGTGCTATATCATTAGCCATTAGGGAAATACAGAGGTGCACCACTAGGATGACTAGAGTCAAAGGTGGAAGTAATAAGTGTTGGTGAGGATTGGAGAAATTGGAACTTTCATTCTGCTGGGATCATGAAATTATGTAATCACTTTGCAAAACAGTTTGGTAGTTTCTCAGAAGGTTAAACATAGTTATGACATGACCAGCAATTCCACTTTTAGTATATACACAAGAGAATTGAAAACATATCTGCATAGAAACTTGTACACAAGTGTTCATAGCAGCGATATTCCTGATAGCTAAAGAATGGAAACAACTCAAATGTCCATCAACTGATACATGGAGAAATGAAATGTAGTCTCTCCATACAGTGGGACATTATTCAACCATAAAAAGGAATGCCATTACGTGGATAAACCTTACAAACACTATGCTAAAGGAAAGAAGCCAGTCACAACAGACCATGTATTCTGTGATTCCATTTATGTGAAATGTCCAGGATCCATAAAAGCAGAAAGCAAAGTAGGAGTTGCTAGTTGTTGAGGGTCTGGAGAATGGGGAAGGACTGCTAATGGGCCTGAGGTTTCTTTTTGAGGTGATGCACATGTTCTGGAATTAGATAGTGGTAATAGTTAAACCAACTCTGAATTTCCAAAAAACCTACTGAATTGTATAGTTTAAAAGTGTGAATTTTGTTGGATATGAATGAAATCTCAATTTAAAAAATGAGTAGAAATGAAGCTTACTGCTAACAAAACATGAAAGTGAATCACACATAAAGTACCAGTTTTTGACTAAAAACTACAAGTGGAAAAAGAGGTAAAAGGGAATGAAATAAGGCATGGTCTATTTATTTATTATTATTATTATTATTATTTTTTAATTTTAATTTTTTTAAAAAGATCTTATTTATTTATTTATTTATTTGACAGACAGAGATCACAAGTAGGCAGAGAGGCAGGCAGAGAAAGAGGAGGAAGCAGGCTCCCTGCCGAGCAGAGAGCCCAATGTGGGGCTCGATTCCAGGACCCTGGGATCATGACCCGAGCCGAAAGCAGAGGCTTTAACCCACTGAGCCACCCAGGCACCCCTATTTATTTATTATTTTTATTTTATTTATTTATTTACTTATTTATTTGCCCCAGGGTTACACAGGTCTGTGAATCATCAGGCTTACACATTTCACAGCACTCTCCATAGCACATACCCTCCCCCATGTCCATAACGCAGCCACCCTATCCCTGCCAACCCCCAGCAACCTTCAGTTTGTTTCAGGAGGAAGACCTCTTTTTTTAGATGACAGTTTTCGATTGTATTTGTAGATATATTCTAGTGGGGGGAGCATTACAATGAGGATCAACTGCAATAACGTTACAAGTAAATGTAGTCCCTGGTCCTCACTGGATCTTGAACTGGAGTGGGGAAAGTGCTAGAAAGGCTATTGCTGGATCAGATGACAAGGTAGATGTGGACTACAGGTTAGATAGAAGTATAAGATCAATGTTAAATGTACCGAAAATGATAATGTGCTGAGATCATGTTAGAGGATATTGTTGTTCTTAGAAAATGGACATTGGAAGAGGTGCGAAGGGCATAATGTAATGCAACTTACCCTGGGATGGTTCAGGAAATTATTTCATATGTGACTCATATATATCATGCCTATGAAATATTCTGTATTCTATATGTGTACATAAGAGAGAATAGGAATGATAAAGTAAATGGGCAGAATGTTAACAAAAGGTGACTTTGGGTAGAGAATAGTTTATGTATTACTACTCTTTCAACTTTTCTGTAAGTTTGCAATTATTTATAAATAAAAATCTAAGAAAAATTGTCCAATGACTGGAAAAGTCAACTGTAGCATCTGTCATCTAAGTCTGGGGTATGAAGCTGACTTGATACCTCCAGCCAAGTAGCAACTTTGCTGCCCTTCTTCCCACATCTCCTGCCACTACCCAGATGGGATCCAAAGTAAAGTAGACAAGACAGGAGTAGGGTGGGGAGGATGGAGGCACAAGACGGGGATTGGGAAGAGTGGAATCTTAGCTCCAAATAATATTGGGAACTTTGATCGTTAAATGGGTCTAGATACTTGTAATTTCTGAATTGGCAGTATTTGCAATCTAGGATAGTTAATGTCTTGCTGTTGTTAGTATCTTACCCAATGTGTTTTTTTTAATCCAGGGAGATAAAAGAACCTTTTCTACTGAATACATTTTAAAACGGTGTTAGATGTTTTGGAATTAAATCACAAGTCCACACACTGATTACACAGACAAGTCATGAGGCAGTCCTAGAGTGAAGGTACTGTTTGGGATCCTGGGGGTGGGAACAATGATCCTGTGTGGTAGGGAGGGTAGGATGGAGGACACACACGTCTTCTCTGGGGAGCTGAACTTTGAGGTGAACCTAAAGCACAATAGACGAAGAGTGGCCTGGGCAGAAAATGACGGTATTGTTGATTGAGATGCTGGCATGGGAAGATGATTTCTGGCAGAGGGAACAACTTGGTAGAGATACAGAAGAGTGACATATGGCACATGTTTGTGAGAATTGTAAGTAGTTTGGAATGGCCAAAGTGGGACGTTGGTGGAGTGCTATGCAGAAGTGGAGCTGGAGATGGACCATAAGAAGGGCCACGCATTCCTGGCTACCATTCTTTCTACCACGCCTGAACCTTTGAACCTTTCTTTGCTAAGCTCTTTGATATATGTACCTATAGGACTTGGGGATACAAGTTGCTGGCCGTCTCTGGAGTCTATTAGAACCCTGCTAGGCAGAGTGGTCCCCAGATCAGCAATTCTCATTACCTGGGAGTTTGTTAGAAATGCAGAATTCCACATCCCTCCTCAGAGCTGCCAAATTAGTGCCTGCATTTTAACAAGATACTTAGATGATTTGTCTGTATATTAAAGTTCGAGAAGTGCTGTTTTTAGAATTCATTTATTCTGTAGGCCACTGTTTCTAAGAGTGTGATTGGGGGCCATTCACATTAGAAGCACCTGGAGAAGTTGGTAAAAATGAGGATTTGTAGATCCCACTCTCCCTCCAGACATCAATATGTTAGTAAAATCCCCTGGCGATAATGCCCTATCCCTGTTTGAGCACACCACTACCATGTGAAGTCCTGAAGGAGCTCTTCTCAGTGGAAATCTCCTGGGGAGTTTGGTTGGAAAACCTTGCTCGGGAACTTCAGACCCGCGAATTCAATCTGTTAGGGAGGGGCCAGAGCTGTGTATTATTTTGAAAGCCCTCCACATGACTCTGAGGACTAAACCGGCCCAGAGAATTATAACCCTGCAGGCTCTTAGGCAGGACAGTCACTTACAGAGAGAGAATTCCAGCTGTCAAGTAGAATTTCAAGTGTAGCAAACAAAACAGCTGCTTCTGAGACAAAATTTGTAAGGGTCTAGAATGCTTTTTGCCTCTCTCTGCTGTCTTTATCTGTCCTTCTTGTCACTTTTGGTAACTTGAGGGCACTGATTCTCAGGAAGGATAGCAAGGCAGTTTAATCCTGTGGTTCTCAGTGAGGGGTGATTTTGCCCCAGCCAGAGGATATTTGGCAACATCTGGAGACATTTTTGGATCATAAGAAACTGGGGGATGGGTCACTTCTGACAACTGAAGAGTACAGGCCAGGGGTGCTGCTAATAATCCTACAGTGCTCGGGACAGCCCCCCACAACAAATAATTACAGGTGACGGCCACAACTGTCAATAATGGTGTTCAGAAACCCTGGTATAACCACCTTGTTTGGGGGTTTTCATTTCAGAGGTGCTTCTTGGAGAACCTCTGTTATAGCAAGGCACCTTTCTGGGCGGCAATGTATATCTTTCAGATAGGTGTTTTGGGGAGAGAAAAAGTTTAGTTACCCTCATTCATGGCAAATATTTTGACTTCAAGAAGCTGCTTGTTGGTAGTCTGTGTTTGCAAAGGTAAAAATAAAGTGTAAGTAAAGGAAACCTAGGTCGTGAAATTTAGGAGTGACTTTTCTCTTCATTTAGGAAAGTAAATGACCTCTTTGACTCTTGATTCGTTTGGGTAATTCCTTTTTGATGGATTAGAGTCAGTGAATGGGCCACTTGGGAAGGCCTCTCTTTACTGATGGTATGAATAATAAGTAAAAAGTCAAAAACATGTGGAGGAGAGGCCCTGCTCACAAATGGTGGGGGCTGACTGGGAAATCCTCACATTGGGGAGAAATACTGAGGGGGCTCTGCATTGGGTTTCTGGGTCTTCAGTGGAAACCAATAAGGAAAAGACCAGAGCGAGACAAATCAGGTCATATCTTCTCTTGCTTGTTGGTGTCTACTCACCCTCTTATCTCTGTGTGAGGAGATGGATGCAAACCAGCAATGACAGGTTTGTGCTTTCTTGAACACCAGGTGGAGAACCAGTGAAGAAGACACAGTGTTGAGGTTTGTAGGTAGGGGAGTGTAGGAGTTGGTAGGAGCAGGCTGATGGTATCAGCCTTTCTCGTTGTGAACTGTGGGCCATATCAGGAGGTCTGGCCCACATCACAGAGTAAGTTAATTCTGGGCTAATATGCTACACATAATGCAACAGATTTCTCATTCTTTCTGTATTGTCGGTCCCTCTTCCTGCCCTGCCCATTGACTGCAGTGGTAGATCCTGCAAAGCTCCGTTGAGGGACCTTCTCTCACAGACTCTCCCGTCTCTCTCCACATGGGATTAGGTGACCTTCTGCTCCATATACTATAGAGTTATCGGTTGGCTCCCCCCTCTCCCTGAGGACATTCAAGACCAGATTTTACTGACCCTTTATCTCTAGTACACAGGCGCTTAAGAAATGTTTGTTGAATGAAGGAGAAATCCAATTACTTTGAGACAGCATACATTTCCTTTGTGTAATGGGAATTTCTAATGGTAAAAGTATTTTTCCAGGAGGATCCCAGGATGACCAGTCCAATAGCTTATGTAACTCCTTTCAGGCTAGATGTTCCAGACCTTCTGAATGCCCTTTTGTAGAAGATTTGACATATTCTCAGAGGTTCACAAGTGCTGTAGTTGTTTAAATAGCCAGAGCTGTTTAACTCTGAGAGGTGCCAAGGATGTAGAGTTCTCTTAGAGCAAAGCTTTCCAAAGTCCATGGAATTATATGGTATTCACAGATCTTTTTTTTTTTTAAAGATTTATTTTCTTATTTATTTGACAGAGAGAGAGAGAGTGTGTGTGTGTGTGTGTTTGTGTGCACGCGCGCACAAGGAGGGGAAGCAGCACGGGCACAGGGAGAAACAGAATACCTGCTGAGCAAGGAACCTGATGGTGGGCTCGATCCCAGGACCTTGGGATCATGACCTGAGCCAAAGGCACCCCTTCACAGATCTAACTTAGAGCTGGGCATCCTGTAATTTTGGGGTGCACTTCAGTTTATTGTATTTCCTTTTTTCCTTTTTTTAAAGATTTATTTATTTATTTTATAGAGAGAGCACAAAAGTGCATTACAGAGGGGGAGGGGCAGAAGGAGAGAATGTCAAGCAGACTCCATGCTCAGTGTGGACCTCCCACACAGGAGCTTGAGCTCACGACCCTGAGGTCATGACCTGAGCTGAAACCAAGAGTCTGATGCTCCACTGACTGAGCCACTCAGGCGCCACTGTCTTTCTTATCTGACCAGTCCCTCCATCTATTTCTTCCTTTACAGAGTATATTGGTTTTCAGGTAGATTGGCAAACTGGACCAGGTTGGTTTGTTTATATATTTTTTATATATACATATATGTATATGTGTGTATACATATACATATGTGTGTGTGTGTAATAAACGGGGTTTCCTTCTTTCTCTCCTTCCTTCCTTTTAACTTAAAAACAACCTTGTTTTGGACCTGGTGAATACTTGTGTGGTTTTTATAAAAATTTCATACTTGAAATTTCACAGATGATTTTATTAAATAAAGATTTAAGCTTATATTAGCTGAGAGAATAGTGGTATAATGAACCTCCATGTACTGAAACCCAAACTTTAACAGTTAACCAACTCATGGCCAATCTTATTTCATCTATATCCTTTATTCCCCTTTTCCTGATTATTTTGAAGCAAATAGACATCCTAGCATTTTGTTGCAGATTGCATTTTTAAACTGCTGCCTATTAATGGTATTATATTTGGATAATACAGGGAGTCAGCAGAGAAAAGCCTCCCTTGGTCACAGTCCCTCTGGGTATTAGGCTTTGGGCCAGGGAATGCTCATTGCCCAGGGTATCCTGCAAGTAACGCAAATAACCAAGGCCATTTGGGGAGTCAGTGATGTAATCTCTGTTGCGCCTTTCCTCCTCTCCATTATAAACCAGCAAATGCCCAACCCAAAACCCTGACAAAACAAAGCATGTTTTCCCAGCAGTGGAAATCAGACACTATTGTTAACCTTTCACATAAAGGGAAAATGTGTTTAATCCTCCTTTGTAGGAGAACAGCTATTTCATTTTTATCTTTTATTGCGGTATTACGCACACACGAACACTCACACACGTACCTGAAATGCAGATCTCATTGAAGTTTTACACACACACACACACACACACACCTGAAATGCAGATCTAATTGAAGTTTTTTTTTTTTTTAAAGATTTTATTTATCCATTTGACAGAGAGAAATCACAAGTAGTCGGAGAGGCAGGCAGAGAGAGAGAGAGAGGGAAGCAGGCTCCCCGCCGAGCAGAGAGCCCGATGCGGGACTCGATCCCAGGACCCCGAGATCATGACCTGAGCCGAAGGCAGCGGCTTAACCCACTGAGCCACCCAGGCGCCCCTCTAATTGAAGTTTTAAACACACACACATACATCCATGTGTACCTTAAATGCAGATCTCATTGAAGTTTTACACACACACACACACAGTCTCTCTCTCTCTCATGACCCCTACCCACATTGAGGTAGAGACCACTTCCAGCACCTCAGAAGGTACCCCTTCTCAGGAAATATCACCCCCAACAAAGATAACCAGTATTCAGACTCTATAGTTTCGCTTATTCTTGAGTTCATATAAATGAGTTTATTAAGTATGAATTGATTTTTTTTTTTTTTTTTTTTTTTTTTTTTTTGACGTCCTTCACTCAGAATAATTTGTGAAATCCATCCATGTTGTCGTGTATGACAATATGTGGTTATCTGTTACGGTGTACCCTCCCAGCTTCGCAGTGCAGAATGAATATGCAGTTTGTTTATCCATTCTATCACGGGGCGAATATTTATTGAGTGTTTTCTCTATGTCAGGATCTGTACTGTTTTAAACGAAGTAGTTCATTTCATCTTCTAAGTTAGTTTGTAGTTCGCTCTTGTGGTTATTGCCCTTTTATAGGCAAGAGACAAAAACCTGCGGAGATGAGATGATTTACTCCAAGATCATACAGCTAACATGATAGAGCTAAGGTTTAAACCCAGTCAGCTAGATTGCAGAGCAGTGTACACAGACGTCCACGTCTGGATTTTCTGTGACTGACCTGACCTGAAATACACACTTCCACCTACTCCATCCTGTGTCAAGGCTCTGTGGTCCCTTAGGGACGACTTGTTTGCTATAGGAAGAGAACTGTAAAAACCTGGGCAACACTGCTCCACTAGTGAGGGGTGGGACCAGGGCGGGAACACCCAACTTCCCAGATTTGCTATCTCTTACTTTTTGGCATTCTCTTTGGTGATGGTAAAAGCCTTTGTTTATTTCCATTGCCAGCAGAGTGCTGTGGTTTTTCATCTAGGACTCTTGGTTGTAAACAACAGAAACTAAGATAAGCCAAGGAAACCAACTGCTGGAAGAATATTGGGTAGCTCACAAAATCAGTAGGGAGGCAACCAGGCTCAAGCACTAAGGGAGCTATAGAGGCACAGCAAGGTTCTTGCTTGGGAACACTTCTGGCAGGGAGGCGGCTGCCTCTGTTGCAGTGACCCATCGCTCCTCACTGATAACACTCTGCATATTGCTCCTGGACATCTGACCCTGCTGTCAAAGTGATCTTTAAGTGGCTCTGGGTCTCTGCCTCTGTCTGTCGGGTGCAGAGGGCAGGACTTCTGACATTCCAGTGGTTGGCAGATGCCTGTGTGGAGGCTGCAGCTGGAGGAACTTGTGTGCACTTTTGTCTTGTAGAGTAGGAAGAGGTCTTGCTTTTATAACTTAGTAGTTTTTTTTCCCTTTCTATCTTTGGGTTAAAGCTGACCCATTTTCAATAGTGCATGCAAGTAAGTAAGTAAAAATTTACTTGGTTGAGCTAAAGTAAATCAAAAAGGCATTTTTACCTGCATTTCCACTTTATTACTGTGTTTGTGAATGATGGCACTATAACCAGGAAAGATGATCAAGGTAGAGGATAACAGCCTTGCTTGTAGTCAGCTTGAGTTTTTTTGTTTGTGGGGTTTTTTTGGTATTGAATTTTTAAAAATTGAAATATATTTGACATTGTATAAACTTAAAGAGTACAACTTGATAATTTGATACGTTTGCATGTTGTAATATGATTGCCATTGTAGCAATAATTAGAATCTCTATCACATTACATAATTATCCTTTTTTATTGTTTAGAATAATTAAGTTCTGTCTCTTAGCAGATTTGATGATTATGATGTATACTACTGTTGTTTACATTCACAGGCTTGTGCATTAGATCTCTAGGGCTTATCTACTACTTGTAAGTTTGTACTCTCACATGGTGTCTGTCCTGAATTTTCTACTCCGAAAAAGCACCTGGTTGCCTAAATGGGAAAATATTATCTCGTTTTCTTTGGTCTCTTAATAACAATGTGTATATATTTTTTTCAGACAGGTAATGGAAGGTTTATTTGGCAGTCCCAATTGGAAAATGTCATTTAACTTCGAAGGGCTCTGTCATGACTTGGGAAATGTGATTAGCAAGCAACAGACCCAACAATGTGTTGTACTGGTTTCCTCTTTTAGTGAGCTGCAGTTAATTGCTTGTACATGGACGGCTTCTGTTGGAATTAAGAGTAGGTTTCACTTATGTGAACTGCCGTTTTCGAGTATTCTTCCGCCTTGAGTATCCATTTGTTCCTTGGCCCAACATTTTACTGAATGCAGTGGGGACAGAATGATGAATAAGGCAGGTTCGTCCTGCCCTTGTGAAACTTTCAGTGCAGTAAAGTTGAATTGGGAGAATAGTTAAAATACTGGACTGTTTTGTATTCCCCTTTCAACACCTCTTTTTAAATCTTAACTCCCTTACTAGGGGATTAACACTCTGCCTTTTCTTTTTTAATCATGTTGTCTTTTCTTTTGAAATTTTTATTCCTCTTTCTCTTCTTTTCAAAAGAAGGCAATATATGAATGATCAACACTTAAATTTTTCATACTTGTAACTTAAATAACTCTCCCCTTGATTCTTCCCATATAAAGTTGCATTTATATATGATGGATGAATAAAGAATTTTGTTTAAAAAATGTCAGATTATTGATTATTTGTGGTTTTTGGTCATTGAAATAGGTTTGAAGAGCTCAAATTCTGTGAGAGAAGGGACTATTTTTGTCTCATTCATTGCTACACCACCAGCTGGTGGATGGTGGTAAGAGGGTGAAATGGATGGTTGGCATTCTGAAGGACAGAGAGCCGTTGAGTCTGGCTAAATACCCAGCAAACGCCTTCTTCTTCCTGGGCATGCGGCTGAAGTACATTTTTTAGCTCCTTGTAGCATGGTGAGATCAGGTGATGGGTGATCACTGATGACTGGTGATACAGGATTTGTGTTGCTCTCAAGCCAGTACAGTTAAGAGCAGGTGTGCCTTCTCAGGCTCTCTTCCCTAGAACCTTCTCCTTCAAGTGGAAGTGGGAGACCCAGGGCCAGTGAGACATGTCTTTGGGTGTCTGCCCAGTAGCAGAATTGCTGGATTACACGTTACAGGCTGTGTGTAGCTACAGAACTTGACTCAACCCTAGTAGCCACGCTAGTCTGTGTACCCATCACCATTGCAGAAGGGTTTTGTATCCCTGCTGATCTGTGATATTATCCAGCTTGCTGCCTTTTGTCACTTCTTTGCAGAGTGGTAACTCAGTAGGAACTGAGATGCCTTTGACTACAAAAAGGTTGTTAAAAAAGTTAAACATTTTCACTGATTGGTACACATTCTTTAAAAAGTGAAATATGGGGGGTTGGGAATAAACATCGTAGATATGGGGCTTTCTTTGGTGGGTGATGAAAGTGTTTTGGAACTAGGTAGAGGTAGTGGTTGTCCAACCTTGTACTAAATGCTACTGCACCATTTACCTTAAAATGGTTTATTTTTATGTTATGTGAATTTTGCCTCAAAGAAGTTCAAATATTGATAAAATGCAGAATAAAAATAACAGTCCTATGTCTGACGCCTCCTGCCTCCCACTTTCCAGAGGCAACAATTTAGAATATTTTAACATTTTCTACTGGCATTTACCCCTGTATTTCTAGATGATGTGTATCTCTTGATGTCTGTAGATGAACCTATTATAAATATCTTCTGCTGACTTCCTGTTATTATAGATGAGCCTGCCTTTCCGACACTCCGGGCTCCTCTTCCGTCCTCCCATTAGAGTTGTACCACTTCTTTTTGGCTAGACAAATAATATTCAGTCTCGGGTTTTTATGACTACGTAAATATTGTTCACTGTTGAGCTACCAACATACCGGATTTTAATGTGCAGCTTTCCTGTGGAGTTAGCAATAATCTCATTTTTCTTTGTTTACATAACATTTTCATAGCATGTGCTGAGTCTTCTCTGCCTCTGGAAGCTTCAGTATGTTTCCATGTGGCAGGGGGATGGAATCCCCGGTCGTTCCTGCTTCTCATGCTCAGCCCCTGGAGCCCTTTGTCCTTGCTCCGGGTTGGGCAGTGATGTGCCCCGCACAGTGTCATCCTGGGTTCCCGAGCTCTTCCAGGGTTCCACTGGGAAAATTGGCTTCCTTCTCCCTGGTCCCCGTCTGCAGACACTCAGGCTTCACTTCTCCCTACTTGGGAAGATTGAACTGAGTTTCATAGAGGATGGATTTGGGTTTTTCTGTTTTCTTTTGGGAGGAAGGAAAGGGGGAGGAGTGGTCTTTTTTCTGCCCTCCCTAGTCACAGGTGGGTAGCTAAATTCTATTTGTAATGCTGACTTCCTTGACGTTTCTCCTCTTGAGCAGCCCCATCCTTCTTGGCTGCGCCCCCACCCACCCCGCACCCTCACTCCTGAAATAACTACTGTATTTCCAACCTGCTAGTTGATGGATGGCTTACTCAACATTTCAGCTTGGATGTTTCATAGGCATCTCAAACGAAGCATAGTTAAAATTACTGATTTCTACTTTTCTCCCCCAATTCACTCCTCCCTTAGCCTTTCCTTTCTTAGTAGGCACCAACACCAAAAATCAAGGTTCCCTTCCGAGGTTCTTTGTTTAAAGCCCTTTGGTAGCTTCTCACTGCTTTTAAAATAAGAATTCCCTGCCTCACCAGGGTCTACACCCCCTGGGTGAAGCAGTGTCTGCTTGCTTCTCTGGCCATATCTCGTAAGTCACCCTGTTGCCCATTACCTTCTGGGCCATTCTTTCATTCTTTCTTTCTTTCCTTTTTTTTTTTTTTTTTTAAACCTTTTCAAAATTTCTTTCACTTAAGGGCCTTTGGACTTGCTAGTCCTTTTGTCTGGAAAGCTTTGCCTTCGGATGTTTATCAAGGTGGCTCCCTCACACCCTTCAGCCGTCTGTCAAATGCCACTGTCCTGGAGGGGCCCATCCTGACGACCCCGTGTAAACGCCACATCTCCGCCGCATCTCCGCAGTGGCCACACTGTGGCAGTAGAGAATTCATTCCTCCACAGTACTTTTGACTTTAATGCCATTCAACTTGTGTCTTGAGTTTTTTGCTGTCATTAAGAAACGTGTGAGCTGGTTTCAGCGTTGTATTCTCAGCACCCTGTACTGCATCCAGCCCACAGTAGGCACGTTAGTGAATGGTAACTGAGTCAGTGAAGAGATTCCCAGGGCCTTAGACTTGGAGGTGTCTTGAGAAGACATACCTGTCATCACTTGGGGAGTTATAGAGACGACAGCGCAACGTAGTCACTAACTTAGCAACTATCGCTGCGCTCCTTTGGGACTTCTAGGCCCTGGTTTATGAGTGCATGCCAAACAGACAAAATGTCTGCACTCAGGAACCCATTGTTCTAGAGTTCAAAATTCTACGGATGTGGGTGGAAAATGGTATGGAGGGAGTGGGCTTTTGGCTGTTCTTCTGGCAGCCTTTATTATCTGGCTTAGTCCCTAAGGTGTTACCCCCCAACCCCCCACAGAGGGCTTCTTTGCTTTCACCCCCAGGGACCCGGTCGCAGAGGACTCCATGAACACCTGTGGCTCCTCTTGACTTCTCCTTCTTTCTGTTTTGTTTTTGTTTCTCAATGTGGGGCTTGAACTCATGACCTGAGATCATGGCCACGATCAGGAACCTGACACTTAACCACCTGAGCCACCCAAGTGCCCCCATGACTTCCTCTTTTAATTGTGCACCACAAATGCTCATTTCACAGTTAATGCATCTTCAAGCATTTGACCCTTCTCCTTCCAGCCAAGCTCTGGGATGCCGTTTAAACCACAGAAGATCTCTCATGGCCTGTTGAATTTGGGTTCCAGCCCACTCAGCCCTTCAGTACCTAACCCAACCCTCTCTTCAGCTGACAACTTCTGTGTTAGCCCAGTATGGCATCTGTGAAAGCTTAGGAATATTCAGGAGTAATTTTTTGAAAGCTTAGTTTAGTTTATTCTTCAAAGGCCTAAAATAACATTTGTCACATAAGGTATTCTTTGTGGCATTTCTTTGGGGTGAGATCAGATCACTGTGTATGTGCACATGCGCGCACGTGTGTGTGTGTATATATACACACACACGTGCACGCACACACACATGCATACACACACACGTACTCCTTTCTCTCAAATATGTATTATATATATTCTCCTACTGGATTTCCTGTATTTGTGTATTCTGTACTTAGCACAGTATTAGAATCCAACGGAACTTCAATTTTGCCCTGCTGTGCCATCCACATAGAAAAGGGCAATGTGGAGCCGCTGACTTGCAGAATTTTGGAAGGCTAGTTTAACATCACATTTGAATTGCTTAATTTAATTTTCTCTTTGAATCAGTTGCTAAGCAACTGGGAAGACAGGACAAAATCAGCAAGGCTAATTTGGTTCTGTTACTAGTTTGTTAGCATCTCTTATATTTACATAGCTGGTTGGTTGTAAATATGCTTCACCCAATGCAGTGCTTTGTTTTGTCCAAGGAAAGTAGTCAGTGTGGAAGTTACGGCAAGGCTTTGGTTGGATTGTTAGTACTTAAATTGACACTCTCATCCTAGATGAAGGTGAAGTCACCTGAAGTTTTGAGCCTGTGTTGTGGCCCATTTATTTAAGTGGGGCGTTGGACTTGGCCCACTTAAATAAAGTGTCCCATGAACACTTGTCGGATGGTACTTTCCATTGCATTTAATCCCTTGGCATTATGATTCCAGCCTGATTGTTCCTAGAACCAACTTAAATTCTTTTGTTTGCAATTCATACCATGTAGCTATTATCATATGAAGTGGGTTGGAGGAAAAAATGCAGACCATTTTACTCTTACTATTGATGAAGTTTGAAATTGTTCACCCTATTTGGCCCATAAAGTGAGTTCTGTGTCAAATATTAATACTGATGGCATTCATGTTTTGAATGTCCTTTCAGTCACATGATTATCAAGGATGTCACCCTTGTCCAGCCCACCTCTGTCCACCACCAAAGCTGGGACCTTTAAAGGTGACCAGTGGTCTCACGGTTGTGTGTTCTTGTTCATGGTGTAAATAGTGTGTGGGGGGGGGGTTCACATAGGTGAAACTGGTGGGGATAGTGTTTTAATGATGTCATTAAGTTGCCACTAATACAGTAAATGACAGTGACCTGTGGCTTTCATAAGAGTTGAGGATAAAAGCTCTATCTTTTAATAGGTTACCTGAGGTGTCCTTTGTTTTCTATCTAGATGGCATCTTTCCTATGCCCTAATGATTACTTTGAGTAATGGGTTAAGGATTATGTTCTTGATAAGGGTGGATATCTATGCTTTCATATTTACTTTGTAACTGCTTGTGATTAGGTAGAAATATTTAGTGAAGAAGATGATTATGGAAAGGGGGGAAGTACTTTTTAGTTTTACAATTAAATGATCTTTTTTGTTTGTTTGTTTCCTGAACAGTGTCAAGTGATTGTGCAGTACTTTGTAAAAATTCACTGATCCTAACTAGAAGAGACAGTGACTGGAATTAGAGCAAAGCCATTGTGTCTACCTACTTGATAGCAAATGAATTTTTGTTGCTTTGAGAGAGTTATTTGGTGTAAACTATAATTAGGTATTTTCCTATTTGAGGTCCTTTAAGAGAATCTGTTAAAGTGAACAGATAAGAATAAGTGTGTGGTTATTAGATTGAATATCCTTGAGACGTTTGTTCTGAAATATTTTAGGGTATACTTTTTCCAAACCTAGGTTTTCATCCCAGAGTAACTAATCTTACTCTATAAATACTTAACCTCTTGAAAACCTAATTATGTCAAAATGTAAACTTCTCAAGGAATAGTGTCAATTTTTGTGCTAGTTTTTTAGAGTATCTATTTCTAAACTTTTTTGGTGGCATGTCCCTATCAAAAATTTGACAAGTATACTCCTAAACTATGTCTATGTATATATTTGAAAGTTCTGAATATCTGTTACTATACTAATATATTGTATATATTATAAAAACAAGCAGGAAAGTGAACATTGATGAAAATATTAAGATTAAACAGTATAGTATCCTGTCTATCAGGATTATCCTATTATGATTATCCTGTTGGGAGGCCCAGAGGTGCTATAGGATTAGGCTCATCATTAGAGACAATGCTTTAAATGGTTTTATTAGGCTTATTATCTAGGCGATTTCAAATTTCCTTTTTTTTTGGATCATCATTATTTTCCCCGTCTAGTGGCTCACAAAGGGAATGCAACAAGAGTTGATTGTGCCTTTTTCTTACTTGCTCAGTTTGCATTACCATTATCTTTGCTGGTTGGACTTCTTTGGAGAAATACTTTGAAGCCAATAGTCTGTTGTGTGAGGGCCAGTTCTACCTACTCTCTAAGACAGTATATGAAGTTGTATGAGTCCAGGCACACCCACATGGAAGCACATCGTGACGCACTGACACTGAGGGGAAAGGGCTTGTGCTGTTTTACTGTTTCTCTCCAAGCCCCAGATATTTTATTCCTGCCCCCAAGAATCATTTTGTATATGGTGCTCAAGAGACCGCTGCACTAGGAGGTCCCTATAAAAAAGCTTCTCTAGTGTTTATTTCTAAGTAGATTCCATGCCCAGTGTAGAGCCCAACATAGAGCATGAACTCACAACTCTGAGATCAAGACCGAGACAACATTTAATGAATTGACTGACTTTCTGAAAGCCTCAGTTTCCTCACCTGGCACTTCACATTGTGGTGGCATAGATTAAAGGTCAGAGGAGAAGTTCCTAAAAGGGCCTTGTAAGTTTATATTTAAGAGAATGTTTTTTCATAGGTTGCATGCGTATACTTCCTCAAAAACATTCTTATTTGTTTCACTTCTAGATTGCCTCTTTAAGCTATGTCCCATGAATCGCTACTCTGCCCAGAAGCAGTTCTGGAAAGCTGCCAAGCCAGGGGCCAACAGCACAACAGATGCCGTATTGCTCAACAAATTGCACGTACGTATTGCGAGGGACCTATCTGTGACAAGGGTCTTAGGAACGCCCACTTGGATTGTGTCTGAGTGAAATGGATTAGCTTTGCAACCCTCCAGCTCTGGGCACAGGCTTTCCTATGTTCTTTGATAAAGGGGTAAAAGGGAGCTGACTCTAAGGAGAGATGGGTCAGAGACACCCTTGAGATCATAGTCCCCCTGGGATCCCTTGAGAGGCACTGTTTTCTTAGGCATTCCGTTTTGGGGATAACTCTAGCTACAGTACTGGTTATGAGCACAGGCTCTGGAAGCAAACTCACTCAGTGCTGATCTTGGGAAGGTTAATCAGTCCTTTGGAGCCTTCGTTACCTGCTTATAAAATGGGAATAGGAATAATATCCACATCAAGAGATTATTGTGAGAATTCTATGAAATGACACATGAAAGGCACATGAACAGTGCCTGCAACATACAATAAGTGCTTAATAAATTTTATCACTGTTTTATCTTGACTGCTGGTTGGCATATAAGCTTATTCCACTGCTGATGTGCTCTGTGACCAGGAGCAAGTTTTTGAGCCTCTCGGAGTGTATTTCTCTGTCTGTAAAACAGTGACATCGTTTTCTAGTGTCCAGTATCTAGATGACCTGATTCTTCTGTGAGGCTAATTTGTGTGGAACTACTTGGAGATGTTTAGAAGAAGGCCATGACATACACCCAATGTAGTAGTATTAAAATTGCAACCCATTCACTGTCCCCCTTTCTTGCTTTATTTTTCTCAGTGTCATTTATCATAATCTTTCTAATGTATTTTACCAGCTGGCTACCCCCCACTCATGTCAACGGACTACTTGCAGGCACAGATTTGTGTCAGGTTTGTACACTGCTGTGTCTCTCATGCCTACAAGACATGGTAGGCACTCAGATACTTGCTACCGGAATGAAAAACAAAGGTCTCTCTTGAGACTTAGCAATAATAGTTAAAGACACAGTGTATCTGTGAGCCCCATGGAGCTTACTCGGTCATCTGTCACACTGACTCCCCTTGAGTAATAGGCGGCAAAGTCACGACCAGCCGCATTTGGTAAAGGAAGGCTCACATGGAGGGCCTTATTGATCCCGTGCACACCGTGTTGGATGGGGGTTAGGTGCTCTAGTCTGATGAAAAGACCTGGTTCCTAACCTCAGGGAGCTTGTGCAGGGTGAGAACACACCGGCAGTCACTGCCATTGCACTTACAATGAAATCCAGATGTTGTCCTTGCTGGATCCTGCTTTCATCTCTGAGCCTTTTGATCTGCACGTACTCTGCTGCAGTAGCTTTATCTCATTTCATTTTTTTGAGCACCATAGTCTCTTAACAATTTTGCTACCTTTGTGTGCTTTCAGTTTGTCAGTTTAGAACATTCTTCTCCTGATTCTTCCTAAGTGAAGACTTTTGCCGCCTTCATATCTCTGTTGAAGCGTTATCTTAGCGAGGTCTCTCCTCATCTCCTTATCTCAGTGATGCCCTGCTGGCTTTCCTCCACTGCAGCACAGTCTCTGTTTTTCTCAGCACTGATGAGAGTCTGCAATTATATTTAGTACTTCCCTTAATTATCCTCTTTCATAATTAGGATGGCAGCCCCACAAGATGAAAAGGAATGGCTGGCTTGATCACCACTGTGTGCCCCCTGCCTGTGATAGTATCTGGCACATAGTAGATGCTCAAGAAATATTTGTTGATTGAAGGAGCACTGTGCTAGGTAATCAGGATAAAACTGACAGTGTCTGAACCCTCTGGGAGCTCAAGAGTTAATAAGGAATAAAGAGGTGGTGACAAGACGGTATGGCAAGTACTATTACAGGTGATCCTAAAAGCACCTGGGAGGTTGCGGGAATACCTAGAAGGAGCACCCAAATCCATCTCTGTGAATAAGTATGAGTAGTCAGGGAGGGCTTCCTGGAGGAAAAAGAAGTGCCAAGCCTCCGTCTGAGGCATCTGTGGGAGTCAGAGGTTAGGAGAAGAAGAGAGAACAGAAACAAATAGGTTGCTTTGAATACTTCAGGAACTGTGTCATTATTTTCATGATTTTAGGGCAGTCATTCTCAACCTCAGTAGACTCCCTCTTAGTAGAAAATACTGTGTAACTCTATAAACAGGAAATAACATTCGTACATCATACAACCTCTGAAGACACCACATTTTTAAAAAATGAATTATAAAGAAGAAATAAGAGGAAAGTAATAAATCTTATAATTGTATGCTTTAGTTAATGCTTGGGCAGGATTACTCAAGGGGATTTAAGGAAGTAAATGCTCGCTCCTATTTGTATAAACTCTGAATGAGGCATCCAAAGACTATGACTCAGGTAGGTGTGTAGTACTGCCACTAAAAAGCAATTTTTTTTGTAAGTAATTTTCCAAAATGGGCAGCAGATCTTGTTAGTGTTACAAAGAATGCAAAGTACATTCCTTCCCTTATTAAACAGCACTTGCATTTTGGGTAAATGTGTTAGTGGTAACTAAACCCTATCAAACTATGCTTTGTGTTGATACGCTAAGTGGAGTTAGGAGCTAGACCCAGAAATTGCAGACAGCCTGTTAATCCATGTAAATGTCAGACATGCAACTATACAGGATGAATGATGTTTTGTCCTTAGACGGGATTGTACCACACATCTCGGGGAATCCAGCATCCCTGGCTTCTGTGCACTGAATATCAGTAGCAACCCCCACCTCCCCCAACCATTGTGATGACCCAGGATCCTCCTGACATTTATGCTGGGACTGTGGCAATCTAGTTGAATGGGTTGGGCAAGACTGTTTAATTTTGCACATCTCTCTCAGTAGCTATTGAGTGCTTATGCCTATGGGGTTATCTTGGAAGAAGTACATCTTTAGTAGTTTGGACTTTTCTTTTTCTTTTTTTTTTTTTTTTTTTTTTTTTTTTTTTTTTAAAGATTTTATTTATTTATTTGACAGAGAGAAATCACAAGTAGACGGAGAGGCAGGCAGAGAGAGAGAGAGAGAGGGAAGCAGGCTCCCCGCTGAGCAGAGAGCCCGACGCGGGACTCGATCCCAGGACCCCGAGATCATGACCTGAGCCGAAGGCAGCGGCTTAATCCACTGAGCCACCCAGGCGCCCCTGGACTTTTCTTTTTCTGATAGGAAAGTCATTCAGTTCTATCAGATCTTATTAGTACCTCTCAAAAACCTTCCTTTTCCTATGCTTTTTACAGCAGAAGTTGGAAATTCAGATTCCTCTTGACAATGCAGGAAGCTAACTGGAATAAAAGGAACTTGGTGGGCCTGGTTGCTAAGTTGAGTGTGCATGTATGGGTCCAGAGCAGGGCAGTTCCGTGCCACTGCTGTTGGTGTGTGGGAACATGGGCCCAGAGCTGCTGCCACATCTTATACTTTTTCAAGAGAAGCTAAAAATTCATGCTTTCTATCTAATATCTCAATTTTTCAAGAGACGTTGGCACCTAATTCAATTAAAGTTTAAAGCACCCATTCAGTACAATAATGTCTCAAGCTGGATGGGGTTCTTTAGCCACCCGTTTGCAACCTGTAATGAACTGTCATTTTTTCTTTCAATGAAAGTTCCTTTCAGGGCTCCTTCTCATGAATGAACTGTGAAAAAAACTGCATAGTTGAACAAAAATGCAATCTTGAAGGTGATCAAGAACTCTGAACACATTTGAAAAGAAAGAAAGAAATCAAAAGAAAGAAAATGAAATAGCTCTTTCATGCTGTTGGTTCTTTAAAACATTTTTTAAAAAGGAAACTAGTACTTTCCCCCTATTTAGGGTTGCTGATGTGACTTGGAGGTTGACTTCGTGCATTTCCTACTTTGCTGCTTATTTGGACTTTTTTTCCCCTCTAGTGTCTGGAAGTCGTGTACGTGTTTTAGTACAGTCATTAAAATGTTGTATTTTGGGCAGCTGCTTACTTTTCGGGGTTGATGGCAAGTCTCCAGTGGGTTTTCATTTTTATTTTTGTCAACTACTGTGCAGCACCCCAATCAAAGGTCAGATTATTTTAAATTAATGCCATTTAAGGAATTAGTTGTCTAGACCACTTGACTTCCTTTTCACTAGGATAAGCAACATATAAACAGCGTTCTGAGGGAGAATGACATCTAGTGGCTGGTTACTGTGTGTTCATTCCCTCTGCAGGACTAATTGGATTGTGACTCTTCTTGTCATGATTTATCAAAAGTCTTTTGGCAAAATGAGCTTTTCCCACCCACAAATCAAATAATGTGTTCAAAGGCTTTGACTACTGTTTGCCAACAGCATTTTGACCTGTTCTGTTTTGGTTCTGAGAAACTTGTCAATTACAATAAGTCATAGTCTTGACAAACTAGGAAAAGCCAGAGGAGTGACGAGTCTCTTGTCTCCCGAAGCTTGGGTCCTATATTGCTTGTTTTCAGAAACCTTAACTCCATATTGTATTACACATTGTAGAGCTTGTTGACCTTAAATAACCTTTCCCCATGTTCCAGTGACCTTTCTATAGTAACTGAAGAATGGTTTCTCTATTTTTTCTGACATAAGCTAACAGGTGGCTACGATAAGATTGACCTTCATGTCACTTAGGGAGCATGGTAATATCCAGGGTGAACCATGGTGATAGAGACCATAGCATTAAGTGTGATTTTTTTCCTGGGAAATTCAACCCAGTGTTTAAGAGAGAAGAGCAACAGGTGTTTAAATTACAAGGTTTTAAATTTTGAAAACATAACACACTTAAGATGAATTTTAAAAATCCAGGCTGTCACAGAGGTATGATGAGGTTTTTGAAGAAATAATACACATGAGTATTACAGAAAAAGAATTTCAAAATATATGAGTAAGAAAAAGAAAAAAAATACAATCCCTAAATCTTACTCCTCAAATATAGCCTTGGTTTATATTTGGCACCCCCCACCGCTGTATATTCCTGTATTTCTACATTTTGAAGTATCAATGGGAACATACGGCTGTCTTCTCTTTCTTTAACTCACTTTTTTTCACTTAATATAAGAATAAGAATCTTTTATTTTCCTGTTTAGTGGCCACATGGCCACTTCCTCTGTTATATGTCAACACTGTGTTTTACATAGTCCTTGTGGGGTGGGCGGTATTCACAATCTTGGCAGTTTTTACAGGACTGAAACTAGCTGTTATGGACCTGTTTGTATGCAAGATTATCTTTTTAGGAGAAATTTCTGTAAACAAAATCGCCAAATCGAAGTGGCGCCCATTGAAAATCCTTGAGAGATATGGCCAGATAATCCTTCAGAAAGATTTGTCAGTTCACCGTTTCACAGCATGGGCCATTCCTTAGAATGTACTTGAGGGATTGAACAGACCAAGTTGTGTTCTGTTCAAGGCCAAAACAACCTCAATCAGAGGGCCCAGGCGTAGTTAGTACCTGACTCCCTTTTTATCGATCTGTGCCTCACCTATTGAAACACAAAGGTCATGAAGATGGTTTTGTCTAAGGCTGGAATTTGGCTTTGTAGAGGAAGTTATCTAAGGAACAATGGGTGAATTCAAGTGAACACATTTGGCATTTATGTATTTAGTAAAAAGTAAAATGAATTGGAGAGTTTTCTCCTTAAGCAAAGTATGCTTATCCTTATAGGAAAAGTGAAGTCTTCAAATAGTCCATGAGGTTGATGCATTGAATGTTCTTATATATAATTATATAGGCTTGGTTATCATTAAACCTTTCAACGGTATTTCCGATGAGACAGTCAGCATTTTAAAAGAGGTTCTTGGGTATTTGTTCTCTAATATTTTCTAATTTTACCTTTTATATCTTTTTAAACAAATACTCTTTAATATGTAGAGCTGGTGGCATTTAATTTTTAATATGGACTATATGCCTTCTTGATGACTGACTTGATGTTTCTTTTTAGACATGCCAGCAAACGCTGAGTTGCCACATCTGTACTTCATCTAAGTGTAGGTAGGAACTTAATATTTTAGATGAGTGCTTCTTAAATGGAGGCCACTGGAAATTGAGAGTAAGAGGAGTGCCCATGAGAGTTTTTTCTCTTAAACTGTAACCTTTATATCATTTATTTATGTATTTATTTATTTTTTAAGATTTATTTATTTTAAAGAGAGGCAAAGGAAGAGGGACAGAGAGAATCTCAAGCAGACTCCTGGCTGAGCACAGAGCCTGACACCGGGCTCAGTCTCACAATCCTGAGATTGTGACCTGAGCTAAAATCAAGAGCCAGTGGCTTAACTGACAGCCACCTAGGTGCCTTTATATCATTAAGTTCAAGAAACACTGCCTTGTGAATTACTAAAGATGAGTCCTTTCAGTAGGAGGTTTTGAGTATAGGAAAAACTGTATTTATTGGAAAACGTTGTGTCTTATTGTATTGAATGTATGATTTTTCCCACTTGGACATTTTTTTCTTTCTTGAATGTTCTGTCCATATTAACAGAGACAGCGACTTAGCAGAAAGAACAAATGCCTCTCTAAGAAGTCTAAACCTTCCTTCCAAGTGCATTCAGTCCAGTGCTGTGTTTGGGAGACTACCTGTAGAATGTGTGGGGTACTCATAGATCTCTGGAGGGGTGCAGCCCAGGCAGGAAACGAGGGAGAACAGAAGGTGGGAGGAAATGTAGGGAGGCTGTGGATAGAGGGGAAGGAAGAGCTAAGCTCGGTGCTGAGGGCAGTTCAGATGCCTGGGACGGTCATGTTGTCCGTCCTGGTATTATTTCTGGATGTGTCTTGAACCCAGTGGATTTTTATCCTTGGGTAACTGAGAGAAGCCGACTGGTACCCGATTCCAGGAGAAAGAGGGAGGGACGTCTCTGAACAGACCATTGTTTTACAGGGCTGAGACAGATGGGAGAGACTTAACAGTGATCGGCACCATCAGAGGCAGGTCATTTCATCCTGTAACGTGGTTTCTTTTTGGTTTAGGATTGCTTTCTGCAACTTATTTTTGTCAGAAGATGTACCTTCCTAAAAATACCTACACTGAAGGTAGAGATGGAGCAGATGCTGAATTTGAAGGAAATGGAAATATTTTTTTACCACCCAGACACCCAGTTCACCAGTGGAAGTTCTCATCATTAGAACACTAGAACATTTCTTAACTTTCGTGATGTGGTATAATAGTGTTAGAATTTATTGAATGCCTATTATATATCAGGCATACTTTTTCTCTGATCTCCCGTGCATTGTCCCCATTTTGTGAACAAGAATGCTGAGTTGCACTTGGGAAGATTAAGTAACTTGGCCAAGATGGTAAAGCTGGTATGTGGTGGAACCAGGGCCAAACCCAGAATGTCCTATAAGAATAGAGACCATTCTTAGGAAAGAGACCCATTTTCTCATTGGCATCTGGGGACATCTGGCCTCAAGGAGAGGGAAACTCTGGGAAGAAAACAATGGGAACTATTCTGAAACGCACAGCTGGTCACCAGGGTTTTATTATCCATCAGATTAGATACTGATTTCTTCCTGCTAATTTATTTCTGTTTGACCCAGTCTAGGTTTGGGGGACAGAGGTTGGAACAACAATGTCTTTATTGCCTAGAACAAAGCTAGTTCCCCTTCAGCTCTGTTATAATATGATAACAGTACTTTCTGAGGTGTACAAGTAAATGAATAAAAATGCCTGTTCCGGTTGATGGCCCTGGCAGACTCTTCTGGAACCCTGTCTTCAGTTTTCCCAGGTTCCCGAGCATGCCAAATTTGGACTAGTAATGACTGCTGGCCCCTTTTGTACCTATAGATTTGCAGTTAACCCAAATGTGGGTTTGAGGATTATCCCTGCTACTTAATAGATGTGATTTTTAAAAAAAATATCCAGCATCATTATATTTTATTTATTTTTGAATTGAAGCGTAGTTGGCACACAACGTTAAATTAGTTTCAGGTGTAAAAATAGTGACTGGGCACGTTCATAGGTTATTCTGTGCTCACCAGAAGTGGGGCTACCATCTGTCACCATATAACACTGTCACAGCATCATTGACTCTCTTCGCTATGCAGTGCCTTTCATCCCCATGGCTTATTTATCCCGTAACTGGAAGCCTACGCCTCCCACTCCACTTCCTCTTTGCCCCCTCCCTTCTAGCACCTACCAGTTTGTTGTCATTATATATTGGTCTGTTTCTGCTTTTTTGTTTGTCCATTTTTTTTAAACGTGGGTTTTGAACTCACGGTCCTGAGATTGTGACCTGAGCTGAGATCAAGAGTTGGATGCTTAGCTGAAGGAGCCACCCAGACACCCCTTGCTGGTTGATTTGTTTTGTTTTTTAGGTTCCACATGTAAGTGAAATCATTAGGTATTTGTCTTTGTCTGACTTCCTTAACTTAGCATAATACCCTCAGGTTCATCCATGTTGTCACAAATGGCAAGATTTCATTCTTTTAATGGCTGAGTAATACTCGTGTGTGTGTGTGTGTGTGTGTGTGTGCGTGCGCAAGCGCGCGCTCACCTAGCACAGTACAGATGTGGGTTTTTTGTTTTAAGATTTTATCTATTTATTTGAGAGAGAGAGCGAGAGCGCATAAGCAGGGGGCAAAACAGGCAGAGGGCAAAGGAGAAGTAGGCTCCCCGTTGAGCAAGGAGCCCCATGCAGGACTTGATCCTAGGACCCTGAGATCATGACCTGAGCTAAAGTAAGACCTTAACCAACTGAGCCACCCAAGTACCCCAAAATAAGACATTATTAAACAAATTTTAAGTATACACAGAAGTAGATATTATTAACAATTTCCTTGTGTACCTACTATCCAACTAATTATAGTGTCGAGTAAACCTTTCAATCTCTGAGTCTATGTTTTTTCTTTTTAAAATGGCGATAACAACCCCCCCCTCAAGGAGCTACTATAAAAATTAAATAAATGGGGCACCAGGGTGGCTCAGAAGGTTAAAGCCTTCAGCTCAGGTCATGATCCCAGGGTCCTGGGATCGAGTCCCGCATCAGGCTCTCTGCTCAGTGAGGAGCCTGCTTCCCCCTCCCTATCTCTACCTGCCTCTGGGCGTATTTGTGATCTCTGTCAAATAAATAAATAAAATCTTTAAAAAATTTAAATAAATTTTAATAATGTCTAATAATAATAAACAGCATTCCATTAAAAGCTGCAGTGACCAGGCACTATGGTACATGAGTATAGGTACTATTTTTATCCTCATTTTACAAAAGTAGAAACTAAGGCTCAGGAATTACCCAGAACAGAGAACCAAAAGTCACCCAAAATCAGCATTTAAATTCAGTTTTATTTTATTCCAAAACCTTAAAAGAGGACTTTTACAAATCATAAAAGAGTTATGCAAATTTTCTCCCACCCCTACCCTATTTTCCTCAAAAATACATAAGCTTTTGACGTAATCTTAACCTAAGCAGATGTCCATGAATGGCTGAAAGAAAAGAAAACATTTTTAAAAAAGCCAAGAAGGGCAGAGTGGGATGGCTTCCTGAACCCCTTGCTCATTTTGCTTACGTATTTGCTTATTTCTGCATTTCTCGTATGAACTGGTGACATGGGTTTTGCATCACTGTGGAGAAACACAAGCCATTGTTGTCTCTTTGTGATCAGTCTTCCTTCTCCATGTACAGCATGCTGCAGACTTGGAAAAGAAACAGAATGAGACAGAAAACAGGAAATTGCTGGGGACCGTAATCCAGTATGGCAACGTGATCCAGGTAGGTCATGACCACTCTTCTCTTCTGGAGCTGGAGTGTTACAAAGAACAAAGCTGAAAAATAAACACATAAGATTGGGTTTGGACAGCTTTCTAACAGGGCTCCCATGGAGACAGCCGGTCTGGTGCAAAAGGTCTAGCATTTCTTCTTATATGGGTTGAATTCTTGGGCTTTTGAGTTGGCTCTCTCAGTGCAAGAAGCCACTACTCTACCCTCTGGTTGGTAATTTAAGTTCTGTGCAAATATTTGAAGTGGGAAGTTCCCTATCTGGAAATGAGCCTGACGGCTGCACTTTTGTTTCACTTGCCTTCCTTGAAAGTTCTCTCTATTGGGTAAAAATTGGCTTCCCTGTACCTTTTATCTGTTGGTTCAAGAGCTGGTCATGGGGCAATCACTGCAATTCAGTACCTTCAGGTAGAATATTTGTTGACAGGTTTCACGTCTTGTCTCATAGATTGTGAGGTTCACTTGTTTATCCCTTGTGCCTTTAAAGTTGGCATGGGGTTAAATCACACTTTAGGAAATAGCTATTGTGGGGTTTGCTAAGAAAATCTATCTGGGTCTTTCCTTGCAGAAAATAGTGTGAGAGGAGGTCCAGTGCTAAACGTAGCCTTTCCTTTTCTTCTTTTTAAAGATTTTATTTATGTATTTATTTTAGAGCGAGAGCTGGTGTCTGCATGAGTGGGGGTGGGCGGAGGGGAGGAGCAGAGGGGGAAGGAGAGGGAGGGGACAAATCTCAAGCAGACTCCCCACTGAGTTCGGAACCCAATCAGAGGCTCCATCTAGAGACCCTGATACTGACCTGAGCCAAAACCCAAGTCCAAGGCTTTACTGGCAGAGCCACCCAGATACCCCTGTAGCCTTTTTCTACTTACCTAGTTGCCGGGTCATTTTGATAGAGACACAAAGGGTAATATTTACTAACTTTTGAAGACCTGACCCATCTGGTTATCCTGCTCTATTATTTACCTTTTGGAAAGATAGCGCTTGCCATTTAAACTTGACTGGATACAAAGGAATTCTTTCCTGTTGTTATTTGTGAAGCAGTGATAATCCAGCGCATGAGAAAAGTAGAATTGCCACATTGGTAATAGCAACCTTTTATGTTTAAATGGGTTATTATTATTTGGCTTTTTGCAATAGTAAAGTAGCTTTAAAATCTGTGTGAAGATATGTCCTGCCAGTCCCCCTTGACCATCCTTTCAAGTTCTGTCCAACTGAGAAAGGACACAAGGGGCCAGGTGGGTCCAGAGTTCAATATCTGCTTTATTACTGGGTCAGTCCAGTGCCTTCAAATTCTGGACTCCCTCCTGTGGTTAGATCAGAGAATATGGCTTGAACTAAAGATGGAAGGTAGGCACAGGGGCTAAGAATATAAACTCTCCCATATATTCCAATTCAGATTTTGTGACTTAATAACTATGAGATTTGGGGTGAGAAATGTTCCCATGCCTCAGTTTGCTCACTAGCAAAAATGGGAATAATAATGGTACTAGTTTTCTAGAATGATTGAGAGGTACCTGTCCCAGAGTAGGCTCTGAATATATTTTAGCTGATATTACTTACTATTACTTCTTTGAACCCTGGATCTTGGTATCTGTCTCCATGTCTATGTAATGTCAGTTTATAAACCAACTGAGTCCAGCACCTGGACAGCTATGTGGAGGATTAGGGGCCACTCACCAGAGTAATGATGAGACTTAAGAGGGCATTGCCTACCCCTTGTGTATAATGACCAAGGCATGCCAGGGACTCACAAATCAGACTCATGATCCATGACCCATGACCCTAAAAGCATTGATAGAATGCTGTTGAATTGCTAGAAGAATGTGGACCTCCTAGGAATGTTCTAGAAAGTGTACTATTGACATGTGAAAAAGGGATATTGGCAGTTGGCAATGCAGTTTCATACTGGTCTTAATATTTCTCCAGGATTTGGGCAATCTTTCATCTACCCTTCCATCTTCTCTTATAGCCTGTTAATTTGGGAGGCATTAATCAGTGCTTCCTGGTGTAGACCTACTATGAGACAAGTTGTTTCCTATTTAGATCTTTGGTTTTCCCAAGAATCAAGAATAAAGTACTTAGCAGTTGGAGGTGGAAATTTACAGCAGCCATGTTATTCCACATGAAATGACTACTCCTTATAGGGTCATCTCTTCAACTATTTCTTGTGCTCAAAAGTGCCTTCCCTCAGCTCCGTGTTTAGGTCAGCAGTGTTCGGATTGCAATTCCTCAGCTTCTTTACATGGGATTAGGCTCCTACTTGTTAAAAGATGGTGTGCTCATCCTTGCTGATGGTGCACTTGACCTGAACAACTACCATCTTGTCCATGGCCATGTTGGGGGTGGGGAATAAAATATTTCTTCTTCCCTCTGCTTCTTCCTTTGCTCTTCCTTATTTTCCAATTATGCCCTGCCTCAGATACGTTGATGATTTTCTAACTTTAAAGTTAGCTCAGGGGTGGAAGGAATATTTGAAACATATTTTGTGACTGAAGACATCACAGAGATTCAGAGACCTGCTGGCACTCACCTTATTTCCTCTGTGGGTTTTCAGCTCCTGCATTTGAAAAGTAATAAATACCTAACTGTGAATAAGAGGCTTCCGGCTCTGCTGGAGAAGAACGCCATGAGAGTGACTTTGGACGAGGCGGGAAACGAAGGGTCCTGGTTTTATATTCAGCCGTTTTACAAGCTGCGATCCATCGGAGACAGCGTAAGTGCAAATTCGCAGCCTGGGGAGTGCCCCATGCCAAGTCTCCAGCCCTAACTGTATATACAAGTCAATGGGGAGAATTTTATAGTTGGAACCAGAGGCTCATCCTGGATGAAGAGAAGGGAGTCACTATGGAAACCAATGTTTGGGAAACAGGGAAATTTGGAGAGAAGTGTGACCTAAATACAGTAGCTGTGTTTTTCCTACTGAGTTTCTGAAAAAATTGGATGAATAGCCCATTACCTCAGTAACTTCACCATGAAAACAGCTATCCTATATAAATGTCCTGGGCAGTGTCCCTGTCATTCTAGATCACTTGTGGAATGGAAACGCCTCTCTATGTTGGAAATACAGTTAGTAGAGAAGGAGAAGAGAAGATAACTAGATATAGTAGGGAGGGAGAGTGGATTTTAGGATGATGCTTCAGTTGTTCCTTTATCAGTAAGCTGGCAGATTCTCCATCTCGTGTCAGTGACTGGGGTTGGTCCTCAGCTGGCTCCTCTGCTTGGGGGGTATAAAGCCACCAAAATCCTTGTCCATGTGACTCAGAGCATTCTGGTAGTTGTCAGCTGCATTAGTATGTCATTATGTGGGCATCGACTTGACAACAAATATGTTTAAATGCTATTAAGCTGTTTTTCTGACCTTGTTAGGATTTGACAATAGTAGCTTCTTACTAACACAAAATGTGTTCCTTAAACAGTTTGAAATCTGGTCAAAATGCTCAGCTAGCTTTAATCTCAAACTGAGTTTTGCCGTTTTTCATATTGCTATTTCAGTTTGCAAGCTTTGGGCAGTGAAGTATTCATTTATATGCTGGGGTATGTATTACGTTATACGCTGTATCCTAGAAGCAGGTAGAAACAGACCACACCTTCCCAGATGGTGTGTAGTAAATATTGATCCTCCACTGAGGAGAGAAGAACAAGTCCAGTAGAGCTTAGTTTTCACCATAGGTTTTGGTTTTTTGAGGTCCATATCTCTCTCTATCTATATCTATCTATCTTTCTATGTGTGTGTGTGTGTATGTGTATTTATTTGGAGTTAGGGAACATTTAATTGTATGCCCTCCCCAAATGTAGCAAACTGAAAATAGATGAGTTTTACCTCTTAGGAAGCCATCAATTAGGTTTTCCTTCCCTCTACCCTCATAATAAAAGAGCAAGATGCTCTGTCCTGAAATTCGTATTTGGCAAATCCTTGACCTTCTTTAAACTTATCTGTTTAGTTGTGCCTTAGTTGAGAAGGTATGATGGCATGGAAAGGTTGATTATCCTTTGTAGGATAGTGTTTTACAAACACGTGTTGATCTATTTGTAGACTCCCATCGGTTTAGTGGCTTGTGACTATCATTTTAGAAAGTGGAGAATAGATAGTATCAGGCTGTCCTAAACATAATGAGGATAACTATTGTTTTAAGGAGGTAACTTCTGTTTTAGGTAAATATAGATATGTATATCTATATATGTACACCCACATACATATATATATATATATATATACACACACACACACACATATGTGCACATAAGTAGGTATGAACTGGAATATAATAGAAATGCATTTCTTATTCTGGCTTGTACAAAAAGAGTATGAAAGTCATTACTTTAGATATAGATGATTATAGCTTTATTCATTTAAAAATAGACTTCCTTCAGGCAATGTTCTGCTTCTATTCCTAATACTCTGAGCTTTTTTATAGATCTCTGTTAACATAGGAAAGGGGGGATATTCACATTTGGCAGCGGTGTCCCATGCTAGTCTTGGTATTTCTCCAGGGACTGGACGGGGATTGTGGGACTTCACTGCTTGGCCTGTGTTTGGCTGTGATGGGTGAGGATGTACCATATCCAAGGGTGTGGTCTAAACATCCCCACCTGCTCTCCATGAGGACGTCGGACCCTTTTTTTAAAAGCTCTGTTGGTCTCTTCCTTTCCAGGTGGTCATTGGTGACAAGGTTGTACTGAACCCCGTCAATGCCGGCCAGCCTCTACATGCCAGCAGCCATCAGCTGGTGGATAACCCGGGCTGCAACGAGGTAAGGGAAACCGCGTGATGGCTTGTGGGCAAGGAGACGCCGCAGGAGCGGGGCTTCTGGGGGCCACAGCAGGTGCGTGATGAAAGTGACCTTATTAGTGACTCGGGGCGGCATACCTGTTCTGGAGGGGAGTAACCAAGGCCTAGAATCAGGGTTGGGGGAGGGCTAATAGCTCCCCCTATGACTCAGTATACTAAGCCTCCTATAATTGGGAGATTGTTGCCTAATTTGTTAAGCCAGAGAAGGGCCTCTTCTTCACATTTTTCTGGCTACATGGGCACCTTTTTCCAGTTTGTTTGCCTTGGGTGAATGTCTTTGGCTGCTTATTCCGACGGGTGTGCTACAGGCCATCAGTGGCCCGGCAACGGGGATTTGTTGACTTTGGCAAAACATCTCCTTGGCCTCCAATTTGGCAATTCCAGGACCAAAGGACAGTAACTTGACTGTGACATAAATATTTGTCTATGGGTCAAGATCACAAGATCTTGTCCGCATTTCCAGGCTAGTTACCGTACATGTCCCTAATCTCCCTGTGCACTAGTTTTCCTGTCTGAAATAGGTGTGATGGTCCTTACCACTTTTCAGCGTGTTGCTGAGGACTGAATGTAGTCGTGAATATTAGTGCTTCGCCCAGTGCCTGGCATGTGTTTAGTGTACCAGCGGTGGCTGCTGTTGCCAGTGATTATCATTCACATTTTAGAATGTGTTCACTGCAGTCTTTGTACCTGTACATTTCTCGGTCCTTGTTTCTACTGAGCTTTTTACTTTTTGGCTGCAGAGCAGGAGAGTTGCAGAAGGAAGGCTGTGAAGAAGGTACCCTTAGTCATTTTGAGCATACATGTTGATGGGCAGAAATGCACCCTTTATTACCCAACATGTCTGCCAGGCCAGTTCATTTGGCAGTTCTGTGATCTTAATTGTATGAATTGGTAGGATTTTGGAGCGGAAGCACAGCCCTGCCTCTTAGGCAGTAATGTGGAGTTTTGGGGCTGGAAAACTCCCTACTGGAAAACAGTGGGGAGGGACGTGTGAAAAAACAACTGTATTTGTTTTTCAGGTCAATTCTGTCAACTGCAATACAAGCTGGAAAATAGTCCTTTTCATGAAATGGAGTGACAACAAAGACGACATCCTGAAGGGGGTGAGTTTGGTACTTCCCAGGCTGGCTGCACTTGGCTCTTCGTGGGGCAGTAGCTAAGTTCTCTGGTAAGATTCATGGTCCTTAAACCCTCCATGTGCTGACTTTTTAGGGTGATGTGGTAAGGCTGTTCCATGCAGAACAGGAGAAGTTTCTCACCTGCGATGAGCACAGGAAGAAACAGCATGTCTTCCTGAGAACCACCGGCCGGCAGTCCGCCACATCTGCCACGAGTTCAAAAGCCCTGTGGGAAGTGGAGGTAAGGGTGGGGACTGGAGAGGGAGAGAGAACATTCGGGGGTCTGTGAAGTGCTTAAGCTCACCTCTTTCTGAAAATGGGTTGGGATGACAGATGAATAAGCGCATCGTGCCACATCCGGAGGATGTTGGGTGCACTTGTGGGGAAAAATGATGTCGACTTGGGAAGCAAACTCTCAAGTGAAGTTGGAAGTTTCTTACTCTTGAATCATCGTTTCCTTCCATGTCTTCCTTGACCGTGCTCATATGTCCCAACAATATGTAACTGAGTGTCTATTCTGCAGGGTACCTCGGTGACTCATGTCAGGGATGGGATAGAGAGACATCCAGATCACTGGATGGCGATGTGGCCAGAGACCCTTTCCTCTTGCTCTGGGGATGGAGGTGAGGGAGGGAGAAGTTCAGGTTGGGTGAAGGACGTGGCATCTGGGCTGGTATGGAACGAGACGGCGTGTATTTCTGAAGGTAGAGATGCATAGAGCGTTGGTCACTTCATGTCAGATGGTGGCATGCAGTTGGGACTATGAGGCAGCAATGAGGTGAGGCTCAGCATCCCAGTTCAGTGGGGAGCAGAGGATGGGCACGGAAGGGAAACAGAAAGTGGGCTTGGAGTCTGGAGCCTGAAGGGCACCTATCCAAGCTGTGAGGAGTTCGGATTTAAGTCATAGGCCGAAGGGGCGTTTGGAGAGGAGTTTTGAGCAGGAGAGTAAAGTATTCAGTATGCTACTTACGGAGATAAAGGATTCTGCTACTTGAGGAAATAAATGATTCTGCCTGTCATTTATTGAGAGGAGGTGGAAAGAGACTAGAATGGTGGGACCCCCAGACAATGGCATGAGTGCTTGGTGACAGAGGGGATGAGAGCCTGAGCCGCAGGACTTAGCCTCTCCCCAAAGCCCTTCTCTCCGTGTAACTGCAGCTGTTAGGGTACATGCATTTCTCTGTCTTGGCCTGCCTCCTCTCCTCTTCCTCCCTTGCTCTAATGGTTTCATGTTTTTACTGAGGTATAGCAGACAGGTCAAAAGTATACAAGCCGATGAGTTTTTACATACACACACAGTCACACAACCAGCACCCAATCAGGAAGTAGAAGATTAGAAGCAACTAGAAGGCTCCCTTGAACTTCTTTCCAGCACCATCTTTCTTTCCTCCTAGAGAAGCCGCCAGTGGTTGGACTTCCATCTTCCTTCTCCACCGTTAGGTGTTCTCTGTTCTTGAACTTGGTATAAATGGAGTCAGAGAGTGTATAATCTTGATTGGGTCTTTTTTTTTTACTCAGCATGATTATTTTGAGGTTCATTCATGTTGTTGCACATGTTAGTAGTTCATTCCTTTCTGTTGGTGAGGAATGTTTCCCCATGAGGTACACCACAATTTGTCTCTTCACCTGTGGATGGACCTTTGAGCTGATCCCAACATTTGGCTGTTAGAACTACAGCTTTGGAAGGCATTACAAATGTGCGCAAGTCTCTTCATGGTTGTGAACTTTAATTTCTCTTGGCTGACTATCTAGAAATGGAACAGCTGGATCATATGGTGGGTGTATGTTTAAAAAAAAAAACAAAACTACTGAACTATTTCCAGAAGTGTTCATATCATCTAATGTTCCTCCCAGCAGGGTATGGGAGTTCTAGTTCTTCCACATCATCACCAACACTTGGTATGGTTTGTCCTTTCCACGCTAGCCATTTTAGTAGGTGCATCATGGGTTTTCTTAGTGCTTTTAATCTGCATTTCCCTGATGGTTAATGATAGTGAGCATTTTTTCATGTCTTTATCTGCCATCAGTGTATTATCTTCAGGGAAGTGTCTTTTGCAATATTTTGCCCATTTAAAAAATTGTCTTATGTTTCTTTTAACATGAATGTTGCAGTGCTTAGGTTTATCTTGACTGTTGTATAGAATAATTTCTACAGTTTTCATAATGAAAGGACTCTGCATAGAGTTTTCAATTTCTGCCTTCTTCTTACTCTTTTTCTCCTTCTCTCCATACCCAGGGCACTTGTTGGGAATTTTTTAGTCAGTGCCTACATAGAGACCCTGTCAGTCCTGTTAGATTAGAAACCCCTTGTGAGCTAGACCTTTGTCATTGTTCCCTGATGTCACCACTGTACTCAGCACAGCCAAAACGTCTTTCAGAACTACTTTTCACATGATTTGGATACTACGGCCAAAAAACAAAAAACCCCAAATCAAAAAAACTTCTCAAGTGAATTTAAAGTAGTAAGTAGAAACTAAGAGAAAACTGAAAATACAGGAAAAAAGGAAGAAGCAATCCATCATTTCATTAACTTAATGTACCCATTTCATTGGAGCTGTTTGTTCTGTGAGCAGGTTGTTTTGCACAGTTGACATCACTTTGTCAAGGGATGACAAACATTTTTGCATCTTGCTTTAACATGTTGTCATAACTCCCACACCCCAAAACAAGCCCGAGCCCTGCAGAAGTCACCAAGGCTGACTTGAGTAAACTTACAAGCAGGTACCACCATGTCTTACTCATTTCTACATCGGTAGAAATGAGTTAAAGATCACAAGTTTTTGTGGAGAGTGTTTAAGGTCTGGACTTTAAAAACTTCAGATACTTAACTCAGAAATCCATTTCAGAACATCTTCTCCCTCTCTCTTTTTTCTTCTGAGAAGAAACAGCTGTCTAATTCTTATTCCCTAAAAAATTGTTTCCTGCTGGTTTTTCCCTGCATATCCTAGGAAAACATTGAGGGTTCCCCCCTTTTTTTGTCTCCCCCTTTTTAATATTTTTCTTGCAGATTCTGGAATCATTAGTGCTCCTTTTTAAAAAAAGGAAGCCAATACCATGTATAGCATTTCTTGTACCTGTTAGTGACCAATTCTCTTGCTCTCACTTGAAAATGAGGAAACATATTTCACCTTCATTTTAAAAATCTTTTTTTTTTTTTAAATAAATAATAGCTTCACTGAGCCACAACTCCTGCATTTAAAGTGTACAATTTAATGGTTTGACTTAGGTCTGTAGAGTTTGGCCACCATCACCACAGTGAAGTTTAGAACATGTTCATTACTCCAAGAGGAACCCCGTATCCCTAGTGATCACGCCTTGTTTCTCCTCAAACCACTCCCCTCTGGCAATCAGTTTCTTGTCTCTATAGAATTATCTATGCTGGACATTTCCTGTAAGTGGTATACTACACTATGTGACCCTTCGAATCGGACTTCTTTCACTTCTTTCAGAGTGTTTTCAAAGTTCAGCCATTTTGCCACGTGACTCAATACTTCATTCCTTTTTATTGCCAAATAATATTCCATTGTATGGATACACCATACTTTCTTACTTGATGGCATTTGAATTGTTTCTGTTTCTGGGCTCTTCTGAATAATGCTTCTGTGAACATTCACCTACCAAGTTTTTGTGAGGATACAGGTTTTTCAGTTCTCTTAGGGGTGCAATTGTGGGTCCTGTGGTAACACTGTTTAACTTTGTGAGGAACTGCCAGATAGCACTAGTTGATACTCCCACTGTGGTATATTAAGGTTCCAGTTTCTCCACATGGCCTTTGTTTATGAAGGCTATTTTTGATGGATGCAGAATTCTAAGTAGACGGTTTTTTTCTTTCTGTACTTAAAAGTTGTGCATCCCTTGTCATCTTGTGTGCATTGTTTCTGATGTGAATTCAGTGGTTTCTTACATTTGTTCTCTGTATAGAGGTTTTTTTTTTTTTTCCTGACTGCTTTTTTAAGAAAATTTTTTATTTTATTGTGTTATGTTGGTCACCAGACAGTACGTCATTAGTTTTTGATGTATGTATAACACGCAGTGCTCCATGCAATCTGTGCCCTCCTTTAATACCCACCACCAGGCTCACCCATTTCCCTTCTAAAACCCTCAGTTTGTTTCCCGGAGTCCACAGTCTCTCATGGTTCTTCCCCCTTCTGATCTCTCCCGCTTCATTTTCCCCTTCTTTCTCCTAATGTCTCCTCCATGCTATTCCTGGCTACTTTTACAATTTTTCTTGATATTTCTGATTTACATTAATCTAATTATGATTTGCCTTGGGTATGTGTGTGTGTGTGTAGGTATGTATATGTGTGTGTGTGTTTTCCTGCTTTGAGTTCATTGAGTTTCTTGAATCTGTATGTATGTATCAAAATGGTAAAATTTGGGTTCATTCTGTCTCAGATATGTTTCCTCCCCCCACCAACCCACACAGAAATGCTGGATCATTTGATATTGTCTGACAGGTTGCTGAGTTTGTGGGTCACATTCTCCTGCTTCTCATCTGTCCAGTGCTTCATGATTATATGCTGAACATTGTGGTGCTATTTTATGGAGTACCTATATTCTGTTACCTTCCTTTAAAGAATTTTGAGTTCTGTTTTGTCACACAGTAATGTTACTTATGTATCAGATTGATGCTTTGGAAGCTTATTTTAAAGCTTTGCTAAGTCAAGTGTGCTACAGTCTTTTCTCTTTGGGGGGCTGGCTTGGCCCCATCACTAAGATGTAATTCTTCTGACATTTTATAGAATGTCCAAGGTGTTCCATGGAATCTGTCAGAACATCTCCCAGCCCCAAATGAACTATGAGAACAATGGACTCACAGCTTTCCTATCATTCTTCACTGGGCCTTGTGTGGTCTCCCCTTACACATATGCAACTTGGTATTCAACCAAAAGCTCAAGGGGGCTCCTGTGTAGTTGTCTGGAGCTTTTTCTCTGGGTAGCTCTGTATTCTGGCCCCATAAATTGATGCCACTTTAGTCTCCCTAAATTCTGATGTATCTCCTCAACTCAGATCGGTGTATTCTGCTTGGATTCTTCTTCCCAGTGCTACCGTCCAGAGAGGACCCTTAAGGCAGAAAGCTGGAATAATCATGAAGATCACTTTGTTTGTTTCCCCTTTCTCAGAGATCACAGTTGTGTACTGCCCATTGTCTAACAGCGGAACACAGTTGTTTCCTGTATTTTATGCAGTTTTCTAGTCGTCTGTAGCAAGTTCATGTATTTTGTGCAGTGTTTAATTGTTCATGGCACCAACTGCCAGTTACTCCATCATGACCAGAAGTTGAACTTACATGTATTTTTATGGTAAATTGGCCCAGGCTCTGTGAGTTTCAAGTTCAGAGCACTGGCTTATCTGTGTGTTTCAGCACGCGAGTACAAGTACAGAATTCTTTCGGTTTCCTCTGAAATTTAGTTTTATTTGTCATGCCTTTTATGGATGCATTGTAGAATCTTAACTTCTACTTTATTATTATTTTCTACTTTCTATGATTAAAGCAAATAATCTGAAAGCCATTCAACTTTTTGCTGGAACCATTTCATATGAACTGGAAGACTATTTCTTCTTTGGAAAAAAATAACACTTCCGTATGTTTGTGCTCTGACATTACATGTGATACTTGCAGTGGCTTTGTTGGAAGATACTCATTTTTTTCAGCTAGTAAATATCACTCCTGAACTATGACTTAGGAGTGAAGTGCTGTCTTCCTAAGGGTTGACATTTTTTCCACTTCTGGTAATCATTCCTCCTCTTGTAGGTAGTTCAACATGACCCATGTCGGGGCGGAGCAGGATATTGGAACAGCCTCTTCCGTTTCAAGCATCTTGCTACAGGGCATTACTTAGCAGCAGAGGTAAGTAATAGCCTCTGTGTCTTTCTCTTTCAAGGCTGACACGTTCCTTTTTTTTTTTTTTTTATTTCCATTTATCTGTGGCCATTGGGAAGTTAGATGCTCAGTCACCTTGCCTTTCCTTCGGCTTTTCTGTTTCTGCCTGCCTCATTTCTCTGCTTATAGATGAGAAAAGGTAAAGATGATTAACACATTTTAGTACTTCACAGGGATTTGATCAAGATGTGGGGAGAAAATAAGTTAGAAAATAATACTGACATGGGAATGCAATGTACAGCATGATGACTGTAGTTAATTATATTGTATATTTGAAAGTTGCTAAGAGAGCAGATTTAAAAAAAAAAAAAAGGAAAGAATGCTTCTCTGGGATTTAGGATTATAAAATTTTTGCTCTTACGTTTTGATCTCCCCATGTCTTATCTACCCACTCTGCTCCTAACATGAATGTCCAAGACTCAGCTGTGGTGAAACATGGTTGTAAAGCTGGAAGCGTTAAGACACATAAAGAATTAGACAACTTTACCAAGTATTCTGGTTTTCAGAGCACTGCTGGAATAGACAGGGTCTTATCTTTACTTGTAGGAATGCCAAAAATCAAAGACATTAACTTTTCCTTAAATGTCTGTAAAGGGTTTTTGAGGAAAGGCAAGACTCAGTACTGAACAGGAGGAATTGACTTTTTAATTTTTGTGCTCAATTAAGGAGCCATCCTACCGTGTGGCAGATGCTGAGTTTTACTCTGATCTGCTGGAAGATGTACGATACATATTTATATCAGATTCTTGTCGTACATCAAAAGATACCTCCCGCTGGTCCGATTCCACTGTGGGACGGCTCAGAGATCTTCAGGGTGATTCAGTATTGCCTCTGCTGCTGACCCCAAAGAAGGCTGAATCGAAATGTACTGAGCCCCTCATCCTGGAGATGCCTGATACTTGGAAGAAATGGTGATTTCAAAATACTTACGAACCAAAAGTCAAGACCAAGTTGAAATTTAAAATGAAGCCGTAAGGAGTTACAGACCCAGCCAGCCAGCTGTGAGAAATGTTGATTCCAAGTTTTGCCAAAGATCAGTGGTGGTTGCATTATTTGTTATGTTCTGAAGTGAGTGTAAGTCTTGCCGGAGGCTATAAAATTTTTATTTCTGTCTAAAACTAAGCAGGATTATCAATGACTGGATACTCCTCTTTAATTTATCTCAGGGTTGTAACTGTTGCCTTGCTAGTAAACTCATTGTGTTCTTCTGTCGACACTTGAGAGCCATCTTTTGGTGACTGGTCAATCGTTCCCTGTGTGTTGTATTCATGTGATATGTCTTGTGGCATGCTGGTCTCATGAGCAGAGGGAAGGGCCGAGTTTTTAGCTGTTCAGAGATGTTCACAGGCCTTGAAGTCTCCTGCAAGTGGGGCCGAGTCCTGGAGAAATCAATGGATGTTTTAATTTCCTAATGATTCTTTTTCATCAGGTAGACCCTGACTTTGAGGAAGAATGCCTGGAGTTTCAGCCCTCAGTAAGTATGAGCAAGAGCCTTCTTGTCTCCATCTGGTAGGGTGAGGCCAAATGATCTGGAACCCCATTTAAGAACTTCCATTTGTCATTGAGTGATGGGGAAGGGGAAACCATAGGATGCCTTAAAAGAGGGTCTTCTTCTGTGCTTCCCTTGAGGGCAGTCATATCTTCCTGTGTTCTGATTGGTCCAGGACTAGCAGTGATGGTGCTCCTTCTGTGTGCTTAGTCAAAGGGTTTCCACCTTTAAGTTGCAGAAGTTGATGCTCTCTTGGAATGCCCCTCGGTAAGAGACAGAGATGGCCCCTTAAGAATGAATATCCGATTGCTGTTGACCTCAATCTATGATTCGCCCAGATTTTTTCAGGGAATGAGTGTGTGAGATGGATAGTGTCATTTAGAGGATGGAGGTCATACCTGAGGCAAGGTGCTCCTGACATTGGAGTAGACACTCGATTGTCTGACCATCTGTCCTTGCTTTCTGCAGACTCAGGAGTAGACTTTATAATGTAGTTTGGAATTTAATGCCAACAGAATCCTTCTTTAGAAGCCATGCAACCAATTAATGCTGATTTGGGGGCACTTGGGGGTTGAATTGTCCACAAATATGTGTTAAAGAGGACAGTGGTACTGTTCTATGGAAATGACGGCTCTCAATAAAGCCCTTCTCTTATACAGTGCTTCATTCTGGTTTAGGATTTAAAAAAAATGCAAGTGGTTGCTACTCTGACATGGTTTGTTCATGTGATCATCTCTGGTGAATATAGTACGTGGTCCTGAGCTTGCTTCTTTTTGACTCGGGGCGGGGCATAAAATTCTGGAAGAGCTCACAGGTTTTAAAGTGGATCCATGGATAAAGGGGTTTGAGCTGGAGATGACAGAATGCAGTTGTCTCTGGAAAGTCCAAATTCTGTGGAAAGGATAAACCTTGCAGTTACGCTTGGATGCAATATTAGCTCTGGAAGGAGTGAAGAGACGTGCTAGCTGAGGGACTCATGTCGTGAGTTCCTGGACTTGCCGCAGGAGATTATGTCTTTCCCAGTTCTTGAGGGGGCCGCTGCAGGTCCTGCTCCTTCCTTTTATCTTCCTTACTCTTACTCCCAGAGCTCATTTTGAGAGCTGCCTGTCTCATTGCCCGGCAGGTTGAGAGCACTGACCTGGTCTGACTTCTTGCCAGCGTGCAGTAAAGTCTTTGCCCAACATTGGTGTGTAGTGTTCACGTGGCTGGTCTTCAGAGGCTTGGACTGGTGGGGGTGCCATGTTCCATAGGGCACTTCTTGTCACTGCACCTTCTTTACTTTGAGAGACCCTGTGGGACTTGCCTCTAATGGCGTTAGCACCACCATTTGGGCTGAAACACAGAGTAATTATTATCCTCTCTGAGATGACTTCGAAGGAGAGCTGTGGCTTCTGCCCGTGAGACCTGACCCCCATTTGAACATTGAGCTGTATGAAGAATGGGGCTGCCCTCCTGGCCTGTTGATGGGTGTGGGGAGGTCGGGCATTTGTAGCACAGGAGGAAGAATGTAGTGATCCAAAAGCAGGGCAGGAAGAGAGGCAGAATTGGGTTTAAATAGCAGACCCTCCAGTTGCTTGAGCTGTGGGACTGAAGGAGCTACATTTTCCTCTCTGGCCCTCACTTCCCTCCTCTGTAAAAGTGGCGGAACTGCTTGTTATAATGCCCAAGTGAGCTGTGGTACCCAAGACGCAGCCCAAAGTAAGCGCTCAGCATGGAGCATTTGTGTAGGTTGGACAAGATCATTAGCATTTTTAGTGCCTTTACATCCATCCATGAGTTCATCTGGACTGCGCAGCAGCTGTGTGAAAGGAGTTAGGGGAGATTTGATGATGTTTGTTGGACTGATGAGGAACCAGAGCATGGTTCTAACTCGTCAGACCTGTCTTGGTTCAATCAGAGTTCAGTCATCTTTCTATTTTCTCCTGCTTCTCCATGCCCCGGTGGTGGAATGTGCCAGCAGGCATGGGTGCAGATCTAGACCGCATTGCTTTGGTTGCTTTGGATGTTGCCTTGGTGCCGGTCTTCATTTGGAGATCTGCCCCCAGGAGCCCAGTGGCCCATATGGACACCCTGAGCCACGCGGCCCAGCTCCTGCCTCTCTGGGGAAGGTGTTAGCATTAGGAGAGTCCTATACCCCTCACCTTCTTGTAGGCTGGGAAACTTGAGCAGGAAAGCTGGAGTTGGGAAAGCATGGGAGAGGAAACTTTGTTCTGCTCGTGGGTCACGTACATCCCCGAGACTGGCATCCAGTGCCTATAGGAATCTCTGCCTAGAATCTTACTTAACTTGTTGAGCTTGTTCTTCTCAATTTAGCAGCACCCATGAGCTGCATTCTTGACGCCAGAGGGAGAGAAAGGACAATCCCAGGCTGGCTCTCGTCTTGCAGCCTGCTGTACATGTGCCTTTCCTCCCACTAGGTGGCAAACGCCGACTGCACACAAAGAATGTGAAGCCGCTGTCTTGCGGTTCCAAGTCCAGATACAGGCACTCCATGCAATTTTAATTTTTCTTCAGTGTTCCAGCAGGTCTGAAATCGAACTGCCAGCCTGTAGCTGAGCTGTGTGTCGCAAGCCAAAATCAGGTCAGGGCTTATTTTAAAGTGGTATGTGGAAGACTTTGCGGGTCAGAGTGGTTAGATGAGGGCGGAGCTTTTCCTTGAACTGGGGTAGTTGGTGCTCTCCAGTAGATTCATCCTCGAGGGTAGAACCAACAATGAATTGCGGCTTTGTTTGGACGGTGCTATAAGGTATTAGAGGAGAGGGCATGGGGAGGAAGACACAGAGCTTCTGCGTAGTAAAGGAAACCTTTGTATTTCCTTTCTCCCTCCCTCTCCCCTCATTCTCCCTCCATTCCCTTTGTCATTTTCGCAAACAAGAGCTGGGGCTGCCCGATGAGCTAGAACAGACCATTGCCTGCAACCTTAGATGTCAGGCCCTGGAATTAACTTCTCTCATCCTCTCTCCTTGGCGTGTTAAACCTGATTTCCTTTTACCCGTTCCCTAGTTGGAAAAGAGTCCGTGCCTCAGCCCAAGCCAAGCACGTTAGTGACAAAGAAAATGTGATTTTCCCCAGTAGATACAAGTGGATGTTGTCTTCTTGCAAGCATGTTGAAAATTAAAAATAATCCCACATAGAGTCTCAGTGCCGGGAGCCACGTAGCAAAGCCTATGCGAGGACGTGACCGTCGAAGCATAATGCTTAAATCCACTCAGGCAGATGGGCTCTGGGGCCTACAGTGTGTTTTTATAGTTTCTCAGGAAAGCTTTCGTCATTGTTCATTAGTCTTAACTGTCAGAGATTTTCTTCAGCCTCCACCAAATCCCTTACATAGCAAGAGAGGCCCCCTTTCCCCTGAATTGTCGTCGGCAGTGCTCCTTGATTAATTATGAACTTTTTTTCAGGGCTAGTCTGACTTCTCAAATATTTTTCTTGGCCACCCTGGGATCTCTGCTTACGAACTCTTGGATGCAGGCTTATTTTATTTTACTTTTTCTCCTGGGAAGTAGATGTATCATATTATTGCTAGCCCATTTAACTGTAGCTTAACACAATGACCCATAACCAAAGCCACAGGATGAGTTTTTCTCAAAGTGCTTCTTCTCTCTCCAACTACTGCAGACGGATGTACCCTGTGGACTTTATCACCTCTCTAGCACTCTTTCCGTGGACATCTGTTACTGTAACCCTGCATTGTTTAAACATTTTTTTGCAACACAAGGAGGTAGAGTGTAAATATTCTTGGCGTGGGTGGCCGACTGTCCTCTTTCATGACTGCTCTGAAACTGTGGTTCTTTTCCTGCCAACTGCTAATGTTTCTTCCCTGTTCCTGTGGACTGTGCAGTGATTGTAGTGAGGGAAGGTCTGGTGTGCAGAATCCATGACTTGATGACTTTTCCTCCTCAGGTGGACCCTGATCAGGACGCCTCTCGAAGCAGGTTGCGAAATGCCCAAGAAAAGATGGTGTACTCCCTGGTTTCTGTGCCGGAAGGCAACGACATCTCCTCCATTTTTGAGCTAGACCCCACCACTCTCCGTGGAGGTGATAGCCTTGTTCCAAGGTATGATTCTAAAATGGCTTATCCTGAGTGGGTCAGAGCTGATATATGTGACCTGGTTGGGCTTCTTGGAATCCAAATCATCATTGCCTTTCTTGAAACTTTTGTAAAGGATTTGTTCTGGTTGCCCATTGGAATGGTGGCTGGTTTGTTTATGGCTCATTAGTTTTAAGTTCTCAAGAACCTAATTTATTTTTATTTATTTAACTTACTTTATTTAGGTGTACAAGTCAAATCCTAAGCCTCAGTAGCTCCATATGTCTGATTTCCTCTACTTGTGTCCTCATTTCCCAACTTGAGAGATCCCCTAAGTCAACTGAATAAACAGTCGTAAAGAAATTCTGGGAAATGGAATATTTGTAGTTCATTGAGTATGTAGTGGAATACGAGAAGTCAGACCAGTGTTGTTTGGTTATTTTGTTAAATTTGACTCTTGGTTTAGTTGCACAAGGATGCATTTTGGTGGAGGGAATAACTGGACTCAAGTGGGATGAAAACTTGTGCTTAATACCCAAATCAGCCGCACTATTATCAATGACGGCTTACATTTACTGAGTGCTGATTACATGCCATGTAATCATGCCAAGTGCTTTTATTTCTGTTACGTGATTTGATCGTCACAAACCCGTCCCTCCCCTCGCCCCCAGCTGTGAGCTACGTGTTACTACTTGCCCTTCTACCGTAGACGCCGAAGCTCAGAGAGTTTAAGCAACTCATCACACATCAGCCAGTCCCTTTGCAGAGCCCCAAATCTTAAACACAGACAGACAGGGTTTTGGGGGACAGTTCTCACTCTTCAGCACAGCATTGGTTAGCGGCAATCTCCTTGGCATCTGTAGGTTTTACACATGGCTCCTCTGACTACCACTCTGTGTTTTGTTATTCGTGTACGTCATTGCCGTGTCACCGTTCAATCTGCTGGTGAAACAGTAATGCCAGGTGGGTGCTCTCAGCAGTAGCAGAGAAGCTTCTCTTGTGCTGTTGGATTGATGAAACAAGGACAGTGTCCACATAGAAGAGATTTTACAGTGCAAGGAGGCCTTCCATGGCCATCCAGTTAAAGGGTTGCTTCGTTCTTAAACTCTGCTGGGTTGTTAGTTTTTTGAGAATTGGGGGGAAAGCTAGGATGTTCCTCTAGAAAATCTTAAGTATGTGCACAGCTTTGCATTCTCCAGGGTTGGAACTCCTGATTTAGATTGCCTTTTTCTTTTCTTTCTTTCTTCTTTTTTTTTTTAAATAACAGATTTGTTGAGATCTAAGTCATATTCTATACAGTTCACCTAACATGCTCAGTTCAGTGGTTTTTAGGGGATGAGCAGAATCGGGCAGCTGTCATCACAGTTTTAGAACATTTTTCCCAAAAAAGAACACCATATCCTTTCTCCATCACTCTCATTTCCCCATGTTCCACGTCCAGTCTTAGACTCAGCTGCGTCCTGTCTTTAGTGATCTTTCTGTTCCGGACATTTCATGTAAATGTAACCTGGGATCTTTAGTGACTGGCTTATTTTACTTTCCTCCATATTATAGCATGCATTAGTACTTCATTTTATCTTATTGTTGAATAACATTCCATTATGCAGTTTTATCCCATTGTATTTATCCACTTATTTTTCATATTTTTCTAAAAGAAGGTTTAATGCCCATTCTCTAAAACAAACAAACAAAAAAAACGCTATTGGGGCACCTGGGTGGCTCAGTGGGTTAAAGCCTCTGCCTTCTGCTCAGGTCATGATCCCTGGGTCCTGGGATCGAGCCCCACATTGGGCTCTCTGCTCAGCAGGGAGCCTGTTTCCTCCTCTCTCTCTCTCTCTGCCTGCCTCTCTGCCTACTTGTGATCTCTATCTGTCAACATTTTTTTTTTAAGATTTTATTTATTTATCTATTTGTTTGTTTAAAGTAATCTCTGTGCCCAACATGGGGCCCAAGCTCACGACCAAGAATTGCTTGCCCTACTGACTGAGCCAGCCAGGCACCCCATATTTATCCGCTTATTACCTGATGGTCATTTGGGTTGTCTGCCCTTTTTGGCTAATATGCTGCTGTGAACATTTGTTGTACACATTATTGGGGAGGGAACATAAGGCTTCCTTCTCTTGGGTATAGATCTAGAAGTGGAAGAAGAGTATGTTATATGGTAGCTATCTAACCTTCTGAGGAACTGCTAGGCTGTTTCTCAACGCAGATGCACCATTTTACATTCCCACCACCTGTGTGCGTGGATTTTGATTTCTCTACGTTCTCTCTCTCCAGTACTTGTTACTGTCTTTTTATCTGAGCCGTCCTGGTAAGTGTGAAGTGGCACTTCACTGTGGTTTTGATGTGAATTTCTTTGAGGCCTAATAAGGTTCATTATCTTTTCATGAGCTTGTTGGCCACTCATGTAACATCTGAGAAATTTTTTTTTCCATTTGAAAAGTTGCATTGTCTTTTTATTACAGAATTTTAAGTGTTCTTTATTCTAGATATAGACCTCTTACTAGGTATATGATTTGCAAGAATTTTCTCCCATTCTCTGGATTTTTTCACTTTCTAGATGGTATCTTTTGAATTAGAATGGTTTTAAATTTTGTTGAAGTCCAATTTACCTATTTTTTCTTTGATTGCTTAAGTTTCTAGTTTCTTAAGAAAACCATTGCCCATTTCAAGGTCAAAAACAATTATGCCGATGTTTTCTTCTAAGAGTTTTATAGTTTTTGCTCTCTACTCTTAAGGTCTTTGACCCATTTTGAGGTCCCTTTAAAATATGGTTTGTAGTATAGTACATTGATTTTTATGTTTAAGATTTTATTTATTTTGAGAGAGAGAGTGTGTATGGGGGAGGGGCAGAGGCAGAAGGAGACAGAGAATCCCAAGTGGACTCCACGCTGAGCACAGAACCCCACACTGGGCTCAATTTCATGACCCTGAGCTGGAATCAAAAGTCAGATGCTCAACAGACTGAGCCACGCAGGCACCCCAGTAGATTGCTTTTTAAAAGCTTTCTTTCTCATTGACTTGTTAACTAGATAAATACAGGTCTGTAGAACCCAATTGCATTTTAGTTTAAGTAAGTTTCCATATGTTGTGTCCTCTGTTCTGGTAGTGATTTAATGAATTTGGTTAAGTTCCCAGGAGATGAGGGAATGACATTTATATTACATGCTAAACGTTTTAGTTTGCAAGGGATAGCGAAGAACAGGACCCTGTGATTTGTGATTTGACATTATTTTATTAGAAGGTGTCTCGTGACATTCCCTTGGCATGGGGAGTAAGGTGCTAGCTAGTTGACCATATTCCCCAATGGGTTGAAAATCCACATGATCCTGTAGGAAGGGGGAAGTTGAGTCTAAGCTTTTAGGTCAGATGGCCAAGCAGCTTTGGCTGGTTAGAGACTGTGCTTCTATATCCACTTCAATTTATTTCTGTTTCTCTGTTGGAAAACTCTTGGTGGATAGTTGTCCATAGGTAGATGGATTCTAAACTCTTAAATGAGGGAAGTCTTGTATTCACCATGGAAAAGTGTCCAGTATGGTCTACCAGTGTTAGTTAGCAGTTATGATCTTGGACTTGGTCTTAGCTTTAAAAGTCTTTATCCATTTTTGCCTTTGACCAACAACCCAAGAGCCAGAATTGAATGGGCTCCTTATGCATTATTCCTGTGGAGAGGTAAAAAGCCTTAGGGATAGTTTACTCATTTCCCTGCATCTTAAAGCTGTGCTAAATATTGCTTGTTGGAAGATCAGGAAGTCTAAAGTAGATAAATGAATGTCTCTGAAATGATGTTAGCAAAGGAATTTTTGGGGTAGTCACTGGTTAAAAGAATCTTTCCAAGCCAAAATGAAAAGGATAATGGCAAATTCTGGATATACTAAACAAGATAATAAAATTACAATATATGTAAATTAGATGAATTAAATGAATTTTGGGAGAACATCCAACTTTGTGGCTGTTTTGTAACTGTCCCAATCTCATGGCTTTTGCGTTAAGGATTGGGAATGAGATTTGGGATGAACGGATATAATGCTCTTTGTGTCTTAAATATAATTTGGCCTAGAGCTTTATAGAATGTAATCATCCAATTAAAAACTAAGCTCCAAGCTTTGGTTATACTTTGAAACTAAGAAAATGAGTCCAAGCCACTCAGAAGAAAAAGAACTGAAAATCTCTGTCAGATTTCTTGTTCATGTTGTTTCATGTATATTCATTTTAGTTTACATAAAAATCGCTAGGGTTGCCCTTACTTATAGTGTTCAGGGCAGTTAGAATGAGGGAAAGCAGAAGGCAGAGAGGATGTCCTAAAGACAGTTGTCTGGTTTGATGCTGTCCCTGCCCTCATCTCTTTTCCATGTCTGTACCATTGCTGTAAATTCCTCTTAATGCAAGTGATGTCTGTGGTCCCTTATCTGCCCAGCCCCAACAGTGTTCAAAGTTCCAACTCAGGGTTTCTGTAACAAAAAACTATCATGATTTTCTGAAGCCTCAATGATATCTTCTAAAAGTCCTTCAGTACTTACCTTGACTGTCTCCCAACTTAATGCTTTTTAATGTGCATTTCCCATTACTTGCTTTTGTTTGGTATTCATTGATCTTGTCTCACTAATGTGGTAGGTTCTTGATGTAAGAATTATGCCACTATTTCTACAACTTTCTTAAAGCAGATGGAGAAACACTGTAGAATTATCCATGCTCACTATAAAAAGCAAAAACAAAAATGTTTTAATGTCACAGAGAGCAAAGAAGTAAATAAAAATTACATAAAATTTAAGTATTGAGAGATAATCACTGTTAACATTTATGGTTTATTAGGGTTATAGTTTGAGACAGGTCTCTGGGCACACAGCTAACATGTATATAATTTATCATAAATAGAATTATAAACTATTTTTAACATTTTTTACTGGGGATGTTCTGTACATATTTCCAAGTATATACGGATTATAATCACTTTACCTTGTTAGTATTCTACTGCATGTGCTACACAGTTAACTAGTCCACTGTTGAGACTTTGGATTGTTTGCAGTTTTTCACTCTTGTAAGTATTGTTTTGTTAAATGTTTCCATGCCCCACTTTGTACTTGTGCTGTCATTTTAAGTGAAAAAAAATCTAAAAATGGCATTGCTGGGTGAAAAGGTAGATACATTTTACTTGTTTTATAAAGTGCCAGACTCCCTTCCAGAGTTTTACCTGTTTACACTCTCACCAGGAGTGTGAGGAGAAGTTATTTCCCTAAGCTCTGGTATATACTGGGTTATCTCAGTCTCCAAGATTTCTGGACTGTGGTAGAGTAAAGTGATACATAGTTTTAATTTATATGAATTGTATACTAAGGAGATTGAGTGTATACTTTCAAGTTTATTGTCCATTTATACAGCATTATTATATTACTGGCTTATGTCCTAGTCTCATTTTCATTTCCAGTATTTATGTTCTTACTCATTTTAAAGATCTCTTTATAAATGCAGATGAATAACCTTTTTAGGCTATGTGGTATTCTCTCATTTTCCCAGGTTGTCCTTTTTCTTTCAGCTGTTCCTGATTTTTTTTTTTTTTTTTTTTTTTTTTTTTTTTTGCTTTACAGAAGATAAAAAATTTAAACTGTATTATAAGATGTATCCATCTTTGACTTTTAAAACTTACAAAACTTTTATGTTCCTATGTGCTTTAGGGGCTTTCCCTACCACAAGGTTATTAAATATTAACTCATATTTTATCCTAGTAATTTTATTTTTTTTGTCTTTTATTCCATATGAAAATTTCAAATGTTGCTTTATCAACTCTCATGATCTACATTAATATATACTCAGGAAGGACTTGTTGTTACTCTGTCTCCTACTCAGTTTGTTCTGAGATACTCATTTAGAAGAATGATCTTAAAGATTTTTTTTTTTTTTTTAATTTGAGAGAGAGAGTGAGAGCGAGAGCATGAGAGGGGAGAAGGTCAGAGGGAGAAGCAGACTCCCCATGGAGCCGGGAGCCCGATGTGGGACTTGATCCCGGGACTCCGGGATCATGACCTGAGCCAAAGGCAGTCGCCCAACCAACTGAGCCACCCAGGCGCCCCAGAAGAATGATCTTATATTTAGAGATACAAATATCTCAATGTTAGAATCCTTAGGAATGATTTCTTTCTTTCTTTTCTTTTTTTTTTTTTTTTTTACTATCATTTTAAAAACTACTAACATTATGGACTTTGGGGAGGGCATGTGCTATCGTGAGTGCTGTGAATTGTGTAAGACTGATGATTCACAGACCTGTACCCCTGAAGTGAGCAAAGGAATGATTTCTTATTATAAATATATCAGAATATATCTCAGTAGCCATTTGCTTCTCAGTCTGTATTTTCTAGTGTATGTAACAAAAACCATTTGGATACCTTTTTATTTTGATAGAATATATTCTAGGCCAGTGGCTATAGAGAACCTAAAAATTCCTATGCCGCAAATCCTTTTTTATTCCCCCCTTTAGAAACTCTTATGTCCGGCTCAGACACCTGTGCACTAATACCTGGGTTCACAGCACAAATATCCCCATCGACAAGGAAGAAGAGAAACCCGTGATGCTGAAAGTAAGTCCTGGAACTTGGCTGCCTCCTTTGGTCTTGTGTTCCCTAATGAAAGGGCTCCTTTGAGAACTGATGGAAGGGTAGAGGCTGCGTTTTTTTGGTTTGGCCAGTGTGTGGTCATGGACAAACTTGAATGCAGTGAAAGAATTCTCTCCAAGGGACCTGGCTAAAGCAAGCCCAGGCTTTTTGAAATAAACAGAACTTTTTTTAATTCCATGGCTTTTGCCCTAAAGGTTGAGCAATTGTCTGGATTTCACGTTGGTCTGAAGGATCATTTTTGGCTGGGGGAATGTTTGCTTGTGCCTTGAGGCACATCCGATACCTAGTCAGTTTTCCCCAATCTTTATTATTTCTTTATCTCTCTGTGTACTTAAATATACTTTTATTTTTTGAAAGTTCTCTCAGCCCCTTTAATTTCTCTCACTGAATCCCCCTCCCTTTCACTACCTTCTCCAGGGTCATAGAGCATAAATTCACAAACAGGGACTTTGTTTTTAAAAAATGAAATGATACTCTCATTTTTTAAAAAAGATTTTATTTATTTATTTGACAGACAGAGATCACAAGTAGGCAGAGAGGCAGGCAGAGAGAGAGAGAGAGGGAAGCAGGCTCCCTGCTGAGCAGGGAGCCCGATGTGGGGCTTGATCCCAGGACCCTGGTATCATGACCTGAGCCGAAGGCAGAGGCTTAACCCACTGAGCCACACAGGTGCCCCTGGTACATTGTCTACCCTTATAATACTCAGAGTAAATAATTACCATTTTGCTCATTTGCTTTTTCCTTATGTGTTTATAAGCATATTTTTAAGTTACAGCAGTCTTAATATGCTTCCTTTAACAAATAAAGGTATAAATCGATACCAGAGCCCATTTTCTGCCTCACACTTACCCACAGTAAGAATCTCCAGAGGTAACAACTGTTAACGATTTGGGGTACTTCCTTCCAGATGTTTGTCTATGTCTAGTTAATTTTAAATGCAAGATAGCTTCAGCTCTTTGGATAGCCCAGTGTCCCATAAATATAGTGTTTTGTTCTTTGGGGTTTTTTTTTTTTCATTTTATTTTATCTTATTTATTTATTTGACAGATAGAGATCACAAGTAGGCAGAAAGGCAGGTAGAGGAAGCAGGTTCCCTGCTGAGCAGAGAGCCCGATATGGGGCTCGATCCCAGGACCCTGGGATCATGACCTGAGCCAAAGACAGAGGCTAACCCACTTAGCCACCCAGGTGCCCCAGTATAGTGTTTGATTAATGTGTTCCTCTCTCAATCCAAGAGACAGTTCCATAAAAACATTCTGCTTTTCAGATCGGCACCTCCCCTGTGAAAGAGGATAAGGAAGCATTTGCCATAGTTCCAGTTTCCCCTGCAGAGGTTCGGGACCTGGATTTTGCCAATGATGCCAGCAAGGTGCTGGGTTCCATAGCTGGGAAGCTGGAGAAGGGCACCATCACCCAGAATGAAAGAAGGTAGGGCTTCAGCAAGAGCCAGACGCACTCATCCTCAGCCACTGTGGACTTTTTAAATCCCTTGCTTGCAGAAAGAGAAAAATGCCAACTCTGAACAACCTTGTATGAGAGGAGCAGGCCTTAGCATTTATATGTGGCTTCAACTTGTGGTTTTCAAAAACCACATTCACTTCTTTGAAAGTCTCTAAAGTTGAAAAGACCGGTCTATCTCCAGTTTGGGGCCAGTGTTACTCTGAAATGAAATTTGATGGCTCCTATTTTATGAAGATGGTTAGCCTTTTGTAGATGATAGTGTGCTCTGTGTATTTTACTCTTTCTGGTAATTGGTTGTCACTCGCAGGGAAATTGGGAAGAATGGATCCACTTGGGTTTAACTACCTCATTAAGCCTGAGTCTCCCAAGGTGACGCTTCCAACCTATTGGACGTTAAACATTTCCCATCTCTAATTGCTTCTTTACCCCTAAGGTCTGTAACCAAGCTGCTGGAAGACTTGGTTTACTTTGTCACCGGTGGCACTAACTCTGGTCAAGATGTACTTGAAGTGGTCTTCTCCAAGCCTAACAGAGAACGGCAGAAGCTGATGAGAGAACAGAATATCCTCAAGCAGGTTTGTGAGATGCGAGGTACTGGGATCTTTGTAAGACATCGGTGAGATCCCTGCTCTTACACAGGGATGTGTGTGGTTCCCACCTGGAAGGCTTGATCAACTGACTTTTGGAGAAAACAGACTTGATGCTTGTAGAGCGGTTTTGAGTTCAGAACAGTAGCGAGCGGAAAGCACACAGTACACACTGCCGGTCCACACACATGCATAGCTGTACCCATCATTCACATGTGCCACTGCAGCAGTCCATCTCTTACAGTTGGTGGACCTGCATTGACGCATCCTAGTCCCCCCAGATCTGTAGTTTACATTAGGATTCACTCTTGGGTGTCACATACTCACTCTTAGAATGTAGGCAAATATATAAAGACATCCATCAGTATAGTATCATGCAGAATATTTTCACTGTCTTAAAACACCTCCATACTCTGCCTATTCATCCCTCCCCCACCTCAGTCCCTGGCAATCACTGAACTTTTTATTGCCTCCATTGTTTAGCCTTTTCTAGAATGTCTCATAGTTGGAATCTTACAGTATGAGGCCTTTCCAGACTGTCTTCTTTCACTGAGTAATATGCACCTGAGGTTCCTCTGTGTCTTTTCATGTCTTCATAGCTCAGTTCAGTTGAAAATGCACTTGTTGAATCTCAATGTGTGAGAATTCATCTGTTAGGAACTCCAAGAAAAGTTCATTTGACTACTTATTTTCATTAAAAATAATGGGTGCTATGTGACCTTAAGGTTATTTCACATGTCTGGGAGAATTGGAGTATTTGATAAATAGGGAACTATATAAATCACCACAAAATCTTACCATAAGAATGAGTAAATGGCTTCTAGGACATATGTAGATAGTATTATCTGGCATAAATTTACATAAACTGCTGTCAAGACAAATGACAGGGAGGTGGGTGACAAGAGTAGATGAAGTGCACAGAAATGCATACCATAGAGTTCTCTAAAGCTATATGTTAGCTATATGCATGGCTTGGAAATTCCTGGCCACTAAACCCCAAAGGAAAACATATTAGTTACTAGTCCTACAGTTCTCCATAGGAACTTGGGATTTGAGACTCCTTTCTCCTGTCAGTTGATGATAGACAAAATTTATTAGCACTCCATCCTGTTTCAACAAGGAGTTCCCATCCAAGAATAAATTATATCCAGCTGTTTCATGGGATGACTCCCAGATTAGACCTCTGGCTCCATGCCAATGCTCATTTTCCAACACAGTAGTAGTTCTTTGAGGGGCCAGAATGATCGAATTCCATGGCAGAAGCCTTCATTGAGCACTATATTTATACAATTGACAGTTATTATCCCCTTTTTTCCTTAGGACCCCTTTGGGAGCTGGGTGGTATTCTTTCCTTTTTACTGAGAAGAAAGCCAGGAGTTACCTCGACTGTCCTTTATACCACTAGGGTATAATGTAGGGACAGTGATTTCAACCTAGAATCTGGCAATTACAGAGTCTGTACTTTAAGAAGAAAAAAAAATGATTTTATTTATTTATTTGACAGAGAGAGATCACAACAAGTAGGCAGAGAGAGAGGAGGAAGCAGGCTCCCCACCCAGCAGAGAGCTTGATGTGGGGCTCGATCTTAGGACCCCGAGATCATGACCTGAGCAGAGGTCTTAAGGCAGAGGCTTAACCCACTGAGCCACCCAGGCGCCCTGAGTCCATACTTTTAACCATTGCCCTACACCATACTTGGAAGTGCTTAAGGACCAGTTAGGTCCAGGTGGCCTGAATTCAGTGAGCAGCCAGTCCCAGTTGGTGGATTGCATGTAATGTTCAAGTTATTGATGTTGATCTAGAGAGAGTTGCCAGTGCAGTCTGGCCACCTGTGAGGTTAGATTAGTTTGAGACAGAGGGCTAGCCATTAGCACTCTAAATGATGGCGGTGTCTGTTCTTCCTTCTCACAATCAGATCTTCAAGCTGTTACAAGCCCCATTCACAGACTGTGGCGATGGCCCCATGCTGCGTCTGGAGGAGCTCGGGGACCAGCGGCATGCCCCTTTCCGACATATCTGCCGGCTGTGCTACAGGGTCCTGAGACACTCCCAGCAAGACTACAGGAAAAACCAGGTTGGGATTTGGGACTGACTGAAGTTCATATACGTGCCTCATGGTTTTAAGTCTTACATCTGTTGTTACTTAATTGCTAAAGAACAGTTTACTAAGTTTCTGCTTAGCAAGGAAATACATTTTTGCAAGCCTGAGAAAAAGACAGTCCTTAAGAAAGATATCAAGAGAAGTCCCCTTCTGTAGCCACCTTTCAGTGAGTTTGTTTGTTTGTTTGTTTGTTTTTTGGGACATTGGTATTGCATTTCTAGTTTTTTTTTTTTTTTAAGGTGCTTTACCTTAAGGTTCAGGGTAGTGATTGCATGTGTTTATATTAAAGGTAGAGCAGAATTTTTTTTCTTCTCGCTCCCTTCTATCTCCTCCATGTCTGCTGGTAACTTTCTCTTTATTTTGGTTTTGGCTATGTTTTATGACATCCGAAGCCCTTGTGAATGTCATGGCACTGTCTATATTATCCTCTTCCGATGAAATAAATGTTCTAACCTCTCTGAGGGTTCCCATCAATTTGAGATTTTAAGGAAACCTGTGAACTGTGTTGTCACATTTAGTAGTTCTCTAAATGGGACTAATGCTGTCCCCCAGGAAATACTTGGCATTGTCGAGAGACCCTTTTGACTGTCACCACTGGCACCTAGTGGACAGAAGGAGTATCCAGAACACATAGGACATCCCCCGACGATAAATAGTCATCCAGCCCTGAAAGTCGGTAGTGCTGAGGTTGGGGAGTCCTGCCCTTGGTGACATAAATTGCTGTAGGTGCACAGAGGGCGCTTGGGATAACCTTGAATCCCGGTCTCTGCATTGGGTTACAAAAGGCCTTTGTTGGTAAACTTTTGACGGCCATGAACCCTGGCCTTGAAATTTAAACTTCTCTCTGTAATAAAAAGTTTCATGTTTTGTCGTGAAGACAGTGTTAAATGGAGGCGGCGGCGCTCCAAAGTATCACAAAGTATCAGAGAGAACCTTGTGAGCAAAACGGTGAGCTTGTGACTTGGCCTTTGCTCCTGTTGAGATCGCAGGTACCCTGTACCTGTGAGGCTATGTTCCTCAGTGCGTACGGCTGGTCCTTGAGTGCTCTGGTGGCTTTAAATCCACCTGCAGTGCACTGACACCATCCTGGAATAGCGCAGAGAGACTCTTTTCTCCCTCTTCAGATGAGGTCACACCAGAGCCTCTGGTGTCTGCCCACATATTTTGCTTGTACATGAAGACACACAACAGTCCCTCCCGCTGCTGCCACATTGACTGTCTTTGCTTGTTGTCTGTAGAGTCTCTGCCACTTGGCAGGAGATCCCTGAAGGCTGGTGATTTCCCACATATGCACCCTTATTGAGCATGGGCTGAAAAGGGGTCAGTGTCCCCTGTGGACACCCTGAATAGTTTTTAGGATTTTAGAATTAATTAAAAAAAAATTAAGCCAAGTTTCAAGGGCTTTTAGTACTTTCAGTAGGCAAACAGTCTGTCTTGGGAAGGGATATATCTTTGGCTAGAAACAAACAAACATGTGCAAGAGGCTTCCCCGAGTTCTCACGTATTTTTATGGAACGTCACGTCTGGTCCCCCAAGAGAGAAGCCAGGGATGTTTTTGTACGTTCTGTGAATCTGACTGATGGGCTTAGGTATTCCTCACTTGATCCTGCTACCCATTGGCTATAAGAATGTATTTTCACCCCGGATACAAAAAACAGGATGGGGTGGTATTGTTCTAAATATCTAAGTAGGCTTAAGTGTGTTTATTCAGCAGCACAGAGCAGTAAGGCACAGTTAAAGCCTCTTGAATTAGTAATAAAATCAGAGCTGAAAAACAGCTTTTGACCTTTTAGAGAAATAAGTCACCACATTAATATTTATACTGTGCACTTAATAAAATGCCCATCTGTACATACAGGATAATTTGCTTAATTACATTTGTGCGGCAGGTTTAGTAAAATGAAGGATGTGGGCGCGTGTGCAGCTGGTGTCCTAGATTAGAAAGTTGTGGAAAGATGCTCCACTAGGATTTCCCTTATGAACGATAATTCTCATCAGAGACTGTTGCTACTTTCCTTGGTTTTGGGTTAACCTTAATACCTTTCATTGTTCCTGCTGACCTCTCTTTTCTTCCTTAAAAGGAGTATATAGCCAAGCAGTTTGGCTTCATGCAGAAGCAGATTGGCTATGATGTGTTGGCTGAAGACACCATCACCGCCCTGCTTCACAATAACCGAAAACTCCTGGAAAAACACATCACCGCCGCTGAGATCGACACATTTGTCAGTCTGGTGCGGAAGAACAGGGAGCCTAGGTGAGGCGGAAGTGGGCCTGGTCGGCAGAAGGTATCCGGGTATCAAAGTTGCAGTCACTGAGCTAGTCATTGTGCTTTGGGCTAGGTTTCTTTTTTGAGGGTTGCCAGTGACAGATTTCAGTTAGGCCAGTTTTGAGAGACCCTTGGATGGGTAGTCAAAAAAACATGGTATTGGAATAGGCCTTTTGGTGGAATCCTAGCTCTGGCATTTACCAGCTGGGTGGCCTTCGCTTTCCCCTTGAGCTTTAATTTCTTCTATGCTAAATGAATGGTTATGAAAATTGAATGAGAATAAATGCATGGGAAGTTGCCTGGTACTTAGTCCTTGCATAATAAATGACAGTTTCGGCCACTCAGTCCCAGTTTAGCACCCTGATTTGCAGTTAGAACATCTCCCCAAATATTAGTAAGAGTCTTTTGCAAACTTAGCTGTTGTTTGACTATTTTTATTTAAGTTGTAGTTCCATCTTTTCTCATTTCTATAGCTCTCCCCCTTTTTACTCTCTTCCCTCTTCTAATTAAGATCCACAACATCAGGGCACCTGCTTGGCTCAGTGGGTTAAGCGTCTGCCTTCAGCTTGGGTCATGGTCCCAGGGTCCTGGGATTGAGCCCCACATCAGGCTTCCTGCTCAGCAGGGAACCTGCTTCTCTTTCTCCCTCTGCCACTTCCACTCCCACTTGTGGTCTCTCTCTCTCATAAATAAAATCTTTTTTTTTTTTTTTTTAAGATTTTATTTATTTGAGAGAGAGAGTACAAGCAGGAGGAGTAGCAGAGGCAGAGGGAGTAACAGGCTCCCCACTGAGCAGGGAACTGATACAGGGCTTGATCCCAGGACCCTGAGATCACGACCTGAGCCGAGGGCAAACACTTAACTGATTGAGCCACCCAGATACCCCTAAATAAATAAAATCTTAAAAAGGGGGGGGATTCACAACATTTTTAGGAGAAGTGGGAAATAGTTTACAATATAGGTATTGTGAATGGTCACACGGGAAAACTGATAATGTTGTTGTAAAATGACTCCTCCCACCCATGAGGATAAATAACGTTTGTGGAGCATTCTCATGTACGAGGGAGTGAACTAAGTCAGCATTTGCCATGAATTATCTCACTTAATTCTCAGGGCAGTTCTCTGAGGTTATGCATTACCCTCTGCTGTAGATGAGAAGAGTGGAGCACAGTGAGGTCTGGAAATTTCTCCAAGTCACACTGCCTATCAGAACATAACTAAGGAGAACCAAAGCAGGGATTCCAGCTGGGGCATCGGGCCTCCGAGCCCTTCTCTGCCTCTTTGCTGCCCCTCCTCCTCCCCCATGGCTCCCTTACGTGACCTTCCCTGTCTCGTTCTTTCTTTGCATTTTTGCCTCATCACTTCTTCGTCTGCCCCAGCCACTGCCGTCTTTCTTCTCTTACGGTTACTGGGTTTCTGGTGGTGCTGTAGACACTGGCCCCCAAACCGAAACCGTCTGTCATTTTCTTTGGTCCCAGCTCTGTTGGATCTGACCCCTTGCAAAGAGTCGGGCTCCGAGAGTCAAACCTCTCCCTAGTTATGGAAAATGTCTTGTTTGCTTTCTCTCTCTTGACAGATTCTTAGATTATCTCTCTGACCTCTGTGTGTCCATGAACAAATCGATCCCAGTGACCCAGGAACTGATATGCAAAGCCGTGCTGAACCCAACCAATGCCGACATCCTGATTGAGACCAAGTGAGTGGCAATCTTGGGATTAAGATTCCAATGAGAGAGGGATTTAGGTAGAGAATGTATGGCTCAGGGGAGGCCTGCACTCCTGACGAATAGAACTTAACTCTTTGACTTTTTCAGACTTGCTCTGAAGTCAGATGGGCTGGCATGGGATCGTTCTGAGCCAAAGATCTTGGATAGGGATATTAAGTTTGCTTTTGGAGTGGCCTTCTCTGCACTTACTTTGCACACTGGTTGAAAACCAATATGTATTCACCAGAGAGCATTTTGCACACACTTGTTTTCATCCTTAAAGTTCTTTAAGTACGATAATCAGTTTTAAAATTTGAAGGAGGTAATTCAGTGGTGATATTAAGACACAGTAGGGCAGAGCTTTTTACATCATCACTGTTCAAAAAGTGGTTAGTGGTACCCAGAAACTTCAGTAACTGTAGTGATTCACTTTTAGCAAGAGAACAGCTTTCCTGATAAGTACCATGCCCACAATGGGGCAAATGTGGGAAAAACAAGTCAAAACAAAACCGCAAACTCAGGCCCTGAACTACCGATTCTTTTGTTTGTTTCTCACGCATAACTTAGTTTTGGGCTTGGGCTGATGCAACTTGAGCACTTCAATATTTGGGCCTGAATAATTGTCACGGGGGACTGCCCTATTAATTGAAGAGCATCCTGGGCCTCTAACCAGTAGATGTCCGTAATGCCCCTCCCACTCCGTTGGGACAAACGGAAATGAGAACGTGACTGCCGACATTGTCTCCTCGAGATGGGACAGGGCACGCAAAACCACCCTGCTTGAGAACCGCTGGGATAAAGTATGTGAAGAAGTTCATGTTCGGCTCTTTGTGATTCTGCCGCCGAGGGAAACTCCGGTTTTCATTTTATGTTTACACGGAGAGTGCGGCTAGATTGCCGTATATTGCTGTAGTCGAACCGGCAGTAGCGAGTATTTCAGCATAATGAGTTTTCCCTCTTCCTCTTATTGTCCAGGTTGGTTCTTTCTCGTTTTGAATTTGAGGGCGTTTCCACTGGAGAGAATGCTCTGGAGGCAGGGGAAGATGAAGAGGAGGTGTGGCTCTTCTGGAGGGACAGCGGCAAGGAGCTTCGCAGCAAGAGTGTCCGGGAACTGGCGCAGGACGCCAAAGAAGGGCAAAAGGAAGACCGAGACGTTCTCAGCTACTACAGGTGATGGGGGTCCCGCCGGGCTCGGTTTGGGGTGCCCTGAAAAGAATTGAGGGGAAGTTTATTGCTTATTGGTCGATGGCTCCAAGGAACGACACGTTGTCCCCTGTCGAGCAAATGTTGTGTATTGGAGGAGTTGGGAGTGTAAGGTTTGGTTGTTATTTACGTAGTAAGTTGATTTCCAGATTCGACCGAGGCAACCGAAGAATGAGTGCTTGTATCAGCCCCTGGTTACCGTTTCCCCTTAGCAGCATAAGACATATGTGCATATCGTAGGAGCTAGGCGTCAGACTGTACAGTCAGACTGCTCGGGTTCAAATCCTCACCTTCCTACATACGAAGTTTTTGACTGTGGTCGAGTTACATACCTCTGTATGCCCCGGTTCTTTAATCTGCAAAATAGAGACAATAGTGCCAACCTCCTGGAACCTTTGCAGACAGAGCTAGGAAAGGAGTATGTGTATTCACACATATATGCATATTTATGTACACACACACATATATCTATGTTCTCTGTACAAATATATGATGAAACTGTGAGTGCACATCAGTACTTCCAATTCCATTCCAACACCCACGGGGTCATTCTAGGCTTCACCTTCCTGTGTGCGTGACTCCATCCTGTGACAGAGAAACCTGGCTGGCCTTGGCTCTGGTGGATACCTGTTTGCTCACTGTCCACCTCTGCCAGTCACCTTCTTTAGCCCCAGAGTTGCCCCGGGCCCAGCTTTAAGACCTGTGGACCCTGCCACCTCAGGGAAGGCAATGGAGAGGGAAAGGGTGTGGGGAGGAGCCACTTCAAAGAAGAGAGAAGGGAAGATGGCAAAGTGCTCATGGCATTTTTTTTAAATAAGTAAAACTTGGCAGTTACGGCCCTCTGTTACCTCCTGCATTCCTTTCTCCTCCCTCCCATTTGTGTCTTTGGTGCATACCCCTCCACTTTCTCGGTGTGTTCGTATTTTACTACATTAGTATGCAGTCCTAACAAATAGAGTGGATTTTGCCTGTTCCTAGAAATGTATGTAAAAGGTGCTGTACTGCATAATGTATCCATTATGAAACCTGCCTGATAGATTCTGTGTTGCTTCTGAAATGTGTTCATGTTAATGGAGGTAGATGTGTCTAATTTCAACAGCTGAGCGGTATTCCTTTTTATGACGCCACGTTGACCTTGCTCTTTGATAGTCGATTGTATGCCACAGTTTAGCCTTTCATGTCGGGGGACATTCTTATTCAAAAGTGTGCATATGAGTAAGAGTTTCCATTTCGTATCCGGAGTGGAATTGTTGAATTGGCGAGGATGCATATTTTAAAACTTCACTCAGCAATCCTAGATCAGATATTTTGGCGCACACACTCACCAGTTGTAAATGAGAACTTTGTTTCTCCTGGTCTTTGCTAATTCTGAATATTGCAATGCTCTTTAATCTTTGCTGATTTTATAAGCATGAAATAGAATAATATTTTAATGTGCATTCACTGGTATCTGGTGAGACTGAGAATATTTTCAACTAACGGTTATTAATAGCAATGGGGTTTTAGATTGAGAAGCCAGTATTTGGTACTTTGGATGCTAGTGGCTTGCTATTTCATGCCAGAAGTTTTTTACTCTTTTAATGTTTGATATGTCTTCTCCTGAGGGTGAATGTGAAGGCATGCTTCCCTGGTCCAGTATAGAAGGTGACAAAGATGACACGTAGTTGGATGAGGAAGAAAGCATAAGACATTATGAGGAGTTCCCTACCTTGCACACCATGGTTTTCATGTAGAAATCACAGAGTAGGCTTATACGAGATAAGATCCTAAGAGTATTACAAAATTTCTAACTAGACTCAACATGGGAGATATCGTTAACATTTCCTACATGGTCTTTATATGCTGTATTAAAAAACAGCTGAAGAAATAGACACGCGTTTGAGATGTAATATTTTTCCCCATTTATTTCATAAAATAAACAAGGCCAAAATGGAATCAAGTAGTCATGTAATTACTCCCAACTCAGCAGGGTGGACATGTAGGACTAGTGGTGTAACTTGAACTCTTCCTTTATTGGAGCTATTTGAGTGTGTTGATATCTAAGTTCAGGAAGCCAAATGACCCTCTTATGAAAGTTGGGGATATCTCAACTTTTCCTGCTGTGAATTTCCATTCATCCTCAACGATTTCTGATTTCTTCATGTAACTTTACCTTTCTCCAGGTATCAGTTGAACCTCTTTGCCAGGATGTGTCTGGACCGCCAATACCTGGCTATCAATGAAATATCAGGCCAGCTGGATGTTGATCTCATTCTCCGCTGCATGTCTGACGAGAACCTGCCCTATGACCTGAGGGCGTCCTTCTGCCGTCTTATGCTTCATATGCACGTAGACCGAGATCCCCAGGAACAAGTCACGCCTGTGAAATATGCCCGCCTGTGGTCTGAGATTCCCTCGGAGATCGCCATTGATGAGTGAGCCTGGCTCCTTCTCCCTGCTAAGACCTTGTGCTGTTTTAAGACCTCATAATGTTTTGTGTCATGGTAGACAAACCACTTATGGTCAGGTTAAGTCTAGTTAAATCACAGAAGCAAAGTGAAGCCTTTTTTTTTTTTTTTCATTAAGCTTAAAATTAAAAAGTGTGTGGCAAATTTTTTTTTTGAAGAATGCAAAAGCTGGCATGATTATATTTTTTATGTCTTGTCCCTTTTTTTTTAATTCAACAAATATGTGTTTCTACTTGGTGTCAGCCTTAAGTAATACATCAGTGAACCAGCCAGAACACTATCTCTACACGAGTGGGGAAAAAGATGCAAACAAGATAAATGATTCCATATCTTGATGATAGGTGCTAAGGAGGGAAGAATAAAGTAAGGACAGAGGGTGGGATATGAGGTGTTGGGAGGGCTTCTTGGCTTTGTGGCTGGAGCAGCTGGGGAAGCTTGAGTGCAAAGATCTTGAAATGTGATTTCCTTTTCTTTTCCTTTTCTTTTAGCTATGACAGTAGTGGAACTTCTAAAGATGAAATTAAGGAGAGGTTTGCACAAACCATGGAATTTGTGGAGGAGTATTTAAGAGATGTGGTTTGTCAGAGGTTTCCTTTCTCTGATAAGGAGAAAAATAAGCTTACCTTTGAGGTAACTCATGATGAGATGATCTGTGTGTTTTATCTGCTTTTCTTTGGTCATTTTTCCATTGGGTAAATATAAAATATTTTAGCATGTGGTGATTTCTATCCTGAGACTCTCGTTTGATAATAAAAAGGAATTCACCTCAATTTTATTCCAGAATAAAATAGAACTGTTAACCAGTCACTTGGCTTAATGGTAGTTAAGTTCTTAGAAGTACTCAGGGCAAATTGTATCATCTGAAATGGTAGTATATTAGGTATACTCTGTACATTATATTAAAAACTGCAGGAAAGGGTGCCTGGATGGCTCAGTCAGTTGGGCGTCTGCCTTTGGCTTGGATTGTGATCCCAGAGTCCTGGGATCGAGCCCTGCATCAGGCTCCCTGCTCCACAGGAGCCTGCTTCTCCCTCTCCCACTCCCCCTGCCTGTATTCCTTCTCTTGCTGTGTCTCTCTGTGTCAAATAAATAAATAAAATCTTTAAAAACAAACACAATGAAAAAAAAAAACACTGTAGGAAAGAAACAGCCTCTGCTTGAGATCTATCACAGATGAATCATTTGAGGTACATAAATCCTTGTTACCATTGAGTTAAAAATGTTTCCTTTGAGACTTTCCTTACAGCGAGTTCTATTTCTGAGGATTACAATGTTGTTACCTGTGTTCTCTTTGGCTATAAGGTGACTGGTCCTGTATTATCTTTGGGTAGCTGCACAGACACATGATTAGGTTAGTTATTGAAATAGGTCAGGAGCTTGGCAGTTTTTTGTTTCTTATTTTTTCTCTTTATGAAATAAAATGAAATTTGATCAGAAATGGCAAGCAAAGTGTGTGCCTTCTCTTACCATAACAAGGGTCAGAATGAGTCATTTATCAGCTAGTCAACGTAAAACCGAAGGGTAAAGTTTATTAAATACCATCTTTCTCTCTCTTTTGTTCGAATATAATAGGTTGTAAATTTAGCTAGGAATCTCATATACTTTGGTTTCTACAACTTCTCTGACCTTCTCCGATTAACCAAAATACTCCTGGCCATACTGGACTGCGTGCACGTGACGACCATCTTCCCCATCAGCAAGATGGCAAAAGGAGAAGAGAATAAAGGTAAGAACATTGCAGCAAAGTAGAGGAATGGGATTTGCAGGCACCCATATGCCTGGGGCACAACCTGCCAACTTCTCCCCTTATGACTCTTGTCATGTGTTTCCCTGTGAGGTCCTTTCCTTGTCCTTCTCTCCTGGACTTTTCATTATGGACATTTCCATTTTATTTTATTTTATTTTATTTTATTTTATTGAAAGAACAAGAGCAGAGAGAGAAAACACACACAAGCTAGGGGTATGGGTGGCAAGTAGCAGGGAGAGGGAAAACCCCATGTGGGTCTCAATCCCAGTATCATGACCTGAGCCAAGGGTAGATGCTCAAGCTACTAAGCCACTCAGGCGCCCCCATTATGGACGTTTTCAAACAAAAAGCAAAGCTGAAAGAACAGCACAGCAGACACCTGTAGATCCACGACCTCGGGTCCTTGATTATTCACATTTTGCTCGATTTCCTTTATATTCATATATGAGTCTGTGTGTCTATTTTACCAAACCACTTGAAAATTATCTAACAAATTGAATGCTTATCTCTGAAGAACACATGTCCTACCCTCATATATGATGTGTTCTGAGGCATTTAATGATGATAGTAGCACATGCTGAAATAAAATCCAACCTTGTATTTCCAGTCTGTGAGGAGGACAATCTGCCTTTGTATGTGTATTTTTTTTCCTGTTTTAGGGTCAGAGTGGCATGTACTAGGTACTCGTGTCTGGATAATTGTCGAACTTGTCCCTACAACTAGAAGAGAAAAAGTACATCTCCTTACCTCCTGCTTTCTGTCAGGTTTTGTGCTCAGTTATTTCATGTGTTTTTCACCATCTCATTCTCTGACTGAGCTCTTTTATTCTCATTTTAGAGATGAAGAAGCTGAGCCTCAGAGGTAATCCAGTGTACTCAAGATCAGTGTTAGTAGCAGCACCCGATTTATGCCTTGTTAACTCCTGTACCCCTAATTTTCTGCATAGCAACAAGCATGTGCTAGGTGACCAGTAACATTTGCAGGTGAATTAATACACAAAAGTGCCCCTTTGGGGATTCAAAGCCCATGTGTTTTCCGCCACTCCCGAAACCCCAGATTTTAAAAAAAATTTTTTTTGTTTTTGTTTTTCAAAGATTTTATTTATTTGACAGACAGAGATCACAAGTAGGCAGAGAGGCAGGCAGAGAGAGAGAGAGAGAGAGAGAGATTGAGAGAGAGAGGAGGAAGCAGGCTCCCTGCTGAGCAGAGAGCCCGATGCGGGGCTCGATCCCAGGACCCTGAGATCATGACCTGAGCTGAAGATAGAGGCTCAGCCCACTGAGCCACCCAGGCGCCCCCCGAATCCCCAAATTTTTGATGGGTATTAACCTTTTCTGGTTCCTAGGGTCCTGAGAATATGTCAGAACAGAGACATGTTCAGTACTATGTCTCCAGCCTGTGCCCCCTGCCAGGCACCTCAGAGCACTCTCCTAGACTGTTGTCGTGACTGAGGTCTGTGCTGGCCCTTCCTAGGCAGTAACGTAATGCGGTCCATCCATGGGGTCGGAGAGCTGATGACCCAGGTGGTGCTCCGGGGAGGAGGCTTTTTACCCATGACTCCCATGGCTGCTGCCCCTGAGGGCAACGTGAAGCAGGCAGAGCCAGAGAAGGAGGACATCATGGTCATGGACACCAAGTTGAAGATCATCGAAATACTCCAGGTAACTGTCAGCCAGAGGTGGAAGGGGTGTGCTCACAGGGCTGCCACTGGGACAGTATCCCTGCTTTTATAAAGCCCTAGACTTTCTGGGGAGAGAATGGAGATAAATTCTTAGCTCGTTGCTAAGTGCCATTCATGAACCAGCTGTCTTCATCGGTCTACTGTCATCTCATACCCCTCCGCAAAGTGCCCTGGTCCCTCCAGCCATGACAGAATTTCCTGTAAATTACCTTAGGTTTTCATAATCCTTGCCCTCTGTGTCTTCATCCAAGCTAATTCACTTAGTTAGGCTTCTACATAAAGCTGGATTCCTTGCTTGTCGTTCATAGCTAGTTTAAGCCTCCATTAACTTGGCAACGCTTGGCTCCGTCCCTCCCTTCCCTTTTCGTTCATTTATTCAACACACATTTATTGAAACTGATTCTGTGCCAAGTACTTTGAAGCATCAGAGATCCAACACTGAACAGCATAGATTAAATTCCTGTGTCTGAAGAGCCCGCATTTTGGTAGGAGTCATAGGCATATTAAACAGCAGGTATACTATGTCAGATAGTGGTAAGTGTTAAAGATGCTAAAATCTAGAGGAGGGCCAGGATGGTTTGGAGGCCACCAGGAGGTGGGGGTCAGGGATACTGTTTTTGATGGGTTTTCAGATGTGGCCTCTCTAGTAAGGTGACTGGATCAGAAACCCGAATGAAGCAAGGAAGCTAGCATGTGGGTATCTAGGAAAACCTCTAGGCAAAGAGAATAGCAGGAGGAAGACCCTGAGGTGGGGATACACTTGGCAGGTTTGGGAATTGGTTGGGTTCAAGAGGAAACAGGAGAAGATGAATTAGGGGGAGTAAGAACAAACAACTCTTTCGAGTGGACTTGCTACAAAATGCACAGAGAAATGGGGAGGTGTCTGAAGGATGATTGTTGGTCACAGGAGGTTTTTGTTTTATTTTTTTAAGTTGGGAATTTATGGCAAGTTTGTATGTGGAATGGAATGGTCAGTAGAGTGGGCAAGTTGTTGACTTAGGAGAGAGGAGTGAACAGCAGGAGTGAAGACCTTGCATGGGCAAAAGGAGGTAGGCGACCCAGGCTGCTGGAGACAGGGATTGGTCTTAGGTACAAGAACCTTCCTGTGCTTTCCGCTTTCTGCTCACAGGTCATTTTTATTCATCAATAAAATCATTTGCTCCTTAATGAAAAGAATACTGTTACCACTTTTTTCTTTTATCTAATGCTGCCTCCTGCCAACCCCAGAACATGTAGTAGGTGATTATCAATGTTTATAAATTTAAGAATTTGTATTTTGAATCTGAAATCACATTTTATCAGTAGTTTGAAACCATTCATGAGAGTCCTCAAATAGTTAAGGCCATAGAGAATGACTCAAAAGAAACATCATTGAATTTTTGCCTGACCAAAAGTTGAGAAGGACCTTTTAGGCTATGGCATATGTGTCCCAAGTACATTAGTATCATGACTGTGTCTCAGCAGTGATAGAGTGTAAACCTTGATCACACCTTGAGGTCCTCTTATTGTCATCATCTTAGAACAGTTGGTCCATGGAATCATTGTTTCAGTAAATACTTGCTGAGCCCCTACCATATGCAAGGCACTTGGGGCACTAGGAGGAATGCACAGGTGATTTGGACAGAGACTATATCCAAAAGCGATTTACAGTCTAATAGGAAAATAAGGAAATAAAACTCTGAGGAAAGTGTCTCCTGGGACACAGGGGTGGGTCATGTGATCTCATTTAGTAAGCAGCAGAGAAGGTTTTTACAGAGGAGGTAGGATTTCATCTGCGCTTTTAAGCCTGGACAGGATTTATAGTATAGAAACAAGGGAACATACTCAAGTCCCCTTGAACTTGGAGCAGGTTGGATGAGGGCATGACATCACATGGCCAGTAGCATCTCCTCCTTGGGCAGAGACCCGGCATGTGTGGAATGGAGGTTGTCAGAAAGGAGGACCGGACCAGGTTCTAGAGAGCTCTAGGTGCCTCAAGTGGTAGGACTTTATTCTGTGGTGGGACTTTGAAGATTTTTATGCAGGGGACTGACATAAGAATGAGTGCCTGTGGGAGGTGGATTTGATGAGGACAAGGCAGAAGAGAAGGAGGATGGGTGCAGGGGCAAGTGATAGTCGGGAGAGACGCAGGGGAAGTGGTGGAGGCAGAACCAAGAGGACTTTGTCTCTGATTAATGTGTGACTCAGGGAAGGAGGAGTCGGTGTTCCTGAGGCTGACTGAGAGAACCTGGGCAGGATTGACATTGTTCTGTACAATACTGAGTTTGAGACTCTGCAAAGACCCCGAATGGGATGTCCAGTAGTCAATAGGAAACAATGACCAGCATCTCTGAAGGCAAGCCAAGGTAGTGTCTCGGTCTGAGAGAGGTGACTGCCCTGGGATTGGGTAAGGTCACCAAGAGGGCAAGGCAGAGATGGGGAGAGAATGGAAGGGGGAATGTTAGTAAGGTCCTCAAGTAAGGCCATGTGGTAGGGTTTTTTTGTTGTTGTTTTTTGGGGGGTGGGGGGTGGCTTTAGCAACAATCCAGGAAAAAGTAACCTTTCTTCAGAGCAGAGGGCAAGGGAATGTAGAAAGTGAATGAAGAGGGAACCCAAGGGTTGATAATAAATCAGAGGAAACCATCTGAAATGAAAAATACAGACCGAGCTAGTTTCTAGTAGTAAAAACATATTTTTCTTTGTTAATTCTTTTAAATTAAAGCAGCCAGCTTCACCATTCTCAGGGCCCAGAATTGGCATTTACTACTTGCTGAAGTAATGTTTTATAGAGGATGGAGTAGGGAGTGAGTGATTTATTATTACAATTATTAAATTAATTGTCTGGATGTTGAAGTTTGCACTGGAAGCTAAGGTGCTGTGGACAGGTTTGATATACTCCATGGAAGTCTGTTGTTAAAGTAATTGTTGAAATCTAAGCCAAATATTTGGCTCACTTAGTGCTTAAGCTAATTGATGCAACAGTTACCAGGCCCAGCCAGAGTGCAGTGGCTTGGCAAAGTGTTACAGGTGGTATGCTAATGTAACCAATCTGTTTCCATTTCCACTTGAATCTTTAGTTTATTTTGAATGTGAGGTTGGATTATAGGATCTCCTGCCTCCTGTGTATATTTAAGCGAGAGTTTGATGAAAGCAATTCCCAGACTTCAGAAACATCCTCCGGAAACAGCAGCCAAGAGGGGCCAAGTAACGTACCAGGTTAGTGATTCCACAATGGGATTTCAGCCGTAGACTGGGTGTAGTCTAATAAAAACTGAGGATTCCAACAGTACATACTACAGAAAGGGTAAAATATGAATATTTTGAAGATTACTATAATGGAGAACAAAATTCTTGGAGTTACCCCCCCTTTTTTTTAATGGTTTTATTTATTTATTCGACAGAGATCACAAGTAGGCAGAGGCAGGCGGAGAGAGAGGAGAAAGCAGGCTCTCTGAGGAACAGAGAGTCTGACACGGGACTCGATCCCAGGACCCTGGGACCATGACCTGAGCTGAAGGCAGAGGCTTTAACCCACTGAGCCACCCAGGCGCCCCTGGAGTTACCCTTTTTGAACAGAAGAATAATTGATAGAGTTTTGATCTCTTCTGGGTTAGGTCTTATTTCCTTCCATCTTGGAGTGTCTTCGTCATAAGACAGCTGAGGGTTGTAGTGTTGTGGTTACATGAAATGCCAATAAAAGCAAACAAAACCCTCTAAGAAAATGTTTCATCCACTAGCAACTTTTACTCATAATGGAAGTTTTTCCTTGCCCAGGAAATAGTGATGAAGGGTACTGGGGAAGGTGGTAGTGGGGAACATAATCCCACCTGTCAAGGCCTGAGCTGCCTTGGAATGGGGTCATCACTCTGCTCTGCTAAGGGGATCATGAGCAGGTAGGAGACTGACAGGAATGTAGAGCAGTGCACACCAGAGCCACTGGACAGTGTGATCTGGGTTGACCTGGCTGCACAGCTTTGCAAGATAAGATTTTGGGAGACTTGAGGTTAACCTAGGGGTGGGGCAAGGCCATTTTTGGGAAAGTTCACCAACAGCCTGGTTTTTTTTTTTAGACCTTTCTACATCTGAAGCTTCGTTCTCTATCTTTTCAGGTACTCTTGACTTTGAGCACATTGAAGAGCAAGCAGAAGGCATCTTTGGAGGAAGGAAAGTAAAATTTCAGTGTTCAATTTTATGAGTGATTCTAAGAGTAGGAAGTCTCCTTTTGTGTAAAGGCTTTTCCTTCATTTTTCTAGGAAACAATTAGCCTTGGGTTTAGGTTATTTTTTGGCTGTATTTGTAACCCTTAGTGCTCAGGTCAGAATGATATTAGTTGGTTGTGTGTGTGTGTGTGTGTGTGTGTGTGTGTGTGTGTTCATGTGTTTCCTGCTTAGGATAGAAGGAATGCAGGTTTCCCCAAATACACATTTTAAAATATTTTTTTTAATGGTACAAAATAGGGTTGAAAGAAAGAGGGGATTGAAAACAAAGTGAGGTTAGCAAGATCATGTGTTTCTGCTGCTGGTGGATTGCCATTTTTGTACGTGCAATGACAACAGAAACACACATTGTCCCCAACATTAGATGAACGTATGATCCTCTTTTTAAAAGATCAGATTACTCAATGTAGACTTAAAACATTATTATGAGACTCAAATACCTACAAGACTCGAACAGCCACAAATTCAGTTAAATACCCTCTGCACATAGTCTTTTTTTTTTTTTAAGATTTTTATCTGTTTGAGAGAGAGAGCATTAGGAGGGGGAGAGACAGAGGGAGAGGGAGAAGCAGACTCTCCACTGAACAGGGAGCTTGATGTGGGGCTTGATTCCAGGACCCTGGAATCTGACCTGAGCTGAAAGCAGACACTTAACCGACTGAGCCACTCAGGTGTCCCCCACATAGTTCTTTTCATACACATACTTGGTTCACTTATCTATTGCTGTGTAACTTACTACATATATTTAATGGATTGAAAAAATAGTCTTTTCACTGCCTCTCATAATTAAGTGAGTTGGCTGGGGCTCAGCTGGACGGCTCATCTGCTGGTCACTGTTGAGTTGGTCGGGGCTGGTGATTGGGGCTGGCACATGCAAGCTTCTTAACTCACATTTCTGTCTCCTTGGTAGGAATATCTCAAGGCTGGGAACTCTATTTCTCCCTCCTTTCCTCTCTCTCTCTACACGTGATCATCTTAGGCTTCTTTGTAGCTCGGTGACTAGCTCTAAGTGCAAAGAAGTTCCCACCCGACAGGATAGGCCAACAGCATACAACAATAATCAAGCCTCTGCTTGTATCGCAGTGCTAATATCCTGTTGGTCAAAGCAGATCCCATGGCTGAGCCCAGTGTCAGTGGAGGAGGGATCTACATGAAGATGTCTATACCAGGAAGGTCTCTTTTGTTGAGGGGGCACCAATGTTAGCAGTCTACCCCAGCACTTACTATAAAACCTGTGAAATTTAAATTAGCAATATTATTTACTACGGTAAAAGATGTTTTTCTGGAACACAGAGGATGTTGAGTTCATCATGATGACACTACCATGTGCTTTTAGGGTATCTCAACTTTCCCATCATTTTCTACTATTGCATAGCAGTAGGACTGTCTTCACAACTTTTTAGAGCATGTACCCAGAATAGAGTATCATCCTGTGAAATCCCCTCTGTGCTTTTCTTGCTAACCTGCAAGCATGAAGTTCCCACCATTTGGCATTCATTCGATGGTAACACAACATAGCAAGCCACTGACACAGCAATGGAGCAATGCTCAGGTTGGCGGCAGTTTACCATCTGATCCAGGACACGCTTATTAATTTTTTAATTATTTAAATGACACAGTTAAAATAGATACAGAGATCAGTCCCGACAGTTTGCTAATGGTCCTCAGTTGAAGCACACCGCGTCGTCCTGGTCATGGCAACACACCCCAAAGTGGGGTCTGCAGACTCCTTGTTACACGTTTGTGACCTTAGAAGTTCAGAGCACAGGAGTAATCACTGGGACATTTTTATAGTGACTTGATGGCTACAGCCACGTGTGGGATCAGGGGACCTGGTACCGACTACCTCATCAGTTAGCCGTGAAGTGGAAGTAAATGCAACTAGTCCTTTGGTAGGCACTGAATTACAGCATCTTCCATAAAAGATAAACGCCTGATTTTGGACAAACACAACTGTGTGCAGTCCTCCGCCCATAGACGAGACCCAGCAGAAGAGCACTAAAACCCAGGAGTCGGGAATCTGGAGAAAAAAGCTAGGTCCTGTCACTGTGGGAGGGTAGGGACCTTGGCTTAAAATCGGACAGTGGTGAGATCTTCATTGTCCCTTCACCTTACAATGTAGCGGAAGTTAAAACAAGATTGCGTTGTTAGGGGGGCTTGTTAAAACTCAAGCCCCCCGAGGCTGCTGTGGGGTGAGAACTCTGACTGGTGGGTGTGTCTGGGTCCAAGCACGTGAGAGAAGGGCCTCTGTGGCTCATCTGGCCTTCCCCCTTCCTTGTGCTCCTTTAGTGAGGAGAACACCCCCCTGGACTTGGACGACCACGGCGGCAGAACCTTCCTCCGAGTCTTGCTGCATTTGACGATGCACGACTACCCACCCCTGGTCTCAGGAGCGCTGCAGCTCCTCTTCCGGCACTTCAGTCAGAGGCAGGAGGTCCTGCAGGCCTTCAAACAGGTAGCCGGGGTTGCTGTTTGTGTGTTGTTACTGCTTTTCACGTGACTTTTCGAGAGGCTGCTGTCGCCGCTGACCCGTTGCTTTTGTTCAGGTCCAGCTGCTTGTTACCAGCCAAGATGTGGACAACTACAAACAGATCAAACAAGACTTGGACCAGCTGAGATCCATCGTGGAAAAATCAGAGCTCTGGGTGTACAAAGGGCAGGGCCCTGATGAGGCCATGGATGGTGCCTCTGGTGAAAATGAACATAAGAAAACAGAGGTGGGTGAGATGAGGCTCACACTGTCCTTGCAGATGGATGGGCTCCTCAACAACGGGGTACCCTCCTCTGGCTTTAGGAAAAAGCGCAGATTGTGGGTTGAGCGTTATTCACAAGAGATTAGCTTATTAAGTAGCCACAGTAACAGCCATTCTCCTAGGAAATAAGCTGCAAAATGGAAGTTTAGCTACTTCTTCTGTGTCACCTTGGACTGTGGGGAGTAGACTTTGTTGCGAGAGGATGAGCTCCAGCTTTCCCAGCAGACCCACCTGGGAAAGAACCTGTTCTCAGGAGGCTGCCCCCCACCCCAATCCTCTCCCACATCAGTGAAATCACATCAATCTGAATGAGTTGGGCTGAAACCCAGCACGACGATAGGAAAACTGCCAAATTCTCATTGCTTCCTAAATGCCGATGCCAAGCCGAATGAACAAATTATTGCCCAAGGGCCAAACAAACCGCACTTACGTTTATTTTGGTCTCTAGGATGGGAATAACAAGTCACAAAAGCATGAGAGCACCAGCAGCTACAACTACAGGGTGGTAAAAGAGGTAAGTGGCCCTCCTGCCTGCTTTCCAATCTCCTAGGAGCTACGGTCTGTGATAGTGAGGTTGAAGGTGCAAACACTTAGGCTTTTTCCTTCATGTAAAGTTTCACAGGGCGAAAGAAGCTTGCAGAGGTTACATACATGGGTTTTAAGGTCAGATCTTGGTTCGAATCATCCTCTGCCGCTTTTTTTTTTTTTTTTTTTTTTACTTATCCTCAGTTTTCTCACTTTTGATTGATGCAGCTAACACGTGTATTTCTGAGGGGTTATAACTGACCAGAGGATTAATTGATAAAACCATCAGAATTCCATCTCAGCGGCTGGCACATAGTGTCCACCTGAGGGCTCTAGCTCTTTAGAGATCTTTGCATAAGGTGGTTCAAAGTTGGGAGGTTGGGAGCTTTGTGGGTTTTTTACCCACAGAGCACACTCTTCTCGAGTCCCTGGCAATGATGCTGAGTCTCATCATTTTAGGAGATCTTTCTGAAATTATCCCACTTTGGGTTGAAGCCTTAATCCACTGCATCCTCTGGAAGGGCATGTTCTTAGCCACATGGAGATTCAGCTTCATATGATTAACAATAATACTGCGTATTAGAACACGATCTCCCTCATTTTGGGTGTTTTAATATGCTGTGATCACTTCTGCCTCCCTGCCCATGACCAGCACCTACGGTTTTTTTTTTTCTCAGTTGTGCTTTCTAGTTTTTGGAGGTTGATTTCTTTCATTTTGTCTGGCTTTATTGAGGCATAATTGACCCAAAACAAAAATTATAATCTCACTAAAACATGACATGCCATAATTGGATAGATATACTCTGTGGGATGATGACCACAATCAAGTCCATTAACATATGCATCACCTCACAGAGTAAGCTCTTTGGAGGCGGTGAGAACACTTAGGATTTGCTTCAGCAAATTTCGCATGTACATACACCGTTATTGCCTGTTGTCACCGTGTTGGACCCTGGAGCTCACAGCTGAGGTTTGGTCAGAGGTACAAACTTGGGATCTCTCTCTCGGATAGATTCTGATCCGCCTCAGCAAACTCTGTGTCCAGGAGAGCGCGTCCGTGAGGAAAAGCAGGAAGCAGCAGCAGCGGCTTCTGCGGAACATGGGCGCGCATGCCGTGGTGCTGGAGCTGCTGCAGATCCCCTATGAGAAGGTGAGCCAGTCCCCCTCCCCAGAGGGCGGCGGGTCCCCATGTTTTCCTCAGCCCTTATCGCTTGGTGGTGTTGGTGAAGACATGAAGCCGATGTGATGAGCTGAGTGTGAGGCGCTTGTAGGTCACTCGTATGAAACTAACAGCTTCATAAAGTGAAATCACCCGTAACCTGCCTCCAGTTCTTAGATTCTAGGCAGGAGCCCGTTGATTCTCGCCTTGCTCCCACACCACGCTGGATGTGAAGGTTGGCTAGACGGAGCTCTGCGCACGGGCTTGTGCTCTCCAGCATCCTCTGCAAATGCCCTGCAGGCAGTTTAAGCCCTACAGGTTTCTAAATGCATGTGGGAACGTGGGGCTTGCCCACTTTGGAGGTCCTCAGTAGCGTGCTGACATCTGGCCAAGTATTTGGGTCTATCGTATATGTTGCTCTAAGTCCTCTTTCTCTCATGAGAAGTTATACGCTCTGTCCCATCCTTTCATGCCAGCATTTGTCATTGACAGTGATAGGATTTAGGGAAGCAGGGTAATGGTGCTTGGCACTGTGCAGCCTGACAGGGCATTTGTGAAAGCCCTGTCCCTTCGCTTCCACAATCCAGTGCCATTGTCATGGTGTTCCCACTTGACAGATGAGGAGACTGAGGCTTGGGGAAGTTTAGAGCCCGAGGGCGTGGACTTCTGCCTCTTGATTTTACCAGTGACTGCCAGAAAACCTTGCTGGCATTGAGTTGCCTGAAGAAGCCTCACTGCTTGTGCTCGCCGGGGGCTGCACTAGGTCCTTTTGTTCACTCGTTCACTTGATCTCCTTAAGACAGTGCATGAGACAGGTCATACTTTTCGGAGCCCCACTTTAGATGAAAAGACTGTCACCAGAGGTTCGATACATTCCCTCCATAGTGCAGCAACATGACAGAGCCAGCACTGCTCAGTTGTGGGGCCCAGATCTTGTTTGCTGCACCAGCTGCCTGTGCTCAAGGAAGTTCTTGGCAGAGGCCACCACCACAGTCACGGGGGCCACAGGATTCAGGCTCATCAACCTTTCAGTAGCCACCTATAAGGTGTAAGCTTAATCCCTCCAAGAGGTCAGGAACTTAACTAACCTGACATTAGCACAAGTGTGCATGTCATCCTCATTTGACTGGCATTTAGGCTAGAACCAGCAAGCTGATTTACCTTGCTGTGCGTACAGAGTATGAGGAGGTAATTTGCTGGCCTTGTCTTTGCCTCCTAATATCCTCAGTTTCCTTGAAAACATACATGCCTTCGTAGAGTAGTGTTAATGGAAAAAAAACAGGTAACCTGATATGGTTGGAATTGGTGGGAAAACATTGTGTGTGTGTGTGTGTGTGTGTGTGTGTGTGTTACTCCATGAGTGCAGATATCCCAGTGTGGGAGAACAGTGGAGGAATTCCTACAGATGCGCTCTTGTTATGTGATGTCTTTAGAGCTTACCTGCCTTGTAAAAATCCATTTCAAATGATGAAGTTTTTAGTTTCTGTGAGCCCCAGCAGATTCTCCTTTTAGCAAAGAAGTGAAAGAGTGCAGGACTGTTTGAGGTTACGGCTGCCGGCCAGCAGTGTCTCTCTGTCCCAAGGCCTCTGATTTCTTAGAGCTGGAAGGCATGCCACTTTCTCTGTTAATGAGAGACAAACGGTAATATCCACTCTGTTGTATGGGACTCCTCTTAACCTTGCCCATTTTTGATTGTTAAAGCTGGTAGCTCAGATTCCTTCTGTAAGTTGTTCTGCCCAGATGTGTCCTGTTTTCTCCCAGGATTATTATCTAGATCAGGGGGAGCCAACTGCAGACATGAACCAAATCCAGCCCACCACCTGTTTTTATACAGCATATTAGCTAAGAATGATTGTCTATTTTTCAATAGTTACATTCTTAGTGGTACCTGCAAAATGTTCTCTCTTTTGCTTTTTGACCCACAAAACCCAAAGTATCTGTCTGACCCCTGGTCTAGACCAGAACCAGTAGCTAACGTTGATGGTGTGATAACTGTCTCAGCACTTGACATGGATTTTGCACTGAATCTTCATGACAACCATACGAAGTGTGCATTTTTGTTGCCTCCATTTCACAGAGGAGGAGACGAAGACCCTGAATGCTTAAGTACATGGCTAGGGAGTGGTAGATCTGCATAAGCCCTAAGCAGTCAGGTTTTAGGGCTTGCCTTCTTAACTGTTAGGCTCCTGGCTGCTCGAAAGAGGTCATATAAGTGAGACGACTTAGGGAGGTTACTGTTGACTGTACAAATAAGACGGATGATTCCATTTCATTCTCCTTCATTTTTATTATATTAAAGGTTGGTTTGTTTAGAATTGGGTAGAATGGCAGTAGGGTGTAATCAGTTGTCTTATCACGGGGCATCTAATGCTTAAAGAACACCGAGTGTGTGTTTTTACGGTAGGAAATGAGAATCACATAATCAGCTGTGTGAAGTGCCTGGGGCAGGTATTATCCCCATTTTGCAGGTGGGAAAACTAACTCTTGGGTTAAATGCTGAGGCTGAGGTGACAAGGACAGGATTACGGCAGGTGTATTTGCCCAAGTTTATAATCTAAAGAGATTTCTACTCTGACATGTTCTCTCCTGCCAAGAGCTCTAATGCATGCTTACGTTCGGCAGATGAAACAGGGTGAGCCCGAGAGCTGGGGCGGTGTGGGTTCACCAGCAGTGACGCAGTAGGCTGTTGCTGTGCTGTCACTCTGCTCTCAGGATTGGGGGTGCGTTCAGAAATTTGGGGCATTGTTAGAAATGGCTTCCACTCTGTATTCTACTCTTCCCAAATAAATTCTTTTTGTGTCTGCTTGTGGCTAGTGGCAGAGAACGTAGGACAGTAGAATTAGTTACAGGCTTCTTTGCAGTGTCATCAGTGCAGCACCCCCGTATTTTCACACAAACAGGCCTTCAGCGTGTCATAGAACTGGGTCTCCTGGCGGAAAGGTAGGTGCTGTCACCTGCTGACCTTTTGTCCACAGCGTAGCCCTGTTTTCAACCTATTATTCATCTGCCTCCTTCCACACAGGCTGAAGATACCAAGATGCAGGAGATAATGAGGCTGGCTCACGAATTCCTGCAGAATTTCTGTGCAGGCAACCAGCAGAATCAAGCCTTGCTACACAAACACATAAACCTGTTTCTCAACCCAGGGGTAAGACCTCAGGCATGTCTGGAAATCTGTGAGGGGAGGGCAGGAAGCAGTAAGAGGAACAACTTGTTCTTTTGCTGTGGTGACCACAGGGACTTGTTATAATGCGACATTCATTCTAAAAGGAACATTTGGACCAACTCTCGGGAGGACATAAACACTCCCCATCTTTTTAGGGGAGAAAGCAGGGAAAGGGAGGAGGAAGTGATAGGGTAAGGTAAGATATATTTTTTTCCTAACATTCTTTATTACATCAAATTTTAGCCCTAGAGAGTTGCTGATTGTCAGTCTCTAGCCACATCCTCCTGAGGTCATGCATAAAGTTTTCTGTGTACATAATACATTAGATATATACAAATACATGGTTTATTCATATAAAACATAACTGTCCTATCTTAGTTTGTCAGATATGTTTTGAAAGTATGTATTGTGCAGTTTTTTAAAGAAAAATGGTGACGTACTCTATAGTTTGCATTTTGCTTTTTTCACTTAATACTATGGCTGTTTTTGCAAGTCATAGCCACATAAATTTTTCTCATTTTTGATGAGAAGTTGTGATGGCTACATGGTGTTCCATAGTATGGCTGTAACATTTTAAAAACCATTTATCATATTAGTGGACATTGAGGCAATGTCTAATTCTTGACTTTGTAAATAATTCTACAAAGGATATCCTTGTAAATACACGCACACTCACTCGTTCATTAGTACCCCTAGAGCTTTGGAGGAGAAGACTGGAAGGTTGAGGGGTAATACTTCCTCTTTGTTATGTATGGGGAAAGAAAGGAAAAAGGATAAAAAGTTTAGAGCCCCCTACCTCACACCAAACATAAAACTTGACTGGGTAAAAAATAGAAAATAAATTTTCTAGAAGATAACACGAAAATATCTTGATGACCTAGTGGAAAGTGAAATTTTCTTACATAGGATACAAGCAGCATTAATTACAAAGGAAAATATCAGTAAACCAGACTTCTTTAAAAACTTCTATTCACCAAATGACATTATTAAGATCCTCCAGAGGCAAACCAGAGACAGGGAGAGGACATTTGCATTACATGTGTCCAATAAAGAATTCCTATCTAGAATATATAACCAACTCAAAAAAAGTCCATAAGGAAAAGGGCAACCCATTTTTTAAAATTATTTTTATTAGCATATAATGTATTATATGCCCGGGGTACAGGTCTGTGAATCATCAGGCTTAAACATTTCACCACACTCACATACCCTCCCCAATGTCCATAATCCAAAGGATGACCTATTTTAAAAATAAGGTTAAAAAAAAGTTTATAATGAAATCATCCATAGAAGAAATCCCGATAGCCAGTAAATGGGGCAAAGTGATCATCAGAGAAGTGTAAATTAGCTAAGATTTGCACAACAAAGTATGACAAAAACCAAAGAGACCAACAACACTGTAACCCAACTTGGGTATGGAAAAGCTCTAGTGTAGAATGGAAATTGTTAACATCTTTTGAAAGCTGTTGGCAAGTTCTGTCTCAAGCCAAACGCTTGTACTTCGCAACCCAGCAATTCTACTCTTGGGTGGAAACCCAACAAAAATGCACGTATATTAAAGCTTAGCAGAAGACACGTTCTGGAATGCTCAGAGCAGCACTATTGGTGCTAAGAGTAGTGTTACTACTTGGTACTGAAACTGGATCCGCCCCCAAATGCCCATCAGCAATAGAACAGAGAAGCACGTGGTGGTTTATCCAGGCCATGGAACTTCCATAGCAGTGACCACAAACAGACTACTGATACACACAACAGCATGTTGAGAGCGTTGCAGTTGGACTGTGAGTAAAAGAAACGAGACAGGAAGGGAGTACATGAGGCTTGACAGCGGGCAAAACTAATTTGTAGTTGCAGAAATCAAAATGAATTAAATGGCGGGGTGAGGCCTTTCGTTTCTGGACGTGGGTGCTGGGGTTTCCGCTGTAGTTCACTGAGCTGGAGACAAGTGATTCGTTTCCCTTTCCATGGGTTTATTACAACTTACAAAAGAAGGCAGTACAGAAGTGAGAAAGGAGAAAGGTGTCTTTGTGGGTTTCAACGCTTCTCTCTATGCATACTGCTAGACTCTCTTTCTCACTTGACTCCGCTCTGTCCACCTTTTGACCATTTCCCTGTGCTCCTGCCCTCACTCTTGTGCCAGATCCTGGAGGCGGTCACCATGCAGCACATCTTCATGAACAATTTCCAGCTCTGCAGTGAGATCAATGAGCGGGTTGTCCAGCATTTTGTTCACTGCATTGAGACCCATGGTCGAAACGTCCAGTACATAAAATTCTTGCAGACAATCGTCAAGGCAGAAGGGAAATTCATCAAAAAGTGCCAAGACATGGTCATGGCTGAGGTGACAGCTGTTTGTTTCTATATACCTTCATCTAGAGTTTCTGGCAAATTTTTAAATTCTTGCTCTCTGTACGAACTGGCACCCTCTCCTGGAGCCACATAAATGGACAAAACGTAATTGTGGTGTGTATTTGTGAGCTTAAATTGTATGTAGAAGTGAGAGTCTGATCTGACTTTTTCATAGCAGCATATCTATTTATTTTAAGGCATTTTGGCTCAGATTCTTCTGAGAGGAGAAAAAAATAGGAATATTGAACAAAAATTACAAAGAATAGAGATTAAATATAGATAGAAACCACTGAGCCAGAACAGCCTACATTCCTGTGGATTATATGACAGTTTCTTTAATTATTCGCTTAACTAGCTAGAAAAAATTGTTGCTTGCTGATTCACAAGAAGAAGCTGGTCAGTGGAATTGGGACAAAGTCCCACTGGGTTGTCTGTGGGCAGTCAGGGCCACATGGGATGCTGTCTGACCGGGAAGGCCCTCTGCCACACCTGTGTTCAAATAGACTCAGTTGAATCTTCCCACCTGTTGAAAAATAAAAATGAAATATCAAGTAAATCCATTTAACACTTGGATTTATAATTCCCATTTAATAAGAAACAGGGTTCCAGGGGAAGGTAGTGTAGTATGTTTAAAAGAATTGACTTGACCTGGGATGTGAGTGTAAGCTATACTACTTTATTGGCACAGTGACCTGATGACTTGCCAACCCTCAGTGTGCCTTCCTATAAAATGAAGGCACGGTGGTATTCAGCCAAGAAGCTGACATGCCAGCTCAGGGAAACCACGGTGACAATAGGAGCTAACATTATTGGAAGGCTGCCCTACTCTAGTCAAGGTTCTAAGCAATTTGCATATAATCATTTGTCTCATCTACAGGACGCAGCACCATGAGTTAGGTATCAATTTCGTCCTCAGTTTTATGGGCAAAACTGAGGCACAGGGAGGTTAGATCCATGTGGAATGTTGGTCATGGTATCTGGCACCTAATTAGAGCTGACAGAAGTGAGTTGTTATTACGCAGATATTATGGACTATATGTATTTTGACTTCTGTGCCAGCCCTTTATGGATCTTCTGTATTTCCTGAAATTGATTTACTATTAAGCGAACTAATGAGAAGCCACACACATAGTCCTGGGGGCAAGTTATAAGTAGGAATGCCCTGATACTTTGAAGCAGTATTGAAAGGAAGACATACCTTAGTAAGAAGTGGATAATTGATCATTGTGAAGAGAGGAGGCAGTATATGAAAGAGTTGTAAAACGGATACTACTTCTCAAGCATAAAAAAGATGGAAACTATTTTTTTTAAGGTTTTAGTTATTTATTTGACAGACAGAGATCACAAGTAGGCAGAGAGGCAGGCAGAGAGAGGAGGAAGAAGGCAGAGAGCCTGACATGAGGCTCGACCCCAGGACCCTGAGATCATGACCTGAGCTGAAGGCAGAGGCTTTAACCCACTGAGCCACCCAGGTGCCCCAATGGAAACATTTTTGAAAAGAAAAATCATAGCCTAAATATTAGGTTTGGAAATCCACATGCAAGCTTGCAATCTTCATTTCCACTGGGTACATGAATGTGGTTCTGCAGACTTTCTCTTCCCCTGGTAGTTTTGTTTAAGGCCACTGTCATATACCTGTATCTGTCGATTAAAGTGCTGCTGCTGCAGATTTTTAGTTATTGATTAATAGAAGTGAATGAAATTTAGATGAGTTTAGTAATAAAGGTGAGACTGGTTTTGGAAAGCAAAAGCTGACAAAGCAGCTCTCCTTCTCTGCAAGTAGATATTTTTTCAATGATGTCCCCACCTCCGCAAGCCTGTAATATAAACAAGCCCTGTTCTTTTTATAGCTGGTTAATTCGGGAGAAGACGTCCTCGTGTTCTACAACGACAGAGCCTCTTTCCAGACCCTGATCCAGATGATGAGGTCAGAGAGGGACCGGATGGACGAGAACAGCCCTCTCATGTATCACATCCACCTGGTGGAGCTCTTGGCCGTGTGCACTGAGGGCAAAAACGTCTACACGGAGATCAAGTGCAACTCCCTGCTCCCGCTGGATGACATCGTCCGCGTCGTGACCCACGAGGACTGCATCCCTGAGGTGAGTGAGCCTTTCTCATGCCTCTGTGTGTGGCGTGTGGAGCTGTTGCCGGCCCACACGAGACCTCACAGTGCTGAGACCTGCAGCTCATTTCATAGTGAGGTCTCAGTTGGTGGAAACAACATTTTCTTGAATGCTGATTTTGTGCATAAAGCTCGTCGGTGAGGGGATGTTAGTCTTTCCTGCTGTCTCCTTGAGAACCGTGGGAATCTGCTGCTATGCTTCTGTTCTTGGTAACTAATAACAGCCTGTTGAGCAAAGAGGATTCTTTGAATCCCCTTTGAATGAATGAATGAATGAAAAAATGAGATTGAATGGGTTGAGATATGGTTCATGGGCATGGAAGACCCGATTCTGCAAGTTTATTCTTTAAAATGAAAATCTGTATTATAACAATAATGACAATTATAAAATATTGAGGAACTACAGGTAAGCAATACGAAAATCTACCACCCATAATAAATAACAGTTTGATTTTGAAAATGATTCCTTCCAAGCTGTCCATTTTCTTGTTCATATATATTGGCTGGTAACAAAAATGACAGAAAAACATTGGATCATCCAGAATATAGTTTGGCTTTATATGTTTAAAATATATACTCTTAATTTTTATCTTAAACTAAATATACATATATTTGTATACAGTATATATAGTATGTATCATATATATGCTAGTATGTTTTTAGATAATTTTTTTGAGAAGTTCAAATAGCAGAGACTATAAAGGAGTAAACTATGAAAAGTCTTCTAATCTGCTCCCTCCCACCCCACAGAAAATCATTTATTATGTTCTTGTGCATCGTCTAGAATTCTGCATATAAACAAATATAAATATATGTTCTTCATTCCCCCATTTATTTAATTTTTTTAATACAAAAGGTGACATTCTGGATACACTGTTCTTCCTTTTGTATAAATTCATAAAGAGATTCCACATTCCTTTTTTATAGTTACATAAAAATTTTATTGTGTGGATGTTCTGTAATTGCCCTGCATGGCTGTTTAACAGGCTTATGAGACTATAATGAGATGATAATAACTGGTGATTCTCGTGAAGGAGGAAATGACAAGATTGCCTTTTTCTCACAGCCTTGTCTACTTAGACTTCTGGACTCTTATCTGATAGGTGAAAAGAGTGGTCTGACAGAGTTTTGATTTGCGTTTCTCTTATTCCATGTATACCAAATCAGTTTTTCATAGAAGTCTGTTTCCGTCTTCAGGTTAAAATTGCATACATTAACTTCCTTAATCACTGCTATGTGGATACGGAGGTGGAAATGAAGGAGATTTACACCAGCAATCACATGTGGAAATTGTTTGAGAATTTCCTTGTAGACATCTGCAGGGTAAGGCTCTCTGGAACTGAGCAGCAGAGCGCAAGTGTGTATGTACAAGTGTGTCTGGACATCCTTATGCAGGCGTAAGAAAAATAGCCACATAATTTCAACTCATTAATGTGTGGCACAGGGAGGCAGATGTGTTTCTTGGCCTCGCATATGTCTCATTACTTTCTACCTTTTACTCCTAACAGAGAATAGATTTTATGTGTCATGTGTCAAGGAAGATGGATCATTTCTGCTTTTCACTTCATCCTTTATGGATTGATCTGTGAATAATAATCTGAGACATGGGGCATCTGGGTGGCTCACTGGGTTAAGCCTCTGCCTTTGGCTCAGATCATGGTCTTAGGGTCCTGGATCGAGCTCCACATCAGACTCTCTGCTCAGTGGGGAGCCTGCTTCCTCTTCTCTGTCTGCCTGCCTCTCTGCCTGCTTATGATCTCTCGCTCTCTGTCCAATAAATAAATAAAATCTTTTTTTTAAAATCTGAGACATAATACAATCAGATTTAAAAGTTTTCTTTTCCTTGACACTATGTCTCCTTGAAGGACACTGTCCTAAGCTTGAGCATTTCTCTCCTTCCATCTGGTGTCGAGGATCCTGCGAAGCACTTCCCTTTGGATCTGCTTTCCTGACCAGCCATTGAACTGGGCTTCATACTCTTGATTTGGTTTTGCTTGAAGCTTAACATTAATCTTAAGGCTGCAAGACCTACAGCCTGACAAGGCACACCATAGATACACTAGAAGTTTTGTGATGGTGGATTTAGGGGAGAGGTGGTGGCAACCAAGAGAGAATAATTGTAAGATGAACCTTAATTTCGGATACGTGTTGAAAAGAAAAGTGCACTCTAGAGTCCTAGACTATGATAATTTCTGCTTGAATGTAGAGTTATCAGTGTAAGACAAGGAACCTATAGGAACTTGTTTTCTTCCCAATTGAGGACTTTATTTAATAGTACTCAGGTATTGGTATCACAGACATATATATATTTTTTAAATGTCAAATTCCTCCTAGTCTCTTTTAATCCCATAAATCTGGGTTTTAGAGATTGGAAAGAAAAACATGTTTTGTTTTATTTTTATTTTATGCTTAAAAAAATTTTTTTTTAAAAAAATAGACTATATCCAGTGTGGAGCCCAATGTGGGGCTTGAACTCATGACCCTGAGAGCAAGACCTGAGTGGAGTCAAGAGTCAGAGGCTTTACAGACTGAGCCACCCAGGGACCCCTGCTTTGTTTTTTTGTTTTTTTGTTTTTTCTTTTTTTCTTTCTTTCTTTTTTTGAATCAGGCTGAGCAAAGTTTTCCATAAAGGACCAGATATTAAAACATTCAGCTTGGTGAGCCATCTGTTCTGTATCACAACTCTGCCTTGGTAGTTTGAAAGCAGCCATGACAATATGTATACATGTGGGCATGGCTGTGTTCCAATAAAACTTTATTTATAAAAGCAGCCACCAGCCCTTAATTTTGCTGACCTCTACATTACATTATTCAGAAATGTAAAATGAGTTGCTAATTTCATTTTCTGAATTTGTCTACAGACTGCTCAGCATTAAGCTTAGAACATGGTAGTTAGTTAATAAAACTTGATTCTTTTTTGCCCTTCATAAATTTTTATGAGTAATGTTAATGTCCCAAACTGTGTAAGTAACGAATTTGGTAATAAAACTTGATTTTTTAAAAAGATTATTTATTTATTTATTTATTGACAGACACAAGTAGGCAGAGAGACAGGCAGAGAGAGAGGAGGAAGCAGGCCCCCTGCCGAGCAGAGAGCCCGATGCGGGGCTCAATCCCAGGACCCTGGGGTCATGACCTGATCCAAAGGCAGAGGCTTTAACCCACTGATTTACAGCCCACTACTTTCAACAGCATTGCATATCCTTAACTTTTTAAAAATTGAAGTCTAGTTGACACACAATGTGACATTAGTTCCACTGTACAACATAGTGATGTGACAACTTTATATTAACTTTTCTACTGAATGAAAGAATGTGTGAAATTTTGTAGGTTTGGAGAGCATCACACACAATGGACCTCACTGATGTATTTGATTCTCTTGATTACATGGATAGGAAACCGTAGCTGACAAGAGATGAGTGGCTTCACCAGGAAGACAAATTTGCTTTTAGGGGACAGTATAGATAACTGTAGTGACTATGCCTTAAGCTGCCTTTTAAAGGTTTTAGATTTGCCACACATGGCTAGGAATTGGGAAGCAATGGCCCTCTAGGTGCCATCCCGGTTTTGTGTGTCTCTGTGTGATGTCTGAGTGGATTAGTGTCTCTTCCTGCATGATTTACTGTTGTTACTACTGTAATTCCTAAGAGGGAGACGTATCAATCTGCAAGCCCTTCCCTTTCATTTGTTAAGGGGGTAATCGGCAGTAGTGGCCCCAGATTTCTTAATCCTACCACTGACCTGCAGGTTTTGGTGCCATGTCTGAAACGTCCACTTGCCTTGCAGGCCTGTAACAACACCAGTGACCGGAAACACGCAGACTCCATTTTGGAGAAGTATGTTACTGAAATTGTCATGAGCATTGTCACCACTTTCTTCAGTTCTCCCTTCTCGGACCAGAGCACGACGCTGCAGGTAAGAAGGGCAAGGGCAGGGCATTCACAGCTGAACTTGGGCGGTGGCTGTCCGCCCGGATTTGGCAGTGAGCCGCTGTCCGTGAGCCATTCTGCAGAGCTTTCGGACAAGGTGCTTTTCCTGCTGTGGCGGGGGGGGGGGGTCCCTTGACTAAAGAAGCACCTAAGGATGTTGTCCTAAACCAGATGATTCTATTGATTGTTGATTTTTAGCCCCTTAAGATGCTTTTTCTTCCCCCTTCCTTCTTGTTGATTCCTCCCCTCTAATCTTAGAAGAAGGAGACGCAGCTTTCGGATAGGTGCTCCCCTGTTATTAATGCTTCTTAAAAACACATTTGGAGATCTCGATTCTATCTCCCAAATGTGCGCCTGGAGTTTACCCGACATGGTGAGGGGCTAGTGTGAGAAGTCGTGCAGCCAGCCAGGGGTGCTGCTGCATGGCCCGGCCCTGCGGGCGTATGCACACCTTCATGCGTGGCACTCCTGGGACTGTGTACCATCATGGCCCCGTGTCACGATTCCCACCAGGTCCAAAGGTAGGAATCCATGGATCTGGGAGATGATGTCATTCTTTGACTTGGAAAAAAATCATCCTTCTCTTTATAACGTAAATCTGGGTTAACCGCTGTGTGAGTCTTGCTGCAGGATAAAATCTAATCTTGGTCTCCAGCAGTCAGAAGAGAAATACCCTCCTTGTCGTAGGAGGAGATAGAGGCTGTCCTGGGGTTGATGGGTGGCCCAAGGTTGCTGGAGTATAGACATAATCCTAATGAAGGTAAATGCTCTAAGGGAAGGGTGACTCTTGGTCAGTGTAATATACCCTGATGCATTAATTAGATACTGCTATAGTTCATTAATATGCAAAGAGTTCATATGAGTCTAATACAGCCCATGAGGTAGATAATACTTTTCCCATTTCAGCTGTGTAAACTGAGGCTCAGAAAGTTTAATTACCGTGCTTAGTCAGGGTCACAGCCATTAGGTGGCATAATCATGATTTTAGCCTGCTTCTTTCTGATGCAAAAAGTTGAATTATAGAATTTTTTTATTGAGATACCTTTCCTTGGGACTACTGGTAACATTCTGTTTAATTAGAAATAGCTATAAAAGCTAGCAGTTAAGCGAAAGTATCCCAGAGTTGGTTAAGCAGCTGCCTTCGGCTCAGGTCATGATCCCAGCGTCCTGGAATTGAGTCCCGCATCGGGCTCCTTGCTCAGCAGGGAACCTGCTTCTCCCTCTGCCTCTGCCTGCCATTCTGTCTGCCTGTGCTCGCTCTCTCCCCCTCTCTCTCTCTGATAAATAAATAAAATCTTTTAAAAAAAAAATAACATTTAAAAAAAAAAAAAAGAAGGGTTGCCTTTCAAATGTCTGTACTTGTTCATGAGTAATTGGGGAGCAGAAACTGGTTGGATCCCAAGCACATGAGTTCCTAGAGACCAGAACATGCTCCTCACCAAGTACTATTACACAGAGAGCCAGCTAGGGAAGATGCTTTACTAAGATTAGACTTGCTTCTTTTGTAATTTCAAGTGACAATCACCACAGCAATGCCCATTCTCCTATAGATTGTGAAACAGTATTACAAAACCAAAATGTCAAAGTAAATCAGTCACATTAATTGGAAAACCATTAAACGGGAACTTGAGTTTTGGTTTTCTATTTTGGTCACTTCAGTCTCCTCATACTGCCTTACTCTGAAGCCAATTTTTGGACCGCCTAATAAGCCAGACTTGTCAGAGGGATGAATCTTCAATATAAATGTTATAAGTTCCTGGCAATACCCAGGTAGTCTATATATACTTAGAATACAAAGTCTAAAGTGGTTTTAGCTTTGTTTTTTAAGGGGTAGCTTATGAATTTCTAGGACATTTATTTTCAAGGAATATTATTTTTGGATCTCTCATAGTCTGTTTTATTTTGTTTATATGCTGAGAAGCATATGCCTCATTTCCCCAGCTAGATTTTTACTTCCTTCCTGGCTTCCTTCCTTGTTTATTTTTTGTTGTTGTTTGTTTGTTTGTTTCCTTCTTTTCATTCAGCCCAAACATGAGGAAGGGAAATGGTGAATTTGGGTTTGGCTGTGTTGCATTTATGTTGCCCGTGGAATGTCCAGGGAGCAGCTGGAACTATGGGATCCAGAGAGGAAGAATAGAATTTTGGAGGCTTTAGAGCGGGATAAAGCTGGTCTCAAATCCTCACTCTGTCCCTTACTGGCTCTGTGGACTTGCCTTGGCCACTGAACTTCCGAACCTCTTGGCTTGCATTTGAAGCAGAAATGTAGTATCCGCCATACAAGTTATTGTGAGCACAAGAAATAATGTTTTATGAAACATCTAGCATAATGCCTGGTGCGTAGGAGAGGCTTAGTGAATAAGAACTTGTGCTTTTCCCTGCTAGACTGTCAGCTACGGTAAGAAGGACGTGGTTATGTCTTAGGTGCCCAGTTGTCTGTGACCCTGCTCTGTCCCTGTGCCTCGCTTTGTGCTCGGAACCTAGTAGTTGCTGACTCATTGAATAAGTAAATGAATCGGTGAGACTCAGGAGAATGGAGTGGCAGAATCCAAATTTATACATTGGCTCCTTGAAGTCGTGGCCCAGAAAATGAAATGGTTTACTAGAAGGGACTGGGCACAGCACAAATAGTTAGAGACAAGATACTCCAGAAGCCAGAGGAAGGTTTTCACTTCACTCTGTCCGCACATAGGATAGGATTCAAGGAACAAGCAGGGCTTCAGGACCCAAGAACAGGGAGGATTATATGTAGAAGGTGTTGGGCAGCCATGAGGTCAAGTGAAGTGATGCCTAATGGAAGCTATTCTGGCCAATTCATTTTTTGTTTTTCCAGAGGTCAGAAGAACAGAGCCTAATAAACAGAGCCTAATAAACACTGGTTCCATTGAATTAATTTAGTCAAAGATACTTTTTGAATTTTGAATTCAGAGATACTCTTTGAATTTGGGTGTTGGGTTCTCATCACAACTCTAGCCAGTGGGGTGGATGTTGACTTCTCTGGGTCTTGGTGAGGGTTCAGTGAGAGGCAAAAAGCCCTTAGGCCTTGGCATGTGGCACAGAAAGTACTTCCTGAAGAAAGCAGTGAGATCCCGGTTTGCAGGTGACCTTGGTTGAAAGAGCACAAGTTGTTGGCGTCAGAGAGCTCTGACGTTGACTCACTGCTCTGCCACCACTTGTCCGTTCTTTGGTGAACTTTCTTTTAAGCTTTCTGGGCCTCCATTTTGTAGGTATAGCATTAAGGCAGTTTGTTTGCCACAGGATTGTTAGTTGAGTCCCCAAATGTGGCACCTAATAAGTGTAAGTTACCTGAACATTGTTCATAGAAGAGGTTCTGAATTTTTATTGACCTGTTGTACTTTCTTCTAATAGAGTTTCTTCCCCCTTACCACAGCACTTTCTGTTGTTTTTCTTCTATCTCAGAAACCTTTCTAGAGTTTTTTAATGCTTTTTTTCTTTGCTATATTAACTCCCACTGTGTTATGGAGGGGCTATGTAAGTCCTCTTTCCCCAGACTGAAATCCCATGGAGTAGCTCACTGGACACAGTGAAGTTTGCCTTGCAGTCAAAGCTACCATGACCCGGGTAGCTTTGGGTGGAGACCATAATATAACTTTGAAATGCATTCAGAAAGCACTGTCAAACTGAGGAAGTAAATGTTGGAGTTCTATTACTTTAATAAAAAGAGTACACATTTGTACGTCCTAGGAATAGATTCTACCATATCATTAACTCATCCGTAGTAAATGAATACTTCTAATGAGTAACCATCCGAACTGTCTGCTATTGATATCACTGAAGACACTGCTACAAATAAGTAAACATTCTTGGTGAGATCCACTCATCAATTTGTTTTTTCTGGTTAAAAGTAGAGGTTCTGCTTATAGGAAATAACATCTGGAAGGAACTTTGGGTTAATCTGCCTCAGTCCACTTATTTTATATATTTTATATTTTATATATTAGGTGAAGTTAAAGCTCAGAGACATGGATGGCTCAGTTGGGTTAAGCCTCTGCCTTTGGCTGAGGTCATGATCTCAGGGTTCTGGGATCTAGTCCCACATCAGGCTCTCTGCTCCGCGGGGAGCCTGCTTCCCCCCCCCCACCCCACCCCCCTGCCTATTTGTGAACTGTCCCTCTTTCAAAGCAATAAATAAAATATTAAGAAAAAAAAAAAGCTCAGCAACATGAGGTAATTTGCCTGACGTCATACTGCCTGTTGGTAACCAGACAGTAATACCAGTTTTCACATTAATTCCATGGTTTGTTCTTCTGGTCAGACTCAGTTGGCATCAAGTTTATAGATGCCCTTAAAATGCTTCTAATTTTTTTCTTCCTTAGGCTAGGCAACTTCTAGAATCCTGCCAATAACCGGTCACCCCCTTCTCACTCTTGCAAAGGGTCCATTACTCTTAACCCACCATTCAATGCAATGTCTGTTTCTGACGGGCATATCTGTGATCTGCAGAAACGTCATACTGCCTGTCTCTCGGCCTCTCTTACTTGCAGACTCGCCAGCCGGTCTTTGTGCAACTGCTGCAAGGCGTGTTCAGGGTTTACCACTGCAACTGGTTGATGCCGAGCCAAAAAGCCTCCGTGGAGAGCTGTATCCGGGTGCTCTCTGATGTAGGTAAGATATCGTGCAGTTTGGATTGAACATGATGAAAATGAACTCCCTGCCAGTACTAGAGACAGCCATTTCTCAAGCGCTTGTTATAGCTCTTCTGAAGTTCTGCATGCAGGATGTTGCAGAGGCAGAACTGGAATGGAAATCTTGATTGCTAACCCTTGCTTTCATCTACCAAGCCAGCATCTTCCAAAGTCAAGAGCCAGTAAGTCCCAAAGAAAGCTAGCCTTTGAAAAAGTAAGAGTGCATGGTTCAGTGTGAGGCAACTCTTGGCAAGTCCCAGGGCACACAAGCTAATTGAAGGCTCTGGGAAATCTCTCAGGCAAGAAATGAATTTGTTTACTCCAGTAAGTGTATTTGACCGTATGGAAACTTTCTTCCTATGAAGTACAAGCCCAGGGAACATCCTTTCTCAGAAATGGTGCACTGATCCCTTTTGACTCCATGATAAATGGTGCTCCATTCCCTCTTCCCCACCCCTTACTTGTCACCTCTCTGGCAGCTTTGAAAGGAAGTCTTAAAAATTACTGCTCCCTTCACCCGGACTTAAGCAGGCTCTATTTCTTGGCCCTGTTCCCCTTCATAAATGTTAAGCAAGGAGTTCCCCTGCGTGCCGAAATTTAAGAAGAGTTCTCTCCCTGTAGTAGCGATTTCCATCCCTTGAGAGCAGCAGCAGAAACAGGTGAGGTTCTCGGCACTGTTGAGTAGTTGCCCAGCAAATACAGATGCTGTCTCTAGGGTGACTTACCTGATGTCAGTCCTCCCATCCTGATTTCCTTGACTCTCACGTGGTAGGTGTTGGCATCTTTGTATTATCTACGCAGTTCTATTACATAATAAGAGATGAGGCTTTTGAAAGTGTGTACGTTATAGGGTCATGACGTGATACCCCAGAGCCAAGATTCTGAGGCAGTATCCCCAGAACTCACTATTCTGCCCTCAGAAGGTTATGCGTCATGAAGTTGTTGAGTAAAATTCAGGCAGGTTGCCCAGCTGACCAGGTCAGTGCTCATTAGGAAGATGAAATGTTTAAATTGGCTTGAAACTGACGAGAAAAGACAGAGGGAGGGGATGTCTTTTAAGTGGCAGGGCAGGAAAACAGCACAGCCCCCCAGGAATTCAGACATGTGCCTCTTGGGGAATGCCTCCTCCTGACTAAAATCACACCAAAGTTCACTGTTTTTTATGGTTTATCTTCAGAAGGGGGTATCTGGTGTACTTTATTTCTATCTGACTATATGCTGTGCAGCCTGGTTTTGTGTGTGTGTGTGTGTGTGTGTGTGTGTTTTTGTATTACTCTTATCTTCTTCCCCAAATTTCTCACTTGTTTTATTAAACTATTAAAATTCGTTGGCTGGCTGATGGTTCCTTAACCCACACTAGGTTTTTTTGTTTTTGTTTTTGTTTTTAATTGGATTTAAACAATTGCTTCTCAGATTGCTTCTTCCAGGGTGCTAGCTTTGTTTTTACAGTTAGATACAGGTAATATGGCACCTCTTCTTTGCTTCTGGTCATATGAACCATTAAAGATAGGCGGTTGTTGTCTTGTTTTTTGGAGGTTGTTGGATTTTCTGTATGGAAAAAAAAAGGATTGTTGGTCGTAGTTATTTTCCTTCTTTAATTACGCGTTTTATTTTGGATGAATTTTAGACATATAGGAAGGTTGCCAGGGGAACACACGAGTTCCCATATGCCCCTCACCCAGTTTCCCCTGCTGTCAACATCTTGCAACACCAGAATATTTTTGTCAAAACTACAAAACTGATATTGGCCCATTGCTATGAAATAAACTCCAGACTTGGCACCACTTTTTCCATCAATGTCCTTCATCTGTTCCAGGATTCAGTCTAGGGTCCCATGTTGCCTTTAGTTGTGATGCCTCTGTAGTCTCCTCTGGGCTGCAAAAGTACCTCGGACTTTCCTTGTTTTTTATGACAGTAACAGTCTTGAAGAGTGCTGGTCAGGTGTCCTGTAGAATATCCCTGCTGTGGGTTTGATTGTTCCTTTCCTCATGATTAGACTGGAGTTTAAGAGGGGAAGACACGAGCCTAAATGGAAAGAATAGCTTATGTTATTGTAAATATCATCATTTGTATTATGTTTGGCTTAAATTGGCATTTTGTAGATTGTTGTGTAGAATACCACTGATAGAGGATTTTTAGAAAAATAGCCAAATGAGTTCCCTGTCTTCATAATTCTTTACATATATGAACACAAGAGAGACCTTAGGATGCCAGTCATTGGGGAAACCCAATGAAGTTTAACTTTGACTTGCCCAAAGTTTGACCTTAGAACATGTTAATCCTCAGAGTTACTGCCCCCAAGAATTCACACTGAAAATTGCTGACCTAAGGATGGTCAAATTCATTTGAGCTCCTCAGCGTTCATACTCATTGCCATGCAAGTGACATGTTATGGCTCGGAAAAATCTGCCTGAAGGATGATGGGGGGAGTTAAGTCTGTCTTTGGGGCATCTCCTCCCCAAGTTGGAGTCTCACAAGTCATCTTTCTTCCCTGTAGCTAAGAGCCGGGCCATTGCTATTCCTGTGGACCTGGACAGCCAAGTCAACAACCTCTTTCTGAAGTCCCACAACATTGTACAGAAAACTGCCATGAACTGGCGGCTGACTGCCCGCAATGCGGCTCGCAGAGACTCTGTTCTGGCGGCTTCTAGAGACTACCGGAATATCATTGAGAGATTGCAGGTAATGCCTGACCCAGAGAGGAGTGAACCTGAACCAGGTCTAAGGTGGTTCCCACACAGCAGTGCTTCCATGAGCCAGAGAAAAACCAAGATGGACCATAGAGAGATGTTGGCATGTGAGTAGATAGTCAAGCACCGTAACAGACATAGGACCGAGAATGCAAAGCTACTTGGGAAGAGGAAAGCTCCTCACAAAGTCATGGTCTATAAAGGTTCATAGATGTACAGATTTCTTTATGTAGAATGGGGACTCTGCTCTTACCAGGAAGGAATATTTAAGTATTACATAAGGGTACTTAGAATAAGGGCATGAGGGCTCCATGTTTTTTTTTATTTTGTAAATCACCCTGGGATATTTAGCCTCTTGATTTAGCAGGTAAACTAGTGTGATAATGCCGAGAAAAGAGTTTTCTATCAGACTGAGCCAACTGAAAATAAAAATGTTCCTAAATTCTACCTGGATTGTACTTTTTTTTTTTAGCACCTAGGAAGAGAGCTGTCCCTTTATTAAGGGAAGAGTAGTGAGTATTAGGGGTATATGAAACACTTAAATATACATCTTAACATGAGCACCTTCCTTTAGCAAGCTCTTTAAGGGTGTCTCTTACAGGAAGTGCATGGGCCATTGTCGGAGATTCTCAGACACTTCAGATGGGCCTGCTGCAGTGGTTAAGGGCATGATCTCAGGCCAGCGCCTGCGGTCAAGTCCTGACGCCATTTCTTAGAAATGCTGTGTCCTCGGAAAGGTTACTTTATTGCTCTATGCTTTGGTTTTCCCATCTGTGAAGTAGGATAATAGTAACACCTACCTCAAGGGGTGGATGTAAGGATTACAAGGCTGGTAACCTGTTCCCATTATCGGAACACATTTGCTTGCTTAACAAATCACAACAGCCATTATTTCCTTCTTTTCTGCTGTCCTACCTAGGTTGGCTAGGCTCGCTAGCTCAGGGTCTTGAATGTAGTCGCAGTGAGAAGGCAGCTGCGGTTGGACTCATCTTGGAATCTTGCACATGTTTGGCCATTGATGTTGGGACCCCTCCAGCTGGAGTTGTGAGCTGAAGCATCTCCATGCAGTTTCCCCATGTGGTCGGTGCTTGCTTGCAGCATGGTGGCTGGGTCCCAAGATCAGCATCTCAGAGAGAGAAAGAGACAACAAAAGCTGTAATGACTTTAGGGCACACATAGCATCACTTTTGTCAAATTCTCTTGGTCAAGACACTCACAGGTGTCCACTGAGGTTCAAGAGAAGGGGACATAGACCACCATATGATGGGAAGAATGAATGTCAGTGATGCAGTGTGAGAAGAACGTGCAAGAGAAGATATATTGCAGTGGCCATTTTGGGAAAATACGGTTCATGTAAACGGCATAGGATAGAGCCTGGCGTGTAGTGAGCACCTGAAAGATGACAGCTGCTATTATGATTATTACTTTTACTGTCATTGCTGTTAGGACTGTAATAATGAATCTCTGTGAGGTTATATAACCAGCCTACAGATGCATTTATTAGCTCTCCTCATGGTGGGCACTAGAATGCAATGGTGATGAAAACCACAAATGAGTAGTGCTACGGAGAGCTGCTGAGGAACCTCATCTTGTCCAGAGCTGGCATGGTGATCCTAGGCTTTGCTGAGGAGTGATGTTTGAACCAAGATCAGAGGAATATAGGACTTACTTAAAGAAAGGAGTAGAAGGGAGGGTAATGCATATGAAAAGAACTTTTTATGGGACAGAATGTGATGCATTTGAAGACCAAAGGAAGGTTAGTGTGGCTGGAAGCCCATGGAGCTGGGGAAGTAGGAAGGTGTTCTTAGGTCAGGGAAAGAATTCCACCCTTCCTCTGACAGACCCAGTCTTGAAGGTAATTTAATTCAAATAGAGTGCTTCCTGACTCCACTGTATTTTTAAAGTGAAGGGATATTACAGACTCATAATTGTTTGAATGCACAGTATTTTTTACTGTTCAGACTAAATAAATTATCTGCAGCCAAACACACCAGTTCCCAGATTTATTATGCATATTCTTGAGGAATAAAATAAAATATGTAAGCCTAGCTAATGCTTGTTATAAAGACTTGAGTAGTGGCTGAAAGGATCCTCATTATGCCGTGATTTATTGTCTGAGTCCCTGTAGTGTAAGATTGCCTAGGACAGCAGAAGTTATCATAATATAAGAACATTCACTTGCAGCCTGACTGCTTATATAATTAATCTCCATTGAGACATCCCCTCACTTAACACCAGCATCTTTCCCTACCCATTGCTTCACCATCCTTGTCTGTTGGCCTCTCCTCGATTGCTGAATGCTAAACATTTGACAATACAATGCAAATCAATTGCAGTGTAAAGTTCAAACCTTGCAAAAGATGCAGGATTTTATGAATATGATTTTGAAGAACTGCTTCAACCCCCTGCAAATGCTATAGACAAAGGTTTGCCAGAGTTAGGGCTGATAACTACTGAAGAAGAAAACTTTGGGTGCTTTCAAAAGAAGAAACAGATTTTTAAAAAAAAAAAATGACCCTCTTTTTGACTGTGCTGTGAATGTCAGTATGAATTAAGGGATACTGTAGTGTACTCTTGCTGGAAAAATTACCCTTCCCCCTAAAATAATTTGATCGATGCATGCATTCTTTATGCATCCTAAATATTATTGAGTGATTATAAATTTTGTTCAGTATAAAATAAATAATATTCACATTCTTTAGTTTTAGTTTTGGGGTAACAGTTAAATCAATTCTTTATTGACCATTCTCTATGAAATTTGGGTCTACAGTTACGTTGAATGACTTAAAGGTCATTTAAGTGACCTTTCCCTTGAAAATCTCCTTGGTTTACTAGGCCTTCCTCTATTGTCTATCATGCTGTGTTCAGCTCCCATCTTAGTTAGCAAGGCTTCTAGTTAGGTTCTGAGTCACTAAGCCATCCAGCAGACTGTAGCATCTTTTGAAGATAATTTCTCATCTGTTTTCTGCCATTTGCCTTTATATGGTGTTTGTTGTGTTGGTTTTGCTGCTCTTTCAACTTCTCTCTGTTTTCCTCTCCTACAGCTATGTGTTTTGCATTTGAAGACCATCATGCTATCAGGGTACATGTATTTAGCATGTTGATACAGCATGTTCATTCATTTGTGTGCTCATTTTGGTATGACTTTTTATTATATGAATAATCCATGCTTATTGGAAGTAATTTGACTGTATTCCCAAGTACCCATTTATGGAAGAAAATTGGAATCACCTGCAATCCCACCACCCAGAAAAAACTAGTAGTGATGTTTTGCTAATATTTAGAAACACCTGATGTTGTTTCTAAAAAATCGGATCATATACTACATGCTATTGTTTAACCATTTTTTGCATTCATATTGTAGTCATTTTTCTATGTTGTCGAGTATACTTTTTGCATCATATTTTAAAATATGTGGAATGACCCCTTAAGTGGCATAGGGTCATCACAATAGAAGGGCTGGGGGTGTTGTTTTTACCTCGTTCTCCATGTCAGGGGCTATGGCTTCAGATATCCCTGGGGCAATGTTTAATAATTTGTGATAAATATCAGACAGCATTAACGACGCTCTAACCTAGCCTAGGTTGTGGTCATTTTTGAGGTCAGAAATGAATGTTCTCACACTCCTGTAGTCAGCCTCGGCCTGAGCTGCTCACCAAAGCTGTACTTCATTCCGTTCCAGGACATCGTCTCGGCTCTGGAGGACCGTCTAAGGCCCCTGGTCCAGGCAGAGTTATCTGTGCTCGTGGACGTGCTCCACAGACCTGAGCTGCTTTTCCCGGAGAACACAGATGCCAGGAGAAAGTGTGAAAGCGGTGGCTTCATTTGCAAGTAAGCAGCCTCTCACTCTGGGGTGGTCGACTGTGGAGCCCTGCTGACCAGACAAAGTACCTGTTCATTAAGAAGCAGATGCTGGCCTGGTTTTTAACTTTGACGAGTACAAGGTCATGCATTAGAGTCCTGCTCTGACCTTTCTAAAGTCTGTGGGTTCACTCGTACTTCCTGACACTTGTTTTGCGTGAGAATTTCTCCGATCATCTTCCGTACCATAAGCACCAGCAGGGTGTCCACCGTGGGCTGGAAGGGTCGTGACCCTTCTGCCCTCAAAAAGCTCAGACGTACCAGGATCCCACAGTCTTTTCCCAACATCTTTGTAACTTCTTAGTTTATGCCTTGAGGCATTATCTGTAAGAAACAACAGGTTCCATCAGTGGAAATCTCCGTTTGATTTTTATCCTAAGGTGGGTTGGTTAACTTGAGAGTGGGCTCTGCCTCAGAGCCCCTCCAAGGACCCTGAGTCCCTCAAAGAACAAGACTATGGGTTAATGAACAGTGTTTATTCACCTTAATGATCATCCTCATGACTTTTTTTTGTTGTTGCTGTTTTTTAATACCAGTGGCATATTTTAACCATGTTATCAGCACCCCTTGCTGCGTAAAAAGCCACACTCTATATAAACTAACAGGTTTGAGTAGGTTTGAGTGGACTTCTGTACTATTTCTCTTCCCCCTGTCGTCTCCCCCTCTTATGTGATAGACTCCTGCCCAGGGTGCCCTTTTGCTGTTACTGACCAGCGGGTGTCACTGTTGAGACACTTTAGAGACCAACTGGCAGTTCTCACTACAGTGAATGCCCCGAAGCATGTCGAACCTGTGAGCCTTTGATAAATATTTGTTCATTAACTGACTACTTAAAATAAGTTGCTTGTGAAGTGATTGTTTGTTTAATTCAAAGATCATTTCAGGGACCTAATGCATGGTTTCCCCTCCATTCAGGTTGATAAAGCATACTAAACAGCTGCTAGAGGAGAATGAGGAAAAACTCTGCATTAAGGTCCTACAGACCCTCCGAGAAATGATGACCAAAGATAGAGGCTATGGAGAAAAGGTACTGCATTTTATGCTCTTGTCAAGACAAGATCTTGCTATTCAATTGAAATGGGATCATGGGTTAGAAATCCGATGTAGTTCAGGCGTACTGACTGAGGGGACTTATTACTTTTTAAAGCTAATTATCCTGTCATAAAAGGTAGCTAAATCATATGTCTTCTCTTCTAAAAATCACATATACTTAGATGTCTTATAGGCTGCTAATGTTAGAGAAATAGTAATAAGAGATTTTGTCTCAATTCCCGGCATGAGTGCAAACGCCTCTTGTGTATCAAGGCACGCATTCCTGACTGGTGGGTTCCAGCCACGCATACCTGTGGGCCTGCTTGGTTCTTTCTGGTGAGATGTTGCACAGTGCTTCCAGTGTACTGAAAAACTCCCTCTGGGTCTAACTGGAATTAGGGCAGGCAAACATATTACCCTTTCTAGCTCAGACTGGGACACGGGCCGTCCCTGGGACGTGCTAATTTCCTGGCATAGGCAGTGAGCAAGGATGTGCAGAGACCACTCCCCACACTTTTGATTTTGGTCCAAGTGGGATAAAAACAATCACATTGCCCCTCCTTTCTACCCCTTCCCCACCTTAAAAAATTGCAGGTCCTGAATTTAAAATTCCACCAGTTTTCATTTGAAGGTAGTGTGTTCACTAATGGACTCCTAGCTACTTTCGTAGCATTTTCTGAGCAGGTAAATGCACTGATATCATTGGTTTGTCAAAATACCCAATAACTCATTGATTCATCTCTGCGAAGAAGCCTTGATAATTAAATCATAGTCTTCTTTGTCAAAGTGGGTGGTGGCAACCAGGTCATTTCAAGCATAGGAATCTGTAGGGATCTTGATTTCTGACCTAAGCAATATCTTATGCAAATATTAGAATAATTTCACATGTGAAAATCTTTGGGTAAGAAAAGTAAAACAGCAAAGTACACAAGCCCTTTTGTAGTATATACATTCCTTCCTGTCCCCAAATCACACGGCTTTGAAATGTCACCGAGAATTTTAAAAATACATAAATTAAAGGGTGAATGAATGTGGACTAATTAGGAAATAAGTATCTATAACTCAGTAGGAACTTTGAGGCGATAGCCTACAAGAAAAGAGTTTATAAATATAAATGGTAGAGGTGAAGACCCCTTGTACAAATGAGAAAGGATGAGATGTCCTTTTCATACAAGCACCTATAGATACCTGTGTGGATCTTGCGCTGACACACAAGGAATAGGCAAAGGCTAATAGCAGAGAGGACCAGACAAATAAGCAGCGTTTATTTCACAAGATTTTTATTTTTCTTTTTCTTTTCTTTTTTTTTTTTTAAGATTTTATTTATGTATTTGACAGACAGAGATCACAAGTAGGCAGAGAGGCAGGCAGAGAGAGAGGAGGAAGCAGGCTCCCCGCTGAGCAGAAAGCCTGATGCGGGGCTCGATCCCAGGACCCTGGGATCATGACCTGAGTTAAAGGCAGAGGCTTCTTTAACCTACTGAGCCACCCAGGCGCCCCGAGGTCTTTATTTTTCTTAAAGTGACCTTTAAGGAGTATTTTTAACATACAATTCTAGTTACAGAAATTCACTCTTCATAATAAGATAAAATCCACCAAAAGGGCCATAACCAGCTATGAATGTATTTGCAGGTTTGGGGGCATAAAACCTGATTTTAAAAGGTGGAGACCAGTTTTCTCTTCTTTAGAAGATCTGTTCATTTCAATGACTGAGATTTTTATAGTAAACGTGGTGTCTACTCCCACGAACATTACAAGTTGTGATTATACTTCCATTTCTCTCAAGTTTTTTTGTTTGTTTCTGTTTTTAATATCATGGAAAGTGGAAAAAAGCTGGGAGTCGGGTCTGTTGCTTGGCATCCACGTACATCAGGGTCTTTGAGCCACATGGAAGATATGCTTCTCCCCACCAGTTTTCCCTGCCTGTTTGCTAACTGGGAGAATATCAGAGACCATGGGAGATACTGGATCTGAGATGTTGTAAAATTGTCTGTTATAAACCTCACGAAAAACAGTAGAGCCTACAGCTTTAAGAGGGCAGGAGGTGGAGGTCACTATGAAAGAGTAAATTGTCACAGTTTAGAAGAGGTTCTCAGGCCCTGGCTCACAATTTTTTCTTTAGCTGGTGAAGGAAGTAGCCACACCCAAGCAGAGACAGGCTTAAAGGAAAGATGGCATGTCTTTCCAGTCTGGCTGGGGCTGTCTTCCCCCTTCACGAAAGTGAAAATACCGTAGGCAAATGTAGGTCATGCAACCAAGGAAGACATTCCAGAAACCCATGTTAGTGAACAGCTTCAATACCTATGGCACATACTTAGAATGCTTCTGGCCCTATGCTTTGTGGGAAAATGCTACTTAACTATTCACATTAATTGAATGTAAAAGAGTTGGTGCTGGAGAGGGAGGTTGTGCTAAACTATCTCTGTTTCTTCTGATCCGGTAGTGGGTATTAAATTTGTCCTGTTTTATTAAGGCTTTTTGAAAATGATTTTGATGATTTGCTGGCTCTTCCTGTTTGACTACAAATGCATGATGTATGGGGTGGGCCAGCTCCTTTAAGGGTGGAAGGAACCCAGAGCCAAGAAACTAACCTTTCTCAGGCAAACCAGTTGGCTTTGGTTGATAAAATAAATGAGGTGTTCTTTGGACTGGTTGCTCAGGGCACAAGGGCAGGTGTGAGGTCATTTCCGTCTTCCTGGCCCAATTTTCCTATTAGCTGTCTCTTTAGTGGAATTTGTCCCATGACTAACACCCTCCTGGGATGTCCAGAATTGTTCTGCCTCCCTGCCCTATCCTGAGTTTTCATGGCCATAGTCTGGTTTGGCATCACTTTGTCCCACTCCTCTTCTGCACACTAGGAGGCCATGGCGGAGAGCTGAAGAGACTTACCAAGGTCATGTGGCAAGTGCCCGACAAGATCAAGACTGAAAGCCAGGGTCCCAAATCCCAGTGCACTGCCCTTTTGTCCCACCCCTCAGGTGGTGTCCACCCTACCTTTGGGCCAAGTTTTCTTGTCTTCTAAGCCATACTCCTTAAAGAGACATAGATGCCTTTATTTGTCTCTGTTTTCATTCAATATTTAGGATTGTCAAGGTCACAGATGAAAATGAAAGTTGAGATAGTTCTTTATTATCCTGTTGAAAAATGTTGAGACATTAGTGTGCTTGCATAGATCTACTTGCCTGAAAAAGAAAAGCTACTGCCACCCATATTACTAGACAGATTAAAATGTAACAGAATCACTGTAACACTGACTTACATTTTTAAAATGCATTATGTACCCATTAGTGTCCTAAAGTATGTCTTAAATAAGTCACATTCTTTGAATTCTTATTATATGCCAGCCGCTGTACTAAACATATGTATTGCCTTACATCAGGTCAGCCTCAGAGATAGCAGTATTGTTATTGTTTTATACATGGGGAGAAAACTTAGGCTCAGAGAGGTTCAGAAACTTGCCTGAGGCCACACAGGAATGGAGGAGCCAGGAATTCAAACCTGAACACTCTGGCTCCAGGGTCTTCTCCACTGTATCATTGGTGATTGACAACATCTGAATGTTTGGAAGTCCACCCACAAGTGTAACATTTGAGTTTCGGTCATGTTCCATCATTATGTAAATGACATGAACTAGTGGCTCTGACAGCACTGTGGGTAGCAAAATTTAAACATCAGCTGAGTTGTGATGTCTCACCTAATTGAAAACAGTCTCCACTTGATGCCAACTGGCTGTACAAATTACGGTTGTCCCAGGGTCCTCCACAACCTGTGGTTCTGGTCAGGTCCCAGAAGAAAGCCTCAAATTGGTGAGTAGCCAGTGGTCAGTCCTCTGTTCTTGGTCAGCTCCCTGATAGGTGCCTTTCTAAGAACTATCATACAGGAAGCCAAGCTCAAGGCTGCTGGAAGAAGATTATCGCAAAAATTTAATCATGCTCATTTAGGAATTTTAAAAAATCATCTTTATTATGTCTCTAAAATGCAAAGGAGCAGCAATGAGTATTTGCCTCTTAATATAAATATTAAAAATGATCACCAAAATAACGATGAAATATGTTTTTGTGTGATGCTCACCTCTTGCTGTCCTTTGTATTCAAGGTTAATAAACCTTAAAATGATAACAGGACTTTACAGCTATTCTAGCAGTGCCTACTAAACTCTGCTTTTTAAAAGAAAAAAAAAATTTTAAACTCAATTAGCCTTAGTACATCATTAGTTTTTGATATAATGTTCAATGATTCATTAGTTGAATATAACACCCAGTGCTCATCATATCACATTCCTGTTTTTTTTTTTTTAATTTTATTTATTTCTTTGACAGAGACAGATCAGAAGTGGGCAGAGAGGAAGGCAGAGAGAGGAGGAAGCAGGTTCCCCGCCTAGCAGAGAGCCCGATGCGGGACTCGATCCCAGGACCCTGAGATCATGACCTGAGCTGAAGGCAGAGGCTTTAACCCACTGAGCCACCCAGGCGCCCCCACATTCCTGTTTTTAATCCAAAATTAAACCATGTCTTTATTGAAAAACAAAAACAACTTCCCATAGCTAAACATCTCCAAAATTGAATCTGAATCTCTATATAACTCAAAGAACATCTAAATGACCTTAGACCTGGCTTGAAAAGCGAGCATAGTTATGTTATATGTTATATATTGGCTTCTCTGTCGTCTGTTGTAGGTTTTTCTATTAGTCAGAGAGCTTTGAAAAGAAATTCAGAAGCCAAGAATTAATATAAAAGGTTATCTCAGAACTTATTTAAAATCTATTTTGTCTTCTGAATAGTAGTAGCTGTTTTACTACTAGAGAATTTCTGACCTCAGGTTAATGTCAGGGTTTTCTCATACAAATCGACAGTAACCTGTTAATTACCAATGGTTCTTTTCTCTAGGTGAATGAACTGTTAGCATTTCCAGCTATCAGGATTTTTATTAAGGAACTTAAATTTGCAAATGTACTATTAACAAAGCATGATAAAAACAACTTGAGGATTATCTCTCACCTTTTAAACAAGCACAATTTTGAATAATGCTCCAGTTGTTTTTTTTCTTTTTCTAGAACTTGATGCTAATCATTTACTTGTTACTAATATCACTTGAATTGGCTCTAATCATCTTTGGGGGAAAATGTGCTTTTTTTTTTTTTAAGTCATCAATAGTTCTAGGATTTGGAGCTTCTGCTCTTAGGATATGTTGTCATACTATTTGCTGAAATGGAACCTGGTTCTGAGACCCCCAGAGCCCTATGGAATGGTAAAATGAATGGAAAGAAATAATTTTCTCCTAAGCTGTGTTGATCCAACTATATCATCCTTGGCTCTCCTCTTTCCCACCCTCTTCCAAATGAACATGGTTCTTGATTGGGTAATTGGCCCTTGCTCGCAGCTCAGTTCAAGTTTTCATATCTGTAAGAGAGGGGGGATGTGCACCTCTCAGCCCCCTTGGGTCAATGACCTGGAAGGTTTGCTACCTGCCAAGTGAACACAGTGTGGCAGCATCCTGCCCCATCCTGAGTGGCGCAGTGCAGAGCAGATGTCACTGTGAGCGGTGGTGGTCAGTGCCCCAGATCCCTGCACCCCTTCAGATGGCCCCCATCTAACAGCACTCCAAAGTGAGAGACTCCGCGCTAAGACAAAGTTTCTAACACTTCACTTGCTGATACTTCCTAACATTTCCTTCTTTTTCTCCCCTCTTTTTTTCTTTTCCAGCTCATTTCCATTGATGAATTGGATAATGCTGAGGTCCTAATTTCATTTTTTTTTTCAATGTCCCATGGTGATGTTTCCATGACACCCTTCCAGTGAACACTGTGGTCTGTCCCCCAGTCTCCGCAGCATCTAGTATCTGACTTCGTGTAGTGTGCCTTCTGGGCCTGAGTTCAGTCCTTTGTGTCTTGTCTGAGCATTTCCCACGAGTTTGTTTGCCATTTGTCCTTGGAGATCCCATCAGAATCTAGATAAAGATTTTCTAAACTGTGATAAGATTTCAATCATTCACTGTTTGGAATCTCAACTAAATTTGTTGTTGATGCTTGTCATTAACCTCTCTCTGCAACTCAGTGTTCATACTTAAAAAGAGCTGTTCTTTCTGGATGCAGAGCATCAATGCAAAAAGAAATAACCACATTTATATAGTTTGAAAGTGGTAAAAAACCAAAACACTGTTCTCTTGGTCCACATGTTGGAAGGTATTAAGTATGAGGGATCATATACAATTTTGTCTAAGTGCACTGTGAATTCCAAAGTGCTCATTGAGACTGTCTAGCCGCAGGTTTACAATGGGATTAAGAATATACTGGATCTGTGGCTTTTCATCCAGGAAAACTACCTAGAGGTCAGGAAATTGAAATGTTGTCTCGTGGATTCTCTGCTTATGTATCTAATTGGTTTTACTAACCACAGTTACCGTGGGGACCAATAAGTGAAGTCATTTTATTTGGGATTTGGGGGCCTCTGAAATATTGCTTGTTTGGTGAATATTTTTCATCATTCCCTGCCATATGTTTAGGTGTCAATGCATGTTATACAATTAAAGTATACAAATGAGGGAAATTGAGCACCCTGGGAAAACATTTTTTATTGGACTTTTAAAAAATCCCTTTCCTGCTCTACCTCTTTAAACATCTGTTACTTCCTTTGATAGACCAATTCATACCTCACTCTGGGTGAGATAGAGCTGCCAGAACGAATACATTTGTCTATTCTAATACCCTCCACCATCCTTTCAGACCTATTAAGAGATGGTTCAGATTTACTTAAGGAGAGTTTGAATCACAGACTGAAAACTGAAAGCAAGTGGTTCTGAATTTGGTTCAGTTTCCTCAGGAACGGAGCTCAGAGTGGTTAAGTGACTGGACTTAGCTTGCACAGCCGGATGGTGGCTAAATTGAAGCTAACACACTGCCGGCTCTGCTCCTGTCCTGGTGTGCTTGCTTTTCTACCACAATAAACTCTGGAAGCACGGACTTTTCCTTAGAGTAACCAAACTTGGACGGGGAGGAGGCCATGTCCTCTGGGATGCAGAGAAGGTGAGAAAAGGTGTTACAGTAAAGGCTTAATGAATGGCTCTAACTAGTGATTTTTGGCATTTCCTGGCTCGTTCTTTCTCTTCCTGGTTATTTCTGTGCCAGAAAAATACCTCATGCTGAATTTGCATGTTGGCATCTCTCATTCCTTTTATTTCTACCTGGAGTTGTATATGCCTCCCTGATTCGAACTTTTCCTCTGAAATACTGAAGTTGTGTTTCTATTTGCTTAAGTACAGATGAAGTCAGGAAAGGAACACCTTCCCTAATCAGAGTCCGCAATGTTATTAATATACTGTTTTGCACCATAGTAATCAGTTGATGTGTTTGCTTGCTCAAGATAGAACTTGGGTCTCCTGGCTGGGAGTTTATTGCTTGCTTATGGAAAGATTCCACAGTTGGAGCAGGTGTGTTTATAATTATACTCTAGGAAATAGAATACTGTCTGTTTATAAAAGAAGAATGTTCTGGCAGCCACTTGGATTCTTTGAAAATTCCCTGAGGAAGCAACTGCGGGTCCTCTCTCCGTTGTTACCCCTGGCAACTGTCAGAGCCCTGGGACACCAGCACTCCGTCCCCAGTCCCTCAGGCTCTCGGATCTGGTCCCCGAAGCAGAGATGGCTGATGGGCCTTTTTCATCAATGGCTGTTCTGGAAACTGCGACAGCTCCTGTGGTTTCTCCTCTACCAAGCCTTTTGTCCGTGTGTGCTGGTGGAGACCTGCAGCCCACAGCTGGGGTTCAGCAGAAGCTTAATGAGAGTTCATGCTGGCCCATGATACAGCCAAGGCCTCACACCTAACTTGCAAACCAATGTGGAATTCTAAACATGGTGGGGAATTGCCCCTTAAATAGTGTAGGGCGTATATGCTGATCCTCTGAATCCCTGATTGGGGGAGGGCCTCTCCCTTTTGGTGGTAGAGGCCCTTCGGACATCTCAAGGAAGGAGACGTGCTGTGAATGACTTGTGAAAAAGCAGAGTCCCTCTGTGTCTCTGTCCGTGCCCTGAGAAATCAGGGTGAAAGGAGAGAGAGCCACGGAGTCCCCGTAAGGAAAGGGAATGGTATGGAGCCCTCCAGCTGTCTTTTAGAACAAAAATCCATTTGAAACCAGGAAGAGGAGGTCTGGTTTCTTTCTCTCTTTTTCTTCCTTCTCCCTTTCTTCCTTCCTTCTTTTGGCAAATAGAGAGGCACAGTGTCTACCCTACCCCCTTAATTTTCTCTTTTACTTGGGGTGTTGGTTGATGGGGTACAGATTGAGTGCAGGGGATAAGGAAACTACCATACTTGGGTTGGTGTCCCTTCAGCTCACTCTTAACATTTATAGCTTGATGAATTGTTACATATGTATACACAGAAATCAAGATAGGATATGTTGCCATCACCCCCCCAAAAGTTCCCATTGCCTACCCATTCTTGGCTTTACATGGATATCAGTTGATATTAAAGATACTCTGTTATATGACTAATATTTGAAAACTTGTTACATTCCAGGCATGGTGTGAGGGGGAAGGACTATGGTGATGCCCCCGAATAGGCAGTGTCTGCTCTTCTGAAGTCCACAGTTGTGTGGCGGAGATGGCCAGTAGTACAAATAACTGTTCAGTGACAGCTGTCATGAGAATTGCCAGAGTGGAGAAGTACCTGGGGTTGGGTTATGAGAACCCATAATTTGAGAACTTCTACCTGAGTAAGGAGGTCACCTAAGAGCTTAGGAGGTCAGGTGAGAACAGGTGGGCAGCACCAGCAGCTTTCTAAACTGTCAAGTGCTGTGAATCACCTTTCTGAACTGTAAAGTGCTTTGCGAACCAAACCGTTGATTTCAATCCAGTATTCAAACCTGAGGTGCAGTCTGTACGACAGAACTGTAATCCGCCTCATTTTCACATACGTGTCTGTGGCAGGGAGCGTGGTGTGTTGGGAAAGTGTGTGCTGTAGCTCAGTGGGGCAAGCAGCATTTCTTCCTATTTGAGATGGGATCCCCATTTCATCACTGTCACTTGGAACCATGAAATCTCCAGCGCCACTGGTGTCAGCTAGCAACCTTCCTGCACCGCAACAGAAAAGCTAGAGTGGCATTCCCACTGGTTTAAGGGCGACTGCCTCCTGCTTCAAGGGAGCCCTCAACTCATCCCACCTTGAGCTTCTTCTGCAACCCAAGGATGCCACCCAAGGAGAACTCTGTAAAATTCAGGAGGGGGAGAAAAGAGAAACACAAGAATTATTCAGTTTCACCTTCAGGGGGCGTGCTTATGACATCGAACCCCGGGCTGGAGGTGTCCTACTTTTTTGCATTGCTGTGAACTGCTGGGTTTGGGTACCTGCCAACATTCAGGCGGCAGTTACATAAGAGCTGCTTTTTTTCCTGGAATTTAGGCTCACTGCTGATGTGTGACCTTCAGCAGTAATTGCCAATAAATGCAGCAGGGCTGTTTACTGTTAGACACCGGCAACCATACAGCAAGCGAGCTCAACTCCGAGCACACAGAAGCTGTTGCAGGAAGATTTTGAGGGATGGGGAGGTCGGTTGGGGGGTGTGTGCGTTTGTGGGTCTGTGTCTGTGTTTTGATGCTGAGATTATTCCGTGGTGACTGAAATTGTATAATTTAGTCAAGTCAGAATGCGTTTTTAAAAAATGAATTCTGCTCTTGAGCTCCGATGAACGTGTTCTGTAAAGGTGAAACTGCATCATCGGGGCTAAATTTTTACTTCTTACTTGGTTCCTAAAAACAAATGCCATTAATAAAGGGCATTGTGTTAGCAGATGTGAAGGTTTAAAATCGTTCTGCTAAAATGCTAGATCACATATTTTAGCTCAGTTTTCTTTAAAGCTTTCTGGTCTCTCAAGGTGGGTTTCAAAGGCTCAGGAAGAATGGGTCCCAGCAAACATATTTGCAAGCCTGTCTGCTGTTGGCTAGTTGGTTGGTTTCCCTCCTCTGAGGTTTTGAGTGGGTGAAGAGGAACTGGAGGCCAATTCACGGGTGCTGGAGTTCATACTTTCCCTTTGATGTGCTGAATAGGAGAGTCATAGTATTTTGTCGTTTCTTGAACTGTATTCAGCTTCTGCTGAGGATGGTCCATAGAAGAAGACCTTATCTTTCAGAGGAAAATTCTAGAATCCCATGGTTAATGGAAAGATTTATGTAATTGGCAGTGGAAAACAAAAGGTCTTGTTTTTTTATTTTATTTTTTTTATAAGGCTGTGGTCTGCACTATCCTTTTGGAGGCATACGTGAAACGTATGCATGCATGTGAACGGGTACTGTTGTACATACATACACTAAATAGTAACTCTAGGAAGACCAGGGGCTTTTTTTTTTTAAAGATGAGAAGGTATGATATCCTTCATTTATAGTAGAATTCTATCCTAAGATAAAATGTTAGGTATGTTACATGTTGTAAGCAAGCATGTCCATGTCTCACAAGCACATATTTGATACTACTCAAGTACCGTGGTTCTGGGGACTTGATTTGTGATCTCAGCCAAGAAGGCTGCTTGGGATTTAGTGACTTGAGATTCATTTTGAATTCCTACTTAAAAGCTAGTCAATTGACTAGACGAGGTGTGCAAAAGATTTCAATTGACACATAAGATCAGTAAAGAAATACAGAGAGGCAATAGGGTGCAATAGTGGATTTCCAAGTTCAAAACCAGGCGACATCAGACCACTGTTCATCACCTGCTGGTTTGGGAGGCTCTGCCTTGATTGGAGGTGTCAGCGCCTGGGACTAAGGTCAGGAAGACTTGTCCAAATTCAGACATGACCATTTTCTCAAAACATATACCTCTTTAATGTGTACTCATTAAAGATGCCCTTTCATGAAAAAAAATTAATATTAAAAATGTGCTGTGAAAAATCACTTCATTATTAAACATTGTGTTTTGGTTTGGGCCTTATATTTTGTATTTATGTAGCTTTTTTTTTTTTTTAAGATTTTATTTATTTATTTGACAGAGATCATAAGTGGGCAGGGAGGCAGGCAGGGGTTGGGGGAAGCAGGCTCCCTGCTGAGCAGAGAGCCCAATGTGGGGCTCGATCCCAGAACCCTGAGATCATGACCTGAGCCTAAGGCAGAGGCTTTAACCCACTGAGCCACCCAGGCACCACTGTAGCTTTTATCTTATTCGAACAATATAGCTTATTATAAATATGCTTCTGTTTTTCAAAACTTACTGCCATTAAATAACCTCATCCTCAAGGAAATAGAGCTGAAATCCTCTTAGAAGAAAGTACTGGTAAAGGCACTTGGCTTTTGTTGTTTTTGGGTTTTGTTTTGTTTTTTTGCCAAATCATGTGCCAGATATGGTTTGGGCTTTGCTATGCCTGAAATCATTTTATGTCCTAGCACGTTGTGTTATATGTAGGGAACTTGCCTTTAGATATTATGAAATGAAGTTTACTGAAAATATACCAAGCATTGTTTAATGTTTTAACTGGAAGAAGTCCTAAAGAATAGCTGCTCCAGTCTCCTTGAACTCCAGGTCAGAACGTGGAAGCCCAGAGAGGTTCAGTGCCTGGGTCAGGTTCACACAGAACCAACGCCTGGTTGCGCTTATGGACCCATGACCCTGTGTAGCACCCTTGGGTTTTCTGTTCTCTTTTAGGAATGGATAGTCTTTCTATCCACTCTTTAGTGAATCCTGAGGCTGCAGAGCATCCTCTGTTTTCTTAAAAGGCTTCATGAAATGTTCAAGGAAAAAAAAGATAATTTTAATTTAGTTATTATTTTGGAAATTAATTTTAAAACAAGCATGACAGTAGTTTAGGGAAGCAGCAGAGTGAGTATACAATCATAAAACATATCAGAAATCACTGATGTCTGAGTGATTAAGAAATAGCCATACACTACTTATGGGCATTCTAAAAGTATTCACCATACTTCTTCAGTCAAAGGGACCTCAAACAAGAAAATTTTAAAAACAAAACCAAACGCCACCACTTGCAATTCAATCTTCTTGATTTCCTTTAACTTTTGATTGGCAAAGGAGTAGGATAGGGTAGCTCTGTGGGTTCCTGCCATAAACCGGTGCCTCTAATCTTTTTGTCCTAATCCTGTGGGATCCATATAAAAGGATATGTTAGTGGGAAGGTAGCCAGTGCAAATAGTAGAAGGTAACCTGTTTTTCCATTGGTATCTGGCTGCTCTAAAATACGTGGGTCATTGCTTTAGTTCTGCTTTTTCTCCTTGTCCCTTCTGCACTGAGGGAGATAGCAAATACGTTTGTACAGTTTCAGTTCTTTAGCCTAGAGCATACAGAATTTAAAGAACAGAGTCTTGGGTTGTGATATTATTTATATCTTGCAAAGACCTATAACTGATTTCTGTTTTTATTTTCCTTGCCATGTGTCCGTCCTTCCTGCCACTCTGTGTCTCCCCACCCCAACATGAAGCTCAAGACTCTGGAGATCATTTTTTTCCCTGAGGCCAGTGGCGTTGTACTCATGTCTGAAAAGTCTTCTGTCCCTAATTGAGTGAGCAGCCCTCCACGTATGCCCCACTGTCCTTGGAGAATGACTTTAATCTTTGTACTTAAAGAGATCTCCTATATCTTTTCTTCATTTTACCTGTTCAGAAATAGAAAACAAGACAGAAACCGTGAAATTACATAACGACAATCTTCTATGGAGAACATTTTTTTTTCCATCTTGGGGATCAAACCACCAAAGCGGTAGCACTGGGCTGGGTTGAAACACTACCAGATCTCACAGCGTCAGTCCTTCTGTGCTTTCTACACCTGTTCTGGCTCACCAGCCGACAGCCACACTCTGGCCTCAGCAAGGTCATTCACTTGAAGCGTGAACCTTGGCCTCATTCCATAGTCGCAGACTGTACCTTGAACTAGCCAGCCGTACCTGGTGCGTGACTTTGGTCCAGGGAGATGTGGGTAGGGTCTGCTGGTTACCTCTGACATCAGTCAGTTTCCTGCTCCAAGCATGTGCCCTGGTGGAGGACAGATTCATGGAGCTGTCTTTCACAGGCTTTGGGGCTCTGGGAAGGGGAGTGCCCCTGAGAGCCCTGTTACCATTACCCACCCCACTCCCTCTCCCTACCCCCATTGGGTATGCACTGTGATGGCTTTTTCTGTCTCGGTGGACAAACAAAGCACAGGTGTGCACTGGTTCTTTCTTTGGTGTCTTTTTTTTTTTTTTTTTTTAAGATCTATTTCCTTCTTGGTCACTAGTAGTCTTCTATTTCTTTCCCTATTATTCCTAAATATGTTTCCCTATCTCAGGCCAGTTGGTTTCTTCCATCATGACCACATTGAATGCAGTTTAAAAGAGAAAGTATCTCCTTACCTCTGTTGCTCAAGACCCAGTATAGCCATGTCACCTCATCTTTGATCTTGCCTTCTGTGTCTTGTCCTTGATGTTGGTCTCTGGATTTCTTTGTGGCCCCCAAGATTCAAGTGCCATAACTAACATGCTTTGTTTTACTCCCAACTAGCTCCCACAAGCTCCAGATTTGGAGAACTCCACAGAGGTGTGTGTCGCTCACCTATATTTGCAGTGACAGCAAATATGGGTGATTCTCAGTTGTCTCGGTTGAGTGTCTGAGCTGTTGTGGTGAAATTTCTGTCATGGTGGTAGGTGCAGGGGGAAGTCTTCTAGCCAGGCTGGGAACTGATGGTTTCCGTAATTGAGGAGGCTCTCAATGTAGAAAGTAAGTTCAGAGTTACTGGGGCTAAACCAGAGCATGCCTCCCGTGAGGAGATGGGGTTCTCGAAGTAAAGGCTTTCACACAAAACTGTCTCAGTTGTAAAATACTCATTTGAGCAACTCCAGAATGTCAAGACCTTTCTCTTGTTCTACAGAATAGACTCTGTGTTCTGTGCAGAGGTGATGCAAATTTGAAGTCCTGGATATTAACGCATGGTTTTGGTGAAAGCTACTAATAAAGTCATGGTTTCACATTGCATTCTTTCTGTTCTTCCTGTTGCTAACTAAACTCGTTAAATGAAGGACTGGAATTAATTAAGGCTTCTAAAATCATAGAGAAGCTTTTTGGAGAGACCTATTTCTAAGTATCAAAATTTACTTTCAGAAGCTCTACTAAAATCACGGGAGGGTAAAAGCATGAATGAAGTGTATCTCATCTGAGAAAAGTCTAATGAAGATCTTAAAAATAAAACAAACATTATCAAATTGCCGAGTTGCATTGCGGCTGCTTTACGATGATCAGTCTCTAATATGCTGATCAGAGCTCCTCACTGTTCACAGCTTTGATTAGAATGCTGTGAACCAGTGGGTTGGGGAGAGCTGAGGGGCCATATATGTGTGTCTGCTCAGAAGTGTCAATGCATTGATGTTCTGATGCATGTGCTGTGCAGTTATGCATGTATGAACCGTGAGGACTTGCCCTGTTGGTGTCTTGCCTTATAACCCCTTCTGGGGTCCTGTAAAAATACATAATATAGCATACGGCCAAAAAGTCGGAAACCTGCTCATTTACATAGTGCATTAGGGTTGGGGACAGGACAGCTGTTAAGCAGTATTCAAAGTAATTGAGCATTCGTAGGTGCCTGGGGAAACATTTTAAAAGGCCTCCAATCCTTTTGTGTAACTCTTAGCTCAGTATGAGCTCTTGGTGTATTTCATTTGTGACTGATGCTGAAGATGGTGTGTCTGCCTCGTGTTGTACTTAAAATGGAATTTCTGCGTGCTTAGCAGGAGCTTGAGCCGAGCCCCCCCCTGAGGCAACTGGAAGACCATAAAAGGGTACGTAGTCTTGGACTCTGGGAGCTAATGACCATAATGCCTCCCTCAGCCATGCACTGTAATACAAAGACAGCTTATGTTGGTGTTGATCGTGTTAAAGCATTAATTGGCTCAGGACCAATCACAGCCATTTGTATCAGTGAGGCTAACTGGTGAGTCCACCTATTATCTACCTACTTGGGCCACAGACCCTGCCAGTGTCCAAATGATGACCAGTAAGCTTTTCATGACCTCTCTTCTTTTTCTGTAGTGGCTCTCTAATTAGGTGAAGTCTTAAAAAAAATTTTTTTTTCTGTAAGTCATTGATTATCATTACAATTAATTTATAATAAGCAAAAGAAATTTTATAAAAAGTTCATAATTGTATTACTTGCTATAAAAGCAGCTAATGGTATAACATTTCCTCTGCCCACTTTTTTTACGCAGGTGTGCATCATGTGCCAATGAACATTTTCTTTGTCCTTGGGATATTCTAAGTTTACGACTTCCGTACCTTGCTGTTGTCATTTAATATTGTCTGTGATGCTTTTCTTTGAAAGTCTGAAAGTTAATAGCTCTCTGAAGTTCCACAAATGAACAAGTGGTTTGTAATATTTTCCTCTGATGAGGAAATGAAGAAACGTGTACATCTCTGGGTAGATTTCTAGAAGGGGCATTCTTAGGCCAAAGCATAGATACTTTCTTTAGGTGCTCATTATGCATTGCTAAACCATTTTTTACAAGGCTTATCTACATCATTAGCATGCTGACCAATTCATGTTACTCATTTTTGGAAGATAAACCAGATATCCTGGATTTCTGAGTACTTATCATATGCCAGTGACCGTGCTAAGACTTTTACATATGTTAACTCATCAATTTAATTTTTGTTAATGCTGGACGTTGACTCAGTGACACAGTCTTCATCCCCATTTCACATTAGGAAACTAAGACACAGGAAGATGGGGTATAACAAAGAATGCCTTGGAATTGTGGTCATCAGTGTCCTGGAGGATTTATGCCTGAGGTAAATGGGGTGGCCCATGCACCTTTGTTCTGCTCATAGGTCCCAGCCCCTGCCCAGTCCCACTACATCCCAAATTCTTTGCATTCTTTTGTGATTGTAATTTCTCAGGCTATGACCAAAGAGGAGTCCCGGTGGAGCTGGCATTTAGCCTTTCCCTTCCAGCATCCTGGATCTCTGGCAGTTAGTCAACCAAGAGCCCCTGTGCATTCCTGTGTTTTCCATACGTGCCTGTCCTTTAACAATTACCATGGGCCTTAAAAGTAGCTGGTAAAGACCCAGAGCCATCCCTCATGCCCCAAGTTCTCAGGAGTCAGAGTATTGAATGCTATCTAAGGATGTAAGCTTTGGAATTAGAAAGAGGTTCAAGCCTTCCTGTGCCAAGTCCTAGCTGTGTGATTTAAAGCGAGTGATTGACCCACCCTGTTCCTCATTTTCTTCTGCTGTAAAATGGGGATACTAATGGTCTCCGCACCTTAGGACTGCCCTACTGAGCTGTGCGTGTGAAGCACTTAGCACGGTGGCTGGATTATGATAAGGAATATTAACTATTGTATTGTTACCTTGCAGACTGACACGCTTCAATTGATTTGGTAGATAATAGTAGCAAAAGGAAGGTATTTTTAAACTGAGGCGCGACCTTAGTGCTGACTAAGGTGTGAAAGGCTCACCACTCATGTGAGAGGCTGATCTTTCCTGCAGCACATGGTTTTCAAGTGGCTGGAACCTAGGAAGACAAAAAGGTCACTTTTTCTCTCCTGTTTGTATGTGGCAATATTAACTCCTTAGTGCCTTGTTTGGCACTTCGCTCTGTCCCTATCATTAGCCACTTTGTTGAACTGATAGAAATGAAACTTGTTTGAACCAAACTTCAAGGTAGAAGCCTGATTTCATTACTCCCTGTCACTGAGCCACCATTTCACTGTTCTAAGATGACACTTACTACAAAAGAAACTCTTGGCCTTTGCCTTTTTTCTCAGTCTTAGATTATAATGTGTGTGTGGGATTTCTTACCAGAGAAAAACATCTGATATCTGTTTGCATACTAGAGGTGTAAACTTCTGGAAAAAAATTATTATTATTATTTTTTAAAGGGTTGCCTGGCCAAATGTTAAAATTGCAGAAATGACATTATTTGCAGAGTCTTTTTTTTTTCTTTTCTTCAATCAGGTTTCTGATCTTAGTACAGTGGGAGAAGTTTTGTGCTCTTGAGTAATTTATATCATGATGATTAGGAAGGCTTTTGTCTGCAGATTTTAATTTTTCCTAAATTAAACCACTGGCTCAAAAAACAGAATTTTTCTCAAACCTAAGTTTTTACACTAGGGATTTGCATAACTTTTTATAATGTTGTCCATTTTCTTTTTCCCTTTTTACCTAAAAGTATCAGTCTTTATTCTTTCAGAAAAGGAATAAATCTCAACTTGTTTTAAAAAAAAAAATAAAAAAGGCAAGTCCCACATGCTCTATGCTTTTTCCCCCTTGCAGCTTAAACTTTTTTGTGTGTGTGGAGAGAAGGTGAGGTGAATATGTGCCAAAAGTCTTATAATTAAGAAGGAAAAAAAAAGTTTGTAGGGTAGAATGTATGTGTGTGTGTTTTTCCATAATTAGCACATTTCATGATATTCTCTTATGGGGGAAAATGTACCATTTGATGCATCAGTTGCTATGGTAACCGCTAGGGTTTTTCTGTGGAAGGAGAGACAAAATGGTAATGTGAGATCCCTTTGTAACTTCAGTTGGCATCCAGGCTGCATAAATGTGAAGTTCCTGTTCCTGGAGTCCACGTGTTCCCAGATGGCATGTGTTCCTTTCTTTACCTCCCGCTCGCTTGATTGCAAACTGACCATTGCCCTCAAGCTCAAGAGTGGAAAATCTGAGTTGCTCCTGCCTGAACTGGAATTGACTGTAAAGTCGATAGCTGACACTTCCTTTGCGACGTGTGTTTGTTGGTTGGTTGGTCATGGTCACCCTGCCTTTGATTTGACCGTTCATTCCTACCATCTTCCATTTGCTAGCCAGGATGGTGACATTGGTTGTCTTTAGTGGTTGCAGCTCGTAGGTCTCAGCCCAGCCATCTACCTCTCAGACAAGGTTCCTGTGATGCCCAGAGGGACCCAGTTAGAGAATTAGATGGTTTGCTGCCAACCATTTCCTATCATGGGAATTCAAAGACTGTATGTTATTGAAAGAAAATCAAACTGTACATCATTATGGTGAAAAAAAGGAAATCAAATTTAATCTCCAGTTACATTCAGCATGGAGGTAACCTTTTCTTTGCCCCTTTTCTTTCTGGGGTGGCTTCCATGAATGATCCTTTGAAATTTATATTTCTCTCCTTTTATGAAGTCAGCCTTTCAAATCCCCGTGCTCTCAGCGACTGCGTTGGAGAGCATCTGTGTGTTTGTATTGGTGCTGGAGACGTAAACACCAGCAAAACTATATCTTTATACCAAAGTGTGGTTTTCTGAGCCATTAAAGAATATTGTACCAAATGCAATCTATTTAAAAAGTACGTGAAAACCTCATAAATAGCTTCCCTATTGGAAGCACTCTCAGAATTTTGTATTTACAGACAGCCAAGGTGGGTGACAAGTCTCACGAGCTAATAGATGCACCCTCCTTTGCTGAACTACAGTGAGAGACCCATATGTGGGTAGAAAGGAGAGAAGAAAACAGAGATTTTCCTATTTCCTGAACTCCTATTTATCCCCATCCCAACTTGTCCCTGGAGTCTTTGACCAGCAGCCTGAATTAAGAAAGAAGAAGAACTTGGCAGCGTAGCCCTGGGACCTTATGTGATTTTGACACTGAACTAAGGAGTTTTCTACCTTTCTCCTTTGTTCCCTGGTCCCACGTGCCCCTGGCACCCCAGCCTCTCTGCCCCTCTCAGGGCCCTTCCTGCTCTCCCATCTGCTTCCTCCCGTCTTATTTTTCAGACACCCCACTTGAAGTCTCCAGACCTATTCTTGGAGCTTATTCACAAATCACTTTAAATTCTACTGACTCGTGTTCCCATTGCAGGGCTCTTCAGAAGAACTCTTGAGCCTCTATTTTAGACACCCGCTATATCTCAGCACCCTTCTGTCTGCTAGACGTCTCACTCACCTCTCCTGGTGAGGTGTCAGAGGAACTCCATGGCTTACTACTTTGTCCCTGGGGAAGAGTCTGGGGGAGAACCATACAGCCTCTGACTTTCAGAAACTTCCAGACCAGGAGGCGGCCTGGGAATCATTTAGCAGGACTGAATGTAGAATAGAGCTGAGAGTGAATCCTGCTGCTCCGTGCTGTTTCGGGCTGCTTTGCTAATGTCCCCTAGTGTTAGGGAACAAATCGCGGGTTTATTTATTTATTTATTTGGTTGGTTGGAGTTGTGGGAGAGAGTTGCTCTGTCTCCTGTCCAAGGTTCCTTTGATAGTTATATTTTTTAAAACACAGTATTATGGAAATGTTCAAATATATATGAGAAGAACCAGAAGAGTTTGGAGAACCCGAGAATGCACATTCCTAACTCGGCTTCAGCGACTATCGACTCGTGGTCCCTCTCATCTCATCTGTATCCGTACCTACTGGCCTCCCTTATTATTTCAAAGCAAATGTCAAACTCATTTCGTTCATGGTGCTTATTTTTTGATTGGCATGTCTGATATCTGCCCCTACTTTATTTCCTGTAGCATTATTTTTTCTTCACCACTCGACCCATTGACTATTTCTATAAGAAAGGCTTACTTTCAGCTCATTAAATCATGCAGTATTACTTTTATATTTTATTATTTTCTTACAATACTGGGAATAAGCCCTATGTCTGAGGTAACATTTTCATATTGCTGTGTGAAAGGTGACCTGTAAAATTCTCATTTTGTCTGAGTTTTATTGGCTTAACCCAAAGGGACTTTTTTGTTTTTGTTATTGTTAGTTGCCCTTCAAAATTAATGTTCTGTGTTTATCACTGAGAGAGAGAAACTTCAGATATTTAATATTCTAGATTGCTGCTTTTTTTTTAATGATGTGCTTTCCTGAGAAAATATTGAAGAAGTTAACTTCAGAGTTTCCAAGTGCTTTTATTAATAATTTATTTTTTCACTGAGTGAAACTGAGCCAATTATAACTGAGTACCCCCATGTTATTTTAGTATTAGTAGCTCAGTTATGCATTAAATTCAGAACCTGATTTCATTATCCTGTTTGAATTAAGGGTGAGGCGCTCAGGCAAATTTTGGTCAACCGTTACTATGGAAACATCAGACCTTCAGGAAGAAGAGAAAGCCTCACCAGCTTTGGCAATGGCCCGCTGTCACCAGGAGGACCCAGCAAGCCTGGGGGAGGAGGTAGGCTGTGTGGTGTGCTAATTAGCTGCACGTGTGAATTGAGTGTGCCACATGAGAGCTGTATGTTTCTCCTTAACAGGTTGAAACTAACAGATGAATTTGGGTGGCAAGTGTGTTTTCTAGCAACTTGTTTTGTCTTTGGTCTACCATCAAAGTGATATCTAAAAATATTTCCCTGCAGTTAGATATTGGCTAAGTCTTTTTGCCCCCCTTTCTAGTACAGCAACCCTCTGGATGATTTTTGAGCGACTCAAGGAACTTGATTTTACTGCCCATTTTCTTGTGCTCATGAGGATTCATTCTTCCCATTAAATAACAATGGTGTTAGCGGGGAGGATGGTGAAAGCTCCTCACTTTTTTTTTTTATAATAATAAAAGGTATATAATAATAATTATACACCTACCGAGTGCCAAGGGCTCTCCCAAGCATCTGGCCTTCTTGTTTGCTGCTCCAAGTACCCCATTTTATAGCAGGCACTCTTGTTAGCCCTTTTTAAGAGAAAGAAAATGGAACCTTGTTAGTGACTGTTCTATAATTTGAACCTCAGTATGTCTAATTCTAATGCCTATGCTGTGTTCCTCCCAAAATCTTAAGGGAGTTTATCTAAAAAAAAAAGGAAAGAAAGAAAGAAAAGTCCCAATAGAATTGCTTTAAAAAAATCCTCAAAGAGGTTGCAAGACATTGTAAACACAGTTACAGGCAAAAGTTGGAAGAACGCTGAACTCTACTGTGGGTGTTGGTTTTGGTTTTAAGCCGGTGGGGGGGTGGAGGCAGGAGTTCAACGCTCGCTGGAAGCACAGATGTGAGCTGACTGATTCCTTGTCTATAATGATGACTGTTACGCATGTAGGTTTGGGGGGCATGCTGTAGGTAGAACCAGAATACTCGGTGATTAATGCAGTTATACTAGCCGTTTCTGGGAAGGGATTTGAGTTTTTCACCAAACGAAAACTTGGAGCACACCTCACTTCATGGGGCTGTACAGCTATGGTGAAGATAGGTCTCGGAGTACCCCAGGAACAGGACCTTAGCATTTCATCTGCAAGTTGAATTCTCAAGAGATTTCTCAAGAAGTTCCTCGCATAATATCTCAAAACTATTTCTCTTTACTTTCTGTAGTGGGGTCATTCCACAAAGTATGTGGAGCCCTGGGGAGGCCTTATGAGAGTGTTTTAGAAATGCATCAGAGACTATTTCTGCTTTAAAAAGCTATAAGAGGCAAGAGACACAACCCAATTTCTACTCTGCTCTATGGATATAATGGATCTAGGTAGTCAAGACAAGCAGTACAAAGGAGGTGGCGTTTGAATTGAGGTCTGTGGAGAAGGACTGGCAGATGATTTTCTTCTCTCTGAAATCGATTGGTCCATGTCCCCGTGTAAATTAATGTTTCAGTTGTTGCCAATAGTAATGCAAGGCAAGTTCTTATGTAGGCACTTTCTAAGCACAGTTGGAATCCATTCCACTAAACGACATAGGCCCTGTCTGCTTAGCTTTATTCATGTCATCTCAAGCTCAGTGGGGTTGGGAATATCATCTGTTTTCACTCTCCAGCCCCAGTTCTTGGCTCCGTGCCAAGCACTGAGTAAGTATTTATTGAATGAATGAATGAACAGATAAATTATATGAAAGGTTGATTTTGGGGCAAGAGTGGGTTTCTTAGAAACAGGGCTAAAGTGATTGTTATAGGCTATATTTTTTTAGGAGTGTTATAAGACATGTATAAGTTGGGTTTGTTTCTTGAACTCAAAAGTTTTTTTTAATAATTCTTCACCAAGTCATTGTATTTTAATGTCAGGGAGAGTCTTGGCTGAATGGCTGTGGGTCTTTTGCTGGAAATACATCATTCCTCATCTTACCTTCCTGCATTGAAATACCATCTCTCTTACAAGCTGGATGTCCTCCTCAAAGACAAGTGACTTCATCTCTGTGCTAATAATTAGTATCTTCCTTGTGGGGTCCTTAAGAAGGACCTTCTAATACTAATTAGAAGGAGCTAATACTGTTAAACCGTTCAGTGCATTAAATGTTGGTACATAGTAAGTATGCAATACATGCTCTGATTGTGGTTAATAGGAGCAATGTTCCATCCTTCTAGGGGGAGGCTCTGGGTCCAGTTCCACGAGCAGGGGTGAGATGAGCCTGGCTGAGGTTCAGTGCCACCTCGACAAGGAGGGTGCCTCCAATCTGGTCATCGATCTCATCATGAACGCATCCAGTGACCGAGTGTTTCATGAAAGCATTCTCTTGGCCATCGCCCTCCTGGAAGGAGGCAACACCACCATACAGGTAAGAAGGCAGCTTGCTGCTGTGTGACATCCCTACTGAGAGGGAAGAGAATCTGTTCTGAGAGCCAGGCACCTGTGTGGTACCAAGGCTCTTCTATGATGGATGGGTCATTCCTAGAGCACAAAATTATGTGCTTATGAGAAGCAAATTCTACCGGTATCTTCCTCGGTCATTCAGTCATAATTCAGAATTGGTTTCAAGACCTGAGTTACATTTGAAAGCTGATAAACTGCTGAGGATGTGCAAAAAAAATTCGATCCAAGATCTGGGGCATGGTGGGAAGTCCATAAATGTTTGTGCAATGAGTGATTGAATGAAGTGTACTTACAGTTTTTATCCCAGATCATAGACAGTCCCCTCAGATGATGACCAAAAAGGAGTCTGGGCTGTGTGTGCTGTTTAGATTTAATTTTTATATCTATAGACACTGCAGTTACTGCTGGCTATCAATTTCTCTACCTTTCAGGGTGAGAAGTTTGGTAAAAAACCACTTGAACTAATAACACCAATTTGAACTAATAGGGAAGAGTCAGGCTGGATTAGTCAAAGATGCGTAGATGATTTTTTTGGTAGCCGGATAGGATATATATTTTAAAACAGTAATAAAAACTTGAAAGAATTCTTGACAGAAGTCCTTCATGAAGCAGTTTTAGTGAATTTAAGAGTATGTTTATAATTTTCATTTCAAAATGCCAATTAAAAGTATTTCTTTAAATATTTTCTCATCCTGTTTTTCATGCAACCTTCCCTCTTTGTCACGTCTTGAATAAGGGTTTACTTAGCTGTCTGTGTGTGCACACCTACATTTCGATAAGCTTGATTGAGATTTAATTAACACATCATAAACTTCATTCACCCTGATGTGTATATTTGACTTGACATTAAATTCTCGGGCCCAAACTTAAATTCAGAAACTGGATGAATGGATAGCGGGCGTTGGTGGTATAGTGGTGAGCATAGCTGCCTTCCAGAATCTGGATGAATGGAGTCATGTATCTTAGTGTAGACGAAGAGGCTAGGTTCCTGTGGGTAGGTTTGCCCTGGGTCAGGTTACATTTCTCAGTGCTACCTCTCCCAGGTGCCCTGCCCCTTACACGAGCTGCACAGCAGCCTGTGAGGGCCCTGCCTTCTCGCACTCCAATCCCAGCTGGCCCTCACACACACTTGTGAAGTTCATTGTTAGGCGCTGCCCTCAGTGGAGACTTGTGCTGGTGGCAGAGTCCACTTTGTGCCCGAGTCATCGCTTTGGCACCAGAGCCGTGACACATTGGGACGGCTATTTGATTTTTTTCACATGAGAGTCTGACCATGAGCACGAATGGATCCTGTGGTCCTTCTCATCATTAAGATGTGGCCCACCCACTACCGTGTCGGAACGGAAGCCATGCTCAGACATTCCATGTCTTTCAGCCACAGGATTTCCAGTGACTAGATCATTTGAACTAAACATTTATTGAGCGCCCTGTAGGTACACAGTGCTTTAGTAGGGACTATAAGGCCCTGGTTTCTAGAAACAGGAGCCAGTTGGTCTCTGAGAATTTTCTCCAGGCATAGCCAAGTACGAAAAATGAAGGCAGTGTGGTGAGTTTTTCATAAATCACGTGTATTCAGTTTGAAGATCTATCTTGCCATTTTATTTCTGGTATTATGTCGTCTCCAGTGTCTTTGCTTTAATGAAAAGATTTTGATAGCAGATGACAATTTTTTTCTTCTCTGTTGACTAAAGAAGTGGGAAACAGTACGTTATTCCTTCCACTTCCCAGTTTTCTTTTAAAGCTTTGGCAATTAGAGAAATCCTAGAATCCTAGAAGCCTGGTCTTCAAGAAATTGAAAAATCCAGCAAGAATATAAGAATGTAAACACATGCACGTAGGAAGCTCTGTCTCAAGGTTAATGGTAATGCCATCCAAAAGGTAACAATGATAATGTGGAACCACCAAGAAAGAAGTAACAGCTTTGTGAGGAGTGGAAGGTTTTTTAATGAGATTGACTTTGAAGCATGGCTCTGGATCTGAAAGGTGGAAACTGGGTACAGATCTGCAGCATGGCAGCTGCATTGTGCTGCTTGGGAGAGAAGAGGAAGCCCAGGAAGTGCAGGAGCGGTAAAGGTGCTGGCAGAACAGGAATGGGGTGCCTCAGACTGAGCAGAGCCGGAGTGGGGCAGTAAATGGGGACTGGCAGCGGGAGAGTTTGTACGCAACAGCAGGGCAGGCTTTCAAAGGGCTGTGGAGCTGCAATTTAGGGCTGTAAATCTGGCAGTGTAGGATAGATGAGTTGAGAAAAGCAAGGTCCAGAAGGAGGCATCCCAGTAATTAAAAGCTAATTAGCAGTAATTTAGGGGAGAGCTAATGAGAACCTAAACTGAAAATAATTCTGTGATAAAGTTGGCCATAATTTGGGAGAGGATGTTTTCTAGGAGGGGCCCAGGGGAACTTTTGGGGGTGCTGGAGGTATTTATGGTTTCATGGGTACCTACCTGTTCCAAACTCAGTGACACATGCAGTAGAAATTGGTGTACTTTATTGAATGTAAGTTATACTTCAGAAGAAAAGAAAAAATGAGGAGAAAAAGAGATACTGAACCTAGGGGTGCAAGAGGGTCAGGTACAGGCTATCATGAGTGCAGACTCTCTAACACTCGCTGCTTGAGGCTAGAGCCTACACCCGTTGATAGTTCAAAAACGTTGGCCAAAATGGCGCCTCAACGGATGTTGGAGATGAGAAGGTCAGAGGTCCCACTTGGCTCTTTGAGACTCTAAAGAGTCTGGATGACGAGACGCATGAAGGCACCATTAATTAAGGAATAATGAAGCACGGAAAGGACTCGCGGGGGCTGAGGGCCGCCGGCACTAAGGCTGGCTGGCAAGATGAAGTCTGAGGTTCTGGCAGGATGCCGTGTTTTTCACAGTGTACCCCTGATGGTGACGGCAAGGCACACAGAAGCTGTTTTTCCTTCAAGTTCTTTATCTTGTAAAGTAATTATGAATATTAGTTTCATGTTTTCACACATTTATTACTCATATGCTCAGGCACCAGATGAAATGCCACGATAGAGTTCCAGTAGTTCAGCCTCATAGGGAATGGAGAAGTTTTTCTCTTAAGGCAGCCAGAGTGCCCTGAGTGGTGAGCCAGGGTGGGAGGGCATAGCACTGAGGGCACATGTGCTCGCTCTTTCTTTCTCCTTGTCTCTGTCTCCCCTACCCCACACCCCTTCGGTGACCTCAGAGGGTGGAGGGGAGAATGTAGGCACTACTTCAATAGAGACCTGTGGTTCCAGGAAAATTCATTCTAGCCCAGAGTTGAATGGTGTGATCTCCCTTGGCCCCAAGCTTCTCTTTCTCTGGAGAAAATGATGGGAACTCAGCTTGTGTATGGAGCCAGTTAAGGACAGGAACCTTGAAGCCCCAGGGGGAGTGATGTAAAATTTCATCCTGCTTTAGAGAAGCTGGTTTGAAGTAGTGCATGACCAGCTGGGAAGTGAGTCTGAGTTGGGTTAAAGCTGCCTTTGTGACTATTAATGATTGCTGAAATGCTGTAATCCATTAAAGGCAGGGTCAGTTCCAGCCGGAACTCTGTGCCCATTATCACTTCCTGGTCAGATTGTCCTGTTATGGTCTTAGGAAGGGAAATTGGTCTCAGGTCAGGTGGGCTCCCATAGAGGATTGTTGCTCAGTGACAGGTGGTAGAAAGGGTGATCACAGAGAAGCATGGAGGGCTACAGGCTTCCAAAACCATGTTGCCTCTCCAGGAAGAGGGCTACAGAAGGACCCTTCTGCTTATGAGTACCTCTTCCTAGGATCTGGGACATGCTTTACACGAAGAAGGACAATGAGACTGATCTTCCAGTCTGGGTCTGTGTGGGATTAAGGAAGTTATTCCTGGGTTTTTGTTCCTGTTCTATCAAGTGTGAGGCACAAGTATGGACCTCTGGGACCCTTGTCGGTATGAATCAGAACTTTCAAGCAGTTACTGGATGTTTTCCCAGGAATTCCTAGGACCTGGTAGCGATGGTTGGCTGGTTCCATTTCTGAAGTTTTCCTTGGCTTGTGAAAATAATTATTGAAACTATGATGATTGGACAAACTCCAGGTGAGACATACGATGGAATATCTCTCAGCAATAAAAAGGAGCAAAGTATTGATAAATGCAGTGGCTTGGATGCAATTCAGAGGCATTATGCTGAGTAGAAGGAGCCAATCTCAAAAGGAGACATACTGTGTGCTTCTGATTATATGACATTCTCAAAAGGACAAGACTAGCGGTGAAGGACAGATCAGTGTTTGCCAGGATTAGGGATGAGGGGACAATTGGACTGTAAAGGCCTAGCACAAGGGAGTTTTTTGTGTGATGACACCATTGTTTGTCCTGCTTTTGGTGGTGGCCACAAGAGTCTGCCCATCTGTGAAAATCTGTGGAACTGTATACCCAAAAAAGTCAGTTTTACTGTATGAACATTTTAAAAATTAACAAAAGTAAAAACTTTTTATAAAAAAAGTTCTTTAAAGTTTTTGAAGTTATTTTTGAAAAGTAAAAACATAATGATGATGACAATGACCAATTAAGTGCTAACTGTGAGCCAGGAACTGTGCTCCAGTGTGTGTCTTGTATCATCTCATTTAATCCCCCCACTCTCTAAAGGAGGCAGGTGCTGTAATTACTGCTTTTTACCAAGGAGGAAACTAAAGTGAAAAATTGCTAAGGAACTTGCCCCAGATCCTATAGTCAGTAGGTAGCCGAGCCAAGAGTGGAACCAGAGCAGCTTGGCTCTATGAACACCTCCTTGCCTGTGATGGCTTCATTCTGTGGGTTGATGGTAACGATCAGAGGAAGAAGAGTAGGTGCTTTATAAAGAAAGATGACTTGCTCCTTCCTACAAGGTCAGTCCTTGTCATCTTCAGAGACAGAGGCCTCGGTGGGCCAAGGATGGGTCCATGGCTGCGGAGCTCAGTAGAGCAGACAGCAGGTCTAGCATCCATTCTCCCTGGGTTCGGACACTTGCTGTTGATGAAGTCCTCCCACTCAGCTGTCTCATTGGAGTGTCCAGTTGTGCTGGGAGCTGTGTGCCAGCCACGCGTGGCCCCCATCGTAGCAGTGAGAAGACTGAAGCTCCTGACTTACTCAGAGCTACGGAACTAGACCAAATAGCATGTGCCTCTTATCTCCTCCTTCTTCTCACCACCTCCCCCCCCCAACTTTAGTTCCATTGCTTAGCAGCACCCTCCGCATGGCATGGCTTGAAGCAGTGGCCTCTCTGGCACCTGTCACAATTCTGGGGGCTTTGGCTCAGCTGGGCAGCTCTCTGCTCCATGTGTTCTTGGCCTGGGCTCGGTTAGGTCATCAGCTGTGGCGGCCACCCGTGTGGCTGTGGCGCTTGGTGTTGGCTCTCAGCTGGGAGCTCAGTGAGGGCTGCCACCCGGATTGTCACGGTTCTCCTCCAGGTGGACTTTCCATGTCATTTGGAATTCTTAGAGCATGGTGGTTGGGTTCTAAGTAGTGTTTGAAGAAGCAGAGAGTGGAGGCTACAAATCCTTTTATGTCCTGGGCTGAGGGGGATTCCTAGAATGTCACTTCTGCCATATTCTTTTGGTCAAAGGCAGTCACAGGTCAGCCCAACTTCAGAGGGAGAGGAGAAAAACCAGCTCTGGTTGAGAGGAGAGCATATGCATAAAAGTAGGGAATGATGGGGGGGGGTGGGCACGTGTGGAGACTGGCTCCGCCCCTCATTATAATTGTGTGAGCATCTACCAGGGCCATTCTGACCCCTGAGATGAGTGTTAAAGTTTCAAAAAGAGGGAGACACTGTTGTCTGTCCTGGGGGAGCTTTGTTTTCCCAGAAAATTCAATCCCATCTTGCAGAAGTAATGCTCATGTTGTTCCTCTTTGGAGCGATCTGTGAATATTCAGCTAGTCCTGAGGATAAAGTCACTGGGGCCTGTAGCTCTCCAAAAGTTATGAATTTCACTGCGCAGACCTTGGATGATTCAATTATGGGAATCCAAAAATAAAGACATGTAGTGCTTGCTAGGGACCCTCACGGAGGGAGTTTGCTCCCTTACTCTGCAACCCTGTTATCTGTCACATCAGCACCTAAAGCCCTGAAATGACAGGAAGCCAAATTTAGGATATTTCCCAGCCTGGCATAATGGGATCCTCGCGACAGTGCCCTCAAGTCTTCTAGCATCTTCCATCTGTGCCCTGGCTTATCTGAGGGTAGATCTAACCTCCAAAAGTCCTCCTCCCAGGGTGCCATCGGAGCGGCTTGGACTTCATGGTGAATGAACCCTCTGCTTATAGGAACAAGGAGATGATACCACCACCCTTGGGCTCTGCAAGGGGTACCGACACGTTGTCCAGCCATAGAATCAAGCTTCACTTTGAGCAACCCCTGCTTTTCCTCCCCACTCTGGTTTCACCCCCTTCCTGCCAGCCCTCAGAAGGAATCTTTCCTTTCTGCTTGGTGTTTTGTAGCAAGTGGAAAACTATAAAATAAGCATTTGCTTATGAATTAATTTTTGGCACACGCAGGGCTCAGCAAGCCTTACGGCACTTGCATATCCCTCCTTCGAGTCCTTGCCAACTTCTGTGTTCCTTCCTCCGGAGACGTTCCCACCAGCACCCGGGGGAAGTTCCCTCTGCTTCCTATTCCCTACAGGAGGGTAGAGGCTGTCCTCACCTGGAGAAGAGGAGGAGTAAGGTATATCTTTGGACATTATCTTGTGTTTTGGTTTTTGGGGTTTTTTTTTTAGGAAATACAGATGTTCAGAGATGTATGTGTTGACAGGACCATAGAGATCCTCATAGCAAATGAAAGGGACAGACATAACACAAAATTTTTTTTGGACTAATTGCTTCCGGTTGCAGAAGCACAGTGAATTTGATGTATCAAATGGCTGCCCACAGCTATTCCTATGCCAAGTCTAGCCTACAGACACACCCAAAAAGGGCTTTCTTTTCTGCACGTACGCAGCTGGAGATGGAAAATGTGAGAAGTGCTCCATCAGGAAACTGGCTTGCAAATTCATCCGAGAGAGATCCCTAGTCCTTGGGGCCTTTTCCACACCACACACTTTTTTTTTTTTTTTTTTTTTTTGGTTTGGCTTAAGAAGTCAGCCCAAGAGCCAATATTAGATAAACATTCTCCCACCCCTTCCAGAAGAAGTCACCAGAAGAACACGTTGGAGAAGCATGTTGGTCTGGTTGCCTCTGACCCCGGTTCGCAGAGATATGAAGCCAGAGAGGGTGATCTGATTTGCGTTTGCTGGAAACGGAAGGCTGGTTTGTGAGGAAGAGCAGCCTTGGTTTGACAGGACACTCACCCTTAGAAGGCGGAGGAGATTGGTGTGTGAGCAAGTTACGTAAAAGGGTGTTGTTTTTGGCAGGGAAGAGAGAAATGAGTCATTTCTGAGTGGTGTTTTCTGACCTCAGGTTTTATCCATATGGGAAATGAATGTGGCCTGCTGTAGTCTGAAGACTGCTCCGCACCCCGCCTCCCACCCCAGTGTGGGGGGTTTGGGAGCCATTGGAATTGAAATAAGAGGGAGGCAGGTGGCTTCTCCCCAGAAGGCTTCCCTGGACGCTTGGCCCTTCAGTTAAAACTGGGAAGGGTCTGAACGGCTGCCTTTGAGAGTTGGTGGCAAAGGGTCAGAGACTTTGGGGACACTGCCTAGAAGGGAAGCCTATGACGTAGGTAGGAGCTTGGCCTCTAGAGTGGAAACACCTGTGTTGGAATCCCAGCCCTGCCCTTGGTGAGTAGGGTGACCATGGACTTTCTCAGGATACTTTGAAACTCACTCAGCTTTCTCATCTGTAAAATAAGAGTTAGAAAAACTAAGTCCCTTCTCATGGAGCTGTTGGAAGGATAAAACCGTGGGACATGGGGGTAAAGCGCCTACCCTAGTAGACACTGCACACCTATGAGCTACTGTCATGGGGACTGGTCGTTTGGAATGAGGAAGATCCAGGTTTGAACACTGCTTCTGCCACGTCCCTCTTGAGCACCTGGGGTAAAGTCCTTGACCTCTGTCAGTATGGTAGCTAACTGGAGCACGGGACAGTGGCAGTGTCCTTCTCACAGGGCTCATGAGACAGTTAGACAAGGTGACTCACAGAAGTTGCCTCATGCAGTTGCCACGGTTGTAGAAAGATCTCAAAATTGGGTGATTATTTTTACGAATAAATGTTTTTTATTTAGGGCGCCTGGGTGGCTCAGTGGGTTAAAGCCTCTGCTTTCAGCTCAGGTCATGATCCCAACGTCCTAGGATCGAGCCCCGCATCAGGCTCTCTGCTCAGCGGGGAGCCTGCTTTCCTTCCTCTCTCTCTGCCTGCCTCTCTGCCTACTTGTGATCTCTGTCTGTCAAATAAATAAAAAAAAAAAAAATTAAAAAAAAAAAAGAAAATTAAAAAAAATGTTTTTTATTTAAAAAATGGACTTCAGGGGCACCCGAAGGCTCAGTTGGTTGAGCTCCTGACTCTTGATTTTGGCTCAGGTCATGATCTCAGGGTCGTGGGACTCAGCTCCACGCATATTGGGGAGTGTCCTTGAGATTCCATCTCTCCTCCTCCCTCCCCCGCACTCTCGTGTTCACGCTCCCTCTCAAATAACAAATCTTTTTTAAAAATAGACTTCATTTTTTAAAATAGGTTTCTTCTCAAGAAGTTGAATTCTGAGCTTTTGCTTCTGTCTAGTGGTTTATGATCCAGTGGGCCTAGGAGATGCTCTGTTTTACCTTGTTTTCATCCTCAGTTCACCTAAATCCCACTGATGATATATTTGAAACGATGTTAGTGGTCCAGAAGGTTGGAACACTTCTGTGCCTTGAGTACTTGTTACTTACAGTGACAGACATTCTGGGTGAGGCAGAAAGTGAAGGGCAGTCCAGTCCAGTCACCCTGTGGTTTTAAGTGCTCCCTGACCCAGGCCTTTACTTTCCTTACCTTTTTTGGTTTTGCAGGGGGTGGGGAGGAGTCTAATAATTACTTTGACATATGTACCTTACCCTTTTACCATTCTTCTCCATTCCCAAGAAACTGGTGTGTCACTGAACAAAGGTCTTTTAAGATTTTTGGTCTCAAAATTCATTGCATTTTTTAAGATTTTATTTATTTGTCAGAGAGAGAGGGAGAACAAACAGGGGGATTGGCAGGCAGAGGGAAAAGCAGGCTCCCTACAGAGGAGGGAGCCAAATGTGGGATTTGATCCCAGGACCCTGGGATTATGACCTGAGACCAAGGCAGACATTTCACCGACTAATCCACCCACGCCCCCCAAATTCAGGTTTTGATAGAAACTCAACATTTAAAGAGGGTTACCATTCTTGGGAACATAAGACATGAATGACTCTCCTAAAAAAGGAAAGTGACCTCTCGCATAGCACAGTCCTGGTCATGGCATCTCTCCAAGCGATGGTGGGCACTGGAGAAGGCATGTGCCTCTTGGCTTCGTTTTGTAGTTCGGGGCAAGAAATGACTGCAGGACTTGTCAGCACATGTGTTTGTGGCTTGTCCTCGTTTGGGTATGAGAAGCACAGTCCTGTTGAGTTGCACCCTGGCTCATGATTTTAAAGGAATTGGAGACCCAGTATTATTTTTCTTTTTTCCTGAATAGTAAAACCAACAGTTTAGGCAGAAGTGGGCAGATACATCTATCTGTTCTTCTGGCCTTCCATGAGAAGACTGAATTTATCCGGGGTTATTGAGAGATCTTTGGAAGCAGAATGTTAATCTCTTTCCCTTGTGCAAAACCTAGAAGCAGGAGCTGGTTTCTAAGAGGTGTCTTCAAAGGAATTCTCAGGTTTTCCATGGTCTTTAAAATTTGACTAAAGAGCAGGAAAAAAAGTCAGAGAAGACTTGGAAAACATTATATCTTGAAACATCATTTCATTTTATCCTATTAAATCTGCAACAAGCCCAGATTTTCCTTCTTTCTTTCTCTTCCTTTAGGGCTAGCCAGAGGTCTGTGCTCTTCCTCACTTTCCTTAGTGACTTCTAAGGAGGGAATGCTGCTTACTAGCGTTACCAACTTACCAACTTCAGTATTACCAGCTTACCAACTTCCCGGCTGACACCACAGTCTCCTCTGTTGGCTTGTGATGTGTTAGTCCAGGGCTTGGCAAACTAACTATAACCAGTAGGTCAAATCCAGTCTATGGCCTGCTTTTGTAAATAAAGTTTTATTGGAGCACAGCCATGCTTATTCCTTTAGTTTTGTCTCTGGCTGCTTTCATGCTGTGAGGGCAAAGTTGAATAGTTGCAACAGAGACTGTATAGCCTGCAAAGCCTAGAATATTTACCATTCGGCCCTTTATGGAAATCTCTGCCAACTCCTGTGCTTGTTGAATCTTCACTGTCTAAATATTAATCTGTGGGAGGGAAGGAACCATGTCTTTTCCTCTTTGTTCTGTGCTCTTCATCTCCTGGTATGCAACAATGGGTTTTTAGTAAATATTCACCAGATGACCCATATGCTAAGTCCCAAGATAATTTGGCCACTCATTCGCCTAATAAACAGGAATTCAGAGAAATAGAGTTTTCTACTTTTTCTTTTCTTTCTTTCTTTCTTTGTTTTTCTCCCCCCGCCCCGCTCCCAGGGCAGGTAATGGTCTGCAGGGGCATTGGGATTGTGTTTTAGAAGACTTTTTTTCCTAGAGGCGATATTCTTTTTCCTTCACTGTCTCTATTCAGATATATTCCACTACCCCTGTTTGTCCCCTTTCAACCCAGATCTGGAATGCAGACTAAAGCAGTTCTTTCCTGTGGGGATTTGTCCTTGTGGCTCAAGAGTCCAGATACCTGGGATTGCAGGTTTTTCATCTGTAAGCCCTCTCTGACCATCCTGCCTCAGACCACCACATTTTAAATTAGTCACTTCTTTATGGCCCAGTGCTCTGCTATTTCTGTACCTCCTACAAAGGTTTCCTACTGGCCTCGGGGCATTTAGTTAACATTAAAACGTCTGAAATGTTGGAACCTGCGCTCTAGCCTGTTTGTCTTCTTTTTCTCCAAACTTCCTGGGTGACCTCATCTACTCCCATGGCTTCCAGCTACCGTTCAAGTCAGCAACTCCCAAAGGTGTAGCTCCTGACTCCACCCCTTTGCTGATTTCTAGATTTCTGTTCCAATCTCTGTTGGCATCCCTACCTGTGTTAATTCTAGGTTAGGATGACCTCAGGTGCACCTGTCACCCCTGCTGCTCTGCCCCGTTTGCCCTCTTGTATTCCACGCGCTGGCCAACGGGCTCACCAGCAGCTCTCCTTTCCCTAGGGGAGATACCTTGATATCTCTGGCCTCTTTCCTCTCCTGCTATTCATCAGGAGCTCATTTGGTGTCCAATCCACCTCCCAGTAATTTAATGGTCAGTGAGGACTTGTAATGAGCCAGATAGTTGGCACCTTGAGGTTAAATGACATGACCATATTGGCCCCACTAGGGTCAAGGGAGCTAGGGTTTGAAATGAGGCACTCTGGCTTCAGAATTCCTACTACTGACCATCATGCTATACCGCCTGCCAGCATGGGACTGTCCGAGGCTGAGCCTGATTCTTTCTCACCTGGATAACTGGGATAGCCTCTTCGAGGCCTCCCTACCTCTGGGCATTTCCTACTTCCATGCTGCTGTCAGTGATATCCCCCAAACAGAAACTTGACCACTTCATTTCCTGTCTTTTTTTTTTTTAAGGTTTTGTTTATTTATTTGACACAGAGAGAGAGAGCAGGAACACAAGCAGGGAGAGGGAGAAGCAGGCTTCCTGCTGAACAGGGAGCCTGACATGGGACTCCATCCCAGGACCGTGGGATCATGACCTGAGCTGAAGACAGACACTTAACAACTGATCCACGGAGGCGCTCCTCATTTCCTGTCTCAACAGCCTAATGCAGATGCTGGAGTTCACTGCCACCATGATGAAATCCAGTGGCCCCCTGTGTGGTCTGCCCCGCCTGGGTTTCCCTACCCACACTGCTACTCTCTTGTCCTGCAGCCGCATCTGTTCCTTTGCCAGTCCCTTCTGTGTACTCGGATGCCTGTGTTCCGTGTGGGACAGGCCCTGTTTCCCTCTGCCTGGAATACTTCCCAAGCCCTGTCTGAAATGTCTCTTGTTCTGGAAACTTTCTCTTGATGCCCTGAGGCAGAGGAGTAGTGATCCCCATCTCTGGGCTGTTTGTTCACTAGAGCAGTCACTGCACTTGAAGTGGAGATTCAGTGTAGGACCTGAGGGAACAGAAACCAATTTTGTCTTCACCTCCAAGTTCCTTAGAAAAGTCCCCGTGTGTGTGAGGTGAAGGGAACTCAGTCTGTACATAACGTATCAGTGGAGAGAATCCTACCCTGTAAGGGTCCTTCTGAGAACTAGATGAGATGTATGGAAAATGCTCAGCTCAGCAGGCTGCTTGACACATTGTAATTGCTCATGGTGACTTTTTGGTTGTACATTTTTCTCTCTGCTCGCCCCCCCCCCAGGAATGTAATTTCCCCCAGGATCCAGCCTCTGTCTGACTCCCCAGCATCGGGACCTTGATGGGTGCTCATTAAATATTCTAAGCGTTCACTGAAGGAATACAAGTTCTGACCCTCCGTGGCCACTGTAATACTCTAGCCTTATTGTCCTTTTTTGAATAAAAGCATTAGGATGTGAAAATTTGTGGTTAGTGGTTGTTACAACTATACAGGGCCTCCTTCTTTAGGGGTGGAAGGGAGTTAAGTTTAGCTGACTTCACAGGCAACACATCATGTGAATTTGGAAGACTGTCCTTATGGTGCCAGGAGCACTCGGGGTCTAGTTCTTCTTCTTAATAATTGCAGTAGTGGGAATAATGAAGACCAGAATCTGAATGTTCATGTTCCAGGAGTGAGGCCACATGCCTTCTCTGCATGATCTTATTTACTCTTTATGGTGATCCTGTGTGGGTCGGTGCTGCCATGACCCTTTTTTTGTTAAAGGGGAAATAAAGGATCCAGGAGGTCAAGTTACTTGCTCAGGGTCACCGAGCTGGCTGGTAATTGTGTCCGGGTTTATTTCCTGCCTCAGCCTGAGGTTTCAGCCCTCTGCGTTGCTGCCTCCCTGTATGAGAAGTATGAGAAGACTCCATTAATTTCCTTGGCACAAAGGTGGCCCACATCCCCTCCCTGGCTGGGAACCAAGAAAGGGCGATGGACCCCTTTCGAGGACCTGGCCTCTGTTGATCAGGCAAAGTGGTATTGGTGGCTTCATCTTGCTTGGTCTTTCGGCAGATGGACTCTTTGTGGAGAGTGCGATGCCTTCCGAATATGGCAGAAGACAGTTTGTGTGGCTGGTGTCTGTGCTTTGGTTATAATATTGGCCTGTGAACGACAGAAGGAAACCGTGAAAGTCTTTCTCTTTTAGGCTTGCTGTCTTGTTTGCCAAATAAAAACTCTCAAGTGCTATACGTGCTGCTTCACCTCCAGCAAGCTCCAAGTTCCCAGGTCTATGAAAGTTAATGATGAGGAAACTCGCTTGCATAACTTCCTTTCTGTGGAGACAGAGGCGGCTTGTTTAATTAGGGCTTCTATGAAAGTTTAGATGACATTATTAACAATTTTGGGGTTTTACTTGCATCGAAGGAAGCACATGCACTCTGGCATAATGTGAGGCTTGTTAGCGCTCAGTTTTTACTCATTTTGCACAAAGAGGCTCAGTACACTGAATTCTCCCCATATTTGAGTCTTTGGTTAGTTGGAGAATATTCATTTTGGGGGAAAGAAAAAGGAAGAGTTCCCATTCTAGGGCAGGAGCTGTGCATTGTGCCGTTATGTACTTTATCTGGGCTAGATCGGATAGCTCCAGTTACAGAGGAGGAAGGGGAGGCTCAAAAAACCCAGAGTTTGGGCACCTGGGCGGCTCAATCAGTTAAGCGTCTGCCTTCAGCTCAGGTCATGATCTCCGGTCCTGGGATCAAGCCCCGTGTCAGTTTCCCTGCCACTCCTGACTGCTTGTATGTGTGTGCGCTCTCTCTCTCTCTCTCTCTCTCTCTCTCTCCCTCTCTCTCTCTGACAAATTTTTTTTAAAAATTTTAAGATTTTATTTATTTTTTGAGAGAGAGAGCATGTGCACAAGCAGGGGGAGCAGCAGGCAGAAGGAGAAGCAGGCTCTACACTGACCAAGGAGCCCGATGCAGGACTCCATCCCAGGACCCTGAGATCATGACCAGAGGCCAAGGTAGACGCTTAACCCACTGAGCTCCTCAGGAGTCCCAAGAGCCAGAACTCTTACCCAAGGTCACCTAGTTAGCAAAGCTGAGATTTGAACCCAAGTCTTCCTCTCAAACATTTTCTCACCTCTCTGCCTTGCCAGAAAGCCCTGGAGATGGCAGGGTCCCATGCCAGGGAGTTAACTCAGTGCTCCATTTTCACTGAGGGGCTGCACACCCTGGAGAGCAGTGTCTGTGTTGATACTATTGGGGCTGAGGCCAGGAAGCATTGGTTATTTCATCCAGGAGGCAAGAAATCCCTTCTTGGTTCTACCACGAGTTTTCAGTGTCATCCCACCAGTCCGCACAATGGTGAGTTTCATAATAACACATGAGCTTTTCTGTAGTTTCCGCGGTGTCCTTCACTGAGTCACTTTCCCTGGTCAGAGGTGAACTCGTCCCTGACATTACAAGGGCTCCTGCTCAGTTATGTGTCTTGGAGTTTTCTGGAATTCATGCTGGCGGGGAGGGCGGGGAGGGAAAGCCAGAGTGCACTGCAGATGGCTGTCGCAAACCCCTCTACTATTTCCAATTAGTGGATGCATGTGTGAGTTGTATGCCTGTCTTATATTTACAAGAGGAAGTATCCCGTTTAATTTTATTTTCACACCACAAGCCCGAGTGTTAAGAGAACATGGTGTTTTAACACTCCCTCGGTTATCAGCTGCGGCGCGGGGGTTGTGTATTGTCACATACAGTCTTCCGAGTATATTTCTACATTTGTTACCTGGCAACATTGCTGCGTCGGGACATGGAGATGTGTTGGTTCCTACCAGATCTGCACTGTTCATACTGTAGAAGGTAGAGCCTGTTTTTCTGGCAGGAATTTACAAAAGGAGAAGGCAGGAGGCTGATGGAATTCAGCCGAGAGCTGAGCGGAGGCACTGCAGTCACCGTCCCCGGGCTAGGGGGTCGCCAAGGGACGTGGGTGCTTGTCCTGCCTGAGTCTGGGCATGACTGTGTTGTTGCCCACCCACCAGTTCTGATGGGAAAGGAAAGCCCCTGCTAGGGATAACAGGCAGTGCATCTCTTGCTGGGGTCACTATCCGAGCTACCTAGAGACCTTCAGGGTCTTTGTTTAGCTGATGCGCTGCATTAAGAACACTGTGTATGGAATTTAAATGCTGAGTGGGGCCTGTATATACTCTCAGGCTCTCCTGGCACAACCCCTCCCCATCACGCCCTCTATGATGAACCCCTTCCAAGATGTTTGTGTTCAAAACCCTCCCGTCACAGGTTTCATAGTCCTCTTGGCTAAAGCTGCACTTCCAACTCCAAGAAAGCTCTCTGAGACCTAGGGCATTGAATTCTCCAGCACCTGTGACATTTCTTGACAAATGCCTGAGAGGGGCAAGTTCCCATGGCAACAGTTTCTAAAAGAGTGTTCTGTGGCATCAACAGGTTAGACGAGGTATCCGAGTCACAGAGCTCTGCAGTGTGTCCTGCAAGCACGTCTCCTGTTCAGTTCCTCCGCGCCAAGGCGCCCAAGGGGCAGTCTGTTCAGCATGCAGCCCCGGTGGACACTGGAGATCTGGCCAGGTTGGGCTGGGGTTCAGGGAACGTTTGTGTCTCACTGCAATGCTGACTTTTGAAGGTGTCTCTGAGGAGGAGTCCTTTTTAGTCTATTGGACTCTTAATGTCTTGCCTTTTAAGAGAGAAAAGGAGTGCTGATTATGCCTGGTGGCATTTAGAAGCCATCAGTTAGCTTTAAATATATATATATATATATATATATATATACATACACACACACATATATATGTATATACATACACACACACATATATATACATATATATTTTTTTTTATGTGCTCTGATCTCCTTTAGAAAATCCAAGAAGCCATTTTATTAATGGTTCTTGACTCTTGGGAATTAATATTAACCCCTAGCATGATCAGAAAGCGTTCTAGGAAGAAGCTATACAATTCCTAAAGATTGATATATATATATATATTGGATATTTTTGTATACCTGAGCAAGACCTGACCCTGAGGGTTCCAGGCTTGGCTGATTTTTCCTGAGCACCCTTAACTTGGAAATCTATATCCTGCTGTTTAAACTTTAAGATGATCCCTAACTTGATTAAAGTCCGCAACCAGTAGGCCGAGGAAAATGCTTCAGAAAAAACAAGGTCATGCTGCATTTTTTGGTAAGCACAGGAACCAACAAAGAGATGTTATATAACTTCTATTTATACCCTCCTTGCTCACTATCTGCAGGCAGACAAGAGTCGCTGAGAAGGGATTTAATGAGCTCTCTGGGTTTGCTCACCTTCCTGAGCTGGTAGGAACCAGCTTGTTCTCAAGTGCGTCAGCACAGAATCTGGCTGTGGGTGGGCGGTCGGGGTAGGTGGACAGACTTGTTGCCATGGTGTTCTTTAATTCCCCTGTCTCTCAGAGATCTCACTCCCCCCCCCCCGTCCCTGACTCCTTCCTTCCCCCCCTTTTCTTTCTTTCGTCTTTCTTTCTTTCTTTTTTTTAATCTACAAGCTTCCTTGTTTCTCACACCTACTCCTGATCTTGGAGCTGTCTCCGGAAACAGAATATTTTTCCTCTCCCCTCTCCCTCCCCCCCCGCCCCTCCCCCCATTGTGGAGCTCCAGGACATCAGAAGAGTTTCTGTTAAGGTATATTATGTTCACCGTCCCCTATTTCTTTTCCCATGATTTTTTTTTTTTTTTAATTACCCAGCCCCTCCATTATAGGGACCAATCCCAGAAGCCTTTAATCTCACCCAATAGAAGCTTACTCTTCCCTGTTGGATTGCCCCTAAACGGGGTGGTTTCCACTGTTAGTCGTAGGAATGTTGCTCTGCCCCAAAGAAGAAGGGCTGTTTGTATTTCCCTACATCCTCCTGTGTGCTCTTGCCCTGAGCGGATGTCTCCTGTCTCACCTAGCACATTATAAAATAGAACCACAGGAAAGCAAGAGAATGTGTTTGTCCTACAGTGATAATTCCTAGAGCTTGGGCAATTTCTGGTACCTGCAGGTTGTAGGTTGAAATTATTCAGCCTGCACCAAAAAAAAAAAAAAAAAAGAAAGAAAAAAGAAAAATATGGTGGGGGCTGTTGTGGCTCCTCTACCCAGTTCTCAGCAGGGAAGTGGAACTGCCATTCGGAGAAGTTCCCTGTGGCAGCCCCCAGGAGTGCCCACCACAGAGCCTTCTGAGATGGGCCTGCATTACCATCCACACTCCCACCAGAGCAGAGGTATTGAGAAGATGTGAGTAGGGAAGTTTTCGTGAAATGTTCTTAGAAAAGAAAAACCAGTTCCCAGGAGGACAGGCTTTAAAAAAAAAAGAAGCTAAAACCCACCCCTGCCTTGCCCAAGAGTTGTGCAACTCTTAATAGCAGTAGCCTGTTTGAATAATCAAAGGCAAGCTGACTTCCCCTTATTAACTTCTGTTAGAGACATCTGCATAAAATATCCCCAGATTCCAGACCAAGAAGGTAATTTTTTTCCCCCCTCCGAGTAACTGGAGGGACTTTCCCTTTGGAGTTCTTCCAGCAGAGTTAACTTCATCGTTGAAAATATTTTCTCATTAGAAACTGCCAGCTTTTTGAATCCTGATGTGGGGATAGGAAAGATACCTCGTCCACGAGCGCGGAGCCTGGGCCCCACGACCTAACTGACATTCACAGTGGGCTTTGAGACGTCTGCCACGACCCTTCTTTTCACTGGGAAGTCTATATCAACTTAAATTTCCTAAGGGTTCCCTTTTTGAGACTGGCAGAGGCTCTCCTGCTATTTCTATCCTTTGCCATGGCTAGGCTATAAACTACCCATTGACATGGCCCAGACACTGACCGGGCTAGTCCTAGAAACCGTCTAACGTCTTCAAGCCACTTTGCAAGTCCCTTTGCATTCGGACTTAAAAAAAATATATATATATATATATTGCATTTGAGGAGGCTGCATTTCAGTTGCCCTCACCATACGGTGTTTGAGAAATGTGTTTTTATTAGCCTTCTTGCAACATAAGCCCACAAACTGTTCAGCCCAGAGCCCGGGTAGTTCGCATGTCCAGGAGCGAGCCAGGTGCTGAGACGTGAGGCTCACAAATCATTGTCCTCGGTGCCCCATAGTTAATAATGCAGGTGTCAGTGAGGCCAGAGTGGTTAACAGTTAACTAGATGGATTACGGATCTCCAGCCAGCCCGAGCCCATCCCGGAGGCATGTGTGCGAACCTGATAAGCCTCAGAGAGGCAAGAAGGCCACCTCAGCCACCTTCACCTGGTCCTTGGCGTGTTTCACAGTCCCCATTTGGCAGCACGTGGGGCCTCCACAGATGGGGATCTTTGGGTTATTGAGTTAAACTTTATCTGCCGTGCTGCACATCTTGATTCAGCTTAGGGTTCTTGGAACTAAGCCTCCCTCAGGATTACTGTGTATTCACCAACATAGCAAACACGCGTTGAGCACCGGGTGGGTGCCGGCCATTATATGAATTGGCTGAGACAGAGTCCGGGATAAGATCAGTCTGGGCCCTGCCCTCTAGGAGCTCGCAGTCCAGTGGGAGAGGTATACGAGTTAAATAGCACCCTGGGAGAAGGATGAGGAAGGAAACAACCGGGGCACAGAGGGTTTAGGAGAACCCACTTAGGATGGTCAGGAAGGCTTCTCTAAGGAGGTGCCATGTAAGCCCAAACCAAACCTAACCGAGGAGAAGAGAGCAGCCATGCGGAGAGCAGGGGCAGGAGTGTTCAGACAGACAGGCTGGCGTGGGCTGGGCCGCTTGCCAGAGCTGAGAGAGGCCAAGGTAGCAGAAGCATAGCAGTGGGGGGAGCAGGAACGAAATGGTGGCTGGACCCCAGTAATACGCTTGTCATCAGGTGACCTGACTGCCAACCCCTAGTCAGTGCTTCTAAAGGGCACCAAGTTGGCTCAGGCCATCTCCTGCTGGCATCCACGGGACTGATGCCAGAGCCATAATATATTAAGCAGCACTTAGGCTGATGAGAGCTGTGCAATTTCATCCCACCGTCTCCGTCCGTTTGGCCATCTGTACGTTCTACTGCCCCATCCCAAGGATGTTCTTGGTGGCTACAGGGAAGCTCCCTGGTGGGCCAGGACCTGGTGAAATGGGCCTGGGAGGTTGGGAGATGCAATTCCTGGAGCTTTGCCTTTGGGGTCCCTGGGGGGATGTCCCCTGAGAGTTGGTGGAATTGAGCAGAGGACTGAGGGTGACTGTGGGACCTCCATCAGGAAAGCACTCGCTTCGGTTGATGGTATGCTCTTTGCCAGGCAGTGTCCTTGCCCCCAGCAGGCCAGAGTATATTTATTGTTCTTTGGATTTTATGGTTGAGTGGATTTGTCATAGGTTTGCTGAGAGCAGGGAGGAGAAGGTGGCTGGTATAAAATACCTACCAGGTGCCAGGCCGCTGCTGGGCTTCCCCGTGTTACCTCCTCTACGCCATCCCACAGGCCTCTCTGGAGGCACTTACCCTCCACTCTCCAACATTACAGGTGAGGAAAGGGAGACCGCTTTACCTCAGCCCCCGTGCTGTCTCGTGTGGATGCATGGCTGGGATTTTTGGTGATAGAGTTTTCCACACACCTCTTTGCAGCCCTTAGGCAGGTCAGAGCTTGCTGAGAAGCCTTCTGTGTCCCCCATGGCAAGTCTGTGGGCAGGCGACATGGGACCTGAGAGTTTCACCCTAACCGCCAGAAGTTACTTTTCATTGAGTCATAGAATGAGCTCTGGAGGGCACCGTCAGAGGCTGGCGTGCACCTCCTGCAGCCCCAGACACGTACTGGAGGCTGTTCTGCATCCTCTTCCGTAGCTGAATCGATGTCCATATACGGAGCTTCTAACACCTCCCTGAGTGCTTTAACAAAAGGCCTTTCTGGGGTCCAATCCAAGTCTCCTTTGCTCTGTACTACCTTTCCTTTGCCTAAGCCTCCTGCTGATATGAAGAGCAGCCACAGTGCCTTCTTACATGTGAGGAAGAGTCCCAAGGATGTCCCTCCCATAGTCCCCTGCGACATCAGGCAATATTGGAGGCTGAAACAACTTCACATTCCACTGGTCATCTTTGCTTTTCTCTGAAGGCTTTCTGTTTTTTCCTTCCATCTTCGGCTGAAAGAGACAGCTGCCAGTCCACACCAACAAAAGATGCTGACTTTTGGCATCCATATGGCGGTTTGGGCATTGAACCCAGAGAAAATTTGGAGTCTTCTTATTGTCTTGTTCCTGTTTCCTCCAGAAGGATCCCTGACCTGCCTTTCTGAAATCTGTTTGATTTTACTGTTAAATATTCCTAGAGATGTTTGCTTATAAGTTTACCTACACATACAGGGACTTTGTAAGATAACACCTTAAATTTTTTTTTCTTAGGAAGTACAGATTGTTGGTTGTTGTTGATGAATATGTGAAAAAGTGTTAGTGTTTTGATCCACACTGAGGAGAAACCAGCCTGCTTACCAAATAGGGCAGACTTTGTCCACAGCTGCTGATTCCTGTAGGTGCTGGGAGATGAAAAAGGAGAGGTAAGCTTTCCATCCTAGGAGAAAAAATGGTTCTTATAGAACAGGTTGGACCTTACTGCTTGCTAATATTCAAATTAATTCACCCTGGGAAAAGTCATGACAAGCCACTGCTTTGGCCTTGACCTTGAAACTCAGGCCCTTACTTGGAGCTCAGTGAGCAGAATAATTTGAGTGAGGATCTCCACGTCCTCCACCTCTCTCTCAGGCGTTAGAAGGCAGCAGTGACCCAGAAGGTGGCCTCCATCAGCTCTGACATGGCAGAGTCGTTGAAAGGGCATTTGTCTAAGTCCTCAGGAGGGAGCTATATGGTGTAGACCAGGGAGAACTTTTTTTTTTTAAGATTTTATTAATTTATTTGACAGAGATCACATGTAGGCAGAGAGGCAGGCAGAGAGAGAGGGGGAAGCAGGCCCCCCGCTGAGTGGAGAGCCCGATGTGGAACTCAATCCCAGGACCCTGGGACTATGACCTGAGCAGAAGGCAGAGGCTTAACCCACTGAGCCACCCAGGTGCCAAGAGAACTTTCTTTGAGAAGAATGAACTTGAAATGTGGGTATCTTTCCAACATAGACTTGGTTTGCTTTGTCCCTTCTTTCTTTTCTACTTTGAAGTTTATTTTATCTCTAAACTCACCAAAGCTAGAGATAGCTTTACAGAGCTTGGTGAGCTGAAAGTTCCAGATGTCTACTGGTTGAAACCCATCAAACCTTGCAAAAAAAAAAACGTCCTTCTTAGAGTGATAATTTATACCAGAGGAGTGTTCGATTCTTAATGCCCAATTTATTAATTCTTAGACTCTTCCATTGCATCATACTTCTAAAGAATGGTGGGGGAAAAAAAGAAACGATAACGGAAAAATAGCTCATGTTGAATGTCTTAGGACTATCTACGAGGACGGTCTGACCACAAGCTTGTATTCTGCCTTATGTTAAATGTTGAGAACCAGAAGCAAAATTGTTTATTTTTATGTTTAAGCAATCTGAATGGCTTCTCTAGTGAAATTCCAGCTGGATTTTTTTTTTTTTAAGCTTTCTTTATTGTGACAGTTATGAGAACTGCTATTCATTTACTGTCTTGACCTGCCAGTATCAGCTAGAATTGTTTATCATTGGGTGTTTTGTGGACACCAGACTTTGGTCATCATGGAACACCCAGCACTCAGGTTGAGCCACGTATCCTACGTTCTAATACCTTTCCCTTAAAAGGGGGAATGGATAGATAATGGCAGCACCATACATTTCAATAGGTTCCCAGAGTAATGAAAATGTTTTTCACACGTAATATTTCATAACTGCAACCTTGATGGGCTCCCAGCTTCCATGTGATGCAGGCAAGGCAGGTGGTAAGAGTCTCGTTTTTCAGATAAGGAACCGGGGGCATAAATGCTGTTAAGTAAATTGCCCAAGATCACGTGGCTGCTTAGTGAGGAGCGAAGGCTGAAACTGAGGTTTCCAGATGTCCGGTTCTCCGAGCAGCTGTGCCTAACCACGTGTGGTTTATCGCCAGTTCATGGTCCACGGTCCTGGGTTTTGATTATTGTCCTTGGTTTCTAAGACAAGGACTCCCGACCTAAAGCTGTCATTGTGTGACAGTGGTCTTGTTAACATGTAACCCCCAGCCCTGGGCAGTCTCCAGCTGGCAGAAGGGTCTCGTTCGGGAGCCCATCTGAACAAGTGCATCGGGCCTCACATGAGCACTTACCAGAGCTATTCTTTCCTGTGAGAAGAGTCTGTGTTTGTGCAGCTGAGAGACTGGGTGTGGTGGGGAGGGGGGTGTGGATTATAAAAAGCCAGGAGGTATTTAGAGGTTGGCAAACTTTGCTCAGATGAGAGGTGTTTAGCAAAGCAGAGAGATCGCAAGCATGGGCTGACAGCAGACAAGTGGGGCCTGAGTCCTGGGGCACCGCCACCATTTCCTGGCTGTGGGACTGGGCAAGTTATTTAACCTCCTGGAGCCTTGGTTTCCTTATCTGTAAGGCGGGGTTAATAATAGTACACACCTCATGGGGTCATTACAAGGATTAAATGAGATAATATAGGTAAAGCATTTAGGCAGTACCTGGAAAATAGGCAATGTTCAGTGAGCATTCACTGTAACACAGTTTATGGAAGTGGGGGTCCCCAGGAAACGTTGACTGCTCAGTTAACCACAGGCACAGGAGAAGAACTCCCCAGGTAGCCTTGGGCAGCCTCGGTAGCCATCGCTGTCCCTCTGACACCTGCAGAGAGTCTCTTCACGCTGGGAAGGTCTGGTTGGGGATGTCTCCCCAAGTCCCCGAGACCCCCCCAAGGCCATGTGTGATGTCCTTGTGTTTCAGAAGCAGAGCGAAAAGAGAAAAATCAGACTCTAGGGAGGAATTTCTATCAGCCACTGGAAATTCAAGCATTGAGCACTGTTTGGCAGTCACATTTTTCAAATTCTTGGACTCAGTCTGAGGACTTAATTCATTTTGCAGCAGATAAGTGACCAGAGTGAATGTCATGGGCTGTGGTGGTTGGGTCATGTAGTACTAGGCAGTGAAATGGAAAAGCTCATTCTCTGGATTCTATCCAGGTCCAGCACAAAGTCTTCTAGAAGGTGGGCCATGCTCCGCGTGGAAATACTGTCCTGTGGGGCAGGATCCAAGCCTCCAAGCTGTCCTAGTGGCACTGTGGACCGCTGCCCCCAGACCACCCCTGCACCTGTCATGCTCCATCCTGGGTCGTGTCCACTTCTGCTGCCTGCCCCCCCCCCATTCTTAAGTGAAGATGCCCATGAAGGGCTTCTCCCTCCAGAAAGGCCTTGTGTTCCTGTAGGTGTAGGTTGGCTGGTTCTGGGGTACAAAGTCTGTCTTTGCCCCCTAAGTCTGTGAACTCTAGGGAAGGTGGCTTTTCAAGAAGGTGCTTATGGGCTCACCTTCCCTGGTGTGGGTGTGCAGTGCCTGGAGCAGGTTTCTGGTTTCTGTCTCCCATTCTTCTCCCAGGACCCCTTGCCTGCAGTATAATTGACGCTGTGACCTCTTGACCCTAAAGAAAGGAGTGTCGGCCCACCCCCTCCCACACAGGGCCTGCCTGTCACTAGGAGAGCTGCTGCTGTCTGCTAGTCCCGAACTTCGGGGTACCTCTTATTTCAGAAGCCAGGTGGGCTTGTCATCAATCGTGCTCCGCTTCTTTGCAAGGACTCGAGCGGCCATAGTGGGCAGCCGCCAGGTGAACGAAGCAATACCTTAGTATTTTCAAGTGATCCTAAAAGATGCTTTCATTTTTATCTTAAACTAAGACTTCAGTCCCTGAGTCTCTTTACAGCTTAAGCAGCCCAAGGAGGGCAAACTGTGTCCACGTGACAGTTACCAAGGGCAAGAACATGCCCTCGGACCATCGCGTCACCCAGCCACAACCCAGCATGGTTAGAAGTTGATTGGTTTGCGCAGTTGGAGACAAAGATCCTCTGTGGCCTTGGCAAGTCTCTTCCGCCCCTTAGGCCTCAGTTTCCTCCTTTGTAAAATGTGGAGGGCCAGACTAAAGGGGTAGTTTCCAAACGATATTCTTTGTAGCCGTGCAGCTCCGAGGAGTTCCAGGGGCTGAGAGAGGGTCCCTCCCACTCTCTTTCCAGCTAAACAGTTCTGCCTGTATCTCTCTTAAACATGGGGTCTTTCCCTAAGGTGGTGTTTGGGGAGGGAGGAAGCATGGGTTTCTCTGCTGGAAACCGTATTGGAAACTGCTGGAATAGAGTTCTTCCTGCTTTCACATTTTGTGACGAATGTTTTCTTTTTTTTGCAGTATTTTCTCATTTTTCGGCTTGGCTTACGAAGGCCACGCCTGGGTCCCCATCCACCATGGTCCTCCAGAGCTGCCAGGGAGGCGGCCACGGCGCATGCTCCCTTGCTCACCTGCTCCCGCCCCTTCCTTAAAGCCATGCCAGGTAGACCTGTTGTCTGTGATGTAGGGGTTGGTACTGTCTATCTGCCCCCAAAAGTGCCACCCCTGGGGCTGGTCCTCCATGTGTTCTCAAAAAGGCAGGATGGTAGCAAGGGCTGGGGGTAGGGAAAGCAAGAAGCACCGGACCTCTCCCAGCCCAACTCTCTCCTCTACAATGGGGCAGATTGATGCATGATGATTTCTGTCTTGGCAGTCTCGTAAGATGCTGACAGGATGGCTCATCTGGAAGGGGCTTTGAAACTGCCTGTGTTTTGGAGATGCGTGGAGGGCGAAGAAAGGTCAGCTGTGCAGGCAGCAGCACAGACCCCTCTGCTGGCGGAGACGGCCTCAGAGGATAGCTCCTTCTCTGGACAGCTTTACGTGGTTTTCTAGCTTTCTGGGAACGAAGCCGATCTTCTTTTCCTTGCTCCCTTTTCATTGTTGCATAATTCACATACTGTAATATGCACAGATTTAAGTGTACAGTTTGATCAGATTTGACAAATAATGCCTACCTGTGTTCGTTTTCTATGGCCGCTGTAACCAGTTACTACAAACTAAACAACTGAAAACAACCAGAATTTTTACCTCCCAAGTTTGACAGGAGTCTTAACTAGGATGAAATCCAGGTGTTGTCAGGGCTGCGTTCCCTTCTGGAGTCTCCAGGGGGAATCCATTTCCTTTTCTCTTCCAGTAGAGGCTGCCTGTGTTTCTTGGGTCAAGGCCCCTTCCTCCATCGTCCCGGCCGGCGGTGGCGCATGGAGTCCTCAGACGGCCTCACTCTGAGTTCCTCTTCCGTCTCCCTCTTCCACGCTTAGGATCTTTTGATCATATTGCCTTCCCTGCATAAGATAATCTCCCTCTTTTAAGGTCAACAACTTTGTCTCCCTTCACTGTGGAAGGTAACACATTCGCAGGTTCCACGTTTTATTCTTAGTGTTGTAGTTCTCTCTACCACAGCCTCTGTTTACCACCAGCCTCATCAGGGTTTTCCTTCAGTCCAGAAAGGTCTCTTGTTTCCCTTCAGTCTCCCCACTCACACGCCCCAGGAGCATCCACTGTTCTGACTTCTCTTACCACCATGTAAGATTACCGACTCTAGGCCAGGTGAATTTTGAGTGGTTACCTCACACTTGCTAGGTGGGGGTGCTGTGAAACTTTTGGAAAAGCAAAACCGTCTCTACCTGACACTACTGACCCTTAGTTGGAGAAAAGGGTGATTCATAAGTTCAGGGAGGAAAGTAGACAAGGAGCTTGTAGAAAAAAGGCCCTGCTTCAGAAATGACAGATGTTGGTGAGGATGCGATGAAAGGGAAACCCTTGAGCACTGTTGGTGGGAATACAAGCTGGTGCAGTCACTCTGCAAAACAGCATGCAGGGTCCTCAAAAAAATTGAATGTAGAGCTACCCTGTGACCCAGCAATTGAACTACTGGGTATTTAGCCCAAAGATACAAATGTAATGATCCAAAGGGCCACCTGAACCCCAATGTCAATAGCGCAGGGTTCATGACAACCAAGCTATGGAAGGAGCCCACATGTCCATTGACAGATGAATGGATAAAGAAAGTGTGGTATATATGTATATATATACACAATAGAATACTACTCAGCCATCCAAAAAAATGAAATTTTGCGATTTGCAACAATGCAGGTGGAACTAGAAGATAAAATGCTAAGCGAAATAAGTCAATCAGAGAAAGACAATTATACAATCTCAATCATATGTGGAATTTAAGAAGCAAAACAGGATCATAGGGGAAGAGAGGGAAAAATAAAATAAGATGAAATTAGAGAGGGAGACAAATCACAAGAGACTTTTAATTACAGGAAAACTGAAGCTTGCTGGAGAGGAGGGGGTGAGGGGAGGGGGTAACTGGGGGATGAAAGGATGGGGTAATTGGATGATGGACATTAAGGGGGGCACGCGATGTAAGGAACACTGAGTGTTCTATAACACTGGTGAGTCACTGACCTCTACCTCTGAAACTAATAATATATGTTGGTTGAATTTAAATTTAAAAGCATAAGTAAGCAAAGCAAAAAGAAAAAAAGAAAAGGCCCTGCTTCAAGAGCCTGAGGTCTGGGAGGAAAAGTACCCACCTGCTCTGGTCTGAGGTCCCACCTGCATCTGGGGAAAGAGTCCTGGGGAGGGTGTCCCCTCTCCCCTCCCAAGTCCTCCAAATATAGTATCACAGAAAGAGGTTTAACAAACAGGGTTTTGAACTGTGTGCAGGGCCCTGGTCTTGCCGAGTCCAGACGGTGCTGCGCACCGGAGAAGGGCAGTGACTGCCTCCAGGAGCCCCTAACTGAGGGCCCCGTTCCTCAGCCCACCATTTACCCCTTTGGCATATCATGCCCCTGTGGGAGAGGTATCTTAGCTCTTCTGCACTGCTGTCACTTTTCACTTCTCCTCTTACACAAGATAGCACTGCTTCCCTTCTGGAGACCAAGCTTCTTCCCTCCAAAGTATCTTTAATTAGATTCTCAGGCAGGAGACCTGAGGTGACAGCTCTTGACTCTCAGTGTTTCGGTGAGGTTACATTTGTCACCGTGTGGGCATCTCGGGGGTGTGCTAAATACTTGATGTCCATTATATTTTAGGGTACCCTGTACTCCCAGATACAAGTAATAACTACCCCTAGAGAACTTCTGTGTCAGAAAACACACATGAAGCTTTACTCTGGGTCCCTGGCACCTTATAAGCAGTCAGGAAATAACGGTCATTGTGCCTATTACTGTGATTTTCTCATTAGATCTTCATAACCACCATGTGGTACTGTTACCATGGCCATTTTTCTGATGAGAAAATTTGGGTTTCAGAGATATCATCACTTTCTAAGGTGATATCAGGTCATGAGTAGCAGAGCTGAAACCCTGGTGTCTCTGTCTCCAGAGACAGAATTCTCACACTTCACTACCCAGCCCTCACCTCTTAGGGGGATGCCTTCACTGTGAGGTTTTCACATTATACTAATGTGATGGCTACACACACACACACACACACACACACACACACACGATACTCAGTGGGCCCTGTGCTAAGTGCTTTGTGGGCACCGTGGCAACCCTTCCAAGTGGGTTCAGAGAGACTGAGTAACTTGCCTCAAATGACAGAGCTAGTGAGTGAGGGACCCAGGGGGTTCTGACTGGAAAGCCTGCCTTCTAACCCCTTCATTCAGGAATGTTTTCCTTCCTTCGAGGCACTGGCAATATTTTTCCTTTTGATACTTACTAATAACCCCTGGATTATGCCTTCCATTTTAGCAGAATGGCTGGTTACTTCAGGGACTCAGGACTGCCCTGAATCATCTCTTCCACCTTCCAGCCTCCGGCCTTGTTTAGTCCTGGTTCTTGGTGCTTACTCGTGTCTCTGTACCTAGTGTCTACTTTCTTAATTTGTTGACCACATTCTGTTTATAAAGTGGCTTCAGATCCTTGGGGGACTAAGGACTGATATAAATAATGCAAAATAAATATACTGGCTGTTGCAAAACATATATAGAAGTGTGTAATCCTCAGTCACTTGCCCTTCTCTCGTTTCATAAGAGGTTCCCTTCCCCTGGCCCTATCAGTTGACATCTGTTGGGTTAACCAGCTAGACGTTAAGCAGTGCGGTTTGTAGCTGGTGATCGCTCGCCACCGTGTTGCGTTGTTACCAATGACAGATGGCAGGCTTTAGTTATTTATTTATTTGCTTACCTACTTAAAGTGCCTTTTTTTTTTTTTTTTGAGTGACCAGATTGTCTAAAGGATGCTTTTTAAGTTGCCTCCCTGCGACAAGAAGACTAATGGGGTAGCAACTGAAGTTAATTGCCCCGAGGGGCCCCCTTCTGGCGCAGTCTCCCCATGACCCCATGTGGGTTAAATATTGTATGGCTTATCTTGGTAAAAAATGTAGTCATCATAATTAGGTGGTTATAGGTTGAGTTCTGAGTCCCCACCTCTCTCCTTTTATTTGTAGATGGCATCAGCTCTCAAAGAAGTGAACAGTTAGAACTTGCTTTTTCATATTTGAGCAGTTTTCCAGAATTAATCTGTGTTGGGGGTTTACTTCTGGAACAGCCACTGAATATAAGCAGGATCTGATGGTTAGAAGGAGCCATGAAGTATTGGGTTGTGTTCATTCTTTCCTCAAATGATTAGGAAACTTCTTCTAGGTGTTGGGGCTCCTGTGGGTGCTCTGGAGAGAGCTGTAAAGCATACAGGTGAGGCACCTGGCCTTTTGGAGCTTGCACTCTGCATGTAGGTAAACAACAAATACAACAGAGACCACTTGCTACGAGAAGAATAAGACAGGGCAGGGGAGAATAAGCAGTTGACTGGTTTGCTGCCTCAGGTAGGATGGTCAGAGATGGCCTCGCTAAGGAGGTGATGTTAGTGGGGATGAGGGGATTCTAGCCATGGGAAGAGCCAGGAAAAGCAAGGAAAAACAAGGCAGTGGCCCTGAGTGTCTGATATAGCGCTCTGCCGGCATTCTCTTGGGTCAGTTTCATAAGGATAAATGGCTATTTTTAGTAAAACGTCCTTAGGGTGGTTATTGAATTACTGGGTCTTTTCCTTACTAGCCTACCAGTTTTATCAGGGGCAGGGTCCAGGCCTTTTTCTGCTCACCATTGCGACTCCTATGATGGGCCTAGAACCTAGAACATGACAGGCGCACAGTAAATGCTGGATGCGTGGATAAAGAGGGAGATGCGTAGGTGCCTGGATGAATGGGTAAGTGGATGGGATGATGGATGGATAGATGAAATAGTAAGAAACCTAAAAGAAGATAAAAGGTAGTAAAGTGCAATGGAGGACACAAAAGACTTGAGCTTGGTTCGAAGAGCGTGGGAGTCTGGGAGGACTCATGACACACAGAATAAGGCCAAGCAGGAGGTCGGCAGTGACTTGTACTGCCACCGGGAGATGGTGAAGGAGAAAAGATAGAACCAGGGAGCACAAGTAGGAAGGATGGATCTTTGCTATATATTGAAAGCAACCAGGAGTAAGGAAGAAGAGTGAGAGAGAAAGGAAAGAGCAAAATGAAGAAGTGCTTTGTCGGCAAATGAAACCGACATTTGTCGAGGCAGCACAGGGGCTAGTGGCTAGAGGAAAGGTCAGGGGCCGCACTTGCCTTCTGGCAGATGGAAACACAGTGGCTTTCCCCGGGGCCTGCTGGATCTGGCAGCAGGTGTTGCGGGGGTGGGGCAGGGTGAGAGATCGAGGAGTTATGGGGCTACAATGACTGTTAAGGTTTTACTTTATTCTAGGATTGCAAGCCTTAAGGCTACCTTCAGTAGGGAAATGCCATCTTTCCAAAAGGGGGAGGATATGAAATTGGCAGAAAGATCCAACCGGGAGAAGCAAATACATTGTTTGGAGCTTTGTTTTATTCCTCTGGAAATGACCGTATTGTATTTTTATGTAAATAATTCACAACAGCGTGGTGTTTGCAAAGGGGTGAAAAGAGAATACTCATAAATGAAGTTGAGACACCATATTGTGTTTTTACATCAACATTGTATACTATTGCTTGCAGTGGGCCCAAAAACAAATGTGCATCCAAGAGACAAGCTACCTGTTAACGTGGAGCTTCTCCATCTAACCACTCTCTACCTGTCCTTCAAGACCTGGTTTGAAAATCACCTTTTCCACAAAGATTTTGGGATCACTGTGGCCACTGGCATCCTTGCCAGCTCTGTGCTTCTAGGATGTAACCGTGTAGCTTCTGGAGCACTTATTACTGACACATTTTTGTTTTACTTACGAACTTGTCACCCTGACCTGGTATGGAGCTGTGTAGGGGTGGGCAGCACGTCTTACTGGTCTGTAGGTATTCACAGGGCCGTGCACAGTGGAGGGACTCACAGAAGTCCTTCAACACATGACAGAACCTGCAGTAATCACCAGAAATATCTTGTTTCCATTGTTAAAGAAGTTGTTTGGGGTGTGTGCAGGTGCTTGTTCTTAGTAGGCTGGATTCTCCCCACCACCACCCCCCTTAGAATGTGTCCCAAGCCTGTGTAACTGTCCATCAGAGATATCCTGTGGCGGGCTGCGTTAAAGTCTCCGTGTAGAAAATCTCAGGGCGTGCAATCTGGAGAACGATAGTGCATGGAACCAACTTTGGTCCAAACCTAGACCATTTGTGAAGTTTTGCAGCTGGCTTGGATCTCTGTGAGGTTTTGGTGTCTTGAGTGGGATTAGATCACTGGTCTGTCACAGTGTTGAAAAATCTGTGGGTTTTCCTCGGCAGCACTCCTTTTTCTGCCGGTTAACAGAAGACAAGAAGTCAGAAAGATTCTTCAAAGTCTTCTATGACCGAATGAAGGTGGCCCAGCAGGAAATCAAAGCAACGGTGACCGTGAACACCAGTGACTTGGGGAATAAAAAGAAAGATGATGAGGTAGACAGGGACGCCCCATCCCGGAAAAAAGGTAAGTGTTCCCCTGCGTGCAGCCCTTCTACCAGCTGGACCTACAGACTCCAAACTATTCTTCCTGAGGCTTTCAGGAGAAGCAGACCAGTCTGGTTACAATATAATTCTTCTCAAGTAAGCAGAGCTGAACTGCTCAAACTGTGGTTTGGCCGTTCTTCTTGTGTAAAAAGCTGTATGTACCTTCTTCTTGGTCAAGCTCAAGGTTTTATTGGCAGGAAATCCATTTGTAATCTTTTACTATAATTTTCTATTCGATGGTAGGGAAAGTTAAGACACAAACTTAGGAGCACCTGAGTCTCCGTGGGGAGTCTGCTTAAGATTCTCTCTCTCCTCTCCCTCTTGCTCTCTCATGCACATGCTCTCTTTCTCTCTCCCTCTTTAAAATAAATAATGGCTGCATAATATTCCACTGTATCAAAATCTTGCTATTTGCAATGCCATGAATGGAACTAGAGGGTATTATGCTAAGGGAGCTAAGTCAATCAGAGAAAGACAATTATCACATGATCTCACTGATAGGAGAAATTTGAGAAACAAGGCAGAGGATCGTAGGGAAAGGGAAGGGAAAATGAAACCAGGTGAAACCAGAGAGGGAGACATAACACAAGAGACTCCTAATCTCAGGAAACAAACTGACGGTTGCTGGAGTGGGGGGGGGGGGGCGGGATGGGGTGGTTGCGTGATGGACATTGGGGAGGGTATGTGCTATGGTGAGCGCTGTGAATTGTGTAAGACGGTGATTCACAGACCTGTACCCCTGAAACAAATAATACATTATATGTTAATTTAAAAAAATAATTAAAAATAAGTAAATCTTAAAAAAAAACAAACACTTCAAAACTGGGTATGTATCACTTGTCACCTAATTCAACCATATTTTCGAAATTATTTGAAAGTTTCTAAAGTTGTTCATTCATGCTCTTACTCAGAGAAGTCATACTTGGAAGTAGGTAGATACATCAGTGTTCAAGTCTAATGGCTGTGAACAGGCTAACGAGCCACGACGGGCCTCTTGTTTTAAGTTGAGAACTGGGTTTCTCAGCCACAGTACATTTGGCCTCTGCAGGATGAGTCACTGGAGGGGCTAATCTGTGTGCTGTGGGGTGTTTGACAGCATGTATGGCCTCTACCCAATAGATACCAGTAGACTAGAAGTGTCCTGCAACAGACTAGAAGTGTCCTCAGAGTGTGCTGATTGTCCCCATGGTGGGGGTAAACACAAAGTCAGCTCTAGTTTTATAATCACTGATCTAGAAAGGGAATAAAGAAAGGGAGAAAAGCTAACATTTACTAAGTACTTTCTATGAACCAGGCACTATTCATCCTTTACTTGATTTGGAACTGAAATTAACCCTGTACAAGAGATAGAATTGTTACCCCCATTTTACAGATGAGGAAACTGAGGAGCGGAGACTGACTTGTCCTTGTTAAGGCTATGCAGTGAGTAGGTTTTGAACACAGGTAGACTGGCTGCAGGGCACCGTACTCCTCACTCTGATGCCTTCCAGGGTCACCGTGAGGGTTCGATGAGGTAACACACAGTGCCTTGGTACTTAGTGGAAAGCGCTCAGCTTATTGTCACCACAGTAACAGGGACTTAACAGTTGTGATCCTTGTTATGTCAACTCTCTCAGAAGCTTCTCTAGGTAGAATTCACTGATCCTCTCTCCCCTTTGCAGATGAGGACCCTGAGGCCCAGAGCCATACAGATTTGTGAGGCTGATGGAGCCAATACTAAGACTTTCCCTCTAAAACAGTGCAAGCTTAGATACAATGTCAGAGCCATAAGCGAGTGGGGGGGGCATGACCCAGTTTCATAAGGACTAAGAGAAGTGTTTGTCCGACCTTGAAGATTTCTAGTGAAAATCAGAACCTGCCTTTTGGAACATTCTCTCTCGTGCCGTGAATAGGACTCCTGTGGACTCAGAAACATTGAGTGTCTTCTGTTTGCATTCTAGCCAAAGAGCCCTCAACGCAAATAACGGAAGAGGTCCGCGATCAGCTCCTGGAGGCCTCTGCTGCCACCAGGAAAGCCTTCAGCACCTTCCGGAGGGAGGCTGACCCCGACGACCACTACCAGTCTGGGGAAGGCGCCCAGGCCACAGCAGACAAGACCAAGGACGAGCTGGAGATGAGTGCGGTCATCACCATCATGCAGCCCATCCTGCGGTTCCTTCAGCTCCTGTGCGAGAACCACAACCGGGACCTGCAGGTGAGGGCTGGCCCCCGGGGCTTGCAGCTCCTCGGACATCTCTGCTCCCCTCGCCTCTACCAGCGTCCTTGAGCTGAGAACCCAGGATGGTTCTGACCTCTGGGCAGCTGACCCATTTGTCTGTCTTCCCCACCATCTCCCCCAGGACAGGAGCCAAGTCTCTTGCTCACCAGTTTGGTGCCTCCTGCATATGTAGTGAAATGGGGGTATGTGCCTGTGTGTGCGTGCAGGTGGTAGGCTGCCGCGGACGCAGGTAAAACTTGGATGGACGCAGGACGGATGAATGATTACGTACACTAGACTTAGAAAAGCGGATACGTAGCAAGTTCGACTTAAATATGTGTTGGTTGAATGAATGACGTGGCCTTCCAGGGTTTTACACAAATAGCTGCTCAAATATATGTGTTGAACTGATTATTCCAGACATCTTTTGTCTACTTTTTTAATTGGTATCGGGATGATATCGATGGCCAAGGTTTATCAGGTTCTTAGAATATTGTGGATGCCAAGTGTTGCTGATATCATTATATTCATTTTGTAGTTGGGGGAACTGAGGTTCAGGGGACATAGTTAGGGAGTAGAGAACTAGGACTTGAACCCAGGCCATCTGGTGGTAGAGCTCGTGTGGTCCACCACCACATTAAGATAGTTTATTTTCTTCCTTGAAAAGTTCCCCACCTGCAAAGCCTAGATGGAAGGACTAAGGATAGATTCCAGAGATGTCTCTTTCTTCCTTCCTTCCTTCCTTCCTTTCTTTTTCTTTTTCTTTTTTTAAGATTTTATTTATTTGATAGAGAGAGTGTATGTGTACAAGCAAGGGGGGCAGGTGAAGCTGCTCCCTGCTGAGCAGAGAGCCCAATGTGGGACTCGATCCCAGGACCCTGAAATCACAACCTGAGCTGAAGGCAGAGGCTTAACCGATTGAGCCACCCAGGCGCCCCGGAGATATTTTCTTTCTACTGAATGGGCATAGCTTCTGTAGAGCCAATCACTGCCCAGGGGAAGGATGCTGGAGCACCAGGTCCTTGGCCATTACCTGGATTTGCTGCTGGCTTTTGGGAAAAACACCCCTCTCTGCCTAAAAGGGATTGAGGATTAACAAGAAAGTGTCTCTGAACAACTCCACTAAGATAGAATATTGCCTCCTAAAATAAACAAGTTGGCAGTGGTAGTTCAGTTACTTGAATAATGATGGTATGAAAAGGAAACTGTGGCAAAGAAAAGTGCAGTCTTAAATTATATGCCTTGCTGACTTGATCCATCAGGTGATGTGATGGCCTTTCACACGTCACCTGTGGCCAGACCCTTCGGGGCAGCCACTGTGAATCAGTCATGCTTCAACCCTGCCACACAGTCGACGCCTGGAAAAGTTGAGTAAGAAATTACATTGTTAAACAGTAAGACAGAACAGTGAAATAAAACCGGCTAAAGTCTGCAGTATTAACCACTTCTGCACTGGTATTTATTTTTAATCAAATTGGTCTGAAGAGCCTGAGGTTTGAAAAGACAGATATATCCAAGGTCATCCATCAGCCAAATCTGGCCCAAATTTAAAAAAAATGAAAGACTTTTGCATGAGACCCATCGGGCTCTTTTCCACTTTGTTGGTCATTCATCTCCTCCATTGACCTTCCCTGCGTGATCCCGCCCAACGTCTGAGTGTGGGATCTTAGCCCTTAGTTTTTCTTTCCTTGCCTGTTGCTCAAATATTCCAACTTTAGACGTAGACCACATCGGCCCTAGATCCACAGGCCTGGGACTGCCAGGCCTAGCCGGGTAGAACAAAGTATTTGTGATTCAAAGAGCCAGGGATGGGTTGTGGTCTCAGTGGCTAGTGCTCTGTCTGCCGGCCAACTGTGCCCTCTCGCCTTCCATATGTACACCATTAGTCATGAGGGAGACTGGCCAAGGGAGTGTGAATGACACCATGGAAAGCCAGGCTGTCCCACCAGCAGGAAGGCAAAGCCAACTGTGCCATCTCTGTGGATGGGGGGACCTCCCTGCTGCTGGAGCTATTTCTGGGCTGAGCTCGGTGGTCAGGGCCCTGTACTGTCCCCCACCCCCCTGCTGCCACTGATCTCCACCGACCTTGGGCTCCAAAGGGAAGTGGGTTGAGACCGTGACTGTACGTCATCTGGGTGAGTACCTGCTGTGTGCCCAGCACTGGTGGTGACAGAGACCTCACGCCTGCCCTGAAACAAGTCTCAGGCAGGATCCACTCGGGGAAACCCAAGATTGCTGTGCAGCATGACAAGGGCTGTCGTGGTGTCATCAGAGGGGTTTTGTGGGTTCACAAACCAGCCTACTGTGCCTATCCAGGAAGACTCCTCAGAGGACCTGATAACGGCCAGGTTCTGAGCTAAGAGAAGGCTGCCTCCAGTAGATTCCCTCCATGACCGGCAGAGGGGCCGTGCTGACGTCCTTGCTCTCAAGCCTGGTCTGCTTTCATGGACCTGTTCTGCCTCCTTCACAGTACACCCTTGATTTCCCTTCTTTACCGTCGTACCCAGAGTCCACAGCAGAAGGAGAGTAAGGCTTTCATTGCATGAATTTGCCAGTTCTTGTTTAGAAGTCTTCACAGTTTTAGTTCTGTACCTTAGTGCTTCCTTTGAACTAAGGCCCTAAGAACCCCATGGACAGAATCACCATTCAATGACTCCTTCCAAAATTTGATTCTCCAACACATCACTCTCTGGAAAAGAGTACTGGGGGAAAGGGAAGTCTAGAGTATATTTTAATATATTTTTTAGAAGTCTTAGCAGCTTTAAAAAAAAAAAAAAAAAAGTCTTAGCAACTTAATCTTTGAAAGTACCATAAGCATTATCCAAGTCAGTGGTTTTACGCTTTTTTGGTTTTGGCCACAGAATCCTTTGTTTAAGATCTTATGCAGAAATGTACTAAGTAAAGCAGATGAGAGCAGAGCTGTTCTACTCAGAGGAGAAACTACAGTGCCCAAGAGCTTTCCTTTCCTCCCTTACCTACCAGAGCCCTGAGAGGCGGTGCTTTCCAAGGATGCGCCTGGGTCCTACAGGGCCTAGTTGGAAAACCAGTGATCCGAACCAGTGGTTCTCAAGGGTAAAGGTTAGAATCATCTTTAAAGGCTCCCACTATGTCATACACTGAGGTGTTGGTAAAATTGCTCTGATAGGATGACATTTGTAGAAATCTGATTCTCAAAATGACAATTTTGAGTGGAAGTCACCTACTCTGAGTGCCACCATTTTGGCAGCATACCAGAGCAGACAGTGGCTCTCTGGCTCAGGGTTTGCTTGTGTACCAAAGGGAGGAGAAGACCTCATGAGGACATTACTGCCCCGCTGGTGTAAAGAAGTACCAGTGAGCTCAATGACAGAAGGAATCGGCCTTTCAAAGTTGCCCAGCATCTCTTGTCATATTTATAACCTTCACTTTACTGTTGGTAAATGTTTAGTAGAGATAAGGCCACTGCTTTTGACTTTGCCAAACAGCCAACTGCTGCCTTAAACAAGCTTTGTCCACAGTAGGAAGAAACTTACTGGGAAGGACTATTCTGGAGACATTTTGCCTATGCTTTCCATCCTTCCCCTGAGGGGCTGCCTTTGCTTTGCAGCTGGGTTAAGGAGCACGGGTCTCTTACTGCTGAGAACTACTGTATGAGAACAGACTTGAAGTCTCTTCATTTCTCAGTCCGCCCATCTCGACTTGGTCCCTGTCCTTTCAAGGAAAACCCCAAAAAGAACAGGATTTCTCTAGCCTAAGCAAGGCAGGGTAGTGTGTGCTTAGGGTGAAATCTATTCCCTGAATGTAGGAGTCCCTGTGAGCCTCCTAGTGAGTGACATCGCTCTGTTTTTGCAGAGGACGGAGGAAATGGATCTGAGCTGGGGAAGGGAGAATCCTGGCTTAACACTGCAAAAACTATGAGCTATGGGAGAGGCTTTCAAGAGAGGGCGGCCAGTTATTTTTCATGGGGAGCTGAAACACAACTTGCTTGAGGACTTCACCAGTCCCCTCTCCTCCACCCACTCAATTTAATTCAGATTATTTTAGCCAGTGTTTATGAAGCACCTGGCATGCGCCAGTCACTGTGCTAGCCACCAGGCACCCCGTGCTATCACCATGGTCCTGGATGGAGCTGACAGACATTTCTATAAGCACATCCTGAAGTGTAAGGAGGGGTGAGAGAGGTGTGTGCCATTCTCTGATCTCCCTGGAGTCAGGATGGAGGCGCAGGAGGACTTCCTGAAGCAAGTGACTGAGACTCCATCCTAAAGGAAGATGAGTTCATCAAGGTAGAGATGGGGAGAGAATGACAGGAAGAGAATAGTTTGCCTGAAGCCCCAGAAGAATAGAATGAAGAGTAGGAAGGAGTACATTGCTTCCTGGCAGAGGGGCATGGTGGGAGCAGTGATGTCACTGAGCAGAGGGGCGGCATCATTAGTGGGAGCAGTGATGTCACTGAGTGGAAGAAGGGGGCATGGTGGGAGCAGTGATGTCACTGAGCGCAGACGGGGAGACATGGTGGGAGCAGTCACACGTGAGTTTGAGAGGCAACTGGCTTGGAGAGCCATGCTTTGAATTTTACCCTTAGACAGCCAAGCTCTCTCCTATCTGCTTCCCGAAGAATTCTCCCTCCCTCTCTACATGATGAGGGGCTCAGGTAGGCCCCCAGATAGGTAACATCTTCCCTGAGGAACTGGGTTAAAGAGTGGCTGTGGAAGATTACCATGGCTTCCTGTGCCCCTGAGAAAAACAATCATCGTATGACAGACATCGTATGACCACACGGTCTCAAATCATCTATCCTTCCTCCATCTCCTTCCCCTACCCAAGTGTTGGTTCAATTTTTAGACTAGTTAGGAAGACTTGAGCATAAAGAATTAAAGTTAAGTTAGAAGAGTAGGGCAAAATGGTTGGTTTGATGGTCCAACATTCAACTTTGTTACCAGCTTGTAATCTGTACATTTATAAATACTTCAATGATACAAGGAATACATGAATAGACAGACTCTCTCTATAGAAGTTCAAATGAAGATGTTAGTTAAAAAAATTTATTCTTCTCCCCATCCCTACCTCTCTACCCAGAGAGAACTATTGTTGGTTCGGACAGTGAACCAATGGGTTGGCTGGTAACTTTCCAGTCACTCTTCTGTGTATCTGGATGGGAGGAGTGTATACATACTCATCCATTATTTGCCTTTTTGGTTTTCTTATCTTTTAACAGTATGCCCTAAAGATCTTTCCATATTGACACATATTAGTGTTTCTAAATTGTAATATTGAATGATGTTGGTGTACTATATTTGCTCCCCCACTGATGGACACTTAGGTTGCTTCCAGTTCTTCACTGTTGAAAACAGTGCAATTGGTAGTGAACATCCAGTATGTTCTTTGTGAATAGAGGTCATTCTTTTATACAAGTGGAATTGCCATGTCGAAGGTCACATTTATTTTATATTTTGCTTCTATCTTTTTATAGTACTGTCTTCTATGCTAAAGATCCAACTTTTATAACTGCTTTAAAGAATTTTTGTGGTTAATTTTTCCTTCTTTTTAAAAAGAGATTTTAAAAAGAATCTCTGACAAAAATCTCCTCTTCATCAAAATAGACTCTGCTTTCTGAGGTGGTTGACTGTGGTTTGCTTGATTTTATTGAGGAAGTACCTGCTCTTATGTTTCCCGTTAACATTACAGATTTAGTGGGAGAACATAAATTTGAGCACATGCACACAAGCACACAGACATTTACTCCTTCTTGCTCCTTCCTATAATAATTAATGGAAATGGCGAAAAAAAGATAACCAAGGTTTCTGCCATGGCAGTGGGCTTAAGTCAGCCTATAAACACCTTATTTTGTGATGAAATATCCCTAATGCTTGGCTGTTGGCATCCAGCATCCAGACCACACCACCATCTTTCAAACATAAACATTGCCCTTTGAAATGTCAAATGCTTCTGAACCCAATACCTGGTGGGAGGGGCATGGGCTGGAGTGGGAAACAAGAGAAAGGAGAACTCAAAATGGTTTTAGGTTTCTGTCCAAGAGGAGCCCTCCTCCACAGCCTCACATAGAAAAGCACTTGGAGAATAAGCTACATTGTTTGGTGGCCATTGCCATAGACCAAGGTCCCCAGTTGACCAGCATGGGGGCTTACTCTTTCCTCCAGTGCTCCATCTCTCTGCATAATTGCTAATCAATTCAGGGCATCCACCAATTAGACACCAGCAAATTGGCAGCATTAAATGACCTTTTCCCTCTCCTTTTTGACTTTGCTCCCTCATTCTGGGCACTGCCCAATTGTAGAACTTCCTTCGTTGCCAAAATAACAAGACCAACTACAATTTGGTGTGTGAGACGCTGCAGTTCCTGGACTGTATTTGTGGAAGCACGACTGGAGGTCTTGGTCTTCTCGGGCTCTATATAAATGAAAAGAACGTCGCCCTCATCAACCAGACCCTGGAAAGTCTGACCGAATACTGTCAAGGACCATGCCATGAGAACCAGGTATCTCCATTTTTATTTGGGGCTGGAGAAAAAAAAAAGAGGTTCACCATTTTAGAAATGCTGTTGACAGGAACTAGTTCAGAAGTCATATAACATTTGCCTGTTGGCCTAAGAAGTCACTAGAACTAGAGATCTTCTCCAGCAGTCAAGAAGGAGCTATGGTACTTTATTGTGCTTCAGGACTTGATCTAATCCTAGGCATTGGTGGTACTGTCCTTGGTCTCCATGCGTGCCATGGTATGTCTTGGCTTGATTTGGTTTGAATGTCCAAATTTGACTAACTTGACTAAGGGTAGATAATGAAGTTGGAGTTCAGTGAAGACCAGAGGCCTGGGCTCAATTTTAAATGCTAGAAAAGACTCAAACAGTGGCTACTTAACAGAAAAAGGCTTATACCTAGCTGGAGAGAGAAACCTTGCTATGGACAAGACAGCTTCAACAACATGAGAAAATGTTCAGTTGAGATTTTAACACCAAAGACATTTAGAGAAAAGAAAGGCCCATTAGTCTTAATGTTGGCCTCTCAAGAAGTAGATTTTGAGAAAAGTAACCAACCATTCCTTAAGTAGAATGTTCATTACTTATCCGTGATGTATTGTAGACTTTGTGAGTTTTTGCATTGATTCTAAGGTAATTATGACTTTCAACTCAAATTTTGGCTCTACTCTGGTTGAAGGGGGTAGACTAGCACTGAAATTGCCAGCTGCAAACTCACTTGACAGGGAAGGTGTGGTATGCTGTGTTACTTGGGGAGCAAGGCCAAGACCTTCGCTCAGGAGAGAAGAATGGCTGACCAAAGGGACAACTCATTGTGTACCACGCACCTGGTCATAGTTGGCTATAAATACGAGGTTAGCATGTGTTGGATCTACTTTCCTCCCTTGGTTCACTGATGAGACAGATGGTGTAGTCAAAGTTAAAATGAAAAGGAACAAAAAAATTACAACCGGCTTGGGAGAAAAGGCTCTAACATCTAAGTGAATTTCCTTTTAACCACAAGTTTGCTTTTCTGCCAAACAGAGGTCTGTTAAAAGGCACATACTGAAGTGGATTCTGCTGCAAGTGGGAACCTTACCTGGGGGAAGATGATTAATTTTGGTATTGTGTGAATTAAGCCGGAAACTTGCTTTCCAGGCTTCAGCCTTAAGCAAAAGCATGCAATACGAAAACCAAGTGATGTAGAGAGAATGGAACACACCTTTAAAGGGGAAAACAGGTCTCAGAACTCAGAATCAGTCACACGCCGTATTTTCCCTTAAGAACAAAAGCCAACTTTACGGCACTCTTTGGATTAGACACGACCAATTTATCAGTTACAGTGCATGGGGACTTTCCTGCTGTTTACTGTTAATTCTGAAACTAGCGATTTTCATCTGTCTTTTATTTTTTACCACTTTCTCACGGAAAATTTGCAGCTCTCCCCTAGAGACATTACTGGGAGTGGCAAGCATTGTGTTGAAATAGCAGTTCAGCCTGTTGGCTTTTGACATCTGATTTATGACCAGCACTTCTGTAAATTTGTGTGTGTGTGTGTGTGTGTGTGTGTGTGTGTGTTTCCTCAGAACTGCATAGCCACCCATGAATCCAACGGCATTGACATCATCACAGCCCTGATCCTTAATGACATCAATCCTTTGGGAAAGAAGAGGATGGACCTTGTATTAGAACTGAAGGCAAGTAGGAAATGAAAGCAAAAGACAGTAGCATGTCGAAATAGTCACTTTTGTGTTTTGCCTCTGCACACGATACAGTCAATGTTATGAACTAAATACAGGCAGCTCTCTTAGACTAAATGAATGATCCTTTTTGTAAGTTCTGACTAAAAAATGCAAAACTTCAGGTTTCCCCTCCAAATAAGGGTCTCAGGACAGGATACCACTTCTGATGTTGATTTCTTACTCCTCTATCGCCCAAAAAGAAAACCCTCATTCGTATTTAGGGTTTCCAAAGATTCTTTAGGAGTCCAAAGACCTCTTGCTGTCCAAAGTGTATTTCAGACCGTGTTTGCCTCACTGAGCACATTTCCTTTTTAACCTTTCCCATGTCGGGGAGTGTTGAGATCCGTCCTCTCTCACACCCATACACAGCAGTGAGCACTTTGTCATTGTCACAGAATTGCCTGCAACTGCAGGGTTTAGCTGAAAAGCTGATTTGTGTTTAATGCTTGAACAGTATCATGGGAAAGAAAGATCATTAGGGAAGGTGTTAACACAGAAGCCCACAGGAATTACACAATTATTTTTATTTTTCCTTTAGTATTTAGAACGGAGAGTCCAAATTGATAGTTGATTTGTGGGTATGATTTAAATGGGTGTTTTGGTGGGTGTGCTATTTTTAATTCCTTTGACAAGTTGTAGAAGTGACTTGAACATTAATTCAGGCTCATGTGCCTGGTTCCCATTTATTAGGATTTATATGATGAGAACCTGAAATGAACAAAATTTTATGTGCTACTGTTCAGTCTTTTCAGTGACTTTTTCAACTAATCCAGGAATCTGTGGATTATGATAGAAATTTGTGTGCTCTAAAAAGCCACCGTGGATGGCACAGCCTCCTGAGTGAATTGCCGTGACCCATACTTGGGGAGGAAACAAATACTGCCCCCTCTTATGCAAAATAGTAAGACCTTTCTAATCCTGTATACAAAGAAGCATGCAGGGTATCCTAGACCCAGGACCTAAAAGGAGGTCAAGCCAAGAAGTTCAGGGCGTGGGCACATGAAAACTTGGAATAAAATGGGAAATTAGGGTTTGGCACACATACAGTGCTCCTTTGGGTCATTTTGTCTAACTAGTGTCATCTGTACTCTGATTATAGTATTAGGGATTATGAGAGCTGATAGTAATATTTTAAGAAAGGGCAGAATTACCTTAATTACCTACCTCCTCTGCCCTGCGAGGCTAAAGAACAAGGTTTAAAGGGACATCTGTCCTAAAGGCATCATGGATCCATCCAGCAGGTTCTCCCTGACCCCTGGCATCATGAGAGTGCCCACACGCCCACAAGCACACATCTTTAACTTCCCAGTTTCCACTAGGAATTGTGTCAATAATGTTAAGGAGAAACCATGCCCAAGCAAGCATGTTCCTCCGAGACCCAAAGCAGAACCTGCATTTACAGTTTGGGGTCTGCAGCAGCACATTCCCTCTCGCGTGCAGGTGGCTTTGGCTGTGCTAAACCCGTGGCTCTCCTGTGGGATGAGATGTCAGTCTGTCCGGCCAGCATGCAGCGCTTGCCTCAACTGGGCGCACGCATTCGGGCCAGCCACCCCAGGCCGCTCCTCTCCACTGTCTCCTCCCTTTGTTTGTCCAATTAGAACAATGCTTCCAAGTTGCTGCTGGCCATCATGGAGAGCAGGCACGACAGCGAGAACGCGGAGAGGATCCTCTATAACATGAGGCCGAAGGAACTGGTGAGTTTGATGGCGAGTCCCCTGGCCGTGACACGAGACACAGGCAGAGCAGGGTTTGCGGCAGGAGAGAACTTGCTGCCTTGAGTTTTCTAAAGAGGCCAAAGAACCAGAAGTGTAAAGAGAACCTCAGACTCAGGCCTCTGACTGGACCAGAGAAGTGAAGTAGTGCTTCGAGTGAGTGACACAGCCACGGACGGCAGCCACCTTCACCTCCCGTTTCCCCTCCAGGGAGCCAGGGCAGTGAGTGGGCTGGGGAACCTGGCAACCTGGAGTTCAGGTCCACGGCTTTCCCTTTGTGCCTGGTCACCTTGGGCGGGCACTTGACCGCTCTAAGCCACAGTTTCCTCCTCCCCTAAAAGGAAGATGATAATATCCTGTAGGCCAGAGGGTGGCTTTGGAGGCTAGACGAGACGGTTGGCATCCGGCCCCAGCACAGCGCCTGCAGTGAACTATAGCTCCTTCCTCCTCCTTCCTCCTTTGCTGCTGCTCTCTGTGCCCTGTCTGCATCCAGAGCTAAAGGATCCCCATCACTTCTTGGGGCCAATAGTCTGGGCAGCAGAAGAGTGTTTCTTGGGTGCTGATGTCTTGGGTTTTTGTTTTTGGTTTGTTCAAAGAAAACACAAATCTTGTTTATTTTTGCTGGGTGATATTCACAATGGGCTGTGACTTCCAGGGTGGAGGTCGGTGCTGCAACCTGTGAGACAGGCAGCTCTCAGAGACACTGAAATGAGCTGAGGACAGAACTCTGTTGGGACTTTTCCCACACTGACAGCACTAAATGAGGGCACAAAAACTTTTCTGTCGCCTGGTGACCTGTGTGCATCAGGGACCAGGCTAAAGTCCCTTCATGTATTCCTTGAAATAAAGTTAACAGTGAGCCCAGCTCTTTGATCTCTGAGGTCAGGAGTGAGTTCTCAGCCTGAGATGGACGCCCTCTCTGAGTTTACATAATAGCTTATGTAACCGGGGGTTGGGGGGGCTCGAGGTGTCCCTTGTGAGTAGGGACAGAATGACTTCACAGAGACCCTGTTCCAACTCTCATGGACCAATAACATGCCTCCATCTTGGTGGGGGGATGCCCCTTTGTGGTTGGAAAACATCATTCCCAGCTCATGGGAGGAGTCAGAGGCTTCCTGGAACAAACGTGGTTCTAAGAATCCACGTAGAAAAGAAGCACCCTTGTCCAGGACACCCCTGCACATAAGCCTGTGTGTATGTGTGTGCACATACATGTATATTCCGGCCCCCACAACCCATGTAATATATTGCCTGTTCAGTTTGGTATTAGAACTAACAGGGAATCCAGCTAGAAAGCAAGAATCTCAAGGATCTTTCTCTAAAATTACTTTCAGGGCCTGCCCTGATGTCAGTACAGAATTGTGTGGCCCTCTGCATGCTTGCTCTGGGATCATGAAAAATAACTCCAGGGAATAGCCTTGTGGCAATGCAGAAGGCTGAGATGCCCTCTGAATCATCAAAGAAAATGATTAATTTTCCCTTCAACTTAGGGGTTGAAAGCATTTTGTTCTTATTCTTTGAATGATTAAATCTCCAATGATTTGTTCATGGGATGCACATTGGCCCGGCCCGACTTTGTCCAAGGCATTGTGCTGGGAATCCAGGTAAAGATTAAGAAACGAGCAGACCCAGCCCCCTGGCCCTGCATTGGGCACCGAGGTAGACTAAACCAGTAAGACAGGTACAGAAATGCTCTAGGAAATGTCCTTGCAGGGTGAAATAAGCAACATGCATGGGTCCTCTGTAGCAGATTCGAGATCGAATCTCAGCTCAGTAGCAGATCATTTTAGGAATGCCCTTCTCTGAAATGAAACTTCTCTGTTGCCTCATCCATAATAAAAGGCAATCTTTGACACTTCCTAAAATGTTTATGAGCATTAAATTCCCCCCTCAAAAAATATTAAAATACTTACACAGTGCTTGACATATACAAAGACCTTGGTAGATGTTATTTTTACATGGAGTAGGGTCGGAGAGGTATCAGAGGTATCTGTGGAATCAGAGGTAATAGTTTGACCAGCTCTGCCTAAAGGCTAGTGGATTTCTTACTGGTTTTTCCTGAGATGGCAAAGGTTGGGAGCTGGGGAGACATGGCAGGAGGAAATGTAGAGACAGGAAAAGTCTGGCTTCTAGTCTACATTTATGTCTTATTTTGTTGTTTCCAGAAACTTTTATAACCCTTGTCCCCTCCTAAGGGGACAGAATAGCCCTTGGTCCGGCTACAGCACACGTGGGTTTCATTTATCATGTCACTGGAAGCTGATTGGTAGGGACAGCCTGTGGCAGTGTTGAGAAGGATTCTGAGGCTGGGTCAGTAACCTGACAGGAAAGAGTGCTGAGATTCCTGGGCACTGTCTGCCCCTGGAGACAGGTGGCCTGTGGGTGTCGGTCGTGGGTGGGTCGTCCTTGGAACAGGAGCTGTATTCCTTTGACCATTCTTGCAGGTGGAAGTGATCAAGAAAGCCTACATGCAAGGTGAGGTGGAATTTGAGGATGGAGAGAATGGCGAGGACGGAGCCGCCTCCCCCAGGAACGTAGGACACAACATCTACATACTGGCTCATCAGGTAGGACCTCTCCCTAGGTCCCGGCGCCAGATGTCGCTGGCCCTCGGTGCCGGCATTCCAAGGTGAACGTGTGCTTCAACTTGCTTTTCCTTTACGGTTTTAACCTCGGGCTGTGTCTGCGCTTGATAATGTGGCTCCCAGGTACTAGTGACAGCCTGACCCAGTGTACTGAGTTCCAGGGCTTCCGTTTTCCCACAGTAGCATCACGTCCTTGGAAATCCCCGCGCTGCTCAAAGGCCTTCGCACTGAGTCCTGACACTTGGATGGTTTATGGCTGTCTTTGGAGACAGCTGAAAGGACTCGGGCTTTTCATAAATATTGATGAGTCTGTCTTAACAATCTGAAGAAATAAACCTCAGCTGCCTTGCCTATCACATTTAAAAATCTTGGGGGACTGACTTGTCATTATGACTTCTTTTTGTTTGTTTTTCGGGGGGTGTAGTTATGCTTCCTGCCCTGGCACCGAAATGCCCTGTTTCATAACTCTTCCCAAGTGGCTGGGCTTTTGAAGACACTTTCTTTTTCTGGAGGTTGATGTGCCTTGAGCTTGCTGAGGTGTGTGGGCAGCTTGTAACTCTGCGGCAGGCTTATGCTTCCTGTCCCCTTCACCTCGCTGAGGTGCGGGAATGAGGGCTAGAGCAGCGACGGTGCCGGGCAGGGGTAGGTATGCCCCACCACGGCGTGCCGGCGGAAGGATAGAAAACAGGCTCCTGCCCCTCATCTCTTCCACGGCCCGTGTTTAGCCACTGACAGGGCTTGGGAACATTCTGAATGGAGACTCCATGTGGCTGTACAGAAAACCCCATCACCCTCCCGCCTGGCTAAAAACGTTGGGGGAAAGAGGGACCTCTCGTGGGCCTGAGCTTTTCAGGCTGTTCTGCCGAGCTCCCAAACTAGCCGCGCGCGGAACGCACCTTGCTGGAACTCAGCGGCCTCTTGCCGCCTTTGCCCTTCACCTTGCCGCAGGTTAGAACGCATTCTTTATACCCCGGAAAGGCCGGAAAGGAGCGCGTGCGTGCCTATTGCAAAGGGATGGTGACTCCCTGGTTTTCTGTCTTTGTTCTAGTTGGCTCGGCATAACAAAGAACTTCAGACCATGCTGAAACCTGGAGGCCAAGTGGATGGGGACGAAGCTCTGGAGTTTTATGCCAAGCACACAGCCCAGATAGAGGTAAAGGCAGCAGGAACTGAGCGCGGGCCTGTGGCAAGGGCCTGCTCTGGGTTTTGCCCTGTGCTGGGGTGGGCGCATAGTCATTCTTCTGAGCCCCAGCATGTTGGGTATGAATTCTGACCAGGCCGTGAGGACAAGTAGAAGGTATTATAAGAAAGGGAGGGACCTTCCAGAGGGTCCTTCCAGAGTGACCTGCTGGAGACTCTGATGGTCAGAGAGGCCTGTCCTGAAGAATGACGGCCAAGCGCAGAACTTAGGAAAATGCAGAGTCAAACAGGCAGAGCCTAGAAGGAAGGGCTTTGCTGACATGGAAGTAACAACTGGAGGCTGTGGAAGGGGACACTAGGGGAGGGTAAGGAGCTGACATTCAGTGAGCAGCAGGGAGGGCAGGACAGGCAGCTCAGGTCCTACGGAATCCTCTCTGCCTTCCTGGCAAGAAGTCTGGGTTTATCGGGAAGAGCCATGTGGAACCACGGGAGAGTTCTGCACAGGAGTGGGGCGGTCAGATTCGCATTAAATGCACATACACACAGCATACCTTACTCACTCTCTGTGACCTAACTGGGACCATCTTGCCCTTAGCAGATGGGGAGACATTGAAAGAAGATTCAGAGAGGGTGTGTCATTGGCCCAGCGAGCAGTGCCTGAGCCGGAACTGTGTGTAATCCAGGCCTGGCTGACCCCAGAGCCCATGGCGCATTTTGTTACCTGCGTTGAACACAGCGTTCTGTCTCCAGGCTCTGGGCAGTAAGGGGTGGTGTGCCCTGATTAGCTAAGAAAGGGCACAAATTCAATATCCGTGTCAGAACAAAGATTTTGAAGGGCTACCAGACTCCTTTGGGCCATATTAAATGTTCAGGATGAAGACTTCCTAGGAATATTTTCTTGCCTGATGTCTCAAGTGTGTCTGGACTATTCTAATAAAATGCGTCACCTTACTGATGAGTTGATCATGGCAGTGCATGTGGGCAAGTACCCTTGATTTATTGTTAATGATGAGAAGCTTGGTGGCAGAGCCAGCTCTGATTTATGGGGCCCTTAAAGGACAAGCTGTAGGTGTTTGCAGCATAGGATGTCAGAGCTCCTTCATCCACTGGAGAGAAGGCTGAAGCTTACTCTAGTTAAGAGGTGTGAACAAAGTCACCTGACCTGTTAGAGGTGGGGAAGGATTGGAATGTGTCCTCCCAGTTTTAAGTCTCCTGAAAATGAGGTGAGGGCAAATACTAAATTATGGAGAGACATGGCCAGGCATGGTGTTGCTGGCTCTCAAATCCTGCCGTTGGCTAGCCGCCTATTTCTTCCACTTTCCTGAGGGAATTACCTATGCAAAGCCAGAGAACACCCTGTTACTCCCTGGGGCTTCCTTCGCTCTCCACAGTTAGGCTGTGTAGCCCTGGAGTCTGGGACTCAGTTCTTGCCAAGAAGCCTCCTTCTTTCCCTCTGGATTCCAGAAACACGTCTTATATCCTATCCCTTCAGCTTAGGGAGATCCAGGGCCCACCCAACTATGTAAACAGGCAGGCTCTTGCCAGCAGGAGACTGCAGAGTTGGTTCCTGAGCCTGTCTGGACGACAGTGTCACCTGGGGGAACCTGGTTCATGAGAACGCTCTAGTCACCAATCCCCACACCACAGTTCCAGTTACATGAGGTTGACTGAGGGACCAGAATCAGTATGACAGTGAAGCTTCCTGTAACCTGATATTCCGCTAGATTCGGGAACCACTGGTCTAAAGACCACGTCTCCCAGAATTTATAGACATAGGGTCATGGGAACCTCTCACACATCTGAGAGAGCTTGCCACTAAGACTTGACCAGAGTCACCTCTCTTGCTGTGTCAGGGGATAAAAGTGTTGAAGAGTGTGAGAACCAGATCTTCTGGAAGAGGGCATAGGCCCTGGGATTCACCTGACTTTTCCATCCTCTGGGGAGGAAGAATAAAGGCCAAGCCCCAGTGGTACTGTGACCTGAACCCCTTTTGAAATCCCTACCCCCCCCCCCAGGATGGTGACTAAGTATCCTAGAACTTGAACCATCCTCACCAGACTGCCTCCTGTCCAGAAACCGACCCATGCTGGGAAGGTCATGGAGAACACCTGGGAGGTGTCCACTCTGGGACCCAACAAAGCTGCTTTAAAGGGCACTGAGCACTACCCCCGTGTGAAGCAGCCAGACTAGCTCACGCGCTGCGCACTTTAGATGCCGTGACGAGTAAGACAGGAGGACAGTGCAACTGGATGAACCAAGGGTCTCTTTCTAAAGTTCCTATTTAGGGAAACTACAACAACAACTAATTTTGCTATCGGAGAAGTTTTAGTGAGGTTTGTCCCACAGTCCAGTGTTGCACCCTCCGGTATGGTCGTCGTTAGCCACGTGTGGCTGTTTGAATTAAAATTAAATATGGAGAGGGTCAGTGGCACCAGTCACGCGGGGCAGGTGTTCAGACACGGAACCATTCCCTCGGTACAGAGTTCTGTTGGACAGGCGCAGCCCCGTCATCTGGATATGTACACAAAACACAGTTTTAAGTTTTGGAGGCAAAAGTTAGTCATGGTAAAATTAATGGGTCTCAAGTTAAAACAAAACAACCAACTCTTGGGGCACCTGGGTGGCTCAGTGGGTTAAAGCCTCTGCCTTCAGCTCAGGTCATGATCTCAGGGTCCTGGGATCGAGTCCCGCATTGGGCTCTCTGCTCAGCAGGGAGCCTGCTTCCCTCTCTCTCTCTGCCTGCCTCTCTGCCTACTTGTGATTTCTCTCTGTCAAATAAATAAATGGAAAATCTTTAAAAAACAAACAAAAAAAAAACAACCAACTCTTAAAGACTTTCCCAAACTGGTTTTTATATAAATGGGAGAGACATGGCCCCATCGGGGGGCTCTAAGATCTGAGAAGACGCAGGAAGAGCTTTGTGTTACACTCAGTCTTGAGCACCGAGCCCGTGACCTTAGTGAAGACCCCTAGTGAAAGGTTCCTGAGGATGACTGTCGGAGCTCCTCCATTCTCTCACCCTAGATCGTCCGATTAGACCGAACCATGGAACAGATTGTGTTCCCTGTGCCCAGCATATGTGAATTCCTAACCAAGGAGTCGAAACTGCGGATATACTACACTACAGAGAGGGACGAGCAAGGCAGCAAGATCAATGACTTCTTCCTGCGGTCCGAGGACCTCTTCAATGAAATGAACTGGCAGAAGAAACTGCGAGGTGGGTCTGTGGCGCATGACGCCTCGGGCCGGGGGGTGGGGGGGCACGCCATCCTGGGTTTTCAGGAGCCCCGCCCGATGGTGGAGGGCGACTCTCCAGCAGGAGCAGGGCGAGCCTAACGTCTGCCTCTGAGCACTGGGCAGACCCAGACACCTTGGTAGCTGAGAAGTGGGCTCTAGCCTCAGGGAGGCACCTCCCTTCGTGCCCCATTTGATGAGATTGGGTTGGAGAGCTCTGTGGAAGACTTCCAGAATGTCCTTTTTTGGTATCTTGTTGTAGGAAATAAAAGGAAGGGAGAAAAGGCCAGGCTTTGAGCTCACAGGATGGTGCCCTTAAGCAGGAAATTGAGCCAGCTTGACAGCTCATGCGTTAGCTCTCCGGCTCCAAAGACACCGGTCTCCCCCTTTTATGCAGAGTGACTTGGGTTTTGGACTCCAGCGTCATTTTATAGGCAGCGGAACCGTTTGCCACATAAAACGCACCATCACTCGCCAGCGAGTCCCACTGCATTGCCCGGCCCGGCGGCTTGAAATTACCCATCTCAAACACTTTTAATAAGGGCTGTCCCTGAGGGCTGCTCAGCGCCTGGTTTTCATTAGGATTTTAATGGGATCCCTCAGCACTGACAGTACCCTCCGCGCCAACTGTTGTAACCAACTTAGAAAGGATCGTGCTTTATTTCTGTCTCGTAGTCAGGAGGCAGGTTTTCTCTTTGAAACCCTGGATTCCAGCTACAGTTGTGATCTTTTGGGCTCTTTCTGCGGGGCAGGGCGGTGGGAGGGGAAGCTGTGTTGGAGATCACTTTCCGGGAGCTCTGTCTTCTTCCTGCCTCCCACCAACCCAGGCAGAACGGACCAGCATCCCTCACGGCACCCTCCTTCCACCTCGCCATTTTTCTCCCTACTTCCCTGCCCCTCGGGTCTGGCTAGTGGCAAAGTGGGGCGTATGTACACATTGGCCAGGGGCCCTGTTCTTTACCACACCTCCACCCCCCAGCATTCTCACTCATCTCTAAGGGCTATCTCCTCATCCAGCACTTTAAAACATTAGAAGTTTTGGGGATGCCTGGGTGGCTCATTCTGCCTTCAGCTCAGGTCATGATCCCAGGGTCCTGGGATTGAATCCTGCGTCAGGCTCTCTGCTCGGCGGAGAGCCTGCTTCTCCCTCTGCTTCCCACTCCCCTCGCTTGTGTGCTCCCTATATCTCTTTCTCTCTCTCTTTCTCTCTCTCTCTGTCTGACAAATAAATCTTTAAAATGGTAGATGTTTCCTGGGGAGAACCTGGCTGCCTTGATAGCTAGAGCTTATGACTCTTGATCTCAGGGTCGTGAGTTCGAACCCCATGTTGAGTGTAGAGATTACTTAAACATAGAATTGTGAAAAGAAGAGAAAAAGAAAATGCTTCTGGAGCCAAAACCCATTCCTCACCCAGTCAGGTGACTGACAGAGAGCGGGACCCGGAGGCCTTTAGCAGAACAGCTTGCGTGTCCCCCTTGGTAGGGACCCTGGAAGATTGAGGGCACACTTCTGCCCAATACAGTGTGTCCTTGTGGCCTGCTGTGGACTTTGTGTAGGCTCCTGCTGCTCTAGCGTGAGCAGCCTTGAACATCTGCACAGCATAATGCTCAGGTGAACAGGGAAAGAAAAAATACCAAAAACAAGGTGGACATAGACCGCATCCATTTTGTACTCTTACATTTTCAGCCGTTAGGTTGGCTGGGGCTGTCTGGGATTCCAGCTTCAAGGGAGAATCCTGAGCTCACATATGCAGGCCTCCGCCGTGGCTGCTACCCCTGTGATTTCACTCTTGTCCGTGTGCGGGTCTATTGAGACTGGTGAGATAGAGTCATCCTGCCAACTCTGAGAGCCTCTAAAAAAGAGATCAATACTGTAGAGGCTCTCCAAGAGGCTTGGGAACTGACAGAGGGGGTCTCACCTCTTCTTGCTGGGGTGAGGTAATTTGTAATCTCTCGTTCTGAGACATTGCCCTGAGCCAGGCACAGTGGGAAGACCTCAGCCCCCAGAGGTGGGGACCTCACTCGCATTCCACTCCTGCCACCCTGGCTGCATGGTCCTGAGCAGACGACTTCCAGCTCCCAGACCCTTGCCTAGACGGTGGGGAATTGAGGTTGATTGATTGCTGAGCCGCTGTGTCGTCATTTCAAGATTTACGTTGCATTGTAGCTAATACCTTCTCTTATTGAGTCCACCTTTGTTTCAGAAACAGTTTTTACTTCAGTAAAGCTTAAATACAGCTATAGTTGTCAACTGAAAGATTTTAATTGGCTTCAAAGCTATCTGCTGGTAGGAGAGAAACTGAAAACAGTAACTGAATTAAACATGATATGCATATTTAGGGAGGGGAGAAATGTACTCATCAGAAGTGCAATTAAAGTGAAATACGTTTTTCCCTCTAAGTAGCTGATTTCTCTCCTAATAAATCTGCAGGGGGGAAAATGCTGCTTTATTCCTGAAGCTGCTTTCCCTTTTCCCAAAAGTATCGCAGAATCACCTGTGCTTTGGTACGTCTGTAGCCAGGGCTCAGATATAAAGCCAAGTCTGTCTAAGACTGAGGTCACTTAGTAATTGCTTCTGCAGATATTAAGATCGTCAGTTCCTAAGCTCTCCCGAAGCCACCTTCCCTGCTCCTCTTACAGAACTTGCGTACACGCACGCACATGCGCGCACACACACGTACACCACCTCCAGTGTGCTCACATGCTCTCTCACCCATGTCTCTCTGACTCCTTCTCCTGAAGTTCCCAGCCCCGGGGAAGTGAACACTCTGGGCTAGGAAAATGAGAAGATAGTAAAAGAGGAAATTGAGGCAGAATTGCATTTACTGACCTTTTCCTGCTTGGGGTTTTCCCTCCTGGTTATCACACCCATCCAAACAGCTGGAGAATTCTGTTTTTTATATACACAGAGTCCAGGTCCCCCAGCAAGGCCTTGTTCCCTCAGAAGAACAGACACAGAGGCTAGGAAAGGGGATGACCAAGAAGTGCTCTGGGGTGTAGGTCATTGGACTGACCTGTCTTACTGGGGTCATGGCGTCTGTCTTTTTGCTGTGATGTAACAGGTGTATTGATCCCTCCAACTTGTATCCTTAATAAGTAGAAAATATGCTACAAAGTATAGTTGGGAGGGGTTCAACAGTATGTAAGCTGTGATTCCTTCCTGTGTGAACCTGATGGGGGCAGGCAACACAGGATATCTTTAAGCGGTTGTAATTGAGGCGACTGATGAGGAGCAGGGCTGTAATTAAGCAGTGACATGCTCTGGAAGTGTGGGAAAGAGAAGCTTCTGAGAAAAGGTGGCATCTGAACAGCATCTGGAAGGACTGATAGGACTTGGACAAACATAGGCCTGAGAGTTCAGGGGAAGAGAAGGCATACTCATTTCCTCTTGCTACTCTGAGAGAGTCCCACAAACTTGAAGGCTTATGACAACATACATCTACTATCTTAGAGTTTTCAAGGCCAGAAATGTACAGAGGCTCTCACTGGACTAATATCAAGATGTTGGCAGGACTGCCGGCCTTCTGGAGGCTCTAGCTTTGTTTTCCGGCGTCCAGGGTCTTCCTGCACTCCTTGGCTCCTGGTTTCTTCCTCCATCTGCAAAGCCACCCGTGGCCAGGAGAGGCTTTCGCACGCTGCATGACTCTGCCTCGACACTCCCACACCCTTCCTTCACTTTTAAGGGTGTTTATGATTATGCTGGGCCCCCTGGATAATTGGGGATCATTTCCCCATCTCCAGATCCTTCCTTTATCACATCTATGAAGTCCCTTTTCCCACGAAAGGTAACATATTTGATTCTGAAAATGAGGATGTGGACCTCTTCGGGGGTATTACTATTTTCCCCTCACACAGGGTATATCCGTTGTGTTATATTGCTGTAGAATAAATGGCCTCAAAACTTAGTGGCTTCCAACAGTAAGTATTTAGGTCCTCACAGTCTCTCAGGGCCCCGGAGTTTGGGAGCAGCTTAGTTGGGCGGTTCTGACTCAGGGTTTTGCTGTCAAGTTGGCAGCCAGGGCCTCTTCATCTGAAGGCTGGGTGTACCCAGAGGACCCACTTTCTGTTTGCTTATGTGGCTGCTGCTGGAAGGCCTCACTTCTTCTCCATACGGGCCCCCCTGTAGGGCTGCTGGAGTTCCTCACTACATGGCGGACTGTGTCCTCGGAGCAGATGACCGAGGAGAGGGTGAGCGTGTGTGTGCACGGAGGATGCTGCAGTGCGTCTTATGACCGAATGTCAGGAAGCATGCCCGTCACTTCTGTATTCTCCCGGGAGCAGTAATTAAGTCCGTCCCACACTCATAGGGAGGGGGATTGAGCTGTACCTCTCGAAGAGCAGAGCATCGAAGACTTTGTGGACATACTTTTAAGCCTCCGTGGGGACAGTGCACAGAGGCTGGAGGAGGGGTGGCAGATGTCCAGGGAGCCCATTACTAGACTGGGATGTGAAGGTGGTGTATCTGGGGAAGGGAAGTAGGAGAAGAGTCTGGAAATTTAGATGACACGCGGGAAATAGAAGACAGTGTGTGTCAAGGTTGGTCTTTAAGGGTCTTTTTGCACCAGGACAGATACCCAGTTGATTTGAAGGACAGAGTATTTGTTCATCATATTTAAGTATGTTAACTTTATAAATACAGATTTATTTGTGAACTCTATGCCGTGCTTAAGGGCCATTTATTACAATTATATGAAAGCGTCCTATAGTAGCTCCTGTTATATTTGATATTGAGAACCCCCTTGAAGAGAGTTCTGGCTTACGTAGACCAGCGCTGAGCTTTGCCATTTCCTGTTTTTCTTTGATCTCATACGAGCTTTCTATACTGACGCTAATGGGGAGAGGATATTCTAAATCCCATTGCACCCACCACTCAGCTTCGACCGTTACCAGCCCTTTGCCATGCTTGCCACCTGTCTCTTGTGGAGTTTCCATTTCCAGATCAGAAATGGGCTTCAGTCCCAGAAGAAACACCAGTAGCTATTGTTTCCAGAGCAGATGATTTCTCATCTTAAATTTGTTTCGGCAATTAACTTTAAAAAAAAAAAAAAAGTTAATTGTTACTGGAGGTTGAATCCTGCTCAGTTCGTCTACGGGGTGAGGAGATGAGCCACTTACCTTTAGCCTTGTCTGACTGCACAGGATCACTGACCTGGGTGATGAGATCTCCACAGCTTCCACCCCCTAGGGGCTGGGCCTCAGTTTCCCTCATTTTAAAAATGAGAGATTTTAAATTAGGTGCTCATAGCTCTAAACATCTAGAATTTGGAAACATTTCCTGTTTCCAAGTGCAAACATGAAATGAGCAATTATTAAATTACCCAAGGCTCTGTTTAATTGTGGCATAACTTTATTTTGGAGAGAAGCTTTCAAAGATTTGGCTGCTGCTCTAGGCGTCATTATAGGGCCATTGCATTTGTCCTTGGCTGCAGTCCTAAAGTTAAGTGATGACTTCACTGGGGAAGAGAAACATGCCATAGAGACCAGTTCTCCCATACTCCATACTTCTTTGGAGGGAGATCATGTGAAAGGAGACCGTCTTTTGGAAACTCTGCTTCTGGCGTGGAGGCTGGAATTATGCCTACCACATCTATTTTTGAGCATCACCCTAAGCACCACAGGAGACAAATTCAGGAGCACCACCACATGTGGTGTGGCCAGAGGCTTGTTGTTCTAACGGAACATGCCTGGCCAGCAGGGTGTGACCTCTAGGGGACTACAGAATCAGACGGCAGCAATATGCAAAGTGTCTCTCACCCCTCGGTGATGGCTTTGGTACCACATCCTTTCTCTACTGTAGCCTTTGGGAATGGGAACTTAGCTGCTGCTGACTACCCAGTCGGCAACTCCCTCCCGTAGTTCCCCTGGCCCCCGCGTGATCGTCAGACTTCAGGAAAACAGAAAATGGCTCGATGTCAGGAAAGGCATCATTGTCTAGCTTTTAGGCACCGGTGAATTAGTGGAGGATTTTGATTGAGCAAAGGAGTGTGGAAATGGTAGCCTCCCTAGCCTGGGGCCCTGCTGGGCCAACTCTGAGTGCTGTGTGTCCCTCCAGCTGGAGCCCCGCACTTCCAAAAGGCTCCCTAAGTTCTTGGGCCTCTCCGGGCATTTCCTTTGGTCCCAGAGCCCTGGAAGGGCTGAGGATTCAGTGCCTGAACTCTGGGCAACCCCAGATTCCATAACTGGTGGCGTCGACCGGGGCATGCAGCGTCTTTCAGATGTTCCAACTTTTCTCCTTTTCTTCTCTCCCTTGTCCCCAAATACATCTTCTGTTCCAGTAAGTACTCCAAACAGAAATAAACCAATCTGATGTCGTTATGAGCCTATGAGTCAACCTCAAAACAAATGATCATTTTTTACTGCTGTGGTAAAAACTGGGAACAAAAGTGGGCTTGTGGGGCAGAGCGGGAGGAAGGGCGGGTGGGATTCCCAGCCTTCTGACCGGCGGCCTCAAACCTGACATGGCCTGATCTTTGTTTTCACAGCCCAGCCCGTTCTGTATTGGTGTGCCCGAAACATGTCTTTCTGGAGCAGCATTTCATTTAACTTGGCCGTCCTGATGAACCTGCTTGTGGCGTTTTTCTACCCATTTAAAGGAGTCCGAGGAGGTACCCACATTTTTAATTTCAAGAAAACTATGAGAAGCAGCAGGAAGCTTGTGACTTGCATCTTCAGTATGGTCCCTGGAAGTGTCGGTGCAATATTATGGGATCTCACTCACCCAGTTCAGACAAGTTGAGATTGTAGCTTTCACCACAGACTCAGTTTTCAATCTCACTTAGAAGAATGTAAATGGTGTGTCCACATTTATCTGCCAGGAAAGAAAGAGAAGCTGTACACTCTGAAATCTGTAAGCGATCTCAGTCAGCCTCCTTGTTATATACATATTGGGAGACTTTGTCTCAGAGAAACTGAGAGATGGAGCCAAACTTTCACAGCTAGGTGGGGGGGGGGGGGGGCCTAACCCTAGAACATAGATATTTTGATGCCCAGTCCAGTTAGATTATTTTCCCCATACCATACTTACAGAATTAATTTCAGAGTGGAGAATTTTTAAGACATGTCTGGAATTTTTTTTTTTTTCTTTTTTTTTGGCAAGGGGCTTAGGGAGGCAGGGCTTCAATGACTGAAGACTGCAGCTCCTTGGATATTTAGTCTATAAAGAGCCACGTGCCACTACTCATGCAATAAAATGTGATGTCCATGGTCTTTGTGGATATCTGCCCCCCACCCCCACCACTGTCTCCTTCCAGCCACCTGCCGTGTGTGCTCTGCACATCTTGCCGAGAACAGGCAGACAGTCCAGGTGGGGCTTCTCTGTGTCTGCAGTTCTTCCATTTGCTGGACAGCATTCTGGAGCCGTGCACGCCTGTGGGGACCTGGGGGCCAACAGAAGCCCCGCCACTGTCACACATCCACGGCCCCTTTTCTGACACCCTGGACTGGCTTTTGGGAGGTCTTCTCTGCTGCATTTTTCATCAGCTGTTTGGCAGATCATCTCACATACATAGGTCACAACCTGCCAGTAGCCACCTTGTGTGAAAGAATGGAATGAAGAGCCCAAAAGGAAGACACCAAAACAGCGCAGGAGTTCCAGGCTTAGCTCTGGAGCCTGGTAATGTAGAGGTGTATATGTAATGAGACAGCTTGTCTAGACTTAAAGTCTACTTAAGGTCCATTTTGAAAGCAATGGCTTGTTCCTTGATGCTCAGGTATCCAACACACCCATTCGAGCAGTTAGCTTTTCTGTTTGGCCTTCGGTTACACTGAAAGCATCATTGGAGTGATTTTTTTTTTCCCCCAAAAGTGACACCTAAACGCAAGTCTGGGGGTATTTTCCCTCTTAATGTCATGTTAGGAATAAGTGCCTCTGTGTGAAGAGATTGTGCAGGTCCACAGTACTGCAAGGCTGACATCAAGGGGGCATGTGCCCAGCCAGACTGCTGGTCGGCAGAGATGCGAGCATGAAGTGGCCCGTTGGAGCGACAGAGCCCAGCCCTCTTTTCCATCTCAGGGATGTCCTCATGCTCATCAGAACCCATTCTTCAGCCATTACTTTGGATGCATTTTGCTTTATCCCCCATTTCTTTAGAAATATTTAAAATCAGTTTTACCACATGCTTTGGCCATTTTCTTCACTGGTCATTTGTGGCCACGTTGAGGGCCATGTCTGAGGAGAGGTGGTTGACAGCTCCTCTCCCCTGCAGCGGTCAGCCTCGTCTGCTGGAATACGACACTCACAACATCCAGACTGGGCCTGGCTTTGCCACTCACTCCCCACATGACTCTAGGCAGGCAACTTCAATTAGTTTTTCTTAGTTACTCTGTTAAAAGGCACTTGAGCCCATAGTTGTAAAACCTGGATGTCGGTTTGGAAATCCCTAAAATAGTGGTTGACCCAGTCAGGATCTCTGGGACATCCTGTCTCTGGCCCATACAAGTTCAAGACCCACTGATGAGAGGAGTGCGAAAGGTCCTTCCAACTCTACAGTGTGGGGTTCTCAATGTGGCATCAACTCTGGGTTCCTGTTCTGGCAGTGTGGGCTGTGGTACTTCATGTGTACAGACTAAATGGAAAGTATCATTAGCTCTTCCAGGAGGGAAGAGGATTAATCTGACCTCAGGAAGCCTTTCCCATTACACAGTGACTGAGCTCACCTCAAACACATCAGTTCATTCTCAGAGGGATTTACTTTTCCTCTTGTAAGACATGCCGGGACCATCTTCTGTACTCACTACTAACCATCTTCAGGAGGAGGGTTGTATTAGGCCAGCCTTGAAATAAGATCTGGTTGGTTACCTGAGAGTATTTCTTTGACATCAGTATTTGTTCATGTTGAGCTCTAAAACCAGGATTTCCGAAATGTCCCCATGTAATGTCCCCTTCTTATGGGTGCGAATGTAGCTTTGTGGCATCGTAGGCCTGTGCCTGCCCACGATACCGGTGGGTGGCCTTAAAAGCTCCTTTTCAAAAGAACCATTTTCCCCCGTTATTCAAGAACTGATGAGTCACACAGCCTTTGAAAACATGAAGCCTGGGGCACATTCAGATTTTTTACTGAATTTTTGAGCCTGCTATGATTAAAGCACATAGAGTACTCCTTTTAAAACATTGTCATTTTTGAAATTTTCCAATATACAAGTAATAAGAAGTTAACACACTGCCCTGTATCTATTAGCCCAGCTTTAACAACTACCAACGTTTTGTCAGTCTTGTTTCATCTATTCTCCTACTGTATTTTCTGAAAGATTTTAAATAAGTCTAGACATCTTGTTGTTTTTCCCATAAATATTTCAGTGTGCATTTCTAACTTCTAAGAATATTTCAAAATATGTATAATTACCATAACATTATCATATGTAACAGAACTAACAGCAAATCATGAAATAGCTTGTCCATATTCATGTTTCTCCAATTGTCTTAAAGATGTCTTTCTATAATTGGTTTTTTAAAAATCTAGCATTATTTTTTTAACACTGCTTTTATAGTGGGGAGACAACAGGCTTTTATTTCAGCCCCTTCAGGATTTGGGTATGTCCACTCTACTGGTCCCATTTATTATACTGAGATCTCGAGGCAGTTTACAATGGCGATTAAACACTTAAGAAAATGAAAAGCAAGACACAGACTGGGAGAAAATACTTACAAAACGTATCTGACAAAAGGCTTATATCCTGAATACAAAAGAACTCTTGAAATTCAATAATAAAAAAAAAAAAACTCAATTAGAACAGCGGGCAAAAGATGTGATCAGACAGTTCACAAGAGAATGGCCGATAAGCACAGAAAAAGATACGCAACATCAGTCGTTAATCAGAGAAATGCGAATGCAAGCTAGGATGGCATACCGCGAGAAACCTACAAGAATGGCTAAAATTGAAAATGCTGAAAAAAGAGATAAAAATGAGCAAGTAATAAAAAGAAAATACCAACCATACCAAATATTGGTGACGACGTGGAGCACGTGGGACTCCCGCATGCAACTGAACGGCAGAGTCACTGTGGAAGTGTGGTTGTGTCACAGCGATTAAACATACACTTAGGATCCAGAAATCTTATTTCCATGTATTTATCCATGGCAAAGAAAGACATAGACCCATTCCAAGATTCGTCCTTGAATGTTCCCAGTAACAATATTTATAATAACTGCAAACTGGGAACAACCCGCATACCCATTAATTGTTGAGTGGATAAGTAAATTGTGGTCTATCTGTATTATGGAATCTTACTCAGTAATAGAAAGGACAATATTAATACGCAAAATAACCTGACTGAATCTTAAAAACTTGCTAAGTGAAAGAATTAAAAAAGACTGCTTCCTAATCTGATTATCTTTCCGTTTTTATGAAATTCTAGAAAGTGCAAAGCTCTAGTGATAGAAAGGAAACCAGTGGTTGCCCTGGGGGTGGAGATGGGCAAGGCAGCAATGGCAAAGAGCACAGGAAACCTTTTAGGGGAACAAAAATGTTTGTATCTTGATTGTGTTGGCAGTCGCATGTGGTAATATGGCTCTATATACTGCCAAAATTCATCACATTATAAGCTGAACATCAGTGGATTTTCTGTGGGGTTTTTTTTTAAATTGGTGATTAAGGACCATCCACTTCAGGGGCATACACAGTCCAGCCATTTGCAGTGTCACCTTAGGCCCGATAGGTAATCCAAAACCCGGTTTCCTCCAGAGGAAAATGAAGATAATCATATGCTGTTGGGAAGATCACATAAATGATAATCAACATAAAAGGCTTAATAGGCTATCTCACCACTCTTAAATGCACGAGAAGTGACATAAGCCTCAATATCCACGTCTTCCCAGAGTTCTGAAAAGCTTCTGCCTCTCTGTGCCCGTTTCTAATCAGGTTTTCTTTTGAAGGATATCAAAAGGGAAGAGGTAAGTGGTTGGGAGTGGGGCAACAGTTTCCAGAGAAAAAGTGTCTCCGCGGCATGAGCAGAATGAACTAGGACAGCCAGCAGGCTCGGGGAAGAGCTGGGACTCGCAAGGGGGTCTCTTTCCTGGGTGGGGCTTCGATCCCAGCAGTGCTGGAGAAGTGAAACTCCTTTATGTAAGTGGCCTTCATCGTGGAGTGCTGCTTGTTTACATCTGAAGGAGACTCAAGATGTGACAGCATTTGAAATAGGGTTTTATTTTTTTTTAATGAGCGTTTTACAGAACTATATTTTTAGCCGTGTTGGCTCATGTTATATAACTAAGCCGTCTCGTGGGACACTCTAAATAGAACTTGAAATAGCAAGAGATGACAAAAACTGGTATAAGCTCTTTGACTACAAGGATAATCTAATTGTAGGATGATGTTAATGATACGGAAGTTGCCTTCCTCCTTCCCTTGGAGAAGTCTGATTCAGGCAGGGGACCTGCAATTTTCCTTTGCATACTTTTAATAGAAATTAGAAGTTGAGGCTTCCAGTCTGCTTTCCCGAAAAGTGAAATGTGATACGGAGATGAGTTTTATTGATTGAACAGATTCATTTGACCAGCGCCTGCGGGGTGCTGAGTGCTTCCCTTGGGGAATTTGGTTGGGAGGAATACACCTGCGAGGGGGGCAGTTAGGATAGGGGTGGAGGGGAGAGAAAGACAGGTGAACTGACCACCAGAAAATAGTGTTCTGTAGGGGTGACTGGAGTGGGTATGGAGAACCCAGAGAGGGAGGGGCGCCTGGCACAGTTTCCTGAAAAGGAAGGGGGTTGGGGAGGTTTGGGGCAAGTTGACATCTCAGCTAAAACCTAGGATGAAGAGGAAAGGGGAAAGAATTTCCCAGGTAGGAGGAACATGGGTCAGGGCTTGGAGGTGAGAAAACATGGATGTGTGTTGTTCCATCTGGGGCACAGAACTGGAGGTGAGAGTTTGGACAGTAGGGCCAGTTGGAGGATTGCAGAAAGTGTCTTTTGGTCCATCACCTCTTACTTGGTGAAAGCACTGATCTTTGAGAGCCCTGCCTTGTCTTTGCAGGAACCCTGGAGCCACACTGGTCCGGACTACTGTGGACAGCCATGCTCATCTCTCTGGCCATTGTCATTGCCCTCCCCAAGCCCCATGGCATCCGGGCCTTAATCGCTTCCACAATTCTCCGGTTGATATTTTCGGTTGGATTACAACCCACGTTGTTTCTTCTGGGAGCTTTCAATGTAAGTATGAGTAACTTCATAGCCGCATTCTTGCTGACATGCAAACAGGAATGCCTTCCGTTCTGGTTCCTGGGATCTTGGCCTGGGCTTGCAGTGCAGCCAAAGACTGTTCAGGTCAGGTGTTAGAAAAGCAGAAGCAAGAGCTGTGCGGGTGGATGTCTCCCTCTCAACCTTCTCACGGTACAGTGAACCTCTTAATCTATTACCCGGGCATCCACGGTCTCCTTTTTAGGGAATATCCCTCCCAGGAGTAAGGCAGGAAGAGGGAGAGCAATGGAGATATAAATTAGTTTTCCCAGTCAGGTCAGAGGTTTGGTGGGACAGGAGATTTTAGCTGAATGGTCAGATTCTGATGGTATAAGTCAAATGGTCAGATATTAATACAGCACACCCACTTCTGGTGGGGACCGCACAGAGCCAGGAGAAGAGGCAGGAGGACTTGTTCAGACAGAAGAGGAGCAGGTAGAGAGGTAAAGAGAGAATCAGGGTTATTTCAAAGTCAGTGGGGACATTTGGAAGTTCTCTTCCACGGTAGTTGAAGGTTAGACGCCACCTGCACGTGTAGGGAGAAATATGAGGAAATACAGATAGCCAATGCAGGACCATAGATATGAGAGGTGTCCTGGTGAAAGGAAGCAAAAGGTTTGGACATGGGAGGGAGTCTGGAGATCAAAACCTGCTTTCCGCCCCAAGCATATCAGGAAGCTGAGGTTACTTTACAGAAATACAAATCCTGTTGCAAAATCAGGTTAATAGAGTAATTCATTGCAGCAATAAATGTCCTCAAATGGGTATGCAGATGGCAAAGACAGCAAGGACACTGGGAGAGGAGGGACCACTTCAAGCTGACAAGCTCCAGGGGAAGAGGCTGGGGTTCAGCTCTGCCTTGAAGAATGGCCAGGACCAGGCCAGAAAACAGGTTTGGGAAGAGCATTCTCCTGTCGGCCCCACAGGCCAGAGCACTGGGGAAGGCCCAGGACACTCTCAAGAGACAGCCAGCAGTAGTGTTCCCCTCCGCTGTGGTTCAGGGAGGGACACGCAGGACCTGCTCCCGGCACAGGTCACCAGGGCACCGTGTGGTAGGGAAGTGTTTCCAAAGACTGACTGCTCCATGTTGATAAGTCTTAGTTAGGTGAGAAAGAGGTTCATTGGTCAAATCCATGAGGGAGAGGCTGGGTTAAACAAAATTAAAGGGTTTATACTGTAGGATTTCTGAGAGACTTTAACATGTGTGATAAGGGTTATGAATCTCCAAGAAAGGGAAACCACGCATCTCTGTTTCCTAAACTTACTTACTTGCCCACATTTTAAGTATCACTTGGAATTAGTGTTGTAGAATACAGGTTGGAAAACTATTCCCAGTAGTGGGAAATGACTTAAGTTTTTTTGAGCAAAGAAATAGCATATACAAAGAAGTATTCTTGGGAAAATACCCTCATGTAGTGGCATGTTATGTGGATTCAAGTGGGAAGGACCAGAGGCAGGAGGACCATTCTGGACACCCCCAGCAGAGCTTTTGACTAGGTGTGACAATCCTAGGTCTTGGTCATAATGTGGAAGGAAGAAGGAAGGTACAGATGTCAGAGCTGCGAAGCTTAGGGTCATGTGTTGTGGGACTGGAGTCAGAGCCTCACCTTCAAAGCCTTTTCTCCAGGTCAAGAAGGTAGTATTGTCTTGATGGGGTGATGAAGGAGGCCACCCCAACTCCAAATTTTCAGTCACAGGTGACTAGGAAAAGAATAATGCCACTAACTAAAGTGGAGTCATGCAGAAACCTAATATTCAAGGTGAAAATGCACTTAAATTGTTGATTGACTAGGCTTGAGATGACAGGGCAAACCATTCATGTTAGCTGTAGCATTTGGAAACATATGACCGGGGTGACAAAGACTGATCAGTGTTACATAGGGAAAGTAGGTATCCTTCACTGGTGTAGGTATCATTAAGAAGGAAACACAGAATAAACAAAAAAAACAAAAGGGAAAACTCAGTATTTCAGAGATTGTAGTCTTATGGGCTTTTCTTTTTTTTTTTTTTTTTCTGGTTTCTCTGGGCTTTAATCATTTCACAGTCATCTCTTCTTTAACATAAATCTTTTGGGGGAACGACTCAAATTAGGCAATTACCACTTACAGTAACATCTGGGTCGGGAGAGCCGAAATAACTGTAATAAATAACCAGAATGAGAAAAGGGGAACACTCACATGGAGCCTACAGGAGATGAGAGCAAGAGTCATTGCGGACGGAGAAGGAGCAGTGGATATGCAAGGGCTGGGGAAGGACAGGGTGGTGTCCTGGCACCCAGGGGCCGCCAGAGTGCTGGGGGGAGGGGGGTGGCCCGCCGAGCTGTCTTGTTGCAAGAGCTGGGATTAGGTGCTCAGGGTTGACACTGCCGCCTGCGCCCCGGCTCAGTCCCTTGCAGACTGGAGGGGAGCGGCTACGTGGGGGAGGTGGGGCCAGAAGCCAGATGCTAGACTCATTAAGCAGGGTCGGTAGGAGGTGGGGACGCCGGGCCAAGACCGTGAATACACATGTGCTACTGAAGCAATGTGAATCGAGGGCAGAAGTCGTGTCAAGGGGAAGAGTGGCTTCAAGTAAAGCGAACTGCTCGGATGAGACATGGGGGGCCGGGGCACGTCTGAGATCCTGCCGTGTTAACCAGTATGTGACCTCTTGTTTGTTTGTTTTCCTGAAACCCCGTCAGCACAGATCATCCAGATCAATGGTACTTTCTCAGTGAGAGATCCTGGACCAGTGATGGGTAGGAGATTAGAGAACAAGTACTAGGGGATTGGATGTTTATCCTGAGAAAGCCTCATGTTCCCTGTGGGTGTTGGCTTCCTCACATACCTGATGGCGGAGAAACTCCCTTACACCGACCCGCCGGATTAACTGGCAGGATTCCCCCAGCACCTACGGCCAAGGCAGCTGGGGGAGCAGAAGACGGTTTTACCAAGTACATCCGAAAACCTTTCTCTCCAGCCTTCTCTTCATCGGAGTTTTTCTGTCAGTGTGTTCCTGGAGATGGACTTGGAGGCATGGGGTTTCTGTTAGAGGTGGATTGTATTACATAGTAGATCAAACTCCAGCTGCAAGTGTTAAAAAACCAAATCCATGCCAGTTGAACCAAAGGAGAAAATGCATTGGTTCGTGGGACTGAGAGATGAAGACCCTGCTGTCAGGGGCTGCTGAATACAGGGGCCCCGACAGTGGCCCCAACAGTGGCCTCAGGATCCAGTTCCCTCTCTGGGCTCTGCATCAGTTGTGCTCCGAGGTGCCGTGGTATGGCAGGACGGAGGCCAGCAGCTTCAAAGCTTACTTTCTCTTAGGTTCAAGATCAGGATGAAGCAATAAAGTTGCCTTTTTTTTTTTTTTTTTTAAAGATTTTGTTTATATTTGACAGATCACAAGCAGGCAGAAAGGCAGAGGGAGAGGGAGCAGCAGACTCCCTGCTGAGCAGAGAGCCCGATGCAGGGCTCGATCCCAGGACCCTGGGATCATGACCTGAGCCGAAGACAGAGGCTTTAACCCACCGAGTCACCCAGGTGCCCCAATAAAGTTGTCTTTTACTGCAATCCCAGGAAAGCTCTCAGTGGGTCTCACGGGTTCCGTTGGACCATGTGACTATCCCTGAACCGATCCCTGTTGCCAGGGCAATACAACAGCTGATTGACTGGGGTGCCCCCCACTCCCCACTGCAGATTCCAAGGACTGACACATGGAAAGGGACGAATCTCCGAAGAAAAATTATTATTCCCAGAAGGCGGGCAGGAAAACAGAACTCATCCTGAAGTCCCTTACTTTTTCTTCCCCAAGAAAATTATTTCCTCTGAATTCAGGAGCAGTGAAAGACAAGAACTAGCTGCTTCTCATTAAATTACAATCCTTATAATGCCCAGAATGTAACAGAAATTCAGAAAATGCTTTTTATTTATGCTGATCACAGGGTTCGTAGATTGAGGTGACTTCTGTGTTTGACTAACTCATATAAGAATGTTAGAAATGATTCATATCTCATTTCGAAAATCATAATTTCGGTATGTGTTAATTTTGTTTTTGTCATATACAAATGCCACTTGATTACTGTTGCTCATGAAGTTATTTGAGTACCGCATACTGTGTAATATGCCTGAAAAGCAAAGTAACGATATGACTTAGATCTGCAAAATGGTTCTGGGCGGGTTCAGTGGGCACTTGGAAGCTTCGTTGGGGCACCGTAGCGGAAATACCATTACGTGAAAATGGCCCTTGGCTGTCACGAAGTCTGCAGTTCAGCATGGTCTGTGTTTATCTGGCTATTCCTGTCATTATTCTCAGGTCTGCAATAAAATCATCTTTCTAATGAGCTTTGTGGGCAACTGTGGAACATTCACCAGAGGCTACCGAGCCATGGTTCTGGATGTTGAGTTCCTTTACCATTTGTTGTATCTACTGATCTGCGCCATGGGCCTCTTTGTCCACGAGTTCTTCTACAGTCTGCTGGTGAGTTCCTGGTACGGAAAGATTTTACATGTTGAAAACGAGGAGTGTCCCGTGTCTCTCTTCACAGACCCCTCCTTTTAATGGTGATTGGTGTGTCTGGTCTAAGAAGGTCAGGTGCATCATTTCTGAGATCTAGAGAAGGAAGCTCCTCAGGGAGCAGGGCAGCTGGTAGAAGATCAGCTGGTGTGTGCTTGCGTCCACATTGGACCTTTTACTTTCCAGTGGTAGACAGCACCTGCGGTCTGGATCAAGGGATGCGTCCTCCACATGCATCTTTGCTTTCCTTGCTTTCTTGGACTCAGCCAGCGCTTACCAAGGAGAATGTTTTTGAGACTGTCATCTGACAGTTCTCATGGGATCTGCTTCCCAGGGAGAACATTTAGTGACGAAGTAAGAGGAGGAGCTATTTTCAAAGTCCCAAGATCCGGGACAGTGACCTCAATGGATTTATTGGTCCGGGACACCTTTTCCCTGGAAGTTATTTTGTTCCATTCTCAGTCAAGTGATTAATGTCTTGATAGTCTATAAAATGAGTTGGTTCAGTCACCTTCTTCCGAGCAGGTTTTTAAATTATAGACCAAATAGCTACTTATTTTCCCATCATTAGGGGGAGTCTAGACCTGCAGAGTTGTAGATAAGAAACCTTTGCCTTGTACCTACATCAAATGACAGGAAGCATGAAACTGACCTGTCTGCAAGCAAAAGGATCCATAACCAGACCAGAAGAATTAAAATGTGAGGATAAAAAATGATCCAAGCCTATGTGTTGACTTAAAGTGAGGGACTTATTTGCGAAGGATAGAGCGAGGAAAACTCTCCTGAGAGGTATCCTCCATGTCGCCTCTGGACCGGTGACACACTGGTTCTGTGCCTCAGTTTCCCCATGTGCAAAATGAGAACAAGCTGTCCCCCTTCCAGGGCTGCCACAGGGATTATCTGCAGCCGTGCACATCAGGGCCTTAGAATAGCACTACCACACAAGAAATGCTTAGCAATTCCAGCTATTATTACTGTCTTTGTCATCGCTTACTTCCTCTGCCATTCAAAACACCATCAAGAATTCACCATTCAGGTCATCAGGATTAGCTCATTCCATTAGTGGTAGATGTTGGCAGGCTGAAGGAAATGGATTGTTTTGCCTCATTTTAAAATAGGTCTGGCTATAGTTTGAGGTTTTAGGCAGAGAGGTCTCTGGATGTACTTGAGATTGCCATTATTTGGCCTATTTTGGTCACTCTGTATCAGAAATCTTGAGAGCTCCCTATATACCTCTGAGCCTTTCTGTCTCCTACAATAATGCCCCTGGATAAGGATCGGGGTGTGGAGTCAGGGAGCCCCGGGTGCTCCCAGGCAAGGAGGCAGAGCTCAGGAGGAGGTCTCCCACATCCCTGTTGATGGATCTCTCCCAAGACACAGGAGATTCTTCCTCAGACAGCGCCATCTCTTCCTGGGAGGGTTTGACTTCGCCTACATTCTGTGTCCCTTTGGCTTCATTTCCCTGCCTGCACCTTCAAGTCCTCTGCCTTTGGTCTTTGTGATGCTGGTTGGTACCCGAGCTAGATGCAGGGCTGTTGTAGTGAGACAAACCAGTATCCTCTCTGCCCTTACAGGCTCATGGTCTACAAGATCATCGTTACCGCCATTTAGGGAATGTTCCCCCATGTGCCCTTTTTATACAGTCTCTCACCATGACTTCTGAGACAATGTCTGCAAGTGACAGATGGTGAAACAGGCTTGGTGAGGTTAGGTAACTTGCCCAGAGTCACCTACTAAGTGCCAGAGACCAGAGAGGAGCTGAGCTCTGGTGACTGCCAAGTCAGCTTGTGAGCCCAGCCCTGAACTGCCTTTCATCTGAGCTCGTGAAAAAGTCCCTGCTTTGGTGCGGCTGGTATTTCCCAGGGCAGCTCACATTCTTGCTTTCACGTTTCTCCTCCGTCACAGAAGCAGTACCCTGAGCTGTCGGTGCCACCTGGGCTCAGCTCGCTTTCAGAGAACTCACCAGGTTCAGGCTAAACAGTGGCTGGATGCCCCTCCTGTGTGCTTCTGACCCGTGACTTGTGGTCTCTGGTGACATGCTACTTTTGGTATCAAAAGTAGTGTTTAACATGTTTACCGAGAATCACAGACAAAGGACTAAAACCTGTGACAGAAGGGAATTGGAGGGGCTCCTGGGTGGCTCAGTGGGTTAAGCCGCTGCCTTCGGCTCAGGTCATGATCTCAGGGTCCTGGGATCGAGCCCCGCATCGGGCTCTCTGCTAAGCAGGGAGCCTGCTTCCTCCTCTCTCTGCCTGCCTCTCTGCCTGCTTGTCATCTCTCTCTGTCAAATAAATAAATAAAATCTTTAAAAAAAAAAAAAAAAAGAAGGGAATTGGAGAGTTAACTCCAGCAGGGAAAAGCCACATGTCCCGGGGTTATGAAAGCCCCTGCCAGCAGACCAGAAAAGGACAGTGGGGGCCCAGACTGGCTGAACCTGGTCTCGAGCCTGCGTCCAAATGTGTCCTTAGAAAACGTTAACAGCCCGAGATGAAAATGTGTCAAGTTCACGGATGGGCAGGTAACAGGAGGAGAAATCCATATGGTCAGTAAACATGGAAGAATGTCCAACCTCACTGCTAAACACAGACGTGCTAATTGAAACAACAGTGTGATCCCAAGCTGTACCTGTGATGTTTGGAAAGGTTCAAAGGGCTAAGCATGTTCAGGTCTTACGACCGCGTGCTCTAGTTTGTGGCCCCCATCCCCCATCCCCTGACAGTGTGGATCAGTACAGCCTTTCTGGAAAGCGATGGGGCGATGTGTTTCTGTTGCAACATTTGACCCAATAATTCCATTTCTGGAAATTCTCCAAGAAGAAATAACCAGATAAGTATGTATAGAGACAAGGGGCAAGGTGTTTATCACAGCATTATTTTTAATGGCATGCAATTGGAAACATCTTGACTGTTGTAAAAAAAAAAAAAAAGTAAATATTTTGGCTAAGTAAACTGAGGTTTTTTTCTGTACAGGGACATTCTAGGTGATCATTTCTGACACAGAAATTTTCATGATTGCTTGATGAAAGGGACTGACCAAATGCCAGGATTGTGGCATATTGTATCTATTACATTTTTCCAGTGTAGCCCTTGCAGAAGAAATAACTCGAGTAGATGGTGGGGTTATTGGTGATTTTGGTTTTTCTTTGTGCTTTTTTGTGTTTTCAAAGTTTTCTCCATTGAACGTGTGTAACTTTCCAATTAGAAGAAAGTTTTTCCTTTATAAAACAATGCTTGTCCATTATCTTCAAGTCAGAAATCACAGATGAGTGAAAAAAGCAATCACTTGCCATCTCAATGACTTGGTGGCTACAGAATCTTACAGGTCCTCCCCCAGAACACAAGTGTCATTTGTTTATTGTCAGAAGTTGCTCTCACTTGCTGCTTCATGGTAGGCTGCTGGAAAATATTTAACCAACTGCAACAGCAACATAAGCCTTTTGTACTGTTATACTGACCAAACGCCTCTTTCTTGCTTCCTTCCCTTCGAGTCTCCTATTATACCCAGTGCCCTGGCCAAGGAAGGTCTCAGGACACAGATTGGCCTTATGGAGGCAGAAGAGGTAATTGACCAGAAAATGAACTCAGATGTAAAAGTATAAATTGGAAGGGACTTGGACACCAGCTAGTTCAGAGAGGTTACATGGTTTGATCTACATGTGACTACAAATTAAAAGCAGAGTCAGGATTCAAACCCTTGTCCCCTGACTCACTTGTCTGTGCACTCATGCCCCAAAGCCATGTGGAAGCAGAACTTCAGAAGAGTCGGTGTCAGCACAGAGGCCAAACTAGAACCCTGCTCCAAGAAAAAGCCCACAGAACTCTCCTCCACGGCTCTGTACTCTTCCCACAGCCAAATACCTGAGAAAACTAGCCATCTGTATCGCATTCCTAGAAGTACTTACAGGCCAACTTCTTGCAAAGAGCAAGTAGTCTCTTAGTAGAGGGCGAGCCTAGACTGTGAGCCCACAGAGCTCGCAAGGGGGCTCTGCACCCCACCCTCCACATTAGGGAGATGGGAAGGGCTTAGGCTCCCCGGTGTGTTACTACCACCAGGGTCCCTGCCATAAGCTGTGTGACCTGGGCCCAGTCCCTCCATCAGGAAATAATCATTACTATTTATTGTGTGCACACAGCACGTACATGCGGCTGTCCGCAATCTCCCGGACACGGTATCCATTATGTAGCTGTTGTTCACAGCAGCTCCCTGTCCTCCCGTCTGTAGATGAGGAAACAGAGGCTCAGGGGGAAGGAGCGAGAACCCAGCTCACCGTCCTGATGTCCTGTGCTTGAGCTAAGGCTGCATCTCACACTCCAGAGTCCCTGCTACCTCCTGCTGCCTGCTGGACGGAGCCTTCCCTGTGGGACTCCAAACTCCCTGAGGACAAGGGCCAGGGTTGTCCAATCCTGTATCCGGAGTGGCTGGCCCTTAGCAGAAACTCAGCTACTACTGCCTATGCGGACACATGCCAGGACCCTCATCCTCTGCTCTCCTTTGCCTTCTGAAGCTCGCTGAACTACCCTGTACTTTCTCCATCCCCAGGACCTCTCAGCTCTCTGAGTCCCACCGGAAATTACTGCTGCCTCTGCCCACCTTTTCTATGCTAATGTTCCCCATCTCAGTTTTCAGGAAGAAAAGCAAGTATAAAGTGTTAAGATAGTAGAATGCTTTTGTGTTTGTTTCTAAAAGGGTAAATTCTCTATAAATCGAGTTTTCATTATGAGATTTTTGTGTACATCTAACATAGAGGCTTATTAAAACTGTCCCATTGTCTTCTCTTTGTTCATTTTTAAAGCTTTTTGATTTGGTATACAGAGAAGAGACTCTGCTTAATGTCATTAAAAGTGTCACTCGCAATGGACGGTCCATCATCTTGACAGCAGTTCTGGCTTTGATCCTGGTTTACCTATTCTCAATAGTGGGCTATCTTTTCTTCAAAGATGATTTTATCTTGGAAGTAGATAGGTTGCCCAATGAAACCGCTCTTCCAGGTGAGTTTGAGATCTTCCAATCTTTTTAATGTTAAGAGAACAGTTCTTGCTCCTAGGTGAACAAAAGAGAATGATGACTTTAGCAATGTAGGTTTCTCCCTGGCACTCAGACGATGAATTCTGATTCCAGGGCTTGGTTCTCGCTTTATTCCAAGGGTGTGGTATGGTATGTGTGATACAAGTGTAAGGGTCCAGAGCCTACATTTAACTTACTCACTAAAGTCATATTTTAAACTAATGCAACTCATTTAAAAGGAATTGGACCCTGTGTATTGAAAGCATAGGGGGATGCCTCCCTCTGGCTTGGTAAAGCTCCTTCTAGGAATTTATCCTTAAAGGAAAAACCTGCTGCCTATTTGTGTGGAAACAGATGTATATGGAAGAATTTCCGCTGCAGCGTGAAAGTGGAAGCAGTGTAAATGTAGGATGTTCCATTAGGTTATGGTCCTGTGGGGGGCATCCCCCTGCAGACAGGGCCCATCTCTGTAAACCTTCAAGCTGTGGTGGGAAATTGCAGTAATAACTATAATAGGATCCACATATTTTTTTAAAAGATGAAAAAGCTCATATATGTCTTTTAAAATACGGAAGAATATTACCTCCCCCCAGCAATGGTTATCTCTAGGGTTTTTTTGTTTTTCTTGTTGTTGTTGTTGTGGGTTTTTTTGTTTGTTTTTTGTCTTTTTTTATGATATATAAATTTGACAATGAGCTTACATTATTTTTATAGAGAGCAAACAGAACTCATTTCCACTTTTGAAAATGAAATAAAATGATCATATACTTGAGTGATACCCAAGTATACCTTGTCTCAATTAAAATAGTTGAACACCATTAAATAAAAGGTTACTGGGTTGTTTTATTTTGTTTTGTTTTGTTTTTTAATCAGGGAGCCAGAGGCCCCGAGTCTAAGGAAGAAACTTGAATTACTATCACTGGCTAAGCCAGGCAGCCTTGTTCTCCCAAATACTTCATTCTTGGCATGTAACTCCAGCTTCCAAGTTGACTCTAAGTGAAATTTGCTGCCAACCATCTTAGGGTTCCGAACTAAACTGGTCTGGACCTTAGATTTTCGCTCCTGCTCGCTGATGCTTTTTGTGCAGACTTGGTGTAAATCTTGCTGGAGTCTGTACATACAGTAGTATTTGTCGAAGAGTTTCAGCTGTGTGTCTTTAAAGTTGGAGAGGTGCTATTTAAGTGCGATATTTCTAGTAAGCCTACAGGAATTGACATTTCTGGCTCCTTTCCCATCCAGATCACCAAATGAAAGTGTAAATTGCATCTCTGCCTTGAATTTATATGCAGGAATGTAGGGTGTTATTTATGTAAAGAATTGTTTAATCAGCCGTGAATTGGGGACTTCAAACATTTTAACCATATGCTGCCAGATTGTTCATCATAAAATTTCCTCTCTTTCCCAGAAGCCGGAGAGAGTTTGGCAAGCGAGTTCCTATACTCTGACGTATGTAGGGTGGAGACTGGGGAAAACTGCTCCTCTCCAGCACCCAAAGAAGGTAGGACCTTGTAGGCTTAAGCCCCATGTTAGTGTTAGGCTTCTCTAGAAGCTGAGATGGCTTACATGACATTGGAAGCAGATTTACTCTTCAGAAGCAAGGCTAGTAGGAGAGGGGAAAGGCTGGGAAAGAGGAGGGAGATAAAAGGAAAAGAAGGCTATGTGGGAAGAAAATACCCGCTTGGTTGATTCGACCGCTATTTACTGGGTGCCCCTATTTGCCAGGGACTGTGTTGTATTCTAAGATACAACATTATCGGGGAGGGAGTCAGCAGGCAGGCACGTAGGGGATTATTAGACAGTATGCGAAATGCTAGGAATAAGGAGGGAATACAGAAATAGGCACCTGGCCTAATACTGGAGTAAGAGTGTCACCAAGGAGGTCGTAGTTAAACTAAAATAGTAGAATCTTGGACATTGGAGGAGGGTTGGGTGTTCCAGTTAGAGGGAATAAGATGTTCAAAGCCTTGGAAGTAGAACATAGTGTGTTGAAGGAGAAAATGATCATGAGAATAGTAGTAGCGAGAAATGAAGCCAGAGAGGTCAACAAAAGGCTAGATCACGAAGAATCTTACATGTTAGGCTGAGGAGGTTAAACATTACCCAAAGAATGAATTGAAGTTGATGGGGGAGGGGCACCTGGGTGGCTCAGTGGGTTAAAGCCTCTGCCTTAGGCTTGGGTCATGATCCCAGGGTCCTGGGATGGAGCCCCACATTGGGCTCTCTGCTCAGCAGGGAGCCTGCTTCCTTCCTTTCTCTCTCTCTGCCTGCCTCTCTGCCTACTTGTGATCTCTGTCTGTCAAATAAATAAATAAAATCTTTAAAAAAAAAAGTTGAGGGGGGGAGTGGGTGAGCGATACGATAAGATCTGTTTTAGCAAGACCATTCTGCCTGCAGTTGCCGAAAAGAACAAGATAGGCAGCAAGACATGGTTCTTCCTCCAAAAATTATTAGGAATGGACAGTGTCTAATACAAAGCTATTCAACCAGGGGACCTGCTGTAAAATGTGGCTGGATTTAGCCAGTGAGGAGCCTGGGTGCTGTGGGATTACCCTCAGCTGAGAGATGAGATACTCATGACTCACGGTATTAAGCAACTCAGCTAAGGTCCAGTGCCTGCTCAGACCTGGGACTGGAGTTTAAATCTGAAAAGGATAGGGATTCTCTTGGATTTAATATAGGGAAAGGCAATTCTGACTTGGCTTGAGAAACTAGCAAGAGTTGGGTGAGGAAAACCGAATTGTCCCAGGTAACATCACCTTTTTGAAAGAAATTATGTGACACTTGGTACCTTAGTTTTAACAGTTCTGTCTTGTTCCTGCGTGTAGCTGGGGAGCTGGCACGCAGGGAACGCCGTCTCGGAACCATGGTCGCTCTTTGCCCACACGTAAATCTGTTGTTACTCACCGTGTTCACAGAGCTGGTCCTTGCAGAAGAGACAGAGCAAGACAAAGAGCACACGTGTGAGACGCTGCTGATGTGCATCGTCACAGTGCTGAGTCACGGGCTGAGGAGCGGGGGCGGAGTAGGAGACGTGCTCAGGAAGCCATCCAAAGAGGTAGCTGGATCCGAGGGGAAGGGACAGCAGAGGGGGCGGGGCGGGCGGCCAGAGCCTGAGGCAGAGAGCACGTGTGGAAACCCAGGACAGCAGAGCTGGCTCCCTGAGGCTCCTTCCTTCCCCTGACCTCCTGGAACGCAAGCTCCCTGGCATCTAAGGGGCCCGGGGGGGGGGGGGCCTTCCATTCTCTGCTTGGTACATGGAAATGCTTGTTGCCCACCCCCAGCCGGGTCCGGATTTCGTGGATACACGTCCAAGACCCCTTAGATGCCAGGGAGTGGCTCTCAGGCACACACCACGCGACACCAGCAGAACCAACCTTTGGTACAAAGGGTGTGAAAAGAGACAGGTGTTGCCCAGTTGAACTTGTGACAGAGCAGACCCATGGGGTGTGGGTGAGCCACGAAGGTTGGGCCCATTGAGGCCTTTTCCCTCCTTCCCTGCGCCCTGCAGACCAAAGTTTACCTGTGGGGTGACCTCACTGATAGAGACACCTCTTTTCTAGGAGCCCCTCTTTGCCGCGAGAGTTATCTATGACCTCTTGTTCTTCTTCATGGTCATCATCATCGTCCTTAATCTGATTTTTGGGGTCATCATTGACACCTTTGCTGACCTGAGGAGCGAGAAGCAGAAGAAGGAAGAGATCTTAAAGACCACGTGCTTTATCTGCGGTGAGTGTGGTGGCCCGGCTGTCGCAGGAAAGCCCGGCCCCACGGACTGGAGGGGTGGTGTGCAGGCCTTGGGCAGCGAGGGAGGTGCTGCCGCCTCCTCAGGCCACTGGGCCCCTGGTGCTGGGGGGCCGCTCCCCAGCCTCCCTTCTGCTGGGGGGTGTTGGCAGCCGAGGGACCTGGAGCCACAGTTCCTGGGGCCAGTGTGTCTGCAGGATTGAAGGTTCCCGTGGCAGATATACAAGCGCACATGGTTTGAAATGAATGTGTCTGGGGGACTTTCGTCTTTGGAGGCTGCAGAGCATCTCTTGGTTCCCTGCTAAGTAACTAGACTCGAGATCTTTCATCGGAGCCAGGCTGTGGAGGTCTCCGCTGCAAATGGTATCGGGCATCAGACGAAAGAATATTCCTTGCCTGGAGTGTGGTGACTGTGCTCAGAGCCTGGGCTCAGGACTCAGACCTGGGTTCTGAGTAAGTCTCTGCTGCTTATGGGTCACATAATCTTGGTAGTCGCTTCATTCTCTGGACTTTGATTTTCCATCTGTAAAATAGGTATAATAGTATGTCCTTCCAGGCATTATCGTGGGGCTTAGAGAGCTAGTCCATGCAGCACTCCTAGCACAGACCCCGCACATTGTAGCCGCTCCGTGGTGAGTGGTAGAGGGTGCATGGGGTGCCCAAGAAACCATCGTCAGTACAGCCACAGGAGGTACGTGGAAATGGAAACCAACCACGTGGGAATGTGGTAACTGAGTGCTCATTTCACAATTATTCCTAATATGGTTATTGTGAATATAGAAATTTCCTGCTGGTACATCTACTCCACAAAGAAATGAGCATTTTCCATTTAAAAACTAAAATCTGCTTTTTGCCCCCTTAAAACCACTTCAGGCCTTTTGTTTTGAAACAATTCTGGAGTTACAGAAAAATGATAAGAACAATACAAAAAATGTCTGCTCTTCATCCAGAGTCCCCAAATACTCTCTCAAATATCTCTTCCTTCACTGGCTTGTTCACATACACAGTTTTTTGAACAGTCTGAGATCCACTGGCATGATCTCCTTGATTCCTAAATATTTCTATGTATATCTTGTAAACAAGAAGCTTCTCTCACACATATGCAGTATAGTCACCAAGATGAGGGAATTAGCAAAGAGGTCACTCTGCCACTCTGCAGACCCTGTTCCTATCACCCTTGATCCCAGTAATGCCCTTTATCGCCAGTGGAAGCCCAGGTCATAGAGCATTCTGTTGTCATGGCTCTTGAGCCTCGGTTGACATTTTTAAAGAGTTCAGTCAATGTCTTGTGGGTTCGGTTTCTCTGATGTTTTCTCATGGTAGAATTGGGGTTATGCATTTTTTGTAGGAACATCAAAGAAGTGTTTACTCTCAGGGCATCATTTCAGGAGGCATGTGATGCCTGTCCCTCCTCTAACCGGTGATATTAACTCTAGTCACTTGAGTTAAGGTGGAAATTGCCAGGTTTCTCCACTAAAGCTTAGGGTTTTTTCTCTTTGTAGTTGGGAATCATTTTATAAGGAGATATTCTGAGACCATGTAAACATCCCATTATTCTTCAAATTAAACATTAATCTGCTAGCTTTAACGCCCACTGGCTCTTTTACTATGATGGCTGCCCAGTGATGATTTTCTTACTTTATGATTTCTACATTTGTTAACTGGCTTTTTAAGAAAGAACTTTCTCTTCTCGTGTAGGTAAGTACACTATATGTATTAATACTTTTGTATTTATGACAACATGGATTCCTGTATTTTTATTTAATCCAGTGGGTTATAATCCTTTAATGTCATTATTTGTTCGGATGCTCAGAATGCCCCAGAAGTGTCCTTCCCTTCAGGCTGGTTTCTGTTTTGTCATGTCACCCCAATTTTTTATATACTTCCTTCCTTTCTTAGTGCTGTGAGATATTCCAGGCTCAAGCTGAGCTTGTAACTCCCTGATCCAGCCCTGGCATCGCCCATTTTTCCACAAAGCCCTGATTCTTTCTAATGAAGAAGGGCATTTGGAAGCTGTGATCTGGGGACGGGGTGTGTGCATTCGTGCTGCCGGGTGCCTGCTCCCAGGGCTTATGAGGACACAGAAGGAGAGTAGACATGTACCTGCACACTCGGCAGGGTTTGTGTGCACATAATCACATGCCACACACTTCTGCACTGAATTTTACGTACATGTGAAAAAGGATGAATTCATACCCATATCTCTTATTCCATTTCACCATTGCAGTGTTTCTCTTTGTCCCTTTCCATATTTGGGCTCCCTTCTTTGACAGTGAGAAGTGTGGCTCCTGTTACACATCATGTATTTCCTTGCTCCATCCAGGAATCCACAGAAACTGGCTTTACGATGGCTTGCCCAGACCTCTGCAAAATACTAACTTACCATCTAAAGTTCAAAATGTGTTTAAAGTTCACCCCTCTGCCACCCCCCCCCCACCCTGTTCCCTGACAAGGCCACTAGGGCACGTGGAAACTAAACAGTGACGGGGAGGGAGCCCAGGTGGGCTGCAGACCCAGGTCCATCTCCCCTGCACTCTGGGTTTCCCTTCAGGGATGTAAAAGGGACTGCGTGGAGGCGGCTACGGAATCCAGCTCTGCACAAAGAGGGGACTAGAGCCGCAGCCTCCCCTGCGGGCGGTCATCTCCCAGGGTTTGCCGCTCTGTGTGGCTGCTCACTTAGGGCCGGCGGTTTTCTGTCTCTCCGTAGGCTTGGAGAGAGACAAGTTCGACAACAAGACTGTCACCTTTGAAGAGCACATCAAGGAAGAACACAACATGTGGCACTACCTGTGCTTCATCGTGCTGGTGAAAGTGAAGGACTCCACGGAGTACACCGGGCCCGAGAGCTACGTGGCGGAAATGATCAAGGTGAGCAGGAAGCTCCTGGAGGCAGCTCGCGCTGGGGCTGGGCCTGCAGCACGGGGCGGGAGCCAGCGAGCCAGTCGCACAGCAGAGCAAGAACATCTAACGTGTCCTGGGCTACCGAGCTCTTAGACTGGGTGAGGTATTAGACGCTAGAACGTTGTGTGCATCCTTTCAAGTGAACTGCAGAGGCACCAAACAGGTGGTATCATTCCCCTTTTAAAGGAGGAATAGTGAGGCTCCAGGAGATTCGCCCACGGCCACCTAACTGGGGCTGGGCTGTAACCTGGATCTAACCCCACAACCCGCTTTCCCATCTCTACCTACTCAGCCTCTTTTTTTTTTTTTTCCTCATGGAGCCTTTTGTTTTTTTCTCTTTAAATAAGACCTGGTCCCTAAGAGAGAACGTTAAACGATGATCAGTTGGTGGAATGTGTTGAGCCTGGTTTATTTGCTCATTTGTTGGGCCTCGGCCTAGCCTTTCTGGGAGATGGTTTGCTAATCATTAGGAAGGGATCATATGATAGAGCAATTGGAGTCCCAAATTAATCTTGCTGATGGGGAGCGTGACCGCCGTGTCCTGGGAAGAGGGGAAGCTGCCCCAGGTTTCCAGAGTACTCTTCTCAGTCAGGACTTTGCAGAGGCACCAGACGTGGGCCGTGGGAGTCCCAGGCCAGCTGTCCTTTCATACCTGTGGTTTCTGAACTTCATTAAAATGTTCAGCAGCGTTGGTAACGTGAGGAGGCATCAGCTGTGAAGGGTAGGGAGCCTCTGTGATTTACACGAGCTCGCTTTGGGGAGAGGGGGCCGTTCACTCTTAAGAGAGACGACGCAATTCACTGACTCTCCTTCCAGTTGCCAAGGACTTAAGCACTCAGCCTGATAATGAGTTATCCTAAACGAACCCTTCTGTGTTTTTTATGCAGATGTGATTTTAGAGCTTTTAATATAAAGAAATCTCAGGTGACGTCTGTTCCTGTAAATATCATCATTCATATGCAGCAGACGTAGGCAGGCTTTTAGCTTTATTGCTGGCAAACCACCGGTCACGTGGCGATATTCTTGAGGGCAAGTTCGACAAGACTGTCGCCGCCCATATAACACCAGCTCAGAGGTCTCTGCAGGTTCTGGAGGGCTTTCTGGCAATTCCATGCCATCTGTACCCTTGAGGTCCTTAACGTCGAATTCCGTGCTTCTCAAATGTTAATGTACATTGAACTCACCTGGACAGGCAGGGAGTTGGGATTCAGATTCAGCAGGCACCGTCAGGACTTGGACACCGAAGCTGCTGGCTGCCGGGTCATGCTTGGAGCAGTAGTGAGCAGCCAGCAGAAGGGACAAAACAATGCGACTGAAGAAATGAGCCTTTGGACTGGTAATGTGAGTGCTGAGGAGAGGGATTCCTAATAACATCTAGGTGTTGAGCACTCTATGGCTTACAAAACTTTCACATCTAGAACTGTGTGATAAAATTACCCTCGGTGGGGAACCATTCAGAGAAAACTTTGAGGGTAAAGAGAAATGGATGAGGTTTTACAGTAGAGATGACTTTTAAAGAGGCTTTGAAAGAGAGACGGGGTCATAGATGAGCAAAAGGAGAAGAGGGAAAAAATCAACAGAAGGAAAAAAAGACAGGAGTTCCAGAAGGCGGCTGCTGGGTGTGCTCTCTTACAGATCAAAGCCGGGCTCAGGGTTAAGTAGCCTGCCCAAGAAGAGCTCAGAAGGAGAGGACCAGGGTGCCAGCCCGGGGTTAGTGACAGGGACTGCACCACGGCCCAGGGAGCCGACGGGGAGGCAGCTGGCAGCACCGGGCCAGGTGGGAGCAGGATCTGTTGTTAATTGGGGCTCCTGTTGCTTGCCAGGGCCGATTTTTGGTTAGGTGTGCAGGATCAGGACAGATTAACTGAAAAGCTCTCCTGTCCCTTCTTTTCCTCCAATTGTGGATATTGCCAAATGAAGCTACTTGGCCAGCATTCGTGGGACAGAGACCTACCTGTCTGCGTACACAAATACCTTCACTTGCACTAAGTCCTGTAATGGCTAGAGGAGATGACCTCCGGTTTTTACTCTTGTCACACATTCTTTTTCTCCTTCACTTTGCTTCTCTCAAAAGTTTTTGTACCCTATCTTCAAGTCTACAGGAGCCATTGTTAAAGCTTTCTGTTAATCACCTTACTTTACTGTCACAGAAAACTCTGGTGCACTTTAAGGTTTCTGTCTCAATCATGAAGACTTAAAGGAGCCTTGTGAGCAATCACCTGGTGAGGATTAAGAGCCAGAAGTCACCCCCAGCCTCCCACCAAGCCTGCACAGAGCCCATCGCTTGGTGACACTTTGAAAAACCCAGCATTCAGGGGGCTTTCCTCATCCACATCATTCTTAAATTGTACAAGAACTTCTTGTCCAAAGGCCTAAAAATATGTAGCATCAAACAATTCTTAACTGTGAATGTCCCGGTTGCTGAGGAACCAGCTGTTTTGTGCCCTTAGTGAGGGCTGGGGGAGATATGCCCTCCCCTGGCTGAAAGGCAGTGCCTTTGCCAACACTGTTTTCAGTGGTGAATCCCTGCCGGCGACTCCCCAGAGAACACTGGCCACAGGAGGGTAGACTGGGGGTGTTCAGCTGGAAGCCCAGGGAAGCTCAGAGTGGCAGGAGAGCAGGCCACATGCCCCAGTGGCAGACCCATTCAGTCATACCCTGTGGAGGCAGCCACAGCCAAGAGAGGAGCTCTTTTCAACATCCCTCCTGAGCAGGCAGGCCTCCTGCCCACTGCTTCTGGGAGGAAAAGCCAGGGGATCTCTTTAAGAAGGCATGTTACTCCATGATCAAGGAGAGAGGGGCAGCTAACAGTGTTAGGGAAGGAAAAGTCAGCTGGGCATTCATCTACCCTTTTGCTTGCTTCATGTCCCAAAAGGAATCAAGACAGGCTTTTTGGGACTTGGGTTTTTCAGGAAAACCACCTCTTGCCTAGTAGCCAGAGGCTAGAGGTTTTAAGCTGTCCCTCCACTCATGAATTAAGATCCTGGAGACTCATTAAGAACTGTGAAGAAACAGCTGCCCTTAGACCACCCAAAAGAACCAAACAGAAGAGGCCCCAGGCAGGTGGAGGAAGAGAGCTTCACAGAGGCCCGAAAACGACTCCCTGCAGATCGTGGTGTCAGAGATGGTAAATAGACTTTCATCTCAAGAAAAACATGGAGACAGTGAGTTTCTTGCCAGAGATGGCAGTAGAGAACTCAGCACCCAGATGTTTACCCACATTTAATCTTCATCTAAATGTAATAGAATATTGTATGTTCTCTTCTTTCTCCTTTTGGCCATGCCTTCTCTTTCATTAGAGATGGGACTGTTCTGGCAAAGCCAGGGTCAGGCACATGCCTACCGTGAGGTCCTTACTCCCCAAGCTTTGGGTTTGAAGGCAAAGAATCCAAGATGTGAGTTTGGGCCCTGCTCCTTCGGAGCCATGTAGCCCCAGGACATCATGGGACATCCCTCCCCTGAGTTGCTGTGTGGGAATAGGGGTTAGCAGCACTTCCTGTGTCCACTGGGTGATGGGAATGAGGTAAATGTGGGGGACGAAGGTGGGGGTGTAGGCACCCGAGGAGGCAGGGAGTGGATGCCAGAAGGGCCAGATGAACAGACAGAGCAGTCGGCAGGGAAGCGGAGCACAGCGCTGACAGAGAGCTGACGCAGGCACGGTGTCCTACACTTCACGACTGTGTAAGATGTCTTGGCTGTTGGCACGCTGTTGCTAAGAAAAGTCAGAATGGGCATCTTGACTCCAAGAAGTTCCTCCCATGGAAAATTCCTGCTTCTTCCTCGCTCTTAAAGTGAAATGTTCTAAGTGCTCTGAAATGTTGGAGCAGGACAAAGTCGCCATTCTCACTCTTTCTCCATGGAACTGGCCTCAATACTTGGGACTCATATCCATGTGTTTAGCAGTGGCCTCCATTCACAGTCACTACCCGCGACCAGGAGTTGGGATGACTTGGGGAGTGGCCCCTGGGTTCTCTGTGATGAGATGCTGTCATGTTTGTCCTGGGTTCCGCGCACATGACTGAAGCGGTTGCTGTTACTGTCATGGCTGGGGGGAGCTTGGGCTCCCCATGCCTCTGTACAGGGCAGACAGTGCAGCTCAGACAGGAGAGGCAATCTCTCACATTCGTTGACTCAGGCCCCAGACAGGGCTGTACTTACAGAGAAATGTGACTACAGAGTGACCTCACTTAGCCCCAGAAGCTCAGGGCAGGAGAAGAACCCCCGAGCTTCCTCTCCCCATAGCCACTGGATTTGGGGGGCTACCATGTAGTTTTAGTGGTAGCCTTCATGATTAATGTTTTATTAGCCCTAAACTACATTGAAATTTTCATGATAATTGATGTACCACACACTCTTTTTCAATAATTGAGCATTCTTTGACTTTTCTCTACTGCTGACTGAAATGAGAATATGTTAGCCCATAGACGATGATTTGATAGGCCATACAATCAGGTATATTTAACCTGGATAAGTGGTAAATTAGTCGTATCTTTGCCTGAAGGGATTTAAATACTGCACAGTGGGCATGTTGTAGATAAAAGATCAAATATAGGATTCCCACTGAAGATTCAGCAGCCCAATTTTCTGTGACAGTCAAGCTCAGGAGAAAAGCCAGGGCTTAATTTGCTAAGCAGACTGAGTTATTCTTGAAAGTTAGAAACTCCAGAAATATTAAGAAGGAAGGTTAGTAAAGAAGACCAAACTATAATTTAAATATATAGCATCTATTTTGCTAATGCAATATAGATTTTCCTTCAGTATCTTAGAATGCTACCTTGAAAAAAAAAAGTTCTATTTTCAGAGGCATGTTTCTGAGTGAATGGCAGGGTAGTCAGAAGGACTATTGTTTGTCCATATTTCGGCATCCCCTGCTAGCTGGAGCTGCTCTGGCCTCTTCTCTTCCCCAGGAGGGCACACTGACTGACTACCGGGCCAGCTGGGGGAAACCTCCTCCCACCACAGCCTTAGTGTCGAGGGGTAGGCTGCTACTTCCAGAGGAGTGGACCGGGCTGTGCTTTGCTGTAACAATGACAGATTGGATAATAACGCTAATAATAGGTCATGTTTAATCAGTATGTACTAAAATAAATGTTTTGCATGCACAGTCCCGTTTAATCCCGGGAACAGCATTTGTAGATGGCACTCTTACCATTTTACAGATGGGAAACTAAAGACCAGCCAGGGGCAGCAGCTTCTCCAGGGTCCCCTTGCTGGAAAGGCTGCAGCTGAGAACCCCATGCAGGTCTGCGGAATCAGAGCCCACCCTGGGGCTGACACACGCACCTACAACCCTCCATGTCAAGGACATGCCACCCTTGGTCAGGCTGAATCCGGTTTTCCTGCCTGGGACTGGCTCACCTCCCAGGAGAACCAGTCGCCATCCAAAGACGCAAGGCCCAGCAAAGGCCCCACTGGGGTAGGGAGAAGGATGGGGGAGAGGGCCTCCTGGGTGATGCTGACTGGCTAACGCACAAATCAACGAGTTGGTAGCTCTGGGCATTCGACGCGTGTTAAATCTCTGAGCTGCCGCCAGCACAGCCACCTGGAGTCGGGTACTACTGGGGGTTGTAGAAAATGACAAGAGTTTGGGAAAGGGAGAGCCCACTCTTGCATAGGGTGTATCTGAAGTAGGTGTTAATTCTGACTTGGTACGATCTGAGAAACGTCATTACCCTCCCCTGAGCCTAGAACAGGGAGTGATACTCCCTTCGGTGGCCATTATTTGAGGGGAGAGTTGTCGAAGTTAAAGGGGAAGGAAGATTCACCAGAACCATAGACAGACGGGCTTCCACGCCCAGGTGACTCATCTCAAGAGTTAGAACTCCCTGATAATTAGAGTGTCTGATCCATCATCCTTTAAGCCTGGTGCTGACTTTTTCTCATAGTGAAGATAGACCGCTTTTGACTTCTCTCCCTCCCCCCTCACTCCCTCTTTCTCCCTCTCTCTCTGTCTCGTGCTCACACACTGTTCCACTAGAGATTTTCCAGTTTGTTCCATCTTGTATTAATTCACTTGATCTCTTCAGAAACTAGTTGTATAGAAAGCAAAAGAAACAATTTTCCAAATCAAAGGTAGTATCATGGCAGCCAGTGAAAACGCTCTTAGAAATTAGTGCCTTTTTTTCAGAGAGGAGGGCCCAGTCCAGGAGCCTGCATTCCCGGAAAACGCTTTTCTGTAAGCCTTTTCTGTAGGCCTTAGTCCATTTGCATCAATAAAGCCATGAAAGAGAGAGCTCTTTTTGGTTGGAAAATTCCTTTTGGGTAAATTTTCCAAGCAAATATATTTTCTTAGCAAATAGAGCACTACTGAACATCCATAAGGAAGATTCGAAAGCCATAGGGCATGTGGCCTCAGCACTTGTGTTAGTCTGTATTTGATAAAAAGACCTGGGAAGCAAGCACAGTCAGAGAGCAATGTGTTAACAAGGGCAAAAGATCAAAATGGGAACTGAATTACCTACAAGTCACTGCCTTCTTTTAAAAGGGGAACTGACCCAAGTCTTGCACCTTTCTTGACCCGAGAGAGAGTCTGCTAGGAAGTCTGCAGACAGGCACTTTCCAAAGTGAGGGTGGAGCTTTTTGCCCTGAGGAACTGAGTAAAGAGACCAAAGGGAATCACTCAGGACACAACCCCCGCCCCCAGCAGGAATGACTGGTGTTTCCTAATCCGATAAAAGCAAGGCCCTGGAAGTCTGCAGGGGAGGGGTGCCGGCAGTGACGGGGGTAGGAGCCCAGAAGGGAAGGTCTGCCTGGACACGGCCAACTTGAAGGGTCTCAGCCCCAGGCAGTGAGAATTTGGGGGTCCCTAGAAGGCAGGACTTAAGAGTGCAGGATTGGCCAGCAAGCTGTGCACCCACCTCCCCTGCCCATCTTCATCTGTGCTTCACCATATGCCCGGCAGGCAGGTGGCTCCTGGCTGTGATAAAGTGACAGGAAAGCCCTTGCTTCCATGCAGATGGGCAGTTAACAGGTTTGGACTTTTATTCTGGAATTCCAGTGAGGATGCCGGGAGGAAGGGAGGGCCTTGAGAAGTTCCTGGGACATAGATTTCAGCACTGGTAGTGCTGTATCATCAGCTTCTCTTGCCTGACTTGGGGGGCCACACGCCTTGATTAAAATGTCCCCTGGGCTCCAGAAGCACTTAGCTGTGCGTGAGGATCTGGCCTGGGAGGCCCTCTGCTCCGGTATGATTCCCAGCATGCTTTCTGAAGTTAGCTGGCACCGTGGCAGAGTTCAAGACTCTCAGAGCAAGGGAGACGTGGAGAGAGGGATTTGGCGCTGGCTTTTTGGTGGCTGGAAACAGCGTGTCAGCAGCCCTGGACTGGCCTCCCAGCCAGCCAGACGTGCTTCACCCCACCCTGTGCACTTGAGCTTGGGTTCTTGTCGGTGGCAGCTGCACAGGGTGAGCTTATGTTTCCCCGCCCAGGCTTATCACAGGCTCTGCCCTCTAGTCTAGAAGCTCTGAAGTTGCCCCCTCATCCTGCTGTGCACTTCACAGGTGCCTTCTTCTTATCATGAAGTACTTGGCATTGGGACCCCGGGGTCTGCACCGTCCTCTGAATTTTCCACATTCTGACCTTCACAGAGAGTGTGTGGGGCACTTGTTGGTAACAGTGAGTGGAGCCGAGCCATAATCTGCCTGGGAGGAATTTCTGTGCTAACTTAGAGCACAGGGACTGAGGTCTACCCAAGGGGACTGTATGTGAGCCCGTGCAGGTCTGGAGCGTTGTACGAGGCAACTGTTGGATCAATCCAACTGTTGGATCGAGGCAACCGGCGTCTGCGTTCGCCACCAGTGCTAGTCTCCCCACTGTGAGTTAGTCCATGGATGTCTGTACACACTGTATCTGTACATAAATATTTGCTTACACAGTTCCCCCAACTCAGCAGACATGGTAACTCCAAAAATGTGTTTTTCTCCCTGTCACACGCTGGACCCGCCTTCAGCTCCTTGCCCCAGTGTTGACCCCACTGGGCTGCCTGCCTTGTTGCCTGTGGTCCCAGACACCCTAACTGCACTTGAAACTCCTTCGTTACTCCGGAATCTAAACACTGACCATAACTGATATGGCTTACTTGATTATAAGAACACAGTATGCAACGCATAGAACATACAAGATATGCTGACTATTGACTCCCATCAGCAGTAGGCTATTGTTAAGTTTTTGGGGAGTCACAAGCTCTCCGCAGATTTTCGCTGTGCGCGAGTCAGTGCCTCTGAACCCCCATGATGTTCAAGGACCAACCGTACCTATGCTCAGGAGTCCAAGATGCCTCTTGGTAACGAGGCCTGTGAGCGTGTTGCTAAGCAATGTGGGAATCAAAAGCTACTGGTATTTAGGTGCAGTCCTGTGGGGGGGCGGTTTACACAGGTGGACAAGGCTCTCAGCTTCTCCTTTCACAAACCCACTTCTTTTCAGGGCCTTGGTGTGACCACCTATAAAGGAAAGTTGAACCACAGGGTCTCTTACACCATATTTAGAGTAACCTGTCAGTGAAGCAACTCTCAAATTGCTGGTGGGAGTTTGTGAACTACTAAAGGGGGTCTTTGTCAAGAGCACGGATGTAGGTGTCAGGAGGGAGACCTATGGGAAAACTCGAGTTGGTCTTCAGGGTCAGAGTGCATGGGGCAGGTGCACAAAACAGGGAATCTGGAAGGACTGAGGAACAGCTGATGACCTCTCACCCTGAAAAACTCAAGCTGCGGGGCACCTTTCTTCCCCATGGTGGTGTGGCGGTGCTGGTGACTTGGCTCCCAGCTCTGGCTGGAGTCCGTGAGCAGTAAGAGAGAGGACTTTCTCCTCTCTTCTTTGAGTCTATCTAGGCAGGGCTGACCTTCAGTAAAACCACTTGAGTCAAGAGTTTGCCAGCATAGAAACCCACAGACTGAGAAACACTGTTCGGCGGAACACTGTCATATGTGAAGCAGCTTAGGAGTGAGGCTAACGGGTGTGTATGTGTTTGTAGGTTCAAAGGTAAATGCCAAGTATCTTTTCCTGCAAAAACAGCAAAGAAATTTGGAAAGCTGTTTAAGCAGGCTTACCAAAAAACAAGAACCATTACTGTCTTAAAGATACTAAGAGATCAAAGTTGAAAAGTCATGAAATCCAGATAGGAATAGAGGAAAACCAACAGAAATTGCTAAAATCCCATACCTAACCTCTGGGAACATTCTGGTAGATTTCTTAGCTAACTGAAAATGCAGCGGAAGTTGTGTAAGCAAAATGTCATGAACCAGCTCAAGAGAAGGGCAAGTTACCCTAATTGTTCTCTATTGGGAGTCTCCACTGGGCCAACCCTGCCTCACTCCGAGAGTGGCTGCCAGCCCCACCTTTCCTCTTCTGAGACCTCTGGCTTCCTCTGCCTGGCAGCCCCAGGTGCCAAGTACCCAGCCATGCCGCTCTGCGGGGCAGGCACTGCTTTCTCAATCTCGAGGGGGCCCATAAATCACTTCACCTGAGGGCCTAGAATGACTGAAAATAGTGATTCTGCAGCTGGCTTTTCTTAGGGATTTCATCAGAAATGGGTGCGGTTCTCTCTACTGGCAAGGGCCCGTCTTTGTTACACTGTATCATCCAAGAACAACTATTAACTGAGTCTGGGAAGGGTAAGTGGTCATTCCAGCCCAGCTGACGATTATATAATGTGGCCTGTTGGGGAATGTCATTCCGAGCTCAAGAGCAGACCCCCCCCCCCGACACCTAAAGTTGGGGGCACTGTGGGTGACCTTCACGCGGCTGCACTGGTCAAAGAGAAATCTCTGTAACATGGAATCCCACAGAAAGGAAGGAACTAACCAGCATGGAAGTCAAGCACTACACTTGCAGTCAGTGTCTGCATCCTGGGGCCAACTCTAGACTAGCTTTGTGACCTTAGGCTGATGACATTGATTTATAATTCTTTTGCATAATGCTTTCCAGCTTCTGGGACACTTTCTCACACCCATTTGACCCTTATGATAGTTCCATGGTGGCAGTCCCATGATCTCTTTCTCAAAAATCAGAAACAGAGGGACGCCTGGGTGGCTCAATTGGTTAAGCAGCTGCCTTCGGCTCAGGTCATGATCCCAGCGTCCTGGGATGAAGTCCCACATCGGGCTTCTTGCTCAGCAGGGAGCCTGCTTCTCCCTCTGCCTCTGCCTGCCATTCTGTCTGCCTGTGCTCGCTCTCTCCCCCTCTCTCTCTGATAAATAAATAAAATCTTAAAAAAAAAAAAAATCAGAAACAGAGACCCCGGTCGGTGAACTGACGTCTTCCCTAGCACGCTGTCCTGTAACACTGGGGCGTTGTGACCTGAAGCCCTTAGCTCCTGATTCAGGCCATCCCTCTTCCTGCCTATGAATTAATGTCACCAGGCTGTTGTAGAAAGGCACCTATAAAGTGTAGGGATGCTGTATGTGGTTTGAGTTCGCTGTACTTTGGAACTGAGGGAAGTAGATCCTTGGATTTGGGACTGGTCAACAAATTCCAGATTTGGGACACATTGTTTTTAATGAAGTTTATTTTTTAAAGCAGTTTTAGGTTTACATGAAAACAGCAGAAAGCACAGAGTTCCTGTATAATCCCTCCTTGCCTGAACCCCCCCCCCCAAACACACATACATATACAATTTCCCGTTATTAACATTTTTTACTCTGGTATATTTGTTTCAGTTGATGAACAAATAGATTACTATTAACTATAGATCAGAGTTTCCTTTGGGGCTCACTCGTGGTGTTACACCTTCTACAGGTTTTAACAAATGTATAATGACATGTATCCACCATTACAGCAGCAAATAGTAGTTTAACCATTCTAAAAATCCTCTGTGCTCCACCTCATCCCTCCCTCTCCCCAACCCCTGATCTCTTTACCGTGTCCATAGTTGGGATCCATTTCTTAGTGTACTTGTTTTTAGCGTATAATATTTGCTATAAAGAGCAATTGTAAACTAACTGAGCATAGAGATCATTATCACCATTTGTCACCTAAAGCAACAAACAGATTCTGGGTTTTGTTTTTTGCTGTGATCTTACAAAGGTGAGCTCTTAAGTAAATTATTTTAGTTTTCTTCAGTAAAAATAACCTTATCCCCATCCATAAAAGGGGCAAGAAATTTAAAGTTTACTAAGTGTCCTATATTCCTGCGTTTGGAAAGTTAAGGATGATCTTCAGATCTCCCCTGCCCTCCTCCCTTCCCTAGTCACTCCTATCCTCTGCGCATCCCCAGGCTTTCTGGGAAAACCCGGTTTGTCATCCTGCTTGGTAAAATAAAGAGAAACACACACGCCATCTGAGTTAAAGGGACAGTCTTTACCTTTTTGATTCTCCTCGGGGCTGTGAAGGAGATAGAGAAGCCACTGGTCTCTTTATCCAGGACCCATCTTCTCTCCCATGACCATTTCTTTTACTTTCATGCCCCCCACCAAGAAATCTCAATTCTCTAGCTTAGCTATAAAGGAACAAGGGATTCGGCAATAAATGTTCCATTGTTTACATAGTAAATAAAATTCTACCTGAGTGGACTTTCTCTGAGGAAGGTGACTGATTACCTCAGTCATCTTTCTTAGAACAGCTTCTTCAGTTGAACCTGGGAAGAAGAAAAAAAACCTCTTCTCAGAATGATTAGCATTTGCATCATACAATCCAACTTCCTCTCCTCCTCCTCTCTGTCTCTCCGTCTCTCTCTCTCTCTCTCTCTCTCTCACACACACACACACACACACACACACACTACACACACACACACCCTCCTTCTTTCCAGTCAAGGACATTTCAAGAGGTCAGTACCGCCCCCGTGTCTAAAACTTCAATGTTTGCCTTTGCAGGGACTTTTCCAACTTTACCTAGAAAAGAACTAACCAGAACTTTAGCACTTGTGGTCAGCCTGCTTCCGGCTGTGGCTTCAGTCAGTTTGTCTGCTCTGACAGAGGAAGCGCTTGCTGTGACGGGAACTGCCCTGGCTGGATTGCAGGAGGACCAGGGCAGACAGTGCCTAATGACATTGGTATGCGACATGCCAGCAGCAAGGAGAGCCAGGGAAGCACAGAGGGATGTCTCAGACCCAGAGTGACAGATGCTACTGACAGACGCTTGGTGAACCCACAGCCTCCCCCAAAGCCACCTCCCTAAACACACACACACACACACACACACACACACACGCTGAATTCGTCTATAGACAGAATGCCATAGCTGTAGATGATTTTCTCAAGAAACGCAGAAGCCAAAACACTGAGACATGGTTTCGATCTTTAGTACACGTAGAGGCAGGATTCTGCAAACACTACTAGCTGGAGAGCCGTATACAGCCAGCTTCACTGGAGTCCAGTAGCACTCAAGCAAGCATAGCATCTCATTGGAAAGTTAGGTACGAAGGCACTGGATTCAGGTGTTCTCTCTGCTCCTATACTAGTAATTGGGAGAGTCTAAACATCTTCCCTTCAAGATTCAGATTCTCTATAGATGGGGGATCCTGTCAGTGAGCGACCTTTCATCCTGCAGCAAAGCTTTTCCTACTGTGCTGGGTACAAAATCAAATGGAAGCTGAGAGAACAGTTTGGCTAGAATTGCTAGTTAATTTTAACCAGTAGGTACTCCTTGGTAATTTGAGATTTGACTTAACAGCCCAGGAAGATTATTTAATTAAAATACTGGCAACACTGAGGAGCTCAGATTTGGGGATTTACCTACCTCAGCACAGAAAAGCTAATAATACATACAATAATACATAATAATAATACATGCCATCCAGAATACTTGCATTTCTGCAGTTGAGCTGGTTTCCTATGCTTTAGGATTTTAGTGGGATTCCTCCACTTTAGGTCTCATTGTTAAATATTAGAGTCTAAGGAAAGCACTGGGGGAGAACCTGTATGGTGGTAGCCAGTAAATATCTAGACGAGAACTCCTTTCCCAGCTCAGCACTGAAGGACTCTCCTGAGCTGGAGAATGAAGCTTCAGCCCTAGGATGAGAGTTTATGGCCCAAAGTAGCCTCGGGCAAATATGACATTTCCTTTAAATCATGGATTTATTTTTTAATTCTATTTTTAAAATTTGATTCCGTTTCATGTGCAGTTTTCGGGCCTATTTTAATATTAAAATATTTTTAAATAATTTACCATCGAATGAAATGGAAAAAAGATGCATTCTTTTCTGTCTGGTGTTATGTACTTCCGGGCCAGGCCTTCCTGCCCTAGGATTACAGGTATCTCATGCAGAGAAGCACAAGTAAAGCAAAGACAAAGGAGATCTGAGTGCATCTTCTTAGCCATTGAGATGAGGAGCACAGATGCCAGTAGCGGCCATCCTTACTCTGATGGACCCCATCCATTCATCCAGCAGGTACTCATTAGGCAGTCACCAGTCGGGAGCCCCTCAGAAGTGACTGCCCCATGACCACAGTCTGCGCTGAAGCACCTGGGGCAGGGACCTGGTCTTGCTTGTCATGAGACCCTCAGCACTCAGCCCGAGGCCAGGCACAGAAATTAGAAATGTTCAATAAACAATTGTTAAGTGAAGTCTGTGCATTTTGCATTTGTTCGAATAGATCATGAAAGAAGGTGGGAATCTGTGGTCGTTTGGTTACTTGCTATTGGAACAGAGAAAAGAAATTATTGCTTGAGCTTTAAGCTATGTGTAGACTCTTGCATCAGTTTTCTGTACTCTTTTGAAGACTTCATTAATGCGTACTCTGTTTGGAAATCTGTGTTTTCTATTTTATGGGGGGTTTGCTAAGCAAAGGAACATCGCAAGATTTGAGAGCTAGATTTCAGATGCATTCTCAAACGGGATGAGGCCGTTTCCCATTAACTTGCACATTGGTAGTGAAGCAGCTACAGGAGAATGCTCACTGCCCTACCGCTGAAGTGGTTTGCATCTGTCCCTCTCTCTGCATCTCATCAGGCAGGCCTATAGGGACTCCAGGTCACCTCTCCTCCTCCTCCTCTCGGCCAGCCAGCTGACCCAGGCCCTCTTCATTCTGCGCCTGGTTACTGTTTCCTGCGCCTATCCCACACTTTAGTCTCTTCTACAGCATTCTACAGTCTGAGCTGCCTCTACCTGTAGGCCTTCATCCCCCACTCCAGGCAAACTGGTTTCTTCCCTGTGCCACCCCCCTTGGTTGAGAATGCCCTGATGCTGCCTTTAGTTTGGCCAAGCCCCAACCCTCCTGTGGGGCCATGGCTTTCCCCAGGAGAGCTCCAGTCAGCCGTCATCACTGCTGGTCCGTTCTGTGGCCCTACTCTCTGCCATTCATTTGACAGAGCAGAACCTGCTTTATAGCATTTTTCTCCTTTTTAAATGTCTGTCCACTCATTAACAACAGGTGCTGTGATGGCAGGAACCCTATCTCATACTTGGGTTTGAAAGCCATTTCCAGTTGAAAGAGGTCCAGGAGGCAGCGTGGCGGGGTGGGGGCAGGGGCGGCCTGGCTGGCTGACTGCTGAATCCTCAGCACCATGCACACAAGGAGTGCCCCTGAAGCAGATGTTGAATATACGTTGTTTTTAAAATATTTCCTTCCAGGGAACTAAAATAATGCTTATACTTTTGATTAGAATCCAAAGAACTAGCAAATATTTCACCCCGAAATAAACTCAATAATAGCAGTTTATAATTCATCAGCACCACATATTTTTGGGGGCCCCTCTGTGAAACAAGAGAATTTGTTAGGTCCCTCCCCCTAGGGAGGGACAAGTGACTTTCCCTTTCAGAGCTTAGTTTTCTGCACCACACATACAACTGTGACCATGATCTCTGAACTCCTTCTTGGCATGACATTCTGTCACGTCCCAATCGATGGTGTGTCTCTCTGCTCTTCCAAGCCGTACAGTGTAAATAGGATGCTGGATCTTTCCTCTTCAAGCTGTTCTCCTGGCAGTGGGAGTGGGGGGCTGTCAGTCTGCAAAAATTGAGAGCAGTGCCTGTGGACAGGTGAGGCCTCTCACTGCTGGGCCGGCCTCGTGCTCTGTGATCCTAGTGCATTCGTGCTTTGCCAATGCACGGCTCACAGTTTCACCAGCCGGGCCCACACCCTCCCTCAGCCCAACATGGGCTGCTTCGCCCCAGTGCGAGTAACCCCCAGCCACTCGTCCCCTGTAGGTACCCTCTTCTGAGCAGTTCGGTTCATTCCTCCCTTAGATTTGGACAGACACTGAACAAGGGATGTTTCTTCGGTGGGAAGGTATGACTATATCTGAAGGACTGACTCAAGAGCAGTGAATATAATCAGTGACAGGTTACCTTTGCTGCCTTTCAGTGGCAACACCAAGCTAAATGTTTTCAAATGTCTGTTCTCCTCTGCTTTGCTGTAGACACTCAGCAGAAAACGGACTACAGACATGGGAACACCTTAAATTTTTAGGTCGGTCATCTTTGAAATGGAGTATTTCATTGAATGGTGTTTTTGCCCATTACACTGTGGTGGGAAATTGGTCAAAATGAATATGGGCTTACACATGTGAAGTGCTGATCATAGGGTATTTGGTACAGGAAGGTAGAGATCATCATTTTCTCCTCCGGCAGTTATTCTAAACAACTGAGGTTCACCATTTAATCATTTTCTCTGAGGGCTCATGCAGGAAATAGAGATGGTTTATCATTCCTCCCTTCCACAAATACTTAGCAAGTGTCTGCCGTTTTCTGGTTACTGCACTAAGGTGGTTTCTGCACTCAAGATGCTAAAGGGCTAGTGAGTTCCTACTTACAGATTCCCCAGATATTTTAAGCCAACACTCTAAAGTAGGAGTGATGTCACGTTGCCAGTGTGGTCTGCCTTATTCGTGTAATATTTTTTTTTAAAGATTTTATTTATTTGACAGAGCCAGAGAGGGAACATAAACAGGGGAACTGTGAGAGGGAGAAGGCTTCCCACTGAGTAGGGAGCCCAACGCAGGGCTCAATCCTGGGACTCTGGGATCCTGACCTGAGCCAACGGCAAATGCTTAATGACTGAGCCACCCACGCACCCCCCATAATATTTTTCAATCTCAACTAGTTCTCATTTGGCTTCAATATTGCTAGACTGTCTTGGTTGCTTTTTAACATTTAGACATGTCTTGTGGGATTTTGTATCTGACTCTAAGTATGTTGATGCCTTCTATTTTATGACAGAGGTTGGCAAAACTCTAGCCTATGGGCCAAACCCAGGCTGCTGCCACCAGCATTTGTAAATAAAGTTTTATTGGAACACAGCTACACTCATTCATGTATTGCCTGTGGCTTGTTTTCAGGTTATAGTAGCAGAGTCATTGTGACAGACCATATGGTCCACAAAGCCAAAGATATTTGCTATCAGAAAATACTGTATAGAAAAATTTTGCTGACCTCTGGTGTATACACATTAGCAATATAGCGGGGGGAGGGTGTGCTGGCATACTGGCAGGGGGTAAGGGGATGGGCAAGATTTGTGTTAGAATGTCAGTTATGGTTGATTTTGAGGAGATCAAAATGGTCCCAGTCAGAAATGACACCAGATAGATGTGAACTTGAGCACTTTCCCCCTTAACTTGTGCTGATTAGCTTTTACTGTTCATTCCTGCCTCCCTGTACAGAACTTATACACAATGCATACTTTTTAGGAAAAAGGCATTTGTGGGTACAAGAAAGATAGGAAGAGGAGTCTTGGCCCTTTGGTTAACCAGTGGTGAGAAAAACTATTTTCAGGTATAAGCTGTAGATATCAAAAGAAAGGATGGAGACTGAATGGGCCTTTCTTACACCAACCGATAGCACCTATCAATGATGTCAAACTGGAAGGAAAAGGAAACAAGAATAGAGCAGTATTTCCAAAAGCTGACAATGAGGGAAACTGAACAAGAAGCCCATTCCCCATTTTCAGCCTCCTGATCATCCCCTACCAAGTGAAAGCATACATACGCATATCCGGTAAATGCCTGAACACTTGGGATCTCAAAATTCATTTCACTTCCAGAGTGTTTGCAAATGATTTTCCAAGTATAATGCTTTTTAAAAATACACAGCACAGTATGAGGTATCTAGAGCAGTCGGATTCACAGAGACAGCAAATAGAATGGTGGTTGGCAGGGGTGAGAGAGTTAGTGTTGAATGGGGATGGAGTTTCAGATGGGGAAGACGAACAAAGTTCCCGAGGAGTAGAGGGTGGCGATGGTTACACAACAGTGTGACTGCACTTTGTGCCGCCGAAATGTACAGCTAAAAGTGACTTCAATGGAAAATTTTATGTTCTATATATTTTGCCACCCACCACTCATTAGCCATGTAATGCAGTGGCTGCATTCCTATTTATAGATTAGGGAAGTTGTTCAGAAACCTACCCTTTCCCCTGTATTTAGTTTTTTGTTTTTTTAAGATTTTATGTATTTATTTTTGAGAGAGAAAGCACCTGAGTTGGTTGGGGGGGGGGGGGGAGTCTCAAGTAGGCTCCTCGCTAAGCACAGAGCCTAAGACAGGACTCAGTCTTAAGACCCGAGGATCATGACCTGAGTAGAAAACAAGAGCCAGAATCTTAACTGCCAGAGCCACCCAGGTGTGCACTCCCCCAGTCCCTCACCAGGCACCATATTTAGGTCAAAAGTGATTTCTAAGAATTGAGAGAATTCAGTGATATTCAATTAAGGGGCACCTACGTGGCTCAGCTGGTTAAGCGTCTGCCTTCCGCTCAGGTCATGATCCCAGGGTTCTGGGATTGAGTCCCACATCAGGCTCCTTGCTCGGAGGGGAGCCTGTTTCTCCCTCTGCCTGCCACTCCTCCAGCTTGTGTGCTCTCTCTCTCTCTGACAAATAAAATCTTTGAAAAAAAAAAAATTTAAAAAGACATTCACTTAAAAAAAAAAAAGATATTCACTAAATGGTTTTTTAAAAGGCATGGCACATCAATTCAGAAGTAACAACAGAGATAGCCTTATAAAAGATGTCACAAAGAAAAGATAGCATGGTGAGATTGCCTTTTTTTTTTAAAGATTCATTTGTTTGAGAGACAGATTACAAGTAGGCAGAGAGGCAGATACAGAGAGAGGTGGAAGCAGATCCTCGCTGAGCAGAGAGCCCGATGCGGGGCTCCATCCCAGGACCCTGAGATCATGACCTGAGCCGAAGGCAAAGGCTTAACCTTCTGAGCCACTCAGGCACCCCTGGGATTGCCTTTCTTGTCTCTATTTCCAGAAATGACTTTTTCTTTTTCTTTTTTTAATGTGGATTCTAGGAAAGAAACCTTGACTGGTTCCCCAGGATGAGAGCCATGTCCTTGGTCAGCAGTGACTCTGAAGGAGAGCAGAATGAGCTAAGGAACCTGCAGGAGAAGCTGGAGTCCACCATGAAGCTGGTCACTAACCTTTCCGGCCAGCTGTCAGAATTAAAGGATCAGGTAAAGAAAAGATAACCCATCTGCCCCCTAACCACACACACACCACTACCAGACACACCAGATTTGCTGAGGCAAAATTACTAGTGCTCATGTTAAGGCGGACGTTTCCCTCACGTGGATGTAGAAAGGGAACCCAGGGCACAGAGAACAAAGTCACCTAGTCTCCCCATTTCCCCTCCAGTCCCCTTCACTGCCCTTTTATAGGGTAAACCCATAACACTACTTTCAGTGCTGCTAGTATTATAACAAAACCAGAAAATGGGAGAATGCAAATGACTTCAGTGAAGGGCTGTACAGAAAACAGGACCTGTAAAGCTATACTCTTTTTACTTTACTTACAGATTAAAAGCTATTTCTGGTTTTGCTTTCTGGCCCTCAGATCTATCAACTCTTCACTCGAGATACTTAAATTCAGCATCCCAGGATAAGCCATACTTGTGCGAAAACTCCTTTTGGTTCATTCATTGGCCAAATCTGTACTGAGTGGCCATCGTAGTCCAGGCATTATGCCAGGTGCTGGGGATGAACCCACAATCTAGACCTAACCCTGCTCCCACAGAGCATAATAGTCTGCACAAGTACCGCTCCATCCTGCTCTCTATCCCTAAGGTAAACACTTGCCACTTGAAGGAAGTTAAGGAGGGGGTACCAAACTCTTAAGATTTGTACCAAACTCTATGTACTGTTTTTCTTCCTTTTGATCCCTTTACAATGAACAGTCACTGGGTAGTTATTGCAGTGACAGGATGCCGGTGGGGGGGGGGGGGGCGGGCGCGGTGAGCAACTGCTGTACCAAAGCTGACAGGATAATCGGCACAGACTTGGGAACAGGTCAGCATCCTGGACGGGTTTCTGAGTGTTTTAATCAGCTCCACAGACAAGATTATAAATTGTGCATGGCAAAAGTTGTCAGGCAAGGCTGCCCTGGAGGTAAGTGGCAAGGCAGACCTACAGGTGATTTTTTACTCATAGGTACACAGCTAGTGAATACCCTGTCTAGAATAAACTCTTCTTGGCAGTGGTCTTCAGAGCAATTTTAACAATCTACTTTGAATTATCTTTCCCAACTGAATTATTCCAAACCATACCCCCACATACACCATTTGGTCTCAAAGTTCTTTTCTTTGACTTTTATTAAGATGCAAACAAAAAAGACTAATGACAACAGAAAGGCTTATTTATGAAGGCTGTCTCTAGTGCTTGAGCTTGGTGGCCACCTAACATCAACAACCCGCAAGAATCTTAGTTAAATCGGAGGTTTTAAAAAACCTTCCAGAAACTGATCTAAGACAGACTTCACTAAAGGAACTGTTGAGCTCTCATTAAAATGGTCACAGGAGTGAGGTGAGCTGAGGAATTTGCAGAAGGCATCCGAGGTGAAGGAGGGCATCTGAGACCACAGAGGTCCTCCCTCTTCACTCCCTCTTCGTACTGATGAGAGCACCGAGGTGTACAAAAGGCTCCTGGGAAGCTTCTCCAACTCTCTAGGACAGTGCCTGATCCTCCTGTGTGGGTTTGATTTTTGTTTGTCGTACGTATTTTTGTTTTCATTTGTTTTGTCACTGTACCTTGGTTTGCCTTTCAGATTGGCTGTTTAAATTCTTACTCATTTTTTTTTAAGAGCCTTAAAGTTTCCGAGGTTGCCTCCCACACTTGAGCCCTGTGGAGGATACCTTCACGGCCATGTTACACAGCTGTACGTAGTAGAAACTTGGCATTGTTAAAATACAAGGTAGAACTGTTCCCGTTAAGCCTCAATTTCAGCTTAAACAAAATATGTAAATATTCATTGCGTAAGGACTAGGGTTCATTAAGTGACATTAAAGCCAGTATGGTTTAAACTGCTTGGTTTGGGCCCTTTCTACATTTTTTGTCTTAACGTTCCCCTCTGAATGAATATGAACCATTTTATCTTGGAAGACACTATAAACTAAAAAGAAGTACCAGGAAACCAGTAATATAATCTCTAGTGCCTTTACCAGGATTGATCTGCTTGGGTTTTAAGGTGCCCAGGAAAAACTCAGCACAGCTGCTTTTATTGGGGGAAATGTGTTTCTTTCAAAAGGAATTAGTCAGCATTTTTTCTGATTATGTAACCTTTAACAAAGCTTTAAAGCCATTTGTTTAAGAATCAACTTACTAAAAATTTTTCAGTTTTACTAAATTTGGTGTAATAGCAATCATAAAAATTTCTTGAATTGTTCTGCATAAGAAATCAGGCAGATATGGTAGAGAGTTGCTGGTTCTTAAATGGCAATTGTAAGAATTCCTACCCTCTGAAGAAAAAAACCTTTTTGAATTAAAAAATAAAAGCCTACAAATGATTAATGAGCAAGAAACTCTGTGATAGATATTTTTTAAAACTGCTATGAAAGAATACCATTCACTGGTAAAAGTGCTGGGAAACACATAAATTGCTTCATCACTGAGCTATTTTTTCAATCTTCTGGTCCAAAAAAGCAGAATAGAGCAATGATAGTTTATAAATGTGAATGTCTTTGGTTTTAATTTGTACTGCTATTGACCTCTTTGGTAGTGGTTTTTTTTTTTTTTTTTTTTTTTTTTTTTTTTTTTTTTTAAAGATTTTATTTTTATTAATTTGACAGAGAGAAATCACAAGTAGACGGAGAGGCAGCCAGAGAGAGAGAGAGAGAGGGAAGCAGGCTTTCTGCTGAGCAGAGAGCCCGATGCGGGACTCGATCTCAGGACTCTGAGATCATGACCTGAGCCGAAGGCAGCGGCCCAACCCACTGAGCCACCCAGGCGCCCTTGGTAGTGGTTTTCTTAAAATACCAATTTGAGGAGAAAAAGTTCTTGTCAAGGTTAGAAGTTAAAAACCTGGTTGGTGGTGTCACTTTTCCTACTATTGCCAAGAACAGTTGATTAGAATTGCTATTCTAAGTGTTAATGATGAATCTCATCTTGAAGTTTCCCCTCCCAAGAGATTCTGAATACTAAATGTGATTCTCTTACATTCTTATTCCAAGGAGGAGAACTGATGTAAGAACCTACATTTTTTTTTTTTTTGCATGTTTTCTTCATAATGCAAAAGAGCAAATATCGAAGAGGCTTCACTTTACTGAAAATGTGACTGGCTTCCTATGAGACAGTAACCCTTACATGCTGTTAGGAATACAAAAGTGTTTGAAAATCCAGATCACATTAGCATGTTCCAGTGTGTTTGGCACTTTTCATGCAAGATGGTTATCTTGTGAACATTAACTGCTTAAGAGAGGGAGGAATAACAGAAGATTAAAATAATTGCCTTACAGTTAGAAAATTGAATGTTAAACCTTACTGAGTGCCTCTGTCCCCTACCCTGTTCTGGAACCTCAAAGGGGGACTAAGATAACCACTGCCCTCTAGGGTCCCATAATCTAGCAAGAAAGACAGGCATACAGACCTCTGACGATATGATACAGTGTGGAAAATTGTACAACCCACTCAAGATAGGAAGACAGCTTGATGGTAGCACAGAGGCGGCACTGGGTCCTGTGTGTGGCTGGGAGTGAGGAAGGAGTAGAGCCTGTACAAGTAGGTGACTTCTGAGCTGGCAGAGGAATGCAGCAGGGGGGGCATCCCAGGAAAGGAATCAGCATGAGCAAAGGCATGAAAATGCATGGCATGCTCCAGGAATGGCACTATGTTCTGGTTAATTCAGTTCATTCTTTGAACCACCACTTGTGAAATAGATGTGCAAGGTGCAGCCCTCGGTACTGGGTCGCAAAGATGAACAGAACCTGTTCTTCTATACTCAACAGTCTAGAGTGGGAAGCGAATCAGTAAACTGTAAACGGAGAATTCAGCCCTGTAAGTATGTAATGGAGGCATGAGCAGACTGGAAAAGGAGGAGAGCAGTTTAGTCAGCCTGATCTCTGGGAGAGAGTGAGGCCACAGAGGCCTCCGAAGTGCACTGCCAGAGCTACAGAGAGGGACAGAGTATTAGGGATCAACTCAGTGCGTGAACAAGTATCTGTACGTTGACATTAAATCAACGTAAGTGTGTCTGAGAGTTGTGCTGGGATTTTTTCTTAGTATTTTAGGCTCCTTGTTAGAAACATGGCTGATTTTAGAGTCCCCCGGCTGTTTAGAATCTGAGTAACCAAGACCCTGCTGTGACAGGAAAGCAGTTTTTCGGACTGTTGACCCGTTAGAAACCAGATTGTGGCATCCGTGTGCTGCTACTGAGCGGTCCTTCCTTTGCCAGCCTTCTGTCATCGAGGCCAGTTCTGGGAGGTGAAATGTGCTCATTTGCTCTCTACCCTTAGTGTTTTCATGAAAGATCTTTCCGACGTTTGGCTGCCTCTGATTTGTAAAGCTACAGTATTCTTTGCTTCTTGTTTAGACTGAGTCAAAAGAAGGAATGCTAACATTCAAGCTAGTTTTTATATTCATATGCATAGGAAGAAGAGTACTGCTTTAAATGTTTATCCTTTAGCTAAATGGGAATTATGAGGATTTTAAATGAATCTCCTACGAATGAGACATTTCACACTGTTCAAAATAGATTTTTCAGTATTCATATTTTGAATATAGTTACCTTAGATCAGAATCTGATGGATCTTTTTGAGTCGTTTTGTTTCAAATGTCCAGAGCAAATACTGCATGAGAATATGAAGATTCACTTTGGTCATTATTTCTATGTACTTTGATAAAGGTAACAACAACAGGTAATACACTTTAAATTTATACACACACACACTTTATACAGTTTGTGTGTGAATTATGTAAATAGGTAAGTAGGTAGAATTGAGCCCATAAAGCCAGAAGTTATGTGAGGCTGTGCACTAGAGGGCCAGTGAAACCTAACTAGCCAGCAGTGTTGACCTTGGTTTTTTATAGGCCAGATTTAAGCCTTAGGGCTTTTATTTTTGTTCCCTTATGATGACCACTGTCAAAAGGGCTCAGTCCTTTAGCAGTTACCCTATTCCCTCTCATTTATTACTCACTTACATGACGGCTATTCTGTCTAAAAGGCCAGGGTTCGTGAAAACAGAATTCAGACAAATGTGTGTGCCTCTGCTGTGCTCAGCTGTAGAGAATCTTCTCCAAGATCATAATATTATTAGAGAAAAATGATGTATGTACCCAAATTACTTTATGTTCAAGATCACCTGATGTGATCTTTGACCCATTTCAGAGAGAATCCACAGCAGTGTGGTCCCAGATCAACAACATAAACCTTACTGGTTACTTGTTAGAAATGCAAATTCATGGGCCCTACCCCAGTTTCTGAATCAGAAACTCTGTTTGTGGGCCCTTTGATCTGTTTTAACATACCTTCTGTGTGATTCTGACTTATGCCAAAGTTGAAGAACTACTCCTGGTGATTTCAAGTACCCAGTATATACCTACTTTTGTTTTCTTTCCATAGAAAATTAGGTATTACTGGGTACTTGAAATCACCAGGAATAAGACTGCCTGAGCAAAGAATTTGGCCACTAACTTACATCACTAGGGAGTTTGAAGGTTTAGGAGGGAGGGCCGGTGATGTGATCATTACCTTAGAAAGGCAAACCTAGAAAGTTAAAATAGGAGCAGCAATGAGGTGTCAGGTGATGGCTGCAAAAGTGGGAAGGGAGGTGTGCCATCAGCTAAAGACTCGTTTGTTATAGGAAATACAGTGTAGAGGCTTTTCTGTTTAAGAGATAACTGAATAGCCAACAGATTGAAAGTTAAAAGCGGACTGAACCAACAGGCATGAACATATGCAAACATAAAAGGTCATCTCAAATGGAAGTAGTTATTTATAGAAAAATTACAGCAAAGGGTTTAATAGCCAACTTTGACAGTTGAAAGACCTCAGTAACTTTAAATGAAAGTGCCTAAATAAAGTAGCCTTCAATAGTGGTTGAGCCCCCCCCCCCCCAGGATTCCTAAATCCATTAGAATGCTTGAGATTGTTAAACTTTGTGAAGTTGTGTTAGATTCCCTCTCAGGGTTAGCTGCCAAGGGAAGAGAGAGTGTGTTTGTGTGTGCGTCCATCCGTGTGTCTGTCAGTTGGGGAAGGGAGGAGGATCTGAGTGAAGTATCCAAAGTATTAGGTAGTAAGATTAATGAATACAGATTATATTTTAATCTAATTGTGCATTTATCCCACATGTCAAATTAGGTTCTCTTTTTTCAGCTGAATCTGTTAAGTATAGTGTAGTGTGTAACACTTACTTAAAAGATTGTCATTCATCTAAGGAAACTTCAGAGGCTAGCTGGAATATCCTAATTCTTTATAAAAAGCTACCTTTTGGAAATATTCGCTCCTTGTAAATACTCTTCTAAATTATAACAGAAGGCATATCACAGGAGCCTAAAAATAGTATGTTGATTTAAAAGAAAACTGCCATGTTTTGAGCAAGTAACGACTTTAAAACTAAACCTAGGTAAGCTATTCTTGTTTTATGTTCTCTCAGGATATTTTGTACCAAAAATTAGTCCAAGAGAAAAGTGAGACTTAAGCAACTACTATGTGACACTCTCCCAAAAAGTTTACATATATCTGTTCAATTCTCCACCTATGAGATAGGAATTATCATACTAATTGTGTGAGTGAGGAAACAGACTTTGAGAAGCTAAATAACACAGAACCATAAGGAAATGGGTCTGATTTCAAAGTCCATGTTCTTTTTACCAGGATACACTAATTCTTGTCTGATTTTAGGAAACCAAAAATCTACATGCAGAACCTAACACCACTTATAGACAGCAATTTTATCTAACGTATATTTCATTATAGACTTTTTATCTTAATTGGCTTAAATGAATCCAGAACTAGGTCCAACTAGTTAAGAAAAATAATGTGGAACACTAAATGTACCCTAAAATATCTAGAACAGATACCCATCAATATGAAAAGTGATTTGGTTCAGCAGCCAAATGAATAGTAACAACCTCTTATCTGGGGTTTTGCAAGCACTTTTTCATTTGACCACTTTTGGGAAATGGTCTTTCCTGACCTTAATCAGTCCCTTGTCTGCGGATGGGGTCTACTTCAGACCCCACTGAGTGCCTATTCAGTCACTCTGGATCTCATTAGCATGTGAGGACATTCCTCATTTTCCTCAAGGTGCTACATCATTTTTTTTTTTTTCCTCTCAAACCAGAATTACTCTGGAATCACTGAGAAATGGAATCAGGACCCCCTGAAGACCATGGACATAGTCCCTCTCAAACCTAGGATTCTAAACACACTGCTTCTCTTGATAGTTTGATATGCTGTTCCCACCACACAAAGCCACCATTTCCAATGAGGCTTTAAATCATTTGGAAATGGATTTGGGAAACAATCAAGAATCCTGTGCTTTTATCATTTTTTGTTTCTTTATGAAACAAATAGTAAGCAATACTTCTGAATGCCACATTGCATGACTAGGTAACCGAATTCCCCATTCTGCCTAGGAAGATGTCCCTTTTGAAGTTCTGAGTGTTTGATTTAGTGACGGTACACTATTTGTAGAAAGTGGGTTTCAGTATAAACCATAACCACAGAGGTAAATCTATGGTTCAGTATGTGATCTGACGTACAGGAAGTGTCTGGGTCTAATGATGAAACTTTTTAACTTTCCAGATGACAGAACAAAGGAAGCAGAAACAAAGAATTGGTCTTCTAGGACATCCTCCTCATATGAATGTCAACCCACAGCAACCAGCATAAGCAAATGAAATAAAGGAAACTCCTGTAATTTTTATAATTATTATTGGTGTGGGTATGGCTACTTAGTTCTGATTCACCCACAAAGATGACATTAATCCCTAGTACATTTGTAAATAATCAGTTTTATACTGTATGTATATGATTGCTACTCTAAAGGTTTGGATATATGTATTGTAATTAGAATTGTTGGCATGATGAAATTTCATTTGTGCCAAAAATATTAAAAATGCCTTTTTTGGAAGGACTAAAGAAAGCACCTGATTTGCACTTGAACCAGATTATAGATTTAAAAGTATACAACCTGTATTTTGTATTTAAAACTAGAATAGCCAGTATTTATGTTTTTTATAAAACTGTGCAATACGAATTATGCAATCACAATGAATTTGTAACTCCTGAGTATCCAAAAGGGAGTGCACATCTTTGAAGCTGGTGTGTTAATACTATGTAATAAATGGTTAAATATCAAATGATGCTGCTGCCAAAATCCTATGACTAGTGAGTTTCCAGCCCCTGGGCATTTTGTACTATATACTTATCTGTGGTGATACTGTTTCTCGTTGCTAGTGGCATTAGTGCCTCTAATAGTGACAGTGCTCCAAGTCAGCATTCATCTTAAGAAAATCAACTTTAGTTTCAAAGATAATTTTAAGCTTCTGAACTGATCATTTAAACTTTCTTTAAGTAAGAGAGCTAAATTAGAAGCTCAGACCTTAGCTTGTGAAGTTAATGAATTTTTGAAAGGTAAATTTTTATGCAACATTTGGAATAAATGCATACTGCTGGCCAATCAGTGTCATCTCCAAGGTGAATTTTGGTGTCACAGGATAAAGAAATGAATAATTGATGGTGTCTAGATTATCTAGTCCAAACAGTAGAGTTTATTTTTTTTCTTCATCTGAACCAACATGCTACAGTAGCTAAGTATTTAAACTATATACATCCATATAAAGATGAAATATGAGCTATCCCATTAGAACTCATAGTTGAACACTGACATGTTATTCTTGTGAAAGAGCCACGTTTTGGTTTTATTTCCTTGTCACATGATTTCTTTCCTTGATGGATGAAAAGTATGAAAGGAAACTTTTATATCTGTTGCCTAGTTTTGTACATGGATCTCATTTTACAAGAGAATCTCTCTGCCAAAAAAAAAAGTTTAAAATGTACTGAAAGCAGAGTTCTGAAGTGAGTAAAGTTTGTAAATGCATATATGAAAATAAATATTTAATGATGCAGAACAATATACAGTGGTGGACTGGTGGCTTTCAGTTTGGCATTTCTTTGTGTCTTAACAGCTGTTCCAATGAATTATTTTCTTTGGGGCCAATTTAAAGTGCACCTGGTTTGGTTACCAGATTCATTCAAAAATGCTTACCTCATTATCAAGAACGCTGAGGAGATCTACTTCAACAAATATCAGGGAGTGTTTAATACGATGTTCATTCATTCGTTCTTCTAGACGAGTGGCTGCCAAGCACATTGTCCTGAGCAGTGAGCACCAGGGCCTGCTGAGGGAAAGTCAGGGTGGACTCTGCTGAGGCTCTGGCTGCCTGGGCTTTCCCAGGACTGGGGGGCTCTGACTTGCTGTCTGCAAATAAAAACAGTTGCCATTTGTTTTCCTTCGTGTGGTTGGAGGCCTTCCGCAAGACAGTCAGAAATATTTCACAGAGCTAACTTGTCTATCCAAAGGTAGTAAAACTTGTTCCCTCCTCAAAGCAATGCCCTCCTGCCCGCCCATTTGCTCTTTTAACACTAATTCTCTCTGTGCTTTGGTAAATACGCATAATTACCACCCAATGTTGGGAACTAGGTCAGGATTGAGTTCCAGTTAAATGACTAGTTTCATAACCAATGCTTCTATGTTATAAATTTGATAACTAAAAAAAAAAGAATAATTTTCCTGTCAAGGCAGTGTATCTCCACAAAATGTTTCCGTAATGAGGCAGGCCCAAGATAGACACAGACTTGAATCCGTGAACACGAGTCGAGTGCGGTCTCGGCTGAAGCCCCCTACCTGCGCCTGAGCCAGCAGGGACTTGCTCCTCCTCCGGTTTCTCTTTGATCTCATGCTGCCCAGCACAGCGTGGCAGTATGTGTGGTTTGTCTCTCCATTCCCATCCAGCTCACTGGAGAGTTGTGCATGGACATGTCCGGGTTGCAGCGTTTACAAGTTTGTCATGTTTCATCTGAATCCTGTCACCTAAGATAGAAATCTTCATTCAATTTGCCAGCTTCAGCAGAAAATAAATGGAATTGGAATGCCACTCCACCCTGTATGTGGCAGATCCTACCCTTGGAGTTTGGGTGTGAACACAAAGCTTGTATAATTGAAACATAAAATCTGAAGTTAAAACTTCTATAGCCTTTGATGTGTAATTGTGATTTCACCTTTCTCCAGACACTGCTTTTTCAAACACTTCTATTTCAAGGGTGGACGTCCACATCACCTTCAAAGCTGCCTGGTATCAGGCTAAGTAAAAGACGTGGTAATAGAGTGCTAATATGCAAGAAAGTCTTTCTGGCTTTATTTAATTTTAAAAGTTTGTTGTAGCACCAATCCAAATTTCAGGATTTTACCAAATTCCTTAACTAAACCATTCGTTAAATCAAAGGATCTGGAGAATTCCATTCCAGTTTTCTAACATTTATAATATCCTAGCCTTTGCTTCTTCTGTAATATAAACCTGTGTACTGATAAACCTTTTCCCCTTCTACTCTTCACTGAGTCCTAAAGCTTTAAATGCTATTTCATCCCGTACAATTTTTCTTAGTACTACATCTGTCTCTAGTCACCCCCCACACATAACAAAATACAACTTCTTTTATTTCATTCTTTAAAAATTTGATTCAATTTAATTGGTTTGTTTCCAAGTTCATGCTTCTTATTCATTGTTCAGCCAATTTTTTTTATTTGGTTGTACTTTCTGAAAATGGATTGCTTGATTTGGGTCCTGTAAAAACTGCTCTTTCATCCTGTTTAAATATTTCCTAACATAAATTATATAGCAAGCATACTTTATTTCTGGAAGCTAACCAACACAGTCTATGCAGCAGAGCAAACTAAACGAAGCTTTACTTATGTGCTAGTGGGAAATTATCAAGATCTTCACAGTAAACTAAGGAATTAACCTGTTAAAAATTCAATTCTAGACTTCTCTATCCTCCTACTGAGGATGGTCTACTATCCTCCTACTGAGCATGATAATGCATGAATGAGAAATAGCCTGGAAGTTTCTGACAGTTATTTTAAGGCTAACTTCTGGGCTGCATAGATGGAAATTTACTCCTTCAAAAATACTAAATACAAAAGGGACATAAATACAGACTTCTAGAAGTAGAGTTGGTTTTTGCTAAAATAATGTTTTTACAGATTTCAAAGAACAAAATAGGTGCCTGATAGAAGGTATAAATTATATGACCATAAAAGTCACTTTTATATAAGACAGGATATTACAAAGGGCTCCTACAGAAGGCTCTTGAGACAATATGCTGTATCTACCAAACCATACAGCAGGAGTGAAACTAATTTCAAAGATAAGACTTAGAGGGGTGCTTGGCTGGCTCTGGCAGTAGAGTATGTGACCTATGATCTCAGGGTCATGAGTTCGAGCCCCACGTTGGGGATAGAGATTACCTTAAGGAAAAAAGAGAGGAAAAAAAGAAATTGAGACTTAAAGAGGCAAAGCAATTGGCCTAAGAACTCAGTTCCAGAATAAACAAAGGTCTCCTGACTTAGCCAAATCCAGAGAGCATTCTTCCCAATTGCTACCAGTCTTCCAGAATGGGGCTGTGATATCTCAGGAGAAATCAGTTTCCCACAACAGTTCTCCCTTCACAGAAAGTTCTTAGGGAGAATACCACTTTGTCCTAAGATGCAAACTGATTTTGTTGTTGTTGTTGTTGTTGTTGTTTGTTTTTTACAAATCTACTTTTATAAGGGTCTACAAATTAGAAAACACTGAATATGAAGACTTTGTCAAGACTGAAAACTGTGGCAAAGATGAGCAGCTCCTAAAATCTCTCTTACAATTACCAATCTCATACAGTACTTCTTACTTAACTGCATTTTTCAACAGGAGACTCTTCTCTCAATGAAGGTGGCTTCCTCCTAGTGAAAACATTCAGATATAGGTGGTGACTGGCATCCTATCCTACCACAGAAGTAGGTGTTTATTAGCAAACCCCGCTCTGCTCTTGCTCAGTATACTGATAATTTGCTAACAATCAACTAGAGTGTTGGAAAACCCCCATAAAGATTTCAATTTTACAGAAAGTACCCAAAATTCCGCCAGTTTTGCATCACAAAGTAGTGGTTTAAGTAAAGTTTTGAGTAAAATGCCATGTGTGTGGTTTTTGTGGGTGGTTGCAGCTCAAAACGACTATTAGGCCTCATCAGTTACCTACAGGGGAGAGCTATGATGGCAATTATAAATTAAGACAATTACGATCATTGTAACTTTTTTTTCTTCTTTGGCATTATATACCACATTGGTAATTCTTGCATCCTAAAGGCAATTCAGAACCGTAACTAGCCTTTAAGTCTGGACCCCAAAACTGCCAAAATAAAAAAAATGAAAAGGTTGATCCTAGTGGGTTTTGATATGTGGTCAACTTCCAACAATGATTATTGACTATGGGTTCTCCAGGCACTGGTATTTTAAACTCATTTGGTAAAACAAATCTCTAGCTTACTAGGGGTACCACATTTTAAAAAGAAAAATTTACTAAAGGAGAAGCTTAAAATACTTTAAGGTCATGACAAACCAGTGTGAAAGAGAATCCTAACACCTAGAAGTGAAACTGCATCATCCACCCAGTCTGGAAAGAAAAAAGAAAGCTAAAAACCACTATAGAATAAGAATGCAGAGTTTGAGAAAACCCCTAAGGTGAATTGTGAACAACAACAACAAGAAAAAGAGCCCCCACAACATAAGAAGTGCATACTGTATGCAAGAACCACTAATGGAAAGAGTTCGCCAGCATTTCTGTAATTACCTCACAAAAAATGGTTAGTCCCAGGTCAAGAATGGAACTTTCAACAATTCAGGGATTTAACTGTTCACTCCAGAACTCAAGTTACTTAATCCTTTTTCATAGGCTTGTCAGCTATAACATCTCCAAGTCTGTCAGAAGCTTTCTATAAAAGTTCTCCAGAAGAATAACAATTGAGATTTGTATGAAACTGGGACAAGGAGCCCAAAAGCACAAAAGGCTTGGGGGCTAAGCAGTAACTTACTTCAGAACCCACACGGCAGCACGGTGGCACGAAAAGAACAAAGACCTTGAAGTTGGTTGAGAGTCTTCATACCAGCTCTGCCACTTCAGTGCTATGACTTTGAGCAAGTCCTTTAATCACTATAATTGTCACACCCCATCTAAAGAATGGACATCACCACTTACTTCTTTGGGCAGTGATGAGCAATAAAGACAAAACATGTCAAGTGTCTATACATATATCCAATACATGCTCTTTCCCATTTATTTGCAACATAATCACTTATTCTTTCTCATACCTATCCACAATCTCAGGCAAATATTAAATGACCAAAGCTGCTTTCTGTTCCTAATAAATGGGCCGGATATTACTGTAGGATCCTAAATCCTCATGTTTGAACATGACACTTTGGGGTCATATTGAGTCATTTTTTAAAACTGTATATCTAACATCCAAATTATATCTTAACTACCAATCTGAACTGAATTTATACAGAAAGAAAACTACCATAGCTTATGACTTCCAGATAATTATTCTCATATTTATGATCAGTGTTGAATTCAAATCTGACTTTCCAAAATATTCTTCATGGAAAGATGTTTTATCTTCTAGAGGATGATGTGTTTTCTTAGTTTATGAAATGCTTTCTTTTTTTTAAGGATTTTATTTATTTTTACTATTTGAAAGCAAGAGCAGGGTGAAGGGCAGAGAGAAAAGCAGACTCCTGGCTGAGCAGGAAGCCCGACATGGAGTTTGATCCCAGGACCCTGAGATCATGACCAGAGCTGAAGGCAGGCACTTAACCAACTGAGCCACCCAGGTGTCCCGTTTATGAAACCTACATTCTCATTTACACCTCCAACCCTGTTCAGTAGATTATTATCCCTGTCATCTGCATGGTTCTCAATTACTCTTTCATTTAACATGCAAATGCATATTTTAGACCAGATCTCACATAACGGTGGACAGCCCAGCACTCCTGAGGATCCTAAGAAGGGAATCCTAATGATTCCTTGTCACTCCTGACCCTAAACCCCAAATGCAACCTGATGCTCATCATCTCCCCTCTATTTCACATCACCCCTACTGCTGACATAACCTGCTCTACTCTTGTCTCCATTAACATCTGGGTGTCATGCAAGCAGATCTTTATGGGGGGAAGATTCTAACAGCAAATTGGAAACTATTTAAAATTGAGAATCAGACATCAAAACCCACACCCCTTTCTTCTCTGCCACTGGAAGTGCAATTCTCATGTCTACCCTACTGCTAGGGCCCACTCTCTTTCCTGACCAAACAAAAGCATAATTAAAAAGTTCCCTCCAGGGGCACCTGGGTGGCTCAGTCATTAAGCATCTGCCTTCAGCTCAGGTCATGATCCCGGGGTACTGGGATCAAGCCCCGCATCAGGCTCTCTGCTCAGTGGAAGCCTGCTTCTCCCTCTCCCATTCCCCCTGCTTGTGTTCCCTCTCTCGGTGTGTCTGTCAAATAAAAAATTTTTTAAAAATCTTAAAGAAAAAATTCCCTCCAGCCTCGGTTAAAAACAAAAATTCTTGTTTCTTTACCATGCAGAGCAATTTTAGCCCCCAGGTCCCAACCACGCCTATCTAAATTAGCCCTTTACCTTGACCAAACCAAACCAACAAACAAAAAACATTAATTCCGCTGTCCTTAGCTTCCAACTCAAAGATCAACCAGTGTTTTAAACTTTTTTTTTCCCCTTCCTGATACATCCCTATCTTAAAGAAGAAAAAATCATTTTAGAAAGGTTAAGTGATATGGCCCAACTAGAACCTGGGACCTAGGATTTCAGGGCAGATCATGTGATCTTACCCACTCTCTTCTCTTTGCCGAGGCTTCACTCTGCTAGGTGCAGTCCTGCTGATAAGGTGCTGGGGCCTCCCCTTCTTCCCTGCCCACCTGTCTGGGGAAAACCTGTACCAGCTAAAAATTCTACAAGACACAAAAGAATGTAAAAGTTGTTAAGGGTCATGGCTGCATTAGTTCATTTCTATATCATGGGTCCCTAGCATAGTACCTGTCAAAGGTATTCTACACAGTGACTGGAGGGAAAAATTCTTTGAGAATCTCCACTTAATCTGCTCAAGGTTTTTGGAACCAACACTAATTAGGCGTCTTTCAATGAAGAGGGAGTATCTAGTGGCCCGAAGGGAGTTATACATACAGAACAATCAGTCACTACTCCTTTTGCTGCAACTTGACCCTTTAATCCTACAACCAATGATTAACTGTAATGCCTCTGGCTCCTACAGTCCTGCTTCACAACTCAAAACCATCTTCCACTGCTCCCTCTGAACAAGTGACCCCCATCTCTCCCATCTTTCAATTCTTTAACAGGATAATGTGTGACTGTGTTGTCTTCCTGAAGATGTACAGACTCACGCGTGCTCCAACGCTCCTCTCTCCACCACAGCCCCTTGTCTAACACTAAAGGACACTTTGCCTCCATAATCCGTGGAGGAACTGTAGCAGTTCTCAGACTGTCCACAAAGAGAACACAATTTAGGTAACAGAAGGAAGTTAGGGCCATTTTGGGTAGTGAAGAATTATGGTTCCTTTACATATAAACATACAGACAACATGGATGACTCTCCAAAGCATTACATTAAACAAATGAAGTCAGAACTGAAAGGCTACATAATGTGTCATTCCATGCATATGACATTCCAGAAAAACAAAACTACAGGGACAGAAATTAGATCAGCAGTTGCCAGATACAGGAGGTATGGGAAGGGGATATATTACAAAGGGACACTAGGTAAATACACTGGGTAATAGATCTTTGGTGTGTTGGTAGTTATGACTACACAGGTTTCTCAAAATTCAAGAACTATAACCTAAAAGAAGTAAATTGTACTATATGTAAATTATATCCCAGTAAATTTGACTGAAAATATTTCTAAAAACTAATGGGGTATAGTGGAGGAGAGATAAAAGGGTCAGATCCAAAAATTTGCATTTTTAATTTGCTCCCCAGATAATTCTGATGCAGGCTGTCTACAGTCCACAGTATGAGAAGCACTGCTAATGTCTGGGCTGCATCACAGTACCTTTATTCTTTTTGGTACAGGCCATGTGCACACTTTTGGAACAGAGTTTCTTTTCACAGGGTTGAATAGGAGGGTCGGAGCAAAAGATATGCTCACTGGGGTACCTATAGGGTTGGCAGTGAGACTTCAAAAAAAAAAAAAAGAAAGAAAGAAAGAAAAAAGAAAAAAGAAAAAAAAAAGGTGTGCTCCTACTTAAAAAAGAAATGTGTTTTATAACTTGCAAATGGAGCAGTCTTCTAGCTGCATTTGCTTTCTACCGCTGCCATAACAAATTAGCAAAAATTTAGTGGTTTAAACAACACAAATCATACTTCCAGTAGGTCTAAAATGGCTTGGCAGGGCTGCCATTGCTTCTAGAAGCCTTAGGGAAGAATCCATTTCCTTGCCTTTCTTGGCTTAGAAAGGCAGCCTGCATTCCCCTACTGGTGGTCTACTCCCATCTTCAAAACCCGAAATGGCCAGTTACATTTTCCCATTTCAAAATCCTTAACATAATCACATCTGCAAAATCCCTTTGCCATGTAAGGTAACATATTCACAGGGTTTGGGCAATAGGATGTGGACATCTTTAAGGGGGCTGTTATTCTGCCTACCACACACGCTTACACAGAGTCTAGACAAGTATTTAGGTTTAAGACAAGAAAAGCAAATCACCCATCTGTTTACAAGCTTAACTGATCTGAATACAATTAGGAAGGTGCATTTTCTTATGGTCCAAACAGGCTGAAAAATCAGTTCATTAACATGATCGTAAAAAGTGATAAAGCTACACAGGATTACCTAAGATGGTATGTTGCTTTCTTTTCACCTTCACTACTGATACCAGAAACTATAAAAGAGATGTGTTTGCTTTTTCAGGGAGAGAGAGAGAGAGAGACACACACACACACACACACACACACACACACACACACATATCTTATTTTCCTCAGTCTTATTTCTGAGCATTAGCACTTTAAAAATAAGACACAGTGAGGGGCACCTGGGTGGCTCAGTCAGTTAAGCAACCAGCTTAACTGATTTCCACTCAGGTCATGATCTCAGGATTCTGAGATTGAGCCCTGTTTGGGCGCTGGGCATGCAGCCTGTTTGTGATTCTCTCTCCCTCTGCCTCTGTCCCACCTCCCCATCTATAAAGAAATAAGACCCAATAAACTCAAAGAAAACAAAGGAAAAAAAACTTCCTAGGCAATAAGACTTAATGGGGGGGGGGGGCAATGTATACCTGCTGAAGAAAATTTAAATAATATGACATCCATATCTCTTCTTTGGTGAGTGTCTATACAATCTCTTTTTCTTTGTTCACCTTTTTATTTCTTTTACTATTACTGAATTTTAAGTTTTGTTTTTTATATTCTGACTGCCGATTCTTTATCAAATATATGTTTTGCAAATACTTTTTTCCCCTGGTCTACGGCTTGTCTTTTTATTTCCTTAGCACAGCTTTCCAAAAATTCAAAGTTTTTAATTTTGACAAAACCCAATTTATCAACTTTTTTTCTTTTGTGGCTCATGTTTTTTTGTGTCCTAAGAAATCTTCATCTAACTAAAATCCCAGAGTTTTCTCCTATGTTTTCTTCCAGAACAGCAGTGTACAATAAAGCTTTCTGTGATGATGAAAATGTGCTATACTCCAAGCTAACCAATACACTAGCTATAGCTAACCACACATAGCTACTGAGGACTTGACATGTGGCTAGAACTAGGAACTGAATTTTAAAATTGTATTTAGTTTTAATTATTTAAATTTAAATAGCCACATGTAGCTACCATATGGACAGGAAGTTCTAGAAGTGTTATAGTTTTGATTTTACATTTTGGTCTATGATACATTTTGAGTTAATTTTTCTAAGTGTTTGAAGTATGGATCAGGGTTCATTTTTTAAAAATACGGACATCTAATTATTCTAGCACCATTTTGTGAAAAGACTATATTTTACTCCAATGAGTTATCTTGGCACCTGTGGCCATGTTTATGTCTTTTTCTGAACTCTACATTCTGTTCCATTGACCTAAGTGTCTTTCCTTTCACCAGTAGCACCCTGTCTTCATATATGGTCAACTGACCTTCCACAAGGGCACCCAGAATATACCATGGGGAAAGGACAGTCTCTTCATCAAATGGTGCTGAGAAAACTGGACCTCCAATTGCAAACAAATAAAACTGAATTCTTGTCTTACACGGTATATGAAAATCAACTTAAATGGACTGAAAACTTAAATGTAAGACCTGACACTGAAAAACTCTAAGGAAAAAAATCAGGGAAAAGCTTCATGACACTGGTCTTAGCAATGATTTCTGGAATATGACACCAAAAGGATAGGCAATAGATACAAAAACAGGCAAGATGGGACTACATCAAACTAAAAATCTCCTATACAGCAAAGAGAACAATCAATAGACTAAAAAAGCACTCTATCAAAAGGGAGAAAATATTTGCAAATTTTTAAGGGATTAATATCCAAAATATGTAAGGAACTCTTACAATTCATAAGCAAAAAAAAAAAAAAAAAACCATAAATAATTTGATTAATAATGGGCAAGAAATTTGAACGCTTTTCCAAAGAAGACATACAAATGGCCAATAAATATATGAAAAGATGCTCAACATTATTAGACATCAGGGAAATGCAAATCAAAAACACAGTGAGATAACACCTCACACTGGTTAAGATGACCATTATTGAGAAAACAAAATAACAAGTATAGATAAGAATGTGGAAAAACTGGAACCCTGGAGCACTGTTGACGGAAATGTAAAATGGTACAGCCACTACAAAGAACAGTATGAAGGTTACTCAAAAAATATATAAAATGACCACATGAAGCACCAATCCCATTTCTGGGTATTAATCCAAAACAACTGGAGGCACCTAGGTGGCTCAGTTGGTTGAGTGTCTGCCTTTAGTTCAGGTCAAAATCTCAGGGTCCTGGAATGGAGCCCCATGTTGGGCTCTCTGCTCAGCGGGAGTCTGCTTCTCCCTCTGTGCTCCTCTCTCTCTTAATAAATAAATAAAATCTTTGAAAAAGTTCAAAAGAAGTGAAATCATGTTCTCAAAGAGATATCTGTGTTCCCAGACTTACAGCATTGTACAGAATAGCTAAGAGGTAGAAACAACCTAAATGTGTGTTGACAGATAAATGGATAAAGAAAATGTAGTTTATACAAACAGGGGAATATAATTCAGCCATAAAAAGGAAGGAAATCCTGTCATATGTCAGAAAATAGATGGAACTTGAGGACATTATGCTAAATGAAATAAGCCAGTCATGGGCAATTATTACATGATTCCACTTATATGAGGTATCTAAACTAGTCAAAACTCATCAAAGCATAAAATACAATACTGTTGTCAAAGTCTGTAAAGAGGTGGACACAAGGAGCTGCTAATCAACGAGTATAAACTTCCAGCCATGCAGGATTGAAAAGTTCTAGAGAGCTGCTATACATTATACCTGCAGTTAATAATCTGTATTGTACACTTAATAAGTTATTAAGGGTGGATCTCATGTTCTGTGTATGTTTTACCATAGGTTTAAAAATAATTGCACAGTCTTAACTACTATAACTTTCTAGTAAATCTTGAAATCAGGTAGTATGAGTCTTATAACTGCTTTTCTCTTTCAAAATTGTTCTGGATGTAGTAAGTTCTTTGCTTCTCTATATAAATGTTAGGAATAGCCTGTTGAACCACATAAATATAAAGAATTATAAGAGGCCACTAAAAAAGTTATATGCCAACAAAGTGGACAACCTAGAAAAAAATGGATAAATCATTAGAAACATACAATTCTACAAGATTGAGTTAGGAAAAAGTAGAAAATCTGAAAAGAAATTGGTAAAAAGCAATAAAATTAGGGGACCCTGGGTGGCTCAGTGAATTAAGCATCTGCCTTCAACTCAGATCATGATCCCAGGTTCCTAGGATCAAGCCCCATGTCAGGCTCTCCACTCAGCAGGGAGACTGCTTCTCCCTTGACCTCTGCCAGATGCTCCCCTTCCTTGTGTACTACTCTGTCAAATAAATAAATAAAATCTTTTTTTAAAAAAGTAATGAAATTAAATCAATAATCAAAAAACTCCCCAAAAACAAAAGTCCAGGAAAAGATGGTTTCACAGGTAAATTCTACCAAACATTTTAATAAGTTAATACCTATCCTTTTCAAACTATTCCAAATAATTGAAGAGAAAGGAATGCTTCTAAATTCACTCTACAAGGCTAGCATTACCCGGATAACAAAACCAGACAAAGACCATACAAAAAAGAAAATTACAGGCCAATTCCCTGATGAACACAGATGCAGAATTCCTCAACAAAGCAATAGCAAATGAATTCAACAACACACTAAAAGAATCATTCACCACAGTCAAGTAAGATTTATTCCAGAGATGCAAGGATGGTCCAATATCTGCAAATCAAATCAGTATCATATAACACATTAACAAAATAAAGGGTAAAAATCATATTGTGGGGGGAGGGGAGCAAGATGGCAGAGGAGTAGAAGACCTAAATTTTGTCTGCTCCCAGGAATTCAGCTAGATAGTTACCACCCCAACCATTGTGAACACCTACAAACTCAACAGGAGATCAAAGAAAAGAATAGCAGCAATTCTATGAACAGAAAAGCAACCACTTTCTGGAAGGTAGGACATGCAGAGAAGTCAATCTGAGGCAATATTTGGGAAGACAGACCACCAGGAGAGGGAGCCTCCATCAGCTGGCTCCCGGCAAGTGAGAGAGCAGTGGAGCACAAAATCAGATCATTTAAGGGGCACCTGGGTGGCTCAGTGGGTTAAAGCCTCTGCTTTCGGCTCAGGTCATGGTCCTGGGGTCCTGGGGTCCTGGGGTCCTGGGATCAAGCCCTGCATCTGGCTCTCTGCTCAGCAGGGAGCCTGCTTCCCTTCCTTTCTCTGCCTGTCTCTCTGCCTACCTGTGATCTATCTGTCAAATAAATAAATAAAATCTTAAAAAAAAAAAAAAAAAAGAGTTTTGCTCCACTAAGGGACATCACTCCAGTGGCTAAGTGGAACCCTTGGTGGGACAGTGTGGTCTCAGGACGCTCAGGGTCACAGAAAGCTTGAGGGTATCTGAGTACAGCAGACCTACCAGGTATCAGAGCAGGAAAGCCAGCTGCAAAGACAGAACCCTGGAGGAGGCTCTCAGCTTGGGGTTGCCATAAACTATGATCCACCCCACAGCTGGGTTACTGCTCCTTGTGCAGGGACCCAACAAGTGGCAGATCCAGGGAGACTCCCCTTCCTCCCTGGAAGGAGCAGCATGGGAACATACCTCAGAAATCTGCTGGGTTTGTAGACTACAAACAGGATTGTGTGTCAGAGACAGAAACGCTTGGTCACAGCCAGGTGAGCATGGAGTGCAGCCAGGGACCAGGAAGAAAGGACTGATTGACTGCTTTTCTCTGAGGGTGCACTGAGGATTGGGGCCCTGAGCTCTCAGCTCCTCCAGGGCCAGAGATTGGAAACCTGCCATTTTTATTCTCATCCTCCAAAGCTACATGGAAAGCTTTCAGGGAACAAAAGTTACTGAGATCAAACCCAAGCAGATTACTTAGCCTACCCACTGGCAGTGCAGTACAATTCCACCTCAGGCAAAGACATTTGAGAATCACTGCAACAGGCCCCTCCCCCAGAAGATCAGCAAGAACATCCAGCCAAGACCAAGTACACCAATCAATGAGAATTGCAAAACTCTAGCGCTAGAGGAATACAGCACACAGAATCATGACTTTTTCTTCCATGATCCTTTAGTTTTTCAAAGTTAATTTTTAAAATTTCCTCTTTTTTTCTATTTTGAATTTTTCTTCTTTCCTATTTTTACCAACATCTTATCAATTCCTTTTTTAAAATCTTTTTTAATTTTCATTTTTACAGTGATATTCTATTCCTTCATTGCACTTAAACTTATTTTGTGTATGTATGTAATTTTTTCTTTCTCTAAAATTTTGGGATACATTTTCTTCTAACAGAACAAAATATAACCTAAATCTAGCATATGGCTTTGTTCTAGTCTCCTGCCTGATCACATTCCTTTTTTCTTCCTTAATTTTTTTCTTCGTTTTTTCAACCAACTTCTTATCAATTCCTTTTTAAAAATCTTTTTTCAATTTTCATCTTTATAGTCATATTCTATTCCTCCTTCATATTTAACCTTATTTTTGTATATATGTAAATTTTTCTTTCTTTAAAATTTTTGGAGGCAGTTTCTTCTAACAGACCAAAATATACCCAAAATCTAGTGTGTGGCTTTGTTCTATTCACCAGCCTGATCATACTCCTTTTTTCTTCTCTTTTTTTTCTTCTTCCTTTCTTTTCTCTCTGGTTTTGGGTCTCTTCTGATTTGTTTAGTATATGTTTCTCTGGGGTTGTTGTTACCCTTTTAGCATTTTGTTCTCCCATTCATCTATTCGTCTCTGAACAAAAATGACAATGTCAAACAGAAAATCTCAAAAAAAAGAACAGGCAGTACCAACTGCCAAGGACCTAATCAATAGGGACATTAGTAACATGTCAGAACTAGACTTCAGAATGATGATTATAAAGATACTAGCTAGGCTTGAAAAAAGCATAGAAGATACTAGAGAACCCCTTTCTGGAGAAATAAAAGAACTAAAATCTCACCAAGTTGAAATCTTGAAAAGCCTATTAATGATGTGCAATCAAAAATGGAGGCTCTCAGTAAGAAAAAAAAAAAAATGGAGGCTCTCAGGATAAATGAGGCAGAAGACAGAATCAGTGATACAGAAGACAAAATGATGGAGAATAGGGCGCCCAGGTGGCTCAGCTATTAAGCATCTGCCTTTGGCTCAGGTCATGATCCCAAGGTCTCTGGGATCGAGCCCTGCATCACGCTCCCTGCTCAGCGGAAAGCCTGCTTCTTCCTCTCCCACTCCCCCTGCTTGTGCTCCCTTTCTCGCTATGTCTCTCTCTGTCAAATAAATAAATTTAAAAAAAAATAATGGAGAATAAAGAAGCTGAGAAAGAGATAAACAACTACTGGATAATGAGGGGAGAATTCAAGAGATAAGTGATATCCTAAGGCAAAACAATATTAGAATAATTGGGATCCCAGAAGAAGAAGAATGGGGGGGGGCAGACGGTGAGAGGAGGCAGAAGGTATATTGGAGCAAGTTATAGCAGAGAACTTCCCTAATGTAAGGAAGGAAACAGGCATCAAAATCCAGGTGGCACATAGAATCTCTAATCAAAATCAGTAAAAATAGGTCAACACCCTGTCATCTAATGGTAAAACTTCTAAGTCTCAGAGACAAAGAGAAAATCCTGAAAGCAGCTCAGGACAAGTGGTCTGTAACCTATGATGGTAGAAATATTAGATTGGCAGCAGACCTATCCACAGAGACTTGGTAGGCCCGAAAGGATGGGCAAGATATATTCAGAGCACTAAAAAGAAAAATATATAGCCAAGAACCCTGTATCCAACTAGGCTGTCATTGAAAATAGAAGGAGAGATTAAAAAGTTTCCAGGACAAACAAAAACTAAGAGAATTTGCAAACACCAAACCAGCCCTACAGGAAATATTGAAAGGGGTCCTCTAAGCAAAGAGAGAACCTGAAAGTAACATAGACCAGAAAGGAATAGAGACAATATACAGTAATAGTCACCTTTCAGGCAATACAATGGTACTAAATTCATATCTTTCAATAGTTACTCTGAGTGTAAATGGGATAAATGACCCAATGGAAAAGACACAGGGTATCAGAATGGATAAAACACACACACACACACACACACAACAAGACCCATCAATATGCTGTCTACAAGAGACTCAATTTAGACCCAAAGACATTTCCAGATTTAAAGTGAGGGTGTGGAAAACAATGTACCATGCTAATGTACATCAAAAGAAAGCTGGGGTGGCAATCTTTATATCAGACAAATTAGATTTTAAACCAAAAACTATAATAAGAGATGAGGAAAGACACTGTATAATACTTAAAGGTTCTGTCCAACAAGAAGATCTAACCATTTTAAATACCTATGCCCCCAACATGGGAGCAGCCAATTATATTAGCCAAATAATAACAAAATCAAAGAAACACATTGATAATAATACAATAATAACAGGGGACATTAGCAGTCCCCTCACTGAAATGGGCAGATCATCTAAGCAAAACATCAACAAGGAAATAAAGGCTTTAAATGGCACACTGGACCACATGGACATCACAGATATATTCAGAACACTCCATCTCAAAGCAACAGAATATACATTCTTCTCTAGTGCACATGGAACATTCTCCAGGATAGATCACACCATGGGTCACAAATCAGGTCTCAACCGGTACCAAAAGACTGGGATCATTCCCTGCATATTTTCAGACCATAGTGTTCTGAAGCAAGAAGTCAATCACAAGAGGAAATTTGGAAAGAACTCAAATACATGGAGGCTAAAGAGCATCCTACTAAAGAATGAATGGGTCAACCAGGAACTTAAGAATTTAAAAATCCATGGAAACAAATGAACACAACTGTTCAAAATATTGGGATGGAGAAGAGGCAGTCTTAAGAGGAAAGTATATAGCAATACAAGCCTTTCTCAGGTCTCAATTTCACAACCTAACCCTACACCTAAAGGAGCTGGAGAAAGAACAGCAAAGAAAGCTTAAACCCAGCAGGAGAAGAGAAATAATAAAGATCAGAGCAGAAATTAATGAAATAGAAACCAAAAGAACAGTAGAACAGATCAACGAAACTAGGAGATGGTTCTTTGAAAGAATTAATAAGATTGATAAACCCCTGGCCAGACTTATCAAAAAGAAAAGAGAAAGGACCCAAATGAACAAAATCATGAATGAAGGAGGAGAGATCACAACCAACACCAAAGAAATACAAATAATTTTAAAAACATATTATGAGCAACTATATGCTAGCAAATTTGACAATTTGAAAGAAATGGATGCATTCCTAGAAAAATAAACCACCAAAACTGAACCAGAAAGAAATAGAAAACCTGAACAGACCTACAATCAAGAAATGGGCAGAAGACATGACAGACATTCCTACAAAGAAGACATCCAGATGGCTAAGACACATGAAGATGTGCTCCACATCACTTGGCATCGGGGAAATACAAATCAAAACCACAATGAGATACCACCTCATACCAGTCAGAATGGCTAAAATTAACAAGTCAGAAAACAACAGGTGTTGGCAGGGATGCAGAGAAAGGGGAACCCTCCTACACTGTTGGTGGGAATGCAAGCTGGTGTAGCCACTCTGGAAAAACAGTATGGAGGTTCCTCAAAAAGTTGAAAATAGAGCTACCCTATGACCCAGCAACTGCACTACTGGGTATCTGCCCCAAAGATACAAATGTAGTGATCTGAAAGGGCACATGAACCCCAATGTTTATAGCAGCAATGTATACAATAGCTAAATTGTGGAGAGATCCCAGATGTCCATCAACAGGGGAATCGATAAATCAGAAGTGGTATGTATGTGTGTGCACATGTGTATATACACACACACATTCAATGGAATATTATGCAGACATCAAAAAACTGAAATCTTGCCATTTGCAACAACATGGATCGAACTAGAGGGTATTGTGCCAAACAAAATAAATCAATTGCAGAAAGACAATTATCATATCCTCTCACTGATATGAAGAATTGGAGCAACAAGACAGAGGATCATAGGGGAACAGAGCGAAAAATAAATCAAGATAAAACCAGAAAGGGAAACAAACCCTAAGAGACTATTAATCTCAGAAAACAAAGTGAGGGCTGCTGGAGGGGAGGACTGTGGGAGGGATGGAATGGCTGGGTGATGAGCACAGTGAACTGTGTAAGACTGATTAATCACAGACCTGTCCCCCTGAAACCAATAATACATTATATGTTAATTTAAAAATCACATTATCTTGATAAATGCAGAAAAACATCAAATTTCAACATCAATTCATGATAAAAAACTCTCAACAAAGTGGGTGTAGAAAGAACATACATCAATATAATAAAGTCCATATACGATAAACCCACAGCTAACATGCTCAAAGGTGAAAAGCTCCAAGCTTTTCCTCTGTATCAGGAACAAAACAAAGATGTCCACTTTTGCCACTTTTACTCAACATTGTACTGAAAGTTGTAGCTATTGGTTCAGACAAGTAAAATGAATAAAAGGTATCCAAATTGGTAAAGAAGTAAGATTGTCACTATTTGCAGATGATAGGATACTACATATAGAAAATCCTAAAGTCATCACTTTAGAGATTTTTAGATTTAAAGTCATTATCCATTAGAACTAATCAATGAATTCAGTGAAGTTGCAGAAATACATACAGAAATCTGCTGTGTTTCTATATACAAATAGCATACAAGAAAAAGAGAAATGAAGATAACAATCCATTTACCATTACATCAAGGAGAATAAAATACCTATGAATAAATTTAACCAAGGAGGCAAAAGATTTGTACTCTGAAAAGTGTAAGATACTGATAAATGAAACTGAGTACAACACAAATGAAAGACATATCATGCTCATGGTTCAAAGAATATTGTTAAAATGTCCATAGTATCCGGGGCACCAGGGTGGTTCAGTCAGTTAAGCGTCTTACTCTTGGTTTCAATTCAAGTCGTGATCTCAGGGTCATGGGACCAAGTCCAGCATCAGGCTGTGCACTCAGCAGGGAGTCTGCTGGAGATTCTCTCTCTCTCCCTTTCCCCCTGCTTGTGCTCTCTTGCTCACTCACTCTCTCAAGTAATAAATAATCTTTAAAAATAAAATAAAATGTCCATACTACCCCCAAGCAATTCACAAAGATTTAGCAAGGATTCTATGCAATCCCCATCAAAACACCAGTAACATTTTCCACAGAACTAGAATAACCCTAAAATTTGTATGGAACCACAAAAGACACCAAATAATCAAAGTAATCTTGAGGACAAAGAACAAAGATTGAAATTTGAAATACCCAGATTTCAAACTATACTAAAAGCCATAGTAATCAAAACAATATGGTACTGGCACAAAAACAGACTCAGATCAATGGAACAGAATAGAGAATCCAGAAATAAACCCATGCCTATGTGGTCAAGTAATCTACAACAAAGGAAGAAAGAATATATAATGGGGAAAAGACACTCAGTTCAATAGATGGTGTTGGAAAACCTGGACTGCTACATAGAAAATAATGAAACTGGACCACTTTCCTATGCTATATGCAAAAATAATTCAAAATGGATTAAAGACCTAAATGTGAGACATGTAACCAGAAAACTCAAAAGAAAATGTAGGTAGTACATTCCTGGACACTGCTCTTAGCAGTATATTTTTGGATCTGTCTCCTCAGGCAAAGGAAACAAAAGCAAAAATAAACTGTAATAGATAAAACTAAAAAAACTGTGTACAGTGAAGAAAATCATCAACAAAATGAAAAGACAACCTAATGAATGGGAGAAGATATTTAAAAATGATGTATCTGGTAAGGGGCTAATATTCAAAATATATAGAGAACTCCTACAACTCAAAACAAAACAAACAAATCCAAACCAACTAAAAAAATGTGAAGATCTTAATAGATATTTTTCCAAAGAAGACATACAGGGCCAAGAGACACTTGAAAAGATGCTCAACATCAATAATCAGGGAAATACAAACCAAAACCACAATGAGATATTACCTCATACCTGTCAGAAAGGCTTAGAATGAAAAAGAAATAACAAGTGTTGGTGAGGATGTGGAGAAAAGGGAACCTTCATGTACTGTTGGTGGGAATGCAAACTGGTGTAGCCATCATGGAAAAGAGTATGAAAGTTCCCCCCAAAATTAAAAACAGAAATACCATGTGATCTAGTAATTCTACTTCTGGTTTACCAAAAGAAAATGAAAAGGCTAATTTGAAAAAAAAAATATGCATCCCTACATTTCCTGCAGCATTATTTGCAACAACCAAGAAATGGAAGCAACCCAAGTGCCCATCCATAGGTAAATGGATAAAGAAAATATTGTATTTGTGTATATGTAAGTGGAACTTGGCCAAAAAAAGGAATAAGAGTAAGAAAATGATCAGATTTGGCTAAGACCTACACTAACATTGCAAGAGTTATTCCATTTGAAACAAAGAAAAAATTTAAAATGTTAAAGAAAACGAGTACTCTCAAAGAAACAATATAAATATCCAAGATTTCTAGAACAATTAAAAGGCGTATCTTTCCAGGAAGATTCTTTTCTCTTAAGAAAAAAAAAAAAAAGTAGAGAAAACTGGTCATAAATTTCCTGAAGTAGAGGAACATATAATAAACATGGTTTTATTCCCCAGTGTCCAAAATAGTGAAGTGAAACAATGGATATAAATGATATATATAAATCATTGATATAAACAGTACATACTCAACCAATGTTTATTATGAGTGTTGTAGTTACTCAGCTACTATACTGTGTTAAATAATATATGTTGAACTGAAATAGTGAGTGAGACCAAGGACAACTAATTCTTTAAAGCCAATTTCAGGAAACTGAAACATTGGCCTGTAAACTCTACAAATGTTTAGAAGACTAAAACGAAAAACTGAAAATAAATGAAAAAGTTCCTGGAATCTCTCATATGCTTTCTATTAGAGAGCGTCAATCAAATGGCTAGTTTCTCCAAAGACCTGTGTGTGGATAAGCTACCAACTTTAACATCTCCCATTCACTTAAAAGGTCAAGATCAATCAGCTTTTTATACATCCTTTAGACACAAGGCATCACATACTATAGGTATGGTAGGCTTACAAAAAAAAAACTAGTCATATTCTGGGCAAAGCATGTTGTCTGATAAACAGACCATAAACAGAAACTATCACTGGCACTGGGGCAAAAATCCAGCTGGGTTTCTTTATCCCTGATCCCAGTTTCAGCTGCAGGTTTTTTCCAGAAAGAACAGTAGCTTGATTTACTCAACACTCTGCTAAGTCAGGGTGCGGTCATCCTTCTCTAAATAATATTACAAATGGATTTTCCCTGAACTCTTGTAGCAACAGGATCTTAAAGTGGTTACTGGTAGAAAAGGTGAGATTAAGGTCAAAATGCACATCTATAAAAAATAATAATAAATCACAGTTTTTAAGGACCACCTAGACACAATGGAGGCAGGCGTATTATGGAGACCGCAAGAAAGAGGTAATACAACACAGCCCACGAGTATTTCTCAAGCTTTCAACTTGGAACCACAGTAACAGTTGATGTGAATGTTTTTTGCCAGCTTTCCTGTCAAGTACCGACAATGTCATCCCAAATTGTTAGAAGACACCATGAACTGCCCCAACGACCAGCCAGTCACTTGCCTTCTCCGTCATCAGAAGAGGGCTGAACGTAAGAGCGAATTCAGAAACATCAACTCAATCTCTCCGTTGCCTGTTCTAAACCACTACCAACTAGGGATTCAGAAAGGAAGACTCAGAAGCCCTCTCCCAAGGTAGGAGGAACAAATAGGACTGGGTTTCATCGATAATCCCACTCCTTCACTCTGGCTAGCCCCCAGAATGAAAACCAACCTCCGTTCTGCGGGTGTGCACCCCCAGCCCCTCCACCGTGCTTGCGTTCCCCCACACGTTCAGGCTGCTTTGAAATGAGCGACTGTACAGGGAAGCCTTTCGCCCTGCCTGAAGCTGGTCACCAGTCTTAGGAGACCACTAGGTGCCAGTGACGACGCTGACCACTCCACGCTCTCTGCGTTACCTTTGAAGCACCTGCTATCCCTGATCAGAAAACTGAGCCCCAAGCTCACATGGGCAGTGCAGCCAGTCCACCAGGAGGGCCCATTCCAGGGCCCTGGCATAAACCATGGTGGAACTTCCGTCTTGCTCAGTGCCTGAAGGAGGCACCCGATTTCTTGAGGGCAAAAGGGCATGACTCAGGTGCTCTAAATACTCACTAGGCAGGTAGTGCTTGTGACGTGAACTTTTTTTTCTTCTTGACCACGCTCAGGTCGCAAGTCCTCTAGAAGAGTGGGGAAACTGAGGCGCGGGTTAAGTGACTCGCCACAGGTCACAAAGCTCGTGACAGGCACAGAGAGGGCTAGAAGGCTGATCTTTGCGATCCTCAACGTCCGTTTGTAACATGGCCCAGAGTCTCTATCTGGCTTACCCGGCCCCGGCAGACTTTCAAGGGAAAGGGCCCGGGCCGGGGCGCTCCCCACCCGGCTCGTTTTCCTGTCAGCAGCCTCCGACGACAGGAGAAAGCCGCGGCGGCCCGCCCGGCGGCCCCACCCGCCGCCAGCTGCACGGCACCGCGCCAGGCATGTGTTGCTTGCTCTCAGGCACTCCCTCCTCCGCCTTCACCCGTTTACCACCTCCGCCCTCGCCGCAACCCCGCTGAGCGCCTGCGCTCCGCGGACAGACGACTCGTGGGCCCGTGGGCCCGTGGGCCGGTGGACCCGAGAGCCGAGGGGTCACGTGAGCCTCCACGTGACCCCGCCGCTACCAATGGCAACACAGGGCCTCGCATTTACCACGCCCCCTTGGTGCCCCGCCCCGCTCGAGGGAGAGCAGAACGCCGGGCGGCTAGTGCAACACCGCGCTGCGCAGGCTGTTCCTGCTTTACCGCGTGCTGTGTATGCGCATGTGCAAGGTGGAGGTGGGAGAGTCGTCCAAACACGTTTGAGGCCGCCGAGGCCACGAACTGTGGTGGGAGAAGGGGGGACGGGGGTGTTGGGGGACGGCCTGGATGGGGAAAGTTCTGTTTCCCAGAAAAAGGAAGGAAGTGGGTATCACGGGCCGCACACACTGCCCTTTTGGGGGAAGTCAGAACTGCTGCAGGTTTTCCCATTTTATATGGTTAAATAACTCGCCCCCCCCCTCCGACTCCGTCACGCCAGGAACATTAGCAAGTACTTCGCAGTAGCTGCACGTGGAGCAGTAATGATCATCTCTAGAGCACTGCAGGGGGCGGGGGAGGGGGCAGGTCTGAGATCTTCCAGGAGGAAGAGCCGGCTCACAGAGATCATCGCATCCGAGGGTACCCACCTGGGCCACGGCCTACTCTAGGGCTAGTCCAGGGACCAATTCGAGCTTTCGTGACTCTTAGACCCTGTCATTAACTTAATCCAATTATGGGTATTCTCCAGCAGCTTTCTTGTTGGATGGTTTTATGAAGAAAAGACCACGTTGCCATGTTCGAAACCCAACATAAGTACCTATGTCGGTTGTGTATATTCTTATGCCATGGGTTCCTCAATGAAGCCACATGCCCCTTAAGAATACTAAGTATTTTTGTTGTTTTTAACACTGCTTAGAAGCTGTCAGGATGGCCTCTGGTAACATGGGAAATGGCTGATACAGGACTTAGCCAAACATATGTCCCCCATTTGTCGTATTTGGCAGCATATAGATGTGCTTGATTATACGTTCCCATGGACAGTTTTTTTACGTTGTTGCCTGGGTGCAAATACTTTGGGGAAATAGCTCCAGACCTACTACTCTAACTCCAAACTTCTTTTTTAAAAAAGATTTTATTTATTTGACAGAGGGCCAGAGAGAGGGAGCATGGGCAGGGGGAGGAGACGGGGGAGAGGGAGAAGCAGGCTCCCTGCTGAGCAAGGAGCCTGATGTGGGACCCTATCCCAGGATGCTGGGATCACCTGAGCTGAAGGCAGACCCTTAACAACTGAGCCATCCAGGCACCCCTTACTTTCTTGTTTATACAAATTGCCTCTACTTCTGTTTCTCTTTCTCTCCTCTCTTAGGGAGGTTAGCTTCAATGAAGACTTCTGTCAGACAGTTGTAACAACGGGTGAAGGATTAAGGAACAATAAGAATTGAACAAATAAAAAAAACCTTTACTGATTGGAGATCTTAATGTTCTGGTTCCTCTTGGCACCGTCTCCTCCTAAGATTTTAGAACTCACTGACTGTTCATCGAATGCTTTTAATCGCATCTTTCTTCATAATGTTTGGAAGAATATCTTTCCTGCATTTGGATTTGTATAGCCTGAGTTGAAATTTTGGCGGAATGGAAGCACTGTAAATAGGGTGTGTGGGGAGACGGTGTCGTGTGTTAAGAAAAGGAAGATAAGAAAATCCTGGTGAGGGGAGATAACTAAAGCTTAGAGAAAGAATGAAGACCAAAAAAAAAAAAAAAAAAAAAAAAAAAAAAGACTGGGTGGCAGATCTAGCAAGATACTCCTATGCTCTAATGGTAATCATAGTCTTGGGCATGAAGATTTGTACCTTGTTAATGATGACAAACAAAACAAAACAAAACAAAACTACCATTCCCTCATTTGAGAAGTCCTGCAAGTTCTGGCAAAAAGTTGGAAGGACATAAAGAGGGTTTGATAGTTGAATACCAGAAAGACAATCTGGGATCCAGCAGATCTCAGTGCACATTGTTTTAGTGTTCCCACCCTACCCTCCACGTTGAAAAATCAAAGACTATGTAAGGAGAAACTGGGTAAGGTACACAGTCTCTGCCTGAATCTGGGTTCTGTAGCTGAAATTCCTGGGGCGATACAGCCTGTAAGGGTTCAAATGCTATGTCTAACTTTGGCCCACAGTGGAAGGCACCAGATAACTTACTGAATGCTGAGCTCCTAAAGGAGCTCCTTGTACACCTACCATGGATCTTGTATGTACCGCCCCTCACCAAGTAATCATCACAGATCTAGCTCGGGGATGTCCTTATGGCAACCTGTAATCCTTCTAAAATGAAGTTTTTTAGAATACTCGCTAAGGAAATTGTGTATTTCAAAATTATAAAGCCCCCTGGCTGAAGACTTTTAAAAACACTAAAAAAATGTTTCAGTTTGCTTCAGGGGTCTCATCTTAACAACCGATTCAGCACAATGTTTATAGAGTTGGCTACATTATTTTATCAAATCTTAGTTCTGGGATCCCTACCCCAACTCCCTTTGAAGCCCTAGTGCCTCCTGCTCCCTGTAAAAGATAACAGCTGTGAAATTGATTTCCCATCCCATGAGCTGACTAAGAGGACGGGGAGGAAGGGGAGGGTAGGTTGTAACAGCAACATATGATGTCTCAAAAGCTGAGTTCATATGGTGATTGGTTAGGGAGAGATCACTAGTTACCCAGTCCATAGCTAAAGTTAAACACAGGCTAGCAATTGGAGAATTCATTAGTTGTGTTCTCCTCCTGTGCCCACCTTCCAGGCTTAATGTAGCCACTGCCCTGATGAGAAGCAAACTTTTGGAACTAGACAGGACTTTTGGAATTCATGGCTCATTCCTCTCACCTGGTATGTGTGCAAACTGGTTAAGTATATTAATGGGTGACTGGACCAACACCACATAGCTAGGCAGAATAGCAGAGCTGGGATTAGAACGACTCTCTCTCTTTAGAGACAAGTACTCTTGCCATTTGTCCCCAAAATGGGCATCAGTTTCCTCCCACGTCACCCACGGATATGCATGACAGGACATCTGTCAGCAAGTGCAGTCTCTGTCCACCTCTTGACTTGGTTTACGACTCCATTTAACCAACAGGATGCAGGGGAAGTAACACTCTGAGACTTCCCAGTTCAGGCCCTAAAAGGTCTGGCAGCTTTTGCCTCCTGCTTTAGGAAGCCAGCCTCCATGACTGTAAAGAAGCTGGGCTTGACTACTGAGTGATGAGCCAATGAATATGGATGGAGAGGACATATGGAAGAGCAGTAGACATGAGGCAAGCCTCCTCGGACCTTCCAGCCCAGCCATAAGTTGAATACAGCTGAATGAGTTACCCCTACCAAGTCACACGGAGAAGACCTGACCAAATGAACTCTACCCCAATTCCTGACGCAGAAAATCATGAGAAACAGACAACTGAAAGACCCCTACATCCTTTGCCTTATTCTGCTCACTTCATTATCATAATTAAAAAATCAAGACATTAGAGCATTGTTAGGTCTCAGAAGTCTTAGTAGGGAACCTGATGGGCCAACACTTCACGTATCTTATCAAGACAAGGTGGTTTTCTGCTTTAAATTAACTCAGACACTAAGGGTATAAATTAGTTTATTAATTTGTTTAACAACCAACCCTGCTCCATATATTATACATGTAAATATATTAACTTATACTTAACTATCACAAATTTTTCTTCAATTTTAATGTTCTGGTTATCCCATGATGCATTATGTAACACCGGAAAACTTAGCAGCTTAAGGTAACACTTCTCCTTTTGCTCACTACTTTGCAATTTGGGCATAATTCCATGAGGACAGCCAGTCTCGCCCAACTCAGCATCAGGTAGGCCTGGCTTAAAGGCCAGTTCTCTCTCATCTGGAGATAGGTGGCAGGGGGAAAACTTGAACAGCTGGAGGCTAGAACAGTTGGGCTTCTCCGAGATTACTATCTCCATGGATTTTACCACGTGGTCTCCCCAGCTCAGTGGCTTTAGGCTGGTTGGTGGTCTCACATATCAGTTCAGGGATTCTAAGACACAGTCCCAAGGAAGGGATCCCAGCAAGAGCTGTATCACTTTGGATGACTTAGATTTGGAAGTCAGATAACGTCCTTTCTGCCCTACCATGGGTCTACCTATATATTCAGGGAAATAGGCCACCTTTGATAGAGGAATGCCAACATCACACTTTTAGAAGAGCATATGGGAAGGGCTAGGTTAGTGCTACCATATTTGGAAAACATAATCTCGCCTCACCCTGCTTCCAAATGTGGATTATGCCAGGAATAAAATCTAGATAGAAAAACTAATTCCAGGGGTGCCTTGACAGCTCAGTGGGTTAAGCATCTGCCTTTGGCTCAGGTCGTGATTCCAGAGACCTGGGATGTAGCCCTGTGTCAGACTTCCTGCTCAAAAGGGAGCCTGCTTTTTCCTCTCCCTCTGGTGCTCCCCCACTGCTCATGCCTTCCCTCTTCCTCTCTCAAATTAATAAATAAAGTCTTGAAAGAAAGAGAAAGAAAGAATGGGAGGGAGGGAGGAAAGAAGGAAAGAGAAGAGAAAAACTAATCCCAGGAGCTTTGATTTTTTTTTTTAATTTTATTGCTGATTGTAATACTTATAAATTTAATTCATTTTCCTTATAGATAACTTTATTTGGGAGCCACAGTTTATCTCCATTTTGCCCACGGATTTGTATTACAGCTGGGGAAAGGGGAATGTGTATAATCTACTTTTATTGCTGTTTTATAAACCTGTCCCTTAGGGAAAAAAAAATTGATTCACTGCTTATAGTTGAAACACGTAGGGTATTCGTAGGAAGGCTAAGACATTATGAATTTAATCTGGCTTTGCCAGCCACATATTTTAAAGAAATTAGTCTTGTATGCTCTGTAACATGCTCTGTATGAATGAATACTAATAACTTACATTTCTACATGCACATTCATGCAGACACACACACCATATTCATTCAGTATCTTTTTTCCTGAAGGATTTCGAGCTTCTCAACCCAGTTCACCAGTTTTTTTGTTTTTGTTTTTGTTTTTTTAAATCTGGCAGTGCCACACCAGAGGTATGCAATGCCATTTTAACGGTTGCCTAGTAACACTCAAAAGCTCAGGACAGGAAATAAAGTGTGCAGTAGCTTACTGTAATTCTGGTAGGAATCATACTGTGCCTAACACTTAGCCAAATTGAAGTTTGTGTGTGAACAGCAAAACTAGCATTTCTGATCACAAAAACGTGCCCCAGGACATGTACTAATCAAAGAAGAGCTGCTAAACGTCTATGTCATTTTGTAGTTGTTTTGAAACTTACAAGTAAAAATAAATATCCAGTAAAAATATCCATATAGTCTTTTTTTTTTAAGATTTTATTTATTTATTTGACAGAGATCACAAGCAGGCAGAGAGGCAGGCAGAGAGAGAGGAGGAAGCAGGCTCCCTGCCGAGTAGAGAGCCAGATGCTGATGCGGGGCTCGATCCCACGACCCCGGACTATGACCTCAGCAGCAGGCAGAGGCTTTAACCCACTGAGCCACCCAGGCATCCCTCCATATAGTCTTTGGTTATTGTACCAATATTAAATACTTGTCTGTGGTCTGATCTCTAAACCTAGTTTTTTCAGCTTCTTTTCCTAAATTATGTTTTCATCATAACCTGAAGATATGATTTTATGAACCTTTTAACACTGGCTTTCCAGACTATCTTTGGAGATTCCACTTTGATGTTTACCAAAGACTACATTACCAAAAGCTTTGGTACATATCCAATGTTTGCATTTTACTATTTTAATGTTTTTTTAATTTACTTATTTATTTCAGAGAGAGAGTACAAGCAGGATGGGGAGAAGGAGAAGGAGAGAGAATTCCAAGTAGACTCTGAGCTGAGTGCAGAGTCTGACATGGGGCTCAATCTCACAACCCTAATATCAGGGCCTGTGCTAAAACCAGGAGTCAGATGCTTAACCAACTGCACCACCCAGGCATCCCAATGCTTGCATTTTAAATCATTCTCTCTGAAACCAGAGAGGGAGACAAACCCTGAGAGACTCTTAATCATCGGAAACAAACTGAGGGTTGCTGGAGGGGAAGGAACTAATGGAGGCGGTAACTAGATGATGGACATTAAGGAGGGCACATGATGTAATGAACAGCGGTTATTATAAAAGCCTGATGAATCACTGACCTCTACCTCTGAAACTAATAATACGCTATATGTTAATTAATTGAATTTAAAAATAGATATATCTCAAAAACATTAGTCTTCTCAACAATGTGATTTCAGAGATTTCATGCCTTTAAATTAAATATATAACTAACAGAATCCATCAATGAGCAAAAAAAATTCTTTAATAATGAGAGTTTTCATTTCTTTGTTTTTGTTTATTGGGATGTTTTCATTTTTGTTTATTGGGATGCTTTGTTTGTTTATTGGGATGTTTTCACTTATATACGTTACCTCTTTTAAAGCTGTATAGTCCAAGATTATTTCTGCAAGAAGCACAGTAGAATGAGGGGTGAGACTGTTGCTACCTGAAACATTTTAATATTTTGGTTCATTTTATTCTTAAAGATTTTATTTATTTATTTGACAAAGAGGTCACAAGCAGGCAGGGAGAGGGGAAAACAGGCTCCCTGCTGAGCAGAGACCCCCCCCCGTCCTCCCGCCAACACGAGGCTTGATCCCAGGACCCTGAGATCATGACCTGAGCTGAAGGCAGAGGTTTAACCCACTGGAGCCACCCAGGCGCCCCTTTTTTGGTTCATTTTAAAAGGAATGAATTTATCGTAAAAAGTATTTGTTAGAAAAAAGCAAATTGGGTTACATGCCAAAGAATGGCAAACGTGTGCTATGCAGAGGTAACATTAATCTAGTAAAAAAAAAATTAAATCGGGGACACCTGGGTGGCTCAGTTGGCTAAGTGTCTGCCTTCGGCTCAGGTCATGTTCCCACAGGGTCCTGGGATGGAGTCCTTCATCGGTCTCCTTGCTCAACAGGGAGCCTGCTTCTCCCTCTGCCTCATCCTGCAGCTCCCCCTGCTTGTGCTCTCTCACTCTCTCTGTCAAATAAATAAATAAATTTAAAAACTTAAAACATTTAGAAAATAAAATTTTTGCAATGAAATCACAGAGTGCATCTTTGTCACAAGCTGATAAGATGCATTACTTTCCAAGTAGCTTAAAAAGAGGAGCCCGGTCTCATATACAGCTGCTGGATCAATACATGTGGCCAAATAAGATAAGGGCCAGCCAGCACTCCATGGTTCCCAGTCTCCGTGTGTGCCCCTTTTGCAAAGTCACATTAACCAAGGAACCTGAGCTTTTAAAGTAGCTACACACTCACCGAAATTCTCAGACAAGTCATTTGCACTTAGAGATTAGAAAGTTACTGAAATTAGTTAATAAGAATTCATTTGCATCATTCCCCGCCCCCACGAAAAAAGTGAAGAATGATTTGAACATGCCTGGTTAGAATGTTTAGCTCAAATTGAACTTGAGGCCATTAGCTCCCTGACCATAAAGAAAATTTGACAGTGTCAGATCTTTAGGGGTTCTCTTCAACCCACAAGAGCAGTTCAACAGGTGTTTCAGGTTTCCTTTGGTGTTTACTCCACCCTAGAAAAAGTTCCCAATAAACTCACTCGATGGCCCTTTCTAGTCCTGGCATTAATACTGGAATCGAAACTCAGTTTAAAAACTGAGTAACTGGGATGCCTGGGTGGCTCAGTCGGTTAAGTGTCTGCTTTCGGCTTAGATCATGATCCCAGCATCCTGGGATCAAGCCTTGCATCAAGTTCTCTGCTCAGCAGGGAGGCTGCTTCTCCCTCTGCCCCTGCTTCTACACACTCTCTCTCTCTGTCTCTCATGCACACATGCACTTTCATAAATAAATAAAATCGTATTTAAAAATAAAACAAAACTGAAGAACTGCTTGTCATTTCACCTAATCGCGCTGAGCACTTGTTTTCTCCTTGGTAAAATGAAGGTAATCCCACAGGGCCTACTTTGTGGAGGGAACACAAAGGTCAGACAGTAAGTACCATGAGCTGCACATTTCCTATGATCTCTATCCTCTTTTGCACATTTTATGTGTTGTTCCACCAAATCCTCGCGGTAACTTTATGAGACAGGTGCACGGATCACACCCAGGCTTAGAAAATGCAGTGCCTTGCCAGGCCATATCTGGTGTGTGGTAGAGAGAAGACGTAAACTGACTTCTAACTACTAAGCTAGTCTACCTCCTACATAAGACGTATGAAAACAACTATGAAATGGTAAAATGATGGGCCAACATCAAATATCACCATTAAAACTTCCTCACTGTGAACCTTTAAAACGTTAAACTGTGTGTGTGTGTGTGTCCATGTGCACGCATCACCAAATATTGTTTTTCAAAGTTTCCATTATTGTCAGTTTGGGGCATGATGTTTCTATTCAGATGGTTTTTAAATTATATATGTAGCTGGTATAGAAACTCCAAAAAATACCAAAAAACTCTAACAAAAAGAAGAAATAGTGTGATGGTAAGTCAAACACAGAAGCATGTTGAATAAGCAGCAACCTCCATTTCCCAAAAAAGAAGGAAGGTCATTATAGTGCTTTACTCAGGGCAAGAATAAAGCATTTTAGTGCTATGCACATAGTCAGAATGCTTGTTATTTGTTAAATGAGGATCTGGATGACACATTGACTGTAGCAAATCATCATAGCTCTTCAGCTGCAAATAGATAAAAAGAATCAAAGAATAGCTCACTAAGCAACAAAATGCTCAACTGAATTAAGATTTGGCGGACACCTTGAGACTCCAGATTTGCTAGCATTCCTGAAGAAACATTCATTTCTAGAAAATCCAGACCTAGAAGAAAGATTCCAGTAGTATTAGAGTCGTTTGCATAGGATGGTTTGGAATGTATTTATTTGTTAAGAATGACCTGAGGATTGATTCAGGCCAATGTTCATTCTGGAACCTGAGCTAAAATCAGAGAGTCCCTAGAATTCAGAGTTGTACCTTGGACTTCAGAAGGGCCTGCTGGGACAGAATGGTGAGTAGAAAGCAGGAGACAGGACTCTCAACAGGAGGAGCTGTCTTTCAGAAGAAGAGGTTCTTGCTACAGAGGAACAGATCAGGAATGTCTGCTACTGTGTTTTAGTTCATTGCTGACAGGAAGAAGTCTAAGACAGAAAACCAGAAGATCCCAGTTGGCTGGAAAGACTTCCAGGAAGCCCGCGGAGAATGTATTCAGAGACAAAAGCATCCCCACCATGACGTCAAATGGATCTGCTCCTATCTCCATTCCTATCAAAAACGAAGGTGTGGTTTTTGTCTTTCCCTGAGCTTTACTGAATTCCTTCCAATGCCAGCTTCCTGCATACTGAGAGGAACTGCATTTTCATGTTTCCCAGGACAAACCACGACCTCTCCGTTCAAACCTAATCCTATCCTTCTCTATATCACCTCTCCTCCCTCTATGGCATCTTCAGCTACCCGTTGGGGAAAGAGAAAATTCCCAGAAAAAAAAACTGATTTGGGTGGGGCCTAGTTCTCACACCCCGCACCCTCGAAGCCTGTAACAAGTTAAGCAATTTTCCCAAGTTTATATACAAAGTTCTTGAATCCTATCAGTCCTGCCCTTTATTCTTCTCTAAGCAGGAACAATCCAGTTCTCAGACTCCTCGCCAATTACAGGCAATGTGTGGAAGTAGAGAAAAGAACTGACGTTAATCTCTTTCAGGAAAACCTTCCCGAAATGATAACTCATGTAGCCTTTCTCCTTTTGAAATGCTGTGACTGAAATCATCTGAAACATTTAACTATTACATGGAAAAAAGCATCAACTTGGTCCCTCAAATAAAATAATTTGCTTATAGACTAGGGACCAAGTCTTATCCCCTTAGGCATAGAATGGGTTTAATAAATCCATTAGTTAAAACAATCAAAAGCCTGGGGCTGCTGATGGCATGGTCAGCTAAGCATCTGCCTTCAGTTCAGGTCATGATCCTGGGGTCCTCGGATCAAGTCCCACATGGGGGCCGGGGGGAGTCCCAGCTCAGTGGCGAGCTGCCTTCTTCCTCTACCTGCCACTTTCTCTCTGCGTCAAATAAATTAAAAAAAAAAATCTTTTAAAATAATAAAATAAAAAACCACAAGCCCTAGATTGTCTAAAATATCAGGAAAGGGCATTTTAAATTAATATAATTGTTTTCTAATATGCACACTAATCAGAAAGTAATTTGACCTCATACTAGTCTTATTTTCCTTAAAAAAGAAAAAAAAGCCTTTTCGGTTTTCATTTGTCACAAGTAGTTTAAATGAAGAACCACTAAAAAGAAATCAAATAGGGAGATTCATGCTGCTCAGGCAACAAAATCAGCAAACAGTGAAAGTCACAGTAGGCACTAAAGGTTATGAAAAGAAATATAAACTATAATCCTGGCCTGCATTGCTTTACTACGAAATAATCACCATTATCCGCTTTTCATTCATTCTTTGCCCCATACTAGCCATTTGACAGCTCCTCTCCTCTTCCCTCTTATTTCAGTATTTTCTTCATTCATCAGTAGTAGCTATTAATTTGCTTATCACATGTACAGTTACTGTATAGTTATCACAGGGTAACACGTGTAGATAGTTTCACTATTGTGCAGGTAGGCCCAACAAAGTGCTACTTTTAGAACATGAAGAACATTTAATTAGACATACAACATTTAAATCATCCAGACTCTTAATCTTAATTTTGATTTGCCTATTTGCTTATCTTTGGAAAAAACCCACACATTGGTCAATCATTTCATACAAGAAAACAGTTCAGTTAAAATTTCTTTAAAACAAATTTGGGACAGGGGCACCTGGGTGGCTCAGTGGGTTGGGCCGCTGCCTTCGGCTCGGGTCATGATCTCGGGGTCCTGGAATCGAGTCCCATATCGGGCTCTCTGCTCAGCGGGGAGCCTGCTTCCCTCTCTCTCTCTGCCTGCCTCTCTGCCTACTTGTGATCTCTCTCTGTCAAATAAATAAATAAAATCTTTTAAAAAAAAAAATTGGGACATTTTCTCAGTAATGTTTTTTTTTTTAAATCATCAAAAATATCTATATTTTTGAGCAAGTTTAAAATTAATTTCAACTTTATGCACTTATGTTTATACATGTTGTTATTTCTGGGCAAAACTATTTGGTGTCTAGTTAATGGTATTATGTTTCTGAGGGGTAGATTAGACTAGCATTTTTTTATATGTTCATTTTAATTTCAGGATCAATATTCTAAAGAAAAAGATACTCTGATATAAACTTAAAAATTAACTTTGATTTTTTTTATTACCATTCTGTATGTAGGATCCAGCTAACACTAAGTTCTCCTCCATGTCTGATAGTAATGGAATAGCTTTCTCTTTTTGTAGCATACTGTGGAACTCTTCCCAAATTGTCAAGTAGTCATTGTATTCTTATAAATAGCCATGTCTGGGGACGCCTGGGTGGCTCAGTTGGTTAAGTGTCTGCCTTGGGCTCAGGTCATGATCCCAGTGTCCTGGGATGGAGACCCACATTGGGCTCCTTGCTCAGCAGGGAGTCTGCTTCTCCCTTTGCCTGCCTTTCCCCTTGTTTGTGCTTGCACTCTCTCTTTCTGACAAATAAATAGAATCTTAAATAAATAAATAGATAGATAGATAGCCATATCTATATTAAATTCAGCATATGCTTTGAAAATTATTCTGTAAACGCTGTAAAAGGCTAGTGTTGACATCTCCCCCAGGAAGACTCAGACAGCCGATTTAGATTTGAGTCATTTATGGTGAACAACTAGCACAATAATCAAGAAAAAAAATATCCCAAGTCCCCATTCTATTTACTTCATTTACAGAATGCCAGCTGGTTTTAGCATTTCCCTGTTTATATGAGTACTAACTTCAGGCTTTCAAACAGACCTTATTTGATTAAGGAAAGTCAGGCAGAGAACCCGAGTGAGTTGTCCAGTGTCAGATGTAACCTACGTGTCCCATGCTTACAACTGCCTCATGGCTTCTGATAGCTAGAGGACAGCGATTTGATCTTATTCTCAGCTACATAATCTTCCAGATCAAATTGCACCAGAAGTAATCTGTGTACACCCTACAGACAGTAAATAATCAGACAGACCTATCTCTGTTCCTCTTCCTTTTCCACAGTCACACATGACTTTGCTTGTGATTATCTAAAACATGCAGGCCTGATATTTTCACTAAAATCCTGAAATTACAAGTATTATATAACCATCTCCCTGTCATTTCCAACTAAAAAATATATTTTAAAAGTGACAAAACCAGGAGTACCTGGGTGGCTCAGTCAGTGAAGTGTCTGACTCCTGATTTCAGCTCAGGCCATGACATCAGGGTCATGAAATTCAGCCCCACCTCGGGCTCTGCGCTGGGCATGGAGCGTGCTTCTTCTTCTTCTTCCTCCTCCTCTTCTTCTTCTTTTTATTTATTTATTTGACAGAGAGAGACACACAGTGACAGAGGGAACACAGGCAGAGGGAGTGGAAGAGGGAGAAGCAGGCTTCCCACTGAACAGGGAGCCTGATGCGGGGCTCCATCCCAGGACCCTGGGATCATGACCTGAGCTGAAGGCAGATGCTTAACCAACTGAGCCACCCAGGCGCCCTCAGAGCCTGCTTCTTCTTAAAATCCTTTCTCTCTCCCTCTGCCAAACACCTCTCCAAAAAGTGACAAAACCAGCCTGCAATAAATGTGATTTAGGGTTGAGTCTCTATGTAACCTCACTGAGGGATTCTGAGGTAGATGTAATGCCCAATTGATCCATCTCTCTTTAAAGTACATTATGTATAACCAAAACCACTTTTGGTCTGAGTATATGGAGGTTCCCTGGGGTTGAAAGGATTTCACTTGAAATAGATTTTTCTTTTTCACAAGATTCCAGGCTTTGCAGAATTTGCTCTGATGTGAATAATATTTTCACATAATTGCAAACATATTTTTCACTTTGTATAACTTTCTAAAGATGTTGCTCAAGGAAGCAATAAATGCAAGGTTTGTTACTAGGAAAAACTACATTTAAAATAAAAAATTAAGCACTCCAGTTACCTAAAAGGAGCTTAAACACAGGAACAACATGGGAACATTTTTGAGTTGAAATGGGTAAAAATACATATGTCAAAAAAAAAAAAAGTGCAGAAATTGATCCAAATACATATGGGATAAAAATGACATTGCAAAGGGATATGGAAGTATGAACAATTCAATACTTGATACTGAGATAACTAGTACCATCTTAGAAGGAAAACTCATATCCTATACCAGGACAGATTTGAAATGGATAAAAGATTTGCAGACAAACAATAACAAACTACTCAAGCCCTAGCAGACAAACAAGATACTCTCTTAATGACCTTGGGGTATAGTTGTCTTTCCCAACTGTGGGTCAAATCCAAAAGCCATAAAAGAAAACATTGGTAAATTAAAGCACCAAAAAAACAAACAAACAAACCAAAAAACTGGAGCAACAAAAGCCAGCACAAGCAAATCAAAATACAAATGATAAGGTGAGATAAAAATTTTTATAACTCCTATTACTAATGAAGATCGTACATTCTTAATATAAAAGACCTTCTTCAAAGTGAAGGGGGGGAAATCCCCAACTGTCCAATTGAAAAATCTTAAAAGAAAAAAATAATGAGAAAATGAGATGCCATTTTTCTCCAATCATTCACAAAAAAGAACCTAAAAGATGGATAACACAAGAAGAAAATACACATTTTCATACATTGCTGCAGGCAGTGTAAATTGGTACAAACTCTGGGACATTTTGTTAATCTCTACTGAAATTATTAATGATTATATCTTCTGACTGGTAATTCTATCTTGGTGGAGATGTTTGTGAAGTGGCCATGTTCAAGGTTGTTCGCTATGGAGTTGTTTATTGAAAACAACCCAGGGGCACCTGAGTGGCTCAGTTGGTTAAGCATCTGCCTCAGCTCAGGTCATGATCCCAGGGTCCTGGGATCGAGCTCCCTGCTCAATGGGGAGTCTGTTTCTCCCTCCCCCTCTGTCCCTCCCCTGCTTGTACTCTCTCTCTCTCTCTCAAATAAATAGATAAAATCTTAAAAAAAGAAAGAAAGAAAGAAAAAGAAAACAACCCAAATGCTTATCCGCAGGAGACTGGTTAAATAAATGATGGTACATCCACACTATACTAGACAGCTGTTGAAAAAAATAAAACAAAGTATAAATAAATAAATCTTAAAAGAGGGGGCACCTGGGTGGCACCATTGATTAAGGATCTGATTCTTGTTTCAGCTGAGGTCACGATCTCAGGGTCATGAGACTGAGCCCCACCTGGGCCTCCTCGCTCAGCTCAGAGCCTGCTTGAGATTCACAGTGTGCGGTTGTTTCCGTATGTGGTCCAGGTGGGTGGAGAACAGGATGGGTAGAAAACAGAACTGAGAGAAAGACAGTTTAATTTTTGGATTTCTTTTTTTTTTTTCAATAATATATGTATTACCTATTCAAAAATTAACAGTAAATTAGTATTTTTACCCAACCTAAGCCTAGGAGATGATCACACTTACTTACGATTATATGACTCTCTAATGACATATAATATGTCTGTAATATAATGACATAATATGTCTCTCTAATGACACATTTTCTCAAACTACATGTTATGCTAGAAACTTAAAATAAATTACGTTGTGTTGAAATTCATTATGGGAAGAGTAAGTGACAAAAATTATTTTCATCTCATACCTGACTTTTCTTAGTCAATTTAGTCTTTCTTTGTATAACTCTGTCCTTATGCTTCAGTTTCCGATGAAATTCCATTTTGCTTGAAACATATGAGAACATTCGACAATCCAGGAGCCTAACCTTGCAACTGAAGAATTTTAATCAATTTGAAGCATTTATAAGCATATAAACATGTTGAAGTCTTTTATGTTAAGTTTTACATATTTTATCACGTGCACGAAGTTTAACTGAAAAAGTTAATTGGCCATCTGCATTTCTTAGCCATTTTTCTTCTTCTAAAGTGGAATATAATATCTTACTTTTAGCCTAAGGTTAAAAATCATTCCTTCAAGTGGTAAGATGTTTTCCTGTCTGTATAAGATTCTTACCACACTACACCATATTTCTCTTACAGATCTTTTGGCTTCTTTACCTTTAAATACAAGAACTCTTCTCTCTCTCTCTCTCTTTTTTTTAATTGACACGGTTAAGATTTTATTCCAGTTCATCCCAAATGCAACTTAAACTTTAAAAACTCCCTTAAAACAAGCTTGCTTCTCCATCCAGTTCCAGTTCTCTGCCCTCATCCCACCCTATTGGTATCCTTTGAAACACATCCCATAATTACTAAATAATTAATTTTAAAATTTGTCATTTCCTGTTTGTCTCCCTGATAGACAAAGATATAAACCAAATCTCTCCTGTTCATCCAAGTATATTCCCTAGGCCCCAAGAAAGTGTAACAGAGTGCCTTTTACATAATAGCTTCTCAGTATTTATATATATACACATATATATGTATATATATATATATACATATGTTTATTTTTAATAAATGAACAAATGAATTGCTTCCCCCCCCCCCCGCCCCAATGCCTTTTCATCTGTTAGAAATGCAAGGTGCTAGAGGTTAGAGACTATTTCAAAGGCGCTGGTTATGTGTAGCTATCAAACCAAATTATATATTTTTTTCATTTATTATTAATGAACCAATCATATATCAGTGCAAATATTATATAGACAGGCCCAGTAATTCAACATCCTTGAGTAATAGAAAAGGGCTCACCTCATTCAATGTAATAATAACATTTCAAAATATATTTTGCATCAGTAATCCCAACAACATACACTTTACTAAGAATATCAACTAGAGCAATGAAGTCCTACCCATCTGTAAGATGGGTTCTAGATGGAATACAGTTTATCTCCAGCAGGCAGCATTTTCAGAAAGACCAGCAAAATTGAGCCAGCACCGGATATTAATAATATTTACAGCATGTAGAAATAGGTCTTCTATTCAAAATAGTTTAATTTTCTTTGGGTTGTTATAATGACAATTTCCTTAATCTGATGAGATAACAGATTTTTAAAGATGTAATCATGTATTTATCTTATGGTTTGCACAAGATGTACCTTTAGTACATCCAGATTTTCATAATCCATCAAACAGTTTTTCAGTATGTGTTATGGCAGGATATTCTAGAACTGCCAAGAAAAGTAAATTCACAGAGCTGCCTGCAACTCACTAACTATAACAAATTAGCATAAGCAGCCCCATTTTAGAAGGAATGGCTTTTACAAGTTACACAGAAAAATAATGTGGTTTTTGCATTTGTATCATTAAAAACTGTCCCTGTAGTACATGGTTTCATCATATATATCAAACACAGCCCAGAGAATTTAGCATAGGTAGTTAGTCAGTTTGAGGTGAAACTTTTTAGTAAAACAGAATGGGTTATGACCTTAAGACTAACTAGGAAAACTGGCTTAAAAGTACCTATTTTTATGGATTTTTTTCCTACTTAAAAAAAAAAAATGCATATCAAATAAAACCTCTCAACACTTGTCAGCTCTCCTGTGAACATACCATATAAATGGACTGGCACGGACTGCCAGGAAAAAGGAAAGGCCAAATTACTCTCTTCCACCCATGCTGTGAAGTTCAGAGAGAAATCTGTCCTAGACCCATACCATACAGACAGCATACAATGAGCCATTTAGCAAGAACTGAAGAATGGAGAAAATTCTTCAGATTTCTCTGCACAATGGCAAAGATCTTATTTTCTCAGTCACCCTCACAATCTACAATGCCTCTGGCTGGTTGTTCAGAGCACCAAACAAAGGTGAGCGTTTTCAAACATCTAATTAGCCGAAGCTCTATTAATTCCAGCAAAAAGTATTAAGAGCTCCAGAAGGCAAAGAAAACTATGGCTGCAGGCTTACCTTGTCTCAAGTATATCCACACTGCCGTCGGTTGCCCGTGCAATATAGAGCCTCGGTACCCAGAATAAACTAAGAACTGAAAACAGAGGTAGAGTCCACTTTGGGCACTATGCTGGGAAACATGGAACCGTCAGGTAACCATTTATAATCAACGGAAGGGTATTATCTTTTTTACCGAACCTAGCATACTATTGGCTGGCTACCGAATTTTGCTCAAGCAGCAGCTTTGACGCAGGACCATCCGTTAGCCCCTTCCACCCCGAGGGGTGGAGAAAGGTGAAACCAGCCTGCTCTAGAAGGGATGCGAGAGGGTCGGGGCAGGACAAAGCAACGGTAGAGGTGGAGGGGCAAGGCTTCAAGACCAATTAGAAGATGCCTGTCCTGCCACGGACCCCCACCGACCGTCTCTTATTTCTCAGTCTGACGCTAGATTTTCATTTAGTTCCTCGCTCTCTCTTCCTCAAACTCAAAATGTCAAACTCATCCTTCACTCTCCCAAATGCCTTCTCCCAAAGAGCTTTCCCATCTGTGTTCCCTGCTGAAGTGCAGAACACCTAATTGCCTGTGCTAGAGATTTGGGAGTGACCCAGTTCCATCCCCTGTCAATCAATCACCAAGTTTTGATGAATCTACCTCTCAAATAACTTCAAAAGGTTTCTCGTTTTTTCCATCCCTACAAGGGCTCTCTAATTCAGGCTGCACCTATCTCCTCTGACAACAACCTCCTAAACTATCTCCCTAACTCCACTCTTATCCTTTCCAATCCTTTTTTTTTTTTTTTTTTTTGCATCAAAATCAATGTTTTAGTATTTTTTTTTTTTTTTATATATAAACTCTTTGCCCAATGTGGGGCTTGAACTCACGACCCTGAGATCAAAAGTCACATGCTCAATGACTGAGCCAGCCAGGTGCCCCCAACATCGACTTTTTACACTGATTATATCATTCCCAAATTTAATTCCTGAACTTCGGGGCCATTATAGGTCCTCCCCTCTTATTTTGACCTCAGTTTACCTCCCTTGTTTCATTTCCAGCCTCTCCTGCACCCAACACCAAGATGCTTTACTTTGAGGTTGTCTGAGAGCCATGTGCCAGATCAAAACTTGGACCTTTGAGTTTTTGCTTTCTCTTTGCCAGGAATACTTTGCTTCTCCATTTGCCCAGTTAGCACTGCCTCATCATCCCTTTTGCCCCATTGTGGAAACCCCTTCCTTCCAGGAGCCTCACCCACCTCCAGTGCCAATGTGCTGCTGGGGTGCCCTTCCCCCCCCCTTTCTCATAGCACTTGCACGGAGAGTAGCTGTTTGCTCTGTTGTGGGCTTCTGTGTGCTGGGTTCACTGTTCACCACCGACCAGGCCAGGCCAGGCACAGCACAGGCCCTTATAAGTAATGGCTAGATGAAAGAAACTAAATGTAATATCCAAGGTAGAGTTCAACTAAATGAGTGTTACACAACCGAGAAAGAGCCAAGTGAAGTTTTCTAGCTATGTTAACTTATTATAATAGTTTACATTATTATATATTATAAAAATATTAAAACAGACTTACAGTGTCCTAAACACACCGGGCTGTAAGAATGCCTCAGTCGCTTATTAAAATGACAGAGTCCTGGCTCTGGAACCATAAGAAACTGGGAAAAGGGTTCGAGTCTGAAGAGGAGAGCTAGTGATTAGGATCAAGAACAAACTGGCTTTTGACCATATATGCTTTTGATTTTTAATTTGTTTTTAAAAAGAGAAGAAGAAATTTCAAAAATATACACATTTAGGGGCGCCTGAGTGGCCAGTCGGTGGAACGTCTGCCTTCAGCTCAGGTCATGATCCCAGGGTCCTGAGATGCATCCATCGGGCTCTCTGCTCAGCGGGGAGCCTGCTTCTCCCTCTGCCTGCTGTTTCCTCTGCTTGTGCTCGAGCATTCTCTTTCTCTCTCTGTCAAATAAACAAATAAATAAATTACAATCTTTAAAATAAAAAATGTGTGTGTATATATATATATATATCCACATTTATATATGTGCATTTATTGTTGCAAGAATACACACATACAAAGTAATACTGATCACCCTCTCTAGGAAGGTGAACTGGGATTTGGGGAGGACAAAGTTGAGAAAGACACTTTTTAACAACATTCTTTGATACCTTTTAGAATTTTCAATCATGTTGAATGACTTGGTCTAAACTTTTTAAAAAATTAAGCAGAAATACATATTTTTAGGGCCTTCACTTGGGGTTTTGATTCATGAAGCTGGAGGTAGGGCCTGGAAATCTGTATTTTAAACAAACTCCCTGGGTAACACCTATCATCTGGAAAGTTTGGGGAACAGGGTTAAGGTTGGGCTTGACCTGGGACATCACCTAATCCAGTAATTCTCAAATCTGGGCATCAACCCTGATTTAATCAGACTATTTGGGGAAGAGGCCATGGAAACCAATATTATTTGAAGTGCCTTCGGGTCATTCTGACACAGGCAACTGTTCGCAGCTAGCATTGAGACCACTGGTCCAGTGCAATCAATCACTCAGCCAGGGACAACTGGGTGGCTCAATCAGTTAAGCCACTCCCTTCAGCTCAGGTCACGATCCCAGGGTCCTGGGACTGAGTCCCGAAATAGGGCTCCTTGCTCAGCGGGGAGCGTGCTTTTCTCTCTGCCTTTGCCTGCCACTCTGCCTGCTTATGCTCTCTCTCCCTCTGACAATAAATAAAATCTTAAAAAAAAAAAAATCAATCACTCAGCCAACACATGAATCTCTTCTCAATCCTGTATATACAGAAATGTCTCTATCATTGTGGTGGCCACCCTCCAAGATAGCCCCCCAAATTCCCACTTCCCAGTGTTTCCACCTGTATGTGTTCTGCTGTGGCACGGAATGGGGATGACCTGTGTAACCAACAGATACTGCAGAAAGGTATGGCCATGACTTCCAGCGCTGAGCTATAAAAGACGCTGTGGCTTCTGTCTGGCTCTCTCTTGGATTGTCCACTCTGGAGAAGCTAGATACTCTGTTGTGAGGACATGTAGGAAGCCATATGGTGAGCAAGTAAATCCTTTGGCCAACAGTCAGCACTGATTTGCCAGTTATGTGAATAAACCATCTTGAAAGTGGATTTTCCAGCCCCAAACCTTCAAATGACTGCAGCCTTGGCTGTCATCTTAACTGTGGATTCATAAGAGATCATGAGATAGAACCAATAGGCTGAGGCACTCTTTGGCTCCAGATGCCCTGAAACTGTGTGAAATAATAAATGTTTCTTACTGTTTTAAATTACTAAGTTTGGGGATGCCTGGGTGGCTCAGTCGGTTAAACATCTGCCTGGCTCAGGTCATGATCTCGGGGTCATTGAGCACCAAGTCATCAGGCTCCCTGCTCAGGGGGGAGTCTCCATCTCCCTCTCCTTCTGCTGTCCCTCCCTCCCTCCCCCGCTTGTGCCCTCTGACTCTCTCTCTGTCAAATAAATAAATAAAATCTTTTTTAAAAACTAAAAAAATGAACTACAAAGTTTGGGGGAAAACTGCTACACAGCCTTCGGTAACGAATATAACCATACTTTTCCATATGTGTTGTTCTTACCAGTGGCCTCCTTTCCATGTCATTTTCATCTCCCAGCTGGCAAAAATTTTGGTTGTTCTTTTTCCGAAGCCTGCAACTAAGGAATTATAATATGACATTTGCTTTTATAGGTTGAGTATTAGTTCACAATGCCATCATAGGACTTTCTGACCTGTGCAGTCCTACCTTTTAAACAATGCCGACCAGCACTGTAAACATCTATGAGTTCTTCTTCCTGGGGCTCTCTGAGGTTTGGTTTGAATGGATGGGGCAACATCAAGGGATGTTTTTTGTAGCGATGAAGATCTGTGTGTTTGTCCACTGTAGGCCAAATTCCAGTACGCTTCATGCCTACTGAAGCCTCCCTCTGACCTTTCCCTGGGAACAGAGAGCAGGAGGACTATAAATGACTTTAACTTATGATGAGGAATTATCACGAGTACATTCATTGTACTCTACTAAACTAGAGCCTGACATAAAACTATTGGTCTCTGTGTTGACAGAGAAGATGTGCACCTGATTTTCCTCTGGCAAATTTATGTGTGTCCAACATCACCAATATCAGAAAGAGTATTCCATATACAATTCCCCTTCGAGTCCTAGGAGTCCTTTGGAAGGAAACCAGTATTCTCTCTCCCCTTGCTGTCACCTGTAAGAACCACATCCAATTTTACTAATGAACTATCACCAAAGTCTTACTAAACAAATATGTGTATTTGCCTTATGCCAGTTTCTCATGGTTATGGTCATTTGGTTTGACCAGAGTGGACCCTTGATTATTTAAAAATCCAAAATCCTAAACCCACTGGTATGATTCTGCTTGCATATAAAAGCAAAGGTCCACTGGTGAAACATTAAACGGAATTAGGAGAATGTGGGATGTGTGTTGCTTTGTGTTGCCTAGCAATATGGTTAGGGCACAGGAATCACAGAGAGGATGAAATTCACACCCACAAGGAAATCATATTATTCATAAACACACACACTCTCACACACACAGGCATATACACACATCTGACATCTCTGGAAGAATGTTACAAACCATGAGTACAGAATTATAGTCACAAGTAGAATAGACTTTGGAATACTGTATAATAAACATGCTGGCTGAGCTGCTACTTATACTTCAATGTCTGCGTGAATATATCTGTCTCTTAAAGCAAAAAATATTATATGCTTGTGAATGGGCTTTACAACATCCCTCAAAGACATGGGCGTAGTCAGGATTAAGTAAAGCTCACATTTTTAGGAGGAATATATTAACACATAAAATTACAGGAAGAAATATTTAATATACAGAAAAACTTGGGGCACCTGGGTGGCTCAGCCAGTTAAATGTCTGCCTTCAGCTCAGTTCATGACCCTGGGATCCTGGGATGGAGCCCCACATTAGGCTCCCTGCTCAGCGGGGAGTCTGCTTTTCCCTCTGCCTGCTGCTCCCCCTGCTTGTGCTCTCTGTCAAATAAATAAATAAAATCTTTAAAAAAGAAAAGAAATACTTTACTCTCTTTGCTCATCCTTATTTCAAAATATTTAGATTTACCATTCATTTTCAGAAGACCTAAGTGTGATGATAAAAAGCATACTCATTAGGGCACCTGGGTGGCTCAGTCCATTGTCTGCCCTGAGCATCTGGCTCAAGTCACAGTCCAGATCCCTGATCCCCAGTGCTGGCCTGGAACCTTGTTCGGGGGGAGTCTGCTTCTCCCTCGTCCTTTATCCCTCCCTCCCCTGTCTATCCCCCACCCCCTGCTTGTGTGCTCTTTCTCCCCCCTCTCTCTATCTCAAATAAATACATAAAATCTAAAACAAAACAAAACAAAAACACCATGATCATTAAAGTCAGATACTTAATTTTAAATCCCAACTCTGTTTTGCAATGTTATGTGATTTCCCTCAACCTAACTTTTCTCATCTGCGAATTAGAGTAATAAATACAGTAATATTTGACTTATACGGTCATCATGAGGATTAAAATAAGGGAACCCATGTAAAGGGCAGAGGCAGCTCATGGTACTCCAAATACAGTAGCCTTTCTACTCCTTATTAGTGTTATTATGCAGAAGGCCTTTTGACTGCCTTCCAGTAAATATAGGGGCCACCAGTTAACCCTAAGCAATGTGATCAGTAAAGATTTTGCCTGTAAAAAGGCTGTCTGGTTGTCAAGAAGAGAAGACTATGGCCTCCAGTCCCTTCCCCGCATGAAAGGAGAGGCAAGAAGTCACCCACTCTTTCTTCTCCTAGCCCAGTTCATGGTTATTCCAAAGTCAGACAGTCAACGAACTCAGTTCTAAGGAGGAGACCAAGACTCTAATGTGCCACTCACTAAAGGAAAACTCTCCCCCAAGGCTACACAGCCGGGTGTTATGTTTTGTTTTGTTTAAGACACAAAACTTAATTTAATAGAAATTTTGTTTGTAGTTCTTACATTCTCAGTGTGAGCCAAGTTGGAACCCACTGCCCCACCTAGAAGTGGCCCAGTCCTGGGAGCAGGGGAAAAAGGGAAGTGGTCGGTGGGGGTCAGAGCTCAGGCCCTAGGAGCCCTGTTCTTCCTCAGTGCTGGGGGCTGGGATGCCACCCTCTTCTCCTGACCCCCTCTGGGATCAGGAAGGAAAGCAGATGGAATCTTGGGCCTGGGGCTTCTCTTCCACACTCCCCTGCCCCTTTCAGGTTGGAGGGGAACTAAGGGAACTGGGGAGAGAAGGGGACAGAGGAAGGCAAAGATGTCAATCAAGAAAGAGGAGGATTAGGAATAACGACTAAAGGAGAATCAAAGACAAAACACCAGTTTAAAAAAAAAAAAAGAGGAGAGGAAACAAAACCAAAATCCACCCCAAATCAGAACCCGCCTGGAAAAAAACCTCCAGCTCCAGCCTCCCCTCCCAGACAACTGAGTCCTCCATCCTGTATCCTCCCAGGTTGCAAATCTGGAAGGGATCTGTAAGAAATTCCCTCTTTCTTCTTTCCTGCTGACCTCGGAAATGTTCTCACCTCTCTTCTCGGTAGAGCTGGGATTTCCCGGATACATACTGCTTTCCCCGGCTATTGTTGAAGGGAACTGGGCAGGTAGCGGCCCGGAGGGGAGGGAGCCCGGGAGGCATCAGCCATCCCCTCCACAGGAGCTGTAAGCTCTAGTTCCCAGCAGCATTTGTCCCATAAAATCTAGGTGAGAAAGAAGAGAACAGCTGAGCTGCCAGCCTTCCCCTGGGGAGAGGTAAGCAATTAGCAGAGCGCCCTGAGAAGCCCTGGGCAAAAACAACATGTGTACCCTACCAGGCAAAAGATGAACAGTGAGTGATGTGTGAGAATGAGAAAATTATATGGATTCTATTTTAAGATGAAAATGTGAATCAAAAAAACAACTTTAAAAAGATATTTTAATTTATTCCTAATATCCTTCTACTTGTATGAATTTGGGATTTTTTTTTTTTTCCTTTTGCAACTATTATGAACAGAATTAAATTACAACTGCTATGGTTACTTGTTATGGTTTAGAAAATTCCATTTATTTAGCTAAAAATAAATTTTTTTCTCCCTTGGTTTTTAAATGCCCTTGAAACAATGAGTTAGAAAATAAAATGGAAGAAAGGGCCTCATTTGTATTAGCAACAAAAAAGATTTAATTCCTGGGAATAAACTTGAGAAATGAAGAACTACATGAAGAAGATTTTTAAAGCTACTGAGGGTCAAAAAGAAGACTTGAACAAATAGAAGGGTATTTATGTTTTTAGATAAAAGAGACTTTATAAAGAGGTCAATTCTCCCCAAATTATCTCTAAATGTCAAAAAATACATATCACTTGAAAATTAGATTTTTTAAAATGATATGTACTGATTATAACATTAATATGGAAAAATAAACATGCCAAAGTATGCAGGAAAATCCTGAAAAAGAAAAACAAGGACTGGGGAGTCTGGGTGGCTCAGTGAGTTAAGCATCTGCCTTCTGCTCAGGTCATGGTCCCAGAATCCTGGGATAGAGTCCCCTGTCCAGTTCCCTGCTCAGTGGAGAGCCTGTTTCTCCCTCTCCCTCTGCCTGCTGCTCCCCCTGCTTGTGTGCGTTTTCTCTCTGTCATATAAATAAATAAAATCTTTTAAAAAAAAGAAAAAGAAAAACAATGGTTAACCTAACTGCATTAGATATTAAAATGTAAAGCTACAATCATTAAAAAAGGCATGCTACATGAATAGATAGAACAATGGAACAGAAATTGACTCAAATACAAAAAGAAACTGAGTATAAGATAAAATGATATTTCTTATCAGTGGAGAGAGATGCCCATTCAATAAATGCTGTTCAAGCAACTGAACAGCTCTCTGGGGAGAAAACATTACAGTTGGATTCAAACCTTTCACCTTTTGCCATAAATTCAGATGGATTAACATTTTTAGAAATAAGAAAGGGGAAGAAAATTCTGAGCATGCCAGAATAAATTGTCGGTAATTTTTAAATATAATCTCAGGGGGTGCCTGAGTGGCTCAATGGGTTAAAGCCTCTGCCTTCGGCTCAGGTCATGATCCCAGGGTCCTGGGACTGAGCCCTGCATCAGGCTCTCTGCTCAGTGGGGAGCCTGCTTCCTCCTCTCTCTCTGCCTGCCTCTCCTCCTACTTGTGATCTCTCTCTCTGTCAAATAAATAAATAAAATCTTTAAAAATAAATAAATAAATAAATATAATCTCAGACTAGGGTAGGTCCTTTGAAGTACAGAATAAAAGCCAGAGTCCATAAAAAATTGGATATATACATAAAATCAAATACTTCTGTATGGCAGAACAACAACAAAACATTGGCAAAGTTGAAAGACAAAAAACAAACTTTAGAAAAAAATTGCAATTCATACAACAGATAAAGGATTCCTATAAATTAATAAGAAAAAGATCAGTATTTCAATAAAAAAGAGATAGTTTGTAGAAAAAGAAATAAACGGAATAAAGTTCTAGTTCACTCATAATAAGATATCATTTTTAACTGTCAGATTAGGTAAGATGAAATTAAATTCATTGTTGAAACAAGCATGGTAAATGGGCACTCCAATTTTCCTGCTGAAAGTTTAAATCAGTGTAATACCATCATGGGCAATTTGAGAGTATATATCAAAATCATAAATGGACCTGTATTTTAATGCAGCAATTCCACTTTCAGTGATTTATCCTGTTTGGTGCTTGAGCATGTGTGAAATAATGTGGGTACTAAGTTATTTAATACATAATCTTCTGTAATAGCAAAAGATTAGGAATAATCTAAATGCTTACCAATAGGAAATCTGTGACTTGGGGGCTACAGCTCTATAATGGAACATTATGCAGCTGTCAAAAAGGATGAGGAAACTCTTTATATACTGATGTGAAAAGATTTCCATGACCTATTGCAAAGTAAAAGTAAACCAGAAACTGCAGTCATCAGTTGTCTCCGAAAAAACAACTGGGAAAGAGATTTTCTCTTTCCATTCCTTTATTTTCGGAGATGTGAATGTTGTTAGTGTATTACTTAGTCTAGAAATAAACAAATAACATTTAAAATGAATAAAAACCCTCACCACTTTGATTGTTTTTATGTAAACATTTCAGTATTTTATCTGGTACTTTGACCATCTTGCTATATAGCAAATAGCTAAACATTTTCCAAAATTTCCATGTTATCATTGTCTTCATGGAGTTGGATTTTAAGCATAAATCCTCCAAGCAAGGAGAATGCCAAATAAAGCCTATTTCTTCTGAATGTGCCATTTTCTACTGTGCTATGACCTGACTTGATGTTACAGGTTAGGGTTGGTGGATGGCAGAATTCTAAGACTATCCCCAAGTTCTCTTGAGTTTTATTAGAACACAGCCCTGCTCCTCTGTTTACATATTTTCTGTGGCTGCTTTCCTGCTACAACACAGGGATGAGTACTCACAAGAAGTCCCATGACCCCCAAAACCTACAGTATTTACTATTTTTCCTTTGTAGGAAAAGTTTGCCACCCCCTGGTTTATACCACTTTTGAGTTGGATCTCCTGTCATTTGCAGCTTAAGAGCATTCGCACAATACTGATCTCTTTCATTCTGATGAAAAGTGAAATGACACTACACTCAAACTGATAATAATGACTCTGCATGTTTCAGGATAAACCTTCATTAAAATAGACCATACATACAGAAAAGTTTACAAATCATTATGATACAGCTCTATGCTTGTGTAACCACTACCAAACTCTAGGAGCTCGCTTTAGGAACTCTATCCCCCACCCCAAAGAAACCCACTTTTCAGATTTCTATCAGAATACATCTCCATAGACTAATTTTGACTGTTTACAAACTTCAGATAAATGGATTCATAGGTATGTGTCCTTTTGTGTCTGACTTCTTTCGGTCAGCATTTTGTTTGTGAAATTCATCTATGTTGTGTGTAGCAGGAGCTCATTCTTTCCCATGGCTATGCAACGTGCCATCATATAAGCAAACCACAGTTTATTTTTTCACTCTACAGTTGATGGACATGTGAGTAGTCTCTAACTTTTGACTCTTGTGACTAGTGTTGCTGTGAATAACATAATTTTTTGGTGCATGTATATACCTTTATATTTATCATACTTATATTTTACTTTATATACTTTACTTTATATTTATATACTTATATATTTATATATAAGTATATATATAAAAATATATTTTTAAATATATAAGAATAAGGGGCGCCTGGGCGGCTCAGTGGTTAAAGCCTCTGCCTTCGGCTCAGCTCATGATCCCAGGGTCCTGGGATCGAGCCTCACATCTGGCTCTCGGCTCAGCAGGGAGCCTGCCTCCTCCTCCTCTCTCTCTCTGCCTACCTCTCTGCCTACTTGTGATCTGTCTGTCAAATAAATAAAAACCTTTTAAAAAATTTAAAAAAAAATAAATATATAAGAATAAAAGTGTATATGTTATATATTATGTGCATATAACATATATACATCACTGAGTGTTATTGTGGGCCATCCATACATGGTTTTTACTAAGGATATGCAAGTGATTCCATGTCAGAAAATGCATAGTTCCACTGAACAGAAATTTGGTCTTCTTCCCATTTTACTTTGACATCGAGATTCATTCAGCAGAGTATCAAGCTCAAAAGACCACACACAAGCAGACGAATAACCAGGAATTGAAAAATTAAAAAAATTAATCAACAAGCGAATTTCCTCTCCAAACCCACACCAGTACTTTAAGGAAGCTGCAAACTGCTGTCTTAGAGACTAATTGTTTAAGCATCTGAATTCAAATCAATAACTTCCTTTGGAACACTGGGAAGACTCAGATGACCTTGGCATGCCATTGAGTCATGGAGGTCCGTTTTCTTTACTTTGAGAAAAAAGAAATGAAAGTTATAAATGGATGGGATGGAAAGGAACATCCATGGACCCAGAGCTCCAAAATCCAAGGCAGAATCTTGGCAGTTAAGTTGCAGCTTAACTTTCCTATTTAGCAACCCTGTTATAAAGAAAGGCCCCATTTCATCAGGGGGCACCTCCCATTCCAGCCACCTCTGACTGTTGCTTGTGTCTAGTGGTTCCCACCTCTACTAGGGCAGCATTCTCCAAGGACCCGAAAACAGCGTTATCTATGTTTTTTGACCAAGCAACACCCGAGGGTTGCATCAAGAGCATATTGTCTTATACATACCAGGAAAAAGAAGAGAACCATGAGTCTGCAAAGGCAATCAGGAGACCGATTATTAGGCATGAACATCTGATTGAAGTTCTTTTTCCACTCATTGTTATTACCAAACCAGTAGAGAAGATTCAATCTGATAATTATCAGGATGAGTCATCAGTAGCCACAGAGTGCTAGGGTCAAACTCAGGGCTCTGTGGTTTTGAGCTAGTGTCCTCCCAACAAGATAGCAAATTGCAAATCGAACTATTGTGTCTTGTGTCTCCAGTTTAGCCAACTATAAAGTAAAGATTTCTTTAAGAAAGAAAGGAAGAGAGAGAGAAAGAACAAGAAAAAGGAAGGAGGGGAGGGAGAAGCAAAAAGGGGGTGGGGGTAAGGGAAAGCAAGCATCTGAAGGGATACTTCACCAGCCCAAATGTCCAGAGCAGTGCAGAGCATGTCTTCTATCCCCAGTGGTCTGCTCCAGGTACAGTAGGGTGTATCCCAGGGCTTTCTTCAACTTTCCTTAGAAACTTCAGGATGTCTCTCAGCCTCTAAGGGCCAATGACAGCTGGTTAGCTATGAGGCAGCCCTTCTGTCCCAGTAGACGTTGCCTCTACGGTCCCGCTCTAGGACTGATCATGAAAGTCTGAAGAGAAAAGGAAGTGGAGAAAGGGATTTTTTTTCTCTTTGCAACTTTGTAACTGAACAATACACAGGAGAACCAAGCAGAACATTCTAAGCTTTGGGGTACAGACAGAGCAGCTCTATGTGGCCACCTTGTCTTGGGTGGTGTTGACTCATTTTCAGTATCCTCTCCCGCCATTAAACCAAAATAATTTGTCTCCTGATTTTAATTGAGAGAATATAGTCACAGAATTCTACTGGTAGCTTACAGTTACCTTTAGCAATCTGTAGGTTCTGTATCATCCACAGTCCTTTCTGTTTTACAAAGCTCTTGGCTCTCAGAAGCCGCAGTGTCCTACTTTAATTTTGAAAATCTCATTTTTCCTCTAAACTCTTGGAAGAGAACTTCTCCTGCCCCCTCCCTGCCGCCAGTTTTTAGGAACACTTATCTTGAAAGCTTTTTGCAGACATTTATTACTCTTCGTCACACTCTTGTAAGGTGGCTAAGGTCTGTTATCCCCATTTTATTGCCGAGGAAGCTGAGATAGTGAGAAGTTGAGTGGTTTGCCGAACGTCACGCACTGAGTCAGGGGCAAACTCAGAACTTGGTGTTCCTGGCAGCCCCGCCAACCTGAGCTGCTTCACCTCTGTCTGAACTGCCTGGAAAATAGGCTTTCAAGAATTCTGATGGGTACGTTGAAACTCTACCAGCTTTATTTGTTAATGGTGACTTCGTAACTGCGTATACTCATGCTATTCATTGACCTACAGCCAAAAGCTATTCATTTACTAGATGCATGGCCCAAGAAGGCCTATCCCCCTCCCTGTTCACCGATTGTAATAAAACACTTCCCTGTGACCGCACGAGAATACAGTAGTACCAGACACCAAAGTCAAAGCATACATTGTCCTTTCGGGCTCTAAGAGAACGAAACTCTAGATTCCATACAAGCTCCTGATCATGACCTCTGTCATGCAACCCCAACCTCACGTCCCAGTCTGGTAGGCCACCATCAGCCACCCAAGTGCTTCTGAGAGTGAATCACCCTGCCTTCTGGTCTTTCCAATCCCCTTTTCACTCTACCTTCCTGTATCCCCCAAGAACCTTCAAGGTTCATTTTAAGAATCACCCACCTCCCCCCACAAGCCACTCCCTACTTCCCCACCAACCCTGGGGCCTGTTTCTTTTAAGTCCTTATCTGACGCCATCATCTTTCACAGTCTAAGTTATTGACTAGCCCTGTGCCCCTGGAGTACAGAAACTACTTACAGGCACAGAAGGCTTTATTCATCTTCCCCATGGTCTCAGATGGAAAACGCAGGTCCAAAAGAGAGTTTGCAACTGCTTACTACAAGGGTGGGCAAACTTTTTCTGCAAAAGATTAATTAGGAAATATTTTAGACATTCCAAGCTATGAACAGTCGCTGATGATTCTTCTTTGCTTTATTATACAACCCTTTAAAAACATAAAAAACACTCTTAGCTCCCAGGTCAGCTGGGGGATGGATAGGTTGCCTGACCCTGGCTTAGTAAATATTTCTTGCATTTATCATCAATGGTCTTGGGTTATGCTGGAAATTACTTATTTTGTATTTACAGATATTTTTGCATAACTGACGATTCTTCTACTGATAAAAAATGACAGTATTTGGGCAGCTCAGTCAGTTAAGCATCTGCCTTTGGCTCAGGTCATGATCTTACGATCTCAGGGTCCTCGGATGGAACCCTGAGTTCGGCTCCCTACTCAGTGGAGAGTCTGCATCTCCCTCTTCCCCGCCACTACCCTACCCCTGCTTGTGCTCTCTAATACATAAATAAAATCTTTCTAAAAAATGAGAGTATTTGTAAGGGAATATACTTTCTTCCATTTTTCTAATATTATGAAAGATCAATGGTGCACAGAGCCCTAGTACATTTTTATATGCTTAACTTCTCGTTTTTGGTTTTTTGGTGGGTTTTTTGTTTTTGTTTTTGTTTTTTTAAGATTTTACCTATTTATCTGAGAAAGAGAGAGAGAACAAGCAGGGGGAGTGGCAGAGGGAGAAGGAGGAAAAGTCTCCCCAATGAGCAGGGAGCCTAACACAGGGCTCTCTCCCAGGACCCTGGGAACATGACCTGAGCAAAAGGCAGACACTTAACTGACTGAGCCAACCAGGCGCCCCAACTTTTGATACTTTTAAATGAAATTCCATACTGAGGTATCTGTATTTATTTTAAAAATCCAAACGGTTAAAAACCTGGGTTCAATCCAGCATTTATGTATGTGGAAGCATGAATTTGCAAAATCCATGCATGCATCTTTTTGCGTCATTCAAGGGCCAGGATTCTATCACCTTTATGGAAATTCTGCCAGAGCTACTGAGGCCTCACGGCTTTTTTAGAAAGCAGGATAATAAAACTCGCTCTGCAACACTGATAGGATTGTTTTTTTTTAAGATGTTGCAAAATGTTTCACTTGTCTCGTCAGTGATTGCTATGAAGCAGGATCTTTGACGAGTTAATATTTATAATGCCTGAAACTCTAGAAAGGACAAAGAAATGGTCCCTTTCAAGTGTCGCTGCCCTGGGTTACTGTTTAGTGCCACACGATAACACCCTTACCACCTCCCCAGCCACAGGAATACTGCAAAGTAATAAGCATGATCTGTTTAGTCATTTCCTGCGTCACATTCGTCAGACATCATACTCTTCCCCTATTAACATATCTAACTGAGTTACAGTTCAAACAGCCGGTTTCCATATCAGCAGCTGTTTGGTTTAATATCTTTTCAGCAAAGGTGCCATAGGGAGCCTTTCAAAAACCCTCATGTTAATATTCAGCTTGTTTTCCCAAAGAGATCCAGCTGAGACCAGTGTCCCAGTAATTTGCCAGAGTGCGTGATTCGTGAAACTTTTGCATATGAAATTCTCTTAAAGATGTCACACCCGAAAACCTCAGCGAAATGTAATTGTGTGTTGGAGGGCATGTCATGGTTTTATTGGTATGCTGGAGGTTAGTCTGTCCTGGGAGAACACATACACACTATAATGGATGGCTGCTCAGCCTGTCTGAAAGAGAGGTCTGCAGAAGTATCATAATCCCAGCTTCGAAGATGGCATTAAGAAGCCTGTTCACTTCTCCCTTTTGACGAGGAAGCCATGTTTCAAATAGAGCTCTGTTAGCTAGGTGACCAATTGAGGAAGCAGAAAACAGCAAGAAGGAAGGTATAAAAATTATCTTACAAAAAAACACTCTTCAAAATTAGAGCTATTCAAAACATAGTAAAAATTATGGTCAAAATCAGTACCGAATTTTATTAAAAATAATCTTGGGGGCACCTGAGTGGCTCAGTGGGTTAAGCCTCTGCCTTCGGCTCAGGTCATGATCCCAGGGTCCTGGGATCGAGCCCCGCATCAGGCTCTCTGCTCAGCAGGGAGCCTGCTTCCCTCTCTCTCTTTCCACCTGCCTCTGCCTATGTGTGATCTGTCTGTCAAATAAATAAAATCTTAAAAAAAAAAAAATCTTGTCCTCTAAAAATGAAGGTGGATCTACCATAATTTGTTGTTGTTGTTGTTAAGATTTATTTATTGGAGAGAGAGAGAGAGCGAGCTGGAGGGAGGAGCAGAGGAAGAGAAAGTCTTAAGCAGACTCTGTGCTGAGCATGGAGCCCACCCCAGGGCTTGATCTTGAGACCCTGAGCCAAAACCAAGAGTTGGAGGCTTACCTGAATGTGCCACCCAGGGGCCTGTGATCTATTGTAAATTTTTAAAATAACTTTGTCCCATTAAAAGACAATGGGCTTTCATGCTAGAAATACCAATAATTAAAAAAATATATATATCATTTGATGTTTACTTATATTTTAGATTGAGAAAATGACATTTATTATATTTAAAATGGTACATGTTGGGGCACCTGGGTGGCTCAGTGGTTTAAAGCCTCTGCCTTCAGCTCAGGTCATGATCCCAGAGTCCTGGGATCGAGCCCTGCATCGGGCTCTCTGTTTGGCAGGGCGGCTGCCTCCTCCTCTCTCTGCCTGCCTCTCTGCCTACTTGTGATCTCTGTCTGTCAAATAAATAAATAAAATCTTAAAAAAAAATGGCACATGTTATGATGAGTGCTGGGTGTTACACACAACTAATGAATCATTGAATACTACGTCAAAAACTAATGATGTACTATATGTTGGCTAAGTGAACAAAATTTTAAAAATGGCTTTTGAAAATGAAAAATACAATAAACAGAGATTTAAATAAATTGTATTTTCCAAAGTTTGAACTACCGTGGTGAATCACTGTTTCCTATTCTACTGTTGGTTTTCTGCTGTTTGTTTCAGGTGTTTTGGAAGTAGGTGAGAACAGTAAAAGATACATTGTCTCTCTTGTTTTTAATTTTAGTTTGGATAGGTCTGGATTTGGAGCCTATTAGGCTGAGTCTTGAAATTGCCACTTACTTGGGTCAAAAATCATCAAATATTGGCAGTTTCATAGGTGGTTGCTGGCTACCACCTCAATATCTCTCCTTTTTTATCCTGATGATACTGTCTTTGACTCTTGTCACCTGGCCATGGGTAATCTAATAGTTATAGGACAGAAATTTATGCTTGCATAATAAATAGGACAATAGGTAATAATAGACAATGGATAAAAGATAAAGACAGATAATGATGGATAATAAATGCATAGATACTAGATAGATAATAATACGTGATAGAACACAGAAGAGTACTTTAAATCTTCTAATCTTTTGGAAAAAACAATAGATTTTCTCTTTTGCAAAGTAAGTGAACATTCTTTTACATGCCCCCAGTCAGGGGTTTTGAGGTCCTCCATTTATTTTCTTTATGAGCTGATCATAATGTTAATAGCAGTTAACATTTATTGAATATCTTACTAAGTGCCAGTGTCTGTAATAAGATATTTCCATTTTCTCATTTCTTCCTCAAAACAACTCTGCTTGGTAAGTATTAGTATTATCATCCCCATTTTACAGATGCAACTTTTGGGAGAGCAAGAGAAGCCTTATGTTTTTTTGATTAAGTGGAGGGAAGACTGGAGAGATGGAGAAAAATTTTAGCCAGTCGACCTCCCTATCTTTATATCAAATAAACACTGCCTTGGTGTCAAAATCTGGGAATCTCTGTTGATGTGGCTTGATTGCAGATCATACTTGAATTTGAACTTTAAAATCTTACTTTGTGCTATGGTAATATGACCCCAGGACTTAATTTACCTCTCAGTATACCATTATCCTTCCCTGCAAAATAACATAAAATTATTTACCTCACAGAGGTATTGAGATTTCTGATATTTGACATCTTCAGATAAAGATGAATACAAAATAGTATAACCTATTCCAAAACTGGAGAGAACCACTCTTTGGTGATTCTGCTTTCATAATAGTCATTGTTTCTCATTTGTTAGTTTATGGCAACAGATGGACAAGAAAAAAAAAACTAGAATCCATAGAAAATATTCCAATAGATATCAGTTTTATAGATTTACAGTTTCTTTTCATAAACTGTATTGTTCAATAAAGATAACAAAAATCTTTGGCATATGAGATAAATTTTTACAGGTATAGAGAATTTTAATAATTTACATCCTCCATATTGTATATTTCAAAAAATAGGAAAGAAAAACAGACGGAATTATTGCTACTCTCCAAAGAGCATATGTTTATGAGAACCTTGCTACAAAACCTAATCAGCCACATGAAAACGATATATTTTTCTGAAGATTGCACATGAGTCAACAGCACAAGTAGACAATGTTGTTTTAATTCTCCAGGTTGCAGAATTATCCAAAGAAAAGGGAGCTGATTTTTTAAATGATAGCTAAAGACATCTTTGAAGACAGTTGAATCTCGGTTGGCAAGGCAAAAAGTCAAACAGCAGATCAAAACAAGAGAAGAAAACTGACTAAAATAAAAGTGATGATATGTTCATGTAATTTAAACATTCAAGTCTGTGTAAATGAATTAAAAATTTTCTCTGAAAGGTTCTGGTAATTGCTCACCAGTTGTTAGATAGACCAAATAGTTTAAAACAAACAATCTGTAGAGGTTGAATTAAGGTCCTAGTTTTTAAAACGTGATTAGCAAGGCAGATGGTGATAAAAATTATCACTAAGTAATGATTATAGACACAGCTAAATCAAACTGCCCAACTGGTAGCGCCCATTCTTTGCCTACTACGAAATGTCTCAATCTGCTCCCCCCCTCCACCATCCTGTCATTTCACACTCCTTCTTTTCCACAAGGAATGAAGTTGTTTATATATGGTACACCTGAGGAGAGAGGAAACTCTAGGGAGATGCGACACGGGGATAAAGACCCGTTCCTAAGATTCCACAACCACTTACATTCTTCGCATATGCAACTTGACTCTAATTTAGCGAAGCACTTTTCATGAGAACATTATATTACCAAGATTTAAATACTTGCTTTTTCCAAATTAGCTAACTCGCTATCCTTCAGATTAGCTAGTGTACAAAAGAATATAATTGATCAGTGAAAAAACAGATCTGACTAATGAGTGAGCTCTGGAATAGGCTTCTGGGTATGGAGAAGCATTAACTCATACAAATAAGTTGGAACAATGACTCCGGCTGGGAAAAGAACAGAGAGGAAACCAGCAGTTGCCTAGGGCAGTGAATTAGCAAGGGCAGCAGACTCTCCCAGTGGCTTCCAGGAGAGCAAACACAACCTTTGAATTTGGATAGTGCCCCCTTTGCTTGAGGTAGGAGAATCTGTAAATCGGGCACTCACTGGAGAAGTGAGGCAGACACTCCACTGCGCTCGGTGGGTGGATGACAGATGGATGTTTTACAAGCGAATATTCGGAGTTCAAGGTGCACTTAAATGCTTTCACCAGGACCGCTCCATAGGCATGTGTGGTGCTGGCTGTAGGCCAAGCTTGCCTTCCGCCCCTTCCCTTCAGCCCCGCGCAGGCTGCAGAGTCTGAACCAAATGGCAATCACCAGTAACAAAGACTGTCTTTGCTCTTGACTTCTGGAAGGCTTAGCATTTGTTTTTCGGTTTTCTGGTTTTGTTCCTCCCCTTCCCACCCACCCCACCCTCTACCGAACTACTGGCAAGTGAGTTGGGCTACTGGGTATGTATGTCTGGCAGTTCACCACATTTCCTTACCCACATTTTTTTTTTTTTTAATTTCTCACTCCATTTTATCTCACTCCATTTTATCTCATTCTTGGACAGAGCATCTATTTGTATGAACAGCTTCAAATTTCTCTGTGGAAAGCAGCAAACAGACAAATACATAAGACAGACACACAATATGATAGACTGTAAGATCTGAGAGTCCTTTTGGCTAAGGCAAGACAATCACTCGTTAATTGTTAACCCTAAGTGTGAGTGAACACCTCAAGGATTCATGTTGATGGGCTCACCAATTCGGGCAAAAGGAGAATTTAGGAAGAAGAGAATGATTTGTTGGACGACTGTAACATCAATGAAAGCCAGTAAGAAATAGTTTTCATTTCCTTCATTCAACTTCCTAGCCATTCTCTGAGCACTTTTCCTTTCTTTAGCTAAAAAGCAAAATAGTGCTGGAAGCTGTTTTTAAAATGGGCTTCGGGGGCGTTTGGGTGGCTCAGCCTTCAAGCATCTGCCTTGGCTCAGGTCATGATCCCAGACGGAGCCTCCCATCAGGCTCCCTCCTCAGTGGGAAGCCTGCTCTCCCTCTTCCCCTTTCTTGTATTCCCTCTCCCGTCATCTCTCTTTGTCAAATAAATAAATAAAAATTTTAAAGCAAGCAAACAAACAAATAAATAAACTGGGCTTCATTTGGCTAGACTGTTCCTACCCATCTCCTCTGACATTGTATACCACGCTTCATTATACTGGGGGCATCATTTCGAGAGAGCTGGTAGAATCCAGTGTTCATTTGTAGCTTCGTTAGGTGGTTGAGTAAATCCAGCAAATCTTGTGGCTGTTTGGTAGGTAATTATAAATCTCTCTGCTGGGGCTCAGTTCTCACCAAGCTCAGGAAGAGGTAGGTCTTAGTCACTAACAGACCTGCCACTAACAGACCTCGGGGAAATCACTCAGCTGCTCCTGGCTCCCTGATCTTTAAACCAAGGGGTATGAAGCAGATCATGATAACAGGCTTGGAGAATTCACCCTCTGCTTTCACAATCATTAACTCTTTTGATCTTCATAGCAACCCTGAAAGGTAGGCAGGACGGTTGTTATTTAGCAGAAGAGGAAATGGAGGCTCAGAGATTGAACGTGTCTAAGATCTGAGAGCAATTAAAATAGAACACCTGAGACCAGAACACAGTTCTAATTCAAGATCTGCTTTGTTGCAGTTATAACATAATATAGCTCTACTGGAATCTCTTACCTTGCTCAGTGTGTGCAGGAAGACAGAGAAATATCCCTTAGTGCCTCTACTGGGCCAGACACCAGGTTGAACACACTATTGGTCTGATCCCTGATAGACTGACTTTTGATCTTGTAAAAGAGTGTATAATCTAACTCTAGTGAGAGCCAGCCAACTGACGGCTCTGAGGGGTCAGGATTTGGGTGAGACTGGGCTGAACCAGCACTGCCTTGCTTTAGGCGGGGCACCTAGCAACAGAGCTACCCCAGGTGGTTCCACATGGTAGCATATGCTCAACCTTTTAGAAAAGGCCACAGTCTGATTTAAAAACAAAATATCCAAAATTTCTATTATGAGCTTCCTAAATTCCCGTTAAATAAAAACGCAGAATTTTCCTCTCTCCTCTTCCGACGCTGACATTTTAAAATATCATTTTCCTATTTCATTTCCTATCTTTAGAGAGGAAACTGTAACAGAAAGAACCCCATTTGGAATCCAAAAAAACTGGTCCTCAACTCTGCTCAATTCACTTCTGTGACTTTGGGCAAGTTCTAGGGGCCTATTTCTGCACAGGAAACCTAGGGGCTTTCCTATCTCAGCTTTGAGATCTCTTCCATCTCTCAAATTCTGATTCATTTCTAACTTAGGTTTCTCTTATTTCATGTTTGCTATTTGTCCTATAGAGTGCTAATTCATCCTGGTAAGCCTAATTTAATTTCTATTTGATAATATTTTTATTACTATATCTGTAATTATTAGCAACAGGATCCCATCTCTGATGGACTCTGCTGTGTTCTTGGGTATAACCTGAACACCATTTATCATATTTTGACAAGTGTTAAAAGTATCAGTGTGCTTATCAATTGCATCAGTTAGCATGAAAAATAAGACAGCTCCAAGTGCCTTAAACAATAAAAAGGATTTATCAACTCATAACTGAAATTAAGTAGATAGGCAGCTTCAGGCAAGGCTTGATCAGGGTTCTCCATCCATTTTTCTATGATTTTGCTGACTCTACCTATCGTTATTCACAACTTTTTCCTCAGACAAGTAGCAAGAGATTGCAGCGATTCTGGGCCTTTTATTCATACTCAATAGGGGCTCTAGAAGGAATAATCCACTATCTATTCTGTGTTTTAGGAGAGGAAACATTTCCTAAAACCCTGAGAAAACTCTCTTTTGTGTCTCATTGGCCTAAACTAGGTCACACAATCATTCCGAACCAACAACTGTGGCCTGATGAGTGCCTGAACTAGTCATTGATGAGGGGGTGGTGGTTACAATCAGAGCCCACCTTTGGAACTGAAGTATAAACTCTGAATTATATCTGGTCTTCATAATGGTGCAAGAGATGGTGTTGGTGAATCAGTCTCATTGTTCCATTTTATCCTGCCTATTCAACTCTAAGAACATGGGGGTCAAGATTGCATTTTCCAACCCTTTGCATGCTAGGTACCAAGTTAATGTTTTTTAAATTTAATTGAATTTCAGGTAGTGGCAAAAGCAAGTCAAAACAGAAAACAACACATAGTTCTTCTTACCTCTTTCTCTCTATTCTATTATTGTAATGGCATGCTCCCTAACTTTCCCCACTATTTATATGTTACCCCTCTTATTTTTAGCCAAAAGTTTTACTTAGTCTGAAGATAACCAAATATTTCCTGAATAATAAGTCTCTGAATATGCATATTCTCTAAATTTGAATATAAGCCTATTTGCAAATCTAGCACTTACATTTAGAGTGTTGTTGGCAGAACTCTGAAAATCAGTTTTTCTTTTTTTCTTTTTTAATGGAAAAATGTACTACAGCAGAAGGATTTGTTTTCCACAAAGCTGAACCAACTTTTTTGATTTCAATGATTTTGATACTTCCATCTATACTTACATAGTCATAAAATATAAAATAAATTTCAAAAATCGGAGTTCACTGGTTATATAATCCTCGGCCATTAAAAACAAATTGAATTTAGGACTGACAGGTCCATCTCAGAAAAAAGAAGGGGTTGTAGGAGGGGGTGGAAGTGTTTTTTTTTTTTTTTTAAAGATTTTATGTATTTATTTGACAGAGAGAAATCACAAGTAGATGGAGAGGCAGGCAGAGAGAGAGAGAGAGGGAAGCAGACTCCCTGCTGAGCAGAGAGCCCGATGCGGGACTCGATCCCAAAACCCTGAGATCATGACCTGAGCCGAAGGCAGCGGCTTAACCCACTGAGCCACCCAGGCGCCCCGGAAGTGCTTTGGATTAAAATCCTGCTGGGGCGCTTGGGTGGCTCAGTTGGTTAAACATCTGCCTTTGGCTCAGGTCATGATACCCAGGTCCTGGGATCTGAGCCTCGCATTGGGCTCCCTGCTCAGTGGGGAATCTGCTTCTCCCTCTCCTTCTATCTCTGTTTGTGCACTCTCTCTCTCTCTCTCTTTCTCTCTCTCTGACTTTCTCAAATAAATAAAATCTTAGAAAAACAAAAACCCTGTTGCCGGAGCTCCTGGGTGTCTCAGTTGGTGAAGCACCCACTCTTGATTTCAGCGGCCGTCATGATCCCAGGGTCCTGATCAGGAAGTCTGCTTGTGGCTTGTCCCTCTCCTTTTGCTCCACCTCCCCTCCCCCCCTCCTCCCCGTGCCACCCGTGCCCTCTTGTGTGCGGGCACTCTCATGCTCTCTAGCACACTCTCTCTCCAAATAAATAAATAAATAAATAGATACATAAATAAAATCTTTAAAATAAAACCCTGTTGCCAACCAAGCCAGGTGCACCTGTGTTTCTCTAGCCCCTCTCCCATTCCAGCCCCTCAGGCAGCCCCATTCTCTCAGAAAGTCCACAGGGGCCCTAGAGCCTGGGAGGAGTTTACGCTGGTAAGTGATAAGGAACAGAGAGCCCCCATAGGGATTTGGTAGCACCTCTTTCTAAAACAAGACCACTGGCAACTGGCTGATCAGGGCTGGACATCAGGAATTGCAGGAAGGATCCCGAACTTCCCAATTCAACAACTCAGGTTAGTCCTCTAGGAGTCTTTCCTGAGTGCATACTCTAGGAAAGACTTGCATACTGTCAAGTTTAGCCTCATAAGAGGAAGACAGTCCCGGCCCTTGAGGAAGGGAGATGGACAAAGAAACAGGCAGTTACAATCCAGCTGGGTAAAGTCCGTGGAAGAGGTCAACCCAGGGTGCTGTGATAGGGCATGTGGGGAGGGCCCTCTCACTGCCTTAACTCCAGGGGCGCCATCCGCCTAAAGCACAATGTGAATGGTGCCTGCGGTTGTGCAACATGGCAGCCCTGAGCCGCGCCCCACATTATAGGCTGGGGGAGGGAGACTTCCCAGTAGAAGGGAGACTGAAGTTGAGATTTAAAGAAAGAAGGGGAAATCGTTTGGACAATTCACACTAGGCTCATCCGCCACACTAGGCGGATGCACGTACACAGTGTAAGCATCCCGCGACCCTTAAAGAGAAGTGTGGACCGCACTTCCTTGGGTGAGGCCGAGGAAAAGGAACATTCCCGTCTTGGCCCTCTCCTGTCATGAGCTCTTTGAATGGATATGAGCCTTAGGTCTTGTGGAAAACTCGTTGGTACTTTATCAGTAATTGTCTTGCCTGAGTCTTAAATATCTGCTGACCCTGGAGAATTTGGAAGGGAGGGGAAATAGTCCAAACACAGGGCATGTCTTGGGGTGTCTGAAGACAGGTTAGTGCCATGCATAAAAACTGGAGTAGTTAACTATATGAAAAAGCCAGTCCTTCCCCATTTTATAAAGTTTCACCACAACTTGTTTTGGGAAGCCCAAACTACTTAAAAAATATCAAAAGTAAAGAATTAGTAAATATCAAAATAATTCTATTTGCTGAATATGTGACCTTTGAGAAACTCACTCTCAGAACTCAAGAACCCAACTCAGCACAGGTTTTAATAGAAGCGGTTGGATGGAAGAGAGTAAAACACGTGGAACAATGTTCCATCTACACTGATGGATGTCTTGAATAACCCGAACTGACAGATATGAAATGAGATCATAAAAACGGCGGCATTTTAAAAATGGGTTAGTTACAACATTTCTGCAGCTCCACATCGCAACGCTGTATCATCATTAGAAAATCTGGAATCGCATTATATTTGATCACCAGTTATTATCACGTTGCTTCTATCTCTTTGGGTTTTGAAACTAAAATTGCTAGAGCTGGGCTCTTAGGATACCTGCTTGTAAAGATAAATTACGGACTATGGAGTCATTTGGGGGACCATTTGTGAGATAAGTGCTGATAGTTCCAGAAGCATCCCTACAGAAAAGACAATTTTTATGGAATAAATTTTACCCCTGGATGAATGCCTCCTCCGGTGTTATTAGAACTTCCATGAGCCTAGGTGAAGGCAGTATTTTAGACTGATAGTGTCAAAGTCCTTTGGGCTTGTAGGAGTTCATTTCCGTTTTCATTTGTCTGTCTTTGTAACACTGAATCCTAAGAGAAAAATCTGAAGTCTCCATTCTTTTTATCCCACCATAGAAGTTGAGTGCTGTGTATAATGTCTGGATGATGACTTTTCACTCCAAACTGTGCGCCTGAGAAAACCATTCTAATTTTAGTCACAAGTGTGAGGGTTTTGCTGTGGCTGTGGGACATCTATCTACACATGTCCACATATACACATGTACCTATGCGCAACACCTAGCAAAGACACAATGACAGCAAAGGACCCCATGGATAATTTGGGAGGTGTGTCTAGCCCGAGGCTAGAATTTGCAAAAAAAAGGAAAAATAGATATTCTTGATCTGATTACAGTTCTAACATCTACATACCACAAGAGAAAGCCTGTCTTTCTTTTTTTTTTTTTTTTAACTTTCCCTACAGTTAATCCTATTTCCTCAAGTTCATTACCAGATTGGGGACACCACAGTTGCCTTTAGGATGAACACACGTTCTTCCTTCATCACCAGCCACTTTATCTTATGCAAAACAGAACTGCTTTAAAACCTTAAGTTTTGCAAGGTGATCTTCTTTTCAGACAGATGAGTACATTCTGCTTATCCTTACACAGGACTTTCAGTGTAGACATGCAGATATATGTGAATTTTGACTCATCAATAAGTACAAAAGTCCTATTATTGTCCCTCTTTTATTCATTATCTATCAACTCTCTGGTTAAGGACTCTTCTTACCACTGTACATAATCAAAGACACAGGCAGTTAAAATTTTTATAACAAAAGCTAGGCTCGTTTGTTCAGTTTGCAAGATGATTTTGTTGTTACAAATCATTGAAGAAAGCTTATGTCAGAACGTCAACCTTGAAAGGCCACATTTGAAAAACCCATGCTAACACCAACTCTTTTATGCCATTATTTATAAGAGGCTGATGGCATTTTATAAGTGGAAGGACCATAGTGATCACCAGGGCACAGTGGAGGCAATTCTTCCAAAGCATAACAAATTCTACTATTAGAACAGATAAAGCAAGCAATGCTTAAAACAACAACAACAACAACAACCAAAACCCACTAGGTCCATGTAGTTATCTGAAGCCACTCATCTGAACCAAACAAAAGCATTTCTACATCTGTGTGCCTTGTAAACGACTTACTGTACTATGACATATATTGAGAGCTCTCCATTCTAAGATTATGGCAAAACCTAGAAATAAATGAAAATTTTTAGCAGATCATCTGTATTCTCCAGAGGTCTTTTCTACTTAGCTGGGACCCTTATCTCTATGACTGAAATCCTTCTGTATATCCAGAGAGGAAGTGTGAGCAATTATTAAAATTTTCACTCAAAAAAGTCTGACTATAATTTTTTTGGTATGGTAGATGTGACCATATGTATGCTAAAACAACGAAGATATTTAAATTCTGTTCTAGTCTGTCTCCTTGGTATCAAAAGTCGAAATCTGTTGAAAGGATGAGGTTAGCACTCACATTATACATACGTGCCTGAGCACATACACATGCCCACGTACATACGCACAAAGCTTACCAGAGACACAATAACAACAAAGTGTTCCACGAGCAGTTCAGAAGATGTGTCTGGCCTGAGACAGAATTTGGGGGAAAAAAAAAAAAAGAACTTTTCAACCTGCTCAGGGCTCTGACGTGCACATAAGAGAAAGCCTGTGACTTCTTTACTTTCCATATAGACTATTATACTTCCTCATGGAATCATTCCCAGATCAGGGATAGCAAGTGTATTAGCTTGCTAGGGCTTCTGGAACGAAAACCCGAGTGACTTAGACAACAAAAATTTACTGTTTCACAGTTTTGGAGGCTAGAAGCCTAGGTCTAGGTCGTAGCAGGGATGGTTCCTTCTGAAAGCTATGAGGGAAAATGTGTTCCAGGCCTCTCTCCTAACATCTGGAGGCTTACTGGCAATCCGGCATCCCTTGGCTTGTATATACATCACCTCAGTCTCTGCCTTCACCTTCCCATGGGATTCTCCCTGCGTGTGTGTGTGTGTGTGTGAGAAGGAGAGAGAGAGAGCGCGCGAATGCACACATCTGTATCTGTGTCCAAATTTCTCCCTTTCAACCAATCATATGGGTTCAGGCCCACCCTAATGACTTCATTTTAACTTGATTAATTAGATCCATGATGACCCTGTTTCCAAACAAGCTCACATTCTGAGGTCCTGGGGGTTAGGACTTCGACATAGGAATCGGGGGGGAGAGTGGGAAAGCAGAGATACAATTCAAGCCACAGGACTGAGAAAAAGTAACCCAGCTGCCCAACAATTTTCTCCAGTGATGGAGAATAAAGGGAAACAATAAAAATAACACAAAACATATTGATAAAAGCAAAATAAATGTCCACTCATCACAACTAGTGTCCTGGTTCACAGGAATACTTACTGAGCGCCCACATGGAGTAGGCACTCCCTAATTATGAGATTAACTGAAATCCCAGTGTTGTGATTTTTGAGAGAAATAAAAGCACCCACATGATATAGCTAATAAGTGTGATCTAGTATTTTTCACTAAATGAAAAGGAGTGAAACCACAGAATCATAAACTATGATTCTGTGAACTGAAGAGGACTCTAAAAACCATCTTGAGTCATGGATGGCAGATCAGAAACTGAAATTTTGATCCCGGATTTTGATTTCTTTTTTTTTTTAAGATTTATTTATCTTTTTTAGAGAGAGGATGAGAGAGAGCATGTGCATGGGGGGGGAAGAGGAGGCTAAGGGAGAGGGAGAGAACCTCAAGCAGCCTTCCTGTTGAGCACAGAGCCCAACGTGGGCATCACCACCACCCCAGCCAAAACCAAGTGCTTGATACTCAACCAACTGAGCTACCTAGTCACCCCCCTGATTTTGATTTCTAATGCAATGACCTTTTCACTGATCCCAGAGTAAGAAGCTGACTGTGACTCCAAGTTATAGCACATCACGTGATCTATTGCAAGCTCGCTTCTATATTTCTATTTGTACCAAAAAGTTGTCCAAACCACTAGTTGAAATTGGGATGTATAAGGAAGAAAAAAAGCAAACAGTGGTCTACCCCCCTCTCCTCCAAATCTAAGTCTTCAATATTTTCTCATGGTTAAAGGAGTGGCTGTTTCAGAGCTTGAAAGGGGAAAATGTACTTTTTCAAAGGACATTTCTGATGGACACCTCTTAAGTGATCAAATTTAATATCACAAGTAAGTGAAGGACTTGATATCATATGCCCACTGAGAGATACAACAAGCATATAGAATCGCCTACTAAATATCCTTCCAAAAGTGTTCAACCTGGATCTAATCAAACCCTTAGATTTAACTTTCAAATTTACAGAAAACACTGAGAATAAAAGAACAGAGTAAACAATACCATGAGGAAACAAATCTAGTCTGAGAAACAAATCTGAGAGTTTGGGTCACTCTCAAAGTCAAGTAACCTAGTATCTTCAAAAAGTCAATATTACAAATATATATTTTATTATTTGTGTATTATTTCTATAAAATTTATATGTTAAAATGTATACAACAATGTTCTAGATAAAAGATATTTAAGAGAGATTAACAACCAAAATGCAGTATGTAGATCCTAACTTCATCGAATCAAGATCTATGCATTGCATCTAACAGTTACATTAAGATACCTTTTCTTATATATGAATAAACCACCCCTTGGAGGAACACATCCAAACCTCCTGCTGTATCTATGAAAAACCAACAGCTAACACTACTCTTTTTTTATTTTTTTAAGATTTTATTTACTTATTTGACAGAGAGAGAGATCACAAGTAGGCAGAGAGCGAGGGGGAAGCAGGCTCCCCACTGAGCAGAGAGCCAACGCAGGGTTCCATCCCAGGACCCCGAGATCATGACCTGAGCCGAAGGCAGCGGCTAAATCCACCGAGCTACCCAGGCGCCCCTACACTATTCTTAATGGTGAAAGAAAGCTTTCCTCTTAAGATGAAGGAAAAGGGGGGCACCTGGTTGGCTCAGTGGGCTATAGCCTCTGCCTTCAGCTCAGGTCATGATCCCGGAGTCCTGGAATCGAGTACCACATTGGACTCTCTGCTCAGTAGGGAGCCTGCTTCCTCCTCTCTCTCTCTCTGCCTGCCTCTCTGCCTACTTGTGATCACTGTCTGTCAAATAAATAAAGTCTTAAAAAAAAAAAAAGATGAGGGAAAAGGTAAGGATGTTTGTTCTTACCACTTCTCTTCAATACTGCACTGGAAGTTCTAGTACAATTAGGCAATAAAAAGAAATAAAAGACAGATTGGAAGGGAACAAGTAAAACTTGTCTCTATTCATGGGTAACATGACTTATATATGGAAAACCCTTAAAAATTCACCAGAAACCCTATTAGAGCTAATAAACCAGTTCAGCAAAGTTGCATTACACAAAATCAATATACAATGATCAGTTGTATTTCTAGCCCCGAGCAATAAACACTCACTAGGAAGGCTATTTAAAAAACAAAACCAAAAATAACAAACAAAAATAAAAGCAGAGAATAACAAGTTTGGGTGAGGATGCAGAGATATCAGAGCCTTCGTTCATTGCTGGTTGGAATGTGAAATGGAGCAGCCACTGTGGAAAACATCTTCACAGCTTCTCAACTAGTTCAACCTAGAGCTATCCCATAACCCAGCAACTCCACTCCTAGGAGAATCAATGGTTTATTACTTCTAACAGTCCTGTGGGGCATAGTTTCTCTCCAGTCTTTGTCCTATGACAAAAGCACCTTTATGAGTCCCAATGTATTAATGAAAACCAGGCTAAGGGAAGCTTAAGTGAGTTGTTCAAGGTCACCGGCGTTGGTGATGGCAGAGTGGTCATTCACACCCACATAGGCTGGCCCAGCTCCCGCTCTTCACCCTGACACCACCCTGCATTTATAAATGTCTGTTGTTGGTGATGGGAATGCAGACGATGATTGCTTTGTTCTTTCAAAAACCAAGACATACAATGGTTTTCATTCTATTTCTTGAAAAGCAATGACTGTGTAAAGAGAACAAAAAAGTCCAAATCAATCAACACTGCACAAACCATTACCAATGGCATTTTCCAAGGGAATATAAAAAAATTACAACAAGCACTATGGGGTGCTTCCTAGTTGGCAGTCGCTGCTCTAGGTCTTCCCTATGTTGCCACGGTACAGATGAGAAAAGAGAGGAAATAGAGGTAATTAGACTTATCCAAGGTCACGCCGCAGGCCTTTGTTTTTGGACTCTTTCTAACGTGCTACTTCACAGAAGGAACTCAGTAAAAGAGCCACCCTTTTCCTACCATACCCTGTGAAACTAAAAATATTCTGAAGATGGTTTTCAAAACCAGCCAAGCACACGATTTTGGCAAACATCAGCCAAGTGCTCCTGTGAAGTCTTTCTCTCTCCCACCATATCTGTCACAACTTTTAGCCTTCTGAGGAACAAATCTTTCTCTGAAAGTTTAAAAAACAAATTCCTCAAACCCTTTGTATCACCAACAGTGAAATCTTCAACAGTAATCTTTGGGATAACCAATTTTCATGGAAGCAGACAGAACAGTTCAGGGGACAGAAATTATTTCAGATTCTAAACCCTAGTCAGGAAAAACTGAAAGAAGTAAGAACAGTTTTGGGTAAAGCTGAAATAATTACATCATTTTAAAAATGGCCTGAGAGACTTTAATTCTTTTTAAAATAGAGACATTGATGGGACACCTGGGTGGCTCAATCAGTTAAGTGTCTGACTCTTGATTTCAGCTCAGAGCACAATCTCAGGGTCGTGAGATGGAGTCCTGCATCTGGCTCCATGCTGGGCGTGGAACCTTCTAGGGATTCTCTCTTTCCCTCTCCCTGTGTCCCTCTCCCTACCCCCACTTGTGTGCTCTCATAAAAATAAAGAAAAAGAAAGAAAGAAAGAGGTTCAGAGCCTTTCCAAATACAGTCATCACAGATAAAGCAAGGCATCAGCAGTATTAGGACAGGTTTTCCCTCCCACTCTGCTCCATAAAAAGGTTTCAACATTGGTCCAGCAGAAGAACTTTTATCTTCCAGAGAGCATTAAGTATTAAACTACATGCATAAAACTCACCCATATCTGATGCAACATGGGGGCTTAAGTGGGTAGGAGAAGAATAAATGAAACAAGATGGGATTGGGAGGGAGATAAACCATAAGTGACTCTTAAACTCACAAAACAAACTGAGGGTTGCTGGGGGGAGGGGGGTTGGGAGAAGAGGGGTGGGGTTATGGACACTGGGGAGGGTATGTGCTTTGGTGAGTGCTGTGAAGTGTGTAAACCTGGCGATTCACAGACCTGTACCCCTGGGGATAAAAATATATGTTTATTAAATAAATAAATAAATAAAAATAATAAAACTCACCCATATCAAGTGTACCAATGATTTTTATTTAAAATTTTTTTAAAAGATTTTATTTATTCATTTGACAGAGAGAGAGAGAGAGCACAAGCAGGGGGAGCAGCAGACAGAGGAGAGGAAAAAGCGGTTTCCCTACTGAGCAAGGAGCCCAACTTGGGGCTCTATCCCAGGACCAACGACTGAGCCATCCAGGTGCTCTGACCAATGATTTTTAGTAATTTTAGCAAGTGGTACAACCATAATCATATACCAGTTTAAGTATAGTTTCATCTTCCTAATAAGATGGATCTTTATGCCCATTTACCTATGATCTGCTCCTGGTTCTAACCCCAGGAAACCACTAATCTAGTTTCTGTCTTTATAAATTTGCCTTAAAAAAAAAAAAAAGATTTTATGTATTTATTTGTCAGAGAGAGATAGAGAAGGACAACAAGCAGGAGGGGAGCTGCGGGCAGAAGGAGAAACAGGCTCCCTGGTGAGCAGGGAGCCCAACATGGGGCTGGATGCCAGCACTCTGGGATCATGACCTGAGCCGAAGACAGATGCTTAACTGACTGAGCACTCAGGCACCCTGCAAATTTGCCTTTTCTGGATATTTCATACAAATACAATATGTGCTTTTTGCATGTGGCTTCATGTTTCTGAGCTTCATCCATGATGGGACGTGTGTCGGTAGTTGGATCCTGAAAAGTATTCCATTGCATGAATATGCCACATTGGGTCCATCCATTCATTGGTTGATGGATATTCAGGTTGTTTCCTTCCGGGGCTATTATGAATAAAGCTTCTGTGAACATTCACATGCAAGTCTTTGTGGGGCCACATGTTTTCATTTCTCTTGGGTAGATACCTAGAAGTGGAATGGTTAGTCATATGATCATTTTATGTTTTAACATTTTGGAAAATTGCCACACCATTTTCTAAAGTAGTGTAGCTGATTTTCGACACGAGAAAGATTATTTGCTTGGAATTGGTCTAAAATCCAGCTGCTACTTCCTACACACCCCCAACCACAAACATAAGACTACAGGTACGAGGACAAGATGTAGGGACAAAACTCCTGTAGTCATCATCATAGCTTTCCCTGAGTTAAACGACATCCACCTAGGAAGAGCCTAAAAAAAAAGTCATCATGGGTATACAAAACTTAAAAGAACCAAAAATGATTCTCAAATTAGGTAGCCTAAAGTAACTGTTTAATGGGTACAGAAGTTTCCATCTGGGATAATGAAAACGTTCTGGAAGTGAATAGTGGTGGTAGCTGTACAACATTATGAACAGACTTAATGCCGCTGAATTATACAGTTAAAGTGGTTAAAATCGTAAAATTTACGATATGTATATTTTGCCACAATCTTTTTAAAAAGAGAAGAAGAGCATCTGGTCACCGCATTCCTTTGCAGAGTCTCTTTGTGGTCTTGCCATCATACTCAGAATAAAACCCGAATTCCTTCCCAAGGCATACACATCCTGCACCATCTGGCTCCCACCCCTCTCTGCAGCCTGTCTTGTGCCTCTGTCATCCCTGGGCACTTCACGGCAGCCATTCTAGCCTCCTTTCTGTTTCTGGAACATGAAACCTTTCTTGCCTCTAGGCCTTTGGTCCTGCCGGGCCCTCTGTCTGGGAGGCTTCTCCTAGTTCTCCTGACAGCCTTGATCTCATCTTCAGGACTCCACTCACCGTCATCTTTCTTGGAGAGTCCTTTTTGCAAGCAGCCACCAAGGTCTTCTGTGTGTCTACCTTTCTCGCTCTCTCCCTCCCCCCCACACCTCTCTGTTGATTTCCTTCCTAGCACTTATTACAAGTAGTAATTATTTTTACTGTTTCATTGTCTGCCTTCCCCACTAGAATTAAGCACCATGGTAGCAAGCTTTTTCTCTGTTTTGTCTGTACTCTATCCCCAGCACAAACATGCTACCTGGCACAGAGCAAGCCTTCGATAAATACTGTTGAAAATGATGAATAAATAAAACAGCGCTTTCAAGTGTCAAGGGATGAGACTTAATTACATTATTAACTACGTTAAGCTTGCCTTTAAACATTCATTTTGCAATTGATTTTCTAATAAAAAATAATAGCTCCCATTGGCCTAGTTAGTTTCACATTAATGATTTTTACAAGACTCTTTCCCACATATAAGTACAATATGGGAAAATATAACCTAGGAAGACTTATTTCCCCTGTATCAGTTATTATTTTTTAAAAAACATTTATAAGAGGGAAACCTGGGTGACTCGGTTGATTTTGGCTCTTGATTTTGGCTCGAGTCATGATCTCAGGGCCGTGAGATTGACCCCAACATCCGGCTCCCTGCTCAGTGGGAAGTCTGCTGGAGATTCTCTCTATCTCCCTCTGTCTCCCCCTCTCTCAAAAATTATAAATAAATGAATCTCTAAAAATACTTATAAGACTTAGAAAAGACTAAGATATTTCTTAAGCTCCTTTACAAATTATAAAAAAAAAAAAAAAAAAAAAAAAGATGATCATGGAAAAAGGCAGCATACACCCTTCTAACTAAATATTTTCCAGAACAAAACTGGTTCCTCTGCTGAAAGTCAAAAGAATGAATGCTAAATTCTAAAATTATAATGGGGAGTGGACAAAAAAATTCCTGTGAGAGATGGTAGAAAATTAAATTCACAAATTAAAAGTCTGTGATATATATGGAGCCTAACTCTTGCTGGCTATGTGATAAATGTACCATTTGTAACAAAAGTGACAATTTCAGAATTACGTGTCTTCACAATACCCAGTGGCAGTGCCCCTGTTGGGAAAAACTGCAAAATGTAGAGAATTCCCTTCGTAGTTCCATCCTCTCTCCTCAGTGCATTTAGTTCCCCCCAATATGGCACCTTGCCCTGAACTGTCTCCTAAAACAGTATTCCATCATCTTATCCCAATTAAAACCCACCTATCCCAAGTCTAATCCTTCATGCCACCATCACAGGCAGAAAATCTGATAAACTAAACCATAATGATGTGTTAATGGAAGCCAAAGCATTTATAGGCCAGCAAAGATTGTTCACTAACATATGTGTTAGCAGTGGCCTCTTAAAGAGAATGCCTTAATAAGAAGGTGTGGCTGCATGGCTTTAGTGGTGAAGTAGAGGAAGCCTGAAAGGAGACAAAGGTTTTAGTGGAACAACAGAGCCAGAGGTGCCTGGAGAACACTGGGAGAGGAGATGGCCAGTAGGCCTTCACCTATGTGAGTCCGAAAAAGACAAGGTCCTAACAAAGGGTTACAAGACCCTACAGGACCTGGAGTCCATTCATCCTTTGACCTCATCTCCTATTGTTTGCTCCTTCCCACCACAGGGGCATCCTTCCTGTTCTCAAACACTGCAGGCACATTCCTTGCCAAAGTGTCTGCACTGCTGCTCCCTCTGCCTGGAATGTTCTTTATACATATCCACATGTCTGCTTCCTTAACTTTTTTTTGGGGGGGGGGCTTTGTTCAAATGTCAAGGAGATGATTTCTGATTCAGATGATTCAGATTTTTTTCTGACCACCTTACTTTAAACCCTCCCCCCTACCTCATACTCGCTAACCTGTTTTATTTTCTTTTCTAAGACACATATTAATTCAAGATATTATATATACATTTAAAAATTTCCCCAAGGGGAGGGAATTTTTGTTCACTAACGTATCCCATGAATCTAGAACAATGCCCAGATATCTATTAGTTGAATGCTGAATGAAATCTAAGAGAGAATCCTGAGGAACTCTAACATTATGTGTTAGGCAGAAGATCAATTCCCCCGAAGAGAAATTGACAAAGAACCTCCTAGAAGACAAAAAGAAAGTGAGGAGGTTATAATTTAAACAAACAAGAGGGGGAAATGTTTGAAGACCAAAGAAATGGTCAACAGTGTCAAAGGCTGACCAATACTCAAATGAAATGAAGATTGAAAAACATCCAATGGATTTAGTAACAAGGAGTGCATTGATCTTGGTCAGACAAGTTTCAGTGACACGTGACTAAGACAAGTTAGAAAAATCTCAATAAACCTACTAAAAGTTAAGAGAAAAGAAGGTAAAAATTTAAGCCATGAAATCATCAAGTTTATAAAATACAGATATCAGATTTTATACTTTCTTTCAATTGTTGCTGCATAATAATCCATCTCAAAACTTAATGATTTAAGACAGCAAACTATTTGATTATTGCTCAGGATTCTGTGGGTTGATTTGCTTCAGCTGGGCATTCTGCTTCCTGGATGTCGGCTGGGACTGTAGCCATCTTGGACAGGGTCAGCAAACTTTCCTGTCAAGGGCCAAACAGTAAATATTTCAGGCTTTGCAGGCTGTAAAGTTTCTGTCATGACTATCTAACACTGCCACGCTAGTGAGAAAATAGCCACAGATGATAATATATAAACGAACATACATGGCTGTGTTCCAATAAAACTTTATTTATAAACTCAGATGGTAGGCCACATTTGACTGAAAGCCATAATTTTCTCACTCTAGATTTTGGACGCAACTAGGTAGTACATTTAAGATGGCTCATTCCTAGAGTAACTTGGTATTCCTCTATGTTCGTAAATCCCTTCCACCATATTCTACGGGCTAAAGTGAGTCCCAAGGCCTGCTCAGATTCAAGGAAGAGGGCTATTCAAGGGTGTAAATACCAGGAGGCATGGTTCACTGGAGGCTATCAAATGTAAGACTACCACATAATTTTAAGAGTTTTGCTTATTAAAACTATGTTCCAGGGGTGCCTGGTTGGCTAAGTCAGTAGAGCATGCATCTCAGGGTCATGAGGTTAAGCCCCATGTTGGACACGGTGCCTACTTTAAAATAAAATAAAATAAAATTTAAAAATAAAATAAAATTCTTCCATAAAAAATAAAATAAAATAATAAAATAAAACTATGTTCTATTCCACATTCTGTTTAGAGACCCTTACCTAGGGAAAAGATTGAGTGACTTACAAAGTCATCCTTTCTCTCCAACAGTGATCCTTTCAGGAGTTGTTTTTGTATCATCAATTGAAAAAGTGTATGATTTGTTATTTTAAGACAGCCTGAGAAATTAGTTCCTTCCCATTAGCCTGAGAAAACTCTAGTCTTCTTGTACCCACCCTTGGAAATACTCTTTCAATGCACTGTACTTAAGCTGTAAGGCATCCAACCCATTAAACTTAGATTATAAGCATGATAGAAAAGGAGTTATTAGCAGTAAGATTAAAGCATTCATACTTAACAACCTGAAGATCTATCAGAGTGATGTTATTTTGCACAAGTAAGGGAATTATAATCTATATGTAGTATATTTATTCATTTGCTCATCAATGTTTAAAGTACTTACTGAACACACTAATGGTGAGGCCATGTGCCAGGTTGTGGTGTATATAGCCATCTGTTTGTCTTTAATGTAGACTGTAACCCCTTATGTGATCATGACCCTATAGAAAAAACACTGCATGAGATCAAATATTTTCATTGAGCTGAGAAAAAAGTGGAGGGATTATTATTAAAGTATTGAATAGAAAGAAAATGAGTATATATACATATTTTAGGTTGACATTCTAATGAACCCCTGTAGTTTAATTTATCCAGAGTATTTTAACCAAATACTATCTTTTACTGAAAAGAACGTAATACCAGAACATATGAAAAGAACGGATTCTATCCTTAAAAAGCATGACAGAAAGTACTAAATGTGCTATCAGGGATATGCGGTAATATGCCAGGGCTACATGATGTCACCAGATAAATATAGCACACCTCATTCATATTAATTTTAATTTATTATTTTCAGAGTAAAAAGTTTAAACTTAGAAGTACTTTAAAACATAATTGTGATCTCAATACAATAAAACTACAACATATTTTGGGGTGCCTGCGTGGCTCAGTTGATTAAGTGTCTGCCTTCGGCTCAGGTCATGATCCCAGGGTCCTGCCTCAAGTCCCACATCAGGCTCCCTCCTCAATGGAAAGTCTGCTTTTCCCTCTGCCCCTCCCCCTGTTCATGTTCTCACACACACACTCTCTTTCTCAAGTAAATAAGTAAAATTGTCAAAAAACAAAACAAAACAAAAACAGGATGCCTGGGTGGCTCAGTGGGTTAAGCCACTACCTTCAGTTCAGGTTGTGCTCTCAGGGTCCTGGGATCAAGCCCTGCACCGGGCTCTCTGCTCAGTGGGGAGCCTGTTTCCCTGCTCTCTCTGCCTGCCTCTCTACCTACTTGTGATCTCTCTCTCTCTCTGTGAAATAAACAAATAAAAATCTTAAACAACAACAACAACAATATATTTTAAAGGCCTTCAGAAGTGAAAATGAAAACACTCTGCTACACAACACTTAGGTGAAAGTGGAAGCAAAAACCACAAAAGCAGGATTGCCAAAAAATTGTAATAATGACAGCATTATATATAAGAAGTTATGAGATGCATCAGAGCAGTGGTCAGAGGAAAATTCATAGTCTTAAATACTTATATAAACAATAAAAGATGGAAAACAAGTGAACAAAACTCCAACTCATAACAGCTAGAAAACCAACAACCAAGTCAACCAAATGAAAGTGTAAGGAAAGAAGTCATGCATATTATTTAGGATTAAAAACTCCAGAAAAACAATATAACTACTTGGTAAATGAAAATAACGGTTCCTTAAAATGAAGGAAAATGCTAGCTAACCTAATCAAAAAGACAAAAAAGCACAAATACATTAAAAAAAATGAAAAGTTTTAAAGTGAAGGAAAATTTTTAAATCACGAAGAGACTATGCTCACAATCCTTCACAAATAAAATTGAAAATTTAGATGAAATGGATAACTTCCTCGAAATAAAATTTTACAAAACTGACCTCAGTAGGGAGAGAATTCTCAAGCAAATTTCCAAAGAAGTATTAAAGACTATTTCAGAGAACTACCCCATAAAAAAACCATCACACTCAGATGGTTTCACAGGGGATTTCTACCAAAATTTCGCATTTGAATAATCCCAATGCTATATGAATTATTCCAGAGCACAGAAAATAGAAACTTCTAAAAAAAAATAAACTTCTAAATTTTTTATAAAGTTTAACATTTATACTTAAACCTAATAAATATAGCTAACACCAAAAACCTAAAGATCAGTCTCACTTATGAATATTGATGCAAAAAACCCCCACAAAACACCTCATTTAAAAATACTTCACGATCAAGTGGATTTATTTCAGGAATGCAAAAATGGTTTGATGTTTGGAAATCCTTTAACATAATTCACCATATTAGTATAAGAAGAAAAGTTATATGATTGTTTCTATAAATGCCACAAAAGCTTTTGAGAAAATTCAAAATTCATTCCAATATACAATAAAATAGGAAGACAGATATTTCTTTAAAAGATAAAATATACTAAAGACCAAAAGCCAGCTTTTTATTTAGTTGGAAACACTAGAGATGTTATCACTACAGTAAGGTATAATATTGCAAGGATGCCAACTATCTCTACCACTATTTAATTCATTATTGGAGGTATCAGCCAATGTAATTAGACTGGTAGAAGCAACTTGACGTATAAGAATTGGAAAAGCAGAAATAAAATGACCTATATTTGCAGATGGTCTAATATCAATTAGACCTGCAAAACCCAAGAGGCTTAAAGATAAAACTTAAACAATAAAATAATTCAATGATATAGCAGGATATAAAACTAACTCACAGAACTCAATAGCTTCATACACACAAATAATAACCAGTTAGAATTTTTTAAAAAAACCCAACAATTAGAAGGGGTAATGAATACAAAAGCCTCACTGACAATAGTAATGACAACAAAGATAAAATACTTAGGTATTAATAAGAAATGTATAAAAGTTATAGGAGGAAATCCTTAAAATACTCCTGAAAGATGTAAAAGTATTTTATGGAAAGACATCCCTCTTTTGGAAAGTATGACCCATCATAAAAATGTCATTTATCCCTAAATCATAAATGTAATTCATCCAATAAAATTACCAGTGAGTTTTTGTTTCTAGAGCTAGACAAGTTACTTTTATATTTCACATGTATTTTAAAATATTAAGCACGTGAGGAAGCAAGATGGCAGAGGAGTAGGAAACTGAAATATAATTAGGTCCCAGGACTTCAGCTAGATCTTTATCAAACCATTCTGAACACCTACAAACTCAACAGGAGATAGAAGAGAAGAAAAGCAGCAATTCTAGGAACAAAAAATTGACCACTTTCTGGAAGGCAGGATGTGCAGAGAAGTGGATCTTAAGCAACGGGAAGATAGACTGCTTGGGGAGGGGCCAACTCCCAGCAAGTGGTGGGACTGCTGAGCACAAAATTCGAACTTTAAAAAGTCTGCTCCACTGAGGGACATTGCTCCAAAGGCTAAACAGGGGTGGAGCCCATGACAGGACAGTGTAGTCTCAGGATCCGTGGTGTCACAGAAAGACTAGGGGTGTGTAAGTGTGGCAGAGCCACCAGGTATCAGAGTGGAGAAGCTGACTGCAGAGATGGAGCTGAAGAGGGGTCTCTCAGCTCAGGGCTACCTTAAACTGTAATCCAAGGCACAGGGCCACTGCTCTTTGGGCAGGGAACCCAAGGTGGCAGATTCAGAGAGATCCCTCTCTTTCCTCCTCCAGGGGGAGTGACCCGGGAGTGTAGGGCAGAAATCTGCTGGGTTCGGAGACTCCAAACAGGGCCATGCGACAGAGATAGAAACACTCAGTCACAGGCCGGGTGAGCATGGAGTGCGGCAGGAGACCAGGGATTGACTGCCTGTCTCTGAGGGTGCACTGGGGAGTGGGGCCCTGAGCTCTCAACTCCTCCAGGCCGGAGACTGGGAGGCTGCCATTTTCATTCTTGTCCCCCAAAGCTGTATGGAAAGCATTCAGGGAACAAGAGCTCTCAAGAGTGAACCTGAGCAGATTACTTAGACTGTCCCCTGGCAAGGACGGTGCAATTCTGCCTCAGATAAAGACATTTGAGAATCACAGCACCAGGCCCCTCCCCCAGATCAGCAAGAACATCCAGCAAAGACCAAGTTCATTGATCAATGAGAACTGTGGAACTCCAGAGCTAGAGGAAGGCAACACATAGAATTCATGGCTTTTTTCCCATGCTCCTTTATTCTTGCAAAGTTAATTTTTTATTTTATTTTATTTTATTTTTTTCTTACTCCATTTTTTAACTTGTTCTCATTCTTCTTTTAAGATTTTTAAACTATTTTATCTTATTAATACCTTTTAAAAATATTTTTAAATTCTCATTGTTATACTCATATTTTATCCCTTCATTGTATTTAAGCTTACTTTTAGTACACATATAGGTTTTTTTTTCTTTAAAATTTTGGGATACAATTTCTCCTAATAGATCAAAATATTTTCTAAATCTAGCACATGGCTTTGTTCTAGTCTCCAGCCTGATCACATTCTCTCCTCTTTTTTTTTTCTTCAATGAACTAATCTTATCAATTCCTTTTTTAGAATCTTTTTAAATTTTCATCTTAACAGTCATATTCCATCCCTTCATTGTGTTTACCCATATATATATATATATATATATATATATATATATATATATATAAGTTTTTCCTTCATTAAAATTTTGGGAGGTAGAGTCTTCTAAGAGATCAGAATACACCCATAATCAAGCTGGTGCCTCTGTTCTATTCACCAGTCATATATATATATATATACATATGTATATATATATATGTATAATTTTTTTTTCACCCTTTCTTCTCCCTCTTGTTTCAGGTCTCTCCTGCTTTGGTTAGCATATATTTTTCTGGGGTCTTTGCCACCCATTTAGTATATTGTTCTCTCATTCATCTATTCTTTTTTTTTTTTTTTAAGATTTTATTTATTTATTTATTTGTCAGAGAGTGAGCGAGCACGAGCACAGGCAGACAGAGTGGAAGGCAGAGTCAGAGGGAGAAGCAGGCTCCTTGCTCTGCAGGACGCTGGGGTCATGACCTGAGCCGAAGGCAGCTGCTTAACCAACTGAGCCACCCAGGCGTCCCTCATTCATCTAATCTTATCTAGATAAAATGACAAGATGCAAAAACTCACCATAAAAAAAAACAAAAACAAACAAACAAGAGGCAGTACTGACAGCTAGGGACCTAATCAATACAGACATTGGTAATATGTCAGAATTAGAGTTCAGAATGATGATTGTCAAGGTGCTGGCTGGGCTAGAAAAGGGCATGAAAGCTATTAGAGAATCCCTTCCTGGAGAAATAAAAGAACTAAAATCTAACCAAGTTGAAATTTAAAAAGCTATTAATGAGATGCAATAAAAATGGAGGTTCTTGGGGTATCTGGGTGGCTCAGTGGGTTAAAGTCTCTGCCTTCAGCTCGGGTCATGATCCCCGGGTCCTGGGATCGAGCCCCACATCCAGCTTTCTTCACAGTGGGGAGCCTGCTTTATCCTCCCTCTCTCTCTGTCTCTCTCTCTCTGCCTGCCTCTCTGCCTACTTGTGATCTCGGTCTGTCAAATAAATAATTTTTAAAAAAATGTTTTTAAAAAATGGAGCTCTTACTGCTAGGATAAATGAGGCAGAAAAGAGAATTAGTGATACAGAAGGCTAAATTATGGAGAATAAAGAAGCTGAGCAAAAGAGAGACAAACAACTACTGGACCACAAGGGGAGAATTTGAGAGATAAGTGATACCATAAGGTGAAACAATATTCGAATAATTGAGATCCCAGAAAAAGAAGAAAGTGAGGGGGCAGAAGGTATATTGGAGCAAATTATAGTAGGGAATTTCCCTAATATAGCAAAGGGAACAAGCATTAAAATCCAAGAGGCACAGAGAATCCCCCTCAAAATCAATAAAAATAGGACCACACTCCATCATCTAAAAGTAAAACTTACAAGTTCTTAGTAACAAAGAGAAAATCCTGAAAGCAGCTCAGGACAAGAAGTCAGTAATATACAATGGGAGAAATATTAGAATGGCAGCAGACCTATCCACAGAGACCTGGCAGGCCAGAAAGAACTGGCATGATATATTCAGAGCACTAAACAAGAAAAATGTGCAGCCAAGAATACTATATCCAGCTAGGCTATCATTGAAAATAGAAGCAGAGATAAAAAGTTTCCAGGACAAACAAAAATTAAAAGAATTTGTAAACACCAAACAAGCCCTACAGGAAATATTGAAAGGGGTCCTCTAAGTAAAGAGAGAGCCTGAAAGTAGTAGACCAGAAAGGAACAGAGATAATACACAGTAATAGTGACCTTACAGGCAATACAATGGCACTAAATTCATATCTCTCAAGAGTTACCCTGAATGTAAGTGGGATAAATGTCCCCAATCAAAAGACACAGGGTATCAGAATGGATAAAAACCTAAGACCCATCGATATGCTGTCCACAACAAACTCATTTAAGGCCCAAAGACATCTCCAGATTTAAAGTGAGGGGTGGAAAACAAGTTACCATACTAATGGACGTCAAAAGAAAGTGGATCAAAAGAAAGCAATCCTTATAACAGATAGGTTAGATTTTAAGCCAAAGACTATAATAAGAGATGAGGAAAGACACTATATCATATTTAAATGATCTGTACAACAAGAATATCTAACAGTTTTAAATATCTATGCCCCAAACATGGAAGCAGCCAACTACATAAACCAGTTAATGACAAAATCAAAGAAACACATCAACAATAATACAATAATAATACTTTAACACCCTGCTCACTGAAATGGACAGATCATCTAAGCAAAACATCAACAAGGAAATAAAGGCCTTAAATGACACACTGGGGCACATGTACATCGCACATATATTCAGAACATTCCATCTCAAAGCAACAGAATACACATTCTTCTCTAGTGCAGATGGAACGTTCTCCAGAATATATCACATCCTGGGTCACAAATCAGATGTCAACCGGTACCAAAAGACTGGGATCACTGCATATTTTCAGACCACAATACTCTGAAGCTAGAACTCAATCACAAGAGGAAAATTGGAAAGAACTCAAATACATGGAGGCTAGAGAGCATCCTACTAAAAAATGAATGGGTCAACCAGGAACTTAAGAATTTAAGAATCCATGGAAACAAATGAAAATGAACACAACTGTTCAAAATCTTGGGATGGAGAAGAGGCAGTCTTAAGAGGAAAGTATATAGCAATACAAGCCTTTCTCAGGTCTCAAGTTCACAACCTAACCCTATATCTAAAGGAGCTAGAGAAAGAACAGCAAAAAAAGCCTAAACCCAGAAGGAGAAGAGAAGTAATAAAGATCAGAGCAGAAATCAATGAAACAGAAACCAAAAGAACAGTAGAACAGATCAATGAAACTAGAAGCTGGTTCTTTGAAAGAATTAATAAGATTGATAAACCCCTGGCCAGACTTATCAAAAAGAAGAGAGAAAGGCCCCAATTAATAAAATCATGAATGAAAGAGGAGAGATCACAACCAACACCAAAGAAGTATAAACAATTATAAGCAACTATACGGCAGCAAATTTGACAATATGGAAGAAATAGATGCATTCCTAAAGACGTATAAACTACCAAAACTGAACCAGGAAGAAATAGAAAACCTGAACAAACCCATAACCAGTAAAGAGATTGAAGCAGTCATCAAAAATCTCCCAACAAACAAGAGCCATGGCCAGACAGCTTCCCAGGGGAATTCTACCAAACATTTAAAGAAGAAATAATACCCCTTCTCTGAAAGTATTCCAAAAATAGAAATGGAGGCAATCTTCCAAACTCATTTTATGAGGCCAGCACTACCTTGATCCAAAAACCAGACAAAGTCCCCATCAAAAAGGAGAATTACAGACCAATATCCTTGATGAACATGGATGCAAAAATTCTCACCAAAATACTAGCCAATAGGATCCAACAGTACATTAAAAGGATTATTCACCATGACCAAGTGGGATTTATTCCAAGGCTGCAAGGTTGGTTTAACAACCACAAATCAATCAATGTGATATAATACATTAATAAAAGAACAAGAACCATATGATACTTTCAATAGATGCTGAAAAAGCATTTGACAAAGTACAGCATCCTTTCTTTATTTTTTTAATATGTTATTTATTTATTTGACAGGGAGAAAGATCACAAGTAGGCAGAGAGGAAGGCAGAGAGAGAGAGGAGGAAGCAGGCTCCCTGCGGAGCAGAGAGCCCAATGCGGGGCTCGATCCCAGAACCATGGGATCATGACCTGAGCTGAAGGCAGAGGCTTTAACCCACTGAGCCAACCAGGTGCCCCTACAGCATCCTTTCTTTTTTTTTTTTTTTTTTTTAAAGATTTTATTTATTTATTTGTCAGAGAGAGATTACAAGTAGGCAGAGAGGCAGGCAGAGAGAGAGAGGAGGAAGCAGACTCCCTGCTGAGCAGAGAGCCCGATGCGGGACTCGATCCCAGGACCCTGAGATCATGACCTGAGCCGAAGGCAGCGGCTTAACCCACTGAGCCACCCAGGCACCCCTACAGCATCCTTTCTTGATCAAAACTCTTCAGACTGGAGATAGAGGGTACATACCTCAGTATCACTAAAACCATCTATGAACAACCCACAGTGAATATCATTCTCAATGGGGGAAAACGGAGACCTCTTCCCCTAAGGTCAGGAACATTGCACGGATGTCCACTATCACCACTGCTATTCAACATAGTTTTAGAAGTCCTAGCCTCAGCAATTAGACAACAAAAAGAAATAAAAGGCATCCAAATAGGCAAGGAAGAAGTCAAACTCTCACTCTTTGCAGATGATATGAGACTTTATGTGGAAAACCCAAAAGACTCCACTACAAATCTGCTAGAATTTGTACAGGAATTCGGTAAAGTGTCAGAATATACAATCAATGCACAGAAATCAGTTGCAATTCTATACACCAAAAGCAAGACAGAAGAAAAAGAAAGAGGAGTTGATCCCATCTACAACTGCACCCAAAACCATGAGATACCTAGGAATAAACCTAACCAAAGAGGCAAAGAATCTATACTCAGAAAACTATAAAGTACTCATGAAAGAACTTGAGGAAGACACAAAGAAATGAAAAAAAACGTTCCATGCTCATGGATTGGAAGAATATTGTGAAACTCTATGCTACCTAGAGCAATCTACACATTTAATGCAGTCCCTATCAAAATACCATCAACTTTTTTCAAAGAAATGGAACAAGTAATCCTAAAATTTACATGGAACCAGAAAAGACCCCAAATGGTCAGAGGAATGTTGAAAAAGAAAGCCAAAGTTGGTGGCATCACAATTGTGGACTTCAAGCTTTATAACAAAGCTGTCATCCTCAAGATGTATGGTACTGGCACAAAAACAGACATATTGATTAATGGAACAGAACAGAGATCCCAGAAAAAGACCCTCAACTCTATGGTCAACTAATCTTCGACAAAGCATGAAAGAATGTCCAATGGAAAAAGATAGTCTCTTCAACAAATGGTGTTGGGAAAATTGGACAGCCACATGCAGAAGAATGAAACTGGACCATTTCCTTATACCACACACAAAAATAGACTCAAAATGGATGAAGGACCTCAATGGGAGATAGGAATCCGTCAAAATCCTTGAGGAGAACACAGGTAGCAACCTCTTCCACCTCAGCCACAGCAACTTCTTCCTAGAAACATCACCAAAGGCAAGGGAAATAAGGGCAAAAATGAACAATCAGGACTTTGTCAAGATCAAAAGCTTTTGCACAGCAAAGAAAACAGTCAACAAAACCAAAAGACAACCAACAGAATGAAAGAAGATATACTCAAACAACATATCAGATTAAGGGCTAGTATCCAAAATCTATAAAGAAATTATCAAGCTCAGCATCCAAAGAACAAATAATCCAATCAAGAAATGGGCAGAGGACATGAACAGACATTCTTGCAAAGAAGACACACAGATGGCCAACAGACACATGAAAAGTGCTCCACATCACTCGGCACCAGGAAAATACAAATCAAAACCACAATGAGGGGGCGCCTGGGTGGCTCAGTGGGTTAAGTTTTTGCCTTCAGCTCAGGTCATGATCTCAGGGTCCTGGGATCGAGCCCCGTATCAGGCTCTATGCTTAGCAGGGAGCCTGCTTCTCCCTCTCTCTGCCTGCCTTTCTGCCTACACATGAGCTCTCTCTCTGTCAAATAAATAAATAAAACCTTAAAAAAAAAAAACCGCAATGAGATACCACCTCACACCAGTAAGAATTGCTCAAATTAATAAGTCAGGAAATGACAGATGTTGGCAAGGATGCAGAGAAAGAAGAACCATCCTGCACTGTTGGTGGGAATGCAAGCTGGTGCAGCCACTCTGGAAACAGCATGGAGGTTCCTCAAAAAGTTGAAAATAGAGTTACCCTATGACCCAGCAATCGCAATACTGGGAATTTATCCTAAGGATACAAATGTAGTGATCCGAAGGGGCACATGCACCTGAATGTTTATAGCAGCAATGTCCACAATAGTCAAACTATGGAAAGAATCTAGATGTCCATCAACAGATGAATGAATAAAGAAGATGTGGTATATATGTACGACTACTATGCAGCCATCAAAAGAAATGAAATCTTGCCAGTTTCAATGACATGGATGGAACTAGAAGGTATTGTGCTGAGCGAAATAAGTCAATCAGAGAAAGACAATTATCATACGATCTCTCTGATATGAGGAATCTGAGAGGCAGGGCAGGAGGTTGTTGGGGGTAGGGAAAGAAAAAATGAAACAAGATAGGATTTGGAGGGAGACAAACCATAAGAGACTCTTAATCTCAGGAAACAAACTGAGGGTTGCTGGAGGGTGGGGGGTAGAGACAGGGTGGCTAGGTAATGGACATGGGGAGGGTATGTGCTATGGTGAGTGCTGTGAAATGTGTAAGCCTGATGATTAACAGACATGTACCCCTTTGGCAAATAATACATTATATGTTAATAAAAATAATTTAAAAATATATATAAAGCACATAAGAATACCTAGAAAAACTGAAAAAGAAAGGCAAGGAGGGTGGACTAGCTCTAGTGAACATTAAAACATGTTATAAAACCCCTATAATTAAGACCGTATGGTATTAGATCATAAATAGACTGGCAGAAAAGAATAGGCAATCCAGAAATAGACCTCACTCCATAAGGAAATTTAGCATTAAATTATATATTCAGGATAAATTCACAGAAGTGAGATTTATGGAGCAAAGGGTAAATATAGCTATTTAAAAATATTTTAGGGGGACGCCTGGGTGGCTCAGTTGGTTAAGCAGCTGCCTTCGGCTCAGGTCATGGTCCCAGCGTCCTGGGATCGAGTCCCGCATCGGGCTCCTTGCTCGGCAGGGAGCCTGCTTCTCCCTCTGACTCTGCCTGCCATTCTGTCTGCCTGTGCTCGCTTTCTCCCCCCTCTCTCTCTGATAAATAAATAAAATCTTTAAAAAAAAATAAAAATATTCTAGGTACTTTTAGATATTTAGATACTTTTAGATATTATTGCCTAATTTACCATGGTCTCACCAACAGTGTGTGTTATCAAGTTTTCTACTTTTTTAAGATTTTATTTATTTATTAGAGAGAGAGAGAGTGAGAGAGAGAGCACAAACTAGGAGAGAGGCAGATGGAGAGTGACAGGCAGACTCCCCACCGATCAGAGAGCCCAATGCAGGGCTCTGTCCCAGGACCTTGGGATTATGACTTGAGCTGAAGGCAGATGCTTAACCAACTGAGCCACCCAAGTGCCCACGTTTTCTATTTTTGGCATTTCAGTAAGTGAATGTAGCCTCTCAGTGCAGTTTTAATTTGCATTCTCTTATTATGAGTGAAATTTCATCTTTTCATTTAAGAGCTATTTTTCAAATTTTTTAAAATGTTATTTTAAATTCAATTAATTAACATTTGATGTATTATTAGTTTCAGAGGTTAGAGTTCAGTAATTCATCAGTTAGTTGCATATCACACCTAGCGCTCATTACATCATATGCCCTCCTTAATGCACATCACCCAGCTATCTCATCCCTCCGCCTCCCCTATTTCCCATATTTTTATATTTTTCTTTTTAAAGATAATTTAGATACATTAAAATGTACAGATCTTAAGTGTTCAGTTCAATGAATTTTGACAGTTGAATACACCTGTGTAACCACCACTCAGAACAAGATCTAGAACATTTCCATCACCCTAGAAAGTTCCCTTGTGTTTCTTTCAAGTCAGTTCTCTCACTAACTCCAGAAGCAACCCCTTTTTCTGATTTCTATCACCATAAATTAGCTTTGCTTGTTCTTGGACTTTATATAAACAAAATATACAATATACACGATATGCGTATCTAATTTTTGTTTGTGTCCGATTCTTTTGCTCAATGTATTTTTTGATTCAGCTGTTAATTCATGTTGAGCATTAGTTCATTCCTCTTTATTACAGAGCATAATTCCATTCTATGAATATAACACAGAGTTTGCAAGATTAAACTTTATCTTCTATATAGTATCTCACTGTTGAATAGAATTGCAAATATGGAAAGGTAGAAGAATAGAATGAATCCTGTGGTGTTTAACTGCTACTGTGGTCCACAGAATGACCTCCTAGTTTCTAAAATGTATAGATAGATAGACATAGAAATAGCTCTAGGTATGTGTGGGCATACGTGTGAATGTGCATATATATACATACATGTATTCCTGGGTTCTCTCTACTGATAGAGGGAAGCAGTGTCATTCTAAATACCGACAAAAAAGAATCAGGGCATCTCGGAGAAATGCCCGTTTCTAGGGCTAAGCAGAGAAAATACAAGGCCATTCTGGACTATCTTCTGACAGACAGTAAGGACACTGTCAAAAATTGATATGCTATCTCAAAAGGACAGTGAATCCACCATGAAGGGACTTTCACTGGCCAAATTTCAGACAATATGAGCATCAGAATGAATAAAAACATGAATGGATTATAACACATGGAATTTTTTAAATCCACCACTCCATACAGTTACTAAAACTAAAAATTAATATTGGGTATAGAGAAAACTTTTTTTAAAAAAATATCTTATTTATTTATTTATTTGAGAGAGAGGAGGAGGAGGGGCAGAGGGAGAGGAGAAGCAAACTGTGCCAGCACAGGGCTCTATCCCATGACCCTGAGGTCATGACCTTGAACTGAAATCAAGAGTAGGATGCTGGGGCGCCTGGGTGTCTCAGTGGGTTAAAGCCTCTGCCTCCAGCTCTGGTCATACCCCAGGGTCCTGGGATGGAGCCCTCATCGGGCTCTCTGCTCAGCAGGGAGCCTGCTTCCCCCCGCATCTCTACCTGCCTCTGCCTACTTGTAATCTGTCAAATAAATAAATAAAATCTAAAAAAAAAAAAAAAATGAGTAGGATGCTTAACGGAGCCACCCAGCTGCCCCAAGAAAGCTTCTTTTTTATCAGAATAATACCAACTAATAAGTGTGGGAGAAATAACAGAAATCACCATTTTGCCATCACATAGTAATAGCTGATTTAGACAAAAATCACCATAAGGTGGAAGGTTGCTGGAAAACAGGGTATTCACATGACTGCATGTGAATTACTCATTAATTATACATGGAAATGTACTGTTATAATGATAGACTTGGCAGGTACTGTATTAACCAAGTGATCAAAGAGAACATTGCCAATAATTGCACACACTGATATTGTGTGCCCCTTGAGGGGATGCACTGAGAAGTACATGGTATTCCATCCAAAAATGTTGCATCTCATCATAAGGAAAGACTCAAAGTTCCAAATTAAGGTACATTTTGCCACTGGAGCTTGCGCTCCAAAAATATCAATGGCATGAAAGATAAAAGAGAAGGAGTCTTCATGCTTGACGAGATCCCAGAGGCAGGGGAAACATGCTATAGGACATTACTGAGACACTTGGGGAAATATGAATATGAACTATATGTTAGACAATAATATCACACCCATGTTAAACTTCTTGAGTATAATAATCAGCTGTGGTTGTGTAGGAGAATGTATCCGTTCTGTGAGGGATTAAGTGACATCATATCTGCAACCAACTCTTAACTGGTGAAGAGGGGAAAAGCAAGCATTTTTATTTGTGTGTGTGTCTCTACCTTTCCATATGTACGTGTGCAGGGAGAGAGAATCAAGTGGATGTGGCAAAATATTAACAGGTGTTCATCTGAAGGAAAATGGATGTCGGTTATACTGTTTTCTCAACTTTTCTGCAGGTTTGAAATTTTTGAAAATAAGAATTGGGAGAAGAAACATTACTTTTGCATCACATGGGTATAATACAGTTCACAAACCTCTTTGCATTTGAACCAGGGGACTTACAAAAGTTTCTTAAACTGAGTATACCCGCTTTGAGCATACTAGATGCCAGAAATAAAAACTCATTATCTCGAGGTTATTTTAAGGTGAAAGGTCCTGCAACAGCGAGGTTTCAGAGCTTTGCCTGCGGGGTAGGCTGCATCCCTCTGGGGCTAGCTGGCTCCCTGGATCTTAGAACAGATCAGGGTCATGGCTGGGAACAGACATGGATTTCAACCCCACAGCCATCCCTTCCAGGCCTTCTGGAACTGCTGGAGGCCTTCTGGAGTCACCGTGTCTTCGAGGAACCCTGCTTCCCACTTCATGTGCTTCCGGTAGCTTGGTGGATCACAGGACTCTGTCCCCTACCCAAAGGTGGATTGGCAATAATACACCCCAGCCCTGGGGCCACAGTGATAGCCCAAGGAAGGGTAGGTAACTGAGCTGGACTAATCAGGCTCCTACCTGATATTTTCTTTGTAAATGTTGGGGAAGAAAATCTCTTACTCTCTTCTGGGATCCTCTGGACAAGACAATATAAGCCTGGTGCTGTCTGTAATCGGCAAGAAAAAGAGTGCAGCCTATTAGGGTCAGGAGCTACTGGTTCTACAGGGAACATGGGAAGGGGTCCACTCGGCTTCGGGCTTCTTCAAGTTACTGCACCCTGTGGTACCAGTCCCCTCAAAGTGATCGTCTGGCTTCTGGGTTACCCGGTCTCGGGTACAGGCCACTTCTTATACCACAGACCAATCTCTATATTGTAGACCATGTGGCACCTATGTACATACACGCGCGTAAGCGCGCGCGCGCACGCACACACACACACACACACTGCTTTGCATAATGTCTTCTTATTGCCAAGGCCATGCCCCTTGGAGGTCATTTATTTTTCCTTTTTCTCAGTAAACATGGAAGCCAAGCATGAGAAAGACGTGGAGCACAGCACCGTGGGGCTGGGCATCCCCGCCAGCGCACTGGTTGTCTAAAATCTCCCGGAAAGCCTATAAACACTGTTCACAGAGTCCATTTCTGGAGATTTTGAAGAGAATCTGTATTTTTAATGACAGAGAGCTGGCTGAGGAACACAGAGCTAACTGGAACTAATGGGACGCAGTGTCGTGCTGACAGGAACTCCTGGGATTTCTCTTCTAGTATTCGTGCCTGCTTTGTGGCTCAAAACAGAGCCCTCAGAGGAAGGACCAAGTTGACTCTCATACGGCACGTTCACATGGGAGACTGGGGCAATCAGGCTGTTTAGGGAACTGCTGCTGTGTGCCTTTTGAGGGAAGGATGGTAAGTGTGGGGGGGGGATGCACACGTGGGGGTGTGTGCGCTTGCGTGTGTGTGTGGTATGTATTTGGGGGTAGGGCTGGGTGTGTGTTTTGGTGTGTGTATTGTAGAGTCTGTATGTTGTGTGTGTATGGTCTATGTGTCTGTGAGTATGTGTGGTGCATGTGTGTGTATGTGTGTGTGGTGTGTATTTGGGGGTAGAGCTTTGTATGTGGTTTGGCATACACATTGTGGAGTCTGTGGCATGTGTGTGGTTATGTATTGTGTTGTATGATTGATGATTGTGTGTGTGGTATGTGTGGTGGATGTTTTGCAGGGTATGTGGTGTGTGTGCATTGTCTGTGTGATGTGGTATGTATGCTATCATTTGGGGGTAGTGCTCTGTGTATGGTTTGGTGTGCGTACTGTGGTGTGGGGTAGGTGTGTGTCATGTATTGTGTGGTACAAGTCTGTGTGTGGTGTGTTGTATCGGTGTTGTGTGTGTAGTATGTGTGTGGTGGGTGTGGTACTGTGTGTGTGTGTGTGTGTGTAGTCTTAACCCAGTGCTCTAGGCCTACATATGTTCACCCCAACGTTTCAAAACCATGGTCTCAACGAGGAGAGAACATGGATGAAACCGACTGAAGCTCTAGGTGACCTCGGTCGAACCAGTGTGCCATTTTTGGCAACTTTGCAGATAAAAAGCACACTGAATTGTAGTCATAATAATTGCAGTTTATTGACGTGCCAAGGAACCCAGCTGGTCTTTGTACCTTCTCCCTTCATCCTCTCAAGAACCCCATGAAAAGAGGGCCTTTATCTTTATTTTACAGATGGGGGAATGGAAACTTACAGGCATTAGTATAACTTTTTGTTCTTTCTTTTAAAGAATGTTTAAGTGATCTCTAATAGATACTATCATCAAGGGTACATCAATTAAGTTGTAAGGCTTTCCCTCAACTATCATTTATTTGACAAACATTTATTGAGCCTCTCTTCTGTGCATAGTCCCTGCTAGGTGTTACAGAAAAGACTGAAAAATACCATCAATAGCTCTTCGCCAAGAAGCAACTAATTTACTCTGGAGGTGTAATCATAAAAGGACATTTTTGTGAGCTACTTTCCTCATTTGTCTTACTCCTTTATAGCACTTGTCGAATTATATTTGGACTTATGCCCCCTTCTTAGTCCCTTAGGGGTAAAGAACTCTATTTTATTCACCTTTGTTTCTTGTTTTTCATTTTTTTAAAAGTAGGCTCCATGCCTAGTGTGGTGCCCAACATGGGGCTTGAACTCACAACCCTGAGATCAAGATCTGAGCTGAGATCAAGAGTCAGACGCTTAACTGACTGAGCCATTCAGGCACCCCTATTTCACTTACCTTTTTTTGTATCCCTAGACCACAGTAGGTGCCTAAACAATCTTGGTTGAATAAATAAACTGATAATCTGGGAACTGGAAGGTCTGAATAAACATTGTCACCTCCCCTTATTTGGATGCTGGAAGATTTAGTGCAGCTTACAAATGAACCCAAACCCAGCATAAAAAATAGGTATTATTCAGCAAAGTTTTCAAAATCAAGTATGTTCCATATGCAACCATTCTGAGGCAGTTCTTAACCAACTTCCAAAAAGTCCCCTGAGATGTTAATAAGTATTTCTTTAAACAGCAAAAAGAGTGTCACAAATACATTCGGGAAATGCAGGTTAAACAGGCTTACAGGATTTCTTTCCTGCAGGAGAATAAACCATGCACTGAGTACAAACCAGACAATACAAATGGGGAACTGAAGAATACACTGTATATGGTGAGTCATATTTTCTAAACTGATTTGCCAGTGGATTCTTTGGGGAAGGAATGGGGGAAATTAAAAAAGAAAAGACTGACTCACTAGAGTAAGGCAGGTGAGGCACCTGGGTCCAGCAGGTAAGAAGGCACCCGCTTGCACAAAAGCCCTTGGGCAGCCAGGGCTCAGGAGCAAGTGCCTCCTTCAGTTTCATACCCGAGGCACATCGCTTGCCTCAGCCCAGCCCCAGACTGGAAATAACACCTGCTACCACCACTGAAACACGTCTGCCATGAACACAAACTGGGCAAGTCTCTGTGGCCACTCATCAATGGCAGGGTTTATTTAATCAGGGGTCAGCATTCTGAATGAGGATGACAAACGTTTCTGGATCTTCTCCTACACATCTTGTAGAGATTCTGGCTCCCACGTTGGAGTCACGGAGTCTTTTCCTGGCCCAACCTGAGAGCCAGAACCTTCTCTGGACATCTGGCCAAGGGCACTGGCAGCTGGTTGGTGTTCTGAAAGAGCCAGGCTGCCCCTTTGAGCTAATTCAGGGAAAGGAAGTTCTAACGGGACTCATCTGTTCCACATACCAGAAGTCCCACGTTTTTGTTTCTTTCATTCTTGAAAGCAACAGAAAACAGAAAGTCAGTGAAGGATTCCTTAACGACAGTTCCCAAAGGACAATTTGTGGCACTCAATACATTGAATGAATGAGTGAGCGGATGTATGCGTGGAAGAGATGCCAGGGAAAGAATTCCAGAATTAACGGGTAAGAATCAGATAGGGGCCCCTGACCTCGTCTTAGAGTTCCTCTTCTTAACCAGAACTTCTTCTTCTTCTTCTTCTTTTTAAAGATTTATTTATTTATTTGACAGACAGAGATCACAAGTAGTCAGAGAGGCAGGCAGAGAGAGGAGGAAGCAGGCTCCCCGCTGAGCAGAGAGCCTGATACGGGGCTTGATCCCTGGACCCTGAGACCATGACCTGAGCCGAAGGCAGAGGCTTTAACCCACTGAGCCACCCAGGCGTCCCTGAACCAGAACTTCTGCTTAGATCTTTGCTCCTTTCCATTTGTACAGTCTCCATACTGATGTCCCTCCCAGTGGAAAGTCCTATTTAATCTTAGAGCTAATGACTGAAACTGGGTGGGGCAAAAAGCCTAAGCACAAATCATTTGTTCAAGAAAGTGTGTATATTCTACAAAACCACTTTCCTCCCCTCCCCCTTTTTCCTTCCTCCTTTTTCTTTAAATCCATGAAAACAATTGTCTAGAAGGAGCATATGCACAAGTGCACTTAATATACTCCTGAGTTCAGTGTCATCTTAAATCCTGGGCTTTTTTTTTTTTTTAAGTAAAAACACTTTCAAATAATTATTGAAAAATAGACACCTTTTTTATACTCAGTTAGTCAACATAATACATCATTAGTTTTTGATGCAGTGTTCAATGACGCATTAGTTGTATGTAACACCCACGTCTCATCACATCACGTGCCCTCCTTAATACCCATCCCCCCATTCCCCACCCCCTCCCTTCTGTTTGTTTCCAGGAGTCCAGAGTCTCAGGGTTTGTCACCCTTTCTGATTTCTTCCCATTCAGTTTTCCCTCCCTTCCCCTATGGTCCTCTGTACTATTCCTTATGTTTCACAAATGAGAGAAACCATACAATATACAACTTTTAAATACCACATTAGGGTGGGGGGGCACCTGGATGGCTCAGTCCATTAAGTGTCTGCCTTCCATTCCCGTGTTGGTCTCTGGGTCCAGGATCCCTGCCTCCATCTACCCGCTCAGTGGGGTTTCTCTCTCTCCCCCTGCCCTTCCCTCCACTCCTGCTCTCTCTCTCTTTCAAATAAATGAATAAGAGGGACGCCTGGGTGGCTCAGTTGGTTGAGCGGCTGCCTTCGGCTCAGGTCATGATCCCAGCATTCTGGGATCAAGTCCCACATCGGGCTCCTTGCTTGGTGGGGAGCCTGCTTCTCCCTCTGCCTCTGCCTGCCTCTCTGTCTGCCTGTGCTTTCTCTCGCTTCTCTCTCTATGACAAATAAATAAATAAAATCTATTAAAAAAACAACAAAAAAACAAATAAATGAATAAGATCTTTATAAATACATACACACATACATACATACCACATTGGTATGGTAACCATACTCATTCAGACGACATACTGATATATTAGGTAATAAAGTTTCATTTGGTTGTTTATTAATCTACTTAGGCTCTAATACAAATGACTGATAGTAAATAGCTTTACATTATAGTCTAGTTCATGAAAGAATTAAAAAGCAGAAAGGGCTTATTTGCAGAATTAAAATCTTTATTATATTTACTAAATATCTCCATCCTCCCCATGCAATAACTCGGGTTTCCTGAGAGTTGGCACCAGGAGGTTCACATTCTAGGTCCCGACAGCTGAAAGAATCGTGTTTCTCAGGATTTAATCTGAGTGTAAATCGGGTATACATTTGTGTAAATGGGGGCTACCCCTGCATTGTTACAGGAAATGATTGATTTGTCTTGCCTCTCTTAAATTCTCAACTATTCTCATAAATTCTCATAAATTCTCTTTTCAGTATTTGCATATTATTAGATCAGACCTCTTAAGTAACAATACACATTCTCCCTTGATGACAACACATTTCAACTAGCACTGCAATGTTAGTAAGACACTCAGTACTTTCGATAATCAAGTGGTTGAATCGACAAGGATCCATGCAATGTACCCATCCTTTTTTTTTTTTTTTTTTTTAAGATTTTATTTATTTATTTGTCAGAGAGAGAGAGAGCGAGCACAGGCAGACAGAGTGGAAGGCAGAGTCAGAGGGAGAAGCAGGCTCCCTGCGGAGCAAGGAGCCTGATGTGGGACTCGATCCCAGGACGCTGGGATCATGACCTGAGCCGAAGGCAGCTGCTTAACCAACTGAGCCACCCAGGCGTCCCTGTACCCATCCTTTAAAAGTCACTACACCCACAGGGTGCCTGGGTGGCTCAGTGGGTTAAAGCCTCTGCTTTTGGCTTGGGTCATGATCCCGGGGTCCTGGGATGGAGCCCTGCATCGGGCTCTCTGCTCAGCAGGGAGCCTGCTTCCTCCTCTCTCTCTGCCTACTTGTGATCTCTGTCTGTCAAATAAATAAATAAAATCTTTAAAAAAAAAAAAAAAGTCACTACACCTCACCCTCCAGGCTGCAGACAATGGAGGTTAAAAGGTGTCCGTTTTACATGCTGTTCTTTTATCTTATCATTGCATATTTCTCAGGAACCTTTTCTCTATAACACATAAAGGAAATGCCTTCCTGGGTGAGGAGGAAATGGAATTCTACTCCTGAACACCTGGTGATGTCAGGCAGGGAAAATTATTGAACTTTACCAAAAGGCCAATGAAACAAATATTTTCTACCTCTCAAGGATGTCATCGGCCTAACATCAGAGTTGGAGGCCTCCTTGGGCTCTTGTGCCAAGGCAAAAGATCTTTTGCAACAAATGAGGAGGGAAACATGCCTGTTGGGTAGGTTATAGAGGGAGGCAACAGCTTGGGTTTTAATCATACATGGGCTACTTTGCTGCCTCAGATCTAGTGTGTCACACTGCAACTAAACTCCGAGTGAGAGGGTCAGCTTTTAAGTGGTCACACCTTTGTGCATGGCTGCTGATCCCTAGCTATCTCAGCATGGTGTCTAATTTTTTTTTTAAATTTATTTATTTGAGAGAGATAGAATGAGAGAGAGAATGCAAGAGTTGGGGGGTAGGGGGAGAGGGAGAGGCAGACTCCCCGCTGAGTAAGGAGCCCAATGTGGGGCCTGATCCCCAGGACCGAGAGATTCATGACCTGAGCCCAAGGCAGACGCTTAACGAACTGAGCCACCCAGGTGCCCCGCATGCTGTCTAATAGTTTAAAGATTTGGGTATTACTGCAATAATGAAAACCTGCCTCAGATAACTGATTGGGCTTAATTCATCCCATGCTGGTGATGGCACAGACTATCATCAGTCTTTCTAAATCACCATAAGAGGTTAGGTGTCTTGGTTTCAGAAGGTATCCCTGTAGGCAAAGTGAATTGAAGAAGCTGAATTATCCACACACATTTACAATATTGTAGGTGACTGGGCTTAGCTCACAACAAGTGACAAGGTACCAATAAACACCTCAGCACTGGTATGAACAAAACCGGAGAAAATCAGATAATCCAGCCCTCAGCTACCACTATAATCTCTTCTTGTGTCTCTCACTGTTCAGTCATGACCCTTAAATCACAATAGTCTTGCATGTGATCCTAGAACATGGCAGCCCTTCCCCAGATCAGGGCCTTTGCCTCTGTAGTCCCTTCTAGGGAACACCTTTCTGCTGGCTGGTCTCTGCTGGCTGGCTCCCTCTCATTGCTTGGTCTCAGCTTCAGTGTTCCACTGCCAGAAGGCCCAGTTACCTCCTCATCTCTCACTTTGTCATTTTCCTTCTTGAGTCCTGTTCATTTCCTTTATGGCAGTCATCACAGCAGTCATCATGTTCAGAAACCAACTGACTGTTTATTCATTTGTTTCCCCTTCCTCCAGGAGAACAAGGATCATATTTGCATTTCTGGTCCCAAACACAAGAAGGCACTTGCTATGGACTAAATAATGTCCCCTCCAGATTCATAGGATAAAGCCCTCACCCCCAGCATAACAGTGACTGGAGATGGGGAATTCCAAAGTAACAAGTAATGTTACTTTGGAAGTAACATTAGATAAGATTGTGAGGGGGGTGCCCTCCTGATGGTATTAGTGCCTTTACAAGAAGAAACACCAGAGAGCTTGCTGTCTCCCTCTCTCTGCCCTGTGAGAAAGAAGCTGTCTGCAAGCCAGGAAGAGAGTCCTCACCAGAACCCAATCCATGCTGGCACCCTGATCTCAGACTTCCAGCCTCCAGAACAGTGAGAAAATAAATTCCTGTTGTTTGAGCTGCCCAATCTATGGTATTTTGTTATGGCAGCCCGAGCAGACAAATTCAAGAAAGCTGTGTTGAATGAACAACTATATAATGTCCTATATGTGACCAAGAGTTAACTACATTTTGTAATCTGAATGGTCTTGAATGATTTTTTTAAAGTGTCAGTTGGCCAAGGTTTCATACTCTATTTATTAAGAGCTTTATTAAACACAACTTGTCTATTTTTCTTTGCTACTCTTATTACAAATCCCTCTTATTGCTAAACTATTTAAAAAGATACATCCAGGCGAAGTCCATCCAGGCACAGCTGGCCACCGGAACAGATGTCTCAACTAACCAGGCTTATCTGTCAAACAGCTTTTATTTTATTTAAAAAAATACTGGCCAATTGTTTGGATTGTTCAAAAGTTTCACCCCCCTGTAGACAAAACCGCAGAGCTCTGAACACCTTCATGGAACTGCCTGACTCTTTGTGGAATGAATTTATATAGGCTAACTCTAAAAATTTCCATGACTTTTCTTAGATTCTAAGGGAAGATACTTTAAAAATGGGTCTAATCATTTTTTTCAGACCACTCACAGTTCTTATAAACATTAATTCATATTCCTCAGAATCATTTATTTTTTTATACACCAAAATCTAAAACTTAAGATTTCCTTTATTTGGTAACAACAATAACAGAAGCCTATTAGGTTATTCTAGAGACTATCATGCTGGGGAAGGGCAACAGAAGGTGAATGTTACTTTTTATCAGGCAAAAAGTTCATGACTCCCAAACTGTTACCTTGCTGTTGGTCCCAAAAGCAATGGACAGTTGGAATACAAAACTATTCCACTCTTAGAACCCAAGGTCAATGTCAGTACCTTTTGCAGAGAAAATTCTAGTTGAACTGCTAATGTCCAAGTTATAACTATGTGACTAAATGCTCAGATATGCTAAGCAACTATTGGCATTCTACTAATAAAAATAAGTAGTACTAACAAATACTGAGTCATTAGTATGTGCCAAGCACTGTGATAGTCTTTTAAACACATTATTTAATTTGATCTTCACAAGGACCCTGTGAGGTAGATACTATTGTTACTCCATCTTACAGATGAGTAAACTGAGGCTATAAATAACTCCCACAAGTCTCTTACCCTCCTTGGTCTTACTGCACCAAAGCACTGATTCTACCTACTAATAATTTCATTCTGCTTTCTTGAATATATTAATCTTATTTATGATTTCCCATTTCATTAAGTCCTTCCTCTTTGAGAACACTGTCCTAACTGGCTAGTGGTCAGCCTCAACTTTATCTGTGCCATTGAATGGAATGGGGCATTGCTCAGGAAAAGGAATAGGGTACATTACATCTGAAGACATTTGATTTAAGTACTTAAGAGAATAAATTATTTACCTGTTAAAATGCCCTTGTTTGTATACAGAAATCATGGTGATTTTGAATAATCTTGTCTACTCATTAAACAGTTGCCCTAAGGGAACTGAATGCAATAATTAGTTACCTAGTCCAAGTTACTTACATGCTTCAAAGTAATAAAATTGCCATCCATGAGATTTGTAAGCACCATGAGAGCCATCATGAAAATTTCATTCACGTAGTATGTGTCTGGTACATAGAAAACTCTCAGTAAATATTTTTGATGAAATAAATACTGCAATCCCTTAAAATTTCTTTGATTAGGATGTCATCAAAACTTTAGACTACCTCCCTCCACATTTCTTTGAATGAAGTTTTATTAAACTGAATCTTTATAGTCAGCTGGTTTATTACGATTTTTCAGAGCTCTCCATGCTTTCTTCCTAACAAGGCAATCTGGACCATAATCATCTTTTCGAGATTAGTACTGCGTTACTAAGTACAGAAAATGAAGGAAATTTTATTTTCTCTTCTATTGGTGCATTGTTAGTCCTGTAAATAATATAGGACCAACAGCTGATATCAGAGCCATGAAATTCCAGTTGGTAAGTCTCTTCTTTGTGAAAACAAATCCATGTGGTTTTGTAACTCATTTGTAACCACTTGATGAATATTCTCTGCAATCCCCACCACTCCATATACAGAGCCAAACTCTTGGCTGGGCTCCTAGAGAGCTACCCTAACCCTCTCCATACATCCTTTCTCCTTCCTTGCAATGCTCCTTACTCTAGCTCCCAGGATGGCAGCTGCCCACCAGCCAACAAACTTACATCCCCACCAAAGGAGTCAGTTTGATGACTTGTAGGCTTGCCTCTTGCTGGAGCTCCTCAACAGGAAATGCTTCCTCAACATATATTTTCTCTACATTTGGTGTGTCTGTAAACCACATTCTATCAACTTCATGGGCATCCTGGACTGTTAATTTTACTTGGTTACTCAATTAAAATCCTTCCCCTGTCCTTTATACTGTAAACTCACCTCAGCACAGACAATTAAGTTCTATTGCTATTAACCACCTAAAAATGCAGGTGTCTGTACTTGAGGACCTCACTATGCCTGTATCATCAGCATGATCTGGGAGCTTGTTAGAAAGGCAGCATCTCAAGCCCAGCCCTGGACCTGCTGAGAGAGAATCAGAACTTTAACAAGAAGCCCCAGTGATTTGCATGCAGAGTAAAATGTGAGAATCACTGCTCCAAGAGAGACAGATGAGGGAGTGGACATTGTCCAAAGAAGACACCAACATAATTATGTGCACTGTCCATTCTCTGAAAGTACCACTTGCTGGCTGCCAAAGCATCTCCTTTTTGCCATAGTCTCCTCTCAGTCTTGTGTGTGTGTTTGTGTGTATAGGTGTTGTGTGTTATGTGTGATTTTATCAGTGCTTGATAGGTCACAATGCACCTTTGCCCTCCCCTATTTTGTCAGATCCCCACACTGGTGTCATCTTTCAGGTTTTCAATTACTGCCAATCCACTGGGTTCCTTAATATCCCTGACCAGGTTTTCATCTCTGGTAAGAGTTATCCGGGGGAACTTCTGTTTATAGGTCACATAGGTTACAGTAGAATGTCACTGTCACCCTAACAACTAAAAAAGTCAGGAAAGCACAAAACAATCATTGATCTTTCTTTCTTTCTCTCTCTTTCTTTCTTTCTTTCTTTCTTTTTTTTTTTTTTAAGAGAGAGAAGAGCACAAGCAGTGGGGGAAGAGCAGAGGCAGAGGGAGAAAGAGAATCTTAATCAGGCTCCATGCCCAGCCCAGACCCTGAAACAGGTTGTGATCTCATGACCCTGAGATTACGACCTGAGCCAAATCAAAAGTTGGATGCTTAGCTGACTGAGCCATCCAGGTGCACCAAAAATATCTGATTTTTAAAGATTTTTTATTTATTTATTTGACAGAGAGAAATCACAAGTAGACTGAGAGGCAGGCAGAGAGAGAGAGGGAAGCAGGCTCCCCGCCAAGCAGAGAGCCCAATGTGGGACTCGATCCCAGGACCCTGAGATCACGACCTGAGCCGAAGACAGCAGCTTAACCCACTGAGCCGCCCAGGTGCCCCAAATATCTGATTTTTAAAACCCATCAGAGAACTGATGGAATAAAGAAATCTAACCATACTGAACTCAAAGTGACTGGCTTTACATGGAAGAGAGGAGACCCATGGCCATTGTCAGCTCTAGTGGAATGGCGGAGCAAAGCATGTTTTGTGATCAGCAAGGGTGAAGAGAAATGTTAATAGACTTGTAAAGGCTGTCTGTGGGCTGAGGGGCCATCGTCACAGAGCAAGTCTACAGACCTCTCTAACTCTTCCTCGCCCACATCCTTACAGAGGGATGGAAACAGTTTGCCAAAGTTGGAGGCAGGGAACAAGGGCCAAGGAGTACTCCTTGAGTCATTTTTGTCTTTCACAAAGTCCAGGGATTTGCAAAGGACTGAGAAGGATGAATGGGCTGGGAGAGATCTCTAGAGGGGCAGAAGTAGGGGTTAAATGGCAAAGAGAAATCAGAAAGCTATCAGCCAGGCAATAGAACAGGAAGAGACATCCCCCAGTTCTCATACCTGCTAGCTTGGTTTTGAAGTACAGGTCAGTCTCAAGAAACTCATCAGTGCTCAGATCTCAAGCTCTACTGAAGGGGAAGTCAAATCTCACCCTGAACACAGCAGGGAAATGATTCCAACTAAATCTATAACAAATCCTGGGCCCAGCTCAACTACAGATCAGACTGACTCAGCCTCTCATGGAAGAAGAGGATTTCTCTTTTTGAAGGTAAATATTTACGTTGTATTCTACTTTCCTTTCCTTCAAAATATGAAGCACACAATAAAAAAAAAAATCTAAAATGTCAGAAAAGTGACAAAATGTATCTTGCAGTTAATACAGGAGGTAAAAAAAAGGCAACAGAAGCAGATCCAGAAAGAGCCTAAAAGTTGAAATTATTGAGGAGGCATACTAAAATCCAAAATACCTATGATACTAAAATATTAAGAGATTGCATGGAAAGGAAGGCAACATGTATGAAGAAGTGGGGAATTTCAACACAGCAGCGGAAACTAGAAAAAAAAACCATATGGAAATTCTACAAATGAAAAACACAATATCAAAAATAAGTTCATTAGGGAGAGGAGTCAAGATGGTGGAGTAGCAGACTGAAATAACATCAGGTTGCAGGAGTTCAGCTAGACAGTTATCAAACCATTCCGAACACCTACAAACCCAACAGGGGATCGAAGAGAAGAAGGGCAGCAGTTCTAAGAACAGAAAATCAACCACTTTCTGAAAGGTAGGACGTGTGGAGAAGTGAATCCGAAGCAATGAGAAGACAGCAGGGGGAGGGACCGGCTCCCAACAAGCGGTGGAGCAGCGGAGCACAAAATTCAAACTCTTAAAAGTCTGCTCCACTGAGGGACATCACTCCAGAGGCTAAGTGGGGGGGTGGAGCCCTCATGGGGATAGTGTGGTCTCAGGTCACACAGAGTCACAGAAGGATCAGGGGTGTCTGAGTGTAGCAAAGCTCACAGGTTTCAGAGTGGGGAAGCCAAATACTGAGACGGAGCTAAGGAGTGAGCTCTTACCTTAAACTGTTATCCACAACACAGTCGGACCACTGCTCTTTGAGCAGGGACCCCACAAGTGGCAGATCTGGGGAGACTCACCTGTCTTCTCAGGAGGCAGGAATCTGCTGGGTTTAGAGACTCCAAATGGGGCCATGCGCCAGAGAGAGAAAGACTTTGGTCACAGACTGGGTGAGCACGGAGTGTGGCCAGAGGTCAGGGAGACGGGAGTGGTTGAGCATGTTTCTCCGAGGGTGCATTGAGGAGTGAGGCCCCGAACTCTCAGCTCCTCCGGGCTGGAGATTGGGAGGCCGTCATTTTCATTCCCGTCATCCAGGGCTCTACAGAAAGTGTTCAGGGAACAAAAACTCCTGGGAGCGAGCCTGAGCAGATTACTTAGCCTGCCCGTGGCAAGGACAGTGTAATTTCGCCTAGGACAAAGACATTTGAGAATCACTGCAACAGGCTCTTCCCCAAGAAGATCAGCAAAAACATCCAGCCAAGACCAAGCTCACTGATCAAGGAGAACGGCATAATTCCAGAGGAGGGGAAAGTAATGCATGGAATTCATGGCCTTTTCCCCATGGTTCTTTAGTCTTGTGAAATTAATTTGATTTTTAAATTTTATTTTTGTTATTCTAATTTTTTTAACTTTTCTTCTTTCCTCTTTTAACATTTTTTAACGAGTTTACCCTAACAATACCTTCCTTAAAAAAAAAAAATCTTTTTAAACCTTAATTGTTACAGTCATATTTTATCCTTCATTGTACCTAACTTTATTTTTTGTATACATATAGTGTTTTTTCTTAAAAAAGTTTTCAGATACAATTTCTTCCAATAGACCAAAATATACCCTAAATCTAGCACAGGACTTTGTTCTAGTCTCCAGCCTGAGCAAATTCTCTCCACTTTCTTTTTCCAACCAACTTATCTTATCAATTCCATTTTTAGAATTTTTTCTTTATTTTCTTTACAGTCATATTCCATCCCTTCATTGTGTTTGCTCTTATTTATATGTATATATATGTATATACATATATATACATATATATGTATGTATATATAATATATAATTATACATTATTATATATAATAATATAAATATATAATGTATTATATGATAAAATATAATTATACATATTTAATATAATATACTAAAATATATTGATATTATATATTATATATGTATAATATAATATTAATATATTATACATATTATAATAATATATAGTATAATAATATATTTATAATTATAAATAATATATATATAAATATATAATGTGTAATATTACTTATATATTATAATATTAAAATATTATTTTATATATAAATATAATATGTATTATAATGTTATAACATTATACATATTATAATAATATATATAATTATATATTATTTATATATACATATATCATATACATATACATACACACACCAAAATAAGAGCATATTATAATATATATTATATATAGAATTATGTATATAATAATATAGAAATATATATATGTATACTCTTTCTTTAAAATTTGGAAGGTAGTTTCTTCTAAGAGACCAAAATACACCCAAAACCAAGTGGGTTCTTCTGTTCTATTCACCAGTCATGTATATATAAATTTAAATTATATGTATTTTTTTTAATTTTTAAATTTCTTTCTACCCCCTTTTTTCACCCCACAATTGCGGGTCTCTCTGATTGGGTTAGCGGACATTTTTCTGGGGTCTTTGCCACCCTTTTAGTATTTTTTTTTCTCCTATTCTTATCTGGATAAAATAACAATGTGGAAAAACTCACCACAAAAAAAAGAAAAAGAGGCAATACAGAAGGGTAGAGACCTAACCAATAAGGGCATTGGTAATATGTCAGCTCTAGATTTCAGAATTACGATTCTCAAGGTGCTAGCTGGGCTTGAAAAAGGCATGGAAGATATTAGGGAAACCTGTCTGGAGAAATAAAAGCCCATTATGGAGAAATAAAAGAACTAAAATCTAACCAAGCTGAAATAAAAAAAGCTATTAATGAAGTGCAGTAAAAAATGCAGGCTCTTACTAGGATAAATGAGGCAGAAGAGAGAATTAGTGATATAGAAGACTAAATGATGGAGAATAAAGAAGCTGAGCAAAAGAAAGACAAACAACTACTGGACCACCAGGGGAGAATTCAAGAGATAAGTGATACCACTGGATGAAACAATACTAGAATAATTGGGATCCCAAAAGAAGAAGAAAAAGAGGGGGGCAGAAGGTATATTGGGGTGAATTATAGTAGGGAATTTCCCAAATATGACAAAGGGAACAAGCATCAAAATCCAGGAGTCACAAAGAATCCCCCTCAAAATCAATAAAATAGGTCCACACCCCATCATTTAATAGTAAAACTTCAAGTAAGTGACAAAGAGAAAATCCTGAAAGCAGCCAGGGATAAGAAGTCTGTAACATACAATTATAAGTATATTAGATTGGCAGCAGACTTATCCACAGAGACCTTTCTGGCAGGCCAGAAAGAACTGGCATGATATATTCAGAGCACTAAATGAGAAAAACGTGCAGCCAAGAATACTATATCCAGCTAGGCTATCATTGAAAAGAGGAGAGATAAAAAGCTTCCAGAACAAACAAAAACTAAAAGAATTTGTAAAAACCAAACCAGTCCTACAAGAATTATTGAAAGGGGTCCTCTAAGCAAAGAGAGGGCCTAAAAGTAGTAGACCAGAAAGGAACAGAGACAATATACAGTAATAGTCACCATACAGGCAATACAATGGCACTAAATTAATATCTTTCAATAGTTACCCTGAATATAAATGGGATAAATGCCCCAATCAAAAGACACAGGGTATCTGAATAGATAAAAAACAAAACCCATCAATATGCTGTCTACTAGAAACTCATTTTAGACCCAAAGACACTTCCAGATTTAAAGTGAGGGGGTGGAAAACAATGTACCATGCTAATGGACATCAAAAGAAGGCTGGGGTGGCAATCCTTTATCAGATAAATTGTATTTTAAGCCAAAGACTATAATAAGAAATGAAGAAGGACACTATATCATACTCAAAGAGTCTGTCCAACAAGAAGATCTAACAATTTTACATATTTCTGCCCCTAACATGGGAGCAGCCAATTATATAAACCAATTAATAACAAAATCAAAGAAACACATCAACAATAGCAGAATAATAGTAAGGGACTTTAACATCCCACTCACTGAAAAGGAGAGATCATCTAAGCAAAACATCAACAAGAAAATAAAGGCCTTAAATGACACACTGGGGCACATGGACATCACACATTTATTCAGAACACTCCATCCCCCCAAAAAAGAATACACATTTTTCTCTACTGCACATGGAACTTATTCTCCAGAATAGGCCACATCCTGGGTCACAAATCAGATCTCAACTGGTCCCCAAAGAGTGGGATCATTCCCTGCATATTGTCAGACCACAATACTCTAAAGCTAAAACTCAATCACAAGCGGAAATTTGGAAAGAACTCAAATACATGGAGGCTAAAGAGCATCCTACCAAAGAATGAATGGGTCGACGAGGAAATTAAAGATTGAAAAAAATTCATGGAAACAAATGATAATGAAAACACAACTGTTCAAAATCTGTGGGACACAGCAAAGGCAGTCCTGAGAGGAAAATATATAGTGATTCACGCCTTTCCCAAGAAACAAGAAAGGTCTCAAGTACACAATCTAACCCTACACCTAAAGGACATGGAGGAAGAACTCAAAGAAAGCCTAAACCCAGAAGGAGAAGAGAAATAATAAAGACCAGAGCAGAAATCAATGAAATAGAAACCAAAAAACAGTAGAACAAATCAATGAAACTAGGAGCTGGTTCTTTGAAAGAATTAATAAGATTGATAAACCCCTGGCCAAACTTTTCAAAAAGAAACAAGAAAGGACCCAAATTAATAAAATCATGAATTAAAGAGGAGAGATCACAACCAACACCATATTAGTATAAATAATTATAAGAACATATTATGAGCAACTATACACCAACAAATTTGACAATCTGGAAGAAATGGATGCATTCCTAGAGATATATAAACTACCACAACTGAACCAAGAAGAAAGAGAAAACCTGAACAGACCCATAACCAGTAAGGAGATTGAAGCAGTCATCAAAAATCTCTCAACAAACAAGAGCCATGGCCAGACAGCTTCCCAGGGGAATTATACTAAATATTTAAAGAACAATTAATTCCTATTCTCCTGAAACTGTTCCAAAAAAATAGAAATGGAAGACAAACTTCCAAACTCATTTTATGAGGCCGGCATTACCTTGATCCAAAAACCAGACAAAGACCCCATCAAAGGGGAGAATGACAGACCAATATCCTTGACAAACACAGATGAAAAATTCTCACCAAAATATTAGCCAATTGGATCCAACAGTACATTAAAAAGATTATTCACCACGATCAAGCAGGATTTATTCCAGGGCTGCAAGGTTGGTTCAACATTTGCAAATCAATCAATGTGATATAATAGATTAATAAAAGAAAGAACACGAACAATATGATACTTTTAATAGATGCTGAAAAAGCATTTGACAAAGTACAGCATCCTTTCTTGATCAAAACTCTTCACATAGTGGGGATAGAAGGTACATACCTCAATATCACTAAAACCATCTATGAAAAACCCACAGCGAATATCATTCTCAATGGGGAAAAACTGACATCTTTCCCCCTAAGGTCAGGAACACAGCACGGATGTCCACTATCATCACTGCTATTCAACATAGTACTAGAAGTCCTAGCCTAAGCAATCAGACAACAAAAAGAAATAAAAGGCATCCAAATAGGCAAAGAATAAGTCAAACTCTCACTCTTTGCAGACAATATGATACTTTATGTGGAAAACACAAAAGACTCCACTACAAATCTGCTAGAACTTGTACAGGAATTCGGTAAAGTGTCAGAATATACAATCAATGCACAGAAAGCAGTTGCATTTCTATACACCAACAGCAAGACAGAAGAAAGAGAAATTAAGGAGTCAATCCCATTTACAACTGCACCCAAAACCATAAGATAACCTAGGAATAAACCTAACCAAAGAGGCAATGAATCTGTACTCAGGAAACTATAAAGCACTCATGAAAGAAACTGAGGAAGACACAAGGAAATGGAAAAACATTCCATGTTCATGGAATAGAAGAACAAATACTGTGAAAATGTCTATGCTACCTAGATCAATCTACACATTTAATGCAATCCATATCAAAATCCCACCCATTTTTTTCAAAGAAATGGAACAAATAATTTGAAAATTTATATGGAACCAGAAAAGACCCTGAATAGCTAGAGGAATGTTGAATAAGAAAGCCAAAGTTGGTGGCATCACAATTCCGGACTTCAAGCTCTATAACAAAGCTGTTATTATTGAGACAGTATGGTACTGGCAAAAAAAAAGAAAAAAAAGAAAAGACACATAGGTCAATGGAACTGAACAGAGAGCCCAGAAATAGACCCTCAACTCTATGGTCAACTAATCTTCGACAAAGCAGGAAAGAATGTCCAATGGATAAAAGACAGTCTCTTCACAAATGGGGTTGGGAAAATTGGAAAACCACATGCAGAAAAATGAAACTGGACCATTTCCTTACACCACACACAAAAATAGACTCAAAATGGATGAAGTACCTCAACGGGAGACAGGTATCCATAAAATCCTTGAGGAGAACACAGGCAGCAACCTCTTCGACCTCAGCCACAGCAACTTCTTCCTAGAAATATCACAAGAGGCAAGGGGAACAAGCGCAAAAATGAACAACTGGGACTTTGTCAAGATCAAAAGCTTTTGCACAGCAAAGGAAACAGACAACAAAACTAAAGACAACTGACAGAACGGGAGAAGATATTTGCAAACGACATATCAGATTAAGGGCTAGTATCCAAAATCTATCAAGAATTTATCAAACTCAACACCCAAAGAACAAATAATCCAATCAAGAAATGGGCAGAGGACATGAACAGACATTCCTGCAAAGAAGACACCCAGATGGCCAATAGACACATGAAATAGTGTTCCAAATCACTCAGGAAAATACAAATACAAAATTCAGGAAAATACAAATCAAAATCACAATGAGATACCACCTCATGCCAGTCAGAATGGCTCAAATTAACAAGTCAGGAAATAACAGATGCTGGCGAGGATGCAGAGAAAGAGGAACCCTCCTACACTGTTGGTGGGAATGCAAACTGGTGCAGCCACTCTGGAAAACAGCATGGAGGTTCCTCAAAAAGCTGAAAATAGAACTACCCTACGACCCAGCAATCACACTACTGGGTATTTACCCTAAAGATACAAATGTAGTGATCCAAAGGGGTACATGCACCCAAATGTTTATAGCAGCAATGTCCAAAATAGCCAAACTATGGAAAGAACCTAGATGTCCATCAACAGATGAATGAATAAAGAAGATGTGGTATATATATATACAATGGAATACTAAGGAGCCATCAAAAGAAATGAAATCTTATCATTTGCCACAATGGGATGGAACTAGAGTGTATTATGCTGAGCAAAATAAGTCAATCAGAGAAAGACAATTATCTCATGATCTCCCTGATATGGGGAATTTGAAAGGCAAAGTGGGGGATTTAGAAGTAGGGAAGGAATAAATGAAACAAGATGGGATTGGGAGGGAGACAAACCATAAGAGACTCTTAATCTCACAAAACAGAGGTTTGGGGCGGGAGGGGGTTATGGAGAGGATGGTTGGGTTATGGACAGTGAAGACGGTATGTGCTATGGTGAGTGCTGTGAAGTGTGTAAGCCTGACAACTCACAGACCTGTACCACTGGGGTATATGCTAATAAAAAATTTTTTAAAAAATAAGTTCATTATATGAGCTTAGTAGCAGTCTCAAGAGCAGAGGAAACTGAGAATTTGACCGGGTTGGGGCTAATTTCAAAAACCTAATGTGTAAATTGTATCCCAGAAATACGAGAAGAGATAACATGACAGAAGAAATCACTGAGGCTTTGTCAGCTAAGGCTTAGCAAAACTGATGAAAAATATCAACTTACAGAACCAAGAAACTCAGCACACCCCAAGTAGAATAAAAACAGAGAAAGCCACACCTAAATAAATCAGAGCAAAATTGCCGAAAAGCAATGGGAAGTGGTAAATCTGAAAGGGGATAAATAGGTAGAAGCTTAAGGGGCTGATGATATAAATAACTGCTGACTTTTCACTAGAATCAGTGGAGGCCAGAAGACAATAGAATACCCTTAAAGTGCTAAGAAAAACATCATCAAACTAGAATTCCATAACCAGTGAAAATATGCTTCAAAAATGAAGGTGAGATAAATTCATAAATTCATTTTCAGACAGACGAAAGTTGCAAGAATTCACCTGCAGCAGACCAATACTACAAGAAAAGCTAACACAAACATTTTAGAACAGAAAGGATATCAGAAGGAAACCCAGATCTGCAAAAGGTGAAGAGCACCAGAAAGGGTAAATAGATGGGTAAATGTTAAAGACCTTTTTCTTTTTTTTAAAAGATTTTATTTATTAATTTGACAGACAGAGATCACAAGTAGGCAGAGAGGCAGGCAGAGTGGAGGAAGCAGGCTCCCTGCTGAGCAGAAATCCTGATGCGGGGTTCGATTCCAGGACCCTGGGATCATGACCTGAGCCCAAGGCAGAGGCTTTAACCCACTGAGCCACCCAGGCACCCCAAAGGCCTTTTATTTTTTAAAAAATGTTTAAATATTTATTTATTTGGGGGGAGGAGAGAGCACAAGAGAGATCACAGAGGGAGAGGGAGAAGCAGACTTCCCATTGAGCAGGGATCCCGATGTGAGGTTCAATACCATGACCCTGGGATCATGACCTGAACTGAAGGCAGATGCTTAACCAACTCAGCCACCCAGGCACCCCTTTGAAGCCCTTTTTAAAGTAATATATCTACATCTATATCTTTTTATCCATATGCATGATATTTAAAAATACTATTGAGTGTTTAAAGCTATATATAAATCTTTATAATTTATGCAGAAGTAAAATACAAATAACAAGAGCACCAAGGTTAAGAGGAGGAATAAATAGAATTATATTGCTGTAAGGTTCTTACATATCTGTAAAATTATATAATAGTATTTTTCAGCATATTATTTGAACGTAGATAGAGATAACTTAAAGATATAGAGTATAATCTTTAGGGCAAAGATCACCAAAGTATAGTACCCAGACATACATCATTAATTGCATCTGAGAACTTATCAGACATGCAAGTTTTTGACCTCTGTCACAGACCTACTCAGTAAGAAACTTTGAGGATATGGCCCAGAAAACTATGTTTTAATAAGACTTCCAGCTGCTTTGTAATTCATGTAAAGTTTAAGAACCACTGCTCACAAACAGCCACTAGAATATACTACAAAGAAGTATACTTTTAAAAAGGACATAAAGTGGAATGATTTTAAAATGCAATATACCCAAAAGAAGGTAGGAAAGTAGAAACAGAAACAAAGAATAAATGGGGTATGTAGAAAAAATAGATATCAAGATGGGAGATTTCAACCCAACTATATTAATGATTACCTCAAATATAAATATACTAAACTCTGTGATAAAAAGGCAAAGATTGTCACGATATAAAAGCAAGATCCAACAACATATGGTTTTATAAGGTACAATTCAATTAAAAAGGCATAGGTTGAAAAGCCTAAGAGTAGAAACAAATGTTTCATGCATAAGAGTAGAAACAAATGTATCATGCAAACACTAGTATAAAAAAGCCAGTGTAGAGGTAGCTGGCTGGCTTAGTTGCTAGAGCATGTGATTAGATCTCAGGATCGTGAGTTCAAGTTCCACATCAGGCAAGGAGCCTACTTAAAACACAGCAATAACAACAAAAGCCAGTGCGGCTGTATTATTAATATCAGACAAAGAGAGAAGAAGAATACTGGACTTTAGCATAAGAATAATGCTATAAGGAAAGAGGGAAAAATTTAATGATAAGAGAATAAAATCATCAAGACATGTCAATCCTAAATGCACTTACAACTAAGAACAGAGTTCCAAAATGCATAAAGAAAAATGACACAAATGGACAACTCTTCTTTCATACTTAGAGAGATTTTAATACTTCTGTCTCTAATTTTAGGATGCAGAGAGGGGAAAAAAATTAGTAGAAAGGCATATTTGAACAGCACTGTAACCAACTTGATAAAATACCAACTTAATAAAAATATTGCATCCAACCACAGAATATGCATGATTTCAAACCCACAGAGAACATTCAAGATAGACTATATTCTGGGTAATGAAAGAGATCTTAATAAATTCAAAGAATTAAAATCCAATAGATTATATCTTCTGACCCAATAGTAGTAAATTAGAAACCAGCATGAAAAGATACCTGGCATTATACACTTATCTGGACAAGATCAAGTTAAAAATAGTGACAATAGCTGGGATGCTCCATCAGTTAAGTGTCTGCTTTCATCTCAGGTCATGATCCCAGGGTCCGTGCATGGAGTACTGCAGGGGGCTCCCTGCTCAGCAGGGAGTTTGCTTCTCCCTCTGCCCCTCCCCATGTTGGTATTCTCTCTCACACACAAATAAATAAGAATCCTTAAAAGAAAACAACAGTAACAATAGCAAATGTGGGTACAGATAAAGAGAAACTAGATCTTTCATAAATTGCAATTGTGAAGGTAAAATGGGATAGCCTCTCCTGTAAACAGTTGGTCAGTTTCTTTGCAAATGTACATTATCATATGGTGCAGGATTTATCTCAGAGAAAAAACATGTCCACCCAAAACATGTAGAAAAGTGTTCACAGTAGTTTTATAATCACAAAAACCTAGAACAACTCCACTGCCCTTCAGTGGGTGAATGGGTAAATAAATCATGGCACAGAGACATCAAGGAACACGACTCATCAAAACTTACTATTGATACATGTGACCAGTTGGATAGATCTCAAGAGATTACGGTGAGTGGAAAAAATGTTTCAATCTCGAAAGATTACGACTATATGATTCCATTTTTACAATATGCTTATTACAGAGATGGAGAACAGATTACTGGTTGCCAGATATTAGAGATAGGAGAGGGGAAAGGAACTGGTATGATTATAAAGGGGTTTCATGATGGGACTTTGTAGTGTAGGACAGTTCTGCATCTTGATGGTGACAGTAGTTATAGTAATCTACACATGTGATAAAACTGCATACAACTATACATATACAGACACACACAAGTGAGTGCAAGTAAAATGGGTGAAAATCCAAAACTATCTGGATTGTACCCATATTCATTTCCTTGTTTTAATATTGTATGATAGTCATGGAAAATGGTACCACTGGGGGAAACTGAGTAAAAGGTACATGGAACTTCTATTATTTTTGTAACTTTCTACGATTCTATAGTTATTTCAAAACAAAAAGAAAAAGGTTTTCTAGAAAATTTGCACATATTTGGGAATTAAACAATACCTTTGAAAATAACCCATGAATCAAAGAAAACTGATAATAACTATTAGGACATATTTTTACCTGAATAATAAGTAAAATACAAATACCCCGTATTGTGGGGTTCTGTGAAAGCAAGGCTTTCACAGGAAAAATCTTAGCTTTAAATACTTGTAAGAAGAAAGGTTTAAAATCAGTATTATTACCTTATACCACAAGAAACCAGAAACATCAGAACAAATTAAATGCAAAATAGCTAGAAGAAAGGGAATAAGAAAAATAAGAAAGAAAATTGATCAACTTTAAAATGAACAATTGAGAAAATCAAAACAAAATCAAAATTTGGATATTTGCAAAATGAATACAATTAATATAACTCTTAGCAAGATGATCAAGAAAAAAACCCACACAAATTAACCAAAAATGTTTAAAAGAATAGAAAGTGTTTATATCTTTAGATTATATAGACATTAGAGGGATAAAACTTTTTACCAATATATTAACAAATTTCAATGAAATAGACAAATTCCTTAAAAAACAAAAATTACCAGAACTGAGAAAAGAATAAAAATTGTATTTGTATTCTTTTAAAGATTTTATTTAAAAAAAAAAAATTTTAAGATTTTGTTTATTTATTCATGAGAGACAGAGAGAGGCAGAGGGAAGCTGGCTCCCTGCAGAGTAATGCAGTACTTGATCCCAGGATCCTGGTATCATGACCTGAACCAAAGGCAGACGCTTAACCATCTGAGCCATCCAGGCACCCATGATTTTATTTATTTGAGACAGAGAGAGAGAGAGAGAGATTGCATGGGGTGGGGAGAGGGGCAGAGGGAGAAAGAGAAGCAGACTCCCTGCTGATCTGGAGCCAGGGCTCCATGCTAGGACCCTAAAATCATGACCTGAGCCAAAGGCAGATGCTTAACCAACTGAGCCACACAGGCACTTTTTTATTCCCCAAAATAAAAATTTTAAATGTCTAACTTCTGTTAAAGAAAATGTATACATAGTAAAAACCTTCCCCTGAAGAAAATTCCAGGCCCAGCCAGCTTTTCCTACTGCTTAGGAAAGAAATAGTACCAAATCCTACCTAAGCTCTTTCAGAAAAAAGGAGAAAAATTTCCCAACTTGTTTTATAAGGCCAGCACTGCTGTGACATGGAAACCTAACAAAGACTATAAGAAAAACTACAGATGTATACCCTTCACAATCATAGACACAAAAATCCCTAGCAAATACTACCAAATCAAATCTAGCAATAAAAATAAGAATAATACATTGATCAAGATAGGCTTATTTTCAGGAATTCAAGGTTGGTATAACATTGAAAAGACTAATAACATGAAAGAAAAAACATGAGTGTTTATTTGATGCAGGAAAAGCATTTGACAACTTTAACATCTTTTCATGATAAACTCTCTCAGAGATCTAGTATTAGCAGAAAACATCCTCAGCTAAATGAAGGAACTACATTTCTCCAACATATAACATTATATGTATTGATGAAACTCTGAATATTTTTCTTCTACATTTGAGCATAAGGCAAGGATATCCTGAATAGAGACATTAATAACATTGAATTCAACCAGGCCAACAGTCTTATTTAACTTTTTTTTGAAGATTTTATTTTTTTATTTAACAGACAGAGATCACAAGTAAGCAGAGAGTGGGGCAGTATGGTGGGGGGAAGCAGGCTCCCCGCTGAGCAGAGAGCCTGATGTGGGGCTCAGACCCAGGACCCTGGGATCATGACCTGATCCAAAGGCAGAGGCTTAACCAACTAAGCCACCCAGGTGCCCCCGTCTTATTTAACATTTTTATAAGTGATTTTAAAGATCTTCAAGTGTACAAATGCTATTGATTTCTTTCTGGTGGGAACAAGCTAAAAGTACAACACTATCTCTAGTGGAAAGAACACGTTTTCAAATTGTAGGTCAGGATTTACTGGTGGGTTGTAAAATCAATTTATCAAGTAAAGACCAAAATATATATTTTTAAGATTTTTATATATTTATTTGAGAGAGAGGGAGAGCGTGTGGGCATGCAAGCAGGGGAAGGGGCAGAAGGAGAGGGAGAATGAGAATCCTTACGCAGTCTCCCCACTGAGCCCAGACCCTGTCCTGGGGCTTGGTCCCAGGACCCTGGGATTATGACCTGAGCCAAAATCCACAATTGGCCACCCAACCAATTGAGCCACCCAGGAACCCCAAGATCAGAATATTTTTAAATAAAATTGACTAGACTAGAAAATATCAGAATTCACATATCAAGGAGATATTATTTTATACAAATTTTTTTGAAGATTTTATTTGAGAGAGTGCATGCATGCACTAAAGCAGGAGGGAGGGAGGGGCAGAGAGAGAGAGGGAGGAGCAGACTTCCTGCTGATCAGGGTGCCCATGCAGGGAGCCCATACTGGGCTCTGTCCTAGGAACCCAAGATCACAACCTGAGCTGAAGGCAGACATTTAACCAACTGAGCCATCCAGCTCTGTTTTGTAAACTTTTTGCCTGAAATGCATTGAGCTGACTTCTTCCTAAACGGTTTGTTTTTCTTTAAGTGATCAGTGGTTACCCAGGAGTAAGAGAGAGAGGGTAGTGGTGGCTTATTGCTACAGCCCCATCAGGACTTGGCTGCCCTATCCTTAAATGCACTTAAATTGTATGTGTTTGTGTGTGTTTGCTGGATCATGATATATAAAAATGTGATATGTGAAATGTGATAAAAAAACTTCCTGAGGATCCATAAATAGGCAAAAAATGCTATCTGAGCAAGAAAGGTATGGGTACATGCAGGGGGCGGTGAGCTCTAACTTCCTACATGGGAAGGCACCAGGTAACACTATAGACTCTCCCCAACACACAGCATCAGACCTTCAAAATCCTGAGTCTCAGTAGGAAAAGAAAAGGAAAATCCTGTCCTTCCTGTACAAAATTATGTTCTCTCTATACTTAAACAAAACACAGAACAGGCTACAAAACATCAGAATTACCCAGTGCAGCGGCTCAGTGCTAAAATGCACAACTCTAGAGGGTGCTCTCACAGACTATGATGTGAATGGCTCCCCCTGGAGTTGAACAGTGCACAACTCATATAACCTTACCAGGCAGCCAAAAGTATAATGATTAAGAGTACCAAACAAACCTAGGGTCTAGTTCCAGATCTAATCTCAGGCTACATAACCTGGGGCAGGTTAGTTAACCTCCCTGAGCCTCAATTTCCTTAAGAGAACACATATACTCCTAGGACCCAATTCAGCCCCTGGCACATAGTGGTTCTCAATAAATGTGTTAAATGATGTAAAAATGACTAATACCTGCCTTATAAGGTGGTGGTGAGGACTAAATGAATTAACATAGACAAAGTTTTTATGGACAATCTAAAAAATAAAACAGCATTAAACAAGTATCTACAAAGATGACAAGAGTGAAATTTTAAGACTCTTCAGGGTGGAAAGATGCAGGTTGGGAAGGAATTATTTTTGTTTAAATTAATGAAAAAATAAAATAAAAAATTATAAACAAAACAAATTAATGAAAAAATAATCACAAGCTACTGAGAAAAGAAAAATGGACCAGTTGGTATAAAATATATAAAATCTGGATACAAGAGAACTTTGATAGGGTGGAGATTCTTTTCTTTCTTTTTCTATTTGGAGGTATTTCTTGAAGCTTGAGAACACATTTGAAACAAAAAGCAGGAAAGGCATACCTTTTGTTATTTCCAATTGTAGAACAGGTAAAGACAAAAAGTACTGATAACATCAAAGCATTCTAAGAATGACATTGGGCCATGGGAGCCGAAATGTTTGCGTTCTTGTCTGGCATGGGAGGGAGCAGGGTATATGACAGTTCAGGGACATGTGTTCCTTCCTCCCACCGTGCTTCTTTCCTGGTGGAACTGGGGTTTTGGTGCAGTCATGACAATCCTTCACCCTTATTTAAGTCGCACAATGAAGCAGGTCGCCCTAGATTGAAAGCACAAACCCGGACCAGCCGGTCCCCTCCTTCCCCTGTGGTTCTGTGCCTACCTCCCAGCAGGAAGTTGCGGTGCAGTCATTCCCTCCCTAGAGATGGCTGATAACAGAAACCAGCAAAAGTACATTCTGGGAGGGAAGAATCCCTGAGCCCCCAAGAGAGGTCACACCAGTTAGCAGTTAGAAAAGGAGGCATTTCTCACACTTGCTAATGAGTTCGACGCTTGTGAAACATAAACAGGAAGTGGGAGCTCTCCAAAGCGACCTGAAGGAAATCCACTCCCAGTTTGGTCAAAGTGTGAATCCCAGTTCTCTAGGTTGTCAAGGACACTGCCAATTAAGACTGACAGCCCCCAAATTGCGCCCCAGGCGAAGCTTCACCCAGTCCCAGGGACGACCCCATTTTGGTTTGGTTTTTTTTTTTTTTTCCAATCCTTCCCCACAGCCAGGCCACTCAGCATCGGGGTGACTGACCCGAGGCGCGGTGGGAACCGCTTACAGTCATCTCTCAACTCCCCGAACTTGCAGGGCAGGGCAGCGCAGAGGTCAGTGAAATCCCCAGCCAGGCCTTATTTTAGTCATGAATTTCCACTGGCTCCCTCCTCTGACTGCATCAGCGCAGCTCACACCGCGGGCTTGGAGTTTCAGCTGTTTTCCCTGCTCCAGGCTGAGTTAGAAGGTCACACAGACCGGACTCTGCCGGGGGAGGTAAGTGCCCCCCCCCCCCGCGCGCGCGCCACCCCCCGCCCGCGCTTTGCGGAGATCTGGGGCTGCTTGGGGGAGGCGTTTCTGCCCCAAGCTCAGGGCAGTGGGTTAGCTTCTTCCTCCTTCTCTTCCCACGCATTTTAGTCCGTATTAAATAAATTTTGAAACAAAACAAAGCAAACATCTTTTTTTTTTTCCCTGTCAGCCAGTGGCATCTATATAATTTTCCCAGGGCTGTCTTCCCCTCGTTGCCCAATTTATGCTCTTGCCAGAGGTTCCTGTAAATTCAAGGGCAGAATCTGTTTGATTCCCCACAGTAGCTTTAGCAACGGTCACTACGCCTGGCACCCTGGAGGGGGCTCAACTGAACGCTAAAATTTCAGTATGATGGACAGATAGTTTTTTCTAGACTCTCTCCTCCCTCCCGCCCCGGGTGCAGACCGCCAACAGCGCCGCCCAAGTTCCTGGTAGGCGAGGAGACAGCCCACCACGGCGGGCACAGTGCGTCCCCGGGGCCTGGGTCCCACGGGCGGCGGAGAGGGACTCGCAGGCGGAGGCCCTGTGGCCCGAGCTGTGGCCACGTGAAGCGTCACGCCCCGTGCTGCTGCAGGGCAGGCGTCGCCGCCGCAGTTGTGTAACGTTGCAGCCGGAGGGGAGGCGACCCGGGAGCCTCTGCTCTGGAGGGGGCAGGGTAGGGAGGGGAAACGCAGGGCACCGCGCCCGGTGTCTTTCGGTGCCGGACTAACCCAAGTGGGGTTAAAGTGGGCACTGGGATACACGGGGGCGGGGACGCAAGAGGGCACCCGCCGGCCAGCAGGCTTTACCCAGGAGCGGAGCGAGGAGGGAGCGAGGGGCCCGTGGCGCACACGCTCGGCGGTCAGGTGCGCGCAGCGTGCTCGGCGGCGGCCTCGGCTGCCCCTGCGCTTGGCTGCCAGCCCGCTTCCCATGGGGTGACATCCGCCCCGCCCCTCGGCCCCTCCCCACGGCGGGCAATTCCTGGACGCCCGGCTGAGGGGTGGGGGCGGGGAAGCCGGGACGGAAAGAAACACCAGCCTCTGGGGAGGGCAGGGGGGCCGGGCGACTCCCTCCGCTGCGCGCTGGTTCCTCGGAGCCGGCCGGGCGGGGGAGGAGGAAGAGGGTTGGGCTGGAGCGAGCGAGGGGATATTCCTCTCCCGGCTTGAGTCAGACGCGGGCGGATCCGTCCTCCCCCGTTCCCTCCCAGGAGACGGGAACTTACTTCATTTCCCTGGGGCAGGTTCGCCCACGTTACCAAACCTCCCCCCTACCCGGCCCCAGCGCCTCCCCGGCCCCTTCCAGCTTCCGCGCCCCCCACCAGGTTGGGCAGGACCCAGGCCATGCTGCCACCCCCTCTTCGGAAAGGCAGCCGCAGCCGCAGACACCTGGGGGCCGGGGTTGGGGGGGGGGGCTCCCTCGCAGCCGCGGGAGCGTTGTCCAACACGTGAGACTCATGTGATGAAGCCGGGGGAGGGCGGGCAGGTCGCTCCTTCCCTCCCTGGCAGCGGCCAGACGTGCCTGGAGTCACAGGGTAGAACACGTAGCTCCAACCCACCCACTCGCTCCCATTTAACCCAGCCCGCAGCCTCTCTATTACTCCTCAGTTCGCCCCCCCATCCCCCCTCCGCCCTAGCCGGCCCCCCCCCTCCGAGCTCCCTCCCGCCTCCCCGCCCGCCCCACTTCTCATTCACTTGGCTCGCACCGCGCAGACGGCGCAGGGAGCACACACCGCCAGTCTGTGCGCAGAGCTGGAGCCAGAGGCCGCGGGGACACCATGCACGCCCCCAACTGAAGCAGAACCTCAAAGCCGCAGCGCCCGGCAGCTCAAGCGGATTTCAGAGAGCTCAGACTCAGAGGAACCCTTGAGGAGAGACAGCCCCCATCACCCCCGTGAAGCCCCTTGCAGGACCGTGCTCACCCCGACGTTCCGCTACTGCAGACAGGAGTGCACAGTGGCCCCGGCTCGCCGCGCCATGGAGCGGATCCCCAGCGCGCAACCGCCCCCCGCCTGCCTGCCCAAAGCTCCAGGACTGGAGCCCGGAGACCTACCTGGGTAAGTTGGTACTCCCCGGCCCCTTCAAGCCTCAGCTCCAGCCCTGCGTTCTGCGCCGCTCTCAACTCAGAGCCGTTCTGGGCGCATCCGGGGGGCTTTTACTCGCCAGGGCTCTTGCAGCCTATGCGCACGCAAAGTCAAGACCCTACCTGGCCCCTCTTCCTGCAGGATGGATTTTGCCCACATGTACCAAGTGTACAAATCGAGGCGGGGAATAAAGCGGAGCGAGGATAGCAAGGTAAGAATACCGCGCCCCTCGGGACCCCAACCCCTGGCGCGCGCTGTTCTAAGAAAAGTTTTCTCACTTTGAGCTTCGCCGGGCAATGCAAGGGGTGGGTTCGGTGCTTCTATGAAATGGCTTGGACTAGAAGGGGCAGAAAGTGGTTCTGCGTGTGACTCTGCGGTCCCAACTCTAAAGGAGTCGCGGGTGGGGGAGAGAGGGGCTTCTCACCCGCTTCCTCTGGCGCCCACCGCCCCGCCGTGCGCCTTGCAGGAGACCTACAAACTGCCGCACCGGCTCATCGAGAAAAAGAGACGTGACCGGATTAACGAGTGTATCGCCCAGCTGAAGGATCTCCTACCCGAACATCTCAAACTTACAGTAAGTGAGAAGCTGGCCGCTCTCCAAGCCAGCTCTTTTGCCCAGGGAGAGGGCGGGGGTCATTCATTCGCCGCCTGCAGGCTCCACTGGGAACTGCAGGCCAGATGGGCGGCTGGGAGCTTGCGGGTGGCTCTGTTTTGGGGTACCCTTCCCCAGCCCTGGGATTTTTCTGGCAGCCTCATGCAATGAACTGAGAACTGCTTGGACTTCTCCAAGTTGGCTCTAACCCCAACTAGCCTTCGTTTTCAAAGAGTTTAAGCCTTTCCTTTCTGGTGATTTTCAGGGTTCTTTAGTTTTGCTGACTTTGGTAAATGGTAAACCAAGCAACACGCAGATTTTATTTACCCCCTTCTCTCTTCCCTGCCCCTTTTGAAAAATAAAGAGGACTTTTTTGGGTGCGTGATTTTTATGTCCTGTTCTTTCTTGGCAGTAGCCAACAGCTTACTGGCTTGGCAGCCTTTGGTTGGGGAAAGGAAAATAGTATTTGAGGAGGAAGTAAAAAGCCTAGATGAGCTGAAAGTTAGGAAAGGGTGTCAGGAAAGAAGCTAGGGGAAGCCTCTTGGCTGCCAGACACAGTAGAAGTCCCTCCTCAGGTTGACAGCACTGCAGAGAAATGTTATCTCTGGATTCCCCTGAGTTCAGGTCAGCAGTGGCTGCTGGAGAAATGTATCTGTCAGAGCTTTCTCCTGATGTAGCTGCCTCTTCCCAAATGCCTCTAAAGATAAGTGACACTTGTTTTTTATTCTTTAATCAGAAGTGTGTGGATGTATGTATACAAACACAAACTTTTTAAAAATGTCATCTCCAAACTTAAAAATGAAATGTTATCAGTCAGGAAAGGCTATTTCTCCCCCGCCCCCCAAGAGATATTGCTCATTGCTAATAAGTGTCCCAGAAGTGGGACTTCTCTGACCTCCCTGCTGACTAAGGCTCTTTTTTATTCCAGACTTTGGGTCATTTGGAAAAAGCAGTGGTTCTGGAACTTACCTTGAAGCATGTGAAAGCACTAACAAACCTAATTGACCAGCAGCAGCAGAAAATCATTGCCCTGCAGAGTGGTTTACAAGCTGGTGAGTGCTGAGTCTGGTTATCATCACCTGAGAGTTGTAGCACAAATACCCTGTGGGCTCAACATCTGGTATAAGAAACATTCTTAAAACAAATGGCTTGTGCACGTTAGTTGGGGGAGATGTCATTTTATCTTTCCTAAAAGGTCAGACTTTTCATTTGGAATGCTGCTGCTTGCCACCTGGCATGAACACGTATTAGTCAAGTGGTAAAATATTTCTGTGGCATTTTGGTTTAAGGGTTTCTGGGTTCTGGGACATGTTCCCCCTCTTGTTTAAAATGCCAGGGCACATATAATTTGTGTCGTGGGTGTTTTATAGTTGGTCATCTTAGTCCTCTTTCATTGGAGAATAAATCATGGGTATGCCCCAGTGTCTTCCTGTTTCTCTACTTCCTTATCACTCTGTGTGTGGTATGGTCCTGGCAGGATGACAGCAGGAGCTTTTCCTGCATTTCATGTGGTTCCCTGAATAGCCACTAGGTATCTTGGTGAGTTGCACAATCTAATGAAACCGGTGAAGTTTCATCATTAGTTTCTGTCGACTTCCAGAGAATCACAGTCACCTTGTAACCTTCTAGTTTCACCCCTTCCAAATAATACTGTACAGACCAGGGAGAAAATCTCCTACCCACTCCCTCATTCCATTCTTCTTGCCCTTCTTTCCAAGACTAGTATGATGAGAATCAGAAAAATGTAGCAGGTGCTTCTGCCAGTTTCTTCATTGAAAATAGGAAGATGATGATACCTGATTACTTGGGGCTTGTGGATAGAACACGCGGAAAAGGCTTAGAAATAGCTTTGAAATTTGAAGCGTCCAGCGCAACTGCAACTTTTTCAATCGAAAATAAGCTTACTTGGGTGACATCGTTCTTTTATTCTTTATCTCATTCTGTGACTGGTCTTTGTCCAGTCTGGCTCTGGTAAGACAGATGTTCTACAAATCCACTCTAGTTATAAACATACAAGGATGTTCAGTGCTGTGTCATGTATAATGAAAACTCAGGAACAAGCTATCAATTCAAGAGGGGAAGTAGTCCATCTCTCTTAATTTTGTTCTGTTTCTGTGATGGGATATTATGCTACCATTATAACTCCTCTATTTTACCTCCGAGTGGTAGGATAATGGGTTAATTTTGTTCTATTATTTATACTTTTCAATATAATCCAAATTTTTTCTGATCATACTACTTTCGGAGTTAGGAACACAAATCAGCAAGGGCCAGTAGCAAAAAGAAAAGCTCCCACCCAGTCTTTGAGGTGTAGGTATCAGGGTGAACCCCACGGGGCCTTCTGAAATGTCTTCCTTTGGATGTGTGTCGATGCAGGTGAGCTGTCGGGGAGAAATGTTGAAGCAGGTCAAGAGATGTTTTGCTCAGGCTTCCAGACGTGCGCCCGGGAGGTGCTTCAGTACCTGGCCAAGCATGAGAACACTCGGGACCTGAAATCTTCACAGCTCGTCACCCACCTTCACCGTGTGGTCTCAGAGCTGCTGCAGGGGGGTACCTCCAGGAAACCGTCCGACCCAGTTCCCAAAGCCATGGACTTCAAGGAGAAACCCAGCTCCCTGGCCAAAGGCTCTGAAGGCCCTGGGAAAAACTGTGTGCCGGTCATCCAGCGGACTTTTGCTCACTCGAGTGGGGAGCAGAGTGGCAGTGACACGGACACAGACAGTGGCTATGGAGGAGAATCCGAGAAGGGTGACTTGCGTGGTGAGCAGCAGTACTTCAAAAGCGATCATGGACGTAGATTCACCATGGGAGAAAGGATCGGTGTTATTAAGCAAGAATCTGAAGAACCCCCAACAAAAAAGAGCAGAATGCAGCTCTCAGATGATGAAGGCCATTTCACGGGCAGTGACCTGATCAGCTCCCCGTTCCTGGGCCCCCACCCACACCAGCCTCCCTTCTGTCTGCCCTTCTATCTGATCCCGCCGTCAGCAACTGCCTACTTGCCCATGCTGGAGAAGTGCTGGTATCCCACCTCCGTCCCCGTGTTATACCCGGGCCTCAATGCCTCAGCGGCAGCCCTCACCAGTTTCATGAACCCAGACAAGATCTCAGCCCCCTTGCTCATGCCCCAGAGACTCCCTTCTCCCTTGCCTTCCCATCCAGCTATCGACTCCTCTGCCCTGCTCCAAGCTTTGAAGCAGATCCCCCCTTTAAACTTAGAAACCAAAGACTAGGGGACCCTGCTGCTCTGCTCTCCTTCCTCCCTACTCCCCCGCCCCTCTCCAAAAAACAAACAAACAAACAAACAGTGTGACTGCAGCAAGATTATTCTAGCATGTATGCTGAGATAATCTGAGGCACGGAGAGAAGATCTGGGGTGCGTGTATGCACGCGTCTGTGCACGTGCCTCGGTTGTCGCTATAGGACATGAAAGCTCCTTTTGGCCTAGGGAAGATATGAAGGATGGCCTGACATCAGAAGATTCTGCGGGGGGGATTGTAGCAGATCTCTGGGCTTTCCCCCATCCCAGAGAAGAGCCCCCTCAGATACAGAAAAAATCAGCTGGATTTTTCAAAAGCTTCAAAGTCTTGGTCTGTGAGTCAGTCCTCATTTTGGGAGCCAGGTCTGTGGCTTTAAGAAAAAGGTACTTTCAAAAGAGGGCTTTCCAGAATGCCGTTCCTAGCCGGCTCTCACGACCCCACCCTTCTCCCTTTTATTGTTGCCCTGACTCACCAAACGTAGGGGGGAGAGGGCAGCCGCATGGAGCTTTCTGCTAAGTGGTGAGGTAGCAGACACTGGCATAGCACGGTAGTGGTTTGGGGAGATTTCTACAGGTCTGCTCCCCACCCCCTGCCTCCGATGAATAAAGAGAATGTAGTTCCCTACTCAGGCTTTCATAGTGATTAGCTTAATAAGGAACTGAAAAGGGCCCGCTGGTAAAGCTGAGCTGCCAGGGAATGAGGGAGGAGTCCCTTGGGCCTCTGGTACCTGTTTCTAAGTCTCACCAAGAAAACAATCATGCTGTCGCGGGAACCAAAGCAGGGTCTGAGAAACGCAGGTGCCTAAGTTCCAGTCACCCCCAAAATGCATAAAGCCAAGTAACAAATTGCTACCTTCAACAAGCAGAGCTAGACTCGGTTTGCAGTTCTATCCTAAAACTCCTTTTCACCAAGCTTAGCTTAAAGGCCTAACCAGCTCTTGGCACAGCAAGATCCTTTCTGCAGGCTAATGCCCCTTGCCCAATGGCATAGGGAGTGTCCTTATTGCTAAAAAGGATTCTGTCTCCTTCAAAGAAGTTTTATTTTTGGTCCAGAGTACTTGTTTCCTGACTCGTCCAGCTAGCCCTGCACCAGCTTTTCAAAATGCACTATGCTTGATCGCCGATCGTGTTCTAACTTTTTCTTTTCCTGTTTTTATTTTGGTATAAAGTCATTGCCCTTATTTGTAAAACTGTTATAAATATATATTATATAAATATATTAAAAAGGAAATGTTTCAGATGTTTATTTGTATAATTACTTGATCTACAAAGTGAGAAAAATGAATGTATTCCTGTTTTTGAAGAGAATAATTTTTTTCTCTAGGGAGAGGTACAGTGTTTATATTTTGGAGCCTTCCTGAAGGTGTGAAATTGTAAATATTTTTATCTATGAGTCAATGTTAAGTAGTTGTTTTAAAATACTTAATAAAATAATCCTTTTCCTGTGGAAGAGAAAGATGGTCTTCTGCATTTTTCTTCTAAATACCCCAGTCCTGTAATAGGGCTGTCTTCCTGCCCTCCCCTCTTGGCTGGAGGCAACAACTAGTTAATCCTGGTGTCACCTCATTCAGCTTTTTATGTGCCTTGTATTCGGTCAGACAAAATAATCTTGGTCAATTTTGTAGGTAAATATTTATTTTTTTAACGTTTGCTAAAAGTTCATGGTCACGCTGTGCCTCCTTCCAGAGTTAGGCAAAAAGTACATTGTCCCCCCACCCCCTGCCCCAGCCTGCTTTTCTCATGGTCCTTAGAACCTGACAGAAAATGAAATTATGGAATTGTTAGGCCATAGGGTCTGGGGAGCTTGCTGGAGCGGTAGGCACATGGAGAAAAGATTTAATGGATTATTATGCAATAATTGCTGCTGGGGATAGCACCTCTGCCAAGCCAGTCTAACTTTTTTGAGTCTAGCAAAGTCTAATGGATTTGCCATATCCTGTCTTACTGCTGCTGAAGGCAACATTCCATAATTATTTTCTACATCCTTCCTGGACTTCCTCTCGTTGGGTGTGTTTGTGCATGAATGAATATTGGTGTTCCTTAGTCAAGGGCTCTTACCAAAAAAAAAAAAAAAAAAAAAAAAAATTCCGTGGGAAATGACCTGGTCGAGTATTTTTGCCTTTCCCCATCTTCCCGTGAGGGATGTCCTGATGGCCAGATACCTGCCATGCTTCAGATCCCCTTCAGACCTGGAGTCTTCCAGAACACTCTGGTCTATCTGGAGCCTAAGCAGGGCACCTGCCCCCAGGGAGTTCTCAGCCACCAAAGACACTAAACCTGCCCATCATGACTTTGCTTCAAACGTCACCTTCCCTGTCTCCCAATGAGCCAGTAGGTGAGGTGAGAGTGAGCATTGCCGGGCTGTGGGAGATGCAGAACACATGCTCTGAAAGACACAGAGATCCCGGGGCAGCATGGAGTCCCGTTCAGAGCCCCGCACCAGGATTCAGGAGATGAACTGATGGCCTGTCATCCCCTTCCACGCCTGGTCTTGACTAAGTAAAATAAAGATTCTGAGCCCTTGTCACAAGTCCTAGAGCAAGCAGATGGCAAATTCTGGAAGTCCCTCCTTCTCCTAGCTCTTGAGGGTCTCCAGGTCTCCCGCCTGCGAAATCCTTGAAATGCCTCCGTGAATGGCTAGGCTTTTCTGGTAGACTTTTTCGGTAAAAACTTAAACAAGTCAAGTTTCTCCCAGGGATGGAACATGGGGTTGAAATCAGGGCAAAAGGCCTTTTGCATGCCCCTCTTTCCTGGGCCGTAACTCAAGGAGTAGGAGGAGGAGACTGAAGGAAGAGGTGCAACCTGAACTAAAAAAAACAGCTGAGGGTTCAGTCACGGAACAGTCGATCCAGAGTCGCCCTCCTGGAGTCTGCGCGGTCACGCACCCGTGAACGGAGCCGCCGTCCCGCAGCCTCCTCTGCTCTTGCCTTTCCTTCTAGCCCATTTGCTGCAGGTTCCAAGTGGCTCCCAGGGAGACGAGAGGAGGGGCTTGCACCCCAGCCCGTAGCCCATTCGGGACAAAGAGGACCTCTGTTTAAAAGGGGTGTGAGTGTGAGGGGGTGAAGCGCTGGCTTTGAGGCCGGGGAGAGGTGGCAGGAGGCAGGGGAGCTGAGGCTGGGGATCTGGCCGCCTTCAGACAGGGCGTGACCCTCCGGGCCTGCCGGGATGGTCTCACCCAGCGCTGACCTGCCTCGCCTGTTGACACAACGTCACGTTTCCGACTGCAGCCCTTTCATGTGCGGCCCGCGGCTAAATGCGGCTGCCGGTTCCTGGAAGCAGACGTGCCTGGCACCGCGTCAGCAGAAACCTGATCCCCGGGGAAGCTTGGCACGGCCACGGGATCGCTCGGCCCCCAGAATAGGGCCTGGCAGCGGGCGCCCGGTAGCGCTGCACCCCCCCCCCCCCCACCAACCTCGCGCCCAGCAGGAAGGAATCCAAGCGCTCTCCCGAAGGGGTGGGGTAGGGAGCTGGATTTAGGCAGGGCATTGGGACAAGGGCCTAATTAACTACAAGCTAGAAGCTTCCCACGGGTCATCGCTTGTTAATGAAGCCTAACAACCTAGAAGCACCATTATGAGTAGTATTACAACTCTCGTTTTGGAGAGCAATAAAAGCAGGCTCAGAGAGGGGAGGTAATTTGCCCAAAGTCACACAGCTTCCCAGTTGCTAAGCCATCAGTGGAATGGTGAATAGGTTGCACTGTGTCTCTCCTTAATCGGATTCAAGGTGAAGGCTTTCAGAGTTTGGTTGTTAATAATAATGATAATAATAGCAACAGAACTACTGCTGTTAACAGCAAACCCATGCCTAGCACTTAAAATTTGCCAGGCATTCTTCTAAGCACTCACACACAATTTAATTCTCACAGCAACTCCATGAGATAGCTATAATTATTAATCCCCTTATATGGTTTTAAAAGACGTAGGCACAGAGAAGTTAAGTAACTTGCATAAGGTCACACAGCTCTATTGGTGAAGTAAATTCAAACCTAGGCAATTTGGCTCCAATGTCTATGTGCTTAGCTACAAAATCACATTGCTCTTGTACCTCAATGATAGTAATAATAATAAAAGTAAAAGTAGTAATAATTACAACTGTTACTACCATATTTTGAGTACTTTCCCCGTGCCATGCACTATATTAAGCACTTTGTGTGAATTATCTCTATTTCCTCTAGCAACTGTGACAGATAAGAGATATTAATATGCCCATTTTACAGATGACACAACTGGAGCTCAGAGAGAGGAAATGCCTCATCTAGGGTGATACATCATTTAAAGACAGTGTCATGCCCTTTCGCTGGTATGGAACTGCTTCTAAACCAAGCTTCTGTTGGGCTTAGACATGCCATGAACTCATTTAATCCTCAAAATAGCCCTATGGAGTACGTATTATGCTCTCAAGTGGGTAGATAACTGACACCCGGGGTAAAGTTATTTGCTTACCTCTGCTTTCTTACGAATGCCCCCACACACCATCCTACAGCAAAAAATGGGCCCGTTCTCTAGTTAAAGAACTAACCCCATACGCATCTGGGGTCACCTGGGGGCGGGGGGTTGGTGCTAGAGACTGACTACGCTGAGAACCAGAACCTGGGTTTGAGGAAATTCTGTCATATTTTCTGGAGTGGGACTGGAGCTATCACATCTCTCCTCAGGTTAGGAGAGAGACAGGTAGAGAGGCCTGGAGGAGGAGCTGCATGTAGACCACTCAGGTCAAAGCAGCTCTGTGGAAGGGAGGGAGGCAGATAACTCAGTTCCATGCTCTCTCGCTGGAAGGGAACCTAGGCAGGCTCAGAGACCAGGCCACTGCAGCTGCTGTCTCTCTCCCTTCCTTCAGCCCTCCCAATCCCTGGCCCTTCTCTCTAGCCCTTGGCTGGTGAGGCGTAAGCAAGAGGCCACTTTGCTTTGGGGAATGGGCATGGTCTCTCAGGTGGGAGCTTGCCTTGTTGAGGGGTTTCTCCTCAGGCCTCTAGAGCCCACTGCAAGACTCAAAGAGATAGAATGTGTTGAGTTTCCAAGTGCTCTCATATAATGACTATGTGTTAACAGGATCGGCGTGTTCTCCTGAGACCCAGAATTCCCAGAGGTGCCACGTGGTGTGGAGGGTGGGGAGGCTCTGGGTTTCTCACTGCCTCTTCAGCTGGAGCAGCTTCCTTTTTCCTCTGTCCTATGTCTTGTAATGATTTGTTTGAACAAGAGTTCTACTGCTAAAAACATCCCACACGTGTTTGGAAGGCACCAAACTATAGCCCCTTCCTCAGGCATGGCTTCACATCTCCTGCCTCTTTCTCTAGGATCCCGAGAGAGGCTGAGGCCACTCAAAGCCACCTCCACCCCCCCAAAACCAGCACCACCCCCCTGTTTATCCCAAGCCATCTGTTTGGCCCGACTACCACAGCAGAACATGAGCCGGGCGAAGCCTCTCCCATTGGCTACGGGAGGCACTGACATGCTTGTCTCGCGGCTGGGCCATCCAGTCTTGTGATGTGGCTGGATTTGGGCCCAGAAGGTTTCTTCTGCTGTCGATGGGACCCTCCCTTCCCCTTCCCAGAGGAATCTTAAGAAAGTCACTGAGGTGGGACATGAGGGAATGAATCACCAGGCTGCTAGGTAGTGGGGTCAGCCTAGGGCTGAGGCCAAAGTGATGAAGACAGCCAGCCTCTCTTCCTTTAAGTCCCAGCCATGCTCTCTGCGTCTCCCACTCACCTTTGAGAAGGAGAAAGGGAAGAAACGTGCTTATTTATTTGTATGAAGGCACCCGCTTTTTCTGAAATTGCATTATGAATGGCATATGGAGATAGGGATTATGCAAGGGTCCCTGGGGAATTCAAGTGGGGAGGTGGGAGGAGGAGGAAAAAGTACTCTCCTTCCAGAAAGTAAAAAAAAGAAAGTGTTTCTAAAAGTTTTAAATACAATATCTAATATTTTTGTATCTTTTTCTTACTATGGAGAATTTAAAACATATATAAAAGTAGACAGAAACAACAAAAGGAAAAATGACCCAATTTAAAAATAGGCAGAGGACTTGAATAGACATTCCTCTAAAGAAGATACACAAATGGCCAAGAAGCACATGAAAAGATGCTCAACATCATTAGTCATCAGGGAAATGCAAATCAAAACCACAGTGAGATACCACTTCACACCCACCAGGACGGCTGTAATGAAGAAAAAACAAAACGGAAAATAACAAGTGTTGTCGAGGACGTGGAGAAATTGGAACCTTCATACATTGCCAGTGGGAATGTAGAATGGTACAGCTGCTTGGGAACAGCTCCTCAAAAAGTTAAATATAGAATTACCATAGAACCCTGCAGTCTCCACACCTAGGTATATACCCCAGAAAATTGAAAGCAGTTACTCTAGCAAATAACACAGGTGTACATGTTCACAACAACCAAGAGATGGCAACAGCTCATGTGTTCATCAGTGGATGAACGGGTACACAAAATGTGCTGGGTATATACATACACACACGTATATATATTAGACTAAAAAGCAATGAAGGGCTGATATATTTTACGGTATGGATGAGCATCAAAAACATTACACTCCGTGAAAGAAGCTGGACACAAAAAGCCACATATTGGATGATTCCATTTATGTGAAATCTCGAGGACAGATAAATGCACACGGACGGAACTCAGAGTGGTGGTCTCCAGGGGCTGGAGCGTGGGAGAAATGGTGGGAAAGTACTCAGTGGGTACAGTGGTTTCAGTTTGAAGTGATGGAATTATTTTGGAACCAGATAGAGGTGGTAGTTGCCTAAGTTTATGAACCTGCTCGGTGGCGCCGAATTGTTCACTTTAAAATGGTTAATTTTAGGGCGGTTGGGTGGCTCAGTCAGTCAAGCATCTGCCTTCTGCTCAGGTCATGATCCCAGGGTCCTGGGATTGAGCCCTGCATTGGGCTTCCTGCTCAGCAGGGAGCCTGCTTCTCCTTCTACCTCTGCTGTTCACCCCCTTGTGCTCTCTGGCTCTCTCTCTGTCAAATAAATAAATAAAATCTTCACAAAAATTAAAATAAAATGGTTAGATTTGTGATTTCTGGTTGGCTTGGTTGGTTAAGCATCCCACTCTCCATCTTGGCTCAAGTTTTCTTTACTTTACTTTTCTTTTCTTTTCTTAAATTTATTTGAAAGAGAGAGAGCTCAGAGGTAGAGTGGGAGGGAGAAGCAGATGCCCTGCTCAGCTAAGAGCCCGATGTAGAGCTCAATTCCCAGGACCCTGAGATCATGACCTGAGCCAAAGGCAGACATTTAACACCCGACCGAGCCACCCAGGCACCCTCACTTCAGTTCTTGATCTCAGGGTTGTGAGTTCAAGCCCCGTGTTGCTTTAAAAAAAAAAAAAAAAAAGGTTAATTTTCCATGAATCTCACTGATATAAATTATTTTTTAGAAAATATCCAGCATAGCATAACAAATCCTCTTTGTACCACTTGCTTGGGTTTAATAATCCTCAACTCACGCTCAGTATCATCTGTAATATATGTACTGATCTGCTTCCCCTGCTCATATATTATTTAGAAGCAAATCTGGACATCATATAATTTCATTTATAAATATTTTAATGTATATCTCTAAAAGGTAAGCATTCTTTAAAAATTACAATAGCATTATCACACCTAAAACAACTTACTTATACTGAAAGATAATTTTATTTGTATTTTTTTATAAAATTCGATTAAAAAAATAGTATTCTAACTGTACTGTCACCAGAAGCACACAGTTACCAAAAATGCACACATTTCACTTACTGTCTCCTGGAAGGCAATTTAAAGACTAATTTTCTGAGTACAAGTACAGAATGGTTTCAAAACTAAAAGCATGAAAAACAATCAGTGAAAAAAATTATTCTCCTGTCCCAATTCATCCTCTCTCACCCAGTCCCTCTCTTCACCAAAGTCACCTACAAGTAGGCCACTAGGCATTGTTTTATTTTAGAGCTTATTTATATTTATGTGTGCAAATAGGAACATGCACCACCATTTGTAGTCTTTTCTCATACAAAAATAACATGCTATCTATGCCATTCTGCCCTTATTTTTCATTTACTATATCTTGGCAGCTATCCCCATGAATATATAGAAGGGCTTTTAATTCTTTCCCCAACTATGTAGTATATTATTGTATATATTATCATTTATCTGACCAGTTCCTTACAATGGACATTTGCGTTATTTCTGAGCTTTGGCAATTAGCAACAGGGCTGCAATGACTAATTTTATACACGCATCATTTTGCATGTGTACAACTATACTTTGGGGTAAACTCCCAGAAGTGGGATTGCTGCATCTGTAGCACGAGGATCTATCATTATGATGGGTATGACCGAAGCTGTCTTCCATGGGGCTGTGACAGTTCATATCCCTTTAGTGACGTAGCAGAGTTGCTGTCTGGGAAGTAGTTTGCAAGAGAATTTGGAAGCCTGGGAACGTGTATATCTTCAGACCAAGAGATTCTACTTCTAGGAGTTATCCTAAGGGAGCTGTGAATCCGGTGTTCAAAGATTTAGCTACAAGGATGAACATCTCTGTGTCATAGTAAAAAAATAAAATAATAATCATCAGAAAAATGACCTATAGGAGCCTGGTTGAGTAGCTGAGTAATTGATGGTATACGTAAATGCTGGAATACTACACAGTCATGAAAAAGTATCTGCAGAAAGTATCATTATTATTTATTTCTTATTAAGGGGAAAAGTAGGTCACAAAACCGTATCTTCAGAATGATCCCATTCTTTTTAAATGTTCTTTCTCTTCCTCAATTTCCACTCCTGTAAAATGAGGGCAATAATAATCTGCTCACTGAGTTGCTGTAAGGATTTAAGTTAGTTAAAATGTCTAAGATGCTTAGAGCGGTATCTGGCACAGAGGAAGTTCTGTGTCGGGGTTAGTGAAAGTCAGTGAAAATCACCATCTTTCTTATCATTATTAATTGTATTATCATTGCATAAGAGAAAGCTCTGGCAGACAATATAACAAAATTTTAACCATTTAGCAGGACTTAGAGTGATTATTACTTTGAGAATTTTTGCTTTTCTTTATTTTTTAAAAAAAATAACGAACATGTATCATTTCTGTAATATATATCATAAAGGCAAAAAAAAAAAAAAGGACAAGAATGGAATAATGGAATTCTTCTGAGGTAGTATTGGAAATCTGCACTCGGCAGAACCCCAGTATGATGTGGAAAGAAAAGGCTGGACGTTTTTCTTTTGGTTTGTCAGCTCAGCCTTGGGCAGGGCCAGCTCTGCACAGGAGGAAGAAGGCAACTCCCTCTGACAGTCAGCTGGAAGGAAGGGGAAGGCTCTCCCCGCCCACATGCACAAGCTTTGAAGGGGACTTTAACAATGAGAGCAGTGACAAAAGGTACAAATACACACAGCGGCCTGTCAAAGTCTTAAGACGGGGGTCCAACTCCTTCACTGCTGTGTCCCTAGCACCTCTCCTGAAAGAGAGCAAAAATTCAGCCGATGTTTCCAGCATGAACAAGTGAACCGAGGCTCTGCTGTGTGACGTTGGGAACCTTCTTTCACCTTCCGAGTCTCAGTCTCCTCCCCCACCCAATGAGGGTATTAGCGATCTTGGGAAGATGAAAAGAAAAGTCTGTACGTAGACTAAGTAGCACCTGGCTCAAACTGGGCACGCGGCAGGTGCCCAAGCATTTGAGGAATAAATGAATGAAAAGAACGAAGGGCACTGACAGGAGCTTATTCACATTAAAGCACAAATGACCGATGACATTCTTCCCTGAGAGAAGCTTTGGAGGGGATATAGGGAGAAGCTGGGGGACATCTAGCCTGTACCCCAGACTTTCTGCTCAGTACTGTACTAGGCACAACGCATGCACTACCTTGTATAATTTCCATTTTGCATGTACAGAAATTGAGACTCCGTGAGATCAAATGACTTACCCAAGGTCACATGGCAGGCAGATGGCACAGCCAGGATTTAAGCCAACATATGACTCAAAAGTCCTTGCCAAAGAGCCTTGGATGACAACGCAAACGGTGTCCTGAGGAGGGAAGAGGTTCTGGGGCACCCATCAGAGACAAGCGGCACTCTGTGCCTGGTGCCGAATTACCCAAAAGGCAGGTGCACAAAGGGCCCTGGGAAAGCAGCCTGGCTTCCTCCACGGCCCCGGATACTGGAAAACCATTTCTTTTTGATATTTCCGAAGAAACCATTGAGATAATCTCATGAAGCAAATCAAGACCTTATTGGGTTTTTCTACATTTATTTTGTTTAGTGTTGTTTTCTGTTTGAATTTCCTCTGGGGAGGGAGCACCATGACATTTATGCCTCAGGATATTAGGGCTTAATTCCCCCCTGGAGTCTTAGGACCTCTCTAGACCTTCCCCAGTGGGTGCTAGGCCACACTATAGGAGTTTGGGCCACACTATAGGAGAAGCACCCTGCTTCCCTCGGGGCTCCTGAGGCCGAATTCGGGTGTTTCCCAGGGCAGTGGCCTGGGCTCCCCTGACCCATGGCTTCTCACGGACCAGCCCTTCAGACAAGGCACTCACTGTCCAGGCATGTTCCAAGCCACCGGCTCGAGTCTGAGCCAGCGCAGGCCTGTTGCAATGAGTCAGCCTTTCACTGGGGAAAAACGTGGTGACTGGCCGACAAGTCACTTTTTCCAGCTTGGCCCTGGTCCTGGGCTGGGTTTTGGGAGGGTTTCTTTTTTCCCTTTGGGATTCTGCTGCCTAGGGCATGCTCCTGGGGGGTCCTGGGAAGCATGGGGGCTGGAATTCTTATGCTGGGGGTAGGTCAAGTTGCTTTAATCCGGCAGGATGAAGGTGTCCCTCCCCTACATAGAGAACATGGAGGCCACAAATATTGTATCTGCATCTCCTACACAGGTGAGCTCAGAATGGCCGCTAGGGAAGGGGTGTACGCAAAGACGTCCACCCTGCACCCTTTGCATGCCATGGTGGCCCAGCACCCCCAGGGACCCAGGGCTTGGGGTATACTTGGCCCCTTACCAACTAGAATGCTTTCCTGAAGATGCTGCTGCCTAGGGCCCCTGGAATCTTAAAGCCTGCACCGTTACCTTCGGTGAACCTGCCCCTGCCCCAGCTCAATGCCAGGGGTTGGGTTTCAGAGCTGTTCACTTTGCCATCCCTTCTGACTCCCCTCCAGCTTCCCTGAGGTTTGCACAGCTCAGCTGACACAGATTCTCCCAGTGTAACTGGGGGAGGGAGAGGCGATGACCATTAGTCAAAGGTGGGAAGGGTGTGTGCGGGTGGGGTTTGGCCCTTAGTGACTCGGGGAGCAAATTCTTTCTCTCTGAAGGAAAGACTATGCTCTCTGCCTCTCTGCCTCGGAGGCTCTGGCTTACACCACCTCATCGTTTTTGTGATTCACAAAGACTAACCTCTCTCACCAGACCATTCATTCGAGCACAGATATTTACCGGTATCCTTTACTGTTAGCCCAGATTTGGGGCTTTGGGGTGTAGCAGTGTAGAGAACAGTTGAGCTCCCGTCTTTGTAAAGTGGAGAGTCTGAGGGGGGACACAGGTACTCGCCAGATAATTATCTACACAAGCAGATACCAACAATCCGCGACAGAAAAAGAGTATGCAAGAGAAGCCATCAGGGCCTGGTGCCAGAGAAGGCTTGCCAGAGATAGAACAGATAAGGAGGAGTAGTCTGGTTGGAGTGGGGAAGAGGGTGACACTGGTGCTTCTTATGGGTTGAACTGTGTCCCCCACCCCCTGAAAAAAAAAAAAAAAAAGATGTTGGAGTTCTAACACCCTGATATCTCCCAGTGAGAACTTATTTGGAAATAGGGTCTTTACAGAGGTAAGCAAGTTAACCTTGCTTGAGGTTATTAAGGTGGGCCTTCATCCAATAAGGTGTCCTTACACAAAGGACAGTGTGGACCCTGAGACAGACATGATACAGGGAAGAGGCCATGTGAGGACGAAGGCAAAGATCAGAGTGATGCTGATCTCTCAGCATCTCTTAGGAGCCGATTCTCCCTCGACGCCCTCAGAAGGAACCCCTGCCGACGACAACTTGATTCTATACTTTCTGGTCCCTCACAACCTGAGAACATAAATTTCTGCTCTGGAAGCCACCCAATCTGTGGTCCTCTGCTACCTCTGTTGCGAAAGCCTTGAAGGTGAGGGGTGTGAGGCCAATTTCAGAAAGCAAGCCACCCTGGTTGGAATGCAGAGTCACCAATCCCTTTATCTCTAATGAGAGGAAAGTGGGTCAGTGAGGGCGCCTCGGGCAACTATAAAAAAATAATAAAAATAATAACCACCTTGAAGATGGGTAGAATGCATGAGATAAGCTCAGGGAGGCAGGAAGTGACTGGGCTGGGTGGAAGTTTCCTTGTGGGGATGAGGACCAGAGCCGTAAGTAACCCTAGGAGAGAGAGAAATCTATCAGACTCACAGGGCAGGAGACCTGGAGTCTTGGAGCTGTGTGACGTTGGGCAACTTGCTTTCTCTGTGTTTTAGCTCTTCAAGCTCTTTCCTTATCTGGGACATTCCATGACCATGTGACTAGCAGCGTGCTTGATGCTGACACCCTGTGTGTGACCGGCAGGGTGAGAGCGAAGAGAGAAGAATGAAAAATAGTATCCAACCTCATTTTTGTTCTTAGGGAGCTTAGAGTCTACTTGAGGAAATGGCATTCGTTCAGGCCAGTATACAATAAAAGTGTGAAGTGTGGTAAGACGACAGCATCAGCTATTCTCAGGGGCTGAAGTAGGGGTTTCCCGTATTGGTGTGGAGGGGTGGTCCTGATACCTGGATCAAGGCCCCCTGGTGGTTACACCTGTGCTGTGCAACTCCATCTCTCCCACCCCTCCATTGGCTATTGATCCAGGGAATAAACACATGACCTAAACTGGACCAATCAGTCTTTCCCTGGGATTTTGGATCTAGGGAAGAAAATTCAGTTTCTTTCTAAAGAAATAAGATTTTTTGGTGGCCACGTTTCCTGCCACATAGAAGGGGCCAGTCTGAGGGAATGAAACTGACAGGCAAACTCAGAGAGAGCAGCAAGTCTGGGGACAGAGAGGGACAAGCAAACTCTGCAGTTTGCTTGTCCAATGCAGGGCTCATCTCAGGACCCCGATATGGTGACCTGAGCAGAAAGCAAGAGTCAAGTGCTCAACCAACTGAGTTACCCAGATGCCCCCAGAATCCCCTTCTTCTTAAATCAACAGAACAACTGCTTTCACGAATTGAGCGCATTCTCTGTGGCCTGCACCCTTCTTACCTTATCTCCAGAATCGTCTCATCTTCTGGTGTCAGAGGCTTGTCTAATCACCCTTTGGGATTCCTTCCCCACCCCCCACCGCCCCGCCTGGCAGTTGGCAGTCTAGAGCAAGGTCAGCCTCCGTGGCTGTTCTTTTAAAAGCCATGCAATCTTCCTTGATAATGACCAGCATTTTTAAGGCAAAAATTGACAAATATTTAGGACACACACGGGCTTCACGAGCTAAGGAAGCCCAGAACTCCGACCTGTGAGTTGGACTAGCTCCATCCAGGATGGTGGATGAGCCACAGTGGGAATGGCAGAGCCCAGGGCCATCGCTTCATCTGCTGGCTGCCTTCGCCGGGGGACTAGATTTCACTCGCTATCTCCGCTGGTGATCTCTCGAGCACCCACTTCACCCTGGTGTGGGAATCCGCTGCTTATTAGTTTGAGGCCAGGCCAACCAGACAAGAAAAGGCACATCCCAGTTTCAAAGGGCTGCTGCAGAGCTGGGCAGAGGCTGGTGCCACCTCCCCCCACCCCCACCCCCAACCTGCGGTGAATCCGGCTGCACCAGGATCCAGCCAGCACTAGGCAGGACGAGGTGCTGCTCTGCGGGCTGGAGGGCTTTCTAAGTTGCCAACGGATCTGATGGAAATTCATTTTCCAGGCAGCCTCATCTTTCAGGAGAACAACCTCTGGGGTCTTTTTGGGAAGTCCCAGGGATAAAAGTCCTTTTGGAGAAAAATGGCCCTTAAAAAAATGCACCCTCACTCTTAGACACATGAACTCTTAAATAACTTTAGAGCATTTCTTTGTTCCTGGTACTATGCTAAGCACTCTATATACACGGGACCTCTCTTATTCCTTAGGACCCCTCATGCAGAGAAGATGACTCCCCTTATCACATCACCTGGGGAAAACTAATGGTCAGATTTTTTTGGAGGTCATATGGCTAATAAGTGACAGAGCCGGGGTCAAACTCAGCTCTGACTTCAAATTCCTTGCTCTTAACCATAGTACTGTGTTGGGACCTATTATGCATACATTCATTGAAACCTAGATGTTTCCTTCTTGTCCCTTCACACAAAGTGTAGTTCCTAAGGACCTACTGTGTGAGGAGTACACAGTACTTAAATAAAACAGACGCAAACCCCTGCCGTCATGGAGCATAAAATACATCAACAAAATTGGAAAGCAGCATTAAAAGTCAGGGATCAGGGGCGCCTGGGTGGCTCAGTGGGTTAAGCCTCTGCCTTCAGCTCAGGTCATGATCTCAGGGTCCTGGGATCAAGCCCTCGTTGGGCTCTCTGCTTGGCAGGGAGCCTGCTTCCTCCTCTCTCTCTGCCTGCCTCTCTGCCTACTTGTGATCTCTCTCTCTCTCTGTCAAATAAATAAATTAAAATCTGTATTAAAAAAAGAAGTCAGAAAAAAAAAATTTTTAAAAAAAGAAGTCAGGGATCATTGTTTCCACTTGGTAGACGAAGTAACTAAGACAGGTGTTCAACATGGTCTACGTAACCTCCCCCAGCTTGTGCTCTCTCTCTAATAAATAAAATCTCTTTTTTAAGGATTTTATTTAAAAGATTTTATTTATTTACATGATAGAGAGAAAGGGAGAGCACAAAGGGAGAGTGAGAGGGAGAAAGAGATTCCCAGCTGAGCAGGAAGCTCAAGGTGGGGCTCGATCCCAGGACCCCAGGATCATGACCTGAGCCGAAGGCAGACACTTAACTGACTAAGCCACCCAGGTGCCCCTCAAATAAATCAAACCTTAAAAAACAAACCAAAAAAACCCCCCAAAACAAACAAAAAACCCACACACTCATGGAGCCATTATTTCATTTGAATTCATCACCATCTTGCAAATCTACTGATAGGTCAAAGGCTTTTTTCCACTTTATAAATGAGGGATGAGCCTTGGAGAGCTTAGATGCCTGGCTCAAAGCCAGGAAGCTGGTTAAGACCCAGGGCTATGACTTCTGCCCTAGAGTTGATTCCAACGAACCTTGGGTCAGGGGTCACCACCAAGAGAGAGAGAACAAAGGGGCATCTACAGTCCCAGCACTTACACTTACTTGGTTATTGACACAGGGCTGGCCTTGCCCCTTCTGCTTTAGGTTTTTCTGAGAAACAGCCTCGGGGCAGAAACCAGTACAGCTTGGGTCCCAGAGCAGCAGCTACAGGTTAGGAAGACAGTGAGCAATCTGACAAGAATGTAGATGCTGTAACAGCAGGACCACATCCGTTTCGGTGCCCCCCGGGGGCCCCAGTGCCTAGCACAGCACCTGACCCCGAGTAGCCTGTCAAAGAATATTTGTTGGACAGCAAAGCAGGAAGGAATGGATGTGGAGGTTATGTAGACCATATTGAACACCTGTCTTAGTTACTTCGTCTACCAAGTGGAGACAATGATCCCTGACTTCTTTTTTTAATACAGATTTTTATTTATTTATTTGACAGAGAGAGAGAGAGATCACAAGTAGGCAGAGAGAGAGGAGGAAGCAGGCTCCCTGCCAAGCAGAGAGCCCAACGAGGGCTTGATCCCAGGACCCTGAGATCATGACCTGAGCTGAAGGCAGAGGCTTAACCCACTGAGCCACCCAGGCGCCCCTGATCCCTGACTTTTAATGCTGCTTTCCAATTTTGTTGATGTATTTTATGCTCCATGACGGCAGGGGTTTGCGTCTGTTTTATTTAAGTACTGTGTACTCCTCACACAGTAGGTCCTTAGGAACTACACTTTGTGTGAAGGGACAAGAAGGAAACATCTAGGTTTCAATGAATGTATGCATAATAGGTCCCAACACAGTACTATGGTTAAGAGCAAGGAATTTGAAGTCAGAGCTGAGTTTGACCCCGGCTCTGTCACTTATTAGCCATATGACCTCCAAAAAAATCTGACCATTAGTTTTCCCCAGGTGATGTGATAAGGGGAGTCATCTTCTCTGCATGAGGGGTCCTAAGGAATAAGAGAGGTCCCGTGTATATAGAGTGCTTAGCATAGTACCAGGAACAAAGAAATGCTCTAAAGTTATTTAAGAGTTCATGTGTCTAAGAGTGAGGGTGCATTTTTTTAAGGGCCATTTTTCTCCAAAAGGACTTTTATCCCTGGGACTTCCCAAAAAGACCCCAGAGGTTGTTCTCCTGAAAGATGAGGCTGCCTGGAAAATGAATTTCCATCATTCCAAGCCTGACTTGGGGCTTGATTTTAGGACCCTAGGATCATAACCTGAGCTGAAGGCAGCCACTTCACCAGCCGAGCCACCCAGGCACCCCTCCATGAGCACTTTGGATTTTTCTTTTGGGTCCTACATTCTGCACTAGTGCCTTCCAGTTTTCACTTCCTGTTACCACAATGCTTCAGAAAGGATTTTAGAAGTCATGCACCTGAAGGTATAAGTAACTAATGAGCATTCAAGTCTTCCTTTCGAGGCCTTGAAAGGAAGGCCTTGAGCCTTTCCCCTTAAAGAAAAACCGATTCTGGACAAAATAGAGTAACAGAGGCCAGATCTACTCTCCCATCTGAAACAGTTAAAAAGTGCCTTCACTGTGTCCTGACAAAACTCGATAGTTATTCATAAGAGTGAAAAAATATCTAGCACCCAGCAAGACAAAATTCCCATCTACCATCCATTTGGAAGAATTTCCGGTGGAAATATCTTGGACAAGAATATAAGACCCCTGAGGGCAGGGATTTTTGTCTGTTTTATTCCCCGGGTCCCAGAAAAATGTCTGCATTTTTCATCGCAGGCTGCAATAAGTCCTTGCGGAATAATGAATGAATGACAGGGGATGACAAGCATCCGTCTGGGCAGGGGTCTCCCAGAGTCCGAGAAACCACCCGCTGCTTACGGCCTGCCCGACTGACCCAGTCCTCAAATCAGCCCACGTGTGGGAGATGAGACCCTCTGAACAGTGACAGCATTTGGGGGAGGGAACTTCTGCCCTGGGGAGCCCTGTCCTCATGTCCGGAGGAAAAGGAAAGCTTTTACTCAGTGATAACCATCGCTGTGAACTCCTCCCCACAGCTCCCCCTCCGTGCAAGCCCCCGCCTGTTTACTGGAAGACACGACCCTGTGCTCTACATCCTGATCTCTGAGAGATTTCATCACTGGCTCAAGGCAAGACAGAGAAGCTGGGTGTCAAGGTGACAAATCGTGTCAGATCTGGGATGGTTGGGGTGCTGTGGGGGGTGGTGCTCATTCATGTGTTAATCCCTTCATTCCGCACAAAGGGATTTGGGTCACGCCTCATGTGTGCATGGGGGCTCCGGAGACAAAAATGAAAATGGTGGTGATGAAAATCATTATAAAAGTCCTATTTTCTGGAAAGAACCAAGATGCCCTTCAACGGACGAATGGATAAGGAAGAGGTGGTCCATATACACTCTGGAGTATTATGCCTCCATCAGAAAGGATGAATACCCAACTTTTGTAGCAACATGGACGGGACTGGAAGAGATTATGCTGAGTGAAATAAGTCAAGCAGAGAGAGTCAATTATTATATGGTTTCACTTATTTGTGGAGCATAACAAATAGCATGGAGGACATGGGGAGTTAGAGCGGAGAGGGGAGTCGGGGGAAACTGGAAGGGGAGGTGAATCATGAGAGACTATGGACTCTGAAAAACAATCTGAGGGGTCTGAAGTGGCGGGGGTGGGAGGTTGGGGGAACCAGGTGGTGGGTATCATAGAGGGCACGGATTGCATGGAGCACTGGGTGTGGTGAAAAAATAATGAATACTGTTATGCTGAAAATAAATTAATTTAAAAAAAAAAGCCAAAAAAAAAAAAGAGTCATATTTTCTAAATGATTACTTCAAAAGGCAATGTGCTGGTGTGGCCAAGAGCGTGGCTGTAAGCCAGTCTACTTGGGTTCCTAATTTCAGCCCTGCATCTTACCAGCCCTGGGACTCTGGGCAAGCTACCTAACCTCTCCAAGACTCCATCTCCTTGTCTCTAAAATGGGGTTGTTGTAACGAAATGAGTTTATATATTCTTCAAACAGTATCTGGCATTCTGTTAGACACTACCCCAGGCTTATGCTGGGGTAGCCAGTGTCGTCGTGGGGGGTGGCAGCAGGGGAGTGCGGAGGGCTGGTACTGCCATCATGAGCTCTGAGTTGGAAGCTGGGTACCCCCTTTCTCACTGTGTGACCTTGGGCAGGTTTTTACCTTCTCTGAACCTCCCTTCTCTCACCTGGAAGGTGATGCAAAGTAAACTCAAGGAGGTCGGAGAATTCTGTTTGTTCACTGCTATCTCCTCAGGGCCTTAAACCATGCCTGGCTTAATAAATACCTCTTGAATATTTGGATGAATAGCTCATAGTCAGGTCCAGCTCCATCACTTGGAGAGCCCAGGGTAAAATGAAAAGGTGGGGCTCCCTCAAGACTTGATTCAAGATTGATTCAAGATGGCGATGACTGAGTATAAAACCAAGCATGGGGCCCTTGGAAGTGCGGGGTGGCCCTGTGTGACTGTGTGGGCCACACGCCCATGAAGCTGGCTCTGACGCTAGCTTTCCCAGGCCGTTGACACAAGGATAAACTGAATTAATGCCCGTGAAGCAATGAGCATGTGCCTGACCCAGAGCACGGTCTCAGGACATGCTGATATTCCTCCTATCCTGATTTGTGTTTACCCACATCCCTACGAGAGCACACAGGTGTTTGCCCACTTCACAGGGAAGGGAAGCGGGGCTTGGAAAGGTGATGAGGGCCCTTGCCCACTGTCCCACTGGTGAGGAGGGTAGGTCTTATACCCAGGTCAGGCCAATGCTGACTCTACCACGAGGGCACGGTGAGTGGAGGCAGGAGAAGACACAGAAGTTACAGGAGGCCAGGTTGGAATGGCTTCCTTAGGCCTGACTGTCTGATCACAAAAGTTTGTTCCTATTGTTCACTGGGGAACCCACAGGCCTACGGATCTACGAGTGGAGGGGTCATGGCCAGCAAGGACCCAAGGGAGTCAGGACTGAGGCCTGGGCCAAAGGGGCAGAGTCTGGGCTGGCCATGGAGGCCTGAATTTATGGATGAAAATCCAGCCTCTGCTACTGACAGCCCCTCACAAAACCACCCCTTTCCTGCGGTCTGGAAGGCTGCTGTGACCAAGCCCCGCTGCCCCACCCTCCCGCCTCCCATGCTTCCCCTCGCTCACCTCCATCCCCCCTTGGACCTCCTAGAAACCCACCAGGTTCTTTCCCACCCCAGGGCCTTGGCTCTCACGGTTAGTCCTGCTGAGAGCAGCCTTTCCCAAGTTCCTTCCCACCCATCCCACCAGAGCTCTTATGGTACCTCTGAAAACAAAAGCCTTCCCTTACTGTTTTTGCTAAAACACCACCATGCTCATAATCTCTATTTTCTTGCTTTGCTTGCTTCCTATCGCCATCTATAATTGCTCTCCTTGGTGATTTGCTTCTTTGTTCACCCTTCACTAGAACTAGAACATACACAAATAAACTTGGTAACAGGAACTGTACTCCGAGTTCTATTCCTCTCATCTACAATAGTGGCCATCACATGGGATCGATACCGATTTGTTGAGTCCACGGACAAATGAATAGCTGTATGACAGTGGGTGGGAAAATGACTTATGCTCTTTGAGCCTTAGTTATCTCATCTATAAAATGGGATTAATACCGATTTCTTGGGCGGACATGTGGATTAAAACAAGGCTCCCTGTGTGTCAGTCACTGTACTAGATACATGAAGCCTGGCATCTAGAAAGTGTTTGACTAATGACAACTATTACTTGCATTACTACCAGTGTTAACTACTACCAGACCCCACAGGTCGGGCTCCCTGAACTGACAAACTGAACCCAGGATCCTGAGACATCCTCCAGGAAGGAGGTTTCATGGAGTCTCAAGGTAGGGAGACAGTCCCGCAGCCAGAGGCGAAGGTGACACTCTGGGAAGGAAAACTAGTCTGAAATTCTCTGGGGTTCCTTCTTTTTGGATTTCTCTTTTCTCTCCTGACTATCCCATTCCACTCCACCCCTGTTCAGCCCCGCCCTTCCCAACCACACACCAAGAATAAACCTCACACCCTGGGTGCCTTCGTGTCACAGTTTCCTGCCTTTATGGTCACGGGCTGCTTGGGCTCTGAGGGATTTTCCAGCTCAGGGCAACGCTAGTGGGACCCAGGGCAATGTGACATAAGAGGAGCTCTGATACAGACCCAGAACCAGGAAAACCCCCAGCAGGCACCGACAAAGAACCGGAGTGGGGCCCCTCAGAGGGCGCCTGAGGCGGCAGCCTCCCCCCCCCCCGCCCCACCCCCTCACTGCTCCCCACCCCCAGCCGCGGGAAGGGGAACCAAGCCTTCTCTCTGCCTTTACCCTCTGCCTCACAGCAGGCTGTCTGAGACTTGCTGGCAGTGAAGGCTTTCCTGGCTTATGCCCAAGGGTCTCCAGACTGACCAGGCCCAGAACCAGAAATTGCACTTTGTGGCTGAAAAATTCATGGCCAGGCTGGATCCAGATGGATTCCCATTTAGAGACCCACCCATTCCTTGAGGAAGTCCTGTTTTCTCTACCTTCTCTTCCCCTTCAGATAGTTTCCAAGGACTGTCCGGTGTCCTGCGCTAACCCCTAGCAGCCTCAAGGATAACCATCACCCTCAGATACCATCTTGAGAGAGTTATTTCCCCCCTTCTAATCTCCACTCCTGATATCTATCTACTTCCAAACCTGTCAAGGGACCTGGTTTCCAGTCCTGCTCTGGCTCTGACTCACTCAGTGACTTTGAGCAATTTCCAGCCTTTCTCTGGGCCTCCATGACCCATCTGTAAAATGAGGCCCTACGTGGTCCATTTCAGCTCTGACCTTCTAGGGTTTGAAGTTTAGAGATTCAATCACCAGAATATTTACTGGAAGGAATATTTACCTTCCAGTAAATGTTGCTCCCTACCGTGTCTCCATACCCTTAGGATTTGAAAGATTCACACACAGTATGACCCACTCCCTGCCCACCTTCTTGGCAATGTGATCATGGCTGCTGTCGAATGGGCAGACGACAAGGTATTTGGAAGACTAAAAAGGCAAAATGTCTAACACAGTGCTTCCTAACACCTAGCAGGTGTGCATTAAAAGGAAGCCATTATGAATTGAGTAGAAAAGAACAAGAGGACAGAAAGTCTAAAGGGAAAAAACACGGCCAAAGAATAATCCAGTCAACAAACATTTGGAGCATGTCCTATGTACACTGGGGTTACAGAAATGAATATGGAACTCAAGAACTCAGAATTCAAGGTACTGAAAGTAGAGGAGGCAGATTTTTCAACAGTTGTTTTATAGCACTCTGATTTCTCTATTTCCCAGAATCCAAGTCCATTGTGTGCAGTTGTACACGTTGTCCACTGCACAAGGGTACAGGCTCAGAGTTAATGGGTGCTGAAATTCAAGCCAGGTTCCATTTTCTAAGCATGGGTCTAGAGGGCTGTGTCTTCCTTGAAGGGTGCTTTCTCCTACTTCTCATAAATTTGCCATACGAGCTAGCTAGCTTACGCCCAGCAGCATCCACATTTGCCCGGCTGGGAGCCATTCAAGCCCCCATAACCAGAGAGATCATTTCAGGTTTAAAAGAACAATGTTACCCCCCCACCACCACCACACTACCTCACGAGTACCTCATCATCCTTAACTTGGCCTTCAAGCTTCTTTGCTGTCTGCCATCACTCCTTCTCATCCAGCTCTACGACCTCCTCCCTGCTCATACTCCTTAAGACTACAGAATCCACACTGTATTCCTTCACTTCCTTCTACTAAGCCAGAAGGCCTTTGCTCGTGCTGATTGCTCTGTCAGGAATAACCTCTTTTCCCTGTTTGACCAGCGAATGCCTCAAACCTCCAGCTCCCAGTTTAGACACTATTTTCTCCAAGAAGCCTACTTTGAATCCTCTGCATGCCCCCACCCCATCAGACCTCATTCTTCCTTATGTGCCCTCACAGCTGCCACACTTCTCTAAAGCACTTGTCAGACTCATAATTCAACCATTAATAGTGTCAATAGTTTATGATTGCCTTTCTCCCCTAGGAAGTTAGAAGCCCTTAGAGCATGGGTACCAAGTCTGTTCCATGCTGTGTATGTTTTCTATGCCCTCTATCCTCTGTCTATCCGCTTGCTATGTGCTATATCCCCAATGCATATAGTTGGTGCTCAATCACTGAGTAAATGCCCGACCACAGCTGAACAGAATGAAGGCCAATAGAGAGGTGAGTTCTTCTTGCCTGAGGAAGAAGCTGTTACAAACAAGGAAGATTATAAACAGGAGGAATCCTTGTTTTGGAGGGAGTCTGGAGGGACACATGGAGCTCCCAGGGCACCTTGGGTGAAGGCAAGGGCAGAGGGCACTAGGCCTCCGGGGGCCTGTGGAGAGGGGCCACTCCAGATAACTTGGCTGTTGTGGGGGGGGTCAGAGATCTCATCTTCCCTAGTTTTCTGAGTGCCCCGGACATGCACAGCCCCTGTCCCTTTGCTAGCACATTGATAGGAGACTCCCCAGATGTCCCCACTGGGTGAATATGAACCCTGCATGGTTCCAAGCCCTGGCACAAAACCACAGCGCGGCTTCAGGAACCCTCTCTCGCATCGCCGCTTGGCTGGTGGGTTGGGGGCAGAGTGCTCTCTTGGATGCAGGGAGGGCCCTTGTGGTCCAAGGAGAGAACCCGGAGGCCATAATGATGCCTGCTCCAGGCGCCCTTCAAGTTCTTTTAGCTGTAGGGCGGGGTGACACAGTCCCCGCCTCAGCCCCCCCACAGCCTCCACTCTGGGACAGGGCCTTTCTGGGGGCCCCTTTGCTTCTCCCGAGTTAATTACGCTTTACACACCAAATGTAAATTACGTTTTGAAATGACCAGGGACATTTCAAACACGTTCGCAATGGGAGAGAACCGTGTAAGGAACCTCCCACCCAAGACCCAGCTTCAAGAAATGCCCATTCCTGCACCATTTTGCTCTATTTATATACCCTCCCCCTGAATTGGATTCATTTAAATAAAATTCCAGACCATGTATCATGCTATCTAGAAATGCTTCGAGAGATTGCTCCCTTTGAAAATGCAAGTAATCCGGGACGCCTGGGTGGCTCAGTGGGTTAAAGCCTCTGCCTTCGGCTCAGGTCATGATCTCAGGGTTCTGGGATGGAGCCCCACACTGGGCTCTCTGCTCTGCGGGGAGCCTGCTTCCTCCTCTCTCTCCACCTGCCTGTCTACTTGTGATCTCTGTCTGCCAAATAAATAAATAAAATCTTTTTAAAAATGCAAGTAATCTGCGTTGTTGACAAGGGGGGCAATGTTTTCCATTAAGAGAGGAAGAAAATGACACACAGCCCATCACCTGGTGTTTATTTAAATGGGGTGGCTCTGGCAGGAGTCACTCAGCATTGGGTTTGAAACTCTGCTTTGCTGCCTGCAGTAACGCGACCCGGACCAGGTGCCCCTGCAGGCCTCCGCTTCTGTGGGTAGAAAATGCACAGAGGAAGCATGTGTGTCTCACCTGGGCTTGTTGTGAGGAGGAAAGATGTGCTTACCATCGGCTCGTGCTCAATCAGTGCTGAGTCCAGATGGAGCACCCTGCCTGGTCTAAGACCTGCAACGTGCTTGGCATCAGAACTCTGCAGAAGGCACAGCTGCTTCTCCCACAGAATGGGAGCAGGATCGCTCAGGAAGGGAGGCGGCCCAGTGTGGGAGGGAACAGTTCTGCTTGCCTGCAGGGTCTAGGAATCTCAGATCCCCGGGCCATCTTCAATTGCTTCCAGAGGCTGACCTCCCGGCTGGGTTATTCACGAATCCACACACCATCTGATCAGGGTGACATTTGCCTTCAAATTCTATACCCTCTGGAGGGAAAGGAAGAGGAAGGGCTGAACGGAGGTGTGGTCTAAACACGTCCACTTTGCAGATGGGAAAACTGAGGCCCGCCAAGGGGAGCCACCAGGATCCCAGAGCAGCTAATGGCAGAGCGAGGGCCAGAGAGGCCAGGCTCCAGCCTCAGTCTTGCACCTATAAAACGGAGAGGCTGAAAGCCTGAGAAATATCAATTCTCATGGGATCCTGAAGGCATAGCAGGCAGAGAGGGTCCACCCCTCGGAGCCGGCAAGAGAGCAGCTAAGACGTTTATGCAGTTGGGGTGAGGGCAGCTTCTAAGAATCAGGGCCATGTGTTTTTTCCCAAGAGACTTTTGAAAGCAAAGCTTGCAGGGACCCTTCTCTTCGAGACAGGAGGTCATAGCCGAGGTATCTGGCCAGATGCAAACAACTTCCCTCTCTGTTCTTGTGAACGCTGATAAAAAGGCTTCCTTCCGCATTCTCAGGATTGGCTTTTCACCCCTTGCTTTGGCCGACTCAGCCACCAGTCCCCTTCGTGTCACACTATCCTCCCACTGCCTCCACCCTCTCGCCGCCCTCCACTTGACCTTGTCCTAGACCGTCCTTTTGGCAGGATTTGGGGGCCGCTCAACTCTCTTCACCTCAGCTGCTTCCTTCTCTTCTTTCTGACACTGGTGGGTTTGTGTTTCACTTCTCCACGGGGGCAAGGGGTGGAGGCCGGCATGGTGATACGCCGCCTTATTTCTGGCAGCTGTGGTGGGCCTCGGGGGCAGAAGATGTCTAGTTCTGGTTCTGCCAGCAGACACGCCTCTCCACCTGGCCAGCTCTGGTTTCCTCTTTTGCACCCTGGGGATGGTCTTGTCTGCCTTGTAGGGTTTGGTGGTAGAAACTGGTGCTAATAACTAACACAAACTGAGCACCTACTATGTGCCAGGGACAGCGTGGGACGGACCTCATGGAAGCCTCGGGGCAGCTCTGTTGTACAGACGGACTTGCCCAGCATCATGTAGGGAGTGAGGGGTGGAAGCAGGATTTGGAGCCAGCTTTGAGTCTCCAGGGCATGAGCTCTGTACCTCATCACTGCATTGTCTTCCTAAAAAGTAAGATCTGTATGATCCACCTGGAACTACTGTAAGCAGAAGCTGCAGGGTTTTTTTGTTTTTATTTTTTTTTAAGATTTTATTTATTTATTTGACAGACAGAGATCACAAGTAGGCAGAGAGACAGGCGGCGGCGGGGGTGGGGGGGCGGGAAGCAGGCTCCCCACAGAGCAGAGAGCCTGATGCAGGGCTCAATCCCAGGACCCTGGGATCATGACCTGAGCCGAAGGCAGAGGCTTTAACCCACTGAGCCACCCAGGCACCCCAGAAGCTGCAGTTTTTACAAAGCATAAAATATCTCCTCCATTTGCATGCCCACCATATTTCAGTGACAACTGTAGACAGGATCCCCCACCACCCTCTCTCACTAAGTAGAAAGCCTCTACTTTTACTGGCTCTATCCCATTGTACTGATGAGGGAAGCGGCAGCTCAGAGTGGTTAAGGGACTGAGCAAGGTCATATAGCTAGTTGGGGGGGGGGAGCAGCAGGGAGAGGTGAAGGCATCCTGATTCATTTATTCCATTATTGAGCTCTGACTGTATACCAGCCTGTGTGTCCAGTGCGGTTCCAAAGTGGGGTCCGCAATGGGGTTCCTGCCCTCTCAGGGCTTACACTTGAAGAGGTGGGTGGGTAATAATCTGGTGACAGTGGCAGTGAGGCTGATACCACTCTGCAAGGCTGTTGCCCTTGCACTGTCCACATTGAAATCACAAAAACACTCAGCAGCCAGCTCACCATTCATTGCCAGAATGGACGGAGCCCCCCAAGCCACAGAGCTCTGGAGCTAGACCCTGTGGCCCCAGGTCATCTGCAGTGAACTCGAACGTCCTGCTGTGCCCCTGCTGCCTTGCTCTCTCCTGATAACATCCAGCAGCTGCCAGGCTGCAGGGGAGAGGCCCCCTGGGGCTGGCAGCCCGATGGGTGGGGCCTTGACTCTCTGCCACCAACTGTGCTCCATAGGAACATTCCTCTTCCCCCTCACCAGAACACCCATTTGGAAACCAAGGTGAAAAGAGGGTGGAGCCCAGTCCGGGATTTGAGCCTAGGCATTTACATCTGTGGTCTTTCTCTGTCCCGTCTCCTCCTCCTTCCTTCCTTAGTAAATACACATTCGTTCGAGCAAACCCCACCAGGCCCAGGCGGCTGTCCCAGCCTGAAGCTGCTGAAGGGTCACCTTGCATTTTAAAAACTCTCTGTCACCCCCTCTTCTTTCCTTCCCCTCTCAACCTCCCCTCCTCTGGCCACCGACTGACTCCCGTTTAAGTTCCCTCCTCTCTTTCCCCTCTGCCATGCTTTGCCCTTCATTTTTGGCACATGTTGCGGGCGATGAGGACTATTTTCTCCAACCCCATACATTTTCTCCTTGTTTGTTTGTTAAGAAAAAGTTGCCTCTGGGCACCTGGGTGGCTCGGTGGGTTAAGCTGCTGCCTTCAGCTCGGGTCATGATCCCAGGGTCCTGGGATGGAGCCCCGCATCGGGCTCTCTGCTCAGCAGGGAGCCTGCTTCCCCTTCTCTCTCTACCTAACTCTCTTCCTACTTGTGATCTCTCTCTGTCAAATGAATAAATAAAATCTCGAAAAAAACAAAAAAAGTCGCCTCCCCCCGACCCCGTCTTCAAATATTCCAAGACTGCCCTCTCCCTTCAAAAGACATTCGTTTCATATACTTCGATCCCAGTCACTGGCTGGATTGTTTTTGTGACACATGTCCTTTGGTCATCCTGCTCTTGCCGAACAGAAAGACACATTCGCCTGTCAGGCTGTTGGAACGGAAGGCCTGAACCCAGACCAGCTTCCCCATCAGCACGCTGTCTGGTGAGAGGCTTCAGCCCCACAGCAGCTTTTCTGACTAGGACTGAGGCACAGGCCGGGAGTGGGGAGGGAATGGCATGTGCACTGGAGCCTGAGTCTCCCTGCTCCGGGCCTTCGGACCTCTGTCCACAGGCCTGTCGTCCATCCTCAGCAGAGTGCACAGAGGGAACGGTGCCTGGCTTGTCGGGTTCCTACAAGCCACGACCAAAGCAGAGTTACTGAAAACATAGTTTTCCACCACAGCGTGTTTGTTTAGTCCTGGTGGGTAGGCCAGAGGGAGCGGAAGAGCAGGAGGAGCAGGAGGGAGAAAGAAAGGGAAGCAGAGACATGGCAGGAGAGCAGAGACGGTGAGAAAGTCCAGCCAGAGAAGGAGCGTGAGGAAAATGGACAGAAACGCCATTCGGGAACAGGCACAGGAGACAGCAGTGATAGAGGCAAAACCTCGAAGGAGAAAAGACGCAGAGGGAGAGAGTGGGAGAGCCAAGGGAGCCCGCCCAAGAGTCAGAGAAGGGACAGGACCAAAGGAGGGGAGCCCCGGGGCGGGGGGAGAGAAACGAACAGGGAAAAAAACCACAAAGAACCATAGATTTTTAGAGCTGAGAGGGGCCTTGAGAGTTGCTTCCTGATTTGGCCAACACAGAGTCTTCTAGACCCAGACTGCCTTGGTTGCCCACTTCCTAGCTGTGCCGTGGAGAGGGGTTACTAATGCGTCACACCTCGGTGTCCTCAACTGCAAAATGCAGACAGGAGTCTCTACCTAAGAGTGCTTGGGAGGACTGCCCGAGTTAACACACTTCACAAATGGTCCAGAAGGCCAGTTCTGGCGGTTACCAGTGATGGAGCATTGATGTGGCAGGAAGTGTGTAGTGTGGGACCCAAAGATGCCCCAGAGCCCTGCCCTATCGTTGGGGGCGGGTGGGAGTGGGGTCAGGGGTGGGGGGATGTATGCTCTGGTTTTTTCCTGGGCTGTCTAGTTGATTTGTAGGTATAAATAACATCCCCCTTTCACTCTCAAAAGTGCCCAGATTAAGAAGATAACTTATCTCACTGGATTTCTGGGGCAGAGGGTGTGAGCTAATTGTACTGGGTTGGGCCTGCCGCAGACAACGGCTGGAGCCTGTGTAAGGTGATACTGTGCGGGTACCAGGTGCCGGTGATGATGGTGGCTTGGGTTAGCACAGTTCCTAATTTTCCAAGAAAAGCTGGAGATCTAGGTTTTTATGTAAAATCATCCTATTTTTTTTTCACAGACTTTATTTTTTTTAATATATTATTTCATAGCTTTTTTAAAGAATTGCCTCCCATCAAAATGTTTCCAAATTCCCTTGTAGTCCACACTTAAAGCACACCTGTGGTTTGGGCTAGCAAGCGGTCCATTTCCAACCTCTGCTAAAGGAAGTGACAGTCTATTGAGACTAGTAAACAGACCGTTACCACACAGTTGATAAGGGTGGTGACCGAGGTGAGCTCAGGGTGAGTCAGAACCCAGAGGAGGGGCAGCGACCTCAGCTGGCAGGTGGGAGTCAGGGAAGGCTTCCTGAAAGAGGTGACAACGGAGCTGATTCCTGAGAGATGAGTGGAACAGTTCCCAGAATTGATAATAATGACGGGAGTCTTTTGTCTTGCTGCTTTCTAGATGTTTGGCACTGTTGCTAACAACCATACAGGAATCACCCCACTTAACCAGCACATATCACCCTATAAATCAGGTACCTCTATTATTCTCATTTCCCAGAAGAGAATGAGGCACAGAAAGAGTTAAGTAACTTGCTGCAGGGCACAAGGTCAACACGTGCCATGTGATCCATCATGCAGGCTGTGAAGCCGTACTCTAGAAGATTCCGTGGAGGAGCAGAAGGACATGCCCTAAGAACTGTCAGCCACGCTAATGAACCTGAAGGTGGGCCATTGCAGCTGAAGCTTGAGATGTGTTTATAACCCAAGGCAAGGAAGTGGACGGCGGGCTGGGACACAGGAGGCTGCCGGGACTGAAGCGTGCCCCTGCTCGGGAGCCTGGATTCTTGAAGACTAGAGCGAAATGCTAGAAGATTTAAAGATCGGCATGACACACCCCCCGCTTCCCTCTCTCCATTTTACAGAAGAGAAAACCGAGGCCTAGAGCACTTCCCTCACTTCCCCGAGGCCACACAGGCTAGTTCAGGGGCCAAACCTGGGCTCCTGACTCAAACCAGACAGAGCCCCGCCTTAGGGAGTTGTCGAGTGGGAAAGGAGAAGGCCCAGAACCGTGGCTTTCAAGACTTTACACCGAAGATTAAAGAGTTATCTAACAGGAGAAGTTAATCTGCTTGGGTTCTGTTCCCTCGCACGCCCTGGGTGGACCGGGGTTGGTCTTTAGGCCTCACCCTCCCCACCCACCGGCCTCTCGTGGAGGGAGAGCCTTCTGGAGAACAGGGCTCTTCCTTAGAAATCCTGGGTCTGGGCTTTCTCAGGGCCCGCCACTACGGAAAGGCGGTGGATCAGATGGACTGCAGCCAGCCCTTTGAAACCACTCCTGGGTGGTAAATAAAGTCCTTGGAAACCGAAGCAGCCTGATCTGTGAGAGGCCTGCCAGGGTGTGGCTGGCCAGGCAGGCAGAAGACCGACAGCCCTTCAGAGACAATTCCTATCTCTGCTCCTGGGCCCAATGGCTGCCGCTGATAGATCGACTCGCGTGCAACTGAGAGGGCGACCGGGCCTAGACGAGTCTGTCTCGTCCCGGCTTGATCGCAGGGCGGAGCAGTCTCATTGCACTCTGCTGTCCTCTCGGGCCCCTGGGCTAATTTGCATGGATGCATTCAAACCACCTGGCTGGCTCAGGGGGTTGGGGAGATCCTCCGAGGATACTGCAGAGGGTCATGCATGCTAGAGCTGTCCTAGGTGTCCTAGAGTGCACAGCAGGCCCTGTCCTAGGGCCCACGGGTGGGCAGCACCCCCCCGGTCTCATGGGACTCGCATTCTAGGAGAGGGAACAAAAACAATGAATGGGCAAGTAATAAACAACGTCAGAGACAGTGGAGATGACTCTAGACCAGACTTCTGCAACGCTGGCACTACTGGCATTTTAGTCTGGATAATTCTTGGTTGTGAGAGGCTGTCCTGTGTATTGCAGAATATTTAATATCTCTGGCCTCTGCCTATTAGATGTGAGCAGCAACACTCTCAGATATGACAACCAAAAATGTCTCCAGACATTGCCACATATCCCTTGGAGGGCAACATCGCCCCTGCCTGATTGGCAACCCCTACTCTAGACTAGAGCTCTTCAATGAAAATATACTGCAGGCCACATGCACAATTTAAAATTTTCTAGGACTTGGGCGCCTCGGTGGCTCAGTGGGTTAAGCCTCTGCCTTCAGCTCAGGTCATGATCTCAGGGTCTGGGATCGAGGCCCGCATCGGGCTCTCTGCTCAGTGGGGAGCCTGTTTCCCCCTCTCTCTCTGCCTGCCTCTCGGCCTACCTGTGACCTCTCTCTCTCTCAAATAAATAAATAAAATCTTTTTAAAAAAATAAATAAAAATATAAAATTTTCTAGGACTCACATGAAAAAAAGTAAGAAGATGCAGGTGAAATAAATTTTAGAATATATTTTATTTTACCTGGTATATCTAAAATACTATGATTTTAACGTAATTCATACAAGAAGTTTTTAGAGAGAGATTTTACATCACTTTAGTTTTACTAAATCTTCAAAATCTGGTGTATATTTTATACTCACAGCACACCTTAGTTGCTTTTTTTTTTTTTTAAAGACGTATTTATTTATTTGAGAGAGAGAGAGAGAGGGTGCCTGGTTGGGGAGGAGCAGAGGGACAGGGAGAGAATCTCAAGCAGACTCCCAGCTGAGGGAGCCTGATTGGGGTGGGGAGTTGCTCAATCTCAGGACCCTGAGCCTGTGACCTAAGCTGAAACCAACAGTCTAATGCTTAACCTACTGAGCCACCCAGGCGCCCTTCCACGGCTCATCTCAGTTCTGAGAGCGTAATGCTAGACTTCCCATCACTATTGCTTGGGTCCTGAGCTTAAATGTTCTCTCTCCCAGGCTCATGGGAAAGGCAGCCGCAGACAGAGCCTGGCTGCTCGGAGTGTGGTGCCAGACCAGCAGCGGTAGTGTCACCTGTCCTGTCAGAAATGAATCTCAGGCCCCTCCCAGTACCTGCTGAATCAGAACCTGCGTTTTAATGAGCTCCCTGGGTTGTGTGTGTATACATTAAGGCATGAGAAGCGCTGGTGAGGAAATTGAAGTGCCTGGTGTCAGGCATCTATCTTGGAAGGGACTGAGGTCCATGAAATAGTTTGGTGAGCAGACACTGCATGTTCCTATTAGCTGACCTGGGGGGTCTCAGTTTGCTCATCTATGAAATCGGGATTACAAATGCTCTGGGTTGAGGTGGCCCTAAGTGGGAGCTGTGCCAGACCGCCTTTCCTCAGCCCACAGCTCCCCTGCCCAAGGGCCTTCCCTGTAGGCTGGAGAGGAGTGAACAGAAAGTGATTGCTGCTGCTAGTGGTGGTTCCCCAAGAGGGGAGACCCTGAACCCCACTGCAGGGCTTGCGTAGGTAGGGAACCCATGTAGAGGGACCTAAGGGGCTTGATCATGGGGCAGGCCCTCACTCCAAACAAGGTTTATGGCACATGCAGGAAGACTTACACACTCTCACACCTCTCACACACACTCCGTGAGCTGTCACGGGGGAGCCTGGGAGTGGTGGAGATTTTGAGGGTGTTGGGGGAGACTCTGCCCACCGATGTGGACTTCCTGTCCCCAAGGCCAGAACTCTATAAAATGATTATTAAGGAGCTAGCGGTTTACTGTTTTCCAAGTCCTTGTCCTTCCTCAGGAGGGCCATATGCTAGGGGTCAACCTGGCATCTACCGGGGAGACTCGGGCCCCCCACCCCCAGCAGCCCAGGATCTGTTCTCTCTGCTGAATGTCAACTCCTCTGGATTTCTAGTTACAACATGTCCAAGTGAAAGGTGCTTATCTCAAAGCCCCAAGGCAGTCTTTGCTTGGTGCTCACTTCCTTTCTCTTTCAGGAGGCCTCTGGGCGGACTCTGAGAGGTCAGGCAAAGGCCGGAGCCAAAACCAGTGTGAGAGGGTGTTCCTGCAAGTGCCGGACCTCCGTCAGGGTAGAGATCAGCCAGCACGGAGGTGTGAGGTGGGCACTGAAAGAGTGCTCTCTGCCTTGATTTTCCCCTTCCCAGTGAACTACAACTTAATCTTGGGCAAGCCAGAGTGCTGCACTGGGGTTCATGGCTGTGGGTTCCTTTGGGGTGCCATATTTGTGAGGATGAGTGCTGTAAAGAACCAATAAAGCCCCAGTGCTTACCCTGCCTCCATTGTGATGCGTAAATAGTGCCCTGCACCAGGTCAGGACTTTAAAAAGAGGCTGGAGAGGGGGGCCTGGGTGGCTCAGTGGGTTAAGCATCCGTCTTCGGCTCAGATCATGATCCCATATCCAGCTCCTTGCTCAGTGGGGAGACTGCTTCTCCCTCTGCTTGTTGCTTCCCATGCTTGTGCTTTTTCGCTCACTCTCTCTGACAAATAAATAAATAAAAATCTTAAGAAAATAAATAGAGAAGAAAAAAATGTTGGGGTCGGGGAGAAGGAAGGGAGAATGGAGAGCGGGAGGGAGGTAAGGGAAGAGGAAGAAGGAAGGAGAGAAGAGAGGGAGAAAGAAGGAAAAAATCAGGACCACATGAAGTAACCAAAAAAAAAAAGAGAAAGGGAGCGCCTGGGTGGCTCAGTGGGTTAAAGCCTCTGCCTTCGGCTCAGGTCATGATCCCAGGGTCCTAGGATCGAGTCCCGCATCCAGCTCTCTGCTCAGCGGGGAGCCTGCTTCCCTTCCTCTCTCTCTGCCTCTCTGCCTACTTGTGATCTCTGTCTGTCAAATAAATAAATAAAATCTTAAAAAAAAGAAAGAAAGAAAGAGAAAGGAAGCAGGGGAAAACAAGAGTGGAAGAAACAGACAAAGAGAACTAGATCTACTGCCTACTTCATATTGTTATGGGTATTTTACTATTATTTCTCCTTTTCCTCTTCATCTTCCTTCTACCCCTTTCTTCTCCATCTCATACCCTTTTGCAAGCAAGGAGAGGGAGACTCAGAGAGCCCACTTTGAGCCAGACTGCCTTGGGCTGAAGTGACCCTTACTAGCTTAATGACCTTGGGTGGGTCACTCAATCCCTCTGGACCTCAGCTTCCTCATCTGTAAAATGGGATAATAATAATGACCTTGCAGATTTGTTGAGTAAACAAGATAACACACATAATGCCTAGCAACTGTCTCATGTTCAAAACATGGTAGTTATTATTAGCTTGATTACTTTTAAGGAAATTGTCGGAGGCCAGAAAGCTAGTGGAAAGCCAGAGTTTTGACTTGGGGCTGCTGAGTCCAGAGCACAAACATTTCACCCCACCAGACTGACTCACTGACAAACTAGGAAAGTGGCACCTCAATTGTAAACCCTCTCTCCCACAGGTGTACATTTATGCCAGGGGAGAGTAGACCTATTATTTTTGCCTGCCCAGCAACCATTACCTTTTATTATGGAAACAGCAGCTACCTTTTTCTCAGTCTGTGAGGTTCTTAGTCTGCGAGATTATTTTTTTTTAAAGATTTTTATTTATTTATTTGATAGACAGAGATCACAAGTAGGCAGAGAGGCAGGCAGAGAGAGAGGGGGAAGCAGACTCTCCGCTGAGCAGAGAGCCCAATGTGGGGCTCGATACCAGGACCCTGAGATCATGACCTGAGCTGAAGGCAGAGGCTTAAACCACTGAGCCACCCAGGCGCCCCAGTCTGAGAGATAATTTTATTGGGAAGGAAGATTTCTTTAGAATAAGGTCTTAGACCTGTAGATGTAAGCCCAGAGCTATTGGAAGATTTTTTGCTAACTTTGTGGGCTTATGAAGGCAGAGTTCAGAGTTCTAGATCAACAGATCCCTAACATTATCATTTGGGCACCTGGATACAACTGTGCCTGAAGCCATCATTTGGATTTTCCCCCTCCTAGGTAATCTGAATGCATTTTTATGTCCCTTGCAATCTAGTGTCTCTGCCTGACTAATACAAGGCTTGTTTTTTTTTTTTTTTTAAAGATTTTATTTATTTATTTGACAGAGAGAGATCACAAGTAGGCAGAGAGGCAGGCAGAGAGAGAGAGAGAGAGGAGGAAGCAGGCTCCCTGCTGAGCAGAGAGCCCGATGCGGGACTCGATCCCAGGACCCTGAGATCATGACCTGAGCCGAAGGCAGCGGCTTAACCCACTGAGCCACCCAGGCGCCCCTACAAGGCTTGTTTTATGCTAAGATTCATGTAACTTAAACCATACCAGGTTGACTCAACACTATAGAGACCAAAGAGGAAAAAGACAAAAGAAATAAATCAAAAACTTTCTCTTTCTCACTCTCTTTCATTTTATATGCATGGTACCTATGCTAATGGTTGCTAGATGAGTGTACAAACATGTCCAAGAAAGTCCCTTCACGTTACCACTTATTAATAACCTAATGACCTGCATAATAAACATCATGGTTCTTTGTATTGATACCAAAACTGTCCACATGAAGCCTATGTCTGTTCCACAAAAATATATCAAGCTCTAATTCCGATGTCTCTTCGAGAAAACCGGAGTTGGTAAAACCTAAAAATATATATGTTTTACTATGAGTTTGGGATTGTCCTTGTGGCTGAACTCCTCCAAAGTAAGAATCATTTACCGAATATTTACTGTGCTCTTCCATGTGCCACTGTCTCAGGGTGTCTTAATCAGGATAATCAAGATAAGTAAAACAATTCCATCATTTCTTAGATATTTAGCATTCCAGCAGAGAACAAGCTCTCTCCTCTCCCTTCCCAAGGATGTATGTCTCCCCTCTTTTGCTTATAGACCATGACTTGGCAGTCCAGGGTCTCGACCTCAGAGCTGGCTTTGGTTACCAGAGCCTTCGTGAACCCATCTGCTGGGGTGTTGAGTCAGAGAGTCATAAAGAGGAATGTTTCCCACTGAACCTCACACCAGGGCAGCTAGACTTGGAACTAGGCTGGCTGTTGACTTAGCTGCCCTGGAGGGGAGAAGATGGGAGACGTGGGAGGTAGGGAGCCTGCTCGAGGCAGACGGTCACCCCATGATGACCTCACCTGCCAAACCAGTGACTCACCCCCAGTCCTCCCCCCTCCCTGCCAGATCTTGCTCATGTGGAATACCTGAGGGGAATACCAGGCTCCTGTAGTTATCGAAAAGGCACAACTGTGAGCTATTTTTAAAGGTGTGACGTTTTCTTACTTTCAAGTGGAGGCAGCAACCCCTGCAAAGTCAAGAAATGGGTCTTAGGTTAAAGCCGTCTTAATAAATGCAGGAGAATCTTCTTTTAAAAGACAGAGTAGAAAGGAACGGAGAGCACTGGGGTGGTTGGTTTTCTGTACATGTTTTTTCATTGTGGCAAAATAATACATAACAAAATTGACCACTGTAACCATCTTATATACATGTATACAAGTATACACGTGAGTGACCTTCAGTGCATTCACCATGTTGGGCAACTATCACCACCATCCATTTCGAGAACTAGTTGCCCCTCCTGAGCAGAAACTGTAGAGGTATTAAACAATAATCCTGTTTCCTCCTCCCCCCACCCCCAATGCCAGCCCCTATAACTTCCATTTATTTAACTTTCTGTCTTTATAAATCTGTCTGTTCTAGGTACCTCATAAAAGTGGAATTCTACAAAATGTGTCCTTTTGTGACTGGTTTATTTCACTTAGCATAATGTCTTCAAGTTATCCATGTTGTAGCATGTGTCAGAATCTGTTTTTTTTTTTTTAAGGCTGACTAATATTCCATTGTGTGCGTATACCATATTTTATTTATTCATTAATGAATTGATGGACATTTGGATTGTGTCTACTTTTTGGCTATAGTGTGTGGTTTAGCTTTGTGTCCTTGAAGTCCACTTTTTAAAAAGTGGTTAAAAGGTTTTCTGAAAAGAAAAATTTGCGTGTAAATTGGGGCTAGGATGACCAGTTCTTACTACTCAGGAGTGTTGTGGAGATGAAGCTAGGTTCTGGGGAGCAAAGTACTTTGTAAACTCCAAAATGTCCTATAAAAATATTCTCACTTTGTTTCTAATATTTGCTTAGCAACTCCCCCCCGCCCATGGAGAAAAAAGGAACCGTACCCTAGCCCGTCTTCATATTATAAGAAATCTTAGGTGGAAGAGGCACAAATGAATGAGGTTTGGGGGATCTTATGTGCACTGCCCTCTTCCTGTTCTTTCTAAAGCAGAGTGCAGTTGTATTGAATGCTTATTATGGACCAGGATTTGATTTTATTAGTTACTAAGTATTAAACTACTAGCTGTAGGACATAGACAAGTTACTTTACCTCTTTGTGCCTCAGTTTCTTAGTCTTCAAAGTACGAATCAAAACAATGAAACCCACCTCAGAGAATCGTGGATATTGAATGTGGTAAAATGACTATAGAGGATTTAGCAAAGTGTCTGACATTGGGTGGGTATTCAGTCACTGTTAGCCGCATTTATTTAGGTTGTTATTATAGATTTCTTATTCTTTCTTTAGGATTATTGCTGCCCTGATCTTCTCAATCATTACTAACACATAATTAAAGACTAAATGCCTGGTCTCTGTATAGTAAAAAAAAAAAAAAAAAAAAAAAAAAAAAAAAGCGTCAATTCAAGGCACAGGCTAGATGCTCCATATTAAGCTTGCCCAGAATGACTTAAAACAAACACTGTACCGAAGGTGGATGAAGGCAGGGAATATTCTAAAGAGAATCGTAAGAAACTGCTCCAAAAAGATTAAAAAAACAAAAACAAAACAAAACAAAAAAAGTCCCCAAGAATTCAGAGTATTGAAAAGTCTATTTTGCCAGGCACGTCCTGTCTTGGGGTTGTTCTTTGTGTTTCGATTTGCGGGGTGGGGGCAAATGTTTCTTAGCCAACGGTTGGGTGAGAGTGCTTTGAGTCCTGATAATCCTGCATAAAAATAAAAAGAAAGGTGGCCCTGCAGGGCGTCCCCAGGGGAGCAGGCGGGACCTGCAGCCCGTCTCACTGGGCCGGCACCGAAGAGCCCGAAGAGCTCGCGGTTTCCCGCAGGAGGTCCGGGTCACTTCTGAGGCAGGTTGGCCTCACCAAGACTGCCAGGATGCTGTCGTCTCCATGACTACAGAGTGCGAACCGGAGACGCAGCTTGCCAGTAGTGTCATCCTCCGAAACCAAAAGCCCCCGCCCCCACACCGCCCCAGCCGCTGGCCACAGGCAGTGGAATTCTTCTGGGAAGGCGGCTGACGTCGCTGGCGGCCACTGCCCCAGCCCTGGCAGCGCTGATGCAAGCACAGCCCCGCGCCTGCAGGCAGGCAGCCCCCTGGGAGAGCTGGCGCAGCGCTCCGTCTTGTTCTCTTCCGGCCACCCCGCCCGGTTTTCCCTGCGAGGAGTCAACAGCTCCTGGGTGGTTCCTCACCGAAAGGTCCAGTGCGGGTGGGGGTGGGAAGGTGTCTTTGCCTAAACCAGTTCTTCCCCCTCTGTTCTTCCCAGACTTACTTGGAGAGTCAGAGCATCCCAGTCTGACCACGTGTGGGTCAATATGAAGGGCTCTCGGGCTCCCAGCCGCTCCCGGGACATGGCCCGGGTTGCCCGAGACACCTGGTGCCAACTGGTGCCAAGGCAACCGCCCGGATCACGAGGGGATCTTATGTCTGAGTAGGGAGGTGGTGAAGGGCCGGTGAAGTGCAAGGTGTCCACCCAGGGCTGGTCTCCATCGCCCTCTGCTGGGCAAATGAGAGAGTTACTCTAAAGTTCCCGCTGGGACCTCCCGCGCACTTGGGGTGGGGGTGGGGGTGAGGGTCCGGTGGGGTGGGGGACGGGGATGGGGCTGGAATAGTAGAGATCACGCTCCTTATGAAACAGACCAGGAAACTGAGGCTGAGAGAGGGCACGGGACCTATCCATCGTCCCGCTGCTAGGACCAATTTGGGACCAGGAGTCACACTGACATCCTCTCTGCACAAACTCTATGTTGTTTCAAGTGAGTGAGAAGTCTTCCCACAGAGGACTCATCATAGAGACCGTGTTTCACGTCCGATTTCCCTGTGACGCATTTCCTCACCAGGGCCTCCCAGCACCGGTCCTAGCGGCCTGGGGACTCCGACCCTTCCAAGGTATGCAAAACCAAAACCAGCTTCATGACAGCGTTAAGCGGCTCTTTGCCATTGTCCCTGTTCCTCTCCGCAGTGTGCAGTAGAGTTTTCCAAAGACCGTAAGACAGGCGGTGCAGCAACATACTGCAGAAGCAGGTAGGAGAATACAGCCGTCTTCTATGAAGGCAACGTTAAAAGAGAGACGCAAACAAGCGCCATTCTGCTCATGAATTTTTGTTTCCTTTTGTTTTAGAAAGCATAGCTGCTCCCACAAAAAGTATCTTGGGGCGCCTGGGTGGCTCAGTGGGTTAAACCTCTCCCTTCGGCTCAGGTCATGATCCCAGGGTGCTGAGCAGGGAGTCTGCTTCCCCCTCTCCCTCTGCTACTTCCCCTGCTTGTGCTCTCTCTCCTTGTCTCACTCTCTGTCAAATAAATAAATTCTTTAAAAAAAAAAAAGTATGTTAATATGTAATATTTACTATGTTTCAAGGAGTTGACAATATTTAAAACATTTCTTTGTCCTATCTTCTAGAATGGCAAGTACAGATAGGTAGAGCTTCCATGAAAAAAAGCTCATTAGGGTCCTTTGGGATCATAAAGACTGTAAACAGCTCCTGAGACCGTAAACTTTCAGAGAACAGTTGCTGCCTGGAAGGTGGCCTCTTCCTAGTCACTGTCCCATCCCCCTCTTTTATTTCCTTCCCTGTCCTCTTCACTGAAGAAATGACCTCGTTTCTTATTTATTTATGACTCATGGTGGGGGGTCTTGTTAAAATTCAAATTTGGATTCAGTAGGTCTGGGCTGAGGCTGAGGGGGTCCTCATTTTCCAACGGGTTCCCAGGGACCACACTTTGAGAACTTCTGCTTCAGTCTTGCTCTGCCCTTTCAGATGGTGTGACGCCCGCCTCAAGACAAAACAAATCAGATGGTTATTCAGTGTCATCAGTGAGACTGTTTACGCAGGTGGGACCAGTTTGTGTCTGCTCCAGGGTAAGGACTGTTGAAAAAAATTGAGGGTCAGCTAATATGCAAATTGGGAGAGGGAGCAACAGTGAAGTCAGGCCTCAGAGGCGTTGGAGCTACCGTTGAAAACAGGCGTGGAGCTTTGAACAGTAAACTAAAGGGCAATCGATTAAGGAGCATTAAATCAAAGATGCTAGGGGCTACGTTGCAGCAAGCTACTCATAAGACAGAAACGGTGCTTCTTCAGCTACAATTCTAGAATCAGCTAGAATCGTCCCCAAATCTCAAAGCACATGGTAGACAGTTGAATAATGGGAATTTTAGTTGTCATAAGGAAAAAAAAAACCTTTACTGTGAGAGGGGGAAAGAATCTAAATATGCTGTATAACATTTTTGCATTGGGGTGGAAAATGTATTTAAAACCAAACTGCATGTAACTGTTTCTGCTATCTAATTTGGGGTGGTAGTATAATTTACATCAGTGGAAAAATGAATATCTCTATACTGGGTCTTTCCACTTACAGAAGGGAAGGAAGAGGACTGACGTAAAACTTGTGCCAGTTGGGTTATATCGCCAGAGAAGGGATTACAACTCAGATGCTTCCAGAGGCCAGACTTTTGAGTCACACAAACCCAGGGTTCTGGTGGATTCTGGTGAAGAGTAACCGTCTCGCCTGGCAGAAGGGGCAGCTTGCTGCTGCCACGTTTGATCAGGGAGCAACCCCCCCCCCCCATGTTGTCCCGTCCTCCCTAGGTTTTTGAAAGAAGACGGAGACCAGGGTTTTAGGCGAAATGCGTCCATTTTTTTAATATCGGGGAAAGAAATAAAATCGAATACACTATTGAACAGGTTTTTGTGCTGAGCCAAACAGAGCAAATCCTCCAAACTCTGAGGCAAATGAAGTGGGGAGCCAGGTTTGGTGGGTCTTTCTTCAGCTGAGCGCTGACGTTCAAGGCAGATAATATCTGAGGGGAGTGTGTGTGTGTGTGTGTGTGTGTGATGGTAAAGTGTCTTGCCTAATCAGATGGGGGAAATTTCAGTATTTCTGTGGGAAAGGAGCAGCTCAGAGGGAGGGCAGTCTTGGGGAACAGAGGAGCAGCAAGTGTGAGGAATAAAGGGGGTGGGGGAGATGGTGAGCGTGCAGGGACGGGGCAGGCATGGTGGTGGGGACGTATGTACCTCTGTTAGGTGAGGGAGTTTTTGAGGGGGTTGGCGTGAGGATGAAGGAAAGGAAGCTGTGTTCCACCTGCTGTTGGAGCTGCGCAGATAGAGGTTATGAGCCGCCTGAGGTGAGATGCAGCTGAGATAAAATAGTAGGAACAGGATTCAGCCTGGCGGATGAGAGAACACCGCGTTCCAGGAACTACCAGAAAAAGTTGGGCTTGCCTCCGGGGATGGGTAGGGGCCTTCAGTCACTTTTATGTCTGAGGAGCAGGCAAGACCCAGCAGGTAGCCTCTGTAGGGTGGTGAACTAAGGGATGGACCCTTCGAGCCACTGATTGTCTCATCTATAATTTGGGTAAAGTCATTTAACTTCTCTGGGTTTCGGCTTCCCTTTAAAATGAGTAATAATAACATCCGTGTCACCTCCCAATAAGGTTCCTGTAGGAGCAGCTAAGATACTATACGAGAAATGTTTGGTAGAAAAAGAGAACTAGGGACATGTGGGTGGTTCAGTCGGTAAGCATCTCCCTTAGGCTCAGGTCATGATCCCAGAGTCCTGGGATCGAGCCCCGCATCCGGCTCTTGCTAGGTGGGAAATCTGCTTCTCCCTCTCCCACTTCCCCTGCTTGTGTTCCCTCTCTCGCTGTGTCTCTCTCTGTCAAATAAATAAAATCTTTAAAAAGAAAAGAAAAGAAAAGAAAAAGAATTAGAATAAATGTGAGGTGTTGGCTGACAATGCTAGTGATTATGGACAGTCACTGAGCACCTACAGTGTGGGGCTCTGCCACACTAAGCGCTTCCCGTGCATGGTCTGATTGAAACTTCCTAGCACTGGCAGAATACCTCGATATCCCCATTATACAGAGAAGAAAACAGAGGTACAGAGAGATAAACTAACTTGCCCAAGGTTACTTAGCTGACAACTGGTAGAACTAGGTCAGAGTGACTCTGAATATGACCTTTGTAATTGCTCGGTGACAGGCTGCCTTGACGTGCATTCCTAATTTTATGCTGGCCTGCATATTGGAGAATATCAATCCTTTGTGCTTTTCAACACTACTATGTTGGTATATACAGGAATACAGGTTCTTCTTCTTCTTCTTCTTCATTATTATTATTATTATTGTTATTATTATTATTATTGGTATATACACGTTCTTATTCACTAGAACTTTAAAATATCATTTTGGTCATTCATTCAATCACGGATCTAGTGAGTGCCTCCCGTGAGTCAGGTGTAGTGTTACTAGTAAGAATACCTCCACAAACCAAAGACAGTCTCTTGCCTTCCCGAAACTTACAAAGTAACTACAGAGAACAGAATTCAATGGTTACAGATACCAGGTGGGAAAGGCAAGTGCTTTGGTTTGAGGAAGGAGAGGACATCCTAGATAAGGCCTGAAGAATCAAGAGGAGTAAACCAAGGAAAGGTGTGGAGCAGAGACAGTGTCCCAGACAGAGAGAATCTAATAAGAGAGAAAACCAGGAGGTGAGCAAGTGCTGGGGGCCATGGAGGGAAGGAAGGTCAGACTCTGCCCAGCATGGAGGGTTCAAGGGCCAGTGGTGAGCGACGATGCTGGGAGGTGGTCAGGGACCCTGAGATCACAGAGGGCCTTGAGAGTCATGTGAAGGTATAGATAAATAGATCTACATACATATGTTTTGTGTATGTTTTCATTTTTTCCCTTAAAAGCCAAACCAGAATCATGCCTAATGCAGTATTTTTTTTAAAGACTTTAATTATTATTTGAGAGAGAGAGAAGATTTTATTTATTATTTAAGAGAGAGAGAGCACGGGCACATGAGCAGAGTGAGGGGCAGAGGGAGGGAACCTGACTCCTTGCTGAACAGGGAGCCCAGGGTGGGGCTCGATCCCAGGACCCTGAGATCATGATCTGAGCCAAAGGCAGATGCTTAATGGACCGAGCCACACAGGTGCCCCTAAGATTTTGTTTTTAAGTGATCTTTACACCCAATGTGGGACTCAAACTTATAATACTGAGAGCAAGAGTCACACACTCCACCGACTGAGCTAGCCAGGCACCCCATAGTTTCAACATTTCTGTACACCTGGGAAACCATCACCACAATCCAGAGGATCAAGAGAAGGGTTACTTATGCCCCGATAATCTCCCTCCTGCCCCTTCCAGCCACTGGCAACTGCTGATTCGCTTTCTATTACTATCAGTCTGTGTTTTCTAGAATTTTATCACTTGAATGTCTCAAGTCAATGGACTCAAACACTGTGTACATTTTTATCTCTCTTCTTTCACTCACATATATATTATGAGACTCATCCCTGCTGTTGTGGGTAACATGCTTTGTTCCTTTTCATTCCTGAATAAAGTCCTTTCCTGTTTTAAAACCTCCTTTTTTCTCCTAATATATCAAGATAGCTGGCTCTAGGTCAAATATCAGAATTCGAATATCGGCCGTGCCTTTAGCAAATGGACAAGCTTGGGTGGAGACCTCACTACATTGCCCAGTTTCCCCAAACCTCAAGGACCATGTCCGTTACAAATGGATCTTAGCAGCACTACCTCGGTAGGCATGTTGAACGGTAAGTGAGAGGATGTGTGTCTCTGTGCCTGGCAATTGTTCAATAAAGTCATCAGGTGTAGTATTGCTACCATTACTGTTAGGGTTCACACCTGCTACTTTTTTTTGTATTTTGGGGTTTTTTGTTTGTTTGTTTTTAACTTTTGAGCTTCAATTTTTAAAAATTTATTTATCTACCTATTTATTTTTAGTTTTCTTAAGGAATCTCTATACCCCATGTGGGGCTTGAACTCATGATGCCGAGATCAAGAGTCCTGTGCTCTACCAGGCGCTGACCCAGTCAGGCGTCCCTACGGTACATTTTAAGAGGACATCAGACACAGCCATGGAATGCTGATGTGCCCCTGAAGCTAGAAAGCAGGGAGCAGAGACCGAGTTCCCTTCCTGGTGAAAGCATGAGCTCCAGGGTGGACAAAGCCAGTGCCTTCACCTCTCGGCTCCCCAGATTCTCTTCCTCTAGCCCGCTGGCATCCGAAGTGGGGTTCGTGATGTGAGAGAACTTAGAGGTTCCCTCCGGGTGAGCAAAAAAGGGAAGCTGGGTTAACTACAACCCGTTTAGTCACGCAGACAATCATGCCTATCGTTCCAACCCCAGAGCCCCACGTCTTTTTTGATTGCTTGCTCAAACAGTACATTAAATCATCTCTAACATGCAAGAACTATGTTATGTTGAAACAGAAGTGTCTCCAAAAGACAAATACTGTATGATTTCATTCATATGTGGAACCTAAAAAACAAAACAAATGAGCAAACACAACACACCAGAAACAGACTCATAGATAACAAGAGAACAAAGTGTTGGTTACCAGAGGGAAGGGGGCGGTTGCAGAACAGGAGAAATAGTGAAGGGGATGAAGAGATATAAACTTCTAGTTATAAAACAAACAAGTCGCTGGGATGTAAGGTATAGCATGGGGAATAGAGTCCTTAATTTTGTAATGACTTTATATAGTGACAGATGGTGGCTAGGCTTACCATGGGATCATTTCATTATGTATAAAAATATCAAATCATTTTGATGCACAAAACTACTAGGATATCGTGTGTCAGTTGTGCTTCAGTTAAAAACACAAATTAATGGGGCGCCTGGGTGGCTCAGTCTGCTTTTGTTAAGTGTCTGCCTTTGGTTCAGGTCATGATCCCAAGGTCCTGGGATGGAGCCCCTGCTCGGCTGGGAGCCTCCTCCTTCTCCCTCTCCCCTAGGTTGTGTTCCCTCTTTCACTGTCTCTCCCTCTGCATATAAATAAATAAATAAATAAATAAAATCGTTTAAAGCGCACGCGCGCACACACACACGCATTACAAAGAATTTTCTCCAAGGCTTACCTGCAAAGGAGGTGTCTGCCTCCTTTATAACAGCGTTATAAATAAAGCCTGCAAAAATTTATCTACACTTTGCTATCCTTTCAGTGCCATTCTGTCATCTCCCAGGGCTGGGTGACCAACGGCAAGGACAGCCATGTCTTCTAATAGAAATATACCTAAAACCCCGAGCTTTGGAGTAGGTAAGAGTGGTGTTCAGATCCCAGTCTTACCAAATATTGATTCTTAAACTTGAGCCAGGTACTTTAACTCCTCTGGGCCTCATCCTTCCCCAGTTCATGGAGGTGTTCGGAGGGCTGAAGGAGAAAGAGAAGGTGTGTACAGCCCTGTGCAGTGCCTGGCACAGGGAGAATGCCTACATGGCAAGTGATGGGGGTGCCATAAACCTGTGTGTGTGTGTGTGTTTCAATAAACACTTTCTCGAAGCCTTCTGTCTCTCTGTCCTTCCTTAAATCACACCTTGTACAGCAGTCTGCCTATTTTAGGCATCTCACCAGCTGGACATGAGGTCCCACAAGGAACAGTCGGAAGGAACGAAGGCTGCCTAAGCCAAGAACTAAGTGGGACATGAAAATTGTCTTTCAGGAAGGGCTGCCACAGGAAAGGTGTATTTAATTAGCCTGTTTCAGCCCAAAGGACTCAGACCCATGGGTGAGTGTTACCAGGAGGTGATGAGGAACCATGTTGCTATCAGAGAAGTCTGCAAAAGGAAGTGGACCGCCTCGAGTCGTCCTCAGCTGCCGGCTGTGGACGTGTTCAGTAGTGGCTTGAGGACCAGGTGTCAAAGATGCGGTCAAGGTGATTCCTGATGTGGGAAGTTGGACCAGATGGTTGTTTTCAACTGGATGCAAGGGAGGTGGACAGAATCAGAGATGGCAGGCAGGGCTGAGGGGCCCCCACATTCTTGCAGCTACACTAGCACTTCCTCTTTCATCAGTTTTATATATGTGGGTTCCTGAAGATTGAGAAGAAGATCTTGCTACTGAAAACCAGAGCTTTTTTGTGTGTGTGTGCTTGTTTGTTTGTCAGCCTGCTGTCCGGGATGACCTTTTGAGGTCTCTTTAAAGACATCTAAGTTGATGATTCATAATTGCCTGTGACCCTGGCAAAGAGACAACTTGTCAGAACTCTTTTGGTTGCAAGTGTCAAAACTCTTCTCAACTTTGCTAAAGCGAGATGGGGATTTAGTGACTTGAGAAACTTGCAGCGCTGTTGAGGTAGTTCACAGAATTGATTTAAAAAAAAAAAAAAAAAAAACCCAAAACAAAAAGAGCTGTGACAACCGTGACCTCAGGGGCTAGACCGAACAATGCCGTGCTGCCCGAACTCCCTCTCTGTTCATCTGACTCTCAGATCTGCTTTTCTAATTTCTCCCAGGGCGTTGACCTCTGGTGAACATGGCTGCCGGTGTCCTCAACTGTGAGGAAGGGACAGCTCACAGCATCTATATGTGTTTCCCAGGCCATGGTTATCATTGGCCATCTGGGAATCCATAGCCCAGCCTTGATGGGGTTGGAGTACTATGGTTGGCCAGGTCTGGGTTACTCCGATAGCCAGGGCAGGGATGAGCCTTCACGGACTAAGGAAGGCCCTCCGAGAAGACAAAACACAGTGGGGCCTTTCCTCTTGGCAGGCAGTAAGAGAACGTGTACAGAAAACTTTGGGGAAAACTGCCGACTCCCCCTCAGAGAAGGGAGCTCCAATTAGAAGAGTTCCTATGTACTGAGTATTGATTTTAGGTCAAACACATTACATGCATTACTGTTTTAAAGGGTCATAAGGGTGATCTGAACTAGATTTTTATTTTCATTTTACAAATGAGAAACGGAGGCCCAGGGAGTTAATGAACTTTCTCAAGACCACACAGCTTAGAAGTAAGGGAGCTGCCGGGTTGCTCAGGCCGTCCCTGCGGGCCTGCCCTTCGAGCTCTCCGTCACTCTGACAACACAGAAAATGTAGACTTTCGTCAGGGGTTTGGACATACTCGGAATGCGTTTCCTCCAACACACATGCTAAGACCGGGGCTCACCATCTGGGCTGGTGAGAAAGAATGCTGGACAGGGAGCCGGAGAGACTTGAATTCAAGGCCCAGCTCTGCCTGTGCTACTGATGAGCCATCGGTCAAAAGAATCTTCTAAAAATGCAGATCTCTCTCCAGGTCATTGTGCTGTTTGGAATGCTGCTGTACCCTCAGGAGGACGGCCACATGTCTCACGAAGGCCAGCGAGTTCCAGCACGCCTGCCTTCCTCCGCAGCTGCTCTGTATCCTTGTCCCAACTTTCAGGCTTTGTTGCCAACACAGACCCTTGTGTTCGGAATTAATCTGTTTCCTCCACCCGTTCTGAGCCTTTTTCTTTGTGGCCGAAGCTTTCCTGCGTCCCCTTTAGGTGAAGCCCTCCCCGATTGCCAGTAGGTCACACTCCTCTGGCAGACGCCATGAATGGAACGATCTCATTTCAGTGGCCACAGGACTGTAAGCTCCGTGAGGGGCAGAGGCCATTGCTGCCCTTCTCCTCCATGCCCGCAAACCCAGCCTGCGGCTCGGTGCACCAGGAGAGCCCAGCGAGTGTCTACCGAAGGGCTCAATGAAAGTCTGAGCACCCACTCGGGCCCCCTCTTCCCAGTCGTGAATGTCATCTTGTGTAGGTGTCAAATTTTGTGACTTTCAGAGCACCTGGGTAAAGAGGGAGCTAGTGTCAGTGGGTGGAATCTGGTTACAGCCCAGAGAGTGCTGCATTTTATTTGAAGCCTGTAAAAGAAAAGGCTAGCGGGGGGCCATCTGGTCTGGTAACAGGTGGACTCCAAAATGAAGAGGAGAAGTTCACTGAAAAAAGCAGCCTTGCCTGTAAAAAACTCACACTCCTTCCCAGGAGAAGGCTGTCACTTGGTTCCTCTCTCTGGCTCTGACATATGCTTCAATCCCTCGCTCCTAAATATGGTTGATATTCAGAGTTTGCTGCCATGTGAGGAGAGCCTCTGTGAGGACGGAAAACAGCTCCTCTGGGAGCCAGTTATCAGAAGGGAGAGCTCAGTGTTGTCTTCCGGCCCCGAGCCTTTGCACAGTGTCTCCCTGGCTCAGATCTAGACCCTTGCGGCTCCGAGCAAAGATAGCCAGATCTCCCTCTGTGTCGCTGAGGGACAGAGTCGTCTGAGGCTTTGGCTGTAACCACGAGTCTAGGTCTGCCGAACGGAAGGACGTGTCTTGGCTTGCGTGCCGGACAGACTCTGGAGCCAAGCTGGATTCGAATCCTGTTCTGCCCCCTCAGTAGCTAAGTGATCTTGGGCCTCAGTTACTACATCTATAAAATGGGCATAGCAACTGTATCTCCTTAGTATTGTAGTGAGGATTAAATGAGTTACTTTGTGTGGAGTTCTTAGGGTTCCTGGCCCATATTAAGCATCATAGAAATGTTTCTAGCATTACATTTTTATTTATTTATTTATTTGACAGACAGAGATCACAAGTAGGCAGAGAGGCAGGCAGAGAGAGAGAGGGAGAAGCAGGCTCCCTGCTGAGCAGAGAGCCCAGCTGCAAGGCTCGATCCCAGGACCCTGGGATCATGACCTGAACTGAAGGCAGAGGCTCAACCCGCTTAGCCACCCAGGCACCCTCTAGCATTACATTTTTTTAAAAAAAATCTTCTCAATGCCTGCTCTGGCATCAGGCAACTGGACTAATATTTCTCATGGAGGGGTCTGCAGGCCATCTGCATCAGAATCTCTTGGGTCAGAGGTGGTATTCAAAAAACCTTTAACACCAGAAAAGGCAAGGACTTCAGAACTGAGGCTCTTATGATCAGAGAGGCCCATCTGTGCCAGGCTTTAACCCCATAATCTCTGAACCATGGCAGATCTGGGAAAGATCAGGGTTAACTGGAGGGATAGGGGATACTCAGATGTGGTAAACAACTGTTGTGCTTTCCCCAGATGTCAGACTTTCACTACTGAAACTGGAACATTCCCAGGCAAACCCGGGACAGTTGGTCACCTACACTCAGGGCGTCTGGGAGCAATGTATGTTTACCAACCGATTCGGAAATAACGTCAATATTTTAACATCCAGTGGGGCCATGCCAGTGCCTACTGGCTCAAAGTCAGTCCTGCCTGGGACCTTATGTAAATACAGATTTCGGGGCTTTACCCCCAGAATCAGAATCGCCAGGGCTAGGAAATCTGTCCTTTCAACATGTACTCTGGGCAATTCTGAACCTTACTCAGATCTGATTTGATTCTTTAGATTGTCAGTTTCTGGAAGATGAGGACTGTGTGTGTCTTGCTGGGTGTCCAGGGCCGGCTAGGGGCAGGTGCTCAGTCAATATTTGTTCAAAGGATGGATACAGGTCGTAGTGTCACAGGAGGCTTCGACTATAATGATTAAGGGCTCCGCACCTGGCCTGGACTCAAATCCTAGTTCTTTTATTTATTAGTTGGGTGATCTTGGGAGAATTAATTGACCTCTCAAAGATTCAGTTTTCCTCATCCAGGAAAAGAGACAGTAAGAGTACTGCTTTATATAGATGTGTGTTAACTGAAGGAACATACCTAAGGCAATTAGCCATAGTGCTTAGAGCAGAGTAAATGCTCGATAGAAAATAGCTATTGCCACTGCTGTGGTTGCTATTGTTAATAATTCAGTTTCCTTTTTTAAAAAATTTAAATTCAATTAATTAACATAATGTATTACTGGTTTCAGAGGTAGAGGTCAGTGATTCAGCAGCCTCACACAATACCCAGTGCTCATTCCATCATGTGCCCTCCTGAACGCCCAACACCCAGTTACCCCATTCCTCCCACCTCCTCCCCTCCAGCAACCCTCAGTTTGTTTCCTGTGATTAAGAGTCTCTAATGGTGGGGCACCTGGGTGGCTCAGTGGGTTAAGGCCTCTGCCTTCAGCTCGGGTCATGATCTCGGGGTCCTGGGGTCGAGCCCCGCATCAGGCTCTCTGCTCAGTGGGGAGCCTGCTTCCTCCTCTTCTCTCTCTCTCTCTGCCTGCCTCTCTGCCTACTTGTGATCTCTATCAAATGAATAAATAAAATCTTAAAAAAAAAAGTCTCTAATGGTTTATCTCCCTCTCTGATTTCCTTTTGTTTTATTTTTTCCTCTCTTCCCCTATGATCCTCTATTTTACAGTTTCTTAAATTCCACCGATGAGTGAGATCATGATAATTGTTTTTCCCTGGTTGACTTACTTCACTTAGCATTATGCCCTCTGGTTCTATCCTAATTCAGTTTCCTTTAATTCAGCAAGCAATTACTGAACTGTGTGCCAGACACACTGGTAGGCATTGGGGTTTCCAAGATGGATAAGAAATGCTGCGCACTCTAGAAACACATCTGAGAACGATGAGGGTATAATGCGCTAGGCACAGCAGTGGTATGGTCTTTCTCTATTTATCTTGTAGGTGTCCCAAGAGGCCAGCCTAGGTGATAAAGCACCAGGCTGGGAATCAAGAAATCGGACAGGTGACATCTGAGGACTGGGAATCCCTGGCAAGAACAGAAGAAGCACTTTGTTTAAAGATGTGGCCATGTGAAAGGTCATGCTTTATCAGGAAAGGGCCAGCCCATCAGGGTGGCTAGAGGATGGAGCTCATGGTTTAGGGACAGTGAGCGGCAGGTTATGAGGTGCTGTGTATTTCTAGTTGGTAAAGGACAATTTGTAAAAACCACCAGGCCTATCCTGGACTATGGGCACCACAGCTGGGGGAAAATTAGAACCAGCCTGAAGTCCACGGTAGCATTTGGTTGAGTGACTTGAAGTTCATCTGTTCTAAAACACTGCAGTGTTTAAAAATGAAGTGATAGATTTATTATATGGCAATATCTCCAAGATATGTTTTTGAGCAAAGAAAGCAAGATACAGAAGACTTTGATCCTATTTTTTGTATTCAAATAATAAAAGACTATTTCATTCAACCAAGCACTGCTGTGTACTAGCTGTGTGATCCAGGACAAGTTCCTCAACTTCATAGTGTCTCAGTTCCTCAAACTATAAAATCACGATAATGAAAGTCCCTGCTCCACCGAATTAATGTGAGGATACAGGAAATAATGTTCCACAGACAGCACTGAACCTAATGTTTAGCTTGGCTGAGACACTCAGTCAATAATAGTCATTATTAGCTGTGCAGAGAAAAAAGTCCAGATCACTGTACCCCACAATAGTAATAGTAACTCTTTGTATGGTTGAATGATGCAAAATTTTTATTTTCTTTGTGTCTGTATTTTCTAAATTGCTATAGGGAACATAAATTACTCGTGTAAAAAAGAAAATGAATCTTGATGGCTTCCCTGGGAAGTGCACAGTAAATACTTCTAGAATAACTGAACGCACACTCATATTCCCAGGTTACATAGTTTAGGAGACTTTAGTCACATCAAAGCATAGTTCTTTAATTTGCCAAGGATTACCTCACTTAAAGTTTTAAAAATAAATGGTTCCCTAAATTCTTTCAGTATTGTTTCATAAATCACTTACAAAGAACTGAACTTTCCAATTTTTAAGTCTTTTTCCATTAAAGATTAAATTAAAAAATAAGGCTTTATGGGGCACCTGGGTGGCTTAGTGGGTCAAAGCCTCTGCCCTCAGCCTGGGTCATGATCCCAGGGTCCTGAGATCGAGGCCCAGAATGGGCCTCTGAGAAAGGCCTCTGCCCTTTCTCTCTGCCTGCCTCTCTGCCTACTTGTGATCTCTGTCTGTCAAATAAATAAATAAAATCTTAAAAAAAAAATAAGGCTTTACACTGATAACAGCTATATTAGGGAGGGGGTGAGGGATAGGCAAAATAGGTGAAAGGGGTTAAGAAATACAAACTTAAAGTTATATGATAAATAAGAACAGTTTAGGTAATATTGTCAATAATAAAGTAATAATTGTAGGGTAACAGGTGAGCATTTTGTAATATACGTAATTGTCAAATCACTATGTTGTATACCTGAAATTAATATAATATTACATATCACCTATACTCTATTAAAAATTTAAAAGGACACCTGGGTGGTTCAATTAGTTAAGTGTCCAACTCTTGATTTTAGCTCAGGTCATGATCTCAGGGTTGTGAGACGAAGCCCCATCGCCCCCCTCCCCCACTCCCAACATCCTCCTGGCCCCACCTGCCCCAGTGAGCTCTGTGCTGGCATGGAGCCTGTTTTAAGATTTTCTCTTCCTCTGCCGCTGCCCCTCTGCACCCACTCTCTATCTTTCTTAAAAAAAAAAAATTAAGAAACAAAGACTCTTTTAGATACAAGTTATAGATATTCAGATGAAACTGGTTTAAGCAAAATAGAAAAAGATTTATTTTGGATATTATGAATAAGTATCTCTAGGTGTTTGGCTTTTTGAGGGGGTCCAGATGATCTCATTATGCTTCTCTCTCTCTCTCTCTTTCTTTTATTTTTAAGATTTTTTTTCTTTTTTTTTTTTTAATTTGAGAGAGAGAGAGAACACCAGTGAGAGGAGGGGCAGAGACATCTTCAGGCCTCAGTGAGTTTTTTGGTAAAATTAGAGAGTTGGCTTTGATGATTTATAGATTTTTTTTTTTTTTTGAGGGTACTGAGATCCCAGCACCACTACATCAAAACAAATTCTGCCTAAGTTTCAAAGTAACTCATTTGCACCAGGCCATGTTTTCCCAAATGGTAATGACCTCCAATGAGGTCTTAAAAAGCAAAGAACAGCATTTATTGATTACTCACAGTGCCAAACACAGTCCTAATCACTTTATATATTATTTCATTTGGACCTCACAATTCTGAGGGGTAATACAGTAGGCAAAACAATGATCCCCCCAACTTTTTCCACATCCTACTCCTTAGAGCCTCTGAATATGTTAAGTTATATGGCAAAGAGGTGGTAAGGTTGCAGATGGAATTAAGGTTGCTAATCATCTGGCATTGAAATGGGAGTTTATCCTGGGTAACCCCACTATAGTTGCAAGGGTCCTTATATGGGACAGAGGGAGATGGGAGAGTCAGAGAAGGAGTGGTAATGACAAGAGCAGAGGCCCGGGATGATGCACGTACTAGATTTAAAGATGAAAAGGTGTCATGCATCCAGGTACGCAGGTGTCCTCTCAAGGTGAGAAAACAGATTCTCCCTTAGAGCCCCCAGAAGGAACAGAGCCCTGCAGACACCTTGATTTGGGAGACTAATTTTGAACTTCCAACCTCCACAACTGGAAGGTAATGCATTTGTGTTGTTTAAGCCACTAAATGTGGAGTAACTGGTTGCAGCAGCCAGAGGAAACTAATGCAGATAGACACTACGAACCTTCTATACCGAGGAGGACACACAGTCATAGACAATTTCAGTGCCTTGCCTGAAGTTACACTACATGACAAAGTCACAATTTGAGCTTGAGGGTACTTGGCTTTAAAGCTGGTGCTCTAGGGGCGCCTGGATGGCTCAGTGGGTTAAAGCCTCTGCCTTTGGCTCAGGTCATGATCTCAGAGTCCTGGGATCGAGCCTCACATCGGGCTCTCTGCTCAGCTGAGAGCCTGCTTCCCGCCCCCCTCACTTGTGATCTCTGTCAAATAAATAAATAAAATCTTAAAAAAAAATTAAAAAAAAAAAAAAAAGCTGGTGCTCTAGGGCGCTTTGGTGTCTCAGTCAAGCGTCTCATTTTGGCTTAGGTCATGAATCTGGAATGCTGGAGTTGAGTCGTGTGTTGGGTTCCCTGCTCAGAGAGTCTTCTCCCTCTGCCCACACTCATGCTCTCTATCTCTCTCTCTAATAAATAAATTTAATTTTTAAAAAGTCCATGCTCTTACCCACTGCACTGTATTTTTTGAGTGCCACGTATATGATACAATGTTGGACTGCAGAGGTCACAAAGACGCACAAGAACATAGTGCTTGGCCTCAGGGAATTTATGAACCTGTAGAGGCTCACACAACCCGGCAGTACTAATAATTACCTTTTACTGGAATGACTGAGTGCCAGGCACCTGACATATATAATCTTTGAATTATTACCATTATTGTGGAAAGGAAAGACGTTTACCATCTCTTCTGGGCTGACTTGTGTCTGCCCACCCCCAGCCCCTGAATTTGTAGGGTGAAGTCCCAACCCTTAGTAACTCAGAATATGACTGTATACGGAGATAGGGCCTTTAAAGAGGCGATTAAGGCAAAATGATGTCATATGGGTAGGCTGTCACCCAAAATGACTGATGGTCTTATAAGGAGAAGGGGTTACAGTACAGACAAACTCAGAGGGGAGACCGTGTCACCCACAGAGAGAAGGTGACCAACTACAAGCAAAAATAAGAGGCCTCCCAATAAGCCAACCCTGCTAGCACATCGATCTTGGACTTTCAGCCTTCAGGACTCTGAGAAAATAAAGATCCATTGTTTAAGCCAGCCAGACGTAACATTTTGTTATGGCAGCCCTAGCAAACTGATACATTGTAAATGAAGGGACTTACTCTTAGCCAAACTTTATACATTGTGACTGAGATTTGTCTGCTTTGTGTTTAAGGGGCTAGTTCTTCTTCTTCTTCTTCTTTTTTTTTTTCTTTTTTCCTTTTTTTTTAGATTTACTTATTTATTTATTTTTGTGTGAAATACAGCTAGTGAGAGAGAGCATGAGCAGGGGGGAGGGGCAGGGATTGAAGCAGGTTCCCTGCTGAACAGGGAGCCTGATGCGGGACTCAGTCCCAGGACCCTGGGATCGTGACCTGAGCCGAAGGCAGATGCTTAACCAATTGAGCCACCCAGGCGCCCTTAGATGGACAGTTAAGTGAGGACAGAGGAATTTAGGAGCAAGCTGTCTACTCTAGTCAATCCATGTCCAGCCACTTAAGTAGGTCTTGGGTCTCAACACTCCAGGAGCCCAAAGGGACCGCTCTGAAACTTTCCTTTTCTTATCTCCATCTTCCAGGCTCCCTACTTCCATTCAGATCATGGCTCCCATGCTTCTCCCCACAGGGTCTAGCCCTTTGTTTCATTTAATCTCTAGTGTGGCTTTTCTATCTAGCTCCACCGAGGGATGAGGCATGATTCTTAAAGGCATGGGGATAAGAATTCTGTACAATAGTCTGGTCTTAGACTGAATTATTTAGAAATGAATCAGACTTTTCACAGCACAAAGGTTAACCTTTTGTTGGTAAATCTGTATACCTCCTATGACCTTCTCTGTCAGAATCTCTACTCTTTTGTTTGAATGTATCAGTTTGTATCTGTTAGGAAAGCCTAGATTGGGTGGCAGCAACCAATAACCCCCAAATCTCATTGTTTAACACTGTCAAGTCTATTTCTTGCTCATATTATGTGTGTAATGTTTGCTGCAGGAGCCTCTGTTCCTCATAGTCACTGGGGAACCCAAACTGGTGGAGGCTCCATCTATATTTCAGCAATGGCCCAGGCAGGGTAAGAGTGTGGAAAATCATACTGGCACATACAAGTCTTTGCCTGGAAATGAGACATAGCACTTCCTCTAACTTTGCATTGACCAAAGCATACCAAATATGTATCCCTTATGTCAAAAGGGGTAGGTAGGGAAATGCAAGCCTGTCATGTGCCTAGAAAGCAAAAATGCAAATAATTGCAAACAGCCGTGATAACCATGTTGGAGGATACATTTGACCACCAATAACTGTCCAGAGGTGGCTAAAACAATGAGATTTGTTACTTTATGTAACAAGGAACCCAAATGTCAGGGAGTTGCTGGGCAACTCCCTGCGCAACTCACTGGGCAGCCATCATCATCCAACACCCATGTTCCTTTTGTTTTCTGCTCTGCTGTTCTCAGTTTGTTGACTTAACTTTGTAAGATGACTCTCTCATGGTCTAAAGATGACTGTCTTTGGACGCCTCGGTGGCTCAGTCGATTAAGCATCTGCCCTCCGCTCAGCTCATGATCCCAGGGTTCTGCGATCAAGTCCTGCATCGGACTCCTTGCTTGGTGGGGAGCCTGCTTCTCCACCTGCCTATTGCTGCTCCCCTTGCTTGTGCTTGCTCTTTCTCTGACCAATAGATGAAAAAAAATCTTAAAAAAAAAAAAAAGATGGCTACCTTTTTTCAGTTACTGCATACAGATGACAATGCTCAGAGGTAGAAAGGGACACATACCTGTCTTGTATCCCTTTTTAAAAAACAACGAAAACCTTCCCAGAGGCTCCTGAGCAATATCTATTCCCCATTTCCTTGGCCAGAACTATATCATGCACTCTTGTCTAAACTACCTGTCTGCCAGAAGGATCAGGACTGGCTTAAATGAAACAAGATTCATTCCCTAAGACTACCTAGGGGGCCAGTCCTCCTGTCTCTGCAAACAAAGAACATTGACCACTTAAAGGAGAACAAACCAAACTAGGATCTTGTTTCTGAGATTAAAGGAGTACAGAATCACAGCTGAGTAGAAAACTAACAGTGCCTACCGCCCCAGGCTCCAAGGAAAGGAGACCTGAGTGTGAGGAGTTGAAAGAAAACTGTTCCAAATCTTCACATTAAACTTACGAGACAGGTTTTCTTGTCCTGTTTCAGAGATAAGAAATGTGGCATTAGGTATACATCAGACTCCAAAGTCTAAACTGGGCCTGCCTGTTTATCCATCAAATTCACTTAAAGAGTGGAATGTCAGAATAAGTTTTTTTTTTTTTTAAGATTTTATTTATTTATTTGACAGACAGATCACAAGTAGGCAGAGAGGCAGGCAGAGAGAGAGGAGGAAGCAGGCTCCCCACTGAGCAGAAAGCCCGATGCAGGGCTCGATCCCAGGACTCTGAGATCATGACCTGAGCTGAAGGCAGAGGCTTTAACCCACTGAGCCACCCAGGCGCCCCAGAATAAGTTTTTTAAAAAGTCCTTTGGGGAAAGCAGAAGAAGTTCATCAACCATTAGTCCTGGTACAAATAGGATTTCCATAATCCAACTGGCTACTCACTGAATTCCTCACTGACGTCAACTAAAGATCCCTTTTTAACTAGGAAGAGTGCCCACTTTGTGAAGGAGAAAAGAGCAGGTGTGCTAATCTGCAACTATATCCAGGACTAAATTTACCTAGAAAAGGAGTGTGGCCAAGCTGTCTTTGAAGCAACTCTCCATTACTGTAGGGTCGAGGCAAAATGTCTTATGACTCTTACACTACCAAAAACTTTTTTAGCCTCATCTCCCTAAAGAATAGTGGCACCAATTTAAAATTCAGCCCTTCCCTCAGCCTTTGCTGATAGCCACACTGATAAATGTCCTAAGAGCCCAAACAAGAATCCAGTTGGTGGGGTGGAAATACGGGGCAAGCAGGTCTTAGGAGGGCTTTCAGGGTAGAGCACCGAAGTGTCCACTGACATGCAGTACTTTCTGCCATGTTGGACCTCATAGCCTGCTCCAGTAGCTCGCTGCCCAGCTCCTGCCTGGGCCATTCACTTCAAACCTGGGCAGATCATAAAGACAGCCCAGGGTCTGGTCCTGCCTATATATATTAAGTGGTACTACCTTTTTTGGAGGCCTTCTTAAAGTGCCAAGCACGGAGTTAAAGACATTGCTGATACCTTCGCACATAATTCTTACTCCAACCCTTGGAAGTAGATGCCTTTCCCATGAATGAAGCTCAAGGAAGCTAAGCCACCAACCCAAAGTCATAAGGAGGTGGTTGACTGGGATTTTATCCCGGGTCTGACTGCAGACTTAATTGCCTTCACTGGTCTACCCTACTTTCTCTGTTCACTTGAAATACTTGAGTGTTTTTTAAACCCCATGAGAAGTCTACCAGGTGGATATGGACACGACTATCTTATATCGGCTCAGAGAAATTTAAAAATCTTGCCTTAAGTTTTCCAGCTAATAAGGAGGGGAGCCAGGATTTGAACCAAAGTTTGAATGGTCCCCACCCACAATCCCCCATGCATGAATTGCTTCATTCTGTACATGAGCTAATGATCCTAGCATCCCCCCTTCCTGAGAGGGCTACCACCTGGGTAGCCAGCTTCTTTATAATTGAGAATTGCCATAGCTTTAAAAAAATCATGAAGGATAGGATTTTGTTTGCCTTTACAAGCTGGTTTTGAGAGTCATATATATATGTGTGTGCACGCGTGTGTGTGTGTGTATAATTTTTTTCTCTCTTTGAAGTCACTCCAGGTTTTCTAAAGGAGTCTTCTGCTATTAAACATGCCCCATCCACGTTCCCCAGGTCTCTTCAGGTCAGCATATTTAAAAAAAGAAAGATCTGAACTTGTCATTCAGCTCTCACTCTGTATGAATCATAACGGGACTGTACGTGGGAAAACAGCCTAGTTCTAGGAACTGGTAATAGAAGCTGGGGTTTGCCACCTTCATGGGTGCATCTCAGATCCCACATGGGTGCTTCTGGGGCTCGTGTGATGGTACACCCTTGACCCAGGGGGAACAAACTGAGCAACTGGGTCGTGGCCACCTCAACTGACAGATGGCCCGGTCACACACACACCTACCTCAGGGACCAGGCTCTGGGCAGAGGCCAAAGAGTAGAGAAGAGTCTTCAGAGGGATGGCCTCTCCCTCCCTTTAGAATGATATTTTTAAATCCGGGCTAATAATATAACAACAATAACAACAGCAGGTAACATACATCGAGTGCTTAGCTACCACTGTCCTCACTGGGATTGATGCTACTGCTCGTCCATTAAGGAACTAATTTAACTGTGGAAGTACTCAATAACTCAATAACATTTATGAGTATAAGTAGCGATTATTCTTGCAATAATGTGTGTTTGTGTGTGTGGCGCTTAAGAGATCAGGCTACAGGGACAAAGAGACCTGAGTTTGACACCTACTGTCCCCTCTCCCTGGTCATGTGGGTCTGGGAAGTTACTTTGACTTACCTCAGTTATCCTCATCTGTGAAATGGAGGCAATAAAAGTAACTGTTCCCATAGAGCTGTTGGGAGGATTGGATAGGGTCCTATAGGTGAAGCGGGCAATAGTTTAGTTGCTAGTTCAAAATGGGGTCTCAGTGACCAGAGGGGGTAATTAGCGATTCATGCCATTTCTGCGCCTTCCATGAGAGCTGGACTTCCAAGGCCAAGTATTCTCGGCCTGTACCCTGTGAGCACCTGCCAGGATCTGAGCTTCCCAACACTGATGATACAGGAGGAAAAACAAACACTGAAAAAAATCTCTAGAAATAAACTGATGTCTTGCCCACAAACCAGAAACTGGTGCTCAGGTGTCTGGTTTGGCGGGTGTTAGCCCGGCAGGGCTGGTTCGTGTGGTGTTGGGGGGAGCATAGTGGAGGATGTGAGGAGGTGGAGAGAAATCTATTTTTCAGCTTTCATTTCTGTCCGGAATTTCGTACCAAATAGATTTCCTCACCAACAAGATCAAAGGGATGGCCTACCTGACATCACTCACGGCCTCTTGCTGGACAGCGGGGAGGAGAGGGAAATAAATCTGAGTATTTGCGACCACAGTCATTTGCGTCTGAGAAGAGAGGATGACATCAATCTTCACTGTGAGCTAGGCCTTGAAATAGGGTGAGAAGTTGCTGCAAAATGAATATTCAGTCAGGAATGTTGGTGGCCTGCTTTTCTGAAGAGTGGAGTTAGTCTATGGATCTGATGATCTTTTAGGACAAACCCAGTAACCCAACTCTGAGTTTGGGGGTTCCTTCCCTCTTCCCATCCAGTTTCTTTTCCACTGACATCTACTGAGGGCGAACCCTGTAGCAGGCACTGGGCTACCTAGCAGGGGATACGGGGTAATGGACTCCATGTCGCATCTACCCTAGGAGTGTCCCGTCTAGTGGGAGAGAGGGACACAGGGCCAAATCCTACACCAACGCTAACTGTAATTGCATGACATGTAAAGAGGCAAAAGGCCAGAACTGATAAGGGTAAAACAAAGTGGGAGAGCCCCGCACCTAGCCTGGGAGTTCAGGGACAGCTTTTCTGAGGAAGTGATGTTTGAACCGAGACCTGACTGGTGAGCAGCAATTAGCCAGGCAAGGAGTGGGTGGTGGGGATGTGGGTGGGGAAGCTTCAGATTTTCGAGAAACAAGGAAATGGCCAGTGTGGCTGGAGCCCAGAACACAAAGGGAAGAGTGACGTGATATGGAACCGGTAAGGGAAAAGAGCCAGGGCTGGCCTACTTTCCTCTTATTTTGTATGGCTCCCATTTCGTTTTGCTATGTCCAGTTCCTAGAGGGGAGAAGGCAGGCCCGCCTTTCCTGTGGTGGGGCCACAGGTCTGTAGGCCAGCAGAGTATCTCCTGGGTCTGGCTGAGACCTCCTCCTCGTGCATTATGATGCCCAGTGGCTGTCCAGCCCCTCTGTTCCCTTCCCACCATGGTGGGCTGGTGTGGCTTTCATCTGTTTGTTCCACGGCCTCCAGGCGCTGACGCCGATGTCTTCCTTGCATTGGTTTAAGGTGTTTGAAGGAGCCTTGCTATGAGGCTGATCCGGTTTCCTCTTGTGAACGGTACTGCTGCCTGTGATCTTGTGTCCCATATAGAAACCAAGTCTCCGGGGCACCTGGGTGGCTCAGTGGGTTAAGCCTCTGCCTTTGGCTCAGGTCATGATCCCAGGGTCCTGGGATCGAGCCCCGCATGGGGCTCTCTGCTCAGCAGGGAGCCTGCTTTCCCCTCTCTCTCTCTCTGCCTGCCTCTCTGCCTATTTATGATCTCTGTCAAAGAAATAAATAAAATCTTAAAAAAAAAAAAAGAAACCAAGTCTCCATTTCCTACCCCAGCTCCAGTACCTGGTTCCTGTTCTCCGTATCCTCCTTATAAGACCTTCCCCGTCAGTGCATACAACTCCGGTGATATGTGCCTGCTTAGCATCAAGCACTCTTGGGGAGAAAGGGGAAAAACCTAGAGAGTCCTACTCTTGAGCAGCTCATGGACCCCACCCGGCACTACGCTAAGCACCTTACCTATGATCTCATCTCATGCCCAGAACCACCCATGTGATAGAGACTATCCCTAGTGCCCATTTTATAGATGAGGAAACTGATCCAAAGGGAAATAATACAAATGGCCCAAAGTCACACTTATCAGCGGAGGGGCTGGGAATTGAACGTACATAAACCCAAGGCCCAGATTTTTAACCAATAACCTCTATCATCTCTACTCATCTCTCTGCCTCTCTCTGAATTTCTAGAAGTGTCCTCACGCTGTGATTCTTCAACAGCTGGGGCCTTGTCTTGTGGGTAGAATCCTGCCATGCACCCCTATGTATTCCTGTGGCCACAGCTCACCTTCCTGTTCTCGCACACCCTATTGTGTCTCATAGGGCCTCTCTGTCCGTGTCATGTGTTGGCCTAGTTTCCTGCTGTCACTATGTGTTTCCCCAGTACTGTGTGCTCTTTGGAGCTGGAGTTTCACCAACTGCCTGAGGTTAAGCCTCAAAAGGGCAGGATTGTTCTTTTCTGAAGCTAATACCATTTCTTCTGTTGCTACCCCTTGGATTCCCAGCTGGGTGGTAGAGTACAGATGGGCATTGCAGTGATCACCCCCCATAAAGTCTGAGAGACCTGAAGTTCTCCTAAGAGCTGCAACTTTAAGGACGTGCTCCTCAAAGTGGATAGTACCATCCTCGGGGGATGTTTCCTTGTGAGGGCACTTTTGGTTTTTGTAGGTATTGCAGGGGTGTGAAGGTGGAGATGGGGAAGGTCTCATGTCCTACTGGTTTGGGGCACCACTGAGAGGCAGGCCTGTTGGGCAAGAGTTGTCCTGTGTCCCCTGAGGATCTGAAATGTCCCACTGAGTTACACCTGGGGAACTCAGTCTGTTAAGCATTGGTCTTTGACTCAGGTCATGAGCCCAGGGTCCTGGGATTGAGATGAGCCCTGAGCCTTGGGTCGGGCTTCCCGCTCAGAGGGGAGTTTGCTTCTCCCTCTCCCTGTGCCCCTCCACCCAACCCGTGCGCACTCTCTCTCTCAAATGAATAATAAACTCTTAAAAAAAAAAAAAAAAAGAAAGAAAGAAATGTCCCACCATACATTTACAACAGGTGAGAACTTTTTTTCATCACCTTACCATAGATCCTCACCCTTTTTCTCCCATATAAACATAAAGACTGGTATCGTTTTAATAGCCACTAAGCTTCCCAGAATACTACTGCATAAATGAACGCAAGCCTCTACCATTTTACTAAGAGTTGTCTGCCATTTTGGAAAATGACGTCATTAATGGCAGTACCATGCTTGGGATCTGAGTCATTAATGCCACACAATCGCATCAGGCTTTACTTATGGCTGAATCAAGTGCGGAAATTTTATGTATGCTTCTTTAGCCCTTATTTGGAAGTAGCACATACAAAGCAAAATGGTCAACCACTTTCTGTTGTGCATTAGTCTCACTCTTATCAAATCTTGATCTATTCATTAAAAGTAGGGGCAAACACCTGACTTCTCCTGCCTTCTTGAATCACCTGAGCACTTTCATATTGAAATGCATATTGTACTGTAAATCCTATCTTTTGTTTCTTCCTCACATGACATTTAGAGCCATGTACTGATGTTTAGAAATGTTTTGTAGGTATTGTACTCTCTATGAATTTCAGTTCAGTATAGTGAAGACAATGTAAAGCCAACAAAAATGTTTTAATTAAAAGGGGTTGTGATAGAACTAAAAACTCCAGTTTTAAGGAAATGAGAATGACTTTTTTTTTTTCTGCCAGAATTTATATAGCAGGTAAATGATAGTCTCATCCAAGCCTTTTTGGCGACCAAAGACTTATTTTATTGGCTATTTTTTCTCCAAAGGCTTTTGGTATTCTCTTGGGACAATCTTCAGAGGCAGGCACCATTTTATTTGTCCCGCCCCTCCAAGAGAGAATTTTCTATGGTTTTGCTTGTTGAAAAAGATTTTGTTTTTTGAAAAGAGCCAACAGTTTTCAGAACAAATTGTTGAGACCAAGGTCAGTGATCAAGCTGACTGGTGATATTCTTGGGCACAGACTGTGAGGTTTGGGGGCAGGAATTGTGTTTTATCCATCTCTGACCTTCCACAGCACTTGGTACATGGTATACAGCGGATGCTCAGTAGGGGGTTGAAACAGAGTTTGTCAAATATGTGATGTAAGCTTGGGGTAAGAGAATTGAATCAATGCTTCTGTATTGTACTGAATTTTAAATGACATAGAAGTGTGTAATATAACAAAGTAAAACCTCCTCTGGGTATCAGTGAAAACATTCTAAAGATGGTATGGCATGAGCATAGTCTAGTAAGAGGGAACACTGGCTGTGACCAGTGGGTAAGCCCACTTGGGTGCATTCCAGTTGAATATTAGCCCTGCTCCTTCCTCTTCCTGCCCTTAGAAATCCCACTTCCCAGAGGTAACTATTAGGACTAATGGCGGGTTTTGAAAATTCTCATCTCCTTGCAACAAACACTACTAACAGTTTAGTGAACCTCCCTCCAGACTTAAAATATATCCGTGGAAGAGATATGCGTGTGTGTGATGGGGCTATGTTCATGGAAAGTGAGAGATATTTTCACATATGCCTTTAATTTGAAGAAATTGGATTTTATCAATACTGTTCTAAAATGTGCTCTTTTCTTTCTTTTTTATTTTTTTAAAAGATTTTATTTATTATTTATTTGTCAGAGAGACAGAGAGCACAAGTAGACAGAGAGGCAGGCAGAGGGAGAAGCAGGCTCCCCATGGAGCAGGACCCTGGGATCATGACCCGAGCTGAAGGCAGTGGCCCAACCGACCGAGCCACTCAGGTGCCCCAAATGTGCTCTTTTCCATTTCTGTATCACAGCCCATTTCAAACCATGTCACAGTCAAGTGTTCGAATAGCTTTGTTCTGAAGGAAATTCAGAGCAAGAATGCCAAAGGGGTTTTGAAGATAGGAAGACAAGAGGGCAACTTCAATGGAAAACTTGCTTTCCTATATTTGAGTTCTTATGGATGCATTTTTTCTTCTCTTTTGGAACTGGAGCCTAGGAGTTGGTTTGATTTGAGTTCAAATTCCAGTGGTGAAGAAGAGCTTATGGTGTAGTGTGGGAGACCAACAAGAAACTGGGAAACGAGTAAGGAAACAGCATCCGTGTCTTTTACATCCGTGTCTTTTACATCCGGTACATGTTCTGAAGGATAGAAATAGTGTGATGGCTTAGGGACTGGAAGGAGAAGGCCACTTTAGATAAAGTCATCAGGAGAGGCCTCTCTGTGCTGATAAACCCTGAGTCAAGACCAGAGATCACGCAAAGGCCATGAAGTAGGAATGGGCTGGCAGTACTTGAGGAGCTCCATGAGGAACAACCGATCGGTGACCACAGAGGAGAGTTCTAGGAGGTGAAATCAGACAGGCAAGCAGGGACCACACCTTCTAGGGTCTTGTAGGCCTACAAGAACTCCAGGAGTTTGAGTTTTATTCTGAAGGGAGTGACTTGGGACACCTGGGTAGGCTCAGCCAGTTAAGCGTCTGCCTTCGGCTCAGGTCATAATTCCAGGGTGCTAGGATCGAGTCCCGCATCCAGCTCCTTCCTCAACGGGGAGTCTGCTTCTCTCTCTGCCTGCCATTCCCCCTTGCTTGTGCTTTCTCTCTCTGTTTGACAAATAAATCAATAACATCTTAAAAAAGAAAAGAAATTCTAAGAATTTCCTTTAAATAAATAAATAATAAATGGAGTGACTTGTTCTAATTTGATTTTAGAGAAGGACAAAGGTCAAAGCACAGAGACCAGCTAAAAGCCATTGCCACTGCCCAGGCAAAAGAGGGTAACAGCTTGGATGAGGGAGGTGCTGTGGAGATGGAGGGAAGTAAATGGACTTGAGATGTCTTTCACCAAGATTTGCTGACAGAGTGATGTGGCGTGTGTGCGTGTGTGTGTGTGTGCATGTGCGTGTGCGTGCATGCCTGTAAGAAAGGGATCACGAAAGGGCCAACGCCTAGGGTTTGGGCCTGAATTACTGTGTGGGTGATGGTGCTATTTATAGAAATAGGGAAGCACGCGAAGAACAAGTCTGGGAGGCAGAAGGGTCAAGGAAATGAGAATTTCTTTTCAGTCAAATTCATTTTGAAATGTCCCTTTGAGGCTTGAGTGTGGTATCAAGTTGACAGATAAATACAGAGAGGTTCTGGGATGGGTCTGTCTGGAGGTGTACATTTCAGAATTATCCACATGCGGATATATTTAAAGCGAAGGGAGTTGACATTCAAAGGTAGCTCTCTGTATTTTCCAGTTTGTAAACATCTTATTGCCAAGTTTCTAAGTGATAAGAAAAAGAATGTGAAGAGAGGGGGCCGGGAGCGGAGAAAGAGAAAGCATGCACAATTCCAATGGTGTCTATACACTATGTCTTGCCGCAAAGTAAGTGTATGGTCTCACACGTGTGTGCGCACACACACAGACACACACACCACAGCTGCAAACTGCAAGCTGCATACCCAAGTCATGTAGAAGATACACTCACTCTCAGTCCCGACCCCAAACAGACCCTGCCTCCTCCTCAGCTCCTGCTAAGTCCTGGACAGGCAACTTCTACCACATTTCCATCACCTATCCGTGCCTGGAAGGCAAAGACATGGGGGCTCCTCTGCCGTGGATGGATCCGACTCCAGAAACTCCTGGTGTCCCGGCTGGTCAGAGAGCGGGACTAGGGTCAGCATCTGGGCAAGGCTCATAGGCTGCCGCGGAAGAGGATTCAAGAGTCTCCACTCCTTCAGGCAGCCAAGGAAAATGACCTGCGCTTCCTGAAGAAACTTCTACTGGAATGAACCTGCAACTTGATACAGGAGCAGCCCTGGGGGAGATGGCACTGCACACAGCAATCCTCTGGGACGGTCTCAGGGCAGCCACAGTGCTGACCGAGGCTGCCCGGGAGCTGGTCAAGGAGCCCACCATGGGTAAGGCATCTGTAGGTCGGACTGCTGGGCACACAGCCATCGTGAACCAGAATGTGCCCTCGGCGTGAGGCCCGGTTGCCCACAGGGCAGTGTCTCTGCAAGAGCTACAGGCACCGCTTTCCACCACAGCCCCTGCAAGCTTATCTACTTTGGGGAGCACCCTTTGTCCTTGGCGGCCATGTGGGCAGCAAGGAGATTGTGAGGCTGCTCATGGAACACGGAGCCAGCATGTGGGCCCAGGACTCCCTGGAAAACACCATCTTGCTCATCCTCATCCTCATGCTCCATCCCAACCAAACCTTTGCCTGCCAGATGTACACCCTGCTGCTTGCTGTCTCCGATGGTGCAGCGACCACCCACAGTCCTGGACCTCATGCATGCCTAGTCACCAGGGTCTCACCCCCTTCAAGCAGGCTGGAGTGGAGGGCAACACTGCAAGTTTCCAGCATCCGATGCAGAAAACAAAGCACATCCCGTGGAATTATGGGCCACTGACCTCCACTTTCTGTGACCTCACAGAGGTCAACTCCTGGGGAGAGAGCCCCTGTCTCCCCCAGAAGCAAGGGGCTCACCAGATCCCGGAAGAGACCCCAGTGAAACAGCTAGTGAGCTTCAAGTGGAAGAAATATGGGCAGTGGCACCTCTATGTTCTGAGTGCCTTGTTCCCCCTCTGTATGATCTGCTATGTCTACCGCCCCCTCAAGTTCCATATTGGTAATGGCACAGGTTCCCAAGGTAACACCAATTTCCAACAGAAATCACCCAGGAGGCCTATGTGACTTGCCAGGCTAAAATCTAGCTGGTGAGGGATTTGGTGACTGTCCTTGGAACTGTGGTCATCCTGCTCCTAGAGATCCTGGGCATCTTCAGTGTTGGTGTCTCTTGCTATTTGGGACAGTCCTCTGGGGGCTATTCCACGTCATTGTCATCACCTATGCCTGCATGGTGCTGGTGAACGTGAGGATGGGGCTTTCTAACATGAAGGGAGAGATGGTGCCCATGTCTGTTGCTGTGCTGGGCTGGTACAATGTTACGTGACTTGCTGGAGAATTCCAGATGCTCTGTCCTTTCACCGTCATGATCCAGAAAGATGACTTTTGGCTTTATTTTGCGTTTTCTTTTCTCTTATTTCTTAAAATAATCTCTACACCCAAGATGGGGCTTGGACGCATAACTCAGAGGTCAAGAGTTGCATGTTTTACAGACTGAACCAGCCAGGCACTCCTTAAAGATGGTATTTGGAGACCTGAAGCCTTTCTGCCAGCTGGTGGCCTTGTTATTCTGGGATTTGCCTCAACATTTATGTCCTTTTCCAGACACAGGACCCAGTCAAGCTGGGACAATTCCAATGCTGCTCCTTTCAGCTTTTCCTCACCATCATTGATGGGCCTGCCAACTACGAGATGAACTTGCCCTTCACATTTGGCATCATCTACTTTGTCTTTGCCATCATCACCCCACTGCTTATGCTCCACCTGTTTATTGCCATGAAGGATGACACACATGGGAAGGTGGCCCATGAATGGGCAAGCTCCGGAAGGCCCAGGTCTGGCCACCACCGTGATGTTGGAGAGGAAGATTCTGCGCTTCCTGTGGTCTTGCTCTGGGATCTGTGGCTGCCAATATGGGCCGCAGCTCTACTGATTCCTACAAAACAAGAACCACCGTGATCAGAATCCTTTGTGGGTGCTTTATTATGTGGAAGGTTTCGAGAGCTCAGATAAGGAGCATGAACGAGAGCAACTTTCTGGGAAATAGTCCTCTGTTTCTGAGATTGAAAGTGGGATCCCAGCCAGAGCCTCCCTGGGCCTCACAACCCATGCCTGTCCCGGATCACATCTCACAGCAAGAGCAATTACCAGGGCTGGGAGATCCTTTGTCACTACACCCTGGGACAGGTGAATCTCAGACTGGATCTTGGCGAGGGGGGTGGAGAGGAAAATATCAATGATGAGGACCCCTGTTACTGTGGACCTGACAAACAGGGAGCCCTGGGTGGGGAGGAGCATTAAATTTCATGCCTATTAATCATGGGAGGCAGTGGACAGAATAATTCTTTTTTTTTTTTAAGATTTTATTTATTTGAGAGAGAGATCGTGCACACAAGTGGGGCGAGGAGCAAGAGAGGGAGAAGCAGACTCCCCATTGAAAAGGGAACCCAATGTAAGGCTCGATCCTAAGATCCTGGGCTCATGACCTGAGCTGAAGGAAGATGCTTAACTGAGCCACCCAGGGGCCCCCAGAATAATTCTTAAAGGCCATGTGTCACTATTCACATCAGCGATGGACATCTGTGGTTCCACGTATCTTCTGAGTTCCTGAAAGTCCACATCTTGGGAAAAGAGAGTATCTTTGCAAGCAAAGTTGGACTTGGCCATCAAAGGTGTGAGGTAGGGATGCTAGACTATTATCTACCCCATCTTTCTTTCTGCCTCATACAGGCACTAGAAAGTAGGAGGCTTTCCCGGTTCAACAGAGCTTAATGTGGGTAGAGCCAGACATGGCACTGAGGTTGTAGCCCTTCCCTTTTTTCTATACTCTTAGAGGATTTTCTCCCCACCTAGCAACCAAATGCCAACTAGAAAACTGCAAGAAGGAAAAAGATTCTTTGGGATGCCTGGTTGTCTCATTCAGTTAAGTGTTTGTCTTCAGCTTAGGTCATGATCCCAGGCTCCTGGAATCAAGTCCTGCATTGGGCTCCCTGCTCAGCAGGGAATCTGCTTCTCCCTTTCTCTCTCTGTTCACATGCTTGCTCCCCCCCTCTCTTGAGTAAATAAATAAAATCTTAAAAAAGAAAGGTTCTTTGCCCTTTCATTCATTCATTCTTTCTTTCTTTATAAAATTTTATTTATTTACTCAAGAAAGAGAGATAGTTAAAGAGAGCACAGTCTGGGGGAGAAGGAAAAGCAGGCTCCCTACTGAGCCTGGAGCCCAATGCAGGGCTCGATCCCAGGACCCTGGGATCATGACCTGAGCTGAAGGCAGATGCTTAACTGACTGAGCCACCCAGGAGCCCCACCCTTGTTTTATTTTATTTTTTAAATTTTATTGTGGGTAGATACACATAATATAAAATTTACCATTTTGGACATTTCTAAGTATACAACTCAGTGGCATTAAGTACATTTACATGCCACTATTCGTGTACAAGTCTTTTCTATCTTTCCAAACTGAAACTCTCATACCCATTAAACATTAACTCTTCACTATTCCTTCCCCACAACCCCTGATAACTTTCTATGAATTTGACTACTCTAGGTACCACCTGTAAATGGAATCATATAATATTAATCCTCTTGTATTCTGTTTATTTCATTTAATATGTTTTCAAGATTTATCCATATGGTAGCAGGTATCAGAATTTTAATCCTTTTAAAGGCCAAATAATGTCTCTTTCTTTCTTTCTTTGAGAGAGAGGGGGTGGGGAGAGCCTGTGCATACACATACCCATACCCACACATGACAGGGTGAGGGGCAGAGGGAGAGGGAGAGAGAGGATCTCAAGCAGACTCCTCTCTCAGTTCAGAGTCCTATGTGTGGCTCCATCTCACGACCCTGAGATCATGACCTGAGTTGAAATTGAGTTGGATGCTCAACCGATTGAACCACCCAGTGCCCCCAAATAATATTTCATTGTATGAATGTATCACATTTTATTTATCCATTCATCCATTGATTGACACTTGGGTTGTTTCTACTTTTTGGCTATTGTGATATCACTGTTAATCTTGGTGTACAATGATCTCTCCGAGTCCCTGCCTTCAATTCTTTCATATATATCCCTCCACGCTGAATCTGGATCTTATGGCAATTCTTGTTTAATTTTTTTGAGGAACTGCCACACTGTTTTCCACAGTGGCTGTGCTATTTTCCATTTCCTCGAACAGGGCACAAGGGTTCCAGTTTCTTCACTTTCTTACCAACACTTGTTATTATTCTGCTTTGTTGTTTTCTTTTCTTCTTTTTCTCTTTCTCTCCTTCTTTCTATAGCCATCCTAACCAGTATGAACGGGTACCTCATTGTGGTTTTGATTTATATTTCTCCAAAGACTAATGACAATGAACATCTTTTCATATGCTTATTGGCCATTTGTTTATCTGTTTGGGGGGAAATATCTGTTTGTCCTCTGTCGAAACAAACAAGTTCTTGGCTTCTGCTAGCAGTGCCTTGAGATGGTCCAAGTTATGAGACATAGGACACGCACGCCACCTGCTGGTCATTTCTTAGAATTTCCCAACACACCCCTTCAGGGCAAAAAAAAGTTTTTAGTTCAAGGAATTACCAAAGAAACCAAGGTCAATGTCACCTCAGATCATAGATGCCAAGGTTGTGTTCTGACAGTGGGAGGAACTTGGACTTGGAGCAGAGAAAGCCAGATTTGAATCTTGCCTTTGATTAAGCAAAGGGCAGGTCTCTTTGCCTCTAAATCCTAGGGCAGTGTGTCCAGTAAAAGAACAAGTCACTCCACACCCAGGTCTTCATGATGATGAAAGTTTTCTAGATCTGTGCTGTGCAATGGGGTAACCACTAGCCACATATGGCTGTTGAGCACTTGAAATGTGGCTCTTGTAAATAAAGAACCGACTTTTAAAACTTAATTGCAATATGGGGCACCTGGGTGGCTCAGTCAGTGGTTAGGTGTCCAGCTCTTGATTTTGGCCCAAGTCATGATCTCAGGATTGTGAGATCAAGCTCTACATCAGGCTCCATGCTGTACGGGTACCTCATTGTGGTTTTGAGATGGTCCAAGTTATGAGACATAGGGGAGTTTGCTTGAGTTTCTTTAATTACCTTAACTGTAAGTTTCAATAACTGTCCATGGCTACTGACTACCATATTAGACAATGCAATTCTAAAGACTCAGTTTCTTCATCTGTACAGTGGGGATGGGAATAGCTCCCAGGGCAGGAGGCGGTTTATGCAAGCAAAATGAGATAATCTGGGACAACATCTAACACAGTGCATGCTTGTAACAGGCAGCTATAATATGTGTTTGGATAAACACCCCATGGAATCAGTAGAACATTCCACCAGCACCTCTCCACCCCTCACTAAATTTTTCATTAATCTCCTGCTGTGAATTCAAAAGGAAAAACAGGGAATATTCATTAGTACCACAGGTCTGTCTCTCTTAAAAAACATTCTGTTTGAAATGAATCAGTAAATGTGGTGTTTTGTATTTTTCCCCCCTTTCTTCGAGACGGGAGACTGTATCAGCTTATGGTAAGAAAGCCATCCCAGTCAATGAATAATCAGAGGCAAAGCCAAGCAGATGATAAATCTTGGCCTCCATCCTGTGAAGCCACCCACTAAGCAACGTTGAATAAATCTGTTAAGCTTAGCATATTTTTCAGGGTAATTGGTTGCAGTTTTCACAGACTCTTTGATTTTTAACCTTATCTTGGGCCTATTCCAAGCTAATGAAACAGAGAATGAAGTAAGTTCTGATTTTGGCTTAAGTTTCAGGGAGGGGAACAAAGCATTAGCCTTGACAAGGCTGGGAGCAAAAAAGATGTTTGTTCATGCTTCTCTCCCCTGAGTGCAGGCAACTTCTAGGCTTCTGGTTTTTTGTTTGTTTGTCCCCCCTTCTCCCCAGATAATTCCCTTCTCCTTGGAGAAGGTTACAGGTGACTTAGAAAGAACATCACAAAATACTATGTAATTAAGCTGATTATAGCTTTGTAGATGCAAGATGCTAGCAATTATTTAAATCACAGGGTTTGGAGGCCATGAGGACAAACAACAGGTATTCTCTAGAAACGGTTGACTGTGTAGGCACAGGGTCAGGAAATCTAGGTTCAAGTTCCAGCCTCTCCATTTGCCCACTGTGTGACCTTGAGCAGGTACTCAAGATCTCTGTCTTCTTGCCAGTCAAACAGAGTACTAACTCCGTCAGCCGATGGCTGTGAGGAGAGATAAGATTATGCCTGTGAAGTACCAGCACAGTACCTGGGGTGTCATGAGGACTCAGAACTCCTCCCTTCTTCAGTGGCACATAGCAGGGCTTTTGAGAGAAGAAAATCCATAATGTGGCTTTTCTGTGTTCCCGGCTGTTAGGGGTTGTGTCATACGCCCCTCCTCCCAAATGTGTGTGTCGAAGTCGTAATCCCCAATACCTCAGCACGTGACTACATCTGGAGATGGAGTCGTTCAAGAGGTAATTAAGGGAAAATAAGATCACGAGGGTGGGCCCGAATCCAGTACGACTGCTGTCTTTTTTTTTTTTTTAAAGATTTTATTTATTTATTATATATTTATTTAAATGAGAGAGAAACAGAGAAAGCATGAGCAGGGGGATCGGCAGGCAGAGGGAGAAGCAGGCTCCGCACTGAGCAGAGCACCCGATGCGGGACTCCATCCCAGGACCCTGAGATCATGACGCGAGCTGAAGGCAGACACTTAACCGACTGAGCCACCCAGGTGCCCTTGGTGTCGTTCTAAAATGAGGAGCTTTGGACACACATAAACACACAGAGAGGAAAGACCATGTGAAGACAGATGGGGAAGACAGCAATTTGCAAACCCAGGAGTTAGGCCTCAGAAGAAACTAACCCTCCTGACACTTTGATTTCAGACTCCTAGCCTGCAGAACTGGGAGAAAATACACTTCTGTGGTTGAAGCCCCCTGCTCTGTGATATTTTGCAGGAGCCTCAGCAAACCCATACTCCCACTCTGCCTGGGCCTCAGTTATTGATTTTTTTTTTTAAAGATTTTATTTATTTGGGGGGGGGCAGAGAGAGTGGGGGAGGGAAAGAATCCCCACGTGATCCCCTGACCCTGAGAATGCCCTGAGTTGAAATCAAGAGTTGGACACATAACCAGCTGAGCCACCGAGGTGCCCCCTCAGTTATTGATTTTTTTCAGTAAATATTTTTGTGCTTATTGTGTTCCAGGCTCTGAGGACACAAAGATGAATGATGACACAAAGTCCCTACACTCATGGAGCTGCATTAACTGAGGAAAACAGCCTCAGTGCACAAATAAGATAATTCCCATCAGCCATGCAAAGGCCCCAGAGTAGCACGGAGCTCGGAGGGCTGAGAGAAGAGAACGGAGACATGCACAGAAGTGGGTTCATGACATAGAAAGGCTATAGCATAAAGTGGGGAGACAAGCAGAGTGGATCCAGGTCAGCACCTACGAGTTTTTGTGTGACTAATTTATGGAAAGCCAGCCCTAGAACTCAGTCCTTCTGACTTCCTGCCCACTGTTGTCGTCATAAACCCTATCACGATTCTTAACTGAGTGGATCCACAAGCGTGGTGGGCTCTGTGAGGCACCACTCAGAGCTTCCTTCAGGAAAGAAGGGTTCTTCCCCCAGGAGTTGGGAATGAGGCTGGAAGACAGGCTTCTGTCATCACCCCACATTGGGGACTGCATTAACTGAGGAAAACAGCCTTGCCTTGTCATGCTTCCTTCCTAGGCCGTGCTTCCTTCTGGAGCGGCTGCAACTCGGGACAATTCAGAAGGAACAGAGCATCTTCAAGAGCTGCCCGTGACCTTTGTTGAGACCGCCTTGCAGGTCAGTGCTCCTTCTGTCCACTCCTATTTCTGTCCTTCCCTTTTACAAGGGTTGTCTCCACAAGCACTATCTAACAAACACCCTGCTGCTGATCTCTGTCTCAAAATCCGCCCCCTGAGCGCACCTCCTGTGACAGTGGCCCTACTGAAAATCAAGCATGGACGAACTAGCCCATGTAGAAGGTCTTCAAGGCTGCCGAAGTGGAGGACGGATGTGCATCGGGCAACGGAGCCTCGATGAGAGGCGGAAAATGACTTTGGGAGGGGACCGTGACTCCACTTGGAGTGCTCATCATACTTGCATAGTCCCTTCTGAGGGGTCCCTCAGGCTTGGGCTACCGCCCTGCATCTGTGGTTCCAGGTGACTGGACCATTGACAGGGGCCTGACTCAAAGGCAGCCTCCATAGGTCAGCCAGCAGTGGACAAGATGGTCTTCTGTGAGTGTTCCAACAGATGGCATCTGTCTCCCTCTCCAGACTCTTCCTGCAATGGGACCTTCTCCACCTTCCCTTTCCAGTCTCCCTGGCTCCCTGCAGCTTCTCCTTCCCTAAGCCTTTTCCCCTGCTATTTCCTCTCCCTGAAGCACGCCCCGCCCCCATGCCTCTACCCTGCTTTTCCAGCAGATGACTACGCATCCCTTTTATCTCCTAAAAGTCCCTTCATTTAGGAACCAATCCCTTAACACTCTCTAACTTGATACTCTGGGTAGCTTCCTTCATGATGCTAGTCCTGTAAATCAGGTTTAACAGATGACACCTGGACTCCAGGATGGGTGTCCGTGCGCTGCACTAGGCTGTTAGTAATGCGAGCATGCACTCTGGTTCTGTTTCGCTCACTTCTGAGAGCATCCTGCCAGGGAGTCCCCAGGAGTATTTGCTGAATAACTAAAAGACTCTTCTTATTGAATGGTGGCTGAATTAGCCAGATCTGTTCCTGCTTCTTTAGAAGTTTATATTAGGAAAATACCCAGAGAGTCAGAGTTGATGAGGATTAGAAGGGAGCAGCGATTCTCAAAGTATGGTCCAGGGGTCCCTGGACCTTTCAGAAAGTTCACAAAATCAAAAACAGTTCCTCCTATTTCTGAGGTAATTATTTTGCCTTTTATCACTCCCTTTTATCACTCACTTTTATACTCTTGTGAGTATTCAGAATATGAAAAGTTCATTTTTATAGTTTCAGATTCCACATTGTTAACTTATCTTTAAGAAAGTACCCCGTGGGGGCGCCTGGGTGGCTCCGTGGGTTAAAGCCTCTGCCTTCGGCTCAGGTCATGATCCCAGGGTCCTGGGATTGAGCCCCATGTCGGGCTCTCTGCTCAGCGGGAAGCATGCTTCCCTTCCTCTCTCTCTACCTGCCTCTCTGCCTACTTGTGATCTCTGTCTGTCACATAAATAAATAAATTAAAAAAAAAAAGAAAGTACCCCTTGTCAGGATGCCTGAGTGCCTCAGTCGGTTAAGCATTTGACTCTTGGTTTTGGCTCAGGTCCTGATCTCATGGGCTGTGAGATAGAGTCCCATGTCAGGCTCTGTGCTCAGAGGGAGGCTTCTCAGATATTTGGATATTCTGTCTCGCTCTGCCCCTTCTCTCTCTCTCTCCTTCTTCTCTCTAATAAATAAATAATTTTGGGAGGGGGTGCACCTGGGTGGCTCACTTGGCTAAACATCTGTCTTCAGCTCAGGTCATGATCTCAGAGTCCTGGGGTTGAGGCACACATCAGGCTCCCTGCTCAAGGGGGAACCTGCTTCTCTCTCTACCTCTGCCCTTCACCCCCTGCTTGTGCTCATTCTCCCTCATGCTCTCTGTCCCTTTCTCTAAATAAATAGATAAAATCTTTAAAAATAAATAAAGGGGTGCCTGGTTGGCTCAGTGGGTTAAAGCCTCTGCCTTTGGCTCAGGTCATGATCCCAGGGTCCTGGGATGGAGCCCCGCATCGGGCTCTCTGCTCAGCGCCAGGGAGCCTGCTTCCTCCTCTCTCTCTGCCTATTTCTCTGCCTACTTGTGATTTCTCTGTCAAATAAATAAATAAAATCTTTTTAAAAAATTAAAAATACTTTTTTTTTTTTTTTTACAAAGGAAGTAACCCTTGGTAAGTTTGGATGTGATATCAAAAGAGAATATTCATAACTCCCTGAAAAGTTTATTAAAATATTCCTTTCTTTTCCAATGATACATAGTTCTGTGAGGTGTGTTTTTTTTACACATTTGAACCAAAACAACATATGGCAATATATTAATATAGAAGCATGTTTGAGAATTCAGCTATCTCCTACTAAGCCGGACATTGCCCAATAACTGAAAACATGCAAAGCAGGCCACGTTTCTCACAAAAGGTATTGTTTTGGAAAATATAGTTACTTTTCATAAAAATGTTATTTCTATTAACATATGATGGGTTTGTTATTAGTTTTACTAAGTAGCAATTTTCACATTTCCCAATTTTAATTTCTAGTATGATAAATATCAGTATAAATAATTGACATAAGTAAAAGTTATTTGGGGTCATTAATAAACTTTGAAAAGTGCAAAGGGGTCTTGAAACCCCAAAATTTGAGACTTAACTAGGATCATGTATTTCTCAGAATTCTTTTGGATGCAAGAGAGAGACTCAACTTGAATACCCATAAGCCAAAACTTGTCTCTCTTCATCCCTTGTTCCTTCTTCTGTTCATGTTGGCTTCCTGCTCAGCAAGGTTTCCTCAGGAGGGGGTGACAATGACCATCACTTCTCCTGTCATTTTTCCACATCAAGGCCAATCACCACGACTCTGGTCATGGGCTTCAGTTCATCCCTGGGGAGTGAGCTGTGTGTGATCTGTCCTGAAAGAACCATGGGGACTGAGAAAGATACTTCATCAGAGGAAACTTGGAAAGTTTTTACCATGAGAAAGAAAAATGGATCAGCAAATAATATCTTTCAGTTTGGGAAGATATGAGGATAAGACTGAGGTGGTCAGAAGAGTAAGATCTATCTGAAGAGAATTAACAATGAACAAACTTTAAGGGGTTTAATAAATACATACCCATTCTTTTCTCCTCCCTCAAATCTTTTATCTCTACTAACATCTGCAACAGTTGGAAGGAACATTCTAGAAAAAGAAGACAATAGATAGAGGTGACTGGATCAAGGAAACCTGGGCTCAGTGATACATGTTGGGTAGAGGGAGGTGTTCCTGGCTTCTTAGTCCTTTCCCAGCTGGGTGACCTTGATGATAATGGAGTAGTTGTGCTCCATGCTGATTGAATATACACATCTCCAGTAATTTGGGGTCTCTCTTGCTGCACTCCAACACAAAGTGAGTCACTTCTCATGCCCTCACCTCCAAACCTGGCTATCTTGAGTCCTGATCCCTCCAGACTACGCTCCACATAGAGACACACCAAAGACAATAAAAGAGGTCAGTCTGGGAGTTTAGAAGGAAGACTTGGGGCTGGGAGTCCCCAAATAAAAGCATGGATAAAGTTGCCTGTTACTGCACCAAAGAAGAAAACTGCCCACGGAGAACTAATCCTCCACAAAGACCATCTTCTCCCTCTGTCCCTCATGGACTGGCCTTCATTGTGGATTTTTACATGTGAAAACAAATTAGACTTGTTCTGTGTGGATCCAAACAGGGCAGAGGACCAGGGGTAGAAAAGAGAGGTGGATAGATTTTTGTTTCAGTGTAAAGGAAAATGTTCAACAGAGTGGTCCAGAGCTGAAAGGAGCTGCCTCAGGTGTGTATTGTTGGGGGGAAGGGTCACTTCTGGGCTAATTCATGGCCTCCTTATCTTCAAGGTCATCAGTCTTGCAGGCGCGAAAACCAGAATATAAGACAAACACAAGATAAATTATTATTTACTCTGGAGGGTTCCTCCTCTCTCCCTCGGTTTCTCCCTCCCTCCTTCTCTCTTTTCCTTCCTTCCTTCTTTCCTTCCTTCCTTCTTTGAGGGTCAATATTTTGGTGTCAAGACAGGAATCTGGTAAATACATTTTTCTGAAATTCTCTTGATTCTCACTCACATTGTGGAGACCCTTCCCCCATGCCCCAGTCCCATCAGAGCTAATCTGTCCAAATTCCAATACTTATAAATTACAACAGCAATACAAAAACAGGAGAAAAAGAAAACCAGATGGAGAAGTTAGCCTACGCCAGCCATGTCACTTGCTCTGGATGCCTGAGGTGCTGAATTGGAGCTTCTGTTCCTTTTTTTCCCCTTTCTTTCCTCCTTTTTCTTCAGGGATGGGTCTGAAGCAGCTGGTGGGTCCAGGTTCAGGTTCCTGATGTCTGCTTCAATAGCCTGGCCCGAGGGATCTTGGAATTGGACAGAGACACGGTCTAAATTATCAGTCTCCCCATCATCACTCCTGGGGGCAACAGGAGCCAGGCTATTCTCATCCTTCTTTGTACTAGTTTTGGGCCAAATATCTGCTTTTGATTTTTCCAACCCTTGGCATCTAGGCAAAGGAAAGGAAGGGAGAGTCTTCTTTCAGACTCCTGATGCCAAACGAAGACTGCCCTGAGGCCACAGGGGACATGTGCACTCTAGACTTCTGCTAGAAGGTCAAAGGGAGAGGGCCCCAGGGCTCAGAGCAGAGGGGAAGAAGCAGGTATAGGAATCAAAGACAGGAAACTTGATTCTTGATTCTTCTGATGACTTTCCCTGTCCTCTGTTCTTCTCCATGTTACTCCTGTGCACTTGGCAGAATTCCTCCCAAGCCTATTGGTGCTGGCACTTTCTCTTCTCAATGTCACCCGAGAATATCTCTGGGGTTTCCACAGAAAGGGCCCCATTTCCTGAGGCTCTGTTGGAGAACAGCCCTGTGCTTAGAGATCCCCATGTCCTCACATCCCACACGACCTCACCTATACATCTTGGAAACAGCAGCTCCCATTTCCTCTGCACTGAAGGACCCCGGGCATTGCTAAGATGTACTAGTGCCCAGAGGCCTCTGAGTTCCTGGTACCTGAGTCTGCTAGGATCAGTGATTCCAATTCCAAAACCCACAGCCGGTTTTCTAAGGTCCTAGTATCTAATTTGGAAAGCCACCTGTATCCCTAAGTTCCACTGGCCCTCTGGAAAGTGACTGATTACAACAAAAACTTGCAAATTGATCTCTCTAATATTACCATCAGCATAGGTAAGATGATCACTTGTAAGATGATGCCAGTAAGAATAGAAGTCTTCATCAACTATCATATGATCTCCCTGATATGAGGAAGGGGAGATGCAATGTGGGGGTTTGGAGGTAGGAAAAGAATAAATGAAACAAGATGGGATCGGGAGGGAGACAAACCATAAGAGACTCTTAATGTCACAAAACAAACTGAGGTTTGCCAGGGGGGAGGTGGGTAGGGAGCAGGTGGTGGGTTTTTGGACACTGGGGAGGGTATGTGCTATGGTGTGTGCTGTGAAGTGTGTAAACTTGGTGATTCACAGACCTGTACCCCCTGGGGCTAATAATACACTATACATTAATAAAAAATTTAAAAAATAATTAAAAAAAGAATGGAAGTCTTCATTTCTTGAATACTTAGCATCTTATAAGAATGAGCTCTTTGGGGCGCCTGGGTGGCTCAGTGGGTTAAGCCGCTGCCTTCGGCTCAGGTCATGATCTCAGGGTCCTGGGATCAAGTCCCGCATCGGGCTCTCTGCTCAGCAGGGAGCCTGCTTCCTTCTCTCTCTCTCTGCCTGCCTCTCAGTGTACTTGTAATTTCTCTCTGTCAAATAAATAAATGAAATCTTAAAAAAAAAAAAAAGAATGAGCTCTTTTACTTCTCTCAACAACTTTATGCCTTAAGTACTATTATTATGCCCATTTTACAGATTAGGTAACCAGGGCCCTGAGAAAGTTAATTGAACATCCCAAGAGCACATAATGTAGCATTAAAAATGGAATCCAAGGGGCACCTGGGTGGCTCAGTGGGTTAAGCCCCTGCCTTTGGTTCAGGTCATGATCTTGGGATCCTGGGATCGAGCTCCGCATTGGGCCCTCGGCTCAGCGGGGAGCCTGCTTCCCTCTCTCTCTCTACCTGCCTCTCTGTCTACTTGTGATCTCTCTCTCTCTACCTGCCTCTCTGTCTACTTGTGATCTCTCTCTCTCTCTGTCAAATAAATAAATAAATAATCTTTTAAAAAATGGAATTCAAGCCCTAGTCTGCCTGATCCCAATGTCCATCATCTTGACATTATACATACCCCTTCTGGATATTCCTACTCATCTCCCTATGGGTTGTAAAGAAAATTAAAGCATTAGACAGGGATGTTTTAGCCTTATCTCATTTATTTCCAGCTCCAGACCTAGAATAACCAATTTCTACGGGGGCTGTGGTTCTTTTTTAATGGGACATGGTGTTTCACAATCTGAGTGCCAGGGATACCCATAGCTACTACACTGGTCATTGTTTCTAGACAGAATTAGGAAATAATTCTTTTTCTCTGTTTTCAAAAGGAGATAATGCCTCATGGTTTCAATGAAAGACCCGCGGATCCTCTTACCCAAGAATCCAACACTGCCACTGGATGCAATCAGCAAGAGGTTCTTTATTGTTACGCAGGCGCCTGCGGGTGGTCAGCAGCTCCTGCTAGCTGAGCACCAAAGGTTAGCTATTTCTGCCCCAGCCTCCATGACCATAAGTTCATTCTATCCCGTATGTCTATGGTTTCATAACTTCATTGTTCTGTGATGCATGGAAATTTGATGAAAACTTAAAAGTCTTTTCAATATGATGGTATTTGTGTGAGAAGTGATCAAGACAGAAAATGTCTGTGGTAAATACACTCTGTGGCCTGATGTTTTCCACGTCCGAAAGCGCGTACCTGGATCGTCTTCTCAGCTCCAGGCAATGTGTTGCGTTACAGGAGGGCAGAATGGATGACTCTGGCGGCAGCAGCCTCCCTTGGGCTCCATGACTCATTGGAGAGAGGGACTCAAAGACATGGTTTTTATATAATGTTTAGAAATAAGCATCTGAGAAGTGTGGAAACATGCCGTCCTGATTTACTCAGCTCTGTCGTTAAGTGCTGGCATTATCACCATCTGCCAAATGTAGAAGTTGTTTAAAAATGAGTCACCTGGCACCAAAAACCATTTCTGCACAGAACGTCCCCCACCGCCACCCCATCTCTTGGTATCAACGCAAAGTCTCTTCTGCTTCTAAGTTCTAAGAAGGCTGAGAGCACGAGTTCCCCCAAGTGGCATTTGGTTATTGATCCTCCAATGCAAAGGTATCAATTTCCTTGAACTTTGTTGTACACTTGGTTTTCAAAGGATGCTGAATTATGTCACATGGACAGTATTTCTAAGTTATTATTTCTAAGTTAAATGAGCATTGTTTCTAAGTTAAATGAGCACTAGCTGAGTCTCATTTCCATCTCATATTCATATTTTTGATAGCTGGAAATTTAACCAATGAGAAATGCTATGGTTGAAACATAGTACAATTTGCCTCATTGATCCAAAAACATGCCAAATCTCTCCTCAATAAAGTATCCAGAGTGCCTTTATCCACTTTTTGAGTGATCATTTATTTTCTAAATCACATCATTTACTTTCTAAATCACACCGAATCTTTGATATTCTGTAACTTAAATACTGAAATATAAGGTTTACTACTATTAATGTATCTTATGTTAGATGACAGGGCAATGGAAGAGGGGAAAATTGGTTTGTATATAAACAAATATAGTCACATCAAAATAAGGTAGAATGTTCATGACTGTCCCAGTCTTGGTTTTTGCAAATGACCACATGGTCATAGCTGATATTTCTAACTGTCGGCCTCTGCCCATTCCATATTCCCTTTGCCTTTAGCAAGAATGTTGGTGTGGCCCCATCGCAGACCTCAAAGCTTCATGACTCACCCTTTCTGTATAACTCCCAGATCTGTGTCAGTCTTATGCAGGGCCCAGAACATCAGAAGCCTGAGGCAGAGGCTGAGGCAGCCCATGGGATGGTGTTTGAAGTGTCCGCTGCAGAGAGATGTTTGGAGCTGCTCCCCATGGGCCTCCATAGGTGATTCATAGCAGAGGATCTTAGGATCCAAGGGCAGAGCTGTGTCATCCTCTGAAGATAACCATTCTCCTGTTAAGAGACTGTTTGGGTTTGTTACTGGTCCTCAGGGGAGACTGAACATTTCACCCTGATCCACAAAGTCACCTCGTGACCTGAGCCAACCATAGGAATGAGGTGTGGTGTCGGTCGGCTCTTCATCAGCTGTGAAATACCAGAACACGCGCTAACCTCTCAGAGCCCCGCCGGTTTTTATCACAAGGATTTCTGGAAAAGTTTCCAGGCGACCCGAGTTATGATTGTAACAGGTGCTGCCAGCAGTTGTGGGACATGAGCATCCACGTTCTTCATCCATAGAGTAAGGGCACGACATTCCCTGAGAAGGACCGAGCAAACCTGGTAGAGGGCAGGGTTCAAAAACTGGGGCTGCACAGCAGTAGATTTGCTCGATATGGATTTCTCCAAAAGAATTGCTAAGTCCAGTTCTGCCAGTTTCTCTCGCATGATTTCTTAGTATCCTTGATATTCCAACGTGCGTGAGGTGAGTAAGTGTGTAGAACATCTGTGGGGAGAGCATATGGATTGTTTCCCAAACTTCCATATGTATTTTTACAAATCATATAAATGTAAGTATAAAAACTTAAAAAAAGAAACCATTTTTATTCTAGGCACCTAATAATACCACCTAAGACAGGCTTCCCTGGAATATAGGGTAGAAAATTCTGTTATTGAGGGGACCTGGGTGGCTCAGTCAGTTAGGTGTCTGATGCTTGATTTCGGCTCAGGTCATGATCTCAGGGTTGTGAGATCCAGCCCCGTGTCAGGCTCTGCTTGTCCCTCGCCCTGTGCTCCTCCTCCCACTCCGCTCTTGAATGCTCTCCCTCTCTTGCTCTCGAACAAATAAATAAAATCTTAAAAAGATATAATTCTGTTACTGAGTACTCTATAAAAATGACAGACAAGTGGCTGTTAAAATTGGTAAATCCAATGTCTGGTTTTAGGGTTTTTCCAAAGAGTATGAAGGCTTTTTAAAAATTTATAGGAATGTCATCGTACATTTGTCCAAATCCATTGAACATCCGACACCAAGAGTGAAACCTAATGGAAGCTATAGACTTGGGTGATAATGATGTGTCAAGGGAGGTGCATCAGTTATAAGTAAGGCACCACTCTGGGGTTAGGACATTGATCACAGGAGAGTCTGTAGGTATGTGAGGGCAGGGGGATATGGGAACCCTTTCCACTTTCCATTCCATTTTGCTGTGAGTCTAAAACTGCTTCAAAAAATAAAATCTATTGATTAAAAAAATTCCAGGGCACCTGGGTGGCTCAGTGGGTTAAGCCTTTGCCTTTGGCTCAGGTCATGATCTCAGGGTCCTGGGATCAAGCCCCTTATCGGACTTTCTGCTCAGCGGGGAGCCTGCTTCCCTTCCTCTCTCTCTGCCTGCCTCTCTGCCTACTTCTGATCTCTCTTTCTCTGTCAAATAGATAAATAAAATCTCAAAAAAAAAATTCCAACCGAGTGTCCTCTTCCCATGACTGCTGCATACCCACTGGGTATACAGTGAGTAACAATGGCATCATGAGAATAATGGAGATAAAGGAGGACACAGGCCTAGGTGGGAAACACAAGACAGCCAATTATTGTCTCAGACAGTATTCGATTTGGATATGAGACACAGAGCCCCAAAATAAGGGTGGCTGAACCAGGAGCAGTGCGTTTCTGTCTCATGTAAAATCCTCTCTGCTCTCATCTTTAAAGTGGAGATGATCATTGTGCTTGCTCACTTGGTATTATGAAGATGCAATGAACTAACGCGTGAGAACCTCCTGACCAAGGGGAAAATCCTGCTTTGGACCGAGTAGCACCAAGGCTGATTGTGTTAAGAGAATTAGAATATTTCCTCCTGCAATCTGTTATTGTTTCCCATTAAAGGAGAAAATAGAGACATTATATGAGACAATACCAAAAGTAAAAAAAAAAAAAAAAAACAAAAAAAACCCATTTTTTAAAAAAAAAGTTCTTAGCATAGTAGTTAGCATATAACAAATATTTCTTTTATCACAATTAACATTATCATCCTCTTTCCTTACTTCCCCACACCCCCTTGCCTCACTCATTGTTTTGATTCTGTTTCTATGGAAAATGAAGCCTTCCAATGATATGCTAATCCAGCTCATGATTCTTTTTTTATTCCTGTCTTTCGGTAGCTGTTTTTGAGGATGGAAACACTGGGCAACCAAAGAGAGATGAGTGATAAAAAGAAAGTGGTAGAACAGCAGTGGTGAGCATTTATTTGGTTAAATGCTTTGTGGGCCTAGCATTTCCCAGTATTTAAAGTGTCCAGGGGCACCTAGGTGTTGCAGTCAGTTAAATGTCCATCTCTTGGCTTCCGCTCAGGTCGCCATCTCAGGGTCGTGGGATTGAGCCCCAAGTCAGGGCTCGACACTCTCTCTCCCTCTCCCTAAGCCCTCCCCACCCTTTTCAAATGAATAAATAAGTGTTTTTTTAAAAATGAAGCATCTATTGTCTATTTCATTTTATTCTTTAATTGAAGCATAGTTGACATGTAATACTATGTTAGTTTCAGCAGTTCAACATGGTGATTCGACAATGATATGCTTTATAATATGCTCACCACAATCTACTGTCTATTTTAAGGGATGAGAACATTTTGCTTCTGTCTAGTTAGAACATGCCTACGTCTTCCGTGGTGGTGAGCATGTACCTAGTGGTTGGCTGGAGTCTGGGGGTCGGGGGTCGGGGGCAGGGTGGAGGGGGAATGCTGCCAGAACCTTCCATCAGACAGAACTCTGATGGAATAAGTTAGATCATACTGGATGTCAGCATGCACCAGCCATGTCCCCAGGGCCATGATGCATTCTAAACTGCCTCTCTATCTGGGAAGCAGAAAATATAGAGTGACTGGACTTAAATCTAAAATCACTGAGAAAACCTACACCTGATATATTGCATTTTTCCAGGCAGCAGGACAAGGGCTGGGCAGAGATTAAGTAGAATTACGGACAAGTAAAGAAAGGGCCACCTGAGGCTTGCAGGCTACTGTGGCTGTGAGAATTTATACTCACCATATTGTGAGAGGTTTTAGGAATAATCGCAATGTAAGCTGAAACACGCAGAACTCAGCTGTATGCCAGGCTCTAGCTAAGTGCTTTAAGTAAGGGATTTCATGGAATCCTTCCTGTGTTCCTGGAGGCAAGTACCATGACTCACACTTTATAGGCCAGGGAAACTCTAATGGGTTCACAGAAATGAAGTGATGGCCCCAAGGTCACAAAACTGGAGAATGAGGAGCTGGTTTCAAATCCGAGACCACCTGATGTGGAGGTCCTATGTCCCTGTTGGTCTTCATTACCTAAACCCACCACTTTTAACCTATCTTGCCTTCTATGCTGGTTAGTTTTAGCATGCCTTACTTTTCCAACTAGATTATAATATATTTGAGGGCAGAAGCATATTTATTGGGCACCTGGGTGGCTCAGTCGGTTAATCAATTGCCTTCGGCTCAGATCATGGTCCCAGGGTCCTGGGATTGAGTCCCGCATTAGGCTCCTTGCTCAGCAGAGGGTTTGCTTCTCCCTCTCCCTCTACCCTTCCTCCCCACTCATTCTCATTCTCTCTCTATTTTTCTCAAAAACAAACAAACAAAAAGAAGTCTATTTATCTTTTAAAATTTTTTATTGAGGTATATAACTTACTTTAAGAAATATCAAGTGTGTATAATCAAGATACTTAGAACATTCTTGCACCAAAGAAGTTTCCCCTGAGCTTCATCTCAGTCAAAATCATGACGAAGAAAACCACTATTCTTATTTCTATATCATGCATTATGTTTGTCTGTTCTTGAATGTCATATAAATGGAATCATATAAATATATTAATATTTTATTTCCTTACACGACTTAGCATACAGCTATTTTGGTTTAGTTAATGTGCTTAGATGTTAAATAAATGTTTAAGAAACGCAGGAAGGGCTCTTAACACCTGGCAGCACACAAAAATATCTGCAAGCATAGGAATGCCTGGGTGGCTCAGTCGATTAAACATCTGACTCTCGATTTCAGCTTGGGTCATGATCTCAGAGTCCTGGAATTGAGCCCCATGTCAGGCTCCACACAGGCTGTGGAACCTGCTTAAGATTCTCTCTCTTCCTCTCCCTCTGCCCCTCCCCCCACCCCACCACTCTCATGCATGCTCTCTCTTAAAAAAAAAAAAATGAAGTCTTTATTTTGAAAAAGAAGATAAACTATATGTTGATCAGTGACTTTTCTCTGATTGTCAGTATAGTTCATTGAGGGCAACTTTTGCAGACAACTCAAACTTGCTTATGTACTATCATCCTCAAACAAAGCTTATTAAACATAACTGGAAAGGTGTGCTCATATGAATTTATTTAGACAAGTGCTCTCAACTTTTTTGATAGTTTACCCTCTTAGAAAAAAATTTTGAGTACACGCTCCCAATGTATATACATTCGTATATATATATATATATTCATTTATTTGTGAATTACACAGACTCTTCTACTTATACTCTATAAAACCTAATATCTACCTAAAATGGAATTTTAAAAGAATAAAATAAATATAAGCATGTTTCAAATTATATATTTTAATTTATTATTAAGGCTAAAAATCTATTTCTTCTCTGTGTCTGATGGGGAATTCATCCAGTAAAAGAAGATTCAGTTTTGCTATTTTCTTATTGTCATGCCTTTGCATTCTCGGTTTGTCCACAGTCAGTAGCTTTGTTGCAGGAATCTTTTAAAAAGCATTTACTCATTATGTGGAAGTTAATTTTATTAAAGTTGAAGGACAAAAATCTGTAAATCCCCATAATCAGGAACACAGTAGAATACTCCAGAAGCAGATGTCTTATTTGGATACCCCCAGAAATAGGGCCTGGTACAAAGTCTTGCTTGCAGCTAGTTTGTTTAGGAATGGGGTCCCAGGGAGCAGTGATACAGGATGGGGAAGAGAAAAAGGAGGGAAAACTAGTACAAGAATCTTTTACCAAGTCGCTCCTTTCACTATGCCGGATAAGGGAGTTCATACTTCATCTCACTGGGACCTTGTGGGAAGGCTTATAGAGTTCACTTCAGAGCTGTGTGCCTCTGAGACAACAGAGAAGCAGACGTTTGGCCATTGGCTCCTGTTGTGCACTGATCAAGAGTAGCTTTGTGGGCATAAACAACCATGCTTTTCTGGACTGTGGAGAGGAGTTTCCCAAAGAACAAGAGAGAAAGATCCATAGTGCAGGCAATGTCAGTGCTGGTCTGATCCTGGTTCCACAGCAGCTCACTCCTTACATCTCAGGGGGCCCAGGAGTAGTGCATAGGAAGTGTCCAGTACAGCAGATAAAGCCCCCGAAGAGTGCCTTTCCAATCTCTCAGCTCTGTGGAACTCTCTCAGAGTGCCTCCCAGACCATGTTTCCACATAGTCATTTGGATACTGAGTGAAGAGAAGCTTGACTGGTTGATTGATTCCCTCTTCCTCCCTCCTTCCCTGTCTACCTTCTTTCCCCTCCCCCCATATATGAATAGGGAATTATAATGATTTATTGTCTCACCTCAGTGAACATTCTTCTGTACAATACCCATGTGATGAATTCACACTTTGAAGATCAGACAATCGAGACAAGAAACCAAGAAAAAGATAACAGAGGGAGTAAATTGTTACTGTTGGGAAAAAAATATTCAAGCAGTGTGATCTTGAGCCAAAAACATTAATTTAGATTTTCAAGTAATTTTTAATAAAAAACAAAGTCCAAAATTTGGAATGATTTATGTCCTTGCAAGGGTGATGGGAAATTGGCAGTATAGAATTTGAACATTTATCACATACACAAGATAATAATTGCTATTCCAAAAAAATATTTATAGATGTGAAACAATCCATCTCTTGTAAGTTTGGGCATCAAGCCAGACCATCAGAGAGCAGTTTTCTTGGATTATCTTGGTCCCTGAAAGAGCTCATTTATTAAATTATGCTTTGGCATAATGCTCATGGCTTGCATTGAAGGAAACCATTAAAAATGCTGAAAGTAAGTAACAGTTATATTTTCTTTTGAGTTGTTGTTGGAGTTATCTCCAATACTTCAGCTAGCAGGCCCTGTAAGAGAACTCTTGAAGAAAGTTCTAGCACACATCATGCCAGTAATTCTGACTTTGTCCTCGAAGTTGCTGTATATGTATATGTATATGTATATGTATATGTATATGTATATGTAGTGTGTGTGTCAGTTAAAATACAATTTAAGATTATGTTCATTGGGCAAAATCAATCTTGAAAATAATCATACTTTCCTTTTTTCTTTGGCTACCTGGAAGTTTAGTGCTTAATTTGCTGCCTACCTTTAATAATTGTACAGCACTGGAGAACATGTACTAACACTTCATTAGCTTTATCTTGTTATTGAACTCTGATTTTTCCCTAGTTTATTCTTAAACACAAAATAAAATTTTGCATAATTGTATGTATTTTTTAAAGAAGTAGCCTCAAATCAGGGGTGCCCAGATGGTTCAGTTCTTTAAGCAACTACCTCTTGTTTTCGGCTCAGTTCATGATCACAGGGTCCTTGGGTCAAGCCCCCTGTAAGGGTCTCTCCTTCTAAAATAAATAAATAAACCTAGAAGGAGGAGGAGGAGGAGGAGAAGGTGGCAGCTCAGTCTGTTTTAGAGTTAGGCTGTGTGTAATTTTAAAAATAAAAATTCTATTTCGGTATCCTGAAATCTGCAGGAGTAACATAAATCATTCCAAGTGATGGACTTTTAAAAATTTAATATCACTGGAAAATCTAAATATTGACATTTATATACCTCAGTATTTTCTCTTAACAAGAAGTAGTTTGAGAGACTTAAGTCTTTAAGCCAATAAAAACAATTCCTTGATTCCTTCCCCAGTTCAAAACAATTAGGAATCAACACACAAGAGTTGAATAAATGGAGATTTTTTTAAAAAAAGATTTTATTTATTTATTTGAGAAAGATAATGAACAAGAGAGAGAACACAGCAGGGGGAGTGTCAGAGGCAGAAGGAGAAGCAGGCCCCCCACTGGGCAGGGAACCCAACAAAGGGCTGGATCCCAAGACCCTGGAATCATGACCCGAGCCGAAGGCAGATGCTTAAACAAGTGAGCCACCTAGATATCTCATAAATGGATATTAAAATGTCATTTTTATTATTGATAAAGGTGACAGCAGAGCACGACTTCAGAACGGTGTCCCAAAGGTCTTGCTAACTAACACTCTGCTGGGATTAACAAATTTTCCCACCCAGACTTTGATATGAATGGATTCCAGAACTTCTCACTGGGCAAGAACCTGCTGGACAGCCTACCACCCAGGGAAGAACAAGCTCAAATTCAAACACTTTTCAGGATGGCAGATCCTCAAGAGAATAGACACCAGCGGGACCTGAGCCACACTGCTCAGTCCTCCTCCCAATACCATCAATAAAGGAAATCACTCCTTCCCTGGGACTGGGATGGAGTGGGACAGAGAGGCAGGAATGTCACCTTTGTGAGGTATTTCATAACAGTTGCCACTGGTATGTTGGGCAGGACAGCTTTTGGTTAAATTGTCCTATACATTGTTAGATCCTCAATATGCTTGAATTATAGGTTACTTACTGAATAACCACATAACGCCTATGTGCCCATTTGGACATCCAAGTGCACCTCTGTATCCCTCATGGTTGACAACCTTGCTTGAGTGGAAGACCCTTTGTAGAAACAGTAGGGCTATGTGTGTGTGCTTGGGGAGGGGAATGGGGGTGAGAGGGAGAGGGTTGAAGTGGAAGTTCCTTGCTAACATTAATGCCTTTGTTATTATTAACTTTCTTTTTTAAAAAAAGATTGTATTTATTTGTCAGAGAGAGAGAGAGAGAGAGAGAGAGAGAGACAACACAAGCAGGGGGAGTGGCAGGCAGAGGGAGAAACAGAGTCCCTGCTAAGCAAGGAGCTCAATGTGGGACTTAATCCCAGAACCTGGAAACTCTGACCTGAGCTGAAGGCAGATGCTTAACTGACTTAGGCACCCAGGGATGCTTCTTCTTCTTCTTCTTTTTAAAGATTTTATTTATTTGTTATTTGAGAGGGAGAGAGAGAGCAAGCGCACAAGCAGGAAGAGCAGGCTCCCCACTGAGCAGGAAGACTGATGTGGGGCTCAATCTCAGGACTGGGGGATCATGACTTGAGCCAAAGCCAGCTGCTTAACCTATTGAGCCATCCAGTAAAAAAAATCATTATTATATTTTAAAATTATTATTATATAAAAATTATGAAAAACTTCTCAATTTTTAAATAACTTCTTACAATGATAATGATGCAAGCTGGCCTCATTTTGTTCCCTAACTGGCATCCAGGACAAGGAATATCAGGAGTAGTAATGTAAGACAGTCAGCCAGCCTTCAGATTTGCCTGTAATCCCTTTTAAGCCCTCCAAGTTGTAGTTCTCATGTGATGGTAGGATAGACACATGGGAAACTTGGTGGTTTGAATCCTGATGAGGTTCGAGAAAGCTAAAACCAAGGGAGAGGGCAGGTATGGAACACACCAAGGGGAAGCTTGGGGGGCAGGTGCAGGAAGGCTTTGCCTCTCCCATCAGGTGCTCCAAACAAATATGAAAGTAAATACCTGCTCCATCATGTTCCCAATTTTCGCCACCCACAAGGGACTAAAGAGTTAACTTTTCCAACCAACATTTCTATCCTAAAGCTATCACTCACTCCTAAAGATGACCATTTATCAAATCTTAATTTGGGTAGAAATCTCATGAGAATTGCCCAAGTTCTCAGGAGATTTGGACTGAGCTCTCCTGAGATTTAGGAAGAAATCTTGTTAGATGTGCCTGACATCTCAGGAGTTTTTGGACTGAGATATCAGGAGATTAAGACAGAGAGCTCAGGGGATTTTACTTAGAGCTCATAGAGCTCATGATATTTGGAAAGATTTCTCACGAGGTTTGTGTAGAAATATCGTGGGAAGTGCTTGAGTTCTCACAAGATCTATTCTGAGGTCTCATGAGATGTGCACCAAGATCTCATGAGATGTGGATATAGATCCGGAGATTTTCCTGATATGTCATGATCTTTGAAATAAGTTCTCAGGAGATTTGGACTGAGATGTCTCCAGATTTGGACAGAGATCTCACTGAGATAGAGATTGAGATCTCATGAGATTTGGACCATGATCTCAAGAGATTTGGATTGAGATCACGTCATTTCCCTGAGTTCTCTTGATATTTGAAATGAATTCTTGAGAGATTTCTACCCAAATCTCATGATTTGGGTAGAAATCTTGTGATAACTGCCCAAGTTCTCATGAGATTTGGCTGCAAGCTGCACTGGCATGTCTCCCAGCAGCTTTCCAGTGCAACTCAACACTGCCTCCAGTCACAGAATTCTGCATTGCCATGCCATCAAGCGGCCGTCATAATTCAGCTTTCCACCACTGGAGGCAGTGCTGAGCTCCAGTGCAACAGATGGTGAAAGATGGGGCAGTTCAGCTTGTTGCCAAGGGAGGCAGTGCTGAGCTGCAGTGGACCAGACGCTGGAACTTGTCAGGACGGCAAGGGATGCAGTGGACAGATACAGTGCAAAGTGTGGGAAGGAGAGGCAGTGCGGATTTCCACCACGTGGCAGTGCGGAGTTGCAGTCTGAGTGATGGTGGAAGACATGCCAGTGCAGCTTGAGACCAGTGGAGGCAGTTGTGAACTACACTGTGAGAAGCTGGAAAGCCCCGCAGGGCAGGTTCATGCCACTGGAGGGAGTGGTGAGCTGCAGTGGGGAGTCACTGGAAAGCATGGCTATGCCGCTTGCCACCCCTGGAGGCAGTGACAAAAGATGTCAGTGTGAAAGATGTGGGAAAATGAGTCAGTGCACCCTGTCGCACCGAGGGCGGTGTTGAGGTGCTGGGTGAGATCCTGAAAGGCGACGCACTGCAGCTTGTTTCTATAGGAGGCAGTGGTGAGCTGTATAGTCTCTGTTTCCCCAGGCTCAAGAGTGGTGGTAACAACTCCTAAAGCCATCCGCCAACTCAGCATTGTGCCGGGTGTCCCCAGGTTTGGTGGTAATGGGCTGTCAGGATGGTACAGGAGGGGCTTCCCAGTGGGGGTCTGGAGCCTAGAGGAAGCCAGACCCGACTTAATATTGCATTTGGAACCGATGAGTGAGCATGTTTTTGGAAAAGTAACTTCGCTTCTCCAAAAAGGACAATGGCATTGGTCGACTTTCGAATGAAGCTAATTACTACTTAGGAAACAAGCGTGTGTCTCCCCTTCTCCCAGGAAGGGGAGCAGGTGTGCAGGCCTTGGGCCAGAGGTGCCTTCTTCTCCCCACCTGACAACACTTCTCCACTCTGCCTCCATGAGACCCGAAGTTTTGAAATCAGCATCTGAGTCAGTCCTGCAGCTTATCACAGGACATCAGCGTTCAGAGACAGCAACAGGTACATTGCGCACAAAGTTACATCCATGTCAGGATGGGAGGTAAAACTTCTTTGTAACCCTAAACCTCCTGGGCTTTTCTCTTGTCTGTAGTAGAGCCACAAAGTAAAACTGAAGCAGCTGTCAGCAATCTAGAGTGGGTGCAAGAGTTCCTTAGTTTCCCTGAAGGGAGCACATGGCAGCGGATCCCATTTTCTGTTAATTTATTGCTTATGAAGGTATTTGGAACATCTCTTTTGTAGGAAATCACTTTAATTAGAAAGAGAAGATGAGATTTATTCTGTGTGTGTGTTTAACATGTAATTTGTTCTTTCATCATTGGGCCTAGGCTGTGGTGGAGTGACCAGCATCTAGAGTTAGGTGGTTTTTGAGGTCAGGTAGAGACCTGGGTGATGTCTTATCATTTGTCAAAGGTGATGTTTCATAATTGATTCGTCTTTTCATCAAAAGAGTTACAATGAGGGCTGAGGGAAAATTCAGAATGATTCCAAGGAGGCTTTTATGATTTAAAAGTTAAGCTTGATTTTCTCTTTTCACTAAATGGGTCATCTAGATATGTGGACATGCCATGTTTTCTCTGTAGTTTCATTTGTGGTGAAGTCAGAAGGAGAGTCTTTGGGAATTCTCCTGGATAGAGGCATGCTGGTGGCTTCAAGGGGCTTGGCCTCAGGAACCTTGGGGTGAATTTCTGGAACTACGTGCCTGATGCTGGGTGACTCAGGTTATCCCACAGGTTTTCCATTTCCTCCTTAGGAAATTGCTGGCAGGTAATGTTTTGCTTAAAGCAGAACCTTCCTGCACTGTTGGTGGGCATGGGCTGCTGCAGCTCTCTGGAAAATAGTATGGAGTTTCCTCCAAAAGCTAAGAATTGAACAACCCTGGGATCCAGCAATTGCACTCCTAGGTAATTATCCAAAGGACAAAAATGCACATTCAATGGGGTACAAGCACCGTGATGTTTACAGCAGCATTACCAACAATAGCGAAACTATGGAGGGTGTCCCAATGTCCATTCACTGGGGAATGGAGAAAGAAGATGTGGGAGATACATAATCAATGGAATAGGACCGAGCTTCACAAAGAATGAAATCTTATCATCTTCAAGGATGCAGATGGATCTAGAATGGATTAAGCTAAGCAAAATCTGTAAGGAAAGACAAATACTCACTGACTTCACTCCCCTGGAATTTCAGAAAGACCACAGATAAACATAGTTGGGGGGAACAAGACAGGCAAATGAGGAAACAGACTCAGCCTTAGAGCACAAACTGAAGGTTGCTGGAGTGCAGGTGAGTGGGGGGAAGGGTTAAATGGGTGATGGCTATTAGGGAGGGCACTTGTTGTACAGGCTTGAAGCCCTAGGGCACTTGAGGAATGATCTGGAAGGGCACCTGGGTGGGCCAGTGTAGATAAACCCAGGGAAATCCAAAACTAACAATGAACAAATTTCTGAGGCTGGAATTTTCTTCTCTGTGAGCAGCATTGACCTGGAGTGGAAAGCAGTCTCTGGGTCTTAGGAGTCACCATGTCAGCAGGTGTGAGCCTGGCAGGGCAGTCAGAGCAGATAGCCGGGAGACTTCGAGGCCATGGAAGGGCAGACCAACTTGCTCCAGGGACAGGGCTCTGCTTCCTGGCCAGCCCCCCTGCTGCAAATGATACAAAAGTTGTTTCCTGTTGAGTTCTCCAGTCCTTGTCTCAGCAGGGGTTGATGGATTATGGACTCTTGCCCAGTGCAGGTGTCCTCTGCCTGGTGTCTGTGAATTCAACCAGCAGAAGCCCTTTTTCCAAAGCCACACCCCTGAGAAATCCTCCACTTCCTGTGCTGTGTGGAAGAGGCCAGTTTTTTGTTTTGTTTTGTTTTGTTTTTTAACTGAAATCTCATCTCCTGCCATTAGGTTCCAAGGCCATATATCACACCAGTCTCCTTGAAGCTCTAGTTCCACATGGGGCCTGACGTGTGAGACTGAGACTGATACTGGGCAGCCTGCTGCTGCTGCAGGTTCCTTCCTGAAAAGTGTGCAGCAAAGCCTGGTTTGTGATGACGTCCCAGGAAAGAGGGACAGGTGCATCACTCTGCCCCATCACAGGAGGATGCCAGACATCAGTCACAGCTGGCTGGTGCAAAGAGGAGAGATGTCTACTTCCTAGGACCTTGGCCAGAGGGAGATTTGGACCTGGGGTGCTTCTCTGCTCAACTTTCTCAGGTGAGCACATCAGGCAAGGGGAGGAAGAGTGTGTATGTGTGTGTGTGTGTGTGTCTGTCTGTGTGTCTGTGTGTGTTCCCCTGGGATCGAGGAAGGTGTCTGGTTGCAGGTTTCCTGTGAAAATGGATTCCTCTTAGCACTCATTTTCCTGATGGTCTTCAGAGTGCAGTAGATGAACCCCTTGTCCCTGGCATCCTGGCTGTGCAAGAGCTCTGGTCACCTTTTCTCCTGGGGCTCTGGACTAGGAAATTGGAGGGAGTCAGTGGTGAAACCATCTGAGTAGGCCCCCATTTCTCCCTTGCTGAGATAGACTGGTGGCTGTGATAACTGCTCTGGAAATAGAAATCAGGAGACGGTGCTCGTGTTGAAGGGGAGGTGGCAGTGGTGCTTGCTATTCAGATAGGGGCCAAGTGGGACGTCACTAGGAAGGTGATGCTTAAATCAAGTTCTTTTTTTTCTTTTTTCTTTTTTTTTCAGTGTTCCAAGATTCATTGTTTATACACCACACCCAGTGCTCCATGAAATATGTGTTGTCCTTAATATCCACCACCAGGCTCACCTACCCCCCCTCCCAAAACCCTCCGTTTGTTTCTCAGAGTCTACGGTCCCTCCAATTTCTCCCAACTCACTTCTCCTCTCCATCTCCCAATGTCCCCCATGTTATTCCTTATGCTCCACAAGTAAGTGAAATCATGATAATTAACTCTCTCAGTGTGACATATTTCACTCAGCATAATCTTCTCCAGTCCTGTCCATGCTGATAAAAAAAGTTGGGTGTTCATCCTTTCTGATGGAATACTCCATTGCATATATGGACCATATCTTCTTTATCCATTCATCTGTTGAAGGGCACCTTGGCTCTTTCCAAAGTTTGGCGATTGTGGCCATTGTTGCTATGAACACTGGGGTACAGATGGCCCTTCTTTTCACTCCATCTGTTTTTTTGGGGTAAATACTCAGTAGAGCAATTGCAGGGCCATAGAGGGGCTCTGTTTTTAATTTCTTAAGGAATCTCCAGCTGTTTTCCAAAATGGCTGCATCAACCTGCATTCCCACCAACAGTGTAAGAGGGTTCCCCTTTCTCCACATCCTCTCCAACACTATTTTGTTTACTGGCTTGTTAATTTTGGCCATTCTTGCTGGTGTAAGGTGGTATCTCAATGTGGTTTTGATTTGAATCTCCCTGATGGCTAATGATGATGAACATCTTTTCATGTGTCTGTTGGCCATTTGTATGTCTTCTCTGGAGAAGTGTCTGTTCATGTCTTCTGCCCATTTTTTGATGTGATTATCTGTTTTTTTTGGGTGTTGAGTTTGAGGAGTTCTTTATAGATCTTGGATATCATCCCTTGGTCTGTAGTGTCATTTATGAATATCTTCTCCCATTCCATGGGTTGCCTGTTTGTTTTGTTTACTGCTTCCTTTGCTGTGCAGAAACTTTTGATCTTGATGAAGTCCCGAAAGTTCATTTTTGCTTTTGTTTCCTTTGCCTTTGGAGACATGTCTTGAAAGAAGTTGCTGTGGCCAATGTCAAAGAGGTTACTGCCTATATTCTTCTCTAGGATTTTGATAGATTCTTTTATCCATTTCAATGTCTTTTATCCACTTCCAGTTTATCTTTGTGTATGGTGTAAGAGAATGGTCAAGTTTCATTCTTCTATACATAGCTGTCCAATTTTCCTAGCACCATTTATTGAAGACACTGTCTTTTTTCCACTGTATATTTTTTCCTGCTTTGTCAAAGATTGTTTGACCATAGAGTTGAGGACCATATCTGGGCTCTCTACTCTGTTTCACTGGTCTATGTGTCTGTTTTTGTGCCAGTACCATGCTGTCTTGGTGATCACAGCTTTATAGTAAAGCTTGATCTCAGGCAACGTGATGCCCCTGGTTTTGTTTTTCTTCTTCAACATTTCCTTAGCAATTCAGGGTCTTTTCTGGTCCCATATAAAGTTTAGGATTGTTTGTTCCAGCACTTGAGAGGAGGGGCAAGATGGTGGAGAAGTAGGAGACCCTATTTCAACCGGTCCCCTAAAGTGAGCCAAATACTTACCAGAACACTCTGAACACGATGAAAATAATCTGAGATGTAGGATTATACACTTCTGGATCTCTATGGGTGCAGAAGACACCAGTGGAGAGGTAAACCATATTGGGAGCACTTGGACTGATATCGGAGGATAAACAGAAGGGGGAGGGAGCCACCAGAAGTGACCCATTAGAAAGTAATACCTCAATACAAAAGTCCCCTGTGATTGGGGACCAGCATTAACTTGGAGTCTGGCTAAAAGCACTCAAAAACAACAAAAGATCTTAAGAGGCAACTGTTGGAATTGGGTGATCACAGACATGGGCCTAAGGCCATGTTCCCAGGACAGTCATCGCCAGAGACCATCTATGCCAGAGAGAATCTGGTGGGGCCCCCATTCCATAGTCCCTGAGCCCGTCGCTTTCCACTGCTTACACCACTGTTTGGCTGGGCACACTTCCACCCGAGCCTGAGAGAGCCTGTTGGGAGTACCGGCTGGTGGTCTTTAGGAACACAGCCTTCTGTTACTGGCTATGGGTCTGAGCACTCCCAGCCTGTGCTTGAGAGAACCAGGCACGATCTCTGGTTGGGATCCTTCAGTGGGCAGCCTTCTATGACCTGTATGACTGCAGGGTCTGAGCACAACCCGCATGGGCCTGGACTCCAGACAGCCATCTCAGCAAGAGTAGCCACAGGAAATGGGCTCCCCAGACCAATATCACTTGCAGTTTTAGTGGCATGGGGTGCAGAGACAATGAGGGGCCTCGGGTGACCACTGGGATGGTGGCTGGGGGTGTGCACTGCCTGTGGGAGGTTGCACTGTTCAGCGGAGTTTGAGAGAGGGAGTCAGTGTGTTCCGGGCCACCCAGAGGTAAACAGTCTGAGGCTTCTCTCTGAAGTGGAGGCCTGGGTACAGACAGATTCTTTCTTTGCTCTGACTTTCTGAAAACCCACAAAGCTGCCAAAGAACAAGAATCTCCAGAGAACAAAAGCCTGAAAAACCAGTTTCGCAGAGCCTAGCCCCTTGATAGCCTGCAGGGTGACTCAATCCAAGCAAGACTGACAGGAGAGCAATTCAGCAGGCTCCTCCCCCAGAAGACAAGCCAAAAGAATGAGAGGACTACCACCACAAGGTACCCATAAAACTGCAAAACCCCAATATCAGGGGAAAACAATATATTAAGCTCCCAGTATTGCCCTAAAACCTGCATTTTTCATAGATACAACATTTTTTTAACTCATTCTCATAATTATTGTATTTTTAATTTTTTTAACCTACTCACCGTTGAGTCAAGTTCTAAAGAAGGTGAGTGATATCACATCAAGAACCTTCTAAATGAAAGAAAAACATATGCAAAGACCCTGGGGCAAGAGCATACCAAGTATGTCCAGGAACAGAAAGAAGGCCCTGTGGCTACAGGAGACAGCTTAGGACATGACCTCAGGGAGGTGACAGTAGGGTGACAGAAAGCCATTGCAGGGCCATGACCACATGGGACCCTGATTCACTGGGCCATCCTGGCTACAGTGTTGAAAACAGATGACACTGGGTTGAAGATGGGCAAGGGAGGTCAATGATGAAGCCTTTCCAGGAACTCAGGCAAGAGGTGGGCTCCAGCGTGGACCAGACAGGTGGCCTTGGAAGGAGGGGTTAATCCTATTCTAGATAACTACTGAAGATGGAGCTCACAGGATTTGCCAGTGGGTTCATTATTGGGAATTGGAGAAAGGAGGAATTGAGGTAGCTCTCAGCTCTTGTTGATTGTCCCAAGCGAGGTGAAAGAGGAGGTTTCTGAGGGTAGGAGGTAGTCCATGTTCCATCTGCTGAGGAAGGTGCCTTTCACAGTGGATTTACTGATGTTTGTATCTGGGAGAACTTTTAACTTCTACCCCCTCAGCAACTTTCAAGTACAAGTCTCCCTCACTTTTCTCAAAGTTCATGGTAAGACACTTGGCTTTTGGAAAGACCTACATTATTACTGAGCTCCAATAGCAGGAAGAAACCTGAAGAGGATTTCCCTCTTATGAGAACAGTCAAAAAGTGGGCATCGCATTCAGCATCTGTTTTGTTGGGCACCACTCCAGAGGCAGTGTGCACCCCAACCAGCTCCTTCCTGGGCACTGCTCTCCGTATTCAGCTACCAGCCCTTTGAATTGTGTCTGTGAGCATCTGCTGTGCTTTAACTCCATTCATGTTGGGCATCTGCTAGGATGTTGTGTCCTGGGGCCTAAAAAGAGCCAAAGAGAAGGACCTTTTGGTGTCTGAACATGCTCACTAATTTTTCTGTAGAAATGAATGGTAATTCCTTTTTCAGTTTACACCATTTCTGCTGTGAAAGGTTTCCTAGGAACACTGTACTTTCAAATAGTAGGGGAGCTTCTACCCCATCCTGAAGGGTTAGCTTTAGTCTCCATGCTGCACAGAGCATTCCATGACTTGCAGATTTTATCACTCAAACATGGCATCTTTGACCACATTCACTCCTTTTGTCCCCTTCCCTGATCTGGTAACCACCAATCTGTTCTCAGTATGTATGTGTTCAGTCCTTTTTTGATTCCATGTGGAATGTCCATGAGAGCCTCTGGTGTTTGTCTTTCTGTGTCTGAGTTACTTAGTATAATGCTCTCAAGGTCAATGTTTCCATGTCTGGATATTTTGAATAATGCTGCAGTGAACATGGGAGTGCATCTCTCCTTTTGAGGGAGTGTTTTTGTGTTCTCCAAAGCAATACTCAGTAGAGCAGTTACTGGGTCATGTGGAATTTCCATTCCCACCAACACCACACAGGGTTCCCTTGTGTACACACCCTTGGCCACACATGGTGTCTCTCTCTGGGATGATTGTTGTTCCAACAGTTGTGAGGTGATAGCTAATTGTAGTTTTGACCTATGTTTCTCTGATGACAATTAATGATGTCGAACAACTTCTTCCTCTGCCTGTTGGCCATATGTACTCCATCTTTGGAAAGTATCTACTCACATATTCTCCCCAGTTTTTATTCAGTTTTTGTTTGGATTTGAAGGAGTGTTTTGTCCATTTTGGATATTAGCCTCTTCTCACAATATGATTTGCAGATATTTTTTATAATTGCATAGGTTGCCTTTAAGTGTTTCATGGTTTCGGGGTGCCTGGGTGGCTCAGTGGGTTAAGCCGCTGCCTTCGGCTCAGGTCATGATCTCAGGGTCCTGGGATCAAGTCCCGCATCGGGCTCTCTGCTCAGCAGGGAGCCTGCTTCCCTCTCTCTCTTTCTGCCTGCCTCTCCATCTACTTGTGATTTCTCTCTGTCAAATAAATAAATAAAAATCTTTTTAAAAAATTAACAAAAAGTGTTTGATGGTTTCTTTTGCAATGCAGAAATTTCAGTTTGATAATCATTCCACTTGTTTATTTTCACTTTGGTGCCTTTGCTTTTGGTGTCTGATGTAAAAAATCTTCACCAAAACCACTGTTGATAATCTTCCTACCTGTGTTTTCTTTTCAGAGGTTTATGGATGCAGGTCTTGTATTCAAGTCATTTATCCATTTATAATTTTTGCATGTGGTGTAAGAAAGCAATCCAGTCACATTCTTCTGCATTTAGTGTCATTTCCCCAGTACCATTCACTGAAGAGACATTCCTTTCCCCATTGTATATTTCTTGTTGTTGTGTCATAAGTTAAGACCACGTGGGATGCGTGGATGGCTCAGTGTGTTAAGTCTCTGCCTTCAGCTCAGGTCATGATCTCAGGGTTCTGGGATCAAGCCCCGCATCGGGCTCTCTGTTCAGCAGGGAGCCTGCTTCCCCCTCTCTCTCTGCCTTCTTGTGATCTCTGTCTGTCAAATAAATAAATAAAATCTTTTTTAAAAAAAGACCATATATGTGTGGGTTCCTTCCTTCTTTCCTTCCTTTCTTCTGGTCTTGCAGTTTATTTGTTGGGAAAATATTTTTCCTGTCAGAATATATGCAGTGTGGACTTTATTGATGATGTGTTAGGACATTTCTTGACATCTGTGTTTTTGTGTTTTTGTAAATGAGTAAATGGATCTATAGCTTTCAACAGGTTGAACATTTGGGCAGATGAATCTAAGTAGTATAGTCTTCCATCAGATACCAGATTGTGTCTGATTGTCTTATTTTGTGATGTTCTCAGTTGTGATGATGGATATCTATATTTCCTTTTCTGTGGTAGGTTTATTAAAGTGAATTTGATTTTTCTTGGAAATGTATATTCTAAATCAGCCTTATTTTATAATACATATTTACATAAAACAACATGTTTAAAGAAATGAATTTATTGGAAGCAACTGTTGGAGCAGGATGAAAATATTATTAACTCACATTCAGAGTTAATAATTTTATCAGAGCTAAGTTTAAATATACCTTTAATATACTAATGAATAAACTTTACCAAAAGTCCTAAGATTATCAGTTTCTGAGCTTTCTCTCATGTTCCATTGATCTGTGTGTTTGTTTTTATACCAGTACCATACTGTTTTGATGACAACAGCTTTGTAATCTAGCTTGAAATTATAATATGGTGACCAGGTTGCTCAATTGCTTGCTTGCTTGCTTGCTTGCCTTCTTATCAGAGAGATTATTTTTTAATTGATTGATTTATTGATTTATTCATTTTTACTTAGTTTACAGTTGTATTCTTAATGTTTTTCTTTCACTTCTTTGCTTTGTTATGATCATATAAAATGTTATTTGTTTCAAGGGTACAGGTCTGTGTTCCATCAGTCATGCACAACACACAGTGCTCACTACAACACTTACCTTCCCCAATGCCCATCTTCCAGCCACCCCATCCACCCATCCACCCACCCCCTCCAGCAACTCTCGTTTGATTCCTAGATTAAGTGTGTCTTATGATTTGTCTCACTCCCTGGTTTCATCTTGCTTCCTTTCTTCCTCTCTTCCCTTATGATCCTCTATCCTGTTTTTTAAATTCTGCATATCAGTGAGATTATATGATAACTGTCGTTCTCTGATTAACTTATTTCACTTATCATAACACCCTCTAGGTCCACCCATGTCATTGCAAATGGCAAGATTTTATTTTTTGATGGCTGTGTTTTATATATATTTTTTCTTCTTCTCTTCTTCTTCTTCTTCTTCTTCTTCTTCTTCTTCTTCTTCTTCTTCTTCTTCTTCTTCTTCTTCTTCTCCTTCTCCTCCTTCTCCTTCTCCTTCTCCTTCTCCTTCTTCTTCTTCTTCCTCTTCTTCTTCTTCTTCTTTATCCATTTATGTGTCCTTGGAAGTCTGGGCTCTTTCCATACTTTGGCTATTGTGCACATTGCTGGTATAGGCATTGGGGTGCAGGTGCCCTTTCATATCATTACATTTATATCTTTGGGGTAAATACCCAGTAGTGTAATTCCTGGGTTGTGGGTTAGCTCTATTTTCAATTTTTTGAGGAACCTCCATACAGTTTTCCAGGGTGGCTTCACCAGCTTGTATTCCTACCAACAGTGTAGGAGGGTTCCCCTTTCTCTGCATCCTCGCCAACATCTGTCATTTCCTGACTTGTTAATTTTAGCCATTCTGACTGGTGTGAGGTGGTATCACACTGTGGTTTTGATTTGTAACTTCCTGATGCCAAGTGACATGGAGCACTTTTTCATGTGTTTGTTGGCCATCTGTTGTATGTCTTCTTTGCAGAAATGTCTGTTCGTGTCCTCTGCCCATTTCTTGATTGGATTATTTGTTCTTTGGGTGTTGAGTTAGATAAGTTCTTTTTAGATTTTGGATACTAGTCCTTAATCTGATATGTCTTTTGAGAATATCTTCTCCCATTCTGTCAGTTGTCTTTTGGTTTTGTTGACCATCTCCTGTGCTATGCAAAAGCTTTTGATCTTGATGAAGTCCCAATAGTTCATTTTTGCCCTTGCTTCCCTTCCTTTGATGATGTTTCTAGGAAGAAGTTGCTGTGGCTGAGCTTGAAGAGGTTGCTGCCTGTGTTCTCCTCAAGGATTTTGATGGATTCCTGTCTCCCCATGAGGTCTTACATCCATCTGGAGTCTATTTTTGTATGTGGTGTAAGGAAATGGTCCAGTTTCACTCTTCTGCATGTGACTGTCCAATTTACCCAACCCCATTTGTTGAAGAGACTGTCTTTCTTCCATTGGACATTCTTTCCTGCTTTGTCAAAGATTAGTTGACCACAGAGTTGAGGGTCTATTTCTGGGCTCTCTATCTGTTCCATTGATCTATCTGTCTGTTTTTGTGCCAGTACCACACTGTCTTGATGATCATAGCTTTGTAATAGAGCTTGAAGTTTGCAATTGGGTTGCCACCAGGTTTGGTTTTCTTTCTCAACATCCCTTTGGCTCACAGGGTCTCTTCTCATTCATACAAATTTTAGAATTATATATTCCAGTTCTGTGAAAAATGTGGATGGTATTTTGGTAGGGATTGCATTGAATCTATGGTTTGTTCTAGGTAGCATAGACATTTTCACAATACTTTTTCTTCCAGTCCATGAGCATGGAACATTTTTCCATTTCTTTGTGTCTTCCTCCATTTCTCTCATGACTATTCTATAGTTTTCTGAGTACAGATCCTTTTCCTCTTTGGTTATATGGATTCCTGAGGATCTTATGGTTTGGGTGCAATTATCATTGGGATGGACTCCTTAATTTCTTTTTCTTCTGTCACATTGTTGCTGTAGACAAATGCAAGTGATTTTTTGTGCATTGATTTTATATCCTGCCACTTTACGGAATTCCTGGATGAGTTCTAGCAATTTTGGGGTGGAATCTTTAGAGTTTTCCCTGTAACATATCTTATTATCTGCAGTGTGAGAATTTGTTGATTCAGAAGACTTTTATAACTTTTTGTTGTCTGATTGCTGAGACTAGGACTTCTAGTGGTATGTTGGACAGCAGTGGTGATAGTGGACATCCTGCCATGTTGCTGACCTTAGGAGAATGATATTCATTGTGGGATTTTCTTGGATGGCTTTTATGATATTGAGACATGTTCCCTCTATTCCTCCACAGCAAAGAGTTTTGATCAAGAAAGGATGTTGTGATTTGTGTTTTTTTTAAAAAGATTATTTATTTATTTATTTGAGAGAGAGAGAGTCAGTGAGAGAGAGCATGAGGGAGGAGAAGGTCAGAGAGAGAAGCAGACTCCCTGTGGAGCTGGGAGCCTGATGTGGGACTCGATCCCGGGACTCCAGGATCATGACCTGAATCGAAGGCAGTCGTCCAACCAACTGAGCCACCCAGGCATCCCAGGATGTTGTAATTTGTTAAATGCTTTTTCTGCACCTATTGAGAGGATCTTATGGTTCTTGTTCTATCTTCTATTAAGGTAGTGTATTACATTGATTGATTTGTGGTTATTGAACCACCCTTGTAGCCCAGGAATAAATTTGATTTGGTCGTCGTGAATCATCCCTTTAATGTACTATTGGATCCTTTTAGCTAGAATGTTGGCGAGAATATTTGCATCCTTATTCATCAAGGATATTGGTCTGTAACTCTTCAATTGGGTGCTGTCTTTGTCTGGTTTTGGGATCAAGGTAATGTTGGCCTCATCAAAAGGGTTTGGAAGTTTTCCTTCCAGTTCTATTTTTTGGAAAAGTTTCAGAAGAATAGGTATTAAATCCTCTTTAAATGTTTGGTAGAATTCTCCTGGGAAACCATCTGGCTCTGGGCTCTTGTTTCCTGGGAGATTTTTGATGACTGCTTCCATTTCCTTGCTGATTATGGGGATCTTCAGGTTTCCTTTTTTTCCTGGTTCAGTTTTGGTCATTTCTGTGTTTCTTGGACTGATCCATTTCTTTGAGACTGCCTGATTTGTTGACATAGAGTTTCCCTGTTATGTTCTTATAATTGTTTGTATTTCTTTGCTGTTGGGTGTGATCTCTCTTTCATTCATGATTTTATTGATTTGGGTCCTTTCTCTTTTCTTCTGGAGAAGTCTGGCCAGGTGTGTATCAATCTTATTAATTCTTTCAAAGAACAAGCTCCTAGTTTCATTGATCAGCTCTACTGTTATTTTGTTACTTCTTCATTGATTTCTGTTCTGACATTTATTATTTCTCTTCTCCTGGGTTTAGGCTTTCTATGCTGCTCTTTCTCCAGCTCCTATAGGTGTAGGGTTAGGTTGTGTATTTGAGACATTTCTTGCTTCTGGAGAAAGGCTTATAGTGCTATATACTTCCTTCTTAAGACCACCATTGCTGCATCCCAAAGATATTGAACAGTTGTGTTTTCATTCTCATTTGTTTCCACGAATTTTTAAAATTCTTCTTCAATTGACTGGTTGATCCATCCATTCTTTAGTAGGATGCTCCATAGCCTCCATGTTTTTGAGTTCTTTCCAACTTTCCTCTTGCGATTGAGTTCCATTTTCAAAGCATTGTGGTCTGAAAACATGCAGGGAGTGATCCCCATCTATTGGTACTGGTTGAGATTTGATTTGTGACCCAGTATGTGATCTAATCTGGAGAATGTTCCATGTTCACTAGAGAAGAATGTGTGTTCTGTTGCTTTTGGATGGAATGTTCTCCATATATCTGTGACATCCATCTCGTCCAGTATGTCATTCAAAGCTCTTATTCCTTGTTGATCCTTTGCTTAGATGATCTATCCATTACAGTGAAGGGTGTGTTAAAGTCCCTACTGTTATTGTATTATTGTCCTTTTTTTTTTTTTTTTTTTTTTTTTTTTTTTTTTTTTTTTTTTTTTTTTTTTTAGTTTGTTATTCATTGGCTTCTACAACTGGCTGCTTCCATGGTAGGGTCATAAATATTTACAATTGTTAGATCTTCTTGTTGGATAGACCATTTAAGTATGATAGAGTGTCCTTTCTCATCTCTTATTACAGTCTTAATTTAAAATCTAATTTGTCTGATAGAAGGATTGCCACCCCAGCTTCCTTTGGATATCCATTAGCATGATCAATTTTTTTCCCACCCCCTCACTTTCAATCTGGAGGTATCTCTGGGTCTAAAACATGTCTCTTGCTGATAGCATATCCAATGGATCTTACTTTTTGATCCAGTCTGATACCTTGTGTCTTTTGTTCGGGTCATTTAGCCCATTTACATTCAGGAAAACTGTGGAAAGGTATGAATTTAATGCCATTGTATTTGCCGGTAAGGTGACCATTACTGTATATGGTCTTTGTTCCTTTCTGGTCTATGTTCCTTTGTGCTCTCTCTTTACTTAGAGGATTCCTTTCAATATTTCCTGGAGGGCTGATTTGGTCACCACAAATTGTTTGAGCTTCTGTTTATCCTGGAAACTTTTGATCACTCCTTCTATTTTCAAGGACAGCCTAACTGCATAAAGTATTCTTGGTTGTATATTTTTCTTGTTGAATACCCTGAATAGATCATACCAGTCTTTTCTGGCCTGCCAGATCTCTGTGGCTAAGTCTCCTGCCAATCTAATGTTTCTACTCTTGTAGTTTACCAACCTTGTGTCCTAACCTGCTTTGAGGATTTTCTCTTTGTCTCTGAGTTTTTTAAGTTTCCCTATTAGATATTGGGGTGTTGACCCATTTTTATTGATTTTGAGGGGCATTCTCTGTGTATCCTGGATTTTGATGCCTGTTTCCATCCCCGAAGTAGGGAAATTCTCTGTTATTATTTGTTCCAATATACCTTCTGCCCTTCTCTCTCTTTCTTCTTCTTCTGGGATCCCAATTATTCTACTATTGTTTCACTTTCTGGTATCATTTCTCTCCCAAATTAGCCCCTCATGACCCAGTATTTGTTTATCTCTCTTTCTCTCAGCTTCTTTATTCTCCATCATTGGGTCTTCTAGGTCACTAATTCTCTCTTCTGCTTCATCTGTCTTAGCAGTTATAGCCTCTGTTTTTTTTTTTTTAATATTTTATTTATTTATTTGGCAGAAAAAGAGAGAGAGAGTGTACAAGTAGAGGGAGCACCAGAGGGAGAAGCAGGCTGTCCGCTGAGCAGGGAGCCCAATTTGGGCTCAATCCCAGGACTCTTGGATCATGACTGGAGCTGAAGGAAGATGGCTAACTGACTGAGCCACCCAGGCACACCTAGAGACTCCATTTTGGATTGCTCCTCATTAATAGCCATTTTGATTTTGACTTGGTTAGGGTTTAGTTCTTTTATTTCTCTAGAAAGGGATTCTCTGTGTTTTCAATGCTTTTTTCAAGCCCAGGTAGTGTCGTTATAGTTGTTATCCTGAACTCTCATTCTAACATCTTATAAATGTCCATATTGATTAGGTCCCTGGTAGGAAGTACTGCTGCTTGTTCTCTTTTTTGAGGTGAGGTTTTCCATCTTGTCATTCTTTCCAGAGAAGAATAGACAAATAAGAGAACAAAAATACTCAAAGGGCAACAACAACCCTAGAGAAATACACAGTAAACAGATGAGACCCAAAACCAAGGGGGCGGTGGTGGAAATGAGTATATGATCAGGCAGGTGATTGGAACAAAGCCATAAACTAGATTTGGGGAGCATTTTGGTGTGTTAGAAGAAATAGCATCCCAAAATTTTAAAGAAAGAAAGAAGAAAAAATATATGTATATATACATATACACACACATATATGTATGCATATGTATACACATGTATACATGTATATATGTACATACATATATGTGTATATATACACAAAATTGTATATGTATACATATATACAAAATATGTCTATATATATGAAAAATTATATATGTATATATATACAAAATATATGTATATGTATATATATTTTAAAAATAAGGTTAAATACAATGAAGGGATAGAATATGACAGTAAAAATGAAAATTAAATGGGATTTGAAGAAAAGCATTGAGAAGTTGATTGAAAAAGGAAAGAAGAAAAAAATTTTTTTAAAGAAAATTTAAAAATAAAGTTGAATCATCAAAGAATCATTGGAGGAAAAGCCATGAATTCTATGTGCTGTATTCCCTTAGTGCTGGCATTTTGCAGTTCTCATTGATCGGTACACTTGGTCTTGTCTGGATATTCTTGCTGATCTTCTGGGGAAGGCCTATTGCGTTGACTCTGAAATGTCTTTGGCCAAGTCAGAATTGCACCGCCCTTGCCAGGTACTAGGCTAAGTACTCTGTTCAGGTTTGCTCTCTGTACCTTTTGTTCCCCGAAGGCTTTCTGCTTTAAAGGAGGAGCATGAACTCTTTGGAGCTTCCCCACTCTGATACCTGGGAGCTCTGCTGCCCTCAAGCACCCTTGGTCTTCCTGGGACCCCAAGGATCCTGAGACCACACTGTCCCATCAAATGTTCCACCCCCTGCTTAGCTTCCAGAGTGATGTCCCTACCAGAGCAGACTTCTAAAAGTTCTGATTTGGTGCTCCGCTGCCACTAGCACTTGCCAGTAGCTGGCTGACAGAGGTTCCCTCCCCACGCAGTCTATCTTCCCATTATTACCTGGGATTCACTTTGCACCTCCTACCTTGCAGAAAGTGGTCACTTTTCTGTTTGTAGAGGTGCAGCTATTCTTTTCTTTGATCTATCCTTGAATTTGCAGGTGTTTAGAATGGTTTCATAGGTATCTAGCTGAATTTTTCAGACCACACGAAATTAAGTTCTCCTACTCTGCCACCATCTTGGAATCTCTCTTTCTTCTTTTTTCTCCAGATTGATTTGGGTATTTGGGGTCTTTTGTGATTCCATATGGCTTTTAAGATTGCTTTCTATTTCTTTGAATAATGTCATAGGTATTTGGAAAGGGATTTCATCACATCTGTAGATTTGCTTTGGGTACAGTAGACATGTTAACAGTATTAACTCTTCCAGATAATGAGCATGGCGTATGCTTCCATTTATTTGTGTTTTTCCAAATCTTTGGCCCATACAGTCACCCCCTCCCCAACACAAACATGTTTTTCCTTTCTTTTACACCATGTGTTCATGATACCAGGTATTTATTATTCTTGGTTACTTTTATTCCTAGATTTTTTTTCCTGATGCAATTGTCAATTGCTTTGCTTTCTTAAATTTTCTTTGTGAAACTTGGTAATCAGTATATAGAAATACAACAAGTTGGACTGCTTGGGTGGCAGTCCAGTCAGTTAAGTGTCTGCCTTCAGGTCAGGTCATGATTGCAGGGTATGGGGACAGAGCCTAGCATTGGGCTCCTCGCTCAGCATGGAGTCTGCATTTCTCCAACCTTCTGCCTCTCCCCCTGTTTGTGCTCTCTCTCTGTCAAATAAATAAATAAAATCTTCAAAAAACAGAAATGCAACAGTTCTCTGTTTATTGACTTTGTATCCCGCAGCTTTACTGAGATTTATTTATTCTAACAGTTATTTGGTAGACTCTTGTGGGATTTCTACACATAGTATCATGTCATCTGCAAAGAGTGACCATTTTCTTTTCCTATTCAGATATCATATCTTTTTGTTTGTTTGCTTGTTTTGTTTTTGTCTAAATGGCTTGACTGAAGCTTTCAATACTATGAGGAATGAAAGTGCTAAGAGTGGGCATCTTTGTCTTGTTCTTGATCATAACAAATTTTTTCAGCATTTCACCCTTGAAATATGTCAGCTGAGGGCTTTTCATATAGGCTCTTTGTTTGGTTGAGGTGTGTACCCCCAATACACAGATGGTTTAAAGTCTTTATCATAAATGCATACTGAATCTTGTCAAGTGTTCTTTCCGCATCTATTGTAACAATCCTAGGATTTTTATCTTTTATTTTGTTAAGCTGATGTATCCCATTGGTTGATGTGCAGATGTGAACTCATCCTTGCATCCCTGGAATAAATCCCACTGGATCCTGTTGTGTGAGTCTCTTGATATATTGTTGAATTAATTTTGCCAATAATTTGTTGAGGATTTTTGCATCTCTGTCCATGAGGGATATTGGGCTATTCTTTTCTCGTAGCATCCTTGTCTTATTTTGGTAGCAGGGTAATGCTGCCTTCATAAAATGAGTTCAGACGTATGCTTGTCTCTCCTTTCTTAAAAACAGTTTGAGAAGGGTTGGTATTAATTCTTCTTTTACCATCTGGTTGAACCCCTCAATGAAACTGTCTGGTCTTGGGCATTTGTTTGTTGGGAGGATCTGCTTATGGAATCAGTCTTTTCACTAATAATCAGTCTGTTCAGATTTTTTTTTCACAGTTCAGTCATTCTAAGTTGTTGTTAGGAACTTACCCATTTCTTCTAGGTTGTCCAAGGTGTTGGCGTCTATTTGCTCATAGTACTCTCTTACAACCCTTTCTATTTTTGTGGTATTCATTGTAATAGCTCATCTTTCTTTCTTTCTTTTTTTAAGCTTTTCACATTTTTAAATTTAAATTCAGTTAGCCAAGGTACAGTTTTTGATGTTATGGTCAATGATTTATTAGTTTCGTATAACATCCGGTGCTCGTCACCACATATCCCCTCCTTAATACCCATCACGCAGTTACCCACTTCGCAACCTAACTCTCCCCAGTTTGTTTTCTATGAGTAAGAGTCTCTCATGGTTTTTCTCCCTCTCTAATTTCTTCCCATTCAGTTCTCCCCTCCCTTCCTCTGTAGTACTCCACACTCTTTCTTGTGTTCCACTTATGAGTGAAACCATATGATTATTGCCATTCTCTGCTTGACTTATTTCATTTAGCATAACCCCCTCCAGTTCCACCCATGTTGATGCAAATGGTGGGCATTCCTCACTTCTGAGTAATATTCTATGGTACATATGTACTACATCTTATTTATCCATTCCACTGTTGAAGGACATCTCAACTCCTTCCACAGTTTGGCTCTCGTGGACATTGCTGCTGTGAACACTGGAGAGCATGTGCCCCTTCTTTTCACTGCATCTGTATCTTTGGAGTAAATATCCAAGAGTGCAGTTGCTGGGTCATAGGGCAGCTCTATATTTAACTCTTTGAGGAACCTCCATGCTCTTTTCCATAATGACTGCAACAGCTTGCATTCCCACCGAAAGTGTTAGAGGGTTCCCCTTTCTCCACATCCTCACAAACACTTGTTTTTTCCTATCTTGTTAATTTTAGCCATTCTAACTGCTGGAATTTGGTATTTCATTGTGGTTTTGAATTCCCTGATGACAAATGATGTGGAGCATTTTTTTCATGGTCTGTTGGCCATTTGGATGTCTTCTTTGGAGAAGTGTCTCTTCCTGTCTTCTGCCCATTTCTTGAGTGGATTCTTTGTTTTTTGTGTGTTGAGTTTGAGAAGTTCTTTGTAGATCTTGGATACCAGACCTTTATCTGTAATGCCATTTGCAAATATCTTCTACCATTCTGTAGGTTGCCTTTTAGTTTTGTTAATTGTTTACTTTGCTGTGCAGAAGCTTTTTATCTTGATGAAGTTCCAATAGTTCACTTTTGCTTTTCTTTCCCTGGCCTTTAGAGACATGTCTTGCAAGAAGTTTCAGTGTCCAAGGTCGAAGAGGTTGCTGCCTGTGTTATCATCTAGGAACTTGATGTGAGACAGGAATCAATTATCTTTCTTTCCCAATGTACTTGGGTTCTCTCTCTTTCTTGGTGAGTCTAGCTAAAGGTTCATCAGTTTTGTTTATCTTTCCAAAAAGGACAGATTGTATTTTCATTGATCTTTTGTCATTTTTGTCTCCATTGGTTTTATTTCTGCCCTCCTTTTTGTTATTTCCTTATTTCTATTGTTATTGGGCTTTCTTTCCCACTTCTTTCCCATGTAAAATTAGGTTGGTTATTGGAGAACATATGTATGGTATGTATGCATGATATCTCAGGATATTTGGAACAAGTTCTCACAAGATTTGTTTAGTAATCTGGTAGGAAGTCCCCAAGTTCTCACAGGAATTAGACTTATGTCTCAGGAGATTTTAACTAAGATCCCACAAGATTTGGAGTAAGATCTGAAGACTTTTGGACAAAGATCTCTTGAGATTTGCACTGAGTTCTCACAAGATTGGGAATAATTTCTCATGAGATTTGCATAGAAATCTTGTGAGAAGAGCCTGATTTCTCACCTGATTTGGACTGAGATCTCAGAAGATTTAGATTGAGATCTCATGGGATTTGCCCGAAATCTCATGAGATTTGGAGTGAGTTCTCACAGGACTGGACTGACATCTCACAAGATTTGGAATTAGTTCTCAGAGGTTTGGGTAGAAATCTCATGAAAAGTGTCTGAGTAATCATGATATTTGGTCTGAGATCTCATGAGATTTGCACCAAGATCTCTTGAGATTTGGACTGAGATCTCACAGGTTTTGACTGAGTTCTCATGAGATTTGGACAGAGATTTCATGAGATTTGGGAAGAAATCTTGTTAGATATGTGTGAGATCTCAGGAGTTTTTGGACTGAGATATCATGAGATTTAGACAGAGATCTCATGGGATTGGACTTAGATCTCATGATATTTGGAATGATTTCTCTCGTGAAATTTGTGTAGAAATCTTGTGGGATGTGCTCAAGTTTTCACAAGATTTGGTCTGAGATCTCACAAGATTTTTATCAAAATCTCTGGATATCTGGACTGAGATCTCATGGGATTTGACTGAAATCTCATGAGATTTAGACATAGATCATGAGTTTTCCCTGAGATGTCACAGTATTTGAAATGAGTTCTCATGATATTTGGAAATCCTACAGTAGTTAATATTTATTTCAAATAGTAAACTCTCATCCTGTTTCATCAGCTGGAGGTGGAATCTGTTGCCTTCACACCAGGAGTTATGAAGAACTCAGTGGCGCCTCTCTGTCACCTATATATCCACCACTCTTTCTTCCCCTTAGGTATTATTTTTAATTCTTACAGTTAACTCTTTAATTCTTACAGTTTATGACCTTACAATTTATGACCTAAAATAATATAATTTAATCTCAGTTTATTTTTGAAATTTAGACAGTTACCTCTTGATACTCCCTAGTGAACAAAATGGAAATTAGCCCATTAACATTTTCATCCAATTCTTACCTCCACCATGCTCTCCAATTCTCATCTTTTTATTTTTTTTTTACTGACAAAATTATAAGTCTTTTATTATTTCTCTAAAATTATAAACTGAAGAAAATGATTACAGTCTTACCATAAGTAATTACCATTTATCACAGAATGCATTAGTCTGATCAGACCCATAGAGAAGGAAATGTAATCCTGTGCCCTTCAACTTCAGCTACTTGGCAGGTGTCCTGAGCACCAGTGCTGAGGGCTATTTCCCTTCCTTGCTTTTGGGGTTTCTCTTTTTCTGGGACCTACTTAACCACCACTGCTTCTTTTTACCTTACCCTACCTTCTTTCCCAAATTTCTTTCTCACTGTGTTTGTTTGCATGTCTCATTTTCACTTATTTTGTTCTGTATTTTGGTTTATCTTATTGTATTATAACCATCAAAGTGTCCTATAAACATGTGAGTACTTTAATCTCTCCAGCAGGTCACTTGGATATAAACTATAGATGATTCACATTCCTATTTTGCTGCCTGAACTTCACCCCTTGATTTCCCATGAGAGATTATACACTGGAATGTAAATATGTTAGAATGTTCTCATTATAGGAATAATCTAAAATTCACAATTGCTGACTTAAAGATACTAAAACATGCTATTTGCAACTTTGGTAGCTAGTGGTGGTAAGGAATTCCTTGCAACAGAATCCACCCTGCTATCCTGTGCTGTTGACTGAGAACTCCAGCTCTCAGACCCTTGCTTATGGTCCTTTCATCTCTGTCTCAACTGAAAACACCAAAGATTCCTGAGAGTCATCTTTGAGTGGCAAACTCAGCTCTCCCATCTCTCTCCCTTTTTACATCCAGTCTTTAAAACTAATGAATTTTTATCTGATTTTTTTCTCTTTTAACAGTTCTTTATGGAAGCATAGTTTACATACAGGAAAATATACAAATTTTAAGTGCATATAGCTTGTTAACTTTTTACATATGTACACAGCACCAAGATCAAGACATATAACATGCTCAGGGTGCCTGAGTGACTGAGTTGGTTAAGTGTCTGACTCTCCATCTCCCATAAGGTCTTGATCTCAGGGTTGTGAGTTCAAGCCCCCATGTTGGGCTCCACCCTGGGCATGGACTCAACTTTATACACATACACATACACACAGGCACACACACACATTTTTTTTCCTTTTTGTTTTTGCTCTATATCATAGGGGATTTATTCTAGCTTATCTTTTAGATTAGTGTCTCACCCCTCACCTCATCTGTTCTAGTATTCACTCAGTCCATTCAACATATGTATGTCTGTATGTCTGTATACATACATACATGTGCACGCACACACACACACACACGCATAACATTCTTACTGTTTTGGAGAACACCCTTGTGCTCCTTTCTAGTCAATTAGGCTCCCTTCCCTTCCTGGTACCACTGTTTTGACTTTGTTCACCACAGTTTATTTTTGCCTTCTCCATTTATTTATTTATTTTTAAAGATTTTATTTATTTATTTGAGAAAGACAGAATAAGAGAGAGCGAGCTTGAGAGGAGGAAGGTCAGAAGGAGAAGCAGACCCCCTGCTGAGCAGGGAGCCTGATGTGGGACTCGATCCCGGGACTCCAGGATCATGATCTGAGCTGAAGGCAGTCACTCAACCAGCTGAGCCACCCAGGCGCCCTGCCATTTCCATTTAAATGGAGCCAGAACTATGTACTGTATTGTCTGGCTTCTTTTGCTCAACATGTTTTAAAGATTTACCCATGTTGTTGTGAGCGTCTCTACTTCATTCTTTTCTACAAATGAATTGTATTTCATGAGTATGTCAAAAAAAATTTTCTCTTCTTCTGTTGAGTTATTTATTTTTTTAAAATTTTCCTGGATTTTGACTATTAGGAATAAAGTTACTATAAACACTTGTGTACAAATCTTTTGGTGTACCTATGCTTTTATTCTTTTATGTATGTACCTCAGAGTGCTGTTTGTTAGATTATAGAGTAAGTGCATGTTGGAATTTAGAAAAAGGTGCCATAGAGTTTTTCTCTTGTGGTATACCATTGTGTACCCTCATTAGCAGTGTATGAGATTTCTAACTGATCCATATCTTCACCAGCACTGAGAGTTTGGTCTTTTTCATTGTAACCATTGTGGTATGTGTACAGTAGTATGTTATTGCAGATGAATACTTCTTTCATAATTTTACTTTTAAGATGGGAGCACAAACATTTTCTTATATATGGATATATCTTCATGTTGTCTGATTCATGCGGGCTGTGTATAGAAATCTACGGTTGAAAACCTGTTCATTTATAGTTAGAAAACATTACTGACTCTAGAATTCACATTTGCTGTACAGAAGTCTAATGCCAGTGTGGTTCTTTGCTTTGTAGGTCACCTATTTAACCTTTCTGGTACAAAGAATATGGATGTTTCTTGAACAATTTTTCTTTTTATTTTGTCCTCCAACTTCTGAAAGTTCAACAGTATAAAGCCTGTGTTCATTCATCCAATTTAGCACTCAGGGATCTTCTGGATTCCCAAAGGGTCACACCTTTCTTCACATTGAAGACATGTTGAGGACATTTTCTTCTATGTGGAGAGATGATTTCCTCCACTCTGCTGTCTCTGCTTTCTGTTTCTGATCCTTTTACTACACACAAGTTGGGACCCAATGGACTTACCTTCTACGTTACCTTTTTTTTTTTCCCCCACAGCCTCCTTCATTATCAACATCACTTACCAGACTGTAGCTTCCTTTTTTAGAGTGAAAGAGCCCTGTGTTGGCCTCTATCTCACAACCCTGAGATTATGACCTGAGCTGAAATCAAGAGTCAGATGCTCAGCCAACCAAGGCACCCAGGTGCCTCATGGATATAGGCTTTTAACTCCTTGGGGTAAATCCTAATTTTAACTTTAAGAAAGTATTTTTTACCTATTTGTTTTTGCTCTACATCATAGGGGATTTATTCCAGTTTATGTTTTAGATTAGTGTCTCAGTCTCACCTCATCTGTTCTAGCATTCATTCAGTCCATTCAATATTTAACTTTGGCTATTTTGGTCAAATTCTTTTTTTTCTTTTTTGGTCCCTTTCTTTTATTCTGCTTATTTCTTTTCCATGTCAGCCTAAATTATTTACGGATATAAAATAGTCTCAAATAACTTTGATCATGCTAATTAGTTCTTATTAAAAAATTGGATTTGTGTTCCTTGGACTTTTTTTTTTTCCCTCAGGTCAATTGTATATCCATCTTGATCCTTCTCTTCACTGCTTTTGGTTTTCCTTAATTACCAGGTCCACCTGGTCTAAATATAATTTGTGGCAGTTTGTGTTATTGAGAGATGGTCACATAAATATACCACATCTCATGTACTCTTCTCATCACATGATGCTGACACTATTCCATCAAGAGGTGGGATTTAAGGGTGCCTGGTGGCATAGTCAATTAAGTGTCTGCCTTTGGCTCAGGTCATGATTCCAGAGTCCTGCAATCCAGTCCAGAGTCGGTCTCCCCACTCTTTGGGGAGTCTGCTTCTCCCTCTGCTTCTTCTCTCTGCTCATGTGCAAGCTCTCTCTCTCTCTCTTTCTCTTGCATACACATGGGAAAATAAATAAAATCTTTTTTTTTTTTTTTTAAGTTCCATCTTGAAGAACACCTGTGTCAAGCATTTGCCTTCAGCTCAGGTCATGATCCCAGAGCCCTGGGATTGAGCCCAGCATTGGGCTTCCTGCTCAGTGGGGAGCCTGCTTCTCCCTCTCCCTCTCCCAGCCCGCCACCCCATTTGTATTCTCTCTTGCTCTCTGTCAAATAAATAAATAAATAAAATCTTAAAAACAACAACAACAGGTGGGATCTATGTTCTCTCCACTTGAGTTGAGGTGGGCCTGTTTAAAAATGGAAGTGATGCTACATGGCTTCTGAAGCTAAATCATAAAGGCAATATATTTTCTGTCTGGCTCTTTCTTAGGATATGCCCCCTTTGGATCCCTAAACTGTTGTGTAATAAGCCTCACTGTCCTGAAGCCACCACACTGGAGAGACCATCTAGAGATGGAGATGCCCAGTAAGACCCTGGGGGTCCAGTCCCCACACTGAAACTGCTCTAGTGCCAAGAGGAGTAGACACAAGCTGTCCCTGCTGAATTCTGCCTAAATAAACAGTCATATTTTAAGTTTTTTGGTGGTCTGTAACAAGGAGTAGATAACCAGAACACTGTTCTTAATCCCAGTCATGGCCTTCAAACCATCTTTTCCTGCAGACTCCCACTCTCAAGCATCTCTCCTTCTCCTTGGGAAGGATTGCTGTTTATTCAAGTGATTTCCTTCCCCTCTTCTCTCCATTCATCAAATTCCATTTCCTTTCTATCTTTTAGACTTGCCCCCAAATTTTAGTTCTGTTCCTGGCTCCCTTACTTTGTTTTCTTTCATGGTTATAGTTTCAGTGGTATAAAATAAATCTTTTTTGTCTTCTCAATAGAGCTTGGAAGACCAAATCCTATGCTCACTTGACTAGAAATCTTGAAAAAGTAGCACACACACACACACACACACATTTTCAAAATGGAATAAAAAATCTGTGTGGAAGAAGGGGGAATGAAATAATTTAATGGAGAGAATTTTTTGGTCAATCTCAAGGGATGAATTTTGAAGTTCTGGAGTGAGAATTGAGGGAACTGAACAATCAACATGATGGAATGCAATGTTCAGGTGTGAAAAACCTTCTTTATTTTGTTAAGAACACTTAGCATGAGGGATGCCTGGGTGCCTCAGTTGGTTAAGCGTCTGCCTTCAGCTCAGGTCATGACCCCAGGGTCCTGGGATCGAACCCTGTCAGGCTCCTTGCTCGGAGGGGAGACTTATTCTCCCTCTCCTTCTGCCTGCTGGTTCCCCTGCCTGTTCTCTCTTTCTCTGACAAATAAATGTATAAAATCTTAAAAAAAAAAAAAAACACTTAACATAAGGCCTATTCTTTTAACAATATTAAGTCAACAATGCATTATTGTTGACTATTGATACAATGTTGTACTATAGATTTTTAGAGTTTATTCATCTTACTTAACTGAGACTTTATGACTACTTTTTAAAAGATTTTATTTATTTATTTTTCAGAGAGATAGTGAGAGTACAGGCCGGCAGAGTGGCAGGCAGAGGCAGAGGGAGAAGCAGGCTCCCTGAGGAGCAAGGAGCCTGATGTGGGACTCGATCCCAGGATGCTGGGATCATGACCTGAGCTGAAGGCAGCCGCTTAACTGACTGAGTCACCCAGGCACCCCAAACTTTATGACTATTGATAAATAAATTCCCATTTCCCTGTCCCTCATCCCCTGGGAATCACTATTCCAGTCTCTGATTTTCTGAATTTGACTGTTTTAAATGCCTCATATGAGTGGGATCATGTAGTACTTGTCCGTCTGTGACTGGTTATTTCACTTAGTATAATGTCTTCCAGTTCATCCATGCTGTCACATATGGCAGAATTTCCTTCTCTTTAATGGTGAAATAGGGGACACCTGGCTGGCTCAGTTGGAAGAGCATGTGACTCTTTATCTTAGGGTCATGAGCTCAAGACCCATGTTGGGTGTAGAGATTACATACATACACACATATAAAAATAAAGGTTGAATAACATTCCATTGCATGTATATGCCATATGTCCCCAGTCAATGGGAGAATACATGGAGAAGTCAAGAGGCCTCCATGAACTTTCAAGAGACTGTCTCGTTCGTAGCTCCTTCTGAGGAAAATATCCCCATGAAAGGCTTTCTTCCAAGAGCTATCATGTTATTTGAAAAATCAACTCACTTCTCAGCCCATGTCTCATTGGATCAGAGATCGTGCCAAAACTGTCTGAAAATATGCAACTCAACCCTCTGAGGCTGTATGGGGCATGAAACCATTCAGAAGAAGCATTCCACTTTGTGTGGTGGAGGGTTGACCAATTATGACCTCTTTCATAAGAAATATATATCCTAAATGAACAAACATAAGGATGGGTACTTGACTCAAGCTATCTCTGAGCCTCAGGTCTCTATGGACATCCATCAAAGCAGCATGAGGTAGAGAGATTGTATGGCTGGGGAAATGTACCATGCTACTTCTAGTTCCGTTGTACCCTTGCACTAACTTCCAATTTCGAAGTAAATATCTGGGCATATTTAGCACAGATGACTTAAAAGGAAACAGACTAATAGGATGAAACATAAGAACCAAAGATGGAGTTTGTCATTTACTTCTCTGTTCAGCATTAGGGCTTTGGAAAGGGCAACACATCTATCGTTGCTTTGCAAAAAAAAAAAAAAAAAAAAAAAAAAAAAAAAAAAAAAAAAAAAAAAAACCAAAGTGATTTATAAATGGAGCTAAAGTCCTTGCTTATGACCAACTGGTATTTGTTTCTGTCTGCCGACTATATCACATCTACCACTCAATACCTAATTAACTAGAAACTCTGGAGATGTGGGAGAGAAATCCCTGGAAATCTACATTTTAAGTTCCTCAAGTGCCCCTCTGTGCACTGAAGTTTGAGAACCCCTGTAATACAGGTAGCTTTCTTTGAATGGTGTGTGTGTGTGTGTGTGTGTGTGTGTGTGGTGTGTGTGATATGCACAACCTGTGGGTCAAGGGTATTTGTCGTGGGGCCAATGGTATGGCCTAAAAAGGAGAGTAAAATCAGCAAATCCTTGCTGAGCCCACACAGAATCAGCCCTTTTGAGAAGGGATTACCTTTTGAGGAGAATGTTTGTAAGAATTGTGTTCAAATATTACAGAGTGAAGTGAAGGGCTCCTTGGGCCAACATAGGCATCAAAGGAAAAGAACAGGCATGATCTACCTTTCTTCAAAGGACCCACTGTCTAGGCCATGAAACTGGGCAAGGAAGAACCCACTCCCACAGTAAGCAGCTGCACTTAACAGAGAAGCCGTGAGCAGGCTATTGAACTATATGCAAAGGTACGGTTATATGAGAAGTCAACACATTGAAATGATTTTGTAATGGTTGTTCAGGAGCCATTGCCTCAATCCCCCACCCCTTGATTGTTCCCTCTATCTTACTGCTCTCAACCAGCTCCCTCCAGTGTCCACAATCTAGTGATCAAAAGCCAAGGCCAGGGGGGCATCAGGGTGGCTCAGTGGGTTGACCCTCTGCCTTTGATTCAGGTCATGATCCTGGGGTTGAGCCCCACATCGGGCTCTCTGCTCTGTGGGGAGCCTGTTTCTCCCTTTCTCTCTGCCTGCCTCTCTGCAACTTGTGATCTCTCTCTCTCTCTCTCTCTGTCAAATAAATAAATAAATCTTAAAAAAAAAAAAACAGCAAATGCCAGGCATGGTGGGGTTCTGGCACCCTGCGTTGGCACTACAGCTGGCTTGTCTTCTATTGGTTGGTGCCTGTGTTCTATGGATGGTTTGATATTTTATGTCACATCTGTAGTGGGTGACTTGTTACTACTAAATGGTAGTTCGGAACAGTAGCAGCCTGGGTAAACTCTGGACTGAGAATTCAGAATGCTTCTTTCTTTTTATTTTTTATTTTTTTATTTTTAATTTATTAGAGAGAGAGAGAGAGAGAGAGAGCGTGCGAGTACAAGCAGACAGAGAGGCAGGCAGAGGCAGAGGGCGAAGCAGGCTCCCTGCCAAGCAAGGAGCCTGATGTGGGACTCAATCCCAGGTCGCCGGGATCATGACCTGAGCCGAAGGCAGACGCTTAACCAACTGAGCCACCCAGGTGTCCCTCAGAATGCTTCTTATTGGAATTCCAGCAGACCCCTTTCTTAAATTTTGAGGTCCCTTCTGGAATCTTGACATGCCAAGGTAGAGAGAACACCCCAAGAGACAGATACCAGACTCCCTTTTAATCTTGATATACAAGGCCATGGGCTGGTCCTAATTCAATTTCAAAAATAAAGACATAAAATCGGTATTAACCCAGGGATCATGAGGTGATTCATGTTGTTAAATAAGCATAAGAAATTACTTTTTTTATTTCATTACTATATAAGCCGCAGATGGATTGTTGTGTTAATGAAAACAGATCATCAAGAACTGCAATTTTCCTAGCTATTTGAAATTCAGACCACAAGAATGGATATTCCAAGAAGGTTTTCTTTTCTTTTTTTTTTTTCTCCGTTTTGTTCACTGATGTCTCATTGCCCAGAACAGTGCCTAGAACACAGCAGATGCTCAAAAAATGTTTGTTGCATGAAACCACAATTTCAAAGCGTTCTTGATTTGTTGTTTTATCTCAGCAGAGGCAAGAAGAAATTAGCAGGAGGTAAATATATTTCCTACACGGAAGTCACAGCATCCAGAATACCTACCCCTTGCAACAGTGGGAATCTCCACTGGAACTTAAAAATCAGTCATTCCGATTTGCAACCCCTGATCAAGGCCAGCTGCAATTTCCTATTTCATGAAGAAACAGTATACTACAGATTGGACAAAAACATAAGCATGTCCACATTATTCTAGATGGCATTTGAGCTCTGTGAGAGAGGCTCCAATTAAAAGTTCACTTGGTGATGGGCTCTAGGCAGAGTTCACCTAAATCCAAGAACTCATCTCAAGTGACCAGAGGGATTTATAGATGAAAGGAGACACTTTGGTCTTGATCTTCTGTTGCCAGGGGTTTTTCTCAGAATTTTGCTTGTTTTGCATTTTTCATTTGCTTCTCTGAGCCTAATTAGTTCCTTAAACATTCATTCACAGATGTTTATTTTTTCCCTCTTTTCTTTCTGAGTCTACAACAACAAAACCCTCAAAGCAAAACACTCAGAGGGAACTAGCAGCTCATTTAAATTAAGTAGATTTTAGTTGCATTAGGAAGATCACATTAAATTAAAACAAACAAAAAACACCTCCTTTAATGGATGTCTGCCTGAATATTAACTAGTAATATGAATCATTGTATTTATAGTCGTAATTTCTTGTGCCAGCCAGGTATTATACATACATAGGTTAACTTTTTTTTTTTTTTATTAAATATAATTGATTTTTGTATATTGATTTTACATTCTGTGACCTTGCTGAAATTATTGTTTTAGTTCCAGTGTTTTTGTTTCTTTTTTTTTTTTTAAGATTTTATTTATTTATTTGACAGAGAGAAATCACAAGTAGATGGAGAGGCAGGCAGAGAGAGAGAGAGAGGGAAGCAGGCTCCCTGTTGAGCAGAGAGCCCGATGCGGGACTCGATCCCAGGACCCTGAGATCATGACCCGAGCCGAAGGCAGCAGCTTAACCCACTGAGCCACCCAGGCGCCCCACATAGGTTAACTTTTGGGTTGGTAATAACAGGGAAACTGAGATTTAGAGAGACTGTCTTGCTCAGTGGAAGGACACAGTCATAAATCCTGATATAAAAGTGTTCATGAGGGTGCCTGGGTGGCTCAGTTTGTTAAGCATCTGCCTTCCGCTCAGGTCATGATCCTAAGGGCCTGGGATTGCGTCCCACATCAGGCTCTAGCTCAGTGGCTAAACTGCTTCTCCTTCTCCCTCAGTCTTCCAGTTCCCCTGCTTGTGCTCACTCTCTCTCTCTCTGACAAATAAATAGAATCTTTAAAAAAAGGGGGGGGGTTTATGTTCAGTGCAAAAAGGCAAGGTTCAAAAAAGTATGTTATAATCTCATTAATAGAAAATATACATAATAAGCCTATATATATGTACTCACATAATAGATGTTTGTAAACACATGCTAAAAATATGCAGAAAGCTGCACAATCTTGGGTAAGTTACCTATCTTCTCTAACTCTTGGTTCCTACATTTGTAAAGCAGGCGTACTAAGAGTATCTCTGACATAAAAAGGATGTGAAGATTAAATCAAACTGTCTATATGAAGCATTTGGCTTGTGTCTGACATAGAAATGAGTCCTTGATCCATTTTTGCTATTATTGTTACTATTGATACTACTACCATTCCTAAAGAAAACTACTATTATTACTACTACAGATACTACTGCTACCCTTAAAAGAAAACTAACCAAACTGTCAGGAGCAATTACCTCTAGGAAGTGAAGCTGGAGGGTGAGGAAGGGGATGGTGAGTGTATTTTCTACTTCACATCACACACATCTGAGCTGTTGGAAGTATTTTACACCAATCAGCTAATACAAATTATGTAAATTATTTTCTAGAAAATACCTCTGGTACCAAAATTTGTTTTCCCAAGTGCCTTTATCTCCCCCTCCAAAATAACAACGGGGGTGCCTGGGTGGCTCAGTGGGTTAAGCCTCTGCCTTCCGCTCAGGTCATGATCTCAGGTCCTGGAATCGAGCCCCGCATCCCGCTCTCTGCTCAGCCAGGGAGCCTGCTTCTCCCTCTCTCTGCCTGCCTCTCTGCCTTCTTGTGATCTCGGTTTGTCAAATAAATAAATAAATAAAATCTTCAAAACAAAAACAAAACAAAATAACAACGAACTCTTAAAAATAACAGCAACAACAAAAAACTTAGACGTCTCTTTAAATGCTTCTGTTTGGGGGGTCTGGGTGGCTCAGTCAGTTAAGCGGCTGCCTTTGGATTGGGTCCCAGGTCCCAGGATTGAGACCCCCATCCGGCTCTCTACTCAGCGGAGAGCCTGCTTCTCCCTCTCCCTCTGCCTGCTTGTGCTCACTCTCTCTCTTTTAAATAAATAAATAATCTTTTAGAATAAATAAATAAATAAGTAAATAAACGAGTCTGTTCCATAGCGTATTTTTGACTCCAGAGCAGTATGCAGAGCCAGATGTCATTAACAGAGTTTTCTTTGGATCCAGTCCTCCCCCAGAACATCGGCAGAGCCGACCACCTGCCTAGGCCTGGTCAACGCCTGGGGTATTTTAGACCGACGTGTCCATCCTGAAGGCTTGCAGGCCGCCTTCGAACTGGGTTTGGCAGCGGATGAAAACCTTCCCCAGCCTCCCAGACGACCCCACAGCGCGTCAGAACGCGGCTCCAGCCTCTCGCAGCCAAGAGGAGCCGCTGCAGTGCGCGCTGCAGCCGCCAGCTGGAGCTAAAAGGCTGCGGCGCCGGCGCGGAGACCGTGGGAAGCCTCGCTGCTGGGGCGCGTCCCTTCGGTCCCGCGGGCTGCGCCAATGGGAGGGGTCCTTTCCGAAGCTGGGCAGAAGTGCACGTACATCTCCGTGTTCTACCCCTGTCTCTTTATTCCCTTATCAAAGGTTGATTTAGGAGTTCAATCAAACCAAATGGAAACACTGTCAAGGGACAGACAGATCACGCTGTTGAGAGGACCGGAAACCGGCTGCTACTTCCCTCATTGGGAAACACTTGCAGCCTCTCTTACCAGATGTCAGACCCGGAGCTGGACGCTGGGGTGCCCCGTTGAGCAAAATAATCCCGGCCTCAGTCTGGTCCATAATAATCGGGTGCAAGATGGTTACGATGAAACCATTTTGTTCTGCTTTTGGCTGAAGTGCCAAAATAATAATGTCACGTCTCAACGTGAAGCGTGAGGTCGCCTTTCAGTACTTGCACAAGGAATGGCTTTGAGATGCAGAGCCCTTCGCTCCAGAGGGCGTGGGAAAGGGGCCCAGACAGGGAAATTAAAGGAAAGGACAGTGTTTGGAGACACTGTGCTGGTGAGTTGAGCCCTTCCCCCACCCTCACCTCCAGTGAGGGGGTTTGTGGGGGTAGCTAATTGTCAGCTTAAAGCTGGAGAAAGGGGCTTTCAATGAACCCCTCAGAGAGGCTGAGCGATGAAGTGGACTCCTGCTTGTGTAATCTAAAACATGTGGCATGGGGTTGGCTAGCTATTTTGACGAGAAGATACTACATTAGGGACAGTCTTGTGCCCATGGTTTGTGAGGCCAAGTATGGTTGAGTGTGTCCAGGGGACCAGCTGTGGATCACCTGTGGAGGGAACTGGGTTGGGACTGTCTTCTGTTTCATCCTTGGAGGTTTCCTGGTAGTATGAGGAGACCTCAGCAGACCATGGACTCCTGGAGCCTCCGATTCTAAAGGAAGGAATCCTCAAGACACCTGCCTTAAATAGAGAGGCAATGGCCTCAATCCAGTGAACTGTTGAGATATTGCCAGTGGTCCATGAGAGTAAGAGTCAGCATGAAATACCTGCTGCACCCAGAAAGTGCCAGCATTTATCAGCAACGATGGTTGAGTAACCACTTTCTGGCTCACATACCCCACTCTCCACCCCTAAGGTGTGATGCTTCGTGAGTGGGGAGAACCATGTGGCCAAGTTTGACCAGGACAGTTCTGATTTATATCTGAGGCCCTGGTATAAGTATCAACAGCACCTTCTTTCACTTCCAAAAGGGCCTCCTTTTGGATAATAAACTACATTTTTATACTACTTATGGAAGAATAGAGGTAGACACTTAGGCAGGTGTTATGGATTGAATTCTATCTGTTACACCCCCCTTCCACCAAATGACAGGTTAACGCTCTAATCTCCAATGCTGCAGAATGTAACCATATTTGGAAATAAGATATTTACAGAAGTTATCAAATTAAGATGCAGTCATTAGGGTGGAGTCCTTATAAAAAGGGGGAATTTGGACATAGAGACAGACCACACACAGGGAGAATAAAGCCATGGAAAGATGAAAACAAAGATGGGATAGTGCATCTACAAGTCAAGCAACACCAAAAATGGCTAGCAAATCCCCCAGAAACTGGGGGAGGGGCCTGGCACAGAGTATCTCTCACAGCCCTCAGAAGGAACCTGCCTGTCAACACTTCTGGCCTCCAGGCTGTGAAACTTTACATTGCTTCACAGCCATGCAGTCTGCGGTCCTTGGTTATAGCTGTTCTAGGAAGCAAATACACCAGGAAATAGAAGTAGACAATCTTGCCCTATGTCCCTTCTCAGAGGTCCAGTCTGCAGCTGGTGCAAACTGAAATAATTTTTTTTTTCAGTTTCTTAAGACTTGACATACTGGATCATGTGCAGTGACTTAAAGGGACAGAAGGATGTTTTTTTGTTACATAAGAGTAACAGGATCAGGGGAACACCAGGCACATAGAACAACGGCATACCAAGGCGACACTGGGTACTGCAGTAAAGGGGTGCATTGTCTCTAAAGAAGGTAAACACAGTAGTAAACAACAGTTTATCTGCTTTTTATTATCCCCGTGCTGGCAAAATTGAACAATGTTAGTGATAAAGCACACCTTCTTCTGGGAGCTGGAGGACCATTCCCACCTCCCGTTATGCAGTTGCCTTGGGGTGGATTTAAAGGACAAGATAGCGAGAAATGGGGAAAATAAAACAATTTTTGAATAGTTGAATCCAGTGGTTTTCACCTGGAGGGAATTTTGCCCCCCAGGATATCTGGTATCCTGGATATCTCCGGCATATCCCAGAGGAGATATTTTTAGTTGTTACAACTGGGGGCCAGTGTGCACTACTGGCCCCTAGTGGATGGAGGCCAGGGATGACCCAAGATCCTACAGAGCTCAGGATGGCTGCGGCAAACAGAATTTGTGGGTCCCAAATGCCAGCAGTCCTAGAGGCTGAGAAACCCTGGCCTTAGCACAGCGGCCGCAAGCTGTCTGTGAGAACAGCCCAGCAAGGACTCCAAGGGCATATTGTTACATAACGCAAATTCTTGGAAGGAGGGGATTATGTCAGTCATTTTCTGGGTAGCATGTCTGGAACAGGAACACGCAGGAGGGAATTTTCCACATGAGGCATTGGAATCTTGAACGTGAGAAGCAAGAATAGTGGCACCCCATCCCCGGAAAAAGGAGCAAGCTATTGTGAACTGTTATACCAATATTCTTCAGATTGGCAAATTTATGAATAGTCTTTATAATTTCTAGAAGCATATGTTTCTTTCTTTTTTAAAGATTTGTTTGAGAGAGAGAGACTGCATTGGGGAGGGACAGAGGGAGAAAGAAACTCAAACCAACTCCGAGCTGAGCACAGAGCTCCACATGGAACTCCATCTTTCAACCCTGGGATCAGAACCTAAGCCAAAATCAAGAGTCAGACACTTAACTCAACTGTGCCACCCAGGCACCCCTGGAAGCATATGCTTCTTCATCATACAGTTTTTTTTTTAAATATTTTATTTATTTATTTGACAGACAGAGATCACAAGTAGGCAGAGAGGCAGGCCGAGAGAGAGAGAGAGAGAGGAAGGGAAGCAGGCTCCCTGCTGAGCAGAGAACCTGATGCGGGACTTGATCCCAGGACCCTTAGACAGTGACCTGAGCCGAAGGCAGAGGCTTAACCCACTGAGCCACCCAGGCGCCCCTTCATCATGTCTTAACACATGGCCTGAGACACATTCACTAATAGAGTCAAATTTATCTTTAGTGTTTGTGAAATAAAAGCAGGTACATCTATGTTTAGTAATTCATGTTTGATTTGGAAATGATCTAGATATTCAATGAATGTACGTCATTCAATTTAACTTAGCAAAACTCAAAGGTTTCAAGTTACCAGAATGTGGAGGAGGCCACTTCTAGGCAATAGGCTTGAGCACTGAAAACTGGAAGGTTAAAGGACCCGCGGTGGACACTAAGCTGAATGCAGGGTCAGTAAGTGACCTATCTCAAAATAGCCATAGGCCCTCACTGACCAATTACAACCAGGCACCTTAGGTGGCTCTGAGATTCCTAAGATTACTGAAAAAGGGACAATACTGTAGGTTCCTGAACAGGCTTACTGCCCTGTGACTGCGGCCCCTCACCACCACCTGGCAGCAGTCTCTCCTTTGCTGCCTGTAAGGGCCTATTTAGCCAGAGTGGCCCCACCTCAGTTGAACAGCTTTGGTGTTTACGCAGTAAAACTTAAACTGATGCTGCCCCCCCCCCCAAAAAACTTACTTAAAAGCAAGTCCCGGAAACCAGTCCCAGGTAACAAAGCCCAAATACAAGGGTGGGTCAGGTCAGGTGGAGATAACGGGCGGGATTCAGGGATGAATAGGGTCAGGTGGAGACCTCCAATCAGTAAAGCGCGCATACTGTCTCCCTAGCTACCAAGGAGTGTGGGCCCCACCTTTTGGGTGCCAATTCTGACCAAGGTGATAGGCTAGTTCAAATGTCTACTCTGGGGTTAATTGTAATTCAATTAGCCACCGTGTGTGACCTAGCATGACTTCGCAGCTTTCTCTGTGTGTTGCAATCTCATTGGCCACCTGTGTGTGGCCAGGCTCAACCACATGGCCTTTGCTCTATAAAAGTTAGTCTGTGAGGAAGGGAGGGGTCATCCTCTCTGTAAGGGGTGACCCCAACTGGTCTGACAGTCAGTTCAATTCTTTTTTTTTAAATTTTATTTATTTATTTGACAGAGAGAGATCACAAGTAGGCAGAGAGGCAGGCAGAGAGAGAGAGAGAGAGGGAAGCAGGCTCCCTGCTGAGCAGAGAACCTGATGCGGGACTTCATCCCAGGACCCTGAGATCATGACCTGAGCCGAAGGCAGCGGCTCAACCCACTGGGCCACCCAGGTGCCCCGGTCAGTTCAATTCCTAATGCTTGGCTCAAAATAAAGTTTTGCTTGACCTTCACTTGGTATCAGTCTCGCTCCTTTGACCATGGACCCATTATTGGGAGACCCAACACTGCCCACCTTGCTCCCTTGTGGTGTAATCAACAAACTTAAGTCTCCTTTGTTCTGCCTTGAGTGAACTCTTTCACTGCCCATACCACTGGCGTCTATTTTTAAAGTTAACAGACTTTTAGTAAGCCTACATAGAATAAAAGTACTCCATTTAATGCTAACTCTAAAAACATGCCTGTTTTGGGGTGCCTGGCTGGCTCAGTTGAAAAAGGTATGACTCTTGATCTCAGGATCATGAGTTTGAGCCTCACACTAGATATAGTGATTATTTAAATAAATATTTTTTATTTTTCATTTTTCTTTTTTCTAAAGATTTGATCTATTTATTTATTTATTTATGAGAGAGAGAGAGCACAAGCAGGGGGAGTGGCAAGGAGAGGGAGAAGCAGGCTCCCCACTGAGCAAGGAGCACAATGCAGGTGGACCTCAGTGCCCTAGAATCATGACCTGAGCCAAAGGCAGACCAACTGAGCTACCTAAATGTTCCTAAATAAATAAATATTTTTTTAAAAGACATACCTGTTTTAATTAAACCAATAAAACAGAACTAGCTGTAATTTTGAATATTTTCCCAGATCATGTGAATCTGAAATTCATTAGGGTTAGTTTCTATTATATTTTTGACAATTCGATTTATATAAGCACTTAATTTTCTTTAAGCCAACTAAATACAGCTCTTTTACAAATTAATTTTGACAATACCATCTTAGGTAGAAAATACCATATATCTACAGCACATATATACGTAGATACCTACAAACAGATGTAAACAGAGGCCTTTTAGTTTCCATTGCAAAATTACTGCCTTGAATTAAGTACAATAATCCAAAACTCACTTAAAAAAGAAGTTGTATCTAAGTTGTTTTTCTGGTAGATAGACTAGATTAAGTTTATCTGCTCAGATGATTAAAGCTTTTTGTATTAATATTTGTGGAGAAGACACTTTACATTTGTCCTCAACAAGTTCAGTTCCGAATGACCTTTCTCCCTTTTGTTTTTTTTCTTTTAGTAAGAATAACTTCCCAGAAGTTTGGGTATCAGAGAGATGGTCTAGATAAGAGTTTTGGATAAGCTCCCAGGGAAACATTTACATCACAAAAGCACAGAAAAAAAAGTTCCTACACAACTTTTGAGATAAGTAGGGGAGTTTGGGGGGTTGGTAAAAAGGACTGATAAATTTTGAATTGTTTCTAGAGCTGCTATCTATGATCCTGTAAAGACTAGATTTGTAAAAACAAACAAACAAACAAAAGACACCGGTATTTAATTCCTCAAAGAATTGTGTTGGCATGGGGCGCCTGGGTGGCTCATTGGGTTTGGGCCTCTGCCTTTGGCTCAGGTCATGATCCCGGGGTCTTGGGGTTGAGCCCCACATTGGGCTCTCTGCTTGGTGGGGAGCTGTTCCCCCACCCCCCGCCTGCCTCTCTGCCTACTTGTGATCTCTGTCTGTCAAATAAATAAATAAAATCCGAAGAAAAAAAAGAATTGTGTTGGCACCTAAGGGATATCAAGGACTAACATACCCACTTACCAATGTTAGAATGTTTTCCTTGCCTGCTGGATGCACTTAACTTAGGGGAGAAGGCCTTAAAAAATTCCTATCAGGTTCCGTTATTAGCTTCCAATTTAGCCACATTTGTGATCATACAGTTATTAAATCCCTCCAAATATCATCTCAGTTTTCAGCCAACACAGTCAATATTTCTTGCAGCATTGCACAGCCATTAATTTTAGTTTTTTTCCCCTTGGCTGTTTAAGGAAATAAGGTATCAGACCAGAAAAATCCCTCAGAGTCCCATCAACTTTGGGACGCACCCTCCTTCCAGCACAGACATGTGGGTATTGAAGTGGTTGTTCAAGAATTTGCATCGGACCTTTGAGATACTCTCTGTTCCAGTGTCCCAGCTGATTACAACTGAGATATTGAACCTTGGACCAGCATTTTGATGGACCCCTAGGAGGGTGCAATGGGGGAGGACCAGGTGTTATTCTAAGTGCCTTGTGATGTGGGAAGCAACGGAAGAAGAAAAGTTATTAAAGTTCCTTACTATCTACAGTCCATTGACAAGCCGTTGAAACAGGCAGAGTGACATTTTTCTAGGGATCCAACTGCCTCGATGTTAAACTTTGCTAAGGGCAAAAGGCAATCCTTGCCCAACCCCTGTGATCCTGTGTAAGTCTACTTTTACATATAAAAGGTCTTTGGGAATCTTCTTTATCTCTACCCCACGCACGAGACACATGTTGGCAAGAATCCTCCCAAGCATGTGACCCACTGATCTACATCTGAAGGGTCTCATGACTCTGGTTTTATGAGGCAGTAATAAATGACCTTTTCCCAACAGTAGCTAGCCCCCTCCAGGTCCTGGAAACCTTGCTTTCAAAATTCCTTAGAGACTTACACTGTCCCTAACCCCCTCCCAACTTCAAAGTATATAAATGCCACTCCTCATGACCCCGGTGTGGTATTTCTGCCCAAGGGTCCTGTACCTGTGCTTTAATAAAATGACTTTTTTTCTTTTTTTTTTGCACCAAAGACCTCTCAGGAATTCTTGCTTGGTCCTTGGCTTTGAACCCTAACGTCTTCACTGTCAACTTGGAAGTGGCGTGGCTCTGAAGCAAATAGCTAGCAGACCTTTGTTTACATTGTTGTTCCAAAGTCCTTTCAAAGTATTCCACTGTGGCCATGAGTTGAGTCAGGCTGGTAGGCCCCCAACTCATTTTCTGCCCATTTACCGATCCACTAATCTCAGGAGATAATCCATTTACAAGTCGGGCAGCCAGAGCAGGTTGGGTGACCTCTTTGCTGTATGGAACCCAGAAGATTCAGCTTTCTTTTGTCTGCAGGTGTAGATATTGGACCAATCAATGCAGTCAGGGAAGATCCTCTGAATGGCTTCTAAAAGATCAGTTGCTCTTTTGCCAGCTTTTGCGGGTCCATGAAGGAAACCTATTAAAGATCAAGGATCTCAAATATCATCCTGGAGGGTTTGCCATTCTTGGGCTTCACCAGGTCCTATCAACATGTACAAGTGCTGATAAAGGTCCGGCAGCCTGGAAGCATCCGTCCTGAAAATGACTCAAAATTTCTTCCAAAAACTTCTGGGATCCTCCCTGGGTTTAGAAAATGTTTTGCCTATAGCCCTAAGTTTCACCTTTGACCAAGGAGTGAAAGGTGTTAAGGAGGACCTCCTGCAACCTCGGGTGGTTTTATTTTAGAGGGGAACTTTAATAGCCTCTGAGTGTGGAAAGGTAACTAAGAGGGAGGAGTAGGCGACTGGGAGCACTCTGGTAAAGGAGTGTAGGAGGGGTCTCATGAGTCTCAGTCTTCTGTCTTAGGGATCTCATGTCTTTAATTTTTCATTAGCCTTTGTAATGACTCTTTCAACAAAGCAATTTTGAAATCTGGAAGCCTGTTGGATGTTAAAAACAGATATTCCATTCGGTTTAAATCAGGAACTCTTCCTTTCAAGTGCACTTCTCAATCTTGTCCAATTGGCATGTTCCCCCATAATGGCCATTGTAATTCTAGGCTTTTAAATAAGATTTTGCCACTTTGGTAGGTATCTATAGCTTTCTGGGACTGTCATTTTTTGACATAAAATGAACAGGTATGCTGGAAGTAGTGTGCTTAACTATTTTATCTATCTATCTATCTGTCTGTCTGTCTATCTATCTATCTATCTGAAAGAGCACATACGTGAGCAGGCAGAGGGGCAGAGGGAAAGAGAGAGAGAGAGAAGCAGATTCCCCACCGAGCAGGGGAGCCTGATGCAGAGCTTGATCCCAGGACTCTAGGTTCATGATCTGAGCTGAAGGCTGACACTGAACTAGCTGAACCACCCATGTGTCCTGTGCTTAACTCTTTAGATTTAAAAAATCCCATTTCTTTTAGCTAAGACTTTCTGTGTCTCTTGAAGCCAGATTAATGCTTAAAATGTATGTGCCTTTGGATCAGGGATTGTGTGGTGTTTCAGTGTACCTCACTGCACAGAAATTTTCTGGAGTTGGCAGGTGACCTAGTATCAATCTAACCCATTCTATGACCAACTTATCATAACACAGGACTGTTTGGGTTAGGTAGCCAGCACTCATGACCACCAATTTTGTGGCTATTTTGGCTTCTGAGATTCCCATTAGCAGTAGCCTATACTCACTGGACCCAGCACAAGTCAGACTCAGTCTGATCCCAAACCCAGTCTGGCTCTGGTACCCATGTTGGACTTAGTCCATCTTCAGTTACTAGCCACCAAATTCTCCATGTGGAATCTGGGGGCTGGCAAAAGAACTTAACCAGCAGACTCCAAAGAATGAAGACTATAGTCTGACGTAAACAACAACAACAAAAACAAATGCGGAACTACAGAGGCCACCAGCAGTATCTGATGTGAAATCTGGGAACCTGGAGATAAAAGCAAGGGCTGGAATTTCCAACCAAATAGGGAGCAGTGGAAAGCCAATGAGACAGGGAGCAGAGCTGAGAACAGAGAGAACTTACCCTGAGAAACTGTGAGACAGAGAACTACGGTATTCCTCTGGGACTATGCCTGTGTTTCTTGTTGTTTCCAAACGCCATCAGAAGTTGACGTTAGGGGGCACCTGAGTGGCTCAGTGGGCTAAAGCCTCTGCCTTCTGCTCAGGTCGTGATCCCAGGGTCCTGGGATAGAGCCCCATGTCGGGCTTTCTGCTCAGCGGGGAGCCTGCTTCCTCCTCTCTCTCTGCCTGCCTCTCTGCCTACTTGTGATCTCTGTCAAATAAATAAAATCGAAAAAAAAAAAAAAGAAGTCGACATTAGATCCTACTGCTGCCACCAAATGTGCTAACACCAAAACCCAACTAAGTACATTTAAAGATTTATTTGGCTTTATTCAAGAACTTATGAATCTGGAAGTTTTCCCCATCTAACAAGTAGAAAGGAGCTTTGAGGAGCTATGCAAAATGGAAGACTTTTATAGGCAGAAATAGGGGCAGGACAAGGAAGTTATCAGTGAAAGCAAAGAAAAGATTGTTCCAGGTAAGGTCACCTTCCTCTGGGCCAGGCCCAGGGTCTATGTCACTAGTGCTGATCAAGAAATTCCAGATTGGGCGCCTGGGTGGCTCAGTGGGTTAAGCCGCTGCCTTCGGCTCAGGTCATGATCTCACAGTCCTGGGATAGAGTCCCGCATCGGGCTCTCTGCTCAGCAGGAAGCCTGCTTCTTCCTCTCTCTCTGCCTGCCTCTCTGCCTGCCTCTCTGCCTACTTGTGATCTCTCTCTGTCAAATAAATAAATAAAATCTTTAAAAAAAAAAGAAAGAAAGAAAAAGAAATTCCAGATTGACCAGGTAAAGGTCTCATTCCTGCAGTTAAGTCTTGGTTTGCCAAAATGGAGGCAAGGGATTCTGTTTTAGGCCTATTGTCTCCCTCACCCCTGCTTTTTAAAAACAATTACTCTAGGGACTTGATAAAGTTTCAATATTTGTTCATCAATTGTTAACTACTGTAATAAATTTTACAAATGCAATTGGTGAAGGTATGAGGGGGAAGAGGGTGAAGGGAACTCTTCATCTATTTGCTCAATTCTCTGTAAGCCAAAAACTTTTCCCTGCCAGAAATAAGTTTTTAAAAAGAAAGAAAGAAAGAAAGAATTATTTCCTCTCTCATGTAGAATCCCTTCCTGAACATTTTAATTAGGCTGCTTTGAAATAGTAAGATTTTAGAGGTTAGAGGTTCTTAAGTTTTATCTTACCCCAAACCTTCACTTCATACATAAGGAAGCTGAAGCCCAGAAAGGAGAGGTGACTGGCCTGAGATCACACAGTTATTTATATTTAAAGCCAAAATAAGAAGTTTTTATTCAACATAAGCGTTTTTCTTCCTAGTAGAGGGCTCTTTGCACCATCCCACAGCGCATTAAGTATGTTTTTTACATATGGAATTCTCATATAATTGGATTTTCTTAAACTGGGGTTGACTAGCTCAGTTTTAGAATAATGAAGAATGTTCCTTTTGTAAGAATGAGGGCAGACTACCCCAAGATGCACCACTATGGCATGGTGATGGTTCGAGCTGAAGACAACTGTGATTTCACAGGCTCAAGAGAAACTTTTGCCCCTCCTTTACCTACCTAGAAGAAACTAAATTGGGGGTCTTTCCCAGAATAAGGATTATTAGTAGAGATGTATTTTATTTGAGTGACCCATCTGTATCACAGGGCTAACATCTAATTACCAAACATCTAGGATGCCTGATTGGCTCAGTAGGTGTTGGTCTTGGAGTTGTGAGTTTGAGCCCCAAGTTGGGTGTAGAGATTAGTTTTAAAAAATGAAATCTTTGGGACGCCTGGGTGGCTCAGTTGGTTAAGCAGCTGCCTTCGGCTCAGGTCATGATCTCAGCGTCCTGGGATCGAGTCCCACATCGGGCTCCTTGCTCCACGGGGAGTCTGCTTCTCCCTCTGACTCTGCCTGCCACTCTGTCTGCCTGTGCTCGCTCTCCCTCTGAAAAATAAATAAATAAAATCTTAAAAAAAAAATGAAATCTTTGAAAAAAAAATTAACAAACATCTGCTCTTCGTATCACCCTGTGAAGAGCATTCCTTTACTCTGAAGTCCCAGACCCCTGTCCCCTTCTCCTTAGTTCAGGATGACATAAACACCTCACTCTGCCTGTCTTTGGAATTTCCATGTCTGTGTGGATTCCCTGTATGTGCGCTATTAAATTTTCTTTTTCTCCTGTGAATCTGTCTCATGTCAATTTATTTCTGACTACAGCTAGAAGGACTTGTGAACGAATCGGAATTCGTCCTCCCTGACACCCCTAAAGAGAACTCCCCGTTTCTTTCTTCCCTTTACCTGAGGTCAACAGTCTCCTTTGAAAAGGCAGAGCTGACCTTCTGCCCCTTGCAGATTTGGGGGGCTATCTATATGACCTGAGGTGATATCCACGGGTAATGAAAAATCCTGGCTCCTTGACAGACTTGGCCGACATGCAGAAATGTCCTGTGGAGGAGGCCCAGCTGCTGTCATTTTAAGATGATCTGAGGCTGATAATGAGGCCAGTGGGAACATATGGAATGTGTCACACCCATTTTATTCTTTGGCCAAAACTATTATCCTGTTAGACAAGTGTGAAGCTAATATAACAGATGCCTAAGTGACTGCCTCATTTGCTCAGAATGAATTTATTGATTTAAATAGAAATGGTTCCCTGTTCTTAAGATGATTACAGTTTAAAATTCTGTCCCTAACTGTGATATTACCTCATCTGTGCCTCAGTTTTCTGATAGCTAAAACAAGAATGGTCTTCAAGGATGCATCCCTAGTCTGTTGGCATAGAATTTTATGTTTCTTATTACAACAGCCATGAGGTAAACATATCAGTCCATCTTCTCTCTTACCCCACACCATCCACACTCACAGGACACTGGGATTCCTGACCTTTGCACATGCCTTTTAAATGTGTCTGAACAAGTGATCCTGCATTCCAGTTCTTTTACTTAATTGGAGATAAAGTTCAAAGGCAAGAGTGGACCCATGTGATTTAGTACAATACTCGACTGAGTTCAGCAGAAAATGCCTCTTCAATTAAAACCACAAATAAGGGTGGTATCTTTATCCCTATTTTATAGATAAGAAAACTAGCCCCTGAATTGTTAACAAAATGTCCCAAGATACCATGTCCTAGAAATAATAACTACCATTTAGTGAATGTTAATAAATAGAGGCACAGAGAGGTTAAACAGCTTTGACAGTTTACACAGATGATGGGTAGAGGAGCTGATAATCACAATCAGCCGCTCTAACTACGTAGGCTATGTATAATAAGTACATCATCCTGCCTTTTACAACCTTACTTAGTTTAACTTAAGATTATTTTAATCCTCACTCTAATGCTATGATTTAGGTATTATTAACAGTGTTCTGGTAAATGTCTTACAACTGGTTTTGTTAGGAAAGGTGGAATCCTGATTTATCGTGTTTCCTAATTTTCATGGTGTGACTATTGCTACTATGGCTAATTTCAAGCTATCACTATAACATGAATGAACTGAGAATTGAAAAGACATATTTAGTAACTTTCTACTATATGATATTTCCATTTATGGATAGAATACCTGTAAATAGCTTCAGGAAATAGATAATAGTGGGGTACCTCTGGCCTACTTGTGATCTCTCTCTCTGTCAAATAAATAAAATCTTAAATAAATAAATAAATAAAAATAAAAATAAGAACCTCTTAAATCTATCTTTAGAAAAAACTGGAGGGGCATCTGGGTGGCTCAGTGGGTTAAAGCCTCTGCCTTTGGCTCAGGTCATGATCCCAGGGTCCTGGGATCGAGCCCCACATCGGGCTCTCTGCTCAGCGGGGAGCCTGCTTCCCCTCTCTCTCTCTGCCTGCCTCTCTGCCTACTTGTGATCTCTGTCTGTCAAATAAATAAATAAAATCTTAAAAAAAGAAGAAATAGATAATAGTAAACCATAGTAAAATACTAGGAAACATTTGTTTTGAGTATTTATTGCCTTTATTTTTAATAAAATGCACTTAACTGTAAGTGAACAGAAGAAGCTATAGAGTAACATCTACATGTTTCCATTTTTGTATATAAGAGAAAACTGTCACACATATGTGTATATGTGTTTATTTGATAAAAAGAGTAAACTGTTAAAATGGGTTACTTCAAAGATGAGGGAATTGAGGATGTCAAGATAAATTAACTTTTTCTTGTCATATATCTGTGTTAGATATTTTACAACCATAATATTGTGCTTATATGACAAAAAATATTCCAGTTTTTTAAAGGTTTTATTTATTTATTTGACAGAGATCACTAGGAGGCAGAGAGGCAGGTAGAGAGAGAGAGACGGGGAAGCAGGCTCCCCACTGAGCAGAGAGCCCAACACGGGGCTTGATTTCAGGACCCTGAGATCATGACCTGAGCCAAAGGCAGAGGCCCAAACCCAATGAGCCACCCAGGTGCCGCTCCAGTTTTTTTTTTTTTTTTTTTTTAAGATAGACTTAAGAGGTTCTTATTTTTAATTTTTATTTATTTATTTATTTTTAAAGATTTTAGTTATTTGACACAGAGAGAGAGAGATCACAAGTAGGCAGAGAGTCAGGGGGAGCTGAGCAGAGAGCCCAATGCAGGACTTGATCCCAGGACCCTGAGAGGATGACCTGAGTGGAAGGCAGAGGCTTAACCCACTGAGCTACCCAGGCACCCAATTATCCAGTTTTTTTTTTTTTAAAGGGAAACTAGAATTAGAGGGTAAGAATGACTTTTTCATTGACTAGTATTAGAGGTGAAGAGAATTACAATAATTGTAAAGGTTGAAAAATGTTCAATTTCTCATTTTAAAATTAGTGTTTATTGGTTCATTGTCCTTTCCACCAGAATGAAAGCTCTGTGATGACCAGCACGTTAAGTACCTACTACAACGTCATGGTTCCAGCCACCATCATCGCTCCCTTAAACTAATAGAAGAGCTTCCGAACCATCACACTGCTTCTATTATTTCTCTCTGCATTAGCTTGCTAGGGCTGCCTTAAGAACGAAGCACACACTGGATGGCTAAAAATCACAGTTTGTCTCACAGTTCTGGAGGCTACAAGTCCAAGACCAAGATGTTGGCCAGGTTGGTTCTTTCCAAAGCTGTAAGAGAGACTCTGTCCTGTGCCTCTCCCCTTGAGATGTGGTTTCAGAATATAGGTGAGGTTTGGTGCGGTGAGGTCTGGAACCCACCGCCAAGAAAAAATTGAGACGTCTTTGGTGCAAAATGATGGTTTTATTAAAGCCCAGGACAGAATCCCTCAGCAGAAAGAAGGACTGCACCAGGGGCCTTGAGAAGTGGCTGACTTGGGGGAAGTAGGGAAAAGGGAGGTTTCAAAAGTAGTTTTATAGAGGGAAATTGGAAGGGGAGGTGAACCAAGAGAGACTATGGACTCTGAAAAACAATCTGAGGGGTTTGAAGGGGCAAGGGGTAGGAGGTTGGGGGAACCAGGTTGTGGGTATTAGAGAAGGCACAGATTGCATGGGGCACTGGGTGTGGTACAAAAACAAGGAATACTGTTACACTGAATATAAATTTAAAAAAATTTAAAAAAAAAGTAGTTTCATATGCTAAAGGAGCCCAAATTGCAAGATACCTACAAGATACCAGAGGTCTTGCCATTGTCAAGTTAAGGTTGTAGTCCCCTCTAGCAAGATATATTAGCATTTAATTGGGAGGTTCCTGGAAGAATATCATACAAGTCCCACCCAGGAGTGGGCTGGCGGGGGAAGGTGTTAGCTTGTGCTTTGCCTTCTGCTCCCTCATTACTAGCTTTTGGTGCCTTGCTGGCTAGTCCTTGGTGTTCTGTGGCTTGCAGCTGCATACTTAATAGTGTCTGCCTCTATCATCACATGGTCTTCTCTCCTGTGACTGTGTATCTTCTGCTATTCTTATAAGGACACCAGTTGTTTTGGATTAAAAGCCCACTCTACTCCAGTATGACCATCTTCACTGATTATGTCTGCAATGGCCTTATTTCCAAACAAGGTCACATTTGGAGGTATTGGGGGCTAGGATTCCAAAATATCTTCTGGAGGGACACAATTCAACCCATAATGCCTTTCCATAGCTAGTTCTCCATGGAACTACGAAAGTTCACTTAAAAAAAAAAAACTTAAAAAAAAAATTTTATTTATTTGTGGGGTGTCTGGGTGGCTCAGTGGGTTAAAGCCTCTGCCTTTGGCTCAGGTCATGATCCTGGGGTCCTGGGATTGAGCCCGGCATTGGGCTCTCTGCTCAGCGGGGGGCCTGCTTCCCTTCCTCTCTCTCTCTGCCTGCCTCTCTGCCTGCTTGTGATCTCTGTCTGTCAAATAAATAAATAAAATCCTTAAAAAACAAACAAACAAACAAAAGATACCTAGAGAAGTCTTATTCCCATTCCTGTCTCTGGCCATTCAGTTTCTTCTAGCTCATAAGAAACCGTTTTTATTGGTCTTCTAGGATTTCTTTTTGCAAATACAATACATTCTTGTATATATATGTACATAGTATTTACAGTCCTTGAAAACATTTCCAGGACATCATTTCATTCAGTTCATAGAGAATTTCCTTATTTGTTTTTACAGCTGCATAATATTCCCTTTGGGGGGCCACACTGATTTTTTAAATCAGTTTCTGCTTGATGAACATTTGTGGCTCTCCTGCTTTTGCTAATACCAAAAATGTAGGAAGGGATTTTTATTCCATGCTCAATCTCCCAGAGTCTTGAAGATTTTCCGCATAGAGCCGACTGTCAATAAACAACTGTAGAAAGAACGATGAGCTAGCTAATCAGCGTTAATGAGTAAGGAAGGGGTGGTAGGGAGCCCAGGGACAGCTCCCCGGCGCCGGTGCTGCAGGGAGGCTCCAGAAGGTGGCGCTGCAGGCGGCCGACGCACCTGGCCGGACAGGCCACGTCGCTCTTGCCGTGTGTGCCGGTGGTGGCGCGCGGACGAGCGTGTGGGGTAGGGCGAGTCATATGACCCGCTCGGCTTCCTGGCTTCGGCCGCCGCCGCCCGCCTGTGTCCGCCCGTGGTGCGCCGCGGCCCCGAGGAGCCGTTGAGGGGTCGGGGCTGAGGCCCGCTCGTGTGGGTGCCGTCGCTGCTGCCGTCCTCCCGCCCGCCCGTTCCTTCTCCCTCCCGGCCGCCATCATGTTGGCGCTCATCTCCCGCCTGCTGGACTGGTTTCGCTCGCTCTTCTGGAAGGAGGAGATGGAGCTGACGCTGGTGGGGCTGCAGTACTCCGGCAAGACCACCTTCGTCAATGTCATCGCGGTGAGTGCCGCCCGCTCACCCGCCCGGGGCGCCGCAGCCCGCGAGTCCCGCCCGCCCGGCTCTTGCCCGAAGGCCCGGGCCGGGGCTGCCCTCAGCGCGGTGGGGCTAGTGAGAGTGGGACGAGGGGAGGAGGCAAGCCGTTCCTGTCACCCCCGCGGGGGCCGAGGTTTGGAGTTCCCGCGTGTTGGTGACCGAGGGGTAGCGCTGGATCGGCAGTCTAAGGGTTAATTCTATTTAGTCACCTTCTACCGAAAGCGAGGTTCTCAGCGCGGCCGGAGCTTGGAAGGGGTAAAATCGGCCTTGTCGCGTTTTTAAGGATTGAGTTTCCTTTGGATTTGGTCTGTGGGGGTACCTGCAGGGTTAACGCCTGTCAGTTCCCCGAGGGGTGGGATTTGGCAAGCTGTCCCTCGGTCCTGTGAGGACGCGTGAGACTCCAGAGCGTCCCTCCAGTAGCCACTCCGGACGGAGAGCCCCATCGGGAGGCAAGCAGGAGACCCGTGTGGGCTGTCGGATTCCGTGGGCAGTATGTTCCCTGTAATTTAGTTACTAGGTTTCAGTCGTTCCCCTGTGGGGGGGGCGGGGAACCGAGTTTATTGCTGCTGGTCTCGCTGGTAGAAACTGGGGAGAAACCCTTCCAGCCAGTCCAGTTCGCTGTAGCCCTCAGCATTTATTTAGCCAGGCAGTTAGGGGTTTCTGCTTTTTCAGAGCCAGGAGTCGGAAAAGATGCATCTGTAGTCACTCAGCTTCCTTGGAAAAGGAAGAAGGGTTGATCTTTTTGTGAGGGTGATTTTTCCTTGAAAGGGAGGGTGGGCAAGAGACTGGGCAGGAACATAGTCTGTTCCAGGCCCGGGAAATGGGTTTCTAGCGAGGAAATTGCCCTGGGAACCTGTATACGATGTGGTGTTTATTCCCCAGTGATTGAGTGGAAGGATGATGATTACATTTTGCTTGGGTGGTTAGCTGGGGAAGGAATAAGAGAGGAAAAGATTCTCTTCAATCTTAATTTAGAGGCAGGGAGTTGATGTGACTCACTTTTAGCTGATAGGTGCTTGTACTTGTCAGGGATAAGCTTCAGAACTGTTCTAAGAGAGATGGCAGCAGTCCTTCCATCTTTTAGGTAATGGTTGGAATCCTTATTTAATAGACGAGTTGCCCAACTGGTTTGGTTACAGGAATGATTCAAACACAGCTCCTTTGTGGGAGAAAATAGGTAACATGTGACTCTTAGTCCTGCAGTAATGGAGCAGCAGAGTAAGACTTGAAGAAAAAGATTAGCAGAGATCCAGACTTCCTTTGAGGAACATTGCATAGAAGTGTAAAAGAAAATTTATCTATGTGTTTGGCTCCTTTTGTGATATGTTTTTGGCTCGAGATAACTATCTTTGCAACAGGTTGAGTGGAAAGTATATGATAGCACTAAAACTAATTTAAAAGATTTTAGCTAAATACTCATGCTAGAGCTTTTATTTATTTTAAATATTTATTTGAGAGCATGTGAGAGAGAGCGAGTGCAAGCAGGGGGTAGAGGTAGAGGTAGGGGGAGAGGGAGAAGCAGACTCGGGATGAGCAGGGAGCCTGATGCAGGACTCAACCCCAAGACCCTTGGATCATGACCTGAGCCTAAGGCAGATGCTTAACTGTCTGAGCCACCCAGGTGCCCCTGTACTAGAGTTTTTATACCATACAGAAAAGATAAGATCTCAGTTAATTGTAGATTTTCTGGTTTTCCTTTCAGATAAGTATTGAAGTCTCCTGGGGCAACTGGGTGGCTCATAGGGTTAAAGCCTCTGCCTTCGCCTCAGGTCATGATCCCGGGGTCCTGGGATTGAGCCCCACATCTGACTCTCTGCTCTGCAGGGAGCCTGCTTCCCTTTCTCTCTCTGTGCCTGCCATTCTGCCTGCTTGTGCTCTTTTTCTGTCAAATAAATAAATAAAATCTTAAAAAAAAAAAAAAGAATTGGAGTCTCCTTAGAACCCTATCCTTTTGACGAGACTCAGTTAATATACAGTGTACATGTAGGTGCATTACTACAATTAATTGTTGTATTTGTTGCAGAGTAGTTATGCTTGGGAAACCTGAAAAAGTTCAGTAAATCTTTGAAGAGCTTGTAAAGACATAAGCCTGAAAATCATGCTTACTGTATTTTTCATAGACGGTTTGGCTTAATGTGAACAAGAACTTTCAAGTCAAGGAACTGTGGGTTTGCATTCTGGCTCTGCCACTTAGCAGCTTTGTATCCTCTTTCAGTCCTTTTTTTCTCATCTATTAAATAGAGATGATAATAGGTTTGTTAAAGAGTTGTTCTGGGCAGTAAATGAAATGACGGATGTTAAGTGACTAGCACCATGCTCCCCATAGAAGGGACTAGGTAAGTGGTGCTGTTATTTGTAGCAGATACACTTCTTTAATGCAGACACAGTGTTTTAAACAATATTCAGAAGGTCATTAGCTGGGGTCATTTCTTTCCTTGAAACTGATTTATCTAAATGTGGCTTCCAGTAGTGGATTTGTGGATTGTAGCAAATAATCACATCATGCACACCCCCCCATTAAAAAATATTGTATTAGATTATTTTAACAGCAGAGCTTCTGGAAACCTTTTGACTTCCAAGTGAACTAACTGGTGGTTCCATTATTTTTTTTAATTAAACAGTTCATTTTGAATTATGATGTGGATAGGTTTGGCTTAGAAAAAAATCTGGACTGTAGTTGGTTGTAGCATTTAAGATGCTGAGAAAAAAGAAACCTCTGTAAATTTGATACCTTTTTTTAAAAAAGTATTTTATTTATTTATTTTACAGGCAGAGATCACAAGTAGGCAGAGAGGCAGGCAGAGAGAGGAGGAAGCAGGCTTCCTGCTGAGCAGAGAGCCGGATGTGGGGCTTGATTCCAGGACACTGGGATGGAGACATGAGCTGAAGGCAGAGGCTTTAACCCACTGAGCCACCCAGGCGCCCCGATTTCATACCTTTAAAAAAAAAAACAAAACTCAGACTCTAACTTAAATATGTGATTATTAAGAAAATATTGAGGACAAGGAAAAGGTTAGTAATTTTTACAGACTTTTAGATAAAAACAATATTTCCAAAATAGTAAATTTAGCCTTATATTTGAAAAAATTAATTGAACTATTCTTTGTATTTTGTATAAAATATTTGATTTGTAGACTCAAACACCGATGGTTTGAGTACTTTGTGTCTCTTGAGAAAGTAGCTTGCCCAGTATGAAAAGCCTCATGAATGCCAGTTTTCTTTTGGTAAAAGTTGACTTTTTGCATAAAATGCGGCTTTCTTTATCTTCTGCTTTAAAAGTTAAGAAAAGGGCGCCTGGGTGGCTCAGTGGGTTAAGCCGCTGCCTTCAGCTCAGGTCATGATCTCAGGGTCCTGGGATCGAGTCCCGCATAGGGCTCTCTGCTCAGCAGGGAGCCTGCTTCCTCCTCTCTCTCTCTGCCTGCCTCTCTGCCTACTTGTGATCTCTCTCTGTCAAATAAATAAATAAAATCTTAAAAAAAAAAAAAGTTAAGAAAAATTTCAGAAATAATCATTTAACTCACTCAAAAGGTTTGTGAAGCTGCATTATTTTGTACGGTTTGGCTCATTCTGAAATTAGGCATTTTATTAACAGAGAGGTTCATTCCTAAAATTCATATTCTTGTTTCAAAAATGGAATGATACTTGATTTTATCTAATATTTTTTACATAGACACCCTGAACATATAGAGTGTTGTCTTTGTTTTGAACATTAAAAAACTCTGGTCCTTAATTTTGTCATTAACGTTAGGGAATGAAATATTATTGCTTATTGCTAAGTATTATGGCAGTTATTGCGTAATAAATCATGTGTCCTATATGTGTAATGTATGTTGAGTAATCTTTAGCAGAGACTCTTACATGGGTTACAGGAATTCCTAAGAAATGTTTAATAGTATTTACCAAAGTGTTATAGGCTAACTTTTATAGATAGAGTGTGTTTTAGAAATGAATAGTGTAGGGGAATCTGGGTGGCTCACTGGGTTAAGCCACTGCCTTCGGCTCAGGTCATGATCTCAGGGTCCTGGGATCGAGTCCCGCATCGGACTCTCTGCTCAGCAGGGAGCCTGCTTCCCTCTCTCTCTCTCTGCCTGCCTCTCTGTCTACTTGTGATTTCTCTCTGTCAAATAAATAAATAAAATCTTAAAAAAAAATGAATAGTGTAAAAGTTTACATTTTTGTGAAGTATTGATACAAAATTGGTTAATCCAAGGAAAAGTTTATTACTGCTGAGAATTAGGAAAATAAAGTATTTGGAACAATAGTAGAAATTTGAACCTAGAATCTTTTTTTTTTTTTTTTAAGATTGTTTATTTTAGGGAGAGGGAGGGAGAGAGCACAGGCTCTTTAGCATGTGTGTGGGGGAGGGGCAAAAGAAGAGAATTTAAAACTGACTCCTTGCTGAGCGTGAAGCTCCCCTGGGGCTGGGTCCCAGGACCCTGAGATTATGACTTTAGGCAAAACCGAGAGTCAGATGCTCAAACGATTGAGCCACCTAGGTGCCCCAGAATCAGTTTTTCAGAGTTTGTAGAAACTTTAAACTGGTCTAATTTTACTCCCTTTTAATAGGTGTAGCTGGAGAATCCCGAAAAGTAAGTGAAATTTGTAAGACAGCTAACTAGTAGCAGAGATAAAATTAGAACTTAGGGGCTAGTTCACTTTCTAATTTTCTTCTACCTCTGTGAAGTCTAGCTGAGATTAGGATCATAGAGCTGTAGATTAGGAGACTTTAATCTTTTAAAAAAACTTTTTAAAAAATATGTTCATAAATATACTCTTGTTATGAATCTAGATAACATTTTAAACACAGGCATCAGAAGCATGTTGATTAACTTTTGAGGACTTTGTGTGTGTGTGTTTGTGTGTGTATATCTTTCTATGTATATATGAGGACATGAATTAAGGGGAAAGAATGATTATATAAAGTATAAAGATGTGTATATAAATTATATTATATTTGGACGTTTAAATAACTGGCTAACAGGCATTGTTGAGTTACTGAGTTATGTTTATTTTCTTTAAAAAGCAGAAATAATTCTGGGTTTGATCAGAATGTTTATTTCTTAATTACTCTGGAGTAAGAATGGGGAAAATAGTTTTTAAAGAAACCGTAAGAATAGGGAAAATAGTTTTTAAAGAAACCGTAATGTGGCTCAAGTCTACAGGTTAGTATGTTTGTAATTTTATTGTAGAAAGTAGCCTTCCAGTGAGGTGGTCTTCAAATTCACGTTTGGAATTATAGCACATGAGGCATCTTGCCAAGGAGCTTCTCTTCCAAGTTCTTTACCCTCTTCCCTATTCCCGTTATTTTTTCCATGCAGACCTAGAATATCAAAAGTCAAATGTTCTCATTAAGAAGTTGTTATAGTGCAATAATCCATTTTAAATTACTGACTTAGCTATCTCACAACTTAAAGCTCTTTTTAACCTTCTCAGAGATAAAGTGGATTATTACTGAACATGGATACAAAATGCATTGCTCCTATAAAAACTAGTTACTTAAATATTATTTTTAGATTTTTTTCCTGATTATCAAAATAAGACAGGGTCATTAGTAGAAATTTGAAAAGGATAGTATAAAGTAGAGAAAACTTTCTTTTTTAAAAGATTTTATTTATTTATTTGACAGAGAGAGACACAGTGAGAGAGGGAATACAAGCAGGGGGAGTGAGAGAGGGAGAAGCAGGCTTCCTGCCAAGCAGGGAGCTGGATGTGGGGCTCATCCCAGGATCATGGGATCATGCCCTGAGCTGAAGGTAGATGTTTAATGACTGAACCACCCAGGCATCCCTAAAGTAGAAGAAACCTGTCTTCATTATCCAGCGTTACCTATTGTCAGTATTTCAAAGTAGTTCCTTTTTGTCTTTATTATTATTTAAAAAATTTTTTTATTTATATATTTGTTTTGAGAGAGAGCAGGAGTCGGGGGGGGGGGGTGAAGGGGGGAGAAGCAGAGGCCAAGGGAGAAGCATACAGGAGGCTCCAGCCCAGGATCCTAATCTCATTAGCTGAGGCAAAGGCAGACACTTAACCAACTGAGCCACCCAGGTGCTGCCCCTATTTATCTATCTATCTATCTATCTATCTATCTATTCTTTTTTTTAATGGATATATCCAAACACCTTTTTTTTTTTAAGATTTTTATTTATTTATTTGACAGACAGAGATCACAAGTAGGCAGAGAGGCAGGCAGAGAGAGAGGAAGAAGCAGGCTTCCTGCCCAGCAGGGAGCCCGATGTGGGGCTCGATCCTAGGAACCTGAGATCATGACCTGAGCCGAAGGCAGAGGCTTTAACCCACTGAGCCACCCAGGCGCCCCTCCAAACACTTTTTAAAAGTTTTGACATGATACCTAGTTTGTTTTAATTATGGTGTATATATTTTTCTGTGTGTAAAACCATTTTAATGCCTTTATAATTTATTGTTATGGCATATCTCGTGGCTGTACCATAATATTTTTGATCATTTCCTCATTATTGGACTTTTGAGTAATTTTGTGTTTTGCTAGTGTACATCAGTGTGTTCTGTATTTCCTAAGGATGAGTTCCAGAGTTACATCACTAGGTCAGAAGATAGGAACATATTGCATGTCAAACGGCCAAACTGCTTTTCAGAAAGTAAAGTATGCACTCTTACTTGAGAATGTCCTCTTAACAGATTTCATATATAGGGTTGGACGTCAGCTAAGCACTTGCCCCTTGTTATTTTTAGGGCAAAACATACTTAGTTTTGTTGATAAGTAAACCAGCAGTATTTTTAAACTATTCTATTAGGTAATTGCTCTGCCTCTGTTTAATGTTTAAAGACGTATCTATGTTTCAGCAACTACTAAGACTGGGACTATAGAGAACATAATGCCTTTCTCAATTCTCTTTTTTATTGGATTTTGCTGGCAAGTCATATAAATGCAGCTTATCCTCTTTAGCTATCTGGATCTGATTTGTTTTAAACTTAATGGTGGATTGCATTAAGATTTGTATTCCAGGAATCTGGCATATTTCCATGCAGTCCTTACCTAATCTTGTCCTTTTATAGTGTGATGCTGCTTTTCTTCCAGGGGTGGGGGTGGTGTATTAGAAAATATTCTTTTCTATATCAGAATCTCAGAAAGTTTGCCAAGTAAGGATGCGTGGATAGCTCAGTTGGTTAAACATCCGACTTTTGATTTTGACTCAGGTCATGATCTCAGGGTCATGAGATCCAGTCCTTATTGGCTCTGTGCTGGGTTTGGAGCTTGTTTAAGATTTTCTCTCTCTCCCCCTCTCTGCCCTTCTATTCTACCACCTGTCTCTCTCTTAAAAAAAAAAAAAAAAAAGGAAAAGAATGTTTGCCAAGTAGACCATTTTTGAGGCTATAGCATATGAATTTTTAAAATTAATAATTTGAATATCATTTATAATTATTAAAAGTTGATTATTGTCTTTTGTGCTCATATAGGAAAAAACTAAGAAAAAATTATTAACCTATTTGCTGAATGTTCAAAATTGAATGATAATTTAAGGCATTTAGTTTTTCTGGGATGTATCAAACCAAAATTGGAATCTCTAATGGGATAATTTGAGTTAATTTCTTTCTTCAAAGTCAAAACCACAAGGCTTACATTCTGTTGTGCTATTTTTTTTTTTTTAAAGGTTACACTGTTTCTTAAATTAGACATGGGTCTTGTATTTGGATCTGATTTCAGTTTGTCTAGTTTCTTACAGTAGAATAATATTCTTATTTCATATTCCAAAAGGAAATTTCTTTTATATTTAAAAAAATTACAGCTTTAGGGTTCATTTTAAAATCATCTTTAAGAATACTGTATTTTTTAAAAAATTGTGATACTGACAATAATTTTAGGTTTCAGGTATCTAAGTAGTGACATTTCTACTTGAAAATTGAAGCTTTTCCATCTAAGCGGAGTTAGGAAAAGAACCATTTGTTATTTAAAAAAAAAAAACTTGGATGATGATTGGCAAAATGATCCTAAAAATGTCTTTTTACAGATTTACTTGATAATAATTACTTTAGCTCTACCTAAGTAGTATTACTCTAAGAATGTATTTTGAGCCTTAATTTGTTGGCATATGAACATGGTATGAATGAGTTTATTTGGAATATGTTTAAGTGGCTACATGAGGTAAATGGCATAGAGGTTAGGAACTGAGAGCCAGACTATTGAGGTTCAAATGTTGACTCTTCTTCTTTGACTTGTCTTATTTTTGGCAAGTTTTTAACACCTTAGTGTCTGTTTCCTTACATGTAAAATGGGAAATAATAGTAGTTTCTACCTCAAAGAGTTGTTTTGAGTTAATACTGGTAAAACATTCTGAACAGTGTTCAAAACAAGGCAAGTAATATGGAAGTGCTTCATAAATGGTAGCTGCTAGATAGATTACTGTAGTGTGCTCTTCTTGAGGGCAAGGTTTTTTGTTGCGTTGTTCACCGATAACATTCCAGTACCCTGAAACGTGCCTGACACATACTAGGTGCTCAAAATATATTTTCGAATAGACTTATTTTCTCAATATAACATTAAGAAAAATGTTTTTATGAACCCACATATCCGTTTTCATATTTCAGTATGCAAAGCGTACATAGTGTTAAGAATGAGAGTTAAGAATGTCGCTTCACAGTAAAAGGTAGAAAGATAGACTGATCCCTACAAGAAGAAAAGAGTGGCCCTTGGCAGCACTACCTGCCCTCTAGAATTTAGGTGACCTGTACACGTGTATGCTTAGATTGTAATTTTAAATTTGGATAAGACCAAAACTTTGGTGTCCATTTTCCTGTTTGTTTTAGTTTTTAAACCAAGATTTAAGATTAGAGTAGGTTTAATCACTGTTGACAGCCATAAATTTGCAAGCCCCAGCAGGCAGTAAGTATACTGTGTGGTAGCCCATCCTCTTTGAGATGAGAAATGTACTGTATGCAGTACTTGAGTACACTTGAGACTGTATGCAGGCTAGACCAGAAAGAGCTTTTGTCAGAGTCCTCTGTGAAGGTGGGTTGAGGTCTGGTTTAGACATTGATCACTAGACCTACTTTTTCTTGCCAGCACGTTTTTCTATGGAAAAAATTTGAATACAAGTATATGGACTTCATTATTTTTAAATAGTTCTTATCAGAGGAAAAACTAGGAAATGGAAGAAACCCAATTTTTCTGCCTCCAAAATCTAGCTTTTTTCACTCCTGGCTTTTGGTTTCTTTATTTTGATCTTACTATTTTCTTCACTCAGTGGCTGAATTTAAAAACTTAAAAACATTTGTTTCTTAAAAAGAATAAGAGAATCCATATTGTTTTAAAAAAGAGTATATCCCCCCTGCCTGCCTCTCTGCCTACTTGTGATCTCTGTCAAATAAAAAAAATAGAAAACAAAAAATTTTTAATACCACTTGGATTTAATGACTATTAATATTAAGTTGTATATCCTTCCTATTTTCTCTCTGTCGTTTTAAATATATAAAAATATATGCTTTTTTTTGCTATTGAGGTAAATTAACGTATGATAATAATTTTAGGTGTATAACATAATGACTGCATATTTGTATATATTGCAAAATGATCCTCACAGTCTAGTTAACATCCATCACCACGCATAGTTATAATTTTTTTTAAACTCGTGATGAGAACTATTAAGATTTACTTCTTAGCAACTTTGAAATATACAGTATAGTATTATTACCTAAAGTCACCATGCTGTACATTACCTCTTATTTATTTTGTAATTGGAAGGTTGTACCTTTTGGTACCCTTTACCTATTTATTCTGCCACCATCCTTTATGTCCTGCCTCTGGCAGCTATCAGTCTGTTCTCTGAGTACTACTTGTTTTTTGTTTTTTTAAAGATTTCACATGTAAGTGTTTTTCTCTTTCTTTTTTCACCTAGCATAATGTACAGTATATGCAGTTGTGGCAGGATCATGTTGTACCTTCTGAGTGATTTCATGTAGTCTCTTTGACTTACCTACTTTGATGGCTAAAAGGCAACTCAAGTTCAGTAAGTTCAAGGTGGAACTTGTATTTGCTTTTAAAATTTTATTTATTAAGATTATATTCATCTGAGAGAGAGAGTGAGCATGGGCCGGGAGCAGGGAGGAGCAGAGAAGCAGACTCTCTGCGGATATGGGGCTTTAATCCCAGGACCCTGGGATTGTGACTCAAGCTGAAGGCAAATGCTTAACCTACTGAGCCATCCAGGAGCCCCAACATGGAGCTTTTGATCCCCTTCTTCTCAATCCAGGGACCCAACCTCTATCCTTTTCCAAAAAAAGTTAAATGAAATGGATGTTAATAGGCTTTAATTAATCAGCATATGTATATTTTGGTTGCAGATATTATTTTCCATTACTGAGTGATTAAAATGTTTGTGCCCAAAACTTTGTTTTTGTAATTTTCTTCAGCGTGTCTGAATGTGGGCCAGTTTGACCAGTTTTAACCTTTACATACTTCTTTCATCCTGTCTCTTGCATGTGTCTTCCCAAGTTAGGATTGATCATACCACCTCCACTGTAATTTTCATTGTACTTGCTGCCTTAAGAAATTCGCTTGTTTATTACCTTTGTCTTTATTATGAATGTAAGTTCCATAGGGGCAGAGCTTTGTCCTTTTTTCAGTACTGCATTTTAGTGCAAAGCACTATGCCCTGCATGTAATAAGCTCTGTAAATATTGAGTGAATGAATGAATATAGCAACAAAGTGTATTTATGTATACTTAAACTCTGTACAAGCTTTTGTGATAGATGGTTCCTAAATGTACCAGACAAAGTTGTTTGTCGTAGAATATGTGCTTCATATTAGCCATGTATGTATAGGATACAAATACTAAGTGCCTTAAGATTGGCACAAAATGCCACCCTCACTTGACTAAGACATTGCAGGTATTTTAGAAAGGCAGTTTAGTAGGACCTTGGTGGGAGTGGCCACTAAAGTGAACTGCCTTTTTTTTTTTTTTTATAGATTTTATTTATTTGAAAGAGAAAGCACAAAGAGAAAGTGAGAGGGAGAAACAGACTCCCTGCTGAGCAAAGACCCTATGCGCTTGATCCCAGGAACCTGAGATCATGACCTGAGCCAAAGGCAGATGGCTTAACCAACTGAGCTACCCAGGTGCCCTTAAGTGAACTTTGAGAGTAGAGTGGTTTTCCTTTATTCAGTGAGTATTTGATATAGTGTTCTAGGTGGCATAGATATAGTGAGGAACAAAACAGGCATGGTTCCTTCCCTTGTGCAGCTTCCAGTATTATGGAGGGAAGAAAAGATGTTCAAGAAGGAACAGTGGGAGTAGGAAGGACACAATTGAGGGAAAGAAATTTGTTGTATTACATGTAACTTGCATGAGGGAGAAAACAAAAGACTGCAAAAGTAAATCAGTATGCATGGAGAGCCATTGAAGAATTTTGTTTGAGGGAATGAAGTAAGACCTGTTTTTCAGAGGATGAATTTAGTTATCAATAAAGAGACCAGTGAAAAGGAGCTTGGTCACAAGGCTATTACAAAGATCTGATTGAGAGATACTGAGTTAAGGAGTAAGGAAAAGACAGCTTTATTATGGAAGTAGAATGGGTGCAATTAAAAAAAATTTTTTTTAAAGATTTTATTTATTTATTTGGTAGAGGGAGACACAGCGAGAGAGGGAGCACAAGCAGTGGGAGTGGGAGAGGGAGAATTAAGCTTCACACCGAGTGGGGAGCCCAGTGCAGGGCTTCATCCCTCTACCCTGGGACTGTGACCCGAGCTCAAGGCAGACACTTAACTACTGAGCCACCCAGGGGCTGCCAGTGGGTGCAGTTCAGTGGTTGAACCAGATGTGTAGGGCAAAGGGGGATTTGTTGTCAGAGACTTTTTTAAGGAGTTCAGTGAATGTTGGGAAATATGGTTGTTTGATCAAGTAGTGAATATGGGGTGGAGAAGGGGGAATGAGTTTAGAAGACAGAGGAATGAGTTGAGTATAAAATGTATTATATGATTATGATATAAAGTGAATTTATATATGGGAAGTGCATTCATGCTATTATTTTTAGATATGGTGGGACTAAAACTGAGAATTAACATTTCAATTTGTATCTTTATCCGTGTAGTAGGAAACTTAGAAAGTAGTTGAGTTTCTCTTCAAAATAATCTTGTAGAGTACTTTTTCCTGTGATTTGTGTCAGTTATCCTACCCTGCTGATTACTTACTTTGCAAACGTTACAAAATGTTCTCCACTCCTCCAGAATTGCATTTGGGGTATCTTGATTTGTTTATGGTGCCTGTGTACATGAGTCTGTGCCCAGATTGCAGGCTGTCCAGAATTCTGAGGGCCTAATCCACAGGCCCTCCAAGCAGCTGAATGAAGGCTGTATATTCAAAGTGGCTCAGGCTCTTGTAGGCTTGGAAGCCTTCACTATTTAATTTGGAGGGAAATGTTTTCTATCCCTGGAAAATATGGTTTAGTTTTACATACTGTCTTTCTACTGAAGAGAAAAGTTGATATGTGTAGCTTGTTGTGCTTTAAACATAAAGGATATCTGATCTCTTGGGATTTAAGTTGTGATTTTTTTAGGTACTGGATAGTATTAGAGTATTTTTCTCTCTTACTGGTTTCCATTACTGATTATTTTACTGTGTGATTGAAAAGAAATTGTGATCCCCAATCTCCTTATCCCACTTAGGTTGTTTGATGTTTGCTAAGAGATTTATTTAGGAGCAGAGGGAAAGGGACAAGCTGACTCCATACCAAGTGCGTAGTCTGACATGGGCCTTGATCTCACAACACTGAGATCATAACCCAAGCTGAAATCCGCAGTCAGAAGCTTAACCAACTGAACCATCCAGGAGCCTCTATACTATGTTATACTTAAGGATAGTAATGTAATGTTACTATACATCCTACTATTTCTTTTTTTTTTTTTTTAAGATTTATTTATTCATTTGACAGAGATCACAAGGAGGCAGAGAGGCAGGCAGAGAGAGGGAGAAGCAGGCTCCCCGCTGAGCAGAGAGCCCAATGTGGGGCTCCATCCCAGGACATCCCAGGAGACCATGACCTGAGCCAAAGGCAGAGATTTTAACCCACTAAGCCACCCAGGTGACCCCATCCTATTATTTCTTAGTCATCCTTTTCTACTATCTCCAACACACAAGGGGTGTTCAGTGAAAATCTTTTCATTTATTTTTTTTTAGTGGAACAGTTGACTATTTTATGAAGTGCATTCATACACAAAGCATTATATGATTCTTTTAGCTCCCTTGTTAAGTAGATACTCACTGGCTTATAAAAGGAAAAAAGAGGTTAAGTGACACAGTTTTGAGATAGGTCTGGGATACAACTATAACTTGGCCTGAATGTTCTATTCCATTAAAAAGTGAGCTATGATGAATCCTTGTTTACAGACAAATCCTTTAGGACCTTGTTTTGCCACTTGATACAGTACAGCTCTTCCAAGTCTTGTGACTGAGACTAGTTTGGAAATGGGACATCACCTCTTGTGGTGTTCCTTAGCCATTTTTAGCTTTCCTTAGCAATTTATTGCCAAATACTTTAAGTCTCTTTTACTGAGTATTTTTTTTTTTAAAGATTTTATTTATTTACTTGACAGACAGAGATCACAAGTAGGCAGAGAGGCAGGCAGAGAGTGAGAGAGAGGAGGAAGCAGGCTCCCCGCGGAGCAGAGAGCCCGACGCGGGGCCCAATCCCAGGACCCTGGGATCATGACCTGAGCCAAAGGCAGAGGCTTTAACCCACTGAGCCACCCAGGCGCCCCTACTGAGTATTTTAATATTTCTCTATATTATTCTTCCTAGGAGCATTTGGAAATTTTAGTGTATGTGTGTGCGTATAGGCTTTTTTTTGGGGGGGGGGCAGACTTTGGAGTTGGGTTTAAATTTGCCATTGAAAATTAGCAAGATGGTTATGGGGAGAAGGAGAAATCAGGCTGTTAAATAAATGTTAGATAGATTGTTAATGATGGAAAATAAGACACCCAAGATACCAAGCCATTTTTCTTTTTTCTACAATACATTATCTCCTGGTGCTCCTTTTCCCTAGATGGCACTGCCTTACATATTGTTTGGATCTCAGATCTGTGGAGTCTTCTTTTTTTTTTTAATTTTTAAAAAAGATTTTTATTTATTTATTTGACAGATCACAAGTAGGCAGAGAGACAGACGGGGGTGGGAGGGGGAGCAGGCTCCCTGCTGAGCAGAGAGCCTGATGCGGGGCCCATCCCAGGACTCCGAGATCATGACCTGAGCCGAAGGCAGAGGCTTAACCCCACTGAGCCACCCAGGCGCCCCAGATCTGTGGAGTCTTGCCTTAACTCTTCTCTAAGACCAAGTTAATTGCTCTCTGTTCTCTTTTCATAGCAATATGTTCAAAATTGTATATATTTATATGGGTCTGTTATCATCTTATCTGTCTTCACTTTCAGACTGCAAACTTTCTTATTTGTATCCCTTAAGCATAACTCTATGCATGACTCAGGAGGTGCTCGTAATTATTGACTTAATAGAGTGAAACAGTGTAGTTAAGGTAATGTTTAAGTATATTGGGTCAGACATGCCTAAATTTGAATTCTAGACCTGTTGAGCTTTGTGACCCCCTCAAAGTTTCAGTTTCTTCATTGGTGATTCGGGAGTGAGAATAGTTGTCCCATGGGCTCATGGTGTGAGGTAAGATATATCAGCAAAATAGTGCCTGGCATAAATGCTCCATAGTTGATAATTATCAGTGTGATTGATGTAATATTTGGGGATTAGGGCAGGAGTATGTGTACCAGTTAGATGACAGATGAAATGGATCTTTTCTCAGCCCTCAAGTGAGTACTGAGTAGGGATTTAGTTTCAGAGGGGGTTGAAAGGTTTCTGAGTTCCAGGATGGAGTTATGCTGGCCATTAGGGACCAATTTCTTATTCTTGATGAGAGTTCTGTCATTGTGAGAGAGAAACTGAAATTCTAGACTATCCTTTGCCATAATCTGTTATAGATGTGCTAGGATGTTTGGGGCAAATACTGAAAATTTTGCTGGTCTATTTGGTTTAAGTCTTCCTTTTGGTAACTTTGGTTGTAGTTACTAGTTTTGGTTTGGTGGAAGAGATTGTGATTGGCCTAAATTGGTATTTTACTATGTATGCTTAGTATAGTATCAATTTATAGTCTTTCAGTTGGTGATTGAGTTTGTATTTTGTTGTCCCTGTGGTTGAGCAACCTAACATAGACTTCAAGTGTCTATACGAGTAATGGCCTTGGCTTATTTATTGACAGGTAACTTTCAAATGCCTGAAGAATTATGCTCAAGTAGAAAGTAACATTAGGGTTTTGAAATTCAGACATGGGTTCAAATCCCAGTTTTGCTGCTGTGTGTGTGACCTTGTGATCTTGATATCAAGTTTTCTTTTCTGTAAAATGAGGCAGGTAAGGTGAATGGTATCATGTTGCTATTATCATAATTACTGTTGTTATTAATGGTGTTAAGTCAGTGACATATGGCTTAACTAAAAACAATGATGTATTCTTGATGCAGGAACCACATTATAGCTGGAAAACATCCTTGTCACTCCAGCCTCTTCCTGTACTTCTAACTCCTTGCCAAGCTCCCCACCTGATGGTAGTAAGTGGGTTTGTAGACAGCTACTGAATAAAAAATGATGGTAGCATTTAGAAGACACAGCAGTTTGGAACCTGAGCACTGTACAGTGACTCAGTATTTCATGACTGCCCATCATTTAAGAGCTGTGTTTCAGTATGAAGCAGTGCTGGTAACATTGACTGGGCTAATGGAGTAGCTTTACAATGTTTGGTGTTTCTTCAGGGACACCCAGAGAGAGCAAGGGGGGTGAAAAACAGCTTCTGAAAGAGAAAAGGTATTCAAACTATGCTGTACTGCCAAACTGATAACTGTAGAAGCAGAGATGTCTCTATTGATACATAAGTAAACAGAGGGCTAAAAGACTTGATGCATTCTGGTTTAAAATGTTTTTAGGGAATTAGTAACTTTAATATTTTAAAACATAAGCATTGTTACTGAAAGTTTTACAGTGGGGAAAAGCACTAAGCAATCCACATGATGTCATTAGTGGAGGAGATAAAGTTGCAGATAAACAAGAGGCAGGAAAAGGTTCCAAGTTGGAAATAAAGGATGAAGAAATTAAAATCCAGATTTTAGTGTATTCTAATAATAGGTGCCAAAGTTAGTTTACTGCAGAGCCTGATGTCAGAATTGTATTTCTAAACATTTTCTTGCTTCCACTACTTCTTTCAGGGATGCGTAGTCTTTTTTAAAAGATAAGGAAGAGAGTATTGCTGTTTTATAATAGACCTGTGGAGCAAGGTTTCAAGAATTTCATTTATCTTCTAGTTGGGAAAGAGATCTAATAAGAGGTCATGAATACACAGTAGTCTGGCATGATATGCTGTAATCCTTGGATATTACATTACATTTGGAGGCTTTTTCATTCTAATATTTAAAAGTTCTTAGTAGCAGTAGAAGTTATGGGTTAAATTCTAAACTAGGAGACACTTTCCTGGTAACTTCTCAGCAATGTCTCTGACATTTATTTAATTGGAGATCTAAATAGCCACTAATGGATCTTACAGTTTCAATGAGCAATGAAGTTTATTGTCTCGGAAGTAGAATGAAATAGACTCAGAAAATTATATAAAATGTTCATCACCAGTTAGATTTCTTAATAGCCCAGAAAAACCTCTGTATAAATTCTTTTAAAGAAATGGAGCTGAACGGGAAGCAAAAGTAGTTAATGGATGATGTTGGACCTGGGAATTCTGAATGAGTCAATTTAATTCCTGCAGGGTGTCCTGTGTCTCAAAGAAATTAGGGCAATATGTGATACAAAGCTTGCAGAGCTCCCAGTGGGCCTCCTAGTTGTATTTTTTCAGAGGTAGCAGTGGTCATGGCATCTTCCCATACAATATATGATTAGCTTGTTTTCTTCACTTTAGGGACTAGGCACAACAGTTTTAAAAATAATGTTCTCTGGTTGGTTCATCAGGAAGGAACTAAGAGTCATGGCTAAATTCCAACACAGACTGATCTTCTAGTCTTGTCCTTAATTCTCTATTTAGTGAGTGTTAGAGCAGGTTTCTGGACTTCTTAAAACTAATCCAAGGTACAGTAAGAAAAGACAGAGTGAGGGATGCAGCTGTATGTGTGGAACTGTGGTTCGTTGTATCTGAAAATTTTAGGTTTGAATAAATGTTTCCTATGTTATGAGAGAACATTGGTGGGTTTACCACCAGTAATCTCCTGGGTTAGTATTCTGCCACTCTCCTACCTTCTACACACCAGCATTTGGTTGAACAAAATTGATGAGCTAGATCATTCAGCAAATGATAGATCTCCCTTAGTCAAGGGTTATTGTCCCCAAATCACAAACAAATCCATTAGTTTATAGAACTTCATGTAGATTGGTATGTATTTTCTAGCTATCCATACTCTTGCTACCTGTTACTGTCCTATGTCATTATACTTGTTTAGGAGCGTGTCCATATTTTTGAATATTGTAAACTACTTTTTGGTATCAGGATAATACTAGACTCATAAAATTGGTTGGGAAATATTCTTGCCTCTATATACAAGAGATATTTTTGGGGAAGAGATTATGTAGAACTGGTATTTTTTATTTAAATGTTTGGTAGGGGACACCTGGGTGGCTCAGTGGATTAAATCATCTGCCTTCGTCTCAGGACCAAGTTTTGCATGGGGCTCCTTGCTCATCAGGGATCCTGCCCTGCTTGTACACGCTCTCTCTCTCTCTCACAAATAAAATCTTTAAAAGTAAAATGTTTGGTAGAATTCACCAGTGACACCATCTGTGTCTGGAGACTTTCTAAAGATTTTATTTATTTATTTGACAGAGGGAGATCACAAGTAGGCAGAGAGGCAGGCAGAGAGAGAGAGGAGGAAGCAGGCTCCCCACTGAGCAGAGAGCCCGATGTGGGACTCGATCCCAGGACCCTGAGATCATGACCTGAGCCGAAGGCAGCGGCTTAACCCACTGAGCCACCCAGGTGCCCTGGAGACTTTCATTAAAGATTTATTTACTTACTTGTCGGAGAGAGAGATAACAAGTAGACAGAGAGGCAGGTGTGTGGGGTGGGGAACCCAGGCTACCTGAGCAGGGAGCCCTATGCAGCGCTGGATCCCGGGACCTTGAGATCATGACTTTGAGCCTAAGGCAGAGGCTTAACCCACTGAGCCACCCAGGCACCCCTGGGTCTGGAAATTGTTTAAAGATATATTAAAATCGTGGTGCCTGACTGGCTCAGTTGGTGGAGCATGTGACTATTGATCTCAGGGTTGTGAGTGTGAGTCCCACATTGACGGTAGTAATTACATAAAAAATTAAAAAAAAAAAAAGAACTCCCCCCCGCAAAAAAAGGGAATTTAAAATCCCTAATTATATTTCTTTAATTGACAGAGGACTGTTCAGTTTTTTTCTTCCTGTTTAGTTTTGATAGGTTGTGACTTTCAAGAAATTGGTCCATTTCAGTGGGGCTGTTGAATTTATGTGCATAGAGTTTATAATATTTCCTACAATACTTTTAATATCTGTAGAGTTTAGTGATATCCCTTCCTTCATTAATGATAGTGGTAATTTTGTATCTCCTGTTTTTTTCTGTCCGTTTATCAGTTTTAGTTGTCTTTTGAGAATCAGCTCTTGGTTCCATTGATTTACTTCTGTGGATTTCGTGTTCGATATTAATGATTACTACTCTTACTATTTGCTTCTGTTTGTTTTGGATTTATTTTGTTCTCCCCCACCCAGTTTTATTGATGTAAAATTGAAATATGGCACTGTGTAGTTTAAGGTACATCACATAATGGCTTGACTTTCATATATTGTGAAATGATTATCACAATAAGTTTAGTCAGTGTCTATCATCTACAGATACCAAGAAGAATTCCTGATGAAACTCTTGAGATTGATTTTTTTTAACAGCTTTCAAAATAGCATATAACAGTGTTAATTGTAGTAATACTGTTGTATATATTTGCTCTTTTAGAATTCTTTTACGTTTTGAGAATTTTCTTTTCTAAGGTACACATTTGAGTGTCTTAGTTTCCTTCTAAGCACTACTTTAGCCACCCCTCACAAATTTAATGTGTTTTTCATTTAGTCTAAAATAATACCTAATTTTCCTTAAGACTTCTCTTTTTGGCCCATAGATTAATATATAACCAATTATTTGTTTATTTTCAGATAGTATGTATTATTTCTAGCTTAATTCCCTTATAGTCAGAAAACATATTTGTATGACTCAGATCTTTATAAATTTCTTAAGCTTCGTTTTATGGTCAGGATATGGTTTATCTTGAATGAATGTTCCATGTTCACTTGAAGAAAATGTGTGTTCTCTTTTTGAATGAAGCGTTTTTAAAAATTTCTACAAATGTCAATTAGATCCTCTTGATTGTTAGTGATGTTATTAAATTCTGTATGTTTGCTGGTTTTCTTGCTATTTTGTAAACATGAGAGGAATGCTGAGTCTGACTGGGTTTACTTCTCATTTCAACGTCATCAGTTTTAATTTTATATATTTTGAAGCTCTGTTGTTAGGCCCGTATACATTTAGGATGTTATATGCTCTTGGGAAATTGGTTCTGTCATTTTGTAGAGTACTCTTTAGACTTGGAAATTTTTTTGCTCTCAAGTCTAGTTTGTTTGATAGTAATATAGCTACTCCATCTTTCTTTTGGTTAGTTACTCTTTGCATCCTTTTAACTTTTAACCTTTCTCTGTCATTATACTTAAAGTAGGTTTCTTATAGATAGCATGTAGTTGGGTCTTTTTATTAAAAATTTCTCACAATCTTTTAATTGGTGTTTATATAGCATTTACTTTTGCTATAATTGACATGTTTGGATTTAGTGCCACCATTTATTTGTTTTCTGTTTGTGACCTTTGTTTTTTTTCCTTTGTTTCTTCCTTTTTGCTTTCTTTTCTTTTTTTTTTAATGTGAAAGCATTTTTTTTTTAAAGATATTAATTTATTTGACAGAGATCACAAGTAGGCAGAGAGGCAGGCAGAGAGAGAGGGAGGGAAGCAGGCTCCCTGCTGAGCAGAGAGCCCGATGTGGGGCTTGATTCCAGGACCCTGGGATAATGACCAGAGTCAAAGGCAGAAGCTTTAACCCACTGAGCCACACAGGTGCCCTTTTCAGTTGGACTGTTTTTCACTAATTTATTGCAGTTTTGACTATTCTCTTTGTATGGTTTCTTTAGTGGTTCTGAGGATTACAGTATACATACTTAGAATTAATATGTTATCACTTTATGGGGGACTGTAGAAACCTTACTACCATATAGGTCCCTTTACCTTCTTCCCTATGTGGTGCTATTGTTATATATCTACATACGTTGAAAACAGTACCAGCTAAGATACAGTTTTTGCCTTTAACCATCAAACATTTTATGTATTCAAGAGGGAGACAATAGTTACTTTACATTTACCCAAATGTTACCATTTTTATGGCTTTTCCTTAATTCCTGAAGTTCTAGGTTTCCCTATTAGTTTCCCTTATGCCTGCAGAACTTCTTTTAGCTTTCCTTTTAGAGTATATCTGCTAGTACAAATTATTTTAGTTTTCCTTCATTCAAGATGTCTTTATCATCTTCATTCTTAAAGAATGTTTTGCTGGATGTAGAATTCTAAGTTGATCATCCTTCCTCCCTCCCCCCAGCACTTTTGTAAAGGCTTTCATTGTTTTTGATGAGAAATTCATAGTCATTCAAGTTGTTATTCTTACAGATCTTATATTGTTTCTGGCTGCTTTCAAGATTTTTTTGTTTTTGTTTTCAGCAGTTTAATAATGATGTACCCAGGTGTGGATTTCTTTGAGCTTATACTGCTTGGGTTTATTTCTTGAATCTAAGTTTGTCTTTCACTAAATTTTGGACATTATATTATTCTGTTTTTTTTTTTTTTTTTTTTTTTTTTTTTTTTTTTTTTTTTTTTTTAAAGATTTTATTTATTTATTTGACAGAGAGAGATCACAAGTAGGCAGAGAGGCAGGCAGAGAGAGAGGAAGGGAAGCAGGTTCCCCGCTGAGCAGAGAGCCCGACGCGGGACTCGATCCCAGGACCCTGAGATCATGACCTGAGCCGAAGGCAGCGGCTTAACTCACCGAGCCACCCAGGCGCCCCTATTATTCTGTTTTTAAATTGAAGTATAATTCTCATATAACAGTTTCAGGTGTACAATCTAATGTATGTATGATATTTGTATAATGTATGACATTTGCATATATTATGAAATAATTACCACAATAAATCTAGTTAACAACATCTGTCACATGAGTACATAGTTAACAAAAAAATGTCTTTTTCTTGTAATGAGGTTTACTCCCTTAGCTTTCACTGATGAAATACAGTATTATTAGCTATAGTCACCATGCAGCACATTATATGGCTTATTTTAAAACAGAAAATTTGTACCTTTTGACTCCCTTTACCCATTTCTCTTAACTACCCTCCCACCAAATCCCCTGCCTCTGGAACCCCTAGTCTGTTTTCTCTATGAGCTTGTTGTTTTTGTTTTGTTTCGTTTTTAGATTTCACATGTGAAAGCATATGGTTGTCTTTCTCTGACTTATTTTACTTAGTGTAATGCTGTTGAGGTCCATCCATATTGTTACAAATGGCAAGATTTTATTATCTTTTAAAGATTTTATTTATATATTTGTCTGAGAGAGCGAGTGCACACAAGTAGGGGGAGTAGCAGGCAGAGGGAGAAGCAGGCTCCCCACCGAGCAAAGAGCTCAACGCAGGGCTGGATCCCAGGACCAGATCATGACCTGAGCCAAAGGCAGAAGCTTATCTGACTGAACCACCAAGTTGTCCCAATTTCATTACTTTTTATTGGTTGAATAATACATATATGAATGAACAGACATGTGAACTGATATGAATATACATATAGATCACCTTTTTCTTAATTCATCCATTTTTGGTCACTTAGGTGTTTTCTTACCTTGACTATTGTAAATAATGTTACAATGAAAGTGGGATGTGTATGTTTTTTAGTGTTTTCAGTTTCTTCAGGTATACCCAGAAGTGGAATTGCTGGATCATTTAGTAGTTCTGTGTTTAGTTCTGAGGAACTTCCATACTGTTTTCCGTAGAGGCTAGTAGTTCCAATTTACATTCCAATCAATAAGGAAGAGTTCCCTTTTCTCCGTATCTTTGCCCACATTTATTATGTCTTATCTTTTTGATAATAGCCATTCCAGCAAGTGTGAGGTTTTGATTTACACTTGGTTTTGCTTTACATTTCCCTAATGATTAGTGATGTTGAACTCCTTTTCATGTTTCTGATGACCATCTGCATATCTTCTTTGGAAAAATATCTTTTGAGGTCTTTGGCCTTTTCTAAAAAAAGTAGATTGTTATTGCATAAGTTCTTCATATTTTGGATACCAGCCCTTTATTGCATATATAATTTGCAAATATTTTCTTCCATTCAGTATGTTGTCTTTTCATTTTGATGTTGTTTTCTCTGCTGTGCAGACGCTTTTTAATTTCATGTACTCTCAATTTTTATTTTTGATTTTGTGTCAAGATTCAAAAAAATTCTCAAGACCTGCATCAAGGAGCTTACCACCTGTATATTTTCTTCTAGGAGTTTTATGGTGATGGGTCTTATTTCAAGTCTTTATTTTGAGTTAATTTTATATGTGGTGTAAGATAATGGCAGTTTCCCCAACATCATTTATTGAAGAAACTGTCATTTCCCCCTTGTACATTCTAGGGTCCTTTATCATAAATTAATTGGCCACATATGCATGGGTTTATTTCTGGTCGCTCTTTTGTTTCATTGATTGGTGGGTCTTTTTTATGCCAGTATCATACTGGTTGGACTATAGTTTGTACTAGAATTTGAAGGCAGGGAGTGTAAAGTCTTTTTTCTCAAGATTGCTTTGACTTTTTCAGTATTTTGTGATTTCATTCTCTTTCTCTTATTCTGGGATTTCAGTGACATGAATATTAAACCTTTTAAAAATCTTTTTTTTTTTAAGCTTTATTTATTTATTTATTCATTTGACAGATCACAGGTAGGCAGAGAGGCAGGCAGAGAGAGAGGGGAAAGGAGGCTCCTGGCCAAGCAGAGAGACCAATGCGGGACTCGTGACCTGAGCCAGGGGCAGAAGCTTTAACCCACTGAGCCACCCAGATGCTCCATGGACCTTTTAAAATTGTCTTACAAATCCTTGAGGCTTGGTTCTTTCTTTTTCCTATCTTTTTTCCTCCCTTTTTTCCAGGTTGGATAATTCTTATTTATCTTGAGGTTCATTGACTTTTTCCTCTGTCATCTCCATTCTTCTGTTGAGCCCATCTAATGAGATTTGTTTTGTTACTGTATTTTTTAGATCTGAGATTTTCATTTGGTTCTATTTTATAGCTTTTATTTACATGGTGAAACTTCCTATTACATTCATTTCATCCTTGGAGCATGATGATGATAGTCTTTGTCTCATATTTCCAACATTGGGGTCATCTTGATGTTGGCATCTATTCAGTGACTTTTTCCTTTGGTAGTTGTTGAATTTTCTTGATTATTCATATGTTCAGTTATTTTGGACACTTTGACTATTACGAGCCTCTGGGTTTTGTTTACATCCTATGTAAAATGACTTGTTTTGTTTTAGTGTGCATTTGACCCAGTTAGGTTCCCAAAAGATCCAGCCTGCCTTCTTCTGTGGGCTTTGTTTCTAATGTCATTCTGGTTTTCAGAACCTCAGAAGTACTGTTTGGATCATTCCTGGCTACATACTTTGTAGGGCGTTAACCAGAAACCTGGCAAGTAGCTTAGTTCTCAAGGCCTTTGATGTATTCTTTAGGATCAGATCCACATATCACAGTTTAGGGATGAGTCCAGGAGTTCCCATACAACTTTGTGGGGTCTGTTTCTCTAGATGTTTCCTTTGCAAATTTCCCCCTACTATCACTTACAACCCTTTTCCCACTTTGCTGATCCTCTATCTACAAACCTGGGGCTTTATTATCCCTCTTTTGCTGTGTCCTTTCCTCAACTGAATCTATCTCAGAGGCCTAGAGAATAGACAAAAAAATAATCAACAGAGATTCCTCTCTCTATCCGTGGCTCTCCCACCCCCACCAAGCATTTTTGGACCATGGTTGCTACGGTTAGAGAGGATCCTGCCTGCTCCTAGGTGCCATAGATGCTTATAGCTTGCAGGCTTGGTTTTGCCTGGAGGCTGTGGCAGGAGAAAGGGGAAAAACCCAGGGGACTTTTCCTACTCTCTTGTCTTTTCTTCCTGCCATTGTCCCCTTGCCCTTCCTCCCCCAACACACACACACACACACACACACACACACACACTCTCTCTCTCTCTCTCTCTCTCTCTCTCTCTCCTCAGACTCAAAGGAGAAGGTACGTCTTTTGGAGGCTTTTCTGTTCATGCTTGGTATATATTTCTGGCAATTGGGTTGCCTTTCATCCAGCTAGGGAGATTGGGAGGAAAGAAAACAACCAGGAAATAGCACCAGATTGCTTGTGCTTTGAGTTCTGATTTCCTTTTCTTTTTTTTTTTTTTCTTTTTATTAAAAGATTTTGTTTATTTATTTGACAGAGAGATAGAGATTACAAGTAAGCAGACAGAGGGAGAGGGAGAAGCAGGCTTCCTGCTGAGCAAGGAGCCTGGATGCGGGGCTTGATCCCAGGACCCCGAGACCATGACCTGAGCCGAAGGCACACGCTTAATGACTGAGCCACCCAGGCGTCCCTGATTTCCTTTTCTAATCTACCTTCTTCAGCTTAGTTTTTATTTTTTTTTTTATTTTTTTTTAAAAGATTTTATTTATTTATTTGAGAGATAGACAGTGAGAGAGAGAGCATGAGCGAGGAGAAGGTCAGAGGGAGAAGCAGACTCCCTATGGAGCTGGGAGCCCGATGCGGGACTCGATCCCAAGACTCCAGGATCATGACCTGAGCTGAAGGCAGTCGTCCAACCAACTGAGCCACCCAGGCGCCCCTTCAGCTTACTTTTTAGAGCCCCAGCTTCTGCATGCATGCTGTCCAGGGCTTTTTTTTTGTTTAAAAAAATTTTTTTTTTTTAAGATTTGACTTTTTTATTTGAGGAAGAGCATGAGAAAGGGAGGGTCAGAGGGAGAAGCAGACTCCCTGCAGAGCAGAGAGCCTGATACGGGACTCAGTCCCAGGACTCCAGGATCATGACCTGAGCCGAAGGCAGTCACCAATCAACTGAGGCACCCATGAGCCCTTGTCCAGGGTTTTTGGTTACATTCAGTGGATAGGGTAGAGTGTGCGTACCTAATCTTACCCAGAACCCCGTGCATTGGTTTTCAGCATTATATCACATTTAATGGACTCCTTGTAATGATGATGGTAGCAGATACTAAATGCTTTCCCTATACCTGTTTCTCAAGAAGGCATTTTTGTAAATGCTGTATGTGTTTTAATTGATTTAATTTTTAAAATTGATAGAATTTTTAAATAGCTCTGTGAGATAGAAACTGTTATCTCCATCTTATATTTGGGAAAAGTGAGTTACTGCAGAATTAAGGAATGTGTGAAGGGGATATACAGCTAAGCAAGTAGTAAGACAAGAGTTAAAACCTAATGTAACTGTCTCCAGAGTCTCGTCATAACAACCAGACTAACCCTACTTCTATTTCATTGTGTTTTGACATCCGTTATATGAGAAAATGAATGGGACCTCTTATAATAACTTGACTGAACTGTACTGAAATGATTATTAGCCATTTTACTTCTGTAGGATGGGCTTTATTAATTACATTAAAATTTTAATTTTTCTTCTGATTCTGGCTTTAATAGATTTTGGTAAAGGGTTGGCCTGTTACTTTGTTTTAAAGAGTATGAAATTCACTGTTTGCAGGTTAAAATTTTGTTGCGTATGATGAAGCCTTTCCCTAAAGCAGTTTTTCTTATGACTAAAGGTCTTCTGTTACACATACAACGTTGATTTATAGCATTTGGTTAGTTCTAGGAATCCCCCTTTTAATTTAGTCATAGAAGCCTGTGTTGGGCTTCGAAGGAAACTTCTTGTAATTTCTTTTTAAAAAAGCTATCCATGCACACAAAACAGGGCACATGAGTTCTCCTTCTCATTCTATTTCATAAATATCTAATTTTTCCCAGAAGGAGGTAAAGAAACTTTTAAATATAGAAAATCACTTTCTTTATGAAAAAGTTTTTAAGAGAGAAAAGTAAAAATTAAAAAAAGTAGTCGAAATGCCTAAAGACCAATCAGTAGAATAGTATTAGGGCCTGAAAATGTGACAGTATACTAATTTTTCCTGCTTTAGCTCATATGTGAAGATTAGTATTCGTTTTTTTATATGAAGACACAGATTTTTATTCAATATTTATGGTGGACCCTTGATGCTTATGGGAAATGCATCCAGGCATATTAGTGACTTGACAAGTTAGCAAAACTTGTCAAGTATTTGCTAAAGGTCTGTAGCACTGACTTCTTTTGGGGTCCATCTTCACATTATTACTGCATTATTATGATGTCTGTGTATCTTTGTGAAAATGCATTATGATGTGGTCTCTGAGTTGTGGTCTTTGTGTTTGATTAGGGATGTTCACTAGCAAATTGTTTTATAGACAAGCAAGTTGAGTTTTCCTTCAGCAGTTCTTTGGATATAAAAAAAGATTTAGTAAATCTTTTAAATGATTTAGTAAAACCATTATTAAAGTACTGTTAATGAAAAGGTATATTGAACATAGGAAATAGTCATTAGAGACCTTTTGAAATGAATTTTTTTCAGGAATAGAGGTTAGTAGAGATGAGAATTTTCAGACTCCTAATTGAAACTGTGGTTTTTTTTTTTTTTTTTTTTTTAAAAGATTTTATTTATTTATTTGACAGAGAGAGATTACAAGTAGGCAGAGAGGCAGACAGAGAGAGAGGAGGAAGCAGGCTCCCTGCTGAGCAGAGAGCCCAATGCGGGACTCGATCCCAGGACCCTGAGATCATGACCTGAGCCGAAGGCAGCGGTTTAACCCACTGAGCCACCCAGGCGCCCCGAAACTGTGGTTTTGAGAACATTTGAATCCTCAGGAGTTATCTTTGTGAAGGAGATTGCCTCAGAGTAGCCCTATTGGTATTAGAAAGAAGTAAGGATTAATTAGTTGTTTAAAATGAGTTGAAATGGTATGACAGGCATTTAATTAGTAGTTAGTTCCCTTTGCCATTATGCTTTTAAAAAGTTCTTATTTGGAGAATTTTTCTCTGTTATATTTAGTTTTCAAACCCTAGTGTCAAAGAAAACATATCTTCTGCTCAGTTTTATTGTTGCCACCCCAAAAGAGCTATTTTAAAATCCATGTTGCTACTGTTTGGGATATTATATATATATATATCCTAACAGTGTAAAAACCTACCAGTAAATAAGCCATTCACCTCCAGTCCTCCCAAGGCAAACTTGATTGCTTGCCAAATTACCATAAATTTAACAACATTAATAAAGGACAAAAGAAGACAAACCAGATACTGGCAGTTTTAACAGAAAAACCTAGAGACTTGCCTTTCCTGGACCCTTAGATTCAGGTGTTGTTCCTTGGTGGAGAAGTCTACCAAGAGCGCCTCTGTGGGCAGAGAGGCAATGCTTGAGTGGTTTGTGAGGACCAGGACAGCAGTTAGGAGTTAAATATTACATCTTATGGGTCTGTTTGCCTCAGAGATGAAAGGAATGCCCTTGTTATTAAAGGCCTGCTTGCTATTTGGCAGCGGAAACTATCTACAGTAGTTTTTGAGACTCAGGAAAGAAGAAAGGCGAAGAGAAGGGAGTAGCTGGCACTTGAGGAAATGGAGGAAGTGAAGCAGCTATATATACACCCTTAGGAGAAGCAGCTATAAGGAGAAAGGAGGTAGAACCTTTGCATTCTGAGCAAGTCTTGTTCAAAGTTGTATGTATCTGTATGCATTCAAAAGTGGCATAGCTGGAACTGAAATTTCGATTTCCTTACTGATACTCAAGAAGCACAGCAGGTAGGTTATCTGCAGAAGCTGGGCTATTATCCTATGTAGATTTTAAATTATCTTTGGATGCTTAAATGTCACTGCTTCACACAGGTCTTCCTGGATACCCAATCATCCCATATTATCTCCTTTGTTTTAAATGACATATGTTTATTGTGGGATATTTTTATATTTGTTTCCTAGTTTCTTTTCTTTTTATCTGTTGTTTGAATAAGTGAATGAATAAATAAATGAATGAGTAAAAGCAGAGGCAAAGTAGCTTTGTGGGTTTATGACCATAGAGGAAAGGGTGAACAGTATAGGTGTTTGTGAATCGGTATAATACACATTCATTGTTGATGTATGCTGGCGATGATTAGGTCATGTGTGAAACAGGTTTTTATAATTGCCTTGCCTACTCCAGAACCTCTGGGCCAGAGTTCATAAATGCCAAGCCCGAGAGCTGTAACCACTTTTCCCTCATCTGCGTAGATAGCACAGATGGAAGAGCACATCCTCACTGAGCCCAGGTGGAAACCCCTGCCAGTTGATCTGAATTGCCAGAGAAGATGAAAAACATTGACATCCAGACCACTATCTACACAGGGGGCCTGTCTATGCAAGAGCCTAGTGTTTAGCTAGTGTTTCTTGAAGAGTTAGAAGTTTTTTTGGAGTCAGTGTTGAAAGTCGCATCATTTTTTTGAAGGGTAATCTTGAAATTTTATGATTTTGTGGAAAGTTACTATTTACTTCAGAAAAATAATTTCTAAGGTTAGTTTATTTAGAACAGTGGTCCATTTTGAGAATTTGGGCCATTTGAAGAAAAGAGGCCTTACTTGATTATGTCCCTGAGGTACCTGAAATTTAAAATTTTTAGGATGGTTCTTAATTCTCTGTGGTAAGTACTAAAGAGACTCTCTCCTTCCCCGAACAAACCAACCCACAGACAAGCCCACTGGAATTTTGAGAGAAGTTCTTTGCTTAATAAGATTGAATTGCCCAAACAATTTTTTAAAAGATTTATTTATTTATTTGTGTGAGAGAGAGAGAACGGGCAGGAGGAGTAGAGGGGAAGAGAGAGAGAGAAGCAGACTTCCTGTCAAGCAGGGAGCCCGATGTGGAACTCCATTTCAGGACCTGGAGATTATGACCTGAGCTGAAGGCAGTTGTCTAACTGAGCCAACAAATTTTTTAATGTGTGCTTTCAAACTGACTGTCTTTGGGAATGAGTTACGTCTGTAGTTGGAAGTAAGTCCAGATTTGCACGTAAAACTGAGAACAGATTGTTGTCTTTTGAGAAATTATTAAAGATCTTGTCCAGAGTTCTAAAATTGGGAGAAAATGGAACATTATATTCCTAATTCTTGAAGTACTACTATAGTGAATGATAATCTTTTCTAGCCCCTTAAAAAGAGATTGCCTCAGATATAATGTTTGTCTTCACAGTGGTAATTCTGAAGTGGTTAGAAAGAAAAGGAAAATATGTTTGGTTCTAAAAACTAAGAGAAGCCTAGATGTAGAACACAGTATCTTAATTCATTTCCCAGGTTATAAATAAATATTGAAACATTGGAGTAGATTTTAAAATGCCAGTTTCAGAGCCCAGAGGATTTTATTTTATACCAAAACTATGAAATATAAAACATGGATTTTTCTATTAGAAGACATCTGTAAATGAGTGTCCTTTTAGAATATTAAAGGATAGAACAAGGTTACCAATGACTTGTTCCTGAACTTGTTGGAATGCCTTATGATTGAGTGTATTCCTGAGTTTTACTGTTGGAGTAAATAGGTAATAGTGGCAGGGCTGATTTATCTTCTAATTCCAGTTGTCATTGCTGTAATGTAGGAGATGGTGATATTTGATTATCCCAATTTAAAAATTGGCATTTTAAAAATGTATTGTTTGAAAATAATTTCAGATTTACAAAAAAGTTGTAGGAATAAAAGCATTTCACAGAACATTGTGTACCCTTTATACTGAGATCAGACTATTAACATTTTACTTCATTTGCTTTATGATGTGTGTATTCTGTGTGTCGCTTTACATAGGTAAGCTGTATGTACCATGGCCCTTTATTTCCAAATGTATATTTTTCAAGATTGGGAATATTTTCTTATGTGACTATTTTTGTTACAATTTTATGACATTTAAAAATGATTTTTATCTACTGCTGCTTAGTTGGCCCAATAATGTTGTTTATAGCATATTTACCCACTAGGGTAGGATCCAGTCTAGGGTCAGGATTTGCCTTTAGTTAGGTCTCTTGAGCCCTCTCTAGTCTGAAACATTTTCACAGGCCTCCTTTATCTTTTATAATATTGACATTTGTCAGAATTATTCCCTCTCCTATTTAATGGAATGTCTCTCATTTTGGCTTTGTCTGATGGTTCCTCAAGATTAGATTTAGTTTATGCATTCTCAACTGAAATAGTACTATATGGAGGATATTGTTTCCTTTTCATGGTATTACTTCTGTAGGCACATGATGTCATCTGAGCTTCATCTGTTGATTTTGATCACTCAGTCAGGATGTTGTCTAATTTCTCAATTGTGTCATTACTAGTTTTTTTCCTCCAAGAGCAGTTTGTGGTTGATATGCTTTAAGCTTGCTTCTCATCAAGATTTCCCCAAAATCTACCTTTCATTTTAAATACTTCACCAGCAAAAAATAGGTTATCATTGTTTTTTCTTACTAATGTAAATTGAAATAAAAGAACAATATTATTACCAATAATTCCACTTAGTAGTGAAATACATAATGATGCTATTAACTGGAAAAATTAGTATTGGTAATAATAATTTTATGTTATGTTAAAGGTTTTTGGAGAGAAAAATGACTAACTTGTATATTTATTGGACATATATTTTCAATATATAGCAAATGTGTGAATTTTGGCATTTACACAGTCAAGTTGTAGTGTGTGTTGTTTAAAAAACAAGAGACTCCTCTGTTTAGCAGGTAAAAGTAGTCTTTTCTCGGCAAGAAAAGAAATTTATTTGAGGCATTTGTCATGCTCCTTACTGCATTCTGTCTTTCCAGAGTAGCTTGGTAACCAGGTCTTCTGTTTGAGAATACTCTGAGATATTTGTCAAAGCTGGTATTTTTCCATTTGTCTTCTCAAGTATATTAGACTGGATTGGATTGCTACTGTAGATGGACAGATGAAGCAAAGAGAAGCTTATTTCTTCACGGGGTAATACTTGATTTCTGCATATCTGTGCATTTAAAAGAGCAACTGTAAAATCTAACCTAATTAATTTAGAATCACTGCTTTTTAAAGCACTGTAGTGTATGAGTATTTTCACTGTATTCTCCCCAATTGTACATGTGAGTTAGCCCTAAAGGAAAATTTTCTGGGACAAGGTTTGCTTTAGCCTTTCATATACCAAGGAATGTTGGGAAGTGAGGGCCACATTATTCTACTGTTGTAGGCATTTATCTCTTGCTTAACTATATTTTAAATGAGAGGCCTGTGAATAATACATAAAACCCTAAATGGTAGAGCTGGAAGTGACTTTAGACATACTCCCAATTCCTTCCTCTTCTAGATAACGTAGCTTCATTCCAAAGGTAAAATGATTTGCATGTGGTTAGTAAGTGGCAAAACTGGTAGTAAGATTCTCAGACTGAAAGGATAGTCTTCTTTTTACCACCTGTTTTGCTTCAGATTTATTTTGCCCAACTAAACAAATTCTGGGAATATTGCCTTGAGACTTTGGTTTATAGGGTGTGTGTAGATGACTACAGTTCTGTCCGTCATCACAAAATCACTGAGTGCTAAGACCAATGCTTGGTGTTATTTAAGTGTTACATTTGTTTAAGAGGATACACAATTAAGTAGTATTTTTTCAAGTTTCTGTTTGTTTCCTAAGTTGCTTGTCTCAACGTGTAGCAGCATTTTGACAGCATAGAAATAAATTCTGAGTTACCTAAAGAACAATTGCCAACTTAGTGGTTTAATCATTCAGCACAAGCTATGAAAAGTGAAGATTAAGATTTGACACTAGGGAGAAGAAGTAGAAATACTTTCAGGTCTATAAAGTAGTTACACCACAAAATCCATGCATCACAGTTAAATATTTATTAAACGTATTTCTGTACTCAGGATGTTTTTGGATTAAAAACCCAAGGACTGGGGAGCCTACGTGGCTCAGTGGGTTAAGCCTCTGCCTTGGGCTAAGGTCATGATCTCAGGGTCCTGGGATCAAGCCCTGCATCTGGCTCTCTGCTCAGTAGGGAGCCTGCTTCCCCCTACTCTCTGCCTGCCTCTCTATTTGTGATCTATCAAATAAATAAAATCTTTACACACACACACACACACACACACACACACACCCCCAAGGACTTGATTACCTACTTTTCAGCCATTGCAGATGAGCACTAGCAACAATTAGAGAAAGTTATAGCTAACTTCTGCCACCAGTAAGAAGTATAGGTAAAGGAGATAAAGTAATATCTAAGTTGAGGATATGCAGGCCCCTACTTATTTTATCACGGGATGGCACTTTGATTGATGTTTATAATCATTAAATTTTATTGCCAGAAGGGCCCTTAAGAATTATCTTCATTTTCTTGTTTTACAATCGATGAAGTAACTTGAAATACCAAGAACACATTGAATTATGTCCCATAAATTATGTGTGAGAAGTTAGCTAAGTACGTATTGCATTTTACTATTTTTAAATTTATTTTAATGATTTTATTTATTTGAGAAAGAGAGAGCCACCCAGATGCCCTAAGTATGTAATGCATTTTAGAAAGCTTCCTGTGGAAGCTAGTTGAAAAGTTTTGGCATTTAAAAAGCTTAGCAACCGTTTTTTAAAACACCTATTTCCTAATGATACCAAACAAATAAGGCATATCTCACATGGACCTCACTTCAGAAGTAATTAAAACTTACTATAATAATACAATTACAGAGGAAAATTTTTTTTAGATTTTATTTATTTATTTATTTGTCAGAGAGAGAGAGAGAGAGAGAGAGAGCAAGCGAGATTGCGTGCACACTGCGCGCTAGTGAGCGCTCAAGCAGGCAAGAGTGGCAGGCAGAGGCAGAAAGAGAAGCAGGCTCCCTGTCGAGCAAGGAGCCCTATGCATGACTCGATCCCTGGGATCATGACCTGAGCCAAAGGCAGCAGCTTAACAGCCTGAGCCACCCAGGTGTCCCTACAGTGGAAATCTTTAAGAAAAACAGAATCAGCCACTATTGAGCTATGTGACTTTGGGAATTTATTTCCTGTTCTGTAAATGATAGTAATAATCACCTCTTCTTATAGCATATTAGTCTTTAAATTTGTGCTAGAGAACACAAAACATAAAATTCAACATCTTATTTTAATTTTTAATTTTTATTCATTTTTAAAGATTTCATTCATTTATTTGACAGAGAGATAGAAAGTGCAAGTAGGCAGAGTGGCAGGGAGAGGGAGAAGCAGGCTCCCCGCCAAGCAGGGAGCTTAACACGAGACTCAGTACCAGGACCCTGGGATTATGACCAGAGCTGAAGGCAGATGTCCAACCAGCTGAGCCACCCAGTGCTCCAACTTTTTTTTAATTAATTAATTTTTATTTAAATTCAGTTAACATATATTATAATATTGGTTTCATGGTAGAGGTCAATGATTCATCAATCTTTTTTTTTAAGATTTTATTTATTTATTTGACAGAGAGAGATCACAAGTAGGCAGAGAGGAAGGCAGAGAGAGAGGGAAGCAGGTTCCCTGCTGAGGACCTTGAGATCATGACCTTAGCCGAAGGCAGAGTCTTAACCCTCTGAGCCACCCAGGCGCCCCCATCAGTTTTATATAATACCCAGTGCTCAGACATCTTGTGCCCTCCTTAATATCCATCACCCAGTTATCCCATCCCCCACCCCTCTACCTTCCAGCAGTCGTTGGTTTGTTTCCTGTGCTTAAGAGTCTCTCATGGTTTATTCTCCTCTCTGACTTCAACTTATTTTATTTTTTTCCTCTCTTCCTCCATGATCCGCTGTTTTGTTCCTTAAATTCCACATATCAGCGAGATCATACAATAATTGTCTTTCTCTGATTGTTTGACTACTTAGCATAACACCCTCCAGTTCCATCCACTTTGCTGCAAATGGCGAGATTTTTTTTTGATGGCTCATTAGTATTCCACACATTAACTGTTCTTAAGTGTACAGTTAGCTCAGTAGTATTAAGTATATCACCACCATACATCTATAGAACTTTTTTTTTTTTTAAGATTTTATTCATTCATTTAGAAAGAGAGCAAGCGAGCAGGAGGATGAACAGAGGGAGAGGGAGAGAATCTCAAGCAGACTCTACAGCAAGCATAGCACAGAGCCGGACACAGTGCTGCATCCCACAAACCTGAGATCATGACCTGAGCCAAAACCAAAAGTTGAAGGCTTAACTGACAGCTACCCAGGTGCCCCTAGAACTTGTAATCATTTCAGACAGATTCCATACCCACGAAGCAGTTATTCCCTAGTTCCCCCTTATCCCTAGCCTTTGGCAAACACCATTCTATTTCTGTCTTTATGAATTTAACTATTTTATTTTAGGTTTCTCATGTGAGTAGAATTATATAGTATTTGTCTTTTTGTATCTAGCTTATTTATATTATTATAGTGTAATGTCTTCAAAAGGTTCATCTGTGTTTTAGCATAAGTAAGCTGTTTTTTTTTTTAAAAGGCTGAATAGTATTACATTGCAGGAATAAACCACATCTTGTTTATCCATTCATCTGCCAGTTGCCTTTGGGTGTCTTCCACCTTTTGGCTGTTATGGATAAGGCTGCTGTGAGCGTGATATACAGGTATCTCTTTGAGTCTTGTTTTCAATGCTTTTGGGTTTATAATGGGATGTAGAATTGCTGGGTCATGTGGTAATTCTATTTTTAACCTTTTCAGGAACTTCGATACTGTTTTCCTTAGCAGCTGCACCATTTGACATTCCTGCAGCAGTGCACCAGGGTTAAAATTTCTCCATATTCTCACTATAACTTGTTATTTTTGTTTTGTTTTGTTTTGTTTTGTTTTGTTTTGTTTTGTTTTTGTTAGTAGCCATCCTAATGGGTATGAGGATAATATCTTTTGTAGTTTTGATTTTGTAGCATTTCCCTAATGATTAGTGATGTCGAGCATCTTTTCATGTTCTTATTAGCTATTTGTTTATTTCCTTTGGAGAAAGGTCTTTTCAAGTCCTTTGCCCATTTAAAAAAAAGTTATTGTTAAGATTTTTCTTTTAGAGCAGAGCACCTGGGTGGCTGAGTTGCTTAATCAGCTGCCTTCGGCTCAGGTCATGATCCCAGTGTCCTGGGATCAAGCCTCACATTAGGCTCCGTGTTCATTGGGGAGCCTGCTTCTCTCTCTCTTTTTTTAAAAGAGCAGTTTTAGGTTCACAACATAATCAAGGAGGGGAGGGTACAAAGTTTACCAAATACCTCCTGACCCTACATTCACAGGTTCCTCCATTATCAGCATCCTACACCAGAGTGATACATTTGTTACAGTCGATGAACGTAACATTGGCACATCATAATCACCCAAAGTCCGTAGTTTACATTATTTTTTCCCTCTTTATGTTGTACATTCTGTAGGTTTGGACAAATGTATAATGATATATATCCATCATTATGGTATCATACAGATTTTTTTTTTTAGTGCATAAAAATCTTCTGTGTTCTGCCTGTTAATTTCCTCTCCACCCCTTCAAGTCCTATTGACCACTGATTTTCTTAACTCTTTCCTAGTTTTGCCTTTGTCAGACTGGAGTCATGTTTTCAGTCATTTTGTTGGAATCACAGAGTATGTAGTCCTTTCAGATTGAGTTTTTCATTTAGATATATTTTTAAGATTCCTTCGTGGATTTTTGTGGTTTGGTAGCTTCATTTCTTTCTGGTATTGAATAGTATTCCATTTCCTTGATAGGACAGTCTGTGTATTTACTTAGGTTTTGGTTGCTTCCAAGTTTTAGCAGTTATGCATAAAGATGCTATAAGCATTAATGTGCAGTTTTGTTTTTTTTTAAGATTTTTATTTATTTATTTGACAGACAGAGATCACAGGTAGGCGAGAGGCAGGCAGAGAGAGAGAGAAAGGAAAGCAGGCTCCCTGTGGAGCAGAGAGCCCGATGCGGGATCGATCCCAGGATGCTGAGATCATGACCTGAGCCGAAGGCAGTGGCTTAACCCACTGAGCCACCCAGGCGCCCCTAATGTGCAGTTTTTTGTGTGGACTTAAGTTTTCAACATCTTTGGATAAATAATGAAGTAGCCTGATTGCTGGATTGAATGGTAAGAGTATATTTGGTTTCGTAAGAAACCACCAAACTGTCTCTGATAGTGGCTATACTGTTTTGCATTCCCACCAGTAATGAGTGAGAATTGCTGTTGTTCCACATCCTTAACGAGCATTTGGTATTATTGGTGTACCAGATTTTGGCTACTCTAATGTACCAATGGTATCTCATTTTAATTTACATTTTCCTGATGACATATAATGTGCAGTATCTTTTCGTATGCTTATTTGCCATCTCTGTATCTTCTTTGGTGAAGTATCAGTTGAGGTCTGTGGCTCATTTTTTAATTAGGTTTTTTTTTTCATATTGTTGAGGTTTTAAGAGTTCTTTGTATATTTTGGATAATAGACCTTTATTGGATGTATATTTTTAGAAATATTTTCTCTTACTCTGTGCCTCTTTTCTAACTCTGTAACTCTTCTGGATCTTGTTCATATAGCAGTTTTTAATTTTAAGGAAGTCCACCTTATTGTTGCTTTCATGGATAGTGCCTTTGGTTGTTGCCTTTGCTTCCCTTTTAATCAGGTTATATTTTTTTTGTATCATTACTAGTTTTGATATATGTAGTTTTGATGTCATGACTAGATTTTCACATATAAATTATATGTGAAAGTTCTGAGAATGAGAGTGTTTAATATAAGTGAAAATAGTGATTGTGGTTAACATCTTTTTTTCTGAAATCAGCCTGAATTCCACTGAATGCGGCAGGGTTGGGGAATGTAGAACTTTGGAGTTATTTAGAGGAAATTAATTTGTAAAATTAGAATTCATTGTGCTCAGGACTTGTAGACAGTTTTAGAATCATGTGTGGCTAGCATAAGGTCACAGCAAACAATCAGCCAGTGTTAGGGCCTTGAAAATAGTCCTGTTTGTTTAACCATTCCTTTGTTGAGAGTTTTCCTAATCCTGGGCTGTTTACCTAAAAAGCAAGAGTCAGGTCAACTGAGAAATTAATATTTGGTAAATAAAATTTATAAATACATAAAAGTATAAAGTCAGTATTAGCTGTGATTCATTAGATGTAGTTTGTAATTGTAGTCAAAATTAAGAATATGAGGGACATCTGGGTGACTCAGCAGGTTGGGGATCTGGCTGAGGTTTCTGCTCAGGTCATGATCTCAGGGTGATGAGATTGAGCCCTGCACTGGATTCTGTGCTCAGTGTGGAGTCTTCTTGAGATTCTCTCCCTAGCCCCCCACTCCTCTCTCCCATACCTTCTACTTGTGCTCTCTTTCTCTCTCTCAAATAAATAAATAAAATCTTTTTAAAAATAAGAAATGTGGAAGCTATTATGAGAATTATGATACTTTATAGTGAAGGATATAAAAGATTTGAATGTTTAAATGAACAAACCATGTGCCTGGATGGAGGAACTTGATCCTGGTTAAATATCAAGAATCGATATAGGGCAATCCTCAGATTAATAGTTAATATACTTCTAGTCAATATTTTAACTGAAATATGAATTTCTAAAGTTTATTTGGAACGTGAGTGATGACCAAGACAGTTTTGAAAGCATTCCAAATTTTTTATCTTCTATATAGAATCAGAAATTGTATAGGATGCAGTAATTCATTTAATCCTAATTTAGGAATAAACAGACTAATGGAAAAGTATTGACTCAGATATAGAAGTATCTCTGTATGACATTTGGCGTATCACTTCAAATTAGGAATGTGGATTTTTAAATGAGGAGTGAGATGATTGAAAAAAGGAACTTTTTCCAGATGGATGGACATTTTAAATTTTAAAAGGGCATTTAAATATTATTAGAAAATATTTTAATCTTATGATAAGGTCATGAGCCAAAAAGAGAACAGAATTGATTACATAAAAGGGAAACCTATACAATGACAAAATATTTTATAAATCTTGTTTAAAAGACACACTTGGAAAAACTAGTTAGCAGTGAGTTGTAAATTGTCAAAATAATTTAAGTGCTAAAAATGGAGAACTTTGACGTTTTACTTCTGATTTCCTACTTTGTTAACACTTATATATAGGTGGGAAATGAATAAATTTTCATTTATAGTTGTAATATGTAATATTTCTTTTTTAAACTTAAGGAAATATGTAAGAAGTTTTAATCTTATTAAAAGTATTTTTTTAAAGGGAATATGCATTTGTATGAATGAAATAATGTATCTCTTCAAAAATTGTGGTTAAAAGAAATGTTTGTTTTATTTCTTTCTTTTTTTGTTTTTTTTTTTTTTTAAGAGGAGAGTGGGTAGGAGCAAGGGGAGAGGGAGAGAGAGAATCTTTAAGCAGGCTCCACGCCCACTGAAGAGGGGCTTGATCTCACAACCCAGAGATCATCACCTGAGCTGAAATCAGGAGTTGGACACTTAACTGAGCCACCCAGGCATATGTATAAAGAATGTTTTCTTAAGACAATTTGTTAACCACCAGTAGGTTTCAGTTATATACTGAAATGGTTATAGAAGCATTGTTGATTCCTCAAGCTTATGCCATGTTATATGTCTTAATAAATGTTGATTAACTTCAGATGTTTTCTTTTGTTCAGTCAGGTCAATTCAGTGAAGATATGATACCCACAGTGGGCTTTAACATGAGGAAAGTAACTAAAGGTAACGTCACAATAAAGGTACGTGACCTTCTTGCCATACTTGATTTAAATTTTCAGCATACACAGCTACAGATTTTTCTCTTCCTTTGTTTTTTACATGCTTATTCGTAATTCTTAACTCATGAATGGGTACATTCCAAACAAATGTAAATCAGTTGTTTTTTTCTTTCATATATCAGAATGTGTACGTTGAAATGTTAAGTGCCATAAAAAAACTTAACATATGGCTTGGCAGAATTATATTTGGGATGCAGATGTTCCTAAGAAATAAAAATCCCATGTTTGAGATCCTGTATTTGGAATTACATTTGTATTGGTATTATATTATTTCATGGACAGTATTTTATGTTGAAAGATAATTTATTTATAATACTGGTAATTTAATATTATATTTGTGGTACATATATAGTAACCCAGCTTTCTCTTTCTTTGCTACTAAGTGCTGAAATTAAAACTGTGAAATAAGAAAGCTAACTAGGTAAACATAATATTGTTTTGAGAATGAGTTTGACAGGTTTAATTAAATCCTGGACTGTTGGATTGTTTACCAGGGGATATATTTTAGTTTTTTTGGGTGTGTTCTATAGTTCATGGGAGTCTACTTGTAACTGTCTGAGCCTTTACAGTCCTTTCACCTAATTCCTATGGCTCACAGAAGCTGCTTACTAAATTCTTTCTGGAGCTCATCTAATGAAGCTTCTCATTTTTCATGTATAGGTTTTTTTTTATGCATATTACAGGTGTCTGTCCCTAAAGTGGAAGCCTAAAGTGGAAGCCTTTTGAAGGCAAATACCATGACTTAAGACATTTAGGTAGCTCAGTGTCCAGAATAATACCTACAGAGTAGGCAGAACTATGGAATTATTATGGGTAGTAGCTTTTGTATAGATACAGTAAATTTGTAAATGATTAGGCATTAATGCATACCCAGTCAAACAATTAAATCTTAATAGATTGTGGATGATGCTTGGTTCGGTACATGCTGAAAGTGTTCTCTTAAAGATATATTTTCAATACAGAAATTTATTGGTTAGCAAGCAAAGAAGGTATTGCACAAAATTTTCTATAGTAGAACTTATTAGATCCCGTGTAAACATATGAAATATGAGCTTCAAATTTAGAGGTGGACCCAAGAGCTTCTAGATTAAGAACTTGTTTCAGCTTAAGTTTTTCAGGAGTAATTTGGCTCTGACATTGTGGAAATGGGCGTATCTGCCTGATTTTATTCTCCTACTTTTTCTTTCAAAGTATTACTTAAAATATCTTTATTAAAAATTCTCTCTTGATTTAAAGATTTGGGACATAGGAGGACAGCCCCGATTCCGAAGCATGTGGGAACGGTACTGCAGAGGAGTCAATGCCATTGTGTAAGCGCTTCTTAAAAAGGTCAATTTAGGTTTCCGGGAAAAAACTTGTTTTTAATACTTGCAAAGCTCAATTTTTATTTCATGCAGTAATAGTCTTTATTAGTGTAATCCCATTAATACAAAACTTTAACAAATTTAATCATAAATGAGAGTTTTAGGGTTTTTTTTGTTTATGCTGCTAAGAACTAAGGGTTATAAATGTTTTACTGTCATATATTAGCATCTAAATATAGTCTGTTTAAAAGTTTTTTTAAAAGATTATTTATTTATTTATTTCACAGACAGAGATCACAAGTAGAGATGCAGGCAGAGAGAGAGGGAGGAAGCAGGCTCCCCGCTGAGCAGATAGCTCGATGCAGGACTTGATCCCAGGACCCTGGGATCATGACCTGAGCTGAAGGCAGAGGCTTTAACCCACTGAGCCAACCAGGCGCCCCTGTTTAAAAGTATTTTTGAGTACTGAGCTTTTCTTTATCTGGGTCTTTATTATTAACAATTTCAGTGATGTAAATCTTTTTTTAAAGTAAGTTTGTTTGTTTGTTTATTTATTTATTTATTTATTTAAGTAATCTCTACACCCTATATGGGGCCCAAACTCACAGTCCAATATCAAAAGTCGCATGCTATTCTGACTGAGCCAGCCAGGTGCCCCTTAGTAGTGTAAATTTGAAAATTAAAAATCTTCACCCCTAATTGTGACCATCAGAGAATTTGGAGACAAGAGATACTGAAGTCACTTTTTCTTTTAAGTTATATGATAGATGCTGCTGATCGTGAAAAGATAGAAGCCTCTCGAAATGAACTACATAATCTTCTAGATAAGCCACAGTTACAAGGAATTCCAGTAAGTATGGGGTTCTTGTTATTTTATATGATTATAAGAGTTATTATTTTTAAAATTACGATTTATTATGTTAAATGTCTTAAGATCTTAAAAGACTTTTTAACTGAATATTAGCCATATACTGGGTACTGTGCTTTTTATTAATTTCTTAACCAGCTAGTTATTAAACTATATACAATAGGAGCAGTGCTCAGTCCTGGGGTTACAGTGATGAACAGAAGTGTACAGAAGCATGCTTCCTGCCATCATGGAGCGTATGGTTTAGTAGGAAAGGTAGATGCCATGAAGTCAATTGAATAATACAGCTCTGATAAGTGCTATGAGGGAGAGGTACCTGGGGCCTTGAGAATTATAAGTTAGAGGGGAAATTTGATCTAGATTGGGGGAAGAAAGAAGGATTCTCTGAGGAATCGATGCTTGAGCTGAATGGTGAGGATATGTAGACATGTGAGGAAAAGAGAGTTGTAGCCAAAGCCTTTTGGTAGGAGGAAGCAAGGCACTGAGAAGAGGCCAGTCTCCCTAGAGCAAAAGCAGAGTGAGAGGGTGGGGAGAGTGTGGTAAGCCATGTGGCAGCTAGGGTACTAAAGGGAGGCTGGGCTGGACTATGTGGGAAACTGTTGCTAGTTTTAAAGCTTTTTTCTGAAGTGTTTCTTTTTTCTTTTCCTTTTTTTTTTTTTTTAAAGATTTAATTTATTAAGAGAGCATGTGTGGGTGGGGGAAGGGGGAGGAGCAGAGCAGAAGGAGAAGTAGACTTCCCTGAGTACAGAGCTGGTGGGAGGGTGTCCGACCCCATGACCCTGAGCCAAAAATCAGGAATCAGACGATCAACTGCTCCACTGACCGGCCGACCGAGCCACCCAGACACTCACTGTTGTAGTATTTTAAATGTCAGATTTATTACTTGAGTCATTGTGATTTCATTTTAAGAATGGGTTAAAGTGGCAAGGGGGACTATAAGGAGGGTAGTTTTGGGAAGCTGTTGGAAGTTGTCTTGGCAAATTATAGTACCATGGGTTAGGGTGGTAGTAGACAAGATGATGAGAAGGATACAGATTTTAGGGATATTTAGGAATGCTGTCTACCCGACGACATAATGGATTGGAAGAAGAGATAGAATAATTCCTAGTTGTTTCTGGTTCATGAAGTTAGATGGAAGGTGGTGCCATTTGTTGAGCTGAAGAATGTTGGCAAAGGACCATGCGTTAGCCTCATGACAAGTTCATGAACGTCAAATACTTGAGGTATATTATCTCAGGTAATCCTAACAACATAATGAAGTTTGTGGTTATCCCTCCTTTAGAACAGTTGTTCTTCACAGTTACATGGCAACATTACCTGTTATGCAACAGGTTTCGAATCCATGTCTATCTGACTTCAAAGCCTATTCTATTTTTTAAGTGTTAAAACTTAGTTCTGTATACCTACCAGAAGTAAAAATCAGTCTTCCCTTAAGGTCACCATAAGCCTTCTTAGTTGCAAGCAGTAAAAAGCTGACTTATGTGGAAAGGAATTCATTGAAGGGATATTGGGTAGCTCACAGAGTCTCTGAGAAGGCTACACATAAGCAGGTTCAAGAAATAAGCTGGAACAAGGAAGTAACCAGCTGCTAGAATCACATCCAAACTCACACCACAGAGTAAGTCTGTTGACCACATGCAGTTTCTGAACACTAGACATAATTGTTCTGATTGGAAAGTCATTTAGCTGTTTCCCTTTCTCTATCGGAATGGTTCTCTATCCTGCTTTCTTGCATCTCTGCCTCTGCATGGAAAGGTTTGGTTCATCCTAGATTATGCATCCATGCTCTAGCAGAGGAACTGGTGGAAAAATTATCCATAGAAGCAAGTAGCTTTATCAGGAGGCAGGTTCATAAGGTAGGAGGAGAGTTCTTAAATGTAGTAAGAGGGCCAAAATGCCAGGTAACCCCGAAACTGACAGCTGATCACAAATGTCCATGATATTATTTTTAGAAATTCAGTCAGGTCTAGCCTGAGAACCTGGTGTGACTTAAATAAGAGTATGGAGAGGGGTGAAAGTTGGGGAAGGGGAGACAGGCTGTAGTTTAACATTGTCCTGTGAGCTCCCAGTTTCCCCAGCTCTCTCTGCCTTTGTCCTTGTCTCTTGGTCCTTTGTGTAGAGTAAGTATCTTGGTCCTATGAGTAGAAATGGTCAAAGTGTATGGAGTAGAGTGGGGATAGGGGTGTATTAAGTGAAAGAAATAGTTATGGTAAGGTAGACATGGCATGTATATTGTTGGGATGGATCAAAGATTACATGTTCTTAGAGAACACTGATTTAGAGTATGGATATTCTCAAATATGTTATATGTACTCAAATTCTTTTTCTTCTCTAAGGCAGAAAGGACTTATCTGAGACAGAGTGGTGGTTGGGAAGCCTCTCTGCTTTCCTTTCTTTTCAAAGCACATCTAGCAACCAGATGATACCATTTCTTCATAGAGCTTATGACTGCTATATTTATCCTAATTTCCAGACTTAACCATTGTCTTAGAATATTTATACATGATATTCTGTAGGATGGATTGGGAATTTTAAGCATACTTATGTGTTCGTATGATTGATGGCTAACAAAAATGGTTAAAAAATTGTTCCCCCATTCTTGGTTATGTTAAGATCATATTCACATTATGTAGAGATTTATGTAGAAATTGGAGAATTCATACCATAGAATTGTAACATTTTAGTAGAAGTTGGCAGCCATGTATTGAATTCGGGGCATTGATGCAGTAGAAGTTGAAATGAATACTAATTTGAATGACTAAGTAAGTGAGATAGGCCACCAGTTAAACAAATATGCCTCAATATTATGGTAGCGTTCCAATTTTAATGTCTACAGATATGACTATCATATGTTCCTGTGACCTTTTCTTACATAAACGTTTATTGTTAATATCTTTTCTTTTTAAAGGTGCTAGTACTTGGAAACAAGAGAGATCTTCCTAATGCCTTGGATGAGAAACAGCTAATTGAAAAAATGTATGTTTTAAGAATGAATGATGGTGTTTTTTTTTTAAAAAAAGGGTTCTAAATTACACTGTTTTGCCTAATACTTTGTATTATATTATTAGTATCTTTTAAAGATTTTATTTTTAAGTAATCTCTACATACAACATGGAGCTTGAACTTAAAACCCCGAGATCAAGAGTCATTCATATGCTCTTCTGAGCCAGCCAGGCCCTCCTGTTATTTAGTAGTTACAGCCATGTGTTTGGGCAAACATGGTAAATTTGGCCTACCAGACAAGTGAATTTCTAAAATTTTCATAGTAGTAAAATAATTTCTTCAGTATAAAAAGATAAGAAAATTGAACAAAGAATGATAGGTATGATAGTCATTTTAAGTACAGACTTATTGTCTTAATTCTGCTTCTTATAGGAACCTGTCTGCCATTCAAGATAGAGAAATTTGCTGCTATTCAATTTCTTGCAAAGAAAAGGATAATATAGGTAAGAAATGACTGTGAAAGAAATGACTATCACGGGAAGGGATGTCTTAATGCTCCTTACTCTTTATTATTCCCAGTTCTAAGTGACTTCTTTTATAGAGGACTGTTGTTTTTATCTAAGGAAAAGCAATAGACATTATATCTTTTGACAGCAAATACAACATCCTGAATGTGCCCTATGCTATTTAAAGAAGTAAATGAAATAGACATGAAGTTAAACATTATGTGTTATCAATTTATTGTATTAATTTTGGCAGAGTTAGTATCCAGCTATGCTTTGTAACAAAATGTTTTTGAAATAAGACTATAAAAATTGGTCCGTAGGCATTAAAACAGTTGTTCATTTATTGAACCAGTATATTACTGTAATGTTAGTACTCAGTTGGAAATATAAGCCAAAAGTACTCTTTATGTATTTAATGTCTGTATTAATTTCCTAGAACTATCATAGCAAAGTACCACAAACTGGGTGGTTTAAAACAGCAGAAATTTATTTTCTCAAGTTGAGGTTGGTTAGGTGTCCAAAATCAAGGTGTCAGCAGGGCCATGAAGGCTGTTGGAGAATGTCCTTCCTTGCTTTTCTTAGCTTGTGGTTGCCGGCTGCCTTTAACATTCTTTGATATATTGATGCTTCCCTCCATTTTCTGCCTCTGGCTTCATATAGCCTTCTTCTTTGTGCATGTCTGTGTGTGTATTTCCTCTTCTTACAAAGATAGATACCATTGGATTAAGGCCTACCTTCATTCAGTATGATCTCATGTATCTGTAAAGACAATTTTTGAATAAATTCTGAGGTTCTAGGTAAGTATGAATTTTTAGGGGAACAGTATTCAGTCCAATACAGGATCCTTAAAGAATTCAAGTATCTGGTTGAACTTCAGTTTCTTAACTGATTTGTGAGAGGTTATTTAATAAACGTGGATAGGAATGGGTGAGAAGGATCAAAAGGTAAAGAGGAAAGATGAAAGATTTGACAAGATGAATGGCTATTCAACCTCTTAGCTATTTGAGTGAAAAGACCTATAATGATGCAATAAAATATCCTCACAGGAAAGTGTACCTTCGTGACAAAAAGCTACTAAGGCTAAGTCACACAGTTCTTGTCTGGTATGACAGGTTCAACCAAAGTGTGAGAGGAGAGTTTAATGCATGTACCTTGAAGCAGCTGGGTAGGAGCCTAGAGATTTTCATGGTACCTTTACCTCTCCCAGTTTGGTGGTCACTAGTGAAAAAAATTGCTTTGTGGGCCACTACAGAAAAATGAAGCTGTCCATCATTGCCACATAATTGGCTTAACAAACAGCATGGGCATTGGAGTCCTGCAGCCTCAGGCCAGAACACTTGGTCCTAAGTTACTTTCTGACTGGTTTTGGATAAAGCACTTAACCTCCCTGATCCCCAGTCTTTACTCATCTATAAAATGGTGATAATGGCAGCAATTTAAAAATTCTTTAGTGAGAGGGAGTGTGAAAATGCATGGCAGCATTTGACATATGGTGGATGTCATGTGGGGTGTATTAGTTTCTATTGCTACTGTCAGTTAGAAGCCTGTCCTAGTTCTCACAGAACTAGAAATGAAGGACTGAAATGACAGGTTGTGTTCTTTTTGGAGACTCTAGGAGAGACTCCATTTCCTTGTCTTTTCCAGCTTTTAGATACTGCCTGCATTCTTGGCTCATGGCTCCTTCCTCCAACTTCAAAGTCAAAAATATGGTGTCTCTGACCATTCTACCATAGTCACACTTCCAATTTAAAAAAAAAAAACCCAGCAATATCTTGTATTGGAGTAGAATGTAATACGTAGTACCAACACATATGTTTAGAAGCATGTATTGTTATTTTTTTCTCTTTAGCCTCATTCAGTATGTATTGGTTCTCATCATAGTTAACTTTTTCCCCACTCAGTTCTAGTCTTATCAACTCTTTCCTCACCCCTCCTCAGACATGCTCTGATAAGCTCAAAGTGTTGATAGTTTTCTGGCTAATTCTGGGCTTCCTTTATTTTTTATTTTTACTTTTTTTTATGATTTTATTTTTAAGTAGCTGTACCCCCAGTGTGGGTGGGTGACTCCTGAGATCAGGAGTCACATGCTCTGCCCACTGAACCAGCCAGGTACCCATGGGCTTCCTTTAAAGAGCACCCAAAAGGAATCTGAACCTAATACTTTGCTGATGGACACAAGCTGTCCTCTATTAAATGGGAATAGAATAAGGGACTTGCTATATTATGAGCATTTAGTTAATTTGAGAAAAGACTCTTCAAGCACTTAGGGTTTACTTAGAGTTATTATTTAAAAAAAAAAAAAATCCTCCCCCTCCTTACGTGTTAGGAGGAATTCTTGTTAAGTTTTAAGTTGTGTCCCTAAGAGAGCATTTACTTATATACACTGGTTCTCACTGAAGGATTTTCCCCCAGGATACATTTGGCAGTGTTTGGAGACACTTGGTTGTCATAAACGAAAGTGTGATGCTGGTACTTAGTGGGTAGAGACCAGGGATGTTCTAAAGATGCTACAGTCCCCACAGCTAATTGTCCAGTATAAAAGGTCAGTATTGGTGAGGTTGAAAAACCCTGTTCTGCATACGCTAACCATAATCTTAGGGCGTTGTGCTATTCTGTAAATCCATTTTATTCCTTTATACTCTCTCGTATTTTATAAAATAGGGGGAAAAAGTTATTGAAAAGAGAAAAAAAAATCCTTTGTTTTACTACCTTGATAAACCAGCCGTATACTTTCCTGAACAAATCTTGTGAGCTTATTTAGGAAGTAAATCAAAGAGAGTTGGTGAGAACTACTTTTGTTATTTGAGGCTGACTTCATAGTCTGTCATAAAGCTCCATAGTCACCAGTTTGTGATTGTAGAACTCCTGCTTCACTTAGTAGTATCTGAGCCCAAGGAAATGGATCCACTCTTACTGGATTCAGAACAAGTAGATTGTAAATCAGAATGCCTGTTTTATTTGGAGCAAGAAATATAACAGCTAAGTAGATTAGACTTTTTGGATAGTCAAATCTGAACATCCTCCCTATTTTCACCTTTTACAACGTATTTCAGAACCAAATTTATGAATTTACTAAATTTTTCCCGAAGTATCTCAGTGCACACAGGTGGCACAGGTGGTATATTCTCCTTCCAGCTTCCCAGTGTGGTGTATGAAATACTTCAGTAATGTGTCCTTCAACACAGAACAGATTACTTCTGTGAACATGATCTTTGCAAAGATAACTCCTTCATCTGAGTATCATCTTTCTTTTGTTGTTCTTTATTTTTTTTTTAAATTATGTTTGTTTATTAGAGAGCATGAGAAGGGGGGAGGGTCAGAGGCAGAAGCAGACTCTCTGCTGAGCAAGGAACCCCATGTGGGACTCGATTATGGGACTTCGGGATCATGACCTGAACGGAAAGTAGTTGCTTAACCAACTGAGCCACCCCGGCACCCTAAGTATTGTCTTTATTTTCTGCTTTTTTAATCTAGTCTTAAGGATCCATTTGTCTTTAGGATATAATTTCGACTGATGTCCACAAGCTTTGTTTTAAGTGACTTTCTTAAATATTTAAACCTAGGCCTTCCACCGTCAGATTTACTTTTCTCCCCATTCAATTCTAATGAATGTGGCCTTGCTTTTGACTACATACTGCAGTCTTCCTTTTAAAGTGCACATGATCTGGTTCAGTAATCAGGTTAAATCATTGTTTCCACAGCTCTGAACAGGTTGCATTTCTTCAGATCTTAGCTCTAGGGTATTCTTTACATGTGTGTGGCTTACAGTTTCTATAACATGTTATTAGCTTGGAAACTGAATTTGCATTCATCTTTCAGGTTTGGAGAATTGAGTGCTGCATCTGATAGATTCTTACATACCCTTTTTATGGATGACATTTTTAAAGAATTCAAGGACAGTAACTCACTGTTTTGACTTAGCTGCCTTCTCTTGTCAGTCTAAGTGCTTTTTTGGGGGACTAATATTAGCTGTGATAGCTGCAGCTGCCACCTCTGGACACCTCTTACCAGAGATCAGTAAAACTATCTGCTGGACATCTCCATGCCTGTTACCTTCTACACGTGAAATCTGATGTGCTCTGTTGCTAACTTATCTTTTATTTTTCTCAAGTCTGTTCTTTAACCACTGTGTTTGTCAAAAGCTTTATGACAAACACAACTCACTGAGGCTGGAAGATTCTTTCTCTGTTTGTATGTTGGTCAGCTCCACATTTTCCTTCTTCCATTCCTACAGCACTTGTTTGCTTCAGGCGGTTTTTGTCACTACTCCTGTTGTGATAGTCATTGTCTATACTGACAACTCCAAGTGGTCCTCTTTTGCCATTGATCATTCTAAAATAAGCAAATATAATTTCCTTGCTTAAAATTCCCCAGTAATTTCCAGTTGACTTGAGAATAAAACCCAAACTTGGTAGCATCTTAGAGTGGTATACAAGGTTATCTAGCTCCCTCTAGCCCGTGGTTCTCAGTTGAGGACAGAAGACATTTTTGCTCCTCAGGGGACATTTGGCAATCCCTGGAGATATTATTGATTGTCACAATTGCAGGTGTGTAGGGAGGTAGATAATGGCATCTAGAGGTAGAGGTCATGGATGCTGCAAAATAGTCTGCCATGCACTGGGAAGGCCTTCTTCCATCCCAGCGAAGAATTACCCAGTCCAAAAGGTCAAAAAGGTGAAGTTGAGACCCTGGCGGTAGCCTTAGTGTTGAATGGCAGCCTCTTCCCCTGTACTATGCTTCATCCACATCTTATCACATATAATCCATCTAGATCTCCACCCTGTTCACGCTTTTGTTTATTCTTTTGCTTTTATTGTTTCCTTTGCCTGGAATTCTGTGGAGCAGTCCTCCTCCCAGTCCCAAATGAGTTTGTCTATGTTTACCAACCTTGAGGGGAGAGAGGGGTTCTCCCATATCTTTGCATTCCTGGCACTTCATATACAGTACTACCTTAACAGGCAGTCAGTAAATTTTTGAATGAATAAAAGATGGCACAGGCTGTCCTGAGCACAATTTAACTTTTAAATCAGAGACTGCTGAGTCTCTCATAATTCCTTAGAATGTCCTCTTGAAGTTTAGGTAATGGAGAATAGTATAGATGAAAAAGCAGGACAGGGCCAGCATGTACTTTGAATTAGCTGCATTTTAAGTACTGTCTCTCATGTTTAGTGTCTTAACTTTGATCTTAACACCTTCAATTTTTTTCCCCTCCATCTTTAGATATCACACTTCAGTGGCTTATTCAACATTCAAAATCTAGAAGAAGCTGAAGCATCTCCTGAAGTCTTCCAGTCCTTCCTGGCTATAATCCTAGAATTACTGTCCGTTCCTCTGAAGTACTTCCCAGAATACGGTCCTTCCTAAACCCAAGAAATTGCCTTTTTCAGAGTTTATTTCTCTTGTGCACTGCTGAAGATGTGTATCCCTAATCCTCCATAAAGAATCAGCTAGAGTTGTCATGATAAAGTCAGCACACACAGAAAAGCTTCTCATACATACTTGTCTTAAACAGTGTGTAGAGCCTTTTTTTTTTTTTTTGGAACTAAAACAAAAACACTTGACCATCTTAAATCAAGAAAATTGCATATTTCTGTTCTGGTCTTTCTGGGCCAGATTTTTATATTGGTTTTCAGTAAATGTCTATGATATTTCATTGTAGAATTCATTTGCTTAATACTGATACTGACTTGATACAGCATGAAGTTTCTAGTGCCACACAGTATTTAGAAAACCTTTAGCTTGACTCATGTGGGATATAAACATAATGTTTACATATCTCACAAATGCATGTGAAATGTATAATTACACCTTAGGAATTTAAAAAAAATGGTCTTCAAAGAGTGAGCTGAGGCACCAGATCAGTGTTGTTATGGTTTTTTACACTGGTGAGATCATATATGAACTTTTAAAACATCTGCTTTCTGAGAATTCTTCACAGATAGCAGTTGGGGATATGAGAGGAACTAAGGCATGCTGTTGTATATCTGTCCCAGATCATTACTTCTCTATTTTTTCTTCTTTTTCTTTTTCTCTTATTCGGGGTTGCGGGGGGGCTCAACACACTTTTTTAAAGGGTTGGGAATTGATTTTCTCAAAGGCTTTCATGGATTTAGAGCATTCCAGCCAATGTAATAAAATGTGTTAAGAATGTCAGACTTTGTTAACAAACACCTGTTTGTTCTTTCTATCTCTAGTCATTAAATCAGTGCTGCTGCATGACACTCTAACTCTCGACTTTTTATATCCAGTCAGACTTTCAGCACAATAGATACTTAGAAACAAGTAAAAATTCTTATTTTTCTCTCTTATTGAGGTAAGGTTTGGCACTCTTTTGTCTGGTGCCATTAGACATCTTGATTATTGTGACAACTCTAGACCTGCCTGCTCTCTCTAATGTAATCATGCACAACGTCTACAGGTTGTTTAATAATCAGTCACACAGAGAACTGAGGAACTGATGCTGTGTATTGTTTGCTTCTACTATACGGAGATGTATAAAAACTTAAAATGAACATGTTTTGTAGTTTAGTGATGTCCATATACATAAAGGGACACATTAATACTGGTTCACTTGTAAATTGTTATTCACATAAACCACTGTAGTAGATAAAACTTTATGCTACACCCGCTTATGTGTTGCCTCACACTGTGTGTGATTTTGTTTCTTTTGTTAAGCAGCACTCATGTAGACAGTGCATTTCCATAGATGTTGAGCACTCAAAAGTGCAGTCAACAGTTGTTTTAATGAATACCAGTTTTAATTTATAGACTGCCATGGCCTTAACAATATTCTGTACAAAATACTGCACTGTGTTGCACAGATACTACTTGTTTTTCTCCATTCACATTTTTATGAGTAGAATCTCAGCTTTTAAAATTCTGTTCTTATTCTTTGAAGCGTGTTGCATACTTCCCTGATGGGATGGATGGTTCTGTAAATGAAGGGATATTTAAACTTGCTACTGTAGCTCAACACCGTTAATGGTTACTGTGAACCATTACAAAGAATGTGGCAATTTGCTTGTGCCTGAAAGGAGGAATTGGAACTAAAGTGAGTGACTGTGTGGGGACCGCATAGGTTCGTTAATTGACCTATAGCTAAAACTTAATGTTTATGTGTCTGTTCATTGCTTTCAGCATTTCAAGACATCCAAACTCTACTACCAACATTTTCCTGTGCATTAACTTCTGCATGTGAAAACTTAACAGTTACTGAACTTTGTAAATACGTGAATTTTTTTATTTAGGTGATGCATTTTTTTGTCTGTTTACTGCTCTTCTCAGCTTTATTCAATAAACTTGCATTTTGAGGGTTGTATTGACAGTTTTAACTTAAAATGTGCATTGTAATGGAAGGTGCTGATTTTTTTGGAAGGGGTTGGGAAGAAAGTTACGATGAGCAAGTGCCATAGACAGTGTGCTAGAAAGAAATCAGTTCATTTCTCAAAGAATTGAGTCTGCAAGTTAGTTAAAATAGAAATAAACTTTTAAAATAACCGCAGGGTTGATAGTGCGATTTTTTTGGGCAGACATGGTGGAGGAGATGCTGTTACTTGTAAACCATCCTGATACACCAAACTTAGGACTTCTGGAAGTGGCAAGAGCTAGTTGTATAGACATTTTATAATTTATTTGTTTCAAAAGTTATAATAAAAATCTAATAAACTGAAATTGCAAGGCAGGCCTACTTCTCTTCCAGAATGAAAAGATGTTAAATATCAAAATGGTGGTTGTCCCACAGAAACATATATTTTTTTAAAAGATTTTATTTATTTGACAGAGATCACAAGTAGGCAGAGAGGCAGGCAGAGAAGGGGGAGAAGCAGGCTCCCCGCCGAGTAGAGAGCCCGATGAGGGGCTCGATCCCAGGACCCTGAGATAATGACCTGAGCCAAAGGCAGAGGCTTTAACCCACTGAGCCACCCAGGTGCCCCCCAGAAGCATATTTTTAAGGTAAAGCCATTTGGCCTACTTCCCTAGTGTGGTATATGTTTTGCATTATAAAAGTGAACATTTATCTCATCAAAGCTATTGCAGAAATGATCTTAGGTAGTTTTACTCAAGAAAAGTTAGCTTGGCTCTTCTCTATAGCCATACTGTTACTCTTTACAGCTAAACCTTGTTGGCCAGTTGGATGTGATTTAGCATGTCTGGACAGAAGTCCTTAGGATATCTGGTTTCATTTCTTGTATGGAATTGGTGGAGACGTTTTCGTCAGCAGTTAACTTGGTCCTCTTCTCGTCACCCTCCTACCAAAGGGATTTTTAAAAAAGATTTTATTTATTTGAGAGAGAGCGGGTGCGTGAGCATGAGAAGGGAGAGAGTCAGAGGGAGAAGCAGACTTCCTGCTGAGCAGGGAGCCCTATTTGCAACTGAATACCTGGGACTCGGGATCATGAGCGCAAGGTAGTTGCTTAAAAACTGAGCCACCCAGGCGCCCCAAAGTGAATGTGATGTGTGGGGAAGGAGTGGGAAGTATAGAAGGATAGAAGGTTAGTTTTATCCTTGATTTTAAGCTTTTAACTGCTTTAAAAAATTGAGACTTCTAAAATAGGTTCCTTTGATTCAGTCAAAGGAACAAAGTTCTCTATGTGTTGGACTGTGGCTACTTTAGTATTCATTGTTTTGACTGAGGAACTAATTGCTTTGTGTAGTTCTAGACATACAGGATCAAGTTACACTGAAATCCTGTTGATTTGATAATTCTAGCCTCCTCACCTGGTAGATGGCAGCTGGAGTCGAAGTCTGAATTTACTGTAGCCAGCATTATAAAGTAACATCCACTTGGCCAAATACTTTAAAAATGCCATCATGGGGAAACCACTATATTGAGTGATGGAAAAATTTTGTTCTCTTACAAACTTTTAACTGTTGTGCCCTCAACAATGTATATGCCTGTGAAGATGATTGAAAAGAAAATAATGCAAACACTAGCCTTGCCAACTTCCTTAAGCTTGTAGTTCTACAATGTGTGGCCTGCTGCAGGTGTTTCCTGTTGATTAGTAAATAGCCTCTGCACAATTTCTGTTTAAAACTCAGCTATTGCTAAAAATGGGTGCTTTTGTAATTATTGCTGCTTCTTGACTGTTCTTAGGGAAACAGAAGCAATTCATTGACATGCCAGATAGATTGCAATGGGAAGTTTCTTAATCTAAGCAATCGCAGTAGTCATTCATTATTCCATTTCATTAACAAGCCCTCTCTTCAGTAAGGTAATTTCTATTTTAAAACTGCAAGGCAGCTGGTAACTTAGGTAATGCAGATTTCCTAGCAGGAATCAGAGGGGGAAAAAATATACTTTAACTGCACTTTATTGGGGCTTGCAGGTCATGAATTTATAAGAGGAAAGGATGGGTAGGAGAATAATTTGTCAAGTTTAAAATGCTAATGTAGTTTGACTCTGACAGGAGTGCTGGATTGACATCTGAGAAAATGGGTTCCTTTCTTTGTTATTAACTGATTTGTGTGGTGAGTTGCTGAATTGTCTCTGGCTCTGTAGTTTTCCCATCTGTAAAATGAGAGAGGATTTCTAGTATAATTTCTCCTAACAGGCTACCACCATTTTAGGAGCCAAGAGATGTGGATGATAGTAAAACAGCAGAGTAGATGAAAAGACCCACTTGGCCAAGTGAATATGTTAATTTCGCATGTTTTTCATCTTGGAAATAATCCAAAAGTACAAATATTTATATTTTAACACAGTTAAGAGTGGAGATCACAGACACTTTACAGAATCAAACAATAACTTAGATTTTATTTGAAGGAAATGCTATAAAACATACAGGCTTATAACTTGAAGACCATTTAAAAAAATTAAAGTTATTTCTCCCAGACTGCAGAAAATTGTTTATTCTGGTATACAATGTGGAAAACACATACCTACTACCAATTTGGGGGCAAACTATTTTAGAGCTAATGTTTAACACTTTATAACTGCAGTGTTACTGGGTTCTGCTAGAATTGATTTGGCGCTTGGAGAAAACTGCAACAGTTAGAAAATACTTCTTTTCATAGTATTGAGAGGAGGAAAAATACCTTGGGGCCTCTGGGGAGCTCACTTGTTAAGTGTCTGCCTTCGGTTCAGGTCATGATCCCAGGGTTCTGGGATCAAGGCTCGCATCGGGAAGCCTGCTTCTCCCTCTCCCACTCCCCCTGTTTGTTTTCCCTCTCGCTGTCTTTCTGTCAAAATAAATCTTAAAAACAAAACAAAACAAGAAAATCAATATAATCCCTTTTGAACATGGGAAATAGAACATTAATATATTTCCAATTATGGTGTCTTCTCCAGCCAGCTTTTACACATAGCTTTGGCCTACCCTCAGTTTTGTACCGTCTTTATCACACAATGTGCCGTCTTGTTCCTATATATGAAAAGTCCACCATTTCTATCTACCAGTTACCCAGTATTTTTCTAAGGAAAAAGAAATACGTATTTATCATACCACTGACCGACTTAATGAAAGCACAAGCTCTCCTCACCCTTCAAAGAAGGTTAAGAACTTTTATGATAACTACTTTCTCTGGAAACATCAGTGACCTAAAGGGTGGGGCAGGCCTATGAATGGTGAATATCACTTCTTGATGGATAACCACTGCATAGTGGTTTAGTAGTTAGAGCAGGTGGGGAAGAGAAGGTAACCACTTATTTTCCTAGATTCCATTTATTTTTTGAATGATTTTTAATAGGTAAGTCACATGATTCAAAAATCGAAAATACCCTAAGAAACATGATGGCCTGACCCATGAATGAGTATCCACTCTTCCACCACCACTCTGGTCTTACAGGTAATCCTTGTATCACTTTTCTATCACTATTTATTTTTCTAGTGTTTTCTTAATACAAAATACAAAAAGCAAATAGGAATATATATATATATATATATATATATATATATATATATATATGTCTCACTTTCTTACATAGAAAGCATACTGATTCGAACATGAATTTATCCAATTCCTGTGTCCTAGCAATCTTTCTATATCAGTGTATAGAGAGTTCCTCATTCTCCTTCATAGCAGCATGGTTCCCGTGCCATTGTCTATGTGTTTTTCACTGTTCTAGATTCCATAGTTTACCTAACTGGTCCCTTGTTGATAGGTATTTGGGTTATTACAACCTTTTGTTTTTGTGACCAATACTGCAGTGAATCATGTATGTGTGCAGCAATTCACAGAAGCTTATTTGTGTCAAAGGGTAAATGGGTTTGTACTTTGGCTAGTACAACTAGCCAAACTGTAAACTGTCCTTTACAGAGGATATGCCAGTTTTTATTTCTACCAGTTCCTGTTCCCTGTGTCTTGTCAGCAGAGTCTGTTGAGAGACTTCTGGATTTCTGCCCATCAAATAGAGTGGGAATGATAATTATATACAGTACAATTTTAAGCACATGAAATTTAGCTTTTCTTACCCAGCTGAGGAGACAATATTACCTTAATTCTGGTGTTGGATCTCTACCAAATTAATGTGATTATAGGTAATTTCCTCCTTTTCCCTACCCCTTTTTCTTAAGTCACCCCCCCAACCCTGCCTTTTAGAAAGTATACATTGCTTCATAAAGAAGCAGTACTCTTTCTTTTGTTTTGTTTTAAGATTTTTATTTACTTGACAGATCACAAGTAGGCAGAGAGGCAGGCAGAGAGAGAGGAGGAAACGGGCTCCCTGTGGAGCAGAGATTCCCAGGACCCTGGAATCATGACCTGAGCTGAAGGCTGAGGTTTTAACCTACTGAGCCACCCAGGCGTCCCACAGTACTCTGTTTTAAAAGTTACCATTATACCACTTGTTTTATATTATTGCTTTGGATGATAAATCCCTTATAGTTTCTTAGAGCAGAGAAATCCTCCTTGTAAGAGACTATTTTAATGCTTATATTTAACATAGGCATCTCTGGAAGTATCCTTGTACCCTTTGAGGTTATAGGGCCGAGCTGTTTTCTGGCTTTACAGTTTTAGGAACCTAGTGCGCTGATTGACTTAGACTCACAAGATTGATTCTGAAAACTGGAATGTCTGCTGATTTATTTACAATGGAGGATATCTTTAAAGGCACCAAAATATACCTCCTAGGTCACTTCCTTCACCTGTCAAAGTAAGAGGGAGATTGAATTTGGATCACCTTGTAGGATAGAATTCCAAATCACCTGGAACAGGTTAAGTAGAACTGGAATTAGATGTGAGGTTCCAAAGCTCTTTCTGCCCATGCTGGACTGGTAAGTTTTAGTCCTTGTCCAGTCTCATACTTGGTTTCCTTAGACACAGTTTTCTCCTAAAATAGTGCTTTGAAAATAGGAGGGGCTTACTTGTTTAATTCATCCAACAAACCTCAGATTCATATGTACCAGGTACTTTTACTAAATGAGTAGTGATAGTGCTCACCATGGAACACCGTTGTACACTATATACATTCAATACTTCAGTTCTTACCATTGCCGTATGCTCTGAGTACTGCTCTTATTACCCTCATTTTACAGATGGGAAAACCAGGAAAAATTAACTAACTTTCCAGGGTCACTCAGAGGCCAAAGCAATGACTTGAACATCTGGCAATCAGGGCTTCTGAGTCTGGATTTTTAGCTGTCATCTCTTCTGCGTCCCCCAGAGTGAAGCCATTTTTACCATAGTACATTTCATTTTTTTTTTTTTTAAATCAGTCCCCTGATCATCTCCTGAGACTGTGCAGAAAAGCCTTTCATAAAGTTGATTTTTAAGGTTGAGGTTTTCTGATTACGTAAGGGTATTGTCCCAGTCTTAACAGCCACATTTACCTTGAGGGAAGACTTAGGCTAATCTAAAAGGCTAGCAGGAGATACTTCGTGTTCCTTTGGCTCAGTTTAATTCAAGACAAAACACTTTTTGAACCTGGCCCCCAAATCTTCGGCTGTGCCTTGCAGGGTGCTAATGTCAACAATGTTGCCAAGCCAACAGTGGTTTAGGAAGAATAGAAAAAGCAGCCTTCATCTGCTTTGTGGACCAGCTAGTTTTTTTAAACGGAAAGTTCAGGAAACCTGGGTGGTAGCTCTTTTTCTGCCCACCGTAAGTAGCTCAGAGAACTTGAACCTTCCAACCTGATTTCTTCCATTAGGGCTTGTGGAATAGGCCTAAACAAGGCTTTCTGTGAAGATTAAACGGATCACATTTTGAAAACCGTAAGTTTTACCAGGACAGGCATCTTTCAGAAGTTGGATGGTTTTCTCTTTGTTTTTATTAGAGCTTGTCTCCAAATGTGAGGACAGGAGCTGACACTAATGTGGACTGCACTTAAGCAGGGAGCAAGAGCAAATTTAAAACTTTTAAAATTTGCAGTATAATAATTACTAAGGGAACAACATATACCTTCATGTTCACATTCGGTTTTCAGGTTCTGGGAAGGCAGACCTGAAAGTCTAGGATCAAGTGCTAAGTTTGGATTTCTAGCAGGGTTCCTAGCTGCTGCACAGAGGAGTAAAAGAATCTCAGTAGGCAAAAGACCTTGGTTCAATCTCTCTTTATACTCTTTGATGCTTGGGCAGGTGTATCTCTCAGAATTTGGGGGGAGGGATAAGGCTCAGCCAAAAAACAAAACAAAACAAAACAAACCCACAAAAAGCCAGCCTTACTAGGTGCCAGTTACTTTGTGTTGTAATAAAATGTTTCTTTTAGTTCCCTCTGAGTCTCCATTACTTACACCTCTGTGTTGCAAAAAGTCCCCTGAGAATGTGATGATCGTACCCCATAACTTATCATCCTCTTAATCACTGCTTTGGTCACTCAGCCAGTCCCTGATTTGGGCCATCCATCAGTCTTTGCTTCCTATGCTTTTCAGAAACCTTAGTGTAACAAGGCATATGGTCTAACTTTGAGAGAACATCTTAACAGGTATCTACAAATGTAGCAAACAAAACAAAACCCCTACGCTGTTGAATCGTTACATGAGAGCCCTAGTCCTTCAGAGCTGATATTTGCAACCTTCTTAATTATAGGAAGTAGACACAGAATGGGTAAAGTGATTTGACCAGGACTCTATCCTACAACCGAAAGGTTAGGTCGCTACTGTGGTGCACAGAAGAGATGGTGGGAGTAGCAGAGGTGGGAGGGGACTTGGTTAAATGAATTTGGCAAAAATAAGTCGGTGGTAGCGGCGGCCATGACTCTTACCCTTTTTTCTAAAGCTCCTATTTCCGAGACAAAGGCAGTATAGCCTAATTCAGCATTTCCTGAAATTGCCAGATGCTAAGAATTGTCCAAGAGCACTTGGTATACAGACATTTCCAGGACCCTCCACTGGTATTTGCTAGGTCTACTACAAGATCTGGGAATACGTGTTTTACAATCACAGTGAGCGGTTCTTACAAATTAGGGTGTTCTGATGAAAAGAGTAGAATTCAGGATACCTTTTTGTGCGGTCCAGAGCTACCAGGTAGTACCCCACCCCCCACAGTATACGACGGTCCTGTTAAAAACCCTGCCCTTGCAATGCAAAAGTAGCTCCTTTTACGAGGAAATGCTCCTTTCCCTCCTTTTCCTTACGTCTTTTAACTGGCACCATCCCTAACCTAGAGCTGGAGTGGCTTTCTCCGGTCCGGGCTAGGAGGGAGACACGCTCTGCCCGAAGACGCCTGGTTGGGGGCCACGTCTCTGTCCGGCGTCCCTCTGGTGCTCCCGTGCCGCGCTCCCATTGGCTGGAAGTTTCCTCGCTAGTAGCCCGAGCGGCCCTTACTCGCCACGCCAGCCCATCTGGACTCCGACCGCCCAGGGGGCGGGGCGAGATGATGGGGCGGGGGCCCGGGGGCGGGGCGGGGGAATGGGGCGGGGCCTCGCGGCGCTGCGGAAGTCCGGGCGGCCTATGGCGCGGGAGGGAGTCCCCGGCCGCGCCCCCACGAGGTTGGGCCGGGCCGGGGCCAATCCCGGGCGACTGGGCGGGCGAACGCGGGGCCTGGCCGGGCGGCCCGAGGGACTGGGGGTGGGGGACAATGGGCTGGTTCCTGGTGCGTCACGGGGGAGTTCCTTAAAGGGGAAGTGAGCGGGGCTACGGGGCGGGTGCGGGGTGCGGTGGTCCGCGGGGGAGGTCCCCCGCGCTTTAAAATAATGCCCGCGGCGCCCGCGCGACCATGCAATGGCGAGCGCTCGTCCTGGGGCTGGTGCTCCTCCGGCTTGGCCTCCATGCAGTGCTGTGGCTCGTCTTCGGGCTGGGGCCCAGCATGGGCTTCTACCAGCGTTTTCCGCTCAGCTTCGGCTTCCAGCGCCTGAGGGCCCCCGACGGCCCCGAGTCTCCTGCCTTGGGGCCCGCCGGCCGGCCCGGGCCGCCCGGGGGGCCGTCGGGGCCGTCGTGGCTGCAGCCGCCCGTCTCTGGGGCGGCGGCGGCGGCGGGACGGCGGCGGGCCCCGCGGCGGCCGGAGCCGGGAGTGTGCGGGCCGGCCCACTGGGGCTACGTGCTGGGCTGCCGGGGCCGCGACCGGGACGAGTACGAGAAGCGCTACAGCGGCGCCTTCCCGCCGCAGCTGCGCGCCCAGATGCGCGACCTGGCGCGGGGCATGTTCGTCTTCGGCTACGACAACTACATGGCGCACGCCTTTCCCCAGGACGAGCTCAACCCCATCCACTGCCGCGGCCGAGGGCCTGACCGCGGGGACCCGTGAGTAGTAGGCGCTGGCCCGACGCCCGGGCCGCGCGCCCCACGCGCTTCCTTCCGTCCTCCCGGTCAGGGTGCAGCCTTCTGACCTACGGGTCCCCCAAGGGATGCCAAGGCATTTGGGGGCCTGGAACCACACCCTCCCGCTCAGTGCTTTGGCCCGACACTCTCCCCGGGGGGTCCCCCTGGGGTTGGGCGGGGGGTGTGGGTGGGCCGGTGGCTGTCCTCTTTCTTGATTCTCTCGGGATTTCTGAGTTACAGGACAGCTGTCCAACGCAGTCTCTTTTACAGATGGGGAAACTGAGGCTCAGAGACCGGAAGGGACGGTAGCAGTAACAAGGCTTAGCTTTGGAGGCTTTAGATTCTCATCTTCCACAACCCCTTCTCCAGATGAACATGTATATAATCAAAACGAAATCCCTTTTAAACGCAGCTTTCAAAACAAGCCTTCCATCTCCCTTCCACCCATCCCCATATAAAAATTCAGGAGTTGGTTCCAGGAAAGGACTTCTCCAAAGCCAGCCAGTGATCGGGAGGCAGAGCAGGGTTACAACCTTTGACCTTCATTTACAGGGGCTGCTACATAGGCTGAGGGAATTTACAGGAAAGGGAAGGGGGTGGAGATTGAGAGACAGAGGCTATCTAGCTCAGATTTGGGGTCTTGATACTCAGGGTTTGATTCTTTGGCCACTGCATTGCTTGTCACCTTTATCTGTTCCATAAATTCCTCCACTCTGGTGGTTGGACTGTCCAGTAAGGTCAGCCAGTCCTCCCCTCCCACCAGCCTTTGGAGGTCAAGCTTCCAGGGTCACCCTTGTTGACATCAGAGTCCAAGAGGAAAGCATACCCAGCTGAGGACCTTCCAGCTGGAGGGAATGGGTGTGCTTTGCCATGGATCCTGTTAGACCAGATAGGTGACTACCTTCCTCTGGGTGGTGGGAGTGGAGGAATTGGGCTGCCCATTGCCTTGAACCCACGTTCTGTGGGTGCCTTTGGACTTTTAGGGGGATGTATCTTCCTTCACCTGGTAAAAGGAAGAGTCCAGTCATTAAATTCTGAAAAGGAAGCCCATATACTAAAGGGGCTTGAAGAATTTTAAAAAATGGTTCGGTTATCTACAAAGTCATATCTTAGCTGACAATTTGAGGAGCATCAGTTTTAGTGAAGCGAGGGGCACAGTCCAAGCCATTTCAAAGGACTGGGCCTTTCAAAGATTGTAGGAAACTGATTAGTTACTTTTCTTGTGTCACCTTACTGGGCTTTATGCATATTAGCACTTTCTCAGTTTTGTTTTGTTTTTGTTGGTTTTTTTTTTTTTTTTGAGAAAAATTTTTATTAATTTTTGATAAAAATTACTGGGGCCTTTCCAGATATTAGGAAATTAATGAGTTATTAATGGGTTAATTGTTAGTCCTTAAATGTACCAAAATTTATACCTATGTATTTTCTTTGGATCTCATTTTTTGTTGTTGGTTGTTGGAGGGGAAAAAAAGATTAAAATTTGAAAAAATAAAAAAGCCTAAAACCCCGTCAGACAGTTATTTTTAATTTATTTTTCCTGCCAGCTCCCACCCATATGCCTACACATATTTTACATAGTTGAAACCAAAGTGTGTGTACATATTTTGGATCTTACTTGTATTTTCCCCCTAATGCTCATGGTATTACAAGGCGGGAGAGGATACTTTGAGTAAGTGCCCTTATTCTCTCTCACAGACTTTTTCCTCAGATTTCCTTTTATGGTGTGGACCTAAGGAAAACAGTTTAATGAGGACTTGTGATAACGCTTTCAGTTGGGAATATCATGGTCAGGAGAGTGAGTTGATGACATATTGATGCTTTTCTTAATGAACCGTAGAAACCCTTTGGAGTGTTGGAGCCCCTCTCCAGCAAGGTGACGTGGCAGTTGATTAACTTGCTGGTCTCTATGGGTAGTTCCGGGTGGCATAGGCTTTTGTTTCAGGATGAAGTGTGCTGAGGAGTGTCTTGGTTTGATTGTACAGTGGCAGTGCAGGTAAACTAAGGTCAGCTCGCTTTGAGACGGCTGAATGGCTGTTGGAAAGATGGGAGTTTGAACTACTAAGGGGCGGCATTTGGGAGGGGTTGTGCCCAGAGGTTAATAAACCTTTCAGTTGATAAACCTTTGATGTCTCTGAGGAGGTGAAAGAACTCTGGGGTTATGGTGACCCTGAGTAGACCCTTACACTGGCTGCTTCCAAAAGAGTGGAAAGGTTAATTTTTTTACTCTCCTTTCTTTAGCTTAACTCCTTTCAGACCAGTATTTTCAAGGAAAAGTTTAGAACCAGAGCTTTGTCATTCTGGCTCTGAAACAATACGATACGTTTACATCCCCAAGATAGATCACTTACAGTAAAAACTTCTCAGATTTTATTTTTTTAGTTTTTTAATTTTTGGGGGTGGGTAAAGATTTTATTTACTTAAGGGTGAGCAAGAGTGAGAGAGCACAGAAAGAGAAGGAGCTGAGCAGGGTGCCTGACGTGGGTTCCATCTCATGACCCCGAGATCATGACCTGAGCTGAAGGCAGATGCTTAACTGACTGAGCCACCAAGTGCCCCCAGATTTTTCAGATTTAAAAAAAATCAAATGTATTCTAGTGATAGTTGTCAAATTTATTCTAATGATATATTTAAAATATAGAGACATAACCATTAGAATATTATGTAGGAAGTACAGAAACAAACCATGGGTGTTCTACCTGTGTCTCTTTTCTTTTTAGTCACATGTGCTTGAGGCTTGTCTTGCCTGTCTTCTTTAACTGTAGGTAGTGTAAGGAGTTACCGTGAAGTCAATGAAACCTGAACACTTTAAAATAGCAAATCTTTTGGCCCAGTTATAGATTACTTTGCAAAGTCAGTTACTCTTATATCCCCAGTTTGGGTTGGAGGGTCCAAGTTTCTTCAAATAAATTTGGATATTCTATTTTTTGTAATCTTGTGAATGCTAACAGTAGTTCAGGCCTTGGGCACGTGATCCTTCTTTGCTTCCTCCCCAGCCATATTGCTGTTCAAGTAAAAAAGCAAATCTGTGCACAACCCCAACTGATACTGGCCCCCAAACTGACCCATTCCTAGGCACCCCAGCATAAGATGGCTTCCTGTGCATTCTTCCTTCTTTCTAAACTATTGTCCCACTTCAGAGTCAGACCTAAGTCGTTTCCTATGATGCCATTGAACTTTTGAAGACGATTTTTCTCGCTTTGCTTGGTTCTTCTTTCAGTTCCTTTCTTTGGTTCTTTGGGCTGCTGTTCCACATTTCATCATCACTTGAGAACTGAATGCTCTTATGTATTCACGTTCCTTTCCCTTTGTCGTGTCTCCCCAGATTATCAATCCCTCAACACAGAGACTGTTTCTTATATTACCTCTGTGCCTACCCAGCACTAGGTAGATTTCTGAACAGCTGGTACAGGTTAAGTATATGTGGGAGACTTTTTTTTTTTTTTAAACCATATGTTTGATTTTCTTAGTTACATAAGAAAAAATTGCCTGTCAAAGGTTGTAGTTTCTTCCAGCTCTGTTTTGGAGTGATACGAACCTTACAAATGCACACTGGGGTGAATGTCCCGAACAGTCACACATGGTAAAATTAAGTGGAGAGTTTAATTCTGGGTCATTGTAGTCCTGCCAGCTGGTGATGTGGAAAGATGTGTACTTGTGGGCCTAGCCTTATACTGAAAGATTGAGTTCTTGGCTTGAGGCACTTAGCAGATAAGTCAGGCTAGCCATCGATCAAGAGTATCTCCAGAGAACAAGGCCACAGTCGTACACCAGCATTGTGGGCTGGCATGAATGGAATCACAGTATAATAGTGCTGTTAGGCCAAGAGGGTTTTATGGAATCTGCATTTCTCTTCACACCCCTCTTTTTTTTCTTCTTTCTATTTTGGTATATTTTGAAAGACTGTATAGTAATTATTTGGTAGAAAATAATTAAAAGTGCTTTAATGCACACCTTAGATTTTTCAGGGGATTTGTCTTAAGTGGAGAGAAGGACCCCACCCACTTATTCCAAAAAAAAAAATTTTTTTTAACCGTAGCATTGCTTGTAACTGTTCATTGTGAGTGACTGCTTGGACACTGTATCGAGAGGTATTGTAAAATTGGGTCCTTTTTAGTTATAGCCTGCAGGAAGAGTACTATACATCATGTGCAGGAGTACAGCAATCAACAGTCATACTACCTTCCATTGGCCTGTGCAGATGGAGAGGGTGACCTTGGCCCAGACGAGGGTACAGCTCAGGAGAGGGCAGTTGGGGTATTTTACACATCGTCCAGCTTGGATGCTAAGTGGTGAGAGAGCCACTTTCTAATGAGGTGGGTCGTGGGAACCACTCATTGTTTCTGAGCCGCAGAGCAAAGCAGTTAAATATTTAAACCCAACAGAATATTCTAGAGTTGGCAGAATTGAGCAGGAGGAGCTCCCTGTCTACTCTGACCTTCTCCAACTTTTGGCATTTCCTGTATCCTTTCTGGCTGGCACTGCCCTTGCAGTGCTTATTTTAACCCCCAGCTCTCCTCTTTAGAGGACCTTTTGCAATTATATAACTCCATTTAGGAAGAATCTACACATAGAAGAAGCCGGTGCAGTTTTTAGCCCTGCAGTGTGCTGGCCTGATGGCTTGTGAGGAACGAGATGATCCTGGTTCTCAGATAGCCCCTTCTCTGTAGCTTGTTTCAAACAATGTATCTACCTTAGCTCTGAGTTCTTTGTCCTAGATTCAGTGGGGTAACATAGCACACAACAAAGCAATAGGAAGGCTCGTGTAAGATCAGCTGTGACATGTGGCCCTCGGTTCACCAGGCCCAGGCACATGGGAGGGTGCACTTTCAGAGAGCAGAGCAGGCCATCCAGAACAGAGGGAGGGAGACCAGGCCCCATTCGAGTGACTCAAGGACTAGCTACCGTGGTCTGGGACTGTGCTGGGAGGTGCCATAATTTCAGCAAATCTGCTGTTGAAGATAGAGCTAGGGCTTTTCACTTTGGTCTTCAATAAAAGTAAACAGGTGTCCTATTTCTTTCCTAACTTACATCTTTTCAGGCTTTTGCCATTTCCTTCCTGGCCTTGTGGGAATGAGACAGTGGAATAACTGAAGTCCCGGGGATTTGTCAAGCTGCATGATGTCTCCATCCCCACCCTTCCCCGACCTATTTCTCATCCTTGTCATTGTTTTTTAGCATTATGAGGAGCTGTCCGAGTGACTGGGGAGCTTTACCCTCACTGCAGGCCTGAAGTTGGTGGCTTAAGATTGCTTCAGAAAGGGGAATCAGTGTGGACTGTGGGGGCAGGAGTTGTGGGCAGAAACGTGTGTGTAGCTCTAGCGCAGAGAAGTCCTGTCTTGGCTCAGCTCCTCAGAGTTGGTGGAGGTGATGGGGATTCTTGGATTGAGATGTGAATGAGAAAATGAGATCAAGAGGTTAATATACTCCCCCCAGCCAAAGCACAGGGGAGTGGTAATCAGGCCATCATGGAAGGTATTTGGTTCTTTTTGTGTGGAACCTGCTGGAGGAGCTGGTTTCTGTATTAAAGTGTCGGGGTGGGGGGGTGCATCTGGGTGGCTCAGTTGGTTAAGTGTCTGCCTTTGGCTCGGGTCATGATCTCAGGGTCCTGAGATCCAGTCCTGCTTAGTGGGGAGCCTGCTTCTCCCTCTCACCCTACCCCCTGCTTGTGCACACTCTCTCAAACAAATAAATAAGTAAAATCTTAAAAAATAAAATAAAGGGTCGTGGGCAGGTCACATGACAGGGTTTTTCTTTTTTCATTCCTAATAATTTTGAAATAAGAGCTCTTTGAAACTGGCCAGGGAGGTGACTTGTGGTGATAAAACGGTATGTCAGGGAGGGCACATGACTCTGGTTCACCATCTCCCGACTTCCTGTTGCATGTTCTTTCCACAATAGCATCATCAGTGTGTCTCTGTTGCTGTGTGACTTGAGTCTGTTTGCAGATGCTCTAGAAATGGTCACTTAGGAGATAGAAGGACCACTGCCATACTCACCCACATGTAATTGTCCCTGAATCAGTAAGAGTCCAACAGTTTTAGTTTCTGATGGGTGTTTAATTTTATTGTCCCTTTTCTCATTTGAAATAAAGCACCTTTCTTTAATTGTATTTCTTTTTCAGTTCAAATCTGAACATCAATGATGTCCTGGGGAATTACTCATTGACTCTTGTGGATGCACTGGATACACTTGCAGTAAGTCTTTAGCCTTATTTTTTTTTCCTCACTAATTAAGACATTTTGGAGTTGATTATCTCTAGTTCCCACCAGGGATGGGAATTCCAGGAAACCTGGTACTCAAAATGTATTCATAACTTTGATAGCTGTTGTTTATTTTAATGACCTTAATGGTGAGGGCGAGAAAGGCATTCAGGGTCAAAGGAGTGGAGATGTGATTCCCCTAAAAAAAGTGGAGAAGAAAGTATGATTTTTTGGGGGGAGCCCAGTTTCCCACTAATTTATTCCATAAAGGAATCAGTAGAGCATTCCATTCAAGTTGACAGCTACTTTGGTTAAGATCTGAGAAGTAAAAGACAAGCTCCACGTCAGTGCGCCCCTGGAATAGCATCTGACTAGTGCTCCCCAAGAGTGTGTCCTGAGCCCTGGTCCTGGCCCCCACGCAGGGCCTTCCCTAGAAACACTCCTTTCTGCATGCCGCTCTGTGTTTTGTCCACACTGGGGCTGCCAATTCAGGTGCTGCCTTTCCCCCCAGTGTCCCGTGGTTTCCCTTGTGAAGGCTGGGGAGCTGGAGACCTCAGGACAGCCATGAAGGACCGAGTGTGGCATGGTACTTACCATCACACTGTGCGTGCCCTGTGCACCATCTGCCCCTTGCACTGTGCTTCCAACGGACTGTATTTCAGCATAGCCTGTTAAATCCTCCTTCGTGAGGGTGACCGCACAGCCTCTTTGCTCTGCTTCATTGTCCAGCACGCATTTACCATGAGAGAATTCTTCCCGTAGTTGAGCCCGAATCCTGTATTTAATAACGTACCCTTGTCTGTTTTAACTTCCCTGAGAAGAGTTTAGTGCTGTCAGGGGTTGTAAGTGGGTAGTGCTAGCTAAGTCCGTTTTAGAGCTGCCCTGGAGTTTGCTGGCGGAAGATTCATGAGGCCTTGGAAGGAGCTTGAGCGACTGACCTCCCTATGTGCTCTTGGCCCAGGTCTGTGCGGCCTCTGGGCTTTCATTTGGCCAGCCCGTGTTTACACAGTGTTTTAGTGGCCCAGTTGCTCTTTCTGTAGTTCTTGCTGCCCCACTTCAGTCATTTGTCATCGGCAATCACAATGTGCCCAGGCAAGTCTGCTCAGCCTAATTAGAGTTAACTTGTTGAAGATCCCAGAGGCTGACTCAGCCTTATACGTGTTGCTTAAACAGTCTTCTGGAACTCATATACATTATGAAGGAGTACCTCTCATCCCTGACCTCTCTTTCTGGCCCTCATTGTGTCTTTTTATCCCTCTCCTATGCTCATTAAGTACAGAGACCTCATCTCTATTATTCCCTGCACTCTCCACCTAATGGTGTCGGATGTATAGTAGGAGTGCAAATATGTGTTCAGAAAATGAATTTCTACAAATTCAGCACTTCCCAACAACATTTCCAAGGGTATATCCCCTAAAAGAAGAATTCTATTCCCAAATGAAGTTCTGTATGCCTCTCCCATTATTGGAGAGTACAATGTACAGCAGCATTTTAAAGGCTCTGAGAAGTCCTGCAATAAAGAAACCGATTTAACTCTTTTGTTCAGTCCAGGTTTTCTTAAGCCTGAGCGAATGATTTCACAGCCTGCTTGCTCTGTCTGTAACTGTGTTGACTACAGTGGGAAATTAGAATATGTAATTGAAAATTGCTGCCTTCCTTGACCATCCTCCACTTGATCTGAGATCATATCAGCCTCTGCAGCTGCTAACAGATATTGTTGCTGGTGAGCATCTGTAAGGAAACAAAGCCATTTTTTGTGGTTTTCATTGTAGAATATCCGGTCTTCAGTGTGCTAGCACTTCAGGCTTCTTTTTCAGGTGTTATCTCAGTTGAGGTTTTCTTGTTCTTTTGCTAACATTTTAAACAGGCTCTAACAGATGTGCTGTGGAAACATTCAGAAGATAGCAGTCCCCTGACCATTGGCAGCAACGTGTAGCACTATTGCATAATCTTTTAAAAAGAAAGAAGTAAAGGCCAGGAAAGAAACATCTATAGTTGCTCTGCATGTTTATGGCAGAATAACAATGAAGAGAGGGATGAAATTATGGGCCAGACCAAGAAATACTAAGAAATAAGGCACACTTGAAAGAAGTAGTGTCTGCTTGAAATTATTTGCTTTTCCTTTGTGTGTATCATTATGATGTCCTTAAAGTCCCTGGATCGTCCTAAATTTTTGAACAGAATGAAAGCATTCTGGTTCAGTTAATCTGTAAAATTTTGTTCCCAATTTGCACTTCATATTGGAGAGAGCGGCTTAGTATGAGATCATATTTATGTACCGAAAATAGGAATTGTAATTTTAGATCAGTCTTTAAAAAGGACATGGAGCTGATTATTTGTATGTTTTATTTGTTTTGAATGCCACTGGTTTTATGCTGCGCTTCAAGACATAATGCTACTATTTCTCAAAGTGTTTAGACATCTGGATAACCAGCAACAAGTGGTTTTCCAGATGTTTTGGTCTCCTGGGAGCCAAGCACCCAAGCTGTCGATTTATTTGAGGAGCATAGGGGAAGTTATATTTTTGTTTCTTCGGTTTTTGGATTTATTTTTACTCTTTTCAAGAGTTTTAGGAACTCCAGTGCCTTGCATCCTAAATCAGATCAGACTGAAGTTTGAGGGAGAGTCTAGTGGGAAGGTGAGGGATACTAATGATTCATGAGGAATATTTCACAGTTTGACTATTTGGAGATAGGAGTCTTGAGTTGCAGGAAATGGGCTTGCCATCTGTCCTGGAATATATTCTAAGAGATAACTGTGCTTTTCTAACTTTTGTGTTTTCGCTCCTCCCAAGAGTGGCAAAACCGTGTACAGACATTTAGATAAGTGGTCCCTCCGTGTTATTTCAAGCTGTTGTAATGGTTTGTGTTCCTCTTTTTGAAGATAATGGGAAATTCATCTGAGTTCCAGAAAGCAGTCAAGTTAGTGATCGACACAGTTTCATTTGACAAAGATTCCACCGTCCAAGTCTTTGAGGCCACAATCAGGTAAGATAGTACATGAAATGGATTGAAGGCTTCTTTTGTGTGTGTGAGCAGCAAAATTCCTGTGAGGTTTTCCCAGCTGTGAGAGCCAGGTAGAGAGTCCATGGGGGACCTTATGGGTGCTGTGTCCATTTTCCTCTCCCTTTTGGGCTTTATTAACAGTGGAACAATGGACATTTCAAAGTAATTACATTGGGGGCTGAAAAAAAACACTCAAGTTTTAATGAGGTGGGAGACAGGTGTCCTTTTTTAAGGCAGATTTTCACTGTCACTTGGTGTCTGGTCTCATTTCCTTCCTGTGTCCTAGGAAAACCCCTACACATTTCTGAAGGAAGTGAGAGTTTCCCATCTTACCTACCACCCACAGAAGACCACTGCTTACCATTTGGGTGTATTTCCCCCTCGTGTGCCACTGTCTCTTCTGTCCAACCCCCTCACCCCGCCGTCTTCTCTGTCCACCGCCCCTCTCCCCACCATTCCCCGCCGAGGTACTGGGCATATGTTCCATACTCGGTTTTGTATCTTGCCTTTCTGGGTTGATACATTGTGACTGTTTTACTATTTAGACTTTTTGAAAACTGTGTTATTGCATACCATTCCAGATGTATCATTTATTTGAAATTAAAGTTATGAAAACATTTGTACTGACAAACATCACAGTCAGCTTGCGATCATTGGAGTGGTGCATGATTCCTGGCTCTGTAGGGACATGGCTCTAGAGCTGGTGGCCTTCTGCCTCAGAGCAGGTCTTTTCCTCCTCCTCGCTTTCTCCTCTTCCACACCTTGCCTCCTCACCAGAGTGGAGAATTTCTCAGCTATTTGGCAACCTGAACTAGGGAAGCTACTTAGTATTTGTTGTCTTTCCCTTTCCTGTTTCTGATATGGTGAAGTGTTTTCCCCATGTGAGAGAAACCGAGAGTCATTTATTAATACTGAAAGGTAAAGCTTATTCTGAGAATGGTTAGTACCCTCCTGTCTGATGAGATGATTGAAACTGCTGGTCATTGGTTATTACTTTAGGTGAGATTATTCTTGGTGGCCTCAGGTGAAGGGTTCTCTTCCCCCCTACCCCCTTCAGTAATGTGGTTACTCAAGAATTGGTCATTTATCAGGGCTGGAAGGAACTTCAAGAAGCCATTGAGTTTAGTCCGTCTGATTCCAGGCAGCTGTGAGTTCAAGGGATTTGAGGCTGCTGCTTTCAGTGTGAACTGGATTGTATGCGTTGACAAGTAGCGTGATTGTATTGTTTTTGTGTTCTTGTCATCCTGTCTTTTAGGGTCCTAGGAAGCCTCCTTTCTGCCCACAGAATAATAACTGACTCCAAACAGCCCTTTGGTGACATGACAATTAAGGATTATGATAACGAATTACTGCACATGGCCCATGACCTGGCTGTGCGCCTCCTGCCGGCCTTTGAGAACACCAAGACAGGGATCCCCTATCCTCGGGTAGGTAGACTAGTTGGACATCCCAGCATCTTCCTGAATTAAAATTCTTTTTTGATTAAGTTATTTGGGGGGAGGAGGGAGTGATGTGAAAGAGGAAAGCTGGGTCCTTGAGAGTGTCCCTAAATGTGATGTGTATGTTTTTTTAATTCATTCAACATTTACCAAGCACCTACTGAGTGCCAAGCATAAGGCTGACATACTTGATTCTTCCCTTTAAGGAACTTATGTTCCTGTGCTCAGTCTTCTGAAGTTCTTCTGCATGTGCCATTTATATCCTCTAGGGTGGGGAATTTTGTCTTATTTCTGACTCAAGTACCTTCCCCCGAAGACCCTCATATGTGTACTGTTGGATCCTGGCGAATGTTCTTGGGAGTGCTTTACATGGATCTTTCAAATAAAAGCCTGCCCAGCCCAGCCAGTGAGCTGCTGATTTAAATGCAAGATCTGGAATGCAATTATATCTTTGTGGCTCTGGATTTGCTGAGCTCAGAACTCCCTTGGGAATTGAGTCAGCCTTTTAGGTAACCAGCAGAGAGTTGCCAGCCCACAGAGCCTCAGTGATGAAACCGGCTGTCACCTTCTTCCTGTCTTCCTTGTCTGCCAGTCTGTGATTTGTTTATGTTCACTGAGCAGAGTTGGGTTCCTAGTACCTCACTTAACATTGATAAGGGAATTCCACAGCTGGCCTTTGTTTCTGATGCCAGAGCCTGGTGCTGGAACGAAGTGGGTTAGTGCATGGTATTGTAACCATTCCCCTAAGACTCGCTCTTATTAAAAGAAGGCTGTGGTCTGATTGTCTTGTGTCTTTGAAGCTTAACTCCTATATCTATCTCAGGTGTGACATGGAAGGCTGTGAGCTGAGTCACACTGCAGTAAGTTTGGTTCAGTAGTTGAGGCTAGTGGCTGTGACTTGGCCTTCTAGCCCTGAGGGTTCCTCACAAGTCTTGCCCCAAATCCTTTGTCTCTTCCTGTCCCCAGGTGAATCTAAAGACAGGCGTTCCTCCTGACAGCAATAATGAGACGTGTACAGCAGGTGCCGGTTCCCTTCTGGTGGAATTTGGGATTCTGAGCCGACTCCTGGGGGATTCTACATTTGAGTGGGTGGCCAGACGTGCTGTGAAAGCCCTTTGGAACCTGCGGAGCAATGATACGGGATTATTAGGTGTGGTGGCACCTTCTCAGGCCATTGGGACTGGGTACATCTGGCCCCCTTTCCTTTCCTCTTCTCTGGGGCTCTCCCCGCTCTCCACTCCTTCTGTCTGTGCCGCTGAACCTGACAGTGGACACCTCAGAGAGAATGGCGCTTCATGTCTGCCTTGTCCAATTTCTCTGTAGGACTGTCTCCTTAGAGTGAGGCTGTAATGTTTGATAGGAAGGAATAATGTTTTTGCTGTTTGAGGGTTCCCTTTTGATTTGAATCCCTGGGCATGTTCCGTTTGAAAATAATTATTAATGGAAATGCTATAAAAAGAATTGCCTCTGAAGCAGATTATATTGTTTCAATATAAGGCTCTCAATATAGGCATTTGGAGTTACTGGTAGAGTGGCTTTTTCTTTTAAAAAAGTCTAGGCATGTGGTAGTAGGTTGAAAGGCCAGATTAAACCTATATTAGGTGGGATATTTTTTTCCTCTTGAGAATGTTTGGTGAGGATGTTATTAAAAATTATTATGCAACATTTCAAATCTGCAGAAGTAGGGAGAAAGTATAATGAATAATGAATCCCTGTGTACTCATCATCCATCTTTAATAAGTACTAGGTTTTTGCTCACTGAAGATACTGTTTTAAATTGTCTTACTGAGAAAAATTAAAAAAAAAATTTTTTTTTAATTTATTCAGTTGAGAGAGAGAGAGCCAAGAGCATGAGCAAAGCGGAAGGGCAGAGGGAAAGGGAGAAGCAGACTCCCTGTTAAGCAGGGAGCTGAGTGGGCCTCCATCCCAGGACCCCAGGAGCATGACCTGAGCCAAAGGCAGATGCTTAACCAACTGAGCCACCCAGGTGCCCCAGAAAACTTTTTTTTGTTGTTGAAAAGTACCTTGATTAGTTGTCCTAGAGTATCATTGCATTTTAAAATTAATTTTTTTTTTTTAAGTAAACTCTGTGCCCAGCTTGTGACTTGAACTTGTGACCCTGAGCTCAAGAGTTGCATACTCTACCGACTGAGCCAGCCAGGCGTCTATAATGTGATTTTTGGTTATTCCTTAAGTTATTAAATGTATGTACGTATTTGTTGTGTTTAGCAGCAATGGTAGAAATAAACAAGTTGCTCAAATTGCCACTCCACCACCAAATGGTTTGCTAGTATCACCATAAATTGTTACCTTTTAAATTTCCCATTGGTCCTTTCAGTCTGCATGTGCAATGTTTATACCTTCAACTTATGAATAAGCATTTTTATTCTGCCTTATATTAGGCAGTTCAGGTTTTCCAAGTTGTTACCTTGTTTTCATAGCTACCGTCTTTAAAATCTACATAGAGTCCATTAATTAACTCTTCTAGTGTTGGACACTTGGATTACTTCTCTCCCCCTCCCCTATTTTACAGATAATATAAATCATACAGTTCATAATTCTTGATGAATGACACGATACTTTTTCTTAAAAAACACTTTTTTCATTAAGGATAAGTTGCCAGGAATGGCATTACAAAGTCAAAGGTTTGAGTACTCCTTTGGCATTTGAAATGCACTGTTAATCTGGAAAGGCAAAATGACAAATATACTTTTCTCTTGCCTCAAGTGTTTTCCCCAGTTTTGTTCCCAGTGTTTAAACACCATGTACTGAGAAAGATTTCCTGGCTGTCTACCACTGATGGGACTGGTAATAATGTGAGAGCCAGACGTTCATTCCGTCTTTTCTGCCAAGGCCCAGGGTGCGGGTCGGGTGGTGGGGCAGACTTGAGGGCACCCTGGAGGAGGAGCTGTCCCCAGACACCTGGGGCCAAGCCCCAAGGGCTTTGTTTGTTTTTGCAGGCAATGTGGTGAACATTCAGACGGGCCGCTGGGTTGGAAAGCAGAGCGGCTTGGGCGCCGGCCTGGACTCCTTCTATGAGTACCTCTTGAAATCCTACATTCTCTTCGGAGAAAAGGAAGACCTCGAGATGTTTAATGCTGCGTACAGGAGTATTCAGAACTACTTAAGAAGAGGGTGTGTCTCCTCTCTTGCCCCGTAAAACAAGTAGGGTGTGTTCTCAGCCTGAATCCACAGCGTCCTGTGGTGTCTGCACTCATCTTCCCACTTCCTAGTTCTAGGGCGGATACTTGGGGGTGAAGAGCTGTATTATCCTTTACTGGGGCATAGCAAATTACCCCAGCACTTAATGGCTTAAGACAACAAACAGTATCTCCCACAGTTTCTGAAGGTCAGGAAGCCAGGAGCCGCTGAGTGGACCTAGGGTCTCACCAGGGTGTCACCAGGCTATTGGCAGGGTCTACAGCCGTGTCAAGGCTCGGTCGGGGCCAGAGGACCCACTTCTCGGCTCACTCCTGTGGTGGTCAGCAGGCTTCAGTTGCTTGCCATGTGGACGTCTTTGTAGGCAGGTCATGGCAGCTGGCTTCCCCCAGAGTGACTGATACAAGAGGGATAGAAAGAGAGGCCAAAAGGGTCCTTTCATGACCAAAGTGTGGATTGACAAACCAACACTTCTGTCCAGGTCTGCAGGTCCCACACACGGGCTGTGGTACGGTATGGGAGTGGGCTGTACGGTTCATGCCCTCTGTGACTGCCCAGAGTCCAGGATCTCTGGCGGCCGTGGGGGAGACTGGCTGCCATGAGGAATGACATGTACCTGTGTTTCACTGTGGCTTTAATGGCAGATAGAGCTGTAATACAGGACTATTACTGAGTTTATTTTGGTTCTTTTACTTGCCAAAGAATTGTTTGGATTGGTCTTTATAGCTAATGAGAGAAAGGACAATTAACACACACCCCCCACCCCCATTGTTTGAAAGAGCATAATTTGCTACTACCCAATTATACAATCAGGAGGGCAGGAGAGAAGTGCCATTGAAAGCTACAGTGGCTTCTAACCCCGATGTCCTCTCACTTCCTTAGGTCTTTCTTTGTATGCTTTTGTATATTAAATATCTAATGCAGGTGGTAGCTACCGAGTTTCTGCTTGTTGGGATTTTCTTGGACCCATTTCTAGGTTAGCTGTTGTAGGAACCCCTTTTGTGAGTGCTATGTTTCAGTAGGAGGCCATTTGGGCAGGGTTCAGTCATTTTTGCTTTTTATTTATTTATTTATTTTATTTTTAAGATTTATTTATTTATTTGACGGAGTGAGAGAGCTCAAGCATGGGGAGCGGCAGAGTGAGAGGGAGAAGCTGAGCAAGGAGCCCAGTGCGGGGCTGGATCCCAGGACCCTGGAATCATGACCTGAGCCAAAGGCAGACCCTTAACCGACTGAGCCATCCAGGCATCCCCATTTTTGCTTTTTAAAGTTCCAACCTATAATCCCCAAGCATCCTGATGGATTCCTTCAGGCTCCTGGTGTAGAACCTTATTAGAGAAGAGACTTCTTCTTTTTTTTTTTTTTTTTTTAATGTAGAAGTAACCAGGATTTTCCACTCAGGTCAAATCCAGCAAAGACTCTGCTAGATACATTATGTGGCAATATTCATAAGCCGGAGTGTCCAAGTGCTTTCCGCAAAACATAGTGAAATCCCTGATCAGTTACAATGGCTAAGTCAGAACTTTTATTCTCTTTTACCTTTTGCTAGAGTCTGGTGTCCACAGGTAGAGGCAGTTTTTCTTCAAAGGTTGAAAAGAATGAGTCAGGAGAAAATATTCATGTGGATGCCACTGAGGTTAAAGCAGCAGGGGCTGCGGGAGGAGTAGGGCTGGAGGGCTGTCAGTGATCTTCCCCCTCACCTCTGCCCGCTCTGCTTGGCCTGTTAGTCGGGAAGCCTGTAACGAAGGAGAAGGAGACCCGCCGCTATATGTGAACGTGAACATGTTCAGCGGGCAGCTGATGAACACTTGGATCGACTCTCTGCAGGCCTTCTTCCCCGGACTGCAGGTACTCAGCACCGTGTTTGCCGGGAGAATGCGATCATTGTCAAGGGTTTCTGTGGCTCTGTTCTCTGTTATGATACCAGAGCATTCCCAGGCTCGTCCGGATTTGGGAGGGTAGCCACGCAGTATGTCTTGATTATTCTTTTTGTGAGATGAGTCCTCCCGATCCTGAACAGAGCCAGACTAAATAAGTGCAAAACCAAGGCTGAAAGTAACCATATGTGATTTTTGGATCATCTGTCTCTTATTGTTTATTCTTGGCTCCCAAGTACAGTTAACCTCTTGTCCTATGCAGTTGGCACAGGTTTGGCATGGATGGTCTGTTAGGGAGGGCATCCTTTTTTCCGGGTTGCTACTTTTGGGTTGGTTTTGTCTCCAGCCAGGTTGGATAAGAACTGGGGGACAGGGAGAGCCCAGGGCCTTTGTGTCACGTGTTGCCACTTGAGAAAAGCGTCTTCTCCTTAGGTTCTGATAGGAGATGTGGAAGATGCCATCTGCCTCCATGCCTTTTACTACGCCATCTGGAAACGCTACGGGGCCCTCCCTGAGAGGTACAACTGGCAGCTCCAGGCCCCCGATGTGCTCTTCTACCCACTGAGACCCGAGTTAGTGGAGTCTACGTATCTTCTCTACCAGGTACTGGATTCTGTGTTTAAATGCCAGCAGGACCTGTAGCAGTTGGTGTTTAGTGGACACTGGCTGATGGGTATAGAACTGTGGGGTTTCCCATTGACTCCGATATGGGGGCCGCCTAACCATAGGTTGGTTGGTACTGAGTATGATTCCTGGTTCCACAGGACAGAGAAGTGTCTACAGTCACATATGGAGTTGTTGAACCTTACCTTCCGCAAAGCCCATTCTGCCTGGACCATAGGCCTTTCTCTCATATCCTTAAATATGAAAGAAGACTTAGTACTCTATGTTTTCTAGATTTATTTGGCCAAAGAACTCTTTTTTGATATATGGCCCTCTCCTCATGCCCTGTGGAACCCTGATCTGTGTAATCATTATTCAGACCAAAGGAATTCCTTTTCTGGGTAAAGGAAATCATCTGGGATTCATCTGAATGTCTGTTTTTGTTTAACGCTTTAAAAAAAAATGTATAGTGTTCATTTTTGCATGGAATATAATGCCAGAGGGATTGCTGCTTTAGCTGTGAAGCCTCCCCCGCCGTCGAAGGCAGATATTTATACCTCTGCGCGTGCCATCCATTCACACGGAGAGCCTACACCCATTCACAGATACAGCAGCTTTGTGCAAAGCCGGCCTTCAGTGTACCTCGGTGGACCTGAGACAGATGCCTGCAGGGGGCAGGCCCGCACAAGAAGATGCTTATTGTTAGGCGTCCTCATAGTAGGCTTAGTATTGTGGTTTCGATTTAGTAAAGAAAAAATTAACACTGAATCATGCCATTTGCTTCTAGATGAAAAAGGGTCCAACGGGTCCTAGGCCTCACGTGTAAAGAGAAACTTCCTGAGTTTGAGATAACCTCTCGGAAGAGGTTATAGATAGCCTCCGCGTTTGCTTCTTCGAGCTGTGTGGATAGCCTGGCTCCGCGCTCCGGGCTCCATGGCTGGTGCTGCCTGAGCCCTCCTCTTAAGCTTAAGTCCATTGCCTTTGCGTTTGTACCTTTCCATTTCGGTCACTTCTTCTTTCCTATTTTCAGCTTCTTCCTCCCACTGACTATTTTCTTAGAAGTGGGAGAACCCTTGGGCTTCCCATCTCTGCCTTCGGATGCCACACCCTGTGCTCTCTGCCCACACAGCCCGCTACCCTCAGACACAGGAGCTGGCATTGGCTGCTGCAGGCGGGCACTAGTGGGAATTCAGGATGACCCCCAGCTTTTAAACTGTTGGTGGGGTACCGGTCTCGTCTTGTCAGAGAATTGGTGTCCTAGTGAAACCATGCAAGAGCGTGTGACAGCTGAGCAAGCAACCCCGAGGGCTGAGTTCGTAGGGCAGTTGGAGAGCAAAGTGTGGGGGCCTCCTGTTTGAAAATCTTCCTGTTCCTCTTTGCTTTAACTCAAAAGGCTGTAAGTGGAATGGGGGCCAAGTCTTGCATCCTTGGGTCTGCATCTTGAGTTTCTAGAGAGTTCTGAGGCAAGAGAGAAACGAGATTTGTTCTCACATGTGGTACCCTCAGTGAGGCATTATTTCATTTTGGATCATGGTGGGGATCAAGAGAGCCAGAGCACAATGTTGTTCTACGCTGGAGTGGATTGTCTCAGCCCTGGTCACGGTTAAACAGGTGGTACAGGTACTTTGACAGGAACTGACGGAACACCGTTGTTCTTTACCATTTGTAACCCTTCAAGGTAACGTGAGCTGGGCGTTGTGCCTGCCTTTGGCCAATGACTCACCTCCTCGGGAGAATCCTGTGTCACCGTGATGTGTGTTGATGGCATGTTTTCCAGGCCCTTGCTGGATCACATTCTCTCATGTTCTCTCTAGGCAACCAAGAATCCCTTCTACCTCCATGTAGGAATGGATATTCTGCAGAGTCTGGAAAAGTACACAAAAGTCAAGTTAGTTTTCTAAGTTCCTTCCTTTTTCTGTTGGCCACTTTTGATTTATTTTCAGTTGTTCCGGGGAAGTACTCTATTTTGCACTTTAATTTATAGAACAGATCATTAATGTTAATTCTGTAGGGAAATTGCTTACTTTTTGTGTAACAGGACTGTCCGTTATAGTGGGAATTGCTTTTTTTTTCACCTTTTTTTTCCTCTAAGGTTCCAGCAGATTGTGTATGTCCTTTTTAAGTCACTTATTTTTCCTAGTTGTACAAATAATACATGTACTAGAAAGTTTAGGGAATACAGAAGAAGTATGGAGGTAGAGTATTATCATTGTAATCTCCATGTGTAGAGAACCACAATCAATAGTCAACATTTAAGTTTATATACTTATGATCATTTTCATATATTTTATATATAATATGCATTTATACATATATATTTCAATTTTGTGACTTTTTTTCGCCTAGCAGTATATCTTTTTTCTTACAAAATAGTATTTTAGGCTAGCCAATGTTAAGTCAATTCTACAGATACTAGGACAGAAAATTTCAATTAGTTCTGAATTCGTTGCCAGTCATTTTCTTGGTGTCATATTAAGTACTTGGCAAATATCCTGCACCAGCGCCCCCTTCCTTCCCTTTCCCGTATAACTAACCTGTTGATGTAGCAGCCAAACAGCTTTTTCATAAATTTGCAAATAGTCTAGGCTGAAAAAGGATAGCTCTTAAACCTAACCTAATTTGTTTTTCATATAGCATTTGGTAATTTGGTGATTATTCTATTAATAGACTATTTCCATTTCTTAAATTAGTAAGCAGATAGGAAGGAGCAGAGACAGGACTAACTGGAAACTTGTTTTATAGGTGTGGTTATGCAACGTTGCATCACGTCATAGACAAATCCAAAGAGGACCGGATGGAGAGCTTCTTTCTCAGTGAGACCTGTAAATACTTGTATCTGGTATGTGTGTTCGAAGGTTAACCCAAGAAACGTTTATTAGTGCTCAGAGCGTGCATTCATTTGGTCTCCCATCTAGCATGTATTCCCCAGGCACGGCTCTGTGCTGGACATGTGCTGGCCCAGGGACGCAGTGCTCTCAAAACAAGAGCGTAGTGCTGTCGTCTGTGGTGGTTTCTAACATTGTTGGGGAGGCATCGATAAGTAAACAAAGGAACTTTGGATTACAACTGGTATGAAGTCCTGGTCATGGTTCCTAGAGGAGCCGTGCACATGAGTTGTGGTGGTCGGGGAAGGTGTCTCTGAGTAAGAGAGCAGTGTTTTCAACTCCTGCATCTTCTGATGCTTGTGAGTTGGGCCGAGACCCCAGCCCATTGGGCTCTCAGGTGTGTGGAGAGAGACAGAGTCGTGGGCGCTAGAGGAAACCTTGAAGGGATCATTTGTCAACATTTGTTCTTCCCCTTCTGGGAGCTGCTGTCTACATGGAGATGTCAGGTGACTTGCCTGGGTTTTCGGGGTGACTGTAGGGCAGAGCTGAGGCTTCAGTCCTGGTCTTGACTGCTGCAGTGCTCTTTCCGCTCCCCTGCTCTGCAGCGTGCACACCCGGTCTCTGTGGCGTGTGCGCGCAGCTACGCTCCCCTGCTCTGCAGCGTGCACACCCGGTCTCTGTGGCGTGTGCACACAGCTACTCGCCCACCCTCTGTGCGGCCGTACTCCACATGGCTGTGTACAGCAGGATGCTTCCTCAAGGCGCAGAGGGGCAGGGCTTCCTCCTGGGAAAGCAGGGTGGAGGCTGAGACTCAAAGGGAGGATAGCAGTAGTGACAGGCTGTTATTGAGGTCCCCAGTTCTCAGGTCCGGGGGCCAGCTGGATCAGAATCACCCTAGGGCCCTTGTTAAAATTACAGCCCTCTTGAACCAGATCTTCAGAAATGGGCTCAAGAGTCTGTAATTCTGGCAAGTGGCTTGTGCTTCTGTAAAGCCAGGGTTTGGAATCCCCAGTGTGAAGTGGTGTGACTTCACAGGAGACTGCAGGGGAGGCATGCCCACGGGAAGGTGGCTGGCCTGCTGTCAGATCCCTGTGGGGGCCTAGGCCTCCCTCTCAGTGCTTTGGTGGTGGGGAGGGGTGTGCAGGCTGGACACTGCAGGCTGTCAGGAGTCCTGCATGCGTCCCGTTCAGCAGCCCTTGGTGCCTGGGATGATCGCAGGGTGAATTCTAGAGCAAATGAAGGAGACCTTCTAGGCAGTTCTAGAGGAAAGAACATAGGGTCTGGGGCCAGAAAACGCAGGCCTACCACATTCTTCCCCAGTTAGCTGTGGAAACACAGACAAGGTATGCCAAGTCTTGTTTTTCCTCATCTGTACAGTACTTCAGGTGACTGAGGTTTCTTCCATCACAAGATTTCTGTTTTAAATGTTCACTCATTTATGGGGCGCCTGGGTGGCTCAGTGGGTTAAGCCGCTGCCTTCGGCTCAGGTCATGATCTCAGGGTCCTGGGATCGAGCCCCGCATCGGGCTCTCTGCTCAGTAGGGAGCCTGCTTCCTCCTCTCTCTCTGCCTGCCTCTCTGCCTACTTGTGATCTCTCTCTGTCAAATAAATAAATAAAATCTTAAAAAAAAAAAAAAAAATTTAAAAAAAAAAAAAAAATGTTCACTCATTTAACATTTACTAGACACTTGCCTTCTCCCCCACTGACCTGTCCTATATTCAGTTAGGTGTTCTTTCTGGATGCTCCTGCCACATTCCTCCTGTTGAAGGAAAGCACTGCCCTCTGTCCTCGGAGCCTGACCTGTGTCCTGACAGGAATCAGTGGGATGGTGGCACAGGTGTCTGCTCTGTGCCAGGCCCTGGGATGTGGAGAAGGATGAAGGATCTGCTTCCTCTCTTCCAGCATTTTATAACGTGGGGCCTGCATGTGTGAAGTGGGGTAGTTCTAGAACTCTAGTGCCAGAACTCTCAGGGGAGCACATGGGGTCATCTAGAGAGCTTTAGTAGCAAGTTTGGGTCTCAGCCCTGGGATTTCTGAGTCTTTAGGTCTGAGCGGGTGAGATGGGGTTGGGGAAACTCAGGTACTTGGATTTAAATGAAACCGGTGGTTCTGGTTTGCAGCCAGAGTTGGGAATCACCTTTTCACCCATTAGTCACTCAAAAGCTTGAGGACCTGGCAAATTCTACTCCCTGAGTAGTCTGGGATACATTTGACCAAGTTTGTTCCAAATTTGCTCGACCTACCAGTTGTATCTTTTTTATTTTTTTTTCCTTTAATTTTATAATTTTTATTTCCTTTCCTTTTATGTTCTTTTTTTTTTTTTTTCCCACTAGCTATTTGATGAGGAGAATCCAGTCCACAAGTCTGGAACCAAATACATGTTTACAACTGAGGGACACATTGTATCTGTGGATAAACATCTGCGGGAATCACCCTGGAAGGAATTCTTTTCTGAAGACGGAGGGCAGGACCAAGAAGGGAAGTCTGTGCACAGGCCTAAGTCACCCGAGTTAAAAGTCATCAACTCCAGCTCCAACGTAAGTTGCTTTCTCCAGTGGGGGGGGGGGGGTTGGCATGTGGAGGAGGAGAAAAATAAAGCAAACTTGTCATCCAGAGTTCCTGCCAGAAAATCAGTGGCACACTTAGACTACACCACTGGAGAAGAGGTTCACAAAAGACCATTGACGTGGATATCGTCAGGGTGTGGGGACCCACGGGAGCAGTGCCACTGTCCATCCTCACTGCAGCAGCTCGTGGTCACAGGAACATGGGTGGGCAGAGGCATGTGGGGGTGGGGGGTTCCTGGCAGAAGCCTTGTTCTGAGCTGGCTCCTGTGAGCTTGCAAGAGGGGAGCAGCAGAGTAAAGATTTAACCATCTTTCTGCCCTCTTCTTTGTGGGAGCTTCTCATTGGCGATGCTTCCCAGAAGTCAGAGGCCACAGAGACCTTTTGGTATGATCTATTAAGTTCACCCCTGGGGCCAGAGAAGGATGGGGGAGGGCAGAGAGTGGATCTGGACGGACAGATGGAAGAGATCTAGCCAAATCACCCACCAGCAGGAGAGGGAGAAAGAGCAGTCATCAGTCATTGAGATTTTTTAATGAAATGCTCTTGGAAGTGCAGAAGAACTCGGTTTCATTTAAAGCAGGGTTTCACTGAGCAGGTCTCAACCATCCTGATAATCCCTGATAATCTGGGAAAGATTTGGAAACAAGTCCTGGAGTTTCTGGTAGGAGTCCTAGGTAGTTGGATTGATTTGAGTCAGGATGGTTTGGAAGTGAGAATGGGGAAGGAGACCCTGTGTCAATTGAAATATCAAACTGGGTTATCCCACATGCATTGGATGGCACCTCTCTGCTCAGAAAAAGCCTCTGTTGTCAAGATTCCTACCACCTCCTTCCAAACTGCCTTGGTTAGGGGACACACCCCTTGGTCCCGGGCTGTGCTTCAGTACTTGGCCTTCAGTGTCCCATTGACGGTCTTTATCGTCAAGTCTGTGAACTACGTTGACAGACCAGAGCAGAATTCAGTCCCCCAAATCTCCATAAGGCCATGCAGTGTAGACTAGGTGAACACAGCCTAACTGAGAAGGAAAGGGAAGGAACAGAGGGGTAAAGAAAGAGTAATAACAGTTGTGTATAATGCCTTCCATAGCCCAGGCCCCTTTTCCAACCGGTCATATGCATCAGTCTCTCACAGAGGCCCCAGGAGGGTAGGTGCCTTTGGTCTCATTTTACGTGTGGAGAAAGGGAGGCACAGAGAGCCTCTGGTCATATGTTGGAGCCAGGAGCCGGACTGCAAGGAGACACTCCTCTTAGACCCGATCCTGTGCCTGGCTCTGGTGATGTGGGTCCATCCAAGGGGTCTCGTGGGGAGACCAGCTCCTCGGGTGTTCGGCAGTGTGGTGCTGCCTGAAGAGCTGCCTAAGCACAGAGGAGGGCATAGCTGATCTGCCCTGGAGAATACCGAGGGCTTCATTGCAGAGGTGGCTTTTCAGAAGATCTGTGAGCGATGGGGGGAGCTTCCAGGAAGGGCTGTTCAGGCAGCAGGACCAGACCTCCAAGTGCATGGCTGGGCAGCGTTCGGGATGAGCTGAAGGACCTGTTGGACTTGATCTCATGAGGAGGAGGAGCGGGGCCTAGTGAGTTCAGTAGTGGGGCTGAGCAGTGGGAACCTGTTTCTTTGGGGGCAAGCATGTCACGAGTGTAGTCACGAGTGTATGTGGAAAGTGTTGGCGGATAAACACTTGTGGTTCTCAAACTTGCATCTCCTTTGAGCGGGGGAAAGGGGCTTTTCCTTAAAACAAGAAAGTTCTGTGAAGCATTTAGGTTTTAGCTGTGGATGGGAAGAACTCTAAACTCAGGAAAAACCACAGTACAGTTGACACTGAGCAATGCAGGTCTGATCTGCATGCAGGTGTTTTTTGATGAAGACATTGGAGTCCTGTAAATGCGTTTTCTCTTCCTTATGATTTTCTTAATAACACTATTCTCTCTAACCGACTCTATTGTAAGAATATATTGTCTAATACATGCAGCATACAAAATTCAAGTTAACCGACTGTTGATGTTCTTGGTACGGCTTCCAGTCAGCAGTAGGCCGTCAGTAGCTCTGAGGGAGTCACAAGCTGTGTGTGGGCTTTCAACTGCACCAACCCCTCCATTGTTCAAAGTCCAGATATACTTTGATTCTTTTTTTTTTTAAGATTTTTCTTTATTTATTTGAGTGAGGGAGAGACAGAGAGGCACAAGTGGGGGAAGGGCAGAGGAAGAGGGAGAAGCAGGCTCCCCGCTGAGCAGGGAGTCGGACGTGGGGCTCGATCCCAGACTCTGGGAATCACTACCTGGGCCGAAGGCAGATGCTTAACTGACTGAGCCACCCAGGTGCCCCAGCCAGCTGTATTTTCAGATAGCTCAGGTGTTTCTGAAATTCTGGGGGGACTAAGATAAGGACCCAAGGGATGAGTTTTTCGTCCTGGTTACTCTCCCGTTGGGTGAATATCTTGGGTGAATAGCCTCCCTGGGTCTGTATTTCTTCACCTGAAATGAAGGTATTGAATGACGTCAGTGGTCCTCAGCTGGGGGTGGTTTCCTCCTCACAGAACATTGAGCAATGTGTGGAGGCAATCTTGGTTGTCACGACTAGGGGAGTGGAGGGAGGGGGCACCTAGCGGGAGAGGCCAGGGATGCTGCTGAGCCTCCTGCAGTGCCGGGTGGAGAAACCGCAGTGTATTCTCTTAGCGAGTAATACTTGGATTTTTAACTCAGAGTACATTTTTCCCCTGGGCTTTTTTTCTTTCTAGTGCAATCGTGTTCCTGACGAGAGGAGATACTCGCTGCCCTTAAAGAGCATCTACATGCGGCAGATCGACCAAATGGTTGGCTTGATATGATCTACTTTCCTCTGTGTGGCCTCATCTGAAATTGGATGGAAGCAGCCGAAACCACACTGTGCAGAGATCCAGTCTGAAGTGGAAGAGGGTGGAAGTCGGGCCATCTGTGAGGGTGTAGGGGTTTCTGTCCAACTCCTCACACACGTCTAGCAGAGTCTTGCATACAGTAGTTTCTCTTCTGTTCAATAAAATGTCCTGCTTTCTTAATGGTAAAATTTGAAGTAAGAAGGTGCGTAGACGTTGGCCTCCTAGGACATGCTGATTTTATAAGCACAGTGTGGATGGGGCATCTTTGGATGGACTTGCATGGCTTCCCACTTTGGAATCCAACAAGTGTGTTCCAGTCTCCAGCACTTGCTGTGACTGCAGTATTGCTACCTCTCTGTTAGAGGACTGTGAACGAAATTTCCGTGTAAAGGGCCCGAGGTTCATCCCTATTTAATGCATTTTGTTATCTTTCTCTCTCATTAGATGATAGGCTCTCCTTCCACCCATGATTTTGGATCACAGTGGGGGAAATCATACTGTTTTTCATTTGCACCCCACATAATTGTCACAGTGTTACAAGTTAATTGCTTATGAATAACTTTTATCTGAATTTCAAAAGGCAGTCTTTTAAGTTGTCACACAACTAGATCTTTTGGATGGTATATTACATTTAATTTGAACTTAACTGAGGAACTCCCATAGTGCCAGAACCAGGTGCCTTTTAGGGAGAGAAAAATACCCAAGAATGTCTGAGCTTCCATCTTTCTCCTACCTACTAACCAAGGATTCTCAATTCTGACCATGTTTGGGTTAGAATTTTGTTTTGTTTTTGTTTTCTCTGTCCAGTGCCAATTAGCTAAGTCAGGGAGAAAGAAATGATCAGATGACTCTCTGGCATCCCTGAGCTGTTTTTCTGTACTACAGGCTTTAGCTTAGTGCCTTATAGGATTTTGGTTGGGGCTGCTGCTTGTCACAGCTGCTGCTCTGGTTTTAGCAGCTTTGTTTTGGGTTGTCACAGGGTGGGACCACAGTGAAAAGGGGGAAGGGATGAATATCAGTAAGATTCTGGAAAATTCTTGGCCAGTCCTTGCCTTTCAGCCTGATACTTTAAGCAAACCTACATTAGGAGGAAGTTACGCCACATTGCCTTCTTTCTTTGTTGTTATTTTCTTAGCCAGAACAGAGCATCTCTGTTTCAACTGAGGCTGAAGGCTCCTCCAGAGCAGAGGTGGACGTGAACCCTTAGCCTGGCTTCCATAGAACGTCTGAGGTTGAAATGAGTCCTGATACAAAGGGTAGAAGTCTTCTAAGAACCTCCGGTCTCACCTGTCATTGCTTGCACAGCCTTACCATGCTTATCTGTCTCTCCTTGCACACTTCAAATGATTTCCTCTTCATCTTCTTAAAACCAGAAATGTGGTCTGAGCCATTGTATACCAATCAAAGGGAGAAGTTTTATTCCTTCTTGGAAAATTTCAGTGTTACTGTTTTGTTTTGTTTTTTCTTTTTTTAAAATAGTTATAGAATTCAGTTCTTAGAGAGTTTTGAAAAAGGGATTTTCACCTCTTGTCTTTTTAAATATTTACTATGCAAATTGTTATAAACAAAGTCATATGTTCTATTTTACCTTTGCTCTTCATTTCAGAAGCATTCTCTTTATCAACCATGTGTGTCATCTCCTGAACAGAACACATTCTTTGAGAACACTACATATTTTAGGTGTTCTTGTCTTGGTTAAATCAGAATGTTCCATTTGACATACCCACGTGCACACAGGCACAGCGTCCCTGGACCTTTTCTCCAGGCATACCGAGTCAGGACTATAAGTGTCCCTTTTAGGAGGATAGGGTATGTCAGGGAAGAAATTGGGTCTCAGGGCAACAGTTCTCTCTCTTGTGGCCCTGCTGGGTTCCCTCTCCAGCTTCTGGGACAACATCGATGTGTAGCATTCCAACACCATCTTCTCATCTGGGACCTTAACATGTCTCCCGCTCTGGCATTCCATCCCTCTTATGCTCAGGAGTAGGGACCTGTGCCGCAGGGCCACTAACGCACGCCAGGGGCCATAGGCTGGCCTAAGGTCTGTTTTGTATGAAGTCTTAAACCCCCTTGATTGCTGGGCATTGACATGTTGGTGAGACTGAGGCTGAAGGCATTACTGCACACTAATCCTGGTGGTTGACCTTCCAGACTACCCCGTCTAAAGTTGGAGGCTGCCCGGGATCTGTAGGGCTAGAGGCAGGATACTGTCTAGTGCCAATCATGAAACGAGGCCAAATTCAAAGCTTGTTTTCTTTCTGGAAATCAGAATGTCAACAACTGTGTTATATCTTGCAGGGCTTTTGCTGTTTTCTTTTGTTCTGTGTTGCAGGATACCTGGTGGGGGAGGGCCAAGGAGGGGAGTGCTAAAGAGATTCCTGGGCTTCATGCTTTGCCCCAGGACTGCCCTGATTGTGAATAGACGTCATCCTTTGGAACAGCTGTGAGCCCACATTGTCCTCAAGTTCCCCTGGGTAGTTAGTTAGTGTCTGGAGTCTGGTCAACACGAGGTATACAGTTTTGCAAAACTCTTCCAGAAAGCTGCCCTGTTAGGCCAGGCCACGGGGTTCTCAGTTGGTACAGGGCGGGCTTTGCTGCTTTCAGTGATGTGACTCAGGAGCTCCTTTTCCAGAATAGTAGGTGACAGAGGAAGTGTTGGCTGGCTTCCAGCTCTGCTGGCCTTTGTGAGGAACCAGCTTCTATGTTCATGTGCTTTCCTGCAGTTTGTTCTAGCTCTTCTACCTGAATTTAGTCTGTGTCTCCTTATCCCAGGTTCTTTGTCCTGGATCGGGGGGCAGGCACATGTCACTAAAGTCATTGTGTGTTTCTGCACCAGGGTGGTGTCTGTGCAGGTGAATTTTAGAGGAGGCTCTGTGTGTAACCCGAGAACTTGAATGTGGCTCCCCTTCCGTCTCTCCCCTCCCCCACCAAAGAAAAATACCCTCTTAGCCATTTCCTTAGCTCAATTTTTTGAATGATTGCAGACTGTAATTCTTTGCTTTGGATCTTGTGGACTGAACATCAGACATCCTTTTCTTCTCTCTGTAGGGCTCCAGAGGTCTTTCTCTTTTGACACTTTCAAATCTAATGCTGGTGAAAAGGTAGGGCTGAATGATTGCTCTAACCAGAGTACCTGAACAGGGACTTCTGAAGAAAACCTTGGTCTTTCCTTTTCCATTCCCAGACATCCAGCTCCTTCTCTAGTGCCTCTTCCCTGCAGGGCAGGGACCCTTGTGAAAGAGGGAAGGTGGGCTGGCTGGGTGTGTCCCAGGTGTGGCAGGGCTCAGGGTTCTGTTCCTGCTGGAGTTTGGATGTGAATCCGGGAAAAAGTACCTGTGGACCTTCCTGATTCACTATACCCCTTTCCCTCTTTCTGAGAGGCAGAGAAATAATATTTTTAAAAGGTATTTTGTTTTAGTTTTAAAGAGCAAAACACAAGCTGCATTTTTATTTATTATGCACAAGAAAGGTAAATCTGTTTTTACACAAAAATCTGGAGTTGGAAAACTCTGGGAAAACCAATTGAGATACACACGTGCTTCTCTCTCTGTAATGTGCAATATGCTTTGCAACTATAGATGATATTTTATGTTTAATCTGTAAATAAGAAATGTATTTAAATTAAGAGGGAGCTTTTTGTAAAAGGACCAAATGTTCTTTTATAAATGTACTAAGAAATATCTTGTTCTTTGAAATTTATTAGGATTTTTATGAGTAATTTTTATTAAAAGATTTTTTTTGAATTGTCATTTTGTTTCTCCTTTATATACTCATCTATATATACATATAGATATATGTGTGTGTATGTGTGTGTGTGTGTGTGTGTGTGTGTGTGTATACACACACACAAGGGGGAAACCCTTTAAAGGAAATTATAAAACTAGACAAATAAAAACTTTATTTTGTGGTTTTGTTTTTTTTGTTTTTGTTTTTTACAGCTGAGCCCTGAGTAATACTTGCCCCATTTTTGTCCGTCGTAGCTCCCGTTGAACTGTCCTTGCCATGTGGCTGAGAGCAGCGGTTTTCATCTTGTCCCTCCCCTCCTCCCTGCGGCAGTCCCCGTTCTCCCAGGCACTGACTTGTTCATTTGCAGTTCTTGTTGCCATTCATCTGAGTCTCTCTAGGTTCTGGAACCCATTCTGCATTATTTTAGCAAGGCGGTTCATTTCTCCTGACCTCTTGCAGGCTAAGTGGGGGTAATAGTGCATGGGGTCAGCATGGGATGCACTGGTCTGGGGGAGGCATGAGCCAGGAGGGTTTCAAGTGCGATGGCTTCCATCCCTACCGCTACCTGAGTCGTGACGGGATGTGGAAGAAGATGGCTGATTCTGCCCCTGTGACACCTTGGTGTCCCACCTTTGTGTTACAGGCAATTCTAACAGGGCTTTTAAAAAACTGAATTGCAGCAAGGAGAGGGAGGGAACCCTGCGATGGGAAGTACCCTGCTGGTTGTAAAGCACACTGGCCTGAGGTGCTGGGGTGAAGGGTCTAACCCTTGATCTCAGCTTAGGTCTTAATCTCCGGGTGTGAGTTCAAGTCCCATATTGGGCTCTGCACTGGGTGTGGAGCCTACTTTTAAAAAAAGGAAAAAGCACACTGCCCTTTGTAAGGGTTCTTGGTGGTTGTGTTGATGAAGCCTTACGGGTTTGTAACCCTCCTGACAAGGTCAGGCAGGGTCCCTATGCCACAGGGTCAGCTGAAGAGCCTTGAGAGGGGGAGCACCAGTGTCCTCGGTCAGCCATGGTGAGCGTCCTAGAGCATCCTGTCCAGACATTGTCACCTCCCTTAAATATATTTTCAGCAAGACCCCGGAGCCGTAGTGTTAACACAATTGGGAGATAACTACCACGTAACCTAATAGGTAAGCTGGTCCTTGTTTTTAAGCTCTTTGGCCCTTGCAGGCTTATTGCTGATGGGAAAAGCCTGATTTCATTTTTCAGTCCTAGTAAATGTGGTCATTAACACGAGAGCCCTCTGCCTTCTGCATCCCAGCATGGAGTGAGGCTGTACAAAGTTTTGCTGTGTTTGCTACAGAACAGAAGGAGGCACGTGAGTTCCTGATCCGGGCACTATTGCCAACAAGCCGGGAAGGGAAGAGGCAGTTTGTTTCCTGAGAAGTAGTTCCTGCAGAACCTTCGGTGCTCCAGAAGTTTCTACACTCCAGGGCTGTGCACACAGAGCAGTGAGCTTCTGGGTGCGTGAGACATAGGCCCTCCCCTCACATTGGAGAGGGATCGCGGTGGCTGAGAACCCGCAGGTCACAGGTCAAGCCTCAAGCAGAGCCATTTTCAGTGAAAGTACGTATGTGTACTTTTATGCTGTGCATGGTGAGGATTTGGCATTTCCTTTAAAGACAATGTTTGTCAGACTCTGAAGTTCCTTGGAGGCACGTGGAGTGTTTGTAGAAACGCAAATTCCTTGGGCTCTACCGTAGAGCTTCTGACTTAGTAGGTCTGGGGCAGGGCCTGAGAATCTGCATTGCTAACCAGTGTCTGGGTGAGCCTGACTCTTTTAGAGCATGTTTTTTTAAAAACTTAAATTCAATTAACATTTAGTGTATTATTAATTTCAGAGTTGGTGCTCAGTGACTCATCAGTCTTCTATAACAGCCAGTGCTCATTACCTCATGTGCCTCCTTAATGCCCACCACCCAGTTACCCTCCTCCCCTGCAGCAACTCTCCGTTTGTTCCTGTGATTAAGGGTCTCTTATGGTTTGACTCCCTCTCTGATTTTGTCTTGTTTTATTTTTATTTTATTTCCTTCCCTTCCCCTATGATCCTCTATTCTTTCTCAAATTCCTCGTATCAGTGAGATCATATGATAATTGTCTTTCTCTGATTGACTAATTTTGCTTAGCATAATACCCTCTAGTTCCATCTGTGTTGTTGCAAATGGCAAGATGTTGGCGAGGATGTGGAGAAAGGGGATCCCTCTCACACTGTTGGTGGGAATGCAAGCTGGTGCAGCCACCCTGGAAAAGAGTGTGGTAGCTCTATTTCAAAAGTTGAAAATAGAGCTACCTTCTGACCTAGCAATTGCGCTACTGGGTATTTACCCTAAAGATACAAATGTAGTCATCTGAAGGGACATGTGCACCCCAATGTTTATAGCAGCAATGTCCACAATTGCCAAACTGTGGAAAAAGCCCAGATGTCCATCGACAGATGAATGGATAAAGAAGATGTAATATATGTGTGTGCGTGTGTATATGTGTGTGTATTTTATTTCATATACATATATATGCATATATATATATATGAATACTATTTTGCCATCAAAAATCAACAAGCCTGGTTGCTGCCAATCTGGGGACCACAGTTTGATAATCCTGCTTAAAGCTTTCCCCTTGGAGCATCTTCCAGAATAAAGGACACTCTTAACTTTTCCATGTTTTGTAGGGGGCGATCTGGGTTTTGGAGGTATGTCTTTCATGAAAAATGATACAAAATTATGAGCACAAAATTAGAAATGCTAAAGTAAATATGTATATAGGATGAGAAAAAAATCACAACAAATCACAAATATTAAAAAGCTGACAAATACCACAACAACACACATCCCATAAAAATTATAATAATGATATAATAATTTCATAAAAATTACCTGAGGTACCTCTTTTCCTACACTTTTTACTTATATATGCTTTGATTAGTCTCTATATTTATACTTATATGAATCTGTATATATTTTGTGCCTCACATTTGTGTGCCCCTTCCCTGACATAAACACTTAACCCTCTGCTTATAGAACCTCAGCTTCCTGGCAGTTAGAGCAAAGAAAGAAAGTAGTTGGGTTCTTGGCCTCTCATTGTCTAGCCAAACCTCTTCTTCAGTAGAAGACAAATGGTTCTGAGCCTGAAGAGTTTGTGGAGAGTTGGAGAAGAGACATTCCACTACATTCTTCATTACCTTTTTTAAAAACTAAGATCACCATAGCTAGCATTCAATTCTTAAATTTCATGTCTAACACTTGGACTAAGCTGAGGTGGGAGTTTTAGTCATTACTTCCATTTTGCACACCACACAAGGAAACAGATTCAGAGAAGCGTAGCATCAGCCAAGCGTCACCCAGCCAGTAACTGGTAGAGTCAGAATCGGAACCCAGGATTTGAACATCTGGCTGCAGCAGATTAATCATATCCGTATCTTATAGGCACCATGTGGGGCAGTTTTCGTTTTGGCTCTCTGTAAGTTGATTAGCATTGAACAGTGGTTTGTAGCCTTTTTAAAGAGCTTATAAAATTCTTCAAATAAACCATTATGTAATGGCTGAATTTTTAAAACAGATGGAAAAACAACACTGCAAGCTTGTACCTCCGGTTAAATATGGGAGAGAGTGGGGTACTCTGAACTCCCCCACCTCTACCACCCAGCTCTGCTTTACAAGAACAAAATGTCCCCAAGAAACTCACTGAGATAGCCATTCACTCTGTTTCCTTTACTAGTAGGGTTTTTATTTTTCAGGTTTTAATATGGTCTGCGGTCTTCCACAAAAAATGGCCTCAACCTCAACCACCAGTCTTTGTTGCCTGTCTTCTCTTAGTAGGAGGATATTCTCAAGTTCAAAGGCATGATTTGAATGACCCAAACACTTGCCTCAGCAATGGATCAGCATGGATGTGGGGGAAGGGGCAAGAGGGAGGTACAAACCCAGTGCTTCTGCCACTTAGGTGCTCAAGGAGAAATGTCTTCTCTTCAATTTATAAGAAAGCAGTAATTAAGTCAGAAATAAGTGAACTCAGGAAGAGGGGAAAGCAAGATGGTGGAAATGTAGGAGACCTAAATTTTGTCTGGTCCCAGGAATTCAGCTAGTTACCAAACCGTTCTGAACGCCTACCAACTCGACAGGAGATGGAAGAAAAGAAAAGCAGCAATTCTAGGAACAAAAAAGCAACCTCAGAAGTGATTCTGAGGTGGTGTTTGGGAAGACAGACCATGGCGGGAGGCGACCTCCGGCAGCTGGCTCTCGGCAAGTGATAGAAAAGCAGAGCACAAAATCAGAACTTTTAGAAGTCTGCTCCACTGAGACACGTCGTCCCAGTGGCTAAGTCGGGGGTGGAGCCCTTGTAGGGACAGTGTGGTCTCAGGACCCTCGGGGTCACAAAAAGGTGCCTGAGTGTAGCAGACCTCCCAGGTATCAGAGCAGGGAAGCAAAGACGAAGACAAGGAGGGGGCTCTCAGCTCAGGGTTGCCATAAACTGTGATTCATGGTACAGTCAGGCCACTGCTCTGGGAGCAGGGACCCACCAAGCAGCAGATCCTATGAGACTCACCTTACTCCCTGGGAGGAGTGGTGCGGGAGTACACCACAGGAATCTGCTGGGTTTAGAGACTCCAAATGTGCCCGTGCACCAGAGACAGAAACACTTGGTCACAGGCTGGGTGAGCCTATAGTGCGGCCAGGGACCAGGGAGACAGGAGGGATTAACTGCTTTTCTCTGAGTGTGCACTGAGGACTGGGGACCCAAGTGCTTGGCTCCTCTGCCAGAAATTGGGAGGCTGCCATTTCCATTCTCGTTCTCCAAAGCTGTATGGAAAGCATTCAGGGAACAAAAGCTTCCAGAAGAATTTTACCAAACATTTAAAGAATGTTTGTTTAAAAACTGTTCCAAATAATAGAAATGGAAGGAAAACTTCAAACTCATTTTATGAGGCCAGCATTACCTTGATCCCAAAACCAGACAAAGACCCCATCAAAACGGAGAATTACAGACCAATATCCTTGATTAACATAGATGCAAATATTCTCACCAAAACAGTAGCCAATAGGATCCAACAGTACACTAAAAGGATTATTCAGCACGACCAAGTGGGATTTATTCCTGGGCTGCAAGTTTGGTTCGACATCTGCAAAACAATCAATGTGATACAATACATTAATAAAAGAAAACAAGAACCATATGATACTCTCAATAGATGCAGAAAAAGTGTTTGACTAAGTACAGCATCCTTTCTTGATCAAAACTCTTCACAGTGTAGGGATAGAGGGTACATACCCCTCAGTATCACAAAAGTCATCTATGAAAAACCCACAGCAAATACCATTCACAGTGGGGAAAAACACAGCTTTCCCTCTAAGGTCAGGAACACGGCAGGGCTGTCCATTATCACCACTGCTATTCAACATAGTACTAGAAGTCCTAGCCTCAGCAATCAGACAACCAAAAGAAAAGGCATCCAAATAGGCAAAGAAGTCAAATTTCATTCTTTGCAGATGATCTGATACTTTATGTGGAAAGTCCAAAAGACTCCACTCCAAAACTGTTAGAACTCTTACAGGAATTCAGTAAAGTGTCAGGATATAAAATCAATGCACAGAAATCAGTTGCATTTCTAAACACCAACAAGAAGACAGAAGAAAGAGAACTTAAGGAGTCAATCCCATTTACAATTGCACTCCAAACCATAAAATACCTAGGAGTAAACCTAACCAAAGCGGCAAAGAATCTGTACTCAGAAAACTATAAAGTACTCATGAAAGAAATTGAGAAATACAAAAAGAAATGGAAAAACATTCCATGCTCATGGACTGAAAGAACAAATATTGTGAAAATGTCTATGATACCTAGTGCAATCTACGCATTTAATGCAATCCCTATCAAAATACCATCAACTTTTTTTTAAGGAAATGGAACAAATAATCCTAAAATTTATATGGAACCAGAAAAGACCCTGAATAGCCAGAGGACTGTTGAAAAGAAAGCCAAGTTGGTGGCATCACAATTCCAGACTTCAAGCTCTATTACAAAGCTGCGATCATCAAGACAGTATGGTACTGGCTCAAAAACAGACATATTGATCAATGGACATAATAGAGAGCCCAGAAATGGGCCCTCAACTCTATGGTCAACTAATGTTTGACAAAGCAGGAAAGAATATTCATGGAAAAAAGACAGTCTCTTCAACAAATGGTGGTGGGAAAATTGGACAGCCACACGCAGAAGAATGAAACTGGACCATTTCCTTACACCACACACAGAAATAGACTCAAAATGGATGAAAAACCTCAATGGGACACAGGAATCCATCAAAATCCTTTAAGAGAACACAGGCAGCATCCTCTTCAACTTCAGACACAGCATTTTCTTCCTAGAAATATTGCCAAAGGCAAGGGAAGCAAGGGCAAAAATGAACTATTGGACTTCATCAAGATCAAAAGCTTTTGCACAGCAAAGGAAACTGTCAACAAAACCAAAAGACGACTGACAGAATGGGAGAAAATATTCACAAATGACATATCAGATAAAGGGCTAGTATCCAAAATCTATACAAACTCAACACCCAAAGAACAAATAATCTAACCAAGAAATGGGCAGAAGACACGAACAGACATTTCTGCAAAGAAGATGTCCAGATGGCCAACAGACACAGGAAAAAATGCTCCACATCACTTGGCATCAGGGAAATACAAATAAAAACCACAGTGAGATACCACCTCACACCAGGCAGAATGGCTAAGCTTAACAAGTCAGGAAACGACAGGTGTTGGCAAGGGTGCAGAGAAAGGGGTCCCTCCTACACTATTGGTGGGAATGAAAGCTGATGAAGCCACCCTGGAAAACAGTATGGAGGTTCCTCAAACAATTGAAAATAGAGCTACCTTATAATCCAGCAATCGCACAACTGGTATTTATGCCAAAGATACATATAGTGATCCCAATGTTTATAGCAGTGTTGTCCTCAGTACCCAAACTATGAAAAGAACCTAGATGTCCATCAAAGATGAATGGATAAGGAAGATGTGGTATTATCTACAATGGAATATTATATGGCCATCAAAAAAGAAACACAATCTTGCCATTTGCAGAGACCTGGATGGAACTAGAGGTATTATGATAAGCGGAATAAGTCAATCAGAGAAAGACAATTATCATATGATCTCACTGATATGAGGAATTTGAGAAATAAGACAGAGGATCATAGGGGAAGAGGAGGAAAAAATAAAACAAGAAGAAACCAGAGAAGAAGACAACCATAAGAGACTCTCAATCTCAGGAAACAAACTGAAGGTTGCTGGAGTGGAGGGGGTGGGAGGGATGAGGTGGTGTGTGATGGACCCTGGGGAAGGTATGTGCTATGGTGAGCGCTGTGAACTACGTAAGACTGATACATCATCGACCTGTACCCCTGAAACAAATAATACATTACAGGTTAATTAAAAAAAAAAGATATATGAACTCAAGACTCAGCTATGTTTCAGTGAACTACAATGCAAAATTCTTGCATACCCAAAGGTTTGGCAGAAATTAACGATACCAGGTACTGGTAAGGATCTTAGTGATGGGGACACTGCCACACTGTTCGTGGAATGCAAACTTGTGCGTCCACTCAGGAGAGGAGCTTGGTGTTACCCGGTAAAGTTGCCCCGTAGCCCAACTTCTGGTGGTGCCAGGCTGTGTACCACATCGACGTGGGGTTGCCATGGACTTGTGTGATGGGGTGGCTCTGGCAAGTTCATGCTTAAAGAAGTCATCTTTAACATGAGTCAGCATACTATTGGACCACTGTCCAAATTGGATCTGCCACCTGTTTTTGTTTGGTTTTGCATTGTTAAATAAAGTTTTATTGGAGTACATTCATGTTCATTTGTTTCCACATGGTCACATTTGCTTTTCCTCTACAATGACAAAGTTGAATAATTGTGAGAGACCATCTGGGTTGCAAAACCCCAAACATTCACTGTTTGACAAACAGGAAATGTTAGCCAGCACATAGTCTAGAGGGTTTCTTGCATGTGAGAACCTGTTGACACTTATTGAGACAGTTTGTAGCAGCATGGTTTGTCAAAGCAAAAAACTGAGACGCTACCCAAATGTCCATCAAAAGTAGTGATTTGTAGAGTGGTCTATTATAGAGCAGAGAGGCAAGGGACAAATCGTCCATTTACACACAGGTCAAAAGCAACCAAAACTGAATTTATTGCTTAGGTGTGTAAATATGTGTGGAAAGTTATAAAGAAAACGAAGGACATGATTATCGCAGAAGTTAGCAGAGGGGCTATGCCTGGAGTGTGATGAGGATACCATGGTGCTGAGGCACATAGGGCTGCTGGTGGTGTCCATTTCTCTCTTGGGTTCATTGTTAGCTGTCTGGCTATTTTATGTTTATTCATTATGTAGTCTCCATGATTTAGATGCTCTTCAGTGTGTCTGTCAAATTTCATAATACATGAATTTTAACATTGGAGGTGAAACTGGTCTCCCAAATTGTGAAAAGTCCTAATTCAGTTTGTTCTGGTATAGTGTGAAAACTGGCAAAATGTTGGGCAAAATAGGAAAAATAAGATCACGTGCATTGTCTAGCGGATAAATCTACGAAGGATTTTGGACACCCTCAACCCTTTTAGTTCGGTTCCACCTATGCTACCCTTAGTCTTTCTTTTCCTTCCATGGACACCAATCTAGATGAGGGCATGTCAGTGGGTTGGTGACCATTTTTGAATAGGAGTCTAAGAGGGAAGGTCTTTAAGTTGCATGCACGTACCACCCCCAACCCTCACTGAAAGTGATTTTTTAAGAAAAGATTTTATTTATTTATTTGGGAGAGAGAGAGAGACAGCAAGAGTGAGAGCACAAGCAGAGGGAGAGGCCGAGGGAGAAAGAGAAGCAGGCTACCTGCTGAGCAGAGAGCCCCAGGACTCAGGCATCAGTACCTGAGTCAGAGGCAGACACTTAACCAACTGAGCCACCCAGGTGCCCCTGAAAATGATATTTGAAGAAAACAGTGGTCCACACCCCCACAGTGCTGGTAAAACTGTTCAAACACTGGATCTCAGATCTCTCAGCTCATATTTCTTGAACACCTGCTATAAACTTGCCTGGTGATTGCGAAGCGTGGAGTAGACAGGCTGGTGATGGAGAGGAGGGATGCAACTTTTCATAGTCTGGAGGAAAGGCTGCTCAGTATGGCTTCAGATTTTAGGCATGCACTTTCCAAAACCACTCACTCTGAACACAGGCCACTTCCCTCCAGCGGGCTTCAAAAGATCCTGTGCCACCCCAGCTTGATAACTTGTTGTAGGTGTCATCACTTCCACAAGAGGCCACTCTTGCTTCACTTTTTCTAACGGTGCCGGTTTAAAAAAAAAAAAAATACAGTTTTAACAACCCGTGGTACAGAAAAAAACAGTGTTGGCATGTTTTAAACTCAGCATGCAAAAATGTAATTTCATGGTCTTTTGGACTCTTGTATCGAACTCTTGGTGTGTGCTGCTAATTGAAAGATGAGTAATAGTGACGATGACAATGATGACATCGGGTGTCTCCATGGGGTCTTCCTCCAGAGAGAGCAGATTCTTTCATACGCATTATTCAGTGAAGACTCACAATGCCATGTGTCTTGGGGTTCTCGGTTTCCAAGAGGGAGACTTGGTAAATACCGCAACGTGCCCTGTTTAGATGGTGATATTTCAGAACAAGGGTGCGTAAGAAAAGGGGAAATGTAGACCTCGTCTACGGGAAGTGCACCAGGTTTCCTCAGCGTTGGGTGGATGGTTTAATTTTCATTTGTTAAGTTGCTTTTGGCTTGCTATGAATTTGGGTAGGTGCACAGTTCTAGATACAACTTAGGAGGGTGACCCTCGGCACCCACAGGGCATGGCACAACGAGGAGTTTCCCAGATGACGGCTTCCTTAGGCTTTCCTTCTTCATGGTTTCTCTCCCTTGAACTTATACTCTGGATGTTAGACACTTCTGGGTCCTGCTGAGCCTTCCCTTCCAGTTACTGTCCTGCCTTCAGATTCTGTTGTCTGATTTGGCAGACAGAAGGCAGTATATCAAGTCGACATTATAGGTTTAACTCTAGACTCTGCTACTTATTGGCTGGGTGAGTTATTACCTCTCAGAATCTCAGTTTTGTTTTTGTTTCTGTTTTTCTTTCTTTCTTTCTTTTTTTTAGATTTTATGTATTTATTTGTCAGAGAGAGAGAGTGAGCACAAGCAAACAGAGTGGCAGGCAGAGGCAGAGGGAGAAGCAGGCTCCCTGCTGAGCAAGGAGCGGATGTGGGGCTCAGTCCCAGGACCCAGGGATCATGACCTGAGCCGAAGGCAGCCCCTTAACCGACTGAGCCACCCAGGCGTCCCTCAGAATCTGTTTACTCATCAGGGTAAACAGTAAAATGGGGCTAATTATACCCATTTCACAAGGGTTGGGGGGGGTATCCTTCTCTTTCTTCCTTCCTCACCCTCAGCTGGGCTGCCTCTATGGTTGTGAGCCCTGGTTTCTGAGAGGATTGGCAGAATATTCGTTAGTGACTTAACTGCTTTCTGCTACAACCCTGCAGACTTGGGGCAGTCGTTCTAACATTTAAATGAGAATGCCCTGCTCAGTCTAAGATGGCGGGCCAGGCTGGGTCTGTGTGGCCATCTCTTCATGGAGGCGTGGCTGGCCACTGGCTCTCACTGTCCCCTCCCACCCTGGAGGTGGCTGAGCAAACAAGATTGTCCTCCCCATGTGGGCAGACATCCAGTCTGAGACTGACCCTCCGAACAGAACAGAAAGGCAGAGGAAGGGCAGAGCTGCTCTCTGCTGAGCCACAACGTCCATGTCCTGCCCTCAGTCATCTGGACTCCTGACTCTCAGGCCTTTGGACTCTGACTGGGAGTTCCCTCACTGGCTCTCCTCCTCGGGCCTCAGGAGTTTGCTGGGGGAAAGGGAACCACAGCCTTCATTTCAAGGCATACCTCTGGGATGGGTTTAATAAAATTTGCAAATGCAGCTCACCTAGGCTGCTTCCTGCTGTGCCCTTTTAAGGACTCCTGCCACCCAATAGCTGCCCCCAAGCTCCGTCAGGAAAACAGACAGCTAGAAAAACGCAGTTTTGGTGGGAAAGCTCCTTCTCACAATGTGGTTCCTGAAACAGCAGCGGCAGCAGCAGCACCTGGGGACTTGTCAGAAATGCAAACTCAGGGGCTCAGAGCCTTAGAGAACGGGAATCCCGGGCCGGGTGGGGTGGGGGTGGGGTGGGGTGGTGGAATTTGGCAATTGGCTTTAACAAGGATTGTGGATTCTGAAGGGCGGGGGACCTTCCAAGACAGCCGGCTGGTCTTCCTTCCAAGCAGGTGGAACAGATTCTGGAATCTATCTACTTCCTGCCATTGCTGGGCTGGTAGAGGTGGGAGATGGTGGGGGGCGGGGGGGGGGGGGCTGTTCTCTACTTTCTCCAGTCGGCAGGTGCTGAGCATGTATGAAAGGTCTACTAAGACTGCTGATCATTTCCTCCCCCTCCAACAGGCCTTACTGCCTAAACCATGTTATTTCTAGTTGAGAGGCAGGTTTGGTGTTTCTGATTCATTCATTCGTTTTATTGAGCAAATACGCAGCAGCTCTCACATGCTGGGTACTCTTCTGGGTACTGCGGTGTGGTGATAGCATTGTACTTTTCCAGAAATCAATCAATTTATGCTATCATTTCAGAGATGGTGAGAGCATGAGGACAGAGCAGGGAGAAAGACTAGTGTGCTGGGTGGAGGAGGGGTCAGGGGAGGCTACGCTTCTTTCTCGGATGATACGGAAGACTCTATTTTGTCCTTTAATCCTTGTTCTGGGAGAGCACCTTGATCTTCACCCCATCCGGTTCTCGGTTCTAGAGAGGTTTCACTCTCTTTCCCCACAGAGTTGGGGGTGGGCACATGACCCAGGCCCAGCCAATCAGCATTCATCTCCCTGCCCCCAAAACTTGAGCACCAAGGCTTGAGCACCAAGCTCTTTGGTAGAGCTGCCGGGAGGAGAGAGCCCTGATCACGTTGTTTTAACCCCTAAATCCAGCCATGCCTGAAGCCCTCTTAGCTTGGTGCACCAATACTTTCCTTTTTCGGCTGGAGCCTGCTTCAGTCTGTTGGAAGCCAAAGGGTTTTAATATGAAACTCAGGGGACATAGGTTCAAGCCCCGACTCTGCCCCTTTTGGGCTGAGTCTTCACCGCTTCTGTTAAAAGTGCTGAAGCTTCGTCAGGGAGAGAGAGCCTACAAGGGAGGTGTCCACTAAGGGGTGGCTGGACTGTAGAGAAAACTAGCTTCGAGCTGATTTCTTTTGACCTTAGCTTAATGGTGTTCGTATTTTGTGTTTCAGGAATGTGTGACTGAATTCCCAATGACGGGGCGAGTGGCTGTTCTATTTTTCATCTTTATGCTGACAGTCCAGATGGTACAGTGCTCTTGCCCCTCCTCCTTCCCTCTCTCCTCACTCAGACGCGCACAAGTATGTCAGGAGAGACATTTTTCCTTTTCTCAATGAAACGTAATTACATTGAATTCATGGCATTGATGATATTCATTGTCTCAAATTACACTGTTTCCTGGTGTTGGCTTGAGAGCTGTATAATAAAGTACTGATAAGGATTTTCTTTTTCTAACCCAAATTGTATGCAGATAGATGACACCTTCTGAGGGCACTACTTTCTTTCTTTCTTTTCTTTTCTTTTTTTTCAGAATTACTGAAAAATCAGCCATTTTGAGGCTAATTTACATTGCCTGTGTTTTTTACACACCCATCAGTTTCAAAATAGATTTCAAAGAGGAAAAAAGTGAAATGCTCTCAGCTCAGACATCCAAATAATTTGGCTTTAATGATATGCAAAACAAGGATGGGGGTGAAGGCAGGCAGCGCATAAAGGTGCTCCCAGCTGAGGGAGGCAGGAAGCATTTCCCCAGCCTCCAACAGTTACACTGGGTCACAGCCCTGACAGCCTGGGAAGAGGGTGGGGATTTCTGAGAAACAATGACATAAATGATATAAATCCTTATCCATAAAAATTGTAAGTTTTTTTTCTTTGCCTCTAAGAACCATTTTTGCCCTGTTGGTGATATTGTCTCCATTAAGGTTGCACGATCCCATGCTTACTCTGTGTGTGTCAGGCTCTCTTCTGAGTGCTTACTTGTATTAAATAGCTCAGTTCTCACAGAGACCCTATCCATTTTGGAGTTGAATGTTGCTTACGGCTCCAGGGTCAGTAACACAGTAACACAGGCGTCCCCAACTCCAAAGCCTGTTTTCACTTCTGCAGTCCAGAGAAGGCTTGTTCAGGGCATGTAGTATTGGTGCTAAGCTCCTGTGTTGAGATTGACTATTGCTAATTGATTATGCTTCTCTCTTACTGATCTGGGAGTGAGGAGCAGAACCCTTATCCACATGATGCTTTTGGTGACCACTGGTACAAAGATGGCCTGGGATCAATACCTTAACCTAGCTGCTTGAGACTTTTTTTTTTTTTTTAAGATTTTATTTATTTATTTGACAGACAGAGATCACAAGTAGGCAGAGAGGCAGGCAGAGAGAGAGGAGGAAGCAGGCTCCCTGCTGAGCAGAAAGCCCGATGTGGGGCTTGATCCCAGGACCCTGAGATCATGACCTGAGTCAAAGGCAGAGGCTTTAACCCACTGAGCCATCCAGGCACCCCTTGAGACCTTTTTTTTAAATTAACATATAATGTATTATTTGCCCCAGGGGTACAGGTCTGTGAATCATCAGGCTTAAACATTTCACAGCACTCACCATAGCACAAACTCTCCCCAGTGTCGAAAGCCCAACCACCTTATCCCTACCCCCTACCCCCCAGCAAACCTCAGTTTGTTTCATGAGATTTAGAGTCTCCCTCCCAATCCCATCTTGTTTCATTTTTTTCCTCCCTACCTCCAACACTCCCCACCCTGCTTCTTAAATTCCTCATATCAGAGAGATCATATGATAATTGTCTCTGTCTGATTGACTTATTTCTTTTAGCATATTACCCTCTAGTTCCATCCATGTCATTGCAAATTACAAGATTTCATTTCTTTTGATGGCTGCATAGTATTCCTGTGTGTGTGTGTGTGTGTGTGTGTGTGTGTGTGTGTGTATTACATCTTCTTTATCCATTCATCTGTGGATGGACATCTAGGTTCTTTCCATAGTTTGGCTATTGTAGACATTGCTGCTATAAACATTTGGGTTCACATGCCCCTTCGGATCACTATATTTGTATCTTTAGGGTAAATACCTAGTAGTGTGATTGCTGGATCGTACGCAGGGTTGCTGATTTTCAACTTTTTGAGGAACCTCCATGCTGTTTTCCAGAGTGGCTGCACCAGCTTGCATTCCCACCAACAGTGTAGGAGGGTTCCCCTTTTTCCACATCCTCACCAACATCTGCTGTTTCCTGACTTGTTAAGTTTAGCCATTCTGGCTGGTATATCATTGTGGTTTTGATTTGTATTTCCCTGATGCTGAGTGATATTGAGTACTTTTTCATGTGTCTATTGGCCATGAATGTCTTCTTTGCAGAGATGTCTGTTCATGTCTTCTGCCCATTTCTTGATTGGATTCTTTGTTCTTTAGGTGTTTGTTTCTGCCCATTTCTTGATTGGATTCTTTGTTCTTTGAGTTTGATAAGTTCTTTTTTTATCTTTTTTTTTTTCCCATTGAGGCATTTTATTTGTCTGTATGTATTACATCCCTGGAAAAAGAATCCCAGGATTTTCCCTCCTGTGTGTTTTCATCTTGCTTCTTCATGGTCTATGATGCCAGTTGAGGTTGTCAGTACAATGAAACCAAACTGGTGGGATGGGAGCAGGTTATTCTGCCATTTTTCTAGATCTTCCAGTTGTACATCAAATCTGGAGCTGATCACTCCACACTTGTTCAACCTGCCTGTGAGGTTCACAATAATTTTCCCTGTTCTGTGATCATCAGTGATTCAAATTTGCCAATGTAACCGTGCTTCATCATCATAGTGAGAAACTGGATGATGACTTTGGAGCACGGCCTAAATAGATGCATTTGCCTCTCTCTTCATCATTGTTAATGTTGTAGAGAGCATCTGCCAGGACCTTCATGCACACCATTATGGCGGCAAGGAAAAATGGCAGAAAGAGTGATAAGTTCTTTATAGATTTTGGATATTAGCCCTTTATCTGATGTGTCATTTGTGAATATTTTCTCCCATTCTGTTGGTTGACTTTTGGTTTTGTTGACAGTTCCCTTTGCTGTGCAAAAGCTTTTGATCTTGATGACGTCCCAATAGTTCATTTTTTGCCCTTGCTTCCCTTGCCTTTGGCGATGTTTCTAGGAAGAAAATGCTGCGCCTGATGTCGAAGGGTTGCTGCCTGGTTGCTTCAAGGATTTTGATGGATTCCTGTCTCCCATTGAGGTCTTTCATGCATTTTGAGTCTGTTTTTGTGTGTGGTGTAAGGAAATGGTCCAGTTTCATTCTTTTGCATGTGGCTGTCCAATTTTCCCATCACCATTTGTTGAAGAGACTGTCTTTTTTTCATGGACATTCTTTCCTGCTTTGTCAAAGATTAGTTGACCATAGAGTGGAGGGTCTATTTCTGGGTTCTCCATTCTGTCTATTGAACTCTATGTCTGTTTTTGTGTCAGTACCATACTGTTTTGGTGATTACAGCTTTGTAATAGCACTTGAAGTCTGGAATTGTGATGCCACCAACTTGGGTATTCCTCTGGGTATTCAGGGTCTTTTCTGGTTCCATATAAATTTTAGGATTATTTGTTCCATTTCCTTAAAAAAAAGTTGATGGTATTTTGATAGGGATTGCATTAAATGTGTAGATTGCTTTAGGTAGCATAGACATTTTCACAGTATTTGTTCTTCCAATCCGTGAGCATGGAATGTTTTCCCATTTGTTTGTGTCTTACTTGATTTCTTTCATTAGTATTCAATAGTTTTCTGAGTACAGATTCTTCGCCGCTTTGGTTAGATTTATTCCTAGGTATCTTATGGTTTTGGGTGCAACTGTAAATGTGATTGACTCCTTAATTTCTCTTTCTTGTGTCTTGGTGTTGGTAGCAATGCAACTGATTTCTGTGTATTGATTGTACTGAATTCCTGTATGAGTTCTAGCAGTTTGGGGATGGATTCTTTGGGTTTTCCTAAAGAATAAACTATCATATCATCTGCAAAGAATGACAGTTTGACTTCTTCTTTGCCTATTTATATGCCTTTTATTTCTTTTGGTTGTCTGATTGCTGAGGCTAGGGCTTCCAGTACTATGTTGAATAGCAGTGGTGACCTGCTTTGTGACCCAGGATGTGATCTATTCTGGAGAATATTCCATGTGCACTACAGAAGAATATGTATTCTGTTTTTTGGGGATGGAGTGTTCTATCTGTGTTGTTCATCTGGTCCAGTGTGTCATTTCAAGCCCTTTATTTCCTTGTTGATCTTTTGCTTAGATGATCTGTCCATTTCAGTGAGGGGGGGTGTTAAAGTCCCCTACTATTATTGTATTATTGTTGCTGTGTTTCTTTGATTTTATTAATTGGTTTATATAATTGGCTGTTCCCTTCTTAGGGGCATAGATATTTAAAACTTTTAGATCTTCTTGTTGGACAGAACTTTTAAGTAGGATATAGGGTTCTTTCTTATCTCTTATTATAGTCTTTGGCTTAAAATGTAATTTTTCTGATATAAGGATTACCACCCCAGCTTTCTTTTGATGTCCATTAGCATGGTAAAATGTTTTCCATCCCCTCACTTTAAATCTGAAGGTGTCTTTGGGTCTAGAATGAGTTTCTTACAGATAGGATATCATTGGGTCTTGTTTTTTTATCCATTCTGATACCTTGTATCTTTTGATTGGGGCATTTAACCCATTTACATTCAGGGTAACTATTGAAAGATAAGAATTTAGTGCCATTATATTGCCTGAAAGGTGACTGCTACTATATATGGCCTCTGTTCCTTTCTGGTCTATTATTTTTAGGCTCTCTCTTTGCTTAGAGGACCCCTTTCAATGTTTTCTGTAGGGCTGGTTTGGTGTTTGCAAATTCTTTTAGTTTTTGTTTGTCCTGGAAGTTTTCTATCTCTCCTTCTGTTTTCAATGACAGCCTAGCTGGATATAGTACTGTTGGCTGCATATTTTTCTCATTTAGTGCTCTGAATATATCATGCCAGTCCTTTCTGGCCTGCCAGATATCTGTGGATAGGTCTATTACCAATCTAATATTTCTACCATTGTATGCTGCAGACCTCTTGCCTGGAGCTGCTTGCAGCATTTTCTCCTTATCTCTGAGACTTGTAAGTTTTACTATTAGATGATGGGGTATGGACCTATTTTTATTGATTTTGAGAGGGATTTTCTGTGCCTCCTGGATTTTGATGTTTGTTCCCTTTGCCAAATTAGGGAAACTCTACTATAATTCGCTCCAATATGCCTTCTGCTCCCCTCTCTCTTTCTTCTTCTTCTGGGATCCCAATTATTCTAATATTGTTTCATCCTATGGTATCACTTATCTCTCAAATTCTCCCTTCATGGTCCAGTAGTTGTTTATCTCTCTTTTACTCAGCTTCTTTATTCTCTGTCATTTGGTCTTCTATATCACAAATTCCCTCTTCTGTCTCATTTATCCCTAGTAGGAAGAGCCTCCATTTTTTATTGCGCCTCATTAACACTTTTTTTGATTTTAACTTGGTTAGATTTTAGTTCTTTAATTTCTCCAGAAAGTACCTTTATTTCTCCTGACAGGTTTCTCTAATATCTTCCACATCTTTTTCAAGCCCGGCTAGAACCTTGAGAATTGTCATTCTGAACTCTAGATTTGACATATTAACAATGTCCATATTGATTAGGTCCCTGGCCTTTGGTACTACCTCTTGTTCTTTTTTTTTGTGGTGAGTTTTTCCGCCTTGACATTTTAGCCAGATAAGAATATATGAAGGAACAAATAAAATACTAAAAGGGTGGCAAAGACCCCAGTAAAATGTGCTTTAACCAAACCAGAAGAGACCCCAAATTGTGGGGGGAAGAAAGGGGATAAAAAGAAGTTCAGAAAAAAATTAAAAAAAAATAAAGAAAGAAAAAATATTAAAAAGAAAAAATATATATTAGACTGGTGAATAGAGCCCACTTAATTTTGGGGGTATTTTGGTCTCTTAAAAGAAACTACCTCCCAAAATTTTAAAGAATGAAAAACATATATAAGGGTAAACATAATGAAGGGATGGAGTATGACTATAAAGATGAAAAAAAAAATTTTTTTTAAATTTCTAAAAAAAGAGTTAAGATAAGTTGGTTGGGAGAATAAAGAAAAAGAAAGTGGAGAGAATTTTCTCAGGCTGGAGACTAGAACAAAGCCCTGTGCTAGATTTAGGGTATATTTTGATCTAGTAGAAGAAGTTGTATCCTGAATTTTCTTAGAGGAAAAAACCCTATGTGTATACAAAAAATAAAGTTAGATACAATGAAGGATAAAATATGACTATAATAATGAAGTTTCAAAAAAGATTTTTTTAAATGGTATTGTTAAGATAAACTAATTAAAAAATGTTAAAAGAGGAAAGGGTAAAAGTTAAAAAAACTTAGCAGAAGAAAAAAATAAAATTAAAACAAATTAATTAACTTTGCAAGACTAAGGAATCATGGGGAGAAAGGCATGAATTCCATGCTTTGCTTTCTCCTCCTCTGGAATTCCGTTCTTCTCCTTTTTAAGTGAACTTGGTCATGGCTGGATTTCTTGCTGATCTTGGGGAGGGCCCTGTTGTAGTGATTCTCAAGTGTCTTTTCCTGAGGCAGAATTATACTGCCCTTACCAGGCTAAGTAATCTGCTTGGGTTCCCTTTTGGAAGCTTTTGTTCCCTGAAAGCTTTCTGTAGAATTCCAGAGGATGGGAATGAAAATGGCGGCCTCCCAATCTCCAACCCAGAGGAGCTGAGAGCTCAGGGCCCCACTCCTCAGTCCACAGATCCCTGCACTCTTCCAAGGGAGTCTCCCCGCATCTTGTGGGGTCCCTGCTCACAGAGCAGTGGCCTGTACCATGGACCACAATTTAAGGTAACCCCAAGTTGAGAACTTACTCCTTGGCTACATCTCTGTAGCCAGCTTCCCTGCTCTAATACCTGCAAGTTCTGCAATACTCAGACACCCCTGATCCTTCTGTGACCCCGTGGGGCCTGAGACCATGCTCCATGTGGGCTTCACCCCAGTTTAGCCTCTGGAGCGATGTCCCTCAGTGGAGCAGACTTTTAAAAGTCCTGATTTTGTGCTCGATTGCTCTGCCACTTGTCAGGAGCCGGCTCCTCCCCCGTGGTCTATCTCCCCATTGCTTTGTAGGTGTTCAGAATGGTTCGATAAGCTATCTAGCTGATCTCCTGCTACCTGATGTTGTCTCAGCCTGCTACTTCTCCACCATCTTGACTCCTCCTGCCCTACGTGTGAGAATATGAAGGAGGCCGTGAGCCCAAGCCCATGAGTACTGAGTCATACCAGCAACCACCAGAATGAGCTTGGAAGCTGGTCCTTCTCTACTTGAGTCTTAATATGACCAAAGCCTGGTAAGGGAATGAGAGTCAGAGGACCCTATTAGGCTACTTTTAATTTCCTGACACAAGGAAACTATGATATAACCAGCAGTGTTGTTTTAAGGCATTAGGCTTGTGGGTAATTTCTTACACAGCAGGAATTAACTAATACAGAGATTCTGGGAAGTAAAAACTGAGGTAGAGCCAATATTGTACTTCAATGAAACTTAGTGTCATATGGCAATCATTTTTTGAAGCTATTAAAAACTAGTCATAAATGTGATTTTTCATGAATGGATCATAACTTATTTAGTAGTTTTCCTATTACACTGGCTATTCCGATTGCCTCCATTGTTTCCCATGATGAACAATGCTACCAAGACGTATATATAACCTTTGATCCACATCACTGTTCGCTTCCTAGGAACTTTCATTTCTAGAAGTTGAATTAATAGGGCACAAAGATATTTATGATTTTTTTAGAGTTTATTTATTTATTTGAGAGAGAGAGAGCATTAGAGGGAAGAAGATCAGAGGGAGAAGCAGACTCCCCATGGAGCTGGGAGCCCAATGGGGGACTTGATCCTGGGACTCTGGGATCATGACCTGAGCGGAAGGCAGTTGCTTAACAAACTGAGCCACTCAGGTGCCTGATGTTTATGATTCTTGGTATATATTGCTAGATTGCTCTCCAGAAAGGCTTGTGTCATTTCATAATCTTATCAATAGAATGTGATAATGCATATATAAAGCTCATCTTAGACTGAAAGTCTCTGGTTCTGTAGGACTAGGGTGGCTTAGTATTTGTTTCTGGTTATGCAGAATCTAGCTCAGTGCTTGACACATAGTAGGGCCCACTTAGGGAATAAGAAATGATGGGAAGGCATTTGTAAGTGCTGGGTGATCCTCATTTTTTTTTTTTTAAGATTTTATTTATTTAACAGACAGAGATCACAAGTAGACAGAGAGGCAGGCAGAGAGAGATTAGGAAGCAGGCTCCCAAATGAGCAGAGAGCCCGAGGCAGGGCTTGATCCCAGGACCCTGAGATCATGACCTGAGGCAAAGGCAGAGGCTTAACCCACTGAGCCACACAGGTGACCCTGGGTAATCCTCATTTCAAGACTTTGTTTCTAGGAGGGACAGTTCATTGTATATCATTACTCTTTAGTTTGTGACTTCTGATTAAATGGGTTGAAAAGTGCAATGGGTCTCAAACTTTAGCATTCATAGAACCACCTGGAAGGCTTCTTAAAATAGAGGTTGTTGGGCTCCACTCTTACACAGTCTGAATCAGTTCATCTAGGATGGGGCCTAGGAATCTGCATTTCTCATGAGATCCTGTGTGTTGCCTGGTCCACGTACCACACGTGGAGTAGCACTAGGTAGGGGATGTCTGCTTGTTCTTTATCATTCTCTTTGAGCACCACTGCCACCCTACCGTATGGTTTGGGGAGGGTATGTCTACTCAGGATGCCTGAGTATCACTGCCCTGGAGATCTCAGGGTCTCAGGTTCATTAGGGAACCAGAGAGTGGTCTGTGGGTTGATGTATGACTTGGGCAGGGCCATTCAGACCTTTTTTTGGAGGGACTCGGATTTGAGATGAAAGATGACATTTCTTGTGATGTTAAAAATACAAAGGATCAAATGAGCCTTGAACTTCTCTGACTATGAAGTCCACAAAGGGAAAACAGAGCCAAGGAAATGAAAAGAGACATTCTCTTGAGAATGAAGTTTGAGCCCCATGTCTAGTCATGCTGTGGGCTTCCTAGAAATGGCAGTGAGTAAACTCCTTTTTTTTCCCCCAGCTTGTTTGAGTTGGATTTCTGTCTTTTACAATAGAAGGGCCCTGATCCAGGGGTCCTGTACCCTAGGAAGTGGAAGGATATTAATGTGGACATAAGCAATGATGTCCCACTCATTGGAGTCTCTCCGTAAGCTCACATATAAAAGAAAAACTTTGGCACTGGATGCTTGTTTCAGATTAAATCCGAAATATAGTAATGGATTTCATCTGTGCTATGGCAGGGAGAGAGATTTCAGTATAGAAGTAAGCTGAACTCCAAATGTGGCAAAATCATCTAGGGATTTACAGCCAGTGAGCAAAATGTGAGGGTCAATGGATGGAAAATCACTAAGAGAAAATTGACTAATAGTAAGAGTGGTGAGAGTCTTGCTACCCTGACTTAGGTTTCTTTGCTAAGACTGGAGTAAGCAGGCCAAGGACATGGATGGTCAAGGTCAAAGCCCAGTTGACATGAGGGCTTAGAGGATCCTGAGTAAAGTTTGGTCAAGGAAGGAGTCATTGTCACATAGGAATCCCAAGTATCTTTTGGGCTGACCCTGGTGCACAGGAGGGAACTGTGACCCTGCCTGTCAGAAGTTTTACAGGGCAAACTCCTGTCTACAGGGATCTCTACGGATGGTCCCAAGGGCTTTCAGCCCTCTTTGATGGCTCTGGCTTGCTCAAGAAGTACCTGGGCATGCAGCAGAGGCTCACTGAAGGTTTATGGGATGACCCTCTGCTTCCTTGAGGCAGAGGAAAGAGGCTGCCTCTGATTCCACAATGAGAAACAAAGCGGATGATAAAGCTTCTGGGAGAAAGTCTGCGTGACTTTAATTTGCAGGAGTGGATGGTATGTGACTGATCAAAGATTTCGATAGATGAATGGTGAGGTGGAAGGAGGTGTTGCAGGGGCCTAGATGTCAGGGCAGGAAGAGCAAGAAACAGACATAGGCAGCGACAGATACTGAAGACACAAGGCAGGACAACTTTGAGTGCTGAGAGTTGTCTGTAGCTGGAAACACATTTTTGTTGACCAAGGGGATAGGTTTTTTAGTCCAATTTTTATTTTTCAAAGGGCTCACCATCCACAATTAGCAAGGACAATTGACTAGGAGGCTGTGGTGGCTATCCTGGGGAGAGACAGACAGAATAGCTTGCGTTAGGGGGTTATGTAGGGGTTATAGAGAGAGGAGAGAGGGGAAAAGCAGGTGGGTTTCAGAGGGAAAAAGCAGGTGCGTTTCAGAGTCTGTAGGAAGTAAAACTGAGGGCTGGGTAAGTTAAATCGTTTGCCCAACGTCACCTAAGGCTACTTAAATTATTTGTATTCATTAAAGTAACATAAAATTAAGCATTCCACTTGTATCAGATCATCAGCCCCACTATATGTGCTCAGTAGACACCTATGGCCACCTCTTTGGACAGGCAGATCACCAGAACATTTCCACTGCGGTGAACCGTGCTGTGGATGGTACTCGCATGGAGTCTACACTGTCTGAAGCTCCTAGCCTAAGGTACGGCCCGATTCCCTCCCTCCTCAGTTTGGAGTCTCTAAATGTTTGGGGGCTGAGGTCAGCTGCTTTGTGCTTGACCTGATGGTGGTCCCCAGCCCTTAAAACAGAGGGGAATCCAAAGTGGCTCAGTGATTCCTGCCCCCTGCATGACCACGGAGTGCCCAGGAAGCAGGAAGCAGCTGTTACTGACTCTCTCCTGAGAATGTGATCACAGGGCAGTGGGGGCTGTGGGGAGGCTTGAGGGCCTCAAGCCCAAATCCTGCTTCGTGAGCCATCAGCACGCCGGCGTTTGCCCAGCTTCTGGGCATATTGGCATGCGGCACACACATCTCACGGCTGGAATGGCCCATTTCTGAATTAGATAAAAGATGTCAGAAGAATAATAAAGTTACTTTTGGCGAATACGTATTATCTGTAACGATATAAAATGGGGATTGCAGCCACTACAATTCAATCTTCCATCTCAGAGGTTTATTAGCGCTAATCCCACCAGAATCAGTTGCAGGATCTGGGAGTGTAATAAAATGGACTCATTTTTCACAGTTTTTTTCCCGTCAAGTGCCAGTGGTATAAAAAGAGCAATATTAAAACAAAACAGAACAAAACACCAAACAGGCATTTGTTTACATTTCTCCTGCTAAGTTATGGCTGATTTTTGTAACAGTCCTGTTGTTTTGGGAGAGCGGCTTTTAGGTCCGAGCCATGATAGCAAACCCATGGCCAATGTCTTTGCTCCCTAATCCCTTGCAGACATCATTAATCAATCATGAAACTCCATCTTCATGACTCCAGACATGACCTTAGGATCCTTCTTTCCCTATGGTCCTAATAAGGGAGAAAATAGGTTAGAAATCTAGTTGCGATCCATGGACTGGGGACAGGCATTTTATCTGACACGGAGCAAGAAAAACATTCAGTTCTCAGAACAGTAATGGGAAACTGTTCTGAGCTTGCTAATTCTGGGAAAGAGGGGGACGTTTTTGCTATTTGGGGAGCTATTAAGAAGGAATGAATGACCACGGTCAAGCCGGCAGCAGCTCTGTGGTGATAGTAGCATCATAAAGAATAATCAGGACCCTCGGCATGATGATGAAAATATTTCCTAGCACTTCCAGCGGGCTTATTTTGTTCCCGGAGAACTCATTTAGTAATATTTTTACAACAGAAGTCTTAACTGTTGAGACCTGGGCTGTCTCTTGGTCAGTGCTCGGACCACCACCCCCTGTCACTTATGGAAAGCTGGACGTACCTGGTATGTCATCCTTTCGGAAGGGATCTCAGATTAATGATGTCCCTTCTGGGGAGACTATGAGTACATCACATCGCAGAGCTGGTCAAAGCAAAGTCTCAGGAGTTTGCTAGCCGTTTCATCCACACAGGGTTTTGTTACTAGTAGAGGCTCCAAGTGGGAGGTCTCTGTTGTCCTTCCTGAAAAATGAGTGCCATTAGGTTTGTTTTTAAATTGTGCACAACCTCTTCAACTAACTCAAGACTTTTTCATGACTCCTGGCTATTCTACAATGAGCATCCTAAATTGTGAATATAATCAGAGTACAGAAGTGATCTGGGCATCCTCTTGGACCTTATTAAATAATCACAGGTGCTTATTTAAACTATATGTGGGGATGGGTGGGTGGCTTAGTCGGTTAAGCATCTTCCTTCAGCTCAGATTATGATCGCAGGGTCTTGGGATAGAGCCCCACATTGGGCTCCTGGCTCAGGGGTAAGCCTGCTTCTCCCTCTGGCTGCTGCTCCCCCTGCTTGTTCTCTCTCTCTCTCTGACATAATTAAATAAGATCTTGAAAAAAAAATATGCAAATGTCACTGGAGCCCCTCAGAAAAATCCCTTACCCTGGAGACCCCTAACAACATTATGTAGTGAGCGACTCTTCTATTTCACGGGTGATCCGTGCAATTAATGAACTGGAGCTAGTTTCTAACAGTCTTTTTGTGGGGTTTCCTAAGATCTCGGTGTCTTTTCCCAGATATGGGCTGCAAATCTGTCTGCACAAAGTAAGAGAATTCTTAATGTTTGCAAACCGTCTGCTGAACTCCCCCTTCATTTAAAAATCATGCTTGCTTGTTATATCTGTTCTTAGGCATGTTCTTATACATATTAAGGAGAAGCTTTTATTTTATATGCCAAAAAGGCTCAAGAGAGTTGTCATGGACTAGCACTACAACCTCAAAATTTCTTTCCAGGGAAGAACACTAAAAGGCATCAAACTGTCCCTCTCCTTGAGGAATAGTAGCCCCTGCAAAGTTTTCTGTCCTGCCACCTTGCAGAGTGGACTCTGCAAGCCCTGGGGTCTCGGGAGAGTTGTGAGGATTGAAGGAACCAAACTTGACCAGAGGTTAGGAGCGGTGTGGGAAGGTCTTGGTATAGCTTAACATGGCTCTGGCAGGAAACAATGAGAGAGTAAAGCCACATTTGTTGGTTGCTGATTCCTTCTGTTCTGTGGTTTCTGTCTTGGTGTGATCACATGGGCTTGAAATACTGTTAGGGCCAGAGAGGGAAGCAGTCCATCTGGTTGATTTCAGGACAAAGCCATTGGCCTTGATTATACTGCTCTGTTCTCTAGGCTTTGATAGAATTTGTTGGCCCTCACGGGGTCCACACGTGGCATTCTGTTCTGTTGTGTAACGAGTTATTGCAAGATATAGTGACTTATACACATGGATTCTGTGGGTTGGGGGATCAGACAAGGAAGAGTGGAAGTGGCATGCCAATATTCCAGGGTGTTGGGATTTCCACTGGGCAGACTCAAAGGTTAGTGGTGATGCCAGTGTAGGGGGCCAGAGTCTCCTGAAGGTCAATTCCTGCACATCTGGTGCCCAGACTAGGATGACTCAGAGTCTGCCTCACGGGCTTCTTCACAGCACGGCAGCCTCAGGGCAGCTAGAGACGAGGGGGAGCTGCCTCACCTGTCGATGTAGCCTCCAAAGCCACCTGTGTGCACTGCATGCAACCCTACCAGGTTTCCAGGTTGGAGGTCACATTGCAGAAGTGCAGCCATCTTTGAGAAATGCAGCCCCCCACCTCCCTCTGGAGCTCAGTGTGAGGGAGGCCAGGCTATGGAGGGGGTGACAGCTTCCATTGTATGCCCTCGACAAGTGCCTCTATCACCTGCTAGTGCTCTGAATTTCCTGGGTGGTGTTCCTTCTGTAACAGGGAGATCTCTACGAGGAATGGTGTGCCTCTTAAGCCAATTAGCACACTGGCTAGCAGGTAACAATTTCTCCTAAATGCTAACTCATGGAGGTGGTCCTTAAGCTCTGTATTGCCTTCATATAAATGAGAAAAAGATGGCATCTGAATGTGGGGAAAGGGCAAGCAGAGTACAGCCCCTTTGACTCTGGGTCAGCCACTATTACAGAACATAATCTGCTCCCAGCCAAATGTAGCAGTCTTGGTCCATAGTAGTTTTGCCATTTAAACAAAGAGCCAACGCATTTAGCAGTCTCCACGCCTAGGGCCCTCCCGGTTGCCTCCTCCAGTGTCTATTCCTAGCTACCGTTTTTACTGGACATATGTTCTCCCCTTTCTAAAGCTTCCACAGTTCCCCAGAAACATGATCTTCTGTTGAGGTTCATGAACTTGGTGAGGAAGGGGGTGCATCCCTAGGAATGTTGAAGGCTTAGTGGAACCAATTATGCATTTAATAATTTCTGGATAATTTTTTAATTTCTCACTTCAAATGTAATACCTACGTATTATAAAAATTCCAGCAAAAAATATAGACAGGTAAAAAAGTGACTCAGAACTCTCTTATAGGAATTTTTAGCAGTGTCGTAGACCTATGTGAAATTAGGGTAGAGGGCTGTGCGTGCGTGTGTGTGTGTGTCTGTGTGTGGGTAGGTGTGGGTGTGTGAAAGAGAGTGAGAAAGACAGAGGGAGAAAGAGATATGAAGAGTTGCCAAGTAAAAGACAGGACCTTGGTTAAATTAGAATTTCAAATAAATCATGAAATTCTTTTTAGTAGAGGTATGTCTCAAATATGTTTATCTGAAAGTCTAATTTAATAGGTTATTTAAATTTGGCAGCCATATCTGTGTGATGTGTGAGTGGGGAGTATATGGGGGATGAGTGTGTGTGTACATGGGGTGTGTGTGTGTATGTGTGTGTGTTGTGTGCAGGGGAGTGACTTGTGTTTCGGTGGGGGGATGGGAGGTCAGAAGAAAGAAAGAAGAGATACAGGAAACTTGAATGTGGTTTTTAACAGTTTTCCCCAGATTGGTCTTGTAACATATTTTTGGTTTTGTTCTTTAAATACTTTATTGTAATTTGCTGATTTACATGTCTAGATTCCTATAAGACATAGAGGTCAAGTCTTGTTTCTCTTGAAGTTCCTGCATGTGGCATTGAGTGGATATGCTGATGTGGGCACTCTCAGACTTCAGAACAGTTCATATCTTAGTCGGCTGGGGCTGCTATAACCAAGTCAGACAGACTGGGTGGCATACGGACAGGAGAAACCTGCTTCTTACAGTTCTGGAGGCTGGAAGTTTGAGTTTTGAACATGGTTGGATTCTCGTGAGAGCCCTCTTCCTGGCCCAAAGCGGGTGACTCCCTGGTGTGTTTTTGCACGACAGAAGAGGTGAGGAGTCTCTGGGGAAGAAGAAGGGAAGAGGTGGGGCCTCTTTTATAAGGGTTCTAATCGCATTCACAAAGGCTCCTCCCTCATGTCTTAATCAATGTCCCAAGGCCTTGTCTTGTAATACCATCACTGTGGGAGTCCGAATTTCAACATGGGAATTTTGGGAAGATACAAGCATTCAGATTCTAGCAGCCGGTGATTCAATTCTGGTGCATCCGTCTCCCTGAATATCAGCCATGAAGCTGTCCACTGCTTGCACTGACTATCCAGTCTTCAGGATGTGACAGAGTAGTCTTGGTTCCCCATGTTGGGCCATCGGAGTCACCTGGAAAGTTTGTATAAAATCCAGGTTCCCAGTCTCACTCCTCCCAAGAATCACAGGAAGCCTGGGGTGGGAAGGAATGGTTCACAGGAACTGAGTAAATAGTAAGTGTTCAGATTTAATGATCTCCTTTTATAAAAGGAAAAGGCAACAGAATCAGACCCATCAGCTATACTACGAATGACTGAATGTGTATGGGGTGGGGTGGGGTGGGGTGGGGTAGGGGTGTGCATGCAAAACACAGGCAGCACCAAGTATAAAAAGTGAAAATTGGTTCATTGATATTTTATAAAGATTTTTCCTCTATGAATTTATGTTGGTGCTACTAATAATAAATCACTTGCCTTGAGCAAGTAATGAAGTCATAAAGATCAGTCTGCAATGAGCTGTGCCCAAAAATGTCTGTAAGGAAAACTAAGGGAAGCGGAAGTTTTGTTTTCCATCAGCAAAGTCCCAGCTGTGCTTTCTGTAGCAAGTGCGAGATTTAACCTAATAAAACTACTTTTCTAGGGCCACTAGGCATAGAGGACTTCTTGGTGGAAGGTTGGAATTGGTCAATGAATGTGTCCAAAAATAAAATTAAACATTTACAAAGAACAGAGCCATGGGGTAGAAGAAAAGTAGCAGTTGATTCTTTGAGTTCAAAGTTCATAAGGTTAGAAGTTCTTCTAGATTCTTCTCTATGGCTTTCCCTCCAAAAATACCATTTTAACACAAGGGAATTGTGGTTACTTAAAAGAAAATCAACTCTGTGACTATAGTAAAAACCACTGAATTGTATACTTTAAATGGATGAATTCTACGGTATGTGAATTTTATCTCAATAAAACTGTTATAAATAAGATCTAAAAATCAGGAGAACCAAATTCCAGAAGCACCAAGGAACAGGTCATTTCATAGTCTGAGGATAAATCGTAGGGCAATTTATCTTCCAGGTGTGACCTTGTTGCAGACTTTCCTGGGAAGATTTGGTAATTGAAGCACATAATAAAAATTTTAAAAATGCAGCAAGATGAATGGTACTGTTTCAAATACTAAAAAGGTAGATTTTTAGAAAACATTAACAGTGAAGAATGTCAAATTGTTCATTATCATTTTTCTTCTGTTATCTAATTTCGTTTATTAGCTGGTGCCCATGTGGGCTTGGCAGGGAGGGAGGAGTGGCTGGGATGAAAGCTATTGGCCAGTTGGTAGCTGTTAATGTTTCTCATAAGTCTCATTTACTGAAATCTGTAATTTGAACGTGGCCGTTCTTTGAAATGCTCTAGTCTCTCGAAGTTCAATCAATTTCTTAATCACGTAACCACAGCAGGAGCTGCTGAAACAGAGACAAAGGCTGAAGAAACGTATACACATCCTCTCTTATAGCTCACAAAATATGGAATCCACTGTCTCCTTCACAAAACCTCTTGTAGTAACGTGCATCTAAGTGGGGGTGGGGGTGGAGCTGGGGGGGTTGTGGAGTGGGGAGGGTGAAAAGTACTTTTAAAAGAGAAGGAAAAGAAGTCAGAAACTATCATTGTTAGGTGAACAGTGACAACAAAAAAATCAAGAGCTCCTGATGAAAGGCAAATTATACTATTCACATTGATCGCTTTTTCTCCTTTTTTTCAAATGATTTATTATCCTTGGATATTACAATCAGTTAGCTAGCTTGCTGAAGCATAAATATTCGATCTTGGCTTAATGCTTTTCACAAGTGCTTTTTGCTACAGTCAGACGTCTTTGCATTTCCTCCATCTTTTCTTGGTTAAACCAAGGAGGCAAATATTAGGTGTGCAAAGAGACTAGAAATCATTGACCTGTCAATTAGCCAAGGGAGGGAAAGCCCCAGGGCTTAAATAAAATGCCCGCAGGGAGACACTCCCAAACTGTATTTTCAGACTGCGACATTACCTGTGTCCTCTTGTGGTTTGCTTTGTGTCTGCAGGATACCGTAGAATTCATTTTGTTTCCAAGTCACAGTCTCTTTGCACTTTAGTTATTATTAAAGCAAGCTGTACAAAGATGGGGGCTGGATTTTCAGACAGTCATTGTACGTGTCAAAATTCAGTTTGGAAGAGTGGCTCGGTTAGAGAAGACATTGAGTTGCTTCATAGTACGTCCGCCCGCACCTCCCGCCCTCCAGGCCAATTCTCCAGAAAAGGGTGCCACGTGAGATGTGCTAGCAAGCACACCCAGCCTCTGGGCATTGAGAAGCCGGACCTGAGAAGGCGGATCTGAGTGGAGTGCTGACAGCCTCCACTGCACCCGCTGATTTGAGTTCTCTTTTCTGAGGTCAACAAATCTGGCTTCCCAGCTTCCCTACGAAATAATCTTCCAAATACTTGCAGGGTCCTCTCCCCAGCTCTCCGTTGCACTCCTTCCTTCCAGCTAACTGTTCTGGTCAGTGCTCATAGGACATGGTTTAAATCTCCCTCATCGCGCGCCTTGGCAGTCAGCATCCCAGACTGAAATCGTGGTTCCACGTGGGTCTGTGTGTGACCTGGTTGGGGGTGGGTGGGGGTTGAGGACGCAGGGGAGGATGTTTCCATCCCTTTATTCATCTGCAAAGCAGAGATCCAGCGCCTGCTTACCTGAAGGGGTTGGGAGGAGGACATGAGAGCTGCTTGTGGGGGGTGTAGCAGTGCCTGGTACCAGACCATCACTGAAACATGGTGGCGGGTATTACAATTCTCCTTAAGAGAGTCCCTTGAAATCCATCGTAGTGGCTGTTGGCCTTTGGCCCTGGTCTGGAAGGCTCCTCTTTTTTGTTCTTCCTGGTTCTGGTCCACTGCCTGGCTCTGACCTTGCAGTTCCAAAACAAAGCGGGGCACCACAGCTAGACGCTGATATGACTCAGTATCAGTGTTGTAACTTGCCGCGGGAGATTTATTTGAGCTGAGTCTCAGTTATCCCCCTGGAAAAACCGTACCTTCTTTGCAGAGTTGTGGGGTCAAATGAGAGGACTTGGATGGGAGCCGGCATCTAGTAGCTCAATATGTGGTAAGTGATTACTGTCATTTCCCCCACTATAGGTCTTCCTTGGGCTTTGCTCCCATTCTGTACTTGCTTTGTTTATTCTCACTGGCTTCCAACCTCAGACTGAAAGTCACCTTCTTAAGGACGCCTTCTTCTTTTTTTTTTTTTTTAATGTATTTATTTATTTGAGAGAGAGAGAGAGAGCTCGTGCTCCAGTGGGAGGAGGGGCAGAGGCAGAGGAAGAGAGGTCTCAAGCGGACTCCCCACTGAACACAGAGCCCAACACGGAGCTCGTTCTCCCACGCATGGGGTCACGACCTGAACTGAAATCACGAGTCAGATGTTTCATCGACGGTGCCCCTCAAGGAGGCCTTCTCGTTCACCCTCTCTGAAAGAGATTCTCTCCTGTTTCTCCTACTGCTGTCTTCACCGTGATGACTTATTTATGCTGTGTACATATTGGCTGTCTGTCTTCCCGACCACACTGTTAAGAGGCAGGAAGGCAGGGACTTTGCTTTGCTCTCTGCAGTAACCTGGTATCTCGCTCCCAGCACATACTTGGTGCGTAATTATTGAAGGAAGACACCCTGATCATCACCACTGTGATGAAGAAGGTGAGAGAGGGACTAAAGTGAGTTTTTTGTCACTAGGATTTTCAAACACAGCATGCGCAAACCTGAATGGCTTTACGCAAACTCCCCAGGGCCACATCTCGAGTGCTGGTGACTGCAGGGCTGGATCGATGCTCCTGAGATGAGGTCGGTTGCATGTGTGCCTTTGCATGTAAACGGGATGCTGAAATCCTCTTCCCACACCTAAGTCTCCTCTCCTACAAGCACACTCTCTGCGGGCCTCATCCTTATCCTTTTCCACACAACCACCAGCTTTCCTGCTAAAAGTGGTTCATGTTTGTTCAGCATTTATAATGTGCCAACCACACTGCACAGGGCCCTCTATGTGTTATTGTCCAAATCACCACAAACACACTTTGTGGTCAATTCACATATTCCTGATGTGCTCCTAAGAGCACGAGGCTCTGACGTGGGCCTTGAAGAGAGAGAACAGGAAGGAGGAGAAAGCAAATACGAGCAAGAATGGAAATAGAAAGCAGGGATCTCACAAAATGGCAGCTTAGATAAAACCGATGAGAAGCCAGTCAAGGAAGTAGAAGTCCCCAGGCCCCAGTCCAAGTTCAGACTAATGCAGGAGTCCACTGTTGCCAGGGACTAGAACCAAAGGCCAGCAGAGGGCTGCCGGTCCAGACAGTGGCCGCTCAAAGTCATCCTCCCCGGGCAGCGTGTGACATGGAGAATCTGGTCCTTTCCTGCTGGGGCGCTCTGCCCTGGCGGGGGCCCCACAGCAGGCCCAGTCCCGGGTGTGCCAGTCCACATGGAGGTGGGGAGAGGCCAGAGAGGGGCCGGGACAAGTTCTGCTGGGGAAGGGGGGATTCATTGGCAAAGTCACCACAGATACAAAACACATTTTTGAAAAGCATCTTCACCAGGGGTGTTCTTTGAAAATGGGACAGAAACCTCCCGAATGTCAAGAGATAGGGGTTTTTTTTTTGCCAAAGCAACAGAATGCTGAGGATTGCAAGTAAAGATTCTTATTATAAAAAGGTGCTAAATTCTGGAGTAGAGTTTAATTATACCTGAGGTATTTCTGACTTCGTGCGTGTATGGGGGGGGGGGGAGGTTCTGCCTCTCTCTATCACCGTTATTATCTCATTTTTCCCACCACGGGGCTCCTTAGTCATCTTTCCAATCCCCCACCCCCCTTTGGGAGGCAGTTTCTGGCAGAGCACTCAACCGCCAATAAAAGTTGCCCCCTGAGACTCTGACTATTAACGATCAGATTCCTGGCCATGGCTAATCATCAGGTTTAATCACATGTTAATCATATGCCAGATGACATGGGGGCAAGCTTCGGATATTGCTGGGGCTGGATCTGTACAGCACAGACATGCTTGTCAGTGAAACATGTCTACTGAAAGCATTCGTCCTCGTGCGTGCAGAGCGGGAGAAAGTGAGCAGCACGGGGGTGTTTCAGGCTGCCTGGTGTGATCTCTCTTGATGGATTTGCTCTTCTAAACTGCTGGCCTATCTTTAATGCTGTATTTGATATGGTCCATCTCTCAACCTCTCTGGCTGTTCTACATTTCTGTTGCTGGCTTCTTCTGAATATTTTATAATCAAGTATTTACTGTGCCTCCGGAGATCATTGGAAACTCCATCAGCAGAGCTGCTGCCCTGGGTGTCTGTGGATCTAGCAGGGTGAGCTCTCAGGAGGAAGGCGAGGCCGTATTTCCTCAAACACTCCAGGGGTGTCCCGTCTCACGTGGTAGAAGTCCAGTGGCCTGACCAAGGCGCATAAAGGCTTGCATTGTCTGGCTTCCAGCTATTTCTCTGATTTCATTTTCTTAACCCCCTTTGCTTACTATACTCCGGCCGTATTGGCCTCCTCGATATCTCTGTTTGTTTTCTGTTACCACATAATAAATTGTTCCAAGCGTAGCAGCTCCTACCACACCCCCATTTATTATCACCTTACATACAGTTCAGTAGCTCAGAATTACGGGCAGGCTCAGCCACATTTTCTTCTCAGACCAACATCAGCTTGCCTGCTGGAATGGGCTCTCGTCTGGAGGCTTTTGGGAAAAGTTAACTCCCAGATTCATTTGGGTCTTTGGCAGAATTCTGTTCCTTGCAGTTCTAGGACTGAGAACCCCGTTTCCTGGCTGGCTGCCTGCTGAGGGCCACTCTCGGCTTCTGAAGGCCACCCACATTCTTTGCCATGTAGTCCCCTCCACCTGTAAGCCAGCAAATGTGCATTGTGTCCTCTAAACCAGCAAGCATACTGGACCTTCTCATGCTTTGAATCTCTCTGACTTTCTCTTTAGCAGCCACCTGATCAAAGTCTCTGTTTTTAAAGTATTCATATGATTAGGTTAGGCTGACCTGGATAATCTTCCTAATTAAAGGTTAACTGATTAGTAATCTTAATTGCAGTAGAGAAATTCTTTTAACATATATAATCATGGGAGTAACACAGGGGCGGGGAGAAATCACAGATCCCTTTTTAGTTCTGCCTCCCATGCTTTTCTTCCAACGTGCTATGATCAGTCCTCACCTCAGGACCTTTGCACCTTCTCTCTCCTCTTTTTGGAACTCCTCCCCAGAAAGTCACATGGCTTATACAATTGACATTTTGTGTCTTTACAATTTTGTTTGTTTATTATCTCTCTTCTCTCACTGGAAGAGAGGCCCCTGAAGATGGATGTTTTGTCTGTTTTATTCAGGGCTGTATCCTCATCTCTAAAATAATTCCTGGCACTTAGCTGATGCTCTACACATGTAACTAAATAAACATATAAATGAATCTTTAGCTCCTCCCTCTCTCTTCTTCTAAGATGTCTATGAATGGTGGAATGCCAAATAAAATGATCCTTAACAATAGCTTGTCTCTCTAGGAAGTCAAGCCTGAACCATGGAAGGAATCGGGAACCTCTGCTTTTCTACCTGATCTAAATGAGCACAGAGTTTAAAGAGGAAGGCTCTTTTATCTCCATCTGTCAGTCTTCCTTACATTGTACACATTAGTCTCTTCTTTGCCTGGAAGTACCTTATGCGTTCCCATCTCTCTATCCAGCCCGGGGCTGGAAGCGCCATGAAGATGTTTTGTCTTCTTCCCATTCAATGAGAGACTTGTACACACTAGAATATGCTCCTTTTCCTTGCCAAGAATATTCTCTACTTTGAAAGGTCCAGGTCGGGTCCCACAGGCTCTGTGGCATTCTTTGATTGCTGCATTTCATAGGGAAAGCTTTCTCTTGTGAGCCAATTTAATATCTGAACCAGAAGCCCTGGGAACCCAAGGGCTGCGTCAAATGCAGCGGTCTGTTTTTTGGCATGCAGAGTCATTTTTAAACATTTGAGCCTTCATTTAAAGGAGAATGCAATAAAAAACATTTGAAATTCTCTCTTACAGTATGTATAAATCAAGCCGTCATCCTGTATGCCTTAAATTTATAATGACATATACCAACTATCTCTCAATAAAACTGGGGAAAAACAGCAACAACCAAACCCTGGGCTTCTCATTTTTCTTAAGAGTAAAACTCGGGCAAGACTGTGCTCTGATTTCCGCGTGGCGGCTGTTGGGGCTTGCGCGAAGCCTCCTTTCAGCTGGGACCTGCGTCTGCCGCTTTCCATCGTCTCTACCTGTCCCCGCTCTTTCACTCCAGATGAGGTCTGAGTGTTGATTGCCATGTATCATTTTTGTGGCTGATATTTTTTAAAGCAAAGAAGTAACTCTCTTTATCCCTGTTTTATCAAAAGTGAGAGGGCAGCTTGTAGATCCCTTCACCCTACCTTGTGGCTATCATCTGCCTGGTCCCCTGCAGACTTTTGAGTGTTGCTGTTTCTGCCCAGTCTGCACGCTCTGTAAGGCTCAACGTTCTGTCTGCCTTGTTCACTGCTGAATTCTGAGAGCCTGGAGCATCAGAAATGATCAATCAATGTTTACGGAGTGAACAAGCACCTGGTATCTAAAATCTGTGCAACTGACCCAACTCCTAATGACCCCTGACTTTACTGTTGTCTCTTTTTTAAGATTTTATTTATTTATTGGGGCGCCTGGGTGGCTCAGTGGGTTAAGCCTCTGCCTGAGCCTTCATGCTCAGGTCATGATCCCAGGTCCTGGGATGGAGCCTCACATCAGGCTCTCTGCTCGGCAGGGAGCCTGCTTCCTCCCTCTCTCTCTGCCTGCCTCTCTGCCTACTTTTGATCTCTGTCTGTCAAATAAATAAATAAAATCTTTAAAAAATATATTTGGATGATGTTTATAGGGTTCCATGCTGGGCATTGCATACAGAGGGATACTGATCAAGCAAACAGACCCCTTACTTCTGGGAGGGAGAATAAGGAATCCATGCAGGTAACTGTTCATGAAGAGTACTCTGAGAACATGAAAAGCACCATGGGGGCTCAAAGCCAAAAGGTATCAGGGAATTGGGGACAGAAGGGAAGGGTTTTAACTGTGCCTTCAAGGAGGAGCAGAATCTTGAAAGACAGGATGTTTCTGGTAGGGTGAAATGTATGAAAAGCCCAGAGGTGAAGAAGTACCATATAGGTCAATTACTTATTTCAATGCAACATCCAATGATGCGTCCCCAAGGGTGCCCTTTGTATATAGTAGATGCTCAACAAACATTTCATTGGCTAGAAGCACTTATTGAACCCCCTGCCTTTGGTGTCATGCTAGGGACGATATCAGATTTATATCAATTTGATAAATTTATAGTTTTTGGAAAAATTGCAGCTCATGATAGAGATAGGAACTACAAACAGCTAGTAAATCAAGAATGTTGTTATTATGCATTTGGAGGTAATATTTGTGGTCAAAGCCTCGGGGTGATCTGCAGATGGGCACTTTAATCTCACACACGTGCAGTGTAGCCCCAAGATTTTCTGGTTTTCACATTCTAAAATCTGATACTCTGGGCTGCTAATCATATGCTGATCCACTCAGGGCCCACTGTTTCTTCGTTGTTTCCAAATTTGATTAATGTTCCTGCCTTCATGCCCCCTCCTGGTGGTGAGGCACCATGCCACAAATTACGCCCCCCAGTGGGTTTCAGGGAGCAGAGGAAATTTCTTTTCTAACAGTGAGGAGCTCCCAGGAAATTTCTTGGGAAAGCTACCTGATCCTATCACAAAGGCAATGCACCCTGGAGTTGAGCAAGAGGGAGGACAGCACTGCTTCTCCGGCTGGAGGGAGATAATAAGGGTCAATGGACAAGCCAGTTTCAACGGACACCAAGGAGTAGCACACAAGAGAAAAACATTTGCGCTGAATGTGTTGAAAGTAATGATTCTGACCTTTAGAGAATTTGTTAACACAAACTTAACTTCATTTAAATCTTCAATTAATGTGGCTATATTATAGATTAGCGGACTCTCACAATATAGACATTTTAATAAGATTTTGGATTTGATAGCTTTATCTAGCATCAGCGATGGGCTTGCTTAGTTGAATTTGGTGATGCAAGCCCTGCCTCCAGATGTTTGCATGTAGGCTCTTTGAGTTTCCCAGTGGCTTGGTACCCAAGGCCATCTCATCTAACTAACTTGCTTGAATCCACTTCTCTCCCTGTCTATACCATGTGGCCTCACAGTTGATCAGGTTCTTTCTGAACACCTGAGTGGTGGGGCCTTTTTTACTAGAATAGGAAACAGTTCTGTAGAATGGCACTCATTATCCTTTTATTTGATCACCAAACAGTATTTTTAAAACACTTAACGGATTTTTTTTTTTAAAGATTTTATTTATTTATTTGACAGACAGAGATCGTAAGTAGGCAGAGAGGCAGGCAGAGAGAGGAGGAAGCAGGCTCCCTGCTGAGCAGAGAGCCGGATGTGGGGCTTGATCCCAGGAATCTGAGATCATGACCTGAGCCGAAGGCAGCGGCTTAACCACTGAGCCACCCAGGCGCCCCCACTTAACGGATTTTTTAAACAAAGAATGAATATACACACAGTAACCTATCAGTATAAAAGGGCATATCATGAAACATTTTCTTTCGCCATCTAGCCCGGTCCTCTTCCCAGTGCATTTCATGTGTATTTCCAGAATATTCTTGCCTTAACACAAATGTATGTGTATGTACACAGTCTCACCCCATGTTTTTGTTTTTGTTTTTCCAGCACACATGTCCCTTTTTTTTTTTCAATCGTGTATCTTGGAGATGATCCCAAATTGGTATATAGAGTTCTGCACTCATTTTTTACCTCTGCATAGTATTCCAATGTAGAGCTATATTATCATTTATAACCAGTTCTCTTTAATGGTAATTTAATGGTTGCTTAAAAAGTGATATTTTTGAGTCCCACCCTTTGCCTTTATACATGTTTTTGCCAATTACCACCCATCCCCAGTCCCACTCTACAACATCTATTTATCCTTCAACCAGTTTAACTTCCTTGGAAAACCTTCCCCAATTCCTGAAGGCAGAGAGCATTTTGCACACACCTCTGTCATAATGTTTGGTGCAGTTTAACACCCTAGGATGTACGCATGGGTCTGGCCCTTCTACCTGTACTGGAAGATGGAACACCCTTGGGCCAGGCTCTAGCTCCTGGATCTGGGTCACCTGAGGGCACAAGGGACCATACAGACCTGTTGTTTTAGCAGGAGCTGTGGGAGGTGGAGGAAGATAGGTAGTTTGGTCATGAAAAATATTATGACTGGATCCTATAGCCATTTGGAGAGGAGAATTGCTTAAATCCGTTGTAGTTATTGTAGGTAAGCTATTTACATGTCTTGCTGGGCCTCAGATGAACTTAACGATATGGGTTAAAGTCCAGATGCTGGGGCTTTTCCCGGAGATGCCACTTTAGGAGTCCAGGGACAGGTGTCAGCCATTTGTATTTTTTACAAGTTCCCTGGATGGCACTGATATGCAGAGCATGGTTGGAGTACCTCTAATCTTTGTGGACAAATGTAAGAAGTAGAAAGAAGTGTTCTGACCCTCAAGGAGTTCACAGTCTAGGTAGGGAGACAGTGAAAAAGGTAAAAAGGAAGCGAAATCTCAGTACAAAATGTTAAATGTGTGTTGAAAGACCCATGCAGGCTGGGGCATTAGAAAAGGCTTCACAGGGGCGCCTAGGCGGTTCAGTGGGCTAACGCCTCTGCCTTCAGCTCGGGTCATGATCCCGGGGTCTTGGGATCGAGCCCCACATCAGGATCTCTGCTTGTCGGGGAGCCTGCTTCCCCTCAACCCCGCCTGCCTCTCTGCCTACTTGTGATCTCTCTCTCTCTCTGTATCAAATAAATAATTAAAATCTTAAAAAAAAAAAAAGAAAGAAAGAAAGAAAAAAAAGAAAAGGCTTCACAGAGGAAATGAAACTTGAGCAGGGCCTAGGAGGGTGGGTACCCAGTCTACAGGGTTCTGTATCCTTGAGGTTAGTCATTGGACAGATGCATTTGTAGTCTTTTGAAGGAGGCAGTGGAGTGTAGACACAAAGAACAAGGGCTTTGCAGCTCACTGCTGTGCTGTCGGTCATGGCTGCATGATGTACTGTTTTGCGACTTGAGCAAATAAATTCCACATCTAGGCTTCCATTTCCACATCTGTTAAACAGAAACAATACTTTTCACTTCAGAAGCGTTGTGAAAATGAAAGGAGATTAATTTATGCAAAAATCTTGGTATCTGGAAAGCCCTTGAAAAAGGCGATCTTTTAATAATAAGTTAAACATAGTTCCAGGTTTTATTCTAAATCTTTCTCTCAGGAAAGTCAGATGTGGCATATAGGGACTGGGGACTCAGCAAGAAAGCAAGAAAGAGGGGTCTGTCAGAGAGAGGGGCTGAAGTACTTTGTGGGCTCTAGTGAATTTTCAGCTCTGCAGCTCTTAGCCATGACCAACCATCCATTTAAACCCCAGGCCAAAGGAGCCCACTGAGCCTTCCCTCCATTGCCTTGTTTCCTGAGGTGAGCAGCCCAGGGTGTTGGGCAAGCTGAGAGTCAGACCAAAATTGGCTGCAACCAAGGAATGGCACATGTCCCTCCAAATCCTATTAAAATAATAATTTTAAAAAGAACTAGAATATGGATTAAAATGATTTTCCATCTAAATCTTCCCAGTGCCACAGTCTATCCCACTATTTTGGATGAAGCTTCAGGACTGTTAGAAGCAGACTTTCCTTTGACTCTGTTTAAGCAATGACAGCCATTGCTCAGCGGCGGGCTGCACAGCGGCCATCATCCCGCTCACTCCCTGGGCCAACCCCCAGCCAGCAGCAAATCCATTCTCTGGAAAGGATCTAATGGCATCTTTATCATGACCACGTGAAACATCCGGACTGTCTGAAAAACTCCCTCAATACATGTTGAACCCACAGTCTCAATGGCTAGAAATAAATAATGGTGTAGACAGAAGGTCAAAGGGAGAAGAGGAAGGTAAGAATCAAAGCAAAAAAAGGAAAGAAAAAGAAAGCAGGGAGAAAAGTTGAAAGGAAACAAAGAGTGAGGAAAGTTGAAAGGAAAAAGGGAAAAGAAAAACATACTAGAATGGGAGGGGAAAAAAAGACAAAGAAAGAGGAGAGAAAAGAGAAAGTGGGTGGAGGGCTTTGTAGCCCCTCCTGATTCAATGTCAGCGAAGCTACGAGGTGTCCTGTTCCGCCATGGCGGGCACCCTGTGTGTGGGCCAACCTTCATGTCATGAATGAAACACGATTTGTTCCCCCGCGTCTGCTGACATCAATCAATGAGGCTGTTTTCCTCACCAAGGCACAACGAGGTGATAAGGGGAGATGTATAAAAAGCGCTAACTAGTAGGAACAACAATTACTTTTGAACTTTAATGAGGTACCTGACAAGAAAGGCAGTTAATTTCTACCTAACGATCTGTTGTGGTCCTTGGAGTCATGCTCTGGGGTTACATTGGTCTTATCGAACAAGGCTCTTGGTATCCTCTGACCATGTGTCCAGAAGAAAGCCACTGATTCAATGCGGGGACTGCACAAAGACGGCCCTGTGGTCATTTTTCAGCCCTCAGTTTCTAAACTGTGGGGAGAGAATGGGAAAGAACAACTATTTTAAAAGAGAAATCCTGGGGCACCTTGGTGGCTCAGTGGGTTAAAGCCTCTGCCTTCAGCTCAGGTCATGATCTCAGGGTCCTGGGATCAAGCCCTGCATCGGGCTCTCTGCTCAGCAGGGAGCCTGCTTCCTCCTCTCTCTGCCTGCCTCTCTGCCTACTTGTGATCTCTCTCTCTGTGTGTCAAAATAAAATAAATAAATAATTAATTAAAAAAAAAGAGAGAGAGAAATCCAATTGGGTGAAGCCTATTTTATGGAGTTGAGATATGAAGAATAAAAATGTAAGCATGTAACAGGTTTCTTATACTGTTATGTGGAGGAAAAACCCTAGATCACTTTTCCTTGCTGTGGCCCATGTGGAAAGATGCTGATGTCAATTAACTTTCTTTAATACCATCAGTTACACTTGGCATTAACAAGAGTTATTCTGTTGCCTGTGTATAATAAGACATACTGGATAACTCAAGATGAATGAATGTTTAAACAACTCTGACTTTCGTTAGAAGAAAGTCAGGATGGCCCACAGGCTGCCACACCTCTTTGTGCAAGCAGACGTGGCTAATTGATAGCTGCACAAGTCCCATCATGTCCCTACATGAGCTCAGAATTCTTCTCCACACAGCACCCATCATCCTGTGACAGGAGCTGTCATGTGGAATGAAGCCTTTTAAACATCCCTGATGTAGATCATAAGAAAAAGTTATATTTCTCTTCCCTCCTTGCTATTTTTTTCCTCCTCCTTCTTCTTCTTTATGGAAATGCTTGAGGACAAATAGCCTGGGCTTTGGATTTCCAGCTGAATCACTAAATGGCTCATTGCTTGTTATGTCACTTTGAAAAGTGGGCCATTTTAGAAGTTCCACTAGGGAATTTGACAGGATTGCTGAGGCAAGGCTGCATTTGAGTTTCTGAGCTTTTTACTCCACAGCAGACATTGATGGAAGCCAACTTCTGGAACAGATGGAAAACTGTGCATTTCGGGAGAGAAAGCAAATGGGTCACTCCGAGTGCCAATCCAATTCTTTAGGCTGAGAAAGTTTTCTGTGATGACAACGGGACACCAAGTGACCCTGAGTGCTCACGTCTGTGGGCTCAGTTTCTTTCTTCCTTGTATCTTGAAGTCATGAGCAAAGTCAGGCAGATGACCATACAGGACAAAATCATGTGATAGGAGGGAATACTTAGGCTACAGTTTTCAAACTGGAGAAGTGAAATGGTTTCATTAAAGATGCATTCTTCATACAATGAAAAAAAAAAAACACAGCCCTCGTCTTTGGTTGACACATGATTATTAGATTCTTCAGGATTACTTGAATTTGTCTTGCAACTGACACAGCACAAATGGCATCAGAACTTTTCGGACCACCAAGGAAGCAATTTAAAAATTCAATATTGTAGAAAAAGAAAACAAATCAGGCCTTGTCGGTTAGTCCTAAATACACACACTGCCATTTCATGGCTGACCTGTGTTAGAATTTACTCCTGGTGGCTCACTTATGAAAATATTAATTCTTGGAATGTTACATTTGGCCAGAAATGATCTATTATTTTTGGTAAAGATTTTATTTATTTATTTGACAGAGAGAGAGAGAGAGAGAGAGAGATCATAAGCAGACAGAGAGGCAGGCAGAGAGAGGGGGAAGCAGGTGCCCCACTGTGCAGGGAGCCCGACTGCAGGCTCGATCCCAGGACCCGGAGATCATGACCTGAGCTGAAGGCGGAGGCCCAGCCCACTGAGCCACCCAGGTGCCCCGGCCAGAAGTGATTTATACGTGAAAACTGTTACATTGCCTCTTTTAGCAGAAAAAGGGCAGGTGATGGGCATGACTTGGATTTCTGTGCTGTGGGTGAGGAGAGCAAAGGTTCCAGAGCGTCTGCTTCCTGGATGTGCCTCCTTGAGCAAGTCATCCAACTTCCCTGGACCTTGGTTTCTTTATCTATAACCGCAGTAATCATATACATCTTTTAGTTGCTGGGGAGCCAATAATGAGTTAGTGCATGTGCAGAACCTAGCACAGGGCCTGATATACTGGTGAATTCTATTTGTTATTTTCTATGGGTCTGAATGGCAGTGTTCCTTCTGGTTTAGAGAGTATTGAGGAAAAATGATCTTGGTATTGTGGAATGGAAAAGCTTTCAAAATCATTCTCTTGGGCTTAGATTTTTAAGCTTCCGCCTACAGCAATTTTTTTTTTTAATACCTCTTATGGTGGATTACAAAAATGGCCCAATTCTTCCTCTTCCTTCTGTCCACACCCTTTGCCATATGACTTGGAATCTCTTGCCTCTTGTTTCTGAATGTATCATGTGATTTCGTTTGGCCAGTGAGATGTTAGTGGACATGATACAAAGGAAGACTTGACAAAGCCATTCAGTGTCTCTGCTGGTTCTGAGTCATTCCACAGTGTAATTCCAAGTATTCTCCCCATTCCAATTAGGATTCCTTTGAAGGTCAGTTCCAGTTGGTGCGTTCACAGAGTCTGGTATCGCAGTGAGTCATTTCTTTCAAATTGTCTCTTGCCATGTCCGCAGCCTGCTCTGGGCTTCAAAGTCAAGAGCATCACTGAGAAATGCTGCCAGGTGAAGAGGGGTTGTTGGCAGTTCATATATTGTTAAACAAACCTCAATCACAAGACAGATGTAGCTCCTTTGGTCTTTGTGCCAAATTGTATTATTTCCGTGGAAAAACAGATTTGCCTTATCTAAAGAAAAAAAATAAAAAGTAAACATTTTCTGGTTAAAAAAAAAAGTACACATCTGTCGTTCCCATGAAAATGCGCAGGTCAGTCTGCTGGAGAATGAGAGACGTGGCGGCGAGCCAGTCACGGCAACCCAAAGCATGCGACCTTCAGTTCGTTCCCAGTTATGTAACCAAGACAAGCCAAAAACAACAAAGTCACTTAGCTGACCACCCTAGATTCATGATCAGTAAGTAATAATTGTAGCATGCCAGTGAGGCTTTGTGGTTGTTTGGTGTGTAGCATTACTAAAGCAATAGATAACTGTTAGGCTTCTATTACAGTTCAAATTCTCTTGTGTTGCAATTATGGCTTCTTTCTCAGGCTTGCCAGATGTATTGGGAATTCCTTGAGAGGAGGAATATCTTCTTTACCTTGTATCCCCTTGGCCTAGCACAGTACTTGATGGGAAATAAATATTCATCACTTGAGGGGCACCTGGGTGGCTCAGTGGGTTAAAGCCTCTGCCTTCGGCTCAGGTCATGATCCCAGGGTCCTGGGATGGAGCCCCGCATCGGGCTCTCTGCTCAGTGGGGAGCTTGCTTTCTCCTCTCTCTCTGCCTGCCTCTCTGCCTACTTGTCATCTCTGTCAAATAAATAAAATATATTTTTTAAAAAAATATTTGTCACTTGAAGTTCCAGCTTTAATAGGACATTCCTCCACTCATTGGTTTATTTGTTACTACATCTATATTCTCATTATTAAATGCCTATAATATACCTGGGCACCTTGACATTGGGGCTGTAGCCTTGGAATGGGGGAAGGAGGCTGAGATTCCATATTTTTTTATTAAGTTTTTCAGTTTAGTTCCAATGTAGTTAATGGGCGGTGTGCTGTTTAGTTTCAGGTGTATGATATAGCGATTCAGCAGTTCTATGCATTACTCAGTGCCCATCATGCCACGTGAACTCTTAATCCCCTTTACCTGTTTCACCCATCCTCCCACCTGCCTCCCTTCGTTTGTTCTCTAGTTACGAGTCTCTTTCTTGCTTTGTCTCGCTTTCTTTTTTCTTTGCTTGTTTGTTTTGTTCCTTAAATTCCATGTGAATGAAATCATATGGTATTTGTCTTGCTCTGAGTGACTTATTTCACTTAGCATTATACTCTCTAGCTCTATTCATGTTGTTGCAAATGGTAAAATTTCATTCCTTTTTTTTTTAATCTCGTTCTTTTTATGGGTGGATAATATTTCATCATGTTTATACCACATCATCTTTATCCAGTCACACTTGGGCTCTGCCATAATAAAACCATTGTATATAATGCTGCAATAAGCATAGGGGTGCATGTATCCTAGTGAATTGATGTTTTTTGTATTTTTGGGGTAACTACCCCATGGTATGGTTACTGGATCATAGGCAGTTCTATTTTTAACTTTTGTGGAACCTCTATACCATTTTTTAAAAGATTTTATGTACTTATCTGAGAGAGTGAGCAAGAGAGAGAGAGAGAGAGAGCAGGGGGAGGGACAGAGGGAGAGAGAAAAGCAGACACCCCACCCAACATGGGGCTCAATCCTGGGGCTCCGAAATCTACTTACACCCTTAACCAACTGAGCTACTCAGGCACCCTCTCTATACCATTTTCCAGAGGCGCTGCACCAGTTTGCATTCCCACCAACAGTGCATAAGAGTTCCTTTTTCTCCACATCTTTGCCAACACTTGTTTCTTGTGTTTTGATTTTAGCTATTCCGATGGGTGTAAGGTGATATCTCATTGTAGTTTTGATGGAGAGTGATGCTGAGCATCTTTTCATGTGTCTATTGGCCATCTGTATGTCTTCTTTGGAGAAATGTCTGTTCATATCTTTTGCCCATTTTCTAATCTGATTACTTGTTTTTCTGGTTTTGAGTTGCATTAATTTTTATCTATTTTTGATACTAACCCTTTATCAGATATGTCTACCATTCTATAGGTTGTCTTTTAGTTTTGTTGATGGTTTCCTTTACTGTCCAGAAACTTTATTTTGTTGTAGTCCCAATAGTTTATTTTTGCTTTTCTTTACCTTGACTTAGGAGATATATCTAAAAAAATGTTGCCACAGCTGATCTCGGAAACATCACGGTCTATGCTCTCTTCTAGGATTTTTATGGTTTCAGTTCTCACATTTAGGTCCTTCATCCATTTTGAGTTTATGTTGTATATGGTATAGGAATGTGGTCTGTTTTCATTCTTTTGCATGTAGCTGTTCAGTTTGAGAATCTGTATTTCTAAGAATCTCCTAGGTAATTCCATCCTGCTGATTCCTTCTTCCATCCTCTGAGAAGTAAGAATCTAGTTGATTGTTGCCATATGACAATGTTTGGTCCAGATTTGCTAGCTCATCAGACCTTCTTAAGAAAAACAGTAATTCTGTTTTATCTGAAATACCCTGGTTGTTCATGGTAGTAACTAATGTTTGCAAAGATACTTACAAAAATGGGAAACCTTTCTTTGACTATTTCATGACAAAAATAGGAAACCCCTCTTTGACTACGTCATGGAATTAAGTACATGAACTATTCTGATTCCAAATGCTAAGAATCACCCCTGCTGATTTCACTGTACTTTGGATTTTGCATTTCATGGGTTTGCCCTTCTCAATGTATGGTTTGCATTGCTCAAAATAGATTTTCAGCTTATTAGAGACGTGCGTGGGATCTTCTTCTTATTTTTCCATCTGCTAAAATATGTGGCAGAGTATCCAACACCCAGTGGGAGGTCAATAGATACTAGTAAACCATCTAATGGAGATAAATGGTATATTTCATAAAGCTGGAATGGATTTTCATATATTATCAGTAGGAGTTTTATTTTGGAGCGGGCAAGCAGAAAGCATTGCTTAATTTTATTAATTGCCCTCATTTATTAGAAAAAATATTAATAGCTTCAGGAAGTCTTGGTTGGCATGGGAAGAAGTTTAATATACTGAGGTGGTTATGATGGCATTTGCCTGGGCTGTCAGAGAGAGGAGACAGTGCTGTCTTTATGAAAGCAGTTGTCTTAAAAAAAAAAAAAAAGTACAAACTTAGTAAAAGACCCAATATTCTTAATGATAGATGAGCCAATGCTGAAGGACAGAAGTGCACATTTTCTTATAAAACCTAATGATATTATAGATGACACAGTGGAACAGAAATCATGGAGGCAAATTTATTATTATTTATTTTATTTTATTTATTTATTTGGCAGAGAGAAAGAGGGAGAGAGAAAGCACAAACAGGGGGAGTGGCAGGGGGATTGGCAGGCAGAGGGAGAGGTAGAGGGAAGGAGAAGTAGTCTCCCCGCTGAGCAGAGGGCCGGAGGCAAGGCTCAATCCCAGGACCCCAGTATCATAACCTGAGTCAAAGGCAGATGCTTGACTGACAGCCACCCAGGCACCCCTAGGCAAACACATCTTGCTTCAGGATTCCAAATATCTTTGGCAAGCCCACCTTGCATAGATGTCATTATGAACTTGTCATACATACCCTGAAGGACTAGATTACTTCTTTCTCCCTCCCTTCCTCCTTCCATCCCTGGCTTCCTTCCTTCTTTCTTTCAGAGAGTATGGGGGTGAGTCAAAGTGAGAGGGAGAAGCAGAGTCCCTGCTGGGAATGGATCCTGAGATCATGACCTGAGCCAAAGGCAGATGCTTAACTGACTGAGTCACCCAGGTACCCCTGAAGAATTACTTCTGAAAACTGTTGACTCTTCACTTAAAGCACAGCGCCCCTTTATATATATATGTGACACTCCAGAGTATCCTAACTGCTTTATTAGCTAAATTGACCTCACAACAGTGCTGGTAGGTTGGCATGGAAGATACTGTCAAGAAAATGATCTAAAATTTGAAAATAGGCAAAAGGGAAATGGTTTTCTTCACTATAGCACAAACATTATCTAGCAAATCCTCCAGGGATGATCTAAGTCTACAAAGGTGTAGATTTTCTATTGACCAAGCCAGGGGTCAGAAAACTTGTGTGAAGCCCTAGATACTAAATATTTTAGGCTTTGCAGAATATACACATTATGGGTTGAATATTTTTCTTCCTCCCTGTTTTTTAAAAGCAGCTCTTTAAAAATGTAAAAGCCTAGCTTCTTTTGTGTGCTGTGGGCTGGATTTGACCCCTGGGCAGTAGTTTGTCTCTCAGGCTCTTGAACTAGGCTATTTTACAACTCTGTAGGGATAAAAATTAACTTGTGAAAAATGAATAGCATTGCAAATGATTCTTGTCTGAGAGGAATGTAAATAATTCCTCTCCACAGGGATGCAAATAAATCTTGTCCAGGAGAGATGCGATTGATTTCCCTGTGGTGAAAAGGGATAGCCCCCAATATTACCATTTATAGCCTTGTAGGGTATTAACCAGTTTTGCCTCTATGAGCAAATTTATTTTGGCATCCCTTTGAGTGACTAAATATATTTCTATTCCTTATATTCTCCTTTGAAGTATCTTACTAGCCGTGTCATTTACGAATGAGTTGAATAAAAATTTTAAACATATGTTTTATATTTCACGAGTATCATATTTTTAACTCTTTTGAGAGTTATCCTACACCAGGAGTATTATCTTCTTTCGCTTTACCAGTGATTAAGTGTTTGCCTAAGTTAAACCAGTACAGAGACCAAATGGGACTTGAACATGTCTTTGGATTCTTCGTGGAGGAAAAAGCAATCCTGCCATTTTGCCCTCAGTCCAGCTCTGACCTACCTGAAAAATTTAATTTTCCTCCTCTGGGAAAAAGAAAACATTTCTAAAAGAAAACAGTTTGTATTTCTTGAAAAGAATGGTTTCCATTTTAAAAGGCTTTGCATCTCAAGATAGGCCATGAATCGGTAACTTTCTGACAGCCATGAATTATCAGGGCATCCATAAAGAACAGGACTCATAGATGGCCCAGGTTCCTCAGAAGCCCACTTCTTAGGTAAACCATGAGACACGGGGAGGTCCCGTATTTTGTTATCCAAGACAAAATCTCCTGGTGACATGCTGAAGTTATACACTATGTTGGTGACCAAGCTGAGAATAGAACATATACTTCCTAATTTTAAAATTTTTCCTCTGCCACATACTGTTACCTGACATTTTTCTGTATCATCCATTTATAAAAATGAATTTAAAATGGGATGGGCCAAAGGGTGACATCATCTCATCGACATTTACTACTTGATTTATTTTCATTAATATTGTGATCTTTTTTTGATTAATGTGACTAATGTTCTTCACAGGGCTGGGAAATATATAAATTATGGGGTTAATTAGTGTTGACGTTTAAACTCAGAATGGAATCATATTAATCGAATACATCTATTTGATGGGGGGTTAATTAATTAGGTTCCCAAAACTTCTTCTGATACATTCCACTCCATGTTAATGAACCTCATGGATCACCTTATTAAGCTGTAACCGTTACTTCCTTTTTCCTCTGCACTATTAAGCCATGTTTAATTTGTTCTCATAGTTCCCGTGGTCAATAACAAGGCCTTTATTTTTACACCGTGTAATTGGGGTTAGGAATGTTCACTTTCTCTCATTTGGTGCAGTGTTTGTATGACACATGTCATGGAAAATGCTTAGCTAGAGAACTCTTAAACACTAAAAGGAAAAAAAAATCAAATTGGCATTAATGAAGTGTGGGAGTGATATAAAGCTAAAAATGGTATTTATGAGTTAGCAAAGCTTTAAGTTTGAAAATGTTTGCTATAGAGCAGCACAGGGATAAAAATTACAAGTTTTAAATGGCACTTATTTTCTTCTTCAGCATCCTTTTAAAAATAAATACATATTTCTGTAGTGAAGTTTAATTTACATAGAGTAAAATTTGCAGATCCTAAGTGTATAGTTTGATGAGTTGTGAAAATGATGTGGCCAGGTCACTATGGCTCCCATTAGGATAGAAAACATATCTAATGTGGCAGAATATTTGCTTGTACCTCTGCTCAATCAGTCCCTCTGGGTGAGGTCCCTCACCCAGAGGTAACTCCTTCCTGATTTTTAATACCAGAGGTTAGTTCTTCCTGTTCTTGAACTTCAGATAACTGAAATCTTACAGAATGGACTTTATTTATTCTGACATCCTTGATGCAACATGGTTTTGAGATTCCCCTGTATGGCAGTATCAGTTTGTTCCCTTTTGTTTTGCTGAGTAGTGCCCCATTGTACGACCATGCCACAATTTGCTTATCCATCCTCCCACTGATGGGCGTCTAGATCTTCCTTGCCCCAAGGTTTGCCATTTATATATAAGGTTGCTACGAACGGTCTTGTATAATAAATCTTAGGATTGAAACTGATGGATCAGAGGGTAAGTAACAAAAAAATTGCTCAGTAATTTTTCAAAATTCTCGTTGACATTTGTTAGTTTTTTTTTTTTTTAAGATTTTATTTACTTGACAGAGAGAGCATATGTAGGCAGAGAGGCAGGCAGAGAGAGGAAGATGCAGACTCCCTGCTGAGCAGAGAGCCAGATGTGGGGCTCGATCCCAGGACCCAGAGGGAGATCATGACCAAAGCCAAAGGCAGACCCTTAACCCACTGAGCCACCCAGGTGCCTCTAATTGTCAGTTTTAAATTGTAGCCATTCAAACGAGTGTGTAGCGGTATCTCACAGTGTGTTTAATTGGTATTTTTCTGATGACTAATGATGTCGAGCACATTTTTGTGTGTGCTTATTGGCCCTTTGTACATATTCCTTTGCCATATGCTGATTTAATTCTCCTCCTCTGCCTTCTTGTCTTTTTTTTTTTTAACATTGGTTAAATTTTTTTGATTTACAGAAATTTAAATGTTCTGAGGATGAGTCTTTGCCAGAAACATGTATTGCTAATATTTTCTCCCATTCTGTAGCTAATTTTCCATTTTCTTAATGGCCTCTTTTGAAGGGCAGAAGTCTTTCATTTTCATGATGTTGAATTTATTTATATTTTTTTAATGGCACACCTTTTTGTGCCCTGTCTAAAAAAAGTCTTTATCTACATCAAAGTCATGCAAATATTCTCCAATGTTTGCCCCTCCAAGTGTTTTAATTCTAACTCTTATATTTAGGTCTATCATTGACTATATTTTGTGTAAGATATGAGATGGAGGTCAAGATTCGTTTTTCAATATAGATACCCAGCTATTTGAATACCATTTGTTCAAAACACTTTCTTTTTGGAATGCATTGCATTGGCGACTTTGTTGAAAATCAATGGACTGTAGAAGTGTAGGTCTATTTATGAATTCTATATTCTGTTTCATTAATCCATTTGATTAGCTTTAAGTTAGTGTTTTGCATTTTTGATTACTGTGAATTCAGTTTTTATTGAAATTGAGAATACAAGTCTTTCAACATTTTAAATTATTTTTCAAGATAGTTTTGGATATTCTACATCCTTCTATACACGTTTTAGACTTAGCCTGTCTATTTGTATGAAATCTTATTGGAAATTTTGTAAGATGTCTAGATAAATTTGGGGAGAATCGACATCTTTTTTTTTTTTTTTTGAAAATCGACATCTTATAAATATTTTCCAATCCATGAATATGGTATGTATCTCCATTAATTTGGGTATTCTTTAATTTCTGTCAGCAGTGTATTATAATTTTCAGTATAGACATATTGATAATCTTTTTTTGATAAATTGACTTCTGATAAATTTATATTTTATATGTGCTATTTCTTGGATCAGTTTTGGAACTATGTTAGGTAGTAGATGTAATCTTTAGTTTAGTTCACTCAAGATTCAGATTTCATGGAGAAATTTATGATTCCTGTCTTAGGTAATGTGCCCATTCATTTTTCAGAATGGATGATTTGGGCTCTTCACTGACAGTCTTTGCAAGACTATCTAGAAGCAAACGGGAGAGTTTAAGAGTCACAAAATGCAATAGGATCTCTCTTATCCAGAGAATAAAGAGTAAATCTTGGGAGGCAAACATGATAATTATTTACTACTGGTTACTGTGCTCAAAAATTAAATGATCTCATTTAATCCTTACATTATCCACATGAGGGGTATAATATTCCCATTTTACTGATATTGTCACATTTTTGAACATTTATAAACTTTGCCTAAGAGGTCTTCATGCTGTGCTAATAGGAATTATTTGCATGCAACAAATTAAGTGTCCCATACAAATTGTCCTCTACTATTCATTAAAGCTGGTACTAATTTAAGAACCGCTGTGAAGAGATTTCAGATAAAAGTTACTAATCATCTCCCTTTAAGATAGGGAGATTATTCTAGATTATCTGGATGGACTCATTATCATCACATGAGCCCATAAAAACAGAAAAAGAAGTTAAGAAAATGTGGTGGAAAAGGAAGGCAAGGAGAAACGTTCTAGAAAGGAAAGTCAAAGAAATTTGAAGTGTGAGAGGTACTTGGACCTGCCATTGCTGCTTTTTCAATGGAGGAAGAGAGCCTTGAGCTCTGGAAAGCCAGCTCCTCTGGAAGCTAATGACCTCTGGCTGACAGCCAGCAGGAAAATAAGTATCTCAGTCCTACAACCACATAGAACTGAATCCCGCCAACAAACAGTGAGGTTAGATACAGATCTATCCCCAGAGCCTCGAGAAAGGAATGCAGCCCTGCTTTACCTTGATTTCAGCCTTGGGAAACCTGGAGCAGAGAACAAACCTAACCATGCTGTATTCAGATTTCTGATCTACAGAACTGTGAGGTAATTAATGGGTATTCTTTGGTCACTAAAACTGTCGTAATCTGCTATGACAGCAATAGAAAGCTAATATATCATGGCTGTATATTCATAAATCAGCAATGGCCAAAAAGAAATATACATGGGTACATGTATATTACTTGAGCTGGTAAGGAATGATGAATGGTAATTGACACTTTGCCTCCGTGTCTGGGGAGTTGAGAGGGAGTAATGGGGATGTGGTCAACTGAAAGGTTCTGTCTAAAAGGCACCTTCACTGCTCTGCTCCCACATATGCTAAGAAGGTGAGCCCTGTGTTGCAGGAGATATTTATTCACTCTAATCCAGAAATTCAGGTTTTAATGTGATACTTTCTGATTTTAGCCAACTGACAACTAATAGAGTTTATAAATAGAGACAGAATATGTCTGGGAAAAGCTGTCACCTGAGGGATACCCGATTGTGACTTTTTGACGAGATACCCTAACCTCATTTGATCTTGCCAACAGGAAGAATTGTAATGTGAGGTTTATAATTTAAAAAAAAAAAACACCACCACCCAAGTTCTGAATTATTACTGAATGGTTATTTAAACATCACGTTCCATCTCTAAAATGGAAATAAAGATCCCAGTGTTATAAGGATGGGATGGTCACAGAGAAACAGCACATAACGCTCTGCACTAGTATGTATGTGCGTCCGCGTGTGTTACCTATATTCTATTTTATTGACACAGGCGAATGTAGGTCAGAATTGGCTACCAGAGGGGCACCTGGATAGCTCAGTGGGTTAAAGCCCCTGCCTTCGGCTCAGGTCATGATCCCACGGTCCTGGGATCGAGCCCCGCATCGGGTTCTCTGCTCAGCAGGGAGCCTGCTTCCCTTCCTCTCTCTCTCTCTCTCTCTCTCTGCTTGCCTCTCTGCCTGTTTGTGATCTCTGTCTGTCAAATAAATAAATAAAATCTTAAAAAAAAAAAAAAAGAATTGACTACCAGATTCACAAGATGCAATAGGACTTAATCACATGCTACCTTTTCTCAGCTGTGTGAAGGACAGGAAATGCAGGCTCCACAGCGTCTTTATCTCTTCAGGGGCCCCAGCAGCTACCCAAGGACACAGCTTCCTTTGTTCCCTTGCCCACAGGGGTGTGTGGGCGTATCCAGAATGAGAATATTGTATTTGGGTCACTTTGACAAAGAGCAGCTGAGGCCTCAGTTTGCCACAGTCTTTTATTCACTTCTGTCCACGTACGTGCTAGGTCTGCATGTCAGCTCACAGCTCCATGCGCCAGGCTTTTCCAGCCAAGAAGGCCTGTATAACATTCCACACACATTTGTCTCAACTCTGTGATAGCTTCCAAGGAAATAGGCCTCTGACCTTCATTTTCGCAGGCAGGCCTTGGTCAGTCCAGAAATGATTTAAACTTATCACAATTAGTAACATTCCCATTAAGGTAGTGTGTTTGTTTCCCGTGGCTGCCTCAACAAATGGCCACAAACTTGGTGCTTTAGAGCAACAGTAATTTATTTTCAGTCCCATAGGCCAGAAGTCAAAAATTAAGGTGTCAGGGGCGCCTGGGTGGCTCAGTCTTTAAGGGTCTGCCTTCGGCTCAGGTCATGATCCCAAGGTCCTGGGATCGATGAGCCCCACATCAGACTCCCGGCTCCGTGGGAGGCCTGCTTCTCCCTCTCCCACTCCCCCTGCTTGTGTTCCCTCTCTCACTGTGTCTCTGTCAAATAAATAAATAAAATCTTTAAAAAAAAAAAAAATTAAGGTGTTCAGCAGGACCCGGCTCTCTCTGAATCCCTGGGGGAAAATTCTGGCCTCCTCCAGCTTCTGGCGGCCCTAGGCATTCCTTGGTTTGTGGTGCATAACTCCCATCTCTTTTCTGTCTCTGTGGGTCTCTATCTTCTGCTCTTCTGACTCTTACAAGGACACTTATCATTGGATTTAGGGCCCATTCAGATAATCCAGGATTATCTCACCTGAGATCCTTAATTTAATTATCTCTGCAAAGACTCTGTTTCTCAAATAAAATCACATTCACAGGATCTAGGGGTTAAGCTGTAGACACTTCTTTGGGGGTTCACCATTCACCCCACCACAAATAGGCAGTGCACATATTGTTACTCCCATTTTATAGATGTGCGCTCTTCAGAGTCAAGGATACAGGTACACAGGCAGATAAATAATGGTTTAAGACCAGGATAAAGTTAAATGTCCTGGATATAATTGAATCAGTGACAGTGGTCTTTTTAGCATCATCCTTTGCTCTGAAGAAAAAAAAATGAACATTATAAAGATGACTTTTTTTTTTTTTTTAAGATTTTACTTATTTATTCAAGAAAGAGAGAGAGAGAACATGAGTGGGCGGCAGTGGGGAGGAGCAGAGGGAGAGGGAAAAGCAGACTCCTCGCTAAGCAGGGAACCCCATGTGAGGCTCCATCCCAGGATCCCGAGATCATGACCTGAGTTGAAGACAGACTCTTAAACAAATGAATCACCCAAGTGGGTGTGACTCCTAAAATAGGGGGACTTTTGTTAAAAAAAAAAAAAAAGTGTGGTGTTAATTGAATTTGTCCTTAGAATGAGAGCAATTCAGCTGGGCTTACCATGTGCATGGTTGTATGTCACTTGCCTTGGCCTCTCTGTGTCATTTGACATGGTTCAGGTTTAAGAGCCCAGCTCCAGGAAGCATGACTTTAAACTCTTCAATTCTTGGTAGGATGGTCAGTTTGTTATGATTGCTGATCATGATGCTTTTCCCCAAAGCTGGAAAAGAAAGGACAGTACGCATACAGCCTTGCTCAAACACTGGGTTATTCTTTGCTGGAGAAAGAATTCTTTCAAATCCATTTTCCCTAACCTGCATCTAGAGAAATGAGATTACAGATTCCTTGTGTCCAGTAGGATCACTGGGCTGAGATTTACAAAATGGCTCCTCAGACAGCTCTGAGTTAGGAGAAAGCAACAGAGTGTTGGTTTATTTCCTTCTTCTGTAAAATATAAACAATTAGCACCTTACATGAAAACTCATTTGACACACTAGTCACCGGGCATGACTTTGTCCCATGCTAATGTGCTAGTCTGGTGTGAATTTATGGTTTCATTTCCTTTTCAGTGTGTAGTGTAATGGAATTCTCTCTCAGTCTCAATTTTATAAAACAATGGGGGAGAAGGAGATGTAGTGAGGTTATTAAGTCCTTCCCCAGCCTTGAGATACTCTTAATTCTTACTCTTCTTAATGCATCAAAGTGATTTAACTGTGATTACCCAGGTAATTCAGGCAAAATACCTATTCCTTTGCTTTTACTATTTAGACTTGCCTGTGACTGCCTGTTTAATAAAAGGCAGTAAGTTTAACAATTCTATTAAACTTAACACCCTATAAAACAACACATAAGACATTGGAGGCATCAATGTGCATGAGTTTTTAATAATGGGAACTAATGCTTTACAGTGCTTCACAGTTTATAACGTGTCTTCTATTTATTATCTTCTTTAAGCTTTATAAGCGACTGGTGATTATCATATCCATTTTAAAGATGAGATAAGTGAGGGTCAGAGTAGTTGGACATCTACTGTCCAAGCACATTTAGAGTAAAAATTTGGACCTAATGCCTCCTCCTTTCTTTTCTACAGTGTGAGTCCTTTTAATCCAGGTACAGTTGTTTAATCTAGGCAGCTCAAAGGCAGGACCATGGGTGACCGACTTGTTTCATTTGTAGAATGTAAAGCTGGCTGGGATCTTATGGATTATCTAGTTGTATCACTTCATGTTGCACAGTAGAGTTGGAGATAGTGTTTCTCATAACCCTTTGAAGCCTCAGGGCTTGTTAGACTGGAGCTTGCAAAACTCATGCTTCAGCCTCTTTTATAGGGTGATAGAGAAGCCAAAGTTCAGGAAGGATGAGAAGCTTGCCCAAGGTCACGCAGCTGGCTGTTGTAGAGCTGGGAGTTTGGATCCAGATTTCCTATCACCCAGTGCCATGTCTTATAGTATCAGCTTAGGGAGAATTTCACTCTACCAGTTTACTTTAGGATTAATATAGGTTTTCCTGGGAAGCAACTTTTTAAAAATGCTGGTTAAATAGCAGGGGTAGACATTTGATGGATTTCTCCACTAGTCATGACTCCATGGCTCCTCAGACTATAAAGCTACATCATCTCTGATTTTCTCTGAAGTACTTAAGAACATCCAGCCACACAGAGACTCTAGTCTTCGAAGTAGAAATAGGCTGAGCCACATTCTGACAAATAAACCTGGAGAGAAGGAATAGAGATGCAAAAGAGATAAGCCGAAACTTAACCGATTAGAAATGATAAATATCTTTATCAGATAGCCCTTGTCCAGAGAAAATCAAAAGGATATTGCTGGATATTTAGAAAATATAGACACTGAAATAGTCATATATAAAAAGTAGTGGAATGTAGCCAAAGTTGTATTGAGTGGAAAATTTAATTTTTCTCTCACTTTACCTTAAATACCTGTGTTAAATGAGAGAAAAATAAATTGTTTAGTGCAAGAAGTTGAAATAAGTCTAACAAAAACCTAATAAAAGCATAAATATGGACTTCCTACATACTATTTAGTTAATATTAATTGATAATTTAATTCATTAGGAAATGAAAGATAGAATTGATAATTCTAAAAATTCTTTAAAAGCTATTTAAAAATATAACTTGAATCTAAGAAAGTCAAGTAGAAAAGTTAGAGAAAACATGAAGACATGAGTTAAGGATGAGAAAGTAATAAATAGCAGAAAAGCAGAATAATCAAAAGAGCAGTGAGAAGATAACAAGAGGATGCAGCCAATAAAAATAAACTTGAAAACATGGATAAAATACATGTTCTAACAGGGAAAATGTGAATTTCTAAAACTGACTTAAGAAGTAGGAAATACAAATATGTATTTTTAAAAAATCGTTTCATCCAGATGGTTTCATGGATAGATTCCTTTAGAATCTTAAGAAACATAATTCCTAGTCAAAAATAAATAGGGACAAGGATCCATATTTTTGAAAACAGAAGCATGGTAACACTGTTCCCAGAAATAAGATAGTGCACGCCCAGGGAGTTTGCTTGTATGCATATATATGAAAGTTTCTAAATAAAATATTAACTAATTGAGTTTGGTAGTTGTGTTCAGGTAATAGGAGCACAATCAGGCAGAACTTACTCTGGAAACACATTCTTTCTCCCTGATTCAGGTACTAGTATCCTAGTACTGGGGAGAACAACCAGTTACAGCAGATGAATTGTACCTGTTCTTCTGGGAAGTTGAATTTAAAATATAGTGCTGCAAGAGTAAGAAATGGTAGGTGCTCACCTGTTTGGGCGGCAGAGCTGCAGTGAGACTAACCATTAGTTTCTGTTACCCAGATCCCTGCAGTTACCCTGCTTCTTACATTTCTGAACCTTCAGTCTTCAGATTTTCTTTTGGTTCTGTAAACTATTCCATGTAATTCCAATAAATTCTTTCTTTGTTTAAAATAGTCAAAATGAGTTCTTTCGCTTGCAGCCGAACCATCCTAGCTGAAACAATACCACCTAGGCAGATTCATGAGTTGTTTATCAATGTGTATATTCTTTGGTGAGATCTGCTCAGATCTTTTGCTCTTTTTAAATTGGGTTGTTTGCTTATTGTTGAGTTGTAAGATGCTTTATGTGTTTCGGTTACAAGTCCTTTAACACAGCTGTGCTTTGCAAATATATTTTCCTAGACTGTGGCTTGGTTTTTGAGGCTCTCAGCAGTGTTCTTGTAGAGAAGAAGTTTTAAAATTTTAATAAAGTCCAATTTATCAATTTTTTGTGTATATTATGCTTTTGTGTTGTATCTAAAAATCACCACTAAACCTAAACTTAGATTTTTTTTCTTATATTTTCTTCAAAAGTTGTACACTTTTATGTCAATGATACATTGTGAATTGATTTTTATGAAAGGTATATGGACTGTGGGTAGGTTGGTGTATATTTATTTAATTATTTTTTAAACAGGTGTTTTTTAATTTTTTAAATTTTTCAGATTTTATTTATTTATTTGACAGAGAGAGAGACAGCGAGAGAGGGAATACAAGCAGGGGGATTGGGAGAGGGAGAAGCAGGCTTCCTGCTACAGCCAAGCAGGGAGCCTAAGGCGGGGCTTGATCCCAGAACCCTGGGATCATGACTGAGCCGAAGGCAGAAGCTTAATGACTGAGCCACCCAGGCGCCCTGGGTTCATTTATTTTTGCATTTGGACATCCAATTGTTGTAGCACCATTTGTTGAAAAGATTATTATTTCTTCTTTGAATTGCATTTGCTCCTTGGTCGAAGATCAGTTGACTGTATATGTAAGGAGCTATTTCTAGGCTCTCTATTTTATTACACTGATTTATGTGTCCATTCTTTCCTCATTAATAGGCTGTCTTGATTACTTTAACTTTATAGTAACTCTTAAAATTGCATAGTATCAGTCCTCTAACTTTCTTCTACTGCAGTATTTTTTTTGGCTCTTCTAGGTCCTTGGCTTTTTGTATACGCTTTAGATTCAGTTTGTTTTTAATTTTACAATCAGTTTGTTGTGTTGAATCTGTAGGCCAAGTTAGAGAAACTGATACTTTAGCAATATTGACTCTTCTATAAACATGGAATATCCCTATTGACTTATATTTTCTTTGATATCTTTCATCGGAGTTTTGTAGTTTTCTGTCTACAGATCCTATACATATATTGTTAAATTTGTACCTATTTCATTTTTTGGAGTGCTATTGTGAACAGTATTTAAAAATTTTAGTTTTAAATTTGGTCTGGTTTATTACATAGCATCATTACAACCACCGTTGACTAATATGAAGGCCTAAGGAGTAAAGGCAAATCTTTATTTCAGTAGATGCTAATAAAGCTCTTGCTTAACTTTAACATGCCTTCCTGATATGACTCCTTAAGTGAAATGGCTGTAGAAGACATCTTCCTTAACAGAGTCTCAAACTGACAACCAGAGTCGTGTCAATGCTAAAACACCAGAATTTTTCTTTCTTTATGATAGAAGTTGAGACCAGATGTCTGCTATTACCTTTGCTTTAGAACATTTTTTTTTTTTCTGATGGTGCTAGCAAATGTGGTTACAGAATATAAACAAGCAGGAAGAATTGGTTTTTGGGGAAAAAAAGGGGAAATTATATTGTCATATGATCTTATAATGCAAAATAACAATGAAAATTAGTGAACAACTTTAGAAACAATAAATATAGTAAGGTGTATAATAACCAAAAGATTGTACAAAAGGTAACTTTCTTTTAAACATCAGCAGTAGCCAGTTAGAGAGTGTACTGGTCAAAGATTCATTCCCCAGTGCTGTTTAAAACATAAATTACTTAGGCATAAACGTCACAAGAAATGCTCAGGATATTGATTAAAAAGAGAATGAAACTCTGCTGTGTGACCATAAAGGACCCCTAGATAGATTAAGAGATAATAATTTGGGAGGGGAGAAAGATTTAATATTACAAAGACCTAAATTATTCTTTATGTAATTTACAAACACAAAGTTCATTAAGATCAGGAATTTTTTTCCCTGAACTTGAAAAATGTGACCCCAAATTCTACTTGAAAGAATAAACATGTGGGATGCCTGGGTGGCTCAGTATGGTTAAGCTTCTGACCTTTGATTTCAGCTCAGGTCATGATCTCAGTGTCCTTGGATGGAGCCCCACATGGGGTTCTGTACTCAGTGGGGAGTCTGCTTGAGATTCTTTCTCTCTGCCCCTCTCTCCATTCACGCATACATACTCGCTCTCTCTCTCTCAAATAAATAAATAGATAATTTTTTTAAGAAAAAAGAAGGAATAAAGAAAAAGTGATTGCCATTTATTGGTGAAAACCAAAAGGAACAAGAAAACTCGTTCCATGAGACATTAAAATACATTGTAAAGCTACAGTAATTGAGTTATCATGCTAATTGCAAAGAAATGGGCAGAAATGAAGTGTAATAGAATATAGTGTTAGGTCCAAAAGGCAGTTCATATGAATGGAGGAAGATATTCAATAATTTATGTGAAGATGATATTTTATATGAGGAAAAAAAGCTGGCTTCCAATTTCACTCCTTATGCTAAAATCAATTCCAAGCAGATCTAGGATTTAAATATTAAAAAAAACCTAAGAAATAATACTTAATATAATACATATAAGTTTCCCTAATATTGGAATAGAATCATTTTTAGAATGAAAAATATGACAGAAACAATAAAGACAAATTTATGGATTTGATTATATAGCAAAACCAACACACACATGCACACACATTTCTGTACAGAAAAAAAGAGTCATAGACAACCTTGAAAAATAAGTTATAAACACCCAAAGAAGTTTTTGTAGAATTCATTCTTTTTGCTGCATGAATCACGTGGTGTGACACATGTATGGTGGTACCTGGGTGTCCCAGTGCAGACAGTAATAATCAATCACCGGTCTCTTCCCTGCGGAGCCAGATGTGGCCTCAGGATTCATGTGGGGTTTTTTTGGTGAGGTATTATCAACTGATCAGAGCTGACACACATAAGCCCATGCTGCTTCCTGATAGAACACAGCTATGATTAATCTGTTGGCATGCGGGAAAGATGAGTTCCATCCCATTGGTGGAAACAGCATAGGTTTTCTCAGCAGTGAGATAGAAGAGATCAGTAACAGCAGACACGCAGTGTTAATGGGAAACCATAGCAGATGTTTGATGGTGGCTTTGTGAGGAGAAACATTTAAGGATCAACATCTCAGTGACTTGAGGTATGTTGGGTCCATGGTCAAAGGAGCGAGACTGATACAAAGTGAAGGTCAAGCAAAGCTTTATTTCGTGCCAAGCATCAAGAATCAAACTGACCGGCCAGGGACGTCTCTTGCAAAGAGGTAACGACTCTTTGTCCCACAGACTAGCCTTTAAGGGCAAATGCCATGTGGTTAGGCCTGGCCATCCACAGGTGGCCAATGAGATTGTAACACAGAGAAAGCTGCACAGTCCTGTTAGGTCACACATAAGTGACCAATTGAATTACAATTTACCCTTTAGTAGATATTTGAACTAGCCTATCACCTTGGTCAGGGGGACACCCAAAAGGCACCCAAGGGGTGGGGCCCATACTCCTTGGTAGCTAGGAGACAGTATGTGCCCCCACTGATTGAATACTTCCACCTGGTCTGACCCACCCTTGTATTTGGGCTTTGTTACCTGGGACTGGTTTCCCGGACTTGTTTTTAAGTAAGTTCCATGAAGGGGGAGGGACAGGGCCAGGATGGAGCTGCTCTGACTAAATAGGCCCTTACAGGTATGCTTTGGAGCAGAGAGATACTGGATGAATGGACTCAAAGAGGAAAGGAAGTTTCTGTGGAAGTCATCATTATCCTAACACACATTCATTGAGGGTTTAGCATGTGTGAGACTTTGTGCTAGGCATTCAGAGGGACACAGAACTGAATATAAAATAGTGTTCAATTTCTAGGACTCCAGAGGCATGGCTTAGAGCAGCGCTAGGGAGAAGGGTGTCATTTAGGGAAAGGTTCTCACAGCGTGTGAGGACTTCAGTGGATTTATCATATTCTAGGGTTCAGCCCTCAGATTTGCACTTCCTGAAAATCTATACTATTTTCTTTTCATACCTGGGATGGCTCAGGGGACGCCTACATGCTCCCCAATCTCAGTAGAATGGGTTAACTCAGAAAATAACTGTGGTACTTTGAAACGAGAAACACAGCATGTTTCATCAAATCTAAGAAACCATCCATAGTAGCATATGCCCTTACTTGATATACTACTAAATATTAGGTTCTGTTACTGATTACAGTGTGTGTGTATCTCTGGGCCTTTGTATGTGTCTGTTCCTTCACACCACTAAGCAAAGCTCTGACAATAGCTGGGGTCCTACAGTTCATCTCAGTTTGACATTATCTGCCTAGAGACAGCGTCAGCTCTCACAGGTGGATGGCTCAGTTCCGTAAGACATCCCCTCCCCGCCACTTCAGACACCAATTTCAAGTCCAGTGTTACCTGTGCTTCTCTGATTTATAAGCTGTAGATTGGAGGTTCTAATGATCCCCTCCTTGGATGTGATTGATTTGCTAGAATGACTCACACAACTCAGGGAAACATTTTGCTTACTAGATCACTGGTTTATTATTAAAAGTATAAGTCAGGGGGCACCTGGGTGGCTCAGCTGGTTGGACGATGGCCTTCAGCTCAGGTCATGATCCTGGAGTCCTGGGATAGAGTCCCGTATCGGGCTCCCAGCTCCTTGGGGAGTCTGCTTCTCCCTCTGACCTTCTCCTCGCTCATGCTCTCTCTCAAATAAATAAATAAAATCTTTAAGAAAAAAAGTATAAGTCAGAAATAATGAGATGGAAGACAGGCATAGGGCAAGGCATGGGGAAAGGGTGTGGAGCTTCCATGCCCTCCCTGAGCATGCCCCCTTCCCAAATCTCCATGTGTTCACCAGCCTGGCAACTCTCGAAACCCTATCCTTTTGGGTTTTTATGGAGACTTCATTACCTAGGCATGATTGATTAAGCTATTGGCTTTTAGTGATCGATGTAGTTTCCAGCCCCACTTTTCTCCCCAGGGGTGGAGGTTGTGGTGGGGCAAGTCTGAAAGTTTCAACCTTCTAGTCAAAAGGTTGCTTCTCCTAGCAACCAGACCCTGGCCTTAGGTGGGGTCCAAAAGCCACTCGTTAACATAATAAAAGACTCCTCTGTCACTCTCATCACTTAGGAAATTCCAAGGGTTTTCAGAGTTCTGTGCAAGGAGCAGTGGATGAAGACCAAATATATACTTATTATTATAAATCATAATATCACAACTACTAGGAAAGAAAAAACACTGCCAATTAAACTAGGACTTGATGCCTAAAAAAATCTAATAGTATTTCTATTTTATACTTAGTGAAAGAATGCACTTATAATTAGACATAGATTTTAAAAAATCATACAATCAATCTTGTGCATATAGAAAAGGAAAAGTGAAAGAAAATATTTAAGGTTTTCTTTGAACTTTTCATTCAGAGTTAGACTCTTTCGAATTACTTTTTGACCCAGAGTCGTCGTCGTCTGTGTTTTTCCATACAGTATTGTCCTCTGTGCCTTGAAGTGTGTGGGTTATAAAGCATTCTGGGAAAGAATTGGTCAAAAAAAAAATTCCAAGCCTATAATGTTGGACTCTTAGGCAGATGTTTAATTTTGGAGAGCTAGGTGACTATCAACTCCAACATCTAGAATGCTACTAAATTAATTGATTTACCTCCTTTTTCCCCCCTTCCTTCACAAATACTTGGTTTGGGAGGTGGGGTTAAAAATGCGCTCAACTTTTGTTTCTGAGGTTTCTTGAGAGTCCCCGTTCCCTTCCTCAAGTTCGGATGCTCTGGCAGTAGGGAGTCCCTCATGATTATTACCTGGTCAACAGGGATTGGAAGATACATCTCATTTCAGAGCTGTTAAAATGTGAACATAGGCACAGTATTGTACAGTAATTCTCAAGAATCCAGAATAGTCCTTACACTGTCTGGAATATATATTCTCTCTGAAGTTAAAATGGGCAGCAGCCAGAGTTCAAACGATGAGTCCTGACTGGTAGAGGGATCATCGTAATGACCAGCTTCAAAAAGGCTGGAGGACTTGACCCACCTTCTAGGTAGGGATAAAGTGGTCTAGGGAATCCGAGTACTTGTGTCACCTGAATAGCGTGAATAATTACCGTGCTGGAAAATCTTGACAAAGCTTATTAGTCAACATCTTTTTAAAAAATTCTTTATACATTTATAAATATTAAGTTCTAATGCTGAGAGAAAGACAAGAGTCTGTATTTACATACTGGATGCTCACTGGATACAAGGAGGGGTGTAGCTGGAAGGGACAATGCCACAGCAGGTTGGTGCCTAATCCTGGGGCCTTGAATGCTGAGCTCAGGGGTTGGGCTTTTAATCGACAAGGCAATTGGTTGGGGGAAGTGCTGTGAGTCCTTTTTCTAGATAACTTGCATAACTTTTCACAGGGAAAGACTTCACTTGAGTCGGTATCTGGACCCACTGTTAGAAACAAAGACTTCTTGTTTTGGAAAGGGAAAAACCCTATTGCTCAAGAGGGGATATTTTGAATCTGAGAGCTTGTATGGCAGATGCATTGAAATCAGATGCTTGTGCATAATTCAGTCCTATGGATTTCATTAATGAGATAATTTTGCAAAGTGAGAACAAAAGGTTTATTTTGCTTCTGAGACAATATGGGAGCTGCTCCACTGTTAGTAAAGGAAGGTAACTCTGGGAAAATGGGACATGACATCTGTAGATAGTTTTTATTCCTGGGTTGCTAATTGAGACGTGAAGTGGCAGATTAAACATAGATACAGATAAAACTGGGATGTGGGACTTCTCAAGAAGGTCTTTCTTAAAAAAAAAAAAAAAAAAAGTTCTTTCTTTTTAGAAAGTCTGGATTTAGAATGATCAAATCAGGAAAGGAAATTCTTTAGGAGGCATTTCTCCTGTTGTAGCCTTACCCACTGTTGAATGCATCATAGCACAATATGCCTTATTTATTTATTTATTTATTCATTCATTCATTCATTCATTCAGCTAATATTTGCCAAAGGCAAACACTATGGAAGTCACTGGGGATAGTGTGGAGAGGGTGTTTGACATTGTAAATGTATTACCTGCTAGTATTCTAAGTGCTATGGATAAGAGTTAAATGTGGCAATGAAAACTTCTAAAAGGGGACTTTGATCCAACCATGGAGGTCAAGAAGGAATTTGCTGACCAGGTGATGCTTGGGCTGAGATTTGAATAGGAGCCATGCAGTTGATCTAGGGGAAGGGAAGGGTATTCTTGCAGAGGGAGTAAATGTTCAAAGGCCCTATGGTGGGAGGAAGGTAGGGTAGACAAAGGAGAGAGAAACCCAATATGATGGAATAAAGAAAGTAGAGTAGAAGTATGAGATGAGATTTCGGGAACAGATGGAAGCTAAACCATCCATGCTTTGTTGGTTAGAGAAAGGATTTTGAAAAGCTATCCTTAGATCAATGAGAAAACCATGGGCTTTGATATTACCAGATTTGTGTTTAGAAAAGTCCCCCCCACACACAAAAAGAAAAGATTTCCCATTTGTACTCTGGAGATCTGATGGGAGGGAGTTAAGAGTGAGTGTGGGTCAACTAGTTCAAAGGCACCTTTATGCCCAAAGGCAACAGAACCCCCCAAATTGTACATGTGTACAGAACCAGACTTTATCTTCATCACTATTTTGGACTAAGACAGTAGATTAAACCTTTAAAAATCACTTAGTATAATTGTTTAACAAAACCCATCTTTCAAATAAAACCTTAGGTTTCATAAAAAACCTGCTCTGGCTCAGATGGGGATTGGGTGGCTGTAGATCGAATTTGTCTGTGATGATTAATATTGTATGTCAACTTGGCTGGGCTATGATGCCCATATATTTAGTTAAACATTATTCTGGTGATTTCTGTGAAGGTGGTTTTGAATGAGATTAACTTAGTTTGGTGGACTTTGAGTGAAGCAGATTGCCCCCCATGATGTGGGTGTGCCTCATCATGAGCAAGAACGAATTTTGCAGCAGATAAGCCTTCGGACTTGAACTACAGAACTCGTTCTTTTCTGGCTTTCCAACTTGCTGGCCCATCCTCTACATTTTGGACTCACTGGCCTACAAATCCTGTGAGTCAGTTCCTTAAAATAAATAAATGAATTGCTTAAAATAAATTCCCCAATCCTTTCTATCTATCATCTACCTACCTACCTACCTACCTATCTTCTATCATATCTTGTCTATCTATCTATCATATCCATCCATCCACCGATCCTTTTGGTTCTATTTCTTTGGAGAACACTGAGTAATACATCAACTCTCCCTTCCCCACCCTGCTGTACCTCAACCTTAGCACTGAGTTTGGAAACCAGTGAGATAAGGGCTTGAGAGGATATTGGGGAAAAGAAGGAAAAATTCACTGGGGATGTCTTTGAGGCTCTATTATCCCTATTTGATCTCTTCCCTCTCAGCCTTAAGATACCATAAAGAATGATGATTGAAAAATGGAAAATAGTTTTTAATAGAAGTACAAGCAATTTTGCCTCTAATCTTCAATTTTAATCAAAGCATGGAATTGTATAGCCAGCTCAGGTAAGGATGAATTAGAGGAAACTGGCCTTTCTGGAAGGTTAATAAGACTTACCACTTTCCTGAGAAGTGAGCACCTCACCACTTCTATTAACAGTGCTTCCTAAGTATTTGGGTCTTGAGTATCTTTTTTTTTCTTTTTTTCTTTTAAAGATTTTATTTATTTATTTGACAGAGAGAGATTACAAGTAGGCAGAGAGAGAGAGGAGGAAGCAGTCCCGATGCGGGACTCGATCCCAGGACCCTGAGATCATGACCTGAGCCAAAGGCAGCGGCTTAACCCACTGAGCCACCCAGGTGCCCGGGTCTTGAGTATCTTTAATAATCTGATGAGTACTATAGTTATGGATATAGTCCCTTCCAAAATCTCTGATTAAAAATCATACGCTTAACATTTTGCTGTGCTTTCAGCTGTTAATGGATGCCATCTTAAAAACTCCTGCATTGGGAATAGGATTACTAGAAATCTGATTGGTAGACAGTGTGACAGAGTAGAAAGAACTGTATGTGGAATCCCGGGACCTGGTTCAAGCTCTTGTCTTGAACAAGAGTTTGTTCTTGTCACATACTGAGTGATTTTAAGCAAATTGACAAGTCTCAATTTCTGCAGCTGTAAAATGGGATGACAATACGTAATACAGAGGGCTATCCTGCTATTAAATTAGATTGGTTAATTTTGAGAGAACTCTGTAGACTTCAGAGAGCTATGTAGATGTAAGATGATGGTACCTGCTCACTAGGCAAACTTGTCAGTTGCTTAGGCAAGCCTTGCTTGAATCCTGGGACACGGGAAGGATGAGCTTTGATGCAGAACTCTCTAATGCTTGAAGTCTTTACTATAGGGGCAGGCAGCGTATAGGAAGTTATAGGAGTAGAAGCAGACAGGAAGCGAAAAAGATGCATAGTTACTGATAGGAGCGTGGAAAGATGCTGAAAAATACAATCTTTTCACTATTTTGCTTATTGTTGCAAGAGGCCACTTGGGTATAGACGCCTGGGTGGGATCAGAAATTAGTAGATTTGAGATTCCTGGTTTCTTTGTGTGAAAAGGCCTAAAGATGGGTAGGTCTTAAGGTCTCCTTGAATCCAAAACTTTGGAAAGTCAACTGAGAAAATTGGGTCAGTAGGTATTCTGTGAGTTTGGATGTGCTGCCTGAGGGTCAAAGAATAGAGAGGCCAAGTGTAACAGGAGTCCTCAAGGAGGATCGCAGCGTTCTTCTGATAAACCTCCTGTAGTTAGGGCTTGAGCTGGTCTTCAGCTTGCAAATGACAGCGATGGTACCATCTTACAACTGAAAAGAGATTTCTGCGCTTGCATGCTGATGATCATGTTTGAGGCACTTTGGACTGATTTCTGTTATGATTACTTCTTAATCAAGAAATCTAGGTATGAGATGAGCTGACTTGTCTAAGATCATATTGTTATCTTTTAAGAGGTGTCTGTCTAACTCTTGGTCTTTGGCGTTTGATATTGTGCAGAGACCTACCTGGGAGAGGTAGCCTGGTGCAGGATTAAGAGCTTAGCCCCCCAGCAACTGAGGCATCGAAGCCCAGCTTCCCCACTTGCTAGATGTCTGACCCAGGCAAATCACCAATTCTTGGTGCCTCAGTTTTCTCTCCTATTAGGGGATACTGACGTACCTATCACATGCGGTTGTTGTGAGGATGGCAAGTATTACTAGACCTGAAGTGTAGGAGCTGGGCCTACACTAAAGCTGCCCTTTAGCCATGCCTACGATAGTGCTTCTCAGTGTGAGGAGAGGGAAAACTCAAACTCAAAGGATTGTGGGCAGAAAGTTTTGGAGTCATGAAGTCACTGAAAGTGAGTGTAGTCCTAGGCACTTAATAAAGTGGCCACCTTTAACGCTTAAAGAAATGATGCCTATAGCTCATCATACATAGCTTGACCTCATCCTTCAAGGCTTAGCTCAAAGGTCACCTCCTCCAAGAGGTCACCCTTGATTGTTGAAGGCTTCCCTTCACCCCTTGCCCAGTTATTCTATACTGCATCATCTTAATTCTTTCCCTCGAAGTGCTTATCACCATCTGTAATTCTCATTTTACTTACTTAATTACTTTTCTTTGTCCGGCTCCCTTACCAGAAATGCCAGCTTCCTCAGGGCAGGGGCCTGGTCTGTTTTGTTCGTCTCGAACATCACATTGTCTAGCACAGTTCCAAATGGAACAACATGTCCAAGAAATAATCTTAAGTGTGTGTGGTGCACATTGGGAAACTTCTGGCTTCTCTAGAAGTTCATGTGATGGGGAACAAGGCTGGAACAAAACTTTAAAATTCATGGCACTCAACACCTCTATCAATCACCTCTCTGTGACCTTTCTCCCTTGAAATGGTGATTTGATTAGCAGGACACTTCACCTCCTTCAGCCTTATGATTAGTCATCCCTATGCATCCTACCTTACATACAGAGCAGCATCTAGCATCCAGTCTCCCCATGTCATGAGCTAAATGGAAACTTTCCTTCTCTGCCACAGGCATGGATAATTTTACTGCCTTTATTTTTCTGATGGATGAAAGGAGTCAACCCTGAACGTTCCATAGAGATCTATGGGTGGCTGCCTCGTCCTCCATTTCAGATTCTATTTGTAAACACCAGCATTCTCTTCACCTTCTAATTATAAACTGATTAAGGTAGAGTGCATAAACATGACACAGAGGACACCACAGATCATGACAACATGAGCTTGTTTGCCTGAAGAGAGATTATGCTGGCTTTTATACTACAAAAGGAACAGGTGCAATAAATTACAGTGCTACCTTGAAATTAAAATTTTTATTCAGAAACCAGTGGCGCTGAGGAAAAAAAAAAACCCACCCGAGAAGCAATTACATGGTGATAAAATGTGTGGACGTTTAATCCATGGTGGTTGACTCAGTCAGCCATTTTAATTCTGAACTTGGGGCTCTCCAAAGGCATTGCCTGCGTCTTAGGCTTTGCGGAGGGACTTTAAGGCAGGCACGCTGGCTGGCTGCAGGTTGCTGACCTTCCCTTTTTGGGGATGCTATAGAGGTTTGCCTGATAAAATGCAATTATCTGTGCCGCAGAGAGGATAGCAAACCATCAACCAAAGGTAGAAGTAATTATTGAGCCTGGGACATCAGTGGGAATATCTAATGCAGCTCCAAGTTGTTACACAACTTTAAAAAAAGTAGTTAGCTTGGATTGGAGCCTAAGGGGAGAAAAAGCAGTAGTGAAAACGTGCTGTCTTAGGGATCTGGAGACTGGGGGCCCTGGCTGGGCTGTTCTTACGAAGTTCCATGGCTCAAGTAAGTTACTTCCCTAACCTGCCTCTCCGACATCTCGTGTGTAAAAGGAAGGAAGGGGCTGGATAATTTCTGAATTCCTTTATAGCTCATTCTTTCTTGGGGTATGTCTAATCAGATATTCTTGACAGTGCTCCTCTAAAGCAGTATGTTATTTGAAACATATTGAAACTGAGAAGGTGAAGACAGAGACTGATTTTGATTTTTTTAAAGATCTTAGTTATTTATTTGTTGGATAGAGAGAGAGCACAAGCAGGGAGAGTGGCAGGCAGAGGGAGCGGGAGAAGCAGGCTTCCCGCTGAGCAAGGAGCCTGGTGTGGGGCTCAATCCTGAGGGAAGGCAGATGTTTACCGACTAAGCCACCCAGGCATCCTGGGACTGATTCTGATTTTAGTAAGGGAGCTTTGTACTGGGCATGAGGTAGAATGTCATGTTATCATGGGAGTGGAACTCTGCATTTATGGCATTTGGGGACCCGGAGGTACTATAAGGTTAAATTCAGGGATACCCACCTCACTGGATGGGATTTTCCAGGCAACACATTCCTATCTCTTAATAACTCAAGTCTCTTTACTGGATTTAGGGACAAATTCCTGGCACAGTCGTAGTGATTTTGGGGGTCAAATGAGGTCAAGGACGCTATTGGTCTTGCTTACTACTATTTTTCCTGCTAGAACATAGTAGGTACTTAATAATTATTTGTTAATTTAATAAATGAATAAGTGATTGGGCACAGTAGACTTAGAGAAAAAAGGAGAGGGGCTTGGGTATCTTCTTATTTTCATTTTCATTTGAAACCATCAATTCTTCTCTGTTACGGCTTCTGAGCAATCCCGGAAGTACTTTGGTACCCTCCCCAAATTCCCATTTTTCTGAGGAAGACAGTGCGGGAAGATTCTTTCTGTGGTGATATTCGAGCTCCTCCTTTCCTCTCCATGATCCAGTTAGAATTAAACAAACAGGGCGCCTGGGTGGCTCAGTGGGTTAAGCCGCTGCCTTCGGCTCAGGTCATGATCTCAGGGTCCTGGGATCGAGTCCCGCATCAGGCTCTCTGCTCAGCGGGGAGCCTGCTTCCCTCTCTCTCTCTCTGCCTGCCTCTCTGTCAAGTAAATAAATAAAATCTTAAAAAAAAAAAAAAAGAATTAAACAAACAGATATGTTAGAACAGAAGTGAGCCTCAAGAAATAGTCCAGAGGGACGCCTGGGTGGCTCAGTGGGTTAAGCGGCTGCCTTCGGCTCAGGTCATGATCCCAGCGTCCTGGGATCGAGTCCCACATCGGGCTCCTTGCTTGGCAGGGAGCCTGCTTCTCCCTCTGACTCTGTCTTCCACTCTGTCTGCCTGTGCTCGCTCTCGCTCTCTCTCTCTCTGACAAATAAGTAAATAAAATCTTTAAAAAAAAAAAAAGAAAGAAATAGTCCAGAGACCGTAACGAGATGTTATCTAACTTTGTTCTCTCACCCAACGTCCCCTCCTCTCACTTCCCTAAACCTTCCCTGAAAGCCCAGTCTATTCTGTGTTCTGGCTTTCTCTGGAGCATTTCACTACTATGCTAGAGAACCTTACCATCTGTATCCCACATCTGTACATCTGGTTTCGCCATGATCTTCTCCAGGATGGAATCTTACCTTTCTTCTTTCTGAATCCTTTTTAGTGCAGCTTCTTTACCCACATCTGCTGAGAAAGGAGGTCCTTCAGAGATGTTTGTGATTCTCTGGAGCATGAACGAGGAGGAAACAAACCTTCAGTGAACAGTGCTGATGATTTGACAGCATCTGATGTGTGCCTAGGACCCACTGGGAGGGCACAAAGCAAAGAACAGATGCAGTTTCCATTCTTAAACTTCTTAAAATTTAGTTAGGCAGTAAAGATCTACACATTAAAAAATAAATCGAGATCTTTTAAAAAAGATTAAAGTCAAGGGCTAGGTTGTATGGATCCTGGCGATTTGGTCTTTGTGGCATTCAGAGGAATCAAAGACAGCTAAGGATGTCATCTTATTTTCTAAAGTAACTGTGATGCACCTTTAAAAACCCAGGGTAGGGGCGCCTGGGTGGCTCAGTGGGTTAAGCTGCTGCCTTCAGCTCAGGTCATGATCTTAGGGTCCTTGGATCGAGTCCCGCCTGGGGCTCTCTGCTCAGCGGGAAGCCTGTTTCCCTTCCTCTCTCTCTGCCTGCCTCTCTGCCTACTTGTGATCTCTCTCTGTCAAATAAATAAATAAAATCTTTAAAAAATAAAAATAAAATAAAAGCCCAGGGTAGTCACAACCCCATTCTAGAAACAAATACTCTCAAATAAAACAGCCAGCCAGTAAATCTATCTTAGATTTATAAATTTTAGGGTATTTATGGTCTCGGCCTGTCAGGTAGACTCACCCTTGTCTTAGTGAGATCACAAAGACGTGTACACATCTTTCTACTCATTCCTAATTACCTGAAGTTTTGTCTCCTAGGTGAATGTGTTCAGACTGCTTTTCTGCTGATGGAGGCCGGGAGGGAGCCTGACTTTCAGCTGGTTCTATGAATTCCTGGCATTCCTCAGATAAATACCTTAGAAAATTATTTGATGATTTGCATAACTAAACTATCACAAATATATGGGTCTTCTACATCTCTAGGGGTACATTTTGCTTCCTTATAACTATGAAATTCAACATGAATTGAATGCCAGCTGTATGGCGAGTTCTAGTCTAGCTGGTGAGAATATAGTGAAGTGCAAACAAACACACAAGTGTGTGTGTGTGTGTGTGTGTGTACATGAATGTACAGATATACATGCACACATGCACCTGCCTGGAGTTTACATTCTATTTGGAGGGGACATACTCTAAATAGTAAACACAATATGTAATTCAATGATACAGAATGTTACAAGTTTGATCAGGGCTCTGGAAATGCACAGGGCTGACTGAGGCAGGGGTAGGGGCCGATGGAATGGAGTGGGTTGGCATTTTACATAAGTTAGTTAGGAGGGACCTCACAGACAAAGGAGCCATTTGGACAATGAGGGAAGGAGGTAAGAGAGTGAGCCATGCAGATAAATGAGGAAGAGCATTTTGGGCAGAGGGAATAGCCAGAAGCAGCCCTCTGACGAGGGAACATGTTGGGTATGTGTGAGGAAGCTCCTGAGGAGGCCAGTGTAGCTAGTGTAGGGAGTAGGAGGAAGTATAATCAGAGAAGATTATATAGAACCTTGCAAGCCACTGTAAATACCTCGGTTTAGATGTTGATGAACAAATAAGAAAAGGAGACTCTTATTTTACATCCATATTTTGTATGGATATATTTGCCAAACTCTCAGTAGACCATTTGCCCCAATGTAGTTTTGTCTGCTTTGATTTGATCTGCAAAATGTGTTTTTTAAGGTCAGTCATCTGTCCTTATGGTATAATGGAAATAACCAGCCTGGGTACAACTCATTCAGATTCGTTTCCCTCTCAGTGTCCCTGTGTCCTTGACCATAAAATGAAGCTGTTAAGCTAAATCAGAAGGGGAAATATTTGTACTATGTATCAACTATAGTCCATTTTAGTGGTTGTTTAAAGTGCCCAGAGGAGTTTGCATTCAGGTTTTGGGCGATGCAGTAAAATCCTTGTGATTGATTACTAATGTCTACTTTGGACACAAACAAGAGGTAATGGGGAGTGTGCTGTGAGCCAACAGGGTGTGAAAACTCTACCATGCTTCGTACTTTGTTTTCAGGAGAAGGACTGCAGAGTTTTGCTGATTTTGGCTTTCAGCTCTGCTTATTGCAAAATGTGGCTAGGAGGAGGAGAAATTTATAAATAAAGGATCTAATATATATATTTTAAGAGACTTTATTTATTTGTCTAAAAGAGAGAGTGAGAGCATGCAAGCACAAGCAGGGGGAGTGACAGGCAGAGGGAGAAGCACACTTCCTGCTGACCAAGGAGCCCAATGTGGGACTCAGTCCTTGGACCCTGGGATCATGACCTGAGCTGGAAGCAGACACTTAACTGACTCAGCCACCCAGGTGTCCCAGGATCTTTTATTTTTTAATGCAACACAGCAAATCCTCATTCATTGTCAAAAAAATATAAATTTCCTTTTCTGGCCCCTATGATAAAAATAACACTTTCAGGTTCTTCCTCATAAATCAATGAGATATATTGGACAGGTATTTTCTCGGTTTTACAGGAAAATGAAGCACAAAGCTGTAACTAATTGCTTAATTAGCAAATTAATTTTATTTAACTAGAGTAATGGTATAGTTTATTCTCTCAAACTGAACCTTGGGAGAGTGAAAGATGGTGCTATTAATAATTATTCCCAGACGGCAGGTATCCAGCCAGGCTGACCTAGCAAATGGACATGTCTGATCACTCTAGCTTTATTTGAAGACTTGCAGTTGGTTCTTGGATTGGGCAGAACTGGACCCAGATGTTCTTACTCAAAAGCCATTTGCTTTTCCCCCCAATTTTGATGCATTAGATATAGTGCAGGACTCTGACAATTATAGCTGCTAGTTTTTCTGTGCTTACTAGTCATGTGCTAGACGCTTAGACACTTGCTGCATGCCATCCTAATTTAGTTCTCATAACACTTCAAGGTCAATAGTATCCTTTCTGGGGCGCCTGGGTGGCTCAGTGGGTTAAAGCCTTTGTCTTGGGTTTGGGTCATGATCTCAGGGTCCTGGGATCGAGCCCAGCATTGGGCTCCCTGCTCAGCAGGAAGCCTGCTTCCTCTTCTCTCTGCCTGCCTCTCTGCCTACTTGTGATCTCTGTCAAATAAATAAATAAAATCTTAAAAAAAAAATAGTATCCTTCCTATTTTATAAATAATGAAATGAAGGCTTAGAGAGGTAAATACCATGTATTGTTAAGGTCACAGAGCTAGGAATGAGTATCTATATTCAAGTCTAGCTCTATATAATCCAAAGTTCAGGTTCAACTCCACAATCTTTTTCATTAAAATATTTGTGTTAAAATATTCAATTCTTTCTAAAAGGAATTTTTTACAGCTAATGGAAACATTTTATATCTAAAATGGGTTTCAAGTAAAACCTTGGTGTTATGCTTAGATTTAATCAGTGTTTGAAGAAAGGAGGCACGGAAGGTATGGGGATTGAAATTCGAGTGAACTCCGGGACAAGCAAGACGGGGGAAATATTGCTCTTCGACATGGATAAAAGAAGCCTTGTCCAAAAGAGGGAGAAGTTTTGTTTATCTTTCTGTTCCAAAGGGAATAACTAGGCAGAGTATATTCTAGGAGAGACTGGAGCGAGTGGGAAGAACCTTTCTAGTTGCTGCTCAGATGTGTGCTAGAACTACAAAGTAAAGATTTTCCTTTGATTAACTCAAACTGCTTAGGAAGGTGAAGAGTTCACCTGTCAATGGGACTTGGTAGTGCTAGCCAGCAGCAAAGAGAAGGTGCTCGGGAGATCTTGAAGCTAAGCTACCTTTAATCCCTTAGTGGTGCATTGGGTCTGGGGTTATGACTCTGGGCTGTGGATCAGGGAGAGTTAAAAGCAATGTTGTAACCAAAGAAAGAGTAAGCTCATAAAGGAAAGTTAGTAACTAATACTTAGAGTCTACTAACTTCAGAGTTGCCTTAGAAATAGTGATTTAATGTGTCTCATCAAGATTTGATAGATGTATGAAATATATATTTGAATATATATTTAAATATATATTGACTATGCAGTGAAGGCATATTTGAATATACATGTATTTGAATGCTCATAAATATATTTAATTTCATTGTCAAAGAAGGTGGACTAAACGAAGAGTTATCATTGTAGTGCCATCTTCCAAGTAAGACTTGGCTTTGATGTCTGTCCCTGGTAGATTACCACTAACTTGAAACAGAATATCTGAATGATAGCATTGCTTACAAAGAGGGGGAAAAAATCTGGCTTGATTACTAGTGCTCAACAATCCACGTAAGGAAAAAGAAGTCTAGAGAGTGATGATCTATTGATCTCTGTTTTCTGACTATTTAGAAGCCATTGCTGTCCTTCTCAAGGACCACACACATGCTGGGTGCTGGTCACAATTTTGCCAACATTGCAACCGGTGTACCTATCTTTCTATCTTTGTGTATCACTGCACCCTCTTATTCTCTACCACACTTGTCACAGTGCCAAAAGAAAATAGAATTTTCACAATTTCTTGGTTAGATCCTAGATAAATAAGCAATTTTTATGTTCATGGATGATCAGCAATTTGTTTTATAATTTTTAAAAAATTTTAAATAAACATATAATGTATTATTAGCCCCAGGGGTACAGGTCTGTGAATCGCCAGGTTTACACACTTCATAGCACTCACCATAGCACATGCCCTCCCCAATGTCCATAACCCCACTCCCCTTTCCCTCCTCCCCGCCCCCCACCCTGCAACCCTCACTTTGTTCTGTGAGATTAAGAGTCTTTTATGGTTTGTCTCCCTCCTGATCTCATCTTGTTTCATTTATTCCTTTCCTACCCCCCAAACCCCCCATGTTGTATCTCCACTTCCTCATATCAGGGAGATCATATGGTAGTTGTCTTTCTCTGATTGACTTATTAAGCTAAGCAGATTTTTTTTTTTTTTAGAATTTTATTTATTTATTTGAGAGAGAGAGAGAGAGAGAGAGAAGAGCACGTTAGCAGGGGGAGGGGCAGAGGGAGAAGAAGGTTCGCTGCTGATCAAGGACCCTAACTTGGGGCTCCATCCCAGGACTCTGGGACCCTGACCGGAGCCAAAGGCAGCCACCTAACTGACTGAGCCACTCTGGCGCCCCAGCGATTCTGATGTCATGAAGAATAAAGAAGATATGGAGGACCAAAGTCCATGATCTTCATTGCATCTCAGATCCCAAACATTCTATATGACCAGGTTACTGAACGCTAACCTCTAAAACCTCATTTTAGAAACAGTAGTATTGTGGAATAGGATGCTTTCATTCCAAATCTACTTCCTGCTCCACAAAAGCCAGCAACAACATTGCAAGTAATCAAGCTAGTATGTGTGAGTAATAGCCTAACCTAATCAATAATTTAAGGCCTGTGTGGATGTAGCTGCGTGTGCTCCTCGCTCCTTCCTTTGTTTTGTTGTATTTCTATTAGTTTTGTTATTTCTGTTGTTTGCTTCCAAACCCACTGGAACGTCTGTGGGCTGTAGAGATGTCAAGGTCACAGTGGGAGTGAACCGGTGGTGCTGGTCAGGGAAACCAGTCAAGCAGGACCCAAGAGGGGCTGGGAATAGTATCAAGACAGAGGTGGAGTAATCAAGTTGAGCCGACAAGAGAGAGCCTCGGTCTTTGGAGTAAGACTGGTGTATAAAGTGAGAACGCAAAAAGCAGCAGGAAAGCCTTCATGCTGATTCTGGTAACTGGTTGAACTGGAGATTTAGAAGTTCCCCTGGTCAGGGCAAGAATTGGCTTTAGATCTTGGGGGTGTCTGGAGCCTTCTGGTGATGCACGGGTGGTGCCAGCCAGGGCGTGTGATGCAGGGAACCAGTCGGATCCTGAGTATGCCTCAAGGAGTGACGGATAGAGACTCCCAGGCTCCAGCCCCTTTCCATCACTTGCTCCCCTTTGTTCCCCACTGAGGCCAAGAAAAGACCAAAAAGCCTTCTAATTTGGTTAAGATAAGCTAACAAGTCATTGCTCCTGCTGAGATAGAAGAAAAAGAGGCTGGTCCTGTTTGAATAAGAAAAGAAAAGAAACCGTCCCCTGGGGGTGATTTAGCACTCTGCGGAGACACCTCCACATAGATTATACTTCCACAGGAAGAGGCCGTTTGGCCTTGAGAGACCTCGAAAGCACCCCGTTACGATCCCCCATTATCTGTAACCATAAAAACTCACTCTTAACCCTGTCGGGTGCTCAGTCTTTGGGAAGGGATCCTGTGGAGCCTGCTGGCGATAATAAAGCCAAGTTTTCCCTGCTTTCCCCTGTGCTGTTTGAGTTTCCTTGGTCGCTTCAGATTTTCAGCAACAAAGAGAGAATGTGTGTGTGTGTGTGTGTGTGTTTGTGTGTGTTTGGTGGTGGGGCATGGGGGTGGTCCACATCCACACAATCTATTTCATAACAAAGATTCAGAGCAGTCTGTGAATTTGGAGATTTTGGATAGGGTCACTGTATTGCGAGTCCCTAAGATTCACTGATTCTCTGGGAGGACTCTCAAGACTCAGCGTATTTACAACTAGGATTTGTTTTAGGGAAAGGATACAAAGCAAAATCAGCAAATGGAAAAGGCAGGTAGAGTGTAGTCCGGAGGAAACCAGGCATGAGCTCCTGCAAGTCCTCTCCCGGTGCAGTCTCACAGGACATGCTTCCTTCCTCAAGCACTGGATTGCGACCTGTGTGTGGCTGTTGTCTACCAGGGAAAATCGTGAGAGACTCGGTGCCCAGGGTGTTTACTGGGGGCTGGTCATGTATGGCCTGGAACAAAACTCCAGGCTTGCAGCATAAACCACGTTGTTTGTATGACCTGTGCAGTCACAGTGAGCCACTGTCCTCAGGCAGAGAACGGTGGCGCCCTCCTGAGCCCGGGCTCCCAGGGGCCCGCTGAGGGCTACGTTCACAAGCTGATCTTCCTAAGAATAGGAGCTGCAGACCTGCTGTGTGAAACTCTTTTGTCTACACAGTCACCCTGACCATAATTCTGTCAAAAAATGGGGATGGCTGCCCCGTAATATTAGGGAGAGTCTTACGGATGTGGGAGTTTCTTATTTTAGGTGTCTGCAAAGAATGTTCTGAGGTGATTTCTGCTTCGTGCTTCCTGGTGGAGTGAGAACTGCAGGCATTCTGGGTGTGGGGACCCAGAGAACCTGCCTCCCTGGAGTTGTAGCCCCAGCTGTCCGCAGAATGTCACTTACTGCTTATCCGCCAGCCACACCGTCTCTCACTAACCACGATCTGCAGGTCGCAGAGGGGCCGTTTCCAGCTCTGTGGCCCCGGAGGCCCTGAATTCTCTCATTACTTCCCTCCCTACCCCCTATCTTTGCTCTGAAGTCTTGTCAAGGCAGATTCCAGATCAGATTCATTCTGGAAACCTCTAGTGTTCCAGAACAGAGACTTGCACAGAGTAGAGGGTCAGTGCCTAAATGTATTTACTGAGACGCATGCAGGGGTTGCCACCTACCAACCTCAAAGGTCTCCCTCAAAAGACTGGCAGGCTTAAAAGCTTGTGCCCAAAGATCTGGATCTTCTCACCAACGTGAGGCTGCGGAGAAGAGAAAACATCCAGCTGGGTCTGAAATAAGAACGTAAGCAAGGAAGCTAAAAATAAACAGCAGCGGGGGTTTCCTCATTCAGGCAGGCTGTGACAGCACCCGGTGTCAGGCAGCTCCGGCAGCTCCGTGCTGCGAAGAAGAGGAATACATTTAGAAGGTTTAATGAGCGGGGAATTCTATCACTGTTGAAAAGCCCGAGTGAACAAATGACACGCGGTTTTCCTAGACAGGAGCGTGAAAGTCCCTCCCTCACCCCTTAAATCCCTGGGCCATGTGACATGCTTTCTGTCTTCCCAAATACAATCGGGTCACCCAAAGTCAAATCCAGGGAGGAGGGCGCCCAGTCTCAACACTACCCTCCTAGCGGCTGCAGGGCGTGGCATCGCTCACCAGGACCTCTGGCTTCCGGACACAGAGTCATTAACGGGGTATTATTATTAGAATGAGCTTTTGAATCAGGAGTGGTTTTCCACGCCTTTTAGCCTTAGAAGCCTCACAAAATTTTATGCAAAAGTGCAAATGACTGGTTTCCCCTCTCCTTCACGGGCCGGAAGTTGTTTCCTAGGAACCCCTGGGGTCCTGCAGGGCCCGGCTGCCCTGTGCAGTCATCCGAGAGGGGCTGCCTGCCGACGACCTGCTTGCTAGCTTCGGAGCACAACGTGAAGCAACGCTATGCTCTAGACCTCTCCCCTCCACACAAGGACATTGACGCCTGAGGTGAGGGGATTCGCAAATCAAGAAATTAGTAACAACGGTGGGATTTGAACCCCGGAGCAGTGACTCTGGGTTTATTGCTACTTCAGAGTTTTCCTGGGTTACAGGGTCTCACTAAGCTATACAAAAATGCTGGCAGGGCAGGACTCCTGGCTCAGGGTGTCAGGTACCTTGGCCAACTAGAAGAAACAGAAGAGGGAACAAATCCTTGTGGTCATTGGTGAGCTTTGGGAGGTGCCATCTTGGTTGGGCAAACAGATGGTAGGAGAAAAGCTGAGGAACCACCAACAGAACACTGTTCATAGAAGACTGTGAGCATCGCTTCAGCTGCTGATGTGGTTTGGAGTGGTGGAGTTCAGAGCCAATGGTCAAAGAAGAATTCTCCAGACGTATCGGGTGCAAAAAGGTGGTTTTATTAAAGCATGAGGATAGGACTCATGGGCACATAGAGGGCACTGGGGTTGTGAGGAGTGACTATTTATATAAGACTTTCTGTGTGTGGAGGGGAGGGTGTTGGTAGGGCTCCAGGAAATTGAGTCTGTAGGTTTCTGGAGATTGCTTTTTTCTTGTAAATCATTGAGACAGTTGCAGACAGATGGAGACTCATGTCCAGCAGGACGGTGAACTCTCTCAGCTAACCGTTTGTTTTTCCCTTTCCTTTGTTCTAGGGTAGCCAGGAGTGCCTGGGGAATGTCCCACAGCTCTCACGTTGGGGGTGGGTTGTGGGGTATCAGCTTGTGCTTTGCCCTCAGCTTGCCTTTTGTGGGCTGTGACTGAAGGCACTTTTGTTTATAGCTGTGATAACCAGCTGCCTTGTTCTGCGTTAGCCGTTAGCCGTTAGTTTTGGAATCTCCACCAAACTCTGGGCTCTAAAAGAGGGCAGGATCTTTGCATCTTCTGCTCTGCATCGAATCTCCAGTTCCAGGTACATGATAGATGCTGAGTAAATATTGGGGATTGTTGTGGGCTGAGTTGTGTCCCTCCAAGTCCATATGCTGAAATCTTAATCCTCAGTACCTCAGAATGTCACTATCTTTGGAGATAGAGTCTTTAAGTCATGTAGGAAGCCCTAACAGGAAGATCAAAGCGTCGCATGTGAAATGACCGCAGAAGAGAAGTAGAAATTACCAGTATGACTGGTGTTCCTAGAAGAGTATAAGGAGGAAATGATGACTCAGACACAGGGTGAGAGGTGAGGACAAAGGCAAGAAGGCAGCCACCTTAAAAATGAGGAGCAAGAAACCTCAGAAAAAACCAATCCTGCTGCTGGCACATTGATCTCAGACTTCTAGGCTCTGGAATTGTGAGGAAATAAGCTTCTATTGCTTAAGCCATCCAGTCTGTGGTATTTTGTTAGGGCATCCCAAGCAAGCTAATACAGGGATTCAATTTAAAAATAAATAAATAAATAAATAAATAAATAAATAAATAAGGTAGGTGTGATGTTTCTCGGTTTGTGGCTCTAACTCACTTGCAATAACACATTTGACATTCCTGTGAAAGAAAGATGAAGGAGAAAGATCTCGTTCAAATGATCTTGAATGGTTACTGATTTGAGGTAACACCTCATGAGAATTTGTTCTGTTTTGGAACACAGATTCCGAACTGGGTGTGATCTGTAATCACTTCCTCCTGCCTAGCTCCCGAACTTTTGCTGTTAGAATGTTTGGAAGTTTTTGGTCTCCAGTTTTATTTTTTTACAAAACAGAGGGAGAAAGGAGAAGCATGGGTAGCAACACAACTATAAAGCTAATTAATACCTTAGATTATCATTAGAAGGTGTTGACAGAGTATCTCTTTTAATAAACCCTGTAAATAGCAAGGGTTTGGCCACTGTCATCATTTCTCTGGAAGAAGCAGGTGCTTCCTTCTGTGTCTAGGCCCCCAAAGTAGCTTTCACTTTTTTGCCATAAATTACTAAAGAGAGAGAGAGAGGAGAAACCACATGCTTTGCAACCATTGTGGGGCAGATAATTAGACATCCTGGCATGGCTTATTTCTACCAGGTGTTTCCTGGCACTGCTGAGCCTGCTTTCAAGCCTGGAAGGGGGGAGGGGAGGAAGGGAACGGGTAGGGACACAGGCAGTGAAAACCCGTCATAATATAGGACTCTGAGCATCACAACATTGGATGTCAAGAATTCCTTCTTTATACTTAGAGCTTCCCTGAAACAGGTCAGCTGGTTTTTCAGGAGCTCTGGATTAATGTAAATCTGACTGTAGGATGGAGGGTGGGTCCCTTAACCTTTGTAAGTCTCAATTTCCTCATCTGGAAAATGAGTGTAATGATATTTTATACCTCATAGGATTTTCGTGAGAATTAATGAGATGAATTTAGCACAGGATGTTAATAACTTAATAAAAACTAGCAGTATGGCTGTGAAGTAGACTTCCCACAGTGCTGAAATACTTGCGGGGATGGAAAGTTCACTAGCTTCATCCTTCCTTCAGTTCAGAAAACCCCCAGTAACCTGGGAGTGAGGTAACCTTAAGTTGAGGCTCTGATCTGTTACTTTTAAATAACAGGGTTCCTGGTCAGCATCTGTCACAGGATTGCTGGAAGGAGCAAATGAGAGAATGTATAAGCTGTAGCAACTTATTGTTATTGCTTCCCAGGGCTGTGCAAGACAAACCATAGCCATCTAGCGCAATTATTCTCAAGTTTGAACAGGTTTGGACATAGGAAAACTAGTATCCTATAAATGTTGTGAATCCTAACGTGTGTTCCAGGAAAACTCATATCCTGTGAAAAAGGGAAAAGGTATTTTAGGGGAAAAGAGATTCTCACTAAATAAGCCTGGCAAACACACTGAACCCATGACCCCCCCACCCCTGGAAATTCATAGGGCCTATGGTAATAGGAAAGGCCCTGAGAAGTCCTGCATTCAAGAAATCTGTTGGACTTTGCTCACCAATTCCTTCAATGTATTTGTCCTCAGAGCCTTCTTTCAGGGAACACCTCTTAACATCTCATCATGCAGGACACCATTTTGGAAATGCTGCCTATACTTAAGACATTCACAAAGGCTTCACAGTGTCCTCAATCTTCTCCTGCTAAGTATTATTCTTTTAACCATGTTCCATGATTTTGAGTCTCTTACCATCATAATCCTTTTTTCCCCACGTGTTCCATGCATTTATGTTTGCTTTTGTCTGCTCTGTACTTGAGTACACAATTCTTTTTTTTTTTTTTTTTTTTTTTTTTTTAAGATTTTACTCATTTGTTTGACAAAGAGAGAGATCACAAATAGGCAGAGAGGCAGGCAGAAAGAGAGGGGTAAGCAGGTTCCCTGCCAAGCAGAGAGCTGGAAGCAAAGTGGGGCTTGATCCCAGAATCCTGAGATCACCACCTGAGCCGAAGGCAGAGGGTTAACCTGCTGAGCCACCCAGGCACCCGGAGTACACAATTCTAAGTGTGGTGGACAATTAGACTAGACAAGGACAGGCATCTTCTAGGACACTGGGCTTTGTGTGGCAAGAGAATTATGAAAGATGAGGAGGGTCAAGTAGGTCATTGCCAGTCTCTAAATTTTCTTTGTTTATTGAAAACAAATCTCTCCAAATATCACAAGGCATGCCACCAGGATCTCTGCGGTCACCCCATCTTTGGATCTCAACAGTATTTATTCTGGTAGAAGCAAACGTACTGTCCCTCTGTTTGGAAACAAGTGGCCCCTAGAGGGCAGTATAGTCACAAGAATAGACTGGCAGCTCGGTTTCCCAGGACTTTTGGACACGAAGCCTGCAGGGTTGTTACTCTGAGGAAGGGCTCTATTCTTTCAATTTATTTTTATTTTCATTTCTCACAGAATGCCTTAGGAAATAGTCAAAATGTCAACCGGTTCATAAAGGCAAACACTGAGGAAGGGTAGGGGTCCCAGGGGAAAAGGCAGCCTGGGCCTCAGAGAGGAAAGGGATCTTCTGTCAGCGGCCCTGGGTGGTGGCTGCAGGCTCTCATTTCCTTGTTCTTGTATCTGTTGCTATTATTATGCTTCTGATTTAGGGCTGCAGTTACCAGGAAAAATTCATCTTTATCTTGAGCTGGAGCAAACTTCTTTAAGAGCAAAAAATACCTTAATGTTCCTGGGCTTTTGGTTTTCAAATTCGATGAAGATTTTAATGCAAAGGGAAAGTGGACCTTTCTTGCAGTAAGTAATGAACTGTTGTAGATCATAAAGGGATCAATATCCACCATCCTGCCGGTGATGAAGAGCCCGTGCTGAGTCACAGTTTCGCATCTGCCACTTACCGGGAGGGTAGACTTGGGCAAGTATTTTCAGCTCCAGGAACCTCTTGTTGTCATTGGCTAGATACACCAGGAAGCTCTGTCGACCTCAGAGGATGGTGATGAGGATTAAACACAATGACAGATGTAAAGCACCTTGCATAACAAGAGCTCTCAAAGTGTGGTTTCTGGGCCACCTGCATCACATCACCTGGGAACCTGTTAGCAAGGCAGATTCTCGGGCTCTGTGGAAAGTCTACAGTGCCAGAGCCCAGGGATCTGTTTTTTTTTTTTTTTAAGATTTTTTTTTTTAAATTTATTTATTTGACAGAGAGCAAGAGAGCACAAGCAGGCAGAGCAGCAGAGGGAGAAGGAGAAGCAGGCTCCCCACTGACCAGGGAGCCCGATGTGGGGCTCGATCCCAGGACCTGGGATCATGACCCTTGTCAAAGGCAGTTCTCAACCAACTGAGCCACCTAGGCACCCCCTGATCTGTGGTTTAAAAAAAGTGATCTGTGTTTCAACAAAAGTGATCTGTGTTTCACTCCAGGTGACCCTGAGGCATGCTAAAGTTCGAGAAATGCTGTTGTACAGAAGAAACTGGCTGTTGGATACTCAGAAAAATTGTATTTTATCATTGTTGTTGTTATGAATTACTGCCTGGAGTACAAAATAGACAGTCCCTACTTGAAGAGATGAACGGTCTTGTTAACAGGAGGATTAAAGCATCGCATGTGAAATGACCGCAGAAGAGAAGTAGAAATTGCCAGGAAGGAGATAATGGGTGCCTGAGGACCCTTCTGGTGTGGCAAAGCTTTGTGGTGGCTTAAAGGATGAGTAGTATGGAAAAGGCAGCTGGCCATGCCTGGGGCATTTGGGCTGAGGAGAGAGAAGTAGTGAGAGCTGTGGGTTACAGGAAACAAGGATTGAGAAGTATTGAGATGACCACTTACTCAACATTTGTTTAAAATTTCTGACTATCCATTAGAGGCCAAACGCTGTCCTTCCTGCCCTGTGGGTGTGGAGATAGAAAGACCTGGGGCAACAAATTCCTAAGGCACCTTAAGAATTGTGAATTGGATGTCCTCCTTCTTATCCTCCTCAATCGTATAAATAACATGTACTGAGGGTTTACTATGTATTAGACGCTGTTCTGAGTATTTTACATGAATCTGCTCAATTAGTTCTAACAAAAACCTGATAACATCTGTATTTAATATTATCACTATTATTAGTTTTGTCATTTTATAGATGAAGAAACCATGGTTTAAAGAAGTTAAAATTGCCACGAGCCATGCAAGTAATTAAGTAGAGGAACTGGGAACTAGGTCTCCCTGATTCTGAGAGGCCCTTGATCAGTTCTTCTTGAGGACTGGGTGAGGGGAGGTTTGTGTGATAGAACCAGTAGTGATCACCCCAAATTGCATTTGTTCCTTTCCATTCCCCAGGCTTCCATGCATTTGGGTGAGGCCGCATGACTAAGGCAGACCAAAGAAATGTGAGCAGAAGGTACGTGTATCTCTTCTGGACTAATAATAACTAATACATAATTCTCCAGCTTCTCTTCTCTTGCATGGGTGATGCAGAGGGTAGATTTGTGTTCTGGAAGTACCATTATAGGACCACGAAGCCCTTGTTGGCTTATATCCCTGACCAACTTTCTGGAGCAGATCCGTGTCTCTGATGGGTATGTAGCTTAAGCAAGAAATACTCTTTTGTCAAATTAAGAGGTAGTGATTTGGGGGTTATTTGTTACTGCGGCAAAAGCCTCGACTACACTAATACAGTTAAAAAAGACAGTAAAATTAATGTATAAAATCAAAACGATCCTGAATTTTGGCCTAAGAATATTCCAGTTTAGTTTATAGGTAAGTTGGACCATTGCAAGTTCTTTTTTGTTTGTTTCAGAAGTATTTTGTCTCTTTAAGAAACTGAATTAAAGGTAGACATAACAGTGTATATTACATATAGCACTTTCTGAGATAATCGTGTTTTAAAATCTTTCCAGCTTGATGACTGAAACCAATCCATCCCAGGATCCTGAAAAATCCAGCATTTGAAGTTTATTCTAAAATTGACTGGCTTCTTCATATACACAGAATCAGTACTCACACACCCACCTGTATTTGCACACATCCAAACAAACAGAAACAGCAACAAAAGGGAATTTCTTCATACACTTGTGTGTCTTAATTTTCAGTCTGGGAAAATATGATTACCTGAGACATTTACTCCTAGTTGCCCTGAGGAATGTCTTCAGAATTCAGTCCCCAGAGCAAGACTTGATCTTGAAGTCCACCGCCAGCCCTTTCTCCTTGCCTTTGGCAAATGAAATGTGACGGCACTGCTCTCTGTTGGTCTGGCTGCCAGCATGGGCATGGAACACCTCTTTCCATTTGCTGCGCTCCCTAAAGAATAGACTGGAAGTTCTTTCAGACCTTTTAGATTCTTGGTGTGAGCTTGAAGATCACCTGAGCTGGCTGAATGATTCTAGGTTTTTATTTTTAATGTCAAATTATAACAAGAACCTCCAGGGCCTCAAGGGAAATGTCTTTGAAAGAACTTAGCATCGTGGTGGATCTTTCAGCCAGGTAAAAGTTCAGGAACCAATTTCCAAGGGCAAGTGAAAGACAGTGGGAGAAGGAGGTGTTATTTAAACATTCATGTATAGATGCAAACATATGTTCATTTATATGAGGATCTCTAACTGGGAAAAATCACATTCCAACAGTGTGTATATTCATAACAAAATTCGATGTGGAATTAATAGTGGTTGTTTATTTGGTTTTCCTGAAACCAGTTTATTGAGATGTGAAATGCTAAGAGGCAGCTGTGTTGTTAGACAAATAGGGCACAGTAGAGTCCAAAGGTGGGGTGATCTTTTGTCCAAACTGTGTAAAATGTTGGCCACAGAGCATTAGAATAGAAGTTCTAGGAGGGAAGGTGGTGTGTTTAGACCAGCATGGCAAAGGGGCCAAGAAGATACAACATCAGATTTTGGGTTGGGAGGTCCTATGCATGTCAGTCGACATGAGTGGGATTTAGTTCTGTCATCTGAGAAATGGAGATTTCATCATTTATTCAGTAAATCTCTACGTGTCTTGCATTTTCTGAGTGCTGGGGGTACAGCAAGGGAAGAGGATCATTGTGGTTGTGCTCTCACATAAGCATTCAGATAAATGAACCAGCTATTTTTGGTTAATAAGCACTTCTATGAGAAAAAAAAAAAAAACCCAACAGGTTGAAGAGATAGAAAATGACCAAGGGGTAGCAAGGTAATTTTAAGGAAGATTTGAACAACAAGGGAAGAGAGCTATCCACAGTTCTGGAGGACATGGGAGCAGAGGAGCACAAATGGACCAAGACCAGGGGGAAGCAATGTGCTAGAAGCAGAACGCAGGTACGCTGCAAGTGCCCTAGGGCCATGCTGACCATGGTGAACTGTTTGGATTTTCAGTGGCTTTATTTTATTTTGCTTTATTTATTTTGTTTTTTTGAGAGCTAGAGAGAGCATGCATGTTAGTGGGGGAGAGGCAGAGGGAGAGGGAGAGAGAATCCCAAGAAGGCTCTATGCTCAGGGCAGAGCCCGACGTGGGGCTCCATCTCACCACCCTGAAATCGTGACCTGAGCCAAAAATCAATCAATCTAATGCTTAACCAGCTGAGCTACCCAGGCGCCCCATGAGCTGTTTGGATTTTATTCCAAGTGCAATGGAAGCCATAAACAGGTTTAAGTAGAGGAGTGACATGATCGGATTTTTACATTTTTAAAAGGCTCATTCTGGCTGCTTGCTGAAAACAGATTATTGAAGGGCGAGAGTAGAAGGAGCAAGACAAGTTAAGAGGATCTTGCAGCATCCCAACATTGCACAGGGATCAGGGGAGGTAGAGGAATTTTAAAATATTCCACGTGTCTGGCTAAAATAAAACAAAAAACACACCCTGCACTCCCAACCAGAAACTCGCAAAGGAACCAGAGTGTTCACTCTCCGAGACAAGTGTGCCATTTACTCAATCAGAGATGAAACAGAAAGCCATCAAAGCTCAATATTAGTAAGTGTCTCAATCATCGTGTGAAGAATGATTTTTTTTTTTTTTTTGGTATTGATTTAGCCAGGGAACAGAAATCAGTTGAATTGAATTTCATATAGTGGCTCTTTCATGGAGACAGTTGGGTGTCTAGGTGACAGAAGGACTGACATGCCAAGCAGGGGACAGTGAGGCAACCAGAGATCAGAAGAGTGGGCAGCCCCTAGCACTCCACACCTTGAGGGATAAAGGCTCCAGATGGTACACCTGGAGCCCAGCACCTGGGTCACCAGAGGAAGCTGGTGGAACTGAGTGTGTGTGTCTGCAGGAAGGCAATACAGGCTCTGCTGGAAATGCCTGGGAGAAATTAACCCTGGCTGCTCTCTCTTCCTGCCTTTCAGTTTCTCGCCAGTGCCTCCCATTGGCCAAAGCTGCAGGAGGCAAGCTGAGGGGGCGCCAGGAACGCGCATCTTGCAGGCTTTGCTGGGATGCAGAACAGAGCAGGGGCGTGGGGAGGAGTGGACCTGGGGACAAATGGGTCCGGGATTGATGCAGCCCTGTCTCTGCCTCTGCATTAACAGAGCAGCAGGGTAGTGCCTCCTCTACTTGGGAAGAATGATCAGTGGAGGCAAGCAGCCCTCTATAAATGCCTTAGCACAGTAAGAGCTCAGTTTTCCCTCCCATGACAGTCGGAAGCAGGTATTCCTGATTGGTGAGTGGCTCTTCTCCATAGAGAGATTCAGGGCCTCACCCTCCTTTAGGCTCAGAATCCTTTTCATCTAGCTAGCAAGAGGGGAATGAAAGCATGGAAAACCCCATTAGTTTCTTTATTTAATCCTCACAACATCTCTATGAAGTGGGTACAATTATGACATTGACAACCACGGGATACAGAAAGGTTAATTAACCAGTTGAAGGTCACACCGCTAGTAAGTGATAGAACTGAGATTTCTTTTTTTTTTTTTTTTAAGATTTTATTTATTTATTTGACAGACAGAGATCACAAGTAGGCAAAGAGGCAGGCAGAGAGAGAGAGAGAGCAGTGTAAGCAGGCTCCCGGCTGAGCAGAGAGCCTGATGTGGGGTTTGATTCTAGGACCCTGGGAGCATGACCTGAGCTGAAGGCAGAGGCTTTAACCCACTGAGCCACCCAGGCGCCCTGGAACTGAGATTTCTGACCTAAAGAATGAAGAGCTAGGTAAAAATGGTGATCAACAGCAAATTGGTAGATGATTTATTGCTGAGAGTGGCTTTCATCTCAAAAAAGAGAAAGAGATCTGGAAAAACAGTGCCAAGAGTCCTAAATCAATAGGATGAAATTGAATGGGGGAACATATACATACCTGCCCTTAAACTCAGAAAAACTACTTTGAAAATGTAATGTTTCCGCTCTTCTTTGGATTTTTATTTTAACTTTGTTTCATTTCTAGGCTGACAGTCATTTCTGAAATAAAGTATAAATTAAAAATAAATACCTATATACATATTGGATGAGAAACACCTAATTTAATAGAGCTTACAAGAAATGGATTTAAAGATTTTAATTGTCTGTGAGCTTATTATGAATCAGCAGACAGAGAGGACATTGCAAAGAGGATTTCCATCAACAGAAGCTAAGCGTCCTAAATAAAGGAGGTGACAGTCTTTATCTACCTGGCCCAAACTCCAGGGTCTGGTTCGGAGCGTCCCATTTGAGGAAAGACAGTGACACACTAAAATGTGTCCCAAAGAAGGTAACAGTGATGGAAAATGATCTTGAACCCTGGTCATAGGAGGATGGGTTAAACTCAGTAGTAGACAGATTAGAGGAAATGTGATTCAGAGAGACAATAGTGCAAGCTGTAGGTTTTCTCTGTAGGCCTCCAGAGGACAGAGCCTACAGCTAGAAGCCAAAGGAAACCTGAATTCTACCCCAATGTGAACAAGAGTTTTCTAACAAATGCAATGGGCTAAGTGTAAAGGACCAGCCCATCAAAACTGAGACTGAATATAAAGCTCATGAATGGTTGGGGGAGATGAAACTCCTTAACATAGCTCAAGATGTCCTGTGGATCTGGTCCCTGCTTTACTCTCAGAAGACATGGTTTGCAGTGCTCTTTCTAGTCTCTGCATTCCAGCCCCACTGGCTTTCTTAGTCCTTTATATATACATTGATTTTCCCACCGCAGGCCATTTGCATATGGTTTCCCTCTACCAAGAATATTTTTCCATTTCCTTTTTTCTTAAGATTGTATTTATTTATTTGAGAGACAGAGATATAATGAGAGATAGAGAATGAGTAGGGGAGAGAGAGAGCCTGACACGGGGCTTGATCCCAGGACCCTGAGCCGATGGCAGATGCTTAATGGACTGAGCCACCCAGGCACCCCCATTTTTCCATGTCTTTTTGATAATAGACATCTTAGTGGGTGTGAGGTGATACCACATTGTGATTTTTTATTGTATTCATTTAGCCAACATGTAGTACAGTACATCATTAGTTTTTTTTTTTTTAAAGATTTTATTGATTAATTTGACAGAAATAAAGAGATCACAAGTAGGCAGAGAGGCAAGCAGAGGGGTGGGCAAAGCAGGCTCCTTGCTGAGCAGAGAGCCCGATGCGGGTCTCAGTCTCAGGACCCTGAGATCATGACCTGAGCTGAAGGCAGAGGCTTAACCCACCGAGCCACCCAGGTGCCCCCATCATTAGTTTTTTATGTAGTGTTGGGGATTCATTAGTTGTATATAACACTCAATGCTCATCACCACATGTATCCTCCTTAATACCCATCACCCAATTACCACCCCTCCCCCACCTCCCTTCTGTAACACTCAATTTGATTCCCAGAGTCGAGAGTCTTTTATGGTTTGTTTCCCTCTCTCATTTCTTGCCATTCAGCTTTCCCTCCCTTCCCCTAAGGGTCCTCCATGCTTTTCCATATGTTCCACATACGAGTGAAACCATATGATAATTATCTTTCTCTGCTTGACTTATTTCACTTAGCATAACCTCCTCCAGTTCCATCCATTTTGATGCCAATGGTGGGTATTCATCCTTTCTGATGGCTGAGTAATATTCCATCGTATATATGAACCACATCTTCTTTATCCCTTCATCTCTTGAAGGGCATCTCGGCTCCCTCTACAGTTTGGCTATTGTGGACATTGCTGCTATAAACATTGGGGTGCATGTGCCCCTTCTTTTCACTATGTCTGTATCTTAGGGGTAAATACCTAGTGGTGTAATTGCTGGGGCATAGGGTAGCTCTATTTTTAACTTTTTGAGGAACCTTCATACTATTTTCCAGAGTCGCTGCACCAGCTTGCATTCCCACCAACAGTGTAAGAGGGATCCCCTTTCTCCACATCCTTGCCAAGGTTTGTTGTTTCCTGTTTTATTAATCTTAGTCATTCTGACTGGTGTAAGGGGGCATCTCATTGTGGTTTTGATTTATATTTCCCTGATGGCTAATGATGATGAACATTTTTTCATGTGTCTGTTGGCCATTTGTATGTCTTTGAAATGTGTCTCCTCATGTCTTCTGCCCATTTATCGACTGGATTTTTTTTTTTTTTATTTTGAGTTTGATAAGTTCTTTATAGGTTTTGGATACTAGCCTTTTATGGTTTACATTTCCCTGATGATTAGTGATTTGAATTGAATAAAGTAATAATGTAAAGCCCTTTGGACAGAGCTTGGCACATAGTAAGCACTCTATAGGTCTTTTTTTTTTTAAAATATTTTATTTATTTATTTGACAGACAGAAATCAGAAGTAGGCAGAAAGGCAGGCAGAGAGAGAGGGGGAGGCAGGCTCCCTGCCGAGCAGAGAGCCCGATTCAGGACTCGATTCCAGGACCCTGAGATCATGACCTGAGTCAAAGGCCGAGGCTTTAACCCACTGAGCCACCCAGGCATCTCAGCACTCTATAGGTCTTAATATTTTATTATTTAGTGTACTCTAGGCAATGTGATAGTTATGTAAATATAATATTGTATTTAATCATCTTATCAATCCATTGAATAATTATGATAGTCACTTCTATTAGAGGTTAAATGACTTGTGCAGGTTCTCATAGCCAGTAGTTTGGAGTTTGCAAGGAGAGATAATGGAAGGGCATTTCAGACAGTGGGAACAGCATGAACAAATGCCTGGTCTTTTGCATGCACAGTGAGTCAAGGTAGTCTAGGAAATAGGGTCAAATTAGGGGAGGGGGCTATATGGACCTGATCTCTCATTCCCTCTGTTGCTAAAATATGGTTCATTTCCTAGAGTCCCTCACTGTACCCTAGCCCTGACCATCTCCTGGCAGGCTCCTATTTCTCTATCCGGCAGTGAGAATGGCTGGCCTGCCTTACATATTTGTTCCTGACAAGCTGCACAAAAAGTCATGCAGCTCTTCAGAAGCAACCAGCAATTGTACCCCAATTTCTTTAGAAAGGAGGGAATTGAGACTCCCTCTCCTGTAGCACCTTTGCACTGTGAGAGAGCCACTGTAGTAATAAGACCGTAGCTAGCTGCAAGATTTCTTCTCCTGTGCTTGGGCTGTGGAGTGCCACTCACTGAATCTGAAGTGTCTCCAGAAGAGAACCAGGGTATCATCTTACTCCTTTTAACTACAGCTACATTTCAGGACCCGCTTGACATGATAGTACATAAATGGGATATTTGCATAATGTATTGAATTTCCAGTTAAACCTTAATGATAATTACTTGAACTGGATTGTCCCATAGGAAATGAAGATATAATAAGTGTTACTCTCCTTAAGTCTAATGCTGTAAAATGTAAAGCAATTTTGGGAGAAAATTTTCGCCTGCATTTAGTCCCCTCATCTAATCTGCTTTCATAATCTTTTCCATTAACTAGCATGCACAAAGATTTCCCAAGGAATAAGCACTCACTTGTGTATTTAGAGCATTAAAGAACAAGGCCCTTTAAAAAACTCCTTAGAATAATCTTCATGTTTTTCTTGCATCTATCTGCCCATTGAAGAATGTAGCAAGCTTCCATCTTATGTACTGCTGGAACAGAAATTTATGTTTCTTAAGATTTTTAAGTATCCATTAAATAACCAATTATTTAAAAAAATAACTAATTATTTCAGGCCATTTTTATGACAGTAAAATAATTTGGACTATCTCTTATTTAAAAAGGACTCTCTCCTCCTGTCTCTCTGCCGTGTTAGGACTCCTTGGAGGTCTTGAGCTCTGCAGAAGATCCTGCCTGTACCCACTTTAATTTGGTCTGTGTGATTCAAAGTAAAAACAACACTAAACTTTAAAATATGTAGGAAAAGTCTAACAAAGTTTGGTTATCCTCCATGTGGGAATTCATCTACATGGCCATCTGACTTCCAGGGGTGCCAGTGGAACCTGAGCAGGCCACGACAGTGTCTGCTACACTCTGTTACATGATTTATGGTAACATTTATTCCCATTGTAACTTAGTGGCTATCTGCATAATTATTTTCTCATTCTCTTTCTTTCTTTCTTTCTTCTTTTAAAAGATCTTATTTATTTACTTTATAAACAGAGATCACAAGTAGGCAGAGAGGCAGGCAGAGAGAGAGGGGGAAGCAGGCTGAGCAGAGAGCCTGATGCAGGGCTCAATCCCAGGACCCTGAGACCATGACCTGAGCCGAAGGCAGAGGCTTTAACCCGCTGAGCCACACAGGCACCCCTCTCATTCCTTTTCTTCATTAGATTATAATGTCCTCAAAGGCAGGAAACCTATGTATGTATTATTGTATCCCCAGGATATAGCACAGAACCAGATCTTGGAATACAGTATGTACTCAATCACTATTTGTTGGAAGAAAATAGCTAACATTTATTGATTGATCATGTAAGGCACATTTCTAGGTGTTTTATCTAATATGCCATATACTCTTTACCATAACCCTTTAAATATTCATTTTCCTTATGAGGGCATTGAAACACAGTGAGGTCAAAAATACAACTAACTTCACACTGTAGTAAGCTTCCTTCAGTCCTAACAATTTAGGACCTTAAATATCTGGGAGGTGTTCTCCAGCTGGTTGGAATACTGGCATCCCTAGTTTCCCTAGTTGCTACCAGGAAGGTAATTGACCTGAAGCACTGACAGATCACGGGAGAGTACTTGCTCTATGGTGACATGGCCAAAAATATTCCAGATGCCTACTTCCTGAAGAAAATTGGACCCTAGTTTTTTTTTTTTTTTCTGTTTTTCAAAGTTTGAAAATTCCCAATTCTAGAGGAAAACTGTAGAGCTCTACTGCTGTAGAGTTGCAGGCTAGATCCAGAAGGGTCCACGGATGGAGCAACACATTGCTTCTAGGCAAGAAAGTAATTCCAGTTCTGATATGGGTTACATCTTTGGAAGAGAACACTCCCTGTTGCTAGTTATGTAACAAGATGCTGGAGGTCCTCAGATCCTGATCTCTTTCCTGTCCTCTTCACTTAAGTGGATGATTCTGATTTCCAAAGCCTTTATGTGGTGCAGGTGCACCAGGATCTTGACTCAAACTCTTTTTGGATCCTTTTCCCCCACCTTCCTCCACTCATCTGCTATTCAAAACTTTTTGTCTTGGGAGTTTTCTGAGCAACAGTAAAGTTAGCTAAAATCTGCATGAGAAAAAGAGAAGTTACTGGCTGAGTTGTTGGAAAAAGTTCATTGGCAGAACTAGCTATATTCAGCTGCTCAAACGATGTCCTTGTGACTCTGGTGTTTTCTCAGATCTGCCTTCCTCTGTGAGCAGTTTGCTCAGGCAGGCTTTTCCCATGCAGTAGCCCTAATACCCCTGGGCTTGCAACCTGTCCTCTCAGCAGCCAGAACAATCAAAGCCACTTCTTCAGGATTAGCATCATGTGAGCTACTACAACAATCAAGTCCTTACTGTTTATTGTCTTAGCACAATAACAACTTATTTTTTCTTCACATGATGGTTGCACACAGGTGTTCCTCATTCTCATGAGCTCCCCCTCCCCCCTCACACTTTCACCAATAATCATTACCTTCTCTCTCTCTTTTTTTAAAAAGATTTTAATTATTTGTTTGACAGAGAGAGAGAGAGATCACAGTAGGCTGAGAGGCAGGCAGAGAGAGAGGAGGAAGCAGGCTTCCTGCTGATTCGGGGCTTGATCCCAGGGTCCTGAGATCAGGACCTGAGCCGAAGGCAGAGGCTTGACACACTGAGCCACCCAGGTGCCCCACCTTCTTACTTTTTGATAATAGACATCCAATAGGTGTGAGGTGATACCTCATTTTGATTTGCATGCCCCGATGCTGAGTGATGTTGAGCAGCTTTTAATATACCTGTTGGCCATTTTCATGTCTTCTTTGAAAAGAAATATATTCAGATCCTTTGCCCATTTTGAAATTGGGTTATACATTATGCATTGGGTAATACATTATTATTAAACATGGGAGATTTTATTTTTTTTGCTGTCAAGTTGTAGGAATTCCTTATATATTTTGGACATTAATCCCTTATCAGAGATATAGTTTACAAATATTTTCACCTCTTCCATAGACTTTCTTCTCTATCTCTCTCTTATTTTTTATTATTATTATTTTTTTTTGGTCTTGTTTTGTTGAAGGTTTCCTTTGTGGTGCAGAAGTGTTTGTTTAAGTGTAGTTCCACTTGTTTATTTTTGCTTTTGTTGTCTGTGCTTTTGGTGTCCTATCCAAAAAAATCATTGCTAAGACTAATATCAAGAAATTCTTTCCTTATGTTTTCTTCTAGGAGTTTTATGGTTTTAGGCTTTATATTAAAGTCATGAATCCATCTCAAGTTAGTTTTTGTGTATGGTATAAGATAAGGGTCCAATTTCATTCTTTCACATGTGGATATTGAGTTTTTCTAATACCATTTATTAAAGAGATTATTCTCTTCCCATTGTGTTTTCTTGGTGCCCTTGTCAAAGATTAATTGACCATATACCTGTCAGTTTACTCCTGCTCCATTGACCTATGTGTTTTTGTTATGCTAATACCATACCTTCTAAATACCATAGCTTTTGTATTCTAGTTTGGAATCAGTAAGAGTGATGCCTCCAGATTTATTCTTTCAGCTCAAGATTGTTTTGGATATTTGAAGCCTTTTTTCTTCTCATACAAATTTTATGGCTTTTTCTGTTTCTGTGAAAAATTGGTATTTTGGTAGGGATAACATTGAATTTGTAGGTTGCCTTTGGTTGTATGAACATTATAACAGTATTAAGTCTTCCAAACCATGAACATAGGTTATCCTTCATTTATTGTTATCCTCTTCATTTTTTTTTAAACCAGTGTTTTTATAGTTTTCAGCATGTAGATATTTGAACTCCTTGGTTATTATGTTCAGGTATATTCATTCTATACCTAATTTATTGGGAGTTTTTATCATGAAAGGATATTAAATTTGTTCAAATGCTTTTTCTGCATCTATTGAGATCCTTTATTCCATTAATGTAGTGTGTCATATTTATTGATTTGTCTATGTTGAATCACTTCATCATAGTGTATGATCCTTCTAATGTGCTTTGAATTCAGTTTGCTAGTATTTATTGATAATATTTACATCTACGTTCATCAGGGACATTGGTCTGTAATTTTCTTTTCTTATATGTCCTTACTGGGCTTTGCCAGGAGAGCAATGCTGGGCTTCTAAAATGTGTTTGGAAGTGGTTCCTCCTATTCAATTTTTTAGAAAAGTTTGAAAAAGATTGACATTAATTCTTTAGGAGGGCATACACTTTTGTCAGCTGTCAGTCTCTGTTACAAATTTCTAATAACTCCAACCAGAGTCTCTGAAGTTAAGTTTTAGTCTGAATTGGGTCATTCTTGAATTAATAACTTTAACTAAGGAGATGGAATTCATTCATTCATTTTGTCATTCATTAAAAAATACCTACAACATCTATTATGTGCCAAACACTATTTTCAACTCTGGAAATATAATAATGAATGAAACAGATGACAGTTTCTGCTCTCGTGGAATTTATATTCTGATGAAGCCAGATAAATACTTAAAATATACAGCATTTTAGATGGTGCTGTGGTCATTAATAAAGTAAGAAAAAAAGGATAGGAACTATTGGGGAGTTGCAGACTTGAATTTTTGATTGAGTGTCATAGAAGGCTTTACTGAGAAGGTGACATTTGCACAAAGATTCGAAGGCGGTAAAGGAGGGAGCTATATAGATATGCAAGAGCACTTGAGGCAAAGGAAAAAGCTGGTAGAAAGGCCCTGAGGCAGAAACAAGCCTGGAAAATTTGTGGAAAAGCAAGGAGGCCAGTGAAAAGAGTGAGCTAGGGAGAAGGAAATGGGAGAGGGTAGAGGAATAAGAGGGAGGCAAATCAGGTATGACCTTGTTGGGCATAGGAAGGACTTTGCTTTTTACTGAGTGAGATGGGTGGTCTTAGGAGAGTTTTTAGCGGAGGAGTGACATGATGTGAATTATTTTTCAGAAAGATCCCTCTGATTATGCTGTTGACAATAGACTAAAGAAGAGACTAGGGAAATCAGAGAAGAGGCAAATGTAGTCATTCAGTGCTGGAATGAAGTTGGCATGGACCAAGTTGATGAATGTAGAAAGAAGTTGTCGTATTTGGGATTAAAAAAAATTTTTTTTAAAGATTTTATTTATTTATTTGAGAGAGACAATGAGTGAGAGAGAGAGCATGAGAGGGGGAAGGGCAGAGGGAGAAGCGGACGCCCCCCCCCACCCCACTTCCCTGAGCAGGGATCCTCATGTGGAGCTTGATCCCTGAACTCCAGGATCATGACCTGAGCTGAAGGCAGCCACTCAACCACCTGGGCCACCCGGGTGTCCCAATATTTGGGATATTTTTTGAAGGTAAGTGAATTATGCTGATTGTTTTGGCTTGGGTAACATTTCTCTTGGAGCCAGGGAACTGAAGTCAGCACCTTAAACACATGGAAGTCAGAGAGAAATGGTTTCCCAATAAAAATTTGACATGCTGTCACAAGAGGAAGGGAAATAGAAACTGAGCAGTTCTCAGTTGGGATGGATTATATTATGTTCCAGTCAACAACAGCCTCAAACCTCAGAGGCTTAAAGCAATAAAGTTGTACTTGATGCACCAGCTGCATGTCCAACACAGAGTAGCAGGGAACCCATGCCGATTATAGTAGCTTCGTGTTTTAACTTGAGTTGTTAAACTTGTTAAACTTGAGTTAAACACAAGTTTAACTCAGATATTCTGAGGCTCGATGCAGATCAAGAGAGAAACCAGAAAGAGGGTCAGAGTTTTGTTTTATTTACCCATAGCTCCCAGGAGAACACAGCATCCCATGCAGTGTCAAATGGGGAAGCACTGGGGTTGGTCATGGAGACAGTCGAAGAGAGAACTATAGGCAAGGACCTTTATTGTGGTTTCTATGGGAAAGAAAGGGTGAGGCAGGGCAGGCAGGCTTATGATTGGCTAATCTGAATAATTTCCATGGACTCTGGGGTGTAGAGGTTATCCGTAATTGTTTGGAATTTGACTCTGGGGAAATTAGGGTAGAAGTATCATGATCTGAAGTGTGAGAGGCTAATAAGGAATGGTTGTGGGTGTGGACTTCATTGGCTGTTCAAGAAGAGGAACTGATTGGCCTCTAGCCAGGACCTTGAAACTGGGTCAGGGCAGCATTTAAAGAACTAAAAAAACTGTATTATAGTCGGGGGCTCAGGTGAACAGAAACTCTACCATCTTATGGTTTCCTCATCTCAACATGATACATCAGGATTGGCTGAAGTTAAGAGAATAGAGAATTGTGTATGAGCCTTAAATGCTTCACCAAAAGAGACTCATGACACTTCCTATGACAATTAACTGGCCAAAAGAAGTCATAAGGTCACACCTAATGTTAAGAAGACATGTGTCTTGAAGGAGAGGAGATCTAGATATCTTGTCGAGCATCAGGAAGGTCTACCCCATCAACGAGTCAAACCCAACATAGATCCACCATATACTCCATAGTTTCCAAAACCACAGTACACATTCACTTTGCTTGCACTTCTTTTGTCCATCTTCTGCAATCTATTCATCCTCTGAGACTTAACGCTGACCACTTTTCCCTGGTGTCTGGTCCCTCTGTAATTGCTCTCCCTCTTCTCCCCAGTAAACATTTATTTTCCCTTCCTTTGTGATAGCAGGTGATTTATACCATCTTTGTCACTCCTTTATTCTTCGTTCTAAAACTGGCTCAGATACAATAATCTTTTACCACCTAACACCCCCCGCTCCCCAATTTAGTGGCTTATGAAAACAGTGATCATTTATTCTGCTTACAAATTTATGATTTGGCTAGGGGCCATAGAGCACAGCATCTTTCTTCTATATGGCATCAGCTATGTAGGTCCCCTGGGGCTGGAGGATCTGGAGGGCTCACTAGCATGGCCAGCAGGTTGGTGTGGGGCTTCTCCATAGGGAAGTCTGGACTTCCTAACAGCATGGTGGCTGGGTTCCAAGAGAGAGTCTCCAAAGAGAACCAGGTGGCAGTTGTGTTGACTTTCAAAAGTTAGTCTTAGGAGTCCCGTGGTGCCACTTTAGCGAGAGTCAAAAGTCCACACTGATTCAAAGGGTGGGCATGTAGATTCCACCTCTTGATGGGAGGAATGTGAAAGCCACATTGTAAGAAGAGCTTGTGGGATGGGAGACTCTGTTGTAGAAATCTCTAAAAAATGAAGTCTGGCATAACTCTTTACCACTTCAAATCCATTTTATTTATTAAGCAAGGCAATCAATAATAAAAATTATTGAGTAAATGCTTTTATCCCTGTGGGCTCCTTGAGAAAAGGGGCTGTGGTTTATCCATCTTCATAAGCCCAATGCAGATCACAGAGGTAGCTGCTCTGGGGAAGGCACTGTTTTGTAGGCACTGTTTCATATTTTCTTCCTTACCAACAAATCCCTCCATTTGTTTAGGAGGCCACAGGCTCCAGAAACAACTAAGGTGGGTCCCGACCTAGGAACGAATCACCATTGGCTAAAGCATTTATGGTCTTCACATTCCTCTTTTCTGCCTTATTGGTTTAGGGGTGGCCATGGGATCTATTTCTAAGAGGAGATCTAAGAGAAAGTCTTTTGAGAGGAACTGTATGGGAAAAGATTTCCCATTTTAGAAAAAGAGAAAGAGATGCGCATGGAGAAATCCCACCTTTCCACCCGCCCTTGGATGCTGTTATGTAAGGATGTTATGTTTGAAGCTGTGGCAGCCATTTTGAAATCATGACTATATTTCCATGGGAATCTCAAAAGAGCCAACCAATATTTCTGGCATTGTTTAACTGCTAGATTAACCAACTTCTGGACCTGCCTCTCTCCAACTTTGTGTTATGTGAGGTAATTAATTCTTATTATTTAAAGCTAATTTTAATTGGCTCTTTCAGCTGTTATTTGCAGCTGAAAGCATCCTCACTGAAGAGAGCTCAATTAATGTTCATGGAATTGAATTGAATTCCCCAAACTGATTTGGCCAAGTTACTTAGTAGTCTGTGCCATACACAAGAATAAGTGCAAAGGATTATAAATTCTCATTTCCGTGTATGCTGCTACTCTGAGTTTCTTTGTGAACCCCAGGGATTTCAAAGTTGGATTGCCTGGAAACGTCTCCACACCAGAGCCTGTTGGCCCACGTAAATCTAAGTGGTAACTTTCCTTAGGAAAGTTCTTTTTTGGATTAAACACTTAAAACACAAAAGGCCTCTGGGTGAGCTCATTTCTTGGCATTCCCAAGTCTTGCAGCTGAGACATAATGACTAACTCCAGGCAATTAGAGAGCGAAGTTGCTACTGAGGGCCCTGAAAAATGGGGAACGCAGCTGGGAGGGGGCAGGTCTTTCTGGCATCCGCTAGGGAGAGCTTTGCCAAAACACCTGTAAACTTCCCTAGGCTGCTCCAGCACAACCTCCCACTCTTAGGGAAAATTTGCAACATGTTTGGAGCATGATACCTTAACTATGATACTTATTTGACTTTAAAATAATTCATCACAATTCCGGCAATTATAATTTTCTTTTAAAAAAGATTTTATTTATTTGATAGACAGAGATCACAAGTAGGCAGAGAGGCAGGCAGAGAGAGGAGGAAGCAGGCTCCCGCTGAGCAGTGAGTCCGATGTGGGGCTCGATCCCAGGACCTTGAGATCATGACTTGAGCCAAAGGCAGAGAGGCTTAACCCACTGAGTCACCCAGGCGCCCTGCAATTACAATTTTTAATAGCATGTTTTTTTGCCCCTGCTGTAAGGGTTTTCTAAAAAGGCTCCAGGGCCTTAGCCAGAATATTTTGTGATGGACTAAGGATGATGATGAGGCAAAGCCGTATTGTTAAGTGAATTATGAATCAGGTAGTTGAGGTTTTCAAAGCTTTAGTTTTTGTCAGCCCCACCTAATCCTTCTGTTCTTTCTCTCTGTTTCCTTCATCGGCCACGTGGGAGTCAAGTGACTCCAACCTGACCAGTCCGAGAAACCTGCTCTCTTGAGCCAGAGTGACTGGCTCAGGACAAGCACATATCCCAGTGGGCACAACTGAGTCCCTGTGAGATGAATTTGTTGCATGGATTCTAGGAAGGTGGGGCTCTCTATTCCCGTGGCAATGTGGGCAGCATGGACGATGGAAGCCTGACTTTGCCAGTGATGTAGTTCCCCTCCCATGAAGAGAGTTTGGAATGAAAAGATGGTAAGGAAGACGAGAGCAGAATTGGGTAGGCCTCCTGTCTTTTGGGTTATGCAAACCAAGAATCCCCACCTCACTGTTTATTTCAATTCCCTTACTCCTTAACTTTTTTATTATTAATATTGTAATGCATACCAAGGGACCCCACTAGCAGAAAAGCTATCCCAGTTCTTACCTTTCTGCTGTTCTAACTAGATCAAATCATTGTGTTATTTTGAGAACCAAATCATTACTATCAGGGCAGGAAAGTGTGTGGCACAGGACAGATAAATTTTGATAGAGGGGATGTAGAAGGTGGTCAGTTTTTTGTTCATTGTTTTTGTTTTTAAGCTTGAAGGAAGGCTTTGGGGTCATTCAGAGATCTGCCCAAAGACACTGGCTACCTTGGGGAGTAACAAGGAAGGTGAAAAAGAAGGGCAGACGGACTACAGACTACGATTTCCTATGACAAAATCTTAGGGGTGGTTATAGTGGTAGTTCTGTTTAGAGTCAAGAAAAAGAAAAAAGGTTCACATTGGAGCAAGAATATATTTATTATACATTTTGAAGATATTTTTATGGGTATATTACCCAAGGAGTTTTAGAAGTTTCTTTTAGGGGAGACATGTAGGAAAGATGAAGGGATTGATTGATTTGAATGCAGCCATAAGGCAGAAGCAGAGAGGACTCAAGAGTAGGGTGACTAGTTGTCCTGGTTTGCTTGTCACTGAGATAGGTGTCCAGGAGGTAGGACTTTCAGTTTTAAAACGGAACAGTTTTGGGCAAACTGAGTTGGACACCATATGTAAGGGATTTTTAAGCATTTGATTCATCAGTATATTTATTTAGCAGCTACTATGTGACAATTAAGAATCTCCAGGAACCCATAGTAAATAAAACACAGTCCTTGTCCTAGAAGATCTCTAGAGATATGAAGACAAAGGCAATTTCAATCCCTCCCAAGAAATTCTGCGGCTCTGTAAGTGTTCATAGTAGTTTTACTCAAAACATTGGAGTCTGTGGCTGATGTGAAATCTTACCCCAGTAATTGGGGTTGTGAGGTTTCCCACGCATCTAACCATGCTGAGAAATTTCTGTGATTGGCTAATTAGGCAAAGCTGAAGTTGTTTTGATTAGGAATTTAGTTTGTTACCTGTCTGAAATAGACAGTTTTGGTGCCTTGCCTGGATGCCATTTACGTCACTGATACACCTATCCCTTCCCGGTTATGAGTGTTGGTTGAAGGCTCATGGCTGTGTCCTTCTCTAAAGAATTTCCCATAGCCAGCAGCCTCAACCTCAGTGGGAAATGGCTGGGAGGTTATGGTTCCCACAGCCAGTGATGTGATATAAAAGTCCAGTTCTGCTGTCTTGAGGTGGGACAGCACTGTGATATCACTTGTATTCTGGAACTTCATATGGGATGAGACTGGGGCTGGACTCCAGCTGAAACCACATCTTTGCTCTGCCTCTTTTCTTGCCTCTCTCACTTCCTGATAGTTTTTTTTTTTTTTTTTAAGATTTTATTTGTTTATTTGAGAGACAGAGATCACAAGTAGGCAGAGAGGCAGGCAGAGAGAGAAAGGGATGCAGGTGCCCCGCTGAGCAGAGATGCGGGGCTTGATCCCAGGACCCTGGGATCATGACCTGAGCTGAGGGCAGAAGCTTAACCCACTGAACCACCCAGGTATCCCAATAGGTTTTTTTTTCTTCTTCTTTTTTTCTTTTTTTTCCTTCAAAAAAAGAATCCTTATCTCAGGTTGTGATTCCAGGGAACCTCACTCAAGATATTATCTTAGAATAACTTGGATTGTTGAGAGGACGAAATCCAGCAGTCATACATTTCTACTAACTTGTCCCTAAAAACTCCATGAAATCTAAAACTTAAGAGTGGTCAGAAGCCAAAGTTTCTTTTCCATTTGATCTACTCATCTGTTGGTGTTTTCTCAATAAGGAATAGTTTTACTTCCTTGACTTGTTTATTGAAATATAAAGATTTCAAAATCTAAGCAATAAAATGTACTTAGAAAGGTAGACAGCCACCTTCACTTAATTTCGTATTTGAAGATAGTGCATCCACTGACAAGCCATTTCTCTGGCTTGTTTTTTCAGTGTTGGGTCAGAAGAATTCTGAGGATAAAGATCAACAATATAAGAGCAATAACAAGGAGAATGGCAAAATTAGTAGCGGGGAGAGGAGAAGGAAGAGTATAGTATAAAAGTTAAGAGAATAAATTTTAAAGTGATAAGCCTTTGGCTTTCAAATACTTCTAAGCATCACTTTCCCATTAGCAAAATAGCAATATTGTTAAAAATTAACTACCGCATGAGATTCTTGTAAACAATTAAGGTAATGCATGTCAAGTGTTAGCATAGGCTCTGATCGGCAAGTGCTCAGTAAGGGGTAGCTATTAAAACACACACACATACCACCCCCCCCACACACACACAAAACACTAGGAGAGAGGAATCCATGTAAACAGAGGTCCCAGGCAGAACTGTGCTGGACCCTCTTGCAAGAGCCAGTAGTTAAGATTGCAGAAAATTTGTGAGCCTCTTGTTAAACTCAGCCATCTTTGCAATCATCTGTGGAGAGAGTGTTTGTACCATGACAACTGGCAGAGGCTACAATCAGGGCTCCCCTCTCCTTCAACAGCTGGCTATTAAGCATTTACCAGCGCAAGAGGCTCAGGATGGGTCCAGGCTGTGACTTTTGGTGATTTCCTGTGATTATGCTCTTTTGCAGGTGGCTGTGCCCTAGGCTCTCTGTCTGTTCTTGCCCTGCCTGTGTCACACTTCCCACTTGGTATTCTTTTTTTTTTAAAAAAAGATTTTATTTATTTATTTGACAGACAGAGATCACAAGTAGGCAGAGAAGCAGGCAGAGAAAGAGAGGGGGAAGCAGGCGCCACAGGGTGCCTGCCGAGCAGAGAGCCTGAAGCCGGCTCAGGACGCTGAGATCATGACCTGAGCCGAAGGCAGAGGCTTTAACCCTCTGAACCACCCAGGCGCCCCCCACTTGGTATTCTCACCTGACTTTCTGCATTCCTGCTTCCTCTCCTTCCTCTCAAATCTTCCCCTGCTTTTGAGGCCCAGACCAAGCAACTTCTCCTCCAGGAGGTCCTCCCTGACGACTCCTGCCCTCCCCTACTGCCCTCTTCTTGGACTTTTCCACCTGCCACTTAACATCACTCATTTCTCTGTTAACACTCTTAAGTGTCTGGCTGGTGTCTTTGACAGTTCTTTAAGCTCAGCGAAGGCAGAGGTCTTCGTTTCATTTCCTCTCTCCTTCTCTAGTGTGCAGCTTATTTGATAGTAAAGGTACAAAGACCCATGCTTGTGGGTCAGATCATGAAGCTTTGTGTCACTTTCCTCAAGGTTAACCTCAGCTAATCAGTTTCTTAAGCTGCAAAATACCAAGGGGGGCTAGTTGGTTTCTAACTTTCTTTCCAACACCATTCTTCTATCAAATCCTGGCTGAATTGAGCTGATTTTCCTCCCCTGGATTGAAATTCAGGCACTTGGAGCTTAGATGTATAGTTATCCAAATCAACTTGCCTAATAGGATCAGTTACACTGAGTAATATTTCAGCCAAGGCTTATTAAGCCCGGCAGGAACAATACCTCCAGGTAGATATTGCACAAAGGGCCAATTATGAGAGGACAGTATCTGAATCATTGAGTGGGGATTTACATCAGTAAATCCCACACCTAACCCACTTCTGTTTGTATATATTTGCCATGAGACTTCAACCACTTTAAAACAATCTCTTCATGGCGTGTGCATGAGTCAGGGCTCCTGGAGGCCTAATGCACAAAGTCATGATCAGAACTGGCTGGTGAGTCACATCCTTTGTGAATGATCACTCCTGGGTGAGGAAATATACAGCCTCCCAGCCTGCACAGTGTTGATTAGCCTTTCATCTCTCTGGTCCAAGCCCAGGATCACAGGGACATTGGGCCTAAAAACCAGAACCAAGATCAGAGGTGTGTTAAAAAGGTGCCAGTTCCATGGATAGAAAAGTGTTGTCTGTACGTTGCGGCTGAAGTAGCACTTTTCTCCCTCCACTTTTTGAGAAGATTCTTACAATGAGATTCCTACATGGAAATGTCAACATTCACCTCCAGTTGTTGCTAAAGTCCTGAAAATGAAGTTTTTGTGACACCTGGACACCCCCCTTCTCCTCGATATTGCCAAGGCCACAAGTGACATTTTCCTTATTTGCCAGCTGGCATCATGGCATTCCCTGGTCAAGGACCGTGCTTCCCAGATCTTTGACAGCCTCACTCCCTACATCCTTAGTCCTTTCTTTCCAGGACTCTCCAACGCATACTCCGTGGAGAGATTCCCGTGCATCCTCATTCTCCTTTCTTCTTGCCTTCCCACCTCCCACCCGCTTCTTCCCACTTTCGCTCCTCCTCCTGCTGGTACCTGGCCCCGCCCATACAATTTAGATTCTCCCCAGGCCTCCAGGAGCTTATGTTTTCTGCTGTTACCCCTAGCTGAAGTTCTGTGTCTTACAACACATCCGGAGCCTTCGGAGAGCCCAGCTCAAGGTCTAACCCAATCGTGATCATTCCTATCTTCATTGACACATTTCACTAACATTTGTTGCTCCGTGTTAGCCTGTGCCGGTTGTTGGCCACCCATTGAGGGAAAAGATGAGGTTTCTGTTCTCAGGGAGCTTACCCTGAGTGAGGGAGAGAGAAAAGAACAAATAAAAAGCAGGCAAGGAAATATCACATCTCAATGGTGGTCCCAGAATCTGCATGTTGAAGGCGCTCGGGGTGGACATCGGGTAGTAAAATTGTTCAGGAAATGTACATATTTCCTTAATCAGATTTTTCCTGGTAAGGGTTAATGTGAAAGTTTGATGAGATGCTGCCAGAACCTGGGAGGAGGGAGGAAGGGGGAGTCGTTTAATGGGGACCGAGTTTCAGGTTTGTAAGTTGAACAGAGTTCTGGAGATGGATGGTGACAATGGTTGTGCAAGGTTGTGAATGTGCTTAATGCCACTTAAGGGTAGACTTACAAGTGCATGAGATAACTTTTATGTTATGTGAATTTTGCCACAAGTAAAGATCATACTGAGAAAAATGGATGTTTGTTAATTAAAAAAAAAATTTATTTGTTTATTCATGAGAGAGAGAGAGAGAAAGAGGCAGAGGCAAAGGGAGAGCCCATGGGGAGCCTGATGTAGCGCTTAATCCCAGGGCCCTGAAATCATGACCTGAGCTAAAGGCAGATGCTTAACTTACTGAACCACCCAGGTGCCCAAGTTTGTTAAACTTTACACCTAAGATTAAGAAAGTATCAGGGCACCTGGGTGGCTCAGTGGGTTAAAGCTCTGCCTTTGGCCCAGGTCATGATTGAGCTCCGAATCAGGCTGTCTGCTCAGCAGGGAGCCTGCTTCCTCTCTGTCTCTGCCTGCCTCTCTGCCTACTTGTGATCTCTCTCTCTCTGTGTCAAATAAATAAATAAAATATTAAAAACAAACAACCAAAAAAACCTTAAAAAAAAAAGATTGAGAAAGTATCAATGGTCTATATGCTGAAATGCTGGTGGCATAAAGTATGCATAAAAGGGAGCTATTTTTAAAAAATATTTTATTTATTTATTTGACAGAGAGAGAGATTACAAGTAGGCAGACAGGGAGGCAGAGAGAGAGGGGGAAGCAGGCTCCCCGCTGAGCAGAGAGTCCAATGTGGGGCTCAATCCCAGGACCCTGAGATCATGACCTGAGCTGAAGGCAGAGGCTTAACCCACTGAGCCACCCAGGCGCCCCAAAGGGAGCTATTTTAAAGTACCATTTTTTGTAAAAAGTGACTAGGACTAGAGGTGACCTTAGAGACTCACTGTCCTGTCCCCCAGTCTGTGGGAAAGTTAACATGTGTACCCACAAGATAGGTGATGATGAGTGGTGCTTGATTGATCTAGAACTAGACGCAGAAATCTTCATTTGTCTTCTTTAAGCCAGTCGGAGATGGTGTTGAATAACTTATATAACCCAAAGAGCCGTTTTCATATAGTCTGCCTGTCAAATGTGACACCCCCGATACTCAAACTCTTCCCAGGTGATTAACAACATGAAGAATGAAAAGGGAAGCTGGCTATTTAAACCAAGAGGGAGTATCTTGGTTTATTAGATTGTTACCCAATCTAATAGGTAACATTCAGAATGGGATTTTCCAAAAAGTGAGTTTTGGCTAGTTGCTGTGGGAATTATGAATCACAAAATAGTGCTGTTGTGAGCTGTAAACAGTTTTAATTTATACAGGTGACATTTAAAATGCTAATCAGACCTTACGATAATTGCTGGAAGTTAGGGAGCCTCTGTTGGGAATTCTTCCCGTTTCTATGGAAATGATGCAAGACCCAACCAGATCCGTGAAGGTGTTTCTGGTTTGGCTGACTTGGGTTTTGACTTCTACAGAGCCAAGGCCTTTGAGTGACTGTCTCTTGTGGTGACACATGGTAATTGAAATCTATCAGCCCGAGTCTGTAATCAGAAAGTGAGAACTCACCCCATCAAGGAAAGATTTCAGTATAACTCTTGTGGCTTGGTCAGTTTGCAAATGGGGATGCATGAAGACTAAGCAAATAAGCTCTTTTCACCAAGGGTGATTTTGTGTGTTGATTGCAGGCCTCTTAAAAAAAAAAAAAATAGCATAGAAGCTTTTTTTCTCCCTGTTGGCAACTTATTCCACAATTTTTTCGGTATTGTGTTTGTTTAATAATCAACAAAAGTTTGAGGGTCAGCTCTAGGCCCCCAGGACATGGTAATGGACAAAGTCTATATCAACTCCATGGAGCAGGGACCTTGTTCTGATATGGTGAGGGAGAATTTGACACACAAACCTGATAAATACTGACATAAGGTAACAGATTTCTGAGAAGTATTATAACCAAAATAAAGTAGGGGAATGGGACAGAGTGATGGGTGAGTAAGAGGATGGGTGCAAGTTTCCCTAAGTTAGTCAGGGGAGTCTTCCTGGAGGAAGTTGTATTTGAGCTGGGACCTGGCTGATCTCCATCCAGGGAGCTCCCTCCACCTGAAGATCAGGGGTTGGAATGTTCTAGGTTCAGGGAACAGCAGGGGCTCCTACTCAGACCCAGGGGTAGAAGGGCAGAATAGGACTCACACGCTTCCATAAATTCTTCTTCAAATCTGTTTAAAGATATTATTAAAGATAGTAATATATAATCTTTTCTCAAGCACTTTTGAAAATTTGGGTTGCTCTTTTTTTTGTCAAGGGCCTTACATCTAGGGTGTTTTTCCCGCACTATGGAGGTGGTTCTTGCCGTCAATGTATCTTGCCATTCTCAGTCTTCCTTTGTTGCTTTGCTGTTTTCTAGACTTTGGAATCAGAGTTGCACATTCAAACCACACTTCTGAGACCGAATGATCTTTGTGACCGTAGGCAAGTCACTTAACCTCTCTGAGCATTCTTTGCCTTGTCTTTAAAGACAATGATAGTGCTTGCTTCATAGGGTTGTTCTGAGAATTAAACCCTATAATGAACGTAAAGGCGTTAATCTAGGATGTGGCATCTAATACTTGCTTGATGAGTATTAATAGTAGACACAGTTACGTAATACCTCTCAGTTTTCAAATGCTTTAGCATTCTTAAAGTGCCCATGAAGCCCAGTGAGATAAACTGAGGCTCAGAATCAATATCAGAATGAGGGCATTTGGGAGTGGAGAGAAGCTAGACTCAGTTTGGGGGCCCCAGAGGCCTGGAGGTACCTGACTGCACTACAGTTCCCATGTGTAGAGATTTGGCTCTGGACGGGACCCTGAATGCATTTTCCATCCTGGGCTGGACATGGACAGCTCTGGCACCCATGGATACAAGTCCTGAGGGGCAGTGATTAAGCAGGAACAGATATGCAAGGGTGACCAGCTCTCCTTGTTCTCCTGGGACTGAGGCCTTCTCTGGGAATGCAGGCCTTCCATGCTCAGCCTGGGACAGCCCCAGGCCACCTGGAATGGTTGGTCAGCCCAGACCTCCTCCTGGAGCACTCTTCAGGAGGCCACTGAAAATGCAGAGATGCTTAGGTACCTTTTCTCTCTTTAGATAAGGTTTCTGTTTCTAATATTATTTTGGCTCAAACACTAGGCGAGCCCAGTGCTTGAACAGAAGGACATAGGTGGACAGAATAAGAACTTCCAGACTGGGAGATATGTCAGAGTGTAAGAGGGCAGTGGGTCATCCAGTGCAGGGGCCACTAGTCACACGTGGTCATCATTTCGAAAGGGATAGGCTGGAGGTGTAAAGTGCATGCTGGATTTCTAAGACTTAGCACTGGAAAGAGAAGAATATAAAATACCTCATTAATAACTTTTGTATTGATTAAATGTCCAAATGATAAGATTTTGGATATACTGGGTCAAATTAAATATATAACTAGATTTCCGAAAAAGGCAGCAGCATAGCAAGAACTTTTTACCTTCCCCGTACCCAAAAAGTCACTGGGAACCATATGCACTGTCGGGAGCCAAGGGACAGGGGAAAGGGTACCCAGGAAAGCTGCTCCTCCAGATTGTGAAGCCATCATAAGGCCATCAGGTGCTGCTTTTCAGGCCCTGGCTTTTCAAAGTGGCCCGTGGAGCCGCTGCATCAGGATCACCTGCGAGCCATCAGAAATGCTGATGTTCCCGCCCCATAGCAGGCCTGCTCAGCCAATCTGTAACTGAACTAAGTCACATGTGCCGCAAAATCTGAGACCCTTTCACCCAGGGTTATTACCTCAGTGGTTCTCAAGCTTTGGTGTGTATCAGAATGTCCTGGGGGGGACTGGTCAAGACTCAGGGGCCCTCGCCTGCTTCAACCAGCAGAGTTCCTTGTGTGCGTTCTTAGGGCTCCGGGAAATTCTGATACACAGCACAGTCGGAAGACCACCAGACTTAAATGATTAGCTAATTGCAGTAGGTGACGGTGGTAGCTTCTCACTGGGCGGAAATCTCCGTGCAGTGTGGCGGGAGCAGGGCTGGGGCTCAGAGGAAGGTTTGTCTGCTGGGGTCCCAAGCTGCTTGGTTACAAGTTAGTTACCTGCTGTGGCAAAGAGGTCACTGTGGTATGAGCCAGGACTCAGGTATCTGTCCCACCTCAAGCGCCAAGTCCCTTTGTGTTCACCCTCCTGCAAGGTAAGCTTGTACTCTGGGTGGGAGTTACGTGGAAGTGGGGTAGTTTGGAGATGAAATGGCCTGATGTTGGGGCAACTGGGTGGCTCAGGTGGTTAAGTGTCCGAGTCTTGATTTTGGCTCAGGTCATGATCTCAGGGTCGTGAGACTGAGCCCTGCATTGGGCTCCATGCTGCATGTGAAGCCTGCTTGAGGTTGTCTGTCTCCCTCTGCCCTCCCTGCTCCTGCATGCTCTCTCTCTCTAGTAATAATAATAATAAAGGAATGGCCTGGTGTTGCCCTATTTCCTTCACCCCCATGCTGAGTTTTGGTTTAATGGGCCGCAAGACTGAATCTGACTCTGCCCTTACTGAGTGAATGCTCTGGGGGTTGGGATGGGGGGTCACAGCTAAGTAAAGTGTTACACGCAACAGCATAGCAGGGTTGGCACCGGTGGTTCCCAGGGTAATGGGGAGTGTTAAATATGAAGATGTAAACAAGATGCCAAGGTTAAAGTCATTTTGTACACAGTTTGCTCTTGGAGCCATACCAAACGGCTGAGTTACCGCAGCTCTGGGCCCACCTCTGACTTTCGCTGTAGCCGTGGTGGGCAGTTTCACGCACATGCAGATGTGTTTGCCAGTAGTAGTGTCTTCACCTGACAGTTGGCTTTCTGCTTGAGGCTTTCTCTGGCACAAGGACTATTCCTATCTGGGGGTTTAGGGGAATGGGTCCCCAAGGGATAGCTCCACACCAGTTAGAGGAGAGCCTTTGGATAAATGCTGTAGACTGTGGTCTTTTGGGTTATTTCTGGAAGGGTTTCTCATTTCTTTAGTCCTGGGATGACTTGAGCTCCCATTACCTGGAGCTACCTCAGTAGCACACCTTACCTTAGCATCTTTTCCTGCCTCCCTCTCCTCACCCCCTCACTCCTGCTTTATCTTCCAAATAAACTACTTGCTAACCAAATCCTTGTCTCAGGTTCTGCTTTTGGAGAACCCAAATCAATAAAAGAACATACTCTAATTTTTTTGTGTCTTCCTCCAAACCTTCACATCCCTGAATATTCCTTGAACATTCTCTTGGGAACAAGAGCCCTGGGTTCTTCCCTTCACTAATAAGCGTTCTAAGCCAGAGTGTGATGTATTCTTGCCGCCATTTTGTTCATCGTCTGACCTGTGCTGTTCAGACAGGCCTGTGTGTCATCGGATTAGAGTGAGGAGCTCAGCTGCCTGCTCTATTGTGGAAAATGCTGACTCGTGGAAGTGCTGCCACGAGAAGGTGCCAGGCAGATCTCCCCCTACTTCTAGTGCAGCTGACCTTAATGAATCTCCTTTGGACTAATGGGGGGCTGGGATGCAGTCCCCCAACATTCTTTCCTTCTCCTCTTTCACTCTGCGGTCAGACCTGCGTTCAGTGTGGTAACTGTCTCTGTCTTCTCGAGCTGCCTCCCTGTTTTCTCCCATAAGGCTCTTCCCCTATTAAGATCCTCACAGGTGTAATCCCATCTTAGGGTCTTCTTTCCAGATGACCTGGACCAGCTCACGGAGAATTCTGTCCCCATGACTCTTCTTTCTTCCTGTATTCTTTGCCTGCTTTATTTATTTATTTATTTATTTTTATTTTATTTATTTTACAAGTAGGCAGAGAGGCATCAGAGACAGAGAGAGAGAGGAGGAAGCAGGCTCCCTGCTGAGCAGAGAGTCAGATGCAGGACTCGATCCCAGGATCCTGAGATCATGACCTGAGCCAAAGGCAGTGGCTTTAACCTACTGAGCCACCCAGGCACCCTATTTATTTTTAGTAAAATTCTTAATTCAGTTGGTTGCCGTTTTCTATTACTTCACTCTGTTCCACCCTCCCTCTCAGTATCTTCCCTTCTTGACTAATGGGGTTCCTGTTGTCTGTGTTCTGTTTTTAATAAGTGTAGGGTTGGTATCGGGGTAGACTCTTAAGGCAGTGTCCCTCTTGGAAGGTCCAGCTTTGCATCTCGTGGAGCACTGCCACTTAGAGTGTTGAGTGTGTGCATTTGTGTTGAAACACAACAGTGAAATGGGAAGTTCTGGGTCTCTTTTGGTTTGATACACAGGGAACTAATATATTTGAAATACCAGCTAAGGGCCAAACACTGCCCTGGTTCAGGTGGTTCACCCCCCAATCCCCACAGTTTCTTAGGTTCAATCATCAGAGTCACCATGAGAAGTAGGAGGTATTATTCTATAGACAAGAGAAGTGAGACATACCAACCTTAGCTCACTTGGCCGACACCACCAATTGTGTCTTAGCTCAGGAGCACAGAGTGCTTAGTGACGTTGTCTTTTTAAATTTTTCCTAGGACTCCGAAGACCTATGGTGAGCATGGTTGTTCCAGTTGTATAAATGTGGAAACTAAAGCCCGGGGAGGGGGTGGGCAGTGACTCTGACACATCTGAGAGAAGTACTGAATAAGTGCACCAAAAAGAGCTGGAGTCAGGACACCTGGGTGACGCAGTTGATTAAGCATCTGTTAGTTTCAGCTCATGATCTGCGGGTCATGAGATTGAGCCCCACATCAGGCTCCATGCTCAGTGTAGAGTCGGCTTGAGTTTCTCTCCCTCTCCTCATGTTCTCTCTTCTCTCTCTCTAAAATAAAGAAGTCTTCAAAAAGAAACAAACAAACAAACAAACAAAAAAAAACAACTCGTGTCTGAGCATGTACTGCAGTTTTAGTTGCGATCCTGCCTGGTTTTTAAATATGAAAGCCCTGGGGTGAGTTGAGAGATCAAAGTCTGATCCAGCTAAAACAAGGCTGTATGTGTGTGTGTGGTTGATCGGAGCCAGTTCTCTGTTCTTCTCTGCACACTGGGCTTTTAAAAATGCATGATGAACCACAGTTGTCCAGCACTGATGTTTTATTCGGTTTAATGTGGTCCTTCTGATGCTGGCTCTATGAGGAGAGACTGTTTCCAAAGGGCCATGTCAGAAATGGTGCAATGCCCAGAAAGAGGGCATTGTGTTGATTTTTTTTTTTTAAATCTACTGTAAGCATCCGTATTTGTACAGATTTGGTTCCTAATGATCCTGTCCTCACTTGCATCTGCCTCCCGAGCCTGGGTCAGACATGATGTTAGGAAGATAGCAAAAGGGAGATTCTTGTTGTGAGCTTCAGTCCGTCTTACTTCAGCCATGTTGGCAGGTGGAATCCTGGGCTGGGTCTTTCATTCAGGGACCCCCTAGGTCAGACACTTAATATTTCTTATTGAAACCAGTCCAAGAAAGAAGCAGAAGAAAGAGCTGCAGGTAAGGTAGGAGGTTCCCTACCTTACGTGTTGAGCATATGTGGGAGTCTGTGGGAAGGCAAGGTGTCAGGGAGTGTTGGTAGATGGAAAAATGGTGAACCATGAGGTTCCACTTGCCTTAGGTGAGGTGTCGGGCTGCATCTTTGAGAGACCAAGATCTGTTTTAGTGAAGAGAAATTCTTGAATTGCCTTAAGAAATTATTGTTAACCATCTAGCTGCCCAATCACCTGTTCTTTTATTTACTCCTTTCTTCATTCAGATTTTTAATAAGCACCTGCTATGTGCCAGGTGCTGGGCTGTGTGCTGGGGATAGAAGAATGAACCAGACTGACATAACCTTGTCTCAGGGGCCAGGCACTCCAGCAGGTTTATGGGTTTGTGAGCAATGCTTGCTTTTGTGTAAGAAATACAGATGTGGATGAACATATTTTAAGATTTAAAATACTGGGGATGCCTGGGTGGCTCAGGGGGTTAAGCCTCTGCCTTTGGCTCAGGTTATGATCTCAGGGTCCTGGGATTGAGCCCTGCATCTGGCTCTCTGCTCAGCAGGGTGTCTGCTCGCCCCCCCCTCCCCCTGCCTGCCTCTCTGCCTACTTGTGATCTCTGTCTGTCAAATAAATAAATAAATAAATAAATAAATAAATCTTTAAAAAATAAAAATTAAAAAGATTTAAAATACTGGAAAAAAATTATTAAAAAGTATTATTACTAAAAAGTACCTATGTTATTTTGATTCAGCACCTTTCTCCACTTTTCTTCCTATTCTGGTATGGGATATCACATCTTTAACCACAGTAACTGGTCTAAAGGGAAAGCGTGTGGCCTCCGCTGAACCAATCCGAATTATTGTCTGGGATTTTTTTTTTTTCCTACTGAATTCAGGAGCAAATGAGACTCTTTTCTCTCTGGTCATGGAACTGTAAGAATGACCATATAGTTAAGTCCCTTGACCTGCGCAGGCTAATTCTGAGAGACCAGTGCTGACAGATGGAGAGGGATATGAAAGTGCAAAGGGGATAGGTAGGAAGACAGGGAGGGTTGTGTGGACAAAGATAGAGAGAGGGGAGGCAGTGAGAGGAGAGAGGGAGAGGGAACTGGTCGGAGGGACAGACAGATGGAGGGTGGGAAGCGCAGGAGGAATAGCGGGACGGGGAGGTAGGGAGAGACTGAGCAGAGGAGGGTAGGAAAAAGGAAGAGGACACACACAGAGGGACTTGCGTTGGGCGGGTGGGCTCAGAGAAACACTCCACCTGCTGGGCAGAAACAGAGGGAGGGACAGAGAGAGGTGCTGGGGGTTCCAAGCCGGAAGTGCCATCCTCAGCCTCCAAGGAGCTCAGAATCGAGCAGAGCAGGCAGACAGGTCCCCGTGGGTTGGGAGGTGTTGTGGCGAGTACCCTGAGGAGGGCATGTCCTGAGGAGGAGGGCTGTCCCGCAGGGCCGGCCTAGGGAGGGTTACGGAAAGCCTTTGGAAGGAGAGCTGGGTCTGAAGGTACGAGCGCGAGTTTGTCGGAGTTTAGTTTTCCCGACAAAGCCCAGTGTGTCCAAAAGTGTGCGGGTCAGGATGCCTGGGCCACTCCTGGGACTGTCACATGTGCAAACTGGCTATGGTACGCAGTGTGGTGTTGGGGAGCAGCTGGGCGAGGCTGGGCGAGGGTGGGGAGCAGGGGTGGTGTGTGCAGTTTCGGCAGTGTAGACTGCATACGGAGGACCCTGGCCAGCAGAGTAGGGCATAATCCATGAGCTCAGACACATGGGCTGGAAGAAAGAGCTGCTGGCACACAGCGATCTCCTCTACCCACATTTCCCCTTTCCCAACCAACCCAACAACATTTAGAGAGTGAGAACACTTCTCACGTGTCTATGAAAAGAAGAGAGGCAGACCACTCCCCCTGCCTGCAAGCCTCCCATTCAAGGACATTTCCTGTCATCGTCAGGACCAATACAATGGTTTTCTAGATTGCTCTGCCTTTTTTTTTTTTTTTTTTTTTTTAAAGTTCAGGGAATTACTCCCAATTCCTGAAGTGCAGATTGCATGTCTAATTGATTCAGCTTGCCCAGAGACACTTGAGATAATTACAGTGGGAAATTCCATATTCTGAAAAAACCTAGATGCTGGGAGGGTTATTTTGTCAAGTTCTCCGTGGGACTTTGTGTCCTGTGGAAGTAAAAGCACTCCGTGTCCCTGCTGGGTGATTCCAAGGCTCAAAAGCCAGAGCTTTCTCCGTGTTTCAAGGGATGAGAGGCAGATGCTATAGCATGCTTTCCAAAACTCAGTGTAGGGAACATATAACACATTCAGTTATGTAAGACAATTTCAAGCTTAACATTTCCTTTCTATGTTGCTGAGTTTCCAATGTATGAATGCAGGCGATATCTTGGAGAGACGCTGCAGATTGGAGTAATGAATGACTTTAAAAGTCATTTTTATTCTATTGTTGTGTCCTTTAGTGAAGATTATGTGTATACAGGAAAAGGCATAGATCATCGACAGGTAGCTTAATGCATTTTTCACTAATCGGTTCATATGTGTAACCAACCCCCAGATCAAGAAACAGAACATTGTGGGAGGTGCTCCCAAAGTGCCATCTCCTCCTGTCCCTCCTGCTAGGGTAGTTGTGTCCTGTCTCTGGCACCGCAGATGAGTCCTGCCTTGTCCAATGATATGCTTGCAGACCTGTCCATGTTGAGTGTAGTTCCAGTTCACTTTTTTCTCCCACTGTTAGGTATTGCATCTGATGAGTGGACCAGAATGTAGCCAAAGCCTGGTAAGTAACCACGGGCTTGTTTCTGCCCTTTCCAGAGGGCTGCTGTGAGCATTCTTTTCATAGAAGATGTGGTTTGTACATTTAATCTCACTCTCACTAGGTTAGGTTCTCCAGAGAAACAGAATCCAAAGGGTATGTGGGTCTCATTTTAAAAAATTTTTATTTTATTTATTTATTTATTATTTTAAGGAATTGGTTCATGTGATTATAGAGGCTGACAAGTCCAGTAACCACAGGGGAGTCCCAACAGGCTGGAGAGCCAGGGAAAAGTTGTGGTTTGAATCTAAAGGTGCTTTAATGGCAGTCTTCTTCCTCTGGGAAGGTCAGTCTTTTTTCCTTTAGGGTCCTCCACTAATGGGAAACTGCTTTGACGCAAAGATTTAAATGTTAACCTCATCGCAAAATACCTTCACAGGAACATCCAGAATAATATTTGACCAAATATCTAGGCCCTAAGGCCTGACCAAGTTGGTACATAAAATTTACTGTGACAGGCATTTACTGAATATCTACTGTGTGACCTCTTGTCCTGGCGGCGGGGTGGGTAAAGGGTGGTGGGAGTACCTGAAACACAGTGTTGGACAGTTGAGGTAGAGGGAGACTCAAAGACAGGGAGGTGATAGTCACTGGAAAAATAGTCATTGACAGTTCCCAAGGGGAGAGGGTGTGTCCTGCCACAGGGGAAGGGAGGCACAGAGGAAATATTGGAGTCAGTCAGGGGCAGAAGGAAAGGATGAGACTGTGGCAAGAGTCTTTATTGTGGTTTCTGAGAGAAAGAACAGGAAAGGCAGGGCGGGCAGATAGAGGCTTGGCTAGTTTGAATCATTTCGTGGGCTCTGGGGCATAGGGGATGTTCCAGTCTTCTGGTACCTGGCCTTGGGTCAATTAGGACAGGTGGCTAGTGGTCTGGAGAGTCCTGTGCAGGGGCTTATGGAGTGTATGGCTCTGGATTGGTTTGTGTTTGAAAAGTACACTTTTGGGTGCATTGTTCACTATCTTTTGGAACTGGCTAGCTCTGAGAGGGGGAGCCTCTCAAGGGTCAGCAAGACCCCAGCTATCAACATTCAAATATAGAGAATGAAAGACCTGATTGATACCAGGGGCAGGTGGGGAAATATAATATAGAGGCTGAGTGGTGAGATAGAAACCACTCTGGAATAGAGCTCAGGGGACTTGGACCGCTTCATTAATGAGACATTCTGATCACATCTTGGCTACAGTGAGTCTTCCCTTACTTAATGAAGAAACCAAGGCTCAGAGAAGTTCGTCGGGTCACTGGTAGTGAGGATCAGGACTGACGCTTGAAGGCAGGTCTCTCTGTCTTGTTATTCTTTACCTTTATGCTTTTTGATCTCCCAGGATTGTTCAAAACCTATTATTTCTGCCTTTCTCACCTCTAAGTGTTATTAGAAGATAATGAGTTTATATAAGTGAACATGCTTTGTATCCAGGGAAGAGCTAGACAGACGGTGACATTTTTGAGGTTATAATACAGGAATACTACTATGATTCAACCTTGAAATCTATAAATTGCATTTATAGGAATCTTAGAATCAAGGGAGGTGTTTGGAGATCGTTTGGGCCCTGTCTCTGTTCTCAAACAGGTGAAGTCCGAAACTACTTATTTTCTCTTGGAGGGCAGCCAGACTCTCTCTTGGTAGCTTCATATCTTATCACTGTGATGAGAAAAGCTCAATGGAAGTTTATTTCACAAGGACTTTGCTTAGTCAGTTACTTCTTCAGTGTGCCCATAACTCCCAGGTGATCTGTGCATTATTAAGGAAGCTTCTGAATGTACCTAATTGACCCATGGCTGGAGATCTGGCTAAGCAGTTGTTACAGTTTATCCAGTCTGGAGTGGTTAGTAACAGTAGCAAAAAGAAATCCAGAGCTCTTTGCCAGAGGAAGTGGTGGAAAGAGCCTAACGCCAAAGGTAGGGTCTTGGAGTTCTAGTTCTCCTTAGTTACATACTATCTGATTTAATCTCAGGTGGCAACTTGATCATCTTGACCCTCGCTTTTCCCGAAGAGTTGTGCTGGATGATGTTTCAAGTCCCTTTCAGCAAGGACAGGGTACACTGTATCATCTAAGAGTTGGATGGCTAATGTCATTTTGATAGAGGGGCAAAGTACTAATAAGTAGCTGGGAAGCTGGTTGTCTTTGATGTCTGATAGTTAATAAAACAGAGAAAGATTTACATGCAGAGCTGAGCTCATCTTTCACTCTCATGCCAGCTATCTGCTGACTCCACTTCCTTTGTTAGCCCTGGGTTACTATAAATTAAACTTAACTGCTTTTTCCTGGGAATGATGTTCTGTAAATCAGCCCTGGAAGAGAGTGGCTCTGTCAAGAGGGCTTTTCATGGGATACTCTACCCATTGGAAAGACACATATTATCTGGCAACTGCTTCTGAATATTAGTTTATGTCTTGGCAATTGTTTTCATAATAATCCAAAGCTGTCAAGGAAACATAACTCACATGGCTTGGACACTTGGCTGGCTTCTCTGCCTGGTAGGGGTTTATTAATCATGTCCTCTTCCCTTGAATCTTCCTTTCTGTATGCAGCAGAATTAAATTAACTGACCTATTTCCAAATAATTAGATCATTAACCCCCCCTTTTAATAAAACCAGGAGACAATTTTATCTAAAATTAAACTCTATATTAGTGCCTGTTCTAGTAATGTCATCCGTATGGCTCTCCAATATGGGCTGGTCCAGCATCTGTGAATTGATGGTAATTCTCAGCACTGGTACTTAATAAGACATGCTCCTACCCTCACAAATAATCAATTTTTTTTTTGGTTTAAATTACCTAGTTAAAAAATACAGGAGCCATCTCAATGTCACCTTGGATATCCACATTGTGGAAAAAAAATGACACTTCTATGCATTCATTGCTGACTCGCTGAGCTGGAGGAGTTAGTGGAGTTCAAATAGTTGTCTCATTAAAACTAAAGTTGGTGCTGAAATTTCCATCTAACTCTTAGCCCCTCCCTCAGCCAACCCAGTATCAGTGTTAAAAGAACTTTGACTCCTACACTTCTCCAGAACATTCCTAAGTTTCCTCAGGTGTAGGAAAGAAAGGTAAGGTGATCTCAGTTGGCCTTTTCAACCCACAGGGCCTCAGCAAATAGTTGCAGTGGCCTGTGAATGAACAGCAGCAGTGGGGTCATTTTAATGGGATTGAGACGCCCCTACAATAATGGTGACAGACTTAATCACTTCTCCATGGGGAAAATGTCCAAGATTAGGCAGTTCATTACAGAAATGGGGACGTGTTGAGAGAGGACTCTCAGAACAGAAAATGGAGTGCTGTTGATTACATTCATGCTGCTTCCCAGGAATAGCTTTTCCTCAGGACACCTCAGCTCTGCTGAAGGCCACATTATGCCAAGAAATCTGGACCAAAAGGGTTTAGTTAGGAAACACTTGTGGAGTAGCCAGTAGCCTGGGCTTTTCAACCCACCATGAATGTCTCAGGCTGAGAAGTGAGGTGAGCGTCACCACATCGATGTGTAGACATTAGATAGGAGTTAATTACCTTTTCACGACTTCATATATTTGTGATAGGGAATTTGAGTTGTTGAGGTCATTTGGAACAAAGGGACACAGTATGTCCTGCCTAGGGGAGAACATAGCTTGTTAGTGTGAGTCTGAGTTTGGCATTAATTTGGATTTAGAGGGTGTGGTTGATGTGGTGTGTGCCTCATATACACATACTCTTGGTTCCCAGTTCTAACAGGATCCATGTGGCTACCTATGCACACCTGTGCCTCTGCCTGAAGGACTTTTTTGTTGTTGAGTCTGGTGTCTGTGTGTGTGTGTGTGTGTGTGTGTGTGTTGGGTGGGGGCACAGTGAGCTGACAATGCTGGAGGGATATCCCAGAGCATTCTTCGACTAAAGGCAGTTGGAGAGAGCTGGTGAATAAGAGCTACAGGTACTCCCTCCTTTTTATTTTTTTATTTTTTTAAATTTATTTTTGTAAGTGGGGGGAGAGAGTGAATGCATGAGCAGGATGGAGAGGCAGGAGGTGAAGCAGGCTCCCTGCTGAGCAGGGAGCCCAATGTGGGACTTGATCCAGGACCCTGGGATCATGACCTGAGGTGATGAAGACACCTAAACGACTGAGCCACTCTGGTGCCCCGGGTCCCCTGCTTCTTGGCTGGAAAAGTCTGAGGCATATTTCACCCTGTCTCCCAGAGCTCTCCAAGGAACCTGAGCTCCCAGTGCCCACAGTGGTAACTTGCTTCGAACACAGCTTTAATTGGTGTTGTTCCTTGTCCCCATCTCATGTGTCTTCCCCATGACAGTGCTTCCCAAATGAGCTCATGCATTTGAATCCTTGCCTCAGGTGTGCTTCTGGGGAAACTCAACCTAATTTAAGGGGTGAGCTTGCCACTAAACAAGATAAATTCCTTATTCCTGAGACATTATGGGGCTGTTCCCACCCACCCTTCTAATATCCCAGGGCATGGTTACTCACCATGGCGCAGCATGTTCTGGTTTGTCTCATGGGGATAGTGGAGGGCTGAGGGAGTCTCAAACTCCTGCCAGAGTGGAAAGAGAAATGACAATGGATTTAGTCAGGCTAATGCCGGGTTATGCTACAGTAACAGGCTAACCACATTACAGTTGAATGCTGGCTAGCGGGTAGTCCTTGGTGATTATCTTGTAAAGGTGTCTCCAGAATTTAGCCTGTTTCCACCTGGGGGAGGCTGAGACACCTGGCATTGCGAGGGGAAGAGGTGAGAGGAGCAGCAGGCTGCATCATGCATGAAGCACGGGGCTGGGCTCTGAGGAGGGTGCTGGGGATGAGCAAATCTAGGGAGAAGCATAAAATAGGTCCAGTACAGGTCGCAAATCTATCTGCAGGCAAGACTTGGGTTAAACATACGTGCAAAACATAAAATAGACCTCAAATTACTCATCAGAATAAATTTCTGGTTTGATCTCTAAGATGTCAGACATTCACACTGTTCGTTTGCCCAACACAAAAACCATTGCTAGAGGTCTGGTGCAGCTCACGAGTTGAAAAATCCAACTGATCTGATCCACTGGAACAGTCATTTCTGGATTTGCATCTTGTCGTTGAGAAGACAAATGCTGGTGAGATGAGTCTTGTTACTTTGCAACTGGCAGGGTTGGTGAGGTGGGGGCTCATGTAAACCCTGGAGCTTTAAGGTAAATTTGGCGGACTTTTATATGGTCGTTGATCCTGGATATTTGTATCAGGGAACACAAGGGTTTTTGTTGAAGGGATACCAAATACAGTTTGAAGCATAGAGCCACAGGGAAATCAAGGACTTGTTTTTTTTCCAGCGGTTAACTCCTGGACAGGTAGTAACATGCGAACATGGGATTTTGAGTAAGAAAATCAGTGTTGGAGTTTCTGCAGGGTCCCTGATCAGCTGAGTCTCCGTGTGCTTCTCTACCTTCTCAGCTTGAGTTTCCTCCTGACCCAAGCTGAGATGATAATGGTACCTGGGTCCAAGATTTGATGTGAGGGTAAAATGGCTTCACAAGACAAAGCACTTGGCATGGTGGCCAACTCGTGGCAAGTGCTTAGTAATGGCAGTTACTATTCCTTATGTCCTGAAGTGTGACATAGGGCTTCAGTTATTTCTTCATTGTTGACACAAATACAGAACATCTGCTGCATGCTAGAAACTGTGCTAGACGCTGGGAATAAAATGATGAATAAAACAAAGCCCAATCAAATACAAATCAAAACCACAGTGAGACACTACCTCATACCAGTCAGAATGGCTAAAATTAACAAGTCAGGAAACGACAGATGCTGGTGAGGATGCAGAGAAAGGGGAACCCTCCTACACTGTTGGTGGGAATGCAAGCTGGTGCAACCACTCTGGAAAACAGCATGGAGGTTCCTCAGAAAGTTGAAAATAGATCTACGCTACAACCCAGCAATCACACTACTGGGTATTTACCCTAAAGATACAAATATAGTAATTTGAAGGGGCACATGCCCCCAAATGTTTATAGCAGCAATGTCCACAATAGCCAAACCATGGAAAGAACCTAGATGTCCATCAACAGATGAATGGATAAAGAAGAGGTGGAGTATATATATACAATGGAATACTATGCAGCCATCAAAAGAAATGAAATCTTGCCATTTGTGACAATGTGCATGGAACTAGAGAGTATTACGCTTAGTGAAGTAAGTCAATTAGAGAAAGACAATTATCATATGATTTCTCTGGTATGAGGAAGTTGAGAGGCAACGTGGGGGGGGGTTTGGGGGGATGAAAGGAATAAATGAAACACAATGGGATCGAGAGGGAGACAAACCATAAGAGACTCTTAATCTCAAAAAATAAACTGAGGGTTGCCAGGGGGAGAGGGGTTAGGGAAAAGGTGGTGGGGTTATGGACATTGGGGAAGATATGTGCTATGGTGAGTGCTGTGAAGTGTGAAAACCTGACGATTCACAGACCTGTACCCCTGGGACTAATAATACATTATATGTTAATAAAAAACAAAAAATTATATATATATATTTAAAAAAACAAACAAACAAACAAAGCCCAATCTTGTCCTGAAAGAGATGAGAGACCAGAGCTCAGCAAACATCTTAAAGGGCCAGACAGTGAATAGTTGAGGCTTTGTGGGGCATGGGGTATCTGTGACAGCCATTTGACTCTGCTCCTAGAGCTGGAAAGTAGCCTTATAGGATATGTGAATGAATGGACATGGATGCGTTCCAATAAAACTTTATTTAGATAGGTAGAGAACCAGATTTGTCCTGTGGGCCATAATTTGCTAATCACTGAGATGGCCAGTAATAGGCATTACGGGCTAATATTTATTGAGAGCGTACCATGTTTGTGTTCATTTGTTTAACAGACACTTACATAGCAGTTATTATGAATTAACTCACAGCAGTGATTATGAGTCAGGTAATGATCGAATCACTTTCCACATATTACCTCCTTTAGTCCTCATCATAACCCCATGAGGTTGGTAAGATCCCCATTTTATAAGATGGAGTTGGTACTAATATTATTCCCCTATTACAGATGAGGCAGCTGAGTCACTAAGAGGTTAAATAGACTGGGATTTGAGCCCAAACAAAATCATGCCAGAGGCTATGCTTGGAATCATTCTACACACAGCCTCCCTCCCATAAACACTTAAACTGTGGACTCCTATAAGTACGTGAACAGAGTAACAATAATGTCACCCTCTCAGATGACTGTGACCCTCTCAAGAGTTGAAAATGCTTGGTAAATTGTAGCAGGTTACGGGAACATGACTTTTTTTTCCTCTCTGGAGCAGCTGCCCTCTGCCACTTGGAGGGGAGGAGCTGAGTTGGTTTCTGAATTGGAGAAGAGAGAGTGGGCAAGGAATGCTTGTTTATAGATCTTGGAAAAGGGAAATGAGCCGGCTCTCTGAGGACACATCTCATTTCTTTCTTTAAAAGTTTCTGAACTTGAAGAATAAAACATGAACATCAGTTCTGATGCCACTTCGGCTGTAGACAAACCCCAGGAGATTTGCCATATCCATGAAACCAGAAACTGGTTTCTGGCTGCATGCCCCAAATCTCACAGCTGATAGAAGCAGAGCCAGGATTGGAATCCGGATGCTCTCATTCTGAGGCACGCATACTTGGCCACAGGCACTAGGATGCAGTGTCCTGTGTGTATACATGTTGTTCCAGATCTTGTTCTTGATCTCATTACTTGGTCAGCATTGAGAGAAAGTGAGAAGAATCTGTTTAAACTGAGCACAGCTGGGAAAAGAGATGGTGTTCATCCTATTCAGATACTGTTCTATGGAGTGCAGAGGATTTAATAAATAATAGTGTGCCCATTCTGATAATTAAAGCTTGTGAAAAATAATGACTTGGCCCAGAGGTATATTACCTAGAATACCAGCCTAGTGTCTGTTTCAAAACAGTGATAATTTTTATGTCCTGCCATAAATGATCACTTAAGCAGCTTGAAATAAAAACAGGGCACAGTGCCCCCTGTGCTTGTGGATTTTGTGCTAAAAAGCTGAACTTGCTCTTGAAGAGAAATGCCCATCTGTGCTGAAAATGCCTGTGGACTCTCTCCATGTTTTAATAAATAGTGGACTGCAAAAAGCTTGTGTTGAATGGAGGAGGATGGAGCACGGGAGGTGTCTGTGCAAAAAGAAAGGGGACAAGGGCACACGGGGTCTGGGATGGCTTTGGAAACCATCTGGGAGGTTCTTCCATGTTGTGTCCCCTAAAAAGGTAAGTTGAAGCCCCAACTCCTAGTACCTGTGAGTGTGACTTTATTTGGAAAAAGGGTCTTTACAGGCATAATGGAGATGAAAGTTGAGGTCACACTGGAACTAAGGTGGGCCTTGGTCCAATATCCTTTGTGTCCATAAGGAGATGACCACGTGGGAGTGAAGGAAGCGGAGACTGGAGGCGTGTAGCTGCAGGCCAAGGAAGGCCAGGGACTGATGAGGCAAGGAAGGGAGGGAGCTTGGGAGAGTCAAGGAAGGACTTTACCCTCTGGGTCTTGGAGGGAGAGTGGCCCTGCCAACACCCTGTTTTCAGACTTGTAGACTTTATAACTGGGAAAGAATGAATTTCTGTTGGTTTAAGTTAACCGTTTGTTTGTGCCACTTTGTTACAGTAACTCTAGGAAGCTAGTGTGGAGGTGATGTATAGACTTGCAGAAGGGAAGTAGGCCTATGTGTATGGGGCAGAGGGATGGAGTCGGGGAACTGTGTTCATCCATGTTTTCATCTGCCATTCAGAAAGGAGGCAGTATGGTAATTAAGAACAAAGCTTAGGAATCAAACCAACTTTTGAATTTCTGCTCCTTTTCTATTCTGGGTGACTTTTAATAATAATCATAACCTCTAACATTTACTGATGAATTGATATCCTAGGCCTTGTGGCTTGAGCTAAATATGTCCTGTCTCCATTTTGTAGGAAGGAGCCTGAATCACAAAAAATGTCAGTTGTGCAAAGTCCTTTTTCCTTTTGATGAAGTATATTTGATATATAACATTGTATAATTTGAAGGTTGACATCTTAATCTGATACAGTTGTATATTGTAATATATTGGCCATTGTAGCAATAATTAACTATTCCATTCCACAAGTGGTTAAATAATTAAGTTTTAGGCTCTTAGAAAGTTGGCTTACAATTCAGTTTTGTTGTCTATATTGACTATACTGTGCATCTGATCTCTAGGACTTACTTGCTACTTGTTGCAGATTAGTATTCTTATTTGTATGTACATACATATATAATACATACATTTTTTGATTGGTTGGTTGATTGATTTGAGTGAGTGAGTGAGAGCAAGGGAGCAGGGGAAGGGGTAGCCGGAGAGAGGGAGAGATGCCGTGCTGAGTGCAGAGCATACTGGGGGGCTCGATCTCAGTACCCTGAGATCCCAACCTGAGCCGAAATCCAGAATCAGATGCTCAACCGACTGAGACACCCACATGCCTTGCAAGTTAGTATTCTTAAACAATGTGTTTTATCCTTCCTACCCCCAGCCCCTGGTAAAATCACCAGTAAAATCACCAGTCACCAGTAAAATCACCATTTTACTTTGTTTTTACAAATCTGACCTTTTAAGATTCCACATAGAAGTGATTTCACCCAGTATGTGTCTTTATCTGTCAGACTTACCTTATCTAGCAGAATACTCTCAAGGGGTATCCATGTGTTTGCAAATGGCTAGATGCCCTTCTTTTTCTAGTTAAAAGGCTGGCAAGTGGTTGTGGAGCTGGTGTCTAGTACTTTGGCTCCAGAGGTTCATCTATTAAACCACTATGCAACACCTGAGACTCCATTTTCTCCAGTGTTCAATGGGGAGCATCAAAATACCTGTCACCGAAGATGAAACTCGGTTATTCTGTAAAACTCCTCATCATTAAATAGTTGTAGGCATATAGGAAGCTTAAAAAAAAAAAAAAGTATGGTAAAGACCTGTGTACTCCAGTCTGCTTTCCCTGATGGTAACATCTTCTGTAACTGCAGTACATTGAAACCCAGAAAAGAGACACTGTATAATCTTTATTCAGATGCACCAGTTTTGTTAAATGCTTGCTGTCTGTCTCTGCAGATCTGTCTCTGTTTGTCTGTCTCTCTGGCTTATGCCATGTTATCATATGTCTAGGTTTAGGTAATCACTACCACAGTGAAGAGACAGGATGCTTCCCTCACTGCATAGGAACTCCCTTGGGCTATACTTTCATATTGCCTTCTCTCCCCACACCCATCCCTAAGCCCAGGCTGCTATTAATCTCTCCATCTCCATAATTCTGTCATTTTTGAGCATGTTCTATAAATGAAACCATACTGCCTATAAACTTCAGAGATTGGCTTTTGTCACTCAGCATAATGCCAAATATTTTTTGAGCTTTTCTGTATACCAGGTGCTCTGCAAAAAACCAAGAATAGAAAGTGTCAACCCCTCACTTTTTTAAAGAAAGTTTTTATTTAAATTCCAGTTAGTTAACATACAGTGTAATATGAGTTTCAGGTGTACAATAGAGTGATTCAACACTTCCATACACCACCTGGTGCTCATCATGACAAGTATAACCCTTAATCTCCACCACCTCCTTTACCCACCCCCCACTCACCTCCCTTCTAGTAACCATCAGTGAGTTGAGCTAAGGATCTATTCAACCCTCACTTTAGCTTGAGCTGCTCAACTTGCTGGTTTGCTCTGTTACTGGTGGGAAAAATGTCCCCCAGTTTGAAAAGATCAAGAGGCCATTTTCTTTTTCTGGTGGTAAGCTTTGCCTCATGTCATGGCTTGCATTTCCAACCCATTTTCTTCCTCAAGCCAAACATTTTCAGTACTGTGATTACGGAGTATGTGGAGAGGCTGTCTGGGGGGAAATCTGCCATGGCAGTATTTCATTCTGAATAACTCCATAAATATCCAAATACCCCTTATTGAGATGGTAGCATTGGAGACCTAATGGAGACCTTCTGCAGGTTGTCTGTTTTGGTGTCCCCTCCTAAGCCTTCACAGCTGCATCGTTTGGTGCATTTATGTGCCAAGGTTAATTCCAGATAATCTATATAGCAGGAAGGTGGGAAAAATCTGGAACATAAGTTGGTATGTTAACTGTTTGCGATGTATTGAGATAACTTTTCATTCTATGAGAGTACAAGACAGAGTGGAACAGCTTGTTTTACAAAAAGATGAAAATTCAAATAACCTGGTTTCTGTTCTCTTCCATGTTACTAAGAAGCTGTGTGTCCCCAACAAGTCGACTCCTTTGGACCTCTTTTGTGAGCAAGGCAGGCTCTGGATTATTTGACCTTAGAAGTCTTTTAGCGATGGAAAAAACAATTCTATTTCTGTGTTTTGCGATCCTAGTTTATATAGTCATGACCTCTTGGAACACCAAGAGTAAGGCTGTTTTAAAAAAAGCCTTTGGAAGTCTCCATGATGTCATTCATGACCCATCCGTCAAACCCATGGGCTTCATGACCCACCCACCTTGTTTTACTGTGTTCACCTGGAAGGAGTGTTCCTGCTGCTCTCTTTTGAAGGCTGACATCTCTGTGAATGCTTTAGGGTCCAGCCCCTTTTCACCTTGAACTTCTCTCTCCTGCATCACTTTCTCTCTTTACTGGCTTGCTCATGGCAGCATACGAATGAGCTCTGGCTTTCACGCTTCTTCAAAACAAACAGCCTGCCTCCGGCCACGTCCTCCTCCAGCTTCCACACTATTCCAATTCTCTCTTTTATTGCAAACATATTATGAGTCCGTTGCATTTGCTGTTTCCTCTTCCTGTGTCCTATTCCTCCTTTAGCTGCCTGCAGGTGGATTTCTGGGTTTACCAGGTCCATGAAACTGGACATTGTCTTGAACTTCCTGAGGCCAAGCCTAGCAGGCCCTTTTCTGTCTTCATCTTGGCACCTTCTCAGCATCTTTGAATTCTCTCCTTCTTGATTCATTCCTGTCTTGGTCTCTGCTGTGCCACAGTCTTTCGGCCATTCCTCCTCATTTTTCTTGGGTGGCTTTTCCTCCTCAGGGTTTTGTCTGGAGCTCTTTCTACATCTCTCTACACATTCTGTACAGAGTTTCTCCTCCAGTCCCCTGGCTTTAGACAGTGTCTGAATTTTGATAATTCCAAATATATACCTTTGACCTATCCTCTCCTCTGAGCTTTAAATTTTTGTATTTCCTATTCTACACAGTGATCAGCTTACATGTTTCATAGGAATCTCAAACCTAAATGTCCAGGGCAGACTTCTTTCTTTTTTTTTCTTCCCTAATTTCCTTTTCTCTGTGTCTTCCCTACCGGCTTGCTCAAACTAAACTGCTAGGTTCTAGACCCAAACTGAGGTTTTCCCTTTTTCTCCTTACCTCCTGGGAATCTAAGCCACTGGGGTTGAGCTTCTTGAACTTGTTGTAGGTTGGCCCATTTTCCCAGTTGCCCTCTTCTTTCATCAGCGTTATTACCGTGTCTTATCTGGGTATCCTAAAACATCCTAAGTGGCCTTTTGCTCTTCTGCTTCTGCCTACATTTCATTTCCTCCACAACAGCTAAAGTGATTAAAAAAAATAAAATAAAATTCTATCAGTGCCCTACTTCAAACTGTCCAGTATCTTCTTTTTGCATTTTGAATGGCACTCACACTTCACCAGTCTGCTTTGCCATTGCTACACTCTTTGCACACCAGGCCCAGCCAAGCTGGTCTTCATTCTGGTCCTCCAGCAAGCCACACCCCTTTGCACCTCTTGACCTTGGTCATTTGATATCCACCTGATGCGTCCTTTCCTAAAGTCTTCATATGACTGGCTGCTTAGCAGTCACAGTCAGCCTTAAATATGCCAGCTCCTCAGAGAGGCCTCTGCCTAATCCCTTCTCCTCAAGCACCCCTCTCCCCAACCCATTCATCATGAATCTTATTTTCTTATTAGCCTGCCTGCATCACCATCTGTAGTCCTCTTGTTTTACTTACTTGTACTTATCAATTGTATTTTCCTTGAAGTCTCCGTATTTTCCTTTCTTGTTTATTACTCTGTCCTTCATTTCTAGAACAGAAGTTTTTGAATGAATGAATAGATCTTCAACTGAAAGGCAGTAATGTTTTTTCTGCAGCTTTCTGGAGATATAATTGTCTTAAAACATGTTGTAAGTTTAAGGTGTGCGATGTGTTGATTTGATTTATATATTGCAAAACGATGACCACCATTGCATTAGCTAACCCCTCCATCATGCCGCATTATTACCACTTTTTTTTTTTTTTTGTGGCAAGAACATTTAAGATCTACTCTCTTAGCAACTTTCGCATATAAGATACAGTATTGTATAATCACCAGGCTGTATATTAGATCTCCACAACTTACTCATCTTCTTCCTGAAAGTTTGTACTTTTTAGAAAAAAATTTAGTCATTGTATTACTCGTTTCATAGGTAGAGGTCAGTGATTCATCAATCTTATATATTACCCACTGCTCATTATAACACATACCCTCCCCAATGTCCATCATGAAAATTTATACTCACTGATGAACATCTCCTTATTTCTTCTGAACCTCATCCCTGGGCAACTACCATTCTACTTTTTCTTTCTTTCTTTCTTTCTTTTTTTTTTTTTTTTTTTTTTTAAGATTTTATTTATTTATTTGACACACAGAGATCACAAGCATGCAGAGAGGCAGGCAGAAAGAGGGGGAAGCAGGCTCCCCACTGAGCAGAGAGCCCGATGCAGGGCTCAATCCCAGGACCCTGAGATCATGACCTGAGCCGAAGGCAGAGGCTTAACCCACTGAGCCACCCCTCTTTCACGCCCTGAGGAAAGAGGCCTCAGGGGAAGTGGTCTTTCATCAGGCAGAGAGCCTGGCCATGCTGGCATCTTGATCTCAGACTTCAACCTTTCAGAACTGTGAGAAATCCATGTTTATTGTTGATAAACCACCTGGTCTGTGGTATTTTGTTAGAGCAGCCCAGTGAAAATGAGAAAGCAAGGGTCATACTGTTACTGTGTATGAATTCCAGCAAAAGTGCGCGGTGGGTCCAGGGCTGGTCGGCAACCAGCTGTTCACCATTTAGCTGCTGCTTCCTCCCTTCTAGGACCTTTTGCAGGCCTCCCCCCAGGTACCCCAGTCTCCATGGGTGCCCTTTGCCCTGAGGTTCCATACGTAGGTCTGCTTCGTTCAGTCCTCCTTCCTAAACACGGATCCTGAGGCTGGCTGCCATCTAGGCCATTGATCTGATAATTTCAGCTGGGCTGAAATAGTGGCCAATACTTGAAAGTGCTACCACACTGGCTACTACTACTGTCACAGTAGTCTTGTGGAGACACAAGGCTTGAAAATCGAGGCTTTTTTCTCATCCGGTGGAAATTCCAGGCCGAAGGCAGGATTGGGGATATTTGGGGGCCAAGGGGCCTTCCTGGAGCCTGTAAGTCATCCAGAAGGGGGTGGCTGTCTCAGCTTTGGCATCCAGCAGGCCCAGCATGCTCTCAAAGGGCCCTTCAGAAGTCATTTGCTGTGACGAAGACGCTTACACTGAAAGAGGGAAAGCATCATCCAAATGCATGTGTGTTCATTCGGTGCAGGGGAGTTGAAGTCAGATGCGTCTGCCACGATTACAGGGAAAGGACCGACAGAGCGGTTTACTAGCAGCCACCTTGGAATGTTGTTATTGAGCACTTGACCGTGGGCAGCAATCTCCAGCAAGAGAAGCCCAAGACAAGCTATCAGACTGAATGGGAAAGGAAATGTCTCAGCTTTCACCCAATGTTCATGCCCGATATACATTAAGATTCTGTTGTTCATTGCCTAACATACGTACATGTATATGTATCCATATACATATGTAACTTTTTATTTTGGAATAATCTTAGATGTATAGAAAAATGATAATGATATGGTAGAGTTCCTATGTACCCTTCACCTAGCTTTGCTTAATGTTCTATTCAACTTTCGGAGCCATAACTTTTTGCCCTAGTGAAGAAAATTGTTCACTTACCTCGTCTCTCCTTACAACCAGCTATGTGCCAGGCATGGTGCTAGGCACTAGGGATAGAACAATGAGTAAAACCCAGTCCCTCCTGCCTTCATGAGTCTGATAATGCAACTTAGTGGATTGTAAAGTGTGGTCTCTGGATCATCAGCATCGCCTTGGAACTTTTAGAAATGCGAGTTCTCAGGCCCCATCCCATATGGGATCTAAGAACTTGCAGAGTAAGGCCCAGGACTCTGTATTTTTAACCAGCCCTCCCGTGGATTCTGATGCATGGTCAAGTCTGAGAACCGGTCTTGAGGGGAAAAAGAAATCTTAAGTAAATAGAAAAAGGTGGTGATTTCACAATGGGAGGTAGAGCTTTAGGAACATATAATTGGGAGAGCTTGTCTAATCTGGAATGTAGGAAAGACTTGGTTGAAAAAAGGTATTTAAATTGCTGTCTGGAAGATGAGGAGGAGTGAGCCAGGTGGAGTGGTGGGTGAGGTCACTGCCAGAAACCAGGGCAAGAGACTTGACAGGCTAAATCTGGGCTCTCCAGCCACTCTAAAACTCCGAAAGATTAGTTTGGGGTTAAACCACTAGTTAAATCTAGCTTAATTAGAAAATCCAATTAACTAGTTCTTGGCATTTCCTGAATATTTCAGTTAGTGAAGATTTTAAAAATCAAATCTGTGTTGCATTTAGGGGATTATTTTCATTAAAAAGAAAGAGCTCTGTGATAAGGGATAGAAACCCATTGTCGCATGGACTGTACTTATAATATTAGCTCTGTGAGCCTGCTGAGCTCACTTCACTCTGGTAGCCTCCTTCCTTGTTCTTACCTGTAAAATGAGGGGGCTGGGCTCTGTCCGTCCAGCCATTTCCTCTCTGACTTCATGATCCAGAAATTACTATAAATATTATCGTATTGCTGTTTACTTTTAAAAAGTACATTTATATTCCTTTCCTTCTATAGCTAATTCTACACATTGCCTACTGGAGACTGCAAGAGTGCTTTCCTATTCTTTTCTCTGAAATTACTGCCATAAGTTTATCCCATAAGGATATATTATTTGCTCTAATGATCCGGTAATTATCAGGTAATGAAATGGCCAACCGTAAGTATATTATTAGGAGCAGTTGCTGTGTGGAATTTTTTTGTCATGCAATTAGAAGAGTTACTTACCTTTTAGTAATGCCTAGGAAGTTACATGCTGAGGAGACTGAAAATAGAGAACTAGGCTTCCATGTTCTGCTGAAGTAAGTGCGAAGACCACACGTGAAAAGTCTACCAAGCCGAATGCCATGGACTAGAGCTGAAAGCCATGCTTTGTCTTTCGGTTTGCAGTGTGCCCCACTGTCATTAATTGGAACCGTTCCCCAAGGAGAGCTGGATTAGGCAGCTGCATTTCCAAGCTGACCATCCTGACTTACATTGTCCCTCTCAGTCCTTGACTGGGGAAAAGTTTCATTATGAGAGTATTAATGCTGATGGGCAGAGGGTTTTATATTCAAAGTCAGGCTCAGGATAGGTCCTTAATTGAAAGGAATTTTTAACCACCTTGCATTCAGGCCCCTTCTGCAGCTTCTGGAGCTGTTACTTGGATATCAGGCCCTCCCCTGTCTGCATTACGAACTTGGTCCTGAATGTGGAGATTGCAGTGATGAATTTTGGCCTCTTAGATTTTTAACTTTGATCTTGGCAGCCCCCAAACTGACACTTAATGGGATGTGTCTCTAAAATGTTTCATCCGGCCAATGAGAAGGTGTTAGGCATTCTTAGTTGGGCAGACTCCTCTTCTACCCACATTCGGTTATCCTTTATCTGCACTGACAATTGTCGTGGGTGTTCTGCTTTCTAGCTACATGTGAACCATTTCCCATTCTCCACTGGAGACTCCTAGAGGACAAAGTCCGTAGCCCATTCATGATAGCATGATAATATCAGCTAACACCCGAGAGTGCTAAAGTTAAGCACTTGACATTTCATTTATTTCCCTTACGTCTGTGAACAGAACTACACAACACACCCAACAGTGTATGGGGGGCCTTCTCCACAAAATAGGTATTTTGAGTCCTATTTTATAAATGAGAAAACTGAGGTGCAGAGAGGTTCAACAGCTGCTTGAGGGACCCTGAGCTACTTGGTGCTAGAACCAGCATTCAGATCCATTTCTCCAACTCAAGCCTGTGCTCTGAATACTTTGTCTCTCAAAATAACCAGAGACTTCTAACATCACAGGAACTCAATAAATCATGGGAGAATGTCAGAGTGACTCTTCATCTAGGTTGTATGACAAGCTTTGGGGATGGTGAAAATGCAGGAGAGGGCTAAAGGGTGCATACTTGGGAAGTATGTAGACAGTAAGAGAGGGTCTGAGCTATGTTTTTCATGTAGCTATGTTTTTCATGAGTGTCCAAATACCTGATTAAGCCAAAGGAACAGCCGTATTGCTTGTTATCCTGGCCATGCTAACATTCAGCCATCACCGGCAGGAGCAATATTGTTGTTGAACTGGTTTGTTTCCCATGCTGTTTGGTTGATTACATCATTACTTCAAGTCTCATGTAATAAGCTGTGGTACAGTTGTTAGCTGGATCTGATGCAACTACTTTTTTGCTCAAGGCAATCTTCATAGGTTTAAGGAATCCTTTCTGGGGAGTTAAATTACTCAGAGGGGGATCTGTGTGATTATTGTTCTCTCATTCCACTCTATTGCTTGCCATGCTCTGCCCGGCCATTCTATCCCACTTTTTTCCTGCTATAGCATTTCATTCTAAAACAAAAAACAAGGGATTGAATGTTTGTGCCCCCCAAGATTCATATGTTGAGATCTGAACCCCCAGTGTGATGGTATTGGGAGGTGGGGCCCTTGGGAGTTGATTAGGTCATAAAGGTCAAGCCATCACAAATGAGATTAAGGACTTTATAAAAAAGACCCAGGGAGTTTCCCTGTCCCTTCAGCCCTGTGAGGACACAGTGAGAAGACTGCTGGTGGTCTATAACCAGTACGCAGGCTCTCTCCAGACACCAGATTGGCCAGGACCTTGATCATGGACCTCCCAGTCACCTCAACCATTTATAAGCTACCCGGTAAATGGTATTCTGTTCTAGTAGCTGAATGGACTGAAACAAGTCCTATGTGCCAAATACTGTGTTAGATATTGAAGACCTACACCTAAATGCTTAATCTGGGGATCAGATTCGACAGATTTTGTCCTTACCTAGCTTAGTGTCTGATAAGGAAATAAGAAAACAGGTAATAACAGTGCAGGCAGGTGAGCTCTATAGAAAGGTACTACAGGGAGGATGGGAGCTTGGGTTGCTGGTGGGGTGGGGTTTCATACATGAGTCAGAACAGGTCCTTGGAGAGAGTGACTTATCACCTGAGAGAGGAAAAGAAAATAGTTGGAAACAGGGCATTTTAGCCATCCAATAAGAGGAAGCAAGTTGAAGACCAACACCCCCCCCCGCCCCCCCGCCGCCTCTTTTCAAAAGATTCAGTTTGCCTGTGGTTTGAGATGCCCAAAATTGGTGAACTGGAAGCAGGTCGTACTCATTTCCCTTGTGTTTCTTCTCATGGAAGTCGATAGTACAGAATGGCAGTGCTTGTGACCTAAGGGGTGATCTGATATTCAGAGAACTCCATAAGATTCAGGGAGTCAGAAGAGGGCAGAATAGAGAATTTGGGTATTTCTAGAATCATTCAGCTTTAAAGGGAAACCCTAAACCTGATTTCTGGAAAATTATTTTCCTGGTCAGATTTGTGTTGCTGGAATTAGATGGGAAAGGTCAAGAGTTGTCTCTTGAACTCAGTTTCTGTGGATTCATCTAGAATATGGTTGGCCTAGGCAGGGACGCCTGGGTGGCTCTGTTGGCTCAATGCCTGCCTTTGGCTCAGGTCAGGATCCCAGGCTCCTGGGATCGAGTCCATCAGACTCCTTGCTCTGCTGGGAGCCTGCTTCACCCTCTGCCTGCTGCCCCCCACGGCTTGTGCTCTCTTTCTCTCTCTGACAGATAAATAAATAAAATCTTTAAAAAAAGGGAATATGGTTGACCTTGTGTACATTTAACAATATACTACTAATTTTTAAGGGGCGTTCTGTGCAGATTCCTTTCAAATACACAATTACTTGTTTTTGGACCTCCAAATCCTGAAGGTACTTTTAAGAGAAATTCTAAAAATTGAAAAAAAATTTTAAAAATTCTTTAAGAATTTTCTGATTTTATTTGGGATCCAGTCATAAATGCTAAAAGCAACACCTTTCCCTTTCTTTTAATAAGGAGGTTGTATCTCCAATTCAGAATAGTGGTTAGTTTTTAGGGATATTGAAGAGAATGTAGAGGTGAGGATGGCCTCTTAGGGTCCCAAACCAACTGTGATAGTAATTCCTAAAACTTTTCTCAGAGTTTGCATTAATACTTCTCTTTCCCACTCTGACTTCACTGCTATCTTCTTGGCACTTCTTAAACAATGAAAAATTCTTTCTAGTTATTTCTAGGAATTAAATTCTAACTGTTAAAGGCTTCGACTATAGATTCACTGATTTATTTTTCATTTTTTATTTTTTGACTAAGAAGCTGGTCAGCAATTTCTGTGTTGTCAGTATATTTGTGGTTTTCCAAAAAACTGGATCTTTTATTTCTATAGTGTTTTAGGAAAGACAGTAGCAAATCCTCAGGGCTTTGCATAGTAAAGAATTTGGCCTTGCCCAGAGAGTCTTGGCCTTTGTTTTTGTGTCTGGCAAGTAATGAATGTCATATCTGGCAGGAATGTCTTTTTTTTAGGAAAGAGACTGGCTACATCCAGTAGTCACGGAGTAGGGGCTCACCATCCCAGAAAGACCAACCGTGTGATTTAGGATAGGAGCTTTGGGTCACACTGGGAGCTGAAACCAACCACACTGACAGTCCTGTGTAATGGAGCCCCATTAGGGATTGAATTGTATACCCTCAGAAGATATGTTGAAGTTCTAACCACCCCTCCCTATGTCCCACCAACTATGACCTTATTTGAAAATAGCATTATCACAGATATAATTAATTAAGATGAGGTCATTCACCATGTGAATTGGAAAAAGAAGGAAACAGAAGAGGAGAGATGTCTAGTGACAAAAGATGCAGGGCTAGGACCGATGTATCTATAAGCTAAAGAATGCCTTCAGGCAGCAGAACCTAGAAGAAACAAGGTAGGATTATCCCTACAAGTTTCAGTTGGAGTTAGGACCTGCCAACACCTTGATTTCAGACTTCTATCCTCCAGAATTATGAAAGGAAAAAAAATTTATGTGGTTTTCAGCTGCCTTTTTTTTTCTTTTAATCCTATAATGTATTATTTGCCCCAGGGGTACAGGTCTGTGAATCATTAGGGTTACACACTTCACAGCATTCACCATAGCTAAATACCTTCCCCCATGTCCATAACCCAGCCACCCTATCCCTACCTCCCCACCCATGCCCCAGCAACCCTCAGTTTGTTTCGTGAGATTAAGAGTCTCTTATGGTTTGTCTCCCTCCCAATCCCATCTTGTTTCATTTTTTCCTTCCCCACCCCACACAACCCCCCAGCCTGCCTTTCAAATTCTTCATATCAGAGAGATCATATAATTGTCTTTCTGATTGACTCATTTCACTTAGCATAATACCCTCTATTTCTATCCACGTCATTGCAAATAGCAAGATTTCATTTCTTTTGATGGCTGCATAGTATTCCATTGTGTATGTGTGCGTGTGTGTGTATAGATTGGTATATATAAATTGATGTGTGTGTGTGTGTGTGTGTGTGATCACATCTTCTTTATCCATTCATCTGTTGAAGGACACCTAGGTACTTTACATAGTTTGGCTATCGTGGACATTGCTGCTATAAACATTTGGGTGCACGTGCCCCTTCGGATCACTACATTTGTATCTTTAGGGTAAATACCCAGTACTGCAATTGCTGGGTCATAGGGTAGTTCTATTTTCAACTGTTTGAGGAACCTCCATGCTGTTTTCCATAGTGGCTGCACCAGCTTGCATTCCCACCAACAGAGTAGGAGGGTTCCCCTTTCTCCACATCCTCGTCAGCATCTGTCATTTCCTGACTTGTTGATTTTAGCCATTCTGACTGGTGTGAGGTGATATCGCATTGTGGTTTTGATTTGTATTTCCCTGATGTCGAATGATGTTGAGCACTTTTTCATGTGCCTGTTGGCGATCTGGATGTCTAACATTTCTTTGCAGAAATGTCAGCTGCCTTTTTTGGGTGGTATTTTGTTATGGCATCTCTAACAAACTAATACATGATCAATAAAAGTGGATAAAGAAGATGAATATAATGGAGTATTATTCAGCCAAGAACTTTTTGCCATTTATGACATCATGGACAGTTCTTGAGGGTATTAGGTTAAGTGAAATAAGTCAAACAGAGAAAGACAAATACCATGTGCTCTCAATTATATGTGGAATCTAAAACTACAGAACTAATAGAAACAGTGTAGAATGTAATTACCAGAAGCTGGAGGATGGAGGAAAGGGGAAGATGTTAGTCAAAGGGTAAGAACTTTCATTTAGAAGATGAATGAATTCTAGGTATCGAATATATGATATAGTGACTTTAGATGACACTAAAGATGTCATCTAAAGACCTAAAGATATAAAGATGACTTTAGATATTTGGAAGTTGCTAAGAGAGGAAATCTTAAATCTTAAATGTTCTCACAGAAAAAGAAATGGTAATTATGTGACATGATACAGTAGTCCGCTAACACTGAATGGTAATCGTTTTGCAATATATAAGTGCATCAGATCAACATATTGTACACCTTAAACTTAGGCAATCTTATATGTCAAATATGCCTCAAAGCTGGACAAAAATAAATAATTCCCATTTGCGTGTGCATAACTTGCCTTGTTATATTTGTATTTTCAATAAGTGCTTTTCATTTTAAAAAGAAACTTCTGTCTTAACAATAGAGAACAAACAGATGGTTACCAGAGGGAAGGTGGCTGTGAAATAAGTGATGGAATTGAAGAGGACCTTTACCTGGATGAGCACTGAGTCATGTATAGAATTGTTGAATCACTATATTGTGCACCTGAAACTAATATAACACTATACTGTTATTAAAACAAACAAAAAAAAAACTTAATTAGAAAAAAAGGAAAAGGAAACTTCTGTTGCCTGGTCTTCTCCTCACAAAATGAAAGTCTCTGGCTCTCATTCTTTCTTTGCATATATGAGCAACAGAGACATGTATTTGCCCTTTACAGTCTCCAACACTCTTCATTGTGTAGACCCACGTTTCTGTTTGGTATGATTTTTTTTTTTTAAAGATTTTATTTATTTATTTGACAGAGATCACAAGTAGGCAGAGAAGCAGACAGAGAGAGAGGAGGAAGCAGGCTCCCTGCTGAGCAGAGAGCCTGATGCGGGACTCGATCCCAGGACCCTGAGATCATGACCTGAGCGGAAGGCAGAGGTTCAACCCACTGAGCCACCCAGGCGCCCCTGTTTGGTGTGATTTTACTTACATTCAACTTTAACGGTTTTGGGAGTGTAGGACTGCTAATGAATTCTCTCAGTGTTTGTTTGTCTTTATTTATTTATTTAAGTTCAATTAACCAACATACAGTACATTATTAATTGTTTTTTTTTTAGTTACTCTCTTTTTTTTTGAAAGTCAGGTATATTTCATTGTCAGCACTGACTTTTTTTTTTAAAATTTTAAGATTTTTATTATTTATTCGACACATCACAAGTAGGCAGAGAGGCAGGCAGAGCGAGGCGGGAAAGCAGGCTCCCCGCTGAGCAGGGAGCCTGATGCAGGGCTTGATCCTAGGACCCTGAGATCATGATTTGAGCTGAAGGCAGAGACTTAACCCACTGAGCCACCCAGGTGCCCCCATCATTAGTTTTTGATGTAGTGTTCAATAACTTATCAGTTGAGTATTAACACTCAGTGCTCATCACATCACAAGCCCTCCTAATGTCCATCACCCCTCTTCCTACTCCCCTCCCTTCTGTAACCCTCAATTTGTTTTCCAGAGTCAACAGTTTCTCATGGTTTTTCTCCGTCTTTGTTTCTTCCTACTCAGTTTTCTCTCCCTTCCCCCAGGATCCTCTGCACTATTTCTTACATTCAACATATGAGTGATACCATATGATAATTGTCTTTCTCTGCTTGACTTATTCCATTTAGCATAATCCCCTCCAGTTCTATCCATGTCGATGTAAACAGTAGGTATTCCTCCTTACTGATGGCTGAGTAATAGTCCATTATATATATGAACCATAAGAAAAGAAATTCAAAACAATATAAAACACATGTAAAGGATATTGCTGAATGATCTTCAGGTGGACTCTGCAAAGGCAGTGAGTGCAGAGGGAGAGGGAGTGCCATCTTGTTCTGGGGCTGGTCTCCTGCTCCAAACAAAGGGGCCAGCAGGGCACCGGCAACTCCAGACTGCTTCTAGCGACAGCCAAGTGCCTCCCTTTCCAACCTCGCAAAGTGTCAAACTGTGTCAAGGGAGGGTCATAGTGGGGCTGTGCTGCACTGAGGATCCGGGAGAGTGAGCTCTGTGGCACATTGATGGAGCTTGGTGACAGGTGAGCATGGAATTTCACATGGACATTCTGACTTCAGCATTGTGGGCAATGACCAGATATCTTCTACAGTGGCTACAGGAAGAAGCATCAATCTTTGGCCTCAGGAGCCTCTCTGGTGAGAGATTCTTCACACAAGTGCACTGTGTCCTATGGTTGGCAATGACCTCTGGGATTGCCACAGATGTGGGTTTCCCAAAGCAGACCAGACCAGGTTTCAGTTCAGTCATGCACAGAGACATCAGGGTTTGCTCGTTTCATCAGCATTATTGTAACACCAGCCAGATTTTACATAAGAACTGGACCTCCTCCTTTTTCACGGAAAGTTGTTTTTTTGTTTCATTTTTGTTTATGGTAGTAAAGGTAGGGGGTGGGGTGGTGAATCATGCTTTGATTGTTTTTAAATTTTATTTAAAGGATGTTATAAATTGGGGCCAGTAGAATTTGAACCAACTCCTGCACAGGGCAGTGTAACATGGGAGTAGAGAAGCCCCCGTAATTGCCAGGACCAGCCTCTTCTCTTTTGCGGATGAAATAGCTCTGGGTCTGGGGGAAGTGAATGAGTGAAATACAAACCAAATGCAGGAAAGTGGGAGTTGAAAGGGCAGAGGAAGAAAAGGAACAGCAACTTTTTTTTTCTTAATCTTAAGGGCTAAATGTAAATGGACATTTTTGGGTCAATTTGGATAAGAAAAGAAACACCATTCTTTTTTTTTTTTAATATTTTATTTATTTATTTGACAGACAGAGAGCACAAGTAGGCAGAGAGGCAGGTAGAGAGAGAAGAGGAAGCATGCTCCCTGCCAAGCAGAGAGCCTGATGCGGGACTTGATCCCAGGACCCTGGGACCATGACCTGAGCCGAAAGCAGAGGCTTAACCCACTGAGCCACCCAGGCACCCCAAGACACACCATTCTTTTAAAGTAGATCGAAGCAGTGATTTTTAAAACAAAGAAAGCAGAACTAGAAAACATTGTAAGTTTTTAACCCTTTCTCTACAGGTTACCTAGACCACTTTTGATTAAGAAAACTGTAGAGGGGCGCCTGGGTGGCTCAGTGGGTTAAGCCTCTGCCTTTGACTCAAGTCATGATTCCAGGGTCCTGGAATCGAGCCCCACATCGGAATCTCTACTCAGCGGGGAGCCTGCTTCCCTACCTCTTGCTCCGCCTGCCTCTCTGCCTACCTGTGATCTCTGTCTGTCAAATAAATAAATGAAATCTTAAAAAAAAAACCCAAAATGTAAAGGGGTAGTAACTGACATAAGCAAAAGCCAAGTGGTGACATTTATCAATTTTCCACAGAGTCTTGCTTCGCAGGGTGTCTGAATGCATTGCTGGCCGTCTCTGCTCACATTCACTGGAATAGGTTGTGGCAGAATTTAGTACATAGCTCGCTTCTTCCTATATTTCTTTGTAAACTCTTAAGCATTCTTACAGAATTTTTTAAAGGTTCTTAGAGGATTCTTCAGCTAGGTGAGCCCAAAGTGGGTGCTTGGGCTGGGGATTGTTCACTAAGGCTATGGGGGACTGGATTACTTGGACGGTTTTGATTGCTGGCTTCCAGTTTTCAGTGCTAAGTACTGGCAGAGAGACCTATCCCTTTTTGTGGATGTCCGGGTGATCTTTGTTTTAAATGTGATCTTCAGTGGTTTGAATGGGTCCTCTGCTGGAAAGTTGATTTTGATTCTGAAGGTCCCCTTATATGGAGGGTTGTCAGGAACAGTAAGCCCTTGCCAAGGCAATAAATTAGCTTCATCAACCTGGATATTATGGGAGTTTTTCATTCTACATTTGCATATTTCTTCAAGCTCCTTCATCAGCCTCCTACTGGCTGCCATCTTGGATCTGCTGCTGCTGCCTAAGCCACATCTTCTTTATCCATTTATCTGCTGAAGGACATCTCAACCCCTTCTACAGTTTGGATATTGTGAACATTGCTGCAATGAACACTGGGGTGCAGGGGCCCCTTTATTTCACTACATCTGTATCTTTGGGGTAAATACCCAGTAGTGCAGTTGTGGGGTCATAGGGTAGCTCTGTTTTATATTTCTTGAAGAACCTCCATACTGTTTTCCAGAATGGCTGTACCAGCTTGCATTCCCACCAACAGTGTAAGAGGGATCTCCTTTCTCCACTTTCCTTGCCAACATTTGTTGTTTGCTATTCTCTTAATTTTAGCTATTCTAACTGGTATAAGCTGGTATCTTCATTGTGGTTTTATTTGTATTTCCCTGAAGACAAGTGATGTGGAGCATTTTTTCAACTGTCAGTTGGCCATTTGTGCGTCTTCTTTGGGGAAATAACTGTTCATGTCTTCTGTCCATTTCTTGACTGGATTACTTGTTCTTTTGGTGTTGAGTTTGACAAGTTCTTTAAAGAGTTTGGATATTAGCCCTTTATCTGATATGTCATTTGTGAATATCTTCTCTCATATTCTGTAGTTGCCTTTTAGTTTTGTTGACTGTTTCCTTTGCTGTGCAAAAGCTTTTTATCTTGATGAGGTCCCAGTAGTTAATTTTTGCTTTTGTTTCCCTTGCCTTTAGAAATGCGACTTGCAAGAAGTTGCTGTGGCTGAAGTCGAAGGGTTTGCTGCCTATGTTCTTCTCTAGAATATATTTTTAAAAATTTTATTTACTTATTTGACAGAGAGCAAGCGAGAGAGGGAACATGAGCAAGGGTAGCAGGAGAGGAAAAAGCAGGCTGCCCACTGTGCAGGGAACCTGATGCAGGGTTCGATCCCAGGATCCTGGGATCATGACCTGAGCCAAAGGCAGATGCTTAACAACTGAGCCACCCAGCACCCCTAGGATTTTAATGGATTTCTGTCTCGCATTTATATTTTGTTTGTCTTTTAAAAACTGTATTTTACCTCAATTTTAAAAAGAGAATTTAATTGTGTATAAAATTCCAAGTTGACCATCATTGTGATCATCATTGCTTTAAATATTATTTCTGCTCTCTGTCCATTCTGGGACTCTGATTACCCATATGTAAGACTGCTGATACCATCCCACAGGTTACCGATGCTGTTAATTTTTTTTCAGTCTTTTTTTTTTTTAATAGATATTTTTCTAGTGCTTTATTTGTTGGTAGTTTCTGTTGCACTGTGCATAGTTTCAATCTCAGGTTTCTTTCTTCTTCTTCTTCTTCTTCTTCTTTCAATATTTTATTTATTTACTTGACGGAGAAAGAGTGCACAAGCAGGGGGAATGAGTAGCAGACAGAGTGAGAGGGAGACAGAGCCCCAATAAGGACTTGTTCCAGGATCCTGGGATCATGACCTGAGCCAAAGACAGATGCCCAATGGACTGAGCCACCCAGACATCCCTAATCTCACATTTTTTTAGCAAGGTTGTCTTTGCTGTTAATGTTAATCAGTGAATTTTTATTTTGATAATATACTTCTGACTCTAGAAGTTTTGGGGCCTTTAAAAGTATCTTTTAATTCTCTTCTCAACTTGTTCATTTTTTTCCTTAAATACTAGAATATAGATGTAATAGCTGTTATCAAATCCTTGTGTTCTAATGTTTTGTGTTCTATAATCCTTGTGTTCTATAGTTTTCTTTCTGTTTCTATTGATTAATTTATGGGTCACATGCTCCTACTTCTTGACAGTCTAGTAATTTTTAATTGAATGCTAGACACTGCATATTTGATTTATTCAGAGTATCAATTTTGTTATCTTCCTTTAAAGAATGTTGGGCTTTGTTCTGGGAGACAATTAACTTGTCCTTGTTCAGCTTAATCTTTTCCAGTCTTACTGTAAAGCTTTATTATGTCAGGCATAGTTAGCATTTACTTTAGGAATATTTTAGTTCCACTACTTTCGGGGTTAGTTTTACTTTAATTTTCACTAATTTTAGGCCTTTTAGGGTCCCTTCCGAATTTCCTGGATAGTCACTGAGAACTCTTTCCACTTGCTATTGGGAGTTTGAAAGATTCTCAGATCTGTGCCAGTCTGGAAACCATTCTGCTCATAGATCCCTTGTTACTCTTGGCCTTATCTCATGGAAGTTCACTTTACACATAGGCATATTCTATAGAGATTCCAGGTTATCTCAGTGGAGACTTTGAAGTTCTTTGTGTCTAACTACTCTCCTTTCTAGAAATGTTCCTTGCAACCTCCAGATACTTGAAATACCCTGAACTTCAATCTCTGTTACCTCAATTTAGTGAGACCTCCATGTTTGGGACCCTGCTACTCTCTGCACCAAACCCCATACCTGCTCTGTGGTCAGGAGTCTGCCTCTAATTAGAAACCTGGGCAATCATTGAGATGACCTCATTAATTTCCCTTCTTTCATGGATCACAGTTTTGCATTTCTCATTATCCAGTGTCTGAAGCCTGTTTCGTAAGTTTTGTCCATTGTTATACTTTTTTAAGGTGGAAGTTAGACTTGGTCTCTATTATTCCATCTTGGCCATCTCTGAATAAAACAAGACATCTCATGTAATAAAGAATTTAATTATTTGAATATTTAATCTGCATCAGTTCTGTCATCTTTGATTATTAAGGATGTTTGAAGCTTATTTCTAGACTTTAGTTTAGGGATTCATTGGAAGTTGACATTTTGGGTAAACCATCCTATCTCTCCTCTCTTCAGTTCAGAAATGTTTGTCCCATCCAAAATGTCATAAAGTTATATTCTTTCTACTGGTTTCAGCATGAATTAGTGTCATTCTATGACTTAGTCTTAATAAAGATATAATAGCCCCATAGTTCTGTGGTTTTGAAGTTGGTATTGACAGAGGAATCAAGAGGCAAAAATGGTTGTCTTTTTTGATTGTAAATACAGTAGTCCCACTTTTTCATAGGGGATATATGTCCTAAGGTCCCCACTGGATACCTGATATGGTGGATAGGACTGAACTGTATGTTTTTTCCTATACATACATACCTATCTGGATTATACATAGTAAAAGATTAATGCAATGATTGGTGATATAGTTAAACAAATAAAACAATATACTGTAATAAATGTATGTGGATGTGGTCTCTCCCTTTTTCAAAATATCTTAGTACTCTGTAATCTTTTGGTAAATACCTAGTAGCACAGGAACACCTGGGTGGCTCAGTCAGTTAAGCGACTGCCTTTGGCTCAGGTCATGATCCCAGGGTCCTGGGATAGAGCCCTGCATCGGGCTCTCCACTCAGTGGGAAGCCTGCTTCTCCCTCCTCCTTTGATCTCTCTCACTTTCACTCTCTCTCAAATAAATAAATAAAATCTTATGGAAAAAAAAAAAAAAAACCTAGTAGCACAATTGGTGGATCATAGGGTAGTTTTATTTTGAAAAGGGTAGGGTAGATATATACTGATGTTTACAGGAGCATTATCTACAATAGCCAAATTATGTAAATTACCCAAATGTCCATTGGCTAATGAATGAGAAAAGAATATGTTGGGTGTGTGTGTCACACACACACACACACACACACACACACACACAGGAATATTACTCAGCCATAGAAAGGATAAAATCTTGCCATTTGCAATTATACAGTTGGAAGTGGAGAGAATTATGCTAAGTGAAATAAGTCAGAGAATGAGAAATACCATATGATTTAACTCATGTGGAATTTAAGAAACAAAACAAAGGATCACAGAGGGAAAAATGAGAGAGAAACAAAGAAACAGACTCTTAACTATAGAGAACAAACAGATGGTTACCAGAGGGGATCAAGCTAGGGGGATGAGTTAAATAGGTGGTCGAGATTAAGGAGTACACATGTCATGAACATCGAGTATTGTATGTAAGTGTTGAATCACCAAATTGTAGCCTGAAACTAATATTACATTGTGTATTAACTAACTAGAATTAAATAAAAATTTAGAAAAAAAGGAAAAAACCCCCACAAATATCTTAGTATTCTGTACGCACCTGCCATTTTCTTGTGATGATGTGAGATGATAAAATGCCTACATGATGAAGTGAAGTGAGGTGAACAATGTAGATATTGTGACGTAGTGTGAGGTGACTAATGATCTTCTGATACCTCAGAAAGAGGTTTATCTGCTTCCAGACCACAGTTGACCGTTGGTAACTAAAACTACAGAAAGCAGGACCATGGATAAAGGAGGTGGGGGAGCCTATTGTACAGGTAACATTGCCTGATAGTTCCATCTAATCTTTTATCAACTTGCCTATGTGTGCTAACTAGCTGTGTGAACTTTTAGAAGTAACTTACTTTTATACCTCAGCGACCTTATCTTTATTTGTAAGTGTACTTTCCTGGTAGAATGATTGTGAGGATTAAGAACTTAATATGTCAAGAGCTCAGAACCTAGTGATCACTTAATAAATGTTAGCTATTTTCTGGCTTCTTTACATATTTTTTTTCTTAAAGCTTACGGCCCTACTTATACTTTTCAACTCTGTTTCCTGCTAGTTAAGATTTTAATGAAGTAAGGTAATTAGGTCAAAAAGTATAGCAGATACGTCAGGAAATATGTTAATACCTAGAAATATTTTCAGAGATAGTTGAAAGTATACTGATGACATTGCATGATTGTAGAATGCATAGCAGCCTACCATACAATGTAACTTCAATAAGATGAAAACAGAGAGGGAGGCAAACCATTCAGACACAACAACTGGATATTTTAAAAAGTAAAAACTAAAGATTTTACTGTGAAAATTATAATAAATTGCCATCCCTTATTTTTGAGTAGTGCTTCAGTGTAGTTTTTCAGATACTATTTCAGTTGGCTCCTCTCCCTAAGCTATAGGATAATCAAGAGTGAGTTTAAGGGGTGCCTGGCAGCTTAGTCTGTTAGGCAGACATTTTGGCGCAGGTGGTGATCTCAGAGTCCTGAGATCGAGCCCCCCAAAGGTTTCCTGCTCAGTGGGGAGTCTGCTCCTCCCCCTCATTCCCCACTCCACCCCCCACTCCGGTGCATGCTGTCTCTCCCTCTCTCCAAAAAAAGAAATCTTAGGAAAAAAACACCAAAAACTTAGGGGTGCCTGGGTGGCTCAGTCAATTTAGCATCTGCCTTCAGCTCAGGTCACGATCTCAAGCTCCTAGGATGAAGCCCTGCATCAGGCTTCCTGCTTAGCAGGGAGTCTGCTCTCCCTCTGCCTGCTGCACCCCCAGCTTGTGCTCTCGGTCTCTCTCTCTCTCTCTCTCAAATAAATAAATAAATAAATAAATAAATAAAATCTTTTAAAAGACAAAAGGAAAAAACAACAACAACAAAAAAAACCCAGTCATTTTGAAAGGTAGGTTTCTACAATGAATTCTGGAACACTGAAAAGAAATGAGAAAAAAAGATCATTTGGATCACTAAAAAAACCAAAAAAAAATAGGTTTCTGATTTTCATTAAAATATGATGACTTGCCCAGAATTATTATTTATATTTAGGAAGAAATTTAAATTGTTGAGTTTTTAAAGATTAAACTGTCCTGGCTGGTACAGCTTATTGATGTTTGTTTAACTTAAGATTTTAATTCCAATGTCTGTAATTCAGCAATAATGATAACTTTGGTCTTGACAACTTTCAGCTCTGGAATAGGAAATAACATATTTCATTTTCTGAGCCTTTTGGGCATCTAGTATTTTTGAACATTATACTAAAAGAATTAAGAAAAGACCTCTTAAAAAATAAACTGATAGTAAGGAGGTAAGAATAATAAAAACATTTTTCTACATATTCTCCCTTCTTTTAAACTTATAAAACTCTTCATGTATTTAGTAAAAGATTCAGGTTAAATGAGCACTCGACCTCTAAGGGATAAGAAAGGTGGCATTTTTAATACTTCTACTAGTCAATTTTGAAAGGCAAATATTTTCATGATTAAAGAGTTTGGCAATTCAAATTATTACTGAAGTTTTTTGAATAAAAAAAGTGTATAATTTTGATTAGGATAAAAGAAGCTCTTTTCTAATTCAGTAAAAATGATACTTGAATACTTCTACCTTTAAATCAAGTTTATTACAGTTGGGGCTCTCACTTGGCCAGTTAGAACTGATCAAACGTAGCGTGTGTAATCTGTCAATTTTATTTTTTGGACTTTGTGCACTGGGGCTAAGTAGGCCCCAGTGGCTATAAATATGACTAATATTATTTAAATAAATGATATCATCTCCTATACAGCACTGCTGAACTATTTCATAATGGACAGCTGGACTGATCCAGGCCAACATAATGGGGGAAGGGTTTGTCTTGAATGATCTGTCAGCCTCTTTGGCCAAGATCCTGTATTTCAAGGCTTTCCTTCTCTTCCTCTGGAACTGACTCTCCTCCATCCTTTTGTTCTAGTTCATTTTGGCCAGATAGCATTTGGAGTGGTAATTCACAGTAAGCTCTCAGTAGCTTAGAATTATTTTCTCAGTGAATAAACTTATATTTATATATTTATATCTTAAAGAGGGTTTAGCAAAAGGGCACAGCCCCAAAGAACCCCAAATGGTAGCATTTTGGGTTTTAAAATGGGGAGAATTTTTGGTCTTTGGGTATTGGAAGCCATGCTATACCCATTCTATGAATATTAGTAAATGGCATGGGCTAATAAATCCAATCCTGTTGGTAAGGAAAAAAATTACTAAGAATTCTGGAAAGAAATAGTGGATCATGAACTAACAACTGCCTAATTGAACCAATAATTATTGAATTCCGACTATATGCTCTAGTTTTCTTGCCCATCTTAGATTGTGGTGGCTACATTTTTAGAAGTCTAAGTCAAGATATATATAAAAAATCATTTTCAGATTTGTGTAGGTTTACATAGTCTTCATAGGAAATTAAACTAAAATTGGCGCACCTGGGTGGCTCAGTGGGCTAAGCCTCTGCCTTCAGCTCAGGTCATGATCTCAGGGTCCTGGGATCGAGCCCCATATCGGGCTCTCTGCTCAGCAGGGAGCCTGCTTCCCCCTCTCTCTCTGCCTGCCTCTCTGCGTGCTTGTGATCTCTCACTCTGTCAAATAAATAAATAAAATCTTTTTAAAAAAACCAACTTAAGTCAGTTCTACATATATTGTCTTAGTTTGGACTGCCTTATTATTATTATTATTTTTTATTGTGGCATCTTTGTCATCAAAATAAGATGAAAACAGAGAGGGAGGCAAACCATTAGTTTGGACTGCTTTAAGAAAAGTGCCATAGGGGCGCCTGGGTGGCTCAGTGGGTTAAAAGCCTCTGCCTTTGGCTCAGGTCATGATCCCGGAGTCCTGGGATTGAGCCCCGCATCGGGTTCTCTGCTCATCAGGGAGCCTGCTTCCTCCTCTCTCTCTCTTTCTGCCTACTTGTGATCTCTGTCTGTCAAATAAATAAAATAAAATCTTAAAAAAAAAAGATAAATGCCATAGACAGGATGACTTAAACAGTAAACACCTAGTTTTCACTGTTCTGGAGTCTGGGAGGTCTAAGATGAAAGTGCTGACTGATTAGGTTCCTGGTGAGGGCCCTCTTCCTGGTTTACATATGGCTGTTTTCTTGCTATGCCCTCACATGCCGGAGAGAAGTGGCAAGTTCTTTGGTGTCTCTTCTTAGAAGGACACTACTCCTGTATGAGGGTCCCATCTTCATGACTTAATTGCCTCCCATAGGCCCAGTCTCCAAACACCATCCTACTGGGGGTTAGGGTTTCAACATATGAATATGGGCGGGGGGCACAAACATGTGGTCCAAAATCTAGATATTTTCCTGATACAAAACCCTGGTCCCATGGTTGCCTTGGGCAGTACATAGTGGTTAAGAGCACCGGTCTTAGGGTACCTGGGTGGCTCAGTGGGTTAAGCTGCTGCCTTTGGCTCAGGTCATGATCTCAGGGTCCTGGGATCGAGTCCCGCATCGGGCTCTCTGCTCAGCAGGGAGCCTGCTTCCTCTCTCTGCCTGCCTCTCTGTCTACTGTGATCTCTCTCTGTCAAATAAATAAATAAAATCTTAAAAAAAAAAAAAAAAAGAGCACCAGTCTTAGAGTCCAGCAGATCATTCTGAACTTGCTTTTTGCCAAATGCAGATAGTAATAGATCCATTCTCCTATGACAGTTATGAAGATTCAGTCCTATAAGGATATCCTGTGTGTCATCTAGTATGGTGCCAGAAACAAGGGAAATGCTCACTAAATTGTAGTTATTCTAATATGTTAATGTTACTATTTAATCAAAAATACTGCTTATGGGGGCATCTCTTGTATGGGAGGAAGGAGTCAAAGAGATGGTAGGAATAAAAATTCGCATAAATAAGCAAATTCAGGAGCTACTTTGTGGGTCAGTCACAGGGAGTGGAACAGCAGGTACAAGGCAGGGAGAAAAACACACCGCATGGAGCCAGCTGCAAGGGCACGTCAAGAAGGATGTGAACATAGCAGGCATGTGGCTAAGGGAGTTCAAGGTTTTTTTTTTTTTGTTTGTTTTGTTTTGTTTAAGATTTTTTTTTTTTTTTTAATTTATTTGACAGAGATCACAAGAAGGCCAAGAGACAGGCAGAGAGAGAGGAGGAAGCAGGCTCCCTGCTGAACAGACAGCCTGATGCGGGGCTCGATCCCAGGACCCTGGGATCATGACTTGAGCCAAAGGCAGAGGCTTAACCCACTGAGCCACCCAGGTGCCCCAAGTTCAAGATTTTTGTCAGAACAGTCACTCTGCTGCTAGCCGCCCTGTCCCTGGAAACCCCACCTTATGATAATGAAATTATTATAAGAAAGATGATGCCCACATGGGGAAATTATAATTACAAGGGGAGTCAGACATCCTTTAGTCAGCTCCACTTTGTGGGAAAGCTGGGGGGGGGGAGTGGGGGGTGGAGTAAGTAATGCAAAATGAACTCTTGTAGGAAATTGACTTAGAAACAAAAAGGGTGTGTGGAGACTTTTTTTTTTAAATTAATTTATTTATTTTCAGAAAAAGCAGTATTCATTATTTTTTCACCACACCCAGTGTTGGAGACTGTTGTTTAAGACCTTTGGATATTGCTAATTTCTTCCTTGACCTACTGACTCCCCTCGATTTGGCACAAGTAATAAAGCACACAGGTGTCTGTGTTTTCCTGTTCCTTTTTTTTTTTTTTTTTAAAGATTTTATTTATTTGCCAGAGATAGAGAGAGTACACACAAGCAGGCAGAGAGGCGGGCAGAGGCAGCGATGAGAGAAGCAGGCTCCCCGCCGAGCAAGGAGCCCGATGTGGGACTCGATCCCAGGACCTTGGAATCATGACTTGAGCCGAAGGCAGCGGCTTAATCAACTGAACCACCCAGGCGTCCCTTCCTGTTCTACTTATTAGCATTGTCAGCTATTTAAAGAAACAGATGGAGAAAAGGTGAAAGTGTTTTCTTCTGATCCCTGGAGGAGGTTAGTGCGTTTCAGGGCAACCTCAGAGGACGGTTAGTGTTTTGTTCCTCATCCTTAACATTGCCTGAAAAGAATGGGCCCACCCAGAACAAGGAATAGAGCAGGGAGTCAGAAATCATGATTTGTTTCATGTACATACAGATGCATATATATGCATACATACGTGTATATAATGTGAGCTAATGTCTTTGGTAGGGCACATGGAACCAAGATCCTTGGGCTTAGAATTTTGGATCTATTTGGAGAAAGTACACAGAACAGAATGGCATGAGCAGCACATCCATATGGTCAGTGTAATGTGGAGTAAAATTGCATCCTGTGTCTTGCTGTTTAAGGGAATGTGTAAGTCAGGAGGGATGAGTCAAAGACCTCATGTTTGTATTGCCTTAGAGTCTCCCTTCCCCATAGCAAGTTGGTAAAGATGCAATAAACTCTTCTTTCTCTTGGTCCTTTTCAGACCTTTTCTCGGCTTACTTTGCATTTCAGCTTCTCTTGTCCTATCCCAGACACTAACACCTTGAGCTCATTTCCTGCCTGTCTCTCTGGTCTGTCACTGCAGCATGGAGACATGTTTTATATTCATAAACTTGCCTTTTATATTTGGTTTCCTAGGAGACTTGCCATATTGCAGAAGTAGAGCTATAGCCATGGTATAAAGGTAAAGGGGGCAAGGTAGCAGTGGTTCCAGACTTCATTCTTGATTTCTCTTATCCTTTAAGAGAAAACTCAAGACATCTGGAGACAGTTTATGTTCAGCCTTCTTCTAGCTTAGTCTAGAAAGTAAGTTTGAAATGGCTCAGTAGTGAATGGGAGTTCTGTAATGCTCTAAGTTAGATTAGGAGAAGTGACCTTTTGATATTCATTGTATAAATCCATACTGTAGGGGTAATAACTCTGCTACCTGCCTTCTCTGTAGTTTTTGCTTTTCTAACCATATATCAGCTCTATTTTTTCTAGTGTCCTCTGCTGTGTAATCTGGGAGCCATGGAGTGGGGTGACCCACAATCAGAAAGAGATTAATTGAAATGAGGTTTTTTAGAACTGAGTATAGCCAGCCTTTGGAAAGCAGGGCTTCAAAATGGGAGGAGAACCAAGAAATGTTTTTATGCTTTGCCCTGTACCAGCTCTCTCTTTGGAAAATTCCCATGATCTGTCCTTATGTTACTTAAACTCACAGCAGAGAGTCAGGTTTTTCTATTATTCTGCTCAGGTTGTAAGGGGAATCTTTAAGTGTAGAGAAGCAATAACAGAGATGTGTTTCACCGGGGGACACTGAGTGTCTGTTACTCTGATTACAAAATGTGACATTTTGTAACATTCCTGAAAACTGTCCCTTCATTTGCTGCCTCTTTTCTGGGTGATGGGTTGAGTAGTCCTGGGAAATTTGCTTCTGCTTTTCTTGTGAACCTTTCTTTGGACAAAGAGGAAGTTAGAGCTGGAATGAGGCATCATTTAATTCTACTAATAAGTTTATTTCAGAGTTATTTACATGCAAAATAAACTCTAATAGATTCTCAAGGTAATCAAGGTAAATACCTAAATATACAGAGTAAAATAAATATGAGTCGTCATTTACCAATTCTTTTCTCCCTTAGTCCTCTTGATGAAGTGAATACCTCCTTGTATTAGTCACCTCTTCATGACCTCTGCCTGGATTTAGGCTTCTTCTGAGCCACATACCCTTTCTAGTGAGTCTTCTTGCACATCACATTGTCATCTGTAGTTTTCTCCAGGTTTGGATCTTTTAAGAATTGATCCTAAATGCCTTTTATATTTAGGGAGTCCTGGAATTTCTGGCTCCCTTAGAACTTAAATGCACAATTTCTTATCCAGCAAATAATACCCAAAGAAGGTGCAATGCTACAGATTTATTTTGATTTAATAACTTTTATATGATTTTGTAGAATTTTGAGTAGGCAGGATGGTGGTTGCTTATGCTTATTCTATATTTGACCTAATCTCTCCATCTAAATTTAGAGATGAGGTTAAGATAGTGAGGTTGACTTGCCTATGGCTGCACTGTGTGCCTAGAGTGGAGTCTGTTAAAAGAAATCAGTAAAAGGGGTTAAGTCAAGACTTCAATGAGGTTCTGTGAGCCTTGGTTGCATACTCTTTCCATGGCAAAACACGGACTCTCTAAGTTTTCTATAAATTGTGAGCATTTCTAGGCTGGTCAGTGTTATTTGAGAGGTAGATATTTAAAACATAAGATTCTGGTTGAAGGAGCTATGTGAATTAGCATAGACTTGCAGTAACATAGTCTAAAAAAATTAGCCAAGACCCAGGAGAAATTAGCCTCCAGACAAGTAAGGATGTTAACAGAAATCAATAATGCAGTTGGGAGCTCATGTATAACTCTTTGCTTTCTATATTTTTCCTCTGACACTTTAATGCTAATCACTTCTATCTCCCATTACTGAGTAGTTTGAACCTATAACACTGACTTAGCACAAATGAAGCCAAGGAGCCAAAGGCAAGATTTTGATGTTCCTCACAACAAATATATTAAATAAACTGCCAAGGGAAGTGTATGGATTTGAAATGAGGGGGTTTTCTGTAGACTTGAGCTAAACTCTACTAACCTACAATTGATAAATCCATTCATTCAACAAATATTTATCGAGTGCCTACTACATGACAGGACTTGGGGACATAGAATCCTCAGAATCTGGAAGTGAACAAAATAGATGTGGTTTTCTTAAGGCTTTGAGTTGAATATGGATATAAGATGGACATTCGATGGATAATGGCACAAGTAATTGGGTACAGTTGTATTCAGTGTTATAAAAATGAAAAGAGCATGTTAAGATAATTGAGCCTATCCATGCATGGAGAGAAGTCAGTGTGGCTGAGACAGAGATATAGGACTTGGGTCACGTATTTTCTTAGTATATCTTGTCCAGTGACCTTTAACAGCGATCTGTAGAGAAATCCTAGATATTCTAGCATTGAGAAGACTATAAGGCGTATAGGTTTGACTGGATGTATTCTTTCCTTCAGAGTTTTCCTGAGAAGGAAAATCAATTTTCAGAGTACAATGGGTGACATTAGCCCTATTCATATTCATCCAAAAGCCAAACAAAGTAGACTGTCTATGCTGTTGAAGCCTGAGTGATATCTTCTAGAATTTCAGTAAGCAATGCTTCCTTTGTCCCAAGTGGTGTTTTTCTTCTACAGAATTTTGCTCAGAGTAACTTGGTAATCTATATACCGGGTTTAATTTATTCTGTTTAGGCACTTATCACAAGCTGCATTATTTATGTGGGAATCATTTTGAAGTCTGTGCTTTGCACCTTCCAGACAAAATTAGAATTACAGTATGTAAACTGCACAGGGAAAGGAAATCTCTTCCAAATTAGATTCTCTGTGAGTTTAAATGTGGAAAAGTAGGTGCTATTTTTGTCATCTTTTTTTTTTGAATAAATTTAATTTTAGAATAGTTTTAGATTTACAGGAAGATCATGCAGAAAGTAGAAAGAGTTCCCATATACTCCGCACCAGCTTTAACCTCTTATATTAATTAATATGGTTCATTTGTCATACTCAGTAAACAAATATTGGTAAATATTAGGAACTAAAGAGCATACTATATTTAGATTTCCTTAGTTTCCATCTAATGACGTTTTTCTGCCCCAGGATCCCTCATTATACTTAGTGGTCACGTCTCCTGAGGCTTCCCTTGGCTGTGATGATTTCTTAGACTTTCCTTGTTTATGATGACCTTGACAGTTTTGAGGATACTGGTCAGATGTTTTCTAGGATGCTCTTCAGTTGGGACATGTCTTACATTTTTCTCATGATTACAATGGGCTTATAGGTCCAGGAGGAAGACCAGAAGACCACAGAGGGATAATGCCATTCTTATCACATCAGATCAGGGGTAGAGGTTATCCACATGACTCATCAATGTTGATACAAAATTTGATTGCCTGCTTGGGGTCGTGTTTGTCGGGTTTGTCTGCTGCAAAGTTACTCTCCCTACACCATTTTGTCCTTTACCCTTTGGGAGGAAGTCACTATGTTTGGGTCATCCTTAAGCAATGAGGAGTTTGGCTCCTCCTCATTTAGCCTGGAGTATCCACACGGATTATCTGGAACTCTGCACAGCAGCTCTCCTCTCTCCCTTTCTCCTTTCCTGTCTCCCTTCTTCCTTTCCCTCCCCTGATCTCTACTCCCTTCGTTTCTTCTCCCCTTGCCCACTCCTCCCCCCACTGCTGTCCTTCCTCCCTCCCTCCCTTTGTTCCTTCTTTCCTTAGTTCCTTTCTTCCCTTGTATCACTATGGATTTACAAGTATTTATACTTAAGATTATAATTCGGTATTACTTCGTTGCATAAATTGTTTATGTTTTGGCCATTGGAAGCTCTTTCTGCTGGTTTCCGTGTCCCTTGATGTGCCCTCACTATTGGAAGCTTTTTAGAATAATCTGTTTTGCTTGTTTGTTTTTTGTTACAAAGAGTGCTCTGTTTATTGCAGCCATTGATGTGCAATCTGCTATAAATCTTAAGGTAAAAAGACCCCAAACAGCCCACCCTCCTGCCCAAACTGGAAATATCTACACTGGAAAAAATATCTTTCTCTTTTGTCATGTTCTCCTTGACCTTGGGCCATCCCTGGTAGGAGGTTCAAGTTTGTGAGTTTGTGCTTGAGCGACCTTTCCTGCACTTGTCAGGAAGAATCAAGATCAGCAGCTCTTTTCCATAAAGGGCCAGGTAGTAAATATTTTCAGCTTTGAGATCCAGAAGGTCTTTGTTGCAGCTGCTTGGCTCTGTCTTTGTAGTATGAAAGCATTATAACAATATGGAAGTAAATGGGGTGGCTATGTTCTAATAAAACTCGACTTAAAAAAGTAGATAGTGGTCTGGGTTTGGTCTGTGGCCTACGGTTTACCAATTTTGGATTAAGAGAACTGCCTCTGCAGACATGAGTTCAAGTCTTGTCATTTACTGACTGTGTGCTGATAGGCAAGTAATTTAACTTCCAGCATTCCTCAGCTCAATGGAAGGCATAACAATAACATTAATGCCAGTCCCCTATAGCAATGGTTTAAATGATGAAAGTAGAGCACATAGCTCCGTGCCTAGCACATGGTTATTAGCTATTATTAGGGTGACTTTATAATTTGCTGCTAAATGAAGACTTCTGGGAGGAAAAAGGGGTGATATGAATAATGATGCTGGGACAGTCAGTATAAACATCTGCCCAAGCATGTGTGGCCACGTTAGCTGTGATTATTAGGATCCTCTTTCTCCTCTTCTAACACCTGCAATTTCCTGCAAATGTTCTGTTCTCCTACTTCTGATGGCAGGACCCAGCTTAGGCTGGGAAATTACCCTTCCTTCTTTGTTCTCTTTCTTTGATCTCAGGAAATGACCTGATTAGATGACTCTTGGACCATATTACTCCATCTGATTCAGCTTAGATACTTTGTGTTAAAATGTGGTGAGTTTCTCCTCTAAGAATGGACATCTTGCAATTAAATGTGATGTTGCACATATGATAAAATTTTATAGTAGCACCCCCCCTTCTGCTTTTACTGAATTTCCCAGCTCTTATCTTCAGATTCGTCATTTGCCATTTGCTTTGACCTCTGGTTACTGTGAGCCTTTTAGTCTTTGCTTTCCATGCCTGTTTGTCTTGCCCTGCTCCAGCCTCTTGGTCTAATTACCCTCATTGGGAAAGAGTCTGTTATTTCGAGAGATTTAAGTCTTTTTGCTGCAGTTCGTTATTTCTGTTGTCTTGGCACATAGAGAGAAAACAGAAGTCTGGCTGAGAGCGGAAGAGGAGACATTTGCAATGTTTGTCAGTGTGGTTTTTGCTCTTGTGAGAGAGGGGGCTAAGCCATCATTAGAATGCTGGTTTCTGGGTAGCTCTAGACATATGGATGCAGATTCTTTAGCAGTGATGCCCAGAGATGAGCATTTCATCAAGGACTCCTGATGATTCTAATGCACTCCAAAGTTGGAGAACCACAGCATTAGAGAATGTCTGAAAAGGGAGTACAAATTACAAAAAGCTATTTGGAGTCTTATTTTGTAGACAGCTGTTCCTGAAATCAAAGATCTCTCTTCTGTGCCAGAAACCACTGCTAATACTCTAGCCCACGTGAGCTTTCAAGATATTTTCTCTCTGATTACCTTCATCTTTCTCTTTCTTCAGCTATCTGTTGGCTAAGGGAAGTGGTAGAGGGTCCTCTCAGTGGACAGGGAGGAAATAGTGGGGGATGGGGTTTTAGAGAGGCTTTAGAGGGTGGGAGATCAGGTGCATGAAAAAGCGTGAAGAAGTTTTCCCAAGTGGGGCTGACGGTGATAGGGAGTCAAGGATCGAGAACTGCGTAAAGGAGACTCAAGAGGGTAAGAGAAGGTGGAGTTCAGGGACAGGTGGAAAAATAGTTGAGGAAGCAAACCACAAGAGAAACTTTCCCCAACTTGGGAAGTTTCAGAAGCAGGATTTAGAAGTTCAGCAAATTCAGGGTTTTGTTTTTAAGTATACGTTGGTTTGATAATCAACTATTTACCCAGATCATCTTCTTTGGTGTTCAAAATGCAGTTATTTTGAGATAGGTATTTCAAATACCTTTAGTGATTTAACTGGCAGCGATTTCCAAAAATCCTAAAGTTGTAATTGAATAGGACCTGTGTTCATGCTTAACAGTATTTCTTAGTCTCCTATGTAACCAACCTCTAATCTGTGCATGTACCATGCTAGGCACTGTTGGGGAGACAAAAAGGTTTAACTCATTGTCTTTAAAGAGCTTTGGTTCCTGGGGACAATCAAGAAATGCATGCATGAAAAGTAAGAGTAGTAATAAAGCATATGTGGGAGTGCCTGGGTAGCTCAGATGGTCAAGCGGCTGGCTTCGGCTCAGGTCATGATCCTAGGATACTGGGATCCAGCCCAGCATTGGACTCCCTGCTCAGTGCAGAGTCTACTTCTCTCTCTCCCTCTGCCACTCCCCCCAGCTTGTGCGCGCTCTCTCTCTCTCACTCTTTCTCAAATAAAATAAAATCTTAAAGAAAGTAAAGGGTATGCAATTATTAAATGTCTCATTCTTCTATTAAGTAGCTCAGAGGGGATGGCCTTTTGAAAGAGATGTCTTGGGCTAGTCTTCAAAGGATAAGCATGATGAATTAATAAAAAGAAAAGGAACATTTTAGATGGGCATATGGTCAAAAAGGTATGGAATAAACAGTATGCATCATTGGTGTGAGGGAGGACAAGTTGTTCCATCTGGTCAACCCAGTAGATTGTATCTGGGGACAGTGGGAGGTAATGGGAAACATCAGCTTGGGGTCAGATTATAAAGGGTCTTTGTTATTTTTTTATTTATTTAATTTTTTATTTTTTATAAACATATATTTTTATCCCCAGGGGTACAGGTCTGTGAATCACCAGGTTTACACACTTCACAGCACTCACCAAAGCACATACCCTCCCCAATGTCCATAATCCCACCCCCTTCTCCCAAACCCCCTCCCCCCAGCAACCCTCAGTTTGTTTTGTGAGATTAAGAGTCACTTATGGTTTGTCTCCCTCCCATTCCCATTTTGTTTCATTGATTCTTCTCCTACCCACTTAAGCCCCCATGTTGCATCTTTGTTATTTTTTTAAGGATTTTATTTATTTATTTGACAGAGATCACAAGTAGGCAGAGAGGCAGGCAGAGAGAGAGGAGGAAGCAGGCTCCCCGATGAGCAGAGAGCCCAACTCGGGGCTAAATCCCAGGACCCTGGGATCATGACCTGAGTTGAAGGCAGAGGCTTTAACCCACTGAGCCACCCAGGCGCCTCTATAAGGGGTCTTTAAAGCCAGACTGTATTATTCTGTTAAAAATCATAGGGGCCTACTACAGGGGATTTAGATAGTAGAGGAATAATATGCTAAGAATTATATTGTAGAAAGTTTTTTTTGGTGTAAGGTGATTAAAGGGTCTTTTAATAGTGTGATCCCACTAAGAGTTTGACGAAGGGGACCAGAGTGGAGGATAGAAAAGGGAGGAATGAAAAATGACAGAAGAAGAACCCGAATTCCTGGTGTTGTGCTAAGGCTCTTGCATGGTTTACCACCTTTCACCCTGTCAGTGACTTGAAGTATTATTTTTATCCCCATTTTAGGGGTGAGGAAACTAAGGCATTTTACATGTTAAAGACACTTAACTAATGAGTAAAGAGTATAGGACTGCACTGTCTGATACGGACACTAGACACATGAAGCTATATAAATTTAAATTAATTTAAATGAGAAACCAGATCCTTACCTGTCTGTGTTTCATTTCGAATGCTGAATAGCCACACATAGCTAATGGCTACCAGATTGGACAATACAGATAAAGAACATTTCTGTTAATATAGAAATTCTGTTGGATTTGCACACTATTAACTCCTGTGCCTGTGTTCTTAAATGATTCACTCTGTTACCTTTCATTAACAAAAAACCCACTTTCTGATTGAGTAGCTAGCCCCAAGGGGGGAGAATCAGATAGGACTGGTAGAACCTTTGGTGATTTCTTTCTGAACATATTAATGAAATTTATTATGAACCTAAATATGTTAAGTCTTAAGTCTTTTCAGTGTGTTAGGTGAACTTTAGTACTATGGGCAGGGGATAAACTGGTATTAATTGAACATAGTGTATCTCTACATGATAACAATGTGCCTTTGTCTCCTGAGGGGAGTGGATTACAATGCGTTTGCAGATGGGGCCTCAGTTCTGATTTGAGTATTCCATTCGAGCTGCAAGTTAGCAGCTTGGAAAGACAGCGTTAATGATGGTTTTAAGTCCTGTCCCCTCTCAGGTTTCTTCTTAAGTGGCTCTTCAGCTCAGTTCTGCTCTTTTAAATGGCTACAAAAGTATACTGAAAAGATGGATGGCTTTTCTCCCTGAGCACAATATTGCTAAGGCAAGGTTGCCAATTACACTGCTGTGTGATCCAGAATCTGGGATAATGTTAAACTGTAGAGACATTTATTTCCTTATTTCAAATGAAATGGAGAATCGCACCGCTACTGGGAGGAGCTAGTATGTAATTCTTTAGCTGTTAGGATAGCAATCTTGCATTTGCTGTAAACATAGACATCTAGCCAAAATGCTTTACCAATTTGTAACATAAGGTCTCGGGAGGCCTAACCTTTTTCTTGAAGAGAGTGGCTGGGAGACCCTGATCAGAATGTTCTGTTGGTGAATTGTTTTGGTCTGGGGGGTACTGTCCTGCCCCCTCTGGTTTGCATGGACAAGAATATTAGGCCTATGATAACTTCAGGAGGCCTTCTCAACTGTGCTTTCTCTTAGTTGCAGCAAGACACTCACGCAGCACGTTGGACTGGGTGAATGTGTTTTACGCAAGACTGGCTTCTCTATTTTTGTTGCTTCCCTTCAGAATTCTTCTTTTCCAAGCTCTTCAGAGTATACTTTTGAGGTATGTGATTCTTTGTGTGGCTTTATAGGAGACAACAAGGCTCATTTCTGGGTGCAGTCAGAGAACTCTGACTTCTTACCCTTGGGAAGCTTCAAAACCCTTCCTGAGAAATGACATTTTCTGAGGGTCAGAGTGTGGTCACGTTGAAAGGAGTATAAGTTTGGTTGAGTCCTGGACCGTGAATATTTACCAAGCACCAGCTTGCTGATAAAGTGAATTGTGTGTAAGTCAAAAGTCAAATGGGATGTTTTGCTTGTGGGTTTTTTTTTTCTTGTGCATTTGTCTGCTTCCTTCACCCCCCCTCCCAAAAACGGGATATATATCCGAGTTTCCACCTTAAACTGAAAGGAGGGTCCCAGACTCAGAATGAAGATGGTACAGGAAAATTTCATTTTGTTGAATGTACAAGACTAGAGTTTTTATTAGTGAGCCATTTTCCTGAACTCTTGTAATGGATGCTATGTTTTTAGTTAAACGGACTTACATGAATATACACACCTTTCAACATAAAGGATTTTTGGAATTTATGTTGTTTTGTACTGGGGAACATCAAGGAATAAGATACCTTACTTGACACTAAGGAATTTGCTTTGGTTGGAAGCTGGCGGGTTGAGGGGAAGAAGCAGTTCCTCCTTGATTGCTGATCCACAGGGGAGACGGAGAGGACTGTCCTATTTCTGCGAGGCATGTAGGAGCCTTTCTGGACTGTCAGAGTCATTCCCATTGCCACTCAAGACACGATGCAGAGGTTGCTATTTCCAAAACTGACACTGTCCTATTGGAAAGAGAAACAGGCCATGACAATGTGCGGCCTAAAATTTGGGGAGAATAAGAAAATGGGGAAACCAAGAGCTACTTTATTGTTATCCACAACACTTATATTTTCGGTTCCTTATTTATTTTTGAATTTCCTTGGTGGACCTCTAAGTTTACTGCACATCAAATTCTATTTAAAATTTTATCTCCTCTCTTTTTGACACTCATCATCTAACTATCAACCTTCCAGAAACCCAGAAACCAGCCATGGTAACATTAGTGAAATTATTAGTCTCTCAGATTCTTTATCTATAAAATGGGATAAAAAATTTAAAAATGGAATGAAGATCCTGTTGATCTGATAGTGTATCTATCGGTCAGTTAGGACTGCTGGAATAGACTACTAGAGGCTGGGTGGCTTAAACAATTCATTTTCTCATAGTTCCATTGGCTGGAAGCCCACAGTTAAGATGCTAAGAAGGTTGGTTTTTCCTCAAGGCTCTTCCTTCCGTTGCAGACAGATGGCTTCTTACTGTATCCTCACAAGGTCCTTTCTCTATATGGCTCCTTGTTGTCCCTTCCTCTTCTTAGAAGGACACTAGTCTTGTTAGGTTAGGACTCCACCCTTATGACCCCATTTAACCTGAATTATCTCCCTAAAAGCCATGTGTCTACCTATAGTCACATTGGGGGTGACTCCACATCCAAACTTTGGGAGACACAATTGAGTTCATAACAGCAGGATTTGAGTGCAGGATTAAATGAGGTCATGTATGTGAAGTGTCCTCCAAGTGTCTAACAAACAAGAGACCACTCATACACTGAACAAGTCAATTAACTGAGCGCCTGCAGATGCCAGCCACTATTCCCATGCTAGAGGTACTGCGGTGAACAAAACAGATGTAAAGGTGTGTTGCTGTGGAGTTGTTGTTGTGTCACAGTTGGTTTTCATTAGCTAAACAGTGAACAACTTCATACAAACCTTACTCTGGTTGCCTAGAGAATTTTGTTGGTGTTCTGGTTGGTAGAGTATAGCTAGAATGCTAGAGCAGAAGAAGGTTCGGACTAAATTGGGAATTTTGAGTATCTTCTGGCTCTGGCTTTAACTGTGGACCTTGACAATTCCTTGACTTCTTGGGGGCCATTTTTCTTGGCCTCCTCCCTTCGTGAAAGGGGACTGGAAACTGTTCTGTCAATGATGTCTCTTCTAGAGAAATCTGTGGAAGTTCTTGGAGGCATTCATATTCAAGGTTACACCTGTCTCAGGCTTCATATTTCAGAATGCATTTATAGAAAACGTTGTAAAGGTCCCCAAAGTATTTTTCTTGTATACAATGGCTTCAATTACTTTGATTTTTAAATCCATACTTGGCATGGGATACATAAATCTCATCTGAAAGGCGGGTGTTCAGGATGAGAAAAAGAAATCAGGTTGACGCTTTGAATATCCAAGCCCATTAACTTTACTTTAAAATTCAGTGCTATGTTATTGAATTGATTGTATGTCATAACTATACTGAGCAGAAAACTAACTTCTCAAAATGAGATTTCATGGAAATTCAAAAACAATAAGCATGAGGTGGATATTTACAGGATGTCCACATTTTCATAACTTTGGCAGACATGGATGTTTCATATATTAGAGACAATTTCCTGTAAATGAATTTCCATTTAAAGTTAGTTCATATCCATTTGGTTGTGTTCCTCCCATCCCAAGCCATCTGCATGATCTTTTATAAATGGCATATATCATTTTTATTAAAGCGTTTTGCATCTTCTAAGTTTTGAAACGAATGATGAAGCCAAAATCTCTGAGGATTTATGATCTTAGACTAAAAACACAGCAGGTTTATAGGTTAATTTAACAATTTCTAAGCCACACCATACATTGTCTGGATATGTGCATAGTTCTTACTTGAGGCCCTTGTTGTTAGATCTTTCATAATTGTCAGCATCATGCGAATTACATCATGTCTTGGCCAGATGACTAGAAACAAGCATGGCCACACTTCGTTTCTCTAGCTCTCTGTCTCTGTTCTTTCATTTTGGTTTCTTATTCTCCTGATTTCTTTCATCCTCTTCCCACCTCTCAATCTGAATTGAGAAATGTTTAATGCTAACAAACTAAGGATTGTAACAAACTCATAATCCACTTGAAAATTGAGTGTAGGAAACTTTCCCACTCCAAGGAGTTTCCTCATTCCTCGTTTTAGAAATAGTTAATCCACTGAATTTTTTTTTTGTTAGTTTATTTTATTCAATCCCTTTATACACATTTATTGAGCTCTATCATCTGCCACACTCAAGTTAAGCTCAGGAGAAATCAGAGAAATACAATAGTCCCTCCCATGGAGAAGACCATTCATGTAGAGATGAGATATAAACCTATTAAGGTTTATATATATAAGGCCCACCTATTTTGCAAAGAAGAAGAGTGGGGATATGAAGTTTGCCCGGAGGAAAGTTGGATGGGGCAGCTCATGGGAAGACCTCCCAGGGAAGCTGTTGTTAAGCTGTTGGAATCTGAAAATTTCAGTGCCAGTTGGCAAGGCCTTTTGGTGAGTCTAAGCATTTGTCATCATTCCACCATCCTGTGCCTTCTGTGAACAAGGGACATGGACAGGTCTCAGTTAGAGATGAATCAGAGATTGTCCCTGCTCACCAAGAGCCCATGCTTATTTTAAAGTTGGGCTATGAGTCTGGTCTGCAGGTAGTCACAGGAGAAGTCCAGCTGAATGGACTGCCCTTGGCACCCTTCCTTTCCACCTTCTCCTTCAGCCACTTCAGGGGGGAGGGGTGTTGGTAAACATCAAAAAGAAGGATGTATATGGGAGTCGTGGGAAAGGAAGCAGATACCTTGCTTCTCTTGTCCCCACCCCACCAGATTCTCTGTGCTTTGTCATTACCAGGGCCTTTGGCTCTGGGGGTCCGAGGTAGAGCTCAGGACAGAGGAGTGGGTTCCCGGAGTGGGTGCCGGCCATATGGCACTATAGACTACCCTCCTACCCCCCGCTGCATTCTCAGGAGATGTCGCTAAACCCATCCCAGTGTCCTTCCTTGCTGAGCACAGACAGGGCCACATTATCCTCCTCAGCACAGGGCTAGGAGCAGCCACTAATGATGGATCATGAATTGGCATGTGAGTCAAAATACTGTGGCTCTTCTTGTCCTAAAATTTTGAGAAAAGGTTTAAACATGTACTTATCGGATTGTAAATGGTGAGCTTTCCTTCTCTTAAATGCGCCCCCCCCCCACCACTCCCACCCAGGTGAAGAGGGTTGAAGAGCAGACAGTCTTAGCAGAGAAGCCTCTTTTAGGAAGGAATACACTGGGTGGTGTGTCCCTCATGGTTTTTTCCTTGGGAACCCATGCAGTGGGAGATGAGATGTCATATCACTCCTTCTGATTTAAGAGAAGCATAACAAATAATAGGGACTCCGCCAAGGCAAGTAGCTTATTACACAAGGAAAACATTTTAAATTTCCATGTGCTAAAGGGCAAAAATATGTGTCGAAAGGCCTTGCACGTAGTCCTAAAACTTGAACTATCCCCCCTTTCCCAAACATCTTTCTATGTCAAGACTCACCTCTGGTGCTGTGTCCCTATGACACGATTTTTACCACTTCATCCTCCTGGGATTGTTCCTGCCTCTGAACCTGGGACCTCTTACTCTCAGAAACCCTCACCTTCACTTAATCACGTACTGTTCTGTGTCATTGGACACGTTTTCCATTTCTAGGGGAAACTCTCTCATTTCCTGTGGCAAAGGAACAGTTTCTCTCCGGAGAAGTCTCACGGTTGGTTTAAGACTAATGATGGTAAGAATTTATAAAACGAAGAATGGAGAGATAGTAAGAACACAAACATGTTACTTCAGTTATAACAGGGCCTTTCCAAAGGTGTGCTGGAGGAGGAATGTTCGTCTATCTCCAGGGGAAAAGAGTTGCCAAGGCCAAAAGAGAATGGAAACAGACGAGGGAGGCAAAACTTAATAATAATAGAGTCAATAAGGCAAAACCCACATCACTTCATAGAATTTCCTTAAAATTTTATGAGGGAGGGATTACTTCCTTTCTGTTTGTAGATGAGACAATGGAGGTTCAGAGGTTAAATAATCTGCTCAAAATCCTCAACCAGGAAGTAAGGATGTTCAGAAACTGAAGTGTATCTGAGCCTAGTGTCAAGTTCTAATCACAAGACCTTTTTTTCAAATTTTAAGAGCCACCCAAAACTTTTAGTCCTTTTATATGTATCTGGAATCTCCAAGAGTAAGATAAAATAGCATTTTACAAGCATATTTTCAGAAACTGTTTTTCTTTTCCGTCAAATTTTCTCGAGACTAGTGTTCTGAGGAATATGTCTCAGGATAAGTGGAACTCAGGTTTTATTATACGTACAGTTTTATCTTTATTAACAAGCTTTTATAGCCACTGTCATTTAATTCTCATAACCTTGGCACAAGGTACATTAGGCATTATTATAGCCATTACACAGGGGAAAATTTAGATCAAATTCAAGTAAGTTTCTCAAGTTTCACATTAAATCATGGAAGAGCCGAGACTGGAATACAGTCAAAGGAAGAGCTATGAGACTATGACGTAAATTCTCAACCCCTGTAGCTGCAGGTTATCAGGATATAGTGGAGCTTGTCTTTTTGATAACAATGAGCAGCCTTCACTAATTTAAAAATGAACTCAGAACTCAGAACTAATTTAAAAATGCTTCTCCGTAGAATTAGTTGTAGAGTGGTATGGACATGTGTTAGGAAGAGGAAAGAACCATTAATAGGAAAGCTTGGCTTGGTTTTGACTTAGAATGGAAGGAACGGACCATTATTAAATATTTTTTAAGAAAACCCTTCAGTTAAGGGTGCTTAGGTGGCTCAGTGGGTTAAAGCCTCTGACTTCGGCTCAGGTCATGATCCCAGGGTCCTGGGATCCGGTCCGCATCCGGCTCTCTGTTCGGCGGGGAGGCTGCTTCCTCCTCCTCTCTCTCTGCCTGGTTCTCCACCTACTTGTGATCTCTGTCTGTCCAAAAAAAAAAAAAAAAAAAAAAAATCCTTCCGTTAAACAGCAAGTGTGTACGGGTTCAAATGAAACCAGCAGATACCTCTTCTACATGGAATTAATGCTTCGTTTACTTGGTTGTTTGAGGAAGACACATCAGTCTTACCTTTATTGGACATTGATGATGAGCCACAAATAGCACTTTCAAGTGATAAGTCATCACTATACTACATGACCTTTAAACAGTCTTTGTCCAGTACTGCTGGTTTTATCATTAGTTTTTGTCCAGGTGGTAGCTTGTTAAGTGAGTGAACTGCCTTCACGTCTTGCTCTGTGATAAACAAATGGACACTGTTCAAGGCTAATCATCAGACATGATATCTGTTTATCATATTTGTCTCTGTGGGTTTTTTCCACCTCTGCTCACAATAGCATCCACATCACCATGATTAATATCCTTTTATTTACCTCTATCTAACACCACCACTTCCCCATCACCCAAGGAAAGCACACTGGTCTATCATTGGTAAACCTCAGCATTTCTTCAGAGACAGCTTATTTTCACTTGATAATTTCTTTGGTAAGCAAGTTGGTTTGCTACTTTTTAGGACCTGCATGGAGTCCTCTCAGTATTCACATGTGAGTCCATTTCCAAACCTTCAATTTCAAAATCTGTGCCAAGCATTCATTAATGTTGATTTCTCAACACTGTGCCAACGTTAGCTGTGTAGCTGTCATCCTCAAGCTTAAACTCTTGAAGGAACTCTTGAATCCCGTAGTTTCTTGTTAAATATAGCAGGCATAGATTTTTTTTTTTTAAAAGGCACTTGTATCTATTCTTTATGGACTATAAAATTCTTCGAGAATGGGGCTTTCTTATAAATATCACATGGTGAGGAAATAGACACTAGCAACTTCAGTTCTCACAAGAAGTTTGGGAGAGAGATATGCAGATGAACAATTTTCTTCCAGTCCAACATAGGCTTCTGGTAAAAAGTACTATTGAATCTGTCAGAAAGAAAAAGATTGCGCTGATTACCTGTGGAGATTCAGCTGTGCTGTCACAATTGGCAGGAATTGCTTCTTTTTTGTGACTGAGTAATATTCAATATATGTGAAATTTCACTTCTTTCTTCATTCATCTGTCGGCAGGCACTCGGGTTGTTACCGTATTTGGCTGCTGTGAATAGTGCTGAAGTGAAAAAAAATAGGGGTACAGATAAATCTTAAGATACTGATTTGATTTCCTTCAGATAAATACCCAGAAGTAAGATTGCTGAGTCATGTGGTAGTTCTGTTTTTAAATTTTGAGGAACCAGCTCCCTGTTTTCCATACTGGCTGTACCAGTTTACATTCCCACCATCAATACGTCTTTTCTTAACGTTCTACCAATACTTACCACCTGTCTTTTTGATACTAGCCGTTCTGACAGGTGGGGGGTGTTATCTCACTGTGATTTTGACTTGCATTTCCCTAATGATAGTGATGATGAGCAGCTTTTCCTATGTCTGTTGGCCATCTTTATGTCTTCTTCGGAAAAGTGTCTGTTCAGATCGTCTGCCCATTTAAAAAATGAAGTAATTTGTTCTTTGCTATTGAGTTGTACAATTACTTATATGTATCTTGAATAGTAACCTCTTACCACATAATAATTTCTCCCATTCTGTAGGTTGCGTTTGCATTTTATTGTTTCCTTTGTTGTGCAGAGGTCATTTCAGTTTTCAAGATTTTTGAGGCTTTTAGGATTAAGAATTGGGGATGATGGCCCCATATTTCCCGAGTTAAATGCTCCTAGTTAGGTCTCCCATAGTTTTTTGCACACATATGTATCATGGCATTTGGCACAATGATGTGAAGTTTCATGTTCACTTCTCTTCTTTAAAATTTTTTTTGGGTATAGTTGACGTACAGTGTTACATTAGTTTCAGGTATACGACATAGTGATTGGATAGGTTTATAAGTGACGCTATGCTCATCACAAGTGTAGCTACCATCTGTCACCGTACAATCCTATTACAATACTGTTGACTATAATCCTTATGTTGTGTCTTTTATTCCCATGATTTACTCATTCCCTAACTGGAACCCCATCTCTTATCTCTTTTTGTAATAGACTACGAGGTACCATGTTGAAATCCTTTTTTCCGCAGTGCCTATGGATTAAAAAAATTCTCAGTAAATGTTTGTTGAATAATGAATAAGTACATAATTCAGAGGCCTTTGATGTCTGGGAGTGGTGTGGGCTAAAGCCTATGGAGGAAGCTTGATGTTAGAATTGGGTAGTATGTTTATACCAAGATTTCTCAACTTTCGCTATATTGATGTTTTGTGCTAGGCAGGTCTTTGATGTGGAGGGCTGTTCTGTGTATCCCAGGATGTTGGGCAGCATCCGTGACCTCTGCTTACTTGATGTCCAGAACCTCCTTCTCTCACCCCCCGCCCCCCCCGTTTGATAATGAAAAATATCTCCCAACAGCTGGTGGACACAGTCTTGGACTTGTGAGTTGTGCATACCTGATCTGAAATTGTACTCTTTTCCAAGTTGAGAAAATCAACCTGTACCAGTTTCCCGTGTCTCATTTATTAAATGGGGATAATGAGAGTACATATTTCCTGAACGGATTGTAAAGATTATGCTGAGAGCATAATGGCAGATAGGAAAAGCTCAATAAAAGATCACTCTGAAACCCTCTCAGGTACCTGGTTACACACAGCACTTAGTTCTGGGGTGAGTTGCTCTGACTCTGTCGCTGTATCTCTCTCTCTTTCTCTGGGTCTGTCTCAGTGCCTGTGTCTCTGTTTCTAGGTCTGTTTCTATCTCTGTCGCTTTCTCTTTCTGTTTCTCTATTTCAGTATTTCTGCCTCTCTATGTTTATCTCTGTCTTTATTTCTCTGACTTGGAGGCTTTGTGTCTGTTTGTATCCCTGTGTCTTTTTCTGTGTCCTTGTGTGTCTCCCTGTCTTTCTCTCTATCCTTCTTTGTTGCTTTGTGTTTCTCTATCCCTTTCTCTGTGTATCTATCTATCTCTGTCTCTTCGTGTCTCAGTATCGCTGTCTAACTGTGTGTCTCTGTGTCTCTCTCTTGCTCTGTCACAAGGCTGTGGGAGGTAGAGTACTTCAATTTGATAGAGGCAGGAAGTAGTGCCCAGCAGCTGAAGTAGTCAGAGCTAGATCACAGCGAGCTTTGCCTGCTTAGAGGTATCGGAGGGACAGGAGTTCCTGTTAAAGTTCAAGTTAAAGTGCTCCACATGGGAAGAAAAGGTACAGGGTAGGGAACACAGTCAATGATACGGTAATAGCATTGTACAGTGACAGATGGTAGCTACACTTGTGGTGAGCATAGCATAATGTATGAACTTGTCAAATTATTGCATTGTACATCTGAAACTAATGTAACATTGTGCACCAGCTGTATAGCTATACTCAAATAAAAAGAAATCATGAACAGCCCCCCAAAATAGGGGTTATTGATATAGTTAGATTAATATTAAGATAAAATAGCATCTAGCAGAAATGTCTCCAGTTACTCTGATGAAGAATTGGGAGATACTGGTTTCCTGATGGGAAGATGGTAGGATTCCAGGAGATCCTGTAGTTGGAAGAGTTGGGTTCTGGGAAAAATCAGGATCTGATTGTAGCAATTTAGGTATGAAGTAATAAGGGTGGAAGTAGAATGATGCAGTTGCAATAGTTAAGAAATACTTGGGGCACCCGGGTGCTCAGTTGGTTAAGCCTCTGCCTTTGGCTCAGGTCCTGGTCTCAGGGTCCTGGGATCGAGTCCCATATGGGGTTCTCTACTCAGCAGGGAGCCTGGATCCCCCTGTCTCTCTGCCTGCCACTCTGCCTACTTGATCTACTATTTGATCACTCTGCCTACTTGATCTACTATTTGATCACTCTGCCTACTTGATCTACTATTTGATCTACTATTTGAGATCAAAATTTTTTTTCTTAAAAAATTGTTTTTTTTTTCTTAAAAAAAAAAAGAAATACTCAAAGTAGTGGCAAACTTTGTAGCTGGCAGGGTAGGGCACATGACAGAGTTGAAGGAGTGTGGGCTTTTGAATCTGATCAGAGTTGGGTTTTTCATTCTGCCAAATACTAGTTGTGGGGGGTTGGGCAAGCAATGGAACAGGACTGAGCTATGATTCATCTCTAAAATGGGGATGGCAGTGCTTACCTCAAAGGACTATTTTGTGATGGCTTGAGACATTGTATGCAATTGAGCAGGAAGTATTAGGCACTCAATAATGTGTAGGTACAATTTATAGGGCTCCAAAACGGAGGGAGATCAGAGTTGAGTTGTCTTGGAGCGTGAAGGAATAGTATAGATGGTGAGAGAAGCAATCTGGTTTTATGGGGACCAGACTAATTTAAATCAGATTGTAAGGATAAGTAAATTTTCTAAAGCCAAGGAGACTTCCAGCAATGCAGACTTAAATTTTACAGCACCACTGGGCATCTTTGTGCCCCAGACCTGGTCATTTATAGTTTTTATGAGCCTAGATAGATTTGGAACACTTTGGTTTGCACTTGAATGCAAAATCCACCCCCTCCAAGAAGGGCCATGAAATATGAGGGAAGAAATCCCTGATATTGTTTATACTACAGCGCGGATGGGGGACATGACGAATGAGAGTAATAGCTGGTAACCCACATTAGATCATGATGACAAGGAAATGCATTGTTGGGAACTTTCCTATAAAGAATGGATAGTACCATCCATTCTCTCGGTCGGAAAGTTACTTTTTGAGAAATTATCCTTTCCACCTCTACTTTGCCTTTTCATGGTACTGCGGTTTGATTTAATGCCTCTCTCTCGATGTCTGCTTTTGCACAAAATGCTTTTCACTTTTCTCATGCCATGTCACTCATTGATGATCATTAATTCAGAGTGCTGGGGTTTGTTGCAGTTTTTATTAGGCGTGTTGATAAATTTTGTCTTTGGATAATTTTGGGTTATGTGTGTTTGTCTATGAAATTGGCATGAGCTTCACAGTGGCTTTTGGCTGCTGGCCTTGGAGAGTATATATCTAACTGCTTTAAAACCTGCTCCATCTTTCTCTGACGTCCCTTTTCACATTGACTTGGAGGGTTTTGCATGGGATTGGGATAAACATGACCTGGGGGATAGCTATGGTTTTTTAAACCTGCATTCCTTCCCTCTGCTTCTGATCAATTGTACCCGCTTTTCTGTTGGAGACTCATTTCCATCTCCAGGTTGTTCTGGTTATACTATCAATCTTGATCCCCCTGGGAATGACATGCCATTCATTTTGGCCAGGATGCTCCATTCTCTAGCCACAGTGATCCGTTTACAGGTGGGCATTTTCATTCATTCCTTCAGTATTTTCTGAGCACCTACTACGTGTTAGTGTGAACACAACAGTAAGCAAAATAGGTTTTCTTTGCTTACAGGATTTACACTGTACTTGAAAAAGACTTAAAATAATCAAGTAGGCAGAAATACAACAAAATGTCAGATAATGGTTTTACCTAGAAACGTACAAAGCATGTACGAGGATTGAGAGCAATGGAGATGGTGGGTATCATTTTTAGAAAGGGGGTTCATAGAACACTTCCAGGATGAAATTTAGTCTGAATGAAGAGAGAGGTTATACCATATCAGCATATGAAGAAAAGTATTTTGGGACAAAGGGAACTGTAGGTGCAAAGGCCCTGGGGCTTTAGCATTGTAACTAGAATAACATGAGTGAGGGTGCTGTGATAAGAATAAGGACAGAAGAGAGGTAGCCAGGGGCCAAATAATACAGAAGCTTATAGTCTATGGTGAGGACATTACTAGATTGAATTGTGAAGACAGGGCATTGGAGGGTTTTGAAGATGGTAATGACAAAGAAGGGTTAATTAGAATCTTCCCCAAGATGTGGTATGTGGATGCTTGGGGAGAGAGAGTGCTTCTCTACCTTTAGGATGATTAGCTTTGAGGATGATATGGAAATGGTTGCAATCCTCTTCCTGAACACATGGAGAGAGGCAGTTCTAGGTCTGAAGTAAAGGAGCCACTACAAAAAGGGAAATACAAAAGAAAAAGGAACCCCAAAAAGGGAGATAGAACAGAAAGAAAAAGAGCTCTATCAAGTAAGATCCTGGATGTAGCCATTCCTGAAGTACCTTTGTCTATGTGAGCCAATACATTCAATTTTTTGTTTAACCTTGAGTTAATCATACTTGAGTATGATTCAAGTGAGGTCATTTTCTACCTAAAAAGTACTGAGTAATAATCATTTTTTGGATGGTGGTCATTTTTAATATCCAATTTTTATTTATGACTATGAAAAATCCACCATTTTTTTAAAAAAAGACTTTATTTACTTGTTTTGAGAGAGAGAGAAAGCAGCACACAAGCAGCAGGGGGCGAGGGAGTTGCAGAGGGAGAGGGAGAGGGAGAGCAGGCTTTTCACTGAACAGGGAACCCAACTCAGGGCTCCATCCCAGGATCCCCGGGATCATGACCTGAGCCAAACGCAGACACCCAACTCCACCCAGGAGCCCCCAAACCCACCATTTTATATGACCTTTTCTTTTTTAATAACAATTATTTCATTTATTTAACAAATATACACAAATATTTTTTTAAAAAGGAAATAGCGTTTGAAAGTCCCCAAAGCTCTCCCACCCTAACTCATTTTTGATAGGAAGCAGTATTTTAGTTGTTTCACCTGTTATTTATTTCTACACTTTTATATTAACTGCCAGGCAAGTTAACTTGTTATGAGCTCTTATATTTACATTTATCAATTCTGCATGACCTTTTTTTGAGATTCCTAATAATCTGGCAAGGCAAACAGACAGCAAATAATCTGAGGCATAGCAATGATAGCAATGAAGGAAGAGGTCAAGAGCATTGCCCCAAGTAATTGTCTTAGTGTTTGTGTAGGTTGTTAACTGGCCAAGCCAGAATTTGAAAGGTGTATGTGACTATCAAATCCATACTTTTCCCATTGCTTTTTAATAGGTCAGCCATTACTGTGGTGGCCTTCAAATATGTTCTTGAATTCTTACTCTTGCTTTCAAGTCCTGGGGCCTAATTCTCCTCTCCTCCGAGGTGTGCCGGACTTTGTGACTTGCTTCTAATAAACAGGGAGATAGAAAAAGCACAGTAAAGGAGTGCGACTCTGGAGTTGAGGTCATAATGGTCGTGCAGTGTCCTCGCTCTCTGTCGGATCAGTCACTCTGAGGGAAACTCACTGCCACATCAGCTGGACACTCAAGTGACAGTCCATTTCTGTGGAAGCCCATCCATGGAGGAAGGCGGCCTCCAGCCAACAGCCATGTGAGTGACCTACCATGGAGGCCGATCCCCCATCTGTTCTAGGCTTCAGGTGACTGCCGCTCCTGCCCATGTCCTGTCTGCCACCCAGCTAGTACGTGGTGCAGAAACTGGGAAATAGGAAATGTTTGTTTTGAGCTGTTGTGTTTTGGGTAATTTTTTATGCAGCGACAGATAACCAATGCAGTTATCTTCACAGGTTTCTCCTCACTCTGCTGCCTTCAGTGGCAGGGCAGTTGAAAGAGTCTTTGATGTATTTTAAAAAAAAAAAGTACTATTCCTTCTTCCTTTCGGTGACCCACGGGTGTAATTTATTTTTTTTCTTTCCTTCCTTCCCTCCCGCCCTTCCTTTTTCTTTTTCTTAAAGTTTTATTAATTTATTTTAGAGAGAGAATGAGTAGAAGAGGGAATCTCAAGCAGACTTCACATTGAGAACAGAGCCTAATGTGGGACTCAATCTCGTGACCCTTGGATCATGCCCTGAGCTGAAACCGAGAGTCGGGCTAGCCAACTGCACCACCCAGGCACCCTGGTGTGATTTCTAATGAAAGATAATGTCAAAGATTTTAATATATATGATAGCAACTTTACATTCCACTTCAGAATTGGTCTTCGCTTGGGTTGGATGCCAACCCAAAGGACTTCATAGTTCCTCTCGAGTGAACCAGAACTCTGAGAAAAGGCTATGTCTTAGGTGGAAGTTTGCAAGGTGGATAATGTTATTAGATTTGGAGATTACAAAAAAAAAAACCCCAAAACAAAACCAATGAGGTTTCAGTTTCAGTAAAAATTTAACAAAAACTTGATTACTCAATTAATTGAACTTTGTAGATAACAAATGGATCTGATTAAAATGTTGAACATGAAGAAATGGTTTTATGGTATATCAAGTAATACCTTGATGAGTTATTATGCAAATGTTAAAATTTCTAATGTGAAAAAATATAGCAACCTAGGAAAATGTGTGAAAATTATGCTAAATGAATAGGCTGAGAATAAAATTGTGGCCATATTAAGACTGCATTTTTTCGTCATTAAATATAAATATGGGTAAGGACGAAAAAGTAAAATTAAAGAGCTAATTTATTAGAGTAGCAGAATTCTACATGTTTGAACCTTGTACTTTTAATTTTTATTTTATTTTATTTTATTTTTTAGATTTTTATTTATTTATTTGACAGACAGAGATCACAAGCAGGCAGAGGCAGGCAGAGAGAGAGGAAGGGAAGCAGGCTCCTCGCTGAGCAGAGAGCCTGATGTGGGGCTCGATCCTAGGGCCCTGGGATCATGACCTGAGCCAAAGGCAGAGGCTTTAACCCACTGAGTCACCCAGACACCCCTGAACTTTGTACCTTTAATATCATTTGTATACTTTGAAAATATTGTGGGTACCTGGGTGGCTCAGGTGGTTAAGCGTCTGACTCTTGATTTTGGCTCTGGTCCTGATCTCAGGGTTGTGAGATTGAGCCCCATGTTGGGCTCCAAGCTTGTCATGGAGCCTGCTTGAGAGTCTCTCTCTCCTCCTCCCTCTGCTCCTCCCCTATCTTCCTTCCCTCTCTGAAAAAAATATTGCATTCAAATTGGACTTCATTTTCCAGATGTGCACTCATCGGTAGGACCATTGCTTGTATTAATCTTAAAACTATAGTTAGATTAATGCAGTATGAGTTTGGGATTCCTTGCTTTGCTACAAATTATATGTATTTTGGGCATTTATACCCTGGGTTACATTTCTGAAATTTAATGATGGGATTAAAGGGGCATGGATATTTTCATGTATGTGAAATCTACTGCTTTGGCAAAAGGATTGAGTTTATTATTTTAAAAGTTTTTCGGTCTGGACTTTTCTAGATTTCTATTACCCTCAAGATTATGGCCACCATCAAGAACCAACTATGCTACTATTAATGTAATATTTTTTTTAATGTCGAGTAAGATGTTCACATGTTGTTGCCCCTTGATACCTCAGACATTGAAGATCCATTGTGAAAACCCAGGCGATGATCTGGGATGTGGTCCCAAAATCTTTGTCCTTGCAGGACTCCAGGGAACCACTTTTCCACGGAACCACTTTTTCCAAACTTACTTCCTAAGGTAGCCGTGAGAGTAGATGCCAATGAAATCTTAATGGATTGAGATAAATGAGCTTTTCTATTACCTTCAGTTCTGAGATAATCTGGTATTAGGCATTTTATGAAATGCAAGTGGAAATCTTTTATAAAATGTTAACTGTATCTGGGTTATTTCCAAGTGAGGTCATCTTAGGTTGGCTTTATACCATTTGTCAAAGATCTTTATATCTGCTCATTCATTGCTTTTTCAGTCAAGATGACTGCCTCTGTGCTAAATTTTCTCACAGTGCTTTGGAATGAAAATTTTGTCTGAGAAGTAGATTGGATTATTTCTCTCTGGATTCTTTGTTCTCTCCCAGTAAGATCATACTATATCTATCTGTACCTTTGCCACATAACTTTGGTGTCTCCTCAGAATGAGAGAAGAATATTCTCCCATTGCATTAATAGTAAACATGGCCATGTGACTTGCTTTGGTCTATAGAACTAAAAGAGAAGGTGAGAGAATGTGCCAGTAAGCAGAGCTTCAAATATACATGTGTAGCTTGGTTTGTCCTCTTGTGTTAGAACACATTTTGGGTAGCTGGTTCCAGGGGAATAAGGTGACATCCGGATCTGATCGGAATGTAGTTGACAACATGGAGGCAAATGTAGCCAAGCTCAGTAGACATTGTCTACCTAGCAGGCCCACAAGTGAGAAAAAAATGTTTATTTTTTTAGCTGGTGAATTTAGGGTCTCTTTATTACACAGCTACATTGCAGCAAAAGCTGACAAATACATTCACTAAATGCAGTTCTCTGGAAAGTGCAGTTTCTGTGCAAGACATCAAAGGGAGAAGTAAAAGAAATAGCCCTCAAAGAATTTTCAGAGGGAAATTATCAGAGGGAAAGAGGGAAAAGAGGAAGAGATGGAAGCCTGTTAACAAATAGGATGGAGATGGGAGTGCTTGATTAAGGGGAGACCAATAATAAGCTCTTACTGGATAAATAAATGTCTGTAGATAAAAAATGCAACTGTAAGACTTTTCTTATGAATATCCCTGGGCCTGCGCTTGACATATTTGAAGATCATATCAGTGTTTTCTTTCTACCAGCCTGAATAGCCCAGGGAATATTGAATATTGTCCTTGAGAGGGAGTCCCTTCTCTACCTGTTGCTGATAGGATCAAGTAGCCAGTTGCTTCTCTAAGAACATACCTGAAATGCTGTTCCCGAATATGTCTTTAGAAATTAGTATTATCCTGGGGCATCTGGGTGGCTCAGTTGTTTAAGCATCTGCCTTTGGCTCAGGTCATGATCCTAGGGTGCTGGGATTGAACCCGGCATCAGACTCCTTACTCGATAGGGAGCCTGTTTCTCCCTCTCCCTCTTCCTGCTGCTCCCCTGCTTTGCCCTCTCTCTCTCTCTCTCTCTCTGTGTCAAATAAATAAATCTTTAAAAAAAAATTAGGGTTGTCCTAAAGAGGATAGAAAACTAGAAGAAAAAAAATGCCATCTCTATTAATAGCAAGAAGGCTGTTTCTTTCCTGTTTGTTGTGGTTTTACATAGTACTCTATCTACTCTTGAGTTGTCTAAATTTCATTCACTCAAAATTGTGGTCTATCATATGGTACCTGTGCTATTATCAGACATAATTTTCCCTTTGCACTGAATCATGACTTACGTTTTATATAAGAGTAGATTTACTTTGCATTTTGGAAGAATTAGTCCAGGCCCACTGCCTTTTATTTTTAAATAATTTTTAATTAATATATAATGTATTTTTAGCCCCAGGAGTACAGGTCTGTGAATCGCCAGGTCTACACACTTCACAGCACTCACCATAGCACATACCTTCCCCGGTGTCCATAACCCCACCACCCTCTCCCTACCCCCTCTCTCCCCAGCAACCCTCAGTTTGTTCTGTGACACTAAGAGTCTCTTATGGTTTGTCTCCCTTCCAATCCCATGTTGTTTCATTTTTTTCATTTCCTCCCCCCCCCAGCCCCCCATACGTTGCCTCTCAACTTCCTCATATCGGGGAGGTCATATGAAAATTGTCTTCCTCTGACTGACTTATTTCGCTCAGCATAATACTCTCTAGTTCCAACCACATTGTTGCAAATGGCAAGATTTCATTTCTTTTGATGGCTGCATAGTATTCCATTTTATCTATGTACCACGTCTTCTATATCCATTCATCTATTGATGGACATCTAGGTTCTTTCCATAGTTTGGCTATTGTGGACATTGCTGCTATAAACATTCCAGTGCACGTGCCCCTTTGGAGCACCACGTTTGTATCTTTAGGGTAATTACCCAGTAGTGCAATCGCTGGGTCATAGGGTAGCTCTATTTTCAATGTTTTGAGGAAACTCCATGCTGTTTTCCAGAAGGCCCACTGTCTTTTGTGAAGGCAGCCAGCTGTCCTCCAGTATTTTGATCTGTCTGTCCATGGTATAGAATTGTTTCTGGCGTTACGCCATCAGGGACCACATTTCCCAGATTCTGTTCTTTCTAAATGTGGCTTAAAGACTAGGTCTCGCCAGTCAAGTGTGAGTGGAAGTGCAGTGTCCCTGCTGGGCCCACAGTGGTAAGTAGTGGGTGTACATCATACACACATTTACTCCTTTAGCCCACTGGAAGGGGGACCCCAGGAACTTTGAGGAGATGGCAGAGCTACAGGTGGAAGTAGCTTGTTTTCCTAATTCACCAGGCGATGAGAAAAGGCCAACAATCGGGAATGCCCTCCACGGACTTTACCTGGGCAAGATGTGAACTTCTGTTAGGCTCAGGCTCCTGCTTTCTCAAGCTCATCTGTCAGAGTGGCAGCATCACCCTTATGACAATAGCTACAAAAATACTTCGTGGAAACAATGGGAACTTCATTCTCATGCCACCTTGTGCCTCAGGTGCCATCCCTAGTGGTGCACACCAGTATTGCACACTGGGGCTTGGTTGCACAGGTATGATGTCACCTGAGTGCTATTTTCTTTCTTGTTCCTCTGCTCTTGCTGCCAGTCCGTGGGAGTATGCGTTATGGTTTTTTTTTTCTTTTTTTAATATTTGTCACCCACTGTTGAGATGTTGCTGACCTTGAAATGCTACCAAATCATGTCAGCGTTCCTTCTGATTCTTGGGAGGACAGCAGTCAAAGCACAAACACTCTGTTATTAATAAAAGGGAGTGACTGACAGGTCAAGTGAGACATGTTTCTCCTCAGCATGCTTTCGAAGTGGCACATTATTTAATTGAAAGGATCTAGCGCGGCGTGGTTCCAAAGTGCTCGCCCGTTCTACAGCCAAGCTGTGGTCACTGCTTCTGACCCGACATGCTCACCCAGGGGGACCTCCAGAAGGATTCTTCTAGACCCGCTCTGCTATTTCTTTTATGTTCCTATTGCAGCTTTCAGAAAGGTACCTGAGGAGAAGGATTAAGGGCTGGGAATTTCTCTGTCGAGGATACATGGCCTGTTAGGGTTAGTCACATTATTGGTGTAACATAAAAGTCCTTTCAGTGTTTCTGGTTAGGGGCCACCTTTTATAATGCATTCAGGGTTAGGCTGCTTCTCTCTTTTTGGCCTGTGCTCCTTGGGGGGCCGTAAAGTCTCTTTCACTAAGTTGATGGGAGAGTAAAAGGAGGTCGTGGGTGGGAGGCCTCCTTCACAGTGATTTCATGATGAAGTTTTCGTAAAATAGTCCCTTAAAGCCAATGTAGGCAGGTAATCGAGATGTACTTAGACTGTCTGGTAAATCCCCCCTTCACTTCCCTGTATGGCCACAACAGGATTTCTGGTACAGCCCAAGTTCTGTGGGACCTGTTTCCAGCTGTTCTTTTATTCTAGAGGCTTCTCTGACTTTTTTCTTTTTTCTTTTAAAGATTTTATTTATTTATTTATTGTACAGAGATAGAGAGAGAGAGAGAGAAAGGCAGCCAGACGGAGAGAGGCAGCCAGATGGGGAGAAGCAGGCTCCTCACTTAGAGGGAGCCTGAAATGGGGTTTGATCCCAGGACCCTGGGATTATGACCTGAGTCGAAGGCAGACGCTTTACCAACTGAGCCACACAGGTGCCCCCCACTTTTTAGTTTCATTTTGAGACTGAGGCTGATGGGTTCTAGTGAACTGAGCCTTAGCTGAGACAATTATGATACAGGAAGTGAAAGTGCTTGCTTATTTTATTAACAATGGTCAATTACTTTGTTCAGTTGAACACTCAGAATGAATCTCTAATATGCACACACATAGCCCATGATTGCCCCGGGCTCGTTACAACATGCTTTCTCATACAGGTGACACCAGCCTGCAGTTTTCTCTGTGCATAGGACATAGCATCTGTTTTTAGTGGTGAAGTTGGTGATTGGGGGTCAGTTAAAATAGGCTGTTGAGTGCCTGGTGGGGAGAGTCTTAGGGGGGCCATGTTTCCTACTGAGTTTTCTTCTATTAGAATTCTTCAGAGCTGAAAAGAGAGAGAGGACCTGAGGTGTGAGTCTATAATACCTAAGCTCTTTGATGTTTGCGGAGACTTCACCGTAGCCTTGCTGCATATGACCCCTTCATACCTGAAGGTTCTGAGATATACAAAAAATATATGTTCAAAGCATATTCTGTGTTTGTTTCTGAGATATACAAAAAATATGTTCAAAGCATATGTGTTCTGAGATATACAAAAAATATATGTTCAAAGCATATTCTGTGTTTGTTTCTGGACAATGTGCTCCTTCCTTAGCTTGGGACCTTGTTGGTCTTTCTAGAGGCCTTTCTGACTCTTTTAGTCAGACGAGCTTAATGGGGTAGATCATGGATTCTGAAACCACTCAGCCAGACTAAGGTCAAGGTACTGCTTACTGCTAGGATTTGGGGCAAGTTTTTTTTTTTTTTTTAAACTTTCTGAGCACCTTTCCCTTCCCTTTAAACTTCTTGAGATATGTTTCCTTATCAGCAGAGTGGAGACTGTAATATCCACCTTTCAAGGTTGTCCACACAAAGCATGTTGCATATATTGGGCAGTGACGACATGTAGCATTATCGTCCGTTGTCTTCTTGTCTGACTCATGAGAGATCTCATGCATGAGACTTCTTCTGGTTGGAATTTCATCTCTCTGCTATCATTCCAGGAATTCACAGTGTTAGGCTGGTGCTTCCTTGAATCAACCCAGAATATGGAATTTTCTTTCTCAATCACTCCCTCATTAGGACACTTGTTGATGGTGTTTAAAAAATAATGAAACCAATACCAAGCAATCTTCCCCCCCAGTTTTATGGAGATATAATTGACATATAACATTGAATTAGTTGAAGGTGTGCAACATACTGATTTGATGTATGTGTATATTGCAAAATGTTCACCATACTGTGTAGTTAACATCCATTACCTCCTGTAGAAACAATTTTTTTCTCGTGGTGAGAACTTTTAAGATCTAGTGAAAGAATGGGTAGGAGTCATAAGCCAGTTCTTGGTCTTCAAAAACCATCTTGCCTTTTCATCTTCTTGGCTGTCATGGTGAAGCCTATACTGTATCAATCAAGAGACCCAAAGCATTCCAGGTGTCTCAGACTGAGAGGTGACAACCCAGGGGGTTGGTTTGGTGGTGGTGGAAGAATAAAAGGAGAAGGGGACATCTAAGTATCATGAAGTGGTAGCTGCATGAAGTGGTCACCGTTCTAGGGGAAAAGTAATGCTACCAAGAGCTAGGTGCTCTAGGGGAGCGGCCATGGTGCTTAGGGCTTGGTACTCAGACTTGGGGCTTGCTGTGTATCTGGTACTCAGCCCCCTTGGGGGGGTCCCAGAGTGGGAATATTGTGGGTCTACTGCCCTGAATTCTCAAAGACACAGGAGCTATCTGATGTTGTTGGAATAAGGTCAGTATGTGCTGAACACTGGAGGGAGTCACCTGCAATTCTCCAGTCCCTTCACAGCAGAACCTAACTGTAGGTCGTCAGCAAGGGCACCTAAGAAACATTTGCAGACTCCCAGACCAACATCACACAGCAGAATGGAAAAAGTGAGTTTGAGCTAAGCAGAAAAGGGAAATACCAGGCATAATCACCATTTTCCTGGCTGACCTGTAGGTCCCAGGTGGACGTGATGGTAGGCATGTATTTTGAAGGTGTAAGTGGGCAGCTACCTGCGAAGACAATGATCCTAGCCACGGTAACTGCAGAGGGATTGACTTCTCCAGCTCAGCAAACAATGTGCATCCGGATAACTCATCTTCTAATGATGGGTATGATTACAGCCAAATGCAGTCTTTCCACAGTGGTGGTTTTTTGTCTGTGTGCTCTTAGAGATGGAGAGCACATCAGCCTGCTGGGTCACTTCCTAGAGTAATTAGCTCTGCCAAGCAGTTTTTCCTTTTAGCCACAAGTCATCCTAGTGCAAATATAAGAAACTCTGGCTAGCCCGTGTTCAATTTCGTGGGAGACTTTCCTTCCATGTGACTTATTCATTTATTGTGAGAAAATGCTTTAGGTGGAGGAGGGTATTGGTCCTGAAGAGGGGAGGGGAGAGAGCCTGCCACTTGAAGTGCTGAGTGGCAGTTTGGCCTCAGCTGGGCCTGTCACAGGACTGATGAATGGTGTCCTCCCTCTCCAGTGCTTGCTGGTGATGTTAAACTCTCCTTCTGCTCCTAACCAGCACATGCTCTCCCTGTCTGCGTCGGGGACGGTAGGTGGTGCTGTGGTGCTAAAGGATGCTGAACACCAGGGGAGGAGAAGAGCTGTGGAGAGCGGGTTGGTGGAAATGCAGGGGGTTGGGGAGAGGGGCTTACAGAAGGGCAAGAAACGCGTTCTCATTCAGTGTCTTTGCAGTTCCGGAGAGCATTTTCCCTTTCAGATCTGGAGTTGCGTTGGAAAATCCAATTACAGATGTAAGCTCCATTGGTCTCTTTCCAATCTAATTGCAGCCGAGTCAGCTGCCTCTCGCTGACTGGATGTACTGGGTACCCTGCTAGTAGTAGAAGCTTGGCTTTTTCTTCCCATCTCCCCTCTCTCTCTGTTTTTATTTTGTGGGGCAGGGGAGCAGAGGGAGACGGGGAGAGAGGATCTTAAGCAGGCTCCATGCTGGACACAGAGCCCCACACCAGGTTCTATTTCACAACCCTGAGATGATGACCTGACCCACCTCAGTGGGTGCTTAACCCACTGAGCCACCCAGGGGCCCCTCCCCACTATTTTTAGTTGGATTTCTTCTTTCTCTCCTCACTATTTCCCTTCCCTCTCATTTTCCTGGTGTCCTCTTCCCCTTTCCGATGCCCATTTGGTTCACTTGATTAACTATGGTGCATAGCCGTATTTTCTGAGACACTTTGACGGGCCTGGCACAACAAAGGACAACAAGAACATTCTCACTTTTATAGAAAGGAAATGATCACTACTTGAGCACATATGAAATCTAGGAACTGAGGAAGACCTTTTGACATTCACTTTATCTCATTTAACTTAAATAGTTAAATATTTACTCACTTACAGAATATTATAATTTTAATATACATACTATATATAATACGTATATGTAGCTTCATATATACATTTGAAGGCATGTTAAGGTAGAGATATTTATTCACTTATAAAACCAGTGCTTCTGGAATACTTACTGTGTCTTAGGAGGCTTGGCCATTGTTAATGGGGAGACCAGCGCATTAAGAAGCCACTGACTTCGTGTAACTTCTTTCCTATTTCAGGATTTAGAATGTGATGGTTCAACCACATATTTTGCATGGCTCCCTCCGACATCCTTGCTGTTCTGGAGTCAGACTGCCTGGATCTGAATTCTGACTCCACTACTTCCTAACTCTGAGAGGTGGGGCAGGTGACTTAATTTCTCAGCGTTACAATCTTTGGTATGAGAAAATAAGATGATAGCTCCTACTCAGAGGGATAGGATTGAAAACTAAATGAATAAAGGATATAGAAAAATAACTGACACATAATAAGTGTTCAGTAAACTTTAGATTTAATTATTATCATCCCTATTTTCAAGTGAACAGTTACTATGTTAGGAAGATGTAAAGTAGTAGCCTTGTCCCCTTCCCAGGTCCCCAACTATGCCTCTGAGGTAAGCACCAGATGAAAAGGAAGAGTCAGGGAGGCTTCATGGAAGAGGCTGAATTAGCGATGCAGTCTCCTCTCAGGAAATTCACAGGTGAACTTCAGAACCCAGGAGTTCAGATACACTCCAGAGAATATGATGAGACCTGTGTTCTTTGTGCCCTGTCAATTTCATGTATATGGACATTTTGCACACAATTTCCCTGGGATTCTATAATCCCTGAAGTCAGTATTTTCGGGACCATAAACCCATTTCAGGACTGCCAATTTAATATCATTGGCAGATTGGACATTATCTCCAACACCGTGAAATACTATAAGAGAGTGGAGCAGGTGCTGTGAGTGTCCCACCCAGATGTCCCTTATCTTACCAGGACACCCCTCTCCCGGGTGTTATGGGTGTTGGCTTCAAATGGCTCATACCTGACTGCTTTGCTGAGGTTGTTGGCTGCTGTGAGTGCTAACTAAGCCAGGAGGTGCATGCCTTCCCACTCCCCAGCCTCCCCCTCATCACTCACTCACAGGAGTGGCCCTGAGCAGTGACTCACTGATGAAGGCATATCACAGCCCTCGCACTGTTACTTTGAATAGCTCAAATTCTGTGATACAATTTATGGGACCAGACTGAAATCTTTCCTGAAAGTACATTTTTGCCTAGCTTTTCCCTTACCCTACCTGACCTCCCTCATGCCCCTGTAGGTTTTCCCGAGAGCACTTTTACAATAAAACGTGTACAGAATCTCCTTCTGAGTCTCTACTTGAGGGGACCTGACCTAGGTTGGAGGGGAACTTGACACAGTGATATTGAGGGGCTAAAACAGGAGGTATGCAGTGGGTGCAGAGGATTAGGGAGGAGAAGCTCTACTGAGACCCAGCTCCTTCCTTCCTCCCCATCTCTTCTGTCTCCTTCCTTATTCCCCACCGCTATTCCCCTATTGCTGTGTGATGTTCTGGTTGGTTCTAGATGCCTGGGATGCCTTTCTGGGGAGCTCACCTCCAGCAAGTGGCATAAGTGATCATCTTGGGGTTCCCTGATTTCAGACCAGAGTTTTTCTCTGAAGCTGTGAAGTGTCCCTGTGAAGATGACCGTCTAATAAGGCTGCTTAGCAGCGATGATTAATGTATTAGGGCTGAGGAGCCCCTACCCTAGCAAGCAGTTTCTTTTGACAGAGGAAGAACGAGGCAGATAAGGGAGAAAGTGTGGAATCACATTTTGGTGTATAATTTGGCAGCCCATAGATCATTTTAATTACTCTGAAATAATTATCTCTGGCACACAGCTGGGTTTGTCTTCATGTAGCTTGTGAGTCATTCTCCCACATTTGAATAAATCAAGCAAGTTGAAAGGAAGAGCTGGAGCCAAATGACATGTAAAAAAGATTCAGTGGTAAAGGTTCAGAAAATGGCAAACTTTGGACCTGAAAGAGAAGATTGACTTGGGACGTCATGTTTTTGTGTCTGAGACAAACACCTCTGGGTATTGAAATCAGAAGCAGATGAGTCTTGAGGCTGTCTTAGGAGTGCTGTCAGAGCGGAGTGGGTAGCATGAGTGGGTGGTGGACAAGGACAACCAACGAAGAACCTATAGCATAGGGTTCAAGAACATGGGTTTGGGGTCAGACAGATTGGTATTGGAATCTATCATCTATTGCTTATCATTGTAGTTAATTTAGACAAAGTCATTTCATCTTTCAATGTATAGGTTTTCTTATATTACAAAATAAGAAAACTTGTCTTTAGTGCTATGTCACTTTCCTTCAATGAGTGCCTTCTGCCATGATTGCCGGATCATCCTGCTGCTGCCAAGTGTTTAAGGAGAAAATGGCATGTGGGCCACCTCTTAGCCATTGCCATGGCAGACATTACTAAGCAACCACAAATCTTCTATAGTTGAGTCTGACTTTGACCTCAGAATCCTCAAAGAGCACTTCTAGTAGCTACCCCTAGTCTATCCAAGCTGGCATGTTTATTGAAATAGTGGCTTCCTGTTGAAAATGGTCCTCTTTGATGTTTGATGCTCCCATCTATAAAATGAGGAGCTGGAAGAAGGTGATCACTTACTTGTTCTAGGATTTTAAGATAAAGAGAAATGGATCCCTCAGATGTTGGTTATTTCATCTCGCAAGCCTTGTTGCTTTGATGCTCTATAGACAATCAATAACTCAGTTTGGAGAGCAGGGGCTGAGGACAAGGCCAGGACACTAGGGCTCAGGAAGCAATGAACACTCTCATCGCCAACCCCCCCCCCCCCCAATGGCCCCATCTGGCCTTTTATTTACTATATCCCCAGCCTCATATGCCAGCCCCTATATAGTCCCACATGGCCCCATTCTGAGAACTAAGTCAGAGATGAAGGTCCCTATCAGAGTTAGGAGCTACCTCAGTTTCCAAGTCCTATTGTGTTCGGATCCTGTTTGATGACTCACTCACTGGCTCCCCTCTCTGGCCTTGAAATCTGAAAGCTATAATTGGTCTGAACCTGATGGGCCATCAGTGAGCCTTAAAGATCTTTCTACGTTTTAAATTATATAGCTTATATACTTTCATGGAAGTAAAATTAGAAAATATTAATAAACCAAAGACAAAGTTCGGTGTTAAAATGTGGGTGTATATTACCTGTCCATACTTTTTCTTAGTTTATGTGTATATTCAAGGTAATATTCTGTGAACATAATTCCATGTCTATAAATAGGTTCTACCATTCTGTGCACAATGCTATTATTCTGATTTGATTTGTTTCTTTTCTTGTACTTTCCTTCTGTGCAATTAAAGTTTTTTTGAGCATTTATCTGCGCTGGGTTTTTAGAGTCTCTGCGCTCCCTTGGAGCCAAGATCCAGGTGGTGGCAGATAGACATGAAAGGATGAAGTACACCTTGGTAAGCTATCGTAGAGATCTTTATGAAATTTTACAGGGATACTGTTTGCTGAGGTGAGCCTAATCGGAAAAGAAGTCTTTTTAGGTGAGAAAGTTAGCAACCAGTCTCTGTAAGGATGCATGTGCCTGTGGACAAACCTGGCTTGCTGAGAGTGGGGTATGCAGAAGGGCATGGGGCAAGAAAGCAAAGTAAGGATTCTACATGTTTTATTGATGGACTAGGTCCTCTCTTTTGTAGTAAGTCATCAACTAATGTTGGATGAGTGAATCAATATTCCTAGTCTTGATATTGTCCCCATCTCTTTCTGAGCCTTGGCCTCAACATTCAAGTGGGTAATTGCATGGACCCCACAGGGTCTGGTGACTTAGCCTATCTGTGTGAAAGACTCTGTCTATGTCCCTCTTACAGCCCATTGGTTCTTCTCATTAACATTCATATGAGCCAGATTTCCAGTTGTTAGCTTCTGCTTCTCTTTACCTATGAGCTTCTGTGATGGTTTGAGTACACTTGACTTAGGGTGTCAGAGAATTACTACCCCTAGAGAACAGCCATCAGGCAGTGATTTACTGGAGTCTGTAAATATGCAGTTCCTTCCTGCCTCAGGGGGATAACTTTGAGGTAGCTTGGCTCCTGGCGGTAATAATCAGCTCCAGTTACATCCAATAGCATATTGCCTTTTGTTGACTGTTTTTGTTTCCCTCTCTCATTCTCCATCCCCTACTGGTGTGTTATAGGATTCTGTCCCAAATAAACTACTTGCATTTAAATCCTATCTCAAGGTCTGCTGCTTATGAAGTGACGGGGCCATGTGACTCTATGGGGGTAAGCCAAAGACAGCGGACTGTCTTTTCTAGAATTCTGTCTTAAAACAATCAGAACCAAGTTCACAAACTTGAAGTGTTTCCTACCAGACTACTCTATTTCTTGACTAAGAGCTCAGGATGAGCTAAGTTAATGAGCCTCCCTAGATGAGGTATTGCAGAAATATTCCTGTTTCCATGCATCATAAGGTAAATTGATATCATCAAAAGGCATTTGCTTGGATCCACAGCAATAGTGAAGACTGTTGGCTTCTTACTGCATCTGCCAGGCTTTACTTAAAAAACAAACAAATAATTCTAGAAGTAAAAATATTAGCTAATAACTACATCTAGTCTGGTTGGTCAAGAGGAGTGTTTGATTTCCATAAAGGAGGTAGATTCTAGGGGAAGAAAATGGTTCAGTTGGCTAAAGAAACAAAAGAAAAGGAAAATAGAAATTTACGTGTGAGACATGAAACATTTAAAATGTACTTTGTTTTCTTGTATTTTCTTACTGCAACAGTTGGAATTTTAATATCAAGGACCTGTTTGAGGACAGGTTAAAAACTGAAGAGTGTTTGGACCAGGAAGAACATGACCAAAATTTGTAAAAATCAGTGTGACAGTGTGTTCACATAAATAATCTCTTTCAGTCCTCTCTAGCACACTGAGATAAATTGCATTTTTCCTACTGGCAAATGGAAAATGGAATTCAGTGAGCCTTTATTGAAGCTGGGAATTAAAGCCTAGTCTGTGTCACACTAATGCCTATGTTATGTCTACCTCATCTCAACAATTCCCCTAATACCTTAATAATGAGCTTTTAGATGTACATGCCTCACTGTTTGTATGTGGCACCCTTGGTGTAGAAAAGATAACAAAGTGGATGAACCAGTGTGACTTACTCCCATTTATTTAATGTAGTTGTATTATGCCTATGTGGGGTTTTGTGGACTAAAGGAAAAATTTCAGTTTTCTTCCTAGTATAAAGAGGAAGGACTATTGAACTCTTTTGGAGGGGGAGATGGTCTGATCTGATCTGTGTTTTTTAAAAAAGGGTTAGTACCATGAAGCAACCATAGACAATATTTAAATGTCTGTGTTCTAATAAAGCTTTACTTATAAAACTAGGTGGCCAACTCATGTTTTTAAAAAGTTGCTTTGACTGCTGGGTGGAGATTGTAGAGGGAAAAAAAAAAGGACGGAAGCCTGAAACCAATAAGGAAGGTATTGTAGAAATTCTGGTAAAAAAATAATAGTAACTTGTGTCATAGTGGTAATATGTGAGCTAAGGAGAGAAGGATTAGTTTGGGATATATATTTTGGAGGGCAGTGCTGAGGGCTGGCTTAAGGATTGGAAGTAGGAGTTGAAAAAGCAAAGGCTGACTGTTACTTTTGGAGCTCAGACGATTAGGTGATGGGTGCCATTCCCTGAGACAGTAAAGTTTGAAAGAGGAACAGGTGCTTTACTTCCAAAGTCAAATCCAGTTGGGGCTCTGGTCATACTTGTTGTGTCTAAAATGGAAAACCCCAAATTTCATGTGAATGGCTTTGAACATGACCTTGTGGAAATATATTTGGATTGATTCTATAGGATCTTCTGATACGAGAGCACATTCCATTATGCTTTGATTCAAACATGCTTAGGCAGGTGTACCACTCCCTCTCTTGCCCATTGGGAGCCTCTGGAGTGAAAGGAGCCCAATAATTTAGTGTTGGGTACCCCACAGCAGGTAGCATACTGTTATGTTTAAAACAGATGCTCAGAAAAAAAGGAACTGGTATGTACATTTTTATGCCTTATTAGAGATCATTGGCTCTGATTTATATACAGTAGGTTTGGGGCTTAGGTTATCTTTGACTTTCTTTGTTCAATACATTCAAGATAAGTGTAATTACAGCACTTCAAAGTATATTAGAAGTAAATGATTTCCTTTATTTCTCTTTCCTTGCATGCATGTACTTACCTGCTCACCTGCATGCAGTGAGCTGACCAAAAAAAAAAAAAAAAAAATGCCTCAGATGGTATGCAAAAATCCTTTAGGAAAAAACTTGTTTCTAGACCTATGTACATATATAGCTCGGATATTTCCTCACATTTCAGGAAAGAAAAAAAAACTGGGTGCGAAGTACACATGGTTTCATAATTCCTGGAATTAAAAGATGCAGGTGCTTACAATCAGATCAAGGGATGATTGTTCAGTATTATAGTAAAGTTCTGTGACTTGATAGTAAAATTCCCTTAAATAGCAAGTACTATCCCTCCAGCTCATGATGCTGCTGAGATCTTTGAGTAGACTGTTATAAGTTAAAATATGACAGATATCCTATCATACACTGTTGCTACACAACACTCCATATTCCAAAGGAATCAAGGAATGAACACTCTGGTTTGGTCCTTGATTCAGAAGGAGAAGTATCTACAAGGATTTTCTAAGAGCACTTTCGCAGGTTTCTCTCCAGTAGCTGGTTCTTCCACTATCCTAAAGACTGACAAAACAAGCGGCAAAGGCAAATTTTCTAGAGCAGCTTAGGTCAGAAACCTGTCTACAGTTTTACTCTTTGTTCCTGCAAATGGTCCAAACCGATCCGTTAGCACCCCATGCTGCACACTGGGAACTCTGAATTTCCTAGATTTTATACACCAGAGTGTAGGGGAGACATGTAGACTTCCCCTTCAACACTTAATTCCCTGGGTTACACTTTATTTTTTATTTATTTTTAAAAAAGATTTTATTTATTTATTTGACAGAGAGAGAGATATCAAAAGTAGGCAGAGAGGCAGGTAGAGAGAGAGGGGGAAGCAGGCTCCCTGCTGAGCAGAGAGGCTGATGCGGGGCTCGATTCCAGGACCCTGAGATCATGATCAGAGCTGAAGGCAGAGGCTTAACCCACTGAGCCACCCAGGCGCCCCCCCCCCAGGTTACACTTTAACATATACATTATAGTTCCTGCTTTCAAGAGTATAAATGAGCCTAGAGTCTAAAAGTATGTTTATTTCCAGAACTCTGCTAATATGATTAACTAGAAACAAACAAACAAACAAAAATGTATAGACTTCCTGCAGCAAAGTACAATAAAGTGGAGACTGGGGAAGGAAAGGGGTGAAAGCTGAGTTATAAACCTTCATGCAATTAACATGAATCTGCTATGTGATGAATAGCATGTCTCTTCTACCACCAATAATGACATTTGGTGAGTTGCATATTGATAATCATCAGCTATTTAAGAAACTGGCACTCTGAAAAATGCTCTTTAGCAGTTGTCATCAATAAAGGAGCAAACGTCTTAGAATTTCTTAAAAAAAAAAAAAATGAGGGGCACCTGGGTGGCTCAGTCAGTGAAGCATCCAACTCCTGGTTTCAGCTCAGGTCCTGATCTCACAGTTCTGACATCAAGCCTTGTGTTGGGTTTAGGGTAGAGTCTGATATTGATTCTCCCTCCCTCTCTGCCACCCATTACCACCTCCGGTTTCCTCTCTCTCTCTCTCTCTCTCAAATAAATGCATAAATTAAACCTTAAAAATAAAAGGATGGGAGTTTTATTTGAGCTTAAGTATAGAGAGCTGCCCTGGGTACACAATCTTTGCAAAGAAGAGGGTTCTCCAGAGAAGGAATGTTTTATACAGGGTTGTATGTGCTTTTTGTGACATCAAGAATTAGACATCATTATGACATTTCGTCCTTTATGTCCTTATGACATAAGGACATTTCAGAAGGCAACAGACTTCATCTTATGCTTCTAGTATGTGTAAGATTGCAAACGTTGGAGGTATGAGAATGGAACTTGGAGATTTTTCCTCTTATTTATTTATTTATTTTTGAAGATTTTATTTATTTTATTTGACAGGCAGAGATTACAAGTAGGCAGAGAGACAGGCAGAGAGAGAGGAGGAAGCAGGCTCCCTGCTGAGCAGCCTGATGTGGGGCTTGATCCCACGACCCTGGGATCATGACCTGAGTCGAAGGCAGAGGCTTAACCCACTGAGCCACCCAGGTGCCCCTCCTCTTATTTTCAATTTGAAATATTTCTTTTAGGTTATTTGCTAATGAAGCAGTGCTCAGGGCAGAAACAGAGCCCATTCTTTGAAGTTGGCTGAAGTCACTCTGACCTTGGTAAAAGTATAGCTTCCCTGCAAGCTTGGAAGCAGGGCCCACAAACATTAAAGTTGAAAATTGCTGCTTTTTGCCGTGACTCTGAAAGCTGCTCAACCAGCCATATTGTCAGCTCTTGGCTTATATGAATACATTGGAAAGTTCATGAATTTTATGACTCTTAAAATTAATAAACTGTATTATTTCTTTAAACTTGAATTCATTTTTAGCATATTCTGGGCCTGGTTACTCTATGCATTACATGGTCATATTTCTTCTTATTTTGCTCTCAAACTGAAGACTTCCCTGGGATTGAACTGCTAACTTTTTTTTTTTTTTTGTCTTGGTCCATAAATAGAAGTCAAGAACTGGCCAGGCCATTTGTTTCCTAGTATAAAAACATTATTTCTGAAGCACCTGGGTGACTGAGTCAGTTGAGTGTCTCACTCTTGGTTTCAGCTCTGGTCATGATGATGTGGTTGTGGGATCAAGCCTCACATGGGGCTCTGCTGTCAGTGCGGTTTGCTTCAGATTTTTTCTCCTACTCCCTCGGCCCCTCACCTCTCATGTGCTTTCTTTCTCTCCAAAATAAATAAAATCTTTAAAAACAAATAAGTAAAAAACTGATTATTAGCAGTTGTATTGTAAGAACACTTAACGTGACCACTAATCCTCTTTTTTTTCTTTAAATTTTATTAATTTGACAGACAGATCACAGGTAGGCAGAGAGGCAGGCTAAGAGAAAGAGGGGAAAGCAGGCTCCCCGCTGAGCAGAGAGCCCAGTGTGGGGCTAGATCCCAGGACCCTGAGATCAGGACCTGGGCTGAAGGCAGAGGCTTTACCCACTGAGCCACCCAGGTGCCCCACCACTAATCCTCTTAACAAATTTTGTAGTGTGTCATAGTGTTGGTGACTGTAGGTACGATATGTGCAGCGGCCATCTAGAGCTTACTCGCCTTGCTTCCTGGCAGTGTTTTTATCCCTGTTGACTAAAGGTTTTGACTTGGTTGAGCCAATCTCTTTCCATGTGACTTTTTTTAGGCACTTGCTGAGGTTCTGTTGGTGGGATGGTCACCATCAGAGTCTCACCTCTGCGAAGACGTGCAGTGAGTCCTCCACACTCTAACTTGAACCATGAATCTGCCTATTCGTATGTGTTTGTATTTATTTTGAACAAATACTATATTCACATGATTTTTAAAAGATTATGAAGTGTCAAACTTCATAAAACAATTTAAACTTCTTTAAAACAATTTAAAGATTGTTTCTTTTTCTTTATCCCCAAATGAAGATAGTACATTTTTTGATGTTCTTGTAGAAATTTTTAAAAAAATATTTATTTATTTATTGAGAGAGAGAGAGAGAGAGAGAAGAGAGAGCACAAGTGGTGGAGAAGGAGAAACAGCTGCCCATCAAGCAGGGAGCCCGATGTGCAGGGAGCCCAAAGTGGGGCTCAATCCCAGGACCCTGGGATCAGGACCTGAGCTAAAGGCAGACACTTAACCCACTGAGCCACCCAGGCTCCTCCTTGCAGAGAAGTTTTTATGTAGATAAAAACTCTCATATAGTTGGTAACGTTACTGTTTTAACATTGTTTTTATTTTTTCCACTCAAAACATCCTGTATTTTTTGTTACGGTCAACCTGTATGGATGGGCAGTATGTTCTCTGCACAGCTCTGAGAAATATCATTCAAAGTGTAGTCCCCATAGATTAGTATATTTATGCTGATAATATGTACTATGCACATCATATATATTATATATAATCAGATAATACTTAAAATCATATATAAATATTTATTATGGTGTTATACACTATATATTAGCATATTATATATAAGATACATAATATACACAATATATATTATCTAATACAATTATATATATTTTAAATCCTACATATTATATATATGTTATATATAATAAAACATATATATTATGACAAATTTCCAACATTTGTTGTCAAGTATCTTGAGAACGGGCTGTCTTCTTGCTATTTGCAGTAACACCAAAGAGAGATTAGTAGACACCTTGTTCTTTGTATTAAAGAAAATGTAAGCAAGATAGGAATTGATAAACTGTATTCTTGGACTGCCATATGTTATCATTTCCACTAGGCTTCAAGCATGAAGCACAGCACTGTGTTGCTGTTCTTGCCCTACACATGCAAGGGAAATTCTGGTTTATTGTCCTTAACATACTTTTAAAGTCTAAGTATATTTTCTACTTCTCTTTAGTGACATATCTGTGGACCAAGGTCATTTTATGTTAATCTCCTATTATCATCCATAATAGTCCCCTTGGTCAGAGCTGTGGGGACTGTGCTATGTGCTAGCTCCTGTGTTTAAGACTGGCTGACTAATTGACCATAGAGTTGGGCATCTATTTTTGGGTTTTCTGTTCTGTTCCATTGATCTGTGTGTCTTCTTTCAAGCCAGTACCTTAATGTTTTAACATTATAATCACAGCTTTGTAATAGAGCTTGAAGTCTAGAATTGTGATGCCACCAACTTTGGTTTTCTTTTTCAGCATTCTTCTGGTTATTCAGGGTCTTTTCTGGTTCCAAAAATTTTAAAGATTATTTGTTCCAGCTCTGTGAAGAATGTTGATGATATTTTGATAGGCATTGCATTGCATATGTAGATTGTTTTGGGTGCTATAGACATTTTAACAATATTTGTTCTTCCAATCTGTGAGCGTGGAATGTTTTTCCATCTCTTTGTCTCTTCCTTAATTTCTTTCATAACTGTTCTATAGTTGTCTGAGTACAAATCCTTTGCCTCTTTGGTTAGGTTTATTTCTTGGCATCTTGTGGTTTTGGGTACAGCTGTGAATGGGATTGATTCCTTAATTTCTTTCTTTTTTTTTTTTTCCTGTCTCATTGTTATGTGTAGAAATGCAACTGATTTATGTGCATTGATTTTTATATCCTTCCATGTTGATGATATCTAGCAATTTTGTGGTGGAGTCTTTGGGTTTTCCACAATACAAATGTTGTGATACTAAGGGATACCTGCATCCCATGTTTATAGCAGCAGTATCCACAGTAGCCAAACTATGGCAAGAGCCCAGATGTCCATCGACAAATGAATGGATAAAGAAGATGTGGTATATGTACACAATGGAATATTACTCAGCCATCAAAAGATGAACTCTTACCTTTTGCAATACTGTGGATAGAACTAGAGGGTATTAGAATAAGTTGGAGAAAGAAAATTAGCATGGTTTCACTCATATGAGGAATTTAAGAAACAAAGGATCATAGGGTAAGAGAGGGAAAAATAAAATAAGATGAAATCAGAGAGGGAGACAAACTGTAAGAGACTCTTAACTATAGGAAACAAACAGAGTTGCTGGAGGGGAGATGAAGGGATAGGGTAACTGGGTGATGGGCATTAAGGAGGGCATGTGCTATAATGAACACTGGGTATTACATGCAATTGATGAATCATTAAGCTCTACCTCTGAAACTAATAACACTATAATACTATATATTAATTAAATGAATTTAAATGAAATTAAAAGGACTGAGTGAGTTCTGTAGGTGCTTGCCATCTAGGAATTCATCAACAGTGTTGATCAGTGCTGCAGTATACATAAGCATGGAGCACATAGGGGAGCCAGAGCAGCAACCCAGAAAGTCTGGCATTTGAATATAAGTCTTTAAGTTGTTTCCTTTCCTTTCTTTCTTTCTTCCTTTTTTTTTTTTTTTTTTGGTTTATTTAAATTCAAGTTAGTTAACATAGAGTTAACTAACATCAAGTTGATTAACATAACATATCATTGGATTTTGCTGTCAAAGTGTAAGAGAGAAAAGCCAAGCAGCTGATTTAGGGCAATGACAGTGGGCCAAGAAATAGGGGACCAATTCAAAAGACAATTCTGAGGTAGAAGAATCATTAAGTCTCAATGATATTGGCAGTACATATACATTAAAAAGAAGTTAGCCTCTGGAGTGGGTCCCCTAAGGAGGACTTGATTTTTTTTGAAGTTCTTCTGCCTTCCCATATTGAGCACACAATTATCAATTCTATTGTCAAAGTTTATTTTTATTTTTATTTATTTTTTAATAAAGATTTTATTTATTTTGTGAGAGAGAGTAAGCAAGTGAGCACATTAACAGGGGGAGCAACAGGCAGAGGAAGAAGCAGGCTCCCCACTGAGCAAGGAGCCCAATGTGAGACTTGATTCCAGGACCTCAGGATCATGACCTGAACCAAAAGCAGATACTTAACCGACTGAGCCACTGAGGCATCCCAAGAAGTTATTTTTTTTTATTAATTTTTTATTTTTTATAAACATATATTTTTATCCCCAGGGGTACAGGTCTGTGAATCACCAGGTTTACACACTTCATAGCACTCACCAAAGCACATACCCTCCCCAATGTCCATAATCCCACCCCCTTGGTTCGTGCCGTTTTGTCATTTTTTCTTTATAGATTATGTTTGAGGGCTCACATTCATGGTGTCTCAGAATATTTTAAATATACTATCCAAAGTCATGGATACCAAAGCAATCCCAATAAAAACGCCACCTAATTCTTTTAAGGAGTTGGCCAAGTTGCTACTAAAGCTCCCATGGAAAAAAAAAATAACATGCACTTATGGCAAGGAAAACACTGAAAAGAACAACTATGCAGGGGGAGTAAGCACCAGGAGAGATGGAAACATTCTCTGTGTTCTCGATAATTAAGACAGTGTGTTACTAGCACATGAATGGATAAACAGACGAATGTAATAGAACAGAAACTCCAGAATTAGACCCAAATACATATGGAAACTTAGGATATGACAAAGATGGCATCTTAAATCAGAAACATAAAGATAGATCTTTTGGCAAATGGTGCTGGAACAACTGGGTAGCTCTTTAGAAAACAGACACAGTCCCATCTCACACCATATACAAGAATCAACTACAAATAGATGAGGAACCTAAATGTCAAATATGAAACCATGCAAGTACTAGAAGAAAATGTAGGTGAATTCCTTTTTATTCATAGTGTAGGAAAGGACTTTTTAAGAATGGAAATATATTTAATGTATAACATTGTGTAAATTTAAGGTGTACAAAATGTTAATTTGATGCATTTATATATTATGATTGTAATTGTAGCAAAAACTAGCACCTCTATCCAGTTGCATGATTATTGTTTCTTTTTAGTGGCTGGAATAATTAAGAGTTGGTTTCTTTGCAGGTTTGATAATGATACAATATTGTTTATATCACTATACTCTGCATTAGATCTCTAGGACTATTTACTACTCATTGTTTGTATCCTTAAAAACCATCTGTAGGAGGACACCAAAATGGAATACACCACTAGCATATGCACCTATCTGTATTACAAATGAGTTATGTGAATAGGATGGAAATAAAAAGAACTAACACAAATCAGTTTGAAAACAATATCTTGACTGGATACTGTGAAGCTAAGGACAAAAAGAATGTCATGAAAATGCTGCCATCTAGTTAGTAAATGTGTTTCCTAACAGGGGGATTGGTTAGCAGTTCTCAAACTACTTTATGTGCATATTGGAATTGGAATATGAAATATTATTATGAACTCCTGGTTTTGATTATACTTACAGATGGATGGAGAAATGTAGATAAGTGTGAATGTGTTGGTTGGTTCCCATACATGAACTGCCTAGTTCTGCCTTTGGGAAGGCCTAGAAGCAGGGGTGACCCAGTAACAATGGACACAACTGGTGCCCAGACCTTGACTTCTAAGTATCTTTCTTTACAAAAAAAAGAGCAAGGGCTCCTTGGAGAGTGTTTATTCTAGGGTTGAGGTAGAGAAAAATACAAAACAAGCCTGTAACATTATGTGGTGTCAAAAAGTAAGGAAATGCTCAGAGGAACATGGGGCTTTTTAGAAGCACACAGGAAAAGCTGAAGGAGCTGTCGCTGGCTGAAGCTGGAACAGTTAGAGTAGAAAACTATGATAATACTGAATCATAATCCATAGAATCAATATTTATGAGTATATACTTTTATGAATAATTGATGAAAGGTATAAATGGAGGAGAAAGAACAGTTTTTTCTTTAAAGCAAAATTTTAACTATATAGATGAAAAAGAAATAGAAAATCAGCATGACACAAACATCACAAGAGATAACAACACCTACTGTTGAATGCTAAATGTAAGTCCCATCATTTGAGTGTGGGACTTATATAAAGTATCTTCCTCAAGGTGATTAGCAACTACAGAGGGAAGTATTAAAACTTTATTGCGTAGAGAACAGCAAGACATCAATTTAACAAAGTCATTAAACATCCATTAAAAGATACCAGCATCTTAAGTCTCTTGATATGATGCAGAGAAGGACAGTAATATTATGTGGTATGTGGTATGTATAAGCTCAATATGATCATGAGAAAACATCAGTCAAACCCAATCTGAGGGATTTTCAGAGAAACAATTGATCATAACTCTTTGGAAGCACCAAAATCACAAAAGACAAGGAAAGACTCAGAAACTGTTACCAATTATGGGAGCCAAAGGAGAAGTTAGAAACTAAATAGAATGTGGGATTCTGATGCAGATAAAGTACAATATTGGAAAAAGTGATGGAAGTTCTGTTTTATAGTAGTATACCAATACCATGTGTCTGAATTATACTACATATAATTGTACAACTGTAAATTCTTAGAAGTTGGATGAGGAATAGGTGGAGATGGTGCCGTATTTCGCAACTTTTCTGAAGTCTAAAATTAATTTAAAATACAAAGTTAAAAAGCTAGTGGTACAAATTGAACTTCAAAGTTCCATTTAGTTCTTTTGTTAATCAACTACACTAGAAACACCATATTGCCAAAAGTCAAAAACTCATTGGAACCTTGGGGAAATTGCACACATCAGTCCTTTCTGAAATAAATCTACAGAAAAATAAATCTACAGATAAATTATAAGGGTAACATCCATTTTTGCTATGTATTTCAATAAAGTCTCTAGGCATCCAGAAATTCAGGAAATTAGTAAGATTGTACCAGTAGCAGATGCAAAAATTTATTGTAGAGCGGGTAATTCAATCACCTAGTTCTTTGGATATTAGGGGGTGTCAACGTGAAGAGTGTTTCTTCTTATAATTCAAAGAATTATTGAGTAAGGCACCTAAGGTACAGACGGGCCACAGTGAAAGGAGATGAGGACAACTGAATGGATTAGCTTTCTTGTTAAGTTAGGAAGTTTACTAAGTCTATTTATTGCTTTGTAAAGCTCACCCAAAGAGCAAACAGATTGTGTAAACATTTGTCTTCTGTTTGAGAGCAGCTATGGGTTGACCATGTAGAAGGACAATTAAGGAGAAATACTGAACTGTTCCCTGGGAGAGCATGAATACCCAGCATTGTATGATTGCATAGCTTTAGTTTTGAATATCAGGTCCCCTTGTAATTGAACCTGTGATCTTGGACAAGTCCCTTAGCCTTTTAGAATATGAATTTGTGCCATATTACATAAAGGAGTTGAACTAGTTTTTTTTTTTATAGTTGACATAAAATTATGTAAGTTTAAGGAATGTAACGTGTTGATTTGATAGTTTTATATATTTCAATATGATTATCCATGTCATGTCACATAAGTACCTTTTTTGGAGCAAGGGGGAGAAAACAATTAAACTCTATTCTTGTAGCTACTTTGAAATATATAATATAGCATTGTTGACTATGGTTGCTATGCTGTGCATTAGGTCTCCAGTACTTATTTACCTATTTATTGCAAGTTTTTACCTTTATTTTATGTTACTTTAATTTTTACTTATTTTTTTATTTTTATTTTTTTAACGATTTTATTTATTTGGGAGAGAGGGAGCACAAGCAGGGGGAGCAGCAGGCAGAGGGAGAGAGAGAAGCAGGCTCCCTGATGGCAAGGAGCCCAATGTGGGACTCTGTCCCAGGACCCTGGGAGCATAGCCTGAGCTGAAGGCAGATGCTTAACTGACTGATCCACCCAGGCAACCCACAGGTTTGTACCTCTAACCCACATCTCCGTAATTCTCTCAGCCTCTAGTAACCATTATTTCACTCTGTTTTTATGAGTTTGGCTGTTTTAGATTCCAGGTATATATATATACATACAAATATATATATATTTGTATATATACAAATAACCTACACATTTGTATTTTTCTGTCTGACTTATCTCACTGAAGAGATAGCCCTCAAGTTCCTTCCATGTTGTCACAAATACCAAGATTTCCTTTCTTCTCATGCCTGAGTAGGGGAATTGAATTGATTGATTGAAGATGTTCTTTCGACTCAAATAGTCCATTTTTTTACTATTTAATTTTTACTATCCTAATTTATTATCCCTGCTGGTAGGATAAACAGGTTATGACTTGAGATATGGGGATGAGAGAGATTCAGGAACATAAAGTGGGATTATTTGACCATTTGTAAATCAGTATGGGTAGCAAAACTGTGCCTGTTTAATTCATCTTAATTTATCAAGTATTTATTGTGTACTTCTTGTATTCTAAGTCCTGTTATAGGCACGGGGTTTGGGATGAAGATTGAAACTGTATGGGTCATGCAGCATAATGTGTAATTTTAGCCCAAGTTAACTCATATTCCATAAATCCAGTGATGCTTCTATGCCTGGTACCATACAGAAGATTGTGGGGGCTGTAACAGATGATTATAGTACAGCCTAGTCCTCTCAGCATTTACCCTTGACACAATAGAGTGTTTACAAACCAGCACAAGCAGGTATCCTCTATAAGAAAAGTTTATGTGATACAGAAGAAGGGTCTCCTAGGGCTGATTTGTAGATCAGTAGGCAGCTTTAAAAGATACAGATCTGCAAATTACATTCTGACTCACTAGTTTTAAAATGGGTCCTCCTGGGCACCTAAATTTAAAAAATGTTCTTCAAGTAATTTGAATGCATAGCACATAAATATGTCCCAAAGAAGTACAGGTCTTCGAAGACTTTTATGGACTAGGGAAGTCAGACTTGGTTTACTATGCTGAAATTTGCATTGTCTTTGATAGATTGGTAAAATTCAAATTTAATGGGTGAGGAAAGGGAGAAGGTGTTCATAGGTGATAGAAACACCATGCACAGAGGTTTATGAGGCTATGGGAAAGGGATGCTTTCAATATGAGTGACAAGACTGAGAGAAGAAGAAAGTACATGCATGGAGCAGTGGGGACAAAGTTGAGAGGAGGCTGATGATTCATTCTGAAAATACTTTTCAAATATATGTGCCAGTCACTGTGTGATGCTTGTGGTCAGAGTATAGAGGCCATAAAGCAGAATCCTACGCCCTTTTCAGCCCTTTGTAATTATTATTGTTTTGCATGCTTACTTTTTAAAGATTTATTTATTTACTTTAGAGAGAGAGAGAGAGCATGAGCATGAGTGGAAGAAGGGGCAGAGGGGAAAAATATCCAAGCAGACTTTTGCTGAGGGCAGAGCCTGATTCAGGGCTTGATCCTATGATCTGAGGATCAGGACCTGAGCCGAAACCAAGAGTCAGGTGTTCAACCTACTGAGCCACCCTGGTGCCCCTGAATGCTTACTTTTTAGCAAAACATCAAGGATACTGACCTGTAGTTTCCTTTTCTTGTAATGTCCATATACAGTGTCAGGGTAATGCTGGCCTTGTAGAATGAGTTTGGGAGTATTCCATTCTCTTCAGATTTTTAGAAGAGTTTGAAATAGATTGGCATCAACTCTTCCTTAAATGTTTGGTAGAATTTATCAGTGAAACAATCTGAATCTGAGCTTTTCTTTTTGAGCAGTTTTTGATTACTGATTAAATCTCCTTACTTGGGGCTCCTGGGTGGCTCAGTGGGTTAAGCCTCTGCCTTCGGCTCAGGTCATGATCCAAGGGTCCTGGGATCGAGCCCCACATTGGGCTCTCTGCTCAGCACTGAGCCTGCTTCCCCCTCTCTCTCTGCCTGCTGCTCTGCCTACTTGTGATCTCTGTCTGTCAAATAAATAAAATCTTTGAAGAAAAAAATCTCCTTACTCATTATTGGTCTCTCCACATTTTATTTTATTTTTCATGATTCACTTTTGGTATCTTATATATGTCTATGAATTTATCTGTCTTCTAAATTAATTGTTGGCATATAATTTGTCTAAGTAGTCTCTTAGATCTTTGCTATTTGAATGGTATTATTCATTGTATTGTCTGCTCTTTGACTTGTGATTCTGAGTCTTACTATTTTTTTTCCCCCCCTAATCAAGCTAAAAGTTGGTCAGTTATGCTTATCTTTTCAAAATACCAGCTGGGTTCATTGAATTTCTATGTTGTTCTGGTTTCTATCTTATTTATTTCTGCTCTGATCTTTGTTGTTTTCTTTGTTTTGTTAACTTTGGGCTTAGTTCGTTCTTTTTCTAATTCCTTCAGGTGTACATTAGGTTATTTGAGATCTTTGTTGATCTAAGCATTTATTGCTATAAATATCCCTCTAAGAACTACTTTGACTACACCCCATAAATTTTGGGATGCTGTGTTTCCATTTTCATTTTCTTTAAAATTTTTATTTTTCTTACTCATTATTGGTCTCTCTACATATTTCCATTCATTTTTACCTGTTGGCCTTGCTTTGTACTGTTTAGAAACTGCTCTTCTTATGTACTTAACTATTTCTCCATTTAAAAAGGATTTAAAGCGATGCTTCAAAGATAACCTGTGCAGTAAAGGTGGTTTGTACTATATCTAATTCTTGCTCTATATCTTTAGGCAGTAACATAATGGAATTTTATGTTGGATGTGAAAAAATGTGACTGTTTTACAATGCAATTCTCATTGCCAAAAATATGTTAAGTTCAACATCCCTAAAAGGCTACTAAAATATTATAGCCATTGAAAAGTGGGATTTCATGTAATTAAAGAAGACACATGGACATTACTCAGGGGAGAGTGAAAGTATAGTGAAAGTATTATGCATTGTAGAGTTAGGAAGAGCTGGGAATCAACATCTCTTTTCCATGTCCTAGCTACATGAGCACTGGCAAGGTTCTTAGACTCTCTGAGCTTCTGTAAATGGGGAGAAGGAAGGAAAGAGGATTAATTAATTGATTAAAAATTTCCCAAGAGTCCCCGCTATAGCAGCTATTATTTTAGACATATTTAGTCTGCCCACATGGAATTAAAAGTCTAGCATAGAGGCAAATGAAAAATAAATTTTACACAATTATAATTGTGATAGGTGTTATAGAGGAAAACAATAACAAGGATTGAGGGCAAAACTAACAGAGTGGTCATGTGTGGCAAGAACTCAAATATGTGTGTGAGTGAAAGGCAATAAAGCCTCTTTTGGGGTTAGATTTTGGAAAAAATATTTAAACAGCATAGTAGCTTGAGTATCAGATTCTAAGGTGCTACTATTAACAGTGTTGTGCTGATGCCTTTTAAAAATGGTGCAGAGTGGGGGCACCTGGGTGGCTCAGTGGGTTAAAGCCTCTGCCTTTGGCTTAGGTCATGATCCTGGGGTCTTGGGATCGAGTCCCGCATGGGGCTCTCTGCTCAGGGGGGCCTGCTTCCTCCTCTGGCTTCTCCCTGCCTCTCTGCCTACTTGTGATCTCTGTCTGTCAAATAGATAAAATCTTAACAAAACAAATAAAAATGGTGCAGATTGCATGCTGAGTAATGGTTTGGATGTGAGATACACTGTGGGTGAAAAAATCCTGGTAACATACTCATTTTTCAGTTGTTGCTGTGACTAGCCTGTTCCTTACTTCTCTGCTGTCAGTGATGGTGATTCACGGGACACATTATGGTTCCTGATTAAGGAATTCCTATTAAGTTCTCCGATGAATTAAAGCCAGCACTAAAGAATATGTTTAAGTGGGAGCTAGAGAAATCCTCCCTAGATAGCTTAAGCCACAACAGGGACTCTATTAGAAAATTCCAATTGCACCCAAAACCATAAGATACCTCGGAATAAACCTAACCAAAGAGACACAGAACCTATACTCAGAAAACTATAAAGTACTCATGAAACAAATTGAGGAAGACACAAAGAAATGGAAAAATGTTCCATGCTCCTGGATTGGAAGAATAAATATTGTGAAAATGTCTATGCTACCTAAAGCAATCTACACATTTAATGCAATTCCTATCAAAGTACCATCCATCTTTTTCAAAGAAATGGAACAAATAATTCTAAAATTTATATGGAACCAGAAAAGACCTCGAATAGCCAAAGGGATATTGAAAAAGAAAGCCAACGTTGGTGGCATCACAATTCCGGACTTCAAGCTCTATTACAAAGCTGTCATCATCAAGACAGCATGGTACTGGCACAAAAACAGACACATAGATCAATGGAACAGAATAGAGAGCCCAGAAATAGACCCTCAACTCTATGGTCAACTAATCTTCGACAAAACAGGAAAGAATGTCCAATGGAAAAAAGACAGCCTCTTCAATAAATGGTGCTGGGAAAATTGGACAGCCACATGCAGAAAAATGAAATTGGACCATTTCCTTACACCACACACAAAAATAGACTCAAAATGGATGAAGGACCTCAATGTACGAAAGGAATCCATCAAAATCCTTGAGGAGAACACAGGCAGCAACCTCTTGGACCTTAGCCGCAGCAACATCTTCCTAGGAACAACGCCAAAGGCAAGGGAAGCAAGGGCAAAAATGAACTATTGGGATTTCATCAAGATCAAAAGCTTTTGCACAGCAAAGGAAACAGTTAACAAAATCAAAAGACAACTGACAGAATGGGAGAAGATATTTGCAAACGACATATCAGATAAAGGACTAGTGTCCAGAATCTATAAAGAACTTAGCAAACTCAACACCCAAAGAACAAATAATCCAATCAAGAAATGGGCAGAGGACATGAACAGACATTTCTGCAAAGAAGACATCCAGATGGCCAACAGACACATTGAAAAGTGCTCCATATCACTCGGCATCAGGGAAATACAAATCAAAACCACAATGCGATATCACCTCACACCAGTCAGAATGGCTGAAATCAACAAGTCAGGAAATGACAGATGCTGGCGAGGATGCGGAGAAAGGGGAACCCTCCTACACTGTTAGTGGGAATGCAAGCTGGTGCAGCCACTCTGGAAAACAGCATGGAGGTTCCTCAAAATGTTGAAAATAGAACTGCCCTATGACCCAGCAATTGCACTATTGGGTATTTACCCTAAAGATACAAACGTAGTGATCCAAAGGGGCACGTGCACCCGAATGTTTATAGCAGCAATGTCCACAATAGCCAAACTATGGAAAGAACCTAGATGTCCATCAACAGATGAATGGATCAAGAAGATGTGGTATATATACACAATGGAATACTATGCAGCCATCAAAAGAAATGAAATCTTGCCATTTGCGACAACATGGATGGAACTACAGAGTATCATGCTTAGCGAAATAAGTCAAGCAGAGAAAGACAACTATCATATGATCTCCCTGATATGAGGAAGTGGTGATGCAACATGGGGGCTTAAGTGGGTACGAGAAGAATAAATGAAACAAGATGGGATTGGGAGGGAAACAAACCATAAATGACTCTTAATCTCACAAAACAAACTGAGGGTTGCTGGGGGGAGGGGGTTTGGGAGAAGGGGGTGGGATTATGGACATTGGGGAGGGTATGTGCTTTGGTGAGTGCTGTGAAGTGTGTAAACCTGGTGATTCACAGACCTGTACCCCTGGGGATAAAAATATATGTTTATAAAAAAAATAAAAAATTAGAAATTAAAAAAAAAAATTCCTGAAGCATGAGGTGGTGCTGGAAACAAGTATGGCAAAGGTGTTTGTCATCAAAGGAACATCTTTGTCTCCTCTATCTGTACTGTCTTCCATCTCTGCTTTCTTCTTTTCTTGTAGCGGAGAACCTTTCTCTGTCTGTAGGTTCCAGGAGGTTCTAGCCAACTGCAGTCACTAAATAGCTCATGTCTCCCAGGAGGAATATTCTCATCAGTCCTGCTTTGATCATGTATTCACCCAACTGCTATCCATTCTGGTGAAGAGGTTGGGATCACGTAATACCATGCAACTCCCACCACCTGGAGAGTAACTTCTGGACTTCATTCATCTGTATAGTGGGAATAAGAACAGTACACACTTCACCAGGAATGTTGTGAAGATTAGATGAAATAATCCATAGTGCCTGTCACATAATAAGGAGCGGTAAATGTCAGGCATGAGCACTATTTCTCTTGCTGCCATTTGATGTATTATTTTTAGCTTTTAAGAGATGTTTCTGCTCACAATCACTGGAACCATTTCAGGAAGTTTAGAATAAAAGGCTTATTCTGTAACCAACTCTTGAGCAAATTTAGGACTGTGAGCCTGAATGTGTCCTCATTACTACAGTATCAGTCTTGGAAACATGGCTCATGTAATTAAACTTGTTATACTCTTTTCTTTATCATTTTGTTGAGGCAAGCCAGATGGGAAGAAGTCAAATAACAAAGCTTATCATTACCAAGTGTAAAAAAAAATATTCAAGCTAGCTGCGTAGATGTCTCTCAACTTCTAATGAATAAAATAGGCATTAATAGTAATATAATTGTTGGTACACATTGAAGTTTGCAGTTATTAAAGCAGTAATAAAAAGAAACTTATCATAGCCATTACATGATTTTCCCATTTTAATAGGCATTTGCCTCTCCGGATAATTAAGGCATGCCCATTAAATTCTCAGATGAATAAAGTTAATGTAAATGAACATTTCTAAGTCAATACCCAGTGGCCAAATTGTTTTTTTTTTCCTTTTTCCTATTTTCTCACATTTTTGGCTGATTGGAGAAACCTCTGGAGTTGGACAGTCTACTAAGGTAAAAAGTTTTGGCCTATCTGTGGTGTTTTCACATTCAGTAATTAAAGATAGATAAAATTATCTTTTGGCAGTTAGGTGAAAGTGGTTTTCACTCTTCTTAGCAATAAGATGATTGGGACTAGGGTCCTTCAGCAGGCATGTGTGCAGCCAGGTTTGCTGTCATTTGAGCCCTTGCACTGGTTGTCTTTCTGCCTGGTGCACACCTCGTGGCTTTGCTCAACTATTACGTTCTCGGTGGCAACTGCTCTGGCTAGCCTGTTACAAATTGCCTTTTGCCAACCCAGCATTCCTCAATCTCCTTATCTTGCTGGATTTTTTTTTCCCAAAGAACTTATTACATACTAACATGTTGGGTAGTTTATTTATTTATAATGTTTATTTTAGGTCTTAATGTTGCTTTTATTTGTTTTCCCTGATAGATCTTCAGAACCTCAAACCAAGCCAGGCACAGAGTACACCCTCCATAAATATCTAATGCATGACATATATAATTCATATACAAATATAATATACATATATATATATATATATATATATATAAGCTAGTAGGGCTAAAATATTTCAATGTATGTCTTCATAGTACTATTTCTTTCAGCTTTCCTCCTTCATCTATCCATTCATTTATCTATTAATATAGAAAACTTTTTCCTGGAGCTTCGTTTTCTTGGGTGGGATGGAGGAGAAGGGAAGGACGGAGGACATGATTCCTGTCTTGACTGAGTTTATGGTACAGTTGTGGCAAGAGACGACTAAACGTTTTTGTAAAATGGGGTCCGAGCTATTACAGGAGACTTGGATGCTGTGGGCAAAGATAACAGAGGGTAACAGGAGCTTAGGCTTCTTTATAGGAGAGACCAGAATGTTGGGGAAGAGTCCCACCCAGCAAAGGAGTTTGTGAAGGGTTTTGATGTGTGACAGGCAGAGAAATAGTACGTACGCAGGCTTAGAGGTAGGAGAGATGGAGAAGCTTAGAAGGCAAAGGAAGTTTAATATTATCAACTGGAGAGTCAGAATGAGGATATAGAGAGAGAGAGGCCACGTCTTCAAACACCTTTTAAGCCCCGTTGTAAGCGGAAACTCGTCCCGAGCCATTTGTGGATTTTAAGCACCAGGGAGGGATGCAACACAGTTTCCATGCAGGGTGATGGCACTGAATGTATGCCGCACCCTCCGTCTGTGAATGCCAGAGATCTTGCCCCGAGATCAACTTTGGTGTCAAGTTTGGCCTATAAAAGCCGCCACTTGGAAATCATTTGGTATACATTTGCTGTCTTTGCTTGCTCGGATTCCATTTCCTCCTTCACTGGTCATAGAAGCCAGTTTCCTTGGCGGGGGTGGGGGGTGGGGGGCGCTCTTCCTTCCTGCTTGTTAGTCCTTGTTTTGGTGGGGCTCCACTCCTGATGCCCGAGGCAGAACCTGAGAGCCTGACCTATCACAGCCCTGTATCCCCACGTCCGCACTGACTGTTCCGGGTGTGGGCACATGACCCAGTCCCAGTCCCAGTCACTCTGTGTAATGTGATCGTTTTCTAGCCTTAGTCATTAGTTCAAGATGGCCAAATTAGTTTAATTAAAGTGAGGTCAGCAGTTACTGGGAGGAAAAGCTGTTTTGTATACTGAATTGGAACCTTGGAAGCTGCAGTAGCCTGGAGCTGCTGGCAACCATCTTGGCCCTGCCTGGGGCTTGAGAGTTGAGCCAAGGTGGAGAAGAACAGTGGGGCAAGATAGGGATACTGGGTCTTGATGACATTAACCGAGGCCTCGATCAAGTTTCATATAAAGCCAGAAAAAAACCAGCAATTTCAGAAAGGTGTTATTTTTGGTTTCATTTTCATTTTTGCTTATGCAGTTTGAGAGATTTTTCCGTCTTTGCAGAGGTAAGCATCCTGACTAATAGTGACTGCAAAAGATTTTCCTGCTGGAGACTCCGGTACTGCAATTTGCTTAAATGGGGTGCTGACACTGCTTGTTGACCATTATCAACACTGGAAGTGAGCTGTTTCCATACAGTGACTTGAACCCCCTCTTGTTCTATGCAATTAATCATGGCTAATGGGAAGAAATACGTTCTTCGTCTCATCCATTTTTCAAACACAGTCCAAATTGTTTGAATTTTCACCAGCTCCATACTTACTTTCTCAGATGACTATTTGAGAAAATTCCAGAAAACATAAATAATTCCTTGCTTTTTCTTGGAACAGAAAGGATGGCATTGTGTTGAATTCTGACGGTCTTGCCTCAAGCCCCAACTCAAGATAGAATATTAAAATCTCTGTTAGATGCATGCACTGTTTTACAGAAAAATTCCCAGCATCTCCAAAGCTCCAACACAGACTGCAGTTGACAATAACCAAACCAGTATCTTCCCAGCCAGATTGGAGTCAATTTATAAAGAAGTCTATTTGTTGGATATTGATTATATTCATGTCAGTTTTTCAAAAGAAGTTTGTGGCAGGCAATGGTGAGTTTTATTCTTTCTGAAAATGAATACATTTGATTTCATTGCTCATTACTTTTAGTATGAAAATGCAGCTGTAATTTATACACATAGTTGTTTACTTCAGAGTAATCTCTGAAATTATGTGCTTAGCCATTCATTTGTTCATGCATCCATGCATTTATTCATTCATTCAGCAAATGCTTGTTGATCATCCGGTTACTGCTCTTGGTATTAGAGATATGAGGAAAGTTGATTATGCTCCTTCTTCTTAAGCAGCGCATGTGGGTTGAATTTTAGTGCTTGTTTTAAAACTAGCAATAGAGCTCTAAGGACAGTTTTATTTTATTTTAATGTGATTACATTGTACAGTGAGTCCTTATGACAGACATTGGATAACAGTAGTGGTCCTCAGGCTTGAAATTCCAGGATCCACACTTAGATAAACTGGGGGATGAGGGCCCAAAAATCTGAATTTCCAAGGAGCTTCCTAGGGGTTCTATTCTAGATGGTCAGCCACTCACACTTTAAGAATCGTATTTTTGGAGGACTGTAGCTATATTGGAAATCGGAACTTAAGAGGGAAATGTACAAAGACATTAGACCAGAGGAGAGAAGAGAAGGGCAAAATCTCTAGCCAGAATCCCAGGCCGTGGATAATATGACCTACGCTTTCAAGTCTAGTTCATCTCTTACTGCATCCCCAGACAGCTCTTTGGTTTAAGTAAGTTAGCTGCTAAGGACCATCCTGTAATGTGGTTTATTAAACTCACTTTCCCTTCTCTCCCTGCCCATGGAATGCCCATTGTCCCCATCCTTTTCCCTGAGTATCTGAATTTTGCATGTCACCGAAAACCCATCTAGCAAAGTGTTCTTCAAACTTTAATTGGCACACATAACATCCAGGAGTATTATTAAAATAGAAATTTTGGGGGGTGCCTGGTGGCTCAGTCGGCTGAGCATAGATGACTCTTGGTTTCAGTTTGGGTCATGATCTCAGGGTTGTGATATCAAGCTGGGTGTTTGGGTCCATGCTCAGTGGGGAGTCTTCTTGAGGTTTCCTCCCTCTGGCCCCCACCCTGCTCACACACTATCTCCCTAAAATAAATAAATCTTTAAAAAAAATATATATTTAAATATATATACTTATATATTATATAATATATAAAATTTTGACTCAGGACTGGAGCAGGTCTTGAATTCTGCATTTCTGACAAGATCCCAGGTGATGCTGATGCTGCTGGTCCACAGACCACACTTGGAGTAGCAAGGTTCTAGCCTATAGAAAAGATCTTTCTTCTCAGATTCCCTCCTGCTCTGGTAAATGTCCAGTCCTCTAATTCCTTATACTGGTACTTTTCCATATGTATACCTTTCCTATCTAAGGGAACAAATACTTACTATTTGCCTACTAAATGCTAGGCATTTCACATGTATTATCTTAATTCTCTCAAGCACCCTGATTAGATGGTACTACCGCTCCCACTTTATAGATTACAAAATAGACTCTGAGAGATTAAGAGCTAGTTTACCCCAAATCACACCATCTTCCTAAAAGTTATTGAGGGTATGATCTATGTTTCACACATCTTCAACTCCATTACAATACACAGCACAGGATTGACATGTTACAAGAGTTTAGTAGACTCTCAGTATCAGTGAATGAATCCTTCAAATCATAATTTTGAGTATTTGTGATGAGCCAGAAAATATTCACAACATAATATTAGTGAAAAAATCAGGATCTAAAATTATCAGACCATCCTAATTGTGTCAAAAGTATACTTGTACATATAGGACAAAAGTGTTTGAAAGAAAGTAATCAAACACCGTACATACTGGTCATTTGGGGAAGGAACGTTGGTAGTGTGGGGTGTCTGCTTTTATGGGGGGCTGTTTTTCATATGATTTGGGTGGGCAGTGAATAGGTATTAGATAACTAGGGAAACCAGTAGACATAATCAGGTATAATGAATCTATTGCTAGGATGAGGACCAGACTTGTCTGAGATGGAACTCTGGGAGCCACGTCAGTGATGGATGTCTGGCCCATTCCATGGTGGTGAAACTGACACACCGGTGGGGACAGCTTTTAGACACAAGCACAGTGTTGGTTTTAAAGGGAATTCTAGTTTTTTTTAAGACTTAGGAATGACATTTATTACATTTGAAACTTATTTTCGCTGAGGTATAATATATACCGCAGAAAAATTAACATAGCCTAAGTGTGCTGTTGCACGGATTTCTACACATCAGACACATCCATGTGGGCAGCATCCAGATGAAGAGGCAGAAGACTGCAGGCACTTTCAGATCCCCCTTGTGCATCTGCCTCACCCCCCCGCCTCACGTCCCATGCCCTACAGCTGCCAGGGATTACTGTCATCCTGACTTCTGACAGCATGGCTTAGCTTTGCCTGTTTGTACCATATAAACCTGCATTCACATGTTAAGTACTATTTGGTGCCTGATTTCTTTTATGCCATGTTAATGTTGGTGAGATTTCAGAACACGACATGTTTTTGTAGATCTTTCGTTTTCATTGCCATATGGTATTCCCTTATTCTTGACCAGCATTTGGCGGGATTTCCAGATTTTGGTTATTATGTATAATGCTGTTATAAATATTCAAGTACAGATTTTGAACAATGTTTTGCAGTGTTCTGACAATTAAAATGGGTTCTTCTGATGGATTTTGGTGAAGAGTGGTATCCTGAGACTTTAAGGGTACCTGAGGAATTACGGAGAAGATTCCGGAGATTTTGAGGCAAGACTCTGGAATCTGTATTTTAACCAGGTGTTCTGTGGATCATATTTTTTATTTTAATTTTTTTAATTTGTTTATTTGACAGAGATCACAAATAGGCAGAGAGGCAGGCAGAGAGAGGAGGTGAAGCAGGCTTCCTGCTGAGCAGAGAGCCCGATGCGGGACTCGATCCCAGGACCCTGAGATCATGACCTGAGCTGAAGGCAGAGGCTTTAACCCACTGAGCCACCCAGGTACCCTGTGGATCATATTTTTGAGAGACACCTTTTTGGAAAGAAAGGATATGAGACTGAGAGAAACCATGATATTTATCTTGTTTTTCTACTTACTAACATGATTTTGGGGGAAACTACACAACCTTGGTAAATTTATTTTCCCACCTGTAGTAGTGTATCCCCATGTTGACTGTCTAGTTCCCATGAAGGCAAATAGATGAAAATGCTCCGTAAAACATTCTGTAAGTGAGATACTCTTGCTTTATCCCCAAACCTATGCAGGTAGAAAGAAAAAGTATGTAGTTAGTAATAATACCATATGTTGAGGTGACGTATCTTGAAGTTGTTGTTGTTTTTTTTTAATGAAATCATACTATTGCTGTAAAAATTGTGAGTGCACAGAGAACTGCTTCCTACAGGGACATAATGCCTTTGATCTCAGGGTATTAAGCCTTTTGGAAAAGACACCATCTTTATGGATAGGTTCACAACACAGTAAGTGAGATGGCCAGTTTCAGCTTGGTCAAGGAAATAAGGAAGAAAGCCCCAAAGTAGACTGAATTAATGTATCTTTTTTTCATATTCCTCTAACTCCATAAAAAAGCAGGATTTACACATGATAGGAGTTGATAAATTCATATTGATCAGTGGATAAACAAAGAACCCTCCCAGATTCTGAATTCCCTGCCTTCCCTCTACCCTTTCTGTGCTTTAGCCTCATTGAACTACTTTCCGAGTCCTAAATGTTCCATGTTCATTTCAGCTTCAGCACTTTTGCACATAACCTTTACCCGGAACATTCTTCTCTTCTCTTCTCTGCCTAGCAAATACTTTATTACCTATTTAATAGAAGTTCTGAATAGGGGGAGGGTATTTCCCTGCCCTTGAAGTGGGGTCTCTGGCTCTCATGTTAGCCTGTAGCACCCTGAATGTCTGCACGAGACATTACACTGCTGATTTTTTGTAGCTGATTTATCATGGAACTATAAGCTCCATGAGAGAAAAAAACTATGCTTACCTCATTGACTACAATAATCTCAACAGCCCAGAGCCCAGCATGTAACAGAAGCTCAGTAATTATTTTTTGCACCACTGCCCCCCTCCTTTTAAAGCCAAGAAAGAACAGATCTTGGAAGCTATTGATGAGAATACCCAAGAGCAATAGTACTACACAACTACTCCTGCTTCCATCCAAGCATCCCATCCCTGAGGGCATAGGATTTCCATTCCTATTTGCTTTTGATACTTCACATTTCCATATTTCTTCCCTCCCTCCCCCCTCCCTCCCCCCTCCCTCCTCCCTCCTCCCTCCTTCCTTATCAGAGGAGGCCCCTGTGCCTGTTTATTGCAAATATCTGGGCAGGCCTCAGAGAGCTGCTGGAAAGGTATCCTTGCAAATAAATCTTAACTTTCATCATAATTTCAGAACTCCTTCCAAAAGAAAGGGATCAGAACTAGCATTCTGCTTAAGGCAGAGTGACTCACATCAGGTCGTGAACTCACTGACTCACCCATGCATATACACAGTGTTGTGTTTTGAACTCAAAATGGCCATTGAGAGCTCCGCCAGAAGGAAAATAATGTTTTGAGGGATTATTACTATTTGGCTCTATGAACCAAAGCCCACCAGCCTTTTTTTTAAATTTTCCTGTCCCTTACTATTTACACTCAACCTTTAACCTTTTAGATTGAGTGGCAGGGATAGGAGCTGTTAGAGGTGGAACTTTGGGTTGCTTATGAATCATCCACCCACGTTCCTGTCACTACATAGACGTCTACCCACCTATGGAGTTACACATCCAGGCTGCTGAGTTGGGAAGGGGCCTTATGTCTATTTCAGAGTTTCTTAAGTCCTCAAATCTGTGCAAAGCACGGTGATGAAAACGGTGGCTAGGCAAGGAAGAGAAAGGGCAGAAGTGCTCTGAGATTCAAAGCAGGGAGGCACCTGGGTGGCTCAGTCATTAAGGATCTACCTTTGGCTCTGGTCACAACCCCAGAGACCTGGGATTGAGCCCTGTATTGGGCTCCCTGCTCAGCAGGAAGCCTGCTTCTCCCTCGCCCCTGCTTGTGTTCCCTCTCTCACTGTGTCTCTGTCAAAATAAATAAATAAATTAATTAAAAAAAAAAAAGAATCAAAGCAGAAATTAAAAAAAATATATTTTATTTATTTATCTGACAGGCAGAGATCACAAGTAGGCAGAGAGGCAGGCAGAGAGAGAGAGGGAAGCAGGCTCCTTGCTGAGCAGAGAGTCGGTAGCAGGGCTCCATCCCAGGACCCTGAGATCATGACCTGAGCCAAAGGCAGAGGCTTAACCCACTGAGTCACCTAGGCACCCCCAAAGTAGGACTTTTTTATATCATTGGGAACCTAGAATGTTTGGATTGAAAGGATCCTTAAAATCTCTCAATTTTGCCCTATGTTACATTCATTTTCTTTCTTGCTTGTTAGTCAATCAGCTTAGCGGTTCATTGCTGGGACTCTGGGTTTGACTGCTTGGGTTTGAGTCCTGGCATCACCTGTTCCTGAACTTATGTAACTGGTCAAGGTGTTTAACAATTAGATGTCTCAGTTTGCACATCTGTAAAATGACAAAAATAAGAAGGAAGATCTTGTTTTGTTTTAAGGATTAAATGGGCTAATGGATGTAAAGGGCTTAAAGCTCTGTGCCTAGCACATAATGAACACTCAGTACATGTTGCTTTTTATTGTTCATCAAAGACTTTCATAGCCACTGTGTGCTAGACAGGGGGCTGGTACCAAGAATGAAGTTCAGTCCCCTTACTTATGATATTTCCCGTCTACTAAGAGAGGGGAAAATACGCCACAAGTGATTATCTAATGTTATGATAAGCCCTACCATGGACAACAAATGGAACAAAGTGTGTTGTCAAGTCTGAGGATGGAGCAACCATATTTGATATTTGGTTCTATATGGACTTGATAAAAGAGAGGTGTAGGGATGTGTTTATCATCAAAGAGAATAGCTCACAGGGATTTAGAGCTCTGGAATGATCTGGAAAGTTGGATGTGGCTGGCTCAGAGGTACATATGGGCAGGCAGGTGGGAAATTCAAAATTCCCATCCGGTGGAAGGTGATTCCCTGCCTGCAAGGCTGTGTGTTACCTCTGGTTGCTCTATGAGTTCCTATATTCCTAATATTTTTGGTGTTTGTTTTTGAATGTATCTTGGGGTGTGTTGACTATTGCTTAGAAGGTCTTACTTTATATTTTACATGTATTTCAGCTTCTGAAGGTTAAGAAGCGAGATGTGTGTGAAATGTGGTCCTGTCCTACCGTTGCTTTAGCGAAGTTTGCTGGTCCAGGGCCATGATCTGACACCATTTATCATGGGTCTCAAAAAAAAAAAAAACAAAAAAAAAAACACCCAAAACATTTTCTGTCTTAACAGTCAGAGAGCACTCTAAAAAGCAACTCCTCTGGGCAAAAAGTTGAGAGAATTAACATTAAACACACTGATGTGTTTTTCTTCCTTTCTCTTCCCCTCTCTGCTGGCCGGCCCCGTCTTACACCCCTGTTTTCTCTTCCATTTTAGTTTCCCTTTTAAGGAGTCTCTCCATATTCTTTTTCATTTTCTGCCATCACTATCATATCAAACTCCTCCGTTTTCCAGCTTCTCTTAGGACTGTGGTGTCACACCAGGGTCCCCCCCTACCCATTTTGGGGTTCTGTGGAGTTAACCAGGCCTGGTGGAATCCCCAAATTTGTACTCTGGCTTCCACCTTACTTCTCTGACTTGCTTTGTATATTGAGTTTCTGAGTAAGATTTTGTTTGGAGATATAGTTCTGGGGTTACAGAAAGTTTAATATTATGGCCTTAGGGTTGTGAGTCATACTTCATTTCTCATTTACTTTAACCACTTCATAAATAGTAAAACAGATTTGAGTAGGACCCTTTTCAAATAAATGTGTGTTTTTTTTATTTTTCACAGTTGCTCTCTTGAACTATTCTTTTCCTTTATTATTTTGCTTACATATGGTGCTATTTGGTGTGCTTTTTGTGGGGTAATGTGTTGGAATGCTGTCTTATAATCTTTCTCTGAATTATACAAGTCAGAATGGCATTCTTGAATCTTGTTCTTTAAAAACTGTTGCTGAGTAGTATTACGAAACCCTTATATCAATGGCATATAAGGTTTAAATGGCATGATAATATGCAGATTGATAAACTTTTCTTAGGTTGAATAAAAGATACATTCCATAAAGCAGGGACATTCATGTTTCTTCCCTCTGTTGAGTGTGAAGTGGGTCTACCTGTCCCACAGTCCACATTCGGAAGAAACAGAGAATCAGAAAGAAAAGGAGGAGACAGTAATTTGATATTTTTTAGATTGTGAAACTCTGTAGCTATATGATAATCCCACATCATTTTTTTCCACCTGCTCTCTGGTGTATCCCAGCTAGTTCAGAGCAGAGGAAAAGATCAGAGTGGAAAGTGTAGGTAAGACTCATTCATGACCTAGAAGATGACTCCTCCTCCTCCTTTCTTAGTGATGGCAAATAATTAAGTCTGATATTAATGGGCCAAGACTAGGGAAGGGAGATTTGGATGAAATGTGTTCTAGAACCTTCTTTTTAGGAGTTTTTTGTTAAGCAAATAGATACAATGCAAGATAAAGCAAATTTCTTTCCTATTCTGATGTTTACTTCTCTGAAGCTTAGAGGCTGTTCAAATTTCTTCCTTTACTTATAACTGAGCCAAGCTATACATATGTATTAGTTTTAGGTCTTTCCCTGTAAATCCGATCCTCAGACATTTTGTTCCTTTTCTGAGCCATACTGCATTTGTCTGCATCATTCTCGCCTTTAACACGAAATTATCAGATTCCTTATAGGTTCTGTTCTTCCCTTGTGCTAAAATATACCTCCCAAAATGGTTTGATCCAAATATATTCTGTCATTGTCTAAAAGAGGTTTGAATCTTATTTCTTTTTGAATATATGTGTGTGTGTATGTGTGAAGAAATTCTGAATCTGATAATCCCAGTTTTGTGGAGATTTAAGTATTTCTTACAGTGAAATATAATTTCAGAGAGTTCTTTATATTCAAAGAACCAAAATGGTTTCTTTGGGGAATTTAGCCTGAGGAACTAACTCAAAACATGGACAAAACTGAGTGCCAAAAGATGTTTGTTGCAGATAAATACCTAAAGGCAAAAAATTGTAAACAACCTAACAATGAGATTAATGGTGTTTTCCAGGTGGGTGTATCCACGCAGTGAAATATCATTGGATCCGTTGGATAAGGACTCTGAAGATGGCACAGCACCGTGAATAAACCACCATGTGACAACACCTGTGTACTGCGATTATGAGTGAGTCAAATTATTTGGAGGAAAACTGGTAGGGATTGTGCTGAGATATTAAAGCTAGTGTGGCAAGAAAGACAGGAGTAATAAAACCCTCTTTCTGTCTTCCATTTGCCAACAGTCTCTTATGTGCCAGAAATTACAAGAAGTACCTCCCTGGACTAACTCACACTGCTTTCCTATAGCCGTCATTGTCTATGGCCAAACCTCCCTGGATAAGCCTGATCTCGTCTCATACAGCTGTCAACGATTCCCATTTGCAAAGAAATTTAGAAGCTCAGATAGGTTAGATGATTTGCCCAAAGTCATACTTGCTCTGACTGGCGGGGTAGGGCTTCAAAGAGAAGGCCTTAGGCATTTTATATATTTATTTATTGCATGCATTTTAACAAGAGAATGGAGAAGAGAGAACTGAAGTAGTGGTCATACAACCTGAATTCAAACATCAGTCTTCCCGCCAATAGATGGTTTGACCTTGATCTGCCATTCCTCGTTCGTAATCAGAGGTGCATTGAAAGTGAATATCCACAGGGAGCGTTCCTATGTCAAAATTCTTGGGTGTGGTTTTCTAGTTGACTGGCGTGTATCTCTTACTCAAAAAATAAGGTCATTCTGTGAGACTTGGATGAATCGTTTTTGCTATCGTTTCTCATTTCAGACCCTCCATATGTTAACAAAGATTGTCTCTCTTACAGAGATGCAAGGATTACTCTACCAAAAGGTAGTGTGGTTGGTGTGCCTATTTAGGGGGAGAGGACTCATGAGGTCCAGGCCTCTTTGCATTTGTTTGCCTAAATCAAGGGAAAGGAGCATGCAAGGGGTGACATGATTGATGGGGAGTTTCAGAGCTCTGGCTGCTGCTTGAGTATGGCTCATAAATTTCTGAAAAGATTTCCCATTTAGCTGGGTGCATAGCCTCATGGCAGACAGCTGCCTGCACAGCTGGGGCATCAACCCTCACTCATCATGTGGGATACAATAGGAATGGCTCCTAGCTGGTAATATTCATGCCCATCTGTTGAGATAACATGGTGCTCTCGTGAACACTGGTCAACTTTATCCTCCTCTACCCCCCTCGAACCTCTTCCCTCCTACCTCCCATCCATCTCTAGCCATGCGCATTTTTATCTTCTTTTCAGATGTCCTTTCTATTTGGATAGTATTTTGTTAGTCCGTACAGTGTGAGGAAATTGTCATCAAACTTGAATGTACACACATACCACTTGGGGATCTTATGTAAAGTCATATCATAATTCACTTGATGTGAAGCAGGGCTAGATATTCTGCACTTCTAACAAGCTGTAAGATGGTGCTTTTGTTGCAGCCATGGATAGATGGCTTTCTTCTCCCCTGAGCGTTTTCTTATCTTGGAAACTTAAATTAGTGAAAGGTAATTAGACTCCCATGTAGTCTGTGAATGTTGAATATTGCCTTCCTGTTGAGCATCTTGGTCAAGATCTGTACTTGTACTTGAAGGCATGTAGCGAAATCACAAGACATAACCAGAACATGATTGGGTTTGCCATTTCCTGATAATTGAAGGAAGCAGTCTCATGCTTAGGACCTGGAACTCCTATAGAGTGTATATGGAGCTAAGTGGGGATAAAATGAAGGAGAGTGGGGCTGTCAGTTCTCACCTGTCCTTGGTCATTTCCTGATCTCAGATAAGAAGCTCCCAAACTCATTATCTTAGATTTAGTCTCATCTACAGAGGAAGACCTGCAGGAGAGGTGACGGCCTAGTAAATACCAAGGCTCCAAGGTGATGGGGCATCACTGCCAGTAACATCATGTACAGAGAGAGAACTTTTGAGGAAATGGCAGTGACTCACCATGAGATCATCATGTTTATAAAAGAGAAGAAGGGAGAAAAGGTAATGTCCTACCAGATCCTTTGAAGCAGTCCTATTTTGCCTGAGTCAACGTAGTCTAAAGGAAACTCAATAAAAGAAAAGAATGAGAAAAAAAAAAGTGTGTGGCACATCAGCCCAACCTACCAAGCAGCTTCTGGACCAATTTTTTCCTTGGCACCATAGGACATTTTGATTTTCCAGAGAAGTGTTATATATGACATGTATAAATATAAGTGTTATATATTATATGTATAAAATATATATAAAATAGAAGTTAAAGAGCCCTGAAAAATGCTTTTAGAGAAAGAAAAAAGATTTTGAGTTTTTTGTATTGTTTAATTCACAGAGGCAAAGCAGGGATAGAGAGCAGTTTTGATCGAAAGATTAGTTGTGATGGGTTCCTGCCTTCTCCTGGATGGACTCTTGAGGGTAGAATCACTTAATTCCTCTTTATAAATAATTTTAATTCCCATGCTTTATAATTCTAGATAAACAGCAGATTAGGATAGACATGTGGGTAGACCCTTTCCCACACTCTGGGAAAATTGGTATTTTCCCATTTAACTTACGTGATGGAAAGAAAATTTTGCAGTATGAAAACAAACAACCTGATGATCTCTGTAATCCAAAATCCAGGCTTTCTGAACGTCAAAGCAAGCTCATAAAAATGACTTGAGAGCAGTACAGAGCTGTCCATACAGTATACTTTTCCTACATTACATCCATCTCCTTTTCTACAGCTACCTTAGCCTCTATCCCTACTGAACTATTTCTCGTTCCTGAAACCCATCATATTCTTTCACTTCTCAGGATCTTTGTTTATCTGGTAAAATCTCATCATTAAAAAATTCTAGCTCACCAAATGCAATTCTTATACAGCTACATTGGAAATGTTTTTGTCTTTTTTTAAATAAAGAGTAACACATATTTACCAAATGATTCAGGAATTCCACTCCTAGATATCTATATCTATATCTACATCTACATCTACATCTATATCTATATCTATATATACACACTCATCTATTCCATATATATAAATATATATATATATATATATATATATATATATATGAAAACAGGTCTAGACAAAGACCTGTACTGGAGTGTTCATAGCAGCTTTATTCATAATAGCCCTAAACTGGAAACATCCCAAATGTTCATCATCTGGTGAATGGCTAAACATGTTGTGGTACATCCATATAATTGAATACTATTCAGCAATAGGAAGAAACAAATGACTGATATATGCCACACACTGGATGAAAATCAAAAGCATTATGCTAAGTCACAAAAGCTAATACCAAAGATTATATACGATATTATTCCATTTAGATAATTTTGTTAAAGGCAAAATTATAGGGACAGAAAGATCTGTGATTTCTAGGGCCTAGGGTTAGGGGGAGGATATAGACAACAATAGGGCACAAAGACAAATTTTGGGGTGGCCACTCTTTTTAATTTTGGTAGCACTGGTGCTTACATGACTCTGTCAAAACCATCAACCTGTGCTTTTGATAGGATGAGTTTTACTATAAGAAAACTGTTCCTCAAAACTCACTTGAGAAATTCTGGCTCACAAATCAGTTTCTCCTCTGATCTCTTTTCCATATAGCCAGTTGTAGCCGTAAGTTCTAATATACCATTCACCACCTTAAACTTGACTATACACAGGGACATATCACATGGGGATTATGTTAAAATGTAAAACACAATTCCCTAGCTCTGGAGTTGGGCTGGAAATGCTACACTTTTTTTTTTTTTTAATTATTTATTTGACTGCAGAGACCAACAGGGTTCAATCCCAGGACCTGATATCATGACCTGAGCTGAAGGCAGATGCTTAACTGACAGCCACCCAGGCGCCCCTGGAAATGCTGTATTTGTAATAAGTTCCAAGGTGATGCTTGAACTTAGGGCTGCAGACCACCCTTAGAGTAGATGGCTTTATACTATAGCATGAAGTTTCCTATCTTGGAACTTTAAGTCCTTAATAGATGACTGGGTTGCCCATGTGGTCTTTGGTGTTGAGTGTTGAATTTCTCTTAAGCAACGTTATCAAGGCTGGTGTTCTCCATGAGGGCGTGTAAGGAAAATCACAGAATATAATGTTTTTCTGTACCTCTTTCCACTGGGAGCTTCTCAAAAACCAAGTCTGTGTATTGTTTACTATTTGGTCTTTTTACACCTGAACATTGGATCCTTATATACACTCAGAAAAAGTTTGTGGAATGGATGGGTGGATGTAGCAATGCCATAAATGATAAGCAGTGAGGTTCCTCTTCTGAAGAGTGACAACTGGAAGAATACCAGGCTTTTGAGCAGAAGCAGAGTCCATTTAAAGTGCAGGGATCAAGTCAAGAGACCAGACAGTAGAATGAGTACCTACCAGAAGTTAACTTATACTTGCCTTCTGTAGGCCTTTAAATTCCCTAAAGTCCTGTCCTTTCTCTGGCAGAATCTGACCCACAGGCTTCTCTTCCATGCTTCTGGCCCATTGCCTGGTGTCTGTCATTGCCACAGTGCTATAGATTATTGAGATTAATCTGTCTTGCTGTTGTACTAATGACCCCATTTTCAAGCTGGATCCCCGGAGTTGTAGGAATAGCTGATATTGGTGTACAGGGAGCTCTCTGCCAGAGGGATCTAAAGGCAAGCCTAGTGAGTATTGGAGCTTGTTTAACAGTTCCTGGTCAACAGACCTAAGTTTCAGATGTGGTTTCATCACCATCTGTTTTTGTGATCTGACCAAGTCACATATTTCATGCCCTCATCTGGAAAATAGGGAATGAAGTAAGCCAGGCAAACCTATTCTTCATCCTGTTCTTCATCCCCCAAATTTGAGGTTTGTGACTCCCCAAACCTTACTGCTTATGCTCTAAGTATTATGAGGATTTAAAAATATCTTAAATCCTTGTTATTTAACTGGATGAAACCCAAGTCCAGATGGTTGGTGTTCCCTGAATGATGTACTCTTTACATATGAGAACTTGATTTGCCAAGTTACCCCACTATTTTCATCTCACATTCGTGCCCAACAGATTTATTTAAGAGGGAAAAGCTTATATGAAAATAACCTCAAAATAAGGGCACTTGTTGGAACTTTTCTGATCATGCTAATTATTGACTTCAACCTTGTATGGTTTCAAATGGACAGCTGTGTATAAATATTAATTTTTCTTTGAGGGCTTTCACAAAGATTTTCTTCAGTAGTTTTGTTTTCACAACACAATCAAGAGAATTAGTGGTTCTGACAAAACAGCAATTAAATGTGTGCCACATCTCAGCTTGTAAAGTGACACACAGTTTCTGGAAACAGGACATCATTTTAAATGGAATTAGTTTCCTTTGTCATATTATTGATTGAAACAATTATGATTTCAGCTATTTGCTCTTTTCAAACAATTTCATTTCAGAATCTTTTATTTTTTCTCATCTTCTTTTGAGGTAACCATTTGAAGTGGCCAAGATAGTCTTTTTGTCGATTGTCCTGACTTCTTACTAACAGATCCCAATTTTTCCCAGCTTTATTCTGATTTCTGTCCTTCATTTCTCTTTCACATGTTGGATTATTTGTAGATCTTGTCACTGTAATTTTCCATACCATCTGGTTAGGATGTGTGGCCAGCACATCACCTGACCCCCAAAGCTTCATGGTCCCTTTCCAGCTGGTAACTGGTCTCCTCCCAGAACTACATTTCCCAGCACCCTTTGCATCTGGCAAGATTCTAAGACTAGTTCTGGCCAGTGGAATGTGAGTGTGGAAGTGGTGTGTCATTTCTTAAAGAGACAAAGAAGCAGGCTTGCTTTCGTGATCTTTCTTTATCTGTCAGCTCAATGGGTAGAGGACCATGCATAGGACTGTCAGACACACTAGCATTGGGTATCTTTGAAAAGGAAATAAATTTCTATCATGTGGCATCACTGAGGTTTCAGGGTTGATCTGGTTTGGCAGCTAATGTTACCTAAATAACGCAAAATGTTATCAGATTTACATCTTTTTTTTTTTTTTTTTAAAGATTTTATTTATTTATTTGACAGAGAGAGATCACAAGTAGGCAGAGAGGCAGGCAGAGAGAGAGAGAGAGAGGAGGAAGCAGGCTCTCTGCTCAGCAGGGAGCCTGATGCAGGACTCGATCCCAGGACCCTGAGATCATGACCTGAGCTGAAGGCAGCGGCTTAACCCACTGAGCCACCCAGGCGCCCCAAGATCTGCATCTTTAATGTCAGGTTTTCATCTCTTATTTTGAGCATGGTATCTTCCAGGACTTTTGAAACAACATTTTTTTTTCTAGCTTACTTTACTGTAAGAATACAGTGTCTAATACATATAAGATACAAAATATGTATTATTTGGTTCTTAATGTTACTGCTAAGGCTTCCCGTCAACAGTGGGGCTATGAATAGTTAAGTTTTTGGGAAGTCACAAGTTACACTAAGATTTGTGACTGGGTGTGGTCAGGAAATGGCAGCCCTAACCCCCACATTGTTCAAGTGTCGCCTATATTGGGAAATAGGCAAAGAATTAAATAGACCGAATTGGGTAGGTGGCAGAGTGTCCTGGGACTATTTGTTACAGTCTTCTATTGAAGAAGGGCCTAGAGGATTCAACATTGATGGAATTTTTAGGAGACAAGTTTGGATCTTGCTATTCTCAGGTGTGTCCCAGTTTTGCTCAGGTGGTAAAGGCTTTGGGGTTATTTTGGATTTGCAGGGAATGGGTAAAGCAGATAATAGCAGGACAGTGTGTTGTGTGGGAGCAGCAGAGTGAAATGCAGAGTTGGATGAAAAGAAAGAGATTCCAGATCTGCTCTGCCCCTCGGCCTCTATAACATTGGTCGGTTATTTAATCAATGCCTCAATTTCCTTACCTGTAAAATTGGTATAATGGCACTTTTCTTGTAGTAATAACACAGAGCAAAAGATAAATTACTTAAGTGCTCAACACAGAACCTGGAACATTGTGTCAAATGTGAACTATTTATCACTCTCCTTGCTTTTAAAAACAACTGATACATTATGATAAACTCGTTCACTGTTGGGTCCTCAGCATCTACAACAGTGCCTAGTACACAGGGGCTCAATAAATAATGGTTATCTGAAAAAACAAATACAGTTTTTATTCTGTTTTCCTTTTCCTGTACTATTGCAAGCATTCTGTAAGTTATTTGCAAAAACAGGATTTTAGAATTGTTGCTGTGATCAATATTTAATAAACACATTTAGAACTCATATATCCAATTGTGAGCTTCTCTTCCATGTTGTCAGCAAGTAATCACTTTTTCTAAAGATGCTGATCTTGAGCAATATATTTTTGCAATTTTTCTTAGGGTAATATATCTGGAGTCTGTGGCATATTCTTTGAACACTGACAAGGGTGGCAAATTGTCAACCTTTGCAGGTGAATTAGATTACTGGAAATAGTCACAAGTCACTCCTGACTGCGTTGTTGAGTATGAAGAATGATTTGCCATGATGAAAATGTAGAGGTTAATGTTGCACAAATTTTTAAATGACTCTCATTGCACAAAGAAAATCTGCAAAATTGTACCAACCTGAAAAATTCATGTTGGAACAACTAAGTAGTCACACAAGCTTGCTGTTAAAAACAAACACAAATACAAACAAACAAACAGACAAAAACAAACAAACAAAAAAACCCCAACCTATCTGAAGGTGTTTCTTTCACTTAAAAATCCTGCGTCTGTTCAGAGGAAAATATTCAGTTTTTAAGAGGTCTTTCTTGGTCCAACTTTCACAACATTTGCCTCTGAAAATAAAAATCCTTGCTTCAGCTTTTTTGGCTAAAGAGCTTGAAGGGAAGTCTATTAAGATTCGAATATGGAAAGTCTTTCTCAGTACCTTCTCATTTCCAGAAGGTTAAATAATTGAGCAAATTACAGTATAGCCGAGTAAAGACTTTGAAGATATTTGGGTTCCTGCTATTTGATAGTTAGTCCTACAGTGGTATTAAACAGGTGGTAAGACCTTAACTTTCTGGGAAGTAAAAACTTGAAGAGAGAAGGACAGTATAATTTTCTGTATGTAATGCCTTAAAATAAATTTTAAGGGTTTGGGGAGACAACCCGGCAGGGTTATCCCATTGCCTGATACTAATCACCATCTTTAGAGGGTGATACGATTATTTTATTATTATGTTATATTCTTTTATATCATATTATATATTATATAATACTTATATAATATTAACTATATTATAAATAATATACACAGATATATATATTATATATTATATATATATTATTTTATTTTATATTATAGTATTATTAAAAGACTTTATCACTTACAGAACAATGTCAGATACTGTGTTTTCTTTGATTCTCCCAACATGCTAAGTGGGCATGATTATCCCTAATTTCCAGATGAAATAACCTGAGGCTGAAGGAGCCTGTGACTTGCCTGAGGTCAGTTAAATAGTGAGTGAGCTGGGACACTAAAACAAATTTGCAGTGCTCCCCACCCTCCCCACCCCGCCTTTGGAAACATCTGGTTATTTTGATTCATTGTGAGTTTTATTTTTTATTTTTTATTTGTTTTAATTTTTTATAAAATGGGCTTCAAAGTGCAGCGTGTCAACTGAACTGTGCTTAAAAAAGTAACAAAATAAAGACAGTTGTTGCTTTGCTTGAGTGCTAACTTAATGGAAGTACAAGTACTTAGGTTTGGTAACACAGGCAGGGGGTCCAACCTTTCTCATTTTATGATTGGGAATTTAACAGTCTTGTTGATGCTAAAATTTACCTCCTCTCCATGTTAGATACATTGTATGATATCACCAGATGAAACCAACTTATTTTTCCACTGAAATTTTCGATGGGCACATTAGAAAATGGGATACTTTAAAATGGCATGTTTTTGTACAGATGGAGAGAGACGTTCCCCCTCCCACCCCCGATGCAACCATTATGTTTCATTGGCGAGGCTACTGATCCACACATGTGACTGTGCGCTGGCCTGTCTTTCAGCCTGTCCCAGCTTTTTATTAATCTCAACTCTCCCTTCTAAGAACATTTACACAGCCCCGTCATTTTGTGAGCATGCAGTACTTTTTAAAATGTGGGAAAGGGAGTAGTATCTGAATTTTCTCATGGTAGAGCGAAAGCCATTTTATTGGTTCTGTTGGGAACCTGTCAAGAGATGATTTTGACAGCAGTGGAAGCCTCTCTCTCTGTTTCAGTGCTGGGTGACAACTGCATTCCTTCCACCAGGCCCTGTTGTTTTAAGAATATTGTGACAACTTTTTCTTTGCCTTGCATTCTTGGTTTTAGAACATCACCTCTCCACAGAGGACTTCAGCTACATCCCAAATACTCGATTCCTTGGAAAATAAACCAGAAGTAAATACAGAAAGACCCTGTAATTAAGTCGTTCTTATAGTAAATACATGATTGTGATATTTACATAATACACAACAATTTTTTTGAAATGTAATTTTTTCCCTACAAAATTAGTTTTTATTGTGAAGAGTGATGTTAACCTAAACACCCACAAATGAGCTACAAGTATAAAACCCATAATTTAAATACCTTAACATCACAGTGTTTTCATGGGGGTGGCAATTCTGATAGTCTTTTAGGTACGTATGTGTTTGCATAATTTAAAAAAATATATACTGTACTTTCTGATTTCACATGTAAGCATTTCTCCATTTTTCTGGATCGTTTTTGTAAACCTCCATTTAGATGGCTGCAGAATAGGCATGCTGTGTGGTTCTCTGTACCATTCCCTGAGTATTTCTTGTTGCTGTATTTGTGCTTCTTCATAGTCACAAGGAATGTTGCCATAGGGACCTGAATAGTGGTTTCCTGTGTTCATGATTATTTTCTTAGCACTTTTATTTCTTCCTTCCCAAAACTTACTACATCATAATTATTCTTTCTCTTGAGAAATTGTCTAAGCAGCTGCCTTGAGGTGGGGGCCAGTGTACGTTCTATTCTCTCAGCTTAGGAGACTTTTCACCTTAAAAACAGCCAGACCAATGACCCACCATCATTGTAGAATTTGCCTCAAATGTCACTCCTGCAAAGAGCTTTTCTCTTGCCGTTTATTATCAGTGGAATTGTGGCCCCGCCCACACCCTCCACTACCAGTGCCCTCTGAAGGTACATCAAAGTCCTAACCTCCAGTTCCTTTGAATATAACTTCATTTAGAAATAAGGTCTTTATAGATGTCATCAAATTGAGATGAATTCATTAAGGTTGGGCCTGATCCAATGACGGGTGTCTTTTTGTAAGACAAGGAAAATCTGGGCAGAGATGCACACAGGGAGAATAACTGTGTGAAGATGAAGGCAGATATGGAAGTTACACTCTCAAATAATGCCCAAGCCAAGAAATGCTTGGGGCTACGAGAAGTTGGAGGAGGTAGGAAAGGAACCTCTGTTAGAGGTTGTAGAGGGAACATGACCCCACCAATACTTTGATTTTAACCTCCAGAACTGTGAAGGAATACATTTCTGTTATTTCAGATGCCCCAGCATTTGGAACTTTGTTACAGTAGTTTTAGGAAACAGGTACACCCTTCTTTTTGAAGTAGTAGCCACACCTCCTTTGCCCCACCATGTTGGTTTCTATCCCATTACCCTGGTTTATTGTTTTCATAGCAGTTTGTGAAATTCTTGTGTTCATTTTTGGGTTCCTATGCTTATTTTTTAATTCATGTGTAGTTTTTAGCTTCTTTGCTTAACATCCCTCCCTGTCCTTCACCGAAACACAAGCTCCTTAGAGAACTGGGGACCTTGTCTGTCACTCTCGATTGTGCCTGGAAAACACATGTGATTTACCTGTTTTTGGCATTCTAATGACCTCACCCCTCCATCTGATTAGGAGACTGCATACCTTCCTTTGGAGCTGAGAATGGTGTTGGTTTTGAAGTGATAACTGATACCTGAAGGGTTAATTCTGAAAACTTTTATAGCCGCTGGGCTCTGTAGAAGCTGGTGCCCTAGATCAAGGAGCCAAAGGTGGCAGGAACAGAGATCAAGTTATATCCAGAGAAAGCAGTGGAAGAGCACTTTCTTAACCCTTATCTTCTAAGACACACAAAAATGCAGATGATCTAGACTGACATAGAGGTCTTTGTGCCTTTATTGCTATACTTGATTTTGATTCTAGTGTGATAGGATCAATATTAAGTAGGATGTTTCCATGCCAACTGCTATCCAGAGAACCTCCTTGGAGTCTGTTCCTTCACATACAAAACTGAGTTGCTCTCTGTGGACTAGGTGGGCATCACGTGTGACTATCAGACTGCAAAGAAGGTGTTGCCCAAGAATGGGACAGAACCATTTGGGTGCATTCTTTAAGTAGGGTTTCCAAATCCTGAAGAAGACGTGATATGTGGGAAGGAGAAGTTATGAGAAGTGGGACACTTGTCAAGAGTTCCCCCATCCCTTGCCCTCCAAGAATTTGGATGTTCCAGAATTAATGCCAGGAAGCAGCATGGAAGTGTGGGTACACAGTTACCATTACCCTTAAGCACCACTGATTGCCTTTGGTACAGCTGCATTTGCCCACATTGTTTTCTGCCCAGTCTGTTCCTAGGTTCCCATCTGACTCATCCCTTTTCTGAGGCTAGCCAAACTGAGGATGGCATGAAGAGAAAGCCTTGTTGCTGACCAAGGTGAGAGCATGCAGAATCTCCTTGATATTACCCATTGAACTATGTCAGCAAAAATCACCTTTGACATCATAGTATCTTTATTTCCTTAATAAGTTCTATAAAACATCCACATGTGCAGTATTAGTTATCCTCTGATTCCTGGCTTATAGGTACTTTATAAATACTTTTTGTATGCATGAGTGGTTATTATATTATATTATGAGTGGTTATTATATCCCACATGTGTGTTGCATTCTTGGGTGCTTTGGAAATAAGGAATGATTTTGTGCTGATGTGATCCCACTTGGGAACTCATTCCATTTGGAAACCAATGGTGTACATTTAAAAGACAGCTTCCTAGGGCAAAGAGAAGGACTGAGGAGTCTTGCAAAGCCACTGGGGCAGCCAGGATAGAGCCTGTGGTCCTTCACTTCTGTGGTCCTAATGTGAAAACCTGGCACATTCCTTCAAGTCATTCTTTACAAGGAAGCTGAAGTCACAGTTCAAAGATATTTGTCAGAGTCAGACTCTGTCACTTGATTAAACCCACAGAATGGTTTCCCAGCCCACTTGAAATAATACCAGTGTTCTTACCATGTTCTAGAAGCCTAGATGATTTGGTTCCTGCCTAAATCCCATCTCATCTTTGACATTTTCCTTTTCCATACTAGCCTTTCTTTTGTGTCTTGAACTGAGAGCTCTTGCTGGCCTTCCAGCTCTTCTATCTGCTTTTCTTTGTGTGTGCCCCTGGGTGCCATGGCAAAGTTTCAAGTTAGAAAGTGACATTTTTGTTTGATAAATGAATTCACAGTGACTGAAGGTGGCTGGGAGTGGTAGAGGCATAGCTCTTCTAGCCCTTGCTTTACACATTTTCGCTTAAAATACCCCCACATCATCATTCGTTAAACCAATCCTCTTGGAGGAGCTTGGATCTTATGTCCAGAGAAATTTTCCTGGGAATGTCATTTTAGAAAAAAAAGAGCTTTCTGGTGGCTATTGAAGTATGCTTGGTTCACAGTCATTTTGAATGGAACTTCAAAACACCATGACTCAGGTAGTGCTGAAGCATTTTGTATCAGGGACAGTCCTTCCCACATGTGTGTTGCATTAAGAAACTGCTTGAAAGACAGTTTCAAGACAGGCTTGAAATACAGGAAGAGATTTCAGGAATCTAAGGGGGTGGAGCACCAAGAGAATCATACTTCAGAAGTACATTCAGAGTCCTCTCTACCTGGCCCCTCATTCAGTGTTATGAAGCATAGAATTCGATAAGAATAGTCCAGACAAGCTCTTCCTAAGGAAACAATGAAAGATTTCACCATTTAACTGGGGTTATTAAATTGCTGTGACACTGACTACAGATCGGAGATAGCTGTTCATTATAACTGCACATGGCTTTGTATTTAATGGGTCATTCCTCAGCTGTCAGACCTAGCTTTGTGTGGAGTCAGATCTGGTAACTAACTCTGGACCCTGATTTCAGGTCTTGGGAAGGGCTTTCTCTTCCTGACCCAGCAAAATACTTTGCCTGCCTGCTCAGTGGTTTAGAAAATTATTTTAAGAGCAGACAGATTTATGATAGACATTTGCAGTAAAATTCTGTAGATTGAGAATGATGTTGATTTATATTTAATGGTGTGAAAATATGCCTAAGATATATTATTAACTGGAAAACAAAACTAAAAGTACATATAGTTTTATTAAAAAGTTTTATAAAAATTATAGAAAATGATGTATTTTTCTCTGGCTTTATTGAGATATAATTGATATAAACAGTGTACAAGTTTAAGGTCTAATGATGGGATATATGAATTTGTTGTAAAATGTTTGTTATAATAAGGTTAATTAATGCATTTTTTGCCTCACATAATTACCATTTAGCTGTTGTTAAGGTGAAAATATCAAAGCCCTATTCTCATAGCAACTTTTAAGTATGTGATATACTATTGTTAATTCTAGTCACCATGCAGTACCTCAGATCCCCCGAACTTACTATCTTATAATTGAAAGTTTGTGCTCTTTGACCAGCATCTCCCCATTACCCTCAGCTCCTGGCAACCACTATTCTATTCTTTGTGTCTTTGAGTTCAATGTTTTTAGTTTCTACATATAAGTGAGATCACACAGTATTTGTCTCTCTTTGAGTTATATTTCACTTAGCACAATGTTCTCGAGGTCTATTTATATATTTTTGAAAAGGTTGCAAAGGAAATAAGCTTGACTGTTATATACTCACATGTTAGCAGGGGTGATTTCTGGATCATGGAATTACCTGTACCTCCCTCCAAGGGCAGGTCCTAGTGGGTGGTAATGCATCAGAAAGACACATCTATATGTGGTCATTTTCAAATTCCAAATATTATCAGTGGTGCCCTCTTTTCAAATAAAATATTGTACGAAGTGCCAATATGTAAGACAGATGAAGAATAAAACTGTCTTCACCAAAATCGAGGAGAAGCAGAACAGGTCTTTCCATAACCCTTTTCCTCCAACTCCCCTGTGGTGGTTCCCAGGTACCCCAGGGGAGCATAGGATCCAGGGAACACAGTTTAGATACCACTCCCCTGAGGTGTGGAGAGCAAGCCTGAAAGTTGGGTCTTGAGACAACTAGCCTAATGTCAGTCATCCATGTAATGAAGATCCAGCTAACCTGGACTGCACTACCTCCAGTATGCTGTCATCACAACAGTCATGGTATTAAATGAAACATTAAGCAAGTGTCAAAGAATCCTTGATTGACTAGGGCTTATTATCTTTGTATTCCTTAGGTGCTGTGAAATTTTAACGTTATCGTGCACAGATTCGAAAAGCCTCACAATCATGATCACACAGGATTTTGTGTAGCTGTTACTCACAAGCACAGAAGCTGTCCCTCAGAATCTGCAACACATGATTAATCATCACCTGTGGGAATAGGGAGTCGGGGAGAGGACCTTAGCGTAAGCTTTCAAGGACCTGGGCAGAATTTGTTGTTGTTGTAGTAGAAAAGATTTTTATTTGCAGAGCTTCCAGTGTGGTGGCTGCTGACTTCTCTTCCAGGAGCTCAGAGGTCCCTGAGGCTGTCCTTGCAGGGACAGAAGAAGATTGACAGCCTCTACACTCTGGGTGCTGACCCCTACTTTGAATAGATCATTAATGTTTCCATTTTATATGTTGCTATTCCATTTAAGGCTTCATTTGGGGGAAAAAAAAAAACCCAACCCAACTGTAGCAAAGTGCAAGTTTGAAAAGTACTGCTTAATGTATCAATCAGTGTGTGCTAAAATTGAAAGTGTTTTACCATCCAGTTGCTCTAGTGCTTATTTCTGGGAACTCAAAATCAATAAACTTGAAACAAATATTTTTATCCATGAGAAGGAAAGGGAAAATTTTGTACATTAACCTTTTGCCTTAGTTGGGATCATTTCTTTGTCTCAAGTGAAGGAAGATACAATTAAAAATGTTTTTTAAAAAATTGTTTTGGGTAAATCGTGGAATGTTTGAAAAATACCCATATGCATGAAGACAAAAGCAATTTATCCCCACATGATTATTCCCACAGCCTGAGAAAACAACCATGAATATTAATGGTCTATTTCTTCTGAGTCTCTTTTCTGTACACCTGTACCTGTGCAGGCATAACTGGTGTTGCAGTGTGTGTAAAGTTTTATTTTCTCTTCTTTTTGTTTTATGTTATATTTTAAGCCTTTTTTCCCTGTCATTAACAGTTGTATTATGTGGATGTTCCATTGCTTCCTTTACTCCTTTGTTCCTTTTGGAGGTTTAGGTTGTTTTAAATTACTTTTAAGAATAATGTTGGGCGCCTCTTGGTAAAAGAATATTTAATATCACATTTTTTTTTTCAAATAAGAAAGAAGCCTAGATATATGGTTGCTGACTATAGGGTAGGAAAGCATATCTTTAAAGCTCTTCGGACACAGTGCCAACTTCAAGCCAATGTACCCACCATCTCCAGTGCAAGTGCTCAGTACTACTGCTCCCTGCTCAGCAGCGCCCCCTTGCATTACTGCTTGTTTTCTTTTTCTCTGGGCAACATGATCCCTCTATTTAAGAGATATTTATTGGGGCGCCTGGGTGGCTCAGTGGGTAAAGCCGCTGCCTTCGGCTTGGGGCATGATCTCAGGGTCCTGGGATCGAGTCCCACGTCGGGCTCTCTGCTCAGCAGGGAGCCTGCTTCCTCCTCTCTCTCTCTCTGCCTGCTTGTGATCTCTCTCTGTCAAATAAATAGATAGAAACTCTTTAAAAAAAAAAAAAAGAGATATTTATTAAGTACCGGTTATGTTTGAGACCCTGTTCTTAAAAAAGGAGGGCATGGTATGGTAGGAAGAAAAGTTCTTGCTTGCAATGAACTTATATTCTAACAGGGAAAATGACAATAAACAAATAAATGTGTACCTTATGTCAGTTTAACTGGTGAAAAGCTTGACTGCACATAGCTGATGTTGCATCAGCATTGGCAGAGAGGCCTGCCAGGGGGTTCTGGTTCTGGTGAAATCTACCATTTCCTCTGAGGCCCCTAGAAGGCTCTTGGGTTAAATGGACTATTTATTTGGGTCACTTTATTCTATTTTGTAGCTGACTATTCTTTGATCAGTTTATTGTTTTTGTCTATGTAATCCGTTTGGATTTGTAATCCTTTATCATAGGTGTTCAAATTGGTGAGGCATTTTTACTCCTTTATCATTTCAAAGAGTATAATAATTTATATGCCACAGATGCTTTTTGTTTTCAGGCAAATGAAGATGGAGTTTGGGGACAGTCACAATTATGTGAGATTTTTGCGTGCCTTTTTTCTGTCTTTGCTGAGTGTTTTTGGCTAAGGAATAGTAAAGAAGCACTAGTACCTTTATGCTACCTTTAACAATTTAACTGTGTGGTTAGAAAAGAAAAATTAGATATCTGGAAATGTTAAGTGCCTCAAATATTCAGCGCATATATTTGACATAACAGGTATAATTAAAGATCTTTCTCTCTAACTTGATAGTCAGCAATGAGTGCTGTTTTAACTAATGTTAGAAATGTGTAATAGTTTCTGCAGGTGCTCTTGGGCAAGGCAGAGAGGCACACAAAATGTTCTGATGTGTTTGCAAGAATGCGCTGTGGAGCCAGCCTGCCAGGTACAAATCAGGGCTCCACCTAGAACAGCTTCATGACCTTGGGCAAGTTACTGCTTCTCTCTTGGCCTCTCGAAAGCCCCCATTTTATAAATTGTAAAGATTAAAGGAGTTAATATATGTAAAATTCTTTTTTAAAAAAGAGAATTAATTAACGAATTAATTAATTTGCAAGAGCACGCTAGTGGAGAGAGGAGTAGAGAGAGAGAGGGACATGAGCAGACTCTACCCTGAGTGCAGAGGGTCATGTTGTAGTGGGCAGGGGTGGGAGGGGCTTGATCCCACGACCCTGAGATGATGACCTGAATGGAAATCAACAGTCTAATGCTTAACCAACCGATCCACCCAGGTTCCCCAATGTATGTATGGTTCTTAAAATTGTTCCTGGCTCATAAAAAAGGCCCAGTAAGTTTTAGTTATTATTTTTATTATTAACATTATTATTATTTTGCTTTATCACTGTATTTTTAAGAACTCCAACATCCTTGGGCCAGATGAGGTTTGTATTGGGGTCACTTTCTTACTCAATTTTGTAGCTAAACACATTCATCTAATAAGTCTGTTGTGAAACTTACCAGGAGATCTGATTTTGGTCTTCTCTTTTCTTTCTTAGACTCTTCACTTAATACCGTTTGACCTGACTATGGCACTATCTTCCTTCCATACCCTAACACAGGTTTGTGTTACACTCAGGCACTCACAGTCGTTACTCTTCACGACTGTCCCAATTCAGTGTCCACCTGGTAAACTTTACTGTGTGGTCTGTGGCCTCATGCAGTATTGCAAGTGAGATCTGCTGAGATGGTCTTCTCTTGTGCCTAGGCCATCTCACAGGATTATAATATTTTGTGAACCCCACCAATATCAGCATCCTTCACCGGTTTTCCAGTTATTCAGTGGTTAGAAACACTTTGACACAGGTAACATTATTTTGGTTAATGAACATTGGATATGTTGGGAAAAATATCCCTCATCTTAGGCTCATGCATAAAATTTCCCAGGTGTTTGTATGTATTTCCCTTTCCTCTTTTGTACACATTCCATGCTGGACAAATCTCAGAAATGTGGGCAGGCTGAGTCAGCCCATGAACTGGCGATTCTCACCTTGTCCGTATCTCAGAATCCCTTCCAGGAGTTTAAAAGATGGTGGAATTGAAGTCCTAGCCTCAAAGATGTGGATTTAACTGGTCAGGGGTAGGGAGAATTTGTTATTAAGGTATGGTTTTCCATGTTTTAATATTATTTATTATTATTTATTTATTATTTTCCATGTTTTACGAAGCCTTCCCGTTTATTATTTATTATTATCTGATGCATGTTAAAAGAGCCATTGAACTTGGATGTATAACCTGATCATGGGGCCTTTTAATGATTGATCTAATGAGCAGCCCATACTGAGAACCATTGCAGTGGCTTCCTCTGGATGATGTAGTCTTACGAGATGTCAGCTTTTAAAGATTAGTTGACCTTTTAACAAAGAGGGTTCTGTATAAATAAAAGTAAAGTTTTCTTCCATTTGTAAGCTCCTACTAGTGGACATATGATAGGTTGAATTACCAAATTGTCTCTGAGGGAAGCTCAGCTTTCAATTTTTTTTTTTTAATTTTTAATTTTTTATAAACATATAATATATTTTTATCCCCAGGGGTACAGGTCTGTGAATTGTCAGGTTTACACACTTCACAGCACTCACCAAAGCACATACCCTCCCCAATGTCCATAACCACACCCCCCTTCTCCCAACCCCACTCCCCCCAGCAACCCTCAGTTTGTTTTGTGAGATTAAGAGTCACTTATGGTTTGTCAGCTTTCAATTTTTAAGATAAGACAGCTTTATTATTGATCCTTTGTGTCTTCCTTTGGAAAATTGTCTATAATTGGTAAAGCTTTGGCATGGGATATTGAGTTGGGCCTCTTCTTGCATTTCACTGAGCTCCTAATTAAACCAGTTTATATGGAAGGCTTGACAGACGAGACTTGGAGTTAAATGTATTGATTTGCATATTGATTTTCTTTGAATCTGGTGGTTGCCACTATATATCACACCCGACCAGAATCTGCTTTGTTTTGATAAGAAAGATAATTCAGGCAGTTGGGTTTATTGCTTAAGCTGTTAAACTGCAAAATAAAGTAAAAGTTGTCAACCGTTTTCTTTTATGGATGTTGGAGGAAAGGTTCAGATTAAAGTCACTAGGCTGATGTTGGTACAGTGTATCTGTTTTTCCTGGGTTCAACAGCACTGTTCATCTCTAAACATCCCTAGATAGTTCTATAGCAGTGCTTCCTTACTTTAATATACTTAGAATCAACTGGAGAGTTTGTGAAAGCACAGATCCCTGGGCCCCACTCTAGAGTTTCTGTTTCAGTATGTCAAGACTGGGACCTGAGAATTTGTGTCTGACAACTTCCCAGGTGACGGACAAGGCTGCTTTTGATGGTGTTGGCTGGGGAGACACTGAGAACTGTACCAGAGCATTTAAATTGTATTTCATAGTACAGTATTACATAGGGCATATATAAGAGCAAAAAAGTGGTAAAAATTACTTTTACAAAGATTACTTGGCAGTTTGTTCCTTCCTAGGGAGTAGAAATATTCTAGAATAATTTTAGAGCATTTACTCTAAATTCAGGTTTCATACTTTCCTAATTCTGTCTGTAGCTCTGGGGCCCAGAGTAATACATGGAAAACATAGATCTACCTGTTTCAGATTTGTAAAGCTTTCCTGACCTCATAGTGTCTATTCATGTAATGGGAGTATTCTCTGCAATGTTAAAGGCTTAATTCAAAGGGTAAATATTTCAGGAAGATGATGTTAGTGCAGCCCCGGGTCCACATGATGGTATCTTTTCTGATGGTTCTAGTTTATATTTCCAAAGATTTATATTCATAGTAAATATCTATGCCTCTTTTTCTGGGTTCTTGACCTCTATGCTAGGGTACCAAAAATTGGGTTGTAAAAGTTTCTGTTGCAACTCAGTGCTTCCAGCTTTTAGATGTCCAAGTATATCGTTACAAGCCTACACATTACCTAACAACCGGCATTTATACATACAAATTCTAAGTTACTTAACTCCTTTAAGATAGAAAAAAGGAGATCCTTCTATCTTACATACTAACTCCATAGAGCCTACAAATGAAGGAAATTTCCAGAAGGAAATGCAGTGTCTCTCCAAGACTGTTAAGATCCCACTGTACAGAAGGCAAATATCCACCATGAATGTGTCTCTAATAAGCCTTAGTTAAGGATATAGAGAACTTAAGGTAAAGATATCTTACAGAGTGAGGCAGGTTTATGTATCCTGCTTGTTGGGACATAATTCTGTATAGGTTTATCATGTTTCTGCATGCTTGTACATGTCTACGTCTTGCACTTAACTATTCGGATTGACAGTTCATGGATATTTGAATAGTGGCCAGCTTTGGAAGAAAGAAAAAATGTCTCCCCCTGGACCAAGGGGCAAGAATCCTTCTTGCCCAGTATAAAAGATGTGGGTTCCCTAAACTCAGCACTCCTTGCTTTATGATAAAAGATACCATATGGGCAGGTGTCACTGGACTGTCTTCATATCACTCTTTTGGAATTGGGGCTTAGGGAAATGGGGCAAAAATGCTGATGCTGTGTCTCTTGCTGTGAGTAATAAGCTGTCCTTCACCTCTGACCTTGGAAACCTGTCTTCTACCAGCATCCATATAGCTGTGGCAGGCTAGGTTGTAATGTGCAAGCAAGGAAAATATCAGACCTTTTATAATTCTTGGCACTTCTTTCCCTTAGTTGAGTCCCCATCATAGTTCAGTCATTCTATTACATGCTCTCTTGGAGCTGTATTCTTTGCTTTCAGAGCAATTATTTTTGTAATTGTATATTCTGCACATTCATTAGTATGACTCTTTGATTCAGATTTGTCTTCTTCACTAGGCTTCATGAAACAAGGGCTGTATACTTTGTTTTAATTTATTTTGTTCACTTTTGAAACTTGAGTGCCCTGCAGAGAGCCTGGCGCATGGTCAGAGTTTAACCAATATTTACTGAATAAAGGAAGGAATTAGGTCTTCTTTGGTTCTTGCTACACATTGGATTCTCTGGAAGGAGACAGTGAGACAGATGGTGTTTATTAGGGTCAATACCAGTGGAAGGAAGATGAGGAAAGAAGGACTGGGCAAAAGGATTCATTCTTATCAAATTCTCACTAGTCTATGAGATGCTCCCTTCAGTATTGCCCTGAGTTGAGGCAAGGGGTCAGGGCCTTCATAGTGCCTCACTGACCATCTCTATTGGATGTGAACTTCTCTGCATAGGGGGTATGGCTCTGGAGGGGGACATTTTTCAAAGAAAGCTGACAGTCCAGGATCATCTTCTAGTAACATTCCAGTGTCCAGGTGAATAATCCCTTCACCAGTGAAGGAGATCTAGGAGCCATATCATGCAGTCCACCACAGGCCCCTTCAATGTGTCCATGTTTTTGATATAAGAGAGACTGTAGAGACGGTCTTTCTCTAACTATTGTTTTTGTGTGGTTCTTGTGAGCTGTTCAAGGGTGGGTAAGGTATCTTATTCATGTTTGCAATCTTTTGTGTATTTCAAGAAGCTCACTCTTTTCCCCATGGAATGTGAAGTGGCACATTTATCCCAAAATGCTTGTTGGGCATTGTTACAATAATCTTCTATTTAAGAACCATGCCATTCAAGTGTTTTAAGACCACTGTTGGAGAGCATAGTTTTGACATAAAGGGAAAAGTACTTGAACATTCATTTCTACTTCTCCTTCACATGAATTCTATGTTCCAAATGCCTTGAAATCCCTAGAGAATATCTGGCTTTTTCATGCATTTAAACTCTTGCATGGGCTCTTTCCTTGGACTGAAATGCCAGTGTCTCTGTCTTTCTGCCCAAACTCTTTTCTATCCACTTCTAAGCATGTTTTGGGACTGAACTCAAATGTTGCATCTTTTGCCCAATATATTCTGAATTTCTCCCTGACTCCCCTCAGGCTTGTTTGTGCTCTCAGTGTTTTGTAGACATTTCCTCTTAGCAGTTTTCACTTTGCTGTAATTTCCTTATGTCTCTCTTTATTATGGGACTGAGAGCTGCTTCTGAGCAGAGACTAGATTTTATTCATGTATCCACACCTTATCACAAGTCTCAGCACCAGTACTGTGGCTCATAATAACTTGTGAGTGCTAAATGTTAAATATGTAAGGAATTTTGAAAGGAAGTTGTTAAATAGAACAATTACTAAAAACTAAATTACACAAAACTCTAATTGAATTCAAAGACAAATAAAACAAATACTCAAAAATCACCACTTCTCATTGTTTTTCTACCTTTTGCTGTTATCCATGCTCTTGAAATTATTTGTGTATCTATGTTGCTTGTAGTGGGGATACCCTAATACAGTGAAGTGCATGGAGCTTCTCTTTCCAATTTCATGTTCAGTGACTTTCCATTCTTAGCTTGAAATTGGCCATGATGGAGGAATTCATCATGGAATTTGGCAAATGCTACAAACCAAGGTTTTGCAGGATTTTCAGCCAGATTTGGTTTTTGAACATTCCCATGCAAACCACTACCTGGTCCAAAGGTGGTGCTTGATAAACATCAACCGAACTTAGGGGAAAAAGATTTTGGAAGACTTCATTAAAGGTGGGCATGGGATTGGCAGTTATGGAAGTCCAGGTGAAGAGGTGAAGAAGCCATGTGTATCTTGGACAGGTAAGGATTGCTTCTAGGGGGATGAGATCATTGTTGGCCATTTTGATGACTGTTTTCATCCTACCTGCAGAATTTTCTTGCAGTCAGCCATGTGTGGGACCTTTTAAAAACATATTCTTGAGGGTTGCCACGTGATATTTAGCTTCTTAGTTTCTTCAGGAAGCTGGTGATACCTGCCATGGGATGTTAACTGAGGGAGAAGGAAACTGACTTTTTTGGGGTCTGTTTGTTTTTAACTGAAACCTCAAGACACAGGCCCTGAGCGACTGTATGAAATTTTAATTGCAAATATGATTCATTTTGATTGCCATGTGGCTGTTCATGGTATATATTTCTTTTTTCTAAATCTTTGAGTGTGAATATTCTAAGATGACAGATATGGTTTGTGGCACTGCTGTTTACATCACTGGTGGGACATGTTTTTCTAAAGTAGACATCAAGGGTTGCATCTGCAGAGCCCAGTGAATGGGGTGGGGGGGCGGAGAATAAGAACAATGATTTATGATTCTGACCAAAATGTCAGGGTCTGAAGAGGAGGGGCTGGTGCATGTGGCTTAAGTGGTGCCTGGGTCTCTGATTCATTTGAAGATGGGACTTTCCATCTTCCTCTGTATTGGGCCAAAGGAGACATTCTATTTTATTTTTAAAATGAAAAGAACTTTTATTTTCTTATTTTAATATATACTCCTTATACTCATTATAAAATAAAATGATAAAGACAATATGGAAAGGAATAAAAAAAAGTAGAAAAATAAATCACCTGATACCCTACTACTTTGAGATAACTCTTTAAACATTTTGCTATTTATCTTTACCAATTTGAAATCTCTCATTCGTCCTGTCAGTCAGAAAGATTGGATTGAATTTTATTTTGCATAATTTACATATAAAAACATTAGATTTCCTTGCAGTTCCTACATAAACATTAAGAGACTAGCCTTACAGAGGTTCTGATGTGGTGCCTAACTCCACTGAAATGCATAGTTCACGATTTGAGAGACTTATAAGCTAATATGGAACCATGACTACCCTTGGTATCATTGAATGTTGTGAAGAGGGTAGGAAAATGTGGGGCCATTGGTCCTTAACTGTTGTAGGGTTCTTCTGAGATGAAAATGAAGCTAGAAGTCTGGGTGAGGGCTTTATTCTTCAGCCTCTTCTTCCAACAGACATCTGCACTGACTCTGTGTCATGCACGGGTGTCCCAAAGGTGAATAAGACACATGCACTGCTCACATTCTAGTTATGGGCACAGCTGTCATCATAATTGCTCTTTTGGGGATTTTAAGAAGAGATTTGTGGGACAATAAAATAGTGATTAATTCTTTTTTGGAAGGCACTAGGAAAATATGTCAGATCTTTCTGTTGGCAAATAAAAACTCAAACTTAAGGAAAACGAAGTCCAGGGACCCAAATACTGTCATTAGAAATGGGCTTGTTGGGATACCTAGGTGGCTCAGTAAGTTAAGTGTCGGCCTTTAGCTCAGGTCATGATCCCAGGGTTCTGGAATTGAGTCCCACATTGGGCTCTTTGCTGAACAGGGAGCCTGCTTCCCCCTCTGCCTGCTGCTCTCCCTGCTTTTGCTCTCTTTCTCTCTCTCTCTTTCTCTCTGACAAATAAAAAATGAAGAAAAAGAAAGAAACAGGCCTGTTATTCTTTTTTTGATTATCGCTTCCTCAGTGAAGACTTCACACTTCTGCAGACTCTTCCCATATGATGGCAAAAATGATGTACACAGCAGGGTGACTCTTCGTTGGGTTTTTAAAATTCATGCCTATTTCCTAATAGTGTGAAGGAGTCCTGGATGAAATGTATTCTGGCCCAGCTGGTGTCACATGTCCATTTGTGAACCCGTCTCTGGGTCCAGAATGATGCCATTGTCATTGGCCAGGCTTAGGTCATGTGAGCTCTCACACAGCCTCTCCTGAGCCCTCTGTCCTGAGAGTGGAGGATGGATGTGTCTTGAATCAGGAGGAATGAATGCTAGCAGATGACCACAATAGGAAGCGCTCACTGAGGAGGTGACACTTTGACTCATGCCCTTTGTAGCATGAGTAGTCATTTACCAGATAAAGAATGGAATGTTATGTATAAAATCCAGGTGTTGTTAAAAGATTTGAATAGCAGGGCACCTGTGTGGCTCAGTGGGTTACTGCCTTCGGCTCAGGTTATGATCTCAGGGTCCTGAGATCGAGTCTCGCATCTCTGCTCAGCAGAGCGCCTGCTTCCCTCTCTCTCTCTCTCTGCCTGCCTCTCTGCCTACTTGTGATCTCTCTCTGTCAAATAAATAAATAAAATCTTTAAAGAAAAAAAAAAGATTTGAATAGCAGAGGAATGACATAGGTATCTGAATTCAGGTATAGAAAAGCAAAGGGGGGTGAGGAGAGGCCAGAAATGGAGGTGACGTAAGTCCAAACTATGAAAGGACTTCTAGACTACACTAATAAGGAATTGGTATTTATCCTTCTAGGCGTGGATGAGCCAATGAAAGCTCTTAATATGGCTGAATAATATGGTTGGCTTTGACTTTTAGAAAGACAACTTTGGTGTAATGGTGGAGATGGGTTCCAATAGGGTATATATAGTTTTGTCAGAAAAAAGGTAGGAATCTCTTGGCTGAGGGTGGCACACTATGCTTGTCAGCTTCAAAATGGCAGCCTGGGGCAACTGGCTGAGGACTGTAGAGGAAGGAATTCCAATGGGTCAGTAATATCTGTCATATGAATGGGATGGAGCATGGTGGCACACAGGCTGTGTATTTGATGACTCTGATCAAACTATGGCTAGTGAGGGATTATTAAATCCCCCCCCTTTCCTTTCCAAAAAGAATTTAATAGCTTGCATGTCCCTTATTTACTTACTTATTTACTTTGTTACTCATTTTTTTTAAAGATTTTTTTTTCTTTTTGACAGAGACACAGTGAGAGAGGGGACATAAGCAGGGGCAGAGAGGGAGAGGGAGAAGCAGGCCTCCCGCTGAGCAGGGAGCCCGAGGCAGAGTTCTATCCAAGGACCCTGGAACCATGACCTGAGCCAAAGGTGGACGTTTAACTACTGAGCCACCCAGGCACCCCTTCCTCACTCATTTATTGTTACCCTCATCATATTATTTGTTGATAGTTGACTGGAGTGTCACATTTTAACATGGCTTCTTTTATCAGTGAAGCAGTAAAACACTGTTATTTGATCTAATATTAATGTAACACAGTTTTTTTAAGTAGAGAATTCCTGCCTTCAAGTGTCTTCCTAAGGGTGTTCTGGAAACTGAATATTGCGTAGTATTCCCTGTGGTCACAGCTGTTGCTAGCCCCCGGTCCTCTGTCTTGGGTTATAAATTTTCATCTCATTTTTCTGAGCTTGAGTTTTAAGGCACAATAATAGATGGTGTTAGATTGAACTGCCTCTTTTTAGGTTTTTTACTCTTAGTATATGGATGAATAGATTAATTTATAGTGCTATTAATCTGTTACCCTTCACTAGCCATAAATTCAATTTCATATATTAAGGTATGACTCCAGAGGGGATAGGATAAGGAGATCTCAGGCCATGAATAACAAGTTATTAAAGATGGAGATGAATGTGTGAACCACTATGAGGAACAAAATTAACTAATGGGTTTTAATGGGTATTTTTAAATAGACAGTCAATTAGCACCCTCTTTAAATGAGTGAAATAAGAAAGCAGTACAAACAGGTTCTTTGAGACCTGATCCCTGCCTCGATTTTGAGCTTCTTGTCTTGACATCAGTCGATTTCTAGTTTATGCCCCTGGAATCCCAAGATCTATTCATAGCTCTTTCAAGAGCCATACTGCTTCAGAACTTTGTTTTTATTCATGCTGTTGCCTCCCTCTGGTGAGAGTTTCTCATTTGCTTTGTCCATGTTCATTTTCTAAAGCCCAACTGGGTTTTTACTTCTAGGAAGCATTCCTCAATGCCCCTCTCCTTTCTTACTTTCTTATACCTTAAATACCTATTGTTTCTTTCTTTCTTTTTTTTTTTTTTAAAGATTGTATTTATTTATTTGACAGAGAGATAGAGAGAGATAGAGATAGTGAGCGAGCCCAAGCAGGGGGGCAGAAGAGGGAGAAGCAGGCTCCCTGATGAGCAGGGAGCCTGATGTGGGGCTCATTCCCAGGACCCTGGGATCATGACCTGAGCTGAAGGAAGACACTTAACCGACTGAGCCTCCCAGGCACTCCAAGATTCACTGTTTCACTCCTCCTGCTTTATTGCAATTACCTGTTCATACAGCTGTCACCCTAGTTGGCTGTGAGCTCATTCAAAACTGGATCCTATTCTATCTTGGTGAGCTGGTATCTAGTGAAAGATCAATAAGGGTCTGCTGGATTGATTTGAATGCCAATGTCACAGGTATCTCAGAAGACTCATAAGCCGAATACAGAGGGTAAGGAAAAAATTGCGATTAGCTCCACTTTCCCAGACTTCTGATGTCAGAGGCATGAAAGACCATACAATATGAAAAGGTTTCTAATTTGAGATGTTCCAGTGGAGTCCATTTTCCTCTTAATTATTTTTGACTGAGTTGAAAAAAGCTCAGTTACTTCTGAAATCGAATGGAAGATCAAGAGTGTGTTATTTACTTACGGAAACATCTTTCTCTTCCTAAGTGTCTGGGAACATGTGCTATCTTTGCTTCTCATTTCAGTGGTGGCCCAGGGTCAGAGCCTTTCGTTTCTGATGCTCTGTGTATAGCCTCCAGCTGATCACGTTCTGCTTGCTCTTCCTGACAATGTTTTATTCATTAGAGTGTTGCCAAATGGAAATTACCTTTTGACTATTAACAAGCTGTACTACAGTGAGCCTTTTTATAGAAAAAATCAGCTAGCCTAAACCAAGGTGCAGTGATAGAGCCATTCAATTCTCCACTCCTATCTGCAGAATAGTGCTGGACAGAGCTCCTGCTTGGGGCTTGTCCCAGTAATCAGCACTTCCCTGCTCCCCCTGTGTAGAGTAGCTCCCCATCATTCTCTAATCCTTGACCTTGCTTGACTTTTCTTCATGGCTCTTACCACTCCCTGACAGACTGATTTGTTAGGTTATCATCAATCTTTTTCTACTAGAATATTAGCAACATGAGAATGACAACTATTCACTGCTGTATCAAAGCTCCTAGAACCATGCATTGCACAGAGTAGGTGCTTAATAAATAACGGTCCAGTGAATGGAGGGTATGACTTCTCATCAGTATTCCTAAAGCTCGCCCTGTGCCCAGCAATGTGGTGAGCATTTGATATATATTACTTCCACCAAGTAATGTGTTACGCCATTTCCACTTACCCTGAAGGCAATGACACTTAGATCCAGCAAGGTGCACACAGTTTCACCGCTGTGAACTGGTGAAGCTGAACATTGTCAGAGCCTGTGTGTAGAACCACGTGGTAGCTCCAGGTTGTCAGCTCAGTCACTGGAGTTAGGTGGTTCCCACACAATAGTCTGTCATTTAGGGCCTTGGGATGCCCTGCATCTCATCCCATGTCATTCAGTTGAGTTTGCTCCCCCATAAAAAAAATCACAATTTCTAGGATTTACACATTTTAAGGAACTAAAATGTTCCTTAGGGATTTTATCAAGTCCTGTGTCTGGATGACCCAATCTGATCTCCACCGCTCAGAGCAGATGTTATTATTTCACTTGCACGGATGCAGGGAGGAGATTCGGACAGGTTAAGGGACACACACAAAGCCACATTGCCGATAAATGGCATAGCTGGACCCTCCTCGCAGCTTTCCTGTTTCCTGTGTCCACTTGCTGACCTATAACCCTATACTGTTTAACCAGATGTTCCCGGTGTGACACATAAATGACTAGAAGAAAAGATGAGTGCATCCCTAAGCCGAATATTCAGAAATTATCTGTTCAGTGGGAAGAAAGACCCTCAGGGAACTTTGTCATGGTTGAGTCTTCTGTGGGGAAATGTGTCCATACATAGGAGAGACACATTTTAAGGGGAAGGAAGTCAAACCAGAGAGCATGCTATGAAGACGGTGGGATGAGGAACTCAGAAGCCCTTTACGTGAAGATTTCTTGGGCAAGGTAGAGATAGTTGAAGGGACAGTGTTGGCTGGGGCACATGATGGTTCAGAGATGGGGTGTGAAGTGGGGTTGGCAGCGAGCAGGGGCTGCCTTGCTGTTAACTGGGAGGAAGCTTATTAAGGTGGCTATAAGCCTAGGTCCTGGGCTTCACTTGTCTAGGTTTATATCCCAGTTTATCCTTCTACTAGGTGCTGTGCTTGGGCAACTTATTTCACTTACGCATCTTTTGTCTTATCTATTAAATGTGGACAATCTTACTTCTCTCACTGTGTTGAGATGATAATTGAGACAACACATCGAAAGCGCTTAGCATGGTGCCCAGCACATAGTAAAACACCATTCAGTGTTGGCTGTCATCACTGTTGACAGCTGTGGCTTCAAAGTATGAAAGGAGAGCTTCCTGTGACGGATTCAGGCTCCTGGCGTGACAGTGCTGTTAGGGGGACTTCTCAGTTATCTTTTTCTCTTCTTTTCTTTTTTTCTCTATGTGCAAGTCTATTTATTCACTCATGAATTTATTCTTTAAGTAAATATTTTATTTTATTTTAAAAAATTTTTATTGTTTTTGATGCAGTGTTCCAAGATTCATTGTTTATGCATCACGCCCAGTGCTCCATGCAATACGTGCTCTCCTTAATGCCCACCACTAGGCTCACCCATTCCCCCATCCCCACCCCTCTTAAACCCTCAATTTGTTTCTCAGAGTCCACGGTCTCTCATGATTCATCTCCCCCTCCAGATCCCCCCTTCCTTTTTCCTTTCCTTCTCCTAGTGTTCTCCATGTTATTCCTTATGTTCCACAAGTAAGTGAAACCATATGATAATTAACTTTCTGCTTGACTTATTTCACTCAACATAATCTCTTCCAGTCCTGTCCATGTTGATGCAAAAGTTGGGTATTCATCCTTTCTGATGGCTGAGTAATATTCCATTGCATATATGGACCACACTTTCTTATCCATTCATCTTTTGAAGGGCATCTTGGCTCTTTCCACAGTTTGGTGACTGTGGCCATTGCTGCTATGAACATTGGGGTACAGATGGGCCTTCTTTTCACTACATCTGTATCTTTGGGGTAAATACCCAGTAGTGTAATTGCTGGGTCATAGGGTAGTTCTATTTTTAATTTTTTGAGGAATCTCCACACTGTTTTCCAAAGTGGCTGCACCAGCTCGCATTCCTACCAATAGTGTAAGAGGGTTCCCATTTCTCCACATCCTCTCCAACATTTGTCGTTTCCTGCCTTGTTAATTTTTGCCATTCTGACTGGCGTAAGGTGGTATCTTTTTCACTGGCTTCATTCTGCAAAGAGATACCTGAACCTCAATGAGGAGAAAGTTCCATCTTGAGATTGTATAGGGAGTTATCTGCAGGACTAAGACTGTTACTCAGCTCTTGTAACAAGCACTGAGGTGTTTGTTTGTTTTTTAAATAGGGCTGCTGGCTGTACTAACTACCAGCGCTGGTACAGGAATGGGGAGTGATGCACTGTTAGCCTTAGGGAGTATGCCTTTGGTTAGACCTACATCACCCCTCTGTCAGCACCTAAAATGCTCTCTGATGGAGGCAGGTAAAGTATCAACTCATTGAAGCATGTCTTGCCAATTCCACCATTAACTATAACCCGAATCTCACCATTTCTCCCCACCTCCCTTGCTGTCACCCTAGTTCATGCTGCCACCATCTGCACGATTGCAATTACCTGCAGACTGGCCTTCCCTGAAGCTACTTTTGCTTCCACAATCTATTCTCCATGCAGCAGCCAGAGAGATCTCGTGGCATGGAAATTTAATCATGCTTCCCACCCCCACCCTGCTTAACTTCTTCCAACTGGCTCCTCTTGCGCTTAGAACGGAATCCAAACAACTCACCATTGCCTGCCAAACCTTCTAGGATTTGCCCCTATCTTTTTCTCTGATGTCATCTCCTCTCATTCCCACTCACTCCTAGGCTCCAGTCACATTGGCATTTTTTCCTGTTCTCAAAAATACCAAGCTAGTTCCTACCACAGGACTTTTGCCTATGTTCTTCCACCGGATATTTGAATGGATGGCTTCTGTTTATCAGTTATGTTTCAGGCTCACTGCCCCTTCCTTAGAGAGGCTGTTTGTATCTATGGTGGCCCTGTCTTCCTCTCTCTCATCCTGCTTTATTGTCTTCATGGCACAGACCCACTTTCTAAAATGATCCTTAAGTTATATGTATTTTCTAAGCAAATGTTTTTACACTGGGGTCTTTTTACTTTTTTGCTACTATACCATCATTGCCAAAATGATACCTGAGTTTCTGTATTTGCACTTAAAATATTTGGTAATGAATGAATGAACTCATAAATAAGGGTCTACTTCACCACAAGGAAGTTGTGTTCATAATATGAACACAGAAGGCCATGTCAGGGAAAGGAACTTTGGGCCTAAACTCAGCTTTTATGGAGATTTATTTTCTCCACGAGGGAGGAGAAAGGTAGGTCCTTTTAAGCTTGGGATGCAGGGGTCTGTTATTAGGGGTCAGGGGGCAGGGGACATTATAGCTAAATGCAGTGGGAATCCACATATCAGCGGCTAGAGTTTGAGGTGAAGTGAAGGGAAAGTCAGAGAGGGGTCGGGGAGGCAGTTAATTTATTGTCTCTGCTAATATTTGAGAACCCACCATTATCAGCCTCCTGCTCTTCCTTTGTAAGCTCCTTTTCCTTTTCCCTTTCTGGTATCTTAAAGTGGCAAAAAATGAGTTTGGCCTCTGGAACTTAATCTCGCATAGTTAATATCGGAGGCAGGGTCATGACTTCTCATGTGCCTTCGGGGCCAGGGAGAAGAGCAGAAATGTATGAATTTATGTGTGTTGGAGGGTGGTGGGGCAGGTGAACTGGAGAGTATGTGCCTGCCACAAGTGGGTTCAATATAGCGAAGTCGGTGGCCAGGGTTGGTACTGGCTAGCCAGCTTGAGGATCCATTTTAGGAACATTGTTCCTCCTTGTTTGTTTTTTGAACTAGCCAATACTTTCTGGATATGTAAGTTTCCTTCATGCAAACACTCTTTAGTATATATATTAATTTAGGATTTTGGTCCGTGACAAACCAAATTGTCACACATGTATAAAGAAGTAGGGAGGATTTTTTTTTTTTTTAAGAGAAATGCATCCTAATTGCCCATTTTGTTTCATTCCTTCACCTGAGGACTTACACTTAATACAGTGTGGTTAATTAAATATTAGAATTAATAAAATATTGTTTGCTACTTTGTTGCTTTCTCATTATGATATGAACGATAGCTGCCAAGTCCCAAAGTCTCTGTTTTCTTAGTATTATTTATGGATCTTCTACGTGGGTGTTTTATAGAAGTATATTAGAATAGAATATTTGGAAGTATTATCTAGTGCTGTTTAAAAGAGGCTATTATGTACCTGATTATTTCTAATAATAGAATGATTGTAGGAGCATGTCTATTTAAAAGAAGATTAAATTACACATTATTCAGTGATCATTTGGAAGGAAGAGAGTATATGAGAGAATAGATAACAGTAAATTTATTTTCTGGGAAAATTTTGGAATATTTTCCTGCTCCATGGATACCTAGTGCAGAGAATTTGAAAAGACTGGCTAGGATTATAGTCTGTAATGATGGATTCTCATAGGTAAGATTTAAACTAGGTAAATAACCTGGCCAGATGACTTCAAATCCTGGTGATTTGAAAGCGAAATAATCCTCCATAACATTGGCACGAATGGATCTCTTTTGGGCTCTGTGGTGCTGATAGAAATATTCTTTGGTGCCACAGCTCAACACAGGCTTTAGGCGAGTCATTGATTCTCTAGTAAACAAGTCCCATTCTCTGTACAGGTAGCTGGTTCCGGCAGGAGACTCCCCAGGTCCAGCAGGAGTTATTGACCTCGTATAGACTTGTCCCCTGGGTATTACTTTAAATTTATCTCTGTCTGAGAGTAACTGGGTTCTAATATCAAAGGGCCATTGAGTGGCCTTTGTGAAATGGCGTGTGGCGTCAGACCATTAGCACACTGACAAGCTGTATATCAGCCAATCCTCTATTACTACCTCTTTTCACCCTCAAGGTTTAGAGACCGGGACGGAAGTCAGAGGTGAAATTAAAGTGGCCTTGTGCCCCAAGAGTTCTTTTTGCAGTATAGTTAAGGCATCATGGCAGGTAAGATAAACCTTGTGGAGTGTCTATCTCTTCTGACTAGTCTTCATCTCTAAGACAGGTTCCTTTTAGCATCTTTCATTATGATAGTAAACCGTTTGGAACATTCTGGGCCTCTAGCCTTAGTGCCAAGGGACAAGAAGGATTGAGATCTATATGTACATCTCTATCTATGTCCTCTATATTCATACCTGTATCTTTTTAAAATATGCTAGTTTCTCACCTAGGAGTGCCGTGTTTGCTGAGCCACTCCTCCTAGGAGCTCAGATTTAATCATCTGTCCTTGGAAGTCTGCATTAGAATCACCTCAGGGGCATATGAATACTGCAGGTTGTGGAGCCCTGTCTCAGACTCGCTGAGTCAGAATCTCCACTGGGGCAAGTTCAGGGGTCTGCACACTGGGAACACGTGGACATTTGTCCACTGGAGTTTGTCTTCCCATCACTGAGTTCTTGTTCTTCTCCTTCATTTGAGAGTAGCTAATACAGGCATGAGGTTTTATTTTCTTTAAGTTTCCAGTGGGTCAGATGGAGCCAGAGCTAATGATGTTGACACAGTGAATGCATCTGTAGCTCACTGGGTTCTATCACTGACTATGGGACATGATATATTGAAAATACATTTCTTTGGTTTTACATAGCACCGTGACCTAGGGAAGGAGTATAAATCTGGGACTCTCTAGGAAAGACAGTTCAGATTTGAAAACATGACACTTTAAATGGACTGGCTGATTGTTTTTGAAAAGCGTGGTTAGGTGAGGTAACAGGGGAAAGAATGTCTACTTGTCTGGCACATAGTAGATATTCAGTTATTATGTGAATAAATAATTAAATGAATTAATAGAGGATTCGCATTATGGAGGTGTGGTTCATGGGGATTTGTGAGGGCACATTAATGTTTAAGTATCTTTTTAGGGAACGTGATGCTACGGGTTGAGTATTTATATCCTCCCCCAAAGTCTTATGGTGAAGTCCTAAATCCCAGCATAGCAGTATTTGGAGAGGGGTCTTTGCCAGGTAATTAGATTTAGATAAGGTAATGAGGGTGGGGACCCATTGTAGGATCATTGCCTTTATAGGAGGAGATAGGAGAGAGATCTCTCTTTGCTACCTGAGGATATATATAGCATGAGGAGGTCTATTTGCAGATTAGCAAGTAGACCCTCAGAAGCAACCAAATTGGCCAGCACCTTGATTTTGGACTTCTAGCCTTCAGAACTATGAGACATATGTGTCTGTTCCTTAAGTCTATGGTTTGTTGTTACAACAGCCCAAGCTGACACATGATCATGTATGAGGCTTGTCTTTTTGGAAAGATAACACCATTCTGTGGATCGGGGTGTGGGTCTGTCTTTTTCAGTCTTCAGAGCCCATGGTAATCTGTCCTATAGCAGGGGTGAGACAACTGTTTGTTGAATGAATGACTGCCATAAGTCTTTGGCCCAAAGGAACAACTATGATTTAGAAGATTTCCAGATCAGAAGAATGGCAGGGGCACATTGCAAGTATCAGGGGCAACGCCGTCTCCTTAGAAATGACCTGCTTGCCCAGAGCTCTGAAAGGGCCCTGGTTCCAGCAGCCAGGCTCCTGGACACATTCATTTAGGTACCACCTGGAGAGTGAAAGGACACTTGAAAGTGAGAGGACATGGGGTGTGAATGGCGAGTCACTCCAGCCAGGTGGGCTTTATAGCCACCAGAATAAGTATGAGTTTTAGGGACCAATGGCCTTTCTGCCAACTTGGCTCCAGCAGCCCCAGACAACACTTTGTAACCTTCCTTCTGGGGACTCATTAGTGGAGGGAAAGCTGTTGTCTCTGCCAACACAGGGCTGGCCTCTCCAAGAAGCAGGTTAATTAATGTGGGTGGACATCAGGAAGCACCAATGAAAAAATCTTTTGGAGTAAAATGCTAGCAGATTTGTTTGAGAAAGACACCATTGGCAAAATCTCAGGCCACTCCAGCAAGTCAGACTTGGTCTCTTTATCTGCAAAAGGAGGATAATCATATTGGTGACATCTGTCATGAAGGACTGCGAGGATTACTTGGAATAATGTGCTTGGAAGCACTTGGTATATTAATGTCCTGTATAAATGCTAGCTTATTTTGTTTACTTTCTGGCAAAGTCCTCCTGTATGGTAAGCTCTGTATGTTGGCGGGAAAAGGTTGATGTCCTGGTCTTGAATTACTCTCTACAGTATAGAGAAATGAATATTTTCAGGAACAACAACAACAAAAACAACAACAAAAACAACAACAAAACAAGCAGAAAGTGCTAGGAGAGAAAGTGCTCAAAGAAGGAGAAAGTATATCTTTTTTGGGAAGAATTAAAATGATTCATCCAGCTCCCCTATATTTATTGCTACATTATTTCCAGTAGCGAAGATACAGAAACAATGTAAGTGTCCATGATTGGATGAATGGATAAAGAGAACGTGGTATGTGTACACACACACACACACACACACACACACACACACATTGGAATTTAGTCATAAAAAAGAGATCTCGCCCTTGGCAACAACATGGATGTGCCTACAGTGCATTATGCTAAATGAAACAAGTCAGAGAAAGACAGATACAGTAAAATTTCACTTGTATGTGGAATCTAAATAACAAAACAAATGAACAAAGCAACAAAAACAGACTCCTAAATGCTGAGAACAAACTGGTGGTTGCCAGAGGTGAGATGAGTCAAGGATGGATGAAATAGGTGAAGGGGATTAAGAAGTACAAACTTCCAGTTATAAAGTAATTAAGTCATGGGGCTAAAAAGTACAGCATATGGAATATAGTCTGTAAGACCCTAATAACGTTGTATGGTGACAGATGGTAACTACACTTGCTGTGGTGAGCATTATATAATGTATATAATTGTCAAATCACTTTACACCTGAAACTAATAAGATATTACATGTCAACTTAGCTTCCAGTAAAAGGATCCATTTTTTAAAAAGCACAAAATTCTTGAGCAATTAGCTGGACTTTGGAGACTGAGTAAGATTTCTATAGGCTGAGAGATGTAGAAGAAGGAGAGCTTTCAGGGAGAGGGATCACCAGCAAACGAGGCCAGGGACTCCTTGAGGAGGGAGCATGACTTGACAGTGGTGAGAAATCCATGCAGGATACAGATATGGGTGCAGCGGGAGATGAGAGGGAAAAGGGGAGAGCTTCAGCCAGATGGTGGAAACCCTCGAGGCAGGTGGAGACAGGACTGGCATGTGAAGGGGACCATTAAAGGCCGTTGAGGAAGGATGTTATCTGACTCTGGCCCTACTGGAGGAAAATGAAACTGATTGCTGTCGGATAGAGGCAGGATGCTAAAAATGCACATTAAGGTTTTCACCAGTTTCAGAGATTATTTTAAATCATAGCAAAATGAACAGGCAAAAATGCTTTGGGATTTCAGATCCACTTCTGCAAAGGGATGAGAAGCCCACTGATTTCTGATAATGATCCAGGAAGAGTTCCTATCACAAAAATGAGTCCTTTCAAGAGGCAGGCCAACTCAGAGACAGTGGAATCTCTGGGCAGAGCACTTTGCCATATTTCTAGTTAGTTAAACTTTATTTTTTCCTGGGAAGATTGCATTGTTTTGGTAACCCCTTGGAAACCTGAGAAAGTGGACAGTGTGCTAATGAACATGGGACTTGCTCTGCACCACCTCTGTTCAAATGGGGGTTTCTGTGGCTTCCCTATTACCCCAGTTTTCTAAGTTAAGAATAAATGATTTCACACATTAGAAGGTTTCACGTTGCCTGTCTATGATACATACTAAAAATGAACATGTTTTGGTTTCATTGCTAATTATTCAGCAACATCTTTTCAGTTGAGAAAGTTTGGAAACCAGAAAGGCACTATGGCAAGAGAACTATTGTTAATATTTTCCTTTATGCTCCTGTAGTCTTAAAGGGGTGTGTGTAGTAGATACGTATGTATGTAGGTGCATGTATGTCCGTGTGGGTGTACATCTGGATGTGTGTATGTTTTATACAAGATAAACTTTCTATAAAATTTCATAATTTTTCTGTCTATACATATGGTTGTAAATGTATTTACATATATCAAGGTGTACATATTTTTTTGTTCTCAGCTTTGTTCTTTTCTAGGAAATTATGCACATTTTCTCATGTCATAAAATATTCCTTCCAGTATGTGCTTTGATGGTCAGCAAAGTTAGTCCCCCCCCATCTTGTAAAGTCTTTACACTAATTTACACTATACCATGCTGTGCTGTGACACTGTACTTAATGATTTCTCACATTTGCCTAGAATTTTTATGTGTTATCTCTGCATATAAGGGTTGTTATTATTGCCATTTTGTAGATTAGGAAGTTGTACTTTGAAAAAGTTGAGTTTCTCCAGGTAAAAAAAGCCAGTAACCTTGCTGGTCTACTATGATTAAGCCTTGAGTTGAGTGTCTGAGAACAAGATTCAAATCCTAAAACAATCTATGGCAGTGTTTAAGTACATGGACTGTGGAACATACTTCCTAGGTTCAAATTCTGGTTGTGCCAGTCTTGACCAAGTTCCTCAACCTGTCTGAGCCTCATACCTATGAAACGGGGACACTAATAAGACACTTATATCACTTGGGTGTGGTGATGAGTACATGCACTAATTCATGAGCTGCTCTTAGAATCTGCCCAGCTCATGGCAAATACTGTCTTTATGAAGGCTAGCTGTTACTAAAACAGATCTTTTCTTCCCAGTGTGCTAGTATCTCTTTTCATATATCTGAACCTTAATGTCTTGAGTTTATTTCATTTCCTCCAGCAAAGGTGATTTTATTTAAGACTCCATCTAAATGTAACAAAAGAAAATTCATTCAAGGAAGGAATATGCTTAGCTGTTACCTCCCTTCTGAGAGGGTTCACTATTTTCCCTAGAGGTAGAGGAACATCTGGCGAAAGGACATTGTGATATTTTCCTTAGGATTTTTGCTGAAGCTGGAAGCCATACTGCTTGTAGGTTTCGCCTGGTGAAGGATCAAACTATGTTTGGGGGCAATATTTGGCTTGTATGGTTTCTGGTGTTGCCCCACCTCCTGGCTAAGGTGCTGACACTGTTGGCTAAAATCTCCAAGTGGAGGCAGCTTCACTCGCTTGTTAATCAGAGTGTTTAATGCAAGAGCTAATGATGTGATATGTAACCACATGCAACTGTCAGACCATATGGCACTTGCTTGCTGTTATTTATGGTGAAGGCATTTATGCTTTTAGTTTCCCGAAGCGATGGGCTACATCTGAAATGAGGCTTCAGAGTAGTTTTAGAGGCCGTGGGTGCTAGCTTCATGTCCTAAATCAACCTCTTTAGGTCCAGTCTGTGAACAGTGTGTGTGTGTGTGTGTGTGTGTGTGTGTGTGTGTGTTGGGGTGGGGGGATCAGCGCCTGGGATATAATTTGAATCAAGACACAGCATGTATTTGTGACCGCACAGAGCAGGAAAACAATGTAAGTGCTCATGTAGAAGCAAAGCATTGTCCCGAGTTGTTCAGGAGACTGCAAGGGTATTAACCAGAGATCTTCCGTTAAAAGGAGAGTGAAATAATATTTTCCTGGTTTCTCTGTATGTGGATGGATTTGACTCTAAAAACACCAGGTTAAATAGGTAGCTACGGGGTGAAAGTTTGTATTAATAATAACAATGAGAGCAATCGTGTGTCACACTTGGAATACCGTAGGCACAGCTGCTTTGAGAGCAGGCTGGTCAGGTGCCCAGTATCCATCTCCGAGTGGCACGGGACCAGCACTGTGAGAATGGGAGACTGTGGTCACCATATGTCACCCCCACAGGGAGTGCTATATACACTGCATCACTTAGATCATAGACATTTTCTGTCATACCCCTCACGAGCCTGTGGTGGGAGGTGATACCCCAGGGGGTTTGTTCAACCTCTTATGGCTGATAGCAGAAATACTGAACAGATGGGTATGGCATGGGTGCGGACAAAACATTTCAGATTTCAAGGATACCAGGATGATCCTGTTGGTGCCTATCAGGTAAATACCTTCCGCATTCTCAGAGCAGGGATTTCCAGCTAGAGGGAGCGATGACCCCCCCCCCCCAATTTGGTGGTGGGTGAGGTTATTGGCAACCTCTAGGGATGTTTTTGGTTGCTCTCAGTGCTGGCGAGTGCTACTGGCTTCTAGTGGGTAGAAACCGGGGACACCACTATAAATTCTACAGTAGACAAGACAACTGCTTGCTTCTCCTGCAATAACTATCCTGCCCAAATGTCAAGAGAGCAGATAATGACAGACCTAGTTCTAGAGTGAGTCTGAGGCCAAAGCTGAATTCCTTGCAAGAGGAAGGCCTGGCCGACAGGGTTCTCGTCTTCCTCCTCCTCCAGATGCAGTAGGTTAGCATCTTGACTAAATGTTAAATAGAAAGTTAAAGGAATTGTCAGAACTCTAACTAGCCTATAAAAGATGATACTGTGTCCTGATACTGACTCACACTGGGCTAAATGTCTTAAGGATTTTATCTATCTTATCTATACCTCTATCTATCATCTATCTATCTATCTGAGAGAGAGCAAGGGAAGGGGCAGAGCAAAGATTACCCAAGCAGACTCCCACAGAGTGTGAAGCCTGAAGTGGAGCTCGATCCCATGACCTATGAGATCAGGATCAGAGCCCAAACCAAGAACTGGTGGCCTGACTGAGCCACCCAGGTGCCCCTGTGCTAGGCATTTCAAAGTGTCATTTTATTAAATGTTCTAAATAACTTATGACACTGAAGTATTAGTATATTCTAGAAAGCAGAAGAGAAAAATGTAAACCTTTATTTTGAGTAAGTACCTTTCCGTACTATATAGTACCAAATAACATGATAATCAGTACCTTATTACATGGTTGGTTTTCTGAAGATGGAAATAAAACCTCATTCTGTGCCTAGGAAAGGACCAGGAAACTGTTATTTTCTTAGTGACATTACAAAGCCATAGATTTGAAGAAACTGACAAATAGCATTATTTCAGGCTTGGTTATTATGGAGAAAATGAGCTTGTTAATCCATGCACGATGTGCTTTCTGTCGCACAACTGTGTGAGAGATAATACATGGCTACGTACAAAGAACTATAGATTTTCCATTTGGTCTCCATCCGTGGGGGAGACATGGTACCCAAGGAATGTAAATTTCCTGGACCTCAGGACCTGATTGGTTAGCTGGACTTAGTTTCTTTACCTACTTGGTTATTTTCCTCAGGTCCAATTGTAAGGTCTTATCTTGTTCCTATAGACTATTAGTTTTGAAATAAACTCAGGCTGTGTCCTAAGTACATTATACACACATTTATATATTTTTTTGCGCACATGCGTGAGAGAGTGAAAGAGAGAGAGAGAGGAGTTGAGGTTAGCGGGGCAGAGGCAGAGGGAGAGAGAATCCTAAGCAGGCTCCATGCCCAACATGGAGCCTGATGTGGAACTCAGTCTCATGACCTTGAGAGCACGACCTGAACCAAAATCAAGAGTCAGGCATTCAACAAGTTGAGACACTCAGGTGTCCCAAGTGCCTTACACATATTAACTTATTCATGCATAACGAGTATTTCCGTTTTGTAGACAAAAATAGGTACAGGTACAGGGAGCTAACTGCTCGGTGTCAAGTCAGGGTTGAGTCCACATTTGAACCCACAGTTCATGCATTAGGATGTTCAGTCCCCGCATTCCAATGTGTAGTAGGATAGCATGGCTGGACAGAAGTTGGCTAGAACCCAGACTCTGCTCCTTCTTTGCCATGTGTTTTCACCTCTTTGAGCTGCAATCTCATTATTTGTGAAAGAGAAGTAAGAATATCTCCTATGTTGTTATAAGTACTGTCAATCCTCATTATTCACGGTAGTTATGGTCTATAAAGTTGCTGTAAACACTGAATAGTGAATACCGTTAGGTTCCTATGAGATTCTGATCACATTTTTATCAACCAGTCAATACATAATCTTGTTTTATGTGTGTTTTTATGTTTAAAGCCATGTTATTTTATATGTGTTGTTGACTTTTTAATGTTGAACTCATGGCTAACAGCACTGTAACTCATTCCTGAACAAAGCTTATCTAACACATTATGTATTCCATAAGTTGTATCACAGCCTTCTTGCGCGTGGGAACACTAGACAGTGTGTCAACATTATTTGTGGGCCATTTTAAGCAGTGAAATCACCAAAATGTGAAAAATGAGGTACCAAATAGACTGTTGAAAGGTTACTTGTTTACACACGAGAGCTGGAAGAAGGCAGAGCATCCCCTTGTTTGACCTTAGCTGGAAACGTGTACATGTCTGGATGACTGTGAAATACTGGGAGTGCTGGGCGCCTGGGTGGCTCAGTGGGTTAAGCCGCTGCCTTCGGCTCAGGTCATGATCTCAGGGTGCTGGGATCGAGTCCCACATCGGGCTCTCTGCTCAGCAGGGAGCCTGCTTCCCTCTCTCTCTCTGCCTGCCTCTCTGCCTGCTTGTGATCTCTCTCTGTCAAATAAATAAATAAAATCTTTAAAAAAAAAAAAAAAAAGAAATACTGGGAGTACTGCTTTTGGCGTGACCATTTGAGAGTGGGTAAATTGGCACAGTTGGACTATGTGAAGAATGAGGATGGGTTTTGTGTACCTCAGGGTTGTAACAAGGTATGTATGACCTAAGCTGTGTATAGTACTTAGCATGTAACCATGAGCCCATGGAGAGTGTTCAACAAGTGGCAGCCATTTTTGTTCTTTTAAATCCAGGTATACCAGGAATCAAATCCATTTGAGTAGCTCTGCTGGCCCTGTAGACTGAAAAGTTCTGTCCCAGAGGAGATAATGTGGCTCCAAGTAGCAACTTTTTTTTTTTAAAGATTTTATTTATTTATTTGACAGAGATCACAAGTGGGCAGAGAGGCAGGCAGAGAGAGAGAGAGGAGGAAGCAGGCTCCCCGCTGAGCAGAGAGCTTGATGCGGGGGCTCGATCCCAGGATGCTGGGATCATGACCTGAGCTGAAGGCAGAGCTTTTAACCCACTGAGCCACCCAGGCGCCCGCCCCCCAACTTTTAAGGAGATTACCCTTGATCTACCTGCTGTCTTTACTTGACGGTCTGAACTAAGCCAAGAGTTAGATAGAGTGAATTTTTGGGGGAGGGGGATATGGTAGAATGAGGAAATGAGGAGAAGGATCCCTTTTATTCCAAAATGTGTTAATTCTTCTTAAGGTGTGACCTCCAAACCGGCATGCAGCTTCAAAGTTAGCTAGGAACTTGTAAGAGATAAAAATTCCCACCCAGACCTCCTGAATCGGAAACTCTGTGGTTGGGCCCACCAACAGTGTAGAATGACCAGGTGGTTCTGAAGCAGGCTAAGGCTGAGAGCCATTGCTCTGGTCTAACCTACCTTAGAAGACAGTGAGTTCTCTTGGTCACTGAGGATGTGGCCGGCTACAAACCCCCGTGAGAAAAGTATTCAGTACTTCTGTCGTGATGGTTAATACTTGCACAGATTTTTCTGGGATTGTGTGGAGTCTAGTCCTTGTGTTATAAACAAAAACAAAAACAACAACAACAAACAAACCCCTGAAAAAGGGCTCCCTGTTCAGCTTATAATAATTTCTAAGATTTCCTTATTAGGCTTCAGCTTCTTATTTAATGGCTGACAGTAGAGCTGCCTTTTTTTTTTTTAAATTTTAAATTCATTTTTATGCAAATGACTACAGCCTCCAGGCAGATAAAGCATGCAAGTGGATTTGTCTTCCAAGTTCTAAGGCATATGGATTGTCAAGGTTTTCCTTTCATTTGCAAAAAGTTTAGGCCATTACATGTTTCTTTTTTCCCCCCTCTCTGTTCTCTAACCAGAATTTCTCTTGGGGTGTTCTTTCACAACCCTGACTTGGCAGAATGACCATATTGTAACTGTTTTGAAATTGTCCATTTTTGTCAAGTTATTTGTTCATTTATTTTACAAATATTTATAAGATCACACTAGGTCGGCCACTAAGACAGACTCTGGAGCTCCATCGCTGAGCGTAGCAGAAATAGTCCTTGTCTCCCTGCAGCTCACCTGCTAGTGGGGGATAAATGTTAACTAGCATAAAAGTAATCAGAGCTTTGGCAACTTGTATGAAAGGAGTACAGGAAGCTCTCAGAGAGTACGTGATGTAAAGAAAACCTGGTCAGGAAATGGGTCTGTGTGTACTTTACATTTGGATAGACTTTTTTTTTTTTAAGGTTTTATTTATTTGTCAGAGAGAGAGAGAGACAGCGTGAGTGAGCACAAGCAGGGGGAGTGGTAGGTAGAAGGAGAAGCAGGTTCCCTGCTGAGCAAGGAGCCCAGCTCTAGACTAGATCCCAGAACCTTGGAGATCATCACCTGAGCCCATGGCAGACACTTAACTGACTGAGCCACCCAGACTTGGGATAGACTTTTTAACAGATGAGTAAAGACCCATGAGGTAAAACTTTAGATATAGGTAGGGAGAAGAGCGGTGTGAAAATGTGTAGATCTTTAAGAAGTAAAAGTAGGGCAGGGATCAGAAACTGACGAACAGTGTCGTGTAAGACAGAGCTGCTCAGGGAAGCAGCTGACATATGTGTGGCTAACGGAGTGCCAGAGATTGTGGTGAGTAAAAAATCTGGCTGATAGATCATACAAAGCACATTAAGATGAGGATCTCCTATTCTTAGAGATCATTATGTAGAAAGGGAAGGTTGGGAGTATGACTTTTCCTACAGCCCTGTGAGACTGATGATCCAGGTGTATTGGAGCAGGTGGTCTACACGATTTCAGTTGACATTTGAACTATTTAGCCATTAAGGGCTGAGATCACCAGAAAATCTGTGTAGATCAATTACTTGTAAACAGGCATTAGAAATCGTTTTAGTATTTTTTTTTCCAGTTTATCGGATCTGTTCCTGAACAGGGAAGTTTTGCAAAGCTAGAGGCTGGGAAGCCTGGACCATAGGATGTTGCTGGGACAACTGGGACCCAGGTCAGTGTGCTGAAGGCAAGGGTGGTGGGGAGGGGAGGAATGTGGGGGGATGTTGAAGATGTGTATTTTGCATGTGGTCTGTGATTTGATTCTAAATAGGGTGGCTTTCCCCCCTGTTTCCTTAGGTCTTCAAAATAATGATCAGATCGTAGAAATCCCAGACCAGAGATTGTTTCAAATCCCAGACGATATAGGTAAAGCTTTAGGTGAAGAAGAGAGTCTCTCTTTCTTAAGCACAGATACAGGAATTAGACTAGTCATGCTTTCTACTCTGCAAACATGAGATTGTTCCAGTCTGTGATATTAGACTTGTACCTCTCTTTAACATACCCATGAGGATATTTTATATAGTGGGAGACAGTGTGAAAGGAGCCTAGCTTGCTACATTTTGATGAATAGCACTAACTACTATTGGGTAGAAGGAGGAGGGTCCCAAATTGCCGTCCTTGATGGGTACCCTGGGTGCTGGGAGGATCTCACAGGATCAAGGTGCATAGAAGGTGAAGTTACTTGACTTCTCAATATTGCATTCCCCTCTGGTTCCTTGAACCACATTCTATTCTTAAGGCCACTTGTGGCCCCTCAAGGCTTAGAAGTAATATTGGACATAGACATATTATAGTTATTGTAGGTTTTTGACACAGCTAGGAGTTATGACATCACTATTTGAAGATTCAGTCCCATCTTTTTGAGGTCAAAATCCTTGTATTTCATAATTAAGAAAAAATTTTTAAAGATCATTCAGTATAACCTTCCATCTGCCTTGAAAATAACTCTACCAATATCTTTGAGAAAGAAGTTGAAGTTACTTTGGAGAAGCTTTGCCTAGTAAATAACATATTTTCTGAAATTGAGCTGAAACTTGACTATATGAGGAACGTTTGGTCTTCAAACACATGCTGTGCAGTTCTACCTCATACACATGTTAGACTTTTAGTTACTGAAAGTCAGCTATCATGAATGATTGATACCTCAACATGGTTTTCTCCAAAACATCCTGGATCTTGGTAATCTGGTTCATCTTTCAAGGTTCTAATAAAATCTCCCTGCATTACATTTGTGGGTGAGTTCACTACTGAGAGCTTGCAATATTGAAGAGGTAGCAGCTCAAAATAACAGATTTTTTTTAACCTCTAGCACAAAATTAAAACTAACCACTCATTGAATGAATGTTTAAGTAAAACATAACTGTTGAGGTCTAGCAATTTTTTTTATACTGTGCTAGTAGGAACATGCTCACTGTCACAAGTTAGATTGGTATTTAGTCAACTTTTCAAGGAGAACATTTTGAGTCAGTTTGGGATATAATGAAATATTTGAAATAATATCCAATACTGTTTTGGTTTATTCTCTAAGATGGATGTTTTAAGGTCATGTCTTGAGTTTCATTCATTCAAATTTCTATTGTCTATTAAATGAAGAAATGACATGGGTCAATTAAGCAGATTGTTAAGAGCTCATAATCTTGGGGGGTCATCCACTGTTGGATGCCTTTGGATACCTATATTGTTCTGAGTTATATAAAAAGCAAGGGCAGCAGTTGTGAGTAGGGGGGGGCAAGGAGGAAGATGAAGACAGTAATTCCAGCATTCTGGCTTTGAGTTGCCTGTCAAATATTTAAAAATGTATATACCCCATCAACATTTGGATTCATGTTCGATGTTCAGGAGCAAGATCTGATCTTGTAATATGGGTTGGGAAGAGTTCACTATATGAGTAATGTTGGAAGTCTGGAGACAGGATGAGAACATAGAAAGAGCCAGGTAAGGGGGAAAAAAAAAAAAGATAGGAACGAAGACATGCATGACATTGGCATTAAAAGGAGGGGAGCAAGAAAAGGAAATGTGGAAAGACGGCTGAGAAACAGCAGCTAGAGAGGTAGATAGAAAATGGGAGGGAGTGTGGGTTCCTTAATCCGTGGTTTCCTATCTCTCTGACTAGTCCTTCTCGGTCAATTATTTTCTAGTGTTCAGGGAGATAGCTTCAAGGAAAATGAGGACAGAGCAGTATTCATTATGTTTAGCCACAAGGAATTCATCAGTAATCTTGGCAAGAATACTTCCAGTGGAATCTGTTCTTCCTTTCTTTTTAAAATACTTTCTATTGTGGAAAATTTCAAATGGACACAAAGATGAAAGGGTAGTATAAAAAATGCCCATGAACCCACAATCTGTCCACAACAATGACCTTCATTTTTAGATTCCTGTGAGTCCTACTTTGTTTTTTTAATATTAGGGTTTAACACAGGGCCTGACTCATAGGAAATAGGCAGTAAATGTGGAATAAATGAATGAATGAATATAAATAAATCAATAGTATGTAGTGTACTATATAGGGATGCAAAGATAAAAGGTGCATATCCACCTCCTAGGAATTTATAGTCAGGTCACTTGGAGCAAAACTACAGCCCCAAGAGTTAGGTCCCAATAAGCAAAAAGGTGTGGTTTCTTATGCCCTTAAAATAGATCCAGGAAATATGTGTATCTTCCATTCACCCCTTGCTCCAGTGGTAAAGGAGGAGCAATAGAACCAGCACAATCTGAGCTGAATTTGAATTTTGACTCCACTCTTTCCCTGCTTTGAGATTCTGGGTTAATCATTTAACTTCTTTGAACCTTGGTTTTATCATGAGATTTTCATAGTGAAATGAAAAAAAAAAAACAACTTTAGAATTTTCTGAGAATTGAATTAGAAATGAATTAGAAATGTATGTAAAGCCCTCAGCACAGAGTCTCATATATGGCAAGTGCTCCTTAAATGAGCTGTCCTCGCTGCCATCATCACCATCCTCCTCCTCCTCCTCATCATCATCGTCATCACTGACCTATCAGTCCATCCTCCAGGAAGAATTCCCTGTTTTTCTGGTCTAGGCGTCTTCTCTCCTTCTGCCAAATACACTTTCTGCCTTCTTTGTACCATCACATACCTCATTTTTGTCTTCACCTTTCCATTTTTATTTGTCCTCTCCTGGAATGTTATTGGAATCAACATGTCCACCTCACTCCAGTCTGCTTTTGCACCTGGACCTAGCTAATGAGATGTGGCCTTCTGACTTAATATTTGGGTGTATCCTCAGTCCGCCTGCTTGCCCCCTGCCATCTTGCTAGCCTGACTTCCTCCCAACTACTCCTGAGCATGTCTCCAGGATGCACTGCTCATTGTTCTCATTGTTTGGAATGTACACTTTTGTGGGCCTTTGTAATAATCATTCTTCTACTTGAAATCATCTTTTGGAGCTTTGGTAGCTTTCCCATTCTTTCTGACCTGTGTGGATACTACTTTTCCCATGAATAGTTGCTTGTAGTAGTTCCCACCCCTGATCTGTCTGGAGCACCTTTTTCCTCTGTTCTTGTACTTGTCATATCTTCCTTTGCATGAAAGGCATATGTCCTTATTCAGTTATGTGAATGTTCTTAGGTTTAAATATTAAAAATGACATGATGTATGTAAAAGTACTTAGTAAAAAATAAACACAGATACCAGCTATAATAAAGATGACATAGAACATTTTTCAGCAGTCATCATGTGACCTATCAATAAATGCTAGGCATCTACTATCTCTAATTTTTATAATAGCATCATGAGATGTGTGCAAATACCACTCATTTATTTTTTTTTAATAGATAAGGAGACAGAAATCTAGAGGTATTAAGTTATTGGCCCCAAATCAAACAACTTTTAAAGAACAAAACTAGGATTCAAACCTGGACCTATCAAACTTCATGGTCTGTTAGACTCAAGGGTCTAAACACTTAAGCTATCCATTATAGTGGCTTTCAAAATCATGGTAAATTACCTCAGATTATCTAAATGACCTTCCTGTTAAAAAAAAATAGATCTCTACATGTATGTATATATTCCTATAATTACAGTGAGATTAGGTTCCCTTTAAAAAAATCTTAAATATATCTTCATCTGCCTTAATTATCTACTCTCCATTGTTAGTGAAAATCTGACTAAATGAAGATATTTGTTGCTATTGAAATTAAAATGAGCTTAGGTTAGAATTATGGCATAGCTCATACCCCATGGCTGGAGATGAAACCATCAATATGAATATCTTAAATTACCTCATTGTGGAGGATTTTCGACTTAACATTTCACAATTGGTGCACGTAAGAAACCTGATCAATGCCCCAGGCATTAAAAGCAAACCACTGCACTTCCATTCGGGCTTGTTTGCTCTTTTGTTTACAGCTCATTTACAACTTGCTTTAAGTGGGCAGCGCGGTGGTAGTTGGGGGCATGTAGCTGTCTCAGGAAGGGAGAAGGAATAGTTCTCCTGATCTTGGTTACTGTTGTGTCCAGATGTGAATATTGCTAGCCATTTATTTATTAATACTATACATTTCCTTAGACTAGGGTCTCAGAAGTGTAATTTCCACAATCTATAGTCTTTTTTTTTTTTTTTTTTTTAAAGATTTTATTTATTTATTTGACAGAGAGAAATTACAAGTAAGTAGAGAGGCAGGCAGAGAGAGAGAAAGGGGGAAGCAGGCTCCCTGCTGAGCAGAGAGCCCGATGCGGGACTCGATCCCAGGACCCTGAGATCATGACCTGAGCCGAAGGCAGCGGCTTAACCCACTGAGCCACCCAGGCGCCCCACAATCTATAGTCTTAACGTGAATTTTTTTTTTTTCTTTTTTAAAGAGATGTTGTAAAGTTCTCTGAAATGGTCTTGGTAGTCATTACCACAGTTCACCAGGAGATGTTCCTGCTCTCCTAACAGCCCTCTCTCTGCTTCGTAGGGGTCCTTATGGTCTAGCAATGGGCTGTGAGCAGAAAGGACATAGTATTTCTGGGATGGAGGACTTAATGGCCAGTATGAGAAGCTCTAGGATACTTTTCTTTGTTCTGCATGGGGACTGACAATGTTTCTCTGTCAGCCTGGGTGCTGAATAAAGAACCATGTAGAACACAACCCTGGCCAGTTGACTCATGATGGGCATGGAGTGTGCGGAGGCGTAAACTTGTTACAAAATATCACTGAAATTTAGGGTTAGCTACTGCAGTGTAACCTACCTTTTGTTGACTACTAGCACGGTAATATAATTTATAATGTTGCTAAGAACATTTTAAAATATAAACTACATAAAAACCATCTAACTAGATATTACATGTGTGTGATTAATAAATGACCTGCAATGTTACTGTGCCTAGATGCCTCTCCAAGCTTGTCTTCATCTTCTTACTTCACCTGTGTGTTCCACACTCAATTTGTTTCTTAGGCATTCTTAAGGCTTTTATTTAAATTTTCTTTAACAAAAGGTTATATATATAATATTTTATTTTTATACAAAAGATAGAGTATTCTATAAACTGCATGTTTTGCTTTTTAACCTAGATAATAATTTGGAGATCTTATCAATGTAGGGAAAGCTTTGTCATATGCATACAACTGCATGTTACTGTCTCATACGAATTACACTAAACCATTTTCCTATACTTGAATAGGTTTCTCTTAATCTTCAGCCATTACAGCAATGAAGCAACAAATGAATTTTATCTTGCATCATTTTGTACATGTTCAAGTATATCTATAGGATAAATTTCCAGAAGTGAGATTGGTGACTCAGATGGTATATGGATTTGCAATTTGAATGGGTATTATTGGTTTGCACTCCTTACACATGGTGCCAATTTATGGTCCATCCCATGATGAATGAAGGTGCCTATACTTAAAAGTTTTCTTTTATCAGTTTTGATATAGTTTATGTTGAATTTACTTCTAGGCATTTTATCCTTTTTGTTGCTCTTTTGAGTGGAGTGTTTTCTTCCATAATATCTTTTAACAGGTTTTTGTGTTTATATATGAAGGCAGTTAGTTCTTAAATTTCACATGCATTTAACTTACTGAATTTTATTATTGCTTATAGTAGTTTGGATTTCCATGTATGCACTCACATTGTTTAAAAATTGTGAGTTTCCATTATTCTGACTTCTTTTCTTGTCTAATTTCATTAGCTAGTACAAAGTCAAATCAAGGCTGTGGGCTAGGCATCCTTGTTTTGTTCTGGAGATGTATTAAAATGCGTCTAGTGTTTCACTCTTAAACATGGTATCAGCTTTGGGTCTGAGATACATATTTTATCTTTTTTTAAAATTTATTTTTTATTTATTTTCAGCATAACAGTATTCATTATTTTTGCACCTTTTTAAGAATGTGTCTAGCTGGGGTGCCTGGGTGAGCATCTACCTTCGGCTCAGGTCATGATCCTAGGGTCCGGGATCAGTTCCCACATCAGGCTCCCTGCTCAGTGGGGAGCCTGCTCCTCCTGCTTCCTCTGCTACTTTCCCTGTTTGTACCCCACCACCATCTCTCTCTGTCACATAAAGAAATAAAATCTTTAAAAAATGTGCTAAAAAAAAAAAAAGAATGTGTCTAGCTTTTTTTATATTATTGGATTTTCTTCAGTGAGTTGTTGATTTTTATCAAGTACATGTTTATTTTTTAATAGAATGACTTCTGCTTTTTTAAATAAAGATTTTATTTATTTAAGTGAGAGAGAGAGCATTAGAGGTGGGGAGGGGCAGAAGGAGAGGGTGAGCGAGAAGCAGGGAGCCCATTGGATGGCTTGATCCCCAGACTCTGAAATCATGATGTGAGCAGAAGGCAGATGCTTAACGAACTGGGCCACCCAGCACCCCTCAAGTATTTTCTTTTTAATGTGTTGCTTGGTTCTCTTTCCTAATAGCTTATGTAGGACTGAAAAAAAAAAAAAAAGACTATTCTTAGGGTGTCTGGTGGTTAAGTGGCCATCTGTTAAGTGACTAACTCTTGACTTGGGCTCAAATCATGATCTTAGAGTCGTGGGATGGATCCTTGTGTCAGGCTCCATGCTCAACATGGAGTCTGCTTCTCCCTCTCCTTCTATTCCTCCCCCTGCTCTCTTCTTCTCTTTCTCTTTCTTTCTTTCTGTCTCTCAAATAAATACACTAATTAAATCCTTAAAAAATAAAAATAAAAACTATTTTTAGAGCTATTTTTGGTTCATAGCAAAATTGAGTGGAAGGTACAGAGATTTCTCATATATTTCCTGCCCCCACATACTCACAACATCCCCTGTTATTGACACCCCCTATCAAAGTGGCATATTTTTTACAATTGATGAACCTACTCACTATTATCACCCAAAGTCCATAGTTTACATTATGGTTCACTCTTCGTGTGTATCATACATTCTGTGGATTTGGACAAATGTCTAAAGATATGTATCCATTATTTTAATATACAGAACAGTTTCATTATGCTAAAAATTCTCTATGCTTTGCCTATTCATCCTTCCCTTTCCCTTAACACTGGGGATGACTGATCTCTTTATTGTCTGCATAGTTTAGCTTTTTCCAGGAATCATTTTGTTGGAGAGAGTATGTAACCTTTCATATCGACTTCTTTTACTTAGCAATATGCATTTAGGGTTTCTCCATATCTTTTCAAAGTCTGATAGCTCATCTCTTCTTAGTGCTGAATAATGGTCCATTGTCTGATACTTGAGTTTATCCATTTTTCTACTGAAGGACATCTTGATTCCTTTGAGGCTTCAGTAATTATGAATAAAGCTGCTATAAACATCTCTGTGTAGGTTTTTGTGTGAACATAAATTTTCAACTCCTTTGGGTAAACACCAAGAGTGCAACTGCAGGCAAAAAATGTTTAGTTTTGTAAGAAATCACCACACTGTCTTCTGAAGGAGCTGTACCATTTTGTATTTCTACTAGTAATGACTAGAGTTCCTGTTCCTCCACATTGTTACCAGCATTTAGTGTTGTCAGCATTTTGGATTTTGGCCATTCTAATCTGTTTGTAGTTTTGTATACCATTATTGTTTTAATTTGCATTTTCTTGATGGCATGATTTGAAGCATCTTTTCTTGTGCTTATTTTCCATCTTCTGTAGGATTTTTATTTTGAGAATAATAAGTGAGATTAGTTTGTAGCTTGCTGTGTGTATAGTCTATAATTGTTTCATTAAAAAATAATTTGGAAGTTTTCCTTTTATGAAACAGTTTAAATTGATTTAGAAATGATCACTTTTAGGAATTTATTAGAACCACTCCACAAACTTACCTGGCCCTGGTGTTTTGTTTTTGTTTCTGTTTTCTTTTTTGTGGGGGAGGAAGTTGGGTAGCAGTTTGACACTTTTACCTGTATCTTTAAAAATCATTTCTTTGGGGAGGGTGGGGAATTGATCTGTTCAGATTTTTTAATCACTTAGTTGTGGGAACTTACTTTCCTAGAAAATTTTTGGTTTCATCTAGGTTTTCAAACTTGGATGAAATTAAGAAAAGTTGACTTTTATAATTTAAAAAATGTGAGGTAATGTATTTTTTATTATCACTTACTGTGTGTCTTTTATGACATCCCCATTTTCCTACTAAGTTAGTTGTTAGTTTTTTTTTATTTTGTTTTTGTAGAGCAACCTTTTGAAATGTTTGGGAATACATTGATTGGTTGTGCTGTTTTCTGTTTACCAATTTTGCTTTTTTAATTTGTTTCCTTATTTATATATTAAAAATTTAGATGTTTGTTTATATAATTTTTCATTGTTTCTTAATGATAAATGTATTTACGGCTTTGAATTTTCCTCTGTATACTGTCATAGCTGTGTTCTATGATTTTTTTAAAAGAAATTGTGCAACTTAGCATTCTTTCTTGATGAATGTTTAACAGCATTTAAACTTTTGAGTGAAAGGGACTTGGTATTTTCTGATGTTACTAATGTTTAATTTTTCTGAAGAAAACTTATTTCCACCTTTCAGAATTTAATGTTCTGTGTGCTTTTCAATGTATGATTGATTTTAAGATTTATTAGGTTTTTTAAAAAAGGTTTTATTTATTTATTTGAGAGAGATCATGCATAAGGATGAGTGGGGCAGGGGCAGAAGCAGAAGGAGAGAGAGAAGTAGACTCCCTGCTGAGCAGGGAGCCTGGCACTGGGGGACCCTGGGGAAATGACCTGAGCTGAAGGCAGGTGCTTAACCGACTGAGCCACCCAGGCACCCCAATATTTATTAGTTTTTGAAAAAGAAGTTATATTTTCTCTTTTCAGGATTCAGCATTAGATATTTAACACATATACCTGTTAATTATTTATTGAATTCTATACTCTTATTTTTAATGACCAGGTATGTTATTCCTTAATTGATGGGGTTAATTAAATTCTTTTTGTAGTGTATGTTTTGCCCATTGTTTTTTTTTTTTTCTAAAGATTTTATTTATTTATTTGACAGAGAGGAATCACAAGTAGGCAGAGAGGCAGGCAGAGAGAGAGAGGAGGAAGCAGGCTCCCCGCTGAGCAGAGAGCCCGATGTGGGACTCGATCCCAGGACCCTGAGATCATGACCTGAGCCGAAGGCAGCGGCTTAACCACTGAGCCACCCAGGCGCCCTGCCCATTGTTTTTTATATCACACATTTTCTATCTTATGAAAGCTGCTATTTTTTTTGGTTTATAGGCATTTGTGATTATTTTAATTTTATTTTGAATTATTCTTTTACAGAATAAGCTGCCCATATTTGTTATGTTTAATATTTTTAATATTTTTATATTATTTTAAAATATTTAATGTTTTTATATTCTTCCTTTTTGATATTATAACCAGAAGCTTTGCTTTCTGTTTGTTTGTACTTGTATGATATATGTTATCAGTTTTTCAATTTTTAACCTGGATCATGTTTTTTTGGTGGTGGAGTGGTAATTATGTCTCTTGCAGTAAGGGTATTTTCTTTAGTTCATATCTAACTCCCACCATCCAACCCTTGGATGGCTTGATTGGAAAAAAAGATAGTCAAGGAAATTCTTCAGTAAATATTATTGCTATTACTTCCACTATTGTTATTTTATTAATAGTATTATTATTTGAGATCCTGGCTCTGCAATAGCATCTCTACTTTTTTCTTTTGGTTTCCTATTTAACCTTTTAAAATTCCCTGTATTTGTTTTATGGGGGTGAGTTCCTCTCAATGGGCCATCCAGTAATAACAAGCAGGAAAAAAATGTTACAGATACTGTACAGCAATTATTTGAGACAAATAGAAAAACCACAATAAAAGCCTTTATGTCAGTCCTGGACCTGTGAAGTTGTTTCCCTTGGAAGAGATTATGTCAGAACTTTGATTTATAAACAAAAGACAGTGCTAAAATTTTTCTCTTTCTCTGGTTCATTCCACTTCTACTTGAATATGATATCACTTTATGGTTAATGTTTGCTCTTTGTGTTATTAAGCCTCTATTAACTCATTAGCACTCTGCAACAGTTGTTAAAACAAACTTGCTTTGGTTATAGTTGATAAAATTGTCCTTTGTACACATTAATTCACCCAAGTGTGAGAAACAACTTTTATTGTGCTAAAACTAGAGCTAAGAACATTGAATCTATTATTCAAGAGCACGTAATGTCAAAAATGCAAAAAGATAGAGCTTTTATGGGGGGGTAAATGTACCAAGGAAATCCTTGGATAGGGTTATAGATGTTCTCTTCTTAAATCTGTCTTGTAAAATGTTTCATAGAAACTATGGGGAAAACATACTTTTCCCATTCTGGTAACTTAAAACAACACTGTGATTCCACTACAGCCAGGATAGAATGCTCATGACAGCACATTTTTTATTCTTTGTGAGAATTATATCAATTTAAATATTTGTATTCATAATCACATTCTCATTTTGACATATTAATGTCAACGGTATGTTAATTTTTGATGTTTTCATCCTTTTTGTCATAATTGTTCCTCCTTAATTTAATTAAATGTTTACTGTCATAAAACTAATTATATCATATCTCTGAGTGATTTGATCTATGGAATGACTTCAAAACATGTTGTACTTGCTTCGCTTTGCCTGGGGGAAAATCATGATAAGGAAATGCCATATTCCTATTTCAGCATATATAAATTATACTATGAGTTCTTCTGCTATCAGCTTAATTATTCTGGTGGAGATTAGTTTGGGAGGGGAGACTTCTTTTCTGAAGAGTTAATGAGGGAGTGAAAATGAAAGAATCTAAAATTGAGTGTTTTGGAGTAAATAAATGTTGTTAACTAAGCAATTTTCGATGCTTAATGCTTTGACCGTCCCCAGGAGAATGCTGGGATCATTGTGATTTGTTTCATTCTTCTTACTCTCCTGTTGGCTGTCACTGGAAAATGGATCTATTATTTTATTTTAATTTTGATTCTGAAATTTCCACTCATATTTTTAAAGATTATTTATTTATTTATTTATTGGATAGAGAGGGAGAGAGAGAGAGTGTGTGTGAGTGAGCACACAAGCAGGGGAATCAGCAGGCAGAGGGAGAGGGAGAAGCAGACTCCCCCACTAAGAAGGGAGCCTGATGTGGAATTGACCCCAGAACCCTGGGATCATGGCCTGAGCCAAAGGCAGATGCTTAATTGAATGAGCCAACCAGATGCCCTCCACTCATATTTTTAAACACATACATCCTTGTAACACACAGTATTAAAGCTAGTTTTGAAAAGTGGTAACCGATATGGAATTATGCAGAATGGAATTATGCAGACTCAGAGTCTAATCATTCATGGGTGTGTGGCTTTGAAGTTGTACCATTCTGGGCAATTGGATCGACTTCTCAAAACTGTAAATTCTCAACTCTCACTGACAATTATAATATCAATCTTACAGAATTGCTCTGAGAATTAAACCAAGTAATTTATATAAAACACATAGTACATTACTTGGTACAGAGACTAAACTCTGTAATAGTTGCAGTGGAATTGTTGATTTTACTGCTAGTAATCAAATTTTGTAACAAAATGGAAAAATCACCCTTAACTTTGTTCTTTTAACAAAACAATTTTAATCTTTTATATTAATCACTGGTGTGTTTTTATGAATTCCTATTTAAAAATTTGTTTTTAATCTAAAATTGTACAAAATTCACAAAGAATTTTATTTTCAAAAATATTTGTAATTATATTTGGTTAGTTACTATTAGTTGAAACCGAGGAAAAACACAAAATTATGCTTGCTATCAAAAGCATTGTTGTGGGGGGAGGAGTCAAGATGGCGGAGAAGTAGCAAGCTGAGACTGCTTCAGCTAACTGGAGATCAGCTAGATAGCTTATCTAAAGATTGCAAACACCTGAAAATCCATCGGCAGATCGAAGAGAAGAAGAACAGCAATTCTGGAAACAGAAAAACAACCACTTTCTGAAAGGTAGGACCGGCGGAAGTGAATCCAAAGCGACGGGAAGATAGACCCCGGGGGGAGGGGCCGGCTCCCGGCAAGCGGCGGAGCAACGGAGCACAAAATCAGGACTTTTAAAAGTCTGTTCTGCTGAGGGACATCGCTCCAGAGGCTAAACCGGGGCGAAGCCCACGCGGGGTCAGCGTGGCCTCAGGTCCCGCAGGGTCACAGAAGGATCGGGGGTGTCTGAGTGTCGCAGGGCTTGCGGCTATTGGAAAGCCGGCTACAGAGACAGAGCCGACAGTAAGCTCACAGCTCGGTGTTACCTTGAACCGGTCGCAGGCTCGGTGAGCTCGGAGCATGGCCAGAGGTCAGGCAGACGGGAGTAACTGGGCGCTGTTCTCTGAGGGCGCACTTAGGAGTGGGGCCCTGGGCTCTCGGCTCCTCCGGGCCGGAGACCAGGAGGCCGCCATTTGTATTCCCGTCCTCCGGAACTCTACGGAAAGCGCTCAGGGAACAAAAGCTCCTGAAAGCAAACCCGAGCAGATTACTCACCCCGGCCCCGGGTAAGGGCGGTGTAATTCCGCCTGGGGCAAAGACACTTAGAATCACTACAACAGGCCCCTCCCCCAGAAGATCAACAAGAAATCCAGCCAAGACCAAGTTCACCTACCAAGGAGTGCGGTTTCAATACCAAGGAGAGCAGCAGAATTCCAGAGGAGGAGAAAGCCAAGCACGGAACTCATGGCTTTTTTCCTGTGATTTTTTTTTTTAGTCTTGCAGTTAACTTAATTTTTTCTTTTTCATTTTTTTTTTTTTTTTATTCTCGCCTTCGGGTGTTTTCTTTTTTTAAAAATTCTTTTCTTTTCTTTTTTTTTTCTTTTTTCTTTTTTTTTCTTTCTTCCTTTTTGAACCTCTTTTTATCCCCTTTCTCCCCACCCACGATTTTGGATCTCTTCTAATTTGGTTAAAGCATATTTTCCTGGGGTTGTTGCCACCCTTTTAGTATTTTACTTGCCCCTTCATTTACTCTTATCTGGACAAAATGACAAGACGTAAAAATTCAACACAAAAAAAAGAACAAGAGGCAGTACCGAAGGCTAGGGACCTAATCAATACAGACATTGGTAATATGTCAGATCTAGAGTTCAGAATGACAATTCTCAAGGTTCTAGCCGGGCTCGAAAAAGGCATGGAAGATATTAGAGAAACCCTCTCGAGAGATATAAAAGCCCTTTCTGGAGAAATAAAAGAACTAAAATCTAACCAAGTTGAAATCAAAAAAGCTATTAATGAGATGCAATAAAAAATGGAGGCTCTAACTGCTAGGATAAATGAGGCAGAAGAAAGAATTAGTCATATAGAAGACCAAATGACAGAGAATAAAGAAGCTGAGCAAAAGAGGGACAAACAGCTACTGGACCACGAGGGGAGAATTCGAGAGATAAGTGACACCATAAGACGAAACAACATTAGAATAATTGGGATTCCAGAAGAAGAAGAAAGAGAGAGGGGAGCAGAAGGTATACTGGAAAGAATTATTGGGGAGAATTTCCCCAATATGGCAAAGGGAATGAGCATCAAAATTCAGGAGGTTCAGAGAACGCCCCTCAAAATCAATAAGAATAGGCCGACACCCCGTCACCTAATAGTAAAATTTACAAGTCTCAGTGACAAAGAGAAAATCCTGAAAGCAGCCCGGGAAAAGAAGTCTGTAACATACAATGGTAAAAATATTAGATTGGCAGCTGACTTATCCACAGAGACCTGGCAGGCCAGAAAGAGCTGGCATGATATTTTCAGAGCACTAAACGAGAAAAACATGCAGCCAAGAATACTATATCCAGCTAGACTATCATTGAAAATAGAAGGAGAGATTAAAAGCTTCCAGGACAAACAACAACTGAAAGAATTTGCAAATACCAAACCAGCTCTACAGGAAATATTGAAAGGGGTCCTCTAAGCAAAGAGAGAGCCTACAAGTGGTAGATCAGAAAGGCACAGAGACCATATACAGTAACAGTCACCTTACAGGCAATACAATGGCACTAAATTCATATCTCTCAATAGTTACCCTGAATGTGAATGGGCTAAATGCCCCTGTCAAAAGACACAGGGTATCAGAATGGATAAAAAAACAAAACCCATTTATATGTTGCCTCCAAGAAACTCATTTTAAGCCCGAAGACACCTCCAGATTTAAAGTGAGGGGGTGGAAAAGAATTTACCATGCTAATGGACATCAGGAGAAAGCAGGAGTGGCAATCCTGCTTAAATCAATTAGATTTTAAGCCAAAGACTATAATAAGAGATGAGGAAGGACACTATATCAGACTCAAAGGGTCTGTCCAACAAGAAGATCTATGCCCCCAACGTGGGAGCAGCCAACTATATAAACCAATTAATAACAAAATCAAAGAAACACATCAACAATAATACAATAATAGTAGGGGACTTTAACACTCCCCTCACTGAAATGGACAGGTCATCCAAGCAAAAGATCAGCAAGGAAATAAAGGCCTTAAACGACACACTGGACCAGATGGACATCACAGATATAGTCAGAATATTTCATCCCAAAGCAACAGAATACACATTCTTCTCTAGTGCACATGGAACATTCTCCAGAATAGATCACATCCTCGGTCCTAAATCAGGACTCAACTGGTATCAAAAGATTGGGATCATTCCCTGCATATTTTCAGACCACAATGCTCTAAAGCTAGAACTCAACCACAAAAGGAAGTTTGGAAAGAACCCAAATACATGGAGACTAAACAGTATCCTTCTAAGGAATGAATGGGTCAACCGGGAAATTAAAGAAGAATTGAAAAAAATCATGGAAACAAATGATAATGAAAATATAACGGTTCAAAATCTGTGGGACACAACAAAGGCAGTCCTGAGAGGAAAATATATAGCGGTACAAGCCTTTCTCAAGAAACAAGAAAGGTCTCAGGTACACAACCTAACCCTACACCTAAAGGAGCTGGAGAAAGAACAAGAAAGAAACCCTAAGCCCAGCAGGAGAAGAGAAATCATAAAGATCAGAGCAGAAATCAATGAAATAGAAACAAAAAAAAAAACAATAGAACAAATCAACGAAACTAGGAGCTGGTTCTTTGAAAGAATTAATAAAATTGATAAACCCCTGGCCCGACTTATCAAAAAGAAAAAAGAAAGGACCCAAATAAATAAAATCATGAATGAAAGAGGAGAGATCACAACTAACACCAAAGAAATACAAACTATTATAAGAACATACTATGAGCTACTCTACGGCAATATATTTGACAATCTGGAAGAAATGGATGCATTCCTAGAAACATATAAACTACCACAACTGAACCAGGAAGAAATAGAAAGCCTGAACAGACCCATAACCAGTAAGGAGATTGAAACAGTCATTAAAAATCTCCAAACAAACAAAAGCCCAGGGCCAGACGGCTTTCCGGGGGAATTCTACCAAACATTTAAAGAAGAACTAATTCCTATTCTCCTGAAACTGTTCCAAAAAATAGAAATGGAAGGAAAACTTCCAAACTCATTTTATGAGGCCAGCATCACCTTGATCCCATAACCAGACAAGGATCCCACCAAAAAAGAGAGCTATAGACCGATATCCTTGATGAACACAGATGCGAAAATACTCAACAAAATACTAGCCAATAGGATTCAACAGTACATTAAAAAGATTATTCACCACGACCAAGTGGGATTTATTCCAGGGCTGCAAGGTTGGTTCAACATCCGCAAATCAGTCAATGTGATACACAATGTGATACAACACATCAATAAAAGAAAGAACAAGAACCATATGATACTCTCAATAGATGCTGAAAAAGCATTTGACAAAGTACAGCATCCCTTCCTGATCAAAACTCTTCAAAGTGTAGGGATAGAGGGCACATACCTCAATATCATCAAAGCCATCTATGAAAAACCCACCGCAAATATCATTCTCAATGGAGAAAAACTGAAAGCTTTTCCGCTAAGGTCAGGAACACGGCAGGGATGTCCATTATCACCACTGCTATTCAACATAGTACTAGAGGTCCTAGCCTCAGCAATCAGACAACAAAAGGAAATTAAAGGCATCCAAATCGGCAAAGAAGAAGTCAAATTATCACTCTTCGCAGATGATATGATACTATATGTGGAAAACCCAAAAGACTCCACTCCAAAACTGCTAGAACTTATACAGGAATTCAGTAAAGTGTCAGGATATAAAATCAATGCACAGAAATCAGTTGCATTTCTCTACACCAACAGCAAGACAGAAGAAAGAGATATTAAGGAGTCAATCCCATTTACAATTGCATCCAAAACCATAAGATACCTAGGAATAAACCTAACCAAAGAGACACAGAATCTATACTCAGAAAACTATAAAGTACTCATGAAAGAAATTGAGGAAGACACAAAGAAATGGAAAAATGTTCCATGCTCCTGGATTGGAAGAATAAATATTGTGAAAATGTCTATGCTACCTAAAGCAATCTACACATTTAATGCAATTCCTACCAAAGTACCATCCATCTTTTTCAAAGAAATGGAACAAATAATTCTAAAATTTATATGGAACCAGAAAAGACCTCGAATAGCCAAAGGGATATTGAAAAAGAAAGCCAACGTTGGTGGCATCACAATTCCGGACTTCAAGCTCTATTACAAAGCTGTCATCATCAAGACAGCATGGTACTGGCACAAAAACAGACACATAGATCAATGGAACAGAATAGAGAGCCCAGAAATAGACCCTCAAATCTATGGTCAACTAATCTTCGACAAAGCAGGAAAGAATGTCCAATGGAAAAAAGACAGCCTCTTCCATAAATGGTGCTGGGAAAATTGGACAGCCACATGCAGAAAAATGAAATTGGACCATTTCCTTACACCACACACAAAAATAGACTCAAAATGGATGAAGGACCTCAATGTGCGAAAGGAATCCATCAAAATCCTTGAGGAGAACACGGGCAGCAACCTCTTCGACCTCAGCCGCAGCAACATCTTCCTAGGAACAACGCAAAAGGCAAGGGAAGCAAGGGAAAAAATGAACTATTGGGATTTCATCAAGATCAAAAGCTTTTGCACAGCAAAGGAAACAGTTCACAAAATCAAAAGACAACTGACAGAATGGGAGAAGATATTTTCAAACGACATATCAGATAAAGGACTAGTGTCCAGAATCTATAAAGAACTTAGCAAACTCAACACCCAAAGAACAAATAATCCAATCAAGAAATGGGCAGAGGACATGAACAGACATTTCTGCAAAGAAGACATCCAGATGGCCAACAGACACATGAAAAAGTGCTCCATATCACTCGGCATCAGGGAAATACAAATCAAAACCACAATGAGATATCACCTCACACCAATCAGAATGGCTAAAATCAACAAGTCAGGAAATGACAGATGCTGGCGAGGATGCGGAGAAAGGGGAACCCTCCTACACTGTTGGTGGGAATGCAAGCTGGTGCAGCCACTCTGGAAAACAGCATGGAGGTTCCTCAAAATGTTGAAAATAGAACTGCCCTATGACCCAGCAATTGCACTATTGGGTATTTACCCTAAAGATACAAATGTAGTGATCCAAAGGGACACATGCACCCAAATGTTTATAGCAGCAATGTCCACAATAGCCAAACTATGGAAAGAACCTAGATGTCCATCAACAGATGAATGGATCAAGAAGATGTGGTATATATACACAATGGAATACTATGCAGCCATCAAAAGAAATGAAATCTTGCCATTTGCGACAACATGGATGGAACTACAGAGTATCATGCTTAGCGAAATAAGTCAAGCAGAGAAAGACAACTATCATATGATCTCCCTGATATGAGGAAGTGGTGATGCAACATGGGGGCTTAAGTGGGTAGGAGAAGAATCAATGAAACAAGATGGGATTGGGAGGGAGACAAACCATAAGTGACTCTTAATCTCACAAAACAAACTGAGGGTTGCTGGGGGGAGGGGTTTTGGGAGAAGGGGGTGGGATTATGGACATTGGGGAGAGTATGTGCTTTGGTGAGTGCTGTGAAGTGTGTAAATCTGGTAATTCACAGACCTGTACCCCTGGGGATAAAAGTATATGTTTATAAAAAATAAAAAATTAAAAAAAAAAAAAGCATTGTTGCCATCTTAATTATGGTTGTTTTTAGTGAGTTCTTAATACTCCATTAAAGTTGACATTCCATAATTTAATTAATGATCCTCTATGGTTAGATACTTATCAAAAATTTTTTAAGAAACACATATTTGGGGAAAAAAAGGAAACAAATATTGGAGAACCATATGGAATAAGCATCTTTATTCCAATGAATTTTTTCCTAGAGTAAGTTTTCTTGAGAGAAACTACTGATTCAGAGGGGTTTAACACTTACTGTCTTAATATTAAGTTGTTGTTTACTAGCTCTACTTTATTTTTAAAATTTTATTTTTTCAGTGTTCCAAGATTCATTGTTTATGTACCTTACCCAGTGCTCCATGCAATACGTGCCCTCCTCAGTACCCACCACCACGCTCACCTATCCCTCCACCTATGCCCCCTCCCTTCCAAAACCCTTAGTTTGTTTCTTAGAGTCCACAGTCTCTCATGGTTTATCTCCCCTTCTGATTTTCCCCCCTTCACTTTTCCTTTTCTTCTCCTAATGTCCTCCATGTTATTCCTTCTGTTCCACAAACAAGTGAAACAATATGGTAATTGACTTTCTCTGCTTAACTTATTTCACTCAGCATAATCTCCTCCAGTCCCATCCCCATTGATGCAAAAGTTGGGTAATCATCCTTTCTGATGGCTGTGTAATATTCCATTGCATATTTGGACCATATCTTCTTTATCCATTTGTCTGTTGAAGGGCATCTTGGCTCTTTCCATACTTTAGCGATTGTGGACATAGCTGCTATGAACATTGGGGTACGTGTGGCCCTTCTTTTCACTACATTTACTAGGTCTACTTTAAAAAAATTATAGTCACCTGATTATGGCAAAAGCAATAAGAATTCTTGAGTAATAGGATAGTTTTCTTGGGTAAGGTTTTGAGATTATGCCCAGTTTAAATGTTTTTTTTTTTTTTTAAAGATTTTATTTATTTATTTGACAGATATCACAAGTAGGCATAGAGGCAGGCGGGGGCGTGGGGGGGGTGGGAAGCAGGATTTCTGCTGAGCGGAGAGCCCGATGCAGGGCTTGATCCCAGGACCCTGGGATCATGACCTGAGCCGAAGGCTCAGGCTTTAACCCACTGAGCCACCCAGGCACCCCAGTCTGCCCAGTTTAAAATAAAAACTCCCAGTTTCTTAACAGAGCCTTTGAGCCATGGAGGGGATTGTCCAGCAGCTATATGGCACATAATCCCACCTTGCTGAATGCAGTTAATTGAACATTTTGGGCACTAGACCCAACCTGAGCCTATCAGAATCCTTTCCTGGGAATTTGGGTTTGGACTAAGAGGAGAGATTCAGTTTCTCTGAGTGACTGAATCAGTAGAGTATATATGAAGGATTGGAGAAACAGAAGTCTTCAGAAAAAGAGAGAGAGAAAAAAAGGAGCAGGTGCATATAAAGAGTGAGATCAGATGTTGAGAGAGTATATGATTACTTTCAAGGCCATATTTCCAGTTCCTTCTTGAAGTCCCTGTAATTCTTAAAAAACTCTTCCATTTTTCTTGGTTAATTTGTGTTCTTTTCTACTATTTACAGCTGAGAGCCCTAGTTCATATAATGGAGGCATGTGGTACTGGTCCTATATGTAGGTAGAATCAATAACTTCTAACATGGTATGTCAGTGTCTGTTAATTACTGTGTTTTTCTCTGAATGAAATACTACCATTAGAAAAGAGAGAAGAAAAAAGTGTAAGTGACTTATTCTTCACCTACCATGTTCCAGATATTAAATAAAAAATTTATTTGAGGAAGGGGCGCCTGGGTGGCTCAGTGGGTTAAGCCGCTGCCTTCGGCTCAGGTCATGATCTCAGGGTCCTGGGATCGAGTCCCGCATCGGGCTCTCTGCTCAGCAGGGAGCCTGCTTCCTCCTCTCTCTCTCTCTCTCTCTGCCTGCCTCTCTGCCTACTTGTAATCTCTGTCAAAATAAAATCTTAAAAAAAAATTTATTTGAGGAAGTGGTGATACAACATGGGAAGTTAAGGGCGTAGGAGAGGAATAAATGAAACCAGATGGGATTGGGAGGGAGACAAACTATAAGTGAGTCTTAATCTCACAAAACAATCTGAGGGTTGCTGGGGAAGGGCGATGGGAGAGAGGGCTGGGTTATGGACATTGGGGAGGATATGTGCTATGGTGAGTTCTGTGAAGTGTGTAAACCTGGTGATTCACAGACCTGTACCCTGTGGGATAAAAATATATGTTTATAAAAAAATAAAAAATAAAAAAAAATTTAAACTATCCAGTGATGCATTGTGGCGGAAGGCATTGGGGTATAAAGAGGTAAAGAACTTTTCTGAGTTTAGACAACATGTAAGAGGAACAACTTGAATGGCTTTCACAAGTTGTAGAGTTAATAGAAATTTCTGATGGTTTGCACTGATAGAGGCCCTTGGAACTTGATTACATCTGGAACTTGTGGTTATCTGAGTTTCTAGATTCCACCTTCTGTGTAAACTTCATTTTCTCTTCTGCTGAATATGAGCCTTTAGGGTCTCCAGATCAGATGATGAAACCCCCTTTTCCTTATTCTAAATGGAGTTCTCTCTTTGAAAGGAAATTATTTTAAGTATTTGTCACTTCTGCTTCCCCAAATTATCTTTTTTTAAAAATTTAATTTCTTTTCAGTGTAACAGAATTGTTTATGTACCACACCCAGGGCTCCATGCAATACGTGCCCTCCTTAATACCCACCACCAAGTTCCCCCAACCTCCGCCCCCACCCCTTCAAAACCCTCAGATTGTTTTTCAGAGAAGGAGGTTGAGGGAAATTGGAGGGGTAGATGAACCATGAGAGACTATGGACTCTGAAAAACAAAATTGAGTATCTTTGCCATGTCTTTACACCATTGCTTTAATTAACTTAAATCTCCATCAAATACTCCACTTTTTAAAACAGACAATTTCAAAAATACCTTGTATCATAATACACATAGAAATCAATTATCACTTGGTTATCTTGTGTAGGCTCACCAGTACGTGAGTAAGCTTTAGTAAGCCTTGAGTCATCTGCTTATTTACCTTTCAAGCTCCAATATTATCCTCCTTTCCATTCTCCTCAATCACAGTTTAGTTCATATTCCATTTTCCATTATATTTCCTTAGTTTCTGTCAAAGAGTGCTTTGGCTAAAGTATCTTTAATTATTCAAGCATTCATTCATTCATCAGATATCAATTAAGTATGTAATATGTGCCCAGCTCTGTATTAGGTTCTGGATACAGCAGAACAAAACAGAAATAGCCCTGGTCTGATGAAGTTTACTGTCTAGTGGGATAAAGATTTATTAAATAAACACAATAATATAATACTTTGCTAGCATATACTTTTTGCGTGAAAGTTTTTGGTAAGTTCTTATACAGATACAGATACAGATACAGATACAGTTTGTAAGGATTGTCCAACCAGAAGTTTAAAGTCTTCTAAGGCTTGACTGCCTCTTCTTCACTTGGACATACTTGATTTCTAGCTGAAAACCTCTGTAAACTGCCTATGTACTCAGCTGCTTTTTTGGTTTGGGCTTCCTCTACCTTTTACCTTGTGTGATCACCTTGTTTCCACCAGTCTTGCCTGCCAGTCCTTGAAGAACCATCTCATATGCCATGGTCTTCTTGAAATCTTTCTAGATCTGAATGCAAAATGACGCCTTCCTCCTCTTGACCACTTATGTCTTTGCGTCTACTTAATGGCAGCTGCAGCATTCCATGGGAACTGTCCCTGTTCTTTGACCAGACTGTGAAGGTTGGGAAGGTAGGAATGTCACCTGTATCAGGTTGTAGGAGGAAACAGATGGCCATTTTGATTAGGATAGTTTGATGCATGTTTATTTGAAGAGAAACCAATACCAGAGGTTTAAGAAGAGTGAAAAGAAGCCTCAAGAGATACTGAGGGAATGTGGGGCTAAAGAGTGAAGGTCTAACCCAGAGAAAGGAGCCAGGGGAATGCATTTCTTGCTTCTCATCTTCTGCTGGGTTTTCCAACTGGTTCAGCCCAGCCAGAAACCAGAGTGCATGGAGTCTGTGAACACAATACACGTATTCAGCCTCTTTCAGAGAGCAGGGTTGAGGAGAGAAAGTGTTTCTGGAATAGAAAACAGAAGCAAATGAAAGACATCCATCCTTGCTCATCTTTTAAAACTTTGCTGTGCCTCACACTCCAGCCCGTCATATTTTCAGCACCAGTAAATAAATGTTTGAGGTTCTGTATTTTTTTGCTTTTTGTGTGTTTTGTGTCTGTGTAGGTTAAACCATTATGGAAATTTTTTGTCTTCCTTTCTAAATCTTTTATAAACATCTTTCTCCCTATACTGGATGATTCAAAGACTTGAGTGATGTATCAGTCATGAACCAAACTATTTGTTTTGATTTTAGATGTATGAAATATGCATATGTCTAGACATATCTACATCTCTCTATCTATAGATAGCTGTACAAAGATGTATTTATGAATATATGCATCTCTCTCTCTCTCCACACACACACACACACACACACACACACACACACACACAATCATTTAATCCATGGAGAAGTGGTTGATAATAAGGAACAAGAAGAGGAAAATTAGTAGTCATGTATATTTAAAAAATCTTTAGTATATCTCGAATTTAAAGAACAGTGCTGGTAGATTTTTACATTTACACTGAAATAAAATATATGACATACTGCATACTCAGTCCCTGAGCTGAGAACTGAATCCTTCATGCCACAAGAGCAAGCAGAAGAGAAGCCTCAAAAAAAAAAAAATTCCTAGGGCTTAGATTTCAAATCCTAATTAGTTGTACTTGGAAAATTAGTTCCAAGTACAGATCTTGGCACTTCTAATTGTGAGCTGACATTGAACTCACTTTATTTTAGACTTTTAAAGCAGATTAAATTCATGTTAAATTAAGTTTTTCTTCTCTCCTGTTGCTGTCTGAACATAAATCTTTAAACAATTCATCAACACTGCCTCTCTGGCTTCTGGGAAAAGGGTCCATTCTCTCACCCCAGCAACCGACGGTTGGTTTTCATGAGCCTCCCAGTTTTCCACTGATGAAAATTTAAGCAGCTTAAATCTTTCCTACAAATTACCAGGTCATTTAAAAATAAATTGGGCTCATTTTAATCTAATTCCTAATGCACAACTGCCTGGGGAGTTATTTTCAGCTCCGTTTGTTGCAGTTTGCAATTATCATGCTCCTTTTAAAGAAAAGAAAAGTAACAGGACTATATTTTATGTGAATTACCAATGATCTTTCAGAGCAACTCATATTTAAGCTAAATAATGGGAGGCATGAAAGACAGAATGGGAAATGATACAGGTTTGGAAAGGCCCACCAGAAAAGAGAAGAATGAGGGCCCGTCGTCTAGGTGCTCATATATTACATTTTTGGGTCTGGAAGATCCAAAGACAACAATTAAGGTAAATAATTGAAAGGACTCGATGATTTTTGTAGATCTGCCAATTCTGATTCCATGACTCTGAAGACACCAGTCAAATTTTATTCGAAGATTCTGGTTTTGATAGGATAGGACTTGTGTGCTTAGTTACTGAAGTGAACAGTATAATTCAGTCATTGATTAAAACTAGAGGGAATTGCTTCGACTCACAAACCTCAGATGACAAAAATCAGAATTGATTTCTTACTTACTCAAGTTCTGTATATTAGAAGACTGTGGGAATTACAAAAGTCATTTCCACACCTCACATGGGAACGTCTGTCTCCAATACCCTGTGCAGTGTGCGTAGGTTCTCGCATCTAGAAGCACCTGCAAGGTGTAAATCAAAGATTGTGGGAATTCAAAGCAAGAAAAGATGTGGTCTGGTTTCAGAAGGAGGAGGCTGAGTATCGTCAGTAGCCTTCACAGCAGAGGGGGCTATTTGATGGGGAGGGGTATCAAATTTAAGAAGGTGAGTGAGGATATGAGTGCATTGGGCGTCTGGCTCAACAGTGGTAGGGGAGGGAGAATAAATGTTGGGTTTTGAGTTTGCTGGTAAAGGGTTTCAGACAGGGGGACTGGTGAATGATATGGTTGCGTTGCAGGTCAGTTAGGCCAGATGATGGAATGCTTGGCCGAGGCATGTGAATTTTCTGCTGTGGGCAGCAGGGAACCATTAAAATAATTTGAAGAATAAAATACTGGACCGGTAAAGACAAGCTTGGGAATCACTTTTATTCCTTTCTGAACAGATACCATAATGTTGTTTTGCCACTTTGGCATTTTAATGGCAACTTTAAATTTCCCTCTTCCCCCCAATTTAGAGTGAACAGAAGGAGCTGTACTTCTAAAATAATATTGACATATGAGCTAGCTTTCTACAAACATGAAAGAAGATAATTAGCAAACATATGTTGATTCAAATTTAGGTTAAAAACACTCACATGTATTTAAAAGTGGGTACCTTACCATTTGGATGGCAAATAGCTAATAAAAAAAAAAATCTCGTTCTATTTTGTTCAGGGTCTCCTAAAGCTAATAGAATTCTTCATACATATTTGAGATAATGATGACCATAATAATAATGATATTCTCCTAACCTAAGTGCTTTACATGCAGTATTTTTTAAATCCTCACACAACTCCATGAGGTAGGCTCTCTTATTATCCCTATTTCATGGACGAAGGGACTGAGGCACAGAAAACCCGAATATCATGAGGCCACACAAGTAATGAGTGGCAGAACAGGGATTTGACACAGGATTTTGGCTCCAGAATCCACGTTCCTAACCACTTTTTCAGGCTGCCTCGCCTAGCGTGGTAGCGACTATAATCTAAGCAATGGGAACAAAGAAATGGACACCTAAGAAGTACCATGATTTAAATGAGGTCTTCTAGAAACAGGAAAAATACAGGATTGCTAAATTTACTTTAGATTTGACATAATAGCCTCTGGAAATGAACGACCCTTCTTGTGTATTGCTGCAAACAGAAGCTTTTTTTTTTTTTTTTTTATCTTTAGCGACCATTGCTGACTTGAAAATTTGGCTAGAGCTAGATAAAGTGGATGTGTGGCAGGATGAATGGATAGTTAGAGGGTTTCGTGTACAGAAATCAGCACACATCAAGCTGGACAACCTTACTCAATGATAACAGTAACAAGAGAAGGATTTGTAAGATCCTTACCCAGGCCTGGAGTAGGTGTTCTCTTCAATGGTCTTACCATACTCCCCAAGGTCCAGCATGGCTTTTTTAAAAAACACATTGCTAGTCGTGTTTTTACTGCCTCTTCCTTTTTTTTTTTTTTTTTTTGACCGTGTTTCTCAAGCTTCGTGCTTTTGACATTTTGAACCAGATAATTCTGTGTCAAAGGCTGCTCTTTCTGTATAATGCAGGATGTTTAGCTGCATCCCTGGCCCCTCCCACTTGATGACAATAGCATTACCCTAGCTTTGGTGACCATGCTGTGTCCAGACATCGCCAGTAGCCTGGGAACAGATCATTCCCAGGTGAGACAAACATTTTCTCTCTCTATTTGAAGCATAGACGGGGACTAGTTCCGCTCTCAGTCAGTACTCTTAAGCCCTAACTAGGGTGTACACATTCAGTCTAGAAGAGAGGTTGGTAACGTGGGGTCCAGGATCTCTGGATTTGCTCACTAGGGCCCACGAACACCTTGACATTATGTGTCATTGTTCTGTGTATGTGACTTCTTCTCGTAAGAGTCATTAGTTTTCTGAACACTTTCAAAGAGGTTTTTGGTATATTAGACGATTGAGAGTGTTGTGAAGACATCTTGAGGCCGTGCAGTGGATCCCATATCATAGAATGTTATCTTGAGGAGACTTCTCTCCCTTTCTCCCTCCTACTTCCCCTCCCTCCTTCCCTTCCCTTTCCCTCCTTCCTCCACCCCTACAACTTAGTTTAACATATACTGGCCAGAATACTAGTATTATGCAGGCATAGTTTCCTAAGGATCAGTCTTGTCCCCAAGGCAGGCTTCAATGAGGAGGGTGTTGCTAAAGGAACAACTTGGGGTAGGGCATGTTCTCTAGGCCAGGGGTGGGGGAAGGTGGGCACTGGTGCTCTGATGGTGTGGGCAGGTGAGTTAGTGCTTGTTGCCTCATGGGGTGAAGATTAGGTCCTTCATCTTGGATGCTATCCTCCTATGGTCTTATGAGCCATCTTCCTACTGGGAGAGGAAATCCTGTTTGAGAATGGAACCAACTTAGGGGAAAAAAATGGGGAGAAGATAGAGAAGAGGTCCCAGTGACCTCATTTCATCCTATGTGCTGTGTCTGAAGCAAATCCTACCCTTAGTTGTAGGTAATAGAAGCTGATAATTTCTGTTGGTACTTACCCAGTTGGGATTTGGCTTTCTGTCATTTACCATGAAAATGTTTCTTTCTTTTATTTTTTTTTCTTTAAAGATTTTATTTATTTATTTGACAGAGAGACAGAGGCCACAAGTAGGCAGAGAGGCAGACACAGAGAGCTGGGAAGCAGGCTCCCCGCTGAGCAGAGAGCCCAATGTGGGGGGTCAGTCGCAGGACCCAGAGACCATGACCCAAGCCAAAGGCAGAGGCTTAAACCACTGAGCCACCCAGGTGCCCCACCACGAAAACATTTCTTATGGATCCACTACTAATCTGCCAGTTGGACTGAGGCCATAATCTTATTTTGATTGTTTTAAATCCAGCTGATCCTTCTTTCTCTTGAGAAGGAATACATGACAATGAGGTCTGATAGACCTGAGTTCAACTTCTTATTGTTCTATTCATTAGTTATATTATCTAGGGAAAGATACTTAGCCCTCAGAACCTCAGTTTCTTTATGTATAAAATAGGAGTCATCTTACTCATAGAATTGTGAAGAACATTAAATAGAATGATACTACAATGTTTAATAAAGAGTTTATTCTTTTTCCCATTCATTTGAATCTGGGCCTCTATTTTTTCCTTTAATATCCATTTCACGACTTTTCTCCATGTATGAAAATAAAAATAAATAGGCACAATTCTAAAAAAGAAAAAGTCCACTTTTAAGTGATCACATATAAATATTCATGTAGTTTCATGTGAGCCTCTGAACAAATTGTGAGACTGCAGTAGATAGCCCCATTTTATAGCTGCGGAGGGAGAGTGAGTCAAACGTCCTTAGTCCATAGCTAGGAAGTGCCAGAGCTGGGGCTCAGATTTAGGGGCTCTGAGAATTCTATTTTTATTTTTCACTCTCCATGAGCTCTCCCAAATCAGATAGGAAGAGAAGACCTATGTGATGAAAAATGCCTGAGACAGGCTTCTATCATCCAGAAAGGACAAGTGAAAAAAATCAGCCTGAGTGTTGGAAATTAGACAGGAAGTTTGAAAAGTCGGAATTACAGTGGTGTCTCCAATGTGTTTGCAACCCCCTGGGAAAAGAGCACAAAGGGAAAGATTATTCCATATTAAAATTCTTCTGATATTAAGTGGGGAGAAAGAACAAGAGAACTTCCTCTCACTTTTGTCACTTTAGAAGGATTACTTTTAATTCCATGTGGTTGAATAACTGGGCTAAAACCCCAGGTGAGATATAGGCTCCGCAGCCTCCAGATGACCGTCTCTTGGGATCTTCGAGAAGTCACCACACCTGGCTGTTGCTCTTTCTTTCTTCTGGCTTTCCACTCTCCAGATGTAAGCTACTCTATAGGATTCAGAGAAAATACCTAACTGGGATATAACTTTCTATATGGATTGTAAAGATCCCATCTTTTCTATAGGAATTTGTAACTATACAATTATTGAGGGCAGTTTTCCAGCTCTGTTTTGTTATGGTGGGGAAAAAAAGGCATGCATGCAGAATTGCCTGTGCTATCAGACCCAGACCTATTGGGAGGGTAGGTAGGTAGTTTCCCTGGCAACGTTACTGACCTGAAAGTGTAGTCCTCTGCTCATTTTTACAGTCCTACGCAACACTGTTAGGAGACCTAGAGATGCAGGATAGTTAAGCCCAGAATAAAATTGGAAGCATTATTGCATTTGCTTCAAAATAGAGGTTGAGAAATCCAACAGGATTCACAGCACTCCATTCATTAATATTTTCAACACCTTCTCATCTATTTCCTATTCTATTTCAGAAAACCATGGTTATCACACTAGAGTGTGAATTCATAAATGGCAAGGATTTCTATGCCAGACACATACTTTCCAATATTTTTTTAAATCTGTGGGCTTTATTCACAAACATTCAGCATTTTCATTTTTCCTAGCAAAATCTGTGTAACTCAAGGTGGGGGAAGTAAAGTATCAGTGATTGCTGCCTCAGAATATCATTTCAATTTAATCTTCAAGTCATCCCAAGCTCAGTCCCATCTTTCTGGACTGGCCATAGCAAAGATTTAAAAGTTTGAAAACACAATGAGACCCTACCTTTTTTCTTCCAAATCTGATGACTTTGACATTTGGGCTGCCATTTTGATGAACTCTTCATTATAAATCTTGACTAGGAACCCAGAATGTGGCTATTGTTAATTCTGGCCCAAATCTGTGTTTGAGGAATGCCTTCCAGGCAACTTTATTTAATTACCAGGGCACGGTAATGTATTTCTATTCCTATGATTTACAATATTGCTATTTTTGTATATAGAGGCTAATGATGGTTTCCAAGGGCACATGCAGAGCTATTTTATTTGACTTCCAGAAGCTTGTCAAATTTGAGAAGAATATTCTGTGTCCTTGAAGTCTGCCTTTTGGGGAAGGGAAGTTGAAATTCTCATATTTTCTGAAAAGGCTGTGTTGAATCAGTTAGGGAGATGATCAGGCTGTGTTGAATCATTTAGGGAGATGATCATGGGCCACATGGCCTAGACATAGAGGATCTAATCCCTGTTCTTCCTTGTTGACTCCTTGGTAACTGACAAACCTAAAGCTAGAGAAAACCGCAGTTACCACAGATGGTACTCCTCTGTTTGCTGTGTCTCTGACTCCCAGATGTGTTGTGGGTACCCATCTTGAGCTATGTCTGCAGAATGTCTATACCAAATTTTATTTAATTGAATAGATGAAGTAAAACACCAAGCAGGGGGTAGGTTCAGCAGCTTCCAGATCACAGTCTACTGGCATCTCATGGAAGTCATAAACCCTTGCTGTTCATGTTTCTTTTTTCCTCGCTCTCCCCCACTCTACATGTGAAAACTATAAAATTCTGAGAAAATATCTGGCAGGTGGATATAATGTCCTGTATGGATTATAAAGACCCCCCCCTTTTTTTAGATCCATCTTTTCTACAAGACTCAACAAATATAAAATTTTTGAGGGAATATATGTCTTAAACAATGATAGAATCTTCGATCTGATCCGTAGTGTTTGGTGAGAAATTTGATCAATATTGGATTGGGCAGGGCCTGGCTTTTGACATTATAAAGTAACATAAAACACAACCCTTCTTCTCAGTGTGCTGATAAACAGGTGGTGGTGGTGGGGACATTCCAAGAACTGAGGGCCAGGAATACCTGATGGTTTAATGGGTATGAGTTGTGTGAAGCAAAGACCATATAAAGGGAAATACTGGGAAGTAGGGGTGGTAAGTTAGTTTGGGGTTGAGTTTCAGAAGGCCTTGGATGAAAAATAAGTTAGGCATTCATTTCTATAGGTATTAGGGAGTTTGGTGGCATTTACAGCATCCATGTAGTATTTTGGGAAGATTCATGAGGTCAGGGAGACTTCCTACTTTGGTGCTCACCTTGCATAGAGACTGGCACATAGTAGAAATGTGAATACTAGGGGAACATGTGAATGAATGAAACTGTATTGTAGATGAAATAGGAGATTAGGTAGGTTTTTAACATTCTGGGGATGAGATGAAGGCCTGGACTTGTGTGGAAGCAACCAGAGTGGAATTGCCTGGGACACGTAGAAGAGGCAGGAATTGGTGATATGATGTGGAAGTGATGCAGAGGGAGGAACCAAGAAATAAGCACATGAAAGAATGAAGTGGTCTAAGGTTGAGAACCAGGTTAGAAGATTGTGTTACCCCATTTTACGGAAATGGAGACTTTAAGAAGAAGACCATATTTGGGCTTAGACATGTGATGTTTTAGTCTATGATTCTGTTGACAAGCTGACATAGACAGGATTAGTGGTCAGGTGAAGACTTGCCTGAATGTGGGGTCCTCTGAAGCCTCATATTGGTTGATGTCAGGAGGTTGTAGTCAATACACTTGACTGAAACTTGCTATTCTGTGGCAACACTCAGTCCTAATGGGAATAAGATAAATGTGTAAGAACAGTAAGGCCTGTGCATATTGATGAGGTGTGTAGATTTTGCATAGACCGAGAGAAAATGTAGCAATACCCCTTCCTGACTTTAGACTATATAGACATTACCTTTTCAGGGCAAAGTACGGTAGCAGAAAGTTGGAATCTTATATATCTGCATTTAAATTCCAATGTTACCATTTCCTGTGCTTTCTAAGGATTAGGATAACCTAGTGGTTAAAGGCATGAACTCCAGAACTGAACCAACTGGGTGCAAATCCTGGCTTTATCACTTAGTAGTTGTGTGACTCTACACTAGTTAAACTCTCTGTGCCTCTATTTTCTAATCTCTAAAATTGGGATAGAAGTAGAACCCATTACATAGGGTAGTATCAAGGATCATTTGAGTTACTCTAAGTAAAATACGAGGGCTTTGTAAGTACTAGGTGATAATAATCATCATCTTTATTTAGGGGGGTCACTAGTTTGAATCATGTTTAGCATCTAGAGGATTCAGTATCGTGATCTGTAAAGGTGAAGTTGATAAGCTGAAAAGAAATCTGCTGCCCTTTTTTTCCCAAAAGTGATATGCGTTCCATTTTAAGTGGGCTCTGGTTTTTGCTTCATATGTTTACTTGATGTCTTCATGGCTTATTATACTTTACCTTTTGATAATCCATTTCTTTTCTTCAGGCTCACTGCTACTAAGGCAGTATCCAGATGAAATAGAAGTTTTGACACCTCTAATGTGAATCCTCTGTCCCCAATGTGTTAGGTTCGTTCACTTGCAACTGATAGAAAAAAAAAAAAATCAAGCAAACATTACCAAGAGCTCATGCTGCTGAGAAGTCTGGGGGTCATTTTACCTCTTGGTATGACTGGATCTGGAAGATCAAATACTGTCATTGGAACTCCATCTCTTTCTTCCTTTTTTGCCTCTTTCTGCTCTATGGGGATTTCTAGATGAAATATATACCTTAGAATACCTGTTTATGAGCTCAAGGAAGGGATTTGAACTATCTCTACTTTGGTGACAAGCTCCACTCCTTAATCAACCATTTTATTCAGAGTAATGCTTTGCTGTGCTTGGCCTGACCTGGGTTACATGCCACTTTTATGGACAGGACCCAAGTATGTAGTCAGGAAAAGTCAAACAAAGGCTCCTGGGAGGTCTGGAAAGATACCTACTCTAATCGATCATATCCACTTTGTTATCTACAAGTGTAGGCTGGGAATGTTTCCCTCCCTGTGGTTGAATACAGAAACCACAACGACATTGCTCTTTTTATTCTTTCTGGTTTGGTTTCTTGTCAGTTAAAACAAAAATGATGCAATATCTTCTAAAAGTCAGTGTACCTGGAATAGTAAAAGGAATACCAGGTGTGGTTTGAGTTAGTCCCTGGGGCTTGGATGTCCAGGAACATTTGAAACCTTAGGCTGGTTGAAAGTTCCTGGAAACAGGCTGTAGATCGCTTTCTCTAACTTTTCCAGGAAACGTGCAGATCAACAAATTAATCTTCCTGGCTACTTTAATATCCTCATGTCTGAGGATTAAATGCTTCCCAACAATGCTTAATTTTAATTAATTTTAATTTTTCATGCATAATTCCAAAACAGCGATAGTTTCTGTTTTAATTCTAAGTAATTAAAGCTGTTCCTTCTACTCCCCTTCTGTTCCCCCTCTTCCTCTTCTTCCTCCTCCTTGTACACTGGGTAAGCAGTGTTAATGTTGGTAATACTGTGTTGCTTTGAGCACATGGTTCTGGTCACCCTAAATTCTCCCTGATCTCATTCTTTGTTCTGGATTTCAGATCCTCTGTGTCTAATGTATTATTCACTGTATGATTCTCACAGAATAAGATGTATTATTTACAAAGTTGTAGGATTTTTGAGATTCCACAAGGTTTCTTGTGAATTTGTAAAGAGCAGGCTTGGCTAGACTGGCTTGCTGCCAGACCACTTGAAACCAGCATCCTGATATAAGGACTTCTTTATCCTCTGGATGATGCTTTGTTTCTAATCCTTGCATATTCCAGCAAGAGATATTTTGATGCTTTGTATGTTAATATGACCTATCAATTCTATCCCTCTGTAATTTCCAGAATTTATAGAATCAATGACATTCGGCTCTAAGCATCATCATAAACTAAATCAAGGACTATGTACAGTCCCTGGTATTTGTTTGGTTGAACTCATTCTCCAGAAAAGCATACAAGAGTGGGTTTACCACTGGAGGGCAGTAGGGTGATGCAACCCAGAGCGGAGAGTCTGTGGGCATTTCTGTTTGTCTTACCTTGTGAAAAAATTGGTTTTACAACTTTTTAAAAAAGGCTTTTATCCTTTGTCACTGGACTATGCTGAGCTCAGACAGGCTAAGATGCTGCTCTTTCTAATTCCAATAATGCTTTTGATTTCTGTAGCTTGTGGTGTGCAGGTAAATGCTTAACAACCAATTCTGGGGGTTCGGGAGAAGAGGGAGAAGCCCTGATTTGCAGCATTTGCTATTTTCTGTGGTATAAATACTTGCATTGTGTCTGATTTGAAACTACTGATTTGATGTCAGTGAGTGTGGTGTTAAGAAGAGATGCATACAAATGGGCTCATAGAAGGCAGCTCTAGCATACCCCGACCAGCTGTGGTCACCTGTCATTTAGAGTCTATGCTGTTAGTTTTGTGTTTATTTTTAATTTTATTTTAAATTTTTATTTTATTTATTTATTTTTATTATGTTAGTCACTATAACATACATCATTACTTTTTGATGTAGTGTTCCAAGAGTCATTGTTTATGTATAACACTCAGTGCTCTGTGCGATGGCTTAACTCTTTCTTAACAATCTGAAAAACAGAGAATGCATACCTGATAATTTTGGTCTCTCCGACATGGCGCCCAGCACAGTGCCTTAGACATGTTAACTTTTTTGATAAAAATTTTCTGTAGAAGGATAACATGGATACAAAGCAATGATGAAATTATCAGTGAATTAACAATTGAATTATAATGAAACGTTAGAATTATAGTGTGGCCAGCGCCTAGTTCAAGAAATAGTATGTCACCAGCATCCCAGAAGCCCCCATGTACCTCCTGCAGTCATTAACTTCCTTCTGTCCTGAGTTCTACGTCCATAGATTTGTTTCACCTATTTTTTTTTTTTTTTTGCAATTTCATAAAAATGCAGCCAAATAGTACCCAGTCTGTTATGTCTGGCTTCTTTCACTACTCATCGTGTTGTTTGATTTATTCATTTGGTTATAGATACTTGGATTTCAGTGAAACTGCTGTATATAGCATTTTACTGCATGAATATACTACAATTTATTATGCCTTCTGCTTTTTCTTTAATTGAGATTGTTTTTTAATTGAGGTGTAATTGACATAACATAGTAGTTTCAGGTGTGTAAAGTAATGGTTCAATATTGTATATATGGTAAATTGATTACCACAATAAATCCAGTTAACATCCATCACCACACACTGTTGCAAATCTTTTTTTCTTGTGATGAGAGCTTTCAAGATTCATTCTCCTCATTGTTTTCAAATATGCAGTACAGTATTACTGTACATTAGTCACCATGCTATACATTATACATGTATAATAGTCACCATGCTATACATTACATCTCCTGACTTACTCACTTTATAACTGGAAGTTTCTTCTATTTGAAACTCTTCCCTCATTTGCTCACATCCCAACTTCCTACCTCAGGCAGTCACCTCTCTATATCACTAAGCTTGAGTTTTTTTGTTTTTTATTTTTTGGGGTTTTTTGGGGGATGTGTGTGTGTGTGTGTGTGTGTGTGTATGTGTGTGTTAAAATTCAACATGTAAGTGAAATCTTATGATCTTTATCTTTTTCTGTCTGACTTCGTTCACTTAACAAAATGCCCCCAAGTTTTGTCCATGTTGTCACAAATGACAAAATTTCATTTTTTATGGCTGAGTAATATTCTTCTGTGTGTGTCTGTGTGGTTGTATGTATCTATAGATCTCACATTTCCTTTTATCACTCATCAAATGATGGACATTTAGGTTGTTTCTATATGTTACCTATTATAAATAACACTGCAGAGAACATAGGGGTGCATATATCTTTTCAAATTAGTGTTTTGTTTTCTTCCAATAAAAGTCTAGAAGTGGAATTGCTGGATCATTTGGTAGTTCTATTTTTAATTTTTTGAGGTACCTCCATACTCTTTTCCATGGTAGCTTTGCTAATTTACATTCCTACCAAAGTGCACAAAGTTTCCCTTTCCTTTACATCTTTGCTAGCACTGATTATTTGTTGTCTTTTTGATAATAGCCATGGGAGGTAATGTCTCATTATGGTTTTGGTTTCCATTTCCCTGATGATTAATGATGTTGATTGTCTTTTCGTGTATCTGTTGGCCATCTGTTGTATTCTTTGGAAAAAATATTTATTCAGATTCTCTGTTTATTTATAAATAGAATTATTTCTTTCTTTGCTATTGAGTTGTAAGTGCTTTATATATTTTGGATATTAATCCTTATCAGATAAAATACTTAGAAAAATATTCTCCTATTCAGTAGGTTGCCTTATTTTGTTGATGATTTCCTTTGCTATGGAGAAGTTTTTCATTTGATGCAGTCTTATTTGTTTAGTTTTTGCTTGTGTTGCCTTTGCTTTTGGTGTCAAATCAAATCATCCATAACATTGATATCAAAGAGTTTACCACCTGTATTTTCTTCCAGGAGTTTTATGGTTTCAGGTCTTTTATTCAAATCTTTGATCCATTTTGAGTTTTTTTTGTGTATTTTTAATTCTTGTTTTAAGACAAAAATGTAGTTTCATTCCTTTGCATTTGTGTATCCAATTTACCCAACACCATTTATTGAAGAGACTTGTTATTTTACTCATTGTATATTATTGGCTCCTTTGTGGTACATTAATTGACCATATGTGGATAGTTTATTTCTGGGCTTTCTAGTCTATCCCACCGATGTGTCTATCTGTTGTTGTTGTTGTTGCTTTTATTAAGATCTTATTTATTTGAGAGAGAGAGAGAGCATAAGCAGGTGGAGGGGCAGACTGGAGAGGGAGAAGCAGACTCCTTACTGAGCAAGGAGCCCCATAGGAGACTCAATCCAGGGACTCTGGGATTAAGACCTGAGCTGAAGGCAGACACCCAACTGACTGAGCCACTGAGGCACCCCCTATGTATCTCTGTTTATGCCAATACAGAAACTCTTTTATTACAATGATTTTGTGATAGGGTGTGAAATTAGGGAACATGATGCTTTCTTCCATTTTGTTCTTTCCCAAAACTGGGTACCCTGTTGAGGGTGATTTTTGGTTCCATACAAATTTTAAAACTGTTTGTTATATTTATGTGAAAAATGCCACTGGACTTTTGATAGAGATGACTTTGAATCTGTAGATTGCTTTGGTGTATAAACATTTTGACAATATCAATTGTTTCCATTAACACAATATTTTTCCATTTATTTATGTCTTTTAAATTTTTTCATTAATGTATTTTAATCTTTAATGTATAGTTCTTACTTAGATTTATTCCTAGGCATTTTATTTTTTGATACAATTGTAAACTGGATTTTTAAAATTGTTTTTCTTATGGTTTGTTTTTGGTGTATAGAAATACAAATTTTTTTGTATATTGGTGTTGTACCCTGCACTTTCCTAAATTTGTTTATTCTAATAGTTTTTTGGAGGAGTCTTTAGGGTTTTCTATATGTAGATATTGTCATCTTCAAATAATGAGAGTTTTACTTCTTTTCAATTTGGATGCCTTTTAGTTCTTTTTATTTAATTCTTCTGGGTTGTACTTTCAATACTATATTGAGTAGGAGTATCAAGAGTAGGTATTTGTGTCTTGTTCCTGATCTTAGAGGAAAAGTTTTTGGCTTTTCATCACTAAGTATGATGTTGGCTGTTAGTTTGTCATATATGGTCTTTACTATGTGGAGGTACATTTCTTCTATATCCACTTTGTTGAGAGTCCTTTTCATAAATGGATGTTGAATATTGTCAAATGCATTTTCTGCACCTTTTGAAATGATTGTGACTCTTATCTTTCATTTTTTTAATATAGTATATTACACTGATTAATTTGCATGTATGGAACCAACCTTGCAAAGCTAGAATAAACCCCACTTGATCATGGTCTATGATCCTTCTAATGTATTGTTAAATTGGATTTGCCAATATTTTGTTGAGCGTCTTTGCATCTGTGTTCTTCAGAAATACTGGCCTGTAGTATTCTTCTTCTTTTTTTTTTTTTGTAATTTTTTCCCCAGTGTTCCAAAATTCATTGTTTATGCACCACACCCAGTGCTCCATGCAATACGTGCCCTCCTTAATACCAACTACCAGGCTCACCTAACCCCCCACCCCCATCCCCTCCAAAACCCTCAGTCTGTTTCTCAGAGTCCACAGTCTCTCATGGTTCATCTCCCCCTCCGATTTCCCCCAACTTACTTCTCTCCATCTCCCAGTGTTCTCAATGTTATTCCTTATGCTCCACAAGTAAATGAAACCATATGATAATTGACTCTCTGCTTGACTTAGTTCACCTAACTTGGGGGCCGGGGGCAGAGAGTGGGAGGGGAAGGGTTGGGAGGGAAAAGATATGAAGAGCACTTCCTGCGGGAGACTGTACCTGGTTTGAGACCTAGAAAATGAGATAGGGAGGGAGCATTTTTCAGGCTGAGGGAATAGCATGTGCCATGAACCAGAGAAGGTAGAGGTGGGTCAATGAAATAGAGGAATGGGAGATGATTTTCACAGTATAGTTAAAGCCTAGTGTGGACAGGGTAATAAACGGTGAATAAAGGTGAATAAACACAAGACTGAAAAGGAAGTTAGAATCAGATCATGGAGAGATTTTGTACTCTTTCACAAAAACCATGATAAAATTTGAACATTTTAAGCAAAATTGGCTAATGCATTCTCCAGTTTTGGTGAATGGAGCAGATGGAGACTTCTGGCATAATCAAGGAGGGGCCTAAAATCTTGACCTTGGGAATAACATTTTCGGACCACATCTAGAAACTAGGATCAATGATCAGAATTTTGATATTATTGTGTCCTGATAAACCAGGTCTCTTGTGGACAAAGGAAGAGAGGTGTAAGCTCTAGTTTTATTGTTGGCTGGTTTCCACAGTGTAAATATTCCTAACCAGTGTGCCAGTGTGTTCAGTTGCTGAAACTTTAACAATCGGCTTTTGCAAGCCATATGAGCCTACCTCAGTACCACTAGCTTTGCCACCAGGTTTACTCAAGGACAGAGCTCCTGAAGATTGCATTAGAGATCCTTAACCAGTAGCTCTTGAACTTTACCACACATCACTATAACCAAGGGCACCTGTTCAAGCAGAGTTGCTGGGACCCATCCCCAAAGTTCAGTTCATTGCATCTGGGGTGGGGTCTGAAAGTTTGCATTTCTCACAGGTCTGTAGGTGATAAATCTGGGGACCATGCTTTGAGGACCATTACCTTCAAATCAGCCTTTTGTTCCTGTTCCTCGACGAGATTATTTCCAGATTTTTATGGAGGGGATGAGCCTGTAGAATATTGTTCCCTTTGTATGGATAAGAAGGAAATGACACAGAGTTTCATGTTAGTCATGAAAGAGAAGACATTAATGGCAACATCATGCTATAGAAGGAATCAATATTTAAACCAAGAATATTTGGATCGAGTATTGCCTTTGTTGGATAGACATAAGTGGGTTTTTCTGACTGAATTGCAGATGATTCTCCTAACTACAAAATAGGGATTCAGATACCTATGTGATGGGTTTGTTATAATGATCATGTGAAGCAAATTATCAACTATTGTTCCTCACAGCAAACTATCATTTATAACCACAAACGGCTATACAGATGTTAGCTATTGTTCCAGAGATGATCAAGTCCAAAGCTAAAGCTCAGAGAGGTAAAACGATTACATAGCTAGAAGCAAGGCCTGCTCATTTTCAATTTAGTGGACTTTCTCTTACATTAGTGGTTTTCAAATATTTCTTTTAGCCAAGGGACCTTTTCTTTGAATGGAACCCTGGTAGGAAGAGCAATATAGGAAATGATGAAAGAGGAGGTGGTCTTATTAAAGTAGCAGAAGGTCACAAGGCCTGTAGCGCTGCCGCAGTGCCCCTGAAGTCTTGAGGGGTCAGAGTCGAGTGTGGAAACCTGAGTGCTCGCCTGCAGTTTTCTGGAAGCAATGTCTGAATGAGGCAACAGTAAGCAGGAATGGGCAAGTTCGGCACCTGTGGGCCTCCTGTTGGCAGCACACGAGTATCAACTGATGGAGCTTTGAAAAGTTCCATTGCTTAGGCTACACCCCACACCAACTCTATCCGAAAACCTGGAGCATGAACAGTTGTCTACACCTGTAAGTTCCCTAGGGGATTTTAGTGTGCAGCTCAGGTTGATAACCAACCATACACCAGTGGTTCTCAAAGTGTGATCCCCAGACCACCAGCATCAGCCTTGCTTGGAGCTTGTTAGAAATGCAAATGTTCAGCCTCCGCCCCAAACTCTGCATCAGAAGACTCTGGGGTTAGGGCCTAGACATCTGTGTTTGAACAAGCTCTGCAGCTTTAGCAGCTCTAGGCCTGGTAAAGACCCACTACAGTTGTTTCTGAAATCAGAGGCCACTTCTGTTATCTGACAAAGTAGAGATACAGATGGCTGATTGTGTTCTCAGTATTGTCTAGTGTAACACCTGGTTGAGTATATGTATGTGTGTGTGTTTAATTTTTACAATTGGGGAGAATAAAGTGATACATATATTTGTAATGTGTATTTGTTATTTTTGTTGATTTTGTTTCTCAGTTTAACTGGAATTCCTGTGAGGAAATTAGAAAGTGAGGGAGATTTTGCATGTCAGGAAAGAAAGGAACAGGGCTAGATTTGGGAGAGACAAAGGAACCATGGGGGAAGATGTGGAATGCTGGATCTGGGGAAGAAGGAGAAATAGAGGCCACTCTAACTGTAAGTAAGAAAAAAAATCCATGTAGAAAATGGTGAGTGTACCAGAACTAACGTGGGCCAAGAGCCTAATGGTCCCCAGTCATGTGCCTTAATTTACCGTATGGCTGACATGAGTTCATCAGTTCCCTGTCTCAGTTTTCTCGTTCAACCAGATTTTTCTGCTAGGTTACCTAATGGTTCCGTGGGTTCCCTTCCCAGTACGGACTACAGGTTGTAATTACTCTTTTGGTGTGTGAGTTTGCAGTTATTACATATACAGACCATAAACTCCGTATCACAGCCAGTGTCCAAGTTGGCCCCCGGAGATTCCAACCTTCTTGCAATCCAGTCTGTGCATCGTCCCCTCCCACAGTGACTAGGCCTAACCTTTATGACCAATAGAGTGTTGTGAAAGTGACAGATTGTGACTTCGGAGGTTAGTTCGGTGGCTTGCCCTTTTGTGTATCACTCTGTCACGTTGTGAGAATGCTGAAGCAGCCCCAGAGAAGAATCTGTGTTGTAAGAGCTCCTGACACGTTCTGGAATAAAATTGCCCTGTGAATGAGCTGTACTGGAATCAGATCTCCCAGTCCCAGTCTAGCTTTCAGCTAGGTGCAGATGTGGCCGACATCTTGACTAGAAACTCAGGAGAAGCCCAAATCAGAACTGCCCAGCTAAAATACTCCTGAGTTATTTACCTGAAAAGAGTGTAAGACAACAAAATGTCATTGTTGTTATTTTACTGTTACTGTTATTATTAGCTGCTGAGTTTAGAAACTAATGCACTCAAGGAAGGTGGGGTTACTGTGTTTTGCTCTCTACTGCTTCCTCAGAACTTAGCACAGTGCTTAGCTTACATTGTAAGTTCACTACATACTGTTTCAGCATTTGAATGTTTTCTCCCTCCCCCCATTTCACACGCACATAAACCCATTCTCTCTCCAGAAACCCACCTCTCTCCAGTTTGGCTCACCTTATCCTCAGTAGGCTTTGTGCTTCTCCATCATGTTCCTTGATTTGATTTTGAGTCCTTGCCTGTGCCGGATGTGATCAGCAGCCATTGGATAAGCCTTATAAATAGAGTAATGTCTAAATTATATTTACACTTCAAAACTCTGCTCCAGTCCCTATAAAGCTTCCCTGATCACTACAATATGCAGAACATACCCTCTCTTCTCCACACGATCAGTCAGGGTTCCTGCAAATGGCAAACTCGGATTTATTAAAAACTAATTTAATAAATGGCCTGCTTACAAAGGTGCAACCAGCATTGAGGAAAACCAAGAAGGGATGGTGAAGCACCCTGAGGCTAGTGATAGCTGGAAACCATTACCAGCTGTAGACTGAAGGGAAAGTAGAGGAGTGGTGACGTACACCTAATGGGAGCCTGTAGTAAAGGGGCAGGCAGGAACCAGGGAAATAAACACGTTTGCCTCACTTATTCTGCCCTCTTGTTCTCCTACTGGCCCTCCCCGCCACTGAATCCAATCAGAATCTGGAATCAGGGGTCTGTTGGTGTATCCATATGGGTCAGCCTCATGGCCACACAATGGGTACAGACAGGATGGACAGGAGGTCTGGAAAGGCATATGGAAAATATCCAGTAAATTCCCTGCCTCCCCATAGCTCTTCTTCTCTGTACATCAATTTGGAAATTACACAAGCTCTTACTCATGGAATTTCTTATATTATTAGTGGCATTATTGTTTAACTTTTGTACATTGGTTAACATTGCAAGTACTAATGATTTCTGAGCAATATTACAAATTTGTAGAGGGTGATGAGTATGCCTTAATTTTTTTGGTCTCCTTAGCATTTATTATAAAGTTGGCATTCCAATATAAATATATTGGATTATACAATTAAAAAAATTTTTAAATAAAATTTTAATTTTTTTTAAATGTTTAAAAATTTTAAATAAAAATGTTATTTGTTGAGGGCTTTTCAATGAACTGTCAAACCCAAAAGTGTAGGGACTATATTTCTTCAATGTTAGGTATGGCCAGGTGTATTTCAATGCAGACCTGACTTTATTTTAGAGTCTCTCAAAGGTGGAATGGAATGTTAAGAGGACATCTATGCAAACTTTAAAGCATGAATTCCTTCTGCAATATTCCTGATACATCATAACCTCTCGGGCTTTAAACACTTCTAACTGCAAGGATCTCATTACATCATGAAGCGGTGGAGTAGATTCACTAGCTCTGTTTCTCATATGAGCCTCTGAGTAAGTTCTTTGACTCTAGCTTCTGGCAATCACTAATCTGTTCTCTGTCATTACACTTCTGTCTTTTCTAGAATACTGTACACATAAAATCAATTACTGTGTGTAACCCTTTTGGGACTGTCTTCTTTCATTCAGCATAATGCATTTGAGATTCATCTAAGTGGTTGAGTCTATCAATATTTCTTTTTTATTGCTGTATTATATTCTATCATTTATATATGTCACAGCTTGTTTATCCCTTCATCCATCAAAGGACATTTGGGTTGTTTCTAATTTTTGGCAATTTTAATCCATATCTGGGAGTGTCAAGAGGGTAAAGACTGAGAACGAAAAAAAAAAAAAAGCAATAGGGTTTACCCCACTCTCTGAAATGACAGCTTCTCTGATTGAAGAGAAAGGTTCTCCTTCCCCAGAGTTTTAGGCTCTTGGGGGTGCCTCTTTGGTGCAGTGTTGTGGCAGTTCTGACTGTGAAACTATTTGGGTGCTGTGCTATGAGGGAACAGAAATGAAGAGAGAGAGAGAGAAAAGCAGATTTCTCTTATTCTTCCTTTATATTAGGAGACCTCTTTCCTTTTCTGTGGTGGTCTCTGTCATTGTTGATGCCCAGCTCTGTATTTTGGGTTACACTGACTCCAGGTTGGAGGATACCAGGGAAAAAGTGGTAACCTCCCTGCCCGTTTGATGGTACTTCAAATTTCTTTCCCATTGGCATACTCCTATTTACTTTCCAGAATCATCACAAAGCTGTTCCATGCATTGCATGCTTTATGGTTTCATTCAGTGGGAGGGATAGGCAGAGTGTGTTTGTTTACCCCTTCTTACCTGAAACTGGATCTTTCTTTGAGTTTTTAATCTCAAGTACTACCTTTTTTATTTCTAGCTTAGCTCTTCTACAAAGTTGGTTGGAGATTTGCAATTTCTTTTTTAAAGTGAATATGAATGCATGTTTTATTTCTGTGTCTGATAACCTCAGTATCTGAAATCTTTGTGGGTCTTTATCTGCTTATTTGAATATTTTAAAAAATTAACATATAAGGTATTATTTGCCCCAGGGGTACAGGTCTGTGAATCGTCAGGCTTATGCATTTCACAGCACTCACCATAGCACATGCCCTCCCCAATGTCCATAACCCCACCCCCCTCTGCATACCCCCTGCCCCGGCAACCCTCAGTTTGTTTCCTGAGAAACAGGAAACTGTGTCTCCTTCCTGATCCCATCTTGTTTCATTTTTCTTTCCCCACCCTGCACAACCCCCTGCCCAGCCTCTCAAATTCCTCATATCAGAGAGATCATATGATACTTGTCTTCCTCTGATTGACCTATTTTGCTTAGCGTAATACTCTCTAGTTCATCCTCGTCCTTGCAAATGACAAGATTTCAATTTCTTTGATGGCTGCATAGTATTCCATTGTGTATATATACCACATCTTCTTTATCCATTTATCTGTTGATGGACATCTAGGTTCTTTCCATAGTTTGGCTATTGTGGACATTGCTGCTATAAACATTCAGGTGCACGTGCCCCTTCAGATCACTACATTTGTATCTTTAGGGTAAATACCCAGTAGTGTGATTGCTGGCTTATAGGGTAGCTCAATTTTCAACTTTTTGAGGAACCTCCATGCTGTTTTCCAGAGTGGCATCTTTGCATATATTTTTAATGAATCTCTATTATGAGAATATGTTTCTTGGAATGTTACTAGTGGGGATTCTTCAAAGCCTGAAATGAGGGTGGCTTATCCCAGGAAAGAATTTTATTTGCTTCTGCTCAGTGTTTGGGGGTGCTACCAGAATGGTAACAACCTAAAGCAAATTCTTGGTTTGAGGTTTCATGGAAACCCATGTAGTGTGAATTCAGGAAGTGAGCTCATGTGAAGTCTAGATTGTGGGGTAAACGTTCTGGAGATTTGTTTTTCATTTCTTTCGTTGTTGAGATTCCAGAAAGGCAAACTTTTTTACAGTCCCTTAGTGGAGAACACATTTTTTTTCCCCTAATTCACCCATTTTCCAGAAGTATTATTCTTTTGAGTTTCTAGTTTTATAGATTGGGTTTATTCTTGGATGTCCTTGAACTTGATATTTAGTGTTTTGAGACTGGAAAGAACATGAAAACCAGTGGTTAATTTTAACAGATTTAATTATTGTCTTAAAGTTAATAGCTGGCTTCAGTGGTCTTCCTATATTCACTTAGTTTTTGGCCTCAAGTAACTATTCCTTATTATGTTCCTCAATAATCTTCGTGTTTGTAAAGATCTAAAAACACATACCAGAATTTTTGTTATCTTCTTTGGGAGAGTCATTTGTTTGTCCACCGTGTTCCCAGAAAGGGAATGAATTCAATTAGTTCTCAATTAACGTATGGTATATTGAATACATAAAGTATAACAGGAAAGTTTGGGAGAATGAAATTGTTATTTAGTGTATTTTTATAACATTGCCAGTTGGGCATGGAGAAACCACATCCTTTCTCTGGACCTCAGTTTTCTTTTTCACTATGTGATAGGATCAGCTTAGATCACTGCTGATACTTGGAAACACTGTGATGATTGCTTATTAAGCCATATTGTGGAGGGGGTGATCAGTTTCTTCCAGTCTAGTTTCTGATCTCATAACCACTTTGAACAGTCCATGTTTAAAATATTTCAACACCTCAGTTTGTGTAATCAGAGAAATTCTGAACAAGGCCTTGATCAATTTTTTTCTTACTGGAGTTTGCATTGTTAAGAATAACATGATTCAGGATAGCTTGATAGCATTATTCAGGCAGGAGGGAGTGCAGTCGTCTCAAGGGCTTCTTACTGGTGTCTCTAAAAGTAATATCCCAGCACTGCAAGTATAATTCACTGCACACAGAATCAGGAGGCCAACAGTAGTCATGGTGTATTCATGGGCTCTGGTATGTGTATGTGTTTATGGACAAGTTGGCATCTGTGGGTAATACAGAATAAAGGCATTTTTTGCAAAGTGAATACTTTTTTCTGCCTCTCTAGGCAAACAGTCTACATATTTAAAAAACAGCAATTGCCTATTTAGATAACAAACAACATCCCTGTTGAAGTGATACAGGATATTGTATAACTTTGTTTTAATCCTAAGTATTTGGGATGCTCCAAAGCATATAAAAACACCTCTGAACCCTAAACATCTCTGAACCAGAAGGTGCCTAGAGATGATCTAGTCAAGTTATATTTTAACTTTAGTCCTTGCAGAAGCTTTGTTTTTTCCTTCTGAAAAAAAAAATGCTTAGAATCTTAGTATATGAAACATTAAATTAATCTTTAATAGCATAAATTTACAAACTCAAGTTTTATAACATTTGTTTGACATAATAGTAATACAGGAAGTCATTCTGATGAAACACATTTCTATCTCAAAAATTTGAATTTAGAACTTTATTCCACCAACATGTACTGATTTTCTCTTTGTTGTGAGAAACTGAGGCATTAAGGTACTATTTTTCATATGGATTCCAGGATATTATGAATGACAATAGCAGTCTTTTTTTCTTTTTTTTTTTTTTAAAGATTTTATTTATTATTTGACAGAGAGAGATCACAAGCACGCGGAGAGGCAGGCAGAGAGAGAGAGGAGGAAGCAGGCTCCCTGCTGAGCAGAGAGCCCGATGCGGGCCTCGATCCCAGGACCCTAAGATCATGACCTGAGCCGAAGGCAGTGGCTTAACCCGCTGAGCCACCCAGGCGCCCGACAATAGCAGTCTTATGTCAGTTTTCCGACAAAATAAAAATAAGGTTTTGCAGACCTTAGCTACATGAAATGGGATAGTCCCTGGAACGCAGTTTGGATTGTGCTGGGCTCATCCAGTCCCATTGTTTTTCAGTTGAGAAAACAGAGGAGGATAAAATGACATTTGTTGTGTGCCTATTAAGTGCTAGTGACAAGAGGTTTTGCAAAGACAGAGTCAAGATGCTTTTTGAAATATATCTCTATGTCCTTATTGATAATGATATATTTTTTTGATAATTATATTTTTAGAACCATTTTATAGAGGAGAAAAGTAAGCTGCCAAAAAGCTGTAGAGGTAGGTAGACATTGTTAGATGTATTCATGATTTTGCCTATTAGTTTAAATAGGAGTGATTTGACCAGCTGTGTGTTTTAAGTAATATATTCTGTGTATTTTACTGGTATTACTTTATAATCCTCAAAAAATTTTAAAGGAAATGAACATTTTTCCTATTTGACAAATGAGCATATCAAGGCACAACAAAGTTGTGTCACTTGGCCTAGGAAGTATGTGATGGAGAATAAGTGACAGAGCTGGAATTTGAACCCAGGTGGTTTGACTGAATATCTCTAAGCTTTTTGAGCTATACAGTTGTCAGTGCTCTGCAGCCAAAGACCATCAGAATATGCCTATGGTTCAAAAAGGTGGGCTTAGTGGTCATAGGAATATTGGTTAATATTTGTTAATATTATAGGTAATATTTGTTAATCTTCAAATAAAATCATCAGTTATTTTACCAACAAAAATGGATTTATTCAGGAATACCAGAGAATTGCAATTTGGGACATGTGTGCTAGGTCAAAACCATGGAACAAAGGAAAGGAATACCCTTTCACAGAGCAACAGTTGAAGATAGGAGGGACTGTTGTAAACAGAGAGTCCATTGGATTGGGTGTTCACAGTGTAGTGGCTTTTCTTTGGCTGAGTTGTGATAGCCTGTCATTGGCTGAGCTGTTGCTGGGAGAGGAGAAAAACCTTGCTTCTTCCAGTTGGTAGTAGGACCAGAAAGGTCTGTTTCTTCCTCTTGAGTCCGCAGTTAAGGGCATGTGGTAGGGCACGAAAGCTTGCCCTGCTGGCCTCCCAACTCTATTTTAGTGAGGTTTCTCTGTGAACTTTCAAGGGAGAATGCTCACAGAGAACAATGGACTATCTCTGTAAGATGGTGTTAGAAGGGATTTATAGGTTTGGGAACTGTTTCTGGTAATTTGAAGAGTCTTTAGGGAAGTAGAGCTTTGTTCTGGGTTGTGTGCTATCTTAGAACTGGATTATTCTGTGATTGGGTTTCTCAGGCTTGGAGGAAGGGAGTGAAGCTAGAGTTGAATTGGTAAAGAAGCAGTAGGCACCCTTATTTGGGAAGGGCAAGGAGCAAGGTTTATCTGGTCATTTTGGTCATTAGGACAATGTTCATGTTTTGTCTGTTCAGGCATGATTATGAAAGGTCTTCTTTTTATCTTGATCCATCAGATTCTGTCTGATGTTGATATTCTGTGAGGTTATGGATAGTCACCAGGAAACCGCCCAGGCCCAAGTGTTAGAGCTACGCCAGCTCCTCCCAACTCCAGTATGTAGGCCAGCGCCTAGCCATGTGGGTATGCTTTTCTGTCTTCCACCTTGTAGGGTTTCAGTTAATGTGACCTCTGTGATGGGGGTGTGGTGCCGGAGCGGGAACAGAGAAAGAAAGGATGCAAGGAGACCAGTTAGCAAGTTGGTGCTTGAGGCCAGAAGAAAGATGTTGATAGCTTGGCCTTAAGACTGGAGGTGGAATTGAATGTCAGTGGGAATCACATATTTTCTAAGAACCTAAGCTGTGATTTACTGGGATTGAGGCACAAAACCATCTGAAGAAACACAACATATTCATTAACACTTAGTCATCATGGGATAATGAGGTGGAGAAAATCTTAGGAGATACTAACTCTGCTTTGTCTTCTCTATATTCTTAGGCTACTGAATCTCTGATTTCCAAAGAGGCTGAGATTTATAGAGACATTGCCCAGGTTACTTGGATTGTTTTTGCAAACTTGTTGAAACCTTCATAAGTACTTTTTATGGGCTAAAACCCTCTTTTTTGTTGTTGTTATTGACAAAGTCCTCCCAGAGGGCATGTAGGAGTTAGATTTGTATTTGGGGATTTGCATTACATATGATCTGACCAGAACAGAGAGAAATGCTTTTGGTTATGAGTATAGTGGACATATAAGTGAGGACTAGGGAGATTTGTATGTTGTATGGAAGGGGAAATGATTCTTAAAAAAAAAAAAAAAAAGTCCATGGAACCTGCTTGTCTCCTTGAGTCTTTCAGGATTTGAAATAAGTCCAGCTTAACTAAAGAATAGTTTCAATGGTTTTTTTCCTCAACTGCCTCTCATACCTTGGCCTTTAGCATTAAAAACAAACAAACAACAACAACAACAAAAAGCCCCCACAAGATATTGGTTCTTCAAAGGGGAGAAAAGCAGAATAACTAAAACTAAATTGGGTTTTGCCTCCATATTTAAAACAACAAGATTCAAGAGAATACATTTGAAGATGTGGTTGGCTTAATTAAGCAATTCATAAATTGGGTAGCATCCTCTGTAATAAGTAAGGAGATACTTGAGGAGTTTTACAAAATTGAAGGTTGTGATAGGAAGAGAGTGGGGCAAGGAAATTATTAGCGAAAGAAAAGGAGGGATTCTTTCAGTGTAGGACACCTGTTGTGGGGGGAGATAGAATGGCAGGTTTTGTTGTTTGTTTGTTTGTTTTTAATCATGCAGATTATTTTGCTAGTGCTGGTAAGGAAATTTCAGATTGACTTTTTAAAGGTCACATTCCTGGAATAGGTTGAAACTGTAATTAGGTCTTGGTTTGCTGTTGCAGAGGACAAAGGACTCCATTTTGGCTTGTGTTTGTTTTGTTTTTAACACAACTGAATCTCTAGAGGTTTGTCAAGTCTTGTATTGTCATGTTATAACCTCATTAGAAATGCAATATGACAACTTAGATTGAATTCTTAGTGTCATAACCTTGTCAGAATTCTCATTTCAGAATCTAACCAGGATTTTAATGTTAAAACTATAGGGGTTTAAGCATCCAAGTTAAGATATGAGACAAAGAAATTAGATAGAACCCAAAATATAACTTTATTACTGCTAAGATCAGCTATGAATAATATACCACATATCTGTATGCAAGTAGGCTTTGTGACCTTCAACCCCAGAATTGGACAGTTTGACCTCTCAAGCATGGCATCATGACTTCCTTTTTCCAGGATGGCTGGAGAGAGGCTGGAAACAACAATCTCTTGAACTTCTTCACATGGGGAGAAAAGTAGGGTAGGGGGACAATTTTCCAGTATTGGGGAGGAAAAATTTCTTTCTATCCTTCAAATTTCTTCTAGCTGGTTTAAGTGATGTAGGACACATTAGGATTCAAAGCTGACTGCTAAGAAAGGATTTTTGAGATGTCTTTGGTGAAAAAAGGTGATTTTTATTAAAGCACAGGGACCGTACTCGTGGGCAGAAAGAGCTGCACTGTGGTCACAAGGAGTGGTCCATTATATACATTCAAGTTGGGAGGACGTGAAGGGTAGTGTAAGTCGCTAAGGAATTTGGAAGCAAGGTTTCCAGGACCTCGAGAGGGCTAGCTGTTGTTGGGAAATGGTCATTTATTACTGTCTAATAAAACCTGAGTCGTGAGACCCTTTGGGTGTATATTGGTAGGTCATGTGCTTGTGTGATGATTGCTAATGTGTTTCTTGGCAGGGCAGGTTGGCGGGGGGAGTGAGTAGATATAAAAGAAGTTTCCGAATGAATTTTCGTATGTTAAAATAGACTTCCAGGATCCTGAGGATTGGCTAAGATTACCTGTTGCCCTTAGCAAAATATTAACATCGAGGCAGTTGAGTCCCTAGAGGAATGTCACTGTGCCTGTTTTGAGGACTTACCATTGGGCTGTAGATAGTAAGGAAATTTAATAATTTTTCTAATGCCTTTATTTCTGACATCTTAAAAATTAAATTGACAAGAGAGAGATTAACAGTAGATAAAAACAAAGTTTAATTACGTGTGCATGAAGGCACAGTAATGAAATAGAGACCCAAAGAAATGACTGACTCTGGCAGTTTTTGTATTTTTTAGGTGAGACAATAAATGTGATGACTTGACAGGTCAAAGAAAACTTGGGTTTAAGAACCTCAGTTGGTAAGGAATCTGCACACAATTTGGGCCAGGGCAATAAATTAGTAAAAAGTATGAAGGTTTTTTTTTTTTTAATTTTTAATTTTTTAAAATTTCTTTTCAGTGTACTGGAATTCATTGTTTTTGCACCATACCCAGTGCTCCATGCAATACATGCCCTCCATAATACCCACCACCAGGCTGGCCCAACTTTCTACACCCTGCCCCTTGAAAACCCTCAGATTGTTTCTCAGAGTCCATAGTTACTTATGGTTCATTTAGTCTTTTGGCTCTGAATTTCCTGTGTCTGGCAAGAAGGATGTCTCTTCACCTCCTGGGATTTATTTTTTAGCATTCTGGAGACAAAGGAGACATCAGAGTGTTTCTCTTGCATGGGCTATTTCTTAAAAACTGTTAACTGAAAATAATCTATATGACAAAGTGGCATATTTTGAGGCAAGCTTCCTTTGGCTCCTATACCACTAATAATTAAATGAGGCAAACTTCTGTCTCATGGAATTTGTATATTCTAAGATCACCACTTAGCTTGAAACAAAGTACCACTAGTGAACATGGATTTAAATGTTTAAAACCCATTGTTTTATTTATTTGTTATTTATTATTTATTATTGTTTATATTATTTATTTATTATTTATTTATTTGACACAGAGAATAAGCGGGGGAGTGGCAGAGGGGAGGGAGAGGCAGACTCCCCAGGAGCCCAATGCAGGTCTCCATCCCAAGACCCTGAGATCATGACCTGAGCCCAAGGCAGAGGCTCAACCAACTGAGCCACCAAGGTGATCCTTGATACCTTTAGGCAAGGGCACCTGGGTGGCTCAGTTGGCTAGGCCTCTGTCTTAGGCTCAGGTCAAGGTCCTGGGATCCAGTCCCACATTGGGCTCCTTCCTCTGCAGGGTGTCTGCTTCTCCCTTTGCACCCTCCGCCCCCATTCTCTCAATCTCTCTCTTACCCTTGTTCTCTCTCTCTCTCTCTGAAATAAATACATAAAATCATTAAAAAAATAGATATTTTCAGGCAAGTAACAATGAGAACTCTCATTGGGTATGCCATTTTGGGACTGATGAATGATTTCATTGGTCAGAAACCAATGAACTTTCATTTTTTTGGAGGAGATGCCTGGTCCATGTAAATAGTGATCAGTTAAAGCAATCCCTTCCCCAGGTAGTTTCACTGAGCCACCACCCTCCTTTCTCCCTTATTCCCCACTACTTCATATCTCCTCTCTTATGCACTCATAATATTCTTGTTTCTGTTTCATAACACTTGTTAAATGCACTTACTATGTAACCTCTATAGGTATGTGGATCCAATTAGGATCTAGTTCTTTGAGGACAATTTCCATATTTATCTTCTTTGATATTGCCCTGGAGCTGATAGTCTTCCTTGTATGCATTGGTGCTCAACAAGAATATTTGTTTCGTGTTATCTCTGGTTGTTAGAACAGCACCTACAATGGTGTCTACATTGAACTCCCAGAAAACAGACTCTGAGGTGGAGATTTGCACGAGGAAAGCTTACTAAGGAGTATTCTCAGGAGATGGACCTGTCAGGAAGAGAGAAAGGCAGGACTAGGCAATAGAAGGCCCACCACTCACCTTAAGGGAAACACTGGGTTTGAAATGTCCATTCCGAGCTGTTACAAAGTAAGGTAAAGGGTGGGGCTTAAAAAAAAAAAAAAAAAAAAAAGGAAAGCTATCTTTTAGGGGAAGGGACTCGTAGTGAGGATTACAGCTGTGAACTGTCAGCAACCAAAGTTCCCAGAAGCCAGAGGACATGATCCTGAGGTGATTTTGGTGATCCTCATGGGATCCATTACTGATAATTGTCCTTTTCTGGAGGAAACAGACTGCCATATACCTAGTAACACTTGAGTAGACTAGAACCAAGATTTCTAGACTCTTCCACCCACAGCCCCTTTACTCTTGAAAGCTCAAGTCACATTTTAATTATTAAATATTTCTAATTGTTTCAGTATTTCTTTTCCTTTAGTGCCGTGGTTCTTGGTCATTCCTCTTTGAAGAATGAGGAGGTAAACCAGATAGGAAAGTGGTGGGCAGCAAAACAATTTATTAAGTGATAGTACAAAGCTCCAGAAGAGGGAGGGGACCCTAGAGGGATGCTGTTAGAGTTTCTAAGTCTAGGAGTTTTTATGAGATTGTTGGCAGGTTTTTCAATCTGATTATCCCCATCCGCCTGTCATCCCATCAGCTTTTTGTTCCCGTGATCATCTGCCTATCAGATCGTTGTTCATAGGGGAGAGGATCCTTCCAGGGTGTTGTTTCATGGCCTATGGGATCAAGAGGGTGACTGCCGCCACTGCCCTAAGCCAGTCAGCTGCAGGCCAGAGGATCAGCCTCTTTGTTTAAATATCCCACTGACTCTTGAGCTAACCCCTGGGTCTGGGTTAAGATGCCCAAGGCCATTCCCTTCATTTCTGTAAAGCCCAAAACAGAATGGGCTCTTTTTCTTTTTAGGGGTAGTTTCCTCCTAAGATAGGGGTGGTGTGGGAGGGCCATGCCCCCTTGCCCCTGCCTGCCTTTCTTCTTACTATCCTCCGTTATAATCATGTTAGATGCCTGATGTGTCCTTGAGTCATCAAGAGAACAAGGATATTCCGGACAACTGACTTGTGATTACCTGTCAAAGAACACAGCCAAGGCCGACTAGGTTACCTATGTGGATTAAGTACGTAATAGGTAACACTTAGCATTTACTAATTTCCAAATAGTGGTCTAAATCATCTGCATGAATTAAGTCATTTACTCCCTCACAATGTTATGTGATAGGTACATCCTCATTTTTATAAGAGAAAACTGAGGTACCCTTACATAAGGAATTTTCCCCTAAATGTTATAGTCAGTAATTGACAGGACCACAGTTTATACTCAGAGAGTCTGGCTGGAGAGTATATGATCTTAATATTTTGGGGGAAAAAAAATCCCTATCCCTTGATTTATTATGTACTGACTGTGTCAGGCACTGTTGTAAGCATTTTGCTGGACCTGTCTCATTTTTGCTCCTACAGTCCTTTGAGGTAGCTTCAAATATTTATCCCCATTTTAAGGATTCGGAGATAGATTCCCAGCAGCTTTGTAACCTGCCCTAATTCACACCACTAGAAAGTGGTAGGATTTAAATCCGGATCCATCCTACCTCATGGCCCTGATTTTTAGCTGGTATCTCCCATGTTCTGGCTTTTATGTTTTGATAAAAAGGCCAACAAGGCCTCATGGTGACATTTTCAAGTTCTTGTCAGGCAATTGAAGTTGTTTACTGGGAAGGTTAAGGTCTTGAAGGAGTGTCCTCATGTTTCCACAGGTCTTCCAAATTCTTGCATATTTTTCCTTCTTACAGAAAGTCACTTGAGTGACTGGAGGAGGGCTGTCTGGGTGGCTCAGTTGGTTAAGCATTGGACTCTTGATGTCAGTTCAGGTCTTGATCTCAGGGTCCTGAGTTCAAGCCTGCATTGGGCTCCATGCTGGACATGAAGCTTACTTAAAAAATATGCAAGAAGGAAATTAACATTTATTGGACATTTTATAAGTGCCTGATACCTTCCCTATATATTATACATTATACATATTATATATATATTATACATTATATATACCATACATTATTATAGTGAGAAGCAACACACATTAATTCTAACCATATGATAATACAATGCCCCTACTGCCAACCCTGTAAGTTACACATCAGTGGGGGCAGGAAGGAGAAGGGGTATATTCTGTCCCGAGGAATGGAGCTTTTCTCTGGGAGTTGGTTAACAAGGCCATGGGGGAATGAAACCCAGACCGCAACCTTTATAACATTGTAACAAACCACCTGAACTATTCACCACTTTTAGAAAAAAAAAAGTTTCTAGAATCAAAACAAGTTCTTCCTTAGATACTGGTCAGGCATCCTATACATATTTTAATTTCAAACTTCTGAACACTATGTTTGCATGTAGGGTAAAGGAAATCTTGTCCTGTTGTGGTGTTCACTTAAAAGAAGAGCTACAGATAGTCTTTGTCATGGATTGTAAGACCTGCTGAACACCTGCCTGATTCCTTCACCTGATTTTGACAAGAATGACCAGGCAGGTGATTTACATGGGTGCGGTAAGGGAAGCTGACAAGGGTTTGTTGATTGAGCCTGGCAGGGTTCAATTCCAGGAATGACTTTGTGCTGACATCAAATAGCGGTGATTTCAGGTTTATGACAGTTATCAGATATAATGATGTGGAATGGGACCGAATTGTACCATAATAGCAATAAAAGTCAACCTGGAAGGAGAGAGAGGCTTCCATCTGTTTTGCTGTTGCTCAGGGAGCTTCATTGTGCACATTTGAGGCAGTGCCATGACTGTGAGGGACCAGATTTTGTGATTCTCCCTAAGTGGAGTCTCAGGCCACCCCGACTGCTGGGGTCACAAGGGACTTGGACTATGACAGCTGTTTCCTGGCCAGACATCAGTTGTCACATTCACAGTCAACATTGATGGTTGCCTCCATGGGAGTTCCACCAAGGGAGATGAGGGAAGGTTTGAGCTGGCTGGGTGAGTGTCGGTGACATTAAAATAGAGCCACTGCTGTGCAAACCACACGTGATGATAGCTCTCCGCTTGTATCTACTCAGAGGCTTCCCTTCTGGGGTAGCTGGAGAATGATCCCTGACATTTTTCTATAGGGTGTTTGGTGTAATACTTCATCCTATCTTATGCACTCCCAAACAAACAACAAACAAACAAAAATCAATGGTTGAATGTGCCTGAAAGATACGATTTCTTTCCTTTATAAGTTAACCTCACACCTGATTATACTAGAAATCTCAAGAAGTCCTCCCTGTTTACCTGAAAACCATAAACACTTAGAAGACCACGGAGAATTTTTACCTCAGTATCCCATGGACTTATTTTTTTAGGAAAACATTTCTCTAAATAACTTTAGAAAGCCATGCCTCATTAGCTGCCAGTGTTCAGATGGAGGTGATTTCTTGTTACATGCAAGATGTGAGCAGTGCTGAGCCTCCCCTGAATTTGAAATCTCACCCCTCGTCAGAGCTGGGAGGATGCTACCGCCTGCTCAGAGGTGGCCACTAATCTGGAGGAAGCATTGCCTGTACTTAGATGATGAGCCCCTTGCTAAGCTGAAAAAACAGTGTTCCCAATGCAAGGGATTTCTCTTTCTGAGGGTTGTTTAAGCCAATTTTTAAGTCTTATTTTATGTTCAGGAAAGGAGTGTTGTGTGGTCTGGGGGAGAGTGTGGGCTGAGAAAAAAAATCTGTTCTCCATCTTTAGGGATAAAGGAAGCCAGATGGACATGAAAGGGACAGTGTGTAGGAGAACTCACTGAAACTTTAGAATCTTTGCCGTGTGTTTTGTTAGCGAAAGCCCTTTGAGGTCCTGGGGTAAGTTAAGAGAACACTGAGACCTCCTGGGCTGGCCATCACACAGGAGACCTTATCATCCCCTTTCAGACCAAGAACTTATGGCATCATCAGTAGTATGTTGCTGTAAGCCTATCTCAAAACTCTTGGGGCACCTGGGTGGCTCAGTGGGTTAAAGCCTCTGCCTTAGGCTCAGGTTGTGATCCTAGGGTCCTGGGATCAAGCCCCCCATTGGGCTCTCTGCTCTGTGGGGAGCCTGCTTCCTCCTTTCTCTCTGCCTGCCTCACTGCCTACTTGTGATCTCTGTCTGTCAAATAAATAAATAAAATCTTAAAAACAAAACAAAACAAAACAAAAAAACTCTTGGCCAAGTCTTACGTAGTTCTCAAGAGTGTTTTTTGATGGCTCAGTCTTCTCTCATTGTGAGCCTTGTAGTTACACAACACTTATATTCAGGAGGAGGCTTTATTTATTTTAAAAAAGGGAAGATTGATTGATTGATTGATTGATTTATCAGAGAGTGAGAGAGAGCTGGAGCACAAGCAGGCAGAGTGGCAGGCAGAGGCAGAGAGAGAGGCAGGCTCTCCGCTGAGCAAGGAGCCTGATGCGGGACTCAATCACAGGACCCTGGGATCATGACCTGAGCCAAAAGCAGTGGCTTAACTGACTGAGAGATCTTGAGGCTTTAGTTTCAAGTAACTGAGCTGCAACTTTAACTGCTTCAAGCCCCCCCAAAAGAATTTTGGGTCTTCAGGAAGGTTCAGGAATACTGTTCATATGCAGCTCGGTTCAAGGGCTCAAGCGATTTCTTTGGGTCTTAGAATCTGCCTCTTTCTTATCTCTCTCTTTTTGTTCCTCTCTCTCTTCCCACAGTTTTCCCCTTCTCCCATACCTTTCCTCTCCCAGTCTCCATGATTCTAATCTGCATTCATCTGAGCTGGCTGCTATTTCAGGCACGCCTTCTCCGTAAAATGGAAAATAGCTCTGGAAACCCCAGATTCACATTTTCACAGGTTAGCAACAAAACCGAAAAAACACTTTGTTTCCTAAGATTGCTAGCAAAGTCTTTGAATTAGGTTTTTTTAGGGCCAGTTTGAGTTACAGCCTCCCCGCGCCTCCCCGCTAGACCAACAACTGTGGCCAGGGTGATAGAACCTGCTGACCGGCTAGGTCAGGTCACAGCCTCACTTCTGGTCCTGGCTTGAGGGTCAGCTGGACCACAGGGCCTGAGAGGAAGGACCTTCCCCCAAGGAAGGTTGGGGTGCCATGACCAGAAAAGGGGCAAAGGCACTAGGAAGAGAGAAACCACAGACGTCCTTTGAAATAGTAAAATTTCTCACATCATATGATGGGGGTCTGTGGAGGGGAAGCACTAGAGGATGTTTTATCAAGAAAGAAAGGTTAAATCAGGTGCTTTTGCAAACATTTCATACAAATTCTGTTGGTTAGCAACCTCCTTGGGGGTTTCGCGGGGTGAAATCTGAAACCAGTTCCCATATAAGGAGGGCAGGGAGAGACTGAAAGAGGCAGGTTGTTCTAGATGGGTAGGTGGCAGGTTCAATAAATAAGGGAACTTAACATATGAGGATTGTCTTGGGCAGCCAAGAGACCAGTGGATCTCTCTACGTGCCCACCAAGTCTTCAAGTTTATACAGAAGTTCTAATTAGGTCAGTCACATGCACCATCCAGGTCGTCTTCATACCACGTCACTCTCTCAAGGTTGTGTCCTTGAGGCAGTTTGTAGGAGCAGGGAAGTCAAGTGAATGCACATTCCAAGGACAGGGAGGAGGTGAAACGCCTCTGATTTTGAGGGGTCAGCTCATGGGTTAACCAGCAGTCATGTCCTCTCAATGACCTCCCCCAACACACCCCTGCAGGAGAAACCAGGGAGATGCTTGTATTTTTTTGTTTGAATCAAGGTAACTTAATGTTGTTACGTTTGTTTCCACCCCCAACCCTCACTCCTGTCTTTTCCTCTCTGTCCTGTTTGTGTCCCAGGGCTCAGGCCCCTACGAACTTTATCTCCTGGTCTTTCTTGAGCTCAGATTTGCAACTGAGTTTGGGCTGTGAGAGGCATGGGGCAGGAGACTGGAGTGTGGGAAGAGAGGGGTTGGGGTCTCTTTATTCTGTCTCAGAGCTGTAAATCAGCAGGGGCTGCAGTTGACTCAACTGTGAGTCCTTCCTGGCCACCCTTATTTGGTTTCAGTGACACCATTTTCTCCGCTTGTCCCTACAGCCTAGAGAATTGGTTATGACACTCTTGGTTTCCTGCAATTGTTAGTACTACAGTTACTTACCATGGTTTTCAGAGGCCCAGCAGTTGCCCCTATCTCTCTAAGTAGTACTTTGCTGAACTTCTCTTTAGAATCCCATCTGCATGTGCCTTTTCTTTCTTCTGTCTGTGATCCTTATCGATAGACACTGCAGAGTTTTCGAGAGGAATTGAGACTTTTCTCCCTCCCCTTTCATTGTTAATGGGTATAAATATCTAGACTAATATGGATTCTGGAGGCTAACTAGGGGAAAGGGGAGAAAGGCCTTTTGGAAGATACAAAGGAAATGAATGCTATCATATGGTAAACCTGTTTATAAATAAGGAGCAAGAGAGGCTTGTAAAATTAGCCTATTCCGGAATGATAGGAGATAACCCAGTACTTAACCCTAAGTCATCCTGGATCCTAGATGCTTGATGCTAAATGAGGAATTAAGAATGTTTTCCTAGTTCCAACTGGGACCATTCTCATAGACACTTGTCCATGCTTGTCATTTTTATTACCTTGTTTACATCGCCATGTGACGAGTCTGTGTTTTAGGAGAAGCCAGTGGGGGAGGGGAGGGGCGCTGGAGAGACTCCATCCTGGGGATAGAGTTAGAGGTGGCAGCTCTGGAGAGGAAAAACAGGAAAGAAGACTCAGTGCTAGGAGCCCATGGGAAGGAAAAAGAAGGTGCATGGATAGCTGGCCAGGGAGAAAGAAGGTGAGGTCAAGCCCGCAACTGGCAGGATTCCCTTGTGGGTTTTTGTAAGGACTTGTGACTTGGTTTCAGCCCGGTTGCCTAGATAGGCCATGTGAGGAATATTTGGGCCTGGATCTCTCAGATCTCTCAACCCTGGGCTTCCCCTGGATGCTGCTGGTGAGCCCATGCCTGTGTCAAGGGCACGTAAGGGAGAAGTTATGACTGCCACACTCGCTGGGCATGCTTCAGTAGGGGAGGCTATGTAGTATGACAGAGAGGACCATGGGCTGGGGTTGAAAGCTGTTACATCGGGTTTCTAATTTGTTTTTGACTTGAGGATAACTTACTGAACTTGTCCAGTTTCATTATCCCCAGCCAGAAAATAGATTAGCATTATGCTCTTTCTGGTGTTTTTCTCATAGAGTGTGAGACATGAAATCAGACTTAGAAGCAAAAGACTTTATTTTAAGGCTTTTTTTTTTTTTTTTACATCAACAATCTAGTTTCTATTTTCTCACAATCACTGGTTTGATATAAAAAATATTTATGTGTATCCATAGTCACAGCAATGTGATAAACACTGTAATCAAGGAATGAGTAAATATCTCTGAGAATGGAAAGGAAAACCCCTTAACCTTGGTAGGGGTACTTCTTAAAGGGTAATAAGGCAGACGAATGAGGGAAGAGACCAGGTATTCCAGACAGACAATGGAGCGAGCATAAAGGGTACAGGAAGACACCAAAAGAGCAACAACCACATGAAACACTGTAGCCAGTTAGACCAATTGGGACATGAACAGTGGAGGACCATACATGTCAAGCTGAAGGCTTTGGATGTACCAGCATTTTCCAAAGTATGTCCCCTAGAACGGTCCTGGGAGATAAACACTGATCACATAAAAATGGAAAATTACCCCACTTTGTCAATTTCCTAGAGATTTACAATGCACATTAACATATTAAAAGTTCTCATAAGGACTGCAGTAAAAACAATCATCTGTTTAATCTTGTTTTATTCAGTTTTGTCGACTCTTACTTAAACACGTAGCTCTTCTGAAAACAAATGCATTTTTATCTCTTAGAATTAATGATCCACAGAACTCGTTTTAGGGAAACGGTACAGGGAGATTATCATAGGGAAATGACATGATTACATCTGGCTTTTAGAATGATCATACTAATGGCCAATGTGGACAAGTGGATTAGAATGGAAAGATGAACGCCAAGGACCAATAAAAAGCCTTCTGTGGTAATCCTGGAGAGTGAGGACAGGATCTTGAGCTAAGGCATTAGCAAGGGGAGCTGTGAAAGAAGCAGATGTTTGAGGTGTAATCAACCATTCAGTACTTGATTGATTGAATATGGAGAGTTAATAGGCTATAAAACTCAAACATATTTTAAATATTATTTATCAGGCATATAGTATAACAGCAGCAAAACCAACACTGACAGAGTGCATATTGCATACCAGGTGATGTTCTAAGTACTTGTAATAAATTGACCAATAAATTCTGTGCAACAATCCTAGGAGAGGGATCCCGTCACTTCATAGATGGTAAAATGGAGTCACACCGAGGTATAATCATATGCCCAAGGTCACAGCCTTGATAAGTGGAGGAGTCATGAAACTATGGCTTAGTGGGCTAATCCTGACCCTTCACCTGGTTTGTATGGCTTGAGAACTGAGAATGGTTTTTATTTTTTATTTTTCATTTTTAGCATTTTCATATGGTTGGGAAAAAATCCAAAGAAGAGTAACATTTCATGACATGAGGAAATTCTACAAAATTTAGATTTCCTTGGGGGCACCTAGGTGGTTCAGGTTCAGTTGGTTAAACACCTGCCTTGGCCTCAGGTCATGATCCCCGGGTCCTGGAATTGAGTCCCACGTTGGGCTCTCTGCTCAGCAGGGAGCCCGCTTTTCCCTCTCCCTCTGCCCTTCCTCCTTCTATTTCTTTCTCTCTTGCACACTTTAAAATAATAAATATAATATATTTTTTTAAAAGCAAATTTAAATCCCCATAGATAAAGTTTTATTGGAACACATCCACACATGGTCATTGCTGTCTTGTCTTTGGCGGCCTCTGGTCTCAACAGCAGAGTCAAGGCATTGCAACACAGTCCTGATGGCCTGCAAAGCTGAAAATAGTATCTATCCCTTATGGAAAAAGCTTGCAGACCCCTAAATTAAGTGGCACAGGCAGCCTTCAAATCTGAGATTCACAGCCATTTCCAGCCCCTCTAGACAAAACCCACCCAGGCTCTGGAAGTGTAGCCGTAGGACTCCGTGTGCTTTCTGAGAGCTCAGACTGGTGAGAGATGGGTAAGTCAACAGTCATCTGAGCATCAGGATGGCAGTTGTCACAGTGTGGGAAAGACACAGGTAGGGTCTTAGGATCTGAGACCATTCCTAAATTGGTCTTGGGAGGGGGCAGGATATATCAAGGAAATTGAGCCAAAGATGGAAATGAGACATTCAGAGAAAGATAAAGTGGTGAGACAAATGTTGTCCTAGCAGGAAGCTTTCCCAGCAGCCTGTTTCTCCTTTCACATGGTCCTTAATCATTGGCCAGAGAGGGAGCCCAAGATTCAAGAACACCTAGTAGGAAGAAAGAGAATGAATTGCACTCAGAGGTTTCAAACCATGTTTTGGGGGAAAATAGAGGCTCTTGTGTTAAAATAGAAATTGAAAGTGGTCACTGGGAGCTTTGTCAGTTTTGTTTAATAGTAGCAAGCGAGTGATAGATTCGACAAGAAAACAATTTCTCCCATTCAGGGATGTTGTGAGCCGCTTTACTACAGAAACACGTCTCATCCCAATACCTTGATCAGATCTGTTTTACTTCCAGCTGGGAAGAGGCGCATGTGTAAGTGCACCTGCCCAGCATGTTCTGGTGAGAGCACATGCGGTCGATGTCTGCTGCAGAGTCTGCATTGTCCTCAGTGCTTCTAGAAATGGCTCCCCGTCAATGGCAGGTAATGAGCACGTGAAAGTAAATGCTTTCTTTACATTTATTATGATGTGTTCCAGCATCCTTTGGACAGCCTGACTAACTTTTTACTCCAGGGTAATATTTGCTCATCTAAGAAATTAGGCTCAAAGTGAAGGGAGAAACGAGGTGAAGCCGGTATGCAATGCTGACTTGAGTTTTTTGTGTCCATGACACAGGGAAACCTCATTAGTCTGCATAGTCTGCATGGCCAAGTTTGTTTAAAAAGAGCATCAGAGGACTGGATGTGGCGGCTGGGTGTCAGGTTTCTGCTTGCTGTTAGCCATCATGGGACCCGAACCTTTTGTTCTCATATTCAATAAATATTTATTGGGTGCTTGCTTCACCTGTCCAGGCAACAGGAACACCATGGTGTCCCAAACCCAAGTGGTCTCTGCCACCATGGGGGAGCATGTAAAGTCTTATGGGGGCCAAAATGCCAATCACACAGTCATACAATAGAATAGAAACCTGAACTGTGGTGAGTTCTATGTGGGAGAGATTCCTGTGCTTTAAGAGTATGTAACAGGGAGATTTGGTCTAATCAGGAAGGGCAGGAACTTGAAGAAGTGGAATCTGTCTGAGATTTTAAGATGAGCCTGAGTTACATATATGAAAAGGTGAGGGGTGGCACCTGGGTGGCTCAGTGGGTTAAGGCCTCTGCTTTCAGCTCAGGTCATGATCCCAGGGTCCTGGGATCAAGCCCCACATCTGGCTCTCTGCTAGGCAGGGAGCCTGCTTCCTCCTCTCTCTCTGCCTGCCTCTCTGCCTACTTGTGATCTCTGTCAAATGAATAAATAAAATATTTTAAAAAAAGAAAAGAAAAGAAAAGGTGAGGGGACAGAGTTGCAGGCAGAGGAAGACTTGTGTCAGCTTTACAGGTGCAGAGCTGGTTTCTAAATGCCAGGATTGTTGTCTTCATTCTACCGGTCTGCCTTTGCCCTATCATGTGACTCATAGGCCTTTACTTGTGGTTTAATTGACTCATTGGGCTCATTGGGTCAGCAGTCTTTATTGAGAACTATGTGCCAAGCTTAATATTGAGATGGAAACCGTGTGATCAGCATTCCAAAGCTCCTACTCCTACATTCACTGAGCTCTTGCTTGACGCACTGAGATCTGTGGGTGGATCCCAAATGTGCCGTTCATGTGGCTGGCAGCCGGGGCAAGTTATCTAGTTTCTCTGAGACTTGGGTTCCAATGTATTTAAAAATAAAAAGGCTAGTGGTATTTATCTAACCCAATCATTGGGAAATTGAGTGACGTGCTGTGGCGTGTAGTACAGCCAGGATGAAGTAGCAACTCAACGAGTGTTTGTTGGCCAAATAGTGGAGTTTGTCTGGGGCCCATTTTGGGATTTACAGTCCAGCCTGGTCCATCTCAGTTTATGCGCAGATCATAACATTCTTCTTCAACTGTCTGCCCGCCCGTTCTGTTCTTTTATTAGGCTCAGAAATAGATTTATACCATTATGAACTCTAGCCATTCCTTTTCTGGTCAAAGCATGAACCCATGATCCAAGAATTATGTTATTTATATATTTCTAGCAACTGCATAATGATTGGTCCAGCTAGATACTCTCGGGGTGAGGGGAGGGGGACAAAGATGTTCATACGGTTATAATCTGTGAGTATTCAAATGGATTGACGTTTGGAGAACCCATGAAAACTGCTGATTATTTTAGGTCAACCCCTGAGAGCAGAAATGCTTGCACAGAGCTCTGCCATCTTTGTCATGTTTCCTAATTTAGAGAAAATCAAATTCTATCCAAATAATGTTCTTGCCTTCAATGCCTACATCTGCATGGCCTCTAGGAAGACTATCATGCTTCATTTTATTAGGAAATAGGATTACGTCCATGATGGAACCATGCATTTTGTTGTTTGATGCCTCCAAAACCTGAGATTATAGAATCCAGGTGTTTGCCTACAGGATAAAATAATCACAGTTGCACTCCCCCTTCTTCAGAAGATCTCTTCTAAAATTTTGGCTTTGGGGAGATAGGATGTAGAAGAAACAAAGCAAATAAGTCCAAACAGCACAACTTATAGACTTTACTTAAATGGAAGAAACACTCATGGATTTGTGCCCCCTCAGAGAAAGGATCAGAATGTTCTGTTTGCTGGCACAGGCTTCCTGGAGCATCATCTAGTCTTGGGGCTCAGAGGAAAAATGAGGCCCCTGCTGCTAGCCAACAGATTGTGTAATTATATATTAGCAATTTATCCCAGAGAAGTAAACTTTCTTGGGATAACCCACTGCTACTTCACCACCTTGTGCTCTTCTGTCTTCCTTTCACTCATTTGTCTATGATTTGTAATAGCTTATTTAGAGGCATGCTGTTAAAATCTGTTTTTCTCCAGACTTATCTGGTGACTAAATGGGTATTTAATAAAAATGATAGATAAGGAAACAAAATGGATGAGAAAATATGTAGAAAAACATGCATTACCTTCCAGATTCTTGCTTATTACTTTCTTTCTTAACATGAAGAAGGTACCCTCTCAGATCACCATCCTCATGAAACCATTTTCTCAAGAATCTTGGAGTCTTCACCTCCCTTGGTGAGCACCTCCCTCTGAGCAAAGCTTCTGCAGAGTAACTAAGACATGCATTGATTGGATAGGCAGGCACAAGCCCTGGGAAGCAGGTGGTGGGGAGCACAGTGACATGGCTTGGGGTAGTTTGTGGGGAGGTAAGCCCGCTGAAGGTGGACACAAGGCACTGGGGCACAGCATACTTCTGGTGTCCCCTAGGTGCTTAAGAGAGATGAAATCTCTGGTTTTGTTGCACTGAAACCGTGCCAGTGTGAATTTGACATGGAGCCCTGAGCCATGTTAACAAGCCAGGGTCTCTGAGGTTCCAAGGCCTAATGTGGCGCTAACATGGGTGATTTTGCTCTGGTTTATGTCCTTGCTGTAGATTTCATTCTTCCCGCTGCTCCAGGCACATGGCCTACATATTTTCCTCCAATGCAGCAATTCTCCACCAAGGGAGATTTGCTCCCCAGGGGACTTTGTGCAATGGCTGAAGACATTTTGTTGTCACAACTGGAGGAAAATGGGGTAGCGCTGGCAGGAGGTGTAGGATGCAGCCAACATTCTACGGTGCACAGAACAGCACCCCATAACAAAAACTATCCAGCCCAGATATTACTCATGTCAAAATTACTGAACTCTGCCTAATAGGACAAATTTGTTCCTGCTTCAGTCTCTGTCCTGGGTTTCCCTGTGTCTAAATCTTTCTTCCTTCTTACCTCCTCCCAACTGGCTCTTGGCACGCGGCCTTAACGTGAGTGTCATCTCCTTGGAGAAAATGACTCCAGTTAGCACAGGCCTTCCCCTTCCACTTTTGATACACTTCGCCCACCCACCATGCTTTTTATTGACTTTTTTTCTTTCAGAGCACTTAGCCTTGTGAATTATGAGCTCCTCAGTAAAGATAATCACTTTTATGAAGCGTGCATTTTGCTTTTCACAAAGCAAAGAATTTACAAATGCGTTTGAATTTTTGATACATTTTCCTTTTATTGCCTTTACTGTGCGGGAAAAGCTTTCAAACACCAACAAACCCCTTTCACTTGTTGAAAAATGCAGAATCATTGTGCAGCAGTAATTAATTTTTTTTGGCTTTCACCTAATTAAATTTGTGCAAAGAATGAAGGAATAGCTTTATCATCCACAGGAGAAGCAAGTTGTTCACACCTGACTTCAATCACTCTGAGTAACTACTTCATTAAGACATAAGCAAGCCCAGTGACAGATCATTAATTTTCGTGGATATAATCTGGGAAGCCAAATGTTTGTAGAAGGGGAGTCTGGCAAGAAAGGCATAAATGTATTAGCACTTATTAAAAATAAGCTGTAAGTCTGTTTGCATGCTGCCTCTGTCATGTTATGAATTAATCGCTTCAATGTAACCACCGTAATAAATACATATCACAGTGTGTCAAGGAACTAAAAGTAGTTAGTGTCTTCATCTTCTGCACAGTCTAGGTCTTTTACATTCTTGATTTAAATATTTTGAGTCTAATGGAAAGAATAACATGGAATCAGAACCAGGAACATTTGTCCTCTTTCTCGCTATAATTTGACTGTTTTTGCTGTTTTGAAAGGATGAAAGAGAAGGCAGAGGGTACCTGAAAGGCCTTGTGTTCTGTCTGGGATGGTGAATGTACTGTCTTTAGTACCACACCCATCAGATAATTTTTAAACATAATTGTCCCCATATTTCAAAGGGAGTATTAAAACTCAGAATAAAAGTAGGATTATTAGCAAATTGTACATTTCTCCAAACCAGTTTTAAGGGAAAGATCTTCCTGTCTCTGAATTTATCTGTTCTTTCTGAGGAATTACAGTCTGCGGATACTAATACCACCATGCTAATGGACTAATCTATTGCTCTTACAAGACTATTGCATCAAATTAGATAATGATCTCACAAACTTCAAGTACTTTAACAACATTAGCTCTAACTAATGGAAGGAACCTCTCTATCTTGAAGGCTGAAGTCTGTCTTCTGTCTCTCTTCCTCTCTGGGGCTGGTATCTGCTGATGCCAGCTTGATGCTTTGTTACAGAGACTTTGCCTGGTAACCTACATGTGGTCTGGATGTAAAAATTGAATTAGAATTAAGATGTGTGCTATTTAGAAATCAATTTAGTAGAAAGACAACAGCTTTTAGGGTCAAAGCTACATCCGAATATTGGCTCTAACACTTGTGAGCCTAGTGGGTAATTTATATTGCTTCTTTAGATATCAGTTTTTTCATCTGAAATAAACAAACAAGAGCAATGATTTGGTGAAAGTTTACTGTAGCATACTGGCACATAGAAAATGCTCAGTCAACAGTGGTTCCTTTTCCTATAATAGTTGTCAAATGGATTTTAGGGGTCACTTTGTCCTCAGTGCTTCTAGAAATGGCTCCCCGTCAATGGCATCCTGAATTCTGTCTTTGAGGGCATTATATTTATACACTGTACAGAGAAATAGATAACTTAAATATTTAAAACTAGGACTTTCCTCTCAAATTCCTGGGATAGTTGGTGGTTCTGGATAAATTTATATAGCAAAGACCATATTTATTTTTCTTTGTCTTTTTAAATCAGAGTAATAGCAGTTTATGGTGCTCTCTCTATGTAAGTATGCTGACTGAAAAGAGAAGAAATAACTCCCAGAACTAGACATGACGGCTTCCTTTTTTCACCTTTATATCCCAAACAACTATGTCATAGCAAAGAAGGTTAGAAATGGGGTAATAGGAAGTGAGACAGTATAAATTAGGTGAAGGCATCACAAAATACTGGAAAGTCAGAGAATGTAGGTTCAAATATTGGCCTGTGACTTAAAGGCTGAACAAATATGGACAAATAACTTGATCTTTTTGAGTCCCACATTTTTTATTTATAAAATGGTAATCATAATCATTCTTCTCTCTGAGGTGTGGTACTAGATAGGTCTTCATGAGGATTTAATAAGATAATGTAAGAAAAGCCCTTAGTGCAGTGCAGAGCACAGAGAGATTGGAGTGAAAGGCTCATAATAACAATAATAATGATTGTTTTATTCAAGGAAATACACATTCATGACAGCTGGTCTGGGGTTAAACTCTCCTTCAGTTGCATGTTCAGATTCTCCTTTGTCCATCGAAGCCACTAGCCGAATTCCCTTTGAGGAGGATGTGCATGAGTAACCCCTGAGAGCAGATGTGAATGCTGCCCAGAGGACGGGTCCACCTGGTGTTGGAAAGCTGTAAGATCATCCTGTATTGGCTAACTTCCTTAGTTCTGAACCAAAGACCCTTACTCTGTGAAAGTTAAGCTGCAATCCTAATTTTACATTTTTATTAGCTCTAATTCATGAACATCCTGCTGATGTATGATATTTGCCTGAAACTACTTCATGCAAACAATGTGGTCCCGAGAAATAAGCTGAAGATAGTGAGAGAAAGTTTTCAAATGGAGTGGTGTGACTTCATCTGAGAGCATTCCATTACGGGGCGAATTGCGTTTGTCCCTTCAGCACTCTAAATGTGTTGCTGTCCTAAGTCTGAAGGGGAAAAAGGTCATGTCAAGTTTGATGATGATCTTCTTGACTTTAATATTCCTCCAGATGCTCTCGAGATGTGACACCAAACCCAGACACTGTGAGAGAGAGTTTCCTCACTCGGTTTGTCTGTTCATTCTCTGGCTAGCTAGGGTCTTCCATCCTGTCCTCTTCTCCTTTGTGTAAGTGTTAAATCTTTTCTTCCAAAGGACACCTGTAAGAACAATGTGTGACCTGCTTTTGCAATATAGTGTTGGTAAAGGTAAATATCCCATTATGCTCTTCCCATATTATTCACTTAAACAGAAATTGTTTAGTCAAGCATGCTCCCTTTCAGCCAAGGATTCAGAGGTGAATGAACTTATATTCTAATAGATGGTTTGTGACAGGTGGCTCTCATGGCACCATATTCTTTCCCATTGTATTTGTTTCCTGGTTCTGCTATAACAAAGTAACAAAAACTGGATGGTTTAAAAAAATTCCTGTCTCACGATCCCAGGGTCCTGGGATTGAGCACCGCGTTGGGTTCTCTGCTCAGCAGGGAGCCTGCTTCCCCCACGCCCCCGGTCTGCTTCTCTGCCTACTTGTGATCTCTCTGTCTGTCAAATAAATAAATAAAATCTTAAAAAAAAATTACTGTCAATTCTGGAATAGAGAAGACTGACATAAGGATGTCAGCTAGACCATGACCCCTCTGAAAGTATTAGGGAGAGGTCTGTTCCAGGACTTTGTCCTGTCTTCTGGTGGTCCCTTTGTCTTCCCATGGCTTCCTCCGTGTGTGTGTGTGTTTGTGTGTGTGTGTGTTGAAATGTCCTCCTTTCTAAAAGGACATCAGTCATTTTGGATGAGGGCCCACCCTGATGTCATCATTTTAACTTGTTTACTTCTGTAAAGGCTCTATCTCCAAGTAGGGTCACATTCTGAGGCAATGAGGTTAGGACCTCAAATACCTTTTTCGAAGGATACAATTCAACTTATAACACCTCTCTGCCTTGCAGGCAATGTGAATGCGCTATAAAACACTGTTAGTACCAAATCTGAGTGTGCTCTCAAAATGTTTGCAGTTGATAGGCAGCAATTTCTGACCAGATAAGATTCCTTTCTTGGGATTACATCTATATAATGATGAGACTAAGTCCCGGCTTCAAATCTGTGCTATTTCTTTTCCTACAAGGAAAGGAACTGTTTAGCAAATCTGGATTTATCTTTGTTCTGTATGAACAAATAGCTTAACTTCAATAAGCCTCAGTTTCTGTTGTTGAGAAAGTAGGTATTAAAACCAATCTTAGGAAATTTTGTACAGATGAATTGAAATACCCCATATGAAGGTATACATACTTAGCAGGCAGTCATATACTACAAATTATCCCTTGCTCTTTCTATATTCAAGTCTTGGGAGAGGACTGTGAACTTCAGAAGTGAAAGAAAATTATCTCCTCCCTTTTTACAATTAGGGAGATCAAGAACTAGAGATTGATAGATGACCTTCTCAGAAAAAGAAGAAGAAAAAAAAAGATCTAAGTTCCTTCTCTTTAGTTTTTTGGTTGAATTATCTTGAGAAAAATAATTGTTTTATCTTTGTCTTCCCAGTTAATACAGCAAAATTCCACACACTAAAAATAGAATGATAAAGGATAATGAAAAATTTTTGTAGGATTTCTTTATATGAGTTCAGCTCTTGGGTAAGATACTTCTATAGCTTTTCCCCAAGCCCATCATTGGCTTTTCTTGGTGCTTGTTGATTTGTTTTACTTGAATCTCAGAGTAATCTTATTTCTGGCAGGATCCATCTGTTACCCTTTGCTCATGAACACTATGTATTATTCTTGACAGTATAATGTACATAAAATTTAATGTATTTTAAAAAGTTGATCTCAAACAACAAACATTAGTTATTAAAACAGTGGTTCTCTTACAATTATTTTCATCTCTGATATATGATCTGACTAGGCAGCTCCTTTGGGTGACATAAATGGGACATGTTGACTGACTTGTAAACACAGGACCATTCATATCCATTTGGGCTATGTTTTTGGATCCATGTTTTCTTACCTCTAACCAGAGGCTAGATAAATTTGTTCGCTCAATGATAAAATTAAGAACATGGTATTTATCTTTAAACTCTTAAGCCAGTAGAAAGCTGTACCATGTAATAGCAGGGATCAGAGACCTCTTCCTTTGCTACACTGACCTGCAAAAGCCAGGAAGTAAATTGGTTTGCCTCTTGTCATCTCCCTGCCCAAAATGAGACTTTTGGTCAAATACAAATTCAACTTTTACCGAGTCTACAGGTGTATTCTGACTAAAACTGGAGGGGGGGGGGATTCTATTTCTGTTTTTTTAAATGTCTTTAGAGCTATGCTTTCAGAAAAAACGGTGGCTGTTTGGAGAAAGACTACACAGCTGTGTGGCCAACTGGGGTGCTAACATTGAATCTGAATGCCCCTTCAGGTTCCATCTGGGCTGACATTTAACTTCACCTTCTCAGGACAAGAGGTTAATTTTTGAAGTATTAGAATTATGGAGATGAATTTGTGAGGCTGCTCATTATTAAGATGCCTTTGGCTCTTCATCTGGGCTAGAGACAGCAGACATTAATGATGATAATCCATTTTCTTCCAGGGGGAATCAAGGTCTGTAGTTTCAAGCTTGACCAATTACTTTATGAATTGTTCTCTTTTTTTTACGTTCCTAGAGAAAAGATTGGGGACCTCTACAAACACAATGCCTTCCGTCGCCTGAGATGGAAAAGCCAACCAAAGATCTTAGCAGAGTGTACAATGGATCCATTCCTTCCTCTTAGGTTAGCTGTGATAATTACAGCAAGAACTTACTATTGATCCCGCCTCTGTGCTAAGCCCATGACATACATTGTTTCATTTAATCTTCCCAACACCCATGTAAGATAGAAACTATTATTAGATTTCTTTTATGAATTATCAGGGAGTTTAAATAACTTTGCAGGATCCTGTGGTTGGTATGTTGGCAGAACCAGGACCTGGGAACGAATCCTTCTTACTCTAAAGCCTGTGTTTTCAGCACTTTGGCTATCTTGTCTCCTGGAGAGGTTTGGAAATAATGATAGTTCTGACTGTGTAACACACAGAGTTGCGAGGCATTCAACCTCACAACAATCCTAGGTCATACACAAAAGCATTATCCCCCTCCTACCGAGTATTATCTTCCTGTCCCTCCTTATAGTGGGGCATAGGGAAACTGAGTGACTTGACTGATACTGCTCAGTTAATAAATAAATGGTAGCCAGGAGACTCAAACCCAGGCAGTCTGCTATCAGAGTCTATGTTCTTGGCCCATCTACACTTCTTCCTGAGTAGAAATTGTTACTGAGTTCATCTATAGGCAATATAAATTGATGTTCCATAGAGAGGAGAAACATAACTGGACATTGTTAACTCTTCTGGAGAAGAGTTTGTTACATTGTTACATTGTTAACTCTTCTGGAGAAGACTTTGTTACAGCAGGCTGCCGTGTCAGAAACAACTGGGTGGCCCCAGTTAGAGAGATTTTTATTTAATTGGTTTGGGTCAGGACTTGGGCATCTATTATTTTCTAAAACTCCCTAGGTGTCATAATGGGAAGCTGGAGTTGAGATTAACCCTTCTAGATAAGCAATTTAGCCATAAAAAAAAAAAGAAATTATCAGATAGGAAAAGAAAGATAAAAAATGATACACTTTTGACTAATGATTGCTGTTCTTTTAAGCAATGGTGAGCCAGATCTTAATACTCAGTGCTCATTACTTTCTCCTCCCCGGCCCTCGCCAAAAATAATCAGAACTAGAGATTTGGGGAAAAGGTGTTGATGTTGACTTAATTGGTCCACTTCCTAGAATCCTATTAATCTGATCTAGTGTCTCTGACACGTAGTTTACAAAGTTCCACCATTCCTCCAATTTGTGATTTATTGCTTAGCTAGACCACCATGGACAACAAGAAACCCCAATTAATAGCCTGTCATTTGCACTGGCCTCAGTCTTTCCAGTTTTTCTGACTTGCCAGCCTCACTGAGTTCAATCAGTTTTATCAGAGTCTGATACTCTGAGAAGCAGCTTTGTTTCACTTTATTTACATTTCTTCCCCTTTTCCTTCCTCTGCCTCTTCTTCCTCCCCTTTCTCAAAGGGTTGTTTCATCTAAGAGGTTCAGCTGGAGGGGATGGAATTATAAAACAGAACAAAATAAAAAAGCTCCATTGAACTTTTTTTGTTTTGCATTATGCACTACCAATACCAAATAGTTTTAAAAAACAAAACAAAACAAAACACTGAAGGTCTTTTGTCATCAAATTCATACAATAGTAAAGAGTTTTATAATTGGAATTCTTGGTATTTCCATTTTAAGACACAACCATATTATGTATTATTAACGTTTCTTAGCTGATTTGCTTATAGGATAGAAGGTGTTAATAGTTTTGTCATATATGAACAATTCCCTTTATATTTAATTTTAAATGTTACATTATGTAAAGTAGTTTCATTTTAACTGAAGTTTATGACAGTTGAATGAATATTAACACTTTTGCAAAGTCAGGGGAGCTACACAAAATAAAAATAAAAGATTGCAGTTAAAATGGCTGATGCCAAGTTATACTGATGAGAGTAAAGGGCAGGTATCATGTAATTTCCATGTATACATTTCTTAAGTTATAAGCCTTCTGTCTAGGCTTGTGCACTATACTATGTCTACAAAGGAAAGTGTACAGCATTGTGATGCAGAGAAACACATTAATAACATCTTTTAGGACATGTCTCTAAATGTTAAAAACCAAGACAGTGTGGAAGGTCATGGAGAAACAAAGTGGAGGGCTGATGACCAGGAGAACTGGCATATTGTATGATGTTGAACATATGATCTTCTTTATACCTCTTTTTATTCATCTATGGAATATTGGAGTAGAGGAAGGCAATGGGTTTGGCTGAATCAATGGCTCTTCAAGTAAGATCTTGGAATCATCAGCAGCAGCATTACCTGGGAATCTCTTAAGAAATTCGATTCTCTGAACTCACCCAAGACCTACTGGGTCAGAAAACTCTGGGGTAGGGCCTAGCAATCTGTGTTTTAACAAGTTCTCTAGGGGATTCTGATGTGTGCTATATTTTCAGAACCATTAGGAACAAGTATCGTTGTGTTCTATCCATAGCTAACATTCTAGAGGGCTTTCACTGATTTTCAAATACTTAGAAGGTACTAAATATTACATCTATGCAGAAAATACTATATCTTACTTAGTTTACCATTTGAACCTGGACTATTATTATACTGGGTGAGCATGAACATGCCAGTTAATAGGTGTTCCTAATTGATACAGTGCCATCTAAACATACTTAAAAGTAGAATTCTAAAATATTAGGGACGCCTGGGTGGCTCAGTGGGTTAAGCTGCTGCCTTCGCCTCAGGTCATGATCTCAGGGTCCTGGGATTGAGTCCTGCCTTGGGCTCTCTACTCAGCAGGGAGCCTGCTTCCCTCTCTCTCTGCCTGCCTCTGTCTACTTGTGATCTCTCTCTGTCAAATAAAAAATAAAATAAAATAAAATAAAATAAAATATTAGGAGTGGAGGAAACCTTAAAGTCACTTTGGCTGATTATTTCTAGCTGCCATTTTATACTAGAGGAAACTGAGGCCCATAAGGCTCTATGACCTTGATATAATCTTTTAGATGAGACAGAAGGGCTTTGAAAAGTTTGAGCTACAGGATAGAAATAATCCTTCCATTTTACTATTTTGTGGCATATAGACAGTGCCAGAGAACTACCCGAGCAACTAAATTGATTTTATACCTGTGTGCACACACAAACCAGCAATTAGGAAACAGTGTGTTGCAGATTTTGACATGTATGAAATTATAGAACCAATTACTTTTTACAAGTCAACTCATGACAGTCATTTCAAATAAGGCAGACCCTGCAATCTGTTCCTTAAGGACATGATTGACAGAATGTCAGTGCACGTAAACCTCATTTCATTTTCTGAAGATCACATTTGAGAGGGTGAGCTGGAAGAGTAGATTGAAGATGTTAATTTAAATTAAGAATTTGCTATTTTAAGGCTTGCTTTCTTGGGAAAAAAAAAAGTCACAAACCGTCAAATAACCAGTGCTTTCCACTAGGTTGTAATGGAAGGAAGGCTATTCTTGATTTTCAGGGATGTAATTGTTAATCTTGTTTCCCTACTTCCTCTTGTTGTTTACTACTCCTAGGGTCTTGAGATAATCAGGTCAACAGATCCAGAGGGCTTTATCTGTGAAGTGGACATAATAGTTTCTCAAAGGAGAGAATCAGACCAAATGATTCCTTGAAAAAACAAAGAAATGGAAAATTAAAGGGAGAAATTGAGTTCCAGAGAAGTAAGAGGCAAAAAGAACTAGGCTCAAATTAGTTAGTTACTATCTACGACCTTGGGACCCTGAATGTTTGGGAAGAGGCACAGTTAAAGTTAACTTACTTATTTTAAGACATCACCCAGTATACCTTCCAGCACATTTGCTATGTCATTAGTAAAATCAGTGGAGGCAGATAGTTCTATCAGGAGTATGCATGGAGACTTCCGTTTATGTCTGTAAAAGAGCATCTATTATAGGACTTGACCTTTTGCTGTAAACATGTAGAAAATTGGGTAAAATATACAAGACAGTGCTTTTTGAATATTGGATGGCGGGTGAAATAGGACTGTGACTCCTGATAGAAGGTGAACGAGCAAGTGAATCCTAGGTATACCCCAAGTGTCTTCCTAGAAGCAGCTTTTTCACTGTGGTATAGGAGGGAAGAACCCAAACAGAGCCTAAGTAATCCTGCTGGGCTGAGGAGACAGATCAGAATTCAGGAATGGTGAGACAGCTAGAATTTGAGTGTAGAGCATGAGATAGAAGGTAGTTGCACTGTGAGAGAGGGAGGGAGGGGAAGAGAGAGAGAGAGAGAAGAAAAGGAAGGGAAACACTGGAGAGCTACAGAAAAGTCCTCTCATATTTTTGAGTGACTATCAGTATGTCCATCTATAGGGTAATACTCCATGAGATTGAGTAAAGAACAACTGTCAGGGAAGTAGCAATTACACAGGAGCTGTAAGCCAAAGTTCATACAAAGCAGGAGCCTTTTGAATTCCCATTAGCTAGAGTGGAGAGACATCACTGAATAAGCATAGAATATACTGGAAACTCCAAGGTAGTGATTTTTTTTTTTAAGGGTCAGATTATAGGAACTGCTTTACTTTATTTTTAAAAATATATTTAATTTTATTTAAATTCAATTAGTTAATATATAACATACTATTGATTTCAGAGGTAGTGGTCAGTGATTCATCATCTTAAGTAATACCCAGTGCTCATTACATTACGTGCCATCCTTAATGTCCATCCCCCAGTTGCCCCATCCCTTCGCCCCTCTCCCCTCCAGCAACCCTCAGTTTCTTTCCTGTGAGTAAGAGTCCCTTATGGTTTGTCTCCCTCCTGATTACATCTTGATTTATTTTTTGCTCTCTTCCCCTATGATCCTCTGTTTTGTTTCTTAAATTCCACATATGAGTGAAATCATATGATAATTATCTTTCTCTGATTGACTTATTTTGCTTAGCATAATACCCTCTAGTTCCATCCATGGCATTGCAAGTGGCAAGATTTCATTTTTGATGGCTGATTAATATTCCATTGTATACATGTACCGTATCTTCTTTATCCATTCATCTGTTGATTGACATTTGGGCTCTTTACACAGTTTGGCTCTTGTGGACATTGCTGCTATAAACATTGGGGTGCAGTTTCCAGGATGGTGATACATTAACAGTAGCCCTAAAGTAAAGGCTACAATAGACATTCCATTTTATAAGCTTCTATATGCCTGCAAGGATCAACTAGATTTACAATAACTGTTGAAGTACTTGATATAATGAAGTCTAGCTCCCTTTCAGGAAACTCAGTAAAATCCAGTGCTTAACACTCAATAGTATAAAATTTGTAATACCTGGCATGCATCAAAAATAAAAAATACACAGGGGCGCCTGGGTGGCTCAGTCCTTAAGTGTCTCCCTTCTGCTCAAGTCGTGATCCCAGGGTCCTAGGGGGAGCCTACTTCTCTCTCTGCCACTCTCCCTGCTTGTGCTCTCTCTCTCACTGTGTCTCTCTCTTTATTTACTTATTTCTCAAGTAAATAAAATCTTAAAAAAAATTAAAAATATGCAAAGTAGAAGGAAAATATATAGAGTATATAGGAGAAAAATCACTTAAGGAGTTTGAGGGATGAGAAGGAAATGATAGCAATACAGGTAAGGACTTTTACACTATTGTATGTAAAACTAAGTATAGAACTAAGGAAAATATTGAAAGGAGAACATGACACAGGATAGAAAAAGAAAATATAAAAACCAAATGGAATTTCAGAATTAAAAAAATATAATATCTAAAAGAAAACTTTTGTTGGATGAACAGATGATGAGGCACTGCAGAAGAAAAGATGAGTGAAATTGAAAACAGAGAAATAGGAACTATCAATGTGAAGTACAAAGCAAAAGAGACTGCAAAAACCATAGCACCTCAGTGACCTGTGGAACAACATCAAGCCGCCTAACGATGTAACATGTACTAGAAGTCACAAAAGGGGAAAACAAACTACAGTTGAAGAAATTAGAGGAGAAAAATTTCAAATTCTTTAACAATTTTCAACAAAAAGTTTTCATTTGTTTTAATAATACAGTGCTAAACACTATACAGCCACAGATCCAAGAAGCTCAAAAAGTGGTTAACACACACACAATTCACACTAACATTTATCATAATCATACTTGTGAAAACCAGTGATTAAGGAGAATATCTCAAAGCTGCCAGAAAAAAAGGATATGTATTAAGTAATAAATTAGGAATGACTGCAGACTTCTCATCACAAATTATGTACACCAGAATACAAGGGAAAATTTTTTTTTTTAGAAGTAATTTATTGAAGTGTTTTGTCCCTTTGTTACTGGCTTGTCTTTTTATTATTGATTTCTAGATGTTCTTAAAATAATGTGGACACAATTCTTTTGGTCAAATATATGTATTGTACATGTTTTCCCTATCTTTGCTTGTCTTTCCATTTCTTAAGCATGTCTTTTAATTGGAAGTTTTTCATTTTGATAATGTCCAATTTATCCTTTTTTAAAATACATTTTTTAAAATGTATTTTGTGCTAATTTTTCCCAATAACTTATTGTCTACTTCAAGGACATATAGAGTTGTCCAATTTTTTTCTAGATACGTTATACGTTTAGCTTTACATTTAGATATGTGATCTATCTTATTTTAACTTGGGAATATGGTGTGAGATGGGTGTGAGGTTAATTTTTTCCCCTAATCTCAGAAGTTTTAATTTCTAAGAATGCTGGAGAAGAAAAAGTAGCCTAAAATCAAACTGAGGCCCATATAGGCATCAAGTTGAAAAGAAGTTTGCAAAGGAGATCAAAAGAAGGTACATAGTTATGTCCAGTTGTTCCAGAATAATTTGTTTAAAAGACTTTCTCCCTGACTTGCATTGGTACCTTTGTAGGAAATTAACCAGTCATATGTATGTGAGTCTATTTCTGGAATATACCCTGCCTCATTGATCTAAGGAACAGTATTTTTAAGATACAGAAATGAAACCAAAACCAAAACTGTAAACCTAGAATTCTATAACCAGAAAAACATTTGAAAAAGGAAGACAAATGAATTTGTCTTATTAGATTAAAAAAAATGATTTAACTATATTCTGCATGTAAGAAACTTTAAAAATAAATACATAAATGTATAAAAAGTGAAAGAATGGAAAATTGTAGGGGCACCTGGGTGGCTCAGTGGGTTAAAGCCTCTGCCTTCGGCTCAGGTCATGGTCTCAGTCAGTGTCCTGGGATTGAGCCCCACATTGGGCGTTCTGCTCAACAGGGAGCCTGCTTCCTTCTCTCTCCCTACCTGCCTCTCTGATTACTTGTAATCTCTGTCTGTCAAATAAATAAATAAAATCTTTAAAAAAAGAAAAAGAATTGAAAATGGTATACCATGGAAAAACTATTAAAAAGTTGGGCTGGCAATATAAGTATTATTCAGGTAGACTTAAGATCAAGGAATATTGCCAGGGATGAAGAGGACATTTCATAAAAACAAAGGGTTAATTCTTCAGGAAGACCCAGAATCTGAAATGTGTCTATACCTAACACCATCAGCATACCTGAAGTAAAACAGAAATGAAAGTAGGCAAATATATGATTATAGATGGAAATTGCAAGTTTGTTTTCCCTATGACTAATAAAACACACAGAACAAAAATCAATAAGGATATTGAAGATTTTATAAATGTTATAACATTTGATAAATGTTATAAATCACCTTGACTAACTTCTTATTTGTGGAGTTATTCTGCCCAACAACGGCAGACCATACGTTCTTTTAAAATGCATATGTAATACCTATCCAGATAATCATATTTTGGGTCATAAAACAACTAGGTTGGTTTAAGAATTGAAATCATACAGAAATTTTTTACTATCAAAGAAGTTACTAACAGATAAATGTCAAGAGTATCCCCAAACATTTGGGTGTTAAACACATACTTCTAAATAACTTATGGGTTAAAGAAGAATTAAACACATACACAAATTTATTCTGAAGTATATGAAGATGAAAACACAAATACTGAAGTTGGTAGGATAAAGCCATATTTGTGCTTAGAGGTATATTTATAGCTTCAAATTATATTGGAAAAGAAGAAAGATCTCAAAAATTTAAATTTCCATCTTAAGAGGTTAGAAAAAGAGGCCAATTTAAACCAAGAATAAAAAGAATAGTAAAGATGGAAGGGAAGAAATTACAAAAAAGAAAATAGAGCACTAGAGAAAATAAGTAAAACTAAAAGCTTGGTCTTCGAAAGTAAAATAGGCACAAGCAAACCTCTGGCCATAGTGATCAAGAAACAAGAGAGAAAGTATAAATCATCAGTATTAGGAATGAATATGGGATATCCAACAAAAGGATCATAAATATCATGACCAAGCAAATGTAGGTGAATAAATTTAACAACTTAGATGAAATGGACAAAGTCTTTGAGAAAGTTTTTAAAATCAAAAGTGACACCAGAAGAACTAGGCTGAATAATACTATATTAATTAAAGATATTTGATTTGTAATTCAAATGCTTTCCTTATTAGATGCATATGATATCCTAGGTTGGATCTTCAGATGCTAATAGAAAAATTGTTGAAATCTTGAGTAGTCTGTACTTAATAGGAAGGCACCAGGATTAATTTCTTAGATTTTACAAATGTATCATGGTTGTGTAAGATGCTAATTAGGGTAGAGGTTCTCTACCAGGGATAATTTTGTCCCCCTCTGGAAACATTTTGGCTGTCACAACTGGGGGAACAGTGCTGCCAGCATCTAGTGGGTAGAGGCAAACCATGTGAGTGAATGTCCTATAACACATAAGACATCCTCCACAGTGAAGAATTATCTAGCCTGAAATAATCAGTTGTGCCAAAGTGGAAAGGCCCCACATTTGGGAAGATTAAGTGAAGAATAAATGGGGACTCTGTACTATCTTGGTAACTTTTCTGTAAATCTAAAATTATTCCAAAATAAAAAGCTGATTTAAAAAAAATTCTTCCCATAAAAAAAATTCCAGGTTTAGCTTGTTTTACTGGTTATATTCTATCAAACATTTAAGGATAAATAATACGAATTATATACAAATTTTTCAAAAAATATAGGCAGATGAAATATTGATTTTAAGAGGCCAGCACAATCCTTTGTCCATTCATCCCCATTTTCTGTTTTCTCTTCTGTCCCCCATTCTCTCTCTTTTTTTTTTTTCTTCTAAATATATGGCCATTTTATTTCGTGGTAAGGAAGATTGTAACGTAATTATGGAAAAGGGAAGACCAACAGTGACCATGTGCTTCCCCTCAATCACCTCTTTGCTGCTCGTTTCATTTCTCTGAGTTTATCTAGATTTCTCATTTCATTTCTAGAGTTTATCTAGATTTCTGTGCCTCAGTAATGGGATCGTGGACCTGGCATTTGGAACACGGCTGGCTTTACATGTAGAAATTTCTGGTCTCGTCACTCTCCTAAAGCCTTGTCACTCTTTTCTTTTTCCTTCTTTTCTTTTTTTTTTTTTAAGACTTTATTTAAACACGATAGCAAGAGAGGGAACACAGTATGGGGGAGCTGGAGAGGGAGAAGCAGGCTCCCCGCTGAGCAGGGAGCCCAATGCAGGGCTCAATCCCAGTATGCTGGGATCATGACCTGAGCTCAAGGCAGATGCTCAACTGACTGAGCCACCCAGGCACCCCAAGCTTCCTCATTCTTGAATAAAGTCATTAATCCTGAGCCAGCTATCATGTGCACCAAGACTTCTTTCTCTCTTCTGTGCTTGGCTTTTTCAGCAACTAGATATATAGAACTAAAATAGTAGAGAAATAGAATTGCCTGGCATACATCTTTGTAAACAGCATAATTATACAAGGGTCCATGTCTCTCTCTCTCCTTGAAAATTTCCTGAATATCTTTGGGAGTCATAACCACCCACCTTCCTCCAGAAGCCTGTGGTATAGAACAAGCAATTGCATGTAAACCTTTCTCTCCCCTCTATCAACTCACCCATCAGAAACACAGAGCAGTGGGAGGTTTAGCATTTTTGCTAACCTGGAAACTAGCAGTTTTCTCTGGGGAAGTTATAGGAGCACGGGTTAATGGGAGCATTTCATTATCTGGTGAAATCTTGGCGTGCCTGGGGACCAATTAGGGAACTCTTGAAGTCATACTTCTCACAACCTAACAATAACTTCAATTACAGTAATTTAGAGACTGGCATACTTTAGATACTGGTACCCTAACTTTTTATGAAATGTTTTGCTCCATTTCATTAAAAGTCTGCATTTTGATGAAACATACATATAAAAGGAATGTGTTGTACACACATTCACATAGTGGGGCTCAGTGTCAGGACTTAACCTGATCCCTGTGGTTTTCTGCTTCTCTCATTGCACTCTTTGCTAAAGTTGTTGTTTTAAGTGCCTCAAGGAAGTGGTTTAGGTCCACCCCAGCTCATTCCATGTTCTTTAGTTCTAGACCTTGAAAAGTTAGTTTTATTTTAAAGGTCTGAGCATATTTGCAAACCATCCAAAACAGCACTTCCCTTCTCCCCCAAACTCAGAGAAAATACAGGCTTATTTGGGGTGGTCAAAATATTAGAAATATTACACAAAAGCAGAAAGAAGAAGGGAAGATAGACAAAAAGTATGCTAATGAGGATATATGAAAGTAGGGATTATAATAAGGAAAATTATATAAGCATTATTTAAGAACTCAAGAAGACCCCAAGTATTTTGGTTGAATGAATGGTGTACTCAATCATTTTTGGTCCATATTTTTGATGTTTAAAAGATAGGACAGTTTACACTCACCAGTAATGTTCTGTACTCTTCAGTGAAATGACAGAATTATATATGAAAACACTATATGCTTGTGTTCAGTTGTCAAGTATGGACAATAAAAGACTGGGCACTATTTGACTTGCTGAGTGAAAACACTTGCTTAGTGAGTTCCTTCCCCAGTTCAACTGAGGACCCCTAAATAATCAGGTTGAGCCCCAATTGGTCATTAGTGGAGGAATGTTCTAGCTGGCAGTGAGGAGGCATCTAGATATTTGAGATTTGACAAGGCATTGGTGAGGGCTGAGAAAGTCTCAATATAAATATTTATGAGAATTTTCAGGATGGACCCTTCTTGCAGTTTCAAGTTCCTGTGGATGAGCTATTCTCTAATGAATGAGACTAACTGTTTACAGATTAAGATGACACCTAAGGCTGTTGATTCATTATCCATAGGAAGTCTGTTTTGAGTTTTGTAGTAAGGAGAGGACAGTTTTGCCTGTTCTCTTTAGGGATCTTTTGCATTTGTGGAAAATTGGGTCAACATGGATCCAAATTGATTCTAAGAGGTAATTATAAACACAGTGAAACACTTGGTAAATTTGGCAGTAAAACATGAAGAGAAATAACTTCATGTAGTGAGGAAAAACTTTATTTACCATTGGGGAAGCCATGTTTTTTTGTGTGTGTGTGTGATCTAAGCACACGTCTTTAACAAAGAGTATATTAAAAATGAAATTATCTTCATATTTAATAAGATACATTGGTATCCACTTACATCTTACTGTATCACTCTTCCAGCCTTACATATCTTGCTGCTAAAGGCAAACACTTGGTTCTTGGGTTTGTAACCCCCTCGCCCCTTAAGAAGAGTCAGAGATGCTTGATCATTACCTCCCCGCCACCCCAGGCTAATTATGACAGAATGCTTTTCTGATGTGTCAGCAGAAAAGCCAAGCTCCGTTGACTCCAGAGACACAGACTTGGAGTTTTATGTTAATACTCCAGAATTCCCAGCAGGATCAAGCGGAGTCTACACTTCCATCTGAAATCATACCCTTGTTGCTGCTAGTTTTCTGTCTCCTTTTGCCACTTGCTGACAGGTTTCTTCTGAGAGCATTTTTCTTTTTCTTTTCATTTTCTTCTGAGAACATTTTCATTACATTCATATCATTGGCTCAGATTGTACTTTTGGAAGAACTTGATCCTTATAGTTATAGATGGTAATCATGGGGGACTCACACAGGGATTCTTCTTCTTTTACAGTAAAAATGAACAGAGTTTGTAAAGAGGTTTCTCCAATATTCTGTAGCCACTGACCCTATTTTTGGCTCATAAGCCCAGCAGTGAATTTGCATAACAGATTCCAACAGTTTGCCTATCATCTTGCTTATCTGTCAGAAAGATATTGTAATATCTATTTTTTAAAGGTTGAAATGGAAGTTTTTTCCACTAAAGCACTGCATTCAAGTCAACAACATGCATTTTTAAGAATTCCATAATATATGTACATCAGACCCAACTCTGATGAATTCAATAAAGATCTCATACAATATTATGTCTACTCACTCTGGGGAGTTCTTAATGCACACTTTATGGGGATTTTAATCATTTCTCTTCTTTAATAAAAGTGAAAGAAACAGTAATAGTGCATATAAAATGTGTATAGTAAAATGATGTGTGGATTTTATACAAACACAAGGTTGAAAAATGTGAGGCTTGGCAGCTAATATAAAAATTCACTTTGAACAGGGCTGTCCTGAAGCATGAATTTGCTGATGAGGCTTTCAAGTTATTTATCTAGTTCAGTGTTCAGTGAAATTAAAGTGAGTTACAGAAACATTATAATTAGGCCCTTACGATTTAAAATAAAGTTTAAGCTCTTTTAGTCAATGAAATACAAAGGTAAATTTGACCTTTGCTATCACGGAGAGATACTAAATTATTAAGACTGATGTAATAATAGCTTTTGATCCTTTGAATGTGGAAAGAGCTTCTGATTCAAACAACACTGATGGAGACTGACTTTCCAGGTTCCATGATAGTTACTGGTTATTTATTATCTTACTTATTCTTAATTACAATTTATGAGATAAAGATATTTTCTCCCTTTTACAGGTTTGAATAGCTAAATGGCCACAAATCACATAGCAAGAGCTGGCAAAGTGGGATTCAAATCTGGGTCTATCAGATCTAGTTTCTGTGCCATTTGCAGTCTTTTCAATTGCTTAATGAATGAAAAGTATAATCTCCTACACCTGTGGTTTGAGGCAAACAATGTTTCCAAGCAGTTGAAGGAGCCATGATCAATTTAAGCTGGCTGTATTGCTGGACAATTTATATTGATATTTAGATTATTTTATATTTTGGCATTTTTACACCAGGTTTTGAGAGAAAGCTTCTGCTCCAGTTTTCCTCTATCTGAGTAATACTTGGTAGAGGAAATAAATCACAGGGTAGAAGGTGCAACATTCTACCACTTATTTGCAGGAGAAGTGAAAAATACATATTAGGCACTGACAAGCATCAGATTTCTCTCTCCATGTTTATGCTGGTTTCATATCACTCAGGGAGGAAAAGTGCTTGCCTTTTGATTTATGTTCACTGACAATGAAATGTCCATGATGATTAATTACGCTGCTCTGAGATTTTGCTGTGGTGCTTACCTCTGTGGCCCCAAATCTGAAGCAAATAAATGTCTATGTCTTGCCATAGAGCCACCATTAAACTTTCCTTTAACCAAATGATACACAGTTTGAATTGGACGTAGTATTTTAAAAATTAATTTGTAATCTAAATTTCAGTTTTTTAATAGGGAACTGGTTCTTAAGATGAACATATGTGACTACATTTTTTAGGGGTACCTCTCGTAGGCTACTGATGGCAATTTAAAGGAATTTTTAAAAGTATATTGTAAGGCTCAGAAATGTTTATATTCTGTAATTTCTTTTATTTCTGTTCATTCTAAAAAATAAGGATTTAAGTACAAAGATGATGCTTTAAGGGATGCCTGCGTGGCTCAGTTGGTTAAGCCTCTGCCTTCCACTTGGGTCATGATCTCAGGGTCCTGGGATTCAACCCCACATCGGGCTCTCTGTTCAGTGGGGAGCCTGCTTCCCCCTCTTTCTGTGCCTGCTTCTCTGCCTACTTGTGATCACTCTCTCTGTCAAATAAATAAATAAAATCTTAAAAAAAAAGATGATGCTTTAAGCTTTACATTGTAGGGATAAAGTGGGATATTCAAATACCCACCTATACAGAATGGATAAGTAAATCTTGAAATATCTAACAGGATAGAATTTTATATATACATAAAAATCATTTTTATGAATTTTAATTGTGTAGTAATTACAGTATAATGTGTGAACATCCAGATATTGTATTCTTAATACATTATTGTGTGAAAAACAACACTTATAAAAAGAGGAAAATACGTTAATATTAAAATCTTCTACTTTTGGATAGTGGAACTAAATATAATTTTTATTCTCCTTTTCAAATCTCTTTTTCGCAGTTTTCAACAATGTGTACATATTTTAACAATAAACATTTATCACAAAACATAGACAGGAGTTTTGAGTGTTTTTAAAAAAATTTTTTTAAATTAAGATTTTTTTATCTAGCATGATATATACATAGTTGTGATTTGGAGCAAGGATACACAAACTATCATCCACGGGCTGTATATGACCTGCTACCTGTTTTTTTCTTTCAGTTTATTTATTTTTTATTGAGGCATAATTAACATATGCTGTTACATTAGTTTCAGGTGTACAGCAAAATGATTCAACAATTGCTTACATTACTCATTGCTCACCATGATAGTGTGGTCACTATGTGTCACCAAGCAACATTATTACAACCTTATCGACTATGTTCCCTGTGCTGTACTCTTTATTTCTGTGACTTACTTATTTTATAACAGGAGGCTTGTACATCTTAATTCCCTTCATTTCTTTAACCCTTCCCCCCAGCTACCTTTCCTCTGGCAACCATCAGTTCATTCTCTATGTTTAAGTCTGTTTTTATCTCCTTTTTCCTTTGTTTCTTAAATTCTACATATGATGAATGAATGAAATGGTATTTGTCTTTCTCTGACCTATTTCCCTTAGCATAATACCCTCTAGTTAATCCATGTTGTTGCACATGACAAGATCTTACTCTTTTTTTATGGCTGAGTGATACTTCATTGTGTGTGTGTGTGTGTGTGTGTGTATCACATCTTTTTTATCCATCTGCTGCCTGTTTTTTTAAAAACACTCAAAACTCCTGTCTATGTTTTGTGATAAATGTTTATTGTTAAAATATGTACACATTGTTGAAAACTGCGAAAAAGAGATTTGAAATCATGTTCCACTCTAACACAGCTACCACATCTGTTCATTTGTTTATGGTCTAGAGCTGGTTTTACATTCCAGTGGCAGAGTTGAGTAGTTGTGACTATAAGGATTAAAATATCTATTGCCCGGTCCTTTTCAAGTTGGACAACCCCTGTTCTAGAATAATAAAGCAACTCTACTAAACAAATTTATATTTACATGATGTTAGGTTATATTCCTTGAAAATGCATCCAACTTCATATGCATATTCTGGAAACTGAGTTTACTGGAAAACTGTGGAGCAGGGTAGAAATAACCCACAATTTGTACCATGTACATATTTATATTTATAGCTAGACCTTGACACTTGGTAAGCTGATGATTCATCTGTTCCTGAAAGATCTTTGTAAGATTAAGAACTTGGGTAAAACACAGAATAGTTGAAATTAATGACAAGATTCCATTCTATTTACTACGTAATGAACAGAAATGAGGGTGTCCTTCAATCTCTCCCCCACCTCCTTTCACCAGTTTTCTTACGTATGATTTTTTACATCTTCCTGGTGATTGATGTTAATGCTTGTCTATAAAGCCACCATTTCCACTGTTTCCATGTTGCTTATGTAAAGTGATGAGTCCAGCCTGACTTTTTCCCCCAGTTCATTAATTTTTTTTGGTGGGGGGCAACTTAAGAATTCTTTCTCTGTGTTTTGGAATACAGTATGTTATACTAAGACAAAATATAGTGTTGAACATTCTATGTTAAGTTTCTGTGGAATAGACTCGGGTCTTTTACTCTGAAGAGTCAGGGTGTTTTTTTCTGCCATTTCAGGAAAGTTTTCATTTATTGCATTCTAACTTCTTGGGTTGTATGTGTTGATTTGTTTACTTCAGCACCAACAGCAGTTTTTAGGTTGGAATAATTTTTTGGTCCTCCTCAACTGTTAGCTTTTCTCAGACTACTTTAATGTTCTGATCTTTTGTATTTGCGTTTGTTGCATTTATTATTAAGCTTTTCCTTTTAAGTGTAATTAAAAATACACTTTTCAGTTATATCTTTGATTCTTTTTGTTTCTAATTCATTTATTGGCCCTTTAATGATAATGCTTTTTGTCTTTATTTTTTCCAGTCTGCATTTTCTTCTTTGTTATGTGATTTCCTCTTTGAAGTTATTGTTGTTGTATTTTTTTTTAAGATTTTATTTATTTATTTATTTGTCAGAGAGGGAGAGAGAACACACACAAGCAGGCAGAGTGTCAGGCAGAGGCAGTGAGAAAAGCAGGCTCCCTGCCGAACAAGGAACCTGATGTGGAACCCCATCCTAGGACCCTGGGATCATGACCTGAGCTAAAGGCGGCGGCTTAACCAACTGAGCCACCCAGGTATCCCTGAAGTCTTCTTTTCACTGGGTTTATGTTCTTGCCCATAGTGTAAAGCACTTGTGGAAATGTTTCTTAATTTAGGTTATGTTCTTTTGTAGATTGGGTTCTACTTTATTTTATACATATACCTCTACATGTATATAGAGAGTTTATTTTATACATATACCTCTACATGTATATAGAGAGATCTGTGTGTTTATTTGTATATGTGTACACACACACACACACACACACACACACACTTTTTACCTTCTTTTCTTTTTAGCATGATCATTTCCCCTGTTGATGTTTTAGGCTGTTCTCATCTTTAATTTTGCTTGCCTTCTCTTTTGTCTAACATGGTGTTAGTGATCAATTTGCCCTTCAGTCCTATGGTTCCATGACCATGGTTCTAACACTGTATTAATTATGTTTTAAAGTCTGTTCTGTATCTAAAGGAATTATAATAGAAGGTATAATGTGTGGCATAGGAGAGATTCTCTCAGTTTGGGCTCAAATGTGTATTGTGATACTGTGTTAAATACTCTATACCATATGTTATTACACCTGTTAAGGGAAAATGCCCCATGGTAAAGGAAATTCTCACAGCCAGCATTCAGAAGAGAACTGTCTTTCCTCTTCCCTTAGCACATGTCAGCTCCAGCAACTATTTCTACCTCTACTCAGAGAGAATAGGGAAAAGATAAGATACTCACATAGTAGTTAGCTTCTCACCTGATTTTGGAATATTAATGGAGGTTCTGGGGATTATTTTTAACTCATTTTATGGCACTAAGGACAGGAGCTGACCCTGCTTGCTTAGCTCTGCAATAGAGTTTTACATTTATTTATGTAGATGCCAATATATTTTAATTTCATGATATTAAATTCTTCCTTCCACCTAGATCATTTATTATTGATAAACTTATTTTTGGAAAGGTACTATTTTAAACTTATTTTTGGAAAGTAGGAAGATTGTCTTTATCTAGAGATCCTATAGCTTTATTCTAATTGAGTAGAGGTTATTTTCTCATTTAAGTTTTTGCTTTCATGTCATTATTCAAATGGTATATTTTTATTATTTAGTTTTTTTAAAAAGAAATTTTATTTTTTAAGAATGGTTTTAGATGTATAGAAAAAATATGCCAAGATGGCACAGAGTTCCCATATCCTTTGCACCCAGTATCCTCTGCTTATTATTATTATTATTATTATTAACAGCTTATATTACTGGGGTACATTGTAATAATTAATAAACTAACATCAATACATTATTATTGAATGAAGTCCATAGTTTATAACAATTCCTTAATTTGTATCTAATGTCCCCTTTCTGTTCCAGGACCCATCTAGAACACTACATTGTATTTCATTCTCATGTCTCTTTAGGCTTCCCTTGGTTGCTTCGCCCTGGTTTAGCCTCTGGAGCGATGTCCCTCAGCAGAACAGACGTTTAAAAGTCCTGATTTTGTGCTCCGTTGCTCCACAGTTTTCTTGGAACCAGCCCCACCCCCTGGGGTCTATCTTCCCGTCACTTTGGATTCACATCTCTGCCAGTCCTACCTTTCAGAAAGTGGTTGTTTTTCTGTTTCCAGAATTGCTGTTCTTCTCTTCAATCTGCTGATGGATTTGCAGGTGTTTGCAATCTTTAGATAAGATATCTAGCTGATCTCCTGCTAGCTGAAGTAGTCTCAGCCTGCTACTTCTCCGCCATCTTGACTCCTCCCACTTTCCTTGTATTTTATATTTTTTCCTTTTCTTGTCTTATTGCACAGTCTAGATTTTCCATTATTGCACAGTATAGGAGTTGTTACAAAGGGAATCCTTTCTTTTTCCTGATCTTAGGAATAAAGTTATCAGGTTTGTCACTATCACGATGTTAGCTCTCCTCTTTTTTTTTAAGATTTTATTTATTTATTTGAAAGAGATCACAAGTAGGCAGAGAGGCAGGCAGAGACAGAGAGAGGGGGAAGCAGGCTCCCACTGAGCAGAGAGCCCAATGTGGGGTTCGATCCCAAGACCCTGAGATCATGACCTGAGCCAAAGACAGAGGCTTAACCCACTGAGCTAGCCAGGTGCTCCTGTCCTTTTTTTTTTTTTTTCTTTCTTTGTAATGTTCTTAATCAAGTTGAGGAAGTTCACATTTGTTTATCCTGATCTGAAAGGTTTCATAATGAATGGATGTTAAATTTTGCAAATGCTTTTTCTGTATTTATTGATGTGATCATGTGATTTTTAACTTAGATTCTTAATGTAATGGGTTACATTGATTTTTGAATGTTGACCCAGCTTTGCATACCTGGAATAAATCCCATTGGTCAGGGTGTATAATTCTTTGGATACATTGGTGGATTCAATTTCCTAACAATTTGTTGATGATTTTTTGCATCTTTGTTGATGAGAGATATTGATCATAGTTTTCCTTTTCTGTAATATTTTTGTCTTGTTTTGTTCATTAGAATAGTACTCTTCTTATAGAATGAGTTAGGAAGTGTTTGCTCCTGTTTTCTGGAAGAAAAAGCAGGCAACTGGCATCTTTTATTCTATTCATATTTCGTGGAGTTCATTAATGAAAGCATCTGGGCTTGGTGCTTTCTTTTGGAGAAGTGGATTATTTATTGATTCAATTTGTTTCCTGTATTTAGGTCTTACAAGATAAGCTCTCCTTGTGAGTTTTGGTACCTGGCATCTTTTAAGTGATTGGTCCATTCCATCTAAGTTAACAAATTGTGGCCAGCGAGTTATTTAGAATATTCCTTTACTATCATTTTAATGTCCCTGGAACCGGTAGTTATAACTCCTCTTTGACTTTTGTTATTTATAATTTATTTTCATTTCTTTTTTTTACTTTTTTTTATTTAATTTTTTATTTTATAAACATATATTTTTATTCCCAGGGGTACAGGTCTGTGAATCACCAAGTTTACACACTTCACAGCACTCACCAAAACATATACCCTCCCCAATGTCCATAACCCCACCCCACTTCTCCCAACCCCCCTCCCCGCAGCAACCCTCAGTTTGTTTTGTGAGATTAAGAGTCACTTATGGTTTGGCTTCCTCCCAATCCCATCTTGTTTCATTGATTCTTCTCCTACCCACTTAAGCCCCCATGTTGCATCACCACTTCCTCATATCAGGGAGATCATATGATAGTTGTCTTTCTCTGCTTGACTTATTTCGCTAAGCATGATACGCTCTAGTTCCATCCATGTTGTCGCAAATGGCAAGATTTCATTTTTTTGATGGCTACATAGTATTCCATTGTGTATATATACCACATCTTCTTGATCCATTCATCTGTTGATGGAAATCTAGGTTCTTTCCATAGTTTGGCTATTGTGGACATTGCTGCTATAAACATTCGGGTGCACGTGCCCCTTTGGATCACTACGTTTGTATCTTTAGGGTAAATACCCAATAGTGCAATTGCTGGGTCATAGGGCAGTTCTATTTTCAACATTTTGAGGAACCTCCATGCTGTTTTCCAGAGTGGCTTCACCAGCTTGCATTCCCACCAACAGTGTAGGAGGGTTCCCCTTTCTCCGCATCCTCGCCAGCATCTGTCATTTCCTGACTTGTTGATTTTAGCCATTCTGACTGGTGTGAGGTGATATCTCATTGTGGTTTTGATTTGTATTTCCCTGATGCCCAGTGATATGGAGCACTTTTTCATGTGTCTGTTGGCCATCTGGATGTCTTCTTTGCAGAAATGTGGGTTCATGTTCTCTGCCCATTTCTTGATTGGATTATTTGTTCTTTGGGTGTTGAGTTTGCTAAGTTCTTTATAGATTTTGGACACTAGTCCTTTATCTGATATGTCGTTTGCAAATATCTTCTCCCATTCTGTCAGTTGTCTTTTGGTTTTGTTAACTGTTTCCTTTGCTGTGCAAAAGATTTTGATCTTGATGAAATCCCAATAGTGCATTTTTGCCCTTGCTTCCCTTGCCTTTGGCGATGTTCCTAGGAAGATGTTGCTGCGGCTGAGATCGAAGAGGTTGCTGCCTGTGTTCTCCTCAAGGATTTTGATGGATTCCTTTCGCACATTGAGGTCCTTCATCCATTTTGAGTCTATTTTCATGTGTGGTGTAAGGAAATGGTCCAATTTCATTTTTCTGCATGTGGCTGTCCAATTTTCCCAACATCATTTATTGAAGAGACTGTCTTTATTCCATTGGACATTCTTTCCTGCTTTCTCAAAGATGAGTTGACTGTAGAGTTGAGGGTCTATTTCTGGGCTCTCTATTCTGTTCCATTGATCTATGTGTCTGTTTTTGTGCCAGTACCATGCTGTCTTGATGATGACAGCTTTGTAATAGAGCTTGAAGTCCGGAATTGTGATGCCACCAACGTTGGCTTTCTTTTTCAATATCCCTTTGGCTATTCGAGGTCTTTTCTGGTTCCATATAAATTTTGGAATTATTTGTCCCATTTTTTTGAAAAAGATGGATGGTACTTTGATAGGAATTGCATTAAATGTGTAGATTGCTTTACGTAGCATAGACATTTTCACAATATTTATTCTTCCAGTCCAGGAGCATGGAACATTTTTCCATTTCTTTGTGTCTTCCTCAATTTCTTTCATGAGTACTTTATAGTTTTCTGAGTATACATTCTGTGCCTCTTTGGTTAGGTTTATTCCTAGGTATCTTATAGTTTGGGGTGCAATTGTAAATGGGATTGACTCCTTAATTTCTCTTTCTTCTGTCTTGTTGTTGGTGTAGAGAAATGCAACTGATTTCTGTGCATTGATTTTATATCCTGACACTTTACTGAATTCCCGTACAAGTTCTAGCAGTTTTGGAGTGAAGTCTTATGGGTTTTCCACATATAGTATCATATCATCTGCGAAGACTGATAATTTGACTTCTTCTTTGCCGATTTGGATGCCTTTAATTTCCTTTTGTTGTCTGATTGCTGATGCTAGGACTTCTAGTACTATGTTGAATAACAGTGGTGATAATGGACATCCCTGCCGTGTTTCTGACCTTAGCGGAAAAGCTTTCAGTTTTTCTCTATTGAGAATGATATTTGCGGTGGGTTTTTCATAGATGGCTTTGATGATATTGAGGTATGTGCCCTCTATCCCTACACTTTGAAGAGTTTTGATCAGGAAGGGATGCTGTACTTTGTCAAATGCTTTTTCAGCATCTATTGAGAGTATCATATGGTTCTTGTTTTTTCTTTTGTTGGTGTGTTGTATCACTTTGATTGATTTGCGGATGTTGAACCAACCTTGCAGCCCTGGAATAAATCCCACTTGGTCGTGGTGAATAATCCTTTTAATGTACTGTTGAATCCTATTAGCTAGTATTTTGGTGAGAATTTTCGCATCTGTGTTCACCAAGGATATTGGTCTACAGCTCTCTTTTTTGATGGGATCCTTGTCTGGTTTTGCCATCAAGGTGATGCCGGCCTCACAAAATGAGTTTGGAAGTTTTCCTTCCATTTCTATTTTTTGGAACAGTTTCAGGAGAATAGGAATTAGTTCTTCTTTAAATTTTTGGTAGAATTCCCCCGGGAAGCCGTCTGGCCCTGGGCTTTTGTTTGTTTGGAGATTTTTTTTTTTTAAGTTTTTTTTTTTTTTTTTTAAGATTTTACCCATTTATTGACAGAGAGAGATCACAAGTAGGCAGAGAGGCAGGCAGAGAGAGAGAGAGAGAGGAGGAAGCAGACTCCCCGCTGAGCAGAGAGCCCGATGCGGGACTCGATCCCAGGACCCTGAGATCATGACCTGAGCCAAAGGCAGCGGCCCAACCCACTGAGCCACCCAGGCGCCCTGTTTGGAGATTTTTAATGACTGTTTCAATCTCCTTACTGGTTATGGGTCTGTTCAGGGTTTCTATTTCTTTCTGGTTCAGTTGTGATAGTTTATATGTTTCTACGAATGCATCCATTTCTTCCAGGTTGTCAGATTTGTTGGCGTAGAGTTGCTCATAGTATGTTCTTATAATAGTTTGCATTTCTTTGGTGTTAGTTGTGATCTCTCCTCTTTCATTCATGATTTTATTTATTTGGGTCCTTTCTCTTTTCTTTTTGATAAGTCGGGCCAGGGGTTTATCAATTTTATTAATTCTTTCAAAGAACCAGCTCCTAGTTTCGTTGATTTGCTCTATTGTTTTTTTGGTTTTTATTTCATTGATTTCTGCTCTGATCTTTATGATTTCTGTTCTCCTGCTGGACTTAGGGCTTCTTTCTTGTTCTTTCTCCAGTCCTTTAGATGTAGGGTTAGGTTGTGTACCTGAGACCTTTCTTGTTTCTTGAGAAAGGCTTGTATTGCTATATATTTTCCTCTCAGGACTGCCTTTGTTGTGTCCCACAGATTTTGAACCGTTGTATTTTCATTATCATTTGTTTCCATGATTTTTTTCAATTCTTCTTTAATTTCCCGGTTGACCCATTCATTCTTTAGAAGAATGCTGTTTAGTCTCCATGTATTTGGGTTCTTTCCAAACTTCCTCTTGTGGTTGAGTTCTAGCTTCAGAGCATTGTGGTTTGAAAATATGCAGGGAATGATCCCAATCTTTTGATTTAGGAGTCCTGATTTAGGACCGAGGATGTGATCTATTCTGGAGAATGTTCCATGTGCACTAGAGAAGAATGTGTATTCTGTTGCTTTGGGATGAAATGTTCTGAATATATCTGTGATGTCCATCTGGTCCAGTATGTCGTTTAAGGCCTTTATTTCCTTGCTGATCTTTTGCTTGGATGATCTGTCCATTTCAGTGAGGGGAGTGTTAAAGTCCCCTACTATTATTGTATTATTATTGATGTGTTTCTTTGATTTTGTTATTAATTGGTTTATATAGTTGGCTGCTCCCATGTTGGGGGCATAGATATTTAAAATTGTTAGATCTTTTTGTTGGACAGACCCTTTGAGTATGATATAGTGTCCTTCCTCATCTCTTATTATAGTCTTTGGCTTAAAGTCTAATTGATCTGATATAAGGATTGCCACTCCTGCTTTCTTCTGATGTCCATTAGCATGGTAAATTCTTTTCCACCCCCTCACTTTAAATCTGGAGGTGTCTTCGGGCTTAAAATGAGTTTCTTGGAGGCAACATATAGATGGGTTTTGTTTTTTATCCATTCTGATACCCTGTGTCTTTTGATTGGGGCATTTAGCCCATTAACATTCAGGGTAACTATTGAGAGATATGAATTTAGTGCCACTGTATTGCCTATAAGGTGACTGTTACTGTATATTGTCTCTGTTACTTACTGATCTACCACTTGGAGGCTCTCTCTTTGCTTAGAGGACCCCTTTCAATATTTCCTGTAGAGCTGGTTTGGTGTTTGCAAATTCTTTCAGTGTTTGTTTGTCCTGGAAGCTTTTAATCTCTCCTTCTATTTTCAATGATAGCCTAGCTGTATATAGTATTCTTGGCTCTATGTTTTTCTCGTTTAGTGCTTTGCAAATATCATGCCAGCTCTTTCTGGCCTGCCAGGTCTCTGTGGATAAGTCAGCTGCCAATCTAATATTTTTACCGTTGTATGTTACAGACTTCTTTTCCCGGACTGCTTTTAGGATTTTCTCTTTGTCACCAAGTCTTGAAAATTTTACTATTAGGTGATGGGGTTTGGGCGTATTCTTAATGATTTTGAGGGGCGTTCTCTGAACCTCCTGTATTTTGATGCTCCTTTTCTTTGCCATATTGGGGAAATTCTCCCCAATAATTCTCTCTAGTATACTTCTGCTCCCCTCTCTCTCTCTTCTTCTTCTGGAATCCCAATTATTCCAATGTTGTTTCCTCTTATGGTGTCACTTATCTCTCGAATTCTCCCCTCATGGTCCAGTAGCTGTTTGTCCCTCTTTTGCTCAGCTTCTTTATTCTCTGTCATTTGGTCTTCTATATCACTAATTCTTTCTTCTGCCTCATTTATCCTAGCAGTGAGAGCCTCCATTTTTGATTGCATCTCATTAATAGCTTTTTTGATTTCAACTTGGTCAGATTTTAGTTCTTTTATTTCTCCAGAAAGGGCTTTTGTTTCTCCTGAGAGGGTTTCTCTAATATCTTCCATTCCTTTTTCGAGCCCGGCTAGAACCTTGAGAATTGTCATCTGAACTCTATATCTGACATGTTACCAATGTCTGTATTAATTAGGTCCCTAGCCTTCAGTACTGCCTCTTGTTCTTTTTTTTTTTTTTTTTTGTCGTGAATTTTTCCGCCTTGTCTTTTTGTCCAGATAAGAGTATATGAAGGAGCAGGTAAAAACTAAAAGTGTGGCAACAACACCAGTAAAATAAGCTTTAACCAAATCAGAAGAGATCCCAAATCGTGAGGGGGCAGAAAGGGGATAAAAAGAGGTTCAAAAAGAAAGAAAGAAAGAAAGAAAGAAAGAAAGAAAGAAAGAAAAGAATTAAAAAAAACGAATAAAGAAAAATAGAAAAAAGAAAAAATATATATATTAGATAAACTCGTTAAAAAACGTTAATATAGAGAAGGGTAATAGTTAAAAAAAATTTTAGCAGAAGAAGAGAAAAAAAAATGAAAAAGAAAAAAATTAAATTAACTGCAAGAGTTAAAAAATCACACGAAGAAAGCCATGAGTTCCGTGCTTTGCTTTCTCCTCCTCTGGAATTCTGCTGCTCTCCTTCGTATTGAAACCACACTCCTTTGTAGGTGAACTTGGTCATGGCTTGATTTCTTGTTGATCTTCTGGGGAAGGGGCCTGGTGTATTGATTCTCAAGTGTCTTTGCCCCAGGCAGAATTGCACCGCCCTTACAAGGGGCCGAGCTGAGTAATCCGCTCAGGTTTGCTTTCAGGAGCTTTTGTTCCCTGAGCTCTTTCCGTAGAGTTCTGGAGGACAGGAATACAAATGGCAGCCTCCTGGTCTCCAGCCCGGAGGAGCCGAGAGCCCGGGGCCCCACTCCTCAGTGTGCCCTCAGAGAACAGCGCCCAGTTACTCCCCTCTGCCTGACCTCCGGCTGCGCTCTGAGCTCACCCGAGCCTGTGCCCGGTTCAACGTAACACTGAGCTGTGAGCTCACTGTTGGCTCTGTCTCAGTAGCCGGCTTTCCCGTTCTAATACCTGCAAGCTCTACGACACTCAGACACCCCCGATCCTTCTGTGACCCTGTGGGACCCAAGGCCACGCTGACCATGCATGGGCTTCCCCCCAGTTTAGCCTCTAGATCGATGTCCCTCAGCGGAACAGACTTTTAAAAGTCCTGATTTTGTGCTCCGTTGCTCTGCCGCTTGCTGGTTGCTGGCCCCTCCCCCAGGGTCTATCTTCCCGTCGCTTTGGATTCATGTCTCCGCCAGTCCTACCTTTCTGAAAGTGGTTGTTTTTCTGTTTCCAGAATTGCTGTTCTTCTTCTCTTCGATCTGCCGATGGATTTGCAGATGTTTGCAATCTTTAGATAAGCGATGTAGCTGATCTCCTGCTAGCTGAAGTAGTCTCAGCCTGCTACTTCTCCGTCATCTTGTCTCCTCCCCCCTATAATTTATTTTCTTTTTCTCTTTATCTTCTTGTTAGCTTGTCTAGATGTTTGTTAATATTTTTATTATTTCAAAGAACTTAGTTTTGGTCACTATTTCTTTCTATTGTTTTCCTGTTTTCAAATTTACTGATTTGTGGGGGTGTGCTTGGGTGGTTCAGTCAGTTAAGCATCTGCCTTATGCTCAGGTCGTCATCCTGGAACCCTGGAATCAAACATTGCATCAGGCTCCCTGTTCTCCCTCTCGCTTTGTCTGTCACTCACCCTGCTTGTGTTCGAGCTCTCTCTCTCTGTCAAATAAATAAATAAAATCTTTTTAAAAAATTTATTGATTTTTGTTACTATCATTTCTTTTCTTCAGCTTCTTTCATTTGCTTTTTTTCTTTAGTTTAATGTTATGAAGCTGAGAGTATCCATTTTCATCCTTTATTATTTTATAATATATGAAGTTAATGGTATGTATTTTCCTTTGAGCATCCTTTTCATTGCATTCTGAAAATTTTGGTAAATTGTATTCCCATTTTTGTTTAGTTTAGAATATTTTAAAATTTCTCTTGAGACTTTGACCCATATCCTATTTAGAAGTGTGCTATAATCTCTAAATATTTGGGGATTTTCTATTTACCTTTCTCTTAGAGATTTCTAGTTTAATTCTGGATTGAGAAATATACTTTGTATAATTGCTGTTCTTTTAAACTTGTTATGCTGTGTATTGTAGGCCAGAATGTGATCTTTCTGAATATTCCATGTGAGCCTGAGAAGAATGTCAGTTTTACATATATTGGATGCAGTATTCTATAAATGTCAGATTAAATTAATGGTAGTGTTGTTCTGGTCATTTCTATTATAACTGATTTTCAGTCCAGTTTCTCTATCAATTACTCAAAGAGAGGTGTTTGACATATCCAACTATAACAGTGGGTTTGTCTGTTTTACTTTGTAGTTCTATCAATTATTAGCCTCATTAATTTTAGTGCTCCGCTATTAAGTGCATATAGATTGAATATTATTATATCTTCTTGGAGTATTATCTGTTTTATTATTATGAAATTCCTTTCTTTACCCCTGATAAATTTCCTGGTCTGAATTCTGTTTTGTCTGAAATTAACATAGTTTCTCCAGCTTTCTTTTGATTGGTACTAGTAGGGTATGTATTTCCCTTAGTATATTAAGTGTAACATATACAGTTTTTTTTATTTATAACGTATTTTACTATTTATAAAAATAATGTTATATATACTTCATTTAGATAGTTAAGAAAATGCTGAAAAATGACAATATTATCCACAATCCCACTACACATGCTAAAATTTTGGTTAAAATTTTTATTTTTTTTTTCTTGTAATGTACTTTTCACACTATGAGTACATGTAAATTGAATCTATATTGAGATTTAAATGTACCTAAGGGTGTCCTGACTAACAACAACAACAACAACAAAAGTAGGAATAGCCCACAAGCAGTTTCTATTAATTAGAAGATGAAGAGACTTCAAATATTGCGTATTTATCTAAAGAGTAAACACATAAAGCACCATATTCATAAGGGCATATATTCATTGATTATATTCTCCAAACCTTGACTCTGAACTTCTTATTTCTCCTTCCGTAGAAATAACAACTCTAATACTTTGCCACATATTAATATTAGAATATATACTCCATATATTCAAGAATAGGCAGGTTTTTTTTTAAAGATTTATTTATTTATTTATTTGACACAGAGAGAGAGAGATCACAAGTAGGCAGAGAGGCAGGCAGAGAGAGAAAGAGAGGAGGAAGCAGGCTCCCCGCTGAGCAGACAGCCCGATGCAGGACTTGATCCCAGGACCGCGAGATCATGACCCAAGCCGAAGGCAGCGGCTTAACCCACTGAGCCACCCAGGAGCCAAAGAATAGGCAGCTTTAAAAAAAAAAAACCACAACAGTATGTACTATAAACACTCTCCTGCCCTAGTCCTTAAAATACAATGAAATATCTCAGATCATTTTCTATTTAGGTTATTTTCAGTGTTTTTCTGTTATAGATGTGATGCAATGAATTTCTTGTACACATCACTACATATACATAGATATGGATCCATTATATCTATGTATGTGTCTGTATTGATCTGTGGGGCACATTCCTAAACTTGAGATTCCTTGGTGAATGGGTATATGCTTTTAAATTTTGATAGATACAGATATTATTGAATTTCTACCATCAAGATCCAACTGTATTACATTCTGAAGAGACACATACAAAAAGACCTCTTTCCACAGCTTTGCCAATATGGTGTTTACCAAATTACTGTATTAGCATTCAACTGAACAATAACGTCATTTATTATAGTTATATTTTTCTTAAAGTTTTAAGAACGATTGTGTGTAACAGCTGTATTTTTCTTTGAACCAGCTGTTCATATTGTTTGCCCATGTTTCCATTCTCTTGTTGGTTTTGCCATGTGACTTGTAGAAATTCTTTTTGTAACTTAGTCCTCTCTGATATGTGTTGGAAGCTTTTTGTTTGGTTTGTTTTTTGCTATGTTGACATTTAAAATTTTGGGGTAATTGGACTCAAATCCCTCCTTGTATGTCTTTGGGCTCTGTATCATACTTTGGAATGCATTTTCCATACTGGTGCCACAAAAGAAATTTCCCTGTTGTTTATCTGGTCATTTATGATTTCTTTTTTGTTTAATTATTTTGTCCATTAGGTTTTTATCTTGTAAAGTATGAAGTAGAAATCCCACCATTTTTTTTTTCAGATTGCGTTGAAGTTTTTATATAATCATTCCTTCAAAAGTGAACATTTTTTAATTAACTTGAAACACTATCTTTACTATATATTAAATTCACATATGTAATTGAACCTACTTTTGGGGATATGCTATCTTGTTCTCTTGGTCTGTGTAAATACCACAAAATAACATATGTAGTCATATGCAGATTTTATACACACACATGCACAAATTTAATTGTTTGGGATGCTTCTCTCATTAGTCTTTCTTTAAAATTTTATTTAAATTCAAGTTGGTTAACATATAGCGTAGTCTTAATTTCAGGGATAGAATTCGGTGATTCATCAGCTGCATAGAACACCCAGTGCTCATTCCATCCAGTGCCTTCCTTAATGCCCATCACCCAATTACCCCTTCCCCCTACCTACCTCCTGTCCACCAACCCTCAGTTTGTTCCCTATAGTTAAGAGTCTCTTAAAGCATATCTCCTTCTCTGTTTTTATATTAACTTTTTTTTCCTTTCCACTATATTCATCTGTTTTTTGTCTTAAGTTTCACATATGAGTGAAATCACATGGTATTTGTCACTAGTCTTTATGTTGAGACACAAACCTCGTATGCTTTCTTAGACTCCTCAACTTTTCTTTATGTGTTCTCTGCTTTGGTTGTTGTTAGCTGATTTTCTTCCCTTTTGGAATTTGAATGAAACCCCATACTGTTAGGGTCAGATCTTACTTTTTAGTGGTTTCAAGGGCTTGACAATACAACCTGGCAGAGCAGGGAAGTTAATTTCCTATAACCAGTGTAACATGAGTGAGAGCCAGACAGATAAATTACCTCTCTGCAAATGCAAATTGTCTCCTTGCAAATCTTCCACATGGATTTTATGGCTTGGGGCGCCCTGTAGCCAGTGTAATAAAGCACCAGGCAGATGACCATGTACATTGAATTTGTTTCAAAAAGATAATAAGGCCTCAAACTTTTTGTGCTTAGCTATCATTGTGACATTCCTTGTTCTTTTGATTTTGTAATTACATTGGCCATATGTAATAAAGTATGAATCTGTGTGTTTACCAAAGAAAGGTTTCGTGGACTAAAAAAAGGATAGTCTTGTACAGATTATTTGAATGTATGGTTCTGAGTGTTTCATGGCAGGAGTATTTTACTTGCATATGGTATAGATTTTCTAATCTGTTAGTAAAAATATTCGTTCATTCATTTTTTTCTTTTTTCTTCTGCTGTGTTCCCCAGCCTCGTGGCTCCCCAAAATGCCTCTTTTCACCTGAATAGCTCTGTGTGTGACTTCAGACTTTGAGAGACCAAAAACAACCATGACCCAAGGGTCCTGGAGCACGTTGGCTCCCATTAAAGGCTCCCAATAAGGGGAAGAGGAGAAGAGACATGTACAGCAGGGATGAGGGTAGGGTTAAATGGGTGGAGGGATCCCAACAGACCATGGACAGAGGCAGAAAGGAAGGTGATGACAATAAAATGGGGCCAAAGACAGTGAGGATGAAGATGGAAACAGAGACAGATACTCACAGTGGCTCTGGACTTCTTCTGGTTCCCCTCCCAGTGTTTCTGTGTTTCCCCTGATTGACCCCCCTCCACTGCTTCCCTCCCCTTCCCATTCTCTTCTATCATTTTACATCTCTTCTCCCATCATATGCATTCTTTCTTAAATTCTATAATTGTCAAGTATAATCCCCCATTCCCTAGAAAGACCTGCCACCATAAGTGATATTGCTCAGAGGTTGGGCCATATTCACTGATTTTTTTCTAGGGGTTTGGCATCATGCTGGACACTGAAGAAGAAAAGATGTGGATTTAAGTGGAAAGTATAAGATATGGTCTATCTCGATCATGAGCCTGATGGATTCTGCTATGGAAGCTAACTAAAAAGAAAACGATATAAAAAATTTAATATGTCAATGGCCTCTGCCTCATAAAATCACTTGCTACATGTAGCCACTTGGGGTGTTTGGGCCTGTCCTCTGCTAAACAGTGATGCTGAGTATTGGGGCAGATAACCCTGGCTTTATCAATAAATTATTTCCTTTTATAATGAAAAAGTTTCACATTTTATCATTGTAGTTGATTGGATACATCCCATAACTCAAGGCAAGTGTTTTTTGTTCATGCTTTCTCTGTTTTTATGTTCAACCTCGTAGATTTGAACCTTGGGAGGAAAACTTATTAAAAACATACTCAAGTGTTTATTTTTTGAGAAAAACCAATAGATCTCCCATGACATGCTTGAGAAGTTACATTCTACAAGATGAATTAGCTTAGCCATGCATGCAGTTTTGTGATGGTGACAAGAAGGAAAATGAAATTTTGTGTTCTGAGGCAGCTTAGAAACTGGGATGGGTGGGGCCACTGTACACTGGTGTGTATTAGCTCCACTGGCTCTGCATGGAAGCTGAGAGGTCACTTCTCAACAAAAGGTTGTTCTCAGGTGTTTGGAATGAAAGCGACTGTAGGTGATACCCATAGGCACTGGGTATATTAGTTCACTAAAGCTACTGTAACAAAGTACCACAGGTTGGGTGGCTTCAATCACAGAAATATATTCCCTCACAAATCTTGAGCCTAGGGTCCACGATCAATATGTCAATGGAGTTCATTTCTTCTTCTCCAGGTCTCTCTGCTTGGCTTGTAAATGGCCCCCTTCTCCCTGGGGCTTCATGTGGTTTCCTTGTGTGTGTGTGTGTGTGTGTGTGTCCACTAATCTCCTCATCAAGATTCTACTCACCCTGTATTAGGGGCACTCCAGTGATCGCATGTAACCTTAATTACCTCTTTAAAGATGCTTTTCCCAAATACATTTTGCTGTACTGAGCATTAGGACTTCAACATACCAAGTTTGCAGGGACAAAGTTCTGCTCATAATGCTGGTGGTGATGTCTGAGGCTGACTTTTGGACCAGTTAGCTCTAAGGCTAGAGATGATCTGAATTAATGTTAAATGCATTTCCTTCCATCCCACCCCACCCTGTTCTGAGTTGGATAAAGCCCCATTCTCTGGTCTTTAGGGTCACATTACCAGCTTCTTCAGCATCTCTTCTGTATTTGTATCTGCCTTTAACATGACTGATACATATTTTCCATAACACATCACAATGGCAAGATTCATTGGCTTAACTCTGCCGCCATTTAAATCTACCCTGATTCTCCTCTGAATGCCAGTATGACTTGCTGTGCTGATCCTTTCTATCACTCTGCTCCAAGTTTCCTTGGACAACATGTTTGGTAAGAGAGGGGTTGATTGTTGACAAGTTCTTGGCCACAGGGCCAGGCTAATATCTTAGATGATTTGGTTTCCAAATATTTTTTAGTTTTTTATTGTCTTATCAGAATCAGGAACTGTTTGGGTATTATGAGGCCATGGGAAATTATAAATAATATAACTTGTTATTCCTGTCCTCAAGGAGTTTAATTTTGTTAGGAAGGTAAGAAAAAGGGAGACCAAGGCACGGTGGGCCCAGGCTGGGGAGCTAGGAACGGAAGTTGTTAGTTTGATCTAAGGGCTATGTGAAGATCTGATTACATCACTGTAGAGGGATTTAAGGGAAATCACAGCATTGATTAAGGCCACTTGACATAAATCAGAAGATTTATGAGGTGATCTATTTTTATTATTCTGCTGTAAAGCAACAATAAGAAAATGAGTCAACTAGTAAAGAGTGATGGTTTTTATTAAATACTATAAATATTTATAATTTATATATAGGAATATATATAATATGTAATTATATTATAGAGTTATAATTTATAAACATTATACATCATCCCATTGAGAAAAGAAGTGGAGAATTTATTAAAATGCTGGATGGTACTACACTGTGATATTGGTAGGTTGGTTCATATTCTTCCTGATGTTGGCTTATGAAGTGATTTTATATGGTACCAACTTCCTGACTGAGGGAAGGGAAATTGTTCTAGAGCGTTTGATCTTTGGGATGATCATCAATTTTCTTATATTTAATGAAAGGCAAGAATAATTCCAGGGTTACTGGATTCATTGTATTACTATGATGGAATATATTAAATTTCTATATGGATTCTGTGCTTTAATTCCCTCATCTGCAAAATGAGAGTAATAACAGTATCTACTTCAAAGGTTTGTTGTAAGATTCAAATGTGTTCACACAGAGAAAGCCCTTGGTGCAACGTCTGATACAGAGTAAATTCCCACTAAATATTAGGTATTAATGGCATTAGTTCCAATCTTAGGGCCACTTTATCACAACTCCTTTGATGCCTCTCAAGTTCAATGATGGCAGCAAATTCTAAGTGAATATCCAGAGGTACTGGCAAAGAAATTAAAACTGAAAAATTGCAAAAATAGGCCTTTCAGAAGTCGTCGTGCTTCTCAGGGAGATGAGGAAGGGGAGAAAGGGAATGATTTCTGTAAGAAAGCTTGCAGCTCAGATGAAACACCTACCTATGGAAGCCAACAAAATTCAAGCTGTTAAGATCCCTCCTAGGCTATTAATTACTTAAACATCATCGTAATTTTGACATTTTGAGAAGTAGATGTATTTTCTCTTACAGTTCTTCCAAGGGGGTGGGATTATGGACATTGGGGAGGGTATGTGATTTGGTGAGTGCTGTGAAGTGTGTAAACCTGGTGATTCACAGACCTGTACCCCTGGGGATAAAAATATATGTTTATCAAAAATAAAAAATTAAAAAAAAAATAAGCCTGTACAACGTGCTAGCCATTGTGTTAAGTGCTATATTATATACCACCTTATAACCTCAGGACTAGGTAGACAAAATTCGTCCTATTACATCAGTGGGAAAACAGTGGAGTTGGAGTATCTTGCCTGGCATTTCAGAGGAAAAGGCAAAGTGGAATATAACCCTTCTGTGTATCAGTTTCTTCACCTATAAACTGATGAGACCATATTTCAAATTGCCCTTCTGGCCCTGCTTTGCTAGAATTTTAGCCCATTTTTTTTTTTCTAACTGCCAAGTTGCCTTTTCTGCCACCTAGTGGACATTGTAGTAATTACCATACTAACATTTCCAGGCTTGGGTCGTCGGCTTTGAATTACAGAACCATAAAGGTTCTGTTGAGGAAGAGAAGAGAAAACTGAGCCTAGGAAAAGAGGAGTTAGTTATATTCTAGGATACTGAAAAACGGATACACAAATCATGGCTTTTAGCATAATTACATTTAGTATTTCATTTACGATACTATCTCTGTGTCACAGGTTAATTGCCTAGGGATATCAGAGAGGATATGTAGAGTGTACGCAATTTGTCCTGTTTGTAATGAGAGTTTTTGATTCACAGTAGAATGGCTGGTGTAGATTGAGATAAGATAATTTCTTCGAAGTAATTTAGGAAAAAAACATATGACAACAAAACTCAGTACATAATAAAAACTTTTGAGCAATTGCCAATTACTGAATGTCGTAAATGATTTTTAAATGTCTGGGTTCTCAGTTATAAGCATTTTATATTTATAAGGAAATTGTGGTAGTTCCTTGAACTTCTGTGGCTCAGGAAGCTGCCTTCGAGACTGCCTTTAGATTGTTGCTTTAGCTGGAGATGCTGAAAATTAAGTTTCTTCAGTGAAACTCACCTCATCTTTTTTTAGCCTGGGAAATCTAAACATGTCATTTTAAAAAGGGCACAGAGAAATAAATGCATGTGTAAGGGTTGGAGCAATTATAGGATATCTCAATGCCCTTTGGATCCTAATTCCCGACTTCCTATCAAGAGATTTTTATGAATTATAGCAGAAGGAAGGGGCATGTCCTATGGATTAAAAAAAAGGCCTAGTTTAGCCTCAGACTAAGATTTGCTGTGTGGCCTCTGGCAGGTTAGTTAACCTCTGTAAACCCTAGCGTCTTCAGGTGCATCTGAAATGGTGCTTATTCTGCCTTCCTCCCTAGGGCTGTGGTGATTCTGTGGTTCACGTGAACGTGCTATAGCAATAGCAGAGCGTGGGTCTCACAAATGACACAGCTCGACTGAAAAGCATCAAGTCAGACTGTTTCATTTGACAAGAGAAGAGTATGGGGGAAAGAAAATGCATGATCCTATTACTGATTTGCTTAAGCTCATGCTCATTAACATTCCAAATAACACCTGTGAATAAGACACAGGTGGTGGGCTTATGTAGGCAGTGTTAGAAATTGGCTTTGAAATCCAATGGCTTTTTATGGACCATGTCTCTTATCTTGGCCCTAAACTGAAATTTGAGTGTGCTTGATGAACCCCTGGACAGTCCTGAGATGTTCTTTTATTTAGGTATTTTATTTGGAGTGAAAAAGCTGGGGAGAAACATGTATGAATGCCGAGGGTATTATGCTAAGTGTAATAAACCAGTCACCAAAAGACACATAAAGTCAGATTCCTCTTATATGAGGTATTTAGAACAGGCAAATTCCTAGAGACAACAAGTAGGATGGCAGTTGCTAGAGGCTTGAGGAAGGGGGATGGGGATTTAGTGTTTCATGGGTGCAGAAATTCCGTTTTGTAAGATGAAGAGCTCTGGAGATCGGTGGTGGGGATGGCTGCACAGTGTTACGAATGTATTTAATACCACTGAACAGTACATTCAAGATGGTTGAGAGTAAATTTGATATTGTGTGTATTTTAGCGCAATAAAAAAGAATGGGAGGAAAAGGGAAACATGTGCGAGCAAAAAACCCAAATATTTAAAAACAAAACAAAGCTAGAGAGAGTATTGTTAAGGTCTGGATTGAAGAATGGGTTTGGGGTGCAAAGTGCAGCATCTCTCTGTCCTGGTTTCGTGCAGCAGAGAGATTTTTAGGGAACATGAAAAGGAGCTGATTTCACAAGGGGCTTAGTGACAGCTGCTTGGGGGACCTGGTGTGAAACCAAGTCGGATGGGGAGCCCTGGGGGTGGAGAATACTCACTGGTACCTTGCAAATTGGATCTTAGGGAGCGCAGACTGAACGCATCACTGTTGGTCTGGCTTTGGTATCTCGTGGTGAGTCCCCCCAAGCAGGGGTAGTGACAAGATTCTCTCTAGGGTCTTTATGGGCAGAGGACAGAGCTGGACCAGGAAACAGACATGTTGGGTGCTTTCTGGTGACCATAGCTGACAGTCTGGCTCTTGCATACTTCTGAGATAAACTTTAAGAGGTCCATACCCCATGGTGAGTCAGTACGGGTGACCAGACGTCCCGTGTGAGCAGGTGAGGACAAGAGCCAGTAAAATATTATCAAAAATGACTTCATTTCCACCCTCATGCCCGTGAAGGCCGGGGAGGTTGTATTTCTCATGAATAAACAGGGGGTCATTTGCCTGAACAGATTGAGCAGAGAACAGCATATTTACTCAAATCCAAAATCTGTTAATGAATAACACATGGGCCCAATCCTATGAATGGAAATTTGATTTATAATCATGGCATCCGGGACCTATTCCTTTAAGCTAAAACATGAGGAGATGGCACTTGCATGGAAATCTTTGGTGAGTGATTTATTAGAAGCTTACTGTTTTATGAATGGCAAAGGGAAGAACTGCCCCCTTTACAATGTATGTATAAATCATCTGAAATTATGATGGATTAAGTATTCTTCCTCCTAGTGGCAGTACTAAGTGTTACGAGCAGCTTTTAATAGTTAGAAAGACAGAGGAGATAAATATCAATTACTATTAGAGGAAGCGTTTTTTAAGCCAGCTTTCACACTTTCTCGAATGATGAGGTTAATTATTTATGGCAAAGGCACATTAATAATTGCGCTTTATTTCTTTATCCAAACAGCAAATGAATTGTAGTACAAGGAGATTTGGACCATCAATACAAGCAGAATGTGTTCCTAGTATTTAAAAGTTTTATATTACCCTCCAAACTTGCTTTTCTTCAGCCACAGACAGTGCTTACATTAATAGTACATATTGAACATTGTGTTCGGGGACCTTTGTCTTATTCATCTTTAAACATTTTTCCTTTCTGATAAGCAAGCTCTGTAGGAAGGGCAGTAAGCACAGGAAACACTGAAGGGCTGGGATCCTGAACTTAGGAGGCTAAGTGAAGAAAGAAGTATGAATGCATTTCTAGCTATTACTATAAAATTTTATTTGTTTGCATATAATGAAATTCACTCTTTTTGGTGTATGCTGTTTTTTAAAAATTGAAGTATAATTAATGTCAGTTGTATTAGTTTCAGGTGTACAACATAATGATTCAACAATTCTAGGCATGACATTCCTTGCTCACTGCGATAAGTATAGTCACCGTCCATCACCGAACAACCTGATTACAATCTTATTGATTATACTCCCTATGCTGTACTTTTCATCTCTGTGACTTACTTATTTTGTAAACAGAAGTTGGTCCCTCTTAATCCCTTTGATTTATTTCACCATTTCCCCACCAACCTCCCCTTCGGCAACCACCAGTTTGAGTCTGTTTTTTCATCGGTTTGTCCCTTTTTCCCTGTGTTCATTTTGATAAGTGCATAAAATCCTGTGTCCACAGCACACTCAAGATAAAGAACAGCTCCGTTGTTGCCTCCCCGCCCCGAACCCTGTCATGCTTTCTTACTGGAGTCAGCACCTCTTCCCACCAGTCTGCCTTCCCTCCTCTGTCCACTGCTGATCTGTTCTCCCTCCTGCTGGTCTGCCTTTTCCTTCAGCGGTGGTTTTCTCCCTTTTCATGCCCTGTACCACTGTCAGGAGCGAATTGTGAGGCTGGTTGTGTTCAGAGGTGGAGAGTTCTGTGGTTCTGAGGAAGGCTCCGTCTCGGTTGGCACCGTGCCTCTCCTGGTGCTCCTGCCTGACCCCCGGTGGCAGGGCTGCCCCTCGCTGAGGACTGGAGGGCTTTGTTCCCATTAGTCCCAGTAACACACAGCGTCTAGAGCCAGTCGTATGTTTTAGAGTCTCCACAGATGCTTCAATATTAATTATTTAAAATGAAAGGAGAAAATGAATGTAATAGTAATGGATAGAGAATAATGTATTCTGGGTGAATGGTAGTCATTTCTACACCAACACAGTGGTAAAATATGACCTTATATGTATATAAAATTTTACACGGAGGAAGGGGCCCCCAAAGGCAGAAATGTCTACGGTCCGAGGAAGTGATGATGTGACCCAGGGGACAGGGTTTGTTGCATTTCCCCAGAGCTTGCAGGGCTTTGGCTGTCTCAAGGAGAATGTTCTGAGAAGGGCTTTCCACACAAGGGGCTGCTGTTGCCTTTTTGGGCCTGCACCTCAAGACACGCTTTCTCAGGACCCTTGCCAGTCCTCCTTTCTAACAGAAAAGACTACAAGTGGGTACAAATCCTTCTTATACACTGCCCTGGGGACTCTCTGTTCTCTAGCCAGCTTGCACTATGCCTTTATTAATTTGTTAAATGTTTAATTTTTTATGTTTTTTAAAGATTTTATCTATTTATTTGTCAGAGGGAGAGCACAAGCTATCGAAATGGCAGGCAAAGCAAGCAGAGGGAGAAGCAAGCTCCTTGCTGAGCAGGGAGCCCGATGCGGGGCTCCACCCCAGGACCCTGAGATCATGACCCGAGTCAAAGGCAGACACTTAACCAACTGAGCCACCCAGGCATCCCTCATTAAATGTTTTAGATGAATTCTCTTACTGACGTCCAGAGATGTTTTCCCTGGGTCAGTGGGTGCAGCTGTCCTGCCTTCGCTTCCTGTCGTTTCTTAAATTGGGGGTTAGCTGGTTATTGGGTGACCCCAGTTCTCTCAGTCTTTGAAAGAAGTTAGGAATCTGTCAAGTGTCTAGTTTTTCTTGTGTGGGAGAGAGCGACGCTCTTTCTACTGACTGCATCCCAAGAGGAAGCTGGAGCTGCCTGTGTCTTTAAGTCCCTGTTATCTCTGCTGTCGTTCTGCACTAGTTTCCAGTTAGTTTTTGTTGCTCAGGTTTGTTTAGCTTTGTTTTCTTGAAATTTATTCCCCTTTACTTTCCTGTCGGTCAGTTGCTCTTGCCCAGTGTGATCATAACCTTAGCCTTGTAACTTTAACCATGTTTCAGTCCTGGCAGAATGCTGGACAAGGCAAGGCATGGTGACTCTAGCTCTTTGCTCCTGGTCTTAGGTAAAGAGATGGTATTGCTTCGAGTCACTCTTTCACATCCACTGAGGCGTGAGTGTGCAGTTCTTTTGGGGATGAAAGCTCTGGATATGGCTAACTGCCTTCTCTCAAGCTCTCAGCACCTTCTGGAGATGGTGCCCCAAGACACTGCATGGAGAGACTACATTCTTTGGCATTTTCCATCTTGAGAGCTTTCTGCACTTTCTTTTTGTTCATGACTGTGAGTGAGGGAAGGAATAATAAAGAAGAATTGTAGGCAGGAGTTTCCGCACGTGTGCCATGTTCTCTTTAGTAACTGGTGGGTATTCCACTTACCGTTCTGTCTGGAGCACTGGATGGTCCTCCAACACAATCACTGTTCCTGTCCTTGAGAAAAAGCAGAGAAAGGGCTACAGTGCTCTCCTGACATTCCGCATCCTTATTTTCCAGTGTTTATTTGGGGAGGGGTGTGGTCTGGGTGGGTGAGAGGTGGGAGACTTGGGTTAAGGCTGACAGGTGGTTAACTGGCTTCCCCTTTCACACTGCATGAGAGAAGCACTGAATTTAACTTTCAGGGCTACCACAGAGAAAGGTTCAGTAATATGATCAGGCTACTGACATGAATCCCTTCTCTCAAATGGTTGGATTGGAACAATCCCCAACAGGAAGAAGTAGAACAGAGTCTCATTTTTCTGGTATTATACTCCTGTGCAGTTCTGTAAGCTGCCATCCTATGTTAGGAGAAAAAAAAAATGATGCGTGTTCCTCTTTTCATTTCATTTCCAACAAGAGTCTGTGAGAACTGTCAGGGTGTAAAAGGCAGCCCAGTCCAACACCAGGTGTCTCCTGCTTGTTCCGACAGAGTGGGATTATTTTATAGCCCCATCCATTCACCTTTTTACCCATTCAACTATCCATTCATCTAAAAATACTTATTGAATGTTTTCTGTGTGCCGAAATGATGAATATAATATCTTGAGTAAATAGCACAAGAACCTAATCATACAATAGGTGCTTAATACATGCTGAAGGAATGAATGAGGGAATGAATGAAGATTGGATTCCTGTTCTTCTGACATATATGATCCCTTGAGAGCAGCAGGTGGGGAAGTAGGTTCATTAAAGACTGCTGTAATAATGGTGAATGGAGGATTTATTGGTAATGAGATATAGGGGCCTTTGAATAGAACTTGTGTATTTTGGGAGGTTTCTAAAACCAGCCATATGAGAGTCATGACAAAGGAGCAGGGAAGGAAGAGAGGGCTAGAAAGTGACAATTAGCAATGTGGGCTCTGTGCTATGGCACATCCGGGTTTGAGCTCCAATCCCACCAGCTGCTTAGTCTGATGTGCCCAAAGCCCACCAGAATAACCAACTGATCAAGCCAAGCCAGGCTTATCAGACCTGTCGTAGGTAGAACATCACATCATAGGAATCTTCACAGCATCTGGGAGGGGAGCGGTCAGAGGAAGACATTTGAGGTATTTTAGCACCAGGGCTGGGTGATTTTAAGGCTGTTCCTGCCAGTGGGGGTGGGGACTAATTGGGAAGGGGCAGAGTTTGTATCACAGTGAAGTGAGGGCCTTGAAGAAAGTCTAGCCAAGCAAGCTAATAATCTTAATCTTAAGCATACTAGCTTGATTGATTCATCACCTTATCTTCTAGAAGGAGGCACATAACTGTGATGCTTTTGTTTGCTTTCTGAATTTGCTTAACCCAGGGATGGAAAAGTATGTTGATTTCAGCACTAGCTATATAACTTCTGACAAGTTTACTTTTTCAATTTGTTTTAAATTGAAGTTAATGGAAGGCATGAAGCCAGCAGAAGATTTAATGAGCTAAAACATGTGAAGCAGGTAGCACACAGGGCTTGATGGACAGGAAGCATTCACTGTTGGATAGCAGAACCGGAAGCAGCAGTAGCAACAGCAGAACCAAATCACTTTCATCTTCATCAGGCTCTTGTGGGGTAATGATATAGTCTGGGAGGCTAGAAACCTGTGCTCGCTTGTCCAGCTCACTTGCTGTGTGACCTCAGGCAGATGATTCACCCTCTCTGGAAATCAGTTTCCTCCTCTGTAAAATGAAGATGTTTCACTTCCTCATATTACAAAGCATCTCTGACATTTTCCTCCAGGTCTCTGAATGAATTTGGCCTGGAGCAAGTTGTCCTGTAACTTTTTTGTGTCTGAGCTTACCCTGCTGCTACTATCAGTCTCTCAGGGGATCTGGAAAGTTTAATTCACAATTGTGAAGCATTTGTGTTCTCAGCTGCCTGAGGCCATTTCTGTACCGCTAAAGGGAATAAGAACACTGGTCTGGTTCACTGATGGTAATGGACATTCTGCATCATTTGGCTCCTAGACTCTACATGACCCACTGGAATAAGTTGTTTTTCTTTTTTTTCCTTTTTTTTTTTTTTTAAATAGAAATAGTAAGGGAACTCGTTCACCCTGTATGAGGAGGCAACAGAGGATAACAGCTGGTGGCGTGACCCAGAGTAAAGATCGCTAATTTGGAATCTGAGGACTGGACCTTATTCCCCTGTCTGCCTTTCTTGGGCAAGTCGCTGGGGCCTCCCTGAGCCTTGCCTTCCTCTCCAGTACATGGAGGTGGGTCATAGGGAGAATGATGCTGTTCAAATCAGACAGTGAATGCTCAAGTTCTTTTTAAACTAAGATGCTCTACCAACACTAGCTGATAGGACTGTTAAACATTCTGCAAATACTTCCGAGTGTTAGGGACTGTTCTTGTGCCTGGGAATGTAGCAGTGAAAGGGACAGACAAAATTCCTTACCACCAGGGAGCTTGAGCTCTGGTGGAGGGACTCCTGTGGAAAGACACCAAGCACCCTACTCATGTAAGGCTTTGTTTTAAACAATTAATTTGAAAGAAAGCAGAATGGAAGCTGATATGTATTGAGCACCTATAACGTGCCAGGTCCAAGAAGATGTCTTCTCATTTAATCTTTGCAAAGACCCTGTGTGGAAGGTATTCTGGTTCCTATTTACTAAATGAGGAATTTGAGATCAGAAAAGTCGTATATATTAGGGATTCAAAACCACGTTTCTCTGATAATAAAGCTTTGGTTCTTTCTAAGACACTGATGACCATGCATCCTCAAGTCTCTGAATCTGTATGTTTGTACTTTCCACCGTGTGCAGTTTATCTACATCTTATAATAGTAAGGCATCCAAATAGTTCCATGTAACTTTATAATTTCTTCCAACTCTGCCTCATTTTGTTCGCAGAGCTGTGTGCCTGCTTTGAAATGTCCATTATATGCATTTGAGCTAAAGAAGGATAAATACGCCCCTCGTGGAAAGACTCCTCCTCCCCTTTATTGTAAATATCACGTAGTAAGTTGTGTTAGTTATTGCTGTTAGGGTTAATAATACCATTTCTTACCTGTCCTGAGTTAGGAAGCTACCAGGTTAGCAGAAGATGGAACTGAAGTGAGAAATAGGCTTCAGGCCCTAGGTGTGAAAGGAGGGAGGGTCATTACTTGCATTCATGGCTTAGAGATAGCTGGTAGAGAGCTTACAATGAGGGGCCACATCCTTCCGATGACTCTTGGGAGGGCCCTGGCATTCATGCTTGTGGAACGGCGGTGGCAGCATCACAATAAAGGTAGCTAAAATGGCTTTCCTGCTGAGACAGCAAGATCGCTGTTTTATAGCTAGGAAGACTGGAGTGCGGAGTTTTGCTCCTGCCGCATTGGGCTGGGCCTGGCAGTGAGCTGGCACAGTGCCTGCCTGTGAGCAGAGTGAATTCTGAGGAAATAAAACATATCACTTGGACTTTGCAGGCAGAGAGAGGGAGAACAAACAAAACACCAAGGAACAATGACTTCTTGCAAAAGAGAACTGTTTTAAGAGATCATTTGTATTTTTTTTTTTAAGATTTCATTTATTTATTTGACAGAGAGATCACAAGTAGGCAGAGAGGCAGGCAGAGAGAGGGGGAAAAGCAGGCTCCCCACTGAGCAGAGAGCCTGATGTGGGGCTCGATCCCAGGACCCCGAGACCATGACCTGAGCCGAAGGCAGAGGCCTAACCCACTGAGCCACCCAGGTGCCCCGATCATTTGTATTTTATTTTTTAAGTGTTTATTTTAATTCCAGTTAGTTAATGCACAGTGTTGTATTAGTTTCAGGTGTATAATATAGGGATTCAGCACTTCTATACAACACCAAGTGCTCATCATAGCAAATGCAGGCCTTAATCCCCATCACTTTTTTTTACCCATCCCCCATCCACCTTCCCTCTAGTAACCATTGGTTTGTTCTCTATAGTCAAGAGTCTCTCTCTCTCTCTCTCTCTCTCTCTCTCTCATTCTCTCTCATTTTTTCCCCCTTGGCTCATTTGTTTTGTATCTTAGGTGCACATATGAATGAAATCATATGGTAGTTGTCTTTTTCTGACTGACTTATTTTGCTTAGCAGTATGCTCTCTAGCTCCAATATGTGCTGTTGCAAATGACAAGATTTCTATCTTTATTAAGACTAAATAATATTCCACTGTATATATAAACTACTTCTTCTCTAGTTGCTGGACACTTGGGCTGCTGCTTCCATGTCTTTGCTATTTTAAATAAGACTGCCATAAACATAGGGGTGCACATATCCCGTCAAATTAGTGTTTTTGTATTCTTTGGTTAAGTACCCAGTAGTACGATTGCTGGGTCATAGGGTAGTCCTATTTCTAGCTTTTAGCTTTTTGAAGAAACTCCATACTGTTTTCCACAGTGGCTGTGCCAGTTTACCTTCCCAAAAATAGTACATGATAGTTTTCCTCCACATCCTCACCAATAGCTGTTGTTTCTTTGTTGTTGATTTTAGCCATTCTAACAGGTGTGAGGTGAAGATTATCTCTTTGTAGTTTTGATTTGTATTTTCCTGATGGTGTCTGTCTGTAGGTCTTTGGAGAAATGTCTGTTCAAGTCCTCTGCCCATTTTTAATTGGATTATTTCTTGATTGAGTGTTGAGTTTTGTAAATTCTTTATACATTTTGGATCCTAACCCTTTATTGGATATGTAATTTTGCAAGTATCTTTGCCCATCCCATAGCCTGCCTTTTAGTTTTATTATTTCCTTCACTGTGTGGAATCATTTTACTTTGATATAGTCCCAATGGTTTATTTTTGCTTTTGTTTCCCTTGCCTCAGGAGATGTATCTAGAAAAAAAAAATGCTACATCCAAGGTCAGGGAAGTTATTGCCTGTGTTCTCCTGTAGGATTTTGATGGATTCTTGTCTCACATTTAGTTCTTTCATCCTTTAGAATTTATTTTTTTTTGTGCGTGGTGTTAAGAAAGTGGTCCAGTTTCATTCTTCCACATGTTGCTGTCCAGTTTCCCCAGCATCATTTGTTGAAGAGACTGTCCTTTTCCCATTGGATATTCTTTTCCTGCTTTGTCAGAGATTAATTAACCATATAGTTGTGGGTTTTTTTCTGGATTTTCTTTTTTGTTCTATTAATCTGTGTCTATTTTGGGGGCAGTACTGTACTGTTTTGCTTACTACAGCTTTGTAATGTAAGTTGAAGTCTGGAATTGTGATTCCTCCAGCTTTGGTTTTCTTTGTCAAGATTGCTTTAGCTATTTGGGTCTTTCGTGGTTCCATATACATTTTAGGATTATTTTCTAGTTCTGTGAAACATGTCATTGCTATTTTTTCGGGGATTGCATTAAATGTATATAGGTTGCTTTGGATAGTATAGACATTTTAACAATATTTGTTCTTCCAATTCATGAGCATGGAATGCCTTTTTTTTTTTAATTAATATATAATGTCTTATTTGTTCCAAGGATACAGGTCTGTGAATCATCAGTATTACATAATTCACAGCACTCATCATAGCACATACCCTCCCCAGTGTCCATCACTCATCCTCCCTATCCCTCCTCCACCCCCAGCAACCCTCAGTTTGTTTCCTGAGATTAAGAGCCTCTTACGGTTTGTCTCCATCTCTGGTCCCATCCTGTTTCATTTTTCCCTCCCTTCTCCTCACGAACCTCTGCCCTGCCTCTCAAATTCCTCCTATCAGAGAGATCATATGATAATTGTCTTTCTCTGATTGACTTATTGTGCTCAGCATAATACCCTCTAGTTCCCTCCACATCGTTGCAAATGACAAGATTTTGGTTTTGTTCATGTCCGCATCATTCATATATATGAATGATGCAATCTATCTGTCTATATATATCTATAATTCATATCTTCCACATCTTCTTTATCCATTCATCTGTTGATGTACATCTAGGCTCTTTCCATAGTTTAGTTATTGTGGACATTGTGAGCATGGAATGTCTTTCCATTTCTTTGTGACATCTTCAGTGTCTTTCACTGGTGTTTAGATTTTTCTGGTACAGGTTTTTCACCTCTTTGGTTGAGTTTATTCCTAAGTATCTTAAGGTTTTTGGTGCAGTTGTAAATGGGATTATTCCTCAATTTTTCTTTCTTCTGCTTCATTATTGGTGGATAGAATCACAACAGATTTCTGTACATTGATTTTAGATCCCATGACTTTACTGAATTTGTTGATTAGTTCCAGTGGTTTTTTGGTGAAGTCTTTGGTGGGTTTTCTATATATAGTATCATGTCATCCACAAAAAATGAAAGTTTTACTTATTCCTTACCCATTTGGATGCCTTTTGTTTCTTTTTGTTGTCTGATTGCTATGGATACGACTTCCAGTACTATGTTGACTAGAAGTAGTGAGAGTGGGCATCCCTATCTTGTTCCTGATCTTAGGGGAAAAGTTCTCAGTTTTTCCCCATTAAGGATGATGCTAGAAGGATGCCCAGGTCACATGGTTTATCAAGTGTCCAAATCTTTGTGTTGACTCAGGTCATGATCTCAGGATCATGAGACTGAGCCCTATGTTGGGCTCCACGCTCAGTGCACGGTCTGCTTCAGACTTTCTCTCTCTTTCCTTCTGCCCCTCCCTGTTGTGTGCACTCTCACTCTCTCAAATAAATAAAAAAATACTTTTTTTTTTTTTTTTTAAGAAGGATGACATTAGCTTTGGTTTTTTATAGATGTCCTTTGTTATGTTGAGGTATGTTCCCTCTAAACCTAATTTGTTGAAGGTTTTTATCACAGATGAATATTTTACTTTGTCATTTTTTCCTGTATCGATTGATATGACCATATGTTCTTTTCTTTTCTCCTATTGTTGTGATATATCATGTTGGTTGATTTGTGAATATTGAATGGCCCTTATAACCCAGGAATAAATTCCATTTGAGTGTGGTGAAACTATTTATTTATTTATTTATTTATTTATTTATTTATTTATTTAGTGTATCATTGGATTTGGTTTGCTAGTATTTTGTTGAGAATTTTGCATCTATGTTCATCAGAGGTATTGGACTCTAGTTCTCTTTTTTGGTAGTATCTTTTTCTGGTTCTGGTATTAGGGAATGCTTGCCTCATAGAATGAATTTGGAAATTTTCCTTCCTTTTCTGTTTTTTCAAATAGTTCGAGAACAATAGGTATTAACTGTTCAAAGTTTGGTAGAACCTGCATGTGAAACCATATGGTCCTGATCTTCAGTTTTGGGGGGAGTTTTTTGGTTACTGATTCAATTTCTTTGCTAGTTATGAGTCTGTTCAAGTTTTCTATTTCTTCCTGTTTGGTTTTGGTAATTTATATGTTTCTAGGAATTTATTCATTTTTTTCTAGGTTGTGTAATTTGTTGGCATTTAGTTTTTCATAATATTCTCTTATTATTATTTAGATTTCTGTGGTACTGGTTATTATTTCTCCTCTCTCATTTGTGATTTTATTTGGGTCCTTTCACTTTTTTCTTGACAAATCTGGCTAGATGTTTATCAATTTTAATGATTTTTTTTGAAGAACCAGCTCCCGATTTCATTAATCTGTTCTTTTGTTTTCTGGTTTTTTTTGTTTGTTAGTTTGTTCTTTTAGTTTATTTATTCATTTCTTTTCTAATCTTCATTACTTCCTTCCTTCTGCTGGTTTTAGTTTTTGTTGTTTTATTTTTCCAGCTTCTTTAGATGTAAGGTTAAGTTGTTTATGTGAGATTTCTTCTTGTGGTAGACTTGTATTCCTATTAACTTCCCCCTTAGAACCACTTTTTCTATATCCCAAAGGTTTTCAACCATCACATTTTCACTTTTGTTTCCATGTACTTCTTATTTCTTCTTGGATTTCTTAGTTGAGTCATTCATTGTTTAATAGCATGTTATTTAACCTTCATGTATTTATGCTCTTACCAGATTTTTTTCTTGTGGTTGAATTCTGGTTTTATAACATTGTGTTCAGAAAAGATGCATGGTATATGACTTTAATCTTGTTGAATTTGTTGAAATTTGTTTTGTAGGCTAATATGTGATCTCTTCTGAAGAATGTCCCATGTGCATTTGAATAGAATGTGTATTCTGCTGTTTTAGGATGCAATGCCCTGAATATGCCTATTAAGTCCATCTAGTCCTGTGTGTCATTTAAAGACATTGTTTCCTTGTTGATTTTTTTGCTTAGATGATCTGTTCATTGATGTGAGTAGATTGTTAAATTCCCTACTATTATTGTATTATTATCGATTAATCTTTTATGTTTATTATTAACTATTTTATGTTTTGGGGTTCTCCATGTTGGGTGCATAAATATTTGCAATTGTTAAACTTTCTTGTTTAATTGTCCCCCTTAAAATTATATATTGCCCTTCTTTGTCCCTTGTTACAGTCTTTTTTTTCCCCCCCTTGGAGTCTCATTTTGCTCCATGTAAGTAGGGGCACTCCAGCTTTCTTTTGATGACATCTAGTTGCATGACAAATGTTTCTTCATCCCCTCACTTCCAATATGTAGGTGTATTTATTTATTTACTTATGTAAAGATTTTATTTATTTATTTGACAGACAGAGATCATAGGTAGGCAGAGAGGCAGGCAGAGAGAGAGGAAGGGAAGCAGGCTCCCCGCTGAGCAGAGAGCCTGATGTGGGGCTCAATCCCAGGACCTTGGGATCATGACCTGAGCCGAAGGCAGAGGATTTAACCCACTGAGCCACCCAGGTGCCCCTGTAGGTGTATTTAGATCTAAAATGAGTCTCTTGTAGGCAGCATATAGATGGATCTTTTTTTGTTTTTAGTCCATTCTGTCACCTTATGGCTTTTGATTGGCACATTTAATCCATTTACATTCAAAGTAATTATTGATAGATACATATTTATTACCATTTTATTATTTGTTTTGTGGCTGATTTTGAAGATTTTCTATGCTCCTTTCTCATTTTTTTCTTTTTGCTAATTTCTGATTTTCTTTAGTGATATATCTGAATTTCTTTCTTTTTATTCTCTGAATATTTATTAGTTTTTTTTAAAAGATTTTATTTATATATTTGTCAGAGAGAGAACAAGAGAGAGAGCACAAGCAGGCAGAATGTCAGGCAGAGGCAGAGAAGCAGGCTCCTCGCTGAGCAAGGAGCCCAGTGTGGGACTCAGTCCCAGGACCCTGGGGTCATGACCTCAGCCAAATGTAGCTGCTTAACTGACTGAGTCATCCAGGCATCCCTATTAGTGGTTTTTGATTTGTGGTTACCATTAGGTTTGTATATAATGCCTTCTGCATATAGCAGTCTAGATTAAGTTGATGGTCACTTAAGTTTGAGCCCATTCTTTTCTACTCTCCTCTTCGCATTTTAAGTATAATGTGTCATCCTTTTATTTTGTGAGTTCATTGGCGATATTTTAAAAAAATACTCATTTTTTCTGCTTTTGTGTTTCCTATCTTCATACTCTCACATTCCTACCTTCATACCTTTCTGCTCAGAGTCCCCTTAAAATTTCTTGCAGAGCTGGTTTAGTAGTCATGACCTTCTTCTTCTTCTTCTTCTTCTTTTTTTTTTTTTTTAAGATTTTATTCATTTATTTGACAGAGAGATATATAGTGAGAGACAGTGCACAAACAGGGGGGAGTGGCAGGGAGGCAGAGGGAGAGAGAGAAGCAGGCTCCCTGCTGAGCAAGAGGCCTGATGTGGGGCTCGATCCCAGGACCATCACTACCTGAGCCGAAGATAGCCACTTAACCAACTGAGCCCCCTCAGGTGCCCCCAGCTTTTGTTTGTTTGGGAAATTCTTTACCTCTCCTTCTATACTGAATAATAGCTTTACTAGATAGAGTATTTGCCTACAGATTTTTTTTTTTTTTCTATTCAGCACTTTAAATATATCATGCCTGCCCTTCTGGCTTGGTAAGTTCATGCTGAAAAATCCCCTAGTAGCCTTATGGGGTTTTCCTTTTATGTAATTGTTTCATTTTGTCCTGCTGCTTTTAACATTTATTCTTTATTATTTTGCCATTTTAATTATAATGTATCTTGGTGTGGATCTGCCTCTGTTGATTTTGTTGAGAGTTCTCTGTGCCTTCTGGATCTGCATATTTGTTTCCTTCTCCAGATTTGGAAAGTTTTAAGGTGTTCTTTCTTCAAATAAATATCCTGCCTCCCTTTTTCTCTTTTCTTCTTCTGGGACTCCTATAATATGAATGTTAGTACATTTGATGTAGTCACTGAGTTCCATAAGTATTTTCTCATTTTTTTTCTCTCTTTTGTTCAGCTTGATTACTTCCCATTACCCTGTTGTCTAGGTCTTTAATTCATTCTGCTGCTTTTTCCAGCCTGCTGTTTATTCCATCAAGTGTGTTTCTCATTTTACTTATTGAGCCCCTTATCTCTGCTGTATTATTCCCTAGCCCGCTGTTAAGGATCCCTTTGATGTCTTCCACTCTTTTCTCAAGTCCAGTATCTTTATGATCATTACCTTAAATTCTCTATCAGGCCTGTTATGTGTCTCTGTTTCCCTTAGATCACTAGCTTTGGCCTTATCCTAGTCTTTCTTCTGGGACAAATTCCTCTACTCATTTTGTCCAAGTCTCTGTGTCTGCCTCTGTATATTAGGGATGTCGGCTACTTCTGATCTTGAGGGTGATGACCTTATGAAGAAGGGCTCCCAGATTGGGAAACATAGAGGTTGGCAGGAGTCTGGGCTGGTCTTCTCGGGGAGGGACTGACTGTGTTGGGACTGAAGCCAGTGTGACTAGGAAGGGTGATGCCATTAGAGCACGGGGATAGGAGTAAGGTGTGGGGCAGCAAGCCTTGGTATAAGCAAGTTAGGTAATGAGTGTTGGTGCTGCCCTGATTTGGACAGGTAGCTTTGTGTTTATGCTGTTGGGCAGGAGAGGGAATTGGGGCCAGCCAGTTCCTTTGTTCCAGGAAAGGTATCTCCCTGAATGCTGCCTCTTAGGGGCACACTAGGAAAAAGTGCAAATAATCTCCCCGCTGTGTGCCCCAAGTGCTCTATCAATCACTGTTTCAGTGCTGTATGTCTCGGGGCTGTTTGCCCTGCCTTCTCTCTAAGAGCAGTTCCAGTGCCTCTGGGATTTCCAAGCCCACTGACTTTGAAACTCCAGGCTTTAAGCTCTGCTAGTTGCAGTAATTGATGACAGTTGCCCCCTTTTGCTTTCCAACCCAGCTGCCATGGTGTTTTGTCTTCCCTGGGTGGGCTTACCTTTGTGCTAGTCTTGTCTTTCTCCCTTCTCTGTGACCTTGGCTCCCTCCCCACTGCAGTGACTGTGATCCATTTCTCTCCTAAACCACATCTCTGTGCTTCTTAACCTTCTTTGATGCGGCCTCTTCTCTACCTTTGGTTATGGATTTTGTCCTGCCAGTCTTCAGGCCAATTTCCTGGGTATTTGGGATGATTTGATAGTTAACTAGTTGTGTTCATTGGACAAGATGAGTCTAGGGTCCTCCTGCTCTGCTGTCTTCCTCCCCAGAAAAGACAGATGATTTGAACAGACAGATGATAGAACAGTTAGGTAGACTCCACTATAGCATACTCAAATATACATACTCATATATCCTGGCTTTCAAACTAAAATATTAATTAAAAGAGAATGGATACTATAGAGACTTAAATTAGTGCCCTTGAAGATTAAGTGAAAGAAATATCACAAAACATAGACTGAAATTACAAGCACATGGAAATAGTGAGAGAAAAAAGATATTTAGAAATCATTTCCAAGAGACCTAACAAGTAAGTATTCATTCATTCATTCATTCATTCAGAGGGATACAAAATAAATAATAGAAGAAATTTTCATTGAGCTAAATTGGAGATTGGAAAGACTCCTCAAATTCTGGGCAATGGTAACAAGAGACCCATACCTAATAAAATTCTTGAAATTTTACTAAAAATTGGTACTCAAAGACCTTTGATCATAAAGGAAAAAACAAACAAACAAAAAAACAAAAAAAGAAAACAGAAAAAAACCCAGAATCTTCTAGACAGAGCAAGTTATTTTTTTTTAAAGATTTTATTTATTTATTTATTTTGACATAATATAATCAGGGAGAGCAGCAGAGAGAGAGCAGAGCAGAGAGAGAAGCCCGTATATGGGGCTCCATCTCAGGACCCTAGGATCATGACCTGAGCTGAAGGGAGATGCTTAACCCAGTGAGCCACCAGGTGCCCTCGGAGTAAGTTATTTTTAAAGGAGAAATCTTTAGACTGGTGTCTGAATTCTCCCTTGCTACACTGGACATTAAAATGAGTAGCACCTACAATTTACTGAACACAAAGCCTTCTCTATACAGACAAAAAAAAAAAATCCTTTCCGTGTCTAGTAAAAGATATATTTAAATAAGGAAGAATTTAGAGACTACCTCATGTAAGCAATATAAATAATACACTCAAAACAGTACTATAACTACAAAGGCATCACGGTACAGAAACTCTGAGATAGAGGAAAATTGAGGGAAAACAGAGGTGAAAAGTAAACCTTGCAATATGTGTGTAAAAATGTAAATCTATTTGGATAACAGTAAATGACATAAACAGGTGTAATATAAGATGCTAAATGTGGAGTCTCAAAATTGTAATTGCTATCCTAAGCATAGTCTGGAAATACAAGTACTAAGCTCTGTAGAAATAGGTTGGTATAGTTTTGAGCCTAATTTAGCAGAGAAAATATTTGTCTAAAAAACAGAAACCTGTTTGATATCTCTTTTTCCAGCTTGTCTTTTAGCTGACTGCTTCACTACACAATTTAATAGATCTTGTCCTGAAAGCAAAAACAGGATTTGGTGGAGAAATATGTCCAAAGCTCTCCCCCCTCAAATTTCTAGGCAAGCAGGTTATATTTTCTAGATATTCACTATGTACCTAAACTCAATTCTGAATGTACATTCATGAATTTAAAACCTCTCACAGGGAAACTGAAACCTTGTCCATTTTTTAAAACGGTTTGCCCATTCCTCAAAATGATTGACCCTGTAATTCCATTCTTCAGTATACATCCAGAGGAAATGAAAATATATGTCCCTACATGGCTTGTACATGAATATTCATGGAGTATTATTAATAATAACCCCAAAGTGGAATTGATTCAAATGGCTATCTCTTGATGAATAAAATGAAATGGGTTATATCCATACAATGGAATATTATCTGGCAACAGAGAGAAATTAAGTACTGATCTTACATGGATTAAACCCTGTAAAAATTGTGCTAAGTAAAAGAAGCTGATCACAAAGGATCACATATTGAATGATTCTATTGGTAAAACAGTCAAATCTATAGTGTCAGAGATCAGTGATGGCTAGAGGCTGGGGAAGAAGGAAACGGGGGCTCGGGGCTTATTTTGGGAGTGATAAAAATGTTCTAAATGTGATTGTGGTGATAGTTGTAGAATTCATAAATGCGCCAGAAGACACTTATTTTTGACAGTTTAAATGAATGAAATGTGTGGTACATAAATTATATCTTGATAAAACTGTTGGAAAAAAAAAAAACCCAAACTTATCCTATGCCTCTAATGACCTGTCATTCCAGTGATCCGTAAGTGTTTTATAGAATTCTAATTTATAAAAAACAAATACTTAGTCAAAGAATGGCAGTAAAATTTCACCTAGATTGGTAAACTTTGTGAATGAATTGGTTGGTATTTCATGTGCCTTTTTCTTTCTTCCTTCCTTTCCTCCCTCTCTTATTTCTCCCTCCCTCCTTCCCTCCCACCACGTGTCTCTCTCTCCATTTATTTCTTTTCTTTTCTTTCTTTTCTTCTTTTCTTTTCTTTTCTTTTCTTTTCTTTTCTTTTCTTTTCTTTTCCTTTCCTTTCCTTTCCTTTCCTTTCCTTTCCTTTCCTTTCCTTTCCTTTCCTTTCCTTTTCCTTTCTTTTCCTTTCCTTTTCTTTCTTTCTTTCTTTCTTTCTTTCTTTCTTTCTTTCTTTCTTCCACCTATCAGAATGAAAGGGTAATGAAGATTGACAGTGTGATAGATCTTCAGTTAACATATGAACAGACCAAAGATACCAAGGGCATCTGTTACAAAGTAACACTTTCATTGGAAAGCTTTTGGTTACCATGGGGAAAAACAAAATATTTAAAAGAATTTTTGTAGCTTACAAAGGTTTCCCTTAAGGGAAATTCCAAAGTAAGGCATTATAGTGGGTTAGACTTCTGATTCTTTTGAGAACATAAGCCTTCAGCTGCCCTGTTTTTTTTTAATTTTTTATTTTTTATAAACATATATTTTTATCCCCAGGGGTACAGGTCTGTGAATCACCAGGTTTACACACTTCACAGCACTCACCAAAGCATATTCCCTCCCCAATGTCCATAATCCGACCCCCTTCTTCCAACCCCCCTCCCCCCAGCAACCCTCAGTTTGTTTTGTGAGATTAAGAGTCACTTATGGTTTGTCTCCCTCCCAATTCCATCTTGTTTCATTGATTCTTCTCCTACCCACTTAAGCCCCCATGTTGCATCACCACTTCCTCATATCAGGGAGATCATATGATAGTTGTCTTTCTCTGCTTGACTTATTTCGCTAAGCATGATACACTCTAGTTCTATCCATGTTATCGCAAATGGCAAGATTTCATTTCTTTTGATGGCTACATAGTATTCCATTGTGTATATATACCACATCTTCTTGATCCAATCATCTGTTGATGGACATCTAGGTTCTTTCCATAGTTTGGCTATTGTGGACATTGCTGCTATAAACATTCGGATGCATGTGCCCCTTTGGATCACTATGTTTGTATCTTTAGGGTAAATACCCAATAGTGCAATTGCTGGGTCATAGGGCTGTTCTATTTTCAACATTTTGAGGAACCTCCATGCTGTTTTCCAGATTGGCTGCACCAGCTTACATTCCCACCAACAGTGTAGGAGGGTTCCCCTTTCTCCGCATCCTCGCCAGCATCTGTCATTTCCTGACTTGTTGATTTTAGCCATTCTAACTGAAGTGAGGTGATATCTCATTGTGGTTTTGATTTGTATTTCCCTGATGCCAAGTAATACGGAGCACTTTTTCATGTGTTTGTTGGCCATCTGTATGTCTTTGCAGAAATGTCTGTTCATGTCCTCTGCCCATTTCTTGATTGGATTATTTGTTCTTTGGGTGTTGAGTTTGCTAAGTTCTTTATAGATTTTGGACACCAGTCCTTTATCTGATATGTCGTTTGCAAATATCTTCTCCCATTCTGTCAGTTGTCTTTTGATTTTGTTAACTGTTTCCTTTGCTGTGCAAAAGCTTTTGATCTTGATGAAATCCCAATAGTTCATTTCTGCCCTTGCTTCACTTGCCTAGGAAGATGTTGCTGCGGCTGAGGTCGAAGAGGTTGCTGCCTGTGTTCTCCTCAAGGATTTTGATGGATTCCTTTTGCACATTGAGGTCCTTCATCCATTTTGAGTCTATTTTCGTGTGTGGTGTAAGGAAATGGTCCAATTTCATTTTTCTGCATGTGGCTGTCCAATTTTCCCAACACCATTTATTGAAGAGGCTGTCTTTTTTCCATTGGACATTCTTTCCTGCTTTGTCGAAGATGAGTTGACCATAGAGTTGAGGGTCTATTTCTGGGCTCTCTATTCTGTTCCATTGATCTATGTGTCTGTTTTTGTGCCAGTACCATGCTGTCTTGATGATGACAGCTTTGTAATAGAGCTTGAAGTCTGGAATTGTGATGCCACCAACTTTGGCTTTCTTTCTCAATATCCCTTTGGCTATTCGAGGTCTTTTCTGGTTCCATATAAATTTTGGAATTATTTGTCCCATTTCTTTGAAAAAGATGGATGGTACTTTGATAGGAATTGCATTAAATGTGTAGATTGCTTTAGGTAGTATAGACATTTTCACAATATTTATTCTTCCAATCCAGGAGCGTGGAACATTTTTCCATTTCTTTGTGTCTTCCTCAATTTCTTTCATGAGTACTTTATAGTTTTCTGAGTATAGATTGTGTGCCTCTTTGGTTAGGTTTATTCCTAGGTATCTTATGGTTTGGGGTGCAATTGTAAATGGGATTGACTCCTTAATTTCTCTTTCTTCTGTCTTGCTGTTGGTGTAAAGAAATGCAACTGATTTCTGTGCATTGATTTTATATCCTGACACTTTACTGAATTCCTGTATAAGTTCTAGCAGTTTTGGAGTGGAGTCTTTTGGGTTTTCCACATATAGTATCATATCATCTGCGAAGAGTGATCATTTGACTTCTTCTTTGCCGATTTGGATGCCTTCAATTTCCTTTTGTTGTCTGATTGCTGAGGCTAGGACCTCTAGTACTATGTTGAATAGCAGTGGTGATAATGGACATCCCTGCCGTGTTCCTGACCTTAGCGGAGAAGCTTTCAGTTTTTCTCCATTGAGAATGATATTTGCGGTGGGTTTTTCATAGATGGCTTTGATGATATTGAGGTATGTGCCCTCTATCCCTACACCTTGAAGAGTTTTGATCAGGAAGGGATGCTGTACTTTGTCAAATGCTTTTTCAGCATCTATTGAGAGTATCATATGGTTCTTGTTCTTTCTTTTATTGATGTGTTGTATCACATTGACTGATTTGCGGATGTTGAACCAACCTTGCAGCCCTGGAATAAATCCCACTTGGTCGTGGTGAATAATCCTTTTAATGTACTGTTGAATCCTATTGGCTAGTATTTTGGTGAGAATTTTCACATCTGTGTTCATCAAGGATATCGGTCTATAGCTCTCTTTTTTGATGGGATCCTGTCTGGTTTTGGGATCAAGGTGATGCTGGCCTCATAAAATGAGTTTGGAAGTTTTCCTTCCATTTCTACTTTTTGGAACAGTTTCAGGAGAATAGGAATTAGTTCTTCTTTAAATGTTTGGTAGAATTCCCCCGGGAAGCCATCTGGCCCTGGGCTTTTGTTTGTTGGGAGATTTTTAATGACTGTTTCAATCTCCTTACTGGTTATGGGTCTGTTCAGGCTTTCCTTTTCTTCCTGGTTCAGCTGTGGTAGTTTATATGTTTCTAGGAATGTATCCATTTCTTCCAGGTTGTCAAATTTGTTGGCATAGAGTGGCTCATAGTATGTTCTTATAATAGTTTGTATTTCTTTGGTGTTAGTTGTGATCTCTCCTCTTTCATTCATGATTTTATTTATTTGGGTCCTTTCTCTTTTCTTTTTGATAAGTCAGGCCAGGGGTTTATCAATTTTATTAATTCTTTCAAAGAACCAGCTCCTAGTTTCGTTGATTTGTTCTATTGTTTTTTTCAGTTTCTATTTCATTGATTTCTGCTCTGATCTTTATGATTTCTCTTCTCCTGCTGGGCTTAGGGTTTCTTTCTTGTTCTTTCTCCAGCTCCTTTAGGTGTAGGGTTAGGTTGTGTACCTGAGACCTTTCTTGTTTCTTGAGAAAGGCTTGTACCGCTATATATTTTCCTCTCAGGATTGCCTTTGTTGTTTCCCACAGATTTTGAACCATTGTATTTTCATTATCATTTGTTTCCATGATTTTTTTCAATTCTTCTTTAATTTCCCAGTTGACCCATTCATTCTTTAGAAGAATACTGTTTAATCTCCATGTATTTGGGTTCTTCCCAAACTTCCTCTTGTGGTTGAGTTCTAGCTTCAGAACATTGTGGTCTGAAAATATGCAGGGAATGATCCCAATCTTTTGATACCGGTTGAGTCCTGATTTAGGACCGAGGATGTGATCTATTCTGGAGAATGTTCCATGTGCACTAGAGAAGAATGTGTATTCTGTTGCTTTGGGATGAAATGTTCTGAATATATCTGTGATGTCCATCTGGTCCAGTGTTTTGTTTAAGGCCTTTATTTTCTTGCTGATCTTTTGCTTGGATGATCTGTCCATTTCAGTGAGGGGAGTGTTAAAGTCCCCTACTATTATTGTATTATTGTTGATGTGTTTCTTTGATTTTGTTATTAATTGGTTTATATAGTTGGCTGCTCCCATGTTGGGGGCATAGATATTTAAAATTGTTAGATCTTCTTGTTGGACAGACCCTTTGAGTATGATATAGTGTCCTTCCTCATCTCTTATTATAGTCTTTGGCTTAAAATCTAATTGATCTGATATAAGGATTGCCACTCCTGCTTTCTTTTGATGTCCATTAGCATGGTAAATTCTTTTCCACCCCCTCACTTTAAATCTGGAGGTGTCTTCGGGCTTAAAATGAGTTTCTTGGAGGCAACATATAGATGGGTTTTGTTTTTTTATCCATTCTGATACCCTGTGTCTTTTGATTGGGGCATTTAGCCCATTAACATTCAGGGTAACTATTGAGAGATATGAATTTAGTGCCATTGTATTGCCTGTAAGGTGACTGTGTTTGTATATGGTCTCTGTTCCTTTCTGATCTACCACTTGTAGGCTCTCTCTTTGCTTAGAGGACCCTTTTAATATTTCCTGTAGAGCTGGTTTGGTGTTTGCAAATTCTTTCAGTTTTTGTTTGTCCTGGAAGCTTTTAATCTCTCCTTCTATTTTCAATGATAGCCTAGCTGGATATAGTATTCTTGGCTGCATGTTTTTCTCGTTTAGTGCTCTGAAAATATCATGCCAGCTCTTTCTGGCCTGCCAGGTCTCTGTGGATAAGTCAGCTGCCAATCTAATATTTTTACCATTGTATGTTACAGACTTCTTTTCCCGGGCTGCTTTCAGGATTTTGTCTTTGTCACTGAGACTTGTAAATTTTTCTATTACGTGACGGGGTGTTGGCCTATTCTTAATGATTTTGAGGGGCATTCTCTGAACCTCCTGAATTTTGATGCTCATTCCCTTTGCCATATTGGGGAAATTCTCCCCAATAATTCTCTCCAGTATACCTTCTGCTCCCCTCTCTCTTTCTTCTTGTTCTGGAATCCCAATTATTCTAATGTTGTTTCGTCTTATGGTGTCACTTATCTCTAGAATTCTCTCCTCGTGGTCCAGTAGCTGTTTGTCCCTCTTTTGCTCAGCTTCTTTATTCTCTGTCATTTGGTCTTCTATATCACTAATTCTTTTTTCTGCCTCATTTATCCTAGCAGTGAGAGCCTCCATTTTTGATTGCACCTCATTAATAGCTTTTTTTATTTCAACTTGGTTAGATTTAAGTCTTTTATTTCTCTAGAAATAGAAATCTTTTATATCTTTTATATCTCCCGAGACGATTTCTCTAATATCTTCCATGCCTTTATTCAAGCCCAGCTAGAACCTTGAGAATTGTCATTCTGAACTCTAGATCTGACATATTACTAATGTCTGTATTGATTATGTCACTAGCCTTCGGTACTTCCTCTTGTTCTTTTTTTTTGTGGTGAATTTTTCTGCCTTGTCATTTTGTCAGATAAGAGTATATGAAGGATCAAGTAAAATACTAAAAGGGTGGCAACAACCCCAGGAAAATATGCTTTAACCAAATCAGAAGATCCCAAATCGTGGGGGGGGGGGGAGAAAGGGGATAAAAAGAGGTTCAAAAAGGAAGAAAGAAAAAAAAAGAAAAGAAAAGAATTAAAAAAAGATAACAAATTTAGAAAAATATAAAAAAGAGAAAAATATATATATAAGATATACTAGTTAAAAAATGTTAAAAAAGAAAAGGGTAAAAGTTACAAAAAAATTTTACCCAACAGCGAGAAAAAAAAAATGAAAAAGAAAAAAATTTAATTAACTGCAAGACTAAAAAAAAATCACAGGGAGAAAACCAAGAGTTCCGTGCTTTGCTTTCTCCTCCTCTGGAATTCTGCTGTTCCCCTTGGTATTGAAACCGCAGTGCTTCGTAGGTAAACTTGGTCTTGGCTGGATTTCTTGTTGATCTTCTGGGGGAGGGGCCTGGTGTAGTGATTCTCAAGTGTCTTTGCCCCAGGCGGAATTGCACCGCCCTTACCAGGGTCCGAGCTGAGTAATCGGCTTGGGTTTGCTTTCAGAAGGTTTTGTTCCATGAGCGCTTTCGGTAGAGTTCCAGAGGACAGGAATACAAATGGCCGCCTCCTGGTCTCTGGCCCGGAGGAGCCGAGAGCCCGCGGTCCCACTCCTCAGTGCGTCCTCAGAGAACAGTGCCCTGTTACTCCCGTTTGCCTGACCTCCGGCTGCGGTCTGAGCTCACTGAGCTTGTGGCTGGTTCACGGTAACCCTGTGCTGTGAGCTTACTGTCGGCTCTGTCTCTGTAGCTGGCTTCCCTGTTCCAATACCTGCAAGCTCTGCGACACTCAGACACCCCCGATCCTTCTGTGACCCTGTGGGACCTGAGGCCACGCTGACCCCGCGTGGGTTTCGTCCCGGTTTAGCCTCTGGAGTGATGTCCCTCAGTGGAACAGACTTTTAAAAGTCCTGATTTTGTGCTCCATTGCGCCACCGCTTGCCGGGCCCAGCCCCTCTTCCCGGGGTCTATCTTCCCGTCGCTTTGGATTCATGTCTCCGCCAGTCCTACCTTTCAGAAAGTGGTTGTTTTTCTGTTTCCAGAATTGCTGTTCTTCTTCTCTTCTATCTGCTGATGGATTTGTAGGAGTTGCAATCTTTAGATAAGCTATCTAGCTGATCTCCTGCTAGCTGAAGTAGTCTCAGCCTGCTACTTCTCCGCCATCTTGACTCCTCCCCACCAGCTGCCCTGTTTTTAACATGCCGTTCATTTGATAGATATTTGAATTCATGATGATGTCTCTCTTATCCAAGTTTGGTTTTTTCTTCCATTTTTATTTCCTTATAATTTCACTTATTTTTAACTTTCTGCTTTATTTTTATGTGTATAGTATGTTTTAAAATGTATTTCAAAGAATTTTCACCTGATAGGAAAATATGCTTTGTTTACTGATAGGAAAAAAAAAAACAAAAATTTTAATATTAAATAAGATGTTTTTGTTAACAGAAAATTTCAGTTACCTTGCACTAAACCAGAAACCCTTTTATTTATTTTTTAAATCTTATTGGGAATATGTCTGAGAAGGGTCGATTCTCTTCCCTACACATGAAAATAAAATAGGCATTCAGTGATAGCTAAAAGGCTTTGTAGCTCCCAGATTTCTTACTGTCAACAAGTACTTACTGGCTGCTTATTACATGAGACTCTTATTGAATAGAGAGTAATGTGCTAAAGATGATACAGCATATTGGGCTGAGTGTATCTTGAGCCCAGAATATCTTAATTGAAGATTTCAGTTACATACATCCTAATAATACAATGTATCCAAATGTCCACCTCCCAAACTGATTTTCCCATCAGAAAATGTAAAACCTTTTTTTTTTTTTTTTTTTTTTTTTTTTGGTCTTAAAAGAGAAAGTTTTGACTTGGCTCTTTGAAAATATCACAGACCTTCTAGAGTATTGTTAATGAAAAAAAATACTTGAGACCCTTGTTAAAGAATGATAAGGTAGATTTCATTCAGGGCGACTGCCATGGAAGCTGTAGGGGATCAGCTACCATGCAGGGGGGCTTAGTAGTAGGGAAGAGAGATTGGGCTCAACTGCATATACAACAAGGAAAAGTGGAAATTTATAGCCAAGGAGCATGGTTGTGGGAGGAGGGATATCAGTGGATGGAAAATTACTAAAAGCAAACAATTAGAGAGGGGATTCTGGCTAAAGTGACCTTATGGGATTCTTGTTAAGGGCAGGAAGGGTGATCAGACATTGTCAGATGGGTGGTGGGGGGGACGAGGAATGTGATTAGGTATCCAGGTGATCAGAGATTGAGCAGGGGAATTCTGGCAAAACCATTTTAGGATTCTTGCTAAAACCTGGCTCTTAAGGGATATGCCTGCCCAAGGATGGGGTCTGATTAGGCTCAGAGGATCCTGCATAGAGTTTGGTCATGAAAGAATCTTTGTCTATGCACAGAACTAATGAGGTAGTGGCAAGAAGGATTTCCTATGTCAGGAGGAGAGAAGAAAATACCACAAGTAGGATTATCATCAAGGTCGATGTTTGCAAAGAGAGCAAAAAGTCCAGACATGGGCACTGATTTGGATCTCAACATGAAAATTGTTTCATAAAGATGAGGCTTGGCAATCTGAATACATGTATGGTGGGTCTTGTTCCAATATGAGAAAGCAATTCCCCCCCTTCTCATCCTTTTTTGAGAATTTTTACAGGTGAACAGCACATATGTTAATTAATTAAGTTGCATTCATTTAGGTAGTCATTGAGGAGGTTAAAAAAATTGTGAAGACTTGAGTTCTTGGCCCTCAGGGAACTTCCAGTCAAGGAAGTAAGAAAAACGTACATGACTCGTTTTTTGATTTGAGCTTCAAAATGGAGGATGGATGATATCGCACATATGAGCTTGTGACTCTAATGCATTGTTTTCATTCAACTACAGTCATCTTTGAAGTTGGCAAAATGGATCATGTTACCACTGTGCTGTAAATCCTTCCACAGTTTCTCATAGATTTAAGATAAAGAATAAAATCCTTTGTATGACTTTCAACATTCTCAATGACTTGCAGTCTTTCAATCTCTCCAGTGTTTTATTTTCTAATTTACTTCATTTTCAAAGTAAGTATTTACTGAGTGTTGCTGAGTTTTCATATGAATCTGTACTGGGTTATTTTCTTTTACTTTTTCTTTCTTTTCTCAGCACCCCCCACCCCAGCGATTTCTAAGTAAGCTAATTAAAACTGTGGCAGTTCAGAGATGGCAAAGGGTCCCTGCCATTTAATATGTATCTGAGTTTTGATGAAGGTGGGTTCTGTGGTTGAGGGTGTCCTTAATGAAAGTGTAGCCTTTCTATTTTATGATGCAGTGAATGAAGAACAAATATTCCTGCATTTATGAGCTACACCACTGCTAGGTCACTAGATGAGTTGATAGAATTGGGTTGGTAGGCCCTCCCTAGAAGTTTATTGTTAATGCTCAGTGACATTTTTCTTCTTTAGCTGTCTTCAGTGTTCCTCATCAAGGTACCTTTTTCTGACTATAGTGAATAAAGATACCCAGATAGAGATATGTCCCAATTTTTAAACTTGGGAGTCTGGGCTCCAAAGGAGAGCCCACTCCACTTACTATGGAGTAAAAGAGGCACTTATATCTTATTAAATAGCCCACCCTGATGAATTTATTTGATTGTTGCTTTCCCTGACTATCTTGCCATGTCTTTCAAATTACTCAATAAGATATATTGGTCCCATACACCTGGGTCTTGGTGGCAGTTTCCCCCCGCCCCAAGAAATGTATTTGTGGATATGTATGTCTTTTGATTTGAGGCTGGCCCTGTCCCATGATTTGCAGTCATTAAATGAACCTTGTAAACTATTTAAACAAATATTTAATAAAGACACATTCTTTCTTACTTATTGCCAAGGGTATGTTCTTTGAGGAGAGTGCTTGATTCATTGAGAAGCATTTTCTGAATAAGACTATTGTTTGTCAAGGATGGAAGGAAGTACATATTTTGGGGGCTGACAAAGCACTCAACCTGTATCTTGGCAAATCTCTGAGGTCCCCAAGGGAGTAGTGGTTAGTATTGATAACACTGAATCACAAATCTTGACTTAACTGGATAATTTCTTAGGGAATTCCATTCTCAGCTGTCATTATAAGACCTTCCTCTCTCTCTTCTTTATTTTGGTGTTATTTATTTATTTATTTATTTTTTCATTTAAAAAATATTATTATTGCCTTTTTTTTTAAGATCTTAATTTAATTTTATTTTTTTTCAGTGTTCAAGATTCATTGTTTATGCATCACACCTAGTGCTCCACACAATCTGTGCCCTCCTTAATACCCACATCCAGGCTCACCCAATCCCCTACCCCCTTCCCCTCTTAAACCCTCAATTTGTTTCTCAGAGTCCACAGTCTCTCATAGTTTGTCTCCCCCTCTGATTTTCCCCAATTCACTTTTTCTTTCCTTCTCCTAGTGTTCTCCATGTTATTCTTTATGTTCCACAAGTAAGTGAAACAATATGATCATTGACTTTCTCTGCTTGACTTATTTCACTCAGCATAATCTCCTCCCGTCCTGTCCACATTGATACAAAAGTTAGGTATTCTTCCTTTCTCATGACTGTGTAATATTCCATTGTATATATGGACCACATCTTCTTTATCCATTCATCTGTTGAAGGGCATCTGGGCTCTTTCCATGGTTTGGCAATTGTGGCCATTGCTGCTATGAACATTGGGGAACAGATGGCCCTTCTTTTCACTACATCTGTATCTTTGGGGTAAATACCCAGTACTGGTATTACCAGATTATAGGGTAGCTGTATTTTTAATTTTTTCCTCAAAATTTAATTTAATTTAATTCCTCAAAAAAATCTCCGCACTGTTTTCCAAAGTGGCTGCGCCAACTTGCATTCCCACAAACAGTGTAAGAGGGTTCCCCCTTTCTCCACATTCTCTCCAACACTTGTTTCCTGACCTGTTAATTTGCAAATCTTCTTCCATTCCGTGGGTTGCCTCTTTGTTTTGTTGACTGTTTCCTTTGCTGTGCAGAAGCTTTTGATCTTGATGAAGTCCCAAAAGTTCATTTTTGCTTTTGTTTCCTTTGCCTTTGGAGATGTTTCTTGAAAGAAGTTGTGACCAATGTTGAAGGCCAATGTTACTGCCTATGTTCTCCTCTAGGATTTTGATAGATTCCTGCCTCACGTTGAGGTCTCAACCATTTTGAGTTATCTTTGTGTGTGGTGTAAGAGAATGGTTGAGTTTCATTCTTCTGTACATAGCTGTTCAATTTTCCCAGCACCATTTATTGAAGAGACTGTCTTTTTTTCCATTGGATTTTTTTTCCTGCTTTGTTGAAGATTATTTATCATATAGTTGAAGGTCCATATCTGGACCCTCTATTCTGTTCCATTGCTCTGTGTGTCTGCTTTTGTGCCAGTACGGTGCTGTCTTGCTCTTTATTCTTTCTTCATCTTTGAAGTCTACATTTTCAGGTAGTTTCTGGTGAAGGTTTTGATTATTTTTCTTATTCACATGCATTTTCCCCCCTTGAAGAGAAGGTGAAGAAAACAGAATCCAAATGGCTGCTGTTTATCTGGGTCAGTGGGCTACGTAGTTATGAAATCCTAGAGCTCAGTTTGCAAGCATCATTTACGCATTGGCTGCTTTACAGTGTGTAATGTCTTTGTATTTGTAAGATGACCATATTTTGGGGCACATGGCAGACAAAAGCTTTTTATTTTCCATTTCATGAGTTTGTTTATTTAAAGAGTAGAACAAAGGCAACAAAATGACATTTAGTTTTTAACTTAATGAACTGGCTTCAGGGAGAAGAATAAGATTACATCATATTGGAGCCAAACTGGAAAATCAGAATGAATTAGTGCCTTAAGGGAAATATAGTTTTCCGGAAAGGAGAAGAGCTGAGAAGCTACCACTGCTTATCACAGGCAAAAGACATTTGGAAGTAGCCTAGATATTATGAAAGCATGTCTCAGAGACCTTTACTGATGTAACTAATACTTTTTATGAATTATAATATATTACATATAGAAAAACAACATTCTTTTATGGTATACCCATTAAATATTACACTGTACTCTTTATCCATATTCTTGATATTATAAGTTCTTTTAGCTTAGGCTTAGAGACACAACAAAATGTTAACCCAAAATAAATTTTAAAACATAATAACAAAGACCAATGAACTAGGGACTTGTGACATTCAGTTTGTCAAATTGAGTCTGTCAGTCAGATTCCCTGAAATGTGCCTGATGAATTGAAAAATCTCTGTTGTGGCCACAGAGGAGCCAAATCGGTTTCTGACCTTTTAGTTATTTACTTGTCAATTCACCTGTGGCTAATTGGGTTCCTCTGAAGTGAAAAAATAATCCCATGCAGAACACTCACAGACTTTATTGGTGATTGACATTCAGGATGGACATCTGTTGTCTCACTGGACCATCCGGCTGTATGGTAGTTATTACTATTTTGGGGAGTTTTTAGTTTGGGAGTGGTGCATGAAGAGCCATTTTCAGCTTTTCTTACAGATAAGTAGTCTCTGCCCAGATAAACATGTCTCCTTCTGGCCCCAGGTCCCAGTGTTGACTGAAGGTGCCATATCCCACAAGGAACTTTTCACTTACTTGCACTCTGGATCTGTTAGAGTGGGTTTTGCAACACTGAGTCTTGTAATTCCAATAAACTTCTTGTGAATTGTTCTGTTCTCCCTCCACCACCGTGTGCCTGGAGAGGAATCTTTTGCATGTATTAGATGCATAATACATTTTTCTTCATTGAAAAGGTTTTTCAAATGAAGGATTTAGATAACTTGGAGGGAAATGCATTAATGTGGCTAGCTATGTTTTTAAATGAGATGCCACATGTTTTATTGGCAAAAATTTAGTTTATCATGGGGATGAAGAGGAGTTAATTACCTGCCCACGTTAAATTATTCTTAAAATTAGCTTAAACATTTTCTAACAGCATGCTTGTTCTTATGATACATTTATAGAAACAATGGTACAAGATAGGACTTTTGAAGATGTCAATTACTAATTAAAATTTAAATCTGGACTAATGGGTATTTGATTATAAAGCATTGGTGTTATGTTTTGAAAATACCAAACATCATTTAGTAGTCAGCCTGGAAGGGGGTATCTTAGTCTTATTGCTGCATACCAAAAACATAATTTTTCCATGACCTATTAAGCACCTGCCAACACCTTCTAGAAAATAAAAATAAGACAAAATAAAACAAAAAACTTCAGATGACAACTTCTATGCAACAAATAGAGGCCAGAATTATTTCCCTTGGAATATGTAATTTCTTAGATTGAATGTGAAGTCAGATTCAATTCATTTTTATTGAGTCTTTAGCTTTTTAAATCATATTTTTAGTATATATTAGTACACCGAGATAGATGCTTTTCATTTTTTTTTTTTCTTCCCCGGTTTGTGCAAGATGTAGGGAGAGACAGAATTTAAGCCCAAATTTTATGATTCTATTAGATCTGGTATTTTTTATACATTACCATGTTAACCTTAAAAAAAAAAAAGAAAGAAAAGCAGAAACTAGTTATTCCAGTTTAGGGCTATTTCTCTGCATGATTGTTAAGGACAGATCTTTACTGTTACTAAAATCTGTTTCAACTCATTTCAAATCTTGTTCACTACTCTTTTACATCATTCCTTAAGCTTCTTAATTCTTTTTTAAAGTCATAGCCAAAAATCACTCATATTGATACATTTACAACTAAAAACAGCATAAAGTAAGTCCTTCCCCTCTAAGAGGAAGCAAGGACTTCTACTCAAGAAGTGATGCACTAAGTAGTAAACTCTGAGTGGATGGGGAATCTGTAGTCATTGGGAAGGACTACCATAGTGGTGGAGAGCACAGGATGTAGAATCTAAAATCCCTGGGTTTGAGTTAGTCCCTCCATCTTTCCTGAGCTCAACTTCCCCACCTGTGAAATGGAAATAACAATGGCATTGCTTCTTTGAGATTTAGTGAGGAGTAGGAGATCCAATGCTGGCTTTGCCCAATACCTGGCACATAGGAAGTGGTCTCTTACTTGACAGCTGTTACCGTCATTACTACCATCATTGTCATTACTCTGTTCTTGCTCTACTAATCAGTCATTGCTGCAGATCGCTAAGGAAGGCCAACCCCTGAAACCCAGCTCTGAATCTTTAAGAACATGGCACTGGTCAGCAGATACACTGCAGCTTATCCTGATACAACAGCTGGATTGTTTGTGTCCTGGAACATGAGAGAGTTGCTTTTCTCCCCCTTCTACTTTCACAGAATGATTTATATGACTCTGTTCCTTATCCCCTTAGATCATAGAGTAGCAACTAAATGGCATAGAAAAGACTCCTTATGGTCTTAACTTTGGTGAAAAGAGAATGGGAATGAAAAAGGTCTTCTTTATTACTCTGCTCCAGGGAATAAAAAAACCTCAAACCTCAAGTAGGTCTCCATCATCAGCTGACATCAATGTGACGGATTCAGAGATCACTTAGTGATGTAATATAGTGAGGGTACATGCCTGGAGGTGGCTTTTGGGATTATCATTAAAGAATATCCAAAACCATGAAACACTAAGTGAACATTTTTCTTTTAGTTAACAGTAGAGAGCTCTGTAAGATCATTGCACTTTATATGATACAATGCATTTTCTTTTCTAACAACTGCAAGCGGATGCATTTTCACTCTTACCCAATCCCATAATCAGTATTAAGTTTCTGTTATGGCTTTGTAGTATATACTGAGCAAACAGTTGTAGACAATATCAAAGTAATCCTTAGCCGCATGGAAGTTACATCTCAGGGACAGAGAAAGGAAGGCAGAGTCTATTCAGCAGGTGCTCATGAAATATTACATGTAAAATGACTGGGGAAGAAAAGAATACTATCAAACTACATAATAAGAGTACTTCATCTCTTTAAGGACTTGTGCTCTCTTTGTTTTAAGGGAGAAATATGAGTTTTTACTTGGTTTGATTTGCAGGACAATAGAATCAGATCTGAGAACACAACGAGCTTGAAAACTTTTCAGAGCCTCTGAGACAGGACTGACTGAGAACCCTCAGTCAGGGCCCCAGCCCAGACTCACAGCAAGCTATTCCTGGGGCACTCCAGGCTTCTCCATGACTCAGGTGAGTCTCCTGTGCATCATGAGAACTATGCTGGGGACTGGGTGACTTTCAGGGCAGACCTGGAGGTGTGGCTGTTCTAAGAACCACTAGAGCTCAGCCATGATGAGTCAACTTGAGACTGAAACATTAAACAGAAATACACTGAATGCCAAGTAGCCAGAGGTGATTTATTATTATCTTGGAGGAATTGGTATCTGTGCCACCACTTGAAGGGTAAGTAGTACACCAGGCAGAGGTGAGGAGGAGGAGAGTTCCATGTGAAAGAGGCAGCTGGTATGAAAGCTAGGTATTAAGAAGCCAGGTGGGTAAAGGAGAAAGAATTTGATTGTGGTGGGAATAGAGTGTATTATGTTTGGGGGGAAGATGGATGGCACAATGGAAATAGGTAAATCTTAGAGGGAGGAAGAGGCTTGTGATGAGGAATCCCTGAATATCTTAGGGGAATAATGATGGACTTGAGGAGGAATAGACTAATCTCTGTGAATCTTGGCTTTAGACATAACTGATCTCTCTACCTGAGTGTATGAATTCCTTTGTAAAGTGAAGAGAGTAATATTTATTCCATAGTGCTAAGATGGGCATAAAGTGAAATAAATGAAAGAATACACCTAAAGGGTCAGGCATAATCCTAGCACATAGTTGGTATTCTTGAAATGTCAATATGTATATATGAAGGCAGTTGTCCATACCACAATGATTAGAAGGATATAAATGTTCAACTGCTATTTCCTTACAAGAGAAACACAGCTACTGGAATGCATGCACATGTATATGTGTATTTTTTTGTACGTAAATTTTCATTGGCTCCATCTCTTGCGGGGAGGATGTCCATCCTGGTAAAAGTAAGGTGCCAGTAGGGCTCTGTACCTTGTAGAGGGTCTCAGGGAGAATCCATTTTTCTGGCCTTTTGCAGCTTCTAGAGGACCCCTACTTTCCATAACATAGAACCCCTTCCTTCCATTTCAAAATCAGAAGTATAATATCTTCTACTTTTGCTCTGACTTTCCTACCTTACTTTTGTTGTCTTTATGTTGCATCTACCTGATGATCTAAAATAATCTCATCATTGCAAAATCCCTTTCCCATGTTAGGTAACATATTCACAGGTTCCAGGGATTAGGATATAGGCATTTGGGGAGAGCTATTAATTCTGCCTACCACAAGGCCCAACTTTTTGTAGAGGAATGAGGAACCAATATTGCTAATAATGTGGGCCATGGTTTTCATGGAGATCAAGGTTTTTCTGATTGGCCATGAAGGGCTTCTGTGGGAGAAGATGAAAAAACGTGGCTTCCCTTTTCCTCTTCTGTTACACTTCCCCTTGCTCGTTCTGGAGACACTTAGGCTGCTTCTAGGCTGACCTCTTGGCCTGGGTTTATGGCCTAAAATGCTTCACCATCTTCACCCAGTTAACTTCTCCTCAATCTTTGGATCTGTTGAACCATCACTTCTGAGGTTCAGCTGCCTCTGTTCTTGGGAATTGAGCTACATACCCGCTGCAGGAACTGGGCCACTCCTGACTGGGGCGTATTCATTTTTATCTTCACTCACTGAACAAGTATTTATTGTGTTGTTACAGGTTTGGGGTGTCTAGAAGTAGATTTTGAGACAAAGTTAGGGTACCATATGTTTATCAGAGATCATCATTTGTGAAAAAGGCAAAAGGAGAATGCAGGTATGGGCAGAGGGAGACATCAAATAGTGATATAGGTCCTGAGAAATTCCAGGCACCTGAAGGAGGAAGAGTGTGGAGTGAATGTTACCTGTCAGAGTGAGCTGTGCCAGAGCCCAACTGACAGAGCCTGTGGGTGGTTGGCCGTGGGATGCATGTGACCCTCGGCAAAGCAGCTCTCTGCAGTGGAGGGAGACCCTGAAGCAGTGGACAACTGGAGGTCTTCAGCTAGTCACATCCCCACGCTTGTGCAGCAAATCTACCCTTGATATTGGTTCTGCAAATTCTGTGTCCAACATAGCACCTGCAATATGCCAAGATCTTTTCTAACTTTTCTAGATATAAGTGGCATAGCAGGGAACAAAACAGCTAAAAATCTCTGTCCTCATGCATTTTACATTACAGTGGAAGGAGATAGATAATAAGTAAATGAATAAATAAAATATGTAATATGTAGATGGTGACAAGAACCATGGAGAAAAATATTAAGCATGTAAGGCAGAATAGAGAGTATTGGGTGGGGAGGGTTTTAATATTAAGAATGGGGTCAAGGAAGGCCTCACTGAGAAGGTAGCATTTGAGTTAAGAACTAAAGGTGGTGAGAAAGGAAGCCATATGGATATCTGAGAACAGTCTCCAAACTGAGGGGAGTGCAAGTTCAAGTTGTCTAAAGTGGGAGCAGCCAGGAGGCCAGCATGGCTGGAGTGGGAGTTTGAATAAGAGAGAGGAGCTGAGTTCAGAAGAGCAGTGGGTAGGGTTGGGGCAAGATGATGTAAGACCTCAGGAGCCATTGTAGTGATTTTTGGCTTTATATGGAGTAAAATGAGAAGCCTTTGGATGGTTCTTAGCAGAAGAATGATACTGTGTGATTTACAACTATTTTTAAAAACATGTATCAGTGGTGCTAAAAACGGTGCAATGAAATTGTAGAGTCATCTTGGGACAGCCTGATGTTACTGGAGAGCATATCAAGTACCTGTACTCACCCAGGGAGTTAGAGGGAACCAGAGAATGATCACAGACTTGGTGAATAGGAATGAGGAAAACCAAGGGTCTGACGAAGAGAATTCAAGGTTAAGACTCTTAGTAAATAGAATGACAAGCTTATTCTGGGTTGATTACTGAAACTTTGACTCCTTTTCTGGGAAAAAGAATGTGACTATGTCAGAAGTCTAGGTATTAATGAATTTCTCTGTTTTGGTTGTTTTTTTTTTTTGCTTGACTTCTTACTGTGCATCGTATCCATTCATCTTTACAAGTATTGACCATAAAAAGTGAGTTAATTTTCCAGTTAGAAAGGGCTTTCAGCTCTCATTTACCTATGGAATAGTCCCATTGGATGGCTACCATTTTTGAAAAACCGTATTTGTGTTACTTCAGTTCCTTTAGCGTGTGAAGTGATATATGTTAGTACTTCTTGGTTTTGTTGATCTAACTTTCATTCAGCAGAAGCTGGGAAGTGCTACACATTTGGGTATATTCTGGTGACTCAGTGCATACAAACTTTAGCACTTGTAAAGTTTAGTAATCTAGAACTCTGGTTCTGAAAGTGCCTTCTGGACAAGCTACATTACCTGAAACTTGTTGGAAGTGCATATTTTTAGGCCCCATTTAACACATATTCAGTTAGGTGGGAACGGGGCTTAGCAATCTGTATTGTAACAAGCCCTTTAGGTGATCCTGAGGAATGTTAAAATTTGAGAATGATGGTCTAGAGATGAGAAAAGTTAAGATTTATAACTGTGAAGAAACAGCTGAAGAAAACTGTAGGTGCTGGGTGAATCCAGGGGAGATGGCCCTAAAGCCGTGAAAGGTGGACCATATCTAAGAGATGAGTCTTAACAAAACAAGGATTAACTATGAGGAGGAAGTGGAAAAGGACCTCCAGGCTGGTTGTGGGGGCCAACAACCACGGTGCATGTAGTTGCCTATGGCTGTAGGGTTGGGAGCCTGGTGGGCTCTCAGGCATGGAGAGGTAGCTAGATATTAGGATATCTAGCTATCTTATCTAGGTAGCTAGATATTAAGACCTTTAAATACTACCTATAAATAAGTCTTCTGGCTATATTCCTTCAAAAAAGACCATCACTAAATTCTTGGGGATAACAGTTGGAGGACGTTCATGGTGGGGAAAAGGATCAGAATCCTTTCTAGAGTTCTGTCCTCAAATCACCAGCCCCTGCCCTCATGGCCAAGGCTTATGTTAAAGCAGAGGAACATTTGGTTCAAGGTACAGCCTCAGGCGTGCCTCCTAAAATGGAAAGAAGAGATCTTGGCTTTGTCTTCTCAAGATGATGCTAACACTGTTCTTCTCCAGAGCGATTCCTAGGAGATGGTCATGTTTCTGGGCCTCCCATGGAAGTGGTTTTGACATTTATACCATGCCAGTTCTCTCTCGGCCCCTGCTCCCTGGGGCTGCTTTTTCAGTGGTAGCTCTTGAAGCATTTCCTGGGGTTTTGGTCTGCCATACCTTTATTACTTTAATTCTTTGTACTACTCCTTGCTGTTCTTCTGCCATTAGTTAGGTATTCTGTAGCTAAATTACAGTACTTGGAGAGTGAAGGTTTTCCAATATTTTGCCCCTCTGCTGTGATAACTTCTCTAACTTGAGGTAAAGTATAAAATTGATTTTGAGATTTCGATGTTAAATAAATTACAAGCTTCCAAATGGCCTAATCTTGTATTTTCTGCCTGACATTTAAAGTTACTTGCTACCAGGTTGGGGTTTTTGTTTTGTTTTGTTTTGTTATTTTTTTTTTTGGTAAAAGATTTTAACTTTTTTTTCTCTCTGGGTCTTTTATCGCTGCCTTAAAGGGCTTCCGTAGAAAGGTGTATTTTTACATGTAATTCTTCAGTGATGAAATTTCAAAGTAGGTTCTTTTTATACTTTTAGGCTTCAGGCTTATAGGACTGAGTCTAAGACATTTAAGTGGAATTGTTTGTTTGCTTTATTCTCTGCAGCCTCTAGCAGGTGCTTTCATTCTAAGCAGCTGAATCCTGGAGTTAGGTATTAGGAGTTTCATTTCCAAGGCAGGAGAGAATTCTGGATTGACTCGTAGGCTGTATTTCAGTGGCGTTCTTTCTTTTTGCTGGTGCACCAAGTTTATGTGAGAGAGCAGTGGAGTATGGCACCAATATAAAAAACTGTCAGCAATGTGACTTTGCCAGTAAGTGTTGTCACCCTTCATCCAGACAGTCTGCAATCATGCACTATGATTCTTTCAGGTTGTTATTGGCTTCAAGGTAGCCATGACTTTTGTTTCCCTATAAAACTCAATCAGATTGACTTCTGGGTTGGCCATAAGAAAAGCATAGTGGATGGATTATATCAAACTATATCAAATATATATATCAAATTATATATGTGATAAATATATAATTGTAAAATTATAAATATTTAATTATTATTTATATAATAAAATATTATATATAATTTTCAGCAGTTAAATGGTTGACATTAAAAGTCTCAGGAAATTGTACTAAGGTCATATAGAAAATGGGGAAACATTTTAAAAATCCACTATATCTTGGTGAGAGTAGTGAGGGTCTGTGGCATTTAAGCCATGACCTGCTCCCTCTCCTCCCTTTTCAGCTCCATGTGTTATAGATTATAGTTCAGGTGTGTGCTGGCAAGAAGATAAACCTCTCTGTTTCATGACTCTGTGTCCATAGCTACTATTTCACGCCAGGAGGGGCTTGAACATGGCATACCTCCCCCTATCTGCCAGCTTCCTACTGTAGAGGCTCTCTTCTGGGCAGATGCTGATAGGAATACTGGTCTCCCTTTCCTTACCCAGTCTCAGTCCTAGGGTGAGACTCTCCCCCAGGTGTGGCAAACTAAGAACACTGGGTCCTGAAACACCCATCTCAGCTTTCTTTTAAGGAGGAGATTATAGGTAAGCACCTCCTTCCATTTCAGGATGAGCAAGCTGAGAAGACCAGCTGCTACTATCCTTGTCTGAAGCCCTGATGATAAAGCAGGGTGTCACTCAGGGAGAAGCAGACCATTGTTTATGTCCCCATCCCCCTTCCTTTTTTTTTTTTTTTAAAGATTTTATTCATTTATTTGAAAGAGAGGTTGAGAGAGAGAACGTGAGCAAGGGGAAGGGGGAGAGGGAGAAGCCCCCAGTGGAGGGCTTGATCCCAGGACCCTGAGATCATGACCTGAGCTGAAGGTAGATGCTTAACCGACTGAGCTACCCAGGTGCCCCTTCAGCCCCCCTTCCTTGTTACATTTACACAGAGACATTGCCCAGGGGGATAGGTAAAAAAAAAAAAAAAAAAATCAGAGTTCCAAAGATCTCTCTAAGAGGACTGATTTGTTTTTGGAACAAAATGATAAAATTCAGGCTTAGGGATGTCATCAGAAAACAGTGAAGTTTTTGGGGTGACCAGTTCATAGAGGTGCCCTTAGGCTGGTAGCTATGTGATAACAATAAGCAAAATGTAGAGCAACTAGAAGTTTAACAGAATCAGGGAAAGAGATAGCTAGGAAAATGTCCTGTGAGATCTGAGCAGTCTCAGACTGGCCAAGCTTTAACATTGAAAATGGGTCCTAACTGAGTTGGATAAGGCTGTGGAGCCATTTATGCTCCAGGACATTGTAAACAATGAGAGAGGAATTATATAACAGTTAATGGGGGCTAACAGCTAAGTGTGATAGCCTTAGGGGCTCATGAGCTCAGATGCCCAGGGAGTAGTGTACATACCCAACACTTTCCTCTGTGAGGAGCAATTTCAAAGGTTGTATACTGTGGCAGAAGCAGATTTCATTAACTTGTCCAAGTAGGTCACTGAACAAATAAAAAGCAAACAAGAAAACAAAAATAAGCCCTGGAAGTAGGGGGTTATGGCAATTTAGTATGCAGAGTTGCTATATTATTTAAAATGTCCAATTTTGCATGAGATATGGCTGGAAATCCCCCAAACCTGATTTAAGGTATTAGTCTATACACCCAAGAAACTCAGAGAACTCCAGATAGAATAAATGCAAAGATATCCATGGCCAGACATATCATACTCAAATGTTGAAAGCCAAATTAAAAAAGAAAAAATGAGAAAGTATTAAAAAAACAAACTCATTACTGGCAAGGGATCTCCAAGAAGACTAACAACTGACTTGTCATCAGAAACCGTGCAGGCTGGAAGATTTGGGATGGCATAGTCAAGATGCTGAAAGAAAGTAAGGGTCAACCAAGGATCCTATATCTAGTGAAACTGGTTTCAATAGTGAAGGTGAAATGGCATTCCCAGATCAGCAAACTCTAAGGGAGTTTGTTGCCTTGGCTTCTCTTAACTGATTCAAAAAGCACTTGCATAGATACTATGGATAGGGGCTGCTTTTAGGCAATGGGCTTGAGCATGGACATGTGAGTAAGGAAAAAGGGTTCAGAGTGACTACAAGGCTGGATGCACACAGGTTCATTAGGTGACCTGCCTCAAAATAGCCATAAGCCCTAGCTTACCAATGGGCTACTTACAACTGGGCACAGGTACCAAAGAAGGAAAATTCCGTATGTTTCTATACCCCCATCTCTCCCTCCTGTAACTACAGCACCTCATCTTCCTGGCGGACAGTCTCTCCTTTGCTGTCTGGCCCACTGCTCTCTTGCAGGGTATTGAATAAAATTCTATCTGCTTTGTTCTGCTTTGGCTGAATTCTTTCACTGCCCATACAATGGGTGTGAGCTAAGCTGCGTTGGAGTAAGAAAATATCAGATGGTAACTCAAATATGCAAAAAAATTAAAAAAAAAAACATGTCACAAAGAATAAGGTTAATATATAACAAACTATATATACTCACCCTTCTTTCTTCTCTCAGCTTCTTTAAAAATGTGTATTTGGGAGGGACACCTGAATAGCTCAGTTGGTTAAGCATCCTGATTCAATTTCGGCCCAGGTCATGGTCTCAGGGTCATGAGATGGACCCTGCAAAGGGCTGAGTGTGGAGCCTGTTTAAGATTCTTTCTTTCCCATTCTCCCTCCCCTCAATCCCCAGCTCACACTTTCTCTCTCTCTCTAAAACAACAACAACAAAAAATGTTTTAGATGTATAGTTGGGGTTGTAGCATAAATCAATGTGATAAGTCTAGTAATTATAGCAATAAAAAGGGACAAGGGATAGAGCTATATAAAGTTTCTATATCTCATCAAACTTAGTGTATAAACTGTGATGCCTTTTGTAAGCCTTAGAGCAACTACTAAGAAAATAATAGTTAGAAAATAGGTAGTTAAGAAATCATTAAAGGGAATTGGAACTTTCCTGCATCACTGGTGATAATATAATGCAGCCCCTTTGGGAAACAGTTTAGCTACTTACCAAAGGTTAGACACTGAGTTACCTTATGGCTTAGCAATGTTACTACTAGGTATGTATCCAAGAGGAATAAAGCATAGGTCCACAAAAAAGTTGCATATGAATATTCATAGCAGTATTATTCATCATGTCTCAAAGTATAAACAATCCACATGCCCATCAGTTGATCAAGGCATAAATAAAATGTGGTCTGTTAATAGAGTAGAGTATTATTTGGCCAGAAGAAGGAATAAAGTACTGATATACACTATGACATGGATGACCTATGGAAATCAGCCGAGTGAAAGAAGCTAGACTCAAAAGGCCAAGTGTTATAGGATTCTGATGATATGACGTGTTCATATCGGGCAAATTTATAGAAAGTTGATTAGTGGGTTCTAAGAACTGAGGGGAGTGGAGAATGGTTACTAATGAGCATGGATTTCTTTCTGGAGTGGCAAAAATTTCCTAAAATTCTACTGTGTTAATGGTTTTGCAACCCTGTGTATATACTAAAAAGGATTTAATTATCCACTTTAAAAATTATAAACTGTCTTCTGTGTGAATATCTTAATAGAGCTACTCAAAAATTGACGCAAATCATGCTTCATACTTTTTATAAAGCACTGAGTTTGTTAGCACCATGCAAGTGCCAAAACTCTATCCCTTCATGCTTGCTGTGAATAAGTGGGTAGTTAGCTTTTTTTTTTTTTAAGATTTTATTTATTATTTGACAGACAGAGACACAAGTAGGCAGAGAAGCAGACAGAGAGAGAGAAAGGGAAGCAGGCTCCCTGCTTCACAGAGAGCCCTATGTGGGGCTCGATCCCAGGACCCTGGGATCATGACCTGAGCTAAAGGCAGAGGCTTTAACCCACTGAGCCACCCAGGCACCCCAGGTAGTTATGCTTTTTATCTGTATTTTACCAATGAGCAAACTGAGGCTGAGACAGGTTAAGGGACTTGTTGAGTTTCCCACATACCAATCAGGTAAAGGAAACTTACAGGGAATACAAATTTGGAATACACAGCAGAAACTCTTTCCCCATTGTGTCACAGATTTCTCTCATGAAGTTCTGTGGGAATCACTGCTTCCTTCTTACCCTGACCCCCCAGAACAACAAAAGACTCCAAAACATGAGATTTTATAAAGTTCTTGGAAAATATAGAAAATGATAAAGGAGAAAATGAGCAAATAACACGTCCCCCAGAACATTTTTACATAATTATCTTTAGTTTTTTCCTCTGAATGTCTATGAATATGTATTCATTTATAACATAATTCAGATCACACCATATAGATAATAATTTATCTGCTCTTAAAAAACTAATATCTCATGAATAATTCCCCATGGCTTTGTTCCTTAGAAACATAATTTAATAACTGCCTAATATTTACTCTTGTGTGTGCATCATAATTTATTTAATGCCTTCACTGTTGGACATTCAAATTCACTTGAGTTTTTTAACTTTAAGAAAAGTGCTGTGTACACAAACCTTTGTTTGAATTTGACTGTTTACTTAGAAGAAATCTCTAGAATATATGAACTTTGAAAAGATTCTTGATGTGTATAACGACATCGTTATCCTAAAGGATTTCATGAATTTTTTTGTACTAACAAAGCATTTGTAGGAAAGCTGTGAAGGACACCAGTGAAGTGTACGAGTTGGGAAATCTGGGCTTGAAACTTGGCTCCTCCAAATTCTAAGTGCATGAGTCAAAATTCTGTAAGAATTCTGCAAAGAAACAGAACTGGCAGAACGTGCATGTGTGTATATAGAGAGAACGTGTTAAGGAATTAACCACAATAGTGGAGGCTTTAGTGGAACCAAAATTTGTTGGGGAGGCCTGCAGACCGCAGACCCAGGGAAGAGTCCAAATGGACCCATTGGAGTCCAAATTCTGCCCCTGTTCTAGTAAGGCTCTGAACCGATGAGATTTCACCCACACACATTGTGGAGGGCGATCTGCTTGACTCAAAGCGCATGGATTTAAATGCTCATCTAATCCAAAAACACACTCACAGGAACACCTGGAGTGATGTGTGATGATGTATGTGGACACCACGGTCCCATCAATTTGAACATGAAACTAAGCATCACACTAAACGAGTGTCTTGCATTTGCTCTCTACCTCTGCTATCTTATCTGAAAATGGAGAATGATGTATTTACTGTCATGAATTTGGGTAAAATAAAAGTAAAATATATGAATCATGTCTGGCACAGAGTTAGCACACAATCAATATTAGTCCCTATATTATTATATCATCTTGTCATGTCTGACAATTCTTACCATTTGGAAATCTTGCTAATCTTAAAAGCTTTCTTACTATTAGCCACTTGGATTTTCTCCTCAAATGGGCTATTTCTGTATGACCTTTGCTGATTTTTGATGGACACTTTTGTGCTTATTTTAGTGGTCATGGATACATACAAAATTTTGAAATTTAAAATCTCTTAAGTATCTATATTATTTTTTTTTATCATAGCCATTAAAGTGTGTATTCATTTATGGGGCATCTGGGTGGCTCAGTGGGTTAAAGCCTCTGCCTTTGGCTCAGGTCATGATCCCAGGGTCCTGGGATCGAGCCCCGCATTGGGCTCTCTGCTCGGCAGGGAGCCTGCTTCTCTTCCTCTCTCTCTGCCTGCTTCTCTTCCTACTTGTGATCTTTGTCTGTCAAATAAATAAATAAAATTAAAAAAAAATAAAGTGTGTATTCATTTATATTAAATTCTACTTGTATTCATATTATATAGAAAAATTATTTAAATATTTGTATGTTTAGGATATTTTAGCTTGCAAGTTCCTTGTGGGTAGGGGCTGTCTATATGTTGTTTTATGACCTTCTAAGCAGCTTACAAACAGATGCTTGAGAAAGTATTTGCTTATGAGAATTAAGTTCAACATGGAACTATACCAGTGGTGCTGCTCCTAAAAGGCTTCCCTAGGCAAAGCAGTCTTTTGTCTTTCCTTGCTGTTTTTCCTTCTGCATGTCCTGCAGCTGTCATTCTGTCCTCTTACTTCTGAGCTGAGTCCCAAGGGAGGACTGGATCTGTAGTCTTTATCCTGAGTTCCCTGGAGAAACTTTTGATTAAATGATGATGATGATGTGGTAAGTATCTTCTGTTGTACACTAACCATATGCTGCGTGCTGTTTTAAGCACTTCGCATACAGGAACCCATCTAATTCTCACCAGAGCTGTACGAGGTAGGTGCTGTTATTACCAGCAGGGTTAAATGAGGAAAGAAAGGTACAGAGAGATTTCAGATCTAGCAAAGAGTTCCTGGGTATCTACGCAGGCAGACTGACTCCAGAGTCCATGCTCTTGAAGATGATAAGATACAGACTCCCTAGAAATTCTGATATAATCCTGTCAGTCATTATAAAATTTAAATTATAAAAGGTAGCAAGACGTGTTTTGACCAGGTATCAATGGGGAATAAAGAGATAGAGGCTCCAGGGAAGGGGGAGAAAGGTAGAAAAATGTAGTTTTGTTTTATATAAGCCAGATTCTCAACTAGTGAGTACAGCACAGGCCTTGATCAGGGAGAAAGCGCTATCAAATAGGAATAAAGACAAAGCAGTTACCATTATGTGGTCTCCAACATGTAACCAGCAAGGTTTGCTGGCCATCTGTGGGAAGCTGTTGATCCTGGTCATACGTGATGAGGTACTAGTGATTGGAGACCTTATAACAATATGCAGCATACTTCCATATTTCAGGCAATAAAGGTTCAAGTCTGCATCTGCATCCCTAAGGAGTGAGGTTTTAGCCAGAACATGGGTATGCCAACCACTAATGTTAGTGTATCATGAAAATGGCCAACTATGAGAGTTAGAAAATGTTATGGGGATATCAAGCACTAATAGCTTGAGATTTAAAAAATAAAACCTCATAGTGAGGGTTGATAAAATAGTGAGGGTGATAAAATATGGAGGGAGTGATATGTGAACTAAGGTACTAAAGGATGAAAGGAAGTTTATCTGACAGGTGTATATAGTCTAGATGATTGGAATACCCCATGCAAAAGAAAGATCAGGGCACATCAGGGGAATCATGGCTCAGCATGACCTAGAACTAAGGAAAGAAGGTATCAGTTCTCATGCCAGCTATTTTAAATGACAGGAGTTTCTTGGGATTTCACGCTATGGAAGAATCTAAGGGTACATGGCACTCAGTTGGAGAGAAGGCCTTAATTGATTGATGATGTCTGCAGTGAGTGTAGGAATACAGAGTGTAGTACTGTTGCTAAGTTCTTGTTGTTGCTTTGGTTTCACAGTTAAGCATAAAATTGATGGCGAAGGTGAGTTCTTGTCTCGTTACAAAGTTTTAACATATCTGGGAGGCAAAACGGGTTCACTGAAAGATTTTTTAGCAGGTGGGACACGGTTGGAATCTCCCTTTGAAAAAGAACTCTGAAGCTACTGTACCGTCCTCTCCTTGCACACACAACCCCTACTCACTGGCTGCTCGCAAGACAATAAAGATAATCAGACTCCTCATAGCTCAGGAAAATGGCCTAAGTCACCACTTGGGACACCTTCTAAATAAGGTTGCTGTTTGACTGTTAGGCAGTAGATGCACGGGTTCACAAGTTCAGCCTTGCTAGTTGTTTAGTATACTTCATGTTGATGATCATTATCCAGTCTCCCAAGCATCTCTGGGTGAGCCTTCTTAACCTGGCCACTCCAGCTTTTTCAGAACCTTTCCAAAGTCAAAAAACTAGTGGAATCAACCGGAAATTTAATGAGGGACCTCCAGAACCATGCTCCCAAGGGTTTCGGTCTGAATCTTTTCTGGAATTCATAAGTGTATTTTCTACACGGGTGGTAAAATATGTTTACTGCAACTTCTGCTTCAGGATAAATTCAAACACTTTAGTTGTTAGGCTTCAGAAAATGTGTAAGATTCGCTAAAAGATACACCAAAGAAATCCAAGCTAAACGGAAGGGAAGCCCTTCATCTGGGCAGCTTTGGATAGAGTTTGGAACTTCACTTTTAATTCCTTGTTTTTAGAGTTGAGCGCTTATAGTTGCAAGAAGAGGATATTTTGATGGAAGTGAAACACCACAGGAATGATTCTTACCTCTGTAATGTTTATAAGCCTCACTTGGGTTGAGGGGTTGTTAGAGGCTTGGATTCTGGGCCCCGTCGTTGGAAATCTGAATCTGCTTGTTTTCCGATGGCGTCTGAGAAGGAAGTGTTGTTACTATTTTTAAATAAACAGAGTTTCAAGTGATTCTGTGGCAAGTGGTGTATGAGTCACATTTTAAGAGATGCTCCTAACTCTGGCGTATGCAGAGAGCCTGCCTCAATAATGAATCAAGCAGCACAATTCAATTCACAGTTTGTAAGCATTCTACAAATATGTAAAATAGACCAATGCTTTGTGCTTAGAGAGCAGAGGTAGGATTGAATTAGGAAATATGGCTTTTAACTTTCCAAAGATGTTATTTCTTCAAGGATTTGCTTTTCTATTTATATTTAATTTTTAAAATGATCAAAATAAAACACACATGACTGAAAAATCAAGTAGTACTCAGATGTCCTAATACAATGGAACAGTTCCCTGTGCCCATACTGGTCCTCACTTCCTCCTAATCTCTTCCCCATTTCCTCCTTCGCAGCTTTTGTCAGCGGCACCAGCAATTTTAATGTTAAGCCTGATAACATTTATATTCTATAGTATAACCTTAATTAAGTCTTCTGCACCTTTTGTATGGATTGATTCCAAACAAACAGCGGTTTCATTATTGTGACTAGGAAGATGTTCTTGGTGGAGTCATGGAATGTGTTTTGATGACATTTCCTTTTCTACAGCTCTGAAGATAAAGGATAAACCCCTGTGCCCGTGAGTATAGAAGGCTGGATGGGGACTCCTCTCTTAGGAAGATTACTTATCCTGAAGTTGTAATTTACTGTACAAAGCCTGTATAGCATGGTGTCAAATGAAAACCATATACTTCAGGGATGATCCTGAACAAGACCTACTCCAATCTTGTAACCTTTGGGTTTTACTACATTCAAATGGCCAAGTTCATTCTGACCACCCCCTTGCACAATACGAAGAGTTTTTATTGTCTTTGCATTTACACTAGGTTTATATCAAGAATTTATATACTGATAATATGTTGGGCTTTATATATATTGACTATCCAACTTACATGTATAACTGTATCTTCCCTCTATATAACTATGAATTTAAAAGAAAAAATATATATAACTCTATATTCTTTCTATATAACCATATATTAATCTCTCTAGATATCTAGATAGATATAGATAGATATATTAATCTCTCTTTATAGATATATAGATTAATATATGGTTATATAGAAAGAATATTGAATATAGAATGTATAGAAGATCTCTCTCTATATATATAGAGAGAGAGAGAGAGTCTTAGTGGGCTACAAGTTCCTTCCAGGTGACCACTGGTACATTGAATGGAAATGAAGGTCAACTGTTATTTTTCTTACATTCTGAACAGGAAATAGTCACCTATCTCAAGTTACCTGAGACTCATTCACAAAGATTAAGATACTGAGTTTCACAAATAGAATGCTTCTGTGAGGGGAATTTGTGGGTTGACAGATGATACACAAGAATCTAGTAACTTGGAGGAGGAGGGCAGTACCTGCTAATCTCCTTATGCTATCTGATGTGGACCATCCTGCCTTTATATCCCTAACAGTTACTCTCACTTTTACTTGTTCTTTAATGCCCAACTCAAATCCCATCTATTCTGGGAATTTTGCTTGTTTGGTCCTGTCTGTGGTGGACACCATTCTTATATTGGCAAACCATCTTCCACTGTACATTTCTTTGACACCTTGAGTACAGCAGTGATATGCCCATTTTAGAATAAGGAGACCAAGGCTTAAGGAAGTTGAAAGAACTGCTTAAGCATACACAGCCGTAAGGGTCTAAGAATGAAACGCAGGTCTGCTGAACTTCATGCCCGCTCTTCCCTGTGCTGTGACACTGTGATCTCCCAGCCCTGTCTCCCTTAGGTTTTTTTCCCATGTCATTCATTTGCCACTCAATACATTCTAAATACATTTTTTTTTCATCTGTGTGTGTCTCTCTGAGAACAGTTAGCATTCCTATTCTTTTACACAATAGGATTTAGCAAATGTAGCTATAGCGGGCTGATTTTGCTTGACAAACTTAAGCAAAATACTCTATATTCCATACAATGCAGATTCCCATAGACCTTGGCCCAGTGTCTAAATGGAGGCTTTCCAGTCCTCCCTGCCCTTCAGACTGAACTGTTCAACTGTAATTTTCCCAGTTCTACAGGGACATCTTAGGCATCTCTAACCTAAATTTCACGAGTGTCTACCACATCCATGTGTTTCTACTTATTTTCTAGTTGTTAAAGCTAAACATCCTGATTTCTTGAATTTCTTCCATTATGTGCATTCAGTTGATCTCCAGATCCTCTTGTTTCTATCTCCAGAATGTAGCTGAAATCCATCCACTTCTGTCCATCCCTGCTGGAATGTTCAAACCAATACCACATCCTCTCACACCTTCGTTCCTAAAACCACTTCCAAACGATTCCACCTGCTGTTTCCCCCCTCCCACCCCTGCATCTTCTCCTCTACAGGTTAACTAGAGGGATCTGTTTAAAAGTCTTAATTCCATCTTGTTCTCCCCTACTAAGAAATCTTCCATTGACTTTCCATGACTCTTAGAATACCATCTTAGAATACCATCCATATTCTTTTCCAAGTCTACAGGGTTCCATAAATTCTATTACCTGTTAAATTCTCCCACCTTACCATACTCTGTCCTGCTCCCTATGTTCCAGGCATATCATTATCTTCTGTGGTTTTTGAACATATAAAGTCAATTCCATGTCAAGTTTTTTTTTTCTACAAATCATATTTTCTCAAATATTCTTTCATGCTCTGTATGATGACGTGCCTTCTTCCTTTGTTTATCAGCTAAAATTCTGACTCTAGAGGGGCCTTCCCTGGTGGTCCTATTGAGAGTGGTCAATTTCTCTTCTAGTTTTTTTCCTTTGTCAGACTGACTTATTTGTGTCATATCCTTAAATTCTATAATTATTTGTTTTTCCCCTTTAGAACATACATTCCATGAGGACAACAGCCTTGCTGGGCTTGTACAGCTCTGCTTCCTGAAGCTAGCAGGCTGCTGGTGTCATCATAGGTTTCCTGAATGGGTAGATAGATAGATGGCTGGATGGAGGAAAGATGGAGGGAAAGGGGGGGGGGGAAGGATGGAAATAAATACTTCTGAGAAAGTTCCCAATAACCAGATACATGTGGGAGGAACACTTAGCAATAGAAGAAAACTTCACACTTCTTTCCTTACCTGGACAGTGTGGGCTCTCCCAGAAGTGGCCTGAAGCATGGCTTCTTTAGGCCACCTGAGTTTCCAGAAGAGACCCTGGGGTGAAATGGATCAATTATTTGGTAAAGTAATCCCAAAAGGAGCTTTGGTTTTCTAATGAGATCGTTTTGCTCCCTAAGCCTCTGAGAAGTGTCCAGAACACAAGCTTTCTATTAGAAGATGGGCTTGGCAGTCATCCACGTGGTAGGTTTCTGGAAAGCCAATTGTTGCTCCACAACCACTGCTGTGCCACTCCATCCAGCAACTGATATTGCCAGAACTCCTAAATGTATTTTGGAATTCAAATATAACTCCAGATAGATAACAGCATTGTGATGCATTGAAAGTCCCTTTCCTTGTTCACATGTGATCTCTTCGTTGTGGGATTAATGTACAAAACATGTACATTTTGAATGAGAATGGAGCATAGAGAGTTCCTGGGCACCATAAAGCCAGGTGAGGCTAGGAGCTGGGGAAAAAGCAGGATGGCCCTTGCCATTTAGGGAACATTTCATTGGGAGGGGTGATTCTTCCAAGGAGGAGCACCAAAAATAGACCGCTGGCTGCTTCTCAACAGGGACCGCTTGCATACACACAGCCACATGGCAACCTTGCAGGTTCAACATCTGCATCATCTGTCTGAAATGCCTTCTCATACTTATCTCTCACATACAATGTCCACATTCCCCAAACTAAAGCAAGCCACACAAAGCCACACAAAGAAAGCTTAAGGAGGACACTGACATCACAAATTGGGGATTGAACATTGAACATAGAAGCAACCTGTAGTTTATCCTGTAGCTAAATTTATTCCTAAACACTGATACTTCCCAGTCATATCCAGGCACTGCCTTTATTTTTTTAAGATTTTATTTATTTATTTGACAGAGACCACAAGTAGGCAGAGAGGCAGGCGGAGAGAGAGGGGGGGAAGCAGGCTCCCTGCTGAGCAGAGAGCCCGATGTGGGGCTCGATCCCAGGACCCTGAAATCATGACCCGAGCTGAAGGCAGCAGCTTAACCCACTGAGCCACCCAGGCGCCCCAGGTACTGCCTTTATTGACAGAAGTAATGTGTTCTCTCTTATGAATAATCAGGGTTTAATAATACCTGTTCAGCTCTTAATAATTCGCTTTCAACTTTATATTTGAAAACCTTACCTCTTGTTCCTATTTTTGTCAGGACTATAATGATCCCCCACCCAGTGACTAACTTCCTGTTCCCTTCCTGGCTCTTCCTGGCTCATTTGTAGACTTTGATTTTTTTTTTTTCCTCATGGCCCCATTTCTGTCTTTGTTTCTCCATTCCTCCAATTTCCTATACTTCTGAGCACTCAGTGAGTGAAATATATCTGAAAGGCGAATTAGACTTTACTTCCAAGAGGTCAACATGAACTGGAAATAGTATTAAATTAAGGGAAATAGTGGATATTTAAGAGAATGAATTCTTTCTGCTTTAATAAAATATTTGAAAACTTGCTCATGTCAAACTTAATATTTATGTAGTTCTAATTTTTTTAAATTATTTTATTTTATTTCTTTAAAGATTTTTATTTATTTATTTATTTGACAGAAAGAGATCACAAGTAGGCAGAGAGAGAGAGGAGGAAGCAGGCTCCCTGCTGAGCAGAGAGCCCAATGTGGGGCTCGATCCCAGGACCCTGGGATCATGACCTGAGCCAAAGGTAGAGGGTTTAACCCACTGAGCCACCCAGGCACCCCATAATTTTTAAAAATTATTGTACCAGATAATTGTTTTGCTTTTTCTCAGATTCTTCTAGCCCTCAGGCTAGTATTTTTCTTGCCCCACTGCTAGATATGATATGCTAAAAAATTGATTAATGTACTAGTTAATATTGATAACATCTACCGATTAAATTATTTTTAATTTTTTAAATCCATATATGATCTGTTATGATTTTTATTTTTGTTTTTTTTTTGGTTGGGATATAATGAATGTATGGCATATTAGTGTACAACATGTGTACAACATGATTTGCTATTTGTATATATTACAAAATTATCACCACAATAAGTCTAGTTAACATCTCTTACTGCACATTTGTAAATGTTTTCTTGTGATAAGAACTTCTAAAATCTACTCTCTTAGCATATTTTAAATATAAAATACAGTATAGATAATTTTAGTCACCCTACTAGATGTTACATCCTCAGGACTTATTTCCTTTACACCTGGAAGTTTGCACCATTTGACCCACTTGACTCATTCCACCCACCCTCTACCCACCACCTCTGGCAACCATCAATCTGTTCTCGGGTTCTTTCAGTTTCATTTTTTGTTTTCGTTTATTTGTTTTTCAGATTCAGATTACACATAAGTGAAATCATACTATGCTTTCCTTTTTCTGTCTTATTTCACTTAGCATAATACTCTCACAGTCTACCCACATTGTCACAAATGGCAAGACTTTTTTTTAATGGTTGAATAGTATTCTATTTGATATATACACCACATTTTGAAAAATCCATTCATCCATCAATGAACACTTTGGTTGTTTCTATATCATGGCTATTGTAAATAATGCTGTGATGAATATGGGGATGAATGTATCTTTTCAAATTAGTGTTGCTATTTTCTTTTAGTAAATGGCCAAAAGTAGAATAGCTGGATCATAAGGTAGGGTTTTTTTTTTTTTTCCCTTTTTACTTTTATTGTATATATGGTTTTTTTTTTTTTTGAGAAAGAGAGAGTAAGAAGGGTGGGAAGGGAAAAGAGGAGAGGGGGAGGAGAATTTTTTTTTTAATTTTAATTTTTTTAAATTTTAATATACTATTAGTTTCAGATGTAGAGTTCAGTGATTCTTCAGTATAACATCCACTGCTCATTGTGTCATGTGCCCTTCTTAATGCCCATTCCCCAGTTACCCGTCTCCCCCTCTAGCAACCCTCAGTTTGTTTCCTGTAGTTAAGAGTCTTATGGTTTGTCTCCCTCTCTGAATACTTCTTGTTTTATTTTTCCCTCCCTTCCTCTATGCTCCTCTGCTATATTTCTTAAATTCCACATGTGAGTGAAATCATGTGATAATTGTCTTTCTGTGATTGACTTATTTTGCTTAGCATAATACCCTCCAGTCATTCTATGTCATTGCAAATGGCAAGATTTCATTTTTTTCCTGGCTGAGTAATATTCCTCTCTGTGTGTGTGTGTGTGTGTGTGTGTACATACTCACATCTTCTTTATCCATTCATTAGTTGACGGACATCTGGGCTCTTTCCATAGTTTGACTATTATGAACATTGCTGCTATAAACGTTGGGATAAAGATGCCCCTTCAGATCACTACATTTGTATATTTGGGGTCAATAGCCAAGTAGTGCAATTGCTAAGTCATAGGGTAGCTTTCTTTTAAGAAACATAAAGTATGGACAGCTACATGCAGAAGAATGAAACTGGACGATTTTCTTACACCACATATAGAAATAGACTCAGACCTGAATGTGAGACAGGAATCCATCAAAATCCTAGAGAAGAACACAGACAGCTTTTCTTTTCTTTTTCAAGATTGCTTTGGCTATTTGGGGTCTTTCCTAGTTCCATATAGATTTTTGGATTGTTTGTTCCAGTTCTGTGAAAAAGTTGATGGTATTTTGATAGGGATTGCATTGAATGCATAGATTGCTCTAGGTGGCATAGGCATGCTCATCAGGGATATTGGTCTGTACTTCTCCTTCTTGGTGGGGTCTTTGTCTGATTTTGGGATCAAGGTAATGCTTGCCTCACAAAATGAATTTGGAAGTTTTCCTTCCATTTTGATTTTTTTGAAACAGCTTCAGGAGAATAGATATTAATTCTTCGTTAAATGTTTGGTAGAATACCCCTGGGAAGCTATCAGGCACCGGGCTCTTGTTTAGTGGGAGATTTTTGATTACTGCTTTAATTTCCTTACGGGCTATGGATCTCTTCAGGTTTTCTTAAAATTTCTTCCTGGTTCAGTTTTGGTCATTTATACATCTGTAGGAATGCATCCATTTCTTTCAGATTGCCTAATTTGTTGGCATATAGCTGCTTATAATATGTTCCTCTTAAATATTTTTTTATTTTTTATAAACATATAATGTATTTTTATCCCCAGGGGTACAGGTCTGTGAATCGTCAGATTTACACACTTCACAGCACTCACCATAGCACCTGCCCTCCCCAATGTCTATAACCCCACCCCCCCTTCCCCCAGCAACCCTCAGTTTGTTTTGTGAGATTAAGAGTCACTTATGGTTTGTCTCCCTCTAAATGCCATCTTGTTTCATTCATTCTTCTCCTACCCCCTTAACCCCCCATGTTGCATCTCCACTTCCTCATATCAGGGAGATCATATGATAGTTGTCCTTCTCCACTTGACTTATTTCGCTAAGCATGATACCCTCTAGTTCCATCCATGTTGTTGCAAATGGCAAGATTTCATTTCTTTAGATGGCTGGATAGTATTTCATTGTGTATATATACCACATCATCTTTATCCATTCATCTGTTGATGGACATCTAGGTTCTTTCCATAGTTTGGCTATTGTGGACATTGCTGCTATAAACATTCGGGTGCACATGCCCCTTCGGATCACTACGTTTATATCTTTAGGGTAAATACCCAGTAGTGCAATTGCTGGGTCATAGGGTAGTTCTATTTTCAACAATTTGAGGAACCTCCAAGCTGTTTTCCAGAGTGGTTGCACCAGCTTGCATTCCCACCAACAGTGTAGGAGGGTTCCCCTTTCTCCGCATCCTCGCCATCATCTATCATTTCCTGACTTGTTAATTTTAGCCATTCTGCCTGGTGTGAGGTAATATCTCATTGTGGTTTTGATTTGTATTTCCCTGATGCCGAGTGATATGGAGCACTTTGTCATGTGTCTGTTGGCCATCTGGATGTCTTCTTTGCAGAAATGTCTGTTCATGTCTTCTGCCCATTTCTTGATTGGATTATTTGTTCTTTGGGTGTTGAGTTTGCTAAGTTCTTTATAGATTCTGGACACTAGTCCTTTATCTGATATGTCGTTTGCAAATATCTTCTCCCATTCTGTCTGTTGTCTTTTGATTTTGTTAACTGTTTCCTTTGCTATGCAAAAGCTTTTGATCTTGATGAAATCCCAATAGTTCATTTTTGCCCTTGCTTCCCTTGCCTTTGGCGATGTTCCTAGGAAGATGTTGCTGCGGCTGAGTTCCAAGAGGCTGCTGCCTGTGTTCTCCTCAAGGATTTTGATGGATTACTTTCTCATATTGAGGTCCTTTATCCATTTTCAGCCTATTTTCATGTGTGGTGTAAGGAAATGGTACAATTTCATTTTTCTGCATGTGGCTGTCCAATTTTCCCAACACCATTTATTGAAGGGGCTGTCTTTTTTCCATTGGACATTCTTTCCTGCTTTGTCGAAGATTAGTTGACCATAGAGTTGAGGGCCTATTTCTGGGCTCTCTATTCAGTTCCATTGATCTATGTGTCTGTTTTTGTGCCAGTACCATGCTGTCTTGATGATGACAGCTTTGTAATAGCGCTTGAAGTCTGGAATTGTGATGCCACCAACTTTGGCTTTCTTTTTCCATATTCCTTTGGCTATTTGAGGTCTTTTCTGGCTCCATATAAATTTGGCTCCATATAAATTTTAGGATTATTTGTTCCATTTCTTTGAAAAAAATCAATGCTATTTTGATAGGAATTGCATTAAATATGTGCATTGCTTTAGATAGCATAGACATTTTCACAATATTTGTTCTTCCAATCCAGGAGCATGGAACATTTTTCCATTTCTTTGTGTCTTCCTCAATTTCTTTCATGAGTACTTTATAGCTTTCTGAGTATAGATTCTTAGCCTCTTTGGTTAGGTTTATTCCTAGGTTTCTTATAGTTTTGGGTGCAATTGTAAATGGGATTGACTCCTTAATTTCTCTTTCTTCTGTCTTGTTGTTGGTGTAGAGAAATGCAACTGATTTCTGTGCATTGATTTTATATCCTGACACTTTACTGAATTCCTGTATAAGTTCTAGTAGCTTTGGAGTGGAGTCTTTTGGGTTTTCCACATATAGTATCATATCATCTGAGAAGAGTGATAGTTTGACTTCTTCTTTGCCGATTTGGATGCCTTTAATTTCCTTTTGTTGTCGATTGCTGATGCTAGGACTTCTAGTACTATGTTGAATAGCAGTGGTGATAATGAACATCCCTGCCGTGTTCCTGACCTTAGCGGAAAAGCTTTCAGTTTTTCTCCATTGAGAATGATATTTGCAGTGGGTTTTTCATAGATGACTTTTGTGATACTGAGGGGTATATACCCTCTCTCCCTACACTGTGAAGAGTTTTGATCAAGAAAGGATGCTGTAATTGGTCAAACACTTTTTCTGCATCTATTGAGAGTATCACATGGTTCTTGTTCTTTCTTTTATTAATGTATTGTATCACATTGATTGATTTGCGGATGTTGAACAAAACCTGCAGCCCTGGAATAAATCCCACTTTGTCGTGGTGAATAATCCTTTTAATGTACTGTTGGATCCTACTGGCTAGTATTTTGGTGAGAATTTTCACATCTGTGTTCATCAAGGATATTGGTCTGTAGTTCTCTCTTTTGGTGGGATCCTTGTCTGGTTTTGGGATCAAGGTGATGTTGGCCTCATAAAATAAGTTTGGAAGTTTTCCTTCCATTTCTGTTTTTGGAAAAGTTTCAGGAGAATAGGAATTAGTTCTTCTTTAAACGTTTGGTAGAATTCCCCCAGGAAGCCATCTGGCCCTGGGCTTTTGTTTGTTTGGAGATTTTTAATAACTGTTTCAATCTCCTTACTGGTTAGGGGTCTGTTCAGGCTTTCTATTTCTTCCCGGTTCAGTTGTGGTAGTTTATATGTTTCTAGGAATGCATCCATTTCTTCCAGATTGTCAAATTTGTTGGCGTAGAGTTGCTCATAGTATGTTCTTATAAATGTTTGTATTTCTTTGGTGTTAGTTGTGATCTCTCCTCTTTCATTCATGATTTTATTTATTTGGGTCCTTTCTCTTTTCTTTTTGATAATTCTGGCCAGGGGTTTCTCAATCTTATTAATTCTTTCAAAGAACCAGCTCCTAGTTACATTGATTTGTTCTATTTTTTTTTTTTTTTGTTTCTATTTCATTGATTTGTGCTCTGATCTTTATTATTTCTACCCTCCTGCTGGGTTTAGGGTTTCTTTCTTGTTCTTTCTCCAGCTCCTTTAGGTGTAGTGTTAGGTTGTGTACTTGAGACCTTTGTTGTTTCTTGAGAAAAGCTTGTATCATTATATATTTTCCTCTCAGGACTGCCTTTTCTTTGTCCAACAGATTTTGAACCATTGTGTTTTCATTATCATTTGTCTCCATGAATTTTTTCAATTCTTTTTTTTTTAAGATTTTATTTATTTATTTGACAGAGAGATAGCACAAGTAAGCAGAGCAGCAGGCAGAGGGAGAGAGAGAAACAGGCCCTCCGCCGAACAGGAAGCCCGATGCAGGACTCGATTCCAGGACTCCAGAATCATGGCCTGAGCCGAAGACAGCTGCCTTAACAACTGAGCCACGCAGGCGCCCCAATTCTTCTTTAATTTCCTGTTTGACCCATTCATTCTTTAGAAGGATCCTGTTTAGTCTCCATGATTTTGGGTTCTTTCTAAATTTCCTCTTGTGATTGAGTTCTGGTTTCAGAGCGTTGTGGTCTGAAAATATGCAGGGAATGATCCCAATCTTTTGATACCAGTTGAGACCTGATTAGGACCGAGGATATGATCTATTCTGGAGAATGTTCCATGTGCACCAGAGAAGGATGTGTATTCTGTTGCTGTGGGATGAAATGTTCTGAATATATCTGTGATGTCCATCTGGTCCAGTGTGTCATTTAAGGCCTTTATTTCCTTGTTGATCTTTTGCTTGGATGATCTGTCTATTTCAGTGAGGGGAGTGTTAAAGTCCCCTACTATTATTGTATTATTGTTAATGTGTTTCATTGATTTTGTTATTAATTGGTTTATATTGTTGGCTGCTCCCACGTTAGGGGCTTAGATATTTAAAATTGTTAGTACTACTTGTTGGACAGATCCTTTGAGTATGATATAGTGTCCTTCCTCATCTCTTATTATAGTCTTTGGCTTAAAGTCTAATTGATCTGATATAAGGATTGCCACCCCTGCTTTCTTCTGATGTCCATTAGCATGGTAAATTGTTTTCCACCCCCTCACTTTAAATCTAGAGGTGTCTTCACATCTAAAATGAGTTTCTTGTAGGCAACGTATAGATGGGTTTTGTTTTTTTATCCATTCCGATACCCTGTGTCTTTTGATTGGGGCATTTAGCCCATTAACATTCAGGGTAACTATTGAGAGATATGAATTTAGTGCCATTGTATTGCCTGTAAGGTGACTGACTGTTACTGTATATTGTCTCTATTTCTTTCTGATCTACTACTTTCAGGCTCTCTCTTTGCTTAGAGGACCCCTTTCTGTATTTCCTGTAGAGCTGGTTTGATGTTTGCAAATTCTTTCAGTTTTTGTTTGTCCTGGAAGCTTTTAATCTCTCCTTCTATTTTCAATGATAGCCTAGCTGGATATAGTATTCTTGGCTGCATGTTTTTCTCGTTTAGAGCTCTGCATATATCTTGGCAGTTCTTTCTGGCCTGCCAGGTCTCTGTGGATAAGTCTGCTGCCAATCTAATATTTTTACCATTGTATGTTACAGACTTCTTTTCCCAGGCTGCTTTCAGGATTTTCTCTTTGTCACTAAGTCTTATAAATTTTACTATTAGGTGATGGGTGTGGATCTATTCTTGTTGATTTTGAGGGGGGTTCTCTATGCCTCCTGGATTTTGATGCTTGTTCCCTTTGCCATATTAGGGAAATTCTCTCCAATAATTCTCTCCTATATACCTTCTGCTCCCCTCTCTCTTTCTTCTTCTTCTGGAATCCCAATTATTCTAATGTTGTTTCATCTTATGGTGTCACTTATTTCTCGACTTCTCCCCTTGTGGTCCAGTAGCTGTTTGTCTCTCTTTTGCTCAGCTTTTTTATTGTCTGTCATTTGGTTTTCTATATCACAAATTCCCTCTTCTGTCTCATTTATCCTAGAAGTAAGAGCCTCCATTTTTTATTGCACCTCATTAATACTTTTTTTGATTTCAACTTGGTTAGATTTTAGTTCTTTTATTTCTCCATAAAGGGCCTTTATTTCTCCTTACAAGTTTCTCTAATATTTTCCATGCCTTTTTCAAGCCCAGCTAGCACCTTGAGAATCATTATTCTGAACTCTATATCTGACATATTACCAATGTCTGTATTGATTAGGTCCCTAGCCTTCGGTACTGCCTCTTGTTCTTTTTTTGTGGTGAATTTTTCTGCCTTGTCATTTTGTCCAGATAAGAGTATATGAAGGAGCAAGTAAAATATTTAAATGATGGCCAAGACTCCAGGAAATTATGCTTTAACCCAATCAGAAGAGATCCCAAATCATGGGGGGGAGAAAGGGGATAAAAAGAGGTTCAGAAAAAAAAAAAAAAAAAGAAACAATTAAAAAAAGAAAAAGAATTAAAGAAAAAAGAAAAAAATATATATTAGATAAACCAGTTAAAAAATGTTAATAAAGAAAAGGGTAAAAGGTTAAAAAAATTTAGCAGAAGAAGAAAAAATAAAATTGAAAAAAAATTTAAATTAACTGCAAGACTAATGAGTCATGGGGAGAAAGCCATGAGTTCAGTGCTTTGCTTTCTCCTCCTCTGCAGTGCAGTGGAACCTGCACTCCTTGGTAGGTGAATTTGGTCCTGGCTGGATTTCTTGTTGATCTTCTGGGGGAGGGACCTGTTGTAGTGATTCTCAAGTGTCTTTGTCCCAGGCAGAGTTGTACCGCCCTTACCAGGGCCTGGGCTATGTCATCCACTCGGGTTCACTTTTGGGAGCTTTTGTTCCCTGAATGCTTTCTGTAGAGTTCCAGAGGACGGGAATGAAAATGGCGGCCTCCCAGTCTCCGGCCCAGAGGAGCTGAGAGCTCGGGGCCCCACTCTTCAGTGCGCCTCAGAGAACAGCGCCCATTTACTCCCATCTCTTTGGTTTCCCGCCGTGTTCTGAGCTCACTGAGCCTGTGACTCATTCAAGGTAACCCTGAGCTGTGAGCTCACTCCTCAGCTCTGTCTCTGTGGCTAGCTTCCCTGTTCTAATACCTGCAAGCTCTGTGACACTCAAACATCCCCAATCCTTCTGTGATGCTGCGGGACCTGAGGCCATGCTGACCCCGTGTGGACTTCACCCTGGTTTAGCCTCTGGAGCAATGTCCCTCAGCGGAACAGACTTTTAAAATTTCTGATCTTATGCTCCTTTGCTCCACTGCTTGCGAGGAGCCGCCCCTCCCCCTGGGGTCTATCTTCCCCTCGCTTTGGATTCACTTCTCTGCCAGTCCTACCTTTCAGAAAGTGGCTGATTTTCTGTTTCTACATTGCTGTTCTTCTTCTCCTTGATCTCCCCTTGGATTTGTAGGTATTTGCAATGTTTAGATAAGTTATCTAGCTGATCTCCTGCTAGCTGCAGTAGCCTTAGCCTGCTACTTCTCCATCATCTTGACTCTTCCCCCTGCTTATAATATGTTCTTACAATGGTTTGTATTTCCTTGGTGTTGGTTGTGAGCTCTTCTCTTTTATTCATGATTTTATTAATTTGGGTCATTTCTCTTCTCTTTTTGAAAAGTCTGGCTAGGGGTCTCTCAATTTTATTAATTATTTCAAAGAGCCAGCTTTTAGCTTCAATGATCTGTTTCACTGTTGTTTTGGTTTCTATTTCATTGATTTCTTCTCTAATCTTTGTTAATACTCATCTGCTGGGTTTAGGCTTTATTTGTTACTCTTACTCCAGCTCCTTTTTGGTGTATAGTTAGATTGTGTATTTGAGACCTTTCTTGTTTCTTGAGAAAGGCTTATATTGCTATGTACTTCCCTCTTAACACCGCCTTTGCTGCATCCCAAAGGTTTTAAAAAGTTGTGTTTTCATTTTTGTTTGTTTCCATGAAATTTTAAAATTCTTTGATTTCCTGGTTAACCCTGTCATTATTTAATAGCATCCTCTTTAACCTCTATATATTTGTTTTCCTTCCAAATTTACTCTTGTGCTTGTTGAAGTTTTAAGGCATCGTGGTCTAAAAATATGCAGAGAACAATTCCAATTTTTTGGTACCAGTTGAGACCTGATTTGTGACCCAGTATGTGATTTATTCTTGAGAATGTTCCATGTGCACTCAAGAAGAATGTGTAGTCTGTTGCTTTAGGATGGAATACTCTTAATGTATCTGTGAAGTCCATCTGGTCCAATTTGTCATTCATAGCCTTGTTTCCTCATTGATCTTCTGCTTAGATAATTTGTCCAATACTATAAGTGGGGTGTTAAGGTCTCCTATTACTATTGTATTATTATCAATGTGTTTCTTTAATTTTGTTATTAATTGGTTTATCCATCTGGCTACTCTTGTGTTAGCATAAATATTTATAATTGTTAGATCTTCTTGTTGGTTAGACTCTTCGAGTATGACATAGTGTCCTTCCTCAACTCTTATTACAGTCTTTGGCTTAAAATCTATTTTTTTCTGATGTAAGGTTTGCCCCCCTAACTTTCTTTTGATGTGCATTAGCATGATAAATTTTTCTCCATGCCCTCACCTTCAATGTGGAGGTGTCTTTGGAAGTAAAATGAGTCTCTTGTAGACAGCATATTGATGAATCTCATGTTTTTATCCAAGCTGGTATCCTGTGTCTTAATTGGAGCATTTAGCCCATTTACATTCAAAGTAACTATTGAAAGATATGAATTTAGTGCCATTGTATTACCTGTAAAGTCACTGTTACTTTATACTGTCTTTGTTCCTTACTGGTCTAAGTTACTTTTGGGCTCTCTTTGCTTAAGGGATCCCCTTTAATATTTCTTGCAGAACTGGTTTAGTGATCATAAATTCTTTTAGTTTCTGTTTGTCCTGGATGCTCTTTATGTCTCCTTCTATTCTGAATGACAACCTTGCTGGTTAAAGTATTCTTGGCTGCATATTTTTCCTCATTTATCACCCTGTATATATCATGCCAGTCCTTAATGGCCTGGCAAGTCTCTGTGAATAGGTGTGCTGCCAGCCTTGTGTTTCTACCTCTGTAGGTTAATGACTTCTTATACCTGAGCTGCTTTCAGGATTTTCTCTTTGTCTCTGAGATTTTCAAGCTTCACTATTATATGTCAAAGTGTTGACCTACTTTTGATTTTGAGGGGGTTCTCTGTGCCTCCCAGACTTGAATGCCTGTGTCCTTCCTCAGATTAGGCAAGTCCATAGCTATAATTTGCTCAAATATGCGTTCTTCCCCCACGCCCCCCCCCACCTCTCTCTTTCTCTTTCCTCTTCCTTTGGGACCCCTATTATTCTAATATTGTTTCACTTTATGGTATTACTGATTTCTGGAATCCTCCCTTTGTGGTCCAGGAGTTGTTTATCCCTCTTTTTCCCAGTTTCTTCTCCAACATTTTATCTTCTATATCACTGATTCTCTCTTCTGCCTCATTTATCCTAGAAGTTAGAGCCTCCATTTTTTTTTTTTTTTTTTTTTTGCATCTCAGTAATACCCTTTTTGATTTTGACCTGATTATATTTTTAGTTCTTCTATTTCTCCAGGAAGGGACTCTGTAGTATCCTCTATGCTTTTTTCAAGCCCAGCTGGTATCTATAATTGTTTTTCTGAATTCTAGTTTCAACATTTTCCTAATATCTATATTTGTTAAGTCTCTGGCAGTTAATATGGTCTCTTGTTCTTTTTTCTGGGGTGAGTTTTTCTGTCTTGTCATTTTATCTGGAAAATAATATATGAATGAGAGAACAAAATACAAAAATATCAACCATGACCCCAGCTAAGTATACATTAAACAAATCAGAAGATATCAGATACCAAAAAAGAAAAAGAAAGAAAGAAATAATCAAACAGGTGGGCAAAACAGTGTTAGAAGAAACTAGATCCCAAAATTGTAAAGAAAACTTATATATACAAAATAAAACTGAATGCAATAAAAGGAAACAAAAAATGAAGAATATGTATAAAAATGTAAATGTAAAAATGAAAATTAAAAAAGACAAAATAGTTGATAAAATAAGAAATTAGTTGAAATGGAAAAGAAAAAAGAACTTTTAAACTGAAATATTAAAGAATCATGAGGAAAAAACCTCAAATTTTATATACTGTTTTCTCCAAGTGCTGGAGTTGTACAGTTCTATGTGATTGGTAAACTTGATATTAATGATGTTCTTGCTCGTCTTCTGGGGGAGGGTGCCTGTTGCACTGATTCTCAGGTATCTTTGCCCAGGTGGAGTTGTACTGCCCTTGCTAGGGAGCTGGGCCCACCCTAAGTGGTTCCAGATTGCTCTGTGTGGCTTTATTTCCTTGAAGGCTTTTGGTGAGGCTTTAGAGGATGAATATAAAAATAGTGATGCCAGATCTCCAGCTCCAAGCTGAAAGATTGCCACCCCCAGTCCTTAGTATGCCCTAAGGGAAAAGCAGTCAGTCACTTTTGTCTCCCTGGTTTTAGTCTGCAGTACCTGATCACCCAGTATAGAACCAGGCTTTTTAAAATCTCAAGTAGGTGACTTGCTGGGAGTCTCCAAACCCTGCAGATTTCTGTACCTCTCACCTGTGCTGCTTCTCCTGGGGGAGGGAGAGGGGATCTTGCTGCGGTTCTGCTGCTGCCGGAAACCTGCTTAGTGAGGGGCTTCCACCAAAATGTCTCTCTCTACCTCACTTGCTCAAAAGTACAAAAGAAACAGTTCTAAACAAGTTCCTTTTCCCTCTTCCTTCGTACCTTATGTTTTGTTATTTAGTTATGTTTTTGTTTCAAGTTTTTATTTAAATTCTAGTTGGTTAACATATAGTGTAATATTGGTTTTAGGAGTAGAATTTAGTGATTCATTACTTATAGATAACACTCATCATATATTGCTTATCACAATAAGTGCCCTCCTTAATCCCTGTCACCGATTTAGCCCATCCTGCAACCACCTCCTCACAGTAATTGTCAGTCTGTTCTCTATCATTGAAAGTCTCTTAGTTTGCCTCCTCCCCTCTACCCTAACTTCTTTCTTTACTTTTCTGTCCTTTCTCTTCTCTTCCAAAGAAATCTCAGCACATTCTGATCTGATTTGTACCTTCATTACTACTCCTTCATAGTCTTTCTCTCCTCACCTATCTCTTCAATTCTGCCTCATCAAAGTAAAAAAACTGAGATGGGAAATTCAGAATTCTTATTTGAGGGTGAAGGAGGGTTGTGAACATAGTAAACATTATGATCTACAGGGTCATAAATTTTTGTCCTCAATTCACTACTTAAATTCTTTGTGACATGTCTCAGGTTTATTGTCATGGGCAAAGTGAAGCTTGTCTTATAAGGAGAATTTCCAGGCTTAACAAAAAACAAACAAACAAAAAAAGAAATGAAAACTATACTAAAGATAAACAAAACCTAGACTCCTTGTCCCATGCAATGTTTGGAACATATGTACATTAAAAATTATTTGAAATTCAAATTTAACAGGATATCCCACATTTTATCAAGCTACACTGTTTCTAAGGTAATCTTAATTTTTTAAACTTTGTATAGGAATAATTGACAAATATAATTACATATATTTAAAGTGGACATTGTAATGATTTGGTATACATACATATTGTGGAATAATTGCCAAGGTCAAGATAATTAACATGTCCATCACTTCACATGGTTTTTTAAAAATATATTTTATTTATTTATTTGAGAGAGAGAATGAGAGAATGAGAACATTCTCTCATATGAGTTCACTCTATCCTTAATTGCCATGATTAGTTCAATACATGACTAATCATGACTAATGAGGACATGAGTGGGGTGAGAGGCAGAGACAGAATCAGACTCCCTACTGAGCAGGGAGCCCAACATGGGGCCTGATCTCAGGATCCTGGAATCATGACCTGAGCTGACAGCAGACGTTTAACCAACTGAGCCACCCTGGCGCCCAATCACTTGACATGTTAATTTTGTGTGTATGTGGTGAGAATTCCCAATGTCTTTTCTAAGCAACTTTACACCATATTGTTAATTATAGTCATAAGATTGTACATTAGATCTTTAGAACTTCTTGTAACTGGAAAGTGGTACCCTTTGACCCGTATTACCTCCTTTCCCCCTCCCTCCAGACCCTGGCGACCACCATTCTGTTTTCTGTTTCTATGAAATTGTTTTTGTTAGTTTAGATTCCATATAAGTGTTATTACATAGTATTTGTTTTCCTAGATCTTTTTATTTCACTTATCCTAATGCATCCAGGTTCATCTATGTTTTTCAAAATAGCAGGATTCACTCCTTTTTTATAGCAGAATAATATTCCAATTGGGAGAATGTGTGTGTCTATGTATACCCCATTTTTTTTTTTTATCCATTCATCAATTGAAAAACATGTAGGTTATTTCCTTCTCTTGGCTAATATGAAAAGTACTGCAATGAACATGGGTGTACAGATATCTCCTTGAGATACTGATTTCATTTCCTTCAGATACATACTCAGGATTCTGATTGTTGGATTATGGCATTTTACAGGGTATATTTGATTGAAATTTAAAAGGATCCAGAAAACATATTTTTGAAATAGTACCTAATGTGTTCTGAATCAGGAGGAAATCCAGAAGGTGAATGTGTATGTCTTTGAGGATAGTGAGCAGCTCCTAGCATGGGTTGTTGAGACCATATATAAATAGGCCTATTCTGTGATTCTTTCATATTGTATCCCAGTTATTATTATGATATATAATTTTTTCTGTGATGGTGATAATATTTTTAAGTAGAAAAATTCAGAAATAAACAGAATAAGAAAAATGGAATTTATAGCGCAAAAAGATGTAGAAAGAGACCCGAGCAACTGCTTATGGGGCAGTTGATTTTTTATTTGATTTGTTATTACTTTCTGCATTTCTGTCATCACCTCTTTCTTTCTACTTCAGGGATTCCTTTTACTTTTCTCTCTGTAACTCATATTTATTTCAAAGAATATCTTATCTGTCTTTATAGCAATGCATAGGAAATTAGCCTCACATCTTTCTTAATCATCAACATCTGCTTTTAAGTTAAATGTGTCCATCTGTTTGTTAATACAACTCTCCCACCTGCATTTAAGGGACACAAACACTGTTTGTCTTATATATTAGACAGGCGGCTAAGGGCAAAGACTAAGTCTTTTCATAATAATGGCATGAAGATGTTTAACAGATGGTTAAGACAGTGCATTCTTGTTTTTTAGTTGCAGTAATTATGAGTTCACTCTATCCTTAATTGCCATGATTAGTTCAATACATGACTAATCATGCTTCTCTAAAATAGAGTTGCTAGCAGGGAGAGCGGTGGTGGGTCCCCTGAGGAACATTTCTCACTACTATTTGACTAACCTAATTTTTCTTTCTTGGTCTCCAGAAGTTAGGGAGATGTTATGTAAATTCAAGAAGTAATAGGAATTCTCTAGCTTCCGCATGTTATTTGCTCAATGATTAACACCTTCTTCTTGTCTCTTTGGGGAGCTCATAGAGATCCTTTCTCCTCTGATTTGAAGTAGACATTTTTCTTGAAAAATATGTGCATCAAAAGTGAACAGAAATGTTGTCTTTAATATAAAACCTCAATAGCTGGAATTTAAACCAGTCTCTGGGAGCATACCTACTGCTTCTCTGAAGCATTTGCCAGCTGATGGGAACCACTCACTGATATTTACTAAATTTAATCTTATTCTGGAATAACTAGACTATGGCTCTAAATGGATTTAGAGTGTTTTTGCATTTTTCCCCCTTTCAATGAAAGATGATTTTATGGCAGTGCATTTGTGTTTCCTTCTCATTTTTCTTAAGCATTTTTCAGGTCTTTGAGCCAGGCTGCTCTAAATCATCCTGGTGAGATGGAGATCTTAAGATTTTTATTCCTTCTTGAGTCCATTCATTTAATAAATGAGGAAATAATAACCTTGGCCACATGGCTTCTAAGTACAAGACATGTTCTGCTGGAGATCTGGTGAAGATAGTATGGGAAAGCAGGTGGATTGTAGGGTTAATGAAAGTGGGGGTGAGAAGCCAGGTGGCCTTTGGATGGTGAATATGGATTGTTGATTGTAACCACTGTGGCTTCAGCACTGAAACTCCAGTGCAGGTCCTCCTTAGAGTAGGTGGGAGCCTGTCTTGGCACACTGAGCTCTCTGAGCTCAGCATCATCCATACCATCAACATCTTCTCACTGAAATTTAAGCTCAGTGAAGTAAGCTGCTAAAGTTGGAGTATACAAAAGCACATCCTGGTTTATAAAAGCTGTTAATGTTGATTAGCCATAATATAATTTCAGAAATAGAAATTTTAGTTTCCAGCGGCAGCTGGGTGTCTTAGCCATTAAGTACCTGCCTTTGGCTAGGGTCATGATCCTGGGGTCCTGGGATCAAGCTCCTCATCAGGTTCCCTGCTTAGTGAGAAGCCTGCTTTTCCCTCTGCCTCTGCGCCTCCCCCTGCATATGCTCTCTGTCCTGCTGTCTCTTTCTCTGTCAAATAAATAAATAAAATCTTTAAAAAAGAAATTTGTATTTCTAGAATTGTTTTTTCTGTGTGAAGGTTTTAAATGTTTGTCTGAAAAATTTTAAGTCACTTTTTATCTTTCCTTACTTGTTTAAAGGATCACATTTGTTATCAAGAGAAATAAAGTGACTTAAAAATTCTGGTGACTTTAGTGGAAATGTAAATTGGATAAAAGTCATTTTGACTCATCTCATCCTGATCTTTTATAGGGTTTCCCCACCTTTTTCTGCCTAGGATTTTGGTCTTATTCCTCTATGCCCTATTTGGGCCCTGAATTTTTCATGTTTTTGGCTTTCTTCATTCAAACTAGTCTGGCCTCTGTGAGAATTCCCTGGGGGGACTTATCCAGATGCCAGAACAAATCTGAGAAACTCCTTTTTCACTAAGATTAAATTGATGATAAGAGCACAAGTGCCACCAGAAAGGGATTCACAAACACTGACTATCAAAGCTTTATTTTATTAAAGAAAAAACTCAAACTCAGGCAATTTAATTAACTTGCTCGGTTATATGGCTTTTAATTTATTTTGTTACAGAATTGGAATCTAGGTTCTTTGTTTATAACTCTAATGTAATAGTAACTATTAATGTTTATCAAACTTTTGTCATTCCCATGCCCCCTGTGTAAGTTAGTTAATACACTTTAATAGATTTTTATTATATTTTTTCCTTAAGATTTCTAAAATCATGGATTAGAAAATAAAGGAATTTTGAATTTATGTATATACACATACATACATATACATACTCATATGCATGCATATCCCGAGATACACTAAAATAAAACATTGCTTAAATAAATAATGTTTACCTATAGGCTGCTTAAAATCATTTTGGGGACCACTAGTGGGGTCCTGAAAAGAAAAACTGAAAACAAAAATCAAAAGCACCACTAGATTTTGAATCTGCATTTCCTTTAAATCTGCTTGGCTGTTTTGAGGATGCCTCACACATTTGTAGTCTTTTTATGTGATTGATGTAACATACACTTAATAGTGCCTACAATGTGCCAGGCACTCTTAAAAGCACTTTACAAATAAGAACTCTCATAATAACCCCATGAGAACGTACTATTATTGCTTCCATGGCAAGTGAAATTTGTGCTCTGCCCAGACCTTGTCATGTAGACTAGCCCCAAAGCATTCCCAGACCTAAAACCAGTGCTTGGTTCTCTGATATAGCCCTGCCCTCAGGCTACAGGAGCATGTTTTGTCTGTGTTTATGGAGGGCATTTGGGAATTTATGTCTCCTTGGCACAGCCCTGAATCAATGACTGAGAGGGTTCTCTCTCCCTTGACCCTGATTAAAATTACTTTAGGGTAAGACCTGCACTATTTCATAGCTCCCCTAAGGGGCCAATCTAAGGCTTCCATCTGTGGGATTCTGCTTCATCTCATATGTTGCCGTCTCATCCTTCCTCCACTTCTCTACTTACCTATTAGTTTTCCCAAGATCATTTCCTAATAAATTAAAATTTTCACTTGAATTATTATTTCAGAGTTTACTTCCAGGAAGCTGTACCTATATCAATCTTAATTTTATAGTTAAGGAAACTGAAGCTACAGAGGTTAAGAAATTTGCCTAATGTCACTCAGGTGGTAATTGTAAGGCTTGGGATTCTAACTCGAGAGGTTTGTCTTCACCGTTACCTTGACTGGCAGAAGGAAAAGGCTGGAGACCCTAATGGGACAATGAAGGAAGCCTTCATTAAGGAAGGTGGTGCAGGGTTGAGGTTTTCTAAGAGTACCAAGGATAGGGTTAGATGAATTGGAAAGAATTCTCCAGAATCAAGATGAAAGTGATTGTTAGAAAAATGCAGAGGGCAATCTGTGGTCTTTGTCAGGGCTGGATGAGAAGACGAAGTGAGGAGCTGCTGTTCAATGGGCATAAAATGTCTGTTAAGTAAGCTGATTAAATTCTAGTTAACTGATGGAAAACATTCTACCTGTAGTTAATAATACTGTATTGTATGCTTAAAAATTTTAAAAGGGTAGATCTCGGACGCTGCTGCTGGAAGATGGCGGCGATGGCGACCGTCGCTTCGTCCACCACGGAGCCTGCCACAACGACGGCCACTGCCGCAGCTCTCGGGAGGCGGAGGATGAAGGGCTCCTGGCATCGCTGTTCCGAGACCGTTTCCCCGAGGCCCAGTGGCGGGAGCGGCCCGACGTGGGCCGCTACCTCCGGGAGCTGAGCGGCTCCGGGCTGGAGCGGCTGAGACGCGAGCCCGAGCGCTTGGCGGAAGAGCGAGCGCAGCTGCTGCAGCAGACGCGCCACTTGGCCTTTGCCAACTACAAGACCTTCATCCGAGGCGCCGAGTGCACCGAGCGCATCCACCGCCTGGCGTCGCTTGGCCGCCTGCTCGACCGCTTGCTTGCCCAGCTTCCAGCAGAGCTGCAGGAACTTTGTTAAAGAGGCTGAGGAGATCAGCTCCAACCGCCGGATGAACACCCTGACTCTAAACCGGCACACAGAAATCCTGGAAATCCTGGAGATTCCTCAGCTAATGGACACCTGTGTCCGGAACAGCTATTATGAAGAGGCCTTGGAGCTTGCAGCCTATGTACGCCGACTGGAAAGGAAATACTCCTCCATCCCTGTCATCCAGGGCATCGTGAACGAAGTGCGCCAGTCCATGCAGCTGATGCTTAGCCAGCTGATCCAGCAGCTAAGAACCAACATCCAGCTCCCCGCCTGCCTCTGTGTCATTAGCTTCCTCCGGTGCATGGATGTCTTCACTGAGGCTGAGTTGAGGGTGAAGTTTCTTCAGGCCCGAGATGCTTGGCTCCGTTCCATTCTGACTGCCATCCCCAATGACGATCCCTATTTCCACATCACAAAAACCATTGAGGCCTGCCGTGTCCATCTGTTCGATATCATCACCCAGTACCGTGCCATATTCTCTGATGAGGACCCATTGTTGCCCCCTGCCATGGGTGAGCACACTATAAACGAGAGTGCCATCTTCTATGGCTGGGTGCTACAGAGAGTCTCACAGTTCCTGCAGGTGCTGGAGACCGACCTTTACCGGGGGATTGGTGGTCGTCTAGATTCTCTGGTGGGTCAGTGCATGTACTTTGGGCTGTCCTTCAGCCGGGTTGGGGTTGATTTCCAGGGCCAGTTGGCTCCTGTTTTCCAGCGGGTGGCCATCAGCACTTTCCAGAAGGCAATTCAGGAAGCAGTGGAGAAGTTCGAGGATGAAATGAATTCCTACACCCTCATCTCAGCTCCAACCATCCTGGGCAGCAGTAACCTGCCTGCTGCTGTGCCAGTCACTCAGCGGGGGACCCTTCAGCCACCCATGGTACTCTTGGATTTCCCTCCACTTGCCTGCTTCCTCAACAATATTCTGGTTGCCTTCAATGATCTGCGCCTCTGCTGCCCTGTGGCCCTGGCACAGGAAGTGACTAGGGCCCTGGAGGATGCTCTTGTCAAGGTAACCAAAACAATCCTGGCCTTCCATCGCGCAGAAGAGGCTGCTTTCAGCAGTGGGGAGTAAGAGCTCTTTGTCCAGTTCTGCACTGTCTTCCTGGAAGACCTTGTTCCTTATTTAAATCGCTGTCTCCAAGTCCTTTTTCCACCAGCACAGACCTTAGGCATTCCACCCACTCAGCTCTCCAAGTACGGAAACCTTGGGCATGTGAACATCGGCCTCGTCCAGAAGCCTCTTGCCTTCCTCCTGCCGAAAAGAGAGCTGGTCCTCTGTCTGGATGACAAGGAGCTGGCGCCGGAGCTCGCAGCTCCAGCACCCGCCGCCGAGGAGTCAGGCATGGAACCCGCCACTGCAGCTTGCCCTGAGGATGCGCAGGAGCAGTCGGACTCCACTGAGGCGCCACCGGCTGAGGTCCCAGGTGCAGACACCTAACGGGCGGGGCGGCCAGCGCTTCCTGCCGCGCCCGCGGAGAGGGCTGGACCCCAAAGGGGAGCAGGTCGTGTGGCAGGCGAGCGGATGGGCAGCCCGAATCATCCAGCACGAGATGGACCACTTGCAGGGCTGCCTGTTCATTGACAAAATGGACAGCAAGACATTTACAAACATCTACTGGATGGAGGTGAATGATTAATTTTTTTCTGCTGCATCTGAGGATTCTGGAAACCAAAACACGGACACTTGGGATTTGAGCTGGGGTTGACTTGCCTGGTATCAACTTGATACTGGTTTGGTCTGACAGAAAACAGTGAATTGCCAAACCAGGTTAGAGGAGTATATCAAAAATGTTTGCCCTGAGGGCACCTGGGTGGCTCAGTGGATTAAGCCGCTGCCTTCGGCTCAGGTCATGATCTCAGGGTCCTGGGATCGAGTCCCGCATCGGGCTCTCTGCTCAGCAGGGAGCCTGCTTCCCCCTCTCTCTCTCTGGCTGCCTCTCTGTCTACTTGTGATTTCTCTCTGTCAAATAAATAAATTAAAAAAAAATGTTTGCCCTGAAATCAGCTATGGACAAAATATTACCTTCAACTTGAGAAGAAAATGAACTCCCCTGAAAGAGTGAACATTTCCTGATGATTTTGTTGGTAATAATTGGGGAAAATAAATAACCACTCTTAGTAGACATCATTTCATAGACCTGTATAATGTACCCTGACCCAAGATTTGATAATGACATAGTCCCTAATATCTGAAAGCTTTGTTTAAAAATGCCTGTTAAGACTGTGGTTGACCATCAAAAAAAAAAAAAAAAAAAAAAAAAAAAAAAAGGGTCAATCTCATGTTAAGTGCTCTTACTATAATTAGGAAAAAAAAAGAAAGAATGAAAATACTGAGAAGCAAAGCATTGTGGTCAAGAGCACAGACTTCAAGGTTAGACAGATGTGATATGGATTCTATTTCAGCCAACACCTGCTGTGTGATACTGTTCAAATTGCAACACCTCTCTTGAGTTTCTGACTTTTCACCTGGGAAATGGGGTCAGTGATTTCTACCTCAGAAGGTTGCATGGAATAGTTCACACTGCCTAACACATAGCATTATGCATAAATACATTAATAGCCATTGTAAGTCCCGAATCTTTGCAAAAGGTAGTGTGTTTATTTTAAGGACAGGAAGGTAGAAAGAAATGGAAAAATCTAACACAGAGTAGAGAACAAAACAGATTTTTTTTTTTTTTTTTTTGGTATTACCTAGTTACCTCTTTTAACATGGTAATCACAAATCTTTAGCTATATTTGTCTTATGATAGTATTTGTGGGCTACCCTGGGAATCCAACCATAAATAAGTACTGGAGACATTGACCAGCTGTAAACTGAGGAAAGGCTGTTTATACTTTAGAAATTCAAGATCCACAGTTATTTATCAAACCATGTAACCAGCCACTTGTCAACTTCATTGGACATGAAAGAAAAGATTGTTAAAAAACAGATGCTAAGGGGCGCCTGGGTGGCTCAGTGGGTTAAAGCCTCTGCCTTTGGCTCAGGTCATGATGCCAGGGTCTTGGGATCGAGCCCCGCATCGGGCTCTCTGCTCAGCAGGGAGCCTCCTCCCTCCTCTCTCTCTCTCTCTGCCTACTTGAGATCTCTGTCTGTCAAATAAATAAATAAAGTCTTAAAAAAAAAGATGCTGAGAAAAATGACAATATGCATTTCCCAGATCACTTCTTTATCTGAAGCAACAAAATATTATTTTATTCTCACTTAATGACACCAAGGGAGATTATATTAATAAAGCTCTGGGCACAGTATCTGCTAGAATGTTGTTCAGTAGATATTATTTGTTTCCTTACCTACCACTCTATACACCTGGGATTCCTAGACAGTATATACCCCTAGACTTCAGAGACCCTGGTGGTTGTGGCGTTGACATTTACTGTAAGATCTCTTAGGTGGGTTTTGTAGAGACTTTAAAGGGTGTCCTGCATTAGATCTGTTATAAAAGCCTGGTACAGGAATGCTTTTAAAAAAGACAGGATAGTAATCCTTTTGAAATGCCAAGAAAGTATTTGAAAATAAGACAGGTCATCACCATGTCAATCTAAAACCTCTCTAAGCAGCTAACACCATCCTACAGCAATCGGAAAGAGACCATGAGGTTACCGTTTCTGGGGATAAGCAGAATCATATCCTTTGACTATTTCCCTCAGCCTCTTAAAACTCTTAAAGAGAATAAAATCTTATGGAAATGATGAATTATTAAAATGACCTCTCAGTTTCATTAATTATCTATAGGATGGAATTTCTACAGAACAGTAAATCCAAAGACTTAAACTATTAATTGATCTTTTATAAATTCAAATTTTGATTTAACGGAGGTGATATTAATTCCTTTTATTCATTTATGCATCAGTGTATTTATCAAGAAAAGATACTTAACAATGAACATTACATATTTTATTTAAAGTAATGGAGACAATTCTGAGTCTTTTCAAAAAACAACACATTGTTTTATTTGACAGGCAAAGAGCAAGCCACAGAAATGGTTGCATTTTTCATGCAAATTCTACTTCATTATCTGCATCTCCCACTCTCCTTTATCAACACTTTTCTGGGACTTTCCAAAGAAGATAGAATGGAACAGGTTGAAAATTTATCCAGAATGAGATGGCATTTTAACCAGAATGAGATAAAATTTTAACCACAGCAGTTGTTAATTACATAAGGTTCATGTCTAGGGGTCAACAAACTCCAGCCCAAAGGCTGTTCAGGCCCTTTTTATTCATGCAATTGTGTTGCAGCACAGCCACACCTGTTTGTTGATGTGTGGTCTGTGGCTGCTTTCATGCTGTCGTAGCAGAGTTAATAGTCCTGACAGAGGGGCGCCTGGGTGGGTGGCTCAGTGGGTTAAAGCTCTGCCTTTGGCTCAGGTCATGATCCCAGGGTCTTGGGATCGAGCCCTGCATTGGTCTCTCTGCTCAGCGGGGAGCCTGCTTTCTCCTCCCTCTCTCTCTGCCTGCCTCTCTGCCTATTTATAATCTCTGTCTGTCCAATAAATAAATAAAATCTTAAAAAAAAAATAGTCATGACAGAGGCCATGTAGCCTGTAAGTCTGAAATGTTTATGTCATTTTTTCAAAACACCATTTGCTGTTTCCTGGTTCAAGCCATAGGTCTGAGAACAGCTTTTGTTAGTGGTCTCTAGAGAACCGTTGATGGATTAAAATGGGGGGATGGTGTATGTCAATCTCCAAGGTCGGGCTGGAGCTGTTACTGCCACAGAGAATGGTCGAGGGGGAAATGGGCTCCTTCATCCAAGTGTTTGTGCTGTGAGGAACTTGTCATCAGCAGTCTAAAGTACTGATAAAATTATTGCTTTTTACCTTAGTGCCTTATTTGTATAAAAGCACCTTAAGGTGCTCCATGGGATGCCTTTTATATGCGTGTACTAGATACTGTGTTGTAGGCCTCAAATATAGTGGTCAAGATATAAGACCTGTTTCCTCTTCTCATGTAATTGTGTCTAGTAGGGCAGCCATTCCATAAATTGTTAAGGTCTTTTGGGTTAGGCTGCCTGGGTTCAAATCCTAACACCTTCACTGACTAGCCGAGCGGCCATCATCACATTTCAAAACTTCCTTATGCCTCTGCTTTCTTATATACAAAATATGAAAAGAAATAGCTTATGGGGATAGCACGAGACTAAAGTAAGATACCAGACTCAAAGCTTTTGAAACATTAGCTGCATACATTAAAGTATAAATGAAAGTGCTTGTTCTTTTAGGTAAATGATGAACACATAATTTTGTTTTGGAGTGAAAGCTGTGAAGGAAAAGAGCAGGTTTCCATGAGAAAGTGAAAAGTAGAGACCTATGCTAGGTAGTATGCAAAAATGGTGCTCTGAGAAAGGACTGAAACTGGATAACTGGATAAGGAGAAGCGCGTAGGTAGAACTGGGGGAGACCCACGGCTGTGCCTGCTCACAGAAGGGTATGTGTGTAATTCATCTGCTCAGAGTGACTGCTGTTTGTAATTTCTCCACCCAGAGCAGATATCTTCTAATTTACACAGGGCATTGTTGGGACATGCAGCAGATCTGATTCTGGACACAGTGGTCTTAACTTGCTTTCTTTTCTATCCCGTGTGCTCTCTGTCTTCATTGTGTCTAGGTTTTGTCTTGTCTTCAATGACTTGAAGTTTCAAGGAATCCTAATTTGGTTGACTAAATTTAGTTTACATGCAAACAAGCTCGATCTCTAGTGGGCATTTTTGCCTAAGTGTTTTGGGGTAGGCTACTTTGTAATTTGCCATTGAAGGGCCCTGATATTCCCCCTTTGATGTCCCCTGGTCTGACACTAGATCCAGAACCCTCATAGCTATAAGTAGGTTGACCCAAGTTCATTCCGTCTTATTCTCTATAGCTCTGTCTTTTCTTGTTTCTATTTCTTGTTCTGCTTCTCTCTCTCTCTCTTTCCTCTCTCTTTTTGCTCTCTTTTTTGGGGGAGATTTTCATTTTGATGAGGTAAGAAAAAGGGAATTACCTATTAACTCCAAAGACAAAGCTTTCTGTGCTGACTTTAGACATTCTATTTTAAAATCCGTTCTGTTTTTACTGACCACTCTTCTGATTCTAGTTTTTATAGATAGAAAACTTGTGGGTTTCAGAAGGAAATGTTTTGTTAGTTAGGTTTGTAGGATATGAATGAGTTCAAAATGCGGTGGAGGGATTAGTGAACATTTGCTGTTTCTGAATGAGTATTCTTAGACAATATTTGGAAATATTATCTTCAGCAACCAGGTGTCAGTTACTGCCAGCAAATAAAGTCCTGAAAATTTTTTAAAAAATGTATTTACTCAAGTCCATATGTATTAACTCTGGTTTATCTCTGATGAATATAAGCTCCGTGAAGACAGGGATTTTTTTTTTTTTTTATTCATTACTGTCTATGTGTTCAATACATAGAAGGCTCCCAGTAAATACTGGTTGAATGAATGAGTAAGGATGCATGGTTTTGGTTGAGAATACTCAGTCCTTGAGTTACCTCATATCATATTCACTATCAGTTTTAAGGAGTTAAAATATATACTCTATTTGAGTTATTTTGTGAATTAGTTGTGGGAATTTCTCACTTGGAGAAGTATTTTCATAATAAAATCTAAGCAGAACTTGCTGGTTCCTCTGTTCTCCCCCACATTCTGTTGTTTTGAATTATCTGCCATTAGACTTAAAGTTCTCACTGTTAGAGACCACCCCCTCCCCTTCCCATGCCAGTGTCCAAGCTGGAAGAATCAGATCGGTTACTCTAGGCCCTGGATTTCTGTGTATCTGAATTGTGCTTCAGGGCAATTTCATTCGTTGTTAAAAGGGTAATTAACAAACAATGTACACATAGAAATAATAACATTTTCTTTGTTGCCCAGTAGGTGTCTTAGATTCCTAATATGATGGGTTCGATTCACACTTTTCGCATCAAACCCCTATAACTGCATGTTGTGTCATAAATGGCAATAGCATACTTAATTCTCCAGAACAGTACCCAGTGGGGAGCTCTCCAAAGTCACACGAAGTCACTAAGCCACTCTTTTCTGCTATGAGTTCTAAAATCACTGACCCATTTGGGTAAATATAAATAGAATTTCAAAAATGTTGTTTGAGGCGAGTGACCTTTCCTGAGATAATAGTTCCTGTATTTTTATTTGCATTGAGGGAAGTTTATGAGTAGCTGGATAATTTGCTTACACAGTCAATTCTTCTTAGGGCCCAAACCAGGCAAATATTTGCATTGTTTTCTTTCACCGAAAGCTTTTCTTTACAAAGAAGGTGCAGGTAATGCTTTTACGAGTGCGTTTTTCATCTGCTTGAATGACATGTTGCATAAAGTCTTCAGAGGGAGTCTTCGCACTGCAGAAAAACAATAAAACGTAGTTATTTCCCACAGGGGATTTAAAGTAACAGCCCATTGCATTTATTGACAAAGAACAAATTATTCTCCTTATTGTATCCAACATGAGGAGCCAAGTGATCCAGACTCCTAATTTCTATGCTTTATTCCCTTCCCTCTCCAAAATTATTCATAGGCAATAGAAAGTATCATGACTACATGTTGGATGATTACATAATATTTCCTCTCACTGAATTCCTCCTTTTTTTAATTTAAAGCCACATTCTTAATAATTTAGGAGTTTGCTCACGTTCTCAAAGTATTTGATCTTGCTTAGAGTGACTTAGACCTTAAATGTTTAATATGGTTTACATTGCATTGCTCTGTAGTTGAATTAATTGAATCAGCGTCACACTCCACTCAATCTTTTTTATTTTTTGAAACCCTACTTTTCCCTTAACAATTGAAAAATTACACTGAATGATGACAAGGGCTCACACTTTGAAGTGTTAACTTTTGTTGCATAATGTAAGTTAACCGTAGCAGTCTACTTAAGGAAGACTCATCCTACCTTTTTTTCTCAGGTGTCAACATGGGCAAAAGGAGGAGAGAAGTTAATAGACTTGTCTTGATAATTTAATCCAGACTAACAACAAAAGTTCTGTGGTGATGGCAAGCAGTGTTGTGCCCAGTCAAGATGAATATATCTTTTGACGGGATGCTCTAAGATTGATTGGTTGATCGATTGACTGGTTGATCGATTGATTTGTCAAAGAGAGAGAAGATACCCACAAGCAGGGGGAGCAGCAAGCAGAGGGAGAAGCAGGCTCCCCACTGAGCAAGGAGCCCCATGAGGGGCTTGATCGTAGGACTCTGGGATCAGGACCTGAGCTGAAGTCAGAGACTTAACTGACTGAGTCACCCAGGTGTCCAGAAAACATTCTTTTTTTTTTTTTTTTAAGGGTTATATTTATTTATTTGTTGGAGAGAATCAGAGAGTGCAGCGTGACAGCATAAACAGGAGGCACTGCAGGCAGTGGGAGAAGTAAGCTCTCTGGGAAATTCTCTAGATAGTGATATATGTCTTTGACAAGGTTGTAACAGAACTAGGGGGCTCATAGATTTCAGGTTGACATCCTTCATTCCTCTTAACTGAGCAAAACACGACAAGTGTTGTGATTGGTTTTCACTGGATTCACAAAACTTGAAGGAAGCATCCAGCTGGGGGAAGAGAGTGTTCAGTTGGAAATTAGGGACCATGTCTCTTACCTACTTGGCAAGTCTCCATTGAATCCTCCTTGTGTTAGTATAGATCTCTTGTGAGTATTTTCTTGTTTAGCAGACAACATAAACACAAACTCAGTGAACAGAAGAGGAACCTCATCTTGATAGGCTAACCACATGGGGCATATAAGTAAACAAGACAGGGTAGACAAAAATCAAATCTATCTAGTTGTGTGGCCTAATGTTGGGAAGTTATCTCTTTGGGCCTTGTTTTCTCATTTAAAAAAGGAAAAACTGATTACTTTTTGGAAAAAATATAGTAAAAATTGGTATCTTTCTATGGGAAAATTGTTCCAATTATTTTATACATGTGCAGAAATATATATAATTGTATAAATGTGTATGTGTATATACAGATACATACAAATGCATATGCATACACATATTTGTCATGTCTTAGTATTTACAATTCAGGAAACATTTAAATTTGAAGTCTGACGCTCTTCCTTTCCCATGCTTTTTCTTGTAATCTCCCTAGACACAGGTAAATATGTACAAATCATTTGCAAGCTTCATGACAAAACAACCCTTGCTATAACTTTTATAAAATTGCCTTTACTGGGGAAGCCTAGTGATAGTCATATAGTGTCTGAAACTGGGTACAATTGCAAAAGGAAAAGAACATGGTAAAAAACTGCTAAAAATAGAAGTAGAGGCAAGTCACGGAGAGCCTGGTCAAGCCTCAGCTTTGAGACTTTCACCAATAGAAAATCGGAACCACTGAAGAGGTTTGAAAAGGAAAGTGATATAAGAAATACCTAGACCAGGCTGGAATCTTAAAAACTAGTTAAGAAGGGTCTAGAAATGTAAATGTTAAGGAAACATTACATGGTTTATGGCACCAGAAGTAGGCTGATGACATGAAGGAAGAATCACCAGGATTTGACTACTAATTGGAAAAAGTGGGCAAATGGAAGATGGCTGTGTGGTTTTCAGTCTCAAAAACTAGGAATAGGTTATTACCATTAAAAGAGACAGAGACTAGAGGAAACATTTCTTGGTAAAGATGAAAAGTATATGGAATTCAGAATTGATTACAGTGGTTTCAAAATCAGATGGGGTCTCACAGAAACTCAAAGGACTAGTTTCTTCAAAATTTGGTAATTGAGGGGTGCCTGGGTGGCTCAGTGGTTTAAGCCTCTGCCTTCGGCTCAGGTCATGATCTCAGGGTCCTGGGATGGAACCCTGCATCGGGCTCTCTGCTTGGCAGGGAGCCTGCTTCCCCCTCTCTCTCTGCCTGCCTCTCTGCCTACTTGTGATCTCTCTCTCTCTCTGTCAAATAAAATAAATAAAATCTTTTTTTAAAAATTGGTAATTGGTACAGCAATTAGAATTTAACATGTATGTTAGATATTGAAAGATTTTAGATTATTCAGAACAATTCAACATACTAGAAAAGTAGGATCTTTGGAAGAATGCCTGTAGTACATTCTTTTCTAAAGAAAAAATGTTTTGATTCTTTAGTATGTTTAATTACTTCCATCTTCCCTGGTATATGGTTTGGCATTTTTACTTTGTTGGGTTAAAACAAGAGCAGCAATGCCAATTTTCACATTTATTTCTGCTTGCCAGGTTTTTACCCCCATTGATATAACAAATATTAAGTAGTGGGTTGAGTGTTCCTTTCAAAGAGGAGAACCTAGTGACCTGTGGGAGAACTAGCAATCCATTTTTATAGCTTTACAGAATAGTTGTCAAGGCCCAGGATATTCTGTACTTCTTGATTCCTTGGGAAGTATTGGACCTCCCTCTGTCCCATTAAGTGAGAGGAACCATAAAATTCTGGTCCATTAGCCATTAACACATGGGATGGACAGAGTTTGACTTTTGTGAATCCTTTGTGAAAAGGATTAATGCATTTTTGAAAACTTCATTAATGCATTTGTTCCTACTGTTGCTTCTCATTTCTTTATTTTTGTATCTTGCTGCTAACTTATAAAACACATAACACCTTCCCATTTCTTGAATTCTTCTAAACTATTCCCTTTTTTAAAAAAATCTCTTATTCCATGGTCAGAGATTAGATTTCAGATTTTCCGTTTCTTGAGGGTTTGCCTAGGGAAAGAATAATGTAGGTGATTACTTTGCTGTGTCTAGGAGATTGATCAGTGCGATGGAGGCAGTGGTTTTCTTGGGGGTGGGGAGAGCAAGGGGGCTGTGTAAGAAAAAATATAATAGTAGGAGTTGAAGATTGTATTCAATCAACCAGAATAATTTTCTTAAAAAGTAAGAACTGCGACCTCCTCCACTGTTGGTGGGAATGCAAGCTGGTGCAGCCACTCTGGAAAACAGCATGGAGGTTCCTCAAAATGTTGAAAATAGAACTGCCCTATGACCCAGCAATTGCACTATTGGGTATTTACCCTAAAGATACAAATGTAGTGATCCAAAGGGGCATGTGCACCCGAATGTTTATAGCAGCAATGTCCACAATAGCCAAACTATGGAAAGAACCTAGATGTCCATCAACAGATGAATGGATCAAGAAGATGTGGTATATATACACAATGGAATACTATGCAGCCATCAAAAGAAATGAAATCTTGCCATTTGCGACAACATGGATGGAACTAGAGCGTATCATGCTTAGCGAAATAAGTCAAGCGGAGAAAGACAACTATCATATGATCTCCCTGATATGAGGAAGTGGTGATGCAACATGGGGGCTTAAGTGGGTACGAGAAGAATAAATGAAACAAGATGGGATTGGGAGGGAGACAAATCATAAGTGACTCTTAATCTCACAAAACAAACTGAGGGTTGCCGGGGGGAGGGGGTTTGGGAGAAGGGGGTGGGATTATGGACATTGGGGAGGGTATGTGCTTTGGTGAGTGCTGTGAAGTGTGTAAACCTGGTGATTCACAGACCTGTACCCCTGGGGATAAAAATATATGTTTATAAAAAATAAAAAATTGATTAAAAAAAAAAGTAAGAACTGTCCCTCTCCATTTCTGTGTGCTTTTATGTTCAGTTTATATTGGTAGTACCCATTACATGTAAATACGGAGATCTGAACTTGAGGAAAGTAAGAGGCATTTTATTAAACATGATCTCTTTAAAAAGGGAGTTTCATTCTCTTGATTTTAGTCTCATTCCTAGATACTTAAGGTTTTCCCTAAAACAAAATTCTGATTATTTTCAAACTTAAAAACAACCCAAAATTATTTAAACACTACAAAATATTTAAAAAGAATGAAAAATAAGGTGATGATTTGATAGGAAAGTAACCCCCTAATTCAGTAGCATACCTTCTCATTCTGGAACCTACCCCAAAACATTGTTATTAAGTAAACGGAGTGTTCTCAAAATATTGAGAAAAGAGTTAAAAAGAAAAAATAAAGAGTCTTCATTTGAAGTTTGATTTTTGGGAAGTTTGTTAAAAATATCAGGTTTCGGACGTTTGACCAAAAGGGATGACAGATCATTCTGAAATAATAATTATCCATTTAAATAAAGTGACAAAGATTTTATACACAAATATAGAAGGTATCATAGTTTTGAGCAAACTCTTATAATATTGAGAACACTCAGTTTACTTAAGTAATTAGAACATGATAGTAGCAATACCATGAAGCATAGGAAATTATTTTGATAAAACACAAAATCTTTGCTTTCTCCACTGATTATTTAAAAGGTGAAGAAAAATATTCCACAATATATTAATAAGAGAATATCAGTAGTCGAAGAAAACTTTGTTCTTTTAGGAAAAAAGAAAATTAAGTTTTAATTTTACATAACTAAATTATTGGTATTAATGTGTATTTTTAAACCCTTATAATAATTCGTTTGTTAGCCAACCAGACCCCACAAGATCCTCTCTCTTCCTAACTTTCTGTGTTCATGGTTTGCCTTTTTTTTTTTTTTTTTGAGATTTTATTTATTTATTTTTGAAAGAGAATGTGTGTGTGTATGCATGAGTGAGGGGGAAACAACAGAGGGAGTGGGACAAGCAGGGATCCCTCCTGAGCAGGGAGTCCAATTTTGGGCTCAATCCCAGGACTGTGGGATCATGACCTGAGCTGAAAGCAGATGCTTAAACAATTGAGCCACCCAGGTGCCCCATGGTTTGAATTTTTTATTTTCCCTTTTCCAATCTGAAATAGCCAGCTTTATTTGAAGACCAAATTGCTTTCTTTTCCCTTATCAAAAATTAATCTTTGCATCTCATAACTTTTCTTAGCTAAGGAAACAACTTACTTTCCTTGCATACAAAGTTGTTTGACTTCCTATTTTTAATGGTTTTAATTATATTAGCATTCTTAGCTCTTAAAAACCTTAATATCTAGTAAAAATTAAGAATGAGGCAGTTGTGAACTGTTATGCCAACACTGGATTGGCAAATTTATGAATATACTTCATGACCTCTAGAAGCAAATACTTTCTCAAAGTGTACATTTTTAGTAATAAGTTAAAAGTGGACAGATAAACCTCTGTTCAATAATTAACATCTCCATATTTTACTTTAGAAATTATACAGATACTCAATAAATTTACATCATTATTTTAACTTAGCAAAACTCTAAGGGTGTAAGTTACCAAGGAAATTTAAAAATTATTTTTTAAAATTATTATTTAATAATTTTTAATAATTTTTAAAAATTATTTATTTTTAAGAATTTAAAAATTATTGCTGGAAAGTTTACTTAAAACTTTTTATTCCACTTGGGGTACCTGGGTGGCTCAGTCAGTTAAGCAGCCAACTCTTGGTTTCAGCCTAGGTCATGATCTCTGGGTTCTGGATGTGCCCTGCGATGGGCTCCACACACAGCAGGGGGGTCTACTTCAGGACTCTTATTTTCTCTCTGCCCCTCTTCCTGCTCCCCCTCTCTTAAATAAATAAATAAATCTTAAAAATTGTTTTTATCCCACGTATATTTATTTACTTCACTTGTTCTTAACCATCATGCTTAGATTACTCATAAAATGTTTGAGACATTAAATCGGCTAATCATCACTTGTTATTTTTCTTGCTGATAAATTTTGAAATAGATAACATTGAGCTTATTTGACTTTTAGTAAACCTAGGTAAAATAAAGATATTATACTTAATTGCTAATAACTCTAAAGGCATGCCTGTTGTAATTAAACCAACAAACTTAAAGTAGTTTTTATTTACTGGATATTTTCTCAGATCATATGAACTTGAAAGGCATTTGGGTCAGTTTCTATTTTATTTTTGAGAGTTTTAGGAATACTTAATTCATGTAGATACTATTTTTAAACCAATTAAATACAGATCTTTACAAGTTATTTTGGGAATACTGTCCAGAGATAGAAATATATCACACATCTGCAATGTACATATTTAGACACATATAAACATATGTACAAACATACAAGCAAAGAGAGACCTGATATCTTTTATTCTAAAATTTTGGCCATGAATAAGATGCAGGAATACAAAACTAACTAGTTTATAAAAGAATAGATGGATCTAAACTTTTTTTTCTTTTTTTGGCAGTGGAAATAAGTTAAATGTACCTGCTCAGATGGCTCAAACTTTTTACTATTTATGGAGATGACTTTGGAGATTTCTGTTTGCCTTTGACAAATAATCTTATGGAGACTGTGGACCAGAGTTTGGCCAAAGGAACTTTTATAGAATTTTGTATTTTATACAATCTTTTTTTCCCCCCTATTTTTTAAAAAATTCAGTGTCCGGTAATTGTTGACAGTGTTCTAGTTATCTCCTAGGGTGTTTATGTTTCAAAGGCAAGGTATTATTTAAATCTTGAAGATAAAGAATGCAAGTTTTCTCCTATGAGTTTGGGGTGTGTTCATTATCAGAAGTCTAGGGTAATTACTATTCAAATATATTTTTTTTAAGTGCAAGACAATTTCAGTGTCCTAATTTGTTACAATATTTGCAGATGTTTGAAAGCAAATAGGAAAAGATAGGCCTGAGTAGACTTTGAGTTGTGCTAGGCATTATGCTCTTGTTTCTCTAAAGGTTGAAGTTGTAAATCAAGGATTGTTTATTTTACCTCCTTTTTTATTCTTTGGCATTTCTGTAAGCTATCGTCAAAAAATTGGGTAGCTGCTTCTACTATAATGTTTAAAGCTTGACTAGTACACTGAACTATAATATTTTCAATTTACCTTTTTATATCAAGGAGAAAATTTCCCTCTAAGAGAGAAATGAAAAGATTTCTATGTTCTAGAGCTTCAAGGTTTGATGCAGTATGCCTTTGAAAGTTCTGTATAAATCATTCAGCATAGGTGTTTCAGATGTTTGTATTTCTGCGTGCACAATTCACTTTTAAACCAATTCACTGTAGCAGGGAGAACTTCTACTGTTGCTTTCATTAGTCCCTGAACATTGGCCATCCAGCTGATCCATTTCCTGATCATTTATAGGAGGGCCTGGGAGAAATTCTGGCTATCTCTTTCTTCTGTGAGAGGGTTTTTTCCCTAGGGAGCCATCTGGCTCATCTGTTAGCTATAGTAAAATCGTGGGTGGGAAAAACATTTTTCAGTGGCCAATCCAGGTCCCTGTGAATGAATTGTGAATGACCACTACTCTTTCTAATTCCTCTTTAAATTTGATAGGGTCTTCTGAAAGTGGAGGTAAAAATGCTTCATAATTTAAAAGATCTGTTGTTTTCCAGAGGATATGAATTCTTTGTGATGGGGAGGGGTCCCTGGACTTCCACAAATGATGTTGCATAGGAAGGCCTGATACTGGAAGAGCCTGATTATAGAGCCCTGGCAAGTAGGAAGAGTTGTAACCTGTAGAACTAGGCCTAAAGAACTGGCCAGAGCACTCCCTATAAATCTTGCAGGGGAGGGGGAGCTAAAACAGGCAGCTGAATGTGTAAGGGATTTTCTGAGGAAGGTGGAGGAGTTCTGGGAACTAACTTTTCAGAGAGGGAATATACATTGGATGTAGATTTTAATTTTTGTTTTAATTTATGCCTTTTCATCTTGTTCACACAATTCCTTAGGCTAGACATTATATTTATTTATATGCACTTTTTAGTTTGGTCTTTCCATAGGTCCCACTAAGACAATTAAGAAAATAGATGTCTCAGATTTTTTCAGATAAACAAGTTTTTTCAATTCAAAAGATCCTTCATCTGGCCATTGACAAGTAAGATTTTATATTAATCTCAATAGCATCTCAAATCACTTAGTTATGGCTTAACCCCGGATGTAAGAGGTATCCAACAAGAGAGTGTAAAAGAGACAGCCCTAATGAGATCTAGAAAGTTTACTTCCCAGAGTTATCCTAAGAAAGCAAAGGCCTCCATGATCTCAGGAAGTAAGCACAGTGTAGTGAAAATGGTGTGTCCAGTTTCCCACAGGAGTGTGAGATGCCTCCAGTCATGGACCAGCTAATCTGTGACACTGCTACCAGAAGGGGACCTTGGCAGCACTAACAAAGCAATGAGGGTTGGGACAACAAAGGACCCTTGTGGAGTGGGACCCTTTATGACAAACTCCCCTGAGAACTGACCTGACCAGACAAAGAGAGTGCTGATTGTGACTTTGTGTCTCAGAACCCCAGTCTAGTTGACTGGCCACCCCAGTGAGTTCACCTTCTAGATAAAGACCAGAGAGAATAATCTTACAAAGCCAAGCTTTTAGGACATAGAACAAGGTCACAGGAAAACCTCATTCAGTTTTTATATAGGGTGATAAGGGAACAGAAGGCTGGCTGAAGACAAAGCAAAAGGCTGACACTTTGCAAACACCCCCCCCCCCCCCCTCCTGGGTGGGACATATATGACATTCCTTAGGAATCTCCCATCCATCTTAATGTTAATATCTTGCTAGAAGGCAAAACTACTTTGGCAATGGCAAGGCCTCTGGTATCCAGTATCTTTGTAGGTCCTCTTTAGCATATGAAAATTCTATTGAAACCTCCCCTTTCCTTACTTTTTCCACCCCCATGATACATAAGCTGCCACCCCTCACAACCCGGGGCCAGCAGCTCTTCCTGCCCATGGGTCCTGTCCTCATGCTTTGATAAACCACCATTTTGCACCAAAGATATCTCATGAATTCTTTTTTGGTCATCGGCTCTAGACCTCACCTCGCTGAACCTCTCCCATGTTCTAGAATTTCGTCAGGGGACCCAAGACAAGGTTTGTCTAAACTGACACTGGTCTGGTGAGAACTGTGAAGTCACCAGTCTCTGAGGCTGACTTGGACAGGAGGCTGATTGGCTGTGTTTTTTCCTGTGGTTTTTCCCTTATGACAAATGACACAGCAGACAGAGACAAATGAAAACAATGAATGTCTCTGGGGAAAAGGGAATAAATAGAAAATAGTGGTACTCAAAACAAATCTATAGTGGAGTTGTTATGCCCAAGGAATTAGTTCGTGCAAATATTTTCTCCTGCTAATCTGAATTTAGAAGATAATGACCTCAGCACTCTTGCTTCCATCAAACCTTGCAGTCAGAGATTTTTGAGACTGATGTGGTAAGAATAGCTTACCTTCTGCCAGCTCCTGTTAGAGGTCCCAGGATCTTTCAGCCGTAGCAGCAATATAGCAATAGAGCAAGCAATATCCAGACAGTGGAGAGCCCCATGCTGGGTGTCAAAACTGTAGGAGAGGAAAACTTTTCCCTTTTTCCCTTTTTGGTTGTTTGGCTGGTCTAATAATTAAGTTGACATAAGACAAATTAAAGAAGAAAAACAGATTTTGTAGGTATGGAAGCCGCAAAGACTTGAGATGCAAAGACAGGCAGTTTAGGCTTGTGTGCCATCCAGAGCTAAGAAGTGGGCGTAGGGACCAGGGACCGAGGGCTTCAAGAGGAAGAAGACAATTGACAGGAAGATTAAAGGAGCCAATGTTTGGTAAACAAGTATTTGTCATTCAGTGCAGATAAGTCTTTCTGGTAAAAAGTTATCTTTGGTATTAGCTTGCTTCTGGTATAGGCACTCTAACTAGATTATTTTAGGTAATGAAGGGGAATGTGAACACTTCTTCTTGAGTCTTTTGAGCTTTGATCATCTTCAGCTCTAAATAATCCACATGCTGAAGTGGCATATTTTGGGGTCTTGTATTGTCACCCTCAAAGGCAAAAAGTAATGTTCTTGTTTGCAACATTGAGTACAGGGGTGAAGTAGGTGACAACAAAGTCATCTGACTCTTGTATGATTCAAAAAACTACTGAGAATGGGGGTCCAGGAAGAATCCATTTTCCTAGAAGTTATTTTGTGTGTACGTAGCAATAGAACACAATAAAAATGAACATTTTCATAAGAAAAGTGATTTACTACAAATATCCACAGAAAATTACATAATAAAATCAAAATGATTTTCACAGAAAAAATAGACAAAAATGTCAAGGTGATAACCATGGACAATGCCAGGATAGTTTTACAAGGCAGTTCTACCAAACTGTTAAAAAATAGAGAATTATAATATTGTTTTAAATTGATGCTGAGCATAGAAAAATAATGATTGAAAATTTCAATTATTTTTAAAGAGAAAATACAAACTGTTAGCAAAATCTGACACAGATAGTTGAGAAGAAAAAAAATACTATGGATCATTAACTCTGATGCCAACATTTACTCCTAAACAATTAATAATGATAAATAGTTACTCCACTACTGACTTTGATTCTGGCTCAGGTTTGAGAACTGCTCTTTAAGAAAGGCTTGATGCCTAACGTTTTTCATCAAAAAATTCAACTGGAAGGGACACTGTCTACAGAATAGCAGCATCTACTGATCAATGGAAAATGTTTCATTCATTCTGCTTTGCTCGATAAAAATTCCCTGTCTCCTTCAAAAAAAAAAAAAAGTTACTCTCATAAGGTTTAATTAGATTGAACCACATTCATTGGTCATGATCTAAAGAGAAAAATCATGATTTTCCATGCTGAAAAGACATTTGTTAAAATTCAACTTCCATTCAGGGTAAATACAATCGATAAGATTATATGATTTTTTTAAAATAATTTGATGAAATGTCATTTTATGAAAGAATTCATCCTATAAGCCAACATGATGCCTGATGAAAAAACACTAGAAGCTTTCCCACTGAAGTCAGGATCAGTTTGTGTTAGATAGTGTCATTGCTATGTGCTCTGCTATAGTTCATATTACATCATAGGCGCTAGCTAATATAATTAGATCAAGAACAAAATTAGAAATGAAAAAATGTGTAAGTAAGAGATAAAATATTTTTATTTCCAGATAGTATGATTGTATACTTAGGAAATGTAAGAGGTTCAAGTACTAGAAACAATAATTCAGTTAGTGGAATTAAAAATATATACACATGGGGTACCTGGGTGGCTCAGTTAGGCATCTATTCAGTTAGGCACCAAAAGGTGTTGGGGATGCCTTAGGCTCAGGTCATGATCCCTCCTCAGTGGGGAGTCTGCTTCATCCTCTCCCTCTGCTCCCTTGCTCCTGCTATCTCGCTCACTCTCTATCTCAAATAAATAAATGAAATATTTAAAAAAATCAAAGTATATACATAGTCAATAATTTCTACATAGTGAAACAAACCACTTAGAAAATATACAATAGCAGGGGTGCCTGGGTGGCTCAGTGGGTTAAGGCCTCTGCCTTTGGCTCAGGTCATGATCCCAGGGTCCTGGGATTGAAGTCCGCATGGGGCTCTCTGCTCAGCAGGGAGCCTGCTTCCTTCTCTTGCTCTCTGCCTACCTCTCTGTGCACTTGTGATCTCTGTCTGTCAAATAAATAAATAAAATCTTAAAAAAAGATACAGTAACAAAAAAAGGCTCTACTTCTGATGGGAACCCAAAAGATAAAATACCAAGGAATTTACAAGAAATGTGTGAGATCGTTATGATGAAAATTGGAACAAATTGAGAGGCGTTGTCATATTTTTGAGTGAAAAGAGTCATTAAGACTTGAGCCTTCTCTGTTACTCCATAACTTAGATGTGCTCCTCAATAAAATGTTCAAAGGCTGGTGTTTCTTTTTTTGAACTGGACCAAGTGATATAAAGTTTATATTTAAAAAAATAGCATTGCCAGACATTAGAATATACAATAGTGGTTCATAATGGAGAGAAAGTGTTACTGGCACATGAGCTGAAATATCAGTAGTGCAGAATTTAAAGTCTAGAAGCATTGTGTTTACTTAATTTACCAGGGGACTAATATCTGAGAAAAGAGACTTCTCAAATTACTGGGGTAAGCTGGACCATTTAATAACTAAGTAGACATCTAGGGGGGAAAAGGGGGACTTACACTTCATACACTGTGAAAAATACCAATAGGTCCAAGTTCTGAATGGAAAAAAAATGAAACTATAAAATTTTTAGAAGAAAACCATGGTTGAATGGAATGGGTTGAGATGGCTTTCTTAATATAAATTTGAAATCCTGAAGCCATAGAATAAAAGGATGATAAACTACATAAAAGGTGACAAGAAGTAAAAATAATGTCCCTTTTCCCCCAAAATACAATAAGTAAAGTAAAAAATATATATATGCAAATTAAAGAGTATTTTCTACACATGTTGACAAAGGACTAATATTATTAATATTTAAAGGAAGTTCAGAAATCCACTATGAAAAGACAAGTCAATTTAAAAAGAGGCCAAAATTTACAAATATACAAGTCAGATTCAAGGAAATAAAAGTGGCTCATAAGTGTTTGAAAACATGTTACACCTTATTCATAGTAAGAAAAATGTAAATGAAACTACACAGTCGTAATTCTTTACTTCTCAAATTGGCGAAAGTTTGAGAAGTTCATCTATTTAGTTGGTGAACTGAAAAAGGGACACTGACGCACATTGCTGAGTGTGTAAACTTGTATATCCCTTTGGAGGGCTGTGGTATGTGTAGGTCAACCCCTAAAATGTACCCTGAAATTATGCTTAAGTACACACGAAGTGGTATTTGTTGCATCATTTACAGCATTATGACAACTGAAGTTTAGATTTAACCTAAAGGTCCATCATAGGGCATTGACTGAATAAATTACGGTATATTCCTACAATAGAGGAATATCTAGTCATAAAAAATATATAAGGAAGACCAGTATGTGTTAATGTGGAAAAATACCTAAAATATACTTAATTACTAAAAAATACTTAGATGAAAAATGAACTAAAGCAGGTATAGCATGCTCTATTGGTGTAAAAAAAAGGGGGAGGGAGAAAAATGTGTATATTGGCCAGTTTCTGAATAAAAATATCTCTGGCATGATAAGTCAAATGTGAGAAACAGTGTTTACATGGATCGGGAGGGAGACTTTTCACTGTATATATTTTTGTACATTTTGATGTTGAAGCCTTGTTGAATGGATTACCTCTTAAAAACTGAATCAACAGTTAAAAAGAAAAACCGCACAGGGAGAAAACAAAAAACAAAAAACAAAAAACAAAAAACAAAAACGAAAACCCTGGCAAGTCATGAAAAAATGAGAAATAGAGATATAAAAAGGAAACTAAGTCCATTTAAACTTGCAAATCCTCCCATAAGTGAGTTTTATGTGATGCAAAATGCAGTATTATGTCTATTACACAGAAAAATCAATAATTGAAAAAAGTGGAAATAAAAATGAGTTGAGCACTTTGTTCGCAGAAAGGGTGTGGATCAGTAGAATGTGTGCCTGCAGGGTTACTTAAGGAGTATGGCTGCATTGTTTGAGAGTTACTGTTACCGATGCCCATAGATTGGTCAGTGGTTCTCAAGAGAAATGGGCCAATTTTTCTGTCAAAGATTAGTTTTGGTGACTGCTCTGACAGAAGCATTAGCCTCCTCATAAATGGGCCCCAAGCTGCAGAGCTGAAGATTTGGAGACCCCAAAGAGTGGGGAGATGATGCTTGCCAAAAGCCTCCGTCTACAGATTCGGGTCTCAGAATTGATGGCAATTACAAGGAAAACTCCAGAAAAGTAATGAGAAGCAAAATATTATTTTAGTGAACAGTAAGAATTTTGTCTACCAGTGTTTTTAATGACGGCTTGCTTCTTAATCGACCCAGTCCGGTCGCTTATGTGACACTGTGTTCCATGAATGAGGCAAAAGAGTAAAGGCTTTGTAGAGAAAGCTATTTAGTTTTTCTTTCGATACTCTGGTATTAAGGCAGAAAGTAGAATATATATCATCACTGTGTGTTTTTATTAGTGAAGGATCATAACAGTCACCATTTAGCCGGTGTTTTCTTGTATTGCCAGGTGTTGTGCTGGGCACACAGACATTTTCTTGTGATGCAAATTTGCTAGCAACTTAATGACATAAGTATGTTATAATCAGAAAGTTTGGAGAACTACCTAAGTTTCAAAAGGGCAAGTCAGGCTTTGGAGTCTGTTCTCTCTGAATTTATCTAACTGGGCTAATTACTACCCCTCCATTGGGTATCTTATTTTAACCTTTGGACAGGGGTTTCTGGTGGGATGTTCTGGTGGCAGAACTGTGATTAGGCAGACAAATAGGCACTCCTGAATGAATTGCATGCAGGTAAGGACGAAGGAAAGGTGTTGGGGATACCAGACTAAAGTCACACAGAGATCTAGACTCTGAGACCAAGGCAGCTGGATTTGACTAAAAGGATTATGACAATTTATCAGACCGAGGGGCAAGTTAGAAGCTCAGCCACCAGATTCATTAATGTTCAAAGTCATTTGAGGTTAAGAACTTCTTAAATCTTTCCTGGCTTAGAAGGAAAATAATCTCAGTGCCTAAAACTGGACAGAACCTGCTACTGGAAACTAAAGGAGAAAAGGAAGCTATAAGAAGGTAATAAGCAAATACAGATCAAAAACATCATACAGAGCATTACTGAATCATTGTACCTGTCTAGACTTTGAGAAGATGCTTACCTTTAGTAAGTTGTATAATGATAGGAAAAGCTGGAGAGTTGAATTTTTTTTTTCTGCCATACCAAGGAAATATTCTAGTCACATACACCAGATACATGTGGGTTTGGGGGTCCGTTTATTCATTGGTCAAATATTTACTGATGCCTACTAAAAGCCAGGCTTTGTGCTAGAGAAGGAAGGGGGCGCAAAAAAGTACATTCTGTTTGTATGGAATTTATCATCTTGTAGGAAGGAGAGAAGTATTAACACAATTACACAAAAAATAAGAGATGGTAACTAAACTAGGAGCTGTGAAGGAGCAGTGGTTGGTATCATGCAAGCCTGTCATAGAGGGAATTAACCTCGTCAGGGAAGGCTGATCTCCGAAATGAGGAATTAAACTGGGCTTCTGAACCAGGAGTGGGAGTTACTTGGCAAAGAAGCACAACGAAGAGGTTTCCAGGCAGAGGAAGACAGTATGTGTTAGGTTGAACTGTATGAAATTGCTAGTTTTAAAGGTCAAAAATAGTTGAATATCAAGTCTTTCTCATGATTCTACTTATTTACAGGCATGTTATGCATGTAGCAATGTTTAAAACACTATAGTTAATAGTAAGGTTTTTCTTACACACATCTTACACTCCCATTATGTAAATAAAGCTAATGGGAGAGCTAAGAACAGAGAAGTGAAAAGTTAAATGACAGTGAAATAAGAGGTCATGCAAGAGGGAAGGATCCTTCAGAGAGGATGAGTTCTAGAGAAACCAAGTTCTCCTATTTCAAAAGATGTTCCACGCATATGGTTTCATCAGGGAGAAAGCATCAGTGAAGCGCTCCCCTTCCCCTCCACTGTTCCCAGTACACAGAAGCTGCTGATGGGTGAGCAGACACTTGGGTCGAACATAAAATAGCTCATCTCTACTCCTCCCTTCTTCCTTGTTAAAGGAAGTGACAGTTCTGAAATAAACCTTATTAACTTGTTGCATCATTTATGTCCACATAGTGTCACAGGGACAGCAAGATCATCATAGACCACCAAATAGCACAATGATTCATGGGCTCAAATAATTCATTGTTTTCTTCTAAATGAAATGTGTTGGGCCTCGTTGCTTGGGAAATGGCTCCAGATACTTATACAGGATCAAAGATACAGGGGACACTGGGTCCTCAGCTGATGCAGGCAGAGATTTCTTTTCTCCTAAATGAGGAAGCAAAAAGTCCAAGATTGGTTGCACTACTTTTCTGCTGAGGTACAGGATTACATTGTCCATTTAGTAATCTTGACAAGCCATTAAATTTATTTTAGAGGATATTATCTAATGAAGGAACAGGGAAAAGAATGAACACTCTAAGCTTTTTGTGCAGAGCTAATGGTTGGTATGGTAGCAGGAGTATGTTTTGGTGTAGTAGAAGAAAGCAGAATAGTTTCTTGGTCTAATAACCTGGCAAGAAAATGAGTTGAAATTATTAGATTTTTTTTTTAAATCCCATATGCCCACATTTTTCTTCTCCCTCATAAAATTCCTTTTATATTCTTAAATTTAGTCCTTGGGAAGGGGTAGGTAATTGAGGGAAGTGATAGGTCATTTGAAATGTCAAAAACTTCTATTTTCCAAAGAGTTTCTTTTGAATTTAAAGTCTGAGAGTAATCTCTGAGGTTCACTTTGTACTTCACACTCTGATAAAACTTATTCACTGTCATTATCACTTTCCACAGCTCCAAGAACATCCTGCAGGTTCCAGAGATGCCTGTTCTCCTTCTCCCTCCATTATTCCCATCTTCACTTCCCCCTGGCTGTGAGCTGAGACATGGCTGTTTCCTTTCCTCTGAAACCCCCGAATAAGGCATTACATTACATCCCCCATCCACACAATGGGGGAGGGGGTTACCTTTTTCAATTTAATTTGGTTTTCTATGAAACTTATTACAGAGAGCAACCCAGGTTAGAATTCACACACATTGGAAGAAAGAGGTACAGCCATGTCTTCTTCCTTCTTTCCCAATGAATGTAATTTAGATGGTGGTGCTAATCATCACTGGCAGCAACAGCACAATGGTGGCCAACATTTAGTATTTAATGAATTATTATTATGTGCTAGGCACTGTGCTAAGTACTTTGCATGGAATTTCTTCTTCAGGTTTTACAAACAAGTCTATGATACAGGTTCTTTAAATAATCCCAAGATTACAAAGTAGCAATCAGAGAGGCAAAGAGGTCAGTAACATAGCCGGGTTGATAGATGTTGCAGAGGTATACTGGGAATATGGATCCTAGTTTGTCCAACCCCTGAGCCTGCATCTTTGACCACCCAGTGTTACCCAGTGTGGTCTCTAGAACAGATACTCTGGAATCATCTAGGGAGTTTGTTAAATATGCAGATCTCTGGCCTTACCCCAGCACATAAATTTAGTCTTGGAGATGAAACCTTGGGAGGTGAATCTTCATTTTAACAAACTCCTGAGGTGACCCTGGTGTACTGGAAAGTGTAAGAAGTACTTCACAGTTAGCAAAAGCAGGGTTTTGAAGTGATTATTTAACCCACAGGAGTCTGTCAATGTGATTACCAGGAATCTAAAAATGGAAGCTCTGCTCAGAATGATAGTATTTGTGTGCAAAGTGACATGTCCCAGTTTGTCCCTGGGGAACAGGGAACAATCCCTCCAGAACTATGACAAAGCTTATTGGGAAGAGGATTAGAGCTGCTTACAGCTCACTCCCCTTTTCCTCTTCAGCAAGGGTGACCATTTCTCCCCTGAATTAGGCCTTTTCAAGTTAACTGAAAAATAGGGCAGCAGCCGGGACCGCAGTGATACGTGCCATCTGCTTGCCTGGATTCAGACCCTCCCTCGTGTCTTCCCCATTTGTGCATGGACGCAAGCACCATCATATCTGATATGTTAAGCTGTGGAGGGTCCTCCCGAGTGTGACTCCTGATGTCGAGGAGGTTGGGAGAAGTAACCTGCAAGGTGTTTAGACTTTGCCTTTTGTTTTGAAGCTAGAACATTTATTGCAGTGGTTTTCAAACTGGAGCATGAGTCAGAGTCATCAGGAGGGAATGTTAAATATGAATAGTGGGCCTCAGCCCAGAGTTGCTGAGTCAGGAGGTTGGGAGCTGGGTGCATGTATACATCTAACACAACATCGGTAAGCCACACTGTTGATGCTGATCTGGGTAACAGACTTTGAGAACCACTTGTCTATAGCTCAGGTGATAGAATGAGTTGAGGACGATTTCTCAATGCAGACTTGAATCTGGGATAAACTATTCAAAACAAGACCATTCACACATCCTCTCTCTTAGATCTCAGAGACAAGGGATAGAAATTCAATCATGTTACTCTGTTTGGCTATTAAAGTCTGTCTTGAGTAATGGTATGGTGGATATCCTGATGGTTGAGTGTTGGGGCTCTGAAGTCAGAAGTGATTTCAGATTCAGGCTTCAGGTGAGTGAGCTAACATCTTTCAGCATCTGTTTATACATCAGTAAATCAGGAACAGCAAAGGTATCTACATTATAGGGCTTACACTGGAGATCATTTGTTTGTTTCTTTGGTTCCATTTTCCTTCCTTCCCATTTTGCAATGTGGCCCAGGAAGCTGACCCATTCTATTGTCCTCTGCTTTCCAGCTGGGTTCAGACAATGGAGAGGGCCAGTGAGTGATATAGGTGCTGAAAGAGAGTGATCTAAGTAGATTGTATTCTCCCACTCCCTCCCCATGGGGTCACTACAGGTTAGCTGCAGCCCTCCCAGAAAATTACATATTGCTGGCTGGCGCCCTCTTACAGCCAGACCTGCTCTTTTTGGGTTCTCTGAGCATCACTCAACCCTTGGCTCTTCTGCTGAGGGATGGTGAAGGTTTGCGCTATACTTTGTTCACCTCTTTAACCCTGCTGCCTCTTTTGTAAATATTGCCTCTAATGAAAGCTCATTTGGCTGTCTGTCTGTTTCATGCTAGGGCCCTGGCTGGTCAACTGTGGTGGGAAAAATGAAAGAATGCAGAGAAAACCCTTGCAGGATGCTGTCAATAAAGAGCGCCCGGTGACTTTAAGCATTGTGGTTGTTTTGTAATACTTGGCCTAATGCCCTGATTGGTTATCTGTACCTAGGGTGCCTACTCATATTTAAACAACTCATTGATACATTTTATCTCCTTCAAGTATTATTTAAATCATCAATCCTGGATAAGGGATTACTTTTCTAATTTTTGGTAACTATTATTAAAGTTAGGCTTTTTAATATTTCTTTTCTGCCTAAGTGGACATTAACTAGTGAATGACTCCTGTTTTTACCTTTGTTAGTCAAAAATATTGCTAGATACTGCATTTTTTTATAGAACTACCATTGCTGAAGGTAACATGGGACGATGGAAGGATAGAAGTAGCCTGAGTCTTGAAGGCATCAAGGAGCTATTGTATCAGTTCTGAACTATCTTGTGGTTTTATCTTTGTGAGAAAAATAAAGCCCAGATGGGTAAGCTACAGGATTTAGGCTTTTTGCTGCATTCAGGCAAATGGAATCCTAACTGATAAACTGCTCGTTCAGCCATCGAATTTATTGCGTAGGAGTCATCAGGAAACAAATATTTAACAGAGACAAAAGTATTACTTCAAGAAATGAGTGCAAATTTGAAAAATCCTTCAGGTTTTTACATTTCATCTGTAGGTGTGCTGGTGATTTCCCTGTGAGCAAGCCCTGTCTCTTCCATGGTCATTGCTGTGTGCAAAGTGCCTAGCACTGTACTTGACCCAGAGCTGTGCTCAGTAAGTAAATGTTTACTGAATGGATAAGCACAGTGTGTGTTTAATAGAGATTGTGGCTGATAGAATTTAGGAGCAGCAGCAGGAGGACAAAATCCCAGTGTTGGTTCTTAGGACTATAGTTAGTGTTTTTATCTCCTGCCCCAGAGGGAAGATAGCAGGAAGAGTCTGGGGGCACCTTTGCATTGAGGTGATCTAGGACAATGTTCTGGACTTGGTGGATTCTCAGACACAATATGTGAAGGAAGCAAATGAAGAAATGAAAATGAATAGAAAGTGTTTTCTGTCAATCTGGAGAAGTATTGGCTTAGAAACTTTTCACAGCTTTAAATATGTTGTGTCTTTATACTTAAATTGCTTCTTTGTTATTTTTCCACATGTTTTTTCAAATTTAGAAAAATAAGAATGCAGTAAGTCCTCCAAAAGGAGATAAAATTAGCTGTAATCCTGCCATCCAGATTTAAAGAAACAACAACAGAAAACCTTTCTGGGTGCCTTTGATGGATATATTTTTTTCTCCTCAGCCTTACTTTCTTGGAGTCTGATTCTTCTCATGTTTTTCTGCAACTTAGGTTAGTAATTTTGACTTACTCTCCAAACCTCTGTTAAACCAGGATAATAAATGACACTTAAAATTCTCATTTTTTTGCTTTAATTTAAAAACCTTTAGAGCATTCAGTTCCTTTTACTGCTTTCTTGATATTGTAATTTGCAACAACACATCCTTATTCTGAAAGTAGTTTTTTAAAAAGAGACCTCATTTACTGTTCTTCTGGGTGTGTTATTATTGTACAATACTTTTGAGCTTTATTATCCTTGTCATCTTTTGACATACATGGGCAATAGCTGATATTTTTAGTGTGCTAGTAATATTACTAAATTGTATTTTCCTTTTTTTCTGGCTGGTGTGTTATTATACAGTTACCATTCAGATTTATATCTTTAATCTCAAAAATTAATGAGCATTCTTTTTTTTTTTTTAAAGATGTGAACAAAATGCCAACAACATAATTAAAAATATAAATAAACCAAAGCCAATTGATTCTGAAGGACTTTATGACCTAATGTTGGTTTGGGAAATGAGAGACGGGAAAGAAGTCTTTCTAGGAATCTTACTCTACTACAATAGAGGTAGACACACAGCTGGTTTATCTTTAAAACACATAGGTGCCTTCCTTTGCTGACGGGATATTACTGACAGATGAGAAAGGAACTTTACTTATAGTATTGCTATTTGTGTATATAGATATCTAGGTATGTACTTATTTATTTATAGATGTAATTGACATTTTGTCTAAGTTTAAGGTATACAATATGTTGATTTGACACATTTATATATTGCAATATTATTACCACTGGTAGTGTTAGTTAACATCTCTGTCTTATCACAGAGCTATCATTTCTTTTCTGTGGTGAGTACATTTAAGCTCTAGTCTTTTAGCAACTTTGAAGTATATCATAAAGTATTGTAATCACTATGCCGTGCATTAGATCTCCAGGACTTACTTTTCTTGTAGTTGCCTGTTGGTACTCTCTCATCAACATTTCCCCAGTTCACCTACCACCAGCCCCTGCTAACCACCATTCTAGTCTGTGTTTACAAGTTCAGCTTTTTTAGATTCCACATGTATGTGACATCATACAATATTTGTCTCTTTCTGTCTTAACGTATCTCAGTTAGCACAATGCCCTCATGTTGCATCCATGCTTTTTTTTAGAAATGACAGGATTTTCTTCTTTCTTGGGGCTGAATGATTTTTCGTTGTATGTATATACTGTAACTTCTTTAGCCATCCACCCACTGACACGCACTTAGGTTGCTTCTGTTCCTTGGCTGTTGCGAATTATGCCACTATCCGGTTTTCATTTCCTCTGGATATACAGTTGACCCTTAAACTACATGGTTTTGAATTGCATCAGTCCAATTATACATGTTTTTTCAATAAATATGGTAAGGTACTGTAAAGATCTTTTCCCTTACGATTTTCCTTCTTTTTTGTTGTCAAAAATAAATTTTCATTGTGGTAAAATATACATGGTATAAAATTTGTTATTATAACCATTAAAATTTTTTTTTAACTGAAGTGTAGCTGACATACTATGTTATATCAGCTTCAAGGCACATAACATAGAGATTCAAAAATTCTATACGTTATGTAGTGGTCTTCTCAATAAATGTAGTTACCGTCTGTCACTGTACAACATTGTTATGATATTACTATGTTCCCTGTGCTGTACACACATATGGAAATCATATGATATTTGTCTTTCTCTGACTTATTTCTCTTAGCATAATAATCTAGGTCCAACCATATTGTCACAGTTAGCGAGATCTCATTCTTTTTTTATAGCCAAGTAACAGTTCATTGTGTCTCTACACCACATCTTCTTTACCCATTTATCCTTTTGTGGACGCTCAGCTTGCTTCCCTGTCTTGGCTATTGTAAATGATGGTGCAGTGATCATAGGGGTGTAGATATCATTTTGAATTAGTGTTTTCCTTTTCTTTGGCTAAATACCCACTAGTAGATTTACTAGATGATATGTTACTTCTATTTTTAATCTTTTGAGGAAACTCCATACTTTTTTTTTTTTTTTTGGCAGACACCAAGGAGCTGGTTCCTTTATAAAGTCTAGTTGCTCTTTTAAGCCAGGATTTTTTTTCTGTGCCCCAGGGCAGACTAATCTGCTTATGGTCCTTAAACCCTGCATTGTTCAAGGCTCATTTCTATACCCAGGAATGAGGCTGCTGTATCATATGGTAGTTCTATTTTTAATGTTCTGAGGAACCTTCATTTTGTTTTTTCCTAGCAACTTAACTTTCTCCTTCTCCCCTACTTTTTTTTTTTATCCTGAATAGCTCTGCAAACCTATGAAACATTTTGTATTTTGTTTCTGATGTTTATTCATCATTTATTCAATCAACATGTATTTATTAGGTGTCTGCTTTTCTGGGGACAGAATGGTGAGCTAGTTACCATGGCTACAGTGGTTGGGCAAAACCCAAGAGTCCTAGTTTTTGTGGAGCCCACAATCTAGTGGAGCAAGATGGACAGTTAGCAACTAATTGCAATGATGAATCTGGATACAAATTGATATTAGGGCAATGAAGAGGAGGAGCACAGTTTAATGAGAAAGTAAAATAAAGTATCCTGAACTAGGCTGGGGCTTTGGGTTCAAGGTCAGAGGATTCCCTGAGATGTTTGAACTCAGAGTATAGGATGAGTAGGAAGTGAAAGATGAAAGGATGTGGTAAGGTGGTGAGGCAGGGGCAGTGTTCTAGAAGGAGGAAAGGATTTATGTCCCGTGATGGGAGGGAACAAAGAATGATTGAGGCATTGAAAGAAAGCATTGAGGAGATCAGAAAAAAGGGGATAGAATGATGCTAGACATGACTTGTCAGGGAACTAACTGGGCCCCAGGGAATCCAAAGCCTTGAAGGTCTTGTTAAAAATTTGGTTCTTATCCTAAGTGCAGTGGGAGGAAGCCATAATTTGTTCTGTTCATTGGCTCTTAACTCATTCTCCCTTGCATTGTCTCTTATGTTGGTAACTTATGGCTCCAATTAGGATATCACGATGCTTAATTTTGTGTGTCAACTTGGTTGGGCTGCAGAGTTCAGAGATTTGCTCAAACACTGCTCTGCAAGTTTCTGTCAAAGTGTTTTTGGATGGGATTAGCATTTAAATTGGCCAACCTGGAGTAAAGCAGATTGCCCTCCATAGTCTGTGTGGGCTTCATGCGGTTAAAAGCCTGATCAGAACAAATGACTGACCTTCCTTGAATAGGAGGGAATTCTGTAATAGACCGCTTTCATACTCGAACTGCAACACTGGCTCTTCCCCGGATCTGTAAACTGCCAGCCCACCCTGTAGATTTTGGATTTGCCAGCCACCCTAGTTAAATGAGCCAATTCCTTACAATAAATCTCTCTACATATACCCACCCTGATGGTTCTGTTTCTCTGGGGAAACTTGACTAGCAGAAATATCATTACATCTGGAACGTAAAGAATGATTCATCATCTTTGCGAGTTCCTCATACCTAGTACTTTGAACCCTGTATCAGGCTCCCTGCTCAGTGGAGAGCCTGCTTCTCTCTCTCCCTCTGCCTGCCACTCTGCTTGCTTGTGTTATCTCTCTGTCAAATAAATAAATAAAAATCTTAAAAGAGAGAGAGAGTTTTCCTATAGTTAAATTAAAAGACCTATTCAGGAGATCAAATAACTATGTGAGAAGTTACCAAGATGTTTGCTGTAGAGTATAGGGGAAAATAGAAGAAAAGACTTGGATTATCTAAACATAGACCCTCCAAAAGTGGTTGACCAATTGGTCTTGGTTCACAAACTGTATTTTACTAGTCAGCACAGAGAGAAGCTCAGATACTGAAAGTAACGTGAAGGAAATTTTGTAGCAGTTTGGTCAAGTCATTTTATGTCTGTTGATGGCATTTTAGAAAAATAGAACATCTGATATGCTTTTTTAAAATATGATTTTTCTAGTAGTTAATTTTTACTAGTTATTATAAATTAGTTATTATAAACAAGTTGAGGAGATCAGGAAAAAAGGGGTAGAATGATGCTAGACATGACTTGTCAGGGAACTGTTCGTAGATCAATAAAAGTTGATCTATGATGGATTTAATAAAATAAAGAAAGAAAATCTGGTCTATCACCACAGTTTGAGAAGTCTTCATGTACACTGGTTGAGAAAAGGCTCTCTGGGGAGGAGAAACTAATCAAAAGAGATAAAGGCTAGGAGCAAGAAGTGGTATTTTTAGAGATTGCACAGACAAAGGTGATGGATCTTGTCATTGAAGGTCTTCTGTCCAAAGACAAAGTGCTGGGGAGGAACTACACTAGAAGACTTGGCCAAATCCTGTTACCCCTCAGGAGGACATTCTAACTGTGCACCACTTCCTCTCTGAGTTGTCCTGGTTCATTTTTTAAACAGCAGTGTTAGTTTAAAGGTTAATTATTCCTAGATGATGATGGAGGTATGCCACTCAGAAGGGAAGACTCTCTTATGTTACTACAGTAAGTGAAACCTAATGCAATGTTGCCCATTACCACTTCTCTGAAAGGTGATACTCCCATTGCTCTCCCTCCTCACTCCTTCCCTCAAATCTTGGATTAACTTAAAAATACTATTTGATTTGATCTAATCTAGGGAAGAGAGAATATTTGTCAAGTTCAAAAAAAACTCCTGCCAGATTTGTATTCTTTAGTTATGTCCATTATGATGAATAATTAAAATGATGGTTTTCCTGGCAAATATATTGCCTAATCTGTCAAGAAATTCTGAGGCAATGTTATATTTTCAAAAGCAAACATTTCCATCCTAAGGAAGAGGATGCTTATAAAATCAATACTTTAGGAAGTTGGAACAAGTGACTATGATACCATGTGGGACAAATTTGGTCTTGAAAATGGCAGCTATGTATCCGTGATATTGTTTTCCTTTAAATTATTCATTTTAATTAATTAATTAATTAATTTTTAAAGATTTTATTTATTTATTTGACAGGCAGAGAGAGAGGGGAAAGCAGGCTCCCCCAGGAGCACAGAGACCGATACGGGGCTCCATCCTAGGACCCTGAGATCATGACCTGAGCTGAAGACAGAGGCTTTAACCCACTGAGCAACCCAGGAACCCCAATTTTTTCTTTAAATTATTGACGTCACAGTTACCTAAGCTGAATACTATTCCTTTTCTGATTCCTGGTGAGTTGTGAATGCATCCAGTTTTAGATTAATTTGAATCAGGCAAATTCTAGCTTACAGAGTTCAGGCACTAATTCAATCCTGAAGACTTACTCTAGTTCATCTCTTGGGCGTTGTTGCTGTTCTTTCTCTTCTTTTGTTTATGATATAGACATATGCTACTAGTCAGTATTTTTGTTTCTTTATTTCATTTACTAATATGCCTATAAAAAGTATTATTCTATGGGAAGGCTGCTGAACTATTGACTATTGATTTTAGTAAAAATTAGTAAGTGATTTGTACTGTGAATGTGTAAGAATAGTTCTCAGCTTCCTTTGCTCATTAGAAGAACCCCAGAGTGGACGTTTGTATGTTGTATATATATATATATGCATACATGTATGTATTTAAAAATAATCATAGGTGGGAGGGGCATGCCTGGGTGGCTCAATTGGTTAAGCATCTGCTTTTGGCTCAAGTCATGATCTTAGGGTTCTTGGACGAGCCCTGCATCTGGCTCTCTGCTCAGTGCTTAGCCTGCTTCTCCTCCATCTGTAGCTCCCCCTGCTTGCACTTTCTCTCTCATACTCACTGTCTCTCTCAAATAAATAAATAAAATCTTCAAAAAAAAAATCATAGCTGGACTCTCCCCAATCCTTTTATATCAAATTCTTATTTGAGGACTTGGGTATAATTTTGAAGTGTCAAGTTTATCATAATATGTAATTACCATTAGGAATTGTTGCCTAGAGGCATACAGGCAGAGTCAACTGGACAGCTTGTTATGTCACAGATTGTTGTCCTGCACAACCTCTCCTTGGAATCTGTAATTCAATGATGCTCGGTTGGGAGCCCCCTATATATTTCTGAGCACATCTCAGATGATGATGATGATGATGGTGGCGACTCTGAAACACCGGTTTAGAAAAACGGTGGTCTTAAGGGATCTGAAAAGACTGTGTAGGACCTCAGTCATCCAAATCTAGATTAGAAGGCTTTGGGAAAGTTGGGGGCTGAGGTTGGTCTTGAAGAATGAGTGAAACTGTGGTAGACGAAGGGACAAGGCATTTCAGTGGGAGGCAGAGGGTTAAAAACGATAAGAGCAGAGGCATAGAGCTCATTCTCCTCAACATCTATAGATTTATCTTTCATAATTAGCAAGGTATGTTATTTCAGAGATGGTACCAATCAGCGATGCTTTGGTTTAAAATTGTTCTCTGTTCACATAATCAGTGTTTCTTCAGTGTTTCATTTTGAGCACACACAGTGTGCTCAAAATGAAAACTTATAAAAACTTTAATGATCTTTACCTGGTTATTTACTCATCTGTCTAATCTGTTTTTCTTCCATGAGAGGCACTGTGCCAGATGTCTGACAAAGAGAAATTTTTAAGAGAGAGGTATAGTCTAGTGCAAGGTCAACAGACTTTTTCTGCGAAGGACCAGATTTTGTGAGTCACGAGGCAAATCAAGGATATGCAGATACTTACATAACCTCTCAAAATGTAACCAGTCTTAGCTCATGTGCTGTGGAAAAGCAGGCTTATGGTCGGATTTAGACACTGGCTGAAGTTTGTCAGTTCCTGGTCTAGTGAGTGAGACAAGCATTAATTAAAACACCCCTGGGGATAAAAATATATGTTTATAAAAAATAAAAAAAAAATTAATAAAAAAAATGCAGGAAAAACCCTTCATAGAATAAAAAAATAATTCACCTTTGTCATAGTAATGGTTAATTCAGTTTCAAATTTCAGAAAAGTCTACTGTATTGATCATTTTAATGGAAATTTCTACCAAAAGTAGGTAAATCATTATCATCTCAAAAAATAAAGAATTTTCTTCCAAGTAACTTCAAACAAAAAAAAAAATTAAACACACATATAAATACGTGACAAAAGTACATTTGGTTAAGGGTAATGAAGCAAAATCCTGGGTTCTGTGAGAAAACGCAAGAGGGGCTATTGCTTAGCTTGGTGTTGGAGGAGGTCAGGGAAGGCAGTTTTGAGGGAGCGCTATTGGCATTGAGTCTTGAAAAGTGAGTTTGCGGGTCAAATTGGTGAATATAGAGGAATAGAGGAAGCAGAACAAAGGGTAGAGCATGAGTTGGAGGAACTGAGGGAAGGCTCAGGTGGGCATGATGTGAGACAGGGTCAGAGAGAAGGCAGGTGCTGTAGTTCATACGAAAACATTTCTATTAATTTCAGAGCATGGCAGTATTAGCACCATGAAGAGCCTAAGTGGGCAGTGCAGGCTGTAAACTGGCAAGGCTTAGCAGAGAGGTCATTCATGTTTTAGTAAATGGAAAAGGAAAAATTCATTGAGTTATTAGCCTGACTTCCTTTCTTTTCATTTGAAAGAAAAAAAGTCCCTGTTCTGCTAGACTTTGTGCAGTTGATGAGGACAAAGGGCTTCAGTGTAGTGGGGGAAAAGCTACATTTATTTCATGCTGTGTAAAGCCGGGCACTACAACTTGAATGCTTAATTCCTAAAGAATATCCTGTTATTTTTCTCATTTAGAGAAGAAAAAATTGAGACATAGAGAAATTTGGTATCTCACCCAAGAATGTACTATAGTTCATAGGAGAGCTAGAATTAAAACCTGTGTATTCTGATTCCATAATTCATGCTATTTGGAAGGAAGGAAGGTAGAGGTGGGAGAGAAAAGTATCAAAAAACAAGGGGAATGGGTAGTGGAAATGTGATTTTGTTCCCACCTGAGATCAGCACCTCTCAGATCAGATCTGAACTCTTCAGAAGATGTATGTTTAAGATGGCATTTATATAGCAGATGTGCTAGAGGGTTTTGATTTCCTTTCTGTATCTCTGGTAGATATAATTAAGCATTTTTCCCCCCTGAATTTCTAGGAATCTCTGAATCCTTATGCATACATAGGTGTCCCACAAGGTTATAAATGTTCATTACCCCTGCCATAAGTAACATGATAGAATATTGAAGAACTCCTCGAATAGTTCTCAGTTGACATAGTTAACTCAGGAAATGTCATTTGAGTGAGCCTTGGCCTTTGCAGGACTTTCCACCATTGTACATGTTTCTTCCTCTTTTCCCTTCCCCTCTGTGTCCTCCTTAAACTTCCAGATCAGTGGTTGGAAACTTTTTCTCTAATGGGCCAGATAATATTTTCAGCTTTGGAAGCCAGTCTGTGTTGCATCTACTTACCTTTAATGTTGTAGTGCAAAAGCAGTCAGAGGCAACACTTTAATGAAGGATAATGTCTGTGTGCCAATAAATCTTTATTAATGAAATGGTCCATGGGCCAGATTTGCCCTATGAGCTGTAGTTGTCTGACCTCTGTTTTAGACCCAGATAAATGTTGCAATGAAAAGGTGTGTAGCAGCATTTTTTATTTTTGTATTTCCTTCATGTTTTGTTTTTGGTTCACATCTGAGTAATCTCATACATTATATTATCTTTGCCAATCTGTTTGAGAGTTGTATTTTTACCCTTTTTTGGTCTTTTTTCAAGGAAGATACTGACACTTCTTCACCAATTGTTCAGTGTAGGACTCAGCAGGTATATTTATTGGTATGTATGTTGATTGAAATAGTGGAAGTTTATACTTCCTCCAAATGGCCAGAGCAATTTTTCCAGTCCCACACACCCTTCTCAAAATTTGGCACTCACCATCAAGAAAGGGGTCCCTTATTTCCCCTCTCCTTGAACCTGGGTTGGACTTTGTGACTATTTCAATGAATAGAATGCAGTGAAAATCATGCCCCAGGATGCCTGTGATATGGCTTCCATATGGCTTACCCTCTCTCCTTCTTTCGCTCAGTCTTTACATCATTGGACCCCCCAGCCTCCATGCTTCTTTTGCCATGCTGAAATCGTCCCAGATAATTCATGAAGATAACTACACGAAATGATTCACATGGAGGAGACCTGAGATGCCCCCATCCCCCGAGCTGACAGCTCTCATCAGTCTCCTGATATGCAAGTCAGTGAGCCTTCAGGGATCTCAGGGAGCCGAATCCAGCCACCTGTTTTGGTAAATAAAGTTTTATTCGGACACAGTCACATGCTTTCATTTATGTATTACTAATTGCTGCTTCTACTCTACAGCAGCAGAATTGAGTAGTCATGACAGAGAGTGTATTTATGGCCCACAAAACTGAAAACACTATCTGCCTCTTCACAGAAAAAATTGCTGACTTCTGCCTCTCAGCCTAAAGTCATCCACTTGAGGCAGATGGGACGGAGGCAGTCATTCTCCTTGTTTCCTGCCTGAACTCCTGATCTACAGAACTCATGAGCATCCTAAATTGTTGCTGTATAACAGGGTACCATTTGAGAGAAATATGTTATGCAATCAGAGTACCTGGAACATAGATGGATATAGTTGTTGAGAAAATCCTAGCTCCCGTTTGTTAAAATACAAGAAGGTCTAAAACTACTCTCCTCTGTTCCTCATTCCCTAATACACACATCCCTTTAGACCTTTATAGTTTTCTACGTCTACGATTAAGGAACATGGCTGTGTATAATCTCCCTTAGTGTTTTAGAAATCAGGTTATATTTTCCTTCTAGAAAGCAAATATTAGGTCCTAATTAGCTTTACGAAATCAGAAGTTTTTGCTCATGTAGAAGAAGTTGAGTTACAACAGCTATTTCCATAGATCTTACAAATCATCAAGTCTCTTTTCACGTTTATTTTTGGTTGCTTAATCACAAGATTCTAATGGATGAGCAACAACCTCCAACTGCATAATTCTGTGGCTCATAGCTCATGCAGATGGAGGTGCCATTAAAGTATCTAGAATCATGATCTGTATTTTCTTCTTTTGCCATTCATCAAAATGAAAGGTTTTCATGAAAACTATTAAAAACCATAAAATAAAATATATTGTAATGCTTCCTTTGAAATGTTTTAAACATTATTAAAAATAGTGCAATTTGAGGTAAAAGGTCAACTAGCAATAATCACTTTCTTTAACATTGATGCAATTTTTATTAAACACCATTGTGGTATCATTTCAGAAGGCTCTGGAAGTCATTTTTCATTTTCTACATATCAGCTGTCAATTGCCCAGAAGCACAAACATTACATCTCAATTCTTCTGTGCTTTATAATATTTTATGGACTTATTTTTTTGAGAAATGCTGTGTTCTGAAAATTTATACAGTGGAGAGATACTTAAAACGTGCAAGTGCTCACACAGTTTTCTGTAAGTTGCAGAGATACTGTTCTTCATTGATTCAGATTTTTGAAAAATAAGGAGAAGTTGGATGTTGTTTTCTCCTTTTCTTCAGTTTCTCATAGTTTAGAGGACTAGGGGCCTACAAAGTGTTCTTCAGAAGGTTATTTTGAACTTAAGTCTTCTATCTGAGTTAATCTTGCATTCCCACGGGATGAAGGTAAAGAGTAGGGATACGTGTGTGAGAGAGTGAGAGAGCAAGGGAGCGAGAGAGCAAAGCACAACACAGACACATATTTATATTTAATTAAAGAGCTCAAATCTGAGTTGTCCATTAGAGTTTCCATGAACACCTTACAGTGCCAAACTTCTGCTTCTTCTATTGCCTGTAACATCTGGTTATTGATTTGTTCTGTGGTTTTGAGAGTAACATAAGTTATCTGCTGAGGGCAAGATAGCGTTGTGAAGAAGAGAAAAATCTTTAGCTTTACCTTTTGGGGGGTTTGAATACTAAGTCTGCTAGTTTTTAGCTCTTTGACAAGCTCTTTCAACTTTTCAAGCCACAGTTTCCCTCAAACTCCATAAAATGGGGATAGCAAATACCTCATAGGGCTTTTGTGAGGATTAAATGAAACAGTTATCTTAGCATTGTGCTTGGCATATAGTGAGCCATGATAAGTGGTTATTACTAATTTTTCTACCTCTGATAAGGATTAGCTATGGGCATAAAGGATTCAATTATTTTTTTATTTTTTTTTTTTTTTAAAGATTTTATTTATTTATTTGACAGAGAGAGATCACAAGTAGGCAGAGAGGCAGGCAGAGAGAGAGGAGGAAGCAGGCTCCCTGCTGAGCAGAGAGCCCGACGTGGGACTCGATCCCAGGACCCTGAGATCATGACCCGAGCCGAAGGCAGCGGCTTAACCCACTGAGCCACCCAGGCGCCCAGGATTCAATTATTTTATTAGAAGAGTCTACCAATGCAAGACTAGTCTTCTGTTTTGTACTGCATTGTGTATAATTTGACACCCTTCTAGTGGAACATTTCCTTAGACTACAATATTTAAGAGAGGCATTAATCAAAGTATGAATGTTACCTAGATGTGCCACAAGTTAATATCCAGGTATATGGGCTTGAAGATCAAATTAGGTACCTGTTGCTTCGGACACATCAAGATAATGAGGTTACATGACATTAGATTAGTAAATTTTTCTGGAAAGACAAATGGAGTGTGGGATACTGTGTAATGCAATGTGTTGAAAACATGGAGGAAAGAAATATGAAGAAAATTCCAACTGCTTAAAAATTTCTTAGGAAGCAGGGTGTCAGGTGCATTGTTGGTATTCTGCTTACCATTGAATACCATGGATTCCATGCCATTGGATTCCTGTTTAACATATCTACATACTCTTTCCCATATGATTTTGGTTCCAACAACCAGGACCCACAGCTCATCTTTGGAAGTCTTTCCTGAGACTCCTTGAGCCAGTCTGCACTCCTATGCCTGGGAGCTGCCTGGGTGGTGCTTAGCCAGTGACTCAGGGGTGCTCCCCGGTGAGGACAACATAGGCAGTTGGTATCTGCCTTTCTGGGAAAGAGACTGTGATAGAAGTGTTGGCAGGAAAAAAAAAAAAAAAATGAAAGGAATGTCCCCAGAGGTCACAAATACTCTTCTGATTGGGAGTCCCAATCACTTTCCTATTCTACAGGGTCTTCATCTGCCCACTGAGCAATTTCTCCTCTCCATTCTACTTGATGAAGTTGTCATGAAAATCAAAGAACAGGTGGATGGATGAGGCCCACATCAGTAACAGCCCAAAAAATGTGGTCAGAAGATGGTTTCCAGTGGTATTGCTGATTCTTGCTAGCACAAAAACTTGGCCATAGAATTTTCTTCAGCTTCTTTTTTTCTTCCCAAAATACTTTTCTAATTTGTGTTGTAAATTGGCTTATTCTCCATCTGAAGATGCTATATCTATGCATATCCATATTGATATATTTTAACATGTTGCATATTCTACAAAATTCTTAAAAGTAGAAATTAAAGCACACACTGATGGCTAAATGCACATGCCTGAAATTTCTCCACTGAAGACTACTTTTTAAAGGTTATCTAAAGAAACATCTGATACATTATAAATATCTCTTATAAGGAAATACATAACTCATATGCTACTCACCCACTTGTATACCAGTGGACAATATAGCTGTTGATCATAACATTCCCTCCCACTGAGTCATTTTAAATGCAATCTCAGAGCCTTCTCAACTCTGGAAATGAGATCATGGTCAGAGTTGGTATTCCAATGGATGATCATTTGCATTTCCTATCCTAAAACTCATCAGCTCAACCCTAATGCATGAATGGGTCAACAAGTCAACATCAACAGGAGAGCTAGCTAGAAGCATTTTACAGCAGGAAAGGGAAAGACAATAGATAATTTTAACTTGAGATGGGGTGAGGAGTTGCAAAGTATTCCACAGTGAGATGATGCTCTAAGGACAGAAGGACCATATAAAGGGAAAAGCGGAAGGTCAGGAAAACAAACTTCCATTACTTCTTACTTTAGAGCTACATTGACCAATATGGTAGCCTGTAGGTCTACATGGTTACTGAGCACTTGGCTTTTCTGAATTGAAATGTGCTGTGTCAAATACATACTGGAATTTGAAGCCTTACAATTAAAAAAAAAAGTAAAAATAGCTTATTAATTTTTATATTGATTATAATTAGGTCATAATAGTTCGGACATACTGGGTTAAATACTGGGACATACTGGCTTAATTTCATTTCTTTCTTTTCTGCTTATTTAAAATGTGACTACTTGAAAATTAAGATTTTATATGTGCCTTGGGTTGTATTTCCATTGGATAGCCTTCGTCTACAGCATGGATTTTTACCTGGGCCCAGAGGTCTCTGAAAGGCTATAGAAGACATAGATCTCTGGAATTTTATGTTCCATGTATATGTATATGTGTATGTGGATTTTGCTGGAAAAATATCATTAGATTTTTATCAGGCTTTATAATACCAAATAAGGGTAGTTACCACTGGCTTAGTCTTTCATGGAAGGATATAAGACCTTAAAGTGTGCTCTTAGAGGGCACAATGGGGGACCTTTCCCCATTTTTAAAAAACTGTTAGAAAAGAAATCTAAGATTCATTACCATTGGGTTGAGGATATACTCTTGATGAAGGCAGTCGCTGGATACCTTTTACACAATTTTTTTTCCCAGGACCTGGCATTCATTGTTGACACCCAAAAAATATTAAGGCATTTCCTGAATTTGAGATCATTACCTGTGAAAAAATTTTTTAAAGATTTATTTATTTGAGAGAGGGAGTATGAATGGGGGAAGGACAGAGGGAAAGGGAGAAAATCTCAGAAAGAGTCTCTGCTGAGCAAGGAGTCTGACATGAGGGTGATATCAGCACCCTGAAATTATGACCTGAACCAAAGCCAAGAGTCAAGACAGTTAACGGAGCCACTCAGGGGCCCCAGGTCATTACTTATGAAAATGTAAAGGTCATTATTTTTTTGCATAAAAACTAAGCACAATTTTGGAATAAAAATGATACCTTGGAACATATTTAGCAAAAGTATGTGCCTCAGGGCAATTCATAGAATCTAAGATTGGAAACAGTGGAATTAAGGAGTTTAATTGTGGGGTAACCCAGGAAGCACAATTAAGGGAGTGGTGAAGTGAGGCAGGCATGGGAAGGAAGCTACTTCAAGGTCAACTAATGAGTGGGTTATTGCTGTGGGTTCTTGGGGACATTGTGTAGATTGTATCTGAAAAGTTGTTCCGTGTAAATGGTAAGGATGCCCTCAACTCCTGAGTGTCCTTGGTTGAAGCCCTTTCCTGGAGTCATATAGTTCCCAGATCTTCTGTCTGCTCCCCGTAAAGCGTGAGCATCCTTCTACAGCCAAGGAAAGCCCTCAGGCTTAGAGTTATGGCCTCATGAATTTAGAAGCTGTCCATAAGTTTGGGAAGAGTTGGTGCCAAGAGGATGTGGGCAAGAAACCAACAGCTTCAGCTAAGTGTTATGTCAGGGAAGTGTGGTTGGAAAAAGTTGTTCTTTAATTATATAGCAATGGACAGGGAGGGTGTGTTTATTATAGGATAATGATCTTAATCCAAAGGACTTGGAAAATTGTGCATGTGGGAATTTCATGAAAATGGTTGTCTGCCTTCTGGGGATTAAAGAAAATTAATGCTATTTCTATACCACAGACTTGTTTATGTTCAGACCCATCCAAACTAATGTTGTTTTTCAACTACTGTAATATGAATGCTCATGGGAAAACGAATCTTTGAGTGCTATTGAAAAACCATTCAAAAAGCTGCAATTATTGTAAAACAATTTGGCAAGGGTAACGTTTGTTGGGGGAAATGAAAAGCAGTTTTGAGGCTGAGAATTTTGTATTTTCCCTCAAACAAGCTTAATGAAAAGTAAAATTATTTCTTCTCTTTGGCCAAGTTAAAATGTTTAAGTGTTTTCTATGAGCAGTAAGTGCAAATTTTCTGATCACGTTTACTCTTCCAGAATCTGTTCTCCACTAGAAAAACCCAATTATTAGGATACAAGAGGTATATAAGTAGAATTCTTTACACATTGTGTATTGGAAGTTTGAAGGAAAGCACTCCTCAAGGAGAAGGACATAGCTGTACTTTATCAAGCTATTGTACTTATTTTCAGGAATTCTATGGCCATAGTCTTTCAAAGGCACTAACATGAATTAAATGAGCTTAAGGTCTTTGCTACAAACAGGGCTGTTCAAATTTTTAAAAAAGTAATTGTAGTATAGTTAACATACCCTGTTATAGTAGTTTCAAGTTTATAATATACCAATTCAATAATTCTGTACGTTACTCAGTGCTCATAATAATAAACCCTTGACCTATTTCAGCTATTCCCCACCCTATTGCCTCCATCAGAATGTTCTCTATAGTTGAGAATCTGGTTTTTGGCTTGTCTCTTTTTCCCTTTGTTTGCTTTGTTTCTTATATTTCACAGGTGAGTGAAGTCCTATGGTATTTTTCTTTCTCTGACTGATTTATTACCCTTAGCATTATAGCCTATATCTATCCATATTGTGGTAAATGGCAAGATTTCATTCTATGCTATGGCTGAGTGACATTCCACTGTATGGATGGACGGACACATACACACACCCCACAGTTTCTTTATCTGTTCATCTACTGTCAGACACTTAGGTTGCTTCCATGTCTTGGCTATTACAAATAATGCTGCAATAAACATAGGGGTACATATGTCTTTTCACATGATTGTTTTTGTATTCTTTAGGAAAACACCAGTAGTGGAACTTCTGGATCATGTGGTAATTCTATTTTTAACTTTTTGAGGACCCTTCATCCATACTCTTCTCCAAAGTGCCTGCACCACTTTGTATTTCCACCAAGAGTGTGTGAAGTTTCCTTTTTCTGTACATCCTCACCAATATATGTTGTTTCTTATGTTTTTTACTTTTAGGCTGTTCAAACTTTTGATTTGACTGATATCACTGCATTTGTAGAAAGCAGTAGATCAGGATGATAGAAAATGGCCAGTAGCATCTGATTTGTAATTTATTTTCCCATAAGCAAATTATTAAATATAATTGCTCTGATACAGTTTTAATTTACTCCCATTAGAATGTTTACAGTATTCCCTTTTTTGTCTTCTAATGATCTTTTAGTAGGTATGAGCTAGAAATATGTATGTAGTATTATGAAATTACTTACACTCTTTATTAGCTTTCTTTTGTTCTCCTGATAAAACTTCAAAATCTCTAGCCCTGTCTGCAAGGCCTATACTCTTGCGCTTACCTTTTTCTGTGTCTTCACCTTATGACTATCTTCATCTTGACTATACTTCACCTTCTGGATCTTCTCCCTGTCACTCTTTCTTCTCAGGGTCTCTGTATGCTTTATCTTCTGTTAGTCTCCACCCCCTTCTTCCTACTTGTCCTACTATTTGCCTCCCCTTTCCATCTGGCCGCCATTCTGTTGGAACACACTGCACTTTCCTTTATGGACCTAACACCTTTGAAATTACATAGTTATTTGTAAGATTATTTAATGTTTGTTTTTCTCCCCCCAACAATGACTGTTCTGTTCAAAGGCTATCCTAGTATATCCTACAATGGTCAGCACCAAGTAGCTTTTATTAATAAGTTTTCAGTGAATAACAAAACAAATGGATGACTTAAGAAATGTTGATCAGTTTACTTTCTTATTGTCTGTATGTCATTATAAGTTTTATTTTACTTAAACATGTATCCTCCCTGTCAAGTGAAGGCTTGGTCAATTCTATTAAATCGTAAGTCATCAGATTTGCTCTTTAGGAGAGGTCTTATAGGTTTATCCTTAAGGTCCATCTACTACTTAAATCACTGGCTAAATTGCTCATTTTGTAATGGTTCAAATATCTTACTTCACTCTTTCTCCATGTGGGCACTGCCTTATCATCCTTGTTTGTCCTGGCAGAATGTCCATCTCATATAACCATTTGTTGAATGAATGAACAGGAAAAGGAGGCTGAACTTTCCAAAACTCACATTTCATTTACAGATTGGTCTATCTTTTGATAAACTTTCAAGTTTTAGATTAGACCAAATAAGGAATAAATTAACCATTTACTTTGATGTCTTCTCAAGACAAAGAGTTAATGAAGGGAGTTTGCTTCAGGGGTCTATGCCCTGGATGGCTAACATGATCATCAGTGCTTGAGGGACTCAAGCTCATCCAGTGTGCCCAGAAGGACAATCAGCCGGAGGGAAATCACCAAGGTGAAAATGTCATGTCATTGACTTAATGAAGGAGACAATCCAAATGGAAAATTCAGGACAACATAAATGAACACATTAAACCTGAGTAGATTTCTATTATGGAGACTATTTATCTGTTATACATCATCTCCTCCCTTTTTAATGTGAAATCCATGTTAATTTTTGGCTTTCCACCCCTTCGCTCTATATCACCCTCACTACAGGACACTCAGTAGATGCATAAAATAATTATTTTAGTGCAATCTGGAAACCCCACACTTCTGATAAATTTTAAATTAAGAATTTCAATTCTTTCAGAAAAAAGTTAATATTTTTTTCCCTAACAAAGCATTTTTTTTGTTGTTTCCCTGAAATTTTTGGATAATGCAACCAGCAGCACTTCAGTTGAGCCTGGCATAGGATCTGTCCCATCATGATATCTGAATGTCTGTCTGTTTAATCCAACCATCCATCCATCCATCCATCCATCCATTATATGTTTGTGCTTAAACTGTCTTCAAATGAAAAATTATCTTGGCTAAGATAATAAGTTATTGAGAAAAACATTTAATGTGGGTGAATTTCTGCTCGATGTCCTTCCTTTCTTGGGACAAGTTCTGTTTAACCTTCAATTTTGTTTTATGGTTTTATGTTCTTTGCCACTTCCTTATTCAAAATCATCATCATTCTGCATCAGGGCTACTCTCAAAACCATCTGATTACTCTCATCCATCTGTGCCTCTCTCTAAGCTGTTCTCAGCACCAAATCCAGAGGGACATTTTCAAATCTCAAATTCCCTGTTGTTATTTCCTTTGCCTAAAATGTTTCCAAGTCTTCCCATTTCACTTAGAATAAAGTTCAAAAACCAATTTATTCAACCACTTTGTGGACTGGGCCTCTTATACCCCATGTTGCAGCCATGCAAGCTTCCATTCTTCTCTTGAGCCCTTGCATATGCTGTTCCCTTTGCTTGGAATGGCCTTTCCTCTGATCTTCACCCAGCTTACTCCTGTTCATCCTTAGATCTTAGCTTAGCCATCAGTTGCCTGACTAGAATCCCCTCCATCACATACACATTTATCTACTCCTCCAAGAGTACTTCATAAGATAGATAGATAGATAATAGATATAGATGTAGAAATAGACACAGATGTATCTATCTATCTACACACACATACACTCACACACACACAGACACACTCTTGAAGTTTTGCATTTGTATGGGTATTTGATTAAATCTGTCTCTAAATGGATGCTGCAAGAGGTCTGAGACAGAGTCTTTTGTGGCCTTCTCCTAGTATAGCATGCAGCCCTACAAATGGTACATACATATTTAATAAAGCAATGAAGTTTACTTCCATAGGGAAATCTAGGCCATCATGGGATATAGGACCCTAAAGAACATTTATTAAAGAGCATTTCAAGGGATCCTGGTTCATATGCATGAAGTTACCTGTCTTTTTGTTCTGATTGGATTTTCCATTTCAAGCAACTGAGATTCTCCCTTGTTTATAATCTAGTCTCTCTCTGGGGACTTTCTTTGCTGTAGGGGGGCCCTACTTTGACAATCTTCCCTGCATCTCAGTATGGAGAAGCTACCTTGTCCCTACCACTCCAATCAAGAGTCCATGAATGCTCCCTAATCTCAGCCCAGTGGTTGAAGGCCTCTTGTCTGTTGTAGAAACACCCTTTCTTGACTACTCTGTCTGCTACTTCTTGCTAGACCTTCCTTTTGCAGGAATTCTCATCCGCCAAACTTTTAGGATGTCATACCAATCCCATTAGTTGGATTTCTTCTTCCAGTTTTCATTGCCAAAGCTGAGGCTTCCAAATCTAAGCCCCATCCTAGAAAATAAACCCCTTTTCCAAATCACGAGAGAGCCAGGAATGGCCTGGTTTACTGTCAGCTGAGCTCCACGCCTGCCAAAAAACATGCTTCAGATTCTTCATTTGTATCACGTTTTAATAGTTTTTCTCCAAGTCAACATGACATTCATTTGGACTCATCCAAAAAGAACTGCATGTTCTCTTTGATGTTTGCATTTTCCAGAATAAATGACTTTCTCTCCCTTAATTTCTACTTTTGGAATCTTAACGAACATCAAGTTTTAGAGACAGCGACCTTGTTTTCAAGTGTAGGAATTAATTACTTTAAAATGTCACTGTTAAAGGAATTATCAGCACTCTGTTCTTGCTCATAAATTGCCATCAACTAAAACCTCACAAAAATTATATAAATTTCTTCTCACAAAATGTCTTCCTTTTTTATGTGCAGAGTGTTTTTCATGGTGATCATGGGACAGTTCCGTCAATATCACTTGAGTTGGAGGAAGATACTTCTTAAAAATCCATATTCCAGGTACTGCCACAGACCCAGTGAACCAGAATCTATACGGAACTTTAAATTTATATTTTAAACAGAGTATTCCAGTGAATCTTGAATACATTAAAGTTAAAAAGAAAAAAAAAATTTTTACTGAACATTGCCATCTGGGGAAAAAAGAGATAGCACCCATGACATAGACATGTACAATTGTTTATTTATTATATAGACTATGCTGATATATATATATGTGCATTATAAATAATATCTTAAAAGTAGACATTTTAAAAGGGTGATAGAAAAGGTTAGTAGAAACAAAAACTGTATTTGGTTAACATATTCCACAGTAGATCATTCTGCACACCCCACAGGATGTAACTGCTGTATTTTGGAAACTTCCTTCAAGATTGTCTTGTGTCCTATTTTGACGGAAAATTAGGCTAACACACCTAGCTTAGATATGCACCAGGATCAGTTTTGTTGTGGGATTGTAAGGGGGAAATTGCGGTATGGGAAACTCTGAGAAATGAATTCTGGGCATGCAAGAAACAGTTTAAAGTCCCCTGTGAAATGGGAGGTCAAAGATGTCACAGAGAAGCATTGATGATGGAAGGGTTATATTTGAAGAACAAAGGAGGGAAATCAAACCACACCTTGCAAAACTGAGCTAGTATGCTCTCTTATGTGTACCCCCACTGTCTTTCCCGGCCCCCTGTATTGTGCTGCTCAAAGTGTATGTAGTCAGATGGCCAATGCCAAAGCATGAATGTTACTGACCCATGATAACATGAGTAGAGAAATTGAGATTAAGTGCTTAGAAAGGTTTAGAGCAACATCAAGTAATTCATACTTCCTGCATTTACAGAAGTATTGGTCTGCAGCGGGTTGGGGATTAAACAAAATCTGTTGGCTGTCCCCTCTGGGTAGTTTGAGAAGCACTGCCTGAGATGATGCATGAGGCTGAATTCTCTATCTTATTACCTTCTTTGCAGTCACTAGAAGCCAAAGTGCAGGCATCTGCCTTTCTCACCTGAAGAAGTTGCCTGCCTTGGCCTATTAGAGGAGACTGGTACCGAAAGAGCTCTTATGAGCTTGGACATTCACATGACCTCTCTGGGACTTCTTTGTCATCCATAAATTGAGATAATGGAATCAGACACTCAACGCAGTGTCTTGGGTTCTATTTTTCTATCATCGTGTGAGGAATGAATGTCTCCTTTCTTTGTAGCTGTGTCAACCCCAGTCAGGATTACAATTAATTAAACATGTATCCTGACTGTCAGAGTACAGGGAATTTTTGGAGAAAATTAGTAGCCACACTGTGGTTGCATCATTGGCCCAGCTCCTGATGATGTGAAGACAGATTTCTCTTCTTGGATTTCTATCTAATTGCATACTGCATATACAGCCATTAGGGAGAAGGGGCCTGGGCAGTGTGGCTATTGAGGGCAGTAAACACGGACTCGGGTAGCATTGGGTCAGACCCTGACTTGGTGACCTAAAAGCTGATGATACTACTTTTCTTAGCCTCAGTTTCTACTCTGTTCATTGGGCAAATGATTCCTATCTAGTAGCATTTTGGTGAGGATTAAATGATATGATTTTTGTAAAGTACTTGAAGGCTTAGAGAACATTTAAAATGCATTGTATAGTTATTTCCATGCTTTTTGGTTCAGTAAATAGTTGAGTACCTGCCATATGCTGTGTATTATACTAATAATTGAATTAAATCACTCATGATCCCAGTCCCGAAGAAGCTTATAATATAGTCAACACCAACACACCTTACTTGTAGGGTACTTCATATTTCCCTGCCAGACTTTTAAACTCCATATAGTCAGGGAGTGTCTCTGACCCATCACTGAATCCACAACGTGTAGCCTAGTGCAAACACATAGAAAGTGCATAAGAATTGTGCTGAGCTGTGAACTCTATTCCATTACCAGTCTTGGCTTGACTTGATGCAAGGGTTCAAACACAAGTCGTTTATTTAGAAAATGATTTCAAGTAACAACCATAGGAGAGTGGAGAAGTGAGACAGAACAGAGAAGGAAGCCAACAAAGGGTGATTTTTCTAAAGCACACTTATCCCTGTGGGCAACTGGCCTGTAATCGTGCTGGGGACATGTTGGGAGGTAGAGGGACAAGAGATTTGGGTTATTTATTTATCAGCCATGATAGGTTGAGAGCTTCTTTGGGGTGGGTATTAATCTTCTAGTGCTTCTGGCTGTAGTGATGGCAGAAGAAGTCCCCAGGCACAGAATCATAGGGGCTGGCAGTTAAAAGTCAGCATGCTCGCTGACTTGCTACCGTGTAAATGATAGATGTCAAGATAGGCCAGAAAATTCCCATGCTCAGTCTTTCCCCTCTTCTTCACATTGAGAGTGTCTGCAATATATTTATGGCTGAACTCTTGTCTGCCATCTTCCCTAAGTCTTCTCTGAGCACTCTTGCTCACACTGATTTCTTTCTCCTCTCAGCTACTTATTCCTTTACTGTTATCTTTTTAATAGCATTTCCTTTAGCACAGACACAGAGAAAGTTATTTTAATGCTGTGTAGGTTACTTACCCTCCCACTTCAGCATGAACTCTGGAGGACAGACCCCAGGATTTACTCATCCTCTGTTCTTACTACATTGCCCAGAACAGATGAGACCGCAGTAAATTGAACTTGGGACCAAATTTAACTTGTAGGTAAAAGATTTGGGATTTGAGCTGCTCTGCATGCCCTTTTTCTAGCTGTATCTTCTGCTCTGACTTGACTAAACTAATTCAGAATTTTGTTGATTCCCAAGTATTTCAATAAGAATTGTGAATATAATCAGCACATTGAGTAGCTTCCATTTATTAATAAGCCCTATTTGCCTGGCACAGTGCATTTACTATATTCTTTCCTGTAATTCTCCCAAGCAAAGTAGTGGTATCACTTTTCAGATAAGGAAGTTGTTTAAATCATTACCTAAGATCATATAATTAGAAGAAGATTATAAATGTAAACTCGGGACTAACCCAGAGTTCCAGACTATTAATCTGGTACGACAGTATCTCTCAAGTATAAGAAACAAAAAGAAATGCTGAAAATAACAAAATCATAGATTTGTTCATCTCTCAGTCCAATGGTCCAACTAAAGAAGTACCCAAAGTCACTGAGTTTATGTTGTCTTTAGACTTGGCTCGTCAAAGAGAGTGAGACTCATTCTTGGGAGACAAATTAAAAACTGTCTTGGGGACCCTTCAGCGTCTAAGTTACCTTCCTCTTTTCTCTGTCTTCTAGTCCTCCAAATCCAGGGACACTCCATCTAGTTGAAAGACTACAAAAATCTCTTGATTTCCATAATGGTTGGTTTATGCCTATAATGGCTAGACATTGGCATTCATAAACACAGAAAAACATATATTGTATAATATATAACATATATAATTGTATAACTATATATTGTATAATATATAACATATATAATCTACAAAATATTCCTTATACATGTTGGGAATATTTCCCACCCACCCCCACCCCGTCCTTGAGGCTCAGCCTAAATGACATAGACCTTCTTTGCTTCTTGGCTTTCCTCTCTCCCTTGTACATTCTCTCCTAGCTCCCTCTACCTAGAATCATCATTTATCTGTGGGAGGCTAGAAGCCTTGTTTTGACTCACTACATGTGTTCTCCAATCCATGGTCCTTGCCAGGACCTCAACTCTTAAAACGCAAAGCTTAGAAGGGAGATTTTGTTCCTCTTTGTCCTTCCCTTCCTTGAAGCAAGGAGTACTGATATTAACCTTATCTAGTTGGGTGGAGGAAGGGCTCTTGGGCATAAGGTAATATAAGATCAAAAAACTGAAAAAAGCCTATGTTTATATCCTTCTAATTATGTTAATAGAACATGAGTGTGTTAAATCTTTGATAACTTAGTGCCATTTGTTGTTTTTTTCCCCCATGCCAACAAGTAAGATTATTGGTCCTCCTTAAATTGGGTAGAAAATGAAAGGCAAAAGTTATTCAACAAAATCCTAAACTGCTTAATTTCAGTTTTATGCGGATTGTTGAACTGTTGTAGAGCCAGCTGCTTTTTCCCACAGGCCTTATTTTTGTACTGTTCTACCAGCATGGAAATGCATTGACCCCAAATGCTTTCTAAGTATGGAATTTGGAGTTCAGTCTTGTCTGAAATTTCATCAGAAGACTGTCTGATTAGCCTGAATCAGAAACTGCCTTCCAAATAGTGTATTGGAAAACATTAGTGAATTGTCTAGAATTTTCTCAAAAGAAGACATAATTTATTGATTGTCTTCTGAGCATTTTTCTTGTTGCAATAAATAGAGAATTATAGTGGCCTTGTTTGGATAACTGTAATTAAGATCTTTTTGTTGTTTTGATGATATACCCCCATTTACTAGATTTTTTAATAGAAAAACCCTGCCTTGGCAAACTCTTAAATAAGAGGACTCACAGGGAGATATGCCAAGATGATTTTTTTTTCTCATTTTTTAAACATGTTGTTTTTAAAAATATTTTATTTTTTATTTCTTCTTAAGTAGATTCTACACCCAATATGAGGCTCAAACACGTGACTCAAGAATCAAGAATCGTATGCTCTACCAGCTGAGCCAGCTAGGCACTACATTAGGCTGACTTTTAAAAAGAAGGTTTATACATGATTTGATTTTTTTTTTTTTTAGCTGCTGTATATTCAAAAAATTTGTTTCAAATATAAAGTTAGTTCATTCCGTGTGTAAGTCAAGTCTTTGAAGTGGGCATTTCTTTAGCCCATTAATCTGTCATACTGCGTAGGGAACCATTGAAAATGACTGTTAGCTTAGTTGTACCTCACTGTATTGTATTCCGTGACTAACAAGAAAGGCCTGTCACTACCCATCCCCACATTTACCCAGCACCTGGGCACACCGCACACCTGTTCACACTTTCCTCTTTCAGGATGGCTTCAGCACCTGGGCATGCTGCACACCTGGGCTCACCGTCCTCTTTCAGGATGGCTTCAGCATAGGCTCTATTAAATAGCATAGAGCATTTCTACTGAAAGGATAGCAGTCTTAGCTCCCAATCTCTTCCCAAGCATATTTTTGCACTGGTTTTATCCACCCAACATTAATGGCTGTTTTTAGAACCTCATCAGGGGCACATTAACTGAGTGCTTACCAGTACTGAGCTACTGTTAGGACAGATAGTTTGTAGATGAGAAAACTGATGATTTGACAACTTAAAGGACTTGTTGCAGGCTACACAACTGATAAACAAGTTGAGTATCCTTTGCTGGCGAACATTCTGCCTTTTTGCTTGCGTATAGTCACCTAAAATGTAAAGACTAGCACCCAAGCTCCTTTGTAGTCTGTCAATGACCTGTCTTCCCTACCTTGTCTCTTGAACACACTTACACACCTCTCTGCCACAGTTTGTGAGATGGCTGTCATTTGTACTCAGATAGACTTACTCTTATGTATGTTTTCGTAGAGAGAATGTCTGGATTTGAGTCATCTCTGGTAAGATAGTTTTCCAGTGAGGGAAAGGAGTTCAGAGCAAGGTTACTGTGGGTTATCATTCTTATAACCACTGCTATTCCACCTCTTTTCTACTGAAATTTTCACTTTATTTACGCTTCTGTTATGGGTAGGTGTTTCAGAGAATATGACCTCTGTTCTAGGTTTCAGGGTGACTGGTAACTGAGGGGATAAGGAGTAGGTATTCAAATTCTGGTTAAGGAGATATGAAAACAGTTGAGTGGGTTTCCTTTACTCTTAAAAGGAATGTGTAATATTGTATACCAGTAAATTACTTTAAAAACTACATCAACATAAAAAGAATGTTAGGGGTTGTGTGTATGTGTAAGGTAACTTTTTTTTTTTTTAAAGAGAGAGAACACACATGCCAGTGGGAGGGAAAAGGCTGAAGGAGAGGGAGAGAGAAAATCTAAAGCAGGCTCCATGCCAAGCCTGAAGTGGGGCTCAATCTCACAGCCCTGAGATCATGAGCTGAGGACAAAATCAAGAGTTGGATGCTTACCTGACTAAGCAAACCAGGCACCCCAAGATAATTTTAATCTATACCTTGACATACCCCTAAAAGAAATCCATACTATCAAAGGCACCATGTAATTAATTCAAATATTGTTACTGAAATGTATATATGAAGGTTTGTTAGTTCTTAGAGGAGATGTTCTTAGAGGAGATGAAGGAAATAACCTTCATTGGTGATCGGCACATTTGGTTGAGAGATGATACTGCTCCTTCACGATTGCATGAACACAGTTAAGAAATTAGAATCCATATGTCTCATAACCTTGTGATAGGATACAAGATCTAGATCTCTCTTCTATATCCCATCCCTACCATCATAAAAAATTCTGTTTTGACTATATAGTTGACTGGTCAGGCCTTCAAAATATTGTTGAGTTTACCGCCTTGGAGAGAAATTGTTACATGAGGTCCTTATCAAAATGACTGAAAACAGAACACAGGGACCTAAAAACTTTCATATTTTTGTCTGCCTGAAAGAAATCCATACTATCAAAGACACCACGTAATTAATTATTACATGGTTAGTGATATTGTTAAGTTATAGCAGTCCTGGGATAACCTAGTTGGGGATTTCTTATTATTTAAGGTTAAGTGTTTCTCAGGGGTTAAGCCAATTTCAGTTGGGTTTATTTGCAGCCAAAAACATTTTGATGTAATGTTTCTATGAGCAGTATTGACTCTATTGTGGGGTTCAATGCAAAATGAAATCAGGTCTCCTTACTAAAAAGTCATTAAGAATTTCAAGACAGTGACAATAGACTATTAAAAAGAGAGGGATCCTCCTAAATACAGGGTCATATGTAAGTCCCACCTGTGAGGAGCTTGGGTGGGATATTTCCAGCCATCCCAAGGGGAAAATCTAAATTGCTAGGAAATCACTCTTTGGGAATTATGATTCGTATTCCCTCTTGCCCTGAGGATGATTTCTGAACTGTCCTTGCCTAAAGGAAGTAAACCAAGTGAGAAGGAACAAAAACAGCTGTTTCCAATCTTTTAAAATGTTATGACTCTTCAAAAACAATAATTTTCCTAGGTTGACCAGATGGAGCAAATGTAAGCTATCTTGAAATCTTGTGTTAAAATCTATTATATTCAGCCTCATGGTTAAAATCTATTATATTCAGTCCCAGAAACCTGAGCAACTTATATCTCTTTGCCTCATAAAGACCTACCATTCTTCTAATAAGTTATAAAAAGCAGGAACTACACGATTAACTTCATGCGTACCGTTTGGGGTGACCAACTTTAGGTAGAAATTATAAGAGGCTAATTTTTATAGCCTAGAGTAGACTTTCAGCGAGAGCATCTTCTGCTAGAGGGATAAAGCAATAAGATTAGTCATGTAGGTAAGCTTAAAGAAGGCAAACAAAGCAGTGGGAGACTCAACACCATTCTGTACTTCAGAGTTTGTAGGCTTTAAGTACATACTTTGAAAGGTATGGACTGGATTTTGTACTGACCTATTAACTTGAGTACCATGATCCTTAGGATCTGAGAAAGTTAAATGACTTCTTAATAACTTGAGTCTGGCATTTTCCCTAAGGCAAAATTAACTATTTGTAAATCCATATGAACTGCAGTGATTCCTTGGTAGGTCTGAAAGTAAGAGCTGTTAGTTGTGGTGATAGAGCAATTAAAATCCTCATAATTTTAGAGGATCTCTGAATATCCTAACCCTGCCATTCTGGTAATAGTTTCTTTGGTATCACCTGCTTGAAAAAAAATCATGACAAGGAATACTGTGAATTCCACGTGATGGTTATAAAATATTTGCACACATTTGAGATGATGGGCCTGTCAGTGCAAAAAATGGTATTTACTAGTTCTGCAGTAAGTTTGTGATGTCCATATGACCTCAGGTAGCCCTTATAGTCAAGGCAAAGTCTTTCAGGTTGAGGGAGGAACGTTAGTCCAGGGGGTAGGGTCCAGAGGGGGAGATTAGATGTAATGAGGGCAGTAGGTATCAAGGGAGAGGAGGCAAGACTCCAGAATTTGTTTTTTAGCTACCACTTCCAAGTTAGGAGAGCTTTCTCAGTTCAAATTAGAATAATTGTATACATTCCCCTCCTCTAAAAAAATATATCTCAGTCCCTTGTGGAGACAGATCCGTCCATTTATTATTCTCAAATGCATCTGAGGCTTTTCTACTTCACTAGTTATTTTTCTCATACTATTCTCTTCAGAAATTCCTTACATATCCATTCCTGGATAGTTCTAACAATTATGAAAATTGAGGTCATAAGTCAGCCTTTCTGGGAAACCTCTGAGCTAGCATTTATTTTGCATAGGAATTGCATTTTCTTGTTTGGATATAACGGTCCCTCTATCTTCCTGTGCTCCATTTTAAGGATGCTCATTTTATCCTCCTAAGTAAACTAACTTCCTTGAAGAAAAGGGACTCCATCTTATGTGTTGTTGAATGACCACCAGCTCTTGGATTGATGCTCCTATGTGATAAGTACTCTGAATCATTTGTTGATTTTTGTTTGATGCTTAGAGATTAATGTGCATTATGGGCTGCTTACATTAGGTTATGAAAATTAGACTAATACAAGGACATAAAGTTCTGGGAGGGAGAATCTTAATTGTGACCCCTGGGAAGGGAGTGTTTAAGAAAGTTAGCTACGTAAGTAATTCAATAGAGAAATAGAAAGGTAATTAAAAGGCAAGTTAAAAAGAACATTGGAAGACTAAATGACTAATTTTCAGTCCAAAATAATCTCACTTCACTGTACTTTGTTATGATTAAATCCTCAGCACCTAAACCAGTGCTTGGCATGGGGCTTATTAAATATTTGTTGAATGAGTGAATGATGAATATATGAGTGCATCAGAATTCTAGGAGCTGCTGGTAAAACCAATAACTCATGCATTGCTGAATCATCTGAACATCTTCAGTCAGACCTATGTTTTCCCTACAGTAAATTAAGGGGGTTGGGTCACAATCTTCTCAGTGTCTTTGAGATCTTTCCCATGATTGTTATGATTTCGTATCTCAACACCAAGCATCATGATTACATGATTTGTAGAGTGTTCTAAAATAACTCCTCCTGCTTGTCGGAGTGGCTAAGATTTCACAATTAAAAGGAATACTCCTTTACATATCAGAGCCTTTTCTTTCCTTGAAATTTTTGTATTCAGTATCCATTTTAATTCTTTATTAGCTCACAGCATACTGAGACCATCTTGGGCAATTGTGTGACCAGCCATTAGGAAAATATCCGTGAGCTGGAGTAGTAGAGGATAAAGCAAGTATAGGAGGTGCTACAGAGCTACCACTGGCTAGTCTGGGACAAGGACAGTGTGCTGTCAGACCTCCAGGTCAAGATTCACTCTTGCAAGCTAGTGAAACTCTCAGCTGTGTATCTCCTTAACTCTGATTAACAGCAATAATCGAATTTTTGTTCACACTGAAGTTCATTGTTAAGGATTTCTGTGAATAAGAGGTACTGTTCTACCTCATCCTTTATCTTTAGAGTAGAATTGTTTCTACTTGAGGTTAGGTTTTAAGGCAAGAATTTATTCAATTACCCTTTAGTGTTCTTTAGAGGTGCTTTATTGGAGAATAGTGTAAGTAATATTTAGTCAAGAACAGTCAGGTTTTCCATAAGTACTGGAATCAATCACATTTTCCTTGACTGCCAGCTGATGGTTGTGTAGGACCCGAGACTCGGTGGAAAACGTCAGACTCAGGTTCCCTGGGGTGTGTGCTTACTGAGTGGAATGGTGGCATCTCAAGACGACGACACTTGCAGACATTGTTCTTCCCCTCTGTCTCTGTCTCATTTCTCTCTCTCTCAGTCTCTCTTCTGTCCTCTCTATCCCTCCTTTCCTACTTCTTTCCCTCCTTCCCTCTGACTCTCCTTTTTGCCCAAACTTATATAATGAAATAACTAAATTGGAAGAAGGAAACAGGCAGCAGATGTAATAAGATGCAACTCCATTGTACTTGTTTAATTTTTCAATGCCCTGCTTTTCTGAATGTCATGGAGCATTTTCTAAATATCTGCCTCTTACAGACCATGGGTCAATTTTCTGTTGCTGTTATAACAAATTACTACAAAGTTAGTGGCTTAAAATAACACAGATTTCTTAACTTAAAGTTCTGTAGGTCAGAAGTCCAACATGGGGCTCACTGGACTAAAATCAAGGTGTCACCAGAAATGTATTTCGTTCTGGAGGCTGGAGAAGAAAAGGTGTTTGTGGACATTTGGGTTGTTGGCAGAAATTGTTTCCTTGTGGTTATGGGACTGAGCTCTCTGTTTCTTTGCTGTTGGCTGTGTATTAATCCCAGGTTCGCAAAGCTGCTGTGGCTCATTGGTTATGGCCACTTTTCTCTGTCTTCAAAGCAGGCGATGGCAGGTAAAGTCCTGCTTACGCTTTCAGTCTCTCCAGCCTCATCTTCCACCACTGCGTCTCTGACATGGACTTTACTGCCTATCTTCTACTTTAAAAGGCCCATATGTTTGCATTGGATATATCTGGGTAATCTAGTATAGTCTTGCTAATTTATTTTTTATTTTTTAAATTTCTTTTCAGTGTAATAGTATTCATTGTTTTTGCACCACACCCAGTGCTCCATGCAATACGTGCCCTCCCTAATACCCACCACCTTGTTCCCCCAACCTCCTCCCCACCCCCATCTCTTCAAGACCCTCAGGTTGTTTTTAAGAGTCCATAGTCTCTCATGGTTCACCTCCCCTTCCAATTTCCCTCAACTCCCTTCTCTCCATCTCCCCATAGTCTTGCTAATTTAAAGTGTCCGTAACTGGAGCACCTGGGTGGCTTAGTCAGTTAGGTGTCTGACTCTTGATTCTGGTTCAGGTCATGATGTCAGGGCTGTGAGATGAAGCCCTACATCAGGTTCCACAGTGGATCCTGATTAAGATTCTATAACTTGCCCTTTGCCCTTCCCTTCTCTCTTAAAAAAAAAAGAAAGAAAGAAAGAAAGAGAAAGAAAAGAAAAGAAAAAGTCTGTAACCTCACTTCCATCTATAAAGTCCTTTTCAACATGTAACATGGCATATTCTCAAATTCCAGGGATTAGGATATGGACATCACAGAGGCATAGTGGAGTATGGTGGGGAGAGGAGAGGTATTTTCTGATCTACCATGGACCACCTGAAAGGAACCGATCATTTCCTTTTTCCCTAAAATGCAGGGATCCTTCACACTGTTAGCTTCTCTAAGGAATAATTTTTCTGGATTGCTACCTCCAGGAGATGGGGCTCAGGAGAGGCAGGAACTGGAAATGGTTCTGCGTCCCTCAGTGACCATGCTTATCAAAGATAGTGGATGAATTCAGTGTTTTCTGGCAGTTAAGTAGCCATCACACAGTTCCATGGGAAGCATTGTTACTGTTGGTTAGCTGGAGGATAAGAGTAAAAGTAGAGGTAAGCCAAATGAAGAGGTGCTAAGTTTTTGTTTGTTTTCGTGTACAAGAAGGGCTGCAAACTAGTCAGATTTCCTTTTTGGAGCTCAAAGAACTAAACATTGAGTAAAAATGCAGTCTGGTTTACTTCTAGAGCAATAAGCTCCCCAAAATAGCTCATTGAGATGTTCTAGCTCCTTTGGTGGGCTATTCTTTGACATTTCTAAGCTTGCCATTTGCCTTTTGTGTATTAGAGTGCCGTGTCAAGGGACCAACAAAACCTTGTTACAGTAAATCTGACATATTAGCGCCATCAAAAGTACATCCCCTTGGTTATTCAGTCACTTCATATAAGTAATTAACTCTGTTTTTCTAGATGGCAGGCTAGTTTTCAAAGTCATTGACACCCACTGTTGGTGTCGAATGCAGTTCCTTGCAAACAGAACAGAGAGAAATGAGATATAGGAATAGTGTCATTGGCAGAGAATTCAATCCAGGTGACATGTGGATGCTAGGGATTTGAGCTGGTTCAGTTATTTTTCAGTTCCTAACCAAACTTGTCTATGCATCAGCAAGCAAGGCTTTGAAATATGACACCTTGTTCAGGGTCCTGTGCCTCAGGAGTACAGAGGACGTGTCTCTATTCATATGAAATTCCAGAGATAGTGATGGCATGCAGACCTCTTTTCTTTGCATCTTAGGAAACCCAAATCTTTGAAGTGAAGGTGAAAGTTTTAAGAGATAAATTAGATCATTCACTCTTCTGTCCCAAAACCTGCAATTATTTTTGTAAAGCCTGATAAATGCACCTTGGACCTCCAGTGCCTTACGTCAGTGCTACTTGAAGTGTGGCCAATGCCAGTCCACACATTCTTACTGATCCTCTACAATAAAATCAATGATGTCACTATGCACTATTTAATCCAGCTGAAATATGTATATATATCATACGTATATATATTTCTTTTAGTGAAAGAGTGAATGAATAATTGGAAGAATGAATATATTAAATAAATTGATAAATGTGAATAAATTAATGGATGAATGAATAAAAATGCATACATGTATAAAAGTAGGTAAATGAGTGGATGGGTGGGTGGGTGAATGAATGAATACAGAATAGAACTCCTCATTTTATTCGTCTGATTGTACAATCCTGAAGGGGAAGCATCTGATTTCTGGTTTATCTTGAATGACTACCTCCTCCAGCACCACAGCGGTGAGGTGTTTTCCTACATATTAATCACCATGCATGTTGGCATGTTGTCTCCTTCCCTGCCATAGAGCACCCTTCTATCACTTATAAAAGTGCTAATTTATAAAAGTGTTATAAATATATATGTAATAATATATACTATATATAATTAATATAAATTATAAAATAATCTATGGTCTGAATGATGACAATTCAAGAATGTAGTTTTAGAGACAGACTGCTGCCCAGAAAATTGACTCATTACTAGTGAGCAAAAGGAAAAGGATTAAGATTTCTACTGTGAGAAGAAATGGATCACCGTGATGAGGTTACATGAACAAACAGATTAAGTCCTACTTCCATGTACCATCTATGTGGCCTCAGGAACATCACTTATCTTTCTAGGACTCAGTTTTCACATCCATGATGTGGAAATAATTACTTCCTAGGAATGCTATGAGTATTAAGGAAGTAGTCTTTGTAAAGGTAAATGTAAAGTTAAATTTTTGAAGAATTAATACAGAGCCCAACACAATGTAGTTACTATAATGTGCGGGCGAGCTCTGCATTCTGTTGCTCTGCACCCTGTAACTCTGCTGTCCGCAAGTTTGGAAGAATGTGACATCTGTCATTTCCAAACTTGCTTTCCTTTTACCCACAACATTGAGAGATTTGTTTTGGTTTATTTATTTTTTAATTTTTATTTATTATTTTATTTTTCAGTGTCTTAACAGGATAAAAGTAATCATTTCCTGAAGTATTGTTCATCTATTGCTAGAGTTTGTGATACATTGAATACAAGGTGTTTAGATACATCGATACATTGAATGTTTCAACTCTGTTCCATTGATAGTGGCAGTCATATTTTGTAGACCTGGAGACTAAGGCTTAGTGAAGTAAATAACTTAAACTAGGTTGTGGAAGGTGGCATAGAAAACCTCAATGTTTCTTACCTAATACCCCTTTTATTTCGCCTACAGGAGTGGTTCTCAACCCATGCTGCAATTACAAGTTCTTAAAAATTACAGTGTCTGGGGTCTTAACAACAAGGCAGCTGATCTAGAATTCTGGGGTGGAGTCTAGACATTGTATTCTAATTTTATTTTATTTTCCTGTATTTTTTTTTTTAATTTTGAAAATTTCAAATCCATAGTCCATTTCAAGCAATAGACCACAAATACCCATCTCTTCACCTAAAGATATTGATTATTATATTAGTGTTTTGCCTTATTTACTTAAGCTCTGTTTCATACTGCCTTCCATCATCCTCTCTCATATGAATACAATATCATTTTTATATCCAAGTTATCTAACACTTGTGAAATAATGTGCTTATTTTGTATATTATACACTGTCCAAATTCTGATTTCCTCAGTTTCAAAAATAGAGTTTATTGCTTTCTTCCTTTCTTCTTTTTTAATTAAAAACCCAGTCAAAGATCACACATTGTATATCATTTTCATGTTTCTATTCCTTTAATCAAGAAATCCAGGTGGGCAAACGACAGCACAGAGACCAAATTTGGCTACCACTTTTTTTTTCCCCTGACATAGAGAGAGCAGGTGCACAAGCAGGGTGAGCAGCAGGTAGAGGGAGAGGGAGAAGCAGGCTCCTAGAGGAGCAGGGAGCCTGAGGCAGGGCTCAGTCCCAGGAGCCTGGGATCATGACCTGAGCTGAAGGCAGGTCAGTCCTTAATGGACTGAGCCACTCAAGCACCCCATGGCCTACCACTTCGTTTTGTATGTCCTGCAAGGCAAGAATGCTTTTTACATTTCCAAATGGTATTACAAAATCAAAAGAAAAGTAAGATTCTATGAATTATATAAAATCAAAGTTCAGCGCTCCTAAATAAAGCTTTAATGGGACACGATCACACTCACGTGTGTATGTATTGTCCATGAATGCTTTCAGGGCTACAATGACTTGCTGTAACAGAGACCAGAGGGCAAATCCTAAAATATTTACTGTTTGGTCTTCTACAGGAGGTTGCTGACCTTGATCTGGAACATTCCACCGACTTAAAAAAATCTATTTTCATGAGTCAGATATTTTAAAGAATTCAGGTTAGCTCTATAGTAGAATCCTCTATAATCTGGAATTATTTCCTCTTTTCTAGGTTGAGATAAACATTTTGGCAAGAATTGAGTTTGGTGAAGTCATGCACTTACCCTTGCATTGCATTAGGAGTAATATAGTACTGATTTGTGTCGCGGCCCTCGCGACAAATCAACCAGGAACGTGAGGGTAAGAAGATGAAGAAAAGAACTCCAGAAGTGAAGAGATGGGGGCAGGAGGAGCACTGAGGAGGATGTCCGACAGTGCTAAGTTTATTCAAAGCATTAAGGCCATATATATAGTGATAGGAGAAGCCATACACCTGTGTCTAGTTAAACAACCACGAGTTCCCTAGTAAGTTTCTCCCTGTAAGCAGACCTTGAGATGCCCAATGGCTGATGCCAGTACAATTGTTCTGTATTGATACAGCAAACCTGAAAGTAATTTGTGAGCACTGTTAGGCCCAGCAACGAACTTTTGACCCCAACCAAATTGTTCTCATCTGTTTAGCAAGCGTGTGGGAAGTCACGTAGGCGAGCGCACAACAATTAGCACAGACCCTTTCTCAGTGCTACTCAACTTTTCTCGTCCTAAACCTTTTTTTAGGTTATTTGGACTTTAAAGGAGGCACAAGTCAGGGCCTGGTTGGGTCCTCGTCTCAAGCCTTATTGTGGCCTCCCACAGATTTGTTTCATTAGTAGTGATGCTAGCTATTGTCCTGCAGCTCAGACAAGTTTCTGCCAGATCCTGTTGTTCTAAAGGCATCAGTTATCTTTGTAAATAATTATTATAAATAAAAATGACTATTGTGTATATGGTTTTGTACACCCAAAATTCATGTGTTGAAATTCTGACCCTGACAGTGATGATATTAGGAGGTGCGGACTTTGGGAGATAATTAGGTCATGAAGGCAAAGTTCTCATGAATGGGATTAGTGCCCTTATAAGAGGTTTGAGGGAGCGCCCTGCTTTCTTCTGCCATATGAGGACACAGCGAAAAGATCGCCATCCATGAACCAGGACCTCTCATCAGACACCACATCTGTAGGGACTATGATCTTGGACTTCCCAGCCTCCAGAACAGTGAGAAATGAGTTTCTGTTGTTTATGAGCTAACAAGGATTGGTATTTTATTACAGAAGCAGAGATGGACTAAGACAATAATCAATGGGATTTTTGATTTGCTGTTTTCCCCTAGCTTCTTGAGATTAAAGCTTGGCTCAATATTTGAAAGGTGGGAGGAGTACATTTTAAAAATTCTAATATATGCATTTAATGCTGTTAATTTACATTTGTGCTCCAATTATCTGCATTCCTGATGTTTTTAAATGTCTTATTATCATTCTGTTAAAAACATTTTCCAGCTTTTATTTTTATTCTGTAATCCATGGGTTATGTAGAAGTATATTGTTTAATTGCTAAGCAGTTGGAGATTTTCTTGTTATATTTTTCTTGTTGATTTCTAGCTTAATTTCGTTGTGATTGGAGGAAAATACTCTGACAACTTTGAATACTTAGATATTGTCTAAGGCTTGTTTTATGACCCAGGTTTTGACCAATTTTGGTAAATATTTTGTGTGTACTCCACATTAATATGTATTCTATTATTATTGAATATAATGTTGTCTTTGTGACAGGTCAATTTTTGTCATGTTTTTCACATCTTTTATACCATTTCTTTGTGTCTGTTTGCTAGTTCTATCAGCAATCGAAATATGTATATTAGTCTTCTACTGTGATTACGAATGTGGGTATCTCTCCTCTAAGTTCTGTCACTTTTTTGCTTTATGTATTTGAAAGCTATGTTTTTAGGTACATAAAAATTTAGAATTGTGATAACTTCCTGGTGGATTGACCATTATATCATTTTGAAACACATTCCTTTATTTTTTGTCTTGATTTAAAGTCTACTTTATCTAATAATAATGTGTAGCTATTATGGTTTTAATGTTTGTTGTTGTTTATACTATATATTTTTGCATGGCATATTTTTGTTCTCTTATTTTCAAACATTCTACTTTTTCATAATTCACTTTTTACTGTGTTAAAATATACATAACATAAAAGTTACTTTTTTTTTTTTTTTTTTTTTACCATTTTAAGTGTAGAGTTGAGTGGTATGAAGTACATTCACATTATTGTGCAACCATCACACCACCCATCTGCCGAACTTGTTCATCCTACTCAGCTGAAGCATATTAAATGCTCATTGTCTCTTCTCCAACTCCTGGCAATCGCTGTTCTACTTTATCTCTGTGAATTTGAGCATTTTAGGTACCTTGTATAAGTGGAATCATATAATATTTGCTGATGTGTAATGGCTTATTTTACTTATCGTAGTGTTTTCAAGGTACTAAACACTTTGACATCCTGAAAATATTGTCTTCTGACCCATGAACATGGAATGTCTTCCCATTTATATTGGTGTCTTTTTAAATTTCTGTCAGCAACATTTTTTTAGTGGTGTGTGTAGGGAAAGTTTATCTCCACGATTAAGTATATTCCTAAGTATTTTATTCTATTTGATGCTATTCTAAATAAAAATATTTTTGTTACTTTCCTTTCTGGGTTTCTCCTTTTTAGCTTATAAAAACATATCTGGTTTTTATGTATTGCTTTTGTATCCTGAATTTTGATGAATTAATTTATTAGTTGCAAGAGATTTGTGTGTGTGTGTGTGTGTGTAATTGTTAGAATTTTCTACATAAAATATCATGTCTTCTCTAAACAGAGACAGTGTCACTTTTCTTTATGATTTAGATGTATTTTGTCTTTTTATTGCCTAATTAATCTGGTTAGGAATTCTAGTAGTATGCTGAACAATAGTAGTATGCTGAATAAGTAGTATATAGTAAAAACAAGCATTTGTTTTGTTGTTGTTATTTTGCTTCTTTCCAGATCTTAGAAGAAAAGCTTTCAGTTTTGCAGCATTGAATGTGATGTTAGTTATGAGTTTTTCATATATGGGTTTTACATGGGTTTTAATTGTATCGAAGTAGGTTCCTTCTATTCCTAGTTTATGTACTGTTTTCTCATGGTGAAGCCACCTGTTACTGGTTTTTTCCTTGTTGGACAGTTTTTGATTTCTGATTCTATCTCCTTACTAGTCATGCATCAGTCAATTCAGATTTTCTATTTTTTCATGATTCATTTTTGTTAGGTTGTGTGTTTCCAGAAATTTGTCCATTTCTTCTAGGTTATCCAATGTGTTGACATGTAGTTGTTCATAGTATTCATTTATAGTCCTTTTAATTTCTGCAAGATCAGTAGTAATGTCCTCACTTTTATTTCTAATTTTAGTTGAGTCTTCTGTCTTGAGTCTTCTGTCTTCTTTTCTTAGTTAATCTGCTAAAAGTTTGTTGATTTTGTTGATCTTTTCAAAGAACCAACTTCTGGTTTTGTCGATTTTTGTATATTTTTTTACTTTCTATTTCATGTGTCTCAGCTGTATGTTTAATATTTTATTTAGTATTCCTTGTTTTATAGCATTCGGTTTAGTTCTTATTTTTCTAGCCCTTGAGGTGTAAAGTTATTGATTTGAATTTTTTTTCTTTTTTAATGTAAGCATTTGCAGCTTCATTTCCCTCTTGGCACTGCCTTTGCTGTATCCCATAAGTTGTGGTATGTTTTTCCATTTTTACTTGCCTCCAGATATTGTCTAATTTATCTTATGATTCTTCTTTGATCCACTGTTGTTTAAGAGTGTGTCATTTAATTTCCACATATTTTTGAATTTTCTAGTTTTTCTTCTGCCATTGATTTCTAGTTTCATTCTGTTCCAATTGGAAATGATGTTTTGTTTGATTTCATCACTTTAAAATTTTAGTAAAATGTTGTTTTGTTTCCTGACATTTTGGAGAGTGTTTGACGTGTCCTGGGAAAAATGTATATTCTTCTGTTGTTGTATTAGGTGTTCTGTATTGCCTGTTAGATCCAATCAATATTTAGTGTTTTTCAAGTCCCCTCTTTCCTCATTGATCTGTCTGAATATTCTGTCCACTATTAAAAGGGAAGTATTGAAGCCTCCTATTATTGTTGTAGAGAAGTCTATTTCTCCTTTCATTTAATGTGTGATTCATATATTTTGGAGCTCTGATGTTTGGCACATACATGTTAATAATTACTATATTTTCTTGGTGAATTGACCCTTTTGTCATTACATGATTCCTTCTTTAACTCTTGTAACAGCTTTTGATTTAAAGTCTATTTTGTCTGATAGTAGTATAGTCACATCTGCTCCTTTTTGGTTTCAATTTATATGGGATATCTTTTTCCATTCTTTTACTTTCAACCAATGTACATTCTGAGGGCTAAGGTAGGTTTCTTATAAACAGCATATAATGGAATTTTAAAAAAATATATCCAACTTGCCAATCTATGTTTCCTGACTGAGGCATTTATCCACTGACATTTAATTAATGATAAGAAGGCACTTACTTCTGCCAGTTTGTTTTATGCTTTCTTCATGTCTTTAGGGTTTTTATCCCTCATTTTCTCCATGACTGGCTTCTTTTGTGTTTGAATTTTTTTTTTTTTTTGTAGCATTATTTTTCAATACCATTCACATTTTAAATGTGACTCTTTCAAGCAACATATTGTTTGATTTTTAAAAGCCAACCTGAAAATCTTATTGTTACTTTGAATATTTAGTTCATTTAATTTAATTATTTGTAAAATTGAGTTTACATGTACCAAATTACTATTTGTTTTCTATTTGACCCACTTGTCTTAGGTGCTTTAACACTTCCTTCTTAGCTACTTCTTAACTAATCAGATATTCTTCATATTCTATTTTCCATTTTATTAACTTGCTTGCTACTCTGGAGATTACCATTTGGCTTACAGATTTATTAGATCATTGATGATATGCAGTTTAATTATACATATATATGAACCCCCCAAGACCTTATTATTAATATTTTGCACAGTCAATTTTCATTCATGCTCACCTACATATTTTACTTTTTCCTCCACTCTTTAGTATTTCTTGAAAGTATACATTTTTTTCTGAGATCATTTTATCTTCTGCTTGAGGAACTAATTTTAGTATTACTTTTAATGAAGGTATGTGGTGAATTCTTTGTTTTATTGTTTGGAATATACATATATATTTTAATTTTTAAAGTCAGATGTAGAATTATCGGCTGGAATTTATCATATTTATACTTTAGTTATGCCACTTGTTATCTCCTTGACTCTACTGTTTATCTGTTTATTTTTTTTTATTTTTTTTTTTTATGGTAATAGCTTATTTGCCTTTTTTTTTTTTTTTTTAATTTTTTATTTTTTATAAACATATATTTTTATCCCCAGGGGTACAGGTCTGTGAATCACCAGGTTTACACACTTCACAGCACTCACCAAATCACATACCCTCCCCAATGTCCATAATCCCACCCCCTTCTCCCAAACCCCCTCCCCCCCCCCCCCGGCAACCCTCAGTTTGTTGTGAGATTAAGAGTCACTTATGGTTTGTCTCCCTCCCAATCCCATCTTGTTTCATTGATTCTTCTACCCACTTAAGCCTCCATGTTGCATCACCACTTCCTCATATCAGGGAGATCATATGATAGTTGTCTTTCTCTGCTTGACTTATTTCACTAAGCATGATACGCTCTAGTTCCATCCATGTTGTCGCAAATGGCAAGATTTCATTTCTTTTGATGGCTGCATAGTATTCCATTGTGTATATATACCACATCTTCTTGATCCATTCATCTGTTGATGGACATCTAGGTTCTTTCCATAGTTTGGCTATTGTGGACATTGCTGCTATAAACATTCGGGTGCATGTGTCCCTTTGGATCACTACATTTGTATCTTTAGGGTAAATACCCAATAGTGCAATTGCTGGGTCATAGGGCAGTTCTATTTTCAACATTTTGAGGAACCTCCATGCTGTTTTCCAGAGTGGCTGCACCAGCTTGCATTCCCACCAACAGTGTAGGAGGGTTCCCCTTTCTCCGCATCCTCGCCAGCATCTGTCATTTCCTGACTTGTTGATTTTAGCCATTCTGACTGGTGTGAGGTGATATCTCATTGTGGTTTTGATTTGTATTTCCCTGATGCCGAGTGATATGGAGCACTTTTTCATGTGTCTGTTGGCCATCTGGATGTCTTCTTTGCAGAAATGTCTGTTCATGTCTTCTGCCCATTTCTTGATTGGATTATTTGTTCTTTGGGTGTTGAGTTTGCTAAGTTCTTTATAGATTCTGGACACTAGTCCTTTATCTGATATGTCGTTTGCAAATATCTTCTCCCATTCTGTCAGTTGTCTTTTGATTTTGTTAACTGTTTCCTTTGCTGTGCAAAAGCTTTTGATCTTGATGAAATCCCAATAGTTCATTTTTGCCCTTGCTTCCCTTGCCTTTTGCGTTGTTCCTAGGAAGATGTTGCTGCGGCAGAGGTCGAAGAGGTTGCTGCCCGTGTTCTCCTCAAGGATTTTGATGGATTCCTTTCGTACATTGAGGTCCTTCATCCATTTTGAGTCTATTTTTGTGTGTGGTGTAAGGAAATGGTCCAATTTCATTTTTCTGCATGTGGCTGTCCAATTTTCCCAGCACCATTTATTGAAAAGGCTGTCTTTTTTCCATTGGACATTCTTTCCTGCTTTGTCGAACAGACATAGTTTATCTTTTAAAGGCAGACCATCCTTTTTCCCTCTGGCTGTTCTTAACAATTTCTTCTTGTTTTAGATTTTCAGCAGCTTAACTATGATGTATTTATCTTTGTTTTTATTCTTATTTAACTTGTCTGGGTTTCTAGAATGTCTTGTATTTGTGGATTTTTATCTTTTACACATGTTGGGAAATTCTCAGCCTTTGTATCCTCAAATACTACTTCTGTCACATTCTCTCTCTTGTTTTTTTTTCCCTCAGTTATGCATTTTTGATCAAATACAAGATTTTTGTGTGTGTGTTTGGTTTTTTTCAATTTTTATTATTTTATTTTTTATTTTTTTTAAAAGATTTTATTTATTTATTTGACAGAGAGAGCTCACAAGTAGGCAGAGAGGCAGGCAGAGAGAGAAGGGGGGAAGCAGGCTCTCTGCTGAGCAAAGAGCCTGATGCAGGGCTCGATCCCAGGACCCTGAGACCATGACCTGAGCTGAAGGCAGAGGCTTAACCCACTGAACCACCCAGGCACCCCTTTTTCCACTTTTTAAATAAAATTTATTTTTTAACTTCTTTTAATTTTTTGAAAAAATTTGTTTGTTTGATATACAATGTTATATTAGTTTCAGGTGAACAACAGACTGATTTGGCAATTCTGTACATTGACGGTGCTTACTATGGTAAGTATAGTTACTGTCACTATACCGTGTTATAATAATATTATTGACTGTTTAAAACAGTTAAAGGCTCACACAAAAAAAGTGAAAATAGTACAGAATGTTTCCATGAACCCCACACCTAGCTTCTCCTCTTATTAACATAATATATCTTTTATAATTAATGGACCAATATCAACCTATTATTATTAACTAAAGTCAACATCGTGTTCATATTTTTTGTAGAATATCATTAGGAATGAAGGTCTGGGCACTAGGCATGATTCTTTCTGTGGGGGAGTTGTTGCTTCTAGGCCCTCTCAGATGACAGAGTAAGGAAATATATGCGTATATACTAACTGAAGTAAACACACACACACACACACACCCCTTTGTATGTACACATCTATAAATATTTCTGCATGAAACTATGTGCATCTGTATTAAGCTAAATATGATTCATATTGATGTTTCCAACTTGGGTCCATTAAATTTGGATCATTTTGTCTTCTCTCCTTCCATCCACCATGCATCCAATTAATTGTTTGATTCCAGTTTACATGGATGGAAGCATCAGAATTGAGAACGCATACCCATGGGTGATATAACTTTTGTCAACTAGAGTAGGGTACCTTGTAGCTTCTTTTGCATTTAGTCTTACCTAATATACTCATTTCCTAAGTTACTTAGGCCATCATCTTTTCCTCTGCTTCCTTCATTGAAGTTATTTGTACATGTGGAATACAATTGGTTTTGCCCCATTCTACATTCTACCTTAGTTTCCCCCCAGTCTACTAAGTGACTCTTAAAACTTTGCATACAATAAAGGTCACTCTCTGTGTGGTAAAATTCCATAGGTTTTGACAAATGCATGATGTCATGTAGGTCCAGAGTGTCAAGTACGTTTATTGCCCTGAAAAGTCACTGTGCTTTACCTATTGAGAAGATAATGAAGAAGAAAGTTTATGATACAAAGAAGTTTATGATAAGTCTTCCTAATTTGAATCTTCTATAGACAAAAAGAATTATTCGAAGTGGAAGGAACCCAGAAGAATAATAGAGACCAAATCTGCCCTTTGACAGATAATGAAATTGAGGTACGGTATAATTGTGTCTAATCTTAGAGTTTTCCAAACTAGTTGCTGTCAGGAGTGCAGTCATTTGCATGTCTAAATTAGTTTCTACTCCAAATAAGTCTCATCCATTCTAGTAGGAAGGCACTGATGTGGTCATGGCAATTCAACACCAACGTAATAATGACTTCTTGGCATTGTGCCAGAACAGTGGATGAAACATACTAAAAACAAGGCAGGCAGCAATGTCTCAATGATTAGCCATGGTAACTGTCAGGAATTAGACTGAAATCTGGGTGCAGGAAAAGAGAAATATTTATGTGTTATGATGAGAAGGAAAGTAGAACACACTGTATATAGGCTGAAGTGAAAGCATACTGATGGGAGTGACAGTAATGAGATTATATGTATTATAAGCACTGACAATTATACTCTCATTACTAAAATACACAAAGGGAATGAACACAATTAGGTAGCAGACACTACGGGACAATGAACTTATTATACCATTTGCACTGCAGTCTATAAAAGTTTACTGCTAGATTTTATGCTTTGTGAGAACAAAATTAAGTATTTTCCCTCTTCTATCCCTATAAAATTGGAAGAAACTAATATCTGAGGAAATTAAACTAGAAGTGGGCCTTTAGCAGTCATCCAGTTTGGGGATGTTCCTACTGTGTTCCTTAGAATGTTGAGTGCCAGGTGAAGGAAGATAAAACATATTCTAGGCTCTTTTAAAAACCAGAGCAGTGCTCCCTTTATCCCTTTTATAAGCTAGTTGATTGCTTATTTTGGGGATGAAGAGTTTGAGGCTTTAAGACATTAAGTGGCTTGCCTCAGGTCACACTGAGTTTGAATGAGATCCAAGTGCTAGACTCCTCTTGATTCCTTCCATGGCATATCATTGTCACTTGTTCTATACAAATGGGTTGGGGCAAAAACACATTTTGTCCATGATGCCCCACCCTTGGAAGGGCTTCACCCAACATGACACACTTCTCCAGCATTCCAGAAGTTGACAGTGCAGATTAATCCCAATATAACACACCAGCATGGAGGATCTTTCAGAGAAAATGCCTGATAAGCTTGGAAGGGTTGTATGTACCAGATTGTTCTAATTCTTGTTGATTGATGAGACTGGCTTTCAGTACAGTGGCCCACAGTAAAAACTAAGTAAGGAAAGTACCAATTGAGAATTTACTTTGTGCAGGTGTGTAAGCGCTTTTACAAAAAGTATGTAAGATTAATGCATTAAGAACTAGACAAATGGGCCAGTCAGTTGGAATTGTGACCACCAGTCAACAAAATATTTCTGTTCATTTTATGCAAGATACAGTTTAATGTACGTGAAGAATTTTAGGGACATTTACTCACTGCAAACTAGAGTGGGTAGGATTTTTGGAAGCAGGAGTTGAAAGATGGTGGAAAAGGTGGTTAATCAAGTAATTCCAATTCAGAAATGGTGTACATCCCAGTTACTTGCTGTTCCACTATAGTCTGTTCCACTGGAGCCAATATCTCTACTTTGATGTGATGAGCATCTGTGGATGGGATCACCCAGGCTTTCTTGCCAGCTGACTTCTAGTAGGAGGCAGAAGACAGAAGGCGGGAAGAGAGGCTGAGATACACGGCTTCTGCAGTGCAGCTGTGGCAGGAGGTTAAGATCTTCCAAGACTGTAATTTCTGTGAGGTGGCAGAGTCTCCATGGCTGTATCTCCCAATGGACTTTAGTAACAATAGTTACTCCAAGGTACTGTCACCCCATGGCCTCCCTGTTCAGCACCGGGATCTTCTCTAGTTTCCAGGAACGTCATCAACCTTAACCCTGCCCTCACCTCTCTAAGGTATCTTGTCCTTAAAATCTTCTCATTTGAACCATCTGGGATGAATCTCTTTCCTACCTGGACTCTGACAGAGGCAACATATGACTTTAATGTAATGAGAGTAGTTTCCTTGTGTGGCTTAATAATTGGCTTTGAGGGCATTGTCTCAAGTGAAACTCCTAGAATGTGGTGAACTACAACTCCTCTGGTTTTCTAGATTGACTAAAGAGCAGGCCTCTCTGCATATATAAGGTAGAGAAATTCTTCTACATCTCGTAAAGCTTCTCCTGTCCTTTCTTCTTCCTCCCTCCCTCCTCTCTTTCCTCTCACTCCTTCCCTCCATCCTTCCTCTTCTGGCATAATTCTTCACATTCACCAAGCAAGTTTAAAGAACATCTGGAGGTTTTTAAAATTAATTTTGATTAACAAAATACTTTCTTGTGGCTGAGCACAGAACGGATGCCACATTTTGTAATGGGAGGCATATTAGACTACGGGGACGTGGGCTTCTATTCTTGCTGTCTGACTTTAGCCCAGCCACGTGGACTCTCTGATCACATTCTTTAATCAGTAACAGGAGCATGGGGCTGCCTCTCTCAGCTCTATGGTTTGCATCCTATTGTACTTGTCTCTAAGTGCATGGACGATCTTATTCACATGTATGCATGTTGTTTGACTTTGTTTTATATTTGCAAACTGATTTTAGGTCTGGATAGCAAGTTTCTTCAGCAGGGAAGAGGGAGAGGCTGACCAACCAAGCATAGAATCACACACTATGAATTCTCTTGGAAAGTAGTGGCAGGTAGCTCCTGGCATATATGCGCATTTCCTTATTTCGCAGTGTTCTGGAGCAGTGTTTCAATCACATAGCATTCAGTGCCTCTGGTAGCTGCAGATGAGATACCAAAACAGGTTCCTCTAGAAGCACGTGGCTCATTTTCAACTGTGCTCAGCAATGAAGACAATCTGTTTCTCTTCCCTGTGCATCCCCCTTCTCCTCCAGGCTCAGGGCTGCTCCTGTCCCTCTGCAGTTATTTCCCAAGCACGACTAGAGGGAGCTGCAGACTAAATTGCTTACTCCTCTTGCATCTTTGTACATGTCAGATGGAGATCAGAGTCAAACCAGGTTCCATTGTCTGCAGTGCTGGTTCAAATCAAACCAAAATATCTGTTCTGTGGGACATGATTGGAAGTCTATTTACTTTACTGCATCCCCTAATAGTGCTGTCATCCTGTCCCTGAGCCAGGGATACAAGGGGAGCTGAAGAATCAGAACTGCTTTCGAGGCAGAATCTTCTCCCTTGGTGGTCTCCATGAACATCTCCCCAATAAGGCCAGGAGTGTAGAACTCACCTGGAACTCTGACTTTCTCCACCTTTTTGCTTTCAAATTATAAAAACCTGTAAGATTCCTTATATTTTCCACTATTTTGCCAACAATGAGGGAAAATGGTCCTGGAGGGACTGGTCTCAACAACACAATGCTATTCATGATTTTTGTTTATCTGTGCTGATCACTTTAACTCCTCTTTGTCTGTCTTTGTGCTTTTATTTTGCTACCAGATTCTTAAGCAATAATATATATATATTTTTCTTGGTAGAATATTAAAGCCACATGGTGTCTCTCTTTCTCTGGAAGAAATTAAAAAACAGAATGAAAGGTTTACCTAAACATTGTTCTTTCCCCCTTATTTTTATACAAACACTGTTTATTCTTTTTTTTTTTTAATAAATATCTTTTTTGGATACAAAAGCAACTTTGTTTTGAAATCCTCTCCTTTGATAGTCTGAGGTGAAGTTCTAGCTTCCTCTCCTGTTCACCTGAAATCCCTTTCCAGAGCCATGTACTGATGCAGTGTGATGGCCTGTGTTGGCAAACATGTTCAGGGACCCTTGGGATCTGTGGTTCTAAGAGAACTGCAGAAGTATTCGCTGTGTTTGAGAAGCTTTGTCTCTTCTCTCACTCAGGGATGATCACTCTTCCATGAGTGAGGGTGAAGAGTGTTTTTGGCATTTATCCTGACCTCTACTAGAACCCAACTTGTTCTTGGAGCAAACAGGATAGAGGAACAGCTCTGCAGTCTCTGTGCTCTCTTTATGTACCAGGTAGTCTTAATCCTAACAGGACTGAACATTGGGCTGCACACCTCCCCACCTGGAGGAGATAAGAAAGAAAGGGAACAAAGCAGAGAGCACTCAGCCCATTATTTCATCTACATAGTGTTGACAACATTCATACATATTGTAGCATGTATCAAAATTCCATTGCTTTATATGGCTAAATGATATTCCATCTTCCCTATCGCATTTTGTTTATCCACTCATCCATTGATGGACATTTGGGTTGTTTCTACCTTCTGGCTTTTGTGAATAATGCTGTAGTGAACTTTGGTGTGTAAGTTATCTGTCTGAGTCCCTGCTTTCAGTTCTTTAGAGTATATACCTAGGAGCGGAATTGCTGGATCCCATGGCGGTTCTGTAATGAATCTTTTAGGAATTGTTGAATTGATTTCCACCACAGAAAGACTGGTTGTTCTTTGGAAAGTTGACTCTCACTGCAGGGCGGAGACCCTCTCAAAGCAGTTAATAGTAAGTGCCAGCAGATTCAGGATTAGAGTCCGATGGTTTCATTGAGATGGAATTGATCTTCTTGAATTGGGATATGTATCCTGAAGCCTTAAATAGTATATAATCAAGAAGCATATATCATGATTGAATTATTACTGAATATGGAATCTATAGTTATGCATTTGAATCTATGTTGAGTCACTCAGTAACTCGTGTCTGGCACCATTATCTGATAGTCTGTGCCTTGGCTTAACTGTAAACGAGCCTAGAGGTGCCTGGGTGGCTCAGTGGATTAAGCCTCTGCCTTTAGCTCAGGTCATGATCCCCAGGGCCTGGGATCGAGCCTCACGTCGGGGCTCTCTGCTCAGCAGGGAGCATGCTCCCCCCCCCCTGCCTGCCTCTCTGCCTACTTGTGATTTCTCTGTCAAATAAATAAATAAAATCTTTATTTTAAAGATTAAAAAAAAAACCAGAAACAAAAACTGTAAGCAAGTGTAATGGCTCATATTAATTCAACTTATAGTCATTAGGAGCCTGGGACTAGAAATGTAAATGGCTTGGGAGACACTTAACCCTACAAAAGAGCTTAGTACTCTGCAAGGTCCTTAAATTCAAAGGCTTTATGTGACACAGGCAGCTCATAGATTTTGCCTTGTTACTGCATATTTCAATGTGCTAGAAGCATGTGAATTTAAGGAAAATTGAATGTCTTTCAGGAAAAAGCACATACATTTATTTTACCTATATTACTATTTTTCCTCTGTCTTAGGAATATGACAGGTAGTTTTAGCCATTTTATAAAATTTCTTTTTAAACGGTGAGCTGATTGTTGCATGTACCTTTGTATCTTATTGTTTCATGCTCAGAAAGCAGTTAGTAAATATTTGTTGAATATATGAATGAATAGGACAGTGTTGAAAAAGGCCAAAGGTCCTATCAGTAATTTGGGAAGCGTCAGCTTTCCTTTGTAAATTTGGTATGGGAGTGAAGATGATGTTGCAGTAACAATCTTGGAGGGAATCCTGGTAGGAACATTCTAGGAGTTGCTCAGAATGCAGATAAGCTTCTGTCTTTTCCCTTACCTATAAGATGCCAATAGTAACGTGCTGACTTAGCTATGTAATCATCCTCCCGTAAAGGAGTTGTGTATTTCTTTAATGAGCTTGAGGTCATAGACCATCTTATATTTCCTTGTTTCTTCTATCCCTGTTGAACAAACACGGAAATAAAGTTTGCATTTTATGAATTGATTTATGGTATTTTGGTGCTAGGTGTGTTGTACTTGTTCAGAGTTATAAATATATTCATGCTTGGGCCCTTTATAACCAGGGGTGTAAATTTTCAAACTTTTTGCTCTGAATTTGGTCATTGAGCCCGCTGAGATACCAAAATCATGGACTTGCCTCCACCTGCTCTGTTTTCTTATTAGTCCCTAGGCCTGGGGTTGAGGAGGGAATGGTAGGTATTAGAAAGCAATGCTGGGTGAGACCAGGAATCCATTCATGTCTCAGAGAGAGAAGGTTTGCTATTGGAGTTTTCACCTTCTCTCTAGTTTTCACCTAGATGCATTTATCACAGGGATTTTGGATAACAGGCTACAAGTTTACTGTTTTAAACCCTGTACCAACTTGACTTTATCTCCTTTTACTTGCTTCTGTATGTCAAAGGAAAGAAAGGATTTGTGGCTTATGGAGGAAATGATAGGGTCAAATGAAGTCACTTTTTTACAATATTTGGGTATTTCCAGAGAAGTAGAGCCTCTATCCCAGGGGCGTTTTGTGGGGACATGTGGACCCACACTAACTGTCCTAACGTATTATAAGGCAGGTTGGTCTTGCTTAGGCTACATCTGTGTGTTGCATGCTGAGAGCTCCTAAAAGTTCAGAGCTACTAATGGCATGCCAATGAGTCATTGAAAAATTGTAATGAAGTTTTATTAAAATATGTAATCTATACATATATATAAAATTCATATAAATTTATACATATATTTTTGCAGTGAAGATATTTATTTAATGCTTATAAGCTTTATGAGTGACTAAGAATAGTCATTTTGTAATTAAAATATCATGATACACTAATATATGTGTATTTGGCTGTAGTTTCTGAAGCAAAACTTGGCATGCATGATGTGACTGGTTAGAATATGAGTAGTAGATACAGGATCCAAATGAACAAAAGTTTGAAATTATTCTGATAAATCCAGGACTTTTGAGCCCTATTATGTATTATGAATTATGTATGTGAATGTTTTGTTAGTTTCAGTTTAAGCTTAAGGAATAAATTCTGATTTAGTCTTCTCTCTCCTTTGCCCCTTCTTCAGTATATCTTTCTCCTCCCTCCTTTTTTGTCCAGTAGTTAAAAAGCATGCTGAGAAGCAATATCTACAATAGCCAAACTATGGAAAGAACCTAGATGTCCATCAACAGATGAATGGATAAAGAAGATGTGGTATATATACACAATGGAATACTATGAAGCCATCAAAAGAAATGAAATCTTGCCATTTGCGATGACGTGGATGGAACTAGAGGGTATCATGCTTAGTGAAATAAGTCAATCGAAGAAAGACAACTATCATATGATCTCTCTGATATGAGGAAGTGGAGATGCAACATGTGGGGGTTAAGGGAGTAGGAGAAGAATAAATGAAACAAGATGGGATTGGGAGGGAGACAAACCATAAGTGACTCTTAATCTCACAAAACAAACTGAGGGTTGCTGGGGGGAGGGGTTGGGAGAAGGGGGATCGGGTTATGGACATTGGGGAGGGCATGTGCTGTGGTGAGTGCTGTGAAGTGTGTAAACCTGGAGATTCACAGACCTGTACCCCTGGGGATAAAAATACATTATATGTTTATAAAAAATAAAAAATAACACATGCTTACTGTTACAAAGGAAAAAAATCCAAAAATGTAAAAAGAAAAATGATCGCTCTTGACCTCTTCCATTTGCAGCCTCACTCCTAACCCAGTGCCCTCAAAAAAAACTTAAAAACCTGGAGTGTAGCCTTCCATACTTTTCTCTGTGTACAGAAAGACATATGACATACCTGTGAAGGTGTTCAAGTTGCTAAAAAAAAATAATAAATAAATAAGTATCAGACTTTATACATTACCCTAAACCGAAAACTTTTTTTTTCAGTTTGCAATTTTTGCTTAACAATATGGCATGGACACCCTCAAGGTCCACAGATATAAATCTAACATTATTTTTTAGCAGCTGCAGAAGTCCATAACATGGGTAAACATTTATTCAACTATTCCTCTACTGATACATTCATTGCTTCTTGTTTTTGTCACTATGTAACACCAAAATGCTGGAATACATATTGTGTACAAATATCCTTTACATACTGATTTTTTCTTTAATGAACATAACTGACAAACTGCTACATCAAAGATATATATTTTTAAAATTTTATTTTCTTTTTTTTTTTTTTTTTTTTTTTTTTTAAATTCTTTTTTTTTTTTTTAAAGATTTTATTTATTAATTTGACAGAGAGAAATCACAAGTAGATGGAGAGGCAGCCAGAGAGAGAGAGAGAGAGAGAGAGAGAGAGAGAGGGAAGCAGGCTCCCTGCTGAGCAGAGAGCCCGATGCGGGACTCGATCCCAGGACCCTGAGATCATGACCTGAGCCGAAGGCAGCGGCTTAACCCACTGAGCCACCCAGGCGCCCCAAAATTTTATTTTCTTAAAGACTTTATTTGCTTGAGAGAGAGAGAGAGAGAGAGAGAGCATGAGTGGGAGGAAGGGGCGGAGGGAGAGGGAAAAGCGGACTCCCCACTGAGCAGGGAGCCTGACGTGGGGCTGGAGTCCAGGACCCTGAGATCATGACCAGAGCTGAAGACACTTTAGACTGTCACCCAGGTACCCCTATTTTCTTAATTTTAATAGCTACTAACTTATTACTTTCCAAAGAAGCTATATCGACTCACACTTCCACCAGTAATGTCTGACAATACCTTTTCCCTGCAATCTTGTAGGTACCGGACATTATCATACTTTTTGGTTTTTTAGATTTATTTATTTATTTGAGAGAGAGAGAATGCACACATGCATGTGTGAGCAGTGGGAAGGACAGAGAGAGAGAAACTTCAAGTGGACTCCCTACTGAGCATGGAGCCCCACATAGGGCTTGATCCCACAACCCGTGAGATCATGACCTGAGCCAAAACCAAGAGTCCCACACAACCAACTGAGCCATCCAGTGCTGTGAAGTGTGTAAACCTGGTGATTCACAGACCTGTACCCCTGGGGATAAAAATATATGTTTATAAAAAATAAAAAATTAAAAAAAATGTGACTTTAAATAAAGCATGCTGAGAAAAATTGTGTTTTCTGTTCTATTTGTTGGAATTAGAACTCTTCAGCCTTGTAAGTGGGTCTTTAAAGCCAGCAGAGCAGACTTTCCACAGTCCACTTGTAATAATTTGTAATAATTCTGGATCCCAGATTTGACCTTAAGGTTGTTTGTGTGAAGACATCGGTAACAGGGTCAGAGGACCAACTAGCTTCAAACGGGAGGCAAATTGAGGCAGATCCTGGTTGTCCATCACTCAATATGCAGCACAGGAAAATGGGAGCTAATGAGATTCACAAGGAATAAAATTTTGTGACTGAACAACCAAGCTCCCTGTCAAGCATAACACTGAGTGAAACACCAAAGCTATTGCCAAAGGCATTAGCTAGTTTCCAGTGGATTGAGTGCAAACGAGTAAATACTCAGGAGTCTGATGACTCAATGTGCTATGTGAAACAAGTCAGGAATCATGGTTTATATGAGCACAGCCCCCTTCTCCCTCTGGGGTAATGACTGTCAGAAGACCTGATTAGAATTTTATTTCAATTGGTCTCATTTTGCAACTAACAGTCCACAATGTTGGTGGCGTTAATGTTTTCCATTCTATTTCACCAGTAAGTTTGACTTTAGAATATTAGAAATCTTAGCCAGACGAACTCTTTCATATATTGAACCACAACACCTGTGTCTATTAGCAGTGGTACAAGTAAGCTGAGGTTTAACATAATTAAATATATTTAAATAAAAAATATAAAACCATTAGTTTTTTGTACTTTGAGACTTATAACAGAAACTGGTGTCTTCTTACTCAAAACCAAGAATTATTTTTTTAAAGAAAATTCTCCTCCATGAATACAAATCAGCCAACATATTACTGGGAGCATACATCCTTTAAGAAGCAGGAAAGGAAAGAATTTTGTACATGCACCAATTTTTAATTTGAAATACTAGATATGTTTCTTTTTTGTTACTTTTACTTCCTTTATGACCAGAATTGGGCTTGGTGCTTAGTCAGTTTGACCTCCAGTCTGCCCATCGTGAGTTTCTGTGAGACCACGAGTTGAGGTGGGGCCAGCAAACTCCGAAAGACATCTAGAGAAATTGAGTGCTGTAAAGAGAGACAGACATCCTGGGAAAATGAAAAGGGCCTTTTGCAGTGGCTTTTCCATTTATTTATTGCAGTATAAGAAATCACTTCAAAACTTTAAACAACTATGAATTAGTTTGCAGACAAATCAGCAAGTTGAACAGGGCTCAGAGAGAACAACTTAATCTCTGCGCAGATGGGATGACCTGAGTTGCTCACGGCAGCTCTCAGTGCTGTTTCAGGCTTCCCCCTTTGTTGTCTCTCCATGTGGCTCCTTGGAGAGGAGGGTGGCTCTGATCTCCAAGGGTGAGACCAAGGTGGAAAGCTGCAAGTCCTTGGAAGTCACTCTGCTTCTCTTCTGCTGAATCCAGCAGGTTGCTTTGGAAGCTGGACAGTAAAATGGTGAGGATAGATTATAATCCGCAGGAACTGTGGTAATAGAAGAGTACAATGTGAACTGAACTCAATTTCAATTTGTACAAAGGTGACTGAATGTTTCAAAGAGTGAGTAAAGGGATAAGGGGGTAATGTGATGAGCCAGGAATGAAAAAATTACATAAAGCAGGAAGCAGGGGTTGGTCCATATGCCACCCATCTGGATTTGCTAACTGGTGTTCTGGAAAGTGAGACTCCTACTTCCAATAGAGGCTGAGAGACAGGGACCCTGTTTTCAAGTACTCGGAAACAAACAGTAAATTCTTGGGGCAGCTGGCAGTTTTCTTACGTAGGCACTTTTGGAGGGGGTGAGAGTCATCCTAGAGATGTGGCCTTGAGCTGTAGGAAATTTCTAGTGTTGTGTTCAAGTCCCAAGTTTGAAACCTATTTGTAAAGGGGCTCAGAGGAACAGGTTAGAGACTGGAGAGAGAATCTTTGTCATTTTACAGGACCAGCTTGGATTCATGTGGAAGGGGACTGAGATGTGTGTGGCAGCCCAAAGTGCAGATTATTGGAAGGTTACCCAGTGGTTAAAAAACACCTCTAGAGTCAGACTGCCTGGGTTCAAGGCTAGCTTAAACTTCTTAGGATATGTGACCTTGAACGAATCACTTCTCTTGCTGAGGTCTGGTATCCTTTTTAGCCATAGAGAGGAGGATAGTGAGACCTACTTCATAGATTGTTATGAGGATTAAATGAGATATATAGTACTTGGTCAGCAGTCTGTAAATGGCTCAGTAAAAGTTAATTCTCATTATTGTCATGTTGTATCACTGATAGACTACATGGTCATGTGAATTTGGGGGGACTACAGATTTTTAAAAATGTATTTATTTCACAGAAAGAGTGAGTATGGGGAGGAGCAGAGGGACAAGCTGACTCCCTGCTGAGTGAGGGCTAGATTGCTGAGATCATGACCTGAGCTGGTTAGATCCTTAAACTACTGAGCCAGCCAGGTGTGCTGGGACTACAGAGGTTTCTTTGTCACAGAAGACTATTGAAAAAATGCAAGTTTCCTTATTTTCCCTGAGTAAGTAAGGCTCCTATTACTATGTATTTTCATGTCTGCCCTTTCCTACTTCTATACAGGAGAATTTTAAGAAAGCCGTTTCTGTTATAAGGTAAGCTAAAGCGAGCTCAACCATTGTGCAAAGATCTCTGTGACCACAAGGGACATTCACCTGGTTGTGTGCTTGAACACGGAAGAGATCATTTCATGTGAATGCAAAATTCACACCTGTGCAATTAGCATAAACTGTCCAGTATAAATGTATACATACATTTCTGCTCTTTTTTTTTTTCTTTAAAGATTTTATTTATTTATTTGACAGAGATCCCTACTGGGCAGAGAGGAAGGCAGAGAGAGAGATGGAAGCAGGCTCCCTGCCAAGCAGAGAATCTGATGTGGGACTTGTTCCCAGGACCTGAGCCAAAGGCAGAGGCTTTAACCCACTGAGCCACCCAAGCGACCCATATTGCTGCTCTTCATAGAGACTGATACTGTGTTTTGGGCATTTCGTCTATAGAACCCACTATAGGACAATTATTATGTATCATATAATGTATCAAATATAGTCAGTGTTACTTCAGAGCAAGAAAGCTCAGTGCAGTCTATAATTTCAGTAGTCTATACTTTCATCAATACATATTAGATGTTGAGAACACTCAGGCCTTAAGTGGCTTCAGTTAATCAGAGTTCAGTAATGCTCAGACCGTAAACAAGTAAGTGTTCCTTCACTGTACAAGCTCTGAGGAACCAGCAACTAAAGTAAAATGACTACTGATGAGAAACTTGAAGCAATGTAGATGAATTTAAATTTGAATTACTCATCTACGGTCAATGACATATTATAAAAACACTCTGCAAAATCACCTTAAAGCTGGGAATAATGTATCAAGAGCAAAAATATATGAACACATTTATGTCAAAAGTAGATGACTTTTATAAAATTGACTTACCTTACGCACGATTTTCACCTAGAACTTTGTTGATCCTAGGTCACTTCTGAAAATGAGGATTTAGGAACTCCTACTTTTGATATCAAATAACCCATGAAGCAATATTTCTTATTCCCTCCCTCCCCTATCCCCTAAGTGCCCAATTTGGAAAACATTTCAACACTTTACATTTACCCAAGGACACATGATAAAACTGAAACAACCCGAGCTCTTAAACTTGTGTCTTATACAACAGTTCGTCATCATATTTGCACTTGACCTTACCAAGATACCTTCTTTTCTTTTACAGGAATTGTCAACTAGGTTGTCATTCATACCAACTACCTCTATTTAATAACACATCCGCCCCCCCCCCCAAAAAAAAACACACATACACACAGCTGGGGTACAGAAAGCCTATCACAGTGTTAATGAAGTACCTAAGTCCCAAAGGTACCCCGAGTTATAACAGACTTTATTTTTTTAAATTTTTATTTATTAATTTCTTTTCAGTGTTCCAGAATTCATTGTTTTTGCACCACACCCAATGCTCCATGCAATACGTGCCCTCCTTAATACCCACCACCAGGCTCACCCAACTTCCCAGCCACCTCCCCTCCGAAACTCTCAGTTGGTTCCTCAGAGTCCACAGTCTCTCATGCTTTGTTTCCTCCTCTGATTTCCCCAACTCCCTTCTCCTCTCCATCTCCCCATGTCCTCTGTGTTATTCCTTATGCTCCACAAGTAAGTAAAAACATATGATATAATAGACTTTAAAATAAGAAGCCCATGAATAATAATTAAATGTTGTGGGTCCTCTGGTGGTAGGGTTACTTCCCTTAGTACTACATAGTAAAACATACAGTGTGCTTGATCTTAGAGGTAGACAGACTAACAGTCTGAAACAACACAAAGGCCATTGGATTTGTTCTAAGCCTTTTATCAGTTCAAATGGAGACTGATGGAGAGTTCATGCTTCTTATTTTTGATAAATCACACCAGCAAGTTTGGTTGGGATATACAATAATGTTGCTGCTATTGTTTTAAACACTGGGAAATAATCTGGTGGTTGTAATTACAAATTAAGTCTTGAGGTGCCTGGGTGGCACAGTTAAGTGTCCCGGCTCTTGGTTTCAGCTCAGGTCATGACCTCGCAGCTGTGTGATTGAGCCCCACAGGGGGCTCTGTGCTCAGTGCAGCCTCTGCTTCAGATTATCTCTCCCTCCCTCTCTCTCTCTCTCACTCACTCTCTCTCAAATAAATTTTTAAAATCTTTTTTAAAAATGTAAGTCTTGGGCGCCTGGGTGGCTCAGTGGGTAAGTCACTGCCTTCGGCTCAGGTCATGATCTCAGGGTCCTGGGATCGAGTCCCACATCGGGCTCTCTGCTCAGCAGGGAGCCTGCTTCCTCCTCTCTCTCTATCTGCCTGCCTCTCTGCCTACTTGTGATCTCTGTCTGTCAAATAAATAAAATCTTTAAAAAAAAATGTAAAAATTAAGTCTTTCCTGATACCCAAACTAAATGATTGATAGGGTTCCTCATCTAGAGGCATGTCTGAATAGCTAGTCTTTTGTGGACGGTAGGCAATTATGGCTTTTGTCATGCATGGTGATGCAATTTCCACAGATGATCATTCCTGCTTGGATTGTTTCTTTTCTTGCAGTTGTTCATTTGGACCAGTCTCAGGGGGCAGCTGGGTGCCACTTCAGTAAATACAGATTTGGCTTGCATAACCAGCATTCGAGTCCCTTCTCAAGGCATAGGTTGGAAGTAGAGTCCCATTTGGCAGAGGGAGACAGACTCCAGGACAAAATCTTTTTAACTCGTCAGAAACATCAGATTTTTTTGTTTGTTTGTTTTGAGCTGGGTAGTTCCACTGAGATCACAAGGCTCTTGAGACATGACGAAGCAGAGCTTTGAAAGGAGGTGAGAGTGATTATAAATTTTTGGACCTGCAACTGAGATCAGCTTTGGATTTTTTTGTCTTTTGCATAAAGGAAGTATAATCCCTATATACGAACCTGTGACATCAAAAAAGATTACATTTCCTGTAGATGCAAAAATAATGGTATCTTTGGTCTCCGTTCATATGATTATTGTCAATGAGTACATCTTAGACTATCTCCTTTCACATAAATGTTTCTGGGATGCCACAACAGGCTATCTTATATATGATCACAAATTAAGTTATTGACAGAGCACTTTGCTCTGTTGGCTTTGTTCTTCCTCTCCAGTGTAGTTCCCACACAGCTTTTACCCAAAAAGTAATTTGACAGGCTTCACTGCTTCTAATCAACCCTCTACTCTCAAAGTCAAGGGTCATCGGCAGATCCCAAAGTTTTCATTCTTGAGCTGCGTATTAGTCATAATAGCTACACGATGCTGTGGCAACAAATACACCTATAAATCTCAATAGATGACTACCACCAACGTTTATTTCTCTTTCACACAACAGGCTGCTCCGTGCCACTTGGCTAGCCTTGGCAGCGTTTCTCGAAATGATGATGCAGGAATCCAGGAATTTTCCATATTGTGGTGCTGCATCATTTCAGAGGTCATCACAGAAGGACAGGGAAACTTTGTGACTGAACATTGAATGGTTTACGTTCTATCTGCCCACGTTCCTTTCCTCAAAATCTAATTACGTGGCTGCAACCTAACTACAAGAGAGGCTCTGGAAATGCCGTCTTCCTGTGTGTCCTGGAAGAGAAAAATGAAACATGGTTAGATAAATATGTAACACAGGGCCTACTCCAGGGAACCGGTGCATTTCTGAGTTCTAGGCAGCAGTGGGGAGAACATCGTCTCCCTTGCCCCCTGCAATGATGCTGGCCATAGGATGTCTCTACCTGGATCATGAAACAGAGCCCTTTGAACTCAGAGCCTCACAATTGTTTCACTTATTCCTGGCTCTTACCTCTTGAACTACAGAAGCTCAACCAATTCCAAGGGTCCTGTATATCACAGGATACCATGTTCTTTTCCTAATTCTCTTCCATTCTGTCCCTAAAATACCTACTACTAAGCTAAACTCTTTGTATCTTCCCCAGTTATAAAGCCAGCTCCTGTGCATGTTTATCTACATAGATACACATTTACATAATGTTTCATTTACATAAGTGAAATATAGGGGGGGAAAGTGGTAGTGAGATTGCTTACCCTAAAACCATTTAAGCCTCACCTCTGTTACCAAAATGGGTTCTGTAACATGGGTTTGATTCATTTTCAGCCTTTTCAGAATGGTATGTGATGTTGATGCCAGGATGGAGCCACTCATATAAAGACAGTTTAAGTTAAAATTGCTTTTCTTTTGGCACCAAGACCTAATGCTCTAGCAACAATGGCTTAAAATGGTAAGAGTTCATTTTCATTCTGTTTCTCCCCATGCCCCCTGCCTTTTTTTCCTTTCTTTTTTTTTTTTTTTTAAATAAGTCTGAGGTAGGTATTTGCTGGCCTTAGTTCCAGTACTTACTGATTTTGCATCCAGCAATTCTGCAAGTTCCTTATCTTTTTTCTCATTTTTGTCAACCATGCTTGCAGAGGGAACGTGATAGGAGATTATATCAGATTGAGTACAGAAACAGATATGAAGCATATGAAGCAGGTAACTTTCTATTAATAGTTAATGAGTTTATTATTTTTAAATAAAGAATACCTTTTCTAAATGTTTTAGATTTAACTTCCAATATAGTACACATGTAATTTATATACATAAAAGTTTTTTAGGCATCTCCAATGATTATTAAATGTCATGGAGGGACTCTGAGACCAAAATTTTGAGAAAAGCTGCTTTATAAAATAAGGTTTTAGATTCAGTGTGTATCATAGGTATTACACCTACTTTTCTATCATTTGGCTATTGTCTGTTGTAGATTTAGTTACGGAAATTTCATGATTTTTATAGAGTCAAGTCTATGAATTTAGTCTCTACATATCTCTACTATGTCTACTATTCTTATATTTTTCTTTTCTTTTTTGTTTAAACATTATCTTTTCTTTATATTTTTAGTGCCTAGGCATCTCTAGTTTTTAATATACTTTAATACAGGGATATAATAACTTCTCCAAATTTAGAGCTAGTTATCTCAACCTCATATACTTAATAAGCCATTCTTTCCTACTCTTTTCATTTGATATATTCCTATGTTTATCCACTATTTTAAGAAACTTCTGATTTTCCACTAGTTTTTATGTATCTCTCTGCTAAAACCAACCAGACAACCCACATTACCATTGCTTTAAAATAGAATTTTAACATCCACCTGTTATCAAAGATGCTCTTCATTTTCCTTACCATAATTTTATTATTTTTATTCACTTGTTTTTCCAGGTAAAATTGAAAGTAACTCTTAAGTTATAAAAAATACACAGTAATATGTTGATGGAAATTGCACTGAAATTACACATGCCTTTGGGGAAAATGCACTTTTTTATACTTCTAAGTCTTCCAGTATTCTTGACCATTAGTTTATCTTCTTGTAAGTAGCCAATAAGTTTATATATTCTGTCTTATAGGCCTTGCACTGTTTTCCTAGATTTATTTTTAGGATTTTATTGTGCCCTAACTTTCTAAGAATATTTGGTTAGATACTTAAAATTATCCAACCTTAAAATTAAATACTTAAAACTAATACTTAAAATTAACTAGCCTATTTTAAGAGTCCGTACCTTCACTCCCAGTTTCAGAAAAGTTTTGGTCATATTCTTCTATCATGTATTAGAAAATCTGATTGTGGGGGCACCTGGGTGGCTCAGTGAGTTAAGCCTCTGCCTTCGGCTCAGGTCATGATCTCAGGGTTCTGGGATCGAGCCCCGAATCGGGCTCTCTGCTCAGCAGGGAGCCTGCTTCCTCCTCTCTCTCTGCCTGCCTGTCTGCCTACTTGTGATCTCTATCTGTCAAATAAATAAAATCTTAAAAAAAAAAAAAAAAGAAAACCTGAGTGTGAATTATATTTACCTTCCTACACAAATTTCACATACAAATGAACTGCAAATGAACTACTCTACTCTGTGTCCCAGGGCTTCTGTATTTCTGGGACCTGTTTTGGGGTTTTTTTTTTCCCCAGCTTCCCAATAGACTCATGTCTTTTTTGAGGCTGTTAACTTTGGATTGCTCCAAAGGGAACAGAGCGGCTAAATTGAATGCTATGGATAATCTGAACTTTATGTACTTTCCTGAAGTGAGAGAGAAGTAAACATAGAAGACTTTTGCAGAATTCAAAAATTATTTTCTCAGTTTTCAAGCAACATGCAAAATTATCTGGCCTATAAATTTGGAGCGTTACTAGCCCTTTTGGAAAATATATCAAGCAAGATACTCTAGCCAAAACTTCATACGTTGTTTGGTCTTTTATAAGATGCCCTGAAAGAAATAGTAGCTTTTTTTAAAATCTTTTTTTTTTAATTTTTTTAAAATTTATTTATTTGACAGACAGAGATCACAAGTAGGCAGAGAGGCAGATAGAGAGAGGTGGGGAAGCAGGCTCCCTGCTGAGCGGGGCTCGATCTCAGGACCCTGGGATCATGACCTGAGCCGACGAAAGAGGCTTTAACCCACTGAGCCACCCAGGTGCCCCAAGAAATAGTGGCTTATTTTCACTTTTAAGTTTCATTTTCTTGCTTATGGAAAAAAGAACGAAACATATTTTTATCATTTTTTTAATAACTGACACATTTATATTGTATTTTCAATTAAGATTATATCTCTTAGTCCCCTTCACCTATTTCACCATTCCCCTCTTACTCCCATTGGACAAGTATCAGTTTTTTCTCTGTACTTATGAATCTGTTTCTGTTTTGTTTTTGAGATTCCACAGATAAGTGAAATCATACAGTATTTGTCTTATTTCGACTTACTTTACTTAGCATAATACCCTCTAGGTCCATCTATGTTGTCACATATGGCAAGATCTCAATATTTTTTTTCTTTTTTTTTTTTAAGATTTTATTTATTTATTTGACAGACAGATCACAAGTAGGCAGAGAGGCAGGCAGAGAGAGAGAGAGTAGGGAGCAGGCTCCCTGCTGAGCAGAGAGCCCGATGCGGGGCTCGATCCCAGGACCCTGAGACCATGACCTGAGCCGAAAGCAGAGGCTTTAACCCACTGAGCCACCCAGGCGCGCAAGATCTCAATATTTTTTATGGATGAGTAATACTCCATTGTATATATACACCACATTGTTCTACTGGTGGACAGTTAGGTTGCTTCCATATCTTTGTTATTGTAAGTAATGCTGTAATGAACATGGGAGGGTGTCTATGTCTTTTCAAATTTGGGTTTTTGTTTTTGTTTTTATTTTTTTCAGATAAATTCCGAGAAGTAGAATTGCTAGATCTATAGTAGTTCTGTTTATTAAAAAAGCTTTTTTTTTTGAGGAAACCCCATGCTATTTCACAGTGGCTATACCAATTTACACTCCTACCAATACTGCATGAGGTTTCCCTTTCCTCCACATCCTTACCAACACTTGTCTTTTTGTTAATAGGCATTCTGACAGGTGTGAGGTGATATATCATTGTGGTTTTGATTTGCATCCCTGTGCTTAGTAATGTTGAGCATCTTTTCATGAAGTGGTTGGCCATCTGCACGTCTGTTTTGGAAAAATGTGTATTTAAGTCTCCTTCCCATTTTTAAATAAGGTTTTTTTCTTTTGAGATTGAGTTCTATGAGTTCATCTTCTCCCATGCAGTAGAGTGCTTTTTTTGTTGTTGTTGATAGTTTCCTTTTCTGTGAAAAAGCTTTTTAGTTTGAGATAATCTTGTTTATTTTTTCTTTTCTTGTCCTTGCCTGAGAAAGCAAATCCAAAAAAATGCCACTAAGACCAGTGTCAAGGAGGTTACTGCCTATGTTTTGTTTCTAGGAGTTTTATGGTTTCAGGTTTTTAAGTCTTTAATCCATTTTTCAGTTAGTTTTTTATGCTATAAGATCCTGGTACATTTTAATTCTTTTGCATGTGGCTGTCTAGCTTTTTAACACTATTTGTTAAAGATACTGCCCTTTTCCTATTATATATTATTAACTCCTTTGTCATAAATTGAACATACATGCATGGGTTTATTTCTGAGATCTCTATTCTATTCCATTGATCTATGGGTGTTTATGCCAATACTTTACTGTTTAGATTACTATAGCTTTGTAATATTGTTTGATGTGTGGGAGTCGAATGTCTCCAACTTTGTTGTTCTTTATCAAGAGTATTTTGGCTATCTAGAGTTTTTCTTCTATGGTCCCATAAAATTTTAGAACTATTTATTCTACTTCTATGAAAACTGCCACTGGAATTTTGCATTGAATCTGTGGATTACTTTAGGTAGTGTGGACATTTTAACAATATTAACTCTTCCAATCTATGAACATGGTATTTCTTTCCATTTATTTGTGTCATCTTCTTTCAGCAATGTCTTATAATTCTCAGGGTACAGGTCTTTCACCTCCTTGGGTAATTATTCTTAGCTATTTTATTCTTTTTGATGCAGTTGTAAATGGGTTTTATTGCCCTTTTTTGTTAGTTTACTATTAGTGTATTGATTTTATATTATGCAAATTTGCTGAATTCATTTATCAGTTTCAATAGTTTTGGGTGGAGACATTAGGGTTTTCTACGTATAGTATCATGCTATCTGCAAATTGTGATAATTTTACTTCTTCCTTTCCAATTTGGATGCCTTTTATTCCTTTTTCTTGTCTAACTGCTATGTGGCTAAGGTTTCCAATACTATGTTGAATAAAAATGGAAAGAATGGGCATCCTTGTGTTCTTATTGATCTTAAAGGGAAAGCTTTCATCTTTTCACAGAGAACTATGATGTTAGCTATGAATTTCTCATCTATGGCCTTTATTGTGTTTAGGTACAATCCCTCTAAACCCACTTTGTTGAGAGTGTTATCATAAATGGATTTTTAAATTTTATCAATTTTTTTCTGCAAATATCAAGATGTTCATGGGATTTGTATTCATTTTATTTATGTGGTTTATCACATTGATTGATTTGTGGATGTTGATATGTTTGTATCCTCCTACAAACCCCCTTAATCATGCTGTGATCTCTTTGTTGTTTAATTTGGTTTATTAATATTTTGTTGAGGATTTTTTCATCTATATTCATAATGGATATTAGCTTATAGTTTTTTGGTTTGTGTAGTGTCTTTGTTTAGTTTAGTATCAGACTAATGCTGGCCTCATAGAAGGAGTTTGGAAGCAGTCCTTTCTCTTTTTGGAATAATTGGAGAATGGTCGGTATTAACTTTATTTTAAATGTTTGCTGGAATTCACCTGTGAAGCTGTCTGTCCTTGACTTTTGTTTGTTGGGAGATTTTTATTTTTTATTCTTATTTATTTTTATTTATTATTTGTTTATCAATCCACTTTTAATTAATTAATTAATTAATTTTATTTTTATTAATATATATATTTTAAAGGTTTTATTTATTTATTTGACAGACAGTGATCACAAGCAGGCAGAGAGGCAGGCGAGGAGGCAGGGGGGAGCAGGCCCGATGCGGGGCTCGATCCCAGGAGCCTGGGATCATGACCTGAGCCAAAGCAGAGGCTTTAACCCACTGAACCAGCAAAGCACCCCTGTTGGGAGATCTTTAATTACTGATTCAACTTCATTACTATGAATTGGTATGTTCAGATTTTCTATTTCTTTCTGATTCAGTCTTGAAAGATTGTATTTTTCTTGGAATTTATTTATTCTAGGTTTTCCAATTTATTGATGTATAATTATAGTAGTTTTTTTAAATGATCCTTTGTATTTCTGAGGCAACAGTTATAATTTTACTTTTTTTTCTTGATTTGAGTCTAATCTTTTTTCCCTTCTAATAAATCTTACTAAGTATCAATTCTTTTCACCTTTTCAAAGAACCAGCTCTTAGTTTCAGTAATCTTATTTTTTGTCTATTATTTCCTTCTTTCTACTAACTTTGAGCTTTGTTCTTTTTTGGTAAATTTAGATTTCAGAATATAACTTATATCTTAAAACTTTTTGCTGCAGCCTCTAGATTTTGGAGCATTGTGTTTTCATTTTCATTTGTCTCAAGGTATTTTTTAAATTTTTTTCTTTGATTTCTTCATTGACCTTTTGGTTGCATAGTGGCATGTTGTTGAATTTCCACGTGTTTGTGCTTTTTCCAGTTTACTTCTCACAGTTGATTTTTAGTTTCATACTTTAAGATGTTTGATATGATGAAATCATCTTAAGTTTATTGAGACTGTTTTGTGAACTAACATGTGATTTATACAGTTCCATGTGCAATTGAGAAGAACGTGTATTTTGAGGTTTTAGGGATGGAAAATTCTGTATGTATCTATTAAGTCTATTTAGTGTAATGTATTGTTCAAGGGCACTGTTTCCTTATTGTCTGGATGATCTATCCATTGATGTAAGTGGGTTATATTGTCTTGTGTGATGGATTCCTTATTGTCATGCAATGCCATTCTTTGTTTGTGACAACCTTTATTTTAAAGTCTATTTTTTTCTAGTGCCTGGCTAGCTCAGTCAGTAGAGCATGAGACTCTTAAAGTCTACTTTTTCTAACAGAGGTATTGCTACCTTTTGGGTTTTTTTTTTTTTTTTTTGCTTCCATTTGCATAAAATACGTTTTTCTAGCTCTTCGTTTTAGTCTGTATGTGTCTTTAGGTGAAATAAGTCTCTTGTAGGCAGCATTTAAGCACTTTTTGTCATTTGGTTGTCTTCTGGATGTTTTTGTAGTTCTCTTTTTCCTCTTGCTCTCTTATGAGTCAATGGCTTTCTTTAGTGTTATATTTGATTTTTAAGTTTTTTTGTGTCTATTACAGATTTTTGGTTACTGTTAGGCTCATATATTTTATATATAACTTCTGCATATATAGCAGTCTATTTTAAGTTGGATATCATTTAAGTTTGAACCCGTTTTAAAAGTGCTGTATGTTTACTCTCCTCCCACCCTGTTTTAGGTTTTTGACATATTTAACATCCTTTTATGTAGGATATCCCTTAAGCAATTATTGTAGATTTTGTTGTCAATGTAATTTTACTATTTTTGTGTTTTAACCCTCATACTACCACTTTAAGCGCTTAATCCATTATGTTTGTCTTTACGAATGGAATTTTTTCCCATATCTTTTCTTGTTTCTAGTTATATAGTCTTTTGTCTTCTACTTAAATTAGTTTCTTCAATGTCCCTTGTAAAACTTGTTAGTGGTACTCTCGGATTTTGTTTGTCTGGGAAACTCTATCTCCTATTCTGAATGATAACCTTGCCAACAGAGTATCCTTGGCTGTCATTTTTTCCTTTCAGCACTCAGCAGTGCCTAAGAGGGTAGCACAGTAGAGTCAAACTTTCTGCAAAAATCCAATTATAGTCTTAGGTGTTTCCCTTATATGTAACTTAATGCTTTTCTTTTGCTGTTTTAGGATTCCCTTTTTATCTTTACAATTTCACATGTTAATTTTAATGTGTCTTGGTTTGGCTCTCTTTGGGTTCATTATGTTTGGCAATCTTCCTGGACCTGAAGGTCTCTTTCCCAGGTTATCAAAGTTTTCAACTTTGTTTCTTCAAATAAGTTTTCTGCCCCTTTTCTCTCTTTTCTATTTCTAGGACACTTATTATGGGAATATTATTTTGATGTTTCCATAGAAATCTCTCTCTTTAAAGATTTTATTTATTTATTTGACAGACAGAGATCACAAGTAGGCAGAGAGGCAGGCAGAGAGAGAGGAGGAAGCAGGCTTCCCTCTGAGCAGAGAGCCTGATGCAGGGCCCAATCCCAGGGCTGGGATCACGACCTGAGCCGAAGGCAGAGGCTTTAACTCACTGAGCCACCCAGACGCTCCTGATGTTTCCATGGACATCTCTTAAATTATCCTCATTTCTTTGAGTTGGTTCTTCTTCCTGCTATTTTGGGTGATTTCCACTAACATGACTACCAGATAACTGCTCCACTCTTCTGTATCCTTGAATCTGCTGTTGATTCCCTTGAGCTGATTTTTTTATTTCTATTATTATAGTCTTCAACTTTGAGCACTTGCTTATACTTTCTACCATAATTTTCACTGTGTTCATCCTTTCTTCCCCTGAGTTCAGTAAGTTCCTTTATGGCCATTATTTTGAACTTTTTATTGGATACATTGCTTATCTCTGTTTCATTTAGTTCTTTTTCCGAGGTTTTGTTTTGTTCTTTTGTTTGCAGCATATCCCTGTCTCCTCATTTTGTTTGGTTCTGTTTTTGTTTTCATGTATTAGTTCAGCTATGTCTCATAGTTTTGAAATACTGGCTTTTTGTAGGATAGATCCTGTAGGGCTTGGAAGTTCAGTCCACCGTGGATACCAGATTCAGGTGTTGTAGATATGTCCTCAGTATGAGCCGCATGTGTCCACCCCACCCCACCCCCGCCCTCGTTGTGGTGGGTCTGCAATGGCTGCAGGCATGTTGGTAGGTAGGGCTGGTGTCCAGCCTGTCTGGCTGTCCAGTCTTTGGCTAAAAGGCCCAGCTGCGGTTGTTGTGGGCTTGCTAGTAGGCAGTGTTATTGTCCTTGTAGCTGTAAGGCCCAGCCAAGGTAAAGGGTTGTGCAGAACTCTCAGCAGGGTGCTTCTCTTGGTATTAGCAGTATACAGGTAGGATTCCCAAAGGTCTACTTGCCCAGGTCTCAGTCCCTAGGCAGAGGCCCACCTGCCCCCCGCATCACTAGCAGGTGCTCCAAGATCAGTAAGTGGGTCTCCTTCACCCAAAGTCTGTGTACTTTTTGATTTGGTGTTTCTGCAGTGTTTTTTGGGGTGAGTGGGTCTGTGCCTGAGCCCCTTACCAGCAAAGGTCTTCCTTTCTGTACAAATCTATAGTTTTCCTGGACATATTCCCTGTTGGTTTTCAAAGCCAGTTGTTTTGGGGGTTTGTCTCTCCTGTACACCTCTCAAGTATTAATGGCATCTTGACAGGCACTTCAGAACTCTTTATTTTTAAAGGTCTTATCAGTATTAAAATGTTCAAACCAAGCAACATGATATCTTTTATTAAATTGTTTAATGCAGTCTAATATTAAAAACAAGACAGAAAGACCCCAAATGGAGTTGCTTACTAAGTCCCATGTCCCCAAACAGGGACTTGATTTAATTATAAGTTTCAGCTATCTTAGAATAGAACCCTAAACTAGTCAGTAAGGAATTGCCTGATCGACACTAGTTAGGTAATTTGCCTAATGGACCCCTACCATCCATTATAGGGAAAACAAACTTGTAAAAACAGCCCACTTCTTACCTAGTAATAACCTTCTTCCTGCTTCCTTCTGTCTATACAAATCTTTCACAGCTTCTCAGAGCCCCTTTCTTTTCTTCTTTTTAAAGATTTTATTTATTTATTTGACAGAGATCACAAGTAGGGAGAGAGGTAGGCAGAGAGGGGGAAGCAGGCTCCCCACTGAGCAGAGATTTCCCCATGTGTTAGAGCCCCTTTCTATTTGCTAGATTGGATGTAGCCCTATTCATGAATTATTGAATCAAGCCAATTAGATCTTTAAATTTTAGTCAGCTGAATTTTGTTTTTTGTTTGGTGGCAGTAATAGGATCCAAAGGACACTTCTGATGGCTTTGGGGATCATTAGGAACAGAGGCATCAGTCCCTTCAAAACTTCTGAGTTCTCATTCTCACCATTTGAGGGCCATGGGTAAGTTCTTAGATGCAAGCTCTGTTCTTTTTGTGTTGAGCTCCCAATCTAATTGGCTTTCCAGTCTAGGGTTAACAGGTCAGTCTAGATTAACAGGAGGCTTTAACAGAGCACTACAGAGGCCTTTTTGTTAGTCCACAGGCCCAGTCCAGGGATTTGTTGGTCTCCTTGAGCTGGCAGGCAGTTCCACCTGGAACCCAGGTCCTTAAGCCTTAGTTGGTCTGCAATCAGCATTTGTCGGAATCTTCTGGTAGAATCTCCTGGCCGTAGTTCTATTGGGGGAATTGCTAATATTGTGCACCAAAGGCATTCTTTTGGCCAATTCATATTACCATCTCTGGTTACTTCTGGTGCCCATAGTTCTGTTCACATCATATTCACATTAGTAGAAACCAACAGTAACTGGGGGAAGAATTCATAAATCTATTGTTAATGGGAATCTCAGAAGCCAAAGGTGAAAAAATTGACAGGTATAAGTCAAGCGGTTAAAAAGTATTAGAGCACTCACCTCCTAATTCTAAGATATACATGCCACCATACAACCCACTGGTACACCTCTCAAGTATTAATTTGGCTCCAGGAGACTCAAGGCTTTAGTTAAAGAAGTAGGATCCTAAATTTCAGGGACTTGAGTGTACCACCTTCTGGCATCACTGCTTATTTTACATCTTAGTATGATAGTCCTGGAAGATGGATCTGTGAAAATGGCAAAATATTACTAAGACAGTCTAGAATTACAACGGTCATTATGGGAAATGTTCCAGTTAGCAAGTGCACTTGAAAGCATTAGCTGCCAAATCAAACAAACAGAATGGATTACCTATTTTAATTGGCAGGTAGAAGTGTCCGAAAGTCTTCGATTCTAAAAGAACTTCACTGAAAGAGTCACTGCAAAAGGCTAAGGAAACATTAAAGACAGGAGTTAACTAAAAGACTGACATGACCCTAATATTCCCCTCTATCTTCCTTTCTACTCCGTGGAGACTAAAAGACTGCAAACAACAGATGACCAAGTTGTTAAAACACCCCTATATCTACCCTCAAAGGAGAGCCCCCAAATGGACGGCACCCAGGATTGATGGGACGCTAAGGGATTCTCTGATAAACTGCTACAAGTTACTCCCTTAAACAGCCAAGGAGAAACTAAAAATTAATAGGAAACATTGCAAAATCCTGGTAGATAATGGGGCTATTTCTCTACTTTGAACCCCACTTACTCTGGAGCACAGGTAGGATCCTGGCAAAACTCAAAAAGCCAGTGACGGGTGAGAATACATACCAGAATCAGCTATTCCAAATCTATGTGTTCAGTCATGAGAGGAAGGCAAAATGTCATGTGTCCCATCCTTTCTAAATCTAGATCACTTGGTTATTGATCCTTTCCCTCCCAACAATAACTATTGCTGACTTTTTTTCTTGTTTTGTGTCCTGAGAGCTTGGCCTGACAACTGTCACATGGGAAGGAAGGTCCCCCAAAATATGGTTGGACAGAAATGTGGGTTGCACTTCATTTGCAGGTAGGATCCTACTGATTGTTGCCAACTCTCAGGAAATTTGTCTAAGTAGCTATCTTTTGGCTATTTGGGGGGACATCTGTTGGATTCATGGGTCATTCACTAGTGCTAGAAATATTTATTGTTTGTCCCAGCTGAAACCTGACAAAATATTTGAAAGGATTTTTTTTTTTTTTTTTTTTTTTTTATGAGTAGGCTTATGGTCAGAAGTTGGCCAAACTGGGGGTTGATAATTGCTCTTCTTCAGGCCCTTCCCCTAAGCTAAAATGATACTATGTACCCATAAGGGAAGAAAAGCAACCCAAAGACAAGCAGCTCTAAATCTACAGCATAGTAATCTTTCGATTCCCATCTTCATTGATGATTTTCTCCCTGATATAAAGAAGCAAAGTGAAGAGAATGTAGTTGGATGGGTGGCAAATCCCTTATTTGTCCCTTGTTCAGGTTGCAACCCAATGCTTGAGGAATTAAAAACAACTGCCTTTGTGTTATAAATTGTTTACAAAAACAGAAATAGCACCTCTAGAAGCAATTCAAAGGCCACCTATCTTTTTTGATTAATCCCTAAACGTCCCGTATTCATCTCAAAAGGATTGTAGATATTGTAAAAGATTTGGATTTAGGGAAGAAAAGTCCTTCTTGGTATACCTTGCATTCTTTCTCTGTACCTTTTGTGATGTAAAATTATGTATTTTATCCTCTTTGGGAGGAAACAATGTCATTATTACAAGAAAAAAAGGGCTAATTGAAAACTAGGCCTATGAAAATCTTAAAACTCTTGCCACAACTGCTTCTGAAAAGTTCAAAGCATTTTAGCAGGTACCTTAACTTACTTCATCTTATAGAAACACAATGTGGATCACACTGTTCTTGTTTAAATTAGTGAGTTTTGCATTATCAAACCAGTTTTGGAATAAAGGTGAGGTTCAGTGGGGTGAGGTCCCAAGCCAATGACCAAGAATGAATTCTTGAAATGTCTTTGGTACAAAATGGTGGTTTATTAACATGCAGGGACAGCACCGGTGGACAGAAAGAGCTGCTGGCCCAGGGTGGCGAGGGGTGGCTGATTATATACTAAGGGGTTGGGTGAGGGAAGGAAAAGAGAGGTTTCAAAATGTTATCAGATTTCTAGAAATTTCATTTAATTTCTATGACACTTATATTAATAAAAGGCACCCATATAAATATAACCTAAGAGGGTTTAGCATTGCTTTTTATTGGTGATGTTTCCCATTTAATTTAACATATGGAATAAACCAGTTAGTTTAACATCTTCCAAATGGAAGACAAATCCTTTGAGATTTTGAAGAGAAATCAGAAAGTTTGAGGTCAATTCCATTATGATGAACTCACATCAGATATGTAACCATGAACATTTTTAGGTTTTTGTTGTTGTTGGCACATCTATAACATTTTATTCTGATACTTTTGCAAAAGGTGGATTCATGGAAAGGATCCTACGAAGTACTGTTGACCACGGAAACCATGGTTAAATTACAAGGTGTCAAGCCTCAGGCCCATAACTCACAACTGATTAAGTCTCGCCTGACATCTGATCCTTTGCAGAGATGGAGACTTCAAAATCAAATTGCTATGAAGACAAGTAGCCAATGTTAAGGTACACTGCTCCCTCCAAGCAGTCTGACCAATAATCTATCTTTCTATCCTCCTCTCCCTAATTTTTACGCTATGAAGGTCTTTATGATTATTTTGTCTACCTTTTGCCTTGCTCTGTCCTGGAAAGTTAATGCTATTGTTCAAATATATCTGGCCAGGGGTGCCTGGGTGGCTCAGTAGGTTAAATGTCTACCTTCGCCCCACGTCCTGATCCTAGGGTGCTGGGATTGAGCCCCGGGTTGGGCTCCCTGCTCGGTGGGAAGGCTGCTTCTCCATTGCCACTTTTCTGCTTGTGCTCTCTCTCTTTCTCTCTCAGATAAATAAATAAAATTGTTAAAAATATATGCATCTGGCCATTGCAAGGGGGATAACCCAACCTTAAAATAATTGGTAGGTTTGCCACTATACTGCTAATCCTGTAGTTCTCCCTGGGACAAACTGATTTCTAATGCCTTAGCTTCTCTGGAACAAACTCAGCCTCCTCTTCTTGATGTTATACTACCTGACCCTGGGTGTCCATTTCCCTGTCTTTGGGTAACAACCTTAAACCCAGGAAACCTTGCATCCAGGCTCTGTCCAAAGAATGGGACGTAATGCAAGGTTAACCAGAGTAAAAACTGCCTGGGATCTATAGATGCTTAAATTTTATAGATCTCCCGGGCTGTCACTTTTCTAGCTCTAAGTCACAGACACAAATGGGAAATATCAGGATGCATTCATGACCAAGTATTAGCTATTTTTGGCAGATTCCTATTTTCCTGGCTAGGAGTAAGTCCCAAAGAAGCTATGACCAGGAACCTCTGGTAAACTCTTGAAGATATTACAGAGTCTGCTGCTAAAGCAACAGCTGCCCAACAACTACAGAATCCCTAGATTCTCTGGCCAAAATTGTTATGGATACTAAGGAAGCCCCTGATTATTTTTTCAGTGGAGTAAGGAGGCATCGTGCTGTGGTGAACACCACTTGTTGCACTTGGACTGACATTTCTGGGGAAGCTGAGATTCAGCTGCACAAAGACCACTGAATAAGCCAGTTGGATTAAAAAAGTGAGTCCTTCAATGATGGCTTTCTTTGACTTCCTTGATTCTGATTGTTTTGGGTCGTGGGGACCGTGGCTTTGAAGTAAACTCCAGACACTGGGAATTACCCTACCTGTAATGATCACTGTAGCTTCATGAGTATGTTATATTCTCTCAAAAGCTTTAAATTCATGTTCACAGCCTTAACCACTAACTAAAAGGTCTCCCTAAAACTAGAATATCAGAAAAGGAATGAAGAAAACGACCAACTTAAATAATGTGAACCAAATACTGTAACTTGAGAATACCGCAAAGAGATTCAGCAAAAAACACTCCAAGAACTCCACAGTGGTGCCTTACGTTTTAATCTCATTCTGAGAGTCTGATCAAAAGTGTGGGACAGATGGTTAGGACAACAGGCCTGAGGGGCACCTGGGTGTCTGTTAGTTGTGTCTGCCTTCAGTTCATCTCCTAATCTTGTGGCCCTGTCTAGCCCCGAATTGAGCTCCCTGCTCAATGGGGAGTCTGCATCTCCCTCTGCCCCTCCATCCCCCTACTCCTGTCTTCCCTCTTTCAAATAAATAAATAAAATCTTAAAAAAAAAAGTTAAAGTTAAAGTTAAGCTTCCTAACACCATATAAAGGCTTAAAGTTTTGGCTCTTCCAGAAAGGCGGCCTTAAATCAATCAATCAGGACCTGCCTGATCAGCACTAGTTAGGTAATCTCCCCAGTAGATTCTGGCCATCCCCTAAAGGAAAGTAAGCTTGCAATAACCAACTGGCTTTTTTCCCTAGTGTAACTTCCTATTCCTGCTCCCATTTGCCTATAAAACTCAATTTGGACAGTTCCTTAGGGCTCCTTTCCATCTGCTAGATTGGGTGCTGCTTGATTTGTGACTCTTTGAATAAAACCAATAAGATTTTTAATTTTTAGTTTTTAGAGAGAGAGTGTGCATGTGATTGGGAGTGGTTATGGTGGGGAGGGGCAAAGGGAGAGAGAGAATCTCAAGCAGGTCTTGACTTCAAAACCTTGAGATTATGACCTGAACAGAAATCAAGAGCCAGATGTTTAACTGACTGAGCCACCCAGGTGCCCCAAGTCAATAATATTTTTATGATTTAATAATAATCTTCTTGTAAGAAAGTAATTTACCAATAACCCATGATGGGAAAGTACTGTTATTGACAAGGGATCATGTTAGGAACAAAGATGTCTAGTACTTTAACTATAATGAAAATTTTAAAGTAAGTCTCTCCTAAACCATTGTGACTTGGAGAAACATCCCAAAGATATTCCAAAAGCAATGACTGTTCATTATGGTGGGTTACAATAATAAAAATTATTAAACTTTGTTTGGGATTATTTTTCAAAAGAAAAAATATGTCTGCCCTTAAGTTTCTACCAAACAGGTCATTTTTTAATTTAGAGCTTAAAGACAACTATTTTAAAAGTTCAAACATTTTCTAAATAAATTACATGTATATAAAAAAATATATACACTTATATAATAAAGAACTCACCATTCTCAAAAAGTGAAGAACTCTAGACATGTTACTTCCTTGGAGACAGTCTATTCAACTTCCATAATTTAAAACAACTCCAACTCTGGGATCTGTTTATTATAGAAAAATTGATCCATAAATTTAAGTGAAATTTGTATATCATTAAACAATTTTTCCAAATAATTGACTACTGTTGAAATGGCCTTGTTAAGTTAAACAATTAAATTAGCATTTAATGAGAAAGAAAAAATTGTAGCCAATTAAAGACCAAAGCAAAAGACACAGTGCATTCATTTTTCAGCAATTAATTGATAACTTGCTTACCATGGGTAATCTAACAATTAACCAGGGAAATATCTCTAGGAAATAGAAAGCATTAATGTAAATGTGTTCTTGATTTATTCTTTTCAAATCCATTTACCACATTATCTAATCTGGCATAAGCAGAAAACCCCTAGGAAAAACACCTCTAAGCCTTCTGGTGTTGGGAGCTCTAATTGTTTTGGCAACACAAATTGTTAAAGGAATTCCTAAGGACACTTCTCAGCCATCACAAGCATCGGAGTTAAAACAAGGACAACAAAGCGTTTTCAAGATGCTGATCTGTAAGCTATAGACTGGCAGCTCTCAGTACATTTTCAACCTGTTTGACTGCTGCTGTACTAGAGCTTACACACCCCTGACAATGGCCAGAGCCATGCATGGTTATGGGTATCACACTAAACACCACCTACACCACCAAAAAAGCATATTGCAAGTGACTATGAGAGATGTCATTAACCTTGACTTTTCTTTAGTTTCTATTTTTAAAGTCATTTGTAAATTTTTAATTTGACCTTTTAGCATTATTTCAAAATTGAATGTGACCCAAAGTGGGACATTGTGCTGTATCATTATACCACTATTATGAATAGCTAAAGTAGAACTTAACTTTATAATTCCTGTGAGTGTGATTTAAGATATCTGCCTCTTCAGGTAAAATTTAAAGACTCATCCAGTTGTCCGGGTATTCAACTGGTGTCATTTATATGACATTTGACTAATGGTTTGTGTATGTGTGGAGGGGGAGGAGACAGGAAACATTGCTTTGACATAAATATCTAGATCAGGGTTTCTCAACTTGAGCATCATTGATATTTGGGGCAGAGCAGTTTCTCTCTGGTGGAGGGTGCTCTCATGCACTGTGGGATGTTTGGAGGCATGTTTTCTCCCCAGTAGATACCAACAGCAGCCCCCCAGTATGACAACCAAAATTTCTTCAGATGTTTCAGAGCAAAATTTCCAATAGCCTCTCCTTGAGAACCGCTGTCTAGATCATCACACAAGTATGAACCGCTTAGTTGTACATCATGTGGTTATGTAGGCAAAGCCCTGGGAACCACTTATTCACACTGATGTTCCCTTACTGACAGATTATGTACTTATATAATCACTTCTGGCTCTACTCAGGTTTTTCACTGAAAGAAGAGGGAATCTGTATACATGAAAAATCACCTGCAGGAGGCATATTTTTCTCTTCTTCAGGAATAGCCAAATCCGGTGTTCGACGAAGAAATTTATATGTTGCTAAAAATTTGTCGTTCATTTTTTAGAGGCAAATTGAATCTATTTGTCCAAAGGATGTGGCATTAATCACCAGGAAAATGTTTTTATATACACAAGATATCCTTATCCTGGGTTTTGAAATACAAAACAGTCTCACGTGTTTTACAGGAAAACAAGTCTGGTGTTGACTCATAGTTCATCTGTTTATGATACTGTCTTCATCTGGGCAGATAGTAGAGAGAAATTACATGAGTTCTATTAAGGTTTAAATACTACCCATCTGTCCCAATAGAACAGTCACAAAAAAAGATAATTTTTCTCCGTATCACCATTACCTTCAGTGTGTATGAAATTATTACCTCCATCTACAGAAAACCAATGGACCATTTTAACTATTTATTCCACTCAAGTTGTCAAACTAAAACAGAGTGAAAATGCCAGTAATTTACAGCTAGGTCTTAACGCGCTTCTAGCATATCACAGATGGAAACGCATCATAGACAGCTTTCATCAATAAGAGAAAAATAGCTGGCCAGACCAGGGTAGGCCAAAATCTATGTGGATAAGCCCTCGCCAAAAGGAATTCACATTTAAGTTTTCATTAAATATATTTTTTCCATCACTTTTCCTGCTGTTAAGGTTTGACAGTACTAATCTTTTATTTCTGCACCCTGAAGAGACCATCACTGGGTCTGGCACTGCAAAAGTATAGTCAACAAAATGTTAATTGAATAAACGGATCGATAATAGCTAATTCTGTTTTTATCAGATAAGACTGTGACTATAATTACACAGCAATGTGACTTGTATGTAGTGAGGCAAGGAAAAACGAAGTACATCTGTGATATTTTTTGGTCTCAAAAGTTAAAATACATTGACATTTATCAAAATAAGCATCTGCTTTATAAAAGTGCATAAGGTATAAAAATGTTTGTAAGCAGAAACACAGGTGAGACAAACTAGAGAATGATTCAAAATAGTTTAAAAACATACCTGAAAAACATACCTTAAAATACCTTTTTATAAAAACAATTTAAATGTAACAGGCTTCTAGAATACTTGTAAAATATAAAAATAGATGTTAAGGAATTTGCTTAATTCTCATAATTCCATTTCCCGGCTATAATACAGTTTAATATATTGGCTTACTTTACATAGAAACTGTTGCAGTCAGTTCACATAACCCAACAAATATATCTGATTCTTTTTTTTTTTTTAAGGATTTTATTTACTTATTTGACAGAGAGAGCTCACAAGTAGACAGAGAGGCAGGCAGAGAGAGATAGGGGGGAAGCAGGTTCCCTGCTGATCAGAGAGCCCGATGTAGGGCTCGATCCCAGGACCCTGGGATCAAGACCCGAGCCGAAGGAAGAGGCTTTAATCCACTGAGCCACCCAGGTGCCCCTATATCTGATTCTTTAAGTTGACAATATATTAGGAACATTTCTAATGTTTTAAATGTTTTTAATATTCGAACACATTATCGTGAAGATTTCACGGCAATGTACTGAGAACGGCATAACTGTATGTCTATTATTGGCTCTCTCAGTTTAAAAAATATTTAATTGCTAACTATGACCTTATTTAGAAATAGAGCAATTGCTCATGTAATAAGAGGAGGTCATACTAGAGAATTGTGGGCCCTCACACCATCATGACTGATGTCCTTTTTTAAAGGGGCAAAACTGGATGCAGAGACATACAGAGGTAAGATGATATAAACAGACACAAGAACACAGCCATCCACCAGTCCCGGGGGAGAAGCCTGGAACAGACCCTTCCCTCCCAACCTCAGAAGGAATCAGCCTTCCTGACGCCTTGATTTTGGGCTTGTGTTTCCTTGCATATTCTTCTAGCAAACTAACAACCAACCAACACTGCAGATCTCCCTACACAGAACTCCCTCTCCCTCGCCAGTCTGACCATACCTTGACTAATACTGAACAGTTTTATCAAGACGTTTTCACCTTTTACTGCCTTCTATTTCTTCCTGTCTATCCATCTCTATGTCCTTTCTTCCAGCCCATAGTCTTTGTAGGAGGCTTTTTTTTTAACTTAGCATTTTTTTAATTATCAAGACCATTAGAATAGTAACAAAAGCAATTACTGAATGGTTTCTATGTTCAGGCTTCATGCTAAATTAAACTCTTTACATTAATTATCTCCTTTATTCCATGTTAATGGACTCATGGACATGTGGTAGCATCTCTATCCTCTTCCTGTTTCGGCTTCTCACAGGGGTGGTGTCCTGTGTGTACTGGACATCTATTATGTGTTGAGGATTCTGCTACTCTGACAAAAATCTTGAAAAATGATCATGTCCCAATGTGGAGATTTAAACAGCTATACTCTAACTACTGTAGTCTTCAGAAAAGAAGATAAAAATTGGCAAAAATTTGGATAGCATTTATTCCAGGAATTGTAATTTTCTCTGAATTGAATTCCATTGGAATTTCTCTCAAATTTTCCCAGTATGTCAATTCACTGAATAAATCTCCACCCTCTCCGCGAGCTCTAAGGAGTCAAACATTAACTGTTCAGGCGGTCCAAAAGCCAAATGGGATGAGAATGTTGCCAGGTGAGTAACAGCAGGAGGCAAGGATGGTTACGCTGCAATCTGAGGGCGGAGCATGCAGCAGCTATTGGGAGTTGAGAAGCAGAGTCTGGTGGAAGCCAGACTAAGTCTGGTGGAAGACTCGGGTGTCTGGGCAGGTGACCGGGCAGTGAGTGCAGCAGGTGAGGCTGGCTTGGGCAGGCCACAGCCCACTCAAGGGACTGGACTGACAGAGCCGGGTCTGGGAACAGGGCAGCACAGAAGAGTGTGTGGTGAGGCAAGGGGGGATGTGTCAAGAGCAGAAAGGGAAGTTAATCAGAGGAGAATGGGCTGACAGCAGCCTTGGATTTTTGTCATTTAGGTTGCAGCTGCCGGTTAACGCAGGGCTCCTTTGGGGGAGACAGCTGTCAAAGCCTGATGTTAGCAAACCTCCTGTATAAGCACTATGCAAACACAGCCGGAGAGGAGTGTCACAGGGAGAACGAAGTTGTGGGTTTCTTCCTTTCCTTTTTTGCTCTCTAGAATCTATTTCTTCCTATCAGGGACAGAAATTGGATTCTACTCTGAACTCTTTAAGGGACCACCTAAGAAATGTGTACTCTCAGATTTTTAGGTTGGGAAAGATGGAAAAGCCTAAAGAACTCTGGTGTTTTAACTAAAGTTCTGAAGAGGGTGGAGACATGCATTTCTTAATTCATGCCCAGGTGTTCTCCATCTAGAATGCCTGGCCTTGGTTCATGCTTTGTAAGATTCTGCACCCAATTCCGATGCATAAGGTTTTCTCCCACACCATCAATCAGTTCTCAGGGACTAGCTGGGTGTCCTATGACTCAACTCAAATGTGACACCATCACCCCAAAATAGCATCAGATTCCACAGGTGAAAAGCACAGTCCTGCAAGGCTGCCCCCACATCAGATGCTACTCCCAAGTCCAGATTGTCACCTGTACTTCTTGACTCACTGGCCTGTAGAGCACAGCTTCCCGCATCTACCCTCTCTGGTTTGGTTACTTTGCTAGAATAGCTTACCAAACTCAATAACCCATTTCCTCATTAGAATACTAGTTTATTACAAAAGTTATTAAATGGTAAGAATGAACAGTTAGAGAAAGAGAGATACAAGGAGAGTTTTCCAACAAAGGAGTTTCTTCTGTCCTTGTGGAGTCAGGGACCTAGTACACTGGCATATGGAAGCATTTTGGTTTACTAAACTAGTAATTCTCTAAACCCCTTCCTTTTGGGTTTTTGTAGAATCTTCATTACTTAGACATGATTGAGTCCTTGGCCATAGGTGAATGATTCAAAATCTAGCCCCCTCCCCTCCCTAGAAATCATGGGGTAGGACTAAAATTTTCCAACCCTTCAATCATGGTTGATTCCCCTCAAAACAAGCTCCCATCCTTAGGTGCTTTCCAAAAGGCACCGGGCATAAAAGACACATTTATGGCTTATGGCTCTTTTCGTTTAGGAAGTTACAAGTTTGGGTTTTTTGTTTGTTTGTTTGTTTTGTTTTGTTTGTTTAGATTTTATTTGAGAGAGGGTGTGTGTGTGTGTGCATGAGCAGGGGGAGAGGCAGAGGAGAGAGAAAAGTTTAAATGGACTCTGTGCTGAGCACGGAGCCTGATGATGTGGGAGTGACCACAGCCCTAAGATCACCAGAGCCCAAACCAAAAGTTGGACATCCAACTGAATGAGCCACTCAGGCACCCCAGGAAGTTCCAAGGTTTTTCATAGCTTTGTACCACAAATGGAGATGAAGACCAAATGTATACTTCTTACTATAAAGTACAATATCACACTCTTTCAGTGTAGAAGATTTTCTTGTTGCTTTCTGGTTTCATTTTTTTCCTGCTAGAGAAACTACTAATGTTTTTCAAGTGTGACATGGATGTTTCATGCCTTCCCAGAGACTTTGTCTGTCTACTGCAAAGGCCCAGTGTCCTTTTATATACAGTATAACAAATTTTTTTTTTTTAATGCGTGAGGCTCAGTATTGAATTTGCTCAAACTGCAGCTGACAGCAACAGCCATAATCCAGTGTGTATTTCTTCTGGGAGTTCATTAATTATATTCACAACTGTGTAGCAGTAAAAGATTATGTGCTTGGATTTCCCTAGTTTGAAGTTCATTCATCTTGTATTCTGGTGGTGCTCCTTATGCTTGCCGCTGCCACTATTCTCTTCTCCAACCACACCCAATCAAAAACTAAACATTTGCAAAGCAACCAAATTTATTTATCTAGCAGATATTTATGTTGTATCCCTTCACTTCATTCAGCGAGGATTTTCTGCTAACTTAGATATGTAGAGAAAAATGGTTGTTTCCAACAGACTAGTCATCTAATTCATTCTTTCTTTTTTTTTTTTTTTTTTAATTCATTCTTTCAATCAAAATGCTCTGAGTGCTTCCCCCCCCTCCTCCTTTGTACCAGATGCTATGCTAGATGCTGGGAATATGGTGGTGAACAAAAACAGTCTCTGAGTGGCATTTACCAGGATGGGACTATAATTTAGTGGTAATAGCTGTAGACTTGAAGGTACCCTACGATTCCTGTCAGTTAAAACTACTGCATCATCACCCCAAGGCTGTACTTCCAAAGTCATTGAGCTTTATAAACAAGTCTCTGGGGAACCTTGCAATTGTCAATGGAAGTACCAGCACTGGTATATCAAAAGTCTGGGGCTGGGTTTTCCCAGTCCGTGTCTTGTACATGCAGTGTGATCTGCTGGCATCTTGTGTGTAATCAAATCCAGCCCCACCGCATTTCCTCTGATCCCGCAGCATGAGAATTAATCAGCTACACAATCCTTTTCCAATCAGAAAGGGAAGCTATACACAAAGACTTATTTTCCCAACGAATGTGTATAAGATCACCATTTTGTTCAAATATTCTGCTTTGGCTTAACACTTGATAATGCTGTGGTCTTAACAGCCAGCAGGCATGGCATTTGCCTCTAACACCCTGTAATCTTGGATGAATTTACTGAGAAGCTGTGCTCATTTGACTGTTAAATAAATCTTAAAAAACAAAATGAAACTTATTTGAAAGGGAGAGAGAGAAAGAGAGCAAGCATAGGGGGAGGGCCAGTGGGAGAGAGAGACAATCTCAGGAAGACTCCCAGTTAAGCCTGGAACCTGATGCAGGGCTCAATGCTATAACCCTGAGATATAACCTGACCCAAGGTCAAGAATCAGGTGCTTAATCGACTGAGCCACCCAGGTGCCCCATATGACAGTTTAGTTCTATGTAGCTGCAGGGCTTGCTCTCCAACAGGGATTGATGGAATCCTCCTACCCTTCAGTCCCACAGGGATGCCAGAGTCCTCGATCAAGTCCAAGGGAAGAACAGGCTCCTTCTCTCCTATCCCTCCCTTCCTCTCACACTGGCACAGTCCCGTCTGTATGCAAGGCACTAGGGATAGAAAGTTGGATAAGACACAGCTCTGCCTACTCTAGTAGGAGGACCCACAAGAATGTATCTCATTTTAATGTAACATAAAGAGTCAAAAAATTACAAATAATAGCAAAGCCCTGAATTTGTACTAGGACTTCAGGGTGGGATGAGGTTTAGTGATAGAAAAGCCTGTCATGGGTAACAGTCTAGCCATTATTTGATAATAAAAACAGCTTTGTATACTTATTGTGAATACAAAGCCAGATTTGAAACAGTATTACAACAAAGCAATACAGTACAGTGGAAAATGGTTCATGAAGGAAGTCGGTCAAGATTTAGTATTCTGGTGAACACAAAGGAGGAAGTGATCCGTTCTCATAGATTCTTGGAGAGGTGATATACTTGAGCTGAGTCTTGTGAGATTAAGTATAGACAAGGGAGTAATTTTAGGCAAAAGGAACACCATGAAAAGAGACCAAGAGAAAAAAGGCATTTAGGAATGAGGCAGTGTGGTGCATTTGCCTAATTCCATGTTCTTTATTGATACGGATAGTTGGATAGAGGACACGTTTTGGGAAAGATGATGGAAACGGGACCAAAATCATGGGGTATTTGGTATGTAAGACTGCACAAAGGAAACTGGTGTCATACAGAAATAACAAATCTTATTTTCCATGAAGCTTTATTAATAATTCAAAAAATGCAATATTGGGGGAGAGATGGGTTAAGGAGTGGAAAGGATTAAGGAGTGCAGTGGTGAGAAGCACCAGGTGTTGTATGGAAGTGATGAATCACTAAGTTGTATAGCTGAAACCAATATTATATGTTAACTGAAATTTAAATAAAAACAAAAAAATACAATTAATCATGATGTACATGCAATAAAGAGAGAACAACAAGATCAACACAGCTCTCCAGACTTCTCTTGCTGACTCAGGAGGTACTCAGACCAACATATTAAGTCATTAAGTAATGTATGTGGTCATATTATTTACATGAAAAGGAGCTGTTTTGTAGTCACAATTTCAATTTTATACTCCCATAGTAACATAGCTTAAGTGATGTTTTATAGGGAGCCATGTTCCATCAATCCATAGTATTCTAGGTTTCTTTACCATAAGTAGTCCTAAAAAGATTTGGTATCTCTTGCAAAAAGCATTCCATAGATAAGACTTCTTTGACTGGCAAATGACATTATTATACTTGCCATGGGGTCTATTATTATTATGTTACTCTCATACTTACAAGGAGATTGGGCCTCAGTACCTTCTTTCCTTCCTGGGTAATTACCTGCCCAACCTCCCCAACCAAGAAATGGAGAGAACGTTTCCTAGTATGCATTTAGACTACTATAAAGGCTGGTGCTATTTATAATGGACTCCAGAGACCATCTGACTCACCTGGTCACCTGGTAAAATGTGTATATCTGAGCCTTGCCCAGGATCTAAGGAATCAAATCTTTAAAGCTGGAGACCAGGGTTTGCATTTTAAAGATGCTCACAAAGGACTCAAGATGGCAACGTAGAAAGATCCTGAACTCAGACATACTGAATCTACAACTACATATGGAACAACTTCCTCTGGAAAAACAAAACAACCCCCCCCCATAAACAAACAAAAAGCAAAAAGCAAAAATGAAGCCAAAAAACCAAACACACAGTGAACCGGGTAGGAGGCTGGGGACACCATCTCACCGTAGACCTCCTCCCAGCTCTATTAACCCTCAACTGGAGGGAACTCAATATCCAGAGCTGCTTCTTGTGAACAGAAGGGTTTCAGCCCCACAGTAGACACCCCAACTTCAAGACCTACACCTGAGAAATGAATCCTCAAAACACCTGCTTCTGAAAACCAATGGGGCCACAAAAGTGGAAAGGCTCAAAAGGAATGGAGAAACTATTCTAAAAGGGTCCACACTCTTGGACTCACTCACCCCAGAGGCCACCACAAAGGCAGTCAGTTGAGAGGCACCCAGACTTTATGTGAAAGAGGTTTATTTGCATGTCTTCAATTGCCAATCTAAAGGGCTGGCATTTAACTTAACATATAGCTAGTGGCCGGGGTGCCTGGGTGGCTCAGTGTGTTAAAGCCGCTGCCTTCGGCTCAGGTCATGATCTCAGGGTCCTGGGATCGAGCCCCACGTCGGGCTCTCTGCTCAGCAGGGAGCCTGCTTCTTCCCCTCTCTCTGCCTGCCTCTCTGCCTACTTGTGATCTCTGCCTGTCAAATAAATAAATAAAAAAAAAAAAAAAAAAAAAAAAAAAAAAAAAAACATATAGCTAGTGGCCTGTTGAAATACTCCCTGGGCTTGGAGGGTGGTGGCTGCCAACTTTGCATACGTAAACCTTAGATTATTTCAAAATCCTATATTTTTTTTTTCTTTCCAGTGGGCACCATCTTTATTGTCCCTCTGCTTCTCTCCTGCAGGTTGGCACCATCTTTTTTTCCTTCCAAGGGGTTCAATTGTCACACTTTGTCTTTTTTCTAAGCCAGCAGGCTCCATTTGCATACTCTTCCACAGCTATGATTCAGAGCACCAGTATCTTCTGGAGAAACTTTTATATACATTCACGTCCCTGTTTTTTCTTTTCTTTTTTTTAGGATTTTATTTATTTATTTGATAGAGATCACAAGTAGGCAGAGAGTCAGGCAGAGAGAGAGGAGGAAGCAGGCTCCCCGCTGAGCAGAGAGCCAGATGCAGGGCTCAATCTCAAGACCCTGAGATCATGACCTGAGCCGAAGGCAGAGGCTTAACACACTGAGCCACCCGGGTGCCCCAACTTCCCTATATTTTTTAGTGTGGTCCCCCATCTTTGTAGCTGCCACCTAAGGGACAACCCTTGATCACCTAGCCCTAGGGACCTGGGAGGTTTGCATTTCTGGGGCTATTGTACTGTAACCATCAAAGTTCTGGGCAGACCACCACCTCCACAGCTCTGCAGACAGCAGACTAAAACACACATCGGGTCTTTCAAAACGTTTATTTGTCCAGGAGAAGTGGCCCTGTCTGGAGAACATCTAGGGGCCCACGGAGGGGCTCGAAGGGAATGGAGGCTTGTAGACAAAAATCTTTGTGCTCTCCTTCTGCCTTACTCCAGCTCACCAGTATCTCCTAGAAAAGAGCTTATACCCTTGTCTGCAGGTCCAACTTTTGCAACTGCTATGACAATACCTCCAGATACCTCCAGATCACTCAACTATGGTAAGCTGTGGAAATTATGCTCAGAGGACCCATAGGACTGCAACCAATGGAGAAAGTATTCTTCAACAGCTACCACCCTTAGGGCACAGCAAGATGCAATAGATCCAGGAGCTCAATATTTCTGTAAAATAAGCCAATAATTTATCATCATAGCTGTTGCCTGAGTGGAAAGATTCTAATTATACATGTCTAAGAGCTGACTGTGATCCTTTCAAGCGACCTGAAAGGATGAATGCTATCTCTGTGCTCTCTGCAGTGCTATCTCTGCAGTGTCCACAGCACCATTGTCTCTTGGAGGGAGCTCTTACACTTATCTGGAACCCCATTTTTGCTGACTGCCACCCAGAGGACACATCCAAATTGCCTGACTCTGAGGGCCAGTGGGAATACACTTGTAGTTCCACAGGACTGGAGATACCTAAATATTGTCTGAGTCTGGCCTCCAATGAGACTCAATCTAGATGCTAACTAACATCCTCCCCTTTGGGACACTAACAGGTCTCAGCATACCTTCAGCATTGGGAGCCATTAAAAATAAAATACAATGCTTAGTAAATTACAAAGGTGAGAGATAACCAAGACCAAGGTCAGTATTGAATAATAAGATTCATCGTCTACCCGAGGCCACTCATTCAAGACTGGGAGAGGTGGTTGCTTCATTTAGCATATAAAACAACATAGAGACATCAACAAAATGAAGAAAGAGAGGAACATATCCTGAATGAAGGGGCAAGATAAAACAACCTGGGGATGGGGGGAAGGAAACTAATGAAAATGAGATAATTACTTTAATTAATAAAGAGTTCAAAATAATAGTCATAAAGAGTTCAAAATAAAAAGTCATCCCCAAATTGGGAAAAGACTACAAATGCTGTGAGAACTTGAACAAAAAGATAAAAGATCTAAGAAAATATCAAAGAGAAGTCACAGAGTTAGTTATCGTATAACTAAACTGAAAACTAGAGGGGTTCTATAGCAGACTAAACAAAGCCGAAGAAAGGTTCAATGAATTCTTAGACAAGGAAATGGAACTCCCCCAGTTGGAGTAACAGAAAGAAAAAAATGAATGAAGAAAAGTGAAGATAACATGAGACTTATAGAACAACATCAAGGAGAGTAGTAGTTACATTATAGAGGTCCCAGGAAAAGAGAAAGAAATAGAGGCAGAAAATGTATTTGAAAAAGTAATGAAAGTATGAAAACTTCCCTAGCTCAGGTAACAAAATAGGCATCTAGATCTAGGAAGCCTAGAGATTTCCAAAATTGGAAGGGACTAAAAGAGACCCATACCAAGACAAATTATAATTAAAAATTAAAATGTTAATAGTTAAAGACAGAGAATCTTAAAAACAGCAAGAGAAAACTTGCTGCACATAGGGGAATTCACAAAAGACCATTTTTTTTGTTTCTTTGCTTTTTTTTAAAAAAAAGATTTTATTTATTTGAGAGAGAGTACACAAGTTGGGGAGAGAGGAAAGGCAGAAGGAGAGGGAGAAACAGACTCCCAATTGAGCAGGGAGCCTCACATAGGGCTCCATCCCAGGACCCTGGGATAATGACCTGGGCCAAAGGCAGATGCTTAACCCACTGAGCCACCCAGGTACCCCAGTTTTTTGTTTTTTTATTTTGTTTTTGGTTTGTTTTTAAGAAAAAATGCAAGCCAGAAAGGAATGGCACATAATGAAGAATACTCTATCTGGCAAAATTATCATTCACAATCAAAGGAAAGATAGTTTTCTAGACAAAAAAAACTAAAAAAGTTTATCACCACTCAACCAGATTTACAAATAATATTAAAGAGATTTTTTTAATCTATAAATGTGCTAACAAGTAACAAGAAAACATATTAAAGTATAAATTTCATGTAGGAAAAGTAGTAGACTAATCATATAAAAAGCTAGCATGGGTTAAAGGACAAAAGCAGTAAAATTAACTACAGTAATTAATGGATACACAAGCTAAAGAGATGTAAGATGTGATTCAAAAATATAAAATAGAAGGAGGGCAAATTAAAAATGTAGAGCTTTAGAACGTGTTCAAGCTTATGTTATCAATTTAAAATAGACTGCAGAATATATAAGTGGTTATATGTAAGACCCAGAATAACAAGACAAAAACCTATAGTATAAAGAAAGGCATATAAGCATGCTGATAAATAAAATCATCAAACCACAAAGAATGGGAGTTAGAGAAGTAGATAGGCACACATAAGAACTACAAAACAGAAAACAGTTAATTAAATGGCATTAAGTACAGACAAACCATAAGACACTCTTAATCTTACAAAACAAACTGAGGGTTGCCAGGAGGAGGTGGGTAGGGAGAACGTGGTTGGGTTATGGACATTGGGGATGGTATGTGCTATGGTGAGTGCTGTGAAGTGTGTAAACCTGGCAATTCACAGACCTGTACCCCTGGGGCTAATAATACATTATATGTTAATTAAAAAATAAAAATTAAAAAATGGCATTAAGTACATACCTATCAATTAATTTAAATGTAAATGGACTAAATTCTCTCATCAAGTGATACAGTGTAATTCAATGGAATGTTTTTTTAAAAAGACTCATCCATTTACTGCCTACAAGTCACTTCAGATCTAAGACTATACATAGACTAAAAGTGATAAAAAATGATATTCTATCAAATATAAAACAAAAGAGTATGAGGGTATAGTTATATCAAAAAAGTAGACTTTCAAAAAAAGACTGTAATAATGGACAAAGTCATAATAACATGATAAAAAGGTCAATCCAACAACAGGATATGTATTTTAAAATATATATGTACCTAACATAAGAGCACCTAAATATATAAAGCAAATATTAGCAGGGAGAATTAGAATTAGAATTAGAAGAATTAGAATTAGAATTAGAAGGGAGAACTACAAAACAATCCAATAATATAAAGGGACTTTAACATCCCACTTACATCAATGGATAGATATCCAGTCAGATATCAGTAAGGAAACATCAGCCATAAACATTACACCTGATAGACTTAACAGATATATGCAGACCATTAATCCAAAGACAACCGAATACACATCCCTCTCTAATGTATCTGAAACATTCTCCAGGATAGGTAATATGTTAGGCCACAACATAAGCCTTAATAAATTGAAAGACTGGATTCATACTAAGTCTATAAGCCATACTACCTTGAATGTACCTGATCTCATCTGAAATCATACCAAGCACCATTTCCAACTGCAATGCTATGAAATTAGAAATCAGCTACAAGGGGCACCTGGGTGGCTCAATTAGTAAAGCATCTGCCTTCAGCTCAGGTCATGATCCCGGGGTCCTGGGATTGAGCCCCAAGTTGGGCTCCTGGCTGAGCAGGAGAGCCTACTTCTCCCTTTCCCTCTGCCCCTCCTCCTGCTTGTGTGTGCTCTCTCTCTGTCAAATAAAATATATTTTTTAAAAAATAAGTTACAAGAAAACTGGAAAACTCACAAATATGTGAAGATTAAACAGCATGCTATCAAAAAACAATGGGTTAAAAAATAAATCATAAGAGAAAAAAATCAGTACAACCTAAACTTATGAGATGCAGCAAAAGCAGTTATAAGAGGGAAGTTCTGATCAATAAATACCTACATCAAGAAACAGGAAAACCTCAAATAAACCACTTAACACCTCAAGGAAATAGAAAAAAAAAAGGGGGCAAACACAGCCTAAAGTTAACAAAAGGAAAGAAATAAAAAAGATCAGCATTAATAAATAGAGACTGAAGAGACAATAGAAAAGATCAGTGAAACTATGAGCTGGTTCTTGGAAAAGAAACCAAATTGCCAAACCTTTAGGTAGACTTACCAAGAATAAAAGGTAGGACTCAAATATATAAACTCATAGATAAAAGAAGAGACATTACAACTGTATTTCTTTATAGAAATACAAAGGATCATAAGACTACTGTGAACAACTCTACACAAATTGGACTGCTTAGGAAACATGAATGAATTCCTAAAAATGTACAACGTACCAAGAATGAAAGATCAAAAAACCCTAGAAAAACTGAACAGATCTATTACTAGTAAAGATACTGCATTAGTAACCAAAAACCTACTAAAACACAAAATCCAGGAACTAGAAAGCATCACTGGTTAATTCCACTACACAGTCAAAGGATTCACAACAATCCTTCTTTAACTCTTCCATGACAGGAAAAAAAAAAAAAAAAAAAAAAAAAGAGGAAGAAACATTCCCAAACTCATTTTATGAGGCCAGAATTACCCTGACACACAAAAAAAAGACAAGGATGCCATTGGAAAAGGATACTACAGGCCAATGTTCCTATGAGCATAGATGCCAAAATCTTCCACATGGTGTTAGCACACCAAATTCAACAACACAATCAAAAACTCAAACACCTGAAACTAACATATGTCATCGGTCAATTATACCTTAATTAAAAAAAAAATAAGCTCACAAGATAATTCTTAGCTAATGTTTGGTATTTCAATAATGAATGTTGGAGATATTTTAAATGAGTTTCAACATTTGAACTGAATCTCAAATTTTGAGATTTCCAGTTCCTTAAACTAAACAAAACTAGTATGAAAATTGAGATACCAATCTGGGAGATAAGGAATAAAATGTCTAGGGCATACTGCCTGTCTAAGACTCCTAGAATGAAAAAGATGGAGTGAAAAGTATTTCTTTTTCTAATCAGAGCTCTGACAGTTCCACTGGTTTTGAAGAAATTAACCTTTCAGTAACACACATTGATTACCAGCATTCTGTGGTGGTTCTTCATGACTAACTGAAATGCACTTTGGTATAAAACTACCCTTTATCCTAATAAAACAATTGAAATGTGCTTGATATACCATTTCAAGGCTAAAATTCAAATATTTTAGAGCAGATATTAAAAATACCCTTGTTGAGTTATCTTTATATTTAGAAATAAACCCATTGCCCTAATATTTAGTCCATTGTTTGTTTTTTGTCTGGTGGCACTGAGAGAAATAATAAAACTGAAGTGATGATAAAAATAATTGTTATCTACAGTGTATTCTGGCAGTCAAATTCATGGGCTTCGTAGCTAGTCAGCCACAGATCAAATTCCAGATCAACCATATTCTCATTGTATGATATTAGGCAATTTGACCTTTCTAAGCATTAGTTTCCACCTTTGTAAACTGGGGTTAGTAATAAAACCTACCTTTAAATGTTGATACATTAATATGAGAGCAAAGAAACCAAAGTAAGTGTTGAGCACTCAACAAACAGTAACTGTTATTAGAGTCATCGGATATGTATTTGTAGGACAGGTGATTTTAACCTACTCACATTAATTTCTCTCTTCTGTAGTAGACAAAATGTTTCTTTTCTTAAGACACTGCCAGTTTCCCTATTCTATGTTTTCTTGGTAGGGCTGTGAATCGAGTTGTCTTTTCTTTAAGAAGTGGGTGCATGACCCATAGGAATTCACTCATGATCTTCCTAGAAGGAACTGACTCTTAAGAAGAGAAAATATTTGGAAAAGAAACATTTAGGATAATCCATGAAGAACTTATCCCTATTCTTCCTATGCTGTTCCTTGATACTGGTTATATTTCTCTATCCTGTCTTAGATTTGATGAGCTACCCAGATTTACTTAACACATTCATTTTTATTTTCAATAGAACAGGTTTTTGATATGTACAACCAAAGTCCCTCAATGATATATCAATATTCATGTTTTAAGTATGTATCAATTAACTCTGTATACTAAAAGCTTATAGAAATTTGGTATTTTCATTTGTCCACCTTTTCTTCTTACTTTTTTTTTTTGAGACTAGCACAAGTGGGGTTGGGATGGGGAAGAGGGGAGGAACAGAGTGAGAGGGAGAGAGAGAATCTTAAGCAGGCTCCAGGCCTAGCATAAAGCCTGATGCAGGGCTTGATCTCATGACTCAGAGATCATGACAAGCTGAAACCAAGAGTTAGATGCTTCACTGACTGAACCACTCAATCACCCTCCTACTCTTTCATTTAAACTGTAAATTTATTCTAATAGTATTAAATACTTTGCAAGCATCATTTTTAATGAGTCCATGTCCTTCCACAATAGAGTTCTACCATACTTATTTCACTATTTCAACATAACCGATATTACCAGTTTTTGCTTTTGTAAATTAAGTACAGGGATGTTTGATGATTAATTTTAATGCAACCTCACCAACTTTGTATTTTCTGTTTAAACCAAATCATGCCAGAGTGAATAAAATTGCGAATCCCTCAACCTCATGACAGTGGCACATGTTCTGAATATCACAGACTTTCTCATAGCCCTTTCAGCTTGCCCCAGTAAGCTACCAACCACATGCTCCATTTACTTGACATTGGCATCTATCTCAAGAATATGGGCAGATATTTGGAAATGTTTTTGTAATTTATAATTATAAATAAATTTCAATAGACAAGTGTTGGGTATCAAAATGTCCTAACACCTATTGGAAATAATCTCTAATTTTGAAAAAAAAATTATACTAAGATAGACCATCACAGAAAGTATTGTACTCTTTAGTTCACCAACTCTGCCTATACTCCTAAAACTGGCTTTGCACCATGGAATCCAATATAAAACTAAAGAAGCTGAGAAAATTGGTCCAATGAGAAGTTTACACTAAAATGTATTTCAGGAAACAAGGATGCCAACCAAAAGGTCGACTTGTAATCATCCTAAATAGATTGGTGACTATGTCTTCCTTATGCTACAGAATTACCATATTTTTTATGCTTTAGAATCCTCAGTTCATTCTGAAACCGAACCCAGAGAGATGATTACTTTTTATAAATGTAGACATTCAGGGTTCAGGTGGCTCACTGTGCATATAAAAATCACAGAAATCTGTTACAGTTCATATAGCATTCCATTTTTGGAGAAGGCCTAGTGAAAGTCTTCATGTGCAGAGAGGGAACATGATTTGAGTTTGCTATTGTTTGAAGTTTCTTAACAAGTTCTAGAAATGGTAACAGTACATTTTATTAACCCAATTAAAGCAACTTCTTGAAACAATTCTGGTAATTCGTATATTTACTGGGCATCATAAATTCATTTCAGTATTAACTGAAATTCAAATTCACTTCATTATCTTCCATTTGAAAACCAATAACACATTTATTTTGGGGAATAGTGGAATAAGATTAAGTGAATCCAATTTTGATTTTGTTAGATTTCTCCAAACCAGGTCTACTTTTCTTGGCATGTGTTACCCCTCTGCCTCTTCCTTTTGATAGACTGATATTTTTCATTGTTTCCAGGAATGTCAAACCCACAAACATATTTACTTAGTGTCATCAATTTCAACAAAGTATCAATGACTTAATCTGTCCGTTTGTTATTTTCACCCATCTCTTCAATCACTATTATAGAATATTGAATCCCTGATATATTTAAATAAGCTGTTAAATAAGCTGTGTTTTGTTCACAAGACCCCTTTAGACTCCTAAAAATTACTGAGGACCCTAAAAAGCTTTTGTTTATGTGAGTTACGTCTATTGATAATTACCAATTTAGAAATTAAACCTGAAAAGAAATTGAATTATCTCCTAACTCGTGTAAACCAATTATATGTAACAATAATAACAAATGTTGTATGAAAAATAAAACTATATTCTAAAGCATAGAACTAGTGAGAAGAATTGTGTTTTATATCTTTTTAATCTTTTTTGGACTCATATCTACTTCTGCCATCAGTTTGTTCAAATATGTTGTTTTGGTTGAAGCAAATGAAGACAATCTGGCCACATACACAGAAGTAGTTGGGCAAGGGAAAAGAATATTTTAATATCCCATTCATAGATAATTGTGAATAATCATTTTAGGTACTCAGCAAAACCTGAAAAATGGTTGTTTCTAAAAGGTTAATTGCAACGTGGAACCTGAAATCATATCAGTGCACTGAAGTCCTGTCAATCCTCTATTTCATTAATATCCCTTGCTCTCTCTTGTATTTTGACTATATCTTTTATCCACACAAATTTTTTTAACATCATGCAATGATCTCTTAAGCAATATTGATTTTACTCTGTTAAATATATTGCTAAAGACAAAATATTTTAAGACGTTAAAGTGACAAGGAAGAATTTAATTGGGATGATAGAAACAGGTTTTGAGATCATTACAATAGGGAGTAGAGATCAGGCTCAATTCTGAATATAGCACAGACAACTGTGGATTTATATTCATTGAGCACAGCAAAAGAGTCAGTGGATGAAAAATTACTAAAAGCATACCTCAAAGGTAGGGAGATTATTGCTTAACCAACTTAAAGGACTTCTGCTAGAGTCAGGTCAAGGGCTTATGCATCAAAGGTGAGGAATAAGGCACCTTATCAGATACTGAGGACAATCAGATATGAAGGGATTCTTGATAAACTGACCCATCTTTTTTTTTTTTTTCAAAGACCTTATTTATTTGACAGAGAGATCACAAGTAGGCAGAGAGGCAGGCAGAGAGAGGGGGAGAAGCAGGCTCCCCGTTGAGCAGAGAGCCCAATGCGGGGCTCAATCCCAGGACTCTGAGATCATGACCTGAGCCAAAGACAAAGGCTTAACCCACTGAACCACCCAGGTGCCCCAAACTGACCCATCTTAATCCTGCCAAATTGAACCATACAGGCATCACAAGAATGAGGGTCAAGATTGAGGTTTAGCTGAGAAGAGGGCTAAGAGGGACCTAATGATTGTTAAGGAATATTTGTTAATATCTTCAAAATATTGACCTATTATATATTGTCAGAAAATCAGTATTGTTGATATCACAACTACATTTATCAAAAGTCTTTAAGTATTGGAAAGCTGTGGTGTTTTCCAATATTCTAACTTGTACTTTAAAGTTGAAATTCTAAAACTGGCAATGAATAGCATTATTTTTTTCCCTTGAGGTAACAAGTTATTTTTTTAGACAATGTCTGTCAAATACCTAATGCTGAAAATCATAGTTTGTCTGATGTTCTTTCAAGTAAAAATAATATTTCATGAGAAAAGTGGCTAGTTCAGCTGGCAACCAAAAAAATTATGAAGAGCTCCATCTTGATATAGCTATCACATCTCAGTGCAGCATTTTTTGGGTACTTCCAGGGGTATCATGTTAAAGTGTTAAAATATTAAAACAAAGTGTATTTAAGGGTTAAGATTAATTAATTAATTAATTAATTAATTTTTTTACTGTTTCATCAAGGACAGCCTTAATGAAACTGGAAGCTTTTTTTTAAGGTGCAAGAGCATTTTGATGAAGACTACAATGGATAGTAGTATAGTTTGATTCCACTATTTTGATTCATGCTAAGGTGCCAGAAGTTTTATCCACCATTGCCTTTGCTCCAATTAATGCAAATGTTAACCAGTGAAAAAAACAACTACCATCTTAATATTGTTAGGAAAACAGTTTGATCTCATGGACCCCTTAAAAGGGTCATGAAGACTTCCAGAATATGCAAACCATATTTTGAGAACTGCTGATTTAGACTATCAAAAATTGGGAACTGATTTGCATTATACTATTATATGCTAATTTTTACTTTAATTTACTGGGGGGAGTGGTTCCTTAGGTTGATCCAACACCTCTGTCCTGGGAGAGGAAAGGGACTGGATATTGAGTTCAACAGCTGATGGTCAGTGAGTTAATCAACCATGCCTATGTGATGAAGCCTTATAAATACCCACCAGGATGGTATATGGAGAACTTCCAGGTTGGTGGATACATTGAGATTCAGAGAGAATGGCATAGTTGGAGAGGGCATGAAGTTCCACACCCCTTTCTCCATACCTTGCCCTGTGCATATTTTCCATTGGACTGTGCCTGGTTATATCCTTTTATGATAAAATCATAATATAAGAAGTAAAATGTTTGAATTCTGTGAGTGTCTCTAGCAAGTTAATTGAACCAATGGTAATCACTGATTTATAGCCAGTTGGTCAGATGTTTAGGTGACAACCTAGATTTGTAACTGGCATCTGAAGTAGGGGTGGGTCAGCATTGCAGGGACTCAGCTCTTAACCTGTGAGATACGATGCTATCTCCAAGTAGATGGCATCGAACCTGAGAAGAACTGTAGAGCTGCTTGGTATGGGGCAAAAAACCTCAAAACACGCACTGGAATTGGTGTGAGAATTGTCCTATATAAAAACGGACAACTTTACCAAAGTAATCAGCAAAAGTTTTATTTTCATACCTTCTATCATTTGGATGGATTCATAAAGCTCTTATTTTCTAAACACAAATAGAAATAGTACCTAAAAGTTATAATGCTTTGAACTTGGTATTTCTATCACTGGTAAAGACTGCCTGTATGCTGCTGAGTTGTCTACAATGTACACTCCCTGTCACTCTTTGGCTTTAACAGACCAACCTCCCAATTTAAGAGACTTAAAAATTACCATGGTCTTTGAAAGAGACCTAGTTTAGGAGTTTAAAAAATTATTCAGAGATGAGTTTATAAATTTATGAGTGATGAAGAATTATTTTAATGTAACTCATGATCACCAATTTGGAAACAACCTTAAATGTTTCAAAATACAGGAAATTTTTTTAGATAATTTACATTAAAAGGGATCATGAGATATTTTGCATACATTAAAATGTTTTGAAAGATAAGGAAATCCTCATATTATGTACCTTATTAAAATGAAGGATATAAGATTTCATATTCAAGGTAACAGTTGTGTTGGAAAAATAAATGCATAGAAACTCATAAGAAAAAAATGCACTAAGTTTAACACTGTTACCTCAAATAGGTTTATGGATAATTTGCTTTTGTATTGTACTTGCCAATATTTTCCTTTTTTTAAAAATTGAGTGTATATGTTATCAGGGGAAAAAAATTAATAATATACTGGAAGAAAAAACTAAAAAGAGGGTACAAACAGTTAACTAGCCAGTGTAATTGAGAGATCAAAAACAGTTCAAGAACTATTATTAAATATTTAACATGCCAGCCTACTTTTTACTGACTTCTGTCACCCACATCAAGCCTAGACTTTGTTAGTAATTTTTCTCCCATTGGAGTGCATTGTAGTAGAACTAATCAAAGCAGCTGTACCCTGACTCTCCTAGAAGGCTGTCTGTCTCAGTTTCTGCCAGTTTAAGGCAGGCTACATCATCATTTATGCACTCTGAGATTCCAACAACTATTTCCAACCATGTAATGATCAAGAGAAAATTCTGGAAGAATTTCTAGACTTCGTGGCAAAATATTTCCTCAGGCCCATCTGATGTTGGTGCAGCCAAGGTCACAGTGGGATACAGCGTATATCACATAAGGCTGGAGCAAAGCTTGTAGAGGTAGTCATCAGTGCTGAATAAACTTGGTCTATTTGTTTTTTCCTGTATTCACACTTTGCCCTGTGAAATGATGCTCTGCCATCATGCTCCTTTAATAGCTACAGAGATATCTGGCTCCATTCATTACTGAAGAGAACTCTACATTTTACCTATGTAAGGATTCTTTGGATACCAAAATCCAGAATATGGCTTAAACATATCTTTACTTTTCTTCTATCACCTCCCTGCCTCTCTAATAGTACCCACATGTCCTTCTTGCTTGACCCCTTTCCTCTTTGATTATACTTTTTCCTTTAGATCTGGCTTCTTAATTCTATTGCCATCTATTATGAGTAAGCTAGAAAGCTCCATACTTGCAGTTGTCCCAATTAAATCAATTTTCTGGGACCTATACATTCTTTAGAGTGGACTTATAACAGAATTTTTCTCCTGCTAAAATTGATCACTATTAGAATATTTCTCTGGACTACAGTGAGGAAGAATTAGTTCAATTGTATACAGGACCATTGTTTCAGAGATTCAAAACAGCCTTCTAATAAACAATCCCAAAATTTGTATGGAAAGACAAAAGACCCTGAATAGCTAAAGCAGCAGAACAAAGCTGGAGGCATCGCATCCCCTAATTTCAAACTATAGTACAAAGCTACAGTAATCAAAACAGTAGAGTACTGGAATAAAAACAGACACATAGATCAATGGAACAGAATAGAGAGCCCAGAAATAAACCTGTGTATATGGTCAATAAATTTTAACAAAGGATCAAATAATATACAATGGAGAAGGGACAGTCTCCTCAATAAATAGTGTTGGGAAAACTGGACAGTCATAGGCAAAAGAATAAACCTGGACCACCAGCTTAGACCATACACAAAAGTTAACTCAAGATGCATTAATGACTTGAATGTGAGAGCTAAAATTATAAAACTCCTGAGGGGAAAGAAAGAGGCAGTAAGTTAGTAAGTTCCTTCACTTAAGTCTTGGCAATGTTTTTGTTTTTTTTGTTTTTTTTTTTTTTTTTTTTGGATCTGACCTCCAAAGCAAAGGCAACAGAAGCAAAAACGAATAAGTGGAACAACATCCAACTAAATTTTTTAAATAAAACAGATGAAGGCCAAGATGGCAGAGGAGTAGGAGACTGAAATGACATCAGGTCCCAGGAGTTTAGCTAGGTAGTTATCAAACCATTCTGAACATCTACAAACTCAACAGGAGATAGAAAAGAAGAGCAGCAATTCTAGGAACAGAAAAGTGACCACTTTCTGGAAGGTAGGACTGGCAGATAAGTGAATCCAAAGTGACAGGAAGATAGACCATCGGGGAGGGGCTGGCTCCTGGCAAATGGTGGAGCAACAGAGCACAAAATCCAAACTTTTAGAAGTCTGCTCCACTGAGGGACAGTGCTCCAGAGGCTAAGTGGGTGTGGAGCCCTCATGGGGACAGTGTGGTCTCAGGTCCCGCAGGGTCACAGAAAGATCAGGGGTATCTGAGTATGACACAGCTCCCAGGTATCAGAGTGGGGAAGCCAGCTACAGAGATGGAGCCAAGGAGTGAGCTCTCAGCTCGGGGTTACCTTAAACCATGATCTAAGGCACAGTCAGGCCACTGCTCTTCAAGCAGGGACCCCACAAGTGGCAGATCCAGGAAGACTCATCTTCCTCTTCTGGGAGGAGCAAGCAGTACAGCAGGAATCTGCTGGGTTTGAAGACTCCAGGCAGGGCTGTGTGCCAGAGACAGAGATGCTTGGTCACAGGCCGGGTGAGCATGGAGCGTGGCCAGAGACCAGGGAGACAGAGGGGATGGACTGCTTTTCTCTGAGGGTGCACTGATGAGTGGGGCCCTGAGCTCTTGGATACTCTGGGCCAGATATTGGGAAACCATCATTTGCATTCCCATCCTCCAGAGCTCTATGGAAAGTGTTCAGGGAACAAAAGCTACTGAGAGTGAACCCAAGCACATTACTTAGCTTGGCGCCTGGCAAGGGCAGTGCAATTCCACCTCAGGCAAAGACATTTGATATTCACCGCAACAGGCCCCTCTCCCAGAAGATCAGCAAGAACATCTAGCCAAGGCCAAGCTCACTGATAAAGGAGAACAGCAGAATTCCAGAGCGAGGGGAAAGCAACACATAGAATCCATGGCTTTTTTCCCATGATCCTTTAGTCTTGCAAAGTTAAATTTCTATTATTTTAATTTTTTCTTATTCTATTTTTTAAAATTCTCCTCTTTCCTTTTTTTAACATTTTTAAACTAGTTTATCTTAACAACATCTCTCTAAAAAATAAAAAAAAAAGATCTTTTTAAATCTTCATTGTTATAGTCAAAGTTTATCCCTTCCTTGTATTAACCTGATTTTTTGTATACATATAGGTTTTTTTTTTCTTTCAAGTTTTGGGTACAGTTTCTTCTAATAGATCAAAATACACCCTAAATCTAGCACATGGCTTTGTTCTAGTCTCCAGCCTAAGCACATTCTTTCCTCTTTTTTCTAGTCTCCAGCCTAAGCACATTCTTTCCTCTTTTTTCTTTTCTTTTTCCAACCAACTTATCAATTCCTTTTTTAGAATTTTTTTTCTTCAATTTTCATCTTTATAGTCATATTCTATCCCTTCATCATGTTTATCCTTATTTGTGTGTGTGTGTGTATTTATAAAGAAATATAAAACATACATGTTTAAATATAAATATAAATATAAACATACATGTTTAAATATAAAACATACATGTTTTAAATATAATAAAACATGTATGTTTTATATTTAAACATATATATGAACATATGTTTTATATTTCTTTAAAATTTCAAGAGGTATTTTTTTTTTCTGAGACCAGAATACACACAAAATCTGTGGCTCTGTTCTATTCACCAATCTGATTATGTGTGTGCGTGTGTGTGTAAAAAATTTTTTTTAAATTTTTTTCCCCTTTCTTCTTCTCCCAGTTTTGGGTCTCTTATGATTTGGTTGATGTACATCTTTCTGGGGTCTTTGCCACACCTCTTTCATATATTCTTATCTGGATGAAATGAGAAGGCAGAAAACTCACCACACACACACAAAAAAAGAATAAGAGGCAGTACTGAAGGCTAGGGACCTAATTAATACAGACATTGGTAATATGTCAGAATGATGATTTTCAAGGTGCTACCTGGGCTCAAAAAAGTCATGGAAGGTATTAGAGAAACCTTTGTAGAGAAATAAAATCCCTTTCTAGAGAAATAAAAGAACTAAAATCTAACCAAGTTGAGTTAAAAAAAAAAGCTATTAAAGAGGTGCAATAAAAAATGGAAGCTCTAACTGCTAGGATAAATGAGGCAGAAGAGAGAATTAGTTATATAGAAGAACAAATAATGGAGAATAAAGAAGCTGAGCAAAAGAGAGACAAACAACTACTGGACCATGAGGAGAGAATTCTGAGAGATAAGTGATACCATAAGATAAAACAACATTAGAATAATTGGGATCCCAGAAGAAGAAGAAAGAGAGAGAGGGGCAGAAGGTATACTGGAGTAAATTATAGTAGAGAATTTCCCTAATATGACAAAGGGAACAAGCATCAAAATCCAAGAGACACAGAGAACCCCCTTCAAAATCCATAAAAGTAGGTCTGCACTCCAACATCTGATAGTAAAACTTGCAAGTCTTAGTGACAAAGAGAAAATCCTGAAAGCACCTTGGCACAAGAAGTCTGTAACAGGGGAGGAGGGGCAAGATGGCGGAGAGGTAGGAGACCCTGTTTCAATTAGTACCCTAAAGTGAGCTAATTATCTACCAGAACACTCTGAACACCCATGAAATCAGCCTGAGATGTAGGATTATACACTTCTGGATCTCTACAGGGGCACAAGATGCCAGTTGAAAGGTAATGCATACTGGGAATGATTGGATTGATATGAGAGGATAAACAAAAGGGGGAGGGAGCCACCAAAAGTGACCCATTTGAAGGTAATACCCCAATATCAGAGTGTCCTGTGACTGGGGACCAGTATTACTTTGGAGTCTGGTTAAAAGCGCTCAAAAAGAGCAAAAGATCTTAAGGGGCATCAGGTGGAATCGGGCAGTCATGGGCATGGGCCTAAACCCACAGACAAGGACGGCCACAGTCGGCAACCACCCATTCCAGAGAGAGTGTGGCTGAGCCCCCCAGGGCTGCATGGCTGGCATCATCGCCACTCCTGCCCCCGCATGAGGTAGTCTGATGACAGTGCCAGCCTGTGCTACCTAGAACTTTTACGCACTGCACAACTAGGGACTGACCCACTCCTTGCTGTCCCTGAGAAAGCTCCGCCCAGGAGTTAGCTGCTGGTCCCTAGGACTGGTCGAGGGTCTGGACTCTCCCAGCTTCAGTGCAATCACCCAAGCTGGCAACCTGAGGTCTACAGTTCTGGCAAAGACAGTCACCAGATGCGGGCTCCCTGGACCAATACCAATCACAGCTTTGGCACAGTAGGTTCAGAGACAAGCGGGTGCTAAGGTGACCCCTGAGACAGTGACTGGGGACGTGTGCGTGGTTTGCCTACGGGAGGCTGCACAGCTCAGAAGAACTTGCATAGGGCAGTCTCTGTGCTTTGGACTCCACCGAGGGGAGTGGACTGAGGTGTCTCTGTGAGATGGAGGTCTGGGTGCAGTTTACTTCCCTCTAATCCTCTGAAAAGCCACAAAAAGCTGCCAAAGGGGGGGGGGGAAAGAGAGAGAGAGAAAAAAAAAGACTAACCCCCAAACTTTCAGAGAACAAAAGACTGAAAAATCAGTTTCCACAGAGCCCACCCCCTTGATGGGTGCTGGAGGACTCAACCCAAGGACGACTGACTGGAAAATAATGCAACAGTCCCCTCCCTCAGAAATCCAGCTAAAAGAATGAGAAGACAACCAGCACAGGATCCCCATAAAACTATAAAACCCTAATATCAGGGGGAAACAATATATTAAGCTCCCAGTATTGCCCTAAAACCTGTATATTTCAGAGATACAACTTTTATTTTTTAGTTTGCTCTCACTATTCTTGTTCTGCTTAATCTTTTTTAACCTACTTACTATTACAACTAGAGGTTTAATACAGCATATTCCATAATAACCTTTTAACTTGAACTTTTTCATACATATACCTGTGTTTTCCTCTTTCTTTTCTAGTTTTTTCCTTTTAATATACATATAGATATAAGCTTCAAGGTAATCCTCTTTCCCTAATCAATACTACCCTTATATATAAACCAATTTTAATCTCCCTTTATCTCTGGAAAGTTGAGTCCTTTATCACAAATAGCAAGATACACCCAGGAAGAATCAAAATAACCTTCCTTGCCCACACTGAGGATCTATAACGACCTTTCCATCTTTTTCTTCTGTCAGTGTTCCTGTGTACTTGTTTTTATTCTGCTATTATATAAATCTTATACTTGGGGCTTATTTTGCCTGGGTTCTTTCTTTTTCCTGGTCATTTACTTTTGTTGGTCTTTTTGTTTGTCTGTTTTTGTTTGTATACCTTATAAATCTTACCTTTGAGGCCCATTCTGGCTGGGTCTTCTCTCTCTCTCTCTCTTTTATGTCTCTCTTTCTCTCTCTCTCTCTTTCTTTCTTTTTGGTGGTGACTTCCGATTGCTCAGAAGCATTCCAGGGTGCACCTTGTCTGGATCACAGGTGATATATTCAGCTACACATCCCTTCAAGCACCTCTCATCAAAATGACTAAGAGGAGGAATGCCCAACAGAATAAAAATCCAGAGACTGTGCCCTCTCCATCAGAGCTATTGGATATAGACATAAACAGTATGTCAGAAAAGGAATTCAGGGTAACAATTATCCAGGCAATGGCTAGGTTGGAGAAAACCATTAATGACAATATGGAATTAATTAGGGCAAAAGTGAAAGCCACCCAGAATGCTATCAATGAGATCCAATCTAATCTAAACTCTCTAACAGCAAGGGTAACCAAGGCAGAAGATAGAATTAGTGATCTAGAGGACAAAATGATAGAGAAAAAGGATCAGGAGGAGGCCTGGAACAAACAGCTTAGAAGCCATGAAGGCAGAATTAGAGAAATAAATGACACCATGAAATGTTCCAATGTCAGAATTATTGGGATCCCTGAGGGGGAGGAGAAAGAAAGACTAGAAGATATACTTGAACAAATTCTCCATGAGAATTTTCCCAATCTGGAGAATGGAACTAGTGTTCATATCCTAGAGGTAGAAAGATCACCCCCACCAAGATCATAGAATATAGAAAGACCCTGAGGCACCTGATTGTGAAACTGTTGAATCCTAATTTAAGACAGGAGCTCTTGAGGACAGCTAGGAGGAAGAGATTCCTTACATACAGAGTAAGGTCCATCAGAATAACATCAGACCTGTCCACAGAAGCCTGGCAAGCCATAAAGGGCTGGCAAGACATATTCAGGGCTCTAAATGAGAAGAACATGTGGCCAGGAAGACCTTATCCAGCAAGACTGACATTCAAAATGGATGTAGAGATAAAGAGCTTCCAAGACTGGCAAGGTTTAAAAGAGTATGTGACCACCAAGCCAGCACTACAAGAGATATTAAGGAGGGTTTTATAAAAGAAGAAAGAACCCCAGAGTGTCAAAGAACAGAAATGTACAGAGACAGTCTGTAGAAACAAGGACATCACAGCCAACATAATGTGAACAAAAACATATCTTTCAATAATCACTCTCAATGTGAGTGGCCTAAATGCTCCCATAAAATGGTACAGGGTTGCAGACTGGATAAAATAACAGGACCCATCCACATGTTGTCTATAAGAGACCCATTCCAAAAAGAAGGAGAGGTAAAAATCTTCCAGCACAAACAAAAAAGAATTTGCAAACACCAAAGCAGCCCTACAGAAAATATTGAAAGGGGTCCTCTAGCAAAGAGAGAGCCTTAAAGTAGTAGTCAGGAAAGGAACAGAGACAATATAAAGTAACATTCACCTTACAGGCAATACAATGGCACTACATTCATATCTTCCAATAGTTACACTGAATGTAAATGGGCTAAATGCCCCCCAAAAAAGACACAGGGCATCAGAATGGGTAAAAAACCCAAACCTAACAATATGCTGTCTACAAGAAACTAATTTTAGACCCAAAGACACCACCAGATTTCAAGTGAAGGAGTAGAAAACAGTTTACCATGCTAATGGACATCAAAATAAAGCTGGGGTGGCAATCCTTTTATCAGATATCAGATAAATTAGATTTTAAGCCAAAGATTATCTTAAGAGATGAGGAAGGACAGTATACCATACTCAAAGGGTCTGTACAACAAGAAGATCTAACAATTGTAAATATCTATGCCCCCAACATGGGAGCAGCCAAATACATAAACCAATTAATAACAAAATCAAAGAAACACATTGACAATAATACAATAACAGTAGGCAACTTTAACACCCTCACACTGAAATGGACAGATCATCCAAGCAAAAGATCAACAAGGAAATAAAGACCTTAAATGACACAGTGGACCAGATGGACATCACAGGTATATTCAGAATATCCAATCCCAAAGCAACAGAATACACTTTCTTCTCTAGTGCACATGGAACATTCTCCAGAATAGATCAATATCCTGGGTCACAAATCAGGTCTCAACTGGTACCAAAAGTTGGGGATCATTCCCTGCATATATTCAGACCACAATGCTCTGAAACTAGAACTCAATCACAAGGAGAAATTTGGAAAGAGCCCAAATACATGGAGGCTAAAGAGCATCCTACTAAAAAATGAATGGGTCAACCAGGAAATTAAAGAAGAATTGAAAAAAATTCACGGAAACAAATGAAAACACAACTGTTGAAAATCTTTGGGACATAGCAAAGGCAGTCCTGAGAGGAAAGTATAAAGCAATATGAACATTTCTCAAGAAACAAGAAAGGCACCTAAAGCAGCTGGAGAAAGAAAAGCAAAGAAAGCCTAAACCCAGTAGAAGAAGAGAAATCATAAAGAACAGAGCAGAAATCCATGAAATAGAAACCAAAAGAACAGTAGAACAAATCAATGAAACTAGGAGGTGGTTCTTTGAAAGATTTAATAAGATTGATAAACCCCTGGCCAGACTTATCAAAAAGAAAAGAGAAAGGACCCAAATAAATAAAATCATGAATGAAAGAGGAGACATCACAACCAAAACCAAAGAAATACAAACAATTGTAAGAACATATTATGAACAACTATCCACCAGCAAATTTGACAATATGGAAGAAATGGATGCATTCCTAGAAATGTATAAAGTACCAAAAGTGAACCAGAAAGAAACAGATAACCTGAACAGACCCATAACCAACAGTACATTAAAAGGATTATTCGCCACAACCAAGTGGGATTTATTCCAGAGCTGCAAGTTGGTTCAACATCTGCAAATTAATCAATGTGATACAATACATTAATAAAAGAAAGAATAAGAACCATATGATATTCTCAATAGATGCTGAAAAAGCATTTGACAAAGTACAGCAGCCTTTCTTGATCAAAACTCTTCAAAGTGTAGGTATAGGGGTATATACCTCAGTATCATCAAAGCCATCTATGAAAAACCCACAGTGAATATCATTTTTGATGGGGAAAAACTAAGAGCTTTTCCCCTAAACTCAGGAACACAGCAGGGATGTCCACTATCATCACTGCTATTCAACACAGTACTAGAAGTCCTACCTCAGCAATCAGACAACAAAAAGAAATAAAAGGCATCTGAATTGGCAAAGAAGTGGTGAAACTCTTACTCTTTGCAGATGATCTGATACTTTATGTGGAAAACCCAAAAGACTCCATTCCAGAACTGCTAGAACTCATAGAGAAATTCAGTAAAATGTCAGGATATAAAATCAATGCACATAAATCAGTTGCAGTTCTATACACCACAGCAAAACAGAAGAAAGAGAAATTAAGGAGTCAGTCCCATTTACAATTGCACCCAAAGCCCTAAGATAGATACCTAAGAACAAACCTAACCAAAGAGGCAAAGAATCTGTACTCAGAAAACTATAAAGTACTCATGAAAGAAATTGAAGAAGACACAAAGAAATGGAAAAATGTTCCATGTTAATGCATTGGAAGAACAAATATTGTGAAAATGTCTATGCTACCTAAAGTAATCAACATCTTTAACACAATCTCTATCAAAATACCATCACCTTTATTCAAAGAAATGGAACAAAATAATCCTAAAATTTATATGGTACCAGAAAAGATCCTGAATAGGGAATGTTGAAAAAGAAAGCCAAAGTTGGTGGCATCACAATTCCAGACTTCAAGCTCTATTACAAAGCTGTAATCATCAAGACAGTATGGTACAGGCTCAAAAATAGACACATAGGTCAATGGAATAGAACAGAGAGCCCAGAAATGGAACTTCAACTCTATGGCCAACTAATCTTCAAAAAAGCTGGAAAGAAGGTCGAATGAAAAAGATAGTCTCTTCAACAAATGGTGTTGGGAAAATTGGACAGCCACACGAAGAAGAATGAAACTGGACCATTTCCTTATACCACACACAAAAATAGACTCAAAATGGATGAAAGACCTCAATGGGAGACAGGAATCCATTAAAATCCTTGAGGAGAATATAGGCAGCAACCTCTTTGACCTCAACCACAGCAACTTCTTCCTAGTCACATTGCCAAAGACAAGGGAAGCAAGGGCAAAAATTAACTACTGGGACTTCATCAAGATCAAAAGCTTTTTCACAGCAAAGGAAACACTCAACAAAACCAAAGACAACTGACAGAATGGGAGAATATTTATATTTGCAAACAACATATCAGATAAAGGGCTAGTATCTAAAATCTATAAAGAACTTGTCAAACTCAACACCCAAAGAACAAATAATCCAATCACGAAATGGGCAGAGGACATGAGCAGACATTTCTGCAAAGAAGACATCCAGATGGCCAACAGACACATGAAAAAGTGCTCAACATCACTCAGTGTCAGGGAAATACAAATCAAAACCACAGTGAGATACCACTCCACACCAGTCAGAATGGCTAAAATTAACAAATCAGGAAATGAAAGATGCTGGCGAGGATGCAGAGAAAGGGGAACCCTCCTATACTGTTGATGGGAATGCAAGCTGGAGCAACCACTCTGGAAAACAGCATGGAGGTTCCTCAAAAAGTTGAAAATAGAGATATCCTACAACCCAGCAATTGCACTACTGGGTATTTACCCTAAAGATACAAATGTAGTGATCCGAAGGGGCATGTGCCCCTGAATGTTTATAGCAGCAATGTCCACAATAGCCAAACTATGGAAAGAAGCTAGAGATCCATCAAGAGATGAATGGATAAAGAAGATGTGGTGTATATACATGCAATGGAATACTATGCAGCCATCTAAAGAAATGAAATCTTGTCATTTGCAACAACATGGATGAAGCTAGAAGGTATTATGCTGAGCAAAATAAGTCAATCAGAGAAAGACAATTATCATATCATCTCCCTGATATGAGGAATTTGAAAGGCAGGGTGGGGGGTTTGGGGGGTAGGTAAGGAAAAAATGAAACAAGATGGGATTGGGAGGGAGATAAACCATAAGAGACTCTAAATCTCACATAACAAACTGAGGGTTGCTGTGGGGAGGTGGGTTATGAAGGGTGGTTGGGTTATGGACATTGGGGAGGGTATGTGATATGGTGAGTGCTGTGAAATGCATAAGCCTGATAATTCAAAGACCTGTACCCCTAGGACAAATAATACATTATATGTTAATAAAAATAATGAATAAAAACAAACAAACAAAACCAAAGGAAACCATCCACAAAATGAAAAGGCAGCTTACTGAATGAGAGAAAATATTTATGAATCATATATCTTATGACAGGTTACTATCCAATTTCATAAAGAACTCATATGATTGACTAGTCAAAAAAAAACTACAAAATATGATTTTAAAATGGCCAGAAGTATGAATAGACATTTTTCTCAAAAAAGACATATAGATAGTCAATAGGTACATGAAAAGATACTCAATATCAATAAGCAGGGCAATTTTAGTCAAAATCCCGGTGAGATATCACCTCACACCTGTTCGAATAGCTATTACCAATTAGACAAGAAACAAGTGTTGGCAAGGATTGGAGAAAGGGAAACTTCATGCACTGTTGATGGGAACATAAATTAGTAAAGCCACTATGGAGATCAGTATACAGGTTCCGCCCAAAATTAAAAATAGAACAACCATATAATCTGACAATTCCATTTCTGGGTTTTTTACCTGAAGAAAATAAAAATGTCAACTGGGAAAGATATATACACTCCTGTAGTCATTGTAGCATTATTTACATTAGCTAAGATATAGGAATAGCCGAAGTGTCTGTCAATAGATGAATAAAGAAAATATGGTATATACAATGGGGTATTATTCAACCATAGAAAAGAATGAAAACTTGCCATCTGCAACAACATGGATGAACCTTTAGGGCACGATGCTAAGTAAAATAAATCAGGTAGAGAAAGACAAATGCCATATGATCTCAGTTATATGTGGAATTTTTTTAAAAAAGCAACCAAAAAGCCAAGATCATCGACACAGAGAACTTATGGGTGATTGTCAGGAGTGAAGCTTGGAGGGGGGGGTCAGTGAAATGGGTGAAGGGGATCAAAATGAACAAAATTGTAGTTATAAAATAAATAAGTTAGGGGTATATGATATACAGCATGGCAACAATAGTCAATGATACTGTATTTCAAATTCATAAGTTGCTAGGAAATTAGATGTTAAACATTCACAAAAAACATAAAAATCACTTCACTCAAAATGGGATCTGGGCTTCCACAGTCTCTCACCAGTTAATTAAACCATGATTATTATTGCTTAAGGAGTATAAGCAGAATTTATTAATTTGGAATGACAGACATTTCTCTACAAATAGTATGGACTGGTTTTAAAAAACAATGTTTGTAGGAAAATTTGAGGTTGAAGAATAAAAAATAAAAAGGCTTTTCTATGTAACTTGAGAAGCCATACCTGACAACAAACTTATGATGGAGATTTTATGCATACAGGTATTTTTTTATGTTCACCAAATAATAAAGATACAACATAAATAAGGGGAAAGCAACACCATCTGAAATCAGCAATAATGGTGATGATTTCCATTAAAAACAAAACCTTTGAGGAGTTTCCCCCTCTGAACATTCAGGACATTCAGTAACACATGTAAGAAGGAGGCTCCTGTTACTGGGAGATACAAACTGAAGACTTACCAAATGTCCCCTAATTATGTTGCATTACACATGTAGGCAGAGGCCCTCTGAGGATCAACATCTGTTAGCTAAGGGAGGCCAAGATGAAGAAACATGGAGGTTCTTTGTAATATAAACTCACAATCATGACACATCTTTTTTGAGACCTTCCATTTGCACATAATGCATAGGCAACCTTCTCAGAATGTTCAGTAGCATTTGTCTGTACCCTATTTCTTGCTTCAGCTATGTTCTACTTTCTGGTATAGCTGTTGGTCTACTGCTTGGGAACAGAACTGTGACTGAACTACTGTATTGCCTCAGACCTGGACTTTTGGAACCATGGGTGTGACTAAACAATGCTTCAATGAAGTACATTTGTGTGTTCACTGGTGAAAAGCACTCTACATGGGTATGCTTTTATCCTCGAGAATCTAACAACCCAATGGATATAACCCACTCCAAGCCTCAGTTATCTCTCAAAATACACTGAGACACTGAAAGCCACAGCTAAATTGTTGTATATAGCAAGTAAAGGAAAGCAAAGTAAAGGCAAACACTGAGGTCTGTTTGAGGTCATATGACATCTATGTGTGAAGCATAAAAATAAACCCTTTCACCTGGGCAGATACATCCCTTTGCCAATATGTACATACTGGTGATGTGTACCATCTGGTTTTCAGCCTCTAACTATCTGCTTAGTTGGGTGACCACAGGGAAGAGCCTACCCAACCATAGATGTGCCCCTAAACATCGCTTACCAATTCATAAAGTAAAGGTTCTATCGAAGAGCCAGACTCAGGCATTAAAATAGTTTTAACTGGTGGTGCCCAGGACACATTTTTAAGCTCTTTACATCCAACTAGAACTTAGGGACATGTTAAGCTGGTCAGTCTAAAGAATGCTGTGTCAGGTACTTTTAAACCAAATCAAAAATATGTTGACCACAGTGTTGTGTATATCTACAGCTATTACCCTATGGTTCTTACCATTCCCTAGCACCAAAATTCCTGAAGGAAATAAGTTTCTGGGGCACCTCCTAGGTCTCCAACATTCAAACACATCCTTGGCTTCGCCATAGACATTGATTGTTATTAAACACTTTTTTAACCCTTCACATTTGTATTCCTAGATGTACTATATTAAAGATTCCAGAAACATCAGGTAAGAAATTTTTATGCAGAAAGCATAAACAAATGTAGGAACCAAAATGGGCTGAGCATTCTCTTGGATGCACAATAGTGCCTCCTCACAGTGGTCCTATGAGGTACTCTTTTACCGATTCTATTTGGTGAATAAACTGAGGCCCAGAGGAATTAAATGACTTCCCAAATTCACTTATACTGAAACTTGAAAACCACAATCTTCTGAAGAGAAAAGCTAGATTTCAACTACTGCATTATATTTCCCTAAAGGTAAGTATAATATTATAAATCCAGATGTCAGAAGACTGTGTTTGTCAAGATATGCATTTAATCTATACAGTATGTTCAGCAAGTGACTTCTCATCACCTCACTGGATACCTTCCATGATAGGATAACAATCTCAAGAGCAGTCAGGCTTCCATGATGGAAAAGTTGTAATTACAGAAAGATACTATATTGAATTGAGACCAGCCACTTTGAAATTTGTATTGGGATCTGCTTGATTTTTGTCCTTTGTATATAAGCAGAACAAGTTAAATCTTTTCTGCTCTGTATCCACATAACACAATGAAAGATAATTCTCACACTTTCATAACCTGCCTCCTATCACACCCCAGCTGAAATTTTCTGCTCTTATACTTTAAACATTCTCAGATTATCAGCTGTTCTCCATATGCTATCACTAGTTTGCATCCCTCTCTATCAAAGGGGGACTGGTATGTATCTGCATATGTCAGCCATCAACAAAAATATTCTCTATTATGATGTTCCAAACTGGACAAACACCACAGATGTTTTTGACCAGTATAAAAAAGGGATGGTAAGGCAGGCTATTTGGTGAATTGTGGTTTCTGCCTTGGCAAATAGTTATATGAGGGAGGAAGAGATTTTTCCAGTGTGGAAGAGGTTTTTCCTTCTGGGGAGTATTACTTTCTCACCCTCTTTAGTCAGTACCTACCTGCTCACTGAATTAAATGTAAAACCAGTTCTCACTAAGAAGGAGGCAAAATTTAAGAATGATTATTTTTGTAGAGAGACAGACATTAAATTTAATCCTCACTTTGTTATTCAAGACTTCAATGACCTTGGAAAATTATACAACTTCCTTGAGTTTCAGCATCCTTAAAAGAGACTCAAGGGCCCAATTTGAAATACAAAGTATAACACCTAATTTATGTGGATGCTTATGAAGATTAATTCAAATGTTTACAGATGATATAGTAGGTATCTGGCTAGTAAAATTTTAAAAACTAGATCCCATTCTCCCACTAGTTAAGGAGAACTTGGCGAAAGGAATATGTTTCACCCCTCTGTATGCCCCTGGTACCTACTAGAAGCACTGACACATGAGTATAGTGAGAAATATATTTTCCATATGTGGTCCCAGATTTGTGTATAAGAAAACATCCTTTAGCTTTTTATTTTTTAAGATTTTATTTTTTTATTTAACAGAGAGAGAGAGAGAGAGATCACAAGTAGGCAGAGAGGCAGGCAGAGAGAGGGGGGAAAGCAGGCTCCCTGCTGAGCAGAGAGCATGATGTGGGGCTTGATCCCAGGACCCTGAGATCATGACCTGAGCCAAAGGCAGAGGCTTTAACCACTGAGCCACTCAGGCACCCATCCTTTAGCTTTTAAAAGTCCATTTTCCAAGGGAGCTAGGATGAGGGCAGGAAGATCTTCTTTCACACTGAATACCACATGCTAATTATTCCCATTATTTAAGTTGCATCTTAGAACAATTGCCTGTGATTAATGGCCAGAGATTATTGGAATTCATGTTCTAAATATGCATCTCAATTCCTGTGAGAGAGGAGGACTCGAAAAAAAATTCCTAGACAAGCATTGAAATTGTATATTCCCTCCCTATGTGCTATGATTATAATTGCTATCAGTGAGTGACAAACACGTGAGATGTGCCTCTCAAGAGAGTAGACCACACAGTTCCTTCAAATATCAATGGCAGTGACATGACAGATCAGAAACAATCAGCTGCCTTCAGTCTTTTTAAATACATGTGACAGTCACATTTATGCCAAATGATTTCAACAAGATTAATGTTATTCAAGTCAGCACTTAGAAATTAATCATTTCACCATTATTTTAGTATTAACAAGACACGTGAAAGGAATCATTTGACAAAGACTGTTCACATTAAATTAAGAGAAAAGCACAGATGTCAAAAACTAATTATCACTGGACAAATTATACAGAGGAGTAGGACCTAAGTCTTAGACTCTTTGCTTTTGGAAATCTCTCTTTAGGTTACTTTATCTGGACCTGGCCTCTCTTCTTTCAGATACCTCTTCAAAACCAGCCAGAAAATGAACTTTTGGGACTTCATCAGGATAACAACCTTCTACACAGTAAAGGAAACAGTCAACAAAGAGGCAACCCATGGAATGGGAGAAAATATTCACAAGTGACACTACAGATAAAGGGCTGGTATCCAAGATCTATAAAGAACCCCTCAAACTCAACACACACAAAACAGATAAGCTCATGGGCAAATTGGCCAGAAGACATGAACAAACACTTCTCCAAAGAAGACATACAAATGGCTAACAGACACATGAAAAAGTGTTCATCATCATTAGCCATCAGGGAAATTCAAATCAAAACCATGTTCAGATACTACCTTACACCAGTTAGAATGGCCAAAATTAACAAGACAATAAACAAGTGTTGGAGAGGATATGGACAAAGGGGAACACTCTTACACTGTTGGTGGGAATGCAAGTTGGTGCAGTAATTTTGGAAAACAGTGTGGAGATTCCTTAAAAAATTAAAAATAGAGCTACCCTATGACCCTACAATTGCACTACTGGGTATTTACCCCAAAGATACTGATGTAGTGAAAATAAGGGCCATCTGTACCCCAATGCTCATAGTAGCAATGGCCACGGTTGCCAAACTGTGGAAAGAGCCCAGATGCCCTTCAACAGATGAACAGATAAAGAAGATGTGGTTCACACATACAATGGAATATTACACAGCCATCAGAAGTGATAAATACCCAACTTCTGTATCAACATGGATGGGACTGGAGGAGATTATGCTGAATGAAATAAGTAGAGAAAGTCAATTATTATATGGTTTCACTTACTCGTGGAGCATAAGAAATAACATGGAGGACATTAGGAGAAGGAAAGGAAAAGTGAATTGTAGGGGGAGATGAAGATGAGAAACTCTGAGAAACAAACTGAGGGTTTTGGAGGTGGAGGGTGGAGGGATGAGTGTGCCTGGCGGTGGTATTAAGGAGGGCACAGATTGCATGGAACACTGGGTGTGGTACATAAACAATGAATCTTGGAACACTGAATGAACAAAATTAAAACAAAGCAAAACAACACAAAACCAAAATCAGCCAGAATAAGCCATCCACATAAATACTCCTGTTTTAGAGGCACTTTTAGAACCCAAGTAAAAATTATCATCATAATCATCAATAATGTTTACTGAACAATTGCCATGTCATAGGAATCATACTCAAAACATTGTATTCTATTAAAGAAATATATATTTCTTTAATGATATCTTATCATTATCATTTCTTTAAGGATAAAGAAATATCATTATTGTCCCCATTTTTAGCTAAAGAGAACAGAGTACAAACAGAAAAAGTAATTTTTTCAAGGTCAATTTATTTAGGCAACAACTGGTTCCTTTCTTAAAGATCAAAAACTTTACATTCAGTGCCGTTTCAGGACTGTTTCTATTATGGAATGTTCCTTCTTCAGAAAAAAAACTCAAGTTTCTCAAATCAATAGAACAGTGAGCCAGTAGACAGGATAAAGTTGAAATTTGAGGACAGTGCCACATATTCCTTTGAAATATTCTATTTGTCAGCTCTGGAATTTCCATTTGTTTCCTTTTTATCATTTGTCTTTTTTCCTGCTGAAATTTCTCAACTTTTTATTCACTATGAGCATATTTTTATTAAGCATAATTATAATATTTATTATAATAGTTATTATAATAGTTGCCTCAAAGTCACTATTAATTCCAGTATCTAGATAATTCGGGGGTTTTCTGTTTATTATCTTGAGTACTGATGACACATTCCTGTTTCTTTGTATAATGAATAATTTTGAATTATATTCTAGACATTGTGAATGTTATGTGTTGGAGTCTCTGGATTCTGTTATATTTCTCAGGAGAATAAAACATTTTTGCTTTAACAGGTTATTAACCTGGTTGGAGTCAAAGTATAAACTCTCTCTTGGATAATAGCTGAAAACTATCAGTTCTTTTATTCTAATTTATGTTGCTTGGAGTCTGTCCTACACATGTGTGGTTCAGGGGTTAGCTGGAGATTTGGGAAGGGAATTTGGGGGTTCCTCTATCTTCTTTTCATGAACACCTGCCCCAAATTTCCAGATATTGTGGATTTCACCAAGTCTATCATCTAGCTCTTCAGACCAGGAAGACTGGGTTTTCAGAGTTTTAGACACCCTCTATGGCTCTGACTGTGGACTACCCTCATTTAAAGAGAGAAAGAGAGAGAAGTGGGGGGGGGGGGGAAGAGGGAGAGAGAAGGGTGAAGAAGGAGGGAGGCAGGGAGGGAGGGAAGGACAGAAAGAGTGAAAGAGAGAGAAACTTACTGTTTTTCCTTTCAAGTTTTGACTCCTTAAAATCTGCCTATTTTTTTCACACTCTTAATGCCTTTAGGAAGTTGGTATTTTTGTTTTGGAAGTGGAGTTTTATATTGTGTTCAGAGTTTATAGTTGTTGTCCATGAGAGGTTTGTTTTGATGGGCAGGTACCTGGCTATACCAGGACTCTTTGAGAATATGAACAAGTTAGACATCTTCCCTTAATAAACATAAATAAGTGCATGCAAATGAATATGCATACTCACAGATATTCAATGTAGCAGGCATATTTTTGAGAGTTAATGCATTTCTGAAAACTGTACATATGGTAGATCTCAGGTCAAGAATCCTTGATCCTTGTGCTTGGTGCTGAGATTTACAAGTGGAGTAAGATTTGGTCCCTACCCTAACAGAGCCCTTGTTCTAGAGCAGGGATAAGTAAACTTTCTTAAAGGGCAAGAGGGTACAAATGATGGGCTTGTGGACCAGCCACATGATTTCTGTCACAAGCTCTCGAGTCTGCCATTATAATGCAGAAGCAGACTCAGACATACAGAAATAATGGGTGTAAACTGTCATTCTCTAAGAGAAAAAAAAGCCATAGACCCATGGACTGTAGTTTGCCAAATTTGTTCCAGAAGAGAGAGAGAGGGGAAATAAAGAGAAAAGCAGTAAGGGCTTGGAGAAAGGTTAAAGAGAAATTCATAGTAATGAGGCAAGAAAGATTGTGATTATCAAGGGAGAATGCTGACAATGTGACTTTGTTTAAAAGGCCAAGAAGGGTGCCTGGGTGGCTCAGTGGGTTAAGCCGTTGCCTTCGGCTCAGGTCATGATCTCAGGGTCCTGGGATTGAATCCCGCATCAGGCTCTCTGCTCAGCAGGGAGCCTGCTTCCTCTTCTCTCTCTCTGCCTGCCTCTCTGCCTACTTGTGATCTCTCTCTCTCTGTCAAATAAATAAATAAATAATCTTTAAAATAAAATAAAAGGCCAAAGAAAATAGTACAAACCTTGTATAATCTGTTTCATCTTATTAGATGAAGATCTAAACATCAAATAACAACCAACCAAACCTATCCTTGGTTTATGCATAAGAGTCATCTCTTCAACAGTTCTGTAAAACTCAATCTCCACATCTAGTTGTTTGTTTGTTTTTGTTTTTAAGATTTTACTTATTTGAGAGAGAGTCAGTGAGTGTGCAAGCAAGGGGAGAGGCAGAAGCGGAGGGAGAGGAAGAGAGACTCAGTAAATTTCTTACTGAATGCGGAGCTTGATGCAGGGCTTGATCTCACAATCCTGAGATCATGACCTAGGGTGAAATCAAGAGTCCGACGTTTAACTGACTGAGCCACCCAGACCGTAAATCTAGTTTTCAATGAGCTGTCATATCAGCTTCTCACTGTTCTGTAGCTATTTATGGTCTTTATTCTCTACTAGAATGTCAGTGTCTGGAGGTAGTAAGGTAGTAAGGTATAAGGGGTGGATAGGTCATTTATTTACTCTTATGTGGCCCTATATTGAGTGTGGTAATTATTACATAGTACTAACTAAATATAGATATCTGAACGGATGATGGAGAAGAAGTTCATTTAAATCAGTATCTATGGGGCACCTGGGTGGCTCAATGGGTTAAGCATCTGCCTTTGGCTCAGGTCATGATCTCAGGGTCCTGGGATAGAGTCCCTTGTAGGCCTCTCTGCTCATTGGGGAGCCTGCTTCTCCCTCACTCTTCCTCTCTGCTCTCTCTCTGCTCTCCCTCTCTCTCTCTCAAATGGATAAATAAAATCTTTAAAAAATAAATAAATCAGTAGCTATGAAACAGAGCTATAACCTTCTAAGAAATGTGTACATAGTGCATTGTTCACAAAGTAGGAAAAAAATTAAAATTATGTCTAAATGAAAGGATGAGTAAAACCTCCATAGAGGAAATATAAGTCTCTTATATAGCATACTTGTTTTAATGTCAAATAAGAGCCAAGCTGAAGCCTCAAGTAAGCGGGGTTTTCTGGAATGTACAGCACAATCTGCAGGAAGATGACAATTTAAAAAATTTAAATGTCTAACAGAGAGGCATCCGTCAATAACACCTTAGTGATACCATTGTACAATGCAATGTCCATATAAATATGTTGAAGTGAATACTCTCCTACAGGCCTTAAACTCTCATTTGACTCTGCCTTGGCAGAATAAAATACGATTTTACAATATCTGATATAAATGCATTTAGATTCTGATGACATTTTTGAATATTTCTGTCAAAAAATCAAATCAGGGTGCAGAAAGTGACTTTATGTTGGTTATCTATAAAGGCGAATTAAAGTGGGGAGAATTGGCAATTTTGTGAATAATTCAGGGATGTGAGGGAAAAAATACAGTTTGACTTCTGAATTATTTATTCAGGCCTTCTAGGTTGATCCAATCCATCATGGTCATTATTCAATTTTGCTTTTTCTGTGTAGCTGAAGCCTTGGTGTGTCCCTTCTAGCGTGATTCTAGTACATTCACAGCAAGTGGTCTGAATGGGTTTTCCCAATCTTCTTATTTGTATGCAATGATAATCCTGGTAGTAGTAAACATTTATTGAACATTTATGTGCCAATCACAGCTCTAATTACTTTGCTGTTCATTTGTTCTTTATAACAGCTCTATGAGGTAGGTATTAATATTTCCACTTTATAGATGAAGGAACAAGACCCAGAGAGCTTAAATAACTTGTACAGCTGGCAAGTAGCAGATCTTGAAGCCAAAATGCATATTTAATTCTAAAGCCTTGCTTTTATCAACTATACTATACTGAGAGCTTTAAAAAATGGGTCTGATTCAAAGACTACCTTGGTGCTGCTTTTGGTTCCCATTATATTGCTTGAGTAATAGCAACTAGAGCATAAGAGAAAAAGATGGGGGTGAATAGACAGCACGGGCTGTGGGTTCCAGCTCCTGAGAGGCTGCAGAATTACCAGCTGCAGCAGCTGCAAGTATGTGGGGACGCAGCTCACTCAGTGGAAATGGGAGGGTGAGGTGGCGAGGCAGGTTCATTGCCTCTCTTTTCTCTCCCCCGTGGAGGACGATAGGATCTTCTGTTCAGTCTTTCTGCAGATGCTGTATGTGGCAAGCATCGTCTGTTGACTGTCCTTTTGTAGTGTTGGCAGCTTTCTGTGAAGTGGCCCCTGGTATGTAGCACCACCCAGCCTATCACTTTGTTTTTTCCTTGCCTAGCTTTTTTTTTTTTTTCTTAAGATTTTATTTATTTGACACAGAGAGTGAGAGATCACAAGCAGGCAGAGAAAGAGCGAGGAAGCAGGCTCCCTGATAAGCAGAGAGCCTGACATGGGGATCGATCTCAGGACCCTGAGATCAATGACCTGAGCCAAAGGCAGAGGCTTTAACCCACTGAGCCACCCATGTGCCCCGCCTAGCTTCTTTTTAATCTCATCTTCACTGTCCTGGACTTACACCTCCCCAGTAAAATGTCAGCACCTTAATGGGGTGTCTCAGTGCCTTCTAAGTGGTCCTGAGCTAAAACAACAGTCAACACATACATAGTCCCTCCAAGTGCCAGATGCCATTCTCAGCGCTTCAGGGACACTGATTCATTTAATCCTTGCAACAACCTAGTGAGGTATTATCATCAAACCTGTTTCCATTTTACAATTAAGGAAATTAGGATATAGAAAGGTTAAGTCTTTCTAGAGGCATAAAAAGCAATCTTCTCTACAGGTTTGTTGCATATGAATATATAAATGAGTAACTGGAAATTTGCTCAAGAGAAAGAAATAAGAAGGGAAATTCCACTTCTAAATTCACTGGATGCTGCTGCTTCCATTATTAGGCTACTTGGTGGAGGAAAAGTTTTCAGCCTTGGATCCAGCAAAACGCAAGGCATAGACTAAATATTCAGCATTTACTTGCTAAAATAATGCATATTTCCTAAGTCTGGGTATTTTTTTTTAACAACGTATATAAAATATTCCTTTAAACATACAAAGACTTAAAAGAGATTGAATAACACTGCTATTGCATGGTTCCAGGAGCTCAGATTATGAGGAAAAGTAATGGTGGGGAAATTAGCATAGGCGATTCCTTGCCACACCTTTGCTTTATACAAAATAGAGCTGAGTTGCTGGATTCAAAGTCCCTTAGGGTTGCAACAATAAACAAAGAATAAAAGATCTTGCCATGAAAATCAATATGTTGTCCAGAAAAATAAACAGCCAAGAAATGAGCATTTTCTTTTTTCTTTTTTTTAGTGCCTTATGAATTTTCCTTGGCATGAGCTGATCTTTTGTCAACAATCTTTGTTTCCTATTAGATGTGAATGGGCAGTGCAGTGGCCCTTATTCAAGTATTGAAAACTTTGAGAGACTTCAGGAAGCTTAAAGATTTGATGAGGACTGGAAACAAGTGACCAGGAAATGAAAGTGACACAACATTGTCAACTTTTAACCCAAAGACCCAGTCTTCTAATATGGTTGTTGTCTCAGTTTTTCTCACATATTTCTGCATTTTCTTTTTTTTCCAGTTACTGCATATTTTTAAAGGAGCAAACTGTTTTCTAAATGAATTGATTTTATGTGAAAAATGGAATATCAGAATTTAGAGTAAAATTTAAATTAATCTCGGCTTATTTTACCCTAGTATAGTTTCCTGAAAATTCTTTACAGCCTGAGAGCCAAGTTTTTAAAGCATATAATTTTCCATTGCACTGTAATCAAGCATCCAACTGACAAACCACTTCTACACTTATGTCTAAGGGAAGCAATGGGTGTTTTCATTTCATTTTTGGGGAACTCTTGATACACTGTTATTTGCCAGGTGAATCTTACAGTTGTAGAGCTAGAAAATGAATGTTGATGGGGGTGATCTGTAAGTCTTTGGATAAATAGGACAAACCTCCTCATCCTTTTTGGTACCCCTGAGAAATTCCTTTCTTACTGATAAGGGCAGAAAGCAGTTATATCTCCCTCAACTGACTCCTGCAGTCTGGCCCGAGGTACCACTGTGAGGCTTATCTGGGTGAATGCAATATGCCGGTAGCCCTGGTAACTGATATGGGTCTTGGCACACACCCAAATCTAAAAGCAATTGTAGTCTTCTTTAGCATTTTTCTGCTCAAGGCGACAGGAAAAGAAGATTTTTATAACCATTTGTCCATTTGTGCTTGAGTAATTTGTAATTAAAAAAAAATTCAGATCTCCCGTTTGTTTGGACAATTTATTTTTTGTGTGTGTTTGACTATTACCTTTCTGTGTGTTTGAATATTTTATCCAAGTTTCAAATTAATTAGCATTAAGGGATTCTAAATATTTTATTATTTTGTAATGTCTGCAGTGTCTGTAGTTATGACCCCTTTTTTCAATTCTAATGTCACTTAATTCATCTCCTTTCTTTTGTCTCTTGATCAATTTTGGCAGAGATTTGTTAATTTTATTATTCTTTGTAAAGAAATGAACTTTGGTTTTGTGGAGAACATTGTATTGTTACTTTACATATCATTAATTTCTGCTCTCATCTTCATATATTTTTTTAAATTCTACTTTCTTTGGGATCCACTAGTTTGTTTTGTAATGTTTGAAATGGATGCTTAATACATTTATATTTAGGCTTTTTTGTTTTCTATAGTACTTGAAGTTATAGATTTCTAAGCACAACGTCAGCTGCAGGACATCAGTTTGGATATGCAATTATCATTCATTAAAGTTTTTTTCTAATTTAAATTATGAATTCTTATTTGACTCATTTAGAAGCATGCTTAATTTCTAAACATAAGTAGTTTCCAAATTTTCTTTTTATTACTGATTATACAATAGAAAATGAAATTTATAATTAATGTTTTAAATTTGTTATTTGTTTTATATTGCTATATGAGACTGGGGTGTGTGCATGTGTGTGTGTGCATGTGAGTGTGAGTGTGCATGTTTGTGTGTCAATGATTTAATTGTGCTCTAAAGTAAGGTTCACACTGAATTAGTTCAGTGTCCTATATGCATATATGTATAAAAACAGAGTTAATAAAATCTTCTACATTCAGTTTTTCTTTTCTACTGTTTAATTTACTTACTTACTTACTTTTCCTTTTGGCTTGCTTGTGCTATTAGTTTTTAATATAAATGATAAAAATTTCCCATTGTGATAGTGGATTCATCTAGTTCATTTTTTAACTTTTTATTTTAAAATAATTATAGATTTAGAGGAAGTTGAAAAAGAAATACAGAGAGATCTTGCCTATACTTTACCAACTCTACCCCACTGGTTATATTTTACATAACTATGATATACACTAACAGGAAACTGACTTTCGGTGCAGTGTGCACACAGACTTGTGTCATTTAATTACATGTAGATACTAGAACATTGATTCCATTGCATTCAAAATACAAAACAATTTTTATCACAAGCAACACCTCTCTCCTGCCATGCCCTTTATAGTGACATCTATCCCTATCCTCTGTCAACCCCTAAGCCATTTTCCATCTAAATAATTTTTCCAATTCAAGTTATGTAACTTGAATATTAAAGTACACAACTTTAAGAATGGCTTTTAAAACTCAACCTAATGCCCCTGAGATCCATCCAAATAGAGTGTATTAACTGCTTGTTTTTTATTGCTAAGTAGCACTGTATGGTACGGATATACCACATTTTGTTTAACCAAATACTCCTTCAGAAGCATATTTCCAATTTTTGGCTGTTACAAATATTTGTATAGAAGGTTTTGTGTGGGCATGCAATTCATTTTTTTTTTTCCTTCAGTAAACATCCAGCAGTGTAATTACTAGGTCATATGGTAAATAAATGTTTATTTTTTTAAGAAATTGTCAAACTATTTTCCAGAGTGGCTGTACCTACATTTCATTCCACATGCAGTGGATGACAGATCCAATTTCTCAGTATCTTCATCAGCGTTTGAGATTGTTGGTATTTTTTTAAGCTGTTCTAAATAGAACTCTAGTTTAACAGAATTAGAAGATACCTCATCATGGTCTTAAATACATTTCCCTGGTGTACAGTGATATTGAACATCTTTTCACATGTTTATTTTCCACATGCTTCTTTGCCATTCCCTATTGTGAAATGTATCTTCATGCTTAATTATTTGTGTTCTAATTGATTGTTTGATTTTTACTGTTGGGTTTTGAGAATTCTTTGTATATTCTAGGTAAGAGTCTTTTGTCAGATATATGGATTATAAATACTTTCTCCCAGTCTATAATTTACCTTTCTTTCACCTTTATAGGATCTTTCACAGAACATCATTTTATTTCAATAAAATCCATTTTATTGTGTTCTTTTGTTCTTTTTGGGAACATGATTTTGTTCTTATGTCTAAGAACTCTTCAACATTCTCTAGGTCCCAGAGATTTTTTTCATTGTTTTCCTCTAAAATTGTTATATTTTTAAGTTTTGCACTTATATCCCTAATCTGATTTAGTTAACTTTAATATAAGATGTGAGGTTTAGCTCTAAATTCTTTTTCACTTATAGATATCAATTTTTCTAATACTAATTTTTGAAAAGATTATCCTTCCTCTATTGAATTGCTTTTGCATCTTTGTGAATAATCAGTTGGCTATACTTGTGTTGGTCTATTTCTGGGTTTTTATTTGATAATATTATCAATTTTTAAAATATATTTTGAAGTTATACTGATAATTACATACACATTTGGAATTTTAGGTCTTCCTCTGTACTGATTTAAGAAAAATCATATTTATTCCCTTCTATTCTGATGTTTTTACATTAAAATCCATTTCTTTTTATATATATCAGTATAGATATTTCAACTTTGAAAAATTTCTATTTGTTCAATAAATCTTCCATTCTTTTATGTAATTTCAAACTTTCTTATGATACTTTACATTTCCTTCTTACAGACTCATAAGGACAGGATTTTTATTGATTCATTTTGACAATTTGTGTCTTTTAACTAAAGCATTTTATCCTTTTAAAACAACTAGTATTTGGGGATTTTTTTTCTATCTTATTTTGTGTTTTCTATTGTTGCCCTTTTTATATATTCTATTCTTTCAGTATTTAGTATTTTCTTTTCTCATTCACTATTTCTACATAGTTGTTTGGAAATTAACCCTAATTTATGTTACTCTAGTGTATTAACAGTATACTTAAATATGAAAGCTCATCAATACTTTAATCCCCCAAAACAAAGCTTTTAGAATACTTTAACCACAATTACTCTCCATCTCAATTTATACACTACTGTTATCTATTTATTCTTGTAAAATCTTGACTTATAAAATTTTGTTGTATATGGACAATGTTTGTTTCAGTTTACCTGAATATTTACAACATTTACTAATGATTACTTCTTATTTTATTTTAATCTTTCATCTGGGATAATTTTCCTTCTGCCCATATTGCATTTTTCTAGTCTGCTGGTGACAAATTATGTCTTTTTGTTACTTTCAAAAATGATCCTGATTTCACTTATGCTTTTAAAGTTATTTTTATTAGAAGTGCTACCCAGAGAAATTAGACAAGAAAAATAAATGAAATGCATCAAAATTGAAAAGGAAAAAGGAATATTGTCAGTATTTGCACATGACATAGTATTACATACAGAAAACCCTAAGGACTCCATTAAAAAAGTATTAGAATAAACAAGTTCAGTAAAGTTGCAGGATACAAAATTGATGCGCAAAAATCAGTGGTGTTTCTATACAATAATGATGAATGGTCAGACAGAGAAATTAAGAAAACAATCCTACTTACAACTGCATCAAAAGAATAAAATACTTTGAAATAAATTTAATCAAGGCAGTAAGAGATCAGTACACTGGAAGCTGCAAGACATTCATAAAAGAATAGAAGAGGATAAAAATAAACAGAAAGATTATCTGTTCTCATGCATTGGAAAAATTAATATTGTTTAAATGTCCATACTACCCAAAGCAACCTACAGGTACCAGCCTATCAAAACTCTGGCAGGGTGGGAGGTTGGGGGAACCAGGTGGTGGGTATTAGAGAGGGTACGGATTGCATGGAGCACTGGGTGTGGTGCAAAAATAATGAATACTGTTATGCTGAAAATAAATAAAAAATAAATAAATTTTTAAAAAAATAATAAATAATAAAATTTAAACAAAACCAACTCTAATGGCACATTTCACAGAAACTGAACAAATAATCCTAAAATTTGTATGGAACCATAAAAGACCCTGAATAGGCAAAGCAATCTTGAGAAGGAAGAATAAAGTTGGAGGCATCATACTTCCTGATTTCAAGCTCTGACAATAGGCTATAGTAATAATAATTTTAAAAAGCATGATGCTGACATAAAAACAAACACATAGGCGGAGTCAATATGGAGAAATAGCAGGCTGAGACTACTTCAGCTAGCAGGAGATCAGCTAGATCGCTTATCTAAAGATTGCAAACACCTACAAATCCATCGGCAGATCAAAGAGAAGAAGAACAGCAATTCTAGAAACAGAAAAACAACCACTTTCTGAAAGGTAGGACTGGCGGAGATGTGAATCCAAAGGGTCAGGAAGATAGACCCCAGGGGGAAGGGCCGGCACCCGGCAAGTGATGGAGCAACGGAGCACAAAAATCAGGACTTTTAAAAGTCTGTTCCACTGAGGGACATCGCTCCAGAGGCTAAACCGGGGTGAAGCCCACAGGGGGTCAGCATGGCCTCAGGTCCTGCAGGGTCACAGAAGGATCGGGGGAGTCTGAGTGTCGCAGAGCTTACAGGTATTAGAATGGGAAAGCCAGCTACAGAGACAGAGCCGAAGTGAACTCACAGCTCGGGGTTACCTTGAACCAGTCGCAGGCTCGGTGAGCTCGGAGCATGGCCGGAGGTCAGGCAGATGGGAATTGCTGGGTGCTATTCTCTGAGAGCACACTGAAGAATGGGGCCCCAAGCTCTCGGCTCCTCCGGGCCAGAGACCAGGAGGCTGCCATTTGTATTCCCGTCCTCCAGAACTCTATGGAAAGCGCTCAGGGAACAAAAGCTCCTGAAAGCAAACCCGAGCAGATTACTCAGCCAAGCCCCTGGTAAGGGTGGTGCAATTCCGCCTGGGGCAAAGACACTTGAGAATCACTACACCAGGCCCCTCCCCCAGAAGATCAACAAGAAACCCAGCCAAGACCAAGTTCACCTACCAAGGAGTACAGTTTCAATACCAAGGAGAGCAGCAGAATTCCAGAGGAGGAGAAAGCAAAGCACAGAACTCATGGCTTTCTCCCTATGATTCTTTAGTCTTGCAGTTCATTTAATTTTTTTTCTTTTTCATTTTTTTCTCTTCCTCTGCTAAATTTTTTTAACTTTTACCTTTTTCTTTATTGACGTTTTTAAACTAGTTTATCTAATATATATATATATATATATATATATATATATATTTCTTTTTTATACTTTTCTTTATTTGTTTTCTTTTTTTAATTCTTTTCTTTCTTTTTCTTTTTTCTTTTTTTTTCTTTCTTTCCTTCTGAACCTCTTTTTATCCTATTTCTCCCCCCTCACAATTTGGGATCTCTTCTGATTTGGTTAAAGCATATTTTCCTTTTAGTATTTTACTTGCTCCTTCATATACTCTTATCTGACAAAATGACAAGGCAGAAAAATTCACCACAAAACAAAGAACAAGAGGCAGTACCGAAGGCTAGGGACCTAATCAATACAGACATTAGTAATATGTCAGATCTAGAGTTCAGAATAACAATTCTCAAGGTTCTAGCTGGGCTCGAAAAAGGCATGGAAGTTTTAGAGAAACCCTCTAGGGAGATATAAAAGCCCTTTCTGGAGAAATAAAAGAACTAAAATCTAACCAAGTTGAAATCAAAAAAGCTACTAATGAGGTGCAATTAAAAATGGAGGCTCTCACTGCTAGGATAAATGAGGCAGAAGAAAGAATTAGCAATATAGAAGACCAAATGACAGAGAATAAAGAAGCTGAGCAAAAGAGGGACAAACAGCTACTGGACCACGAGGGGAGAATTCGACAGATAAGTGACACCATAAGATGAAACAACATTAGAATAATTGGGATTCCAGAAGAAGAAGAAAGCGAGAGGAGAGCAGAAGGTATATTGGAGAGAATTATTGGGGAGAATTTCCCCAATATGGCAAAGGGAACAAGCATCAAAATTCAGGAGGTGCAGAGAACGCCCCTCAAAATCAGTAAGAATAGGCCCATACCCCGTCACCCAATAGTAAAATTTACAAGTCTTAGTGACAAAGACAAAATCCTGAAAGCAGCCTGGGAAAAGAAGTCTGTAACATACAATGATAAAAATATTAGATTGGCAGCAGACTTATCCACAGAGACCTGGCAGGCCAGAAAGAGCTGGCATGATATGTTCAGAGCACTGAACAAGAAAAACATGCAGCCAAGAATACTATATCCAGCTAGGCTATCATTGAAAATAGAAGGAGAGATTAAAAGCTTCCAGGACAAACAAAAACTGAAAGAATTTGCAAACACCAAACCAGCTCTACAGGAAATACTGAAAGGGGTCCTCTAAGCAAAGAGAGAGCCTACAAGTGGTAGATCAGAAAGGAACAGAGACAATATACAGTAACAGTCACCTTACAGGCAATACAATGTCACTAAATTCATATCTCTCAATAGTTACCCTGAATGTTAATGGGCTAAATGCCCAATCAAAAGACACAGGGTATCAGAATGGATAAAAACCAAAATCCATCTATATGTTGCCTCCAAGAACTCATTTTAAGCCCAAAGACACCTCCAGATTTAAAGTGAAGGGGTGGAAAAGAATTACCATGCTAATGGACACCAGAAAAAAGCAGGAGCGGCAATCCTTATATCAGATCAATTCGATTTTAAGCCAAAGACTATAATAAGAGATGAGGAAGGACATTATATCACACTCAAAGGGTCTGTCCAACAAGAAGATCTAACAATTTTAAATGTCTTCCCACAACGTGGGAGCAGCCAACTATATAAACCAATTAATAACAAAATCAAAGAAACACATCAACAATTATAAAATAATAGTAGGGGACTTTAACACTCCCCTCACTGAAATGGACAGATCATTCAAGCAAAAGATCAACAAGGAATTAAAGGCCTTAAACGACACACTGGACCAGATGGACATCACAGATATATTCAGAACATTTCATCCCAAAGCAACAGAATACACATTCCTCTCTAGTGCACATGGAACATTCTCCAGAATAGATCACATCCTCAGTCCTAAATCAGGACTCAACCAGTATCAAAAGATTGGGATCATTCCCTGCATATTTTCAGACCACAATGCTCTGAAGCTAGAAGTCAACCACAAGAGGACGTTTGGAAAAAACCCAAATACATAGAGACTAAACAGCATCCTTCTAAAGAATGAATGGGTCAACCAGGAAATTAAAGAAGAATTGAAAAAAATCATGGAAACAAATGATAATGAAAATATAACAGTTCAAAATCTGTGGGACACAACAAAGGCAGTCCTGAGAGGAAAATATATAGCGGTACAAGCATTCTCAAGAAACAAGAAAGGTCTCAAATACACAACCTAACCTTACACCTAAAGGAGCTGGAGAAAGAACAAGAAAGAAACCCTAAGCCCAGCAGGAGAAGACAAATCATAAAGATCAGAGCAGAAATCAATGAAATAGAAACCAAAAAAACAATAGAAGAAATCAACAAAACTAGGAGCTGGCTCTTTGAAAGAATTAATAAAATTGATAAACCCCTGGCCCAACTTATCAAAAAGAAAAGAGAAAGGACCCAAATAAATAAAATCATGAATGAAAGAGGAGAGATCACAACTAACACCAAAGAAATAAAAACTATTATAAGAACATACTATGAGCAACTCTACGCCAACAAATTTGACAATCTGGAAGAAATGGATGCATTCCTAGAAACATATAAACTACCACAACTGAACCAGGAATAAATAGAAAGCCTGAACAGACCCATAACCAGTAAGGAGATTGAAACAATCATTAAAAATCTCCAAACAAACAAAAGCCCAGGGCCAGATGGCTTCCCGGGGGAATTCTACCAAACATTTAAAGAAGAACTAATTCCTAGTCTCCTGAAACTGTTCCAAAAAATAGAAATGGAAGGAAAACTTCCAAATTCATTTTATGAGGCCAGCATCACCTTGATCCCCAAACCAGACAAGGGTCCCATCAAAAAAGACAATTACAGACCAATATCCTTGATGAACACAGATGTGAAAATTCTCACCAAAATACTAGCCAATAGGATTCAACAGTACGTTAAAAGGTTTATTCACCACGACCAAGTGGGATTTATTCCAGGGCCTCAAGGTTGTTTCAACATCCGCAAATCAATCAATGTGATACAACACATCAATAAAACAAAGAACAAGAACCATATGATACTCTCAATAGATGCTAAAAAGCATTTGACAAAGTACAGCATCCGTTCCTGATCAAAACTCTTCAAAGTGTAGGGATAGAGGGCACATACCTCAATATCATCAAAGCCATTTATGAAAAACCCACTGCAAATATCATTCTGAATGGAGAAAAACTAAAAGCTTTTCCGCTAAGGTCAGGAACATGACAGGAATGTCCATTATCACCACTGCCATTCAACATAGTAGTAGAAGTCCTAGCCTCAGCAATCAGACAACAAAAGGAAATTAAAGGCATCCAAATCGGCAAAGAAGAAGTCAAACTATCACTCTTTGCAAATGATATGATACTATATGTGGAAAACCCAAAAGACTCCACTCCAAAACTGCTAGAACTTATACAGGAATTCAGTAAAGTGTCAGGATATAAAATCAATGCACAGAAATCAGTTGCATTTCTCTATACCAACAACAAGACAGAAGAAAGAGAAATTAAGGAATTAATCCCGTTTACAATTGCACCCAAAACCATAAGATACCTAGGAATAAACCTAACCAAAGAGGCACAGAATCTATACTCATTAAAGTATAAAGTACTCATGAAAGAAATTGAGGAAGACACAAAAAAATGGAAAAATGTTTCATGCTGCTGGATTGGAAGAATAATTATTGTGAAAATGTCTATGCTACCTAAAGCAATCTACACATTTAATGCAATTCCTAACAAAATACCATCCATCTTTTTCAAAGAAATGGAACAAATATTCCTAAAATTTATATGGAACCAGAAAAGAGCTCGAATATCCAAAGGAATATTGAAAAAGAAAGCCAAAGTTGGTGGCATCACAATTCCAGACTTCAAGCCCTATTACAAAGCTGTCATCATCAAGACTGCATGCTACTGGCACAAAAACAGACACATAGATCAATGGAACATAATAGAGAGCCCAGAAATAGACCCTCAACTCTATGGTCAGCTAATTTTCGACAAAGCAGGAAAGAATGTCCAATGGAAAAAAGACAGCCTCTTCAATAAATGGTGTTGGGAAAATTGGACAGCCACATGCAGAAAAATGATATTGGACCATTTCCTTACACCACACACAAAAATAGACTCAAAATGGATGAAGGACCTCAATGTGAGAAAGGAATCCATCAAAATCCTTGAGGAGAACACAGGCAGCAACCTCTTCGACCTCAGCCGCAGCAACATCTTCCTAAGAACATCGCCAAAGGCAAGGGAAGCAAGGGCAAAAATGAACTATTGGGATTTCATCAAGATCAAAAGCTTTTGCACATCAAAGGAAACAGTTAATAAAACCAAAGGACAACTGATAGAATGGGAGGAGATATTTGCAAATGACATATCAGATAAACGACTAGTGTCCAAAATATATAAAAAACTTAGCAAACTCAACACCCAAAGAACAAATAATCCAATCAAGAAATGGGCAGAGGACATGAACAGACATTTCTGCAAAGAAGACATCCAGATGGCCAACAGACACATGAAAAAGTTCTCCATATCACTCGGCATCAGGGAAATACAAATCAAAACCACAATGAGATATCACCTCACACCAGTCAGAATGGCTAAAATTAACAAGTCAGGAAATGACAGATGCTGGCGAGGATGCGGAGAAAGGGGAACCCTCCTACACTGTTGGTGGGAATGCAAGCTGGTGCAGCCACTCTGGAAAACAGCATGGAGGTTCCTCAAAATGTTGAAAATAGAACTGCCCTATGACCCAGTAATTGCACTATTGGGTATTTACCCTAAAGATACAAACGTAGTGATCCAAAGGGGCACGTGCACCCGAATGTTTATAGCAGCAATGTCCACAATAGCCAAACTATGGAAAGAACCTAGATGTCCATCAACAGATGAATGGATCAAGAAGATGTGGTATATATACACAATGGAATACTATGCAGCCATCAAAAGAAATGAAATCTTGCCATTTGTGACGACGTGGATGGAACTAGAGCGTATCTTGCTTAGTGAAATAAGTCAAGCAGAGAAAGACAACTATCCTATGATCTCCCTGATATGAGGAAGTGGTGATGCAACATGGGGGCTTAAGGGGATAGAAGAAGAATAGATGAAGCAAGATGGGATTGGGAGGGAGACAAACCATAACTGACTCTTGATCTCGCAAAGCAAACTGAGGGTTGCTGGGCGGAGGGAGGTTTGGGGGTGTGGGGTTATGGACATTGGGGAGGGTATGTGCTTTGGTGAGTGCTGTGAAGTGTGTAAACCTGGCGATTCATGGACCTGTACCACTGGGGATAAAAATATATTATATGTTTATAAAAAATTAAAAATTAAAAAAATTAAAATTAAAATTAAAAAAAAAACAAAAAAACACATAGATCAATAAACATAATAGAGGACCCAGGAATGGAACCACATATAAATTGAAAAATTAGTTTATGAAAACATAGTCAAGACTATACAATGAGGAAAGGACAGCCTCTTCAATAAATGAAGTTGGAAAAACTGGACAGTCACATGCAAAAGATTGAAATTGGAACACTGTCTTATACCCTACACAAAATTTAACTCAAAATGGATTAAAGACATGAATGTAAAATGTGAAAATTAAAACTCCTAGAGGAAAATGTAGGTAATAATCTTGACATTGGTCTTGGAGATTATTTCTTCTGATTTGACATTAAAAGCAAAGGAAACAAAAGCAAAAATAACCAAGTGGGATTATATCAAACTAAAAAGCTTCTGCAAAGCATCCACAGAATAAAAAGGCAAGCTACTGAACTGGAGGACATATTTTCACATCATGTATCTATTAAGGAGTTAAGTATATAAAGAATTCATACAACTCAATGGCAAACAATAAACTATTTAATCTAATGGGCAGAGATCTGAAGAGACATTTTGTTCAAAATGATGATCACCAGGCATATGAAATGGTACTCAACATTATTAATCAACAGGAAATGAAAATTTAACCACAAGGAGGTATCACTGCACACTATTCATGGTTATTATCAAAAGGACAAGGAGGAACAAGTGTTGGTGAGGATGTGGAGAAAAGGGAACTTTGGGCACTGTAGGTAGGAATGTAAACTGGCATACCACTATGGAAAAGAGTATGGAGTTTACTCAAAAAATGAAAAATAGTGCTCCAATTCAAGATGATAATGTAAGAGAAACCTGAAATCTCCTCCACGCACATACTAAATCTACAGCTACACAAGGAACAATTTCCTCTGAAAAAGTCCTACAAACAGGCTAAGTGACTCCTATATATTGGTTGATTGAGAGAAGACACACATCACAGTGATAGGGAAGGCTAGGGCACAATCTTGCCATAATGCCCACTTCCACAGGACAAGGTGCCTCACAGTCAGGACGGAACTTGAATGCCAGATCTTCTCCCTAAGGAGTGAAGAGTTTGACCCCTCATGAGGCATCCCCAATTTTTAAGATGTGCACAGAAGAGACAAGCCCCTAAAACTTCTAGCTTTGACAAGAAAGGGGGCCAACATTCATAAGACCCACAAAGCTAAAACAATCTGAGAAATGGCAAATTAAAGGGCTTGAGTGCTTGGACTCACCCAGCCTGGGGCCCAGCCCAGAAGTAGCCATATAGAGGGACCAAGAGTTTGTGTGAGAGAGCCTCACTTGGTATCTTATAGCTTTAGGCAGAGGGGCAGGCTTTATGTCTGGCAAACATCCAGGCATGCTCTCAGTGAATGTAGGCTGGTTCATGCCATCTTTGTGCTTTCCTCTGCCTTGATACCGCTCACTTGTATCTACCAGATGAGAGCTTATACATTTGTCTGGAACCTTGATTTTTCAACCAGTTCCCAGTGGACATTCTAGATCACCTGGCACTCGTGAGCAGCAGGGCTTATACTTATGCTACCCTAAGATTGTATATATTTTCATACATTAAAAGTTGTGCCTGAAGGTCTGATTCTAATCACCCTGATCTAGGTGTTGACTGAGATCCTCCCCTTTGGGACACTGACAGGTCTTGACGTACCCTCAACTCCTAGGAGTCACTAAAAATAAAATAATTTTCTTGGACAATCACAAAGGTTTGAGAGAAAACTGAAAGCTAGGGCAAGTCTGAACAGTAAGGTTCACCACCTACATAAGGCTACTCTTTCAAGACTAACAGAAGTAACTATTTTACCTAATGCATAGAAACCAACACAGAGTCAAGTGACACGAATAAACCAAGTAATACATTCTGAACAGAACAACAAGATAAAACCTCAGGAAACGACCTTAATTAAATGGAAATAAGCACTTTACCTGATGGTTAAGGGTAAGCCCCACTGCTCACCAAACTCAGGATAAGAAATGATGAACACAGTAAGAACTGCAGCAAAAGAGAAAATGTAAGAAAGTACCAAACAGAAGTCACAGAGCTATAGAATACAATAACTGAACTGAAAAATACATTAAAAGGCTTCAACAGGAGACTAAATGAGGCAGAAAAAAGGATCAGTGAATGCAAGGACAGGGCAGTGGAACTCACCCAATCAAAGCAGGGAAAAAAAGTGAAAAAGAAAGTGACGATAGGTTAAGACACTTACAGGACAATATCAAGTGGACTAATGCTGACATTATAGTGAACCAGAAGGAGAAGAGAGAAGAAAAGGGGCAGAAAAGTCATTTAAAGAAATAATGACAGATAACTTCCTGAAATCAGAGGAGGAAAAAGACAACCAGATCTAGGAAGCCCAGAATGTTTCAAATAAGATGAATCCCAAGATACCAGAACAACATATAATTAAAATGTCAAAAGTTAAATGAAAGACTCTAAAAAGCAACAAGAGTAAAACAACTTGATAATGCAAGAAAGCATCCATAAGGCTGTCTGCAGAGTTTTCAGCAAAAACTTTATAGGCCAGAAAGGAAAGTCATGATTATACAAAATGCAGAAGGAAAAAAAATTCCAACAAATAATGCTCTTTCCAGCAATGTTGTCATCTAGAATTGAAGGAGAGAGAGTTTTTCAGATAAGCAAAACCTTAGAAAGGTCATCAACACTACTGACATTACAAGAAATATTAAAGGGACTTCTTGAAGCTGAAAAAGAAAAGGTACTGGCTACTTACAGGAAAACATGGAAATATAAATCTCAGTGGTATAAGTAAACATATAGTAAAGATAGTGATTCATCTCTTACAATGCTAGCATCAAGCTTAAAAGACAAAATTAGTAAAAATAACCTTAACTACAAAATTAGTTAAGGGATACACAAGATAAAATTTGACATCAGAAAGAAACTAGGGTGGAGAAGAGTAGAAATGTGGAAATGTGGAGCTTTAGGAAGTGTTTATACTTTTTTTGGAATCAACTTAAAATAAACATAAATTGTTAAATGTAAGCCTCACAGTGACCCCAAAGCATAACCTAGAGTCGATACAAAAATATAAAGAGAAAGAAATCTAAGCACTAAAGATGGTCATTAATTCACAAAAGAAGGGAGCAAGAAAGGAATAAAGAACAGCCAGAAAACATTTAACAAAATAGCTATCAGTACATATCAATAATTACTTTAAATTTGAATGAACTAAATCTTCCATGCCGTGGAGTGGTTGAATGGCTTAAAAAAGAAAAAAAAAAAAAAAAAGCTGTCTATATGGTGCCTATAAGAGTCTTACTTCACAAGGGCAAAAATGAACTATTGGGACTTCATCAAGATCAAAAACTTTTGCATAACAAAGGAAACACTCAACAAAACCAAAAGACAACTGACAGAATGGGAGAAGGTATTTGCAAATGACATATCAGATAAAGGACTAGTATCCAAAATCTGTAAAGAACTTATCAAACTCAATACTCAAAGAACAAATAATCTAATCAGGAAATGGACAGAAGACTTAAACAGACATTTCTACAAATAAGTAATCTAAATGGCCAAGAGACATGTGAAAAAGTACTCAACATCACTCTCCATCATAACCACAGTGAGATACCACCTCACACCAGTCAGAATGGCTAAGATTAACAAGTCAGGAAACAACAGATGAGGATGCAGAAAAAAGGGAACCCTCCTACACTGTTGGTGGGAATGCAAGCTGTTGCAGGCCACTCTGGAAAACAGCATGGAGGTTCCTCAGAAAGTTGAAAATAGAGCTGCCTTATGACCCAGCAATTACACTTCTGAGTATTTACCCTAATGATATAAATGTAGTGATCTGAAGGGGCACATGTACCTCAATGTTTATAGCAGCAATGTCCACAATAGCCAAACTATGAAAAGAACCTAGATGTCCATCAAGAGATGAATGGATAAAGAAGATGTGGTGTATATATATATATATGCAATGGAATACTATGAAGCCATCAAAAAACCCAAAATCTTATACACACCATACACAAAGATAAACTCGAAATGTATGAAAGACCGCAATGTGAGGCAAGAATCTATCAAAATCCTAGAGGAGAATATAGGTAGTAACCTCTTCAACATTGGCCACAGCAACTTCTTTCAAGACTTGTCTCTAAGGGCAAAGGAAACAAAAGCAAAAATGAACTTTTGGGACTTCATCAAGATCAAAATCTTCTGTACAGCAAAGGAAACAGTCAACAAAACAAAGAGGCAATCCATAAAATGGGAGAAGATATTCGCAAATGACACTACAGACAAAGAGCTGATATCCAAGATTTATAAAGAACTCTTCAAACTCAACACATACAAAACAGATAATCACATCAAAAAATGAGTAGAAGACATGAACAGACAATTCTCCAAAGAAGACATACAAATGGCTAGCAGACACATGAAAAAATGTTCATCACCTCTCGCCACCAAATCAAAACCACATTGAGATACTACCTTACACCAGTTAGAATGGCCAAAATTAACAATACCATAAACAACAAGTATTGGAGAGGATGTGGAGAAAGGGGAACATTCTTACACTGCAATGACATGGATGGAACTAGAGGGAATTATGCTAAGTGAAATAAGTCAATCAGAGAAAGACAATTATCATGTGATCTCTCTGATAAGAGGAATTTGAGAGGCAGGACAGGGCATTGTGGGTGGTAGGGAAAGAAAAAATGAAACAAGATGGGATCGGGAGGGAGACAAACCATAAGAGACTCTTAATCTGAAGAAACAAACTGAGGGGTGCTGGGGGGTGTGGTGGGAGGGATAGGGTGGCTGGGTCATGGACATTAATGAGGGTAAGTGCTATGGTGAGTGCTGTGAATTGTGTAAGACTATGATTCACAGACCTGTACCCCTGAAGCAAATAATACATTATATGTTAATAAAATTAAAAAATTAAATAAATAAATAAAAATAAGAGACTTACTTCAGATGTAACACATACAGACAGAAAATTAAGGGATGGATAAAGATATTCCATATAAATGGGAACTAAAAAATGCTTAAGTACTCTGCTTATAATAGACTAGACTGAAATGAAGACTGTTAATAATAAAGAAAGGCATTATAGGGACTCCTGGGTGGCTCAGTGGGTTAAGCCTCTGCCTTCAACTCAGGTCATTATCTCAGGGTCCTGGGATCGAGCCCCACATTGGGCTCTCTGCTCAGCAGGGAGCCTGCTTCCCCTCTATCACTCTGCCTGCCTCTCTGCCTACTTGTGATCTCTATATGTCAAAAAATAAATAAAATCTTTAAAAAAAAAAGAAAGGCATTACAATATGAAAAAGGATCCAATCTAACAAGAATATATAACATTTATAAATATTTACATACCCAGCACAGGAGCAGAGAAATATATATGGTAAACATTAACAGAACTCAAGTGAGAAATAGACAGCAATACATTAATAGTGGGGGACTTTAATATCACACCTGTGTCAATAGATAGATTATCCAAACAGAAAATCATTAAGGAAACATCAATCTTAAATTACATGTTCAACCACATGGATTTAACGCATAAATGTAAGGCATTCTTTCCAAAAGCAACAGAATATATGTTCTTTCAATATGTTAGGCCACAAAACAAGCCTTTTAAACTGAAGAACACTGAAATCATATCAAGAAGTTTTTACTTCATCAAAATCAAAAGCTTCTGCACAGCAAAGGAAACAGTCAACAAAACAAAGAGGCAACCCACAGAATGGGGGAAGATATTTGCAAATGAAAGTACAGACAAAAGGTTGATATCCAGGATCTATAAAGAACTTCTCAAACTCAACACACACAAAACAGACAATCATATCAAAAAATGGGCAGAAGATATGAACAGACACTTCTCCAATGAAGACATACAAATGTCTATCAGACACATGAAGAAATGTTCATCATCACTAGCCATCAGGGAGATTCAAATTAAAACCACATTGAGATACCACCTTACACCAGTTAGAATGGCCAAAATTAGCAAGACAGGAAACAACATGTGTTGGAGGGGATGTGGAGAAAGGGGAACCCTCTTACACTGTTGGTGGGAATGCAAGTTGGTGCAGCCACTTTGGAGAGCAGTGTGGAGATTCCTCAAGAAATTAAAAATAGAGCTTCCCTATGAGCCTGCAATTGCACTACTGGGTATTTACCTCAAAGATACAGATGTAGTAAAAAGAAGGGCCATCTGTACCCCAGTGTTTATAGCAGCAATGTCCATGGTCGCCAAACTGTGGAAAGAACAAAGATGCCCTTCAACGGACGAATGGAGAAGGAAGATGTGGTCCATATACACTATGGAGTATTATGCCTCCATCAGAAAGGATGAATACCCAACTTCTGTAGCAACATGGATGGGACTGGAAGAGATTATGCTGAGTGAAATAAGTCAAGCAGAGAAAGTCAATTATCATATGGTTTCACTTATTTGTGGAGCATAACAAATAGCATGGAGGACATGCGGATTTAGAGAGGAGAAGGGAGTTGAGGGAAATTGGAAGGGGAGGTGAACTTAGAGACATTATGGACTCTGGAAAACAATCTGAGGGTTTTGAAGGTGCAGGGGGTGGGAGGTTGGGGGAACCAGGTGGTGGGTATTGGAGAGGGCACGGATTGCATGGAGCACTGGGTGTGGTGCAAAAACAATGAATACTGTTAAGCTAAAAATAAATTTAAAAAATTAAAAAAAATAAAAATTTTTTTAAAAAATAAAATTTTTTACAACCACAATGGTATGTAACTAGATATGAATTACAAGAAAAAACTGCAAAATGCACAAATATGTAGAGATTAAACAATATGCTAGTGAACAAGCTATGGTCAAAGAATAATCAAAAGAAAAAAATTTTTGGAAATTCTTTGAAAACTAATTTTCCATGAAAATAGAATACAATATTCCAAAAGTTATGGGATGCAATGAAAGAAGTTTTAGTATAGACATTCACACTGATAAGTGCATACCTGAAGAAATAAGAAAGATCTCAAATAAACAGCCTAACCTTACACTCACAGAACCAGATCGAAGAACAAATAAATTCCAAGTTCAGCTGAAGAAAATAGCAAAATCAAAGCCAGATTAAATGAATTAGGGAGTAGGAAAACAATAGAACAGATTAATAAAGCTAGTAGTTGGTTCTTTGAAAAGACAAAGTTGACAAACCTTAGATAAGCTCACCAAGAAAAAAATAGAGAGGACTCAAAATCCAAAATCAAAGAGGAAACATTACAACTGATACTACAGAAATACAAAGGATCAATAAGACTCCTTTGAATACTTATATGCCAACAAATTTGACAACCTAGCATAAATGAGTAAATTCCTAGAAATATATTCATCATGATTCAGTCTTGGTAGACTGAATCATGATGAACACAAAATCTGAGCAAGCAAATTATTAGCAAGGAGATTGAGTCAATAATCAAAAACCTCATAAGCTAAAGTCCAGGACCAGATGGCTTCACTGGTGTGTCCTACACTAGGCATTCAAAGATTACCAATTATTCTTAACTCTTCCAAAAGAGGAGAGGAGAGAACTTTTACAAACACCTTTCACAAGGCCAAGATTACCATGATAATAAAACTAGACAAGGATGCCACAAGAGATGAAAATTTTAGGTCAATATCCCTGATGAGCAGAGATGCCAAAATCTCCAACTAAATACCACCAAATCAAATTCAGCAATACTTCAAAAGTCAACCAATTTGATACAGCATTTTAACAAAATGAGAGTAAAAAGTTACATGATTACTTCAAGACATGAAAAAAAAGCATTTGAAAAAATTGAACATTGATTTATGGTAAGAACTCTCAACAAAGGGGTATAAAGAGAATGCACCTCAAAATCATAAAAGCCATCTATGACAAATCTACAACAAACATGGTTCTTAGTGATCAAAAGCTGAAAGATGGGGGCGCCTGGGTGGCTCAGTGGGTTAAAGCCTCTGCCTTCGGCTCAGGTCATGATCCCAGGGTCCTGGGATCGAGCCCCACATTGGGTTCTCTGCTCCACAGGGAGCCTGCTTCCTCCTTCTCTCTCTCTGCCTGCCTCTCTGCCTACTTGTGATCTCTGTCTGTCAAATAAATAAATAAAATCTTTAAAAAAAAAAAAGCTGAAAGTGTTTTTTGGTTTTTGGTTTTTTTGTTTTTTTGTTTTTTTTTAAGACTGGGAATATGATAAAATATGTGCACTTTTGGTATTTTTATTCAACACAGTGTTGAAAATACCAACCAGAACAGCCAGAGGTGAAAAAGAAAAGAAATACAAGGTATTCAAATTGGAAAGGAAGAAATAAAGCTGTCACTATTTGCACATGACATGATACTATATACAGACTAAAGACTCCATCAAAAATCTGTTAGAAATAAGCAAATTCAGTAAACTTACAAGATACAAAATCAGTATCAAAAATCTCCTGGATTTTTTTACACTAATATAATGATCTCTCATAAGGAGAAATTTATGTGTCTGGAGCTAGAAGATCTTAGGCTAAGCTAAATTAGTCAGAGAAAGATAAATACCATATGATTTCACTCATATGTGGATTTTAAGAAACAAAATGCATGAACATAGGAGAAGGGAAGGAAAAATAAAATAAGATGAAAATTGAGAGTGAGGCATATCATAAGAGACACTGAACTTTAATTGAGGGTTGCTGGAGGGCAGCTGGGTCGGGGGAAGGGATAATTGGGGGATGGGCATTAAGGAAGGCACTTGATGTAATGAGCACTGAGTGTTACATGCAACTGATGAACTACTAAATTTTACCTCTGAAACTAATAAAAAAATAAAATTTTAAAAAAGAGAAATTAAGAAAATCATTCATTCAAAGTTACATCAAAGAAGAATTCCTAGGAATAAATTTAACCAAGGAAGTGAAAGACCTATACACTGAAAACTATTAAAAAACTAGTGAAAGAAATTGAAGACACAAATAAATGGAAGGTATTCCATCCTCATAGACAGGAAGAATTAATACTGTTAAAATGTTCATACTATCCAAAGCATCCTAAAGGTCCAGTGCAATGTCTATCAACATGGCAGTGACTTTTTTTTTTTATAGAAAGAGAGCAAAGAATCCTAAAGTTTGTGTGAAATCACAAAAAACTCTGAACAGTCAAATCAATCTTGAAAAACAGAAGAGCAAACCTGGAGGCATCATGGTCCTTGATTTCAAACTATATTACAAAGCTAATAATAAAAAAAATTACAGTAGTGGCATAAAAACATATAGATCTATATACAGAATGGAAATTCCAGAAATAAATTCACACATACTCAGTCAATTATTTATGAAAAGCAGCCAAGAATATAAAATGAGGAAAGGAAAGTCTCTTCAATAAATGGTGTTGGAAAAATTGGACAGCCATATGCAAAAGGATGAAACTGGAACACTATCTTACACCATACACAAAAATTAACTCCAAATAGATTAAAGATATGAATGCAAAATGTGAAACATGAAATTCCTAAAAGAAAATATAGGTGGCCAGCTCTGTGACTTTGGTGTTGGTAATGTTTTTGGACCTGCCCCCAAAACAAAGGAAACAAAAGCACAAATAAACAAGTCGGACTACATCAAACTAAAAAGCTTTTGCACAGCACATGAAACCATCAGTGAAATGAAAAGGCAACCTACTGAATGAGAGAAAATATTTGCAATGTTATAGAGATGGTCCCCAACTTATGATGGTTGCAGATATCCAAAGAAAACAAAATCTCTAACTTGAAAGATAGCTGTACTCTCATGTTCATAGGAATATTATTTATAATAGCCAAGATATAGAAAAAATCTAAGTGTTCAGTAATGGATAATGGATAAAGAAAATGTGGTATATACAATGGAATATTATACAGCCATCAAAGAACAAAATGTCACCCTTTGCAACATATGGGTAGACCTTGAAAGCATGATGTTAAATGAAAAAAGTCAGACAGAATAAGGTAAATACTATATTACCTCATATGTGAATCAAAACAAAAACAAACAAACAAACAAAACCAATAATTAAAGAAGCAAACAAACAAAAAAACCCACCCCAAGCTCATGGTTGAACAGATCGGTGGTTACTACAGGCAGGGACTGGGGTTGGATGAAATCAGTCAAGACATTAAAAAGTACTAACTTCCAGCTATAAATAAACTAAGTCATGGAGATATAATATATAGCATGGGACCAACGTAAATAATAGTGAATTACATGTTTAAAAGTTAAGAGAGTAGACCTTAAAGTCTTTGCCCCCCCCCCCAAAACACACACTAAAAAATCTGCAACTACATATGGTGATGGATGTGAACCAGAGTTATGCTTACCATTTTGAAGTATATACTAATATTGAACCATTAAGTTGTATACTTGAAATATCAAATACCTCTAAATTTAAAAAAAAAACAACTTCTTTTTTTTGATGGAGCATACTGTTCTAAATTAAATTAATTACTCTCTAAGCACATGGGAGATATATTTCACTCCTGGCTTCTGTTGTTTCTAAGATGCCAGTTTCCAGTTCAAGCATCATTCATATGAAAGTAATGTCTCTGTGCTTATTTTTAGGTTCATCTCATCTCTCTTTCCCACATACTCACCATGACGTGTATAGAAGTGGGCCTGTTTTTATTATTTCTTTCATTTTTGTCACTGTGGAATTAATAAGTGGCCTTCCATCTGTTATGAAAATTTCTTTGCTGTCATATCTTCAAATATTATGTTTTCATTATTTTTTCTCACATCTACTTTTGGAACTCTGGTTAAATGTAATTTATTTATTCCAATTCATTTTTGGTCCTATTTTTAATTATAATTATTTTTTTTCTATCACTACGTGTTTTATTTGGTTTTCTGTTTTTCCTCCAAAACTGCTTAATCTTTTTGAGGTCTCTTGTTCTCATACTTTTAATTTCTTGTTTCTTTTGGCAGATTCATCATTTTCTTTTATAATCTACATTTTATAAGTCGAACACAGATTTTATTTATTGGTCTATTTCTGCTGCTTTTGCTCTGGTGCCATATTTTGTGTTCTGTGATTTTATATCTTTGTGAGCATTTAAAAGTGAATTCTCCTATAAAGAATTTGCTTTTGTCTAGTCCAGGTATATGGCAGGGCACCAATATCCTGGAAAAACTTTAAATTTTAGTCTTAAGGATTTTAGGGTCAAGGAAGAGGTACAAATTGGACTTCAAACTCATTGGTACTACATTTTAAGATGGGCAGTTTTCTTTGAAGTCCCCTGCAGAGTTAGGTTTATTTCTCATTTACCCTAAAATGAGAATTCCAGCTTAATAGAGTAGGGTCCTAATAAATTCTACCCCCCTCCCTCGGCTATTTGGCTATGGCTTACTCCATCCTGCGTCCTCAGAGGATGTGACAGTTGAAGCTCAGGTTCACCAAGTTCAACAAATACTCTCAAGTTTAAAGCCAACATTAGTCCCTGCCTTCAGTTTTTAGTCTTACGTATTTCTTACTTTGTTTTGGCTTATTGATACCTTTAAGCAGAGAGATTTAGAATATTTCCTTCACACACTATACAAAAACTGGAAACAATCCAAGTATCTATCGAGAGAGGAAGGAATAAATTGTATTTCATTCATATAATATATTACACTGCAGCAATAAAAACATACACCAAGTGATTACACAATATAGATGAATCTCACATTTTGTTGAGTGAAAAAAAAAAGCATATTACATAATTCCACTTATGACACCAAGAGCAGGCAAAAGAAAACAGTGTTAATAGCCACATCATTGGCTATTATGACTTGGTGGTTGTGGGCTGGGGTTGATTAGATAGGGCCATGAAGAAAATCTCTGCAGCTCTGGAGATGTTCCAGACCTTGATTTGATGGTGGTTACAGAGGTATTAAAAACTCAGCTAGCTGTACACTCAGGATTAGTGCACTTTATATGCATTCATGTATATATGTTATACCTCAATAAAGTAAAAGAAAAATTACCTCCAATTTTAGTTGGTTTGGCCACAGTACCTCATCTGCCTTACTAGTGCAAATTAAAAGCCAAGTGCTTTACAAATATAAGGGATTTATATTCATTACCTACATTGCCAGTCTGAAGTTGAAGATGGGACAATTATTTAGAGAAAGCAATGAGAACATAAAATTACCACTTATCCCTTTTTGGCAATAGAATTTTAATTTTTTTATCTTAACAACTCCTCATTTCATTTTGCTTTTATAGTCAGTATCTGAATGAGTGCAAATGTCTCACTGAGAAAATGTTTTAAGTATTAAGTAATATAATTGCAGATATAATTCCTAAAGGTATAGTAAAGCTATCATTTTGTAACAAAAGTCTTGAAAACGAATGTACTTTTAATTCTTTAATGAATGCTACCACGAAGACCACAGGCGATTAGATCTGAAGGAATGTGATTAATTTTTCTAATGCTTCATTTCTAGATACCTGTATCCTTTCTACTACTGCACACTCAAGGTACTTTTTTCATGTTTAAGTGCAGCTCATCTAGAAACTACATTTCTGTATAGCAGTTTATTAATAAAGAAGATTTATTTTATTAGCAAAAGGAAAGGACTAGTTAAATCCATATATTTACTTATTTAATAGCCATTGTTTACACATTAGCTAACAGGATCATTAATTTTTTTTTTGCAAATGAAGAACATGAAGTGGGTAACAAATTATAGATGATGCAAGATGCTTATCCTCAGCATAGTGAAGCTTGCAACTAGCGGTTTACAGATGGAATGAGCCATGTATGTTACATATCTCTGTTTCCCTTGCTAGGTTTACCTAACTGCCTAACATACAATAGGATCTCAGTAATGTCTGCCAAGTAAATAAAGAATAATGATAGCCAACCCTTTCACATAAATATTTTTAAAATTATGTCCCCAACCTTTAGTGGTCTCAAATAAGTTTCACGTAATATAATGGGAAAAAAAATATAACAATTATTTTTACAGATGAATATGAGCATGTATGGTTACCATTTTTTAAAAGCAAAATGCTGCAGGGTATATAAGGGAATACTTATGTGCAAGGAAACAAATTGTTAAGCACTTGATTCTTAAGCATTAACAACTGAAATCAACAAATGTTCACTACAGACATTTTTTATATGGCATTCAGCTGAACGTGGGCATTCCCACAACACAGAAGACATCAGTTCAGTCTACTTGGGAGCTGAGTCCCTTTATAGTAAGTGGTCCCAAACAGTTTTGGGATGATGCTGTAAGGGGATCCTAGGACAAAAAAATGGGTCTCTTTGACTTAACAACTGAATGACTATAATAGCTGCCAAGGAATCCTACAAAAGTGTTAGGTGTGGTAGCTAGTACTTTTGGGTAATTTGTTTGCTTTTATTTGGTTATTCCCGCACATTACTCCAATAAAGCAGGGTTACACATAGTGTTTTGTTACATAATTTGTTCATATTCCTTTGATTTTCCTGACATCAAAATGAATAAGATACCTACCAGTTTGGAACTTAGACGCGCTGCTTCTGCTGTACTATAGGGACCAACTCTGTTTGAAGAGACATGCTGAATGACCTTTTGTAAGGAATAATTTCTATACACCTTTTCACCACCTAATAATGGTGATGATATTACTGACCTCACAGAAACCTCACAGAGTAGCTATTCTAAATGAGCAAGATTATACTCTATTTCAAGTGGTTATACTTTGCCTGGAACATAAAAAATACTCAATAAATATTAGCTATTTTCACTATTGTCTTCTTCATCATCTTTTAAATTATCATTAATATTTTGGCTAAAAGTCTAGACTTTGGAATGAGATCTTGTCCTGGATCTGTCACTTGAGAGATACATAACCTTAAAAAAAAGACTTCCTGGGGCACCTGGGTGGCTCAGTGGGTTAAGCCTCTGCCTTCGGCTCGGGTCATGATCCCAGGGTCCTGGGATTGAGCCCCGCATCGGGTTCTCTGCTCCGCTGGGAGCCTGCTTCCTCCTCTCTCTCTCTGCCTGCCTCTCTGCCTACTTGTGACCTCTGTCAGATAAATAAATAAAATCTTAAAAAAAAAATACTTCATATTTCTCATCCTCAGCTTTTCTATCTTCAAACTGGGAATAAAAAAGAGCCCGTAATGCATTTAGTTGCTATAGTAATTAACTGAGAGGATAGAGGTCATGACTTTAGGGCAGTGCCTACCACACAGTAAATACCCTATCAAAGTAAGTGATGATGATGATGATGATAATGCCATCTCTCTATAAGAAAGTCAGTATCTCAAAAGCAGATTATTCATCTCCATCGTATGGTTCATCTCTGAATTCATGGGCCAGAAATTGAAGAAGAGATACAGAAGGGGATGCAATGCCAGAGAACCTGGTGTGTCATGGGGGTACTTCCAGATCAAGAAAACAAGTGGAGAAGATGAGAGGGAGAGTTTGATTTGATGAAAAAGGACCTTGTAGAGGGTTTACATATTACTTTTTGTAGTCCAAGGAAACTCTGTAGTATCCTTCACAAAGCAGTTTTACCAAATCAGCCAGGCTTAGAAAACATTAGTGATGGAGGGACTTAATCACAGCTCCTTGGAAAAACATGCCTATGATTCAAGATCTCTATCAAGCCATTAGATCCAAGACTAACTTTGCTAGAATTACCTGGCTATTTGCCTTAGTGTCTAATTTAAAGTGCCTTCATTCTTATTTTAAGATTTTATTTATTTATTTTGGAGAGAGAATGTGTGTGTGAGAGTGTGAGTTGGAAGGGCAGAGGGTGAGGGAGAGAATCTCAAGCAGACTCCCCACTCAGTGTAGAGCCTGACATAGGGCTTCATCTCACAATCCTGGGATCATGACCTGAACAGAAACCAAGAGTTGGATACCAAACCAGCTGGGGCACCCAGGTGCCCTTAAAATGCCCTCATTCTTAATGATGCCCCTGTGAACCGGCTTAAGTGTACTTAAAGCTGCCAAAATGGTGGCACCAAGGACTCTGCCTAAAGTAGCCAAAAAGCCGCAGGGAACAAAGATATGTGTGTGGATTGCTTTTGTCTTAGAGTCCTGTCATAGTAAAGAACAATTTACAGAATTTACCAGTTGCCCTTTTTGCTTACATTCTTAGCTTAGAGATATTTCCTAACAACAAATGCCTCCAGGTCTTTGTCTTTATGACAAAATGCCTTCTTATGGCCCTTATCATTCTCCTGTCTCCCATTCCTCCAAATCCTCCTTAATCTTACAGTCACTCCACTTACCTTGTTTGATAGCAGATGGCCTGTAAACAATTTCAGTGGTATGGCCATCAGATAACACCTGTTTTCCACCCAAATATACAAGAATAAACTCTCTAGGATAGTGAGAAAGGAGAGGAGAGATTTGCTGTTGGAGGCCTGAATTCTCTTATCTCTTCAAGAGCTTACCCTGATTTAGAGAATTCTCCCGCTCCTTGCTATCACTTACATATTCTCATGTCACAAAAGCAAATCTGGAAAAAAGACATGCTAACCAGGGCTTCTTACTATCCTGTGTAGCTGGTGTTATTGAAGAAATTAAATCAGTTGGAAAATGAGTGGAGAGAGACAGTAATTCTGCAACTCCTGAAAGCATTGTTCATCCTAGGTGCTTTTTTATGGGGGGAAAATAGGTTACGCAAATTAAAGAAGTAAAACACATTTTTCCCCTTTTTACTACTTGACTGCTGAATGCTTTACAGCTTTGTAATTTGGAAAGAGTGGTTCAACTCCTTTTGTGCCTTACTTTATTATGCTATATAATTACATCTGTTAAAGCCCAGGATCTATTTTGCTTTTCATGCACGCATACAGTACATCATCACAAGTAACATTTCTTTTTGATGTTGTCGGTTGCTTAGCACATTCATTTGTATTTTTTCCCCTATTAGCACCAATCCCAGTAATCAGTTTTAAAAAGCATCTTCTCATTGTGACTTGCCTTACTTTCATAAAGAAACGATGGTTGCAAAAGATAAATTGTAAAGTCTGTATGCAGAAGTTTCAAACCATTTATTTTTCTTCCTTCCTCCCTCCCCTTTACCCTTCATCTAAGTTCTTTTGTCTGCCACGTGTTAGTTCATTTTATGCATATTCAATTTGAATTAGTGGCCCAAATTTGGAAATTGGGAAATTTCATTTGCGGCTGAGTGGAAAGGGCTCTTTAGATGGGGGTGATGGGACAGATGGGGCCCAATACTCCATTTTAAATAGTTCCTTTCCTTCATTATAAGCTCCTGGACACCTTACTTGGTTAATTCATACTCCTTGCCTGAATTGTGAGGGCATTTGAGGTCATGAGCTCTAAATGTTGAAGGGAAAGTCGTTACTCCTTTGTTTTTGCTTCAAGTTGAGGAACCTTCATACATCCTAGTGATCTCTAAGGGGTTAAACCCATCAGACAGGCTTCATGCTTTCCTTAACATCCTGTGGTTCAACGTTATGTTGAAATCATGGCACTCCTGCTCTGTAACCAGGAGGATGAATTACCTGGCACTTTTGGAAGACAATATACATGATTACAGAGTTACAACTCTGGTTGTGTTTGGTCTCTTTAGCACAAATATCCTATTCCCAGGATCCTAAAGCCTGATGTAAAAAAACGAAAATATACAAAATATACAGGTAGAAGGATATTCATTGAAATGTCTGTAACAGCCAGGAAAGTTTTAAAATGTTAATAGGAAGACTGTGTTAAAACACAAAAAACATGTTAAGTGAAAAAGGGCAAAAGCAAAATGGCACACACACTATTAGAACAACTAAGCCTCTAGGGATATATGAAAATATAGAATGGCCAGGTTAAACTTTAGGAAAGTAATTTCTTTTTTTCTCCTTCTTCCCCTCAAGACATGTAAAGTACTGTGTGTAAATGAAATCACTAAATAACTATCAAGCCTACCAATTTCTTCTCCCTTTGAACATGGAGATATAATTGACTTTCATCAAGAAAAAATGTCTGGAGATCTAGATGCAACAAATATCCCCAAGAAAACTGAAAACTTCAGTGAGGGGAAGAAGCTAAAGCTTTCTCAATCTTACTCACCAAATCCAAACAAGCTGATTGGTGAGTGTGGCTCTCTTATCCAGTAAGTCTTGCCAAACTGTGGAAAGAACCAAGATGCCCTTCAATGGACGAATGGATAATGAAGATGTGGCCCATATACACTATGGAGTATTATGCCTCCATCAGAAAGGACGAATACCCAACTTTTGTAGCAACATGGACGGGACTGGAGGAGATTATGCTGAGTGAAATAAGTCAAGCAGAGAGAGTCAATTATCATATGGTTTCACTTATTTGTGGAGCATAACAAATAGCATGGAGGACATGGGGAGATAGAGAGGAGAAGGGAGTTGGGGGAAATTGGACGAGGAGGTGAATCATGAGAGACTATGGACTCTGAAAAACAACCTGAGGGTTTTGAAGGGGCGGGGGGTGGGATGTAGAGGGCATGGGTTGCATGGAGCACTGGGTGTGGTGCAACAATAATGAATACTGTTATGCTGAAAATAAAAAATAAATTAAAAAAAGATATTGCATGGATTGCCATTTTTGAATTGGGAAAGTACTCCCTTAAGACTCTAAAAAAAAAAAGATATAATTTCATCTCAATAGAGACACACAAAGCATTTTACAGAATTCAACATCGGTTCATTATAAAAACTCTTAATAAATTAAGTACAGAACTAACATACCTCAACATAATAAAGACCATATGTAACAAGCCCACAGCTAACATCATAATGAATGATGATATGTTGAGAACTTTTCCTCTAAGATCAGGAACAAGACTAGGGTGCCCACACTCAACATTTCTATTCAACACAATATTGGAAGTCTTAGCCAGAACAATCAGGCCAGAAGAAGGAATAAAAGACATTTTAATTTTCTCTATTTACAGATAACATGATTTTATATGTAGAAAATCCTAAAAACTCCACCAAAAAACTCTTAGATGTAGTCAACAAAATCAGTAAAGTTTAAGACACAAAATTAATGTACAAAAATCAGTACTTTCCTACACACAAACAACAGAGAAACTGAAAAATAAAGAAAATGACCCCATTTATAGTAGCATAAAAAACAATCAAATAGTTAGGAATAAATTTAACCAATGAGGTAAAATGTCTTTATAATGAAAATTACAAATTACTTATGAAAGAAATCAGAGAAGACACAAATAATTAGTAGTGTATCTATGTTTATGGGTTAGAAGAATTAATATTGTTAAAATGTCCACACTACTAAAATCCACCTACAGATTCAATGCAATTCCTAATTATGTACTTTATGGTAACTAACATAACATAATAAAAAAAATTCCAATGACATTTCTTACAAAAGTAGAAAAAAAATTCTCAAATGTATATGGAACCACAAAAAAACTCAAATAACCTAAGCAATGCTGAGAAAGAACAAAACAGGAAGCATCATAATTCCCGATTTCAAGCTATATCTATATTATAAAGCTATACTAATCAAAAATATGGTATTGGTTTAAAAACACATGGGCCAAAAGAACAGAACTGAGAGCCAAGAAATAAATCCATGCATATGTGATCAAGTAACATTTAACAAGAGAAACAAGAATAATCAACGGAGAAAAGACAGTGTCTTCGATAAATGATGCTGGGAAAATTGGATATTCACACACCACTCATAAGAATTAACTCAAAAGCAATTAATGAATTAAATGTAAGACTGGGAACTGTGAAACTCCTAGGAGAAAAGTTAGGAAAAATGATCCTTGACATGGATCTCGGCAATGACTTTTTGGATATAACACCTAAAGCATAAGCAACAAAATAAATAAGTCATACTATATCAAGTTAAAAAGCTTCTGCACAGCAAAATGAATGACTACCAAAATGAGAAGAATTTAAATTTACAGAATGGGAAAAACATATTTTGCAAACCATATATCTGATAAGGAATTAATAATTAAAATATACAATGAACTCACACAACTCCATAACAAAACAACAAATAATCTAACTAGAAAAGGGAAAAGCCCCTGAAATGACATTTTTCCAAAGAAGATCTACAAATGGCTAATTAATGAGACATAATAAGGTGCTCAAAATCACTATATTTAGAGGAACACAAATCAAACCACAATGAAATATTACCTCTTGCCTGTCAGAAAGGCCATATCGAAAAGATAAGACATAACAAATGCTAGTGAGAATGTACAGAAAAGGGCACTCTTATGCACTGTTGGTGGGAATGTAAGTTGGTGCAGCCACTATGGAAAACAGTATGGAGTTCTTCAAAAAATTAAAAATACAAACTACCATATGATCCAGCAATTTTTTTTTAAAGATTTTATTTATTTATTTGACAGACAGAATTCACAAATAGGCAGAGAGGCAGAGAGAGGAGGAAGCAGGCTCCCTGCTGAGTAGAGAGCCCGATGTGGGACTCGATCCCAGGACCTTGAGATCATGACCTGAGCCAAAGGCAGAGGCTTAATCCACTGAGCCACCCAGGTGCCCCATGATCCAGCAATTTAACTTCTGGGAATATAGCTAAAAGAAACAAAAACACTATGCTGAAGTGATATCTTTACTCCCATACTTATAGCAGCATTATTTACAATGCTAAGACATGGCAACAACCTAAGTGTCCAAAAACAGATGTACAAGGAAGCTGAGGTGTGTACACACACACAAACATACGAATATTGTTCAGCCATTAAAAAGAACGAAATATTTTTTGAGACAACATGAATGGACCTTGCTAAACTCAAAGAAAAAGGAGATCAGATTTATTGTTACTAGAGGTGGATTGGGGAGAGGAGGGCGAATTGGATGGAGATGGTCAAAAGCTATAAACTTCCAGTGAAAAGATGAGTACTATAGATGTAATGTACAACATGAGGACTATAGTTAATACTACTTACTGTACGGTATAATTGTAAATTGTTAAGAGAGGAGAAACTAAGAATAGTCATTGCAAGAAAATTTTCTTTTTCTTTTTTTATCTGCATAGAGATAATAATGTTAACTAGAATCATTATGATAATCATTTCAAAATATATTTCAAATAATTGTGCCGTACACCTTAAACTTAACACAGTGCTGTATATCAATTATATTCCAATAAAACTGAAAAAAAAAAAATCCCACCTCACATAGTTCTTAACATATGCTTGCTACTCTTGGCTTTTAAGATAGTAATAAAAACTGACTTTTAGCATTTTGTAGTTTTTTTTTTAAGATGTTTAAACATATGTTCATTTTAGCAAGTTTCCATGAGTCCTCAGAAATGCTTACCATACAACTGTCTTGGGTTTCCTCATTGATTCTGAATTCTGGTTTTCATACATGGAGTCAAAATCTTTAAAATTCTTATTGTTTCAAATTTGGTATCTATAAAATGTACCTTTATGAAAATAACTATAAGCTTAAAGAAAAAGAGAGAAACTGTGATGAAAGCTATCAGAAAGAAATAGATCAAATATTGGTTTGTAACTAAGAATGATATGCATCTCATTCTTTCTCAGTAGAACTGTGTTTAAATTAGGAATTGAAATGATCAGAAGTAGACTGCTTAGCCTATATAGAGAACTATTTAAATTGAAGTCAGTTTTATGAAGCAAATACAATACAATTGTTGAGTATATGCTATGCCTTGGATGTCCAAGATAATTTGTCCGCAAAAACATATAACTAAGAGAGGTGTTTTGTTTGTTTGTTTTGTTTTGTTTTTTGGATTCTGTAGTAGGGAAAAAAAAAAAAAAAAACTACCCAAAAGCCATTCTTCTTGATTCTGGTAATAAGGTTCCCATTTTCTTTTGAGAAACTATCCTCCATTATTAATTTGTTTGAAGTTGTTGGAATGTGGTGGTAACAGCTTAGCCGTCAAAAGTTCCAACCTCCTAACCCCCATGAAATGGCCCAAAACTACTAGAACAAAGAAAATGCCAGGAATTTGCTGGAATTTAGAGATAAAAAGGGAGTTCTTTCCACTGGAATTATAGAATTTGGTAGGAATACTACCATGGATTTAAGAACTTTGACATGGAAGATTACATAGAATAGGAGTCCAGAAATGGCATGAAAGCCCCAAGTTTCAGCCAAGCCTAACACAAACCAACCTTGTGTATTTTAATTCAGTTCCTCTTCTGGCTTGATCCAGTTTGAGTTCAATTTTTTATTCTGCCATAAAAAGGCCTTATTTATTTACTTAAAGTTTTATTTAAATTCCAGTTAGTTAACATATTACATTAGTTTCAGTAGAATTCTGTGGTTCATCACTGAGATACAACACCCAGTGCTCATTACAAGTACCCTCGTAAATACCCATCACCCATTTAATCGATGTCCTGGCCCACCTCCCCTGCGGTAAATCTGTTTGTTCTCTATAGTGAAGTGTCTGTTTTATGTATTGCTGGTCTTTTTAACCCTCATGTTCTGCTGTTTCATTTCTTAAATTCCACATGAGTAAAATCATAGGTATAGGTTTTTTTTTTGACTTATCTCTCTTAGCATAATACATTCTTGTTCCATCCATGTTGTTTCAAATGGAAAGATTTCATTATTTGTTATGGCTGAGTAATATTCCATCACATACACACATCCCACAACTTCTTTATCCATTCACCAGTCAATGGACTTTTGGGTTCTTTCCATAATTTGGCTATTGCTGATAGTGCTGCTACAAACATCAGGGTGAATATGCCCCTTAGAATTGGTATTTTTGCATCCTTTGGGTAAATAATGAGTAGCACAATTGCTGGGTTTAGAGTATTTCTATTTTTAACTTTTTGAGGAACCTTAATAAGATTTTTCAGAGTGGCTGCACCAATTTGCATTCCCACCAACAGTGTAAGAGGTTACTCCTTTGTTGGCATCCTTGCCAACATCTGTTGTGTCCTGAGTTAATTTTAGCCATTCTGACAAGTGTGAGGTAGTATCTCATCATGGTTTTGATTTTTACTTCCCTGATGAGTGATCTTGAACATCTTTTCATGTGTCTGTTAGTCATATAAATGTCTTCTTCGGAAAAATGTCTATTTGTGTCTTCTGCCCATTTCTTTCCTTCTTTTTTTCCCCCTCCTTCTGCCCATTTCTTTTTTTTTTTTTTGACTTCTAATTTTTTTTAATAAACATATATTTTTATCCCCAGGGGTACAGGTCTGTGAATCACCAGGTTTACACACTTCACAGCACTCACCAAAGCACATACCCTCCCCAATGTCCATAATCCCACCCCCTTCTCCCAACCCCCCTCCCCCCAGCAACCCTCAGTTTGTTTTGTGAGATTAAGAGTCACTTATGGTTTGTCTCCCTCCCAATCCCATCTTGTTTCATTGATTCTTCTCCTACCCACTTAAGCCCCCATGTTGCATCACCACTTCCTCATATCAGGGAGATCATATGATAGTTGTCTTTCTCCGCTTGACTTATTTCGCTAAGCATTCTGCCCATTTCTTAACTGGATATCTGTTTTGTTGTTGTTGTTGTTGTTGTTGTTAGGTATGGAGTTTGAGGAGTTTTTTTTTTTTTTTTTAATGAATCTTGGATATTAACTCTTTATCAGATATGTCATTTGCAAATATCTTTTTCCCATTCTGAAGGTTGCCTTTTAGATTTGTTGATTGTTTACTTTGCTCTGCAGAAGACTTTTATCTTGATAAAGTCCCAGTAGTTCATTTTTGCTTTTGTTTGCCTTGCCTGTAGTAAGAAATTCCTACCATTGATGTCAAAGAGGTTGTTACTGTGTTCTCCCCTGGAATTCTGATGGTTTCCTGTTTCACATTTAGATCTATCATCCATTTTGAATTTATTTATTTTTGTATAGTGTAAGAAAGTGGCTCAGTTTCATGCTTTTGCATGTTGATGTTCCATCTTCCCAAAACCATTTATTGAAGAGACTGTCTTTTTTCCATTGGATAGTCTTTCCTGCTTTGTCAAAGATTAGTGGACCTCATAGCTATGGGTCCATTTCTGGGTTTTCTACTCTGTTTCACTGATCTGTGGCTCTGTTTTTGTGCCAATACCATACTGTCTTGATCACTACAGCTTTGAAAAAAACCCGATTTATACAGCATTTCACATAACTGTCAAACAAAAGGGAAGCTCAGAAATAGACCCACTCAATCTATTTTTCTGTTCAGAAATATGAAGTTTAATTGTGCTTATATAATAAAAGAGGGGACATCATTTTCAAATAGAAAATAACTGATAATGCATGCATCTTTTTTTCTGGTATGGTTTTAATTACCAACTACAAAATAAATTACAGACCAGTTGAATAGTTTTTAAGACACTTAGATATATTGAAAAATCCCTTAACTTAGTCTCAGAAGGGTGTCATATAGGTTTTTCTTTTAAAACCAGCTACTATTTCTAAGTGATATTTTACATCTTCTCATGAATGGGAATGGTTTTAATTTCCCAAGACCAAAATGCACTATGGAAAGAGGAGGATTTCAGAAAAACACATAACCAAAGTAAATTATTTTTCTTAGTTCTCTCACAGAAACCTTTTTTTAAACAAAACAAATGGAGTCTTGGTTTATTACATACTGGTTAACTAGTGGGAAGGAAGCAGTCTCATTTGAAAACTGAAATCTCAACATACAATGCTTATCTGAATGGTGAAAATTGACAGCAGTGTAAAAAGAAAAAAGGCAACCAAAAATGACAATAGTTTACAAATTATCTTCACTAGTTTCCTGAAATTTAGTAAATTTCTGGGAAAAAAAAGAAAGAAAAGCTTTATAATTTATTTTTATTTTCATATCTAGAAGTAATAAGCGATGGGCTAAGTCTGCTGAGATAAAACGAAGTAGAGCTCTGAAAGTTATTCAGATGATTAATTCCAAAAGAAAGTGATTATGGAAAGGAACATAAATTTTGAAGAGAATTATACTAGCTATGCAAATTTAGTCATTTCTCTAGCACTTCGCCAGAAAGAGCTCCTGGTTTGTAACTTTTCCAACACAGCCCGATACAAAGCAGACTTAATAACTGGTGACTACGATCATTATTACTATTATTGATATGTTGGCTAGATGAGAAGTTAGATCGCCTTTCATTTTTACATATAGCACACATTATATGTAGGTAGCATATATTATATTTACATATATAATTTCCAGATGATACACATAACACATTATTTATGTACATATATTACATATATACATATAATATGTATATCCATGTTATATATAAATATGTGCATATTATATATATATGCCATTAAAATTCCCAAGTAAGATTCACATGTTTATAATTCACAGATTAACATAGTTGGCAGTAAAAATTGGAGAAGTTGGTAGAAGGGGACAGAGGACTATACCAGAGATGGAAGTGTCTGAAGCAACTACCAGGGTTTGCTGCTTGGGTCTAGATGTACCAGCCTGTGCATGGGGTATTTGCCCAGAGATCTCTTGCATCCAGGGTACATTCCTCAGGGCTGACCAATCTCCAAGGAAAGGGTTATTTAGCATTTTTGTATTTATTTATCTTTTACACTCCAGTAACTCAGTGTCATATTACTCCATCCCCTTTTAGGGCACTTCTGTAGATTCTCTCCTTCACGCTTATGTATCTGGTTGTCAACAAATTTTTGTCATCTGCACAACAGCTAATCCTCATTCAAGGGGTCTGCAGTAAGGGCTACATATGATGTTTCTAACTCTTGTATTTTCATTTATATAATAGCTTTAAAAACTTTGAAGTTTTTCTGTTTGCTTTTATTTTTTTCCTACCTCAAAGATTTTATTTATTTGTTTGACACAGAGAGAGGTCACAAGTAGGTAGAGAGGCAGGCAGAATGAGAAGGGGATGTGAGGCTCAATCCCAGGATCTTGAGATCATGACCTGAGCGGAAGGCAGAGACTTAACCCACTGAGCCACCGAGGCGCCCCCCTACCTCACTTTATAGTGATGTTATTTTTGGTCTCATTTGCTTATTCTCTGCTCAACTTTCAGCTTGGGAGTTTTTCCAATATTCAGTTTTGAATTTAAACTTGTTTTCTTCTTAGTAGACTCATCAGGTCTCGGGGCTGTAATGCTGAGGGCTCAGGGCTGTAATATAATCACAGGCTGACTCCCAGACATATTTCTCTAGTTTTCACTGCTCTCCATGCTAGGGCTCAACTGTCCAATGACATTGTCACTTGACTATCTAATATGCATCATATATGCATACATATATAAATGTATAGAGTTACTGATTCCCACTATCCCTACTTGATCTACTCCTTCTTCAGTACTCTTCACTTTAGAGAAAATGGCCTTACGTGTACTCAAGTCAAAAAACAGGAAGCTTTGATTCTTTTATTTAACCATTCATCCCTTTTAAATTCATTGGAAGTTCTACTGATTTGATTTCCAAAATATATTCCAAACCTAGTACTTCCCTTCATACAGAAAGTCAAGTTAAGAGCAAATGGCTCCAATTAGAATGAAGGAGCCTTTGTTTTATTCTAGTAGTGATTCAAGCTTGAATGAAACTACCTCCTAACTGTTCTTACTTTTGGACTCATGCCCTGGATACAATGCTCTGAGCAGTCCATAGTTTAAAAATGTTCCTAAGATTAAAAAAAAGTGTTCATAAGATCAAATAATCCTCCTCTTTAAAATCTTCCATTTACCTTCTATTACGATTAGAATAAAACAAAGACTCCTTGCAATTCCAGTAAAGAAGTGTCTGGCTTCAACTACAGCCTCCCTTATTTCCATTCTCCAATTTCTAGTGCCTCCACCTTCTTTCTCTACCTCAGGGCCTTTGCATTTGTTACTTCTCCTCCTGGAATGCTTTCCATTTCTTCCCATAGCTGAGTTCCCCTATTTCAGGTCTTAATTGTTACTTCCTCAGAGAGGCTTTCTCTAGGAATCTACCTACAATAAGAACACACTGATGCTCTATCCACATTACCCTATATTATTCATTTCATTTAAAATCAGTTGAGCCACAAGAAGTAACATTTTTGTGGTTGTTTTAGAAATGATTTACTTATTATTCAGCCTAGTTCTATCGAAAATATTCTCATTTGTAAAGAGCAGAGACCTTTGTTGTATATCTTGTTCCCAAAGCCACAAACTATGCCCAGTACATGCATTATGTATGTAGTATGCATAATACATACATAATATGTAATACGTCTCTCGCATATGTCCCCTAAAGTGAATAAATGAATGAGTATGTGAATGAATGTTTAGAGTCTATAAATCATTAGTTGGGAGATTTGGCCTAGTCAGAGAAGTCAGGAGGGTTTCCAAGTTGAAGTGACAAATGAATACAAATTTGAGAACATTGTAGACATGATAGTTTTGTTTCCGACAGTGAGCACTTAGGGGAGGAAGAAGTTGAATGTTTCTGGCAAGAATGATGGTATATGCAAAGATCCAGCAGTAAGAGGGAGCTGGGTGCACTGCAGGAACAAACAAAGGTCTCCTATGGGCGTGAAGCTAAGTGGGCAAGAGGACTAGTGGTACAGGTGGTGACACATTTCCAAGTTGTTCCTCAGTGCGATCTTTTTTTAAGTAGAACTTTATGTGGAATTCTTGCATTCCCAAGGCTCACCCACACTTCCTGCCCTTCTGTTCTGTGAGGACCCACAGATATACGTATAACTTACCAAATAAACCTGACAATATGGGAAGGCATAAATTCTTAATGGTGAACTGATTCCCTGGAATTTGTTTATAGGGCTATTCTTCTCTGGAAGGAGGGCTTACCTCCTATAGAGTGCTAAGCCCGGGTCTGCCATACTGGGAATTTGGTACTAGAATGTTCTTGGGGAGCTGAGATGGCAGCTCTGAGCAGGGTGTTGGAACACATGGACTTTGATCCCAGGGTTGCGTTGTAAGATCAAAACCCTCATGCCTCAATGTTCAAATAAAACACTGAACCCATTGGTCTCATCTCCCTCTATGGCTCATGTATAACCTACTTTTCAGAGCTCAAGCTTTCTGGGGGTGGGGGGAATGGAAATGGGGAAGGCAGAATACAGAGCCCATATGTTATTCCAGAGGGAAAAAGACCTGAAATTGAATTCTAGTTCTGTCTGTTATTACCAAAATGACCATGAGTGAAGTATCTCACCTCTCCAAGGTTTAAGAATTAAATGAAATCCTATATTCCCAGTCTTGGAACAGTACTTGGCAAACAGTGATGGCATAAATGAAATAATCTTATTATTATTATTATTATTATTGTTATTACTATTTTTGTAGTGGCTAATATTACCATTCTGTAAATTGGGTTTCTAATCAAGACTTAGTTCTGCAGTCACTCTGAAACAGTGATTCTTGCCTGGAGGCAATTTGCTTGCCACAGGGAACATTTGGTAAGGTCTGTGGATAGTTTTGTTGTCACAACTTGGTGGGAAGTACTAGCTTCTCAGAGATAGGAACTAGAGATACTGCCAGAATTGATAATTCACAGGACAGCCCCTTGCCTCACTTCACAGCGCAGAAGTAACTAACATAAAATGTAATACCGCTGCAAGTAAGACACTCTACAATATCAGTCACTGTAACTTTCCCAGGGGAGCATAAAGTTTAGGCCTTTGTCTTTGTTTCCATATTTGCTTGCCTTCCCTGGCTCCCACTGACTCAAGCAATTATGGCTTGCCTGAATATGGTAGGCAATAAATAATATTTTTATTAACCGAATGCAGCAAAAGAAATGATTTGTCTCCCTGAACCCTAATTCAGTTAATTTTTGCGAGGAATATTTGGTGAATTGTGAATATATCTGTAGTTAGAATTCAGATTACAAGGTTTCAGAGTTGAATTAAATTGGCCTTTCAGCCTCCTTCTCTTAATTTACTAAGTGTTTAGAAGGAGTAAGTTTTGATAACTGCAAACCTCTTAGGCAAAAATTTCATCTCTAGTGCATGTCATCAGTTTAGCTACAACGTTAAACTGTTTTACTTTATTTGTTCCTTTCTGTTCCTTGAAAGAAAGATATATTTGGAAGAAACTTTCTGCTTGAAAGACTGTTACACAAGTAGCCTGTCATACTCTTGAAGGGGAGGATGCTGACTTATGGGAAATGACAGTTTCATGGACCTAAGGTTTAAGAAACTCACACAAAGTCAAGTGAAAAAGCTATTTTCAAGAGGGAGAGAAGCACTTAGGTACTAATGAGGAAAAAGTGGACTGTCCTTCTGAATCCTGGCTGCATGTAAGAATCATGTGGGGAGATTAAACACATATATTGCCTAGACCCTCCCTCCCTCATGATGTTAAGCAAAATTTCTGGGTTGAGTCTAGGTAGAAGGTTACAAAGCTCTCCATGTGGTTTGTATATACTGCCAGAGTTGAGAACCTGTGGTTTAACTGAAAAAATAAATGACTCTTACAATAACATTAGAGCTAATTCAGAGAGCTATACCAGGCCATATTATGAGTTTTTAACTTGCAAAATTAATAGACATTTTGCTATACAGGGGAACAAAAATTTTGCACAGCATCATTGATATTACACTTATATTTTCCCTGTCAATTTTCAAAGCCACATGTATATTTCATTCTCAAAACTACCTCCAAGAGTAATCAGAAAGCATATTCCGGTTTTTTAGGTGAAAAAAAGTGAGCTCAGAAAACTCACTTGACTTACCCAGATTCGAATTGGTTGATTTCTTCCTTCTTTGCTCTCCTTGTTTATTTCTTCAACCAGGTACCCTGAGTGTCTGTGTGATGTAGGCTTATGAGTTAACTACTTCAGGAATTACAGCAGCAGGACCCAGCATTTCAGGCAGGAGAACATGGCATCATCAGTCAACTGAAAGAACAGGTGTCCTGTGAGAAGGTTCCTGTCCTGGGGTGCTGCTGCAGAGACTTGATAGTTTTCAATCCATTGGAACTGGTGTTGCCTGCTCTACAGGTCTCAGTTCCTTGTCTTCAGCTTCATGACCTTCTCTCCAATCCAGGCATTCAAGCTGTTTCAACACGAAGTCCTCTTTGTTGGATTTTGTTGCTGTTTGGTTGGGCCTGTCATGGTTCTATCTCCCGGAACGTGACTCTCCCACGTTCCTCGGCTCCAACTGTCAGATCGTTCTGTGTCTCCAGCCACTATATCGAGCATGTGATCAACGGTTGGCCAATCTGGTTTCTCTGCTCATGATGATGGGTCTAAAATGGGGATGTATGTTTCCAGTGTGGCCAATCATCAATCTTCTATGGAATTTCACTTGAAGATACAAGGAGACGGTGTATCTTTCTTGCTTCTGGATCTTGAGCTGCGAGATGCCTTCTTTTTTTTCTCTTGAAGAGCGAGTTGTCTGTGGCGGGAGACACTAAGGTCAGCTACAAGGAGGAGCCACGACAAGCAGAACCAGGTTGGGGAAAGAGAGGGAATTTGAAATATATGGTGCTGTGACCCAGATCCACCTATGCCTTGGATTTCCTAATTAAGCTAATAAATATTTCTTGGAGTATCAAGGGAGTATGAGTTATATTTGTCCACTTTGTAACAAAATAATCTGATTATTATACTTCATGTCTTAAAGACTTGGGGTATTTGAGTATACATTTGCTTAACCAGTTTTAACTCATAGTGCTATTACACATAATTGAAAAATCTTAAGGACAGTCCTCCTCCAACCGTAACTTTTAGCCTTGGCGACAAAGGACATTCCTCTAAGGATCATGGAGTATGAAGAATATTTTAGTCCAGTGATTCTCAAAGTGCTGACCTGGACCAGCAGCATCAGCACCATAGGGGACTCATTAGAAAAGCAAATTCTCAGGCCCTTCCCAGGATTTACTGAATTGGAAACTCTAGATGGAGCCCAGCAATCTGTGTTTTAACAAGCCCTCCAAGTGATCCTAATGCATGCTAAAAGTGGAGAAGTAATGTTGTAGACTCAAAACATGCCTTCCTCCTTTTATTAGAGGTATTGAGTGATGATATTTAAAATATTTGTCACACACACACACACCTTCCTTGTCTAAACAATTTGCCAGACCTAAATAGCCTGGAAATGTCTTAAACTATTTCTTTCAATAATAACAATAAACAGGGGTGCTGGGTTGGCTCAGTCACATAAGCCTCTGACTCTTGGTTTCTGCTCAGGTCATGATTTCAGGGCTTGTGTTCAGTACAGAGTTTGCTTGGGATTCTCTCTCTCCCTCTGCATTTCACCCCTTCCCCAGTACTTTCTCTCAAATAAATAAATAAAATCTCTTAATAATAAAAAATAATAACAATAAACAGTAAACTTATTTAATGCTTATTATGTACCAGGGATCATACCACTTTCTTTACATGTATTACCTCCTTTTTGAAAGTTGGTAGGGGGGAATATTTTTGGAGTCACTATATGAAATGAGTTCTAGATACTTTGGTAATAATCCCTAGATTAGTGACACAGTAGGTACATTTCCTCTATTTGCGGGAGCATTTTTATGCCCCTCCTTATTCTCTCAGAAGATATGACATAATTTAAAAGAACCAGTGAAAAATTTGTGATGATGATAAAGGAGAAGTTTTGTAAGGAGATTAGGAATGGAAATTTCTTGCAAAGAATTCAGTATTTGCCTGTTATTACATAAGCATGTGTGACCCAGATGGAATCAAGGCACAATTCACAAGACAACTGTCATAAATATGGTCATTTGAAGCTGTTAACAATGGTCTGATGCTTTGGAAAGGGAATCATATACTATTTATTTGGTTGTTATTATTTTGAACATTTGAACAATTAGGTTCTCCTGTAGTAGTTTTAAATGCTGAGCCATACCAGCCAAATGAATATCTTAAGAATTACCTAAGGGCTAATGGAAAGTATACTTCTCTTTATGTTTGTTTGTTTGTTTTTTAAACATGATTTTATTTATTTATTTATTTGAGAGAGAGTGTGAGAGAGGGAGGGGACAGGGAGAGGGAGGATCAGACTCCCTGTTGAGCAGAGAGCCTGAAGCTAGGCTTCATCCCAGGACCCTGAGATCTGACCTGAACCAGAGGCAGACACTTAACTGACTGAAACACCCAGGTGCCCAAGTATACTTTTCTGACTCTCAATTAGATGATCTGGGTGAGCCCAGGAAGCCACATTATAGGAAAAGGCTTTTCAGCTAGATCAGCAACCGCTTTAAATCAAGATCATTGGTTTACAAACTACTGTGGACTGATTGTTAGGGGAATCATCATGAGGGCTATGGGCACTCTGTCAATGACTGCTGCTTTTATCTGTTTTACATTCTGAATTTTGGTACGAGGGTTTATTTAAAGAAAGATGTACTACAGTTTTTTAAAATCACTATTTTGGTTTATTCTACTGTTTAGGTTTATAGGGAGATTGGGACCAGAGTCCAAGCCTTCTGCCTCCCATTACAGTGCTCTGCCTGCAGTAGAGAGCCGATCAGGATCAAGAGTGATTGTGGAAAAAGAGTTTTCTCGGTGCTTTCTAGCTTTCCAACTATGAGGCCAGTTTAGGGATATGGTCATTTGGTCAGGTCCTACATGGGTTTCTAACTTGGAATACCATTTAAAGTTTGACATTTTCTGACCTTCCTATGTTCATTCACAGAAATCTGCTCAGGTACTGCTGCTCTATGGATATATCAATGTCCTCTGGGTGATAGCTGGAAGGAAAATAAAGTTGTAGTAAGCTGAGGGTTTAGAAACAGAGAAACCTGCAGTTTCTTTCTTCCTTTTTTTTTTTTTTTTTTTTTTTTCTTTTTTGAGGTCTCTTCAATTTGGATGTGCATCTTTTTGAGGAAATATAATAGAACCCAGTTTTAAGATTCCTGTTCTGGAAATAAAAACAAAGAAACCCTATTTTATAAAACTTTGAACGAACCAGTATCTGATTATGAGACCTCAACACTGATTTTGGAGTGGAACTGAAACTTATTCATTGACAAACACAGATATCAAGATATTTAAGGCAGAGGTTCATTAAACCAGGGTCCACAGGTAAGTCAGGAAGACATTTGCAAATATGTGTACATATTTATACAAATTTTTGTATACAAAATTTACACATATTTGTACAAATCTGTGTACAACCCTATCCCTTTTAACACTTCTCCTCCCCCACACACACATGCACACATATATTCTGTCTCAGAGAGCATGTTTCTAAGTTTCCTTTGTAAATGTGAGACAAGTGTCAGAAAAATAATTGTTATGGTCCTCCTTAAGAACTGGGTTACCAGGGCACTTGGGTGGCTTGGTGGGTTAAAGCCTCTGCCTTTGGCTCAGGTCAGGATCCCAGGGTCCTGGGATCGAGCCCCACGTTGGGCTCTCTGCTCAGCGGGGAGCCTGCTTCCTCTTCTCTTTCTGCCTGCCTCTCTGCCTACTTGTGATCTCAGTCTGTCAGGTAAGTGGATGAAATCTTACAAAAAAAAAAAAATAGAACCGGGATACCTTCTGTTGGTAACTCCATATATCCATCTATTAATCTACCACGGGCTGGTTTAGTGCTCAACAGATGACTGCAAGGCCTTAAGATACTGCTTTCCTTAAACAGCATGGTTCATTTGGGTTTTTGTTTGTTTTGTTTTAGTGGGAAGAAAAGATACGTAAACTGAAATAAAAACCAGGCTTGTTTTGCCACATGTTCAAATACTTGCCCCAAGCAGTCCTAAACCAGGAATTGTGCCTCTTGTTAAGATAATATGTTCCATTATACTACCCAAAGGAGAGGGTAACAAGTTACCCTGGATTCTTCAGCATAACAGAACCAATGGGATGTGCACATACTGAGAGAGATTACAAGGAATTGGCTCACATGAGTATGGAGGTGAGCAAGTTCCAAGATCTGTTGGGTGAGTTGGCTAATCGGAGACTATGATGAGTCCATGTGTAGTTCCTGTGCAATCCGAGAGCCTGAGAGCTGGGCATTGCCAAAGAGAAGGTAGGTCTTTTATGGACTTCCAGCTAAGTAGAAAAATGATCGGAACTTTACATGTGGGCAGACTCCAAGGTTAAGTGAAATTGGTAGAAGTGTTCTAAATGAGACTGTGTTTCTCTAAGCCTGAGTGTTAGGAAATTAAAGTCACAATAGTATTTAAAGTATTTTCTGTGTACTTTAAATATTAGCATTCATAAGTTTGTCATTAAATAGTTCGACATAACTTTCCAAGTAACCTTATGGAATAAAAAAAAAATCACATTTGCCTATAAATTATGCCAGAGCAAAGAGAGATGATAATGGAGGGGACTTGTTTTCACTATAGTACAGTAATTTAATTTTACTTAGACCTGTAATATATTGTTCCTTTAAAGGCCTTGCAACCCCAACTCTCAGTATGGAGCCCCGTATGTAGTTGGGGTGCCTGTGTCTGATGAAATTCTCTGTTGGCCTAGGAGATTATTTCCAAACACCTTTGTTCTTTTGTGCCTGCTCCATAAATCTTTATACCACCATACTTTGAATGTGGCATAAGTATCAACCCACAAATAAGGAAGTAGATTCTGATGGAGCTATATAATCAAAAGTAATTTTCCGTTTGCAACTATTCCACGCAGGAAAAAAAAAAAAAATTGAAGTTGTTCAGTTACTTCCATTGTCTAATATTAGTATTCTTTTTTGAGAGTTGTCAGATAAAGACAGGGAAAAGCTGAAATAATAATATCCTGTATCATTTTATTTTTTATTTTTGTATCTCTCCTCTGACTTACTGCCTGTCTCTTTTCAGTATTTCCCACCATCCTTTTATATTGCCTGCTGGGCCAATCTTTTCTCAAATCAAACAGTTTAATTTTCTTATATTTTTCAAATATATTAAAGATGCTCCTGTATTTCTAGGGTTCCTCACAGTTGGGCAACAATCCCATGAGCTCCAGTGCACATGGGGTGAAGGAAAGTGTGCAGCTTTTGGAAGGCTTGGGAAAGGAGCAAAGCTCGAGTCCTAGCATCCTCTATCTGCTGACTATACTTGGGAGGTGAATTGAGACCAAGGTGCAGATAAGGACAGGTCACACAGAGGCATCTGGAGTTTTTCAGAGAACATGGTACAAATTTATCTTCCAGTGAAAACAAATGAAAAACAGAAATGTAAGTTGTGAAAAGTAAATCTTTAGAGAGGCAATTTCTCCCCCCAATCCCAAATCAGGACACAGCGAATTCTAAGTTCAGAGATACAGATGCAAGTGTGGTGCTCTTTAAAGTTGGCAGAGAGAGGTGACAAACCAGAGCAGCCTTGATAGATTTGCCCGGCTCAGAACGTGGGTGCCAGTGCTCCTGGACAGTTGAGGGGGACAGCCTAGCACATATTTCATGCAATGAGAGTCCAGAGGGCCATAGAGCAAGAGGGATTTGCATTATGACCTAAGTCTTATATTCTCTGTATTGCTGCCCCAACTCCTTGACTTGGGAATGAGGCTGCTCTTAGTGTAGACACAATCCGCTTGCCTGACACTTGATGGCATTCCCTTGTACATCACCTTCCAACATAACCAGAAATAGCAGTAACAAAGACCAACCTATATTGCATGCTTAATATTTGTCAGGCACATTAGTAAGTGCTTTGCATGCATTATCTTACTGGATCTTCCCAGCAATACAGGGAGCTATCTCTATTACCTCTCCACACACAAGAAGATGAAGTTGAACAATAGGAAGTACATTGTCCATTCAGCTACAGAGTGTGGGAAAAGGGATATGATTCCAGCAGAACTAGCTACATAATTGGCAAGATCCTTTGTTGGAAAATAATGACATTTAAAGCATCTTTGTTGAGGTATACTTGATATTAAAAACTGCCAATATTTAATGAATATCATTTGATGTGTTTGGACACAGGCATACACCTGTGAAACCATCCCACAGTCAAAGTAATAGACCCATCACCTCCGCAAGACGACCTTGTGTCTCTTTGTTTTGTTTTTGTTTTCATTTGTGCGTATGTGTAAGTGTGTGATGAGAGCATTTAACATGGGATCTACGTTCTGAATAAATTTTAAGTGATCAGTGCAGAATTGTTAAGTATAAGCTTTATATTGTACAGCATGTCTACAGAACTTACTCATCCTGTATAACTGGAACTTTATAGTCATTGAATAACTCACTTTTCCCTACTCCCAGCCCCTGGCAACCCTCATTCTTTTCTTTCTTCTATGAGTCTGCCTATTTTAGATACCTCTTAACTGGAATCAGGCAATAATAGTTGTCCTTCTGTGAGTGGCTTATTTCACTTAATATAATGTGCTTCAGATGAATATGTGTTATCACAAATGGCAGGATTCCATTCTTTTTAAAGGTTTAATAGTATTCTCTAATATGAATATACCACACATTTTCTTGATCCATTCAGCTGTTATTAGACGTCTGGATTGTTTCCCTCTCTCGGCTATTTTGAATAATGCTGTAATAAAAATGGTGGTGCAGATATCTCTTCGAAGTATTAATCTCAATTATTCTGGATATACACTCAGAAGTGGGATTTCTGGATCATTTAGAGTTATAATTTTAATTTTTTGAGGAATCTCCATACTGTTTTCCATAGTAGCTGCAACATTTTACTTTCCCATCAACAGTATGCAAGGGTTCCAATTTCTCTACAACCTCATTAAGTTTTTTTTTAATCTTTTGGGTTTTTTGTCTTTTATAATAGTTTTCCTAACAGGTGAAGTGGTAGATCATTGTGCTTTTGATTTGTATTTCCCTTAGTTGTATTGAGCAATGTTTCATATACCAATTGGCCACTTTTGTCTTCTTTAGAGAAATGTTTATTTAAGTCCTTTGCCCATTTTTAATTAGTTAATTTATTGCTCCTGAATTATAGGAATTACAGGAATTGCTTACATATTTTGGATATTAGCCCCTCATTTTATATATTTGATATATATATATACATATATATGTATATATATATATTCTCCCATTTTGTAGGTTGCTTTTTCATTTTATAAGTTGTTTCCTATGCAGAAGCTCTTTAGTTTGATATAGTTCCACTTATCTAGTTTTGCTTTTGTTGCCTGTGCTATTGGTATCATATGCAAGAAATCATTGCTAAGACCAACATTAAGAGGTTTTCTTCTGGGGTACCTGCATAGCTCAGCATTAAGCACCTCCATTTAGATCAGGTCATGAACCCAGGGTCCTGAGATCAAGCCCTTCAAGGAACTCCCTGCTCAGCAGGAAGCCTGTTTCTCCCTCTCACTCTTCTCTGGCTTGTCTTCCCTCTCTTGCTGTCTCTATCACATAAATAAATAAAATCTTGAAAAAAAAAAAGTTTTCTCCTACATTTTCATCTAGGAGTTTTATAATTTCAGTTCTTACATTAAAGTCTTAGATCCATTTTAAGTTTAATTATTTTCTATAATGTGAAAGATAGGGGTCCAATTTCATTCTTATGCATATCATTATCCAATTTTCACAACACCACTTATTGAAGAAACTGTCTTCTCCCTGTTGTGTATTCTGGCATCCTTGTGGAAGATCAATTGGCCATGTATGTGTGGATTTATTTGGGGGCTCTCTCTTCCATTCTATTGATCTATAGGTCTGCCTTTATGTCAGTGCCATATTGGTTTGATTAGGGTAGCTTTGTTAATATATTTTTAAATCAAGAAGTCAATGGCTCCACTCTGCATTGGTTTCTCAAGATAACTTTGTCTATTTGGAGTCTTTTGTGGTTCCCTATGATATTTAGGGTTTTTTTTTCTATTTCTGTGAATAATGTTATTTAATTAGGATAGCATCGCATCTTTAGATTACTTTTGGTAGTACAAGTATTTTAATTATACTCATTTTTTCAATTCATGAACATGGTATGTGTTCTCATTTATTTGTGTTTTCTTTAATTTCTTTCATCAAATGTTTTATCATATTCAGTATAAGCATCTTTCATCACCTTGGTTAAATTTATTCCTAAGTATTTTATTCTTTTAGACATGACTATAAATGTAATTGTTTTCTTAATTTCCTTTTTGGATAGTTTATTGCTAGGATATAGACATGATACTGATCTTTTAAAAAAGTTTAATTTATTTAAGCAATCTCTATACCCAATGTGGGGCTCAGCAGGCGTTGGTGGTATAGTGGTGAGCATAGCTGCCTTCCAATGTGGGGCTCAAAGTAATGACCCCAAGATCAAGAGTCAGATGCTCTTGCAACTGAGCCAGCCAAGCACCCCCTGAAACTTATTTTTGTATGTTGATTTTGTATCCTGCAAATTTACTGAATTTGTTTATTAGTTACAATATTTTTGTTTGTTTCGGAGGAGACTTAAGATAGAAGTCTCATTTTTTCTGCATATAAGATCATGTCATCTGTAAATAGAGTTAATTTTATCTCTTCCTGTGTAATTTGGATGCTTTTATTTCTTTTTCTTGCCTAATTTCACTGGCTAGGAATTCCAGTGCTATGTTGAAAGAAACTAGCAAGAATGGGAGTCTATGTTTTGTTTTAGAAATAGAGAAAAAGATTTTAGTATTTTACCATTGAGTGTAATGTTATTTGTGAGGTTTTCTTATACGCCCTTGAGTATGTGGAGGGAAATTCCACCTATATATAGTTTGTTGAGTGTATGATAAAACCGTTAAATTTTGTCAAATGCTTTTTCTGCATCTATTGACATAACTATATGATTTTTATCCTTTGTTATGTTAGTATGGTGGATCACATTTATTTATTTGCATATGTTGAAACATCCTTGCCTTATAGAGATAAATCCCACTTGATCATGTTGTATGATCCTTTTAGTTTGTTGTTGCATTTGGTTCACTAGTTTTGTTTAGGACTTTTTTGTCCATCAAGATTTTGGTCTGTAATTTTCTTTTCTTATGGTGTCTTTATCTGACTTTGAAATGAGGATAATGCTGACCTAGTGAAATGACTCCGGGAATATGCCCTCCTCCTCATTTTCTTGGAAGATTTTGAGAAGGATTACCATTAATTCTTTAATTGTTTGGTAGAATTCACCAAGTAAACCATCTGGTCCTAGTAGTTGTTGTTGTTGTTTAGGAGGCTTCAATTATTGTTTCAGTGTTCACACTTGTTATTGGTATGTTCAGATATTCTGTTTCTTCATGATTCACTCTTGGCTGGTTGTATATCACTAGGAATTTATTGATTTCTTTTAGGTTATCCTATTTTCTGGCATAGAATTGTTCATATTAGGCTCTTATCATCCTTCCTATTTCTGTGGCATCAGTTCTAATGTCTTCTTTTACTTACAATTTTATTTATTTTAGTCTTTTTTGTTAGTCTAGCTAAAGACCTATCAATTTTAGGGGCGCCTGAGTGGTTCAGTGGTTTAAAGCCTCTGCCTTCAGCTCAGGTCATGATCCCAGCGAGGGTCCTGGGATCGAGCCCCACATCGGGCTCTCTGCTCAGCAGGCAGCCTGCTTCTTCCTCTCTCTTTGCCTGCCTCTCTGCCTACTTGTGATCTCTGTCTGTCGAATAAATAAATAAGATCTTTTTTAAAAAAAGATCTATCAATTTTTCTTTTAAAAAGCAAACTTTTTATTTCATTGATCCTTTTTTCTCTTGCTCTTATAGTTTCTATTTCACTTATTTCTTCTCTGATCTTTATGGTTTTTCCTCTGCTAACTTTGAACTTGTTTTTCATTTTCTAGTTCCTTGTGGTATAAAGTTAAGTTGTTAATTTGAGAGCTTTCTTATTTTTAAATGTAAACAAAGAGTATTCTTTAAGTTAAAACTAAGGGACACCAAACACCCACTTGAAAGCAAATAAAAGTATAGGGGTGTCTGGGTGGTTTGGTTGTTAAGCATCGTCCTTTGGCTCAGGTCATGATCCCAGGGTCCTGGAACTGAGCTCCATATTGGGCTCCCTGCTCAGCAGAGGAGTCTGCTTCTCCCTCTCCCAATCCCCCTGCTTCTGTTCCCTCTCTTGCTGTGACTCTCTCTGTCAAATAAACAACTAAATTTTTTTTTGAAAAAAGGAAAGCATATAAAAGTATAAAACTCACAGGCAAAGGTAAGTATATAAACAAATAACACTGAAGTAACAAGTAACATTGAATGGTGGCATATAAATCATTTTTACTTTTAGTATAAAAATTAAAAGACAAGGGTATTAAGAATAATTACATAAAAATTTAATAAGGGACACAAAATATAAAATGACATGAATTCTGACTTTGGTAGTATGGCATGCATTAAACCATGGGAGTTGGCAATGTCCCACTCAAAACCTTAATCAAAAATGGACACCTGTGAAGCTTAGCTAGTTTTTTTCTTATTCTTCCTTCAAGAAGGAAACCTACCCAACAAAAGGCTTAGAAAAAGACTTTTCTGATGCCAGCTTCTCAAGGGAATCTTGTGTCCTCCAATTCACATTATTTTAACCCTTTAAAATAGACTATGCTGGATTCTGGAACTCCTGTACCAAAATACTAAACTAATACTTTCTTTACAAGTCCTATCCTTTCTCAGTTCTCAGGAATAGAGGTCTGTAACTGGCCCCAAACACAGTACAGCATTTACCAGGACACAACAAGAAATAAAACCTGGAATCATCTGCTCATTCACAGCTATTCCTCATTATGGAGATAATAATGTCAGGGCTATTAGAAAACAAAATCATGGTGGATTTGGAAACTATCTGGTTTTCTAAATTCATTCCAATGTAACTGATTAATTCTCTACAACATGCCTCTTTTATTTCCTTTCTTGTATTCTTCTCTCTCTCCCCTTCTATTTCTGCCTAACCCAACAGTCTCCTCTCTCTGTGAGAGAGTTGCTTTGCTCTGCACTTCTGTACGTCAACCTCACCTCTTGTACAGTCCATTCTTGTCCTCCCATTTTCTCCACCCTCTTTCCTCTGAGTTATTTTTTCCTCCTCTACCAGTCTGTAGTCCTGGATGTCCATTTACCACCGTGTTAGTCTCTGAGAAGGTATTCACTCCAGTGAGGTACCAGTTTTTACATTTGGGGTATTTTGTTCTGGTAATCATGTCATTTTCCAGTGCAAACATAGTGAGGTTCAATGAGCTATATTAAAGTGTACATGCCCTTTGAGACACTGTCTAAATCAAATCAGGTATTTCCATTATCACAACTTGAGTAGCAGCAACCAGCAGTACTCTGCCCTTGGAGTGTCTGTTCTCATTCAGACCTGACCATGCATTTATGAGTTAATATTTGAATACCACAAAACTTTTTTTTTTTTTTTTTTTACTATATTTGAAAGTAGTAAAGTGATGGTGATTTTATCTTTTTATTTCCATTATAAGGGATCACAGGTGGCATCTACTGTGGCCCAGACATGCATATTACTGGAAGATGTCTGCTATTTTTATAGCTGTGGCTTGGAGCTTTCCTACAATGCTAATGAGATAAAGTACTATGCTCTTAGTTTCTGTAGTGATTTTCTTATCAGTCGTGGGATCTAAAATACCTGCAGGAAGACATTAGTTAACGGTTGCTCCAGGCAGCTTAATCTGTTTTCCTCTCCTTTTATTTTCTTTCATTTTTATTTATTAGTTTACTTATTTTGAGACAATTTAATATCTTATTTGGGCTAGGTTTGCTCAAGGAAGTCAAAACTATTGAAAAGAACTATACCCATCAAATTTCAGAGAGAGGAGGTAGAAAAAGGAGGAAGGTTACAAAGAAAAGGAGCCTGATGATTACATAAATAAATTAGACAAGAGTTAAAAGATTTCAGAAGAGACAAGGGAACTATCAATCTGTTTCCTCTTTCTTCAAAAAGCTTAGCAATATGATTTTATGTCTTTCAAATAGATTCTAAACAGTATTCTTCTAAATTAAAAGTTTGAGAAAAAAAAAAAGTAGAGAAAGAAATTGACCTCCTTTTGCAGTAAGTATACCTGAGCAATGAAAAACCCTGAGTGGAAGGAAAGGGGCAGAGGGGCAGATTTTTAAAAAGTAATAGGCGGGGGACATGGGTGGCCCAGTTGGTTAAGCATCTGACTCTTGATTTCAGCTCAGGTCATGATCTCAGGATCTTGAGATAAAGCCCCACTCTGGACTGTAGAATCAAGCCCCTCACCGGGTTCTCGCCTGATTCTCTCTCTCTCCTTCCCTCTGCTCTTCCTGCCAGCTGGCACGCGCTCGCTAAAGAAATAATTAAAAAATAGTCTTGTTTAATCATTGAGCCATGAGTTAACATTTTCAATTTGGCTCCTAGTTTCTCTTTCCTTCTTTCTTTCTTTCTCTCAAGAGTTTGAAAATGAAAGGAATCTGTTATTGGCTTTATTGCCATGATCAAATATTCCAGGGATTCTTATGCCTGAGATTTAAATTTTACACAAGGCACTTTGCTTTCCAATTGCTGGAAGAGATTGGTTTATGAGATATGAGCAAGTTCAATTTAAAAAATATATATATATTTGAGCTTTTGGTCTGGGTACATAGCACCGGGTTAAAGAATATACAAAAGAAAGGAAGACAACAAACGAGGCATATGATCAGCAATGTGGAACAATTTGGGAGCTCTCTGAAACAGCCCATGGTGGAGTTCAAGCGTGGCAATACTGTAACTACTTAGGGAAATTGGAGGAGCCAAGGCTTGAAGAAAGTTAAAAGGGCAAGATTGTTTCAAATAAGGCCCAACGGAAAGAAAGAGCCCTGTAGGCATGGGAAACAGCCTCAAACCAGTCTGGACGTGGTAAACTTCACCTGAGTTTGTAAGCATGGTGAGGATTGCTGCCACATGTCTCAGATAGCATGAACAAGTGCCATTGAAAGCTAGTGAGTAGTAGGTGAAAATGAAACTGTGTATTTGTTGGGAATGGGGTGAATCTGGGTGGCTTTGTTGGTTAAGCATTGGGCTCCTTGATCAGCAGGGAGCCTTAAGGAGCTTGCTTCTCCCTCTGCCTGCTGTTTCCCCTGCTTGTATGTGGTTTCTCTCTCTCTCTCTGATAGATAGATAATAAATAATAAATAAAATCTTTTTAACAAAAGAAATTGTGTATGTCCTATACATACTTATTAAAGGTCTTGTGGATACGGAGCATCACTTTAACAGTTGGGTTTTACAAAAATAAGATGGATTTGATACTCTAGAGTCTCAAGGTCTCCTGAAAGAACCAAACAAGTAAGTCAATAATTATAAAATTAGTATAATATATACAAGAATAGAGATTTTTAACATCTCCTAATGGCAATAAGAAAGTGTATTTATCTAGGTGGCAACTGCTAGAAATAAATATAGTTTTGTGGAGGCCGAGAAAAATTAAGGCCATCCCACCTCAGGTTTAGCCTTAGCATAAGTACAGCCATCTTAGCTCCCACAGCCATCTCAGACCCCTGTGCCCAAGGGCTGAACTTTCCCCTACTTTACTTTAGTTCCAGAGACCCCCCCCCACCCTGCTTTAGTAACAGGAACCCATAAATACCCCTGCCTTAACTAAGTTCGGGGTCCAAGTCCCTACTCCGCTGTGTCGGGTATACTTGGTCCCAAGCTTAAGCTTGTTAAATAAACCCTCGTGTGATTGAATCGGTGTTGGCTCCTTGGTGGTCTCTCAGACGCGAAAACTTGGGTACAACATTTGGAGATTCCACCGAGGTCTGGGAGACTCCCAGGACCCCAACCCGGAGGGTCTTGCGCCGGCTGGTGAGTGCACTCGTTTTCATCTATTTGCACACATACTTTGGGAGCTCCAATTACTCGTAGGAATTCCAACTTATTTCTGGGTCGACATTGGCTCAAGCAGATGTGTGGTGGGCCATCGACCGGGGGTCTTGGGAGACGTCCCTTGCCCCCACAGGGGGTTCGAGTCCCCCGCCATTTCAGGGGGGTTCGAGTCCCCCTAAGTGGTCACCAGGGGGTTCAAGTCCCCCACCGTTTCAGGGGCTTTGAGTCCCCCTAAGCAGTCACTAGGGGTTTAGTGGTCCCCCAAGGCAGCCAGGGGGTTCGAGTCCCCCAGGTGCTCAGGCATCTTGTTTTTGTTGTCTGTTGTGCTGTTTGTTGATTTTATGGGGATTTTTGGAAGAGACATCCCTTGCCCCTTTGGAAGAGACGTCCCTTACCCCCGCCTGGAGGACAAGATCCGCATCTGTGAGGAGAGCTGGCTGCTGTTGTGGTCAGATTCTCCCTTAACTTCCTTTCAGTTTTGTCTTTGTGGCCACGCAGGATCGTTTGCCTGTGAGTGAGTGTGAGTTTGAATGTGTCCTTGTTAATTGTCATTGGTGTCTTTGTCTTGTTGTGGACTGAGGCTGTGTGAGTGTGTTCTTGTTAACTGTCATTGGTTGTCTTTGTTTTGTCTTTTTGTTGCTTGTTGTGTCGCTCGTCTCTAGGGGACTGAGAAAATCCCCACTGGCGAGTGTCTCTAGGGGGCCGAGAATGGTAATAAGACCACGAAACTTGATGCCCTCTCTCTGTTCCTGTTCTTATATAAAGTTGTCTCTCTTGGGCACAGGATGGCCACCTCAGTCAGCAGGACGGCTGCCAATCTTGACTCCCATGTGAGGTTTCCTCCTGACTGATCTAATGTGATCTCCTCCACATCCCTGGTCTAGCCACTTCTGGTCGTGGGCTCTCCATTGGGAGCCGGCCGAAACCAGTACCCAATTGAATTAAAATGCAACCGGGGACCTTTTCCTAAGGAAGTTGGCTGTATGGACCACATGTGATGGAATGTCACCTAGACCGTGATGGATTTCAGTCTTTACTGTTTCTTGTCAGTGTCTTCTACTAACTACTTAAAGTATACCTTCATTGCTCAAACCTAGGCCTTCATTGCTCTACACCAGGACCCCGATCTAAGGGCCTTTTGCAAAATAAACCTTCTAATAAACCCAGGTTGCTGGGCCATCCCTAACAAAGGGGACTCTGACTTTATTTATGTTCTTCCTAGGGGCGCCTGGGTGGCTCAGTGGTTTTTGGGCTGCTGCCTTCGCCTCGGGTCATGATCTCTATGTTCTTCCTAACTAAATGAGTGAGGGCTTTTCCCTCACTAATTTCCCATGTTAATGGCTATAACTGCAGCCAACTGGGGTTGATCTAACTTGAGACAGAGACTTTAAGGAATATTCCCAAGCAGCTGCTGAAATTCCCTTTGTTTCGGGGAAATCCACTGTATTCTCTGGCCCAACATGGACTGCCTAACGCCTTCACCCTTGCTGGTGGGAAAGCATGGCATCTGCTCCTCTGTTGGATTGATGAGCTCTAAAACCAGGAATCCTTTCTCTGCCTCCTGGCAGCGCTTTGCTTCTTCTGTCTCCCCCTTCTCTTATTTCTGCACCAACATGCATGCAGCCTGCATGACTAGCCTCTAGATCATGCACCATGGCTCCTTCCCTCTTCACTGTCAAGGAGCAAGAAGAGCACCCCCTGGACCTAACACCCCCCACTAGAGATCTTCCATGTCTCAAGTAAACATTCAAAGTGGAGTGGGCCCAGGTGGAACATAAATCAGTATTTGAACTAAGTTAAGTTTGTTGGTTTAATTAAGATGTACCTGTCTTTTAAGTTATCAGCAGTAAATATGAAACTTCAATCAAAGTTTACTGGAGGCCAGGACTGCCTGGGTGGCTCAGTGGATTAAGCCTCTGCCTTTAGTTCAGGTCATGATCTCAGGTTCCTGGGATTGAGTCCCACATAAGGCTCTCTGCTAGGCAGGGAGCCTGCTTCCTCCTCTCTCTCTCTACTTGTGATCTCTCTCTGCCAAATAAATAAAATCTTAAAAAAAAAAAATTTATAGGAGGCCAAATAAGCTCATGTTATTTGTTAAAATCTGTTAGCAAAGAAATGACTAAACTGATGGTTAGTTGTCTGTTTCAAAGTTTTAATGGGTAATTGCTGAGATAGCTTTCAAAGTCTTTGGTAACCTGAAAGTTTAAAGTTTTGCTTGGATGACAAATGGAATTAAATTTGTAGGACATTTAGGTCTTTTCCAAAGAGGATAAAATGCTAAGTCATTGATTACTTAACATAGGTTTGTGCTTTTGACTTCTTACAGCAAAGAAAATAAGAATATTTAAATCTGTTAGTAAGCATGGTTTGTGCTTAACTGATTCATAAATTGGCATCTAAAGAATTCTGTTACAACCATTCACATTTGGTTAATAACTGACTAGAGGTTAATAACTAAAAGTGTTTCTAAGAGTACAAAATTCTGCTAACTGTAAAACTGATGGAAATAGAGGAAGAAACTTTAGGAAGGAAATAAAGGAAGATATGTAAGAAAGATTTAAGGAATGGGAGTACATTTTGTTGAAAGTAAAGGAAGGTAATTTTGTCCTAAATGAGATGGTTGTTGGGAAGGAAATGACTTGGGACAAAACGTGAATGCAAAGGAAAGTTGTAGAAGGTTTGTGAAGAAAAATCTTTGGAATGGAATTTAGGATGGTCAGGATGGACTAAGATTGAAATGAATGGGTTTTAAAGGTTCATTGGTATAAGACTGAAATTCTCTCTGTTTAAAAGGACAAAGTTTTCTTAGATTAATTGATCTGCTGTTAAGAAAATGTAAATTGTTTTCTCTTTGCCTGCCCAGAAAAACCAGTTTTTATGTTTTGTTTTATCAGATCTTTAACATCCCTAATCCTATCTAAGCAGGTGCTTTAAAAGGTTTTAACAAACTTCCTCAAGATTTAAATCTCTAACTAAGTCTTGATTCTCTTGTAAAAGTTTTATCTTCAAGGAGATTCATAAAAAGGATTTTCAGGACAGCACAGGTATTCAATATCTTTAATATCAGAACTGAAATGGGTAAGAATTTCCAGAAGTAAAGGCTGCATTCGGACTAAACCGGAATTAACAACATGGGACTAGATGAACTGAAGGAAATTGTAATGTTGTGTCTCTTAATGTTTTGTCTTATTTTAAACATAACTGGTTATGTAATGTTTGCTCTTCCAGACTAGGGAAACTTTTTCTTAAGTTATCTGTAATTTACAGAGAGGTAAAAGTATTCATTTGTAAATGAATCAAGGCATTCAACTTTTCTGCCTATCTGAGCCCTCTGAAACCAAAAGGTCTCAGCAAGTATTCTTTCTTCCATGGCAATCAGTCATTTGCATAAGTTCAATAAGAATCTGTTCTCCTTGTAACAGGACACCATTGGAAACACTAGTTATTTTACCAAGGCTTTGACTGGAATGTCATATTTGAAAAGACTCAGATATGACCAGACAGCTTAAAGGAACTAAGGTTGACTATAAAACCTGGAGCAGTAAAGCCCTTTGGAACTGTTGGCTTGATACCTTGCTTACAGAGTTCCCAGCAGCCTCACTAGGTGAATAAAGAATGTCACTACCTGGCAGAATACTTTGGGAACCTCAGGAAGAGGAATTGGCCCAAATCGACAGGTATTGCAGGCATGTCTGATGGCAAGTATGTGTCTTGGCTTCTGGCCTGGAGAGACTACTAAAAGTTCAACCTAGAGATTCCTTATAAGAAGTTCCAGCAGAGCAGATTCCTAAAGATCTATATAATTATTCACTGTTCTTGCTGAGCTTATGTAAATAATTAGGCCAAGTTTGTTAAGACTGGACCTGATTTGACTATCTCTGGAAATGAGGGTTATTCTAGAGAGAAAAATTATGTTCTAATAACACACCTTTATGGTTGTTAAATTCTAGATTTAATTGTTTTTAAATGTGTGTTTACCTAAACTAGACAACTTGAGGTAAACTTCAAAAAAGTTCATGATAGCTTGTTTAGACGATCTTGCTTTTGCCAGTCAGTCAGCCCTGGATATAAGGAGCATTTCGGGAATTACAAACAGCCTTACCGAGTGCCACAGCCATCTCAGACTCCTGTGGCCAAGGGCTGAACTTTCTCCTAATTTATTTTAGTTCCAGAGACCCCCACCCTACTTTAGTAACAGGAATCCCCACCCTGCTTTAGTAACAGGAACCCATAAATACCCCTGCCTAACTAAGCCCGGGGTCCAAGTCCCTACTCCACTGTGTCGGGTATACTTGGGCTCAAGCTTAAGCTTGTTAAATAAACCTTCGTGTGATTGCATCGGTGTTGGCTCCTTGGTGGTCTCTCAGACGTGAAAACTCGGGTACAACAAGTTCCTTTTTTACTATAATATGCAGATCAGAAAACTGGATTCAGGTACTTTTGTGTGGATGTTATGAGCAAAATCTTAAATGGCAAAGATGCGATTCGTTCTTCCTGCAAATCATGTTCTAATGTGTCCTGACTCCAAAGCAGCGGTCCTTTCATCTGGCCCGTTCAGCCTTAGCATCACTGCTAACAATTTGGGGGTTTGACAAACTTAGGAAGGAGAAAAAAAGGCCTGGAATCAAAAAATGTTTTCGACTCTTAGGACACATTTATAATAGCACACACCCCCACTTAGAGCAGCATAAGCTCTGTAGACTCAGGCTTCTGTCGTTTGAAAGCCAATTGGATTGTTTGAGAGAATGTGGTTTCTGCTGATAATTGGAAGAAGGATAAGAAGGTTATAAACAAACAATAAGCTGAAAAATAAACAACATTTAGAGAACAATTTTATTCGGTATCTCTATTTCTTATAATTAACTCTCCACTCAGTAATTTGTTTGGAACTCAATTTTCAATAATTTTTTTGCAAGTCATAAGATGCTGGGTCTATGGCTACACTAACTATGTTAAGCTACAATACTGAAGTTAAGGTGAAAGAAATGAAAGGCTTTAACAATTGAGTACTATCTGCATTGGAAAATTGTTGTCATCGGGAGAGGAGGAAAATTGGTCACTTTATTTGCAGGCATTACCAAAAATTCAGTATTCATTAATTCATTTACTAAATATTTATTGTTTTTCATTAGCCCGGTATTGCATTAGTCTCTTGTTAAGATTTTAGGATCAGGCAAGTTTTGTCTTTGAAATCTAGTTACACAGTTTACAATAGTTTATTGTAGTAGTAATAATGCTAGCTAACATTTATTGTACCTTTATTATGTGTCAGGCACTTTTCTAAGTATTAACTCATCTAATAATCTTTCACATTTTATGAGGCATTATTCTTATCTTCTGTTTGTAAATGAGGCTACTGAAATTCAGAAAGAGGAAGAAACCTGCCAAGATCATAGAGTCAGACAGCACTCCAATCCAGGCTGCCTGACTTTGGAATCAGGGCTCTTAAAAACTTCGATAAATGGAGCCCACATCTTTTCCATCAACCAACTGGCAAAAATGTATTAAATGTATCCACTTTGTGAATCCTTCTGAATCAGAGACCTTTTCTATATTATCGCCTTATGCTCAGCACCTAGTATGGAGACCATAACAGATATTTAATAAATGTGATTAAATAAATACTTCAAGGAATATTCAAAATATAGAAGAGAAGCTTTCTATTTCAAGCTATTTATAGCCTAATTACCACTGTAGCAATACAATATATTTGTTAAGAAAAAATATTCAAAACTTGGAAATAAAGCCAAAGCATTTATAATACATCCACTGAAAGTTATGCTACTGTACTGTTTAAAAGGCCCATCCAAGAATTGTTAATAATAATCACATAATTATTTTTTAATTAATCAGACTTTAGACCCTAAGCACACGTTTACTTGTAGATTTCTGTATGATAGAAAAGATAACTTAAAATGTTACAATTTTATTGCCCTATAGGGCAGTAACTAGTTTTCTAGCAATCTAACATTGATTTTTTCCTAAGACATAAATAAATATTCAGTTCCTTACATGATCTTGGGATCAGCTTTACTGTCTTATTGGTCCCTTCATAAATAAATCACTGTGATATAATCATTCTATATTTGTGAGGAGTCACTTTAAAGTTTTAAATTTTATTTTGACCCTTTCCTCATCAGAATGTAATGAAAAATATAGACGATGTCATCTAAACAGTTGTTTATACAGTGATGATAATCATAACTGACAATTATTAAGACACTATTTTAAATGTACTCTATGGATTATCTAATTAAATCCTTAAAGCAAAGTTATGAAGAAAATGCTATTCTTACTCCCCTTTAGATGTTGACGAAAGAATGTGACCTGCTTAAGGTCACTCAACTGAGTTGACATGTAGAGGGATTTGCTGTCAAACAGCCCGATTCCAGAGACTATCCTATGGCAACTCCTAGAAACACATGATCCCTAACATTCTAATACATTAATTACATTAATGGTTATTAATATATGAATATACAGACAATGGGCTAAACAATGACAAATACCTCTTGTTGAATGTTTGCCATGTAAGGCAATGTGCCAGTGGTTTACACACATTACATGTTAAATTTAATAACATTTAATCCTCACTGAACATTCTGATGTAGCAATTATTCTCATTCCAATTTAACCAAACAGGAAACTAGAGAAATTAGAAATCTAATCTAAGGCCATACCACAGGGGCTCAGATATTCTGGTCTTTATGATAAACCAAGGCCATTTTCTTAAACCCTTTTATTCAATTCTCAGAACATTATACACAGCTAACATATCTTTTAAAATCCCTCATATTGTTGGACCAGGTTCCAGAAAGAGAGGTTATTCAGGTAAACAGTCTTCACATTAGCAGAACATGAGTTAGAGCCATTGAAGTTGTTCACATTCTTCCCTAAGCTTGTCACATCATCTTGGTAAATGAGAATAGCAATGGTGATTGTTAAACCAGAATTTTAGTCATTCAATATATAGGAGACGGGATGCCTGGGTGGCTCAGTGGGTTAAGCCTCTGCCTTCGGCTCAGGCCACGATCTCAACATCCTGGGACTGAGCCCTGCATCAGGCTCTCTGCTCAGCAGGGAGCCTGCTTCCCCCCACCCCCCGCCCGCCCCGCGCCCTCTGCCTGTCTCTCTGCCCGCTTGTGATATCAGTCTGTCAGATGAATAAACAAAATCTTTAAAAAAATTTAAAAAAATATATAGGAGTGGGGCGCCTGGGTGGCTCAGTGGGTTAAAGCCTCTGCTTTCGGCTCAGGTCATGATCCCAGGGTCCTGGGATCTAGCCCCGCATCGGGCTCTCTGCTCAGCAGGGAGCCTGCTTCCTCCTCTCTCTGAATGCCTCTCTGCCTGCTTGTGATCTCTGTCTGTCAAATAAATAAATAAAATCTTTAAAAATATATATATATATATAGGAGAAACTATAAGCAGACACTTGAAGATCATTAGCAAGCAGTGACAAGGACACTAGAAACAAGAATAATTTTTATGCAGGAGAATGTTTTACAAGTTAGGGTGGGATAGTTGAAGATTAAGTATGCATTAAACATGGACACTTAAGAAGCTATAAGATTTATCTCAGCCACAGAGAATCTATATAGCTCTGCCACACAGCCACAGTCACACACATGCACACACGTACACACACACACACTCACTCCTGGAAGAATGTACATTCTGTAATTACTACCTTGTATTCATCTCTGCTTGTTGTGATTACCTGGAGTACCTTTGCACCTCCATTCTACTTTCTACTTATGGAAATCCTACTTGCTTATCTGGATTTGCTCCATGCAGACTTCCCTGGAACTCCAGCCCTCCATCATGCCCCAACTCCTTCACCTTTCTATGGCAGAGATTCTCAAATCATTTAAAAACCCTGCTGTTGGTTTATTAAAATGCAGACTGGTAGGCTCCTCACCCAGAGTTTTGAATCAATAGGACTGAGGTAGGATTTCAAACCAAGAGATCCAGAAATCTGTAATTTTAACTAGCCCTCCAGGTAATATTGATCCAGGTGATCTGAAAACCAGATTTTTGCAAAGTACAGTCCTGAGCTTTTAGGATTCAGAGATGAGATGGAAATGCAATTATTTGACCAAAGTGTGAGCATCTAAGCTTTTTTAATCCTTGCTCTCTTCTGTATTTATTTGCCTGCCCATTTCCCTGAATTTTTTATTAAACTGAATCAGGAGTCTAGATAGATAGAAATGAGACTAGAAGGGCAAGAGAAAAAGAGGAGTTTCTCTGCTTAAAAGAGAACCAGAGAAAGATAAAAAATAGGAAGAATACAAAAACGATTATATAAAGAGAAATGGACGGAAAGGTAGCAGAGGGAAAGGCTGGAAAAAGAGAACAGAGAGAAGGGAATAAATTAGGAGTGAAGTAGTTTTGGTACTAGGGCAGTGGTGAGATGTGAGATCCTTGGGAGGGAGGGGGAGAGAGTTGGAGAAGATTTGTTGTGGCTAATGAATGGGCCCCCTTGGATGGTCTTGGGAAGACACAATAAAGACTGGGATATCTTTTATTTGTTTTTAAAGATTATATTTATTCATTTATTTGAGAGAAAAAGTGAGAGAGAGGGCAAGAGAACACAAGCAGGGGAGCAGAAGAGGAAGAGAGAGAAGCAGTCCTCCCGCTGAGCAGGGAGCATGACGTGTGGCTCAATCCCAGACTCTGGCATCATGAGCTGAGCTAAAGACAGATGCTTAACTGACTGAGCCACCCAGGTGGCTCATGACTGAGATTTTTAATTTATTTTTTTACTGTTGGACTATTAAGTGTTTCTCAAATGCAATTCTGTACAGTACTGAGACACATGAGAGCTCCAAAATTTATTAAAGTTACAGGAAAAAAGTAGACTATTCTCAAGATGTTTATTGTCTGATTGTGGAATAAAACACGAGTACAAGTTCCAAAGAATGCAAAAATGCTAATTTGGAAGAACATATACACCCTTATGTTTATCTACATTATTTACAATAGCCAAGGTATGGAAGCAGCCCAAGTGTCCATCAATAGATAAATGGATAAAGAAGATGTAGTATATACTCAAAATGAAATATTACTGAGCCATAAAAAAAGAATGAAATCTTACCATTTGCAACAACATGGATGAATCTAGAGGGTAGAATGTTAAGTGAAGTCAATCAGAGAAACACAACTACCACAAGATTTCACTCAAACGTGGAATCTAAGAAACAAATGAACAAAGGGGAAAAAAGAGACAAAACAGGTGGCTATCAGAGAGGGAGGGGTGGGATATGAATGAAACAGGTGATGGGGATTAAGAGTATATTCATCTTGATGAGCATTTAATAATATATGAAATGTTGAATTTCTATGTTGTACACCTGAAATAAATATAACACTGAAAGTTAACAACACTAGAACACAGAAAAAAAAAAGAAGAGGAAGAAGAAGAAGAAGGAGGAGGAGGAGGGGAATGAAACATGAATAAAAAACATGATTTCAAGTGTATTCCAAGTGTGGAAACTGGCCTCACGGCCAGGCCCTGGTTTATCTAGCTGGGAAGTGAGGACAGAGAGGTCTCAGCAGTGGCTAGTCTCACTGTTCGCTAACTTCCATATCTCTTGCTTGATAAGTCTGTAGTCAGACTTATCAATCTGTACTATACTTGCTCTTGAGTAGAGGGACCATGACTTACTCCTCTTTGTATCCCTGTGGCCCAAGAGAGAAGAGAAGAATCACTTTCAGGAAGTGATTATTCAGTCAATATCCCAAGTAAGAAGTAAGGCCAAGTTGAGTTTCCTGTGAACCCATTCAAGCAAAAAAATAATGGAACTGTTTTTATATAGTGATTGTAAGCTTTCAAATGTCATAAAGAATTAAATAGAGATATGCTTCTGTTATCTGTTAAAATAGCTATAGGCTGCATGAGAGGGCAGAAGGAAAGATCATCCTCTTGGGTAGAATCCAGACCCATAACAGTACCCTTGAAAGTATGATATTGCTCTCCGTCATTTTTTTTTTAAGATTTTTATTTATTCATTTGACAGACAGATCACAAGTAGGCAGAGAGGCAGGCAGAGAGAGAGAGGAGGAAGCAGGCTCCCCACTAGCAGAGAGTCCAATGTGGGGCTCGATCCCAGGACCCTGAGATCATGACCTGAGCCAAAGGCAGAGGCTTTAACCCACTGAGCCACCCAGGTGCCCCTCTCCATCATTTTTTTAACAAAGAAAATGAACGTCACAGACATAGAACAAATTTAATGACACCTTCATCATTGAAATTAAGAAAGATAACTCTTAAAGGAGCATGCGTAAGAGAGGAGAGAATATGAAGAGATAAAAACATTCCCCAGGATTAATTCTTATCCAGGGCACATGATAATATGCAGCCTCTGAATCGCCTTAATTCATCTCTGTCTGTTACCCTGATTCAGATGATAGAGTGGCTCAGTTAAATTGAAATTGAGTTAATCTGACAGCACAAGAGTGGCATTGTTACTGGCTGAAAATCATTAATTTTGATGTGATAAATTTCTTTCTAATGGGGGCATTTTTATTATCTGGTGTTTTGGTGACTTTTCCCAATAATGTCAATATTTGAAGCAAGCCGGAGGAAAAACAAAACAGCCTTATACTCCTTTCTCCATTATCATTATACTTTAAAAACTCCTTGCTGCCCTAGTAAAATGAAAAATTAACAGGATCAAGAACACAACAAACTTCTAATTGTAATGCACCAATTAATCCTGAGGGTTTATCAGCATGTAAACACAGAAGCAAGTGTGAGATAGTCTACATCTGGAGATTATTTGGAAGATTAAACCAACTGGGGAATAAACACCCAGTCATCTGGCAAAGCCTTAATCAGCAAATGTCCCCGTTTCAGAGCCTGTTGTATAATTAGTGTACCCAGAAATTTAAGGATGCAATCTTATTTAGGTACAGTGGGTCACAACCTTGGCTGTATACATTGTCTCCAGAACTTAAAAAAAAAAAAATGTTCTCCCTAGAGATTTGTATTTAATTGTTCTGTGGTACAGCTGGGCAATAGGTTTTTTAAAAGATCTCCAGGTGATTTACTATGAGTGTCAGTACACTCACCAAATGGGGACTTGCCTTTGGTGCATTCAGTTGTCACCACAGAGTTTAGGCTCAAAAGCTTTAATTGAGCAATTCTTCACACCAACATGATGGCAAGTAGGTCTCCTATTGCACAGTTAACTTCATAGATTGGTAATGGCTATCTGGAGCACCATATTGAGATTACTAAAGCCACACATGGACTTACTCATGAGGACACAGTGCGGTGACTTACTAGGGAAGGGAAGAATGAGTGCTACTGTAAATACCACATTTTGCCCTCCCTGAACTTGCAAATATATGAGTGTTTAAATTACATTTAATTTAGGTGGGATTCGCATTTAAGACACAATATTAACTGACCAAGGAATCAGCACACTCTTCTTTTAACCCAGCTTTTTTAAGGCAAAAATTGTCCCTGTCCTGATTCTTTTTTGCTTATTCTTTCTTATTCTCACAGTTTCAGCCTTGAGTAGGTGATGATAGAAAATATTGATTAAAGGGGTCATAAGACTCCCTTTGGACTGTGAAGTTCTTGAAGTAAGGAATTGTGTTTTAAAATCTTTGTCTCCTCAGCACCTAAAACTGGGTTTGGCGTGAGGGTGCTGATACAATTAATACATTCAAATGACTTCAGTCAAGCCCACTGAAGTACATGTCTTCCTACCTTTAAAAGCCACTTCTGCCTTTTAAACTAACCTCTACCCTATCCCTTTTTGTTTGTTTATTTGGGCTTGTCTTGGCATTGCTGGATAGGACGTGTGTTTGGTCAGGAAAATCTTTATTTTTAGTCTGGTGATCCCTTGTATTGTCTTGGTTTCTTTTTTTAAAAAAATGTACTTATTTATTTGAGAGAAAGAACACATGAGCAGGGGGAAGGGTAGAGGGAGAAAGAGAGAATCTCAAGCAGACTCCATGCTGAGCGATGCAGGGGGCTCAATCCCATGACCCTGATGACACGACCTGAGTGCAAACCAAAAGTCAGATGCTTAACTGACTGGGCCACCCTGGAGCCCCAGTATTGTCCTGGGATCTTATGTGTCCTGTCCACTGCTTTCTGGGGAGTATCTGACTGTGAGGCATGGTGACTTTGCAGAAGATAGTAGCCAAATTATCTCCTTCATCTTTTTTTTTTTCTTTTTAAAGATTTTATTTATTTTTATTTGACAGAGAGAGATATCACAAGTAGGCGGAGAGGCAGGCAGAGAGAGAGAGAGGAGGAAGCAGGCTCTCTGCTCAGCAGAGAGCCTGATGCAGGGCTCAATCCCAGAACCCTGAGATCATGACCTGAGCTGAAGGCAGAGGCTTAACCCACTGAGCCACCCAGGTGCCCCTTATCTCCTTCTTTTTAGCTCATCTGCAGTGTGGCCTGGTTACTTCTCCTCAGGAGGAGTCCAGGCAGCTTCTGTACTGCTTTGACTCAAAGATATGGGGGAAATGATACTATACCTGTTTTGAGCATAGCCCTTAGCTACTGGGGAAGCTTCATATGTCTCCCCCTTAGAACTCAGCAACCTCATAAGAATTTTGTCTGTCCATGCTGGAAGAGCCCTAGGTAGTGTGGAAATACCATGTAGTGAGAGAGAGAAGCCAAAGAGTGCCAAGGTGCCAGATGAGTGCATGAAGAGACCTTCACAGTGTGTTCTCCCATCCCAGCCAACAGCTGATGCCACATGATTCAGATTCAAATTGCCTAACTCAGCCCTCCCTGAATTTCTTGCCCATGATATTCTGAGCAAAATTAAAATTAATAAAATATTTTTAAAGTCACTAAGTGTTAGAGTAGTTTGTTATGCACTAAGAGCTAGAAGGGACAGGTTCTAACCAGTTCTTATCATGTGTTTTCTCCACAACATTGTGTGTTCTGCCTAATGACCTCTACTTAGGACATTTCAAATCACTAGTGCTTGACTACGTGGTCAAAATATTTCTCGAGTCCCAGAGATCTCTTTGACTCCCTGCTCTTCCTTATACTAGGTGTGTGAATTTCGACATCATATGCCTTTCTTGAACCCCAATCTTCTTGCTTTGTAAAATGCAGTGGATAATAAATGATAATCATGTTGTGGTTTACGTAAGATACTATATATGAAGCTCTAAGCCCAATACTTAACTCATTTAAGTGCCTAGTAAGTGGGAATTATTAAAAACTGCAAAATGGGGGCACTTGGGTGGCTCAGTCATAAAGCATCTGCCGTTGGCTCAGGTCATGATTCCAGGGTCCTGGGACTGAGCCCCGTATCGGGCTCCCTGCTCAGTGGGAAGTCTGCTTCTCCCTCTCCCACTCCCCCTGCTTGTGTTCCCTCTCTCACTGTGTCTGTCTCTATCAAAGAAATAAATAAATTCTTAAAATAAATAAATAAATAAATCTGCAAAATGATTGCAGTTTTCTACTTTTCTTCTTCTTCTTGTTGTTGTTCTGTTGATTATTGGCCAAACTGAGCCGTTATTCCACATGCATCATCTTAACTTTATCCTAGTTACTCTGGGACACTCACATTCTCAAAATTTGGACATACCATGTCCTCTTTGAAACTTCAGCCCATGATGGTTCCTTCCTGCCCACTCAATTTGAATTCCTGCCCCCACCATTGAAGGTAAGAAGAACAGCTTCCAAAATCAGTTGCCTTTGGATAAGTGCTCTCTAAATAAAAAGCAGATTCTCTCCTCTTACTTGATTTCCTTTCTTATTGAATAGAATGTCCCTTTCTCCAACAGACATGGGATGAGGGTAGAAATGGTCATGTTTAATATGCAAAAGTTATGGCTGGCACTTAAGATTATAATTACCGTTGTGTATAGAAGCTTTATATGGACAAACCAATGACATTCAAAGACAAGTGTTTGCTGAACTCCTTATCCTGTATCGTTGGTTATTATTTTAAGCATCTTATTTCCTCAGCAGCCTGTGAGTCCCTTAAAGTCAAAGGCAATGCTGTTTACTTGTGTATGTAGATAGCATTCTCACGATTCTAAGTACATTAAACATTTATGCTAATAAAAATACACTCAAATGAATAGAGAAAAAATGTCTAATGAGAGCCAATTTTGTCTTAGGCCTTCACATGTTACCTTATTTGAAGTATAGATTCTACAGTACCATGTTTTTTTTTTAGAATTTTATTTATTTATTCAACAGAGAGTGAGTGCGCACACGAGTGAGGGCACAAGCAGGGGGAGGGGCAGAGGGAGAGGGAGAAGCAGATTTCCCACTGAGTAAGGAGCCCGAAGTGGGGCTCAATCCCGGAACCCTAGGATCATGACCTGAGTCAAAGGCAGATGCTTAACCAACTGAGCCACCCAGGTGCCCTTGTAAAGTACCATCTTAACTGAGGTAGGCCGTACTACTATAGTGAGTAGACACCGAATCTATAATTGCTCATTCTAAAGCAGTGTTTCTGGTCAGTGGCTGGTGAATGAAATGCTCAGGCTCTTCCCACTTGGTGGATTCATCATCAGTTAAGGTTTTGTCTGTAGAGGCAGCATAGCAGAAGAACCACATACCTGCGGTCTTAAAATTGCCAGCCAATAAGCAGTGCACATAATTTCTGCCCAATTTCTGCTGGGTAGACCTCAGTCATACAGCCTCACTTAAATACAAAGAGCAACATTCAGGGAGGCAAATGGGTTTGGATAGTTCTTCATGTAGGGGGTGGCCTGTAGGATATTTAGCATCATACTTGGCATCTACCGACTAATGCCAGTGGCAGCCCCCTCCCTGGATCCTGCTCCCTTACACCTCGCCTCCCCACACAGTTGTGACTCCAGAAAATGTCTCCTGAAATTTGCCAAATCACTCCTGGCTGGGAACCTGTAGACATGTTTCATGTGGTGTGGTGGAACAGAGATACGATGATTACACACAAAAACCTCCCCTTTTAAAAAAGAGAAGGAAACAAAAAAGTCTTAAGTCTGGCCCGTTGCCGTGATGGGATCCTGGGAACAGGTATAGTGAGGTTCCCTGGCAGTGGAGGAAGTTCCTTGACTGAAGCCATCACACCCTCCCTCTGCTCTCTGGGAGAAACCTCCCCTGGGTTGTTCTCCTTGCTTATTTCTCTCCTGGCCACATCTCTAGTGCACACAGTTGCCCATACATGGATCTTTTGCAGCCTGCTTGCTACTGATGCAAGTTTTGAGCTCTTGGAATGTTTTATGGTTTGAACAGTAAAAGGCATCTTTAGGCCAAGCTTGTGCTTTTGCATTGGCAATAAAACTCTCTTAAAAACTTTAGCAGACTTTTGATCTATTTGCTTCTAGGGGGTTCTAGGTAGCAGCAACCCTATCTTAGGTTTTTGCCTAGATGTTTCCTCCATATTTCTTTTCTCCCTTGTCCCATGCCTCTTTCTCTCAAATTAATGGCACTTACCTTGAGGCTATCTGAAACAAAAGGTGTGGGCAGAAACAAAACAACTTTAATCTATCTTTGCCATAAGGCTGATTCTTTTTTTTTTTTTTTTAACTGAGAAATCTTAATAGGCCTCCTTTAAATTGTCTCCTATTCTTTGCACTCTGCAAGAAACTGGCTTCTTCCGCCCTATGAATTCTTTAATTTCTATTTGCATACCTTTGCTTGTAATTACTTGTTATTAGCGGCAAAAAGCAGCCAATAAGCAACCGATCTTCTGACATATTTCATTCTGCTGCTTCTGAGCAACAGACTCAGGATGTACGTGACCCCCCTTTCTAAATGACTGTAGGTGACAGTTTTACCAGACACGTTCCCATCTTTCTAGACTATAAAATCTACTTCTGCTCTACCTTGTCCAACAAATTCTTCATGATTACATATTCTATCACTTTTTGTTAAAGCAGCTCTTCATGTGAAAGTGCTAATTCCTATATTACATGGGGTAGATTGAATCACTTAGCACAGAGATAGAATGTGTCAAATATTTAGATATTTATATTAATAACTAACACTTTATTAATATGCCTATGTAAAATTTATATACTATATATCTATATTCTATGTGTATATTATGTATATAATACTTACCAAAATATAAAAGAGTACAAACACACAAGAAGTTTATTTCTTGGTCACCTAACTATTCAAGGCAGGCAATTTGTGGGTGATTTTATATATTTATAATAATATTTATAAACATAGTTACTACACCAATTTATTAATATATCTAATATATATTAATTTATATGATATATATTGTAAGATATATATAATGGTTCAAACCATTAAAACATAAAATAGTTCAAACACACAAGAAATTTATTTCTTGATCACATAACTGTTAAGGAGGGCGTAACTTGTAGATACATTTGCTCCTTTTTTTGTTTATTTGTTTGTTTGAGAGAGAGGGAGAATGAACAGGGAGCAGAGGGAGAAGGAGGAAGAGAATCTCAAGCAGGCTCCATGCTTACTGTGGAGCCCAACACAGGTCTCTATCTCACAACCCTGAGATCATGGTCTGAGCCAAAAATTAAGAGTCACATGCTCAATGGACTGAGCCCCTCAAGAGCCACTTTGCTTATTAGAGTGATCATAAGACACTGGTTCTGTCAGTTATCTCTGGGGGCTCAGGAAGGGGAAGGAAGTAGAAGAGTCTTGTAACATTTCTACTCAAACTTCACAGGCTAGACATTATTCCTACAATTATTATCCAGCTCAAAGGCTGGCTGGAACATGTAGTCTAGTTGTGTGACCAGGCACAGAAAGTGATAAGGATCTAGACAAAGACAGCTACTCCTCCATGTCCTCTATATTTATGTAAGCTCTAATGCCACTCTGAGTTTCTCATTTCTGCACATTCATGTTTCATACTCAACTTGAAAACTAGCAAACTATTCTAATCCAAAATAGGACTATAGGAGTTCAAGACATGCCACCTCAAAATATGCCACTTTGTATATTGATTATTTTGAGGCACATGAAAAACAACAAAGACATGGAGAGGCTTTCTCTGATCTCCCTATCTGTCTAATGACAGCTTTTCTAGAAGGAGCTCAGTTGTCATGAATCCCCTCTCCAGGAGTTTTGTCAGCAGGAAGGATTGATCCATGACGGCAGAGGAGACTAGAAGACAACACCACATACTCAGACAGACTGTCATGGACTCTCATGTCTGTGGTCTATTCTTCTAAAGGCTTAGTTATATTTCCTGAAAATTATTTACACTTTCCTAAAGAGGCCTACATTCCCTTTCCCTTTCCCTATTAAGAGGTATTTAATCCTGAAGTGGAAGCCACCTTGGGGAGCTATTCATTCTCCCCTGGGTGTCTCTAATGTATACATGAGCTTTACATGTTAATACATTTGTTTGTTTTCCTTTTGTGAATCTCTGTTCTCACAGGGGTCTCAGATAAATCTCAGAAGGGCAGAGAGAAAATTATTTTTTCGCCCCAACAAAACCCATGAAATAATGAAATAATGTCTTTTCCAGCTCAATAAATGGCATGATCAGCCACTTAGCTGCTCAAGCCCTGAACCTTAAAGTCCTTTCCCTCACTTAACTATCCTATCCATTTACAATTCCTGTCTTTTGTGTGTTCATTTTAAGCACAGCCAAGCAGGATTAGGTTAATAACAATCCTCAGTTCATGAAATTTTCTGCGACTTTCCCTAGTCTGTGTTCCTACATCCCCATCTGATATAACTACTATCTCTAGTCTTTTCTTCACTTTCATCATATATATATATATTCCAAAAAGCATATTCTTTAATTTAATATTTACCAATTAAAAAAAAGAGAGAGAGGCTGCTTTTAATCCACTGGGACTTAACTTTTTACTCATTATTGCAATGTTACTATTTCTCCATATTGTTGCATGTACCTATAGCTTAAAAAATATTGACTGTTGCACAATATCCCAAATATATAACAACCTTATTTATACTCATTTCATTGGGTATTTGGGTTGCTTTTATAAACATTATAATTTTATATAATTCTGTGTATGTATGTATGACTTTCCTGAGTGTGTATCTTGAGAATTCCTTGATTGTAGGATATGAGAATCTTCAACTTTACATAATTATTCTAAATTGTTTTCCAAAGCAATCATTCCAATTTAAACTCTTATCAGAAGAAATTTAAGATTCTCAAAAAATTAAAGACCTAAATACCATATGATCCAATAATTCCATTTCAGAGAAAATGAAAACACTAACTTGAAAGATACATGCACTCCTATGTTTATTGTAGCATTATTTACAACCACCAAGTCATAGATTAGAGTCCATCAATAGATGAATGGATAAAACAGATAAGAGGATATATGAATTATATTTATACACATATATATGAATTATTACTCAGCCATAAACAATGAGAGCTGTTTAGACAGATCTACTCATATGTCTGTTTTTCTGTGGAACGCCTCTCAATGATCTATATGGAAATTCTTGATTTTTCCATGAAGACTGATATATCATGTGCAAATAGTAAAAATTTTATTTCTTCTTTTCTAATTCTTATGACTGAAATGTCTTTTTTCTGTTTTGTTCTGCTGGCTAGGATACCCAGTACACTACTAAACTGAATAGTATAAATTCCTTTTTTCATTATGATTTTAAAGGAAATTCACACTATTCCATTTTAAAGGAAATAGTTCAGACATATCATGGAATTTTTTAATGTTATCAGATGATTCTTCTGCATATTTTGAGATGACATTATAGATCCAAAAATGTGTAATACACATTTTAGGCCATCAGAGGAATTGGAGTTACCTAGGGGAAGAAAATACACAAAAGCCTATATAAATGTGCATACACAATATTCTTGTAAAACAAATGAATTTAGTAGTTGTTCTTCTTTCAAAAAATTTTCCTTTGAGGAAGTATCTTATAAAAAGTGGCATTTAACATGGGTTTTGAAGGATAGATAAATTTTGAAATAAAATTATAAGATGGAGTGAGAAGAAAAAAGGAAGAAAAATTATTTGGAAAGTCTGTTAAAAGTGACGGTATGGAGTTGGGAAAACAACTGAATGTTAACTAATTCTTTGAGTTCATCAAAGTGTGCAAAGGAAATAGTACTGGATAAACCTGTTGGTATTGTATTTTGAAAAACAATACATTTCAGAATGAGAATTCTAGAAATGAATTATTGAAATTGAATTTTAGAAGGTAAATATTTTAGTTAGATAAATCTAACATCAAGCTCTATGTTCCAAAATGAACTTGTTTTCTCAAAAATGGATTCCATTACTGATAAGTTTAGTAAACACTGCATATTCTATCCTACAATCTTTATTATGGTATTAAAAATTCTAAGAATTCCTGAGGTTAAATATCTTTTTAAGTCTACATTTGTCAACTACTACTCGATAATGAAAATCTTTTCTCATGTCACATATTAACATATATGGAAAGGACTTTGGTTTGAGCAAGGAGAGGTTGAATGTGGTGAGATAGAATGGGAAGCACATTTAGTAAACCTTGAAACATGTATTGAAGGACTTGCTTTTGAAAGTAAGTAGGACTGGGCAGCAAATTGGTGTCTTAGGAAAGAAAGAAAAGCAGGGAAGGAAGGAAAATTCAGAGATCAGACTAGGTTTTGGAATGCAATAAATGGAAAACTGGAGCCACTGAGCAAAAATAGGAAAGAAGGTAACGTTTAATTCAGTTTGAGCTGTTCCCCATTTGAGTTGCTTATGAGTTTCAGGGGATTTCCGGAAACCAGTTAGATACGTATGTCTGTACCTGAGGAACAAATTAGAGATTTGGAAATCACTCATATAAAGTTAATTGATGAAATGAAAGTGAGTATAAACTACCAACAAGAGAATGAGAAATCCCCACTGAAATTCCAGTCCAGGAAAAGGTTATTGGGGAATCATATTCAGAGGGACAAGAAGAAGAAAAGTAGTGGGTAAAATAGGAAAAAAAAAAAAAAAAAAAAAAAAAACACAACAAACAGAAAACCTAGCCAGCCAAGGGGGAGAATCTATAGTTCAGTGTCATAGAAAAGCTCATGAAAAATGAGAGAAAATGTTGAGGAATAGTCGAGAATGACGAATAATGTCTTTATCTTTTTTTTTTTTTTTTAAGAATTCCACTTTTATTTTCTTTTGAAGAGCTGTACTTTTCTCTTTAGAATACTCTTTTCTTGTTGGGTTTGGGCTTTGAAGTACATTTTATTCTAAAGACCTGTGTTATATTGTGGGTTATGAGTTAACTCAGGGCAATCATGATACCAATAGCTTATATGCTTCTGTGACCCAACTGTGTAAAATATGGAGGGGGATGAAGTGTTCATTTACAGATGGAAGCTCTTCAATTTATTGTCACAGGGGAGTTCTGCACCATCTTGATACACATGCAGCTAAGCCCCAGGACTTAATTTGAATTGGAAAGTTGAAGAGTAATGATCTCTTCTAGCTCAGAGAGCATGAAAAGCATTAGTTTATCACCATCCATACCATGTCTCAGAGCTTTCTAAATGGGAGGAAAAATCATGGATGCATCCTAGGTGCAAAGAATATGTTTTATGAATAACTGTTGGTCAGGGCAGCCTGACAAACAGTTGAATAACTGAAACTGAACTCATCATTACCCAATAAACTTTCCATTCTCATTAGTGATACATCTCATGAATTTCTTGCCGGTATCCAGTTCGGAGCTCATGACCTCACTGCAACTTACATGGGTCACAGAAGTTAGCGTTGACAAAGCTAGCTAATGAGGGACTCTCTGGAATATTGTCAACACCACAAGCTGTGTCAAATGTTCCATTGGGACTGATTTTATGAGAACAGCCCCCAGATTCAAGCATCATCAGCAGAGCAAGTAATGCATTGTCAAAACCTTCCAACTCCCCAGGATCTAGGTGATTTATCTCCCGGGAAACTTTTATAAATGGACCATATTTTCCCCATACAATGAAGAAAAATGAAAGTCCCCCTTATACTCACAACTATGTCTTCAGAGGGAAAAAAACGATGGAGGGGCTTACTTATGAAGAAAGATTAAAAGAGCTTAGGGACAAATACAGGGGGAAATAATAATAGCCTGTGAATATTTGAAAGAAATAAAAACAGATGAGAGTGGAATTACAGTATTTAGAATAGCCCAATAGGGGATAACTAGGAGTAATGGGATGAAAATAATGGAAACAGTAAAGCTTACTCTCAGCAACATCTTGCTGGCAGTGTTAGATGATAGACTCATCTCCTGAGGCAAATGACAGAATTGCTGTCACCTGGGGAATTTGAATCTGGAGTGGAAAAATACAGATTTGGTGGCAGACAGCAACTCTGCAGTAGCAAAGACATGGAGTCAAACTCATTTGTTCTCAATTTCGATTTCTTTTCTATCTTGAGATGTTGCGATTCTTGAAGACAAAGCATGCTCAGTGATTGTCCTTGATCACCTCAGCATCTGTGTGTGTGTGTGATTTATAAAGCTTCATGTATTTCTTCAGAGGATAATTTCACTGATTTATGTTCTTGTACAGTATCTTTTTTTTTTTTTCCCTATCAGCAACACATCTTCATTCTATTTTTTGGTCCTTTGTGTTGTTCTTGACGTATGAATCCCATGCTTATGGTCATAATGTGGATCCTCAGATATGTGGAAATGCACATGAAAATGATACCACCTAAACAATGAAGAGTGGGGGGCAGAGTCCACATTGCAAACCAGAATGTCACTACTTGCAGAGACATGTAGCACACAGAGGAGATTGTCTTCTGGTGCCACTGGCTAAACTCAAGTCCCATGGACCCCCTCAAGCAGTATGAAATAGTTTGTGTGGGAAGAGGCTCTTTTTCCTTTGGAAAATATCTGTAGTGTTCTTTAGCTTCTAAAGAGGATAATGAATCCCAAATTTAAGGAGTAAAAAAGTGAAGCTGAACATTTGTAGCAGATAGTTAACTGAAATTCCATTTCTTTAGGTTTTGTTGATGATGTGAGAAAATGTGCAAATATCCTGACTTTGTTTATTTATTTATTTATTTAACGGACTAAAGACTTTTTGCATTACTATCTAGTTCTACTTGGAATAATCTCTGATCAGAACTATAGAAAAAGGAAATGAGATTTTGTATGCCTCATCTCGGGATTTAGGCCATACGCTGCCTGATTACTTTTTTAAAATAAATTTATTATTTTTGTGAACCTGGTGCATTCTCTCATTAAGGAATTAAAGGGATGTAGAAAAAATTAAAAATCACAAAAACCAATTCTACTCTTTAGAAATAACTATTACTACCGTTAGGTGAATGTCATTCCAAATATCCATCTTTATATGAAGAGATCCATCATTACAATATCAGAAAAACTCTGTAAAAATGACATCATTATGTAAGTGCTAATTAACAAAATTATTAATTTAATTTCATGCAAATATTAAATTTGAAGTAAAAAACAATTAAAGAAACTCAAGAAATGGAATTGAACATCAAAAAAACTATTCACTCTACAAAGAATTCTCACTAATCCCTCTCAATAATCCCTCTACAGTTTTACAAAAACAGTAACTTGAAAACATTGAGAAATTAGTATTAATGTTGTTTTTAAATTGTATTTCAATTTTATCTCTTAATTTTCATATAAAAATATTAGAAAACTAGCATTCTCCTACTTTCTCTTATCACCACTCCCCAATTTTCTGATATAATCTTATTCCTAAATGTATTTTAGCTCTGAAGTTTATTTTTTTTAATTATTTTGTCTTGGAGCTCTTATTTTTAGTTACTTAATAAGAACTTCTCTAGTACTAAATATTTATGGGGTATTTTCATCTAATTCTTTGGTTATTTTTTATTCTAGATTGGCTTCACCAGCTATTATATCTATTTCTCTCTGTTGAATACTATCAGTCTAGTTGTTATTATACTAGTTATTTTGACCTTGCTTCTGTGTAGTGTGGGCTGCTCCGTTTAGAAACTGCACTGATTCTGTTTTAGTGTGGGGTAACTTCTCCTTGATTTGCTTCCTACTCTGAGGTTGATTCTGAGCATAAGCCATGTATAAGGGCTGTTTATTCATGTATTAGATACTTCTCCTCAGCCTGAAGGTATGAAATAGGATGGGATGCACAGAGCTGAGGCTTTGGGTAGTTTTTATTGGGGTATCATGCCTCTTCTCTCTTCTATTATACAGTTACATGTTGGGTACCAGTTTTTACCTAACTCAGTGCAAGAGTGTGCAGGTGGCATCTCAAGAGCCTCCACTGTGAGCAATCAGATTTAAGAACACAATCCACTGTGAGCCAGTCTTGCTCACTGCCTTCTCATTGGTAAGACTCTGGATGTTTCCACCACATAGCAACTTGGTTCATCTGTTTCTATTTTGCAAATAACCTCCCATTTGGAAATTATCTTCTCAACTTTATGATTTCAATTTACCTGCAGTTTTACTTTCTTGCTGGATGCTCTTAACTTGCTATTTACATACTTTCTTGTTTTTGCATTTTCCCCCCTTCTGTTCTACTTCCAGTGGATTCTTCTCTATCTATAATGCAAGCCACCATTAACAGAAGATCTCACTGATGTAATTGATTATTACTCCCAAATCAGGAAATTCTTTCCATCCAGACTCTGATTTATCATTTCCCAGTCTATAGATTAGCTGGTTTTTTTGTTTTGTTTTGTTTTGTTTTGTTTTGTTTTATTCTTGTAGTTCAATCAGTTGTGTTCAGAGTTTGAGACTACAGGATCAAAATTATGACCACTTTAGCTTAAGGGACTGTCTAGGAACACTTTTTTCTAATTATACCATAGATGGTATTGTTAGAATGGGGTAATTGCTATGGCCTGCCAATTGTCTAACACCATTGACCTTGATAAGATGCAGAAAAGAGTTAACAGTAATTAATTAGCATAATTTTTGTTTTTAAAAGATAGACCTTGCTCTACAACTGGCATAAGGAAGCTGTGCCTGCACCATTCACCAAGTGATTTACAAAATATCTGGTTAATTGAATTTAGACAAAATAACCAGGTTTCTGTTCATTCAAAAATGAAATGGATGATTAATTATATTCAACTCTTAAGACATACACATGGTTTAAACATAGAGAAATAATTATTCATACCATGATATAGGAAATAATGGACATTTTTAACTTTATTGAGGAATATGTATTTAAAGTGTAAAATGTGATGATTTGATATACATATACATAATGGACATTTTGACTAATAAAAGGTGTTATTGGCTGCTTGAGACAAAATGTTTTTAATACTTTAGTTAAGTCGGCATAAAACACATTTTCATTTTTCATCATAGGCTATTTAATTCATTACACAGGAAACCGTTCAAACGCCCATTCTACCTCGTCTACACAGAGAGCACAAGGAATGCACAAGATGATAATTATTGGCCCGCTGAATGACATCTACACAAAGCTTTGGTCTTGCAACCTAAAAAGAGTCATGAAATCTCAGAGCTTCAGTCTGAAAACCAGCCTACTCAAGTCGTTATTATTCCAGTGAGGGCACAGAAGTTCAGAGTAGATAGGAACTTACTTGGGGTATATGAGAGCAGAACTTGGCTCTTTTTGCTCCTGATCTAGAATCTTTTCCACTTTGCCACACAGCTTGCAGCTCAGATCAATGTTTTCTCAAATACAGGACACCCGAGAGGCTCTTAGGCCCTTTCAGGGGAAATGAGTTTGTGAATGGGTGATTTATAGTTGCAATAAATGCTTAGCTCAAAATGCCTAAGGAAGGAGAACAGACTGTGATAGGTACTGCATGAATGAAACCCACGGCCAATTTATACCTAGACATTGTGGCTCCTTCATCAGCAATGATAGGAGAGGAATGGAAATAATTTAGAAAATATTTGAGAGATGACTGAAGGCACTTTGAAATATTGGTATTGCATATTTTTATTCTATTTGGTAGAAACAGAAAACAAAATACAGTCTCACCTAGACCAGAAAGGCATTAATTTTAGGCATGACTGGGAGTAAATAGATGGAAGAATTTTTCTAGCAGCTCGAATGTACTTAAATCAACTTAAATATTTGTGGTTCATAAGTAATATGTCCATATGAAGGAATAACACATAGTAAAAAAAATAAGTCATAGGATACAGATGTTGAAAGTTTTGTAACAACATAGTACTGAATGAAAAAAAACCAGGAAAAAAAGAAAGAACCAAGATGCAAAATAATATGTACATATGATACAATTTGTATTTAAAATCCATATATAAATCTCTATATACTAAAATGCTATATAATAATGAAAAGTGTCAAATGATATACTACAGATAGTAGTACTAAACCAGAACACATTTAGTGTCCCCAGGGGACATTTGGGAATGTCTAGAGACATTTTTGATTGTTACAGCTGGGGGCAGGAAATGTGATCTTGGCATATAGGAGACAGAAGCCAGGGGTGCTATTAATCATCTTTCAGGCCTGCCCCACAACAAATTGTTATATCCTTTATGCCAACAGAGCTGACATTCGGAACCTCAGGGTATTCTCTGGAGGGTCAAGTAGAACCTGAATTAGAATTTTAGAGATCCAAAGCAGAACTTCCACCTTATTTGTATTATCTGTACTTGCACTAATGAGAATGTATCACTATACTACTAGTATGTTTTTTTTAATGAAGTCTATGATACAATAGATGTCCAAATTTGGATTTCTCTTTAAGTCCATTCACATGAGAAACATGACCAAGTTGGTGATAATTGATATTTAACAGCACAGTCTGGTATGTTGAGAACAATGCAAGCAAATTCTGCTTCTCTAGGGTGAGTGCAATTTACAGAATGCAATGGGAAAGTCTTCTAATTTCATTCATCATGCTACAGTTTTGCTTTATGAAGGAGGCTGATGAATTTACAGAACAGATTAAGGAAAATTCTAATTTCTATTTGTAGGATCTGTTGGTTGGGAAAGCCTTTGCCAATTCTGCTGATTCTTTTGCAGTATCTACTATATATTTCACAGGGATTGTACAGATATCTGTTTGGATTCTCTACAGTTCATGAATAAGACCCTCTCATACCACTACTCCTTAGTGTGTATTTGTGTATATATTCTTGAAAGTATATATTTGAGTACTTTGAGTGATGAAATATCTCACAAGGCAGCTTCTTGTATTTTTTTTATTATGAAATATTGTGGGCAGTTGGAAGGTTGAATACTATAATAAACTTCTATGTTGATACCAGCTAAGATGAAGAAATGTTAACAATTCGCCATACTGAACTCAAATTTCACTTCCCTTCTTTATTGTTCCTTCTTTAGCAAGAAAATACAGCATTATAGGTAAAGCAAAGACCCATTTATTCCTCCACCCTCCCCACCCAGAAGTAACCCCAGTTCTGAACTTGCTGTATAGTCCTTCCCATATATGTTTCTATCTTTCTACACATATGTTTCTGTATCAAATAAACACAGCTTAAATTTGGTTTGTTTTAAAAGTTTAGGCGAATGTTTTCCTTTTGCAGTATTTCATTAAATAATTATATACATCCATGTGGGCACAAAAAGTTCTGGTTCACTCATTTGAAATGCTACATGTATCATATTCCATCATGTGGTTACATCGTGGTTTATTAATCCATTGGCCATTTATTTTGTTTCCTTTTTTAAAAAAAATTGTAGGGCACCTGGGTGGCTCAGATGGGTAGGCATCTGGTCATGATCTCTAGGTCCTAGGAATCAAGCCCCAGGTCAGGTTCCTGGGCTCAGCAGGGAGTCTGCTTCTCCCTCTGCCTCCTCCCCTGCTTCTGCTCTCTCTTTCTCTCTCGAATGAATAAATTAAATAATGAAAAAATTAACAAAATAATATTGTAAATAACATTGAAATGAATGTCATTATTCATGCTTCCATGGGTATATGGATGAAAGCTCCTTTAGGCAAATATTTCCAGAAATGAAATTAAACCAAAAAATGTGCACATCTTCAATGTCACTGAATGGCAGATAAATATTCTGCTCTTCAGAGTGTTTTAGAGTCTTCTAAAAAGATATAAGTGTTTCTGTGTCTCCATACCCTCACAAACACCTAGTTTGTTAAGTTTTTTTTTTGACAAAAGTTCCTCTGATAGCCATAAAGTAGTGTCACTTTTATTTTGAGTTTTTCTGATTAGTAGTGATTGAACAACTTTTTTATCCATGTGCATATTCTGGCTGCTTAGCTTTTGTCTATGATATGTGATATCAATTTATTGATATTTCTTTCTATGGATTGTACTTTTATTGTCAAGTCTAAGAATTCTTTGCTCGGTCTTAGATACCAAATAGTTTCTCTTTTTTATTATTTTCTAAAAGTTTTAGACTTTTTGCTTTACATTTAATGATCCATTTTGTGTTAATTATTGTATAACATGTGGGACTAAAGCCAAAGGCTCAGTAAAAAAAGCAAAACAAAAAATCAAACAAAACCCTCCAAGCTGTGGCTGTCCAGTTTTTGCCAGAACCACTTGTTATCTCTTGGCTTTTTTTATAATAGTCATTCTAACAGTTTGTCAATTTTGTTTTTTTCCCCAAAAAACTCTTCATTTCATTGATTTTTCATATTGTTTTTTTCTACTATTTATTTGATTTTCTATGTGGATGTTATTTGTGGGTACTTGAAAATAATACATATTCTGCTGTTGTTTGGTGAAGTATTGTATACATGTTGATTAGATCCTATTGGTTGATCACACTGTTGATTTCTCTCTCACTGATTTTTTTTCTAGTTTTCCCATCCTTTTTTGAGAGAGGCATGTTTTAAGTTTCCATAAACAGTTCTGGATATTGTATTCTCCTTTCAATTTTATCCATTTTGCTTCTCATATTTTCATCTCTGTTTTTTGATACATAAACACTTTGTATTATGTCTTCTTGATGGATTGACTTCTTATCACTATATAATTCCCTCACTGTTTATGACATTTTATTGCTCTGAAATCTACATTATCTGATATTAATGCAGTCATTCCTGGTATCTTTTGATTAAACTCATTTATGTGTATTTTTCTATCTTTTTACTGACAATCTGCTTATGCTATTATATTTGAAAATTATTATAGACAACATAGAGTGGAGTCATCATATTTTAATGAACATTGTCAATCTTACACTTTATATTAGTTTATTTAGACCTTTTATGTTAATAGTAATTGTCAATATGTAAGGTATTAAGTCTGTCTTATCTTTTTGTTATCTTTGTCTTTTCTCTTATTTCTTTTTTCTGCCTTTCTATGGGTTACTTTTTGATCTATCTGTGATGTTTTGATGTTTCTATAATGTCTGTATAGCTTTTTTAGTGTACATCTTAGACTATATATGTATATATATGTATACATACTTTATCACAGTCAATCGGGGTCCTCATTTGCCAATATGAGTGCAGTATGAAAACCCTTCCTCTCTTTTGTTCCTTTATTAGTCCTTTATAATTTAACTTATTAAATATTTCCCTTATATACTTTAGAACCACAACAGACAATTCTTTTTTGTTTGTTTCCACTATCAAATATAATTTAGAAAACTCTGGAAGAGAAGGAAAGTCTGCTATACTTGCTAATGTTCTCAAACTTCATTTCAAAAAATTTCTTCCTGATGTCCCAAGATTCTTTTATCATTTTCTTTCTGTTCGGGGATTTTTCTTTTTCTTTTTTTAAAGATTTTATTTATTTATTTGACAGAGAGAGAGATCACAAGTAGGCAGAGAGGCAGGCAGGGAGAGAGGGGGAGGTAGGCTCCCTGCTGAGCAGAGAGCCCAATGCAGGGCTTGATCCCAGGAGCCTGGGATCATGACCTGAGCCAAAGGCAGAGGATTTAACCCACTGAGCCATGCAGGTGTCCCAGGATTTTTCTTTAATTATTCTTTTAGGATATTTCTGCTGGTGACAAATTCTCTTAATTGGCCTTCATCTGATAATGTTTTAGAATTTTAAAGCTTAGTTCTCAAGAGGATTAGCCTATAATTTTCTTTGTATATAATAAATTGCTATGTTGGTTTGTGTAATAAAGTTTGAGTTGGCCTCTTAAAAGAAATGAAGAAGGGATTCCTACCTTTTTGTGGAAAAATTTGTTCATATTGATATTTTTCTCTTAGGTTTTGAAAGGAGTTACTAGCTAAGCCCTCTGTACCAGTTTTCTTATGTGTTCATTCTCCTGAACACATATAGAATTATTCAGATTTAAATTTTTTCTCTGTATTGGTTTTGGTAGGTTATGCTTTTCTATGCTGTCCCCTACCACATTCTTCTGTATTTTCACTTTTAAATTATATTTACATTATTTTATTTATATACAATTATTAATAAAAATCTCTTATATCTTTGTAATTCCTATGTCATCTCCATTAATGCCTTTTCTTTTTTCTGTTGATAATTTATTATCTCCTTTTTTATTCTTGATTGGTTCATTATTTATATATGTTCTCAAAGAACAAAATTAAGGTTTTTTTATTTTTCTGTATTTAAATTTTATGTTCAATTTCATTGCTTTATATTTTACATTTGTTTTATTCTATTTTCTTGGGATTTAATTTGCTATTATTTTCTTTAGGTGAATATTCTGTAAATAAGTTTTAGACTGCTTATTATTTTAACATATGCATTTAAAGCTATAGCTACCACTATTACTTTACAAGTATCCCATAATTTCTTTTATTTTTGTTACTATTAAGCTTAAACTTGGTAATTTCTACAGTCTAAATTCCACTCAGATTTCTTCTTTGACTCAAATTATTTTGAAAGTCATCATTTATTTTCTAAGTATTTGGGTTTTTCTAGAGTCTTCTGGATGCTGACTTCTGGCTTAATTCCACTGTGGTCAGAAAACATGATCTAAATGGTTTCATTTTTCCCCCCAAATTTGTTGATACTAGATTTCTGGTTTAGCATAATGTAAATTTTTGTAAATGCTTGTAGATACAGAAAGAGATGCGTACTCTTTCATTGTTGAATGCAATTTTCTATATTGTTAATTGGTTGATATTATCCACATAATGTTGTCTTTAGTTTATTTTTTCTAAAATTTTCAAAAAATATTACCAAAGTTTCTTACTCTGATTGCAGTTTGGTCTCTGTCTCCTCCATTTCCTTTATTTTTGCTCTACTTATCTTTAAGCTATGCATATTTTTAGGTGCCAACAAATGACATTTAAGTTTTTATGGTTTGGTTTTGTTCTCTTTACCAATACAAAATGCTTTTTGTTATCACAAGTAGTATTTTTTGCCCTAAAGTCTAATTTGTATGATTTTAATATATCTACTCCAACTATCTTTAGGTTAGTATTTGCATGACAAGTCTTTTTCCATTCTTTTATTTTTTTTATCATTTGTATCCTGTATTTAAGGTGTTAGAGTTTTAGCTTTTTATTCACACTGACCATCTTTGTCTTTTTAAAATTTTCTTCTGGAGTAGTTTTATCCATTACATGTGATGTAATATAATTTAAGTGAATTTAACTCTACCATGTTACTCTTTTTACATTTGTTTTTTCCCTGATCTACATTCTTTTCTTCCCTTTTCTATGTTGTCTTCTTTTAACTTACCAGAATTTTTAAAAATATTTCATTTTTTCCCCTGTGTTTGTTACTTACAAAGTCCTTTTACTCCTGTATTAGTCGGTATCCCAGAGGTTACAACCTGTGTCTTGGATTTAATAGAATACAAAATATAGCAAGATTATTACCAATTCCCAGACGATTCTAACATATTTGGACTATTTAATTCTATTTAATGTGCCTTGCACTTTGTGTTATTTTTGCCTTGAATTTTAATTCTGTACATACGTTAGTCACCATAAGATCTATTTAATTATTTACAATAAGGGTCCATTCAGATTTAGCCACATATTTATCTTGTTCAGTAATTTTCATCTCTTCCTTTTTATCTGTGCTTCTGTCTGGGACTATTTTACTTCTTCCTGAAGTATTCTCTTTAGTATTTCTTTTAGTGAAATTCTTCTGTTGACAAATAGCTTTTGTTTGGCTGGAAACATCATTAGTTTGCCTTCTTTTTGGAGAGACATTTTATAAACCCTTAAGACTGGATTGGATGTTGGACAATTATTTTCTTTCAGCAAATTAAAAATGCAGTATCACTGCCTTGCAGCTTTCACCAATTCTGTTGAGAACCCAACAAATCAGTCTTGTTGCTTTGTTAAAAGTGATGGTTTTTTTTTTTTTCTTTCCTCTTGCTGCTTTTAAAATCTGCTTTTTGTCTGTAGCAAGTTATGGTTTCCAGAGCAAATCTGGCACATTGACTGTTTTTATAAAGTTTTATTGGAACAATACCATGTCCATTTGTTTACAAATCACTTATGGCTGCTTACAACAGAGTTGAATTGTTGTAAAAGGGAGAGCATGGCCTTCAAAGACTGAGGTATTTTCTATCTACCCCTTTATAGAAATAGCCTGTCTACCCCTAATGTACAATTTTCAACAATTGGAGTTGCAATATGCCTACCTGTGCTTATTTATTTTAATTTTTTAAATCATGTGTGAGGTTTGTATGACTGCTTGAATCTTCAACTTGATAGCTTTCATAAGTTTGGGGAAATTTTCAAATACTATTTCCATACCATCCTTTCTCCAGTCCTTTTGCAACTTCCGTCACCTTCATGTTAGACATTTTCAGCACTTCTCACATGTCTCTTACACTTGTTTCTCTATTTCCAGTTCTTTATTCTACTCATTCAGAGTGGATATTTTATTATTGACAAATTATAGTTAATAAATCCTTTTTTCTGCTGTGATGAAAGGTTTTTATACATTTCTATTTCATTCTTCACATCTACTGTTACGTTTTTATGTTCTATAATTTCCATTTAATTCTTCTTTATGAATTCTATTTTTCTGGTGAAATTCTCCATCTATTTTACTGAACATACTAATTGTAATTATTTTAAAGTCAATATTATAATCTTCTAAGGATTTGTTTCTATTGTCTCTTTTCTTTTCCTCTTGTTTTGGTATTATTTGTCCCTGTGTCTTGGCAGGGCTGATAACTTTTGACTGAATGCCAGGTTATTGCCTGTGAAAAATTGTGATTGTCTGAAGCTCTAGCTGATATTATTTTCTTCCATGGAGAATTTATTTTGCTTTTTGACAGTCAATTAAACCAGAAACAGAACACATAGTCCAGTTTGGAATTGAGCTTGTTTGAATGGAATTTCATGTTTACTAACCTAATCCACTTGCTCACTCTTGCTCCTATGGAATGGTCTTTTGGGGTTCTAATTAAAAGTCTAGATCTTCATCAGACTCCTTCTTGCTTGGCCTGAATTCCAATTCTTGTTTCCCCAGCCCCTGTGAGCCTCTAGAAAGCTCGGCTCCAATTTCCAGATCATTTTCTGCTGTCTCTTACTCTGCTTCCTAGGGTCTCAACTCTGTGTCATTTACATATTGCTAAAAGCCTTGAAGAACAACAAATGTCACAGATTTACTGACTGAGTACTTTCTTTTTGTCTGTGATGTGAAATCTGAAAGTCCTGGCTACCTTCCTAGTTCTCCAACACCTTCAACACATTCAAAAACCATTTTTGGATAAATTTTTTAGTTCCAATAGGAAAACTGATCTGTAATAAACTACTTCACCATCAGTAGTAATGAGAATCCCTTATCTTCCCCTAACTTTAAATTTTCTTTAGAGTTTAGTCCAAGAAAGTTTGTTGTTTCCTTTTTTTTTTTTTTTAATTAACTTTCAAATTTGCATTTCCAAAATCTGGAGCATGTAGTTTGTTTCTAGTGAGAGTATCTTCTAAATGATTAGTGACCCCTTTCTGTTTACTAGAGTACTTTCAATAATTTGTTACACAGATTTCATCCACGGTGCTTTATATTAAATTGTGCAAAACCTCTTTCTATTTCAGGGCAGGCCAAATTATTAGACAATTACAGCTGAACATCAGAATTTGTGATCTGCATGAGTGATAAACATGCCAGAATTTACTTATTCCAGTGGAAATGGATCCCCTTTCATATAACACTTCAGAGTTCTAAACACTTATTCCAGCACTTCTGTCTGATGCTTGAAACCTTTTGGAATATTTGGAATATTCTTCAGAATATAGTCTTGCAAACAAGTTTAGTGGTGCAACTCTTTTTTCTTAGTGGTTGGAATTAATTTGTAAAATAGCCTACAGTCATCCATGCCACATCTGGCTAATAAAATAAGGGATCAAAACTGTAAAGTTTGGAAGTACAATCTGCTAAGAGACCTGTAAAATTGGTTTCTATTTTTTGAAGTCTAATTCATCCACTTATTTTTAAATTAAAATTACTGAGTGCCAAGTACTATATGCCAAGCACTATGTCAGAAAGAACAGTGAAATGCAAGTAATCGTTTGAATAATTATTACTTCACACAGTAAATTTTCAGCATGTAGAGAGTTTACACACATACATGTTATCCATATGTATAGTCGTACTTATGTATGCTTGCTTTCACACAAGTATGTGTATGCATATGGTTGACTCTGGAACAATGTGGGGCTTAGAGACACTGGCATCCACTGCCCCTCACCACCATTGTTAAGAATCCATGTATAACTTTTAAATCTCCCAAACCTTAACAGCGTGTTGTTAACCACAAGCCTTACCAATTACAGGGCTAATTAACACACATTTTGTATGTTATATGGATTATTTACTATACTTTTAAAATAAGGAAGCTAAAAAAAGAAAATTTTATTAAAAAAATCATAAGGAAGTGAAAATATATTTACAGTACTATACTGTATCTATGTAAAAAAACAAAACAAAATGCATAGAAGTGGACCCTCACTGTTCAAACCCATATTGTCCAAGGGTCAAGTGTATAAAAGTACCATATGTTCTCATGCATATTTCATATTGATATATTAGGCATGCCCCATTAGTTAGACTGTCAACTTTTCAAGGAAGTTTTGTTTCTCCTGACAGTGTCTATTCTGGTTATTTTACATATACTGAGAACTTGATTAGTGCTGACTGAATGATTATCTATAAGTCAGTAATTTTAAATAAAACTCAAAATTGCCATAAGCACAGGAGTTGTTTTATTACAATATTTCTTGCTGACAGTTGGCTTTTATTATAATCTATGAGCAAAATATTTACTGTGAATTGTAATGCCTTCACAGAAATTATGACAAAACTCTGATAGATGGAGCCCAGGCAACAACAGGGGAAAGAACTATCATATGATTCATAAAAAGAAGAAAAAAAAGCATGAATCAAAGTATATGGGAATATTTGTCTCAGTGAGTACTGGTTGACTCTAACGCTACAGAGTTCATTTCTATGTGGGCTACTTCTCTTAAGGAGAGGGCAGGTTAAAACACACACATACACTTGGGACATGAGTCATCCTCTACATTCATATTCTAAAGTACTTATATGTCTCTTTTTGGCAGTTAAACATGTTTTCTGAAAAAACACATTCTGCTTTTCTTAGCACTTTACTCTTAAAAACAAAAAGAACAAAATGGAAATCTAAAGTGATACTCCAGAAACAATGAATGGTGAGGGTTCGAATGTAATAAATTATATGCCTCAGTTGTAAGCAACAAAAATAATACTGCATTTTTGCTTTCTGATCTATTTCTACATTTACGCTTCCAATATAACAACTTAGTTGGCATTTAACACTAAGATATGAACATGTGTCTTAGCAACAATTTCTATAACCGTACAATAGCCTACTTTTGTGACATTGGGTGCTACTGCAGTTAGAGAATAAGCCTAAAGCCTTAATTATTCCATTGAATACATCACTCTTTCCTCACATACATCTCCTAGACCATGAAATAAAGAAAAAATTTTCAGATACTGACATAACTCCCCCAAACAAATTATTTGCTTCCATTTTGACAAGTCTGATTATAGCAGCAATACAATTGGGATAAAGTTCTTTCATACCAAAATGTAATAAGATGAACCATATTTATTAAAAACCATTTGACCTTGATTTTTTTTAAAAGATTTTTTATTTATTTGTTAGAGAGAAAGAGAGGGATACAGAGCGCAAGCACAGGCAGAGTGGCAGGCTAGAGGCAGAGGGAGAAGCAGGCTCCCTGCCAAGCAAGGAGCCCGATGTGGGACTTGATCCCAGGACGCTGGGATCATGACCTGAGCTGAAGGCAGCCGCTTAACCAACTGAGCCACCCAGGCGTCCTTTGGCCTTGATTTTTTTAAAAAAATTTTTGAGGCTGAATTAAGTGTCATCACGCCAGGGATACATCATCAGAAGAAAACCAGATGGGTTGCAAATGGGAATAAAGTCTTCAAGGAACCTAGGAAATTAAAAATGATGTAGGAATAACTGAGGCTCTATGTTCCAAGCATCCTGTGGGAGACAGGTGGATCAGGGAGTCTGTAAATCTCTATCTAGCTTAATATAGAGGATTATGTATCTATTAGGGCAATCTAAGTTTGCTTCAGTAATAAATGATCCCCAATCTCAGTTGCTTATAAAAACAAATATTTATTTCTCCCTTGTGTTTCATGTACACAAATGGTTCAAGTGTAACTCTGCTGGACATCATTTTCCTAATAGGCCCCAAAATGACAGAAATTCCCTACTCTGTATTACGTGTCTTTGCAGAAGAGGGAAAAGAGAGCATACTGAGTAGGTTCTGGCTCTTAAAGCTTCACCTAGAAGTGATACCTACCAGTTCTTTTACATTTTATTAGCTATGAAAATCAGATAGTCATGCCATAGTTGAAAAGGTGGGATGTACAGTCTTCTTTTCTAGAAGGGTAATGCATATTGGTGACCAATGATACAGTACTAGAGTACCAGATGGTGATGGAGACTGGCACATTGTATTTCAAAAATGATACAAACATAAGTACTCAGGGAAGTATGCAGGGGAATTGAGAATAAGAGAAGTTGACTGGATGCTAGAGTAGGAGATAAATGGAAAGAAAAAAATAGTTGTTTCAGGACAGATTATGGCAGACTCTGAATGTTTAACCCAAAGAGGTGGATAGTAATGTTATTTTCTAGAAACAAGTTTGTTATAGGTTAGGTATCCTCACAAACAGAGCCTTGAGGACTGCAATTTGTTCATCTGAGAGGTGATCCCGGGGAAAAAAAGGGAGCTGGAAAGAAAGACAAGAAAAGAACAGTCCAACAGCAGATGCATGAACTGGTTACTGCTGTGGGCAATCCCAATAGGGATAAATTGAGGACCTGTGTGAATCTGGGTCCTCCCAGAAGGATACCCCAAGACTACATTAAACATGAAATCACTTTACTATGGGAAAGGTCTGTGAGAAAAAGTGAGGGGGGGCAAATCATCCCAGACTACCACATATTCCAAAGAAATTTCAAAAAGGTGGTGGGAAGTGCTAGAGTCAAAGTTGTTTGTCAAAGGAGTCTCATGATGTCTAGGAGCAGATCTGTCAGTCCTTAGATGGGAATAACCAATGAAAAGCATGGCCTCAGTATATATAAGGAGATAGATTTCAGAGCCCTGAAGCATGGATCCTCAATGATGCCCCTTGTATTTGAAGGTCTGCAATTCCCAAGGTGTACATTCCCAAGGACACTACAGGAACCATATAAAATTGGTCTTAGAATCATCTCTTTAAAAAGAGTGAGGCTAGAGCATTTATCTACTAATTCACTTTCTCCATCATTCCAGGGTTGTTATAAGCGGTGTTAATTCTCATTTTCCCATGCACGTAGAATAATCAAGCTCTTTAAATTTTGGGAGAAAGTTCTAAGGTTAAGCATCAGAGATATGTGGTAGGTGTTTAAGGAGGGTGCTGTCAGAATTCACAGAAGCCTTCTAGCACATCTGTGTTTGGACTCAAGGACGAACCTACAGTTGTGATACAGAACCTCAAAAAGCATCTGTTGAAATGCTAATGGAGGGTACATAAGTAGATCGAAGATACAACCAAAAATATACTTTAGAATGATTTTTTCTCCTGGAGGACATAGGAAAAGAGACAGACTGGGGACAAGAAGACCATAGTAATTGTAGTAATTGTCCTGGTATTGTGACTCTGTAGTTAGATATAACAGGCTTGAATCCGGACTCCTGGACAAGGTACTTAAATTTTCTGATACTCAATTTCCTCATCTATAATTGAAAATACAATAATACCTACTTGATAAATGTTTTTGCTGTGGGGAAGTTACTTAATTTTCTAACCCTTCCTTTGTTTCTCTGTAAATGGGGATATATGAACATCCACCTAACAGCACTGCTACAAGGATTAAGTGAGATAATGTGGCAGATGCTATTTGTTGCCCAACCAATGTCAATTCCCCTGTTTTGCCTTTCTAACAGAACCAGCTTTGAGGGTGGGAGAAGGCAGCAACATTGCTAGAATACTTCATCATTTTGCTTCTTTGCATGTAGAAGTGGCCATTTGATGCAGTATGGCCAAAGAATTGTGGGACACTACTGAGTGCACCTTCTAGGAAAGCTATTGGTTTGCTGATCTATGAAAGAGTCAGCAAAAGACTCAGTTGGCATATACATTTCGCCTTTCCCTCTTCATTTTCTTTATGCCCCAAAGGTCAAATGAACTCTGGACCTTGAATAGTCTTTTTATCTGTGTGAGTAGAAAAGCCACACTTTGAAGATTTAGTACAGAAAGAACCTGGATCTTTGATGACTTTCTTGTCAAACTAGACAGATCTGGATGAGCACTTCCAAATATTTTTGTCATATAAAAAAATAAGCCCATATTTCATTTAAGTCACTTTAGTTGGGTTTGTTACACATCACTGACCACAGTCCTGACTGAAATCAATAAATAAGGTGCTTTACAGAGTGTCTTACATATATGCATATATATTTAATGTATATTTATTTATTATATATGTATTTATATATATATAAATCTTAGCTACTACCATTAGTGTATTAGTGTTATGGTTGCTTTTAGTAGTGAGAGATAATTACGGTTTTAACCCAGGGGTTACAGAAAGATGGTGGTTAAGAGAAAAGTAAGTGATATATCAAAATAGTATTCAAAACACTTGTCCACTGATGGTTGAAAGGAGCCCAATGACTCAAAGACAAAAAATGGAGAGCTGAAGACCCAACAATGATATTAACAAATAGCTAACAGTTTTTAGTGTTCACTATGTGCCAGGCAGGTTTTAAGGACTTGCTAGGCTTAATTACTGAACAATGGAGCCACTAACAGACACAGGGTAGATGGGGCAATGCAATAATGAGGAAATGACCAGTGACTCTTCACAGGGCAGCCAAATTTTCAGGGCAGAAGGAAAAGTGTGTCTGTTTCTCAGGAGGGTAATTGGGATTTGGGATATTTGGACTAGGAATAATCCTTCAGTGAGAACTGAAGAGAGTAGAATAGAAGAGAGGGGCAGAGAAAGTTCCAGAGGGACAGAAGAGAATCCAGAAGAGAATCTGTACAGCTGAAATGTACAGGTTAACTCTTTCACCCAGGAAGATGCTCTGAGTGGTCCTACTGCCACAGATGTAATAAGGGGCTGAAACTGGGATGCCTGTCATCTTCCACAAAACATTACCACGAATGATCAAGGAATGGGATATTCTACTAGAAATCAAAATGTTCCCTTCCCTTGTTTCAACTCTTATTAATAAATATGATCTAGTGAGCCTAACTATGTCCTTATTTAATTATTATAGAACTCGAAGTATGTCTGGATAGCTTTTATAATATATGACAAGTATCTATAAATGCCAAACTTTGAAAGATCATGGGGATTTACAGTGATTCACCATATATATATGATCTGTTTTTGTGGTGATTTATTTCTTAGTCCACCATAATGATTCAAGAAGGGACTCCAGATAATTTCGGTTAATTAGAGTATTGTTAACTTGAGATTACTTTTCCTTGGGTGTTTTCCCACAATTTTCACTCTAGTGTAATGACTGTGTTCACTTATGTGTATTATGTAAATAACTGCATCTATTAAGTTTTATAAAAATAAATTCATTTTACCGTATTTCATTGTATTTAATGTACTGATATAATGAAAATCTACAGCATCTGTGATGATTTTTAAACCAAATTAAAATAATTTTTGTTTTTCAAATAGTAGAACAAACCAAAATCCTGATGGAGGTGAGATAATACACCAGTGTTGAAAAGTAATTTTCCTAGCTACTCTAATAGGCATCATGCCCAGCAAAGTGCTGGCTGCTAACTGCAGGTTGAGAAGGCTCATCACCAAGTGTTATAATGGGTTGGAAGCAAAAGGGGAAGAAGAAATTCATTTTCACTCTTTCTGCCTCTGAATAAAATGATTCACACCCCTTATAGCTCCTGTGGGTTTCACTAGTGGCACATTTTAAAAATAGAATTACCAAATCTCAGTGCTGGAAGCAATTTCAGGGGGGTCACAGCAAAAGCTCTCATACCTTACGGGGAATCTCTTTCATATCTCTTTATGTCTCCATGGCTTTGAAACTTCTGGAGGAGGTTAACTCAAAATCTCCATATGTAGCCCATTCCATTTTAATTTAATTGTTTGAAATTTTTTTCTTCAACCTAAAATCTTTTCTGTAAATTAACAGTAGTATTAACAGAAGCAATAGCTACTGATGTTTGCACATGTTGAACATTATATTTAGTTGCACCTAACAGAATCCACTCTTCCTACTTTCAGGGGAAAAAAAAAAGTTTTTGAAACAGAGAATTAGATACTGACAAAATTAGAAAGGCAAGTGGAATAGGCAGTAGGCAAGGTTTTTAGGAATTGTTCCTCAAACAAGATGGAAGAACTGGTCTACCAAGGGTGATACCACCTCCATTACAAACAGGAAGAGGGGAGAAGCAGAAGCCACAGTAATTCCAGGACCGTACCACTTCCCATTTCACACGGTAAAACAAAGAAAAACAAAGCAAAGCAAAGCTAAGCTAAGAAAGCCTTTCATCTATCTTGATCTATCTAGCTCTAATCCCTTCCACTATTCTACATATGTCACAGTGTCCAGATTTTGTCGTGTCTTTGTTGCTATAATTGGTTTTAATTCCCCTCATGAGGGTGCTCCTGTGACTCATGCAGTTCTACAGTTGTGATGGGTAGAACTGAATATAGGGACATCTGATCCAGCAAGCTGGAGAACTAGCACTTTCCGTATGCCATCCATAGACTCTTCAGTTTTTTGCCAAATTTTGAATTTGTTAAAGAACTCACTGGAATAAGCTATGTGAGGAAACACAAGGATTGGGAAAGATGAAAATAAAAGGTAATGCTTTGCTTTTTCTGCAATTTCTCTAATGACTTTGGTCTACTCTGATAGCGTGAATTCATTACATTTTATAACACCCTGTTTAGTAAGAGGTATTATACTAATTTTAATTATGAATAGATAAAGGATCAACAAGATTAGGTGGATTCCCAGAGACTGCATACTCAATGACAAAACTGGGAATTAAACTGAGAACTTTCCCATATCCATTCTACTTCTGCCAAGGTAGAAAGAGAAGAGCCAGCCCATTTTCTCACTTTAAAAAACTGAAGCTCATCACACTTCTGTATGTATCAGTAGTGTGGTTTAATGGATTTGACAACCAGAACAGATCATTTCTTAATATCCCTTCTCCTCCCTATGAAAGGATAATAATCTTAAGTGAAACAAATAATAATCATGACCAGAAAAAATGACGAGTGGAATATTTTTTGGTTGAATTTTGTACAACAATAATGGTTAATTTATATATATATATATATATATATATATATATATATATAATATGTGCAACAACACAAAAAGAAAAATTAGAAAAGAAAAATAAAGGAAAGAAGAAACAGTATATTTTTCTTCATAAGGAGAAACCTTATACTTTGTATTGGCTTGCTCTTATAAATAGTGTCACAACTTCAGTTTTTGAGACTTAATTTCTTCAAATTTATCAATGACTTTTATAAAAATTGATCTTTGCCTATTTATGTTTAAGAAATGATATTGCTAGATTTGTTACTGTATCTTCACTATGATTGATCAATGTACATTTTGTAATCAATTTTTATTTTGAAAAGCATTTTTCACATAAAGCACAGATATACCAATTGATTTTCAGCAAAAATAGAACTTCAAGTGTCCCATAGGAGAGCATAAAACCAAGGCAGGTTCTGTTTTTTTTTCTCCCTCTCTCTCGCTCTCCCTCGCTCTCATTCTCTCTCCCAATCACTGTACTTTTGCTTTTTATTTTAAAACCTGCTGTTTAAATGCAGTAATATACAGCTTCACAGGGCTACTTGACAAAGCATATGAGCAAACAAAACTGTGCCTAAAGCAAGCTCGAGCCATTCTAAAGCATTATTTTTGAAACAAGTGTGTGTGCATGAGTCCACATGCATCTGGGAGTAATTATTTAACTGGGCATTCTCCAGTTCTCTGTGTCCATTTTTCTTTTATTCCTTATTGTGAATTTGTCCACCCATAATATGGCATTTCCTAGTCTCCCTTCCTGCTGATATGTTCATGCAACTAAGTTTTGTCCAATAAGATGTAACCAAAAGTATCTGCAGTGCAGTACTTCTTGGAAGATTCTTTAAAACGTAAATGAGGGACACCTGGGTGATTCAGTCCTTAAGCATCTGCCTTAAGCTCAGGTCATGATCCCAGAGTCCTGGGATCAAGCCCCGCATCAGGCTCCCTGCTTGGCGGGAAGACTGTTTCTCCCTCCCTCACTCCCCCTGCTTGTGTTCCCTCTCTTGCTGTATCTCTCTCTCTGTCAAATAAATAAATAAAACCATTAAAAAAAATGTAAATGAAACACACTTGCTTTTTCCTTCTTGCATCTTGGAGGTGATGGACTAATGGGTATGTAGGGGCATGTAATTTTAGATTTAATTTGCATTTCCCCAATGACTAATGATGTAGCATCTTTTCATGCATTTACTGACTATTAATCTCTCTCCCTTTTCCTCCATCTGTCCCTCTGCCTCTGTCTCTGGCTCTGTCTCTTCTCAGTGAGGTTTCTTTTAAAAATATTTGCCTTTTAAAAAAAAGGTTTCGGTTTGTTTGTCTTATTTTTTAGTCTCAAGTATTTTATATATTTTTGATACAATCCTCTAGCTGATACATTTGATACTAATGTTTTCTTCCAATCTGTGGCTTGTCCTTTTGTTTCCTAAATGTTTTCTTTTCAAGGGCAACATTTTAAACTTTGATGAAGTTTAATGTCTCATTTTTAATGTTTTCTGAATTTTTAAATGTGTTCTATATGCATGAAAACTGAAAACCCTAAAGTTGCAAATATTCTGCTTGATATTTTATTATAGAGTTTTATATTCTTAGGTTTACCTATAGGTCTGTGATCTATTTTGAGTTAATTTTTACAAGATTTGAGGCAAAGGTCCACTTAATTTTTTAAATATATGTATATTCAGTTGATCCAGCACAATTTTCCAGAAAGTCTTAACATTTTCTACTGAGGTGCTTTGGTACATTGGTTAAAAATCAATTAATACATATAGGTCGATTTCTGGACTATTATTTTTTATTAATATATTTCTAAAATCTCACTATTATTAAATTATTTTGGTGTCACGTAAAGTCATCTGGTTTGTTAGTTTTCTTATTTTCTATTTTTTTTAAAGAGACTCTTTTTTTTTTAAAGATTTTATTTATTTACTTGACAGAGAGAGATCACAAGTAGGCAGAGAGGCAGGCAGAGAGAGAGGGGGAAGCAGGCTCCCTGCTGAGCAGAGAGCTCTATGTGGGGCTCAATCCCAGGACCCTGAGATCATGACCTGAGCTGAAGGCAGAGTCTTTAATCCACTGAGCTACCCCGGCTCCCCTATTTTCTATTTTTTAAGTAACTTTGGTTATCATAGGACCTATGCAAGTTTTGATGTCAGTTTCTCAATCTCTTTAAAAACAAAATATTTTGGAATTTTTGAGTGGAATTCCATTGAACCAAGCCATGAATCAATTTTAGGAGAATACCTATATTAATATTAATTCTGCTGATCTGTGGCATTGATAAAGGTATTTGAATATTTCTCTCAGTAATGTTCTGTGTTTTAAATGCAATTTTGGATAGCTTTCTGTTCGATTTATTCCTACATATTTTATGGTAGTCATATCATCTGTAAATACGAAGAGTGTTTGCTGTTGTTAACATTGTCACTGTCTTCTTGCCACCCACTTTCAGGATGGTTGCCTTCTGCTCCATGTTCTGGCAGAGATAAACCATTTTGTTTGTCCTGGGTCTCTTTAGGTGGACTGGCCACTCTTTATAATTCAGTTCACCCATTTATCTTGTGACTCTAGTTCTCTGATAGTCTATGAAAAGGTTATGAGTTTATAAATTATCTGACTTTCTCATTATTAGAGTAGAATAACATTCTATGTGGTTTCTGTATCCAAAGCAATCAGAACTGTTCATAAATTTTTCTATACTTTCATTGTTTTCAGATTGACATGCATTCTAATTTTCACTGTGATTTTTCCATTGATTTATGAGATTTTTAGAAGCATGTCACTTAATTTATCATTAGATTAATTTACATTTACATTTTATCATTGATTTTAGCTGAATTCTATTGTGTTAGAGAACATGTTTTATGTATTTTAAGTTAATTACGATTTATTGGGGCTTGCTTTGTGGGATATTGCTTATTCGCACTTGGCTAGGATTTGCATCCCCAAGCTGTTGGCCACAATGTCCTAAAAATATAAATTAAAATTAGTTAGTTAGTAGTTTTGTGCACATCTTCTATATCCTTATTGATATCTCAAATATTTGTATTATCAATTTGTCTATTTTTCTGCTCATTCTGTATAATTTTTTTTTATTTGAGACTACATCACTTAATAAACATTTAGCATTGCTCTAGCTTTCTGATAGTCATCAACCTTTCATAATATTGAAATATACTCTCTATCTCTGGCAATATTTCTTTATTTTGAAGTCTATCTTGTTCCACATTAATATAGCTCTACAGTTAGTTTCTTCTAATTAATGTTTGCATGGCCTATCTTTCTCATCTGCTTGCTTTCAAACTACCTGAAGGTACCAGTGTTCTACTAGAGAAACTGAACCCATAGGATAGATAGATAGCAGGCATTAGAAATATTTAAGGTTTGTCATTTTAGTACCAAATTTCTGCTATTTTTATAAAAGATTTTATTTATTCATGAGAGAATGAGAGAGAGAGAGGCAGAGGCGAAGGGAGCATAGCAGGGAGCATAGCAGGGAGCATAGCTTAGCAGGGAGCCTGATGAAGGACTTGATCCCAGGACTCTGGCATCATGACCTGAGCCGAAGGCAGACACTTAACCATCTGAGCCACCCTGGTGCCCCCATATTTCTGGTATTTTGTTGGACTGAGGTCCTGTCCATGTCTTTATTCACCTAGTGAAATATTTATCATGGGCCAATACTATAGCTGGCACTCAGCTGCCATTTGGGAAGATATCAATACAAATGGAAACTTCCTGTCAATAGAGTATTCCCTAGCACTGGCATTACACAAAGATCCATTGACACATACATCTTGCTCATACATCTTAAGTTCTACCCAAGGTTAGCCACTTTGCTGAGCTGAGGATGCCACTGTGTTTCCCACTTTTCCTGTAAACTCTTTCTTTTCTTGATGGGGAGCCTCAATCTCACTGCTAGAAACAGACAAGTAGACCCAGAGTGACCAGGTGTTATTATTCTCTCATTTTATTTCTTACAGGTTATGTCAACCAAGTGAGCTGAGGAAAAAAAAAAAAAAAGAACTTTAACGTTAATTAAAGTAATACATGGATACACATTTGCATGTAGTAGACATAGTTAAATTAGTCAGGGTATAATTTACAGGGACTGGTTCTGATCTGAAATTGAAGACCTAGTCATAGGGGAATGAAGGGAAAAATAGGCAATCCTTTTAAAAACGAGTATACCATTACTTTGACTTCAAAATTGAGGAGTAAGATATGTAGTCATTAATTTTGACTCTAATAAGTGTATTTAAGAAGGAGACTATAAGATCACATAATTACTATGTAGACTAAGAATATTTAATAACTAACCACATTGTACCTAGTTATTATGGTATACAGTGGGGAGTAGGGTTCCATTTTAATTTTGAGAATTAGCTTTCCTCCCACACTAATAAATTAATGAACTGGTTTTTCACGGATCCAACCATTGTTTCCTTTCTTTGAGTATGGGAATTTTAACAACTTACCTTTGATTATTCTTACTTGATGGTACTTTCCCAACTCACCTTCACACTGCTGTATTTCTGTATTTGTAAGACTGTAGAAATCTTCAGGCTAATATTCCTTGAGTAATCCCTTGTAATATTTTTAGTGCTACCTGTGTCTAGGGACTGCTGACCCCTATGGATTACTTAGTTGTCCCTTTCATCTTGGGAGAGCTTAGAAGACTTTGAACTGCATTTCCATCTTGCACTAAATTTGTTGGTTGTGAATCTGAATTCTGTTGTCACATTTAGCTGGGGAAAGCCAGTCTTTCAACACTTACCAATGGCAAGTATTTTGAGCAGCCTTTGTCTCTCTGTTTCTAAGCTTAAGGTGGTGAGTGTGGGGAAATTACATTCAAACTAAAGTGAACATCTCTTAATTGTTATAATTTAACTTAAAAATACTTTTTCCACATCTGCTCTGTCGATAAACGTGGTCCCTGCTATTATAGAGCTTGTAGTTCAGTAGAGTGAGGCAAAATTTTTAAAAAATAGCATTTTAGATCATCATAAAAGATCTAAAGACCAAAATATAAATGATTATCTTAGCAAGCAGAACTAGCTACATAATTTGAAAGCCCAGTGAAACATGAAAATGTGGGTTCCCTTAATAAAGAAAATACATTGACAATTACAAGACGACAATACCAGAACATGAAGCCAGCCCTGAGCGTAAGGTCTGCACGGCCAGAGGGATGCAGGGAAGGTAGGAGAGGGTGAGCAGCAGGGAATTTATAAGGGACTTTTCATCTCTTTGGGTAAAATTTCAGAGTTGACATGAAAAAGAGAAGCCATTTCTACATGCCGGGAGAGTGAACTCTAAGAGTGCAGCCCCTAACTTGCCTGAGGAACAGAACAGTCCATGGGGTTAAAGTACACAGACCATGTGAGAGAGCCACAGAAGATGGAGCCCAAGAGAGCGGCAGACGGTAGCTCCTATAGGGCTTTTAGGTCATGGCACAGAATCAGAAGTCGACAAGTCAGCCCTAATAAAAGCTTTAAGAACTGAAAATCTGTCCATATGCTTGCTAGCCTGAATAATATGCACTGATTCTGTCTTGAAATTTGCAATGTCCTTCTTCAACAGTCTTTCATCTGCACTTCCTGGTAGTAGGGGGAACAAAAAGATTGAATGTTTTCATTCTCCCTTTCTTCTCTCTCTCCCTTTCTTCCTTCTGAAATCCTATTGGTAGAATATGCCAGAATTGTAAGTAGTATGGAATATTTTGCATATATGACACATATAACACATATAACATATGTGTATAATATCTATGCATAGAGATATGCATATACACGTATGTATATACAAGCATATTATTTATGTCCATGCATATAATATATAAACACATTATATTTGGTATAATCTTGAACTTAGCACAAATGGGGGAAAAGCAGCTAGTATTCCTTCACTTGGAAAACTTGGTTTTTTTCCTCCATTAGCGATCTAAATGAAAACTGGTTTTTTTTTGAAGATTTTATTTATTTGACAGAGAGAGAAATCGCAAGTAGGCAGAGAGGCAGGCAGAGAGAGAGGGGGGAAGCAAGCTCCCCGCTGAGCAGAGAGCCCGATGCAGGGCTCAATTCAAGGACCCTGAGACCATGACCTGAGCCAAACGCAGAGGCTTAACCCACTGAGCCACCCAGGTGCCCCAAAACTTTTTGATTTAAATTAAAAACAAACTATATTATTATTGCCTTTAGGTTTTGGATACCTTCATAGGGCATCAATATAGATAAAATTAGATGCTAAAATAATTCTATTCTTTAGTTAAAATGATTTAGTATTTATTTATTCATTCACGATTCCTTTATTTACTCATTCATTCAATAGCTACTTATTAACCACCCTCAGTGGACCAGATGCTTGCCAGACTGTGGCTCCTGAAGACAAAATATTATCCAATATAATTGATAAGAAAACTCAAACAGCATTTTAAAATGAGAGATCATTGTTAACAAGACCAAAAAAATGAACTTACACAATTATTAAAATCTGGGTTGATTGCAGACTGGATCATTCTGATGTCCCATGGTAATATGGGTGATAAAGGATTTCTATTTTTGCCCTACAAGACCTTAAATTTTCACATAATTGGAATATATCTCTGTTTCTAATTCATTGTTTCTAGAGAGCATTTAAGAATGGGCAACATATCCAGACAGTTTATTGAAAATTAGAACTTTAAATACATTAATGCTATAGAAATTTTTTATCTAAGGTTAGAATGAAGACAAATACTTATTGTACTTATGAGTTTTTTTGTTACAAATCAATGTGGTGAAGTGAGTAACTCACCTGTATCCTTCCTCTGGATTGTGGGCTTTTTTCCGCCAGTGGAGAATGAAAATCTGAAAGTGTCATCACTAGCTGTTGTTTTTGTTTTACCTTTAGCTGACATGGTATTGGCACCTCAAAATAGTAGTACTATTTTCTCTCTTTTTGCCTGTTCGTCCCCGGCACTAGCTGGGCAGTGGTATCAGCTTTTCTCCATTGCTTGGTGCTGACTGATGAAGTAGCATGGTGCCACATGTTGAAAATCCCAACTCAATAATAACATGTGAAGACTGAATACCTTTTTGGTGCTACTTCTTTTAAGACTGATCTATGAATAACAATATTACTTATGTAATAGCAGTCCCTTTTTATATTTATGCAATTGGAAAATTTTGGAATAAACTCTTGTTTTGTTACTTTACCCTGCAAACGAAATCCAAATATATGTATATATTCAGATGCGGTCTATGCTATTATTATGTTGGGTGCCCAGGGAAATTATAAGACCAGAGCCCATTTCTCATCTATTTCCAAAACTGTCATAAATTTTGATGTCAGAGGGAGAAAAAATACTAATAAAAGATTTATGGTATTTAATATATTTTGACACGGTAGGTATTTAGAATATTAGAATAAGTGGCCATTTAATATAAGTAATTTAGCATGAAGGGAAGTTTATTATCTCCTAAGCTATCTATCAATCAACTTCTGGTAAAAACCGCATGCCCTTATTAGCACACGTAATAATGCCTCGGCAAAATTAACAGTTTCGATAGAACACACACATGTAGGGAAATATGGAGATAAGTACTTATCTATTTTCCTGCTACTATATCATTAATATAAATCTTGTTTTCTGTATATGTAAATTTTATAGGAATTAGTGCATGGGGTAAAAAAAAAAAATGATTGCTGCACTTGCTAGAAGGCTTCTGTGAGGTACTGTATCCTATGTATTCTTTAGGAAGGCAGAATGTGGTACAGCCCCACACAAAGTGTTCAGAATGCATGGTTTATAGCCCAGGTTTTTTAACATCATGATCTTAGTATATCACTCAACTTCTCTAAGGTTCAGTTTTTTGGCCTACAAAGTAAAGATCAATATTTTAAAAAATGCTTGCTGTAATACAACTTATCAAAATGACAGGCCTAGCTCTGTGGTCTCCTCCTGTGAATACATATTTTATTAGTCAAGAGGCTATATAATAACATATTTTTATTATATGGCTAGATGGCCATATCTGGAAGAGCCACACTACTGTTATTCTAGGACCTCCCACTTTGTCCAGTTAATTTCCATCTTGCATCTTTGTTATATATTCTTAACCTGAAAAACGTAGTCGTTTGAGACTTACATGCAAATCTGGATAATTTTGAATATAGATCACACATCAATGCTGGAAGGCTAACCAGGCACTTTGTTGTCATTTTTAATGGATATTTACCAGGAATAATATAAGAGCTAAATTTATAAGCTACATATGAGTTGCAACTGTATCTTGTTGATTTTTCTATCCCCTGTACCATGCATGAGGTAAGGCACATTAAAGGTGCCCAGTATATGTTTGGCCTGAAGTAGGAGCCATAAATAGCTCTAAGGGTAAAATATATAGCCATGATAAGTTTGTATAATGTCAATGCCAATTCTAGGCATCTCTAAGAATGGAGATGGATCTTTCTACTCTCCAAGATACCTTCTGCAAGGCACTCCAATGGGGTAAGGGACCAGGAAGGGGAAGAGTTTGTGTAATAGTAAACATTATTGTCTGAGTAAATTGGGAGATGTGGAAACAGTTTCACAGTTTCATTGACTAATAAAAGCAACTTTTAGTTGGAACCTACTTTTCCCTTTTCTATTTTAATACCCAATTTTCACATGAAGTGAGAAAGTCTATTTTAAAATCATTTCAAATTTTCCTAACACAGTCTGGAAGCTATTTTGGAGATGTGGCATTCCCAGAAGAATAAAGTAGATCGAGTAAATGCTAAATAAGTATATTTAAAAAATAGATTAAAAGCACTCCAGTGTCACCACCATTTTGAAATGATCATCACTTAAAATTATAACTTACTTGTTTTACAAGTCAGGTTAATAAATGCACAAAATATGAATCACTAGTAAGACTCTTCTTTGGTGTCACTGAAAAGAGAGTTGATGGCGCGTGGAAATGCAGTGTCTGCTAACTAGCATGTATTTTCTTAGGACTTCTTCTTCTTTTTATTTTTAAAGATTTTCTTTATTTATTTGACAGATCACAAATAGGCAGAGAGGCGGGCAGATAGAGAGAGGGGGAAGCAGGCTCCCTGTTGAGCAGAGAGCCTGAGACGGGGCTTGATCCCAGGATCCTGAGATCATGACCTGAGCCAAAGGCAGAGGCCTTAACCCACTGAGCCACTCAGGCACCCCGTTTGAGACTTTTAATGGCAAATACATTGTAAGGATTTAGATACCATTTACCAAGTTCAAAGAAATGGTTATTCTTCACTGGTCACCCAGGTCTGTTAAAGAAAAAGGCCAACTTCCTGGAAACAACATATATAAGCCCTAAGCTAAGAAATGGATTCCAGGAGACTTGAGATTTTCTGAACTCTGCATGTTTCTTACCAGTGGTTCTTCACGCTTGTACATCAGAGTTACATGGGAAGCTTTACAAAAGTGTTAGTATCTGGGTGCATCTAGAACAATCAAATCAGAATCTTTCATGACAGAGAAAGGTATCAGTATTTTTAAGAGCTACCCAATGTTAATTGTTAATTGTAGCCAATGTTGAGAATCACTAACTTAGAACAGAGATGACAAGTTCATGGAACCTGGCTTGTAATTTCTCCTATTGCCTGATAGAAGATATCGTGAGTATATTCAAACATATATTCCTACAGAAGCCAGGTTCAGACTCAGAAAATTTTTAGTGGTTTTCTCCAGATAATCTCTATAAACAGTTAGAAATCAGTTTGCTATCTCTGAAAACCATTTGTGCTAATTATTGTGTCCACTGAAGATACTCAATAAATATTTGGGGATTGATCAGATCAACTTAAATATCCTACTAGCAGATACCCTTTTGCCCAACTTGTTGTTGACTTACTTGGGCTGGCATTTTTAAGCCTAAGAGAACACATGCCTCTCATGTTTTCAAAAATTTACAGGCCCACTCATAATTCATGACTTTGAAGTTTATTTTAATCTTTGATCCAAATTGGAATTCTATGCTATATTTATATATGGTATAGTGACAACCTGTAAAATAATTAAATTTGCATTGTTATTAAATAGGTAGTCTTTGTGAAAAGGTATAGCTTACCAAAATAAAAATAACTTGGATTAAGCAGAGGCATTTCTTTCACACTACATAACTAATTTCTACATAAGGGTTACCAAGTTAACCAAGTTGGTGGACATTCTGATTCCTGTTTCCAATGCCAAAGGATGATCAGAGCTTTAAAAGCACAAACATTAAAGAAGCAATGTCCTTCAGGCTTCAGCCACTAAAGAGTCATCTCCCTATGTTTAGAAACTTTTGCCCTCTACTTACACAAAGTTATTACACTGTTTCTCATTCTCAAAGAATGGGAAGAATAAGAAATACATTTTTTAGTCACCTCGCCTATGGAATTGCATTCTGCATTTCCTTAATAATTTCTATCTCAGCTGTGCTACAGTCTCCTTAATTAATTAAAAATACAGAGTTAGTTTGCAAATATCTCATTAACTCTTGAATAAGGAATTCACCAGTGTCCTCTTGACTGGCAGCCTTTATCAGACGATGCTGTCCAAACTCTCTTACTTCTCCTTTTCTATAAAGAGGGGCTTTGGGGAAACCAGTGAGTCTTTGCTATAGAAGCACTATTTAGCTCCAGCAAAGAATTTAATCTGCTTTATATGCACAACAGCATTCTTGAGACACTCTTTGACGCAAATCCAGACTCTGGATCCACCTGTTTGAGATGTGGCGAATCTATATAACCTTAAGTAATTCACTTTAAAATGACATCCGTGGGGCAACTGGATGATGCACCGGTTAAGCAACCAGCTTTTGGTTTTGGTTCAGGTCATCATCTCAGAGTCCTGAGACTGAGCACCGAGTGGGGCCCTCTCCCTTGTCCCTCTCTCTTCCCTCTGTCCCTTCCTCAGATCACACACATGTTCTCTATCTCAAACAAATAAATAAAATCTTAAAAAAAAAATAAAAAGAGATATGTCCAGAGGAAGCATCTATATGACATGTTTAAATGTTCTAGGAAGTTACAGCCAGTGAGGGGAACTTCAAATTTGTTATAGCACTCCTGTTCTGAAATCACAGAAAGGGAATGATTTTGGTGCAGGATATCCTTGGGCATTGTGTGGCATCTCTTACCTGCTATGCCACGTCAGGCCCCTCAGAGAAGGAAAAGAATAGGGCTCTCATTTCCCAGCCAGGAGCTGTGTCACCCCAAGTCAGTGACCTGATAGTCTCCCTCAGAATGTCACTACTGGATTCAGAAAATACTCTTCTACCCACTCCTACTTAGAAAAAAATAGTGAGGTAATTTGACACGGTAAAAAAAGTACTTGACACTGTTTGCCAGTGATGAGAATGTCATGCTGAAATCATCCTCATGGAAAGAAGTTCTTTGCAGGCTGCCAAGAGAGACATCCAATGATCTCAAAAGGTTGTTAAAGATCTGAATGGCTCTGCTTCTGGTTATCCTTCAGTTGCTCACAATCTGGAAATCTGTGCCCAAAACTCATCTAAAAATTATTATTGTCAAGGTCCTGCTCTTTCCTTGCTTGTTTCCACTAACCACATGCTTCCAACTTTGGTTTGTTTGTACATACAAACACCACAACTATCATCATTTTTGCATACCATCTGTACTGTTATAAAGGTGGTATTTTCCTTTAAGCTGATTCCATTTATTTTAGTTATATGGACTTATTTTAAAAGGAAGTTGCAGTAAATGTATGGAATGTTATATATTTTATATATATAACCTTATATAAATATATATTTTATACATGTTATATATTACTTATAATTTATAGTTAAAATAAATTATTACATTAAAAATGTTTCCCTATATTCCACATGAAATAATTGGTGAATCACTGGGGATACAAAATTAGCACTCTCTAAAAATTATTTAGATAAAGCAAATTACTTTTTGTTTCTCCTCTATTTCTTTTTTTTTCTAATTGTTTTTATATATTTTTAAAAAAATGACTTAGAGGAGGTCACTCTTCATTTATCCAGGTAAAATAAAGCAGAATAGGGTAAGTACATGCCATAGCTATTCGATCAAACCAATGAGAAAACAAATGTACTGAACATGTTAATATGTATTCAGTGCTACTGATCTTCTTTTAATAGAACTCCTTGTCTAGATCCTCAATAAAGACAATTTACATATTTGGATGAGAAACCTAAATGGTATTTTCATCAGTGCTATTGTGCTCCACATTTTTTGTCCTTTCTGACTGCAATATGTCCAGGTAGAAGAAAACCTGCACTTCACTGGTAAGAACAAGTATCTGCATTCTTTCCTGGTAGGTCTAAACTATCACCCCTTTGCTCTCATTATTTATTGCACGGAGGTGGATGTCATGCCTCAGATCAGACTAAAGAGAGAATGTGGCATTTGATGCACTGACATCTTACACACGGACAAACATTCGTACAGATGAACTTCTTCAATTAGGGCAGCATCCCACCCTGCATACCCAATGGCATATTCTTAAATTATTCACTAAGTAATTACTTTCAAGGACAGTCTGCCTCAATGAAGGAAAAAGTCCCACATGGCCTCTTTCTTTCTTTCTTTCTTTCTTTCTTTTTTTTTTTTTAAAGATTTTATTTATTTATTTGACAGACAGATCACAAGTAGGCAGAGACACAGGCAGAGAGAGAGGAGGAAGCAGGCTCTCTGCTGAGCAGAAAGCCCGATGTGGGGTTCAATTCCAGCACCCTGAGACCATGACCTGAGCCAAAGGCAGAGGCTTTAACCCACTGAGCCACCCAGGCGCCCCCACATGGCCACTTTCTTTTTCTTCGTTATTTATTTATTTATTTGAAAAAGAGAAAAAGAGAGAGAGGGGAAGAGCAGAAGGAGAGGGATAAGCAGACTCTGCTCTGAGTGCAGAAACCAACATGGGGCTCAGTCTCATGACCCTGAGACCATGACCTGAGCCAAAATCGAGGCAGATGCTCAACCAACTAATCCACCCAGGTGTTCCTGGTCGTTTTCTTCTTGACGTTTACCCTATAAATGATAAAAGTTCTGATATTTCAGAGCATCTAGAAAATCTCTTTAATTCACTCCTCCTTATTTTAATATTTATGTGAGAAATGTAAATGACATCATTTATTTACTGTGTTCTACATTAAGAAAATCTGATATATAAAATTTAGAACTTATAAATGCTTATATTGCAATGATTGCATGGCCAAGAAACTAGTTTCCTAAGGATCCAATCTATAAATGTGTTTATAGAAAGTCTGTCCTACACTTTGTTCATATGCTTTGAGTAATAAAATATTTATTATTGTGTAACTTCTCAGGAAATATAAATTGCATACTGTATTGTAGCCAGATTATTTTTACTCTAGGATTGGCAGGGGAATGAATTAAACAAATGATTTACTAATATTTTCTATAAACATTGGATGGCTTATCACTACTTTTGTCTTTTTTTTTGTTGCTGTGTTTTGTTTAATTTTTGTTTTATTTTAGTTTTTTTCATTATTTTTATTTTGATTGAACTTCGTCCAGTTTTCTTACAGATACGGGTATTGGAAGTTGTAGTCAGTCATTAACTTCCTGTGTTTTGGGTGTAAATATACTTAACATTGAGGAAAGAGTGTGTTTCTTTTTGAAATAAGAATTTTGACTCTGATTTTCCTGCTGGCTTCTTAGCTGTTTCTGATCAATAGATTTTAGATAGTACATTTATAGTAAAGATGACATTACACATTACTGACTTCAATATTTAGAGACTTTTTTAATCTACATGTTCCTGTTTTTTTATACTTTATTATTTAATGATTTCTACTTTTCCTCTCTAATAGGACCTGATAATTGTACTGATCTCTCACAGAAGGCAGAGACTCTCTCAAATGCACCTATATATGTGGTTGAGAGAGTGCATGGAGGGTAATATTCGGTCATCAGTAACTCAAATTCATTTCCTAAAGGAACCTGGTCATATGCTAGAGAGTTCAAGGAACTTGCCATGGCTAGGTAGGAAACTTTGCTTCTCCTGCTTAAGTCAGGCTGGACACAGGTACCTGTCCCATGGAAAATATCTGATCACTTGAGTATTTTTCTGTTTCCACCACTGGGCTGAGCAACTTGAAGAGACTGATGAAAACTTTGATGAAATTACAACCTGTGCTGGCCACTTATCCTGCTACCACTTTGCTTTGTTCTTTTTAAGGATCAGCAGCCAGGAAGCACGTAGAGAAAATACAAGGTATGGGTCTCCATACTCGTGTTGGTGACACATGTAAAATTAGCCTGCTGTAACTTATGTCTCTCCATGAAAACAAGATGTTATTCCTCTAACAGTTCCAAAAATCCTCTATTGGAATGCTCTCAATAGAATATAATTTGACAATAGTCAATTAAACAAATGATTTACAATTCAACCACATGGCAAAGATACATATACATGAAAGATCACGGAGCATTTTTAACTTAGGATCAGTGAGAAAGTACTGACAGTTTTCTAAGTATAGCCCTTAGATATCTGGTGAGCTATTGGTCTCAAACTTCTTGTGCATTCATATCATTAGTTTTGTACTCCTAGAACTATGTTGTCATAAGTGAAACCCTGCTCTTTGACATGAATCTGACTTATGACCACTACAGGAATTGAAAGTATCTTATTACTGTGACCATTTCCCACCATCTTATTGGAATCAAGTAGTTTTCCTCAGATATTTTATTGCTGTCATCGCAGGTTGGTGAGGTGAAACTGTCTTCACCAAGATTATTGCACCAATATTTTGTTTTATCTACAGCCTTCTCTTTATTGGTTGGTAAATTTCATATTCATAGTTGTCTCTTTTAAATGTATATTTTTATCATACCACTGTCATAGTTAAAAAAGAAATTTAGCAGATGAGAGATGCTGTCTATAGGTTTTTCTGTCCTAAATATCATAAATGAGGAGCAGCAGATTACTCTAGATTGGATGTTCTAGGGATTCTAGGGTTCTCATCTCTTGCTCCAAAATAGAACTCCCTAGAAAGCTTTATAAGACGCTGATGTCTGGGCCTCACTTCTAGAGATTCTGATAAATGGCAATCTTTCAGACATTCCCAGGTAATTCAAACAGCATCAAAGTACAGAGCCACTGGCCTTGATTAACTTTGTTAAAGATGTAACCAAATCACTGAATACTGTCTTTTGTACTTTGATATGTACAAACTGCAATGAAATGTTTGCCAGCACATGTGTAATATTATTTTGAGCAATTAATAACCCGATCATTGAGATATCTGTCAGAATGAAACTCTCCATCTGTAAAGAAGGTGTGTAGGAACAGAAATGTCAACAACTGAAGGTGTCAAAAAAGTACAGCTTTTGTTCTTAGCTGGGACAGAGGCAATTTGGGCACATGATTCTCTAAGTTAGTGCTGGAAGACCTTGAGTGTGCAGGAGGAGCCATCCACCTTTGTTTCCACCTGTCTAAGTGCCCCAAAATATTTACCCCCTAGAATCAACCTGGAATCTGCTACTTATCTTTATCTAGGATTTCAACTCTATATTGACCAAAGACTAAATGCCTTCAGAGAATGGGAGAAAGGGGCATCATGAACAATGATCTCCAGGTCATGATCACCACATTCTAGCTTGAGGGCCCTGAACAAGTTACTTATGCTTTCTGAGGCTCAGTTTCCTACTATGCAAGCATGACAGTACTTACTCAGGAAGGCTGTCACAGGATTAAATGTGACTGGCACACATGCAAGTGCTTAAAGCAGTCCCAGGCACAAATCCCTGTTATTTTTTTAAGTAACAAATAATGGATAGCTACAAAAAGAAAGAACTATGAAAATCTACTGTGGGATAAATCTGAATTTCCACAGATGAAGTGAGACTGAGTTGGGCTTTGGAGGATGTAGACAGAGAATGTGGCTGATGAAGACATAGGCTGAAGGAATTACATATGCAAAGTCATGTGATTTACAGCTCAGAAGAGAACATGATTGTCGACTGATATATTGAGTGCTTCTTGGTGAAGGACTTAACAGTGCTAATAACAGTTGTTGAGTTTACTGCTTATTCTTTGCTGAGCACTTGACTTGAGTGTCATCTCAGTTAGCCTTAAAACAATGTTCCCATTTTATAGATGAGTAATATCAAATGTTGAGACACCAAGTAACAGCCGGTAAGGAAAGAGCTGTGATTGGCACTGAGATCTAAAGGGTAAGAAAGCCTGAATTCTAAGACTACTCTGCTATGATGCTTCTACTTTAGCTCTCATGGGCTCCTCAGCAGCTGAGGACCAAAGGGGAGGCATCCAATGCTGGGGGTCTAGGCACAAAAAAAGAGTTCTGAAGGTATCAGAACACATTAATCTTTCTTTCTTTTTTTTTTTTTTTTCAGATCTACCTAATAGGGTTTCCCTTGCCTAGACTCCAGATATAGAATCCTAGTCCTTGATCTATGTAGGATGTTACACATGCACATGAAAGACTCATTTCATCCCAATCATGCTGATGTTTGAGTCTAGTTCATGGAGTTAAGAATACACATGTATTCTTAGGGGCGCCTGGGTGGCTCAGTGGGTTAAAGCCTCTGCCTTTGGCTCAGGTCGTGATCCCAGGGTCCTGGGATCGAGCCCCACATCGGGCTCTCTGCTCAGTGGGGAGCCTGCTTCCTCCTCTCTCTCTCTCCTGCCTCTCTTGTGATCTCTGTCAAATAAATAAATAAAATCTTTATAAAAAAAAAAAAAAGAAGAAGAAGAATACACATGCATAGCCAGTGGTATCCAGAGAAACAGAATCAACAGAAGGTAAGTAGGTAGGTAGGCAGGTAGATAGATTTTATATACATATATATATATCTTATTGGTCATGTTAGTGTATATGGGTGATACATATATACATATTTTTTTTTGATAAGGTTGCATTTCTCGTAGTCTTGAGTTTTTTTTTTTTAAAGATTTTATTTATTTATTTGACAGAGAGAGATCACAAGTAGGCAGAGAGGCAGGCAGAGAGAGAGAGGAGGAAGCAGGCTCCCTGCTGAGCAGAGAGCCCCATGCGGGACTCGATCCCAGGCCCCTGGGATCATGACCTGAGCTGAAGGTAGAGGCTTAACCCACTGGGTGATACAGGTGTTGATGGAGAGAGAAAGAGAGAGAGAGAGAGAGAGAGAGAGAGATCACTTTAATGAATTAACTCATATAATTGTGAAGGCTAACAAATTTGAAATCTGTAACATAGACCAGCAGGCCAGGAAATACATATAAGATTTGGTGTTGTAGTCTTGAGCCCAAATTCTGCAAGGCAGTAGGCTGAAAACTCAGGTAGCATTTCTATGTTTTAGTCCTGATAAGAATTCCTTCTTCTTCAGGAAACCTCAGTCTTTGCTCTTAAGTCCTTCAACTGATTAGATGAGGCCCACTCACATTATGGAAGGTTATCTACTCAGTCTACTGATTAAATTTTTCCAAAGGAGATATACAAATGGCCAAAAGACACATGAAAAGATGCTCAACATCACTAATTATTGGAGAAATGCCAATGAAAACTACCATGAGATATGATTTCACACTGGCTAGTATCAAAAAGACAAGAAAGATAAAGTGTTAGCAAGGATGTGCAGAAAGGGAACCTTCCTGCACTGTTGGTGCAGCTACTCCAGTATATAGACCTGGAGGTTCCTCAAAACATTAAAAACAGAAATACCATACAAACTGGTAATACCACTCTCTGGGTATTTATCCAAAGAAAACAAAAACATTAATTCAAAAAGACATATGCACCCTATGTTTAATGTAATCTTACTGACACAAGATATGGAAGACATATATATATATATATATATATATATATAATACAAAATTACTCAGTCATAAAAAAGAATGAAACAGGGTGCCTGAGTGGCTCAGTCAATTAAGCATCCAAATCTTGGTTTGGGCTCAGGTCATGATCGTAGGGTCATGAGATTAAGCCCCACATCAGGCTCTGCACTGAGCACACAGCCTGCTTAAGAGTCTTTTTCCCTCTCCCACAGCCGTTCCCCCACCCCACTTACACAGGCACACATGTTCTCTCTTAAAAAAAAAATGAAATATTGCCATATGCAACATGATGGATGGACATAGAGAGTATTATACTAGGTGAACTAAGACAGACAAATACCATATAAATACCATATGATTTCACTTATATTTGGAATGTAAAAACAAGCAAATGAACAAATAAAAAAACAGAAATAGACTAAAAAATACAGAGAATAATCTAGTGGTTATCAGAGTGTGGAGGAGTGGGGGGATGAGAGAAATAGGTAAAGGAGATTAAGAGGTACAAACTTCCAGTTATAAAATAAATAAGGCTCCACAGAGGAAAGTAAAGAATAGGAAATTTAGCCAATAATATTCCAACAATTTTATATGGTGACAGATGGTAACTATACTTATCACAGTAAGCACTTCCTAATGTATATAATTGTTGAATCACCATGTTGTAACCTAAAATTAATAAAACATTGTATGTCAACTGTACCTCAATAAAACACTAAAAATTTAAAAAGTTAATCACATGTTAAAAAAAAAAAACACCTTCTTTAAGAAAGTGAGAAGATAAGAATGGAAGAAAATATTTGCCAATGACCTATCTGATTGCAGATTGTTATCAAAAATATACTCCTAAAACTCAGTATGAAGAAAATGAACAAGTTGACTTAAAAATGGGCAGAAGTGGGGAGTCTATGTGGCTTAGTTGATTAAGCATCTGACTCTTGATCTCACTTCAGGTCTTGATCACCTATGACCCTATGACCCAGCGATTACACTACTGGGTATATATCCTAAAGATATAAACGTGGTGCTCCAAAGGGGCACGTGCACCCAAATGTTTATAGCAGCTATGTCCACAATAGCCAAACTATGGAAAGAACCTAGATGTCCATCAACAGATGAATGGATAAAGAAGATGTGGTATATATACACAATGGAATACTATGCAGCCATCAAAAGAAATGAAATCTTGCCATTTGCGACGACGTGGATGGAACTAGATGGTATTATGCTTAGTGAAATAAGTCAATCGGAGAAAGACAACTATCATATGATCTCCCTGATATGAGGAAGTGGAAATGCAACATGGGGGGGTTGGGGGTAGGAAAAGAAAAAATGAAAGAAGGTGGGATTGGGAGGGAGACAAATCATAAAAGACTCAAACTCAAAAAACAGACTGAGGGATGCTAGGGGGAGGGGGGACGGGAGAGGGTGATGGGGATATGGACATTGGGAAGGGTATGTATGTGCTATGATGAGTGCTGTGAAATGTGATTCACAGACCTGTACCCCTGGGGATAAAAATACATCATATGTTTATTAAAAAAATAAATTTAATAAAAAAATTAAAAAATTGTAGTACATTCAGACAATGGGATATTATTCAGTGCTAAAAAGAAATGAGCTATTAAGCCATGAAAAGACATGAAGGAACTTTAAATACATATTAGTAACTGAGAGAAGCTAATCTGAAACTGCTACATACTGGGTGATTCCACCTTTATGGCATCATGGAAAAGGCAACACTATGGAGATAGCAAAGAGATCAGTGGTTGCTACAGATTAGGGAAAGGAGGGGATGAATTCAAAATACGATTTAGGATTTTTAGGACAGTGAAACTATTCTGTATGATGATGATAGATACATGTCATACATTTGTCAAAATCCATAGAATGTATAATACCAAGATGAATACAAGTATAAACTATGGTCTTAGGGTAATAATTATATATATATTTTTAATGAATTATATATATATACATATATATGTATATGTGTGTGTGTGTATATATATATATATATATATATATATGAATATGCCAGTCTTGTGTGGGATATTAATAGTGGGAGAGGCTGTGTGATTGGGGTGTAGTAAGAATATGGGAAATCCGTTCAATTTTGCTATGAAGCTAAAACTGTTCTAAACAATTAAGTCTTAAAAAATGATACAAGTTGAGTTCACTAAACATATAAAAACAACAACAACAAACATAGGTTCATAGGGACATCTAGATGAGTGTTTCCCCAAACAATTGGGTCCCCTGGCCTCACCAAGACGACACATAAAATCAACCATCACAGCACAGACATGTGATTGCTTATATGTCAGAAGTTGCAATGAGTGGTGGCAGAGCTTCTCTGAGCCACACTGACAGTACGTGGGAGATAAGGAAATGGACTGGGACAGCAGAAAAGGCAAGGCAGGGGCACAAGCTGGCTCTCACATCCTGGGACATAAGACAGCCATCTACTTTGAAATCTGGTTCTTCCTCAAGAACTGAAAGTTTGATGTTATCTGAGCAATTGATTCGTACAGTTTAATAAGCATTTGTTGAGTATGGTGTTTTTAATATAGATGGAATCTCGTTCACATGGAGCAATCTAGTGAAAGACAAAGATAATTAACACAGAAACAAATACATGAACAAAAAGATCAGTTATATACTATGAAGGAATAAATGGGAGTGAGGGAAAATTATGATAGAGCACCCTGAATTGCTGTAGAGATCGGATCGGGAAACATCTCTGAAAAGGAGACAATCACGGGAGTCCTGAAGATTGAGAAAACCATCCACTGTGTGAAAAGACAAGAGAGAGAACTTCAAGGGAGGCTGGAAGTAAAGCAGGAATAAGGAAAGAAAGAAAACAACAATCAAACCATAGAAGGACCTTATAAGTCATGTTAAAGAGTTAAACAAAATTGTAAAAAATAAATTCTGGCAAGAATGGAAACACTGAGAAAGGATAGAGTCAGGGGCTAGGGAGTAGATATCAATGTCCAGGGGAGTAAAAGGTGTGTGATGTATTTTGGAAGATTTATTTGATGAACGGAATATGTGGCATGACAGGAGGGGAAAAGCAAAGACTCCTTCTTTGATTGTGTTTTCCTAATTTCTGCCACTTTCTATGGCAATTTTAGAGGAAGAAAGATGGATCCAAAGTCTTGGTACCAGAGTTAGTTCTGCACTGTCTCAACTACAAAGAGCTGTGGGACTGTGCTTTGTTGGTAGAGTTGACAACCATCCCATGAGTACAGTCCAGTGACTTAGATATAGTTGTATCATTTATTTAACAGATACTTCCTTGAAGGACTGAGTTCATTTGGTGATAAAGATAAACCATAATCAAAAAGATCGTAATCATTGGGTCTACAAGCTCATTGGCAAACATGAGGCTTCGGAGCATTAGTTGGTGACAACATCAGCACAGGCAGATGTGTCTCAGCTCTTGAGAGTAAAGTGGCTCATGTCACTTATCACATTGTGTCCACAGTGCACCAAGACGTTACCATGCATACTCCCAAAGTTCTTTTGAGAGAACTAATATAGATACTTATTCCTTTTCTTCCAGATCTTGGCTTCATAGAGCTATTTTTTTTTTCTTGCTTTACTTAAATCACATACAGTGTACCCACTCAGAGCAATTAATTATCTTTGGCTCCTTTGAAATTACTCTCCAATCAAGTAAATATAAGAAGACAGAGTGTTACGAAAAATAATTCCTATCTGTTCTTCTCATTAGGTACCAATTGAGTAAACAGAATATGATTTGCTTCATGGATATAAGTTTAGCAGACAGGGAGCCAGGCTGTCTCCAGGCTATTCTGATAAATGTCCTGTTCTCCCTTACAAGATTTTATGATGCACATGATGATTATTCAACATATGGGTCCCTCAGCATATGGTACCAAGGCTGTTGTGTAGCCCAAATGCACGAGTCTACTTTTAAAAAAATGTGTTTGTCTCCAAGGTCATATGACCTAGTAGATTCATTTGGTTCTCAGGAACATTGCAAAATCCCATAAGAAATAGCCTAATGAGTGTTAAAAGAAACAGAGTATTTTTGGAATTTTAAAAATAGTGACAAGCAACAGAGAGAAGAATACAGATTTGTTTGTGATAGAACAAATACTGGAAATTTAGGTGCTCTACTTCATGCATCTTAATGTTGGATTTTACTATACAGGTAACATTTTCATCATAAAACTGATGAAAATTTGAAGTATTTTCTATACCTGAGGAATGACCATCAAAAGGAAAAGGTCAGAATAAACTGGATTTTAACACTAAGATTAGTAATAATACTATGCTGATATTTAACAATTAATAGGCTATAATGCCTTAATCTTCATAGTATTGGAATTTAGGTCAAAGTGATACCTCAGATCACATAGCTTGCAAGTCTGGAATCAAAAACAGAACAAAGCTTTGAACATAGGGTTTTTCTTAATATGCCGCCTTATTTTCCAAGTTAGTTATGAAATCCACACAATCGGGAATTGGGTCCACCATCTTTTGCCAACATTTTGTGTGTTCCTGTGGTCACAAACACTCTAAATATTGCCTAAAGTTGAAAAAAACAGTTATGAATAAAATTTATTCTTAAGTTTGACTGAACAATTTTGTTGCCAAAGCTGAGGTCTGAGTTGAGGGTGGAAAAAATCCTTGTTGCTGCTGTGGTCAAAATCTCAAATATAAATATAGGATCAAACCCATTTTACCCATAGCAGAATCATACACACAGATTAGAGGAAGGGTTGTACACCAAGGCCAATTAATCTGATCCCGTAAGATAGAAAGGGCTATCTCCACCTTTTCAAATAACACAAAGAGTAGAATAAAACAACTAAGACTGATGTCAAAGGTTGTTAATTAGCTCACATAATGTAGAAGTCCAGGGAGCAGATTCAGATAGAATCTGAATTGGCCTCAAAAAATATTATCAGGATCCAGTTTCTCATCTTTCATCTCTCATCCTAGTTTCCTTTATGTTCTGGCACCTCCAGGTTTACATTTTTACAACATCAAATCAAACATTCATTCCAGAAATTTAAAGGATTAGCTTTGATTTGATCAACTTAAGTTACATGCTGAGGCCCAAACTAATCTTTGACTGACATGTCCACCTGGGATCTCAGGGACAGCCTCTACTCAAACCATGTGAAGTAAGAGTAGACAAGGGATGGGTCTCTAAGAAATGTAGGGGGTTGTTAAAAAGAAAGAAAAGTGGATGCCATGTTGAGAAGAAGCCCTAAAGTCTTCAGCCAAGGAATTAGAGCTACAACATTCATATCAGTTTTCTCTCCCTTATTATTTCTTAGCCTCTATGGAGAATATTACAAGGTTAGAGGTCCCCCAAATCATCACTTACATGGCCTTTTCCAATTTTTCTTGGGATGCAGAAAATGAACGAAAATTGATGGTCTACAGTACCAGCTATGTGGTAAAGGAATGTGGATATAGTATGAATTGTGCGAAGTTGTAAATAAACTTGAAGTAGATTTAATTCACAGAGAGAACCTTCTTCTGTCTACCTTTCTGATAACGCTGACCTTCCTATAATATAAGGGTTACAGCTTTCACTTAGATGACTGATTCCTTGTGGAGGGTTAGGAATAAACATAGCTTTTCTTCAAGCCCATCTTGGCTTTCTTTTATCTGTCTTGAACCAATAAAATAACGATTGTGGCAAGGACAATCCAAGCCCTCTTTCCTTGTCACATTCAGGATTGAATCTCTGACATTTGTCTCTTTTTTCCCCCCATAGTTTCTGAGTCTCTGTGTTTCTGTTCAATGTGTCTGTCTTCTTTGAAGTCACCTGCCACACTGCATCATGACAGACTAAATGATAGGCTTCATTACTCTTTCCTGGCAGCTGCTTATGTTTTATTTCTTTTGGAGTCCAGGGAAGAGATCCACCTCACCCTATGATTTTGCTTTTCAGGTCTACGTATGAAAGGAGGGCAGGTTAAGAGTAGGCAGAATATGTCATCCCATTATCAGGAAAGAAAGGAGTAAAAGCAGAAGTAAAGCTGCCGGCAATTCTGATGGCTCCTAAATCCATGGTAGTCTTGTTTTAGCACTGTGGAGTTCCCCATCAGGCATCTCCATTTCAAATTCTATCCTTGAAAGATCAGTTATGAACTGCTTTATATAGATTGTATAAGCAGCCTTCAGTTTATAAAAATGGTCACAGCAATATTTTCCACTCGTTTTTACTGGCTTTGGCACTCCCCCATAGAAAGATAGAAGCTCTTTTCACCTCCTCTTGAAGCTAGGTATGTTTTTATGACATCTGAATGAATAGAATAAAGCAGAGCTTATACTGCATGACTTGAAGCTAGGTCATAAAAAGCTATACTGCTTCCTCTTGGATCTCTTCTTTGGGACAACTCCTCTTAGAACATAGCCAGCATTTTGTGAAGATTACCCAAGCAACCCAGAGACACGATGTGTAGGTTCTGACTCCAGTCCTAGCTGAGATCCCAATCAATAGCCAGCATCAACATCACACATGTAAGCAAATCTTCAGATGATTCCAGTCCCCAGCTTTTGAGTCACCACAGCTGACATAAAGTAGAGCAAAGACTGATCCCCACCAAACTCTTTCTGATGGCTGATTGTGAGCAAATGTTGTTTTAGCCACTAAGTTTAAGACAATAAATAATTGGACCAAGTTCAGTTGAATTTTTTGAAAAAAAGTAATAAAAAAGTGTTATGTTCAATGTCATGAATTTAATATTTAGGTATTTAGAGGAAAATATTAGCGTCTTCATTAATGATCAGTTTAGTATATTTTTCTCCCTCCCTTCCCTTTATCTTATTTCTTCTTCCTTCTTCCCTCCTTCCCTCCCCTCTTTCCTTCCTTTCTCCTTCCCTTCCTCTTCCTTCCTTTCTTTTTTTTTTTTTTTTCCATCCATAAGGGTAGACTCTTTTTTTTTTGGCTAGCGATAAGGGTATACAAAAATAATGTCTCATTTTCTTCTAGGTGTGAATAGGACAACTAGGTATGGGACCAAAGTGGCTTGAAAGAGTTAAAAAACTATCTCAAGATCTATTCCACAAAAGATATATTTTGTAATTTTAATAACAGGCATACAGATATAATTTCTTTGGCAAATCATGACTTTTTCTCCTTAGCTTATTTCTTCATAACTTTTATTGCTATCACTTCTTTCCTCCGACTTTTTTTCCTACTTAACCTTGGCAACCTCTTATGCACATTATTGTGAAATCTTCAAAAACAGCATATGAAACATTTTTTTAAAATAACTTTTTCCTGTTAGGACCAACCATTTATTCCTCCATCCATGAATCCATCCACTTCATGTGTATGTACTGAATGTCTATTGTGTGCAAGGTACCAGGGACCCGGAGGTAAGAGTTAGACAACCCACCCTTACAAATATCACAGTCTCATGAAAAACAGAAAAGTAAACATATAAATTGATTGATTAATTCAACAAACACTTATTAAGCTTCTACTGTTTTCCAAGCATTATGCCAGACGATGGTGTTAACAGCAGTAAAGAGGTAGATACAGCCTATGTCCTATGGACTAGGACATATGTCCTATGGACTAGGAGTTAACACAGAAAACTAAGTCAACAACTGCAGAGGACCCAATCAAGAATTCAAGGAAGGCCTCTCAAAAGAAGTGAAGTATAGACTGAAGACTGGGGAGTGACTGGTAGCCAGCCAGGGGAAGGCAGATTTGGGAAAGAATGTAAAATTTCCAGAGGAGAGCAAGTGTGACGGTTTAGGAATGAGGGAGAAAACGGCACATATGTTTGGGAAACCAAAAGCAGTTCATTTTGTGGGAAGGGGAGGATGGTGGGATGGTAGAAAATAAACCTAGAGAGGTAGGCAGGGCCTAAAGTAAAGGGAAGTCATTGAAAAGATTCAGCACCACAGGGAATAATGTGATAATTGTATGTAGATCCTCTGACTTCAGGATGATAAATGCATTTTTGTGGAGCAAGCCTGGAATTAGGAGCCCTGTATGATGTCTGTAGGGATGATCTTCACCAGAGATGGTGGCTTCAATGAGTGTCTTAGTAGTAAAATGGAAAAAAGTGGAGAATTTTGAAATTTGGAGTTATCCAGGACATGTTTATTGACAGATTAAATGTCATGGATGAGGACAAGAGAAAAATCAGAGTACGTTCCAGGTTTCTAGACTGGGCAACTGGGTTGGCTTTAGTGCCACTAAATAAGAGGAAGACCCTTCTTGTGAACTACTTTGAGTCTAGGAATAAGATAATGGGTACAGCTTGGGTCATGTTGAATTTGAGGGTCCTGTAAGATATCTAAGTAGAAATGTCAATATATAATCAAAATAGCAAAGTAGGGATTCAATATATAGGTCTGAAACTGAGCAAGAAAAAGTGGCCTAGAGATAAGAATCCAGAAATTATCAACATAGAGATGATAACAAAAGTCCTAAGAATGGAAGAGATGTCCCAAAATGAGTGTATAGGACCAAAGGAAAAGGCCTGGGTCCTGAATGCCAAAAATGATTGACCTTTGATGGGGGTAGGGGATGAAAGGGTATTGAATAACAAAATGGAAACACTAGAGAAAACAAAACAAAACAAAAAACCTAGAATAAAGCAACTAAAGAACCAAATGGATTAAGAATGCATGCATAAATTTAGAAAATGTCTAAGTTTTAGGAGCATCATTGGCCAGAGGTTTAGAAACATGGTCTAAATTAATGTCATTGGTGATGGAGAAAGAAGAGATACACTACAGAGGTAACATAGGCAGGGCTTAGAACTGGTTGGGAGGTAAGGAACACGACAGGGTAAGAAGGGTTGAAAAGGAACTCCCTGTTTGTTCCAGGCATCAAGGAAAATTATGGAGGTTTCCTCACCAGTCAAGTCTTATCAATGTTTGTTCACGATGAGTATTTTTAAAGAGCACACATGCAGAGTGCTTATATATCCCTGCAGATCCTTTAAAAAGAATTTGTTTTTAGACTTACCAGTTTTTACTGTGCGGCTTTTGCAACAATAGAAGAAATAACACAGTGAGATACTTGAAGGTGTTCAGTAGAAAGGCCCTGGCAACACTGCAGGTCTCTAGATGACATTTTTCCTTACCGTTGGCTTTGGGTGTTTAGTATTGCATCCCAAAGAACAGAATCTGCTCTGCTCTCTCCTAACCACCAAATGTAATTGTTTAAATTCAAATGAATTGTTTGTGACTCCTCCACACAGCTCATCCCTCCCTTCCTAATTTTGAATTAATTAAGAACTTACTTGATCCTAAGAGCTAGAAGCGTATTCTGCGTTTTTTGCAAGTCTCTGCCTGGTTGTTACATATTAGGGACATGGGATTGCTTCCTTTCTCCCTCCTTCCCGCCCTCCCATCCTTTCTGCCTTCTATCCTCCTTTTTCCTTTACTCCATCCCTACCCACTCTCCACCTCTTGATTATCATAACTTAAAGTTGGGATAATATCGGGGCTTAAGAAGACAGATTCTGCATGCATAAGAAGATAATAGAGGGTCCCTGGCCTGCAGGGTCAGAGAGCATGACCTTGAGTTTGGTGAGTGAGCTTGTGTTCAGGTGAGAAGCTTATTGATTTGCAACTCAAAACACCCACAGCACTGAGCACATTTGCAAAAACTCATGCAGCTTTTAAGATCACCTCACCTAGGCATTGTGTTCAGTTAATTAAGACAGAAAACGGTTTAGCAATATAGCACATAAAATGGTCTAACCTATTTGTGCATAAAAGTCAACTTTTTTTTTTATTTAATTAAATTTATTTATTTTCAGCATAACAGTATTCATTATTTTTTCACCACACCCAGTGCTCCATGCAATCCGTGCCCTCTATAATACTCACCACCTGGTACCCCAACCTGCCACACCCCCGCCACTTCAAACCCCTCAGATTGTTTTTCAGAGTCCATAGTCTCTCATGATTCACCTTCCAATTTCCCCCAACTCCCTTCTCCTCTCTAACTCCCCATGTCCTCCATGCTATTTGTTATGCTCCACAAATAAGTGAAACCATATGATAATTGACTTTCTCTGCTTGACTGATTTCACTCAGCATAATCTCTTCCAGTCCCGTCCATGTTGTTACAAAAGTTGGGTATTCATCCTTTCTGATGGAGGCATAATACTCCATAGTGTATATGGACCACATCTTCCTTATCCATTTGTCCATTGAAGGGCATCTTGGTTCTTTCCATAGTTAGGCGACCGTGGCCATTAGTGCTATAAACATTGGGGTACAGATGGCCCTTCTTTTCACTACATCTGTATCTTTGGGGTAAATACCCAGAAGTGCAATTGCAGGGTCATAAGGAAGTTCTATTTTTAATTTCTTGAGGAATCTCCACACTGTTCTCCAAAGAGGCTGCACCAACCTGCATTCCCACCAACAGTGTAAGAGGGTTCCCCTTTCTCCACATCCCCTCCAACACATGTTGTTTCCTGTCTTGTTAATTTTGGCCATTCTAACTGATATAAGGTGATATCTCAATATGGTTTTAATTTGAATCTCCCTGTATGTTACTCTAACATTAAGGAGGAGATAATTTGCCTTATCAATCACTAAACATTCAGAAAGCTTTGCAAACCATTACTCACTTCCACTAATAACGGGTGGTCCAAGATCTATCATTTTAGGATTATTTCACATCTGGGTAGAGAATCTCATTCTATCCTTGATCAGGGTCTATTTTTTTTTTAAGTCAGAAATTGCATTAAAAAGTAATGAGAAATGAATAAAAACGTGGATTTTGCACAATTTCATTATTCATAATCCACTTTATATATTTACTATGAATATCCTTGTAATAATTTTTTCATGGTTTTGATAACTCACATGTGCTCCCAATTAAAAGGTCTTGCCGGGGCACCTGACTCACTTGGTAGAACATGTGACTCTTGATCACAGGGTTGTTGAGTTTGAGCCCTACTCTGGACATAGAGTTTACTTAAAAAAAAAAAAAAAAAAAAAGCCCTTGTTAGGCTGGATTTTATGTCACCTTTTAGTATTCCTACAATTTATCAGGCTTTCTTTTCTCCACTATCAGGTCTTGGCCTCTTTGACTTATCATCCCTTCCAGCCCTAGTGGTTTTCTGAGCACAGTATGGACAGGTTGTCATGAAATTCTGCTGTTTGTAAAGCTCATATTGCCCAGCAAAAGAACCAAGGGAACATTACCTTGAAAACTGGGAATGCATTTTGTTTAGTGGGTGCAGTGAAACTCTATTCCAGGAAGTCTACAAAATTGAAAACTGGAAAATATGGCTGTGGGAGATAAAGAAGAAAAAAACAAAGGAAAAAAAAAGAAATAGAAAAGAAAAAAGAAAAACTTGAACCACTTAATTGAAACTCACCCAGGTGATGGAAGAGAATATTGAAACATCTAGATGTGAAACACCTGGGAGACATTGGAGACAATCTAACAGGTAAGTCAGGTTAACAATTGGGAAAATCAGTTATTTTCCATCATGAGGCCAATATATGGAAACAAAATACTTTGACAAATTGGGATCTGATCCCATGGGGGTAATTTAAGATATCTGCTTTCCATTCCTAACGTATTGGAATAACTTGTGAAAAGAACATGAATGCCTGAAGTTCAAAGGTCACTGTTCATTCATTCTTTCATGTATTCAACAAGTGTCTATCAAATGCCTACTCTGTGTCAGACTCCATGTTAGGCACCAGGGTTACAGCAGGGACAAGAATATCCTACTTTTAATGGAGCTTCCTTTGTAGGAGGAGCCAAAAGACAATAATTAAATAAGTATATAAAGTATTTTAAGAGAGCAATAAATACATAAATAATTTAAGAGAATGACGTAGGATGAAGAATAAACTTGACTCCTCATTCCCTCACACCTCATACACAATTCATTACCAAAACCTGTTATGCTAATGATATCCAGAATCTGACTCCTTCTCAACCCTCAAAATCTCCACCATGGTCCAAACCAGCATCCTTTCTCATTTGTATTATCACAGCAGCCTCTAAGTGGTCTCTCTGCTTCAGTTCTTACCTCCCCTGCCACCTATTTTCATGCAAGCAGAGTAATACTTCTACTACGAGTGGGATCATGCCACTGAGGTCAATGGCTTATGGCCGCCAAGTAAAAGCTCAAGTCTCTTCAGTGTCCTGTCATCAGCTGCTGTGCCTTCCTCCGCCCCTACCAGCTCTGCATCCTGATTGCCCAATGCTCTGGTTGCCCACGGAGACCTAGAACACTGGCTTCCTTGTTATTCTTTAAGTAGAGGAGGCTTGCTCCTGCCTTACACTCTGTGCTAGGGAGAATTCCAAGACGGTCCCCTAAGATTCCTAAGCTCTGAAGTATGCACACCACCTGCCAGGTAATTAGCCAAACACAATCTAGGTACTGCTGTGAAAGGATTATGCAGGTATAAGTGAAGTCCAAAACCAGCAGACTTTAAGATTTGAAGATTATTGGTGGTTGGGGGTGGTGATGGAAGTGCTGGTCTGATTACATTAGCCTTTAAATTGGGGTCCAGAGGTCAGAAGCAAAGAAAGTCAGAAATTCAAGGTATAGGGGAAATTTGACATTTGAAGAGTTCTCTGTTGCCAGCTTAAAAATGGAGGAAGCCACCTGCAAGTGAATGCAGGGGGCATGTTGCTGAGAGGAGCCCACGGCTGACAGCCAACATGGAAATGGAACCTCAGCCTCAACCTGGAAATGATCACCACAAAGAACTGCATTCTGCCACCAACCTGAATGAGCTGGGAGACAACCCTGAGCCTCACGTGATATAGCAGCCCAGCCAGTACCTTGATTTCAGCCATGCAAGACCCTGAGCAGAGCACCCAGTCATCCTGTGCCCAGATTTCTGATCTATAGGATCTATGAAATAGTACACATGTATGTTGTTTTAAGTCACTAAGTTTGTTTTAATTTATAAGGCTGGGATTCAAAACTAACACAGGTTCTTTGCATTTGCTATTCTTTCCTAGAAAGTATTTCCTAGCTATCCCTCTGCTTGTTCCCTCACTTCCTACAGGTTTCTAACTAATTACCATCTCCCCAGTGAGGTCTTTCATAATTCTTGGGCTCCTGGCTCTCATTTTTGGGTAATTTGAGAATTTGAATAAAGTGACTCTAAGCGTGCAGAAAGGTTATCAGGAAACTACTGGGGGAAACGTAGTACCTGGGATTAATGAGGAGGGGCTCGAGGAGAAGAAACAGTAATAAGAACTTGAGACATGGCTGTGTGGTGAGGACCTTCCAGCAGGAACTGCAAACTTCCATGCAGGCATGCAGCCAGCTCGTGGCAGTACCAGAGGGAGCAAGCCAGGAAAGTAATGCTCCTCAGTAGCTCTCCTCCATCTCTGATAATGTCCAACACTCCCACTAGAATGTAAGTATCATGAGGGCAAGTACATACTTGGCCACGTTCATTCCCTGCTTTATCCCCTGGGCCCAGAACAGTGTTGGAACACAGCGTTCAACATGCATCAAATGATGTTGTAAACAGCAAGATTTCATTTTCTCTTATGGCTGAGTAATATTCCATTGTATTTATAAACCAAGAGAGGGCATAAGACCAAGAGAAGTAAGTGAGACAGAGAAAGACAAATACCATATGATTTCACTCCTATGTGGAATTTAAAAGAAACAAAGCGAAGGAACAAGCAAAGAAAGAGAGGGACAGACAAACAAAAAATTCAAATATAGAGAACAAGCTGGTGGTTGCCAGAGGGGAAGTGGGCGGGGGAAGGGTGAAATAGATAAAGGAGTTAGGAAGTACACTTACAGTGACAAGCACTGAGGAATGCAGCGAATTACTGAGTCCTTATACTGTACACCTGAAACTAACAGAACATGTATGTTATTTATACCTCAATAAAGAATGAAATTTTAAGAAGTCATCAAATGAATGAATAAATGAACGGATGGAGGCTACGTAGCAGAGACGTCTCCAACATTTGAAATGAGACTTAACTGATGAGGCAGAGCTGACCAAGAAAAAAAAAAGAAAATGAGACTCCAAATATAAGGAATAGCGAATACCCAGACCCTAAGGAGGAAATGAGCTTTCTGGCTTCAAGGAAGTGTGGCAGAAGCTGATGGCTCTGGAGTTTGAGTAGCCAAGGTGGCCCCTGGTGTCCAGTAGGCAAAGGCTGGAACATGGTGGGTCTAGCAGAACACGGTAAGGGATTAGCATTTTATAAGCACAAGAGACAGGTATCCCAAGGTACAAAACTGAGAAGAGACATTATAGGTTTCATACTTTTAATATTCTCAGAAAAAAATTTTAAAAATAAGAAAATAATAACTGAATTGCTTTTGTTGTGAATCTACTCTTAACTTCTCTAGTCTATTATATCTTTTTCTTGACAAAGCATCCAGATGAATGCTCCCAATTTTTTAAAAATATTTTATTTACTTATTTATCTATCTTTTGAGAGAAGAGAGAATGAGTGTGCACCAGCTGGGGGTAGGGGCAGTGGCAGAGGTAGAAGCAGATGTGGGGCTTGATCCCAGGACCCTGAGATCATGACCTGAGCTGAAGGCAGACACTTAACCAACTGAGCCATCCAGGCACCCCTGAATTCTCCTAATTTTTAATTATTCCTATCTTTGACATTTTCCTGTACTCTTTACCTGACAGGAGAGTTCACGTGAACTGGATACCTGTAGCTGTCTGATTGGAGCCTTCTCAATAAACTCTTTAGACTTCCTTCCACTATTGTCTTTGGTGCTGCACAATGAAGGCAGAGAAGCTTTCTCCTTTTTTTATCTCCAGGGTCTAGAAAAATGTTAAATTCAATGCCTGGGGCATAGTAAAAGCTCAAAACTTACTTATTAAGGCATTTTATTGTTAGCAATTATTAGTCCAACTGAGGTGTGACTTCACAAGAATATAATACTATTGGACAGGTATCTGTGATCAAATCCCAAATCAGGATCTTCCTAGTGACACAACATTGACAAGCCATTATTTTCTCTGAGTTTCAGTTTGTAATCTGGGAAATAGCATGAATAATATTTCATTAATGAGCTAATGGATTAAATGAATCTGTAAAGAGCATAGTGCATCGTTAATGTCATTAAATTGGAGGCTGAATTCTTGGATATTATTGGATATTGCAAGTGGAATATGGTGAATTAGGAGAGGGAAAAGACTGTTTCTTATTTCTTCTCCCTACTCATTCCCATCCAGAGAGAGAGAACTGGCACAGGTGTTTCCACAAGCTCAGTGAGAGGAGAGAGTACTTCTCTTGGAAGGGGATTTGATGGAAGAAAAGGGAGGTACAGGCTTCTAGTGATGGAATGAGTAAGTCATAGGAATAAAAAGTACATCATAGGGAATATAGTCAATGTGTTGTAATAGCATTGTATGGTGATAGATGGTAGCTACACTTGTGGTGAGCATAATGTATAGAGTTGTTGGGATGTCTGGGTAACTCAGTCGGTTAAGCATCTGCCTTCAGCTCAGGTCATGATCCCAGGGTCCTGGGATAGAGTCCTGCATTGGGCTCCTTGCTCAGTGAGGAACTTGCTTCTCCCTCTACCCGCCACTCCCCTTGCATGCACTCTCACTTTGACAAATAAAATCTTTCAAAAAAATGTACAACATTGTTGAATTGCTATGTTGTACACTTGAAACTAATGTAACATTGTGTGTCAACTGTACTTCAATAAAAGAGAAACAGAGAGAGGTATGGCTTTGACAGTTTTAAATAAATAGCTCTGGGTCCCCTAGTGGTCACAGGGGACCCAGCCTGTCTCCAATGGATCCCATTGGACAATTCACATACTGGTGGTTACCATGATTGAATAAAGATAACAAGCCCTTCACCAATTGTCCAAACATTGCATAATGCCCCTGGATTCTTATACAAACCTAAAAAGAATGACACCTTAAAAAAGAGTTAAATTGATTTCTAATCACTCTGGCTAATGGGATCTCCAAGTCAGATTCAATTTAATACAGAAAAATAATGTGGGGGAAGTGAAAATAAAAGCCAAAACATTTTAACAGTGATGACAATGTATATGCTAATTAGTAAATATTTATAAATATATATTATCCATTTTTCTGTTTGCCATCTCACACTTTAAGCCAAAATCATTATTATGGACATGATAACATTTCTAACTTTCAGAAGGAGAGATTTCTGGAGAAAAGAGATTCAAATAGAGCTAATGGATGGATATGGAGGTTTTGTTTCCACCTCCTCTTTTTATTGCAGGATCATTGAGATGGCAGGGATATCAAAGGCATTTTAATTTCTCTACTTGTCTCAGAACGGCTGAGAGCATTATTTCTTCCTCGTACTTTCCTCTGGGATTATTTTGCTTACTGAAATCTGCTATTTTCTTTATAGATTTGTACAATAAAAGTATTTAGAAGAGCTGAAGTGCAGCTCCTTTTAAATACATGTAATTCAAGTTGGCTTTTTTAAATGTCTGTCTCTGAATTGCAGAGATGCATAACAAAATCAACAATGTTTCGATGGGCGGAAATATTGAATGTACCTTTGTTACACTGGACATCTTTGAAAAACTAGAATGCATTTACAGTGCTTGGTGGTCTCCCCAGAAACAAGCATCAAACAGTACTCTCAATGGTGGGCTGGTTTAGTGATACAGAGGTGTTCTTAGGTTTGAGGGTTCTCCAAAATTTTATAAATAAAAAATGGGATTTTTCATTTAGTGATGAAGTAGCTTTCTCCCATTGATTTCTGATCCAGTTCATGAAGTTTGGGGACTAGATTCCTTGAGACTGAACTTTTCATCTCCTAGATTACGGAGGACAAGGATCAGCACTTCTGCATACTTAAGGAACACTGAATAAGAAAAATATAGTGAAAAGGAGCACAATGTTTCCTGCATTTGGAACACAGCTCTTCCATGTTTAAGCTGTGTAAATTTGCCTGCTTCTAAAAGCCAACCCTGAGACAGGGACTTTAGCTGTGAATAGTCAATTTGGAAGGTGCTATCAGGAAGCATTAAGGAGGGAGCAAGGAAAATGAGACATGATAGAGAAGTACCAATGGAGGTATGTTAATGGCTAGGTAGTGCTGGGGGCAGTAGGGACCTAATCCATCCAGGGCCTACTGAAGTTCCCTGTTGAATGTGCTTTGGAACTGCCCCCATAGAGAGACAGGAAAGCTGGACCCATTTCTTACGGAAGAGAGTTCCTGCTCACAGTGCTGTCTGAGTGGCCCACCCAGGTGCTGCAAAAGCTCCCCCAAGGTCCCCAGGCAGGCAGGGAATCAGAGAGAGGCTGGCACTTGAAGAACGGGGAGCTTCTGAGTATGAACAAGTGAACTAAGAAGGGGGCTAGAGGATATTTGATATGTAACAGAAGTGTCTGCTACAGGACTTTGCAAACATCAGAAAGGGATTTACTGAGATTGGGTCAATCTGTGAAGAAAATTATATACAGCATGTTCCACCTACTTTTGGATGATATTATTGTATGGATAATACAATACGGACTGTATTTACTATCTGAAGAATTTGGACCCAGTCTCTATTACTTTTCCAGTTTGTGTAGCAAGGGAATAAAACTCATCTAGTTAGAAGTGATACTGCTGTTTTCTCATGCAGCATGCCCTGGGATTTCTGACTTATGTGTCCGGATGCTCACGAATGATCTTAGAAAGTTCTGGGTCTATCTTTTTAGCAGGAACTGGCAGTGTAAAGCAGTAGCTTGGTGACTCCCTAATTTTCTTTCTCTGTGGATCAAAGTTGTTCCTCTCTGTAACTATATCCATGTGCTGTGTTGATAGGAGGCTGCTTTTAAGCTCCTGAAGTAGGGAGAGGCCTTTAAGATCTGAGAAGAATTGAAAATGGACCTTTCCATACAGCTTTGGACAGTTGTGTGTAATCCCATTAACCATCTTCCCTGCAGCCTTGGTTAAGCAGCAGCATGGGCTGTTAATAAGTATTTCATCCCCAATATAGCATGGGCTGTATCTGTAAGCATATGAAGTATTCCTAACCCTATTTTATTAATGAGGCAATGGAGGGCAGAACACTGAATCTTGCATCAGAATCACGTACTGGGCTCAGATGGCTGGGTCTCACCCCCAGAGTTACTGATTCAACAGATCTAGGGTGGCACCTGAAAATTTGCAATTTGTTTTCAAAGATTTATTTATTTATTTGAAAGAGAGAGAGAGAGCCCAAGCACATGGTGGGGAGGGGCAGAGGGAGAAGGAGAGAGAATGTTAAACAAACTCTGCACTGAGCGGGGAGCCCGATGTGGAGCTCAATCTCATGACCGTGAGATCACAACATGAGCCAAAACCAAGAGTCGGGTGTTCAGCTGACTGTGCCACCCAAATGCCACAAGAGAATTTGCTTTTCTAACAAGTCCCAGGTCATGTTGATGCTCCTGCTCAGGGGACCACACTTAAAGAACTGCAAAATTATTCTCTATCTACTGTATCTCATTTAATGTTTATCTTTGCAGATAGATGATCTAAGCTCTAGAGACCATGTCTGTCTTATTCACTGATCTTTTGGTAGCTCAGGATTTGGCACATGGTAGTAAAATATTTGTGTAATGAAATACCTGAATCAAATATCTGGGTTAAAACCCCACTACATCCTCCTATGAACGGAGGATATGTCCCTGAAGGGAATGTCCATACCTAAAACCCATTTCTTGAGCTCGGTTTCCCATACTGTCATCTTTTCTCTATCATTGACACCTGCTCTTTAAGCCCTTCTGGGTTGACTGTCATTCCAGGTAGGTGTTGATTTACTGGTCCCCTAAAGGACTCATTTCCTTGATGAGTTGAGCTCAGGGATTCATATTCTTTCTCTTGACTGATGTACCTTGACTTAAGCTCTGCTCTCTCTAGTCCACAAAGTGTCATCTCTCATCTCCACTGAAGCTGTGACTCCTAAGGGGCATAAAACATTGGTTTTTGAACATGGCAGCCTGTCTCGTCTCCAAAAACTCCTCTGAAAGAACCAGGAAAGGAGCCAGTGATTTTTGACTGCCTTTGATGAGGTGCCATTATTAATTTGAAAATAACCTTTGGCTTTTACTTTTGTCTTCCTAATTACCAGTGCACTTAAGTTGCTTTCTGACAGAAGGCTGTGTTAGAGGACTATCCAAAAGTACATTTTCAAGATTCTCCTCCATAGAATATTTTATGAGAAAGACATGATTTTTCTGAAGGGTGACCTTTGGGAGACATTCACCGGAGCAATCATAGAAATTTACAAATGCAGATCCTTGGGGCCCAACCCAGGAGTCAGGGTTCCTGAATTAGAATCAGACTTTCTGTGGAGGGTCTGTTTATTACGGCACCTCTGGTAACCACAGTGTTTCAACAAAAGTGTGAGAACAATTGTCTTGGAACAGGGGTCATCAAACTTTTTCTCTAAAGGGCCAGATAGGAAATACGCTCAGGTTTGCTGGCTGGTTACACTGTCACAACCACTCAACTGTGTCATCGCAGCATAAAATCAGGCTTCCACAGATATATAAATGAATGAGTGTAGCTGTGTTCCGAAAAAATTCTATTTATGGGTACTGATATCAGAATTCCATATACTTTTCCTGTTTCATGAGATAGTACTCTTCTTTGGATTTTTTTTTTTTTTTTTTAAATCACTTAGCTCATGGGCCCTAAACACGCAGGTGGCAGAGTTGATTTGGCCCACAGGCTGGAGCTTGCGGATCTCTGCCCTAGAGCATGAGATGGTTGCAAAGAGGGGAAAGTGCTATGCAGAGTTGAAAGTACTCTGCTGATATTGAATGAAGTCCAAGATGTTAGTAGACTTCAAATGTCCTCTTCTCTTTTATTGGAATTCTGGAAAGCTAAGGGGACAAGGAAATGTCAGAGAAGCAGGGGAAATGAGATAAGCAGTTTGAAAGTCTGTCTTAGTGCAGGCTGCTATAACAAAAATACCATTGACTACTTTTAACAAACATTTGTAACCTGAAGTTTTGGAAGCTGGGAAGTCCACAGATTGGGTGTCTGGTCAGAGCTCAATTTCTGGTTTAGAGATAGCTATCTTTTTATGTGTCCTCACATGACAGAGGGAACTCTGAGCTCTTCATCCCTAATTAGGGATCATTTTCCTCATAGGGCTCCATCCCCACAACTTCTTCCAAACCTAATGACCTCCCAAAGAACCCCCCTTGAAAATACCATCACCTTGCAGGCTGGGCATCAACATATGAGTTTTGAGGGGACATAAACATTCAGTCTATAGCAAAGTCTTAGACAAGGGTTGGTAATCAAACCATAATGCAGACTTTGAGGCCTTATGATGCTTTTGATACTTTTCATCGATATCCTAGAGAGTGCTATGTTAAGGAGGTTCAGAATCATGAGTTTGAAACTCCCTGACCTTATAGCTCTGGTGATTTAGACCTGACCCCTGAGTCCAGGGGGTAGCCCATGCCTGAGGTCTATTTCCCTGGGCCATATTATTAGTGTTGCACTGGATACAGCAATCCAATCAGCAAATGGCATTGTGCTATTCAGGAGATGCTGAAACAAAAGAGAGGTCCTCTGTGTTGATGGATTTGACCCTGAGAGAATGCAGGGGCAGAATTTCAGCAGCCCTCTGGGTGCTATAAGGAGCAAGCTTCTTTGAGAATGGAGTCAATCCAACTCTTGGTGGAGGATCAGACTACAGACAGCAAAGACCCACCAGATTTGACTGAAATCCTCATTGAAGTGATCCCAGCCTTTAGACTTCCCATTATCTAAGTCAATACATTATTTGTTTGGCTAAGCTAAAAATGAGTCATATTTACCATCAGTTACAATTTGTAGAATCTTAACTTACCTAACCCCATTCCAGTTCCAACATTCTACAATTCTCTGTCTTTGGAACCAGCTATGCAAACGACCAGTCCACAAAATCAGCTGTCCCCTACTGCACAGACCTGAGCATAAGTGTCTAGAATTTCAGAGATGTAACAGTAACAGTTGCATTGAGAGGATTGTCAGTTTTCTTACTGTAATGCCAGTTCATTATTCCTATCCAAATGACATAAGGCAGATAAAAGATACACAACTCTCATTTCTTACAAATGCAGAAATTGACTGCTATAAAAAATAAATTAACAGAGATGGATCCCCAAGGTCTCCATTATCACAGGATGAGATGTGGGGATGGGGAGCAGAATGGCACACTTCCACTTACTTGACATTTTGTCTTATATTTTGGGCAAAATCCTATTTTCTTAAAAAAAATGATCTTAATATTTGCTCTGCACACATGTGGGCTTTAGAAAAAATAAAATAAAAGCCCTATTTGTAATTACCATTTGTAACTTTAGGGATGCTTATGAGTGCTGATGTCTTTGAAAACAAGGGAGAGCTGTGAAAAACAAAAGGCAGAGTTAATCCAAACCACCCAGAGTGCAAGGACAATTAAATTGGCCCTGATTATAAAGTAACATCACTCAGCCTGCCAGTCATTTAGTCTCCAGCCCTTGAGTATCCCTGGTAATAATGCAGGTGAACACTTCTGATGGCTCTTTGGACAGTGGGCATACATTGTCTAAGGGCTGGTCCCAAGCAAGGGATCATGTTGTTCAATTCTGCTCTAGATGATCAGAGGCCATCAAAAATGGATTTTGAAATTAAGAAAGATTTTTCCCCCCTTAATATCTCATAGTAAATCAGTACACAAATAAATAAGGATCACTTGTCTTATGCTTTTGAAAACAGGTTCTTAATTTTTTTTAAAGATTTTATGTATTTATTTGACAGAGAACACAAGTAGGCAGAGAGGCAGGCAGAGAGAGAGGGGGGAAGCAGACTCCCTGCTGAGCAGAGAGCCCGATGCGGGGCTCGATCCCAGGACCCTGGGATCATGACCTGAGCCAAAGGCAGAGGCTTTAACTCACTGAGCCACCCAGGCACCCCATTAATTTTTATTTTTTTGTGATGGTGAAGATACATGCAGAAGGAAGTATGTCTTGAAAGAAAAACAGAAATTTTCCCTTCCTGGAAAATTCCACTTGGTCCCCAAGATGTACCTTAGAGGTAAATTTCTCTGCCAAGTCTTCAGAAATTTTCCACCAACAGAATTATCCTCTTCCCCCCTATGTTCCAATGACATTTGATGTACCCTGTTATATTTATTATGATTTAAGATGGAAGAAAGGAGATACCAGTTTTCATCAACCATATCAAATGCCCTCTTGAGGATATAGTTAGAGTATTATTTACTTTTAAACCTTTATATCTAACAGTGCCTGACTCACTAATTACTCAATTTTTTCAGTATTTGTGGGTTAAATGAATAGATCACCAGGATGCTGTTTAGAGCATTTAACTGCTTCTTCATGGTAACTTTAGAGCATAAAAGTGGAAATAAAAACATTTTGAAAATCATTTCCACCTCTACCTCACTGAGGTAAACAATTTAGCAGCGTGATATGTCCTTGCACAAGTTTTTCCATACTGTATTGGTGAACTGTTGCTGTGCAAGAAACTACCCAGAAATTTAGCACTTACAAAAGCAAGAAATATATATTACATCACAGTGTCAGCGAGTCAGGAATCCAGGAGCAGCTTAGCTGGGTGATTTCTGGCTCAGAGCCTCACCTGATTGAAGTTAAGGTTTTGACACAAACTATCATCATTGGAGGATTTAACGAAACCTGGAGAATTTGCTTTTAAGGGGACTCCATCTTTGTTGGTTGTGACCTTAGTTCCCTACCACATGAATGTCTCCATGGAACTCCCTGAGGGTTCTCACAACATGGTCACTGGCTGCCCCCAGAATGAATGAATGAATAAACCAATTAATAAGTAGAACAAGACATAAGCTACAATGTCTTTTATGACCTAGCCTAGAAAAATCACATACCATCACTTCTGGTGTATTTTATGGGTCACCCAGACCAACTCTTATATACTATGGAAGGGGATTACTCAAGGGCTTGAATACCAGGAGGCAGGTGTGCTTTGGGAGTAGCTTGGAGGCTGGTTATCACCCATACAGACAGTTTTTGGTGTTATTTTTATAAAAATATAATAATGATATACACATTTCTTTTTTCCCCCACAAGCCATGTGTATATATATATATATATATATATATATAGTAATTTGAATTCAATAAATTAACATAACATTGCAACCTTTTCATAGAAAAATATCTCACTAACCTTCCTCTGGATTGGTAGAATGGATCTAAGTCACTCTTTACATTACAGCTAACACTAGAATTAATGTATTGCTCCCCTCCTGACTCAGTTTTCTAGAAGTATAAAATAATAAATATCCTTGTACGTATAGTCTTGCCTTCATTTCTATAGGGCCTATCAAAACTTGGATTGCTTGACCACCATTGGTATTTTACTTCTTTATTTCCATAGACACTGCCAATTTCAAAGAGGTACAGCACTTACTTTGCACCAACCATGCACAAATGCAGTCATTTGCACCAGCACTGGGTTAGTGTTCAGAAAAATTTTGTCCTTCTGTAGGGCAAGAGAAATGCTATCTCATTTTTATTTAATTTACATTTTCTTTCCTAATAACTTAGGTCCATTTACTGTGTATTGACCTTATTTCTCCTCTTTTTTTGAAAATTGTCTACTTAAACAACCTTTCTGTGGAGAGGTATTTCCTTTTCTTATCAACTAATTGGGAGCTTTTGGAATTTGCACATAACTAGAAAGATAATTTAATAATTTCTGGTCTGGGAAGTTCATAGTACAGTATCTTCAAAAGACGAGATGTCATTTGGTCATTTTTTGATTGGATTTTCCTAAAGGTCCACCAGCATTCATGGGGATCAAACATAAAATATTGAACATCTTATTTCTGGAGAACTTTTAGATTAGGCGAAGCTGGCTAGAGACATTTCTAAACTCAACCCTCTGCCCCAGAAAGTAGTGAATTAAGCAGACTGTTGACTTTAAGATTACCTTGGAGATAGATCACAGCATTTAAAGTGCAGTCACTCAGAAAGCAAAATTGCTTGGGAATAAAAGGCAATAATTACTATCACTCTTTCTGCAACTAGCAAAATAAAAAAAAAAAAAAAAAGGAAAAAAGACAACTCCCACTCTAAACCTTAAAACCTCAGCAAATATCCAGAGACTCCAGATTGCATATTGTGATCAAAACTGTAGTCCTTGGGGTAAGCAAAAACTGCCAACTTTCCTCTCTCTGTGTGTTTTTAAACCCAAGCCTCTTTGATTGCTTTTCTGTCTAAACACAATAAGCACCCTTGACCTTGAATTATACTGTTAAGAGATAAAAAATCTGGTACCTGGAAGAACACTATAAATGAATTCCTTGCTCTCTGGCATTTTAATGAACAGTGTGGCCAGTAACAAATCAATGAAGATAGTATGACAAGCTGTGATGAAATGACTTTTAGATAAAAACCCCAATATAATCAATCTTTAATACATCGGATATCTAAAAGCACATCTCTTGGATTCCTGCTACACTATTTAGGAAATATTTTGAGCTAATTAGCAGTGGGGATTATTTGGGAAGAGAACAAACAACAAATTTTTTAATATTCCTAGAAGTGCTGGAAAGGATATTCTTAGATTTTTAAGTTCGTACCATGCTGTTCTGAGGAATTTGTAGGTAAGAAGTACCACACTTTTAATTATTTGGCAGGTATGTTCTTATGTCTGTAGAATAGTTCCTGATACATTGTCACTAAAAATCAGTGAGGTGTCATTACTTATCCCTCTTTTCCTGCCTTACCCACTATTTCATCATAGGACTTAAAGAAAACCAAGTTATTGTTCACTAAGTGGTATCTGTTGCCCTTCTCCTGTCCCAATGCTGTACCCAAACCTATATAAATCCAGTCGTTGTTATTTATGAAGGGACTGTTTAAAAATTATAGACAGAATGGAATATAGGTTTAGTAACCTGAAACCGTAGGGCCCCAAATGTGGAGGAGCTGTGAATAATCTAAGCATAACTGGATGGGAGCGGGGAGTAGGAACCAGAACCTGGAAGGAGGGAAATTCTATAGAGAAAAAAAGTCTTGAGAGAAGCAGTGGCCTTAGGTTCGGAAATACAGCAAGCTGGAGGTGACCTTACAGGGGAGTTGCCAGGGAACTAAGCACCTTCACCCTGGCTTTTCTTCCTCCCTCTAATACCCCAGAGGACAGGGAACCCACTGATGGAGTTTTGATAAGTCCCCTGGGATAGAAAGCAGGGTATAAAGGGTTGGAAGAGATACTGGATTGACTAATGAAATATGGCACACTGGGGAAACGTGTACTTTCCTTCATATGCTGTTGTTAGACTTAGACATTTTCTTGTTCTGGCCAATGACATGGGTACAGAAGTGATAGACGTCCCTTCTAACAAAAGCTTTAAGAACTGCTCAATGCTTTCCCTGGCTCCTCACTTTTGCCTTCTGAGAAATACACGTCTGGAGGGGAACCAACCCCCTTAGCCCAAGTTCCTGAAGGACTTTGTTCAGTGAGGCCCTCTTCCCAATCCTCAATGGAATGAGGTGAGGAAAAAGTGAACACGTGGAGACCGTGAGGTTCACGCATTGATAGTTACTGCAGCATGACTTTGTCTATCCTGATGGGTGCGGCGTGTCATTAAACCTCTGAACCGCACTTTCCTAGTCAGTAAGGTAATCCCTTATACTCAGTATCAAACTCTTACCAAATATTAGAAAGACCATGTGCATTTAAATAATTTTGGGATGTAGGCTGTTACTTCCAAATTTTTTTAAGATAGCATATCTAGGATTAGCATAATATTTAAAACCCAGAGTGAATGAAAAGGAAATGATAATTTTTGAAGTATGTCTTTAGCTTATTTTGCCCATTCTTTATGGCTTCCTTGAAAAGGTTGTTTTGGAAATACATGTTTTCAAGCTCTTTGGGGGCTGATTTCAAACTCTGAAAGGCTAGTATCTAACTATGAATTAAATTACTTCAGTCTCAAGCAAGTGAGGCCTTTCTGTGCCTGCTGTACTCCAGTTCATTTTAAGAAGCCTGATTCTCATCCAGGAAGCAAGGTTAGAGGGCTCAATTTTTGTGGAGAAAAGATGCTGGCTAAATAGAGAAAATTTTTTCCTTTTTTCTCATAGTTCCCTGGTCTCCCTTCATACTATTCTTTGTGGCACTTCCATATATGAAGCTTTGGAGAACCTTTTGGAAAAAGTCCTGACATCCTGAATGTTTCAAAGCTTATTTCCTCATTTATAAAATGAGAATAAATATGCTTACATCACTAATCACTAAAGAATACAAGACAGTGAATTTGGTCCTTGTGATAAACGGAAAAGGAGTCTTGCTTTTGTGAAAGGGACTGTGTTAGTGTTTCCTGTCGGCAAGATCGGAAACACAGTTCTAAAATAGACTCTCAGGGGCCCTTGCATGTGAGTAGACTTGGTCTCCAATGAACTCTCATCCTGACACCTTCCAAGTATTGCCACTCACAGCACTGCAGCTCCTAAGCTTTTAGTTACTACTGAGTGACAAACCTGGATGCTAACAAAAAGTGGACTGCATTTCAATAGCTCCAACACTGGTTTCACATTGTTCTCACAATGTCTTTGTGTCATAGATGCAGTAGAAGGATCTGGCTTATTTAAGTAACTTACTGTATCATGAATAGACTTATTAAAAGCATCCTTGTTGGGGGGATACCTGGGTGGCTCAGTGGGGTAAGCCTCTGCCTTCGGCTCAGGTCATGATCTCAGAGTCCTGGGATCGAGCCCCACATCGGGCTCTCTGCTCAACAGGGACCCTGCTTTCCCCCCACCTCCCTGCCTGCCTCTCTGTCTACTTGTGATCTTTCTCTCTCTATCAAATAAATAAATCTTTAAAAAATAAAGATGCATATTAAAAAAAAAAATCATCCTTGCGACAAACCCACACCCATGCACCCACACCCACACCCACACACACACACACACACACACACCCTGAGCTCAGGAAGAATTAAAGTACAATTATCTCACAATTATTTTTAAAGGAACCCTAAACATGGCTATGTGTTTCCTACTTTGAATCTCTGATAGATTTAAAGTTACATTTAAAAAATGTTTTTAAGACCAGTTTCCTCAGAGGAAGAATGGTTTTTTACATTGATGGCATTAAAAACGTAATGTTTTAGAACCAGGAGAATGACTGGTTTCTTCTACCATTTTGTTACTTGAATATTTGCACGATATTTTAGAAATGTTTTTTAGACCTAAACTCTTAGAGATGGCCAGTGCCCTAGAATGCATTACCTTAATAGGGATGACTTTTATCTGAGAATCTGCTGGTCATCAAGAACCAGTTATAAATTTTGTGTTACACAATATCAGGGGCCAAATGTGTTGGTAAGATTTAAGTTACCATATATTAAAGAAATGGAAGATAGATCTGTAATGTTCAGATTAAGTTAGTCTAAGTTAACATACCAACTCCCAAAATTCAGCGGCTTGACTCATAGAAATGAATTTCTGGCTTACACAGGTCTGCCTTGGGTTTGGCTTCTGTGGTTCAGCTATCATCTAAGAAGTTCACCTCTGCTCCCATCTTATGACTCCACCTTCTCAATACATCACTGTCAAGGCTGCTGTTATTCATGTTCTTTGGCATCATCCTCTTGGAGGCTCTTTCCTTCCATTACCCTTCGTGGCCACATTTAAAGTTGACTATGTGACATATGCTCTCCTTAGGGGTTACACAGCTTTACACAGCTTTTTCCTTCCACAAGAATTAGTAGACCAAGGGCCATTTTAACTTTCATGTTAAGTCATAGGCCTTTTTTTTTTTTTAAATCACATTCTACTTCCCAGGATGTGCCAATGATCATACTTAGGATTTATTCTTAGATTTTCTTAAATCTTAAATTTCTTTGTTTTCTCACTTCCATGCTTACTGACAATGTGGTTATCAGGCTTTGGAGGATTTTTTTTTTTTTTTTTTGAGACAGAAGTAGGGGCAGAGGATGAAGCAGAGAGACTCTTAAGCAGGCTCCATGCCCACCACAGAGCCCTTCATGGGACTTGATCTCACAATACTGAGATTGTGACCTGAGCCGAAAGCAAGAGCCACCCAAGCCTTCCCCCCTTTTTTTTCTAATGAAAATTCTCTCCAGGGCAGCTCTCTCTAAGTTTCCGTTTTATTCCTTTGCCATCTCAACACATTGCTTCCTATTGCTAAGGTAGAGGAAGAATGAATAGGTTTCTTTATAGGTCACTTTTACCCGTAATTCCTCAGAACTAGTCACATGTTTCCCATCTACCTGCATGGTAGGCTGGGAGGTATAGTGTTCTGTATGCATAGGAAGGAAAAGAAAAACTGCGTCAAATCCAGAGCCATAAAATGTTAAAACAAGAAGGGTATTTTAAAGTAATCTGGTCCTATGGTTTTAGTTTAGAGATGAGAAAAATAAGATGCTGAAACATTTATCTATAGTTACAAGTATTTATGAACTTTTATTCATCTAACACTAGACCCAGGTCTTCTCAAAGTTGAGTCCAAGAGTATAGCTACTTGCTATAGCTACCATTGTAACAATTTCTAAGTCATTGGAACAACTAGTTTGCATTTCAATGTAGCATTCAAATATGTCTATGGATGTGTATGTGGATATTAGCCATTCTTTATCACTCACTCACTCACTGATCCACTCATCTATTTACTCATTGATTCAGTGTGTTTGAACCTATGCTAAACAGAAGAAGATATGTACACAAATCCTATCCTCCTTGTCTTTAAGGAAGAATGTCAGAAAAAATATTAAACAGAAGACACTAATACAATATGAAAGTGCTAGAATAAATTATATACTGACACTGGAGGAGAGGTAGATCTCACAGAATTTGACATGAAGATAGCTTGCTGAAATGGTATAAAGGAGTCATAAGAAATCATGCTTCCAGACATAGGTTCTATAGTTTATAAGCAATGTGCCTTTGGCAGATGGCAATCTAAGCCTTACCTTTCTCAATTATAATGGGATTCATAATACCTGTCCTGCAAGGTTGATGTATAGAATAAATTCATGTAAGTAAAGTACTGCCCACAATTCAGCATCTAGTAGGCACTCAATAAATGGTAGCAATTACTGTTACTCACGATTTTACTTAAGTAATCATGGAATTCAGAATACCAGAAATGTCACACTCACTATAATGATGGGTTAACTAAATCAGTACCAAATATACACCTAAAGTACATGGAAAATATATCAGTTCTGTAACTGGTAAAGTCATCCCCATACCCCCCCCCCATTATCATCCCATTATCATCATTATAGCATCACAGAAAGAATAACAGTTGGTGACATGGATTCACGACTTCATATTACAGATGTTATACCTTATGTGGTTGATCACATTTAACCATCACAGAACTTGAGATCCAGAAACTTTGAGTAATATGTGCATGTTGATGGGAGGGCTATTAATTCATTCTCACAAGTACTGACTTAAATATTTTCTGGTGCCAACTGTGGTGTATACGAATGCATGGATGCATATGTGTGAATAAGGGATGTGTGAATGCATGGGTGAACGAGTAGGTGAATGGATATAAGGTCTGGGGCATTGAATATATGAAATAATGTCATAAAATGCAAAAAAAACCAGGGGTACCCTGGTGGCTCAGCATCTGCCTCTTGGTTTGGGGTGAGGTCAAGATCTCAGGGTCATGAGATCAAGCCCCACATGGGGCTCTGTACTCAATGCAGAATCTGCTTGAGATTCTCTCTCCCTTTCTTTCCCTCACCTGCAAATAATTAAATAAATCTTTTTAAAAAAGCAAACAAAAATAAGAACTATGAAAAATGCTGATACATGAAAAAAAAAAAGAAACTCCAAGGACCAGAAATACATTTCACACATTTGAACTGCAATTTGAAATAACACCAGGGCCCTATGGGCCTGGTGATCTGCTGCTAATCCATGGATAAGCACGGTATTTGCAATGCTTTTTTTTTGAGCTCAGCAAATATTTATTATAAGAGTACTAGGCTAAGAGCTTACAATCTAATGAAGAGGATTAGAAAAGGATACCAGAAACTATAATGCCAGGCAGATTAAGGTAAATGAAGTAAGTTAAAAGAAATACGATGTATTATCATAAAGACTCCAGGGAAGGAAAATGTATATTTGACAAGTTGCATCACATGAATAGTACTGCTCTTCCAATCTGTCCTATCCCACCACCCACTAGAGGGAATGGATGTGCATCCAACTGTGCATACTCCCTAGACAATGATATTCTTATTGAAGGCTTAATGGCAGAGGTAGTAGGTAACATTTTGCTGCTCCAAAGCCTCATGTCCTGTCACTTTCCCCCTTACTTTCTAATATCTTGCTGCACTGGTGATCCTCGGTGACTTGAAGATACCAAACTCCCGCTTCTAACCAGTCCTTGGCGTATGCTGATGCCACCATAAGACCCTTCTTTTTTATCCAGTTTCTCCACTCTTCCCTTTCACTAGTAAATTCTACTTAACTCATTACATCTCAAGTATAGAATCACTTTTCCAATAATGCCTGTCTTACCTCTAGTCTAACTCAAGGTCTTTTGTTATTGCTTTGAGGGCTGTGCTCATTTCCTTCATGGCTCTCATTTCTATAACTGCAAACTTGTAATCAATGGAAGAGAGGGCTGGACTCAGGAGTATGTAAACAGATAGCCCCTTCATTTTTCTCTCTCTATATATATATTTTTAAAGTGCTACTGGCATGTTTTTGGTACCACCAAGCCCTGGGGAAATCACATAAGCTCTCTTGGAAACTTTTGCTTACTTACAAATGGTCTCATTTTTAGGATTTAAAAAGAACAGGCCAGTCCAAAATCAAAACTATATCCCTTATCCAATTTAACTCTTCGACATACCACAGCTTGAGGCTGAACCAGGATCAGAAGATCCCTCTGACTTTCTGTGGGTCCCTTATACATGATAATACCACTATCTGGGTCGTTCTTGGCTATCCTGTTAGGAATGGATGGGAAAAGAAAGTAGAGGTACATACAGTTTGTTTGTTTGTTTGTTTTCCTGGTAGCATAGTAGATACTCAATAAATACTTTTGAATGGGCAGACTCATTCTATGACCTGTAGACTGTATTTCCTCATACCTGAGACAATGGAATGCTAGAGAACCATTTGGACAAAAATAACTGTAGACCACCCTATAAAGTAGGGAGAGGTGGACATTTATTTCAACCATGTGGTACCTGATGGTGAACATTCCATCTGGATGTTTTCAGCAATGTTTGTCACCAATCCCCACCCCACTGTACCCTCTTCCTCCTCCTCCCTTCCCATGTCCCATTTCTTTCCCTGTGCATCCTATAGTGAAGAAATCAATGGGTCTTCCTCTACCTGTGATCTCTTCACCCAGGCCTCTTGGATGGCTTCTCTGTTTTCTTTCACTGTCTTTACTGCTTCTAAAAGAACTTACCCCTATCTTCACATATTAAAGCCTTGCCAAATTCAGCTTTCAGTTTGATGTCATCTATCATCCTTCTAAAATATTTATGGAGGGTCAGAAAACAGATACAAGTTCAGAATGGTATAGAAAAACTAAAATAATTAGTCAACCTAAAACTCCAATCCGGAGGCAATGTTCACTAAATAAAATGAAAGCACAGTCATCTGCTACTGCATAGCTCAGAAAGAATGATTTTTTTCCCCCCAAAAAAAGCAAATGTAATTCGTATAATACCATTGGTCCAGAATAGCTTCCTGTCTTGCCACACAAATAATTGTGCTAGGTTTCTATGGAGTCATTAACTTAGAGGTTGCTCAGAGAACGGTAGAAGAAAAACATGAAAGAATATCTTAATTCAAGCTATTGGTTACATACATCTTTTTAATATGTGCCAAATTCAGTTGTCATTAAATCACTGAACAGAGTGTTCGATCCATATATTTCACTTGATGTTTTCATCTAGAGGAGGGGGGAAAAAGCATGAATAAAGCTACCAGATGCCTTGTTTTCATGTTAAATCTTATATCTCATAATTGTACTGATTTCAGTTTAGTAGCCAACAACCTTGGATATAGAAATTTTGAAGAGATGCTGAGTGATCCCACCTTCATAGAGGAGATGTTCCAACAAGTGTTTCAGTAATTACAATAACATCTTTAAGATCTATAGGAGTTTTAAATTAATTTTGTTGGTGGTAAATAATGAAATTTTCTTTACAGCAACAGTTTGCTACCTTTTTGGATGGTTTGAGTTCCAGATACATTATACAGAGCAAAGATACTAACAAAGGGAAATTTCAGCCTCAGTTAAAAATACATCAGTTATACTTCTCAGCAGTTCCTTAAATACAGAGTGTTCACTTAAAATCTTTGCTGCACAATATTCTCTTGATTTGCATTATTCCACAGTAAACTATTGAGAATGCATAGCAAAAATTCTCAATAAATAGTGGGTTCAATGTGGCCCTCAAAAAGTCATGTCCATATCCCACCTCAAACAATTTTTTAATATAAGCTTGCTTAGAAAAGAGTCTTAAGACCTTAAGAAGGTCAAGATGGGGTTTATTATCTGAGTGGGCCCTAAATCCAAAGACAAGTGTCCTTATAAAAGAAAAGCAGAGGGATATTTGAGACAGATAAGAGAAGGACACAGAGATATAGAACAGAAGGACAGGTAAAGACAGAGGCAGAAATCAGAGTAATACATCCACAAAATGTGTGGAGCCAGTAAGCTTGTAGATGCAAGGCTGAATTCTCCCCCAGAGGCCCAGAATGGACATGAGTCCTGCCAACCCCTAGATTCCAGATGTTTAGCCTCTGGAACTGCCAGAGAATGAATTTCTGTTTTTTTAAGCCATCAAGTTTGTGGCAATTTATTAGGGCAACCCTAGGAAAGTAACACACTACCTATTCTGTATATTCTTGTAGGTTTTGATTTCATGTTATTATAGCTTTTTTGCAATTTAATAATATTAAAGTATGCTGTTATATTCATATATTTAAAAATGATTTTGCAGTTAGAGTAAATAATAGTGTAATATGTACACATTAAGACATATTTATAGAATACTATGTACCAGGCCCCTCATTAGGTGCTGAGTAGCCAATCATAGGCAAAAACACATTGGTGACCCTACATATAGTTCATCTCACGTATATTGAAGAAACTAAGACTTACTATAATATCAATGTATTGGTCAATAGTTGGGAAAATCAGTTAGCCTGGCACTTTCTGGATGGATTTATTACCAGATTGTCATTTTCCTCTATGGAACTAAAAGCAAAATTATTAATCATAATGGTAGCAGACAAGGCATAGATACACACATTATCACTTAAAAGGTAGTCAAGACACCAGCCAAAAAACTGTCTATCCAGCCTCCACTGCATAGATATCGATTTTTGAAGCAACTAGTTAAATTCCTGTCCTAATACTTATTCTTTTTCCTTTACTTAAAAACCACAACTCCTAAAAAATTAGGGCAGGAAGGATAGTTACCAGATTATGTGCATTATACTCTGTAAGATGTGTATCCAATAAGAAAAATGCCACCATGAGAAGCAGAGAATGGAAGCATATTACTAGTGTGGGGGAAAAGTAAATTTTTTTTAATACTGTATAATCTTTGAGCATCAGAGAAAGAAGCACAGAGCAAGGGCTTTGGGGCGTAAAAGATGTTTACACAAATTCAGGCTAGTCATGTTAGATAAGCACTGAATGAGTGAAGTAAGTGTATGAATATTAAAATAGATTTAAGAATTTGTGAAAGTATTTCCTTTGGGCAGAGCACTGGGTGAGGTGCATCAGTGTTGAAATTCTACTTATAGCTCACAATCCAACCAAATTACATATCTTATACGTAAGCTTCTCTATTTAAATAATTTCTATATCTTATAATACACAATACTGATTATGATCTATGCAACAAGTTCAGCACTCCCAATCTTGATGGCAAGGTTTGGTGTTAGCAAAGAAGATAGAAAATCTTGGCTCAGGTTCTGGTAATGGATATACATCATTTGCACAGCAGCCTACCCTTTGGAGAGCTACTACTCTCTTATTATACATAATCCATGGGGTGGTCAGTGCAGGGTCTTACAATTTTTTTGTAAGTGGTATGCATGCTGAGATATTTGGGAAAAGCTTAACGATGTTTGCAATGAGTCTGAAATGCTTAACCATGAGAAGGACTTATATATGTATAGAGATATGACTAGAAGGATAGATATATAACAAAACAAGTTTAGTGAAATATTAGTGACAGAATGTAGGTGGCAGGTATCTTTAGGTTTACTATGGAATTCTTTATGGAAGGCTAATTCTAAAAGAGAAGAAAGCAACTGATAACTTTGTTTCTTGATCTTTTTTTAAGCTTTTATTTACTTATTTGACAGAGAGATCACAAGTAGGCAGAGAGGCAGGCAGAGAGAGAGGGGAAAGTAGGCTCCCTGCTGAGCAGAGAGCCCTATGTCGGCCTTGATCCCAGGACTCAGACCATGACCTGAGCCAAAGGCAGAGGCTCAACCCACTGAGCCACCCAGGCACCCCTATTTCTTGATCTTTTGACAAAGATGATTTTGATATTCATATAAATAGTACCAATATTTAAATCTGCCTCCATTTCCTGATATTTTTCAATATGAACATGACCTAATTTTTGATGTCTTCTTATGAAGCTATTTCTGAGTAGATCTAAATAAGAACACTTTTGGTACCTAGAGGGGATCCCAGCAACCCAGCAGAAATGGCCATTTGTGGGGCTGAAGTATCTCCAAGGAACACAAGGCATGTACCTACGATTCACTGGCTCTTTCAAGTAAAATGATAGAACTATTCTCTTTGAAACATTAGCCGTAATGGGCCCTTATTATGTGCAAAGCCTCATTCTGGACACTGGGAGCTCAAAGATGAGTCAGGCATTGAATTTGTCCTATAGGAGGTTTCATGTAATGGTCTAACTATGCTGCTACCTTATGGCAGATAGGATGTTAACTGAGCCATGCGTGGAAAATATTATGGAAATGTTGATCAAATTAATGACAGGAGTCTACATGTAGAATACTAATTTTTCTTTCTCCATTCTGACCAATCTCTCCTCATCTAGGAATTTCCATCTGTTTTACCTATATCTCCTTATCCAAAAAAAGTGAGAATATCCTCCAAATTTGCAAATTTAAACCCATCCAGTGTCCATTAGGTCAGTTCTATTTCAATACCAAGATTATTCTTATACCTCCAAAGACATAATCATAGTCCTTTATTTTTTTGTGGCACTTCAGTGATGTAAGTCAAATTCTTAAGTCATGTAAAATGAAGAAATAACCAGTTGGGGTAAATGACATGCACGTAGGAACTTCAACTCTCAAGTTGTTATACCCTACCAATGACTGACCAAGTTCTTGAAATTCCAGAGTAGAATTGAAACTTATGATTAAATGATTTTAAATTGTTCTCTTTCAGATATAAATTACAGTGCATTCTTATATAGAATATGCCTAAAATTGTTTTCTTTCTCAATGACTCACTCCTTTATTTTCTCCATACGAAACACATAAATATCTCTTTCCAACCTTGCTTGACTTGAGGACTTTCTACAAATGGTTCATCTGACTGATGCAGTTTCCTTTCAACTGATCTTATTACTTTCATTCTTGTTCCCCCCTAATTCATTCTTCTTGAGACCACCAGATATATTCGAGTTTTTTGTTTTTTTTTTTTAATTTCCCTAAAACTCTTTACTGATTTCCTATCTCCTGGACAGAATTTAGGTAGGCTTGGAAGGCCCTAGAAGATATGGTCCCTGCTAATCTTTCTTCCTGTCTCACTCCCTCCTTCCCTCTATTTCTTACTTTCTTCCTTTTATCCAATATATATTTACTCTGTTCTATGGACCAGGTGGTCTTAATAGATGTTAGCTGTATAGAGATTCTTTTTTTTTTAAAAAAAGAAAATATTATTATAGAAGAAATCCTAAAAACTCACTGAAAGACACTAAAGATACTTTATTGTAGAGGTATGCCACATGTGTGGATTAGAATGTTGTAAAGAACTCAATATTGTACAGAGATTGTCTCCAATTTTATCAATAGAGTAAATAAATTCCATCAACTCTTTTGCTATGCTTTTGTTTGATCTTTGTGGAAATTGACAAAAAGATACTAGAATTTCTATGTAAAGCAAAGGGCAAAGAATGTCCAAGTTAGTTCTGAAGATGGCATGTTTGAAGGACTTTCTTTACAAAATAAAATAAATAGAAAGAAATATATAAAGGAAGTTATATACAGCTTTAGTAACTAAGTGCATGTGATATTCTAAGAGGGACAGAAAGTTAAAGAATGGAATAAAATATTGATTGTAGACAAGGATCCACACAATTGTGGAGACTCACTTTACAACACTATTAAAATATTGTTAGATCATTGGCAAAATAATTTACTCTTCAATAAATGGTGCTGAGATAATTAGTCATCTACATGGAAAAAATAGAAATCAGACCCTTACCTCACACTATGTACACATATCAATTTCACTTAGGTGAAAGGCAATCTACAAAAGAATATTTTGGAGAATGTCTTTATGATCTCAGGAAGTAAAGAGATTTTGTTGTTGTTGTTGTTGTTCCAGGGGACCCCTGGGTGGCTCAGTCATTAAGAGTCTGCCTTAGGCTCAGGTCATGATCCCAGGGTCCTGGGACTGAGCCCTGCTTTGGGTTCCCTCCTCAGTGGGAAGTCTGCTTCTCCCTCCCCCACTCCCCCTGTTTGTGTTCCCTCTCTCACTGTCTCTCTCTCTGACAAATAAATAAATAAAATCTTTAGAAAACATTGTTCCAAATGAAAAATGTAATTAAAAGAAAAGAATTTCAGTATCAATGTTGGCAGGGATGTGGATCTACAAACACAGACACATTGTTGGTGGAAGTGTCCACTCTTTTGTTCAATTTGTCAAACAACTTGGCATTATGTAGCAAAGTTAAGGTGGGCAAACCCTATGATCCAGTAAAACAGCCCCTAGGATAATTCCTAAAGAAAGGATTCTGCTCTTCTACCAGGACACGTGTGAAAATGTTAATAAATGCCAAATAATGAAAAGATACAAGTACCTATCAAGAATAGATTGGATAAATCAAGGACTAGTCATTTAGTTGAATATCATATGTGAATGAAATGAACTACAGCTGTGTATAATAACATGGATGATTCTTGGAAATACAATGAGTGAAAAAGCAAGTCACAACAAAATATAATAGTTAAGATTTTAACAAGTAGATCTGAAATCTGAAAAACTGATCAGTATGTTATTTAGGGGCATCCATGTTTGGTAAAATTATAAGGAAAATCATGGGAACTTGAGAGGAAATGGGATAAGAGGGACACCCAGGAACTTAGAAAACTAATGTTTAATGTGTCTTCTTAGGCTGTGAGCTGGGAAAAAGTGTTCATTGTATCATGATATTTTAACTCTCAAATTCTTACAAATATCATTGTTTCTACTTAAATTAGCTTATAGAAATTATTTTTAAAGTGTAAAGTAGTTTCTTATTCATTCCCAACCTGACAGCACAAGGACTCCCTTTATATGCCTGCCTTCTTCTGCGGGGACAAGAAATGCATCAAAAGCCTCAACTTTGAATCTAACAACTAGGGAGATGTACTTATCTGTCTGTAAGCAATTGATTCATTTTTGCATTTTAAGAAAAGAGAGAGAAAAGATGCTTATAAGTAGTTCAGGGAATAAAGCTTGGCTGATAATTCTTTTAAGATGACAAAATTCTGTTCCTGTTCTTATATGTCTCAAGATCCTGCCCATGGCCATTAGACTTTCCAAAAAGGGCAGGTTTAAAGTCTAATGAAAATGTCCTTAGAAAGACAAACCTTGAAGGTGGAAAACTGGGTGGGCGGACAAGAAAAAAAGAGGATGCTATTAAAGAGGTTGTTTGCATCTGCAGGAACAACTGTTATGTCGATACTGTGTAGCACTTGTTTGCAAAGCCACTAATCTATTCTTTTTGTCCAGCAGTAAAGCACTTAACCCTGACCCAAATCAATCAATACATCAGAGTACCTTGATTCAAAGTAATTGTTAACTCGATTCCCATGATCCAAAGTGGTTATTAATTGATTTCATCATAGATGGCATATAACCCCACCCAAACCTATGCATTATAACAAAACTGCCTAGAATTTCTGAGAAAGTCTACCTTTCCCGTGGGCTATAAAAATGAGGAAGCATAAAATCTGGTGCTAATTAATGTAACTATTTGACTATGTTGAAGGAGGAATGTTGCAATGCAGCACCAGAATCGAAAAAGACAGATGGAAGACAGGGAAGAGTAACCAAATACCAACGAGACCATTAAAGTCTGCCATCCAGCTGTACATGAAGATGGACTCACTCCCTTGTAACCAAAAGACTCATAAAAAGTGAGCATCCTAACAGAAGATGTCTTTTGTCCCATGGTGGCAGAAGCAGGGATTCAAACAGAGAATTGGAAGCAGCCTGGGAATTGGATAAGATGATTCAATATAGAGCTTTTGAATTTTGGTTCTGTGCCTGGAAGAAGGAATGAAAACTCTATACATTTTTATGATTGCACTTGCTGTCTCGTCTCCATCTGAACTGGTATAGCAAACAGGCAAGCAGCTGCTTCTTTCCATCAAGTTATTTTTCTTCTAAGTTCTTAAGTGAGAATCTGAACCCTTTTAGTGCACATGGGAAAGATACGTACCAGGGTCTTAGGAAGGTATATTGCTCACTCTTCCAAAATTCAATAAGCAGATTCTGAATGCCTCCCAGGGGTGAGGAACTACCCGAAGCCAAATAAAACAGAGATAAATGTATTTCCTCTCTGTCCTCAAAGAACAGTGAGACCATTATTAGTGATCAAAGCCATACATTTTTAGCTTCAAATTCTGGCTTCACCATTTACTAGTATTAAAAAGAAAAAAAAAGAAAGAAAGAAAGAAAAGAAAACCGCAGGTACAAAATGGCATCACTTAAATTAAGTCCCTAAGTCAGTAAACCGGGGCTTAATGCCTAATCTAATTGCAATTTCAACCTCCCCAGAAATGCAGAGTTAACCAATCAGTCGGGAATTTTTTGATCAGCATCAATGAGGTAATCTGTCACATGCACCTTCTCCATTACCCAAAGGAAGGTGAATTAGTCTGTTCAAGACAATAAGACTCTGTTCTTCCCCCTAAGGGAAGGTGATTTGCCCGAAAAAATTCTTTCTTTACTCTTGCTAATAAGTTTCTTGCCCCACCCCCTTCCTATTAAAACCTTCCATTTTGCACAACTCCTTGGAGCATCCCTCTATTTGTTAGATGGGATGCTGCCAGACTCAAAAACCATTTTAAAAAGCTAGTTAGAACCTTAAATTTACTCAGTTGCTTTTCAGTTTCTCTATTTGTAAAGCAGCGTTTATAACTGACCCCATCCTATAGATTTATTGTAAGGATTAAATACAGTATTGTATATAAAAGGCTAAGAAGATTGCCTGGCACATAGTTACACTATATACATGTATATACATATTCATGTATAAACATGAAGAAATAGGGGCACCTGGGTGGCTCAGTGGGTTAAGCCTCTGTCTTCAGCTCAGGTCATGATCCCAGGGTCCTGGGATTGAGCCTCACATCCGGCTCTCTGCTCAGCGGGGAGCCTGCTTCCTCCTCTCTCTGCCTGCCTCTCCACCTACTTGTGATCTCTGTCTGTCAAATAAATAAATAAAATCTTATAAAAAAAATAGAGAAATACATGAGGAACTCTTACTCCAGGTGGCAAGTTATACAAAACAAGGAAAGAAAACGGTGGCCAGAGGTTTGAATATTTACTGTATGTCAGGCACTGTGTTTTATGTTTTATTTACATGATCGGGTTGACTTCTTCCAAATGGGTTGATTTTCAAAAGAGCCATATATTGAAACATAAGTCCTGAGAAGTCTTTTCCAAAGTACCCTATAATTATTAAGGTAATAGCCAATGTCTTGGGAGAGGCAGGACCACAGATCCAGTGAAAGTAGAGCCTGACTTTTCCTAACTTTCACCCATATTAAGAATATCTGTGAACTTGTTAAGCTCTTCTTGACTTTCTCTGTAATTTCATCCCACACCTGTGGTGCCTTCAGAAGATGGAACCTCTCATGAGGTAGCCAAGCTCATTCTAAAAAAAAAAAAAAAACAAACCTGCCCACTCATACTGGCTGTGAAACAGGGTTTGAGTTTTTCTGCAACCCCCTTGTGCCGTCTCTGTCTCAATGTCTTGGTAACATTTAATGAGCAACCGGAGACCATTTTCCCTGACACCCGCCTACCGGGAGAACATACCTATTAAATACTCCATCTCCCTGCTGCTTTCAGGACATTTTTGCTGTTCTGAAAGGTATTGCCTTTCATGTCCATGCGCTGTGAAGTAGAAGCTGAGCCTGGCTGGCTGTCCAAGTTCCTATTCTGAAGTTATTATCTGGTACCCTGAGGCAAGAGTGGCTGGCAGCCCCTGACGGCAGCATCTGCACAGGGGCTGCAGGCGGCTATAATTGGCTTTCTTGCCTTTCACTCCCTGCCTTAATGAGGATAAGCCATGTTGGGCTTCACCCACCCACCACTTTTCAGTGGGACAGGTTCTCACCCCACACAAAGTCGATCAAGAAAACCCTTGGCAGTTTAGCAAGGAGTTCTGAACAGAACGAGTCCGCTGGAGGCTGAAACAAGTCTCCCTAGTGCAATGCGTAGCAGCTGTGGGATCAACAGGGGTTCATAAACATGGGGGTGAGGGAGCTTTGCCCTCAAGGAGAATTTCAGTCTCTAGTCCCTGTTCTTTTGCTTAGTAAGACCTGAGATCGTGGATGACCTATTTGCAGTACTCCTTGCTATATGTTTCATTCAATGCATTCACTGAGTTCTTGTCTGAAATTTTGTCAGTTTGGACACAGAGCTGATGGACCTACTATTTTAATAACAGAAAACACTAAGTGCTTACTGTGTGCCAACGAAGAATCTAAGAGTTTGAGCTTAATTAGCTTGTCTGTTGTTCAGAGTAGCCTTGTGAAGTAGGTACTATCATTATTTCATTTGTGCATGAGATTTTAAAAGTCTCCCAGTCACGTAGCTACTAGGTTATGGACCTATGACTCAACTTTAGGTAGTCTGCCTTCAGCACCAGTAAGTTTAACCACAGTGCCTCAAGATCAAGTCTGAGAACTATTGGTTTTCCAATCCCTGCAGCTAGATGCCCAGCATTTCTTACTCAGACATCCCCCTTCAGCTGCAGCTGATTGTACCGGGAATACATACTCAACACACGATATCCCAATCCAAGAATTTGGAATTAAGAAACAGACGTTAAGTTACTCAGATGGGCCCAACTTGAAGTTAGAGGATCACGTGGAGATCACGTTCCTGTTGAAGATGAAAATGCAAGAGGATCCTGAACTCACCTCCTCCTACCATAACATAGAACCTGTAGCTTAGAACAACTTCCTCTAAAACAAAACCACAAGAACAGCAAACTGGCTGAGGGATCCTTGCGCATCCAGCAGAAGGAGGAGGCTCACAATAAAGTGGGTAGGAGAGACTGGGGCACAAGCTCACCGTGAACTCCACTCTTGGTGCAGTAGTCCAGATGGAACGCAAAACCCAGAGTTTTGCCCTAAGGAGTGAAGAGTTTGAAGCCCACGTGGGACACCAACTGTTATGACCCGCACCTGGAAGCTGATCCCCCCACCCCAACATCTAGCTTTGAAAACCAACAGGGCTGCGACCCTGAGACCCACAAGGCTGCAACAATGTGAGATATGCCTTAAAGGGCTGGCAGGCTCCAACTCACCTGCCAGCGTGGGAACGGCTGAAGAGGGCTGCCCAACTTCGCGTGGGAGAAGCTTCTTGGCTTGTCTCAGAGCGTCCTTCTGAGGCTCAGGCTTCTGATTGGACCCACATTTCGGAACCGGCTGGGCTGCTCTCCAGACTGGCGGGTCCTGGCTTCGCGTCTCCCGCTGCTTCGGACCCTTTTTCTTCTTGAAAACCACCAGCAAGATGCTTTTGGGAAGAGAAACGAAACTGAATAAATAACATTCCAGAGGCAAGTTGCAGAAAAAGAGGGGATAGAAACCTCATTTTTATCAGCAAGAGAGTGAACATCCTTATTCCTAGAATATGGAAAAACATTATCGGGAGAGAAGAAAGTGCTACAGATGTGCAGAGAAAAATAAATAGAAGACTCTAAAATCCTCATTAACCTTCTTGAGAAACTGCAGTTTCTCAAAAGAGACTCAGCTGTGCTCTCTATACGTCTCACCATCAGGTTCCCTATGTTTTTACTGTAGACTTGTGATAAAGTCCTCTCCACCGTAAGCCCCGTGAAATAACTTCTGTTCCTGGCTGCCACATGATGACTGACCAAGATCTCCAGGATACACTTTGGTAAGTAGCTTCATTTTGTGCTATTGTTCTGTTCTCACGTTAACTCTCCAAGAATGAGAGAGAGAACCATGCTATCTTTAGTGGAATATTATGGTTTCAGATTTTGGTTTCCATATTTTAGCATGTTTCCGAGACCTTGGTTATTTGTGGCAACCCAGGGTTCATTTTCCTTATTACTGGCGTAGCCCCTCTCAGATTTTAGCTGGGGGATTTACCATCTTCATTTCAGTCCATCAGGTCTGAAAGGCTTACTGCTTAGTTCGAAGTGCTAAACTCATTGAGGATTCACATCTCCCTAACCCTGGGGATTTCTTGGAGAAAAGCAGATGACCTAAGTCAACTCAATCAGAGTGAAATCACAGTGAAAGTGTAGGAGTTATTAGGATAAAAATGCTCTCTTCTGACCGATAAAAGTAAATCACCAGGGAAGTGGCCCTGGGGTTGCCAAAGGCTACTTTTTGTCCCCCTCAATGGAAGAGTCTAAGAAAATAAGCATTCTAGGAGAAAGAAAGGATGGAGATATTGTTTAAGCCTCTGTAGGCAGCCATGCCGAAGCTGTATCTTTCCTGAGATTATTTCATTATAGGAACCAAGTGTTTATATAATTTCCTATACCAGTTAGGTTGGAGGAATATTCACATTATATTGTAACATGAGGAAAGATACGCATATACGTATGCATATCTTGGTCGTCTATCTCATCATGGAGAGCTGCACACCATATTTTCAACATTGGTCATCTGGGAGGGGGGTGGGGGTACTGCAGGTTGAGTTGGAGAACAGGAGGAATGTGGAGATAGTCGTGATGAATCATCACATGATGAGATCGGATTTATACAAAACCATTTGTAATTGCATGTGGATAGATATGGATAGAGATCTATGATAGTGTAATCAATGAAATGTTTTCAGTGGTTCTCTCTGGGCCACAAGACTTAAGCTGATTTTTATCTCTTTATACTTTAATGTATTTTAGTATTTTTTAACAATAAGAAAATATTATATTCAAAAGAAATAGCAGTTCTAGATGGCAAATAGGCAATGCATTGTCGTTCAGCATTTCTTAATTTTTAATCAACCTGACCACTAATTCTTCAATTTATTAATAGCTCTTTAATAATGTTTTAAAGTGACTCCTTGGGAAATATGTTGGTTAAAGCCTGGGTTCAATGATGTTGAATACGTTTCCTTTACAGACTGTCTTTAAGTATACATTGTAAATCTCTAAGAGAGGGATTGAGTATTTAGCAGTTCCCAAATTTATTGGACTATGGAATATTCTATGAGAGTAGTCTAATATAGAACACATTTTGGGAAACACAAAGAAAACAAAATAATAGCAACAAGAAGGAAGAAATATTAAGGCTTTTAATTCATATATCCTGTAGTCATATCCAAAGCAGATGAATTATGTGACATGTGATCTTGCTAGTTACTTCCTTTCTCATTCTTCATGGTCTCATTGGCCTCCCTCCCAGGGCCATTATGAGAGTCAACTGCGATAAATGTGATTACATACTGAACAAAAGCTTGTGAATGTGTATATTACCTATAGTATTTTTGTTTGTAATATATTTTCCCAAAATTCACAAAATACTGGAAATAAATGTATTTTTTATTTTTTAATACACTTCCCTATTGTGGCTGACACACACACATACACACACATAAACGCATGCTGAAGAAATATATTCTTTTTTTTTGTTCTAGTTTGGCAACCATTGTATTGTTTAAAAAAATTTTATTTGACAAAAAGATCACAAGTAGGCAGAGAAGCAGGTAGAGAGAGAGGAGGAAGCAGGCTCCCTGCTGAGCAGAGAGCCCTATGTGAGGTTCAATCCCAGGACCCTGAGATCACGACCTGAGCCGAAGGCAGGGGTTTAACCCTCCCAGTCTCTCAGGCGCCCAACCATTGCATTTTTTATGTGAAGCATAAAACATACTTTATTCTTACTAGGACTGAAAAGACAAAAATCCTTAAAGAGCTAGTCAACTTTCTGAATTAGTGAGGTAAAGGGCAGTGGTGAGCACAATTGTTTTGTTCATGTTTATTTAGATCAAACAGAAACTTACTTAAATGGGTTTAGTGGAAAAAAAGAGAGGGTAATTATTATAAAGATGTAGGCTGCTCTTCTAAACCAGGAACCAAGCACAAGAGGCAGCAAGTGGAACTAGACAGCTTGGGAACAAAGGCCAGCATTCTTTCGGATTCCCTGCATACTGTCTCCTTTTTACTCCTTTTCATTCTTCCCCCTCTGGAGAGCTTCCTTTGCTTTCCTATTCATAAGGCAGTGGAAGGCTGCTCCCCAGCATCTGAGTCTCCATTTCTTTAATCCAGGTGACTAAGGAAGACTCTGAACTCTGTCAGCCCCCGTTAAAAATCCCCAAAGGAATGGTTGTTACTGATCTGGTTCAGATCCACTCAGCCATAGGCATGTGGCAATATAGTAGAACACTTGGCCATCACCTATGCCCACCAATGTGACTCTGGTTGGCAAAGGGCTCAGAGAAGGCTGTTTGTGTCCTAGGCACTCACCCCAAAAGGGATCTTTCAGCTAATCTTGACTTTTCCTACCTCCTCCTCTGAGCTGATGGTACAGGTCTGTTAGCCTCTCCATAACCCTGCAAACCTGGGGAGTCTTGCCAAGATGGGGTCAGGATGGCAACAACAACCTGGATCTAGATTCTCTAGTTCAGATTTGCCCGGATATCTGTAGAAAATATGGTTGATTACTCTGGGGGAGGAGTAGTGACCAGCTGGTAAGAAAGGGGAATAATCCAACACCCATTTTCTTTTGTTTTGAATGTATTTTATGACTGTTGTTTTGGCAAAGGTATTAACAGTGTATAACATTTAAACTCATTTGTATTTGCTAACCTTCAAACCAAGCACATAATGTCACAGACATTTGTAGTTTAAAAAAACAAAAAACAAAAACAAATAAAGAAAACTCCAAAGTTGTGATTTGTGATAAGGGGCCTTAAGGTAAAATTTGAAATAAATCATCAATTATTCACACTTACTGGAATACATATACATTTATTGAATACTTAATATATGGCAGGCATTGTGGTAAAAGCCTTACATGCACTGTCACATTTGATCTTCACAATAATCTTTTGAGGTTTGTACCATTTTTATTCCCATTTTATAGATAATAAAACTAAAGTTAAGATATTCAGGAACTTACCTAGGAGCACACATGCAGTTCTTTGTGAATTGGAACCCAGGTTGGTTTGGGTCTAAACCTGGCCCTTATCTGGGTGTTCTAGTACCTTGTAAGTAAAAGTTCATTTTCAAATAACTGAAAGATGGGAGCTGATTGCTACAAAGGACAGTGACCTGGGACTCTGCAAGATAACGGAAAGTACTGGAGTGTATATGAGGCCATATGTGGTACTTGCTGCAAATTCATATACTGCCCCTGGCTACTCTCTCGCTGACCCAGCTTCTACAGAGGCTAAGATTTGGCAGGCCTGCCTTTAGAGGTTAAGCTCTGCTCTTCAGAAAGTTGACAGTTTCCCTCATTGCCACCAAGTAGGCTGGGGAAAGATTACAGTTTCCACTAAGAAGCTTCAGTACTAGATGATCCCAATTCAGAATCAAGTAATAGTGTAAAATAAAAACAGAGGAAGGAATGGCACCCAACTTAACAGTTCTATACTACGCAGAAAAGATGACTTAGAAATAAAACCAGATTCATTATATGAGGTTTAAGTCTAATGAGGTGAATCTCTGAGATGTTACCAACAACATTCCTAAAGAAGAATTAATGTCAGAGCATTATAATGTTGTTGTTTTTTTAGTGCTGTCTTCAAGCAGTCACTCGGGACATGAATCACTTTAAGGACTTTGTTCCATATAAGTAATTGATCTGTTACTTTAGTTCACAGTGAATAACATAAAATGTTAATAAACCTTAAAAACTTCAGAACTCATAGTATATTAAAATAATATATTTTATAGCCTACGGTATTTAGGAGACTAAATCACATGCACCATTATTTGTGTTTAAGTCTCTAATTGACCTGCTACAATTGCAGAAATCCAAATTCTATTTAGATGGATGTTCAATTACATATTTAAATAACTCTTAATGCCCACTATTTGCTTTTTTCCCTTTGATGAAATTATTAGTGTTTTAAGTTAAATGGACTTAGAAACATCTTATAATCATAAAGAAAATTGATGGTATACTTCTATTTTCCCCCTAAAAAATATACTAATTTAAGCCCACTGTGGTTTAAGTTTTGCCTTTGAACTGGGCACATATTAGATTTTTAAAGAGCCTATATTCAGATCTCCTGATGTGCTAAATAATGTATGAAATTGCCTCCTGATTATCTATGAGTAGATTATCTAATAAGTAGAAACTCCACTACTAATTTCATATGGCAGATAGAGATTTCTTTCTTCTTTTTTTTTTAATTCAAAAAGCAAAGAATCTCAGAAGAACTAAGTACTTTATTTACATTAAATAAATGCCAATCCAAATATAAATTACCTTTATGTTATCTTGTATTTGAACTGGAGTACCTCGAACTATCAATATTTGACTGTATGTTCAAGTGGCAGCCAAAATTTTTTTCTGTTTTGGAGCCTCTCCCACATCAGAAACTGTTTAGATACCAAGATTTTTACCCAAATATAATTTCTCCTAAATTTACTGTATTAACAAACTGGCTTCTTATATTTATCCCTAAAGTAAATGATGAGGATATCATATTATTTGAATGCACACTAAAATGTTTCTGGTACCAACTCAAATGTGGTGGCAAGCGGAGGTTTGCCCTAAAATGTTAAGCAATTCTCAGATACCAGAATTTAATTTACTGACACTGTCTACCTGAAGATAACATCTTATTCCATAGGTAGAGGGTTCAGTCCTACAAAACTGTTCCCTGACCCAACTTCAGAAGCCAGTCACAAGTCTGGGTTGTTTCTTGGTACTTCTGACGAACTGGCTGTAAATCATAGGTTCCTACAACCTCCTCCTCGGGTTTGGTTAATTTGCTAGGGTAGCTCATAGGACACAGAGAAACATTTTACTCACTAGATTACCTTTTTTTAAAATAAAAGGATATAGCTCAGAAATAGCCAGATGAAGAGATGCATAGGACAGAGTTTGGGGAAAGGACAGGAAGCTTCCTAGCATGTCCATGTGTTCACCATCCAGAAACTCTCTGATCCTGACCTTTGAGGTTTTATGGAGGCTTTATTACATAGGCATGATTGATTACATCTTTGACCATTGGTGAGAGAACTCAACCTTCAGCTTCTCTCCCTATCACAGAGGTTGGAGGGTAGAAGGCGAAACAGAGAAAGTTCCAGCCTTTTAATCACAAGGATGGCTTATTGGCAGCCAGCCTCCATCCTTAGGTGACTTCCAGACTTTACTTCATTAACATAACAAAGGACGCTATTGTTGCTTTCAGCATTTAGAAAGTCCCAACCATTTTAGGAGCTCTATGCCAGAAACAGGGATGAAGACCATATATATATGTTCCTTATTATAAATCACAGCATCCAAATATATGTATACATATATATGTGTATGTATATTATAAATCACAGTCTCTCTCATGCACGCATACATACACATGTGCACAGACAGATTGAGTCCCTTGACAAAGAGGCTTTGACTTTTAACCCCCCTAATGTATTGGATAATTCAAAGCTATTGTTAAACAAAATACAACTGAGTAAGTTTGAAGATCCTTTTGGCTTTGTTTAATGGTTTGTGAATTAGGCAGCATTCCATTTTAACAGATAGAAAGGAACTACAAGGAGCTGTACACAATGGAAAGCTTCTATAGGCACATGAGAGCAGGACAAGATACTATAGCAAATAGTATATTACTTCAGGCAAGGACACCTTCCTTTGGGAGAAGGCGGATGTTTACTAGGCAAATTACTTCACTAGTGCCGATCAGGTAGTTTCAGATTGACTGGTTAAAGGTCACATTCCTGGGAGAGACAGAAATTGCACTTAGGTTAGGTATAAAGTCTTGGTTTGCTGATGTAACACAAACAGCACAGGTAACTCTGTTTGGGGCTTGTTTCTTTCTTTATTATTTTTTTAAATAAATTTTTAAAAGATTTTATTTATTTATTTGACAGAGAGGTCACAAGTAGGCCAAGAGGCAGGCAGATAGAGAGAGAGAAGGGGAAGCAGGCTCCCTACCCAGCAGAAAGTTGAGATGTGGGGCTTCATCCCAGAACCCTGAGATCACGACCTGAGCCAAAGGCAGAAGCTAACCCACTGAGCCACCCAGGTGCCCTGTTTTTAAGACTGATTTGAGGCTTGATATTTATAGCCTTCCCGGAAAAATGTCACCTTACACTTTCCTAACATGCTTTGGATTTAGCCATTCTTAAATTAGTGATTCCAAGTTAATTAGAAAATAGACTCTTATGAAAACTTGTGGGTAGACTGATAGGAGGACTCTGCTCTATGACTGAGAGCAAAATGAATGTCCCTATAAAAGATGGCTTTATTTTGACAGTGTATTCCATAGAGAACACAGAGTCATTCTTCAGTTGCAAATCTAGGATTCTGTCACTGAAGCCACAGTGGCTAGTGGAGCGTTGCTATCTCTTTTCACAGATGATACTACCGTGAACGCTGGGTGAACTACTGGATGACTTCCTATTTTCCTTCAGGAAACTTAAAAGCAAAGCATATCACCTTCTTACTGTTAATCTTAATAGACACTGCCAATTTATCTTACCAGCAAAAGATGGGTTTATTTGGGAATAAAAGAAAATTGCAATCTGGGACAGATAAGCTGTGGCAAGACCATATGCAAGTTGCGGGGGTGGAAGGAGCAGGGGAAGGAAAGGAACATTTTTTTTTTTTTTTAATGGAGAAAAGGGTTAAGTTGGGAAGGCTGTTGTGAAGTAAAAGTCCATTGGAGTAAACTGGAGTTCACAGTGCAGTATCTTCTCATTGGCAGAGCTGTTGCCCAGGGGAGTGAGGAAAGCATGTCTTCCTCTGGCTGGAGCGGTAGAGTAGTATGCAGGTATGAGGTCAAGAGTGTGTAAGGTCAAGTTCCTCTTTTCCTGCAGGCTCTGCAAGCAACCAGGAGTGACTGGTAGGGTGTGAGAGCTCTCCCTGCTGGCTGCCCCACTTCATTTTAAGGAACTTCCCATTACTGAATTTCACAAGACCTTTTTATGTACCAAGGTTTCCTTAGCCATGTCTAAACTCAGAAGTTGCTAGTTTATAGTTCACTGTAAGTGTACTAGATACAGGTGAAAGTGTTACCTAAGAGAACTTGTGCTTCCTAATACAGAAAATGAGACACAGCTTGATTTTAATATCTGGAAAGAGAGGTTCACATTATTACATTAGCACATCAGTAATCGAACAATGAGTAATTTGACTTCTTTGCTGGTCAGTTTAACAAACTCAATCTTTTTCCAATGTCTGCCCCCACCTCCATGTACACACACATGTTTTGGTAGAATTTCTTTAATATCTATGATTCTTGCCCCCCCCCCTTAAAAAAACAAACAACAGCAGAAGCTACTACCAAATAGAACCTAGGTGAAAGAATTAGGAGAAAGGATGAACCAAAAGTTAGCAAATAAATCCACTGGTGAAGTGAAATTTGTTTCTTTTTAAATGCTGAGCCTTTCCAGTACGGGATCCAATATCAAGGAAATTGGTTCATTTATTATATGGGAAGCTCACTGTATGATTCTCTTATTTCTGTAAGAGGACTCAGAAAGTGAAAAGACACAGATCAATAATGCAATTAATAACCACTGTTTTCATTTAGGAAATTGTAAAAGGAGGAGTCTTACACTTTTGACACTTCAGAAGGTAGAGTCATCAGATTAAATCTTTGATAATGTTGCATCTGACAGGAAGACAGATTCCCCTTCTAAAACATGTTCTAGTGGAGAAAGGATAAGTGATTTTTACTTTCCTTCTCCTTTCCCAAACCAACAAATATCCGTCTGTAGCTAAGAAACCATCAATGACATGAAATTTTCCCACCATGACCCATAAGAATAATACATTTTCTTCTGAATATTTGCATAGAGGTTGTTCCACCTGAAGGGTGAGGCCCTGAAAGACACAAAGAAATCCTATAGATAATAATAGTAAAAGCACTTAATAAATGCTTTTGCGGGATGCCTGGGTTGTTCAGTGGGTTAAGCCTCTGCCTTCAGCCCAGGTCATGATCTCAGGGTCCTGGAATGGAGCTCCACATTGGGATCTCTGCTCAGTGGGGAGCCTGCTTTCCTCCACCCCCCACCCCACCTGCCTCTCTACCTGCTTGTGATCTCTCTCTCTCTCTCTCTTTGTGTCAAATAAATAAATAAAATCTTTTTTTTTTAAATGCTATTTGCCAGGCATTTACATCATGATTTTTGTAGTTGAAAGTAAGAAGAAGAAACAGGGAATTTGTGGGCTTATATCAATGAAAATCCATGGCTGGAATGGTGTAAAAAACCAGTGAACCAAGAAAACAAATGATGTGCCAAGTGCTAAGGTCCATCTCAAACTTTATTGGGGATAGAAAGGTGGGGGATTGAGATGGCCTTGGCAGCTTGAGCTTTACATCTTTGATTTGAGTCTAATGGCAAATGCTACTTTCCCACAATTAGGGAATCCCTTCCCACAGCTAGGGATTAGTGGTAATGGGCTCTTTCACCTAGATGTGATCATTGTATTGGTCCCTGAAGCAAGTAGACAATATGATAGAATGAAATTATTAGTTTATACCTAGCTGACATGCTTCCCCCCCTGGAAGAAGTGGTTGGGATCTACCTGAAACTTACAGACTGAGAACGAGGAATGGGTGATTTCCCAGAGTAAAATCTGGGACTTAATGGTAGAAATAGGTTAAATAGATGCTGAAGGTCAACACATGTGTTAAATGTTTATAAAATATCTGTGGAAACACTAATTTATTTAATCCTTACAAAAACCCTATAAAAGAGTTTGCATTATTATCCCCATTTTATGGATAAGATAGCAGAAGCAAAGGAGTTAAGGTCCTATAACAGGTTTGTGGTAGACCTGGGCTCTAAACTCAGGGCTATCTGTCTGCACAGCCTGGACCTTAACCTCTTCTTCACATACATCCCTGAAGGACTAGCATTACCCTGAATAGCTTGGAAGCAGGAAAGCTGTGGTATCCTCGGACTATTTTTGGCCAGGGCCTGAATCAGACTGCTGGAGGGCAGGGTGTATAGATCTGTGTGTTGCAGGGCTAGCTTTGTGGCACTGCATTTGAGTGCAGTTAAAATTAAAATCAAACATTTGTTTAATTAAGGAATTAATGACCCCATGCAAAGCTGTCATCCTTATAACAACGAGGTCATAGACTCAAGAAACATGACTAACACTTAAGGTCGCCTTACACCTGCCAGACTAGAAATGGGCAAGTATGACACTCAGAGTGTTTGATTACTCTCCTTCAGTGGGTTAAGACCTCAGTAAAACCATGGCATTCTAATAAACAGGGCAACATGTTTGTCACACTGGCTCAGAAGGACGTTTTGGTATTCTTTAGGACTATGGGGAAAAAATTTAAATGAAGACCAGCGTAGCGCACTAAATCAGAAACTGTTAAAAGGGTGGCAGTTGAGAACCTAAACCACACACAGTCTCAGCCTGGACACTGAGGAGACAAAGCCATACCCCGTTATCTATATGGGCATCACTTTGCTGTTCCTCTATCTTTATTAGTATGCCTTGTCTTTCCACAGTTCCTCTTTCCTTGAAAATGTTCAGTTGTTCAGTACAGGAACCTCACAAAAGACCTATGAACTCTTCAACAGACAGCTTGTACCCTGAGATTATCTTTGAATTCCCCTCTTCAAAATACTCAAAATACTTGTCTTTCCACCATTATTGAACTATTCTATCTTGATTCTTACCAAATCCTAATCTAGTTTCTGCATTGAAAGCCCCACCATAAACCAGACTCTGGCTCCCAATAAATCTGACATTACTCTCCCACTTTGAGAGAGTCAAGGCTCTGCAAGGTGGGTTTCTCCCTTCATTCATCTGGGAAGTTGTCATTTATGTCCTCCATAACAGGGATTTTCAACATAGGGGAGTCAGTTTTGTCTCCCGGAAGACATTTGGCTATGTCTGGAGATTGGCAGAAGGGTAGGAGGGTAGCAGCAGCTGGCATCTAGTGGGGAGAGGTCAGAGGTGCCGCTGAACATCTACAATGCATAGGAAAGGCCTCTGTAACAAAGAACTGTCCAGTGCAGAATGTCAGTAGTGCCAAGGATGAGAAATCCTGGTCCATAATGATTTGTGGTACTTCTGTCCATTCTAGATGAGTCTGCTGTACTTTAGGCTGTCTCTACGAATAAATATGCTATCCCAGGCACTAATGCGGTGGTGAACTATAGGTGACTCATTCCTAGTCTCTAGCACTTCTCCATTCTGTTCTCAGAGGGGCTTGGTTGTATCATCAGAAATTTTGAAGTTGAGGAGACCTCTAGGATGACATCCTTCAAGGCCAATAATGAAATTTGGAGCAGTAGGAAGGACACAGAAGTTAGCAGAACACCTGGATTCTCACTTCAGATCTGTTACCAATTGGGAGAAAGTCATTTTGGTGACATAGTCTCTATATATAGAAATGAGGGCTTTGTTACTAGTGACTTTCAGAACCCCTGTTGGCTTTGTATCTTAGGGCTAAGATAAAAAGAATCCATGGTCTAATGACGCCCAGGGCTCTTGCTAAGTAGTTGTAGGCTTTCCTCTGTGAGTTGGAACACACCAGAGGATTCTCTGAAAGTTAATATAACTGGTAAAAGAGAAGACACAACACTTATGTGTGTGACCCTGTTTTTGTAAGTGTACCTGAGGTTTCTTTGCTTCGGTATATATTCTTGGTCAAGCGTCCCACCCTAAAATTGTAAAGGTCTCTTTTCAGTCATATGAACTATTATATATGCAGTTTAACAGGCTCAATTCCCAAACCCACCTCTGTCTACCCTAGCACACATGTCAAGATGCATCCTAGCTCCTTGATTGAGACCTACTGGGATGGCATATTCAAGAATGCATATTTTCTCCTCCTTCTCTCCTCCTTGGTAGAACTAGTCCTTTTCTGCCCTCTCAGTATATTTTGAACATGTATTTGTCACAGTTCCAGTTAGCTTCCTCTTTGGTGGGGTGTTAGGTAACAATAAATAAGTAAATAAATAAATATCACTCTTTTGCAAACTACCAAAAGCTGTTTCAATTTTCTGGTGATGAGAATTTCATATGAGGAGAAAGAGAACTTTTTTTTTTTTTTTTTTTTGGAATGGGGGTGGGGACACTTTAATGAGTATTTATTTGATTATGCCAAAGTGATGCCCAGAGGCTGTTTTGGAAACAAAGTAGAGAAAATAAGAAGGTAAACTGTTCTATAGTGTCAACTGAAGTGTTGGCCTCCCTGGGTAAGGAAATTGTTACAATATCATTTGACTTTGGGTTCCTACTGAGCAGAGTGCAAATGAGAGATGGAGAAGGTGGGAGAGAAAATTCATTGTTTTGCATGAAAGTAGGCTACAGAAAAATATGTGCTTCCTGGGCTAGTGAGAATAGAGTTTATGTGTGAAAAGACATGTAAGGGACGGAACAGATAGAGGATTTGTGGGAAAACAACAACAACAACAACAACAAACAACAACCTATGGCTGATTGGTCAAATCAAGGAAAGAATACTTAAATCTGATATGGGGTGTTCAGTCTTCCCTTCTGGCATTGTAATTTTGTCCTGGAAGGAATTTTGGACTTCTCTACAACCTAGTGGCTAATGAACATTGGTGGTGCTTGAAGAAGTGAAGGAAGAGCTTTGTCGCAGATGAGTCAGGAGAAAAAATAAATAAAATAGAAGCATGGGGTGGCAATTTTGAGATGGCCAGAGTGATGGGAGAAAAGGTTGGAAGTGGAAGTGTGTCCTAAGAGGTGAAAAACAAGAGGGGTGGTGCATTTTTTATAACAATGGTCCAAAGAACTTGAGGAGGGCACTGGAATTAACCAGTCACATAGCAGAGCGAAGTCAATTGTTTTTTTTTTTTTTTCTTAATTAAAGAGAAGGAAACCTCCACAATACTAGGGCACTATTATGGTGGCTTTTGCCTCCTTTCTTCTTTGCTTATAGGACTCAAGATATAGTGTATGCTAGTGATTGTTTGCTGAGAAAGAGATGAATATAAAAACAATAAGACTGAATTTCCAGGATGTCCACACAAAACGAACAAATCTTTTTAAAAAGTTTTACAGAAGAAGGAAAAGAGTTTTGTTCAAGCCCAAGTTGGGACAGCTTCCCGTGATATATAATCTTTACAAAGAAAAGAGTCCTCCAAGGGAGGAACATTTGGTGCAGGATTATATATATATATTTTTTATGTAAAGTGTTAGAAATCATTATGACAAAGGACATTCCAAAAGTTACGTACTCTATTTTCTGTTTTTAGTATATGACTTTAATCTTATGGGAAACAGGGATGTTTCTTTCTCTTGTGTTCAAAATGCTCCTTTTTGGTTTTCTTTAATGAAGCAGATGTACAATGTATGTTTGAGGCAGAGAAAGAGCCCATGCTTTGAGTTTTAACAAATCATTTTGACCTTGGTTAAAAATATTACTTCCCTCAGAGCCTAGGAGCAGGGCCCACCCACAAACATTGAATATTGAAAATTTCATTTTATTGAAGACTATCTTCATCATTAAAACACTGTCTAGGGACATCTGGGTGGCTCAATCAGTTAAGCGTCTGCATTCAGCTCAGGTCATGATCTCAGGGTTCTGGGATCTCGTCCCACATCAGGCTCCTTGCTCAGCAAGGACTTTGCTTCTCCCTCTGCTTGCCTTTCTCCCTGATTGTGCGCTCGCTGTCTCTCTCTCTCTCTCCCTCTGACACATACACACAAAAACCCCAACCAAACAAAGAAAAACCCGCTGTCTGTAGTGTGACATTGTTTCTTTAGACCAATTGGCCATGTACATAATTGATTGTTTTCAGGAAATCAATCATAATAAGGAAATAGGGAGGTACAAGTAGGTATTGACATTTACTTGCCAGGTTTTCAGACCTCAGAATGGAAGAAAAAGAATAGAATGGAAATAATGCAAAAAGCAAAGCAGAGACTAAAGAAAAACAAGACAATTACATTCTGGGCTGATTTCTTGGCCATCTCCTGGACCAGTAGGAAAGTAAAAATTTTCTCAATTATATAAAAGGACTTTCCTGGGGTGGGTAAGTCAAGTGAATGTCATCTTTAAAAACAATTTTAAAAAATCAGCCACAGTAGCAAAGAAAAAAATGATGTATGCTTGCCAGAAATTGGCTGACAAACTACATCCTGGATTGGATGCAGTATAAAATTATCAAATTTATATTTTGCTAGTGTGGCAAAACCTGACAGAGACCAATTTAAGCTAATTTACATCAGGTGAATTGCTAACCAGCAGCTAATTACTAACCACCTAACAAAATTAAGACGTTTGGCTCCTACATTATCTGTGTTTCATTTTACTAGAACTTTAACAGTTAAATACCTGTAGATATTCCCTATTTGAACATCATAAGGGAAGGGCCCATATCTTCTGTGACCTCATTATTTAGTTCGGGATAGTAATATTATAGCCTACCAGCTAAGCCTATCTGGACTCCTGTTTTTGTAAACATTTTATTGGAACACAGCCAAGTCATTCATTTACTTATTATCTGTGGCTGTTTTGCAGGACAAAGGTAGAATTGACTAGTTGTGACAGAGGTTGTACGGTCCAACAGACCTAGAATATTTATAATCTTGCTCTATACAGGAGATGTTTTCCAAGTCCTGGTCTAGTTTCTCCCTTTCCTAAGTTTGGTTCATTGACCACGGCCTCACCTGGGACCTTGTTGGAACTATAGCTTCTCAATCTTTAACTCAGATTGATTATACTAATATCTTTATTTTTAGGAAATCCCCAGGTGATTCATGTGAAGTTTGAGAAGGTATGATCAAGAATAAAGTCTGGGTCTTAGTAGATCCCCCCAAATAATTAAGGTTTGAGTAACTAGTCGATATACAATCACTAAACTCAATTAATAGATGTTCTTATTTACTGTGTATGATATTACCGACCCTTGGCTAAGTCTGGAAAAGGAGCCAGAGAAATTGTTCTTGTCTTCAAGTATTAAAATTTATTTAGGATAGTAAAGTAGCCGATGTGAAACAGAGAATATTAGAACACAGCACACATGATACTATGCTGATTGTATGTTGCAAATGTAAGTGATGAAGCAGAAATGATACTGGAATCTGAAAGAAACTGAAAAGTGTGTCAGATACAAATGGCTTTGGGCTGACGAGTGTGGTGTCTCTTGGATATGGCTCATAAACACAAAACTGAGGAGTGAAGTCCCTTTGTTTATCCAAGGGCTTTTTTGAATTACAAAGATGTGATGGAATATGCTCAAATAGTTCCAAGGCTCTTACTGACGTGGATAAATGCATGAGTACATGTGTTTGTATGGCAAGTAAATTAGGCTGTAAATCAAGGAACAAAAGATATAACCAAACATTGCAGCAGTTAAAATGTGACAAGAAATACCTGAACAGCCTCCAATGAGTTAATTGATAATGACAAGGTGAAACCTGTTAAAAAAAAAAAAAAAGTCAAGAGACTCCAAATGCAGTCACTTGCAGTCAGTCCTATGTCAGCAAAACCAAGACTTCCACCTAATTTGATTGTAGTTTCAGCCTCTCCCAGGAATGTAACCTTTAACTAGTCAACCTGGAATTGACCTGGTCAGCACCAGTGAGGTAATCCACTGGATATACTCTTTCTGCCCCCTATAAGAAGATGACCCTGTCTGAAACAATCCACTCTGCTAGAAACTACCTTTCCTGCCCCCTTCTGCCTATAAAAGCCTTTCATTTTGTACAGCTTTCTGGTGATCCTTTCTATTTGCTAGATGAGATGCTGCCCTTATTGAATAAAGCCAATTAGATCTCTAAATTTACTCAGTTGAATTTTTTTTTAACAATTATATATCTACAGTAGAATTAGCTATGGTAAACCTTATTTTTTCCCATGTCAAATGCTAATTTCATAAGAGTGAGGCAATTACAAAGTCATAATCCTGCTACCTTTTTTTTTTACATTGAGTAGTTTGTAAGCACTTAATTTATCAGTCTGATGTCAAGTCTTTTCCTAGAAGTATAAATAACATTTCCAGAAAATTCAGATGCATTTCATTTCTCCAAAGATTATCCTCGGCTGTTTACAATAATAATATTCAAGGAAAACATTACACTCAGTCTTTAGATAAGGAGGCCCCCACTGAAGGCACCAAGACTGCGGTTTTCCATTTAGATTTTCAATATAAAAAAAAAATACTGATCAGTGTAGCCTCCAGTGGACTTTCTGAATTGAGAAAACAAAACAAAACATTGCTTTCATAATCACAGTGGTGGGAAAAAGTCATGGGGTACAGGTGGTAAGACAAAATTGATTCTTAACTACTTCTGTGGATTTGACAGTTCCAGCATTTGGATTCACAGACTTCCATGTCCTCAGATTTAACATTCCAAGATTCTTTGGGGCACTCAATGTGAATTGACTCTAGTTTTATTTGCCATGAAAACACTAGGACTGAAGCAGCAAAGAAAGGGAGTCAATGTTTATAAATGAGGAGTGGGTTTTTACACTGTAACTATTAAAATCAGGACAGGGGCTACACCATGTCATCATGCTTCAGTTTGATTTCTGTCCCTGAGCCTTACTCCAACTGTGTGTGTGTGTGTGTGTGTGTGTCCGTCCATGTGTCTGTGTGTGTCTGTTTGTCTCTCTAGGGGCTTTGGGTCCAGAGTTGAATATGGTGGGCTGAGACTCCTACGTTACTCTTATGGCTTGAGTTTTCAACTCAGAGGGTATGACCTCAAGGTGACTACCAACAGTTAGAGATTTAGGATCTTGAATTCAGGAGGGGATCCAAGAGGTCTCCTCCTACCATTAGCATCTGCGTTTCTTCCCCGCTGTGTTTGAAATCTGAAGAATGAATGGGTTGTGAATGGGGAATCATGTCTTGTAACTCCTAGCAAATATCGTTACCCACACAAAGCAAAGTCTGAGTATTTGGGGGTACTGACCCAGAGTTTGGTAGTGCAGTGTCATGGGGAGAACACTAGATGAATCTGAACCCTAGATTTCTGATCCTGAGGACAGTAAAACCATCCTTTCTTACATAAGCCAACTTTGCTTTTGGGTGTTGGTTTTCTTATCTGTGAAATTAAGATTGTAGATAAAATGCAGAGGTCCCCAAAATGGCTATTAGTAGAATCACCTGCGGGGGGGGGAGGGGTTAAAGATACAGATCCCTTGGCCTCATTCTACCTCTTTATTGATTTACTAGGTCTAGGTAGGACTCAGAAATCTATATTTTCAAATGTTCCCAGAGCGTTCTGACTTGCAGAAGCACTTGGGAACCCCTGAACTGATGACTTTCATGGTTTATTTTATTGATTAAAATCTGCATGTGATTATAGTGAGTTCAGTGGGCCTAATGAGTGTAGTTTCTATTCCCGTTATGCTCAGTTCCATTCCTGACCTTTTCTTTATTTTTTTTTAAAATAGAAGTTATTTACTCATTTAAATAACCTAGTTCTTAAATATTCAATATCATATTGCAGTTCAGACATTGTTTGACTTTCTTATCACCAAAGAAATTAAAGAATGAATAAAACGTGGTAGCTATATTATCCTGATTACAAAGTAGCTATTTTCTATACAATTATGTATTCTATACAATTCTGTATCTTTTCATTTTTTTAAAATTTAGTTTTACTTTTTCAGTGTTCCAAGATTCATTGTTTATGCACCACACCCAGTGCTCCATGCAATATGTGCCCTCCATAATACCCACCACCAGGCTCACCTATCCCCCCACTTCCCTCCCCTCCCCTCCAAAAATGCTGATTGGGTGCGTAATATGAGCCAGGCACTGTTTTAGGCATGGGTTATAGCTGTTAATAAATGGACCAAAACTCCTGTCTTGACTGAACTTGTAGTCTACTGAATTTAGCTTCCCTACACAGAGAGTCTATGCATAAATTATAGACATTGGCATTCTGCCACCAAATACTCTTGGCCTGTCTCTTGCTTACTTGTTTTTACCATGATTTGATTTCGGATTCTTTCCATTCTATTCTCCCTATTTTCTAGTGATTTTGTTTTTCCATGACTGCTGTGGAGCTCTCTATCTATCATTCCCAGACTAAACTTATGTTTTGAGGCTTTTCCTAAGCTTCTGCTTCAGGGGGCTCTACTTTCTCTAAGTCTATGTCTACTGAGTGAAGCAATTAATCATATTTTCAAGTGTTAAGAGATATATAAGGTAAAAAACTATATAAATCAATCTTACCTATGGTTTAGGCAAAAGAAATGTCAACTCAAACATACAAACCCAAAAGTAAATGTATTGTCTCAGATAATGTAAAAGTTCAGAAATTGTTTGCAGTGATAGCTTGATCTGGGTGATCAAAGAATGCTTCAGGAATCAGCTTCCATGAATCTCTTGACTCTTCCCCTCTGAAACTCAGTTTTCATCCTAGGAAGACTCCTTCCACATGGTGATATATTGATGGTCCAAAGACCACCCCCAAGTTTGATGATATTCCAGGAGGACTTAACAAGTCTCAGCATCTCATCATCCTCAAGGCTATGATTTATTATAGTAAAAAAATACATAGCAAGATCAGCAAAGGGAAAATCCACATGAACAAATTCCAAAGGAAAACAGCGCTCATGTTTCCAAGAGTTCTGTCCCAATAGAATCATATAGGATGCACTTGATTCCCCCCTCAAGTTGTAATAATACATGTGAAATGTTGCTCATTAGAAACTTAAAAACTCAAGCTCTGTGAGGAGGTGGGAGGCAGCATGTAGGCATGCTCTGCCTAACCTGCACTAAAATTCCAGGCTCCCAGAGGAAAGCAGGTGTTGAGGATACACTACATTGTTTTTACAAACAGTTGAAACACCAGGAGCCACTTTCATCCATTAAAACAGTGTGAGCCCTCTGAAATCCAAGTTCCCAGATGCATTCTAAATGTCTAGGGCCAATGTGGCAAACAGGCCTAAGAATAAGAAGCCTCAGGTCTGCCATGTTAATTTTTTTTTTTTAAAGATTTTATTTATTTATTTGACAGAGAGAGCAAACACAGGCAGAGAGGCAGGCAGAGAGAGAGAGAGAGAAAGAGAGAGGAGGAAGCAGGCTCCCTGATGAGCAGAGAGCCCGATGCAGGGCTCAATCCCGGACCCTGAGATCACGACCTGAGCTGAAGGCAGTGGCTTAACCCACTGAGCCACCCAGGCGCCCCTGCCATGTTAACTTTTTTTCTGCACAAGTGGTAGCAGTGATTACCAGCAGTTCTATGTCTGTAGTTCAGCCCCTCCTCCAAAAAGATACATTCTTTTTCTAGTAAATCTAGAAAAGTCTTTATGTTAGAGCTCCCCAAATCCAATTTCTCTTCTCCCTGGGCACAGGGGAAGGCTGCATTTACCAGCCCCTCCCTCAGTCAGCCATGAGGTAGTGTTCTAGAGCAAAGGTGAGCAGAGCTGATATGTGTCACTTCCACATTAGCCACATGCAATTCTCCGTGTTCTTTCCCTTCTTAAATCCGGCTTGAGGCTCATGTGATAACTTTGGTTATCAAGTGTTGAAGGTGGTGGTACCAAAACATGGATAGAGCTTGAGTCCCTGAATTACTACTTTGGAAAGAACCACTCACCAAGAGGAATACCCACTTCAGACTTCATTTGTACAATAAGATTTAGTTAACACGAATCGTTCTACATTTTTCGTTAGTTTGTAATAGCAGTTAATGTTACCTTCTCTAATGCATTTGGGAATCCCTATTAGTGGGCGGATTCAGGTGACACAATGCTCCTAAAACAGTTATTGTTTCTCTAGGTGTATATGTTGGGGTGTTTCTCTCATGAGCCAGGTCATGTGCTCATCGCTTAAGAAGGCTTTATCCTTCTCAAAGCACCTGGAATGAGTAGGATTGAACAAGGAGACTATGTTTCCAAAAGATCATTGGATTGTGTTAGATAAAAGGGACAATTCAGGGCAGGCTAAACAGAAAGTATCTAACGTATAAATTATACATTGTCTAAGTCCACTGAAGTTTAAGCTCTGTTCTACCCTGCAGCCCTTAGCAACTCTGGCATTCAGTGAATGTGTTGGATAGAAGGAAACGAGAATATCAGCTCAGAAAACCTTGTCTTTGCCTCAAGTGCAGCATTATGTAAATGAATTAGAATTTTCTCAACTCTCTCTCTCTCTCCCTTTGCCCCTGTTCGAGCATAACCTAAACTGTGCTTTAAACCAAGCATGGATTTAATGAGCCAACACAAGTCCCCTTGCAATCTGTTTACATTCTGGCTGTGTCTATAGAATATTCAGATCCTCTGTGTCCTTTGACCTAAGGAATGAAGACCCAAACATGGCAAACAACTACAACAGCAAATTATTTATAGTGACAAACCTAATGGTGGTATATAGAACAGTTGACGAAAATATGTGTTCTAAAAACTCCTGGTTTAACTTGTAAAAATTATTTATCATTAATATATGACGAAGAGGAAAATGGTAGCCATTTACAAACTCAGTGCTATAGGGAAGTACTATGAACATGTTAGCCTGTTTTCTACTAGTCCTTAATTGTGTGTGTATGTGTGTGTGTGTGTGTGTCTTTATTGTTGTGTTCTATAACATCTGGGAATTAATGCTGGTATTGCCTATTACCAGAAAATTCTGATTGTTCTAGGACCTAACAACTAGCTATCTTAGATTTCAAACTATGGTACAAAAATACTTATTTTCCCTTCCTTCCTGGAAGCTTTTCAGATGATATTGAATTCCTTTAATGAGGTACTCAGGTGTCCTCTCCAAGCTTATCTTCCTTTTCTACCTTTCCATCTTTCTTTTCTCCAAAGAATACTCAGGATTCTAATCCTTTGATCCTTTTCTCTTCTCTTGCATCCATATAGCTTCTTCCTGAAATGCTCCCTTGAGGGAACTTGGAGGACAGCAGTAAATAGTCAGTTTTTTGAGAAGGGCATCTAAAAGGTGAACACATCAGATAAAAATAGGACTTATCTCCTAAGTTTACTTTTCAGTAATCACACATAAAGCATATAGAATAGTGCCTAGCCCATTGCAAGCACTTGGCTGCTATTATTAATGTTGCTCTAACTGTTGATTTCCTTTTATAATAATTTGAATGCATTATTGTTTTAAAGGCTCCCTCCCCCTATGTGATTGACAGTGATAAGACAAGGTGGTAAAGAGGTCAGAAACTATTCTGCCATGCATTTATATTTCTACACATTTCAGTTCACACTGAATATAAAAAATGTATTTCATGCATTTATATTTAAAAATTTTTATGAGCATTTTCTCATGTCCTTAAAAAAGCTCCATGTGAAGTGACAAAAGCCAGCAACATTGGAGTTTCAGATATGTAGATAGGACTCTGAATTCCTTTCAGTTTGAGGATCAGAGATTCTCTACTCCAGGCAATAAGGATCCATTCAAGAATTACTCTTTACCTCAGCTTAATGAAAAACCCAAAACTTTGTTCATTTAATTCATTTTTGCTTTTATTCATTTAATATTTATTGAGCTTTTTTTAAAAATTGAGCTTTTATTATAAGTACTATATCGTAGGTACTAAGGATATTAAAAGGAGAAATTTAAATGTGGCTTCTGCTCCGTGAAGCTTATATTCTGGAGAGAGAGTCATCAAATAATTATATAAATATATGGTATAGTCTGCAATGAAGGAAAAACATGGAGTAATAAGAGATAATACTTTGGGGACCTTATCTAGCCTTAGAGCTGTAATCAAGATGAAAGTGGGTGGTAAGGAAGGAGACTTTAGAGAATTGTCTCCAGGAAAAGATATGTGAATTAAGAGTTGAACAATGAGTAAGTATTAAGCAAAGAAGTGTTGGGAGAAGATTTCAGATTGAGGGAAGAACATGTGCAAAGGCTGTGAGGTGGGAAAGAGAAAACCTGTTTGGACAACTGAAGGATGGCCTGGGTTTATGTATCAGAGACAGAGATATTGGTAGGTGAGGGGGATGCATGAAGAGGAAGAGTCCTTCTTAGCTGTGTAAGGGATTTTTGCACTCTGTTCTCAGAACAATAGAATTCTCTAAACGGTTGGAACCAGAGAGTATATACGTGTAAGACACTATCAGCAGAATTAAGAAGAGAGCGATCCGTTTGCTCTGAGATTATATAAGTCATATTGGGCACAAAAGGTTATGTCCAATATTTTACAAATTCTATAAGAAACTATAAGCATACACATGAACTGGCTAGCCACACAGACATATACAAACATACACCCCGACACACATACACAAAACCCTGTCATTATAAAACAGCATGCAGGGGGAACAGTTGGGAACTTGTATGGATCAAAAGTCTGATTGGCCTCTTAATTATGCCCTTAATGAATCTAAGAAAACAAAATTAGTATTGCTTAATAATTCTTACTAGACAAAATATTGTGATATCTGGAGTCATTTGTGGGAACAAGAGAACATAATTTAGTGGGATGCTCAATGATGAACAAAGTTTGGGAACAACCAATACACAGTGGGAATCGTGTTGGAGAAGGAGGTTGAACAATATTAGGGATTGAGTCTTTTAGGTGTTAAAAGAGAGGGCAACTAGTGAAAAGAAATAGATGAGAGCTACTCATAGCCACATGCAATTTCTCCAGTGCCAAAGAATTTCAGGATTTTACACAGGACTGATCATATAGTTCTTAAAAAAAAAAAAATATGCACTCAGGGTGCCTGCGTGGCTCAGTCATTAATCATCTGCCTTCAGCTAAGATCATGATTCCAGGGTCCTGGAATCGAGCCCCACATTGGGCTCCCTGCTCGCTTCCTCTCCCCTAACTTGTGTTCCCTCTCTCCTTTTCTCTGTCAAATAAATAAATAAATAATTGGGGAAAAAAGTGCTCTCAAGCCAAATGAATGCAGAGAGTGTACATGGTGTATACACGGTGATAGGTGTCTGTTATAATGAACAGGTTAACAGGAAGTAAAACTCTTCCTTTGGATGATTTATGATAGATGAAAAGTTCATACCCTCATCCAGATGTCTGCACTACCAGTTAAGAATACTTGGTTGTTTGGAAACATGTGGTGACAGATAGAATGTTTCACTATATTCCTGAATATGTAATTTACATACATAAACACCTGTGTTTCCTTAGATCAGTTTCCTGAGGAAGAGGACATTCTTGGAAGGATCCATGTTCCTAGTTCATTTCAGAGATCTCATCAGATCCCAGTGGTTCACACTCTTTGGTGTGCATTGGTATTATAAGGAGGAGTTTGACACCACACATTACTGAACATCTATACAATTTCTGATTTAGTAGGTTTGGGGTGAGGGCCAAGGATTTGCATTTTTAACAAGTTCTCGGGTAATTTACTGGTCTGAGGACCACACTTGGAATACCACACACCTTGAAAACCCTTTACATTTTCAGTTAGGGGAGAATATAAGGTCTAGGCAGAAGCAAGTAGATAAAATCTGAGGCTTTCCATCAGATGGTCTCATTAGCTTTAATTCTAAAATTCAGGGAGGTTATTCAGCACAGAAATGATTCATATTCTAGAGCAAATTCTCCATTCAAATATAATAAAACTTATTTTACCAATTACATTTGCTCTAAAAGTGCTACATTTTAAAAATGGAGAGGAACTGAAGTGAAATTTATTTTGAAAATTTCATGGAACATTACAGAGGTGTTACAACCCAAAGTCTGGGAATTACTGTGACAGTGACTCAGCTTCCTGTGAAAGGAAATGAAATGCAAAACATTTGTCACACATGTCCAAATTTGGGTAATATACTTATTTTTAATCCTAAAGCCAGTGTTTTTATTTAGAAGCGTTTGGATTACTTTTGTTCTGAGGCATTGGACAGACGGCCCAGACAACATAGTTTTGGTTTATTTGTTAACTTGACACATAAGATGTCTAAGTTAAGATGTATGAAGATGGACTGAAATAAATTATGTGTCCACAAGCAATATTGATTTTTTTCCTCTGCAAAGCTCTATTCCAACATCATTTTAGACAACAGAGCAGATGAGGGAGACTAGGAAAATACAGTGGCTCTGGAACTATAAATATACATAACTGTGCTTTTGCTATAGATTATAGAGTATTCATTTTCTTTTTCTTTTTTCTTTTTTTTTTTAACAGCTTCCACCATTTATTGAGCACTCACTGTGCTATGCCAAAAATTTGACATATGTTATCTTATTTAATCTTCACAAAGAAGAGCCATTATGTATGGGGGAATGAGGATATTACCATTTGTCATAGAATCTAAGACCACAATTTTTATAGTCCGAACATCTCTGAAATAAGGATACATTTGGTCATCCCTCTGTTATGAGGATGAGTCTTAAAATTGACATAGTCTAGGTTCTATGAAACATGGTATTATTATTTTGCAGATTAAAAAAAAAAAAAGGAGTTTCAGTGAGTCTGCCTACTAAGTGGCCAAGCTGGAGTTAAAATCCATTTCTGTCCAACTCCAAAACTTTTACATATACCACACAATTTCCGTAAATTCATATTTGTCTGACTTTGACATTTTCTTCTGAGTTTATAATTTCTCTAAATTGTTACTCAGTTTTCCTGAATGTTTGGCCATGATCCGATGTGCCCAATAAAAGACTCAGACTACACCCTGGTTCATGCACGTATAGCCCAGATTAGGAGGGTTTATAACAGGATTAATGATAGGTCCTCTTTTGAGTAATGGGGCCTAGTTGCACAGGCCAGTGGAACCTAAAACACAGCCTGCCCTGACCCACTATTCCATGAGTACCTGCCTTTAGGAAGGGACAACTTTTTCCAGTTTGTAGGAAGATACACTATGGGCTTGCAGCAGCCCTCAGGGTTCCGTGTCCCACATGCATTTCAACTACCACTTTCTTTATCTTTTTTTCCTTAAAATGTGGTGTGTGTGTGTGTGTGTGTGTGTGTAGTTGGCACACAGTGTTGCATTAGCTTCAGGTGTACGATGTAGTGATTCCATATTTCTATACATTATACTAATGCTCACCACCATGTAGCTGCTCATTTTGTTTTATTTTTCTTAAGTAAGCTCTATTTTCACTATTATTTGTCTGTGTGAGCATGAATAAATCTGGTGCTTAGTTTTCATTTGTACAATGTTGACATTGAATGAGATTTATTTTTAAGTGTCACTTTATTCTTAGCATTCCGTATTTCTTTTATCTTCTTTTAAAAATGTTTGATTGACGTTAAATCCCAAGTACTCTATTGCCCTTGAGCAACACAATTTGTTGTAAAGAACTTTGTTTACAGACAATGAACAATTACTGATTTTTAGCATTTTTTTAATTTTCATGGCAGAAATACCCCCACTAATACCCAATTTCAAGCTACCAACGTGGTTTCACTGTCCACAGAGAGATGTGTAGTGAAACATCTTAACAAGAACAACAGGTCCAAACAGAGACACTTTCGTTAAGCCCAGCCAGGACTTAATACCTATCCTAATGTCAGCTTCAGCCTCCCCCAGGAATGGAACTTTAAATTAGTCAGTCTGGAATATCCTTACCAGCACTAGTGAGTCCTCTGAATGGTAAGACCTGGTGCCTTACCCTCAAGGGGATCTTGCCTGAACCAGTCCTTTTATTTTGCTACTTAACTTACTTGTTCATTCAGTTTCTGCTTATAAAAAGCCTTCCATTTTGCACAGCTTCTCAGAACATCCCTTTATTCATTAGTAGGATGTTGCCCAATTTGTGAGTCGTTGAATAAAGCCAATTAGATTTTTACATTTATTCAGTTGAGTTTTTGTTCTTGAACATATTTGGTGGCAGTGCCAGGATCTGAAGAACACTTCTGATGGTTTTGGACACAATGAAAAGCAATGCATAGTACCCACAAACCCTCTGAGTTGTCTGTCCTGTCATTTCTGAGGGCAGTAAGTTCCTTTGGGTTCTGGGCTCTACTGTGTTTACCTTGCATTCCCAATCTAGCTGATTTTGCATAGTTCCCTATTTGATTGGAAACCCCAGCCCTTGCATTCTATCCCCAGGTTCCATGTTGGAAACTGCTGGTGGCAGCTGTATTCCTAATTTGTTTGGAATTGGTTCACAGTCCGCATTCTTTGTGGTCTGCTGATTCAATCCCTTCTCTAACCACTTATTCCACATAGGGAGCTGTTGGGATTACCTACTAGAATTACCCACTGCATCCACCTTAAAAACTGGCTAGAGTCCTGGGTCACATTGGATCAGGTGGAGCCGGTGGGAGACGTCAGGTGAAAATTAAATGAGGGTTGGTTGCTAGTGGGAATCTCAAGAGTTCAAAAACCCACAAACATTGGTGGGCACAGGTTGAGCATTTAAATAACATTAGAGCACTCACCACCTCAAGAAGACTCCCATGATAGGACCTCTTAGGTATTTGATTCCCCCAAACCAAAAGGCCTAACTAAAAGAAGTAGACTCCTTTATATCCAGAAATAAGCATGCTACCTTCCTGCACACCTGCTAATTTTATGTTTAAGACTTACAGTCCTGGAAGCTGCAGATACCTAGCAAAGTGGCAAACTTTTACCAAAAAATAGCCTAGAATTAAAGTGGCCATTATGGGGAACATTCCAATTAGACAAGATCACTCATTTAAGAAATGCACTTGAGAGCAAAGGATCCCAAGTTGAACAAACAGAATGGGGTGCTTACTTCAGTTGGTATGTAGAAGCTTCCAAAGTCATCATGACTCCAAAATAACTTCATTAAAAGACTCATTTACAAAAGGTTAATGAAAAATTAAAGGCACAGAGGTACCGAAACCAAAGATGATGGGACTAATATGACCCTGCTCCCCTACCTTCCTTTTTCACCAGAGGAATCACGTGTTACTAATTCTCTATCTGAACAGCCTTTTCATCTGAAGAGACTAATAGTTACTTTTTAAATAAAACTAGTCAAGGTTGCAAAGGAACCTTCTCAGGTTATCTTTCACCTTTTGTTCAAAGACTGAACTAAGGGCCATAGTTAAAGAATTTTCTAACCTAAGGAAACCCAAACTTTTTTTTTCTTTCTTTCTTTCTTTCTTTTTTTTTTTTTTTTTTTTTTGGAATTTAGAGTCAGTACTGGAGGTTATGACCTTGGTCTGACAGATCTTCATCAGCTTGTACATATGTTGGTAAGACCTGATGAAGCCCAATAAGAGGGGAAGGAAGCAAGATGGCAAAACCCTAAGAATGCTTTTTGAGATCTTTAGTCTTCAGCACTTCAGGAACCAGCAAAAGCTCACAAAATAGCAGCTAGATTTATAAAAGGCATTCCTACAGTCTTCCCTGCATGCACTGATTGGTCTATTTTACAAACTTAATTTAAGCAAACAACAACAAAAAGAGTCTGCAGTAGACTTTAAAGCCCAGTTGGAAGCCCTTTTTCTATAGTGTTTCAGGTTCCATACAATAAATAAGGTCACCGAGCCTGCCCTTTTTATACATGGATTATCTCCCAAGATTAGTGGATTGATAAAAAGGTAGAAAATAGGATGTAATGCTGCTGGCTTGACTGAAACTATGACTATAGCCGAGCATTTTGAAAGAACCCTGGAGCAAGATCTTGCTGGAGTAAGACTGAAAAAAAAAAAAAAAAAGAAAGAAAAAGAAAAAAAAAATCCACTGAGCTATTAGCTTCACAGTTGTATTAGGATCAAGACCAGAGACCTAAACAATACCTGGGCTGACCTCATTCACCCTTCTAAGGGTCCCCCATTCAAATGCTAAAGATCAATGTCACAGCTATAATCAACTGGGACACTGGAAAAGAGACTATCCTCAAAGCCCCACGCAAATTCTTCAAGTCTCTTGTACCTACCTCCAAAGAAGGGTGCGATATAGACCCCAACCACAGGTGATGGAACTCTAAGGGATTCTCTGGTAAACTATTATCAATAATTCCCTTAAACAGCCGTGGGGAAACTGAAATTAAAATTAATAGGAAACCCTGCCGAATTTTAGTTGATTCTGGAGCTACACTTTCTACTTTAAACCCCACCATCATTGAACAACAAATCCCTCATAATAAAAAGGTTTCCACAGTGGGGATATCTAATAATGTTCAGAGAGAATTTCTATCTCATCTAGTACAGATGACTCCGGGACCTTTGACTGAAAAACATTCTTTCTTTGCTGTGTGATATAGCCCCAATCAATCTATTAGGTAGCGATCTTCTTTCTAAATTCAAAGGGCTAATATGTTTTGCTTCCGACGGACAGTTCCCCTTCAAGTTTCCTGACCTGCCTGAACCTGATCTTTTGTGTTCCTTAGAGACTATCCTTGACATGGAAGAGGAAGGATTCCAGCAAAAGTCCTCTAATTTAATCAAGGTACCTCAGAATCTGTGGGCTACCTGTAATACTGACATTGAAGAATAAAAAGCACAGAACCTGTAAAGACTCAGAGAGATAAAACCAAACCTCTCCCTAAATTACCTCAATATCCATTAAGCCCGAGGCCACCAGAAGATCTAATAACCCAGGGGCTAATCATTCCTGTACTTGTCTCCAAAACACACAAATCTTGCTAGTCTAGAAATGTAGGAGGAGGGGCTGTGATTTGTCCAGGATGTGAGAATTATCAAGACGATAGTTATTCCCTGTTTTCCAGTCATTCCAAACTAGAACAACCTCTGTCACAGTTTCCCCTGACTCAAAATGTCTCACTGTTAAAGACCCTTGGTAAGCATTCTTCAGCATCCTTGCGTACCCCAATAGCCAATATCTATTTGTCCTTACTTGGAACGATTGACAATACATCTGGACAGTCATGCTTCAAGAGTTCACTAAGGCCTGTTCCCATTTCTCTCAAGAACTTCACTGAGAATTAAGCACCCTCCAGTTCTCTGGGAAAGCGAACCCTTTATAATATGTAGACGACCTCTTGCCTTGTACTTGCTATAAGGTTTAGCTGAAGAGGGACACAGAATCTCTAGGGACATTTCCTAGGTCACAATCTAAGTGCCAAAGGAATCTAGCAGTCTCCAGAAAGATTTAAGCTAATCTAGGAATTTCCTAGGCCCATAACTAAGCCACAGCTTTGTCGATTTCTAGGCTTAACTGATTATTGTAGACTATGGCTTCCTAATTTTTCTCTATTAGCTTTCCCACTCTATGAACTTACTAGAATTTTCGTTTGAATGCTTTCCTTGAGAAGACAAACATGAGAAGGCTTCTAAAAGACTAGAGCAAGCCCTCCAAGAACTGCTTGCCTGCCATAAGGCCACCTAAGATTCGAAACCTTTCACTTTGTGCATGAAAGGGTTGATTAAGCCCTGGGAATGCTCATATAAGAGAGAGTATGGTAATACGCAGAGGTCTGTTGCCTTCTAGAGCATACAACCAGTTGCTTTTGCCTATCCCAGCTGTCTTAGAGGCTTGAGCCACAGCTGCCCAAGTTAGTGGGAGCAACAGATTAATCCTAGGAAATGACATTTATTTGCTAACTTCCCATGCTGTCCGAAGTCTTCCTAACTCCTAACTCAACATTTCTCGGTAATTAAGCAAACTTCCTATGTGATCCTTCTGCTTTCACTACCTAATCTATATCATACATGTTGCAATATCCTTCATCCTGCTACATTCCTACCTTCACCTGACAAAGGTGAGCCCCATGACTGACAGGTAATAAAGTTTTGTTTGTTATCCTGCATCATGATTTGTGAAATCCCCCTTTAATCCTGGTAGAATCTGTGTTCACAAGTCATATTGTAAAAATGAAAAAAAGGAATTTCCAATTGGCTATGCTATTACTACCCAATGTGGCCTACTCAAAAGGGGAAACCTCCTATAAGTTAAACACACACAAGTAGATCTCCTCATCCTTACCCTAGGCTGCCAGTTACCTGAAGGGCAAACTGTTAATAGTTATAGTGATAACTAGTATGCTGTAAGGTAGTCTCTGATTTTGATATGTTATAGAAGCAAAAAGGTTTCTTACATGCTCTTGGACCACAATCCAACTGGACAATATGTAAATGATCTTCTTACTGCTGTTCTCTTACTTTGTGCAATTGTTATCAAAATTGAGGCCGCATTAAAAGGACTGAACCTGAGTGTTAGAGAAACAACTCAGTTGGCTTCATGCAAAGGTAGCAACCACAGAATCTATAAAGATTACGGCACATGTGGATGAAGTCCATTTTGCTTCTGTAAAAAATGTCCCCTCATTGCCAGGTTGTTGCCACCTTGATGCCCTTATAACATGGCAACAGTCTGCTCCGGAATCAGAGAGATTAAGATGAGCAAACAGTGGTTGTAATTTAAACAAATAGTTGGCACTGTGAGAAACCCAAGACAGCTGTTTGGTTCTTCACAGCTCCCAAACCCTATTTTTCAGTTTTTTGCATTCCTTCATTCACCATAGTACATTTAAGATGACTCAGATGATGAATAGGTGTTGGTGGGAGATGTCTATAAAATTGTGAAAAGAGTCTACCAGCTATGCCTACCTGCCAGCTCCATAATCCTGGAAAAACTATTTTTTGTCCCCTGAGACCTCAGACCTCCTCCATCTGGGTGTTTTGAACACTTCCTGGACTTTATTTAATTGCTACTTAGTATGGGTAATCATGCTTTTGTTATCTTGTGTGTGTGTTCTGGATGGATTGAAGCCTTCCCCTGCTGCAAAGATGATGTCCTCACAGTGGCAAAGAAACTATTAGAACACGTGTTTCCCACTTGGGGCATACCTTCTGTGGTCTGTGATCAAGGCACCCACTTCACAAGGAAAATCAGATGAGCCTCAATGAAAACCTTGCAAACTTCTTGCAGTTATCATCGTTTTTATCACCCTCAATCATCAAGCAGGGTTAAGAGAACTAAGGGGATCCTCAAACTTAAAATTTCTGAACTTTCCAAAACCGCTGGACTCTCTTGACCTAAGGTATTGTTTTTGGTCTTGCTGACTACTTGAAGTATTCCCTTTGGGAATATAAACTCATTCCACATGAGATAGTCACTGGAAGACCAACATCTATTGGTATACAACTGTCTGCTGATCTCTTGTCTCATGCTAGTATGATGAGCTACTGTAAGTCTTGAGTGTCTTATGCTCAAGGGTATTATCAACAGATTAGAAAAGCTTTCCTGGATCCTGTTGGTCACAGTCTGGAGTTCAGTGAATGGATATTCTGAAAGCATCATTGGAGGAAGATAGCCCTTGAGACCTGTTGGAAGGGACATTACCAAATGGTCCTGATCGCTGATGCTGCTGTAAAATTAGAAGGCATCGAAGCTGCGACACACATGTCACTGCTAAAGAAGGATTCATCCACTTGATATCTGCTCCTGTACTGATGCTACAGACCTCAGAATCAAATCAATGAGGAAGAGAATTAGCAGACTTTGAGGTGAACTGCTTCCACATTATTTCAGATCAAGATTTTGTGCTTTAGGGGCTCAGTCGTTAAGTGTCTGCCTTCGACTCAGGTCATGATCCCAGGGTCTTGGGATGGAGTCCCACATCGGGCTCCCTGCTCAGCGGGAAGCCCGTTTCTCCCTTTCCTACTCTCCCTGCTTGTGTTCCCTCTGTCGCTGTGCCTCTGTCAAATAAATAAATAAAAATTAAAAAAGAAAAAGATTTTGTGCTTTAAACATGAAACACTTTCTCCTTTTCTTTACTCTGGCACTAAAAGGTAATGCCCTCAGTTGTATCTCCCAGGCCACTGCCAAGGGTGGGGTACCTTTCAGATGAAAGAAACACCCTATTCCCCCTCTGACCAATTTTTCCTCTGTTCCCCATGTCACTATAAACAGCCATCAACACTTCTTAGAAGTACCTACCCAGTTAGGCACATTTACTTGCAGGAATTTTAGTATATTGGTACCCCCATGATCAGACTAAGTTCTGTTTGCGGAGATATCACCAGCAGCACCCATCTTTTTAAGGCATTTAAGGTGGCTTTTTATTTCAGGCTAGGAGATTCTCTTCCCATTTGTGCTAAAACCTGACTGACCTCTGGATTGGGAGTAAGTACAAATGAGAATATGATCAGAAGCCTCTCAATCCTCGGAGACATTGTAGATTCCATTGCTGAGACAGGAGCTGCCCAGCAGAAATCTTTAGATTCTCTGGATGAAGTTGTTTTGATATAACAAGATTGTCTCATAGCTGAGCCTTGGGAAATCTGTGCTGTGGTCACCACCAACTCTGGCACCTACATTAACACTGCTGGGGTAGCTGAAACTCTGTTACATAAAATCACTTGGCTTAAAAGGGTGACTTCTTCAATGAGGTCTTCCTTTGATTCGTTTGGGTGTTGGGAATGCTCCACACATTAGGAATCATCCTGGTTGTAGTTCTCATAATAATCTTCCTAGTGATGAGGGAGCAGGAGGCTGGCAGAGGACAAAGCAAAAGCTGGCACCTTGCACCCCCTCTCCACCCACTCCCCTCAGTAATATGTGTGACATTCCTCAGGCACCCCTGACTGCCCTAAAAGAAAAACAAATAGTTAAGTTGCAGAGATCACAGTCCTGCAAGGCAGGAGTCTCCCTTGGTTTACAAATGTCCTTGAGATTTACAACAAAGAAGTTACCTTATCAATAGTCCAATTTCCAAAGGCACATAACTCAGTTCCTCAAGCCCTAATGTCACCCTCTCCTCCATAAAAACGAGGAGGCTGAGGTTGAAGGAAAAGTAAATAAAGTTAAATTTCTTCTAAACCCAAATCTCACTAACAAGGATGCTGATAGCAGGAATGTAACATTCCACCAGGAGACTCCCAATTGTCTTTATGTTAGTGCCTCATTAGAGGGAAAGCGGCCTTGGCTTGATAGTAACCAGGCTTTCAATATCCTGACAGTCTTCTTTACCCCAATAGCCCTTCTGAACACCCCTTTGTCCTCACCTACCCAACTCCTATGTATATAACCAGCCACTCCTCACACCCCCTGCGCAGCATCTCCGTCTGCCCACGGGTCCTGTCCCCGTGCTTTAATAAACCACCATTTTGCACCAAAGACGTCTTAAGAATTCTTTCTTAGCCGTCGGCTCTGAACCTCACCTAGGTTCAAGAACTTCATCACTAGTGCATTGCATTCTCTCAAAAGATTTTTTTTTTAAGACATTTTATTTATTTGAGAGAGAGAGAAAGAATGATCAGGGGAAAGGAACAGAGGGAGAGAGAGAAGCAGACTCTTGCCAAGCAAGGAGCCCAATGTGGGACTGGATCCCTGGACCCTGAGATCATGACCTGAGCTGAAGGCAGGTGCTTAGCCAACTGAGCCACCCTGGTGCTTCTCTCAGAAGCTTTAAATGCATGTTCACAGCCGCTAACTATCAAGCGAATGATTTTTCTAAGACCAAAATGTCAGAAAAGTAAGGAAGAGAATGACTGACTAAAAAATTGTCTGAATTCATGGCTCCTGAATACCACAGAGATCCAGCAAAAAACAAGATCAACAAAAGCTGGAAAAACTACTGAGCGGTGACTAAGAATGGTGCTAATGCCTTAGATTTTTATCACATCTTTTAGTTAGGCTGAAATTTTGATCAAAACAAGAAAATTGTTAAAAAGTAACAACAGGACCAAAAAGGAGTAATTTATGTTAAGCCCTATCAAAACTTAACACCTAACCTAATTGCAGTTTCAGCCTCTCCCAAGAATAGAGTTTTAAACCAATCAGTCTGGAATTTTTTTTGATCAGTAATTGTGAGGTAATCTCCATGATAAAATCCCTTAGCTGCACCTTAAAGGAAGATGTCCTTGCCTGAAGCTATCCTTCCTTTTCTGTTGCTAATAACTTCCTTCTCCCACTGTGTTCTTTAACAAACGTTATTGTATAGAATCTGCATCATTAGAAAGAAGTGACTTTAAGAGCTTAAGAGAAATGTAGAGTTAAATATTTAGAAAATAAGTATTGAGTATAACTTTTATTTTTAATATAATTTATCTAATGGTAAATTTATATAATTTAATTTTTTCATAATGGAGTGTTTGAAAACTGGCTTGCAGAATTTCTGAAAATTTAGTTATTGTTTTTCATGAGCTTGCATGAGTTGGGTCCAGCACACCACTGGTCCTCCTCGTGGATGCCAAGACAAGAAGGAATGTGCAAGAAGTTTATTAGAAGACATGCCTGTGAAAGGAAATGGGGAGGAAGCCAGGTAAGGCTGGGAGAATCATCAGACTGGGATGCAGGTTTGATTGATCCTGAGTGAAAGAGTGTAGGGGTTGTCCAGAAGTGTCCTAGTCAGGGCAGAATCTAAAGTTAGTTCAACAAGGCCATCAGGGGGTCTGAGGCAAAGTTAGCCATCAGAGTTGTTCCTGTTTCTAGGAACAGGCTAGTTTGGTATTCCTGGTTAGTCCAACTCCTTGAGCAACCTGTGGAAAGTATGGATTCAGGACAAATGCTAGGAAGGAATTCAGAGGAATCTGGGTTCTTATCAATTCAGCTTCCTGTTCTTGGAGATGTGCTAGGTACAATCCTATGGCTGCTAAGCCCTCAGTACCACTGTCTTTTCTGTCTTCCTCACCTAGTTTCTTTTTAATATCCATGTGTGATCATGTTATTCCTCTAATCAAATTATTGAGCAGCTCCCAATTACTTTGACAGTAATCTTAAAACTTTCCAACAGAACAAATACAAACCTGGCAATTTGGCTTAAGCTTTCCTTATCATCTTCAACTCTCTATGCATTCTATGCTCTAACTTTGCCAAATTTCCCATTTCCATTATACAGTTCCTACCTTATCCACCCATCCATCCAAAGACTATTTGTGAGCATTGCACCTGTGTGAAACAGTATTGTGCTAATAACAGTATTAAATGAGAAGCTTAGATTTTCATGGGAGACAGATACAAGTAAGCAGATAAATTTGAGAAATGTAGAAACATTGGTAGCCAACAACCAACATGATTAGGATTGTGTATATATATATACACATATGCATATATATATATAATGCATATATATATAAAGCATTTTAATATGTTAAACATGTGCGATCATTTATTTTTTTAATATGAATCTTAATTGGGATTCTACATCATTTCTAGTTGTCTCACTCTTACCTAACTATAAAACATGTTTTCAGCATTCATGTTAAATCATATAATTTTGAATTTGGCATTTTTCTTTTCATATTCTTTAGTGTGTGGGGGCTTTTTTGTTGTTGTTGTTTGTTTGTTTCATTTTATCCTTTGAGTCAGTTAGGTAGAGTTTCACTAAGAGAGAAGTGTTAGAAAAGACAATATTGAGATGTGGCCAGGAGCAGACACTGGAGACAGTCTGTGTTTGAAGCATGACTCTCACTTATTAGTTGTGTGGCCTTGGGAAAGTTATGTCATTGTTATATATGCAGTTTCTCTTCCATAAAATAAGGATATGATATTAGGCATAGTTACCTCACAGGTTTATAAGGTTTAAATGAGTTAAGGTACATAGAGTTGTTTAAGTAAGTACTGGGCAAATAACCTTTATAAATGTAGTCGTCATCATCATTATCATAATCACAAAACAGAAATAATTACAAATTTCTATGGAATTACCAAGGTTGGACAGTTTTAGAGTATGAGGGAAAGCTTACTGAAAAAGAGACATGAGAGCTGAGACCCTGAAACATCACAGCAAGAATGAATGCGGATTGGATCTGTGGCTGCTCCAGTGCCTAACACAGAGCCTGGCACACAACAAAAGGGGGAAGGGGTAAGTGCCTGTCAATTGTGAATTGACCAAAGTTGGAAACCCAGCAAAGGCTACTAGACAAGTTAGGACCAGAAGAATATACAGGTCCTAAACATCAAGACAAAAAAATAAAATAATGAAGGAGCAAGAGACAAACATGGTGATGATTCTGTAATACCAAAGCATGGCATTTTACTCAGTTTTTTTAAATATTTTTTTTTCTTTTGCTAGCTGCATTGTTAGACATTAATTGGTGCCATACACCAATTAGAAGCCAAATTGCACAATGCCACCTCCTAAGAAAACTAATTTTTCACATGGATAATTGCCATCAGGCTGGATTTGTTCTTTTTAGCACAATTAGTTGGCCTATATTAGCAATTCAAATAATATTTCATAATTTCTTTGCCTGTGCAAGTATATGAAATTAACAAAAGAGAGAAGAGGTTTAATGCTTGATTGCAAAAATATGCTTTTAATGAATGTGGACTATGCTACTATTTAATAGTACCTGTTTGACCAAAAACCTTTTCATCTCAAAGTAAATCCAACAACTAGCAGTAAAAATTGTTTGTTTAATTTATTTTTTCCACTGCCTTTTTTGTGGACACACCAAATGGGAAAAGTTGTCTTCTCTAAATTTAAGGCAACATAAATGTAATAGATGATTTCCTTGTATTTAAAAATAAGATATTTCATACAATGTTCGATCTTAATTAATTTGCTTTTTAAAGTCAATCTTCCATAGCTTCATCTCTTGTTCTTAGTTAAAGGGGCTTAGGGTAGAATTAAATGGAAAATGAAAAGTTGATAGAATCTAAAGTAGCTGTGTCATGATTTTACCTAATCTTACTAATAGAACAATATTCAGAACAGGTTGCAAAAATTACAATGGACCATTGTCACAACTTACTTTATATTTTTAAAACTTTATTCTGGATACAACAATCGCATTAATCCTTAAATCACTAAAACCATAGAGCCTCATTCTATCTGCTCTGGTCAGGATGTATAGTAAAGGTAAAATTATGCCCTTGCCTTTGAAGAATGTTTCTGAGGATGGTTTAGATAAACACTGAGAGTGAGTTCTCTAGTATGATGCTTTGAGTTTGCACCACAGCTGTATCTTTTTTTTTTTTTTTTTTTTAGCTGACTGGCCTTATAAAACTATGTAAATAAAAGCTAGTATCATAAATTATTATCATTATGATTCTTATTGTTTTAGATCAAATATATAAGTGTCTTAAAGCAAAATTACTGTGCATTTAAAATATGTGCATTAAATATATTGAAGTAATTGTGGTAAAATAACATCTATTGAGTGAGAGCTTTAATTTTTATGGTATTTAATGGTTTAGAGTGTGTTTCTATTTTGAGCCTTGCTACAACTTTAGAGGATATGTGGGGCACTCATTGTCAGTGGTGCCATATCATAATTGAGGAAACTGACATCAGAAAGGTTATGCATTAAAGAAACTCTTTTGGTTTCAAGTGACGAAAATTAAACTCAAGGCTCCATAGGGAAGTTTATTGATTATGTAGCTAAGAATGATTTTGACACAACTCTAAGATCAGGGAAGAGGTAGGTATATGCCTCAAGGACTGGAATTGAGAACTCAATTCATTTCAGACTCTCTCCTGCCTTTGTGACTCCTCCTACTGCAGAAGGAACTTTTCCACATGGAGAGAAATTCTTCCAGCACAATGTGTAAGTCTCTGGGAAGGGTGATAATGACTGACCCTGTTTGGGTCACGTGCATACTGTGCCATGCAGATATGGTCCTATAATTGGCCAGACCTGGGTCATGTGCTTCCTGTGTGGTCAGGGTTAGCCATCTGGAGCCATTGGAAGTGAAATATAAGATGGTTGGGATTAGGGAAAACTGCTGAGTGACACGTTCTGCTGACCAGTATATGAGTTGTGATGAAGGCATAACTGAGAGCCTTGTCTGACCTCACACCTACTGCCATGACCTCTTCATCTTTGCCCATCCTCTCTGGGTCTTTTAAAACCATCATTTCTTTTTTCTCTTTTCTAAATACACTTAGACTTCAGTTATTTTCCCCATGGTCTAGTCTCTAGTTAAATAGACAAGGCTTTTTTCACTGTAATGTTTTGTAATTACTGTTGCCATATTGTTCTTTCTAAATAGCAATTTCCTCCTTGAAAATCCTTCAGTGGCTATGAAACTGAGCACAGTTTTGTCACCCTTGCAATCAGGGACCTCCAGAATATGACTCTATTAACTTTCTATGCTTATTTTGCTCAGCAACCCCATCCTTCTCTGAAACTGAAGCTACCTACTGAGATCCAAATGTAATTTAAGATTTTCTGTCTTCATTTTCCCCCTGGTTGCTCTTCTTTACCCCTCAAATATAATTTATCTTATTAATTCTTACCTTAAGTTTCCCCTTAATGAAAAGGACGAGCACAGTTTAATCCAAAATATCTTCTTGCCAGGGTAATCACATTCTTGTGAAAGGCAAATTCTTGAACTGAAGATATTCCACAGTCTATAAACAATCATTTCCAAAGGAATAAAATAGGTATTTTATTCCATTTTATAATATTTACTGATTTTCTCAGTTAGCTTTATCAATGTTGTTGTACTACCTCTGATGGAAAGTTTCAATTCTATATTTCTAGAAAACCCATGTTCCTTTCCATTATCGATTCTTCATCTGAAAAAGTTATTACAGTTTATTTTTAGAATACTTTGTACTTAAGAACATATTATTTATGATTAGTATGGGTGTCTGTTTAGATGGTCACTGCTGTATTACTCTGAATATATTTATGGTACTTATGTCTTCAGTGGATATTTAATTAGTGCCTTAAAAGTGTCAGATTGTCTGAAGTGCTAGGGACATGACACGAACAAGATGGACAAGATCTCTACCCTCCTGGGGACAAAAAGGCAAGATATACACAAATGTATCATTTCCTCTAATCCTTTAAGCTGACCTAATATCATTCTGTGTTAATACAGCTAATAGATTCCATCAAGCTAGTTTAAGTTGGATACTGTTGTTTGTAACCAAAAGAATCCTGACATGCATATCTTTCCTCAATTATGGTATGTCAAGGATGATAAAGACTGCTGTATCTAGCTCCAGTCTGGGCAGAGACTGGATAAGAAATTACAACACAATAAATGACCATGTCATTTTTTAAATATAGTGTCATAGCACTTGGATGGCTCAGTTGGTTAAGCCTCAGACTCTTGGTTTTGGCGTAGGTCATGATCTCACGGGTTGTGAGATCAAGCTTTGCATCAGGCTCTGCGCTCTGCAGGGGTGTCTGCTTGAAGATTCTCTCTCTCTACCCCCGCTCCCACCTCGCTTGTGTGGGCATTTCTAAGGAAGAGCGCACTTATAAATAAATAAGTCTTTAAAAAATACAGATAAAATAAAAATATAGTAGCATTACCAGTCATAACAGTAACATTTATTGACCCTATTTTTTACCTACTATTAAGCTGTAAAATGAATTAAACACATTTAAGCTACACTTTTTGAAAATATATAGAGGGTCCCATGAGTGGCTGCCTGGTAAGTGAAGAGATTCATCTTTCTGTCTTCTTAAGGCTTGATGTGTATTTTTTTTTTCAACTTCAGGATCACCATTAAGGATGGCCTGGCAGACGATTGTCCTTACTGTTCCATAGTCATTTTATGTCAGTTTTTCATACCCAAACCAGCTCCCACCCCCCAAAAAATCCAGTCAGGATTTTTGAATCTGCTTTCAGTTGATAGTAGCATTAGCTCCCGCTAGGGAAGTATGAGGCTTCCATCTGAAGTAGGACAGCCGTATCCTAGCTTCCTCACTACCACCTCTCTGGCATTAGACAACCTTTGGCTGTCCAGGTTATTCAAAGGTTACATTAAATACTTACTCATCTCAGAGACCTCTTGAGCTTCCTTGTCCTGATTAACTCTGTACTCTGAACAGTCAACACATTACCATGCTCTATTAGCATTTTCCAAATCATTTTCCATGGGATTTTATCTTGGATTTGAATGGGGGTTAATAGGCCAAATATATGTAGGTAATGTTCCATCTTCTACTTGGAAATTTATGATAACCATTTGCATTAAAGATTCTTAGATACTTCATAATAAACAGAGGCACACTCTTTAAAAGTTGTTTAACTCCAATGACCCTCAGTTTATTGATCATGGTAACCTATCCCTTTTTATCCATTCAGTATGCATTTTAGCATCCCTGGAATCCAAGTTGGGGAATGTTAATCATACAGAAACTCTGATTATTTCATGGATATTGTTTTGTTTCTCAGTTCAGTTCCCAAACTTAATAAGGATGAGGGATACATTGTATTTCTCTTCTGATCGCTAACAATGGTTAGTTCACTGATTAAATGCAGCATGCAATCAGTTGATTATAATTTATAATTAAAAGCATAAAGAAGCATCTTATTGACTGAATAGAGGTATGTTAAGAATGACCCTAACTTTGGAAAGTAAATTGAATTTTAGTACTAATTTGTCATATTACTTTAGGTAAATGACCTAATATCTCTCATAATTACTTAGTCATCTGTAGAATGGGAAACCTATTTATATCACTGTAGTGCTCTATAAAAATATACTTAGCAAAAGGCTTAGATGCTTGATAAATGTTAATTTATCTTTTGTCTAAAACTCTTTTTTATCTAAGACTTAGTGAAAATAATTTTTAAGTGCTGTGAGACACATTCTTACTTTGTAAATTGCATGCCTAAACTCAGCAGGGAATTTTCTCTTATTTTAAATGACAAGATGGCCTAAATCAGTGGCTGAACACAAAAATAACTGAGGAATTTGTTAAATATACCAATCTTTGGACATCACCCAGATGTTCTGAATTCAAAGCTGCAGAAATTTGGACCACTATTTCTAACAGATTGCCTAAATTATATTATATAATGGTTCATATCTTGTTTTTGGGATTCCTTGATCTGTGTGTTGGAATGGATGTTTCTCCATTTTACCTTATTGATTTCCCATGTGTGAACACAGTCATAGTTCATTTCTTTAACAATCTGGTCATTAAAATATACAAGGCTGTGGTTTGGATTGAATATGGTATGCATTTATCTCCTCTGGTTACTGCTGATATCCCAATAAAATGAGAGTAAAGTCATTAAATAAATATAGACCTACCAGGATGAGAAAGGAGAAGAGACAATAGAGGAGAGCTGTTAACATATACTGGAAAATTGAACAGAGAGGGGAGCAGACTCTGATGAGAATGAAACTCAGGAGAGAAACCCAGGAGACTAAATGGTTGCAGAGGGGGATCCTGGTGGAGAGTGGACAGTTCAGTTTTTAGAAATTCAGAAATGTTCAGCAATTGGAAATGCCTGTCTGTATAAACGAAATCAGTGTAAGGAAATATTAAATACCAAGATCTCTACCCTACTGCTTGATGTTACTTGACTGCCTTTCTCTTCTCTCCCAGAGAAGCTTGGGACAACAGATGCAGCAGGCAATGTGATTGAGGAACCAGTCTGATTAAAGAGTAATTAAGTGTATATCCAGAGCTCTGAGTTGTTCTAGCAGTCCATCCCTACATGTATGCCTAGACTCATATTCCCTAGAGATACCTCTATCCCCTCCAACAGAAGCACTCACATTACCAGGTCACTCTACTGTGTATTACACTAGTCCAAGTTTGGCCCATGTGCACTGGGTGTCCAAGTAGCTAATGCCTTCCTATTAAAATTAGGTAGACAGCAGCAGACCTCCAAATATGCATGGTAAGCCTTCTGTATGAAACAGTGAGATTAAAGCACACAAAGAAACAAGCATGAAAAGAAAAAGAATATAGGTCCCAAAATTGATTGCCTTTAAAATTGAAGAAAGAAAAAGACCTCTTGAGAACAGAAGAACACTTGGTAATGATAATTTTTGTAACTGAATTTAAGATAAGATTAGAAGATAATGTCAAAAAATGTACAATAGGACTGCAGCAGAGAAAAGGTGAGACCATCAGAGTGTTAATCTGGGAGCTCCAACATCCACTTCATAGTGTTACAGAAAAGGAGAATAGAGAAAACATCATGGGGAAACGTCAGAGAAATAACACAAGAAAAATCTCTCAGACCTGAGACCAACAAGGATAAAGAGAAGATCCTACATCACAGAGGAAAGAAGGACAATGCAGCAGATTAAATACAATAGATTGGATATCAGTATTATATTCAACAAACGCCGAAAGTTAAAAAATACAAAGAAATACACTGCACTGAAGGAGAATATTGAACTCTGATTTAAGAAACTATGTTAAAAAGGACACTTTTTTTAAGACAAGGAAAATCTTTGACATTTTTGCTTCATGCACCTTTCCCAGGAAGCTGTTGGGTATGTGCTCTACCAAAATAGGATGACAAACAAGAAAGGAAAAAACTTAGAATTTAGGAGACAGAGCATTCTTATGGGGAAGTTCCACTTGATAGTGATGGGAAGTCCCAGGGTAGAAGCTCTGTAGTAGGTCTAGAGAAAAAAGAGAACCATTTGGAATAGGAAGGCAGAAGGCTCCAAGGGGAGTTCCCCAAGGGGAAAAATGGAAATGATATGTTTGACCTCATGGAAAGCCATACAGAGAGGCTTTTGTATTTTGTAGGAAGAACTAGCAGAGCTACTTCAAAAAATAAGAATGGTGCTAATATAGACAATAACCAAATTCTGATGACTTATTTAGTAATTGTTATGTAAATCAATTAGAAGAATGGGTGTATGGTGAGTAGATGTTAAGGGATGGTGGAGAGTGACCAAAGGAAGGTAAAGCCTTGTATACTACTTTGTTGATAACTTCAGAAACAGCAATATGGACATACTGTGATGATATATGGCAATAAATAGCAGAAGAGTTAAACATGGTTACCTAGGATGAAAAGAATGATAGAGGGTATTTGAATGGAAATAACTTATTTCCAATATATCTTTTTATTATTTCTCACTCTTAAAACCCCTGCATATTACTACAATTGGAAATAAAGATTACTTTTAAATGTACAAGTATGCTAATTGGTAGCAATGCATACTCTTCCTGTTCCTGCTTTCCTGGAAAATGCGAAAGAGAGGATTGGGGGGAGAAATATCATGGAATTTTATTTCTGCTGAGAGGTTTTCCAAAGCGTGATAGTGTGTTGATCTGCGTGACAGTTCACAGCATTAGAGAATCAGAGAATTGGGTTTCCATGCTGTATGTATGTATGTATTTATATTTTAATATTTTATTTACTTATTTGTCAGAGAGAGAGAGAGAGAGAGAATGAGCAGCACAAGCACAGAATACAGAGGGAGAGGGAGAAATAGGCTCCCTGCAGAGCAGGGAGCCACATGTGGGACTCTGTCCCAGGACCCTGGGATCATGACCTGAGTCAAAGGTAGGCACTCAACCAGCTGAGCCACCCAGGCATCCCTGTATTTAACTATCATAAGATCTTGTTATAAATGAAAAATACTTCAAAAGGGATTCTTAAGGCAATTGTTCTGTGGAGATGGTATCTACAAAATGTGATTATCTCTAATGGCATTATCCTAGGAGGTAATAAACCAGAGCAGGACTCCTGCTGAGAGAGTCCTTTAGGGTAATTTAGAGAGGAGGATGTGTATGGTTATCTCCAAACTAATGGAGGAAAGGGTTTAAAAATTGGTCATTCAAGGCACATAATGATTCTCTCATGTGTTCTGAAAAGGAAGATTGAAAACTAGGTGAGGACACGAGAATCAATGGATACAAAACAGTAGACTGTTTTAAAATGTAGGCTATTTTATTCAGGTATAGTGAGGGTGACAGATCAGGAGACAGCTGCCATCACAAGGATGGTTTGTTCGTCACAGTTCCCAAGAAGAGGGGGCATATTACACCACGGGGGCACATTACACCACATGGGCCACAAGGAAAACGCCGGATCAGTCCGAGGGTAGAGGGAACAAGGGACAAGGGGAACTCAAGATCCAGACCCTGTATTGTCGTTCTCATGGGTAAGTAAGGCAAGGCAGGGTAAGCACATTTATAGTTGACTCTGGCATACAGGGTGTATCTCTAGTTGTCAGGTACCTGATCCTGGATCATGAGGATGAGAATCTCGCCTCTTGGAGTATAAGAGCCAGACAGAGGAGGTGGTTTGGTTTGGAGCGGACTCTTGATTGGTTTGTTTCCATGTGAAAGGCGTCTTCACAGAGTGAGCTGTCATTTCTAAGAATTGGCTAGTTCTGGGGTAGGGGGGTGGGTGACAGTCTTTTCTCTGTTAGTAAACACCCAGATGCCAGAGCATCAAAAATATGGAAAATAAGAAACATAGGTAATACACAAGTGAACCAGAAGGATAACAAAGATGCAGGTGAAGGACAAAAAGGTGAGAGGAATGAATATTAGTTTTAGGAGGCTGTCAGAAGTAATTAGGTTGTCGGCCTCTGGGGCCAGGTCTAAGCAGCACAGGGTTGCAGATGGAGATAACATGGGCCCAGCTGAGAACTCCCAAGTACAGTCTTACTGGCTCAGACATGAATCAGCCCCAAGGGGACCTAAAAGGTGAACTTATTTAAATAAAGAGAACGTGAGATAGGGCAACCCAAACTAATTAAACAGAATTTGGGCACATATGATATGCCAGACTCTCTGCTGGACACTGGAAGGCATACAAATGTGAGTCAGATGGGGCCTGTGACTTCGTGGAAAATGAGAAATCTTCACAGTGATTTAAAATAGGTCAAAGATGAACATAAAGCTTAGTTAAATCATTCAAGTGCCTTGGTGATGTTTCAAACAAAGGAAGGAGATGGTAAATAGATGCTCTCTTCTATTCTAGTCCCCTAGCAGACATCAGTAATGGATGGTGATGCTCTTGATCTTCTAGTCAGGTCTGACTTCCGATTTCTTCTCAGTGAAGTCTCTGTGAAGCCAGGCCGGTGAATCAAAGTTAACAGTGAGCTGTTCTTTGGTAGATGCTCTAGAGAGGGAGATTGAGGAATAGGAACACCTTTCTGGAAAGGTTACATTTAATTTAATTTAAGGGTGAATGAGTTTTCAGAAATATCCTGAATGGGATTTGTGGGTACAGCGGTTTCAACAGTCCAGGCAGCAGGAATAAATGTATGGTGCCTGGGAAGTTTGGAAAACTGCGTGAATAGTTACTATGCTCTGTATGGAATTAAGACTCTTTGTAAAGAAGGGATGACAGATAAAGCCAGAAAGGTGTGGTTGGGTCACACTGAATGCCAGATGTGAAGGTAATAAAATTAAAGCAGCTAAAATTCCCTGTGTGCTTACCATGTTCTGAGCAGCATTATGTTCTAAGTGAACATTAAGATATATATGTATGTTTTATATGTATACATACTATATGTACATGTAAACACACACATATACATCTACAAATGTATCAGACATTATAATAAGTAAGATATACTGTACCTTATATATTTATTTACTGTTTATACATACTTGTTAATATATGTTATATATTAAATATGTCTTGCTTATTATATAATACATTTATATATAACATCTACATTGCATATAATATACATCTTATATGTTCTCTATATAAAATTTTTTATAATTTCCCACAATATGTAGACAAATGAACTGAAAACAGAGGAATAAAATAACCTGCTTAAGTGTCACAGGCAATGAAGGGCAAGGTCTCGATTTAAAAGCAAGCAGTCTGTCTCTAGAGGCCACACTCTTCACCATTATACAGTACTGCATTCTAATATTTCATAGTCCTATTTAATTTGTAGATACTGAGGAGCTATCGATTTCTGAGGTAGATATTGATACAATTAGACATGGGGTTTAGGAAGACCTTCTGGAAGTAGTGTTAGTGGTAGGAGGAAATCACAAGGCTGTGTTTGATTTTGCCATCTGTGCATGCGAGTGGGGGTGGGGCAGAGGGAGAGAATCTTCAGACTCCCTGCTAAGCACAGAGCCTGATGTGGGGCTCAATCTCAGGACCCCTGAGATCTCAATCTGAGCCAAACCAAGAATCAATGCTTAACCAACGGAGCCACCCGGTGCCCCTACAGAAGTACTTTCGTGAATTGTCTTATTAATTATTAAGAAACTCCAATTACGTTTCCACCAGGGGTATTATTTCATGCATAAAAATGGGAACAAGAACTCATAGCACATACTCAAAAAAGGAATTGAAAAGCATCTGTCATGTCTATATGCAGTGTGAAATGAATTCCCGAATCTCTCAACTTCCAGTCACATAAGCACAATTTGTGGCCGCAGATGTGACCTATTAACATGCTTCATTCAGGCAGATGAGGCCATTCATAGGGGGAAGAAAAGGTGCTTCAGTCCCTCTTTGAATGACAGTGTGTCTGTCTGTACTTGTGAATTTAAATAAAGTAGGACAATTACTTTATCTCAGTAGAAGAAACCGTTGCTCAGATTGTCTGCTTGGAATTACACACACAGGAACTCCTTTTCTTTGAGTGCTTTTTAGGATTTTTCCTTGATGCCAGATGAATGAGTGTTGGAAGTTGTCTTCCCTAACAGTATGGAAGAGCCCTAGTTCTTCTCTCTGAAGCTGTAGTTTTAACTCTATAGTCTGCTATAGGCAGACAGTAGGTCAGATAATATTTCTGATTGGTGAAAAATAAATCACCATTTTTGTTAGAATGTCACAAAAGTTACAATAATGGGAAGTTCAAAGGCTACTTCTTCACCCTGTTGTTCTTGACTAAGGACCTTAAAATAGGATGTATGAATCAAGATTTTAGTTCTTGACATTCTTGCTCCCTGTCAAGATAGATCGTGGAGCCTGGGCATCACATGATGCTCAGTGAGCATGTCCATGGAAATCATCCGTGATACCCCCATTCCTGTATATATTCAGGGATCTGAAGAGCAGTCATTAGCAGGAATTAAGGCGTGGAGATGGCGATTTTATGGGACAGAACATATTATAAGTGTCATAAGTGTTATAACAGAGGTTATAAGTGTTACACACAACTTTGTGAAAAAGGAAGGCCACTGACATGGCCAGGCTTTCTAGCTAATCATCTCTCAGTACCCTATACTCATACCCTCAATACCGTAAAGTAGTTGCACTCTGGGAAAGGTGATATACTCTGTCCCCTAGGGAAAACTGACCACTACTTCCTTTTCACTCTCTCTCTACAGAAGGCATTTCTAGCATAGGAATTTGTAAGGATGTAATGAATTTGCACATATCTCTCTCTGAACTAGAAACCCATGAGAGTAAGATTTGTGGCTTGTTCACTGTTGTGCCCATACAGCTTAGCACCAATAAGGCTGTGCACTCAGTGAAAATGAAAACACTCATTAATTCAACGTGTGCTTTGGGAGAACCTGTAACATTCCCTTTGCCTGCTCTTACGGGTTTGCCTTCTGCACTTCACTTAGCTAATCTTGAACAAAAAAATACCACTTTAAAGTGCTTTAATTGTTTTTTAAATTGCATTTTTGAAAACTGTAAATGTAGCTTAGTAGTAACTATGTGCTCATTGTACAAAACCTAAATCATACAATATATACAGTTAAGACAGAAAGTCTTTTTTGCCCTTCCTCTGCATCCATCCTCCAATTCCTGCCTCCCTGATGGACTCTCTTACTGGTTTGGAGAAGGTGTCTTTCCATCACTGGCTTAGTTTGGACATCTCAATTTACTATCACAGTCCAGGAAGTTCCAGATCTGCCTATTCTTTATCCACATGTAGAACACAGAGCAGTGAGGGGCTGCCAACTGTTGGTGACTGGTCTACAACAAGTAATGAATGAAAATAAAGAATTCAGAAAATTTTAGAGCAATTTGACAGTCACTTTTATGTGTCTTGAATTTAATAAATGAAAAACCTAGACTTGTGTTTATTTTGAACATTATTTTATTTCATTTTTGCTAGTTACTCATGTTTATTGTATTTTCTCAGAGGCTCAGTCCATAATAGATTAGGAAAAAATACTCCACTGATCTTTTATCGCTGTTAGTCTGAGAAGTGCTATTCCAGATCATTTGTAGCGGAAATCGCTGTCTTAGAAGCAATATGTGGTAGAGATTGTTCTTTGCATTTTCACTCCTGTTGGAGGAGAAGAGTAGTTTGCTGTGATTTATACATTCAGAAGTCAGAGATATGGAAGTTAGGGTTTTCTCAGAAGCAGTTTCTATAGTTCATGTACAGAGAATCATAAAACAAAATAGGAGTCTGATGCTTGGGACCAAGTTATGGTCGCTCTGGGCCTGATAACTTTGAGTACTTTAGGCAGCAGATTTTATATTACCACCTGTAACATTGCATTGATGTGATTTGGGGATTATTGATTTCAATGAATATCTTCACCTACTTTTTTTTTTCTTAGTAGCTTTGCTGTGGACCATTAAGAACTCTTAGGCTGTTTCTAGACACACTGATTTACCTTGTGTGCAAATTTTGGTGCTGCTGAGGCAGGAAAATCCAGAGTTTTACTTCTAAAGATGAGCAGGAATTTTTCTGGCCATGACTATGTGATTGACCAAGAAAGGGAGTGGTGTGGATCAGATACAGGTAATGTCTTATCCAGAGCAAGGAGAATAACTAATGCTCTTCTGCATAAATGGCTCCCTTCCCTTTTCCCATCAAAGAGCATCTCATAGGCATAAAGAGGAAGGCATCAAAGAACAAGTCATTGCTCTGACCTGGATATCTAGCTCCCTCTGATAATAATGTAGCCTTTCTTGTTCTTAACAGGAGAAATAGAAGCTAGTATTAATGAACACTTACTCTGATCATACACCATGTTAAATCATTCACCTATTTTCTTTCATTGAAGCTCTATAACATCCCATGACATAGGTGTTCTCCCATTTTACAGAAAAGCAAAATGAAATGTAGAGGTCAGTAGTAGAGATGATATTTAAAAGAAGGTCTGTTGGACTCCAAAGACTTCTGTTGAACATTATTATAATCCTAGTGCTCTACTGGTTTTGTACATTTTTTGAACTATCCCATAATTAAGTAAGAGATATGAATAACTTTAGAGTGACATGTCATAACACAGGAATATTTGAGAATCCTACAGCCCTTGTGGTCTTATTCAAGGGTTGGCAATCACTTTCTGTAAAGGGCTATATAGTAAATATTTTAGACTTTGCTGCATGTGGTCTCTGTTGTAACTACTCAACTCTGATGCTATAGCTTGAAAGCAACAATAGACAACATAAAAATGAATGGATGCAGTCATATTCCAATAAAACTTTATTTGCAAAACCAGTTGAGGTCCAGATTTGGTCCACTGGCCATATTTTGCCAACCCTGGAATGTATAATTTTATAAAGGATGTTTCTAAGACCAAAAATACATGGCATTTGGGCATTTGGGCATTTGGGCCATGGCAGCAATAATGACAGCTACTGATGCCTTTAGTACTTCAAAGTCTGCATCTTCTTGTTGATTACCTGACTCCTCCCTGTGATGATTCTTAAGGATTTTGTCTAATGCTAAAAGATACGTATTATTTTTTGACATCTGTGTATGTAACGAGATATACCCTGTTGGTACATAAGGTTGCAATGTACTTTTTTTATATCTTACTCAGAAAGGGTTATTTGAGTACAAGTGAGTGAAGATCATGTTACCACAGAAATAACTTTGAATTTATTCTGATTTACTATTGATAGTAAAGCACTGACATGCTTCAGAAATTTGTCATGAAAATTACTTAGAACCCATTTGCCAGCTGGTTATGACATGTGGACACACTAGTGAATCATGATGTGAAAAGCTACTATGGTCTTCTTCAGTGCCAGGTGTAAACATATCATCGATTCTCTCCATTCATATCTAGGTCTCTCCACTTTTTCCCACCCTCACGTCAACCAACATTTTCACATTTGTCACAGAAACTGGTTTTTCAGTAATTACAAGTTCCCCTTTATGGAGCCTACAAACAATTATAGCGGTCCCTTCTGATTAAAGTAAAAATATGCATTTTTAATATTAAGTGTGTTCTTTCATAGAGTATCCATTGCAAGTTTTCAAAGAACTTAGCCTTCCTCTGGGCAAGCATTAACAAAGGGGCCAATATCCTTTTTTCTTAATTTTCAAATAGAAAATTGATAGAGTAGAGACCTTTTAAGTAGAGACCTTTTCAAGGCTGAATCTGTAAAAGGAAATAGGATTTTTTTGTTGCTTTGTTTTTCTTATAGAGTGAGTTAAATTAGAAGGAAGGTTGTTCCAGCATAAATACTCGTTAAATCCTGTGGGATTCAAGAGGAGAGCACTCCTTGAGTTTTTATGTTTTTATCCAGAAAAAAAAGTGTCTTCAGACACATAAAAATCCAGCTACAATTTATGCTCCACATTTTAGTTTTCACACTATAGTAAAATTCTTACAGAGATGATATCACTGACTATATTAAAAACAACAACAATAACAAAGTTTTGCATAAAATTTAACACAGAACATTTGTGGGCAAGGGGCAAAGAAGGCACAGTGCATGTCTTTCCTACGGTGGTGATGGTGAAGCATGCCCCGATAATTTTCTACCTCCCGGATGGGATTCAGCAATTTTTTAAAGAGCCACATCTTTGTTAGTTAGCTGGGTCTTAATGGATTGTGATACTTCTATGAAGGCAGATAATGCTAAACATAGGTTTTTTTTGAGAACTGAGTCTTTGTCTACCATGAACTGGGAAGTAACATTCTAAACCTTTCTGGAGAAAATGGGCTCAGGGAAAAAAAAACAAAAACAAAAACATAAACCGCTTAGGATTCGCTTTAAATTTAAATGGATTTATTTAAATTGTGGTTGTAGCTTCTTGAAGACTTGTGATATACAGCTGCTTTATGGTTCCCGTGTTTTCCTCTTTGGTCTGAAATAAGAATCTTGGGAATCATAGGTTCACAAGAACTACAAAGTTCTCTTTTTTGTTTGTGTTTTCCCCACATCAAATGGGGCAGACTTATTTGGAGTTAAACACTTCGGTTGTTTTTGCTTCTGTGTTTACCTGGTTTCTGGACATCAAAATATTTTGCCAACATTTTCAATGCCTCTGAGTGACTCCATGGTACCCTTTTTCTACCAAAGAGATGATTTATAAAGCTCTTAATAGTCAAAGAATATGTCTGAGGTATTTGAGGTATTTGAGGCTGGTTAAATCATATTCTGGGCACTTACTTAGCCTATGCTGAAGAAAAACTAAGTTGAGAGATAGTGGCCCATGTTTCAATGGAATGGGTGTTCAAGCTTAGCAAACCCCCATGGGAGGAAGACAGAGTAGTGGTACAAACTGTTGAGCGTACTGTCTGGAGTCAGATGAAATGGGTTGGAATCTCATTTCTACCTTTTCTCCATTCTGTGAGCCTTAATAAGTTACTTTCTCTTTCCAAGATTCCTTTTCCTTTTAGGTAAATAAGGAATACCAGGAATAGATTTACGCACATCAGCTAGGGTTGTTCTGAAGATAAACAGGTGTACCATGTAACGCCTTTAGAGTTCAATAAATACTCGTTGTAGTTCTAAGGTTCAGGAATCCTCAAACATATTTTCTTTTTCATCAAGAGACTACATTATGGCTCAGAAATATAGCCACGTAACATAAAGCCACTTCTCTTCTATTTCATAAGCATAAAATTACATAAATTTTGAATTAGACCATACTCTTAGATATTTAGAATTAAAATAACCCTACTCTCTCTTTTTTTTTTTTTTTAGTGGTTGTTTTTTTTTTTTTTTTAATTTATTTTCAGTGTAACAGTATTCATTGTTTTTGCACCACACCCAGTGCTCTATACAATCCGTGCCCTCTCCAATACCCACCACCTGGTACCCCAACCTCCCACCCCCTGCCCCTTCAAAACCCTCAGATTGTTTTTCAGAGTCCATAGTCTCTCATGGTTCACCTCCCCTTCCAATTTCCCTCAACTCCCTTCTCCTCTCTAACTCCTCCATGTTATTTGTTATGCTCCACAAATAAGTGAAACCATATGATAACTGACTCTCTGCTTGACTTATTTCACTCAGCATAATCTCTTCCAGTACTGTCCATGTTGCTACAGAAGTTGGGTATTCGTCCTTTCTGATGGAGGCATAATACTTCATAGTGTATATGGACCACATCTTCCTTATCCATTCATCCGTTGAAGGGCATCTTGGTTCTTTCCACAGTTTGACGACCGTGGCCATTGCTGCTATAAACATTGGGGGTACAGGTGGCCCTTCTTTTTACCACATCTGTATCTTTGGGGTAAATACCTAGTAGTACAATGGCAGGGTCATAGGGAAGCTCTATTTTTAATTTCTTGAGGAATCTTCACACTGTTCTCCAAAGTGGCTGCACCAACGTGCATTCCCACCAACAGTGGAAGAGGGTTCCCCTTTCTCCACATCCCCTCAAACACATGTTGTTTCCTGTCTTGCTAATTTTTGCCATTCTAACTGTCGTAAGGTGGTATCTCAATGTGGTTAATTTGAATCTCCCTGATGGCTAGTGATGATGAACATTTTTTCATGTGTCTGATAGCCATTTGTATGTCTTCATTGGAGAAGTGTCTGTTCATATATTCTGTCCATTTTTTTTTAAATTTTTTATTTTTTATAAACATATATTTTCATCCCCAGGGGTACAGGTCTGTGAAACACCAGGTTTACACACTTCACAGCACTCACCAAAGCACATACCCTCCCCAATGTCCATAATCCCACCCCCTTCTCCCAAACCCCCTCCCCCCAGCAACCCTCAGTTTGTTTTGTGAGATTAAGAGTCACTTATGGTTTGTCTCCCTCCCAATCCCATCTTCTTTCATTTATTCTTCTCCTACCCACTTAAGCCCCCATGTTGCATCACCACTTCCTCATATCAGGGAGATCATATGATAGATGTCTTTCTCTGCTTGACTTATTTAGCTGAGCATGATACGCTCTAGTTCCATCCGTGTTGTCGCAAATGGCAAGATTTCATTTCTTTTGATGGCTGCATAGTATTCCATTGTGTATATATACCACATCTTCTTGATCCATTCATCTGTTGATGGACATCTAGGTTCTTTCCATAGTTTGGCTATTGTGGACATTGCTGCTATAAACATTCGGGTGCACGTGCCCCTTTGGATCACTACGTTTGTATCTTTAGGGTAAATACCCAATAGTGCAATTGCTGGGTCATAGGGCAGTTCTATTTTCAACATTTTGAGGAACCTCCATGCTGTTTTCCAGAGTGGCTGCACCAGCTTGCATTCCCACCAACAGTGTAGGAGGGTTCCCCTTTCTCCGCATCCTCGCCAGCATCTGTCATTTCCTGACTTGTTGATTTTAGCCATTCTGACTGGTGTGAGGTGATATCGCATTGTGGTTTTGATTTGTATTTCCCTGATGCTGAGTGATATGGAGCACTTTTTCATGTGTCTGTTGGCCATCTGGATGTCTTCTTTGCAGAAATCTCTGTTCATGTCCTCTGCCCATTTCTTGATTGAATTATTTGTTCTTTGGGTGTTGAGTTTGCTAAGTTCTTTATAGATTCTGGACACTAGTCCTTTATCTGATATGTCGTTTGCAAATATCTTCTCCCATTCTGTCAGTTGTCTTTTGATTTTGTTAACTGTTTCCTTTGCTGTGCAAAAGCTTATGATCTTGATGAAATCCCAATAGTTCATTTTTTCCCTTGCCTCCCTTGCCTTTTGTGTTGATCCTAGGAAGATGTTGCTGTGGCTGAGGTCGAAGAGGTTGCTGCCTGTGTTCTCCTCAAGGATTTTGATGGATTCCTTTCGCACATTGAGGTCCTTCATCCATTTTGAGTCTATTTTTGTGTGTGGTCTAAGGAAATGGTCCAATGTCATTTTACTGCATGTCGCTGTCCAATTTTCCCAGCACCATTTATTAAAGAGGCTGTGTTTTTTCCATTAGACGTTCTTTCCTGCTTTGTCAAAGATTAGTTGACCATAGAGTTGAGGGTCTATTTCTGGGCTCTCTATTCTGTTCCATTGATCTATGTGTCTGTTTTTGTGCCAGTACCATGCTGTCTTGATGATGACAGCTTTGTAATAGAGCTTGAAGTCCAGAATTGTGATGCCACCAACGTTGGCTTTCTTTTTCAATATTTGGCTATTCGAGGTCTTTTCTGGTTCCATATAAATTTTAGAATTATTTATTCCATTTCTTTGAAAAATATGGATGGTACTTTGATAGGAATTGCATTAAATGTGTAGATTGCTTTAGGTTGCATAGACATTTTCACAATATTTATTCTTCCAATCCAGGAGCATGGAACATTTTTCCATTTCTTTGTGTCTTCCTCAATTTCTTTCATGAGTACTTTATAGTTTTCCTAGTATAGATTCTGTGCCTCTTTGGTTAGGTTTATTCCTAGGTATCTTATGGTTTGGGGTGCAATTGTAAATGGGATTGACTCCTTAATTTCTCTTTCTTCTGTCTTGCTGTTGGTGTAGAGAAATGCAACTGATTTCTGTGCCTTGATTTTATATCCTGACACTTTACTGAATTCCTGTATAAGTTCTAGCAGTTTTGGAGTGGAGTCTTTTGGGTTTTCCACATATAGTATCATATCATCTGCGAAGAGTGATAATTTGACTTCTTCTTTGCCTATTTGGATGCCTTTAATTTCATTTTTTTGTCTGATTGCTGAGGCTAGGACCTCTAGTACTATGTTGAATAGCAGTGGTGATAATGGACATCCCTGCCGTGTTCCTGACCTTAGTGGAAAAGCTTTCAGTTTTTCTCCATTGAGAATGATATTTGCGGTGGGTTTTTCATAGATGGCTTTGATGATATTGAGGTATGTGCCCTCTATCCCTACACCTTGAAGAGTTTTGATCAGGAACGGATGCTGTACTTTGTCAAATGCTTTTTCAGCCTCTACTGAGAGTATCATATGGTTCTTGTTCTTTCTTTTATTGATGTGTTGTATCACATTGGCTGATTTGCGGATGTTGAACCAACCTTGTAGCCCTGGAATAAATCCCACTTGGTCAAGGTGAATAATCCTTTTAATGTACTGTTGAATCCTATTGGCTAGTATTTTGTTGAGTATTTTTGCATCTGTGTTCATGAAGGATATTGGTCTATAGCTCTCTTTTTTGATGGGATCCTTGTCTGGTTTTGGGATCAAGGTGATGCTGGCCTCATAAAATGAGTTTGGAAGTTTTCCTTCCATTTCTATTTTATTGGAACAGTTTCAGGAGACTAGGAATTAGTTCTTCTTTAAATGTTTGGTAGAATTCCCCCGGGAAGCCATCTGGCCCTGGGCTTTTATTTGTTTGGAGATTTTTAATGACTATTTCAATCTCCTTACTGGTTATGGGTCTGTTCAGGCTTTCCATTTCTTCCTGGTTCAGTTGTGGTAGTTTATATGTTTCTAGGAATTCATCCATTTCTTCCAGATTGTCAAATTTGTTGGCACAGAGTTGCTCATAGTATGTTCTCATAATAGTTTGTATTTCTTTGGTGTTAGTTGTGATCTCTCCTCTTTCATTCATGATTTTATTTATTTGGGTCCTTTCTCTTTTCTTTTTGATAAGTCTGGCCAGGGGCTTATCAATTTTATTAATTCTTTCAAAGAACCAGCTCCTAGTTTCATTGATTTGCTCTATTTTTTTTTTTTTTTTTTGGTTTCTATTTCATTGATTTCTGCTCTGATCTTTATGATTTATCTTCTCCTGCTGGGCTTAGGGTTTCTTTCTTGTTCTTTCTCCACCTTCTTTAGGTGTAGGGTTAGGTTGTGTACCTGAGACCTTTCTTGTTTCTTGAGAAAGGCTTGTACCACTATATATTTTCCTCTCAGGACTGCCTTTGTTGTGTCCCACAGATTTTGAACTGTTGTGTTTTCATTATCGTTTGTTTCCATGATTTTTTTCAGTTCTTCTTTAATTTCCTGAATGACCCATTTATTCTTTAGAAGGATGCTGTTTAGTCTCCATGTATTTCGGTTCATTTCAAACTTCCTCTTATGGTTGAGTACTAGCTTCAGAGCATTGTGGTCTGAAAATAAGCAGGGAATGGTCCCAATCTTTTGATACCGGTTGAGACCTGATTTAGGACCGAGGATGTGATCTATTCTGGAGAATGTTCCATGTGCACTAGAGAAGAATGTGTATTCTGTTGCTTTGGGATGAAATGTTCTGAATATATCTGTGATGTCCATCTGGTCCAGTGTGTTGTTTAAGGGCTTTATTTCCTTATTGATCTTTTCTTGAATGATCTATCCATTTCAGTAGGGGAGTGCTAAAGTCCCCTACTATTATTGTGTTATTGTTGATGTGTTTCTTTGATTTTGTTATTAATTGGTTTATATAGTTGGCTGCGCCCATATTGGGGGCATAGATATTGAAAATTGTTGGATCTTCTTTTTGGACAGAGCCTTTGAATATGATATAGTGTCCTTCCTCATCTCTTATTATAGTCTTTGGCTTAAAATCTAATTGATCTGATATAAGGATTGCCACTCCTGCTTTCTTCTGATGTCCATTAGCATGGTAAATTCTTTTCCACCCCCTCACTTTAAATCTGGAGGTGTCTTCGGGCTTAAAATGAGTTTCTTGGAGGCAACATATAGATGGGTTTTCTTTTTTCATCCATTCTGGTACCCTGTGTCTTTTGACAGGGGCATTTAGCCCATTAACATTCAGGGTAACTATTGAGAGATATAAATTTAGTGCTATTGTATTGCCTATAAGGTGACTTTTACTCTATATGGTCTCCATTCCTTTCTGATCTACCACTTGTAGGCTCTCTCTTTGCTTAGAGGACCCCTTTCAGTATTTCCTGTAGAGCTGGTTTGGTGTTTGCAAATTCTTTCAGTTTTTGTTTGTCCTGGAAGTTTTTAATCTCTCCTTCTATTTTCAGTGATAGCCTAGCTGGATAGAGTATTCTTGGCTGCATGTTTTTCTCGTTTAGTGCTCTGAATATATCATGCCAGCTCTTTCTGGCCTGCCAGGTCTCTGTGGTAAGTCAGCTGCCAATCTAATATTTTTACCATTGTATGTTACAGACTTCTTTTCCCGGGCTGCTTTCAGGATTTTCTCTTTGTCACTGAGACTTGTAAATTTTACTATTAGGTGCCGGGGTGTGGGCCTATTTTTATTGATTTTGAGGGGCGTTCTCTGAACCTCCTGAATTTTGATTCTCGTTCCCTTTGCCATATTGGGGAAATTCTCCCCAATAATTCTCTCCAGTATACCTTCTGCTCCCCTCTCTCTTTCTTCTTCTTCTGGAATGCCAATTATTCTAATGTTGTTTTGTCTTATGGTGTCACTTATCTCTTGAATTCTCCCCTCGTGGTCCAGTAGCTGTTTGTTCCTCTTTTGCTCAGCTTCTTTATTCTCTGTCATTTGGTCTTCTATATCACTAATTCTTTCTTCTGCCTCATTTATCCTAGCAGTGAGAGCCTCCATTTTTGATTGTACCTCATTAATAGCTTTTTTGATTTCAACTTGGTTATATTTTAGTTCTTTTATTTCTCTAGAAAGGGCTTTTATATCTCCGGAGAGTGTTTCTCTAATATCTTCCATGCCTTTTTCTAGCCTGGCTAGAACCTTGAGAATTGTTATTCTGAACTCTAGATCTGACATATTACCAATGTCTGTATTGATTAGGTCCCTAGCCTTCGGTACTGCCTCTTGTTCTTCTTTTGTGGCGAATTTTTCCACCTTTTCATTTTGTCCAGCTAAGAGTATATGAAGGAGCAAGTAAAATACTAAACGGGTGCCAACAACCCCAGGAAAATATGCTTTAACCAAATCAGAAGAGATCCCAAATTGTGATGGGGGAGAAATGGGATAAAAAGGGCTTCAAAAAGAAAGAAAAAGAAAAAAAAAAGAAAAGAATTAAACAATGAAGAATTAAATTAAAAAGAATTAAAAATAAAGAAAAGTATAAAAACGAATATATATATATATTAGATAAACTAGTTAAAAAAGTTAAAAATAAAAAGAGTAAAAGTTAAAAAAAATTTTAGCAGAAGAAGAGAAAAAAAAATGAAAAAGGAAAGAATTAAATTAACTGCAAGACTAAAAAAATCACAGGGAGAAAGCCATGAGTTATGTGCTTTGCTTTCTCCTCCTCCGGAATTCTGCTGCTCTCCTTGGTATTTAAACTGCACTGCTTGGTAGGTGAACTTTTTCTTGGCTGGATTTCTTGTTGATTCTGGGGGAGGGGCCTCTTGTAGTGATTCTCAAGTGTCTTTGCCCCAGGCGGAATTTCACTGCCCTTATCAGGGGCCAGGCTGAGTAATCCGCTCTGGTTTGCTTTCAGGAGCTTTTGTTCCCTGATTCTTTCCATAGAGTTCTGGAGGACAGGAATACAAATGGCGGCCTCCTGGTCTCCTGCCCGGAGGAGCCGAGAGCCCGGGGCCCCATTCCTCAGTGCGCCCTCAGAGAACAGCGCCAGTGACTCTCGTCTGCCTGACCTCCGGCCGTGCTCCGAGCTCACCGAGCCTGCGACCTGTTCAAGCTAATCCGAGCTGTGAGCTTACTGTCGGCTCTGTCTCTGTAGCCGGCTTTCCCGTTCCAATACCCGCAAGCTCTGCGACACTCAGACACCCCTGGTCCTTCTGTGACCCTGCGGGACCTGAGGCCACGCTGACCCCGCGTGGGCTTCGCCCTGGTTTAGCCTCTGGAGCGATGTCCCTCAGCAGAACAGACTTTTAAAAGTCCTAATTTTGTGCTCCATTGCTCCGCCGCTTGCCGGGAGCCGGCCCCTCCCACCGGGGTCTATCTTCCCCTCGCTTTGGATTCAATTCTCCGCCAGTCCTACCTTTCAGAAAGTGGTTGTTTTTCTGTTTCCAGAATTGCTGTTCTTCTTCTCTTTGATCTGCCGATGGATTTTCAGGTGTTTGCAATCTTTAGATAAGCTATCTAGCTGATCTCCTGCTACCTGAAGTAGTCTCAGCCTGCTACTTCTCCACCATCTTGACTCCTCCTATCTTCTTAAATTTCTATATGATCTTTTTTTTTTTTTTTTTTGGCTATTACTGAACAAACATTGTGTATTCATGGTGGACATGGCACTCTGACATTTATCTCATAAACCACAGATTCTTAGTGTTTACAATATATGAGATTGAAATTATTGGCTTCAATACATAATTTTCTCAAGGCATCATTTTGACTTTAATGACACCATAAGTCCTGATAAAATCTTATAAGACCAAAAAAGTGGACTTAGCTTTTATCCCCAGTCCAGTTATTTCTCTCTGTATCTCTTTGAAGGCACCTAAAAATTCTTATGTTATGTTTAAAAAAATCTATTAATTTCCCATTGTCTCTGTGTCTCAGTTTGTCTCTAAGGGTTTTCTTCCCCGACCTAACTAATTTTTCTAACCTCCCATTATTCCCATATGCAAAATCTCCCTTTCAGTTCCACCTCTATTTGAGTGATACTACCTACTCTCTTAGGAATGTCCCCTCCAAAGATGTCTCTCTGGTGATGCTCTCCTGATGATGCACCTTGCTCTGCAGTTCTCCAGAATGCTCAAACCCATGTTGTTTCCTTACCTGTGAGATTCTAGAAATCTAGTCTCTTTGTCTTTGAAGAGAAATCTTGTTCATAATTTTTTCCTCAGCACTGAGCTGGGGGGTATCACATTGAATGTATTTGATAGCTGTTAGTAGGACAAATGGATGCATGTATGTATTTGGCCTTCATTTTTCTTTCTCTTATTTTGGTATTGTATCATTCAGGACACAGTAAATTATTCTGTGATACCAACTAGTCTCAATGGCTTATAAAAATCAAAGGACACTGTATATTCTTTGTGGGTGAGCTGTGGCTCTGCTTCATGTTGTGTTCACTCTGGTGCCTAGGTTGATGGAGGAGGTTCTATCAAGAACATTTTGATTATTGTGTCAGCAGGAAAAGAAACATGGCACTCAAATCCTGGCTGTAGAGCTTCTACTTGGAAAAGATATATGTCACTTCTGCCTTATTCCGATTAAATAAAATGAAATATCTTGAGTTCAGCAGAGTAGGAACATATAATTCACCCTTAGGGAGGAACATGCTAAAGAAAGAATTTGGGGGCAAATAGTAATACAGTCTACCACTGAGAGATAACCATATATTATCTAGCTCCTTTATTTAGTCACTTTGGTTGCTTTTATCCTATATACCAAGCTATAGTGTGAAATGATGTGTGAAAGTAAGAAAGTTCCTTTCAAAAGTTAACAGCAGGCTATCTACAATGAATGGATAACAAGAATTTATAGAATTAGGCATTACGACATCATTTCTGATAGCCTGGACAATAGTATTTATATCAGCCCTCTAATTACAGTTTCATGGGCTTCCTTGCTTGTCTTTTGGTAAGGATAACTTTTCTTTTGAGTTCATATTTTCCCAAATCTGAAGAACAGGATGTTGAATGAACTCCCTTCCTTGGTGATGACTTTCCAGTCTGGTGCATTTCTCCACAGTCTACCCCCTCCTTCGATTCTAGCTGTAGCTCAGATCATTTCAGAGATCTGAACATCTAAGCAGAAATTTCCATAGTACCAGACAATAAAGTAATTACATTCTATCATCATTTGTCCTTCCCTTTTAGATCTGTGTTAGCATCATTAGCTTTAATTTAATAACACCATCTTTTATTATTGAACATTTAGAATTCACCTTGTTGGTTAATTTTTAAATTTTCACTTTTGTTAAACCTCCAAAATGTTTTATAGAGTCTACTGTCTTTCTGATGCCCACTTTGCTTCCTCCTATTTTTTCTCTTTCTCTCTCTTTCCCTCATTTTCTTTTTTCTTCTCTTCTTTCCTTCCTGTCTGTCTTTACGTTTTTACCTCCCTGTCTCTGTCTCTCTTCTGTCTTCTCTCTTTCTTGCATGCTATTCTTCCCTCTTTCCTCCCTTCCCTTCTCACACACACACTCTCTCTTTCTCTCATTCTCTCTCTCTTTCCCTCTCTCTTTTTCTTTCTTTCTCTTACTTTTTAATGGCACACAGTGGTTGGGTTTGATATAAAACATTTCATTTATTGAATGTGTGGTGGACACCTGGTACTTTGCTAAGGTTGTTGGGACATTTGTAACATTAGATCATACTAAATATGGCACACTTATGACACAAGATATTGGTTCTGCCTACAGAACAGAAAATTTGTAAATTAGTGGCTATAAGATGTTTGGAGCTTTATCTGGAGAATTCAGACATCCTTATTTCTCTGACTCATCCCCAGCAAGGATTAAAAAAAAAAAAAATGGTTCTACCTCTCCATGTGTACTTATTCTGAATGCATCTGGAATAACTTATCTTTAATAAGTCCAAGCAGCTCACACATTTGCTTTCATTACTGATATTACAGCTCTAGCACCACCTTGGGCCCTTTAAATAGTAAAAAGTATCAGACTCTGTATAGTTCCAGTCAAGGCCCTTTTAAGGCAAAGTCATAGCTGCGGTCCTCCAGTGGGTTTCAGGCTGATTATTAGTACCCCAGTTCTCCTTTCTCTTCAAACTTGGAAATATGCTTGTGTGAGGATTTATGTGCAGTTGCTCGCCATAGCCAGACACATGTCCTTATTCTCTTTTCTGCCAGCTCAGTACAGTTTATGTCTGTAGGATGAACTCATATCTTCATGCATTCATTCATCCCACAGGTGGTTATGGAGCATCCCTATCTGTCAGGTACCCTGTTTGGTGCTAAGGTCCTGCAGTTAAAGATTGACCTCATGTGCTCAAGGAAGTGAGTTTGGTGGAGGCAGGCTCAGAAATAATCATGTCAATACAAAGAGATAGAACCTGTGCTCCAAGGAAGCCCTGTGGTCCTCTGAAAGTGTAGGAGAAGGTTACCAACTCAGCCTTGGGAAAATGGTCATCCTGCAGATAGGGACCCTTGGTTGGTCTGTTATGTATACTATTGTTATTTCTTTGTCTTTAGGCAGCATTTCTTAAGGGGTGGAAGTGAATCTTTAGATTACATCCAGGAGAAAGGTTCAGTTTGTTGCCAGTGTGTGTGTTTGCAACGAGGATGTTTTTTAAGCAAGTATTTCTTTGACGTCTAACATATCTCAAGAACAGTATGATCTTAAATGTACAGCCTGATGTCTTACATACAATAAGTGTGCCCATGTGTAGAACCTGGTTTGGGAAGTAGCGCCTTGCCAGCCCCCAGAAGTTCCACTGATACCCTGCTAGGCAGTACTGCCTCTGGGAAGGGCACTATCCCGACTTCTGCCACAGATTGGTTCTGCCTGGCTTTGAACTTCATGTAAGTGCAGTGCTGTCATACAACTAGTGCTCTTTTGTTTCTGTTTTTTCTGAGCTAGTTTGTCATTTGTGAGATTCATCCATGCTATAGGGTCAGTAATAGCTTATGCTCTTTTTTTTTTTTTAAATAATACACATTTATGTAAAATAATACATTTGCAGCTCAAATAGTTCTAAAACATACATTTCTGATTTACCCACCTTTTTAAAAAAATATTTTATTTATTTTTGAAAGAAAGAGAAAGAGTGCAGGGGAAGGGGCAGAGCAAGAGGGAGAAAGAATCTCAAACAGACTCTGCACTAGTATAGAGTCGCCACAGGGCTGGATCCCATGACCTTGAGATCATGACCTGAGCTGAAACCAGGAGTCAGATGCTTAATAGACTGTACCACTCAGGCACCCCAGGTTTATCCAACTTCTTAAAAATATTAGAGGGCAGCTGCAATCATGGATTTCAGCTCCATGATTATTTCTTTGCCCATTCTTTTTTCTCTTTTCTTTCCCGGATAATTTCTTTCAGATATGCCTCAAGGTAGAGGGGGGTATCCTCATATTTTGTTCACTGTTTTTTAGGTAAGATCTGCTTTCTCATGGGCAGGTTCAGTGCTCTATTTATGCAAAACATCCCGTCATTCTGAAGGTTCTTGGGAAGCCTTTCACATCATCATTCTCACATAATGTATAATCTTGCATTAACCCCAGTGTACTGATCCTTACAGCATTGTAATACCATTTTCTATTTTTAAAGATTTCATTTATTTATTTGAGAGAGAGCACAAGCAGGGGGAGGGGCAAAGGGAGAGAGAGAAGCAGACTTCCAACTGAGCAGAACCGATGCAGGGCTCGAACCCAGGACCCCTGGATCATGACCCTAGCCAGGCTTAGCTGACTGAGCCACCCAGTGCTTCAATAATACCATTTTCAAATACCCTCCTGCCACCATTCTGATGCTGCAACAGTGGGCCTGCTTGCCATTTTGACCAGTTCATACAGTCTTTGTCATTTGTAGGGTTCGATCTCATATTCCATTTTATGACCATGTCACAATTTGTTTGTTTATTCTATGGCAAGAAATATTTGGGTATGTGGGCTTTCAATACCATTCTAATCTCCCTTTTAGCTCAGTGTCTTGGCAAGTAGCAATAACCACCACTGTTCTCCAGTGGAATAAGAAGCACATCTTGCCTAGGTCATATACCCCTCTGAAAATTAATGAACTTCCCTTAAGCCATATTGATTACCACACAGAAATCAGGAGCCATCAGAAGGAGGACTGGTTCTCCTATGATGAAGACGCAAACACTGGAAGGAAGGAAAGAGCCTCTGTCAAGGAAGCTGAAATGATACACAAGACCAGAAGGTCAATTCTTTCTCCTCTGGGAAGATAAAAACTGGAATCCATTGCATTTTCAAATAGACTATGTTAGAGCAATTCAACCGTGTGGTAGCCACATTTTCTATTTGTGTTAAAAGGTCTGTAGAAACTGTGGATATAAACCTTATATGGGATGTTGATCTTTGCAATATGCTACAACCACTGAAATTCTCAGTGAAAGGACTGTAGGGTTTCTTTATACTATTCTCTTTCTGTGTCCTTTTATTTATTTATTTGCCTATTTAAGAAAGTATTAAGGCATATCTTGAAAAATATTATTTGGCAGGATTCCATGTAGACAACTAATGCTTTTATTTACTTAGTAGCTATCCTAGCCCAAAGTTACAGACATTGTTTTCCCATTTCCTTATTTTTTTTCCATTTCTTTAATAAAATTTGGTACTTGAATAGTAAGAGGGTGACAGTCTTCTAGATTCTAGATTCTATTTATAAAGGACTCCTAACTCCATGATAAACTCATAGCCAAGGAAATATTAATCAGTTGCCAAGAGACAGCTCTGTGCTAGAGTTCACATATGTTTCTTCTCAATAATTGCATATGCTTTGTATGAAAACTGCAGAACTGCACCCATTAGAAACAACATTTTACTAAGAGTTTCATTATGTGTTTTGTGTGTTTGTCTTTTTGTTTTGTTTTGTTTTGTTGTTTTGTTGGCATGGTTGAACTACCAGTTAAAATATAAAATGTTAGTTGGTAGTTGGTAGTTGGGAAGGAAAAAGACTGGCTACTCTTTTTTATGAATGTCCTGATTGGGGTTTTGTTTGTTTGTTTAAGATTTTATTTATTTATTTGATAGGGAGTACAAGTGGGCGGAGTGGCAGACAGAGGCGGGGACGGGGGAGCCTGAAGTAGGTCTCCATCCCAGGACCCTGGAATGTTGACCCAAGCCCAAGGCAGACGCTTAATCAACTGAGCCAATCAGGCCCACCTGTCCTGGTTGTTGATGAGGTTGCATGAGAAATATGCTAATGTCTGTCTCTGAATTCCATACTTGGACAAATGACTTAATAGTAAATAGGTGTACTTCTAAACTCCTCTTAACCAAATTCAAATCCTGCCATACCCCTACCGGCTGTGTGATCATAGTTAACCTCTCTAACCCTATAAGATGACACTAGTGATAATGTTAATTTCACCTTATAGGATTGATCAAGGAGGGAAAACATGCAAAGTATTTAATACAATGCTTGATAAATAGAGAACTTGCACTGAATGCAGAAGATATAATCATCATATATATATATAAATATATATACATATACATATGTATATATATTTATCTACACCTCACGCCTGCTTTTACAGATGAGGAAACTAAAGTTTAGACAGGTGAAATGACTTGTTCAGAGTTTCACAATCTCACCAATAACCGATTCATATTGCTTTCTCAGGCACTTCTTGTTTCCTGAAGTGGACATTATCTACTTTAGCATGAACTATTTAGTATCTATCCATAGCTATGTCTGTCTCCCACTAAAAGCAAGATTTTTGAGGAAAGGCACTGTGGCTATTTTTGCACTGTTATATTCCCATGGCCAATAGCTCTGCTTACATAAGACATCTCCAGTAAGAATTTACTGAAAAATTCTGAAAAAAATCAGTGAAGTTTACAAACATAATTTTCCAATGAGAGAAAACCATGATTGATCTCCATAATAATTATATAAAATGATAGCTATATTAATTTTTGAAGTATTTCATATGCAACTTATAGGCATTTTTATATATCATAAATTATTCTTCAGTGATGAATGGGGTGTATGTTATACCACACACATATTTGCAATCCATGGGTCCCCTGTGAATTATAGCACTAACATTAATGAACTCAGCTGCCCCAAATGTTAACAGTTTGCTCCTGAACTGGATCTGTGGAAATTTTTTGCTGACAGATTATGTGAACTAATATATTGCTTAATTCTCAATCTGACAAAGCAGAGAGAATTGTTACTTATATGTGAAAATTTGCAATGTAACATCATATATGCAAATGAAATAAATGTTGGCAAAAATAATTATTGTTGCTTATGAGAGGATTAATAGTTACAGTCTGCCCTGTTTTCTGTTGAGGTTTAATTTAATTCTGTGGCATGTATTAACTGAGGAAATTAATTTGGGTTTAATTATTGTGTGTGGCTGTTAATGTGCACACTTTTGATGAATATTTAGTTACAATGAAGCACCAACCCAGCCGCTATACTTTGCTCATCTGCTGATAGGGAGCATCTGATGGAGGGGATGGTTCATACTGGATTGATTCCCAGGGCAATGTCATCATAGCAGATAGCTGTGATTCAGAGGGGAAGGCACTGGGCTTGGAGTCAGAAGAGCAAAGGATTTGGGTTCTGGCTTTGCTATTGACAAGCTTTGTGCATCACTAATTCTCAGCTGGAGAATGGTAGGAGAAAACCAATTTACCCTAGGGCTTCGGTTTGAGAACTAAATGAATGAATGCCTGTGACAACAGATTTGTGTACTGTACACTACCGCTTTAATGAATGGAACGTCTACAGTAAACTTTTCATGTATTTATTTAATGCCAAAGTCATTTAAAAAGCCACATAGGCTTAAACAAGTACCTAAAAGGCACTCAAGAAAGCATCTGTCAATGAATAGAACATAGGTTGATTAAGTATAGATGAATGCCCCTTCTCAATAAATATGACCATGAACAAAAACTCCATGCAACAAGAAAGATGGTCAGATGCTCTGGAGATTTGCTCATTTCAAGAAGTAATTAACAAATCAAAAAATTCTTGTATGGCTACAAGTTTTAAGATAAAGATACAAGCTTTCTGGAGTCAGACAGCCTTGGTGCAACACTAGCATAGTTTTCCAGCTGGTGGTTAGGTTTCCAAGCCTCAGTGTCCTCATCTGAAAACTGGGGTTTTATCACTTCCAAGGGCCATTAGGAGGATTGGATGTGGCAATGTATGTAAAGTGATATACACAAACACTGGCCCATGGGAATTTCTCAATAAATATTAGCTTTGCCTGCAGTAGACGTGATGACATTTTAATAGGATCCTTGGCAATGGCATATAGCTCTTGAAATAGAACAGATGAAAGTAGCTCATATCTCTATAAAAAGAGGGAGGATTATTGATTCTGGACCTGGGCTTAGTTCATGTTCTCACACTCACGGCCTTTTCTCTCCCTGTTCTCTTCTTTCACCCAGGCCCATGGGTTTCCTTTAAGCAAGGAAAATAATAACTTGAGCGGTCTCATTTCACACTGGGGTCCTGTTGGCTCAGTGGGAGTAGTTAGTTACAGCTCTGTTTCTCCTTTGTTTGCTCAACGCATCCCTGCAGTGTCAGGGAAATAAATGTCTGGGGAGGGAAGACAAACAAGAGGTACAATGAGAGTAGCTGACCTCAAGTTAATGGAATCTGGGTTCTTTGAACGAGAGCACATTGCTAGAGAAGCCTGCTGTATTCATTCAACAGAGAGGCTCTCTAGCCTTTCTTCCCATGTGTTTGATTCTCATTTTCTCATGCCAGAGTGAAGGTCCAGCCCCTCCTCACACAAAGCAGGTCAATTTGGACATAGGCTAAGCCTTCCATACATTTTACACTGTCTGGCGTGGAGGAGGTTTATCCTTAAGGAGGAAAAAAAAATGGGAATGAGTAACACATCTGAGCAGTCAATCAACCAGTATTTATTGATTGTGTACTCTGTGATGATTACAATTCAAAGTGTTGGAGGCAGAGCAGCAAACAGATAAAATTAACACCAAACTCTTATTGAGTGCTTTTGTATACACTAGTCACTGTGCTCAGGCTTAAATAGTTAATCTTCACAAATCTTGTGGAGTAGATATCATTAGCTCTCATTTATAGTTAAGAACACTAAAAGCAGCTTATGTAACTTGCTCAAGGACATGTAGTTCCCGTGTAGTCAAGCTGGGATTTCAGACTACAAGGCTACTTGCACTGTAAGCATCACGCTACAGCCTTCACAACAGAAGTTGGAAAATACCAAAGGGATGTTGTAAACCCCACATAAAACCTTGGTGACTAAAAAGACTGACAGAAGCACATTTCACAGAATTTATGTATATGTATACATGTATATTATGTATATGTATACATACATGCATAAACACACACATACACATCACATACACACAAATATGGGTAGTCCAAGGTTCAGTCTCTTGTCTTTTAAAGGTTTTTTAATACTCAGTCTACACTTAAGGCATCCATGAAACATATTTGCAAAACATAAATAACTCTGTCACTTTAGCTATTGTTAAAATGGAATATTTTGTCCGCTCACAGGATGGATAACAAAAGGTGATAATATGTATCAAATACCCAATGCAGTGTTCAACATATGGTTGTCAGTTAAAGTTATTTCCCTCCCCTGTAGTTATTATTTTTCAATACAGAGGTGTTGTTTTCCTGTGCTGTATTTAATGCAAACCCTTAATGAATAAGAACCATGTCCTATCATTATTTATTATGATCCCAATATTTCTAACCCCTTTCTTCATGCCCATCCTCCTTCAGTGCTTATTCCAGATGTTGGGCTGCTCTGTAAAGATTGGTTGATTTTTCCATGATGTTAAATACTGTTTGACTACATTTTTACTTTTACCAGGTTTGGTGGAAATAATCTCATTTTTTCCAAATTTTTAAACACCAGGATATCCTTTTTTTAAAAAAAGATTTTATTAAAAAAAAAAAAAGATTTTATTTATTTTTTTGAGAGACAGACAGAGGGGAGAAGTTCAGAGAGCAGACTCCCCATGGAGCTGGGAGCCCACTGAGGGACTCAATCCCAGAACTCTGGGATCATGACCTAAGGTTCCTTAACCAACTGAGCCACCCAGGAGCCCCAGCCTTATATCCTTAAATGTGATATTGACCTTCATGAAAAACTGGCTTAATTATTTTGACCATTAAGGATAATTTCTAAAAATCAATTTTGGTCCCTGAATTTTCTGAACTCTCATTACCTACAGAAAATTCAGTGTTACTACATTTTCTGCTCTCTCTGCTGTAGAGGCAAAATTTCCCTCAGGAAAGTACAACCAAGGTTTGAGTATCATTTCCATGACCAGCCAAAAGTTTTTTAACCACTTTATTGAGGTATCACTGAAATGTAAACAAACAAACAAAAAGGTATTTAGTGTATACAGCTCCATGAATTTGGGATCATCTATATACCTGTGATGCAACCATCCCTACCATCAATACCGTAAGCATATTCATCACCTCCCAAAGTTTCCACTTTATTATCATTTGTGTGTGTGTGTGTGTGTATGTGTGTGTGTGTATAGGAACACCTACTATAAGATCAACCCATTTTGCAAATTTTAAGTATACAACACATTATTATTATCTGTAGGCACTGCATTGTGCAGTAGATCTCCAGAAATTATTTATCCTGTGTAACTGAAACTTTGTATCCTTTGACCATCATCTCTCTATTTTCCCTTCCCTCCAGCCCCTGGCAACTACCATTCGATGCTTCTGTGAACTTGATAATTTTCATTTTCTTCCCAGGGTATCTTTCTCATCCTCCATGGATCTTCTTCAGGGGCTTGTCCGACCAAATGCTAAATATTCCTACCTGCAGCGGGGAAGACGGATTCCTAATGATAAAGCAAATGTCTCTTCCTTTTCCTGAGCATTTAAAGAATAATTCTCTCTCTCCTTTACTTTTCTTTTTTGCGGTTAAAGTGCAGACTGAGCTTGTCAAGAGGAGTAGGCAGCAGCTTCAAAAGCTGAGTCCCCCTGGGCCTCCAGGAACGTGAGCTTTGCAGACTAGGAAGTTACATTGTCTTGTGAATTCTGATAAGGCCTTTGAATTTCAGAAAACTGGAAACCAAATTTCCCTTAGTTTTTCTTCTTTTTAAAAAACTTTTTCAAAACTTTTTTTCCTTTTAGTTTTTAATACTCTGCACTATACTGACTGCTATTGGTTTTCTCTGTAGCCTGTTTACCTAGACAGCATGATGAGATAGACATTTTGAGAAGAACTGAGCCTGGATTCTCAGACATCTATTTTCAGTCATTCAGAAACACATGCACTCTTTTGACTGTTCCTAAACCTCTAAGCAAATTACAGTCAAATTACAGTCCCAAACATTTCCTGGGTGCCCACCCCTTCATATATTCTTAGAGTCTTCTGACAGAAAAAAAAAAAAAAAAGCAACAAACATAGAAACAAAAAAATTCAGATATGGTATTTGGGTGCTTGGAAACTTAATTCAAGGACTTAGAAGTAAAAATACAGTATATTGAGAAAATCCTAAAAGAATAATATTCACTTATATCCCTCATGAAATCTAATACTCTTACTCATCTAGTTAATGTGACCAGTAGACTATCACAGCGCTTTTTTCCAATTAAAAAAAAAAAAATTCCAAATGGCTACTCATGGATTTTAAACTTCAAAACAACTGATAAGAAAATCATACAGCAGGTCAGTTGTACTAAGAGCACTGTTACCATATAAATAATGTAAATAATTCTTTTCTTCCTTCCTTCCATAAGTAATTCTTAAGGACTTCATATAAGGGTACATAATAATTGTGAGGATTTGAGTAAGGCATGGAATGTCTTCATATAGCCTTATCTGGGAGGTTGTGGGGCTCTGTGACTTTTCCATGAGCTTCTCTTTAAGATATGCTAAAGGAATTGGTAATTCTCATGTGTGTCAATTTCCTCCCAGAAGGAACAATCAAATCTGGGGGAAACACATCCCTTCTTTGACTTCAGCCTATTGTGATGGCAGGCACTCTTGCAGAGAGCAATCATTGGTCTATCCTCTGCCTCCAGTGTTCCTGGAGAACTCATTTATTTTAGGCAACTGAAGCCTTCAAACTTCAATTAAGAATAGGAAATATGGGTAGTAATTGACCATGGATTTGCACTGGATATTGTGGGAAAAAAAAAACAGCATGAGAGAGAGAAAGAAGAAAGAGAGCAGGACTGAGAAGTATTGTACTTTTGGGGGAAATAAAAACATTTATATATGAGTGTATCTCATCAGAAACAAGTAATGAAAACTAAAAATTGGCTTGAAGAAACATAGGAAAGAATGAACTGCGATGATCATGCAACAGATATTTATGACTTAATTGTACTTGGCTTAAAAGAAGTGTGGCTTTTTGTTGCCCATGGAACAAAGGGATAAAGAAATCTGGTAACACTAGGCTTTTAAGGGTTCAACAACAGATGGTATAGGAGCCAAACTTGGTTATTCACCCTTTTGCTCTCTTATCCTAAAATTTAATTCCATAGAATTAAATAAATTGAAAGAAAATTTATACCCGAATGGGTTTGTCATGACAAATATTGGTAGATCCAGCAACATAGATTTTGGAAAGAAGAATAAAAATAGTTGATTTATTTAGCTTGGAGGAGAAGAGAACTAAGAAAGGGTCAATAATCAAATGACTGAATCAATCCCCTTTTGTAAGGGGAATATATAAATATATGTTTTTGTTTATGAAAGAGGTAAAAATGAAAATGTATAACAGGTACATATTAATTAATTAATATTTATTTGAAATGAAAATGTATAATAGGTGCAAATGAAATTAGTTAACACTGATGAAATTAGAGCTGAATTTAAAGAAAGAATAATGAAGGCTCTTCCAGCTTCTTTCACTATTTCTCAACCCTTCTGGCAAAAGGATTTATTAGTATTGAACCTTCTTCTCTATAAGGAGAACAGTTCAGTAGTGCCTTATTTTTATGGGAAAAGAAAAAAAAACTGAAAGATGTCAAAGCTTTATTTGAACCCTGAGGAGACCAAGAGTGTTGTCTGCCAAAGTGAAATGACTGGATTTAAGCTTTTCGTGAAGCTCAGAGGCAGACCGTTTATAACCCTGGAAATATTTAATTTGGGGAGGTTTATGTTAAGATAATAAAATAATTAGCTTTCCCTCATTAGAGGCATGCAGAGCGGTAGGGTTGCATGTTCTGGAAAATTACATTTCTGCTCTTTCACTGACTTAATACGTGTGGATTGATGCAGATCAGATAGCTAACTGGCAGGCATTTTACACGTTTACCTTGTTTTAACTAATTGCCAGTTCAGAGTTACTAGAGGTTCCATTTTAAATTAATGACTGTGAGGTATTAACTGCAAACATGTATCTATTGAGAAATTAGGAAAGAATAGCAAACTCCAGGTTGTTTCTTATCAGTGCTCTCAGTTCTTGGTGGGTTGATACATTAAAGAAGCAGTGGACACCAACCTCTGGCCCTCCCATCAGAAGGAGCCCGCTGCCTCTTTTTATAAATGGAGTTTTTTTTTTTTTTTAAGATTTTATTTATTCATTTATTTGTCAGTGAGAGAGAGTACACACAAGCAGGCAAAGTGGCAGGCAGAGGCAACAAGAGAAGCAGGCTCCTCGCTGAGCAAGGAGCCTGATGCAGGACTCGATCCCAGGACTCTGGGATCATAACCTGAGCTGAAGGCAGCAGCCCAACCAACTGAGCCACCCAGGCATCCCAGTAAATGGAGTTTTATTGGCATATAGCTGCACCTGTTTGTTAATGTTGGCTGTGGTTGCTTCTCATTATAAAAGCAGAGTTGAGTAGTTGCAACAGACACCATACACCTGCAAAGCCCAAACTAGTTACTCTCTGATCCTTGAAGGAAAAAGTTTTGAAACTCCTGCATTAAAGGATATCTACCTCACTACATTATTCTGTAGTGAGTTCTTAGGTGAAGCACTCTTTTAGCTAGAGGTCTGTTTTCATACCAGTGGAAAATACACATGTTTAGAAAATAAAATGCAACATTAGTGTTTTATTTCTGTCCTTCATTTTAATCTACATGCCTCCCAGAACATTTCTTTGGACACTGTCTGCGTGAGTTGATGAAATTCAGGATTAATTTTGGTGACTGATGAAACATGGCTTAGTTTGGCATTGCTTTGCTTTATGATTCATGCTTTCTTTGCCACTGGACTTTATTTAGATTATTTTCTTGGCGCAGCTACAGAGAATTGATAGGACACTACATTTTCCATCCTCTTACACCCAAGATATTGTTAATGTGGCATGAAAAAAGAAAAAAAATTTAATTCAATCCTAAAACTAGAATCTTTGTATTGCCAGTTTCTTTTCTTGGTAAAGAAAAGCAGTGTCCTCACTGGTCCCTAAGGTCATTGTACATTATTTAGATTTTGAAATGGAACACTGTGGCTGAGAGGGGAGCCTGGCCTTGGCAAAAAACACAAGCGAAACAAAACAAAAACCGTCAAACAAACAACAAAAAGTCCATAGAATTCTATTGTAATGAATTACTGAAGTGTTTTATTTAGTCTTTCATGATGATTTTCCTGCTTATTTTCGAAGGAACTTTATTTTTGTATGACTGGACCTAATGTTTTTAAGGTGAACACCTCATTATTTTGATTTATATATCACTCTACTCCCTTTGCACTCTCCCCACCCCCAAACAAACTACTTAATTCCACAAAAGTTCGAAAGCATCTGTCTCAGGCACGGCTTTCTCTTTTCACTTTTTATTTCTGACTCATGACACAACAGACCCTTCTTCCGAACACCTAAAATTAATTAGGGTCATAAATATGCAAGAAGCCCATTTTCACTTTCTAACCAATCACTAGAGTTTTAGATTTTCAGAGAAAAAAATGGAGAACACTTACTCTTTGAATCAACTCTGTATCTAGCTTTGGCTACAAGGAGGAACTGACTGAAGAACTAGAGGTGATTTGTCTCCGGAGAGAAAGTAGAGGTGCTATCTAAGAGTTCTTTAGAGTCATTCTTAATTCATTTCATTCTTTATAAAAAAAATCACAAACATCACTATGCCCGGGGGCCTTCGCTTGGTGTTGGAAATTAAAGGAGGACTGGGTCTGTTTTCAGTGAGCTCCTGGTCTGTTGAGGAAATGTGCCTTCCAGGCTAAGAGACTGACCAGTGTGATAGCACAGATGACTTTTGAGAATGTATGTGGGGAAGAAAGAAGAGAGGAGGTTTGGTGGAGTGGGCAGGGGCTAGATCTTGAAGGAATTTATAGACCAATGAAAGCAATCTGTTGTAGTAAAAACAAAACAAAACAAAACAAAAATAAAATAAAATAAAACTGTGGCATTTTGAGGGCTGATGACCATATTGAGAGTGAAAAATCAGGAAGGCAACCTTCAAATAAAGTGTTCATCTAGAGACAACACATTTATAATCAACACATTTTGTATGCCTTAAATGTTTATGGTGATTGAGTAAACTGTACAATTTATATACGGTTCTCCTTATCACTATGAGAAAGATACATTCATAGTGAGAAGAAATATGGACACCTTTTATATATTTATTTGTGGGCTTTATTTTATCAGAGTCTAATTCTCTCCCTGAGAGTCGACGTTGCTCCTTTCCTGGATGAATTTGATTGCATTTGCCTTCCCTTCTCCCTGAGGACATTTAGAAGGTCTGGAGATGTTTTTGGGGGGTCACCACTAGGGATGGAGGGGACGTACTACTGCCATCTCCTGGAGAGCAGTCAGGAGTTTTGCTGAGCATGATGTGATGTACAGAACAGTCATCCACAACCACGAATTACTCTACCCGAATGTCAACAGTGTCGGGACTGAAAAACCCCGATTGAGAATTACATTTTCTGATTCCGTCCTGCCCACTGTCCTGTGTATATGACTCAGGAAATACGAACAAGACCGATGGCTTATGGAAGATACCCAGGGCAGTCTACAGGATTAGATGGGATTGGAATCCTTTAAATGTACAAGCCGGATGGAGAGTCTGTGCTTTAACATTTCAGTTCTGGGTGGCCAAAAGAAGGTGAACCTGTCCACCTCCTGTGTCTAACTTTTTATTCTATTGTGATTAGCCATAGCAATTGTGGGGTCCTTTGTTGCAGAAAATCACATTCATGTTTTGACTGAGCTCTCTTTCATTAAAATGTAGAGTTCCCAGAGGAAAATTCCACTTAACTCTGTATTTGCTTATGATGTACTTCTCTCACCAAAATATCCACAGAGTCTCTCCTGTGTTACACAGTGAGTCTCCCAAAGTAGCCCTGTACCCTCAAGTTTGTGGTCTTGTTGTGACTGGATTTCCTTGCCACTGTGAGAAGTTGCTTTGTGTTTTTAATCTTTCTCTGAAAAGAAATGGTGCTCACTGTGGGTAGATGTTGAAGAATTGTATTTTTAATGCCCAGGAGATGATTCCTAGCATTCTGGTTCACATATATATTTCATGTAATTCATAGCATTTCTGTTTTAACTCAAGTCAGAATGGAGAAATGCTGAGCAACAATGTAGCAATGAAGGCACTGGGGGTAATCTTTCATACAGACCTCTTAGGGAAAGTCTGAGAAGGTATGAATTAATCTTGCTAAGTTAGATAAATGACAGTGGCAGAGCTGTATCCTGCTGTTATCTGCTATTATTAATAATAACAAATGATAAAAATAAAATTTAAGAACCAAAAAAATTTAAAAGCCCATAAAACTCGAGCTGTAACAATTATATTCAGCATTTCACCCCCTAAATGAATGCAGATGTATCTTTAAAAACATTTTTCTTACATTTGTATATATCTTAGCGTCTTATAAATGAATTAAAATCATTTTTCCCCATAAAAGAGGCCCATTCTTAATTTTAGAACCCTGTGGGTGGAACAAATGGTAATACCCAAGGAGAACAGCAAGAGCCTTTCGAGTGGAGGACATCCCAGGACATACTCTCTTACCTCTTAGGAGCTCTCCGGAAGACAGCCTTGTCCTGCCCTCATCATCTGTTTAATTTGCTGTTGTTGTCTTTTTTTTTTTTTCCCTTGGGAAGAATAATAATAAGTGAATACTTCATAATTTCTCTACCTCACAGGACATTTTAGAAACAATGACATCATACTTTGTAGTACAGACTCTCTTAGAGACTACTAGAATTTAGACATATACAGAGGAAGGGGTCCTCAGAATTTTTTCGTTCAGCCCAATTCTTTTTCCTTTGCAAATGAAGTAACTGAAATTCAGTGGGACAAGGCTATTCTCAGGATAACAGAATCAGTTAGAGGCTGACATGTATGTTTGGTACTGCAGCATTGTCCCAGTGGAGTCCTTGCTTCTTTTTTTTTTTTTTAAGATTTTATTTGTTTATTTGACAGACAGAGATCACAAGTAGATGGAGAGGCAGGCAGAGAGAGAGAGGGAAGCAGGCTCCCTGCTGAGAAGAGAGCTCGAAGTGGGACTCGATCCCAGGACCCTGAGATCATGACCTGAGCCGAAGGCAGCGGCTTAACCCACGGAGCCACCCAGGTTCCCGGAGTCCTTGCTTCTTAAACCTTGGTGACAGGGTTGCCAGATATGGCAAAGCAAAGCGATCAAACAAACATATAATGCTTGAGACATACTTATCCTAAGAAAATTATTGTTTATCTGAAGTTGTGATAAATTAAGCTTCCAGTATTTTATTTATCAAAACAGCCTGAGATTGCAGGAGCCTGTGCTCTTGGTTAATTGGAACATTTCAATAAATACATACCACTAACTATGCCCCCAACCCAAAGTTTCTCTTGCTAGGTGTGTGAGATTTTTTTGTTGTTGTTATTGTTGATTATTTGTATGTTTTGTTTTATTTTGTTTTGGTTCCAGACCTTGAGCACCAGAAATAGAGCAAAATTTGGAAATTAATTAAGGGTGGACAGGGATATGTTTTCAGTTAGTAGCATTGGGTTCATCTGATGAATCTGTTGGATGAATCATCATTGCATGAATGCAACATTCTCCTATCCCAAAGAGGGTTGGAGGAGGCAAGCAGTGTGGTGTATTCTGATATGCATTCTTAAGACGTTCTGAATTCTTCTAGGAATTGTGTAATTACTATTTATTTTGATTTATTGAAAAATGTCAAATTCTTTATAAAGAACATCAATAATTGCTTTAAAAAAGTAGAATTTTAAAAAGAAAAATTAGTTAAACCATGCCCATTCATAGTTCATTCATTTATGTGTTCATTTATTCTATAGTCATTATTCCTTTTAACTCTATGTATTATCAAGATAAATATGATATTTGGCCTCTATTCTAGGAAAATTTGCATCCTCAAAGTTGCTGGAATTAGTTTAATATGGATCTTGTTTTTGTAAATCTCCAGTGCTTCTAGGTTGATCAAATGTCTCTCCAGAAATAAATGGCTTACTTCTTGTGTAGGCAAGTTGACACCAATGCTCTGTAAATGGAAATCTGGTTTATATTCTGATAGCTTAGATAATCCATCTAAGTCTAATATTATCCAGCCCTTATATATAGGAAATGAATCTGTTTGCTCTGTTTTACTTGTATCAGTGGCATTATGTGGTTAAGAGCACAAACTCTGGAGCTAGGCTGATGGATGCGATCTTGGATAAGTACTTAGTTTCTGGAACTCTGTGCCTGTTTTTTCACTTGTAATGTAGGCATAATAAAATCACTTCCTTCATAGCTTTGCTGTGAGGTTTAAATGGGCTATTATGTTAAGGTTAGAATTTTGCCAGTCTCCTTACTAGCCTGATACAATCATTTTCTGTTGTTATTCTTGTGACTCCTTGTTCTGTCTGTACATCGTGCTACCTAGAACATTGGGATTTTTTTTTTCCCCTTTGTTCTATTTCAAGGCTCTCTGAAGTTACAACATTCCCTTTGACCTTGAATACTGATTTTGGAAATTTCCATGAGTCTCAGCCCCATAGTCATGAACCCACTGATGGGACATGAGCCCAGTTCAAAACCCTAAGATCATTGCTTACAGAAGAAAGGAGTTCAGAATATGAACTTTTGTATGTACTGTTCAGCACTCTGCCCTACCTCCTCAACTGTTAACATTTGGACTGTAACATATATTCACTGAATGAAGTAAGAAATAAACACTTTTAAGCACTTAAGATTGAAATAGTATCTTTCCTAGGCTAGGAGAAGCTATTACAGTTAATTGGATAGGTATCATTAAAGAGAAATCTTAGAGTAGATGATCAAACTCCATAAGATCCAGAATGTGGTATGTATACATGAGAAGACTCTTCATTTCACTTCCCATTTCATAAAATCATATGACATCATTCAAGTGATGGGTTTTCCCAAAGTCATTAAGATTCTCATTTCTCTTCACTAGAAGAAACAGTTACATGGAATATAAAATTTTCTTTTGTTGGCATTATTGCTTATTTTCCAAAGGAAGAATAGATAGAGGCTTGATTTTTTTCCTCTCCCATTTTTCATCAGAGGCCACCCTCAGACATCTTTGTTGGACAACGTCTTGGAATTCCTCTTTTATATTCATCCATTCTGTTGCTCATTTGCTTTTATTTGTCCTCTCAATGATTTTTCAAGATTGATTTTTAAATCAGAATTACAGAGCTTAAATTCTTTTGGCCAAAGCTTCACAAAAATTGTTGTTGTATTTTGGGGATGGAAAAAAGGGATCTATGACAATATACTCTGAGGGCATCCAAATAAGTTTTTTAAATCTTTTATCAGTGGTTGTTTCAAGTTAAATTTAAAATTATTCTCTGCTCTTTTCTGATCATGTCTCTTCCATTATTTCTGGAATAAATGGAATGCTTATGAATTCTAAGGAAATATCAGCCAGATACTTGAATTTCTTGCCCAGCTGTAAACTGAAGATAGAGTTGTTTTTATGATCTAATCCTAGCTCTATGTATTTTCTTCATTGTAGCTGATTGCCCCGGTATAAACTTTATGATGCAACTGTTACTACGCAATGGAAATATCAGTGAACGTGATAAGAATTTAGTGAATACCTGAGAGCAATTCATCTTCCTCCTCATTTAGGGAGACCTGGAATTCTTCAGGTTTATAACATTATCCTCCTTAAGTCCTTTGGTGGTGCTGAAACTCAGAACATTTCTCTTTCTCACTCAGGATAGATAGGATGGCTATTTGTTGATTATTCCTAGGAATGCTTATGAAGGCTCCCCATGAAAAGTCTAACTTTCCCCTTCCATGAACACAGTAGCATTAAAGTTCCCCTCATCCTTTGAAGTTACATGTGACTGTGTGACTTGTTCTGACCTTTGATCAAAAGTGAAGACTCTTGGGGCACCTGGGTGGCTCACTGGATAAAGCCTCTGCCTTCGGCTTGGTCATGATCTCAGGGTCCTGGGATCAAGCCCCATGTTGGGCTCTCTGCTTGGCGAGGAGCCTGCTTCCCCCTCTCTGCCTGCCTGTCTCTCTGCCTGCTTGTGATCTCTCTCTCTTTCTCTCTGTTAAATAAACACAAAATCTAAAAAAAAAAAAAAAAAAAAAAAAAAAAGTGAAGACTCTTTAAGAGTGGACTTATTTCTTCACATTCTCTTCTCCCTCACCCTGCCTATCTGACAGTGTTCCAGAATGTGGCTGTTCAGTCAACCTGGGTCCTGCAGTGAAAGCAATGATGACATAGAGCAGAACTCCCAGCTGGCAAAGATGAAAAATCAGCAAGAAATGAGCATTTGTTTTTTTAGGCTACTAAGATTTGGGGTCATTTGCTACTATAACATAATTTACCCTATTCTGACTAGAAAGACTTCTGCAACATCCAACCTTCTTTTTTCTTTTTAGTTGCCCTTCATCAAAAGTATTGTGGGTCCATGTAGCTTCCCAGAAATGGACTTCTCCTATACTTATTATTATGCATATTATTGAGACTGAAACAGATGATACATTCCCAGAGACAATAGTCAGTTCAGGGTTGGGCATGTCATATAAGATTATTTAATCAAAATGCATCTAAGATTTGTAAAGATTGTTGGGATGAAGCTACTCCCTTTAATATTTAATTTTTTTAAGATTTTACTTATTTGACAGACAGAGACCACAAGTAGGCAGAGAGGCAGGCAAAAGAGAGAGAGAAGGAAGCAGACTCCCTGCTGAGCAGAGAGCCAGATGCGGGGCTTGGTCCCGGGACCCTGGGATCATGATCTGAGCCAAAGGCAGAAGCTTTAAACCACTAAGCTACCCAGGCTCCCCTCCCTTTACTATTTAATGTGAAAGAGGAGCCATGTATTTCTGGATGTTTGTTTTCCTTCTCGAATACTGAAGAGGCAAACTTTGAAATGAAATGGACATTATAGAAGTTGAAGAAGAAAGACAAAAAAAACAGGTCCTTAGAGTCATCTTCGAGCTGGTAAGTGAAGGCTTATTAGATGTTAAGCCTTATAATAATTATATGTGCCAATAAATTACCTTTATGATTTATCCTACTCAGAGCCCATTTTTCTGATATCTGAGACTAAAAAGAGCTCCCCTGACATAGTGTTTGTTTGTCATGTGATAGATTTGGAAGGGGCATAACCATCACCAGTGATTTGCCAAAGCCAACCTATGTTTTATCATTGCTGCTAGAAGAATTGGCAGGTCTGTGAGATGACATGTGGGTGAAGAACGAATAACCATCACATTAGAGGCAACATGATGTGTCGGAAAGATATATGTTAGAATCCTGTGTCCACTAAAAATCAAGCATGTGTTCTTGGAAAGGTATTTTGGCCTCTCAGAGCCTCAACTTCCCATCTCTAAAATAGTGATAATTTGCTCTAAGCAATAAATGAGATAACACTTAAAATTTAGATAGGCAGGGTAAATTCTTTTCATTCATGAACTTTGGGGTTGTTCTAGTCTTAATGGATACTGTTTAGTACTTCCTGTCAAAATCAAAAGACTCTTGGTTCTTTTCTGAAGCTAGCCTATTCTACCCTTTCTACTCTCAAAGAATTGAGAGACTTTATCATTTGTATCTCAGAATACATGTCTAAGTTGCCCCATCTGAATGAAAGTCTTCTTTCATTTATTGGGGATATGGCACATGTATGTGTAGATGATTACCAATGCCAGAAAGACATCTGGAATGTAGTTTAAATACAGTATTTTAAAGAAAGAGTTCTATTTATGTATCCAGTGTAGTACATGAAAATCAAGATATTGTCAACTTTTTCTGATACTGTGTCATGCTGACCAATTTGTCTAAGTTTGTTCTGCAAGTCTAAATATAAGATAGAGAAAATCTATGGCAATTGTGATTATGAGTGTATCACAACCATTTATCTTGAATTCTTTTATCCCCCTAAATGTTAGGTAGTGATCTCCAAGGAATTCTAAGCTAGCAAAACTTGGGTTCTTTTAAATATATACATAGAAAAGAGTGGAACTCATTTCATTCAAAAGAAAAAACAAAAGCTATCTATTTTTCTCATTTTGACCTTCATTGTAAAGTCTTTAAGGAGAGAACAAAGAAAAAAAAAAAAAAAAAAAAGAAGGGAGAGCATAATTGTGCCATAATAGAGTACGGCGATTCTATGCTCATTTTAATTAACTTTGCAGTCCCAAAGGAGCCATTCAACTCCTCAGAGTCATCAGAAAATCCTATAATATTTTATTTCTGTTTCATAGTAGCATGGAGATTGGTTTGCTTATCCCATGGGATCGGAGACATTTTACACAAGGGACATAAAGTACTGTTAAAAATTAATCATTTTGAAATATAAAACATTATTGGAAGTAGTGCTATTGTTCTGAAGATTTATTAACTGGTTGGCACATTGTCATTACACGCAGAGCCACACTAGGTTTTTATATTTCATACTAAACACTTCTCATCATTTTCTTGAAGTTATTATTAGAGCACGACTAGAGCTCAGTGCACGTTAAATTAAAATAATGTGATGAGGCATATTTGCCTGACATCCTTGGTCTCCCAAAGATGCATATAGTATGAGTGAATACACTGGTGGGGAGATTCAGGAGTCTAATAGTAAAGAAACAAGGTTAAGATTTTGGCCTGTGAGATCAAGGAGACCTATGTTTGAATCCTGGGTAAACACCATGGGATCATAAACCCTTGGGCAAGCCACTAACCTCTCTAAGCTGTGGGTTGGAATGTGTTCCCCACTCTTCTTCAGTGGATAGAACCACGTCTGTGAGGAAGCTCTAGAGCCAGGATCAGCAAACTTTTTCTGTCAATGGCCAGAACCAATGAGCTTGGGTTGCCGTTACAAAATACCATATGCTGGATGACACAAAAAAACATTTATGGCTCACAAGCTCCAGGCCTGAGTCCAAGTCAAGCCATGTCAGCATGGCTGGGTTCTGCGTAAGAGCCTTCTTCCTGGCTTGCAGATGGTCACCCTTCTTATTCTGTTCCCACACAGTGTAGAGAGAGGGAGAAAGAGAGAGAGAGCGTGCTCTGGGTCTTTTCCTTCACTCCTAAAAACACTGATCCTATCATGGGAGCCCTACTTTCAAGATGTTTTCTACTCCCAAAGGCCCTACCTATGAATATCATCACATTGGGTGTTAGAACTTCAACAAATGAATTTTGGGCACATGTTCAATCCACAACAGCCAGAAAGTAAATATTTTTCGGCTTTGTTCATCCTACAATCTCTATGGCAACTCCTCAATTCTGCCTTTGTACTGCAAAAAGAGCCACAAATAATACATAAACAGGTAAGCATAGCTATATTCCAGAGAGGCTTTATGTAGGGACACCAGAATAAGAATTTCATATAATTTTTATGTTACAAAATACTATATTTTTTGTTTTGTTTCTACTCTTTAAAACTTTGAGAAATAGCCTTAGCTCGTGGATCGTTAAAAAACGTTGGCAGCCAGAGTCAACCCACAGGCTAGAGTTCGCTGAGCCCTGCTCTAGGAAAGTTTAGCCTCTCATGGTGACAGGAGACTTGGCCTCTGAGTCACCACACAGAGAAAGACTGCCTACAGACTAGGAACATCTGCCCAATTTTGCTCTGAGAAATAAATGTCTTTTATACAAAGCTCTGAAAGTACAGATTCTTTTTGTGAGAGCGGCTAGCATTACCCTAAATTAAATACTACCTCACAGGAATATATGAGGATGGAATAGAACACTTCACACAGTGCTGACCTGTAGTAAGGAATGATCAATACCATGTTTTCGGACATACAGTGCATGCTGAGTCCATGTGAAGGCATTCAACTCTCCAGGTCTGAGATGGACACCAAGCTTGAGAAGTTCATGCCAGTAAAGGGGCAAATACCTATTAGAGAGTCCCTCGGTCTTGACTTAGAAATGTCCTAGAGTCTACGCAATCTGATTTGAAATAAACTCTCGAGAGGATAACTTATGATCCTATAATACTAGGTGTAGTGTAGCCAAGAGGCCAAGCTCTGCCTATAACACATAGCCCGCTGACCCATTTTTGTAGCCAAGATATGATTAAGGAGAGTTCTACACTTCGGAAGACATCTATGTGTTAAGTAGAAAGCCAAATGAAAGAAGTTGCATTTTTTTCAGTACAAGCCACAACTTGCTATAAAATTACATTCAAAAAGAATTTACATGTGAAAAGTATGTTGAACATTTTATAATTATTTGCTTCTTACATATTCTCACAATTTTCATAGTCTAACCATTGTCATTAAATGTTATTTATTTATTTTAAAGATTTTATGTATTTATTTGAAAGAGAGAGAAAGCACCAGCAGGGCAAGGGGCAGAGGGCATAGGACAAGCAGACTCCCTGCTGAGCAGGGAGCCCAGTGCGGGGCTGGATCCTAGGACCCTGAGATCATGAGGTGAGCTGAAATCAAGAGTCAGACACTTAACTGACTGAGCCACCCAGGAGCCCCTCATTAATTGTTATTTAAAATCATAGGCTATTTGATACCTTACTGATGGTTTTCCTTAAAGGTAGAGTTTGAAATCTTGAATTTTTCCAAAGCAGTCCAGCTTGATTCCTCAGCAAATTCCACTCCTATTCTTAGAGCTTTATTGTTTTACATACCATAATACAGAAATTAGCTATCTTCAAAATATATATTTTAAAGATTTTATTTATCTATTTGACAGACAGAGATCACAAGTAGACAGAGAGTCAGGCAGAGAGAGAGGAGGAAGCAGGTCCCCTGCTGCGCAGAGAGCCTGATGCGGGGCTCTATCCCAGGACCCTAAGACCATGACCTGAGCTGAAGGCAGAGACTTTAACCCACTCAGCCACCCAGGCGCCCCTCTTCAAAATATTTTTATAAAACAACTATCTGAAAAATGGTTGGATACCTTTACATATTACATCTATGTGGACCTTTCTGCTTAATTTGCCAGTGTGATGATTTTAAAAAACTCAATTTGTATGGATTAAGTAACATAAGAAAGAGTACTAAACTTGGAGTCAGGTGACCTGGTCTTTTGGTTCTCTATTTACTCATTGTGGGATTTAAGGAAGGTTATGAACATCTCTGGGCCTTTATTTCCTTATCTATAATTGAGAGACAATAAGACCTATGCCAGGGGTTTGTAGTGAGGATGAAATGAAATCATGTCTGTGGAAATGCTTTGTAAACTGAAAGTCATAATGATGTGAAAAATGTATTTTGTGATAAAGACCTCACCACTTTCTCAGTTTGTAAGGTTTTCCTTGTCTTGTAACAATGAATGTTTTGTTTTCCAGAACTGAATGAACTAACTCTCTCCTCCTAGCTGTATCCCTATTTTCTGTCTGGCTGTCTGTCTCTCTCTCTCTCTCTCTCTCTCTCTCACACACACACACACACACACACACAGACATCGTGATGCTTTGGGAGAAACGTTTTGTTCACTTCTGCAAAAGCGGCTTCTGACCATATTTCCTCTTTCTCTGTGGGTGGAGTGAGAAGAAAATCTGGTTAGGGATGTTGAAAAACGAGAACAGCTGACTGAACATTGGCATGCATTCACTGAAGTTTTATCCCTTCTGTGCAAATCTGGAGAATTTGGTTTGCTAACAGGCAAAATTTAGAGCAAAATAAAATAGTTTCTTCAGCCGTTTCAGGAGTTATCAGCTTGAAACAATATATCTGTGCTGAGAGATGCAATAAGGAATAGATGCGCCGTCAATTCTGGAGCTCTTTTGAGAATCAGATGTTGATAAAGTGACTCTTTCTTTTCCCATATTTTCCCTACATCCTCTTCTTCCCCACAATTCCTCCAGGCACTAAATTTAATGTGTCTCCTATTCAGACTTACATGGAGGAAATGGCATTTGGTAATTTTGAAATTAATAAATAACGGAAACACTCCCTTCTCATTGAGAATAAATGATTTCCCTTGGTTAAATTTAATGCAAAGAAACCTCACCCGATTAACACAATGGAACGTGGGTCATAGTCTATTTTAGGCTCTCCCATACCTGCAAGGTGGCTTTGACTCCAGGGTGCACAAAGGGACATGAGCGCTCATTTGCTAATTTTAAAGTAGGAGTCCTTTATTTGTGAGGTCTATCTCCAGGTATCTGAGATTGAAAGGGCAAGTTTATTGATGAAAGGGCCTGCTCAGATTACTTTGGGAACTGGGTGTTCCCATGGTACCTTGGCTGCAGTGGCTTGTTACTGATTCAGAAAGTCAATCCTGTTTAAGATATCCCTTGGCTCTAATAGCCTCCCATAGTTAAGGGAAGGGAGGTAGAGATACTGTGTTTGTCCTACTGTGATGTCAGGAGACTCAAATAACTCAGGACTCCCCCAAGTGTTATTTTAGAAATTTGTGGGTGCTTTTTCCCCTGGTTTTCACAATAACCAGGCTGAAGAAGCATTACTGTAAGGAGGCCAGGGATGTTCCGATGTCCTAAAATGGATAGAATAACCAGGAACAACAACAACATCAATGAAAAGAATTATCCTCTATCTTAATGAATTTTTAATATCACCTGAGCTGCTCTTTCTCTGAGCTCAGAACTTAAGTCTGCATACACACACACACACACACACACACACACACACAGAAACTATTTTTTGTCTGGTTTTGAAACACAGTGAATTTTCTGAGAATGAATTACTTTGTCAACTGAGGTAAGATTGCATGTATTCAGTTTTGCTTGGAAACCTTCCTGAGAGTTGTTCATTGTTACAGAAAGCCATGTGACCAATGGCAATGTTGTTTGTGAATTTTCAACCACTAATATAATACTCCGGAATCAGTCTGTATTTGCTATTGTCACATTCATGGTGATCCTATATGTAGAACATAGTTCTGACTACTTCTGTGTGTCATTAGGGGAGTTGTGTCCATCTGTTTTCATATGGGAATGTACAATGTTTTATTATAAATTATTGTTATTTTTCTCATTTGAGGAGAGCTATGGCATTGTTTTTTTTAATTTTTTATTTCTTTTCAGCGTAAGCTATGGCATTTTTTGAAATTATGTATACAGTTTAGATATATTATCTATGAATCTAATTTAAGGATAGGGAAAGAAAATTACAAGAAATTTATTAGCCAAGAGGAACATTGAATCCAAAAGACTGAGAAACATTAGGATTCATAGTCAAGACTATCATGCTTACATTTTGGGGAAAAACCAATGGGTCCCAAAAAAGATACAACCAACACTTGAATTCAGTGATACAGACATCTTACAAACCTCCAAACCAAAGAATATCATTTTCTTTATCACTGGTAAGTGCATACTGATTTGACGGTGTAGTAGCAGCCCAGGCATCTCACAGAAACTGTATTTCTCCTCTCAGACAAGCAATACATTATTTAATAATAGACTCTTTCTCAGCTTCTTAGAGGTGGAAAGGGCCACAGAAAACATTTCAAATAATTTCTGACAGGAGAAGAATCTCTTATGCAATATCACCTACAAGTCTAAAAGTTGTTGCTTCAACGCCTCCAGGGACAGAAAGCTTACGATCATATATGATGATTTGTTCTCAATGTTGCATGCTCCTTTTTAGAAAGGTTGAGCTGAAGGCTCTCTACTTAAAATTTTACCCTCTCGTCCAAGTTTGGTTCTCATTAGTAATATGGAACAGTTGTTTTTACTCCCCCTATATAACAGCCTTTTGTATATTTGAAAAGAGTGCTCACCTAGGGATGGAATGAGCCAGTGTTTCAACCAAGGCACTTTATGAAGGTGGGAGTACTGTGGTCGTGGTGAGGAGTGGAGGCTTCGTAATATGAATCTGCATTAAAGCCACCAGCCAAAGGCAAGAGGTCAATGTTCTTCACCTCCAGCATCAATTACTTCAGCAGCTCTCCCTTAGAGTGGTCATGGTTAATTTTACCTCCTCAAGGGTTTAGAGGAGATAATATAAGAGGAAGGAGTATATCAATAGAGATGTTGAAATGTATGAAGCTCTAGCCTCCTGTGTGTCAATTCACTGTACTTTCTGTGAAAGCCAGAAGGCATAGGCTTGACCCTCTGTCTTGAATATCTTTGGGAGCTCAGGAACTGTTTCTTTCTTTGTTCATCTTTCCTAACAGCCAAGGACCCAAACCTTGCCTAAAAAAATAGATTATTCCCCGCCCCCTGAATTATCTAACTCATAACCTTCCCAATAGCGCACGATGAGCTGGAGTTCCCTACCTGAAGTGCTTTATACTCATTCCTATTCTGGCGCGGCAGGTTGTCTTCTCACTCAGGTTGTAACCCAGACATTACCTTCTCAGCAAGACCTTCCTTGACAACCGTGATACAAAGCAGGTTCCCCTAAACCTAGTCTTTCTGTATTAGGTTAGTTGTTTACATCATTTATAACACTTAACTAGGTATAAATGATGTTTATTTAATGAGATGTCTTATACATTAATTTTTTTTCTACCAAATTTCAAGTTCCATGAAAGTTGGCAACACATTTTTCATGTTCCCTGCTGTACAATTAGGTGTAAACAGTACCTGGCACATGGTACATATTCACTAAATATTTGCTGGATAAATGATTAAAGAGAAAGAATACAGCTCTTTGTTTTTCACTTTGGGGTAGCTTATTGGATTTTAAATTGGGGTCAGTATTTTTTGCTAACTATGATGATTCTTTCATCTTTTCTCCAGGTTGTGAGACTTAATTCCTTGTATAAGATACTTCCAGTCTCCCATTTTTGGAAATGCTCTACTTTTTTTCAATTTTTTTCTTAAAATATGATTTGTAGCATGAACACAATATGCCTTTAGCTTAGAATATGGTTATATAGATGCTGTGCTTCAACCACAAGGTTTAGTGTAAGTGTGGAACTTCTTAGTTTTAGCCTTATGAATACTTGAACTCTAGAAATAATTGGTTAAGCTAACCTTGTGCTTTGTTATTTTTTTATATAGATTAATTTTCAATTATCTTAGTCTGTTTGGATCTCTGGACTCTGTCCTCTTGTGTATTCAAGGTGTTAGCTAGAAGTTCATTTAAATAATATAATATCATTTATACTAGTTTTGGCATACAGTTTCTTATTGTATCTGCATTCTAGTGTTTTAGTGAACATTTCACCGACAAAGGCATTCTATTTGATTTATTAAGAGAGAACAGTGAACAGGATCTTAAAAGTTTACATGGATTATTAACATTTCTGCTTTTGAGGTTCATGTAACAATGACATTTGTCAGACTCTTCATGTGCTCTGTGGAAGGACTTCTGACTTGCTATCGCCTACATGTATCTTGTATATGTAATTTCCCATGCTTCCCACTGTCCCTGCCAACTGGTAGCATTGTGGTGACATGTCTATGTGGTAACATGTCTACTAGGCCATGGCATAGACCACAACATATCTGACTACTGATTAAGTGGTCAGCAAAACAGCAGTCCCAAATCTTACTCCAGCACCATCCAAACTAGAAAAAGTTAGTCTGATAAATCATTTTCAAGTGCCCTGAATGCTGCCCTTGAAAGGGAAGCATTAATGATGTTGCATCAGAAAAGGTTTAGGAACAATAAGACAGGTCACATTTAGCCACATGTTAAGGTGAGAACTCCCCTCATCCCTCTATTCACACACTAACTAGACAAGTCCTGGCAGATGCTTGAAGTATGAAATGGAGGTCTACCAGTGTTCTTTAGTTTTATTTTAATCCAACTCAAAATACTTTGCTATAAAATTAATAATTCTGGACAAATGCCTGGACAAGAAATGGGAATGTATCATTGCTCTACTTAGATACAATGCAACAGAAGAACAAAACCTCTCCCTGCCCTAGGTTGCCAACCACATCAAAGATAGAAGCTGATTACCTATGACCCTGCAATTGCACTACTGGCTATTTATCCCAAAGATACAGATGTAGTGAAAAGAAGGGCCATCTGTACCCCAATGTTTATAGCAGCAATGGCCACGGTCGCCAAACTGTGGAAAGAACCAAGATGCCCTTCAACGGAAGAATGGATAAGGAAGATGTGATCCATATACACTATGGAGTATGATGCCTCCATCAGAAGGATGAATACCCAACTTTTGTATCAACATGGACGGGACTGAAAGAGATTATGCTGAGTGAAATAAGTCAAGCAGAGAGAGTCAATTATATGGTTTCACTTATTTGTGGAGCATAACAAATAACATGGAGGACATGGGGAGTTAGAGAGGAGAAGGGAGTTGAGGGAAATTGAAAGGGGAGGTGAACCATGAGAGACTATGGACTCTGAAAAACAATCTGAGCGTTTTGAAGGGGCAGGGGGTGGGAGGTTGGGGGAGCCTCCAATAAGGAGAGCACATATTGCATGGAGCACTGGGTGTGGTACAAAAACAATGAATTCTGTTACGCTGAAAGAAAATTAAAAAAAAATAATTTAGTTAAAACAAAACCAAGAAGCTGAAGCATCATCCATAGGACTCAATCATATGCTAATTCTTTCCTTTATTATTTTGTTTGGTTGCTCTTCTAAAAATACTTCATTGGATCTAAAGACTGAAAGTCAGCCATCGTAATAGGTATAGATTTACAGCAATCTTTTGAGGAGCCATAGGAAATCAGCAAATACACAGCATGCACATTACCACTTCCTGCTCCTATGGGTATGACAGAACCTTCTAACTGATCTGTAAGAGACTTTAGGGTATCCAAGGCCTTGTTTGATCTTCCTTCCTTCCTTCCTTCCTTCCTTTCTTTCTTTCTTTCTTTCTTTCTTTCTTTCTTTCTTTCTTTTTCTTTTCATTTTAAGTAGGCTCCAGATCCAGCATGGAGCCCAGCTCAGTACTTGATCTCAGGACCCTGAGGTGTGATCAGGTGTCAGATGTTTAACCAACTAAGCCACCCAGGCACCCTAGATGTTTCTTTGTTTTATACACACTACACAGTTTAGTAATATATTTCTCAAAAAGTTGTATATAGATAGATTTTGTTAAATCAAATCATATTTTAATTGCACAAACATTTCACCATTTAAATGAATCCCACTGTGAATAAATTTATAAATAGTCACCAATTAATTTTAATTCTTATGTAACTTTTTCTTAAAATGAATCTACTCTCCAAACACATAATTATAAGAAGTATGCTTCATTACTAATCAGCCAGATAGAGGGGAGCCAAGAACTTTAAAAAATGATCAGAACTTCACGTTGTATTTCTGTTAGCCCTGCTGTGTGTGACTTTGTCTTTGCAAAAATCAAGCACTGATTATATGTTCCTCACCTGTGAGAAAGCCTATATACTCTTTTATAGTAATTTTTCCTCATTCATTCCAAATCATTAAAATGGCTTTTGTTGAGGCTAGCAGATGTTAGTATTTGTATTTATTATATTATTTATTTGTATTTATTATATTAATGATTATTAATTTTATGGACCAAATCATTTATGAATGAATTAATATAAACCAGAGGGCCCATATGAACATTTTAGATTAAAAACAGGTGCCTGTACTAACTCTGTTATTTGTTAAGTGTGGATTTAAAAACTGGCTTATGCTCCCATATAAGCCCAAATATAATCCCGAGTTGACACTAGGAGTTGTCAGCTATGGGCTGTGTCATAAATTTCATTTATTATAGAACAAATTGCCTAAAATTTGAAAATACTCAAGACTAAGAGATCCTTCAGCATCATTATTTTATGACAAGAATCTGCATAAATCCTACAGATAGATTGGTCCTATTCCACACATGGAAAACCTTTTAGTGTCTGTCTTCTCTCACTATGATCATATTTTATGAGTTTGACATTGTCTCTAACTTCAATGACCTGGAAAAAAATGCCTTCCTTTGTAGTCAGTCAAATTCTCTCCATTACCCCCCCACACCTTTCTAGCACATTTGGAGAGATCTTATTTGAGGAATTAGCTAGGATTTGCCTAAAATCATGTCCTGGTTCTGGAAAAAATAGTTCTCATTGTTCACTTACTGGGCCGCTGTGATAAATTTTTTTATTTGATTTATCTCAATTAGTATCCATAACCATATAAAACAATTTCCATTGCTCTCATTGGAACTGTTACTATTCTCATTTTAGAGAAGTAGAAATTGAATATGTAAGAAATATGCAATGTCATACAGCTAATCTATAGCAAAGCTGGGATCAAACCCCAAGAAGTATGATTTGTTGTTCCTTACCAGGTTTATCAAATAAGACTGTTATAATTCCTAAAAATATGGAGTATTAAGTGGAATGTGTAAGCATAGATATTGATGATCTTTGTCAGCTAGGACACTGTCAGTTATGATGTGATGATGGTGACTTTTGTAAACAGTGATATTAGACCCCCATTTCAGGAGGAAGCAGAACAACCTGTTGAGGCTTAAAGGATCTTCAGAATATGAATGAAATTTCTACCATTTTCAAAAAGGTCAGTCAACAAACATTTATTTAGAACTTACTAACCATCCAACACTGGGTTGAGCACCAAAGATAGAAAATATGATCAATGTCTGGAAGATCCCATAGTCTAACTAAAGAAAATAGACACTATATAGATAATTTTGTAATTGTTATAATTTTTAAAGACTTATTTATGTATTTATTTAAGAGAGAGAGCATGGGGAAACACAGAAGGAGAGGAAGAATCAAACTCCCTGATGAGCAGGGAGCCTGACACCTGACTGGATCCCAGGACCCGGGTATTATGACCTGAGCCAAAATCAAGAGTCAGTTACTTAATCAACTGAACCACCCAGGCTCCCCTTGTTATAACTATTTTGGAAAACAATTTCTTAATATTTCATGATCACCAATTAGGTTCTAGGCCCTTGAGATGTTTCAGCATGTTTAATTTTTGCAAACATGATGAAATGCAAAGAACCCCCATTTTTAAGGAGTAAGAACATTAAAATTAGTGGAGTCTAAACATCTTGCCCAAGCCATTCAGCTGCAGGGTGAAGTAGCAGTAGTGGCGGAGAATCAAGATTTGAATCAAAACCCATTTGCTGATAAACACATGGATTTTTTTAACCTAATCATTTGAAGTCTAGCTGATAAGATAAAGATGCAAGATTTAACAATAATTAACAGCTCATACCAGATGAGTTTTATCAAATCCTTCCAGAAGTATTGATCCCCTCAAAAATTTGAGAATGAGAAATAAAGTTAAGAGGTCTGGATTTGAAGCTTCTTGAGGAGGCCAGTTCTTGGGTGGGACTGGGGGCAGTGAACATCTAGATATTTATGTAAGTTCTTCTAGAAAAAAAGGAGAGCCAAATAGATGCCCAAAATAGAAGAAAAAGTTTATAAACAGAGTTTTTTCTTTGCTTTCCCCCACCTTCCTTCTTTCCTTTCCTATACTTCTTTCCTTCCTTCCTTCCTTTTTCTTTCTCTCTTTTAAATAAATAAATCTTTAAAAAGTAGTTTAACAATTTATGAATTTGTCTTAGTTAGGCCTTAGTTAGGCTGTGAACTCAAAGAAAGGAAAAGGAAGAGAAGGGAAAGGGGAAGTGGACGGGCAAGGGGAGAAAAAAAAATAAATCCAGCCACCAAGCACAGGTCCTAACTTTTAATCTACTTATTTTCCATGGTTTCTTTATGCCTTTGATAGAAGTTAGTGTATGCTGCTTCCCAAACTAACCCAAAACTTTGTGGCTTAAAACATTCATGATTTCTCACAATTCTTTGGGTTATCTCAGTAGTCCTTTTGGTTTGGAACAGCTAGGATGGGGGTAGGTGCTAACTCAGGCTTATTCACATGTCAGTGATGTTCCACGGCCGCAAAAGCAGCAACTTCAAGGCATCTTGAGGTTAGGTTCAGAGCTCACACAGTCACTTCTGCTTCATTCTGTTAGTCAAAGAAGTGTTAAGACCAAACCATATTGAGTTTGTGGTGGGGAAATAATATCTACCACTTGAGGGGAGGAACTGCAAAGAATCTGTGACTGCCGGCAATATAAAGCACTTCTGGATGGAGAAGTGAAGATTCCTAGTCTATTATCAGTGATTGCCAATGGCAAATGTACTCTTTTTTTTTTTTTAAGGATTTTATCTATTTATTTGACAGTGAGAGGGACAGTGAGAGAGGGAATAAAAGTGGAGTGAGGGGCAGAGGGAAAAGCAGAATTCCTGTTGAGCAGGGAGCTCGGAGGGCTCCATCCCAGGACCCTGAGATCATGACCTGAGATGAAAGCAGACACTTAAGCACTGAGCCACCCAGGTGCCTTCTTGAATGCCTTCTTGAATGTCTTCTTGAATGCCTAGCTAATCTGTATCAGTTATCAATTGTGATAACTCTGTCACTAAAGAACTTCAGAAAGTAATGCTTCGTGTGCAGACCCATGAAAAGTTTCCTACAAAAGTGAACATGTTTGTCACATTAAATTTCTAGAACCAGCCACATTAAAGTTGAAAGTGGAAAGATGGTTTCACATTTTAACAACAACAACAAAAAATTTAAAAAGTATTTGACATTGAGGAAATATTTCTGTCTCTATAACAATGTTCTTTGAATTATAGAACTGAGGCATGGATTCTAAATTGACATGAGGTTTTCAAAGGGGAATGTTAAACAATGCAGTTAATATTCTCTTGGAAATTTTGAGAAATTCACAGAACTTCAAAGTGAGAATTGAAAATAAGCACAAGCTTACTTTCCCAGATTGTTGGAAATCCAATAACAAACATTATGAAACACCAAAATTCCAGAAAATACTAGATATGATTACAAATTTGGTCATAGTTTCTTCATATTCTTCAACTTTTATGGCATGAGCCACTGAGAACCTTAAGTACCACAAGTTTGCTAAAATAGTTCCCTAAGAGTACCTTACAATTTGGGGGGTAATTACCTCAAAGAACGCTTGTGTATGTATCCAAACACATCTTCCCTGTATTTTGATTCATGTTTTACCCCATATTCCATGTTGACAAGCCTTTTATCTTATCTTTTATTGAGATTTATTTACTTATTTTAGAGCAGGGGGAGGGGCTCAGGGTGAGGGAGAGAGTGAAGCCCAAGCAGACCCCCCTTCTTAGTATGAAGCCCAAGACAGGGCTCGAACCCACCCTAAGATATGACCTGAGTCAAAACCAAGAAATGGATGTGCAAGCAACTGAACTACCCAGGTGCCCTGATGTTGCCAAGTCTTTTAGAGAGAACACATCACTTGTACTCACTGGCCCCTGTGAGAATACCAACATTTCCACTAGGAATGCCATCACCAGAGGGTCCCTAAGCTCAAGCTTATGGATAGCACAAAAGTGATGGATTCTACTTAGAGGTAGAGGGATTGTTCAAACCCAGAGCTCCTTTTAAGTGTTCCTTTAACTCCCCTGTCTCTCTAACTCCCCAGTTTTATGGCTTCACAGTACAAGGACCTTACACTCGACAGATATATAATATGAGCACTTGCTGGGGCAGGCAGGCCCTGTCTGGGGTGCTGGAGATAGAAGTGAACACAATGTTATATGTCAAATATATGCACTTTAAAAAGAGAAGAACAAGTGCATTTTTTCCAGTACCCTGCCTTCATGGAGCTTAAGCTTACTCAACTATTTACTTGTGTTCTCCTTCCTGCCCTAAGCCTGAGTAAAACTTACCTCTTTCCCTAGTTCAAAAAAAAAAAAAAAAAAGTCTCTTATGGTTATGAATAGATCTAAAAATCTGAGGAGTCCAAGGAGGGATAATCGACATGGTTTGCTGTCGCAGTCTGGTAGTGCCTGCCAAAAAATGCCCTGTTACATTTACAGGACCACAACTCAACAGATTTAGACAGGATATATTTAAATAATGTCAAGGACATTGGTTATAACTTGAAAAATTGAGCTTTTTTGTTTTGTTTTGCTTTGTTTAAAGGATTGCAAGTATGCAGTTTAAATGTTATTTCTCCCAACACTCTATTTGGATGAATGCAGGGAGCATCAAGTAGCCACAGGTTTGGTCACTTGATTGAGTAAAAACAAAGAATACCAAGCAAACAGCAAGATGGCATTATTCACTTTCCATTTGGGCATCTTAGCATTTTATTGTAAAAATCAGGGAATGAGAGATGCCTGGGTGGCTCAGTGGGTTAAAGCCTCTGCCTTCCACTCAGGTCATGATCCCAGGGTCCTGGGATTGAGCCCCACATGGGGCTCTCTGCTCAGCAGGGAGCCTGCTTCCTCCTCTCTCACTCTCTGCCTGCCTCTCTGCCTACTTGTGATCTGTCAAATAAATAAATAAAATCTTTAAAAAAAAAGATCAGGGAATGAGGTGAACATCACTTCAGCATGACCTACCTACTTTATGTGTCAGAACAAGTTATGTTCATTGAGCTATGCACTATTTATAGAGGAAAACTTAAGAGTTTGGGTGAATTTATATGAAGCCTCCTAATGTAGTGGGATCCATAAATATTTTAAGGTAAAAAACATGAAAAGGTAGAGCATTTGACTTGGGATTAGAGAGGACACAGGGTTTTGTCCAAGGTAATTGTTTCTGAAAGAGAAAATCAAAGGTAAATTCTTTTGCTATGTATTTGCGCACACTACTGACTCCTTAGTAGAAACTGAAAACTTTTCATTTTTACTTTTATTCTTTTTAGTTGCCATTTATTGTATACTTACTATGTGGCAGATTTTAATATCTGAAAGTCCATTATATACATTTCATTATATCCTCACTGTAAGGGAAGAGATGGATATTAGTGTTCCTGTTTAACCCATGAGGGCACTGAGGCACAGAGACTTTAAGCAACCTGACAATGACCTTAGAGTCCGCAAGTGATAGATCTTTAATTCAAAAACAGAGTACTTCGATTTCTAAGCCATTGTTTTTAACCACCTAACACCTAACACTGCACCCTGAAATGTAGATTTCCAGAGCTGAGGTCAGCATCTTTTGTATGACAAAGGCTGATAGGATTTTGAACTCTACATCCCTGAACTCCAGTTCCCTCAACTGTAAAATGAGAACAATAATGCCTGCTTTGAAACTAAAAATAAAACAGTGTAAATGGAAGAACAAATGTGTTTTTCCAGCACCATTCACAGGATCTGAAAAAAATAGCATACAGTTCAAAATATTTATTGACTTAAATATGATATAAAGGAACTACTTCACACCATTTTTAAGCCAAGTTGCAAGGGGATGTTGGAATGCAATTACAGACATTGTAACTTCAACTTGAACATTTATCTCTATGCCAAATTAGTGAAACCAGAGATCAGGAATACTAAGAGGAGTCAAAGATAATTCACCCCACATAATTTGTGGCATTGTTTGAAAAGAACGTTTTCATTAAAAAAAAATGAAGTTATTTAATAATATGTGTATATAAGTAATGTTTTTAGTTCTGCTTTACATAAGGATGTGTGTGTTTATGTGTGAATTCTAGGGATGAAATATTAATATATCTTTCAAATGCTTTTCTGTTTATACTTATCAATGTATGCCTCTTCTGTAGCAAAATACTAGTATATCAAGCCAGGTTCACATTTTAATTCAAGTAGAATTTTATTAATGTAAAAATTGTTATTACCTGATTCTGACCAAACTTCTAAACAAGTTTGATCCTTCTAAAAGATACTTTGAATCATGTTATTCAGCTTATTAGTAGGGTTAGCTTTCTCTCATAACAGGTATTTGTTTTATAAGTTAGAGCATGATATCCTTGACTCATAATTGTGTCCTATGAGGAGTGAAACAAGGTAGCAGTGACATTTTGCCTGGGGAAAAGTCGTGGGGGACACAAAAGTTTTGTATAGATACTTAAGCACCATCTTGTTACAAAGAGAATTCAGTTTTGTGTGGCCCTAAAGAATAAGACTAGGATGGTGAATGGAAGCTACAGGATGACAGGTTTTAGTTGAGTATGAGGAGGAGTTTTCTAACAGTCTCAGCTATCCAGAGATGCCTCAGGAACGGAAAGGATTCTAGCAGTTAAGGGGAAGCTGGACCTTCAGTGATTCAGGGCTTACGAGGAATGTGTGCCAAAGCCAGAAGCTGATGAAAAGCTCCACTTTGTCCACTGTGAAAACTCTTTCTGATGGATCTTTCACACCCACTGGTAAAGCTTATAGTCCTTTTAGGTGTTTTAGTTCATTTGGAAAACATGGTAACTTAACCCTAAGTGATAGCTGGTGTTTGATCTTGGCTAACGAATCTTTTGTCCTAGAATATAAAACCCTTCACTAGCCAAAGTTTTTCAGTGTCCTTTAATGGCCTTTCCTGATCTATCTGATCTTTACACAAAATTGTTCCTTAGAACTTGGCTTTGTGCCTCTTTTCCCACTCTTTTACCCTTCATGAGTTCACACACCCCATGACTTTAAATACCACCTACACCTTAAAGACATACAAGTTTACATCTTCTGAGTTTGAAACCCATGTCTAGTTGTCTACTTAACATCAATATATGGATGTCTTAGAGGCATTTCAAACATTCAACATGTTTAGTCTATTTTCTAGTTGTCCTCCAATGATACTCTTTCTCTTCTAGTTTCTTCATCTCAAGAAATGATACAATTAAATATTCATGCAAGATGTATGGAATTCTCTTTTGATAGATCCTTCACATTAATCCTTCTCACAAAGGTTCTACTTCTGGCAGATGTCTCAATTACATCTGCTTCTTTCCACCTCTACTTCTAACACCTTCACTAAGCCACCATTATCCCTGTCTGGGACCACAGTGATAACCCCTTAATTGCTTCCCCTGGTTCCACTTTATATCCCCATCCCCATTCATTTTTCACAGTTCAGTAAGAGGAATATTTTCGTTTTTTTTAATTTAATTTTATTTTTTCAGTGTTCCAAGATTCATTGTTTATGCACCACACCCAGTTCTCCGTGAAATATGTGCCCTCCTTAATGCCGACCACCAGGCTCATCTAACCCAACACCTCCTCCTCTCCAAAACCCTCAGTTTGTTTCTGAATCCACAGTCTCTCGTGCTTCATTTACCCCTTCAGTCTCCCCCCATTTCACTTTTCCTAATGTCCTCCATGTTCCTTATGCTCCACAAGTAAGTGAAACCATATGATAATTGACTCTCTCTGCTTAACTTATTTCAGTCAGCATAATCTCCTCCAGTCTCCTCCATGTTGATACAAAAGTAGTAAAAGGAAGGGCCATCTGTTCCCCAAAGTTCATAGCACCAATGGCCATAGTTGCCAAACTGTGGAAAGAACCAAGATGCCCTTCAACAGATGAATGGATAAAAATATGGTCCATATATATAATGGAGTATTATGCCTCCATCAGAAAGAGGAATATTTTCTGTTCTTTTGTATCTCATTAAAAAAGGAAAGAAAAAGAAAGGGAAGGGGAAAAAGGGGGAAGGGAAATGAAGAAAGAAAAAAAAAAGAAAGGAATGGAGGGAGAAGGAGAGAGAGAAAAAAAGAAAAACTTTTATTTTGAAATAATTATAAACTCATAAAAAATTGGAAAATAATTCCAGAAAGGTCCCATTCAAGGTAATATTTTAGAAGTGCATACCTTGTTATGTCACTGTCTTGCTTAAGGTCTTTTAAAGTTCTTCTCATTTTCTTAGGAAAGTAAACATTGCTATCATAGCCCATAAATCCCAGCATGATCCCTGCTCTTCTGTTTCTTCTGTTTCTTCAACTCCTTTTTGATCTGCTCTCCCTGTCACTCATGGTGCTTTACTTATTCTGACTCTCTCTGTTTCTTGCCTATCAGAAATTCTTTCCAGCCTGATGTCCTTTGTCAGTGCTGTGCCCTCCTACTCACCCTTCAACATGATCAGCACATCATTCACTAATCCCGCAATCTAAATCAGGTCCTGTTATGGTCTTTCAATTATGTCTCATTTTTCCTACATAATACTTATCATCATTATTTGCATAATGACTTGTTTAATATCTGCCTCTCTAACTGAATTGTAAACTGCCTTTTCATTGTTCTAATATGACTACCGTGCAAATACTAGGTTCTTTACAATTTTCAAATCAATGAAATCTAACATATCCAAAAGGAAGAGTTGTGGTTGCTATTTAGAATTTCTTCCTGAGGCCAGCAAGCTCTGTGATAACACTGAGCTAGACATGGATCCAAACATTAGTTCTGTCTATTAAAGATGTGGATCTTTGACTCTTAATGTCACAAAACAAACTGAGAGGGGCCAGGGGGAGGAGGGTACGGAGAGAGGGGTGGGGTTATGGACATTGGGGGGTTATGTGCTATGGTGAGTGCTGTGAAGTGTGTAAACCTGGCAATTCACAGACCTGTACCCCTGGGGCTTATAATATATTATATGTTTATAAAAAAATAAAAATAAATTTAAAAAAATGATGTGGATCTTTGATCGAGTTACTTAAATATATGGAACCTCAGTTCACTCACCCATAATAACATTAACTTTTATTGGTTGTTGCAAAGATTAAATGAGTAAGGGTTCAGTATAGTACTGTGGGTGAGCCTGTCATATCTTAGAAGCAGTGTTCAGTTTAGTACTGTGTTCAGTGTAGTACCGTGGGTGAGCCTGTCATATTTTAGAAGCAGAGATTCTTAAAGTCTGCATGTAAGGAAAACAGGCACATGTATAGCCACACATATACAAAACCTCAATGACATAGTGTCTGAATATTCCTCAGAATACAGTGTATGCTTTCCTTTACTCTCCAAGTGATATTGCTCAGATATCTGATCCTAGATTGTCAGATTCTTTATACTGTACTTTTTTTACTTTTTAAAAATTTTTTTTACTTTTATTAACATATAATGTATTATTAGTCCCAGGCGTACATGTCTGTGAATCACCAGGTTTACACACTTCATAGCACTCACCATACCACATAACTTTCCCAATGTCCATAACCCCACCACCCTCCCCTTCCCTCCTCCCCCCCCCGGTAACCCTCAGTTTGTTTTGTCAGATTAAGAATCTCTTATGGTTTGTCTCTCTCCAGGTCCTATCTTGTTTCATTTTTTCCTTCCCTACCCTCCAAACCCCCCACTTTGCCTCTCTACTTCCTTATAGCAGGGAGATCATATGATAATTGTCTTTCTCTGATTGACTTATTTTGGTCAGCATAATACCCTCTAGTCCTATCCATGTTGTTGCAAATGGCAAGATTTCATTTCTTTTGATAGCTGCATCCATTGTGTGTGTGTGTGTGTGTGTGTGTACCATATTTTCTTTTTCCATTCATCTGTTGATGGACATCTAGGTTCTTTCCATAGTTTGGCTATTGTAGACATTGCTACTATAAACATTTGGATGCACGTGCTCCTTCAGATCACTACATTTGTATCTTTAGGGTAAATACCCAGTAGTGCAATTGCTGGGTCATATGGTAGCTCTATTTTCAACTTTTTGATGAACCTCCATACTTCCAGAGTAGCTGCACCAGCTTGCATTCCCACCAACAGTATAGGAGGGTTCCCCTTTCTCTGCATCCTAACCAGCATCTGTCGTTTCCTGACATGTTAATTTTAGCCATTCTGACTGGTGTGAGGTGATATCTCATTGTGGTTTTGATTTGTATTTCTCTGATGCTGAGTGATATGGATCACTTTTTCATGTGTCTGTTGGCCATCTGGATGTCTTCTTTACAGAAATGTCTGTTCATGTTCTCTGCCCATTTCTGGATTGGATTATTTGTTCTTTGGGTGCTGAGTTTGATAAATTCTTTATAGATTTTGAATACTAGTCCTTTATCTGATATGTCGTTTGCAAATATCTTCTCCCATTCTGTCAGTTGTCTTTTGGTTTTGTTGAGTGTTTCCTTTGCTGTGCAAAAGCTTTTGATCTTGATGAAGTCCCAGTAGTTCATTTTTGTCCTTGCTTCCTTTGCCTTTGGCAATGTTTCTAGGAAGAAGTTGCTTAGGTCAAAGAGGTTGCTGACTTTGTTCTCCTCAAGGATTTTGATGGATTCCTTTCTCACACATGAGAGACATGAAAGACATGAGGTCTTTCATTCATTTAGAGTCTATTTTTGTGTGTGTTGTAAGGAAATTGTCCAGTTTCATTTTTCTACATGCGGCTGTCCAATTTTCCCAACCCCATTTGTTGAAGATACTGTCTTTTTTCCATTGGACATTCTTTCCTGCTTTGTCAAAGATTAGTTGACCATAGAGTAGAGGGTCTATTTCTAGGCTCTCTGTTCTGTTCCACTGATCTATGTGTTTTTGTGCCAGTACCATACTGTCTTGATGATGACAGCTTTGTGATAGAGCTTGAAGTCCGGAATTGTGATGCCACCAACTTTGGCTTTCTTTTTCAACATTCCTCTGGCTATTTGAGGTCTTTTCTGGTTTCATATAAATTTTAAAATTATTTGTTCCATTTCTTTGAAAAAAAAATGGATGGGATTTTGATAGGAATTGCATTAAATGTGTAGCTAACTTTAGGTAGTATAGGCATTTTCACAATATTTGTTCTTCCAATCCATGAACATGGAACATTTTTCCATTTCTTTGTGTCTTCCTCAATTTCTTTCATGAGTACTTTATAGTTTTCTGAGTACAGATTCTTTGCCTCTTTCGTTAGGTTTATTCCTAGGTATCTTAAGGTTTTGGGTGCAATTGTAAATGGGATTGACTCATTAATTTCTCTTTCTCTGTCTTGCTGTTGGTGTATAGAAATGTGCTGATTTCTGTGCATTGATTGTATATTGATTGTATATTGACACTTTACTGAATTCCTGTACAAGTTCAAGATTTAGAGTGGAGTTCTTTGGGTTTTTCCACATATAGTATCATATCATCTGCAAAGAGTGATAGTTTGACTTCCTCTTTGCCAATTTGGATGCCTTTTATTTCTTTTTGTTGTCAGATTGCTGAGGCTAGGACTTCTAGTACTATGTTGAATAGCAGTGGTGATAATGGACATTCCTGCCATGTTCCTGACCTTAGTGGAAAAGGTCTCAGTTTTTCTCCATTGAGGATGATACTGTTTTTCATAGATGGCTTTGATGATATTGAGGTATTTACCCTCTATCCCTATGCTTTGAAGAGTTTTGATCAAGAAAGGATGCTGTACTTTGTCAAATGCTTTTTCAGCATCTATTGAGAGTATCATATGGTTCTTGTTCTTTCTTTTATTGATGTGTTGTATCACATTGATTGATTTGCGGATGTTGAACCAACCTTGCAGCCCTGGAATAAATCCCACTTGGTCGTGGTGAATAATCCTTTTAATGTACTGTTGGATCTTATTGGCTAGTATTGTGGTGAGAATTTTTGCATCTGTGTTCGTGAAGGATATTGGTCTATAATTCTCTTTTTTGATGGGATCTTTGTCCGGTTTTGGGATCAAGGCGATGCTGGCCTCATAAAATGAGTTTGGAAGTTTTCTTTCCATTTCTATTTTTTGGAACAGTTTCAGGAGACTAGGAATTAGTTCTTCTTTAAATGTTTGGTAGAATTCCCCTGGGAAGCCGTCTGGCCCTGGGCTCTTGTTTGTTGGGAGATTTTTGATGACTGCTTCGATCTCCTTACTGGTTATGGGTCTGTTCAGGTTTTCTATTTCTTCCTGGTTTAGTTTTGGTAGTTTATAGGTCTCTAGGAATGCATCTATTTCTTGCAGATTGTCAAGTTTGCTGGTGTATAGTTGCTTATATTATGTTCTTATAATTGTACTTCTTTGGTGTTTGTTGTGATCTCTCTTTCATTCATGATTTTATTTATTTGGGCCCTTTCTCTTTTCTTTTTGATAAGTCTGGCCAGGGGTTTATCAACCTTATTAATTCTTTCAAAGAACCAGCTCCTAGTTTCATTGATTTGCTTTTTTTTTTTGTTTGTTTTGTTTTGTTTGTGTCTATTACATTGATTTCTGCTCTGATCTTTATTATTTCTCTTCTCCTTCTGGGTTTAGGCTTTTTTTTTTTTCCCTGTTCTTTCTCCAGCTCCTGTAGGTATAGGGTTAGGTTGTGTATTTGAGAACTTTCTTGTTTCTTAAGAAAGTCTTGTATTGCTATATATTTTCCTCTCAGGACTGCCTTTGCTTTGTGCCACAGATTTTGAACAGTTGTGTTTCCATTATCATTTGTTTCCATGAACTTTTTCAATTCTTCCTTAATTTCCTGGTTGACCTATTCATTCTTTAGAAAGATGCTCTTTAGCCTTCATGTATTTGGGTTCTTTCCAAGTTTCCTCTTGTGACTGAGTTCTAGCTTCAGAGCATTGTGGTCTAAATATATGCAGGGAATGATCCCAGTCTTTTGATACTGGTTGAGACCTGATTTATGACCAAGGATGTGATCTATTCTGGAGAATGTTCCAGGTGCACTAGAGAATAATGTATATTCTGTTGCTTTGGGATGGAATGTTCTGAATATATCTGTGATGTCCATCTGGTCCAGTGTGTCATTTAAGGCCTTTATTTCCTTGTTGATCTTTTGCTTGGATGATCTGTCCATTTCAGTGAGGGGAGTATTAAAGTCCCCTCCTATTATTTTATTATTGTCAATGTATTTCTTTGATTTTGTAACTAATTGGTTTATGTAGTTGGCTGCTCCTAGTTAGGGGCATAGATATTTACAATTGTTAGATCTTCTTGTTGGACAGACCCTTTGAGTGTGATATAGTGTCCTTCCTCATCTCTTATTATAGTCTTTGGCTTAAAGTCTAATTGATCTGATATAAGGATTGCCACCCCAGCTTTCATTTGATGTCCATCAACATGGTAAATAGTTTTTCACCCCCTCACTTTAAATCTGTAGGTGTCTTTGGGTCTAAAATGAGTTTCTTATAGACAGTGTGTTGATGGGTCTTTTTTTTAATCCATTCTGATACCCTGTGTCTTCTGATTGGGGCAATGAGCCCATTTACATTTCGGATAACTATTGAGAGATATGAATTTAGTGCCATTGTATTGCCTGTAAGTTGACTGTTACTATATATTGTCTCTGTTCCTTTCAGTCTACTACTTTTAAGCTCTCTCTTTGCTTAGAAGACCCCTTTCAATATTTCCTGTAGAGCTGGTTTGGTGTTTATAAGTGCTTTTAGTTTTTGTTTGTCCTGGAAGATTTTTATCTTTCCTTCTATTGTCGATGATAACCTAGCTGGATATAGTATTCTTGGCTGCATGTTCTTCTCATTTACTGCTCTGAATACATCATGCCAGTTCTTTCTTCCTGCCAGGTCTCTGTGGATAAGTCTGCTGCCAATCTAATATTTTTACCATTGTATGTTACAGACTCTTGTCTCAGGCTGCTTTCAGGATTTTCTCTTTGTCACTAAGACTTGTAAGTTTTACTATTAGATGATGGGGTGTGGACCTATTCTTATTGATTTTGAGGGGGATTCTCTGTGCCTCCTGGATTTTGATGCTTATTCCCTTTGCTATATTAGGGAAATTCTCTACTATAATTCACTCCAATATACTTTCCCCCCCATTTCTTCTTCTTCTGGAATCCCAATTATTCTAATATTGTTTCGTCTTATTGTATCATTTTTCTCTTGAATTCTCCCCTTGTAGTTCAGTAGTTGTTTGTGACTCTTTTTCTCAGCTTCTTTATTCTCCCTCATTTGGTCTTCTATATCACTAATTCTCTCTTCTGCCTCATTTCTCCTAGCAGTAAGAGCCTCCATTTTCTCTTGTACCTCATTAATAACTTTTTTGACTTCACCTTGGTTAGACTTTAATTCTTCTACTTCTCCAGAAAGGGCTTTTATTTCTCCATGTCTTTTTCGAGCCCAGCTAGCACCTTGAGAATCATCATTGTGAACTCTAGATCTGACATATTACCAAAGTCCGTATTGATTAGGTCTCTAGCCATCGGTACTGCCTCTTGTTTTTTTTTTTTTTTGTTTGTTTGTTTTGTTTTTTGTTTGTGGTGAGGTTTTCTGCCTTGTCATTTTATCCAGATAAGAATATATGAATGAAGGAATAGAATACTAAAAAAGTTGCAAAGACCCCAGAAAAATGTGGATTAACCAAATCAGAAGAGACCCCCAAATCGTGGGGAGAAGAAAGGGGATAAAAATAAGTTTAAAAAAATTTTTAAAAAAGAAAGAAAATTAAAAAATATAATATATATATATTAGACTGGTGAATAGAAGAGAGCCAACCACCTGATTTGGGGAGTATTTTGGTTCCTTAGAAGAAACTACCTACCAAAATTTTAAAGAAAGAAAAAAAATACACACACACACACACACACACACACACAAATAAGGGTAAACATGATGAAGGGGTAGAATATGACTGTAAAGATGAAAATTAAAAAAAAAATTAAAAAAGGAGTTGATAAGATAATTTGGTTGGGAAAAGAAAGAAAAAGAAAGTGGAGAGAATTTGCTCAGGATGGAGACTAGAATAAACCCTGTGCTAGATTTACGGTATATTTTGATCTAGTAGAAGAAGTTGTATCCCAAATTTTTTTAAAAGAAAAAACCCTATGTGTATACAAAAGATAAAGTTAAATACCATGAAGGGTCAAATATAAGTATAATAATAAAGATTCAAAAACTTGTTTTTAATAAAGGTATTGTTAAGATAAAGTAGTTAAAAAACATTAAAAGAGGAATGAGTAAAAGTTAAAAAATTAGAATAAGAAAAAAAATAAAAAAATTTAATTAACTTTGCAAGACTAAAGAACAGTGGGGAGAAAGCCATGAATTCCATGCTTTGCTTTCCCCTCCTCTGGAATTCTGCTGTTCTCCTTGATCAGTGAGCTTTGTCTTGGCTGGGTATTCTTTTTTTTTTTTTTTAATTTTTTATTTTTTATAAACATATATTTTTATCCCCAGGGGTACAGGTCTGTGAATCACCAGGTTTACACACTTCACAGCACTCACCAAAGCACATACCCTCCCCAATGTCCATAATCCCACCCCCTTCTCCCAAACCCCTCCCCCCAGCAACCCTCAGTTTGTTTTGTGAGATTAAGAGTCACTTATGGTTTGTCTCCCTCCCAATCCCATCTTGTTTCATTGATTCTTCTCCTACCCACTTAAGCCCCCATGTTGCATCACCACTTCCTCATATCAGGGAGATCATATGATAGTTGTCTTTCTCTGCTTGACTTATTTCGCTAAGCATGATACGCTCTAGTTCCATCCATGTTGTCGCAAATGGCAAGATTTCATTTCTTTTGATGGCTGCATAGTATTCCATTGTGTATATATACCACATCTTCTTGATCCATTCATCTGTTGATGGACATCTAGGTTCTTTCCATAGTTTGGCTATTGTGGACATTGCTGCTATAAACATTCGGATGCATGTGCCCCTTTGGATCACTATGTTTGTATCTTTAGGGTAAATACCCAATAGTGCAATTGCTGGGTCATAGGGCTGTTCTATTTTCAACATTTTGAGGAACCTCCATGCTGTTTTCCAGATTGGCTGGATATTCTTGCTGATCTTCTGGGGGGAGGGGCCTTTTGTAGTGATTCTCAAGGGTCTTTTCCCAAGGTGGAAATGCTCCACCCTTGCCATGTCCCAGGCCAAGTAATTTGTTCTGGTTAGCTCTCAGGAGCTTTTGTTCCTTGAACACTTTCCGTAGAGCTCTGGAGGACAGGAATGAAAATGGCGGCCTCCCAATCTCCATCCTGGAGGAGCCGGGAGCTTGGGGCCCCACTCATCAGTGCGCCCTCAGAGAAAAGCACTCAATCACTCCTGTCTCCCTGGTCTCTGGCCATGATCTGAGCTCACCCAGCCTGTGACTGAGTGTTTCTTCCTCTGGCACACAGCCCCATTTGTAGTCTCCAAACCCAGCAGATCCCTGCCCCTCTTCCATGGGTGTCTCCCTGGATCTGCCACATGTGGGGTCCCTGCTCAAAGAGCAGTGGTCCAACTGTGCCACGGATCACAGTTTAGAGTAACCCCAAACTGAGAGCTCACTCCTTGGGTCTGTCTCGGTAGCCGGCTTTCCCGCTCTGATACCTGCAAGCTCTGCTACACTCAGACACCCCGATCCTTCTTTGACCCCACAGGACCTGAGATCACACTATTGCTGCAAGAGCTCCACCCCCACTTAGCCTGTGGAGCAATGTCCCTCAGTGGAGCAGACTTCTAAAAGTTCTGATTTTATGCTCCACTGCTCCACCACCTGTTGGGAGCTGGCGCTGCCCTTTCCCGCCCCCCCCCCACCACTCCACAGTCTTTCTTCTCATCATTTCAGATTCCCTTCTCCGCATGTCCTACCTTTCAGAAAGTGGTCGAGTTTCTGTTTCTAGAATTGCTGCTCATCCTCTCTTTGATCTCCTGTTGGATTTGAAGGTGTTCAGAATGATTTGATAAAGTATCTAGCTGATCTCCTGCGACCTGATGTCATCTTAGCCTGCTACTCCCCCACCATCTTGACCCCTCCTCCCTTTTTTACTTTTATAAAGGTTGGTTTTAATATGTAAAATATAGCTTCAAGCTTCTTTTCCTCTTGCCTTCATCTGACTATGAAATACATGATAAACAAATTCTCCTAGGCTAAGATTATATTCTATATTTCCAATCTAAACAAGCTTCTTTCTTTTAAAGAAGAATCTTAGAGATCATGACTTGTGCAGGGTTGTGTTAACTCTGGGGTACAGAGAAGACAATACAACATCCAAAGATCTGGAAAATATGGCTGTATAAGTATATAGAAGTTAGTTTATGTGCCTGTCAATGAATTGATGATTCAGAGATATATTTTTAAATGATTGGGGGTGATGGCAACAATATATTACTATCTGACATTAATTTATATTACTACCGTATTATTAACTGGTAATTATCAATTCATTATAGTAAATAGTAATCCTCTAATAATATCAACTCTATTAACTAATTAACATAAATATAGTCAATAATGATTATATCAATCATTATAACAAATATTTGTAGTAATCTATATTAGTATCAGATAAAGTAAAGTACAAAAAATTGTTGCTAGAGGCAAAGAAAGACGCTTTCGTTTATGAAAGAGTCCATCAGATATTTGTTGATATGACAACTATCAGCACATATGCAGCTAACAAAGAGAGGCCCAAAATATATGAAACAAAAACTAAAAAAATTGAAGGAATAAATATACAATTCAACAATAATAATTAGAGACTTCACTACTTCCCTTTTCCTAATGGTCAGAGAAAGAAGGGATAAGATCAGGAAAGAAATAGAAGCTTAAACAATACTATAAAATTAATAGGGAGAAAAGAATCTGTAGAATATATGACTTGAAACAATACACATGCTTTCCAAGTGCATATGAAATTTCTCCCAAAGTAGATCATATATTAGATCAGTGAAAAAAGCCTAAATAAATTTAAAAGAATTGAAATCACACCAAGTGTGTTCTTTAACCATAGTGAAATTTGGAATCAACAGAAGGAAATTTGGGAAATTCACAAATATATGAAAATTAAGTACACTTTTAAATAATATTACATAGAAAATCATTAGTAATCAAACCAAAGCTATTAGAAACAATAAGTAAGTTTGTAAGACACATGGTATATATACTGAAATCAGTTATATTTTATACACTAGCAATAAGCAACCCAAGAATGAAATTAAGAAAATAATTATATTTATATCAAGTTGAAAAGAATAAAACAATAAATTTAGGAAGTATAAGTATATTGCATACTTTAAAAAAAAGAAGTCACTGAAATAAAGAAGACCTAATTGAACAGAAAGACATCACATGCTTATGGTTGAAAAATCTGAGTTCATTAAGATAGAAATGCTCCCCAGATATATCTATCGATTTAATGTAGTTTCTATCAAAATCCCAACTTCTTCTTCTTTTTTTTTTTTTTTTAAGATTTTATTTATTTATTTTGAGAGAAGACAGTTAGAGCATGAGAGGCAAGAAGGTCAGAGGGAGAAGCAGACTCCCCATGGAGCTGGGAGCCTGATGCGGGACTCGATCCCGGGGCTCCGGGACCGTGACCCGAGCCGAAGGCAGTTGCCCAACCAACTGAGCCACCCAGGTGCCCCCAAATCCCAACTTCTTTCTGTAAAAATTAAGAGACTGATTCTAAAATCATATGAAAATTGCAAGGGGTCCCAGAATAGCCTAAGCAATTTGGAAAAAAGAAAAACAAATTTGGATGACTCACTGTTTCTGATTTTTAAAAATTTACTACAAGCTTCAATAACCAAAACAGTATGGTACTGCTGTAGGTTGGACATATAGATCAGTTGGATAGAATAATGAATATAGAGATAAACTCATACATATGTCCAACTGATTTCAAGAACATTGCCAATATAACTCATTTTTTCATCAAATGGTGCTGGGACAACTGGATAGCCACATGGGAAAGGATGAAGTTGGACCTCTCTCACACAACATTGATAAAAATCAACTCAAAATGATCTAAGGAAGAGTTAAGACTACAAAACACTTAAAAGAAAACAGAGGTATAAATCTTCATGACCTTGGATTAGGCAATGTTTTTCAGATATAACACCAAAAGCATGATAAACACCAGAAAAAAATAAATTAATTAAACCTCATACAAAATGAAAAAAAAAATTGGAAGTGAAAACTTTTGAGTTTCAAAGAATACTCAACAAATTGAAGAGATACCCTACAGAGTGAAGGAAAATATTTGCAAGTAACATGTATGGTAAAGATCTAGTATCCAGAATATATAAAGAACTCTCACAACTTAGTAGTTAAAAGGCAAATATCCCCGTAAGAAAAAAAAAAATGGATAAAGCTTTTGAACAGGTATTCCTTCAAAGAAGTGCAAATGACCAATAATTATATGAAGACATTCTCAGAATCACTAGTCATTAGTAAAATGTTAACAGCCTAAATCAAAACCACGCTGAGATGCAATTTTTAACCCACTAGGATGACTGTCATAAGAAAGGCAGAAAATGTGAGTAAGTATGGATAAGGTTGTGGGGAAATCAGGCCTTATACATTTCTGGTAGAAATGTAAAATGAGGCAGATGATTTGGAAAAGAGTTAATTAGTTTCTCAATAAAGATAAACGTAGGGTTTCCACATGACCCTATTTATATACTTAAGAGAGATAAAAATATATGTCTGTACAAATACTTGTACACAAATACTTATAGTAGCATAATTTACAATAGCCAAAAAGAGGAAACAATTCACATATTCATTAACAGATAAATGAAGAAAGAAATGTGGTATATGCAAACAATGGAACAGTATTCTGCCATAAAAATGAAGTATTGATTCAAGCTACAACATGGATGAACCTTAAAATATGCTACGTAAAGAAGCCATACACAAAAGACCATAGACTGTGGATTCCCTTCATATGAAATGTCCAAAAAAATACGAAAATCCATAGAGGAAGAAAGTAGACTAGCGTTTGCCAGAGGCTGGGAGACAATGTAAGGAGTGATTGCTAGTGAGTAGGGGGAACCAAATGGAATTTGTGGGTAATGAGAATGTCCTGGAATTAGATAGTGATGATGTTTGCATGATCTTGTGAATATGATAAAGCCCACTGAATTATACATTTACTTAAAAAGTTTTTTAATTGAAGTATAGTTGACACATAATATTAGTTTCAGGTGTTCAACATAGTAATTCAACAATTGTATACAATATAATTGTATTACAATATTATTGACTACATTTCCTATGCTTTGCTTTTCATCCCTATGACTTAGTTATTTAAAACTAGAGGTTTGGGGGTGCCTGGGTGGCTCAGTGGGTTAAAACCTATGCCTTCGGCTCGGGTCATGACCCCAGGATCCTTGGATTGAGCCCCACATCCGGCTCTCTGCTCGGCAGGGAGCCTGCTTCCCTTCCTCTCTCTGCCTACTTGTAATCTCTGTCTATCAAATAAATAAATAAGTAATCTTTTAAAAAAATAAAATAAAACTAGAGGTTTGTATCTCTTAATTTCTTTCCCCCATTTTGCCCAGCCCCCAGTCCCCTCCCTTTTGGCAACCCTAGTTTATTCTCTGTATTTATGAGGCTATTTATTTTTCCCTTTTTCTTGTTTTTTTTTTTTTTTAATTTGTTTGTATACCTTAAAAGGGTGAGTTTTGTGGCATGTGAATTATATTCCATATTTTTTTAAAGATGTGATAAACAAAAAAAATATGCCAATATACATCTATCCTCTTTCCTGTACTGGATACTGTTTCAGCATTATCTCAGTACATCCCCCGACATACACTATTTAATATAGGTGGAATGTTTGGTTCAGGAAGATGAAGTGTCATGCCTAGAGTCACACCAGTCATTCTAGTAAATCACAGAACTATTTCAAATACTATTCCATTTGATTCCTTAGTATGTTTAATAAAACAAATTGATCCTGAAAGCTGATAAAAATTAAGTTAATGCTTAATAGATTCAGTCAGAGCAACCAAGCATATTTGTAGATGTGGACAGCATGGCCATCAATTATATGTGTATTTCATAAACATTATGTACTTCTCAGGTATAAGTGCCCTGTATATTTAGCATATACTTGTTAGGATCAAGAAGTGTCCATCGATTCCGTCTCTGGGATATCAGTGAGTAACTCACATCTGTTTCTTACTGTTGCAGAGCCTGTAGTCTGATATTATCGATCCCCTCTTAGATGTCAGGTAGTATGCTAGGTTTCCAAGAAGGAGAAGAGGGTTGGAGGCTTGGGTGAGGAATAGAGACATTTGTATTTCCTCTCCTTGATGGTGGTTGATATGTTTGCTTGTAATTAAAACCTTGCAAAGGTGACACTGTGCTACACTTCCCCCATGTCTCCTTTCTTTTTTGTTGGGTTTATCATTCATGGGTGGAAACACGTTGGCTTGTAGCTTTGAGCAGTTCAACAGAACTTGATTTAAATAGAAACATGTCTGTAAAAAATAATTTTCTGTCAACAACATGCTGTCACTTTCCAAAGAAAACATGACTGCTTATAGACAGACTGTGAATACCCAAGGCAGAATTTGGCAAGGGCCTTTAGCTCACATCTAATTCTAAAAAGTATTATGGCATCTTAAATAATTTCAGTTTTATATTTTACATGGGAGATATTACCTCAGGTGGATGATTCCCGTGAGGGCCACCCTGGGCCATTTTTTATGTACCAATTCTGAGTCACCAATTCCCTTTCATTTTGAGCTCTTTATTTCCTTATTCTCCCCTAGAGAATCAGAAACTTGGAATTTGTTTGTTTGATAGCTTGGCTGTTTCCTTGCTCAGCTAAATTTTGTGTAGTGTGTTCCAAATATTCTTTAAGAGTCCAAAAATGAAAAAAAAATGGTTTGGCCAATATGATACTCAATTATGTATCATGAATTAGATAGAAGGTCTAAGGCTGCGTGTACCAAAGCATATTGACTTGAAATTGACCTAACAATAGCAAGTTACTCTATCCAAAAAAAGAAAAAAAAGAAAAAAAAAACACATGGGTTTCAGAGGGAAGGCAGATTCTAGGCAAGCCATCAACAAAGGTTTAATGAACCCATCAACGATCTAGGTTGTTTTGCTGTGTCAGCTCTGGCCTCATTCCAAGACTGGTTCTTCTCATGGTTGCAAGATGATTGTCAATAGCATTTCTTTGCCTGCAGTCCGACAGAGTCAATGTAGGAAACATATTATCCTCCCCCCACCACTGTCACCAGTCAGTAATAATTGCCAGAGGAATACTTGGTTTATACTAATCTTCCTTTATCCCTGGGCCTGAGGCAACCTAACTCTGGGTTATATGTTTTATGCCTAAAGAAGAAGTTTGAGTAGATGGTCAAAAGTTTATGCCATTTATGGTTTGATTCTTTATCTGAAAACAGGGTAAAGGATTTAAAATTTGTATTGTTTGTATTATAAGATCTTCATATGTAAGTGTAAGGAGGAAACTATTAAGTTTAAGTCTACTTAGATGTAATTAAATTTAAACTTAGTATTAAGTTGGAGTTGGGAAGAATCCAGATTGAATCCATAGGATCTTTTCCTTTTGAAGCTCAAGAGACAGTATAGCAGGATAGTTTGGCTTGTTTTGAAATCACAGAGTTCAAATATGCTTGTACCTCTTATGATCTGTGTCGCTGTGGGCCAGTACTTTAAATCTTATTGTTCACATCTGTATAAAGAAGGAAATGGCATCTAACTCATTAAGTTGACGTTTGACTATTGTCAAGTCGCTGGCACATGAAATGTTTTCCCATTTTCCCTAAGGACTGGATCAAAAAATCAGTCTTTAGTTTCAGAATCCTCTATTATGTGTGTTTGACAGGTAGCTAGCCTTCCTGGGTTTTATGTAAAGAACTTCATATGAAACCCACATGGTCCCTTTACCAGAGCTGTGCTTTCCACTGGCTTCATGAAAGATCTTCTTCGTCATCACTAGCAAAAATCCACCAGGAGAGTGGATTTTTCTCGTATCACAAGGACGGTAAAACATGGACTACGTCCAGGCTCTCCAGTGTTTGCTACAGTAATATTGGGGTGAGAGAGGAGTGCAGTGAAAGTAAAGCTCCCGCTGTAAGGTGGGTGTCATGTTGACATACCCAGAAGGCTTTGTGCCTCATATCTGTGGGAAGCAACAAGTGGCCAGACTTCAAATTATGGAATGTATACTTGAAAGAAGATGCTTTGCAACATGACCCCAGAGATATGAACTAATATCTTTTCTTTGCTTACTCATTCAGTTTAAAATAACAAAGGCAAAATTTTTGTCCTGCAACTGTGTTAATTTTGCCAGTTCTTTTATAATTTATTTAAAAATATTAGTTGGTCTGAAATATCTGTGGTGATATAAAGTTTTGTGTTTTGTTTGGTTTGGTTTGACTCTGTACCCTCAAACCAGTTTCCAGTTTCTAGAGAGGAAAAAAAAAAGGTTGACTTTCCATGGTGGCTTATCAGTTCATTTATTTTGCAAACAGTCTTTTGAATTAAGTCAAATAAAACTAGGTATTAGTTAGTAATTACTTAAAAGTGGTTTAAGTAGCCATTAAAAAAAAAATCTCTCTAATCCTCCACAACATCAAAACTTTTTTGTGCAAGTGGTTTGCTTTTACTGTGACATACTGAAAATGTTCAGCTGGATATGAGACGTCAGAAAGAAGGCATCCTGTGATTTAATGCAGGGAGATGCTCATGAAGGTATGGAAGAGCACAGTCTTTGTTCCTCAAATCAAAACCTCTATACAACTCATTTGGATTACAAGGATCCACACAGAACTGAACTCAGTGGCACCCACTGCTTCCCATTCCATTTTGTAGATATATATTTATATAGACTTGTCTCATTCTGTTATCAGCACCACTTGTTATTTGTAGTAAAATATTTATATTCCCCTGCCCTCTGCTTGTTTCCTATCAATACATGTAAGAACATTAAAGATTGATTGTTTAATTTTATAACTGCATAAATCAGCTAAAACGTTATCTTTTACAATTGAAAAATTGAAATGTGTGTGTGTGTGTGTATGTATGTATGTGTGTCTATTCACAGGAAAAATTGGGGAGAAATGGTACAAGGTTTAAAAGTATAAAAAAATTAAAAGTATAAATTTAAATGAAAAGGAGTGCTTACCAACATATGTTAAAATATAGGTGAACCTTAAAAACATTATGCTTTATGAAAAGAACAAGTCACAGAAGATTATATATTGTATAATTCTATTTATAAAAAATATCCAGAATAGAAAATCTATAAGAACAGAAGATATAACAGTGGTAGCCTAGGGCTAGGTGAATGGAGATATTGGGGGTCTTGGCTAAGGGGTATGAGGATTTTAGGGGGTAGTGACCATATTCTAGATTCAGTTGTAGTGAAGTTTCCCTGAATCTAGGACTATATTAAAAGCCATTGAACTGTATAGAATTAGAATGTAGAAAATAAAACTTTATAATTTAATAAAGTAATTAAAAATAAAATTATTGAAGCTTTACGAAAATGGAATCATTTAAAACAATTTAACTTTTGTAAAGGCAAAACAAATTCTGTCTGTGGGTGAAAGTCAACCTTCAGAGGTCAAAATTGCAATACATTCTCTAAAGACCAGCAGAAGTTTCACTCATGGTTTTATTGATTTCTTCAGGAAATGGAGACTAGATCTGGTCATTCGGGGGCTTCATTGAGACACTCTCAAGCGATAGGAGAAATGAAGTCTGACTCTATCATTGTACAAAAAATATAAGAAGAGGTATGTTCAAAGGAACAAAAATCTGGCAGGAAAGAAAAAGAAGGTTATTGAATCTTTGGATGGAGTCTTCAAAAAAAGTTCTAAAGAGAGGAGTAGAATCTTTGGATCAATGACTATGTGTGAGCTTTTTGTTCAGGTAAAGTTAGGACAATCTAATCTAATCCTTATATATAGATTTATTTATTGATTTACTTATAATTCTGTAACACCATGGATGAGAAAGCTAAACCTTGACTCCAATTACACAGCTAGAAAGTGGAAAAGCTAGGATTCAAATCAAGGTTTTCTGACTGACCCAGGAGTTCCTTTCTTCTCTTAAAACTTCAGTTGATGGTCTGTGGCTATTGGCAGTGTGGGATCAGCACGTACAGATTTGGGCTCTGAATCTATCTTCCTGTGTGATCTTCATTCACATCTCAGACTCACTTTCCTCTTATATAAAAGTTAGACCTTTGCCTTAGATAATTTTAAAGGTCTCTCCCAAGTCTAATAAGTGAGTGTTATGCAGCATGCTGCTACAAAAGTGTTACATTTCAGATTGGCTAGAGCTTTTCATCACTGGTGGTTTAAATTGCCTTAAGGATTTAAGACACACTTTCAAGTAATAAAGCCATTTAGGCAATTTAAATCTGCATTAACTATGAGCTTTTGTCTACTGAGCTACTTGAGGATGCTTTTTGGTTTTTGTTTTATTTTTTGTTTTGTTTTGTTTTTGTGGAAAACTGAGCACTACAGAATTTTCTTAAGGGGGATCTTATCCAAGCTTATGGGATGCAGACACAAAAGTGATATGGTGAATAAAATCTGAGTAATAGCATTTTTTTCTTGAGGAATGAAATAATGATTAGAGACAGATTGGTAATATAAACCACAGAGGTTGCCCAAAATGAAAATTTGCAAGGTCAGCTCCTAGAGGTGATGTAAGGAATTTATTCCTGGTACACAACTGTATGTGGGTAGATCCTGACCAACAGTAAATGAGCTTGCATAGTAGCTTGCTTTTAACTTAGATGAAAAGCATTCTGGCTCCTAGATGAGGCACGTTCTGTGTTTCAGATTTCAAAAAGAAAATAAAGGAATATATATCTTACAGAATTTCATTTCACTACTTGATATAAAGAATTTTTATATTGATAAGCCTAACTGGTTTGTAAGAGAATTTGAAGTGATTCTGATAGGGAAAATGGTGGTATCAAACTGGTTAAAACTGAAGAAACTCCCTGTGATCTCTCACACTTTTTATTGAAATAGCATAACAACATTTGCTCCATGAAATTCCAGTTAGTAATAACTGTTTAAATACTTGCAATAATATACTGAAATGGTGATCTTAATGTTTTAAAAACTTGTATCAACTTCTTTTTTTCCTCTCATAATAAGTCTTTTTTAATAGACAGGAAAGAATTCTTTTCAAAGCTTGTGGGTATGTCTAAAACAAGATTACTTTTACTCCAATGGTCTGCTTATGTGAGATAATGCAACCTACACTCTTTTCATCCAAGAAAATTAAAGGGAGTGGCCCAGTAGGGGGTTAGCTTTATCATGCTCTCAAGTTTTACTGTTAACAAACTCCTAACAGTTCTAATTGGGGAATTTAATTTTATTGGAGACCTGCTGAGGGACAAACCATCCATTAGGTTCCTTTTTCATGAGTTGATGAACCCTAGCTTAGAAGAAGGGTGGGGTGCTTTGTGCCATTTCCAGCGGCCATGCAAAACCAAATCAGAAAGGTGTTTCCTTTAAACAGTTCACTTCAACAGAGCTGCAGAGGAAAAACACTGTCTAACTCTTCGAATAAAAGTATGCACATGCCTTAAGGGCTTGTATCTTCATTGCTCAAATCCTTACCCCTTAACGGTTTTTTCTTTCACTTCTCTGTCCTGAAACTGTGTGATAACTTACCCAGAAAGTCTTCTTATGGAATTTGACTTTACATTAGAACAACTTGGCAATATTTGCACAGCAGCTGGAAGAAAGGTCTTTTCTGAGATGTACAAAGAGGTGGAGCATGTGTGGATCACTGATTAGACAAGGCAAACAGGCACAGAATGTAAGAGGGATGGAATAGAACGGAACATATGTCAAAGAAAGTCATTTGACCTGTATTTACACTCCAGCAGAAAATAGAAAATAGTAGGCAGATTGAGATTTCACAGTAAAGTATGGTAAAAGAATTCTACTTAAAATTGCAGTTACAGCTCTGACTGTTGACTTCTTATGATGACATTGGCAAAATGCAAAATGTCCTCATATCCCTATGCTGTGGTAACTTTGACATTTCTAAAGCTTCCTGAATTCCTTACAGAAGTTTCCATAGAAACCTAAAGACACATTCTTAGAAACAGGTGAATTAAAAATGTCCTGTTTTGAATCAGTAAGTACCATAGAAGAAATGACAACTTATATATATGAAAAGTTGTCTTTCAAAAATAGTTTGGTGTAAACATGAGAGACATGAAATTTTGTTATTAAGAGGGATAGTACTATTCACAGAAATTACTAGCAAGTACTTAATATTTTACAGAAGCATCATGTCCATTACTTAATTATTTCTGATCAGAAGTCCCATGACTATTATATCTGTTCTTTTATAATCTCTGTTTTATGGAAGTGTAAGTTGATACTTGGCTGAAGTAAGTAATCTCCATTTGTGTACCAACATTTTTCTTTCTGTCAGATTTGCTGAAAGTATGCAAGTAACTGTTGATGTGGAACTGGATTCAAATTTCACTTAATGAAACCATTCTATGCTAAGACTAGTAAATAAACAAGCACACAAACAAATAAAAAACTCTTTTTTAAAAAAAAAAGATTTTATTTATTTATTTGAGAGAGAATGAGATTGAGAGAGAGAGAGAACATGAGAGTGGAGAGGTCAGAGGGAGAGCAGACTCCCTGCGAGCAGGAAGCCCGGTGTGGGATTAGATCCTGGGACTTCAGGATCATGACCTGAACTGAAGGCAGTCGCTCAACCAACTGAGCCACCCAGGCACCCCCAAATAAAAAACTCTTAAGGCATTTAGGAAACACAAGAGGATGAACAATGTGGAAAAAACTTTTTTATTCAGAGCAGAATTTTATGACTGAAAGAACCTGAAAAGGTTATTCTGAAATTTTCCTATCATTTCTTTTCATATTGAAGAGAATGTGGTCACTCTTGTGATGAATAGTTTCCAGATGTGTCCCTGTATAGAGCAGTCCTTTGGATATCACTGGTTGAATTATCTTGGAGGAGATCATATTATACTTATGTAATCAGTGGAAATTTAAGTAATTACTATCTTTCTGGAGATTTTTTAAAATTACAACTATTTTTCTAAAATCTTGGACAAAGAAATTTGTAATATGGGTCTCTGAAGAGATTTAATTTTCCCCATTATTTCTAAGTAATCATTTATGCAGATGTACATGTTCTTTCCAGACAAGTTTGGTTCTTTCAGAAACCAGGGAGTGGAATTCTGGAGAGATGGTGACCAAAGTGGCATCATTTCTGAAGCTCTCTAAAGCCCTACATAAAAACAGATTGTGCCAATAAATAACAAAACCAAAACCCCTGACAACATTTATAACAAAATGAGGCAAAAGATATCCCATACATTCCAAAATATACATGGGTGAAGATAGCCATCAATAACCATGGGACGTGTGGGGTGATGATGGGGTAGAAGGAAACAGTGTAGTGTCTGATGATCATGAAAACCCTGAGAATAGAGAAATCCCAAAGAACCAGCTGGCATGCAGGAGGACCAGCCTGTGAACAGCACCTGACGCTGACAGGGCTTTGTCTTCTGCATGTTATCTTCTGGATGAAGAACAGAAAGTCTCAGAGCAGTGTGAGCTCCCGTGGGTTATCCAAAGTTATCTTTCAGGGTTCCCATCTAGGATAGGATCTCAAACTGAGGAGAAGCTACCATTCAGGCATGAAATCAAAATTGAGGACAGACAGAGTAGAGAAAAAGATAGAGAAGGTCTAGATCTAAGTAGGAGGGAACAGAGCTAGGATAGCCCATAGTGAACTGCCATATTTTTGAACATAGGATCCATGGATTGAATGAGCAAGCTTTGTGACGTTAGAAACCATATTCTGAGCCACGCTTCCTATAAAAGTTTAGGTCCCCCCCCCAAAAAAAAGTTCAGACCAATAGATTTGCATAAAAAAACTTAATAGAAAATTATTTTGAAATCAAACTATCATAAGAAAAAAGATAATGAGCAAAAAATTAATAATCAAACATGCCAGAAATACTTTTCCACAGACAAATTGGAAGTGTAACATTTTATTTAATAATGAGGCAAAAGGCATTAAGGAAATGATGCAAGACGTGAAAGAATAACAAAATCAGAATTTTTCTAAATGTCTCCATTTTTCTAAGGTTGCAGTGAAGTAGCTTTCTGCTTAAACAACATATATGATAAACCACAAATAAATGAGGCAGGGATTGGGGAGTACATACAAAATATTTTAATTTTTCTTAGGAATGTCATTATCAATGTAGAAGAAAGGTGGTACAGATGTAAGATATAAAGGCAGAGTAAAATCCTGTAGCCTTATGTTTTAAATAGAAGAATTATATGAACTCAAGATATATTTTAAATTTAATAACAACATATATATCTTATATATTATTATAATTATAGTAATTATGATTATTAATATATATTAATTATATGTATATACAGTTGAACCCTGAACAACAAAAGTGTTAAGGGCACTGACCCCCTGCAACAGTCAAAAATTAGTGTATAACTTTTGACTCCCAGAACTTGACTATTTATAGCCTACTGTTGACCAGCAGCCTTACTAAGAATATAAATAGCTAATTTATATATATTTTGTATGTCATATGTATTATCAACCATATTCTTATAATTAAATAAGCCCAAGGAAAGAAAATGTTAAGAAAATCACAAGGAAGAGAAAATATGTTTACAGTACTGTGTCAAAAAAATATCTGTATAAGGGGACCCGTGCAGTTCAGATCCATGTTGTTCAAGGATAAACTGTAGTTAAGTATGTTATAATAGCATATACCTTTATTTTATATAATATGTGTGTGTGTGTGTGTGTGTCCCCTTACTGGTCCTGAAAAAGATCTCAAACTTTGATCAAACCAGTAACACTGAGCATGTTAAGAGTCAAGATTATGGTTTTTAGAATACCATTTCCCACTACAAGACATTAAGGATTCTTGGGTATATAACTGATTCTATGTCTCAGGCAGAAAATATAAAGGATGAAAGAGGAAGCCATGAAAACTGCTAGAGTCACATCAGATGGACTCAGGAACCTATGTGTAGAGGGTCCCACAGGCCAAAGATGAGATCATTTGACCTTTAATGGGGATAATTCAACTGACCAAACCAACTGGCCAAATTAAATATATTTAAATTCACAGATTGATAATGATGTGCTTGTGTGTATACATACATATGCAGGCATTCTTCATTTTACTATATTTGGTTTTATTGTGATTCACAGAGACTGTTTTTTTTTTTTGTTGTTGTTGTTGTTGTTGTTTTGTTTTTACAGCTTGAAGTTTTGTGGCAACCTTGCATCCAAGAAATCTGTCAGCACCATTTTTCCAATAGCATTTGCTCACTCTGTGTCTCTGTGTTACATTTTGGTAATCCTCACAATAGTTCCAATTTTCATTATTATTATACATGTTATGGTGATCTGGGATCAGTGATCTTTGATATTACTATATTAATTGTTTTGGGACACCACAACAAGGCCCGTGTAAGATGATGAACTTAGTCCATATATACTGTGTGTGTTCTGACTCCTCCACCAACCAGCCATTCCCCATCTCTCTCCTTCTCCTCGGGCCTCCCTATCCCCTGAGATACAATATTGAAAATAAGCCAATAAATGACCCTACAATGATCTCTAAGTGAAATGGACAGATGAAATGTAGAGTCACACATCTCTCACTTTAAATCAAAAACTAGAAATGCCTTGCAACAAATAGCCAAGTTGTGAATGTAAAGGAAAAGTTCTTCAAGGAAATTTAAAGTGCTAGTCCAATGAACATATGAATGATAAGAAAGTGAAACTGCTTTATTACAGATATGGAGAAAGCTTTAGTGGTCTGGATGGAAGATCAGAACAGCCATAACATTCCCTTAAGCCAAAGCCCAATCCAGACCAAGGTCCTAACTCTCTTCAGTTCTGGGAAGGCTGAGAGAGGTGAGGAAGCTGCAGAAGAGAAGTCTGATGGTAGCAAAGGTGGTTCATGAGGGTGAAGCTGTTTCCATAACATAAAAGTGCAAGGTAAAGCAGCAAGTGTTGATGTAGAAGGTGCAGCAAGCATTCCAGAAGCTCTAGCTGAGATCATAATGAAGGTAGCTACATTAAACAACAGATTTTCAATGTAGACAAAACGTCTTCTATTGGAAGACGATGCTCTCTGGGACTTTCATACTTAAGGAAAAGACCATGCCTGGCTTCAAAGGACAGGCTGACTCTCTTTGGGGCTAATACATCTGATGACTTGAAGCTGAAGCCAGTGCTCATTTACTATTCTGAAAATCCTAGGGTTCTTAGGAATCATGCTGAGAAGACACTGCCTGAGCTCTATAAATGCAATAATAGATGTTGGACGATAGCACATCTGCTTATACCACAATTTACTAAGTATTTTAAGGCCACTGTTGAGACCTGTTGCCCCGGAGCGGGGGGCGGGGAGGGTTACAAATACTTGGCAATGCACCTGGTCACCCAAGAGCTCTACTGGAGATGTACAGCAAGATTATTATTGTTTTTATGTCTGCTACCACAAGATCCATTCTGCAACCCACGAATCAAAGAGTCAATTTAGGGGTGCCTGGGTGGTTCAGTCAGTTAAGCCTCCAGCTCTTGATCTCAGCGCCATGAGTTCGAGCCCCTACCCCAAAATAGATTCATTTCGACTTATGAGTCTTTTTTTTTTTTAATATTTTATTTATTTATTTGACAGAGAGAGAGAGAGAGAGATCACAAGTAGTCAGAGGCAGGCAGAGAGAGAGGTGGAAGCAGGCTCCCTGCTGAACAGAGAGCCTGATGCGGGGCTCGATCCCAGGACCCTGAGCTCATGACCCGAGTCAAAGGCAGAGGCTTTAACCCACTGAGCTACCCAGACACCCATCAAGTCTTACTATTTAAGAAATACATTTTGTAAGGGTGATTTCTCTGATGGATCTGGGTAAAGTCAATTGAAAACCTTTTGGAAAGGATTTGCCATTGTAGATACCATTAAGAACATTCATGATTCATAGGAAGAAATCAAAATATCAGCATTAATAGAAGTCTGGAAGAAGTTGATTCCTAGCCTTCTGGATGACTTTGAGGGTTTGAGACTTGAGTGGAGGAAGTAACTGCAGATATGGTGGAAAGAGCCAGAGAACTAGAATCAGAACTGGAGCTTAGAGATGTGACTGAATTGCAGCAATCACATGATAAAACTTAAATAGATGAGGAGTTGCTTTTTTGGATTAGCAGAGGAAGTGGTTTCCTATGATAGAATCTAGTCCTAGTGAAGTTACTGTGAAGACTGTTGAAATGACAACAAAGGATTTAGAGTGTTACATAAATTTAGTTGATAAAGCAGCAGGAGGGGGTTGAGACGATGGACTTCAGTTTTGAAGAAAGTTCTATGGTGGGTAAAATCCTTTCAAAGAGCATCACATGCTAAAGGGAAATCACTTGTAAAAGGAGGAGTGAGTCATGTGGCAAACTTTATTACCTTATTTTAAGAAATTGCCACAGTGACTGTAATCTTCAGGAGCCATCCATATGGAGGCAAGACCTCCCACCAGCAAAAAAAAAAAAAAAAAAAAAAAAATTACAGCTAATGAACACTCAGATGATGCTTAGCATTTTTTACCAATAAAGTATTTTTTAAATTGAAGTATGTACTTGTTTTCATACTAAGTGTGATGCTACTTCACACTTAGTATGCTACAATATAGTGTGAACGTAACTTTTATATGCACTGGAAAACCAAAACATTCAATTTAACTTGCTGTATTGCAGTACTCTCTTTATAGCAATGGTTCAGAAAAAAACCTGCAATACCTCTGAGGTATACTTGCATTAACTGACTTCTTTTGGAGAATGATAGCTATTCAGTTATTTATGTTGAAAGTGGATAAAAAGGAAGAATCAAGCATTCTACTCTTGTACAGAAAATGTACCCCTGGTTAACCAAATGAAGATGAGGAGAAGCATCTCTATAAAATATCCCTATTAGTGAAAAAGCACAATGGAATTAGAATATTGTCACCTTGCAATTCCCAGTGAACTGCTGGACCTAGGTTTTAAGCATCAAAAGGCACTAACTGCTGGACCTAGGTTTTAAGCATCAAAAGGCACTAACATAACAAAAGAAAGAACTGGACATTAGGCATCTCCTGATATACCATCTATAGTCTTTTAAAATAGGGATACAGTCCATATACAAGTATTTTACCCTCTTAAAATCTAAAATCTAGTGGTGCTTAGTATATTCACGAAATTGTGAATCATTATCATTTTCTCATTCCATGACATTTTTAGTACCCTAACAAAGCTACCATCCAATAGCAGTCATTTGGCACCCTTTTCCAAAAACTCAGAAACCCCTAATCTATGTTCTGTCTCTAGAGATTTGCCTATTTTGGATATTTCATGTAAATGGAATCGTACAATATGTGGCTTTTAGCAACCAGCTTTTTTTTCATTCAGCATAAATATTTTCAAAGTTTATCCATGTTGTAGAATCTGTTCAGTACTTTGTTCCTTTTTGTGGTTGAACACTGTTCCACTGCATAGATATACCACATTTTGTTAATCCACTCATCAGCTCATGGGTATTTTTTTTTCTACTCTTTTGGCTATTATAAATAACCTTCTGTAAGTGTTATAAGCATTTTTTTTGTATACCTATTTATGTAGACTTATGTTTTTAATTCTCTTAAGTATGTAAATAGAAGTGGAAATATTGGGCCATATGGAAACTCTACTTTTAACTTTACTGAGGAACTGCAAACTATTTCCCAAAATGACCATAAGAATTGAACCTGATTCTGATCAGGTTCATCCAGATGCCCATTTATAGGAAGTGCAAAGGACGGAGAAGCTTGTTGATCTACACCACGTTGGTAACAGTGGACAAAATCCAGATTGTGAGAAAGTGGACCAGTTAAATGATTTGGGTTTGTCAACAGGTCAATTACGGGGAAAGAAGTGGGATGGTGGAGGATCCTAGAGCAAGAGACTGGAAAGACACATCAATCTTTAAAAAAAGTGCAGAGTAAATGACATGCCTAGAGATGATAAAGAAATGAAAAGATCGTGTCTAAGTGAATTGAGATACTCTGCAATGTAGTGATTCTTAGTCAAGAAAGTAAGTCCACATCAGTTCCTTAGAGACTATGAAAAGTTGTAGTCTTCAGTTTTATTTAAGTCTTTCTCTGCTTATATACCTTGGTCTTTGGGTTATTTACTTGAAATGTCTGGTAGCTATTGTTATATTTTCTTTTTTACTTGTATGTATTTTTTTGTTTGCATCTCTTTCATTTATATGTATTTATCTATGTTTTCTTGTGACTTCAAAGTAACCAGTTTTAAAACCCAATCCTATATGTCCATGCTCGCTTTGCTCTCATAAACAATAACATGAAATCAATTCTGGTGTGGTTAGGTAAGGCAAATCCCATGTATCAGAAACATCATCTCCACCCCCAAACCACAAATAATGATATGTCACAGAATCAACCTGAATGTAATGGTCCCTGTGGAAAGTGGAGGTTAAGATTTTAGGTTAGTCCTGTTGTTTTTGAAAAGTAATGCTATTCAAACCTGAATATTCAAAAATCATTAGGGGAAGTAAATTTAAAAATCAGTCAGTCAATCTCAACCATGTGTCCTGCTTGGAAAGATAGATTTAGAAATTCCAGGTTTTAAAGCTTGGCTGTGACTTAGGAAGAAACCTATTTTCTCTGAGAAAATGACACTCGACTAGATCTTTCTTTCTCATTCTAAGTTTTAAACTGTTACTGTTCTCCATAAACTGGTTTCTTCTGTGGCAGCTGGAAAGAGAGCAAATTCACCACATTTTGGGGACAGCAGCTCATAAGCACTATAACTGAGATACATGAAAATCTCTTCCCAAAGCAAAGCCATTAAAAAGAGTGGGTGCATTGCCATTTTCAAAGCATCGTGGGAGGTAAGGGGAGCTGAATGTATGGGAAGAGTCAGACAGTTTCTGATTTAGTTGATATGCTAGGCACACATTAGAATAGGTAATGCCATTTTCTCATTGACGTGGTACACGCTGAGCATTTAGTAAAAATGGAGGGCCAAGATGCTGGTTAGCAGTATTCAATAAAGTGTGTTGGTGGTTGTGTTCACAGGGACACTTGGGTTTCTGGAAAACTTAGAAACTAGAAATTGCCCATCAAAACAACAATTAAAGGATGAAGAGTAGAGGAGAATTCTGGAGATCATGAAGAGGAAGCAGCCTCCATCAGTGGTATTCATCACTCTCTTAGCTTTCCCTACAGAATACAACTAATACAGACTTCAGGATAAATTCTAGGGTTGTTTTTCTTCTAAGCCCTTAAAGATCTCTGCTGACAGTTATGATGTGCCATCGGCAGCTGCTAGCTATGTGTACTATACTGGCATCAGTGGTGGCCCCAATTATTCATCGTTCTCTCTATCCACGTCCTCTCAGTGTTGATTGACTGTGACTCTCCAGCCCTGAGTTTGGTCTTCTGACTAGCTTTGGGCAACAGAATGAGCACAGATGCTAGTGCACTACTTCTGTCTCCAGTTTTCAAGAGAACATGCTTGCTTCTGTTCACACTCTTACTCTTCTGCCATTGCCAAGAGTAGGACATGGTCCCAGGTGGATGGCCAAAGATATATAGAGCAGAGATCCCAGTCAACCCATAGACACAGGAATAACCTTTGATGGCATCAGCATTGCATAGCCTTAATAAAATGAACTCCATATATGCATGAGAAATAAATATTTAGTGCTGCATACCGCTGAATTTTAGGGTGGTTTATCATATACTAATAAGTAATGGATACATTATCCTTTTTCAAGACTACAGGCTTAATTCAAGGTGCTCCTTTTGCCTGGAATGTTACTGCTGTGATCTCCTTCACTCTGCTCTTTCATGAATAAATACATCAGTCCATCATACTTCACCTTAGATATCACTTCCTCTTGGAAACTTCCTTTTATCTCCCAAGAGTATGTTCGATGCTCCTTCTCATTTTTTTATAACCTTCTGAACTTGTTTATATCATCACTATTAAAGATGGTTAAAAAGGCAAGCCATTGACTTAGATGTCTTGAGTTTAAGGATTTAATTCATAATTCATGTACTTCAGAGATAGATAGCACATTCTCTAAATGCCAGTCTTCTCATTTTTATAATGAGAATAATACCTATGTTGGTGATAAAATTTTATGAGGCTTGAATGAGATGGTATATGTAAAATACTGAGTGTAGTCACCAGTTCTTGGGTGTAATTATTTTTGTCATATATAGTTCCAGTTAATTCCTAAAGCTCTGGCTGCCTAACCTATTCCAATCTATAAAGAGAAGGATCTCTTAATTAAGTGTTTGGCTACCCTGGGATATAGTTCATATAGACAGAATGGGTAAATATTTGATTCATGCCCCTACTTCCCCATATCTATCTATCTATCTCCAGTTTTTAAACTGGAGATAGATAGATGAGTTGGGTTACTAACATTCTCTGAAAAGGAAAAAAAACACATTTTTTTCCTTCTTGTTTCATTCTTTTGAACTCAAGGACTGTAAAATACCTGATGTGTGTCAGTCATTGCTGTTACTCTTATTTATGTATGACTTTGCCGTCTTTGGCCATAGCAAATCTTTTTGTTAGATCCTGAGTTCTTTGGCATAACCTCAGTAGTTTTGATAAATTCCTTGGTTTCTGGTTTGGCAGTGTGCTCCAGGCCTATCTCATATATTTTCTACTCCAGTTATTTCTCTAAAGTCCTCCAGTATCTTATAAGAAACTATAGAGACCATACTCCAGTTTAAGAGTTTTGCGGCTGATTAGACCACTGATTTGGGCCTTTTTAGAGAACAGATTTAGAAACTCTTTTTTTTTTTAAGATTAAATACTGTATGGATCTGAAATTAATCCTAAATGGAACCTTTGTATTGGTAAGCTCATCAGAGTACCTACTTACTTTCCTTATCTAACCTAATTGTAATACTCTGGACTTTTGTGAGTAAAGCCTTTTCTTAATTTAAAATACCTTGACTGGTTATTTAGAAAAGATGGGATGCCTAAATACCAATTGATATAACTTCTGGAGTAAAATGAGGAGAGATTGTTAGAAGATAACAGATCAGGCGAAAACTCATCTTGTCTGAATGATGCTATGTGCATGATTAAATGACTAAGTCTATTTCCCATCTAAGGACCTTTAGATATGCAACTTTATTTTAATAGATGCTTTTCATCCTGACTATTAAGTCCGGATGACTATTATTAATTCAGGTTATATTTCACACTTTCTAAGTCTTATCTCCCCTCACCCCAATCTAATTATATTATGTTAGTCTTTCTTATAATATCTTCAGCTTTCTTTAACACCATTTATTGAAATTGGTTAATGATATGCTTGTGATATTATTTAGGGATTGTCTCCTACATTAAATTCTAAATGCACATAATTGAAGATTTTTTTGTTGTTTATTACTTCTTCCTCAGTACCTGATACTGTGACTCAAGTATATGTTGAATAAAGGAAGGTAGAGTTCATTATTCATTGTAATGCCTAAGGCCAAGGTTCTTCAATAAAGTCTAACAGAGTTCAAAAAAATAGCATAATAAAGAAAATTATTTTAAGATTCTTTGTAGCTCCCTGTAAATTCTGCTAGGCATGCTTAATTTGTTTTGCCAAGATTTGCTTTTTATTTATTTATTTATTTAGTCCACAATTTATATTCAACATGTACTTTCTCCCACTTGTTGGCACTTGATGGTCAGTGCTGATTTCACTCTCACTAGAATTGGTTGATGCTTGGGTAACCACTCCCAGAAGATAGGCTAAACAATTCTGAAATGTTGCCCTTAGGTGATTGTTTCCACAGTTGGGTAAGACCCATCTCCATTGTGGCCTCTTTAAACTGTAGTTTTGCTATTTTAACCATATGACAGCTTTGGATTGAGAGTGTGAGAATATTGAAGAAGGAAGTAATCATCTTCAATCAGTTCTGAATTCCTATATCACAAATTGAAATATATAGAGAAAAGATAATCATGATTTAGTCACACTGGTAAATAGTAATAATTCACTGATGTGAATTATAAATGAAATCTTCCTTAAGCCATCTCCTGTGGGCTACTTGGTAATACTAGGTTATATTTGTAAATCAACTTAAGAAGATATCTCTCTTTAATTCAAGTGATTATCCCCAGAAATGTAGGATATCCAAGTCAGTTTATTTTGTTTGTGTTTTAGAGGCGAGGTCTTTCATTATTAAATTATGAAATCAACTGGTAGGCACTTGAAAAGTTCACAAGAACATCACTTAAGACGTTTGAGATACCTGCATATGTTTAAACCTATAATTCCAAGTATGTGTATATGTATGTATATATAAATGAATGAATGAATGAATGAATATAACATTGTTGAGAGAAAAAAGTGTTCTCACTCCCTTATTTATATTTTTATCAAATATATGTACTTAAGTCTTAGAGAATAAAAGAAAATGCTATCTTTAACCTTATAAAATATATTTTGTCAAATCGATAATCCAGACACATTTTTGATGAGGTTGGACCCTCTCCCTGTTCCACGGGTGAAACTTGATTGGTCAAAGCTAATCAGAATAATAACACTCCATTGTCCTCGTCTTTGGATCAGATAACTAAAGCCTTTGTTTTATTCAGAGCATGAGTTCCCTGGCACCAGGGATGGGGTCACAGCTGAGGCAACCTGCAGGAAGTTGAGGGCTTCTCTTTAAAGATTATGGGGGAAAAGCCTATTCTCTCCCATCGTATGGGAAGCAACAAGTATACAAACCCAGTTGCTGCTGGAAATCATCTTCTCTCATGAATTGCACCATCTTCAGGGTGAAGTTGATAATTGTGAAATGGCACTGAAGAGAGCCAGGCCCTTGATGACATCATTGAACTCCCTCCACTGCCCACTGAGCTGTTCTAGTTCTGGAATGCCAGTTAGAACCAACCCCAAAATATTAATTTGCTTTTACTGTCACCTCTTTCTGGACAAAGCTGCGTTGGCCCCTTTAACTTGGCGGGTTTCAGTGCCTCCTGCCTGCTGCATCTCTGTAGTTTCTTCACTCAGTTTATCTCTTAAATTCACATTGCATCTTCGCATTATTTATGCACTTTGGGCTACTATCAATATATGATTTCTGACTCCATACCTCTCTCAACAGCCATTTATAATTATAATTTTACAGTCTTAGGTATCATAGTAAATCAACACCAGTTCATTAATGTTATAGTCCAATTATTGAGCAAGTCTAGTGACAGCCATTAGCATGAATTACAACAAATATTAAAGGTAGAAATATTGAACCTTTCCCCATAGGTACTATATAAGTGATACCCAGATTTATCTCTAATCATCAGATGCATGTAGCCTGTAAATCCTTCCAGCCCATCCTACACATATTTGGGATTTAAGTCTGTCTGTTAATATTATTTGGAAGCAGAAGGAATTTTTTAATTTTTATTTATTTTTATTTTTTTTTCTTTTTATTTTCTTGCTGTTTGTCTTAGCCCAACACTGAATTAACCATAAAGGTGACTCCTGTCAACTTCATTTCTCTAAGTCATGGTCTCTGATGATGGTAGAGCACTGAGCAGCTGCCCCTCAGTTATCTTTGGAACAGATGTATTTCTTAAATAGTTGGTGGTAAAGCACAATTCCACATAGCTAATCCAGGTTTGCCATTAACTTATATAAATTGAAAAAATATTAAGCCCCAGCCACCTACTTTGAGGAAAAAACTCCCCAAAAGAGAATTGGGTTTGCTAGAGGATTAAAACCTGCAATTTAAGGCATCAGGCCAATTCTCAGCTTCCAAACTCTGATAGCCCTTTTTCTTCTCCTTTTCCCTCCTTTTTTGCCCCTGTTACAGATTCCTAAGAAACTAGCTTTCTCTGCTTCAGCATTTTAAAGCTGCCAAAACAGTTTTATCTGGATTTCTCACCATTCTCACTCTAGATTAGTTTACAGAGAGAGCACTTCTTCATAGGGACTTGCTTTCTCAGGATCTTCTTAAAGAAAAAGAAAAAAGAAAAAAAAAAGCCTATAATTTCATTGCCTTAAGGGGTTTCTGACTCAGTGCCATAGGAAAGAAAACAACAATATAGATAAAAGATAGTTTAAAAATATAATGTTAAGAGGGATCACCTTGAACTCATTGTATCAATAGCCAGCACAATGTGGAAGAGTGAGCACTATCGAAATCTTGCAGATCTGTTTCCAAACAGGGTTTTTTTTATTACTAGACTTCTAGTTGTGTAACTTAGTTGGCTTTTTTTTAAGCTTTAGTTACTTTATGTGTAAAATAAGTATGATAATGCCCACCTGAAAATTTTAGTGAGGATCAGAAATAATATGAGATCCCTAGAACTACTGAATGTTCCATTAAAGCTAGTTGAGTCCGTTCTTAGAGGCCAACTTACTAAGTCTTGAGTGACAGCTACAAGTCTGAGTTTTCCCTTGTTTTATTGCTGAAGGTAGGATGCGCAACCTTTCTCTCTCTGTAACGTGCAGATAAGTAATTGATTAGGGGACAAGAAAACTATAAACGAATGGGTCATTCAAGTGTTGAATGACTGATGATCCCTGAATTGGGATATAATTGGTTTCTGAGGAGGGCTTCAAAATCCATCTTTTGGGTTTTTCTGTATCAGTTCATGCAGCTTGCCCTTGAATCTGTACATTGTGTCATATTATTCTCTTCCCAAATGATCAAGTCATTATTTGCTTAAAGTGAAAAGCATTCTTTTTGAAAAGTTGGTGAGTTCTGCCTCCTACAATGACTGATTATATGGATCTACTACCCTTCAACTCAACTTGGGTTTGACATCCATAAAAATTGTCCAGACAGTTTTTCCCAGAATATTCTGTTGAAAATTGGTTCAATAAGTCATTAAATGACTATTTAGGTTTGGGAAATGCTGGGTTGAACAGATGTCTTTAACTGAGTACTTTTCCAGAGGCTTTAATATGCTTGCATTCACTATATCTTCAGAAGATGGTTTTGTACTCAGTGTTGCTAAAGTTCATTTTTTATGGTTATATGCAGCTAACATTTATTAAGGGCTTAATTCATGCCTAGCACTGTTCCACATTTATATATATATATAAATAAAATCATATAATCTAATTTAGTCCTTGCTATAATCCTCTAAGGTAAATACTGTTGTTACCTGCATTTCACAGCAGGAAAATTAGGCACAAAGTGGTTAAGATATGTGTCTGAAGACACATATTTAAGAGTATGACAGTACAGTTTCAAACTCAGAGGATTTGACTATAGAAATAGTACTTTTTTAAAAAAAGATTTTATTTATTTATTATAGAGAGAGAGACAGAGTGTGATAGAGATAGTGAGAAAAAGCACAAGAGGGGAGGAGAGGGAGAAGCAGACTTCCACTGAGCAGAGAGCCTGGCATGGGGCTCAATCCCAGGACCCTGGGATCACTTAACTGACTGAGCCACCCAGATGCCCCCCAAAATAACACTTGTGATTACTGTTTTTGCTTCATGATGGGTTTCTACTGATCACAGAACCATTTTCGGAAATCTTTCTTGCAAAGAGTGCTCTGAGGAGAACATGTTGAGAATGGCCCTATCAGATGAAATTTGACAAGTTTCGGTCATATTGTCAGGAACTTTATTTCTAAAAGGAAGATTGTGTTTGTGGAAATGTACCAGGAAAATCATGCTAAGTTAGGTGTCTCCTGTCTTGAGAGGGTAGTTTCCAATTTTTGAGTGCCTCAGTCTGACTTAGTTCCATTTGATTTAGTCCTTGGTATGTATGGGAAAGGCCAGTTCCTCACATTTGGTAAGAGAATCCCAAATCCAAAGCTTGCAGGCAGAGAGGCCCCCATGGTCGTAGATGGCTACCTAGGGACAAATACTAGCCCCATTCTGATAAAAACAAAATGTGATCCCAACATCCTTACCAGTGAGAATCAATCTACTTATAGTGATTGTATTTGTAGGGTGTTTCCTAGGTGAATGTTCCAAAGATTAAGTTATCCAAGAGTAATTTAGTCTTTTTTTTTAAGATTTTATTTATTTTATTTGATAGGCAGAGATTACAAGTAGGCAGAGAGGCAGGCAGAGAGAGAGAAGGAAGCAGGCTCCCTGCTGAGCAGAGAGCCCTATGCGGGGCTCAATCCCAGGACCCTGGGATCATAGCCTGAGCTGAAGGCAGAGGCTTTAACCCACTGAGCCACCCAGGCGTCTGAGTAATTTAGTCTTAATCCTTTCTCTAACAAATGTATTTTCTACTTTATCAGTTCCAAAAATATGCAACCATATATCTAAGTCATAAGGCATCTTCAAAATTTGGGACATAGCATGATGTAAAGGTGCCGTGAATTTCCATACTTCTGCAATCAGAGATGAGAGAGATTGGCAATATTTTAGTGTGAAGGAAAATATTTCTATCTCTAAGGCTGTCATCCATAATTGTTAGTGAGCTATAATAATGTCACTTTTTGGATACATTTAAAATATATTTTAATCCTATTTCTATGTCCTATTGATAAAACTATCAAATGTTGTATTTATTTACTTATATTAGAAATAGAACATTTTAAGTTTTATTTTCAGACTTAGGTAGGTGAGGAATGACTTGTGTGTGCCTTGAGTTAGCTTAAGCAGATATGGACCATTGATAAATTAAAGTTCTTGGCCTCCAAAAATATTTTTAAAGTTAGTTCTCTGAACATAAAGTCCCACAAGACTATTTTATTTTTCATTTTGTAGCTTTAACTACTACTTTATTATGAGCTTATAAATAGGTAACAATATATGCTAGCTTATATACTCAGTATTGAGTATAAGTATGAAAAGCACCATAATTTCTCTTTTACTTATTACGTTATGTGCTTATAAATTCATGTCAACCTCAGGAACACAGACTGATCTCATTCTGGAAATACTATCTATAGCAAGGTATAAACAAGATTTTGTCACTCAGTGGAATGGTGAAATAAACATTCAATTCAAATTGATACAGTTATTAACACAGTATGAGCGGGCATGGAGGATAGATATGTCTCATTATTTTAGAAATTCTATTGTATTAAAAATAAGACATTATTATTGAATAGCAAAACATAGTACTGCTTAAAGATTTGATTTCCTAACATTAAAAAATAAGCAGACGGAAGATCTGCTGTTAGGATTATTCCACAGTATAACTTCCATGTTCCTTTCCAACTTCCTCCATCCTCTTTTCCTTCCTTTCTCCCTCCCTCCCTTCCTCCAACCCTCCACCTCTCTCTTTCTTCCTTTTCTCCCTCCCTCTCTCCTTCCTCCCCTTCCGTATGCGTTGCTTTCCTTTCTCTCCCTCTTTCCCTCTCTCCTTCCCTCCATTCCTCCCTCCCTTCTTTTCTCTCTTTTCTTCTCTCTCCCTCCCTCCATCTCTCTCCCTTTCTTTCTTTTCTTCATTGCTTCCTCCTTCCTTCCGTCCCACCTTTCCTTCTCCCTTCCTTCCTCCCTTCCTTTCTTCCTTCTTCCAAGATTGAAATGACCTATAACATTGTGTAAGCTGAAGGTGTTCAACATGTAGATATATGATGCATCCATATTGCAAAGGGATTATGACCATAGCTTTAGCTAACACTTCTGCCATGCCATATAATTACCACTTCTTTTTTATTTTAAGAACATTTAATATCTGTCTGGTCTCTTAGCAATTTTGAAGTATATAAGACATTGTTGACTATCATCACTGTGCTGTGCATTTGATCTTCAGGATTTATTTATCTTCTAGTTGCAAATGTATCCTCAGAATTTACTCATCTTCAAGTTGCCAGTTTGTCCTCTTTAATGAGATCTTCCCAATTCCCCCAATGCCAGCTGTAGCTACCATTCTACTCCCTGTTTCAATGAGATTGACTTTTTTAGATTCTACATCTAAGTGATATAACACAATATTTCTTTCTCTGTCTTATGTCACTAAGCATAATGTCCTCAAGATCCATCCATGTTGTCACAAATGGCAGGACTTACTTCTTTGTTGTCACATATCTCATATATTCCTTATCCATTCATCCGTTGGTGAACACTTAGGTTGTTTCCATTTCTTGGCAATTGTGAATAATGCTTCAGTAAATGTGGGAGTATATATATCTCTTTAATATTCTGTTTTCATCTCCTTTGGATATAAATCCCAACATGTGATTGCTGAATCGATCATATGTAGTCATATTTTTAATTTTTTGAGGAACCTCCATATTGCTTTCCATAGTGACTATACCAATTTACATTCCCACCAACAGTACACAGAAGTTCCCTTTTCTCCACATTCTCACCAATACTTGTTATCTCTTGTCTTCTTGATGATAGCCACTGTAACAGGCATGAGGTGTCTTCATATTGTGTTTTGAGTTGTACTTCCCTGATGATTCATGATGTTGAGCATGTTTTCATGGACATGTTGGCCATTTGAATGTTTTCTTTGGAAAAATATCTATTCAGTTCTGTACACTTTTAATTGAATTTTGTTGTTGCTATTGAGTTTCATGATTTCTTTATATATCAAAATTTTTTATTGTTGTTATTTTATGTTAGCTGGAGAATTTTGTCCATTGTTCAAGTGAAAAACTTGCCCGAAATCTTGTGAGCATTATTTCTTTGGTGAATTATAATTACAGCACAGTTAGGGAAAAAAAAATCAAAGAAAATGACTTTACTCTGTGCAGCCTCTATTGACCACCTGACTATTTTAATGGTTTAAGTTTGGCTCTAAGAGGAATATAAATCCATGAACTAAAAATATTAAGGAGAACAAAGTCCATAGAGGGAGATAATATCTAAACATTAATCATTATAATTCAAGGTATAAATAATGTAAATACTACTATAAGGACAGAGATAGAATGTTACCAGATTTAGAAACGAGAACAATTACTTCAAAATGGGGGAAGATATGAGGTATTGGTGCTTCTAGCAAAATGAATATTCTTCAGTTGTTTATTGGTAAAACATATTATAGCCAACATTGGTGACTTGAGAATTTCAACATTACATAGAAGTGTCCCTGTTTTGAGATACAATAACTTACTTGAAATACAGTAAAATCTTCAGGGCTCATTTTACCAGGGCTAAGAGGGAAGGAAAGTGGTTTATGTAAAGTAGTATTATCTATAGGTTATGAGTGCAGTCTTTATGACTATAAAAATCTATAAAAATCAGAACATTTAATCCTAATGAGAAGTCACTTGACTATTATTGCTAAGAATGAAAATCAAGGATTGATTGTTGTACCATTTATTTCAATGACACTTGAAAAGGCACTTCCTGTCCCTTTGTATGCTATTCCACGATCAGATATTTCTGAAAAGCTTTAAAGAAGTGAATTAATCTGTCATTATATAATACTTATATAAGATATTTCTCCCCTCAAGCTATATCATATATATCTAAGTTTGTTAGGATAATACAGAGGAGACCATCAACACCATAAATTATTAGAGGGACATCTCAGCATTTTCATTCAGGACTAAGTCATTTTCATATCTTATTCATTACATGATTGGCATAGTTCAATCCAGTTCTGCTTCCCAGAGCTTGAAATATTAGTTTCTTCCTCTTTCAATTTCCTCCCTATAGTAGCAGCAACTACTTGCTATCAGTTACTTCCAAGGATTCCTTCAGCACCATCATTTCTGTGATCAGTTGGCAGGTCTGGAACATTATCATTGGATGTCCATGTCATGCGAATGATTTAATGTTGAAAATATTAGAAAAGGTTGAATTATGGTATGAGGAGTTTCTAATATGTCAAAATGCCCTAACAAAGTGAGTGTGGGAAGAGGCGTCTGATGTTCAGAGGCAGTGAGAAACAAAGTGAGAAGAATCACTTGAACAATCACAGAAACAGTCATAAGTAATAACCACTACTTACTTGTCCAGTGCTTACTTGGTGCAAGATACTGTGTTAAATTCTTTATGAACCTTTACTCACTTCAGTGTTTGTTGACACAGATTGAAAGACTACATAGAGTTCCCGTACTCCTCCTCCAAGCCAAGCAGACTTTGTTCACACATTCATGCCCTCCAGTTCATTGAACGCCTAACATGTGTATGTGACATTATGGGAGCATATGACATGCAGAAGTGACTACACTTTCTCTACTCCAAATTAGAAGAGCTGAGGTATTTAATATTTGGAATCAGGGATGTTAAGACAATACTGATAGGTTTTCAGAGCATACATGCTACACACATCAGCCTCATGCCCGTGTCTGAAGTGCTTGTGTAGGGATCTATGATATGTTATATGTATTAAAAATTGATCACTGCTTTGGAGTGATTGGGAATTTTTATTCCTATATTCCAATAAAGAAATTGAAGTGACTAGAGAAGATATGTTGTGACCAAGTTCCTTTGGGTATTAAATGGCAGTGCCAGCACAGGAAGCTAGGTCCTGTCTTTTAATCCATTACTTCTTTGAGTGCTGCAACCCCCCACAAAAATAATGTTTTATTTTAAAGATTTTATTTACTTGAGAGAGAGAGAGAGAGCCAGAGAGAGAGAGAGCAAGAGCAGAGGGAAGGGGCAGAGGAAGAAGCAGACTCCCCACTGATTAGAGAGCCTGATGTGGGGCTTGATCCCAGACTTCTGAGCTGAATGCAGATGCTTAACCAACTGAACCACCTAGGCACCTCAGAAAGAATGTTTAAAAAAAAAAAAAGAAAGAAAAATAACAAACAATTACTGTTTTTGCTTTTGTTACCTCTCAGCTTTCACTTAAACATTTGGAATATATAAACTATATTCTCTGCCAAATTTTCTCCTATTAATCTTCTTGTGCCTTGCAGGAAGACTGAGTGCTTACCAAGAGGTGAGGAGAAAATAGTAAGCAGAAAAATACCCAGTAAGCTTGTGGGGCAGATGATCTACCCTCATGTCTAAATCAGGCCCCCTTGGCTTTGCTGTGTGGCTTTGTCTTCATTACTCTCCTTGGAGGCCCAGAATTTTAAGGCAGGACTTGTCTTTTAGGAGATTAGGCCTGACTGCAGGCAGTGGTGGTTCTTGCTGTTGCTGCTGCTGCTCCCCCTCCTCCTCTCTCCCTGCCCCTCCTCCTCTCTTCTTCCTCTTCTTTTTCCTCTTCCTCTTCTTCTCCTCACTCCTTCTCTTCCGTCCACTCCCCCCACTCCTCCTCCTCCTCCTTCTACTAACCTTCCCCCTCTCCCTCCTCCTGCTCCTCTTTCTCCTCCTCTTCCTCCTTCTTCTCCTCCCCCTCCTCCGTCATTATTTTCTTCTTCTTCTCCTTCTCCTTCTTCTTTTTCTTCTTCTTCTTCTTCTTCCCCATCCTCCTCTTCCTCTTCTTCTTTTAAGATTTTATTCATTTACTTGACAGAGAGAGAGCAGGAGGGAGGAACAGAGGGAGAAGGACAAGCAGACTTCCTGATAAGCATGTGGGCTCCTTCCCATGACCCTAAGGTCATGACCTGAGCCCAGATCAAGAGTGGAGCACTACTACCCTATGACCCAGCAATGGCACTACTGGGTATTTACTCTAAAGATGCAAACGTAGTGATCCAAAGGGGCACGTGCACCCGAATGTTTATAGCAACAATGTCCACAATAGCCAAACTATGGAAAGAACCTAGATGTCCATCAACAGATGAATGGATCAAGAAGATGTGGTATATATACACAATGGAATACTATGCAGCCATCAAAAGAAATGAAATCTTGCCATTTGTGACAACGTGGATGGAACTAGAGGGTATCATGCTTAGCGAAATAAGTCAATCGGAAAAAGACAACTATCATATGATTTCCCTGATATGAGGAAGTGGAGATGCAACATGAGGGGTTAAGGGGGTAGGAGAAGAATGAATGAAACAAGATGGGATTGGGAGGGAGACAAACCATAAGTGACTCTTAATCTCACAAAACAAACTGAGGGTTGCTGGGTGGGAGGGGGTTTGGGAGAGTGTGGTGGGGTTATGGACATTGGGGAGGGTATGTGCTATGGTGAGTGCTATGAAGTGTGTAAACCTGGCGATTCACAGACCTGTACCCCTGAGGATAAAAATATATGTTTATAAAAAATTAAAAATTAAAAACAAAAGAGTGGGGCACTAACCCAACTGAGCCACCTGACTGCAGATTTTTAATAAGGCCTGAGATTGACCTCAGTGAGGAGTTAGGGCTGCAGCAGAGCCAGTAGCCCTTGTGTAGGAGCACCAGATTGCAGACCAGCTCCCTAATGATTCCCACAGACCAGAAGTGGTGTTTCAGAGGAGTTAACCTTAGGTAGAGCATCAAGGCAGTTTCCACAAGAGAGTGGAACAGAACTGAAAGAATGAGAGAAGAGTCCAGGAGGGGGCGAGGAGAGGGTTTCAAACTGGGTATTAAATTTTAGTTTTCAAGAATTCATTATTTTCTGCATGGCTTGTCTGAAGTTTCCAGGCATCTAGTCTTTCTTGAGGTAGCCTTCTGAGGAGGTAGGTTTGGTGGGCTTCATAAGAAAAAAATATGGGCAGTCCTTATTTTGTATAGTCCATCCACTAAAGGCCATCTGGGTTGTTTCCATTTGGGACTATTATGAATGAACCTGCTATATCCATTTGTATACAGGTTTTATGTGAACATGAGTCTTCCTTTCTCTGCAGTGAATGCCCAAGGATTCAAGTGCCATTTCTTGTCATAACTGTATGTTTGATTTGATTTAAAAAAAAAAAAAAAGCATCAAATGGTTTTCCAAAGTGGCTATACCATTTACAGTCCTACCAATAATATTTAACGATTCATGTATTTCTTCACATCCCTTTGTCTATGTGAACTTTTCCAATCCCTGAACACAGAATCTCTGCTTATTTAGGTCTTCCATCACTTCTTTATCAGCATTTTATAGTTTCTACAAATAAACTTATACATGGTTTATTAGATTTACCTCTTAGTAGACCTTTTTTTTTTAGTGAATGAAAATAAGATTGCATTTTTAATTAGGAGGTCCATAATTTCATTCTAGTATATAAAAATACAAGTAATTTTAATATGTTTATCTTGTATACTGCACTCGTATAACCCACTTCTTTGTTTTAAGTGTTTAGAACATTTTCTGATAGATTGTTTGGGGCTTTCTTTGTTGTTGTTGTTGTTTTAATTAACATATAATTTATTATTTGCCCCAGGGGTACAGATCTGTGAATCATCAGGCCTACATACTTCACAGCACTCACCATAGCACATACCCTCCCCAAGGTCCCAACCACCCAACCACCCTCTCCCTACTCCCCAAGCCCCCAGCAACCCTCAGTTTGTTTCCTGAGATGAAGAGTCTCTTATGGTTTTGCCTCCCTCCTCATCCCATCTTGTTTCATTTTTTCCCTCCCTCCCCAGTATGACCCCCCACTCTGCCTCTCAAATTCCTCATATTAGAGAGATCATATGATAATTGTCTTTCTCTGATTGACTTATTTCACTTAGCATGATACCCTCTAGTTCCATCCACATTGTTGGAAATGGCAAGACCTCGTCTTTTTGAGGCTGCATAGTATTCCATTGTATGCATCTATAACACATCTTTATCCATTCATCTGTGGATGGACATCTAGGTTCTTTCCATAGTTTGGCTATTGTGGACATTGCTGCTATAAATATTCAGGTTGATGTATCCCTTCGGATCACTACATTTGTATCTTTAGGATAAATACCTAGTAGTGCCATTGCTGGGTCATAGGGTAGCTCCATTTTAAACTTTTTGAGGACCCTCCATACTATTTTCCAGAGTGACTGCACCAGCTTGCATTCCCACCAACAGTGTAGGATGGCTTCCCTTTCTCCGCATCCTTGCCAACATCTATCATTTCCTGACTTGTTAATTTTAGCCATTCTGACTGATGTGAGGTGGTATCTCATTGTGGTTTTGATTTGTAATCCTCTGATGCTGAGAGATGTTGAGCCCTTTTCCATGTGTCTCTTGGCCATCTGGATGTCTTCTTTGCAGAAATGTCTGTTCATGTCCTCTGCCCATTTCTTGACTGGATTATTTTTCTTGGGTGTTCTTTGGGTTTGATAAGTTCTTTATAGATTTTATCTGATATATCATTTGCAAATATCTTCTCCTATTCTGTAGGTTGTCTTTTGGTTTTGTTGGGTGTTTCCTTTGCTGTGCAAAAGCTTTTGATCTTGATGAAGTCCCAATAGTTCATTTTTGCCCTTGCTTCCCTTGCCTTTGGCATTGCTTCTAGGAAGAAGTTCCTGAGGCTGAGGTTGAAGAGGTTGCTGTCTGTGTTCTCCTCAAGGATTTTTTTTTAAAGATTTTATTTATTTATTTGACAGAGAAAAGAGAGATTATAAGCAGGCAGAGAGGCAGGCAGTGTGGGGGGAGCAGGCTTCCCCCTGAGCAGAGAGCCCAATACAGGGCTTGACCCCAGGACCCTGAGATCTTGTCCTGAGCCGAAGGCAGAGGCTTAACCCCCTGAGCCACCCAGGTGCCCCTCCTCAAGAATTTTGTTGGATTCCTGTCTCACATTGAGGACTTTCATCCATTTTGAGTCTATTTTTGTGTGCGGTATAAGGAAATGCTCCAGTTTCATTCTTCTGTGTGTGGCTATCCAATTTTCCCAATACCATTTGTTGAAGAAACTGTCTTTTTTTCATTGGACATTCTTTCCAGCTTTGTCAAAGATTAGCTGATCATAGAGTTGAGGGTCCATTTCTGGGCTCTCTGTTCTATTCCATTGATCTATGTGTCTGTTTTTGTGACTATACCATACTGTCTTGATGATTACAGCTTTGTAATAGAGCTTGAAGTCTGGAATTGTGATGCCACCAACTTTGGTTTTCTTTTTCAACATTCCTCTGGATATTCATGGTCTTTTCTAGTTCCATATAAATTTTAGGATTATTTGTTCCATTTCTTCAAAAAAAAAATTGAGGTATGTTGATAGGGGTTGCATTAAATGTGTAGATAGCTTTAGGTAGCATAGACATTTTCACAATATTTGTTCTTCCAATCCATGAGCATGGAACGTTTTTCCATTCCTTTGTGTCTTCCTCAATTTCTTTCATGAGTACTTTATAGTTTTCCGAGTACAGATTCTTTGCCTCTTTGGTTAGGTTTATTCCTAGGCATCTTATGGTTTTGGGTGCAATTGCAAATGGGATTGACTCGTTAATTTCTCTTTCTTCTGTCTTGCTATTGGTGTATAGAAATGCACTGACTTCTGTGCACTGATTGTATATCCTGACACTTTACCAAATTCCTATATGAGTTCTAGTAGTTTGGGTGTGGAGTCTTATGGGATTTCCACATAAAGTATCATATCATCTGCAAAGAGTGATAGTTTGACTTCTTCTTTGCTGATTTGGATGACTTTTATTTCTTTTGCAATTAGTCTGATTGCTGAGGTTAGGACTTCTAGTTTTATGTTGAATAGCAGTGGTGGTAGTGCACATCCCTGCCTTGTTCCCGACTTTAGGGGATGAGCTCTCAGTTTTTCCCCATTGAGAATGATATTCACTGTGGGTTTTTCCATAATGGCTTTTAGGATATTGAGGTATGTACCCTCTATCCCTACACTGTGAAGAGTTTTGATCAAGAAAGGATGCTGTATTTTGTCAAATGCTTTTCAGCATCTATTGAGAGGATCATATGGTTCTTGTTCTTTGTTTTATTGATGTATTATATCGCACTGGTTGATTTCTGGATGTTGAACCAATCTTACAGCCCAGGAATAAATCCCACTTGGTCGTGGTGAATAATCCTTTTAATGTACTGTTGGATCCTACTGGCTAGTATTTTGGTGAGAATTTTCACATCTGTGTTCATCAAGGATATTGGTCTGTAATTCTCCTTTTTAATGGGGTCTTTTTCTGGTTTTGGGATTCAAGGTAATGCTTGTCTCTTAAAATGAGTTTGGATGTTTTCCTTCCATTTCTGTTTCTTGGAACAGTTTCAGGAGAATAGGAATTAATTATTCTTTAAATGTTTGGTAGAATTCCCCTGGGAAGCCATGTTTGTGGCTTTCTATGTGGATAATCATATATCTGCAAACTGGGACTGTTTTCTTTCTTTCCTTCTGATGTGTGCCTTTTATTTCTGCTTGTTTCTATTCTAGCTAAAAATTCCAGCACTATGTTGAAAAAAAAAATTCATGAGAGCAGCCATTCTTGCCTTGCTTCCAATCATAGGAGGAAAACATTAAGGCTCTCATCATTAAGTAAAGTTAGCTGTAGGTTTTGTATGTGTTCTTCTTCAAGTTGATTTTGATTTCCTCTATTACTATTTTCCTGAAAGGTCGATCATGAATGGGTATTGACTTTTGTCAAATGCTTTTTGGCTAATTTGTATGATCATGTGGTCCTTCTTTTAACATGACTGATTTACATGGATTGTTTTTGTTGTTCTTTGTTCTTTTAATTATTGAAATTACCTTACATCCCTGAAATAAAATCCACTTGGTCATAGTACATAGTTATTTTTACATATTGCTAAATGGCATTTACTAACATTCTGATTGGGACTTTTGTGTCTATATCCATGAAAGAATCTTAATTCCTTCTCCCTTCCTTCCTTCTATATTTGCCTGATTCTGACATCAGGATAATACTAATGGAACAAAAGAAATTGAGGTGTATTTTTTTTTCCTGGTCCTTTGGCTAAGGAGAACAGGATTTTCTTTCAGATTTTTCTGTTTACATCCCTATGTGTAACCAAGTTGATGGCATCTCCCAGCTACAGTCTGAGATAGCTGAGGCAAAACGAAAACCTGGGGAGCTTGCCACTCTGTTATTCTTTGAGTCACAAGGACTATGACTCTGCCCTGCCTTCTTCTCTTCACTTTGACAGGCTCTTTATGTCTTTTTTTTTTAAAAATAGGTATATTTTTAGTTGTACTTAGTGGGAAAATAGAGAAACTTAACATCTATTCCATCTTCCCAAAAGGGGAAGTCCTATTTTGTTAAAATTTGATTTGTTTTGTTTTTACAAAGAAATAGGCCTTTTAAATTCTCATTTCATCTAGTGTTTTAAAATTATAATGTACCAAAAAGATTACTTATTCTCATATTTTCACTGCCTTATGTATTTATAAATGTTACTAGGAGAATATGCATTGTTTTGACAAAAATATTTTTAGATTACAGGACAATTGTAATCTTTCCCCTTTTTTTGTCTAAGTTGCTTTGCACTGATTCAGCTTTAGTCATTTTCTAATATTTTGAAATGCTCCTTGAATTTCATTCTTCCTTACCATCTTCCCTCTTTCTGCAAATATGTATTATGTACCCAAACTCTGCACTGTGCTAGGTTTATAGAAAAGATTAAAATGCGTCTTTGCTTTCCTAGAGCTTATGGAAAAGTGGTAGGCATAGAACCTTTTGAAGATTCTGGGATAATTGATTTTTCTCCACTATTAGTTAAATGTGTACAAACATAAACCGTGATACAAACTGCAAATGTTATAGGGTTTATGTAGCAATAAAGCCAAAGCATGATACAAATTAATTCAGTGCAGCTTCAGAAACACATGAAAGTACAACAGAGGCCTAAGGAAACAGATGACAAGATGTTGAGTGAGCAAACCACACCACCTACACACACTATCTTCTTCAGTCTTCCTGAAGGGCTATGCGGCAGGTGTCATTATTAACCCTTTGAGGGATGAGGACACTCTTACATCTGAAAGATAAATCACACTCCAGAAGTGTGGAGTATTTTGCACCATAAAACTATTCCCCTAGGGTCTAGAAGAAAGTTAGCAGTTCTGTTTTGTGTGTGTGTGTGTGTGTGTGTGTGTGTCTGTGTGTGTGTGTGTGTGTGTGTCTGTGTGAGACAGAGCTGATATGTATTCAGGATTTATTTGCTAAAAACTTATGTTTATAAGTATAATTTTGTGACATATAACTGTGGCTGACTCAGCTTGCATCTGTCTCTATAGCTCCCAAACATATACCCTCATCACCATCCCTTCCATCAGTCTTATGTATGACCTTCTAATTCTCTTCCAGTTCTTAATCTGTCAATGAATAAAAACCCTTCTTCAGCTCCATTGACTACTTTGTCTCTCTAAATGAATGATTTGTAAGCCTTGCTTTTGGTTATGGGATAAATGGGTTTATTCCTTTTGTAAAACAATTTGAAATGTTCTGAAAGAATTACATATATCCTAAGTCTAATATTTAAGGTCCCATGCAGTGTGGTCCCCACCTGCATACCCAGGCTCCCCTTCTTCTGTTTCCATCTCCATTCCCCCCCTCACTCCAGCTGCCTTGTACCATGGACTGATCTGTGAAAACACCGTGCTGTGCGTGTTCCCCTGTCATTAACCTTTTGTTTCCTTTATTTACTGTGTCTACAGTTTTGTTTCTCATTTTGTTGTCTGCATCCTAATTCAAATGTCACCTCTTTTATCAAGTTTCAGACAAGCCAAATTGAATCTCTTCTGGGTAATGATAATAGATTATTCCATTATCACAACAGGATTTGTTTTATGTCCTTGGGAAACCATTTGCAGCCAGGGACCTTGTACCCTTCAACTTGTACCCAACTTCAAGCACAGTGCTTGGGTTATAGTAGCTGTTCAACAAATGTTTGTGGAATTGAATTGGAGAGGTTTCTCAGTAGCAGCTGGGATGCTTCTCCTAGATATATTCCTATCACTCCTTTGAGAGCTGGCCTCTTTATTTCAGGCCTGCCCACATTTCAGTCACTGAATAGAATCTGCATGTGACATTTTTTTTTTAAAGATTTATTTATTTATCTATTTGACAGAGAGAGATCACAAGTAGGCAGAGAGGCAGGAAGAGAGGCAGGCAGAGAGAGAGGAGGAAGCAGAGAGCAGAGAGCAGAGAGCCCAATGCGGGACTCGATCCCAGGACCCCGAGACCATGACCCGAGCCAAAGGCAGCGGCCCAACCCACTGAGCCACCCAGGCGCCCCTGCATGTGACTTTTAACTTGAAGTAACATGTTCAGGTTTTTATCCTTGTTCTTTGTTTGTTTGTTCCTTTGTTTTAGCAAGGAGATACTATTTTCCTCTTATAAAAACTTTATTTACTGATGTTGACTTATCTTAGAATATTTCTCATGATATATATCATCTTTTATTAAGTTATAAGTTCTGGAAGAATGGACAAAATGAGATTATTAAATGTAGATTTAGCATATAAATATTAAATGCTTTTTAATTTTTATTGAAGCTGTACTTAAATCCTCTAAATTGAGAAAAAAAGCAAATATTTATATGGCTAACTAACTGCAGATTTGGAGACTTTTCAGTACTTGCTGAGTTATTATCATCAGCAGATGCTGAATATGTTTGTGGAAATAAACCCAAGGAAGACATACTTTTAAGCATAACATATTTATTTGCACATTTTGATATTCTGAGAAAAAAACTGGCATTTGAGACTTATAATTGAACAAGATAAATATCATTAAAAAGTCTGGTATCCCACTAGGAAGCTGAAGTTGAGAACATCTGAGATAACATGATGGCATCCTAGTGCTGTACCCAAATTATTATCAGACATGCCCAACTGTGGAGAAACACTTTTTTACTGAACTCTCTATTCATGATATGGTGGGTGCCTTTCAATGTTATGTTCATGAGGGAGAGCATAGGCGTTTAAAGGAGAATTCCAATGAAAATATAAACATTACTTAACAAGGTCTCTTTCTTTCTTTCTCTCTCTCTCTCCCTCTCTCCCTCACTTTCTCTTTCTCTCCCTCCCTTGCTCCCTTCCTTCCTTCCTTCCTTTTCACAATTCATCCTTCAGTAGGGAGGCTTATTAGTAATAAATTAGTCAAGACCCAGGATCCTGAGATAAGAGTTAGCTTCATTTGACTTAAATCAGTGCTCACAGATATTTTTTTAAAACCCCACAAAATCATAAGTTAGAAGCCTGTCTTAATTCCCAGGCTCATCTCTTACTGAGTCTGGATAATGTTGCTTAACTTCTTTAAGATTTTATTTCTCCCATCTGGAGAATGGTGCTAATGATACTGTCACTTGCTACATCACCTAGTTGCTATGAGATTCAAGCGATGTGATGGTTTTATTGACTTAAATAATGAGATATGTAGAAATACTTCCTGCTCACTAAGTAGGGTGTCTTTAATCTATTATTACATAGAGAACAGTAGATACTCAATAAATGCTATAGACTAAGTTTTGTAGTAGGCTGTTCTGCCTATACTGAGGATCTTCCATTCTTCACTCAACTTTCATTTAAGAGGCTTCTCTTGTTCCTTTTGCTTTGCAATAGTGATGAGCTTATCCTTTTCTAATATTCGCTAGTTATTTGATCATTTTATATAAAAAAAATATAAGTCTGCTAGCAGGGACCTTTTCTGTCTTGTTTGCTACTAAATCCTTAGTACCTTCTCAGTTCTTATTGGTTATTCTAGGCACAGTTAATAGTGGGCACTCACTAAATATTGAGTGAAATAATGGATGAATGGATGGACAGAGGGAAGACTTTCCCACTAGGGCTATGAACTCATCTAGGAAAGTCTGACCTTTGTCAATGTTTATATCCATGTCATCCAGGAATGAGTAATGTTTGTTGATATACAAATTCTAGAAATTAATCCTCCCTGGTGATAGAAGTTCATGCTAATTAGGCAAATTAACACCTTAACCCAAAAGTAAGATTTAAGAGGGAGAAAATTTAAAATAGATCTCGTGGCACCTGGTAGATTTTGTCATGTACATATATTCTTTTTCTCTACAGGATCAGGGGCCATTTGGACTTTTTAGCTGGAGAACAGAGTAAGTAAGTAAAGTAGTCATAATAGCTATCTTTACAAATGCAATCAGATGTCATGAGGAAAAGGTCAGATTTTTTTCTGTATGATTTTTCTGCAGAAACTGTAAGGCAAAATATTGTTTGATGTGAACATAAACCTTGTAATGATTTTAATTTGAACAATTAGTCTAAAGTTAGTGAGTTAACCATCATTCAAGGTACTCAAGTAGAAATTGCGTGACCATCTGGTGGTCTTTCATGGTATGTTGTAAGGGGGTTGGCAGAGGATGAGACCATTTGGTCTCCAAATGTATTCCTAGTTAGAAATAACTCACCATAGTTAAAACATGAGGAGAAAAAAATTATAAATTGAAAAACTCCATTTTGTCTATTTATAAGTCCAGGCAAATCTAACAGTATTTTAAAAACTTTGTTTTCATGATTTCAACTGCATTGAAACTTTCATTGGAATTCCCCAAATCCTCGTCCTATCATCATATGCCATTACATTAATCTTCAAATTTGGCAATTCCAGGGACAGGCACTGATAATTATGCATTATATGAAAACAGCTGAGGAACTGAGCACTTCTGAAGAGCTGCCTTTCAAATATCATTTCTTGATTAAATTCAGGTGAAAAACATTTTCCATCTTCAACTTCCTCTCAGAATGTGGAAACACTATATCTCTGCTATATAAACTCCCGATTATGAGAAGTAATACTCTAAGTATTTCTCAGCAGATTCTGACAGTGTGATGTAAGAGAAATCTCTCTATGGCCACTGCAAAGAGACCTCTGTGAAGGGTAGATTCTCTCACACATCCTCTCTCCATATTGCATATGGCAGCTAAACCAGAATCTGGAACTTAGTAGGTGCCCAATAAAAATTAGTTTTTTGAGGGCTACAAATAAGCTTTTAGATCTCCTGGTAATTTTTCAAAGTTATTGCCTATTTAATGTATTAACATTTGTACATTAAATAGGCAATAACTTTGAAAAATTACCAGGAGATCTAAAAGCTTTTGTTTCCACACACTCCGCCCCCCCCCCAAACAAATGGTGCCCTTTAAAATAGTGTTGATTACATGGGCACTTGACTGGCTTAGTTGGCAAAACATGTGACTCCTGATGTAGACGTTATGAGTTCAAGCCTCATGTTGCGTATAGAGATTACTTAAAAAAAAAAAAAAAAAAAAGTTTGCCAGTGCCATTGGTGAGGGTTAAAAAGTTGAATAAAGATTAAAAAACAAATAAATAAAATAGTGTTGATTGCACCAAGCAAGAGCATAGGGGCCATGTGCCATCCTGAATACCCAAATGAACTCCAGGTAAGTGGGAAGGCAGATCAGGAAGTCAGGGTAATATGATTGCTTCTCAGATAGCATGATCCTTGAACAGCAAATTCAGTTACCCATTGGCTTCCAGAGGACACTGATTTGGCTGTCAATTGGCTTAGGAGAATTAGAGTAAGGAATTTTTCACCAGATAAAGTAATACTCAAACCGGGCTTATACATTTAGTCAAGACGGCTGTCATACTTTAATTGGTGCTAGATTTCCTTTTCATTGGGTTATTCTAGGTGCCAAATTAGCCAGATGGGCAGATGGTCTTGCCTCTAATTTCAGCCATGCCCCTCGCCCCAGATATAACCCAATAAATTCATGTACATAGGACACACACCCCACCAGTGCAATTCAAATATTTAGTCCTGTAAATCATTGTCAGAAGGGTCAACTCATATAGAAAGCTCAACTTTTTTTAGGATTTAATACATACAATTACTATATGGAATTAACTCATTACACATATATGTAAATATATATTTATTCATATATATTTATATATTATATATTATATTTTTATAAATTTATATATAAACATATTATACATATTTATATTTATTTATTTGAGAGGGAGAGTGGGAGGAGACACAGGACTCAATCTCATAACCCTGAGATCATGACATGAGCTGAAATCAAGAGTTGGATGCTTAACTGACTGAGCCACCCAGGGCTAACCATTAAACTCATTATAGGTGAGTAATATTTAAAGAACTCTTGCTAATGTACAGTTTTGTTCTACTGATCAAAAAGTATGTTTACAACTTCAAAATTTACAGATGATCCTTGGAAGATATCTCTGGAGAAGTGTTACAAATTTTTCTTCTTGGGAGTAAAATATTTACCTGTGGATTGTCTAGAATTGCCCCATTGTGAACAAAATCCTAGCTTCTCCAAGCTTTGCCTCTCACTGTGTGACCTTACATAAACCATTTAACCTCACAGGGATTTTTCTCTTCATCTCTAAAAGGAAGAGATTGGAGTATATAGACCCTTAGATCCCTTTAGCTCGGGCGCCTGAGTGGCTCAGTGGGTTAAGCCGCTGCCTTCGGCTCAGGTCATGATCTCGGGGTCCCGGGATCGAGTCCCGCATCGGGCTCTCTGCTCAGCAGGGAGCCTGCTTCCTCCTCTCTCTCTGCCTGCCTCTCTGCCTACTTGTGATCTCTCTCTGTCAAATAAATAAATAAAATCTTTAAAAAAAAAAAAAAAAAAAAAAAAAGATCCCTTTAGCTCTAAGGCTATGATTCTGATGTATATCACTGAAATGGCGTTCTAAAATGGTTCAGAATGGAATAGGCAAGTGTGAGCATTCACTGGAAGAAGTGCCCAGGAGAATATTGATAACCTGATGGTAATATTCCTTTGGCAGTAGAGATCCAAATGGCACTTGAAGACACACTCCAGCCTAATAGAGTCTCAATCTATTATTATTTTTAACAGTGACATAAGGGGAGGACATTAGCATAGGTGTTTCAATGCTGACAGGGTTGCAGAGGGATTTGTTTAGCTGAGCCAAGGAAAAATGACTGACTGGTACATTTAATTTATTACTTTTATTGACTTCTGCAGCTCCAGTGCAGTTGTACTCAGAAGGCCCATACTAGCTAATAAAATAGGACTTTAGAATTGATGTAGCAAATAAAATGCCAAATAAGAATGCCATTGTTATTAAAATGTAGTGACACTATTGATTTAAAATAAATATATTAGCCAGTTTGCTATGCATTTAGTACTGGATGCAGCCGTTGAAGGCAGCTTTTAGGTTACAGGTTTACATGACAAATGAAAGACCTCTTACCAGGAGGAGTAATGCAGTTTTATGTGGCAAGATTGCCATGGAAACGGAAATAAATCCTGGAGCTAAATAGGGCCGTGAATATCCTATCTTCTGAGTTCAGCTTGCCATGTTCCATAGAAGAAATTCACAGGACGCTTACCATGGTTCCTTTTTAAATGAAAAATTATAGACTTGGTAATTCTCAACTCATATCATTATTGAACATTTTCTTTTCACTGTAATTGGTGTGAAGAAGGCAGGCTTAGACAAAACACATTCTGGCCCTCCTCTCACACCTCTGCCCAATTTTCCTCTCTCGCTCTCTCTCACTCTTTCACACACACACACACACACACACACACACACACTTCGCACCTCTTCTTTGCAATTCCAGGTAGTGTATATAACCCATTTTTCTATATAAGCTATAATATAATCGTGAGTGTGAATGGTTCTGAGAAATACATATGGCTTCTAAAATGCTATAGTGATAAGTTGATATGTTAACCAGTGTCTATATATAACTACTACAGAGCATCCTCACATAAGAGCAGAAAATTTCTCTGCGATTCAGTGTATCCTTGATAAATACTTGTGTGTACATACCGTTTGCTTAAATTGGCCAAAAATAAACAAATTAGGTAAATTCTGGATATTCTACTCCTTTTCATTCAATTAATTAAGAAAGCCTGGTGGATGGCTTATGTTTTCTCCTGCTTCTAAATGTTCTGCTCTAAATGCTCTTGGACTGGCATGTCTTCTGTAAATAAATGCCCACCATCCTTGATTATCAGTCTGAGATGTCCTTTTAAAGGCAACCACTCAAACCTCCTAGGAGACATTTTTAAGTTTCTAAAATGGCACAAAGCATGAAAAAGGTAGGCTGGAAACAATTTGTTGTCCATTAGGATCTTTTTAACTCTAACCCAGTGCCACATATCATAGGGCTCTTGTTTGCCTCCACGATGGCAAACACCATCTTGTTTGTCACTGTGGTGCTGGTGCCTAAAAATGTGACTGACACATAGATACACATGAATATTCCAGGCACAGATATATTGAACCAAACAAGTCATTTCAGAAGTAGAGTTGCTCTTCTAATAACTTCAGTATTCCTAGAAAATAGAAAGGAATGCTGAGATAGTTTGCCAGAAAAGATTAGCTACAGTGGTTGCTATGGACCAAATATTTGTGTCCCCCTGCATTCATTGCTATGTTGAAACCCTAATCTCACTGTGACGATATTTGGAGTTGGGGGACTTTGGGTGGTGGTTAGGTTATGAGGGCAAAGCCTTCATGAATGGGATTAGGGCATGTTTAAGGAGAGGGCGAGAACTAGCTGGTCTCCTTGTGTTGTGTGAGGACACAACAAGAAGTAGGCAGTCTGAAACCTGGATGAGGGTTCTTGCTAGACCCCACCTGTCATGATACCTTGATCTTGGACTTCTAGCATCCAGCCTGAAATAAGACCAATAGTGCTATCTCTTTATTTCTCTTAGTCTGTCAGAATGTGGGCACAACTGTAGAGCCTGAAGCATGTGTGATTCTTCACTCAGCTCCCAGTAGCCGTGTTAGAGTAAAAGAAATCCTTTCTGTAGTCAACAATTGCTCAGTGAAGATAGAGTCCAAGACTTGGCCTTCCAGTGAAGGACATAAAGGAAACTATTTTCCAGCAGCTTCCAGCCCTGCATCTTTTATCTCAATCATTTTTGTATTGGGGGTATGAGCATTAGGAAGCATCAAAAATATCCAGCAATTTCCCCCTATTTTTTAATTTGCCTTGAATGACCAGACATGACCTTGAATAGAGAAATTATTTTGCAATTGTGTGGATTTACAATTGTGTTTACAGTGGTTTTAAAAATCGATGAAAATAAGATTTACTGCCCTTCCTCTATATTCCAGTGTGTAGCTTTTACATGAAATTGCACTGACGTTTTACTGATGACGATATTCAGCAGATGTTTCAAAATAATTCTTGATTTTGAGTTGATGAGTTGGCTTATTGTTTTATATAGGAATACTTTGAAAATCTAGTTCAGAAATATCATTTTTGAATAAAGTCTTCTATTTAATTGACCGATTTTGCCTGCTATTGGCCTGAGGTCACTGAAATAGAAAAGTGCCCATGACCTCAAGCACTGACTCACCTACTATATGCCAAGCACTATGCATTTATGAGGAGAGGTGAAGATGCAGAGAAGAGAGCTGATAGTTAATGAGAGCAAGACAAAGCAGGAGGTGGTCGAATCGATGGGATATACTGATTCAGCTCTTAAGCAGTTTTCATAAGCATGATGTTTGACGCTGCTATGGTTAGAAATTCTTACAAGAATACCCCCCACGTCCTTTCTGAAAGAGATCTAATCTTCAAATATGTTGTAATGCAACTGAAGGTAAATTATTTCCAGCTTTATGAGAAATGGAATATATTTAACAGTTGGCTGTCTTTTTGAGAAACTGATATTAGATGGTTTGTAAAGTCACAATCTTGTCCAAATTCACTAGGAAAAGCATAGATGCGTCCCAAGTTTCAGTTCTGTGAGTTGAATGTTACACATATCTGGGTTTAGGAGCCCAAAGATTTGTGGGTTTAACTCAGTATCTGGTAGGAAGAGCTCTTCTGTTTGAAGCTATTAACAAGTGAGCAAAGCTGGCAATGTCTGCCTGGGGTATGTCAAAGAAGATCAACTCAGAAGTTAGGGTTGTTTCTGCATTGCGGGAGGGGTTGGGAACGTGGTCTCAGGAAACATACCAAATGTTGAGTGAGGGGAAGAAACATATAGTGAAGTGAAAACCAGACTAGAAGTCAGGGGAGCTGAGTTCAAGGGCCAGCTCCACCAACTATGTTGGGAAGAAAACCAGCCAGGATGTCAAATTCTTTGTTTTTTGAGAGGTGATAACAGTATCTGACTTATATGGGTCTTGTGAGCACCAAAAAGAAGAGTGTGTATGTATGTGTGTGTGCATAAATATACAAATGTATACATATAAGCACACACATGTGACTCTATATACACAAGTACATTCAGCTGCCTTGCCACGGCTCAGTAATTTTCTTCCCCTTTCTGCGAATTATAACTTGCTCATTTATCAAAGAATAATACTCGCCTTACCTCCCTCCCTCACAAAACTGCCTATGATAAATTTCTTACATAAATACAAGACACTGAAAAAGATGTTTGTTGTATTTTTTGTTTTCTGTCGATGCTTTAAAATTTCTCTGTCTAGGGCACTAGCTTGGTACGGGGAGGGTACAGTTCACAGTGAATTGCCTGCCCTCAAGAAGGTCATAACCTGCTCGAACAGTGCTCCCTGTTAATCAGAGTTTTTCAGCACCATGAGGATGAAGTACCCATCTAGGATGACAGCATCCTTTAGGTCACATCCGCAAAGAGCTTTAGATCCTTTATGATCTGATCTTAAGCAACTTGTCCAGCCTTTTCTTGCCTTGTACTTGACCCACAAGACTAGTCTGCCAAGCACATTGCCTAGTTTAATTTCTGAGGTTATCCTGACCTTTCTGGCCTTGAAATCTTTCCTTACATTTTGTCATCCACCTCTGATCCACATTGTGGATCCTGCCCTTCAAAAGAGTTTACGTTGGACTTCCTTCTTTGTAAGGAATTTTCATCTACATTCTTTTTTATTTAGAAATAACTCTCCTTCCTTTGACTATATATCATGACTTTATGGGTCCTGAGGGCTTCCTCTTCTGTGAACTGCCTGCATGACCTTTATACCATTTTGTTTCCTTTATTTTGCTTATTTTTTACTTGTAGAGTCGGCTCTCAATTCCCATTCCCCAAAAGACTGCCAGAAAAACCTGTTGATCAAGCAAAGTAAATGTATTAGACCTGACTGTCAAGGGAAGATCACATGTTGACAGAGAATTAGTTAAGTCTTAGAAGGCAGATTTCAGAGGTTATGGGGTTTTAGGATCTGCCCTGGGCAATTTTAAAACAAGTCTTGCAAGATGAGGAACTGCTCAGAACGGGGCTGACTTTAAGACATAATGGCTGTTGAGGCTCTTGAAGTGAGAATTGATAAGCAAGCTGTCTGTTTTGAAAAGGACACTCTTGCGTTCAGTTCCAAGTCTTATTTTCCAGAGCAAAGAACTAAGTTATTTTTTACTCGTCTTCAGTTTTGTTTCACACAGGGATAACAAAAATATGTTTTGTTTTGTATCACAAACCCAATAGCAATGGTCTTTGTATACTTTATCAGTGTAACTTCTATTATTTTGCTGTTGCTTTAAAAACTCTCCAAGAGGGAGTTTGGGGGAAAACAGTCAGCAGGTTCATGTCATGATCTATTTGAAAGAATGTGAGTCTTGAGCAAGAACAGGACTTCGAATAAACCTGAGGGTATGGTCATCCTGGGAAGCAGAACTTATTATTTCAGAAAAAGGCAGCAAAGGGATGAAACTGGGCTGGACCCCCAGGAGAAAGTAGATCACTGGGAGGGGAAGAGCAGATGGGGGTCCAAAACAGAGGGGGCTTGAGCGGGCCACCTTGGCTCTGATTAAAAGGTAACCCTCAAATGGGGCAGAATATAAACAGTGCCAGCTAGGATTTCTATTGACCTTCAAGTGCTTTCCTGTTTGGCCAAAAATAAGATAGCTTCTTTCTGGTGATGGCCAGCTTGCAGGATGTCAGTCTTATACCCATTAACCCAAACCACTCAGGGATACAATTTATACCAGCCTGAAAGGATGGTTATGAGAAATGTGGAAGGACCTACATGAGAACCTTAACGTAGTACACTAGCTTATAAATATTGTTTGGGATAAACTGGTAATTATTTCTGGAACTTTCACAATAAATGTCTCTGAACTTCTGCTAAAATATTTCTGGCATTATTAAACATTTCATTAAACTGAATTTATTCTTAGTGATTAAACATGTAACATCACAACTTTTAAAATACTGGAGACGAGGGCTCTTGAGTGGTTCAGTGGGTTAAAGCCTCTGCCTTCAGCTCAGGTCATGATGCCCAGGTCCTGGGACCCTGCTTCCCCCCTCTCTCTCTGCCTGCCTCTCTGTCTACTTGTCATCTCTGTCTGTCAAATAAATAAATAAATCTTTAAATTAAATAAAATACTGAAGACCACCAGTGCTTTAATATGTGTAAGGCTGTGCAAACTTCAGGATAAAGCTGCTTCTGCCATCTTCAAGCATATTTGTCAGGTTTTATTTTTTAAGTTTATACATTGATTGGAGAAGTTATAGAGACTTTTCTTATCTTTGCAGTCTCAGGTTTCAGCATATCTACTCACTTAAAAATTGCATATCCACTCACAAAATTATACAGTTCATGGTCATTACATTTCCTTAAAATGTTATGCGAAATTCAGGCATATTATCTATGAATCCAAAGTGCTCTTGTCAGTACATGTCAAATTGTATTCTGTAGACTTTAACTACTTACTTTAAGTTTTAATACTTCTTATATAACTTATATTTATGAAATAAAATAGGGGAAATATTTCAGAAACATATTTGAAACAATAATCCAAAAATATTTCTACCCTTTTAGGCAACTAATTCAGGTAATGGAAAAATATCCCATGATTGCAAATGAATTCCTGAAAAATATAGGAAAAATATGCCATAGCCAAGGAGAACTTTGTTAATTAAAATTTTCTTGGTCTTATACTAGAGAAACATTGTAAAAATTGGGACATCGAACCCAAAAGAAACACAGTTTTTATCTGAACACCAACATTCAATCAAGAGATTCTCAATGTTGCTAACAACATAATAATAAAATGGCATAATTCATAAAATACTTTTATCCTATTAGAATACTGTTTCCTCCTATTAAGATTTCAATGAAAAAAAATATCTTGCCACAAATATTTAAAGATCATTCTTTAAATAGAGTGAATAGAGTAAGGAGATTCCCATTCACCCTAACTACCCTTTAGGAAACCAGTTCATCGAAGGGGGTCTACCAGAAGCTGTGGAGAAAGAACATTCCATAAGACTCTAGGCCTCTGGCCTAGGTTACAAGGTCTATAATATTTTTAACAAACCATTTTCAACATGAACTGCCAACTGGAATGATTCCCTGGGAATAATAGCTTTAAAAAATATTGATATCTAGGTCTCAAACCCAAAGAATCTCATTTATTTCACTTGGTGGACAGACTAAACAATTAGGACTTAAAAAATAAAACAAAACAAAGCAAAACAAACAAAAAACTCTGGTTGATTCCAATTGGCAGAGAAGGCCAGTAACAACTGTTTAAATGGTTTATAATGATCAGCTTTGATGAGACCATTCCACATGCTATTGTTTCTATTTTTCACTAAAACCTATGTTGAAGCAGAATGTTAAACTTAAAATTATAACATATAAATAGGTATAACAATGTTTAAAATTTATTGAGACTTCTAATGTGTCAGGCACAGTCCTGTAGGCTTTACTTGTACTACCTCAAGTCATCCTCTCAGGAACCCTATTATGTGGTGACTATCTGCAAGTTACAAATTAAAAAAAAAAAAAAAAAAAAAGTAAGGTTCAGAGAGATTAAGTGACTTCTGCAGAGTCACCCAGCTAATAAATTGTGGAACTTGGCTTTGAACCAAGAAATTTTTATTTCATTTTAAATTCAAATCAGAAAACACTGTCTGGTCTAAAACCATGTGCAAGCCAAATATTATTAGATAGTGCCCAACAAATAGCAGGACTTGCTGGCCGGTAAAAACAGGATCCTCATCTTTCTAAAAACAAACTTGTCTCTCATGAGAATTCCTGTGCTTGAACAAGTCCTGTTATCCATCATCTAATACCCAGAAGGCTCACTGAGGCATGTATATCTACTTGAATGCTGGTTTAGAAGGTGAGCATGATGAATAATCAGCATTGACTACATGGCAGCAAATATTAATCAGTGCCTTCCATAATGCCTCCTAAGAGACTTTGTTACTAGTTTTCTAAGTACTTAGATTTCAGAAAGGGAGGGCTAATCAATATTACATAAAGACAATGCCACCAATATGTCCTTGTCTTAATGAAACATCTAAGTAGATATGCATTAAATCATGCTTGATGATGTGAAAAATAATGTCATTCCCATTTGGTAGGACAGGTTTCAGAGAAGTGAGAATAGATTCAGTTTGTCTGTATCTGTGTTCATTTCACTGGCCTGTTCTTTTACTGTCTATTCTCTCTGCTTCTGCTACTTCTCTTGATTCTCTGCAAAGTTCAGCTTTTCCTACAGGTGCATCTTAACTCTTTTACCTCTTTATATCTGAGGCTTAACCCAAAGGAGAAGGTGGGAGGTGTTTCCATCCTCATTAGTTACAATGTGTATAAACCTGGACTCAAGGTTAATTTTTCATTCTGAAGACTGTATTGTAATCTTCGACCACTTTTATGAAGTTGGGACAAAACTGAGTTTATCTTTTTAATGGCCAGTGACTCTGGACAGAGAAAAATAAGATTTTCCCTTTCTATGTGTGGTCTTGGTATAATATTAGAACAGAGGGGTTAGTCGTTCTGCAGGGGCCTGAAGAGTAAGTATGATGAATCTTCAAGAAAAATCCCCTGTCATGTCATGAGGCCCAGATTTCAGCGTCTTTTGGTTGGGAAAGATACAGATTATGACCACCAGACATCAGCCAAATAGCCCAGAGATGATGAATTAGAGAGATGCACTTGTTTTATATGCAAATGATGAGGTCAGCCTGGGTCTTAGTAATTGATAGGAATGGAGGAAATCACAGCAAGCCAACTGCATGTTGTTATTCCTGATCAGTGGACCTTTGTCCAAACTCTTCCAGAAAAGCAAATATTGCTTCAGTTTACATAGCACAGGATCTTTGGGTCAGATCTCTGCATTTGTAACTTTGCAAATCTCCTTGAAAAATAATGAAAAAAAAATACTGATTTAAGATGCATTGCCATCTGAACCTTCATAGAAGGGACTCATATCCCAGGAGGTAGTTAGGCATGTGAAAGAGGCTACCAAATGAACGTCTGGTTATTTTTGGAAGCAGTTGTATGAGAGTATAAAGTGTACCATACAAGGGGTCACAAGGTAGGGGACCCTAGCCAAGGTACTTTACTTCTCTGAGCTTTAGTCATCAGAGCTAAGCAGACTCCTCATAATCTGCTTTCAGCAGATTACCTTACAAAAGAGCAAAGGAGAAAAATGCTTTACAACCTTAGTATTTTATTTTCCTTAATAACTAATGAACTTCACAAGGTGATAATTTGTCTATGAAAAGTATCAGCACTGTCACAAGATAGAGCAGTATTAACCTAGTCAGCTAATCCAAAAAAGCCATTTATGAATTCAAAAGACCAAGTATTAAATGCAAGTGCTTGGCCTCTGGGTACCACCTTTCTTCTCTCTCCTCTTTGAGAGGTACTCTTTATATAGAAAGAAAAACTAGCTGAGGAGGAAGGGAGTTCTGGATTTCATCTAGTACTGTTTTTAATTTATTTGTATCTGTACATCTATCTCTGAGTTTACAGGACCCTCTGAGTCTTTAAACATTAAGCCAGTGTGTCGGGTAGATTATCGCCAAGGCTCCTTTCTGCTTCAAAGGTTGGATTTAAACCAGAATGCTTTCAGGTGAAAAACTCGCATGACAACATGAAACATTCCACTCATCTTCTCTCTCTAGTCTTCCAAAAATATTTCAATAAAATACCAGGAAAATTCTGCTAGAACATTTTGATGGAGGTCCCCTTCAATTATGCATGAACATAATGATAGTTTCATTTAACTTACGGGTTAAAAAGTTGCTTTGTTTCCTAGAAATTTGCTTAAAGAAGCTGTGTTCACTAACCCTATGGGGGGAAATATGAATACTTGTGACCCACATTTGAGGCTTTTTCCTTAGACAATATAGGCAGTCATTCATTCAGGAGACTTCTTGCTTTGTAGGATATTAATTTATTGTCCACGTGCCCAGCTCCATGCAGTATAAAACGTGGTGCCAGAATTGGTCTTTTTAAATCATAGCATTAATCAGGCAAATGATACACATTTTTCACTTTCCTTTCTCTTGACTCTAACATTAGCCACATAATGGGGAATGATATTGCTACTTCGTATGTTTCCCAAAGTACTGGAAGTTTCTATTTATGGAATTTCCTACTAATAATATATACTATAGGGAGATTATCACCTGAACACCTTCCCAGGGGCCTTTGCAACACAAGTAGCCAGAACATTTCAGTTTTAAACCTAAACACTTCACAAAACAGGATAACTATAACCTGAGAGAAAAGAGAATACCTTTCTTTGATTTCATAACACAGGCAGGACTCAGTGTTTCTCCAGGCATGATCTGTGCTCCTCCAGCGTCAGAAATTCCAGGCATAGTTGTTAAAAATTCAGATTTCTGGCCCTTATCCCAGATGCAAAATCAAAATATTTGAGAAGAGACTAGAAAATATAATTTTATTTTTAAAAATATTTTATTTATTTATTTGACACACAGAGAGAGATCACAAGTAAGCGGAGAGGCAGGCAGAGAGAGAGGAGGAAGCAGGCTCCCTGCTGAGCAGAGAGCCTGATGCGGGACTCGATTCCAGGACCCTGAGATGATGACCTGAGCCGAAGGCTGAGGCTTAACCCCCTGATCCACCCAGGAGCCCAAAAAATATCATTTTAAACAATGCCCAGGTAGCTCGCAGAATAGTGACGCTGCTGAGAGAAGAAAAATAGGAAAGAAAGATCATGGTGGATTGAGTTAGTGAATCTGCACTAAAGCCCAATAAAGAAGAAAACCCAGAGAAAATCTGGCCATCTCTGTGGCTACTGCCATGAGCGTAGCTTAATCCCCTCACCCTCCTCTGTAAAATGGGCAGAAGGTCTTTAGAAGGGCAAAAGGATCTCTACAGATTCGCAGTGCTTTTCGCATCTTTCATGTTGCCTCAGTGCTATCAGGCATTTTCAGAGTGTTCTAGCTATTCTTCATCAAGACTCTTACTTCTCTGATGTGAAGTCCTGTTAGTCTTACTCCTGTTTCATAATGGAGAGAACAGAGGATGAGGGAAGTCAGGTGACTTGCTAGAATTTTCAGCTTTAGTTTCAGAGCATAAACCAAACCCTTGTTTTATGGATCCAAATCTTGTTTTGTAGAATTCAACCAGACTTGGGGATTCAGTATAAGGCTTATGTTTCGGGGGCATTACATATTTAAATTTTATTTTACCACAGAATTTTAAGTTAGTTTTCCTTATAGATGTCCACTTCCCAAACTGGAGTTCTAGGTTTTCAGATTATTGTAGGTGGATCTATGTTGAGAGAGAAGAAGGATGATCATGAGAACTTGGTCCATCAGCCCAAGAATCCATAATACAGTATTAAGAAGGATATCTGAATTAAATGCTTGGTACACATGCATATGATTATCTGGAAGTTGTATTTATGAAAATATGGTAGGAATGTTAAATATGTAGAATAATTCCTGTAACTTCTGGGCTCTTTTTTTTTTTTTTTTTAAAGATCTTATTTTTTAAAGTAATCTCTTTTCCCAACATGGGCCTCAAACTTTTAACCCCAAGATTAAGAGTCCCATACCAACTGAGCCAGCCAGGCACTGCTTCTGTGCTCATTCTTGATTGACAAAATGGGGGTAGGCATTTTGAATGTTAGGTTGTAAATGATAGAAACTGAGTTTAAAGAAACTTAAGTAAAGATGGAGATTTATTGGCTCACATCACTTAAACATCCCTGATTAATTGGCCTCAGATATGCCTGGTTCCAGGAGCTCCCAGAATGGAATCAGAAATCTTTCCCTTGTTTCTAGTTTCCTTTGCTGTTTCTCCTGGTAGTATAAGGAAAGCCATGTCAGCAAGTCAGGCTGATACTCTCCTGCTTGACAAATTGAAAGGAAAGAGAAAATTCTCATTCTCATTATTTCTAGGAATATCCCTAGCCATACCTTGCCAGGAGGATGGAAATATGCAGTAACAAGATCTAGATCAAACATCCACTCCTGTGATCAGAAAGCAGGGACAACCTAGACTACCCACACTTAGAGAGGAAGAAGAAGGGGTGGTTTATGTCAGGAGGGCAGAGATTCCAGATGACCATGGCAAGGGACAAGGGCCTCTGGTATAGAGTCAATGATTGTTCAATATTAGCTTGCCATCTTTAGTATTATCATCATGATTATACTAAAAACACAGTAACCAATGCTACCACAAGTATTACTTTTAGTGTTCTGCTTATATCTTTCGTATAGAAATGTCATTTTAGTGAGAGGTTGGAAAGGATAAGGTTTGGGAGTTGGTTTGTGGATGATAGCTATACTTGGACTGCCGTAATAAGGTCTTCCCCCAGTTGGACAAATTATTACTAGATCTGAAGTCATGTATGTCTTTCAAACCTAGTCTGTCTAGACAGGACTGAAGATTGGCTGGAATTTATGACATTCGGATTCTCTACCTCTTTCCAAATATTTTCTATAATATGAACTCTGGTACATGAAAAGTGTTAGGTTTATGCCAAGAGGATAGAGAAAAAGAGAACATGTAAATGCTTAGACAGCTCCCATGTTTCTGAAACCTTTCCTTTCCTTTTTTTTTTTTTTTTTAAGTCACCACTATTGCATTACAAAGTTGGCATACTTACTTTTTCTCTTTTCAGATGAGGAAACCTCAGAAAGGTCTTGCCTTGGTTTGCTCACTCAGCTACCACGCATTGAGCTTATCCTAAATGGTAAGCAGGAAACCAGAACTACCGACTGGGGTTTTCCACATACACTCCTCCCTGCTAATCCATGGAACACCCAAGGTAAATACGTGTGTATCCTGACACCCAGAAATCTGCTCCTTTTCCCACATCACACTGCCATGAAGAACAAAATTTAGAGACTATTACATGTTAATGAGAATCACTATATTCCTCCCTCGGGAGGTTAGCTCTGTTTATAGCACTTTCTGACAGTTTCCCATAGGCACAAGTTTCTACATTAATCTCCTTAACAAATTGGTTTCAGTTGATTTCTGTGTTTGTTTCTTTCTTTCATCAGGAAACTAATACAGAAAATTAGTCAACAAACGTGTTGTTGAGCTATCAACTCTCTTCTTGCTAGGTGGAGAACCTATCAGGTAGTATATCCCATGGAAATCACATAGGAAAGAGGGCAGCGAAAAGCCCTTGTTTCTGACAGTAGCTGTCCAAAAAGCACGATCAGTTATTAAAAATGTGTCTGCAAAAATAGCACATGCTATAAAAGGATTGCTGGGACTTTTCCTATACCTAGTGTGGGAAATAATTCATAAGATAAGTGTTGTTCTTATGCTATCCCATGCTTGGAATATTAATAATACCTAAAGCTGTGTGCCTGGCTCTGTGCTATTTTTCAGTCTTGGTTTATTTATCCCCACAGAAATCCTATGCATTAGATACTATACTCATCTTGTGAGCTTCATGCCACCTTGCAGATGAGGAAATTAGTGCATATACAGGGTGCATCATTAATTCATGGTCTCGTTTACTAATTATGCAGCAGAGCTGGGGATCAAATCCAGAAAGTTTGTGTCTAGAGCCTGAGCACATCAACCATCCCACAGCTTGCCCCTCTGCCTGAAAAATGGGATGTTTCTACTGTGGTGTCAGTTTCTGCAGCCTTAGTTACATGCAATATTTTAAGCTTTCTTATACTGTGTTAAAATGTTTCACATTAACAAAGGAGGTAAAAGGTAGAGTGTTAGTTTCTTTAAATAGAATTTAAAAGAAACATATTTGGCCGTGATGTTTATCTTAAATGATGTATCTTTTCTGGGCTATAGTTGAGGATTCTGAGAAGCTTTGGTTGAGTTTTAATTTAGGAAGAATTTGGGTGAGTTCAGCAACTGCTCAATCATTTCATTATTGATTCAGCAACTACCTGGGGAGCTTCTACTCTATTATGCATAAATCTTGGTCATGACTGGGGACACAAAGAATCCTAAGTCCTTAAGAAGCTGAAAGTCAGTGAGAAAGTGACAAGGGCTTACCTACCTCATAGAGATACCTGCAAGTACCCACTGGGCCAAGTTTGCAGTCTCCCTGGGTTTAGCAGAGGAGTCATATTTGCCTTACCTTGAAATCTGAACAAGTTACTCTAAAAGAAAAAAATCATTACTGAGGAGGGAGAAGCTAATACAGACGTGTGAAGGTGTTAAGGTTTTTGTTTTTTGTTTTTATTGTTGTTTTGTTTTGTTTTTAAGATGGTAATATCAGGGGCACCTGGGTGGCTCAGTGGGTTAAAGCCTCTGCCTTCGGCTCAGGTCATGGTCTCAGGGTCCTGGGATGGAGCCCCACATCAGGCTCTCTCCTCAGCAGGGAGCCTGCTTCCCTCTCTCTCTCTCTCTCTGCCTGTCTCTCTGCCTACTTGTGATCTCTGTCTATAAAATAAATAAGTAGAATCTTCAAAAAAAAAAAAAGATGGTAATAGCAGTGCTTGGCTGAGGAGTAAGCCTGACGTTTATGGTTTTTTGTTTTTTGTTTTTGTTTTTTTTCCAGTATCCTAAAATCAGCCCACACAGAGCTAGAGACCAGAGTAAAATTGAGGCTAGGAGTTCGTGGTGTCTATTAATGCCCCATTTTAGCAAGCTTTTGTTGAGAGAAAATTAATTCCCACCTTGTGACAGACAAAGAATAGTGAAAATAAAGGCATGTTTAACTAATAGTGAAAAAGTACTGAACAGGAATTCAGTCACTTACTCTTCCCCTCACTAAGGATAAATGTGTTTGTTGTGTGCTGTGATTGCTTTCGATCTGAAGAGAGTAAATTGTCATTTGAGTGTTCATTCCTTGGATCATGAAAAATGTTATTAAATGTTATTTCATGTTATTAAAAACTTAAGGAGAGCAAAAGGGCATTTGTATGTTGGGTTCAGGGAAGAAAACATATCCGCTGAGGGGTTCCTTGGTCTGTCTGTCAAATGGTCATGCTTACAGCGAGCCACCCTCTTCTTTGGTCTCCCATCTTGACAAAGGGCCTCTGGAAATGGTAAATAGAGCCAGGGAACTGATTGGCTGTTGCGTTTTCTTTTTCTTTATTTTACCCCTGTCCCCAATACCCTGACATTCTCCAAAATTCTGCGAAGTTCCTTCATCTAGGTGCTTATAAATTCACAGCTGCTCCCAAGAACAGCTCAGCTGATGACTTGTGCAGCTTGAGCCTTTAAGTCAGCAGCTTCTCAGTTGCCTACTTTTCATCCTATACTTAGTGTCACCTCTTGGTTCATGTGACTGTCATGAGAGAAACTCATCTTCAGACAGGATGTATATGGTTTGGAGCTCATTATAAATGACAGGCCTTGCTGCTGATACCTTATGTATATTGTTCAGACCTCCAACTCAGATCTTTTTTCTTACTACCAAGATCCCTGACACTTGATTATTCATTTTCTCAAATAAGATCTCTGACTCTTGCAGCCTGAATTTCTAAATTTGTTTGGAATGACAATAAGCATACCACCATCCATGCTGTTACCAGACTTGACCTCTTGTCTGTTTTGACACAACTGCTCTTCATTGCTTATGTTCCGACAAGTCAGTGCACATCCTCCTTTGAAATATTTTATCTCATATCAGATCTTGACTGCCTAGGAATGATTCCAAGTGAAAATAATGTGGCAGTTTGTTATAACTTTGTCACATATAGTTGATGTTTAAGGAAGTTGATTTAGCAAGTGAGGGATTGAAAAATGTATGGATGAATGTAAGAAACTAGTAGAAAAGAACTGGAATAAAATCAACAGTAAGAAACAAATCAAAATTGCTGGAAAAAGAGAAAAGGAAATAAAAAAACAAACAAGAAAGTGCCATTAAAAAAATCACAGAGTAAAAAAGTGACAGTACTGATAAACCTCTGATAGGAAATTCATGCAGATATGAAAACTGGGAGTTACATTTTCTAATGTTATTGTTTGGCTAAAGTTAGGTTTTGAGTGATTTTTTTTTTTAACTGATCCCCCAGGAGATTCTTATAGACACCAAAGTTTGAGACTTTTTTGGAGGTATAATTGACAGAACATTATATTAGTTTCAGGTGTACAACAGAATGATTCGATATTTGTATATATTTCAAAGTGATCACCACAATAAGTCTACCTAACATCTATCGCCACACATAGTTACAATCTCTTTTTCTTTGATGACTTTTAAGATTTATTCTCTTAGTAACTTTAAAATATGCAATATGGTATATCCATACAAACATGTGTTCCTAATCCCAGAATCAGGAGTTCTAAGTAATCCTGTCAATATTCTGCTCTCAATCTGCTGAATGATCTTGAGCAAATCAACTCAATATTGCTTTTTTAGATACAGTCCACATTTTTTAAACATGGTTTATGATATTTATATTGTCTGACCCACCAGCCATATAGAATTACATGTGGTTTCTGGAATATACCATTCTATCCTGTGCTGCCATGTTTTATAAACAGGAAGTGTGGGCTTTTTTTTTTTTCTTATTTTTTATGTTGTTTTGTTTTACCTGAACCCTCTTTTTGATCTGCCTCATTAACTCCTCATTGTCTTTAAAAGCAACTTAGATATCACCAATTCTTTTAGTGCTATAGTCCTCAAACTGTAGTTGTAAACGTTGAGGATTCCAGATTAATTTAGAAAAGACAGAGGCTGGTCTCTTGGGTGACTTTATTAATGTTTAGAAACATCCTTGCCTCATGAAAGGATGGACAGGTAATACAATGTCCCATGCTGGCTGAAGAAAGACATTAATGAAGAGGTTATAAATAATCTCTTTGCCCATTTTTCCTATGTCATACCCATTTGCCTTCCATCACCATGGCAACCTGCCTCCCAGGTTGAGCAGCTCATCCTAACAAAAGAGACAGGAAGGATGGACTCTGGTAATTGCCATTTCCTGTTATTTTTGACCCCAATGAAGTCATACCCACCAATCTCAGTGTTATTTTAACTCATTGTGCTCACCACTCAACCAAAAATCCTTCAGTTTTTACAGATAGAAGAAGGATTCACTATTTTTTTTTATCATTCCTTTGAGATTTTGTGTAATTTTTGTTTGTTTGTTTGTTTTGCTGGAAACACTCTTTCCCCTTTAATCTTTCCTGGACTGACTGATACAGTAGAACCTCGGAAGGTGAGATCCATAAAACTGACTTTTAAAAGCTTAAAGCTAGTGTTAAGAAAAGACACAACTAGATTCCTAAGAGGAAGAAGCGGCTTGTCAAGACAAATACCTACCTCATCATGGCAGAGAGGAAAGGAGAAGTTGATTCTCTGAATTATGAGCTCATTGTGTACACCCACATCTGATGCTGGGTAACAAAATTGTTAATGAAAAGGACAGCTTTTCTTCCCATTAGAGAGATGCAAGTCAATATGTAAAGACCTCATCATCCTTTAGGATGGGAGGGAAAGAGATTTAGGAAGTGCAATAGACCTTAATTTGTGTTGCACATTAGAATCATTCTGAAGGTTATAATAATATCAATGCCTTGGTCCACATTACCAAAGATTGACTTATTTGGCCAAAATTATGGCATGTTTCAAGAATATTGTGTGTACTCAGTATGTCATATAGATTATGTAACCTTTTTGTGCCCTAGCTTCCTTGTTTGTAAAATAGTGATTATGACAATATATCTTATTGGGTAATTGTAAGAAATAAAGTAATCTACATAAAGTCTTAGAATAGTGCTTGAAACAGAAAAACCATTCTTGTAACAATGTTACACATTGTTATTCATATTATTATTAATATGTTTTCCACTTTTCCACTTGTTGAAATAATCCATTAGAGAGGGGGTTGGCATTGTAGGCTTAGTACATACTTCAGTTCAAGTTTAGTTTCATCTTTCAGAGAGAACATTAAGGGTTTTGAAAGTGGGGACATTGGCTTACTCATCCCAATACTCTAGTGCCTAGTCCAGTGTGTAAAGAGGGAGATGCTCAGTAAATAAAAATCAGACAAATGGATAGGCCAACAAACCAAGGCATATCTATCACCAAACAGTTATTTTAAATAATATCAGAATAGAACCTGGATAAGGCTGTCATTTTAGCTGGAAAGAAAGGAATCTACTAGAATCGAAACTAAGACATAGTTAAAGCTGCGTTCCAGCACCCTGTTGGAGACATGATCAAAGATAAGAGCTATACTGTGTTTCATGATCTTAGAAAGAAAAAGGCATTGCTATAACATCACAGGAATGGATACGATGGTGGTACAAGTGTAAGAATAAGTAAACCCAGATAAAAAGGATGGTCTACTCTGGAATTAAATGAAAGGAAAATTCAAAAGCTGGCCAACAGATATTTTACTATAAATAAACAAATAAATAAATGTTAAAAAAACATTAGGAATGAGAGAGCTAGTACTCTACGCTTTCATAATTATGGGCAAGCAAACAGGTCAGATAGACAAAGGCCTAGCTAGACAAAAACAAAGAGCTTACTTGGTCTACTTAAAATAGGAAAACAGAGTTTTGACTTAGCAATGTGGATAACTGATAGATACAGAAAATGGCACAGAAAAAAACTATAGTAAAACATTAGGAAATAATAAAATTATAATAAATAATAATATATAACTTATAATTCACATACTTATCACTATTTGAATTTTAATAATTTATAATAATAATAGTAAAATTCTCAGATTCGAATTCCCAGAACAAATTGGTTTAAATTCTAATCCTAACACTTTCTTAGAGTGATAGTACATTGATTCCTAATTTTTAAAATAGGAAACAGCAAACATTGATGCACATTATCATATTTAGTCATCATAATATGTTAACATGTTTATTTCAGTGCCTTAAATACTCTCAGTGCATAAAATCATTTCTAAGCTATTGCAAGATTTGCATGTATTTAATGTTTTTTTCATAAAAAGATAATTTTTTGAGAATATAAAGAACCTTTCAAGGATCGAAGCTGTTCAGAACTTAAAGAGCTATTATGGGTTGTATTAACCTTATGTTTCCGACATTTGAGATATCCAAGGAAATTTGCAATAAAAAGTATTCCTGTCTCACTAACAATAAGCCTTATAATATTAATAATAAAATTTTTAGAAGTGACTTTAGACCAAGAGATACTTTCCGTACTTTATTACATGGCAAGTGGAGTAGAGGGATCATTTTAAGTAAATTATGGAATCCCTCCTCAGACATTAGAATTCTAAATATTATCTCCAACCACACGTAAGTTCTTAACAACTCAATATCACATTATACAAGGTACATAAATAAGTCTATAAAGCAGAGGCAGGGCTGTGAATCGCCAGGTTTACACACTTCACAGCACTCACCATAACACATACCCTCCCCAATGTCGAGTCATAGACCTGTACCCCTGGGGATAAAAGTACATTATATGTTTATAAAAAATAAAAAATAAAAAAATATAAATTAAAAAAATAAAAAAAAAAACAGAGGCAGGGAAACTTTGTAAAACGTGTCATATAATAAATATGGCTCAGTGGGCCATAATGTCTCAAGTACTCAATTCTGCCATTGTAGGGTGAAAGCAACTACAGGGAATGGATATGGCAGTGTTTTAATAAAACTCTATTCACAAAAACAAGCAGTCAGCATAATTTGACTATTGACCCTTATTATGAACCTGTGTGCTCTTGACAGCTAATACATCTTCTTTTTCAGACTTAGAAGCCTCCTTCAAGAAGAGGAGATGTGAATTTAAAATTGAAAAACTCAAGGAGCACTGGGTGTTGAGCACAAATGATGAATCATGGAGCACTACATCAGGAACTAATGAAATACTACATGGTGACTAACATAACATAATAAAAATAAATAAATGAATAAGAAAGACTTAGCAAGCCTTTTTGTCCTAGGTCATCTGTCTAGTAAATGTATATCATGGAGCAAGAAACACAACTTTTCTGAGCCTCAGTTTTCTTTATTTAAAAAATTGTAATAATCTTTTCTGCCTTGAAATTGTTGCAGAGATCAAATGGACAGTGCAAATGAAAGAGAAAATTATAAATGGCAAGGTGCTATATAAATCTAGATTTCTTTGGTAGCCATGGCAGCTATGGTAGTGATCTCAGCAGATATGGAAACATGACACAAAATCTCCCTGATTTCCTATATGTTCAAAGAGAAAAGAAAGAAATAACCTCATTCTGATCATATCCCTATAATGGCTTGATCATTGAGAGCGGCAGACCTTTGAGGAGATAACATTCAACAAAACAAATCCTCCCTGTAAAAAAAAAAAAAAAGAATCTAATGACTTCACATAATTCTTAGGTACCAGTGTATTCAAGGATATATATATATATATATATCCATCCTTTATTTATTTTTTCATTTTCTGTTATAAAAGGTACTTCAAAAAAATCAAATAATCCAAGAGCTGGTGAATGAGCTGTGAGCTTTAAATTAAATCTTTCTGAGTAAATAGCTAACTACTTTCTGTTAGCAAAGCCAATTTAGTAAATTCTGAGTATATGCTTTCATGGGTATGCTTTCAAGCAAGCGTTCGGACTGCTTTCATGGGTATGATGGTTGCTATTTGGCAGAAGAAGAGAAAAGCCAAGTATATGAATTATGATGACATTCTAGGTACAGATCTTGACATTCAAGCTTGAGAAAAAAATAAAAGGAAGGCAGCCAATAGGCCATGTGAAATCAAGTCTAACAAATAATTCACTATGGAACACTTGAAGAGGAAAGCATTCCAAATATTTAGTGTTTCTAAATCAAATCTAATTTAGCTCTGGTCTTTAATTGCCAAAGATGGATCAAAGTTTAGTACCAGTTTGGTTTGTTTTTTCCTTTCTTAAATAATGTCTTTTAGCTGAAATTTATTTAGAACATTGTGATATTGTTCCATAATCCCAAAATACTTATTTTATTTTATTTTTTTTAAGAATTTATTTATTTGACAGAGAAAGATCACAAGTAGTCAAAGAGGCAGGCAGAGAGAGAAAGGAGGAAGCAGGCTCCCTGCTGAGCAGAGAGCCCGATGTGGGACTCGATCCCAGGACCCTGAGATCATGACCTGAGCTGAAGGCAGTGGCTTAACCCACTGAGTCACCCAGTGCCCCCCAAAATACTAATTTTATTTAAGAAGATTATTAGCAATGAAAAAGAAATATAGCCTTATTTATAATAAGAAAGCATAGTTATAATAAAAACTCCATAGTGATTAAGAGGTCAGAATTTGTTGAGTTCCAATCTTAACCTTGATGCATTTACTGGCTTTGTGATGCCAGAAAGATTTTTTGGGGGTGGAGGGGCAGTAAAGATTTTATTTATTTATTTGACAGAGAGAGAGAAAGATCACAAGTTGGCAGTGCAGCAGGCAGAGAGAGAAGGGGAAGCAGGATCCCTGCTGAGCAGAGAGCCTGATGTGATACAAGGCTTGACACAGGACCCTGAGTTCATGACCTGAGCCAAAGGCAGAGGCCTAACCCTCAGAGCCACCCAGGCACCCTGCTAGAAAGATTTTTAGCATTTGTAGTACTGTGCTTCCTCTCTGTATAAATATAAAACTACAGATATTTGTTGGTATATAGTAATTTTTTACAACATGTTGGATATCATTTCAACTTTTATCTCTACCTGACATTTCATGAAAAATTCAAATAGATCTATTTTCATCTACTATTATTTAAGAGTTCTAAAGAAAACAAATTCATTTTTGTTACCTCTTTTCAGACAAATAGAAACAGAAGTAGAGCAAGTTCCCTAGTGCTAGTACTTTATTTGGAAGGTGCTAACCCAGGGCAGTGAGAGTGAGATAAAAGAGAAGGGAGACAGAGAAGGATGGGAGTCAGTACCAGGTAATGTGTTATCTTCTGCCCACTACGTCATAACAACCCATACAAAATAAAAATGGAGGTCACAGGGACAGCTTCAAGGTATGTCTTAAGTGGTAGAAAGATGTCATGCCTAGCTAGGAGCAGATTATTGGAAGTGGGAGGGGAGAATAAATTGATCTGGCCATTTCCCTCATATTCCCTTTCTCACATGGGTCAGTCTTTGCTCCATGGGAAGGAAATGCCCTCTTTCAAGGCTAGTCTTCCCTAAACACCTTCCTCTTCCAAATTATTTTGATGAAATTCCAAGTATCATCTTCTACCATTTGTAAACATTTTAGTTACCTCTCTAAAGTTAAGACTATTTTTAAAATTTACTTTGAATATATCTGGTTCTGGCTATGCAAAAATATTATATAAGAACAACTATAAAATCTGAACACAATATATAAAATAACTGTTTAAAATCATTGAAAAGCAATTAACATGGAAGGAAAGAACATTTATTCCAGACATTTTTCTGAGGGTATATTGCAAACCATAGTATAGAACCCAAGGAAGAGCAGCAGTTATAATGAGTTTGAAGTTCAAGGCTGTTAGAGTTGCTAAGAACAGAGGAAATAACAGAGGAGGACTAATACCTACATACTCATTACCATTAAGCTAGTATTTTATTCTTAATTACGTATGTTCCAGAATATGGGTCTAAGAAATCCAGTAACAAAATCAAGAAAACCCAACAGTTCATGATGCTGAAGAGTACTGAGCAGAGACTTGCAACTGGTGTGCAGTGCTAGGGAAAGAGTTTGGAATTCAAGCTCCATCAAAGCATAAAAGCAATGGCAAAAACACAGGCACTTAATTTAGAGCCAAGAAAGACTACACCCTAGAGTAAAGACCCCAGTCTCAGAGGGAGACTCATACCCTAAATTTAAGTACAAAACTGATTTGGAACAGAACTAATTAGCCTAACACCAAGCTTTATATAGGACCAGACTAGTCCAATGATGCTCTATATGTTTCCAGAAGAAAACATAACAACTTGGGATGGATTGTGTCCTCTAGAGCTTCTTTAATTTTTATTTTCCGTTTCTGACAACCAATATAAATATATGAGGCATGATAAGAAAAAGAATGAAATGATTGAAAACTGAGAGAATAGGTAACAGAACTAGAACTACAGATGGTTCAGATATTGGTGTCAATAGACGAACATCTTTTTAAAAAAAATGTCTATGATTGATATAAGCAAGAACATATATCAACAAGTAAACTAAAGAGAGCTCTTTTTATTTTAAAAAGAGAGCATTTTAGAACTAAGGAATTATAATATCAGGAATGAGGTGTCATTGGATGGGTTGAGATAACAAGATACTGATTCTTACAGAGAATCAGTGAACTGAAAGAGAGGTCAGCAGAAGGTATCCAAACTGAAAGAAAAATAACGAAATAATGGGGAAAATATATATGCACAGACACACACATACATATTTGAATCTGTTGTTCAAAAAGACTGCAGAAAATGGAGCAGTTGCAGTATATGTAGAGATATTAGTTAAGAATTTTCTAAAACACATGAAAGACATCAAATTATTTTCAAGATAATCTGTGAATCCCAAGCAAAGATAAATGTAGAGAAAAGCATACTGAAATTTATACTAGCACAAGAACAAACTTCTGAAAATTACTTAGATGTCAATGACCATGTCTGACACATACATGACTTTCAATAATTATTTATCAAACCAATAACTAGATTCAATTCTGTGACATTCTCCTACAAAATAAGAGAGGGAAGAGGGGGAGGAGAGGCAGGAGGAGAGTCAGGTTTTTGCATTCTTTGGCTCTGAAAGGAGACTAAATCCGCTTCTGTGGTACAAGTTTGGGCCCATGGAGGCAATGTAGATGTTTTGTACAAGAAGAGAGGTGACAGAGCTATTATTGGAGGGGACTGAAGTAGCCCTCAAGGTAAATCTTTAAGTCTGGGAATACAGAGAGTACTGTTGTCTTGGGAAGTGGAAGGGCCTGTGCCCTTTTTACTCATGATGTCCCTCTTCCCAAGACTTCTGCACTGAACAATGAGGAAGTGCATGCCATCTACAGAGCTGCTCTGTATCAAGCAGACCATGACAGTTTGGTCAGAGTATCTTGATGGTCACAAGCAGCCCCCAGCCAAAGGCACTTCCTCTTTGTTTCCTTGAGCTGTAAGTATGGAGAATGGTTGCAAGTCAAGTAAGGAAGCAGATGGCATCAAAATTAATGAAAAGAAATAATGACTATCTACTTACACTCTTACAGCATGAGCTCTACAATATTTATTAAATTTCAAAAAAAACCAGTAAAATATGTTCACAGTACAATACTTTCCATAAAGAAAGGTGAGGGAATATAAGGTTTGCATTTTGTTAGGGTGAGGGGTGGTATTTATAAATAGATAACTTACTAGCTTCATCATTGGAGGGACAATGAGGGAAAAATCAAGCAGGAGAAGGATAAAGAGTGTGCTGTGATTTTGGATATAGGGGTCGAAGAAAGCTCTCTGAGGTTGTGGCATTAGAGCAGCCCCCTGGACTGAGGTGTCTAACGGTATTTCTGGACCAAGGCCTCCTGGGTATATTTAGGGTTCAGTGAGGGAAGGGAATAAGCAAAGGGTCAAGTGGAAAAAGATGAGGTTGGAAAGATAGCCATGGATCAGATCACTTAGGGCCTCATGGGTCAGGGAAAACATTTGCATTTTATTCTAAATGTGATTGGAACCATCCATTGGAGGGTTTTGAGCAGGACAGGGACATGAACTAATTCAAGTTATGAAAAGATCCCTCTGGCTTCTGAATAGAAAAGAATCCACAATGCCTATGGCTGTAAGCAGTGCCCCAGACTGGAAGCTACTGCAGTTTCCACAGGGGACATGATGCTGGCTCCAGAGGAGAGGCCCTCGTTGAAGTCAAGGTGTCATACAGTTGCGCCTTGAAGATGGAGCTGATGAAGTGCAGTGTGAGAAAAGAAGGACCAAAGAGGAAACCATTGTTCAAATTATTGATTTATTTATCTACCTATCTAGTTGTTTATTTTGCTGGAGGTAAGATAGCTGGGTAAATGCAGATTTCTTTTATTGAGATGGGAGCAGGAGCGCAGGAGAAGCAAGAATGAAAAAATCAAGGATAACAAGGAAAACAATATTCATTTTGTTTATTCATACTGAGTATCATTCTGCAAGAAAAAAAAAAAAAAACACAACTCCAATGAGGTGGTTTGTCTTGTTTTGTTTTGTTTGCTGGTTTTTTTTTTTTTTTTTTGGTCTGAAAGTACTGTGACAATATAACCCTTTTATTGTAATTATGTAACATTTTGAAAAATATACAGCCTTCTCAATGCTACACAATTTTTAAAAGTTGTTAATTAGCTCATTCTACCACTGTCTGACAGCCTTTTTCAACTTCTCTCAATTTCTCTAGCAAGTTTTAAAAGTTGAATAGTGTAAGTTCTTTAAAGCATTTCAATAAGACATTCAGGGCAGGCTTTTATTTTTGGAAAATTATTGCCCTATTTAAAAAAAAAGAATGAAAGCAGTAGTTTAAATTATTTTCATTTGTTTGCACTGTTTGTTTTTAGATGACTTATCAGAAATATTGCATCTGCATCCTTGGATAAGGTATTTTTCAGTTCAGTTTGATAGTCTAAAAGCAATTAGAAGCATTCACAGAAACACAAATTCAGCTCTTCCCTACCCCATACACATGTGTATTGACTGTAAAGTCCTCACTGTCCTCCAAAATGGTTATATTTCCTTTTAACCTGGTTTGAAAACCTATTTTAAGTTACAGCCCTCTCAAGATTTTCTGCGAAGAATGGAATTGAAGTATTGATCAGGAAAGAGATATCATAATACTAAGGTGACAAATGACCTCAAGGTGTGTAACTTAACACAATAGTATTAACAATTCTCTAATAAATAACTCTGATAAAAAGCCTGTTTCAGTTCCTGGAAATTCCTGGACAATTTCCTTTTGTGTGGTTACTTGAGAATCTATGTTTTTCCATGCTATGTTTCCTCCATCTCAACACAAACTCCTCCAAACCCTGTTGACAGGAAGATAGAGAGATTGCAAATACCTGTTGTACCAGCTATTACTTACTGTGGCCTGGAAGTGACAACTATCTCTTCTGCTTATAATTCACTGTCCGCACAAATCCTAGTGACTAATACACAGCAATCCCTTGTTTTTCTCACCATACTCAATTTGAACAGGACTTGAAAGGACTTGAAGGGACTGTCTATACAATGTGAGCCCAAGCTAGAGAATCCACTCCCAACATAGCTCACATCCATGGCTTACAAGGGTATGTATGTTCATTGCTACCAACCAGAGTATCTCTTTACATGGACCTCTCCACACATGGACTTCCCTACAGCATGGCAGGCAGGTTCCAAGAATCAGTACTTCAAAGGACAGAAAATGAATGCTGCATTGTCTTAAGACTTGGATGCAAAGCTGACAAGGTATGACTTCTATGCTACTCCATTAGGCACAGTGATTGTGCAGATCTCCCAGAGCCAAGAAAGAGGATATAAGCCCCAATTCTTTTGCTTTTTATTTTTTTATTAACATACAGTGTCCATAACCCAACCACCCTATCCCTCCCCCCCACCCCTCCCCCCGCATCCCTCAGTTTGTTTCCTGATATTAAGAGTCTCTTATGGTTTGTCTCCCTCCCTGGTCCTAACTTGTTTCATTTTTTTTCCCCTCCCTACTCCCCACAACCCCCTGCCCTGCCTCTCAAATTCCTCATTTCAGAGAGATCATATGATAATTATCTTTCTTTGATTAACTTATTTCAGTTAGGATAATACCCTCTAGTTCCATCTACATTATTGCAAATGGCAAGATTTTTTTTTGATGGCTGCCTAGTATTCCATTATATATATATATATATGTATATGTATGTATATATATGTATATATGTATATGTATGTATATATATGTATGTGTGTGTGTGTATCACATCTTCTTTATCAATTCATCTATGGATGGACATCTAGATTCTTTCCATAGTTTGGCTATTTGGATGCACGTGCCCCTTTGGATCACTACATTTGTATCTTTAGGGTAAATACCCAGTAGTGCAATTGCTGGATCATAGGGTAGCTCTATTTTCAACTTTGTGAGGAAACTCTATACTGTTTTCCAGAGTGGCTGCATCAGCTTGCATTCCCACCAACAGTGTAGGAGGGTTCCCCTTTCTTCACATCCTCATCAACATCTGTCATTTCCTGACTTGTTAATTTTAGCCATTCTGACTGGTGTGAGGTGGTATCTCACTGTGGTTTTGATTTGTATTTTACTGATGTTGAGTGATGTTGAGCACTTTTTCATGTGTCTGCTAGCCATTTGAATGTCTTCTTTGCAGAAATGTCTGTTCATGTCTTGCGCATTTCTTGATTGGATTATTTGTTCTTTGGGTGTTGAGTTTGCTAAGTTCTTTATAGATTTTGGATACTAGCCTTTTTTTATCTGATAGGTCATTTGCAAATATCTTCTCCCATTCTGTCAGTTGTCTTTTGGTTTTGTTGAGTATTTCCTTTGCTGTGCAAAAGCTTTTGATCTTGGTGAAGTCCCAATAGTTCACTTTTGCCCTTGCTTCCCTTGCCTTTTGGCAATGTTTCTAGGAGGAAGTTGCTGTGGCTGAGGTCAAAGAGGTGGCTGCCTGTGTTCTTCTCAAGGATTTTGATGAATTCCTGTCTCCCATTGAGGTATTTCATCCACTTGGAGTCTATTTTTGTGTGTGGTGTAAGGAAATGGTCCAGTTTTATTCTTCTGTGTGTAGCCCCCAATTCTTAGTGAGCAGAAAGTCAAATGCATCACCACAATAAATGTATATTTCAAGAAGAGTTTTCATGTCTCTAGAGACAAGGATGATTCAAGATGATTACATGAGACCCCTTTTATTTGATGTGCATTTATTAAGCAGCTGTTAAACATAAAACCATTTGCCAAATTTTTTAATAAAGACCTATTCAGTCATGAAAATAACACTTCTGTAAATACCTTCTGGAAATACTAGAGACAAAGAAACTTTTGGTGGGGGTGGGAATAGTGCATTAGGAATCATCAAATAAGCCTCCAGGAGAAAGTGGCACTTAACATAAATGAAAAAAAAATGTTTGAGATTCAAGAAACTAAAGTCAAGTGTGAAGTATTTCATTTGGAATGAATATGTCAATAAAGAATAAAATTGGTAAAATGGGTTCAAGTTAACTAATGGGAATGAGTCAGATCTGACAATCATTTAAAACACATAATGTTTATACCAGAGTTAAAAAATGGAGATATACTTTGGAGAGACTCACATGGTAGATTAAAGATATTTTCCTTGATTTACTTTGTTGACTTTGTAAATTTTCAAATGATTTTGAAGAATATATGGATGAAAGTGATAACACTAAGAAAAAGTTGCCTCTCTTGTGAGGAGGCCTAATTTCTTCTCATCCCTTTAGCTCTGACTGATGTTACATTGCAACCTCTATTTTTGGAAGTTTGCTTGTTTTCCCCGGTATGCTCAGAGCTGAGTCTTCTTGCTAGAATGAAGAATTTCAACTTTGATTCTAAAGAAGAGTAAAATTCCTACTAAATATTTAAATAAATCCTTGTTTTCTTGATTTGATGAAATTATAAATATGTGTCATACATTAGAATAGCTTATCTTACATATTTTTGTCTGTTTAAAGAAATGACTCAACAAAGTTATTTATAAGATTCATATGGTTTATAGAAAAGAAATGCAGTGTTTCCTTGGTCATTGTCTCTTTAGAAGCTGACAAAGTATGTAGATGATGAATTTGCATTGTTAATTTTTTTCTGCCCCCTGAAATCTAAATTCAAACTCAACTGACTTATTATCTTCTCTCAGTCATCATAAAGGCATCTTCACTTTTTTTTTTTTTAAGATTTTATTTATATATTTGACAGACAGAGATCACAAGTAGGCAGAGAGGCAGGCAGAGAGAGAGAGAGGAGGAAGCAGGTTTCCTGTTGAGCAGAGAGCCTGATGTGGGGCTCGATTCCAGGACCCTGAGATCATGACCTGAGCTGAAGGCAGAGGCTTAACCCACTGAGCCACTCAGGCGCCCCAAGGCATCTTCACTTAACGTGTCCAAAATCACGGCCAAGATCTTTGACTAAACTTTGGTTCTTTTTCAGGATAGTAAGGTTTAAATGGTAGCCATTTTTGGTTACCCCCCCAAACAGATGTCTATGTTTCAATTTCCAGAACCCATGAATGAAAGCATATTTGGAAAATTTGCAGATGTAATTAATTGAAGGATCTAGAGATGAGATCATACAGGATTATCTGGCCCAATCTAGATAATCCAATGACAAGTGACTTCATAAAACATCAGAAGGTGAAAAGACAGGGGCACCTGCATGGCTCAGTCAGTTAACCATCTACCTTCATCTCAGGTCATGATCCCGGGGTCATGGGATCAAGCCCTGCATCGGGCTCCCTACTCAGCAGAGAGTCTGCTTCTCCTTCTTCCTCTGCCTGCTGCTCTGCCTACTTGTGCTCCCTCTTTGTCAAATAAATAAAATCTTAAAAAAAAAAAAAAAAGACACACGTTGTATCTTTAAAAAAAAAAAAAAAGGAGAGGAAAAGACTGTGAAGATGGGAGGCAAAATTATAATTGTGCTAGCACAAGCCAAGGAATACCTGGAGTCACCAGAAACAAGAAAGGATTCTCTCCTAGAGACTTTGCAGGGAGTGTTCCTGACACCTTGATTTTGGAACTCTGGTCTCCAGAACTATGAGAAAGTAAATTTCTGTTACTTTAAGGTAACAGATTTTGATTATTAGATTTTGATTATTTGTTATCACAGTCCTAGGATATTAATACACCCTGCCATTCCTATCTCAGTAAATGTCCCAAGTAGTCAAAATGTGTATACTGCCTAACACACATCCCCTTATATAATGTAGTACAATGTAGTGCAGCACTAAGTCCTTTTGATTTACCTTCTATATAGCTTTAGATCTGTCCACTTTTCTCTGTCTCCACAGTTAATGAACTGGACCTCACACCTGGAATACGACAGTAGTTTCATAAGTGATTACTCGACTCTGCTGTCTAGCCCTACCAGGTTTTTCTGCACACAGCAGGGTTACTTGTCTGAAAAACAGATTTGACCACACCATCCTCCTTGTCCCTGTGGAAGCCGTCAATAATCTGTTGCATTTTAAGAGCAAAACAAAACTCCTTACTGTAGTCTACAATATTTGGCTTGAACTTGCCTTTAATTTTTTTTCTAGTTTTGTTGCTTTTTCATCAGTAGACTTTTTTGGGGGGGCAGTTTTAGGTTTATAGAAAAATTAGTCAGAAAGTATAGAGACTTAGTTACTATATACCCTTTTGTGCCTCCCAAACCTGCACATAATTTCCTCTATTACTGACATCTTAGGGTAGAACACTTTTCACAATTGAAGCAATAGTGGTACATTATTATTAACATTATTATTAAGTGAAGTCCATAGTTTATATTAGGGTTTGATTTTTGTGTTACACAGTTCTGTGAATTTTGACAAATGTATAATGTCATGTATCCACAATTATAGTATCATACAGAATAGTTTCACTGTACACCTACTGATTCCTCCCCTCTCTGAACCCCTGGCAACCACTGATCTCTACTGTATTCATAGTTTTGTTTTTCCCTGATTATCATATACTTGGAATTATACAGTATGTAGTTTTTTTTAAAGATTGATTTCTTTCACTTAGAAATATGTATTTAAGGTTTCTACTCGTTTGCCTGTGTGTTTGTGCATGTGTTTATATATATGATTTGATAGCTTATTTCATTTTACTGCTGAATAACTTTCCATTAGAGGATGTACCAAAGTTGATTTATTCATTCACCTATTGAGAACATCTTGATTGCTTCCAACTGGGGGCAAATATGAATAAATTTTTTTCAATTCAAAACTATATAATGTTTCTGTTTAAAGTTATGCAATACTTAGCATCCTTATTAATAGATGCTCTATATCTGTGCAAGAGAAGTTAATATAGGCACCCCAGGGAAGTTCCCCACATTGCCATGCCAATCCAACCCTAGAGCCTTAAAATCACAGAGCTCACAAATAAATACATCACCTTAGTTTGGCATGATCAGTAATTGGATTTTTTTCCCTAAGTTGAATATATGTGCAATGTGACTTCCCTTTTAAAGGTTAATGGAGTTTTGCTTTTTTTACCAAAACCCCATCAATAATTTGGAGTATGTTTTATTTGTAGATTTAATGCATTAAAATTCTCAATTTCTATATGAGTGTGCATGTTTATCTATATGTGTGGGGATTTGTTTTTCCCTCAGGCATTTTTTGAGAGCTGTAAACATTCCCTACTACTGAAAGGAAGTCTTAAATAGCAATGATTGGAGATTTATTAAGTAGAAAAATGATTAACATCAATCAGGCTTAATATATGCAGTTGAATAAACCAATTTCTTCCCTTTAATTAGCAAAGTATAAAGGAAACATCTCCAAAGTAGAGTGGTTAGTATGTATGTAAATTTAGGAGATTTTCTTCCTCATTAGAGTGGGGAAGAGATTTTTCAGCAAAAGTTAATCATGGATTTGGTTCCATTGTGTTGACTTTGCCTACTGGCTCTTAAAAGGTTGGGGCTGCAGAACCAAATAATGTCTAACATTACATGTAAGCCAAATGATTTGTGACATTGTTCTTACTTTCTCTGTGAGAGGTACGCAGAGATTTATTTGGTGAGACCTAAATAGAATACTCATGTTGAACTGTGGGCTCAAAAGTTGGTTCATAATGCCCTTCCTATTCCCCGCCCCCTTATCTTCCAAAGCCTTAGAAATTACATAACTAAACTACCTTATTTCTAGATCTTTATTTCTTAACTCACTTCTTATAACAGGTTGTTATGATCACACTTGCTATAAAATGTTACGCTTGAAATGCAGAATAATGTTCCCATGCACATCATTATTCCAATGATCAAATGTCAACCTAAATTATGTTGGCACAAGATAAAGTCAGGAAGCAGATGAGTTTTGGTATTTTCTTTTCCTAAAATAATTCTATAACTTCAGATGCCGATTATCTTTTGACAGTGTTGCTTATTTATTATTTATATCAATGAAACAGAGTAGAGATGGTTGAAAATCCGTTGCCTCTTGAAGGCTCTTAATAGATAGTGGCAGTACGTTGGGCTTCTTTCCTACCTTTGCTTATATTCATATGAGCAGATTAGGACTGAAACAAAGGTCTGAAGATACTTTTAATCTTTTCAACAAAATGAAGGCTGAAGAAAAAGCTCCGTGTCTGGTGCTCTTTGCTTTGATCTGAAGACTAAAGCTGTCTCCTTTTTGTGGGTCACTGCAGCTATTCATGCAATTTTATTAACCATAATGACACTTTTTCTGATACTGTTTCTTTCATCTAAACGTCTCAGAAGATTTTACAAGCAGGAGTTTTTGAATTTTACACGAAGTACTTTATTGTAAAACTTGGGATTCTGTATTCATTCTACAGTCAGCTACTACTAGAGGGGATGAGGATGAGAATTCGGGGAAGGGGTCCTCATGATGTACCCCCATCAGGGAATCTCAAACTCTCAGGGGTCCTTGAAGTCCCTGTCAGTGACCTTTGTTACTTTCCAGTCTTGCATCTTTTCCCCCCTCATCTTCCTTCATCTTTTCCTTTACTTACAAATTTTAAACATGTATACAAAATAAATGCAAACAAAGATAAAAATCTTGGGGTGTCTGGGTGGCTCAATAGGTTGTGTCTGCCCTTGGCTTAGGTTGTGCTACCTGAGTCCTGGGATGGAGCCTGCTTTTCCCTCTCCCTCTGCACCTCACCCTCCTATGCTCTCTCTTGCTACCTCTCTCTGTCAAAAAAAATAAAGAAAATTTTAAAAAAGATAAAAATCACATGAAATTCAAATTATGCCAATAATTAAATGTGATAGATGATCTTATTTGGCTGAAAAAAATTGCCCATGTTGAGGATAATAGAAATATAGAAACTCAAGTCTGTTTTGGTACTTAATTTATTTTTGTGTTCTATCTTAAACAGTGGTGTCGCTTGTCTACATAATGGGTTGAATAGAACATTATGAATAACTTTAAGGTTCTGTTAGCTAGGTTGAGGATGGATATGCATACTCATATTTAACCCAAACTCTGCCACTGACCAGTACTTAAGTACCACTTGATACTGATAGGTAATAATTCTGTACAGTGCTCTTATTTAATTGAAGATATGGTTAATGTTAAGGGCTATTAAAATTCAAATTAAATTAATGCCCAGTCTAATTAATGAGTGAATTAGAGACAGAAAATTTCTTCTTTGTGTATTTGATACCACATTTTTAAAAATTAATAATCTGTAGTAAGTTGGTACAGAGCTAAAACCAATTCAGTATATCTACTGCTATGTGAATATATACTCAGCATACCTAACTATTGTGGTTTGACTCCATTTTCCCATTGCTTTTCCTTGTTTCAAATTACGATGACATAAAGTCCACTGTAAACATAAATGCAAAGATAAGCTGTATGTGGCCATTGAGACCAGGGATTAATTCATTTTTGTGAAGGGCCGGGTAATAAGTATTTTAGGCTTTGAAGGTGATATAGCTGTCTTGTAACTTAACTCAGTTTTGCCATGATAGCCCCAAAGCAACCACAGACAGTATACTTTAAAAAATGGTTATGACTATGTTCTACCTAAACTTACTGACCTGTGGCTATAGTTTGCAAGCCTCTAATCTAGATATCATGGTATTCAATATGATACCAACTGAACATGTATCTTGACATTGCATTTAATTTAATTAAAATAAATATTATTTTTGTTTCTCTGTTGTTCTTTTTTAAAGATTATTTATTTTAGAGAGAAAGAGAGAGTCAGAGAGCACATGAGCATGGAGAGTAGGGGCAGAGGGAGGGGAGAAAGACTCTTAGGCAGACTCTGTGCTGAGCACAGAGCCCAAGAAGGGGTTTGAACTCATGACCCTGAGATGGGTACCTGAGCCAAAACCAAGAGTTGGATGCCTATCGGACTATGCCACTCAGGCCTCCCCTGTTTCACAGTGTTTCACCATATTTCAAATGCTTAAGAATCACATATTCTAGTGGCTACCACATTGGAACAATGCAAATAAAGAATATTTCCATATATGATATTTCTATTTTTACAGAAATTTCTGTTGGATCACACTGATTAAGGATTTCAAACAGGCTTATATGGCTGTCTCTAGTTATCATTGAACTGATGATATAAAATATAAGAACGCATGTCTGATAGAACTCATGAACTCCTAAAACACTTTCTCAGACCTCAGAGAGGCAAACTAACTGATTTTAGAAACATTTAGATAGTAAAATGAATTGTCCTCACTCTGGTAATACATTTTTGATCATAGGGAAGTCTGAGTCTCTGTCATCTTACCTCTTCTGTGGGAAATAGAATACCTTCCAGTTTACCATCATGTGGCTTTGAAGAAGGATTTAACACTCGGAGGCTACTGGCAAATATTTTAGGACAAGTAGAAACATATGACAATAAGAATACATTTGGGGAAGCAAATTAATGTGATCACTAAGATTATGGGAAGAGAGAATTGGGAATTCAGATCCTGGTTTTGCCATTTTTCATGTGAATTTCAGCCAGATTCTGGTCTCTAAAGCCACTATTTGCTCAGCATTAATCCACTAAAGTTATTGTGAAGATCAAATAAGATAATTAAAGCTACTTAACACAGTACCTGGTTCATAGTAAGTTCTCAGTAAATGATAGCTCTTACTGCTGTATACTGAAGAAGGGAGGAGAAAACATCACAACATTAGGCATAAAGACTTCCTGCCACAGTGGAAATATCCAAATGTAGAAGCACATTACAAAAAGTAAAGGTAAGGAAGAAAGATAGGCTAGAAACAGAGAAAAACAAGGAAGGAAGAAAATAGAATTTTAAGTGTACACTGCATGGAGGAAATGGATATATGATTGTTGGCTAATGAAAATTGTACCAACTTCATGAGGAAGGGATAAAAAATGAGGGGTCGGTTAAATGAGACAAAGTTCCTGGAAATGACTTCATGTATTAAGTGCTATCCAAACATAATAGATTATTACAGTTTCCCTAGACATGGGCTGCTCTGGGTACCTGCACCTCTGGAGGTCATTGGGTGAAATGAGTTTGCTGATTTCAAGATCATTTCCCTCTGCTCCATGAATTGGACATACCTAGAGACTGGGTGGTAAAATTATACAATGGAATGGAGCCCCCTCTCTTTGCTTGCTAGTCAGAGGGTGACCAACTGTCCCAGTTTGCTCAGGACTGAGGGGCTTCCTGGGACGTAAGGATTTTTATGCTTAAAATGGGACACTTCTGGGCAAACAGGATTGGATGATCTCACTAGTAGCTGTCAAGTTTCTAGAAGGAAGAATGCTTTGCTTAGGTCTTGATATATCAGGGCAATTCATGTTAATGATGCTTCTGAGTATACTACTTTCCTCCCAATATATGGTCAGAATACTGGGGAGAATTAGGCAACTGCCCATACCAGTTAAAGAATCCTGACCTTAGAATGAGTAAGTTGATTCATTCTCTATAAATGCTACAATCCCTGGAGGTTAAATTTTGAAAAATATCTTAGAAGTTATCTAACCCTGCAATTTTAAATCCTCAAGAAATAATGGCATTGTTTTGTAAACAAAAGCTCTGGTGAGAATATTTTATAGAAAAAGATTTTAAAAATGAGTTAAAGGTCCCTGAACCTTATCTATTCTTGCTTCTCTTGTCCTTTTCATACCCTTCAGAATGCATTTTAAGAAATTAAAGGGATTACCAGGAGCACAGTTGGAAAACCACTGATCTACTACTTCAATCCTGTCATATTACAAACAGCACAACAGACCTCAAGATATTACTCAATGTTGTTTTGTCAGCAAATACACATCAGAGCAGGAAATCAAGCACAGGACTTATATAACACAGAATTCAAAATTTTGTCTGGACCACTGGTGCTCCACCTTGGTTAACTGTTGGGATTATCTGGGGTACTTTAAAAAATCACAGATGCTTGGGTTTTATCCAAGAGATTTTGAATCATACCATGGGTTGTACCCTGGGCATACAGATGTTTAAGTTCTCCAAAGTTACTCTAACTCAAACCATGGTTGAAAACCACTGCCCGAGGCTGAGAGGCTGAGGAATAGTACCACACAAGACACACACACACACACACACACACACACACACACAGGGAATGCACGTTGACACTGAGGTCAGGAAATGTGGGTTTGATTTCAGCTCTATCAGTGATTGGCCTATGACTTCTAACAAATCCTTAAGTCTGTGCCTCATGAGATATTGGTCAGTTGGTTTCCAAACTTTTCAAAGCCATGGAAACTTTCAAGTGAAAATTTTGTGGGCACCTGATACCGCATGCACATTAAAGCAGAATTGCTTTGGTTCAATAGGTAAAGATCCAGGAGGCTCAACATTCTTTCTGGAGACTACTAGAAGCTATTGAGGCACATGTTTAGAAGTTTCCATGCTTTAAGGAACCTACATGGCATTATTATTGCTAACATTATGTTTTGTTCATAATTATTTCTTAATTGGATAAAGTTGAATTCTTTTTAGGAGGTTTGCTTTTACCTGATCTCATGTGACCTAAGCCACAAGCAAGGTCTATTTTTGTTGTCCGATAATAAGGGAGTGTTAACCTGAAATCAGTTTTACTGATGAATAAAGTTGTTTCCTTCTCACTGGGCAACAGAAATGCTATGATAGAATTGCTCCAATGTTTAATACTTCACAATAGTAGGACAGATTATGTCTAGTTGAAGGATCCTTGGTCCCTTTCCCCTAGTCCATAAATATTTTATATCACAACTGGAGCTGAAGAGTGGCCTTTGAAACTTTGAAAATTGGGTCACAATTGGTTTGACCTGAGTAAATTCAAGAGAGGCTACATCATCAAGAAATAGTTCCCCTTTATTATTTATAAGAACACAGAGGCAGATGTGCAATTGTTCCCTGTATAATTTTCATACATAAAATATCATGTACATGGGGAACACTGTCAGATAGAATAATGCACTGCATTTATTTCAGATATGGCGTCGTCTCTTTGTCATTGTGTTTAGTAAACACACTTCCATTATGGTGAGGAGATGACTGTCAGTTCTGTTTTCTCTGCAAATATTCACTGGCTTTCAGAGTCTTGCTGACTGTCTTGTCTTATTTTGTTTTTAGTAAGCTGCTTTTATATTTGTTTATTTGATGAACTTTTCCCTGACATTAGCAAAAAAACACAAAGCTTTTTATCCAAGATGATTTCTCATTCTCAGTTTTTCTGAAATTCACCAACCTTACAGATTCACGCTGCTGTGTATTTGCTGCCGATGCCAAACGGCTCTCATCTCGTCCTCCCACTCACTCCCATTTGAACCAAGTCCCCAGATACTGAGTATTCACAGAAATAGGGTGGTTGTTTGCTCACAAAGTCCTTATCAGTTAAAATATGGACTCTCTATCAATAGAACAATTTGTCTTTCAAGACAGAAGGTAAAAATACTTGACTCACAAATCCAATATAAATCATGCTCATTGCTCAGTTTAACTTAGAAAGAGAAAGTCTTTTAATTGAGAGGGAAAAAAAAAGTATCCAATGGATGAAGACATTGGGGCAAATTTAGAAATGTGAAGACCTAGCTTCCTTTGCTGTTCATTTCCATAATTAAAGAGCCCCCCTTCCTTTGCCTATTGCTTCCTCATGATTAAGAGCTTCTTGATAACATTGTTTTTAAGGGGCATTAATATCTCATTTTTATTATTTGTTAATAATTTATATATATGAAATTTTTTATTTTTCAGAGCATTTTAAAAAGTACATCTATATAAAGCTTTCTGGTGATTGATGATAGACTTTCTCTAATTTCCAAAAACTGCCCATGCAGGACAATTATCTTTTCACTATACAGCTTTTCTGGATTACACTAGTGGATTACATAGTGGGCTTTTTTTTTTTTTTTACAAATTTCCATTATTTCACATTGCTTATATTATTATTTTTGATTTGTTATATTAAAATTTGGGAAACTGTACATCTCCATATGTTGATATGGAAGCTTCTTATAAAATTGCTTGTTCGTTTCCCATGGTGGTGTTTTTTATTATCCCCAAACTTTTTTTTAATGATTTTATTTATTTATTTGATAGAGATCACAAGCAGGCAGAGAGGCAGGAAGAGAGAGAGAGGGGAAAGCAGGCTCCCCACTGAGCAGAGAGCCCAATGCAGGGCTTGATCCCAGGACCCTGGGATCATGACCTGAGCCGAAGGTAGAGGCTCTAACCCACTGAGCCACCCAGGCACCCCACCCCCAAACTTTATCAACATGATAATCCTTACACTATAGAGTATTAGTATTCACTATATTTGTCTTCCCTTAGAGAATATGAGACTCTTTTAAAATTTTATTCCAGGGATACCTGCGTGGCTCCATCAATTAAACGCCTGCCTTCAGTTCAGTTCATGATCCGGGGGTCCTGGGATTGAGCCCCACATTAAGCTCTCTGCTCAGTGGGAGCCTGCTTCTCCTTCTCCCATTCCCCTGCTTGTGCTTGCTCTCAATCTATCTGTCAAATAAATAAATAAATAAAATGTTTAAAATAAATAAATTAAATAAAATTTTATTCCAGTTTTATTGAGATAGAATTGAGATATAACATTGTATTTCTCCAAAGTATACAAGATAATTGTTGATCTGTTTATAAAGAATATGAACCTTTTAAGGGCAAGGACTGATTATTCTAAATGTGTGGATTCTTAGCATCTATTAAAATTCCTAGTTGTTAATAAATTCACAATAAATAGGTTATGGAATTATGAACTAAATGTAAACATTTATGCAACTTCTTTCAATCTCTAACAAGCCAAATTAAGAAATAAATGAATTAGGACTGCCTCCATTAATTATAGTACATTAATAGGTGGCTGAGATTATTTTCTCATGCCTTGGGGTCTTCTCCCAGATGATCCTCGATGTGCTTCTTTGAATGTTCTACATATCCAAATCGGTCACATGACCAAGGACGAATCTTCAGAGACTCTGTCTTGACTGAACACAGCATGGGGAATTGAAAAGATCTTTCTTTCTGTGGGCCAGGCTGTGGAGCACCATGATGCTGGAGCTCTGGGAAGTCTCCTACTAGGTATGGAAGGCATGACAATGAATCAAGTGAAAGAAAGGTAAGCCCGACAAAAGGGTAGGGAGGTAGAGGAATGATGAGAATGACTGCCAAAAAGGCAAAGGAAAGAGACAGAGAGGACTGAGAGCTCTTTAGGACTTGGTGTGAGGATCTGAACAGAGCCTTGCCTGTATTGAGACACCCCAACAACCAACAATATTGTTTAATTATATTATAAATAATTTATTCCTATTCTCTCTCTTTTTCTCCCTTCTCCTTCCTCTGCTCCTCCCTCCTCTTGTTCCTCCTTCATTTTCTCTCCCTCCCCCCATCTCTCTTTCTCTCTCAGTTATTTAATAGAATGTGGCTTGTATCTCTGACCCTGCAAACAAATACTTGATGATGGTGAAATAGTTAACTATAGGAAAAATCTGAAGTAAGTTTCGATGTTCTGTTCTTAAAATGGATAATAGCTTATAACTTGGAAGATTTTACCTTTCATGATGATAATGATGACAAAAGTGCTATTCCTTCAAATGCTACTTCATTTTGCCCTTGAATAATATTTCAGGTTTGTTAATCCAGAAAGGTGAAGTCATTGGCACAAAATATTTGGGCAATATCTGAAGAGCCAAAGAGTCAAACAGATGATTTTGGCCAATAAGATGGATAAGTAACTATTTTCTTTATGTTTAAAAAGTACATACATTTTTCCAGTGTATTATCCTTCCTTATAATAGTCAAGAACTACTTTTCACATTTCAAGGGTAATTTATCTTTTGAAGCAACCAGTCTGGAATCTGTAGTAGAATCTGTAGATTTGTAGTCTTACTGAAAAAAAATATATATATATATTTTAATGTATGTGAAGTGTTTCCTTAATTTCACTGTCTTCTCCATAATACATGACTCACAAAAGCTTCATTTCTCTGGAATTAAGTATGGAATGTCAGCAAAAGCTATACCTTGGCAAGGCAATCTGGTCAAACAAGTTAAGATGCAGATGTGTTTTTGAAGCATCCTTGTGTTCTTTTTACTCCCTTTTGTTTATATCAACACTCTTTCACATTTCACTCTTTTTCAAGATAGAGTGAAAAAATGATGTATGCATAACCCACAGAAGGAAAGAAATGGCTGCTGATCTTTACCACGTTGGGACATGGACAATGTAGTTTTTTGTTTTGTTTTGTTTTAATTCTAGTCCCTCTCTGGGCACTCAGTTCTGAGGACCACTGCATTCCTCTTCTTGTCTGCAATAAGTGACGTATTCTGATAACTAATGATTCTTAATGTCATTTTGATGTATCAGTAGCTTCATCACCACATGCTTCTTTTTCCAGGGGGAGGCAGAATAACCTCGGGATAAAACTATGGACTATGGAACCAGACAGGTAGAGGTAGAGGTGTACATTCATTTTGTCACTTCGTAATGTGTGATTTTAAGAAAAGAACTTAATTCTTCACTCCTCAATGCTCCTTAAAGTGGTAATAATGACATTCCTTAACATACAAAGTTATTGAGAGGCTTTGATGACAATATTTAAAATTAATTAGGAATAGGATGTGGCGCATAATAAACCATCAATATATTAGGTGCATTTAAAAAAAAATTCTCCCCCTCTTTGTCTTCATCCCCCATCTCCTATTTCATTATCACCATGATATAGTTTTTGAGCTACCTCTATTAATGGGATTTATCATCAGTCCTCAAGTGAATTGAAGAAGAGAAGCTTGTAAACCATTATAATAAATTAAGCCCCTATAAAGGAGAGATTTTATTGGTGAAATGTTACCACTCCAGACATTTTTATTTGAGAGGATTTAGAAGATGGTAAAACCTTCATACAAAGGCAGATGGAAGAGATGAGCATCTCATTTGCTAAGTCATGATCCCAATGATTCTCTTAGGGAAGAATGTCTTCCTCTTCAGCAGGCTCATGGGGGCTAAGCCTCCTCTTGAGTCACCTGTGGAGGATGCTGTGGGGCATAGGAACTTACATACCTTGCCGACATGTCAAGGAACACTTAAAGCTGACTCTATACATCTTAGGCTGCATAAATCTGTCTACAAAGTGGGCAAACAGATTAGTCCAACTCTTTGAAAACAACAACTCACCAAGTGGTTCTTTAAGCAGGAGTCTGCTGTAATTCACTGGAACTCTATTATATGCTTGAATGAGCCCTGAAATAACACTATTCTGCTTTTTTCAGTGAGTTATGCATGATCACACGGAGAAGAACAAGTATCAGCAATAGCCTCTGCATAAAATATTATTGTCTTATTAGCATATTTACTGGACAAATGCAAAGCGTGAGAGGTTCAGCCCAGAGGGTCTGCTGGGGAGGGAGGGGTGGAGGCCAAATATATACTTGGTAGCAGTCAGTGTCTGGCCAGATAAGGATTTCCATTCCAGAGCTCACAGATTTGGTTCTAAGTAGGGTACTTCACAGTATTTGAATAGATGGGAAACACAGCTCTTTTCCTTTACTTGCTTGCTGGTTTCTAAAAATAGATCTGCATACTCTAAAAGGGATCTTCTCGGATGGTCTGATGTGTAGTGGTAGACAGCAAGAATGGAAATGGTATAGTCTGGTGTTTGAAGTTCTTCATAATATAACCCCAAGTCTCTCTTTCAGCCTTATTTTCCACTCCATTCTTTTCTGACCCTACACTTCAGCTAATCTGGATTCTTCTAAATCCTCTCAACTCAGACTTCATTCATTCCATTACCTTCTGCTAGAGTGTCTTCATGATACTTCTCCATTTAATGATTTTTTGAGGGCTAGCTCAAGGTCATCTCTTAAAGCTTTCTAGTGGTCTCTTTAAGAAATTCTCGGGTCCAAATTGGTGCTAATTTTACCCTATATCTTATTTTCCCTCTTAATCCATACATCTTTGTTAGGAACATGTGTTCTTTATCTCTGGATTTCTTATAATACTTACCACAGTAGAGAGTTGGTGGTAAGGCTTCTCAAGCCATTATAACAAGAGAAAGACAGACTGCAAGTTCATGACTTTTCTTAAAATTATCACTGAACTGCAGTATCAGGGAAATCTGGAGAGAGACAAACACCTGTAAGGAATCATGGGATGGAATCATTTGCTTACCTGAGGCTTACTGTTTCTACATTTTTGCAGAGTTCATTACCTCGACTTCTTAACAATGGTCTATCAATACTTTTAAAATGTCAGGGGTAATTTATCTTTTGAGTTAATCACCCTTGGATTTTTGTAGTCCTGCTGACTAAATTTTATTTTTTTTATTAATAGGTATGAAGAGAACTTCCTTATTTCAGTGTCTTCCCCATGTATTGGTCCATGAAGTACTGGTCTCAGCAAAAATTACACCCAGGGGCAGAAACTGTTACCTAGTCAAACAAGTTAAGATAAAGATATCTTCTTGGTAAGGGCTCATCTTTTCTTGGCTCCTTTTCGTATCTACTCACATTCCTCGATATATCACTCTTCTTCAAAATAAAGTAAAAAATGTGTGCCTAAACAGGGAAGAAAAGAAATGACTGCTGATCTTCAGCCAGATTGGGAAGTAGACAATACAGTATCTTAAAATTCTAGTTTCATACCATCTTGCAGGCAATTTTACCTGGAACTCTTACCAGTTGCTCACAGAGAAAATCATGGTGGATTCTGAGAAAGCTTTCCCTGTGGGGCTGACATGGGGAAAGGCAATAGTGGGTTCTGCTGGAGCACAGAGCTCCCCTAGGCCCACCTCCCCATCTTTTAGATGGAAAAAATAAGATGAGGTAATTTTATTTTTAATTTTGAGGAATCTTCATACTATTTTTCACAGTGGCTACACCATTTTGCATTTCCAACAACTAGAGGGCATCATCTAAAGTGAAATAAGTCAGACAAAGTCAAATATCATATGGTTTCCTTCATGTGGGATTTAAGAAACAAAACAAGTGAACAAACAAAAAAAGAGACAGACATAAAAGAGAGTACCTTCAATAAAGAGAAAAAACTGGTGGTGGCCAAAGGAGAGGTGGGGTGGGGAGGGCGAGGAGAAGTGAAACAGGTGATGAGGATTAAGAGGACACTTACTGTGATGACCACTGAGTAATGTATAGAACTTTGAATCATTATATTGAAACAATGCAGCTAATACAACACTATGTTAATTGTACTTCAATTTAAGAAGAAGACTATGTTAAGTTCTTAAAAATAATAATAATAATAATATAAGAATAAGAAGAAGAATAGAAACTGTCACTCTCAGGGTACTGAGGAAAGGAAATTGGAAAAAAATTGGACTGTATGGAAAGGAAATTGGAAAAAAATTGGACTGTATGGAAAGAAATTATAATGGTAGGCAGGGCTAGAGCCCTGAACAGGCCATACCACGATACGAGGAACATGGTTCCTTCCTGAGACTAACCAAATCCTCAGGATGCCCCACTGCCTCCCATGGCAGGCTAAGGAGCATCAGTAGGAAGCTGCAGTGAGCTACTGCCAGGACACCTGGAAGAGATAAGACTCTCACTGGGCAGAGCACAGTGGGCAATCCCCATACTGAAATTCAAAGAGACATTAATTAACATTTCTATAAAACCAGCTCCTGCCTGCCCTTAAACAAAAGAAGCCTCTAGGTGTCTTGAGACCTTTGTTTTGCTGAAGATAAACATAGCAATAATAAACCTTAAACCAAGCCTAAATCCAGACCAGGAGTTAACAATAGCAACAACAAAACAACACTAAAGACTCCACAGAAGAAAAGGCATGACCCTTTCCAAGCATAAAAACCACTTCCTCAGACTGTACTTCATTGACACAATCTGTCTGACCAGCAACACAAAAACTACAAGGCAGAGCCCCAGAGTTACAGCCACCACTCTCTCCTCTGGGAAGAGCCCAGCCTGTCCCTTTTTTCCATGTTTTCATCCAGAATTCAAACCAGGATATCTCATTACATTATTATTATGTCTCCCTATAGAATTTGAACTGTGGAGAACTTTCAAAGTCATCAGTCTGACCCCAGAATGCCTTTCAAGATCCCCAGGTGGAAGAGGGGTCTGTAGAGAGACCACACCTCTCAGGGGCTCTTAATAGAGCTAGGTTCTTAATAGAGTCTTTATGTATCTTTCATTTGTAGTTTGTTTTTGTTTTTTTAAAGATTTTATTTATTTATTTATTTGTCAGAGATTGAAAGAGAGAGGGAGAGAGCATGTATAAGCAGGCAGAGAGGCAGGCAGAGGCGGAGAGAGAAGCAGGCTCCCTGTGGAGCAAGGAGCCCCACACGGGACTCAATCCCAGGACTCTGGGATGGTGGCCTGAGCCCAAGGCAGCGGTTAACTGACGGAGCCACCTAGGCATCCCTCATTTGTAGGGTATTTAGATTTTAATTTTTTAAAATAAGTAAAATTATTTTACAAGCAAGTCCTAACCCAAAAGTTTTGGAACCTGTGAAAAACTGTAGGGTTCCATGGAACAGTCTGAAAACCACTGAGATGGAGAAACCGTTATTTCCAAATCTCACATTCTGGGATTCTGAGACGCCGGATACTAGGGGAAAGTAGGTCTTCTCAACATGTGTTTATATGACAAACAAGTTTGATAGAATTGATCCATTCCAAAAATCAAAAGGAACTGAAAGTAATCCAACTGAAAGGCATATGAACAGCTAGATATTCTGATTTTGAATTTGTGGAACAAACCTACAAGTAAGAAAAGCCTTTGGAGCTACATTTTCAATTAAATTTGCTGCAGTTGCTCTTCAGGTTTTTGTTCTTGCCTTTTCCTACGGAGTCTGAAAACATTAGCTCTACAAATAAGGTGGAAAGTTCTGCTTGTTAGAAGTAGATAAAGAGATTACATGCCTATCTCTCTGGTATCTAACCACCCTACCAGTTGAGGAATTGAATACATCCATGTATAAGCATGCAGTTTGCTCTGCTTATCCACTCTCTCTATTCTGTTCTCAAAAATTAAATTGTGATAGACTTTATAAAAAAACACAATGGTTGTTCAGATCAGTATTTTACTGATTCTTACAGAATGGATTGTAATCAAGCATGCCCTTTTTTGGTTTTAACAAGAGGAGCACAAAAGCCCTCTAAAACAAAAAAATAATTCAATATTCCACTATGACTACAATTATAAAGGTGGATAGTAATTAATAAACAGCCCTGGGGGGAAGTGTGTTGTGTTTATATTATTCTTCTTGAATTAACCATACAATAACTCACAATGAAAGTGACATGTATCTCTGGTGAATTATGAAACATCAAACACACTGATTGAGGAAAAACTCCCTTAATGATTCCAACATGTGTTTAATTATGTATGTTCATGCTTTCTCTTTTTAAAATGTAGTTGATAAGATTCTGTCTTTTGGAGTCTCATGAAACCTTTTCAGAGAAACACCTCCTGATCACCCCACTGGGCTCTTTTGCCTGTTTGCATTCAAAGTAGGAACTGTAAGGATTGTACCTTAGCCAGGACTTTGCACCTACTCTTTTAAAGTTCACCAAGTATGGTGTTCACATGCAAGAGAAGGAGAGATTGTCCTCATCTCTCAGTGGGAGGAATGAGAAAGAATTCAAAACCATCTATAATGTGCCACATATGGTGATCCTTCAATGACAACTTGGACATACAGTATTGATTAGTGTAGAAAAAAAATGATCAATGTACCATCCACATCTTGTTACTGCAATGTCAAAAATCATCCTTTGTAGTTGCACAGCTCATTTTATATACCTTAACATAAATATACTCTTTTCTGAACCATAAACAATAATACTTGTAGAAAATCCCAAAACACAGAAAAATATCAATAGAGAATACAAATGGCCTGTAATCCAATCATCTAGTGATATCCATATTTTACACTTGTAGTATACACACTCATTTATATAATTTTGTCAGATTGCTTTTTTAATTTAATAGAGTTAAACATTTCATAATATCAACATTGTTTTATATTTTTTACATATTTTGAATATTTATATTATTTTTAAATAATCTTGCATTGTCTTACTAATTTCTTAAACAGGATACAAAGCAGAATTTTAGCCTGACTTTCCTTAAGCTTCTCATCTACTATTGTTAGGACATTGACTTTGATATGGTAGGGATGCAAACAAAGGTGGTAGGAAACATGATTAAATAAATCATCTTGTCAAGAAATGGTGCTGAGAATGGTGCAGGTCTAGCCTCCTAGATCCAAAATTCTAAATTGAAAAAGAATCTGAAAAACAATTTTTTAAACTTAATTGATTTTATGATTTATTTATCAATAAGGACTGATCTAATCTGGTAAGAGACTATATGATCTTTATTTATATCACTATTATGTATATTCATATCTTCTGCTGCAGAAATACTAATATTTCATTATAGGTTGTTGCCTGAGACTCCAACTGGTGAGTTATGTTCTGTATTAATTTTCTAAAATCTGGAATTTGAATTCTGGAAAAAAAAATCTGTCCTCAGTGTTTTCTCAAGAAGTAATTGTAGCAATTAACACTTCTGAAGGCAGTGCTAAACATTGTTCTAAGCCATTAATATACATTTTTGTTCATTTTATCCCCTAAATAAACAAGGATAGCTGGTTACCCATCTCTCAGATGATATTAAATAACAACCAGTGTGTGGGAGAACTGTGATTCAACCTGAACCTCACGCCTCTGTGCTTATCTTACCCTTTAATTTGCCTGAATTCCATCGCCAGATGTCTTCCAGGCTGGACTGAAATACCTGGAGCAGGGCAAAAGGATGCTTTCAGCATTTAATTCCTCTCCACTCTTGAGTTTTTCTAAATTCCTATAAATTCCAAAATTTCCATCATAGAATCCAGGTACTCCCTGCCCTGCTGTTACCTTCCTGAGATAGTCTATTTTTAGTTTCTTTGCTCATTTTTTTCCCTCTGTTGACAATTTCTTAACTTCTAATATTCCCTACCAAAGACATTGCCTAATTCAATCTTCTTTACTGTGTTTTTTGTTTAACATAAATATGACCAGCCACCACCTGAAGGTAACATGTCATGTCCAAAAATAAATTCACATGGAAAGTGCTAAGGCTTTGAAAAATCATGCAAGTCCTCACAAAGGGATTCTACAAAAGATAACAAAGGAGAAATTGTATCATATAGTACACAGAGGGTCTTTCTAAAATTATCTTTCTAAAAACCATATCTTCCTCCAGTTGTATTTCTCACAGCAATTCTTTCTTTTCTGTTCCTTTCTTTTACCTTCCTTTGTTTCATCATCTGACTTCATCTTTTTGTCAAATCCGCAAATCCTGTTAAACCTCCTTCCCTCTTTTTGCATTCTGGACCTATTATGTTTTTCTCAGGGTGGCCCCATGTTATTTCTCATGTCAAGTAACTCATCCTTTCTTTCAAACAGAAACTTTCTTACAAGGTTCATATAGGTCGGGGCACCTGGATGGCTCAGTCAGGTAAGCAAATGACTCTTGATTTCAACTTGAGTCATGACCCCAAGTTACGAGTTCCAACCTGAGTCAGATCCATGCTCAGCAGGCAGTCTTCTTGAGGATTCTCTCTCCCTCTGCCCCTCCTCCTATTCACACACACACACTCTCTCTAAAATAAATAAAAAAGAAAAAAAGAAGAAGATTGATGTAGGTGTTGGGGGGAAGCTTACTTAGGTGTTTGTTTCAACTGTGCATGTCTTTCTTGTGGTGTTGTCTATGTCTTTCAGTTTATGCAATGGCTAAAATTAAGATACAATGCTATGCAATTAAAGCATTTAAGCTCTAACTCCTGATGATTTCTTTTTTTCTCATCTATTTACTGTCTCTGTATCTGGTCAGGTCTATATTGCTCAGCAAAAGTGTCCTTCGCTTGTTTTATTTATGATTATTCTGGCTTTACTGTGATTACTATCTTATTGAGGGTTAAGAGGGGAAATTATTGTCAACTGGGATGAGAATGAAGTTGACATCTACAGAAGAATGTGATGATCCCCAGATCTCTTCTTACTCACTGGACCACTTCCATCATTGCCCTTTTTAGAGTTTCTACCATATCTTTCTCAGAGCAGTTGCTCAGCAAATATTTGAACAGATGTTACACAGCATTGGCTTTCTAATAAAAGGATGTGGGCCCATGGGATTTGCTTGTTAGTCAACTTCTAATCCTTCCCTATTGTTCAATCACATTTCACTATTGTTCCTGTTTTCTAAATATTTTTTTAAAGATTTTATTTTTTTATTTGAAATAGAGTAAGAGAGAGAAAGGATGAGCAGGGGACAGAGGGAGAGGGAGAAGAAGACTCTGTACTGAACAAGGAGCCCCATGCAGGGCTTCATCCCAGGACCCTGCGATCATGACCTGAACTGAAGGCAGATGCTTAACTGACTGAGCCACCCAGGCACCTGGGTTTTCTAAGCATAAGAAACAGGTATACCACAGGGTCCATAATGGGCATCCCCAAAGCACATAAAGGACAGGCTGATAGAGGCAGTCTTGTGTTTGAATAGGATACTTATATTGATAAAAATCTGCTAAAATCCACATTCCCAACTGTCAGATATATCAGTGGCCACAAGTTAACCTAACATAGTGATCCACCCAACTTTTTCTGAAGCACTGAGTTCCCTGGTAGATGGAAGAAATACTAAAATATTTGTCAGGATCTGAGTTCAGACACATATGAGTCATTTTTATCCCAGTCCTCTGAAAACAGAAGTACCAATGCTTCATTGTTCTTGATTTTGATAAACTAATATTCAAAGCAGAGTTTAATTTGTAATGATGGTGAGCTTGGAATATGATGGGAGCAGAACGAGACCTACTAACTTGTGTGTGCAGAATCCAGTTTTAAAGGAAAGATAAGATTATATGAAATTTTCTACCTAAAATCCACAGGACACTTTCAGTTATTTCTGGGAATATTTTGTCCTATGGGTCCCAGTGCAAAATGAGAATGCCTATCTCATTTTAGGAAGCGTGTAAAACATGCCATTAAAGCCACAAAAATATAAAGGCTTTTCTGTGGTCTTTCTTATCTTGTCATAATGACTTGATATTTTAGTGTCTTTCTATGTATATAAAAATTAAAATTTTGAATTATTAGCATTACTTTTACCATACATCCTTATGTTGGGCAGTGTTCGTTTTAAATGAAAATATAGGAGCATTTAATTCATAGGTGGAATGATCAAAATTATACAATTTATGTTTCCTAGTTCATATATATATATATGTACTTCATTCTTGCCAGAAAAATAGAAATACTGCAGAAAAGTGACTCAACTGCTTTTACTCCTCTTCTTGATACGTGCACATTCTAAAAACCTATTTTTTGGTCTAAAAACAAGTAAGGAAAGGGTGAAAGAAAGAGAAACTATGGGTTGCCCTGTGTTTCCCTTCTCTTCTTTTCAGTGGTTGGCTGATACAGGGAAGTAAACAAAGAATATCTATGATATGGTTCTTTAAATCTTTGTGTTTCTTAGAATGATTTCTTTCTATCTTCAAAGCATGTTCTGGTTTGAAAAGAAAGTGTCACCTCTCAGAGCTTTCAGGACTGTGCTTACACACATATAAGAAACATCTTTCCCTTCCACAATCTTTGAGTCTTGCCGAGCTCTCGCATATTGTAGATCCACCAGAATTTTGGGTTTGTGGGTCATCAGCACCGCTACATCCAAATAGGACAGGAAGGAACACCAGAAGACGTGCATGTTGCGTGTCTCTCCTCTGCTCCCCTGGATGCTCCAGCGTCCCCTCAGACAAAGCACCAGGGCGAATATCAAATTATTACTGATTTCACATTGCGACGACAGAGCATTAACTCAACAGTGCCCAGTTTGCACACATGTGAAGTCACCCCTGTGGACATCTCACTCCTGTTTTCTGGGACAGCTCTAACCCAAGAGTGGACAGTGTGGGGAGGAAAGGAAATGACATGACTCTCTGCTTTCTTGGGTCTCCTGTCAGGATTTTTAAATAATGTGTTCACATGACATCCATTATTGGGTGTCATTTTCATAATGTCATTTTCAACCCAACCTAATTTTGGTGAAAATCTGCCCTATCCCAGAGAAGAATGAATAAAAAGACTTACTGGAAAAATTCATGGTGCCTAAACAGATGTTGCCTAAGTGAGAAGCTTAAAAAATTATCACCGAAGAACAAGAGATGGCTTCTTTCTTTCTTTTTCTTTTTTCTTTTTTTTAAAGATTTTATTTATTTATTTGACAGATCACAAGCAGGCAGAGAGGCAGGAAGAGAGAGAGGAAGGGAAACAGGCTCCCCGCTGAGCTTAGAACCCGATCTGGGACTCGATCCCAGTAACCCGAGATCATGACCTGAACTGAAGGCGGAGGCTTTAATCCACTGAGCCACCCAGGTGCCCCCATGAGATGGTTTCTAAGTCATAAACTCAAACGCAGATAATGTTTAAGTTTTTTATTTTTTCTATCCTCTGTATTAAATTCTTAGTTCCTGAAAAAATAAAAATCGTGGACCATGAATCCTGACACAAAGCTCCTTCTACCCTACATACAAATTATATTTTACTTAGGGGAGATTCACCCATTCAATGACGAAGGTGCCACAGAAGATGTTTAGAGCCATGAATATCCAGCCAGATTGTGCCTGCTTGTTTGGGGCACCTCTGATCCATGATTCTGAAGACAAATAGTAATCCAGAAATGGATTTGTACCTTTTACACCTCATTAGCTTACATTCTCCCTGCCTGTCAGACAGGGCAAAGATTTATGACTCAGGAATTCTTTGCCTCACTGCTTCTCTTTCCCACCTGGGGATTGCATATTTATTTCCACCTTCCACCTTTGACCATTGAGTTTAACTCAGTGAAGCATGTACGACAATGAATCTTGGTACCACACTTGTCTAGTCCTCTAGCTACATACGATCTGTAAGAGGACAAAGTGGCGATACAAAAATCGAATGGCATAACAAAACCAGTTCGGTAAATTTGGGGATTTTTCTGTCCATTGGAGATATATCAGTGTATTCTGAAGAATTTATCTTGCCTGTGAGATCAAAGCTGGTGAAATGCAGGTGCCTAGATGGATAATAGGTAAGATCTTAAGTTTCAAACATTCAGGCAATTTTCACATATTTCACTTCAGGGGAAGTCAGTTTTCTTAGCTTACTGAAAATGACAAACTGCTGTATTCTAAATAGCTTTACATTTTCAATTTTTAAGTGAAACTTAGGTGGAATTTCTATCAAAATTTTTATATGAAATATTTATTAGATGCACTAAAATTCTTTGTTGCATTTGTCATAGCTGAATAGTTAAAGGAGCTTGGCCCCGTTTATTGCCAAACACATGTTTTTTTAGCTACAGCTTAATGGCAAAAGGATAGGGTGTGAAGTTAGGGGCAGCGTTTGAGACCCAGAGAGTCATTAGACTGCACCACGTCTTTCAGAGTTTCAGTGGCCTTGTCTGTAAAACGTTTGTAATGATTAAGACCTCGGTTGTGAACTCTGAAGAGAGATTATGGGATGTTGAGTCTGAAGGAGATGGAGGATCTAGCATATTCAAGGGGTAGGTTGAGTATTATTGAGTATGAATTAATAGGTTATGCATCAATAGGTGTTTATTAAGTACCTACTTATTGTGAGCCCTTTGAAGATCTGGAAGACGTGGAGAGTAAGTCTCTGCCCTCAAGGGGGAAAATGAAGCCAAAGATGCAACACTAGTAAGAGAGAAAGCACCCTCACATTCCCTGTGCCCAACACTCAGCTGTCCCCACAGGCTAAGCATGGCATGTGCAGAAATACATTCGATCTTCACAGCCCTCTGATAAGTTCGTGTGTGTTGCCTCCATTTTAAAAGGAAACTGAAGTACAGAGAAGTGTAGTAAATTCCCCAAGTTCACACAGACAGGAAATGGTGAGATTAGGACCAAAGGACAGATTGTTTAATTGCAGAGCCTGTAATTGTGCCCTTCATATTACAAAAATTAAATGCTAAATTTTGTCTTTAAATCTTCAGAAGTAATTTTGTGTTCATTCCAAGAAAATAGTTCTGTGTTTCATGGGCATTTGCTAGTTATTTCCCTCAATAAAACAGGACCATAAAATAATTTATTTGTTGAAAAACCACAAGAGGGAGGCCAGAATAATGTGATAAATGAAGAATCCAAATATAGCAGAATACTAATTACAAATAAATTGCCAGTGGTTTATACACATTTAAGATTCAGTATAATTTCAAGAAAACAATTTTTGGTTTGTTCATAGATGTGGTGACATTTCAAATTGACTTTCTCACTTGTAAAAACAGCTCTGAAAATAGGCAAACACAATATTACAAAATTTCTCAAATTTAAGCCATGTAATTGTACAGGTGCAAACTCCTCTGAAGCTCTTAGGAACATAAATGGTTGCTATTTTATAGAACTGGAGTTTAATGGTTAGAGAGGTCTCATTTGATGTGAATGTATTTTAAATTTCAATGAACTGTGGCCGTATGTTAAATCTCACAAACTAATGTGAAATATCACAACATAAGACATGGTTTGTCTAATAGACTAAAATCAAAACCTCCAAGACAATTTTTGAGAAATATTTTCATAAAAGTAAAGTGTTTATTCCTACTTAGACATAATTATCTTACACTGAAGTATACCAGGGTATAAAGGAGGCTTTAAAAATAAGGTCACTTGAATTCTACTGCTTTTCTCTATCATTGTCAGTGTCAGATCATTCATGTAGCCACTCGATAAATATTTATTGAGCTGTAGGTATGCCAGACACTATGCCACAAAATGAACTTATACAGATGAACCAAGCAGATATGGTTTCAGTCAGCAGTGTTTTAAGATAGGCAGGACGTCACAGTAAGGCCAGTTCAGCCAGGTACAGATAGTAAGTGAGACTTGAAAAACAATAATATAATGTAATAAAATTGGTCTGCTTTTTATCATTATATTCTAGCAATCCTAATGATAGAATTTTGGGGCAGTTGGGGCAGACTTTCCTATGTACCTGTGTTCCTCTTGTTATTAAAGAATGTTGATAGCTTTATTCAAAAAACAGAAACAGCCTGGGTATCAAGCAACAGGTGAACGGGTAAACAATGAAATGCTACTCAGCAATAAAAACAAATTTTTGTCACATGCAACAATATGGAGAAACCTGCGAGATAATATTAACTGGAGGAAGCCTTACACTGGCGTATCTGCTGTATGATTACATTTATATAAAAATCAAGATTATGAAAACTAGCCTCTGGTAGAAAGTGATTAGAGCAATGGTTGCCTCTGGAGTAACATAGGTGGATTTTGACTGGAAAAAGATATGAAAAGTCTTTTTTGGATGCTTGTCATATTCAGTATCTTGATAGGGTTTTGTGTTACAGAGATATGTGCACTTGTCAAGATGCTGCAAATTTATATTTAAGACATGTGCATCTTACTGCATATAAATGTCATACAAAAGAAGAAAACTATAACCAAACAATTCAATTATATAAGTGTACTACTTATGTCAAAGTCTGTTGGCCTCTGAAGTTTACTTTGTAATGCCTCAAAAGTAAGAGGAATTGATGGATAGATAGAAGAATGAATAAATGGTGAAGTAAATATAATAAGGTATTATTGGTAGAATGCAGGTGGTGGCTCTACACGTTTTTTATAAAATTCTTTCAGTGGTTTTTGATGCTTGATAATTTTCATTATACAATGTTTAGAAAAACAGATGATAAAACACAGATAAAAAATACCTAGCTTTCTGACCAAGTGAATGCCATGTGCTGATTGTTTAAGGATTAGAGCAAGTCACTATTTGCAAAGGAAATGACGGCCACTGATGGGCCTAGGTCAGCTGACACCCACCTCATAAACTGAGAGTGATATTCTGCCAATACCCACTGCAGTCCATTTTGTTTCTGAAAATATTTTCCATTTTTGTTTGTAGTGTATTTTGCCTGCCTTTAGCAGTAACTCACACTCACCTCCAAACCGAGGAGACAGAAGGATGGCAAGCTTGGTAATTTCTATTAGCAAGCTGCAGGACCTATAGGTCTTTAAGGAGGATCATGCAATGAACAGAATCAGTCCTCTAAAGCTACTTGTTCTCCGCCTTGCCTTTCAACTCACTGAGTTGCGCAGCCTCTGGGGGGTAGAGAAGGAAGCCTTTTCTATTTTTCCCTGAGTTCTGAGAATGCCTTCACAAAGGTACCAGTCAATGATTCTTGATCTTTGCGTCTTTCCCTTTCAGCATTTGTTGTATGTAGTTTTGAGGTCTGGAATGGAAACTCAGCGATCTTCGACTCCCTAATGACTCCTTCCTGGCTTTTGTTAGTTCATAGAAATAAGCCCTGTCATTCAGCAAATCACATCTTGCTGGCTGGACCAGGCAAGCTTCCAGATAAATAGATCTATTTGTTTCCTTGAGATGTCCTTTTGGTAGCACAGACTCTAAAATATATGCCTCAGTACATTTCCAGCACCTGAAACCCCAACCTGCCTTTTGCCAGTTCACAGCAATACTTCGGAGTCTGCATGATATATCTGTTCCACATTTGAAAGCTTTAACTTTACTAAATGTAAACTACTTACTGACAATATACTTTTACTTAGAGAAAAGGTTTGGGAAGGAAGGAAGCCTAGGTCTGCCATCCCTTTTTTAACAGGGATGTTTTCTCTTACATTTGAAAAACAGTGTCCTAATTTAGTATAATGGAGAACATAATTATGCCCCCAAATTTTCAATGGATGATGTATTTTTGCATGTATTCTGGGATCCCACCTTCAGTCAAGTCCTCCAATGGGCAGGGACATGGAGATAAGTATAGATGAAAAGTCTGATCTGCTATTCTGCATATAGCACGAAAAGAGTTTTAAGGCTGCATAGTTTCTTATGTCTGTCTGTCTGTCTATCGATCTATGATCTATCTTTAAAAAAAAAAATTCTATGGACTTGTCACTTAACCAGAATTCAACTGGCTGGTCTTGTACTAGACTTTATGGGACAGAGGTTAGGGATAGGCATGTGCAATAATCAGTAAGAAAGGCTTTGATACGGAACAGAAGAATCATCTGGACAATGTAGTACAATTGCAGACTTCAAAACCCATAGATTCTGCTTCAGTTTGCTTCTGGAGATAGACCCTGAATCTGAATTCTTAACAGGTAGCAGTTATTTTTGACGTAGGTGATTTGAAGGGCTCTACTTTGAGGAATACTGTGCAGAGTCCAGTTCAAACGTAGTAGTATCATAAGAATTCACATAAAACTCAGGCAGAAGTCAGAGGCAGAGAGATTTAAGTCTGCATTCTAAATGTTTCTCCTATTTTGGGGAGCACAGTGGGTGAATTATTATTTTTTATTTTATTCCCAACACAGTTCACATACAGTGTTATATTAGTTTCAGGTGTACAATACAGTGCTTCACCAATTCTATATGTTACTCTGTACTTCCTGCAGTAAGGGTACTCAGTCTCCTGCACCTGTCTCATCCATCTTCCTACCCACCTCCCCTCTGCTCACTGTCAGTTTGTTCTCTACAGTTAAGAATCTTTTTTGGGAGGAGTTGGTTTGTCTCTTCTGTTTCTTTGTTCATTTCTTCTATTTCTTCTTTAAATTCCACATCTGAATGAAATTATAATATATGGTATTTGTCTTTCTCTGACTTATTTCACCAAGCAGTATATTCTCTAGATGTAACCATGTTGTTATAAATGGCAAGACTTCATTCATTCTTGTGGCTGAGTAATAATATTCCATTGTGTATACATAGACCACATCTTCTTCATCCATTCATCTGTTGATGGACACCTGCGCTGCTTCCATAATTTGGCTATTGTAAATAACGGCTAATGTAAATAATAGCCAAATAATTTGGCTATTGTAAGTAATGTAAATAATATTGTAAATAAATGTAGGGGTGTGTATATCTTTTTGAATTAGTGTTTTCATTTCTTTGGGTAAATGCCCAGTAGGGGAATTACTGGATCCTACAGCAATTATATTTTTAATTTTTTCCACAGTGGCTGTACCAATTCACTGGTGGGTGAATTATTAGCCTCTCTAGCCTCAGTTTTGGTAGCTCTATCAAAGGACTCATACTGGTATCTGCCTCACAGTCTTCTGAGATGATTAAAATGAGTTAACCAAATAAACACAATACCACTAAAAATACACTATTATTTCTGGATGTAGACATCCGTATAAAACAGAAACATTGATCTTTAATTTGTGCAGATCTACCTCTCCAGACCTACCCTAATCTCTAGGGGTGCTGGGCTGTGCACTGGTCTGGGAAAGAAAAAGAAACTCTTGGTTATCGCGTACATCATTAAATCCTAGGCATTGTGTGGGACCCTCTAGAATAGTTACCTCATGTCACCATCACAACATCATCATTCCTTTGTGAGGGACACAAGACAGAGAAGCTAAGAAGTTTGCTCAGCATCTCTTATCTTATCAGTGGCAGAGTCTGTTTCAATCCACAACTATTTGATCCCCAAATTCCTTCAAATAATGGAAAGCATTTCCTTTTCCAGGCATGTTATGTGATTCAAATCACTAAGTGAGTTAATTTCCAAAATGATATCATTTCATTATCAGGAGAAAATTGATTTTTGTCAAAATGTCTATTTTCCTGTCTCAACTTTCAGGACTGAGCACATAGATTTGTCCACGGGACCATCAAAACATGTCTTTCAGGAATGTTAATTTTACTTGAAGATTTAGAAAAAAAATTTCTTTAGAATCAAACAAGCAGAGACATATTATGAAGTTGAAGTTATGTAAAATTATATAAAATTGTGTAAATTATGTAAATTTATAATAAAATTTTACATAAAATTATGTAAAATTATATAAAATTTGCCTGAATTGTGGCAGTACAGCAGGCTGACATAGCATACACCTAGAGGCTTAGAGCTTGGTTTGTTTATTTTGATAGCTAAGGCTTGCAGAGCTCCTACTCTGTGCCCCGCAATGTGGCAGATGTTCTACCTGCCTCATCTTACATCGCCTTGAAGTAGATATTATTACTACAATTATTTTACAGGTAAGAAAACAGGCTTACAAGCTAAAAGAACTTTCTCACAGTTGCCTAGTAAAAATCAAAGCTTGACCTGAGGTTGGTGAAGTCTGTACTTGGAACTGCTGCGTTACACTCAATGCTGATATCTGTTACCCCATACTTGTTAAGGAGACTCAGTGGCCTTGTTTAACAATAAGTGACTTCAGTGAGCATGAAGGAGTAGCTAGCTCTGCAAGAAGTTTCATTTCTGGAAAGCCTGTGTGGAACTGATCTTTTAATTTGCAAAGCCTCAACAGATAAATTTTTTGTTTAGGCTTTAATAGGATTATTGGGAGAATTAAAGAGAGGTGGCCTATTTCCTACTTCACTTGACAAATCAACTGTCTGTTCTTTTAAGGGAAAGACAAATAGTGGTGGCTCCAAAGGGTACTTTTTTTTTTTTTCTTCAGAAACTGGAATATACAATAGTTTCTGGTTCATAATCAGTGAATTACCTGTGCAAACAGAATGTGATGCTCTTTCTCACAGTGGGAGATTTCATAGGTAAAATGTATTTGCTTTTATCAGCAGAGAGGTATTATTTCTGCATTTTCCCCAAGCTAGTTCTTTGCGCCTCTCTGGTTTCAGATTTCATCCAAAATCCTTGAAAGTCAAAGACAAGTAGTTAGCTCCTCTGTTTCTGAACTAACCACACACTGTAATTTTACAAATTATACATATGAGATCAAGGTGTGAAAACTTGCAATTGTCTCTCGAAAATGGTTTTATTCTCAATTATCTCTGGGCAACAAAAACACCTCTTTGGGTCTGCCTAGTGCTTCATCATCTATTAGGAGGTTTCGAGTGTGTTATATCATGCAATGCTCACAACAGCTCCAGGAGGTCTGTTATGATTATGTGTGTTTTATGCATTCAGATAAGTTAGCAGGCAGCCAGGATGTGGAGGAGGCAGTCCTAAATCCGGTGCTTTGATTCCAAGTCTGATCTTCCTCCTAAATCATTCCTGTCGTCCATCACTTCTTTCTGCCTAACAAAAGTGGACAAGGTGCATTGTGTGATGAGCGCGGTGATGAACAGGGGCTTCAAAGCCTAACAGTCATAAGCGGGCAGATATGAGAAAGAGTGTGACAGTTGATTTTATATGTCAGCTTGGCTGGGCTAAGGGATACTCCGCTGGGAAAACATTATTTCTGGGTGTGTCTTTGGAAGGTATTCTGAAAGACATCAGCATTTGATTCAGACTCAGACTGAGTAAAGAGATACGGCCTTGTGTGCAGGCCTCCTCCAGTCCCTTAGCCTGAACATGGCAAGAAGGCAAAGGAGGGATGAATTTCTTCTCTTCCTTCTTGAGACTTCCTTTTCCTCCCGATCTTGGACAATGAAGCTCCTAGTTTTTGGGCCTTCAGACTCTAGGACTTATACCAGCAACCCTCTGGTTCTCAGTCTCCCAGCTTCTGACTAAGTGACACTACTGCCAGCTTGAAGATGGCAGATTGTGAGACTTCTTGGCCTCTATATCCACATGAGCCAATGGCTATCATAAATCTCTTACATATACTTCTGTATAGATCCTATTGGTTCTATTCTCTAGAGAACCTTGACTTGTCTTTTGGGCTTTTTTTTTTTTTTTTTTAAGATTGATTTATTTATTAGGGAGAGAAAGTGGGAGGGGCAGAGGGAGAGAAGCAGATTCCACTGAGTTCAGAACCTGTAATGGGGCTTGATCTTATGACACCGAGATCATGACCTGAGGTTGAATCAATAGTCAGATGCTTAACTGACTGAGCCACCCAGGTACCTCCTGACTTACCTTTTTCATCTGTCTTTTGTGACCTTTTATCTTTTCTCCTCCCTCTTTCACATTCATCTCTACTCTTGGAATCTTGTGCTGGCCTTTGTTGTACAAAGCCCATGGGTTAAAGCCTGCTGGTCATCCCTTCCTTCCACCGTGCTCCGGTCTCAATGAGGGCCACAGTTACTGGTATCCATCTTACTTAGTTTGTTGTTGCTACTGAGAAGTCAGATGAATCATTTTCCAGGAAAGTTTTTGTAACTACTGACCTAATCACGATTACTTCTCAGAATTTTAGTTTTGATTGGAAGATGCCTACGGGTAGTAATGATTCATCCAAAGGCATAAATCATTAGGACTTTTTCCCTTCCTCTCTCCCTTGATTTCTTCTTCCTTTCTTTTCTTCCACTTTTCCTTCCTTCCTTTCTTCTTCGCTTCCTGCCATCTTCTTGCCATGTCTCTGCCTCTCTCTCATTTCCTCTCTCCATTCTTTCCTCCTCCCTGCTCATAAACGGAGACATTTTGCTAACAATGACTGAAATGTGCCAGGCAATATGCCAACCACTATGGACAAAAGAGTCATGAGAAAATGACACTGACTCTGCCTAGAAATTCCCTGAGGAAGGCAGACATGTTGACAACTATAAGACAAAGAAGTGTTCTAGTGGGGGAACCCTTTATTAACTTCCAATGAGAGGCTGTGATGCAAAAATCAAAAATAATGAATAGAATCAGATTTTCAAATGTTTAAAATGAAGTAGCATATAATTAAATATATAAATAGTATGATTTAATAAAGTACCAAGTAAGGCACAAATGAGATATATTTTTGCTGTAGGGGAATTTTTTTTCCTGGACATAATGTCATGGGCATTGAAGCAACTTGCCCTGGTAGAGACTAAATTGATAGATTTATTTTGGCCCATGATCAATACTTCTCTCTTTCTTTTCCAAGCAAAAGCAGTACCAGAAAAATTATCATGGAGTCACTTGGTGAAATTTTTCTTATAATAGACATCCTTTCTCAGAAAAGTGGACTTATTGTCCAGGAAAATGGGTATGATCAGCCCTATTGGGTTTTAACTGTTTAGAAAAAATGTGATTGACTTTTACAAATGAATGTCCGGAGAGGAAAGAGAGTTAGGGTTTCTGCATCAATAAAGTACAGAATACAAATACCAGCCCTGTTCTTATTTATATGCTTCCCTGACCTGTGATGTGAATGGGAGCCGGAACACAGCAGTTTGAGTTGGGGCTCCAAGAGACCCGTTGCAGGACACCTTGATCTGTGTTTGGCATTGAGGAAGTGAGATTGCCCTTCCTTGGGGAATCGATGATTCAGTTTCACATCACTAGTGGATCCTCCTCTTGTCTGAGGCTAAGCAGAGTTCGTAGGTGATGGAGAAATTTTGTGGCAGCTAAAAGCAAAGCAATAGAGGACGGAAGAGACACTTTCTTTCCCCTGATGGGATGTAGAGGCACAATGGACAACCCTCCCACTGCCATAGAAAACCTATTGGAGATTATGTAACTTAAGAAGAGAGAAAACCCACAAGGGATGTAATGAAGTCACCACAATATGGCATAGAGAATTGTGATTATTAAGATTGTTAAAATAACAAAAGCAGCTTAAAAAAAAACCAATTTGTGGAATAGTTGAAATAAGTTATACAGATTTGGGGTCAACTCCATAACTTACATTTCCATGTCAAAAACTCTCATGGTAGACAGTGACTCCCAACATGGAAGATAATAACTGGGAGGTCTGGGAGGATCTGAAGTAGGGATAACATTTTCTACCCTGATTCTTCATAAGGGACAAATTACATTTCTTTTTACACAAATTGGCCCTCTGAAAGCTTGGCGTGTATCATGTAGTTAAAGTCTGAAAAGGGCCTAAGGAGTTGAGAACACCTAATTAACCAATTATGATCTATAGCAATTACTTTTAAATGTAAATTCCTATACAAGTGGCTCTGACTAGAGATATTCATCTCTGCCACTAACCCTCATAATATGCAGTAATGAGAAGAAATATGCTGTGTGTATTTTGCTTTCTGACAGGCATTATTTGATTGCCTTATTTCTCTTTCGTAGGTTTAGGGCATTCTGTTCGAAGACGAATGAATATGTGCTCTGCCAAATGGTCCAGGCTGAGAGTGGGACTTATAATATGTAGGAAGGAATTTAGGAGGTCATCATTCATAATAAACACAAAATGCCCTTCATGGCTAGATTTGTTGGAGTCATAGAAGGAAAACTTTATACAAAAACAAAACAAAACCTGTAATCTTCTTCTGAAAAAACTGAGCATGTAATTAGTTATTTTCTCAGCCCAAGTGCTTTAGAAGAATTTGTCCTGAGGTATCTAGTGGATGGCATTGTATTGCAAACAACTTTTAAAATAATAGTCTCTGGCGCCTGGGTGGCTCAGTGGGTTAAGCCGCTGCCTTCGGCTCAGGTCATGATCTCAGGGTACTGGGATCGAGTCCCGCATCGGGCTCTCTGCTCAGCAGGGAGCCTGCTTCCTCCTCTCTCTCTCTCTGCCTGCCTCTCTGCCTGCTTGTGATTTCTCTCTGTCAAATAAATAAATAAAATCTTTAAAAAAATAAATAAATAAATAAATAATAAAATAATAGTCTCTGACCTGTTTACCTCTACTTGAGGTACCTTTAAATAGATGGTTATGTCCCTGCTCACCCAGGTATGATCATAGGGAACATGCCAAAAATGTTTGTGTAGATTTATGCCATTTTAACCTCTTTCTCAATCATTAATAAGACTTCTTACTTTGCTAGTGCATTTTCCTGTCTTCACCCATTCTCTACAGATGGTTCTTTCTGGACAGATTTATTCTTTGCAGTTTATGGAAAATTGAGGATTATAGGTGGAAAATAAGACCAGATAGGTAATAGAGAAAGGACAGGACTTAATAGAAGTAAGTTTCAGTCTATTTATTAAGAGTATGGAGAAGGAAAAATCGTTAAAAGTCGGCAAAAGAGTTGAAAACTGGAGGAGTTGAAAACATGAGGGCAGGTAAGAGAGAAGGGATTGTTCAAGAATTAGACAATAGAGCAGTGAAAAGCACCTGTGGTGGGAATATCAAGTAAAAGGGAGAGATACCAAGAATTTGTCTTTCTGTTATAGTATTGAAGATTCGAGTTAACTAAGTTAAGCATTTATTATTTTAAAAGTACGATTTGGTTTCTAAACTGTCTCATTAACTGTAAGAAAGCCTGAGGATTGGACCAGGTGTGGGATGTTTCTTAAGGGTTAAGTATTACCATTTTTCAGGACGCCTGGGTGGCTCAGTTGGTTAAGCAGCTGTTTTCAGCTCAGGTCATGATCTCAGGGTCCTGGGATCGAGTCCCACATCGGGCTCCTTGCTCAGCGGGGAGCCTGCTTCTCCCTCTGCCTCTGCCTGCTGTTCTGTCTGCCTGTGCTCGCTCTCTCCCCTTCTCTCTCTCTGATAAATAAATAAATCTTTAAAAAAAAAAAAGTATTACCATTTTTCTAGGGAATGTTTCATGGAGGGCAGAGGTCTGCAAAGTATTGATCATGGGCCAAATCCATCCTGCCACCTGTTTAGGTAAACAAACATTTTTTTTTTTTTTAATACATCTCTGTTCATTGGTTTCCTTGTTGGCTATGGCTGCTTTCACACTACATCAATAGAGATGAAGGGTTGCAACAGAGACCTTGTGGTGTGCAAAGCCAAAAATATTCACAGCCTTTTTCTTTAAATCAAACTCTTTAATATGAGGTAATTTCAAATTCACAAGCAGTTGTAGAGAATAATATGGAGGTACTCAGGCAGTGGTTATCCATTTCCTCCACAAGTAGCATCTTTCAGTATCACAGCCAGGATATTGGCATTATAAAGTCAATATAAAGAACAGTTCCATCACTATAGGGATCCCTTATGTTGCCCTTTTATAAGCCACATCTGATTTTGACTAGTCCAGACTCTCTCCCTCAATCCTGGAATCCATGAATCTCTTCTTCATTTCTATAATTTTATCATTTTAAGAATATTGTATATATGGAATCATACATATGTTACCTTTGGGGACTGGCTTTTTTCACCTAGTATAACTCCCTGGACATTCATCCAATTTGCTCTATCAAAATCACATTCACTTTTATTGTTGAGTAATATCCCACTTATGCATACACTATACTTTGTTTAACCACTGACTCACTGAAGTACATCTGGGTAGTTTCCAGCTTTTGGTTATTACAAATAAAGCCACTTTGGACATTTGTGTATAGGTTTTTTTTGTTGTTGCTGTTTTGTAAGATTCATCACAGGTGAAGTTTTCATTTACTTGTGATAAATGCCCAGGAGTACAATTTCTGGGTCATATAGTAGTTGAATGTTTTGTGCTTTTAAGAAACTGCCAAACAGTCTTCCAGAGTTTCTGAACTGTTTTGCAGTCCTATAAGCAATGTGTGAATGATCCCATTTCTCTGCATCCTTGACAGCATTTGATTCTCCCTATTTTTTATTTTAGCCATTCTGGTAGGTGACAACAAGTTCTGTAATGTTTAAATATTTTTAATGTTTATTTCATGTGCTGTTTTGCCATCATTATATTCTTTTTTGCAAAATGGTCATTCAAGTCCTTTGCATATTTTCTACTTTGACTGTATTTTTTTTTTAGTGTTGACTTTTGACAGTTCTGTATATATTTCAAGTACTAAATGCATTGTGGGATATGTTTTGAAAATAGTTTCTCCCCATCTATAACTTGTCTTTCATTCCTCTTAACAGGGTGTTTCATGGAGCTAAAGTTTTTAAGATTTTTTTAAAGATTTTATTTATTTATTTGACAGACAGAGATCACAAGTAGGCAGAGAGGCAGGCAGAGAGAGAGGGAGGAAGCAGGCTCCCCGCTGAGCAGAGAGCCTGATGTGGGGCTCGATCCCAGGACCCTGAGATCATGACCTGAGCTGAAGGCAGAGGTTTTAACCCACTGAGCCACTCAGGCACCCCTAAAGTTTATAATTTTGATGAATTCTGTCTTATCAGTATTTCCTCTATGAATCACAGTTTTGGTGTCAAGTTTAAGAACTCTTTGTAATGGTCCCAGAAATTTTTCTTAAAATGATTTTTCTTAAGTTTAATGTTTCTACATTTTACTTTTAAGTCTTTGATCCATTTCAGGTTAATATTGCTATAAGGTAAGAGTTTTATCAAGGTTCTTTTTTTCTTTTTTTAAATGTCTATGGATTCTAATTTCTCCAGGACCATTTGTGGAAAAGGACTACCTAATGTTTAAAAGAAGGAATTTGCTAACTCCTGACCCAGGATATTAAGAAACATTTTTTAGAAAGTATACTACAGAAAGAGAACCCAGTCTAAGTTATTGTAATCAATTTCAGCATAATTATATTCAACAACTTTACAAAGATATATTATGAATTTTTCATAAAAACAATTGTTCCTTTCTCACTAATAAATGAGCAAAAGGAGACATTACAACCAATAAGATAAGGGCACCTGGGTCACTCAGTAGGTTATGCATCTGCCTTCTGCTCAGGTCATGATCTCGGGGTCTTGGGATGGAGCCCCACATTGGGCTCCCTGTCCAGTAGGGAGCCTGCTTCTCTCTCTCCCCCTACCTTCCCTGTACCCCCCACTCATGTTCTCTCACTCTCACTCCCTCTCTCTTTCTCAAATAAATGAATAAAACAAAACAATGCAATAGTGCCTGATCTTATCTGTCCTACATTTCTCTACCAACATTGTTCTGGTTCAGGTGAACTTCATCTGGGGACTCTATAGACATTTTTCATTTGTATTGTGCAGAAATTTGTTTTTATTGTACTAGGATTTTTCAAGCTTTGCAAAACTTTTTTTTTTTAATGTCTATACTATTTGTGTCTAAAGTTCACCTGACCTCATTCTTTATCACGGAATATTCGACTGAGTGCATAATGCTCTGAAACACGCAGTTGGCCTGCTTCATTATTCAGGATGAATAATCAGAGTATTCTGACATCTTGCATTCAGATACCCTTACTGCACTGCAGTGAAGGAAAGACGTTTCTACTCCTTGATAAAATGGATAGCCTTAAATAAAAACATGGATATGACCCTTTTTGAGTGAACCTTATTAATGAACTCTTTCCCATTTCACCTATAGCCTCCAAAAGATATTCCAGATCAACAATTTAATGACCAATGTTATGAGGGTCACAGTCTTATTATGAAGTATTTTAGTTATGCCTGGAAAGTGGATTTTAAATGGGATTTTTCCAGATTCTCAGGGTTGTAAGCACCACAACTTTCCTTCACTTTAAATATTGATATGAAAATCTTTCCTACAGGAATGTAGCTCTTCCCTGTTTTCTTCAACAGAAGATGCTGCATGATATCTGACCTTCCCTCAAGATCAAAAGCTTTTGCACAGCAAAGGAAACAGTTAACAAAATCAAAAGACAACTGACAGAATGGGAGAAGATATTTGCAAACGACATATCAGATAAAGGACTAGTGTCCAGAATCTATAAAGAACTTAGCAAACTCAACACCCAAAGAACAAATAATCCAATCAAGAAATGGGCAGAAGACATGAACAGACATTTCTGCAAAGAAGACATCCAGATGGCCAACAGACACATGAAAAAGTGCTCCATATCACTCGGCATCAGGGAAATACAAATCAAAACCACAATGAGATATCACCTCACACCAGTCAGAATGGCTAAAATCAACAAGTCAGGAAATGACAGATGCTGGCGAGGATGCGGAGAAAGGGGAACCCTCCTACACTGTTGGTGGGAATGCAAGCTGGTGCAGCCACTCTGGAAAACAGCATGGAGGTTCCTCAAAATGTTGAAAATAGAACTGCCCTATGACCCAGCAATTGCACTATTGGGTATTTACCCTAAAGATACAAATGTAGTGATCCAAAGGGACACATGCACCCGAATGTTTATAGCAGCAATGTCCACAATAGCCAAACTATGGAAAGAACCTAGATGTCCATCAACAGATGAATGGATCAAGAAGATGTGGTATATATACACAATGGAATACTATGCAGCCATCAAAAGAAATGAAATCTTGCCATTTGCAACAACATGGATGGAACTAGAGCGTATCATGCTTAGCGAAATAAGTCAAGCAGAGAAAGACAACTATCATATGATCTCCCTGATATGAGGAAGTGGTGATGCAACATGGAGGCTTAAGTGGGTAGAAGAATAAATGAAACAAGATGGGATTGGGAGGGAGACAAACCATAAGTGACTCTTAATCTCACAAAACAAACTGAGGGTTGCCGGGGGGAGGGGGTTTGGGAGAAGGGGGTGGGATTATGGACATTGGGGAGGGTATGTGATTTGGTGAGTGCTGTGAAGTGTGTAAACCTGGTGATTCACAGACCTGTACCCCTGGGGATAAAAATATATGTTTATAAAAATAAAAAAATTAAAAAAAAAAAATCGAGACATTCTTTTTTAAATTATTTTTTATTATCATGTTCAGTTAGCCAGCATATAATACATCATTTGATTTTGATATAGTGTTCAACAATTCATTAGTTGCGTATAACACCCAGTGCTCATCACTACATGTGGCCTTCTTAATGCCAATCACCTGGTTACCCATCCCCCCATCTCCTTCCCTTCTGTAACCCTCAGTCTGGTTCCCAGAATGTAGGGTCTCTCATGATTTGTCTCCCTCTCTGGAGATCCAGGAAATATTCTTGTGTTATTATTGCATCAGATATTATCCCAGATGCTAAACACAGTAATTTTCTCCATAGCCACAGATTGTATAAACAAGATGTCCATCACTCTCCACTACTGGCTCCCAGAATGATGAAATGTTGTGATCTTAGAACTGACTTCAGTAGTTTTACCATGGCCACTTTCACTTGTTCTTCCAACATGCTGTTTCTATTGCTATGGGTAGTGGGGTTAGAATTAGAATAGTGACCATTTTTTGTAGAATAATGTACAATTATCACATTACAATAATTCCAACTGAAATAAAATAAAATTTGTCCTATAAAAAGTTCGTGAGATTAAAAAAAATCTTGCTATCATCTTTTGCAGTCAACAAATGAAAAAAGAAAGGAAGAAACTGAGAAACTTCCATTCCATGGAGTGATTATATAAAAGTTAGAGTTCCTACTTTTAATGAACTTCTAATTTAGGAATGGAAGTATGAACTGCTACTCATTTTCCTCATTCTCTTGTTTCTCCATATCAGTGTGTTTTGCTCTCAGAATTTGTCCTGGGCATTATGTGCTAGTGTAACTCAAAGAAACACACACAAGTGTCTTCACAATTCAGAAGAAGCTCATACCACTTCCTATTATGGAGACAGATAATATTAAAAAACAGTAAATGCCAAAAATTATTATCAAAACTGATATAATTTAAAAGAGCTACATTTAACATATAAAAAACTTTAACATAAAATATAATTTGATGATGACTATACAATTCACATTATAATTATATAATTCATAAAAATTACGACTAATATAATGATGGGGTTAGGTAATGGAACATACGCTTAATGTGTGTGTGTGATGAGCATATTATACTTTTTTTCTGATAAGTGTTTCAGTCTTACAAGTATATCTCCAATTTTACAGACAGTGTTAAAACTCTCAAAACTCTTCATGCATGTGAGGTCTAAGCTGATGCCTCTCCTTTGACCTGTTAGGTGGGATTCAGTTCAGCCTCTACAAAGTGATGATGGACCAAGATAAGGAATAAGGCCCACAAGGAAGTATATCCTGAGAGGCCCAGGAATAACCCAGCCCAGTCATAGGTAAAACACAAAAACAGTTTCAAAATTCCAAGGAACATAACCATGGGCTTCTTGACTATATGAGTGAAAGAGAATAGGAAAACACTGAGGCAGGTGGGAGATAGGATGCCTCAGATGGAATCCTCCTTGCTGTTGTGCATGTTACATGCCCCTCTAGGGCCAATTTAGACTTTCTGAGTTGGTACTTCACTGAAATGACTTCTGGAAGATGAATTCTGACCTCTATACTCATTTACTCAGTAAGTGCAAATTCAAACTGAGATAGTACAGCTTAGCCATTTAGACGGTTACATAGTGATTTGGAAGATGAGCTTTATATTCAGGTGGACCTGGGTTCATATTCTGGTTGTGAATGAACTCACAATGTATTTGACATTTTTGAGCAAACATGCTTCCTCATCCGTAAAATGAATTTATTATTATTGTAGCCTTCATAGGATTTTTGTATAAATTAAACATGATTCTTCATATAGATTATTTAATACTGTGCCTGGCACAAAATAAGTTTGTAAGGTACACATTATTTATGATTATTATTAATGTCTCATTTTAGCTCTAACATTTTAAAAGATGGATCTTTGCTGAGACATGGATAGGTATTATTGTGACTAGTTGTAATTTGTTAGAGTTTTGTAGTTCATTGATTAATGGGTACATTTATTTAACAAATATCTATTTAACATTTGTTATATTCAGAGACTCTACACGTGTAAAAGGCTATATGAAGTTCTTTAAAAGTAGCTCTTATTTTTTTCAAGTTTCTTGAACCCACCTTTGCATTTCTATTGGGTTATAAAAAGGTCAAGATTTTTAAATGGTTTTATTTTCCTCACAAATGAGGAAGGTCATACTAGCCAATAGGATCCAACAGTACCTTAAAAGGATTATTCACCACGACCAAGTGGGATTTATTCAGGTATGCAAGGTTGGTTCAACATCTGCAAATCAATCAATGTGATACAATACATTATTAATAGAAGAAAGAATAAGAACCATATGATATGCTCAATAGATGCTGAAAAAGCATTTGACAAAATACAGCATCCTTTCCTTTTGAAGATCAAAACTCTTCAAACTATAGGGATAAAGGGTACATAACTCGATATCATCAAAGCCATCTATGAAAAACCCACTGTGAATATCATTCTCAATGGAGAAAAACAGAGAGCTTTTCTGCTAAGGTCAGGAACACATCAGGGATGTCTATTCAACATAGTACTAGAAGTCCTAGCCTCAGCAATCCGACAACAAAAAGAAATTAAAGGCATCCAAATCGGCAAAGAAGAAGTCAAACTATCACTGTTTGCAGATAATATGATACTATATGTGGAAAACCCGAAAGACTCCACTCCAAATCTGCTAGAACTTGTACAGGAATTCAGTGAAGTGTCAGGATATAAAATCAATGCACAGAAATTAGTTGCATTTCTTTACACCAACAAGACAGAAGAAAGAGAAATTAAGGAGTCAATCCCATTTACAATTACACCCAAAACCATGAGATACCTAAAATAAACCTACCAAAGAGGCAAAGAATCTATACTCAGAAAACTCTAAAGTACTCATGAAAGAAATTGAGGAAGACACAAAGAAATGGAAAAATGTTCCATGCTCATGGACTGGAAGAAAAAATATTGTGAAAATGTCTATGCTACCTAAAGCAATCTACACATGTAATGCAATCCCTATCAAAATCCCATACATTTCTTTCAAAGAAATGGAGCAAATAATCCTAAAATTTGTATGGAACCAGAAAAGACCTCGAATAGTTGGAGGAATATTGAAAAATTCAATATTGGTGGCATCACAATTCTGGACTTCAAGCTCTATTACAAAGCTGTCACCATCAAGACAGTATGGTACTGGCACAAAAACAGACACATAGATCAATGGAACAGAATAGAGAGCCCAGATATAGACTCTCAACTCTATGGTCAACTAATCTTTAACAAAGAAGGAAAGAATGTCCAATGGAAAAAAGACAGTCTCTTCAACAAATGGTGTTGGGAAAATTGGACAGCCACATGCAGAAAAATGAAACTGGACCATTTCCTTATACCACACACGAAAATAAAGTCAAAATGGATGAAGGACCTCAATATGAGAAAGGAATCCATCAAATTCCTTGAGGAGAACACAGGCAGCAACTTCTTCGACCTCAGCTGCAATAACTTCTTTCAAGGAACATAGCCAAAGGCGAGGGAAGCAAGGGCAAAAATGAACTATTAGGACTTCATCAAGATCAAAAGCTCTTGCACAGCAAAGGAAACAGTTAACAAAACCAAAAGACAACTGACAGAATGGAAGAAGATATTTGCAAATGACCTATCAGATAAAGGGCTAGTATCCAAAATCTATAAAGAACTTATCAAACTCAACACCCAAAGGACAAATAATCCAGTCAAGAAATGGGCAGATGACATGGACAGACATTTCTACAAAGAAGACATCCAAATGGCCAGCAGACACATGAAAAAGTGCTCCATATCACTCAGCATCTGGGTAATACAAATCAAAACAACAATGAGATATCACCTCACACCAGTCAGAATGGCTAAAATTAACAAGTCAGGAAATGACAGATGCTGGCGACGATGCGGAGAAAGGGGAACACTCCTACATTGTTGGTGGGAATGCAAGCTGGTGCAAACACTCTGGAAAACAGCCTGGAGGTTCCTCAGAAAGTTGAAAATAGATCTACGCTATGACCCAGCAATCACACTACTGGGTTTTACCCTAAAGATACAAATGTAGTGGTCCGAAAGGGCATGTGCACCTGAATGTTTATAGCAGCAATGTCCACAATAGCCAAACTATGGAAAGACCTAGATATCCATCAACAGATGAATGGATAAAGAAGATGTGATATATATATATCACATCTTCTTTATTCCGTTGTATGTATGTGTGTGTGTGTGTGTGTGTTACACACACACACACACATACATACAACGGAATACTATGCAGCCATCAAAAGAAACGAAATCTTGCCTTTAGTGTCGATGTAGATGGAACTAGACGGTATTATGCTTAGTTAAATAAGTCAATCAGAAAAAGACAATTGTCATATGATATCCCTGATATGAGGAAATTGGGGGACAGGAAAAGAATAAATGAAACTAGATGGGATCGGGAGGGAGACAAACCATAAGAGATTTTTAATCTCACAAAACAAACTGAGGGTTGCCGGGGGGAGGAAGGTAGGGAGAGGGTGGTGGGGTTAGGGACATTGGGGAAGGTATATGCTATGAAGTGTGTAAACCTGGCAATTCACATACCTGTATGCCTGGGGCTAATAATACATTATATGCTAATAAAAAAATTTGAAAAATTAAAAAATGAGGACTGTCTTATTTCTACTGATTGAAAGAAGTGTCAACTGAAGGTAATAATGTCATTTCCCCATATTGTAACGCTTCAGTTATGATAATATAACCAATGATACAGTTTCAAAGTCAGACTGTACCTACTACATCTTCAGCATTCAGCCAAGTTTACAGCCTTGTCTTAAAGGCAAGTTTCTGCCAACAAGGAAGCTCTGGTGATGCCTTCCAGTTACTCTCATTTTGCTTTAATAGTCCCATGCAACTTGGAGATTGAGTCTCAGTGGACAAAATGGAAATCCATGGGGAAATGTCTTGCACTGATGAAACCTAAAGGAATGAAAATGCGGGGATACCTTCCCACTCCTGCTCTCAAAATGACCTAACCACAGTGGTGGGCAGTTTCCAAAAAGAGATGCTGCATAAAAACAGATGCCTAGAGTTTTCCAGTGACTTGTGTCATGTGTATTTACATGGGGACTTGCTTTTCTCAGAGCAACTAGGCAGATGGGAGCAAATAATTCTCCCAAAGGGGTGCCTGGATGGCTCCATCAGTTAAGAGCCCAAGTCTCAATTTTGGCTCAGGTCATGATATGGGGGTTCTGGGACCAAGCCCCACTGTCAGGCTCTGCACTGAGTGAGGAGCCTGCTTGGAATTCTCTTTCCCTCTCCTTCTGCCTCTCCCCTGCCTCCTGACCTGAGCATTCTTTTTCTCTCTCAAAACAAACAAACAAACAAAACCACTCCCCCAAAGGAATTAGAATCCAAGTTTTCCTTCTGAATAGAGAATGTTAACATATAAAATAAATCCCTCAGAATTGGCAACTAAATCATTTTAATGACAAGAAAGTTGGTCAGTGTTTTAATAGCCTGAACACTAGTTTTGACTACTTGTTGCAGGAAGGCAGAATTTAGAAGGAACATTAAAAAGGAGAAGCTAAATGGAACATTAAGAGAAGAAAGTAAGTTAGGGACCATGTAGATATAAACACAATGGGTGTATTCTCAAATTTGACAATGATGTACACCTAAGCCTGGTAATAGAAGCCAGTGTTAAAGATCTGAAGGAAGACGAGTCACAAATTAGCAGGATTTTTCAACCTCAGCACTCCTGACATTTTGCATCAGATAACTGCGTGTTGCTGAAAGCTTCCCTGTATAATGTAGGACTTCAGCAACATTTCTGGTCCCTGCCAACAAGGTGCACTAGCAACCTTCCTCCACCTCACATTATGACAACCAGAAATGTCTCCAGCTGTTGTCACATTCGCATGGGGGGGAAGAAGAGAACAAAAGCATCCTCATAATGATAAAAACAACTAAAAATAATAAAAGAAGTTCCATTGCCAAAGCAAACATAACAAAAAGTAACTTGGGATTTTCTTAGGTTCAAGGCCTGGCTTTTTCTTTATTCAAGCTCAGAAATTGTAGTTGAGTTACTTAAAAGTGCTTTTTTAAAAAATTTTTTAAATGATTTTATTTATTTATTTGAGAGAGAGTGACAGAAATAGCAAGAAAAAGCATGAACAAGGAGGAGAGGGAGAAGCAGGCTGTCTGCTGAACAAGGAGCCACCGCGTGACTCAGAGCTTGATTCCAGGAGCCTGAGATCATGACCTGAGCTGAAGAGAGACACTTAACTGACTGAGCCACCCAGGCACCACAAGTTATTTTAAAGTTCTGAGATGTAATATCCTTATCTGTATGAGGGTTATGACACACACAAAAGCAAGTACTACATGCTTTTGAAAAGCCAAATGAGACAATATACTACGTGAAAACCATTCTATATAGCCTTGACATAAATGTTCTCTATTTTTCTCATTGAATAAATGTTTGTATGTGGTGTGCGTGTATGTGTGTGTGCACACTACATATATATGTATGTATACACACATACACACACACACAATGGAGTACATACAAATACTCCCTTGCATATCAATCCTTTGTTTTGTTTTAGAGTTCTAGTATTTAAGAATGCCATTTTTTTCAGACTCAAAATCTTTCATCCTATAAAGTTCACCCATTGATTCCTGTTCTGACTTCTGGAGCTGCTTACAATGTCTATTCACTGTTCAATAAGAACAGCTGGTAACATTCTAGAACATGGCTCTTCCACATTAGCTTAATTGCTGCCTTTATTGAATGTATCACAAAACCTTCAACTGCCAAAATTTTAGTTTACTTAATTTCATGCGAATGTAGGGTTAGATTATTCTTGTTCTGAAAATGACCCTGAGACATGGACATGCACAAAGCTCCTATTACTAATAGCAATATTAATAGTACTAGAACTATTAACTATTATTATATTAAAATTACTAATATTAATTATATAATTAATAAATAATAATAGTAACAGAACTAATAATTGACTACTTTATTTCTGTCACTAAGAAGGGTCCTTTTCATATGAGCTTCTTCTTTCTTCATAGTTGTCCTTTTTAAAAAAGATTTTATTTATTTATTTATTTGAGAGAGAGAGAAGAAAAAGAATGAGTGGGGGAGAGTCAGAGGGAGAGAGAGAAGCCATGCGGGGTTGGATGCCAGGCACAATCCAGGATCCCAGAACCTGGAATCATGACCTGAGCTGAAGACAGACACTTAACCAACTAAGCCACCCAGGTCCCTCTCCATGGCAGCCTTATGATGCAAGTGTTCATTTTCCATTTTATTGGTTAAGAACCATAAGCACATATAAAACTCTTCCATAGTAACGTATAAAGTAGCCAAAGACAGTAATAAAATCAAATTCTATCTGGGGCTGAAGCTTGCCTTGTTAACTACTTGCTCTCTTGTTGCTGTCTGGTCAGCCTCTCTCAAGAAGCGGTTGCTAAAGCCAGAACCAGATTGGCATCACCTCATGATCTGAATTAAGAGCTTTTATTGTGCCAGTCATACGAACAGGATGCAGTGTGGGAGAGAAATCCCACAACCTGCCACCACTACCCTTTCAGATGGGCTAGATTTCTGTCTAATGCAGATGTCAGGATGGCTTTCCGAGTTCCTTAGTTATTTCTCTTTGAGGATGGCTTTATTCTCTCTTAATCCTTAATAAACGTAATTTTTAAATTATATGCTAATTTCTGTTTGAAATAATGGATAAAGTAAAGGTCTTTTTTGTTATTGTTCATTGGGTTGCTTCAGTTTTGTCCTTGACTAACCTACATCTGAAACAAAGAGAAGTACTCTGGAGAGTACTCTGGAGAGAAGCAGCAGCCCCTCCGTAAACCCAAAGACGCATGAGTGGGCACACACGTACACACATCCCACAAAGAGAACAATTCCTTCTCTTTTTCTGATCCCCAGAGCAGTGCTTCCCAATCTCTGTTGAAAAAATCTTTATTTACTTATTTTTTTAAAATATTGTATTTATTTGACAGAAGAAGAGCTCAAGAGAGCTCACAAGTAGGGGGAGAGGCAGGCAGAGAGAGAGAGTGGAAACAGACTCCCTGCTGAGCAGAGAGCCTGATGCAGGGCTTGATCCCAGGACTCTGGGATCATGGCCTGAGTAGAAAACAGAGGCTTAACCCACTGAGCCACCTAGATGCCCCTATTATGTTATTATTACTTTAATTTTTAATCTTTTGCAGGCTGATACTTCAGTAAAATATAAAAAAGAAATGATAGTACAGTGACATTAATATATGATCATAAAATACAAGCCTACACTTCCTATTGTTATATTCAAGGAACATAAATTTACTCTGTCAGACTGCTATACAAGTGTCTAAACATGATCAATTTCTGTCCTTATCTGTAGCAATTACTTTGCATAGCACTTCTGCAGAGGGTTTTGTTTCAGCAAATGGCACATGAACATGTTTGTGTATAAAAGGTTACAAAATAGCTTGACTTTAAGTATTTTTCTAATGGTTGTTTTTTTTTAAGATTATTTATTTATTTATTTGACAGACAGGCAGAGAGACAGGCAGAGAGAGAGGAGGAAGCAGGCTCCCCGCTGAGCAGAGAGCCCGATGTGGGGCTCGATCCCAGGACCCTGGGATCATGACCTGAGCCAAAGGCAGAGGCTTTAACCCACTGAGCCACCCAGGTGCCCTTTTCTAATGTTTTAAGTACTGAGAAGGAAGATCTGGGACAAATGGAAAACAGATGTGAGAAAAGAGAAGAAATGGGAGCATCCAGGGGACAGGGTGTGAGTCTTTGCTCCATTTGTAGCTAATTTTATTTGGAAATTTTTCAGTTTTTTTTTTTCTCTTTGCTTTTCTGTATTCTTTTCTTTCACTTATATTTGTTATTTCCTAGTAGTAATTCTTCTCTTGACTACTTTTTTGATACTATCACTTTGATACTTTCACTTTGATACTATCACTTCTTCCCTTTTTTTTTTTTTTTTTTTCTCTCATTTTCCCTTTTCCCTGTTTGGTTATATAGCAAATATTCCAAATACAGAAAACCATCAGGACACGTACAGGAAAGTGCTCATGAACCTGTCCTCATATTAAAATATTAACAGTTTCATTTAAATCTTTCATGATTTTGGGGTGGAATAAAATATTTTATGTATAGAGAAAAATAGTTTAAATCCCTTTCGTCTCTCTCTGGGTCACTATTACACTGAAGTTAATTTTTTTTTTTCTTGTCTAGCTGTTAGGTTTTACTCCATTATAGCCACTCAAAGACCAACACATACTACTGTTTTATTAATTTTTGAACATTGCTCAAAATTGATGGCATGTGTGTATATCATGAAAATATTCTTTTTTAAATTCAGTACTGTGTTTGTAAGTCTTTCAGTCTTTCAAACATGTAGATTGAGTTCCTGTACTGTATTGTTACATAGTATTCCATTGTATATATATGGCATAATTTGCATTTTCCATTAGTTATTCCTCTTACATGGATGTTATTTTTTTAATTTGCTATGATAAATATTGTTGCAAACTATATCTTTGTGTATGTCTGATATAGACTTTTGAAGAGTTTTTGTGGCAGAAAACAAAGATTGAAACTAGATATTGTCAAAATAATCTCTAAATTTGTGAAGATGTGCATAACCTATATGATTACTATTTCTTCATTTTTATCCAACCTTGGTGTTGTCAGTTTCCTTCAATTCTTGCTAATCTAATGAGAGAGAAATGTTAACTTTTAAAATTGCACTTCCGATTACTAGTGAGATTAATATTCTTTGTACATTTATTGTCCAAACAGGATTCTTTTTTTATATGTATGTATGCATCACTTTATTATTTTAAATTATATATATGTTTATGTTTTTATGTTTATGAATGTGTATGTGTATGAAAATATGTATGTATATATGTATGTATGAGAATACAGGGCAAGTTCTAAACAGTTGGTTTACTAATGAGCTTTTTAGTATATAGCCCATTTGTAAGGTGAAAATAAGGCTAATATCCTAAATCATGAACATTTATTAATCTTTTGCTAATGTGTAAGGCAACAACAAACAGGATTCTTTATATGAGTGTTGTTCATTCACTCTTTCCTCATTTTTATTTTTCCTTTTTTTTTAAGATTTTATTTATTCACCCATTTTTTTTTTAAGATTTTATTTATTTATCTGAGAGGCAGGAAGAGAGAAAGGGAGAAGCAGGCTCCCCGCTGAGCAGAGAGCCTGATGCAGGGCTTGATCCCAGTACCCTGAGATCCTGAAGGCAGAGGCTTTAACCCTCTGAGCCACCCAGGTGCCCCTGTTTCCTCAATTTTCTATTGGAAAATTAGGTTTTTATTTTTATTTATTTATTTTATTTATTTATTTTTTTAAAGATTTTATTTATTTATTTTACAGAGAGAAATCACAAGTAGATGGAGAGGCAGGCAGAGAGAGAGAGAGAGGGGGAAGCAGGCTCCCTGCTGAGCAGAGAGCCCGATGCGGGGCTCGATCCCAGGACCCTGAGATCATGACCTGAGCCGAAGGCAGTGGCTTAACCCACTGAGCCACCCAGGTGCCCCGGAAAATTAGGTTTTTAAAAATTAATTTGTATGAGTTCTTCAAATGTGACAGTCATCAACTGTTTATCTGTAATATGGGTTACAGGTATCTTCTCCAAGATTGCTTGCTTTTGAGGGGCTTAGTAAATGCTTCCTTTTGTTCTTAAGAAAAGCAGCTTATGGAGTTAAACTTATCAATCCATTCCTTTATATTTGTGCTTTTAATGGATGTTTTAGAAAATCTTACCTTTAGCAGTATCTTAAGCATATCTTGTTCTAAGAGTTTTAGAGAGGATTTTAAACATTTCAATGTATAATCCATCTGAAACTAATTTTTGGTCTCTTCACTTTTCAATCTTCTATTTTATTGTATTTTACCTCTCCTCAATGCTCTTTTTCATTTCTTTTCTCCTTACTTCTGTATATCCTTCAAAACCTGTTCACCTATTAGGATATCTGCTTAAAAATTAGATTTTTTCATATTTACTTGTATGCTTTTTTAAAAATTTCTGGAATGCTGTTGCTATTTATGTTTCCTGTTTTAAATACTTAAAATTTTTCCATTATATTCATAATTCTGTTTTCTTAGCATTATCAAACTTGACCATCCCTGTGCAGAGTAGGAATATGAAAGATGGAGAATTAATTCAAAGTTAGTATTAAAGAAACTTTTCCTTGCTTTTTAAATATTAAATAAGAATGCCTTGCCTAGTATTATTTCCATCGGTAAATGAATAAATCAAGTCCTAACATAAATTTATTGCCCTCTCATTAAGTATTCAGAACTTTATTTATTTAAGATTTATTTATTTTAGAAAGTAGGTGCATGAGCAGGGAGAGGGGCAAAGGGAGGAGAGAGAGGATTTCAACCAGACTCCTCCTCTCCCCAAGCATGGAGTCCTCCACAGGCCTCAATGAGGGGTTCAGGGTGGGGTTCCACTCCAGAACTCTGAGATCATGACCTGAGCTGAAATCAAGAGTCAGATGCCCAACCAACTGAGCCACCCAGGTTCCCCAGTACTCAACCTTTAATATAACTTGCCTAATTTGTTTCTTGCAACAACATTGTGAGAATCCTCTTATTCTCATTGTTTGACAGACAGACTTCCAGTCCCAGTTCCCTGGGCACTATTCTTTTTGTCCCATGCAAGAAAACAAACCTATAAATAAGAAAAGTAGAAATGTAGTGGATTAGATTAAAAATGAGTTAGAAGGGGCACCTGGGTGCCTCAGTGGGTTAAGTCTCTACCTTCCTCTCAGGTCATGATCTCAGGGTTCTGGGATCTAGCCCCACATCAGGCTCTCTGCTCAGCAGGGAGCGTGCTTCCCACCTCCCCACCCCCGCCTGCCTCACTGCCTACTTGTGGTCTCTCTCTGTCAAATAAATAAATAAATAAAATCTAAAAAAAAAATGAATAAAAATGAGTTAGGGACACCTGGGTGGCTCAGTTGGTTAAGCGGCTGCCTTTGGCTCAGGTCATGATCCCAGTATCCTGGGATCGAGTCCCACATCAGGCTCCTTGCTGAGCAAGGAGCCTGCTTCTCCCTCTGCCTACCACTCTGCCTGCCACTCTGCCTGCCTGTGCTCACTCTCTCTCTCTCTCTGACAAATAAATAAATAAAATCTTAAAAAAATGAGTTAGAAAAGAGAAACATACCCTACTTGCCATTTATAAAAGCTATGACATTTTTAACAATGAATGGCATTTAAAATTAAAATTCAAAAGAGGGGCGTCTGGGTGGCTCAGTGCATTAAAGCCTCTGTGTTCGGCTCAGGTCGTGATCCCAGGGCCCTGGGATCGAGCCCCGCATCGGGTTCTCTGCTCAGCAGGGAGCTTGCTTCCCTTCCTCTCTCTCTCTGCCTGCCTCTCTGCCTATTTGTGATCTCTGTCAAATAAATAAAAATAAAATCTTTAAAAAAAAACTATTAAAATTCAAAAGAAAACAATTTCCCCCAAATTATAGAAAAATATTTCACATGTTGGGGCCGATTCCACGTTAAAACCTGTTAAACCCCTAGGGCCTACCTGGGCCTACTTGGCCATAGAGACTCCATGTTGCCTAGGTAGCCATTTTGTTGTTTAATAAATGCCTCAACAGTTACTGATATCAGTTCCAGGTAACTGTTGCTAAAACACACACCTAAAACAAGGCCTTTTTGCTGTTTAATAAACACCTCAGCAGTTACTAGTATCGGTTCCGGGTAACCGTAACTAAAACACACAGGTAGAAGACATCCAATTAGCCAAAGCCACATATGTAGAGGTCTGCTGTTGCGCCCTATGAAACTAACCTGTAAGACCAAGGAGGGGTTGCTCTCTTTGGAGACAGCTCTGGCCACTCAGTCTGACTTCTAATGCTTAGCATCAAATAAAGCTTTACATAACTTTCACTTTGTTTCAGCCTCATTCCCCTGGCTGGTCAGTCTAACTTCTAATGCTTGGCATAGAATAAGGCTTTGCAAAACTTTCACTTTGTCTCAGTCTTGTTCCTTTGATAACGGACCTAACACACAGACTGATTTGAAAGCATAATATGCAGCTCTAATCCTTAGAAGTTGGTTATTAGAAACAAATTTCTGATGAATTAGTAATTTGGTAAATGGTTCTTCAGTAAATTGATTGTCTAATACAAGACATTTCTTCAGAGAAGTGACATTCTGTTCGTTGGTATTTTCACAAATTGACTTTGACTGATTGCTTTTAATACACAGAGTACTTGGTGTGCCGGTCAACTTTCTTCTACATAAGTAGAACATAATTCCCTTTATTCCAGTCTCCATGGAGCTAGCTGTGTTCATTTATCTACCTGCCTTTTCCATCAACACTGAGCTTGCAGTCTTTGTCTTACACTATTTCAGACATAATCAACTGATCTGGATCTTTAAGAATGTACTTTGCTATTGTTCAAGAACTGAACACATCATTTTAATTTCAGAGATGCCTATGGTTGAAAGGTAGTTAGAGAGTTTACTTTAGTTAAACCCATTTTATAGTAATAACCAGCTTCAAAATTAAGTGACACTATGCTTTTTGAGATGCAAGATAAACTGCTTCTTCATTAGATGATCTAAGGTGCTCTCAATTTACTTCATTACTGGGTAATTTTGAATTTGTGCACAACTATGCACAGATTTCTTTGTTTGTTTTTTCTTCTTCATATAAATTGCTACCAAATGGTGAGGTCTCATTTTTCCTGAGCTTAAACTTTTTGATGTTAGAGGATGAGATCTGTCTTGTTCTTCCAACTTAAATTACCTATCTGGTTAAGATTTTGTCAATTTACTTAAATGTGTGCATGATTCAGTGAAATACAGTATTGGAAATTCACAATATATAATATATTTTATTCATGTATTCATGACATATTAGAACACTGGGATTTGAAAGAATCTTTGAGACCATTTTGCTCAAATTTGTCCTACATAAATGTTTCTTGGAAAACCCTTACAAGTGATCAATATCATCTCACCTCACTTAATCCTAGCATCTAAGAAGCCAGTTTTTGAAGGAAAAATGTAGATTTAGAAATGAAGTAGCTAGGTTGGATTCTATTTCCATTACTAATTTCATTGCAGTCTCTTGGCTTAATTTCTTTATATATGAGAATGGACAAAATTAAAGACGTGAAGTAACTATGAAGATTATACCAGATAAGGATGCAAATGCTGTACATGTAGTTAGCAATTGATTAATACTATTCCTACTTATATTTCTTGACAACTGCAGTGAGTGTGATACAAAATATCAACATCTGTAAGATTTGGTGAGCCCATTCAGAGGAAACAATTTCCCTTAAAAATGGTGCAAGGGTTGGAGCTAGCAATTTCAGAAGTTAAACAAGACAGCAACAGAGCTGCATATGACTTAAATTAAGAATAAATGTGAAAATTACAGGCACATCTTACCATCCCTAGCCATGCTGACATAGGAGGCTGTCTGTTTAAACAGTGGATTTATTTTGTTGAGGGGTAATAAATGCCAGGAAGCTGAGCATCAGTGTTGAGAGACTGCATTTTCCTTGATCAGTGTCTAGAAAGACATATTGACAGCTTGTTCCATTTTGTTGTCATAGGAAGAAAGGTTATACAGGCAGTGCTCAATGAAGATTGCTCAGGAAATAAATTGGGCATCAAACAGCCCACAGGTTGATAATGACTTGCTGAGCCACTCTATGTTTGATATATTAAGAAGGTAGATTTAATAGGCATTTTCAAATTGTAGAAATGATCATATTGTTTTCTGAAGCCTTTCTAATGAGCCCTATTAGTGGAAACATTCTCCAATATGTATTGTTTCTCAGGCCTTCAGCAGTGAACCAATTACCTTTGAAATGGAACTGGCAGGAAAAAGCTTCCAATGACAGCACATCGATACTACACCCTATAACCAGGTAGATGCTTTAAAAAAATTAACATATAATGTATTACTAGTTTCAGGGGTACAGGTTTGTAACTCGTCAGTCTTACACAATTCACAGAGCTCACCCTAGCACATACCCTCCCCAGTGTTCATCATCTAGCCACCCCATCCCTCCCCCAACCCCTCCACTCCAGCAATCCTCAGTTTGTTTTCTGAGATTAAAAGTCTCTTACAGTTTGTTTCCCTCTCTGGCTTCATCTTGTTTCATTTTTCCCTCCCTTCCCCTATGATCTTCTGTCTTATTTCTCAAATTCCTCATATCAGGGAGATTATATGATAATTGTCTTTCTCTGATTGATTTACCTCACTTAGCATAATACCCTCTAGTTCCATCCACATCATTGCAAATGGCAAGATTTTGTTTCTTTGATGGCTACATAATATTCCACCATATATATATATATACATATATATGGTATATACGTCTTCTTTATCCGTTCATCTATTGATGGACAGCTAGGCTCTTCCATAGTTTGGCTATTGTGAACATTACTGCTATAAACATTGGGGTGCATATGCCCCTTTGGATCACTCTATTTCTATCTTTAGGATAAATACCCAGTAGTTCAGTTACTGGGTCATAGGGTAGCTCTATTTCGAAATTTGTGAGGAAACTCCATGCTGTTTTCCAGAGTGGCTGCACCAGCTTGCATTCCCACCAACAGTGTAGGAGGGTTCCCCTTTCTCCACATCCTCGCCAACACCTCTCATTTCCTGACTTGTTAATTTTAGCCATTCTGACTGATGTGAGGTGCTATCTCACAGTGGTTTTGATTTGTATTTCCTGGATACTGAGTGATGTTGAGCACTTTTTCATGTATTTTCTGGCCATTTGGATGTCTTCTTTGCAGAAATGTCTCTTCATGTCTTCTGCCCATTTTTTGATTGGATTATTTGTTCTTTGGATGTTGAGTTTGATAAGTTCTTTATAGATTTTGGATACTAGCCCTTTATCTGATAGGTCATTTGCAAATGTCTTCTAACGTTCTGTCAGTTGTCTTTTGGTTTTGTTGACTGTTTTTTTTTGCTGCGCAAAAGTCCCAAAAGCTCATTTTTGCCCTTGCCCTTGCCTTTGGTGATGTTTCTAGGAAGAAGTTGCTGTGGCTGAGGTCAAAGAGATTGCTGACTGTGTTTTCCTCAAGAATTTTGATGGATTCCTTTCTCACATTGAGGTCTTGCATCCATTTTGAGTCTATTTTTGTGCATGGGGTAAGCGAATGGTCTGGTTTCATTTTTCTTCATGTGGCTGTCCAATTTCCCAAATACCATTTGTTGAAGAGACTGTCTTTTTTCCAATGGACATTCTTTCCTGCTTTGTTGAAGATTAGTTGACCATAGAGTTAAGGGTCCATTTCTGGGCTCTCTATTCTATTCCATTGATCTATGTGTCTGTTTTTGTGCCAGTACCATTCTGTCTTGATGATTACAGCTTTGTAATAGAGCTGGAAGCCCGGAATTATGATGCCACCAGCTTTGGTTTTCTTTTTCAACATTCCTCTAACTATTTGGGATCTTTTCTGGTTCCATATAAATTTCAGGATTATTTGTTCCATTTCCTTGAAAAAAGTTGATGGTATTTTGATAGGCAGAGCATTGTGGCCTCAAAATGTGCAGGGAATGATCTAGTCTTTTGCTACCAATTGAGACCTGATTCGTGACCCAGGATGTGATCTCTGGGGAATGTTCCATGTGCACTACAGAAGAATGTGTATTCTGTTGTTTTGGGATGGAATGTTCTAAATATATCTGTGATGTCCATCTTGTCCAGTGTGTCATTTAAAGCCTTTATTTCCTTGTTGATTCTTTGCTTAGATAATCTGTCCATTTCAGTAAGGGGGGTGTTATAGTCCCCTATTATTATTATATTATTGTCAATGTGTTTCTTTGATTTTTTTTATTAATTGTTTTATATAATTGACTGCTCCCATGTTAGGGGCATAGATATTTAAAATTATTAGGTATTCTTGTTGGGCATAACCTTTATGTATGTTATAGGGTCCTTCCTCATCTCTTATTATAATCTTTGGCTTAAAATCTAATTTATCTGATATTATGATTGTCATCCCAGCTTTCTTTTGATGTCCATTAGCATGGTAAATTATTTTCCACCCCCTCATTTTAAATCTGGAGGTGTATTTGGGTCTAAAATAAGTTTATTATAGACAGTATATTGATGGGTCTTGTTTTTTTATCCATTCTGATACCCTGTGTCTTTTGATTGGGGCATTTAGTCTATTTCCATTGAGGGTAACTACTGAAAGACATGAATTTAGTGCCATTGTATTGTCTGTTAGGTGATTATTACTGTATATTGTCTCTGTTCTGTTTTAGTCTATGTAACTTTTAGGCTTTCTCTTTGCTTAGAGGGCCCCTTTCAATATTTCCTGGAGGGCTGGTTTGGTGTTTGCAAATTCTTTTAGTTTTTGTTTGTCCTGGAAGCTTTTTACCTCTCCTATTTTGAATGACAGACTAGCTGGATATAGTGTACTTGGCTGTGTATTTTTCTCTTTTAGTAGTCTGTCTACATCATGCCAAGTTCTTTCTGCCTGCCAGGTCTGTATGGATAGCTCTGCTGCCAATCTAATATTTCTACCATTGTATACTACAGACCTCTTGTCCCAAGCTGTTTTCAGGATTTTCTCTTTGTCACTAGGAAGTGTAAGTTTTGCTATTAGATGATGGAGTGTGGACCTATTTTTATTGATTTTGAGGAGGATTCTCTGCACCTCCTGGATTTTGATGCTTGTTCCCTTTGCTAAATTAGGGAAATTCTCTACCATAATTTTCTCCAATATACCTTCTGCCCCCCTGCCTTTCTTCTTCCTCTGGGAACCCAATTATGCTAATATTGTTTTGTCTTATGGTATCACTCATCTCTTGAATTCTCCCCTCATGGTCTAGTAGTTGTTTGTTTCTCTTTTGCTCAGCTTCTTTATTCTCAATCATTTGGTCTTCTATATTACTAATTCTCTCTTCTGCCTCATTTATCTTAGCAGTTAGAGCTTCCATTTTTTATTACATCTCATTAATAGCTTTTTAAATTTTGACTTGGTTAGATTTTAGTTTTTATTTCTTCAGAAAGGGATTCTCTAGTATCTTCTGTGTTTTTTTCAAATCCAGCTAATATCTTTATAATCATCATTCAGAACTCTAGTTCTGATATCTTACTAATGTCAAATTGATTAGGTCCCTGGCAGTCAGTTCTGCCTCTTCTTTTTTTTTTTTTTCCTGAGGTGAGTTTTTCTTTTTTGTCATTTTATCCAGAGAAGAATAGATGAATGAGAGAACAAACACTAAAAGTGTAACAGTGACCCCAGAAAAATATTCACTAAGCCAATCAGAGGAGACCTGAAACTGGGGGAAAAGAAACAAAAAAAAAAAAAGGAAAGAAAGAAAGAATATGATCATGTTGGTGACTAGAACAAAGCCACATACTATATTTTGGGTGTATTTTGGTCTGTTAGAAGAAACTCTCTCCCAAAATTTAAAGAAGGGGAAAAAAAATTTATATATATATATATATATATATATATATACACATACATACACATATACACACACACACACACATACATATATACACACACACACAAATAAGGGTAAATATGATGAAGGGATGGAATATGACTATAAAGATGAAAATTTAAAAATATTTTTAAAGAGGAATTGACAAGAATTTGGCTGAAAAAAGAAATAAAATAAATAAATATATGAAAAGGAGAGAATGTGATCGAGCGGGAGACAGAACAAAACCATACACTAGATATAGGGTATATTTTGGTCTGTTAGAAGAAACTGTATCACATAATTTTAAAGAAAAAAAAACTTTATATACATAAAAAAACTTATATACATACAAAAAAATAAAGGGATAGAATACATACAAAAAATGAAGGGATAGAATATGACTATAAAAATGAAAATTAAAAAAGATTTATAAAAGGAATTGATAAGATGTCGGTTAAAGTAAGAAAGAAGAAGAATTTGAAAAAGAAAATTAAAAAAATTAGCTTTGAAAGGCTAAAGAATCATGGGGGGAAAAGCCATAAATTCTATGTGCTGTGTTCTCCTAGTGCTGGAGTTTTGCCATTCTCATTGATCAGTGAACTTGGTCTTGGCTGGATGTTCTTGCTGATCTTTCTGGGGGAGAAGCCTGTTGCAGTGATTCTCAAATATCTTTGCCTGAGGCAGAACTGCCCTGCACTTGCCTGGGGCCAGGCTAAGCAATCTGCTTGGATAACTCTTGGTAGCTTTTGTTCCTTAAAGGCTTTCCATACAGCTTTGGAGGGCAAGAATGAAAATGGTGGCTTTCCAATCTCTGGCCCCAGAGGAGCCAACAACTCAGGACCCCATTCCTCAGTGCACCTTCAGAGAAAAGCAGTTAATCCCTCCTGTCTCTCTGGTCCTCGGCTGCACCCTGTGCTCACCCAACATATGACTGAGTGTTTCTATCTCTGGCACATGGCCCCATTTGGAGTCTCCAAACCCAGCAGATGCCTGAGCTGTGCTCCTGTGCCACTTCTTCCAGGGGAGGAAGGTGAGTCTCCCTGATCTGCTGCTTATTGGGTACCTGCTTGAACAACAGTGGCCTGACTGTGTCTCAGTTCACAGTTTATGGTAATCCTGAGTTGAGAGCCCCTTCCTTGGCTCCGTATTTGCTGCCAGGTTCCCCACTTCAATACTTGGGAGCTCTACCACACTCAGACACCCCCAGTCTTTCTGTGACTCTGAGGGTCCTGAGACCACACTGTCCCAGCAAGTGTTCTATCCCCTGCATAGCCACTGGAGCAATGTCCTTCAGTGGAGCAGTCTTCTAAAAGTTCTGATTTTGTGCCCCACTGTTCTATCACTTGCCAGTAGCTGGCTGATGGAGGCTCCCTCCCACCACGGTCTATCTTCCCAAATATTACCTCAGATTCATTTCTCCGCATGTCCTACCTTCCCGAAAGTGGCCACTTTTCTGTTCATAGGATTGCTGCTATTTGTTTCTTTGATCTCCTGTTGAGTTTGTAGGTGTTCAGAATGGTTTGATAACTATCCAACTGAATTCCTGGGACCAGAAAAAATTTAGGCCTCCTACTCCACAATTTTACAACCCCCTCCACTTCCCTGCCTCATACACACTTTTGTGCTTTGTTCCTCCAAGTGTGGTCAGTGGACCAGCCACGGTCATCACCTGAGAGCTTTGAGAAAAGTATCATCTCATGGCCTACCCCAGACCTCCTGGATTAGAACTGGCATTTTTGTAAGATCCGCAGATAAGTTCTATACATGCAAAAGCCTAAGAAGCTACTAGATACACATGTGCACACACACACACACACACACACACACACTTTTACATAATGATTCTGGCATAGGACTCAGGAATCTGCATTTTTTTACAGTGCAAGTTGTCATCAAATCATACTTTGAATGAGTCTGTTCATAATGCTCTCACTCTATCTTTACAGTGTGGACATTTCCTCTGGGAAAATTTAGAAGATTGGAAACTTAAGGTGTCTATATTTTCTGGTCAGCTTAATGACACCACAGTGTGCATGGTTGATAAATGCATTTTAATACATAGCCTTGAAAGTAACAGTAGTATAATATACTTGTTTATGTGTATGTGCCCACATATGCACATACATTCACTTTGGTCTTATTTTGTAAATTCTCTAGGTACCTGGAAAGAATCCACTATGGTAACAGAAACATGATATTTTGGAGAAAATAAAGCTCTGCTAAATAAATGAACATGTTTTGTTAAATGTTGGAAGCTCCCTCAGAGTCTGAATGCCAGTAGGAGCTGTGCTTGTCTCTGCAAAGTAAATCGAATGTGTTTAATCAAATTACTCCAGGGAGATTCACCAACTAGAATTTAGTGGGAGGTGACCTTATGTCGGGGTTCCCATTTTCTTGCTAATGCTTGCTTTTCTCTGTGTGTGTGTGTGTGTGTGTATGTGTGTGTGTGTGTATTTAGCAAGAATAGTAAAAAAACAATTGATTTTGATATATCTATGCCAATCTTCATTCCCAACTATGGAGAGCTCTGCCAAGTCTGAAAGGGAAAAATGGAGCAGAATTAGAATCAAAGGAGATGGAGAAGAAACACATTACTGTAGAGAGAAATCTAGAAGAAATACACAGAGAAAATGTGCAGAAGGGTAAATTTACCTGTTGAAAGAGATGTTGTATTGAATCATTGAAAAGGACACCTGTAGGTGAAAGGGTATAGCCCCATATGCATATGAAGCCACAGAAATGCAGTTTGGAATTATAGACTGTCAAGGAGGCAGGGTGTTTAGACAGCATCAGGCCCACGATATTTCAAAAGATAAGACAACTGGGTCCCAAAGAAAACTGATCTCACTGAAGTACCTAAGAATTTAGAGAAATCAGTACAAATTGAGTCCTCATCTCTTGGGTTTCTTCTAGAGACTTAGAATCATCCTTTGAGTTTTCTCCCTCATGACTCTTTAGTTCATCTATGAGTGTCCTACCACTTGGATTTCCAAACTTACCACAGTGTGTGCTGAGATTTCCAAACTTACCACAGTGTGTGCTGAGACCGCCCAATTTCAAGCCATCCTCCCTGTCTCCTCTCCACTCTGAGCTGCTTTTCATTTCCTCAAATCTGTAAAACCATTTCTCAGGATAGGGCTTTAGCATAAACTGTTTCCTCTGCCTCTTGGTCTGCTGGCCACACCTTCTCTGCTGGTTCCTGCTTACACTTCAGCTTCAATGTTACTTCTTCATGGAGGCTAACACTAAACCATAAAGTGTGCCTTCCCTGTCATTTGTGTCAATGCATGCTTACCATTTATCATTGCATTTACTATAATTTACTATACATACTTTCCCATCTGTTCTGCTACAGTAGACTGGCAAATAGCAAAATAATTAGAATGACCATATAATTTATTATTCAAACCCAGAAACTTTTGAGAGTGGAGGGGTGCTATTAACGATCATGCCAAGGCAGCAGGCTTAAACCAGAACAAACTGGGTCATGTGGCCAGGATAGTCATAATGTTTTTCTAATGTGGAAGCAGTGTTTGTTCATTGTAATTTTTTCCTAGGTGAGGAAAGCCAGAATAAATGCAGCAGAGTTTAATACTTTACCAGGAAGGGGGGGGGGGAGAAAGAAAAAACCTCTAAGCTTGCCTGCTGCACAGAAATGTTTGAACTCTATTTTAGGGCTGAAGGCTTTTGGTCTGAAGAGGTTTAGAGAAGATAGGAATGTTTAAAAATAGATGCCCACATCCAGTCCCCCTCCTCACAGAGGTGCAACCCTTACCCTTGCATGGCTTTCTGCTAAAAGCAGGTTTCACGTTCCGGTGTTCATCCTAACAGCAGCCCTGACCACACAAAGCTCCACTTCTATTTGCTTTTGTTCTGTACCTGCAAGCCAGCATTCTAAGACAGCTGTTTTTTCATAAATCTTTAAACTTCTCTGATATTTCTTATTTAGGCTAAGTTATCGATTAGTATATATATTATTGTTTGGATTATTGCTCTGGTTACAATATAGCATAGCAGAGGTTTTGAGTGATTTGATCTGATTTTTATTTTTCCTATAAGCCACTGCTTTTATGGCCATATATTCCATTGATAATTGTGTGTGTGTTTGTGTGTGTGCGTGTGCGAGAGAAAGGGAGAGAGAGAGAGAGAGAGGGAGAGAGAGGCAGAGGGAGAGGAGAGAAATAATCTCAAGCAGGTTCCATGCCCAACACAGCGCCTAAGACAAGACTCAATCTCACAATGCTGTAATCATGACCTAAGCTGAAATCAAGAGTCGGATGCTTAACCAACTGAGCCACCCAGCCACCCCTCCCTTCCCTTTCAAATCTTTTTGGCCAGAACTCATAGTAGAAAATACATTTTGTACAATGACCCATTTTATGTGTTTATATGTCCATATGCCCATAGATATAAACATATATATGTGTGTGTGTGTATATATATATATATATATGCCTACATAAAGACATACCACATATATAAACTGAAATGGTTTTACAAAAAATTTTACCTTTTCTATGTATGAGAGGTCTCAAAGGAAGAGGGGGATAAGCTTTTTTACATAAGTTGAGTTTGAAGTTATGGAGGGATATCCAAATGGAAATTTAAAGCAGACAGATTATGAAGGATTTGAATTGGTATAGTTTGGGGTGCAGTCCAACCTGTAAGATTTGACGAAATCTCAAATCAGATTTATAAATACAGAGAACAAGCTCTGTATTTGGCCAGAGGGACAGGGGGACAGAGGGACAGGGGAAGATAGAGAAAGGGAGAGTAAGATACAGGCTTCCAGTTAGGGAATGAACAAGTCATGGGAATAAAAGGTACAACATACAGAATACAGTCCGTGATACTGTAATCCCATTGTATAGTGAGAAAATCCAGCTACAGTGAGCATAGTGTAAAGAACATATCTAAGGAAGTTGAATCATTATGCTGTATCTCTAAACAAATGTAACATTTGTGCCTACTATATTCAAATAAAAACATTTTAAACAAAGAAAATCCAACTGAATAAAGGGACAGACAGGAAAAAACAAAACAAAAACCATGAGATCTCAGTGTGTGAGAGCAAAGCAAGAAAAGAGCAGAGAAATAACCAAAATTTGGGAAGTCCTTATTTCTGGGGATAGAGGTAGAAGTAGGAGCAAGAAAGGAGCTTAGAAGGAAAGGAGCAAGAAAGGAAGAAAGGAGCCAGGAGAATGTCATCTGTAAGGAAACCGTTTTAGAGAAGAGGAGAAATTGGTGGTATCAAGTGTTTATTTATTTATTCAATATATGGCCCATGAAAGCTGGGTATTTCTTTTGTTCCTCGTTTAATCACTGAAAGAAAATGCCCAGCAATGGTAGAAACTCCCTCTGATTCAGGACGCCTGTGTCTTCTGTGTTCAGTGATATAGAAGGTATACTGAAGAGCACATTAATTCTAAGACAAAGGGACACGATTATATTATTAGCAGTAAGTAATCCCTATCAAATGACTTCTGACTAATGAATACATGGTACAACTTCCACTGCCTAAGTAGAATCTAATTGTTAGGTTTCATTAAAATGTAACAATTGTTCGATTTATGTAATATTATTTATAACACTGTCTAATTATTTTCAGCATCATTATTTGCAGAATCACTATTTAGAATAAGAATTGTGTAATTATATCCACAATGGAGCTGTGAATGTGACATGAAATGATCTGACATAGGTAGTGATTAGTAATCATCCCAGGAAGAGGAAATTGCAATTTATCCTTCTGCCTTAATAGCCAATTCTCTCAAATCTCTCTTTACTTATCGATTCTCCCAGTGAGAGTTTTTGTATCTTCTCAATCATCTATAGGGAAAGCGTGCTTTTATTGTGTGGATTTTACACATATTTTTTCAGGTACTCATCTGTGTGTTACAGACTTGTGCAGGGCTTTCTATTTGGCCTTTGCTACAGATGCCCAACAAACACGATTAATACCTGTTTAGTTGCTTTTGTACTTTGTCTTTGATGAAGAAAATAATAATATTCCACTGGTACATTATAGAGGCAAGTAGAATAGCAAGAATTTTGTAACCAGAAAATTCTCTGTCTTACTACTACCTGTGAGTGGCTTGGCGTTAAATGGAACATGGGTATATAGTTTAACCTGCAGTTCTCAATATTGTTATTTTTCAAACATAAATATTAACATTACCTCCTTAAAATCTCCTTAAAGGAGTCACTCAGAAGCATGTGACTACTACATGCAAAGCCTGACGTGGAATAGGTGCTCAGTCACTATGTGATAATATCATATTATTTTGGCACTAAAATCCTGAGGAGTTTATTTTCTTGTAAGAACCAGCTTAGCTCATTTGGCAGAAAACCCACAGCAGTTCATTATTCACACATCTATTCTTATATATACATGATCCATAACACTTAAGAAACATAAAAATACTGAGATTAATGTACCCCAAGAGGTGATAAGGAAGTTAGTAATCTTAATGTTCTGAGACCAGAGAGGCAGGATTAGTTCAACAGAGGTGATCAAGAAACTTCTGTGGAATGAAGTAGGATCTGACTGGGATCTTGAGGCTGCCCATAATTGTATCAGATATCTGGAATAAACCACACGGGTTGTTTGAGCAAAACAAAAATAGAGGCATATAAGTAATTCTTTTGTAACTTGAGGAGTACTATGAGAGGTGGTAGAAGAAACACGTTTTTTTTCTGGAATATTTTATAATCTTGGATTATTGTGTATCTATCAAAAATTCAACTAGATAGGACAGTAATCAGGTGAAATTACTTCTGAAATGAACATAGTAGTATCAAAAATAGACATCACTTTCTATCTCAATCTTTTTAACTTTCCTATCAACAACAATGTTTATTTAATAACTATTTCACCTCTTGAGCAATTCCAGATTGGTAGGAACTAGATGTAGTGCTGTTTTGAGATGGGTCCTGGGGATCAGGAGGAAGGAATATCAAAATTTAATACCAACACCTGCTATATGCAGATACAAAAAAGGGGACATTTGTCATTGTAAATCCAAAAATCTGAGTCCAGCTGTAGCCCCACTAGAGTAGTGGAAGGATATAGCTCTAGTCTGCGCACTCATCAGTGGAGTAATTGGTGGAATTATTCTTCCTGCATATATATCCACACCACAGGGATCTGAGACAAGCCATGTCCTACCTGAATTCCTGACCCACAAAATCACTAGCAAGTAAAATTAACCCAACATGTTTTAGGGGATAATTAGTTACACAAAAACAACTGAAGAATAAATGAGAACTAGTAGGGTCCTGCAGTAGCAGCAACCTAAAACTTGATGTTAGTGTATGTGTAGCAGATAGAGGCCTGGAGGGGCCCAAGGAGACTACTAGTGGAACTGGAAAGGCAGCATGGTTTCTGCAATAAGAATTTTAAGAAGTAGGATCTAGGTGATGTGCTGGAAGAACAATTAGTAAATTAGAATCAGGTGAAAGTGCCAACAACCTTATCTTAGCTGTGCATGGTGATACATGACTGACATGACAGGAGAAGGAAGAACAAAATGCCAAGCATAATTTAGAGGAAATAGAGATGAACCAGGAGTTGATGGGCTTGAAAATAAAACTTTCCCATCTTCAGTCTTTCTCAGCAAAAGACTCTAAAATTAGAATGGATTCAATGCAAATATCAAATAGAATGTTACCTATGAAAAATGTGTCCTTAGAGTAAAGATCACATCAATGTTACAGTTAGAAGTTTCTGTTGAAAGCTCAAAAAATTTTAAAGCTTCTCCTAGCTAGATAAAAGAGCTTTCATGGATCTCAGAGGTGTACTTTGTAGACATACTCTGAAAATAGCATTTCTGATAGTCTTCACAACATTTTCCCACAGCACCCTGACTGAGACCTGAAGTAGAAAGGGGACTCTCATCAATGAAATTGTGTGTGTGACTTTTCTCTAATAGAATATACTATAATATAATACATAAGAAATAATTTTAAATAGATTATATCAATTCAGACTTAAAATGTCAACAAAAAAGAAACAGAAACAGTTCAAATTAAGAGAAGTCATTAACCTCCAATTTTGTATGGGGAGAAAATAAACTGTGAAATCAACTCACATATAGACATGTATGTAAATATGCCATTCGTCATGGTAAGATTGATAATTAATTCAATTTCTTTAATGAATATAGGGCTATTAAGGTTTTTTACTTCATTTTGTGTCAGTTTAATAAGTTATCTTTTCAACCATTTTGATCAGTTTCTTTTTTTTTTTTAATATTTTATTTATTTATTTGACAGACAGAAATCACAAGTAGGCAGAGAGCAGGCAGAGAGGGGGGACTTGATCCCAGGACCCTGGGATCATGACCTGAGCCGAAGGCAGAGGCTTTAACCCACTGAGCCACCCAGGCGCCCCAAATCAGTTTCATCTAAGTTATGAATTCATCACCATAAAATTGTTCAAAATATTCTTTATTGTCTTTTTTACTGTAGGTGGTATCTGTAGTTATGTGACCCTTTATACTTCCAATATTGGGAAATTTGTTTCTGTCATTTGTTCTTTATTAGAACATCCAGAAATTTTTTTTTTCCAAAATCTAACTTTTGACTTGGTAATTTTCTCTGGTATTTGTGTTTTATGTTTCATTGAGTTCTGCTCTTATGTTATTATAACTTACTATTATGTTTTGTTCATGTATCTATTTACTTTTGTTTTAACTTGCTCTTGTTCTCAGATAATTAGATTGAGAGCAGATAATTGATGTTAAATCTTTCTTCCTTTCAATTATATACATATAAAGCTATAGTTTTCTCACAAAGCACTGCTTTATCTATAGCCTCAAAATTCTATTGTGTTGAATTTTCACTATCATTTAGCTAAGTGTTTTGCAATTTCCTTTGTTTATTTTTTTTATTAACTCTTTGTTACTTAGGAGTGCCTTGTTTAAATTCAAAATATTTGGAGCTTTTCTAAACTTCTTACTCTATTGATTGCTGATTTAGTACATCCTTTCTGAAAAAAGAGTGCTACATAAGATTTCAATTTTTTGAATTAACCTACACTTACTTTATGGCCTGGTATTGTGTCTGTTTGATATATTTCTGATGTTCCCTAGGGGATTATATGCATTAGACTTCCATACCCCCTATGAAAAAGTAAGTGATATGAAAATTATCTGTTTACCATAAACAACTAAAACATAGGACCAATTATATGAAGCAGTGTTTTTCAGAAGTTAGAAAAGAGGAAGGGCAACAAAATGGGAAAGGAAACACGAGGTGAGTCCATTCTGATTTACCAGGCTTACTGCCTACAGGCAGTTTGCAGGCTATAATACAGGGAGAGGAACCAAAATAGTCAGTAGTCTCATTTAATTAAGGAGACAGAAACCAGAGCATCAGCATATCTGAAGGGGGCTAGAATTTGAAAACTAGAATATTAATAAGAAGGAAGTTCTAGAGATCCACTGAGGAGTCCTCTTGAGCCATTGGCTTGAGAGGAAACTCCACCAAGAAAGCAGAAGGCCAAACAGCTTCTGCCCCTCACACAACACAGGGAAGGGGAAGAATCTGCATTCTCAAAGGCCAGAATGAAGAAACTTTGTCATGCATGGGGCACTGAGTTACAATTTAGTTTCCTAGGGCTGCCAAAAATAAAGTGGCATACAGCTTAGAACAGCAGAAATTTATTTCTCCAGAGTTCTGGATAGAATGCAAAAACTATTATGTCAGCAGGGGCTTGCTCTTTCTAAAACATCTAGGAGAGAATCTTTATTTAACATCTTCCAGCTTCTGGTGTTTTCTGACAGTCCATGGTGTTTCTTGATTGTGGATGCATCACTCCAATCTCTGCCTCTGTTGTCACATGGCCATCTCCCTGTGTATCTCTTCTCCTCTTCTTAAAAGGAGAACAGTGTGGAGATTCCTCAAGAAATTAAAAATAGAGCTTCCCTATGACCCTGCATTGCACTACTGGGTATTTACCCCAAAGATACAGATGTAGTGAAAAGAAGGGCCATCTGTACCCCCGTGTTTATAGCAGCAATGGCCATGGTCGCCAAACTGTGGAAAGAACAAAGATGCCCTTCAACCGATGAATGGGTAAGGAAGAAGTGGTCCATATACACTATGGAGTATTATGCCTCCATCAGAAAGGACAAATACCCAACTTTTGTAGCAACAGGGACAGGACTGGAAGAGATTATGCGGAGTGAAATAAGTCAAGCAGAGAGAGTCAGTTATCATATGGTTTCAGTTATTTGTGGAGCATAACATAGCATGGAGGACAAGGGGAGTTGGAGAGAAGAAGGGAGTTGAGGGATATTGGAAGGGGAAAGGAACCATGAGAAACTATGGACTCTGAAAAACAATCTGAGGGTTTTGAAGGGGCAGGAGGTGTGAGGTTGGGGGAACCAGGTGGTAGGTATTGGAGAGGGCACAGATTGCATGGAACACTGGATGTGGTGCAAAAACAATGAATACTCTTACACTGAAAATAAATTTAAAAAATTAAAAATAAATAAATAATAAATAAATTTTTTAAAAAAGTACACAAATCCTCTCCAGTTTGACCTCATCTTAACTAACCATATTTGCAATGACTCTATTTCTAAATAAAGTCAAATTCTAAGGTATTGGGGATTAGGACTTAAACATATAACTTTTTGTTTGTTTGTTTTTTTGAGAGGGACACATTTTAATCCTTACCAGCTTCCTGAGAATTGTTATTCCTTAATAGTGAGGCTAAATTAGTCCAGGAGTAAGGGCCTTTTCAGACCATCCGCACCAAAGCATAGACTCTCAAATGATAAAGTGATTTGCAAATTACTTTGTTCAAAGCCAAAACAAAATCCAATACACTTCAAGGAAATAAAATCAGCAGCCAAACACATTAAATTTATAACATCTGGCACTAATTAAATGTTCCATGCTAAAATCTGGATCATCTTAGGGTCCATTTATATTGACTTTTTTCCCCTGCATGTGACATAATTTGCTTCTTTACGTGTCTAGTAATTTAATTTTGCCTATTGGATATATAAAATGTTGCAAAGACTGGATTATATTATCTTTTTTTGAATGGTGGTGCATATGTGTTTTTGTTTTTGTTTTTCCTTTCCAGAATTTAATTTACTAGTCACCTGGAACTAAAATTAGTTTTATTTTTTGTTAGGAAATAAAATTCAGGGTGTTTCCTAGATAATAACAACAATAATAATAATTTGGTTAAATTACAGTTCTATACTTTCTTCCTGCAGTAGCTGGTAGCAGTTGAAATCTCTGCTCCATTTATTCAGCCTTCCATTGCTAGTCCTATTGAGCATTGCAGAGTATGAACACTTCTAGGGTCAATCAAGAACTTGAAGGAAGATTATACTTGGATTTTGGGGCTCCCCTTAAGTATATTTCTTTCCTTTCAGGTTTTCTTCCTATCAGTGTCCAGCTGCTCTGGTGGCACAAACTCCATCTTCCAATATCTAAGCAAATAATGACTGTATTTTTCTTAAAATTGAGTTGTTCTTCACTGTGAGTGTGGGAGTTCTTTTAGGGGGAAAACCTTAGCACATTAAATTTATAACATCTGGCACTAATTAAATGTTCCATTTTCTTCTTTCAACGGTATTATATCCTCCAGTTTTTGCTTCCTTTTATTCTCTATTCAACCACTTTAAATAATTATATTTTATATTTTGTACAAAGTTTATTATTGTTATCTGTAGTATGATTATTCTAACATAATATACACTGTCGTTAGTTGGAGCTAAGCTTTATCTTCAAATCTCCAGTGCCGGCAAGTAACGCTGTGATTCTTAGATTGTTGACAAATGTATATTGAGCAAGTGGATATGCATTTGTATAAAAAGGTCTCACTTGGAAGTAAAGGGTGGTGTGGGGGACATACTGTGATTCGCTGCCAGGCCTCCTTGCAACTCATTCTAGACCTAGTATCAATTCCAGCCACTGATACCCTTTGCCTTTGGATCTCTCATATTTCCACTTGGGATAATTTCTCCCATTCAGGCTTTTCAGTTAGTTTTATAAACTTGCAGACCATTCATCTCTTTCATTTTGCTATTTGTGAATTGAAGAGATGTTCCAATTTTCCAATGAACCTAAGAGACAGACATAGAAACTGCTCTCTTAATTGAGTCACACTGAGTTTCTCAAGGGAGAGAGGAGTGGATTTAGAAAGCTTCTGCTTTCTTTTGATTGCATTTCTTCAGTATCAGTGGTAAATGTTTAAAAAATAATTTGCCCATCACTTTGCCCCTGGTTTCATTCAATGGAAAATCTTCATATCATTTCACTTGCCTTAAATAAAGCCACAAGGTGGGGTAAAATAGGTCTTTTGAATTTTGTCAAAATCTACCTTGTTTAGAAATACAATTTTTATTTCCTTCTTTCTTCTCTCCATTTTTACCCCTTAAACTGCTTTGCTACCGTCAGCCTGTATTATATATTTACTCAGGCTTGTCAACAATCCAAATTTATGTCATTGGTTTCTGTATTTATTTGTTTACCTGTATTTTCTGCCAGTATTGTCTATAATAGATTTAAAATTCCCCAGAGATCAGAAAACATGTTAATCAACTTGCTTTGTGGACTGCCTTGCAATTGAGTTATCAACTGAAGTTCCTGCAATTTTTTATAATGACTGCTGGGTTGTAAAAAACATAATTGGGTTAAAATTAGCCTTTTCCTGTCACCTCTCTTGCCTTTGAACCACCTCTACCCTGCCAATGGATTTAAGTTCCCAAACCAACTCTCTCATTATTTCATTGTTTATTGAATTATTATTTCAACAGCAAGTATTTATGGGGACTTACTCTCTATTAGGCATCTTTCTAGACAGAGAGGGCTCAGTGGTGAAATACACTGACTTAGACATTGTGATTCAGGGAAAAAAGACATACTCTCTGATATTGAGACCCTCATGTTTGAATAGAAATAAGAAATTTGGGAGAGAAAGCATAAAGACATGAATAGGGATTTTAAGAAATTGGCAAGACAATGACCTGCTATACCTAAGAAGATCCCCAGAAGATGAGGTGATTGGATTGTAACATAAGCATTGCTGAGTATTTTATTTGAGACCAAACCAGGTTGAGCTTTGCTCAGTGTATCTGCTGAGCATGTATTTCCATGGTGGTTCTCCTTGTCATTTTTGCTTATTGTCTGGAAAAGGAGAGAATGATTTGAATTGGAGATGGGGAATGAGAATCTAGTTTAGAGAGATTTATTTTTGTTGGTGGGTTGAGAACAGAGACAAGAATGGTGAATAGTATGGCATAACATTTGTCCTCCCCTTTCTCTTTTAAAATGTTGGGTTGCTTTTGAGGAACTTCTTTGGAGAAGGGGCTTAGGAACTATAGAAGAAGGAGAGATTGTGAAATCAAAGAACTTGGGTTTGTAAGAACAAAGAACTTGGGAGACCTGGGTACAAATGGTGTTGCTTGGAGGCAGTAGTGGACACCTATTATGTCTACTTCTGCCCCTCTAATTTTCTGGTAACATATTCTCAGTTTGCCTTTTATTATTAAGAAGAAATTCTCTTCTAGTATAGGCCCAATGTTTCAGGGGAACTCATATACCCCTAGATCCATGAGTGGAACATGATACAGTTTATTCAATCAATAAATACATTCTACCTCTGCTCTCTTTTGTTCAGGGATAGGCATGTAACACAAAGCAGGTAAAACAGAGACTGTTCAGTGCATTTTTAGAGTACCTGTGCTAAAGAAACTCTGCGGAGTCCAGTGATGCCAGCTGTGCGTATGCCTGAGCCTGAAGCAGGCATAGAAAAGCAAAGCCAAACATAGAATGAATGAGCAAGATCAAGTCCTGATGATGTGATGCAAGCTTTAGGACCCAGCTGAGCCTAAATGAACTTTTCAGACATGAAAGCCAGGGAATTATGTGCGTGGCTTAATAATTTTGAGTTAGGTTTTTCAAAGAAGACTTAGGTGAGAACGTTCAATACAGAATCAGCAAAAGGACCTGTCATCCCATATCACCCCTTCCTCCACCCTCCTCTTCCTAGATTGTGATACTTTACAGAGCTCTAGCCCTTTGAGGGCTTAGCATGACCACTGTTTTTTTTTTTTTTTTTTAAGGTTTTATTTATTTATTTATTTGACAAAGAGAGATCACAAATAGGCAGAGAGACAGGCAGAGAGAGATGGGCGGGGTGGGGGCGTGGGGGGAAGCAGGCTCCCTGCTGAGCAGAGAGCCTGATGCAGGACTCCATTCCAGGACCCTGAGATCATGACCTGAGCCAAAGGCAGAGGCTTAATCCACTGAGCCACCCAGGTGCACTAGCGTGACCATTATTAAGTGATTGCAAATGCTGGCTCAGTGCAGCAAAGGAAGAGATGATTCACCTCCCCACCAAGAGTATTTGTCCTGTGGGCAATGAATCTAAGAACGTGAATGTAAACATTTCTCATAAGAACCCCTCAGAAATAGCTGAAAATATATTGAGAGGAAGCTGACATCTAATACTCACATCCATAAGGCTAAGTACTCTGGTAGTTTGAGCAATGATAGTAGATATTACATTGATGTTACATTTGTATTCCGCTGGAATATTTGCTTTGCATAAACCATAGGGTGAGGTCAGTAGGCTATGAAATTGGCAAAGGCATTCTAAAGAGTGAGAATAGTATTAACAGAGAAGGGGAACAGGTTACATGTGAATAACAGCAAATAGTTGGGTATGACTGAAACAATGGGGTTATGTTTTTAGAGGAAGAGGGAGTAGCATTAGAAATATGAAAGGCTAGCTCATGTTTTTTTCTATTTTTTTAGTTTATTTTTGTTTTTTTTAAGATTCATTTCTTTATTTTAGAGAGAAAGAGAGCATGAGCAGGAAGGACAGAGGGAGAGGGAGAAAGAATCTCGGCAGACTCTGTGCTGACACAACCTGAGCCAAAACCAAGAGTCGGATGCCTAACCAACTGTCCCACTCAGGCCCCCCACTTCCTTTAAAAAAAAAATACTAATACCTAAATTGTACTCTTTAATCTAGCATCCAAGATCCATTTTCACATCAGTTCTACCCCTGAAACTTTTCTTTACCCAAATGCTTTCCTTTCCTTCCTTCACCAGGCTGGCGTATTGCTTCCTTCTGGTTTTTGCTCAAAGCCATTCTCCTTGCCTGGATCACCTTTTTTCTGCAAATACAACCCATTCCATTCCCCTGATGCCAGTTATAAGTTGCTCTGCATCATAATTTATCTTCCTAAAATGCACTCGTGTTATCTTACCAAATTAGTTTGCAAGCTCATTGAAGGGTAAAGGAGAGAACGTGATGTTCCTCATTTTCCACCTCCTACAGGGCCTAGTATAGTTTCCAGAATGTAATGTCCAATGAACAAAAGTGTGATGGTTTGTGGATAAGATCAGAGAATATCAACTTGTAGCTCTCCTTCAGCTTTTTATGTTCCACGGGGATCTCAGGATATGCCTGGATGTCATATCTTCTTAAAAGGGATTTGGAAGGTATCCCACTGATCACCCGCCCGAGACAGATATCCTTGTTCTCACCATCCCAGTATATCTTGGCAAAGCCTCAAAGGCCCCCTGTCCCTGTTCAGTGGCATCAGCTGTAGGGCTTTCAGAAATCTCGGCAGCTGTGGAGAAATGTCCCATGGTGGGAAGCTTGTAGCCTGCATGCTAGTGACTGTACTGAGCCAGACTTTCCCAGGAGTGGTTGTTTTGTTTAGGTTTGTTTTCCCCAGCCTACCAAAGCATTACTTGCCTCTCTGCAGCCTTGCAGTCAGCTCAGCTGTGTGACCTACTAACAATCCTCAGGGCCATATTCCCCCCTAGGGATCACTTCTGAGCAGACAACTGAACCCACAGGGAAAGGGAAGTTAGGGAGATGAAGTGTTGCTGTCTGGATACCTGTGAGCTCTCATGACAGAGGACAAGGGTCCTGCCTTTGCAGCTTTCGGGTTTCAGAAACCCATTTCAGGAATTGTGGGGTTTTTTTTCCCTTTTGTGGAAGACCTTATATTCTGAGTAATAAAAAGAACATTTAACAACTTAATTACATGAAGTATCAAAAGGGATCTTGGGATCTCATTGACACCTTGATGGGTAAGAATAACAGAAGATTGTTTCCCAAATTATGTGCCTTGGATAACTTGTTCTGCCAGAGGCTAGTGTTTGTTCAGGAACAAGAGGCCTCTGTGATCAAAATGTAAGGGAAATTCTGGGTTTCTTACCATAAGATTTTTCAGAGCCTGTAATTTGCTTAAGTACTTGAGGACTCTCTAAAAGGTGGTTATAGAGTACAATATTTGCCAAATTTACTTAACCACACAAACCTTCTCATAAAGAAATACCAGTTCTCACCTCCTAGAATTAAATATATAGGAAAAGCCATTCTGAATGTTCTCATGTATAGGGGAGGAGAAGAAGAATTATAGTTCCCTTGCTAATGAAGTGCTCTTAAGGGTTCTTAGCCGTCTTCATGGGCTGTAAGCATACAGTCCCTTTCTGTTTATATAGATTTATCTGTATACATACTCAGTCATTCATTTACTTACCCATTCAGTAAAAGTCCAGGTGGCAGGCACTCACTGTATGGGGCCTCACTTTTCCACTGGGCTTGTTTTAAGTCCTCTGTATAGTTTATACCAAGACTTTTTCCCTCTGGTTGTGTTGTCTTCCATGTCATAGAGAAAGATCTATAGTAGAGTCCTAAAGTCCCCTTAAAGGACAGTATTTCATTTGTATTTTTGTGATTTGTTGGTGGAGAAACTATATAACAGGATGTTGTGAATTTCTTAAACTATAAAATCTGTGGGTATTTTTTTTAAACATTTTATTTATTTTTAGAGAGAGAGCAAGCATGTGGAGGGAGGAGCAGAGGGAGAGGGACAAGCTGACTCTGCACTGAGTGCACAGCCCAATGCTGGCTTGATCTCAGGACCCTGAGATCACAACCTGAGCTGAAATCAAAAGTCTGACACTCAACTGACTGAGCAACCCAGGCACCCCTGTGCTTATTTTTTTTTTTTAATTTTTTATTTTTTATAAACATATATTTTTATCCCCAGGGGTACAGGCCTGTGAATTGCCAGGTTTACACACTTCACAGCACTCACCAAAGCACACACTCTCCCCAAAGTCCATAACCCACCCCCCTTCTCCCAACCCCCCTCCCCCCAGCAACCCTCAGTTTGTTTTGTGAGATTAAGAGTCACTTATGGTTTGTCTCCCTCCCAATCCCATCTTGTTTCATTGATTCTTCTCCTACCCACTTAAGCCCCCATGTTGCATCACCGCTTCCTCATATCAGGGAGATCATATGATAGTTGTCTTTCTCCGCTTGACTTATTTTGCTAAGCATGATACGCTATGGTTCCATCCACGTTGTCGCAAATGGCAAGATTTTATTTCTTTTAATGGCTGCGTTTTTAATAGCATGCTGAAATTCTATTCCATATCATTATGAGACACAGTTACACTTGGGTTTACAGACAGTGATCGTGGCACCTATAGACTAAAGAGTCTTTTAGAATAACTCCAGCATCTCTAATTTTACAGCATTTACAATGGAAAACATTGCTGTAGAGTTTTCTGAGTCAGAGAGAACTGAGTTTGAATCTGAACTCAGCCACTGAAAAGCAATACAACCCTAAGTAATTTCTCTCAGCCTTATTTATTACCATGATTTAAAGATTGGATACCTTAACATAAACAGACACACTGCCTGATACTTGGTAGATCTCTGAGTCTTCTCTTTCACTGAAAACAGACATTAAACAAAACTGTAGTCAGCATTTTGGGACAAAAGGTGTTGTTGTTGTGCTAGTTGCCTTTACTTTTTGTAGTCCCAAAGCAAATGTAGGAAGAGGTGATTCTCATAATTATTGATGATTTAAATAAATTATATCAGGTAATTTGTGCCAGATATTATTGTAAGGGCTTTATGTGGCTTAAAGTATTTGATTCTTTAAAAAAAAAAAAAAAAAAAAAAAAGTCTTATCAGATCCCTTTATTATCCCAAATTTTAAAGATGAGGAAATGAAGTGGGGCACCTGGGTGGTTCATCAGTTAAGTGTCTGACTCTTGATTTTGGCTAATACTATGATCTCGGGGTCCTGGGTTTGGGCCCCACATAGGACTCCATGCTTAGTGGGAAGTCTGCTTGAGGATTCTCTCTCTCTCCCTCTGCTCTTCCCTCCTCAAATAAATAAATATCTCTTTTTTAAAAAGATGAGGAAATGAAGGCAAATGGTTTATATAGTATGCCCAAGTTTCTCTATTTAGAAATTCGCAGTACTACTTTTCAAACTTAAATAGTATTTTTTCTAGCCACTATGCTTTTTTTGTTTGTTTGTTTGTTTGTTTGTTTTTCTAGATACATGCATTCTGGGGAGGGCTTATTTGCCATGTTTTACTAACTCATTTTTTTAAAGGACCTCACAGCCTGTGAACATGGACAGGCCCTGCTATTTGCTTAGGAAGAGTAATCCCAGCCTATTTTGTATACCGAAATACAAAAACTACTATGCATCATGCTAAGAAATGATCATTTTTCAGATACATTAAAGCTGAATAATGAACTTTCCTAAAAGCTTGAACTGTGTTATTCCAGTGAGGCTCTTTAGTGTTGTAAATAGCTATCAGGAGCCAAAAAGTTCCCTATGAAGAATGTGTCGAGGAATAATCAAGTTGGGAGATACACAAAAGGTTATTCTGTTTATTCTCCTGAGTATTAACAGCAAAACGTATTCAACAGTCATCTACTCAGTGCTTATTTTTTTTAAAGATTTTATTTATTTGACAGAGAGAGATCACAAGTAGGCAGAGAGGCAGGCAGAGAAAGGGGGAAGCAGGCTCGCCGCTGAGCAGAGAGCCTGATGTGGAGCTCGATCCCAGGACGCTGGGATCACGACCTGAGCTAAAGGCAGAGGCTTTAATCCACTGAGCTACCCAGGTGCCCCTACTCAGTGCTTCTAAGACAATGTCTCTAAGATTATGCTTCAATGACTGGACTAGCCACTGGAGATAATGAAAAAAGAAGAAATATCCCTGTCCATAGAAAGCTCAAGATCTAGAAGGAGGAACAGATGGGTAGACAAATCATGACCTTACCTTGCTAGTAGAGGCATGTGTGAGGAGCCCATCAACACTGAAGTATATGGGCATATCAAAATAACTCTGGGGTACTTGAGTGGGCTCAGTGGGTTAAGTGTCTCCCTTCAGCTCAGGTCATGATTTCAGAGTCCTTGGATCAAGCCCTGTGTCCAGCTCCCCAGTCATCAGGGAGTCTACTTCTCCCTCTACCCTTCCCCCATCCATGCTCTCTCTCTAAAATAAATAAATAAATAAATAAATAAATAAATAATAAATAAAATCTTTAGAAAAGTAGTTCAAAGTATAATAGAATGGACTTCACAATTTTATCAGAATATTTTTTAACTGGTAATAATCTACAGTGATGGGTCTAATTGTAAGAAGTTCATTCTTAAGCATAGTCATATTTGTTCTTGATTTTGCCATTGGTGTTTTCAGGTCTCTTCTCATGAACCTAATGATGTAGTAGTTAATTGTAGCTGCTCTAGAGTTGGGTAGCATGGGTTTGAAACCACTCCTACAACTCATAAGTCTCTGACCTTGGGCAAGTTACTCATTCCCCTCTGAGCTTTGGTACCATCACCCATAAAATGTGGATAATAGTTGAGATAAACCATGTGGGCATTCAATGTATGTTACTTGCAACTATTACTATTATTGTTATTGAGAGTAAAACAAGGAGGTGTGAGGTTTATAACAACATATTTGTATATTCAAGGACGGTTTGTTTTTACTTTTATTTTTTAGAGGATTTATTTTCTTTTATTTTATTTTAGAGAGGGAGGCAAGGGAGAGCAGAGGGAGAGAGAGAATCCCTAAGCAGGAGCCACACCCAGCATGGAGCCCACATGGTGCTCAATCTTACAACTTAAGCCCGAATCTAGAATCAGATGGATTTTTGATATATAAATTCAAGCGTGTGTTAGAGAATATCTAGGACATTTCTCCCACTGATACCAATCATATTCATGTAGTTAATACTTCATGTAGTTCCATACCTCCATTGTTCTCTGTTCACTAGTCAGAATCACTTAGATAAATCATAGATGAGCCAAGCAAGAAGCTCATTTTCCTGGTGTCATGTGTGAGGTGGCCTGGAATTAAAGCAATCACAAAATTCTATTGCTAGGCTTGTTCCTCTTACCCTTGCCATGGTCTAGCCCATCCACAAGAGTGACCCAAAGAGTCAGTGATTTTTAGCAACATATTTGCTTGTCCCAATGGCTTTGCTTTAGCTCAAAATATACAGATTTGAAGTACTATCTAGATTGTTTGGACTCAAATATTTATGCTGGTGCTAGATTTACCAAACATTCTCAGTAACAGAGGGAAGGGAGTAAATCTAGACATTTAGAAAGTTGGGGCTAGCTATCATGATGCAAGTGTGGTTATTGGTGTTCTTTAAAATAAAATTGGCAGCTTGAGTAATGGACTCAATCAAATTGACCAGATGCTTTGCACTTGGTTAAATGCATTCTAATTAGCCAATCAGTGCAAACAACTGATTAAATCTTTTGCTAAAGAATTTCCATTAAACAAACAAACAACAACAAAATGGTTCAAGCGAGTTTACTTTGCTTTCTTCTCGTAATCGTGAAGTTATGAAGGGAAACCACAGGTATATGTCCACCCCTCATCCTTGTTAATCCCTAGATGACCAAAAACATTATCCCAGAATAACTTTAAGATTTTGGTTAAAAATGAAAGTTTCAACTGGATGAACCATAGTATTTGGAAAACTTTGGTAATGACTTTGTGTGCACATTATTGCCCTGTGCACTACAGATAGGAAACATAGGGATACTGTATTTTAAACTTGTACAAAATGTTTTACTAATTTTACATATGATCATATGTAATACCCCCAACTCAATAAGTATACTATTATTTAATTAATAATATGCTTTATCTAATCCATTCAGATAAATTATTTAATCCTATTGGCACCCCTGGGTGCTGAAAGACAGGAATTATTAACCCTTTGTTGCAAATGACAGATTTCTGGCACAGAAACTGAATAACTTGCTCAATGTCATCCAGCCTGGCAAAGTTGGTACTAAGCCCAAATATCTCAAATCTTAGCCAGTAATTCTTTCCACTTGTTAGATAGATAACAGTAGACTAAGGATAACATGTTGATCCATTTAGGACCACAATTATAGACAGGACTCCTTCATCAAAAATATTCTTTAATTTCACAAAGTTCATCAATAGATAATACGTTCCTTATGTAGCTCAATACTAATATCAATCTTAGTATAACATTTGAATTGTGCAGTCATCCATTAATATTTTCTTTACCCAATCTTTATAATTTTGCAGCCATAAGCCCACCAGTAGAAATTCAAATTTCCAGGGCACCTAGCTGGGTCAGGTGGTTAAGAGTCTGACTTCAGCTCAGGTCTTGAGCCTGGGATCCTGGGATCTAGGCCTGCATCAGGCTCCCTGCTTGTTGGGGAGCCTGCTTCCTCCTCTCCCTCTGCAGTTCCCGCTGCTTGTGCTCTCTCTGCCAAATAAAAAAATAGTATCTTTTAAAAAGAAAGAAACTTGAATTTCCTAGTTAGGCAGCTATATGCCTAATGTAACACCTCTGTTTGGTATGTATATTTCTAATTATTAAAAACAAAAGCAAAAACTAACTCTTGCTAAGTGTTTAATATGTACAAAAATAAAATTAAATCAGAATAGAAAACACTGCTATGATTATAGGATGAGAATTGATCAACCTCCTGCCAAAATTCCAATAATAGTAGATCAACGTGTCATGGTCATAAATACCAAACTTGACCCTTGTTCTGTGGGAGTTTTCCTCTTGATAATATATAAAATGAAGTATTCTCTCTGCTGTGTTAAAGAACTAAGAATAAAAGCACATTATATATGTGCAGAGAAAATACTAACTTAGCTTTTTTTTTTTTAATTTATTTGACAGAGAGAGAGATTACAAGTAGGCAGAGAGCCAGGCGGCGGGGGGGGGGGGAGCTCCCTGCTGAGCAGAGAGCCAGACATGGGGCTCTATTGTAGGACCCTGAGATACCACCCTAGCCAAAGACAGAGGCCTAACCCACTGAGCCACCCAGGCGTCCCCTAACTTAGCTTTTGATGGTGGGAATACATGTGGGTTTTACTTAACTCCTTTATATTCTCCTATAGTGTCCACAGTTTCTATATAGCTTCCTTCTTATTTGCTTTATTATTAAATATTCAGTGAACTTTACTTTTATGGAATAAGCACCTCTGAACTGGCCACATTTTTACTCAGCCTTAAAATGTACATAACTGCAGGACACATACAACAGTTACTTATTCTTGCCTAGAGGTCTATGTCCCAGAACTAACTCCTCCTTTTGCTAGAAATGATCCTTCCCAATATCCTCTCATGGGGGACTACTCATAAATTATATCTTGTCTTGGCATTAGGAATCATCCTCAGGAGACTCACTACCACTCAATCGCATCTGTCCATTTCTATCACGTTATAACATATTATATATATCATAATTATCATCATTACCTGATGTTTATCTTTTTGTTTCTGTATTACATTTTTGTCAAACCAAATTTAAGCTTCCCAATAATATTGACCATATACTGTTTTATTTATCGCCACATCCCAGTGCACATGATGATGCATTGTATGTAGTAGAAGCATAATAAATATTTTTTTGAAGAATTGAGTCAGAATGAATAAGTTAATTGAGCTAAAATGGTAATCTAGTTACCCACTGGGCTGTTTTTTCCTATCCAAATCCAGATCTGTAGTCAGAGATGATTAGGTTATTTCAGTGGATACTTTTATACCGCTGTATCATTTGACTGCCCTTCCTGTAATAGTGAAGGTAGTGAAGGTACTGAAGTTATATAACTGAAATGATTTTTTGAAGGAGACAGTTGACCATTCCAAGCCTATATATGATTGGTAAACCATTTTACCTGGGGAAAAGGGAATATTTCATAGCTTGTAAAGCTGATGGATTAAAACTAGTGAATTGGAAATAAAAGACCATAGACTAGTCCATAAACTAAATCAGCCCAATGGAAAATATTTAGTGTGATCATAAGGGATTTTTCACAAACTCAGTTCACAAAGAGGAAAATATGCAAGGCAGTCAATTTTCCACTTTGGGTCCCCTAACAAAAGCTTTTAGAACTGACAGCTTATACTTTATTAAAGAGAATATAAATTTATAAATATGCACACAAACAATCTTGTGAGTAATTTTATTTACTAGCATTTCAGGGCCAGACAAGAGAGAATGTCACTATGAGAAAACCTCCTGATTTTTCTCTCTCCTCCAGCAATTTTTATATGTATGCTTAGTTTTGTATTCTTTAAAAAATGTTTATGCATTTTTAAATTCAAGAATGTATATTAAAAACCTGCTATAAACTAGAACTATTCCAGATGCTGGGGATGCTGCACCAGAGAAAAAAATATGTATATAAATTCCTGCTAATGGATTATATGTTCTAGTGGGTGGATAGAGACAAATATAAAATAAAAAATAAAGTATATCAGATACTGCTAAAGACCAGGAAGAAAAATCATGCAGAGATGGGGATTATAAGTTGTCAGTTGGGGAGAGGGAGGAGGAATAAGTGCAATGATCCAGAGGTTGAAACATTCCTAGAAGTTCAAACCAAGAATAGATTGAACAAGGAGAAGAGGTGAGTCATAGCAGCACTGGAGACCAGATCATAGAGACCATGACAGGCTATTGTAAAGACCCATCCTCTGAGATAAGAAGCTGTGAAAGAAAGAGGATCACACTGAATCAAACGCTTTTGGCCAAAACAATCTATAGGATAAGTGGCCATTTTCTGGAATGGGGAATATAGTTTGAAGGATCCTGTTTTGGTGAAGGATGGGCATCAGGAGTCTGATTTTGGACATAAAATATTTTGAGAAGCCTGTAAACAGTTGGTTGTATGAGTCTGGAACTCAGAAGAGAGGTCTGAGAATCCTAGGCTAGAGATGACACTGAGAGCCATGAAACTGGATGAGATGACTGAGAAGGAAAATATAGAGCTCCATGAAGAAAACCCAAGTCTCACTAAGGGTCAAGAAAAGGAATAGGAGTAGCCAGTAAAGTAGGGACAAAATCAGCAGAGTATGGTGAACTCTACTGTAGAAGGGGTTTGGAGTGCAAGGACTCAGTGCTGTTCGTAGATCAGATATAAACAAACAAACAAAAACTGAAAATTGACCATGGAATTTAACAGGATGGAGGTTCTTGGTGATCCGACAAGAAAAATTTCAGTAGAATAGTAGGAATCAAAGCCCAGTTAGAGTGAGTTCAGGACAAAATGTAGAAATGGTGACAACAATTTTGAGAGGCTATTCTCTCAAGGAGAACCAAAAAGTGATCAACATCTGAAAAGCAGATATGAGCATACATGTTTGTCTTTAGTGACAGAAAAATGATCAATCAGCATTATCGTTTATAATGGCATAGACAGAGCAGTAGAAAGAGTAGAGGTGGTAACATGGTGATTTTTAAAGCTAATTCTTTTTTTCCCTAAATAAAATAGGACACAAGGGCTTTAAGTACAAGTGAAGATCAGGAAGGTATTGTTTGAAAATTTGAGAAGAAGGATAGATTTAAACTTATCTTGTAGAAGAACAGAAGAATGAATGCATCATAGAAGAGGTCAAGAAACTTTTCCTACGAAGGACCAGAATGTAAATATTTTGAGCTCTAGCCCATCTGGACTCTGTCACAACTTCTCAACTCTACCTTATAACAGCCATAGACAATAACAACATATAACAATAATATAAATAAATTAATATGAATAACAATAATATGGATAAGTGAATGTATCTGTGTTCCAATAAATCTTTATTTGTAGCCAGATGAATTTGGCTGTTGGGACCACAGTACTTGCTTTGAGAGGCACTAGCAGACCATCTAAGACTAGTTAGTGGTCATGAAAAGGTAAGGCAATTTAATACATTGTCTGTTTTTCTTCTGCCATTTTTTTCTGTGCTGAGTTAAGTGGAAAATCTGGCTTAACCAAGGCAGAGGTTTTGCAGCATAAGAGTAACAAATGGAGTGAAGCAAAAGGGAGTTGAGCGTGATTGCAAAGGAAGTATTATAATAATTAATAGTGGAATTTAACTAGGCGCATTCATGAAAAACAAAGGACTGGAAGACACTGAGAGAGACTAAAAACCTGGTAGGATCAAAGGATTTGACTGTAGTTGCAGAAATGTTGAGCTAGGTATATATCGGGATATATTTAAAACACAAAATGTTCTCACCAGAAAAAAGAAATGGTGATTATGTGATGTGAGGGAGGTACTAGTTATCACCATGGTAGTCATGACTTTGCAACATATAAATGTATCAAATCAACATATCATATACCTTAAATTTATGCAATGTTGTACATCAATTATATCCCAATAAAAGTGGAAAAATAAAAAATCAAAAAGATAGGAGTTAATTAGTGAATGATGGTTAACTTGATATTATCAAGGGAATGAAGTTACTACCAGTAAATAAGCCCAGGAAACATCAATAAGCCTAAATGTGAGACAGGAATCCATCAAAATCTTCTTTGACATTGGCCAGTGACCTCTTTCAACATATCTATAAAGGTAAGGGAAACAAAAGCAAAAATGAACTTTTGGAACTTCATCAAGATAAAAAGCTTCTGCACAACAAAGGAAAGAATCAACAAAAGTAAAAGGCAACCCATGGAATGGGAGACGATATTTGCAAATGACATTATGGATAAAGGGCTGGTATCCAAGATCTATAAAGAACTTCTCAAACCCGACACCCAAAAAGCAAATCATCCAGTCAATAAATGGGCAGAGGACATGAACAGACACTTCTCCAAAGAAGACATACAAATGGTTTACAGATACATGAAAAAATGTTCAACATCACTAGCCATCAGGGAAATACAAATCAAAACCACAGTGAGATACCACCTTACACCAGTTAGAATGGCAAAAAATAACAAGATAGGAAATAAAAAGTATTGGTGAGGATGTGGAGACAGAGGAACCTTCTTACACTGTTGGTGGAAATGTAAGCTGGTATAGCCACTCTGGAAAACAGTATGGAAGTTCCCCAAGATGTTAAAAATAGAGCTACTCTATGACCCAGTAATTGCACCAGTAGGTATTTACCACAAAGATACAAACACAGTGAAAATAAGAGGTATATGCATCCCAATGTTCATAGCACCAATGTCCACAATAGCCAAACTGTGGAGGAGCCTAGATGTCTGTCAACAGATGAATGGATAAAGAAGTGGTTCATATATATGATGGACTATTACTTAGCCATCAGAAAGGATGAATACCCACTATTTGCATCAACATGGATTGAACTAGAGGGGGTTATGCTAAGTAAAATAAGTCAAGTAGAGAAAGACAATTACATGGTTTCATTCATATGTGGAACATGAGTAATAGCATGGAGGGCCATAGGGGAAGGGAGGGAAAACTGAATGGGAAGAAATCAGAGAGGGGATAAAGATGAGAGACTCTGGACTCTGGGAACCAAACTGAGGGTTACAGAAGGAAGGGGGTGGGGGTATGGGGTGACTGGGTGATAAGCACTGGGTTATATTCAACTAATGAATCATTGAACACTACATCAAAAATTAATGATGTACTATATGCTGGCTAATTGAACATAATGATTAAAAAAAGATAATTTAGGGGCACCTGGGTGGCTCAGTGGGTTGGGCCTCTGCCTTCAGGTCAGGTCATGGTCTCAGGGTCCTGGAATTGAGCCCCACATTGGGCTCTCTGCTCAGTGGGGAGCCTGCTTCCCCTCCTCTCTCTGCCTGCTGCTCTGCCTACCTGTGATCTCTCTCCCTCTGTCAAATAAATAAATAAATAAATTTTTTAAAAGATAAAAAAAAAAGAAAAAGAAAAAGAAACATCAGTGAGAGTGAGAGACTGTGTTTAGGAAGGACAGGATCTCCAGAGTAAAGGAGGTCAAGGAATTGAGAAGCCAGGGAATTAGAAGAATCTTTCACAGGCTGTTAAATTCAGAGAATTGGGAAAGGTAATTTTAGAGAGTAACAGTAAACCAGGTGATACCCCTTGGATATCTCTTGGATATCCCTCCAAGGGATAACACTGTAGAATGACTAAGAAAAGCTGTAGTGGGTGGTGTAGTCTGAATGACTTAGAAAAAGTGGGTGGTGTAGTCTGATGGCTGAAACTTCAGCTCTGTGACTGTTTGGGGGGAAAAGGGAGGGAGATGTCTGAAAGCAACAGTGAAGAACAGGAAGGACCCTCACACCTCCCAGTAGAAACAAGGATATGGAAAGAAGAAAAGCCACAGTGGAGACAACTGTAGGGAAATAGCACCCTTACAGAACAATCAGGTCTTAGAGCAAGAAGGTCAAGTTAACATTCAGAAAAGAGATTAGGAATATAGGAGGTTTTGCTCATATCAGACTCTCAGTTCTACTGGAGAAAGTTTTTGGAAGTTGGAGACTCACCAGGGATGGACACAGAAAAGGAAATACATAGAAAGAAACTGGAAATGAAACTATGGGATTATTTGGGATTCCTAGTGACTGATGAAAACAAGAACAAAAGGCAAGCAGATGAGTTCTGATGCACAAGGCAGATGGAGATAACTTGGGGTTTGCTGGACAGGACAGAATGGTGGTATTGCGCAGACATTCTGAAGGAAGAAAAGGACTACCCTCCTTAATCCCTTCCAACATTTAGTTCCCATTGCTGATTTGCAGCTTTTATCATAGGATTTTTGCCTTCTGCTCAAGAAATTTGAGACATTTTAAAATGTGAAGAATTATTTACTTCAGTTTTCCAAAGGGATCTAGTACTTAAAAGATTTCCCCTCCTCCCAGACGAGGGCTGGTATCTTCCCTTGTGATTCTCAGTTAATTCTTGGCCATGACTTTGCTGTCTCTGTGGAATTGTTGGCTTTTCTTGTTTTTTTGATAGGCAGGTAATCTTCAAGTTGAAAGCCCCTGCAACTCTGTGATGACAATACAGGTCTGAAAGCCATGTTTTTTAAGAATAAGGATTGTGCTGAGCTGCTTTTTTGTCCTCTGTCTTTATCTTCAAAGGCTTTGTAGAGTTTGTCCTGTTTCACTTTCAAAACATAAAAAAGCATTAGTCTTTGCCCTTCAGGTTGTTCAAAGGTGAAAATACTTTTTATAACAGCATAGTGGAATGACAATACTTATTGGGGCAAAATATTTCTCAAGGTGGGAGAATGAACTCACGATATAATAATAGCCTCTTGTGTGTTTAGAGCTGGGATAACCATGCCATTTGTCATCCAATCCAGTACACTTTTGATTGTGAAAGTGGGTGCTATGAATAATTAATCTGAGATAGCCAATACACTGTATTAGTGTCCTGCTAAGCTGCTTTAACAAAGACATCTCAGAATAGAGAGGCTTAAATAACACAGAAGTTTATTTCTCTCACATAATGGTCAACAGCTGAGTTTGAAGGATGCTGAGTGGCCACATGTCCTTTCATCTCTGTAAGTCCAAGGACTGATGCCTTCATAACCATTTTGAAGAAAGCAGGGGAAGGAAAGAGAGAGTGGATGGAAGGAAGCAACCAATTTTCAAGAACTCAAAAGTTGCACACATCACTTTAGTCACATGGAGTGACAAGAGTCAATGGGCAGAGGTAGCCTTATGTTATTCACACAGGAGCTAACTTTCCATTTTACCTTCTCTTTAGATCTTTATAAGGCACAGTGGGTCTCTATTTAGTGTTTTTTATTAACTTTCACCATTAAGTAGAATAACTTAATGGTTATTTAAGTAACCAGTCACCTGACCACGCATGTTGCCAAGTCAGGCAAAAATACCAAGTACTACCATGTACATACTTGCCAGGTATACATCTCCATATACATACATCTGGAGTCATTTATATTGAAATTTAAAATTATTAGTGTCTTTATACTTACACTTATTTTTGTCCCAAAGACATAATAAGAACACTACCAGGTTGGTAGTGTTGAAATTATGTTCGTTTAACCTGTGAAGACACTGAGTTTTGAAGAAATTATTAACTTACACAGGGCTACAACATTACTGTTGGAAACAAGAGTATCATATGCCACAAAACCTTTTTATTCTGAACTTGAAAGTAAAGATGGTCATAATAGATTGCTTGCTTGTTTGTTTTGTTTCCTAGATAGTAGAAACAGAATCATAGACTCAAGGGATTCTAAGGATGGAAGGGGATTTAGAGTTCACTTGGTCAGACTCCCTCATTTTATAATTAGAGAAACAATGGCACAGACCTGACCAGAGTTTTTGAGCTAATTAGTAGCAGAAGCAGGACAGAAATCTATCAGACAAGATTATATAATCCTTTCTCTTATTTAATTTTTTCTGAAGTAAAAAAACACTAAATGACACTACTGTAGTGACTTTTAAGTGGCTGGCTATAACTGTTCAGTTTTTCACTGTGGCTTTTCCAGTTGGCTTTATCAAAGAAACTAACAGACACTTGAATTATTACAAAAGAAGGAAAATGTCTGACACAATTCTTTGCAGACCTGAATAACAATACTTAAAAATTGTGTTAACGTGTACTGACTGTTCTTGAGATTGCTGCCTTGAACTTTCCAATGAAAGGAACATGGCTGAGTTTGTATATTATGAGCTTTAAAGTAAACATACATACACACACACAAACATACACATAGTAATAGTCTTTGTAGGTTTCTGGATTAAATAAGTGAGTTTTTTTTTTTTTAATACTTTTGAACAGTATATAAGTGTTCTGTCTGATTTTGTGTTCTTACCAACACAAGTTATAAAGTACCATGTAAACCTTTAGATAGCAGAAACTAATCAATAACAGCATGCTTTGAGCCAGAAAGTTCATGCAGGGAACCAGCATGGACAGTTTAAGGAAGAGTGCTACTCAGAGATCCAAGAATAGCACTACAATTTGCCAAGATAATACTGAGCTTAATCTCAGGGAGGAGTGAAAAACACTTAATGTGTGAGGCAGGGAGAAGCCTCTGCTCTCAAGTGGAGGCCAGGTCTCTACAATCAAGTTGAACACTGAGAATGAAATGAGAGTGTCTATATCAAGTTCCATGTAGATCACTTCTATCCAGATGGAGTGTAAACAGAATGGCTTGATGGAAAATGTACAGGATTGACTTTGAGACAATTACTACAGAAACGGGTTTAGAAAAATGAAACACCCCCAGCTTTTCTGGAGGAGAGGAAACCTTACATTGCCTTTAAAAAACCAGCTTAGGGTGGAAAGAACAAGAGGAATGCAAGAAATAGAGCACAGTGATGAAAATCACATTGTTATAAGAGTAGTGGAATGAAGGCAATGTGAAACGAGGGAGAGAAAGGAGAAGCCGGTCAAAACCGTAAGATGTTGAAGAAACAAACAATACTAAAATGTGCCGTGAATGGTGAAATCACACGTGATTGTAATTTTCCATTTATCAGTTTGTATTTTCTAAGTTTCCTAAAATGCAAGTAAATATTTCCACAATATAAAAATATAATAAAAATTATTGTATACAAGGTACAAAAACATGCTCTAGAATATAAAAAATTTCATTGAAATTAGAAGTCTCATTAACATGAGAGGTCCTTGCAATAATTATACATTTTAAACCCAAAATTAGGATGTGTAGTTTAAAGTACACCTATATAATTTCCCCTAATTTGTCAGTTATTTATTTGAAAGAACTCCAGATGTTATAAAAATTAGATCTAATTTAGTTCTATATTCATGGAATTGCATCTGCTATCAAAAATTTAATACAAATGATGGCTATTATGTAGCTCTGGCTTCATTTAACTTACTGATTTCCATGAACATAAAGTTTTTGGTCTATAATACCAAAGATATGTGATAGACCCTAAAAAATACTGTACTAGGATAACAATATTTGGAAGACTACTGAAAGTTTAGGAACAAACTAAAAAAAAATAATACAATGCATATTGGAAAGTGTTGCTAATAGGCATGTTAATAGTTTTAAAAATGCATTACTATGGCTTTAACAAAGATACTGATTTATATATTTTTTTAAGATTTTATTTATTTATTTGACAGACAGAGATCACAAGTAGGCAGAGAGGCAGGCAGAGAGAGAGAGGAGGAAGCAGAGAGCAGAGAGCCTGACGTGGGGCTCAATCCCATGACCCTGGGATCACGACCCGAGCCAAAGACAGAGGCTTTAATCCACTGAGGCACCCAGGCACCCCTATCTTATTTTTTAAACATTTTATTCATTTACTTATTTTAGAGATAGAGCAAGTGGGGAGAGGGGCTGAGGTACAGGGGGAGAGATAGAGGGAGACAATCTTGGGCAGACTCCCTACTGAGCACGGAGTCCAATGCAGGGTTATATCCCAGGACCCTGAGATCACGACCTGAGCTCAAACCAAGAGTCTGATGCTTACCCAACTGAGCCACTCAAGTGCCTTATATAAAGATACTGATTTTCTGACTATATATTTTTTGTTATTTATTTTTGTATCTTTATCTTGTTTTATTGAGATATAATTGATAGACATTGTTGAATAAGTTTTAGGTCTACAGCATAATGGTTGACTTACATGTACTGTGATATGATCACCACTCTAAGTTTAGTCAACATCCATCATCTCATATAGATACAATAAAAAGAGAAAGCAAAAAATATATATATCTTTTCTTGTGATGAGAACTCAGGATTTACTCCCTTAACAACTTTCTTATATAACATCTGTAGTACTTATTTATCTTTTAACTCTAAGTTTGTACCTTTTGATCACATTTTTTTTCTGTTGCCCCCCACACATGCTTCTAGTAACCACAAATATTATCCCTTTTTCTTTTTATTTTTTTTTTAAGATTTTATTTATTTATTTGACAGAGATCACAAGTAGGCAGAGAGGCAGGCAGAGAGAGAGAGGGAAGCAGGCTCCCCGCTGAGCAGAGAGCCCGATGTGGGACTCGATCCCAGGACCCTGAGATCATGACCTGAGCCGAAGGCAGCGGCTTAACCCACTGAGCCACCCAGGCGCCCTATTATCCCTTTTTCTATGAGTTGTTGGTTGTTGGCTCTTTTTTTTAATCCCACACATAACTAAGATCATACAGTATTTGTCTTTGACTTATTTCACTTAGCACAATGACTTCGAGGTCCATCCACATCACAAATGGAAAGGTTTCCTTCTCTTTTATGGCTGAGTAATATCATCTATCTACCTATCTCTATCTATCTATCTATCTATCTATCATCTATCTATATCACATTTTATCAATTCACCCATCAATGGACACTTGAGGTATATATAGTTATTATAAATAATATTTTTTGGACAAGTGGACAAGGGGGTAGAGATATCTTTTCAAGTTAGCGTTTTTGTTTCCTTTGTACATATTCCCAGAAGTGGAAGTGGTGGATCACATGAGATAGTTCTATTTTTTAATTTTATGAGGAGGCTCTGTACTGTTTTTCTTAGTGGCTGTGCCAGTTTTCAATCCCATTAACAGAACACAAGGGTTCCCTTTTTCTCCACATCCTCACCAGCATTTGTTAGTTCTTGTCTTTTTGATGATAAACATTCTAAAAGGCATGAGGTGTATTTCTCTGTGGTTTTTAATTTTCATTTTCCTAATGACTAGCAATGTTGAACATCTTTTTACTTACTTTTGGCCTTTGTGTATCTTTTTTGGAGAAATGTCTATTCAGATCTTTTGACCATTTTTAACTGGATTACATGGGTCTTTGTTTTTGGTTTTTGCTATTGAGTTGTATGAGTGCTTTATACATTTTAGATATCAGCTATATGGTTTGCAAATGTTCTTTTTACCATTCTGTAGGGCATCTTTTCACTTCGTTAATTATTTCTTTTGCTTCACAGAAGATTTTTGTTTGTGTTCTCACTTGCTTTTTTTCTTGCTTGTACTTTAGGTATTGTATCCAAAAAAGAATCAAGGCTAAGACCCATATCAAGGATGTTTTTTCCTGTGTGTGTGTGTGTGTGTGTGTGTGTGTGTGTGTGTTTCCCTAGGAGTTTCAGAGCTTCAGGTCTTAAATTTAAGCCTTTAATGAATTTTGAGTTATTTTTTGGTGAACTATAAGATAGGGGGTTAGTTTCATTCTTTTATGTGTGAATATCCGATTTTCCTGGCATCATTTATGGAAGAGACTGTCTTTTCTTCGCTTAGTACTCTTGGTTACCTTTTCCAATATTGGTTTACCATATATGCTTGGGTTTATTTCTGGGCTCTCCATTCTGTTCCAATGATCTATATGTCTGTTTTATGACTGTATCCTACTGTTTTGACTACTAGAGCTTTATAGATAGCTTGGAATCAAGAAGTTTGATATCTCTCATTTTGTTCTTCTCTTTCAGTATTGCTTTGGTTCTTCAGGGTCTTTTCATATAAATTTTAGGGTTACTTTTTCTACTTCTATAAATAATTCCATTGGAATCTTGAGAGAGATTACATTGAATCTATAGATGGTTTTTGGTAGTCTAGACACTGTAGAAGTATTAGTTCTCCCAATACATGAACATGGGATACATTTTCATTTATTTCCTTCATCGATGTTGCGTAGTTTTCAAAGTAGGTAAGTTAGTTTATTCCTAAGTATTGTTTTAATGATATTTTAAAGAGGATCATTTTCCTTATATCTTTTTCAGATCATTTATTGCTAGTGCATGGAAACACTACTGATCTTTCCATTTTTATTTTGTATTCTATAACCTTACTGAATTCATTGTTTAGGTATAATAGTTTTTTGTGGTGGGGTTTTAGGATTTTCTCTATATGAAATCACATCATCTGCACATACAGTCAGTTTTACTTCTTCCTTTCCAATTCTGATGCCTTTATTTCTTTTTCTTACCTAATTGCTCTGGCAAGGGCTTCCAGTACTATATTGAATAAAGGCAGTGAGACTAAACACCCTTGTCTTGTTACTGACCTAAAAGGAAAAGCTTTCAACCTTTTATCAGTGAGTATGATATTAGCTGTGGGATTATCATATGTAGCCTTTATCCATTGAGGTTTGTTACTTCTATACCTAAGTTGTTAAGAGCTTTACCATGAACTGAGATTGAATTTTGTGAAATGATTTTGTGTCTGTTGAGATGATCATGTGATTTTTAAAAATTGTGTATGTTGAACCATCCTTGCATTTCATTATAAATACCACTTGATTATGGTAAATGATCTTTATAATATGTTGTGAATTTACTACTATTTTATTGATAATTGTTTCATTAAAATTTATTAGCAATATTGGTGTATAGTTTTCTTTTCTGGTATTATCTTTTTCTGGCTTTGGTATCAGGGTGATGCTGGCCTCAGAAAATGAGTTTGGGAGTTTTCCCTCCTCTTCATTTTTTGGAAGAGTTTGAGAAGGATTGCCATTAATTCTTTAAATGTTTGGTAAAATTCCCAGTGAAGCCATCCAGGCATGGGCTTTTCTTCATTGGGAGATTTTTGATAACTCATTTAATCTCCTTATTAGTAATTGGTCTATTCAGACTTTTATTTCTTCCTGATTCAATCTTTGTAGTTTATATGTTTTTAAGAATTTCTCAGTTTCTTCTAGGATGTCCACTTTGCTAGCATATAGTTGTTCACAGTAGCCTTCTATGACTTTGCATTTTTGTTGTATCAACTATACTATCTCTCTTTTCAGTTATATATTTGTGGATTTGGGTCCTCTTTCTTTTATCCTTGGTTAATCTAGCTAAAAGATTATCAATTCTGTTTGCCTTTTCAGTGGACAAACTCTTAGTTTGGTTAATATTTTCCATTGTTTTCCTGTTCTCTACTCATTAATTTCTTCTTCAGTATCTATTATTTTCTTCCTTCTGCTAAACCAGGCTAGATTTGTTTTTGTTTTTTCTGGTTTTCTAAGGTGTGGAGCTAGTTTGTTATTTGGGATCTTCTTGCTTCTTAATGTAGACATTTGTTGCTATGAACTCCACTCTTAGAACTCCTTTTACTGAATGCCATTAAGTTTTTGTATTCTAGGTTTCCATTTTCATTTGTCTTAAGATACTTTTTTGTCTACCCTTTAATTTCTTATTTGATTCATTGGTTGTTCAGGAGAGTGTTATTTAATTTTCAAGTGTTTGTGAATTTTCCAGTTTTCTCTTATTATTGATTTCTAATTTTATGCAATTGTGATCATATAAGATACTTGGTATGAATTAAATCTTCTTGATTTGTTAAGACTTAGTTTGTGGCATAACATATAATTTGTTTTAGAAAATTTCTCATGTATACTTTAGAAGAATGTGTGTTTGCTGTTGTTAGAATTGTCTTATATGTCTGTTATATCCATTTAGTCTATAGTGTTCTTCAAATCTTCTGTTATTGATTCTCTGTGTGGATGATCTGTTCATTGTTGAGACTATTAAAGTCCCCAACTATTATTGTATTACTGTTTATTTCTACTTTTTATCTCTGTGAGTTTTTATTTTATATATTTAGGCTCTCCAGTCTTAAGTGCAGAAATATTTACAGTTGTTATATCTTGATAGATTGACCTTTTGATCATTTTATGATGACCTTTTTTGGGTCTTTTTTTTGGGGGGGGATTTTTATTTTAAAGTCTATTTTGTCTGATTTAAGTATGGCTTCCCTGTTTGGGGGAGGTAGTTTTTTCTTTTGGTTTGGTTTGGTTTGGTTTGGTTTGGTTTGGCTTTGGTTTTGGGGGATTTTGTTTTGTTGTTGTTATAATTTATCTGAAGTGTCTTTTTCCTTTACTTTACTCTGAGTCTCTGTGTGTCTTTCAGTTTAAAGTGAATCTCTTGTAGGCAGCATGTCATTGGAACTCTCTCTATTTTTTAATCCATGCAGCCATTTTATGTTTTTTGATTGGACAATTTAGTCTTTACATTTAAACTAGTTATTAATAAATAAGGACTTACTATGCCATTTTATTGTTTTCTCATTTTTCTGTATATCTACTATTCCTTGTTTCTTATCTGCTGTCTTTTTTGTGTTTTGGTGTATTGTGATATCAGCATGCTTTGACTTCTTTATCATGTTCTTTGTGTAATTTCTATAGGCTCTTCCCTTGTGGTTACTATGAGGCTTACATAAAACACATTAAAACTATAATACCCTATTTTTTAAAAAAAGATTTTATTTATTTATTTGTCAGAGAGAGAGAGAGCACACAAGCAAGGGGAGTGGCAGGCAGAGGGAGAAGCAGGCTCCCCACCCAGCAAGGAGTCCAGTGTGGTACTCAATCCTAGGATCATGATCTGAGCCAAGGGGAGATACTTAACAAACTTAGCTACTGAGGTGTCCCTTTAACACCCTATTTTAAGCTAATAACAATTTCAATAGAGTTTCTAAGCTTCACACTTTACGTCTCAGCCCCTCAAATTTTAGGTTTCTGATAAGTTCCATATTTTTTATATTGTGGAACTAGCAGCAGATTATTGTCGTTTTAGCTATTTTTATTGTTTGTTTTTTCACTTTTAAACTAAAGTTGTAAGTGAATTGTGCAGCACCATTACCATATTACAGAATCCAACTTTGACTGTATATTCAGCATTACCAGTGACTTTTACACTGCCTTCTTATGTTCTTAGGATTCTTTTATATCCACTCAAAGAATTCCCTTTAACATTTTTTATAAAGTAAGCCTAGTATATGATGTTTCGTCTCAGCTTTTGTTTGTTTGGGAAAGTTTTTATCCCTCCTTCATTTCTAAAGTATAGCTCACTAGTTATAGTGTTCTTCATTTACTTTTTTTTGTCTTTTAATATTTTTTTAAAGATTTTATTTATTTATTTGATAGAAATCACAAGTAGATGGAGAAGCAGGCAGAGAGAGAGAGAGAGAGAAGGGGAAGCAGGCTCCCTGCCGAGCAGAGAGCCCGACGCGGGACTCGATCCCAAGACCCCGAGATCATGACCCGAGCGGAAGGCAGCGGCCCAACCCACTGAACCACCCAGGCGCCCCTGTCTTTTAATATTTTTAATGTATCATCTCATTCTCTTCTGACCAGAAAAGTTCTCATTGAGAAATGGTTTTATGGAAGTTCTCGTGTATATAAATTCTCTCTTCTCTTGGTGCTTTCAAAATCCTTTCTTTGTCTTTGATATTAGGCAACTTAGTTATAATGTGTCTTGGTGTAGCCCTCTTTGGAGTCCTCTGGGCTTCTTGGAGCTGGATGTCCATTTCTCTCCCAAGGTTTGGGAAGTTTTCAGCCATTACTGCTTAATATACCTTCTGTTCCTTTCTCTCTCTTCTTCTTTTGGAATTCACATAATGAAAATAATCTTTCTTTTTATTGTATCCCACAATTCCCATGGGCTTTCTTCACTCTTTTTCAGATTTTTATTTTTACCCTTCTGAATGGATAATTCAAAAGTCCTATGGACTGATTTTTTTTCTTCTGCATATTTAAGCCTGTTTTTAAAGGCTTTTACTGAATTCTTTGGTTCAGTTATTGAATTTCTCAGTTCAAGGATTTCAATGGGCTTTTCAAATTCTATCCCTTTCTTTGTTGACTCCTCATTTAATTCAGATATTATTTTAAAATTTTTGTTTAATTGTCTTTCTTTGTGTTCCTGTAGTTTAATAAATGCTTTCAGGTAAATATTCTGGATTCTTTGTCTGACAGTTCACAGATCTCTATTTCTTTAGTACCAGCTGTTAAATCTTTATTAATTTCCTTTGGTGGTATCATATTTACCAGGTTTTCTGTGATCCTTGATTTCTTACATTGTTATATGCATTTGAATAACTGAGCTCCTATTATAGATTTTGAAGGTTCACTTTGGCAGAAAAAGTTCTTCACCAGACAGTCAGCTCAGTTTAGGTTTTTGAATGTGTCTGGATACATAATGTCTTTGGACAGTTAGGTCCTGCTCTTAGGGTCTATTTTTAGGTAAGGCAACTATTTGAGCTCTGATGGTGGGGATGGCAGGTATTCCACTAGCTGAGAACAGCTGGTAGGACTGCTGCCTTCGTTCCCTGCCCAAGTGAGGCTGTAGGATGGACTTTATGGTTTCTGATTCTCTGGAATGTCTTACTAGATATTTGAGGCTAGATACTATATCAGGGACGGCTATGAATTAACTTCCCTGACCTGGTAGGTCAGTAAAACAAAACCCCAGACCTGCATGACTGGTTACTCTGGGACAAAAATCAGGCAGGAAGGTATACTAAATACCCTGGTCAGATGATAACACCATTTTTTTCTTTGTAGATAGGGAAAGCTATGGGCTGTGCTCTGTTCCAGTGCCATTATGAGCAGGGCCATTTGAGTGCTATATAGCTTCACATGTGGTCTGGCAAGGTTCCTTGATTAGGTAATCTAAGGCTGTATTTAGTAGTAAGTGGAACTATGAATTCATTTTTTCACCTTGATACAGCACGATACTCTTGGTTTGTGGTCTTGACTCAAGCTAAACTCTGTTCCAAATTTCTTGGCTGAACAGTGTCACAGGTTTTTGTTTTGGGGTAATGAGTTCTGCCCACATGCTTCTCTGCTCAATAGTTGCTGGGTTATGCAGCATCCAAGAACACCAGCCCTTACTATCATAGAGGGCTGGGGACCATACTCCATAATGGGGTGGGGAGTATGAATCCTGCCTGTGTGGGATTTGGAGGTCCCATTTCAGGCAACTACCAAATTTTTCTTAACAGGTTTTCTGGTCAGTAAGGAGTCAGGAATTGCAGTGGGTGGAGTTAAGAGTCGGATATTCTGCTGGTCATGGACAGAACGAACAGGCTCCAGGGTGGGCAAAACTCTTCATTTGAGGACCCAGATTGGATGGACATGCACCCCACCAAGTCCCTCGGTCAGACAGTAACCCCAAAATAGTTCTGCAGGTGAGCAAAACCCCGGGTTGGCACTACTACCAGGGCTCTGTGGGTAGGAATTAATTCTGCCAAGATCTGAGTGCTGGTTGCTGGAAACTCCCCCGCCTTCTTTATCATAGTCAGTGTTTGAACCTTGCATATTCCTCTGTGATTCCCATGGAGGCATACCAGGGTAGGGACTCTCACAGAACAGTCCACAAAATTGGGCACATGGATGTCACCCCTGGGCTCTCTTTTATCACTGGAAGAACAGTGGGCTTAAAGGGAGACATCTCTGTGATGTCCTTCACTGGTCTTGGTAGGGAGCAACATGATCAGTGTGTAGCTATTCCTCTTACCCTTCTAATGCAGTTTGTCTTGTCTCTGTGGTGCAGGAGAAAGTGCTTCAGTCTCACCCTTCTGTTATAGGATTCTCTCAGTCCTGTCTTGTCCATGAATATTTAGCTGTTCTTCTTGTGAGGAAGAGCAAAGTCATGAATGACCTTTGCTGCATCTTGGTGACATCACTTTTCCAACATGGACGTTTTTCAAAAAGCAAAAATGAACTCTTTAAGAGAAATTTCATAGTTTGGAACAATATTTCATGGCTATTACATAACTAAAATATATAGCAAATTCTATTGGAATTTATACATACAAAACAACTATACAAGTTAAGTAGGGCAGTTGTGAGACTTTATTTCAACATTGCTATTCACAAAATTCAACTTTATTCAAACAGAAGCAACTACTATCCATTATTTCTTTGAAATAAAAAATATTTCTGTTGGACTTACTCATGATTTTAAATTCATTAATGTGTTCTCTGATGATTAAGCCACCACCCTTCCTTGCAAAAGGACATTATTAAGTCATCACAAAGTATCTTAGTTTTTCAGTACCTTTGGAGAGTTAAATATTTTATTCACTCATTCAAATACAAGAACTGTCTGTATCTCTTTTATTGAATACTAATGTATTATGTTGTTCAAACTTTTCATTGTGCACACACTTAAGCAGTTGTAAAAGCCATTCAAATGATATTTGACTATGTTCTCAAAGTCTTAGGCTACCCCCAAGTTCCTCACTCAATATGGCATATGACACAGGTAGATGAAAGGTGCTGTTGTGACTGTCATAAGCTACAGTATATAATGTTTTCTGGTTAAGATACTGAAAAATATTTTATTACTTTCAGGTTTTGAAATATAATTGTTCCCAAGGTATTTCTTGAAATCACAGCATTTAATATTAATGAAATACTTAGAAGAGCTAATATAAAAAAGTATGTTATTATTTATCATGATGGTGGTTGGATAATAAATATTTTGGCCATGATGAGACTGACATCATGATAAAGGGCTAGAATAAGAAAACCACATTATATTATGTGATTCTGAGAAGGTATTTGTTGAATATACTGCATTTCTTCATCTAAAATGAGCTAGAGAGATATTGGCATGGAGAATTTTTAGTTAATTTGAGACATCTGATCTTGAAATTTGACTACAAAATAACTAGAAATATTGAGTTGTAACTAACTTTTAAGCTCATATATTCAGGGTAATTTCTTCCTGTAAGGTTAGCAGGTATTTAGAAATTTCACCTGTTTGAGATAATTTCATTTAAGTGGAAATATTGTCTCCTACATGACTAGATGTAGGTAAAATTGTCAAGTAGGGCATTGGTACCTGCCCTCCTCTATCTCTTTAGGTTGATAGATAGATGATAGATGAATGGATATAGATAGATAGATAGATACAGATTATATCTATCTATATAGATAGATAGATGATAGATAGATAGATAGATAGATAGATAATAGGTAGATACATAGATATCCCTGTTCTTGAGCAGTTGAAAAAGTATAATCATTAAAACTTAAGTATTTCTTTTTTATTGTCCTGCTATCCTCAACTATCAAAATCATTGTAATAATCCACTAAAATACACGTGAGCAGAGAAAAGCTTTCTTTTAAAAATTCTATATTCAGGGGCGCCTGGGTGGCTCAGTGGGTTAAGCCACTGCCTTCGGCTCAGGTCATGATCTCAGGGTCCTGGGATCGAGTCCCGCATCGGGCTCTCTGCTCAGCAGGGGGGCTGCTTCCCTCTCTCTCTCTCTCTCTCTGCCTGCCTCTCCATCTACTTGTGATTTCTCTCTGTCAAATAAATAAATAAAATCTTAAAAAAAAAATTCTATATTCAGGGGGAAGAGGAAAGATGGCAGAGAAGTAGCAGGCTGAGACTACATCAGGTAGCAGGAGATCAGCTAGATAGCTTATCAAACCATTGCAAACACCTACAAATCTAACAGGAGATCGAAGAGAAGAACAGCAACTCTAGAAACAGAAAATCAACCACTTTATGAAACATAGGACTGGTGAAAGGCAGGACCGGTGGAGAAGTGAATCCAAAGCCACAGGAAGATAGACCATGGCAGGAGGGGCTGGCTCCCGGAAAGCAGCGGAACAACGGAGCACAAAATCAGGACTTTTAAAAGTCTGCTCCACTGAGGGACATCGCTCCAAAGGCTAAACCAGGGTGAAGCCCACGCGGGGTCAGCGTGGTCCCAGGTCCTGCAGGGTCACAGAAGGATCGGGGGTGTCTGAGCGTCGCAGAGCTCGCAGGTATTAGAGCGGGGAAGATGGCTACAGAGACAGAGCCAGGAGTGAGCTCTCAGCTCAGGGTTACCTTGAACTGGCCGCAGGCTGCTGAGCTCAGAGCACAGCCGGAGGCCAGGGAGATGGGAGTGATTGAGCATTTTTCTCTGAGGGTTCACTGAGGAGTGGGGTCCTAAACTCTCAGCTCCTCCAGGCTGGAGATTCAGAGGTCGCCATTTTCATTCTCATCCTCCAGAACTCTATGGAAAGCGTTTAGGGAACAAAAGCTGCTGAAAGTGAACCCAAGCGGATTACTTAGTCTGGCCCCTGGTAAGGGGGGTGCAGTTCTGCCTGGGGCAAAGACACTTGAGAATCACTACAACAAGCCCCTCCCACAGAAGATCAACAAGAAATCAAGCCAAGACCAAGTTCACTTACCAAGGAGAGCAGCGGAATTCCAGAGGATGAGAAAGCAAAGCACGGAACTCATGGCTTTCTCCCCATGATTCCTTAGTCTTGCAGTTAATTTAATTTTTTTTAATTTTATTTTTTTCTTCTTCTGCTAAATTTTTTTTAACTTTTACCCCCTTCATTTTTAACTAGTTTATCTTATCAATACATTTCATAAAATAATAATAATAATCTTTTTTTGAACCTTCATTATTATAGTCATATGTTATCCTTCATTGTATTTAACTTTATCTTTTTTATACACATAGGGTTTTTTCTTCTAAAAAATTTAAGATACAACTTCTTCTAAGAGACCAAAATATACCCTAAATCAAGCTCTGGGCTTGTTCTAGTCTCCAGCCTGAGCAAATTCTCTCCATTTTCTTTTTCTTATTCTCCCAACCAACTTGCTTTATCAACTCCTTTTTTAGAAATTAAAAAAAAAATTTTTTCATCTTTATAGGCATATTCCATCCCTTTATGATGTTTACAATTATATACTTTCTCATTCTTTAAAATGATGGGAGGTAGATTCTTCAAAAGACCAAAATACTCCCAAAAATAAGTGGGTGACCCTGTTCTAGCCAAAAGTCTAATACATACACACACACACACACACACACACACACACATATATATATATATATATATTCTTTTAAATATTTTTTCTTTGTTTTCTTTTTTTATATTTTTTTCCTGAACTTCTTTTTATCCCCTTTCTCCCCCCCCCCCACGATAAGGGGTCTCTTCTGATTTGGTTAAACACATTTTCCTGGGGTCTTTGCCACCCTTTTAGTATTTCATTTGCTCCTTACTATACTCTTACCTGGACAAAATGACAAGGCAGAAAACCTCACCACACACACAAAAATAAATAAATAAAAGAGAGAGAGAGAGAACAAGAGGCAGTACCGAAGGCTAGGGACCTAATTAATACAGACATTGGTAATATGTCAGATCTAGAGTTCAGAATGACAATTCTCAAGGTTCTAGCTGGGCTTGAAAAAGGCATGGAAGATATTAGAGAAACCCTCTCTGGAGAGATAAAAGCCATTTCTAGAGAAATAAAAGATCTAAAAATCTAACCAAGTTGAAATTTAATAAACTATTAATGAGGTGCAGTAAAAAAATGGACCCTCTTACTGCCAGGATGAATGAGACAGAAGAAAGAATTAGTGATATAGAAGACCAAATGACAGAGAAAAAAGAAGCTGAGCAAAAGAGCGACAAACAGCTACTGGACCATGAGGGGAGAATTTGAGAGGTAAGTGACACCATAAGATGAAACAACATTAGAATAATTGGGATTCCCAAAGAAGAAGAAGAGAGAGAGAGAGGTGAGCAGAAGGTATATTGGAGAGAATTATTGTAGAGAATTTCCCTAATATGGCAAAGGAACAAGCATCAAAATCTAGGAGGTGCAGAGAACCCCCCTCAAAATAATAAGAACAAGTCCACACCCCATCACCTAATAGTAAAATTTACAAGTCTTACCAACAAAGAGAAAATCCTGAAAGCAGCCTGGGAAAAGAATCTGTAACATACAATGGTAAAAATATTAGATTGGCAGAAGACTTATCCACAGAGACCTGGCAGGCCAGAAAGAACTGGCATGATATATTCAGAGCACTAAATGAGAAAAACATGCAACTAAGAATACTATATCCAGCTAGGCTATCATTGAAAATAGAAGAGATAAAAAGCTTCCAGGACAAATAAAAACTAAAAGAATTTGCAAACACCAAACCGGCTCTACAGGAAATATTGAAAGGGGTCCTCTAAGCAAAAAGAGACCCTAAAAGTAGTAGATCAGAAAGAAACAGAAACAATATACAGTAAAAGTCACCTTCCAGGCAATACAATGGCACTAAATTCCTATCTCTCAATAGTTACCCTGAATGTTAATGGGCTAAATGCCCCAATCAAAAGACACAGGGTATCATAATGGATAAAAAAACAAAACCCATCTATATGCTGCCTACAAGAAACTCATTTTAGAACCGAAGACACCTCCAGATTTAAAGTGAGGGGGTGGAAAAGAATTTACCATTGCTAATGGACATCAGAAGAATGCTGGGGTGGCAATCCTTATATCAGATCAATTAGATTTTAAGCCAAAGACTACAATAAGAGATGAGGAAGGACACTATATCATACTCAAAGGGTCTGTCCAACAAGAAGACCTAACAATTTTAAATATCTATTCCCCTAACATGTGAGCAGCCAACTATATAAACCAATTAATAACAAAATCAAGGAAATACATTGACAATAATACAATAATAGTAGGGAATTTAACACTCCCCTCACTGAAATGGACAGATCATCCAAGCAAAAGATCAGCAAGGAAATAAAGGCCTTAAACGACACACTGGACCAGATGGACATCACAGATATATTCAGAACATTTCATCCCAAATCAACAGAATACACATTCTTCTCTAGTGCACACGGAACATTCTCCAGAATAGACCACACCCTGGGTCACAAATCAGGTCTCCACCAGTAGCAAAAGATTGGGATCATTCCCTGCATATTTTCAGACCACAATGCTCTGGAACTAGAACTCAATTACAAGAGGAAATTTGGAAAAAGCCCAAATACATGGAGACTAAACAGCATCCTTCTAAACAATGAATGGGTCAACCAGGAAATTAAGATGATTTGAAAAAATTCATGGAAACAAATGATAATGAAAACACAACAGTTCAAAATCTGTGGGACACAGCAAAGGCAATCCTGAGAGGAAAATATATAGCAGTACAAGCCTCTCTCAAGAAACAAGAAAGATCTCAAATACACAACCTAACCCTATACCTAAAGGAGCTGGAGAAAGAACAACAAAGAAACCCTAAACCCAACAGGAGGAGAAGAGAAATCATAAAGATCAGAGCAGAAATCAATGATAGAAACCAAGAAAACAATAGAACAAATCAAAAAAACTAGGGGCTGGTTCTTTGAAAGAATTAATAAGATTGATAAACCCCTGGCCAAACTTATCAAAAAGAAAAGAGAAAAGACCCAAATAAATAAAATCATGAATGAAAGAGAAGAGATCACAACCCCACACCAAAGAAATACAATTATAAGAACATACTATGAACAAGTCTACGCCAAAAAATTTGACATTCTGGAAGAAATGGATGCATTCCTAGAGACATATAAACTACCACAACTGAACCAGGAAGAAATAGAAAGCCTGAACAGACCCATAACCAGTAAGGAGATTGAAAGAGTCATCAAAAATCTCCAAACAAACAAAAGCCCAGAGTCAGACGGCTTCCCGGGGGAATTCTACCAAACATTTAAAGAAGAACTAATTCCTATTCTTCTGAAACTGTTCCAAAAAATAGAAATGGAAGGAAAACTTCCAAACTCATTTTATGAGGCCAGCATCACCTTGATCCTCAAACCAGACAAGGATCCCATCAAAAAAGAGGATTACAGACCAATATCCTTGATGAGCACAGATGTGAAAATTCTCACCAAAATACTAGCCAATAGGATCCAACAGTACATTAAAAGGATTATTCACCACGACCGAGTGGGATTTATTCCAGGGCTGCAAGGTTGGTTCAACATCCGCAAATCAATCAATGTGATACAACACATCAGTAAAAGAAAGAACAAGAACCAAATGATACTCTCAATAGATGCTGAAAAAGCATTTGACAAAGTACAGCATCCCTCCCTGATCAAAACTCTTTGAAGTGTAGGGCTAGAGGGCACATACTTCAATATTATCAAAGCCTACTATGAAAAACCAACTGCAAATATCACTCTCAATGGAGAAAAACTGAGAGCTTTTCTGCTAAGGTCAGGAACATGGCAGGGATGTCCATTATCACCAGTGCTATTCAACATAGTACTAGAAGTCGTACCCTCAACAATCAGACAACAAAAAGAAATTAAAGGTATCCAAATCGGCAAAGAAGAAGTCAAACTAACACTCTTTGCAGGTGATATGATACTATATGTGGAAAACCCAAAAGACTCCACCCCAGAACTGCTAGAACTTGTACAGGAATTTAGTAAAGTGTCAGGATATAAAATCAATGCACATAAATCAGTTGCATTTCTCTACACCAACAAGAAGACAGAAGAAAGAGAAATTAAGGAGTCAATCTCATTTACAATTGCACCCACAACTGTAAGATACTTAGGAATAAACCTAACAAAAGTGGCTAAGAATCTATACTCAGAAAATTATAAAGGACTCATAAAAGAAATTGAGGAAGATACAAAGAAATGGAAAAATGTTCCATGCTCCTGGATTGGAAGAAAAAATATTGTGAAAATGTCTATGCTACCTAACTCAATCTACACATTTAATGCAATCCCTATCAAAATCCCACCCATTTTTTTCAAATAAATTATTAAAAATAATCCTAAAATTCATATAAAACCAGAAAAGACCTCGAATTGCCAACGGAATATTGAAATAGAAAGCCAAAGTTGGTGGCATCACAATTCCAGACTTCAAGCTCTATTACAAAGCTGTCATCATCAAGACAGTATGGTACTGGCACAAAAACAGACACATAGATCAGTGGAACAGAATAGAGAGCCCAGAAATAGACCCTCAACTCTATGGTCAACTAATCCTTGACAAAGCAGGAAAGAATGTCCAATGAAAAAAAAGACAGCCTCTTCAATAAATGTTGTTGGGAAAATTGGAGAGCCACATGCAAAAAAGTGAAACTGGACCATTTCCTTATACCACACACAAAAATAGCTCAAAATGGATGAAGGACCTCAATGTGAGAAAGGAATCCATCAAAATCCTTGAGGAGAACACAGGCAGTAACCTCTTCATCCTCAGCTACAGTAACTTATTCCTGGGAACATCACCAAAGGCAAAGAAAGCAAGGGCAAAAATTAACTATTTGGATTTCATCAAAATCAAAATCTTTTGCACAGCAAAGGAAACAGTTAACAAAACCAAAAGACAACTGACAGAATGGAAGAAGATATCTTTAAATAACATATCATATAAAGGGCCAGTGTCCAAAACCTATAAAGAACTTAGCAAACTCAACACCCAAAAAACAAATAATCCAATTAAGAAATGGGCAGAAGACATAAACAGACATTTCTGCAAAAAGACATCCAGATGGCCAACAGACAGATGAAAAAGTGCTTGACATCACTCAAAATCAGGGAAATACAAATCAAAACCACAATGAGATATCACCTCACACCAGTCAGAATGGCTAAAATTAACAAGTCAGGAAATAATAGATGCTGGCAAGGATGCGGAGTAAGGGGAACCCTCCTGCACTGTTGGTGGGAATGCAAGCTGGTGCAACCACTCTGGAAAACGGCATGGAGGTTCCTCAAAAAGTTAAAAATAGAGCTACCCGCTGACCCAGCAATTGCACTACTGGGTATTTACCCTAAGGATGCAAACGTAGTGATCCGAAGGGGCATGTGCACCCGAATGTTTATAGCAGCAATGTCTACAATAGCCAAACTATGGAAAGAACCTAGATGTCTATCAACAGATGAATGGATCAAGAAGAGGTGGTATATATACACAATGGAATACTATGCAGCCATCAAAATAAATGAAATCTTGCCATTTGCGATGATGTGGATGGAACTAGAGGGTATCATGCTTAGTGAAATAAGTCAATTAGAGAAAGACAACTATCATATGATCTCCCTGATGTGAGGAATTGTAGATGCAATGTGGGGGGTTAGGAGCGTAGGAAAAGAATAAATGAAGTAAGATGGGATCGGGAGGGAGACAAACCACAAGTGACTCTTAATCTCACAAAACAAACTGAGGGTTGCTGGGGGGAGGGGGGTTTGGAGAAAGGGGTGGGGTTATGGACATTGGGGAGGGTATGTGCTATGGTGAGTGCTGTGAAGTGTGTAAACTGGTGATTCACAGACCTGTACCCCTGGGGATAAAAATACATTATATGTTTATAAAAAAATTTTTAAAAATAAAATTAAAGATTAAAATTCTATATTCAAAATAAAGGAACATATTTTTAATCAATTTATTTTATTTAAAAAATAGAAATTGCTTCAAATATCAATCAACTAATCATTAACTACCTTTACCTAGAATATGTTTCAGCAGAGTAAAACAAGAAAAGTTATTCAAGGAAATTTCTTATTACTTTTTCTCTTCATCTGATTCTTCTGCAAACAAATATGGCATCAGCAAAAGATAGACTTCTACCAAAGGCCAGATGTAAAAATCTTCATTTATGTCTTCTTTTGATGTTAATATAAATCACATTATGGTTTATGATTAGGATGGAGTATATTGTAGTATACAATTAAAATATGACATATTATGACATACAATTAGTGTATCATTAGCTACATTATAAGCAATGTACACATTTCCTTTTAATGTAATCAGTTCTGGAAAAACATGATATTTTGTTTGAAAATTTTTTAGAAAAAAGTAAAACTTTATAGCTATTTCATATTTGTATGTGTATGTTGAGTTCTTTGTTTCTCTCTCTTTACAACCAATTGAGAACAGCTTTTTACCTGAAAATGTTCTGTTTAAGTGGTTAGCATTTTTATTTTTGTATTACTGAATTATTTTTATATACTAATAGTGAATATAGATAGCTTTGAAAAAAAACTAGGGCAATAATTATGTTGTTTCCAGAAATGACTCATTATTTTTTACTGCATAGTTCTTAATAAAAGTTCTTTTGTTGTCAAAGTTGGTTCCTGCTTTGACATTTTCTCATAATATACATTATCTGAACAACACATATTTATGTTTTACAATAAAAATATCTAGTGGTTCTAAAGACCTATTACTAATTTTGCAGTTTGTAGGATTTGAATCATTTTATTTTAAACATGTCAGGCAATAATTTTTTTTTATTTCTTTTCAGTGTAACAGTATTCATCGTTTTTGCACCACACCCAGTGCTCCATGCACTCTCTAATATCCACCACCTTGTTCCCCCAACCTCCCACCCCCTGCCCCTTCAAAACGCTTAGATTGTTTTTCAGAGTCCATAGTCTCCCATGGTTCACCTCCCCTTCCAATTTTCCTCAACTCCCTTCTCTCCATCTTCCATTGTCCTCCATGCTATTTGTTATGCTCCACAAATAAGTGAAACCATGTGATAATTGACTCTCTCTGCTTGACTTATTTCACTCAGCATAATCTCTTCCAGTCCCGTCCATGTTGCTACAAAAGTTGGGTATTCATCCTTTCTGATGGAGGCATAACAGCACATTAAAAAGATTATCCACCATGACCAGGTGGTATTCATCCCTGAGCTACAAGGATGGTTCAACATTCGCAAATCAATCAATGTGATAGAACAAACTAATAAGAGAACCACATGGTCCTCTCAATTGATGCAGAAAAAGCATTTGACAAAATCCAGCATCTGTTCCTGATTAAAACGCTTCAAAGTATAGGGATAGAGGGAACATTCCTGAACTTCATAAAATCTATCTATGAAAGACCCACAGCAAATATCATCCTCAATGGGAAAAACCTTGCAGCCTTCCCATTGAGATCAGGAACATGACAAGGATGACCACTGTCACCACTCTTGTTCAACATAGTTTTAGAAATCCTAGCAACAGCAATCAGATAAAAAAGAGAAATAGAAGGTATCCAAATTAGCAATGAAGAAGTCAAACTCTCTCTCTTTGCAGATGACATGATTCTTTATATGGAAAACCCAAAAGATTCCACCCCAAACTACTAGAACTCATACAGCAATTCAGCAACATGGAAGGATACAAAGTCAATGTACAGAAAGTGGCTTTCTTATACACTAACAATGAAAATACAGAAAGGGAAATTAGAGAATTGATTCCATTTACTATAGCACCAAGAACCATAAGATACCTGGGAATAAACCTAACCAAAGAGGTAAAGGAACTGTTGAGGAACTACAGAACACTCATGAAAGAAATTGAAGAAGATACAAAAAGATGTCCATGCTCTTGTATCGGAAGAATAAAAATTGTTAAAATGTCTCTACTGCCTAGAGCAATATATACTTTTAATGCCATTCCGATCAAAATTCCACCGGTATTTTTCAAAGAGCTGGAGCAAATAATCCAAGAATTTGTATGGAATCGGAAGAGACCCCGAGTCTCTAAGGAAATGTTGAAAAACAAAAATACAACTGGGGCCATCACATTACCTGATTTCAAGCTTTATTACAAAGTTGTGATCACCAAGACAGCATGGTATTGGCATAAAAATAGACACATAGACCAGTGGACCCTCAACTCTATGGCCAAATAATCATATACATTGGAAAAAAGACATTCCCTTCAATAAATGGTGCTGGGAAAACTGGACAGCTATATGTAGAAGAATGAAACCCGACCATTCCTTTACACCGTTCACAAAGATAAACTCAAAATGGATAAAAGACCTCAACGTGAGACAGGAATCCATCAGAATCCTAGAGGACAACATAGGCAGTAACTTCTTCAATATCAGCCATAGCAACTTCTTTCAAGATATGTCTCCAAAGGCAAAAGAAACAAAAGCAAAGATGAACTTTTGGGACTTCATCAAGATCAAAAGCTTCTGCACAGCAAAGGAAACAGTCAACAAAACAAAGAGGCAACCCTTGGAATGGGAGAAGATATTTGCAAATGACAGTACATACAAAAGGTTGATATCCAGGATCTATAAAGAACTCCTCAAACTCAACACACACAAAACAGAGAATCATATTAAAAAATGGGCAGAAGATATGAACAGAGACTTCTCCAATGAAGACATACAAATGACTATCAGACACATAAAAAAATGTTCATCACTAGCCATCAGGGAGATTCAAATTAAAACCACATTAAGATGCCACCTTACACCAGTTAGAATGGCCAAAATTAGCAAGACAGGAAACAACATGTGTTGGAGAGGATGTGGAGAGAGGGGAACCCTCTTACACTGTTGGTGGGAATGCAAGTTTATGCAGCCACTTTGGAGAACAGTGTGGAAATTCCTCAAGAAATTAAAAATAGAGCTTCCCAATGACCCTGCAATTGCACTACTGGGTATTTACCCCAAAGATACAGATGTAGTGAAAAGAAGGGCCGTCTGTACCCCAATGTTTATAGCAGCAATGGCCATAGTCGCCAAACTGTGGAAAGAACCAAGATGCCCTTCAACAGACGAATGGATAAGGAAGATGTGGTTCATATACACCAGGCAATAAATATTTTAGCAATTGAAACATGTTCAGCAATTCATAGCCCCAGTTCACAGTTACATTTCAAGAAACCTCACTAATGCACTTTATACTGTTTTTTTTCATTGGTCCAATGCTAAATGGTGTTGCGCTTAATTGACAACACCTTCCACTGATTTACTTATTTTTGTCATACTCGTGGTTGCACATCAGAAGCAGGCTCAACTTCTTTCTGGCTTTTTGTAAGGCATTAGAAAACATTTTTTGTTGTCCTTTTTGACCAACTTTAAATCTTATCTTTTTTTAATATTTTCCACTTTTAATTTGAACTTAGAGAATTCTAGAACTCAATTCTATTCCTCATTGTTAAAAGCCTCTTTCACCTTTCCTTAACTGATTTGTACTGTGCCTAAATATAGTTGTTAATTCCTTTTTGTGTGCTTTTTCATTGAATCACTTATTTGTCTGTTTTCCCAGGTTTTGAAATGATGGTTTTTTTTCCCAAAAGAAAATTGTATTTTTGTAAAATGGAATGAAACTTGCTCCATTTTTAATGAAAAAATTGATACATAGATTCTTTCTCCTATATTAAGATTTTTGAACTGGGAAAGTTATGTTTCTAATATTGCCCTCTGTTTGAAGACATACTGAAATTTTTGCATATAGACTAACATCACAACTTTTTTCCTCCCATTTCTCCCACAGCTCAGTCACCAGTAAGAGTAATAATAGATGAGTTAGAAAGCTAATTTACTACACTTGATAATGTTAGACAGGTAAGAGACTGTCAGTTAAAAGAGAATTTTTTTTTAAGGAATTTTTTTTGGAAAGACTATGAAGTGAGTTTCCTCTTTTTCTCCCTACTAATGCTTTCCAACTGTTATGTGGCTTTCGGTAGGTAATGCTGAATTTTATTTTTCCTGGTTAATTTCTTTAAAAAAAAAGATTTTATTTATTTATTTGACAGACAAAGATCACATGTAGGCAGAGAGGCAGGCAGAGAGAGAGGAGGAAGCAGGCTCACTGCTGAGCAGACAGCCCCATGTGGGGCTAGATCCTGGGACCCTGGGATCATGACCTGAGCTTAAGGCAGAGGCTTTAACCCCCTGAGCCACCCAGGCACCCCTTTCCTTGTTAATTTCAAGGAGTTTTCTTATCCCTGCACTTCTGTAGGTGTTCTGACCTGGCAATATTGACCATCCACATACAAGACACCTTTCAGAGATGCATGCAGTTTAGTCTTTTCTTCTCTTTTAGTACTAAGATTTGTTCAAGAAATTCTGTTTTAAAGCTGGTTTCTTATATAATGAAATTGCAGAAAATTACTGTCTTCAAGAAATAACATTTTCTTAAACTGAGCACAAAAACATTTTTGCACACATCTTTGCTGTTTTTATGCAGTTTTCTCAAGGGGAACTAATGTTGATGACTTTCAGTGCTTTAGTATCTGACTGCTTCTGTAGCTTTGGGAGTTGTGGCTTTTCTTAGTTTTTATTTTATTGTATTTTTATCCAAGTTGTTGCATCTACTTTCTACAAGTTCAACCTGATTTTTTTTCCCATTTGGTTTGTGAGGCTGCATATGTAGCATGTTCTTTGGTATGGGGGTTGGAGAAATGCTTTGCAAGCCATTGGTTCACCCTGTATGACAATTTTTCCCTTTCTAATCTGCTAATCAACATTTATTCATTAGTGCAGACTAGCTAATATGGATCATTTATGAAAGGAATGTAGAAGTTTGTCTATTTCCTTAAAGAAATTCACAATTAAAATGGCCACCTCTTTCTCTTTCCTTACTGATAAAATTCCTTGTAATCTTTTAGACCCCATTAAAATATTGGCACCTCTGGGAGACTTCTTTAGCCTACAATACTGAGTTTATATTCATAATAATAGCCCATAACTTTTCAAGTTGTTGCTATGCACTATGGGCTCCATTCCTTGCCAAGTACTTTACTCACATTTTAGTAAGCTGCCCATTGTAACCTTCTATGCTTAGGTCTTTATTGTCCCCATTTTGCAAATCGTATTATCCCCATATGATACTAGGTATTAAAGTAGTTAGTTTACCAAGTTCACATAGCTGTAATGAGAGACAAAAGATTCAAATTCAAATCTGCCAGAGTCTAGAGCTGTGCTCTTAACTCCCTATTTTGGGATCTGTGAAATAGTAGCTCAAACTTGGAAGAATGCTTGTGTTGATGTCATTATTGACCAAAATATATTATTCACTTAATATCTGGTAAAACTTATGTCATAGAACAAAAATATTGTCTAATCTGATGGCAAAATACTGTTTGCAGATTATCTGGAGAGAAATTGAGTGTCTTTGTTTTGTACCTGCTCTGACACTATCCTGTGGCCTGGTATGAGAATTTTGAGGTGGAAACTGTCTCTTGGTTTATATGTTGAGAATTTACATGTTGGTGTTTCTATTGCCGCTGTGGTTTTAGAATGCTTTTTTCTGAAACCAGTGAGACTTGGGTTTAAATTCTACCTGTATTACTCATTGCTTGTTTTTGATTATAACTAAGACATCTAAACTCTCCCAAATTCAATTTTCTCATCACTATAATGGGGCTAATAACTTATAACTAGTGTTGCTTTTTTATAATATTTTTAATTTTGGAAATTTTTAAATATAAATAAAACTAAAGGAAAGATCTAATATATGTCCATCTGCCCCTTATCCAGTTTAAACAATGATCAACCTATTGTCAGTTTTGTTTCTTTACATCCTCAGAATTAGTATTAAATAATTTTCTCGAAGTTACTTAAAACATAGCCTGGCACATGTTAGGTGCAAAATTCAAATCACATTAATTTTATTTTCAGGAATGAACATTGAGTATTAATTGATGACCCATTTTTCAAGCCCATTTTCTATTGCTAGTAAAAAAAAAAATAGTTTGGAAAATTGAAGTGAAAGGGAATAGAAAGCAAGTGTTTCTATGAGTGTCCCATGTCTCTCCTTAATACATGTCTCTAATCTTTGTCCTTGGTTTCTCTGTCATCACATATTTGCCTTTGCCTTCCTCTTTTGTCATTCCTCATGTGGCTCCTAGTTCTTCCTATTAGTCCTTAGGACCTCTCTCTGCCATTGGTTTCAGTTTTTTCTGTACCCCATTGTGACCTGGACTATAATGTTCTTGCAACTTATGGTGTGTGTGTGTGTGTGTGTGTGTGCTTAAATCATTATAAATTGGGCCCAACTCTACAGCAAAACTCTCCAGCCATTTTTCATTTTCTCATCTGCTTTCCTGGCAACCAGTACCGAAAGCCCTACATGAAAAACGCTTTCCCTTCTCTTTTCTTAAACAAAATTTCCCTTTTGTCTCCTTAAGTATACTATTCATGTTCATAATACACCAAATGTGCTAAAGAACCAAGCAGACAGAAGAAGGCTGTTTTGCAAGTAGATGCCAGAAACATTTTGCTTGTACATGCATAATGGATGTCCAAAGAGTATGCCAGGAGTTACTGAATCAGGACATGGAATTACTAAAAAGGGAAGAAAAAGTAATTTGACTGCACTTAACCTTCTTTCCTGCATTATTATTTTGCTCTAGTTCATAAAGCTTCGACATACATGGGATATATCCACTCTAAGTATTGAAGACATCTCAAGGCAGTGTCTCAAACAAAAGAATGGTGATTTTCTATGTTTTTTTTTAAATACCATATTATTGAGTAATGTTGTCCATTTTAACTGTTTATACGCGATCACAAATATGAACAAACCCTAAGCAAAAGTTTGCAATAGGCTTTTACTATCAACCTCTAACCACTCTACATCCCCCAGGTTTATTCCACTTGAAACACTACTGAGCATTCATCAGGCCTTGAGTATATTTGAATTATTTATCTCCTTACTCCCAAACCTATCAAAACCCAAAACCAGAATGGGGCTGATATCAGAGCATTAGTTTTGGAGTCAGGTATATCCAATGGCAACACCAAATCCTAATAGTTGCTATTCTTATGATCCACCCAAGTTACTTATTTAACCCTCACTAACTTATTTCACATCCTTTCTCATTTTATGTTCCTCCTTTATAAATGGGGATAACATAGTGCCTATTTCTCATAAACTTTTGTGAGCATTGCATAAGATATTATATGCAAAGTACCAGATGCTGGGGATTGGGGGTGGGGGATAGATTTGATTCTAGCCGAAGTCTTTCTTCTTGTAGACTATAACGTAGATGCCTATAATATGTTTATAGTGTATAGCATACACACTTGTATATATTTATACATATAGACATGTGTGCATATGCATGGATATAGTATGTATACTCTATGTATATAGTATGCACAGGTATGTATGTACATACATATATACACATACATATCTATGAACACACACACATCTTGCTTACGTTAAAATAAAATTTCCCCTAACAAATGTTGACTGGCCATTATATGAATAGTACTTTTTAAATTGTTATTGGAAAAGATGAGTCCTGTTTGCCGTATCCCCAAAAGCACACCTTATAAAGCTTTTTCCAATAAAGGATGCTATCTCTATTGTGTTGTTGTCACACTTAATTTGCATCTTCAAAGTAAAAATGATGTTTTAACAGTGAGTGAGAAAAATTACTACCTTTGGAAGGAAAATCATGGAATGGAGAAAGCTTTTAAAAACAGATGTGTGGGAATATTTCTATTGTATGAGTTTGTTTTTTTAAAATATTAAGTATATCACCTGTAAAAACTCTCATACATGGGTCCTTATGCTCAGAAAAGGGATTTTGAAATTTTATAAGCTGTTTCAATATCCATGAGAAGTTTTAATAGATTTTATCACTTTTATTAAACTGGAAAAAATATACCTTCTAACTGGTTTGAAAATGCAATAGATAGACAGAAAGGGAGGGGAAATCCACTAACCTATTTTTGATAACAAGCTTTACACTAAGTAGTGTGTGAGGCTGGAAAGAGAGTTTCATTATTTCATGAGAATAGTCAACATAGCCCCCTCCAACAATGGGCCCATGCATCTCCATAAGGTAACTTTTTTGATTCTTACAGTCATTAAAACCAGATACTGCAAAACAATGAATTTGGACCAGGGTTTTTCAAAGCTTTATGACAAAGTGTGCATGCAAATTTTTTAAAAAAACTATAAGGCAAATCCAGTCTGATTGCTTTCTCTGGAAATGTTATTATTAGTAATATGTTATATAATAAGTTAGTGAGAAAGTGATTTTATATATCATTAATAAATATGATGGTATTTAAGATATTTCTTTGTTCTTTATCCATTATTAATTACTATTTTAATTTAGTTATGATGTTTAATAAATGTTAGTATATTAGTACATTTGTCTATTGCATACATAGGTGAGTATACATAGATGACACATCTGCTCAAACATTTTTATGGTGATTACTTTGAAAACCCAAAAATGTTTCCAAATAACCTGTTGATAATGATCATTACTCATGTCGTTGTCAGGGTTACACCAAGACAGTTTATGAATTCCTTTTCAGGAAAGATAGATTAATGATCAACTGAAGTAGAATCGACTTGTGTTCTTATGAGTCTGTCCTGCCGCTCTCTCTATCCCTTTATATCAGTTTCCTAGGGCTGCCATAACAGGGAACTACAGACAGGGTGGAAAGAAAGAGAAAGAAAGAAAGGAAGGAAGGAAGGAAGGAGAAAAGGAGAGAAGAGAAGAGAAAAAGAAAAAAAGACAGAAAGAGGAAAAGGAGGAAGGAAGAAATAAATTAATTTACTCTCTGACAATGTTGGAGACCAGAAGTCTGAAATTAAGAGGTTAGGAAGGCGACATTCCCTCTGAAAGGAGGGCTCTAGGGACGTATCCTTCTTTTTCTCTTCTGAGTTTCCAGTGACTCCTGACATTTCTTGGCTTGTTACTGCATCATTTCAATCTCTGCCTGTATAATCACGCAACCTTGTTCACTGTGAGCCTCTGTATCCAAGTCATTAGATCTAGGGCCCACTCTAATCCAGTATGGCCTATTCTTAACTTAACTGCATCATCATCTATTTCCAGGTGAGGTCATATTAAGACTTGAACATATCTTTTGGGGGGATATAATTAAACCACTAGACACTCTCTGCCCTGGTCCTTCTCTCCCTCCCTGCTTTCCCCCATCATTGCCTTACCACGGGGGCCACTAAGTTTTCTGAGAGTTCTCTGTATGCAGAGCACCTGAAGTCCATAGACCAAGTGAGAATGAGACTCCCACCTGGAGCAGGAGTTGGCTTCGAGCAGCACATGGAAGGGCTGTGTGGTATGATTCAGGGTCACGGTTTGCTCATTCATCCTCTGAAGTTCTCTTTGCTCTAGAAGAACCTAAGTGACAGCCATTGAATGCCATTTATTTTCTCTTACTTCACTGTGAATGTCCCCAAAAGCTTTCATTTTGCCATTGCACTCAACACAGATGCGAGACGCTTTGAAATCCAAGTCTAAGGGGAACTTGCCATTCTTTCTGGATACCTGCAGAGGGGAATAGGATTGACTACATCAGCCACAATCACAGGTATCTCTTCAACCTGGTATCTTGAAGTTTGTACCATTCATTTCAACCTGTTAAGTGGTAGTCTGAAGACAATTTTACTTTCAATTTATTAACATTTCCATGTAACCCAATATTTACTGTGCAGTCACAAATGCTGGGTAGGTGGAGATACCACATAGAAATGTGTGCCTTAATTAATAGGTTTTTAATGTAGTGCTCAACGATTCATTAGTTGCATATAACAGCCCGTGCTCATCACAGCATGAATTTTGTTTTTCAATTTCTATAGTCCTTGTGCTATATTCTTCAACTTGACCATTTTATCTTCTCTATCATGACTGGGTTCCCAGTATTCATTCTGGCAATACATTGAATTTCCCTCCTTCATGGTCACTATGCATTCCCCTTTATCAAACAGTAGTCTCCCCCATGGTTCCCCCCACTTTTGGTCTTATCTCTGTCATTCATCCCTTTGCATTATATGGAATCTATCTAGCTTGTAGCATTGTCAGTTTATCTCATTACTTCTTTTTTCTTTCACTGATGTTCAGTCATTCCATGTTTTATGCTTTGTTTCAACTGACACATTGGACTTGAGCATTTCAGTAATGCCACATTCACTTGTAGATTATCTTTCCAGAGTAGGCCCAGGGGAAATTGCTTCTTTGTCCTCCTTATCTTTGAGAGGACCTCACTATTAATGATACTCTTAATAACTGAGCCTGCTGGCCCAAAGAGATAATTTGAAAGAACCAATAGGTGGCAGACATTTGGTTTTATGAAAGGGAAAAATTATTTCCAAGGGGAGAACATGGAGTTCTTTCAGCAGAGAATAGAATGCAATTTTACTTTCCAGCACTAAAGGACATGTCTTATTCAGACCAATTGTCTTCAAGCTGTGACAGATTCTACCTCCTATATTGTAATGATACTTGAGTTTTTTTGCAATACTCTTGTTCCTTTACACATTTTTTTTCTGTAAGCCCTTTCATACGAGAGATTTTTTTTTTTGAGAGAGATACGTATTTTTTTTTAAGAGATACATATTTTTAAGACTAGAATGTAAAAGATAAATTTCTTGGAGACATTTTCTGTATTTCTTTCTATTTTTAGCCCTTGAACCAGAAGCACAAACAATGCTTATAACTTATTTGCTTAGCCTCCACCTTCTTGACTTTTGCCCACTTGCTTCAGGAAAGAGTTACTACTTCCTTTTCTTTAAAAGCCTCAGTTCCGCATTTTACCTTGCCTTCTTCTAAGGAGTGAATTTGTTGCCAAAATACTTACTTTCACAGCTATTACAGGTGTCTTATTCCCAAGCTTACGTATTGCTTACAGTCTTCTACAGCTTTCTTTGCTTTGCTCTATAATCCTCATAGTTTTCCTGTCTACCTCCTTTTTACCTGGCATATCTCCTTCGAGTGCGACAAAAAGAGTGTGCTTTGTTTTTTGGGTGTTTTTTGTTTGTTTGTTTAAACCATGGTTCTATTTGCCACATGTAGCTATTCTTTTAGTGACTGTCATAAAGCAAATCTCTGCAAAGGCTTTATAGTTGGAGTTCAGCAGCAGAAATCCTTTCCCATACCTGGTATTTCCAGAGTTCTCATGTAGTTGATTGGTTTTGTCTCAAAGACTTTGCTACTTCCCTTGTATTCAGAATAACCTTGCAGGAGCTTGCTTAAACACTACAAACTCTGTATGATGTAGGATGGTGAGCACACTTTTTTTTTTTTTTAAACAGTCCTACCTTGCTTTAAAAACATTACTTTTTTCCCTTTTTTTTTTTTCCAGAAGGCGGGCTTTCATGTGTTTGGAGTTTCCACCAGTCCATAGCACTAGAGCAATAAGGAGGTTTAATCAGTCGGGGTCTTGGGAATTTGGCAGACCTGAATATAGATGCTAGTTTTGCCCCTGTTGGGTTATCTTCAGACGTAAATTAACTGCTTTTATCCTTAGATTCTTCACCTGTGAAATTGAAATAATCATAGTGTCTCAGTCATAGGATTAGTTGAAGAATTTCATGTGACTGTGTTTGTAACTGTTTCTGACACATGTGGAGTATTTAATGAATCTAGAACTTTCTCCAATATATCAGTATCTACTTCTCTAAGCAAATGAGATATGCTATATTTTTGCCCTATCCTATCTATTTAGATTTTTTTTTAAGATTTCATTTATTTATTTGACAGAGAGAGATCATAAGTAGGCAGAGAGGCAGGCAGAGAGAGAGAGAGAGAGGAGGAAGCAGGCTCCCCGCTGAGCAGAGAGCCCGATGCGGGACTCGATCCCAGGACCCCGAGATCATGACCTGAGCCGAAGGCAGCGGCTTAACCCACTGAGCCACCCAGGCACCCCTATCTATTTAGATTTTTAAAGGCTTGGTAGTATCTTCTTATCTAAATATGTTTGTACTCTTTGTAAGTAGATATTTATATAATACATAACCATCCTTTTTTTAAGTTTGAAAAATACAGAAAAATAGTTAAAAATCACCCAAATTTTATTATATATGTGTATCTATAAAAGGATTATATGTGTGTTTGTATGCATATGGCATATGTGCATATATACAGTAAACTTATATGTGTACATAATTATATTTACATTTATGTAAACAGGTATCATTCTACAACTCTACTATCACTCCAATGTCATCACCAAGAGAAAACTATGTGAATCTGGCTAGTCATTTTGCTATGTTTATAGGTATATAGTATTTGCACCTGTAGTTTTGTTTCAGATATATATTTATAATATTCATGTATTATGTGAATAATTAATGCTCTTTCCTTAAGCAATTTCCTCTTCTTTTTTGCTTCACATTGATACTACTCTCCTGCAGACCTTAAATAATTAATTATTAATAGTAAAATGAATCATGTAAGGCATAAACATTTCACTTTAGTTTCCAGATGTTTGTCACACCAATTATCTCCTGTAGTGCCCACTGCCATGCTGTGAAATGAATAAAAATATTCCAGTTTAACAGATGAAAGTATTGCAAGTCATATGGCTTAAGTAGTGGGGAAACTGTGGCTTCCAAGCTGGACTGTGATTTTCTGGACCTCAAATCCCAGGCACTTTCCTGAGAGAAGTACATAGCCATGCCACACTTTTGGTTTTATGTTTTTCTGCCATCTAGTTTGGCCTGTAATGAGATTGACACACCATCTTTTTGCTACCCATAGTACTTTATTTTTTTTTAAGATTTTATTTATTTATTTATTTGACAGATCAGAAGTAGGCAGAGAGGCAGGCAGAGAGAGAGAGAGTGGGGGAAGCAGGCTCCCTGCTGAGCAGAGAGCCTGATGCGGGGCTTGATCCCAGGACCAGCTATGTAATTTTTGTCTAATTCTCAGTTTCCCTGTCTGTAAAATAAAAATGATAATACTACATCCACTGATGATACAAATGATTAAAGACTCAAGATTTTAAAACATTTAATGGAGTGCCTGGGTGGCTCAGTGGGTTAAGCCACTGCCTTCGGCTCAGGTCATGATCTCAGGATCCTGGGATCGAACCCCACGTCCGGCTCTCTGCTCAGCGGGGAGCCTGCTTCTCTCTGCTTCTCTGCCTGCTTGTGATCTCTCTGTCAAATAAAAAAAAATTTCATATTAAAACATTAAAGTATTTGTCCCATAATGATTGCTAGGAAAGTATTAACCAAGATTACTATTGTGATAAATAGGGCACAAGGTAATCACATAGCTTTCCTGGGTAGCATTAAATATGGCAGTAAAAATTATTTCCTGCCCACACCGATGTGCTTTTCACTGAACAGTTTTGTATTACCTGTCTTCTAATGACTAATGATAGTTCTGCTAAGAGTGAATGTGAAAAGTTTTACTGTATTTTTCTAGTGTCCCTACAACTGTAAATGAATTGGTAAGTCTGTATGCCTATGTTTAAACAGAATGAATCAGTTATAGTGATGTCATCAATGCATAGCCTATGTATACCCTGTGTATATTACTTACGCATCAACACATTTGTTTTCATGATTGTTATACTCTTTAGAATGTCTGATAAAGCTAATTTTGATAGATAAATACTATGGTAGTTCAATGACATTATACAGTAGAATTTTTTAAAGAATGATGAAAATACAGAGTGGGATGGGCTGGAAAAAGAACAAGAAGCTAGTAGATGCTGGAGTTCTAGTTCTACTTGCTTCTAAGTATGGGATATATCTCATATATTTACATCTATTCTTTATCTCTTAACATGGCTGTTCTAGGGTAGGTGATCTCCAATATCAGCTATGATATTTTAGGTTCTACATTAGTAATTTAGAACTTCATAATTATGATTATTTGTAAGTGTGATGTGGATCAAAGAAGTATTGTCTTAAAATTCGAACCCCAAATGGCAGAGAGTCTAGAAGAGTTGACTTCCTGGGGAAGATAACTGTCTATATGATCTGACACACTGGCATCTAGTAATTATCACCCCTCAAAACAATGCAGTGATTCTCTACTGTCCTTAGGAATAAAATCTAAAGTTCTTAAAACACTGCTAGGCAGCATCACCTGGACCTATTTAGGTTGTCAGTCTTCTATCAACTTACCACATTGTACCCTCAAAGTGCATATAGCCATTTTCCATTCTGGACTCCTGCTAATGCTGTTCACTTTCCTTTGAAACTTCCTCTCCTTGGCTGACTCAGTCCTGCCCCTACCTTATCCCTTAAGCATCAGTTTAAATATATAGAATATCAACTTCTGTGTTGAACATGCAGTGTTTTATGTCTTAGAGACAAGATTTTACAGGAAGCATCAGTTTCAGTCATTTCTTTTAGAATGGGGATCTGGCAACATTAGTGTCCACGTTGGTTCATGGCACCTGGAACCACTAGCTGATGAATAATCTGTCTAGATGGGTTCTGAGATTTCAGGATGTGTGGTGTGTCTGTGTGTGTGTGTGTGTGTGTGTGTGCGCGCGCGCATGCCCTTGGAACCCATCTTCCATGAGATATATTATTTGCTTCTTTATGTGGGGTTAAGAGGTAGCAACCTCTAGCTAAAATTTTACTTCCTCAGAAATGTCTCCTAGCACCCTTAGAATGGGTACCTCCCAGATATCACATCCACAGTACCCTATGAACATCCTTCAATTTATTTAGCATAATTTCAAAACAAATCATTTTGGGTGGGAATATAATTATTTTAATACACATGTCCCATCACTACATTGTAAGGTTTATGAGGGCCAAGACTTTGTCTTGTCCACCACTCTATCCTCTGTCAAATACTTAGCCTGATGCACATCCTTGCCAACAATGTTTTAGTGTCCAGTATATGCCAGACATTGATCATGTGTCTCATAGCTAGCTGAGGAATGATTGAGTAAATTAACAACCCAACATAGAACCCCTCAATGGAAGCCCTAGAAGTCAAGAGGCAAATTTAGATAAATCTGTGGTTTAAAGATTTATTTATTTAAGAAAGAGAGAGAATTGGAGAGCATGGCAGGGGTGAGGGGTAGGGACAGAGGGAGAGGGAGAGAGAATCTCAACCAGAGTCCACACTGAGCATGGAGTGCCATGGAGGACTCAATCCCACAGCCCTGAGATCATGACCTGAACCAAAACCAAGACACAGATGCTCAACCAACTGCAACACCCAGGTGTCCCGATAAATCAGTGGTTTAAATATATCAGCACCACAGAAGGAATGATCGATTTCATTAACAAGTTCAGTTTAATTTTTGGAAAACACAGTTTGCTGCCTGCTCCTGTTAGAGATCTGTTTTCATGGTTGCATTGTTGATAGTGTTTCAGTCATGTCAGGGGGATATAGGATTTGCAAGTAACTGACACCTATGCAATCTGGCATTAATCAAAATATTCCTCTAATCTATATTTAGAGCATCTTTATTGAGGAATGCACAGGTTTCTCTAACAGAGATTCCCAGAGAAATATGCCCACCTCCCTAGTTTGATATTCCTGTTTCCAATAGCCTGTATACCTAGCTCATGGCTTCCAGGAGCTGAAAACAACCTATTGAAATATCTAGAGAAAAACTAGAGGACAATTAGGTAAAATAGGCAATCCCTTCCTCAGTCTCTTCTTTTGGAGTAAAATGGAAGAAAGAAAAAAGAAAAGGAAGGATCAGAGTTATGTGGCACATACTATGCCTTGAGGATTATGGGCAGATAAAACATGATCTTTGGAATTCACAGTTTTAAAGTTAAAATACACCTTAGCTATTCATGTGCTTGCTATATCACACTATTGGAGGCACTAAAAAAACTTTTTCAGTGTCTGTCTTTCTCTCATCAACAATAATTAGTTACATTTATTGGATATTTTCTTCTTTTTTTTTTCCTTAGGGGAATTTTATTTTACTTTGTTGTTGTTGTTACAGTGTTCAATGATTCATTGGTTGTGTGTAACACCCAGCACTCATCACCACATGTGCCCTCCTTAATACCCATCACCCAGTCACGCCATCCCCCACACCCCTCCCTTGTGTAACCCTCAGTTTGTTTCCTGGAGTTCAGAGTTTCTCATAGTTTTGTCTCCCTCTCTGATTTCTTTCCATTCAATTTTCTCTTTGTACCCCTGTGGTCCTCTGCTCTATTCCTTATGTTTCACATTGAATAAAAAGGCGGTATCCAAAATCTATAAAGAACTTACCAAACTCAACACCCAAAAATCAAATAATCCATTCAGTAAATTGGCAGAAAACATGAACAGACACTTCTTCAAAGAAGACATACAAATGGCTAACAGACACAAGAAAAAATGTATAACATCACTTACTGGATATTTTCAATGTGTCAAACCAGACACAGTACTAAGGGCGGTGCATACATTGTCATTATTTAGCTGTAGAACCATGCTGCAATGGACATCATCACACCAATTATAGATGAAGCAACAAAGGCCCCGATGAGGCCTGCCAGTTGGAAAACTGAGTTTTGATCCCAAGTCTTTCTCAAAATGAATAGTGGCACTCCTAGCCACTATTCTCTAGAGCTTCCAGAATCCATTTTAGTACAGGTACTTGAAGTAAAGCAATTACCACCCCCACACTCCTCTTACAACTCTCCAGGAAACTCCACTGTCCTTATGAATGAAATCAACAACTAATAGGCAACATCACCTGGACCCAGCTAGACTGCCAGACTTTCAAACCCTACCAACTCACTGCATTGGCGCCTTGAGTGTATAGAGCCCTTTACTAATCTGGACTCAGGAGTAAGAAGATAATCCAAAGTTCACACTTTACCTAGTGTCAAAATTAAATCTGTCCTGACAACATTCTTGTTTAGAACATAAAGTTTTTTCTTAACTCCCTTAATCTGTATTAATAATAAACAACACTAAAGCTTCTAGATTTTTCAAGTATAGCTCTTGTACTTCTCTTTTGGAAGCAAAGATACCATTTCATGTAGATGCATTTTTTTTTTAGTTGAATTACATAATTGTGACCCCAAAGCTTAAACTCTGCAGGTCTTAGTTTTTTTGTTTTGTTTGTTTGTTTTTTACTTGAAGTGAAAGTGTTTGTATTTAGAAATACAAGATCCTTCAAATTTTTAATGGAGAGCTATTGATCTACTCCCTAGAAATATTCACATACACATAAATTTGAGTGTGTTTTTAAAATATTGGGCAAATATAGATGCTTAAAATAATGATAAAATAAGAATGCAACACATTGAACATGCACTGTGTGCAAATAATATAGAGTAAATTTCCTGAATTTATTCCTAATCTACCTTAGTAACATTTGGTAGCACATATGATCCATGCTGTGCTAAGCATTAATCAGAATAATTAACAAGGAACTCTTCTTAAGTTGAGGCCCATGATCATTGGGGGAATCCATGCATTCTAGAAGTATTATTCAACTTTTATGTATCTTTGGATTGTTTTTTTTTTGAGAATGGGGTTTATCCTTTCACCAGATAGTCAAAGAAATCTGTGATTCTCTTCCAACTAAGAACTAAAGATGAAGTAATGAAATTGCTTCCACTAAAATCGTGGGAATATGTAATGACACTGGAGAGTTGTCATTTTTTTTTTTCAGTGCTCCAAGATTCATTGTTTATGCACCACACCCAGTGCTCCATGCAATATTATGGTGTCCTCCATAATACCCACCACCAGGCTCACCCATCTAAAACCCTCAGTTTGTTTCTCAGAGTCTACAGTCTCTCATGCTTCATTTCCTCCTCTGATTCCCCCAATTCACTTTTCCTTTCCTTTTCCTAATGTCCTCCATCTTATTCCTTATGCTTCACAAGTAAGTGAAACCATATGATAATTGAATCTCTCTGCTTGACTTATTTCACTCAGCATAATTTTTGAAATAATGTTGATTAAAAAAATAAAGAAAAGTACATATTGAGAAATCTCATCTCCAAAAAACAGACTTTATAGAAGGCTTACTATGTACCATAATATTAATAATAGTCATCTGTTCGCAGGTAATTTTTATTCTTTCTCACTTTTTTCTTAATTTTTTAAAGTTTTCTAAAATGACTATATTTTTACACTGTACTAGAAAAAATAAATGTTTTAATTTAAATATATTTAAATAAAATATGTAACATACAACATCTCCAACATGATCCTCACAACCACCAGATTCTCTTGAGAGGAAATGAACATTTCATTCATCCAAGTTTAATTCAAATAAAAAAATGTCTTCTGAGCCATGTGTTTTGAACAAGTATCCTGCTGGTGCCATAGGGGATGCAAATATTCATCATTAACATCATTAATGTATGATTTAGATTCAATTCTCAAATACTTTACAGTTGGGAAAAGTGGTCTTTATGTCCTCAAAGTTTTCTGCTGAAGGGGAATTTTTATTGATGGCTTTTATAGACAGTCTGGTTTGTATAATCCAAATTAGATTTTGAAAAGCTTTCCCATTCCAAATTGGGAGTTATTTAAAATACTAGGGCAAAAGATTCTGGTCATTCTTGATGTATCATCTCTTGTGAGATTTTATACCTTTTTATAGGTTTCCTTTCATTTAGATCTATGGAAATTTTTGAGAATAAAGTCATAAATCTATAATGTATCTTCTTAATGTAAGAGGAATTGCTTAAACTGATTATGCATTTTTATAACACTGAATTTTTACATTCACTTTATTTTTGAGGGACATTTTAAAGACTACAGGATAGCTGTTCAACTGACTATATATTAAATAATCTTTTCTAATGGCAGAATAATTGGTCATAAAACTGCTAATTGCAATCACAGCTCTTTAGAATTGGATGGGACCTCAGAGGTTATCTGGTATACTTCCCCATCTGATGCTGAAATCATCTACAAGCCATTGAAACATCTCCTTGAATACTCCATATGGCTAGAACACAGAGTCTTAATTCAAAGGATACTTTGAGTCATGAAACTTAAATTCTAGAGAATCTTCTCTAGAGAACTAAATCTGAATGTATCTTTTGAGATTTTAGTGATTAATTTTTGTTCTACCTTTTAGGGTGATATGGAATAAGTCTTATGGTCCTCCTACATTCTAGATGGAAAGGAATCACTGTATGCTACAGTAAACTAGTACAAACTATCTTAAGCAAGAAGGTAATTTATTGGCTCAAGGAAGGACTGGTTAAGTGAAGTCTGGTCCTAACACATATAGCATAATTAGGGCTTTGACTTTATCTGGAAAACTGTCTCAGTGAGGAATCATCTTATTCATGGAAAAAATATTTACACCTAACATAATTTTAGCTGTTTTATAAAACACAACTGAACTGTACTGAATTGGGAGTCAATGAAAACCTATAAGTTGGGTATTTTTCTTCATGTGTTTCTCTTACTTATATCAATCTTAACTTTTGTTTGTGGTTGTTTTTTTGGAACCAAACTCTGGGATTTATAATTATTATTCTCATCTTATCTTATTTAGAGTATGAAAATAGTTTATAAATATCTTCTGGGATTCTCATGATGCAATTCAATTCATTAGCTAATCCTGCAGATTAGATCATCTCTTAATTTTGTGAATGCGGATTTATATCCTTAGATGATATAATGCATATAGATCATCTAACATTATGTGTGCTGCATACATGCTCCAAGAATATTTGAAGCAAACTATACCTTTGGTTCAAACCATTATAAAATGGTTGAATAGGACAAAGCACAAGATGAGTTTCTGTCATAAGACTTTCTCTTGTATAATGCCAATGTGACATTCAACTAATCATTGCACCATCAATATTAAGTCTTAACCAGATTTTTTTTTTTTTTGCCCGTTTGGGATGAAACAGAAAACTTATCAAATATTTGGTTGGGACACACACAAACACACACACATGCATGCATATTTACACATATGAATATCCTTATGCATATCCTTTTCCATAATTTGTTTTTAATTTTCAAGTGGAAAATATGGTTTATTTTATTTTGGGTTTACTATTGTCTGTTACTCCAAGTTTTTTACTTGACACAAATTAGGCTATTTGATTCAGGGAAAATAGAAATGTCTCCATACATTTCTCCATTCTAGGTGCCTACAAAATGTCTATCTAGCAGTTTACTTGCTGGGGAATGATGTTGAATCTCTAGTTTATGGTTTATAGAATCTACCTTCTGGACATCTGTCTGACTCATTCTTCTAGGTTCTATTTGACTTACCATGATGACACAGAGGTTATACTAGTGGATGCTGGGGTGTACTGCCCAGATCTGCTTTCAGTACTGATGAATTTAATCCCCATAGCTGTTGACCTTGCCACTAGCAAACAGCCTGTAGCTGTCAGCTCTGACTGGAAATTTCCCTTCTCTGTAGAGAGCAGGCTTGCCCAAAGTCATGCCCTTTTCTTGAGGCAGGCTTCATCCAGTGACTCTTCCAGACAACTGTACAAAGACAAACCCTCTTGTGACAATAAGATAACCCTGAGGGGCCATCCTGGCCTCAGAGCTCTCCCTGGATTCTGCTGACATCTTTGTTGCAACTATTGTACAGTCAACTTCTCTCTGCCATTCCTGCTTGCTTTTTTTTTCTTTTCTTTTCTTTTCTTTTCTTTTCTTTTCTTTTTTTAATCTTTTTTTAACCTATGTTGGTCCCAACAAGAGTTCTTTTTTTTTTTTTTAAAGATTTATTTACTTATTTATTTGACAGAGAGATCACAAGTAGACAGAGAGGCAGGCAGAGAGAGAGAGAGAAGCAGGCTCCCTGCTGAGCAGAGAGCCCGACATGGGACTCGATCCCAGGACCCCGAGATCATGACCCGAGCCGAAGGCAGTGGCTTAACCCACTGAGCCACCCAGGTGCCCCCCAACAAGACTTCTTAATAAACTTTTTTCACCACATTTTCCATCCCACATTCTGCTTCCCAGGGAATTTAATTTGGAACAGTTACCCAATCCAACTCAAATTATCACTCTAAATTCTCAGAGCACTGACTTACTTCATGTGAGCCAGACAACTTCTAATCCATTCTACCTTTAACTCTCTTTAGTCTTACTTGATTTTCCGTTCTTGAAATTCACTTCTTTCTTAAACATTTTTTGTTCAAATTTTCTAGTTATAACCGAGCACACAAAAAGTGGTTTTAGATCACTAGAAAGTATCTTTACTGGATGGCTAAAGAGGAATGTTACTGAAAAATATGAAAATCTTGCATTTTTTAAGATTTTCTTCCCTCCTTCTTTCCTTCCATCCTTACTTCCTTCTTTTGAGAGAGATCATGTGCAAGAGGCAGATGGGCAGAAAGAGAGGGAGAGAGACAAGCAGACTCCATGCTTGCTGAACTTGAAACCCTGTGCAGAGCCCCACTTGGTCAGGTCTCAGGAACCAGAGATCATAACCCTGAGATCATGAGCCACATCAAGGGTCAGATGCTTAACCTACTGAGCCATCTAGACACCAACCAAAATCTTCTCCTTTCTTATCTCAATCTTCAGAGTTTTAGCGAAATGTTATCCTACTGCATGAAGATAATGAAATATAGGATAGAAAGGATATTTTTCCTTGGTTGTCCTATTTTTTTAGTGGTATTCTTCATGATGGGCATCAGGTTTTCATTAAATATTAATACAATTAATTCAGCCAATAAAGTTATTAATTGGATATCATTTATTCATTAGTTTTAAAACTATTATAATTAATTAAAACTCCAATAACTAGCTGCTTACAATTTTCTTAGCTAGCAACACTAACTAGTTTGAAAATAAAATGGCAGTAAAATATCTCATCCAAAGTGGGACTTCTGGGTGGGTCAAATGGTTAAACAACTGCCTTTGCCTCAGGTTATGATCCTGGGTCCTGGGATCAAGCCCCACGTTGGGCTCCTGGCTCAGTAGGGAGCCTGCTTCTCCCTCTTCCTCTACTCATTCCTGCTCATTCTGACTCTAATTCTCTGTATACCTCTCTCAAATGAATAAATAAAATCTTAAAAAAAAGAAACCCTCATCCAAAGTAAAATCCAAATTAAAAATCTCTAAAGAAATAAACATAATAAAAATCTAAAGGGAGTAAAGTGAAGCAAGCTAAAAAGTTTTGAGGTGCATGAAAAAATTTTAAATATGTATGGAGACAAAGGTGTGATTGAGAGGATTTGGAAAAGAAATGAATGTTGCTTTTAATGAATCTAATTCATATTTATACATTTATTAGACAATGATGAAAATGTATACTTTTTTGGTTTGACAAATTTTAGTGAGATTAGTCCTTGTACAGACATCTTCAAAAAAGTTATGAATATATTAAAATACTTCTAAGTTAATTAATTAATAATGTAGCATTGGTACTGGAAACAAACACATTTAAAATAATACCTATAATATAGGTAATAAGTATAATATATTACAATATAGGTAATACCTATAATATAGGTATAATATAATAAAAGGGTAATAAGTGACACATGTAGCATTTCGGATTAGTAAAGCAGAGTTCTGAGACAGTTATATTGTCATTTATGAAAACCCAGCACTTACATTCGGTGCTACCATAAGCTTTATGGAAGAGGCTGAGCTGAGTAACTGGAGTGGGCAGAAGAGGGACTTTCAGTACTGGGAATGTCTGCATCTTAATCTCAATGATGTTTACACGTTTTTTTTTTTATAATTTCTTAAACAGTGTGTCATGACCTGTGCTCTTTTATCTATATGTAATATAATTAATGAAAGTTAATTTTAAAAAATAATTTTAAGTAGTTTGTGTCTACACTGGGTCCTAAGAATATATCAGTACAAAATCAGTCAGATTTTGGCACTAAGGATATAGATGTCAAAAGCAGAGAAGTTCATTGCCAATGATTCCTTTCTTTTCTACGTAGATATGTTATATATAAGATTAAATAATTTATTTTCCCCACACCCTTATCTTAAACCAAACTAAATAATATTTTGTCATTGAGAAAAATCTGATTTCTATTGCATTCCTTAAAAAAATTGCCCCACAATCTACATAATAAGAGCACTTTATGTATTATACTCTTGACTTTTTTATTATTTAAACTGATGCACAGAAACCCTAGGAAAAATAGCATAGGGGAACAATGCAGGAATAATAGGAAGAATGCTCATGAAAAATAGCTTGTAAGAAGTGGAATTCAAGTGGAAATACTTATAATATGTGCACTATATGGTATTTGGCAAATCCACATATGGGTGTAATATGGTTTAAAAAATAGTCAAAATAAAAAATAGTCAAAATTTAAGGTAAAGTTTTAATTTAACACATAAACCTAAATGCACTAGCCTTTATATGCTCCTTTTAAAATTGTGATATTTTGAAAAAGAAAATTAAATTCAATTACTCCAAATTGTAGGAAATAATTAGTGTGTAAATATTTGTTCAATTACATCTTACATTTAGAAAGTTTTTGTTGAACCTGACATTTCATTGTAACATTCAATTTCTGACTCCATTTATTAATTCTTATAATATAAATGTGGTCTCAAACAAAGTAATTGTGGACTTTTTCTTCCTTTATAAATGGGCTACGGTTTTGTCGTTGCACCATCAGACTGAAACTCATTTACTGTGGTAAATTCCTATGGGTATAGATCTCTTCAGTCTGAATTTACATGTTCCTGTATGTTGATGGATGATACTTCTGTCTTTTCTACATGATTATGAAATTCTTGAAATTCAGAAGCAAATCTTATATATGTAATTTTCACAGGCTAGCAAAGTCCTAGGCACATATTACTTTGTGAATATTTATTGGTTAGATTTCATTTAGTATGATAGAAATTCTACCTTTTAGTATCAGCCATAATTAACAGCTTTTTTATTCAGGCTATTAATTAGTAGTTTCTTATATGTCACAGTTCTTTGTTTGTACATCTCTCTCCCTGGCTTTCTAACATCCAGACACATGCCCTTGAGGGATATACATTGTTGGGTGTCTGCTGTTATCCATCTGGCCCTTATCCTACATTGCTTCCCCTAATCTTCCTGCCTAAATTGGTTACAGATAATTCCCGTCACGGTCTTAAAGCTCAGAGCCATTTCTCTAACACTACCTCGCCCATGCCCACATTTAGTTTCCTGGATTCAGTCTTATCAGTTATTTTCTTAGTTATTCATTAATTTTTTTCTTTTGAAATCTATTACTCAGTAAACACTGTGCTTCTGTGGATATACAGAAAAACAAACAAACAAACAAACAAACAGATATTGTCTCTGGCTCCCTAAGATTTACAATGCAAACATTAATAAAATCATAACATATGAATATATAACTAATGTATTAGGGTATTCTCTAAAATAACAGTGCAGAATTACATAAGAGCAAAGAGAGATTGTTAACTATGTAATGTTGCTTGTTTTTCTAGAAAGTATGTGTTTTAGAAAGGAAATCTAATGGAGTTGGTGCTCTCTGACAGTTTGACAGCTCCTTATACTCCACCTCCTTATCAGCCAGTAAGGACATGGGTGATATAATCTATACCAAGAACCAAAGAGAATGGGTGTGGAAAATATTGTACTGATCTAGGCAAAAAGAAAGCCAAGTGGAGCCAAAACCATTACTCAACCATTAATTCTTTTGTCGTTCTCAACAACTCATGTTTTAATAAAAAAATAAAAAAGTGTGAGACATTGTGGTCACAGAGTAGTACTGTGGGAAATAAGTTACATCTTCTAAGATTATTCATAGGATACTTTTTAATTTCTAAAATTTGCTTACATTCTTTTGATTGAAAGGAAATATAACTTAAAGGTTGCTTCCTTAGAAAAGTAGTGACTTTTACCCAAGAAAAATAAATCAGCAGTCTTTGTTCAAGTTAACGACCCACATTTTTAAGAAAACCTACTTTTAAAAATCTACCTTTAGAAATAGCATTTTTTAAAGATTTATTTATTTATTTGAGGGAGAGAGCACACACATGTGAGCAAGCGAGCAGAGGGGTGGGGACAGGGTGGGTAGGAGCAGAGAGAGAGAGAGAGAATTGTTATCAGAGTCACAGATGGAGCCTGAAACAGGATCCGTCCCAGGACCCGGAGATCATGACCTGAGCCAAAATCAAGAGTTGGACACTTAACCAACTGAGCCACCAAGGTCCCCCTAGAAATAACATTTTTAAAAATCCACTTGCTTCTGAGAGTTAGAAGGAAAGTTAAAAATCTCCTTGCACAACTTTTCTTTCTTTTTTTTTTTTTTTAAGATTTTATTTATTCATTTGAAAGAGAGAGAGGCTGAACACAAACAGAGGGAGAGGGAAAGCAGACTACCCACTGAGCTGGGAGCCAGACATGGGGCCCGATCCCAGGACCTGGAGATCATGAGCTGAGCTGAAGGCAGACACCCAACCATCTGAGCCACCCAGGTGCCCACAAATTTTCTTTTTATCTTGTATTCACATTTCTTCTTTCCTGCTAAATGCCCATCATTTGCCAACAATCAACTTTAATTAAGAGAACAAGCTCTATGGGGCGCCTGGGTGGCTCAGTGGGTTGGGCTTCCGCCTTTGGTTCAGGTCATGATCTCAGGGTCCTGAGATCGAGCACCATGTTGGGCTCTCTGCTTAGCAGGGAGCCTGCTTCCCCTCTCTCTCTGCCTGCCTTTCTGCCTACTTGTGATCTCTCTCTCTGTCAAATAAATAAAATCTTTAAAAAAGAGAGAGAGAATAGGGTCTCAAATTTTTACTTTATTTTATTTTTAAATTTTTTAGTTTAAATCCTAGCTTTGCCACTTACTAACTGCAATTACCTCAAACAAATTCCATACCTTTTTGTGCCTTGGCTTTCTCAGTGATCAGATCGGGATAATAGAAGCATCTACCTTAGGGAGAGTGTGGATTAAATAAAATAATATATGTTGAATGCTTGCAGGACTGCCTAAACAAGGTGAGTGCTCATTAATGTTAGTTGTAATTTATTGTCATTCAACATAAGTCATCCCAAGTAAGTAGACTAATCTAATGCCTTCTGATCCTATGTGCTCAACAGAAGAGGCTAGCATGGCTAGAATACAGCCCCCTAAATTATTTATGTGCTTCCTTTTTTGTCCCCTTTTCTACACATAGCCAATGGTAGTCATTCCAAAATTCAATCATGAAGGTAAAGATGAAAATAATCTCCTGCTTAAAACACTCAAATATAATTTGCCAACACATTTTGAGTGAAATCCAATGCCTCAACATGTCCTGCTACAGTCTACAAGTTATGACCTCTGCCTAACTCCAAGCTCATCCCACTGGTTGTGGTAATCCACCCACATTAGCATTTCCTTTTTCTCCTTTCTGAATAGGTGTAGAACAAGTAGCATCAGTTACCAATGATAATTCTGATAAAAATCCTGGGCACTTCTACCTGCTGCAACTTGGTATCCCAGTCACCAAAGAAAACACAACACAGTCAAGCACTGAATGGAACAACACCATATTTAACCAGAGAAGAGCAGAGCAAGATCAGCTTCAGGGGTGGGTATTGGTCCCCTGTGGCCAGCCATTGACCTGTGTACATCCCTCTTGTGTCACAGAACAAAGGACCCTGTCCCCTCCCCACAGGGGCAGATATAGTAGTGGGTTTGTCCAGGGGCTGTATCACAGACATATATTAGAAGAACAAAGGATAAATATTAAGTCTGAAACAGGGAAAGACTCCCACACAGGGTGTGGGACAGGATGTGAGTTGTCTTTCTCTTGTGAAGGAAGTGCTCCAGACTCAAGGCCCATTCTTACAGAGGTCAAAAGATTACATCATGAAAAGTCCTTTCCCAACAGGCCTCTTGCACTTGCTGTTTGTTAAGCCCAGAAGTATTATTTATAGCCGTAATGCTTATAAGAGTTGCTGGCATATACGAGACAATCAGTGAGTATAATTGGAGTTAATGGATTCTATTCGTAAATTCAATTCTTGGTGCTAAGGTCTATAACATATAAAAATACCTGTTGCCCTTGCTCTGAAAACAGGCTCTCATAACCCCTCCTGTACTTTTCCTTAGTGAGTCATGTCTTTTATTAAGTGGATCCGTTTGGAAAATGCTTTCTCATTTATCAAATGAGAAGAGAAAGGCTCTAGAGGAAGGCAGTCATATTTATTCTCTGTTTCTATCACATAAGATCTATTTGACATTAAACAAAGACACTTAATGCCTCAATTTCTTCATCTGTTAATCTGCTAAATGAGTAGACTATCCGCCACCTGATTGCTTATATATACACAGTAGGTAACATTTTACTCTTATTGTTATAACTTAATATTCATAAATTTGATAGTTGGTTCTTATTCCAATTCTACACAGGTGGAAATTGAGGCCCAGACGTATAGCAGAACTTGATTTAAGTCTCCTAGGTGATAGATGATGGTAGATGATAAATATGTCCCTGATCAGTTTCCAAGTTTAATACTATGAGTATAGGAAATTTGGTTCCATATTTGTGGTTCATTTTCCTGTAGTGACACTTACAAAATATTTGACTATCATTTTGCACTGGCTTCCATTAGCTAGCAGCTTACTGAAGTGTATTCTGATCTATGGATGCACAAAAGGACTTCTGACTGGGACTGTTGGTAGATGCCCTCAAGATCAGTTTAAAATATGGCAAATATTATAATTTATAGAGTTTTTTTGTTTTTGTTTTTGTTTTTCAGTTCGGTGTCTCTTAAAAGAAATTGTTATTAGAGTTTTGACTCAATGCTAAGGTCTTTTTATTTATTTTTATATTTTTATTTTCTTTCTTTTTTTTATATTTGGCTTCTTATTTATTTATTCTTTGTTAACATATAATGTATTGGGGTGCCTGGGTGGTTCAGTGGGTTAAAGCCTCTGCCTTCAGCTTGAGTTATGATCTTGGCGTCCTGGGATGGAGCCCTGCATTAGGCTCGCTGCTCAGTGGGGAGCCTGCTTTCTCCTCCCTCTCTCTCTGCCTGCCTCTCTGCCTACTTGTGATCTCTGTCTGTCAAATAATCAAATAAATAAATAAATAAATAAATAAATTTTTAAACATATAATATATTATTTGCCCCAGGGTTACAGGTCTGTGAATCATCAGGGTTATAGATTTCACAGCACTCACCATAGCACTTACCCTCCCAAATGTCCATAACCCAGCCACCCTATCCCTCCCCACCCCCCGTACCCCCTAGCAACCCTAAGTTTTTTTTGTGTATGCGAGATTAAGAGTCTCTTATGGTTTGTCTCCCTCCCAATCCCATCTTGTTTCATTATTTCCCTCCCTATCCCCCACAATGTCCCACCCTGCCTCTCAAATTCCTCATACCAGAGAGATCATATGATAATTGTCTCTCTCTGATTGACTTACTTCACTTAGCATAATACCCTCTAGTTCAATCCACATCATCACAAATGGCAAGATTTGTTTCTCTTGATGGCTGCAAGGTATTCTATTGTTTATACATATACCACATCTTCTTTATCCGTTCATCTGTTGATGGACATCTAGGTTCTTTCCATAGTTTTGCTATTATGGACATTACTGCTATAAACATTCAGGTGCTATAAACATTCAGGTGCACGTGCCCCTTCAGATCACTACATTTGTATCTTTAGGGTAAATACCCAGTAGTGTGATTGCTGGGTCATAGGGTAGCTCTATATTCAACTTTTTTTGAGGAGCCTCCATCCTGTTTTCCAGAGTGGCTGCACCAGGTTGCATTCTCACCAGCAGTGTAGGAGGGTCTCCCTTTCTCTGCATCCTCTCCAACATCTGTCATGTCCTAATTTGTTAAATTTAGCCATTCTGATTGGTGTGAGGTGGTATCTTATTGTGGCTTTGATTCGTATTTCCCTGAGGCCTAGTGATGTGGAGCACTTTTTTATGTGTCTGTTGGCCATTTGGATATCTTCTTTGCAGAAATGTCTGTTTGTGTCTTCTGTGCATTTATTGATTGGGTTATTTGTTCTTTGAGTGTTGGGTTTGATGAGTTCTTTATAGATTTTGGATATTAGCCCTTTATCTGATATGTCATTTGCAAAGATCTTCTCCCATTCTGTCAGTTGTCTTTTGGTCTTGCTCTGCAAAAGCTTTTGATCTTGATGAAGGTCCAGTAGATCATTTTTGCCCCCATTTCCCTTGCCTTTGGCAGTGTTTCTAAGAAAGAATTGCTGTGGCTGAGGTGGAAGAGGTTGCTGCCTGTGTTCTCATCAAAGATTTTGATGGATTCCTGTCTCACATTGTGGTCGTTCATCCATTTTGAGTCTATTTTTGTGTGTGGTGTAAGGAAATGGTCCAGTTTCATTCTTCTGCATGTGGCTGTCCAGTTTTCCCAACACCATTTGTCAAAGAGACTGTCTTTTTTCCATTGGACATTCTTTCCTGCTTTGTTGAAGATTAGTTGGCCATAGAGTTGAGGGTCTATTTCTGGGCTCTCTAGTCTGTTCCATTGGTCTATGTGTCTGTTTTTGTGCTATACCATACAGTCTTGATGATTACAGCTTTGTAATAGAGCTTGAAGTCTGGAATTGTGAGGCCATCAACTTTGGCTTTCTTTTTCAACATTTCTCTGGCAATTCAGGGTCTTTTCTGGTTCCATATATATTTTAGGATTATTTGTCCATTTCTTTGAAAAAATTGATGGTATTGTGATAGAGATTGTGTTAAATGTGTGGATAGCTTTAGGTAACATAGACATTTCCACAATATTTGTTTTACCAATCCATGAACATGGAATGTTTTTCCATTTCTTTGTGTTTTCCTCGATTTCTTTCATAAATACTTTATAGTTTCCTGAGTACAGATTCTTTGCCTCTTTGGTTAGATTTATTGCTAGGTATCTTATAGTAAATGGGACCGAATCCTTAATCTTCCATGCTTTTTTTGAGCTCAGCTAGCACTCTATTTCTGACATATTACTAATGTCCATATTGATTAGGTCCCTACCCATCAGTACTACCTTTTGTTCTTTTTTTTGTGGTGAGTTTTTCTGCCTTGTCATTTTATCCAGATAAGAATAGATGAATGAGAGAATAAAATACTAAAAGGGTAGTTGTTGATTTTGTGTTCTTAGAATTGCTGCTCTTCTCTTCTATCTCCTGTTGAGTTTGTAGGTGTTCAGAGTTGTTTGATAACTATCTAGCTGAACTTCTGGGACCTGATGTTATCTTGGTCTGCTAGTCCTCTGCCATCTTGCTCCTCTCCCTATGTTTGCTAAAGTCTTTTTGAAAAGAAATATGAAAGACTTCTCTTTCCAGAAAGATGGAGGAGATACACTTTTCCCTATTTATCCCAGTAGGGGTGTGGTTATGTACTGTAACTTGATTGTATCAATGCTAATGTGCTACTTGTCATATTTTACTATCATTTTACAAGATGTTACCATTGGTGGGGGGACTGGGTTAAGATTGCATGAGATTTCCTAAACTTTCTTATAGCTTCACATGAATATACATTTATGTCAAAAGTAAAAGGCTAGGTTTAAAAAAACTAAAAACTAATGGTACATACATTAATATTAGTATAGACAGTGAGTTAAACTACTTAATATGTAAACTGTCCCAATAAATTTATGAGAAAACAATCATCACCTCATTATAAAAGTGGAGCATGGATGTCTGGGTAATGGAATGGGCTCCATTACTTATTAACTTTGTGTCACAGAGAAAAGGACTCAATGTCCACTAGCCTTAGTACCTTCTATCAAATGTTAACTGTAATACCTACTATATGGAGTTAATGTAAAGAACAAAAGACACAATGTATCCTCTAAAATGCACTGCCCCATTTCTTTAATTAATGATGGCCATACTTAACCTTCTCAAAAGATTATATATATACATATATATATATACATATATATATATATATTTAAAAAATACTTTAACATTTTCCAGTTTTATCAGCAAAATATGTTGCCTTGTCTTATATATATGTATATATATATGTATACATATATATGTATACATATATATATACATATATATAAGACAAGGCAACATATTTTGCTGATAAAACTGGAAAATGTTAAAGTATTTTTTAAAAGATTTAATTATTTATTTAGAGAGAGAGAGCAAGAGAAAGGAAGTGGGGGGAGGGGCAGATGACCAGGGAAAGAATCCTCAACCAGGCTCTCCACTGAATTTGGAGCTCAATGTGGGGATCTATCCCAGAACCCCAAGATCATGACCTCAGCCAAAATCAAGAGTTGATTGCTCAACCAACTGAGCCAACCAGGAACCCCTAAAGGACTTTTATCACTCTATTTTTTAAAATAAATGACCATTAAACACTCAACAATTAAGAGAAGTTTGGGATTTTATATGTTGGTTATTCTGTGACATTGTTTTAAATGGTCTTACAATGTTGAGAAGAGCATTTGAAGAAATGAAAAATATTCACAATATACTGACTAAAGTTTATAGAATTTTATAAAATATTATAAAATATAAAATATTTGTAAAACATTATATGCACCATGATTTTTATACATGGATGCAGATACCCAGACTGGCAAAAAGTGCAAACAAACAAAAAAAGAAATATACCCTCCCCTTGTTAGTAGAATAGCAAATTAGGCTCACAGATATTCAAAACTATTGAAACAATAACTGCCATTTTAAATGTGAAGCAATAAATATGTAAATTCTAGTGAATAGCAGCTACATTGGAATGGAACCACTGTGTTATACTGGGCAAAGAAAAAAGAAAAACCATAGGTATGCTAAAAAGGATTATATAGAAAATCATGTTTAAATTGTGAAGTGGAACCAAGTGGGAAATAATGCCACTGGGAACATATTTTGAGCATTAACTGGTACTTTTATGATATTTTAAGCAAACTTATATTACATCACTCCATTGCCTGAAAATCTTTGGGTACTCTATTCACTCACTATGAATTTTAAATACTGTTTTTACTCTTAGGTATTTCCCTTACTGGAAATTTTTTATTTTGTTTTGTTTTAATACAACTGTATGAAGGGTAGGTATTTCAGAACCTTACTGAACTTTGTCAAGAATAGTGGCAAAAGAGATATCTGTTAGAGAAAATAACAGAATGATTTCATTCAAGTTCACTGATGTTGGTGATGTCCTCTGTATAATTATGAATATTTGTTAAAGCAGTATTCTTATTTTTTTCTTTTTTACTTGTAGAAAAAGATCTTTGTTCCATATTGGTCATGAAAGTAATAGAGAGAATTGTGTATTTCATCCTCAAATCAGCTGAAGTTATTAAAAAAAGTTCAATCAAGTGGAAAAAATTAAGTCCCCATAAAATAACTTTGAATATAAGAAATATTTAACCATTAATCTAGCAGAAAAATACAGATCTCTGAATGTAACACAGCCACTATAATATCACTAGTAATGTGCTTCATCATGGGATATTCAATCTAAATAAAGTTATCAGATTTTGGGGAGGGGAGGAAAAGCATTCCTTTGCTAAATGTTCATGGTATACAAAACCCTCTCCCCCAGTTCTGCTGGATATAGAAAAGTTCTTAATAGTAAGGACATTTATAATTTTTTTTTCAGTTGTACTTGTGTATGTGAAGAACTATTCTTCAAACCAGGAAAAAGAGACCCTACCATCCTCTTTATAAAGGAAAGATTCACTTATCATTTTGTCATTCATTAAAGAAATTGGTAAGACATTTAATAGAATCACATTTTTAATCCACAGTCTAGGAATTCCTAAAGACTATTTAAATCACTTCGTACCAATCAAAATTCTCCCCTCGGAGAGAAAGAGACAGAGAAAAGGAAGGGAAGATAGAGAATTAGCTTTAATCAGAGCTTTAAAAGAAGGAAAGACTAAATGTTTGTGAATCAGTTAAACTGCTTCCCAGTAGTTGCTGAATTCATGTCCTTGGAAATGGGTAGAACTTGATTTCTTTAAGTTTTGATAGAATCAGTAGAATTAAATAAGAAATAAGCTACAGGAAATTGAACTAGTATTCTTCCGCTAAAAAAAGTGTGCATAATTTCATGCACCAAAAATTTCCCTTTCTTCAGAAAAAGGAAAAAAGTGAATTTATTTTTAAATGACTATATATTAGGTGTCCATAATTTGAAGCCAATATATTATTTGATTTCTATTCTTGAGCCTCCATTGACAGTTTTGAATCTGTATCAGTCTTTATTACCATTAAGCACACTGGCATACACTTTTTTCCTGTGCTAGCTTGAAGTTGTATTTTGCATAAACTGCATGAACAGACTTTTTTCAGTGGTGTGAACATTGTTTCTTTCCAAGGAACAAAGAACATAATTTAGCTTACTCTGTAGACCCGTCAATAGAAATGAAACAAAATGATTTCTTTTGTGTTCATATGTATATACATATATACATATATATGAAAGTAGAGAACAAATGAAGCTAAAATGCCTGGGGCAGACCAATTATTTCTTTTGTCTCAAGCATGCCCAAAGTGTCCTCAAAAACACAAAATTTACATTGTTTGAGTCAATAAACCATTCAGTATGAGTGCCTTGCTCCACTCTTCACACAACATAATTAACAAACTAAACAAGGTGTGCAATGGATCCAGGTGCAGAAATGATGTTTAATTAAAAATGAGAGTACTTCCAATGATTTGGTTTGTTTTGAGTTGTAATTGGGAGCCTTTTACTGGTAAACACTGATCTAGATTTCCAAAGTGGAATCACTTTAGGAAGGGCTAATTTTGCTTCTCTGAGAGTGGATCTCCTTTAGTCTTGTTCCCAATGAATGGTCAGTATTTTAATTTTTTATATATTTTTGTCTGAACAGCATGATTTCCTATAACATTCCCATTTTGGTTGGGTATATGTATTGATTCTATAGGCCATTCCTTCATTAAATAATTATTTATTACAATATGCCAAGCACAGGAATAGACATAGGAGACACAATGGAAAGGAAGATGTATGTGGTATCCTGATTCCTCATGAAGTTTGTATTGGAGTAATGGTGGCAGCAGTGACTTCAGTAATTAAATACAAAAGCAATCTGTGATAACTAAAAACTAGTGGTGGTCACTTTAAATTGAGTAGTTAGAGAAAACCCCTTTGGGAAGCATTAAGCTGACACTGGATGGTTGACTATAAATTAGTTATGCAAAAGTAGGGATGGATGGTTTTTACTAGGACACACATAAAGGCTTTGAATCAGGAAAAGGTTTGGCATGTTCTGTTAATTTCCAAAGGACATGGTGGATGGAACATGGTGAACATAAAAAGAATGGCTCTGTTTTAAGTTGGGAATGTAGGTATTAGACAAATCAAAAAAAGACATTAACAAATCATGGTTAAAAGTTTGAACTTTATCCTAAGGGCAACAGTTGGCATGAAGTTTTGTTTTTAACTATGCAAGGACACGTGCTGTTATGGCTATAGATGAAAAATGCACCAGTAATCGTTTAGGTGAAATATGAGAGTGGCTTGATGGTGATAGTTCTAAAAGTAAAGAAGACTGAATACGTTTGAGCTGTGATAGCAAAGAAATAGTTTCAACTAAACTTGGTCCTATCTGAAGACAGAATACCGAGTGTAGAGCTATTGTTTTATAGTATTTTCTCGACAGGCACATTGGACATATGGACATATGGACGTTTTGTATGTGACATTTCATTAGTAGGAGGTGGGGGAGGGGGCCATCCTGTGCATTGCAGCATCCTGGGCCTCTACACACTAAATGCCAGTGACGTGCATGCATATGCACACACACACACACACACACACACACACACACATCTGTCTTGACAATGAAACATAAGTTCAGGCATGGCCAAATGTCCTTTGGTGGGCAAAATCTCCCCCATTTGAAAACCACTTCTCTATAAGTGATGGGTCAGTATCAGGCTTGTCAAAGAGCAACAAATTGGGAATGGGAATGGAACAAAAATAATTGTTACATTTCACACCAGAGAAGCAGAGGGAAACAGTTACAGAATAGTAGAGAGTTCTAGTGATACCACAGCCCGATAAGCAGAGTAGCCTTTAAGACTTCTTTAATGGGATGAGTTTCACACATCCCTGGTGTATAAACCTTGCTTATCTCTATGGCAGTGTTTTCCATTCCGGATGAAGTAATCAATAGTATTGAGCTGTGGTTTACAAATGGTAATGCATATTTGAGTCTCCTTATGATGTTGGCAGTTTCTTTCATTCTCTCATTCATTCGACAAATACTTATCAAGTGCTCACCCTGTGCCAAGCATGTTTAGACATTGAAGAAAAAGCAGAAATAAGATGGGGGGAAAATCTACTTTTCTGGAATTTATCCCTAGTAGGGAAAATATGATAGAATTATGTATTTCCAGGCTCCAGACAGAAATTCTCATTTAGTAGGACTGGGATGAGGTACTGGGCTTTGAATTTTTATAAAGCATCTAAGGCTTAAATGTATTTTTGTGATCATACCTTGAGAAATAGTGAGTTTGAATCTAAATAGAAATCTCTGAGGTGTCAGAAAAAAAGAGGCTCGGGAATCATTTATTCAAATATAAATATATATGCACACATATTCATATGCATTTATGTGTTTGTATGCATGTACTTATACATTCATTATATATACACATGTGTGTGTATATATATATATCTGTCTATGTAGAAGACAATTTGCTAGGTATTTTGGTTGATGTAAAGGTGCATAAGATAGTATATCTGTTACCCAAAATACAATCTTTTAGGTCATAGAGACATGTAAATGTCTTTGTATGTGTATGCATATTTATATATACAACTATATAAATACATTTTTTGCTATCCAAGATATTACTTAAAAATTTGGGAAAGATTTTCACCAAAAATAGAGTACACGTTTGAGATAGTCCAAAATATTTATATACACACATATATACACTGTATGGAGTAAAAATATATGAAATGCATTGGAATATATATATATTATATGGAATATATATTATATCTATATTTATAATATATGGAATATATATATATATAGTTGATACACAATGTTAATACTAGTTTCAAGGGCACAACATAGAGATTCTACATGTTTATATACTATGCTGTGCTCACCCCAAGTGTAGCTAGAGGTAGTCCAAATCATTGTATAAAATATGCCATACATGAAATTCAACTGGGAGAGTCTCAGGCAACTGTCTTCCAGCAGAGTTCAGAAACTGTGCACTAAATAGCAGCTCGTAAGATTGGCAGACACAATGCTTTGGAGTTAGAAAAAAAAAAGGAAAAAAAATGGAACATACTCAATTAAGAATCTCATATAAATCATTTCAAAAGTAGGTAGTCCTAATTTCAGATGTTATGATTTCAGGTTGTTTCCGTGTGTGTGTGTGTATGTGTGTGTGTGTACCAATAAAACTTTATTTATAAAGAGAAATGACAGGCCAGATTTGACCCATGTGCTCTAGGTTGCTGATTCCTGAACTAGGCTATCCTAGAATTGAGGCAAATATTAGATAAAATTGCTGTGAGTGGCTTGCTTAATATCCTTGAGAGAGTCTTTTTACATTATAATGGAGTAGAAGGACTCTTAAGTAAGTGTGGGGCTGAATTTCAGCCCTGGGGCAGCCTCTTGCTAATTATGACCAAAGGTAATTAATTAGTTAACCTTGCTCTGGTCCTATATCTTTTTTGTTTGTTTGTTTCAGGTTGTTTCTTTCACATAAAATTTTAAGGGCCTGCAGCAGTGATTCTCAAATGTGAGGTATCAGAATCACCTGAAGAGCTAAGAAAGAATTCAGTGCTTAGGTCTGTGGCAGCACAGTGTGGTCCAACTTAGTAATTTCCCCAGTTCCTCCAGTGATTCTCCTGCACATTAGTATTTGAGGACATCCGGGCCACAGGCAGAGAAGCAGCAGAAATTATTTCTTGAATTAGGATTTGTGATGCTCTCAAGGCACACAAGAGACTAATGAAAAATACAGTAGAAGTGTCTATAGACATTGGGAAAAAAATTACATGTAATCAGAGGAGTTGTAAATTTTTATCTATTTGATAGATATGAAATACTATCTCTTGTAGTTTTCTTTGTTTTGTTTCGTTTTTTTAAGTAGGCTCCATGTACAGCAGGGAGCCCATCAGAGGGCTGAGCTCATGACCCAGAGATCAAGAACTGAGCTGAGTTTGAGTCAGATGCTTAACCAACTTAGCCACCCAGGTGCCCCTCAGTGTAGTTTTTGTTTTTTTGTTGTTGTTTCTTGTTTTTTAAGATTTTATTTATTTATTTATTTATTTGAGAGAGAGAGCATGAGACAGGGGAGGGTCAGAGGGGGAAGCAGACGCCCTGCAGAGTGGGGAGCCCAATGCGGGACTTGATTCCAGGACTCCAGGATTATGACCTGAGCCGAAGGCAGTCGCTTAACCAACTGAGTCACCCAGGCGCCCCACTCAGTGTAGTTTTAATTTGCATTTGCAGTAAATGCATTTGAGCATCTTTTTCTATATTTTAGACATCAGTTGAATATCTTTCTGTGTGAATTGTATTGATGGATTTTGTCCACTTTTCCAATTTGAAAGAGTTTCTCAGACTGCAGAGACATTAGCCCCTCTTTTTCTTTAAGTGGGAAAGACTGCAGTGACTATTCTAGGTTGCAAGAACTGCATAGGAAAAAAATTTTTTTTAAGATTTTATTTATTTATTTGACAGAGAGAGATCACAAGTAGGCAGAGAGGCAGAGAGGAGGAAGCAGGCTCCCTGCTGAGCAGAGACCCCGATGTGGGACTCGATCCCAGGACCCTGAGATCATGACCTGAGCTGAAGGGAGCGGCTTAACCCACTGAGCCACCCAGGAGCCCCTGCATAGGAAAAAATTTTAAAAGTTGGAATGATATAGAATAGCAAACGCTCTGGTGTGTTAGCAGTGATCCCCAAATGTGGGATTTGCCTTGGAAGCATGAATAATAGTTTAGATAATATGTGGATATGGTGCTAAATTACTTTGAATTCTCTTCTAATTATACCAAAAAGAGTCATTTTGGCAGTATTTAATAATTTCAGGTTTTTTGAAAGAAGCAAGAGATCTCATGCTCAGAGCCATATGCAGGAAATAGCATCCAACCATAATTTAATCACATTATTTAGTTTATTTAACTTTTGCCTTCTGTTCAAGGTAGGGTTTTCTATTTGTGGAAGAGAAATACAGTATCACTTAGGCTAGTAAAAATGGTATCAAGTTGAGGGGGAAAAAGTAGTAAATGACACTATCAGTGATGCCTGGACATGGCCAAATCATAGAGGTAGTTTAGAAATCATTGAGATGGGGACGCCTGGGTGGCTCAGTTGGTTGGACGACAGCCTTCGGCTAGGGTCGTGATCCCAGAATCCTGGGATTGAGTCCCACATCAGGCTCCCAGCTCCGCGGAGAGTCTGCTTCTCTCTCTGACCTTCTCCTCTCTCATGCTCTCTCTCACTGTCTCTCTGTCAAATAAATAAATAAAATCTTAAAAAAAAAAGAAAAAAAGAAATCATTGAGATGTTAGGCTTAGATTTACTTTTTAAATTATGTGGAGAATAGCTTAAGCATTTTTTTAATAAGTTTGTGTGTGTGTGTGTGTTTAAAGATTTTATTTATTTGACAGAGATCACAAGTAGGCAGAGAGGCAGAGAGAGAGAGGAGAAAGCAGACCCCCCGCTGAGCAGAGAGCCCGATGTGGGGCTTCATCCCAGGACCATGGGATCATGACCTGAGCCGAAGGCAGAGACTTTAACCCACTGAGCCACCCAGGCACCCCAGCTGTAAGCATTTTTAAATTGGCTTTTGTTTTCTTAGTAAGTCATGTTATCTGAAGTGCTCTGGCTGAGATGACATAGTGGTACATCCGAATGATGTGGTATTTTATTCTTAGTTCAGTTGTATATGAACATATTTTCTATTTTAAGAGGACAGAGGAGGAAAGGAAGCAATCTTTTATTTTTGTAGAGGTAGATTTGGCATTCAATTGACAGATGAATACATTAACAAGCATTTATGATGAGGGGAGAATAATCTAAATCTGATTCCTAATAATTGGTTACAGTCTTCCCTCTTCAGTAGGCCTTCCCATAAGACCAGTGAGGGGGCTATGACTTTCTTCAGTTTTGAACAATGGAACTCTTGGATAGTATGACTTATGGGCCATCTTTTATGAATTCTCCCAGGTTAGGGGTGTCTGAGTCCCTCAGTCAGTTGAGCATCTGACTCTTGGTTTGGGCTCAGGTCATGATCCCAAGATGGTGAGATCAAGACCCATGAGCCCCACATCAAGCAGGGAGCCTGCTGAAGAGATTCTCTCTCTCCCTCTCCTTCCTTCTCTGCTCTTCCCCCCACCCACACTCTCTCTTTCTCTCAAATAAGTAAACAAAATCTTAAAAAAATTCTTCCAACTTATCCTCAATTAAAAAATACTATTTTTTTTACAAATTTTATAATTGAGAGTGCAAGAAGAATACTAAAGAAAGCATATATAATCCCATACTCAGAATTGTTATCCTGTAGCATTTTGCATTATTTCTTGCATTTTAAAAACAAAATTTGACATAAAGCTAAATTATTTTTAACAACCTGCTTGCTCTCTTTTCAACACTCTCTTTAGAAGCAACAATTTTCATAAACTTAAAATTTTTCATAAATTAAAATATGCCTTGATACTTTCAATACATTCACATTGTAATAATTGTAAAACATCTATATAGTGTTTTCCACCATAAATAGTGTTGTTTTTCATGAATGTTTTATACAGATTGCATCAAACCATATGCACTAGTTAGTATCTTGAGTATTTCATTCAATATTGTTTTGATATATACTCATAAGCCATGTATATAATATATATAAGTATGCTATATACTCCATACTATAAACAAATAAATAAGAATATGCATGTATATGTAGATACACATTCATAGGTGTGTATGTATGTTTAGTTATTCAGTCAGTTCCTTTTAACTGAGTAATATTCTCTCTCACAAATTAACTATATTTAATATTCCATTACTCTTTTCATGGATAGTCAAGTTCCTTTGTTCATTCCTATTTTGTGGTTAAGGGAGCTAAGACTCTGTAAGATGGTTTATTAAAGACTAATCAGCTAGTCAAAGCAAAGCTAGGATTTAAATCCAATATGTCTGATTCCTAAGACCAGTGTGACTTACAACTACACCACAGTCCTTTTATCTCCTCAGGTAATCTTAAGTCATCCATTCAAGGCAACAATAATATAGACACATGCTAGGAATTTTAAAGTGAACTCTGCCTCTCCAGAATATATCACAGCTCTCATACTGTGAGAGTTGTTAAATAAACGAGATGAAGAAAAACAGGTAAAAAGATGAGAGGATTTTTAAGTGGCCAGGAATGTCTGATAGTCTCTCAAAAAATAACATGTATTAATACATATTTTAAAGCAGTAACATTATTTCTAAACAACCAAGTGTTAGATGACAGGCTAAGTTCTTTACAAGTATCATTGCTAAATAAAACAGGAATACCCAAAGAGAAATATATAGATGCTTGTCATTTATATATGAGAAACTAATGCTGAGGTCTACATAATTTGCCCACAACTACATGCTGAATAATGAAGAACTAGTTTCTTTTTTTTTTTTGTAATTTTATTTTTCCCCCCAGTGTTCCAATATTCATTGTTTATGCACCACACCCAGTGCTCCATGCAATATGTGCCCTCCTTAATACCCACCACCAGGCTCACCCAATACTCCACTCCCTCCCTCTAAAACCCTCAGTTTGAAACTAGATTCTAATCCTGCACCAAACTTTTGTGGTCCCAAACTTTTGGGGTCGCCCTTCTCCAGGCTCAGTGGCAAGGGATTAGAGTTAAGATTGTGACATCAGACCTCTGGCACAATTCTTTCTTCTGTAGTCTCATGACAGATAATAATGGGCTGGTAGTGTTGATGCTCAAAGCACTGCTTTATTTAGATAAAATCATCCATCTTTTTAAGACTCACTTAAATCACATCTTATTATCTCGTGTTTTCCCTAATAAAGAAGTAAATTTTTTTTACTTTAAAAATCAAAACGTCACAATCCATAGTTCACTAGGTTTTTGTGTTGATCGTACCTCATGAGCCTGTATTTCATTCTTAACCTGCAAATTATGAGTTTTAACCTCAAAATAAAAAGAGAAAAAAGAGTTTCAAGCATAAAATAGCTATTTGATAAATGGCTTGGGACCCAAAGTGTCCGGAATAGAGTTAAACCCTGGATAGTAATCACATTTTCACTCATAGGGATAAAGAACAGTTGTACATAGACACTGGAATAATCTCAAACTATACACCTTAATAAAATATCCAGCTAATAAAAGTCAGCTTTTGGACTAAAATAGGTGTTTTGCATTTAGCCCTTCACTTCACTGTGGCTTTAGAACCTCAGTTAAGAGGAGACTGATGATCTTTCATCAGGAATAGGTGATGTGTAGATCTCCTGAAGTCCCTTTGGATACCTGGTGATTCTCTGACGGCTGGTGTCTAATGACCTGGAAAATTAGAAAGGGATGGATATGCCAGTATCTTGGGACTGAAAGAGCTGCAGGCCAGAAAAGCAGAGAGACTGAAGCTTAAGGAACAACTGAGAAGACCTGAGCTGGCAGCCGGGGGTCATTTCCTAGACCTTCAAACAAGGCACAAAATTTAAAAAATGAAAACCAAAAGAGCCCTTCTGGCTTTCTTATTTTATAATATGACATTCAGTTTTAGTGCTAAAGCTTCAAAACAGCAACAAAGATTTAAAATAGAGGTGCTAGATTGGGGGATTCGGAGATTAGAAATTGTCACCAGAAAATCCCACTCTGTCTAGCAAATCCCACTAGTCCATGAGTCACAGAATACGCCCTATGCTGATTGCACAGTTTAGCTTACCCCTTGCTGGAAAAATGTACCTGGATTGTCTCTATAATTCATGTACTTGTTTAGTAGTCATTAGTTGAGGCTTGTCTGCTTGGCACTGTGTTAGACCCTGATGTGGTCAGGGGTGATGGCTAGATAGACACATACAAAGACACATAACCCACAACTGAGAGAGCACATGACAAGAGTTAGTTTGCTTCAAAGGTGCTCAAAAATGTAGAGTCACATTCTAAAATTCATCTAGAAGGAAATTAATGGGACTGCTTCAGCTTCATGTCATCCAGAGACTGGCAAAGATGAGTTGTATAAAGATAGTTAAAGGATGGAAGAGTAGAGGTTACCAATATCAGATATGCATTAGGAGCAACCATGGTTCCTACTGATAAGCACTTTTGCCATTGGAAAAAAAAAAAAAAAAAACACAATGGCCAGCACAGCCTCTATGGACCTTCTGTGGATTTTACCAAAGTTCTTTACCCCATAGTAATTGGCCTTTCAAGATGCCAGATATCTGTATCTTTCCTCACACCATCCTCACCCTTGCCTCCATCAGAGCCTAGAATCTGTAGCTAAGTAAGCCCAGACTTCTGTAGCTAAGTAAGTATAAAACACCAGCCTAGACTCTCCCAACTGATCCCCACTGCTGTGTGTACTCCTGGGCTTAGCTCCTCCAGCTATGTACTTGCACACAAGTGGCCTGACTCTCATCACCATTCTCTCTTCACCATACTTCCCTGTGCATAGTGGTGCAAAATTCTGCAGCCACAGAAGTGCATGCAGACAGGCAAGTACCCTATAGCTGCTTATCTTTGAGCTAGATCTTCCCATCTGTGCACCTGCACACTGTCAGGATGAACCAATCACTAGCCTCCAGTGTTGTACACACACTAATAGGGTCATCCTGCAGGCACAGGAGTACACACTGATAGCCAGGGCCCCAACAGTGGCAAATGGCATTGGATCTGGACCTGTCACCCCCATACTGATACCCATCACTGGCATCCACTGGCCTACACCCATGGAGAGATCCTAGAGTCACAGAAGTACATACCAACAACCAGGATCCCTAAAGCTGACGGCTGGCACCCACAGTAGGTCCAGGTCCTTGTTGCTGGCCCTGGTACCTAACTCGACACATGTATCCAAAACTGGTCCCTGTCCACTATACAGGCACCTCCTCCACAGCTGATTGTGTGCATACCATTAGCTCTGGCCAACATTGCTGCCTGTCCTGATCCCTAGACACTGGTCTTAGAGGTGACACTGAGAACCTCAACAGCCTCTGAAACCACTATGGCTCCTGTAGTGCTTGTCGGAGACCCCACAGTTGTTGATCATTGATGATGTGGAAGCTAACAGTTTGAGTCAGTGAGACATTATAGCCCCAGACCCAGAGCCACCACACACCCCTGTACATGGCACTCTGCACCACCAGAACCAGAGTCATAGCATGATCCAGCATGTCTTCATTTACAGATGAAGGTCTTTCCTTACTGAGGTCAGCCTATAAAGTCTATAAAAGCTAAATACTTTCTCAAATGTGCAAATATCACACACAAAGCTATAGGGATCACAAAGACAGGGAAACATAAACCTATAAAAGGAACACAGTAAACTTCTAATAACTAATCCTAAAGAAATGGAGACACATGAATTGCCCAAAAAAATTCTAAATAATTCTTCTAAAGATGCTCAGAGAGATACAAAAGAACATAGATAAACAAAGTAATGAAAAACTTTGGAAAAAAATATAAGAAGAAATGAGAAGTAACCAAGAAGTAGTTTTGAAGATGAGGAATACAATTATTGAACTGAAGAAATAAAAAAGCTACAATAGTAGACTTTAAGCAAAAGAAGGTATCAGTTACCTTAAAGACATGTCATTTGAAATTATCAAGTCAGAGGAGCCAAAAAGAAAGGTGAATGAAAAAGAAAGAAAGAAATAATCTATGTACTTATGGACCATCATGAAAAGAAATGAGCTATGCATCATTTGAGTCTTGGAAGGAGAATGTAGGGGAATTGGGGCAGAAAGCTTATTTAAAGAAATGATGACTGAGAACTTCCCAAACAGGTTCAGAGATTTGAACATCCAAGTTTATGAAGCAGTAGGTCATGTTATAATTTCAACCCAAAGTGATCTTCTCCAAGATTCGTTATGGTTAAAACTGTCTAAAGTCAACAACAGAGAGATAATTTTGAAAGCAGCAAGAGAAAAAACATCTCGTACAAGGGAACTAACATAACGCCACCAGCAGATTTCTCAGCAGAAACATTGCAAGTCCCAGGAGAAAATGGGATGGTATAATCAAAGTGCTGAGAAAAAGAAAAAATTACCAAGCAAAAATACTTCGCCTAGCAAAGTTGTTCTTCAAAAATGAAGGTGAAATACTTTCCTGGACAAACAAAAGCTGAGGAAGTCATTAGCACCATATGTACTGAAGGGCGTTCTTCAAGCTAAAACAAAAGGGCATTAATTAGAAATATAAAACTATATGAAAATGTACAACACACTGGTAAAGGTAAGTATATAGTGAGACTTAGAATTCCCTAATACTATAATATGGTGGTGTGTTAACCACTCAACTGTAGTATAAATGTTGAAGGACAAAATTATGAGCATTAACTATAACAAAACTGATTTGTTAATGGATACAAAATATAAAAAGATAAAGTTGTAACATCAAAACCAGAAAATAATGGGTGGGAGTAAGAGTACATTTTATATACAAAATAAGTTGTTACTATCTTAAAATAAACTACTATCAATAAGCTACTTAAAGTAAACTTCAGGATAACCACAAAACAAAAGCCAATAGTAGACACACACAAGATATAAAAAAAGAATCAAAATATACTATTATGGAAAATCATCAATTCACAGAGGAGGACAGCTAAAGAAGAAGAAAGGACCAAAGGAAATACAAAATAGCCAGAAATAATTGACAAGATGGCACTAGTTAAGTCCTTACCCAGCAATAATTACTTTGAATGTTAATGAATTAAATTCTCCAATCAAAAAACATGAAGTGATTGAATGGACAAAAAACAAAACAAAACAAAACAAAATAACCCTAGCCCAACCGTGTGTTGCCTACAAGAGACTCACTTCAGCTTCAAGGACACACACACAGGCACACATAAGTGATATGGTGGAAGAAGATATTCCATGCAATTGGAAATCAGAGGGAGATATATCAGTCAAAATAGACTTTAAGTCAAAAACTATCAAAAGGGTCGTCTAGGTGGTTCAGTCAGTTAACCATCTACCTTCAGCTCCAGTCGTGACCTCAGGGTCCTGGGATGGAGCCCCATGAGGATGGAGGAGGGGTCTGCTTCTCTTTCTCTCCCTCTGCCCCTCCCTCTTCTCATGTGTTTTCTCTCTCAAATAAATGAATAAAATCTTTATAAAAAATGTATCACAAAACAAAGAATCTCACTTTATAGAACAAAGGTGTCAGTTTATTAAAAGTATATGTAACTATTATAAATATATATCCACCCAATATCACAGCACCTAAATAAATAAAGCAAATACTGAAAGAGTAAGAGACAACAATACAATAATAGTAGGGAACTTCAAAACTGCTTTCATCAATGGTTAGATCACCCAGACAGAAAACCAGTAAGAAACATCGGTCTTGAAATACTCTTTACATCACATAGATTTAACAGATGTATACAGAACATTTTTATCCAACAGCAAGCAGAATACACATTGTTCTCAAGCATGCATGAACATTCTTTAGGATAGATGATGTGTTAAGCCTCAAAACAAGTTTAACAAATTTTTTAAAAAAATGAAATCAGCAAGTATTTTTTCCAGCTCCAATGGCATGAAACTAGGCATCAATAACAGGAGGAAATCTAGGAAGTTCACAAGTTTGTTCAAACAACAAACTCATGAAAACTGATGTGCAAATATGAAATCAAAATGGTCATTAAAAAAATCTTGAAACAAGTGAAAATAGAAACTGTACATACCAAAACATGACATGAAGCAGAAGGAGTGCTAAGGGAAGTATAAAGTGATAAAGGCATACATTTAAATAAAAAGTAAGATCTCTAAGCAACATAACTTTATACCTCAAGGAACATTAACAAGAACAAACTAAGCTGGAATTTAGCAGGTGGGTGGCATAAAGATTAGAATACAAATCATTTAAATAGAGACTAGAAAAGCAGTAGGAAAGATCAACAAAATTAGTTGGCTTTTTGAAAATATAAGCAAAATTAACTAACATTTACCTATACCCACTAAGAATAAAAGAGTATGGATTCAAATAAAGAAATGAAAGAGGAGACTTTGTACTACACAAATACAAAGGATTGTAAGAGAATACTACAGACAGTTATATGCCAACAAATTGAAAAATCTAGAAGAAATTGAAACATTTCTAGAAACATACAACCTACCAAGTCTGAACCAGGAAAAAGTACAAAATATGAACAGGCAATTAACATGGGATTGGGTCAGTAATCAAAAACCTCTCAACAAAGAAAAATCCATGACCAGATGGTTTCATGATAAATTCTACCAGACATTTAAAAAAGAGCTGGCCCCTCCTCCTCAAACTCTTCTAACTGGAGGAAACACTCCCAAACTTATTTTATGGTGCCAGAATTAGCCAGACACCGAAGCCAGTTAAGGGTAGCACAAGCAAAGAAAACCACAGGCCAGTATCCTTGATAAATACAGATGCAAGTATTCTCAGCAAGATACTAGCAACCAAATTCAGTATCACATTAAAGAATCATTTGCCATGATCAGGTAGGATTCATCCTTGGGATGCAATGATGGTTGAACATATGCAAATCAATAAATATGATGTACCACATCAATAGAATGAGAGACAAAAATCACGAGATCATCTCAATAGATGCAGGAAAAAACATTTGACAAAATATAGCAGATTTTCCTCATTAAAGAACTCTCAGTAAATTGGGTGTAGAAAGAACATACCTCAGTCTAAAAAAGGTCATTTGACAATAAATCTTATTGACAGCTAATGTTATCTTCAATGTTGAAAAGCTCAAAGCTTTTCCTTTAAGATCATGAAGAAAAGATCATGCCTACTCTCCCTATTACTATTCAACACAGTATTGGAAGTCCTATCCAGGTCATTGAGCAAGAAAAAGAAGTAAAGCCATCCCAATCAGAAAGGAAGAATTAAAACTGTCTCTGTTGATAGCATGGTCTTATAAATTAAAAATCCTAAAAGCTCTACTGAAAAGAGCAAACAAAACAAAAAGCCCTGCTGGAACTAATCAATGAATTCAGGTAAGTTGTAGGATACAAAATTAGCATCCATAAACCAGTTGGATTTCTATAACTAACAATTGACTGTATGAAAAAGAAATAAAGAAAATGATACCATTTACCATATAATTAAAAACAAAATCATAATTAAGAATAAATTTAACCAGGCAGGTGAAAGATACATTCACTGAAGACTATAAGGCATTGATGAAAGAAATTGAAGACACAAGTAAATGGAAAGATATCCTATGTTCATGGGTTGGAAGTTAATATTGTTAAAATGTCCACATTACCTAAAGTCAATGTGTAACATACAATGGTAAAAATATTATATTGGCAGCTGACTTATCCACAGAGACCTGGCAGGCCAGAAAGAGCTGGCATGATATTTTCAGAGCACTAAACGAGATAAACATGCAGCCAAGAATACTATATCCAGCTAGGCTATCATTGAAAATAGGAGGAGAGATTAAAAGCTTCCAGGACAAACAAAAACTGAAAGAATTTGCAAACATCAAACCAGCTCTACGGGAAATATTGAAAGGGTTCCTCTAAGCAAAGAGAGAGCCTACAAGTGGTAGATCAGAAAGGAACAGAGACCATATACAGTAACAGTCACCTTCCAGGCAATACAATGGCACTAAATTCATATCTCTCAATAGTTACCCTGAATGTTAATGGGCTAAATGCCCCTGTCAAAAGACACAGGGTATCAGAATGGATAAAAAAACAAAACCCATCTATATGTTGCCTCCAAGAAACTCATTTTAAGCCCGAAGACACCTCCAGATTTAAAGTGAGGGGGTGGAAAAGAATTTAGCATGCTAATGGACATCAGAAGAAAGCAGGAGTGGCAATACTTATATCAGATCAATTAGATTTTAAGCCAAAGACTATAATAAGAGATGAGGAAGGACACTATATCATACTCAAAGGGTCTGTCCAACAAGAAGATTTAACAATTTTAAATATCTATGCCCCCAACGTGGGAGCAGCCAACTATATAAACCAATTAATAACAAAATCAAAGAAACACATCAACAATAATACAATAATAGTAGGGGACTTTAACACTCCCCCCACTGAAATGGACACATCATCCAAGCAAAAGATCAGCAAGGAAATAAAGGCCTTAAACGACACATTGGACCAGATGGACATCACAGATATATTCAGAACATTTCATCCCTATCAAAATTCTGATGGCACTTTTCAGAGAAATAGAACAAATATTCTAAAATTCATCTGAAGCCACAAAATGTCGCAGATAACCAAAACATTCCTGAGAAGTGTGCAAAGCTGAAAGCATCACTCTTCCCGATTTCCAGCTACATTACAAAGCTATAGTAATCAGAACAGTATGGCACTGGCATAAAAATAGACATATAGACCCATTGAAGAATAAAGAGCCCAGGAAAAACCCTCAAATATACAGTCAAGTAATATTTGAAAAGGGAGCCGAAAACACTCAATGGGGGAAAGTTTAGTCTCTCCAATAAATGGTATTAGGAAATCTGAGTAATGAAATGCAGAAGAATGAAATTGGACCCCTACAATATACCACTCACAAAATTTAATTCAAATAAAGATTTTAATGTAATATATAATCCTGTAAAATTCCTAAAAGAAAACATAGGGGGAAATCCCCATGATATAGATCTTAGCAATGATTTTTTAGATGTGATATCAAAAGCGTAAGCAACAAAAGAAAAACAGGTTGTGAGATTACAAAAAACTAAAAAAGCTTTTGCATAGCAGAGAAAGCAGTAAAATGAAAAGGAAACCTGCAGAAGAGGATAAAGTATTTGTAAGGCATTTATTGATAAGTGGTTATTATCCAAAATATATAAGGAATTCATATGACAGCAAAAAACAATCCAATACTAAAAATAGGTAGAGTAACTGAAGAGACATTTTTCCAAAGAAGGTATTCAAATGGCCAATGGGTACATGAAAAGATGCTCAATATCAGTAGTCATCAGGGAAATAAAAAGCAAAATCATAATGAGATACCACCTCACACCTGCTGGAATGGGTATTATCAAGAAGATAAGAAATGACAAGTGCTGGAGGGGTTGAGAGAAAAAGAAACTCTTCAACCACTGTTGGAGGGAACAAAAATAGGTAAAGCCATCATGGAAAATAGTGTGGAGATTCCTCAAAAAGTTAAAAAGTTAAAAATAGAACTATCATATGATCCAACAATCCTACTTCTGGGAATCCAATGGAAATGAAATCAGAACCTCAGATATTTCTAGCATTACACACAATAACCAAGATATGGAAACAACCTATATTTCAGTTATTTACAATAAAATATTATTCAGCCATGAGAAAGAAGGAAACCCTGCTATTTGTGACAGCATGGATGGACCTTGAGGACATTATGCTAAATGAAAGGAATCAGACAGTGGAAGATACATACTCTATGATGTCACCTCAATGTGTGGAATCCAAAAACATCAAACTCATAGAAACAGAATGGTGGTTGCCAGGGGCTGAGGGATGGGGAAAAGGGAGAGATATTCATCAAAAGGTACAAACTTTCAGTTATGAAATGAATATATTCTGGGACTCTAAGGCAGAGTAGGATGGCTATAGTCTATGATACTGTATCACATATTGAACATTGCTATTTGAGTAGAGCTTTAATGTTCTCACCTTAACAACAAACAAAATGGTAATTATGTGAGGTCAAAGATGTGTTAACTAATCTTACAGCAGTAATCATTTTGCAATATATACATGTATCAAATCATCATATTGTACACCTTAAACTCACACAATGTTACATGTTAATTGTCTGAATAAATTTAGAAAAAATAGTTTTACAGGTGCTTAAGTTTATGGCCATATTTCTAAAATTTTCCTAAATTATTATTGTTAATAAGATGATATGACAAAAAATCAAATTGCAAAATGTTTGCTGGAGAACCTAGATGGTCATTTGCTTTATGAGAGAGCTCATATGAAGGATCTATAGAGTAACGTAGTTGACACAGAGTAATGAGTGGGTTGTTACCACCAAGGTCAAAATGAGACCCATTTTCTGGTTTCATTGTTCACAAAGTATCTGATGATGTCTTCTTCCCCACAAGTATGTCATGATTCTACATGTAGCTGATAGTCATACAGAAACAGCTGCCTCCCTCTGGAGATCACAGTACTCTGTACAATTTCTGGATTCTTCCACTTGCAATTTTCCACAGATGAAGCCACTTAATCTCTACATTCAGGCCCACCTGGGACCAATCCTGTTCCATTTAACAGGTCTGTGCCATTACCTTTATGGCTCAGAGTAAAGTCATGTTCATCTAATACTCCTTTCTTGAGATTTCTTCATCATTGAACTTGAATTTTAATAACTGGACTTTCAGAAATTCAGAAATGTCATCTAAAATATTCCTGATATTCTAGCTACAGTACTAGATTGCTCCTTTGTTTACTTGAGCTAGAAATTATGTTCATTCCAATAAGATTCACACTCCAGGGTCATCTGGGTGGCTCAGTAGGTTAAAGCCTCTATCTTCGGCTCAGGTCATGACCCCAGGGTCCTAGGATCGAGCCCCACATGCAGCTCTCTGCTCAGCAGGGAGCCTGATTCCACCACCTCTCTCTGCCTGCCTCTCTTTCTACTTGGGATCTCTGCCTGTCAAATAAATAAGTAAAATAAATAAGAAAATAAATAAATAAGTCAAATAAATAAATAAAACCTTAAAAAAAAAGAAGAAGATTCCATAGAGTGCTGGATTTCATATTTAACTTCAGTGCCCTGCAAACTGTCACTGCCACCAATTTCCAGGTTTCTTAGACCTTACCCAGTCTCCCTTGATGTAATACTGTATCCCTCTGTGCCAGGTATAGTTCTAAGAGCTTTGCACAAACTATATTGTTTTATCCATACAATAGCACTGTGAAATATGTACTATTACAATCAACATCACTTTTTTTTTTTTTTTTAACTGGAGGTACTGAGGCATGCAGAAGTTAATTAACTTGCTCAAGGTATCTAGCTTGCAGTTCTAGTAAGTGGCAGAGCCAGTGTTTTAGTCCAAGCAGTCTGGTCTTGGCCACCAACCTGCCTCACTCATTTGCCTGCAGAGGATGCTACTGAAGCTGCCTCTTGTGTCTGTGATGGAGATGACCCCCACCCCCAAGGGGCAGCCTAGTTCTTGATCCTCGGGACCCACCACATGCCTGCTCTGCTTCCTTCTGTCCTCTACTTCTGGTTCTTTTCCCATTTCCTACCTGCCTTAGTATCAGTCTGGGGTTTTTGTTGTGATCCCTTATGATCTCACGCATCTCCCTCCACATGTACAATGACTAGGTTTAGAGTATTTTCCCCACCTATGATCACACCAAATTGACCAAATCAGATTTTATGTAACGACCCATAAATTGTTGCAACTTTTCTCTGAACCTTTTCACTTGATCATATACCTTGATATTTCATGTATCTACCAACCATATTAACCATAGCAGCTGCTAATGACCTAATTAATACTTATTATTCAAAGCCGTATTTGCTGTGAAGGACATCAGTGCTTGTGGGAAACACATATACAAGGCAGGAATAAAAATTTAAAATACTAATGTGCAATGCCAATACATTTCAACTTTTCTTAGTTGTGTCACTGAGATAGTAAAGACACTAAAAAGTCAGAAATTAGTCATATTAAAATAGCTTGATGTCATCAGAAAAAGTTTTAGTAAGGGTGAGGTTTATTTGCTATTATTGTTTTTCAAACATGCAATACTTGTTTAGACCTTCTAGATTTAGACCTCCCTGCCTGTGTGAGCTACAGTCCATATTCTCCACCGCCAAACATTTAACATTTACTAGTTTGGAGTTGAATGATATTTGTAACACTCTTTATGCTAATGAAATCATTCCAGGATGATTTCAGATCATGACACCCATCGTGAGGAAACTATCATAGGATACCCACTAACCAATAGTTAAATATACCAAGATGGTCTGTTTAAAATATCCCAGTGAAAATATATCACCACTTATTTGGACTTTATGTGGAATCTAAGTGGCATTTTTAAATTTGCAATTTACATTTAGAAGGTACATTTCTTGGAAAGAAATAAAAAGTCAACTTGGGATGATTTGTTTTATTGGGATGAATAGTACTTCCACTGTCTGAAACTGCATTATTATTGATTAGTTTACATTAATATTGATTAGTATATACTCAGTTATTCTGTATTTCTACTCATTAGCAAGTAAGCTTGAGGAACATCTGTATTATTTCTAACTGTCCCCATAACCTAAAAAATGGACATAGGACAGAATAAGTACCCAATAGGTATTTGGTGAATTAAAAAATACTAAATTAATGAACATTTTAAAAACTAGATATTGCTTTCCATGTGTTTATTACACTTAAGAATAATAGACATTGGAAGTATTTATCCTAACAACTACAAAAATATCTCTCATCTTTCCTAGGATATAGGTATCTAGAAAGGTCATTCTCAGTTTTAACTTCAATCCCTTCCCACCAAAAAAAAAAAAAAAAAAAAGTGTCTGAATACAAAGAACACTTTCAAGTAATATGCTGTTATTATATCTGGCTGCCAGGTTTATTAATGGTGAATTCAAATCAACTACTAGGAATAATATGAGAAGAAAATTCATATTAAGAAATGTGTGAGTGGTGGTTGCAAGAAAACAGAAACCATAATCAAGTATTTATTCTTTTGTAATTTGGCTTCATTGCAGGGTACCTTAATTCGCAAAGGCTGGCATTAATTCCTTATACTCTTTCAAGAAATTACCATTTTTATTCTGTGCTTTGCCAAAGCTTCATGGGGGCTGATAACAGAAGCACGCTGCTGGAGGACTCTGATTACTTGGAAAACTATGTTGTCACCCCCACCTGTCTCCTTTGCACACATCCTCTACCACTGCTTCTGAGCACTGGCTTTCCATGGCAAAGATAACGTCACTTTTTAAGCCTTGGGATGGCCTCTTAGACAAATGCCTTCCATCACTCTTTACCAATAAAATCCAATTTCTTTGTCCTATTTTTAAACACCTGGAGTGGGAAAAATCTTATAATAGAAGAAGCTGTTCATTTATTACAGTATGTGGCTTTATACCCATCAATTTGTGTTTTTTTGATAACCATTTTCTGCCACATTCGTGCCTTAAAATATTAAAGACCAGGGTATCCACAGCCTGATTCTATGCTTTCTAGCTCTGGGAGGCTTGGCTCGAGGAAGGAGCAGAGGTTTACTGCCATATGCATTTCTATAGGTTGTGGATGACAGAGGAATTTTCCTCCCACAGAACAAATATGCCAAGAGTTTCACCAGACTGGCTTCTTCAGTTCTCTAGGTTTGGGACTGCAGAATTCATGGTGTAGAAAATAATCAGAATCAGATGTAGGAGAGCATGACAGGTAAAGAACATGGGCTCTGACATTCAGATAGCCTGGGTTCAAATCCTGACTTTACCATGTATTAGTCATGTGCCCAAGAGCAAATGACCTAACCTTTGTGCATCAGTTTGTTCATCCCCAAAATGGGAAATAAGATGTCTGCCACACAGGATTTCTGGAAGAAATAAATGAGATAATATCTCTCAGATATTATCTGAGAATAACAATTGACATATTGTCTTTAGTCTTTAGCAAGTAATTGTTGGGTATTTTCTTCTGTATTAATATCAGATAAGACTTATGCAGAAAATCCCACACATAATAAAAAGTTAGTTTGATGGTTCTTAACTGAATCTCAGTCCTACCTTTAATCTTAACGATGACATGTCCAGCCTTTGATACAGGATGTAGGCAGTTTTTCTCTCGGATAGTAGAGAGGGGATAGAAACAGTTTGGATATTGGAAGTAAGCAAAGGATGTGATGTGTTTTAAATGTGAGTAGCGTTCCAATTGAATTTTTTTTAATTTTTTCAATTTATTTATTTTCAGAAAAACAGTATTCATTATTTTTTCAGCACATCCAGTGCTCCATGCAATCCGTGCCCTCTATAATACCCACCACCTGGTTCCCGCAACCTCCCACCCCCGCCACTTCAAACCCCTCAGATTGTTTTTCAGAGTCCATAGTCTCTCGTGATTCACCTCCCTTTCCAATTTACCCCAACTCCCTTCTCCTCTCTAACACCCCTTGTCCTCCATGATATTTGTTATGCTCCACAAATAAGTGAAACCATATGATAATTGACTCTCTCTGCTTGACTTATTTCACTCAGCATAATCTCTTCCAGTCCCGTCCATGTTGCTACAAAAGTTGGGTATTCATCCTTTCTGATGGAGGCATAATACTCCATAGCGTATATGGACCACATCTTCCTTATCCATTCATCCGTTGAAGGGCATCTTGGTTCTTTCCATAGTTTGGCGACTGTGGCCATTGCTGCTATAAACATTGGGGTACAGATGGCCCTTCTTTTCACGACATCTGTATCCTTGGGGTAAATACCCGGGAGTGCAATTGCAGGGTCATAGAGTAGCTCTATTTTTAATTTCTTGAGGAATCTCCACACTGTTCTCCAAAGAGGCTGCACCAACGTGCATTCCCACCAACAGTGTAAGAGGGTTCCCCTTTCTCCACATCCTCTCCAACACATGTTGTTTCCTGTTTTGTTAATTTTGGCCATTCTAACTGGTGTAAGGTGATATCTCAATGTGGTATTTTTTTTAATTTTTAATTTTTTATAAACATATATTTTTATCCCCAGGGGTACAGGTCCATGTATCGCCAGGTCCACATACCGCACAGTACTCACCAAAGCACACACACCCCCCAATGTCCATAACCCCACCCCCCTTCTCCCAACCCCCCTCCCCACAGCAACCCTGTTTGTTTTGTGAGATTAAGAGTCACTTATGGTTTGTATCCCTCCCAATCCCACCTAGATGTTTATCAACAGATGAATGGATAAAGAAGATGTGGTATATGTACACAATGGAATACTATACAGCCATCAAAAGAAATGAAATCTTGCCATTGGCGACAACATGGATGGAACTAGAGCATATCATGCTTAGTGAAATAATTCAAGCAGAGAAAGACAACTATTATATGATCTCCCTGATATGAGGAAGTGGTGATGCAACATGGGGTCTTAAGTGGGTAGGAGAAGAATAAATGAATCAATGTGGTTTTAATTTGAATCTCCCCGAGGGCTAATGATGATGAACATTTTTTCATGTGTCTGAGCCATTTGTATGTCTTGATTGAGGAAGTGTCTGTTCATATCTTTTGCCTGTTTTGTGTGTGTTGAGTTTGAGGAGTTCATTATAGATCCTGGATATCAACCTTTTGACTGTACTGTCATTTGCAAATATCTTCTCCCATTCCGTGGGTTGCCTCTTTGTTTTTTTCACTGTTTCCTTTGCTGTGCAGAAGCTTTTGATTTTGATGAAGTCCCAAAAGTTTATTTTCGCTTTTGTTTCCTTTGCCTTTGGAGACATATCTTGAAAGAAGTTGCTATGGCTGATATCGAAGAGATTACCACCTATGTTTTCCTCTAGGATTCTGATGGATTCCTGTCTCATGTTGAGGTCTTTTATCCATTTTGAGTTTATCTTTGTGTACGGTGTAAGAGAATGGTCGAGTTTCATTCTTCTACATATAGCTGTCCGATTTTCCCAGCACCATTTATTGAAGAGACTTTTTTTTTCCACTGTATATTTTTTCCTGTTTTGTTGAAGATTAATTGACCATAGAGTTGATGGTCCATATCTGGGCTCTCTACTCTGTTCCACTGGTCTATGTGTCTGTTTTTATGCCAGTACCATGCTGTCTTGGTGATTACAGCTTTGTAATAAAGCTTGAAATCAGGTAACGTGATGCCCCCAGCTTTATTTTTGTTTTTCAACATTTCCTTAGCGATTCGGGGTCTCTTCTGATTCCATACAAATTTTAGGATTATTTGCTCCAGCTCTTTGAAGAATACTGGTGGAATTTTGATCGGAATGGCATTAAAAGTATATATTGCTCTAGGCAGTATAGACATTTTAACAGTGTTTATTCTTCTGATCCAAGGGCATGGAATGGTCTTCCATCTATTTGTGTCTTCTTCAATTTCTTTCATGAGTGTTCTGTAGTTCCTCGAGAACAGATCCTTTACCTCTTTGGTTAGGTTTATTCCCAGGTATCTTATGGTTCTTGGTGCTATAGTAAATGGAATTGATTCTCTAATTTCCCTTTCTGTATTTTCATTGTTAGTGTATAAGAAAGCCACTGATTTCTGCACATTGACTTTATATCCTGCCACGTTGCTGAATTGCTGTATGAGTTCTAGTAGTTTGGGGGTGGAGTCTTTTGGGTTTTCCATATAAAGAATCATGTCATCTGTGAAGACAAAGAGTTTGACTTCTTCATTACCAATTTGGATACCTTTTATTTCTCTTTGTTGTCTGATTGCTGTTGCTAGGATTTCTAATACTATGGAGCTCAATCACAAGGAAAAGTTCAGAAGGAACTCAAACACCTGGAAGCTAAAGACCACCTTGCTTAAGAATGCTTGGATTAACCAGGAGATCAAAGAAGAACTGAAACAATTCATGGAAACCAATGAGAATGAAGACACTTTGGTCCAAAACCTATGGGATACAGCAAAGGCAGTCCTAAGGGGAAAATACATAGCCATCCAAGCCTCCCTCAAAAAAATTAAAAAATCCAGAACACACTAGCTGTCTCTACACCTTAAAGAACTGGAGAATCAACAACAAATCAAACCAACTCCACACATAAGAAGGGAAATCATCAAGATAAGAGCTGGGATCAATGAGGTAGAAACCAGAGATACAGTAGAACGTATCAATGAAACTAGAAGCTGGTTTTTTGAAAGAATCAATAAGATTGATAAACCATTGGCCACACTAATCCAAATTCATAAAATTATGAATGAAAAGGGAGAGATCACAACTAACACCAAGGAAGTAGAAACAATCATCAGAAGTTATTATCAAGTTATATGCCAATAAGCTTAGCAACCTAGATGAAATGGATGCATTCCTGGAAATATATAAACTACCAAAATTGAACCAGGAAGAAATCAACAACCTGAATAGACTGTTGATTTCTTCCTGGTTCAATAATAAAGAGATTGAAGCAGTGATCAAAAACCTCCCAAAAAACAAGAGCCCAGGACCTGATGGATTTCCTGAGGAATTCTACCAAACCTTCAAAGAAGAAATAACAACTATTCTCCTAAAGCTGTTTCAAAAAATTGAAGCAGAAGGAAAACTTCCAGACTCTTTCTATGAAGCCAGCATTACCCTGATCCCCAAACCAGGCAAAGACCCTACCAAACTGGAGAATTTTAGACCAATATCACTGATGAATATGGATGCTAAGATTCTCAACAAGATCCTAGCCAACAGGATCCAACAGCACATTAAAAAAGATTATCCACCATGATCAGGTGGGATTCATCCCTGGGCTACAAGGATGGTTCAACATTCGCAAATCAATCAACGTGATTCAACAAATTAATATGAGAAGAGAGAGGAACCACATGGTCCTCTCAACTGATGCAGAAAAGGCATCCAGCATCTGTTCCTGATTAAAACACTTCAAAGTATAGGGATAGAGGGAGCATTCCTGAACCTCATCAAATCTATCTATGAAAGACCCACAGCAAATATCATCCTCAGTGGGAAAAAGCTTGCAGCCTTCCTGTTGAGATCAGGAACAAGACAAGGATGCCCACTTTCACCACTCTTGTCCAATTGAATTTTTACCATAATTACTTTAAAATAATATTTGATGCACAACCAGTATTAATTTTATGGGGGTGATTTGTATTTCCATCCAGATAGGATTTATGATGGGCTAAAGTACAATTATTCCCATACATGGGTAACATCTGCATATTTTATTTTTTAAATGTTTAATGTAGAGGTTTTAAATTATTATATTCTTCCTGACACTTTGAGTATAATATATCCACCAATAAATGCAGAAAATAGGCTCTGTTTTTGATTCAAGTCTTTTTATTTAGTAAGTTCTTTTCATTTGTAATCTCCCAAATCTTATTTATCTCTCAGAAATACAATATTTTGTCTAGTAATGCAAACATACGTAGTTAGATCATAAGAATGAACAAGACTATCAAATATAGCTAACATGCCTACTTTTGATTCAATAATGAATTGAAAGATTGGATGTTTTCAAACTGTGTTTTACTGAAGAATATCTCCAGGGACCTCTAGAAAGAGAAACTCTTCACTGCATCAGCAGCTCTTGACCTTATTTTCGTGTTTTAGTTTTGTTACTGCCATTGGCAGGGTTAACAGCTGGAAAAATGAAAACCAACAAGGAATGAGTGGAAGTGGGACTTATATATGGAGAGGCCACTATAGTGAAAGTCAAGAAGTTCAGGTTTTTGTCTTAACACCCCAGTAATACCAGCTAACATTTATTGAGTACACAACAGGAACGAGGCAAGCCCTATTTATTCATTATCTCATTTAACTGAAGCAGTTTGACTCTGAAGTAATCCCTCGGGCAAAGTGACTAGGGCCAAGCCTAGGGCAGACTCATCGGGTCTGAACACACAATGTTCCACTTGGATAATTACATGAGAGCCCCCTTACTAGGCATGATAACATCCAAAGCCATCCTATTTTGGAGGACAGATATTTTTCTTTAGAGACATTTTAGAGTTCAGTAAGAACAGGCTTTGCAGTGATCCATTTAAGGTTATCATTTAAGGCTTACTGGATGGATTAATAAGAGTTTCTTTGTGTGCTATAACATCCTTCAGGCCAATGGAAGGGGGAAAAATGGTGAACAAATGACAGATAATGGAAAGCAGAATGTGGCCACCTGGCCTTGAGGAGAAGGAAGCTGGAAGTTGTAACCATGGAGTGGATTCCTCCCTGTGTCCAGAGAAAACCCAGAGGTAGTGACCCAACCACCCAAGTGAAAGCCATAGCTAAAGATTTGGGCAACATAACCATCGAGTCCCATTTGGGACCACCAATTAATACCCGGGTAGCGTGACTGGTCAGAGCCAAACCAGTCACTATACTTTAATAAGATAGAGTAACTATATGGTTCCAATGATATCCATCCCATACTTCTGGAACAATTGAATTAGTTGTTTGGAGTGATTTTTCTTTTCCTAACATAGGATATCTGGGTATTCCCAGAAATGTTCATAACCTAGGATAATCCCCCCAAATGGTCCCAAACATGATAATAACCACCCATGGCTCTGGTGGTGTTGTTTCTAAGTCAGTAGTTAGGTGAGGTGCCTGTTTATTTTAATTGACAGAAAAAAATTGACCGTGTTTTTGATAGTGTGTGCCACAGACCATTTTTCTGACTCAATATTGATAAGGGTAGATGAATCAAGAGTACCTGTCCTAGCTTTTTCTTTATTTAGGTACTGCTTTAGGAGCTTTCTGTTCTCTCCATGGTGTGGCGCTACCCCCCCACCCCATGGCAATCTGAGAAATCGGAGAAGGGCAACTGTCCAATACCCAACAGGTGGATTGATTTCCTTGTTGGGTACACTAATGGGCCCACTGTAGAAAGGTATATCCATCAGGTGCCCATCCCATGACCAGACACCATAGGAACAGCAGAAGGTGAATGTGGAAGCACAGGTGTTTTGTAGAACCTTATTTAGGGAAGTCTTCCCCTTCTGTAAGAATTGTACCTGTAGCCCAACCTTAGATGTTAATGTGGCTGCAGCATTAGAAATTTGAACAGGTTGTGTGGTACCACACATACATGATGGCCAGGGAGGCAGTGCTGTCATTTGTGAGGAGTTGGGCTGGGTGTGGGTTATACCAGACCAGGACCTCAACTTTCTCCCCTCTCTCAATGGTGAATGTTCCACTTCAGATATATTGCATTTCAGCAGGTTCAGCTTGTAGCAAGACAAAAAGATCCCAGTAGTTATGGACTAGTTCTCTCCCACTAGGGGGTGTGAAGTAACTCCCCCATCCCGGTGAAACATCTCACTGCAAATTCCAGTAGGTAACTCCTTTCTAGGGGCTTGGTGTTCTTAGCAGCCTGGAATGTTTCTCCATGGTGAGAGTTGGGGCAATACCCGTTTCTGTGCCTTCTTTTTCTTTACAGTATCGGGGGCCTTTGCAGGGTCCCCGGGCTAGAATATAGGGCACCTGGCTTGATATTCAAATGTGTTAAAGCCGGGGACAGTAATTTAGTCCACCCAGCCAAGGTGATTTTACTTGTTGGTAATTTAGTATAATTTAATATTCCATTCTTCTTTCTACCAGTGCTGCTGCTTAAGGGTTATAGAGAAGATGGAAGCTCCATTTAATGTCATGTTATTTTATCCAATCTTGGCGCATTGTGAGCTTTGAAATGTAGCCCCTGGTCACTGTCTATGTGATGAGGGTTTCCATACATGGTATTTACCTTCTCTAATCCCCTTATGGTGGCAGCCTGTTTTGCTCAGCAACTAGCAAAACAAGGGTTAGGCCAGATGCAGTGTCCACACTAACTAGGGCACGTTTAGAACTCTCATTCAAAGGGAGGGGAACAATGTAATCAATTTGCTAATCTTTTTTTTTTTTTTTTTCAGTTTTTTTTTTTTTTTTTTTAATTTTTTATTTTTTATAAACATATATTTTTATCCCCAGGGGTACAGGTCTGTGAATCACCAGGTTTACACACTTCACAGCACTCACCAAATCACATACCCTCCCCAATGTCCATAATCCCACCCCCTTCTCCCAAACCCCCTCCCCCCGGCAACCCTCAGTTTGTTTTGTGAGATTAAGAGTCACTTATGGTTTGTCTCCCTCCCAATCCCATCTTGTTTCATTTATTCTTCTACCCACTTAAGCCTCCATGTTGCATCACCACTTCCTCATATCAGGGAGATCATATGATAGTTGTCTTTCTCTGCTTGACTTATTTCGCTAAGCATGATACGCTCTAGTTCCATCCATGTTGTTGCAAATGGCAAGATTTCATTTCTTTTGATGGCTGCATAGTATTCCATTGTGTATATATACCACATCTTCTTGATCCATTCATCTGTTGATGGACATCTAGGTTCTTTCCATAGTTTGGCTATTGTGGACATTGCTGCTATAAACATTCGGGTGCATGTGTCCCTTTGGATCACTACATTTGTATCTTTAGGGTAAATACCCAATAGTGCAATTGCTGGGTCATAGGGCAGTTCTATTTTCAACATTTTGAGGAACCTCCATGCTGTTTTCCAGAGTGGCTGCACCAGCTTGCATTCCCACCAACAGTGTAGGAGGGTTCCCCTTTCTCCGCATCCTCGCCAGCATCTGTCATTTCCTGACTTGTTGATTTTAGCCATTCTGACTGGTGTGAGGTGATATCTCATTGTGGTTTTGATTTGTATTTCCCTGATGCCGAGTGATATGGAGCACTTTTTCATGTGTCTGTTGGCCATCTGGATGTCTTCTTTGCAGAAATGTCTGTTCATGTCTTCTGCCCATTTCTTGATTGGATTATTTGTTCTTTGGGTGTTGAGTTTGCTAAGTTCTTTATAGATTCTGGACACTAGTCCTTTATCTGATATGTCGTTTTGCAATATATCTTCTCCCATTCTGTCAGTTGTCTTTTGATTTTGTTAACTGTTTCCTTTGCTGTGCAAAAGCTTTTGATCTTGATGAAATCCCAATAGTTCATTTTTGCCCTTGCTTCCCTTGCCTTTTGCGTTGTTCCTAGGAAGATGTTGCTGCGGCAGAGGTTGAAGAGGTTGCTGCCCGTGTTCTCCTCAAGGATTTTGATGGATTCCTTTCGTACATTGAGGTCCTTCATCCATTTTGAGTCTATTTTTTGTGTGTGGTGTAAGGAAATGGTCCAATTTCATTTTTCTGCATGTGGCTGTCCAATTTTCCCAGCACCATTTATTGAAAAGGCTGTCTTTTTTCCATTGGACATTCTTTCCTGCTTTGTCGAAGATTAGTTGACCATAGATTTGAGGGTCTATTTCTGGGCTCTCTATTCTGTTCCATTGATCTATGTGTCTGTTTTTGTGCCAGTACCATGCTGTCTTGATGATGACAGCTTTGTAATAGAGCTTGAAGTCCGGAATTGTGATGCCACCCAACGTTGGCTTTCTTTTTCAATATCCCTTTGGCTATTCGAGGTCTTTTCTGGTTCCATATGAATTTTAGAATTATTTGTTCCATTTCTTTGAAAAAGATGGATGGTACTTTGATAGGAATTGCATTAAATGTGTAGATTGCTTTAGGTAGCATAGACATTTTCACAATATTTATTCTTCCAATCCAGGAGCATGGAACATTTTTCCATTTCTTTGTGTCTTCCTCAATTTCTTTCATGAGTACTTTATAGTTTTCTGAGTATAGATTCTGTGTCTCTTTGGTTAGGTTTATTCCTAGGTATCTTATGGTTTTGGATGCAATTGTAAATGGGATTGACTCCTTAATATCTCTTTCTTCTGTCTTGCTGTTGGTGTAGAGAAATGCAACTGATTTCTGTGCATTGATTTTATATCCTGACACTTTACTGAATTCCTGTATAAGTTCTAGCAGTTTTGGAGTGGAGTCTTTTGGGTTTTCCACATATAGTATCATATCATCTGCGAAGAGTGATAATTTGACTTCTTCTTTGCCGATTTGGATGCCTTTAATTTCCTTTTGTTGTCTGATTGCTGAGGCTAGGACCTCTAGTACAATGTTGAATAGCAGTGGTGATAATGGACATCCCTGCCGTGTTCCTGACCTTAGCGGAAAAGCTTTCAGTTTTTCTCCATTGAGAATGATATTTGCGGTGGGTTTTTCATAGATGGCTTTGATGATATTGAAGTATGTGCCCTCTATCCCTACACTTTGAAGAGTTTTGATCAGGAAGGGATGTTGTACTTTGTCAAATGCTTTTTCAGCATCTATTGAGAGTATCATATGGTTCTTGTTCTTACTTTTATTGATGTGTTGTATCACATTGACTGATTTGCGGATGTTGAACCAACCTTGCAGCCCTGGAATAAATCCCACTTGGTCGTGGTGAATAATCTTTTTAATGTACTGTTGAATCCTATTGGCTAGTATTTTGTTGAGTATTTTCGCATCTGTGTTCATCAAGGATATCGGTCTATAGCTGTCTTTTTTGGTGGGATCCTTGTCTGGTTTTGGGATCAAGGTGATGCTGGCCTCATAAAATGAGTTTGGAAGTTTTCCTTCCATTTCTATTTTTTGGAACAGTTTCAGGAGAATAGGAATTAGTTCTTCTTTAAATGTTTGGTAGAATTCCCCCGGGAAGCCGTCTGGCCCTGGGCTTTTGTTTGTTTGGAGATTTTTAATGACTGTTTCAATCTCCTTACTGGTTATGGGTCTGTTCAGGCTTTCTATTTCTTCCTGGTTCAGTTGTGGTAGTTTATATGTTTCTAGGAATGCATCCATTTCTTCCAGATTGTCAAATTTATTGCCGTAGAGTTGCTCATAGTATGTTCTTATAATAGTTTGTATTTCTTAGTGTTAGTTGTGATCTCTCCTCTTTCATTCATGATTTTATTTATTTGGGTCCTTTCTCTTTTCTTTTTGATAAGTCGGGCCAGGGGTTTATCAATTTTATTAATTCTTTCAAAGAACCAGCTCCTAGTTTCGTTGATTTGTTCTATTGTTTTTTGGTTTCTATTTCATTGATTTCTGCTCTGATCTTTATGATTTCTCTTCTCCTGCTGGGCTTAGGGTTTCTTTGTTTGTTCTTTCTCCAGCTCCTTTAGGTGTAGGGTTAGGTTGTGTACCTGAGACCTTTCTTGTTTCTTGAGAAAGGCTTGTACCGCTATATATTTTCCTCTCAGGACTGCCTTTGTTGTGTCCCACAGATTTTGAACCGTTGTGTTTTCATTATCATTTGTTTCCATGATTTTTTTCAATTCTTCTTTAATTTCCCGGTTGACCCATTCATTCTTTAGAAGGATACTGTTTAGTCTCCATGTATTTGGGTTCTTTCCAAACTTCTTTTTGTGGTTGAGTTCTAGCTTTAGAGCATTGTGGTCTGAAAATATGCAGGGAATGATCCCAATCTTTTGATACCGGTTGAGTCCTGATTTAGGACCGAGGATGTGATCTATTCTGGAGAATGTTCCATGTGCACTAGAGAAGAATGTGTATTCTGTTGCTTTGGGATGAAATATTCTGAATATATCTGTGATGTCCATCTGGTCCAGTGTGTCATTTAAGGCCTTTATATCCTTGCTGATCTTTTGCTTGGATGACCTGTCCATTTCAGTGAGGGGAGTGTTAAAGTCCCCTACTATCATTGTATTATTGTTGATGTGTTTCTTTGATTTTGTTATTAATTGGTTTATATAGTTGGCTGCTCCCACATTGGGGGCATAGATATTTAAAATTGTTAAATCTTCTTGTTGGACAGACCCTTTGAGTATGATATAGTGTCCTTCCTCATCTCTTATTATAGTCTTTGGCTTAAAATCTAATTGATCTGATATAAGGATTGCCACTCCTGCTTTCTTCTGATGTCCATTAGCATGGTAAATTCTTTTCCACCCCCTCACTTTAAATCTGGAGGTGTCTTCGGGCTTAAAATGTGTTTCTTGGAGGCAACATATAGATGGGTTTTGTTTTTTTATCCATTCTGATACCCTGTGTCTTTTGACAGGGGCATTTAGCCCATTCACATTCAGGGTAACTATTGAGAGATATGAATTTAGTGCCATTGTATTGCCTGTAAGGTGACTGTTACTGTATATGGTCTCTGTTCCTTTCTGATCTACCACTTGTAGGCTCTCTCTTTGCTTAGAGGACCCCTTTCAAGATTTCCTGTAGAGCTGGTTTGGTATTTGCAAATTCTTTCAGTTGTTGTTTGTCCTGGAAGCTTTTAATCTCTCGTTCTATTTTCAATGATAGCCTAGCTGGATATAGTATTCTTGGCTGCATGTTTTTCTCGTTTAGTGCTCTGAAAATATCATGCCAGCTCTTTCTGGCCTGCCAGGTCTCTGTGGATAAGTCAGCTGCCAATCTAATATTTTTACCATTGTATGTTACAGACTTCTTTTCCCGGGCTGCTTTCAGGATTTTCTCTTTGTCATTGAGACTTGTAAATTTTACTATTAGGTGACGGGGTGTGGGCCTATTCTTATTGATTTTGAGGGGCATTCTCTGAACCTCCTGAATTTTGATGCTCGTTCCCTTTGCCATATTGGGGAAATTATCCCCAATAATTCTCTCCAGTATACCTTCTGCTCCCCTCTCACTTTCTTCTTCTTCTGGAATCCCAATTATTCTAATGTTGTTTCGTCTTATGGTGTCACTTATCTCTCGAATTCTCCCCTCGTGGTCCAGTAGCTGTTTGTCCCTCTTTTGATCAGCTTCTTTATTCTCTGTCATTTGGTCTTCTATATCACTAATTCTTTCTTCTGCCTCATTTATCCTAGCAGTGAGAGCCTCCATTTTTGATTGCACCTCATTAATAGCTTTTTTGATTTCACCTTGGTTAGATTTTAGTTCTTTTATTTCTCCAGAAAGGGCTTTTATATCTCTCGAGAGGGTTTCTCTAATATCTTCCATGCCTTTTTCGAGCCCGGCTAGAACCTTGAGAATTGTCATTCTGAACTCTAGATCTGACATATTACCGATGTCTGTATTGATTAGGTCCCTAGCCTTCGGTACTGCCTCTTGTTCTTTTTTTTGTGTTGAATTTTTACGTCTTGTCATTTTGTCCAGATAAGAGTAAATGAAGGGGCAAGTAAAATACTAAAAGGGTGGCAACAACCCCAGGAAAATATGCTTTAACCAAATTAGAAGAGATCCAAAATCGTGAGTGGGGAGAAAGGGGATAAAAAAGAGGTTCAAAAAGGAGAGAGGAGAAGAAAAAAAAAAAAAAAAAGAAAAGAAAAGAAAAGAATTTTAAAAAAAGAAAACACCTAAGAAAAATGTAAAAAAAATATATATATATATATATATTAGATAAACTAGTAAAAAATCGTTAAAAAAGAAAAAGGTAACAGTTAAAAAAAAAAAAAATTTTACCCGAAGGCGAGAAAAAAAAAAAAAATGAAAAAGAAAAAATTAAATTAACTGCAAGACTAAAAAAAATCACAGGAAAAAAGCCATGAGTTCCGTGCTTGGCTTTCTCCTCCTCTGGAATTCTGCTGCTCTCCTTGGTATTGAAACCGCACTCCTTGGTAGGTCAACTTGGTCTCCGCTGGATTTCTTGTTGATCTTCTGGGGGAGGGGCCTGTTGTAGTGATTCTCAAGTGTCTTTGCCCCAGGCGGAATTACACCGCCCTTACCCGGGGCCGGGGTGAGTAATCCGCTCGGGTTTGCTTTCAGGAGCTTTTGTTCCCTGAGCGCTTTCCGTAGAGTTCCAGAGGACGGGAATACAAATGGCGGCCTCCTGGTCTCCGGCCTGGAGGAGCCGAGAGCCCAGGGCCCCACTCCTCAGTGCGCCCTCAGAGAACAGCGCCCAGTTACTCCCGTCTGCCTGACCTCCGGCCGCGCTCCGAGCTCACTGAGCCTGCGACCGGTTCAAGGTAACACCGAGCTGCGAGCTTACTGTTCAGCTCTGTCTCTGTAGCCGGCTTTCCCGTTCCAATACCCGCAAGCTCTGCGACACTCAGACACCCCCGATCCTTCTGTGACCCTGCGGGACCTGAGGCCACGCTGACCCCGCGTGGGCTTCGCCCCGGTTTAGCCTCTGGAGCGATGTCCCTCAGCGGAACAGACTTTTAAAAGTCCTGATTTTGTGCGCGGTTGCTCCACCGCTTGCCGGGAGCCGGCCCCTCCCCCCGGGGTCTATCTTCCCGTCGCTTTGGATTCACTTCTCCGCTGGTCCTACCTTTCAGAAAGTGGTTGATTTTCTGTTTCCAGAATTGCTGTTCTTCTTCTCTTCGATCTGCCGATGGATTTTCAGGTGTTTGCAATCTTTAGATAAGCTATCTAGCTGATCTCCGGCTAGCTGAAGCAGTCTCAGCTTGCTACTTCTCCGCCATCTTGACTCCTCTCTATCTCAATTTGCTAATCTTTTAGCAGTTGGGAACTTAGGTGGATGGAACCAAACTCCTCTGGTAGTTGCCTTAGGCATTGTTTGCAACACTCAATTTGCTGTTACGGCATTGACCAAGTCACTGCATTTCAAAGGCAATCCAGGATCCCTGGCAAAACACCATCCCACTACAGTCGGCCACTCTTGCTGTGCACCCAATCCGCTCTGTGTACTGAAGGGTCAATTGCTCTGGCTTATACCAGAGCTAAGACATCAGCTTTCTGATAGCCAAGGGATGTCAGCCTCTTTATGAGCCAGGATATGCAAGACAATGTGGATCGCCTCAGTCTCTTGCAGGTGAACCAAATGTCACTCCATATATCCTGACCTGACAAAGGCTTATTTATGATCATCTACCCCTCAGCATCCCATCTTCTAAGCTATGGGTTTAATCTCTTTAGAATAACCCAATTGTCAGGGCAAAGTGTTAATGGCTAGGGCTCATGGGTGATCCCCAGCCAAATCACTCTGAGTTCAGCCCACTGGCTGCTGTGGTTTGCTCCCATTTTGAGGCATCTGTATGCCAAACGTTAGTGGGAATTTCTTCCATTCCTTCTGTACAGGCCACAGCAGCTGCCACAAGAATAGTGATCTACATATTTGGAGCATCTAAAGATGTAGACATTTATTTCTACACATTTCTAAACATAGTGGGCTCATGGACAAGGTGTTCCTTTGCTGTGTACAGGCATGTCACTTAGTCAAAGTGGGAGTTTAAGCCATGGCAGAGGTAGGTCAGTATGAGAATATATTCTCAACCCATCCCTTGAGAGGAAAGAAGGTTCATACAATGATGTGTTGTCCTTTCATGAGAGGATCAACCTGGTGTGTACACTACTAGGAGCTGTTGCTCTACAGGGGCATGTCGGGTTGTTGCCTACTTCCAGAGCTGAGACCAGATTCCTGGAGGTATATTCCTTCTCTTCTCTCTGCCACAGTGTCCATCGCATACATCACAGATATGTCCAGCTGAAATGATAGCTCTGCTTGGGAGATGCCCACAGCTTTAATAATCTTCACTAGTCATTCTGCCTTCTCAAAGACAGCTTGCTGCTCTGATGCCCAGTCCCACATATGCCCTGTCTTTACCAGGTGGTCTAAGGGACAGTGTCATTGTGCCAGGAATAGAATTAAAGTGTTCCCAAATCCCCAAATCCCTACAAAGCCTTCACCTCTTTTATGCTCTTATATCAGTCACAACTTTGGTGATACTGCACATCTCACCCAACCAAATGACTCCAAAAACTTCATAGCAGTACCTGGATCTGGAATATTCTGTAGGTTCACTGTCCATTCTCTCTCTCACAGACATTCTTGCAAAGTCTGCAGATTGTGCTGCAACAGAGACAAGTCCCAACCACACCATGGTATATTCGTGGGACCACAACTGAGGTATCTAAGATAGTGGCAGTATTGGGCAGAGGCACCTGGATGGGGCCACTGCTCTGTTCAATTCTCTATCGTCCAAGGTCACCCACCATGAGCCATTGGCTTTATTACAAGCCATACCAGGCTATTGAAAGCACTAGGGGCAAAGCATACAATACCGTGGATAGTTTCCTCCTTATGCCCTACTCCCAGGCAGTTTATTTCTTCAGTTATCACTATTTGCAGGGGTAGCAGGCTTACTGGTTCCCAGTTGGTGTTTCCAGTCAGCACTGGCTTGATTAGTTTAACTTGGAGGCAGAATTTCCAATTAGGTGTTTGCAGAGTTTGATCTTGTAGGTTATCAGTGCCTGATATTGGAGAGATAAAAGCCTCACTATGTTGTACACCTGAAATTAATATAATGTTGTTTTTCAACTATACTTCAGTTAAAAAAAGAAAATCATTTGGTGGGGTGATGCCCAATTTGCAATATCAAAGGGACTTTCTGAATACAGCCATTTGACCTCAGTAACCAATGGATGGTACTGAGGAGACCAGACAACTTCTGAGGACCCCCAATCTATTGGGAACTGTCACCTTTTGTTTATTTCTGGAGAATCTGTGAAGACTGAGCTCAAATTAAGGCTGGTGATTGCCTCCAAAAACTCTCACCTGCAGGTAATCTTCGCTAGCATCCTATCGCCGAGGCATGGGAGCCCCCACCATTCCCGACTCCCCCACCCCCACCCCACCCTGCCAGGTAAGACGGTATCCCTGAGGCCTCTGCTGGGGCAGATTGGGTATGAGGGCTTTAAGGGGCAGATGGGATAGTTCCATGAAAGTGAGCCAATGGGAGCCCTAGAGAGGGTAAGCAGATCAGAATTCGGTCTTTTATAATCTGATCTAAGAACTAACATCTTGTCCCCCTTTTTAAAAAAATTGAGATATAGGGAGCGCCTGGGTGGCTCAGTGAGTTAAGCCTCTACCTTCAGCTTGGGTCATGGTCTTGGGGTCCTGGGATCAAGACCTGCATTGGGCTCTCTGCTCAGCGGGGAGCCTGCTTCCCCTCTCTCTCTGCCTGCCTCTCTGCCTACTTGTGATCTCCCTGTCAAATAAATAAATAAAATATTTTTTAAAAATTGAGATATAGTTGAATATTATATAAGTTTAGGGGGTGTGACATATTGATTTGACACATTTATATTGCAGTATACTTGAATAGATAAGTCATGGAAATCTAATACACAGTAAAGTGATAATAAACATCTTGTCACTTTTGCTGCATCCTGTTCATCACTAGGTCCATCTCACACCCAAGAAAAAGCACCCAAACCTTGAGTTGGGGATCACTAGGGACCATCTTGGAAAGCAGCCCATGTGAGAGCCCTTCATCATTTTGTTGTTGGGCTCGGAAGAGAGCTAGAGGAGGAGGTGAGTGCTGAGCCCTATTAGCGCCACTCTCAGCCTACTGCATCTCCTAAGGATTCAATAAAGCCTCTATCCCCAAGATAAATCAAATCCTGAGTGCCTGTTCAGGTTGGCAGCATCCCAGCCCATTAAGTTCTCAAATGACTCGTATGCATAATACCTGGAATTCTGAGGGACGTGACAGGGGTTCTGAGCATTAGCTTAGCATGAGGAGATCCATACCATGTCAAATATATTCACTCCAGTTTCCCACAAAGACTCTCAAACTTGAAACAGAAGAAAGCATCCTTAATTCTCTTTAAATAAATAATTCCTTCAGTGAAGGAGCAGATGGGTGAAGGAATGAAAGAATGAAATGACAGGACAACATACAGAAAATGCTGCTTAATCTTCAACATCTCACAGATTAAAAGCTCAATATAAATTGGTTGAATAACAAATCATGAATAATATCTGTGTAGGCTTACATAATATTGCATGTCTCTACAATGAGTATGGAGCTAGGATTAAGTTCTGTGGTGAAGACTTTGGGGGAATAATAAGGAAATATGAATTAGTAGAAGTTCTATTCAAAGCACAGTTGATCCTCACTTGGAGTAAAGGGGGGTGAAGGAAAATACAGATAGATTCATAGACTATTTTTAAAAATAACCCTGAAGGGAAATAAGATTGAATTATTTGCGTTCAAAATCAGACACATTTGAAAAAAGAAGAAAAAAGAAAAGAAATCCAGAGGGAAGATGGTGGGGGATGGGTGAGCCTGGTGGTGGGTATCAAGGAGGGCACGTACTGCATGGATCACTGGATGTGGTGCATAAACAATGAATTTTGGAACACTGAAAAAATAAAAAATTTTAAAAAATGAAAGAAATCCAGAATTTTGAGATTAATACAATAGTAAACTATTTGTTGAAAATGGCTGAGCTCTCTCTCTCGTCCTCCCTCTCTCGTCTCCTTCCTTCCCTTCTGTCTTTCATGAATGTTAGAAGAAAGTTTGAGTTGCAGATGATGTGTTGGAGATGGAGGCAGTCAGTCTCTGCTTCCTGCTTATTCCCTCCCCTGCACTCAGCCCTAAGTAAAGTGTTGGATTTCAAGCTATGCAGAGTTCCCTCACCCATACTAAGCTTCAGGCTATGGTATCCACAGGAAAAGTTGCTGGCAGAGGCAAGGACATTTTTTCTGGCAGGCTATGTGTGTAGGAATGGTGAGCCAGACTGATGCTCTCATGTTACAATACACACCATATCTGGTGACTACTATGAAGTGACAAACAATTGATATTTTTGATTCTTAATCCTTTAAATACTTGCTTTTATAAAAACACCAATTTTTGTTTCCTTTTCCTTTTTTCTTTCTTTCTTTTTTTTTGTTTTGTTTTTGTAAATTACAATTAGTTCTCAATGAATTTTAGAACACTGAGATTGTTGGGCTGATGTGAGAGTTGATCCTATATAACATTAGAATTAAGGAAAGGTAACCGAGTCTGAGAGAGCATCTGCAACATGCAAGTAAAGTGATGGATAATGTGTGAAATTCTCCTTCCACATGTAAGTCACGAGTTTGTAACTTCAGTCTCCCCTCCCCCAAAGAATGCTCAAACAACCTAATCTGACATTGCTTCATGACTTCAACAATATTATCTCTTCTGTGCTAGGTTTAATGCTAGGACTCTGTTTCTTAGGTGAAGGAATGGTGTACAATATTTGTTTTATCCATGTTTGTGCAAGAAACTTAAACATGATAGATTTCAAAAATGGTCTTATTTGCCTGGTTAATCAGCGATAAGTATACATTCAGATGAAATGCAGGCTGTCAAGTCTGATACAAGAAGGAGAATTTTTTTTTTTTTTTGCAAGAACAGCAGGAAAAAAAATACTATGAAGGTGGTTTCCAGAACAAGGCTCAGAACTCAAAAGTTTATGTATTCCTAGCTTCCAAAGGAATGTGTTCAAGATGATCAACATATTTCATTTTATACATTTTTCAAAAGCTTAAGAAAAAATAAACTATCACTTCACATAATGAGAAAGGATTTTAGGTGTCATATGATTCAGATGATAGCACTACTTTGATGTTCTTATGTCTGCCTTCCTTTTGGCATAAATTTTGTCTTCAGGCTGGCCCCCTTTGTGGTTGCAAGATGGCTACACTAATTAAATGAATTGCATCTAAATGTGACCAAGTCTATAGGAATAAGGAGTTCAATTTGATTTACAATTGTTTGTAAGATTAAAGAAAATTTCCCAGAAACCCTGCCCAAATTCCACTCACATCTCATTAAATGGAAATGTATTACATGTTCATGATTATCTGTCAAGCAGGACATATGCCCAGGCCTGGAATGAAGTTGGCCTTTCCTGGACAAGGTGAAGTGGAAGATGGTGGGCACCTGGGCAAAATTAAGATGAGGAAGAAGGGTAATGGGGGTGGAAGTAGGTGTTAGATATACACCTAACAGTGTCTACCATAAAAAATAATCATTCTAAAGTCAAGTCAGTTTAGAAAGTTATGGGCTTAATTTTATTTCAAATTTTCTTCATTGTGAAAACTTTAAGGAATTTTTATGCTCATGTGTATTACAAATCTTAAAGGTGGGATATAATGTGTAGCATTTCCCTACCTGTTCTATTTATTTTTTTGTTTCTAGTTGTTACATTATTACATTGTTGTATTGTTATAAACTTATGTAACAACATTCCATGGTTTATGAAATAATAATACAGAGCTGCAAGATGCAGATGCTGATCCTTTTGACCTCCCAAGATTTGAATTCTCTTCTATGTATGAGAAATTCTGCAACTTTTGAAGATTGGTGGGAAAGGTGGTAAGAGTTGGGAATGCTTTGTACCTTCTCTCTCAGCATGCCCTGTAGCTAGGTCACAGAGGTAGTTTTGACAGGAAAAGTGGTGACTAAGAAGAAAGTAAGGAGAAAACATCTCTCCTTCTCCTCCTATTCCCCTTTGCCCCCTCCTTCTTTATCCTCTCTTCTTTTTCTTTTCCCCTCCTCCTCCTCCTTCTTCTTCTTCTTTTCTCTCTCTCTCTCTCTCAGTCTCTCTCTCTTGGAGGGAACAACAGTTTTGTTTTGTTTTGTTTTGTTTTCTCTCTTTAAATATGGACTGAAATGTGATCTGGAGGGTTTCTTATGGCCACTTAACCTTAAGCATAGTTCTCTTGCTTTCCTAATATTTCTGTGAGCTACCCCAAGCCTTTTTAATAAATTATTATTCAGCTTATTGCAGGCACAGCCACCTTCTTTTGATTGCAACTGAGAACCAGGACCAAAACAAGAATTGACAATGAAAATAACATTCTAAAAAAAATAAATAAATAAAAGACATTACTAAATGTGACTACATAGTGATTAGTGACTACAGAAGGTAATGATTTATTCCAAAGAATTAGGCTACCAGACAATGTCCATTAATGCTGAACTGTCAAGAAAATATTCCCATGTTTAAAAATGTTCATGATTTCGGTTTACATTTTTGCAAAGAACAGCTTAACTAAACATTGCCAATGAACAGCAGAATTACAGGGTAGAAATTTTTCAACCAAAATGTTGAGAACCCTTGCTCTTGATAGGTAATTTCTAATGAAGTTAAAATAACTCTAAAATGATTATATAGGTTGCTGGGAAAATGGAATTTGATTTATATAAATCTATCCAAGAATGCATAGGTGTTATAAACCAAAAAAAAATTGAAATATTTAAACTGGAAAAAACAAACTCAGGAATATCAAAATTATATTTAAACCTCCCATGTAATTATTTTCATACTCTGTTTTTCAAGAGGTACATATCATTCAACTATACTATTGTGTTTGGAAAGTTAAGAACCATCCTTCCCTTTATATAAAGTATCATTATTTATCAATGCACCATTTTAAATTAAACCCAAGAAGTTTTATTCATTTTTTTAAGGCCAAAATGTTTTGGGGTGGAACTAAAAAAAAGAAAAGAAAAGAAAAAGAAAGTATTCACAGCTTCAGTATTTTACCTTCTAGCTAAAAATTTACCATGCATGTGTCTGTACATCAGAATAACAAAAACTTAACAACTTTGTAGAAAATGGCAAATAATTCTTCACAGGAAGCCCCATCTGTCATGGTTTGGTTAATTTCTAATGCTGAAATACCACTAAATCAAATACACAATTTTCTGTCTATTTTACTGAGATTAACTTTATAAAAACAAAGTTATAATGTTTTTCTAAGTGCTTTTCATTGGACAAAAATGTATTTCCTCTCCAGTTCCTCATTAGACAAAATGAAAAATATTCATCTAAAACATGGGCTTGTGTGTGATTATCCAACCAAATAAAATTATTACTGGCAGGCAGGAAATAATGACTTAGAGATAATAGCTATACTGAATCAGATGACTTATGCAAATCTTCTCTCATTGGCAACCATTTGAGTCCTTGTCTGATTCTTTTTCCTTTCCAGCATTGTATTAAAAGGAATTCATTTCTCACAGCCCAAATTCAGTTTCTATTTATGAAGCTTGAAGTCCTAATCTGAACTGATTACTTAGAAACATAGATCAAGAAATTATGTTGCAACATCAGGTTTTGACACAAAATCAAATAAATTTCCATTGGAGTCTTTTTCTTGTTTTATTGATTTTCTATCAACATTAATATTATAACTGTTTTTTTAAATAAGTATATATGCATGTTCTCTGTTAAAAGTAATTGCTCCATCCCCCAGTATCTTTCTGATGTGATTTTTCAGTTTTCACTTTGTATTATTCTTACCTCTGCATATCTTAATTTTCCTACTTTAATGAAATCTTCATTTTTCATTGCAACCTCCTGCTGACACATAATTCGTTACTGATAAAACATGCTGCCTGGCACATAGTAGGTTTCAATAAATCTTTATTGCACAAAGAACTCAATAAGTAATAAAATAAAATGCCTTACTGGTTTATGTTTTCTTTTATATCCTACAAAAATAATCCTGAAAACAGAAGTATTCCCATGGGTTTTTCTCATTGCACCAAATCTTGCTTCTACATAGAAAAGTGTTTTGAAAATTCTAATTTAAAAAATTCATGTATATTGCCCACTTAATTTTATCAAATTTTGGATTCCAGTTTGCTTCTTAAGTGCGTGTCTAAGGAGAGGGGTTGGTCTTTTATCACCATCTGTCTTCTTTTGAGTCTAATATATTGTTCAAGGTTAAGTCATTGGCCCCAATTTCTCCACCTCCCCACCCCCATTGATGTGCTTTGCCATATAATGTTTTAGTCCTTCCCACAAAAGGCAAAGCCCTGTCTCATGTTTTTAGCCTATATAGCTTGCTTTAATCAATAATATTTCATATTGCAAATAGATATTTGAGATACGTTTGCATATTGGGGCATGCTTTCTTTTCTCTTTCCTACATTGCCATGAGAAGAACATACCCAGCTGGCCCCTGCATCTGGTAGGTAGGACGAGAAATCCCTGGACCAGAGCTATGGTAACTAACCAGATTATAAATCACAACCATCCTAGCTACCAAAGTATGTAACAGAAACACCATCCAGCCTGTATTTGTGAGCAAGAAATAAATGCAAGGGTCGTATGCCAAGGAGGTTTTATAGTTGCTTGTTATGTAATAACAATGACTAATAGAGAAATGATTGAAGAGTACGGAGTCACAATATTTCCACTCCTGAGAAAATTGGTAATAAAGATAATAATAAGAAGAATTGCAACTTATTAGTGCCTACCAAATGCCAGCAATACTAGAGGTTTTGCATGTTGTAATCCCATTTCCTGCTAGGAAGATGACTCTATGAAATAGGAAATACTGTTCCTATTTCATTCCCATGAAGAAAGGACTCAGAAAGGGCCTATAACTTGCCAAAAACCAGAAAGGTAGGAAGTGGCAATTCAAGCTTACCAGTCAATGAGTTTAGAATTAAAAAAGCTTTTATTTTGTGCCAAAATGGCAAAATTTGCCTTTGATAGTCTCAGATTTCCCTTTTGTTACTCCATCCTCTTGTCTCAAGTCCTGAATCCTTCTCAGCTCATTTCTTATTAAAATTAGTGCTTTCATGCTGCTTAACCCTGGATTTTAAGGACTCCAAATTTAGATTGCCTTTCATGGTCTCCTAGTTTGGTAGTGGGTTATAAGAATAGATGGGTGAGAAATTACTTTCAGATAGTTGTGGAATGTTCATAGCCAAACAAAAGAAAAACAAAACTACCACCACCACCACCAGCAACAAAAAAACCCCAAACCCCAAAAGTTATTATCTGAATAGATTATTCTGTCAAATAAATTTTAAGTGAATCACCCAGCTTTATTGGATTAGATTTGTGGGCAAGATAATTGGAAAGAAAATCAAGGGTTGCTTAATAAACAAAAACTTAGGAACAACAGGGATGTCAGTTTCCAATCTCAGCATTCTAGAATTTGAATGTCATTTGATTAGAGAACACAAAGCAGGACTAGCAGCCAGGTTGATATTTAAAAATGCAAATTTGATGATGTAGCTTGTATTCTACTAAATAGAAACAGTCATTTTTTTTTAAAGTGTTTTTAGAAAAGGATACATATTTGAGGGGAAAAAAGAAAAGTATAGCAAGGTATGGGAAATCAAATGTTCTGTTTCCAGTATTTGGAGGGGCTCAGGTTAGGGCGCATAGAGAAAGTCAGGTAGATAGAAAGGGGGAAGAGAGCTCCAAGCATAGGGGAATTCTAGTGCTAAAGTCCATAAGGTAAGAATGTATCTGATATCAAATTTGTCAACATCAAGAGCCTCCCCAAAACCAATTTTCTTATTGTTTTACTTTTTTTAAGAAACTTTTTTTTTAAAGATTTTATATATTTATTTGATAGAGAAGAGACACAGAGAGGAATGGGAACACAAGCATGAAAGTCCAGAGGGAGAAGCAGGCTTTCTGCTGAGCAGGGAGCCAGACACAGGGCTTGATCCCAGGACCCTGGGATCATGACCTCAGCTGAAGGCAGATGCTTAATGACTGAGCCACCCAGGTGCCCCTTATTATTTTCTTTAAAACAATAAAGTTCTGCTCTGGCAAAAAAATTACCTAGTTACCTGCTTACCCAAATCTCCACTTCAAATTGCTTTTGTAGATACAGTTTGATTTAAATACTTCTGAGGACAGAGTGCTTAATTGTTCAGTCAGTTAAGCGGCGCCTTTGGCTCAGGTCATAACCCCAAGGTCCTGGAATTGAAGCCCAAATGCTTCTCCCTCTGCCTCTCTGTCTCTAAAGAATAAATAAATAAAATCTTAAAAAAAAAAATACTTCTGAGGATTAAAAGGAAAAGCTAATGCAAAGGTTACAATATATATTCTTTTCTCTCTTAAACATGTCATGATTTTTCACTTTAGTTGCTTGAAAGTCATATAATATTATAAATATGTGGGTTTGCAAATTGGTTTATAGGGATTCAAACTAGAGAAGATAGCATTTATTAAAGAGAGAGATTTATTATGCTATAGAACATATATCACACAAAACTCAATTAGACTCTCTTAAAGTAAGGTTTCCCATGTTACTTATCTGGCATTGTATATATTGGTCAATAACTTTCATGGTTTTTCACCCCCCCCCAGGTAAACATTTTCCTGGTCCTTATAAGCAAATAATCCTTTTTTCTCCCACGTATGTTTTCCTTAACTATATTTTCTTAAGTAAATACAATACTATTGGATGCTTATAATTTTAAGGGAAATAGAATTTGTTAAAAAAAGATAATTAAGAGCTTTAAAAAGGGGAACCCTCCCGACATTGTTGGTGGGAATGCAAGCTGGTACAGCCACTCTGGAAAACAGTATGGAGGGTCCTCAAAAAGTTGATAATAGAGCTACCTTATGACCAGCAATCACACTACTGGATAGTTACCCTAAAGATACAAATGTAGTTATCTGAAGGGACACGTGCACCCAAATGTTTATAGCAGCAATGTCCACAATCGCCAAAGTATGTAAAGAGCTTAGATGTCCATCAACAGATGAATGGATAGGGTACCTGGGTGGCTCAGTGGGTTAAGCCTCTGCCTTCAGCTCAGATCATGATCTCAAGGTCCTGGGATGGAGTCCCGCATTGGGCTCTCTGCTCTGCAGGGAGCATGCTTCCTTCTCTGCTTCCTTCTCTCTCTCTCTACCTGCCTCTCTGCCTACTTGTGATCTCTCTCTGTCAAATAAATAACTAAATCTTTTTAAAAAAATACAGATGAGTGAATAAAAAAGATTTGATATATACATATATATATCAAGTCTTTTTATCCATATAAATATATATATATATATATATCCATATAAATACACACACACACACACACACACACACACACACACAGGAATACTATGCAGCCATCAAAAAAGCCCTGAAATCTTGCCACTCGCAACGACATAGATAGAACTAGAGGGTATTATGCTAAGCAAAATAAGTCAATCAGAGAAAGACAATTATCATATGATCTCACTGATATGAGGAATTTGAGAAACAAGACAGAGGATCATAGGGGAAGGGAGGGAAAAATGAAACAAGATGAAACCAGAGAGGCAGACAAACCATAAAAGGCTCTTAATCTCAGGAAACAAACCGAGGGTTGCTGGAGGACAGGGGGGTGGGAGGGATGGGGCGGCTGCGTGTTGGACACTGGGGAGGGGATGTGCTATGGTGAGTGCTGTGAATTGTGACTGGTGAATCACAGACCTGTACCCCGGAAACAAATAATACATTATATGTTAATAAAAAAATAATAAAATAAAATAAAAATCACTTATTTAAAGGAACGTTTTCAAACATTTGCTTGAAAGTGAAAAATTTTACCAAATCCATTAAGTAGTGTGTTAGCCTGATACTTTATATTCTCCCTATTCTACATTACCTTGAATAATCAATAATTGGCTTAATTTTCTTTAACAAATTATTTTTCAAATATGCTTGCTTTAATATGGGCAAGCATATCATCAATACTCACATTTGCACAGTGTCCAGTTGGCTGAAGTACAGATTTATTCTTCTTTTTCATAGGAAATAGGCATAGACATCAATGAGTTAATGAATACTAATGTGTGTGTGCTGATAATATTTATTTCTTTTACATAACAACAAAAAAGATTGACTCAGTTGTTTCTGATGGAGACAAAGTGCTGGGAAGCTCTCCTCTGTAGCCCAAGTTCCAGTGTATAAAGGGTCATTTAATCAATTTAAAATACTTATATAAATGTACAAATAAAAGAATATTTTGAAATAATATATTACACTGCTTTTGGAATGCAAGTCCTATGTAAGAATAGTTGCTCTGCACTTTGTCTCATATTTGCTATTAAATTTCTGTTTACTTTAAAATAAGATTTTAGGTCAAGAACAACATCTGCCCTGTCCTAAGTAGGATTTGATTTGAGTAGATTGTAACAGTTTTTTGGATTCTAATTTTTAAGTTTTAAACACAGAATTCAAATTAAAGGAATAATTGGTAATCCTATTAAGAGGATTGGTTAAAAACATGGATTTCATATAGGACATTGATTAGCCTGTTAAAATAATTGTAACTATGTAACATTTACAAATACTAAGGTATGTTTAATTCTTTAGAAAGATGCCAGAGAAGAGTTTTAGACATATGTATTTTTTTCTAATTCCCTTCTTTCATTACCAGCTGATAATATCAGGAAATTGCAATGATTCAGAGTTAGAGCCTTTCAGATCTTTGAAGGATATTAAGCTAAGAAGGATATATTGATTGAATTTCATGCAATCTGTCTAGGTTGCATTTCTAGTTAGAATAATTTACTTTGTCCCAAGGTTATATGTGACCCTGATGATATCTATCAAAGGAAATTGCTCATTTCTTTACCTTCATTTTTATTGCTTTATTGACTCTGTGTTGAATGTTCAGTTTAGACATAAGAACTTGAAATAAGGCACAAAAAGCAGCACCTCTACCCTGATAAACAGAAAAACAACAACAAAAAAAACCCCACTCACTTTTTTGTGCCTTTTGCAAATCATGATTGTTGTTCTGATAAAAAAAATTCAGGTCACTTGCCTTTTGGCAAACTCTCTTCATCAGCAGTCTGAATGCTTCTTTTGAACAAAAGAAAAAGGCTAGACACAATGTGTAAGTTTGGTTTAAAAACTGGCAGGTTATTTATTCAGACAGTTGTAGAAAAGGGAGAGGAAGAAGTTTTCATAAAAGAGCTTGAAGAAAAAGGGTATCACTTGCAGGTGAACACCCACATGTAACAAGTTAGTGAGGAGGTTAGAAAGTATAATGAAAGGGCAGTAAGTATCAGATAACTTTGTGGTCGTCACACATTCGGGACTTGGAGATGGATGCTGTAGAGTACAAGTATTCAGTCTCTAGCTTGAGCTCATAGATCTTGGCCCATGTTTCACTTTCTACAAGAAACTTTCTCTTTCAAACCAAGAGACATCTCCTACATCTCTTCTCCTTCAGCATCTAGCCTAGACATGCATATGTATGTACACACACACACACACACACACCATGATAAATCCCTTAGGTACATTGGCCCTTGAATTATATATATCTAGTACAGTATAAGGCAGAATTTTGGACTTCTACAGAAAGAGAGTGTGATTCAAATCTGGTTCTTAATTTTGCTACTTTGCTGTTCATAAATCAACTATTTAAAACCCGCTGAGACTTCATTTGTTCTCCTGTGTAAATGAGGATCATAGTTACCACTTTAAGGCATTGTAAAGACTAATTTGTGTGTGAGGTGATGATCTAATGCCAGACTGTCTGCTCAACTTCTAGCATCACATAGTGTTTTACACACAGAAAGTGCTCAATAAATTGTAGTGAAAAAAAAAAAAAAGTGAGCATGGTGTTAGTGTATATTCTCCCCTTCTATATTGATGCTAATTCATCAAGTAGGAATTTAACTTCTATTTTTATAGTCCTGGGAAAGTCACTCCTGGCAAAGCTACATCTTTTTCCACATGCTCTTTGACATTTCCCAATATAAGATGGTTTTTCTGCTTAGATATTTTGTAAGAGTATAACATCTGTTAAAGTTTTAGTTCTTTATTGGGTGGAGTTAGTCTATTAACAGCTAAAACCTACATATGCCCTGATTTACCTGTGACTATCTCTTTAGGATTGCATAACCATACAAATGGGCTATAAGAATTCTATTTTTTTTTCCTTTCTTGTGATAAATGTCTCTTGATATTTTAAGAGTAAGGGAACTCCATTTCATTACTAAGTTTTCTAGCTTCTCTGTGATTGAGAGGTAAGCTTAATTGAGAGAAAAACATAATATGTCAGATATCCCTCCATAACAAACCCTCAAATCTAAGCATTTTAAGACAACAATAATTATTACTATTTTTTCTTTCAAGATTTTATTTAAATTCAAGTTAGTTCACATGTAGTATAGTATTAGTTTCAGGGGTAGAATTTAGTGATTCATTACTTGGGTAGAACACTCAGTGCTCATTCCATCAGGTGCCCTCCTTAATGCCTATCACCCAATTACCCCATCCCCCCCCTCTGAACTCCCCTCCAGCAACTCTATTTTTTCCCTACAGTTCAGAGTCTCTTGTGGTTGGCCTCACTCTCTGTCTTTATCTTATTTTATTTTTCATTCTCTTCCCCTATGCTCATCTGTTTTGTTTCTTAAATTCCACAGATGAGTGAAATCATATGGCATTTTTCTTTCTCTGACTATTTCACTTAGCATAATACATTCTAGTTCTATCCATGTCACTGCAGTCATTGCAAATAGCCAAATTTCATTCTTTTGCTGGTTAGGTAATAGTCCATTCTGTGTATGTGTATACACCACATCTTCTTTATCCATTCATCTGTTGATGGAGATCTGAGCTCTTTCATGTTTTAGCTATTGTGAATAGTGCTGCTATAAACATTGGGGTATGTATGCCCGCTTCAAATCACTATATTTGCATCCTTTGGATAAATACTTAGTGGTGTAATTGCTGGGTCATAGGCTAGTTCTATTTTTAAAGTTTTAAGGAATCTTCATGCTGTTTTCCAGAGTAGCTGTACAGTTTGCATTTCCACCAACAGTGTAAGAGGGTTCTGCTTTCTCCACATCTTCACCTACATCTCTTGTTTCCTGAGTTGTTCATTTTAGTCATTCTAACCAGTTTGAGGTGGTATCTCATTGTGGTTTTGATTTGTATTTCCATGATGCCGAGTGATGTGGAGCATTTTTTCATGTGTCTGTTGGCCATTTGTATGTCTTCTTTGGAGAAATATCTGTTCATGTCTTCTGCCAATTTCTTAACTGGATTTTTTTTGGGGGGAGGTATTGAATTTGTTAAGTTCTTTATGGACTTTGGATACTATCCCTTTATCCAATGTCATTTGCAAATACATTCCTCCATTCCATGGGCTGCCTTTTAGTTTTATTGATTGTTTCCTTGACTGTGCAGAAGCTTTTTATCTAAATGAAGTTCCAATAGTTCATTTTTGCTTTTGTTTCCCTTTCCTCTAGAGACATGTCTAGAAAGAATTTGCTGTAGCAGAGGTCACAGAGGTTGCTGCCTAGAGGTTCTCCTCTAGGATTTTGATGGATTCCTTTCTCATATTTAGGCCTTTCACCCATTATTAATTTTTTTCTATAAAATTTTTTTTTCTATAAGAAAGTGGTTCAATTTCATTCTTCTGCACGTGGCTGTCCAATTTTCTCCAACATTTGTTAAAGAGACTTTTTTCCATTGGATATTCTTTTCTGCTTTGTCTAAGATTAGTTGGCTATTTAGTTTGTGGGTCCATTTCTGGGTTCTCTATTCTGTTCCATTGATCTATGTGTCTGTTTTTGTGCCAGAACCATACTGTCTTGATTATTGCATTTTTGCAATACAGCTTGAAGCCTGGAATTGTGATGCCTCTCACTTTGCTTTTTCTCTATTACTTTGGCTATTTGGGGTCTTCTTTAGTTCCATACAAATTTAGAACTGTTTATTCTAGCTCTGTGAAAAATACTGGTGTTATTTTGATAGGGATTGTGTTAAATGTGTAGATTACATTGGGTGGTATAGACATTTTAACAATATTTGTTCTTCCAATCCATGAACATGAAATGTTTTCCCATTTCTTTGTGTCTTCTTCAATTTATGTTCTATAGTTTTCAGAGTACAGATGTTTTACCCCTTTGGTTAGGTTTATTGCTAGGTAACTTATGATTTTGTTTGCAGTTGTAAATGGGATCAATTCCTTGATTTCTCTTTCTGCTGCTTCATTATTGGTATATAGAAATGCAACAGACATCTGTGCATTGATTTTATATTCTGTGACTTTGCTGAATTCCTCTATCAAGTTGAGCAATTTTTTTGGTGGAGTGCTTCAAGTTTTCTACAGAGTATCATGTCATCTGAAAAGAGTGAAGGTTTGACTCTTCCTTGCCAAGTCAGAAGCCTTTTATTTCTTTTTGTTGTCTGATGGCTGAGGCTAGGACTTCTAGTACCATGTTGAACAACAGCGGTGAGAGTGGACATCCCTGTCTTCTTCCCCACCTTAGGGGAAAAACTGGAAAGTTTTTCCAGTTTTTAAAAGGATGATTTTAGCTGTGTATAAAGTATTTTCTATTGTTGAATAATAACAAATAAAGCTCCTCCATTGGGTCTCTAAACCAGAGTAGCCAAACCCAGAGTTTAAATTAAAATTAGCTGGAGCAAAGTGGAACCAGGTGAGAGAAGTGAAGGGCCAGGTATTAAAATTTAAGGTGGTACTCACTCTAAGGTGCGGAACTTGTACTTGCCCCACAAGGAGACTGAGTGCCTCCTTAAATTATGCACCCTGGGGTTTTGCCAGCCTGTCCCTCATCCAGCTCTGGTTAAGACCCTGAAAAAATATTAATCATTCTTTCAAAGGTAGAACAGAACCTTAAACCAATCAGCAGGTAAACACCAAATGTTGCTCAAAATGGAATGATTCCTTTTATGGATTTACATTCAGAGACTTCTAATCTATGCTTCATTAGTATTTTTGGTCCTACTTTCTTTTTAGAGTAACAAAAACATTTGAAAAATAAAGGACAATCCTAGCACAGTAATCATCCTGGAGGGACCAGGTAAGAGATCCTAACCAGTTTGGCCTTGGTTAAAAGGAGTTTTAGAGTCTTAATATGGTTTTGAATCCTGCTTCCACACTTTTGGGCTCTGTGACCTTGGATGAGAGATAGTTAACCTCATCTGGCAAATGAGGATGATTTTAATAGCACTTAATTCTTATTTAGGTGTGTGTGAGAGACTTAAATGCAATAATGTATATAAACTTTTAAAAAGATATTATTTATTTATTTGACAGAGATCACAAGTAGGCAGAGAGGCAGGCAGAGAGAGAGAGAGAGAGAGAGGAGGAAGCAGGCTCCCCGCTGAGCAGAAAGCCTGATGCTGGGCCTGATCCCAGGATCCTGGGACCATGACCAAAGCTGAAGGCAGAGGCCTTAACCCAGTGAGCCACCCAGGTACCCCTGTATATAAACTTTTAACATAGCAACTGACTTACAGAAAGAATTCAACAAATGCTAGATATTATTATTGTTATTATTATTAATTTAGAGTAAACACTTACCAAATAATCTGCCTTTAGCACTATAAATTCACTTATAGGATTCAAAATATGTCCTGAAATTGATTTGAAAATTTTCTCCCTCATCCTACTTTCACTTCTTTTGATTCTTGTGAGAAACCAAGTGGAAGTTCTGTGGAATTGAAAGAGAAGGGGAGAAAAAAGGCAGAAAATACAGGAATCAGAAGAATTATGAGACCTAGAATGAGATTAAATATAATTTGCATTTTGCACGTTCTTAAAAAGAAGGTTTAGAGTAATTAATGATTATTTATTTGTGAATGTAGAATTATGGCAAGCTATTTTCTACATCTTCTGAAATAAAAATTAATTTATATGTTCATTCATTTATAGTTTGGACAAAATGATTGCTAAGGACTCATATTATCAAGCCACTCTTTGAGTTCCAATCTTTCAACAAAAAAGACATGCAAAAGTAAATGGTACATCTTATTGCATTTTCTGAAAATTGTGGAAATAGGAGTCTAAAATGTTTCAACATGAAAAATGTAGAAAATTTAATACAGTGATTCATATATTATTTAAGAAATAGATGACAATATAAATATCATGCAGGACTTTTTTTATGAAATGTGTTCGATGCCTCACCCTTGGTCAACATTGTACGTATAAAGGCGCCATTTTGGCCTATTTCCTCAAGATCTTCAACTTCACCCTTTGTCCGATTCTGATCTATTTTAATGGTGTTCAAGGTGAATTTCTTTAAATTTTATTTATACTAATATGATGAAAGGAGATATAATAGTCCAAAAGAGTAAAATTTTATGTTCAACAGTCATGAGATGAGTCCAGTTTCAACAGTATGAGTTATCTGGTGGTAGGGAGGTTTGAAAATTTTCTGAACCTAAATTTCCCCTTCTAAAGAAAAAAGGATAATATTTATTTAGTAAAACTACTTTTAAGGTGGAATTTCAGGGCACCTGAGTGGCTCAGTCAGTTGAGTGTCTGACTCTTGATTTTGGCTCAGGTCATGATCTCAGGGTCCTGAGATGGAGCTCCAAGTTGGCCTCTGCACTGAGCATTAAGCCCATTTGGGATTCTCTCTCTCCTTCTGCCTCTTCTCCTGCTCACACACATTCTCTCACTTTCTCTCTCAAAAATGAAAAGATGGAATTTGTAAAAGAATATAAAAATATTTGGCAAAATACTAGCACAAATTAAGTGCTCAACTTTTAGTACCTACTAGAAATATTCTTATGTTACTATTTAATTATAATGAGGAACGTGTTCTCTGTCAGGCTAAATCCATGAACCACACAGATAAATATGACAGGTTTCCTATCCTCAGAGAGCTCTTGGTGGAATGGCGAGAAGGCATAAGAAACAGATAAATAGATATTGATGAGGCAGCACAGAGACAAAACACCAGGCTAGACCCTGGGTTCTCAGTGAAAGCCTTCATCTAAGTTAAATCCTGAGGAACGAGCAAACATTACTCTGGGAAAGAAATGGGGCGTACATTGTAGCTGGCAGAGGAAACAGCATATGTAAATGCCTACTGGTGGTAGAGCAGATTGGCTAGAGCTCTAGGTGAGGGTGAAGGACATACAGGAAAGGAAATGAGAGATATAAAGAGGCCAGATCTCAAAAAGAATTTTAAAGTCCGGTCACGAAATTTGAACTATATCCCAGGGGAAATAGAAAAAACCATTGAATGATTTTAAGGTGGAAATTGAGATTTTTAACTTTAGAATATGTCACTGGAAATTAGAGAAGTTAGAATAGTCAGAAGACTACAACATTTTTCCCAATTACATCAGAAAACTGCCCTGAAATGGGGTCTTGGCAGGGAGTACAAAGTGGGTGGACTTGGAGAATGTTGAAAAAATAATGCCTTACTAAGACTTAGTAAATGAATCTGAAACACAATTCACCAAGGTTCTAGTCTTTAATGCTGATGAAACTATCTCACCAACTGGGTGGCTAAAACTGTATTTACTCTGCTGATCCTGAATATATGCCTTTTGTCAATCAGAAGTTAAAAAGAAAGGAAATTAATCTTTTAGTCTCTTCATCTTTGGGTATCCACATGAAATAAATTTTGAATTGGCTTTTCACATTTTACCATTTTCTTATAGTTAATTTCCATGGCTAGGCAAGTTAATTCTATTTCATTACTTCATGTCAGCCATATTGGCACAGTTCCCAGTTAATTGTATGGTATCATCTTAACCTTCTAACATCATTGAGAATATTGGATTTGTAAATTTTAGCATGCTATTATGCAGGCAGATAAAATTTTCTTTTATTGTTTTTTTAATCTAAACAGTTTTCGCTGACCTAATTTTCTTCATGTTTTCCACTGTCATTTGGAATTTCATTATTTCTATTATGTCATCCAACAAGCATCACTCTGAGTGGAGGACTGATTAATCAGAATCATTTAAACTGACTTTTAGCACTATTTCACTCCTATTTCATCTTGAGTATTTCAGGGTCTCCACTCCATAGAAAGACCCATATCAGGAACAAAGATTAATCTTGGAAGAAAAGAAAGAGAAATGAAGAGTTGGCATGTAAAGAAGGAAGCAAAAGTTGGTAAGAAGTGTGCCTGGAGAGGAAGAGAGGAGTTATGTCATTCAGGAGCTTATAGATCATGTTGTAAATTTCATGTTTTATTTCAAGAGCTAGTGGGGCAGAGGCATATTAGTATTTAGGGTTTTGAGCAAAGTAAGGATAAAATCCATTTTTCATTTTAGTAGGATTGTTCTAGATGCTCAATAGAGAAAGTACTAGAGACAGGGCCAAGTTTAAGTTAGGGAGACTTTCAAGACTCTTGGAACAATATTGTGTTAGTTCAAATAGGATGTGCCAGTGGTTTGTACTATGCTAGAAAATGACATAAGTTAAGAGATTTAATAAATATTTTGGAGTTGTCCTAGACAGGGCTGAAAATACATGTTATGTAGATGGTGAGGGAGAGTGATATTAGGTATGATTCCCAAGTTTCTCTACCCAGCACTTTAGAGGAAAGTGAATTTATTTACTCAGGTGGAGATTAGTCTGAAAAGTCTACACAATATATTATTCCAACTATACAATGTTCTGGAAAAGGGAAAACATAGAACTAATAAAAAGATCAGTGGTTTCTAGGGATTCAGGGACAGGGAGAGATAAATTGAGAATGGGGGATATTTAGCACAAACTATTCTGTATGACACTATAGTGGTATATGGTTCTGAGACACTCTGTTCTTAGACTTACCATTTGCTCTCGGTCATTAGCCTTGTTATTTACATATTCTATTATTGTTGTGCCAAATTTTGATTATTTCATTAATAATTACTTATAGATATTTAGATATGGAATTGTTAGCAAATTATTGTAGAGAACAACAAGAAAGGGGACATATGGAGACAGAAATAAAAGTACTATTTGATGAAAGTCCCAGCTTACTGCAACGTAACAGCTTATATCTACTAGCCAAGTAACCCCTCATAAAGGATATTTCAAGTAAAATATTATTAGCTCTCCTGAACTCTCTATCATTTTTGTAGATCATATTTATACAAAGAAAATTAAGTTTTGTCTAGCATCCCATTTTTTAAAAAAGCTAGATATATTTTCAGCAAATTTTGGAGAGAGAGGGGATGGGGAAGAGAGGCTTTTACTTATTTTAATGAGTTAATATTTGTTTGTGATCTAGGTTAAAATATAGGCCATGGAATACAGTGCTAATCAAAGTGTGTTCCATGGACTGTGGGTAGTAAGCAAATTCTATTACTGTCCCATGACAAGTAAAAACAAAAGTGTAGATTAATTTTATAGAAATTTGCAGAGCAATCAGACATTGCTATGATACTCAAACACATGATTGGTTGACTCAGTTTATTGAACAGGGTATACAGACCAGTTTCCATGAGCAGTCCTATGTGGTATGAACTGGGTTCTAGTCACATATAGGGACCATATATTGGTCTGTGATGGATTTCAGAAACACTGACACGACTTGCAAGATTCACTTTTTGGTGTCATCGGGATGCCAGTACTGAAAGAGATGCATGCCATCTCCATGGAAACTGAAGCTCAAATACAACCGAAGGTCTATGTGACTGTTAAAAAGGAATAGCAACATCATATGAACATGTTGTTACAACCAGAATAAAGCAATCAGTGGTTTCAAATATGGGCCTCAAATAAAAATTACAGGAATAAACTCTTGAATTGCAGGTGTTAATTTCTTATTAAGATGCTTTTATACATGGGCAACTCTATAGGCAGCAAGTTCCAGAGGAAAAGGAGCATCAGGGACTAGTAATATAGATATCGGTCTGCAGACCCATCCCTATTCCTTATTTCCTCTCTTGTATATTCACTCACCATTATCATCTTTGGACTCCATTGTAGAATTATACTTTTTTTTTTTTTTTAAACAAATACTGCTGATTTGACAACATGAATGTGCTTAGGATCATATCTTCAAGTCAATTAATGACTTGAAATGAAAACTAAATTATCATTTTATATTTTGCTTCTTCTCAAAAATAAGACACAGGAACACTGAATGTCAAAAAAAAAAAAAATTGAATGTCTCTTCTGCTACTTACCACAGTAATGGGTTGCTAAACTTGAACAGGCAAAAGAGTGGCTAGCTGGTACTGTCAGCTTTATTTTTCATTCTCTCCCACAGTTATATATATATATTTTTTACAGCAGAAGAAGAGAAAGATCTCCCCTGCTGAGACCTTCATTTCAGATACCACAATACTCACAGCTGTGTGAATATATGAGGTCAAATGAATACAGGAGAAGAACAGGGATCCAGTGGCTAAATCAATCATGCCTGTTACTCCTTGTTGGCCAGTGAAACAATTTAATCATTTTGTTAATAGAATAGTTATTTTCCTTTCCCCAAAATCAATTAAATGCAACTGGAGTAGTGGATTCTATGTTTTCATTAGAAACCAATTAATCCAGCTGTAATTGTTGAATTCTCCTGAGTATGGGCACAGACCAACACTTATTCTATTTATCCACTGGTTTTTTGAATCAGTGCAAGAGACGTAATGGCTTCTTAATTTAAAGTGCCATTCTCCCAACTTTTATTTCTCTTGTTTCTTCTCCTTTTATTGGAGGATCAGAAACACTCCAATGGATAAAATTTCTCTTATAATATTTACAGTGTGAAACATACCAGAAAATTTGGTGATGTCCCATCTGTGCATGTTCTTCTGAAGAAGTAGGAATTTTGATGCAGAATATCACAGAATGTTCACCTTTTATTATTTGTGAATACATAGTTTAATATGAGATTTGTTTTCTGCAATAGTTAAGCAGTGTGAATAAATAAGATTTTTGGTTGTATTCCATAGGGCTTCAGAAGCAAAGTTGGACAATCAGGGAGGTGGAGATGAAGTGTCTTTCTTTCAGCACATTCTCTAACAGAAACTTCTTTTATTATTTTATTTTTTTTAAAGATTTTATTTTATTCATTTGACAGAGAGAGATCACAAGTAGGCAGAGAGGCGGAGAGAGAGAGGAGGAAGCAGGCTCCCCACTGAGCAGAGAGCCCGATGCGGGACTCGATCCCAGGACCCTGAGATCATGACCTGAGCCGAAGGCAGCAGCTCAACCCACTGAGCCACCCAGGCGCCCCTCTTTTATTATTTTTAATTAAGGCTTTTTGGGGTGCCTGGGTCACTCAGTAAGATAGGTACCCAGTTCTTGATTTCAGCCCAGGTCATTGTCTTGGGGTCCTGAGATTGAGCCCTATGTCAGGCTTGTTCCTCAATGCAGTGTCTGCTCATTCTTTTCCTCATGCTCCTCCCCCATGCCCATTCTCTCTCTCTCTCTCATAAATAAATAAATAAAATCTTTTTAAAAATTAAGTTTGGGGGTACCTGAGTGGCTCAGTGGCAGACTTATCCACAGAGACCTTACAGGCTAGAAAAAAACTGGCATGAAATATTCAGAGCACTAAATGAGAAAAACATGCTGCCAAGAATACTATATCCAGCTAAGCTATCATTGAAAATAGGAGAGATAAAAAGTTTCCAGGACAAACAAAAACAAAAAGAATTTGTAAACACTAAACGAGCTCTACAGGAAATATTGAGAGTCCTCTATGTGAAGAGAGAACCTAAAAGTAGCAGACCAGAAAGGAACAGAGACAATATACAGTAACAGTCACCTTACAAGCAATACTGTGGCACTAAATTCATATCTCTCAATAGTTACCCTGAGTGTAAATGGGCTAAATGCGCCCAATCAAAAGACACAGGGAATCAGAATGGATAAAAAACAAAACCCATCAGTATGCTGTCTATAAGAAACTCATTTTAGACCCAAAGACATTGCCATATTAAAGTAAGGGGGTGGAAAACAATTTACCATCCTAATGGCATCAAAAGAAAGCTGGGGTGGCAATCCTTATATCAAATCAATTAGATTTTAAGCCAAAGACTATAATAAGAGATGAGGAAGGACACTATATCATACTCAAAGGGTCTGTAGAGAAAAAAAAAAAAAAAAGGCCTTTGCCTTCCGCTCAGGTCATGATCCCGGGGTCCTGGGATCAGGAGGGAGCCTGCTCAGGCTCAGCAGGGAGCCTGCTCCCCAGGCTCTCTCTCTGCCTGCCTCTCTGCCTACTTGTGACCTCTCTCTGTCAAATAAGTAAGCAAGTAAGTAAGTAAATAAATACATAAATAAATATTAAGTTTTTTCATTTTAATTTCAGTATAGTTAACATACAGCATTATATTAGTTTCAGATGTACAATATAGTGATTCAACAGTTCTATACATTACTCAGTGCTCATCATGATAAGGGTACTCTTTAAACCCCAGGGGCTTCTTTAAAATACTTGTTAAACATAATATCCTGAAAGAGTCATTTTAAGGACTATACTGAAATATATTTGATGTACAAGAAAATATTTGTCCTATATTTTATATTCTGTATTTTGGCTTATGGTCTACCTCTGAAAACATCTCTAAGAAATTCATTTCTAAGAAATGCATATCAGGTTTTGAATAAACAGATACCTGTACAAGAAAGCTGATTTTTCCTTCAGTTATGAAATTCCTGAGGGGGATAACCTTTAGCTTTCTAGGCATTCTGGTTAAGTGAGGTTAGGCAAGCAAATTGTACAGTAATTATTTTCTATATCTGGAGAAATACTTTTGTAAGTGACATTTTGTCACCTTTAATTTTATACTCACTGCTTTCTAAGGATAGTTTCTCCATTGTAGGGTGTAACTGATTATTAGATTTATATTAAGGGTAAACTTTAATCACCCATAAACTATCTAGGAAAGCAGGTACATTTAAAAGGTTTAGAAGAGCACAGAAAGTGCTAAAGAGAAACAGAATTCTTAGACACATCAAGCTGAGGCACATTCTTGGTGATGATTTGGGTTCATTTACTCCTTCATCAATTAGGAGCCCATTCAGGATTTTACAACTATACGAGAGCAGTCAAAGTGTTTCCATAAGCACTGGTTCCATTACTTAAGAAATATGAACATAAAATAAAATTGTACATTTCCTTTTTTTTTATTATTAACATATAATGTATTATTTGCCCCAGGGGTGCAGGCCTGTGAAACATCAGGCTTACACATTTCACAGCACTCACCATATCACATACCTTCTTCAATGTCCATGACTCAGCCACCCTAACCCTATGCCCCCACCAGCCCCCAGCAACCCTCAGTTTGTTTCCTGAGATTAAGAGTCTCTTACGGTTTGTCTCCCTCCCAATCCCATCTTGTTTCATTTTTTCCTTTTCTACCCACAAGGCCCTGCCGACCTGCCTCTTAAATTCCTCATATCAGAGAGATCAATTTTCTTTCTCTGACTGACTTATTTCACTTAGCATGATACCCTGTAGTTCCATCCACATTGTTGCAAATGGCAAGACCTCATCTTTTTGATGGCTGCATAGTATTCCTGTGTGTTTGTGTGTGTGAGTGTGTGTGTGTGTGTATCTCAAATCTTCTTTATCCATTCATCTATTGAAGGACATCTAGGTTCTTTCCATAGTTTGGCTATTGTTTAAATATTTGGCTACTGCTTTAAATATTTGGATGCATGTGCCCGTGCCCCTTCAGATTATTACATTTGTATCTTTAGGGTAAATACCCAGTAGTGTGATGGCTGGGTCATAGGGTAACTCTATTTTAAACTTTTTTGAGGAACCTCTGTACTGTTTTCCAGAGTGGCTGCACCAGCTTGCATTCCCACCAACAGTGTAGGAGGGTTCCCCTTTCTCTGCATCCTTGCCAATATCTGTCATGTTCTGACTTGTTAAGTTTAGCCATTCTGCCTGGTGTGAGTTGGTATCTCATTGTGGTTTTGATTTGTATTTCCCTGATGCCAAGTGATGTGGAGCACTTTTTCATGTGTCTGTTGGCCTCTTGGATGTCTTCTTTGCAGAAATATCTGTTCATGTCTTCGGCCCATTTCTTGATTGGATTATTTGTTCTTTGGGTGTTGAGTTTGATAAGTTCTTTATAGATTTTGGGTACTGGTCCTTGAGCTGATATGTCATTTGCAAATATCTTCTCCCATTCTGTCAGCTGTCCTTTGGTTTTGTTGAGTATTTCCTTTGCTGTGCAAAAGCTTTTGATCTTGATGAAGTCCCAATAGTTCATTTTTGCCCTTGCTTCCCTTGCCTTTGGTGTTGTTTCTAGGAAGAAGTTGCAGTTGCTGTGGCTGAGGTCAAAGAGATTGCTGCCTGTGTTCTCTTCAAGGATTTTGATGGATTCCTCTCTCACATTGAGGTCATTCATCTATTTTCAGTCTATTTTTGTGTGTGGTGTAAGGAAATGGTCCAGTTTTCCCTACACCATTTGTTGAAGAAACTGTCTTTTTTCTATTGGACATTCTTTCCTTCTTTGTTGAAGATTAGTTGCCCATAGAGTTGAGGCTCTATCTGGGCTCTCTATTCTGTTCCATTGATCTATGTATCTGTTTTTGTGCCATTACTGTACTGTCTTGATGGTTATAGCTTTGTCATAGAGTTTGAAGTCTGAAATTGTAATGGCACCAGCTTTGGTTTTCTTTTTCAACATTCCTCTGGCTATTCAGGGTCTTTTCTTGTTCCATATAAATTTCAGGATTAAATAATCCTAAATAATCCATGGATTATTTAATAATCCAATGGATTAAATAATCCATTTCCCTAAAAAAATTGATGGTATTTTTTTTTATTTTTTTTAAAGATTTTATTTATTTATTTGACAGAGAGAAATTACAAGTACACTGAGAGGCAGGCAGAGAGAGAGAGAAGGAAGCAGGCTCCTTGCTGAGCAGAGAGCCCGATGCGGGACTCGATCCCAGGACCCTGAGATCATGACCTGAGCCGAAGGCAGCGGCCTAACCCACTGAGCCACCCAGGTGCCCCAAATTGATGGTATTTTGATAGGGATTGTGATAAATGTGTAAATTGTTTTAAATAGCATAGACATTCTCACAATATTTGTTCTTCCAGTGCATGAGCATGGAACATTTTTCCATTTCTTTGTGTCTTCCTTAATTTCTTTCATGAGTACTTTATTGTTGTCTGAGTACAGATTCTTTGCCTCTTTGGTTAGGTTTTTCCTGGGTATCTTATGGTTTGGGGTGCAATTGTAAATGGGATCAACTCCTTAATTTGTCTTTCTTCTGTCTTGCTGTTGGTGTATAGAAATGCAACTGATTTCTGTGCATTGATTTGATATTCTGACACTTTACTGAATTCCTGTATGAGTTCTAGCAGTTTTGGAGTGGAGTCTTTGGGTTTTCAAAATAAAGTATCCTATCATCTGCAAAGAGTGAGAGTTTGACTTCTTCTTTGTGATTCAGATGCCTTTTATTTCTTCTTGTTGCCTGATTGCTGAGTCTAGGACTTCTAGTACTATGCTGAATAAAATTGTACATTTCCTAATGCAAATTACCTACTTCTTAAAAACATGTTTTCAGTGAACATGGGGTTTTGTTTGAGAGGCTGGATTGATGAGGTTGGGGTAATCACTACCAGCCCATGTTGTAAGTTATGTAGATGTTGGGACTTACAAGTTAAGATTTCCTTGTAATTAATTCTTCAAGTATTTAATGGCAAGTTGTTTGAAGCACTGTTTTCTTATTATTAACTTGTTCTGACTTTCCTTCAAAAGGAAGAAGTTAATGGTGGAGTTAATCCAAAATGGCAGATTTCATAGCTCTTAAAAAACTTACTTTCAAAGGGAGTATTTGTATATCCATATTGTGATCTGTCTGAAATATTAGAAGTTCAGAAATTATGTGAACTTAAAATGAAGGTATTTGATCTGTATAAGCATCTCCCTCTCTGTAAGCCGTTCATTTGCCTCTTGTGTACAGAATGAATTATATGCAGATATACAGATCATTAAGAGCTAAGAGGTTACTCTGACTATAAAAACATCCCTTGTATTCCAAGGATCTAGAATATTTTTTCCCATTTATCAGTGTTTTAAAGTGAAAAATCCCTGTAGTTATTTTGTTAAAGGCACACATATATTCCCTTCTGACTTGGTGAACAATATCATGAAGCATCCTCCATTGATGGAATTAATAGTACTGGGTTGAAGGAAAAATGAATTGGAACAGTGAGAAGTATATCAAAGCTTAAAAACAGTAGTAATATGGTTCCTTGACCTTGGCACTATTGATAGTTTGAGTGGGATAAATTTTTTTGTTGTTGTTGTAGGTATCTGTCCTATATATTGCAGAATGTTTAGCAGTATTCCTGGCCTTTAGATATCAGTAGCATGGTACTGTCCAGCTGTGACAACCAATCAGTTCTCCAGACATTGCCAAATGTCCTCTAGAGAAATACAATTGCCCTCACCACGCCCGCCTTAGTATGAACTAGTGAGGTAAAGTAAGAACCAATAGGAATACTAAAAATAGCTCCCTAAAGAGGATGGCCTTCAAAGAATGGCCAAGTTTAATGAATTTAAGTTTAATGTGTTTTCCTAAGCACTGCTCTCCTAGACAGGTATATTACAAAAATTTTAGCAGGCATAGAAGAAATATGTTTTCTAAACCTGTGTTATGGAATGGACCTGGTATTAAGTTGGTGGGTTGATATTATAAAATTCTTAGTACTTCACTACAGGAGGGATTTAGTGTTATATAAAGATTTGGATAGCTTATATAGTGTGCATGGCTTACACCTTGACAGAGATTCTGATTTACTCAATATGAAGCAATATCATTTGTGATAATCCTGGGATGGTCTAATTACATAGAAAATTTTCACAGTATCCCTCCCTACCCTCTGTTTCCTTATCCAGCTGCTGGGAAAGGAGGAAGGAGAGTCAGAGTAAAGAGGATAGAAGTTCAGGATGTACAATCTGGAAGAGTTTTTAGAGATAGCAGTGACTTTTAACCTCTTTTGCCTCCTGGGCTTCCATCTTAAAGGAAGAGTGCCTCTCTTCCTTTAAAAAAAAAAAATGTCATCTTATCACTTTCAATCAATATATTGAAAGCAAATCCTTCCCCCATTTGTTTCCAAGGATATATACAGCAAAGGCCATTAAGATAAATAATCTCCCTGGCTACAGAGAGTTCTGTAGATACGGGCTCAGGACTCAAGAAAAGTTGAATAAGAAACAACCTGATGTCTTTTGTGGGATGCTCAGAAGCAGAAGAAATCTCCTCGGTGAAATTGGGAAAGCAGTAGGATGACATGTGAGGGACTACAAAACAATGCATAGAAGTGAAGCAGATTCTTTGTAAAATCATTCAAGACTCTGGAGCTAAGTGAGTCTGAAAGTAGCTGAAACCTTGGAATTTTCTGTTTAAAAAGTAATTCCCACTTTGTAACTCAAACAATGCAGGTCACTTACCACTGAGACTCCTCCTTAGAAAAATATGTCTGTTCTCATCGCCACCATCCCTTTTCACAGATGGTAGGACTGAGTTTGTGATCAGTATAAAAGATTTGCTTATGATCATATTTCTCTAACTACAATCTTCTGTAATGGAAGCTGAACCTATGCTTTAATATTGTTTGTTTTTCCAATCTTCACCTATAAAGGCAGACTAGCTTATTTTACATAATACCCAGTAAGAATTGTTCTTTGTTTTTATTTACCAACTACCTACATTGATTAGATGTACAAAGCAACTTGAAATTCTGGCCTGAATTAGTTGTCCATCATTTCATTCAGAATTAAACTTTTATGTTTGCACAGATATATGCACATAAAAGGAAGCATATCTAAAATATACTTTTTTTCCCCCCAGGTCATCTTAATGACTCATGGTCTTAAATTTGATTCTGATTATTCTATTTATTGGGCTACCTTAATGGTGACAGATAGTTCTAAAATTTTTGTGAAGAGGATAGAGGTACAGTCTCATTTTCTCTTGAGTAATGTATAAATCTCTGATTTTTAATTTTCAAGTTAATGTTCTTTTCCACTCTATTTTTCCATCAGCACCATAAATCACAGAGCTTATAAGACACTTGCATCATTTTTCTTATGACAAATGCAAAGCACAATTATAATCAGAATATAATAGCATCAATATGTTTATACAGATGTTAAACTAAATTAATTGACTTCCATTCCAAATGTCTATAAAGTAGCTTTCTCTTTTCTTCTCAAACCAAAGACTTTTATATTAGGGTGTTTTTAACTGTAATATAAAAGGTCTTTATACTTCTATATGTTAATATGTAAGGCAATGACACCTCTTGTCATTAAAGTTGAGGGTTATGAAGTTAGAATTTTGTCTACTGTGGGATAGAAATTTAGAACACAGTCTGAGTTCTATTTCTTTATAATTTTATAATCATGGGCAAAAGTTATACTGACCAATAATGGGCATGATTTCATGTGATTATACTGGGTTGTATGAACTTCTGATCCAAAACATGCATCACTAAAACTACAGAAATCTTTTTAGGAAACACTGAAATCTAAAACCCCATGAGAGTGTATGTGTCCATGCCTTACATAGTTCTGATGGTTTGGAAAATCTTGAGTTAGGTAAAAGAGACAATAGCTTTACTGAAGTGAGGGGAGTGAGGCAGATGGACTTTGGAGAACTTTAAGATTTGACTTTATACCAATATTACCTCTTCTGGGGATTTGCAAAGTGAATGGTCCTATGAATAATAGGTCCCTGATGTCCAGACAAGTTTCATGTTTTAACAGAAAGATATCTTCTGGCCTTCGGAATTAGAAAATGTAATCAGAAACTCTAGATATCATCCTAGATTGTGTTCGTTTTTTTTATTCCTTAAGATTTTCTTGCCTTCTTGGAACTTTGCATTTTTATATAAATTTTTAAATGATGTATCAGTTTCTTTAAAAATCCCTTAAGTGAAAAATCAATAAAGAGAATTTTTGCCTCTAGTTGAGGTGGAGAAGGTTGCTAGAGACTTTACTCTTCCCGAAATAGAAAATCACTGGATTTTGTTTTGTTTAAAAATGAATAGTTGTGCACACAAAGAAACCTAAAAGAATTAAAATCCAGAGGGACAAAGCATACCTAGATAAGCAAGGGAAGGAGGAAGCTTTGATACAAACAGATTGTGGGGCAGAGCAAATAGAAGAGGAAGTATGTCAGAGACAGACAAACTTTGTTGGATACAGGTGGGACCAGTAAAGGTTTTGATGAACCCATGTGCTGGTATGTTCATTTAGTAGGAAGGAGCCCTCAGTGCAAAGTCAATCCTTGCTGCCAAGCCAATGTTTTACCTGAGAATTTTTCTGAGTGAGCAGAGACAGAGCACTGGCTTGTCTATTTCAACGCTAGGCCACCAGTGGTCAATTAGACAATGCCAGAGATCTCTTTGGGTCAAACCATTCTGATTAAGGCATTGGCTCCCTCATCCATTATGGTAACCCTGACCAGCTTATCTTGGGAAGTTAAATATCACTACTAGGACCATATCACTCTCTATTCTCACTAAAATTATGGCAGCAGTTAATGTCACTTCTGGGCTACAGGGAATAGCCACCATAGGATGGTCCCATAGAAGCTGGAACTCTCCTCATCAATGTGAATCCCAGCTCCTAGATAAAGGGAGCATCTTTGGACCCTCTTAAAGGACATAATTAGAGAATGGCTGAGCAAGTCTTGCACAGTAAATCCATTCTAACTTTTTGATCTCTGTCTTTGGATACTGGAAAAAAAAATGTTCTTACATTTCATTTTCATTTAGCATAGGCCATCTACAGAACATAATTCAGACAGAGCTACTTCCAGCTGTTCAAGGTGATCATCGTATCAACTATAAAATCTCTTCCTGTTGCACTGATCATGATAAGTTTATCCCAATCAAACATTACATTCCTTTCAACCTATTATAACATCCTTAGGTATCATTTCCATACAGATCTTATAGGTTTATGTTGTTATAAATTGAAAAAATCCTGGAATTCTTTGGGAATGTGTGACACCTACTCAAGGGTCACATCTCTTGCTGTTTCCCTTTGGTCTTCTAGGAGTTGAGATGATAGTATGTCTAGACTCAGTGAGAGAGGGTGCATGGAAAAAGTAACCATTTTGAAATTTCCCAGAGCAGACTGTATAAAAGAGGGCTCTCCCCAAGGGAAAACGCTTTACCAGAGGGAAGGGCAAATTATACAACTCCAGCCTTCTCTAATCTTCCTGTTTCATTGAATGGAAGAAATATAAAGGCAATTCACAGGTTAAGTATTTAGATGTACACTGAAATTAATCATAAGATTATAGAACTCTTCCCTCTCAAATTGCTTATTATTGACACATCAATGGACACCAACATAATAGCAATGAATTATGGCTAAGAGGGCTGCAAGACAAAGACAAAGATTATATTATTAAGTCGTTCTTAGGACACTTGAAAGCAGTAGGGAGGAAAAGTAGGAAAACTAAAGGAACTGAAGCCTCTGGCATCTATGGCTACAGATGAGAAGCAGTGTACACAACACAACTCCTGCTACCCAGGGTAAAATAAAACCTCAAACAAGATGCCTAATTACCTCAATTCTTTTACTTGATACCTCATGCCCAACTTGAAACAAAAAATTTAAGTGCTTGATAAAAGGCAAAAAAAAAATAAAACAAAACAAAGCAGTCTGAAGAGACAAAACAAGAATCAAAGCCAGATTCAAACATGACAGATTTTGGAATTATTTGGAGGTAGGGATTTTGAAGCAACTATGATTAATTTGTTAAGGGCTCTAATGGAAAACATAATAGAATACAAGAAAAAGATGAATGATGTAAGCAAAGACATGAAAGCTCCAAACAAAAATGCAATTGGAAAAAAGAATGAAAAACATAATAAAATATTTGAGAACCATGGGACATTTAAAAAGGTGTGACATACACAGAATACCAGAAGACACAGAAGGGAATGGAAGAGATATTTTAAGTAATGATAGGTGAGCATTATGCAAGAATAAATGACAGGTACTAAACCACAATCCAATCCAGGAAGCTCAGAGAAAAGCAAGCAGGAAATACTAAAATAACCTGCATGTAGGCATATCATATTCAATTTTCAGGAAGCCACACAGAGAAGATTTTGAAAGAAATGACAAGAAAAAAAAAAAACTTACCTATAGAACAAGGGTAAGAATTACACTGAACTTCTCACCCAAAATAATATAGTGGAGTGAAAAATTTAAAGTGTTGAAAGAAAAAAAAAAAATCACAGTAGGATCCTGTATCCAGTTAAATTATGCTTCAAAAGTAAATGAAAGACTTTCTCAGGCTAATAAAAACCAAGGGAATTTGTTGTCAGTAGACCTACCTTCTAAGAAATGTTTTTAAAAGTTTCAGAGAGAAAAGATATTTACATAGGTAAGAAAATCAGAAGTACATAAAGCAAGAATGAGCACTGGAGAAGGAATACATGAAGGTAATATTATATCTTATTTTTTTAAAAAACATTTTATTTATTTATCAGAAAGAGAGAGGGAGAGAGAATGAGCACAGGCAGACAGAATGGCAGGCAGAAGCAGAGGGAGAAGCAGGCTCCCTGCCGAGCAAGGAGCCTGATGTGGGACTCGATCCCAGGACATGGGGATCATGACCTGAGCCGAAGGCAGCTGCTTAACAACTAAGCCACCCAGGCGTCCCAACATTGTATCTTTTATTTTATTAATTGATTTAATTAAAAGTCATTCTAAGTAAAAGTAGTAATAATGCTTTGTTTTTACTAAAAAGCTATAAAAATTGACCAAAAACACCCTTCCTGTAATTAATAAGTGACTACAGAAAGTTTTCAGGATACAAGGTTAATTCATAACCTATAATATATAATACATAAAATACATAATACATAAAAGTAAATTGCATTTCTATATACTGGCAATAAACAATTGGAATTGGAAATTTAAAATAATACCATTTTCATTAGCACTAAAAAAATGAAATGTTTGGGTGTAAATGTAACAAAATATGTACAAGATCTATATAAGGAAAACTACAAAACACTGATGAAAAAAACTAAAAAATCTAACTATATGGACAGATAAACCATGCTCATGGTTAGGAAAACTCAATATTAAGATGTTATTTCTTCCCATTGTGATCTGTAGATTCTATATAATCCCCATGGAAATCCCATCAGATTATTTTGTAGATATTAAAAAACTGATTCTTAAGTGTTATGGAGAGGCAAAACACCTAGAATATCTAATACTGAAGAAGAAGAACAAAGTCAAAAAACTAACACTACTGGACTTCAAGACTTATTGTAAAGTGATAATAGTCAAAACAGCATTATACTGGCAAAATAATACACAAATAGATCATTATATAAGTGTTCTTAAACAAGAACCCAGATATAAACAATAAAGAGAACCCAGATATAGATCCATAGACATACAGCCAACTCTTCATTGGCAAAGGAGGAAAAAAAAAATCAGTGAAGAACAGATAGTTTTTCAACAATTGGGTAGGAATAATTAGACAACCACGTGCAAAAAGAAAAAAATCTAGACACGAGTCACAAAATTAGCTAAAAGTGGATAATAGACATAAATGTAAAATGTGAAACTATTAAACTTCTAGAGAATAACAGGAAAAATCTGTAAATGACCTTGAATTTGGTAACGATTTTTTTAGATACAATAACAAAAACATTATCGATGACAGAAAAAATTTGATAAGTTGAACTTTATTAATATTAAAAATGTCTGTTCTACAAAAGACACCATTAAGAGAATTTTAAAAAACTGGTCACAGACTGGAAGAAAATTTTTAAAAATACCTATCTGATAGAATACCTGTATCCAAAATATATAAAGAACACTGAAAACTCAAAAATAAGAAAATAAACAACAGAATTTTAAAAATGGGCAAAAGATTTGTACAGACATCTCACCAAAAAAAGGTACACAGATGGGATGTAAAAACATTGAAAACATGCTCAAGTCATGTTATTAGAGAATTGCAAAATGAAATTACAATGCACTATTGCTATTACTGTATACCCATTAAAATGGCTTAAAAATGGCATTACTAAACACTGGCAAGAATTCAGAGCAACTAGAACTCTGATTCATTGCTGGTTAGGAAAAGCAAATAGCATAGCCACTGTGGAAGAAAGTTTGGCAAAACACTGTTATATCATAAAATCCAGTAATCATACTCCTAATATTAACAAATTGAGATAAAAATTTATATCTACACAAACACATGAACATTAATGCTTGTAGTAGTTATATTCATAATTACCAAAAATAAATTTAAAAAAAGAAAGTAGCCTAATGTCCTCTAATAGGTGAATGCATAAAGAAATTTTGTTATATCCATAATTGAATAATTGTGTAAAAAGGAAATGAGATACCAAGTGACCAAAAGAATTGAGTTTTTGTTAATTCATGTTATTGAATAGAAGAAGGCAGTCTGATTTCTGTACATTGATTTTGTATACTGCCACATTACTGAATTGCTGTATGAGTTCTAGTAGTTTGGGGGTGGAGTCTTGAATTCTCCATATAAAGTATCCTGTCATTTATGAAGACAGAGAGTTTGACTTCTTCACTGCCACTTTGAATACCCCTTATTTCTTTTTGTTGTCTGATTGCTGTTGCTAGGACTTCTGGAACTATGTTGAACAAGAGTGGTGAGAGTAGACATCCTTGTTGTGTTCCTGATCTCAAAAGGAAGGCTGTCAGCTTTTCCCCATTGAGGATGATATTTGCTGTAGGTTTTTCATTTCTTATACACTAACAATGAGAATATAGAAAGGGAAATTAGAGAACCATAAGATACCTTGGAATAAACCTAACCAAAGAGGTAAAAGATCTGTACGCGAGGAACTACAGAACACTTATTGAAAGAAATTGAAGAAGACACAAAAAGATGGAAGACCACTCCATGCTCATAGATCAGAAGAATAAACAATGTTAAAATGTCTGTACTGCCTAGAGCCATCTATACTTTCAGTGCCATCCCGATGAAAATTCCACTGGCATTTTTCAAAGACCTGGAACAAACAATCCTAAAATTTGTATGGAACCAGAAGAGACCCCGGATTGCTAAGGAAAGGTTGAAAATGAAAACAAAACTGGGGGCATCATGTTGCCTGATTTCAAGCTTTACTACAAAGCTGTGATCTCCAACACAGCATGGTACTGGCACAAAACCAGACACATAGACCAGTGGAACAGAGTAGAGAGCCCAGATATGGACCCTCAAATCTATGATCAAATAATCTTTGACAAAGCAGGAAAAAATATACATTGGAAAAAAGACAGTTTTTTCAATAAATGGTGCTGGGAAAATTGGACAGCTATGTATAGAAGAATGAAACTCGACCATTCTCTTATACCATACATGAAGATAAACTCAAAATGGGTAAAAGAGCTCAACATGAGGGAGGAGTCTATCAAAATCCTAGAGAAGAACATAGGCAGTAACCTCTTCGCTCTCAGCCACAGCAACTTCTTTCAAGATATGTCTCCAAAGGTAAAGGTGACAAAAGTGAAAATGAACTTTTGGGACTTCATCAAGACCAAAATCTTCTGCATAGCAAAGGAAACAGTCAACAAAACAAAAAGGCAACCCACGGAATGGGAGAAAATATTCTCAAATGACATTACAGACAAAGGACTGATGTCCAAGATGTATAAAGAACTCCTCAAACTAAACACACACAAAACAGATAATTACATAAAAAAAATGGGCAGAAGACATGAACAGACACTTCTCCAAAGAAGACATACAAATGGCTAACGGAAACATGAAAAAATGTTCATCATCATTAGCCATCAGGGAGATTCGAATTAAAAACCACATTGAGATACCACCTTACACCAGTTAGAATGGCCAAAATTAACAAGACAGTAAACATCATGTGTTGGAGAGAATGTGGAGAAAGGGGAACCCTCTTACACTGTTGGTGGGGATGCAAGTTAGGGTAGTCACTTTGGAAAACAGTGTGGATATTCCTTAAGAAATTAAAAATAGAGCTACTCTATGGCCCTGCAATTGCACTACTGGGTATTTAGCACAAAGATACTAATGTAGTGAAAAGAAGGGCCATCTGTAGCCCAATGTTCATAGAAGCAATGGCCACAGTCACAAAACTGTGGGAATAACCAAGATGCCCTCCAATGGACGAATGGATAAAGAAGATATGGTCCATATATACAATGGAGTATTATGCCTCCATCAGAAAGGATGAATACCCAACTTTTGTATCAACATGCATGGGACTGGAGGAGATTATGCTGAGTGAAATAAGTCAAGCAGAGAGAGTCAAGTATCATATGGTTTCACTTACTTGTGGGGCATAAGGAGTAACATGGAGGACATTGGGGAGATGGAGAGGAGAAGTGAGTTGGAGGAAATTGGAGAGGGAGACAAACCATGAGAGACTGTGGACTCTGAGAAACAGAGGGTTTGGAGGGGAAGGAGTGGTAGTTTGGGTGAGCCTGGTAGTGGGTATTATGGAGGGCATATATTGCATCGAGCACTGGGTGTGGGGCATAAACAATGAATTCTGGACACTGAAAAGAAATAAAATTAATTTTTTTTAGAAAGGCAGTCTGAAAGAACTACATACCATATGACTTCAACAATATAATATCTGGGAAAGCCAAAACTATGAAGATAGTGAATTAGATCATTGGTTGCCAGGAGTTTTGGAGAGGGAGGATGAGTGAATGACTCACAGAGAATTTTTAAGGCAGTAAAATGACATTTATGGTTCTATAATGTTACATCCATGACATTATGCATTTGTCAAAACCCATAAAACTGTACAACACAAATAGTTAGTTTTAGTATAAACCATGAACTTTAGTCAACAATAATGTATCAAAGTTGGTCCATTAATTGTAATAAATGTACCATGTAATGCAGGATGTTAATAAAAGGGAAACTGCCTCTGTGTGATGTGCTTATGGAGACTACTTCATAGTATCTCTACAGATTTTTCTGTATATTTAAAGTTCTGTATATTTAAAGTTCTAAAAATAAAGTTTAGTAATTAAAAAATAAACTACTTCATAGAGTTCTTACAAATATTCATATATGTGCAGCATTTTGAATAGTTCCTAGTGTTTAACACTCAATAAAAGTTAACTTCTATTATTATTATTATTATTATTATTATTGATATTAATAGTAGTAGTAGTGAATAGATCGGTTAACAGTGATGTGTTCCCTGAAAAAAATGTGTTTTTTTTCTTTAATGTGTTCATGAACCCAAAAAGGGACAAAGTTAGATAAAATAAGATATCATTATTTACCCTGAAGAGAAATGTTTTTCTGTGCTACAACTAAACAAAATGGGAAAACAGCTTTCATATTCTGATATATAAACTGATCACTTCTATGAAATTTTATTATAGCAGTTACTTTATAGTACAACTACAAAGAATTGCTTATTTAAAAAATCACAGTTTTCTGTATTACATTTTTACATTTGCCTGTATACTTAAAAAAAATCAACACAACCAAAACATACAGTCATGCAGTGCCTTTGTAAACAGTTATCTTCTATTAAAGTATTTTCCCACACAGATTTAGAAAAAAAATGTCTAGAGGATGAAATATTTTCTTTTCCTTCACTTTTGTTTTTAGGATTTTATTTATTTATTTGAGAGAGAAGGAGAGTAAGAGCAGCAGAAGCAGGATCCCCGCTGAGCAGGGAGCCTAACTCGAGGCTCAATCCCAGCACCCTGGGGATCATAATCTGAGCTGGAGGCAGATGTTCAACTGGTTGTGCCATTCAGTACCCCTTTTTCTTCATTTCTAAGAAAAACACTAAAAGAGCAATGCTGTCATTCATAAATCATCATTTTCTTGTTTATTTCTCTGGGTCCAAAGTTGTGTAGAGTACCTTTATATCCAATGGTGCTTTGGGAGATCTGAAAAATGTATAATTTATTAAGTGACAATAGAAACTTCCCCAATAATCAGGTTTAGATACTTTTACATGTTTCTGAATTTTTCTCGTGTGCTATATTTGGAAAGTATTCATTTTAAAGTGAAAAATCCATTATTTGTACAGTATTCACTTCTATGCCAACAAGGTTAGTTCACAACATAAACAAGTAAATTTGAGCAATTTATTAAAGTAGTCATTTCAAGGAAAATACAATATTATTTGGTGATAGGGCAAATGTTTCATTGGGTCACTGAACCTTTTATTATTGTTCATTTCATGTAACATTTCTTCACTGATAAGAAAAATTAATTCTTAAAACTTATTTATTGTGGTAAAAAAGAATAACTTACTTTTAAACATTTTATAATTTTTTATAGTGAATGGACTTAAATCATTTGTCATCATACCAAACCAGTCCTTTTTGGATAATATCTGTGATATATAAACGTTGTTTCAAAGATGACTTTTACTTTTATAAGCCAAAATAATTTGGCTATGTCTATAGGAAGGAAGGGTCATACATGGCAGGCACATTTTGGAAAGTATTGGTTTAATTCATACTTCTACCTTTTTGCTCTAATTTTACACAATTCTTTGTCCCAAGCCACCTAGTTAATCTAAAAGTGATAAAATGATTAGCCAAAATCACCAGAAGGAATCCAGATAGAGTAGAAGTAAAAACCAGCACAGTCCTATTTGATTCAATGATGTCAAAACTTAAAGCGTTAAAAATATTTTCTAAGCATAATTTTGGCCTATAGACTTAGTCCTCATAACTTTTTGAAGGGTAAGTACTTTCCCAAAGGGTCCAGATTTATTCGTGTAGTGAGATGGTCTATGTGAGCTTGCATCTGAATAGTTAGTTGGTCTTACACAGAATCCTGGAGATTTTCCTGTAGAAATGGAGAGCTATAAATTGGTGAACTACAGCCTGAATCATACAGATATAATTTTGCTTTAATGCAGGGTTTCTTTTTTTTAATATAAATACTGGATTTCTGAACTATCTCAAAGAGTTAAAAGCTCTAAAAACTTTGAAGTAAAAATTGAGTAGGACACAGCTCCTATGTGGGGACATGGGCTTTCCAAGTTTTCCCAGGCCCAGGCAGCTTTCTTCACATTTGGAGCTTCCTGGTTTGAGACTCATTGTCTAAATTAATCCTCATCATTTAATTTATTCTTTTTTAAGATTTTATTTATTTATTTTACAGAGAGAGATCACAAGTAGGCAGAGAGGCCCACAGAGAGAGAGAGTGGGAAGCAGGCTCCCTGCTGAGAGCAGAGAACCCCATGCAGGGCTTGATCCCAGGGCCCTGAGATCATGACCTGAGCCGAAGGTAGAGGCTTAATGCACTGAGCCACCCAGATGTCCCACTCATCATTTTATTTATTTTTTCCAAGATATTGAGATATAATTTGACATATAATATTATATAAGTTGTATTTTATATATATATATATATATATATTATATAAGAGTATGACTTGGTGATTTGACACATGAATGTATTGCAAAATGATTACCACAGTAAGGTTAACCATCCATCACCTCACATAGTTTCTGTGTATGTGTGTGTGTGTGTGTATGTGTTGAAACTTTAAAAATTTACTCTCTTAGCATCCTTCAAGTATAAGATACAGTATTTTTAACTATAGTAACCAAGCTGTATTCATCTTAGAATATTGACCAAAACATATTCATCTTAGAACTGGAATTGGTACCCTTTGATCACCTTCACTCATGTCCCCAACTCTGGCATCCCCACCTTGGGTCAGGCAGCCACCATTCTACTTGGTTTCTATGATTCTGATGTTTTTATGTCACATATAAATGATGTTATACAGTATTTGTCTTCCACTGCCTGACTTATTGTACTTGGCATAATCCCCTCAGGGCCCATTCATGTTAGCACACACACACATAAACACATACCACATACACACACTACACACACACACACACACACACATCTCATATCTTCTCTATCCATTCATTTGTAGATGGACATTTAGGTTTTTTCCATATCTTGGCTATTGTAAATAAAGGTGCTATGAACATGTGGGTATAGATAATCTCTTCAAGAGAGTGATTTCATCTCCTTAGGATATATATCAAGAAGTGGGGTTCTGGATCATACACTTGTCCTACTTTAATTTTTTTTAGGGGGGGCATCCATACTGTCTTCCACAGTGGCTACACCAATTTTCATCCCCACCCATAGTGCACAAGGGTTCCCTTCTCTCCACAATTTCAATATCATTTATTATCTTATCTTTTTAAAAAATAGCCATTTTAACAGGTATAAAGAGATTTCTCATTGTGGTTTCACTTTGTATTTTCCTGATGACTAGTGAAATTGAACATCTTCTCATGTACCCATTGGCCCTCTGTGTTTGAAAAAACTATCTATTTAGGTCTTTTGCTCATTTTTTAACTGGATTTTTTTTACTATTGAGGACATGAATTCCATAAATATAGAATATTAACCTCTTATCAGATCTGCAATATTTTCTTCTATGGGTTCCCTTTTCATTTTTTGGTTGTTTCTTTTGTTATCCAATAACATTTTACTTTGAGATAGTCCCACTTACTTTTTTATCTTTTTTTCCACTTTGGTTGCTTGTTATTTTTTATATCATATCTAAAGAAATCATTGCAAATCAATGTCAATGAATTTAATTCCTATTATTTTCTCCTAAGATTTTTAGAGTTTCAAATGGTATGTAGGTCTTTAACCCATTTTTAGTCGATTTTTTTTGTTTGGTATAAAATAGGGGTCCAATTTTATTGTTTTGTATATGAATATTGAGTTTATCCAACACCATTTATTAAAAAACCTATAATTTCCCCACTGAGTATGACTATATAAGCATGGGCTTATCTTTGGACTCTTGATTTTTGTTCCACTGGTCTCTGTCTGTTTTTATGACATTACCAACTACAACAATGTTGTTTTGATTACTAAAGCTATGTAATGTAGTTTAAAATCAAGAAGTATGATTTCGGGCGCCTGGGTGGCTCAGTGGGTTAGGCCGCTGCCTTCGGCTCGGGTCATGGTCTCGGGGTCCTGGGATCGAGTCCCGCATCGGGCTCTCTGCTCAGCGGGGAGCCTGTTTCCTTCTCTCTTTCTCTGCCTGCCTCTCAGTGTACTTGTGATTTCTCTCTGTCAAATAAATAAATAAATAAAATCTTTTAAAAAAAAAAATAAAGAAGTATGATTTCTGCACCTTTGTTCTTTCCCAAGATTGCTTTGGGTTTTCATGGTCTTTTGTAGTTATGTGTGCATTTTAGAATTTTTTTCTATTTCTATGAAAAAATGGCATTGGAATTTTGATAGAGAGTATATCAAATCTAAAGATTGCTTGGGGATAGTATGGACATTTTAACTACTAATTTTTCCTATCAATAAACATGGAAATCTTTCCATTTATTTGCAGCTTTGTCAATTTCTCTCTACAATGTGTTATCATTTTTGGTGTTTAAATCTTTCACTTCCTTGGTTTAATTTATTTTTAATTTTTTTGTAGTTTTCAATGCTATTGTGAATGGAATTGTTTTATTTCTCTTTCAGATAGTTTCTTGTTAGTCTATAAAAATGAAACTGGGACACCTGGATGGCTCAGCGGGTTAAGCCTCTGCCTTTGGCTTGGGTCATGATCTCAGGATCCTGGGATGAAGCCTGGCATCATGTTGGTTTGGTATCCTGCTACTTTACTGAGTTTCCTGATTAATTCTCATAGTTTTTCTTCTGTGTGTATGCAGTCTTTAGTCTTTTCCATTTATAAGATCATGTCATCTGCAAACAAAAAATTTTGCTTCCACTTTCTTATTTGAACACTTTTTAATTTCTTTTTCTAGCCTAATTATTATAGCTAGGACATCCAGTATTCTGTTAAATAGAAGTGGTAAGAGTGGGCACATGTGTCTTGTTTGTGATCTTACAGAAAAAGCTTTCAGCTTTTCACCATTAAGTATGATGTAAATGGTGAGATTATAATATATAGACTTTATTATACTGAGTCATGTTCCTCCTATATCCAATTTGTTGAGAACTTTTATCATGAAAAGATGTTGAATTTTGTCAAATCCTTTTTCTTTGTCTACTGAGATGAGAATATGACATTATCTTTTATTCTGCTAATGTGATATGTCACATTTATTGATTTGCACGTGTTGAACCATCCTTACGTTGCACAGGCTGGCCTTCATAATCCTACAGGCCACTGTTCAGGCTCTCTGGTTGCGTAGGACCAGAGGCTAAACTCAATATTTGGGAGGGCTGTTGCTTTGGCTCTCTATCCGGACAGGAGGTAGGATATGGTTTGTGGCTATTAGGCACCTGCCACTACACTTTTTGGAGGGGTGAAACTAGAAGCTATGCTCAACAGTTGGGCAGAACTGGAAATTGGCTCCCCTGCTTTTTGTAGGACTATAAAAGGGCTTCGTAGCTGATATAGCCCTACTATCCCATTGGATGGGATCCAAATCAGGCAGAGTTGCCAACTGAACTTCCCGGTCTAGTGAGGCTGTCACTGGGCTCTATAGATGAATAGTGTTGCTGGCTGGATCTCTGCTTGGGTAATACTGAAAGTAGGAAGGAGTCAATATCTGAGTGCTGATTGCTGTAAGCCTTGGCACCCCCCTTCACCATCTGTGTCTGATCCCCAGTGGTGGAGAGTTGCAGAGTACTCCAGTGATTCCTGTGAAGTGAGACCCAAGTAGGTTTCCTAGAGAGTATTCTACAATTCTAGGGAAGCTGGATATCCCCCTTAGGTTCTCTTTTTACCACTGTAGAAACTATGGGCTCAGGAAGGACTGCTTGGTGTTACAGTGTGCTAGCCTGGAGAAGGGACAATGTGATCAAAATATAGCCATTCCCCTTACCTTTATCATGTGGTCCTTTTCAGTCTCTTTTATACAAGAGGGTTCTTCAGTCTCCTCCCCAGTTTCTGGGATTTTCACAATGGTGTCTTGTCTCTGGATAGTTGCTAATTGATGATCTTCTTGTGAGGGGAACTGAAGTCAGGAATGGCTTATGTTGCCATCTTGATGATGTCCAGTCCTCATTTGGGAAATGAATAAACTGAGATATTAAAATCATCCTATAATTAAATGATAAAAATAAAGATTAAACTCCAAAGATAATCTCAAAACTTAACAATCATGAATATATAAAGTCATTACTCTTTCTAAGAATCCTAGTTTTCCCCATCTCTTCAACTTTAGTGAAAGAGTGAGAGCTGTGAGGATTTTGCAGTCATTGGAGACTGGGTCTGTGCTGAGGGGGACAAGAGCAAAGACTATGGAGTCGGAGAGATCGGTGTTCATTCAGATCTTGGTACCGTCACTTGCTGGTTGTATGTACTTGATGTACTTGTACCATAGAGTCTTAATTTATACATATATATAATGGGGTTGTGTTAGTTGGGGTTCTCCAAAGAAACAGGACTCTGTGTGTGTGTGTGTGTGTGTGTGTGTGTGTGTGTAAAAGAGAGAGAGAGAATTTTTAAGGAATTGCTTCGTAAGATTGTGAGAGCTGACAACTTTAAATTTTTCAGGGAAGTCCAGTAGGCTAGAAACCCAGGGAAGTGCTGATACCGCAACTTAAAATCTATTTGGATATGTCCATCATATTATGGGGAATTGCCTGCTTTATTCAAAGTCTACTGATTTAAATGTTTGACAGTAACATCTAAATTTGGCCACCATAGCATAGCGTGGCCTAGTTGACACATAAAATTAACCATCAAATCCATGATAATAATAGGCTGTCTATACTCATGAGGATTGGATGGGATAATGACTCTTAAGTAAATAGCGTAGTGTTTGGGACATAGTAGTTACTCAGTGAATGGTAGCTACTATTATTGTCATTGTTACCACTATTAGATATTTCCATGAACTCTGTGAGTTTATTATGATCATCCTCATGTTTAAATTTCAAGAGAAATGATGAGTTTGTGGTGGTATTTTGGGCAAATGTTAATTTTTGCTTTGATGAAAGTTGTTGTCTGTTATATAGCTTTACAAAATCTTTTGACAAACCAGTCAAGAAAAAATTGCTTTATATGTACTTAATATAATAAATTTAGGAAGTCTGAAAAAATTATGAGCAAAACTGTAAAACGATGAATGCCCAATAAAATTTTTTTTTTTTTTTTTTTTTTTTTTTTTTTAGGACCAAAACATTCATTTCCAAAAGGAAATACAGCTCTGGATTATGGGTGAGTGTTGTAAAACAATGAATGCCCAATAAAATTTTTAAAGGAGGAATACATATTTCTATTCTGTAACTACTGCAAGTGTCATATGAAGATTGTCAAGCTTTGATTATTAAAAACTATATAAGGTAAAAATGCCTTTGAAGATGAATGTAGGGTATTATGAAATTTCATCATCCCTGAGGCTACATCATTAAATTTCAGGACATCACTGGAATATCATGTGGTAAGTAGCAATTCCTACTGTTCCTTAGTTGGGACGGGATGAAATTGAAAGGGAAGAGGAAAACTAATAATCAGTGAAGAATAAAATTATTTGATTAAGAAATATAAAACACAAATGGTTTGATAAGGTAGGACCATTACACTAACCCCATTATCATAGATCAGAATTTGATTAGAGTAGGAGATAGTGGAGCATCCAAACTTTAGGACAATAACATCACAAACCACTCTTTTAATATCAAATAATTTCATAGCTATCTTTGATTATAATTTTCATTTTTTTTAAAGATTTTATTTATTTATTTGAGAGAGAGACAGTGAGAGAGAGCATGAGCGAGGAGAAGGTCAGAGGGAGAAGCAGACTCCCCACGGAGCTGGGAGCCTGATGTGGGACTCGATCCCGGGACTCCGGGATCATGAGCCGAGCAGTCGTCCAACCAACTGAGCCACCCAGTCGTCCCTATAATTTCCATTTTAAAAGAAAATTTTCATTAGTTATTATAAAAATTGGATTTGTATAAGCAGGATATAAAACTTATTTTTCTTATAGATCTTACATGTTAGGCAAATAAACTCACAAACTACTTGCCATAATCCTGTACACCATGAGGAATCCATGACTCAGGGGTTGACCCTGATTTGTGGAAGGGAAAGTCAAGGTAAATCGGTATCAAGAAAACAGAGTGTTTGTAAATCAGGATCTTCCAGCATATTGAGCAAATAAGTTAGACTGAGACTGTAGAGTTTATTTCTTACCAATTATATGTTTTTTGTTCAGTAATTTTGCAGCTATTTCTCCAATCCAGCAGAGTAGAACTCTATTCGAAAAAGGAAATAAGCTGTTGCTTTGGTGTTAAGAGTGAATCATAACTTAAACAGAAAGTATTATTTTATAAACTAGAATATAGTCTATATAGAGTAAATATTTCTCTCTCTCTCTCATTTTCTTTCTCTCATTCTTTCTGGGATTCTGGGATTAAATGTATATTTTATCAGTTTTTTGGAGTATGCATGGTAGGAGATAAATATTTAAGTTACTAATCTATTTAAGCTAGGTAGACACTGCTCTAGTGAAAAGGTCTTTCAACATAAAAATATATCTACACTGAATATTTTCACTAACTTTTCATTATCAGCGTGATTCATGGTATACTAAAATTTATAAAAATAAAGAACATTTTTAGTGATTTTAGGCATCTTTAGACCTCAGCTACATGTCCCCAATATAAATGAAGGTATTACTGGGAAATGGGTGTGTATTTCAAAGGAATGATTCTGAAACCATGAACAAGTGACTGGATACATATGGGCTTGGCCAACATTTCACAGAGAACATATTTGTGGTAAACATGAAAGCAAATTCTAGAGAGAGATAGGAAGAGAGAGGCCCAGAAAGAGTGCCATTCACTTTTTAGAGAGTGATGCCTTTTAAATCACAAGATTAAAGGTAAGTAATAATGACTCAAGATGAGGTGCTGACCTTTCAGATGTGAAGTTTAAGCTTTTCCTTCCCTCTCCTCTCTGTCTCCCTTCAGTGGGATGATGGTGCACTTTAAAAAATATGACACCTGTAATTTAAAGAACATTTTAAAACTATGTCATGCTTTTCCATCCTGAGTTAAGTGAAAACTATGGCATTTAGAAACACAACCATCACTTTGTCTTTTATACAAATTCATATACATTATGTAATTTTGCATAAGGTAGGAAAAAGACAAAGCAGGAAAATCCAAAATAAAACTTAGATTGTTGTTTTTGTCACTTTAAAAACTATATATTGCAGGAAAAAATTAAGAATCAGAGTAATGCACACTTTGAATTTTATGGAACTCTCTAGCATTCAATCTCTATTGAAAATTCCTTTCTGCAGAATTATCGTACTTACCTCATTTTTCCCATCAATAAATCTGTATTACGTACATAAAGTGGAAGTTAACTAGGTAAAAGTCAAAAACACACAATTGAGAAAAGTGTGTGTCACTTATTATGTGATAGTGGGCAAGTGTCAAAGTCTCTAAGCTTCAGTTTTCTCAGCTATAAAAGGGGGATAAAGTCTGTACTACTATCTGACACTGAGAGAATTAAGTTAGAAAACACTTCATAGGCTATAAAGCACTGTAAAAGCATAAGCTGTTCTTGGCACTGTATAAGTGTGACAAAGACATGGGAAGTGCTTTACAAGGCAAAGATACACAGAGCACAGTTCCTGCCCACCCAGATGTTCACAGTCAAGTAAAAGAGGTATATAAATGGCCACAATACTGAGCTGTATGGGATGTTCATCCAGTGGTCAGCAGACATGATTATGGGAGTAAAGGACTTCAGAAGAAGAAATAGCTTCTTTTCGGGAAGTGTATGACAGCTTTAAAGATTTATTTGAGAGAGAGAAAGAGCACAAACAGCGGGGTGGAGGGAGAAGAAAAAAGAATGTCAAGTAGGCTCTACACTAAGCATAGAGTCCAATCCGGAGCTCGATCTCATGACCTGAGCTGAAACCAAGAGTGAGACACTTAACTGACTGTGCCACCCAAGCGCCCAAGGAGTTTATGATAACTTTAATAGAAGATGGAGATGTTAAACCAAACTAAGATTATTGACAAATATTTAGAGGGCTTACTATGTATTCATACTATTAACTCAATACCCACTAAGAAATTTACATTGATTGCCTCATTTAATTATTAAAAATCAAATAAGGCTAGCATTAGTTTTGTCCTTACCTTACAAATAGAAAGCTGAGATTTGGGGAGGTGAAGTGACTTTCCAACGTCACATAGTCTAAAGTCTAAAGGAGCTAAACTGGGACTTGAAGCCCAGTGCATCTGTCTCCAGGTGCCATGATTCCAGGCACTGTGATAGGGTAGCAGTAAACTGGAACTGGTGCTTAGACAAGACAGGAAGATGGCAGTCCCCATCACAACTTTTTTTGCCATGCATGTATATAGTCCACCACATTCATTGTGCATCTTCATACTTCCTCTCATGTAAAAGGCAGAGTGTGCATCCCTAACTCCTGAGTCTGATTTCAGCCCCATGCTCTCGTTGGGTCAATCTAATAGCATGTGGTGAATACTGTGCCTGCTATGAGGCTAGACTTCAGAAAGCTTTGCATGTTTCTGTTTGTTCTCTTGTGTTTCTGCCACTGTCATGAGGAGGACTACTTGGCTAACCTACCAGTTCCAGAGGAGAATGAGAAAAACATAGAGTGGAGCTGCCCCATATGAAAGCCAAGCCTGGAGCAGAACCCTCAGACAATGCACAGATGTATGAATTAGCCTAGCTAAGAGAATTCAGTCAGGATATTTATGAGCTTAATAATAAATTTTGTTTTATGTCACTGAAATTTGGGGTAGTTTGTTAGGCAGCAAGAGCTAACTGATACAGATAAAACCATTTTAATATATAATTTTTAATATAAATGTAATATATATTTTTTTCAAAAATTGGAAAGAACAAAAGTATGTATAAAGAAGAGAAAAATAGGGGCGCGTGGGAGGCTCGGTGGGTTAGGGCCTCTGCCTTCACCTCAGGTCACGGTCCTGGGGTCCTCGGGTGGAGCCCTGCGTCAGGCTCTCTGCTCAGCGGGGAGCCTGCTTCCTCCCTCTCTCTCTCTGCCTGCCTCTCTGCCTACTTGTGGTCTCTGTCTGTCAAATAAATAAATTTAAAAAAAAAAGAGAGAGAGAAAAATATAAGTGACCAAGTCCCACCACTCTGAAGTAAACATTGTAATGTAAAAAACTACTGCTTATATACTATTTTTATGTATCAGATATTCTCTGAGTAATCACATTCATCAAAGCATTTAATATACATATGGTCCTCTACAGATCATTAGCTAGATTTTAAGTGTGGGAAAAGTGAGTATAAAGTTTAAGTAGCACAGCTAATATGGGCCAAAATTTGGTACCAAACACAGAAAGAATGGTCTTCAGGTACTTTGTTATACAGCCTCTCTGACCTGCTCAGACACTATGCATCCTTCTCCTCTATATTATTGTCCCTGGCCCCCGTTTATCACTATGCCATGTAGAATGTAGTTGGATGAAGATGGAGGAATTGCTTTCCAGAGGGAGAGTAGAATGAGCAAAGGACTGAAGAAGGACCAGAGTGTGAGAATCACTGCAGCTGCACAAAGAAGAAAGAATGGATTTACCAGTTTGGCAGGAGCCGACCTGATAAACTTATTCAGTAACCTCTGGGAAAGGGTGAGCACTCTGATAAAAGTAAATATACTCTTATGGTTTAATTGTCATTTCACTTTTGCTCCGTATCCCAGTTTCTTTATGCTCAGGGATTTGAAAATGAAACAAGGAAAGAAAGAAAGAAAGAAAGAAAGAAAGAAAGAAAGAAAGAAAGAAAGAAAGAAAGAAAGAAAAGAGAAAAAGAAAGAAAGGGAAGGAGGGAGGAAAGGAGGGAGGAAGGAAGAAAAAAACAAAAGAAATAAACATGTCTCTAGTGGCTAAGACCAATATAGCTTGGAATGACAACCACGGAATTGAAGACACTTGTACATTCAAGTGTTTATGCTTTTTTGCACACAGCCTGCTTCAGAATTTGTTTATGTTGCCTGAGCACTGGTCAGGATTAGCCTATTGTGTGCAGGTGGCAAAATTACATATGAGGACAGCATCTTGTTCCTTGACGCTCCTGTGAGAATGAATTATAGGGATATCCTGTGCTGTGCTACAATGCTATGAGCAAGAAAAAGACAAGCAGCAAGGATCCAGCTTTTTTGGATGGTTATCATTTGTAGTGGAGGAGAATAATTCACCGCCACTCACAGGTACCTCTAATGGCTGTAGTCTCCTTGGCTTTTCTGTGCTGTGGCCTACAATTTTTATGCTTTTGTGCAAAAGGGAACTGACTCCTTATGCTTAAAAGCCAAGCCTTGCTCTTTTGAGCTACACCAGATGATCATAGGCATCCTAATGTAAAATACCTTTTCATTGTCCCTCTTGGGTCTCATGCAGGCCAGTGCCATGCCGTCAAATATAAAAAATAAATTAAAAAAAAAGTTATCTCTTCCAAAAGTGCCAGAGGGAGGAGAGGCAGCTGTCTGTGTCCAGATTTGGCTTTAACTGCTACTTCTTACCTAATAACTTTTGGCAGCTTGTCTTCTAAGCTAAGGTAAGATCTGTATGTGAACACTTAGTTGGCCTTGCAAATAGCATCACTCTCTAAACTTAACCAGCTGTCTCCTGCCAACAGCCCACAGGCAATCAAATGGAATCAGCCTTTATTCTAGAATTTCTCATCTGTGAACCTCAGAGTTGCATTTTCTAGTGTGGTCTACCTGTCACACGCTATTGCCCAGAAATAGTCTCCCTGTAATATTCAACAATGTGAGTTGAATGAACAGTTCGGAAATACCTAGTCTCAGTATTTCTGAGCTGTTTTCTAGTTCTTTGTAAGAAGCTCAGGGCCAGGGGTACCTGGGTAGCTCAGCTGGTTAAGCATCAGACTCTCGTTTTGGCTCAGGTCATGATCTCATGGGTCAGGAGAGCAAGCTCTGCATCATGTGCTAGGGGGAGGGTTTTTTGCTTGTTTGCTTGTTTGTTTGTGCTATACTCAGCAGGGGGTCTGTTTGAAGATTCTCTCCCTCTGCCCCTTCCAGCACTCATGTGTGTGTGCTTTCTCTCTCTCTCTCCCTCAAATAAATAAATAAATCTTTAAAAAAATAAGCTCAGTGCAGTTGAGAAGTCAGCCATGAACCAGATTATATACACTATGAAAACTGCTGTGATGGAACAAGGAGCCGTGGAGTCCCTGATACTACAGCCTTGCAAATCCAAGTGGGGTCCATGGACCTGCAATATTAGCATCATGAGGAGATGGTAGAAATGCTACTAACTGAATCAGAATGTGCAGGTGATTAACCACCAGGTGATTTGTTTGAGAAGCACTGCTTTAGAACAATACTTCTTCCCACCCTTGCTTGTATTGGAGTCACCTGGAAGCCTTTAAAATCCTGACATCCAGGCTGTGCGCAAGGACTTTTGAATTAGAAGCTCTATGAGTGGGTCCCAGCCTTGGTATTTTTTTAGCCCCTGTCTCCACTGTTTATACTCTTAGTGCTGCCAACTCTGAGAACCAATCATCCTGTTAGGAACTGCCTAGTTAGCATCTACATATACCCATTTTTTAGGAACGCATGTTATTCAATTGAATACGTTATTGCAAATCCAGCAATAAATCTTCCCATTACCTTGCTAATAGACAGAAAACTTTGTAACCGAATCAGAGGCCTAGAGTCTGGATCTCCATTCACCCTCTAAACCAATGGCAGAAGTTCTATCCCTCTGCCATACTGGCTTGAAAAATGGATATGTAGTATCCTTCAGGCCAAAATGAAAGAGGGGATATAGATTCAGGACCCCTAGAAAAGCTTTCCTGACTCTTAAAGAGGAACATCAGGAAGGGATGCATCATTTGGTTTTGGTCTTGGTTTTCGTTTTCTCCTGCGTTGAAATGTTTTTGCATGATACCTGGAGCCATTCCAAATAGCGCACAGCCATGAGAATTGAGGCCACACTTGGTGGGGAGAGGGATTCAGAGCAGAAAGTGGGAAAGAAACTATGTTATGGTTGACCTACTGAATTAACTCACCCTGATAATTTGTCTCTTATTTCTTATCTGAGATTCTAAATTTTCTTATTCATGAAGACATTTTTTTGCTGAGCCTTCTCTTACTTTTGGCTGAAAGAATCCTATTAGTAATTTTTAACTCATAGATGGGAAATAATAATATACAGTATGAAAAATCCTAGCATAACAACATGAATCATAGACTTTCAATATCAAAGGAGAGCCGAAACATCACCCACTCCAGCTGCTCTCAAGTAGTCTCTGGACAACACTGAAACATGTCTTGCCTCCAGCAGAAGGGTAACGAAATTTAGAAAACTTGCTGATTTGGTATTTTTGCAAATCATCTTCTCGTTTTCTGTCTCCAACTTGACAGATGAGAAACATGCAGAGAAATAGATGGTGTTTCTGCCTGGAAGGGCACAAAATGCACTGCCCATGGACACATATTCCTAGGCACAAGGCATGTATGTACCTTTGAAGAACGTTGCTTATTTGAAAATAGAAGTACAATAAATGGTCCGTGTAAAGTTATCCTTGAGTTTTCCTTTGCTGACCATTCTTTATATGAAATCCAAGTCTAGAATTATACCTGAGAGGCTAGCAAATTTAAATTTAATTATATTGTTACATTTTCCTACTAGTTGTAATTAAATTAGGAGAAGAGAAGTGGTTGGGGTCTGATTCCAAAGTCACTTGTGATCATGTCTCATGAGGGCAGATATTTTGTTTCTGTTTCATTCATTGCAGTACCCCCTCCCCGCCACCATGACTAGAACCATGCCTGACACATAGTAAACACTTCACAAATACTGGTTGGAAAAAACGAATAAATGAATAACTTTCCTAGACACTATTGTTTCTCAATTTCTAGCTCAGTTAGTAGTTGGAAAAGAGTACATGCTTAATGGTTGTTAAATAATTTAATAAATAAAGATTATATTTTAAAGCAGATTTTAGAAGGGCAATGATAACGTGGCTCAGAAGGTAACATGTTTTCTCATGGAGAGATCCTGAAATTGTTTCAGTTACTGGAATCCAAAGTTGAGGTTATCATGTTTCAGGCTGATATATCGCATTTGACTTTCCTGATGAAAATTACTGTTTCACTTCAAGTATAATATGGATCTTCACACTGTTCTGTATTGCTTTCTTTACACTCAGATTTGTATCATTTCATAAATTGAAAAAAAAATGTGTACTTAGCATCTACTTCAGAGAAACATTGGGATCAGTGTTCAGTTGTAAGATTAGAAAGACCTAGCTCCTGAGTCTGCAACTCAGGGTTAGGCATGTGCTTATTGAAGTCTCAGTAATGGTGGTATCCCCTTTGGATTAACTAGGTGGAAAAAAGTGCCCAGAACATATTCGTTGAATTGAAAACTACAAACCTGGATTACAAGTCAAGATACTGACCCTAAGGAAAATGCAGGCTGCTGCGCATGGTTTCCAAAGAGAGCATTCTCGTCTACTTGGGAACCTGGGAGATCTTTTTGGAGAAGGTGGTTCTTAAAAGATAAAATGCCAATAGGTACATGTGAGGGAAGGACCTTACCTATATTAAGAGATCAGCTTAGTTGGCAGAATCATAGGAGGCATCTTCATAGAAAAGTGGCTAGTTCAGGGATGCATGGGTGAGTCAATCAGTTAAGTGTCACCTTCAGCTCAGGCTCCTGGCCTTGTTGATGCAGGAGCCTCCTTCTCACTCTGCCTGCCACTCCCTCTGCTTGTATGCTCTCTCTCTCTCTCTCTAAGGAAGGAATGAAGGGAAAGGAAAGGGAAGGGAAGGAAGGGGGGGGAGGAAGTGGGGAGGAAGGAGGGGTGAGTAGTTCAGTTTGTCTGTATATAGATTTTAGAGAATAATTATTATTTAGAGACTAAATCTTCAAAGTTAAGCGAGAGAGGCAAAGTACAGTGCCTTGAATGTCCAAGTAAAAACTTGGTATTTCAGTCTTAGGCTAGTCAGTGGTTCCTAAGCTTTGCTGTATATTGTAATCACCTGATAATCATTAAATGAAACAAAGGCCTGGTTACCACCCTCAGATATTCTGATTTAATTGGTGTGGGAGGTGACAAGGGCATTGAGAACGTTAAAAACTCCCCAGGTAACTGTAATGTGCAGCAAACTTTGGGAACTGATGCTGTAAGTGGTCAGTAGTGATATGATGATGGGGAAGGGCAAGGATGGAGCTGTCCTTCGTGTATGAAGAGTCATTTGGGGTTTAGGAGTTTAAGGTCTAAAAGGAGAGTCTTGCAGGAAATTCATCCTGTAGATCTGCAATCTAAGAGCAAAGTCAGCATTTCTTACTTCGATTTGAAAGTCATCCATATAGAACCAACTTTGCTTAATGCCCCCCTGTTCATCTTTCAAATTTGAGTTCAAATTTCTCTTCCTGGGGGAAGCTTGCCAGAACTGCTGACAAAGTCAGATACCTGTATTTGATGCCTTACAGCCACCTGAACTTTGTCATGTTACCATCTACAGTCTATAGCATCCAGACTGCTCTCTTAAAACATATTTCTGTATGCAAATGAGCTCCCCTGTGATTGGTAAATAGGGGATTTATATAAGTGTAACAGCAAGCACAGCAACTCAACTGAATGTAGCAAGCTTGCAGAAAGATTTTTTAACAGGGTGACCCCACTCTCCACCATTTGGCTCTGATTAGTCAGACATTCTCTCCTGGAAGTCTGTACTACATGATTCTCCCTATTTGGGGGCAATGTTTGCCTTATTGTCATAAGTAAGTTTTAAGAGAATTAAGAGGTATCAAAGTTCTCTAAGAAACAGAACCAATAAAGGGTGTGTGTGTGTGTGTGTGTGTGTGTGTGTTTGCGCACGCATGTTTATGTATTTTAAGGCATTGGCTCACATTATTGTAGGAGCTGGCAAGTTGAAAATATACAGGACAAGGGCACCTGGGTGGCTCAGTGGGTTAAAGCCACTGTCTTCTGCTCAGGTCATGATCCCAGGATCCTGGGATTGAGCCCCATATGGGGCTCTCTGCTCAGCAGGGAGCCTGATTCCCTTTCTCTCTGTTTCTGCCTGCCTCTCTACCTAGTCGTGATCTCTGTCTGTCAAATAAACAAATAAAATCTAAAAACAAAAAAAAAAAGGAAAGAAAAGAAAATTTGTAGTACAGGCTAGAAACTCAGGCAAGAATTGATGTTGTAGTGTTGAGTGTGAAAGCTGGAAACAGGCAGAATTTCCATGCTGTAGTCTTGAGGCAGAATTCCTTCTTCCAGAAACTCAGAGGAGTTTCCTCCTGTCTAGTCCTTGACTTTCAGTAACTCACATTTCCATTTTCTCCATGTTTTATTAGTTGTCTTCTTTTTTTAAAGTTAGTACTAATCCCATGTTTCTTAAGCTGCTAGGATATGTCTTGAATATTCTTCTCTCCTAGACTTTATCATATAGAACAGGCATCAGCAAGCTTTTGCTTAAAGAGCCAGATAGCAAATATGGTGGACTTTAGGCCAAGATGCAAAATTGAGGCTATTGTGTGGTTATTTAAGTAAGTTCTAAAAATGCAATCATTTAATAAAGTAATCATTTTAAAATGTAAAAACCATTCTTAGTTCACTGGAAAATGAATTTGGTTCATGGACCAGTAGTTTGCCAGCCCCATGTAAAGAAAGGCAGGAACTTGAACAAAGTAATGAAGGAATGTGATCTTCATATCTGCCTGTAATGGTGTGTGATGTCCCCTCTTTGGGGCTAGTGGAGTTGTTTTTTTGTCTTTTTGCTTTTTGTTTTTTGTTTTAATAAAACAATTGCTTACTTCACAGTATCGACCTGGTGATAAAGTTGGTTATAGGGTAGAAAAGGACCGTCTTATAAAATCTAAAAGGCACACACACAAGAGAAGGATTTTAACAGTTTAAACAATGTCTGAATTATAGTTTAAACCAAATAGACCTTAGAAAAAAGGAAGAGGCCTACTGCATGGTGCAGATGGTGTAGTTATAACAGAAAACAAAGACAAATCAGTTATTCAATTTGTTTTATTTTCTGCCTTCTCTGTTCAGAAGACTGTCACATGGGAAAAGAGAGAATGGGCTTTGATGAGAAGAAATTGATGAGGAATAATGGGAGAAATATGTGAAAATACATGTAGTTGTTTCTAAAATTCCCTGAATGACCAAATCCAATAAATAAATAAATCAATAAAGCCACATTATCAAGGACAGAGGTCTCTAGTGATATGCCAGAAGACTCTGCCTTCTTCCTAGTCCTTGTCAAAATATTTATGTAAAGTTTGAAGAGGTCTCAATTACTGGTTACCTATTTTATAGATATTAAAAGTAGAAGTGACTAAATAATCTATATAATATTCTTCCAGCTCTAAAATCCAAGTTTAAATATCGTTAAAAAAAAACAAAACAACAAAACCAACATTTTTGTATCTAAGTTACAGTCTATTCTGAAATAGATATTTAAGTATTTGAAAACAGCTATGAGCTGCTGTGTTATTTATTATCTGTAATACATGAACATTTATAAGGTAAACGTAAGATGATCTCCTGCACTAAACTTGAACAGATTTTGTTTGCCATACCCAATCCTAAGACTTTACATTGTTCCTCCTTAAATCACCTCTCCTTCATTTCTGGCATTATGTAGGCAGAACTGTTAAGATCGCTTTGGATTACAATTGTCTTATTAATAGATGGACTCAGAGAAAGGGATGATTAATTTATCTAAGATAAGAAAATGACTTAGTGACCGAAGGCAACATACTATCTAAGGTAAGGGAATGACTTAATGACAGAGGGCAACATAGTGCTGGAATTTACTCCCTACGGAGTTAGACTCTTGTGGCTAATTGTGGAACACAGAAATAAAATCAGTGGACAAGAATTGAGATATTTGGGACTTAATTTTAGCTTGATACAAGGATTTTGTTCTTGTTTTTGTTGTTGTTGTTTTTAATCAGTGGGTACTTTCCAAGAAAAGATGAAATATGGTTCTTCTCTAATGGTTCTCTAATGGTTCTTCTCTAATGTAATAAAAATAGATTTGGTTGTGATTTAGGAACTTAGCTTCCAATATGAGCTCTGAAATACTGGGGTCTCCTTTGTTTGCTATCTAGAATAGAAGTTAATAGAGAGTCAAGAGTCTCCAAACTCACAGAATGCTATAGTTAATGTTGCTTTTCCCTGGGGATTTCAAGCAGAATAAGGGACCTTGAAGGTCTGGCCCATTGCTTTGGTCAAAGAGTTTCCTGTTAGGATTCTAACCAGGTTCATTTCCTGGCCAGGGAGCAAAAAGCCTTTGCTCTTTTCACAAACCCATTGTACATGTGCAATGTATTTAAGGACTGATGACTATTAACATATAAACTAAAAACCTTGCCCAATGAAGAAAAATCTCCTTATGAAAGAAAGGGGGCGGGGAGTGAAGGACAAGCTGGTAGCTTTAGAACGGATGAAAAATTTGCTCTTCTACCCCTAATTAAGAAAAGGTAAAGTAGGCCAGCGTTAAATTTGCATGACAAAGAAAGCAATGCAAACAGAAATTGGCTCCACATTAATCTCCTTTTGCGATTCAAAGTTTAAAGGAGAATATAAAACAGGGAGAATCTTAAATTTGCTCTTGCAGGAATCTGTGGTCTTTACAGCCTAATCCTCCTGGGGAAAGAGGTGCGCTTGTCATTCAGACCTGCAGGACTTTAAAGGGCAACACTATTCATTTATCTTTGCTCTAGTACATGTAAACCATTTCCTTTTAATTCTGACTTCGTAGTTTCAAACTAAAGAATATGTTATTGCTGATATATGGGCTAATTTCTACTCATCACAGGCTTCCAAAAGTAACTGCGCCAGTATTAAAATTCAAAAACAATATCATGATGCTAGCATATTGAGTTATTGTTTGCTGTAGGTAGACATAATGTCATATAGCTGATCAGTTTTTCTTAAGGAACATCACTTCATTGTCCTCGGTGAATGTTATATCATTTCTACTCCAAGTGTAGTCTGTGAACCATCCCAAGCTGTTTGCTGCTGGTCTGGGGCAAGAAGATATTAAGAAGCTGAAATCAAATTTTTAGAGATGTATGACAAACTGGAAATGGTTTTATATCTCATGAATATAATAATTAAAAAATTAATAATAATTAAAAGAACATGTGTTTTATGTTTTTGTTTTAATCTTGTTTTCTTAGTAATTTATTTTTATCATATTGTACAAACTCACCAAAGATGGCGTAGAGTTTATTTTTAATGGTCTTTTACTATAGAGCATTGAGATGCCCTGCCTTAAAATATCATAGAACTTGAATTTAATGTCTTTTGATGTACCCAGTTAATTCTTAACAAAGATGTATTATTCAAAGCATACGTATACACATTTTTTTATATATTGGCCCATAATTTACAGCGGAAGAATAACGAAGCAATAGTGACAACTACAACCACAGGCATAACTGTTGCTGTTAATATGAAAATTTGCATGGTATTAGCATATTTAATGAGCACCTACTACTAAATCAGAGGCTTCTTTCATTTAAAATCCTAGGCAGTCTGAGGAAGTTATTATTATCCCCACTTTACAAATTAGGAAACTGAGACTCTGAAAGTCAAATCAGATCAATGTATAATTTTCAGAAAGTTAAAACAGGTGTCTCTCATACAGATGTGAGTCCCTGTTAAAAGATTCTTTTAACACATTAATAAAAGAACCAATGGAATGATAAAGCTAGTTCAGAAAAGGGTTCAAGAGACCAAAGTGATTCGAATCAATAAAAGAGTGTTGAAATAATTTCGTAAAAGAGAGATACAAAGCTGGTTAATATCCTACAAGACTGTAGGACAAGACAGCAATATTTAGGGAATCTTTCCTAACAAACATCCTTTCCTTTTCTCTTGGATAAAAATTATTTGTAAATGTTGATATTCTACAGGTTTAAATCTACATCTCAGAATATAAGCTGCAGCAGTATCTGGATGGCTCAGTCCGTTAATCAACTCTCCTTGGGCTCAGATCATGATCTCTGGGGTCCTTGGGTCCTGGGCTTCTGGGATCCTGGGATCAAGCCCCTCTACAGGCTTCCTGCTGCAGTGGGGAGTCTGCTTCTCCCTCTCCCTCTGCCCCTCCCTTCCTGCTCATGTGCTCTCTCTCTCTCAAATAAACAAAATCTGTTAAAAAAAAAAAAAAAGAATGCCTTTTTGAAGGGTGACTCAGTCAGTTAAGCGTCTGCCTTCAGTTCAGGTTGTGATTGTAGTGTCCTGGGACCGAGTCCCAAGTTGGGCTCCTTGCTCAGTGGGGAGTCTGCTTCTCCCTCTGCCTGCTGCTCCCCCTGCTTGTTCTCTCTCTCTCTCTCTTTAACAAATAAATAAATAAATAAGATCTTTAAAATAATAAAATAAAATAAAGTCTTAAAAAAATAAAAAAGAATATGAACCGCAACCAAAAGTAAGGAGAGAGCCAAAAGAAAAATAACCCTTACATAGGTCTGCTTAGTGTAGGAGTGGGAACTTTTTTTCCCTCTTCCCATCTAGGTTTTTTTTTTCTTTTTTTGGGGGGGGGCTGGTCTGATAATTAAATTGATATAAGGCAGATTAACAGGAGAAAAAAACCAAGTATAATTTTGTATGTAGAGGCTCCCTATAAACGTAGGAGACTCAAAGAAGAGGCCAGAGCAAGCAACATTTATATCCTGTAGATAAGGAAGCAATACATTTTTGAGGAATTGGTAAGACAAAGGGTTTAGGCTTGAGATAGTAAATTAGTGAAGAAGTAACAAGGTGTATTTATATGGCCTTCCCTAATTTTCCTATTTCTGGTGATAAGGGTACCTTCTACCCTCCTGCTGTAGGGAGGTTACTTTTCACACCGGAGATTTATTTTCTGGTTTCAGGGGTACAAAGCAAGATCAAGAATGTCCTTTCTGCACTGCAAGTTTCTTAACTTTTATTCAAAATAATCAATATGCCTAAGTGGCATCTTTGAGGGTGGCATATTCCCTTCTTCATGAGCAATACTCTTGTATACATTAAATGAATGGGCAGTCATCCTTTTCCTTGATATCAAAGTTTTCGATATTTTATTGCAACAGAAACTTTTCTTTAAAAATCCCCTAGGTAATGGCAGCTTTGAATTCGTGTTCCTTCTGCTCTACACTCTCTTAAAGTGTCTGCTGGCTCACTGAGAGAGGGCTGCTAAGAAACTGGTCAGAAGCTTCTGCTGCTGTTTTTCCTTTTTCATGGTACAGTACTGTGTCGCTGGCTATCCTCAGGGCACATGCTATTACCCATGCGATGAGATATGAGAGCATTTCTTTTCACAGATAGCTCTAAAGAATCTAAAGTTTGATTACATAGGTAAGGATAGGTATGTGGGTAGCTCAGGCTGCTGCTTACTGTCATTACACAAATTCTCTGAGATTATTTATTTATTTTTTAAGTATTTGTGAATTATTTTTTTTTTTAAGATTTTATTTATTTGTCAGAGAGAGAGAGCAAGAGAGAGTGAACACAGGCAGACAGAAAGGCAGGCAGAGGCAGAGGGAGAAGCAGGCAGCTCCCTGTCGACCAAGGAGCATGATATGGGACTTGATCCCAGGACGCTGGGATCATGACCTGAGCTTGAAGGCAGCCACTTAACCAACTGAGCCAGCCAGGTGTCCCCAGATTCTCTGATTTTAGACAGAGAATTGGATACTGAATTAGAAGTTCTGTTCCATTACTTAATAGCTGTAACCTCTCTAAATCTAATTTTTTCTAAATTATAAATGACATAATGTTAGTTGGACCTCATGGAGCTTTGGTAAAGATGATGCTGGAGAGTGGTATACAAACTGAGCGTGGTCTTCCCCATTCCTTCTGTTTTCTTCCTGTGACATGTCTCATTAGCATAGCACTCCTGGCCTTGTGTTGCCCTCTCTGTTTTGTACCGTAACAGCGGTGGAAAGATATATATGTCTGAATGGTGACTATGAAAGGAGAAATTGGGCATATGTGTATTAGCCCCTTCTTTTTTTTTTCTTTTTTCTTGTGAGCATGTCTGCAGATGACTCATATTCTGATCATCTAGAATGAGGCCTGTTGCCTACAGATATAGACCAGTGTTTCCAGCAATCATGTCATTGATAATGATACATGCTAATTTGACCTTTTTGTCCTTATCTCTCAAAAGATTAAGAAAATGCTATAAAAGTTAACTATTACTGCTTTATAGTTTAGTTTTCATTTTTGTTGTTTAAGTGAATTACTTATCTTCCCTGAGTGTCCTCTCTAAATATAACATAATTAATCTCTATAAGTTATTATGAATCTGAAAAAATATTTTGTGTATAAACTGTCTGACCCCTAAGCAACATTCTGTCTTATGGCCAGAATTTGTGCCTCAAGTTTTGATCTTGAGAATGTGGTTATTGTACATATAGGGCCACTTAAACATAATAAGTAAATGGCCATTTTGCATGGAAAGAACTACCTCTCATATAAAAAGGAACCAAAAGGAAACCTTTATTGCTTTTGAATAATTAGGATAATAATTGTCAGTCACTGCTTTGTCTTTGTTCGAAATTTGAAAAGTACATTTGGACTCAGTGAGTTCTTTTCTGATGTCTAACATTAGTGGAGATTCATTTTGCTAAATCAAATATTCAAATTTAAAATCCTCTGCTAACATTAGAGATGTGAAAAACAAATTGTTCCTTAAAGTACCAACTGAAAAAAGTTCTATCATAAATGTGAAAAGACTTCTTCAAAAAGGGACTTCGATCAAAGAGCTGGAATTTATTCTTATGGTGATCATCCGTTAGAAACTAAATAGATGGTTTAAAAAAAAAAAGAAGTAAGTGTCTTTCATTATGGAAAAAAAAATGAATTTTTGGATAATTTTACTTCAGTGTGTTGCTGATTTCTAATTAAACCCAATTAGAATCAATTCATTTTATCATGCAGTTTGTTTCTGTACCATCTTTATTTCAAAGCATTTTTTTGCATCCATAATTCTAAACTCTATGATCTGCAAAGATGCAAATTGCAAAATCTGTAAAAGTGGTATTTATATTGGTTTTGGTAATAGAAAAGAGCAAGGAAAATGGGTTCTTTTTTTCCCTTCTGAACTGATGAGTTTCTATATGGAGAATGGATGTGTATTAATGGGTCCGTCATTAATTCTATAGCCACGTCTTCAAAGCAGGCACCATTTCGTTGCATTCCTGGGAAGCTATATTTTTATGTTTGCTTCCTTTTGACAATGGTTTTGTTAAAACTGGGCTGCTGATAACTCCCTAAAGTAAGCTAGTTTGCTGAGCAATACAGTTTGACAAATGCTTATTAGTAAAAGCTATACTCTTAAGATTTACTTGACTGAACTGTCCCATTGATTGTCATTAATTATCATGTTTATTCACAAACAAGTTTCTATGTTCACTTGTCACTTCAGCAATCCAGATATTGATTGAATCCATTTGGATGTGTAACACCCAAATTGAGATTCTCTTGAAAACTTGTCAAAAGGTACAAAAGATTATACTGACAATCAACAGAACAGAACAGAACAGCATTTTATTTAAATAGTTAGTCCTTTCAGGAGAAGAAAATGCAGTGGTTTCCAAAAGGAATGAGCCAGAAGAATAGAAATAATTTGCCAGTGGAAGGCATACTTGAGATTTCACGTAGAAACAGATAGTCAGTCAGTAGTACCTTTTTTTTTTTTTAAAGTAGATTCACCTAAAATTTTCAAAAGAACAAAAGATACACTAAACCTGCCAGGCTTCAGGCATGGGGTCTTATAGGTTAATACCCTGTCAGCATTAGCTTTTAGCAAGAACCTAGCTTCTGGCAAGAAGCATTTATCAAATGGCACAGTGGGGACATTGAAGAAGTACTGGATGAAAGTCACAAATCCCATGTCATGCCCCAGGCTCTGTCTCTCAGCTGTGCTCTTATCAGGACCTTGGGCAAGGTATTTAGTGAATTTTATCTCACCAAAGATACCATTGAATGTAAGATGCTCCATTGTATCCTGTGCCCCTAAGAAGGAAAAACACTGAGAAACCAAAGCCCATTATCTGTTATGGGGCGAAATTTCTGAAGTGCTACAAGTGTAAAAATAAAAGCACCATAAAAATCAAATATGGCTATTCCGTTGAGCTTTAATTTACTTATTTATCTGTAAATGGAGATCTGGTTAGCTCAGTGACCATTTAACATGAATTCCTTGGGATGTTAACAGGTATAGTGTCAAAAAGAAATTTTTTATAATAAATAAGATATACAAGAATACATGTGTTCATTTTTATATATAATATAAGTTATTACTTTATGAAAATAATAAAATCAAGATTAATTTAAATCTACAATGTCTGATATACACTTTTTGGGTACCTTTGAGAACAAAACTCAGTTGTCTAGTCTTAGTGCAACTGCTAACTGTAGTCTCCAGTCTCCAGTCTCCAGTCCCCACTGTCTCCCTTCACACTCTGCCACTAAGGAGTGGAACTGTAACTTGGGCTGCCCAGTCGGAGTCTCCCTATCCCTGTCTACAATGATGATCTGAAGATGGGCTTATGAAGCAAACAAAACTATTTAAATTCTTTCCTAATTGCATGTGAGTTCCAGGAGAAAGGTTCTTTGTGGTTGGGTTTCTCAACTGGGAGAATATTCATCTGGTGGCACTAGTATTCATTTTATATAGCCGTTGAAAAAGCCTGATGGGGAAATGAAGCCAAATAGGTAATAAGAAGTATGAAGAGGAAGCAATTGCTTTGAAGACATTATTTGCACCCTTGAATCTTGTCTTTGCTGAGGCTAGATCAACACTGGCCAGTGCACTATATGAACTCATAAATTTCCTTTCTGCTTAAAGATGCTTGACCTTGTTTCTTTTCTCCCTCTCTCTCTTTAGCAATTAAAGCATTCTGACTAATATAGAATCAGATATAAAAGTATATTCAACAGCTCTGCATGGTAAAGGTCAGTGCTACTTTTAAAGGAACTGGTTTCCAAACTAAGTTATCTTTTATACATGGACATTATGTACTAAATTTTTAGTTTATTAGAGTAATGATGACTAGTTATTTGTTTTTATATATGTGCTCAGTAAACAATGTTCCTGGCTTATAGTCATGACTCCATTAATGTCTTGGTGAACGAAAGAATTATATGAATTTTTAATGTTTGAGTAGGAAAGAAATCAATGAAGAGTTTATAGCATGTGTGATCCATTTTATTCAAAGAAATCAAGAAGGATCCAATCATAATATGTTAACCAGAATTTTCCAAAGTGCATTCCAAGAATCTCTAATTCATTTGGAAGCTAATAGCTGTTTCTTCAAAACAAATGATTTGAGTACATTGCCAAATATAATATGTAGCTTATAGTAAATGATCAGAATATAACTTCTGTGCTTGACCTCCTAGTAGTAGTTCCTTGATTGCTTTTTTGAGTTTAAAAAGAGATCAATGGTTAGACTTGTTTTATCTCATACTGTTTGTTTGGTATCATTCCTGAAATCTTCATAAATGACTATGGAGAACATTTATTCCCAATCTACTTGACTTGTTTCTCTGACTTCTGTGTAAGTAATCTAGCTTTGTTTTTCAAAGTGCTGTTGTCCAGGGGCACCTGTGTGATCAGTCCTTAAGCCTCCCAACTCTTGGCTTGGCTCTGGTCATGACCTCCCTTTTGGGGCTCCATGCTCAGCAGGGATTCTACTTGCCCTCTCACTCTCCTTCTGCACCTTCCCACTGCCCACCCCCCAAATAAATAAATAAATCTTTAAAAACAAAAACAAAAACCACAAAGTGCTGGTGCCCAAAACTGTTGCTGCTCCACTACCAGATAAAGAACTTGAATGAAAATACAAATCAGTGCAGTTCCTCTGTCATCAGGAAAAGTGCCAGTTGAACTAAGCAGTGTGCTCAGTGATGATGTTGATTTATCTTTTTGCTGGAGCTTCTTCCTGTCAAAGACCAGTAACAAGTGATTGGTGGGTCTGTACTTAAAGTAGCAGTAATCTATAGAACAATATCAAGTTTTTATCAGGAGCAACTGGGGATAGGCCAAGGACTTGAAGGTAAAACATTTAGAAATCTCTATCTTGGAAAGCTCCTCTTTAGTGCTTAGAACCTGCAGAGGCAATCAGTATAGCATATGTGTGGATGCAGATGCTAAATCATCCTCTCAAAGTTATAGGTCACCAGGACCCAGAATCTACTATGCCCAATTTTTTCACCTTATTTCTGCACATAAATGACGACTCAACCACGGGTCATCTCTACTAATGCACATACACCCCAAATTACATTATCTCAACTTCCTACAAAAGGGTGTGTTCATTCCTATGGGTTGCTTATAATCTATATTGGAGTTGGACTTACTCATACTATTTGTTCAACTTCCTTTGATCACTGTGGGTGACGCCATTGTTTAGGTATGTCTTTATCCTCAAACCTGGCAGAATCTTTAGAAAGTAATGTTGCTGGTGCCCTTCGTATCCCCCATGGGAGATCAATGGTTATTTCCTGCTTACAAGAGAAAGGGTCTTCTTCAGCTAGAATGAGAGGAAATGCCTATATGGACTTAGCTCTCTGCCCTTAGGAGGAAGTTCTGAACTAAAAGCAATAAGCTATTTCATCTTGTAGTAGTAGTTTTGTCCTATACCCATTGTCCTTATACTGTCTCTTGATGTAATTTCTCAATTCCGTTTAGGTACAAGTGGAGCAGTTTGTGCTATCTGCATTACCCTCCCTCGTTCAGGCTTTCCATTGCCTTAATATCCATCGATGTGCTTAATTTTCAATCCTTGTCCATTTATTTTGTTCTGACCTAAGTCAGATATTCACTTTCAAATTCTTTCAGGTAGTTGGAATGTATATAGTATGTTTCAAAATAGTAAAAGAGAAAAATAATCATACAGTTCTGAATTTTATATATATATATAAATTTTTAAAAAGCCAAGCCTGAGAAGGAAGGTTTTCCTTTGGCAAGAGGTAATTAGAATTATAATGAGCATTTATTAAGTGGTTTCTTTATGCCAGTACTATGCTGAGTACATGGCTTATATCATTTATTTTGATAGTCACAACAACTCTGTAATGCTATTATCCTCATTTTGTAGATAAGAAAACTGAGATTCAGAGGTTAAATAACTTGCGTAGGCTGGGCTTTATCTCATACCTTTTAAACTCCGAGAATAATATTCTTAAATATTAATCTGTTATATATACCAATAATACCAAATGAGTGGATGAGAAATGCATGTTGTTAGCCATCTTTATAAACACAAACTTCTCTAATTCATTCTGGATTCACAGCCAGGTATTTCCTGAAGAAGCCTATATTTAAGAAGTATTATGTGTGGGGACACCTGGGTGGCTCAGTGGGTTAAGCATCTGCCTTCGGCTCAGGTCATGATCTCAGGGTCCTGGGATCAATGGAGCCCAGCATTGGGTTCCCTGCTCAGTGGAGTGCCTGCTTCTCTCTCTTCTTCTCCTTCTGTGCTCTGTCTCTCTCAAATGAATAAACAAAATCTTAAAAAAATATATTATGTGTATATATCGAAATGTGTCTCCCTTCTAATGATCTGATGTTACATACCCTTCCTGCAGACTCAAGGTGAGAAACCTAATGTACAATTCAATCATTACACTGCAGAAAACGAGAACAAATTGGTGTCAGTCCAAAGAATATTCATTAAATAATAGACTTTTTAAATGTATTTGGTAGCATAATGGGAAAATAATCAATATGTCACCTTTGTGGGATTTTTCACAGCTGGATGGGTCCTGAAATACAGAATTTTATAGGGATTATGCTTTTCCTATATACTACCAGTTAACTATTTACACATAAATACCAGCTTTGGGATGGTTGAGGGATTTCAGGGTGGAAGTCTGCTATCAAGCATATGCAGAGCTTCCTTTCCCTCCTCTTCCTTCCAGGCTTTGGTGCCATATTGAGAACTTATAATTAGGTCCTAACGACAAGCCTGCCAAGAATTTATTTTCAATTTCCATGCTTTGCTATCTCAGCTGTTTCAAATTACATATATCTAAGCTGTAGGAAACGTGTTATCCTAAATGTTCTGGGGATTGATTTTTCCAAGTATTTCCAACCTTTTGTTTAGGCATTATAAAAGTTAACTGAGAGAATCCCATCAACAATTGTGGCCATTCATCAAGATTTTATATACATTGGCAACACACTAGGCATTTTTAGTATTCACTTCATCAAATCTTCACAGTAATTCTACAATTCAGGTACTTTACACCTCTTTTCAGGGAAGAAGAAACTAAGCTAGGGCTGCTAAATAAATTACTGATTATTCTACCTTATGACTTGGTTTGTCTGATTTCAAATCCAAGCTTTTACATACCGTGGTACACTTCTGCAAAATATATTTCAGACTTCTATATTTGGCTTACCAGTCTTCCTTTTATTTCTGGAGGGAGTTAGTATTATCCTTGCTTTGTGAATATAGAATATCAAATTTTGTAGGATTCTGTGACCTGCTAAAGATCACTTGTCTGAGACATGAGAGAGTTGGAACCCGATTTCTTTCTACTTTTTTAAATATAGTAGTGGCTTATTGATTATTACATTATTTGCAAAAGAAATTAGTCTACATTTGAAAAAATGTTACAAGGTTAATAAGGTAAAATGCATGTACCTTGAATTGTAATCTTATGAAATATGGGCTTATATATAGTTGTCTCAGTACATGAAACTAGCAAATACGTACCAATCAGGTGATTCACTACTACAGGCAACCGTAAAGCCATTGAAAATTAGGTGTTTTTTTTTTCTTTTTTTTAGGATGCAGGATATGAAGTAGAATGCTTGGTTATTTGGAAATCCCAGTGAGTTTTCTCATCTCCCTGTAAGGAAGCATTGACCTTATGGATCTGAGTGCCTCTTGGGGTCAAGTTGATGGGTCAACCTGGTCTTCTATGTGGCAAAAAGTCTCCTTCCTTAGCCTCTAATACCTAGCATCTCTCCAGGGTCTTTGAGGATTCCTGGGACTTGGGCCTTAGAAGACACATGACTGACATGTGAGTAGGGGAAAGTGGGCTAAGCAGGAAGTCCAGAACACGGGCTTTAGGAGTCTCTGTCTAAAATGGTCACTAGTTCTCTCTATTATTCTTCTTCCTTCTCCTCCCTGTTTTTTTCTACCTTATTTTCTCACTTTTTTCCTTCCTACAAAGAATAACAAAGAGAGAATGCCTTTTTTAAAAAATCCTTTAGTGTCTGGGTGGCTCAGTTGGTTAAGCATACAGACTCTAGGTTTCAGCTCAAGTCATAATCTCAGGCTCCTGAAATCAAGCCCTGTCTTGGGCTCTGTGCCCAACTCCAAGTGGGCTTGAGGGATTCTCTCTCTTACTCTCCCTCACTCTCTGCTCCTCCTCCTGTGCTCGCTCCATCTCTCTCTCTCCCTAAAATACATTTTTAAAAAATGTTTAAAAAAAAATCCTTGAGTGAGTTAGGGGGAAATGTTTTATCTCTCTCGCTAAAATCCTTCCTAATTACCACTTCATAGTGGAACTCGGCAATTTTCCACTTGCTCCCCTATAATTCATCTTTTTCTTAGTTCCTTACCTCTTGCCTACGATAAGGAGTTCCTGAAGCTGATCAAAAGCTGGGGGTGCAGTCTAGTGCTCTTTTTCAGACCCCCATTGTTTCTTCTCTCCATGCTCACAAATGAAAACCAGTCGCTAAAATTGTTTGGTACTTTTCAATCATGTCAGCTAGGAGTCTGTCAGCTCCAACCAAAACCACTGCTGACCATGGTAGAGTCCCTTATATGATGCGCCATTCCATATGTGCAGAGGAATAGTCAACTGTATGCACAGTACCTCCATTTCTCTTTGATTTTCTCACTTCTGTCCTTTGTCCTGAATTAGCTTTGACCTTAGCATGAATTTTCTCAGGTATCAGGATGATTCCCAGTAGCAATCACGGCAGTCCTCTGCGTTTGTGTATCCTATCATTGATTCTACACGCTAGCCCCATGTACCTGGACAGACACATATGAACAGATACAGTGGCTATGGATATAGTTAGACCACTGATACATCATAAAGCATTGGATATAGAGAGGACATAATAGATGATATATATATATATATATATATAGAGAGAGAGAGAGAGAGATAAAGTAATAAATATAATTACAGTTACATCTATATATCCAATACTGATCCCAGTGTATCACACATAGTAGGCCTTAATACATTCTTATTACATGAACGGGCAAGAAAGGCCACATTAGACTCCTAATCCTGGAAACTTAATATTTATTTTCTGCCCTCTGAGTGAAATCTGAGCTCTAATTTGTTGGAGTCAGTACCTTCCCAATTTATTGAAAAATCCTGGCTCTGTTGATTCAAACTTTATCCTCACCACATTCTAATTTTATTTTATTTATTTATTTTTTAAGATTTTATTTATTTATTTGACAGAGAGAGATGGCAGGTAGTCGCAGAGAGAGAGAGAGGAGGAAGCAGGCTCCCTGTGGAGCAGAGAGCCAGATGCAGGGCTCAATCCCAGGACCCTGGGATCATGACTTGAGCCAAAGGCAGAGGCTTAACCCACTGAGCCACCCAGGTACCCCCACATTCTAATTTTAAAGAGCTCATCAATTCACTACTCTCCATGTGAATACTGACTCTTCGATTACCCTTAAGGCAGGGAACTTATCAGCTCAGGTGTCTCTCAGAAATCTAAATCAAAACTATCTTTCCATAACTTCTACCCACTTATTCTAGTTATACTAATTCAGCACTTTTCCTCCAGAATAGAAAAAGATGAATGCTACCTGGAGGATTATTGTCCCCCACTGAACACAAGTTCCTATCTTTGGATCCCCATGAAAGCATCGTTACAAGTCTTCTTTAACCTCAATGGATGATCCCTGGGAGAGAGAACATTTAAAAGCTGCGACTCTAAACCAGAAATTGCCCCAAATATTTTGCCGCAGGGACTTCCGTCATTTTATTTTGGAGAAATGTTTTTTACCCCACTTTTATTCCCCCTTTTGCTGGGTAAAATTTAAGAAGACCTCAATGCCTCCTATGATGGCAATTCCAAACCTTCCTCAGAAAGAAATCTGTAACACCTGCCTAAAATTTCTGACCTGGCGTAATGCAGAAACTGCTGCTTCTGTCTTTCCTTATGTGTCTGTTTCTTGCCATAGTGGGAGAGGTGGCACGGAGGCTGCAGTTGAAACCTTGTAACAGAGGCTCAAGACGAGCACCATTGATGACATTTGCTGCACGCTTGTGGACTGTAAGAGGAACTTCATAAACATTTATTTCTCCAAACATAAAAGAATCATAAAGTCCCCAATCACTAGACTGAGCAGCACTAATCTAATTTCATTACTTGCCATGGAACAATGGGGCTAAGAGGCTATTAAAGTTGTCCAAGCATGATAATTTCTCATGATAAATAGCCAGAAAAAAAGGGAGTGCTCCTTGGGGACCTGGGGTTGGGAGATAAGGGCCACTGAAATGGTAAGGCCGTCACAACCTGTAAGCAGTCCTCTTAGATCAGCGCATCCACTTCCTTATGCACTACTGAAGGGGAGGGTTCCACACAAGAACTCCAAAGCCTTGTGCTTGCTTCAGAGCCTCATTTATTTTTATTAAGAGCAGATGGAGGCAGAAGTCCTCTGAGCACTTTATTATCACACTGCTATTCACGGAACAGCAGCCAGTAGAACAGAGAGTAGAGATTCTGTCCATCTGTTCATTTGTCTCTCCTTCCAGTCTCCATGGCAGAGCAAGTATTAATGTCAATGAGCATAATTAAAGGTCTGAAATGATTTGTAGTATTGTATTTTTATATAGAATGCATAATGCCATTGAGAGTAATTTCTGTCACATCTAAATACATTTAGCATATAAATACATTATAATCTTTTTTTTTAAAATTTTTTATTTTTGATAAACATATATTTTTATCCCCAGGGGTACAGGTCTGTGAATCAACAGGTTTACACACTTCACAGCACTCACCAAATCACATACCCTCCCCAATGTCTATAATCCCACCCCCTTCTCCCAAACCCCCTCCCCCCAGCAACCCTCAGTTTGTTTTGTGAGATTAAGAGTCACTTATGGTTTGTCTCCCTCCCAATCCCATCTTGTTTCATTTATTCTTCTTCTACCCACTTAAGCCTCCATGTTGTATCACCACTTCCTCATATCAGGGAGATCATATGATAGTTGTCTTTCTCTGCTTGACTTATTTCGCTAAGCATGATACGCTCTAGTTCCATCCACGTTGTTGCAAATGGCAAGATTTCATTTCTTTTGATGGCTGCATAGTATTCTATTGTGTATATATACCACATCTTCTTGATCCATTCATCTGTTGATGGACATCTAGGTTCTTTCCATAGTTTGGCTATTGTGGACATTGCTGCTAAAAACATTAGGGTGCATGTGCCCCTTTGGATCACTACATTTGTATCTTTAGGGTAAATACCCAATAGTGCAATTGCTGGGTCATAGGGCAGTTCTATTTTCAACATTTTGAGGAACCTCCATGCTGTTTTCCAGAGTGGCTGCACCAGCTTGCATTCCCACCAACAGTGTAGGAGGGTTCCCCTTTCTCCGCATCCTCGCCAGCATCTGTCATTTCCTGACTTGTTGATTTTAGCCATTCTGACTGGTGTGAGGTGATATCGCATTGTGGTTTTGATTTGTATTTCCCTGATGCCGAGTGATATGGAGCACTTTTTCATGTGTCTGTTCGCCATCTGGATGTCTTCTTTGCAGAAATGTCTGTTCATGTCCTCTGCCCATTTCTTGATTGGATTATTTGTTCTTTGGGTGTTGAGTTTGCTAAGTTCTTTATAGATTCTGGACACTAGTCCTTTATCTGATATGTCGTTTGCAAATATCTTCTCCCATTCTGTCAGTTGTCTTTTGATTTTGTGAACTGTTTCCTTTGCTGTGCAAAAGCTTTTGATCTTGATGAAATCCCAGTAGTTCATTTTTTCCCTTGCTTCCCTTGCCTTTTGCGTTGTTCCTAGGAAGATGTTGCTGCGGCAGAGGTCGAAGAGGTTGCTGCCCGTGTTCTCCTCAAGGATTTTGATGGATTCCTTTCGTACATTGAGGTCCTTCATCCATTTTGAGTCTATTTTTGTGTGTGTGGTGTAAGGGAATGGTCCAATTTCATTTTTCTGCATGTGGCTGTCCAATTTTCCCAGCACCATTTATTGAAAAGGCTGTCTTTTTTTCCATTGGACATTCTTTCCTGCTTTGTCGAAGATTAGTTGACCATAGATTTGAGGGTCTATTTCTGGGCTCTCTATTCTGTTCCATTGATCTATGTGTCTGTTTTTGTGCCAGTACCATGCTGTCTTGATGATGACAGCTTTGTAATAGAGCCTGAAGTCCGGAATTGTGATGCCACCAACGTTGGCTTTCTTTTTCAATATCCCTTTGGCTATTCGAGGTCTTTTCTGGTTCCATATAAATTTTAGCATTATTTGTTCCATTTCTTTGAAAAAGATGGATGGTACTTTGATAGGAATTGCATTAAATGTGTAGATTGCTTTAGGTAGCATAGACATTTTCACAATATTTATTCTTCCAATCCAGGAGCATGGAACATTTTTCCATTTCTTTGTGTCTTCCTCAATTTCTTTCATGAGTACTTTATAGTTTTCTGAGTATAGATTCTGTGTCTCTTTGGTTAGGTTTATTCCTAGGTATCTTATGGTTTTGGATGCAATTGTAAATGGGATTGACTCCTTAATATCTCTTTCTTCTGTCTTGCTGTTAGTGTAGAGAAATGCAACTGATTTCTGTGAATTGATTTTATATCCTGACACTTTACTAAATTCCTGTATAAGTTCTAGCAGTTTTGGAGTGGAGTCTTTTGGGTTTTCCACATATAGTATCATATCATCTGCGAACAGTGATAATTTGACTTCTTTTTTGCCGATTTGGATGCCTTTAATTTCCTTTTGTTGTCTGATTGCTGAGGTTAGGACCTCTAGTACGATGTTGAATAGCAGTGGTGATAATGGACATCCCTGCCGTGTTCCTGACCTTAGCGGAAAAGCTTTCAGTTTTTCTCCATTGAGAATGATATTTGCGGTGGGTTTTTCATAGATGGCTTTGATGATATTGAGGTATGTGTCCTCTATCCCTACACTTTGAAGAGTTTTGATCAGGAAGGGATGTTGTACTTTGTCAAATGCTTTTTCAGCATCTATTGAGAGTATCATATGGTTCTTGTTCTTTCTTTTATTGATGTGTTGTATCACATTGACTGATTTGCGGATGTTGAACCAACCTTGCAGCCCTGGAATAAATCCCACTTGGTCGTGGTGAATAATCCTTTTAATGTACTGTTGAATCCTATTGGCTAGTATTTTGTTGAGTATTTTCGCATCTGTGTTCATCAAGGATATTGGTCTATAGCTCTCTTTTTTGGTGGGATCCTTGTCTGGTTTTGGGATCAAGGTGATGCTGGCCTCATAAAATGAGTTTGGAAGTTTTCCTTCCATTTCTATTTTTTGGAACAGTTTCAGGAGAATAGGAATTAGTTCTTCTTTAAATGTTTGGTAGAATTCCCCCGGGAAGCCGTCTGGCCCTGGGCTTTTGTTTGTTTGGAGATTTTTAATGACTGTTTCAATCTCCTTACTGGTTATGGGTCTGTTCAGGCTTTCTATTTCTTCCTGGCTCAGTTGTGGTAGTTTATATGTTTCTAGGAATGCATCCATTTCTTCCAGATTGTCAAATTTATTGCCGTAGAGTTGCTCATAGTATGTTCTTATAATAGTTTGTATTTCTTTGGTGTTAGTTGTGATCTCTCCTCTTTCATTCATGATTTTATTTATTTGGGTCCTTTCTCTTTTCTTTTTGATAAGTCGGGCCAGGGGTTTATCAATTTTATTAATTCTTTCAAAGAACCAGCTCCTAGTTTCGTTGATTTGTTCTATTGTTTTTTTGGATTCTATTTCATTGATTTCTGCTCTGATCTTTATGATTTCTCTTCTCCTGCTGGGCTTAGGGTTTCTTTCTTGTTCTTTCTCCAGCTCCTTTAGGTGTAGGGTTAGGTTGTGTACCTGAGACCTTTCTTGTTTCTTGAGAAAGGCTTGTACCGCTATATATTTTCCTCTCAGGACTGCCTTTGTTGTGTCCCACAGATTTTGAACCGTTGTATTTTCATTATCATTTGTTTCCATGATTTTTTTCAATTCTTCTTTAATTTCCCGGTTGACCCATTCATTCTTTAGAAGGATACTGTTTAGTCTCCATGAATTTGGGTTCTTTCCAAACTTCCTTTTGTGGTTGAGTTCTAGCTTTAGAGCATTGTGGTCTGAAAATATGCAGGGAATGATCCCAATCTTTTGATACCGGTTGAGTCCTGATTTAGGACCGAGGATGTGATCTATTCTGGAGAATGTTCCATGTGCACTAGAGAAGAATGTGTATTCTGTTGCTTTGGGGTGAAATATTCTGAATATATCTGTGATGTCCATCTGGTCCAGTGTGTCGTTTAAGGCCTTTATTTCCTTGCTGATCTTTTGCTTGGATGACCTGTCCATTTCAGTGAGGGGAGTGTTAAAGTCCCCTACTATTATTGTATTATTGTTGATGTGTTTCTTTGATTTTGTTATTAATTGGTTTATATAGTTGGCTGCTCCCACGTTGGGGGCATAGATATTTAAAATTGTTAAATCTTCTTGTTGGACAGACCCTTTGAGTATGATATAGTGTCCTTCCTCATCTCTTATTATAGTCTTTGGCTTAAAATCTAATTGATCTGATATAAGGATTGCCACTCCTGCTTTCTTCTGATGTCCATTAGCATGGTAAATTCTTTTCCACCCCCTCACTTTAAATCTGGAGGTGTCTTCGGGCTTAAAATGTGTTTCTTGGAGGCAACATATAGATTGGATTTGTTTTTTTATCCATTCTGATACCCTGTGTCTTTTGACATGGGCATTTAGCCCATTAACATTCAGGGTAACTATTGAGAGATATGAATTTAGTGCCATTGTATTGCCTGGAAGGTGACTGTTACTGTATATGGTCTCTGTTCCTTTCTGATCTACCACTTGTAGGCTCTCTCTTTGCTTAGAGGACCCCTTTCAATATTTCCTGTAGAGCTGGTTTGGTATTTGCAAATTCTTTCAGTTGTTGTTTGTCCTGGAAGCTTTTAATCTCTCCTTCTATTTTCAATGATAGCCTAGCTGGATATAGTATTCTTGGCTGCATGTTTTTCTCGTTTAGTGCTCTGAAAATATCATGCCAGCTCTTTCTGGCCTGCCAGGTCTCTGTGGATAAGTCAGCTGCCAATCTAATATTTTTACCATTGTATGTTACAGACTTCTTTTCCCGGGCTGCTTTCAGGATTTTCTCTTTGTCATTGAGACTTGTAAATTTTACTATTAGGTGACGGGGTGTGGGCCTATTCTTATTGATTTTGAGGGGCATTCTCTGAACCTCCTGAATTTTGATGCTCGTTCCCTTTGCCATATTGGGGAAATTCTCCCCAATAATTCTCTCCAGGATACCTTCTGCTCCCCTCTCACTTTCTTCTTCTTCTGGAATCCCAATTATTCTAATGTTGTTTCGTCTTATGGTGTCACTTATCTCTCGAATTCTCCCCTCGTGGTCCAGTAGCTGTTTGTCCCTCTTTTGCTCAGCTTCTTTATTCTCTGTCATTTGGTCTTCTATATCACTAATTCTTTCTTCTGCCTCATTTATCCTAGCAGTGAGAGCCTCCATTTTTGATTGCACCTCATTAATAGCTTTTTTTATTTCACCTTGGTTAGATTTTAGTTCTTTTATTTCTCCAGAAAGGGCTTTTATATCTCTCGAGAGGGTTTCTCTAATATCTTCCATGCCTTTTTCGAGCCCGGCTAGAACCTTGAGAATTGTCATTCTGAACTCTAGATCTGACATATTACTGATGTCTGTATTGATTAGGTCCCTAGACCTCGGTACTGCCTCTTGTTCTTTTTTTTGTGTTGAATTTTTACGTCTTGTCATTTTGTCCAGATAAGACTAAATGAAGGGGCAAGTAAAATACTAAAAGGGTGGCAACAACCCCAGGAAAATATGCTTTAACCAAATTAGAAGAGATCCAAAATCGTGAGTGGGGAGAAAGGGGATAAAAAGAGGTTCAAAAAGGAAGAAAGAAAAAAAAAAAAAAAAAAAACAAAAAGAAAAGAAAAAAAAAAAAGAAAAGAAAAGAAAAGAATTTTTTTTAAAAAAAGAATACACCTAAGAAAAATGTAAAAAAGAAAAAATATATATATTAGATAAACTAGTATAAAATCGTTAAAAAAGAAAAAGGTAACAGTTAAAAAAAAATTTTACCCGAAGGCGAGAAAAAAAAAAAAAAAAGAAAAAGAAAAAATTAAATTAACTGCAAGACTAAAAAAAATCACAGGAAAAAAGCCCTGAGTTCCGTGCTTGGCTTTCTCCTCCTCTGGAATTCTGCTGCTCTCCTTGGTATTGAAACCGCACTCCTTGGTAGGTGAACTTGGTCTCGGCTGGATTTCTTGTTGATCTTCTGGGGGAGGGGCCTGTTGTAGTGATTCTCAAGTGTCTTTGCCCCAGGCGGAATTACACCGCCCTTACCCGGGGCCGGGGTGAGTAATCCGCTCGGGTTTGCTTTCAGGAGCTTTTGTTCCCTGAGCGCTTTCCGTAGAGTTCCAGAGTACGGGAATACAAATGGCGGCCTCCTGGTCCGGCCCGGAGGAGCCGAGAGCCCAGGGCCGCACTCCTCAGTGCGCGCTCAGAGAACCGCGCCCAGTTACTCCCGTCTGCCTGACCTCCGGCCGCGCTCCGAGCTCACCGAGCCTGTGACCGGTTCAAGGTAACAGGGAGCTGTGAGCTTACTGTCAGCTCTGTCTCTGTAGCCAGCTTTCCCGTTCCAATACCCGCAAGCTCTGCGACACTCAGACACCCCCGATCCTTCTGTGACCCTGCGGGACCTGAGGCCACGCTGACCCCGCGTGGGCTTTGCCCCGGTTTAGCCTCTGGAGCGATGTCCCTCAGCGGAACAGACTTTTAAAAGTCCTGATTTTGTGCGGGGTTGCTCCGCCGCTTGCCGGGAGCCGGCCCCTCCCCCCGGGGTCTATCTTCCCGTCGCTTTGGATTCACTTCTCCGCCGGTCCTACCTTTCAGAAAGTGGTTGTTTTTCTGTTTCCAGAATTGCTGTTTTTCTTCTCTTCGATCTGCCGATGGATTTTCAGGTGTTTGCAATCTTTAGATAAGGTATCTAGCTGATCTCCGGCTAGCTGAAGCCGTCTCAGCTTGCTACTTCTCCGCCATCTTGACTCCTCCCCCCAAATACATTATAATCTTGTACATGATAATTTGTTTATCACCTGTAGCTAAGGGCATACCTCAAAAACCATTTCTTTTGGTTTTTCTTATTTTATCTTCTATAAATACTTTTACTCCATCGGCCTTTTAGAAGCTTAGTATGCTCTGTTTATTCCGCTGAATAGTCAGGTGGATAGAATGTATTTTTCATCTTCAGCAGATTTTCTTTTATTTTTTAGATGTGTCTCTGTGATGAGCCAACTATATTTACACATTTGTCTACAGAGAATCATACAGTCCACATAAAAACTTATTTGGGGGGATGCCTAGGTGGCTCAGTCAGTTAAGTGGCTGCCTTTGGCTCAGGTCATGATCCCGGGGTCCTGGGGTCTAATTTTGCATTGGGCTCCTTGCTCAGCGGGGAGCCTGCTTTTCTCTCTGCCTCTGACTGCCACTCTGCCACTCTCTCTTTCTCTCTTTCTGACAAATAAATAAATAAAATCTTTTAAAAAAAGCTTTTTTTTTTCAATAGTAGAAATTCTCTAAGTTTTATATAATTAATTCCTAGGCTATACATCATGTAAGAATTTCATTACCCTCCCCCCCCCCCAAAAAAAAACAGTATTAACATTGGGAGTTGTGTTCCTGACCAAGGATTCAACACCAAATATCTTACCTTTATTTATTTATTTGAGAGAGTTGAGCGAGAGTGTGTGCCTGTTGGAGGGGGCGGGGGCAGTGAAAGGGAAGGAGAGGACAAGCAAATTCTGCACTAAGCTCCCAGCCCTATGCAGGGCTCAAATTTACAACCCTGAAATCATGACCTGAATGCTGAAATACACCAGTCAAAAAATAAATCAGAAAAAGACATACAGTGTAAGTTGTTTGGTCATCTAGAATAGTTCAACAATATTTTGACGCTTAAAATATAAGATTACAAAGTTCTGTGTTGTACAATGGCATGTTTGGCTTATAAAAACCTGTCTTTCCTGTTTCATAATGAGGATGTCAACAGATAGCTTCTCATTTGAGGATTAGAGGAGAAGCAATCTAAACTCATACACTACAATGATACTTCTTGCTATTCAGGCCCTTTTGTGGTTAAGTAGCTAAGATAGTGTAGATTTTTTTGGCTTCAGGCATGATCCTTATTCATTTAAAATCCTGGATGGATTAATGGATTAATTAATTAATTTCTCTGTGACCTAAGGTGACTTCACAAAGGCAGCCATGACTTTAAGGGGGAGTACATAATCTCCTTCAGGTGGCTGTAAATACTAGCTCATTATCAAATAATCTTAAATCTTTTCATTGAGACTGTTAAGGGCAAAGAAGAGTATAAATTTTATCAAGTTATGAAAAATATACTCAGGTAGGCTATGGGCTATGAAATACTTCTTGAAAGTTACTGTAATTTCCTTTATTTGGGTTGACTTTTTCAAATTTGGGAAGTAAACAGCTTCACCTCATAAGAAAAATTGGCAATGTACTGCCACTCAGCCAGTCTTTCAAGAGTCTGACAATTTGCCTTGAATTTTGAGAGTTCAGCAACTGAGAGGTGGCTATCAGGCAGTCTAAAAGAAAGGACTAAAAGACTGTCAAAACTGTGTAATTTTTTTTAAAATTTATTTCCTTGACAGAGAGACACAGCGAGAGAGGGTACAGACGCAGGGGGAGTGTAAGAGGGAGAAGCAGGCTTCCTGATGAGCAGAGAGCCCGATGTGGGGCTCAATCCCAAGACCCTGGGATCATGACCTGAGCTGAAGGCAGCTGCTTAATGACTGAGCCACCCAGGTGCCCAAACTGTATAATTTTTGATGCCTAACTTTGGTCTTTATGCTCACTTGGATGAAATGCTGATTAAGCATGTATAATGAGTCAGGGAGAAAGTACCCCACACTAATCCAAGTAACACACCACTTTCAAAATTAGTATAATCTTATTGTATTATCAATCAGATCAATCAGAACTTATCCTATGAACCATTCAGTTTCGTCACTGATATTTATTCACCTCTCATGATGTTCCAGATAATATACTGTGGGAGGTAGATATTTATATACATTTATGTATCTATATATACATATATATCTATACATTCGTATTCTATGCAATACATTCGTATTCTATACAATGTATATGTCTGTATGTTATGAGTACTTATCACTTACCCTTTAGTCCCTTTCCCACCAATACACAGGAGTATAGGTGTGGTAAAATTATATATGTGCACAAAATAGAAAAAACATAAAATGGTGCTCCCTGAAAATATAAAAATTTTCACATTTGACCTATAGCTTGAAATTGTTAAAACTAGACTTATGCTTCTGACCTATCAGTCTACTTAATGCCCCATAAAGCTTTATGAGGGTCTTTAAGAAATGGAGCTTGGAATTCTCAGTGGAGCAACTGCCTGTGGATTATCGCTTTGAGTGGTGCCATTCCTTGCTGTATCACCTTCACAAGCTACCAGATGAAGATGATTATGTACCGGGGGCTGCTCGCTGGGAGAGCACTGCATCTGTGCAAAAGAAATTATTAACAAACTTCCTGGGAGAGAAGCTGAGATACTCAGGGAACCAGAGGGTGCTCTAACTTTCCTGTGTGAGACAGAGGCGACCATTCTTGGCTTCACTTTTAGGATCCTGGAGAGCAAACAAGGCAGGGGAAACAGATGGGGCCAGGGACTGGGGCAAGACTGGGGACTCTGAAATCTACTCTAAAGGAATTTAAGTGAGTTTGAGATAGTGAGAAGTGTTGTTGGAATAAAGTCTAGGAACTAAGGTGGTGCTTGCAGATACTAGAGTAATCTTGATCAGAGAAGATTGAGGGAAACTAGCCCTGGGACATTCAGGCCATATGAAAACAGATGTATACCATGGAGGCCTTTCTCATCAAGTTACTTGAGTGTGGGCAACCTATTCTTCCCCTCTTTCCTACCCCAAATTTTGCTTCTTTCATGGGGCTCCGTATCTTGTAAGTGCAAAATCGCCCATTTACTTGCTAACAATAGAAACCTTGGAGCTCTCTGCACCCGTGCTGGATTCATTCAGTCTGAAGTCCTGGCTTCCCACCACCTCCTCTGAATGGGTCCCTCCTCTCTTCCTTGTCACTGCATTCAAGTTCCCATCAGCTTTTCCCTGTAACAATCTTGTCCTCCCATCCCAAACCCTTTCCTTTCTTCACTCCTCCGAAAGATCCTGTTCTATATAAAATACAGACATGGTCATGTCTCTCTATTTCTTAAAAAAAGTTTCCATAGTGCTAATGGCCCTTAAGAAGGCCATCAAAAGACATAGAATGTCCTTCATAGACCCACCCGGTGCACCCATGCACCGTTTGTCTTCGATTTTTCCTACCACACTTCACAAATTCCATGTCCTAGCCAGAAGGACTATTTTGCTATGCCTCATAAAGGTCCTGTCCTTTCCCGACTCTCCTTTGATCTCTTTGCCTGAAATTCTCCTTATCCTGTCTCTGCAGCCTATATTTGACTCCTTCTTTAAAGGCTGGCTCAAATGCCATCTCATCCATCCAGCCCGCTCAGACCTGTCCTTTTTCTGAACTTCTATTATGATTCACACTAACCATTTTTCAAGACTTCAGGGCCTGACTAAGATATAAATTGTGGCCTAAAGTCTTTCTCAGCCCTCTTCCCCCTGCCCTACCTCCTCATCTTCCCACAAACTGGTGGGAAGTTTCGCACATCCCTGATGCTGGCATGATAGTTTTGTGTAGCCTGGAACGCTTTGCAGTATAATTAGTTCTTTCTGTGTTGTAGAATTGTTGTACCTGTCTGATTATTGCTCCTTGGATGTAAGTTCCCGGGCTCATTCTTGCTTATATCTCTAGAGCCTATCACAGTGGCTGGCTCATTGCAAACACTTAGTTGCTTCATAAAGAAATGAATGGATGGATTCGAAGAGAGAAGGGAATAAGAACAGAAGTGTCATTTTATGTTCTTCAATTTGCCAGACTATCTTGCAACATTTTAAGTGCCAGAATGTGGAAAATTTCCATTATTCCTTCCCTGGCTTTAGAAAGGCAGTTTCTCTGTTGTTTTACTAGCTTTGGGACACCACATTAACAAGCTACAATTAATCAGTAATTCTAATGGCAAATTATCTCTAAAATTCTTCTCTTCCAGTAACTTTGAATACCTTTGAGGACTGGAACAATGTATCATGCAATTTTTATTAACCTCCTATTTTGCCATATCTCCTAGCATAAAGTTTGGAAAACAGTAAGATTTCCATAAATGATTGATCCATTCTCATTAGACTAGACTGTATCCCACTGATATAGGGTAGAGTGATATTTGACATCCTTTTCAGGCTATTTCTTGGCTCTTTACCATGTAATGCCAGCATGTAAAAATAGAAATGCTTCCAAAACACTGAATATATAGTCTGTGTTTTGCAAACTTGTAACAAAATTGTAAGCAGCCTATCACCAGAAGAAGGTATTTGACTTAACTTGGATTCAAATGCAAGGAACAATCGAAAGACCTTTTTCAGCAAGGATAACCTATTGACAGGTGAGAAAGGATGATAAATCAGTTCCTAAAAGGCCTAGGATTGTTCTTCCTGTGAAGAATTTTAAATGAGAAATGCTGAGAAAGAACTAATGTGGCCTTTCAGTTCATATCATTGTTACTATCATGTAGAATGTGAAAAATACCATGTAAATTTATGGATTGAATTGTGTAGTCAAAAAGGAGCTAACCAGAGGAAACACATGTCCATAATTCTTTTTTTGTATGCAGTATTTTGAGGGCTGTAGTTCTAAGAATTTCTGCTAATTACAATCAACAATGTTTTAAGATGCCTGTTGTTTGATTTATCTATTTTTCTTTCTTTCATCCACAGATGGTATTTCTTCTTTCATTCAACAAAGATTTACTGGCAGACATTATTTGCTCTCATTTTTATTTTTTTTCTCATTTAGGGTCTCATCAAAATCATGCCATTTTATTTTATTGAAAAGTGACCTATTTAAGTAAATGTTTAGTGTAATTAGGATATTAATTAACCAGAACCCTCTCAATTGCAAAACATGAAAAGCCAACTCAAACCAAAATGAGACTTTGTCCTTTCATGTAACCAGACACTCCAAAGAATAACTCCCATTCAGGCAATAACAAATCCAGGATCTGTATCATCTGCCTAAAATCAAGAAGCTGTTTTTCTCAAGCTCTTGTCTCTGCTTTCCTGGCGTTATTCCCAGGACTCCTCTCTAGACATATTCCAACTCCAGGAAAAGAGAGCAATGCCTTGCACAATTTTAGCCGATGTAATAGGATCAGTTCTCATTAGATCGTTTTGGTGGGAGGGGATGGTGTATATTCTACTAAGCTTATTACTTAGAAGGTGAGGAGGATGAAAAAGTCAAATGGGTTAAACTGGGATTATTTATCTAACCTTTAACCAAGGAGTAAGATTAGCTCCATATAAATTACATGGGTTGAGAATGGGGGAAATATAGTTTCATAAGACGATGTGAGGTGAAAGGGAAAATATTATCTATTGTAGGAATATGATCTATAGCTACCTCATTTTGTAAGTTATCCTCCAGTACCAGAAAACCAGAACACATTTAAATCACATGAATTATTCAAGTAAGCCTATTTATATTTTGAAATAGCCTTTAATTCATTTATTTTAGTTTGAACATAACTCATTATTTTAGGATTGAATTTATTTAATTTAAATAAATTGAAGTTTAAAAATTTTTAATAGTATATAAGTTTAGGGGCACCTGGGTGGCTCAGTGTGTTAAGTGAGCCACTTTTGATTTCAACTCAGGTAGTGATCTCAGGGTCCTGGGATCAACCCTGCATTAGGCTCCATGCTCACCTCACTGGGGAGTCTACTTCAGGATTCTCTCTCCTCCTCTGCCCCTCCCCCTGCTCGCTCACGTGTGCACACTCTCTCTCTCTCTAAAATAAATAAATCTTAAAAAGTAAAAGTTTAAAAATCACACATACACACACAGAATTCAAAGTCACATTTCTCTCCAACCTATGTACTATGGAAAGCCTTAAACCAAACAAGAAGAGAGCATGATCATTTAGCAGTTCTGTGAAATATAATTTTATGAAAGCTCTGTGAAGTCATACTTAACCACTTCAGTTTTTTCTACCTTTAAACTCGCTTGGCACTTAGAAGATCTCACACAGCACCTACCATGTTCTACCTTGAATTATAAACATTTGTGTCCTTACCCTAGTGCCTTAGGAGATGATAACGCAATTTGAATTTGGAAGAGATTTTTTTTGTCATCTATTCTACGTATCCTCAGTTAATATTTGATAGTGGGCTTTCTGTAACATTAGGTGTCAAAATATTATGTTAAATCTAATTTATTCTTTTCCTTTTTAGTAGAACCCTATACAAACCTAGGTGTATTTTTTTGTTACTAGAAGACAGAAGTTTTAGCACATTTTTATTTAATATGCATTGTATGAGGGCCATGGGCTAAGCATGTATGTTGTTATTATAGATTTTAATTCCTTGAACTATAAATTCCATCTTGCAGGGGCCTTATTTATGTAGGTTCACCAGTGCTTTCTCAGGGCCTAAACTGGTAAGTAGACAAGTTAAACAAGACTTTGTAACAACATTTTAGAACAACAGTTCTCAATAAAGGGCATTTCCCCTCTGAGACCTTTGGCAATGTCTGGAGACATTATTCTTGTCATAACTGTGGGAGATTTTACTGTCATCTGATGGATAGAGGTCAGAGATGCTGCTAATCATCCTACAATGCCCATATTAACTCCCCACAACCAAGAATTATCTGGCCCAGAGAGTGTGCCAACAGTGAGAAAACTTATTTTAAAATAATAATTTTAACTCTATGCACGTAAGAAAACTAATGTTCAGAAGGGATATAAATTCTCCTCAACTATATCAGTAATAAATTTCAAAGCAAATTTTAAACAATTTTTTTCTCATTTCCTGTGCAGAATTACCTATCAGTGTTGCATAATTATATGTAAATATGAGGCAGTATTGCCCAGTATAATTTAGAAAACTAAATAGGATGTCATCTAGTTAATTAACACCAGTTTCATATAGTTATATGCTGTTTTGGTTAACTCTGGCAAAGCAATTAGGATGTTTTAAAAATCAAGCTAGTGGACAGGATTAAGGAAACGATTTTACACTAAAAGTCTATTTGACTTTTATCTTTGATCTAAAAGCCAAATGGGCCTAGAAAAGATGATATCTCTTCTTAAAGTTTTTATCATACTCTTTACTGTGAGGACCAGGTTTATTAGAGTCAGACTACACTACTATATCAAAGTTCCAATCAGATTTCCTGAAGGGTTTATGAAGCCAGGGATAAAGTCCTAAAGTTCATCTTTACCAGTCAAGTTAAAGAAACCATTTCTCACCTTTCCATAAAAGGTTACATCATACAGCATATTGGGCATAATCATGGGCAAGAAACACTAATAAGAGCTATTTTGAGTGTGCCCATTTTGGGGCTATTTTGACACAGCCCATTGCAGTCATAACTACATAGGAAAGAAAGAGGTCTACATCTCTTTTTGATAAGTATCTTTCCACTTTCTTCAATATCTGAAAGTTAAATCAGATCTACAGAGGGGTTCCAAAAAAAAGTTATATTAAGAAGTAATCCATCTGTTGAATTGAAGCCAGAGTGCAATAGGGGACATAACTATAAAAATATTTAGGGACTACTGTCATTATTAGAAAGGGCATAGTATTATTGTTCAGTGGTATTCACCTCATAATATTTAAGCACCCTGTACATAGTAACAGACCTTGAGGGCAAAGCATACATAGGACCAGTGTGTGACAGAAATTTGTTGTCATTATCGGGCAGTCTCAAAGGCCAGGGAACAGTGGATAGTTTTTAAGAAGAGACATGTGAGATCTGTGTCTTCTGCAGATCGCTTCAGCAATTTTTGAAAGGAGCAAAGGAGTGAAACTGAACAGCATCTATACCTTCTAATGATACTATTTGAACGTGTGCACATGTAGATTTAATTCTTTCATTTGCTTTAGTGATTGTCTGTACACATGAGCTGCAATACTATCTTGTTCATTTACAAAAAAAAAAAAAGTTTTCCCATGGTTCACTCACACTTAATGATTACTACTTTACCTGTAGGTTTTTATTACAGAATGAATGTGGGTTAATATGCATTAATAATGATTAGCTACTACCAGGTTTATTATTTATAACATTTCTCTTAGTCTACCATTACAGTATATGGGAATATAATATATATTCAAGAATTTTTTGACAGTAAGAAAAATACCATGATGAAAAATGCAGAGCATTACAAGAATGGTAGAGTGACAGGATAATCTGACCCAGTTGGGAAAGAAGGATGGATAAAGTCCTTCCCAAGGAACTGATAGTAAGGGCTGAGGGGGAAAGTCCAAGTAAGAGCTGGTAAGTCAAAGAATTCAAGGAAGGGGGAGGAATATTTAAGTGTTTCAGTCCAACCAGGAGCATCTGTAATCACCTTGAGACCCAAAGCATCTTGGTGCATTAGGAACTGAGAAAAGTGGAGTCTGTACATTCTATGGTGAAATAACCCTCCATGAAAACAGCCCCTCCTGCACAAACTCAACTGTCTTACCAAGGAAGTAGGACTCTAGACTGAAAGCATGAAACAACTGTTTTCTTTTTCCCAGGTTCTTCACACTTGCTCTCTCAATGTCATCCTTTTGTTGCCCCTAAATGAAAACACAGATTCCAAAGTTTTTTTCTTCCTCTGAACCATAAGTCTTATGTCAATCACAAAAAGATCCAGCCCAAAGCAGTAATTGGAACTTCAAGATAAAGTCAGATTAGGGTTTCCCCCTGACTTTTTCAAGTTATGGACTGACTCATGCTTGGACATCTCAGAGTGGCATGGTTATCTTCTTATCGTTTCTCAGTTCTACCTCCATAGCTTGTGGGAGATTTAATGCGAGGTACTGTTTTTATCAGTCTCTGTTTTCTCTGGAAGTACTTAGCTCCTCTCCCTACTTGCAGGAGAATGGTGAAAGTCTCAGTACTGCATTGATCTTTCCACCAAAAACTCCAGTTCTCCTCTGTGGGTTTGAACGATGATGTTGCTGAGAATTAGGTTGCCAGACCAGACTCTGGGAAGATCCCACATGGTTGGTCTAGCATCTCACTTTAGGTTGTGGATGTACTTGGCCTTTGGTGTTTTGGCCAAAAGTGAGATTGAAAGAGTCCCATATATTATATCTTTCCTACCTCACCAAGGGGAAGAGTGGCAAGAATTGTAGGCAGAAGCCAGACAGTGCTAAGTCTTATAAGCATGCCATAAAGAATATAAAGGAAATAATTTATGAAGTCAAGATGTATTGAGATCTTTAAAATTACAATACATATTAACCTCTGCACTGGAATTCCATGGTTCCCAAATATTTTTGACAAGACTCATTTTAAAGAAACAACTGGTACAACTTGGTTAATTGTGCTGCCGCACTCTTTCATGACTGGTATGACACTGTTTAAAGAACATCTAGGAACATCAATATATGTGTATTTCACCCAGACTTATTATCTTTTACTGACAATTATAACCACTGTAAAATGACTCTACTAGAACTTTAGAAGATTAATAGTTCATAAGGGCATGGATTTAAACCAAGTTAGTTTGCTAAACAATGCTTATTAATGTAATCCAAACCCTTCAGTGAGCCATCATTATCTTATGCTTATTAATTTAACATGTAAGTTTCTTATTAGGTGAGTCTCTACTAGCTATAATTTCAGACATATTCTGTGTATTAGAATTTTAATGTTTAGCAACAAAAATGGCCATGTGTTTTGTAGAGGAAATCTTGGTTTCAGGAAACCTAGGGCTAGTTCAGATTTGGCTACTGTTCATACCATCATAGGCTACTTCTTTAATCTCTGTATCTTTATTATAAATAATGGGTAATGAAGAATTTTTTATGCCTACCTTAAAAAGTTGCAGTGAATAAAGGATATGTTTTTATGAACACATTTCAAATCATGAATACATTTAAATAAGTACCAAACAAATGGGAAACATTTCTATCACAATCTTTCCAGAGTTAGTCCTATAATTAAGCCATGTTCTGTTTTCTTCCAACTATCCAGAGCTTAATGTTACATGCATATCGCAAATTTCTTCATTGGATTTTGAAGGACCTAATCTGACATGAACAGCTAAGAAAATACTGAATGAGTCACTCTTTTCAGAATGAATATGAATTTTTCCTTCTTCAGTGAAAGAAATTAGATTTCAGCTGTGATTACCGTGACCTTTTTACTTAATTATTTTCTAAAATAATTTGTTGGATAGAGAGCTAGAAATTTTATCTTCATTATGTAAATTAAATTTGGGATCAATGAACAGTAATTAAAAAGTAAATCATAGAACAAAGAAGTTAATATTATTATATCCATGTTTGTTACACGATGGTTGTGGGAAAATCTAGAGACATTACTTTTCAAAGTTCATGTCATTTAGAAACAATAAATTATTTAGCACTTGATAACTAGAAGGAGTATTAGAGGTCTTCCAATTCAGTGTTTAAGAGGAAACGTCAATTCAGAGAAGAAAAGTCTTTGCCTAAAATCAAGAGATGCGTTGAGGGCAAACCTGGTCCCAGAACCTATGATTCCTAGCTTGACTGAATCATGATCAGAATTTACTGAAAAAATGTGGAAGTAAAAATAATGGAAAATCCACTTTTGAAAATCATGCCTATGAATTGCCATTGCTTTGTTTCTAATAATGGCCAGCTGAAATGCTTGTGGCAATGGAATTTTGCCCAGAGCTCAGGCCAAGTGTTATAGGGGTCACAGCAATTTAGGTCAGTACTTTTCAGATTATTTGTTCACAGGAACTCTTTGCATATTTAAAAATTATTGAGGAACCCAGACATTTTGTTGATATAGTTTATACACATAAGTCTTTACTGATTAGAAACTAGGAATTTCTAACCTCTTTATTTTTTTTAATTAAATTAATTTATTTATTTTCAGAAAAACAGTATTCATTATTTTTTCACCACACCCAGTGCTCCATGCAATCCATGCCCTCTATAATACCCACCACCTGGTACCCCAACCTCCCACCCCCCTGCCACTTCAAAACCCTCAGTTGTTTTTCAGAGTCCACAGTCTCTCATGGTTCACCTCCCCTTCCAATTTACCCCAACCCCCTTCTCCTCTCTAACACCCCTTGTCCTCCATGCTATTTGTTATGCTCCACAAATAACTGAAACCATATGATAATTGACTCTCTCTGCTGGACTGAGCATAATCTCTTCCAGTCCCGTCCATGTTGCTACAAAAGTTGGGTATTCATCCTTTCTGATGGAGGCATAAAACTCCATAGTGTATATGGACCACATCTTCCTTATCCATTCGTCTGTTGAAGGGCATCTTGGTTCTTTCCATAGTTTGGTGACTGTGGCCATTGCTGCTATAAACATTGGGGTACAGATGGCCCTTCTTTTCACGACATCTTCTAACCTCTTTATTGAGATAAAACTCACACAGCACACAATACACCAAAATGTAAAATTCAATTTAAAAAATATATTTAAAAATATAGAAACCATCACCACAGTCAATTTTAGAACATTTTCAACATCTCAGAAAGAAATACTGTATTTTAGGTACCACTTCTCTATCCTCTCACCCTCACCACCTCACCCTTGCCCTAAGCAGTCACTAATCTACTTTATGTCTCCACAGATGGATTTCCCTCTCTCAGACTCTCACATGAATTGAATCATATGGTATATGGTCTATTGTGGCTATCTTATTTCACTTTGCCTAGTATTTTCAAGGTTCATTAATTTTGTAGTGTATATTAGTACTTAAGTCCTTTTTATGGCCAGATAATATTCCATTGTACCAATCTACTTTTGTTTATCTATTTGTCTATCTGTTGATAGGCATTTAGACATTTTTTCTTTTATGAATATTGCTACCATAGACATTCACTTACATGCTTTTTGGATATGATGTTCTTATTTATCTTGAATATATACCTAGAAAGAATACCGTTTGGTTATATGGCAGTTATTTATTAAATCATTTGAGGAGCTGACAGACTGTTTTGAAAAGCTGCTGTACCATTTTACATTCCCACCATCGGTGTAGGAGGTTTTTGTTTTCTCTGCATCCTCGGTAACACTGGTTGTTATCAACTTTTTGATTCTAGGCATTCCAGTATGTGTGGAGCCATATCTCAGGTGGCTTTGTTTTCTGTTTCTCTATTGTCTAATAATATGGAGAATGTTCCTATATGCTTATTGTAAATTTTGAGAAATGTTTATTAGCTTTTTTGTGCATTTTAAAATTGAACAATTTTTCTCCTATTAAATTATAAGAGGTTTATATATCCTAGATTCAAATCACTTATCAGATACGTGATGCATACATTTTTCACTTATTTTGTAGGTTGTCATTTCACTTTTTTATGTCTTTTGATCCTCAGTAGTTTTTAATTTTGATAAAGTCCTATTTATTTTCCCTTTTGTTTCTCATGCATTTTGTGTCATACCTACGGATCCTCTGCCAAATCCAAGGCCATGAAGACTTACCTCAGTGTTTTCCTGTAAGATTTCTACATATTTCAGTCTTATATTTAAGTTTTCAATCTATCTTGAGTTGATTTTTGTATATTGTTTGAGATAAGGGTCTAAAGTTATTCTTTTGAATGTAATTATCCAGTTATCCCAGAACAAATTTTTGGAAAGACTGTTCTTTTCCTGAATGAATGGTCAAAAATTGGTTGATCACAGATACAGGTTTATTTCTTGACTCTCAGCTCTGTTCTGTTGAGCTCTATGTCTATGCTCATGCCAGTATCACACTGTCTTGATTATGATTCCTTTGTAGTAGGTTTTGAAAATATGGAGTGTGATTCTTTCTACCTTGCTCTTTTTTCAAGATTGTTTTGGCTATTCAGGGCTGCTTAAAATTCCATATAGATTTGAGAATCAACTTGTCAATTTCTGTAAAGAAGTAAACTAGGATTCTAATATGGAGTGTGTCAAATCTGCAAATCACCTTGCCATTTTAACAACTGTTAAGTCTTCTGATCCATGAACATGGCATGTGACTACATTTATTTAGAGTATCTTTGGTTTCTTTCAACAATGTATTGTAGTTTTCAGGGTATAAATTTTGCACCTTTTTTTTTAATTAATAGCTGAATACTTTATTTTCTGATGCTAATTGAATGAAATGAGTCTTTTGTCTTGCAAACATTTTTAACTCATTTATTAGCTATAATAATTTTCCAGTGGATCCTTTAGGATTTTTTAAATACACAACAATGTCATCTGTGAATAGAAAGAGTTTTACCTCTTTATTTCTAATCTAGATACCCTACCATAATATATATATATATATATATATTGCCTAACTGCCTGAATAGAACCTCCAGTACAATATTAAACAGAAGTAGTATTAACAAGCATTCTTGTCCTGTTCCTGATATTAGGGGAACGCATCCAGTGTTTCATCATTAACTATTCCATTATTAACCATCTAGTCTTTCATTACTAAATTGTGTGGGGGTTTTTTTGTTTTTTTTTAAAGATTTTATTTATTTATCATAGAGAGAGAGGGGGAGAGAGCGAGCACAGGCAGACAGAATGGCAGGCAGAGGCAGAGGGAGAAGCCAGCTCCCCGCTGAGCAAGGAGCCCGATGTGGGACTCGATCCCAGGACGCTGGGATCATGACCTGAGCCGAAGGCAGCTGCTTAACCAACTGAGCCACCCAGGCGTCCCAAATTGTGTGTTTTTATAGGTATCTTTTATCAAGTTAAAGAAGGTCCCATTGTATTCCTAATTTGCCAAGCAGTTTTACCATCAAAGGACATTAGGTTTCATTGAATAGCATTTTTTTACATCATTATGATTTATTATGTTAATTGATTTTTGGATTTTAAACTAACCTTGCATTCCTGATAAAAATTTCATTTGATTATGGTACACAATTCTTTTAATATATTGTTGAATTCAGTTACCTAGTGGAGTTTTTTGTTTGTTTGTTTTGCTTTTGCATCCGTATTCATAAAGTAGAGGATTATATGGGTTTTTATTTTCATGATATCTTTTTCTGTTTTGGGAGGGTTTGGTATGTGGTGGTTGTTGTTGTTGTTTTAGAGAGAGCAAGGCATGGAGGGGTAGAGAGAGGGAGCGAGAGAATCCCAAGCAGGAGCCTTGCCCATCATGGAGTTTAACACAGGGCTCCATCTCACAACCCTGAGATTAAAACCTGAACTGAAACCATGATCTGGATACTCAACCTGACTGAGACACTCAGGGGTCCCTCTTTTTCTGGTTTTAAGGATAACACTTGCCTCAAAAAAAAAGTAAGTGTGTGTTCCTTTTTATTGTTTGGATAACTTTTTGGAAATCAGTTTTTAGCTTTCTTTAATATTTGATAGAATTAATTGATAAAGCCATCTGTACCCAGATTTTTTGTTGTGGGTATATTTTTGTATACTGATTAGATTTCTTCACTTATAATTCTATTCATAGTGTCTATTTCTTCTGAGTCAATGTTTTTGGTTTATACTTTTTTTAGGAATTTGTCCATTTTATCTAAGTTATGTAATTTGTTGGAGTGTAATTGTCCATAGTATCCCTTTATAATATTATTTTTCTTTTGGGATTTGGTAGTAATGCCTCAACTTTTATTTCTGATTCTAACAAATTGAGATTTATCTCTCTCTCTCTCTTTTTTTCTTCGTCTTTCTATTGATTGTCAATTTTGTTAAACTTTTCGAAGAAACAGCTTTTGGTTTTCTTGATTTTAACTATTGTTTTTCTATTCTATATTTCATGAATTTCTACTGTAATCTTTTCTTTTTAAGATTTTTATTAATTTATTTGACAGAGAGAGAGAGCAAGGGGAGTAGTAGGCAGAGAGAAAGGGAGAAAGCAGAATCCCTACTGAGCAGGGAGACTGATACATGGCTTGATCCCAGGACTCTGGGATCCTGAACCAAGTTGAAGGTAGATGCTTAACCTCCTGAGCCCTCAGGTGCCCCTCTACTGTAATCTTTATTAGTTTATTTCTTGTGCTTGATTTAAGTTTAGTTTGTTATTATTTTTCCAGTGTCCTAAGGAGACAGATTAGTTAATTGATTTGATTTTATTTTGTTGTTAATATAGGTATTTACAACTATAAATTCCTCATTGAAGACAGCTTTCACTACATCCTGTAGGTTTTGTTATGTGGTGCTTTACTTTCATTTATCTCAAAGAATTTTTAAACTTCCTTTTTTATTTAATCTCTGACCTATAACTTATTTAATAATGTGTTGATTAACTTCTCCATTTTTGTGATTTCCCTAATTTTTTCCCATTATGGATTTCTAAATTAATTATATTTTTGTTGGAGAATATACTTTGAAATTTATATCTTTTTATTTTTTTTTAAAAGATTGTATTTATTTATTTGACATAGAGAGAGAGAGATCACAAGTAGGCAGAGAGGAAGGCAGAAAGAGGGAGAAGCAGGCTTCCCACTGAGCAGAGAGCCCAATGCGGGGCTCAATCCCAGGACCCTGAGATCCTGATCTGAGTTGAAGGCAGAGGCTTAACACACTGAGCCACCCAGGTGCCCCTATATCGTTTTAAATTTAATGGTTTATTCTGGTTGCACTATGTATACTTGAAAGAAATTGTATATTTGGTATTTGGTTCTTTTAATTTGGAATATTGTATATGTATTTGTTAGGTCTACTTGGTTAATAGTGCTGTGCCTTACTTCAACACCCTTGTTGATCTTCTGTTTCTTTGTCCTACCCATTATTGGCAATGGAGAATTGAAGTCTCCAACTATTATTGCTGAATTAATTATTTTTCCCTTTATTTCTGTCTGTTTTGCTTCATGTATTTTGATACATTATTATGAGGTTCATGTATATTTATCATTACTATAAATTCTTATACATCAATACTCTTATTATTGTGAAATATGTCTCTTTATCGCTAGCGACATTTTTTACCCTTAAAGTCTATTTTAACTGATACTAGTATAGCCATTCCAGCTTTCCTGTAATCTATTTCATGTTTGCATGATTTGTATTTTTTGTCCTTTTCAATATATTTGTCTCTTTTAATCTGTTGTTTCCTCTAGACTACATATAATTTGATTATCTCTCTTTTTTGGGGGGGGCATCTAATCTGACAGCCTCTGCCTTTTTTATTTAAGATTTTATTTATTTATTTTTTTATTTGAGAGAGAGAGAAAGAGAGCATGACTATGGAGGAGTAGAGGGAGAAGCAGACTCCCTACTGAGCAGGGAGCCTGATACAGAGCTCCATCCCAGGACCCTGAGATTATGACCTGAGTTGAAGGCAGACACGGAAGTGACTGAGCTGCCCACAAGCTCTGCCTTTTATGTGTACTGTTTAATCCTTTCACATTTGATATTATTCATGTAGTTGGTTTCATATCTTAATTTTACTTTTTGTTTTCTAATTTTATACCTCATTTTTGTTCTTCTGTTCCTCATTTACTGCCTTAATTTTTATTAACTGAATATTTTCTCATATGCATTTAATTTCACTAATTATTTTTTCACTATGTTTTTAAAATATATTTTTAGTCATTTTACTAGGGTTTACCATATACATCTTAACTCATCAAAATCAGTTTCAGATTTATATGAGCTTAATTCCAATTATTTATAGAAATGTTACTACTATGTAGCTCTGTTAGGTCCACATATGTACTTCCATTTACGTTTTACCACACCCTTCGCTGTTCTTGAGTGGAGTTTAAATTTCTCCACAGTCTGTTGCAGATGAAATGAGTTCCGTTGGGAAGAGAGTGGGCAGTATCTATTTTAAGGATTATTTCCCCCCCCTCCCCACCTCCCATGCAAATTCTCTGAGTCAGGGCTCTAAAGCTGGACAATATAGCAAGTTTCTCTCTGAGGGACACTCTTATTCAGGAACTGAGTGATGAGGTCAGAGAAGCCTGAGGTCCTGTCAGCCTCCCTGTCTTGGTTTAGAACCCACTTCTCTAGGAGCCTAGGAGGTCCTATGAGGGCCCCAGTATTCTAAGTGGTACTGTGTCTTGAGATAGAGCCTGAGTTTCATGAGCAGGGGTTGAATAGAAGGAGTCTTCACTTTGTTTAAAATCTTGTGGAACTTAGCCTCAGCATCAGGCACCTGGGGATAGAATAAGAAATGCTGAAGTCCTGCTCTTTTCAGGAAGAAAGCACCCTGGCTGGGCACTGGGGCAAAAGGGTCTCCTGTGTTTTTTGGCTGCAATAGTCTCTAGAGTGGAGTTTCCACATCCCTCGGCTGGAGAGATGACAGAGCACATGGAGGGAGCAGTTTTGGATAAAAAACCACAAACTCAAACATTTCTTACTGAATTTTCATAGATTTTTCTGAGTAGATTTTTTTTTCATTTACTGCTTGCTTTTAGAACCATTTCCAAAGGCTTTGAAAGGCTGTGTTGTTGTTTTTGTCATTGTTGTTGTTGTAACTTTTATGTTTTCACTGGGGAACAGGTAAGAGGAGCTCCTCATAGTGTCCTGCCAGAAGTGGATCTCTATTCCTCCTACACTATAAATTAAAATTGAATTTTGAAAAACCAAACACATGTTCCTTCAGGATCAGAGTGTTGTTATTGTCACATGCTATGCAGCATCTGTATGCACTCCTCCTATAATGTACACTATACTCATGAGACAATGAAAATGACAACCTAGCACCATCATAAAATTAACATTGACGTCAACTTCCAGCCCCAGTGCAAGTGTTTTGAGAACTTTTATGGAAAGTTGTATCACATTTTGAGAACAACAGGTCTAGACTTCTTTGCTAAAATACATACCTTTTAATAAGAAATAAACCCAGAATATTATTGATTAAGGCTGAAATCCAGGTTTCCTGATTCTAACTCTGGGACCATTCCACCAACATATGATGTAGCATACTTTGAATATTGATTCATTTCATCAGTACAGGTTTGAGCTGAGCACAGAAAAATCAAAATGAAGCCATTTTACCAAGAGCTCATTGAAATTATTTTATGTGTAAAAATATATAGGATAGAAAATAAAATTCTTAGCAATATGGTCATTATATACATATGTAGAGAGACAGATTTCATTTCTCCCAAATATTATTTAAATACAGTAATTTTAAGTGAATCACTAAATCAATCTTTTATTGGTACACTAATGAGAAAAATATGGATTTGAACTTAATAACATGTTTAATAACCTTGACATCAAAAAATGAGACCCAATCATGGAAACCTACTTTAATTTCCAATGAAGATATAAGAAGAATTATTTATGTAGAGAAACTAGGGCAAAAGGACATTTGAATACTGAATTTATATTTGACCAGATGAATCAAGCAGCTGCCCTAATATCAATTTGTATGCAGTGCATGAGTTCAACCAAGGAGAAAAGCTCTTGAAGCCAGTATATATTACTTAATGGCCAAACACTTTGGATCTACAAAAACTTGAGAGAGGAGAAATTAGTGACTCCAGGGGACCATGGAGATCAGAGAATGCTAATTTATGGCCCTAGAAAAAGAACTAGTAAGGAAGAAGAAAGCCTGAATGGAGAACATTAGCTTAGAGTCCTACTCATCAGAAAACAGGCACAAACAAGAGTTGCCAATTACTCCCTTTACCTCCTAGAATGCAGTCAGGATGGACTTTATTGCTAGAGTTAGGACACATTAGATCAGTTAACAGAAGGAATAAAAAGGTAATATTTGCCAATGAGAAGACAGATAGCTTTTTTTTTTTCCTTTAAATATTTATTTATTTATTTATTTGGTAGACAGAGATCCCAAGCAGTCAGAGAGGCAGACAGAGAGAGAGAGAGAGGGGAGGAAGCAGACTCCCCATGGAGCAGAGAGCCAGATATGGGGCTCAATACCAGGGTCCTGGGATAACAACCCTAGCCGAAGGCAGAGGCTTTAACCCACTGAGCCACCCAGGCACCAGATAGCTTAATTGTTAACTCAAGTGGAAGAGGCTCACAGACCAGACACAGAATCCAATGTTCCTTTAAAACTAAACATGGGATGATGAGTTTTGAGTGCAAGAGAGGGTTCACATGTAAAATTCTATAAATATAGATGAATATTAGATAAGTATAAGGTTTAAGAGACTCTATATTCACAAATCACAGATCTCTAGTATCTTTTTTTGTTTCGTCGTTGTTGTGCGTCAATCAAAGGGAATTTAGATTAATGACCTATAGAACTCAGTGACCTAGGGAAAACTGAGAAGTCAAAGTGAAGAATCAAATTCTCATTATCACCCCATGGTTTTTATGCTCTAAAATCAGTTTACTTTGTTTATAACTTTGATGTCAGGCGTAAGGACAATGATGTTTTCATTCATTTAGTTTTCTACATGTGAATTGAGGAGCACAATGGCTGTGATTATTTGGACTAATAAATACTTTGTGCTTATTGACAAGGCATTTCTATAGAATGTGTTATGAAAATATGGCAGTGGAATTTGTATAATTTAAATTGGATTATTGTAGAGTTATTTTTTTTCCATTTAAGACCAAAAAGGGATATTTAAAGCACTACATTCTTGCTCTTTCTTAAAAATCCACATGAATCTTTACAAAATCCAGTCTTCAGTAGAGACCAAGTTATATTTTGTTGGGAGTTATTCTATTTGTAGATGGCATAAGCCTGGTGCAGTGGCTTCTTTTACAGAGAATGTAAGGGAAATATTAATGAGATGCCTTAGAAGTTGTTAGGAGTCTTGTCATTTTGCTTGCCCTCATCTACAGGAATGAGGATGATAGAAATGGGTATCCTGGAACTTGATTGTGGCAACACCTGGTATTCTATGTCCTCTGATATCCCTTTTGCTATTCCATTCAATCATTTGATGACTCATTTCAGAGAGTCAAGCCATAAGGAACTAGGAAATAGGGGGAAATAACTCCTTTTCTTATCATGGAAATAATCAACAAGCATGGCATAAGATTCTGTGTGACAGATGAAAGAGTGACTAATGTTCTACAGTGGGAGTGTATGATTTTAAAATGTAATATAACAAGGGAACATCTTCTCTATTTGATAAATGAAAATTTTACACACCGTAGAAGGAGTACTTCCTTCGAAACAAAGGAAACAGAATAAGCAAGAGGATAGCAAAATAAACCCATATACCTTTCTCAGCAAATGCAAACTTGGGTGTAGATTGTCTTGAAATGATGCATACAGTTGTAGGCATTAATCGGTTGGCAGTCAAAACCCTATCCAGCTCCCTAGAGCTTTCTATCTTCGTATTTTCAGCAGTTCAGCCAAACTGTATGTAGCTCAAGCAGTATCTCTCTCCCTTACCTTCAAATGTGTCACTTGAGCTCACTTGATTTTTTGCGTCTGTATAATATTTTCCCTACACACGTTTCCAATACAGAGGATTCTAAGCTTGGATGATAAAAATCAGACTTCATGAAGAGAGATTTTACTTCGGGTGCTTGAAATTTCGCGAATACCTGCCAAATTTTGACTTCATTTTTCTTTATAACTTGTGAGTTCCTCTTTGTTCTTTGTTCTTGTCAGATTTTATCTCAACATGAAACAAAATTTCAGGTGCAGATTTACCAAAGTGTTCCTTTCCTTTGATATCTGTGTCTTTTCCCACAAAAATATGTTGTTTTGAGCCATTCTGATGATATCTACTCTGATCACAAATACATCAAAGTTAATGCAGTATTGTCTTCTGGTATCCTTGGGTATATTTCATAATCCCTCAAGAGAGTAATATAAACTGAAATGTTCTGAAGGCTTCTCGTGTGCCAGAAGCTCTATTTAGGCACTGTTCTAAATAGAGCATGGACTCATGCAACTTTTACAACATCCCAGGAGGGAGGTACCATTTTGGGAATGAGGAAGCAAAACTTAGAAAATTTAAGGAGCTTGCCAAAGGCCACACAACTGGTTACTATTGGAGCTGATTTTAATACAAGACCTTCTTAGTTCAGAGATGAAGTCATGTTCTCCTTTGCTACATTGTCTCTTTCACATTTGCTAACGAGAAAGAGGGGAAGAGAAGAAGAGAGGAAAACGGAAGAAAGGGAAAGAGGGGAAAAAACAGGAAAGAGGGAAGGAAGGAATGAAGGAGAAATCAAGCTGGGTCATCTCAAGTTCTAATAAGTCTTGTATCTTAGAATTTTTTTAAACTTCTCCTTTCAAAAGACCTAATTCTGACATACGTAAAAATAATTGCTTTTTAAAGACATGACCATTTCAGTAAGAAAGCTGAGTCCCTTCTTGGTTTTCCCTGTTTGTGATACAAAGGAAGCTTGCTGATGGCTGATAAATCAGTCATTCGTGCTCCACTGATTATACTGCATGAGAAAATGGAAACTTTAAGAAATTATTTGGCACTTTGATTCTTTTAAAATGCATTGAATTCCTTTATTATTCTCTAAACCACAATGGCTTAGCTGAGATTCCCACTGAGTCTGATTATTATAAACCATTCCCTTGAGGTGTTTTATTTTTCTTCCCTTTGGTATTCTGCAATGCTAGGGTATAGCACTGGAGACTAGGAACCTGATTGTGAAGAAATGAAGAAGAGTCAACCTTCAATGCAATGATCATGACCATTTACATAAAATTTGCCAACATACTACTATTTTCTTGCAATGAAGAAGTCATCTGGTTTGCAGTTCAGTAAGTGTCAAAGTGCCAGAATAGAACATGAATAACTTTTTTTTTTTTTTGTCTCAATGATTATTGCAAGAAGTGTTTTGGAATGGAAACTGGTTACCAGGTGACCATATGTGTTCACACGTATGAGTATATGAATGCACTTAGTTGCGCACAAGTTCATAGAAGGATGTGCTGGTGTGTGCGTGCCTGTCACCACAAGGATAGCGCTAGCTCTGATGTATGAGATTCTGGGGTCAGTGGATCACAGAGTGGGAGCCTCAAGCTGGACTCATGGCCAGCATGTGACTTTCATTACACAAGGCCAGCAACATTGTGTTTCTAGTTTTGGCACTCTTCCCTAAAGGACTAATAGCAACACACTCTCTTTCAGACACTCAGAACATAAAGGGAAAACTGAGAGAACAAGTGTTTTCTCGAGTAGGGTATGTATAAATAAAAGGCAGAGTAGTAGGCCCTTCCCTGAAGCAACTGGTTACATGCATGCCTCCGGCTCTCCTTCTTTTTCTTTGTCTCCCTCCCAGAGCTAGATATAGGATCAAAAGCTAAACATAATTTCTCTCTGCTGTATCTATATGCCTAGGGATTATCTTGCAATATCTGATGGATGCCTGAACTAATGACTGCTCAGTCATCATGTTTCCCAATTAGTTGTCCTTCAACCAGAACAAAAAACTTACAAGTGAATTGATGGTTAGTTAAACCAGAGTGAAACAAGTATCACACAGAACAAAAGAAATAACGCATCAGAAAAAACCATATTACAACTCTAGTGCCACACTTTCTAAATGTCCTCAAATCTAATTTTAGTTAAATTATCAGGTTGGCTTTTCTATTGAAAGTTCATTTCCATCTGAAAGCTAGTTATCAAACTTCATAATTTATCACAGAAAGGATGGATCTGTACAGAACCATAAAAAGATGTAGTGGTCTTTATGTTTATTTTTATCAGCCTATAGCAAAATGAATAATAAATAATATCTCATATGTATCAAATTATACTAGGCATTATTCACATGGCTTATTATAACTCATATGTATCAAATTATACTAGGCATATTTCACATGGCTTTTACTTTATCTTATTTGCACTGATTACAGTCGATGTAAAGATGGCAAATGAGGAAATAAGGCAGCATTTGATTAAATACTTAGCTTTATCACTTTTATATGATGAAAGCAGGGAATGAATGAAACAGAATAACCCCAGAATCACATTCTACATGACTATACTATATTCCTATTCCTTACATTGGTTGTATGTCCTATAATTTTTCAGTATCTTGTTTATCTATTACTTTATTTCAACCTACAAACTATCTCTTATGAGATGGATAATAGAAGCAGTTGTGAATGGTCTCACAATTTCTAAGTGTCCTATGTAGCTCCCAAACCCAGATTTTCTTGCCCAAGGTCGAGTACTTTTTCTATTACACTGTCATTCCATTTAAACCAGCTTCCTTGTTGGACTCCAATTAAGAGAGTGTTATGCGTTCTTTTCCAAAACTTTCTTCTTTTTTTTTAAATTTTATTTATTTACTTGACAGAGAGGCAGGCAGAGAGAGAGAGGGAAGCAGGCTCCCCGCTGAACAGAGAGCCTGATGTGGGGCTCGATCTCAGGACCCCGGGATCATGACCTGAGCTGGAGGCAGCGGCTTTAATCCACTGAGCCACCCAGGTGCCCCCAAACTCTTTCTTCCTTAAATACTGTAGGTCATCCTGCTTATCGCTTTTCTTTCTACTTACTTTTTTAGTTGTTTCATACATTTTTTTTTTTTTGGTAATTTGTTACTTTTGATTGTCTCTTGCCCACCTATAATTTGTTTCTACTTTTTTTATGTCTTTCTTCGTAATTTCTGCTCATTCCCAAAATATCTTTTTTTTTTTTTTAAGATTTATTGATTGATTTAAGAAAGACAAAGAGGAGAGTTAGAGGGTGAGGGAGAGAGAATCTCAAGCAGACTCCTCGCTGAGCATGGAATCCAGTGTAGGGCTCAATCCTACAACCCTGAGATCATGACCTGAGCCGAAATCAAGATCTGGCCACTTAATCAACTGAGCCACCCAGGTGCCCCCTCAAAATGTCTTTTAAAGCTATTATGACAAATAGCCTGATGCATTACATACTGTCTGTTCTAAAGATCTACATTTGTATGTGGCATTCATAAACATTTATCCACAGTAAATGGAAGTATCACTATGTTACAATACGAGTGATCTTCCCTATCTCTATTTCATACATTTGAAGTTAGTATCACAGATTAAAATGAAAAAACAAAAAAAAAGTATCTAACATTGTTTTTTTTTTTAAGATTTTTCTTTATTTATCTGACAGAGATCACAAGTAGGCAGAGAGGCAGGCAGAGAGAGAGGAGGAAGCAGGCTCCCTGCAGAGCAGAGAGCCCGATGTGGGGCTCGATCCCAGCACCCTGGGATCATGACCTGAGCCAAAGGCAGAGGCTTAACCCACTGAGCCACCCAGGTGCCCCTCTAACGTTGTTTTGTTCATTTTTCTGCTAGTAACAAAAATGAAGGTGATTGTCATATTTCTTATATTTCTGTACAAATCCAATCATCTCAGTGACAAATAATAAAGAAGTTTGACAAATAACTTTCCAATGAATGGTCTATAGTAAAGCCAACCTGATAATTTAGCTAACATTAGAATTGAGGACACTAAGAAAGAGTGGCACCAGATTTTTAATATAGATCATCTGATTCATTGCACTTATTTTTATTTTCTTTGATGTTGCTTTCACTGAGCTTCTAAATCACTTGCAATTTTTCTGTGGTCATCTGATTGGTCCTCTTTCCTATATTTGTTCTCTTTCTCTCTTTGTGTTGCAAACACTTTCTTGCTCATGCTATCCCTCTGAGTATATGTATGTATATGGGTGCATTTTGTATCGTAGATTAGCATTTCCCTGACACACCCAGCAGTGATTCATCATATCCTACATTGAAAGCAATGAGGCTGCTTCAAAAATCAGCACTTGGGCTGCTTTAATGCTGTGGGTCATTTCACAGCCCGACAAGTAAATCCTACAATAATCCATCTTGCTGTGACAGGGAGATGCAGCATCTTATATTCTAATAATAATCCAAGAAAATGCAGCTTTACAGCTCAGTGAAAGAGAAAGTGCAAAATCACTTCCCATTAACCTACAGCATTAGTTTGCATGGTGTATTGTAGTTACTAATGAATAACAGATTTTTACATAATTAATTTTTGAGCATTGTTTTAATCAATATTCAAAAATATATCGAATTCTTTCTCTGGGTTAGAAAGCACTCTGCTTTCACTAATGGAGGAGAAAACAAATGCAACAGAAATGTTTCGGGACTTGTTAATTTTGTTATTCAGTCTGATCTATTATCTTTCATATAATTTAAATATATATGTATATGAATATGTATATACATATATATATATATGTATATATATCTGTATGTTGGAAATGATCAAAGTGCTGAAGCTTCTGAAGGGAACGTAACAGTCTTTTTCTTTTTGGTGCTTACTGACTTGTACAGAAGATATGTTAACCCATGAATTAGGTTTTCCTTAACTGGGTTGAGTGTTGTGAGAACAGAGTATAGAACAAATAACTCAATCCAAGGAAATTCAGTTCATTAATACATTTCATTAAATAAAGCAAATTAACATACCGTATTATTTATCTTTATGAAGAGTCTCCCATATGCTTAAAAGCACTTAGCATTACCCTTTTTCCATGATTTTTTTCAAAGATACAATGAAAATTATAGTCTTTTGTCCACCTGACTCCTAACATATGACTAATGTTATTGGCAAAAAATAAAAATCTGTATGATCTGTGTCTTAAGGTTGATATCCATGTATTGTTTTGCTTTGCTTTGTTTGTTTTGTGACTATAGGCGTCAGCATTAAGTTTTCAGTTGGAAGGTTTGGTCCCTCCAAAAAATACATTAGGGACTGCTTGGCTGGCTCAGTCAGAAGAGCAAGTGACTCTTGCTCTCAGGGTTATGAGTTCGAGCCCCACAATGGGTGTAAAGATTGCTTAAAATAAACAAATAAACTTTAAGATGGAAATATGAGGTGACTAAAATTATCTCTCCACCTTTAGTTATCCTAAATTTATTTCTGCTATGGCAAAAAAAGGACCACTTTATAATATGCATTGTTGATAGCCCTGCAATGTGTATGACAAAGAAAAAGCTGTATCTGGTTGACCTCAGCTTACTCAATTACTTAGTGTGCTATCACGGAAGCCATATAGTAGTTACAGATGCTATATGCAACTAGGGTGGCCAGACCTGCAGATAGACACATGATTATATCTCCCCTGCTTAGGTTCATGTTCAGGGTCCAACTAGACTTCAAATAAAAAATGCATCAAGAAAGTTTCCCCTGTTATTCCTTTTGTTTTCATCCATTGTCTATTATAAATATGTCTGCATTCACAAAATCCATATTTATGTTAACTTCTTTAATATAAGTGTTTTCTTTTTTCCAGGCTAGGAGTGGGTTACAGAAAATAATCACAATTAATCACACTCTGAAATCTCGAACTTGCATATAGTTACATGACCAAGTAGTTTCATTCCACTTGAAAACTCTTATCCGCTAGTGGTGTTTGCCTTTGCTGCAAAGAAGCTTGAAGCTAAATCTGAGCTCTGCAAGAGAGTGCCTGGATTAATCAGAAATGACTGCCATGAACGAAGGAGACATTGTATCAGCATGCATGCCAAGTATTTGACATGACTGTTCTAATTCTTTCAGGACTATTTCATTATGAAGAGTAACTGATTTACTAAGAAGTGGAGTGTAGGTTTTCATTTGCTTGAAATAAGACTAATAGAAGCTGTTCTCCATTCTTCTTGAAATAGGTATATTTACTATGATATCTTATCTAGTCCTATTTTTAATTTTCTAAAACATCTGTTGTCCTTAAAAATAGATTTCTCTCCAGAATCCATGTAGTTCTCTTAATTCTCATTTCTATTGCAATAGTTTTAGGAAAAAGAACAATGGGTTATAAAACAATTTTATGATAATTTTATTTAGTATGACTTCGAGGCATAAAGAAATAAATCTTTAGAACATTTTACTATAAGGCACAGTATTACTTTTTAATCTATTTCGACAAAGAAAAAAATAAAAATATATAATCTATACCACTAACCCTATAAGACTGGTGTGAACATCAAATGGGACCCTGGAGATGAAAGCACTTTGGAAAGTACATCAATGCAAAGTATTGCATTATTTATTTGACCATCACTTACTGAGGTGGGATGAAGAAATGCTCAGAGAAGCTTCTGAAGGCACTGTTGGTTGGATAGGTTAGCAACCAACAGGTTTAAGACTTGTCTCACCAGATTTTTATATGAGTGTAAATCCCTATCTTCATATCAAGTTGTGTAGTCCAATAATATAGGATTGTATACAATGATTTTCTCTTACCTTTATGTGTTACAAGTGCAGTGAAAGGTTTGATAAGATCCAAAGGAGACCTTAACACAGTCTTAACACAAAGAGGCAAGTCACACCCTAGTTACCACCTATTAAGGAATATTCAGCTCATCCTTGCTTTCCCAACATAGCCTCACAGCATGCCAACTGTAGCAAGGTGTCTATAAATTACACTCTCCCCAAGTGTTGTGAACCCATTTATGTTTTCCCTTACTCTTCTAAAACCAATGAAAGAAAAACAATAATGGTAACAATAACAAAAGAAAAAAAAAAGAACACTGGCAACGTGGCTTTAAATCTCTAAAATTTCCAGAAGGGTAAAAATTTCAATGTCATTTCTGGATCTCATTGGCATTTCTCTAAAATTTGATGTAAATTATTTCATGGCAATTGATAGGCCACTATGTTTGGCCATAAGGATGTTTTTAAGTGTACTGAGAAAAATGAGGCAAGAGGTTCATAATTGTGGGAGTGTATTGGGAGATCAAGATAATATACATTATCTTTTACTATCATTATACACTTAAATATAGGGCATGTACCATTCTCTTTCTTTTATTGAGTTTGTCAAGGACATTCTTACAACCAATGGCTTCCTAGTCTGTTTTATACAGCCAGCTTTAGGTTTCTATCCATTAGCCAGATATTATAAAGTCCTTCAAGAAACTCAAGAGAAATGGAGTATTTTAATACAAGGTAATTACCTGCCCCAGATGTTTTTATCTAGAAGATGCTAAAGGTGAATACCGACAAACATTTGTTCTCAGAAGAGTTCGGGTCTTGGGTTTTTAGTCTGAGGTTCACAGGTAGGCTAAAGGGATTCCACCAACTTCCTCAGATTGTAAGCACAACTGTATGTAAAAGTGTTTGAATTTTCTCTGTGGGAACTGGAGTCTAGAGCACTGCTCAATTTCTTGAAAGTGTGAGCCAAAAAAAAAAAAAAAATCAGAACTGCAAATTTATATTCAAATTATAAAATTGCCTCTCTTCTATCATCTTTGATGTAAGAGAAATAAAACTCCATCTTGTTTTTCTTTTCCAAGTTCAGATTAATATTCCAGAATGTGAGTTATAGTAGAAGCTGAAATGTGGCACAGAAGATAGGAAATAGGGGTATCTCTTATAGGTGACATTGTGGGAATGAACCATGTTGAGGTAGGCCTTGGCTTCCTCATCCATAAACTTGAAAGTTAATTAGAAAACCCTTTGAGGTCCATTCCAATGCAAAGAGTCAATGGTTCTTTGAGGAAGGAGAGTCCCTTGGACCTACTAAATCTGTTCAAAATAAAGCAGCCTAGGAACACAGAGAGATTCCTTCCTTCTTGCTACTAAACCTAAGGAACAAAAGAAAAGACACAGAAAGAGAGAAAGGAATTAGATCAACCAAATATTTCTGGGACATATTCATTTGAGACATGTTCACTGAGCATCTTCTGTGGTTGGTCATTATTTTATACACTATACAGTATAGTTCTTGGTCTCAAACGCTGCATCAATTTCCTAGTTTAGAAATGATAGCCAAAAATTGCCCTTTGAATATTTTATCACTTCAACATTCAATAGTATTTATGGAGTGCTACAAAAATTTTAAAAATGCAGTAATTAATTTGTAGTGCACTTTTGGACACATAGCTTATCCATTAAATAGTTAATTTTCATCATTGCAAGAGCACTCTGGGATAGGTCTCATGCAAAATTAGGTCCATGATTGGCCAACAAAGAAACTGAGTCTCAGTGAGGTATACAGAGCTGAAATTTAAGCAAGGTCAGTATAACTTGAGAGTCAAGACTCTTAACCAATAAACTGTAGTTTCGCTATCTTCCTCAGCCATTATTGATTTGATTTCCTCAGCTGAAAGTGAAAAAGTATAATAAGGAAAGATGACCACATCTGAGAACAAAATAGGAATATAGCAAAAGGACTAGATGAGGGAACTGGGGCTTAACTGAGCATGTGAAAGAATAGCAACATGGAGTTCACTGTGAGTGAAACATGTCCAAAGTGTGATATGGTGGCTGGGCAAAAAAATGAAAGCAAAACAAACAAACAAAAAAAAAAAACACACACAAACTGGGGGGGAAAAAAAAAAAAAAGAACGTTGCCATCAGAGACAAAAAGTGTTCAGAATGAGGAAGATAGTGTTTCATTTTAATCTTTCTGAATTAGACTGTCCCCGGAACAGCATCTGTTCTTTTGTGGGCATCACTTTTGCTAACACCAGCAGACTGATGGGAATTGGAAAGGTACTCAGCAATAACCACAGTTACATTTAGCTTTTGTTCTGTAATAAGAAAAGCAGTGCAATTGCTAAGAGCATGGGTCCTGAAACCAGGCTGCTTCAGTTCAAATCTTGGTCTTCCCATTTTGAGATGTTATTAAATAAGTTATTTTAATTTTCTGTGCCTTACTGCCTCCTCTATAAAATGGGGATAGTAGAGCACCATCCTCAAGGATTTCTGGGAAGACCGAGTTCATGTATCTAAAGGGTTTAGAACACTGTAGGTGCTTTACCAATATGTTCACAATAGAATATATTGGAAGAAAGAGAGACTGTTTAGTGCATAGAAGAGTAGGTTGAGGGAGAATTTACCTCCAGATGGCTGGAAAACAGAAGTAGTATCAGTAAAGTTATTTAGAGATATAAGGGAAACAAATAGTTTTGTGTCTGCCTTGGGGTATATTTGATTACTTGTCACTCACCAGAAGTATTTAAGCATTTAGCATATTTTAGAGAGGATTGAACCATCAGGTGGAGGATATGAAATAGATAGACTAGGTTATAATTATGTATTTGTTTTTTATTAATACTGTTTGGAGAGTAAAATAAGAGAGTTAAGCAATGCTGAGAATTACAAAAGTAAAGGTAATGTATCCCCTCCTAGTTTATTCCACACTGTTCCCCACAAATAATCAGTTTTATTTTCCTCTGGTGGTCCCCATGACAATAAGAAATACACAGAAACTTCTGGTTTCCGGTGATTTATCCATATTTTTCAATATATATTATTTTCCCACAGGGAAGGATAAGAGGTAATAAACTCGTCTTATTTCCTACTTCTTTTCCCTTATACATACTGTTATTATTTTCAGTTATTGTTGTTTTTTATTAGTTGTAGTTAATTCTGTTTTTAACTTGAAGCAATATACTTCCCCAGAGTTAGAGTTATTTCTTGGGCAATCCATTGTCAACACTTTCTATCAACTTACCAACATGTGAAATAAGGAAATTAAAAATTTCTCCACATCTCTTGCCTGTAATTATAATGAAGTCTTTGAAGTCTTGTTCTAAGACATTAGCAGTATTGAGAATATTGAGATCATGACTTTCCTGGGGTGTTCTGTTTTATCTTGATGTGTTTTTGTTTTTAATAGTAGTTTTTGGTTAACTTTCTTTTATCTTGTAGTCAAAGAAATAACCACCTAATTTTATATGTATATATGTGTGTGTGTGTGTGTGTGTGTGTGTGTGTAATCTGCTAGGATATTTACCTTTTCCTTACATGATGAATCTCTCTTCTGTCTTCCTCATTTAATTTGGACTAGTTTCTTAGGTCTAGTGTAAAGCTGGCAACCAGAAATAGAAACATTAATAGTGTACAGTGCACACGTTGCTTGTTACAATAAAACTAAATGTGTATACGCACACACACACACACACACACACACAGAAATATATGTTTTTAATGCATTTCTTTTTATTCCCTTATTCTTTCTAGAATTGTCTCACCAGAGGTTCAACTATTATCTTTAAAAAGCTGATCTTCTGAGTCACTGAATTCCTGAAATATATGTGTCTTGCCCTCACATACAGTTACCAGTGTGCCTAAAAACTGAATTCTAGACCAACAATATTTTTAATTATAATTTTAATGTATCTTTATGTCATTCGATCCAGAAGATATGTATTTTCTTTTGTAGGAAACTTGATTTTCTTCTTCCCAGTATTCCAGTTCTTTAGTGTAGACATTGCTTTTATTATTTCACCTTGCCTTATATTCAGTTGACCTTTTTTTTCGTGTGAAGACTGGACTTTCTTAACCACAGATAAACTTTTAAATTTTACATGAAACTTCATAAGTGAATTTGGTCTACATTTTCTTGACTTCATCACTTTGCTTTCAAAGTATTGCAAGACTTAAAAAATCAGTATGGGAAGAGTTGCCTTTACTTCCTTTCCTATTCTACCCAGAGGTTACCAAATTTGGAGTATTCAGTAGGTTTAGCTATAAAACAACCTGATGACTTTTGTGTCTGTGTGGGTGAAGGGGACACACAGGAAATTATTTTTGAATACCAGTTTAATGTCTTTTTTTTTAAAGATTTTATTTATTTATTTGACAGACAGATCACAAGTAGGCAGAGAGGCAGGCAGAGAGAGTGGAGGGGAAAACAGGCTCCCCACTGAGCAGAGAGCCCGATGCGGGACTTGATCCGAAGACCCTGAGATCATGACCTGAGCAGAAGGCAGAGGCTTTAACCCACTGAACCACCAGTGGGTGGCTCACCGGTTTAATTTCTTAAAATGTTTCCTATCTCTTATAGAGAACAATTTGATATGTTACAGGAATGTCCTTTTAATTCAATTTTTCAAATTCAGAAGTATGCATTGGTTTACAGCGATCAATCAAGACATTTAAAAACAGATACCATATGATTTCACTCATATGTGGAATTTAAGAAACAAACAGATAACCTTGTGGGTGGGAGGAAATAGAGGCGAGCCAGAAAACAGACTGTCAACTCGAGAAAACTGTGGAAGGTTACTAGAAGGGAGGCGGGTGGAGGGATGGGTTACATGGATGATGGGGATTAAGGAAGGCACTTGCAATGAGCACCAGGTGTTGTATGTAAGTGATGAGTCACTAAATTCTATAGGTAAAACTAATATAACACTGTATGTTAACTAACGAATTTAAATAAAAATGTGAAAAAAAAGAAAAGAAAAGAAGTAACCGCAGATGTTACCTATTTAAATTGTAATTATTTTATTTTTATTGCATTATATTTATAATTTTATTCTCCCAGTATAGGTTTTAAATAGCAATTTTGTTAGGACATAGCATACATAAAGAAAACTATAAAAAAAATAGTGCGGTCTAGCTTGAGGAACTTTTATCCAGTGAATACACCTATGAAACTGCCACTCAGTCATGACAGAATATTATTATAACTGTAAGCCACTCATAGGAACCTCTCTGTCACTACCCTCTTATTCGTTCCATAGGACACCTTACTCTTAATTTATAACACCATTACATTTTTGAGATTTCTGTATGTGTATATTTTAAATATTTTAAATATTGGTTGCTCTTGCTAGTAATTTTTTAACTTTATTATTATTTTCTAAGAAAGAAGCTTTTGTCTGTCTTAATATTCTTCAGTATATGATTGTTTTTTTGTTTTATGAATTTTAATTCTTACCATTATTATATCTTTCTTTATTCTTTATGTGGATTTATTTGCTGTTCTTTTTATGATTTCTTGAGATTATTTTATAAGCCAGCTGAAGTCTAATTTTCAAAATTCATATTTATATCTAAAAATACACAGTCTGCTGTTATTGGTTATTGTGCAGTCTCTGAGAGACTGTATATTAATTTTGTATTCATATAGTCTCTATTTTACTGAATTGTCTTCTTTTCCTGCAAGAGAGAGTTTCTTTCTTCTCCTAGTGGAAGTGAATACTCATGTTATAAACTACATATGGAGAGGGTTACATGGCAAGAAACAGACCTCTAACCAACAGCCATTAAGTCCAAGCCTTTATATATAGCCATAAGGAGATGTAATACAGGCATAAGGAAATGATTTCTGTCAACAACCCAACTTGAGCAGATACTTCCCTGGCCAGAAGATAAAGAAATGACATGGTGATGGTTAATTTAATGTATTTACTTAAATTGGGCTAAGGGATGCCAGGACACCTGGTAAAACATTTCTGGGTGTGTCTGTGAGAGTACCCTGGGAAGAGGTACTTTGAATCACTAGACTGAGTAAAGCAGATCACCTTTATCAGTGCAGGTGGGTATCATCTAATTTGTTGAGAGACAGAATAGAACAAAAATATGGAGGAAGAGCAAATGCCCTCTTTTTGCTGTGGCTGGAGGAACCATCTTCTCCTGTCCTCAGACCTAGGCACTCTTGATTCTTGGTCATCAGACTCCAATCAGATCAGGACTTACACCATCCGCTCTCCAATTCGTAGGTCTATAGACTTGAACTAAATTACTCCATTGGCTGTTATGGTTCTGTACTTGTGGACGGCATATTGCAAGACTTGTCAGCATCCATAACCACGTGATCCAGCACCTATAATACATCTCCTCTCATATACATATTCTATTTCTTTGGAGAACACTGAATAATAAAGACACTTTTTAAAGAAAATTCATATGAACACCAAACCCATATTCAGTGAAATGACATTTCCCAACAAACAGAAACTAAAGCTATTTTTCTTCATCATTTTCATTGATGAAGTGAGAATGAAGTTCAGCCAACTTCTTGGTAGCAGTCTGGTGGGACCCTAAGCCAGAGAACCCAGCTAAACCATTCCTGAACTTTTGACCCATGGAAACTGTGAGATGAATAAGTGTGTATTGTTTTAAGCTGTTGTATTTGTGGTAATTTGTTACACAGTAATAAGAAGTAATACATATTCTATTATAAGAAATGTGCTTCTTCAGTCTAGTAATGCTTTTGACCTTAATGTCAACTAGATTTATATTGGAATAGCTAAATCAGCTTCTTGTTGTTCTTAGTATTTATAATGATGGAATATCATTTTATATTCTTTTACTTTGAACAACCTATGCCTCGTATTTAAGTGTATCTTTTCTAAGAAAAATGTTGTTTATTTTTGTGATGTTTTGTTGCTACTGTTTTATCCAGTAAGACAATTTCATCTTTTATTTGGAGTAATTTGCTTATGTGCATACTCACTATTCAATTTCAATCTTTCTAACCTCTTTTATGCTCATCTTTCTCTGCTTTCTTTTATATAAAATGTTTTCCTTTTTTCTCCATTTCCCTTTATTCTCCTGTTACTTAAACATTTCTACTTCTCTTTTATTATCTTCCTAGATACTAAAACATTCATTTTTTTAAAGATTTTATTTGTTTATTTAACAGAGAGAAAGTTAGAGAGTACAAACAGGGGAGCAGCAGGGGGAGAGAGAGAAGCAGGCAGGAACCCTGATGTGGGACTCGATCCAGGACCCTTGGATCATAACCCAAGCTGAAGGCAGACACTTAACCAACAGAGCCACCCAGGTGCCCCTAACATATTAATTCTTGAATCAGTATAGTATAATAGAAATTAGTACTTATTTCTAAGACAGTTGTACTTACCATCCCACTGTGATTGCTGTCCTTGGCATGCATTTTAATTCTACATGTATTTTAAACCTCACTAGATGTTACTAGCATTTTGTATAGTCAATTTTTGTTTAGATATACCTGCATACTATTATCTTTTTTGATCAGCATTTATTCCCTCCTCTGTTTCCAGTTTGCTGTGTAGAATAATCTCCTTTTGTCTGAAATTCATTTTCTTTCTTTCTTATTCTTTCTCTCTTCCTTCCTTCCTTCCTTTCTTTTCTTTGTTTTTCCTGTAGAATAAGATTGATGAGGAAAAGTTATCATTGTTTTTGTTTGCCTAGAAATGTTCTTATTTTAGTGAATATGGATTTGGGGGTTTCTTTAAATGTCAGGTCATTTCTTTCAGTTAAAGATGCTTTTATTGTCTTCTGGCTTCCATTTTTTTATGTTGAAAAGTCAGCTCTTAGTTTTAGTGTTGTTTCTTTAAAAGTCACAGATTACTTTTCTCTATCTCTATTAAAGAATGCTTTTTAGGGGCACCTGGGTGGCTCAGTTGGTTAAGCGCCTGACTCTTAGTTTCGACTCGGGTCATGAGCTCAGGGTCCTCAGTTCCAGTCCTTAGTCGGGCCCGTGCTCAGCATGTTTCCTAGAGATTCTTTCCCTCTCCTGCTCTTTAACTTTCTGCCCCTTCCCATTTTTTCTCTCTCTCAAATAAATAAATTAATTTAATTAAATCTTAAATAAAAATAATGCCTCTTTATCTTTAATTCTAAGTAGTGTTAAATATTAGTATGATGTGCCTTTTTGTTTTTTATTTATTCTGCTTGGGCTCCGAACGTCTTATGAATCTGTAAGTTAATATGTTTCATCAGTTTTAGAAAACTACAGCCATTGCTTGATTGTTACTTTTATCATTCTTTCTCATCTGCCTACTCTGAGGCTCAAATGACATGTGTGTTTAATGTGTTCACTCTATCTCAGATGTCTCACACCTGCTTTATGAATCTTCCATCATGTTACTTACCATGTGCTATCTACACATTTTCTGATTCCTTCTATTTCAGTTCACTCATTCCTTCTGCTCTCTGCAGATAAATTCATTCCTCCAAATCTTAATTTCATTTTATATTTTTTTGTTTTCACTTCCAAGGTTTCCACTTAGATCTTTTCATACATCTGATTCTCAGTGAGTTCCTTTATTTTATCACTTATTTTCTTGAAGTAATGGCGGTGTTTTCATTAAAATCTGATAACTGCAGTGTCTATATCACTTGGATTTCTGTGTGTGCTCATTCTCTCCCTCAACTGTGTTCATTTGTTCATGCACACATGCACACATATGCATTTATTCACTCATTCAATATGCTTAGTGATTTTAACATCAGATAAATGTTCAGGATTTTTTTTCTGTCTTTAGAAAGAATTCACTCCATTATCTGGCAGGTAGCAGATGGATAGATTATCTGAGTCCAGTCAAGAACTGGGAGGTTTCTAAGCCATATGGCCATGTTTGCGAGTCTTATTTCTACTCTGAGGGTGTAACTCATTAGATGTTTTAAATGTGAACATGAAATATTGACTAGGATTCTTCTTAGTGGATAATGAACTTCAGTTTTTTCTGTATGCAGCACCATAGGGCTGCCATAAAGTCCATTGTGATTTTTAGCCACTTTTGGCATGACTTCTTTTTTTTAAGTTTGTTTTGTTTTTTTTTTAATGTATTTATTTGTCAGGGAGGGAGGGGGAGAGAGAGAGAGAGCGCGCACAAACAAGGGGAGCCGCAGAGGGAAAAGCAGGCTCTCCAGTGACCAAGAAGCCTGATGTAGGATTTGATTCCAGGACCCTGGGGCCATGACCCAAGTCAAAGGCAGATGCTTAACCAGCTATGCCACCCAGATATCCCTTGGCATGACTCCTTAACATTTTGCCTTGTGCTGCTTAAAAATCGGTAAATGCCTCAATATGAAAATGTGTGTCAAGTATTGGGCTAACTTCTTTGGTCCACTTTTCTGTAAGAAGATGCTAGTTACCTTCATATCTCTGAATTCTAATTTTTGTCTCCAAGCCCTAGAATACTTGATATTTTAATTGCCTCTTAGAACCCATTTTCCTGTTACTTAGTCAAGCACCAAAAATAGGTAAATGCTCCTAAAGGAAAAGCAATGTACAAAAAATTGGGTTCAACCACTGAGATTCCATTTTCTCCAAGGTCTGGCCCCTCATATCCTTGCCACTTTAGCAGGATTTCTATGCCTTCTGAAAGATTCATTTCTGTATTTTATATATTTGTTTCCTATTTGTTCCCATTGGGTGAATTCCTATGCCACAAGCTATACTATCATAGCTGGAAGAACTCACCTACAAAAGTTACTTCTAAGTTTATTTTTTTAAAGATTTTATTTATCTATTTATTTGACAGAGAGACAGCAAGAGAGAGTGCATGACTGGGGAGCAGGGCTAGGGACAGAGGGGGAGGAAGAGGCAAACTCCTTGCTGAGTAGGGAGCCTGACACAGGGCTTGATCCCAGGACCCCGGGATCATGACCTGAGCTGAAGGCAGACACTTAACTGACTGAGCCATCCAGGCTCTGACTTCAAAAACTATTTCTAATTCTATGACTTCTTCAGTTTCACAATAGTCTGCTCTTTTTTTAGGTAGACAGCATGATCTGGATCTTGCTGAAGAGACTTACTAGAATCTTAAATTCTCTTCTTTTTGTTACATAGTATCTATTTCTTTTTATATAAACTGTCCTTGGTATTCATAATCTTTCAGTTTCATGCTTCAAATTTTTATTAATTTTTTGGTACATCATTTAAGTCTATTTTTTGTGGGTGACTAGTAGAGGTTTATTTTAAAAAGTTGTGTAGGTCTATTTACCTAAAAGACCTCTTTACTGAATGGAAAAACTTTGCTGTGGTCTCTGTGTAAGTGGAAAATCTGATCAACTGGCAGGATTTTGTTTATGGTGGTTGACTATGTAGTAGAAATATTAGATTAGGATTCTTATAATTGTCCAGCTAAGGACTTTTTTTTCCTCCAAGTGAAGTGCTTAAATATATTTGCTCCTAGTTGGAGCTCCCTTTATTTCTTCTCTGAATCTTTTTGTAGATTTTGAAGTTATTTTGGCTCACTTTTCTCTCAACAGCTCCATTATGCACACAGTGGATCCTTCCCAAGCAAATAATTTACTCTCTTGGAGAGCACTCTGTTTAAGTTACCAGGTAGGAATAAATTTTGTAGGCAGAGGAAAGAATTGTCTTCCCAGTTATGGAGGACATTCTATAGGACAACCTGCAAGTAATTCTCCAGGGGACCATGAGAAGTTTCCATCAGTCCTCTATTCACAGGTGCTCATTTTTACTTGGATGTTTTTTGGGGATTCACCTGACAGAATTATCTCTCAAATATATATTTTCCCTTATGCATTTTCCATCCATATAAACCCATCGTTTTTGTTCTTCCTAGTTACATCATTGGGTTAAATTCAACTTCGTCTGACAATTTTCACCTTTTACTTTGCTTACTCCTGACATTAAGAATACATCATTAGTGGCATCTAGATTTAAACTGGGGGAAAACAGATACTGTGCATTTTCAATTTTTGGCTTTTAAATAATATACTAAATAATAATAAATAGTTAAATTCATGACAATGTGGATTTTATAAAGTTATCTAAAATATATATGAATACAATTAAAGTATCATGTAAACTATTTGTTTATGCCCAGATCTACTAAAATTCACATACAAGATGGCCATAAATTCATATCATTAAGCTAGACTAATGGTATTTTCTCACTTTGGACTCTTGTAATTATTTGTCATAGCAAACATATAAATACAATCCATTTGCTGTGATGGATAATTTCCTAATATTACTTAAGGCATTAATAAAATTTGTAGTTGCCTTGCTTTTCACATATCCCATCTATGTACACAAAGTTTATTATACTTACTTTGTACAAAATATATACTTAAATCCTTCTTTTATAGCATATTCATTTTTTCTGCTGACTCTTTATTCACTTCAGTTGCACTGCCAAGTTAATTAAATGAATTACATATTAATGACTTTGGTTTTCAATGAGAATTAGGAAACATTTAAGAAAAAAGTTCATAAAATAACAAAGTACTCTTAAAACTCATACCATGATCAAAGTATTTTGTGGAAAGTAATAAAACACTTCACAAAGATAGCTATAAAATATGTAACAAAACCCATTGTTATTTTAATTTATAAATATATTTAATGTATTCCAAAAATGTATCAAATGTCTAGTAAATGCGTAATATTCTGCAGAGTGAATAGAAGGACTGGGAAAATGCAAAAATTAAAAAGTCTTCCTTTTCCTCTTGTCTCCTTCCTTCTTTTCCTTTTTCTAGTTTTATTGAGATATCATTGACATACTTCCCCCATACTCCCTCCTTGTAGAAGACTTATAGAAGACTCCTTGTAGAAGACTAGGTGCTAGAGAAGGAGGATGTGTAGGACAGACAGGTAAATATGCAACTTGAGTTATGTTGAGTTAATGTATTAAGATTTCAGTAGAGATGAACAGAGGGTCCTAAAGTAACACATAGCAGAGACATCTAGCATGGTCCAGAAAGTCACAGTGGGTTTCTCAGAGAAGGTGAGATATGAGGGAGCTTATACCACACCATACAGGGCTATGAAGAAATCTACACAGAATTCCATAACTCACTTTGTCTTTCAGCTATTCTTTTATTTTTAATCCCCTCACAGGACTTTCCTGACATACATTTATTTATTTATTTATTTATCTATCTATTTATTTATTTATTTATTTTAAATCACTATTGGGCAATAACAACAGTGCCAGCTGGCTCCATTTCATATTAATACTATCTCACATAAACCAGGTCCTTTTTGTCCCTGAGGGTTCAATCTGAGAAGCAAAAACAGAGTGATATAGTATAAGGGGTTTCTTATAGGGCTGTGATATATATATATAGTTCTGGGACTGATTAAACAGGTGTAGGAGTTAAGGGCAGGCCACCCCCAGATGGGTCATTGTGGCATGAACATTATTTTGAGTTAAAAGCAATCAAAATTCGAAAGGTTCAAAAAACTCTTTACCACCACCCCCCCTTAGCTGCCTGCCTATACCAAGAAGGGAGCTATTAACAGATATTCCTCTTTACCTGAGAAACTTATCTGCATAATAATAGGGCTCCCTGTGATATCCAAACATTTCTCTCACCTTCCTGGTAATGGTCTTCCTCCCCTTTGTATCTTCACACCCCTACCCCTCTCCTTAGGTCTTCTAAGCCTCTTGTTGCCTTATTGATTTGGAATTTCTCGTGTGTATGGAATCCCTATATGTATGAAAGTAAATCTTACTTTATCCTGTTAATCTGTCTCATGTCAGCTTGATTCTTAGTCCAATGAGAAGGACCTAGAAGGGTAGAGGAAATTCTTCCTCCTCAACACAGGACATGTGTGCCTGTTGCTTCTGCATCTCCTGCCAAGGTTGAATGGGCAGAGCAAGTGATCAGGAATGAATGTGGAAGAAAAGTAGTGGGGAGCAAGTACAAATTGGCACAGACCAATAAGGAGAGCTGGAATCTGTGTTTCACCAGTGTCATAGGTTCCAACCATAGTGCTGAAGGGAACCTGCCAGAGAGGGTGGTTTTCTGTATCATAAAGCTAAAGGCATTGGCTCTGGAGTTGGAAATGTTGGAGGAGAGGTGACAGTGGGAGGACCTCCAGGATTGACTGATGTCCCAGGTGCTGTACTCCGTGGCTCAGGATTTAGAAAATGAGGTGTGGCTGGTGCTCAGGGACTAAGAGCATGGCCTCCCACATGGATCACAGGGACAGCTTATGTGAGCTGGGTGTGCACTGCTGCACTGCTCTGACTCTCAGAGCAGAAAAGAGTGTGTGTGATGCTCTTCTGTCTTCCAGATCTTACACAACTTGTCTGTTTGTGACTAGAATTATGCAGAGGAAGAGTTCTGGAAACACAATCCCAGTTCACTGACTTGGTCCTGCTCCACAAGAGCCACTTAAAATGTTCCTTCCATCTTAACCGTGAGTCCCAGGGCACACTCCTTTGCAGTTATGGCAAAGGTCTTTTGCTGTCTTATGTCTCAAAGTCCAATCTGATTCTTCTCATGCCTGGTTGTCTCTCATCATGGATAAGGGGGATTTAGTCACCCTATAGCTTCTCAGTCCTGATTGTCTTCTGCTATCTGACCATGGCTGCATCTCTTTTCATCTTTGAGTTTTAGTTTCTGTAAAATGTGGAGAAGAATGGCCCATCCTCTGTTTGTGGTCAGGACTAAGGGGAATATTGCTGGAAAGTACAGAGAACACAGTATCTGGCAAATGTTAAGTGTTCTTTGCATGTTAGCTCAGTGGTAGTATTGAGACATTCTGACAGCAAATAACCTTGCCTCCTCTCTTATTAAACTAAATTTCTTCAAAATGTCTCCAACCACCTCATGGAAAGAAGTATTTCTCTGTGTTTCTGAAGGGAAGTCTTCCTTTTGTTTTCTAAATCTCAATTTGTCACCTTTATTTTCTGATCTATTCTACAAATGCTGAGTTACTGTGTATTATAATGCCAAGCAGGGAAATTACATTGCTGAATGGAACAGATTCCCTTTTGTGGAGCTTAGAGAAAACCAAGAAAGCAGGATGGTTTCCTCTCTGGATAAGTTCTATCAAAGAAATAAATGATATTCTGTGATTGGGTATGATTCCTGGGCAGACAGTTTCAGAGAGTGTTATAAGAAAAGATCTTTTAGAGAAAAAAACATTTGAAATGAGACCTGAGACCTGAAAATCATCCGGGCTGAGAACCACATGCAAATATATTTTTGAGTCTCTCTTAGCTTGAGCTAGTTCAGGAGCATTAGAGAGGCATCAGATATGGGGAAGGGGCATGAGATGAGCTTACAGTGATGATGGAACCAAACATTGTTTGGGAGGGAAGGAAAGAAGGATTATTCTATAAATTTTCACTGCTTTTACTAGTGTTTTCAAGTTCTCTTTTTCTACTGGATATTGCACGTCATCCTGTAGTTATAGTAAAGTCTTCTCATTTCAATTAATTAATTAAAATACTTCATTGTGCTACCTTTTCAAACTACTATCCTAGCTCTCCCATTTCCTTCAAGACCAGAATTTTCAAAAGAAGTTTATAGCTCTTACTTAATTCCACTTATTGTTTAATCCATGGGGCCTGGGCACATTACCATTACTCATCTACTGAAAAACTTTCTTAAAATGAGCCCTCACTTGCTACATCCAGTGGGAGTGTCTTGATGGCTTTACTTCTCCATTTCTTTGGCCCTTTGGCCCTTGTGTGGTTTTTCTATCACAGCAAGTTCTAGACCTCTTACCTTTCTAGCACCGCTATCTCCTTCCAATCAACTTCTTGCTCATATAGAAATTTAAAAGACTATTCATGGTCAATTTTTTTTTCCTGTGTCATGTAATCCTTTGGCTTCAACAGCTATCTCTGTCTGGATAATCACAAATCTGGACCTTTAGTCCTGATAATTCTCTTGCATTGTCATGTTTCACTTCTAAGAACCTACCAGCTAGCTCTAGCTGGATGTCACTCAGGCACTGCCAGCTACCTATACCAAAAGATAGATCTTCTTCTTAAAGAATCTATCTGGGCTCCCTATTTTTATTTATAGTGATTTTACCATTTGAAGATATATGGTTATCTTTAACTCCTTTCCTGTCTTTCTTCCCTATTCTTCACTGTCATCTTATCAGCTTTCCTTATAAGTTTTGAAGAAAACAGACAACAACCACCTTTCATTCCCTTCCATATTTTTCTACCATCCTAGACTTTCCTTACTGTGCTTACCTTCTCTTCTTCCACCTGGTACAACCTCCTTGAAATGTGTAAACATGAAAAGTTCTTACCTCCTGAATGTAACAAAAGCAATAATAACTGACACAACAGAAATGAAATAAATCCTTCCCTAGAGCCTATATTCCTCTTTTTCCTCTGTACTTTTTCTCAGCTTTTACTTAAAGCTGAACTCATAGAAATAGTTCTCTTTCTTTAAAAAAACAAAAAACAAAACAAAACAAAACACCCAAAACTCCAGTTCTTCCTCTCCATTAACGCTTAATATTCTTAAAGTCTGGTTTTTCCCTAAACTCCATTGAGACTACTTTTGTCAAAACCCAGTGAACTTCTTGTGATTGGTTATAAGGATTAGTCTGCTTTTGTTGACTCTTTTAGAGACACTCAGTATGTATGACTCTTTTTCTTGTTGGAGTCTTCTCTTCTTTTTTCTTCTGGTGCACTCCTTTGATTTCCTGGTTTTCCTACTGCCACTTTGGTGGATACTCTTTAGAATTGAACAGTTAATACTACCCTTATTTTTTAATGATCTGGAAGTTTAGCACTTAACCATACAACAAGGAAAAAGAATATATATTCATCAAAGGTTAACATAAGATTTCTGAGTCTATGATCTATTTCCCCCCACACAGCAGAGGTTAGAATGTAAAGTCCTTTTTGCACTGACATTCAGTCAAGGGAAAGACTGAAATGTTCAACTTGGGGCATTGGGGTATTCTTAAACCTTGGGATGGAATGGAAGAGTCATGTAAGACCCAGGCAGTATATGGAAAACTCCTTGATGTCTTCAAAATATAAGCAGAGTTATGAATATGAAGAAATTCTGAAAGTTCTCTAGACAGTTTATTGGCATTCAGTAGTCAACAGTATTGTTGTGCCTATTTTTTTCCCCCTTAGGGTATCTTCTCATCCTCTTTTATTAACTCATACATTGAAAATATTTCTAAGCTCCTCATATGATAAAAGCCTCACAGAAAAATAGCCAATCTCCGTTTGACGTAAAGTTGGCAGCAATTCATTTTCTATTTCCCTCTGAGCCTTTTGGTTTAGAAGTTATGTCAGTACAGAAGTAAGTTTCTTTGTGACTTGCTATGATGATTTTATCTCTCCATTAGTTTCTGGTTTTATGTTCATTTTTAATTGAATTTTAATTTTTTATTAATGTTCAGTTTTAATGACACAAATTCATTTTGTTGCATTGATTTGTTTTTCAACATGATAGTATATAATGAAAGGAGATAATGGGGGTAGAATTTTTGCTTAAGTCCACTTTTTCACAAATATCTGTTTGATTCCTCTGACTCTCCCTTTTTCCATTTTTCTGTCCCATTAAAATTACTTGATTTATTACTTTTGGACAAAAGATAAATCATTTTGCTGGCATATCTCTAAATCAAATCAAATAAGAAAAAACTAGTTTAATATTTTACTCCAGACTTACTATCTCTAAAACCTTTGGCTTACTCCTGTCAGGAGTGATATGTCAATGATATCCCTTTGTACAGTGTTTATTTCCCCTAATGTCCCATCTCTCTTTGTGTGTGTGTGGACTGTGACAAAAAGTGAATTCCACTGTGATTCAATCTTCCAGTTGCTATTTGATTCATTCTCTTTAATTTGCCTTTTATTATAGTTATTATCTTTTCTCTGACTACTATTAAATGTGGGACAAAAATCACAGCTCCTTTTCTTGACATTCAAGGCTTTCTAAAATTTAATGCCAGCTATGAATATTTGTTTTCCTGTCCAGAATCTTTCTTTTCTTTTTCTTGTAAAAAGATGCCATTTGGATAATTAATTTTTCTTCAATTTCCAGCTGATGTAGTTTTCATTCTCATGGCTGACTCTGCCACCAGTTCCTTGGTACTTATAAGATGCAGGCCTGGTTCTTCAGCACAGCAAACCAAGGTGCGAACATTTGTTCCGGGGATGAGTAAAAGACCTGGTCAGAGCTTCTCATAGCCAATTATAGGATTTTTTCTTTTCTTTCTTTTCTTTTCTTGAGCAGACACCATACTCAGCACAGAGCTGGTACAGGGTATCTCATGAACCTGAGATCATGACATGAGAGTCAGGCACTTGACTAACAGAACCACCCAGGGGACCCAGTTATGGGACTTTTGAAAGAGAGATGACTCTCTTTATCCCCACACTTGGAACTGTGAATGTGTAAACCTGGAGCTCTTTGATTTACCTTGCCATCTTACTTTCATGAATGGAGAAAGTGCATCTGAAGATGAAAAGCAACCACAGGGATAGATAGAAATAGGATGTGGTTTTGATAACATTGTTTTAGTTTCTTGGTTAATCCATGCCTAAACATGGAAGCCTTTGGATTTCATTTACAAGAACTAATGAATTTTCATCCCTCTCTTTCTCTCATCTCCATCTCATCTCTGTTTCTATCTCTAGCTCTTTCTCTTTCTTTTTATGATGCCAGTTTTACTGAATTTCCCACCACTTGTTACTAAAAGTATTTAACCATCACATGTCTAAACATTCATATCTGAATACTCTATCTCATAAAATGCCTGTTTTTAAGATTTTTTTGATGTTTTCTTAGGCATATTTACGAGTCTTCTAATTCTGACTTTTACCAATATGAGCTTTTTCTTTCATTTTATATTATTTATTTTGCTTTTGCACTATTTGTTTTGCTTTCTTAATTCTTACTACCTCAACTTAAGATCCAGATAGATTTGGGTAATAAGAGTTATTTATATTGTACCATGTCATGATACTCTTCTAACATTGTTTTAACTATCATTTATATATTGTGTTATTGAATGGCATTTCTAATTTAAGTTGGTTATAACACTATAGCAGATGCTGCTTAATAGCTATATCTTGTATTTTTTTCTATCTTCCATTATGCCTAGGATTAATGCCTTGCCTTAGAAGAACTCAGAGAATATTTCTTAACTTTTTACAGAGTATGTATGGAATGGGTTCATTTGTGGGAGATTTAAAGCAAGAAATTCTAACCTTAAGTACTATACATTTAGACCGTAGTTACTAAACTATTGTACTATATCCATCATTAATAGTGGCATAGTCACACTGGCCTTTCAAAGCCATTGCCCTTTAAAATACTAAAGCTGTCATGAGTCAAACAGAATGGCCAAGCCAAGCCAGTTCTGCCCAATCCAGTCCTGTGCTGATGGCCACAATCTTTGTTAAATGTGGTCCTCACTCCTCTAGCTTTTAACTAATGATGCTGTACTTCTAACATTGTTTCATAGATCCCAACTCTCTATAACCAAGTATTCCCTAATATTAGAGCATGAGTATCCATTCCATTGTATAAATATATTACATCATCTAGAAGCTGTGAAGGGTTGATCATAATTAAACACTTTGTGTGTTTAAGGGGTTGTTAAATCATTTAATTTGTACATAATTTAAAATGGAACTATATTAAACAACTATGACAATATTAAGATGTAGGTTATAAATTTTACATCAATTTTTTAAAAGATTTTATTTATTTATTTGATAGATAGAGATCACAAGTAGGCAGAGAAGCAGGCAGAGAGAGAGGAAGGGAAGCAGGCACCCTGCTGAGAAGAGAGCCCAATGTGGGGCTCAATCCCAGGACCCTGGGATCATGACCTGAGCCGAAGGCTGCGGCTTTAACCCACTGAGCCACCCAGGCGCCCCTAAATTTTACATCAATTTACATTAGTAATTTTCGGCATACTTTTTAAGCTAATTTCTCTCTCTCTCTTTCTCTCAAAACTCTGTAATTCCTCCCTCTCAATAAAAGAAAATATTAAAAATGTACCAGGTATCTGTGTTCTACTGTTTCTAGCTGTTAGGCTTATTTTGGTGCAACAATTTAAAAAACACTATCCTAAAATGATATGTTTTGTATTTTTCTAAGACATTTTGGGAGTATCCATACATTTATTGAATTATATGCTTTAATTTATTGATATCTCTTGTCAGTTCAACCTGTAATTCTTGGCTTGACTGTGCCAGAATCTGGTCTTATGGTGAGGAGATTCTAATTTAAATACCTCCAGGTTCCAACAAAATATCAATAATTTGTAAGAAGGAAAGAGTGAACTTCAGTCAAACTGTAGTTGTTCTGGGTTTAACATTCACACTTCCATGAATACGTGAGGTAGCAGAAAACCAATGCCAAGGAAGGTTTTTGCAGTCTTGTCAAGGTTGAGGTTTGGATTTTATGCCTGGCTGATTATCGAGTCTAGCTGACCTCCCACTGTTGATAACTCACTCCTTCTATTATGTGTTGTATTTCGTGAGTAAAGTGAGGTACTTTGGAACGTTATTGGATGTGATGATTTGCAAAGGTCTCAGGATGTATCCATCACAAATGTCAGAGGTTTTCTCTACAGAGATTTGTTAAGTACTTTAAGAAGGTTTCTGATTTTTAAGGATTTATATACTGTTATAAAATGCAAATGCTTCTCTGCCCATGGAAAATGAGAAAAGCCCACATTCCACCTGTTCGTCTCCTGCATTCTCTTTATCTTCATCTAAATATCAAGAAATCTTTTCCGAGACTTTAGAGATTTATTTTTTAAAAACTTAGGGTTAAGGGTGCTAGAATCCTCCTGCTGCATGTGGCTTGAAAACCAGCCTAGCCTGGTCCTCTCTTCACATTTGTAGAGGGGGCTGTGTCTAGTTTAGGTATACACAAGTGTGTACGCGTATGCTGTTACTTTATGTAATGAACAAATACAATGAATGTATTTTACAGAGGAAGAAATGTGTACTGTAACCATTCCAGTGGTGGGGGTAAGGAACATTCCCAGGAATCTTAAAGCTTTACTGGGAATTTTAAAGTAGGCTCCGTGCATATCAATTGAATACCTGGTGAGTGTCACAATGAAAGAGGTAGTGAGGTTTGTTTGTATCTAAGACATTGTGGTCACAGATTACCAAAGAACAAATGTGCATGGTTATTCAGAGTGCCATGCACCATATTATTTCTTTTACAGATCTTCCCCAGTGGGGGAAAGTTTCTCAGTACACTTAGTTTGAGGGACAGAGGAGCTGCAATGAAACTTTTTAAATTTTAGATCTCAACTCTGTTGCTCTTTAACCAGTAGACTTTGTGATCCTATTTCCTCATTTGTAAAATGGTGACACTGATTATAGCAGTATCATAAGAATAGGATTGGTAATATTTAATGAAATGATGAAATTAAAAGGACTGATAAAGTACTTGGCACTCAGTAAGGAAAATGCACCCATCTCTCTCTTTCTCTTTGATAGTCACATTTAAAAACACTTAAGGAACAATTAAAATGATGCAATGGGTCACATATACTTTTTTTGATAGAGGTGAATCATATTTTTCCACTATTACCCAACTCATATGCCACAGTGTAAAGAACATTTTAACTGGAAATATCATGTATATTTTAATTATTTAATTTAATTATTTGAGCTTTATCATTCTGCTCAGTGACAGTTCCTTGGCCCTTTCTCCATTGTGCTGGGTGGTGCTATCATCTTCCGGTGTATTACGCTCTCTATTTTGACTGACAATAAATTGCTGTGTTTGATACCATTTGCAGATAAAAACCTAATAACTTCTAAAGCTCCATTTATTTTAGTTTCCCCCTTCTAACTCCCATGGCATATTCTTCAGAGATTTAGGACACTCTGCACATTGTGTTCTTTGAAAATAATGATAATTGGTGTTTCTGAACCAGGAAATAATATAAAGCCATGAAAAAATAAGATGTGGAGAATATAAAAGTAGGTATGTACAAAATGTTTATTGTAGATCTGTGTATTGGGGCAAAACAAAAAGGAAAAATTTGGGAACAAGTTAAATATCCATGAATAAGAGAATTATCAAATAAATTGTGGTTCATTCATGCCATGGGTCATAGAAAGCATCATCATGGTGGGGACTTATGTCATTTCTTTTGTTCACGCTGTAGCCCCAAGGCTATAAGAATTTCCAGTGTATAGAAGACACTAAATAAATACTTCTTGGATTATTAAATGTAATGAATTAAATCTGTTATTTTTTGACTTGGAATAATGTCCACAAGAAGTGGACATGTAAAGTGCATAAAAATGTGAAGTCAAAGCAAGAAATCATGTATAATTCATAACTATTTGTACATGTGTACATTAGGAGAGTGAAAGGTATGGAACAGTATGTACTAGAATATTAGGTTGTTTGGTGGATTGGTATGGCAATGGCAATGGTAGGGGATACATAAGAAAAAAATATTAGGAGAAAACAAAGCTCAAATTCTATGTTAAATAAAAATGAGGAATGTAAAGCTCCCTTTCTAATTTTTTTATATATGTAAAAATTAAATATTCATATGGAAAAGGGCAAAAGATAAAAAACAGAAATTACTGATTTTTTTGGTAAATGGATTGTAAGCAATATTTGTCTAGAATTTATTATTTAATTTACTTTTGTATTAATGTTATACATTATTTATAAAGACAATAAAGTATAAAAAATAAAAATACATGTAATTTCACAAATCAGTTATAAACACAGCTAACATTGCTTCCTTCTTTCCAGCTGCTTCTTTTCTTTCCCTCTTCTTCTTTTTTCTCTTTCCTGTTTTACTTCTTTTTCATTCCTTTTTTCCTTTATCCTTCCCTTCTATTCTCTTCCCTCCCTCTTTTTTCTATTTTCCTATGTATCTAATAGAACTGGGCTCACACTAGGCATGTGGTTTTGTGTTACTATATTGGTATTACAGTTGGAACACTTTTATGTAACTCTTAATATCCTTTTATACACAATTTTGTATTAGCTGCTATGCTGTCTTTTTTTATAATTGAATTTTTTTATTTTTTTATAAACATATAATGTATTTTTATCCCCAGGGGTAAAGGTCTGTGAATCACCAGTTTTACACACTTCACAGCACTCACCATAGCGCATACCCTCCCCAATGTCCATAATCCCATCCCCCTCTCCCAACCCCCCTCCCCCAGCAACCCTCAGTTTGTTTTGTGAGATTAAGAGTCACTTATGGTTTGTCTCCCTCCCAATCCTATCTTGTTACATTTATTCTTTCCCTACCCCCCAAACCCCCCATGATGCATCCCCACTTCCTCCTATCAGGGAGATCATATGATAGCTGTCCTTCTCCAACTGACTTATTTTGCTAAGCATAATACCCTCTAGTTCCATCTGCATCATTGCAAATGGCAAGATTTCATTTCTTTTGATGACTGCATAGTATTCCATTGTGTGTGTGTGTGTGTGTGTGTATATATATATATCTATACACACACACACACACACACACACACACAATGGAATACTATGCAGTCATCAAAAGAAATGAAATCTTATATATATATATATATATATATATATATATATATATAGATATATATATCACATCTTCTTTATCCATTCATCTGTTGATGGACATCTAGGTTCTTTCCATAGTTTGACTATTGTGGACATTGCTGCTATAAACATTCAGGTGCACATGCCCCTTAGGGTCACTACGTTTGTATCTTTAGGGTAAATACCCAGTAGTGCAATTGATGGGTCATAGGGTAGTATGCTATCTGTCTTATGGTGATCCCATGATCTCTTAACTTGTTAATCTTCTAAGGTTCGAGCATTTGACTTCTACCACATTGTTTTCAATTTCTACTGTTTTGCACATGACCAGGGTCCTCCTCAAGACAAGGTGAGAGTCTGATTTATCATGAATGTCTTATGTGTTCTGAACAGTAACTGTATACTGTTAGTGCTCAGTATTTCCTTGTCTGAATACAGAAATCAGTTAGCATGTTGTCCCACCCCAAATGTTAACTATGTCAAACATGAAGATCCCTTATGGAATTCACAGTTCACAGTTGTGTTTACATGTCTATCAACTGCAGTGCTTTTTTGGAAGAAAGTAATACTCCTTCACTCGATTAAAGTTATGTATGTTTTTAGTAAAAATTAATGCTTGCATTTCTACACTGAAATTTTAATTTTATATGTCCTAGATTTCACCAAGAAGACCTGGTTTAAAACAACAGTTGAATGTTCTTTCATTTATAATCAACATACATAGCCCATTAAAATAGCAAAATATAAAAAAAAGCAAAATATAAAAAAGAGCAAAATATAATTTCCTCTTCTATAGATATATAAATATGTTTCTGATTTATGCATTTATATATTTATGCAATCAAGATGAACTCCATCTAGTCTTTGTCTTATCTGTGTATATGTAAGCATGTATAATACTTATTTTAGAATCTTTACTGAGTGGCAAGTGGCAGCTATTATTTGCCCAGGACAGATGATTAAAACTGAAGAAATGTTTTCATATCATGACTAATGGGACAACTTATACTGTTGAAAGTACTAAATGGGGAAAGAAATATGTTATAGAAACTATTGAAGCATGCTTTTGTTGTTAAAGTAAAGAGTTTAGAATAATTATATTAAAACTTTCAAGAGGAATAAATCATTTACATGTATTTATGGGATCTGAGGCCTCAATTACTCAGAGTATTTATCTACACAGTGCTTATTCTCTGGATATTGATTCAATCTTCTGCTCTGCCTGATGAAGATTTCAGTCTCGGCCTGACTACATCCGACTTGGTACTGAGCATTCAAAAGGTTGTAAATTCTCTATTTTTGTCAGAAGAGAATGAAATAAAGGAAAGCTTATTCAAATATATAAGGGGTTCATACCAGAGGACATATACAATTTATTATGTAAGAATTCAGTGTCCTGAGGGAAATGAGAACTGGGTACAGACCCTCAGGGCAAAGCACTAGCAAATATATCCAGTTCTGTGACATTTAGCCACACCTGGACAAAAAAAGTTTTTAAGTTGTACTGCCAGTTTTTGTTAAAATTGCTAGTGAAATAAGTTAGTTATTCAAGCTTCTCTGTTACTCAGATCTTTTGAATTGTGTATTCATTTCTATTCTCTATTGTTTTGTGTTTTTTCTGCAGATTGATGAATCATAATATCTAAATTTACAAAACTGGTTTAACTGAAATGGAAAAATGCATATGTTCATACTAAAATGCAAGGTGTGGTAAGTAATTAGGCATCCTTACTTTTTGTCAATGTGTGTGCATTATAAACAAATATATAATTTAGATATTGTAGCCAGCCTTAGCCAATATCTGTAGTTATTTCAAATGTTTTAAACTATTAACACTTACAGTGCTCGCTTCGGCAGTACATATACTAAACTATTAACACTTACAAATAGAATACCCCATCTATGAAATACAGATCAATGGCAAACAGTGACTGGTCAATGCCTATAGCAAGAAAGACAATGAGAAAATTTGTCTTCTGTACATTTGTTTACTATTCTATTGCCAGGGTTAATAGAAAGATCCTCAAATGCATAATTTTACATACCAACTTGTTGCTTTCGCACTATAAATGTGACCCAACATATTTGTTTAAGCCTTAAGTGTTTTATCCTATCCAAGAATGATAATTATTTAAGTTGTAATTGATTCATAAAATACAGGGAGAGGCAGAAAAATTATTCAAGAATTTAAATGATTTCCACTTCCGTGAACATTAACCATGTTCAGATTTAGCTGTCCAGAATGTGTCAGTTTTTTCTGCTCATTGTCTTCCAGTACGTTTCTTAACATTAGGATCTTATCAGTCTCCTACAATTATTGACTCATCTGGGTCAGCTACAATTTTTAACTTTTAATAAATCATAAAATCAGAACTTGATATGAAAGACAGAAATAATGTGTTCTATATTTACATTCGATTTATTTTCTGTTTGTAAAAAATATGAAGAACCATTTAGAAACAATAGCTATTTGTGTGAATGCCCAGCTTCTCAAAATAAAACAAACTTAATGAAAGAAACATTTAAGAAACCAAATGAGATAAACACATAGGACTTTATTTCCTTATGTTGAGCTATGTGTTTTACTCTACGTATCATATCTTACTGGTGTACTTTCTTTGGAAACTGGACTTAAAGTACATAACATTAAGATGAATCTGTTTTCAGTGAATGCTATGAGGAAAGCAGATAATCCTGTGTTGATTTACAGAGCAACAGCTATCTTTGCAACCAGAGGGCTAGAAGTAAAAACTTTATCTTATCTTAAATAATAAAAATTCCTACATATTTACAGAATAAATCAAAACAAAATATCTGAAGAGATGACCTAAGCTCCCAGTCACAATGTCCATATTGTTGGTCAGAATTCCCACTGTTGATAATGAGCTGGAATCTTTCCACACTTGCCTGGCAGGTTATCAGTTTTCTTCACTGGTTTAAAATCTGCTTTCAGATACTAGTGGGTACCAATGGAGGCAAGATGACTTCACGTAAAAGGCCAGGTTATGAGTACTGGAAGAAGACATCATATATCACCCAGGACAGAAACCATCAATTACATCTACTATAGTCATAAATAATACAGATAGTGCCCAATTAACAGTGGGCATAACTTTGATTTTGTTTGTGTAGTGACAGATTCCTGGGTATGTTGTATTTTGTAATTGTTTTCAGGACTAGAGAGCAAAGAAGAGGAAGCCAGATAATTTCCTCCTCCTTTCTCCCAGGGTAATCCTAAATCCAATTTGACAGCTTTCCTGCCATTCCTCCACTGAGGAAAAGGAAGGACTCGAGAAAGATCAAAGGAGAAAAGAAGGGAGGAGTGTTCAAGTCAAATACTCTGAAGCAGATTTTACTTGCTCAGCATCCCAAGAGGTTTCGAGAGATGTTATGTCCATTGCTTACTTTTAGGTGGCTGGCAAAGCCAACATGTAGAATGAATTTAAAATGCTCACAAGCCTCAGAGTCAAAATGTTGTGCAATGTGGGATGGGTATGGACACACACACCATGATGCCACGGAGTATACATATAAAACAGAATTTATTGTGAGGAAAACTTAGAAGCAGGAAAACAATACTCAAGTCCCCCTGAGATCTCATTATTTCACACAAAGATGTGCTTAGGCTGGGTGTGGCTAAGCTGGATGCCAGAAAGAAAGGGCTCCAACAGAAGGATCCTACCTCGTGCTCCTCATATTTAAAAGAAAATAGGACAGTAGGATACATCTATTCAATTCTGTAACAGTGGGAATTTCCTGGGGAAAGGGGTGTCCTCATTAGTAAGGAGAAACCTCTGGAATTCTGGCTGGTATCAGTCTGATCTTCGGTTAACTTAGTTTAGCTCTGCTGAGCCCACTTTTTGTTTGCCCACCCAAATGGGGAGGGATTGAACTTCCAGTGCCATATGGATTTGTCTCTCCTCAGTGTCCCCAGTCCTTGGCACATTCTAGTGAAATGAAAAAAAGCTTTAATTTGCAGCCCATCTCAGTCAATAAGGTAGCTGTGAAAACAGCTCCCTGCTCAAAAAGATGCTGTCTGTATTCTATCCACAAGTCCTCAGCAGCCCTGGCCAGCAATGGAAAGCTACCCTGTACAGTTTGGAAGACAGCTCTTGAAAACCCATTCTATGTGTCGCAGTGATGTATCACCTTATCTCAGGGATGGAATTCTGCCAGTACAACCAGTTGCTGAGAGGCAAAGCTCATCATTTTGAAGGGCTAGGTGAAGGCAAATTTAATTTCCTCTAGGAGAAAATGTCACCACCACCATTGGTAAGCATTGAGGATTTGGAGAAAAATTTGGCTACACCTTCACATAAAGTTGCTTCTGGAAGAGAGAGACAGAATTTATGACTAAAGAGCCAACACATTCCCCTAAGGGGTTATTTCATTTATGAAGAAAAAGAAAAGGTATTTAAACAAGAGTTTGATAGTTTTGTTGATTGTTAGAAAACCTCCCCTGTCATTTTGGCTATAATAAGACAAGCTAAACTGAATTAAAAAAAATAAAAAAAAACAACTTTCGGTTTCTATGCCAGTTACTGAGAGAGCTGATTAATAGCTCCCCAAACAAGATCCACTAATGATTCTTCCTTCCGCAAATAAGAGAACAGTCCTTGGTTTTAGATACCAGATTTTATTTCAGATATCTTAATGAATATTGAGTTGCAGGTCAACACACACACACACACACACACACACACACACACAATCTTACATGAGGTCAGAATTATTAAACAAGTACCCTTAAGTCAAGGAGCACTTCATAAAATTTTATTTGGGAACATCAGAAATCTGTTATTTTATGTAGGGTATCTTTTAGTATAACAGATGTTTTTGAATTTAACAAATTCAATATAGCAAATGGAAAATAAATAGGAACATCTTTTTTCTTTAGTTATGATTTGATTAGACATTTATGTTTTATAAAAACACTTTGGCTAAATGTGTTCTTAATTTGATAAATCAACATGTAAGCCCTGCTTTGATTGAGGAGACATTTTTCTTTGTGTCGGTTCCTACAGACATGCTATTAAGCATGTATCCATAAAAGATAGAAGGATAAGCCCCGTACTTTCCTTACTGTGTTGTTACAAGAATTCATACATTTGTATTTGTTTAGTGGATGGTAGCTGCTATTATTACTACTCCTTTTTCTGGAAGTTTAATGTATTATTCCTCAATTAAATGTCATTTTATTGTCTTTTTCTCATTAATCCCAGTTTGCACGGTCTGATTTTAATTCTTATTTCCAACCTGTTTGCATCTCTCCCAGATTTACGCTAGTTTCCCTTTCAGTGAGCACTGCAGAAAGGTCATGTTGAACAAGACAAAACGGGTGATAGTGCTTTCTTAAGTTAAGGTGAGGAGGCTCCTTTGTCCTTACCTAAGTAATCAGCATTGTTTTGATATATTCATTCGACATTTAAAAAAAATATCTTATTTATTTATATATTTGACAGAGAGAGAAAGAGTGAGAGAGCAAATACAAGCCAGGGAAGCAGGAGAGGAAGAAGCAGGCCTCCCAAGAGCAGGAAGCCCAATGTGGGGCTTGATCCAGGATGCTGGGATCATAACCTGAGCCAAAGGTAGGTGCTTAACAACTAAGCCACCCAAGCGCCCCATCATTCAACATGTTTTAAATCATCTGCCTATCTGCATTCTTCTCCATGCCCCAGTATCCACTATATCAATACAAAAACACCATATCAATATGAAAATAACAAATTCATGAACATTAGAACTTGGCATTCTTCTAATCTACCACTTTAATAACCCCAAACACACACATGCGCACACACACACACACACACACACAAAACCCTAAACTAAGAACAATCAAACAAAGGGAGGGACTTGTCTGAAGTAAGATATTTAAAAACTTAAATATTATTCAGTTCAAAAATTTAAATTCAGTTCAACAAATAGCCATTGCATTCTAGAAGGTGGGGAACCTAAAAAAAAAAACAAAACAAAAAACAATAGTGAGCCCACCCAAGAGTCTAAATCCTTCTGAGTCTCTCTTTCTGGGCCTAGATCCATCTGTCCTACTTTCCATGCAGTATCTGGCACTAGTTTGGTTTTGGCCATGGTATTTTCTGTTTGTATTCTGTGTACATCACCTCCTGCTGTTATCCAGTGACACTTGAGGCAAATGTCTTGGCAGCCCCCACTGTATTTTCTTACCACCTCCTCTGCTGTCTTATATACTTAATGACCTTAACAGACATGGGAAGTAATCCATTTCAGAAGGGATTGTATTATACAGTGAGTGGGTGGGCTCTCAATGCATCCCTGCTTTGAAATCTTGCTTAGCCAGTTTACAAGAAGAAGATAATATTTTGTATTATTCAGACTGGTACAATTAAGCCATGATAATAATGGAAACACTTGGAAAATGGGGAATAGGTGAATTTAGCAATAGGCTTAGTTATATTTTGGGCAGGTAGTAAGTGGCCCTATTGAAATAAGGCAAAACCAATCACTTAATTATTTGATGAGCTTGTCCTACTTGTAACCAGTTGGTCAGTTAATTCTCTGCTGAATCTCAAAACACCTTCAGAAAATCAAACTAGGGTGGAAAGAATAGAAACCAAACAATGCTTGCCTATTTTGTACATAGAGTGTGAATCGACCTTTCTCTTGCTACCTTCAAGGTAATTAAGGAAGATAACTGTATCTTAAAACACTTAAAATAAACAGACAAGTGACAGAACAGATGGGGACAGAGATATATTTTTCCCTTGAGCAAGTGGAGTTATATTATTTGTGAATGGACTCCCATGGTGCTGGGGGTGGCAGGTAATTCTTACAAATGCAGTGGCCTACACGGCATATTATATAGGTCATGGAAAGTTCAGATTTCTTGCTGTGTGGGAGAACTTTTATCCTGAAAGTTAGGTGAACATCCATGGTCCCTGTTTATTTATTTCAAAGAACAGAATGATGGCTTCTGTCATTGAATATTTCTGAGCGACAAACTATTCTTCTAAATTGAGGCAAGGGCAGGAAAATCTTTCCATTCCATTTGTAAGGGGAAATGATAGATGTTTCCTTTAGGTGCTGTCCTATTTACCTCATGCACTTTAAGAGCTTGAGTTTTAAATGGTGAGAATCTATACAACACTTGATTTCAGAATGTTGTGGACTGAATTACACTGGCAAGAAACTAATATTTGCATATTCCTTTGTGTCTAATCTTGAAACAGACACAATGACTCAAGTCATTTTGGTGTTTTGGATAGAGAGGGCTTTGATCAGCAAATTTTTGGTATATATTTCTTAAGTGAATGAAGATGATGAGCTCAAGAGTTTTATGAGTGGGAGCCTGGAATGGGATAGGCAGGCACATTAAAAAGAAGGAAGGTCAGAAAGAAAATAATGCTGGGGGATGTGGGAGACACAAGCAAGGAGAAGTTCATAATTGGAAAGTTCATTAACAAGAAACAAGCAATGACAGATTTCTTGAATTCCCCTCTCCCTATTTTAATACCTCATTGGAGAAATCTCCAGAGTGAGAAATATGGCCCCCAAATTCTATGGATAAGAAAGAAAGGCTTTTTTAAAAATAACTTTATAAATTATTTGGAAATCAAATTTGTAAAATAAGTGCACAGTTTTGAAGAGGTATCCTTTGTTGTGCCAGGTACTGGATGTGGGACTTTTCGAAGTTGAAAAATGTCTCTGTGATTCAGTTTCTTTATCTGAACAAAGAGCTAATGATAGTTCCCTCACATGATTATTGATATCCACCTAACACTAAACCCATAGCATGCATGCACTTTAAAAAATTGTTATTATGGTTAATTTCTCTCATTTATGTAGTAATATTAAAATGTTATAAGAAATTTTGAGAAAATATATAAAATCCTTAATAGTAATTTAAAGAATACTTAACCTGATTTTGCTGAGCATCTAATATTTGCTAAGCATGGCCATATCTGCTGCAAATGCAAATACAAATGATCATGGCCCTGTCCTTAAGGAAGGTATGGCCTAATAACATAGGATATTAGCATTTGTTATTTCCTTCATTTTCTCTCTTCTTATAGATTTTTTAATATGGTAGTGAACATTGTGCACAGATACTTCTTTTTTTGTTTTTGTAACTTTCCATTCCTGCTTTATTCCTATCTATTCTTCATTGAACAAAGGTAGCGTCTTCCCTGCTAACCACATAATGCTCAAATTCTAAGTGTTCTAAGTATTAAAAACAACATAATCCTTGATCAACCTGAAATATCAAGAGATGCCAAATTATTAATAAGGATGAAATTATATTGATTATATTTGTAGAGACAAAATAGTTCCATTTCTTTAGGAATAGATTATTTCAAGATTAGTTGTGAAACAAAAGAATTATAAAGAAAATGTTTTTATTTTTTACCTTGTTTGTCCTCTCATATGCTAGGAGAGTTAACCAATAGGCCCAAACATGCGAATTAAAAGCAAAAATTAGGGGCACCTCGGTGGCTCAGTGGGTTAAACCGCTGCCTTTGGCTCAGATCTTAATTCCAGGGTCCTGGGATTGAGTCCCACATTGGGCTCCTCGCTCAGCGGGGAGCCTGCTTCTCTCTCTGCCTCTCCCTGCCACTATGCCTGCTTGTGCTCTCTCTCTCTCTCTGACAAATAAATAAATAAAACCTTTAAAAAAATAAAATAAAAGCAAAATTATTTTAGAATAATTTCAGATTTATAAGAAAACAGACAGGAATTTTGAAATAAAAAATTAATAAGCATTTGTCTTGGCATGGCAGATTCCAAGGATTGGGTAAGCCCAATCCTTGTTTTAATGACTTAAGTTATTTCACAAACTAGAATCTCCCTTCCTTCCAAATCCTCTGTTTCTCAGAGTCTACAGTCTCTCATGGTTCATCTCCCCCTCTGATTTCATCCATTCACTTTTCCTTTCCTTCTTCTAATGTCCTCCATGTTATTCCTTATGCTCCGCAAGTAAGTAAAACCATATGATAAGTGACTTTCTCTGCTGGAATAATTTCACTCAGCATAATCTCCTCCAGTCCCATCCATGTTGATACAAAAGTTGGGTATTCATCCTTTCTGATGGAAGTGTAATATTCTGTTTTATATATATATGGGTCATATCTTTATCCATTCGTCTGTTGAAGGGCATCTTTGTACTTTCCACAGTTTGGCAATTGTGGCCATTGCTGCTATGAACATTGAGGTACATATGGCCCTTCTTTTCACTACATCTGTATCTTTGGGGTAAATACCCAGTAGTGCAATTGCAGGGTCATAGGGTGAGCCTGGTGGTGGATATTAAGGATGGTAAGTATTGTGTGGGCACTAGGTGTGGTGTATAAATAATCTTGGAGCACTGAAAAAATAAAATAAATCTAACATAAAAAATAGAATTAGTACATAATAAGCTTTCTGAAAAACCCTTATTTCTTTACATAGCAAACTTAGTCTCTTATTATGGTAGATAAACCTTAGTCTCACATTATGAACAAATCATTTCTATTAATTTTTATTAAAAATCAGTTGGCCTTCTAATTGACATAGGACTACTTTCTAATTCCTACCTGTGGAACGTGGACTGAAATGAGAACTACTTCAAAATATTTCAGTTGCCATCATTAGTTCTGCTAGTGGAGTAATATTTATTGTATCATTTCTGACCATTCAATTTGGAAAATATTACAATGATTACATCACTACTTATATAATTGCAATAAAAATATCCATCATGAAACACTTCTGGAATTCATTAGGTGTGTATTTGTGTGAGTTTAGTGTATACCATGTGTAATTTAATTCCATGGTGTGGCATTCCCTCCCCTTCCACATGTAGACTGACTCAATCTTAAGATTATGAGGTCTTTTTAAACTTTGCCTTCAGAGTACAATAGGATATTCTTGACTCCTGCTCATTATTGTGTCTGATGGCCAGGAAAGTTCTTATTCTCAATTGAGTGTAGTCTTGTGGTTGAAAAATCCAGCTGAGAGTTAAGGCAATCCCAGGTTTGCCATTACTTACCTGAGTGCATTGGACATGATACTCAGCTTCTCTGAGTCTAATTTTCTCAACTATAATAATGGTTTTTAACTCATGATTTTGTTAGAAGGATGGCATGAGACAATAGCATAATTCTTAGCTAAGAGTAATGTTTCTGGCTACTTTTGTACAAGTTATAGAAATACGCACAGGAAAAAAATGGAATTCAGAAAAAGAAATCAACATGAACAAATGAAAATTCAGAATTAATTTTATATTTGTGTCTAAAAACTATGTTTTTAATGGAAAGAGAAAAATATGTACCGTCATAGAGTCAACTTGTGCTTCTTTAATATTGTGTAAGGTAGAGTGGGTCATAACCTCTTTGAGATAGCATTTTCTGATCTGGAAAATGTGACTAATAATCTGTACTTCATGGCCTTGCTACAATGATTAAATGAGGTGATGTGTGTAAAGTGGGTAGCATGGTATCTGGTGTATGATATGCACATAATATATTCTTTTGAAGGGTTGTAGTATAGTCCTATGAATGGGTCCAATACATTTGAAAATGAAAACTGGTTCCCAGATGAGGAACCAGCCTTGAAGACATGAATTTGGGAAACTAGAATAAAGAGGGCATTTGTAAGAAATCTGTGATATCATGTAAGATTTTTAGAGGGGGGAAAAAGGTTCCCAATCCATGGTTCCCAATCGTGGTTATGTATTTATTTCTCATGCAGAATCCACATAAATGAAGGTTCTTAGGTTCTTACTCAAACCCATTGAATTAGATTCTCTGAGGTGAAGATCTTAGAGGATGTTTATATAGGTTTGTACTTGGGCATTAAGGGAAAATTTCAAAGATGATCTCTAAATTCAGTAGAAGTTCTAAGAAGAATGCCCAAGAGACATAAAGTGTCCAGATGTTTCTGGGGTAGACACCAAGAGAGGTGAATGTTTCAATGAAAAGTTGGACAACAAAATCATATTCTATAAAAAGGATAAGAAATGATTGAAATGAAGTGGAAGTCTTAACTAGATTTCATATGATACAACATATAAAAGATAGCATAAATAAATCAAACATGTGGATGAATTTCCCTTGCAAACATGAGGGGAGAATCAATAGAAGAAAATGTATTTGCCAAAAGATGCTTTTAAAAATTTCCCCTTTAGGGCACCTGGGTGGCTCAGTTGGTTAAGTGACTGCCTTCAGCTCAGGTCATGATCCTGGAGACCCAGAATCGAGTCCCGAGTCAGGATCTTTGCTCAGCGGGGAGCTTGTTTCTCCCTCTGACCCTTCCCTCTCATGCTCTCTTTCTCGTTCACTCTTTCAAATAAATAAATAAAATCTTTTAAAAAAATAGAAAATAAAAATCTCCCCTTTTTAGAGTTGGGCCATAAAAACTACATAATAAAGAATATGGGATATGTGGTGATCCTTAAATGCATCTGAATTGTGATTTCCTATATCAAAAAAGGGAAACTATCAGAAAGCTCATATAACTGTATCACATAACTGCTAAGCAGTGGCTATTGATAAAGTATGGAAGAAATAGAAGTATATTTTTCTGTAGTGCCACACAGGATATTTATTCTCCTGGCTATTTGAAGCATACAGGGTTAGAATATCAATAACTCCTATTTTGTTATTTGCAGATGTTCAAAGAAGGATACCATAAAATGGCCCATTCGAAATGCAAGAATCAGAAGTCTACTTGATGGTCTGACTTTAGGAAAATAATTTAAAGGGATGAGGTTTTAAACATAAAACCTCCTATAAAAAGGAGATTAAAAATGATTAAACAGTAGCTTCCCTCACTGTTCTCTGCTTTTCTGGGTGGATGCATATATACTCACATTGTATCATTGATTTATCCATCTGGTGGAAACACAGTGCTGACTCCAGTACATGCCTCTCTGTGACCAGAATGCTCAACAAGCAACTTGACAATTTCCATGTTTTAGGGTATATCATCTGAAGACCCTTGAGAGAATGTTTACAGTTTTCTTAAAATTGGTATGAATTTTCACGAGGACTACTGTCATGCCAGCCAAAAAGAAAATTCACAGATAGCACTAGCTTGCATCAAAAATTAACCCTTTTAACATGTCATTGTTCTGATAATGTTGATTCACTATAGAGACTGTGAGAAAGTAATGTGTTATTAGTTCTGGAAAAATATTGGTAATGCTCCCTGGATTGTGAATTCTAAATTATCTCTGGAACATAGCTCACTTTTTTAAAGCTAAAAGGGATCCAGATGGAGCTTAAACCATCGTTTGATTGGTCAAGTTGTAGGATATCTGATTTATGAAATACACTTCAGGGGTTATGAATTGTTCAGTATCATCAGAGGGTACTCTGAGGCTGTGGATTTCTTGGAGGTTTGACTGACTAGCTATACTCTCTCCTCTTCTCAAGGGGAAGGTGACATAGTACAGTTTGCTCCAGATGGAACTTTTTTTCTGGACCACCTTCACAGATTTCTTGGCAGAAATTGTATAACTGAAGTCAAACCTTGCTTTTTAAGAGGTTGGGGTGAGAGTCGAGGAGTTATGCTACCATGTTTGTTGACAAAGGTTGGGGTTAAGTGTTAAAACAATATCTATGCAAAAAAGAGTAAGAATTACTTAGGAATATGTCTTCTGTGACGTCCTTCTATATCTTTCTATTAGAACATACTAAATCATGTTTTAACTTTTCCTTAAGGGTGCTGCAAAGCACATTTTTGTTATCTTAAAGTAGTGCTTTGTATGAAGTAGGCACTTAATGATGCTTGATACATTTATCAATTTGTTATTCATTTTATTCTATCTAAAATATTTCATACATACCTGTTTTATTCCTATTGAAAATCTTGCAACAGAATATATAGCTATGAACTAATATGATGATGTTCCTGTTTTCTTGAACCTTCCATTCAGTAGTAGTGAGATGGGAGTAGAGTGACAAACTAAGTAAGATAAATTCAGGTGATATAAGAGTTAGAAAGAAAATATGTAGTAAATGTGAATAAATAAATGAATGAGTATATGCATGAGTGAGTGATCTGAAATAGCCTATGGGCACTTTAATACTAGTTGCCTCCTTGAGTGAGGGTAAAAACAAATGAAACAAAACAAAACAAAAGAAAAAGCTGAGCTTGTTAGAGAGTGCTCTCGCTCTCTCTCTTTCTCTCTCTTTCTTTTTGAGCTCATTTTCTTTTGGTTTATTTATTTCCTTAAAAATTAATATTCACACTCTTGTTATTATAATTATTATTTTACATTATGTTAAGGTTAAGTATAGGGTCAGTGTGGTAAACATTAAACTGTGTTACCAAAGTGGTTAAATAATGCTGATTCTTCAGCTATTTAAAAATAGACAGTACTTTTGTGAGTTGCTTGGTTTAGGTGCTAATCTGCCTGAAGGCAGGAAGATAAGCAGGATGACCTCAGAAAGGGTCCTCCAGCCAAGGCCTCTCATTTCTGCACTCAGCATTCAACCCAATCACAAACTTAAATGATCTAGTAGCACCAAGTGACCAAGTAGGTGACTACCTACGCATACTAGGTAGAGAGAGTGAAATCCTCTGACATCAATGTGTGTGAAATGGGGCACTCTTTCATTCTGTTCACACTGCAAAATCAATTCATTTGGAGGTCTTTTCCCTTTCTTCTCCAATACGTATTTCGTTTAGAAGAAGAATCCAAAACACAGAGCAATACTAATCTTTGAGATTAGTAAGAGAGGGTCTTCAAGGCTCTAGGCTTTGAACTGCATCTTTCTCGATGAACCATCACTGATAATAAAGTTCAAAGACAATGAAAATGTGAAAGCATGTTCCTTGGACAAGGGTTGCTGATCTTGTTTATGACAAAGGCCTCAGGGTTCCCCCACTGTTCATCATAACAATCTACAAACAGAAAGATGTGGTCAACTTAAGTCGTAGTCCATAATCTCAGATGGTCCAGAAAGTCATTTATCTATTTTTAAAAAATGAAAATAATTCTGACTCCATTGTTCCTTACCATCAAATAATGGGAAAAGTAATATTATGTATTATAGGAATTGGCTGCCCAGAGTTGTGCAACTGTCCTGGAGACTCTTTAGTGTCATGGGCCTGGACTCATCCATTGGACCATTGGCCATTGGGCATTCATCCACAGGGCCAATAAGATGGCCATTGTACTACGGGCCAGAACTTTGATGCTTTGGTTCTCTGATTGTAGAAAATATAATTATGGAAAAATTGAAAATCCCTGTGCCTGGTCTCCAAGCTTTTTAGAAACCATAAAACCATCTCCTTTCTGTTCCTGCTGATTGACTGAGATACTGATAACATGACCTAAAGGACCCATTTTCTTTGTCTTATTTACTTATTTCTTCGATCTCCAATGCCTTTCTAGCCTTAGTAAAATCTCTTTATCTTTCTTCTTCCTGCCTTTGAAGGCATTCACTTGCATAATTATTTAAAAGTTTTTTTTTATAAGAGACAGGAAAAGGGATTTCAACTCTAAGTGGCTTCTGACTTCCACTCTGTAAACATCTGTAACTAAGGGCCTGCCTTCTAGCTTGTAATGAGGGAATGGAAAAAGAGAGGAAGAGCCAGTACAAGTTAACATCTCAGTAAATTATTCTTGCACAAAAACATTGTGTCAGGAAAGAAGAAAGAGAAGGAAAGAACATTTGGTTCAGTCAAGTTTAAAAAGACTAGAAGAATATAATAACAACATCTTACTTAATATTTCATATTCCCCTTCTTGACTATTTTCAACTATATTGTCTATCCAAATCAGAACTGCACACATCTCTCCTTTCTTTGGTAGGCATGCTTTAAAGAGTATTAGGACAGGAAAAACTGAGTGCAGGTTTTCATTGAGGTAAATCATCCCAAAATACCTATTCATAGTGGAGTGAAATCTCTTCTCTGCTGAAAGCAGGCATGTTTCCTGCCAGTCCTCTTTAGCTGCAATTTAGTGGGCCATTTCTCCAATACTCTGTACAAAAATGTTGGGGCAGGCCATGATGCACTGGATGCTGAAACAGAACAACCCATGGATGGGTACCCATTTGTTAGCAGCAGAAGCAGCTGGGGAGGCTTGGTGGTGGCCAAGATACTGAGCCTGATGGGCTTTGTCTATACCTGGGTGGGAAAGGGAACCCTGCCACTAAGCAGGTAAATGCAAAAAAGAAGTATAGCTGCCAACACCAAGGTCTGCACTCTAGATGTGAACTCTAGACATGTGAGCTAGGCCAAATAATTCTTCTGATTGTATTTTTTGAAGGTTGTCAGTGTGATGTGGACCCATAGGCACAACAGAAAGAGGTAAAGTTTGGTTTCCTTGAGCAGACTGCTTTTCAGGAGGGGCTGAGGAGGGGAGGAGAGAAGATAGGATGAAAGTAAGAGATTACAAATAGTCTACTATTTACTGCTGACTCTGACTGAGGCTGAGATCCAAGGAGAGGTAGTCAAGGTTGAATCAAGTTCAGGAAGGAGTGCAGGTCTGAATGAAATCTTGCTCTGAGGTGAGAGTAATGTAGTCCCGACTCTCCAAGATCAAGACATCAGCCTGACAGAGTTCTTAAGGCCCTACTGTGCTTTGGAAATAGTAAGTCTAGCTGTTAAAAATGTAAGGACACTAGCTTTAAGATACCCCAATAATTGTTCTTGGTCAGGAAGACTCTGAAGAATATAATATATTTATCTAAAAATGGTTGAACCTATATAGACCAGGGATGGGTACACTTTTTTCTTTAAAAGTCTAGATTCTAAATATTTTAGGATTTGCAGGCTACATATATTAACAGTAACCTGCCACACTAACCCCATCCCCCCACCCCTTACCACCAGTTGCCTGTTCTGTGTTGTTTATTTTGTTTTGTTGTTTACAACCCTTCAAAAATGTGAAAAGTATTCTTAATTTGAAAGTTTTATAAAATCAGGCCCTGGACATAATTTTACAGCCCCTTATCTAAAACATCTCAAACCCAAACTGGATGAGGCCTTAAAAAAACACATGGTTAGGAAGATACAATAAGGAGTGAGAGTGGAAGGAAAGCCAGAATATTCTGAAAGGCTGCACTTCAGAGGTAAGTGAGGAACAACTACTGTTGTGTGAGCTCCTTTCAAATACACAGAGCATTCTTGTCCTTACAGAGTCAAAGGCAGCACAGAAGCAATTGCCCCAAACTGAAGAGGCAACCCTACAGCCATTGATCAAGGGAAGTTTGACTGTCATCTGTTGTAATAGACTATGACATCAGGTTGGCTGTAGGTCTCTTATTCAGAGTGTGATCTAGTTAATTTTAATTCTTGCCTTTTCTCTTAAAATTCCCATTGGAGATTTTGCTGGCATTTCATCAGGCACAAATAAATCGGAATCTGCGTGGACCCTAGTTCCCTACTCCAAAAATGAGCATCCTGACAGAAACAGCTCATAGGTTTATCACCCTGGAATTAGACCATTTCCTCCCACCCAAATCACATTTATTCCCATTGTAGTATTAAAGACCCAACAAAATTCCATATTTTCTTTTTCTTCTCTAGACAAGTCAATTTTTTTCTTTGAGTTTGAAGATGACTCTTTTCTGTGCCTTTTCTTGTCTGTCATATGCAAGTGTAATTTGTGGGGCCCAGTACAAGATAAAAACCTTTTGTTCTAATGTTATAAAAAATTTCAGGACAGTAACATCAGTACATTAAACTAAGCCCGGAATCATTCTAAGCCTGGGGTCATATGCCACTGCACAGGTACCATCTCCTTGAACCTGGTCCTGAATGGAACATTCCCGTAAGATTCACAGGAAAGATGTACGTAAAAATTGTAAAGCACAACATAAAAAAGTATTTTAGCAGCCTTTGTTAAATTTCTTGATAAATAATTTGTTGTTAAACTTCTTTAAGTGTTTTCATAATTTTTGGAAAACTATTTTTATCTCCCTATCTTGTAGATAAACTAAAAATCAGGAAACCAGTGTTTCATTTCTTCTACAATCCTCCCTCCTCTAGGCTCATGTCTAGCATGTTGTTGTTTGTCATCAAACAGGTGTTCAGTAAATAACTATCTAAAATCTAAATGGTCAAGAGAAAAAATATATTCTCCTGTGATGTCTTTAGATTCAGGCAATATGGAAATGTGCTCAACTTTTTATGTTTTTGATTATAAAAATTTTATAACCTTCTCTAGAACTAAATTAATATAAACACTTCTGTTTATATTTGACTTATTTAATTTTTTACAGTGGTGCTAGTACTAAACAGAAGTTCTTTTCAACAGTCAGAGGAAATTATTGTGTTCATTGACTGTGTTATTTAGATGAAATAAAACTCAATGACTAATGGAATTACTGGCCACATTATAACAGGTATTTGATGTGGGTTCCTGTGCAAAGTGATTCCTATCCAAACACCACAGGTCTGTTTTAGAGGTTGAGGAAGGAACTAAATAAACCAAAATAAGGATAGTTTATTTAAGTCATTTATGTGTAAATAAGAATGTAGTTAGTGTCAAAGGTCTATGTTTGTCAGGAGCAAATTGCTTTTTCCCTTCTAACGCTTGTAGGCAGAATTGCTGAAACACACAGTAACCAATCAAAGTCTAACTTGCTATTAAATACAAATGAGCTATACATATAGTCTAGGAATTCCTTTTCAATAATCCTGTTGGCTTTCCTGATTCTGTTATTGCTTATTATTATTATTATTATTATTCTAGTAGCCTACCTCAGGAATAATTTCAAATGAATATCCTGCAAACACAGGAATTTTAGTGGAGTGCAGACTAGCTGGAGGTGATGTTAAAAGCAAGTACTGGTAATCATATTAATATTGCTAATGCTCTGAAGAAATAAAGCAGTTGCATGTATCAGAGAAACTCTGGATATAACCATTTAGAATATTCGGGTTGTTAAATTAATAAAACTCTTTTGTGAGTTTTTTTAAAATACAAAACGAGTATGCTTTCCACATATAAAGATTAATATCAATAACGTGGAGTGTGGAAAATTCTTTCCTTTACATAGATTAAAAAATAAATACAAAAACCTGAAGACCGAAAGTTTTTTTTAATCATTTTGCTCCCTTGAACTCAAGGGATATACAGATAGTGAAAGTACTTTCCTTCCAATATATTTATTGAGCGTTTTAAGATTATAGAACTGTGTGGTGCATTTCCATAATATCACAGAAGTAAAAGATGGTGCTTGTCTTCATACAGTTTAAAATTTCACTGGAGTGACAAAACAAGCCAAATAAAAGCTAAATAACATTTTTAAATAGTGGAGAAATTTAAATGTCAAATAAGTGAGGCAGTCATATTTGTAAGAATTCTGAAGTAGATGCTTTCTAATTTACCTTGAGCAGTTAGGAAAGTTGCTATTTGCATCCTTTATGGATATAAATTCATCTCTTTTCAACTAACATTTTTTTGGTACTTCATTCTTAGATACTCATATATTACTTTCTGGACACATGGGTAATTTACAATTTTTTAAAACAGAAATTATTACTATGTGTCCATTATTCCAGCCCTCCCTTACATGATGTCTGTCTATATCATTACCAGTCAGGTTAGTTATTAAGTTTGTAGGAAGAGAGAATAATATTTACTGAGTTACTTTTCTGTCAAATCTCACCTAGAGACTTTTGAATTCCTGACACTTTTTTTTTTCTTTTAGAATAACCATCATGATAGTTAACGACGCATTATTGTTAAACCACTTCAGCCTAACTCCCAACATGACCTGCTCTAACATCCAGCTTTAAAAATTGGGCTTATCTTGTAAGATGATCCGACACATCACACAGAACGGCAACAGAGCATCTGGAAGGAATTTTTCAGTTTAGTAGGATCACAGGACCAAAGGAGAGCAACTGAGTCCTAAGTTCCGTGCTTTCTCCTCAAGGGAAAGCACTGGGCGGGTGGGAGAACAGCCCCTCGCGAGGCGAGAGAGTTCTTCTCGCGGGGTTTTGGGAACGCGCCATGTTCTGAGGCTCCCAAGCAGCTGCGGGGTAGCGGGGCAGGATTGGCTGACGTGGCTGGAGTTGCCTAACCTTATTTAGAAAGCTGGAGGAACGGAGGAACCTAGACTGTGGAACCTCGAGTTGGCCTGGCATTTTGAGGATTGGCTGACGGGTTACATTGCAGTTCTGGTCAGGCGGAACATTTAAAGGAACACGGAAGTTTGGCGTGCTGAGGCGACAGTCAGGGGCGGCTGAGTCTTGGCCCTCGGGGTTTATTCGAGCAGAACCCTCAACCGTTTCTTCACGTATTCCAGGTGCACGTGTGGGAGACGCACGGGCCGGGGCAGAGTAGAGGTGGAGCTGGACAAGTTGGCGCAGCCAGGTGGGTACCTTCGGTACTGCCCTCACAGGCCGGTCCTGGAGACCAGCACTCAATTAACGGTGACACAGAGCGAAGTCCATCCGGTGATGAAGAATGCACTTAGGAGGCTCGGGAGCAGGACTGATTAATTCTTCGTGGAGAGGTCAGGAAAATCGTTACAGAGGAGATAATATTTGAAATAGGTTTGGAAGAAGGAGTGGAAATACAGCTAGCAAAGATTAATGGCATTTCAGTCAGAGTGAATCGTGTGGGCAAAGGCAAGGAGACCTGAAACTACGAGATCTTTTTCTTGATTTTAAGCCTGAAAGTTTCTTTTATTGGTAATCTGAGCTTTCTGAGCCTAGGAGGAAAGTTTCAAGAAAATGGGTGTGTGTGTGTGTGTGTGTTGGGGTGGGGAGGTTGTCAGAGAGGAATCAAATGTCTGTCTCCTCCGTCTCCTCCTTCCACTAGGGAAGTCCTGTCCCCGTTCCTGAGGGGATGCACTTTTACCTGTCAGCTGCCTTGACTGCTTCGAGAGGAGTGGGCCATGTGGCAACAAACTACGATAACCAGGTACTCACTCCCAGAAACCCCGCCCTTGAGCGTAAGTGACCCAAGAAGGAATAAGGGATTAAATCATTCATCAATACGGGTATATCATCAAAAAGTGTCATCTAACTGTTTCTTCTTCCTAGAAGGTCAGACCACTCAGGCTTTCTAGTCTTTTGGAACCTCCTTTCACCTTTTCCTAACAGATTGTTTTGTTTTCTGGAGTTAGCTAGAGGTGCTTTTTGTTGTTTTCAATTCTGAGAGAGTAAGGAATGAGAGAGCTTCCTCAGGCAAGTTAAGAGGAGGTTGAGGATAAGTTATGACTAACTAAGTTATGACATAACTAACTAGTTATGCCTAACTTAGTTAGAAGCTTAGAAGGAATGGGGTTATGGCTAAGTCAATGGTTAAAGTGAAGGCTTGAAGCAAAATCATAGCCAGCCAAGGTGGTGGGAGCTACTTGCTGGAGTTTTCTGTTTAATTCTCCACTTGTCTATTATAAAGTCCATTTAATGACTCATGACACATCTGTGGAAAGATGTGAGGCTCAGGTATGCATTAGATACTTCTATTGAATAGCTCAACATGGAGACTTGATGAATGCTGACACAGTCTTTAGTTAAAAAAAATCATCTCTGAGTTTTGGTGCAGTTTAACATAACTCACTGAAATGATTTCAAAATAAAGTGGGAGATTATTTTAGCACTTAATGGCTTTCATTTTCCTCTGACTCTTCCAGACAAACTGAGTCTAAAAACACCTTTCATCTCTGTTAGTTTTTCTTAAATCAATTTTTGATTGAATCATTAGTTATTAATGTCACTGTAATTTTTCCCTTCTGTTGGGATTCCAGTTTGGAACAAAAATTTATTGTTTGTCTTAAATTATTTGAGTGGTTTTGAATAAATGCATGCATACAAGGGGGTTGAACTTTTAAACATGTACAAGTAACAAAAGCAAAGCTAGTAATTTGAAAATAACCTGCTAATTTGGATGTATAGCAAGTTTAGAGAATAATTTACCTTAGTTTATATAAATGTGTTTACTTTCCCAACAAATTTACTAAAAAGGTAGCTGTAGGAAATACATTCCCAGTGCAAAGGAGGTCTTTTTTTTTTTTTTTAAAGATTTTATTTATTTATTTTACAGAGATCACAAGTAGGTAGAAAGGCAGAGAGAGAGGAAGGGAAGCAGACTCCCCACTGAGCAGAGAGCCGGACTTGGGGCTCGATCCCAGGACCCTCGTGAACTGAGCAGAAGGCAGAGGCTTTAACCCACTGAGCCACCCAAGCGCCCCACAAAGGAGGTCTTTATAAAGGTAATTCCTTTGTTGATTTAATGTTTTCCTTTCGTAGACAGTTGTTTTTTCACTTAAAGAGACTGAATTGTTTTATCACATAGATTCAAGTAAATTTGGGGTCATACTTGTTATTTATTGCCTGATGTGATGAATCATCATTTTGCTGAATGCCTACGCATTACGAAATGCTTTTGCGGATGTAAAAATGAACAAGACACAATCTTGTCCTCAGCATACGGTGTAGTAGGAAAGAAAATATGAATCACCTAATTATAACACATGAGAATATGACACAAGATAGCTGAGTGTATACAGTAGTAATTCAGAAAGGGTTAAAAAACAATGGATTGAGGTAATTAGTAGTGACTTACTGAAAGGAATCACATTTCAAATGGTCCTTAAAGGAATTGCTAAAGGAATGGTATGTTTTCCTTAACTAGAGAAAGGAGAAGAGACAATTCAGGAGAGCACAAAACAGGCTCTCTTTTGGTAGTTGTGACCTGCCAGATATTAGTAGGTAAGATAGGGACACCTGCCTGGCTCAGTGGGTTAAGTCTCTGCCTTCAGCTCAGGTCATGATCCTAGGGTCCTGGGATCGAGCCCCACATCGGGCTCCTTGCTGAGCAGGGAGCCTGTTTCCCACTCTCTCTCTCTGCCTGCCTGTCTACTTATGATCTCTCTGTCAAATAAATAAATAAAATCTTAAAAAAAAATTAGTAGGTAAGATAGAAATTGGGGCATTGAATGGGTATTTCCGGCCAGCTTTAGCTAACATTTGTCTCAGCATTTGTAAGGGAATAGATTAGTGTCACAACATCATCACTGTCAGCACCTTCCTATCCTCTCTACCATTTCCACCCCCAACATCCATGCACACTGGATTTGGCATATAAGAATGAGCGAATTTTTCTTAGCATTGCCACAGACCAAACCCTAACAGGTTGACGTCAACTTGAAGATACTGCTTAGGGACAAAGAACATACAACACTTGCATTAAACGTAGAATATTTTAAAAAATAATTAAAGGAAAGCTTACTTGTGATGGTTGTTTGTTTGTTTTTAATTGGGCGAAGTCACTTTGAGCCAGGAAAGCCTATGCATTTGTCTGGTCCCTGGATTTTGTAGGCAGATTCATGTTAAGATTTGTGATTCGGAAAGATTCATTTATCAACAAAATGTAGATTGTATTGGAGGGGAATAGTAATGGAGGTGGTTAATATTTGATGTGTTTCCATTTAGACATCAAAACATTAAGCATCAAAGCTCAATAATACAGACTTCATTTTGTATAGCATATTGTAGTTCATAATGGACCTCTCTCTATGCATTTCCTTATTTCATATTTATAATATTATAAGGTGGGAAAGATTGCTTGCTCTTTTCTAGAATACTGAGACTTGAAAATAAAAAGTATTGAACTAGTTACTGAACTAGTTAATGGTGGAGACAAATTGCTAAATTGCAAATCTAACTCCATTTCTATTCTCTGCTTTTATGTCATGTAAAGATTAACATTTTGTTGTTATATCCATGATAATTACTGCCTTCCCACCTTTCACTGCCTTGAATAAAAATGGTTTCTGTAGGTGTTTGTTTAAGATGATAGAATAGATAATAATGCATACTGTACACTGTTCAAAACATATAAACATGCACAGTGAAATATAAGTCTCTTTTCCTTTCCCCAAGTCATTTGGTTCCCTTCTCACAAAAATAAGTTGCTATATTTATAATAATATTTATGTATCTTTCCACACAAACAAAGTGTCTTTTTTGTTTTCACTTAACAACACTAGGGAGGGAATTCCGTAATAGTACATCCTTTTAAATGACAGAATAGTTTGCCATTGTACAGATATAGCATGATTTATGTAACCAGTACTTGTAACCACATGTAGGGTTTTGCTGGCCTTTTGCTAATATAATCAATGATGAAATGAATGTTTATTCGCACTGCTATTTTTATACATGAAAATAGTATATACATAGTCTTTCTGCAGGTGAAAATTATTTTTAAAATGCAAGTTCTGTAGTCCTTTTTATTTAATGGATTTCAGCTAAGTGAGTAAGTAGCTCATTCTTACGTTATGTTTTAGTAGCACTAAATATACGGCTGATAGAATGTTTTTAGCTCAAAATTGCTATATTTCCTGTCTTCTGTATGAAACCAATAAATGCTTGAGTTCTACTTGTAGTGTAAGACTGAGAATGATCATCACATAGTTATTTTGGTCATCCTAGCCTCTTTATACAAGGGTTAAAAGTGTATTACTTCATGCTTCTTAAACTTCAATGTATAAGGAAATTATCTAGAGTTCTTAAACTTCAGTGTATAAAGAAATTATCTAGAGATGTTAAAATGCAGGCTATGCATCAATAGATCTGGTGTAGGGCCTGGGAGTCCATATTTCTAACAAGCCTCAAGTGTGGACCAGACCACAGAGCACTAAGCAGAAAGGACCTTGGGTGAACTGAGGAAGGGTTATTAGAAGGGCTTAGTGGACAGTGGGCCAGAAACAAAAGTTTTAGATTTAACTTTCCTATTCTTTTGAACTATAGTTTTTCCAGCTGGCCAGTGAAGGCTCAATTTACCCATTTGTTAAATTGGTGTAAAATTTCCAGTGTGCCCAACATATATCAGAGGGTTGAATTGAGACTTAACTCTGAATACACACATACTCAATTTTGACATGCTGGAGGGTTAAACACAGGTTCAGAGACAATAATAGTGATTTTGTATGACACCTTGCTTCTGGAAAGAGATTATATGAGTATGTTAAATCTTAACATGTTTTAAGTAACATGAGAAAACATAACAACATACAAATGTATGAAGTAGAGTTCAAACCTATGGATATGATTGCATAGAAAAAAATAGAGGAAAAGAATGACTATTAGCAATTATCTGGGGGAGAAAAATTATGTTGCAGATTTTTGTCTTATTCTTTATGATAGTTTTTCATAGTTTTATGGATTCTATAAATGAGTGTGTATGACTTTTATGACAAAGAAAAACAGTTGAAAGTTAAGTAGCCTCTAAAATGTGGTCATTATCTTTTGGGATTTGGGATACATTGTTTGGGATTATAGATTTGGGATACATTGTTGTGGCACATCATCATTATAAAAAGAGATAATAATGAGCTAATGTTTATTGAATTCTAATTATATACCAAACATTGAGTCTAGTCCTTTAAGTATGTGAGCTCTTTATCATAGCCCTGTGAGTTAGCCCCATAACATCTCTATGCTTCAGAAGGAAGTCTTTTTAATATACACGTTATACATACATGGTAAGCCTGTGACCTGACTGGAAGCTATAAAAAGCAGACAGCAGAGACTGAGTCCAGCAAATCCAGACCTAAGTGTCTCACTTCTCCCCTATGTGAGACACTCCATAATTGCTCAGCCTATTTATAGGCTGAAAAGTCTGATGGAAAGCCAGCTTGTCATCTACCAGCTTGCTTCTTAATATTTCTGGTCCAGCTGCAGTGGCCTTGTTTCTGTTCCTGAAATTCCATTAGTTTCATTCCTATCTTGGAGCCCTTGAACCAGCTACTGCATCTGCCAGGATATTCTGCCTTCCCAACCTGTACAAATTAAATGCCTATTCACTTGTGGCCTTGTCAAAAATAGAGTTTGATGGGGTTCAGAATATGCTATCCCAAGATATGGCACTGTGGTATATTGACTGTTTGAAGCTGAAGGAATCTGAGAAATGGTAGGACCAATAAGGACTCTCTGGCCTCCCCTTTATCTCCTGAAGCAGGTGATAAGACCCTCATGTGAGAGGTGCCCTCCCTATACCTGGAGAAAAGGAACATTCTTATCTCCAAAGACAGTGATACCAAGGGGAATCTGAACTAGTAGGCTTCACTAAGTTTTTTTCCAGCTTGATATCCTTAGCTTATACCCTTTTGTTTTTACCACATCTTTGCATGACATTCCATTCTTCATCAACCCAGTCTAAAAATGCTCAGATTTAACCGTCTCTTCAGGTCCTCATTTTCTTTTGAAGGCACTTGTGTCATGCAAAACTCACATTAAATACATTGGCGTGCTCATCTCTTACTAATCTCCACTACCCCACCCCACCCCCACTCACTCCCCCCCCACCCCCGTCCAGTTTACAAGGCCCCATCCAGAGAACCTTAGGAGGGTAGGAAAAAGAAGCTCTTCTTCCCTTCAAGGCCTTACTTTTAAAGATAATATTCTACCTTGATTAGTGTTCTTATAGTGTTCATATGTATATGTTCTTATCTAACTAATAGGAGTTAGAACTGTTTAAAATTAAGTAATTTGTTTGTTTGTTTCTTATCTTTACCTTCCACAAGAATGTGAAATTTTCGAGGTCTCTGGGACTTTCTTTGCCTAGCTAATTAGGTCTGGATTTGCTGGACTCAGTCTCTGCTGTCTGCTTTTTATAGCTTCCAGTCAGGTCACAGGCTTACCATGTATGTATGACAGTGCATATGGTAGAGTCCTTGGGAGAGCTTAAATGTAATGCCATGTTTCCAATGTGTGCATATTCCTCAGGGTCAAGAAGGTAGGGTAATAGAGAAGGAGAACTTACTTGATCATCTCAAATGTTGTATCTCAGTGTTTCTGAGGTGTAGAGAAAAAGATGGTGGAAAGAAGAGTATACAGGGTGAACACTTGTGATACCTTCTTGCATTCACCTTGCCATGCTGGTGTCAGGAATAGATGTGCTTTGGATACTTCTGGATAAAAACAAATTTTAAAAATTGCTTATTCTTCACATTTGAAATACCTTCAGGAAGAATTAGTCAGTAAATCCAGTTATCTTTAAACTTGGAATGTTGTCCTCTTACCCTTTGATATGTTCTGAATAACATACAGCATGAAAATGGATAGCTGAAAATAAAAATTCTACTTAGGTTATTTGGGGAAAGAGATGACAAAACTCCTATGAAAAGGCTATCATAATTGTGACTCTTGTGTTCAAGAAAACACATTGCTCATTGGGTTTTCTAGGGCTTCCAGGATGCTCTAGAAAAGAAGTAATACCTTCTAAACCTTATGGTATATACACTATGGGTTCTGCTGAAATTTTTAATATAAAAAGAGTTTGGTAGATGTATTTAGAAGGTCATTCTTTTATTTGTCTTGAAGTGAGTTGACCAGGGGAAGAATTTTTTGCCTATATTTAAACCTGTGGTTTGCAGTAGTATAGAGAATCTTAAAATTTAAAAAAAGTAGAGGAAAATTTATAGCCATAGGGCCATTTCCTTGAAACTCAGCAGTCTTTAAACAAAAGGCTTCAAGCAGTAGAAGGTACCTTTGCATTTCTTCTGGTGTCTTCTGTGATGGGGATCACTTTGAATTTCATTAAAAAATGAGTTTCAACTAGCCTGTTTCGTTTAATTAGCAGCATAGAAGAGATGAAGAGTGCTAATATATTAATTTAACAGGAATAAATAGACCAGCTATCCAAAGCATACCAGACAGTGGACAACATATAAATATTTTTAGTATTTATAACAATGTTAAAGTTTCCTTTGGCTTATTAAATTGCCTTAAGAATTATGGTTATTTTTATCATGATGGGATGAATCTTCTAGACAGTTTTTAAAGCCTTCACAATCCATAAGACACAATAAAATTCTTAAGTTTTTTTTTTTTTCTTCAAATCCTCCATTAAAGTCAATAGACCTTTCTTATAGTCTTTAAACATCTAATAATACATTGGTGGTTGTAATTGCCTTGAAGATAAGTCATTTGTATTAACCCACTTCAATTTGCTGCTGGTACAGTTTCTGTGAAAGAGTATACAAATTATAATGCAAGATAATCATCTCCTAACCTATTCAGCAAAATAAAGTTTTAAACCTTAATGAAAGTTGTAGATAGATTCAGTCTTTACAGCTTCTTTCAAAACAAGGCTTTTAAAGAATATATTTACTACCCGTGTCAAACAGAGATAATAATCTTGGTTCCCTATTACTGTTTTTATGACATTAAATGAAATAGAGTAAGTATATTGGTTGGGATTGTCTTCAGTGGCAAGCAATTAGGAAACCAGATAAATTGTGGTTTAAATGCATAAGTACTTACTTTTTTCATATAACAAGAAGTCTAGCAGGCTGACTACTATAGGTGCTCAGGGGTGCCATCGGAGACTGTGCTCTTATATTTGTCTCCTTTGCCATCCAAAAGACTATGGCTTTGAGTTCACATTCTAATATGGATGCTTTACTTCCTGATGCTGTGTGTGTCTTTCAGACAGAAAGAATGAAAAAGAGTAAAGGACAAGTGGCTGGGATGTGCACTGCCTGTGGGAGGTTGCATGGCTCAGCAGAGTTTATGGAGGGTGGAGGGGGAGAGGGACTGATGTCTTTGTGTTCTGGACCAACCAACCAGAGGGGAGCAGACTGAGGCTTCTCTCTGAGAAGGAGGTCTGGGTGCAGTTTGCTTTGCACTAAACCTCCAGAAAAGCTGCAAAATGCCGCCAAAGAACAAAAACCTCCAGAGAGCAAAAGCCTGAAAAACTGGTTTCCACAGAGCTCAGGAGCAAGACTGCCTGAAAAATAATGCAGCAGGCTCCTCCCCCAGAAAGCCAGCCAAAAGAATGAGAGGACAACCACCACAGAGTCCCCATAAACTATAAAACCCCAATATCAAGGGAAAACAACATATTAAACTTATGGTATTACCCTAAAACCTGTATATTTCATAGATGCAGCTTTTACTTTTAATTTGTTCTCACTATTCTTGGTCTTTTTAACTTTTTTTAACCTACTTACCATTACATCTAGAGGTTTAATACAACATATTCCATAATAACCTTTTAACTTGAACTTTTTTCATACATATACCTGTATTTTTTTTTCTTTTCTTTCTTTCTTTCTTTCTTTTTTTTTTTTTTTTACTATACATATAGATATAGGCTTCAAGGTAATCCTCTTTCCCTAATCAATAGTACCCCTATATAGAAACCAGTCTTAATCTCCCTTTTTCTCTGGAAAGTTGAACCCTTTAACAAAGATAGCAAGATATACCCAGGAAGAATCAAAATAACCTTCCCATCTTTTTCTTCTGTCATTGTTTCTGTGTATTTGTTTTTGTTCTGGTATTATATAAATCTTATCCTTGGGGCTCATTTTGGCTGGGTTCTTTTTTTTTTTCTTCTTGTCATTTACTTTTGTCTTTTTGTTTGTCCATTTTTGTTTGTATACCTTATAAATCTTACCTTTGGGGCCCATTCTGGCTGGGTCTTCTTCTTCTTTTTCTTCTTCTTTCTTCTTCCTTCTTCCTTCTTCCTTCTTTCTTCTTCTTCTTTCTTCTTTCTTCTTCTTCTTCTTCCTTCTTTCTTCTTCTTCTTCTTCTTCTTCTTCTTCCTTCTTTCTTTCTTTCTTCTTCTTCTTCTTCTTCTTCTTCTTCTTCTTCTTCTTCTTCTTCTTCTTCCTTCTTCTTCTTCTTCTTTCTTCTTTCTTCTTCTTCTTTCTTCCTTCTTTTTTCTTTCTTCTTCTTCTTCTTCTTTCTTCATTATTATTATTTTTTTGTCTCCTCTTTCTCTCATTTTTTCTTTCTCCTTTCTTTTTGGTGGTGACTTCTGATTGCTCAGAAGCATTCCAGGGTGCACCTTGCCTGGATTGCAATGGCTATATTCAGCTACACATCCCCTCAACCACCTCTCACCAAGATGACTAGGAGGAGGAACAACCAACAGAGGAAAAATTCAGAGATGGTGCTCTCTCCATCAGAGCTATTGGACATGGATATAAACAGTATGTTGGAAAGGGAGTTCAGGGTAACAATTATCCAGGCAATGGCTAGGTTGGAGAAAACTATTAGTGACAACATGGAATCAACTAGGGCAGAAATGAAAGACACCGGGGAAGAAGTTAAAAATGCTATCAATGAGATCCAATCTAATCTAAATACTCTAACAGCTAGAGTAACTGAGGCAGAAGATAGAATTAGTGATCTAGAGGACAAACTGATAGAGAAAAAGGATCAGGAGGAGGCCTGGAAGAAACAGCTTAGAAGCCATGAAAACAGAATTAGGAAAATAAATGATGCCACAAAATGTTCCAACATCAGAATTATTGGGATCCCTGAGGGGGAGGAGAAAGAAGGAAGATTAGAAGATACAGTTGAATGAATTCTCCATGAAAAATTTTCCAATCTTGGGAATGGAACCCCTTACATATCCTATAGGTAGAAGGAACATCCCCCAAGATCAACAAATCTAGAAAGACCTCAAGGCACTTGATTGTAAGACTGACGAATCATAATTTTAGACATGAAGTTTTGGGAGCAGCAGGGGGAAAAGATTCCTTATGTACAGAGGAAGGTCCATCGGAATAACAGACCTGTCCATAGAAACCTGGCAAGCCAGAAGGGGCTGGCAAGACATCAAGGGCACTAAATGAGAAGAACATGCAGTCAAGAATACTTTATTCAGCGAGGCTGACATTCAAAATGGATGGAGAAACAGAGCTTCCAAGACCGGCAAGATTTAAAAGAATATGTGACCACCAAGCTGGCACTACAAGAAATATTAAGAGGGCTTCTATAAAAGAACAAAGAATCCAAGAGTGTCATAGAACAGAAATTTACAGAGACAATATGTAGAAACAAGAACTTCACAGGCAACATGATGTCAATAAAAACATTTCTTTCAATAATCACTCTCAACATGAACAGCCTAACTGCTCCCATAAAATGGCACAGGGTTGCAAACTGGTTAAAATGAAAGGACTCGTCCTTAGTTTGTTGTACCCAAGTTTTCGTGACCGAGAGACCACCAAGGAGCCAACACTGATGCAATTACATGAGGGTTTATTTTACAAGCTTAAGCTTGGGCTCAAGTATACCCAACACACCGGAGTAGGGACTTGGACCCTGAACCAGATTACAGAGTTTTTAAAGGCAGAGTAGGGGTGGACTCGGCAATGAGTGAGGACAAAGGGGATTATGGATGATGTAAGTCTCTAAGGAATTTTGGAAGCAAGGTCTCCAGGACCTTGAGGGGCTAGCTATTGTTGGGAGAAAGGTTATTTATTACCAGTAATAAAAATCTTCTCATGAGACCCTTTAGATGTATATCAATGGGTCATGTGCTTGGGAATGATTGTTGACACTATCTTGGAGGTTTAGAGATAAAGTTTCCTAAAGGAATTATTAAAGTAGACTTAAAGGATCCTGGTTGGACCTGTTGGAGTAGGGGGGTTTGGTCAGGCTAGGATTGTCCTTTGCAAATCTTCAAGGTGAGGGCAGTTGAGTCCCTAGGGGAGCACACTGTGTTTCAATGGCTTGTCAGTAGGTAAGGGATTTTAATGATTTTCTTCTGCCTCTGTTTCCCACATCAGTGTTGTCTACAAGAAATCCATTTGGAACTTAAAGATAAATCCCGACTGAAAGTGAAGGGAAGGAGAAACATTGTTCACGCCAGTGGGCCTCAAAAGAAAGCTGGGGTAGGGGCGCCTGGGTGGCTCAGTGGGTTAAGCCTCTGCCTTTGGCTCAGGTCATGATCTCAGGGTCCTGGGATTGAGTCCCGCATTGGGCTCTCTGCTCAGCAAGGAGCCTGCTTTCCTTCCTCTCTCTCTGCCTGCCTCTCTACCTACCTGTGATCTCTGTCAAATAAATTAAAAATAAATTAAAAAAAAAAAGAAAGCTGGGGTAGCAATTCTTATATTGATAAATTAGATTTTAAGCTAAAGACTGTAGTCAGAGATAAAGAATGACACTACATCATTCTTAAAGGGTATCCGCTAACAATTGTAAATATTTATGCCCCAATACAGGAGCAGCCAACTACACAAGACAACTGTTAATCAAGATAAAGGATCATATCGATAGGAATACATTAATAGTAGGGGATCTTAACATGCCACTCTCAGCAATAGATCATCCAAGCAGAAAATCAGTAAAGAAATAAGAGCTTTAAATGATACATTGGGCCAGATGGACATCATAGATACATAGAGAACATTCCACCCTATATCAACAGAATACTCATTCTTCTTGAGCACACATGGAACTTTCTCCCGGATAGACCACATACTGAGTCACATATCAGGACTTAAACAATCCCAAAGATTGAGAATATTCCCTGCAAATTCTCAGACCACAATGCTTTGAAACTGGAACTCAACCACAAGAAAAAGTTTGTAATTCAAACACTGGGAAGGTAAAGACCATCCTGCTGAACAATTTTGGATCAACCAGGAAATCAAAGAAGAACTTAAACAATTCACGGAAATCAATGAGAATGAAGACACTTTGGTCTAAAACCTCTGGGATATGGCAAAGGCAGTTCTTTTTTTTTTAATTTTTTATTTTTTATAAACATATATTTTTATCCCAAGGGGTACAGGTGTGTGAATTGCCAGGTTTACACAATTCACAGCACTCACCAAGGCACATACCCTCCCAATGTCCATAACCCCACCCCCCTTCTCCCAACCCCCCTCCCCCCAGCAACCCTCAGTTTGTTTTGTGAGATTAAGAGTCACTTATGGTTTGTCTCCCTCCCAATCCCATCTTGTTTCATTGATTCTTCTCCTCCACTTAAGCCCCCATGTTGCATCAACACTTCCTCATATTAAGGAGATCATATGATAGTTGTCTTTCTCAGCTTCACTTATTTCGCTAAGCATGATATACTCTAGTTCCATCCACATTGTCGCAGATGGCAAGATTTCATTTCTTTTGATGGCTGCATAGTATTCCATTGTGTATATATATCACACCTTCTTTATCCATTCATCTGTTGATGGACATCTACGTTCTTTCCATAGTTTGGCTATTGTGGACATTGCTGCTATAAGCATTCGGGTGCATGTGCCCCTTTGGATCACTACGTTTGTATCTTTAGGGTAAATACCCAGTAGTGCAATTGCTGGGTCATAGGGCAGTTCTATTTTCTACATTTTGGGGAACCTCCATGCTGTTTTCCAGAGTGGTTGCACCAGCTTGCATTCCCACCAACAGAGTAGGAGGGTTCCCCTTTCTCCGCATCCTCGCCAGCATCTGTCATTTCCTGACTTGTTGATTTTAGCCATTCTGACTGGTGTGAGGTGATATCTCATTGTGATTTTGATTTGTATTTCCCTGATGCCGAGTGATATGGAGCACTTTTTCATGTGTCTGTTAGCCATCTGGATGTCTTCTTTGTAGAAATGTCTGTTCATGTCCTCTGCCCATTTCTTGATTGGATTATTTGTTCTTTGGGTGTTGAGTTTGCTAAGTTCTTTATAAATTTTGGACACTAGTCCTTTATCTGATATGTCGTTTGCAAATATCTTCTCCCATTCTGTCAGTTGTCTTTTGGTTTTGTTAACTGTTTCCTTTGCTGTGCAAAAGCTTTTGATCTTGATGAAATCCCAATAGTTCATTTTTGCCCTTGCTTCCCTTGCCTTTGGCAATGTTCCTAGGAAGATGTTTCTGTGGCTGAGGTCGAAGAGGTTGTTGCCTGTGTTCTTCTCAAGGATTTTGATGGATTGCTTTCTCACATTGAGGTCCTTCATCCATTTTGAGTCTATTTTCGTGTGTGGTGTAAGGAAATGGTCCAATTTCATTTTTCTGCATGTGGCTGTCCAATTTTCCCAGCACCATTTATTGAAGCACCATTGGATAGTCTTTCTTGCTTTGTCGAAGATTAGTTGACTGTAGAGTTGAGGGTCTATTTCTGGGCTCTCTATTCTGTTCCGTTGATCTATGTGTCTGTTTTTGTGCCAGTACCATGCTGTCTTGATGATGACAGCTTTGTAATAGAGCTTGAAGTCCGGGATTGTGATGCCACCAACGTTGGCTTTCTTTTTCAATATCCCTTTGGCTATTCGAGGTCTTTTCTGGTTCCATATAAATTTTAGAATTATTTGTTCCATTTCTTTGAAAAAGATGGATGGTACTTTGATAGGAATTGCATTAAATGTGTAGATTGCTTTAGGTAGCATAGACATTTTCACAATATTTATTCTTCCAATCCAGGAGCATGGAACATTTTTCCATTTCTGTGTGTCTTCCTCAATTTCTTTCATGAGTACTTTATAGTTTTCTGAGTATAGATTCTGTGCCTCTTTGGTTAGGTTTATTCCTAGGTATCTTATGGTTTTGGGTGCAATTGTAAATGGAATTGACTCCTTAATTTCTCTTTCTTCTGTCTTGTTCGTGTAGAGAAATGCAACTGATTTCTGTGCATTTTTTTTTATATCCTGACACTTTACTGAATTCCTGTACAAGTTCTAGCAGTTTTGGAGTGGAGTCTTTGGGGTTTTCCACATATAGTATCGTATCATCTGCAAAGAGTGATAATTTGACTTCTTCTTTTCCAATTTGGATGCTTTTAATTTCCTTTTGTTGTCTGATTGCTGAGGCTAGGCCTTCTAGTACTATGTTGAATATCAGTATTGATAATGGACATCCCTGCCGTGTTCCTGATCTTAGCGGAAAAGCTTTTAGTTTTTCTCCATTGAGAATGATATTTGCGGTGGGTTTTTCATAGATGGCTTTGATGATATTAAGGTATGTCCCCTCTATCCATACACTTTGAAGAGTTTTGATCAGGAAGGGATGCTGTACTTTGTCAAATGCTTTTACAGGATCTATTGAGAGTATCATATGGTTCTTGTTCTTTTTTATTCATGTGTTGTATCACATTGACTGATTTGCGGATGTTGAACCAACCTTGCATCCCTGGAATAAATCCCACTTGGTTGTGGTGAATAATCCTTTTAATGTACTGTTGAATCCTATTGGCTAGTATTTTGGTGAGAATTTTCGCATCTGTGTTCATCAAAGATATTGGTCTATAGCTCTCTTTTTTAATGGGATCATTGTCTGGTTTTGGGATCAAGGTGATCCTGGCATCATAAAATGAGTTTGGAAGTTTTCCTTCCATTTCTATTTTTTGGAACAGTTTCAGGAGAATAGGAATTAGTTCTTTAAATGTTCGGTAGAATTCCCCCGGGAAGCCGTCTGGCCCTTGGCTTTTGTTTGTTTGGAGATTTTTAATGACTGTTTCAATCTCCTTACTGGTTATGGGTCTGTTCAGGCTTTCTATTTCTTTCTGTTCAGTTGTGGTAGTTTATATGTTTCTAGGAATGCATCCATTTCTTCCAGATTGTCAAATTTGTTGGCATAGAGTTGGTCATAGTATGTTCTTATAATAGTTTGTATTTCTTTGGTGTTAGTTGTGATCTCTCCACTTTCATTCATGATTTTATTTATTTGGGTCCTTTCTCTTTTCTTTTTGATAAGTCTGGCCAGTGGCTTATCAATTTTATTAATTCTTTCAAAGAACCAGCTCCTAGTTTTGTTGATTTGCTCTATTTTTTTTTTTTTTTTTTTTGGTTTCTAGTTCATTGATTTCTGCTCTGATCTTTATGATTTCTCTTCTCCTGCTGGGCTTAGGGTTTCTTTCTTGTTCTTTCTCCAGCTTCTTTAGGTGTAGGGTTAGGTTGTCTACCTGAGACCTTTCTTGTTTCTTGAGAAAGGCTTGTACCGCTATATATTTTCCTCTCAGGACTACCTTTGTTGTGTCCCACAGATTTTGAACCGTTGTATTTTCATTATCATTTGTTTCCATGATTTTTTCAATTCTTCTTTTATTTCAAGGTCGACCCATTCATTCTTTATAAGGATGCTGTTTAGTCTCCATGTATTTGGGTTCTTTCCAAACTTCCTCTTGTGGTTGAGTTCTAGTTTCAGAGCATTGTGGTCTGAAAATATGCAGGGAATGATCCCAATCTTTTGATACCGGTTGAGTCCTGATTTAGGACCGAGGATGTGATCTATTCTGGAGTATGTTCAGTGTGCACTAGAGAGGAATGTGTATTCTGTTGCATTGGGATGAAATGTTCTGAATATATCTGTGATGTCCATCTGGTCCAGTGTGTCGTTTAAGGCCTTTATTTCCTTGTTGATCTTTTGCTTGAATGATCTGTCCATTTCAGTGAGGGGAGGGTTAATGTCCCCTACTATTATTGTATTATTTTTGATGTGTTTCTTTGATTTTGTTATTAATTGGTTTATATAGTTGGCTGCTCCCACGTTGGGGGCATATTTAAAAACGATTTTAAAATCGTTAGATCTTCTTGTTGAACAGACCCTTTGAGTATGATATAGTGTCCTTCCTGATCTCTTATTATAGTCTTTGGCTTAAAATCTAATTGATCTTATATAAGGATTGCCACTTCTGCTTTCTTCTGATGTCCATTAGCATGGTAAATTCTTTTCCACCCCCTCTCTTTAAATCTGGAGGTGTCTTCGGGCTTAAAATGAGTTCTTGGAGGCAACTTATTGATGGGTTTTGTTTTTTTATCCATTCTGATACCCTGTGTTTTTTGACAGGGGCATTTAGCCCATTAACATTCAGGGTAACTATTGAGAGATATGAATTTAGGGCCATTGTATTGCCTGTAAGGTGACTGTTACTGTATATTGTCTCTGTTCCTTGCTGATCTACCACTCGTAGGCTCTCTCTTTGCTTAGAGGACCCCTTTCAATATTTCCTGTAGAGCTGGTTTGGTGTTTGCAAATTCTTTCAGGTTTTATTTGTCCTGGAAGCTTTTAATCTCTCCTTCTATTTTCAATGATAGCCTAGCTGGATATAGTATTCTTGGCTGTATGTTTTTCTCATTTAGTGCTCTGAAAATATCATGCCAGCTCTTTCTGGCCTGCCAGGTCTCTGTGGATAAGTCAGCTGCCAATCTAATATTTTTACCATTGTATGTTACAGACTTCTTTTCCCGGGCTACTTTCAGGATTTTCTCTTTGTCACTGAGACTTGTAAATTTTACTATTAGGTGACGGGGTGTGGGCCTATTCTTATTGATTTTGAGGGATGTTCTCTGAACCTCCTGAATTTTGATGCTCGTTCTCTTTGCCATATTGGGGAAATTCTCCCCAATAATTCTCTCCAGTATACCTTCTGCTCCCCTCTCTCTTTCTTTCTTCTTCTGGAATCCCAAATATTCTAACGTTGTTTCATCTTATGGTGTCACTTATCTCTCGAATTCTCCCCTCGTGGTCCAGTAGCTGTTTGTCCCTCTTTTGCTTGGCTTCTTTATTCTCTGTCATTTGGTCTTCTATATCACTAATTCTTTCTTCTGCCTTATTTATCCTAGCAGTGAGAACCTCCATTTTTTATTGCACCTCATTAATAGCATTTTTTATTTCAACTTAGTTAGATTTTAGTTCTTTTATTTCTCCATAAAGGGCTTTTATATCTCCTGAGAGATATAAAGTTTGCATTAATAATATAATGATGAACAATATACTCAGCAAATTCAACATTTAATATTTTGCCATATTTTCTTTTTCTAAATAGTGCAACTATATATTTACAAGCTTTAATAGAATTTTTTTTTTTTTTAGGATTTTATTTATTTATTTGTCAGAGAGAAAGAGCACAAGCACAGGGAGAGGCAGGCAGAGCAGGCAGAGGGAGGAGCAGGCTCCCCACAGAGCAAAGAGCCCAATATGGGACTCGATCCTAGGACCCTGGGATCACATGACCTGAGCCAAAGGCAGACGCTTAACCAACTGAGCCACCTAGGCATCCCAAAAATTAATACTATCTAATCTGAAGGCATCAGGATCCTTCATCCTCAAGTTCTTTAGGATACCTCTCTTAAAATGAAGATGCTCTTACATTACCAAAATACTATTACCACTCACAAAAATAATTAGCAACAATTCTTAATGTATAATATACAGTCCACATTCAATTTTTTTTAAAAAGATTTATTTATTTATTTATTTATTTATTTGACAGAAATCACAAGTAGGCAGAGAGAGAGGAGGAAGCAGGCTCCCCGCTGAGCAAAGAGCCCAATGCTGGGCTTGATCCCAGGACCCTGAGATCATGACCCAAGCTGAAGGCAGAGGCTTTAACCCACTGAGCCACCTAGGTGCTCCAGTCCACATTCAATTTTACCACTTTGAATTCAACTCTCAAACTCATGCATTGAATTTCTTTATATCCCTCTGGTTTTTATTATTGTATGGCAAGTACATATTTCTTTGTTTCTTCTATTATCTTGACTTTGTAGGCAGACTAAGACAGTGTTTTGAAGCATATTCTACACCTGGAATTATCCCATTATGTGTGTCTATTATTGCATTCATTCTTTCTTGTACTTCCTGTAAAGTTAATTGATTTCAGCACATTTAATAAATAAAATCTCACATGTCCATGATAATATGCTTAGAAGGAAAAAAAAGGAGAGAAACAGTAAAAGCAAAAAACACTAAAAACACTAAAAATCTTCACCTAAACTAAAAACACTAAAAATCTTCACACACACACACACAAAAAAAAACACTAAAAATCTTCACCTCCAGATCACTTTTTTACTTTGAAAACTTCTAATCAAAGTGAAATAAGCATTCAGCCTGTTGGTTTTTTTTAAAAAGAGGAACTGTATTTTATGCCAAAGATGAGAAAAAGTGCTTCTTCATAAGAAATTCCAGTCAATAACTGTAGATGGAAAGAAAAGAATTAGAAAATCAGCATTCTACAATGCCCAAGGAATCATTGATCAAGAAACAGATGCTAAAATGATTAGATGAAAGTTTGTTACAGAACCAGCAGTTCAGTACCACAAAAATATCCCACCTCTTTCAGGGTACTTATTCATTATGAAGGAAAAAATAAAGTTTTGGAATAAAAAAATCTGTTGGGGGGGTGTCACCTGGGTAGCTGAGCTGGTTAAGCACCTCATTCTTGACTTTGGCTCAGGTCATAATCTCAAGGTTGTAAGATTGAGCCCAGAGCCCCACAGTGCTCCACACTGGGCTTAGAGCCTAGTTAAGATTCCCTCTCTTCCTCTCCTTTTGCCTCTCCCCAGCACCTGTATGCTTTCCCCCTCTCTCTAAAAAAAAAAAAAAAAAGAATCTGTTGGCCCACCTTAATTGGCACCACTAATATGGAGACAGTCTGATTTCATGTCCTTTTGATATGACACAATGTAAAATACACTTATCACCTACAAAAGGATCTTACCAAACTTTTCTTTTTTCTTTTTTTTTTTTTTGAACCTAAAGATTTATTATTCTAATTAGGTGATTGACAAAATAATCTCATAATAACAATTTGATAAAAATAGGTTTTGTTTGTTTCTTTGTTTTTTAGGTTGTAAGTAAACTTGAAACAATGATTAAATCAGCCTGGTAATAGGTGTGACCATTTACAGCTGAGCTGGGTTAATTGAAAAAATTGCATACTGGAGAGAAAGGGACAGGGAAATAACTATACCTAAGTACCCACACTTACATGTTCAAACCATTTGTAACTAAAAAAGCTCAGTGCCTCTGTCTACTGTAATTTCTTCTCAGGGCCTCGGTTTTTCCACAGATATGGTAGGTTTTAAGTAACTTACTTCTCACATTATATACCAAAGTTCTATGAATTTTTAAGTCACAGGAAATGTTCTTCTAATACAGTTTAGTATAGTGGTTAAGAATAGGGACTTGAGATCCAGACTACAATCCAGAGTCAGATTGTAGAATCCAAGCTCCCCACCTGTCATATCCTCCTGAAGCATCAGCTCATTAGTCCATAAAAGACACAACATATACCAAGTTTACCTTCTGTTTGGGAACTTTTATATTTCACAAAGTATATAGAATTCACCGACATTATACACACTGTTCATGGTCTGAGGTGCCACCGGGTACCAGGAACATCTTGCTTTTATTCCCTGTAGCATTTCTTTTATCAAAATCTGCAGTGAAGTTCTGATTTCCAAGAGATAATAAATACGATTATAAAAAAAAAATAGAGATTCTGAAATTACCTTACCTACATCATGTTTATAATAAAGATTTATTCAGTTAATGCATATAAAATGCTTAAAAAATGACAATTGCAAGTAAATATTCAATACACATTATTAATATTAGTGTTGGTGCCTAACACACTAATTTACAATGATTGCATTTTACTTGATATGGGGTCTGAATTAAGACACTGCTGGTATCAATTACACTATAGAGTTACAAACATCACTGTTGTCAACATCTTGTAAGAGGCATCTGACACATCAGTGAAAACTGTGCTAGGCTTTAGACTGATCTGACATCTGAAAGCCACTTTCCACATCCTTCTCCTTTTTATTTCTCTATTTAGAGGCAGTAAAATCTTTAGCAAGAGAAAACTAAGTGACACACTTCTTGCTATGAGAAGTTAATGGATACCAACTGGTGGAGCATCTAGCAAAACTCTTATGAACAAGACAGACTCAGCTGGCATCACTGCTCTTGTCCTTTACTCTTTTTTGTTTGATTTGTTTGCTAAATTTTATTTTACTTTATTTTCAGTGATCCATAATTTGTTGCTTATGCATCACACCCAGTACTCCAAGCAATACATGCATTCCTTAATATCCACCACCAGGCTCACCCAACTCCCCAGCCCTCTCCCCTCCAAAACCCTCAGTTTGTTTCTCAGAGTCCACAGTCTCTTATGGTTTGTCTTCCCCTTCACTTTCCTCCAACTCACTTCTCCTCTCCATCTCCCAATATCCTCCATGTTATTCCTCATGCTCCACAAGTAAGTGAAGCTATATGATACTTTACTCTCTCCACTTGACTTATGTCACTCAGCATAATCTCCAGTGTCATCCATGCTGATACAAAAGTTGGGTATTCATCCTTTCTGATGGGGGCATAATACTCCATTGTATATATGGACCATATCTTCTTTATCCATTCATCAGTGAAGGACACTTTGCTTCTTTCCACAGTTTGGTGACTGTGGCCATTGCTGCTATCAACATTGGGGTACAGGTGGCCCTTCTTTTCACTGCACCTGTATTTTGGGGGTAAATATCCAGTAGTGCAATTGCAGGGTCATAGAGTAGCTCTATTTTTAATTTCTTAAGGAATCTCCACACTGTTAAGGAATCTCCACACTATTTTCCAAAGTGGCTGTACCAACTTGTTCCCCTTTCTCCACATCCTCTCCAACACTTGTTGTTTACTGTTTTGTTAATTTTGGCCATTCTAACTGGTGTAAGGTGGTATCTCAATGTGGTTTTGATTTGAATATCCCCGATGGCTATGATGATGAACATTTTGTCATGTGTCTGTAAGCCATTTGTACGTCTTCTTTGGAGACATGTCTGTTCATTTCTTCTGCCCGTTTTTTGACATGATTATCTGTTTTTGTGTGTGTTGGGTTTGAATTCTTTATAGATCTTGGAAATCAGCTGTTTGTCTGTATTGTCCTTTGCGAGTATCTTCTCCCATTCCATGGGTTGCCTCATTGTTTTGTTGACTATTTCCTTTGCTGTGCAGAAGCTTTTGATCTTGATGGAGTACCAAAAGTTCAGTTTCACGTCTGTTTCCTTTGCCTTTGGAGACATGTCTTGAAAGAAGCTGCTATGGCTGATGTCAAAGAGGATACTGCCTATGTTTTCCTGTAGGATTTTGACAGATTCCTGACTTATGTTGAGGTCTTTTATCCATTTTATCTTTGTGTGTGATGTAAGAGAATGGATGAGTTTCATTCTTCTACACATAGCTGTCCAATTTTCCCAGCACTGTCTTTTTTCCACTGTGTACTTTTTCCTGCTTTGTCAAACATTAGTTGACCATAGATCTGAGGGTTCATACCTGGGCTCTCTACTCTGTTCCACTGGTCTATGTGTCTGTTTTTGTGCCAAGACCATGGGGTCTTGGTGATCACAGCTTTGTAGTAAAGCTTGAAATCAGGCAATGTGATGCCCCCAGTTTTTTTCTTTTTCAGCATTTCCTTGGCGATTTGGGGTCTCTTCTGGTTGTCAATTTCTTCCTGATTCAGCTTTGGAAGTTTATAGGTTTCCAGGAATGCATCCCTTTCATCTAGATTGCTTAACTTATTGGCATATAACTGTTGATAATACTTTCTGATGACTGTTTCTATTTCCTTAGTGTTAGTCATGAGCTCTCCCTTTTTATTCATAATTTTATTGATTTGGGTCCTTTCTGTTTTCTTTTGGGTAAGTGTGGCCACTGGTTTATCAATCTTATTAATTCTTTCAAGGAACCAACTTCTAGTTTCATTAATGTGTTTTACTGTATTTCTGGTTTCTAGCTCATTGATCTCTGCTCTAGTCTTAATAATTTCCTTTCTCTTCCACGGATTAGGTTTAATTTGTTGTTGATTCTCCATATCTTTAAGGTGTAAAGATATTTTGTGTTTTGGGGGTTTTTCTATTTTTGTGAGTGAGGCTTGGATGTCCACAAGAGCCAAAAGTTGAAAGAGCCAGGATATCTTGCCCTTCAATGGGCAAATGGACAAAGAAGCTGTGGCCCATATACACAATGGAATATTACTGAGCCATCATAAAGATGACTACCCAGCTTTTCCTTCAACTTGAATGGGACTGGAGGAAATTATGGTGAGTGAAATAAGTTAAGCAGAGAAAGTCAATTATCATTTGGTTTCACTTATTTGTGGAACTTAAGAAATAACATGGAGGACACTAGGAGAAGGGAAAAATGAAGGGGGAAAAATCAGAGTGGAAGATGAACCATGAGAGACTACGGACTCCAGGAAACAGAGAGTTTTAGAAGGGGAGGGGGTGAGATTAAGAGTCACTTATGGTTTGTCTCCCTCCCAATTCTATCTTGTTTCATTGGTTGGGAGAAGGGGGTGGGATTATGGACATTGGGGAGGGTGAGTGCTGTGAAGTGTGTAAACCTGGTGATTTACAGACCTGTACCCCTGGGGATAAAAATATATGTTTATAAAAAATAAAAAATTAAAAAAAAATAAGGGGAGGGGTTGGAGGATGGGTGAGACTGGTGGTATTAAGGAGGGCATGGATTGCATGGAGCACTGGGTGTTATATGTGAACAATGTCTCATGGAACACTGCTTCAGAAACTAATGATGTACTGTATGGTGACTAACATAACACAATAAATACAAAAATATAATAAAAACAAAAATAAAATCAGAGCCTGATAGTAGTTACAGCAGTAAAATCATTTTAATCAGGATCTGTTGCAGCAGGGAAGAGATATAGTTTAGAACTAAGCCCAATTTTTATTTTAATGTGGGAAAGTAGGAATATACAAACAGGAATCAGGGTTAGGATCAGTGGATATAAGATTACTAAGTGGAAACATGGGTAAAGGAGGATTCTGGCAAAACCATTCTAACAGGATTCCTGCTGAAGGCAGGCGAGGTTGATTAGACATTACCAGGAGGATGGTGATAATGAGGAGTTTTATTAGATACCAAGGTGGAGGTTCTGACAAGATTGACTTAGTTGGATCCTTGCTAAAACTGGGCTCTTGAGGAACATGCCTAAGGGCTGGTCTTAGTCATGCTCAGAAAACCTAGTGAGAGTTTAGTCAAGAACAGAGGTTTGCCAGCATACTGCTTTCTTTCTGTGGAAATTTCTCTCCTCTTTATCATTACTTTTTTTTTTTTTAAGGGAGAAAGAATGACCATGCAAATTGGAGGTGTAGGGGAGGGTAGAGGAAAGGAAGAGAGAGACTCTTAAGCAGGCTCCACACCCAGCACAGAACTGATTTTGGGCTCGAACTCAGGATCCTGAGGTTATGCTTGAGCCAAAATCAAGAGTTGGACATTCAAATTGACTGAGCCACCCAGGTGCCCCTTATTTCTAATTCTTAATTTTTCCCTTTAAGCATAACATTCTCAGCAAAGATTCCTTAATTAGGTCACATCCTGAACTGCAAGATTTAATTATTCTTCCTAGTAAGTATGTATTTGTATGATTATTAATTGTAAAGGCCATTGATTAATGATCACTTTAGGATATAAGTCATTGAGGACAGGAACAATTTCTTTTTTGTTGTGGTAGTGTTGTTAGTTAACTGCATTTATTTTTACCTTCTTTCTCAGTATTTTATCCCTAATCTAGCAAGGTACCTGGTACTTAGTAAGCACTTAAGTACTTTATTGAATGGATTGATCAGTTACTGTTCAGACTTAGTTGCTATTATAACATCAATGTGAAGAATGAGACAGGTTCGAAAAATATTGTTAATGGACACATTAAATTACAAGTTGGGATAAGTTATTTTTCTTTTCTAATCCATTGTCTTTTGTGCAAGTAAAACCAGATCATAAGAAATAAGACATAAAGCATATTATTTAGCATCTTAAAGTTTTAGCTGGATGTCTTTGGGAATGTTCTCATTTCTTACCATATTTGAAAGTAGTTTAAAGTATAAGTAATGAAGTAGCCATATGAGTTTTCATCATTAACATGTAACTTAACTCACTTGAGTCCCCTGTTTTGAGAACTTGGGCTGACTATGTTATTTCAGATAGAACCTAAATTCTATAAAGTGGTCAGTCAGGCCCCCTAATATCTTGTCCCAGTATTTAACCCAAGTTATTAACTATTTATGTTATTATTCTATTATTTTTGTGAAAATGACTTATTTTGGATTTTGGATCTCATTTTTCCCCCCCTGTGGCTTTCTAACTCTGAAATTTTTAATGAGTTTATTTCCTTAATTCCCTTATACTTTGTACATTAATTCAACGGTTCCTTTTTCTTGTAACTATTTTCCAACCAAAACATAAATTGACTTTATATAATTATTTTATTTTTCCTACAATCTCTCATGTAACATATCCTGTATAGTGAACACTTAATTAAAACAGTTTGGGTATTGAGATGCTTTGGGAGGGAGATCTAGATGACAAAGAGAATTCTTAATTGCTCCCATCTACAATATGTATAATACATGATTTAAATCATAATTCAGTCTGAAGTTTCCATTCAGTTTAACTTACATAAATATCTGTCTGCTGGTTTTTATATTTTTAAATAAAGTTAACTAAGATTTCATGTTGGAACCTTCATGGGCAGAGAACATATATAAATGTAACCTTCTACAGTTCATCTGCTTGAGATTTGGTGTTTACCAGATGAGGGGTGATTAAAATATTTCCTAAGAATAAAGTTTGTATTTGTTTAAAAACAAGAAACCTCTCAAAATGAGGGGAAAAGGTCAGCCTCATTAAACTGAGCTCAGTCCAAATGAGCTAAATTTCATTTTCTACCGTACTTATTTTTCTTTAGTGAACAGAAAAATGAAAATATATTTCATGTTGTATCCTAATGGAGCATGAAGAAGGAAAGGGAGACAAAATCCAGAGCAGTTTATTTTCATATTCGTTCACTGATATGAGGTGATCCATCTCTGACTTAAGCTTTTTTACTGATTAGGGAAGGGTTAGGTATTATTCAGGGTGTGTAGATAGATGCCTTTGCTGAGTTTCCTAAAATGATTTAAACTTTATTGAATTCTGGTTTCAGAAGAGCACTTTATATTTGTTGACTCAGATTCTGTATCTAAGGAGAAATTAGGCAATAATTTAAGGTGATTTTCTGAATAATTCAAGTCAAAGCACTGGCTACTGAGAATGGTATAGTGTTAAGGTAATTGATAACTCTTTGATCCTTGTTTTTGAAATGAAACTTTAATATGGGTTTTTATTTGTATGTTCATTGATGAGGGTACAGAGGGGTGACAGAGGACAAAGCAAAAGCTGACATCCTGTAACCTTACCCTGCCCCCACTCCTGGGTGGGACATATGTGGCATTCTTGAGGAATCTCCCAACTATCTTAATGTTAATACCTTACTAGAGGGAAAAACCTTGACAGTGACAAGGCCTCAAGGCCTCCAGTATCTTGTAGGTCCTCTTTTTTGAAACCTCCCTTTTTCTTTATGTCCCTTGACCCCATTGTATATAACCTGCCACCCCTCACATCCCCAGTGCAGCAGCTCTTTCTGCCCATGGATCCTGTCCCTGTGCTTTAATAAACCACCATTTTGCACCAAAGATGTCTCAAGAATTCTTTCTTGGTCATCAGCTCTGGACTCCACCCCGCTGAACCTCACCTATATTCTAAAAGTTCATCATTCGTTACCATAAATTTGTATGTTATTCTGTAGTTTTTAATTTTGTTTATTTCTTAAAATAGATATTGCAAATTACTTTAGGGAATGGGAAATAAAGGCTTTAAGTTGGGATTTATAAAAGTCTAATTTTAGGACATGGTGATAAAAATGGTGCCTGGGTGGCTCAATTGGTTGAGTGGTTGAGGGTTTGCCTTCAGCTCAGATTGTGATCTCGGGGTGTTGGGATCAAGCCCTGGGTCAGGCTCTCCAAGGGGGAGAGGTTTTAGCTTCTCCCTCTATCCCACCCCCTGCTTCTGTGTGTGTGCATGCCCTTTCTCTTGTTTTCTCTGTCTATAATAAATAAAATGTTTTAATAAAAATGGCCGAGGAAGGGTTTAGTATTTGAAGTCAGAGGTGGAGGATATACAGTCCTACCCAGACACACTTCAGAAATCAATTACAAGTTTAAGTTGTTGCCTGAGCTTTTAATTGAACAGGGATTCTAATGACCCCCTCTATGGGTTCATTTAATTGCTAGAGCAGTTCATAGAACTTAGGGAAATATTTTACTTACTAGGTTGCTGGTTTATTATAAGAGAATATAACTCAAGAATAGACATAAGGAAAAGATGCATAGAGTAAGGAATGTGGGAAAAGATACAGCGGTTCCATGCTCTTTGAGTGTGTCCCTCTCCTCAAATTTGCATGAGTATACCAGCCCAAAAGCTCTCTATACATCTATTCTTTGGGGTTTTAATGGGTCTTCATTACATAAGCATGACTGAATAAATCATGAGCCATTTGTGATTCATGATTGAACCTTTAGTCCCTTTCCCTCCCCAGGAGCTCAGGAAGGTGACACTCAAAATTCTAGCTCTCCACTCACATGGTTTTGTTCTCCTAGCAACCAGCCCTCATCCTTAGTTTTTTTCCCAAGTTATTTCATTGACATAAACTCAGGTATGGTTGAGAGAGGTTTGTTAGGAATATCAAGACACTTTTATCACTTATCACTTGGGAAATTCCAAGGGTGCTAAAAGCTCTGGGCCAGAAACTGGGATGAAGACAAAACATGTTTCTTTTTAAAAAATTTTTTTTTAATTTCTTTTTTAAGATTTTATTTATTTATTTGACAGATAGAGACACAGCAAGAGAGGGAATAGAAGCAGCAGATTGGGAGAGGGAGAAACAGGCTTCCCACTGAGCAGGGAGCCCTAGGTGGGGCTCAATCCTCAGACCCTGGGATCATGACCTGAGCTGAAGGCAGATGCTTTGTGGCTGATCCACCCAGGCACCCCAACAAAACATATTTCTTATAAATCACAGTATCACAATGGCTAGCCTTTATGTAAAGGGGCTTACCATAAAGAATTGGCTCATGTGATTATGGAGGCTGGAAAATCTAGAATCTTACAGGCTGGGCTAATAGGCTGGAGACCGATGAGTGCTAATGTTTCAGGTCCAAACTGAAAGTTGTCAGGCTGAAAGCCTAGGAAGGCTGATGTTCTCATTTGAGTCTGTAGGTGGTCTGCTGTAGAACCACTAAGAGCCATGTTGCAGATGAGGTTAGAAGACAGTCTTATGGAGAATTTTCTTTATCTCAAGAAGCAAGTCTTTTTGTTCTTTTCAATCCTTAAATTGATTGGATAAGGCACACCTATATTATGGTGGGCAATATGCTTTATTCCATGTCTGCCAACTTAAATGTTAACCTCATCTAAAAACACCTTCACACTCAGAATGATGTCTGACAAAATACCTGGGCACCTCATGGCTCAGCCAAGTATACACATAAAGTCAAACATTATAGTAAGTTATATATGATTTTGCAGGTGCATGTTAAGTGTTTTCCAGAAAGCAGTGAAATATTTTATTTTCCAGTACCACAATTTGTAAGGCTCGTTCCAGATGACACAAAGTCATGTTTTGAATGATTTTTCTGGTGTTTAGAAGAGTAGATTCTTTTTAAGAGAAAGTGATGGCAATTTTGTCTACATTGCATTTTATAGTTTGCAAAGCACTTTCACATACATTACCATTTTTGATCAATCAGCACCATTCTTTTCAAAGCTTTAGCTACAGGTCCTGCCACCAAATTATTGACATTGTCTAACACAAGCAAAGTGAAGCCAAGGGTCAAATAATTATTCAGTGAACCTGGTCGATAACATAAGCCAGTATGAGCAGTTTAGCCAAACACAATCCTGTCTTTAATTGAAACTTCTTTTGTCTGAATTAGTGGACAAATGCTTCCTTTTAACTGTGCTGTTTTGCAGAAGGTTGTGATACCCACATTGTAACAGCTTGTCACCTTGAAATTTCCAACATCTAAAATCATTACTGGAACATTGTTAAATAAAAGTATTTTTGGTGGTAGTGAATCAATTCATGATCAGATTAAACTCTCCTCAAATAAGCTCGAGACCTAAAATAATACTAGTTCAAGGTGTGTGTGACCACTTGTTCATTTGTTGGCAGATTGCTAAGTACTGTCTCTCCTTTGTCTCCTATTTGATTCCTTTTGCAACCTTTTCCAATTTGGGTTTGAAACAACTACTATTTTAGATTAAGCCATAACCTCTCAGTGTCCACGTAAGCACCTTCTTTTTATTCATTGTATATCTGACCAACACACGTTACCTTTCTCCTTCTCTTGCTACATTTGTACTGATGATTTATGTCTTAGGTTTTTGCTTAAGTCCTTCCCAGTGGCCTCTTTGTAGGCTTTCCTGTGTTCAATTCATTCTACACATTGCTTTCATGAGTATCTTTCTAAAGTATGAAAAATTAATCATTACTGTCCTCAAAATATTTAACAGATGTAAAAAAACAATAATAATACTGCAATATGAGATGGGGACAAATTTGTAGAAATAGAGCAGCATTTCTGTTTTCAGTAGTGGACTCAAGGTTTGAACACATTTCACAAGATGATAAGGCTGTAACTTTTGACCTTAGAATCATTAAGTTATATCTGGCTAAAGGCAAGATGGGTTCCAGAACCCAAGATAATACTGATCTAGAAGTAAGGGGTTAACTCAACTCTACAATGAAGTGTATAAGAATTATGGGTCAGGAATAAAGAATGGTATCATGTTGTTGTATAAGCTGATAAACTAAATGATCCGATCTGTGGTAGTGATGATCTACTATGCTAAAGTATACTATGGAAAATGCGCATCTGAAAATGTCTGAATAACACCATGACCTGCTTTGCCATATCCTAACTGTACTTTCTTGAGGTAACACAAATCTTAAATGATTTTATGCCTTAGTAATGTAATCATATATTGTCCAGAGCTGAAACTAATTTAATGGAGAATTTATAGTCACCAAAATCATTATTACTTCTCAATGGAATTCTTTTTTTTTTTAAGATTTTATTTATTTATTTGACAGAGAAAGATCACAAGTAGGCAGAGAGAGAGAGAGAGAGGGAAGCAGGCTCCCTGCTGAACGGAGAGCCCGATGCGGGACTCGATCCCAGGACCCTGAGATCATGACCTGAGCCAAAGGCAGTGGCCTAACCCACTGAGCCACCCAGATGCCCCTCAATGGAATTCTTAATTTTGCTCTGCTCTCCATCTATCAGTAGAACAATAAAATAATAATTTCACTTGTATCATCTACTCTTTATCCTATATTATCTATCCTTCTAAGTTCTACCTCCTTATAATACTTGACAACTGTCCTGATCACTGAGGAATTTTGATTTTAGCATGAGAATATCTGTTGTTGTCCCAGCCCACCCCATCCAGCCTCACTAAAAATTCTTTGTGTCGGCTGCATAAAAAAACAAGACTGACCACTTTGTGTCTTTGCTGCAAGGTGAGGAAATGCAGGTTCAAGAATAACATTGCCTGGCCTTGAGCTCCTATGGCTTAAATAAGAGCCTGAAATACCTGGTCAGCTCCATTGGAGCCATTCTTACATTAAAACTAGCTCTTCAGCATTCAAGTAGTTAGTCACTTAGCTTTATTTCATAGCAATTAGACAGTTAAGTATCTTATTTGTTACAGAATATAGCATGAAATGTCAATAAGCTGAACATTAGATCAAGGCAGAAATAAGAATATGACATGGCAACCAAAAGAAGAAAAAAATGTTTTTTCAAGAGACACTACAATTGTCTCCCAAGTTTATTATTGCCATTGATCACATTTATGAAAATAACAGTTATAACACAAGTAAGAAGGTTACAATATAATGTAAAGAATTCTCTCTATATACAGTTTGACAACTTTATTTCCGCTACAAACTGGTGTTATGGTGCACATAAGTTATCCTGCAGCAGGATACCACTGGTGGGTTATGTTACTATATGTTATTTTTTATCAGAATAACAATAATGTTGCAGACTATTTATTGAAATATCTAAACCCAACTGGGGAAAAAATGACTTCTGCTAAGTCAGCTGTATTTTCCATACTCATCTTGACCATTACTTCTTATTATTAGGTTTTTGGGAAGATTATTCTCCTGCTGACAGGCTTTCAGAACTGTAATCCAGAGGAATAAAACTAGATAACAAACAACTACATTTAAATGTTGTAGCACAGAGTCCATTGTCTTCATTTCACATGGTAAACATTCTCTTCCAATAAAAATGATTCTTCTGGGCTTAACTTAAAATGTTTCTTTGTTCTGATATATTGGACCTCTTAGGAATAGTAACTACTTAAATTTTTAAATTGTAAACATTATAAATGTTACTTGATGATGCTGAAGACCATTACTGAGGTTTGAGTTTTTATTACATCTACTTTAGTGTATTTATTTAATTTTCATAACAACCAGATGAGCAAACAGAGGTTTAGAGACTTACCTACAATCGCAGTGAGCAGGAGATGTCTAAATTTAGAGATCCTTCATTGAACACCTCCCTCCCTCCTTTCCTCCCTCGCTCCCTCCTTTCCTTCCTCCTTCCTGCCCTCCTATCCCCTCCCTTCCTCTCCACTCCCCTCCCCTCCCTCTTTGTATAATTGACAAGCAGCGTTATTGTTTTAGGAATACAATGTAATGATTTGATATTTGTATATATTGTAAAATGATCGCTGTAGTAAGTCTAGTTAACATCTGTCATTGTACATAGTTAGATTTGTTTTTTTTAATCTTGAGATGAGAACTTCTAGGATTTACTCTCTTAGCAACTTTCAAATATGCAATGCAGTATTATTAAATATAATTGCCGTGCTGTACATTACATCTTCATAGTTTGTTTTATAACTGAAAGTTTGTACCTCTTGACTCTAATCATTTGGCATACGTCCCTACCCTCTGCTTCTGGTAACCAGTCTGTTTATATCTGTGACCTTCTTGTTGTTACTGTTGTTGTTATTGTTTTAGATTCCACATATAAGTGAGATTACGTGATATTTATTTTTCTCTTTCTGACTTATTTTATTTAGCATAATGCCCTCAGGATCCACCCATGTTGTTGCAAGTGGCAAGATTTCATTCATTTATGGCTGAGTAATATTTCTGTGTGTATGTGTGTGTTTGTGTGTGTGTGTGTACATGGGTATGTGTGCACATGTGCACACATGCTTGTGTGTGCATGTATATTACATTTCCTTTATCCGTTCATTCATCAGTGTTTACTTAGGTTGTTTCTATGTCTTGACTATTGTAAATAATGCTGCAATGAACTTAAAGGTGCACATATCTTTCTTAGTGTTTTTGTTTTCTTCAGATAAATACTCAGAAGAGGAACTGCTTTATTGAATGGTAATTCTATTTTTAATTTTTTAAAGACCCTACATACTGTTTGCCACAGTGGCTGCACCAATTTATTCTTCCACCAACAATGCACAAGGTTCCCTTTTATCCACATTCTTGCCAATGCTTGTTTTTTTGGTTTTGTTTTGTTTTGTTCTTTTTGTCTTTTTGATAATAGTTATACTGCAGTAGCTCATCATAGTTTTGGTTTGCATTTCCTTGATGATTACTGATGTTGAGCATCTTTTCATGTACCTACTGGTCATCTGTATATCTTTGGAGAAATGTCTGTACAGCTCTCCTGCTAATTTCGAGTTGAATTGTTCGTATTTTTGTCATTGAGTTCTACGTATATTTTGAATATTAACCCCTTATCAGATCTATGATTTTTAAATATTTTCTCCCATTCAGAAGGTTGTCTTTTCTTTTGTTGATGGCTTCCTTTGCTGTGTGGAATCTTTTTAATTTGATGTAATCCCACTTATTTATTTTTGCTTTTGTTCCCTTTGCTTTTGGTGTCAAACCCAAAAAATCATTGCCAAGATAGATTTCAAGGAGCTTAGCTTACTGCCTATGTTTTCTTCTAGAAGTTTTATGGATTCAAGTGTTACTTTCAAGTCTTTAATCCATTTTAACTTAACTTTTGAATCATTTTCTTTCTCTCTCTCTCTCTCCCTCCTTCTCCCTCTCTCTCTCTCTTCTTTTCTTTTCTTTTCCTTTCTCCCTCCCTTCCTTCCTTCCTTTATTCCTTCCTTCCTATGTATTATTTGCCCCAGGGATGCAGGTCTGTGAATCATCAGGCTTAAACATCTCACAGAACTCTCCATAGCACATACCCTCCCCATTATCCATTAACCAGCCACCCTATCCCTACCCCCACCCACCAGCAACCCTCAGTTTGTTTCGTGAGATTAAGAGTCTCTTGAATCATTTCCATTCTTTTTGGATTGTCCAGAGGAGTGATACTACCCTCTGTGTAGTGTTTATTTATCAGAAGTTCTTAAGTCTGCTGTTTGGTTATGCCCCTTGAAAGAGAGGTCTTAAAGATGTGTTAGCCGAGATAGCATTACATGAAACTGTTCAAATATAAATTATCAGTTGTACATCTGGGCAAATAGAGTAAGCCACCACAAGCTTCCAAGACTTCTTCCAGTGATGGTGTTCCATATGGATGCTTCATGCCATGGTACATTCATATCTGTAAATTAACATAGTTATGGAAGCTGGTACGGAGCCAACCAAACCTACATGATATGCATGTAAGAGCAGGTGTCCATTAACATTTTATATCAGTCATATTTCAGGCCAATTTTACATTTAGTTCTGATCTTCATCTGCTCCACTTTATAGGAAAATATAATCCTGATGCTCATTAACACTTTACTGTCTAGTCTGAGTCTTCTAATCTCTATTTTCCACATTCAACATACTTGTTTTCTGGATCAGTCTCTGTAGCTTACAAAAACATATTGTGACATATAATTAAAGATAACTAATTATGTAAAACAATACTATATGTGTAACAAAGCTATGCATGTGTGACAGAAAGCTAGAAGCTCAAAGTCTATAAAAGTGCCTTGGGAAAGATGTACTATTACCATTTGCATTTTTAAATGGTAGGTGTCATGCAGATTCTTACTGATATTTTAAGTAGTTTGGAAAAAGCATGTAGAAATGAGGACACACAAAAATAAAACTGAAGCCAAAGAAGAAAAGAAACATATACTGGAGAAGAGAAATTTTATTTCATTTTGATGAAGTGTTTTCAAAGTTCTAGGGAGACTTTTTCTTTTAACCTCCTATGTTATATTTATCTCCTGGTTTCTGAGGTAACCAAGAAGAAAAAGAAGATAAGAGGAGAGAACAGAGAGATATATTTTCTTTTCTCCTTGAAGTCTTTTTCTTGGATACATATAAATGCAGCACAATGGCTGAAAGAATCATCACATTTTAAGGGCAAGTGGAATTTATAAGAAAAGATAAATAGCTTCTTTCCCAAGCTCTGTTTCCATCTCATCAGTAGTAAAGTAGGTATCTAAAAGATTTTTTAAAAAACAGGAAATAATAATAATAGTTATTATTATTGGAGAGAGAGGTGGGAAGGGCAGAGAGAGAGCAGAAGAATCCTAAGGAGGCTTCCCACCTAGCATGGAGCCCTATGCAATGCTCCATCTCACAACCCTGAGATAATGACCTGAGTGGAAATCAAGCTAAGTTGGACATTTAACTGACTGAGGCACCCAGGCACTCCTAAATAGGAAATTATCAACATTGCTTTGGATGCTTTCGTGAATGTATACTATTGCTATATTTGAGACCTCATAATATTTAAGGTATGTCTTCATTCCTTTAGTTCTTTGTTTTGAGAGTATATTATTTAAAATAACCATATGGCAAAAAAAAAAAAACATATGGCACTATATAATTAAAATAAGTTCATTTTTATGGAAAAAATGACATTTTTGTGATTTGAGTTCTATCATAAGTCATTTAACATTTTAAGTAATGTCTTTTTAATGTACTACTGCTGTATTTATGGACAACTCCACCATTTGTTCATCAGCCATTCAACAATCATTTGGTAAGACACTTCTAAAAACCTGATATTTTGTTCATTGCTGAGATTATAATGATGAGTTAATATTTTCCTATCCTCTAAAAGCTTAGGCTTTATAGAAGGTGCTTATTAGACTTAGGAAAGTGAAGATCTTGTCTCTGATATATACCAAAGATTATACACCGTGGAGAGTGACTCCTTCCTTTAATAATCAAATCTAGACCCAACCCAGTCTTTCTTTCTAAAGCCCTTTCTCCTTGGGTTATTTGGGATTAATATTAATGTCCTGATTTTTGTGAGCCACAGTAGAGAATATTCAAATTTTATACCCAGATACTCTCATTTTTTTTAGCATAATTTTATCTCAAAGTTGTTCTCAAACACAGTTTGTCATAGGTTTTGAAATGAGGTTAGTAAAGGAGAAATGATACAGCTAAACTGTCAGTCCTCCATTTTTAATTCCTAGAGTTAAAATTTGGCACAGTTTTCCCCAAGATTTTGATTCTTTTTCTTTTTGTATCTGTTATTCTATGTATTTTGAAATAAATTTATATTAAAAATTGGAAACTTGGCAAGCTTTCAACAAGAAAGCTTTTACCAAGTTTGAAAATTATTTTTCAGAACAAAATAATGTTATAGGTAGACAAAAGATAGTTTAGCCAACTAAGCTTGAAATGTAAAACACCTGTGTGTGTATATGTGTGTGTGTAAATAAAACAAACTCTTTGAGAGAGGTAAATATAAACTTACCAGTTTAAGAGAAAATGTTCTAGTTTATGAATTTAATGTATTTGGGTTTGCTACATTGCTTTAAGTCCAGTTTGGTGCGTTATGGTGGTTGGAAAAAATTAAAGTTCTTAATATTGTTTAAACATCTGCTTTTGAGGAAATGTATCCTTTCCTTTTCCAGATATAATACATATAAAATACTCCATCTGGGCTGAATGCCAGGGAGGCACCATGCTTAAGTAATAAGCTCAATTATCTTGCTAATAAACAGCAACTAGAAATTGAACTCCTGTTGGCAGATATATAGGATACTTAAACACTAAGTGGGATTAATTAAACTCTAAAAGGACTTACATTACAAACAAATATAATAATAAATCATCATATAAATATTAAGTATAGCAATTATCTCATTTTCTCCTCTTTTTAGTTAATGAAGTTTATGTTTTTGAACTATCAAGAGAAAAGGTTTTAAAAAATAGTGGAGCGCTTACCTTCAAGGATCTTCTGAGGCATAAATGTCAAATTCTAGACCAATGAAAGATGAATGTGATAATAAATATTTTACTTCCATTGCCAAAGGACATGAATGTGATAATGTATCAAGCAAAAATTTTGGGGGGGACACAGTGGATGGCAGTTGAGATGGTTCAGGTCAAGTACATTGAAGAGTGAATTAAGATCAGTGTAACATATTTACTTAGAAAAGTATTACTGTTTTTTCTATAAGTCTGTTTAGGCTGCTATAACAAAGTACCATAGACTGAGTATCTTAAAAGCAACAGAAATTTATTTCTCACAGTTCTGGGGGCTGGAAGTCTGAGATCAGGATGACAGCATGGTTGGGTGAGGGCCTTTTCTGGTTTATGAACCTTCATCATACACTCATAAGACAGAGGGGGCTTGGGAACTTTATGAGATTTCTGTTACAAAAACACTAATCCCATGCATGAAAGCCCCAACCTCATGATCTAAGCACCTCCTGTATGCCGCATCTCCAAATACCATCACATTGGACTTTAGAATTTCAGCATACGTATTTTGAGAGGACACAGTCAGACCATAGTAATGGCCAAGGAAATACAGGAAATTTCAGGGCAGAATTGTGCTATATTTAGTCATGATACCATATTTGGCATTCACATTAATGAATTGACAAAATCCTGAAAATTCTAATAACCTTAACTCTCAATGGAAGGAGATATTATTTCCCTCCCTTTTATTATATAGAATGTTGAGGGATTTTTGAGGGGTTGTTGAGAATGTTGCTGATGGGGAGAAAAATGTGAAAATCAATATCAACAAGTAGATCTGAATGTTTCTGATAAAGTCCTAAGTTCTTAAATTCATCACAGCTTTGGTTGTGATGATGGTGGGCAGGGGTGGGAGTGGTGGTTTTCTTCTCCTAAGGACAGAACTACATTTAGTTGGAGCAAATGTCAGAGGATATCTAAGTCATCAGAATATGTAAGAGAGATGTAGTCTTCCCACAAAGAATATTCAAGATGCCAGTGTGGCTCTTATCTCTCGTCTATCCCCTGTCCACACCACATACTATAGAAGAGTGAAATATCTGTACTATCCCCCTATCAAATTATAACTCAGAAAAGACAAGTAAGTGCCAGGCAAATTTTAAATGTAATAAACAAAATTAATCTCAACTGTATCAGAATAGGTATAAAACCTGGACAAAGTTATACATGTTGGGTAGGAAGAAATGAAATACCATGGAAATGAAGCAAACATGGCAGAGGAGAGGGGGTGTAAAAGCAGAATATAATATGCAAAAACTTGTAAAGATTTCAGTCTGTAATAAAGTATAACTCAGGTACTTAAATAACATCCATGTGAGTGATTTACACAGGGATGGAACATAATCAGGAAATATTTTCAGTAAAGTGATGTGACATAATAATAGCTAACACAGTGGTTAATGTATTTCTCCTCTGAGCAGTTTACATGTATTAACTTTATTATTAACTTTATTCTCATGCCAGTCCTAGAAGGTAGGCTGTGTTTTTCATTTTACAGATGAAAAAACTGAGTCACAAAGATGTTTAGCACAAGGCACAAGGTTTTACAATGACTAAGTGATGGAACTGAAATTTTAAATTAAGCAGTTTGGCTCCAGAGTCTGTGCTCTGAAATGGAATGATAAAATGCCCATTAACAAAATTACACACACACACACACACACACACACACACACACACACAGGTACACTGCAAATGTAAAAAAATAAAAAAGATGAGTAAGAAGAACTAAATAGCATGTTGAAGCTGAAGCTGAAGAATAAAAGATTGAGACAAATAACTTAACTATGATAGTTTTGGTTATCTCTTACTGCATAACAAACTACCCCTCAAAGTTTAATAGCTTAAATTCATAATTATTTTAAAGGTGGCAGTTCTGTGAGAGACTGTTCAGGCATAGCTCTATGATTATGGTTCCTCTCTCTTCTGCCTGGTATCAACTGGGAAGGTTCAATGGGGGATGGAGAATATAGAGTGGCTTCATTTACATGGGTTGGACCTTGATGGCTTCTTCATGACCTCTCTTCACATTGTTTTCCACAACTCAGCAACTACATAGTAATAGAATGAGGCTTAAAGCTGAGGCAAAGAATCAAGTTCTGCCACATTCTATTGCTCAGAGTTAGAGGTAGGTCAGATTCAAGAGGGGAAGAAGCAGACACTACTCCTTAATTGATGAAGTGGACAAGTGGCTTTGAAAAATTGATGTAGAATGGTAGGGATTGTTTGGCAATCTTTGAAACAACTCAGCAGGTAAAGAGTATTATACTACCTGATAGTTAATAGCTAGTACTCATTTTAGCTGCTATTTTCTAGACTCTATTAAATATGGCATTTGTGAATTTATTTGATCCTTACTAGAACCCTAATAGGTTGGTATTACTATAATGTCTGTTTCCATTTTGCATGTTAAGGAAAGAAGGATATATGGTCCCTTTTCAAAAACTGAGCTTCATGTCTGTGTCTGTGGATCTACACAAGCCCATGCTTTTAATTATATAGGTTTATGATTTTTTTTGTTACTTTAGTGGGTATAATTGCTTTTTAATATTCTTTGTTATTCTGGCATATGCACTTTTGATAAGTCAACTTTAAATTAAATTGCCATATTTTCCCCATATAATCCCTTTGAGAGTTTGATCAAAAGAACATTGAATTCATAAATAAGTGTGAGGAGAAATTACATTCTTAGGATATTAACACTCCCAACTAGCATTATGGTATATCTAACAAAAATGACTAATCTTTCGCTTTATATTGTTTGGAATAATTTGTGGTGAATTTTAATTCTGTGGATTTTGAAGTTCTGTGTACTATTTGGATCATACTTGTTTTTAATGCATCGTTTTTCATTTTTTATGGTTGCTCTATAGAAAATATATTCTTGTGAATGCTTTTTCAAAATATCTTATTAAATTCTTATCAGTGTTAATGCATTCTTAAATTATTTTCAGGGATTAAATGGATCTAATTTGAAAATAATTTATATGTTCTTACATTATTTACCCAATTTCTTACTCTTCAGTATTGTATTCGCTTGTTCATTTTGCATTAATAATTGTAATTATAGTTTCATCTTCTATTTAGCCAAGTTAGTAATAAACACTAAATTATATGAATTATTCTCCTTTTTAAAAAAAATGTTCTAGATGTTTTTTCTCCTTTAATTTATTAACTTGATGGTCTATATTGACTTTTTAATGTGAATCCATCTTTACATTCCTGGAACAAACCTTTCTTTTGTATGGCATATTATTATTTAGTTTAGTGTTCAATTTATTTACTATATTTATATATGATTTTTATTCATACTCCTAGGTTAAACCAATATTTTACTAGCTTATACTGTTTCCTTTTAGTGTACATACATTTAGAGTTGTAACTTGTTGATAATTTGACACATCTAACATTATGAAATATTCCTCTTTCTGACAATATTTTTTTGTCTTGACATCTGTTTTGCTTGCTATTACACAGCTCCTTAATTGTATGGTGTATTTCTGTCCTTTAGTACCTTTAGTACAGATCTCTGTCTTTTTAGTTAAGATTCCTTTCTTGTAGACAATACATAGTTCTTCCTTATTCTTTTATCCAGTTGGATTTTCTCTGGCTTTGCTTTGGAATTACTAAAATGTAATTATCGATGTGGTTGGTTTTAAAAGCTCACAGCACATACAGTAATGAACTCGGATTGTTAATGTAATTTTAAGAGCTAAATGTAGAAAATTTTTGGAAGTAAACATAAGAGCAAATCTTTTGACCTTGAATTTGGCAAAGATTTCTTAAAGTAGGACATAAATAGTAAGAATAACAATAGAATATAAATCAATAGGTTGAGCTTCAACAGAATTAAAAGCTTTAGTTATTCAAAAGTCATTGTTAAAAAAAATGAAAAGACTAGGAAAAACAAATATTAACAGATATTTTTAAAAATCTGACAAAGTACTTATATTTAAGTAATATAAATATTGACTTGTAATTAACAAGTCAATAAAATAATGAGTGAGACATATGAATAAATGCTTCACCAGAGATTCTATGTGAATGGTACATAAGGAAATAAAAAGATGTTCACATTATTAAGAAATTACTAATTAAAACCCAATGAGGAACTGTTGTAGATATCTTAGAATGTCTAAAACTTTAAGAAGCTAGCCAAACTAAGTGTTGGGGAAGATATAGAGCAACTAGAATTATGTTTTACTGCTGGTGGGGACAGAAAATCTTACAAGCACACTGCAATCAGTTTGACAATTTTTTTTTCTTTTTTTGATTTAAAGAAGGAGCTAGCAGGATGGGAGGGGCAGAGGGAGAGAGAATTTCAAGCAGGTTCCACACCCAGCATGGAGCTGGAATAGGGGCTCAATCTCATGATCCTGAGATCATGACCTGAGATCATGAGCTGAAATTAAGAGTTGGATGCCTAACTGATTGAGCCACCCAAGGCATCCCTCAGTTTGACAGTTAAATTTACCTCAGCCATATGATTCAGCCATTACATTTCTAGATCTTTACCCATGAGAAAAGAAAACATGTATTCATGCAAAGACATTCATGGACACAAATAGTCATCATAGCTTTATTTGTAATAGTACGAATTGGAAACAACCCACATGTCAATCAATAGGCAAATGAATAAATCTATTATGATATACTCATGTAATGGAATACTAATCAGCAGTTATGAATAAATTGAAGTAATGCTTGCAACAACACAAAAGAGTGCATATCATATAACTGCACGTTTTGCAATTTCTTCTAGTTTGCCTATAGGTGACTACAGATGTATGAGTGATTCTAACCAAGGTTAGAAGAACCACTCATTTGAGCCCAAGACTAACTTACCAACTGTAGAATCATAAGCAAAGCTTATTTTCTTTAAACTAGTAAATTTTAGGATGTTTTGTTACATAAAAGCTAGATCACGGTTGCATCTCTGGGCAAAGTTTTCTTCATATGTAAAATGGACATGAGGAAAATTGCACACCTGTAAAGGCTACTTGACTTGGGATTTGGGTAAAAATCAAATGAAGTAATGTGAATGTCCTCTAAAAATTATAAGATTAAAAAAATACTTCATAAACATATTTTAGTTTTTTATTATAAAATTTTTCAGAAATACTTGTCAATAATATGGTTAAAACACTTCAGAGTTTAGGTTCTGAAATTTGGAAATCAGATTTCATTGAGTTTACCTTGAGCCCAGAAGAAGATAAATAAAGCAACATAGCATAATCAAAGTAATGTAAATTGTAAATAGAAACAAAAGTATTGTGTTATTCTAGTTCAGAGATACTAATAATAGTATAATCAATTAAGTTGTATTGTAGTAATAGGAGATAATTTAATTCAATAATTAAGATGTTTCTCAGATTAAAGGGCCCAGTATGAAAACTATGCTTGTCATTGGGGGAGCTGAACACTGAGAATTTCCATTAAATTTATTTTTAATGAAGCAAAAACTTGGCTGAAAAAGTTCTTATATGTAAACACATAAAATAATAGTTTCAGTTTTAAAACACAAATATTTTTCATTTGTTATTTTATTTATAAGATACCCTTATGCAAGCTTCAGTCACTATTTTTCTATTAAATGTAGAAATACAGTCTTTCAGCTTTTGTTAAAAGATACAGGGTTTATGCATTCTGGTTCTAAGTTATGCTTATAAGGACACCTGGGCATCACATAGTAAGTAATATTTACAAATTTATTTTAAGTCATTAAAATCCATTAATTTGCTATGATTTGGTAATAATATAAATGCCTTTTCTTTTTTTTAAGATTTTATTTATTTGAGAAAGAGAGAGAACACAAGTGGTGGGGTGGGTTAGAGAGAGAAGCAGACTCCCTGCTGAGCAGGGAGGTGGAGGACGCAGGGCTTGATCTGAGAACCCTTGGATCACAACCTGAGCCAAAGGCAGACATCTAACCAACTGAGCCACCTAGATGCCCCTATAAGAACATTTTGACAGGAAAATGAGGTTCAGGCAAATTTACTTCCTCAATCTTACATAGTATGTAGGATTTACTCAAGGAAGTAATTTAGAACGAGATATCTCGATTATTCCAGGATTCTGTCTTTGCCAGCAAGCTGAGTATGTGTTCACTATTCTTATACTCATTTTGACCAATTAATCAGTGAAATGTATTGAGTTTTTAATAGAAAAAGTATGTATTTTTGATCTGAATTGTAAATACAAGAGAGAATAAGGGTCCTTGATATCAAGAATACCCACATCTCAATGGAATTAGAGGATGCAGACATAAGCAGTCAAATGACATGTTACAGGGTAGAAGAGGAGAGCTGGATGCTTGCTAAATCTATTATTTTTCCCTGGATATGGGGCTAGGTGATGTTTCCATAGCCCTTTGCATCCATCTGGGGTTATATGACCAGTTCTGGATGTTAGAATGTGATCATGTACCAGTTATGCCTACAGAATTTAAGAGAAGGTGTACCTTTATTCCCTTTCTTTCTCTCTTTTTCTCCCTCTCTGTTTCCCATCTGCCAACTGGATATCATTGTCTAAAAAATACTGGAAGATACATGTTGAAGATGATGGAGTTTCTAACATCCTCACTGACCTACTTTGGACTGTTCTGTGAGCCAAAAATAAACCTGTTTTGGGGTTAAGCCATTGAGATTTGGGGGTGATTCATTATTGATCTATCATGACCAATTCTTAAACACATTTACTTCATTCACTTAACAAATATTTACTAAGTGCCTACTAGGTTACAGGGATTATACTGAAAACCCAGGGGGAGAAGTAAAAACAAGACAGAATTCTGCATTCACAGAGCATGCATTTTAGTGTGGGAGACACAAAGTAAACATATGTTTATATAATGGAAATTGTATTGATTATGACCTGAACCATGCAATAAGTAAACTAAGTTACATGACTAAGAGTAAGTGAGGGCTATTTCAGAGGGAGTGGTCAGGGTATTCTTGGAGAAGGAGGTAGTAATGAAGCTAGACCTAAAGGATTATAAAAAACACAGTAAGACAAGGAGTCTGGGGAAAAGGCTTCTAGCAGAGGAAATATAGGACACAGAGAACTGTGTCTGGAAGAACTTGGCAGGTTCAGAAAATTGAGAAACTTGCATAAATTGAGTAGGAAGAGAGGGCTTATTGATTTGAGACTGGAGAAGCAGGCACTGGCTTTTTGTAGGATTTTGAGGGGGTATTTATTTACTTTTATGTTTATTCTAGGTGCCATAAAACATGGAAGAGTTGTTCTCAGGTGTGTGATATGGTTTAGGGTAATTTATTTGAGTTAACATGTGGGACGTATACAAATATTTTAAACCCTATATACATGTTAATGATGGTGGCAGAAGCTATTGTTATCTTTTAAACTATGACTCTGGATACTGTGGGATATACAAAAGGAGTATGGAGGTAAAAAAGAAACTAGAGAGATCACTTAGGCTACTCTGGTGTCCTAGGTGATGACAGTAGCTTGACCTAAGTTGGTGAAAGAGGAGATCGTGAAAAGCAGTTGAATTGCAGGTACAGCATGACGTGAATGTGGGAACAGGGAAAGAGAGAAGCAAGGAAATGTCTCCTAGACTTGGTGTTACTGTCAAGAGGTACTACTATTTTTTTTTTTTTGAAAGGGAGTCATACATTCCACTTTTGATGTTTTAGACTTCAGATGCCAGTGTAACATCCAAATGGAGAGGCCAGATAGGCAGGGGAATATTTGAGGCTGGAGCTCAGAAGAGAAATCTGGGATGGAGATCTATATTTGAAAAGTGTTAGTGAAAGGATAAGCTTAAAGCCTTGAGACAAATGAATCCCTAAGAAAAGACTATGGACAGTAAAGAAAAGTAAGCCAAGAACCAGTCCTACAGGAAGTCACGATTCAGAGGTCTTGAATAAAAGAAGGAAATACTGAAACTCTGTCCTTCGGTTTGTGCCTACACAAGTTCTAATTACTGTTAAGTTTCTGAAGCAAGCTAAGCAGCTCCATGGATTTTGAATATACCATTCCATCTGTCCACAGTTCCTTACCCATCCATTCCTCTTCCCTTTCAGTCATTCCCTGTGGGTTAGAAAATCTCTTTCTCACCTTTCTCTTGTTTCTCAGTATCTTCTTTCCTCTTCTTGCTGTGTTTGTCTGGTGTTCTCTGTTCTCCAGTCAAGATCCCTGAGGGAACCAGACTATTTGGCCATGATAATTACAAACATTCTGATTCCCAGGGAGAGTGTAGCAGTCCACCTCAACAGTCACCTAACTAGTATGTGGATGGTAACCCTTCCTGTAATTATCAGTGCTTGTTTCTGCATTGAGTAGCCCAGTCTCTTTTTTTTTTTCTTTTTTTAAGGTTTTTTTTTTTTTTTTTATTTGAGAGAGAGGGGAGGACAGGAGCAGGGGGAGGGGGACAAGGAGACTATGCACTGAGCACAGAGCTCCATGCAGGACTCATTCCCATGACCCTGAGATCCTGACCTGAACTGAAATCAAGAGCCAGACCCTCAACCAACTGAACCCCCCAGGTACCCCCCACCCAGTATCTTTTGTTTAAACAAATGGATTCTTTAGCTACTAGGAGCTTTGAAGATGGCATTTAAGTGACAAGTCTAGGAAAATATTTACTGAATTGAAATTATTTCATCCTGCCATTTCATTTGTGCCAAACTACATTTGTCAAAATTTCCTTACCCTTTCTTTTCATCTATATCACCATTCTGAGAAGTGATTAGTGATTATCTTTCAGAAGTCCTGCAGAAATCTAGAAGGAACTGGTTAGAAAAATGTTAAAGTTTGATCATTTTTGCCAGACTTCTCCAGTTACTCAAATATTCTTGTCCCAGAGCTTGGCTAAAATGGAGAAAGGAGGGCAAGAGTGTATAGTTTAATTTTGTGGTTACAGAAATAGGTAAAAAATGTGATGGTCCATTTTTGAGGTGTGAGAATGTGCCCTCACTTTTATTTTTAGGTGTACAATTTTTGTTTTATTTTGTTTGTGTTTTTACCACTTAGAACTGCCATTTGGGGGACTATCATACAAAACATTTGATACAAAAAGATTTTAGTTGGAGATGGGAATAATTTTGTTTTCCTTATTCTGGATGGACCATGACCTAAAATATTAGGTTATATTTGGACAATCATGTTTGTAAAGCCAGAGCCTGTTATCATATCTCTGACATTTGGGTGAGTGTTTTATTTTTAAATGCTGTTTTATGGAAAGAATAAGAAACACATTACCACACTGCTGATTAAAGTTTGGGGTTTTTCCTTCAGAAGACTATCTTCCTAACTCCTTTGGAAATCATTCTACTAGTTAGCTCAAAACCAGGTCTTTGGCCTTGTTGTCAATAAATAATACACTCAGAAGTTTTTTAAACATTTTTTTTAATTTGACAATAGTGTTAAGTTTAAAAAGCATTTTAAATTAAGTTTATATCCTTGCAATATTGAGATGAACATTGGATTTCCCCACCAAAGAGTATTGCCTTTCTTGGCAAATGTGTTCTATTTTTCTGGTAGTCTATGAATATTCATTCATGAATATATGATCATTTCAGTATATTTCAGATGCTCATTAAATATTCATATATTATACATTCATTGTGTGATAAATGTACTACAGTTACATGTTAAAAATCAATACAACTTTCAACTGAAATAAACTATTTGCAGGTCTCATCCAGAAGCTTTGGTTTTATAGATTGCCAATTTAAGAGGAAAAATCTCGGACTGCTTGTGAATTCATGAATGTCATAAATTTCACTGTGAAGAACTATTCAAGCCTCTGCCTGTGGAGTTAATGGTTGGCCTACTCCTCAGCTCCTGCAGTGCTAACTCCTCCAGCCCCCAGGCTACTTGTTCACAGAGTGGGTCTTTATGGAACATGTAAGTAGACCTTGAGCTCTTGCTGTGGGCAGCCTTGTAACACAAAGGCTCTTCCTCAGACCCAACAAAAGACACTGCTATGAGGAAAGGTGTTAAGTGGTAGGGAATCTTAGAGTTTGATAGGGTAGTAAAACTCTTTGATGGTGGTCATGGGGTTTTCCTGTTTTTATTGTTTGCCTCTTCTTACATAATAACTGAATTTCTTATTTTCTTTTAGGAACCACTCTTCCAACCCTCAGTCATGTGGTTCGTATGGCAGCCCTGCTCCCATGGCTTATAGGTAGTTATGGGAGTCAAGCCCAGCCAAACAACTCACCAAACCACAGTGCCCATGGTGATTAGTCCTGGGTGTTCAATCAGAGCCAGATCATTGAAAACATAGAAACTAGTTTGTTTCCTTTTTTTTTTTTTTTTTTTTCTTTTTAAGTAGGTTCCATGCACCCAGCTTGTAACCCAACACAGGGCTTGAACTCATGGCCCTGAGCTGAGATCAGAAGTCAGATGCTCCACTGACACTGCCACCCAGGTACCCCTAGTTTGTTTGCTTTTTAAGCTATAATTACAACAAATTTTTCTTCCTCTATTCTACCATTCAGTCTTGGCTGCCACAATCAGAAAGAAAGTGTGAGGATGCTTTTTTTTTTTTTTTTTTTTTTTTTTTTTCAGACAGTAACAGCTGCATGTCTGTCAGATGCATTTTAATTTTAATTTTTTTATGAAATTATTAGGAGACATGCTGAACCTCTTTACTGAGATCACTACTGTAAGGATACTTAGATCTAGGAGGCAGTGGGCACTTCCTTTGTTACCATAGGGGTTGTAAGTATCTGAAATGAGAAAGGTAACACAGAGAAAAACAGATTCAAGAAAGAGACAGAGAAGTTCTCTGACATAGTTGGAATGTATAGATCCAAAGTACCTGAAATTGCTCCTGTTCCCTATCATTTCTGTTTAGTGTATGTGCTCTATTATTGCAATTGAAGCAGAATTGTTTTGTTGTCTCCTCTTGAAACAAGATTGGAAATAGAGCAGTGTTTTCTCTTCAGTTTTAGATTATTATTTTACTATTTCAGAACAGTTTCAAATTTATACAATTTGCAGTAATAAAAATAGTATGAAGAAAAATCACATATAGCCTACCCAGATTTACCTACGTCAACACAGCCAATTTGCTTTTTTATCTGTTCTCTCTCTGTTTATCCCTAGATATATCAATGCATGTTTCCTAAGGGTGATATCCTCTTAGTCACATCATAGTACAGTTATCAACTTTATAAATGTAGACAAATATAATTTCTTAAATTACAGTGCATTTTCTAATTTTTTAAAAAAGATTCTATTTGTTTATTTAGAGAGAGTGAATGTGGGGAGGGGCAAAAGAAGGGGGGAGGCATATTAAGCCCACTTGGCATTGAGTGAGGAGCCTGAAGCAGGGCTTGATCGCAAGACCCTGAGATCATGACCTGAGCTGAAATCAAGAGTCTGCTGCTTAACCAACTGAGCCCCCACCTCCCGCTACCCCCTGGCATCCCTGTGCATTTTTCAGTGTAGCAGTATCCTCGATAGAATCCATCCCTATCCTATCTTCCCTAGAACCAGTCCAGAATCAGGTATTGCATTTCTTTGCCTTGTTTCCTTTGCTTACCTTAGTCTGAAACATTCCCATGCCCTTTGTTTTTTGTAACACTGACAGTTTTTAACAGCACAGTTTGCCTTTCTTTTTTTTTTTTTGTTATAGAACATTTTGTTGTTGTTGTTGTTTGTTTGTTGTTTCTCACAGTTAGATTGAGTTTTCATTCTCAGCTGGAGTACCATATCAGGGATGCTGTGTCTTTCTCAGGTACAAAGTAGCCATATGAGAATCATTTTTGATGATAACTTTGATCACACAGTCAGGGTGTTTTCTGGCTTCTCCAATATGTAGTTACTTTTTTTTCCCCTGACTTTCTGTTGCTAGTCAGTCTGTGAAGAGACCTTTAAGACAATGAAGACATCCTGCTCCTCATTAACATTTCCCAGTAAACTTAGCATCTTGATCTTGCCTGATCTAATTTTTATCATGATGGGTACAAACTGACGGTTTTGTAGTTCCAGCCTTGCCTTCATGTTTACTAATCAGATTTCTGCAAGTACATAATTTTTTCACTTAAACTTTTTATTTGACATCATTCTAGATGAATATGCAGTTGTAAGAAATAATACAAAGACAGCCCATTATCCTTTATCCAGGTTCCCCATTGGTGACATCTTTCAATATAATATAAAAAATAGGGTGCTGACATTTTACAGTCAAGACACAGAATATTCTCATTACCTCAAGGACCCCTTATGTTGCCTTTGTATAGCTATACCCACTCTGTTTGTATTTCCTTACAGTCCTTAACAAATCACAGTCTGCTTTCCATTTTTAGAATTTGCTCATTTCCAGAGTGTTATGTAAATGAAATCACCCAGTTTGTGACTTTTTGGGATTGATATATTCCCTGATTCTAATTCATGTGACAGAGTAGTGTTTCCTGTCATTAATGCACCATTGACATTTGGGTTGTTGCTAGCATTTTTATTATGAAGAAAGCTACTATAGATGTGCATGCACAGGTATCCGTGTGAACAGAAGTCTTTATTTCAATGAGATAAATGCTCAGAAATGCAACTGCCCTGTCATATGGTAGTATCATTTTTGGTAGTCTAATAAATGGCCAAATGGTTTTAGGGGTGGTCATACCATTTTACATCCCTACCAGTTGTGTGTGAGTTCCAGCATTTGGTGTGGTCACTGTTTTTAGTGTAGCCATGCTTACAGGTGTGTAGTTGGAACTCATTATAGTTTTAGTTTGCATTTCCTCTACATACATTTAGAATTATATAAGGCAGAGTTTTAGTTTTGCTTCAACCATGAAATGTAACTAGAAACTTAGTAGGAAAAGGAGTCTATTTTATTACCCATGTTTTTGCTTACAGTGTTCTTTTATCTTTTCTGATGTCCCAGACTTTCTCCTTAGTTTCTTTTCCATTTGGAGAATTGTTTCTTTTCTCTTTGGGGCTTTTTTGTAGAGTAGCTTGGCTAGCAAAGGGAATCTCTTAATTTTCTTTCATCTGAGAGTGTCTTGATTTCCCCTTCCATCCTGAAGTATATTTTCACTGAGTATAAGATTCTGGATTTGAGTCCTTTTAGATTTTAAAAATATGCCCCACTTCCTTCTGGTATCCATGTTTTCTGATAAGAAACTGAAACTGAGATCATTTAAATTGTCCCCCCTCCCCCACCAGCAGAAGTACAGACTTCCATTGTGTTCTCCAATGATGTTACAGTAAGGTGATCTTTTGGCCGGCCACCCTACTTGACCTTCTCTGATATTCCCTTTACAGGGATATTAGGGCACCTCTTAACTGCCTCATGAGGTCAAGTCTAGACTCTCCATTCTTCCTCTGCTCATGTGGGTATGGATGGGGCCATAGTATTATTCTGTGGTATTAGGATTATGTATAGCAGTTCTTGTCTAAAAGTTTTCTGTCTAGGGGTGCCTAGGTGGCTCAGTTGGTAAGAGTTAACTGTCTGTCTTTGGCTCAGGTCATCTCAGGGTTTTGGGATTGAGCCCCAGTTCAGTCTCTCTGCTCAGCAGGGAGTCTCCTTCTCCCTCAGCCCCTTCCCCCCAACCCATGCTTTCTTTCTCCCTCAAATAAATAATTTTTTTTTTTAATGAAAATTTTTGCCTTGTTAGGATTCCATTGTTCTGGTCTTTGGCTAGATGGATGGGCTCTGGTGGGGCTTTTTTTTCTGTGCCTTTTGGTGTTTCTGGCTTGCTCCAAATGGAGGACATGTAGTACAAAAGAAACCACAGGGAGGTTACCCCCATAACTTTCCTCAAGTCCTTGATTCCTAGGTGGCCTGCCTTTCATCCTCTACCTTTCAGTATCTTCTTATTTTTGTCTTATAAAAATCCAGGATTTTTAGGTGTGTTTATCAGGAGGAATAGGCAAGGCATGTCCATTCCATTTACCCATAAGCTGACATCACCAGTAGATTCTTTTTAAAATTTCTTCCTAGTGCTCCCCTCTCTGTTGTGTCAAGTTATCACTCTGGAGAGTGGCCTTTGGGTCTTCTTATATATAATATATTGGCCTTCCATGGAATAAAGAGAATATGGATGAATAGCAGGCACGATTTGTTGAGGGTGCAGTGTTTGTTTGCTATTATGTTCCAAGAGAGAAAATAACTTTTTTTTTTTTTTTACTTAACATTTCTGCTAGATTTTTACCTCTTAGTGAAGTTCCCAATATGCAGTAGAAATTCAGTAAATGTTTTGGAAGTAACTTATCTTGGAAACATCTGAGGACAGAGAAACACAATTCCTATTTGGTTTTTCAACTTGACCCCCAGCTCTCAGCATTGGCTTGTAGATCTCAATTCCCCTAAAATGTTATAAACTTAAATTTGACTATACTGAAATTGCCTTTAAGGGGAAAATTCTATGATTAAATTTATTGTTAAAATCTCAAATGGAAGATTATTCTCAAAATTTTGTTGTTGTTCTGAGGTTTTTTTAATAGTTCCCTCCAAAAGATGTGAAGATATGCACCATGTGATCTGCATTAGTAGGTAACTTAATAGCAGTTTTGGGGGGAACCTTTTTGGTTGCGACTCTTATTACTTCATTGCTGGTACCTTCCTGACTTTATGAAGTAGTGGGAGGTGAGAAAGAGCAATTGGATGTGTATGATAAGACATGCTGTGTTTAAACCAATTTCTATATCAAACTACCTTTGGAGACTTTTCATACAATAATAAAGGAAGTACTGTAGAAATAGTTAATTTTTTTTCCCCATAGTGAATCTTCCTCGTGAGGGAGGGAAATGCTACTAAAAAAGAACAGCATACTGAAAAATGATTCAAACAAATGTGCTATTCGAAACATGCAATTAAAATAAATTAAAGTGGTGAGTAAAGATGTGATGCTTTATTTCTTACAATTCATCTATGAACATCCATACTTTGGGACTCATAAAAAGGATAAATGAGTTTTCTTTTTATTTTATTAAATCTGTAAGTCATTGGAAAATACACAGACCCACACTTCTTTGCCCGAATCCCTTTCATCTCTGAGAGAGGCTAAAAGTAATGGCTCAAAAATATTCCCCATCTTGTCAGCGTCATATAAAGCTATTGATTGCTTGTTTCCAACAAATGGTGATGAGCCAACTCTGAAGCACTCCATGTCCACACCCCTCCCCTTACTAGAGCTCCATTCTAGCTGCTTTTGTGTTTTCAATCATTAGTTTGTAATCTTAATACCATGCATTTAGCTCTCAACAAGGTATATAAGGTTTTTTTTTTTTTTGAGGAAGAAAAATAAACATTTTATGTGTTGAAATCATGTTTAATAATTTAGAATCACACATGGGTTTCTGTTCTTAGAGACTGCAACCAAATTCCTTATCAGTAGATTTGATTATTGAAAGCACAGGATAAAAGTTAAGTTGCAATGTATAAAAATGCTGATGAAGAACAGTGGAATGCTGTGTGGCACAGCTTTGATCTACACATGAACTTGGGTGGCCTGTTTTCGGTCATTACTCAGAATTATTGATACCCTTAGATCAATGAAATGTTTTCCTTTCAGCTTGTTTCAGTTTGTACTTCTTTCAAAGAATGAAGTTTTACTGGTTGTGCCTTTGTTTGACCTCCTTAAAACCTATTAGTTCAAAATCCACGTGAGAAGATTTTATTGCATTTTGATATTTTAGATAAATAAAAATATCTGCTTGGAAGGATGGCCTTTCCTTTCAGTGCAGTGGTATTGCCCCTTTTTATTAGATTCTTCTATAGTCCTGGTTTTTAAAATAAGAATTTTCCTTGATCCTGCAACTGTCTTTCCTGATTTTGTTGACCATTTGACATTAGAGTTATTCAGGTAAGGACATCTCTTTTCTTCTTCCTTCCGTTCCCTCCTTCCCTCCTTCCCTCCCTTCCTTCATCCTCCTTCTCTTCCTTTATCTCTTATATGACCAAGTTGTTAAGTGACAATTAAAACCCACATCATTTCACCTCGATGTCATTTTTGAGTATATCCTCCCCCTTACTCTTCATGTGCAATCAATCATCAAATTGTATTGATAGCTTTCCTATGGTATCTCATCAGTCTGTTTCTCCTATTCCAATTGTTGCTACCATAATTAAACACTTGTAATAATCACTGATTTTCATTGCCTCCAATCTTGGCTGTCTATAATCCAAAGCATTCTTTACTTCTAAGCTTCAAAGGTTCAGCTGCAGAAATTGAATGTAAAATGATACAATTTTCTGGGAAGAAAGTACACATATTTTGATCTAATTTTCAGAGGGAATCTATGACTTAAAAAAATGAAGAAAAGTTAAGGATTCCTGTGATAAACTGTCTTCTGGTGTACAAGTTTTTAATGTTATTCTATACAAGTCTATATGAATGTCCAGAGTGGACAGTTCATTTGTGCAAAATGATATTTTTATGCTAGGTCAGTTATATACTACAGTTACCACTCTTAGATATATTTTGACTTTTATATTTTAACAGTTATTTTCTTTAAAATTTCTGTTGTTTGTCTATCCAAAATCTTTAGTGAAACCAACTGCCAATCATTAGGGCACTGGTTGAATCAATAATGCTATATCTACTCAATGGAAGACTACATAACCATATAAAGCAAATCTACCTGGCTTAACATAGAAAAATGGCCAAGATGGGAACTAAATAAAAAAGCAAACTGTAGAAGAGATTTAGAGTAGATAAATAATTTTGTTGAGGAAATAAGTATATGTATAATGTTAAAAATAAAATTCAGCTGAGTAAATTTTTAAAAATCTTATTGGTGTTATTTGATTACTCAAGAATTGGCAGGATCCCATCTAATAGAACAGAGTTCTGAGGAGCTGTACAAAATGAGGTACTTTCATGGGCAAATGGGAACAAGGACGATGGAGTTACACAAGCAAAAAGCGGATTGGCTGTAGCAAGGTAACTTTCCTTAGGAGACAGCAGAGGTCCATCAGGCAAATTATTTTACTAGTACTGACCAGATAGGTACTGCTGGGTTTAAGAATTTATCTGCCCCCCCACCCCGTCGGTGTTCCCTCTCTCACTGTGGCTCTCTGTCAAATAAATAAAATCTTAAAAAAAATTATTTCTAAAAGGAGACAAAACTGTAAAGTCTCAGTTTCGTGACTTGGGCTTAGCAGAAGCAGCTCCATTTTGGGCCTTTTGTCTTGTTTTTAACAACACATGCATACATGTCTTTGTATACCAAATGTCTAGAAGGTTGTACCTCAAATTTTTAGTTTCCCTTTAGAAGTGAATGTAAAAAAGAGGGGAGCTTGGGTGTTAAGTTAAACTTATGCCTTTGGCTCGGGCAATGATCTCGGGGTTCCGAGTGTCGAGCTCCCTGCTCAGTGGGGCTTCTGCTTCTCCCTCTCCCTCTGCCCCTCCTGCCTTCTCATGTGCACTCTTCTTTCTCTCAAATAAATAAAATCTTTTTAAAAAATGTAAAAAAATATGCATTTAATTACTGATTGAAATTTTCATTAGGAGTATACATCACTTCTACATGCAAAATTGAAATTTTAAAAGTGATATCTACAAGTAACCTATACAAACAAGTGTAAAATTAATATTCAAGATTGCTTCTTGCAGTTGACCCCTGCCAATATTCTACCATTATTGCTCAGTTTGTTAGGGTGAGCATGAGGTAAAATTACCTTCAAGGTTATTTGCAACTTGCTCTTCTGGTTTACTCACTCTGTTTTGACCAATGTTTGCTCTCGCCTTTCCTGAATGTGCCTCATGTGAACTTGGGGTGATGTCTCTGAACACCTTCACGTGCAGGGATGAGTCTGGCTTTCTTTAAACACTGGAATATGTCCTCTATATTCCATTATGTTTTATATGTCCAATAATTCTACCTTTCAATATTGACAGTGGAGTTTTCTGACCTTCAGAGATTGTGTGTCATATAGTTACAGTTTTCGCAACCTCTAATATTACATAATTTATTTAGATTGCCCTGTATTTTCATTAATGTTTTAATGAGGATAGCTTTGTATAATTAAGTATGAACAGTGAAACCACTGATAGGACAAAACAGTTTTGTATTTACTTTAATGAGGATTAGAAAAAAAACGTTTAAATATTTCACATACTAAGAGTAGTAAGTGTTTTCTGATCTAATAATGCATTAATCATTCTGATAATTCAAATGTGTGGAGTTTTTCCTAACACCAGGAAATTCTCTGACACCAACTGGGAGTCCTGTAATTCACGTCAGTTCTGACATTTTGTACTTGGAAATAGCATGGTGTCCCATAGGTTAAGGGCTCAGTGCTACAAGACCTCCCACCCCCCATTCAGGTGCCAAACTCACGACCAGGTTGTTACCTATGCTTCTGACCAATTGGCTATGTAGATCAGAGGTTATGAAGATACTTCCTTGTATTCAGTTTGCTAGAGAGGCTCACAGAACTCAAGAAAACATTTCCTTACTGGATCACCAGTTTATTATAAAAGGGTAATTGAGGAATAACCAGAAAGTGTATACTGGGTAAGGTAAGGGGAGGAGCAAGGAGCTTCCATGCTCTCTGAGCACACAATTCTATCTGAATTTCCATGTGTTTATGAATCAGGGAGCCCCCTGACCCCTGTTATTTGGAGTTTTTATGGAAGCTACATTGCATGGCATTATTGATTAAATTATTACTCACTGAGGATTGATTCAGCCTTCAGCCCCTCTTGTACTTCCTGGAGGTCAAGGTAGGTGGGACTGAAAGTTTTAACCCTCTAACCTCCCAATGAATAGCCCTGGGGAGATAGTCTAACAACTTGGGTGGTAGTGGCTCCTAGGGTTACACATTCCTGTGTCCCTAAAAATCCTTAGTCCTTAGTAAACTCACAAAGTGCTTGGAAGGAGTGGATTTCCTATAGAAATCAGGGAAGGGCTGAATTTGAGAGGTTCTACTGGTAACAAGCTCCCATCTTTAGGTACTTTCCAAAAGTCATCTTATTACCATAAACTCAGGTGAGGTTGAATAAGAGCTTGTTAGACAATCAAGACACCTTTGTTGCTTTAATACTTAGAAAATACCAAGGGTTTTAGGAGCTCTATGTCAGAAACTGGGACAAAGACCAAATATATATTTCTTATTATAAATCACAGTATCACACATACCCTTTTGCACAGATGAGCTGTCCACTTTGGACACTCATATAACTATGTATAAAATAACTTTAACCGTCTTTTTAAAAAAATCTCCTCCTTTATCCTGTATTAGTTCATAAGAGCTGAAGGCCAATGGCACATTAAAAAAAAAAATGCTTCATATACGTCTACAGACAACTTTTCAACACCTTATTTAATCTGCCTCAGTTCTTCATAGGTCATAATAGTACTTCCTACCAGATAAAATTGTTAATGGGAATATATAAGATAATGATATTTAAAACAAGTTTAGAATAGTGCTTCATGTATATTACTGTTATTTGATTTAATCTGTACTGGGGACTCATCTTGAGAGTTTAGTGAAATTTAAATAGAGTGCCTGGCACTCAGTAAGTATTCAGGTATTTTAGAGATGGTGGTGATGATGATGTGATGGTGATGATTACTACTTAATCTAGAAAGGCAGTGTTGAATGTTTGGACAAGTAAGCATGACTCAGAGGTGGAACCTAACCCACTTTTGCTTGTCAAACCATAAACCCTTGGGTGGAGCTGTGCCACCCCTAAGAAAAAGGAACTAATTTTATTTTTCAATCTGTGCAGTGGCTCTTGTACTTTTGTCTACCTAAAGAAAACCTTGCCATTAAATTTACAAGAAATTGGCATCAAAGTTAGTGATGACCTTAGAAACACAGTATTTGTAGTCCATGCAAACATGTTTGAAGAATTACTTAGGGAAATATTTCCCCCCACCCTTTAAATTCTACCCTGCCAAATTTCACAAAGGTTTCTAGGCATCTTTTATGCTCCTGTATCTCAGGGATGGTTTGTATTTTGGGACTAACTGCAGAATTTTCCTGTAAGAAATTTTCCCCTGAGTTTCCCCTGAGTTTAGCCTGAGTTTCCTAAGTGTCTGTGTTGAGAACTGGAGTGTTGGAGGGTGCACATGAGGAAATAATGGATTTTGAAGGAAACAGAGAATTTGGAAGTGGACTTCTAGAGGTGACCAGTCTCAGCATACATTCCCAGGTGCCTACATGACATAAATAGCTGCTAGATTACAGACTTGGAAATTTCCATCAGCCTACCAGGCTTTTGAGGCTAAGACTTGACTATAATTCAATTAAATGAAATTAAATGATTAAATGAGAATAAAATCATTGATAATTCTTGCTTATACTGTAAAACTAGATTCACAAGGTTTAACCAGAGAAATTGGGTCCTTTTTAAAGGCTAAGTTTGTCCCTTTGAAAATGGAATATGAACCTAATAATCTGGAAGGATGGTTTAATAGTTAATAATCTCAGGCTCCCAGATACATTATTCATCTTATAGCCACTCTTTGGAGGAAATGCAAGTGGCTTTTTACTAATCTTCATTCAGGAATGAGCCTTAAAAAGTTCTGGAAATATAAACAGTATGAGCTCCACTGAGAAAAATGCTGAGGAAACACACACTAAATAGTGAACTAGAAGTAATCTAGAAAAAAGTAGATTGTGCTCAATTTGAACTGAAAATTCTAAACCTAGTGATGGACAGTAGAACTGCAAATGAAACATCATCTGGTCACTATAGACTTCCTAATGAAGCATAAACCTTAGCTTTGTTGCAAGGATGAAAGTAAAAATATTCTCCCTTAATGGGAGCAGCAATCACCTCTTCCAAGTATAAAATCACTGGTGATAAAATCACCTCATCATCCTTATGGAGGTGAGGATCATTTACAGAAACCTAAAGTTACCCCTGACAAACGGGCTCTTTGTTGATTTCATTAAGTGTCAGATTTGGCTCACTCAGATTGCCTCTGGGTACACACATTTCATTTCCATGAGTATTCTGGGAGGATAGTTCATGTCATTTGCCAATGTCCGGGCCAAAATCCACATAATAAAATGCAACCACCATGGAACATGGGCTGAAAAACATCCATCTAGTCTTTAATGAGTAACATTAGCATGCTCTTAAAAACACTAATAACAAGTTTAATTACTGTTCATTTTAGTATGGATGGCAGCTATCCAAAACCCAAATTCTTACTTTATTCATTTTAGTAAAAGCATAAAATAAAACATTTCAAAAAAAGATTGCAATTGCAAGTTATTTCGAGAAGTTAGACTTATATTAACCTGACATTAGCTCAGAAAATAAACACCTTTTACTTTTTTTTCCAGATTATAATTTTTTAGATAACCCTTCCTCTCCTACTCTGACTTTTAATCTTATATTGTCTTTGAATTAATTTCAGTTTTTTACTTTAGAAATGATTAAATATTCTGGACCCAGTTCCAGTACGTGTGTATTGGCTTGGGGTGGGCAGTTCCCAAATCACAAAGCAATTCTCAAATGTCAGCTAAATTCAACTCAACTCTAACACTATCTACCTGGAAATAGTGTCCAGTCCCCCAGGTTGAGTTCAGGAGTGCCCCTAGCCCCCACCTCAGACACCAATAGCAGGTCTATGTTGAGTCCATATTGTCACCTGTGCTTCTGACCAACCAGCTATGCATTGTAGGTTCCTAGGACCCCCTGCTTGGATTCAATTAATTTGTTAGAGTGGCTCAGAGAAGTAAGAGAAACATAGATCATGGATTGTTATAAAATGATATAATTCAAGAACAGCCAGATGGGAGATTTGTATAGGGCACCACAGGGTGAAAGGGCAGGGATTTTTCATGCCCTCTTCAAGTATGCCACTCTCCCCAAATTTCCATGTGTTCACCAATCCAGAAGTTCTCCAAAGCCTACCCTTTGGGTTTTAATGGATGCTTCATTGCATAAACATGATTGATTAAATAGTTGGCCATTGATGATTGATTCAACCTCAAGCCAATTTCCCCTCTCTAGGGATTGGGGATGGGATTGAATATTCCAACCCTTTAATCACTTGGTTGGTTCCACTGCAACCAGCCCCCATCCTTAGGTACATTCCCAAAGGTACCTCATTAATATTACAAAGACACATTTATCACTTCTAACACTTAGGAAATTCCAAGCTTTTGGGGAGTTGTGACCCAGCCAGAGAATGAAATATATATGTTAAATATATTTTGGTTATCTAAATAACCAAATATGTATTTTTCTTACAAACTACAGTATTGCAGTGATGTTATACCTTTTGGTGTTTGATCCCAAAAGATATAATATGGTTTAAAAATAATTTGTAGCTTTCTGGAAGTTACTGAGATACAGAAAAAATGCTTGATCTAAAAAGTGATAGTGCTAAGTTTTAAGCTTTTGCAATAATCTATTTTGACTGTCTTCCCATACATCTTATCTTTCTAGCCTTTACAGTAAAATCTCTGCTCCCCAGTTCTGCAGATCACATACACTTATTATTTGTGACTTGGATTTGGAATTTGAGTTCTGTTTTTCTGGTGCAGATCCTGGCAGAGGTGGCTCATTTGGTCCTGGAATTAACAACTGTGGTGAGGTTTCTTGATTTGAGGAGCTGCTTCCTAACTGTTTCAGGGTCTTCCCTGTGGTGGCAGCCTGGAATGGCCAGAACCTCATTCTATAGTCGATTGCTTCATCTCCATATGATTATAAACTTTTTCTTCTTAAGGTAGAAAAGAAAGATGCTATTCTCTATAGGTGAACCCTGAATAAAACAGTGTTCTTGCTTAGTTCGTATATTGCCATCATTTTGGTGATTAAATGGGATCATTAATTAATTACTGGAATTAAATGGAATACTTTCATATAGATTGCATAGCCAAATACCTGGCACACAGTAGGTAATAAATGTTCACTTTTCTTCTGTCCTGCCCATGATGCCTAGGTAAGTTAGGTGTGAGCCTGCTTGTTAGAAAAATTAAATCACCTCACTACACTTTTTAATTATGTGATGACTATGGATGGCTCAATACAGAAAGATGTAGAGACAGTGTGTTATAATGGTAGGAGCAGAGAAAAGTAAACAATAATTAGAGGCAAATGATCTAGGCTCAACTGTCAGAACTACTTATCATTTGGCCATGGGCATGGTTTTCTAAAATGTATTTCTTTGATCAATAATGGGAGTTGGACTGGGTCATCTCTGATGTTCCCCAAATCTTTGTAATTCTGAGACTCATATTCTAGTTTCTTTTGCTTCTAATTATTTTTAAAGAATTTATTTATTTTTAAGAAAGATAAAGAGAGAAAGCATGTCAGCAAACAAGCTCTGGGGGTAGAGATAGGGGCAGAGGGAGGAGAAGACTCCCTGCTGAGCTGTGAGCCTGATGTGGGACTTGACCCCAGGACTCTGGGGTCATGACCTGAGCTGAAGGCATATGCTTAACCAGCTGAGCCACCCAGGTGCCCTGCTTTTAATTTTTCAATAATGACTTGAAATACCAGGAATATTTACTTCTTTAGATGATTCATTGTTTTAGGGGTATGATAAAAACAATGAAGATATTTTCTTTCCTTTTTTTTAATTAACATATAATATATTGTTTGCTTCAGGAGTATAGGTCTGTGAATTATCAATCTTACACAATTCACAGCACTCACCATAGCACATACGCTCCCCAATCTCCATAACCGAGGCACCCTATCCCTCCCTGCCCGCCCTAACCCCCAGCAACCCTCACTTTGTTTCCTGAAATTAAGAGTCTCTTATGGTTTGTCTCCCTCCCTGGTCCCATCTTGTTTTATTTTTTTCCTTTTTTTCCCTCCCAGCCCCCCATGACCCCATGCCCCGCCTCTCAAATTCCTCATATAGGAGAGGTCATATGATAATTGTCTTTCTCTGATTGACCTATTTCACTTAGCATAATACGCTCTAGTTCTAGTTTGCAACATTGTTGCAAATTCCAAGATTTTGGTTTTTTTGTTGGCTGTGTGGTATTACATTGTATGTATATACCACATTTTCTTTATCCATTCATCTGTTGATGGACATCTAGGTTCTTTCCATAGTTTGGCTATTGTGGACATTGTTGCTTTAAACATTAGGGTGCACATGCCCCTTTGGATCACTACATTTGTATCTTTAGGGTAAATACCCAGTAGTGCTTGCTTGCTAGGTCTTGGGTAGCTCTATTTTCAACTTTCTGAGGAACCTCCATACTGTTTTCCAGATTGGTTGTACCAGCTTACATTCCCACCAACAGTGTAGGAGGGTTTCCCTTTCTCTGCATTCTTGCCAATGTCTGTCGTTTCCTGACTTGTTAATTTTAGCCATTCTGACTGGTGCAAGGTGGTATCTCATTGTGGTTTTGATTTGTATTTCCCAGATACTGAGGGATATTGAACACTTTTTCATGTGTCTGTTGGTCATTTGGATGTCTTCTTTGCAGAAATGTCTGTTCATGTCTTCTGCCCATTTCTTGATTGGATTATTTGTTCTTTGGGTGTTGAGTTTGATCAGCTTTTTATAGATTCTGGATACTAGCCTTTTATCTGATATGTCATTTGCAAATTAAAGATATTTTCTTTTTAAAGACTTGCCTGATGCTTGCAGTCATAAAAGGCAAATGAAGCAATTCAAGGAAGAAAACAAAACGAAGGTGAGAATGGTGTGTGTTTTGGGGGGTAATAGAAAAAGTCCTGTTAGCTTAGTTTGTCAGATCAGTGGGGTTTTTCATGGAGGAGTCTGGTTATTGTTCTAAAATGTGAACCTTGAGGCTTATTTTGTATTGTTTTTGGATTTTTTAAATTTTTATTTATTTATTTTTTTACAATTGGAAACATTGATTGGAATGTTACAAGTTAGAAAATTTAGAGACGATATCTGAAGGACTGAAAAATACAGAAGATAATAGAGTCTTTTAAACATATAGGAAGTAAATACAATCTCTGGAAGAAAAAAGCAGGTTTCACTACAATGCAGTGGAAAAGGATATTTAACTGAACTTATTATAAATGCACCTAACTAAAAGGGAAGAAAAAAAATCATTGGAGGAAAGGAGGCTATCTCCTGGTCTTACTTTAGGGTCTTGGTGGATGTCAGGAAAGATGCAGAGTGTTACGTATAATATTCTTTCTCTTTCCAAGATGCTTTAAAAATCTATAAGAAAATCAAGACTGCCTTTAGCTATGAAAATTGAGTTTTAAAAAAATGAGTTCAGATGTAGATCGACATTACTAACTATATACTTTTCTTTCAGCACATATTATTGCAGTACCAGTGTTTGAATCTGGCCCATCGGTTCCAACAAGGAAGATTATATCAGGGAACTAATGGTTTTGTTATATGGTTTTGATATATGGACTTTGATTGGAACGGGACAATTAGGCATAAAGGTCAATATTTTTCAGCCTCTCTGAGTCTGTTTTTCTCTGTTCATCCAATTTCCCATTCCAAACTGTGGAACTTGTCTACTTACTCTGGTTTTCTGCATTTTCATTATCCAGCTTGTCTATTTGCATATTTTACTTTCTCTAGGTTATCTTTCCTTTCTAGAGTCCCTTTCCCCCTGCTAACTTATGTTTATCTCATTTGTTAAAATGAGAACTCTTGCCTTTTCTTGGGGAAAGGAAAGCATTTTCCTCTTCTCTCCTCAGACTTGGGAATATATGACTCTAATATGATTGAGAAAATGGAAACCTGGGCTGTAGAGTGTTTACCACTAATTCATAGTCTCATTTTTGTGTTTTATCTGCTTCTCAGTAGTTTCAGTTTGGAGGGAAACAAAGAAATCTAGATTTTTAATTCCAAGCTATTTCAATAGACTGAAAGCATTAAAATTTCCCTTTTGATGTCTGTGTATAGTCTGTATATATTGATTTGGTTCAAGATTGGTAGGGCAGTGGTTCTCATCTGCGAGTGATTTTGATAGGGGATACATGACAATGTCTTAAAACATTTTTGATTGTCAGGACTAGAGAAGGAGGTCTACTGGCTTTTAGTTGGTAAAGTCCAGGGATACCACTAAGCATTATATGATCTATAGGATATCAACCCACATTAAACAAACAAATCAACAACAGCAAAAAACTGGTCTTAAGTGTCGGTAGTGCAGAGGTTGAAAAATCCTGTCATAGGAGAAATGAAGAGTTTGAAGTTAATTATTGCCTTTAACTTAACCTCTCTTTGGTTACCTTTTCTAACTACTCTCTCACTTACATCCTTCTAGATTACCATGACTAGATATGATTGGCAAAGACTTTTTTTCTTTTGTTTTTTATTATTTTTGTCCAGTATAGTTAACATAGAGTATTATATTAGTTTCAAATATACAGTATAGTGGTTAAAAAATTCTATACATTTACTCAGTGCTCATCATGGTAAGGGTAATTTTAATCTCCAGGGGCTTCTTTAAAATACTTTTTAAAAATAATATCCTGAAATAGTCATTTTAAGGACTATAATGAACTCTTAATCTTAATGGACTTTTAATCCCCTTCACCCGTTTCACCTATATCCCTACCACCCTCCCCTCTGGTAACCATCAGTTTTTTCTCTGTAGTTAAGAGTCTGTTTTTTGCTTTGCTTGTTTTCTTCCTTGTTAATTTGTTTTCTTTCTTAATTTCCACATGTGAGAGAAATTATATGATATTTGTCTTTCTCTGACTTATTTCACATAGCATTATTCTCTCTAATTCCACCCATGTTGTTGAAAAAAGCAAGATATTCTTTTTTTATGACTCAGTAGTATTAAATTTTATATGTATACTACCTCTTTATTCCTCTTTTGGAGTACAGTTGAGCTACTTCTATAATTAGGCTATTGTAAATAATTCTGCAATATACATAGAGGTGCATATATCCTTTTGAATTACTGTTTTCATGGAATTACTCAATCATATGGTAATTCTAGTTTTAATTTTTTGAGGAACTGCCATGCTGTTTTCCACAGTGGCTGCACCAGTTTGCATTTCTACCATCAATTCATGAGGGTTCCTTTTTTTCCATATCCTTGCCAACACTTCTGCTTTGATATTAGGCATGTTTACAAATATCAAGTGATATCCCATTGTGGGTTTGATTTACATTTCCCTGATGATGAGTGATGTTGTGCATCTTTTCATGTGTTTGTTGGTCATCTGTATGTCTTCTCCAACAGAGTTTGGAGAAATATCTGTTCATGTAGTTTGTCCATTTTTTAAATTAGATTATTTGGTTTTTTGGTTTTGAGTTGTATAAATTCTTCGTATATTTTAGGTAATAACCTTTTATTGACTACGTCGCTTGCAAATATCTTCTTTTGTACAGGAGGTTGTCTTTTAGTTTTGTGGATTATGTCCTTTGTTGTATAGACATTTTTTATTTTGATGTAGTCCCAATAGTTTGTTTTTGTTTTTGTTTTCCTTGTCTCAGGAGACATTTTTTAAAAATGTTGCTATGGCCAATGTCAGAGAAAATACTGCCTGTGTTCTCTTGTAGGGTTTTTATTGTTTCAGGTCTCACATTTAGATCCTTAATCCATTTTGACTTTATTTTTTTTGAATGGTGTAAGAAAGTGGTCCAGGTTCGTTCTTATGCATGTATCTGTCTAATTTTCCCAACACCATTTGTTGAAGAGACTGTCTTTTTCCCTTTGTATGTTCTTGCCTCCTTTGTCAAAGATTAATTGACCATATAAACATGGTTTTATTTCTGGGCCCTTTATTATCTTCCATTGATCTATGTGTCTGTTTTTGTGCCAGCACCATCCTATTTTGATTACTGTGGGTTTGTAATACATCCCAAAACCTGTAATTGTGGTACCTCCAGTTTGGCTTTTCTTTTTCACTGTTGTTCTGACTATTTGGGGTTTTATATGGTTGCATGCAAATTTTAGGATTATTTGTTGTAGTTGGTGAAAAATGCTGTTGGTATTTTAAATCTAGAGATTGCTTTGGGTAGTGCCTATACTATTAACTAACAATATTTTTTCTTCAATCCATAAACATGAATATCTTTGGTTTGTTTGTGCCATCTTCAATTTCTCTCATCAGTGAATTAGGTTTTCAGAATATAGGTCTTTCACCTCTTTGGTTAAGTTTATTCCTAGGTATTTTATTACTTTTGGTGCAGTTGTAAATGAGATTGTTTTCTTAATTTCTCTTTCTGCTGTTTCATTGTTAGTGTATAGAAATGCACTAGATTCTGTATATTGATTTTGTATCTTGTGACCTTTTTGAATTAATTTATCATTTCTAGAAACTTTTTTGGAGAAATCTTTAGGGCTCTTATATATAACACCATGTCTTCTGCAAATATTGAAACTTTTACTTCTTCCTTACCAATTTGGATACCTTTTATTTATTTATTTATTTTTCTGCTATGGTCTAGGACTTCTCTACTATGTTGAGAGCTGACATTCTTGTCTTGTTCCTGACCTTAGGGAAAAAGCTCTTTTTTCCCTATTGAGTTTAATATTAGCTGTGGGTTTTTCATATATGGCCCTTATTAAGTTGAGGTATGTTCCCTCTAAACCTTTGTTGAGAGTATTATCATGAACAAATGTTGAACTTGAAAATACTTTTTCTGTGTCTTTTGAAATGATCATATGGCTTTTATCCTTTCTCTTATTTATGTAATGTATCATGTTGGTTGACTTATAAATATTGAAACTCCTCTACATTCTGGGAATAAATCCCACTTGATTGTGTGAGTGATTTTTTAAAAATGTATTGTTGGGTTTGTTTTGCTACTATTTTGTTGAGGACTTTTGCACCTGTGTTTATCAGAGATATTGGCCTGTAGTTCTCTTTTTTTGTAGTGTATCTGGGTTTGGTATCAGGGTGATACTGTCCTCATAGAATGAGTTTAGAAGCTTTCTTTCCTTTTCTGTTTTTTAGAATAGGTTGAGAAGAATAGGAATTAATTGTTCTTTAAATGTTTGGATAATTAACTTGTGAAGCTATCTGTTCCTGAACTTACGTTTGTTGGGAGTTTCTAGAATACCAATTCAGTTTCACTGCTGATAATAAGTATATTCAAATTTTTCTGTTTCTTCCTGATTCCATTTTGGGAGGTTAGATGTTTCTGGAAACTTATCCATTAATTCTAGGCTGTCTGATTTGTTGCCATATAGTTTTCCATAATACTCTGTTATAATCCTTTATATTTCTGTGGTGTCAGTTGTTATTTCTTCTTTTTCATTTCTGATATTTTTTAGTTCTTTTTCTCTCTCTCTTTTATGAGTCTGGCTAGAGGTTTATCAGTTTTGTTGATTTTTTTTTTCAAAGAACCAGCTCCTGGTTTTATTTTCTGTTCTATTTAGCTTCTATTTCATTTATTTCTCCTCTAATCTGTTATTTTCTTCCTTCTTCTGGTTTTGGATTTTGTTTGTTCTTTTTCCAGCTTCTTTATGTATAAGTTTAGGCTGTTTATTTGAGATTTTTCTTGCTTCCGAGGTAGACCTTTATAAACTTTCATCTTAAAACAGCTTTTGCCCCATCCCAAGGATTTTGGATCTTTGTATTTTCATTCTCATTTTTTCCCATGTATTTTTTTTTATTTCCTCTTTAATTTCTTGGTTGTCACAATAATTATTCAATAGCATGTTGTTTGGCCTCCATGTATTTGTGTTCTTTCCAGATTTTTTCTTGTGGTTGATTTCTAGTTTCATAGTGTTGTGGTTGAAGAAGATACATTGTATGACTTTGATCTTTTTAAATTTGTTTAGACTTATATTGTGGCCTAATATGTGACTTATTCTGGAGAATATTTTGTGTGCACTTGAAATGAATGTGTGTTCTGCTGTTTTAGCATGTAATATTCTGAATATATCTCTTAACTCCATCTGGTCCAATATGTTGTTTAATGGTGCTGTGTTTTTGTTTTGTTTTATTTTATGTTTGGATGATCTGTCTGTTGATTTAAGTGGGGTGTTAAGGCCTCCTAATAATTTCTCACTATGAATTAATTCCTTTATATTTGTTATTAGCTGATTTATGTACTTGGGTACATAAGCATTTATAAATATTATATCTTATTGTTGGATTGTTTCATTTATGATTATATCATGTCCTTCTTTGTCTCCGGTTATAGTCTTTGTTTTATTGTCTGTTTTATCCAGGTGTCAGTCAATTAAGTGTTTGACTTTTGATTTCGTCTGGAGTCATGATCTCAGGGTCGTGGGAAAAAGACCTGCTTTGGGCTATGCACACAGAAAGGAGTCTGCTTGCGATTCTCTCCCTTTCCCACTGTCCCTTGTCCCATGTGCGCTCTCTGAATCTCTTTCCCTGTTTCTAAAATAAATAAATAAGTCTTTAAAGTCTGTTTTGAGATATTCATTTACAAATGAATGGATAAGGAAGATGTGGGTATATATACTATGGAATATTACTCATCCATCAAAAAATGAAATCTTACCATTTACAATGATGTGGATGGAACTAGAGGGTATTATGCTAAGTGAAATAAGTCAATTAGAGAAAGACAATGATCATTGATTTGATATGATATGAAATCATATGATTTCAGTCATATATGGAGTTTAAGAAACAAAACAGAGGCTTGTAGGGGAAGGGAGAGAAAAATAAAACAAAATGAATTCAGAGAGGGAGACAAACCACAAGAGACTCTTAACTATGGAAAACAAACAGGGTTGCTGGAGGGGAGGGGAGGGGGAGTTAGGGGGATGGGATAACTGGGTGGTAGGCATTAGGAGGGTATGTGATGTAATGAGCCCTGGGTATTATATGCAACTGGTGAATGACTGAACTCTACCTCTGAAGCTAATAATACACTATATGTTAATTAATTGAATTTAAATAAAATAAAATTAAACAAACATGAAACCAAAAAAATAAAGTCTATTTTGTCCAATATAAATTTTGTTACCCTGGCTTTCTTTTCACTTTGATTTGCATGGTAAATGCTTTTGCCTCCCTTTACTTTCAATCTACATGTGTTTTTAGAGAAACTATTCTCTTATAGGAAGCACATGGATGGGTTTTGCTTTTTTAATCCATTCCTTTACCCTATGTCTTTTGACTGCAGTTTTTAGTCTATTTACATTTATCTATGTAATTTGTGGTTATTACATTTGTATATAATATCTTCTGCATATAGCAGTCTGTATTAAGTTGGTGATCATTAAGGTTTGAACCCATTCTTTACTTCTCTCCCTTCCCACCCTCACACACATTTTAGGTATATATTTTCATACTTAATATCCTTTATTCTGTTAATCCCTTGACTGATTTTTGTAGGTATACTTAATTATACTGATTTTGTGCTTAATACCTTTCTTACTCCTATTTATGATCTTTCCTTTCCATTCAAAGTCCTCTTTAACATTTCTTGTAGGGCTGGCTTAGTGGGGATGAATTCTTTTAACTTGTGTTTTTCTGGGAAATTACTTATTTCTTCTTCTGAATGATAGCCCTACTAGATAAAGTATTCTTGACTACAGGTTTTTTTGTTTGAGCACTTTGAATATATCATGCCCCTGCCATCTGGCCTACAAAATTTCTGATGAAAAAACAACTGATAGCCTTATGGGGTTTCCTTTGTATGTAACTATTTTTTTTCTCCTGCTGCTTTTAAAGTTCTTTCATTATTGCTTTTTGACATTTTAATTAGTATGTGTCTTGGTTGGGACCTCCTTGGGTTGATTTTGGGGGGGGCTCTCTGTACTTGCTGGATTAGGATTTCTGTTTCCTTCCCCAGATTCAGGAAGTTTTCAGCTATTATTTCTTCAAATAAACTTTCTGTCCCCTTTTCTCTTCTCTTTCTGGGATCCCTATTATGCAAATGTTATTAGTCTTGATGGAGTCACTGAGTTCCCTAAGTCTGTTTTCATTTTTATTACATTTTCTCTCTCTTGTGAATTTGATTGCTTTCCATTATTCTGTCCTCCTGGTCCCTGACATGTTCTTCTGCTTCCTCTAGTCTACTATTTATTACATCTAGGCTATTATTAATTTCAGTTAGTGAGTTCTTCATCTCTGATTGGGTCTTCTTTATGTTTTCTATCTCTCTTTTAAGGGTCTTACTGAGGTCCTCCGCTCTTTTCTCAAGTCCAAGAGTGTCTTTATGATCATTTCTTTAAATTGTCTATCATGTATTACGTACCTCAGTTTCATTTAGGTCTCTTGTTATGCTTTTGTCTTGTTCTTTCATTTGGGACATATTCCTTCTTTGTTCCTGGAGAAGCCTGCCAAGGATCATTGCCCTTTAGCACATGCTCTTGATTAGTAAACTTTCCCTCCTGTTTGCAAACTGCTGCTTCTGTGTTGTATCTATGTGTTTGTTGTGCTATCTCCTTAAGGGTGGGGGCTCAGTTTTCTTTCACCCTCCTGGTTCTACCAGAGCCCAGTCACTGATTTTTAAAGTTCCAGGTGTTCAACCCTGCTGATTGTAAAAACTCTTGATATTTGGCCACTCTGTTTCTCAAAGCCAAATGTTATGGGGATTTGTGTTTCACTTGTGGGCTCCCCAGTGTGATGGTCCTTTTTGTTTTGTTTTGTTTTTGTTTGTTTGTTTTTTTGCGCTGGTCCTCTGGTGTCTCTCTCTCCTGTTGATAGTTCTGCACTTTAATTTATCTCCCAACTGTGTCTCCACCCTCTCTACCTTTCTCAATGTGGCCTTTTCCCTACATTTAGCTTTGGAGAGACTGTTCTGCCAGTCTTCAGGTCTTTTGGGGGGTTATTTACACTGATGTGGATATTATCTAGTTGTATTCACGGGACCAGGGGAGCTAAGAGTCCTCCTACTCTGTCATCTTCCCTGGACGTCAAGACTGCTTTTGAGCTAGGCTCCACAGGGCATAGATACTTGCCAGTCTATGTATTCAAGTACTTTAGTCTAGTCCTAATAAGTATGACCCAGCAAGGTATCAGCTATGGTGTGTAAAACATAGACACATTAGCATTCATCTCTAAAAAAGAGCAAGTTTTATAAAGGGGTATGTTTAAGCAGGTATCATAAAAACATTCTTAGAAAAACAATAAAATATTACTACCTCAATATTTAATAACTTTTTATTGATGACAAAAACACAAGTAGGTCTTCTAACACATACATTTTAAGGTAATGTGATTGAAGACTATTGTTTCAGATAGATAGTTTTCATATCTGTGAGAACTCTTTGTTTTTTATTAGCTCTGAGAAGAAGGAAAAAAATTACATAATAGATTAATTTGTGGGTTTCCAGGGTACCCTGGGGGTCCATGATCCTTATTCTAGGAACGCTTGGTAAGCTTTTTTCAAGAAAAAAAGTCTCAGAACAGGAATGCAGAGTCAAGGCTGGGCAAACATCTTAGATGCTGATAATCACTAGAAGAAGAGTAGGGGAACTGTTTTCCAAAGAGTGAGAAGGTGTTTCCTACCCAGATCTTGTTAAGATTTGAACAGAACTATTTTGTGCCATTCCCTCACAACTTGCTGAATATTTGCCTACAGAATATAGTGATTAAAATGAATGATGAGCTAGAATTAAAACACTGTTCTGGTTGTTACTATATGTTGGGAAACACTTCTTGATTCTAGCCCTGGTTTCTCTTGTGATATGACCAGGCAGAGAGCAGCCATTTTCTGAGGAGATGGAAGTAATGATCATCTCACAATAAATATAAAGCTCACAGGGTATGTGGAAGAGCCGGGGATATGAATTGGGAAAGAATCACCTTAGAGTTGTTAAAAGAAAATATCTCACAATTTACTCATCTAGTAGGTTTTTATTCAGCAATTCATGAATTAGGCAGTATACAATCTAGGAGAGGGAAGTATCTCTGAGGAGATGGACAAAATAAGAGATTTTTTCAAACCAAAGTGAGCAAGATCAAGGAAGTTATACTGGGCTTCTGCTAATTGGTTAAAGCAGAGTTCCATTTCTTATAAGGAGCAAAGGGAAGTTTTGAAGACAGATTAGGGTCAGGTAACTTGCGCTCAGTAGACAAGCACTGAATAGTTGACCTAGGCCTTCCTTTTCAGGGAGAGCCCAGAAAAATAATTTAGTTATGTTTTGGTTTGCCAAAGGATAACTTAGCATGAGTGACTTCATATTGGGCCTACTTTGGTTACTTTAAAAGAGTCCTTGGTCTCTCACATAGTCTTCAGCTGTGCAAATAGATCAGTCATTTAATTTTGAACCTGAGTTTTGATACCTTCATCCTGAAAACAAACCTACTTTTCAATATTGTGACAAGACTTTTAAGCTTCCTTCACAGCTTTGCTGCTTACCAGGAAACTGGTGTTATGCTGTGAAAGCTGTTCAGTTCTAGAATATTATTGTGTCTCAATTTTCTCATTTGTAGATTGGAGAAAGTTTTTGAGAAGTAAAGGAGTTTTTGAGAAGTAAAGGAGTTAATATCTGCAAAGCACTTGTAATAGTGTCTGTCATAAATATTATCTATCATTATTAATGCATGCTGAGCTTTTAGCACAGTACTTGACACCTGGCAATCATTCAATCAATGGTAACTATTTTTGTACACTATTAGGCATTATTATTGCTAGAAACAAAGAAAAAAAAAGGATTTATGGTAAAAGGCAATGGAATAAATGAGTGTGAAGGTCTGCTATTGCCTAAACCAACATACATTTTAGGATCATGGTTAGGCTGCATGGGGAACCATCAGTCAAGCAGGAAGAATGAGGTAAAGGAAGTAACCTTTTTAGTAGACAGCTGAATGATTTAGTGAATCTGATGATACTTTGGCTGGAGATGTAACTTGTCAAAAATTGAACACTCTCCAAATACCATTTGTAAGGTAAACTTATCTTATTACTCACCTTATTACTTATTGGCAGCATAAATTTCTACTCTGAGGATATTATGTACATTTGTGGATCTCATTTCAGGGTAAAACCAAATCAGCGGAATCTTTCCATATCATTCGTTTCTAATGTAACTTCTACTACTACTACCAGCAGCAAAATAAAATTCTTTTCATGTACCTCTGACTCACAAAGTGGACAGAGAGTATTTTGAGACAGACTAAATGGTGAATTAGAGATCTAGATCTAGTACAGGTTTAGATGCCTCATACTGGCACATAACTGTTTTTTAAAGTACATCCTTATAAATAATCTCCTTGGATATGTATACCTAAATAGAATATAAGTAAGAATACAAAACTTTTATTATGTATTACAAAATAAAAAGCTGATGTTTCTCTCTCAGTATATACTTAGCCTACAGTCAGCGATTCCAACTCTCACTTGTTGGGTATGCTGGCTTCTCTTCAGATTATCAGGAAACCTAGAGTATTCCCCAGCTTTAATCTGACCCTAAAATAAGCTTCTGGGCTCTCTTGAATTAGAAACTGATAGACCTAAGGCAATAATTTGAGTTATTTTTCCCTATTTTAGTTCTAGAGCTAATTGTACCTGCAGATCTTTGGAGTTATTCTTTAAATCTTCCCTTTAATAAATCTGAATCTGCCTATCATGAATTACAGATCTTTTTACTCATCATCCTCCAGAAAAATAGAGTTTAACTACTTGCCAGGGAAGTGGGGTGGAAGTATTCTTCAATTTATTCAACTAATACTGATTGATGACTAACAGTATTAGGATCTTTTCTGTGTGTTTATGTTCAACCATAAACAGAAAGATAAGATCCCTGGTCTTGGGTAATTTAAATATTAGGGCAGGGGAGATAAGTGATAGTTAAGAAAGGAGATAATTTTAAAACTTTATTCAGCAATGTTTCCATAAAGAAGATGTAAAAATAAAATAGAAATAATTTCCTGGAGCATTATATTGCATGGGGCAAGAAGTCCTCACTGAAGAAGTTGCTTTTGAATGACAAAAAGGAAGCTAGATATTTAAAATTCTAGGGCAAGAGGGAGAGGAAAATAAAGGAAATAGCTAGTGTAAAGGTAGCAGCCAAGCTGGTGTGTTCAAAAAATAAAGGAAATTTCAGTAAATACGGACTAAGTTGACCAAGGAGGTAAATGGGAAGAATGAAGTTAGAGATCTAAGGTGGGAGTCAGGTTGTATGGGTCCTTATAGTCCATAGTTGGGATTTGCATTTCATTCTAAAGTCTAATGATATCTATTGGTATTAAGTATGGAGGGACATGATCAGATAAACAATTTTTAAAAGATTAAATTGGCTGCTTTCTGGACAATGAATTGTAGATAAGCAAGAGTGGAGGCTAGAAACTAATTTGAAGTCATCCAATAAACCAAAAATAAATAAATAAATAAATAAATAAATAAATAAATAAAATTAAATAGAAGAAGAAGAAGAGGTTATAATTTTCACACTGGGGTTGGTAGAGAGGACATTGAAAAATAATCAATTCAGGGATGTTTGGCTGGCCCAGTTTGTTGGGTGACTGACTCTTAGTTTTGACTTTGTCTTCTTCTTAGGGTCATGGAGTATGTCCCACATCAGGCTCTTGCTCAGAACAGAGTCTGCTTGGGATTCTCTCCCTCTCCTTCTGCTTCTCCCCCTTCTTGCACTCATGCACTGTCTCTCTCTCTCTCTCTCTCAAATCAGTCAATCAATCAATCTTTACAAAAATAGATCAATTCAGGATAACTTATTCAGCTATGAGGACTTGATAATGCATTGTTTTATTTTAGAGTTGGGGGAGATGGTGATTGAAAGAGAAGTATTATATCTCCCTCATTGGATGACTTGAGTAGCTGGATGGACATTATTGTTCTTGCCTGAAATAAAGACTCAGGTTGAAAGATAGTCTTTGGGCTGGCATAAGAATGGATAATTCTGTTTTAAAAAAATGTACTTCTAGAATTCGTGTTTTGTTTTAGGTGAATTCTTTAAGTTCTTAAGTGTTCTTAGGAATTTGAGCCTTTATTTCTATTATGTCAGTCTCAGTTATAGTTGTTTGTTTAGCAACATGTGTAGAAAAAAATATGTTCAAGGGGAAAATATGCATTCTGTTTAGATTACACATCTTGGTTATCTAATTTTAGAGGGTTTTTTTGTTTTGTTTTGTTTTGTTTTTAAGATTTTATTTATTTTATTTTATTATTTGACAGAGAGAGACACAGAAAGAGAGGGAACACAGCAGGGGGAGTAGGAGAGGGAGAAGCAGGCTTCTTGCTGAACACAGAGCCCAATGCGAGGCTTGCTCCCAGGACCCTAGGATCATGACCTGAACCAAGGGCAGACACTTAACAACTGAGCCATCCAGGTGCCCCTCCAGTAATGATTTTACTTGACTCCTTCTATCTTATGGAAAAAGCAGTTTTGCCCCCAATTTGCAATTCATCTCAACATTCCTTTACTTCATATGAATTTTTGTTCTTTTGAGTCAGTCACACTGTGCCTGGTCTCCTTTTATCACATGAGTAAAATAAAATCTTTAACACATGTTCATTTCTGTATCCATATGAGAGTCATGGTTTTATCTTTTTGTGAAAATTATGTATTAGCACATCTCACCAATGGTGTATACAGCTCTCATGGTCAAATGAACATGCCTTTTTCATGTGAACTGCTATCAGGTTGTGTCTCCCAAACCCTATATTTAATAATGTGACTTTAATACATTTCATTTCTTATATTGCCAATTTCCCTGACAAATTCTGGAATTTAATTTTAAATAGCTAGAATAACTTTTGCCAGTACAATGATGAATTCAAAAAACAAATGATTCATATTATGTATCAGCACCAAGAATATTACATCTTCCAGGTGGAAGGGAGAATTCTTTAGCTGTTCTGATCATCAAACTTTGTCTTTTCACAAGCCTTTCCATAAAATTTCAGACACTGATGCACAATAGAATTAGTTTGACAATAATGAAAAATATCATGGTTTCCAAGCAAATTCACATGTTGCTTCTATTCTCCAAAACATATTCTTTAGTTTCTGAGAGATTGTTAGTTCTGAGAGATTGTTACTCATTATTTTTAGAGGAATTCTACTTGAAACTATAATCTCAAACTGTCTTTTAAAAATGATTAGCTTCTGAGTCATAAATTGGAGTGGTTCAGTTTTTTCATCCTGTCAAGTAAGAAGAAAACAGACTTCACTAACAAGAAATAAAAAAAAAAAAATAAACATTACATCTTTGGCACAGTGAAGTTTAAATATTTAGAAAAGTATGGGGGCACCTTGGTGGCTCAGTAGGTTAAGCCTCTGCCTTTGGCTCAGGTCATGATCTCAGGGTCCTGGGATCAAGCCCCACATTGGCTCTCTGCTCAGCAGGGAGCCTGCTTCCTCCTCTCTCTTTCTGCCTGCTTCTCTGCCTACTTTCCCTCTGTCAAATAAATAAATAAAAATCTTAAAAAAAAAAAAGAATCTGTTTCTTAAAAAAAAAACTGTGATTCGTAATTTTAAAAAGGTAACGATCTAATATTATTTCCAGACCAGTACCTAGGCAAACACTTTTTCCACTCATATAAAATTAATTGATTTTAGGTATCATTTGGTTGTGTAAATTATTGGCATTGAAAATAGTAAATCATTAGCTTTAAATAAGAGACACTTAATTTACAAGGACTGAATTAATCTACCATTTATTTTATACCTTTTTAAAGATTTTTTAAAAAATTTATTTGTCAGAGATTGAGAGAGAGAGACCACAATCAGGCAGAAAAGCAGGAAGAGGCAGAGAGAGAAGCAGGCTCCCCGCTGAGCAAGGAGCCCAATGAAGGACTAGATCCCAGGACCCTGGGATCGTGATCTGAGCTGAAGGCAGCTGCTTAACCGATGGAGCCACCCATGTGTCCCAATATACCTTTTTTTAAAAATATTATGCCAAGCCTAAAAAATTTGAACAAGCATTTTAATATCTTATAAGTCAATTTTTGAATGTGACTATTTGAGAGGAATTATAGATAAAACCAGAACTTTGATTGCAAAATAGGAATCTTAACAAAGAATCATAGATTTAATGATAATATACCTAATGTACTGTGGTGTCTATGAGAACAATATACTAAATAGACTTGTGAAATGAATCAGTGGTTGCCAGTTTTGTTCTGACCTTGTGAAAATGCAAAGTCAGATGTTTCACAAAACTTATTTTAGAGTTAGTATGAACAGTGATTGAAAGAAATTAGATGCTCCCTAGTTTGGGGATTTGAGTAGCCGGGTCAACACTATTGTCCTTATCTGAGATAGGAAAGACTCGGGCAGAGATAAGGTCTTGCGGCTGGAGAAAGAATGCCCTTTTTTTTTTTTTTTTTTTTTTTTTTAATTTACTTCTAGAGTTCACATGTTATGTTAGGTGTGTTCTTTGTGCATGCCCTACAAGATAATTATAGTCTCCCTTGAACTTGAGCCTTTTTTTAATATGTCAGTCTCAGGTTATAGTTTTTTTTTTTAACAACATGTGTAGGAAAAAAAATCATCAGTGGGAAACTGTTCATCTTCCTTAGGTTACCATCTACAAAATTTTTACTTTAAAAAATGATAGTTGAATCTGATTTTTCAGAATGGGTTGAGATTTGGGTATATTTTAAACAATTCTAAAACAAAGGATTTCATTTGTCATTGAGATATACACTAGACTTGGGGAAATGTGGGGGCTATCCTGGCAAGGCCTCTCCTTTCTTTTTCCTCGTTTTAAAAAGATAAAGTATTAAGTGTCTGGAAACTTGGGGCTGCTTCCTTTCATTATGTTAGAATATGCTTTGTATTGACTTTATATTTCCTTCAAATAAAGCACCAAGCAATAAGTAGGTATTTTCATACTTCTGTAATCTCTCTGCTTGAAGGAGAGATCTCTTATTACAGTTATTTTAGCTCCAGAACTTACATTGTTCTTATGATTACAGGTAGATACCACAGAGGTAGCTGCCTTAGAGAGGAGTCTTTATATGTCTTATAGGGTTCCAAGGTCAAAGGGAAAGAGGTAGGACCCCATTCCTAACATTTCTCAAAGTCCCATGGTGATAAAGAATCACAACTCTCTTAACGCATTTTGTATCCTAGGTGGCAGATTTTTCTTCATTCCGCATGAGAAACATTTTAAAAAGAAGAAAACATCATTTCTAATCAAAGAGAGGTTTTTCAAAGGAATTCTACAAAGCTTACATGTTCTCTTCCTTTGGGACAATACATAAGATACATCTTTCTGAAATGTGCATCCACATCAAATCATGTGCTTCTTCCTTAAGGAAAAAAAAAGTCCTATTTGGTCAATCCTGTTTGCTTTCCAGGAGGAAAAATTAAATAATTGTTTGGGATGTCCAGAGAGCCTCAATACCATAATGAGTATTTTATGGAAAATTTCTTATAATTGAAGCTGAACTGGATGAAGTCTAGTTTATGATTCTCTTTCAATAATCTCTGCCATATTTATTTTTAACCTGTCCTAAAAATGGGGATGGTATCAGTTGATTGAAGTAACATAAGAAAGATTTTGTATTTGAAGGGTTTGGGAAAAGGGAAGAATATGAAGTTCTGTTTGTTTATTTTACCATCTTCTCTCTTGTACCCAGCACTCAAATTCTAGGACAGTTATGGATGGGGACTAGGGGAAAGGAGAAATGTGTACTGTTTCCCTTGGAACCAATAGGATTCCTGGGAGCCTCTTGCCCCTTTGGAAGAAAAGTAGCTTATATAACCTAAAATTTTGAAACAATGTGAAGGGAAACTGGTACAAGATTTATGCAAAATAAACCCCTTGTTGCTCCTGTTGGAACAGAATATGTGCCTGACCTGTATTATTATATATCTCTTACTTCCATATGCCTTTTGCTAGGAAAAACTAAATCTCAGTTTGCCTGGTTCCTAAAAAATGGCCATAGGTCAATTACTGATAACAATTCGATATTTTTGAAACAATATTTTCCATTGGCGTTATTTAGGGCATAAATTTTTAGTTTGATAATTGAAACCAAAAGAGTGATGTTTCATAAGTGTAAAAAAAAAAAAGTCAATGATTTTGTCTGTTTCCTAGATTTAGAAAATACCTAATGAGTATATTAAAAAATAGTTTTAATTGTCACAAAAATGAAGTGACTCAGGGTTAATTTTAGCAATGAGAAAATTAGACAATGAGTTGTATAAACCCAGAGGGTATTGAGCAAATGATTGAATACCAGTTTTTCCTTCAAGATTGGTATAGATTTAATCAGTTTGTGTTAGCATATGAGACAAAGACCAACAAAATTCAATGAATAGTTAACAAAGGTATATATACCTCATTTTTCTTTTTTCTTTTACTGTTTTTATTTTTTAATTGTCAAAAATCTAATCAAGAAATGGGCAGAAGACATGAATAGATACTTCCCCAAAGAAGACAGATATACCTCATCTTTAAATTTTAGCTGGATTGAGAAAAACTATAATTTCTCTTAATAATGCCAAAGTGTGGGTGCCTGGGTAGCTCAGTCAGTTAAGCATCTGCCTTCAGCTCAGGTGATGATCTCAGGGTCCCGGGATCCAGCCCAGTGTCAGACTCTCTGCTCAGCAGGGAGTTTGCTTCTGCTTACCCCCTCCCTCTGTGCATGTACATTCTCTCTCTCTCTCACTCATTCTTTCTCTTGGTCTCTCAAATAAGTAAATAAAATCTTAAAAAAAAAAAAATTTGCCCAAATGGCAACTTGAGGAGATACTGGAATGATCCATTGAATTATAGGCACAATTATTTTTCAGAGTAACTTAAATCCCCAAACCTTTGCTTATCAAACCCAGACTTTTTGGATCTTATAACCTATTATTTTACTAATTTTTGGAGGAAGGGAAATGGAACATTTGTTGTACCAAAATTCACCAGAATCCTTTCTAGCTGAATTGATTTTAAAAGCAAAATCGTACATTTTCAAAGTATTGTTTTAAGCATTGAAAATGACTATCAGTAGCATTTTTCTATTAACTGAGGAAGAAAAAAATCAATATGATTTTTGGCATCATTTTCAGTTTTGATTTTGGAAAACCTGGTTGGCAACATTCTCAAACAAATTATTTTTTTCTGCATGTTTTGAAAAAATATGTATTTAATAACTAAATATTTTTTACTGGAAATTGTTGCTATAATTCCACTAATGGACATCATTTTGTCCTGTTTTCTATCAGATTTAGGAAGATTAACCTCTTCTAAATTTTCACCCCTGTGACAGCAGCAGTTAATATTAAAATACTCCTTTAACTGTGCTGGCATATTACAGGTTTTAAGGTATGAGAGGAAAATCAAGTTAAATATAGTACATATATTATATATGTTATATATAAATATATAAATTTATATTATATAGATATCATACATAAAGCCTACTTTTATTGATAGTACATATTAATTTCAAAAGTAATAATAATTAGTGGTATAATAAGTAATAATAAAAATTAGATTGTTAGAAGCATGTTATGGAGCAATCTCAAAATGACTTTTTGGTAAATAATATTAAAATATGAGAAATGGTGCGTATTGGAACATGACATTTTGTAGGCACTCCTTGGTGATATTAACACCTTTCTGACTTAGTAATATTTTTAAATTATTATTTTGAAATACATATGTGCACTCTGATATCAGTTTTGTATTTTATCACTATTTAAGAATGCCCTTCTACTAGTTTTCCTTTGGGTTGTCATTTTCCAAGGGCAGAAACTGTGACAAATTATCCAATTCCACAAAACTGAAGCTATTGCACTGTTCTCTATTCATTCGAAGGCACAATTCATCTATAAAGTGTTCTCACTGTGTGTTTCATGTAGAGAAAGAAACTTCTGTGTCAGAAACATGCTGCAGTTATTTTCCATTTCTTCTTTTTTTCTGCAGCGATAAAAGGAGAAAGAGAGTTAAACATTTATTTACTTGTCAGACTGGACAAAATTCTTCAAAAAGAAAAATTATATGCTACCTTAACCACTTTAGCAATTTTAGCAACCTAAAAGGAAAAAAGACAGATTGATTTCTGTTTACCCACTTTATTTTTTTATTCTGTGGGTAACACTGTTTTTTGGTTTGTTTCTTTGTTTTTGTTTTTTCCCTAGACATTTCCCTCCTGCAAAATTAAAGGGTTATTTTAGAACCATGTTGTAGTATTTTTTGAAAAACTGAAGTTCTCTAACAGACTGCCTGTTCTATACTTGAAATGTGCAACTATTGGCTACTCTGGAGGTACTGAGTGATAGATAAATTCTATATAAGTGCTCTTTGTGAGTTGGTGTTTCTTAAGCCTATAAGATGCAGTTAAAAAGAACATGCAAATGGATAATTCACTCAATAAGCCTCAGAGAAGAAAGACATACTGTTTTGGCATTTATAAGATATAATAACACTGTGTTAATTTTTTTTAAAAATCTGGTAATCATACATTGTTTGGAGGAGTATAATACATTAATTCTAGAGGTGGAAAAAAGAAAAGGGGTATTAATTACCTCCCTTTCAAAGTAGTCACTTTTCTGTTGTAGAGAATAGCTAACTAAAAAACAAACAAACAAACACACAAACAAAAACCCCACAAAATTTGTACATGGGGTATGATACCTTTCATAGCAGGCAGTAGTGATGAGACTTTCTAAGGAAGGATTCTTCTAGTTCAGTGAGGTTTCTTGGGCCTATCAAAAAGGGTCCTGCAGACAATTTTCATCTTCAGATATTTTCCACATTCTATGATATGTGGGTTCCTGGTGTTACCAAATGTCAGGCCTTATTAATCAGACCATTTCTTACAGACTGCCATCTGCCAACACAACACATATGTAACTGGGTCAACATTGTTCTGATTAAATTATCTTGACTATTTTCCTTTTTCAGCATTTAATGTAAGGACTCAGGTCTATCTGAATTCTAGATCAACATTATTCAAAATGGTATTTCCAAATTGATTTGGAAATATGGTTGGCCGTTGCTTTCTAATGTAGAATTTCAGATGCAAAATGTTATTTTTTAAATTTTTAATTTCTTAATTTTTTATAAACATATATTTTTATCCCCAGGGGTACAGGTCTGTGAATCGCCGGGTTTACACACTTCACAGCACTCACCAAAGCACACACCCTCCCCAATGTCCATAACCCCACCCCCCTTCTCCCAACCTCCCTCCCCCCAGCAACCCTCAGTTTGTTTTGTGAGATTAAGAGTCACTTATGGTTTGTCTCCCCAGATGCAAAACGTTATTACTTATATATGCCAATTTTCTTTTTTGAGGCAAAAAATAACAAGTAATTCAAGTGTCCACATTAATAATGTTAATTACTATATCTGGAGTAGGCAAACTATGATCTGTGAGCCAAATCAAGGGTGCAGCCTGTTTTCCTATAACTTGTAAACTAAGAATGATTTTTACATTTTTTATAGGATTATTAAGAAAAAAAAAATGTGGCAGAGATGTTATGCCCCAGGTATTTATGATCTGGCCATTTAAGAAAAAGTTCAGCAGACTGTTGTACATGAAGTTATTTATATACAAAACATACAAAGTGTTCCTCTTTTGTAAATCTCTAATTTTCAGTTCATACATTTTGCCTTAGGCTTATAACCTATTACCTCTCTTTTGTTTTTGAGCTCTCCCTTTAGAGCCCATATACATAATCACGTTCTTCTACAGTGTAAATTAAGAGGTCTTTAAAATGACATGTGCCATGGGTGTTAGAGATGAATATGTTGTTACTTATGTTTATAATCACAGGAATTTGAATACAGTGAATATCTGCCTTTTATTTTTTTCAGTTGTGTTTCTTAGTGATCTTTGTGACATATCATTCTGTCTAGCCAGCAAATATTAATAAGCTGTTTATGTGTACAGTGAATAAGAGACAGTCTATGACCTCATATGTTTATAGTTTGAGAAAGAGACAGAAAATGAGATCGACATTATAGCACATCACAACTACTTTGTACTACCTCATAACATAGAGTAGGTCATAGTAGGGAGACAAAATTCAATGGTAAGTAATATGGAAGATGTTTTGGGAGACTTGTACTCTGCATCCTGAAGACCTACTTAAAATTGTCCAAGTGTAGGAGAATTTAGAGAGGGAAAGGAGCTTATGTAAGGTTCCAGGGGTAATAGAGAAATAGTCTGTTCTAGAACAAAAATGATACAGTGTCTGATTAGAAAGCTGGCCATTGATACCCAAAATTATAGTTTCATGGAGCCTGAAACAGAGACATTGTGATCATAATCCCAATATTTTCACGAAAAATTGAATAACTTTCTGGTAGTTGTAGCCTGTTACTGCTTTAAAAAAGAAAAAGAGAGAGAGTGGCAAAACATAGATTTTCATGACAGCAAATCTTTAGACCTTTTGAAAAGCCCCTTTAACTAGAAAGCAGTTGTTCCATTTGAAAGTAAAGCTTGCCAACAGTGTCATTTTGAACTAATAAGCAATGTCAGTTTTCTTTTCTCAGGCGTGAATGGTCAACTACATAGGCCATATGAGCAGTAACAAGGCACTTCAGACAGGAAGACATAGGGACCAGAGTGGAATTTTTTTTTTTTAAGATTTTATTTATTTATTTAAAAGAGAGTGAGTAAGAGAGTGAGCAGGGGAGAGAAGCAAATGGAGAGGGAGAGGCCAACTTCTCTGCTGAGCAAGGAGCCTGATCTGGCCTTAATCCCAGGACTCTGGAATCATGACGTAAGCAAAAGGCAGGCGCTTAACTGAGCCACACAGGTGCCCTATTGTTTCATTTTTTCAGTCTGTATAGTTTTATTAACCTGAAAATTGAAAATAAATGTTTGGTTTCAGTTTGCTTATTCTAGCTGTGCTGTTCAACTCAACAGATGCTAGCTGCAGATGACTATATTAAGTTAAATTAAATTGAAAACTCAGTACTGCATTTCACTAATCACATTTCAAATGCCCAGTAACTACCTGTGACTGGTAGCTACTGTAATGGATGATGGACATATAAGACATTGCCATCATCACAGAAAGTTCTGTTAGAAAGAACTGACATTCGTATCATTAAAATTTTTCTCCCATGTCATTTTTAAAAGGCTTCAAGGTATTCTATCCCGCAGATATATAGTAATGTAGGGAACTAACTCCTGTTGCAAATTTTTTTTTTCTAGTCTTCTTGCTCCTCCCTCTACAATGGTGAAAAGATGAATTTATCTGTATTTATCGTATTACGTGACCGCTTCTAGCTTTTCCTTAGAATAAAATTCCTAGAGGTGAAGTTTCAGGGTCAAAAGAGATGTGCATTTTTTTTAATATAATTTTTTATTTTTTATAAACATATATTTTTATCCCCAGGGGTACAGGTCTGTGAATCACCAGGTTTACACACTTCACAGCACTCACCAAAACACATACCCTCCCCAATGTCCATAATCCCACCCCCTTCTCCCAAACCCCCTCCCCCCAGCAACCCTCAGTTTGTTTTGTGAGATTAAGAGTCACTTATGGTTTGTCTCCCTCCCAATCCCATCTTCTTTCATTTATTCTTCTCGTACCCACTTAAGCCCCCATGTTGCATCAAGCACAGAGCCTAGGGCACCTAAGGTCCTCAATAAGTATATGGCAAGTAAGTGAATGAATGACTAAAATAAAGAAGGATTTTCTGCTCACTAATTAAAACTGATTTACTTTAATGAGGACTTACACACACACACACACACACACACACACAGGACCTGATGATAAATTTAATTACAATAAGTTGACTTCTGAAATTATAAAGTGACTTTATTGGTTTTCTTGGCAAGCTTTTTTTATGAAAAGAATATGAAAATCATATGTTCATATCAGGCTGGAACTCTTTCCACGAGCATTTGAAGAGATCAGAAAGATTAATATTTTATAGTTGAAGAATGAGGGGATTGAGTTTGGTAGATATGAAGCAGAGTGGCATTAATTCACCCTGATTTATCAGTACATTATACTTGGGGCAAAGCTGTTGGACTCTGATCCTCACTCTTCACCTCTTTAAAATGAAATAATGATGACTACTTCACAGAAAACCTCTTTGATCATTTGGGTAAATTTCCTAGTACACTTGCTCCAATATAGTTTATTTTGTTTGAATTAAAATGGGAAAGAAAAAGAAAGGAATGGGGGGAGGAGAGATTGAGAATTAAAATACAAAAAAATTACAAAAATAGTGTAATATAATACTTAACTGTTTTCTGTTGTACTCTTTTTACTTTTTAAGTGTGGTATTGACTGCATAGTATTCCTTCACATAAATACACTGGATTTTTTTAATAGCATCCCCATTTTAGGACATGAAGGAAGTTCCCATTTATCCAACCACATGTAATGCAACCTTGAGCATTTTCTGTTTTTGGAATCATTTCCTTACTGTTGATTCCCAGGAATGGAAGTTTCTCATCATATCCTCAAAAGCCCTATTTTCTGCTGTCAACAGCATCTTGACCTCTCTTCCACCACAAGTGTAACAATTTGTCACATTTAGAGTAGCCATCTTCTAAGAGTGAAGCTTCATCACCCTTCATAGACTATTTGGACCTTCTTGTCATTGTGGGATGTTTTCAACAATTTGGCCATCTATTGATAATGCCTTCATGAAGGGGATCCAGTCAGCTGGCATTTTTGACATCTGGCAGGGAAACAGCTGTATTTGAAATGATAAAGCTCGTGGCTAAGACATATGCTCTTTGGAAATGACTCAACTTCTCTGAGAACATGAGCAGCGGCAGTCATATATAGTAGACAATTTTATGTGCATGTGTAAATTGTTATGTGATTGTCTTTCCCATACACTAAAATGTTTAATTGACTATATTATACAGATGCTGCCATCCACAGGTTGCAGAAAGGATGCTGTGTAATATGTCAGCCTCTGGGCTAAGATGTAGGAAAAATATTCAGGATCACCTCTGCCTCTTAGCCAGGGTGATTTTGGAATACTTGATGCCTCTACTTTTCAGATTCTTATCCTTGTTATAGGACTCTCTGAGATGCTTATTATAACTAATATTCCATGATTGATTCTGAAAGGAATCATGCTTTAAAAGAATGAGCAATGGGTTTCTACTCTCTGTTCCTCAGGTAAACAGAAAAGTATGATATAATAAATTGCCAGAAAAATTATTCTAGTTGCACTTGCCATTGTGCATTGCCATTGGAGCATTTCAGGTGGGGTATAGATTGTCTGGACAACACCCCAAACCCATTGTTGGGCTAAACTAGCTTCCTGATACATAATAAACTTATAATGCAAAATGTTATTAGAATTGAGTTAGCCACACAGAGAATTGCCAGATGCAATCAATATTAGCAAGTTCTGTTTGATAAACAGTGTTTCTGAAGAAATCATCCAGTCATCAATGCCACTGTCCCTGCAAAGTCAGTCTCTCTGTAGGTTTGGGAAACTCGCTTCTTGGTATAGACAAACCATTTTCTATTCGGTGTTCTGTCATCATTTGAGAAGAGCTTACACCATAACTTGCCATGTTCATTTCTGTGACTTTATAATATTTGGCCTTTCTGAGTCTTAAAACAGACATAGTCTCAATAAAGCCATTTCTTCATCTAGGAAAGAAAGGGGCTGCCCAGACATTGTGATGAACGGTGCCTCTGCTTTCAGTTTTTCAGCATCCTGGCATGTCTACATTTACCTTGGGAACCAAGACAAGCAGGTTTAATCTCAGAGAACACTCTTAACCCTGCCCCTCTTCTTTCATTCACTATTGCTTAGGAGTGAAGACTAAAAGCTGCTTTTTATCTGAACCTCTTGTTTAAATAGCATTGTGATGTTCCATTGACACATTGATTATAGTGGAGCCATGTCTGACTCAGCACTTAGGGTTTAGAGTCAGCACGTAGGGTAAAAATCCATGTCTAATAAAATTTGCCCTTAGAAATCCATTAAGTTGGACAAAAAGTGTAAATGGATTTATGTCCAGCTCTTTGCATTAAAATGTATATGTGAAGAAATGTGTATCTTCAAACTAGGATCATATTCTGTGCATGCTATAAGATGATCACACTGAGAGGTTCCCAGGAACTGATAACTATTGTAGATTCAGTTCATTTGTGTCTCACTGTTCATGACTCTTATGGTTATATTCAGTGGATGGAAGAACAAGCAGACTCAGGCTACTTAAATTCTTGTTTCTTTCCTCTCTGTCTCCTCAAATTATACAGGTAGAGTATTGTAAGCTAAATGCCCAAATGGTATAGCTTTTTAAAAGCTCTGTAAGCTACAGCTGGCTCAATTGCTCCAGAGAATTGGTTTAAATTACTTTTTGACACATCAGAGAACATTTACTGAGTGCCTATGTTATGGACTGAATGCGTGCCCCGTCCAAATTCATATGTTGAAATCTAATCCCCAAGGTGATGGTATTTGGAGGTGGGACTGGGGAGGTAATTAGGTTTCTATGAGTTCGTGAGGTTTGATGCCCTCCTGATGGGATTAGAGCCCTTAGAAGAAGAAAAGACAGGGAGTTCTCTCTTTCTGCATACTAAGCACAAACGGAGAAGGCCAGGCCAATACACAGCTAGAAGGTGACCATACATAGACAAGACAACAGACACTGAATCTGCCAGCATCTTGATCTTGGACTTCTTAGTCTTCCCAACTGTGAGAAATAAGTGGTGCGTAAGTCACTCAGTCTATGGCATTTTGTTATGGCAGCTGAGCTGATTGAAACAACCAGCTTGGTCACATTGTTGAAACCAGGAAAAGTATGTTGTTGCCTACATGTGAATATAAACATGGTACATGGGTGGGATGACATTACAAATCAGTGAAGAAGAAATGATTAGGAAATAAATAATCCGGAGGCACTTTATTATAAATATAGGGAAAAAATAAAACCATACCTTTCAAACAGAGAAAAGGTCAGTTGCATGCAGGTTAAATATCCAGTTATGTAAAGCAAACATTAAAATGTTTTAAGAATAAAATGGTGGATAATTTTTTACAAACAAAATAGGAAAGGGTTTCTTCAATCAGATATAACATTACAAACCTTGAATAAAAGAGTTGATATGCTGGTCTGCATCAAAACTGAAAAAAAAAAGTCCTATTTAACAAAAACAGCACAAATAGTCAAGGCACAAACTGGGAATGGATATTGGCAACATATATAAACAACATAGAATCAGTATTTCAAATTCCAAAGAATTCCTACAAGTTAACAGATACAAGGGACAATAATAGGAAAATGGACAAAGGATTCAGGGAGATAATTTCCAGAAGTGAACAGATTAGACTGACCAATAAATAATTGACCAGATGCTTAATTTCCCTAGACATTGATGGAATGTATGTGACTTAACAAGAAAATGTTTCACACTTACCAAATTCTTAAAACATTTTAAATTCTTAACATACCAAATTTTGGTAAAGATGTATAGAAAAGGAAATTCTTAGATCCTATTATCTGTTTCGCTTGCCAAACCCAATTTGTAGAACATTTTTGTAGTATCTAGTATGTGAAATGGTATACATTTTCAACTAGTGATTTCTAATTATGATTCAAGAAAAACTCCCAAACATATACAGACTTAATTGTGAAGTTACTTATATTTTTAAAAAAATAAATACACATTCTAGGTACATTTATTAGGTTTTCCTTTTATTTGTTCTTTCATTTATGTATGTATTTATTATTATTTATTCATTTATTTGGTTTCTATAGTTTGCATATATCATCACTGTAAGACCACTAACATTATCTTATATCTGTTAAAGAATCAACACTGATGATTATATTTAAATTTCAAGGAAAAAAAATCACTCCACACCAACCCAGTATTTTACAAAACCAGTAAGCAGGCCACAGGAAAGGGTCATGGGGGCTGCACCCTGGAGGTGTGGCTGGATGCTGGGTTTTGCAGAGGGAAGAGTGAAAAAGGCAATTTCAGATAGGAGGGCTTGATTGTCTTTGGGTCATACTTAACATGGTAAAGCCCAATAGCAGAGCTAAAATGAATTAATCAGAACTACATGTTTCAACAGTATAAATTTCAAATGCAATGTCAAGAGAAAAGAAAGCATGTGGCATGGCAAGAGTATCCGTGCTGGGCACATTATAAGTTTGGTTTAAGTAAAGTTTAAAGAAACAGGCAAAATGTTACTATTTATCATTTAGGGAAACTATTTATGTAAACAAAGTAAGGTACACGTGGGAATGAGGAGCACAAAAATGAGGGGAGTGGGTACTGAGATAGGGATGAGGGGCTGGGGGAGAGGTGTGAGATTGGGCAGCAGTTCATAAAAAGCTTCAGTTATATCTGTAAAGTCTAGTTATAAAAAAAAGTTTTGAAGCAAAAAGTAAAGGTATGATGTGTTGATTATATGAATATACATTACTTTTTCCCTAGATAACTTGATATATTTGGAATATTCCAAATGTTTAGAAATTTTAAAACTGCAATGGCAATTTTTGGAATATATTAATTTAGCAGCTCTATGAAATGTTTGACAATGACAGAGTAAATTGTCCTCTACTTAATATCTCAAATGGTAACAATGCATAATTTTAAAATTTTACCCAGATGGATGTCTGGGTGGCTCAGTCAGTTAAGTGTCTGCCTTCAGCTCAGGTCATGATCCCAGGGTCCTGGGATCTAGTCCCACATCTAGGCTTTCTGCTCAGTGGGGCGCCTACTTCTCTGTCTGCCTGCTGCTCCCCGCGCTTGTGCGCACTCTCTCTCTCTCTCTCTGAGAGATAGATAAATAAAATCTTAAAAAAAAATTTACTCAGAATTTACCTGCATAAACTTTGCAATAGCCACATGGTTGAATTTAGGACTTTTATATTGATCAACATTACTTGGAATGTAATCAAAGATTAATGCTAGAGGAAAACGTATTTCCAGAAAGGCTAAGTAAAATAAAAGAACTCGGATAATTTATGGATTCACTGCATAATTACATTGTTATAGGTTTACAGTAAAAAAAAAATTAAGCTACACAATGGAAACATTAAGAAATATGCATAAATTTCCTTTTCAATAAAAAGTGCTATAAACAAACATAGTTAAGTCACACATTGATCTTAAAATCAATAAAGCTCTCCATTTTCTTGAGTTTGGTTAAGAAAGCCTGCATCATATGAATTTCCAGATTTTAAATGGAATAAAGGGAATTAATGGAGAATATGTACAAAAAATTTAATAGGTATATACATATTTTACTTTTCTGGTTTTTTTATTATTATACTTAGGTACCATTTTATGAAAAAAAAGAAGCATATATTTAGAATGAAAAACAAATTTTTCAAATGAGAGAACTCACAACTTTATGATCAAATAAGTATTCATTCAAACAGTAGTTCATTTGGGGAGTATCTGCTTTGTGCCAGGTATAGATCAAAATACTGAGAAAGGAACAGTGAACATAATACACAACACTCTGCCCTTACAGAATTTATATTATATAGGGGAAGGGAGGAGCTTACTTTCTTATAATCTAGTACCCATATAGTAGGACAATCTACTAAATGATAATTATGAATCTTTGTGGCTTTTGGAAGAAAAGGTGGGGTCCACTGAATGGACTCCTTGATAACCTTAACATAAGTTAAATTTTTTTTAGAAAGAAAACACTTGCTGACCTTTTATGTTACATAAATAAAAACGTTTATAGTAGTTTTACTGGGAACAGCAGGCTCAAGTGTTTCAAATGCAGAAGAAAAACAAATGGTGGAGTCTGCTTTTCAGCTGTGCTAAGACTGTTGAACTGTTTTTCTTTGGCAAGTCTTTTGAGCTCATTACTTAATTATTGGGTTTTCTTTTCTTTCTTCCAAAAGAGCAGATTATTAATGTCTTTATATAGTAAGGAATCCAAATAAAATTTAAAGCACTTTTTTATTTAATGGACTCTTTACTTTTTTTATTAAGACCTTCTATCTGTGTCAGCATGGTCCTGGGATCTGCGTATTCAGAAATACACACCTGCTTCTTCAGGGAGTACAGGGTCACAGAGCCAACTGCCAATGCCAGTTATCATGCAGTGGGGTAGGGGCTCTTAACAGAAGTATAAACACAGTTCTGAGTGAGCAATTCCTTTCTACCTAGGATTAGAGAAGTTGGAAGATACATTTTTAGATACTTTTTTTTTTTTTGGCAGGGGTCAAGGAGGCTTCAAAATTGAACTGTAAGGCAGGATCTTAAGTAGTTATTAACCTCATGTTTTCTATTAATTAACCAGTATGTTTATTGCCTTTATGTGCCTTAATTTCTGAATGCCATTCATTCATTTGGTCACTCATTTATCCATTAATTTATGGATCATCGGAATTATCATATTTATTACATATCCTATGTTGGCACTTTGCTAAGGAATGGTAAAAAGAGTAATCAAGACAGTGCTAACTTTCATTTTATATGTCAGCACCAATGGCTTGACTTATAGACACATAACTGTTTCAATCCAGAGGTTATTGAATTGCAAAATATTTGAGTTATTATAGTTAGATGGGTAATATGATTTGGTTTTGAATAAAAAGTACAAGTCATATTCTAAAGTTACTGGGAATACTTGGAGTTTATATGTCATTGAATCACAGTATATTTAAAACCTGGTTAGAAAAAACAAAACAAAATTCCAGAGTGTGATTTACATACTTGTTTCCATACCATCTAAATAATTCCCTTTAACTACAATTTTGGAAGAACATAACACTATACAGAACACTTTTAGATATGGTATCTTGTTTGATCCTGACAGCATCCCTCTGAATCATATATAGAGTCCATGACTTTCCCAAAATAAAGCATTAGTATGTGTAAGAATCTAGCATTCATTCCATCATGCCCTAAGACACCTTGAGAAAGCTCTGGAATTCCTTAATGCCTCCCATACTTCTTTTTCTTTATTTTAATTTTTTTCCCTCTAATACATGTTTTTATTATTTTAAAACAACCTTTTCTTACTTAGTTTTTCTTTTTTTTTTAATTTTTTATTTTTTATAAACATATATTTTTATCCCCAGGGGTACAGGTCTGTGAATCACCAGGTTTACACACTTCACAGCACTCACCAAAGCACATACCCTCCCCAATGTCCATAATCCCACCCCCTTCTCCCAAACCCCCTCCCCTCCAGCAACCCTCAGTTTGTTTTGTGAGATTAAGAGTCACTTATGGTTTGTCTCCCTCCCAATCCCATCTTGTTTCATTTATTCTTCTCATACCCACTTAAGCCCCCATGTTGCATCGCCACTTCCTCATATCAGGGAGATCATATGATAGTTGTCTTTCTCTGCTTGACTTATTTCGCTAAGCATGATACACTCTAGTTCCATCCATGTTGTCGCAAATGGCAAGATTTCATTTCTTTTGATGGCTGCATAGTATTCCATTGTGTGTGGATGAAGGACCTCAATGTGCAAAAGGAATCCATCAAAATCCTTGAGGAGAGCACAGGCAGCAACCTCTTCGACCTCAGCCGCAGCAACATCTTCCTAGGAACAACGCCAAAGGCAAGGGAAGCAAGGGCAAAAATGAACTATTGGGATTTCATCAAGATCAAAAGCTTTTGCACAGCAAAGGAAACAGTTAACAAAATCAAAAGACAACTGACAGAATGGGAGAAGATATTTGCAAATGACATATCAGATAAAGGACTAGTGTCCAGAATCTATAAAGAACTCAGCAAACTCAACACCCAAAGAACAAATAATCCAATCAAGAAATGGGCAGAGGACATGAACAGACATTTCTGCAAAGAAGACATCCAGATGGCCAACAGACACATGAAAAAGTGCTCCATATCACTCGGCATCAGGGAAATACAAATCAAAACCACAATGCGATATCACCTCACACCAGTCAGAATGGCTAAAATAAACAAGTCAGGAAATGATAGATGCTGGTGAGGATGCGGAGAAAGGGGAACCCTCCTACACTGTTGGTGGGAATGCAAGCTGGTGCAGCCACTCTGGAAAACAGCCTGGAGGTTCCTCAAAATGTTGAAAATAGAACTGCCCTACGACCCAGCAATTGCACTATTGGGTATTTACCCTAAAGATACAAACGTAGTGATCCAAAGGGGCACGTGCACTAAGTAATTTTGAAGGACCTCAATGTGCGAAAGGAATCCATCAAAATTACTTAGTTTTTCTTTAAGCAGAAGGCAAATGTTTTGTTTTGTTTGATTTTTCCCGGTAAAATTAGTGAAACAGTGGGATTATTGGCTACCAACATGTAAAGGTTTATACTTCCAAAATAAGAGAGAATTAGGGATGCCCGGGTGGCTCAGTCTGGTGAGCATCCAACTCTTGATTTTGGCTCAGGTTGTGATCTCATGGTCCTGGGATCAAGGCCCATGGTGGGCCCTACATTCAGTGGGAAGTCTGCTTGAGAATGCTGTCTACCCCTCCCCCCTGCAAGTGGGCACATGTGCAATCTCTCTCTCTCAAATAAAGCTTTAAAAAACATCAAATTAAGGTAGATTTAGGCAATATAAGTGTAGTTTTTGTTGTTGTTGTTGTTGTTGTTGTTGTTACTGTTTTTGGCCCGGGAAACAGCTTAAAAAAATTAGATATAGTCACAAATGTAAAGTTATATTTCTAAATATTGATATTTCACTTCATCATAAGATATAAACAAAGTGCTAAAATGAAAACAAATTTGGGATTTCAAAGACACATAAAAATAATCAATCAGTAGCCTGAATTCTTCCTTCTTGGTGAATCTTTTCCTTTTAGGATACATGCTTTTGCTAAATGCCTGGACTTAAGGCATGTCAGTGCAAAACATAAGTGAGGAATTTAGAGAAACTTAGTTTCACCAGTGGAATAGAGATGAAGGAAGCAAGGAGTCTTTGACAAAGTTAGGCAGAGCTGGGGAGGGATGGGGAGGGGGTTAATTTAGCTTGGGGCAGTTGGGCTTTCAAGAAAGGTCTGAAATCTGATGAGTGGAAATAAGAACGTTATGAAGAACTGTGAGGAAGGGTCAGCAATTATTTATTAAACTGTGTTCCTGAAAGACACAGTGCTTGGTCTCGAGAACTCACTGGCACTCTCCGATTTTTGAGGTTTGGAAAAACATGAGTAGATTGGATAAGGAGATAAGATGATCATAAAAGGAGGTAGAAAAGAGACCGTGAGAGGTGGAGTAGAAATTTGAGATTTAGGACTATTATTGTTAATGCCAGACCTTTTGGAGGCTTATTAGGCAAAAACAAACTTTTTAGCTTTTTAAGAAAAACTACTATAAAGAAAAAATAACTGGTTATAAACTCAGACCCAAACGTAACTCTTGGTATGCTGTCCTCTTATCAGAACTGCCATAATTTGAAGAGAAGGGAGAAGAACGATGCTAATCTTGTCAACTTCAAAGTGCCACAGAGGATAGTATTGTGTATTAGTATTTTAGAAAACCATCTTAACTGCTTGTAGCATAATCCCAGGATTTTCTATTTAAGGCAGTGTTAATTATTTGCCCTAACTGAAGATCACACAAAGCATTTATTTCTGAACGAAGAACAGTTAGTTGACTTATTTCAAGTAGCTTTTGTTGCGCATGTACTAAGTGAATAAACAGTATGTAGTCTGTAAATCCTGTAGAGTCCTTCACACCATAGGACTAGAGGCTGCCAATATTTCAATGCACTGACAGGCAATAAGTCTTCAGCAGCAAAATAATCCAGACCAAAAAGAACTAGTAAAAGATTTTTGGGACTTAGTTATATATTTTTTTATTGGCCTATAATTTGTACCCAATGAAATGCACAGTTGGGTACTCTCTTCTTTATGAGTTTTTTCCTTGAACTCCTTGAGACCATATTGCCTCCTACATCTCCAGCTGTTCTTGCTCTGTCTCCGTTATGGATACCTATCCCTTCCCTAAATGTTGTTGCTCCTATGTCATCTGCTTGATACTTTCTACTCTTTACAGCTTACATATGTTCTTTGTTTTATGTTGCTTTCAGTAAGCACATATATGCTCATTTATCACCACGTCCACATATGTAGACTCTGTCTCCCACCTGCCTCATTCCTATGTATCCAGCGAGCAATGGAACATTTTCGTTTAGTGCTTCCATCAGAACTTTAAATTTATCAGGTGTACAACTGAACTTATTGCCTCTCATTACAAATATGCTTTTACTTAGGTTTCCATCATCTGCACTAGTAAAAACCATTCAAAACAATTTAAGCAATTGAGCACCTTTGTGCCAAACATAGTAGGTTGGGTGACCCTGCTTTTGAGGAACTAATAGATTAGCCATTTATTCAAGACAAACCTGGACATCATTTCTGGAGTTTTGTTTTTTCCTCACCCATCCAAAATCCCCACAAAATGCTACCTCTCCCCACATCATCATGAACCCTTCATTCTTCCTCTGGAATCTCTGAACCCTGTGCCTTTACACTGTACCTGTAGCTGTACCACTACCTTGTCAAGATCTTTCTGCTTTGTTTCCAGGATTCCCATGCAGAGGGTAGTGTTATAATGGATTCAGACTATGTACCTTGGGCATATAGGCAAGGAAAATATGAATTCTCATTAGAGGATCTTAGACTTTATTCATCAACCATGTATTGCTTTTCTATTAGGCATAAAGTAAGTATATTAAAGTAGCAGGACATAAATATAATTGAACAATAAAGTAGATAACTTGTTATGGGGAAAGCTTCTAAATAATACCTATTTATAATCCATGGATTTTCTATTTGTCAGTTAAGTCTATGCTATTTTTCTCAATAGATTATTGCTTGAATCCTCATTTCTGATTCACCTTGAATCCTGTCTCAGTCTTAGACTCTCCTAAGATGGTTTTTTTTTCCTGGTTTTAGGCTATTTTGGCAGAGACACTTTCTAGGCTGCTTTTTCCAGCTGCTGTTGTCTTATCTCTGTGTTTCTCTCATGGTGCCTGCCTGCCCACAGGCCCAAATTGCTCCACTTGAAAATCTGTTCACTCTGCTTAGTTTAAAATAAAGGGATTGCTTTATTTATTGCTTTTCAAGCCCACTGCATCACGGAAATCTTAGTTACCAGGAAAGTTTGAAGACATCTAGTTGAATTTCCCAATCAGTGTCAGAAATGCTCTGAGCTCTGAGTTTCTTTCTGCTCACATGGCAAAAGAGGCAAAAATAGCTGAATGATACAGCTGAGAGATATCCATGTGTGCATCACCTAGTTAATAAAAGGCACTCAAAATAAGCCTGATGGTTTCTCTAGTGTTCTCTTTCCCTCTTTGTTCATTTCCACTGTTTCTCATCTCATATCACTGTGGACAGTGAGAAACTTAGAACATCTCTCCTTGCATTTTCACAGAAGGGATAGCATTTTCACTCTTTCACATTGGAGAGAAGGCCATCTCTCTGGTCCCTGAATTCTACCCCTCACATTTTTTTTTCCTCTTCGAAGAGGAATGGATAATACTGGTGAGAACCATTCAGTGGTTTCTCTAAAGATACTTTCATTGGTTTCTTCTGTCTCTTCCTGCTTTCCCTCTTCTTGGCACCAAAGCACCTAAGGGTAGGCTTGATTCAGCCTCATGTCCTTTCCTGCTAGCAGAGACAGGCCAGAGTCTTCTAGTAGTCTTTAGATCTAGTCTTCCACAGAGGAATACCAGGATTCTGGGTTTGAGGGTAAAGAAGAAGGATCAAGTCAAATTTGGGTTGTGCTCCAAGGTGCATTCTGAAATCCAGCTTTACAAGTAATGAAGTTCCTGTTTTGACAATGGGGCACTCCTTCCCTATTACTCATTTTTTCACTTAGATCGGGATTTCAGGGGAGTCTAAATATCCCTACTTCCCTCTGATTCTGAGCCAATTGGGCCATAGGCTAGTAGGCAAATAGGAGAAAGAGAGAGAGAGAGAGAAAGAGTTAAATCAATCAATCAAGGTAAAGATATATACATGCAGTATCACATTGAGGACATTAACCACTGCCCAATTGGGTACCATGGATATGACATGTCCTCAGTGGTTTATATTTATTTAGTATACATTTAGCTGAGAAACTCATACAAATATTGTGCCAGGCACCAAAGTTTCAGCAATGAACACAAGAACACATTCTCTAGTTTCATGGGGCCTACGTATTTACAACCTAAAAGGAAGGATGTAGAATGAGCTTTAGAGTCATCCAGACCTGAAATCAAATTCTGATTGCATAAAGTATTAACTGTGATAAAAATACGTTTGGTTGGTTATTTTCTTAGCTATTTATTATAATGGGTAGACTTGGGCATTTTATCATTTCCTGTTATGGAGTCAGAAGTCTTGAGTGCTGGAGCATTGGCTGGCTCAGTCAGTACAGTGTGGTCATGAGTTCAAGCCGCATGTTGGATATAGAGATTACTAAAAAATAAAATCTTCAAAGGAAAAAAAAAAGATTTCAGTGCCAATTCACACCAATGAACTACTTGTCTTTTGCCTCTGCAGAAGTCATTAATCTTTCTGACGCTCTCTTTCCTTGCCTGCATTTTGGAAAAATTTGCAGTATTCTGGTGAAGATTATAGGAGATCCTGAAGTTAAGAACCAAGCCTTGGTACACCCTACCTAGTAATTAAAAAAACAACTAGCCTTAAACACCTCTGGACCTTTCAGGAGGTGGAGTAGAGCACAGAGATGTGCTGTTTTGAAGTTAGTATTTTTTAATTTTTTAAATTTTAATGTCTTTGTATGAGTCGCCATTAGGGAGGAATGTAGAGCCATTCTTCCAAGAGGGAAGTGGATCTTATGATATCTCCCACTTGTGTCTGTATGCCTGACAATGTTTTCATATACACAGGTTCTACAGTTGGGAAATACAAGCTTTCTCTAGACTGTTAAGGTACTTTAACTATAACTTATATTTAATCAAATATATCAAGTCTTTACAGAATGTGGGAAGTGTAATTTCATAACCAAACTATTTGATATTCTAATTAAAGGGAGATATTTCTAACATGCAAATCTCTGACATTTGCCAATATATTTGTAAAATACCGGTGTAGCCAGAGGGAATTTGTCTATAAATGTTCTACATGACATGCAAGTAATGAATTCCTTGTATTAAGCCACTAAGCTACTCTAAAACATAGTTACTTCCTAGTTGTAGGATCCCAAGGTTTTGCCTCTCTGTTTTAACAAATACTTCTTGATCCCCAGTGTGGAAAGAGAAATGAATCTGTTTCAGTTTGAATTATTTAAGATGCTCACCCAATTCATAATTCAAAGAGACTATTGAGAAGCTTATACTTTCAGATGTAATAGAACTTTATCTTAAGGTATTTTATAGATTAAGTTATAAAGATTGAGAGTTATTCAGATCATCCCTAGCACTCTTAAAATCATAGTTATTGAGAATATTTTATATTGCAAACTTTGTTGTAGGGTCTGTAACATAATTTAGCCTTTCCAATAATCATACGTGTATAAAAGAACAAGCTTCTTTTTGCCCACCTTATCATGTTAGATATGTACAACAGTGGACCCCTAAGATAAGTCAGTCCTAGACATCAGTTTAAATGTAAAATTTCAATTTACCACAACTATGTATGGCTTATAATAGTATCTTCTCTTCCCTTTCCAGGTCCTCATTCATTCATTCTAAGAATTTTATTGGTGCCCACTATGTGCCAGGGAGAGAAATCATGCACTTGAGACCCAGGTAAGCAATACTGTGTTTCATCTTCACCACTCATCATTCTTGCTCAAATCACTGGATAAACAGATATGTTCCAACAATGCATCAAATAGTATTAGTAAAAATAAGAGACTCTACCTCTTGCTGTTTTAAATCACATTTTTTGTTAATTTTAGAGGGTTACTTTAAGAAAATCTATTTCTTACGGTGAGGAATATTTATCGTTCAACAATTGTTACATCCTTTCCTCAACATCTTCATCTGTCAAATTCAAGCAAAAGTAGATTTATTCTGAAACTTTCAGAATCTCATGGAATGACCCCATTTTTACCTTTATGTACTATCTTTTTTTTTCAGGTAGTCTTTATTTCTTTATTTTTTAAAATCTATCCACCATCCATTTATATTCACAGACCACTTATCCATACATAAATACATGCAATATAAAAATAGATTTATTTACCGGTGTCCCTGACTTGAAATAGTTCAGCTTATGATTTTTCGACTTTACAGTAGTGTGAAAGTAAATGAATTTAGTAGAAACTGTACTTGAAATTTGAAATCTGAATTTTGACTTTTTCTGTGCTAGCAATACAAAATAGGATCCTCTCTTATGATATTGGACAGTGGCAGTCAGCAGTAGATCATTTAGCCCCATGATCACAAGGATGAACAACTGATGTACTTAAAACTATTCTATACTCCAAAAAACAGTATTTTCATTTTCATTATAGCACTCAGTAAATTATAAGAGATATTCAACATTTTATTAAAAAATAGGCTTTGTGTTAGATGATTTTTGCCCAGCCGTGGGCTAACATAAAGTGTCTTGAGCATGTTTAAGGTAGTGTAAGCTGAGCCATGACGTTTGTGGTAGACTGTGTATTAAATGCATTTTTGACCTAAGGCATTTTCAACTTATGATAGGTTTATTGGGATATAACACCATTGTAAGTCAAGGAAGATCTATATTTTCATATTTGCATAAGCAAGGTCTGAAATTATATGAGCAATACTAGTAATTTTTTTTAATTTTTTATTTTTTATAAACATATATTTAAGTAGAGGGGTTTTTCTAACTTTTTTGTATTTCTGTGACTATGATTTTTTCCCTGTAGTATTTTTGCAAGAAATTAAGTTTTTAATAATCTACATTAAAATAAAGCTCTGTTTTAAAAATGTAGTGGTTCCACACTACATGGATAAACACTTCAAAGGTTAAAAAAATCAACTTAAAATGAATTTGAAAACTCTTTTGAGTTAATGAAATGTATATAATGTGCATTTAGATGTAGGAAAAAGATTCTCAAGATCTAAATGGATTATAAACTAGATTACAGACAGGTAGCATGTGTAAAATAAGGCAAATAAATAGAAAATATACAATATAACTCATCCTAAGTAATACTACAGTTTTGAAATTTCTATGTTGAGATACTATATGTTATAATGAGCAAGTATATACCTACTGGACCAAAATGAGGTTTTAATAAGTTATCAACTAGGCTGGTACTCTATTAATGAGTAAGGCTTTTGCTTAGGAGAGGAATCCTAAATAACTCTAGACATCAGATAACATTGATTTATATGAATGTCAAAATAATTATTATCAAGTAGAAAGCAATGTCTACATATTTGTTCTTAATTATTCCTACTACTTATTGAGCATTTACTGTTAAGTACAGTGCTTTACATTTCATAAGAGCTTTCTCATATAATCTTTTCATCAACCGTTCCTGTTTACTGGAGGAAACAAGTTATAAGTTATAAGCAATTGATTCAAGTTTATACAAACTTGAAAATTGAACAAGAGCAGTCTGAAGCCAATGTTTGCCCTAGCTCTAATCTATTGCCATTAAAAAGAAAAAAAAATTAGAATACTGTCCCAAGATTGAGTGCTGGCTAAATTTTATGTGTCTACATGACTAGGCTGTGGTGCCCAGTTGTTTGGTCAAACAAGAGTCTAGATGTTGTCAAGGTATTTTGTAGTTATGACCAGTTGTCTTTAGGTAAATGGATTACCTTTTGAATGTGAGTGGGCCTCATTCAGTTAGTCAGAGGCCATAGGAATAACAACTGAGGTTTCCAGAGAAGGAATTCTTCTATAAGAATGTAGTAGAAATCCTCACTGAATATCCAACCTGTTAGCCAGCCCTACAGCTGCAAACTCAAGAATATAGTATCAACTCCTGTCTTGAGTTTCCAGCCTGCTGGCTTGCCCTGTTGATTTTAGACTTGTCAGCTCCACAACTGTATGAGCCAATTCCTACTGGTTCTGTTTTTCTGGAGAACCCTAACTGTTATAGAGTCTACACAGTATCTTTTTATTAAGCTTAGCTTATTTTAACTTCCTCAAGGTATTTTACTAATTGGTCAAAAATAACTAATATGATTTTATTTATGGATTGTGTATTTGTACTAAGTACCAAGTCTTATTTTTTGTCATAAGTACATGTAGTCAATTCTAGTGAATGGTTACAAATGGTAAAGAAGTAGAAGAAACATTACTATCCCTTATTCAAAATATGAATATTTTGGGGTGCCTGGGTGACTCAGTCAGTTAAGTGTCTGCCTTTGGCTTGGATCATGGTATCCAGCCCCACGTCGGGCTTTCTGCTCAGTGGGGAGCCTGCTTCTCCTTCTCCTTGCCACTTGTGCTCTCTGTCACTCTCTATCTCTCTCTGTCTCTCTCTCTCAAATAAATAAATAATATCTTTAAAAAATACATATGTATAAATATTTTGGTAATTTTGGGTGTATACTTGAAGCTAGCCTCTGAACAGTTTTTCACATATATTTTGTTGCTAATTTAACTGTGTTACATAGTATTTAAGTTGGACATTTTTGTTTGTTTGTTTTTTTACTGTGTTATGTTAGTCACCATAAAGTACATCATTAATTTTTGATGCAGTGTTCCAAGAGTCATTGTTTATGTATGACACCCAGTGCTCCATGCAATACATACCCTCCTTAATACCCACCACTAGGCTCACCCATTCCCCAATCCTCCCCCTCTAAAACCCTCAGTTTGTTTCTCAGAGTCCACAGTCTCTCACGGTTCATCTTCCCCTCTGATTTCCCCTGATTCACTTTTCCTTTCCTTCTCCTAATGTCCTCCATGTTATTTCTTATGTTCCACATGATAATTGACTCTCTCTGCTTGACTTATTTCACTCAGCATAATCGGCAGTCCCATCCATGTTGATGCAAAGTTGGGTATTCATCCTTTCTGATGGATGAGTAATAATCCATTGTACATATGGACCACATCTTCTCTATCCATTCATCTGTTGAAGGGTATCTCGGCTCTTTCCACAGTTTGGCTGTTGTGGACATTACTGCTATGAACATTGGGGTATATATGGCCCTCCTTTTCACTACATCTGTGTCTTTGGGGTAAATATCCAGTAATAGAATTGCCAGGTCATGGGGTAGCTCTATTTTTAATTTTTTGAGGAATCTCCACACTGTTTTCTAAAGTGGCTGTACCAACTTGCATTCCCTCCAACAGTGTAAGAGGGTTCCCCTTTCTCCACATCTTCTCCAACATTTGTTGTTTCCTTCCTTGTTAATTTTTGCCATTCTAACTGGTGTAAGGTGGTATCTCGATATAGTTTTGATTTGAATTTCCCTAATGGCTGATGATGAACATTTTCTCATGTGTTTGCTAGCCATTTGTATGTCTTCATTGGAGAAGTGTCTGTTCATGTCTTCTGCCAATTTTTTGGCATGATTTTTTTGGGTATTGAGTTTGAGAAGTTCTTCATAGATCTTGGATATCAGCCCTTAGACATATTTTAAGGGCTGGGGCCAATAGAAATATTTTTTACCATCCCCTACCTGTAGCATACTGTAGTGCACTTTGAGCTGTACAATTTCTGAATAAGAATCCATTTATTATCTAGTTCAGCATTTCCCAATCATTCACTACTTCACTTACTTTTTTGCCATAATTGTTGCCACCTATATTCTTATTTACTTAATATTTTAAAATCATTTCACATTTTATGCAAATAAACTTATTTAAACAGTGAACTTTAGATCACTATCACAGAAGAAAATTTAAAATGATTTGCCAGAAGTAAAATGTGAGGTTGAAAAATGAATATGAACTTAACAAAACAGCATACATGTGTACCTTGTTTTGTTGTGCTTTGTAAAATATAGTGTTTTTACAAATTGAAGTTTTGTGACAACCCTGCATTGAGCAGGTATACTGGTGCCATTTCTCTAACAGCATTAACTTACTCTATCTCTCTGTGTCACATTTTTGTAATTCTTGCAATATTTCACACTTTTTCATTGCTATTATATATTGTGCTATTCTCTGATCAGTGAGATGTCTCTCTGAAAGCTCAGATAATTCGCATTTTTTAGCAGTATTTTTAAATTAAGGTATATATATATTGCTTTTTTAGACATAATGCTATTACGCACTTAATAGACTACCATATAATATAAATATAACTTTTATATGCAGTAGGAAATCGGAATATTTATGTGACTCACTTTATTGCAATATTAACTTTATTGTAGTAGTCTAGAACCAAATCTGCAGTAACTCTGAGCTAAGCCTAGTGGATTATGGTTGTCCATTAAATACTCTGAATCTGAAGCCTGGATTCATCTGGTTCAAAAGAGGATTATGAAGTGTTTGAGTCATACTAGCTCTTAACTGAATCTTTCTCTCCATGGACTGAGGACAAGTAAAGAATAACTTTGTTATTTAGTTAAAGTTATTTAATGCTACCAGATAAAATTATCTCACCCTTTACTAAAAAGAAACATAATCCATTTCTCTTCCCCACTGCTGACTTTCACTGAATGTATCTGATAAGTGGCTGCCTTGTCTGTCCCTGATATCCCCACAGATAAAATTCATGAGAAATCACATTCCCATTTACTAAATTACTTTAGTTGTGAGAATACCTTCTCTTCTAGTGAACTAACATCTCTTCCTTTTTCTGTTGGTCTTAGATCAGCCATCCCTATCCAGACCAAAGAGTCTAATCTCTCATTCATAAAAGATTTTTTCTTCATTATCACCTCCATTTCCTATCTTACTTTGTTGCATGTTGTGACACTCCTCTTACTGAGTTCACATGCACATGTACCACAACAAGTTTTAATGGTCAAGAGGATAAAGAAAAGGAGCAACTTCCTTGGCAAAGAGAAATTCTTTTGGGAGGTAAAAGTCAAAGAAGTTTTACTTTTTTGTTATTTTCCCCAGCAGAGGTACCCTTTTTACTGTTTTTTTTTTTTTAATATCTAATTATTTTTAAGATTATTATTTTAAGAAGAAGCAAAATATTAAACACAGAAAGGAAAAAATATACTTATGACAGGAGTAAAGGTAACATGGATTAGCAGATAATATGATGGTATTTGTTAGTAGACATAGCTTTGCTATCTATAATGAGTAAATTGGGCAAGATTTAGTGTTTAATCCTTGCCACGTTGCGTGGTACAGAAAAGATGTCATTAAACTGTTGGTGAATGACACATAGCCCTAAAACACTGAGTTTAGTTTTATTTAATGAAGAATTTTACAATTTCCCTGTGTGAAATACTCTTAAAATTACCTGTTAAAAATGACAGAAAGGCTAACATAAATCATATATAGTTGTTCACTGTAGAAAACATGACCACAAGGGGACAGTTTCTCTCATGGGATATAAGAAGAAAATTCTGTTATGGATCATTATCAGTCAAGAGTTCTTGTAGTCTTATTGGGAGAAAGGAAGGAAAGAGGGAAAGACCCTGATATTAGTGGATGTTAGAAGTTGATACAGACATGATACAGATGGAGTTGCATGGCTATTTGAAGATAATTTCTGAAACAAATCTCTAACGAACAATTTGTTTATGGTTTCAAATTCCCTCGTCAAAATACGTGATTTAAAAAATTAGATTTCTGATGATGATTTTTAGATAAAACATCAAAAGCACAATACATGAAAGAAATAATTGACGAGCTGGATTTTATTAAAAAACAAACACACCAAACTTCTGGTCTGCAAAAGACAACATCAAGGAATGAGAAGCTATATACTGGGAGAAAATATTTGTAAAAGACATAAATAGGAAGATGCTCCTATCATATGTCATCAGGGCAATGCAAATTAAAACAACATTGAGATACTATGGTATACCTATTACAGTGGCCAAATCCAGAACACTAACAACACAAAATGCTGGAGAAGATGTGGAGCAATAGTGCTGGTATGAATGCAAAATGCTACATTTCTTTTTTTTTTTAAGATTTTTTATATTTACTTATTTGACAGACAGAGATCACAAGTAGGCAGAGAGGAAGGCAGAGAGAGAGAGGAGGAAGCAGGCTCTCTGCAGAGCGAGAGCCCAATACGGGGCTCGATCCCAGGACCCTGGGACCATGACCCGAGCTGAAGACAGAGGCTTTAACCTACTGAGCCACCCAGGCACCCCAAAATGTTACATTTCAAAGTGCATTCAAAAATGCACTTTCAGAAGTTTTTGATTTTGATGAAGTCCCAAGAGTTTATTTTCGCTTTTGTTTCCTTTTCCTTTGGAGACATATCTTGAAAGAAGTTGCTATGGCTGATATCGAAGAGATTACTGCCTATGTTCTCCTCTAAGATTCTGATGGATTTCTGTCTCACGTTGAGGTCTTTTATCCATTTTGAGTTTATCTTTGTGTACGGTGTAAGAGAATGGTCGAGTTTCATTCTTCCACTTATAGCTGTCCAATTTTCCCAGCACCATTTATTGAAGAGACTGTCTTTTTTCCACTGTATATTTTTTCCTATTTTGTCAAAGATTAATTGACCATAGAGTTGAGGGTCCATATCTGGGCTCTCTACTCTGTTCCACTGGTCTATGTGTCTGTTTTTATGCCAGTACCATGCTGTCTTGGTGATCACAGCTTTGTAATAAAGCTTGAAATCAGGTAATGTGATGCCCCCAGCTTTATTTTTGTTTTTCAACATTTCCTTAGCGATTTGGGGTCTCTTCTGATTCCATACAAATTTTTGGATTATTTGCTCCAGCTCTTTGAAGAATACCGGTGGAATTTTGATTGGAATGGCATTAAAAGTATAGATTGCTTCAACAGACGAATGGATAAGGAAGATGTGGTCCATATACACTATGGAGTATTGTGCCTTCCATCAGAAAGGATGAATACCCAACTTTTGTAGCAACATGGACGGGACTGGAAGAGATTATGCTGAGTGAAATAAGTCAAGCAGAGAGAGTCAATTATCATATGGTTTCACTTATTTGTGGAGCATAACAAATAGCATGGAGGACAAGGGGTGTTAGAGAGGAGAAGGGAGTTGGGATAAATTGGAAGGGGAGGTGAATCATGAGAGACTATGGACTCTGAAAAACAATCTGAGGGGTTTGAAGTGGCGGGGGGGTGGGAGGTTGGGGTACCAGGTGGTGGGTATTATAGAGGGCACGGATTGCATGGAGCACTGGGTGTGGTGAAAAAATAATGAATACTGTTTTTCTGAAAATTTAAAAAAAAAAGAAATCTTCCTACCCTCTGGATGTTTTAGTTTGTCACATGACTTAATTTGGTCAATAAAATGTAGATGAAATGAAAAAAAATGCACTTTCAAAGACAGTTTGGAAGTCTTTTACAAAACTAAACATACTCTTGTCATATGTTCCAGTATTGACAATCCTTGGTATTTACTCAAAGGAGTTAAAAACTTATGTCCACACAAAAGTCTGCACATAGATGTTTATAGTAGCTTTACTCACAATTGCCAAAGCTCTAAGGCAACCAAGATTTCCTTCAGTAGATGAATAGATATGTAAGTTGTGGTACATCCAGACAATGGGATATTATTTATTGCTAAAAAGAAATAAACTATCAAGGCATGAAATGACATGGAGGAATCTAAGATGAGTTTTACTAAATGGCAGAAGCCAATTTGAAAAGTCTACAAATTATATGATATTCTGGGAAAGGTAAAATTATAGAGGCAGTAGAAAGATCAGTGTGTGCGAGGGGAGAGGGTGGGAAAGGGATAAATAGTTGGAGTACAGAGAATTTTTAGAGCAGTAAAAAATACTTTGTATGATCCTATAATGATGGTACATGTCATTATATATTTCTCCAAACCCATAGAGAGTATATCACCCAAAGTGAACTATAATGTGGACTTTGGGGTGACAATGATGTTCATTGTAGGTTCATCATTTCCAACAAATGTACTACCCTAGTAGAGGTTGTTAATAGTGGGAGATACTGTGCATTTGTGGAGTCAGGGGTTATATGGATAATCTATTTTCTCAATTCAATTTTTCTGTGAACGTGAAACTGCTGTAACTTTTTTTTAACTTAAAAAAATTAAGGGAGCCTTATAATTTGAGTTATGACCCAATATTTTTGTCTTGGTTTTATTCTAATTATTTGGGTCAAATAAAAACTTGGTTTATTGATCTATTTACAACAGTACTGACTTGCTGCAAAGCATCTTGTCGTAGAATGGAGGATGCTAATCACTTACTCTGTGATCCCTTTGAGTCCTAAACAATCGTGATATCAACATAAGGAGTCTAAAAAAGTGCAGTTAGTATCTGTGGCTAAAACAAGGCTTCTTATAACTCTTTTTGAGTTGAAGATATCCAGGGTTCTAGAGAACTCAGTACAAATCTATACAGTCACAGATAGAGACTAGCTGTGGTTAAGACACTCTCTAACACAGACCTCTTTACTTTCCATGGGGAAGAGGTCTGTTCCAATTGGTGAGGAAATCTGTTGTCTTGGTTTTAGTCAAGCACATTTCTAATGTCATGAAACCCCTCTTGCTGAATTCCTGTGCTCATGGACTACCACCTGTCTTAGAAGTGAAATACAAACCCTGATCATCATAATTTATGTCGTATTTATCTGTAATGCAGACATACGGGAAAAAAGTAGTGTTCTTAATAGCCAGGCTGGTTTCTGTCAAGGATGCAGATTTTCAAATCTGATCAGTGTCAATCGATTTTTATGAAAGGTTTCTTATTTCTATGTCACTTTTAAAGAATCTTAATATGTCTCCACAAGTGGGAGATGAGCAGCAAATTTTGAGGGTTTTGATATGTAGGTGCAAGTAGCATAAGGCAAGTGTTCCAAGATGGGAAACTAATTAAAAAGTTAATAATATAATAATTTATCATTGGTGATCACAGCAAGATGAGAGGCTTGAAATGAGTTTAATAAATGAGCTGTTTGCCCACATGAACAATCCAATGTCTCAGCAGGAAGTCTATTTGCCCAGATGTGCAACGTGTTTATTCAGATATATTGATTTATAGGAATCTACGGGAACAATCAGAGAAGATATCTATTGGTCTAAGTCTTATCTTTCTACCCAAGATTGCCTTGGAACAAATAGTTATGTTGATGGAGGTATCCTCATTTCTCAGTCCTATTAGTTAAACTATGTGGATGCAGCTGGCCCCAATTCTCATACCTCTGTAATTTCTTCTCTAACTCTCACTGCTCCCCATTCCAATAAAGCATTTCTTGTGTTGGGAGATGACTCCTTCCTTTGTAATAAGTTTCTGATCTTCTCTTTTATAGGTACTTTTATAGGTACTTAGCTGTCAAACATAGGTATACTTAGATTGTGTCTTCTTAGAGGATAGGGTAATGATTAATTTTTTAAAAATTTCCACCTTTTAGATCAAAGCTCAACCCAATTCATAGAAGATTTCTCAAAATTTTCCTTTTGCATTTAAATTTGGCTACTTTTTTGCTTCCTTATCAGTCCCTGATCTTGTGGTTATCTTGTATTCTTAAACTAGTCTTCCCTGGATACAACAAATGCTTCTTGAGCATCTATTTTATATCAAGTATTATGTGAAGTCAGGTGTTTTTAACCTTGAATTCCATTTGAAACTTGCTGAAAGCTTAAAAATAAAATATTAAGGATCCCTTTCTAAAAGATTTATTTATTAATTTTAGAGAGAGAGAGAGAGAGAGAGAGAGAGAATGAGCCAGAGAAGCAGAGGGAGAGAAAATCTCAAGCAGATTCAATGACGAGTGCAGAGCCTGATGGCTGGGTTTGATCTCATGAATATGAGACTAGGACCTGAGCTGAAACCAAGAATTGGATACTTAACCAGCTATGCCGCCCAGTTGCCCTAAGAAGCTTTATGGAAAACAAACAAACAAACAAACAAACTGATAGCCAGATCAACTCTCAGTGTTTCTGATTTACTTGATCTGGGCCATGGCCTAGGCATCAGAATTAAAAAAAAAAAAAAAAAAAAATCCCTCCCAGTTATTTTAATTTTCAGCCAAGAGTAAGTACCATGGGATGAAAAACACATATGAAGGCTCAGGGAACTTAATGGGGGAAGAAATATCACGTGGATATTCACAATTATAATTGTTTGAATAAAATTGTAGGTGAGATAAAAGAAACCATCAGGATGCTATGAGAGCTTATAGCATGGCTACCTAACCTGTTAGGGATGTCAGAAGAGGAGGCCCTGGGACAGAATTGATGAATTGAAATTAACAGAATGGTAAAGGAATAACCCATGCTTTGACACTGAAAAGATCTCAATGAGTAAAGGGTCAGAAAGAACATGAGTGTGAGTGAAATTAAGTGGAATAAGATGCTGGCTGTAGTATAGCGATCACAATAAACAGTAAGTGAACAGGTGCTAAATCACTCAGGGTATTGCAAGACAGTGATAGATTTTTTATTTTGTTCTGAGGGTAATTGGAAATGGATTTAAAATATAGCTTATATCAGACCTGGGGATAAAAATATATGTTTATAAAAAATATATGTTTAGAAAAAATAAAAAATTAAAAAAAATATATAGCTTATAAAGCTTCTACAATCAGGGAACTAAAGAAGTGATGTTTCAGTGAGGGGAGATGGGCCAGGAGGGGCTGAGGGAGCTAGGATCTAAGGATAGAAGGCTATTATAGACCATGTGGAAACTATCAAATTTGGGCAGGATTGGTAGAAGAGGTTATGGAGACAAATGGAAAGATTTGAGCTATTCATTGGTGATATAATCAGTAGGAATTCTTAGTGTCTTGAATGTGGCTATCTTAATAATTGGACTGATAGTGTAAGCACCACTAATTCTAGCTCTCTCATTCGATAATTATATCATTTTAGTTCTTTCAAAAAATTTTGAGTCAGACATATTAAGACATGACCCAAGCTCATTTAAAAATTCTTGAGCATTGCAAATATTCCAGGTACTGGGTCAGTTTATCAATATAATTTTTTGGATGTATTAGGGAGGAAAAGGGAGCGTGAGAAATTAAAACTCCTTATAAATATCTGATATAATTCTAAACTCTTCTTTTTAAAGCAAGCCAGTGCCAAGAAAGTTGTCTTTTCTGCTATATTCATATATTCCAAGTGAGCTCACAAGTGTGAGCATACTAGGTTGCCTAGATGCCAAAGTAGTCTAGCACAAGAGAGCTTAGATTAATTAAGATCATTTTGCTATAAATTAATCTCTTGGATTGAACAATTCTATTTTTCCAAAGAAAGCATAAAGAACAGGTCATTCTTCCATTTGGAATGAATATAAAATTTAATCTTTACCCTGTTAATGTCACAGGTTTGTAATGAACAAGATAATATTTATGAAAACAAAGTAATCTTTAGAATAGAAACAATTTAGACTCACTGTTGACTCCCATGAAAAATTTATTATTTACATATTAAGTATGTTTACTTAATATTGGAACATTGTATATCTTTCCTGAAGTAGATTTTAAAATAATATTTAGAAAACTAGTGAAGGTTGTCAAAGCTACACTGTTGCCTAGTACTGACTGCTTTAGCACATTTTTATAAATTCTACTCAGATATTTCATTAACTCTATTTAGTCCAAGATTTCTGTAGCGTGTAAAGATGATCTATATTCTAAGGCTGATTCTAGTCAGATTTGCATTTGCTAACTCAGAAAAGGAATATAAATGCAGGCTATAACAATAATGATGTATATGTGCCATTATATATTTGTCAAAACCTAAAGATTGTACAATGAAAGTGAGCTCTAATGTGAACGATGGACTTTGGGTGATAATGATGTGTCACTGTTGGTACATCAGTCATAACAAATGTACCATTCTGGTAGGGGGGATAGTGGAGGAGGCTGTGGGGATTGATAGGGTGGGTATAGGGAAAATCTCTGTACTCTCTGCTCAATGTTGTCATGAACTTAAAACTTCTCTAATAAAGAAGTAAAATCTATTAAAAATGCAGGAAATATTCAAATTCAAGTGCTCTGTTGAAAAGTTTGCTAATGAGGTAGGAATCAGGACTAGGAAACACAAAACGGAATAAAGGTATCCCAGTCAAGAAGTTACAGGCCAACCATGGCATTATGCTATAGTATTAAAGCCCGATATATATATATATATATATGTGGAAATGATACTCCTAGCCTATCTGTAATTGCTTATTTTTGTCTTGGCACTGGATTTGTATTTAAAAATCTGTAATTCTATAAAAAAGAATGATATCTTGCCATTTGTAGCATGGTTGGAGTTAGAGTATAATGCTAAATAAGCTAGTCAGAGAAAGGCAAATACCATATGATTTCATTTATATGTGGAATTTAGGAAACAAAACAAATGAACAAAGGAAAAAGGAGAGACAAAGCAAGAAATAGACTTTAAACTATAGAGAACTATCTGATGGTTATTAGAATGGAGCAGGTGAGGGGGATGGGTAAAAGAGGTGAGAAGATTAATAAGAGTACACTTAACATGATGAGCCCTAAGTAAAAGTATAGAATTGTTGGATCACTATATTGTACACCTGAAACTAACACTGTATGTTAAGTCTACTTGAATTAAAATTCAAAAACTTAAAAAATAAATGCTTAACCCCCCAAAATTTATTAATACTTTTGACCTCTTCAAAGATACACTATGCAATAGAACTATGTTATCTTCATGGGGAGATTGATATGGGGAGTGTGTGTGTGTGTGTGTGTGTGTGTGTGTATGATATGTGTGTACCTGTATGTATGTGTGTGTATGTGTGTGAGAGAAAGAGAGATTTTGTAAAGATTAAGAGAGAATGGATTCAGGACACCTGGCTCAGTTGTTAAGCATCTGCCTTCAGCTCAGGTCATGATCCCAGGGTCCTGGGATCCAACCCCACATCTGGCTCCCTTCTCTACAGGAAGCCTGCTTATTCATCTCCTGCCACTGCCCCTGCTTGTGTGCCTGCACATATGAGCGCTCTCCCTCTCTCTCTCTTTCACTCTGTCAAATAAATTTTTAAAAGTTAAAAAGTTTAATTTCAAATCATAGCTCTGCTCTTTTCTGCCATGTATCCTTAAGCAAAATTAGTTAACTTCACTTATATGCTTTTCTTATATATAAGATTGTGATAATATCACTACTTGTCAGGGTTGTGTTGAAGATTAAGTGATAAATACTTACATATGACTTAGCATAGTGAGTGGTACAAAATCAGTGTCATTCACTCTATGACCTTTGATAAGCCCCCTAACTACTTGGGGCCTCCATTTCTTCTTCTGAAAAGAAGGTCATTGTATGAAATTATGGTTTGATCCCTTCCAGCTAGAAAATGTGATGATTCTTTTCAGTACTAACTGGACCTTTAGGGAAACAATCCGGTAACCTCCTTTCTCATTAATGCCATTCGGTAAACAACAGGACTAAATATTCTACTAGGCTGGAAAAATCCAAGTTCTATAATATTTTACAGGTAGGTTTTCATTTCCCTCCTGAAAGTGTGGCAGATACTAGAATTCTGGAAATATAGAGAAGGCAATTTCTGTTAAATTTACTGTGTGGTAGGGGAGGGAGAGCATGTTTTACTCCTAGATAATTTTGCAAGTGTAGCTTCCCAAATCCCAAAATAAGACATAGTCCAAGACTCGAACTTCCAGATAAAATTCTGTATGCTCAGTTAAATTTGAATTTCAGATAATAAGTAATTTCTTAGTATAAATATTTTTCAAATAGTGCATGGGATATACACTAAAAATTATTATTTGCTTATCTGAAATTAAAATATCACTGGGAGGGCATGTGGGCTACTCATTTGGTTAAGTGTCAGACTCTTGATCTCTGCTCAAGTCTCAGATCTCTGCTCCTGAGTTGAAGCCCTGCATTGGGCTCCACACTAGTATGGAGCCTATTTAAAACAAAACAAGACCAAAAATCCTGGGAATTCTGTATTTTTATTTGGTAAATCTGACAGCCTTATAACAACAAAATTCATATAGTATTATATTAAATTTCTGCCAAAAGTAAAAAAAAAAATCCCAACTACCCTCAAATCTGTCCCCTCCTCAGTATCCCTACTACTGCCCCAATGGTTAAGACTATATTATAGACTGAATGTTTATGCCCCACCCCCCTTCACATATTGAAACACCCCTCACTTCCCACCTCCCCCACACTACCCTCCTCCCCACATATTGTGATGGTATTTAGAGATGGGGCCTTTCAGAGTTAATCAGGGTTAGATTACATCATGAAGTTGGGCTCTTCATGATGGGATTAGTACTTTATAGGAATAAACCAGAGAATTCTCTCTTTCTTGGTAGTGAAGCTCCAAGAGAGGAGGTTATTTGGAAGATGAAAGAGGGTACTCACCAGGAATCTAATCAACTGGCATATTGGCCTTGGACTTCCAGCTTTCAGAAGTATGAAAAGTAAATGTCTGTTGTTAAAGCCACACAGTTGTGGTATTTTGTTATAGCAACTCAAGCAGACTAATATTCACAGTACCATCTTTGAAACTAAAATTGACAAAAGCTTCCCACTCTCTTTACTTTAGTTTTGTCTTCCATTTTGTTTGATGGAAGTTTTTAATAAAGAACAGTATAGGGGCTAGGGGTGCCTGGGTGACTCAGTGGGTTAAAGCCTCTGCCTTTGGCTCAAGTCATGATCCCAGGGTGCTGGGATCGAGCCCCACATCAGGCTCTGTGCTCAGTGGGGAGCCTGCTTCCTCCTCTCTCTGCCTGCCTCTCTGCCTACTTGTGATCTCTGTTGAGTAAATAAATAGAATCTTAAAAAAAAAAAACCACACACAGTATAATGATGAATATTTTTAAGCCTCAATAAAATCATATGGCTTTGCTGCTTTATATCCTTCAGTTTTTCCTCACTGTCTTCTAAATTCATTAACACAGAATAAAGGTGGTAAATGGTTATGAGAGGCCATCACATTTCAGAGTTCTATAAGATAGTCTCTGAAATAACAAGGGTCTGTCATTTCCCTCCTGTGGAACTCTTTATTTTTTGAGTCTCAATTTCCTTATTTGTGAAATAAAAATTAGAGTACTACCTTATATATATTTCTGTTACAGTGGTTGAATGGATGAAACATATTGATAGGTTAGAAATACTGAACACAGGGCTTGACACAGAGTAAAGTGTTAAAATGATATTACCTGTGATAACATCTTCATGATGTCCCTGCTTCCCTTCCCACCACATGACTATACTCTCCAAGTTCATCTGTCATTTTATCTTCCCACTCCTGGAACAAGTATACTTCTGCTAGGTCTCTCATCCATTTCAGATGCTGTTCTTTCTATCTGACATACCATTTCTTCTAGAATTCACTTTTCCAGGCAGCTACTGTATGTATGTATGATGTATGTATGTATGTATGTATATATATATACATATATATATATATTACTATATATATAAATATAAATATATAAAATGCTATATATATAATATACAGTATATATTATATTCTATACATTATAATATGCAGTATTATATTCGGGAGATCTTTCCTTGACCTTCCATGAACATTAGCCTCTGTCTAGAAGTACACTGCCCAGAATGTTTTATTGACCTCTAAAATCATATATGAGAAAAATAATTTGCTAAGTCTTTCCTCTAACATGCTCATTCTGGCAAATCAGCAAGATACAGCATCTCTGAGTTCCCTAGATGCAGAGCCAAAGGCAGAAATTTGGGTGCATTACGACCATTGAGGAAGTTCTTTCCAGGAAGTGAGGAGTGAAGGAAGCAGGATAGGGAAATAAATCCAAGAAATTATGTGCACTCACATAAAGTCTGGACTTAGTCTGATGCTATGGGAGTAAGGAAGTATACTGGAATGTAATTTGTACCAGAGTTGTCTCACTGTAAGACAAGAGGCTGGGTTCTTGTATGCAGCTATCACAAGCTGCCTAAATAGGTGAGAACAGGGAAATTAGACTTGAACAACTTCCCACGGTGTGTCTTTCCTTTGGACAAGTGTGATTTTCCAAAGAAGGTCATAGAATTTCTTGTGGGTCATCTGGAGAGTGAGTACACTGTTCTCAAAAGAGGATCTGGGCAAGGCACCAGACATGTGCTATTCTTTTATTTTTTTTCATTTTTAAAAAAAGATTTTATTTATTCATTTGAGAGAGAGAGAGAAAGCAAGAGATAGAGCACAAGGATGGGGAGGGGTAGAAGGAGAGGGAGCAGAGAGCCTGACATGGGGCATGATCCCAGGATCCTGAGATCATGACCTGAGCCAAAGGCAGACGCTTAACCTACTGAGCCATCCAGGGACCTCTCTACTAGTCTTTTAAGTGGAGAGAATTTAAGACCCTTCAGTTTAATAGCCTGATTTTACTATTAAAGAAATGAAAATCTAGAATGATTGATTTGCCCAGATCCAGTTGTATATTAATCTGAACTGGGACTAGAGTTTGTTTGGGTCCTCTATTTTCAAAATCAGAACTCTTTCTACTACACAAAAGAACACTTGCTTCTAAGGTTTTTCTACTAATGAATGGAACTGCATATACATTTACTTATTGCCATACTTTGACCCAAACTCTGGGTTCCTATGGCATGCTTGCTGACCTATTGCAAGGTACAGCCTTTGACCAAGGCAAGGAACTAAACTACCTGCCTTAAGTGAGTTAAGTTCACAATGCTCATGGAGGATAGTTTCAACTTGTTATTATTCCAAGGTTAATACCAACCAGGTTAATGAGGTCAAAATTGCATTTGTTGGGTCAGAGAATGAAGTGGTGTTTAGATGAAAAGAAAATTGTTAAAACTGACAGAGAGCTAATGATAATGAGATGCTTTGTGGTGTGATGGAGGAGAGAGATGGCTGTAACACTCTCTTAATGGAAGTTCAAATGATTTTTGCTGAACTTTCTCTTAATTCCTTTGTTCTTGCATAATGTATGATTTATCACAATTAAAACTCTGAGCACAGTGGATAAGCTAGGATTTTGAGATATGCCTTCAGACACTCTTTAATCAGTTTCAAGGTTTTGTTATGCATGAGCTCCCTTTCCTCTTGAAAATAAACTTAGGTAGTACTTATCAGTAAGTACTGAGGGAACTGATATTAGTGGAAGATACAGTGGAAAATGACAAATCCTGATTGTTAGGCAAATTATCAGATTCAATGAAAAAAATCACTTTCATAAGTTATTGCATTGGTGAGAGGAAGTATCCAAAAACAAACAGTATAATAATCTTTGAGACATAATTGATCTTATAGTATCTCTTTTCTTCATAAAATGGCACAACCTGTCACTTATTCTCATTCCCCATTACCTTACGCTCATAATTTTTTTCTTCTGACTATGTCCTTTTCAGGAAATCAACATCTTAATGCATATAAGTACTCTAGAATCACAGGTAGGATGAACTCCTGGCTCTACCGCATTGCTACTTAATAGCTGTTTGACCTTGTAGCAGTCACTTAACCTTCTCTGACCCTCAATTTCCCTTTTTATACATATATACAGTCTGCACCTCAGTATTATAGTGAGGACTAAATGGGTTGCTCATATACAATTCTTAGGATGTAGTAAATTTTTGTTATTTTCAAAGAAAAGGATTGTTAGTATAGGTTTAAATCTGAAATATAAAACAATACTAATATTAGGAAAAAATGGATAAATTCTGCTGTAATCTTGGAGAGGGAAAAACTGTCTAATTATGACTCAAAATCAAAAATAAGAAGAGACTGGTAAGTTACACTTAAAAACAGAAACAAAACAAAAACAGAACCTTTGCTTGGCAGCAATCAGCATAACTAAAGTTAAAATAAACAAATGAAAAACTGTCAAACTTGAAAAAAAAAAAAACAGTTCTCTTCAGGGAATACCTCTAGCCACATGCTTCACGTCCCTCTACCTACTTCACTCTTCACTCTTCTCCCTACCACCCACATGCTTCCCCTCTTTCTTGTTCTGTCTTCCTGGAACATTGTCTGCCTGTGCATTGTATTCTTTTTTTTTTTTTTCTAGAAGTGACTTATACCTGCCCCCTCTTCTCTCTTTCTAAACCTCACCAGAATATATATCCCTCTAAAAACCTAAATGGTTTTTATAAAGAGCATACCCTTTGCCCTTGACTCTGTATATTTCCATGAATATGACCAATCTGTATTGGAACTAATTATCAGGGGTTGTATGTTTTTCTTCTGATCCTGACCCATGTTTGAGAGAAATAAGAAAATGGTTAAAGGAAAAGGGAGACAGAACTTAAATACTTCTCCTGAAAGTTGTAAGAATCCTTCTCCTTCCAGAAATGGAATTTCCTCAGATGAGAGTGTAGACCCAGAGAGCTCCCCACACTGGATTCTAACAACCATTCCCTTAATCTGAATTGTACATCTATTGTTTTTCTACCTACAGATTAATAAGAATTAGGGACTCAATTTAAATGCTGGTCAAGTAGCATTTTGTTTTGTTTTTTTTTTTCATTTTATTGAATCTTATTTCAAGTAGTATTTGTATCCATTCCATTTTAACTTTCCTTTTTGTGAAGACAGTCACCCCATTTAACACTTGCATTTACATTCATATTCTAGCATGACTGTCCCTTAAACTAATCATTTATTGACTGTTCCCCAAAACTCAGACTTGCCCTTTACCTGTTTATGTGGGATTTTGATTGCCCAAACACCAAAAATGGCAGAGAATGAAGAATCCAGCTTCTAAAACATAATTAATATCAACCTGTTAAGTGTCCATTAACTTGCTTAGGAGACAACAGAGAGAGAAAAAAAATTTAATAACCAATTATTGGTAAACAGTTTTAGACAAATAAAAATATTGTTTTAGGAGGAGTCAAGATGGCGGAGAAGTAGCAGGCCGAGACTACTTCAGCTAGCCAGAGATCAGCTAGATAGCTTATCTAAAGATTGCAAACACCTGAAAATCCATCGGCAGATCGAAGAGAAGAAGAACAGCAATTCTGGAAACAGAAAAACAACCACTTTCTGAAAGGTAGGACCAGCGGAGAAGTGAATCCAAAGCACGGGAAGATAGACCCCGGGGGGAGGGGCCAGCTCCCGGCAAGCGGCGGAGCAACCGCGCACAAAATCAGGACTTTTAAAAGTCTGTTCCGCTGAGGGACATTGCTCCAGAGGCTACCCAGGGCAAAGCCCACACGGGGTCAGCGTGGCCTCAGGTCCTGCAGGGTCACAGAAGGATCGGGGGTGTCTGAGTGTCGCAGAGCTTGCGGGTATTGGAACGGGAAAGCTGGCTACAGAGACAGAGCCGACAGTAAGCTCGCAGCTCGGGGTGACCTTGAACCGGTCGCAGGCTCGGTGAGCTCGGAGCGCGGCCGGAGGTCAGGCAGACAGGAGTAACTGGGCACGGTTCTCTGAGCTCGCACTGAGGAGTGCGGCCCTGGGCTCTCGGCTCATCGGGCCGGAGACCAGGAGGCCGCCATTTGTATTCCCGTCCTCCGGAACTCTACAGAAAGCGCTCAGGGAACAAAAGCTCCTGAGCTCCTGAAAGCAAACCCAAGCGGATTACTCACCCAGGCCCCGGGTAAGGGCGGTGCAATTCCGCCTGGAGCAAAGACACTTGAGAATCACTACAACAGGCCCCTCCCCCAGAAGATCAACAAGAAATCCAGCCCAGACCAAGTTCACCTACCAAAGAGTGCGGTTTCAATACCAAGGAGAGCAGCAGAATTCTAGAGGAGGAGAAAGCAAAGCATGGAACTCATGGCTTTTTCCCCGTGATTTTTTTTAGTCTTGAGGTTAATTTAATTTTTTTCTTTTTCATTTTTTGTTTTTTTTTTCTCGCCTTCAGGTAAAATTTTTTTATTTTTTTAACTGTTACCTTTTTCTTTTTTAACGATTTTTTACTAGTTTATCTAATACATATATTTTTTCTTTTTTATATTTTTCTTAGGTGTTTTCTTTTTTTTTAAATTCTTTTTTTTTTCTTTCTTTTTTCTTTTTTTTTCTTTCTTTTTTCTTTTTTTTCTTTCTTCCTTTTTGAACCTCTTTTTATCCCCTTTCTCCCCCCTCATGATTTGGGATCTCTTCTAATTTGGTTAAAGCATATTTTCCTGGAGTTGTTGCCACCCTTTTAGTATTTTACTTGCCCCTTCATATACTCTTCTCTGGACAAAATGACAAGACAGAAAAATTCAACACAAAAAAAAGAACAAGAGGCAGTACCGAAGGCTAGGGACCTAATCAATACAGACATCGGTAATATGTCAGATCTAGAGTTCAGAATGACAATTCTCAAGGTTCTAGCCGGGCTCGAAAAAGGCATGGAAGATATTAGAGAAACCCTCTCGAGAGATATAAAAGCCCTTTCTGGAGAAATAAAAGAACTAAAATCTAACCAAGTTGAAATCAAAAAAGCTATTAATAAGGTGCAATCCAAAATGGAGGCTCTCACTGCTAGGAAAAATGAGGCAGAAGAAAGAATTAGTGATATAGAAGACCAAATGACAGAGAATAAAGAAGCTGAGCAAAAGAGGGACAAACAGCTACTGGACCACGAGGGGAGAATTCGAGAGATAAGTGACACCATAAGACGAAACAACATTAGAATAATTGGGATTCCAGAAGAAGAAGAAAGAGAGAGGGGAGCAGAAGGTATACTGGAGAGAATTATTGGGGAGAATTTCCCCAATATGGCAAAGGGAATGAGCATCAAAATTCAGGAGGTTCAGAGAATGCCCCTCAAAATCAATAAGAATAGGCCGACACCCCGTCACCTAATAGTAAAATTTACAAGTCTCAGTGACAAAGAGAAAATCCTGAAAGTAGCCCGGGAAAAGAAGTCTGTAACATACAATGGTAAAAATATTAGATTGGCAGCTGACTTACCCACAGAGACCTGGCAGGCCAGAAAAGGCTGGCATGATATTTTCAGAGCATTAAACGAGATGAACATTCAGCCACGAATACTATATCCAGCTAGGCTATCATTGAAAATAGAAGGAGAGATTAAAAGCTTCCAGGACAAACAAAAACTGAAAGAATTTGCAAACACCAAACCAGCTCTACAGGAAATCTTGAAAGGGGTCCTCTAAGCAAAGAGAGAGCCTACAAGTGGTAGATCAGAAAGGAACAGAGACCATATACAGTAACAGTCACCTTACAGGCAATACAATGGCACTAAATTCATATCTCTCAATAGTTACCCTGAATGTTAATGGGCTAAATGCCCCTGTCAAAAGACACAGGGTATCAGAATGGATGAAAAAACAAAACCCATCTATATGTTGCCTCCAAGAAACTCATTTTAAGCCCAAAGACACCTCCAGATTTAAAGTGAGGGGGTGGAAAAGAATTTACCATGCTAATGGACATCAGAAGAAAGCAGGAGTGGCAATCCTTATATCAGATCAATTAGATTTTAAGCCAAAGACTATAATAAGAGATGAGGAAGGACACTATATCATACTCAAAGGGTCTATCCAACAAGAAGATTTAACAATTTTAAATATCTATGCCCCCAACGTGGGAGCAGCCAACTATATAAACCAATTAATAACAAAATCAAAGAAACACATCAACAATAATACAATATTAGTAGGGGACTTTAACACTCCCCTCACTGAAATGGAAAGATCATCCAAGCAAAAGATCAGCAAGGAAATAAAGGCCTTAAAGGACATACTGGACCAGATGGACATCACAGATATATTCGGAACATTTCATTCCAAAGCAACAGAATACACATTCTTCTCTAGTGCACATGGAACATTCTCCAGAATAGATCACATCCTCGGTCCTAAATCAGGACTCAGCCGTTATCAAAAGATTGGGATCATTCCCTGCATATTTTCAGACCACAATGCTCTAAAGCTAGAACTCAACCACAAAAGGAAGTTTGAAAAGAACCAAAATACATGGAGACTAAACAGCATCCTTCTAAAGAATGAATGGGTCAACCGGGAAATTAAAGAAGAATTGAAAAAAATCATGGAAACAAATGATAATGAAAATAGAATGGTTCAAAATCTTGGGACACAACAAAGGCAGTCCTGAGAGGAAAATATATAGCGGTATAAGCCTTTCTCAAGAAACAAGAAAGGTCTCGGGTACACAATCTAACCCTACACCTAAAGGAGCTGGAGAAAGAACAAGAAAGAAACCCTAAGCCTAGCAGGAGAAGAGAAATCATAAAGATCAGAGCAGAAATCAATGAAATAGAAACCAAAAAAACAATAGAACAAATCAACGAAAGTAGGAGCTGGTTCTTTGAAAGAATTAATAAAATTGATAAACCCCTGGCCCGATTTATCAAAAACAAAAGAGAAAGGACCCAAATAAATAAAATATGAATGAAAGAGGAGAGATCACAACTAACACCAAAGAAATACAAACTATTATAAGAACATACAATGAGCAACTCTATGGCAATAAATTTGACAATCTGGAAGAAATGGATGCATTCCTAGAAACATAGAAACTACCACAACTGAACCAGGAAGAAATAGAAAGCCTGAACAGACCCATAACCAGTAAGAAGATGGAACAGTCATTAAAAATCTCCAAACAAACAAAAGCCCAGGTCCAGACGGCTTCCCGGGGGAATTCTACCAAACATTTAAAGAAGAACTGATTCCTATTCTCCTGAAACTGTTCCAAAAAATAGAAATGGAAGGAAAACTTCCAAACTCATTTTATGAGGCCAGCATCACCTTGATCCCAAAACCAGACAAGGATCCCACCAAAAAAGATAGCTATAGACCAATATCCTTGATGAACACAGATGCGAAAATACTCAACAAAATACTAGCCAATAGAATTCAACAGTACATTAAAAAGATTATTCACCACGACAAATTGGGATTTATTCCAGGGCTGCAAGGTTGGTTCAACATCCGCAAATCAGTCAATGTGATACAACACATCAATAAAAGTAAGAACAAGAACCATATGATACTCTCAATAGATGCTGAAAAAGCATTTGACAAAGTCAGCATCCCTTCCTGATCAAAACTCTTCAAAGTGTAGGGATAGAGGGCACATACCTCAATATTTTCAAAGACATCTATGAAAAACCCACCGCAAATATCATTCTCAATGGAGAAAAACTGAAAGCTTTTCCGCTAAGGTCAGGAACACGGCAGGGATGTCCATTATCACCACTGCTATTCAACATAGTACTAGAGGTCCTAGCCTCAGCAATCAGACAACAAAAGGAAATTAAAGGCATCCAAATCGGCAAAGAAGAAGTCAAATTATCACTCTTTGCAGATGATATGATACTATATGTGGAAAACCCAAAAGACTCCACTCCAAAACTGCTAGAACTTATACAGGAATTCAGTAAAGTGTCAGGATATAAAATCAATGCACAGAAATCAGTTGCATTTCTCTACACCAACAGCAAGACAGAAGAAAGGGAAATTAAGGAGTCAATCCCATTTACAATTGCACCCAAAACCATAAGATACCTAGGAATAAACCTAACCAAAGAGACACAGAACCTATACTCAGAAAACTATAAAGTACTCATGAAAGAAATTGAGGAAGACACAGAGAAATGGAAAAATGTTCCATGCTCCTGGATTGGAAGAATAAATATTGTGAAAATGTCTATGCTACCTAAAGCAATCTACACATTTAATGCAATTCCTATCAAAGTACCATCCATCTTTTTCAAAGTAATGGAACAAATAATTCTAAAATTTATATGGAACCAGAAAAGACCTCAAATAGCTAAAGGGATATTGAAAAAGAAAGCCAACGTTGGTGGCATCACAATCCCGGACTTCAAGCTCTATTACAAAGCTGTCATCATCAAGACAGCATGGTACTGGCACAAAAACAGACCCATAGATCAATGGAACAGAATAGAGAGCCCAGAAATAGACTCTCAACTCTATGGTCAACTAATCTTCGACAAAGCTGGATAGAATGTCCAATGGAAAAAAGACAGCCTCTTCAATAAATGGTGCTGGGAAAATTGGACAGCCACATGCAGAAAAATGAAATTGGACCATTTCCTTACACCACACACGAAAATAGACTCAAAATGGATGAAGGACCTCAATGTGCGAAAGGAATCCATCAAAATCCTTGAGGAGAACACAGGCAGCAACCTCTTCGACCTCAGCCGCAGCAACTTCTTCCTAGGAACAACGCCAAAGGCAAGGGAAGCAAGGGCAAAAATGAACTATTGGGATTTCATCAAGATCAAAAGCTTTTGCACAGCAAAGGAAACAGTTCACAAAATCAAAAGACAACTGACAGAATGGGAGAAGATATTTGCAAACGACATATCAGATAAAGGACTAGTGTCCAGAATCTATAAAGAACTTAGCAAACTCAACACCCAAAGAACAAATAATCCAATCAAGAAATGGGCAGAGGACATGAACAGACATTTCTGCAAAGAAGACATCCAGATGGCCAACAGACACATGAAAAAGTGCTCCATATCACTCGGCATCAGGGAAATACAAATCAAAACCACAATGCGATATCACCTCACACCAGTCAGAATGGCTAAAATCAACAAGTCAGGAAATGACAGATGCTGGCAAGGATGCGGAGAAAGGGGAACCCTCCTACAATGTTGGTGGGAATGCAAGCTGGTGCAACCACTCTGGAAAACAGCATGGAGGTTCCTCAAAATGTTGAAAATAGAACTGCCCTATGACCCAGCAATTGCACTATGGGTATTTACCCTAAAGATACAAACATAGTGATCCAAAGGGGCACGTGTACTCGAATGTTTATAGCAGCAATGTCCACAATAGCCAAACTATGGAAAGAACCTAGATGTCCATCAACAGATGAATGGATCAAGAAGATGTGGTATATATACACAATGGAATTCTATGCAGCCATCAAAAGAAATGAAATCTTGCCATTTGCGACAACATGGATGGAACTAGAGCGTATCATGCTTAGCGAAATAAGTCAAGTGGAGAAAGACAACTATCATATGATCTCCCTGATATGAGGAAGTGGTGATGCAACATGGGGGCTTAAGTGGGTACGAGAAGAATAAATGAAAGAAGATGGGATTGGGAGGGAGACAAACCATAAGTGACTCTTAATCTCACAAAACAAACTGAGTTGCTGGGGGGAGGGGCTTTGGGAGAAGGGGTTGGTATTATGGACATTGGGGAGGGTATGTGTTTTGGTGAGTGCTGTGAAGTGTGTAAACCTGGTGATTCACAGACCTGTACCCCTGGGGATAAAAATATATGTTTATAAAAAATAAAAAATTATATTAAAAAAAATATTGTTTTAATAGTTTTAAAACTTTGTAAGACTATACTTTTGTCTAATTTCTAGATAAAAAACTTACAGAGATTAATTTTTTGCTTTTATAAATCAAGTATTATTTAGTTCCTGTTATGTGCCTAAGTGGTGGAAATACATCAGAGAACCAAACAGATGAAGCTCTCCTACTTCTGCTGAGTTCATAAGACAATGGGGAGAGGTACAGTAATCATAATATTATATTAATGTCATATACTGTGTAAAGATGATATATACTAAGGACAAAAAAAAAAAAAAGAAAGAAAAAGAAAAGTCAGAAAGTATAATGCAGTGGGGTAGGACCAGATTGCAATATAAAATGTGGAAGTCAGGGAGATCTTAATGAAAATGAGAGATCTAAGAGAACACTTGAAGAAAGTGAGAGAGTAAGCCCTATGGTTGTCTTGAGAGGATTAGGCAAAGTCCATTAGGGAGAATGTGTTAGCACATTTGGCTGGAGCGGTATGGGCAAGGAAGAGGAATTGAGAATATACTGCAGAGTGAGAGCAATAGTGAAACATGGACAGTGGTTGTAAGTCAGTTAGGTGCATTCTCCATGTCACATGGCAAGAAGGTAGCAATGTTGGATTTCAAACCAAAATTTTCTTGACTCCCTAAGGGCAGCTGTTTCTACACGGTTGAATCCTATGTATAAAGTTGTCCTTTTGTGTTAAGGATTTTGTTGACTCAGGGTTTGTAGTGTTGGAGATGGGAAAAGGATGGAAATACTCCTCACCAAACTGAACCTACCTCCAGATTCCTTTCCTCTTATCTTACTGCCACTCTCGCCTTCTCTGGCTTGATAGGCCACTAAAATCTCTGGAGTTGCTTCTAAATAGTTATAAAATTATACCATTAGTAAGATTTTGAGTTCAATTATCTTCATCTTTTCCTTTTCAATCTGTGCTTCAGATGCCTGTCAGAAACTTTCCCACCTTGCTGTCTGTAGTTATGTTTTATATTAAAGTACTGAACTTTGTATCAATCCAATTGATTTTGTGGAGCCAAATCTGTAGATTATTCCCAGTGAGGGAAAAGTGATCTAACTGGTACTAGGGTCATTTCCTTTGCTGCTATCATCCTTAGTGTTATGAAATAATTTAAAGAGAAATGTAAATAAAGTTCGGAGGAAAGCACAGAACTTCAGGAGAATAGCTCTGATTATGGCGTTAGTTTTAATGGAGCTTTGACTGAATTCTAATATAGCTTAGATGTGGGAGTTTCCTGATGTATTCAGTAGAGGACTTCATAGAGCTCACTGGTCCTTAATGTAGTTTGTGGTTCTTAACCTCCTTGGTAACTTACAGGCCCATGGACTACAAATTAAGAACCAGTCCTAGGAGATCAGTCCTGGAGAGATCATAAATGTCCTGTGCAGTTTGCTTATTACCTCTTTGATATTATGTGAAAATTGTATGCATGTTTATAGTCAGTATTTTTTAGGATAAGTCCATAGATTTTTTTTAGTTTCTTGACCCCAAATAAAGTAAGAATCAGATAAAACAACTCGCTGCTTTGGCAAAATAATATTTTAGATTTTTGTAGTAGTTCACAGTTTACAAAGCATGGATGTATTTACTTACCTCAATGTTCAGAGAACCCTATTCAGACACCACAAGCATAGTGTTTTGGATTGGGGCAAATTATGAGTAGTATGAGAAAACCATGTAAAAACATGGCTACTTAGAGGTTTTGTTGAGACTGGAATGTTTCTGTTACTACGATAAAGCTTCATAAAAGAGAAAACCAGACTCAAACTGTTTAAGAAAGGAAGAGAATTGACTCAGATTACTTAAAAGTACTGTGGTAGTGTTGCATTTAGGTATAACTTGATCCACAAGTTTATTTTTTTATTAGGTTTTCAGCTTAATCACTCTTCTGAAAGAGTGTCATTTCAGTGGGTCAGCTTTCTCCTCAATTTGACTTCTGTCTATGGAAGTAAAGTCATAAAAGAGGAAGTAAAGAGGAAGAGATCTTTTGATTGCAGCATTCCCTGGATAACCCCAAGACGCACTCTCTTGGGCTAGCTCAGTTGTTCACAAGACAACTACTGAACTCACTCATGATGAACAGAGGGTTCCACAATGCTCATTGGTTTAGCTTGGTCACAGACTATTCTGGAGATGCTGAGAGTAGCATAATCTTCTCTGGGCCCTCCTAGACACCAAAATGGAAAACTAAGTCATCTTAGAAGGGAGAGGGACAGAGAGGGACATATGTGAATGCTGAGCATGTGGAAAAGTGATCACTAACTGAGGCCATGGACACATGGAAGAGATAAAGCGTTAATAACAAGGACAAGGGGGAAGAAAATATGGTGACAATAAGTAGTAGCAAGGCTATTTAAAATGAAGAAATGGAAACCCAGAGAATTGGAATAGTAACCAAAAATGCTAGTAAGTGGAGGACTTAGGGCTCAAACACAGAACTTCTAACCTCAAATTTATTGCTCTACTATATACTATCACTTTTACATAGAACCTAGAACTTAGATTGATAATCTTCAAAGAACTTTGGCTGTACCCCTGGGAATAAACTGTGGGGTAATGAGTGGCATAGACCAATGGCCGCTGCTACTTTTAGTTTCAGTTCCAAATACAGAGAGTTCAGGGAGTGGCATGGTTTTCAGTTGCAGGGCACAGTAATGCTTTCCTCTTGTCAGATGCTTTTCAGCTGAGACTGTCAAAGGTCTATATAGAGATGAATCATCTCCTACTCAATAATTGAGGAGCCAGAGGCAAGGGGTGGTGAATTAGCCAAGCTACCCCTCAAGCTACCCAGATGGCCTTGGTCTCCAATGAATGGTTTATGGTTGTTTTCTACTATAAATAAGTACATGCACTCAGGAGCTTGAGAGTCCAAAGACCAGGAGTGACCCCGGGAAACTGTGATTAACTTTTCTCTATCTGGAGAGAGAAAATGGAAAAATTCAGTAGCAAAGTATATCTTTGCTAACATGACTCAAACCAACAGATTGAGTTCTGCTCCTGGCTCAGGAAGAACATGACCTTAAACATATTACTATTCCCCTCACTTTTAAGATGAGGTTTCTGGACTAGACCACTAGAGAGGCCCCTTTTAGCTTTAATAGCTTCTGTTCTCCGTTTTGAATCTCTATTCCTATCTCAGCAACTGGGGTATGGAGTAAAAAAAAAAAAAAAAAAGTATATATATATATATATATATATATATATATATATATGATATTTTAAGATTTTTTAAAGATTTTTTATTTATTTATTTGACAGAGAACACAAGTAGGCAGAGTGACAGAGACCACAAGTAGGCAGAGAGACAGGCAGAGAGAGAGGAGGAAGCAGGCTCCTTGCTAAGCAGAGAGCCCGATGTGGGCTCGAGCCCAGGACCCCAGGGTCATGACCTGAGCCGAAGGCAGAGGCTTTAACCCACTCAGCCACCCAGGCACTCCGTAAAATAACTTTCAAAGAATAGTTCAGTGGCATTGGATCAGTGCTGCTTATACTTAATGTGCAAAGGAATCAATCAGAGATCTTGTAAACATGCAGACTCTGATTGATCAGGGTTCAGGGGGAGCCCAAGTGTCTGCATTCCTAATGACTTCTGGTTAGTACCACTGTGGCCCATTCCTAGCCTATATTGTGCACATAAGGGATAAAAATGGTTTAGAGTTCAATATGCTTCTAGAAAAATCCATCCAGGGAAGAGAACAGAGATGATGAAGAAGGGGATAAAAAAAGTGGTGACTGCCAACACAAAATTAGAGTATTTATAAGAGTTGAGACCTATACATTAAAAAACAAAACTATATTTTGACAAAAGCATTAATCCAAACCAAGAAACTATAAGAACTATTTAAATGAATTATTAATTTCTTCATAGCCGCTAGTAGTGATAGCTTATAAGGAGAACCACATCTAGTTCTCTATTCTTTAATTGGCACAACACTGTTTGAGAAATATGAGGTGGGCTTTAAAGCCTCCCTGCACTGGGCAGATGAGGGCAGTCCCCAATGCAAAGGTTTTATTTCTTAAGCGGTCTGGGGTTGTGCTGCCAGTTAGAGATGTATTGAAACTCCTACCAGTTTCCCTAATTTCTGGTCTAGTATACTTCCTGTTACATGGAACTGCTCCATAAACCAAGTCATTTCCTCTATGACCTACATTCTTTTTTTTATGTTAATGGAATTATTATATCCTTGCAATGAAATGCAAATAATTTTCCTTTGAGTAATAAACATGATGATCCTAAAGCTCTTTGGGTAGGCACCCCTCATTTATCTTTCACTATAATTTCAGTAATTAGCATGGAATGATCTAGACAAAAATTTGTGTGGAAATGCCCAACATAAGATCTGGCAGTGACTCATTTCACAAACCATCTTTTATTTCAACTATTCTTGTTCCCTGGGTCATTGATGATTTCACAATGAAGTTGCAATCCTTGCTTCATAAGTTCCCTCTTACATGTGTGTCTCCATAATAATAATTAGAGCTTAAAATAAGAGCATATCCTAGAATGAGTGGTCTCTCCTTTATTCGCCAGACCAAAGTATGATTCAAGATTTTCAAGTTTTTCATCGCCATTTTTATTCTGCACATCCTCTTTGTTCTCTGCAATGTTTTATTGACTCCTATCAGGTTGAAAAGAAGCATATAAGACAGGCAGCCAATGAGGATCTGGAAAGCATGTGCTGTGTGAATGCCACCTGGTTCTGAAGGAGCAGTAGGATGCAAGCCTGGGCATTGCTTTCTCCCTTGTTTCAATAGATTGTAGAAGTATGTTAGGTTACATATTGACTGATAATAATATCATATTCATCCCCTTAATTTGGAAGGGCACTGGGAGGAATTCCATTCTATTGGCCATTTTCAGGTATCCTGGTTACTAATTCAAAATCAGTTTGATTCCAGGGAAATATTTTTGGTCATTAAAACCATTCTATTTGTAAGTCATTGGAAGATGGTTAGTAGTTCTCAAATACCGCTGAACTCTTTAAGTAAATGATATAATGATATAAATGATGTAATAATAATATTTGACAATACATTCTATATTTCATTCAGTTATAATTGCTTCCTTACTTCCTGTTCCTCTCTCTTCCCCTTCAACTCTAAAATTCCAATAGCTAGTGTAGGAATAAAAATTTGGATTTCTCATCATCCGAAGCAAAGTGCAATGAGACTACAATGATCCAGGAGCTTGGAGAAGGAAAGGGGAAGAAGGATGAATACTTACATAAAAAACCCTTCCCTTCTTTATACCATAAAAATGTAATCTTTTATGTTTGTAAAATTCACCAGAGACGATGATATTAGCTTAGCTCCTCTCCATCTGGGAATGTGATATCCAGCTGTGTTTTTATGATGAACTTTCATCACAGTGAACATTCCAGATGCTCTAAAGGTTTAGATGTAATGGTATTTGATCTATATCAATTTGTCATAATGTATTCCATATTGAATTTTTAATCCCTCCCTTTTTTCTTTTAAAGATTTTATTTATTTATTTGACACAGAGGGAGAGAGATTACAAGTAGGCAGTGAGGCAGGCAGAGAGAAAAAGGTAGAAGCAGGCTCTCTGCTCAGCAGAGAGCCTGATATGGGGCTCAATCCCAGGACCCCGAGATCATGACCTGAGCCAAGGGCAGAAGTTTAACCCACTGAGCCAACCAGGTGCCCCTAATCCCTCCTTCTTAAAAAAAAAAAAAATTGGGATATACTCCACCCTTTCTGGCTCCCTTCTGAACCACTGTTTCGACACAGTTATAGGAAAAATTACTCATTATGTTTTCATTAACATAAATCTATTTCTGTTTTGACTACCACAACCAAGTGAAAGTTGTCAACAGTAAGCATATAGGTAAATTAAATCTCTTAAAGGTCTCCAAAAACCATATGCATTGTATTTCTAAGTTACAAGCCACATATAAAGCCAGCTTGGGATAATTTGATATTAAAAATTGAAAACCTAGATGTAGCTGGAGAGCTTGAGCTCAAAAGACACTTCGTTCTGCTAACTCAGAATGGACGGAGTATAATGGTCTATATTTTCATTCAATTTAATCTTTCATTGTTCAAGTATTCATTGTTTTGGGAACCTAGGAGTGAATAGGAAAAAAAAACAAGTCCTGCCTGCATAGAGCTTGTGTTAGTATTATATACATTGTCTAAGAATACTGTGTGTGTATATGTAATCAATAGAGAAATGTTTGCACTCACTCGTACACATACATGCACACAGACACAAATCCATTTGATGTAAAAATCTCCTTTGTGTCTTCAGAAGATTTTTGAAGTACAGTTCTTAGTAGAAATATGGTTTTCAAAACTAACTCCAGAAAGTAGATTTCTTTCCTCATATTTGTCAGCTAGGCAAAAGAGCAATAGGTTTATAAGAAAGGGAATGAAAAGGAAGTTTTGATGAAACCGTACAAGTGAAAACGATTTGAGAAAAATTTATTTGGAAGCTTTATTAAATTTTTTATTGGTGCTGTAACAAATTACCAGAAATGTGTCTGGAAACAAGATAGATCTATTATCTTAACATTTCTGGAGGTCAGATATTCTAAAATCAAGGTGTTGACAAAGTTGTGTTCTTTCTAGAGACTCTAGGGGAAAGTCTGTTTCTTTGCCTTTCTAGTTTATAGAGGCAGCCTGCTTTCCTAGCTTTGTGATCCCTCCCTCATACTACACCAATCCTATGGAAGTCATTTTGTCTTTTGTGATTCTGACCCTCCTGTATCTCTCTTGTAAAGACCCTTGTGATTACATTGGCCCCACCCAGAGAAGCAAGGCTAATTTTTCTATCTCAAGATCTTAACATAATCATGTGTGTGAAGTTTCTTTTGCTGTATAAGATAACATACAGATTTGGTGGATGAATATGTAGATATCCTTTAGGACCCATTTATTCAACCTTGTATAGAGACTGATGCACTCTGTGAAATATTCAGGTTTTAACTTGAATATTTGTTAGTATGGTGCAAGTTTCTGGGGTCATGAATGCCACTTCTTGAAGACTCAGACTCCCTAGAAACTACACATTGTCTTTTAAACCACCTTTTGTTTGCGTTGCTATAGATGACATGACAATAAGAGAACTTTCTTATTTCATCATAAGCAGGAATGCCATGACATTGATCAGCTAAAATCAACAGATACATATTACTTTTACATTTGCCATTCATTAGGAATTATAGCTCTATAAGCACACACACACAGATGCACACATCTTCTTTTTTTTTTTTTTTATAGCCCTTTCTAGTAGTGCTCTCAAATGAAATTTGTTAGGTTGTTTAGCCGTGGACGTCTTTTAGACTCAATTAGAATTGCCAGAAATCAGTAATTAATTTTAATAGTATTTTGTATGTCCCATTAACTTACTACAGAAATTTATGTGTTTTCTTCTTTTGTCTGAATTTATTGCTTTACTCATCTGGGAGAATAAAATGCAGACAGTTACATAATGACAAAGTTAACTGCTTTTTGTAAAGAAATTTAAGGTTTTTCGTTGTGAACTTAATTATATAAATGGCCCTTTATCTTACAACCCTAAAATATGACAGAAATGAGTGGGAAAAGCTGATGCCATGTATCCAGTTTACATATCATGTTTACTAACATTCAGTTTTAAATACTGAGAACAGTTTTCAGACTGGAAAAAGTAGTTTTGAAAAACATGTTATAGACTTACCAAGGTCGGGACGAGATGGTATAGAACCATTTCTTCTTGCTTCTTCTCTACGTTAGAAATTTTAGATAGGGACACCTGGGTGGCTCAGTGGGTTAAGCCGCTGCCTTCGGCTCAGGTCATGATCTCAGGGTCCTAGGATCAAGTCCCGTATCGGGCTTTCTGCTCAGCAGGGAGCCTGCTTCCCTCTCTCTCTCTGCCTGCCTCTCTGTCTACTGTGATCTCTGTCAAATAAACAAAATCTTTAAAAAAAAAAAAGAAATTTTAGATATAACTAAATACAGTTATTAACCCTGGATGTAGTACAAGAGGCAACCAACAGCGGTCTTTGAAAGGTGGTAAGAAGGTAAACTAAAATTAGGGGCCCTAGAACTGGAGGATAAACACAGCCACAGAATATCTTATGACCCACACCCCCCATTCAACAGAAGAAGGGGGCTTAGATTCAATGTTTCTTGGCCCCCAAAGTAGTAACAAGAGGTAGCTCAGGTATCCCTATCCTCCATCCAAACTGAACCAGAGCCCCATGGAAAATAGAGAACTTGCAGGATTGAAAAGAAGATCAATTTAGAAATCTACTAACATAAGCAACCAGGGAAACACTTTTTCTCATCATACCTGAGACTTCTTCCTCCTCAGAGAAATGCTTAAAGCTGCTGTTAGCATTTGCAAGAGAGACATAACACAGACTAATTTGAGGAGCCTTCTTGTCACCATGGGCCTGAGATACCCTCTTACAGTGACATCAAGAAAAGTGAGGGCCATATCTCACCAATTGATGCAGGAAACAGTCTCCAGATCCCTGCAAGCAGGGGTCCTGCTATAGCAAACTTCCAACTAGGATGTCCCATCCATGCCTGAGAATGCCTACCTGCCCTGGCAGACACCAGTATAGGCAAACAGACTGAGAGGAAAGACCTAGCCACGGAAGGTGTCCTGACATGCAAGGTCTCTTTTTCCCTGTGGACCTGAAACTCTTCTTTTCCACCCAGAGCAGAGACCCTGGAGCACCTGGAGGTAGGAGAGCAACAAGAGTGATCCAAGTACAAATGGGTATCAGGCCAGAGAACATCTCCTTTGCTGGACCTGGCAATCCTTTCCTCTATCAGGAGACAGTGGCTCCACCTGAGTAAACTTCCTAAATTCCTCCTCAGGCAGCACTATTGGGAGCCCTAGGGGCATCAGACCAAAACAGTAATAAAACCAAAATAATAATGCCACAATTGCTGTGAAAATTAAACTAATAAGGAACTCCAGTCCACAGAAAAGAGTAGGACCATTGTTGGCTAAACAGGGTGACTGCCTACTCAAATGAAAGATTTAAACAGCGTCCAGAATCTCCTAGCCCAATAGACAACATGTCTAGGATAAAACTGAAGATCACCCAGCATACTAAGAACCAAGAAAATGAAAACTTGAATGAGAAAAGACAAATGACACACATCATCATTGAGATGAATCAGATGTTAAAATTATCTGAGGAGAATTTTAAAGTAGCTGTCAAAATCCTCAGTGATCCATTACAAATTCTCTGGAAAAAAATAAAAAAAGAAAAATCTCACATAAAATATAGAAGTTGTTAAAAAAAAAAGAACCAAATGTAAATTACAAAAAAGAAAAATACAATACTATAAATAAATAACATTATGGGCAGGCTCAGTAGTGGATTGGAGATAATAAGGAATAGAATCAGTGAACTCGAGGACAAATCAGTATACTATATCCATTGAAAAACAGAAAGAAATTGACATGAAGAAGCAGAGGCAGAGAAGGAAGAGGAAGAAGGAAAAGGAGAAAAAGAATCAATCAATATAACCCACCATATCAACAAACTGAAGAAGAAAAATTATATGATTCTATTAGTTGACACAGAAAAAAACATTTGACAAAATTTAACACCCCATTCACTTTAAGGAGTCCAGCAAGTGAATGGTAGAGGGGAATTACCTTAACTTAATAAATAGTGAAAATAAATGGTGAAAGACTGATTGTTTCTCCCTTAAGATTGGGAACAAGGCAACCATGTCACTATCACCATTCTTACTCAATATAGTACTGGAGTTTCTAGCCATTATAGTAAGGCACACAGATTGGAAAGTAATATATTAAAATGCCCATTTGCCGGTGACATTGTTTCATAGAAATTCCCAAATAACCTATTAAAAAAAGGAGCCCTCCTATAAATAATAAGTGAGTTCAGCAAGGTTTCAGGATACACGATCAATACATAAAAGCGAGTCATTTCTGAATTCTAACAGTGAACATGCAGAAACTGAGGGAAAAAACCAAAACGAAGTAATACCATTTGCAACCACTCAAAGATAAGGAAACAGGTTTACTGTAAAACAGATTCAGGTTCTGTATGCTGGTTATTACAAAATATTGCTAAAAGAAATTAGGACCTAAACAAGTGGAGAAACATTCTCAGTTTAAGGACTGGAAGAGTCAACATAGTGAAGATGATAGTTACCCTGAGTTTAGATATAGGCTTAATACAATCCCAACAAGTTTTTGTTGTTGTTTTGTTTTGTTTTTTTTTTTTTTTTTTTTTTTTTTTTTTTTTTTTTTTTTTTTTTTTTTTTTTTTTTTTTTTTTTTTTTTTTTTTTTTTTTTTTTTTATTTTTTTTATTTTTTATTTTTTATAAACATATATTTTTTATATACATATATTTTTATCCCCAGGTCTGTGAATCACCAGGTTTACACACTTCACAGCACTCACCAAATCACATACCCTCCCCAATGTCCATAATCCCACCCCCTTCTCCCCAGCCCCCTCCCCCCGGCAACCCTCAGTTTGTTTTGTGAGATTAAGAGTCACTTATGGTTTGTCTCCCTCCCAATCCCATCTTGTTTCATTTATTCTTCTACCCACTTAAGCCTCCATGTTGCATCACCACTTCCTCATATCAGGGAGATCATATGATAGTTGTCTTTCTCTGCTTGACTTATTTCGCTAAGCATGATACGCTCTAGTTCCATCCATGTTGTTGCAAATGGCAAGATTTCATTTCTTTTGATGGCTGCATAGTATTCCATTGTGTATATATACCACATCTTCTTGATCCATTCATCTGTTGATGGACATCTAGGTTCTTTCCATAGTTTGGCTATTGTGGACATTGCTGCTATAAACATTCGGGTGCATGTGTCCCTTTGGATCACTACATTTGTATCTTTAGGGTAAATACCCAATAGTGCAATTGCTGGGTCATAGGGCAGTTCTATTTTCAACATTTTGAGGAACCTCCATGCTGTTTTCCAGAGTGGCTGCACCAGCTTGCATTCCCACCAACAGTGTAGGAGGGTTCCCCCTTTCTCCGCATCCTCGCCAGCATCTGTCATTTCCTGACTTGTTGATTTTAGCCATTCTGACTGGTGTGAGGTGATATCTCATTGTGGTTTTGATTTGTATTTCCCTGATGCCAAGTGATATGGAGCACTTTTTCATGTGTCTGTTGGCCATCTGGATGTCTTCTTTGCAGAAATGTCTGTTCATGTCTTCTGCCCATTTCTTGATTGGATTATTTGTTCTTTGGGTGTTGAGTTTGCTAAGTTCTTTATAGATTCTGGACACTAGTCCTTTATCTGATATGTCGTTTGCAAATATCTTCTCCCATTCTGTCAGTTGTCTTTTGATTTTGTTAACTGTTTCCTTTGCTGTGCAAAAGCTTTTGATCTTGATGAAATCCCAGTAGTTCATTTTTTCCCTTGCTTCCCTTGCCTTTTGCGTTGTTCCTAGGAAGATGTTGCTGCGGCAAAGCTGTCATCATCAAGACAGCATGGTACTGGCACAAAAACAGACACATAGATCAATGGAACAGAATAGAGAGCCCAGAAATAGACCCTCAACTCTATGGTCAACTAATCTTCGACAAAGCAGGAAAGAATGTCCAATGGAAAAAAGACAGCCTTTTCAATAAATGGTGCTGGGAAAATTGGACAGCCACATGCAGAAAAATGAAATTGGACCATTTCCTTACACCACACACAAAAATAGACTCAAAATGGATGAAGGACCTCAATGTACGAAAGGAATCCATCAAAATCCTTGAGGAGAACACGGGCAGCAACCTCTTCGACCTCTGCCGTTTTGTTTTGTTTTTATAGGCATAGAGAAGCTTGTTCTAAAATGTATAGGGGAAAGTACAGATCCTAGAACAGTTTAAACAATCTTAACAAAGAAGAAAGTGGTAGGAATCACTCTCCCTGATATCTAGGGATATTATGTTGTTACAGTATTCAAGACAGTGTGCTATTGGCAGAGGGATTAATGTATAGATCAATAGAACAGAATAAAGATTCCAGAAATAGCTCTGCACAAATATGCCCAACTGATTTTTGATACAAGTGCAAAAGCAAATCGATGGAGGATAGATAACCTTTTAAACAAATGGTGTTCGTGTAATTTAGACGTCCATAAAGAAAATAATAAACCTCAACCTAAGTGTCACACCTTACACAAAAGTTAACAAAAAATGGATTGCCTACTTAAATAGAAAATGTAACATATTAACCTTTCTAGAAAATAATATAGGAGAAAATATTCAGGATTTAGGTCCAGTCCAAGTCTTCATAGGCTTGGTAACAGAATTACAGTCAATCAAAGGAAAATTCACACACTTTGACCCCATAAAAATTAAAAGCTTTTGCTCTGTTAAGGTTCATATGAAGAAGATGAAAGGAAAAGCTACAGAGAGGGAGGATATATTTGTAAAACACATATTTGGCAGAAGACTACTATCTAGAATATGTAGAGAACCCTTAAAACTCAACATCAAGACACAACGAAACCACCACAACAAAATAATTTAATTGGAAAAGAAAATATACAGACATTTCTCTAAGGAGAACATGCAGGTGGAAAATAAGAATATGAAAAGATGGTCAACACCACTGGCCATCAAATAAATGCAAACTAAAACCACAATGAATATCATTACAAGCCTAACAATATTACTAAAATTTTTTAAAAATGACAACTATAAATGTTGGCCTGAACGGAAAGAAATCATTCTGTCTTGTTGTAGGGAAGGCAGAAATGGTACAGCCATTCTGGAAAACAGTTTGTCAGTTTGTTATAAAATTAAACATGTAACCGTACTACCTAATAATTGTACTTTTTATATTTATCACAGAGAAATAAAAACTTATGTTCATACCAAAGATTATACACAGATATTCATAATTATTTAATTTGTAATAGCCCCAAACTGAAAACAGCTCGGATGTCCTTCAATACATGAGTGGTTTTAAAAAAATATGGTACATAATTTCCATGCAGTAGTACTTAGCACTGAGCAAAACAAAGATATATTGATTTAAATACCAACTTAGATGATTCTCCAGGGAATTATGTTGGATGAAAAAGGCCAATTCCTGAAGGTTACAAGATTACATACTGTATGATTTTATTTATATAAGATTTTTGAAATAACAAGATTTTTTTTAAATGGATAAAAAAATGAATAGCTTCCAGGAGTTGGAAATATTGGGGAAGGGTCAAGAGGGAGAGGGTGTTATACATGAGTGGTTTTAGGGATCCTTGTGGTGATGAAACTCTTCATTGTCTTGACTTTGGTTGTGGACAGACCCACATTAGTGATAAAATTGTATAGAATGAAACATACATAGGACTATAAGAACTGTGGAAATCTTAATAAGATTGGTGAATTATATTAATTTTAATAATCTGGTTGTGATATTATACTATAGTTTTGCAAAATGTTATCATTGGAGAGGCAAAAAATGCCCCTCGCCCTTATCTGTGTCCTAATCCCTAAAACCTGAATATGCCCCCTTAAATGACAAAAGGGATTTTGCTTATGTGATTAAGGGTGTAGGACAGGGAGATTTTGCTAAATTATTTAAGTAGACCCAACCCAATCACAATGATCCTTATAAGGGACGGAGGTAGAGGATTTAGAGAAGAGGATGTGAGGATGCAGGCCAACATTGGAGTGATGTAATTACTGGCTAGGGAATGTGAACAGCCTCTAGAAGCTAGAAAACACAAAGAAACAGATTGTCCCCCATAGTCTCCAGAAGGAATATAATCATGCCATCATTTTGCTTTTAACCTAATGAAAGCTATTTTGGACTTCTGGTGTCCATAATGATCAGGTAATAAATCTGTGCTGATTTAAGTTGCTAAGTATGTGGTCATTTGTTATAGCAGCAATAGAAGATCATATACTGCTTGAAATGTGTATATGCCCACATGAATCCTCTGTATTATTCCTTATAATTTCATGTAAATCTACAATTATCCAAGTACAGTTTTCAGTTACAGTATTATGAATCTGAACTGTCATATAAGCAATGCCAACTTGAGTTGTCTTGAAGCATGAAGCCAAGACAAAAATAATGAAGAGGTGGAAAAGAAATTTCTCTTGTTTGATAAGATTTATAAAAACTAAGCTTATCTTTTTTTAAATAAATATTATTGGCATTTGTATAGATTCCTTTCTGCAATACTTCCTGTCTTCCTCCTTCCAGTATGGTAAGTATGGTGATAAAATAAGGGTCATTGGGCTCAGATACTTCTATTCATATGCCAGGATCACCCAAAGCTTGTGAATTCTGTTTTTTTCTCTGTGAGTTGGAAATAAGAGTATCTCTGTCAAAGGGCTGTTCTAAGCACGTATTTTTGGGATTGTGACTATGGTATGTTGGTACCCAGTTCGATATATTTTCCTAGATTTTCCACCAGGACTCCTCAATCACTGTTTTCCTTCCAGCTACTCATCCTCCAAAATGTATCCACCTCTACAGTAGAAGCCTCTGAAATGGCTCTCAGTAATCCTTTCTCCTGGTATTCATGCTTTTTTTTTTTTTTTTTTTTTTTTTTTTGTAATACACTGCCTTAAGAGAGTATGTCAGAGTTATTATATATTATTGAATAGAGTATAGGATAATAATGGGATGTCACTTCAAATATTAAGTTATAAAACAAAAGAAAACAAAACTGATGGCTTAAATCATGGATGCCCTCCCTCTGGATCTTCTCACCTACTTGATGTCAAAAGTCTAAATAAGTATTTGTGGTAAATGGCATGGATATGTGAATAAATGCCTGATAAAACTGCTAGAAGTGTGTTTTTAACTATTTATTAACCCAGATTAATCTATTTTTGGTTGGCCTGTATTCAGAGTAATGAAATGAAATATTTTAGGCAAGGTTGATGATTGGGAGGGATTTGGGGGCAAACAGGAAGACTGCTATATATTCATACGTCTGCCCAGAACAAGTTTCTTTAAGTCATCTTTTTTTCACATTCTCTACTTTCTTTTAAACTTAAACCAAAGATTTGAGACACCTTGGTGGTTCAACTGATTAAGCTTCTGCTTACTGCTCAGGTCATGATTCCAGGGTTTTGGGATCAAGTCCTGCATGTAGCTCCTTGCTCAGCGGGGAGCCTGCTTCTCCCTCTACCTCTTGCTCCCCCTGGTTGTGCTCTGTCTCTCTCTCTCTGGCAAGTAAATCAATAAAATAAAAATCTTTAAAAGAAAAAAAAAAACGGACTTTTCAAAAGGATAAGTTACTTTTCTTTGTGTAAGGTAGTAGTGTCTGTACTGGGTGTGGGGTATGAGATGTTCCTAAAGTGACCATTGGTTGCCTGATTTGTAAAATGCATGCTGAAATTAAATATTTGTGAGATTAAAATGTGCATTCTCTTATCTTTTTTTGCTGTATAATAAGATTTATCTCTGAAATACCTATTGTCATTTGTCGTTTACCATCTTGGGAAAAAATAAGGTGACATTTTTAGATGTCTGAACTATTGTTATTCTGAGTCCTATGATAGACCATTTTTTCCTACACAGGGCCTCACAGACTTCATTCTGAGAGCTGTAGGAATTTGCTGCATTCAGAGTTCAAACTGGTGTCTATTTACTTCTGGAAAAATTTTAGAAAAAGGAAAATAAGACTAGTCACCCAAGATCTTTCTTTCTTCTTTGTTGTTACTATAGCACTGATGCCACTCAAAGTCTCCTTTGAAAATAATAATGTCTACCCATGCAGCAAACACTGATTTCCCTGACTGCAAATGAAGATTTTTGTAGTACGCTTCAGTGTTAATCATAATTTCAGTTAACATCTAAGTGTGGCTCTCTGCCAATGACAAGAAATATGCAAGCAATGAAAGACAACCATTGGTTGGACCTCTTCCTTCATCTGTTTTCAGGGTTTTCCTAAAGCTCCAAAGGTCTCCATCCTTTCACCTGTTCCATGCTTGGTGTAGTGCATTGTGGCCTTATGTTACTGGATGCCGTCATGAAATTTTGTGGCTGAAAAAGTATCTAAGGAGAGACAGGCTATCCTTAGTATTTGTAACAGTATCTGAAGGAGATATGTACAAACAGTGAATCAGCAAACTGGGCAATTGCTAAGTGAATTTAGTAATAACAAATTTCTCTAAAATACCTTTTATGGCTGAGGGTTGGAATTGACATATTGTCTTTTCTGCCCACGGACCATTGGCCAGACCAGATCTTAGGCATGGGGCAATCTGAACAATGAATCTGGAGAACAGAAGCTAAAACCTTCCTTTTCTTCCTATTTGGTGGTGGGTTTAAAGGAGTGTGAAATATTTACACAACTATATCAACTATTTGTCACTGACTTTCAGGAACCATAGAGAAAGAAGAAGAAAATTGATAGTAGTGGCCAAAATGACATTTGAAATTACCGGTTTTATTCTTAGATTTTTTCAAATAAGCCAGAGTGCTTCTTCAAACTTCCAAATTTGATAGCAGCCTAAAAGTATAGAGAATATTTTCTAAATTGCTAATTAATATACTTTCAATGTATAGTCTGTACACAGGAGGATCTGAGGCCTTGTTTGAACAAAATTCTTATTAAAGGTGTTAAATCACACAAATAAAATGGTGCACTAATGATATAAATTTACTGCAACTTAAAGCTAGTGAACTTTGTGTAGGTATTTTGTCAATAAAATTAAGTTAATGAAAATGAAAACAGATCAAATGTAAGTTAATTGAAAAAACAGTTTTAATTAACCCTAATTTAGTACTACTGTTCTCACCATATTTACCTTAATGATAAAACTGTACATAAATTGTTTATAGAGAATTCTGTGATGTGAGCTTAGTGACATGAGTTATGAGACTGTAAAAGAAAGTATTTTTCCATTTAGATCAATGGACTAGTGAGTGATATTCAACTTTATAGCTGTTACAGAATATCTTATAAATTGATTTTTGTCACCATCTTAATACCATGTTCATCTGATGTAATTATATTAATGCCCTAATACCACATTTGTGTATAATGTATGAGAGACTTTCTCTCATTATCACAAATCTACAACTTAATCTTAGAACCATCCATTTCTCCTTTTCCAGCTGGCCAGGACGCAATGCTGGCCTTGTTGAATGAATGGACAAACCACCTTTCTAGGTCATCAGGGCAGTAGGAAAGAGAAGGACTGGTTATCCCAGATCTTTTTCAGTTCTCTTCTTCCAGGCTCATTTTCTAAGCTTAAACAAGGATGCCAACACAACATCTGGAGGCCAGAGAATTAGCAGAAATGTGTTATTGCCAGATTGCTCTGTGTGTTCAAAGGCATATATACTCTATTTTTCATGTGTTTTCTTACATACTCCTCTTTAAACATGAAACACCCATCTTCAACATTTTCAAATGGCCAAGTTCCATCTGCCCATCATTCAAAAGCAAAGGTGGATGTAACTGTTTTCTAAATGTCCTTGTAATTTTTGTGTATGTGATATATTAGATTTTATAAAAATAATATTGCATCTCAAACTTCTCCAATACTCAGTAAATTAAAACAGTAATCATTTATTACTGCTCATGTATTTTTGGATAGGTGGGCCTTCAGCTGGTGGAGACAGCATTTTTCTTACTGCAAGTCTATAGGTTAGCACATGTCATTCTCATCTTCCTCCTTCTGAGACTATTGGATTAAATATTGCATGTACTCCTCATGATGGTTACTGAGTGGCCATTCAAGTGTGGTTCTAAATGAGGCTCAAGAGGACAAGCAGAAACATCAAAGACCTCCTGAAGCCTATTCTCGGAATTGTCATACTGTCATTTCCGCCCATACACCTCTGGCCAAAGCAGATCACAGGCCAAGTGCAAAGTCAAGAGCCCAAAGTCGCATGACTCGAAGGCAATGATGAGGCAATGGTAAAGCTGTGGATTCAGGACCTACTGACATTTTGGGGCCATAATTATAACTCACCATCTGCCTCTCTTAAGCAATATGATTATTATGATAGTTATCTGGATGCCTATTTTTCTATGTTATGTTACTACCTATTTCCATTGATTATTTTATTTGCATGGTGTCATAAACATAGTGTGGTCTGAACACTAAAGAAATATACAAGTCCACCGACTTTATTCTTTCTATATATTGTTAATTACATATAAGCTCATATAACCTATTCTTTCTATAAGGACAATTATGGAGGAGCCTGAAGTTTTTGCATAGTGTTACTCTTCAATCTCACTTTACTTCTGGGAATCATTGTGTAGAATTCAGCAAAATCAAAATGTGAGCGAGTCCTGTAATAAATATTTATTTTGTGAATTAATGAGGTTATACCACAAAGCTTTTGAATTTTTAAAACTTAGTTATGACTAATGTCTATCTCTTATGTATACTTTAGCTCTGTTACTTTATATTCACAGATTTTGTTGGTTGGAGAGGGGGAAGATGGCTGCCAACACTGAACTCATTTTAAAGGAACTCATTCACGGCCATAGCGTAAACTTTTTATTCTCATTAACATTAACTGATCTGTTTCTATTTATATACTTCTTACTTTTAGCTCTCTTTCCCCCTTGATGGTTGTGTTTCCATGTCAAAAGTGATTTATAATTTTATCAGATTCATAGATATCTGGGTAAAATATCTGAGATACTTTAGCTAATTTTCTGTGTATTAATCTAACAACAGAAGAAAAATTAAAAAAAATATATTTATGGATCAGGATTATTTTACTTGATTTTTTCCAAAAGAACTCTGTCTTTCCTTGGCCTAATATTTTATCTTTGGTGCAATTATAAATGTTCACAAATTTGAGCAGCTATGTTAATGTATTCTAAAGCTTTAAAGTAGAAAAAAGAATGTTAAGTTTAGGGAGAAAACAGTTTATTCTTTGTACTAGATGGTTTGTAGTAACTGGAATAAATTTTTAAATTAATAAGAGGAGATTAAAAATTAACTTTTGTCCATAAAATATTTGTTAGTCTAATGGCCAATGAATATTTAATGAAGCTAAATAAAACATCAACAATACAGAGTATCCTAAGCTGTGAATGTTGATTCTTTTTTCAATTTTAGTGTCATAGTGCTATATACTTTTCAATACAGACACAGATGTAAAAGTGCTTGAGAACTGCATAGTGTATTTTTTTCTAATTCTTTCCTTTTTCTCTTCTATAACCCTGTTTTACCAAAGTATACTATTTACCCTGCCTTGCCATTAGATTACACTCAATATCATGAAGACAAACTGATGATTCAACTAGAATAAACTTCATAGAAATTAGAATTAAAATTAAAATTAAAATTAAAATCCACTGTTCGCGAATACTATACCTGGGGAGTAATAGGACCGAAGGGAAATTTCCACCTGATTTTACTTTCTTCCAAATCAAAAACAGAAAAGGTTTGGCTTGCTAGGTAAGATAATGTTCTCAAATAGAGTTTTGTACTATTTGAGCAAATTGATTTTTGTGGAAATGGATTGTGGTATAATATACTTGATAAAAAAAGCAGGTTGGACTTCTGCTCTTTGGTCTTTAATCTCATCATTTTTTGCACACTTCTCTATCTAAACCATGGGCACTGAAATGGCAGGGATTATGCCTTACTTTGCATTTCCACACATTCAACAGTGCCTGGCATATAAGAGAAATCCAAATAACATCTGTCTAACAAGTATGTTTGTTTGGTGGTCTCCTGTTACTTTCTAACTTTTTTGACTGTTGTGTGTCATTTACTCTTTCTTTTTTTTTTTTTTAAGATTTTCTTTATTTATTTGACAGACAGAGATCACAAGTAGGCAGAGAAGCAGGCAGAGAGCAAGGAGGAAGCAGGCTCCCCACTGAGCAGGGGAGCCTGATGCGGGACTCGATCCCAGGACCCTGGGATCATGACCCAAGCCAAAGGCAGAGAGGCTTTAACCCACTGAGCCACCCAGGCGCCCCTCATTTAATCTTTCTGATCATTTTAGCAGACACTCTTGGTTCTTACCTGAAACCTTGCTTTGCTTCCACTTTACTTTTGGCAGAATCCCAATTTGTTTCATTTCTGCCAGACCCTGTGACCAGGAAAGATTATAGATCTTTATCAAGTTTAAGTGAATCAGAGATGAAATCTGTTCTCCTTACTATTGATTGGTTTGGGAATAAGCATTGACTATGAGCATGGCCAATATGAACAATGAAACAACCTGAATAGTTAGGTTGAACCTTGGGCAGTTGTCGAGGGAGGGTGATGTGTGGAAGATTTTCTGTGGATAAAAGAGATATAAATGAAACGTGCCTCTCTTTCCACCGGGCATTGTGATGTAAACATATTACATCTGGAACTGGTGCATCTGAAAGGCACTCAAGTGCTAAAAATGGCAGAGCAGAAATTTGACAGAACTTGAATCTTTGCTGTTTTTAAGGTATTTAAGTGTAATTGATAATAGAACTGACCTGTGTGCAATTTCTAGAAAATGCCTCATGATTAAACTAATTTAAAGTTAAATTTCTGTTTTCTTAAAGTCTGGTATATAACCAAACACTTTGCTAAACTCTGCATTCTTCAGGTTTATATAACATTGAGTTTGCTTGCTCCTTCTAATTCTTTAACTGAGGGTTTTCTCTATGTCTATTTTGTTTTTAGGCTTATCCCAAGATTTTCTTCTGGATCTCCTTCTCCGCTATGTGTTCTTGGTCACTTCATCCCACAGTTTTTTGTATTTTTTTTTAAGATTTTACTTATTTGTTTATTTGTCAGAGAGAGACAGAGAGAGTGAGCGTGCGCAAGCACAGGCAGGGAGAAGGGCTGAGAGAGAGGAAGAAGCAAGATCCCCACTGAGCAGGGAACCTGTAGGACTCCATCCCAGGATCCTGGGATCATGACCTGAGCCAGAGGTAGACACTTAACCAACTGAGCCATCCAGGTGTCCCCATCCCACAGTTTTATTTACCAACTTTATTTTGATAACTACTAACTCTTTTCTAAAGTTTTGACTTCTCAACTTAGCTTCAGACTCCAACTTCTTGTAAGGCAAAAATGCTTGAAGTTTTACAGATTTCCTCCCATTCCTGAGTTCATTTAAGAACACAGGATCTTCAAGGGGCACCTGGGTGGCACAGTCCGACTCCTGGTTTCAGCTAAGGTCATGATCTTGTGGTCACTGAATTGAGCCCCACATTGGGCTCTGCATTCAGTGTGGAGTGTGCTTCAGATTCTTCCTCCCTCTCCCTCTGACCTTCACCACTTGCAGGCTCAGTCTCTCCCTTAAATAAATAAAATCTGAAAACAAACAAACAAAAACCTCATGATCCTCCCAATCTCATGCTGGTTCTGCTCTTGTCTTAGGGAAGAGCTTCCTCTGTATGTTTGTTCAAACTTGGCAGTCATTTTTGGTACCTTCTTATTTCTCTCTTCACTCTCTTTAGGTAATGAGCAACGGGACCCTGATATTTCATCTAAACTATTTTCTGAAATCACTCTCTTAATTTCATTCCTACTGTACCATCCAGTAGGTGTTGCAGATTTACAGAGTGTCTGGGGTCGATGTACAAAATAATCTAAGATGAGTTTAGTTTTCTTGCCTTTGAAATTCAACTCTTATTTTCTCTGATTGTTTTTATGATCTGTGAAGTATTCTGAAGTTTCTCTATAATATAGAATTACATCCTGAATCATAAAATACATATCTGCACATCCTTAGATTCTTTAATATTTGCTCTTCAGATTCTGCTTACCCTTCAATTTTTTACTATTTTTTAAAAAGATAGCACTTGACATTTTTTCATTTCTACATACCACTATATGACTGTACTTTTAACATTTTTCTCACAATAATTGTATTTTATTTAACTGAAGTAACTTCATAAAAACATATCACAAATGAAAATGCAGTATCAGGAACCAAAAAAAATATATATATATAGCTATACCAGGTGCTACTCTAAATGTTTATATAAGTTAATACATTTTATTCTCACAACAGCTCTTTGTAACACTATTATTATAACCTCTGTTTTGTAAATAAAGGAAATGTGGCACAGGGTGTGAAATGGCTTGTCTTTGGTCATACAGCTCATAAGTAGTAGAATTGATATTTGGAAATAGGCTCTAGAATTTACCATTTTTACATACTGCATACAGTGGTGACACATTTCACTATCCCAGTGTGTTCATCTTTCAGGGTTCTATGATATTTGTGAACTAAAAATAATAATAATTATAATAATAATTACCAGATATAGTAACCAGAATTCAGTTTCACTTAATTAAAAAAATATAAGTCAAACAGAGAACCGTCAATTATCTTATGGTTTCACTTATTTCTGGAACATAAGGAATAGCATGGAGGACATTAGGTGAAGGGAAAAATGAAGGCAGATAAATCAGAGTGGGAGAAATCGGAGTGGGAGATGAAACATGAGATATTATGGACTCCAGGGAAGCAAATGGAGAGTTTTAGAAGGGAGAGGTGTCGGGGAATGGGTGAGCCTGGTGATGTATTAAGGAGGGCACGGATTGCATGTAGCACTGCATGTAGCACTGGGTGTTATACACAAACAATGAATCATGGAACATTGCATCAAAAACTAATGATGTACTGTATGGTGACTAACATAACATAATAAAAAAAACCACCAAAAATAAATTGAATTCATAACAATAATCCAATGAAAAGATTTGAAGATTAATTCTATCATTATAAAAAAATTGCATCTTCATTATTATAAAAAATAAAAAAATTAAAAAAAAAATTGCATCTAAATTGAGGAAGGGATGCCTCCAGTTACTAAATAGTTTTGTTTCTAACAGTGCTTTAGGAAGTTTTGTACTATGGTGTCATTAGTATCCAGGCACTCAGAGAGGTAAGTATTTCCTGGCCCCCAGCTACATAGTACAATTCAGTCAAGCAAAGAATACATTTTAGTATCTTTATATCTAAAATTTAAACATCATTCTGAAGTACAAGTGAAGTGTACTTTTAATTTTATTAAAAATACTGATCATTACTGAATCTGTTATATGATGTTATCATGATGCTACGTCCTACTTTGGAAAATACAAAATCCTTTCCCAGCTTGGATAAGGTGTGTTCAGAGCCCTGGTTGGCCTTTATGTAATTTTTAAAGATTGGGTACTTCTGCTTCTTCCATTCATGATAAGAGAGGTGGTAAGCTGACAGAAACAATTTCTTTTTATTTACTGGCCATTATGGTTATAAAATACTGTAGACATGAGCCTAACATAAATCAGTTTCCCTCAGATGAATGTGCCTCTGGAGAGGCTTTCTGCCAAGGTTCCTCACCTCGACCATATCTCTCTGGAGTATTCTTGCTCTGTCTTTGGCAGCCCTTCTGAATTTATTTTGCTTTTAATTCCAAATAGTCCTCAATCAGAAGACAAATAAACAGAGGCTTAGAACTTTAGAGTTGAAAGGGACTTTAGAGATTATATCAGTTAGATCATCTGTATCAGGGCTCTTCGTGCAGCAAGCAACAGAATACATGTCTCAAACTCACTTAAGCAAAAAGGGAATTAATGGTCTCTATAAATTAATAGTCTGAATATAAGTCAAGCTTCAGGGAAGGCTTGATCTAGTGGCTCAAAGTCTCATTAAGAACTATATCACTTTCACTCTTTGTTTACAGCATATATTCACTATCAGGTTTTCTATGGTTTCCATCATGAGGTGGAATGCATCGAGTTACTTTAGTTAGTCAGAGCTCACCCTTTCATTTGGAAGTACAACCAAGACCACCCAAACTACATGGCTTCTCCACAAATGGAGATTCACAATGCTAAAAGAAGTGGGGAAAATGGATGCTTGGAAGGAAATCAAAAGATATCTATGTTGTCAACCCCCTTTTTCAGATGAGAAAGAGAGGTCTCCAGATGGCCAACAGACACATGAAGAAATGCTCCACATCACTCGGTACAAATCAAAACCACAATGCGATATCACCTCACACCAGTCAGTGGCTAAAATTAACAAGTCAGGAAATGACAGATGCTGGCGAGGATGCGGAGAAAGGGGAACCCTCCCTACACTGTTCGTGGGAATGCAAGCTGGTGCAACCACTCTGGAAAACAGCATGGAGGTTTCCTCAAAAGTTGAAAATAGAGCTACCCTATGACCCAGCAATGGCACTTCGGGGTATTTACCCTAAAGATACAAATGTAGTGATCCAAAGGGGCACATGCACCTGAATGTTTATAGCAGCGATGTCCATAATAGCCAAACAATGGAAAGAACCTAGATGTCCATCAACAGATGAATGGATAAAGAAGATGTGGTGTAAATATATACAATGGAATACTATGCAGCCATCAAAAGAAATGAAATCTTGCCTTTAGTGTCAATGTGGATGGAACTAAAGGATATTATGCTTAGTGAAATAAATCAATTGGAGAAAGACAACTATCATATGATCTCCCTGATATGAGGAAGTGGAGATGCAACATGGGGGTATTGGGGGTAGGAAAGGAATAAATGAAACAAGATGGGATCGGGAGGAAGACAAACCGTAAGTGACTCTTAATCTCACAAAACAAACAGGTTGCTGGGGGGAGGGGGTACAGGAGAGAGTGGTGGGGTTATGGACATTGGGGAGGGTATGTGCTATGGTGAGTGCTGTGAAGTGCATAAGCCTAGTGATTCACAGACCTGTACCCCTGGGGATAAAAATACATTGTATGAATCATGAGAGACTATGGACTCTGAAAAACAATCTGAGGGGGTTGAAGTGGCGGACGGGTGGGAGGTCGGGGTACCAGGTGGTGGGTATTATAGAGGGCACGGATTGCATGGAGCACTGGGTGTGGTGAAAAAAATAATGATACTGTTATGCTGAAAATAAATAAATGAAAAAAATACATTGTATGTTTATTAAAAAATTTTAAAAAATTAATAAATTTTTTAAAATCTTAAAAAAATAAAAAGATAAAAATAAATAAATAAATAAATAAGGGAGAGGTCTCTGAGCTACAAAATGGGAAAAGAGAAACATCTATTCCACAAACTGAATTTATGTGACCAGAAATAAATACTAATTTTATTAAGCCAGTGGAATGTCAAAATTAACCCCTAATAGTGGGGAAATGCAGATTTTGTCCATTTGATCATCTTCTCAACATTCATTTTGAGCTTAAGTCATTGAGCTAAGTACTGGGGATGAACATACTCTCCGCTTTTACTCATCCAGAACACCTACTTTGAATCTTAATTTCTGGTTTTTAGACTCCTGAGTTATTGAGCTTTCTCACTCAGCAAAATGGGGACAATGAGCAATGTATATAATGATGAAACAGACCATTCACTGATTAGTTGGACAGCACATGAAGACATAGAGTTCTAGCCACCTTTCCTCCTGTGTTGGGCACATAACTTCTTGCATTCTCCTTGAAGTAGTACAAAGAAGCCTTTTTGTTTTGTTTGTTTGTTTTTACAGATGAGGAATAGATTGACATGCCGTTTTAGATGTTGTTAGATCACCCTTCCCAGGAGATGTTCAACTAGTGTCTGAAGCTACCAGCTCTTTTTTATGGGAATCATTTACTCAGTAATATTTACTGAGAAACTATTTTGTGTCAGGCAGTTGTATGGGTAATTGGAGATACGTGTGAACAAAATACAGATAAATTCTGCCCTTTCTTGTATTTATATTATTATAATGACACAAAAAGAAAATAAATAAAACATAAATAAATTAAATAAATAAATAAATAAAATATATTCATATCAAATGGTATGAGTGCTGTGGAGTTGAAGTTGGAAAAGGGGATAAGATGGGTGGTATCTAATAGATTTTGCTGTGGTTAAGAATCTAACTGATACAAGTTTTCAGATTGATGTCTGATTTAGTTGTATGGTTCTGTAATTCTAGGACATAGTTTCCCTTGTTATGGAGATTCAGTACAGTGAAATAAGACCTGAAGTGCTGGTTTGTCTCTAGGTAACCCTGTTTTTTAAGAGGATGCCTTCATATACCTATCTCCCTCTTCAAGTCTTTTTAAGATGTCATTATTTCAATATGTGTATGCTGACCAATTCATTTACAGTGGTATTACATTACCTGTCCTCTATGCCTTATACCCCCAGTGCTTACTACTTCCTAACATATAATATATTTATTACATTTCACCTGTATTTTCTGTCTCTTCACAAAAGGATTTAAATTGCACAAGATAGGGACAGTATGTCCCTTTTGATTGCTGTATTTCCTGTACCTAGAACATAGTAGGCACTCAATAATACTTGTGGAAGGAAGACCAGGAGGGGCAGACGCAGTGGAGCATAGAAATAGGAACACATGTTTTGGAGATTCACATTCTTCATTCAGGCATGCCCTTAATCAGTGCAACCTCTTTAAGCCTTAGTTATTGACACTGAAATGGACAGTCAGTAATCCTGTTTTCCTGAAAAAAAAAAAAAAATCATTGTAGGAGTGATACAAAATAAGTATGTCAAGCTTGTAACTTATTTCTTACCCTAAGAAATAAGAAATAGGGTACTGTTACTGTTGATCATATTGTGCTAATACTATTGTTTAATTATTTGACAGATATTTGTTGGATACCTCATAATGTTCTAGGCACAGTGCTAGGCAAATGCTGAAAATCAGCAAACTGTAAGATCCTCTTTCCTGGCCCTGTAGTGAACTCTGTTTCAGAGTTCTATTTCCAGTTGTGCTATCTTCTAAAGTAATGAGTCTGGGGCACCTGAGTGTCTCAGTCGATTAAGCACCCGACTCTAGGTTTTGGCTCAGGTCATGATCTCAGGGTTATGAGACTGAGCCCAGCACTGGGCTTGGAGCTCAGGGAGGAGTCTGCTTGAGATTCTTTCTTTCAGTCTTCCCCAGCCTCTCCCCCACTCATGCACATGCATGTGTGCATGCTCTCTAAAATAAATCTTAAAAAATAATAAAGCAGTGAATCTTATATCTGGTTATGAATTTCAAGACCTCAGAGGATTTGCTAAGTACACAGCTCCATGGGAATGGAGAGGCCCACCTGGCAGTTCTTATAGATTAGATCCAGAATGGAGAAGGGTGAAAGTATATTTTCAGCAGTTTAGGGATGATCTGTTTTTAAAAGTAGCTGCTCTTTAAGACAAAATTTTAGGAAACTTAAACCTACCCTAAAATATACTTAGTGGTTGTTTTAAAATTGCTTCAAAAGTTGTATTTTCACTCTGGCCATGAACTTCTAGATATTGTTGTTTATTAGAATCAAGGAATCAATCTTAAAGAACATTAGTGGTGATGGTGGGAGGTTTTTAAGAAGATTTGGAGGAGGGAGAAGCAAGGTATAGCTAACTTTCTAAACATTTTAAGTAATATTTGATAAAAGATCACTTTCTTACGTCTAGCAGGGAGTTAGTTAACTATTAATACCTTTTCCAATTTTGAGGGTTTTTGAGCAAAGGGAAAAAGAAAGAGAGTGAGGCAAACCAAGAAATAGACTCTTAACTATAGAGAGTAAATTGATGCTTACCAGAAGGGAGGTAGGTAGGTGATGAGGATTAAAGAGTGCCCTTGTGATGAGTATTGGATGTTATATGAAACTGTGGAATCACCATATTGTACACCTGAAACTAATATTACATTGTATGTTAGTTAACTGGAGTTTAAATAAAAACTTTTTAAAAAAGGAAAGAATCTATGGTCCCTCTAAAAATAGTGAAGAATTTGGAAAAAAAAGAAACAAACAAAAAAAAAAAACAAAAAAAAAAACAAAAACCTCCCTGTTATGCCAAGTGGGAATCTTTCATGCTTAGGCAGTTTGGCTCTAGGGCTGCAGAATGCTCTGGGCTTTCTTGGAAACTGCTAAGAGCCAGCGAACTGAAGGGTGTTTTCTTTACTTTTCATATCTTGAACTTGGCATAATGCAGCCTTTGGGCAAAATACATCACATTCAACCTAGAAGTTTTGGTCTTAACTTTGGTGTCTTCTGAAATTTTGTTTCAAAAGAGATTCAACAAGATTTTTCTACTCAATTAAAATTTTCATCTAGGTAAACTACATGGAAGGAAATGTCAGTTCTGAATTCTTTTTTAAAAAAATATTTTAAGAACAAGTTATCTATCAATTATCCGTCTACCTATACATATAGGTATTTAAGATGAGTTATTACCTGATGAGGGAAGGTAGTAATTGGACATTCAGCTTTGTCAGAGGAAGGAAAGAGGTAATTTATTGATGGAGCAAGTAACTATGAGCAGAAAAAAAATAAATGAATATGAGAATTTTGTCTCCACAAAAGAAAATAACAACTTTACAAAGAAAGAAGATGATGTAGGTGATAAGGAAATTAGGGAAATTGACTAGTAATGCATTTACACAACCAAGAGAAATCCCACAATTGAGAGAAAGGAGAATCTATGGAACACATCTGGCTAACATTTAGATTTTTAAAAAATGCCAGAAAGATGAAGAAAAATCTAATTATCATCATTGTGTTAGAAGGATTTAATAATGATAAAGAAACTTGATGCCAGTTTGGAAAATGCCACATAGTCTGGGAGGTTATTACACTGTGGAGCTCCAATTATAATGTTGTGCTGTATATCCAGTGATGAAATTACAGGCCCACCATCTGTTTTACTGGTGATTGGGATTCATTTGGACATTTTAGTTTATACCAATGCTGCACATTTGCAAGGCAAGAGCCAGTGGCTCCTGTTTGTTTCCATGGCCCATGCCAAGTTATACCTGAATGCCAAGTCATTTGAACTAGCTGGTTTCACCAATAAGAAATAATAAATCGTGTGAAGAAGATGATGGCTTTTTAGGAAGGGCTTAGCAATTAATGATATGTGATAGGACTTGAACCATAAAGGCATTATATTTGAGAAGTATTTAGATGTCTAGACAGAAAACTGAAAACAGTGAATTTTGGTATTTTATTTGCTGTGTGGGTTTCAACCAGTAGTTCTCAAGTAACAGGGTACTTTTGTTCCCTAGAGGACATTTGGCATGTATGTAGATACTTTGGTTTTCACAGCTTGAGGGAAAGACATGCTGCTGTCATATAGTATGTAGAGGTCATGGGTGCTGCTATACATCTTATAAACACAGGTGAACCCCCACACAGCAAAGAATTATCTGGCCAAAAATACAAGTAGTCAAAGTCAAGAACTCTAGTTCAGACTAAAACTTTACTTCTTCTAAGTCTCCCCCGACCCTTCCTTTATGGGGATAATATCTTACAGAGTTAATGTAAGGAACTAATGAGATGACTTATATAAAAATACCTGAAAAATGTTATCTGTTTACTGAATTTTGACTATGGACATTTCAAACTAATTATAAAGTGTGTCTAAAATTTTATGAAGTAGATTGGAATAGGATTTTGAGTGTAGATAAGGGGCTTCACATTGTAAGTGACACTAAACTGCACATATGGGGAAGGAGAAGTATATAAGATATTTTATGTATCTTATATAATTATAATTATGTAATTATTTTGTGTTCTGTACCAGAATTTTTTTTATAAGATCTATGCATCCCTTTCCTATCACACTTCAAAATGTTTTTTAAAATCATATTTGTATGGACAACTTAATATAAGTAGAATTGGGTAGTTGGAGAGTATCATATTATTTTTTAATAAGCTGACATGTTTTTACAGGTGTTGGAGGAAGGATGTAGTATTTCCTAAAAAACCAAGGCAGAACCCTTTTTCAAAATCTCTTAACCTCTCACATTAAAGTAAGTTATTTGAAAATAGTTTGGAAAATGCTGAAGTGAAGGAAGGAGAGAAAGCAGGGAATGGAGGGAGGAAGAGAGAGAGAGAAATTGAGATAAATATATATATATATATATATATATATATATATATATATTTGTATATGAATGAAACACTGGAACAGTAATTGTTGAGGCATAAACACATGTGATCAAGAGGGTAGATAATCTCCATCTGGAATAGGAAACAGTGACATGGTTAGAGAGTCAGTCATATGATCTGGAAAAACCTATAGGACAGAGACTTTAGTTGTCCTTACCTTAACTACACTAATGATTGGAATGAAACACAGTACTGAGAATTGGATTTGGAAACATGTTTATAGTTAGGGAAAGTTACTCATCACAACTATAATCGTTGTTTTCTGTGACTCATGGGCACATTCAGCTTTTTGGTAATATTTTAACATCTTAAATTATTTTCTCAAACTTGAGTCAGAGAGATACGGGGTTGGAGTAGAGGAGGAATGTTCCCACTGTGCATGCAAGTGAAGGCAGTTTCTCTCCCCACCACCACTATCAGAGATAATCATTTAGTGACTCTGGCTGCAGATGAGGCATCAGAAGTTTTCTATCAACTCAGATGATTCTAGGCAGCAACCTAGTTAATGTCTAATGTAGAATGCATAAAAATTTAAAAGCAAAAACATAAGACTTACCTCTATTTGTCTGTCTTTGTAAGGCATGTTAAGAAGCCATGGGGACAACTTTGACAAACTAGATTGGAGTAACTACTGACTAAAAGAGGTGATAATGAAAACAATGCAATAATGGCTGACATTTACTAAACACATACTCCTTTTCAACTTTTGTCATTGTGCTTTACCTTCAAAAATCCATATAAGTCCTCAAACCACTCTAAAGCAGGTGTTGAAATGCTCTGTGAGGGGATACTTCATCCAGATAGAGAAGTTAGCTAATTTGGCAAGTCACTAAGTAAGAAACACAGTATTCTAGATTTTGAGTTAAAACAAACAAAAAACTTAAACAGAAAAACAAAAAAATCCAAAACACTAAAACTAACTTCTTGGATACACTACAACCTGGCTAAACAGAAAAGTCTAGCTCTTAGTTCTGGATGCACACTAGAATCCCCTAATATGCTTTTAAAAAATCATTTTATTTTTTAAAGTGGTAGAAATATTCTTAATTTTATTAGTATATACTTGACACTGTGCCTTTGTCAAAACCCACAAAATTTTACAGCTCAAACTCTGAACCCTACTGTATGAAAACCTGAAAACACCAATTATGAGATCAGAGAATCCCAAGATGGGATGTTGACTGTAAACAAAGAATCTAACTGTATAATGAATACATAACTTTACCGAATAAGTTGGAGGGAAAAGGTGCTGCACTAAGTAACTTTGGAATTAAGTATAGACTAAGGACAAAAGGTAATACAAACTATATAGAAACATTTTACTCTAGTTAGTAAAGTTAGTTAATAATCCTGAAACTTCTACACATATACAGTGGAATCAAACCATTAAGTAAATAGATGGTGAATGACTGGATCCAAGTTTCTCAATACTGGTTTAGATAAGCAAAGGGCAGAAGGCTGGAATGAGCCACAGGGTAATGAATTAGAGCTAGAGATACCAGCATGAACTCATGTTTAGTTTAGTTATATGGGTTAGTAATGCACACATGTAATTTCTAGCTCTGTTCTCTGAGAGGTCCTAGAAGCAACAACACTTCAGAAGCAATGGGCATACCATACTCCCAGGTGTTGGTTTCTAATGCCATGCTCCAATAAAAGGAACCAGGGCTTCTTGGAGAAATGGTTGACTGTAAGGCTGGGGCAATGAATATGCAGATGAGTCTAAAGCTCAAAAAACAAAATGATGGGTTATGTAAAAGGGACAGAGGAGCCAAATGAAAGAGCTCTCAATAGCCTATCTTGCAACAATTAGAACAAAATAAATGTGATATTGAAGTATAACCCAAAATATAAAGTAAGTGTCCATCAGTCCAAACTACTATAAATAATTAAATGACTACATAACTAAATAAATAAATACAAAAATAAAAACTCAAATTGCTGAGCAGAGGAATTCCAAATAATTTATGTATATTCCACTTCCAAGACATGGAAAACTAACTACCTTCTCTGTAATTATGGGCTGATGATTTCCTTCTGAAGAGTGTAGTAACAAAGGTGGAAGAAATTGTACTTTTACACTGAGAAACCTGATAGACAGGTATTTCAGCCAGATGATCAAAGTCAATGTCAATAGTAAGGTCATGTGGATGACACGTACTGTTGATGTGATATGGTGAGGATGGCACTTTACCTCTGTGGTTTTTCTCTCAAAAGCCCATAACTTCAGTTTATTATTGAAAAACAAAAATCAGGCAAATCTCAATTGTGGGACATTCTGCGAAATGAATCAGTATTCCTTGAAACTGTCAAAGTCATTAAAAACAAGGAAAATCTGAAAAACTGTCATAGGCAATAGAAGCATAAGGAGACGTGATGAGTCAATGTAATGTGGTTTCCTGGAATGGAAAAAAGGACATTGGGTAAAAACTAGGAAAATGTGATAGCTATAGGCTGCTTTAATTGTTAACCATGCATCACTTTTAGTATACAAATTATAACAAATGTATCATATTAGTGTTAATATAATATTATTTTATAATATTATAGGGGGTAGTGGAAATATATCCATCATTATAGATAATAATAGAGGAAAGTATGTATGGGGTATAGGGAGACTTTAAATTTTTTTTAATTTTATTTATTTAGTCATTTTTATTTTTATTTATTTTTTAATTTATTTATTTTCAGCATAACAGTATTCATTATTTTTTCACCACACTCAGTGCTCCATGCAACCCGTACCCTCTATAATACCCACCACCTGGTACCCCAACCTCCCACCCCCCTGCCACTTCAAACCCCTCAGATTGTTTTTCAGAGTCCATAGTCTCTCATGATTCACCTCCCCTTCCAATTTACCCCAACTCCCTTCTCTTCTCTAACTTCCCATGTCCTCCATGCTATTTGTTATGCTCCACAAATAAGTGAAACCATATGATAATTGACTCTCTCTGCTTGACTTATTTCACTCAGCATAATCTCTTCCAGTCCCGTCCATGTTGCTACAGAAGTTGGGTATTCATCCTTTCTGATGGAGGCATAATACTCCATAGTGTATATGGACCACATTTTCCTTATCCATTCGTCCGTTGAAGGGCATCTTGGTTCTTTCCATAGTTTGGCGACCATGGCCATTGCTGCTATAAACATTGGGGTACAGATGGCCCTTCTTTTCACAACATCTGTATCTTTGGGGTAAATACCCAGGAGTGCAATTGCAGGGTCAGAGGGAAGTTCTATTTTTAATTTCTTGAGGAATCTCCACACTGTTCTCCAAAGAGGCTGCACCAACTTACATTCCCACCAACAGTGTAAGAGGCTTCCCCTTTCTCCATATCCCCTCCAACACATTTAATCTTTGAAACTTGTTTTAAAATTATCTTTTGTAAATGTACAACTATTCTGAAGTTAAAACTTGTGTAAACAAAACAAAGCACCTGTGTCTTAGGACACCCTGCTAGACTTAGATTTAATTTGCTAGGGTGGAGCTTGAGTGCATATATGTTTTAAAAGAGCCCCAGGTGATTCTAATAAGCATCAAATGAGGATTGAAATCCATTCAATTAAAAAAAAATCCATCGAAACTTAAAAAACAAACAAACAAAATCCTTTGAATTAGTACCATTGCACAACTTTTCCTTTCCAATAGGTCTTAAATTTGCCTTTCCACTTCACAGATCTGACTTTTCCCCTAGATTCTTTCACAAATGATCAGTAAAAGCATTTTTTTTTTTGAATCAAAGTTTCTGAGAATCTAAGCATGAGTGTTTTGAGAAAAATCCGATGATACATTTAGTAGTATACCTGATGACACTTATCAACAACAACAAAAAGTCATGTGGCCTCTTAAAGGAGAAAAAAAAAGGTTTAATATTTATTAACTAAAGTCATGGTCCACAAGGATGATTCAGTCCAAGAATTATGGTGCCTCCAAAGTGGCAACTCAAATGACTGCTTGTTGTAGTATATGAGTTACATGTGGCAAACTTGTTCTTTTTCCTGTGCTCAAGTCTGGTTCTGAAATCACAACAGATCAGTATAACAGACATCAGTTAAAGGGACAAGGTCATAAACATTTGAGATTATCCAGTCTAGTGGTTTTTCTCTATGTCACAAAATTCTTAGAGGCTTCCTTGGTGTTTAGGTAGGATAAGTTCCAGCCTCCAATCTGTCTCAATCAGACCAGCTCTAATGTAGCCAATTTTATTTTATTTTATTTTCTTGGTGTTTCAACATAGTACTCCATTTTTAAAGACTTTGGCTGATAGGAAAAAAAAAAAAAAACACCAAACAAGTCTAGGTATTTGCAGGTAAGTTAGCTAACCCCCAAAATATCAGGGATACACAGTTCTGATACCCAGTGACATCTATAATATGTGTATAATGATGTCTTACATTGATCTCAACACAAGTGACAGTGATGACAGCAAATCCAAACTTTGTAAGGTCTTTCTGATAACCAGGTGAGCTCGGTTCATGACTTCAAGAACATTCAAGCATTAATAATAAATCATGTTACATTATGACCATCTCTTTTCCTTCTCAGGTATCAGTTGGTATTTGTTGTTCTTTGTTTTAAAGGGCAGGTTCCGGGGAGCCTGGGTGGCTCAGTGGATTAAAGCCTCTGCCTTCGGCTCAGGTCATGATCTCGGGGTCCTGGGATCAAGCACTGCATTGGTTGCTCTGCTCAGCATGGAGCCTGCTTCCCTTCCTCTCTCTCTGTCAAATAAATAAATAAAATCTTAAAAAAATAAATAAATAAAGGGCAGTTTCCATTACATTTCTCTGGCTGTAGATACCTGTTTCAGTTGGATCTTGAACCCAGTTGAAGTAAGACACACCTTTACATGTGACTCCTGCATATCTGACTTTGCTGATTCCACCAGTAAAACATGGCTTAACGTCCTCTCCTAGCTGTGCCTGGGAATTGGCAGCAAGAGCTGAGCTCAGGTTATGTTCTCTATAAGGAAAATTATTTTCAGTCGCTCTCTTTTTTAAGACACTTAGACTAATTTCAGCCAATTGGCTGCAAAATTGTCAGAATATATTACAGGAAACTAGGCAAATGGCATCCTAAGAATATTACCTATTCAGCAAATTAAAGTTTGAAGTTCATCAACTCCAACAAGATGATTCAACTGCTTACACTTAAGTGTCACCTTGTCTTAATTTTCAACAAACATACCATTGCACAGAGAGCTTTTGCCTATTTGGTGGGTATACTTCAAAAAGCTTTAATGCTTGAAAAATTCAACTGCACAAACACAGGTATGCTTTTATTATTACCAGTTTCTGAATATGGCTACAAAAAGAAAATGCCACTGTTACTTTCTTTTAAAAGCCTGTAATAAGATAGAACTAGCAGATAGGATGTGGCCCTGAGGTGACTTAACTGTATAACTCTTTTAGAAGTTCTCAAGACTAAATTACCCTTGGTGTTTGACTCAGCATTTTACAAGCTAATGCAAGAACATCTACTTAGACTTTATTAAAAACTCTTCAGAGAACTGTAATCCTGTTTCTGGAAATTTTTAAAGGAATTTAAAGTGTTTGGAAAGAAAAATACTTGGTTGTGTAAATACATTTTGTTCAAAATATCATTTAATTTTATTTAACATGAATTGTGTTTTAACTTAGAAGTAAAAATTAGTGAGTGAGTGAAGAGATACAGCAATGTTTCATTGATTAGAAAATGTGTAGCCACATATGTAGGTTTTTTTGGCTAAATGAACCTTATGTCCTTATGCATTACTTCTTTTAAACACAAATAAATTTGTAAGGACATTTGTATTCTTTCTTACACAAAAGATATTAATCACAGTTATAATATTAATATGTTGAATGCTGACTGTCTAGATGTCTAGATTGAATTCTAGTTCTGTAACTTGCTAACTCTGTGACTTTTGCTATGTTTCCTTCTCCAATCCTCATTTTAAAAAAAAGGTAATAATTATTTATACATATCTTACATGTTTGAGAACCAGAACAAAATAATTCATGCAAATCTTTACTTATTTGTATATAGTTTAAAGGTATATAGTCTAAAAGAAATGCGTAGTATTAGATATTTTTGTTGTTTGCTACTTTTATGGTGATGATATAATGCACAGGCCAATTCTATTTTTACGGATCAAACTATCAGCTGTTGCTTTTCTTTTATTTTCACCAACCTCTTCCGCCCCATATTTCTTCCCCAAATCATTCTATCCTCTACTTTTAATCTGCCATGGACTGGAAAATTAGAAAAGAAAGTTTATAGATTATAATAAGCTACCAAAGAGTTAATAGACTGTGAAGTGATAGAGTTAAACCTTTGGCTTGCATAGGAGTTTAGAGCAAGATTTAGCTCAGAGTCAATTTTTGTTTCAGAGTTTGGGGATCTGTTATATGGAGTTGCTAGAACTCTGATGCATTGTTAAATATAGTTGAATTATACATATACGACTTAATTATACATGCTTTCTCATACACATAGCCTACACATTTTATTTTAGTAATATAAAACAGCTCATCATTTTCTTTTAATGTACAATAATTACTTCTAGTTTTAAGACAACTGTATTAACATTTGTATAACATCACATACACATAAATGTTCAGGAATGGATACTTTTAGATTTTTGAGTAATATTACAAATAGAGTTTATTTTTCATATAAAATCAGTATTCCAAGAACTTTTAAAATAATTTAACAGAAGAGAGGGAAGGCTTCTCATTAATTTCACCATTCAGACATATTAATTATTTCTAGTTTTATACATTTCTATTTATTTCTTTATCATTTAATTAATTTTTTTTTAAAAGAGAGCATGCTGGGGCATACAAGAAGGGGGAGGAGAATAGGGGTGGGTGATGGAGGGACTGAGGGAGAGTGGGAAGAGAATCTTAAGCAGACTCCATGCTAAGTGCAGAGCCCAACATGGGGCTTGGTCTGATGACACTGAGATCATGACCTGAGCCAAAATCAAGAGTTGACTGCTTAACCAACTGAGCTAACCATGTGTCCCTGCACATTCACTTTTAGTTCTTAATCATAAATACACATATTCTTACATCATTCTGATAAAAGAATATGAAATTATAATGATTAATAACATCTTGTTTTGGGGTATTTGGGTGGCTCAGTCAGTTAAGTGTCTGCCTTCGGCTCAGGTCATGATCCCCCAGGGTCGTGGAATGGATCTGAGCAGGGAGCCTGTTTCTCTGTCTCCCTCTGCCAATGCTCCCCCTGCTTGTGCTCTGTCAAATAATACAATAAATACAATCTTTAAAAAAATAAATACAATACAATAAATAAATACAATCTTAAAAAAAAGTATCATGTACTTTATATGGAGAATCCAAAAGACTCTACCCCTAAACTACTATAACTCATACAGCAATTCAGTAATGTGGCAGGATACAAAATCAATGTGCAGAAATCAGTTGCTTTCTTATACACTAACAATGAAAATATAGAAAGGGAAACTAGAGAATCGATTCCATTTACTACAGCAATAAGAACCATAAGATATCTGGGAATAAACCTAACCAAAGAGGTAAAGGATCTGTACTTGAAGAACTACAGACACACATGAAAGAAACTGAAAAAGACACAAAAAAATGGAAGAGCATTCCATGCTCATGGGTCTGAAGAATAAACATTGTTAGAATGTCTATACTGCCTAGAGCCATCTATACTTTCAATGCCATCCCAATCAAAATTCCACTGTTATTTTTCAAAGAGCTGGAACAAACAATCCTAAAATTTGTATAGAACCAGAAGAGACCCTGAATTGCTAAGGAAATGTTGAAAAAGAATAACAAAACTGGGGGCATCATGTTGCCTGATATCAAGCTTTACTACAAAGCAGTTATCACTAAGACAGCATGGTACTGGCACAAAGCCAGACACATAGACAACTGGAACAGAATAGAGAGCCCAGATATGGACCCTCAACTCTATGGTCAAATAATCTTTGACAAAGCAGGAAAAAATATACAATATATTGAAGAGACTGTCTTTTCAAAAGACAGTCTTTTCAATAAATGGTGCTGGGAAAATTGGGCAGCTATGTATAGAATGAAACTCAACTGTTCTCTTACATCATACACAAAGATAAACTCAAAATGGATGAAAGACCTCAACATGAGGGAGGAATCCTTCAAAATCACAGAGAACAACATAGGCAGTAACCTCTTCGACATTGGCCGCAGCAACTTCTTTCAAGACATGTTTCCAAAGGCAAAGGAAACAAAAGCAAAAATGAACTTTTTGGACTTCATCAAGATCAAAAGTTTCTGCACAGTAAAGGAAACAGTCAACAAAACAAAGAGGCAACCCATGGAATGGGAGAAGATATTCGCAAATGACAGTACAGACAAACAGCTGATATTCAAGATCTATAAAGAACTCAAACTCAACACACACAAAACAGATAATCATGTCAAAAAAATGGGCAAAAGACATGAACAGATGCTTCTCCAAAGAAGACATACAAATGGCTAACAGAAACATGAAAAAATGTTCATCATCATTAGCCAATAGGGTGATTCAAATCAAAACCACATTGAGATACCACCTTATATCAGTTAGAATGGCCAAAATTAACAAGACAGTAAACATCATGTATTGGAAAGGATGTGGAGAAAGGGGAACCCTCTTATTCTGTTGGTGGGAATGCAAGTTGGTACAACCGCTTTGGAAAACAGTGTGGATATTCCTTAAGAAATTAAAAATAGAGCTTCCCTATGACCCTGCAATTGCACTACTGGGTATTTACCCCAAAGATACTGATGTAGTTAAAAGAAGGGCCATCTGTACCCCAGTGTTCATAGCAGCAATGGCCACAGTCGCCAAACTGTGGGAAGAACCTAGATGCCATTCTGTGGACGAATGGATAAAGAAGATATGGCCCATATATACTATGGAGTATTATGCCTCCATCAGAAAGGATGAATACCCAACTTTTGTATCAACATGGATGGGACTAGAGGAGATTATGCTGAGTGAATTAAGTCAAGCAGAGAGAGTCAAGTATCATATGGTTTCACTTACTTGTGGAGCATAAGGAATGACACAAAGGACATTGGCAGATGGAGAGGAGAAGTGAGTTGGGGGAAATCAGAGGGGGAGACAAACCATGAGAGACTGAGGACTCAGAAACAAACCGAAGGTTTGGGAGGGGGGGAAGATGGGGGGTTGGGTGAGCCTGGTGGTGGGTATTAAGGAGGGCACGTATTGCATGGAGCACTGGGTATGGTGCAAAAAACAATGAATTTTGGAGCACACACACACAAATAAATTTTAAGAAAGTATCATGTTTTAATTGTCATGTCTGTAAAACTTTAAACTAGGCATTATAGGTCTTAAAGTTAAGGATTCTTATCAATCATGAATTCAACATTTAGCCAGCAAAGAAACCAAGATGTTCCCTTTGCAGTAGATGTATTAGTCAATTTCAAGCAAAGAACAAAAAGTAAGAAAGATACATATTAATTTATGGATGATGATGATGATAAATATTTCAAATGAAAACATGTTCAGAACCTTTTCTTCTCCAATCATCTCTTCTCTGATTATACATATTTTAATCACATACTAAAACCCATTATTTGATAAAAAACCAGAAAATCATTTTTCTCGAAGGTTATCAGCATCATTGTTTAACCAAATGATGAAATAAATTAAGATTCTAGAAAGTGATTATAGTCAGTACATATACACATGGATTGCAACACTAAAAAGGTAAATTATGTAAAGGTTTTTTTAATCTAACAGAATTTTTCCATGACTTGCTGAAAACTTTTTCCCCCAGTAGTCAGTTTATTGTCACTGAGTTGAGAATGGATTTGTCTTGAGTAATTGTGTTAATAACATTCACTCTGCAATACTAAATATTCTAGAAGAACAAGGTCCTGAACTAGAAATTCTCATATATGTATAAAATGGAAAGAGATTAGGGCATACTGGTGCCTTAATGTTACAGGTATGTGTTTGTAAGAACAGACACGGAGGACGTCTGATTTCTCTTCAGATCTTGAGGCTTTCTTAAATATGTTTTGGTTATTAAATGAAAAGGTATGTGGTAGAGAAGAGTTATTAAGTAAAGTTTATACCATATTCTAATTGGCTATGTTTAGAATAAATAAGTTCTAAACATATTTACATGTTATATCATCTGTGTTTAGAATATCATTTATTTTTTTTTAAGATTTTATTTAAAGAATATCATTTATTCTTGATTTAAACTTGTTTGTAACTTTAATAATTGATATTTAGGTGACTAATGTGGGTCATCAATAAGATCCATAATTCTATAATTGTGAATGTCCCTACCATTAGTGTTCGAGATTTCAGGGTAGGTGCATTGTTTGCCCTGATTGTTAGGGACCACAGAGGGTTTGAGACTAAGAAATGCTTGTTTGTATTAGATATCTATGAAGCACACTTTTCCCTAGGCCTCTCCTTCCAGTTTCTACCCTTTTACCTCATGACTTCCATATGTGTGACTATGGCCAGACTACATCATCTTGACCATCTTGATTCCTGACTGAATCTTAATGTAGTAATTTTCCTTCTCTGTTTCTGACTCTGAGTTGTTACCAAGTTACCCAGTGGTCACTATTCAAAAAGAAAAGCTGCATCTCCTCTCTTTAGCAAATTTCCTCTTTAAATTGTTGGCCATAAATCTGTTCTTTTCTTTGGATAATAAAGGACATAAAATTCACTTGTACCCCTGAAGTTCACATCAGTGACTTGCTAGCCCAGCTGAAAATGACTCTCTGGTTCACCATGATAATTCCAGTAAGCAGGAATATTTTAGGTCACAAGTTTCTGATAAAGTGAGTTCTTGATGAAAATATAATTAAGTCTGAATTTTTCATATATCTGAGCTATCCGTAAGAACAAAGTAGCTGCTTTTCACAGCCCCCAGTCCTCTGCCTTTCTTTATTGGAATTGACAGCTGCTATACAATCTACAAATGAAATATCTAGTTTTTGGTAATATGTATTCTTTTGACTTTGTCCTAAGAATGACTGCATTAAGCATTATCGTTGACTTGGCACTTACCAAGGCTAATTTTTTTCTTTCTTCTAGGTTACTCTGCATCATCTCCTCTCAGCCTTGACTTGGGGTTTACTAAAGTGATCAAACAATAAGGTTCCTCTCCCCTTACATTTTATTTTAGAAATCATGATTGGCACTCGTGCCATCAGCACACCTGTCTCTTGATTTCTTTCCATCCTAGGGACTTCCTGCAGATTCTACTGGATTTTACTCTGTTGTTACTATCAAGCCATTAGTCTTATTTTCCATCTAACTTAACTGCCTACTACTTGCCTTTATTCTTCACATTAAGACCATCTTAGAATTGTTTACTGTATATATGGTTTTGTCAGTGCCAAGATAGAAGCTCATCCAGTAATAGAAAGGGGAATGCAATACATGACAAACATAAAGGATAATGAAGGTACTATGTTGGAGAAGGTCATTTGATTTGGTTCATTTGGGCTTAGAGACCAGGTAGGTAGGTGTATCACAGTTAGAAGAGAATGCAGGTGTGGGAAATAATCAGATAAAAATCTGACATCAAAAAGTCTGGTATGGGAGTAAGAAATAAATGATGGAGTTTGAATTTGGAGGGTATACTTTGAACAATGGCAGCTTTGCAGGAGAAACTGGTCTCTCCGAATATAGTGTCAAGATAAGATCTTAGGCATGAAATAAAGTGTCATGTAGGAACTGATTGAAAAAATGACCACAGTTGTTTCTGCCTCTGTATCCATGCTTACCCCATTAAAAAGTGGAATTTATCTCTCTGTCTCTTGAAGCTAGGCTGGCTTTGTGGCTTGGGACTTGCTTTGGCCAATAGAATATGGCTGAAGTGACCAGTAGAGTAATAAATGGTGCTTTTCACATACTTAACAAATGTCCAGTAAATTACTAACTATGAAAATGGTTTGAAACAATAAATAACTATCCACTGCAACCCCATTTACTGAAACAGAGGTTGTACAGAGTTTGGATTTCATGTTACAAGACAAGATGCATTCAACATCACTATGAGACCAATATTGACCAAGAAAGATACTAATTCCGGAGTCCGTCTTTTCTCTCTCTCTCTCTCTTTCTTTCTTTCTTTCTCTTTCTTTCTTTCTTTCTTTCTTTCTTTCTTTCTTTCTTTCTTTCTTTCTTTCTTTCTTTCTTTTTTAAACATATAGTATATTGTTTGTTTCGGGGTACAGGTCTGTGAATCATCAGTGTTAAACGATTCACAGCACTCATCATAGCACATACCTTCTCAATGTCCATCACCCAGCCACCCTCTATCTCTCCTACCACCCTCCCCTCCAGCAACCCTCAGTTTGTTTCCTGAGGTGAAGAGTCTCTTATGGTTTGTCTCTTCCTCTGGTTTCATCTTTTTTTTTTTTTTTAAGATTTTATTTATTTATTTGACAGAGATCACAAGTAGGCAGAGAGGCAGGCAGAGAGAGAGAGTGGGAAACTGGCTCCCTGCTGAGCAGAGAGCCCGATGCGGGGTTCAGTCCCAGGACCCTGAGATCATGACCTGAGCCGAAGGCAGAGGCTTAACCCACTGAGCCACTCAGGCCCCCCTCTGGTTTCATCTTGTTTCATTTTTCCCTTCCTTCCCCTATGATCCTCTGTTTTTCTCATTGTATACCATATTCTACGTCTTCTTTATCTATTCATCTGTTGATGGACATCTAGGCTCTTTCCATAGTCCATTTCTTTTTGCATATCATGAGGCTTGTTCTAAATTTAGAATGGGCTTAAGAGCCATAACTCTAGATTCTAAAGTGTAGAAGAAAATACAAAGATTATTAGTGGAAGAAATATTTTTAAAAAATCAAGTCACTTTAACTACCTTCATTTATTAGACAGTGTGTATGAAAAAAGAAAGGCATTCCAGAAGAAGTTAAATAGTAAAAAATTTTCTCCAAAATTTTTAAAATTAATTAATGATTTTACTAACCAAAATTTTTTAGAAAACAGAAGCTAGCACATTTTTGCAAGAATGTGGAGAAATTGGAATATTTGTATACTTTTGGTCATTTAAATTGGTGCAGTCACTATGGAAAACTGTATGGGGATTCCTCAAAAAATTAAAATTAGGGTTACCATATGCTCTAGCAATCCCGCTTCTAGGTATATATCCAAAAGAACTGATACCAGGATCTTAAAGAGATATCTGCCCTCCCAGTTCATTTATAGTATTAGTCACAACAGCCACGATAAGGAAACAACCTAAATGTCCATTGACAGATGAGTGGATAAAGAAAATATGACCTATACATATTGTAGAATATTATTTAGCCTAAAAAAGAGAAGGAAATATTGCCATATATAATGACATGGATGAACCAGGAGGACATACTGAATGAAATGAGCGAGTCACAAAAAGACAAATATAGCACGATTCCATTTATACACTTAGATACACTTAGATACACACTTGGATATACTTTAGGTATCTAAAATAGTCAAGCTCTGGATGCCTGGGTGGCTCAGTTGGTTAAGCCGCTGCCTTCGGCTCAGGTCATGATCCCAGGGTCCTGTGATTGAGACCCACATCTGGCTCCTTGCTCAGCGGGGAGCTTGCTTCTCTCTCTGCCTCTGCCTGCTGCTCTGCCTGCTTGTGTTCTCCCTCTCTCTCTTTCTCTCTGACAAATAAATAAATAAAATCTTTAAAAAATAAAATATTAAAGCTCATAGAAACAGTAGGATGGTGGTTGTCAGAGATTGAGGAGAGAGGGAAATGGAGAGTTGCTATTCAATGGGTATATAGTTTCATTTATGCAAGATGAGTAAGTTCTAGATATCTGCTGTACAGTATTATGCCTATAATTAACATTACTGCACCGTGCCCTTAAAATTTTTTCAAGAGGATAGTCATATAAGTGTTCTAACCACAATTTAAAAAATTGCAAAAGAAGTTCAATATGAACTAATAAGATTTTTAGTTCTTGTTCTCCAGATAAACCCAGATATGTGAGATTTAACAGTTCGAACTACTTGATCATTAAATTTTGGAAGAGAAAAGATTCAGAGATTATGTAGTCAGTTTTGTCATTTTGTAGTTGTTTAAAAGGGTGAAATCTTGCCATTTGCGACAACATGGATGGAACTAGAGCGTATCATGCTTAGCGAAATAAGTCAGGCGGAGAAAGACAACTATCATATGATCTCCCTGATATGAGGAAGTGGTGTTGCAACATGGGGGCTTAAGTGGGTACGAGAAGAATAAATGAAAGAAGATGGGATTGGGAGGGAGACAAACCATAAGTGACTCTTAATCTCACAAAACAAACTGAGGGTTGCTGGGGGGAGGGGGTTTGGGAGAAGGGGGTGGTATTATGGACATTGGGGAGGGTATGTGTTCTGGTGAGTGCTGTGAAGTGTGTAAACCTGGTGATTCACAGACCTGTACCCCTGGGGATAAAAATATATGTTTATAAAAAATAAAAAATTACATTAAAAAGAAAAAAAAAGGGTCCTTTTTAGGTCCTATAAGTAGTAATGGCAGAACTTACTGTAACATTCGTTCATTTAGTCTTATCTGGTGCTTTGCCTATATAATCTAATGAGTTCTTTCAGAAGTTATTTTAGTAGAAAAGATCTATCTTTAAGGCCAGAGTAAAAACACATAAGGGTTTAATTTTATAAAAATTGTCTACCTTGAATTTTCTTGCATTCTTCCTTAAACACCATTATCATTGCTATTCTGATAGCATATTCCATTGCTAATTCCCTACAACAAATTTAAGAGCCCAAGGATCTATTGCCTACTAATTGGCAAGAAAGCCACATTTAGATTAATCTTGGGAAGAAAGAAATAGGTAGAATGCCAGGCTTTTTGTTTTTAACCTAAAGAAGAGAAAGAGAAAACTGATGGAGAAATTTAATAGTGTTCCTCCAAGTCATGAATGGTTTCTGCATTAGCATTGGATACCAACTTTTGCTTTTTTTTTTTTTTTTTTTTTTTTTTTGGTGTGTGTATGTGTACATAAGCACAGTTTTAGGCACAAAGAGCCTAAGAAAGGAAAGTGAATATGAGACTGTCCTCTGGTAACTTGTAAATTAGTTACTGGCAGCATGAAGACATAAACGTAGGAAAAAGTATGCTATTGTCATCAGCAGTTCAGGCTGCTATAGCAGAATATCACAGATAGCAAACCTTTATTTCTCACTGCTTCAGACTCTGAGATGTCAAAGATCAAAGTGCCAGCAGATCTGGTATCTGGAGAAGGCCTGCCTCCTGTTTTGCAGATGGCTGTCTCCTCCTTGTGTCCTCATGTGATGGAGAGCAAAGAGAGAGGAAGTAAACTTTCTTGTTTTTAGTTTAGTTTTGTTTTGTTTTGTTTTGTTTTTTGTTTTTTGTTTTTTAGGGCACTAATTCCATTCATGAGAGTTCCACTCTCGTGATCTACTCATTTCCTAAAGACCACCTCCACCCCCACTGTAGGAGGAGAGTTAGGATTTCAACATGTAAATTTTAAGGACTCAAACATTCATTCCATAACAGCTACTACATACAGCTTTTTGTATGGAACACCTAAAATGCTTTATACAGACAAAACAGTGCCATAAGACAATAGGAGATTGATATAACTTAGAGTGACTTAGAAAATCCTTTTTTTTTTTTTTTTTTTTTTTTTAATTTTTTATTTTTGATAAACATATATTTTTATCCCTTTTAAAAATGAGAGATTTGAGCTTGAAAGAAGGATGGAGAGGAATTTCTAATTAAGGAGCAGGGACCAGAATGTAATTCCAGGAGAATGGATAAATAAATGCAAAGGTTTAATCTGTCACTCTGAATATTCAGTGAAGTAATATGGAGATCTATGTGATTAGAGCAGTATAAGGAGAAATAAAGTCAAATTAGCGAGTGTAGTCAAGATTAATAGGACTATTTCTATGCTAGGATGAAGAAATCAGTGTATTATTCTGTACGCAAACATGATCTGACCAAATGGGCACTGTTATTGTTAATCCTGCCACTGGCAGACTACTATCGCACCACCTCTGACTTATCCGAAGCTTCACTGATAGTTTAATCTCTAATTACGGAAAACTATGGCATTTGATTTTTCTACTCTCATCAAACCTAAGGAGTCTAAAAGTACTAAGTCAATAGGAAGGTCACAGCTTAGCTCCAAGGCCACAATACCAAGGATAACTGGTATTTAGACTAGCTGTACCATTTCCCACAGTGTACCAAGATACTTGTTGGGAAAGAGAGAATTACCTTATTTCTAAAAGGCCTCTTGTGGAATTCCCTTAATTTGGATAAACTCTTAACTTGTCAGCCTAAGAAGGTGGGAATCTTACTTTAGATTTTTCAGATATTTCATTGGCACTTCCATATATTTCACTGACCTGTCAGTTCTTTCTTCTTTAAACTCTATTTTTGCTTGAAACTGTAGCATTGTGGGGTGCCTGGGTGGCTTAGTAAGTTAAGGATTTGCTTTCAGCTCAGGTCATGATCCTGGAGTCCCAGGATTGAGACCCGCTACAAACCCCACTTTGAGCCCAGAGTCAAGCTCCCACTGGGTGGGGAGTCTGCTTTTCCCTCTGACCTTCCCTCCTCTTGTGCTCTCTCTCTCTCTCAGAACAAAACAAAATTTTAGTATTGCATTTGATACAAAGGAGATACTTAGTAACTGTTAAATGACTGAATAAATGAATGGACTCTGTTGGTGATGCTTTATGAAGAACAGCTGATAGTAGTAGTAATGGTCTAATGTAAGCTTCTTGGGGGAAGGCATGGTGTCTGTTTGTCCTTTGCATTTTCCTGGACACTTAGCGTGCTGTTGCATAGATGGTAGGAGCTTATCTGATACTTTTGAACTGAATTGGCTCAATGACCAGAGGATGTTAAATTGGAAAGAAAATAAAGTTCTGACCTTTGCCTTAATGAGCTTTAAGAATAATACGACACAGGGGCATCATTATATATTTAAATTATCTAAGTAAACTCTAATTATTAGATAAGTACTGATGAAATTATCTAGTTTATCGTGGATATTTATTTCCTGACCTTCTTTGTCTTAGCTCTTTGAAACTGCACTAAGCTATAGGAACAAACTATGAGGAAAAAAATGTGGGTTTTGTTCTGGTAAAGGCAAAGAAGCCCTGTGTTTTGTTGATTGTTGGCTTTCCTCAATGTCTTCATTTTGTGCCCTGCACCTTTCATTGCTCTCTCTAGATGCATGATTCAGATGTTCTGTGTGATTTAGGCTACCCAGTGACTCTCAATTTCTAAGCCTGCTTTGGGGCAGCTGAGCCATCTTGTGATTATGTCTTGACCTTATGTCCCACAAATCATAGGTGCCCGCCTACAAGTCACAACACCAAGCTAGGTTTACTGTGCACTTGGTAGTTAATGCTCACTCTTGATCTCAGAAAGCAAATTATACAAACGAAGCTTTCCATGATAGTGCTGTGTGGCTACTGCAGTCATACATAATTTATCACACTGTCTCTTTTGTGTCAGACTTTTTGGAAACTACATTATAAGTATTATCTGATAGTAGGAACAGTATAGTGTCACAGTTAAAAATGACTTGCGAGTTAGACTGTCATTAAAACTCGACTCCAAAATGTATTAGTTATGTGACCTTGAGCCAGTTGTTCAGATTTTCAGGGTTTTTTTTTCATCTTTTTTTTTTAATTTTTTATTTTTTTATAAACATATATTTTTATCCCCAGGGGTACAGGTCTGTGAATCGCCAGGTTTACACACTTCACAGCACTCACCAAAGCACATACCCTCCCCAATGTCAAGTGTCAAGACTAAATGAAATGTTTGGCATATATTAAGCACTCAATAGATGCCTGTTTTATATAATAGTCCTGTTCTATATAATCTAATCTTCAAATAGAATTAATATAACTTAGAAGCCAAAGAGGGCTAGGTTGGAATCCTGTGCTACTTTTAAATTTTATGATCATTTTTGCACTGATGACAAAGGCAAAGGTGAACACAGGATGATTTGTATAATATTATCAACTCTTATTTATTTATTTTTAAAGATTTTATTTATTTATTTGACAGACAGAGATCACAAGTAGGCATAGAGGCAGGCAGAGAGAAAGAGAGGTGGAAGCAGGCTCCCTGCTGAGCAGAGAGCCCAATGCGGGGCTCAATCCCAGAACCCTGAGATCATGACCTGAGCCAAAGGCAGAGGCTTTAACCCAGTGCGCCACCCACGTGCCCCAACCAGCTCTAATTTAGAGAAGCACATATTGCATGGCATTAGCAGGTTGAATATTTTAGCTAGGCTACCTGTTACGTGAGTAGTAGATACTTACATTTAGCATCCATTCATTCTGGTTGGTCATTGCTCTTATTGTGCTGATTATTTAACAGTTTGAATTTTACACCGAGATTTAGGATATCAAATTATTTGTTATTGTTGCTGTTGTTATATGAATATAAACAGAGACATTCAAGAAACTTCAGAGGAAGAATTAAGGTACCCGTAGATGAAGTTTCAGAAACTGGCAGTTCTGTGAATCCGTTAGCCTCATGTTTTCTTGAATCCTTTCCCTGGAGTTCCTCTGTCTGTCTTCTTGACACACTACCTTTGTGTCACAGCTTCCTCAGAGTTTTTCTTTCTTTTGCGTGTGTGTATATGCGTGTTTGTTTTTATTTTGTTTTGAATTTTCAGGAGTATTTTCTGTTCTTTCACGTCCTTTTATGCCTTTCTGGTATTATTAATTGTTCCTATTTCTTTGTATATCCTAGTTCAAATTCCTCAGGTGATCCGATTACCCACCTCACTTCTTTCAGATGCTGACTGACCTATAGATAACTCATCTTTTGTTAACTACTCACCTCAGCTCTGTAGCTGAGGCCTTGTTTCACAAGGTTAAAAAAAAAAACATGGCTCAAATATGACAAGGATAGGCAGCACAGTTTGTCTTAAAATCTGTGTGGCTGGAGCAAGCATGATGATAAGATTGGTGATAATGTCCATGGATGCCATGACTTACTTACTTAGACATTTCAGTGGTTTACTTACTTACTGCAGCAGTTCTATTGAAAACTATGGCTTCTGATTCTTAGGCTTAGGTAGTAGAACCTAAAATAAATTAAATCTGGCACAGTATAAATGGTCCAATGAGAGGAAACCTGTGAAGAGGATTTGGGCCACTTCTTTTAGAACACTCTTATGTTTAATTTAAAGAAAACATCGGTCTAAGTATGGGCCTTTTAGGAGCCACAATGGTGCAGTGTCAGTACTGTTCATGGTATGGTGAACCAAACAAAACAGAATGAACACACAAACAAAAATTTATTAGAATGCACCATTAGATACCAAGTATATTTACTGATCATTGAAGGTTATGTTCTACTGTCCAGAAAGATTTAGCTATAGTTTTTCAGCATATCTGGAAGATTATTGTTCTTTAATCATAGAAAAGAAACACTACTTTTGTCATATGCTAACACGGCACAGAATAATCAGTACTTAGAAGTATTTAATAGTGAGTACTAATAAAAGAAGTACTATTTAAAACATGGAAGATTGGGAATCACTTATTTCATTCCTGCATTGTTCCTTGGACAGAACACACTAATTTGTTAAAAAATTTACCTCTGTCGGGGCACCTGGGTGGCTCAGTGGGTTAAAGCCTCTGCCTTCAGCAGGGAGCCTACTTCCCTTCTTCTCTCTCTGCCTGCCTCTTTGCCTACTTGTGATCTCTGTCAAATAAATAAAATCTTAAAAAAAAATTAAATTAAAAAAAATTACCTCTGTCTTGTTTTAGCTTTAAATAAACTTTAGTCACCAAAGTGGGTTTTGGAGAATCATCACAATACCAAAGTTCCATGTTTGACTTCCCAAAATTCAACAAAGCACCAAGAAAGCCCCATGTCATTAAATTAATAAATGAATAAATAGCTCCTTGAAGCAGATGGAAGAAAAAATATGTTCTGCTCATTGTGTCAATTTGTACTGGTCTTGTCCATCACCGATCCTGTTGTAAATATTTTTTTGCCTTTTTGAATTTAATTTTCACTTATTCTAATGATATAATAATTTTCACTTATTCTAATTACTTCATAGCATCAATATTTAAGATGAGTTTCTGTAGTGTCAAGGTCTGACTTAGGCTGTGTCAGACTCATCAGACAGCTTTGGAAAACAGCACACTGAGTAGAATTGCTTTACCCATTTAGGGCATAGCTGACTATAAGTGACTCTTGATTGGTTAGTAGTTTTTGTGCTCCACACACTGATCTACAAAAATATGGGTTTTCTTACACATATTAATTTTGAGAAAAATTAATATTCATAACAAAGAAACAAAACAGCTTCAAGGTAGTCTTGTTTTTGCATCTTAAAAACAAGGTTTTCCTTATTTCATTGTAAGTGACTTGCCTTATTTAATATGTGTTTGGCATTTTGCCTGTTTAACTTTTTGAAAGTATTATTTTAATACTGTTTGTGTTACCTAACAAAAAACAATATATAAATTCTTCTTAATCATTATACAGCTGCTCATTGAAATATGAGATATTTAGGTCTTTTCAAATATTTTAAGCAAAGGAAACACCTGGCTAATGCCACAAGGAACACATGAGATCTCTGTGTGCTAATAGTGCCAGGGTATAGCATGAGGTTCAACACAGTTAACAAATACTGGGAGCATGAGATACAACCAAAAGGCTTTTTCACACATGATTTATTTGAGGTTTGAAACAAATTGAATACCCATGGATAGGGAAGAAATGAGTTTCTAAGTCTCTGTACAGAAAATTTAGCATTATTTGCTGATGGGTAGCATGACCAAAGGACATATGAAGGACATATAAAGATTGCATGTATCTCCAAGATTACAGGTTAGGAGAATCTTTAGCCATGCCCATTAAACATTTAGCACTAAATGTGTGGTTTCTGTATCTGTGTGTATGTTCTATAAGACATGGTAACTGATGAAAAATATCACCATAGATAAATGCTTAGTTCTGTCCTATCTGACTTGGTAGTTGGCAGTCAGAAAGAGGAAGTTATGACTTGAGCTTGACTTTGAAGGAAATATAATGTGCATAGTTTGGGAAATGCTCCATAAGGTGACCTTCAGTGAGTCACACTCGTATGTGATCCTGTCTCTTGAGTGTGAGCAGACCTGTGACTCACTTGCTTCTAACACACACATATGAATACATGCCACATTTGAGCAGAGTGGAATGAGATATGAGATGAGTGTTCTGTCTTGCTGGCTTTGAAGAAATGGGCTGCCACGTAGTGAGAGGAACTCTCAGTGCCCTCTTAGAGCCGAGAGTGGCACCTAACCCATAGATAGCGAGAACATGGACACCTCAGCTCCACAGCTGAAAGGCACTGAATCCCGCCACCAACCACATGAGCTTAGAAGGCGACCCAGAAGGAAGTCAGTCCACCTGACAGTGTTGCCTTATGAGACCCTGAGCAGAGGTTGTAGCTCAGCTATGCTTGGACTTCTGGCCCATGGAAACTGAGAAATCCATGTGTGTTGCTTTAAGCCACTAAATTTGTGGAAATCTGTTAAGTAGCAATAGAAACTAATACAGATAAATAAGAAAAAAAGATGAGTATATTCTAGATGTATAGAGCCACATGCACTAAGATCCAGAGATCAAAATAAGGTTGATGTATTTTTTTTATCTCCTCATGTATAGAACAAGCATTTCCTTGGTGCTGAATGTGTGCTAGAGCCCTACCAGGAAATGAATAGGGAACTGAAGTTAAGAGAGCTTGAGAAATTTGCCCAAGGTTATAAGGAGAGAAGAGTAGAATACAAGAAATCTGTGGGGAAAATGAAAGCGTTGTTCATGTAGCATCACGACTAGAAAGGTCTCTGAGCACTTACTTTCCATTTTGCATATGCCTTCTCTTATTTCCTTTGTGCTACAGTTGAAATTTTGCATACAATCAGCCTGAAAGCACTCGTTTTCCCTAGTGTCCAGGGAAGCATTAGAATAATTAAAGAATAAATAACTGGGATTATCTCTGTGAAATATACAGAGTTTCTAAAGCAAGTATACTGTTTCTCTACTAAGTTTCCCAGAGGATAGAATAGAATGCTGAAAACTGAAACAAATAGATCTTGACGAACAGTAGGAATAGGAGCTAAATCATTGTTTTGATCTTAAAACTTGAAAGCTTAAGTCCTTAAAATACTAAGAACTTTGAACTTTGGTCTGACTAAATTTGAAGCTGTTAAATTGTTTGCCTTCTGGAAATTCTTAGAAGCTTCCCTAATGGAGAATTGCTGCTGCTTCAGGTTTCTTGATTTGTAATTTTTGGGAAAAAAAAAAAAAAGTTTTTGGCCTATTGTGAAAAAGGAAAAGTCCTTTGTTCAACTGAATAATTTGAATAAATGAAGTATTTGTAAATAAAATCCTTTTTGAAATGAGTACCACTGGTGCTCTGCCAGATCTCTCTGGATCTCTTTCTCTCTTTGGGTGCATCCTTCTCCTGACATGTGTTTGGTTTGCTTGTGGATTGCGTGTGCACTTCTCTTAGGTAGCCTGCCACAGGGCTAGGAAAAGCTTTATCCACCTCCTGCAGAATTTATTTCTCACCCACTGGAGCTCCTCCCTCCTGCAGTAGCACTGTCAATGAATAGCAAAGCCCAACCACTATACCTAGGTTTGGAAACTGAATTTAATTTAAACTCCTGAGACCTCCTGCTGGAATAGACTTAGAAACTCTGAAGAGGCATTGCCTGAAATCCCATTTTTATTGGGTTTTCTTCCCTTTCTTACTCTACTTCCCTCCACAGTCCATTACTTATCTCCTGTGGGAGCACTTCATTAATAAATAAAGCACTTTCACCCAAGTCAAATCCTGATCTCAGGGTCTCCTTCTAGGGGACCCAATCTAAGACAGATACCTTCTTAAGTGCTTGCTGAAATAATAAATTTAGTTATCAATACAGAATTACCTAAGTAACAGGTACAAAAAGAGATATTTTAAAATAGGTAGTTGACTTGAATTTTTGTCATTTTAGTAGCATTTTTTTTTTCTGGATAATAAAAGCAGTCACATCAGATACTGAGTTAAAAGTAAAATTAAGTAAATTAAATTATCCATAGCTGGTGGCACCTGGCTGGCTCAGTAGGTTAAGCATCTGGCTCTTGGTTTCAGCTCACATCATGATCGCAGGGTCCTGAGATCAGGCCTCACATGGGCTTCATGCTCGACATGGAATCTGCTTGACATTATTTTCCTCTGTTCTTTCCCCTACTCATGCTCTCTCTCTCAAATAAATAACTAAGATCTTTCAAAAGAAATTTTCCATAGCTGTTATTTATATCTTGGTAAATTCCCCCGCCCCCAAAATTTCCCCACCTCATTTCCAACTAAGACTGAATCTTTGAGTAAGTTTACTAATTTTTCTTAAATAAAAATATTATTCTAATCAACATAGAGAATTACAGGAGTTCCTGGGTTGGCTCAGTCAGTTAAGGGACTGCCTAAAGCTCAGGTTGTAATCCTAGGGTCCTAGGATCTGCCCTGCATTGGGCTCCCTGCACAGTAGGGAGCCTGCTTCTCCCTCTCTCTGTGTTGCTCCCCTTGCTTGTACTCTCTCTGTCAAACAAATAAATAAAACCTTAAAAAAAAAAGAAGCCAATATACAGAACGACACCCTTCTTTGTTATACAAAGGTGGTTTAGTTACTTAATGTATTTTAAAATAAATAGCAGTACTTTTCATGTTTTAAATTACCAAGAAAAGGGAAGGAAGGGAAGGGAAAGGAAAGGAAGAGAAGGGAAGAAAAAGGAGGGGAGGAGAAGGGAATGAAAAGGAAGAAAATAATGAAAGGAATGAAGAAGACATAATTAAAATAGAAATCTCTCCCTTCCATTTTACTTTGCAACTTTAACCACCATTTAAAGCTTGGTGAAGATCATTCCAGATTCTATATGCATATATAAAACACACACACAAATCTGTGTATATAATGAGTGTTTGTATTGTCACTTTTTATGAAACTGATTATACTACATACACATTTCTGCAGGTTACTTCCTTTAATCTAGGAACGTGTTGAACTCAGTCCACACTAGAGCATAGAGATTTATTTCAGTTTTACTAATAGGCAACTGCTATTTCTCCTGTTAAATAGTACTTCACTTCTTATCCTTGCGCATCTCTGTATGCATATGTAGGGATAGTTATTCTGTATAACAAAATCCTAATAATCTACTTGCTGATTTTTAATAAGAAGTATTTAAATCAGTATGTAACCCAGTGAGTTTAGAAAAAATTAGTCCCTTCTGAGTGCAAACCCCTAGTTTCTAATGAATACTTCCCTCCCTAACATCCTTGCTTCTTTCTCAAAATATGGTCTTGATGTCAGTGAATGAGCAGCTTATGTATCCTCATTTGAAATGTTGATATAATCAAATTGCCCTACAAGTTGCACTTAATAAATATTTGCTCTAATAGTTCAGATATTTAGATATCACTGAGTGTATCAGTTTTTATATTTGTAAATAATTTGCCGGTTTGTCTTTAATATTAAAGTTGTTTATAGTATTATTTGCAATATGGAAGTTTAATTCCTTTTCTTAAAAAATATTTGGATATTATTTAATTTTATGTAATTCCTTTATCGTTTCTGGCTTTTATTTCATTCTTGAGGAAATATGCTTTCTCCAACTAACATATATTTTTTCTTCTAGTATTTTATTTTATTTATTTATATATTTATTTTAAGATAGAGCAAATGAGCTTTGGAGGCATAAAGGGAAAGGGAGAGAGAATTTTTTTTTTTTAAGATTTATTTATTTATTTTGGAGAAAGTTGGACGGGGAAAGGCCCAGGCAGAGGGAGAGAGAAACTCAAGCATACTCCTTGCTGAGCACAGAGCCCAAGGGAGGGCTCCATCTCATGACCCCAAGATCATGACCTGAGCCGGAACCCAAGAGTGGATGCTTAACTGACGAGCCACCCAGACATGCCATCTTTCAGTATTTTAAATTTTATTTTCTCTCATGAATTAATTTGGAATTATATATGTGATAGAGGGAGATGCAAGATAGTCATCTAACTTTTTTTCCCCCCAAGATGATAATATGTTGTAGATACTCATGCTACTAAATGATCCATCCTCCACCTATTCATTTGGAATCATATATTTTCATATAAGAATGTGTATGTATGTGGAAATTCATGTATATGTATGTCTACTCCAGACTCTTTTCTGTTGTCCTGATTTCTCATTTACACTTCAGCAATGTACTGATGTAATTGTTGCAGCTTTAGGATATGTTTGCATATGTGATAGGGCAAGATCTCAGTCATTCTTCTCCTACTTTAAATTATTCTAGCTAAATTCCCCCATTTATCTTTCCTTCCTGCTTCTCTCGCTTTATGTACCCCAGACCTTTTGGAGAAATCCACATGTTTTCAGGCTTGGTAATCTCATTCTAAAGTCAATATATTTGGAGATGTTTTGTAAACTTTAGGCTTTGATGCACAAAGATAAGAAGTAAAGTGCTATTTAACAGGAATACTATTTAGATGACATGCAAATGTAAATAGTGCACAGATCATAGGTAGTAGCATTTTTCAGATAATTTTTACTCAATTTAACTGTAGAGAGAAAAAAAAGCAACCTTCATGTTCTGCCTTTAACTTTGTTTGCCTCTTCCAACCTGAGCTGAAGTTATTAGTAAAAATTTGTTCAACATGTAAACTAAGGCATTTTGAAATTGTTTATTTGATTTGTTTATTGATCATTTAAACATAATCCCCTACTCTATCTCAAAGACTGCTGTACCCCAAATATCCCTGCTTTCTTTCCTAAAGGTGATACCTGGGTATAAAAGAGGGATTGCTTGTACTTCCTCTTGCCACTCGTCTCTTGCCCTGGCCTCCGGAGTGATGTCCGTTTTCATCCTGGAGCTGACAGCCCTGTTGGCATTTAGTGCTGTAGTCAACATCTTTTCTGTGTGTATAGACAGGGCCCTCTGATACTTTCTGGCTACCTCAGCAACACGTGAGCTCTTGATGGTGCTATCCATGCCCTGATTGTCTGACGGTGAACCCCAGTTCACCTGAAGCCCTGGGAACAGAAACCCTAATGTAAACTCATCTGATCAGCATCCCAGACACACGTTCAGCTGCTCTGCATATACCTTTGCCACATCAGATCGAAGGACCACCCAGGAAACTAACCTTCCGCGGCCCTCTGTTTTTATGTGCCTGTCCTCTACATGTTGTGGGTACAGCCTACAAAGAAATATCCTTCCAGATTAGTAGGTGGGTGCAAGGCCTGAATCCCTATCACCCATAATTTCCTGAACTATTGGATGTGCTTCCCCAACTGGGACACCTGCATCTGTCCCCTTCATGAACTGCTCTGCCCTCACTTTCTCTCCCTTGCATCACCTAAGTGGACAGCAGGAATTGTTTTCCTTTTATTTCCCTTCCACCTTCTTTATTCCTTCTGACTCCACCTGATTTTAACATGGGATAAAAGTATCTATTTGCACATTATTCAGATTGTATTTTATGTAATGGCATCCTCTGAGAAGACCGTTGAATACAGTGAGGATGGTACCTTCTGGAGTCCAGCAGCTTGGAGGTCTTGATCTCTGCACAATGGAGGGACCTGCAGTGAGTCCAACAAGGTCAGTCATGTGAAGTGAAAAGAAGAGAGAAAATAATTTAGCAAATCTGTTACAAAGACAGTGGCATGTTTTTCAAGGCTGTTGTCCTACTGAATTTTGACTGTCAACGATACTGTCTCCTTTTGGCATTTCTTCTATACTAAATTCTGTCAGACAAGCAAATACTTAGAAAATACTGACAATAAGGTGAAAACCAGGTACTACAAAAAGTGTAAGAAAAATTAAATAATGCCCTCATTATTCATATAGAACATGTAAGACAGTATCAGTATGAGGAGACCATTGATCTCGAAGTCATTGTCACCCAGAGCCTCAGGTTCTATAGATTACCTTTTCTAACTGTTCATGGGATTTTTGAGATAAGCCTGCAATGCACCTTGTAAACTATTAAGATCCTGTACCATTAATCATATTTCTTATCACCTCCCCTTCCCTTTTGCATTTAATCTCAGAGACTGATTTTTAACCTCAAATTGAAGGCAACAACAGTTCAGTTAAGATCAATTCATAGTTTTGCAGCCTCTAGAGGTTAAAGTGTAGCAGGGGAAAAAGAGAAATTAACAGGTTTGGGGAAGTTAACAGACATTGTGCTTATATCTTAGCTTACTTGACAATCACAAGACTCATATCCATTTTACAGAGGAGGAAACTGAGGTTCTGGGGAGTCTGGAAATTGTCCTAGCTCATGAACTATGATAGCAAAGACAGAGCTGAAATCCAGCCATGACAATCTGGAAAGGTATTCCTCTTTCCAAAGCACTTTTTATTATCAAGAGAGTATGTTTCAGAAAATTAAAAAAGGTGCCTTTGTGCTTGTTAAAGAGTTATGTGAGTAAGTCAGTGGTCTGTGTGGGATAATGTCATGCCGCTTTGTGATTCAATGTGAGGTTTTTGGCAATTTCAATTCCTGTGGGTTTTGCTCTGATAATTTCAAGGTGTGGTGTAAGAACAGGCCAGTATGTCAGACTGTGTTTAACAAGAATAAATATCTGTCATTCTCTTAACTCTGTTTACTGCTGCCAGATGCTCCATCTTCTCATCTCTTTCCTCTCAAATATACACAATGCCAGTGTTTAAATTTAATCATTTCCATGTTCTAACTTTATTTTTCATTTAACCTTGGATTAGATTTTAGTTATTTCCAGGGAAAAGGTGGCCCACATTTTAGGAATACCTAGATAGATTTAGGAATGATGTATGATACTCTCAGCCACATTTAATATTCAGCTTTACTTACTAGTTAATTCCCCTGTCATTTCCAACCACTTTTGGTGACTAGGGCTATGCAATTTGTGTGTTCATTTCACATTTTATATTGATTCTTCTGACCTTATGTATCATGCTTCATGTTTTTATTACATCTTATCAGACATGATCTTATCATCAGATGTTTCATTTTCTCCTATAACTAAGATTTACTATATCTGAAGTTTCTCAAATTTTAGAGGCTATTTCATTTTAGCTTTGTGTCATTTTTTGAAATTAGCTCCATAATATATATGTAGCTTCAACTTGCCTTGAATTGAAGTTTATCATTAATTTACTTTTGAAATTAGGGCCAGTTTATCTGACACCAGGTAAATGGTTACTCGAACAGTGAATTGGAATGTCTTATTTGTGTCCTAAAAAGCAAACTCTCAGTTGTAAAAAAGAAAAAAAAAAAAGAAGAAGAAGAAGAAAGAAAGAAAGAAAGAAAGAAAGAAAGAAAAATGTATTTAGCAAAGGTCATAATGTTTTGGTGTTAGCTGGGGTTATGTTCCTTATATGCAATAGAGGTTCTGTTTTTATCTGAATTAATTCGTAACAGGTTTTATTTTATTTTTTAATTTATTATTATTATTATTATTATTTTAGTAGGGTAAACTTTCTCATTGACCTCTAAACTACCCTAAACCAGATCATGGCTGTTTCAAAGTTTAGGAGTTGCTGAAATGGGACTACTTATAAATTTAATAGATAATATTTATAGATTTATTTTTAAGGTCCTACTAGAAATAATTTCCAGTGAAGTTTCTGCTCTTAGCTTGCCAAAGGAGCCCAAAGAGTCACCTGCTCTAAAAACAATGGCAGACTTTAAAAATAGATAAATGAGTAGGAGAGATGGTCATGTTCAGTATGGACATTTTTTTTCCTGTGACCTCAAAGTCTCATTTCTAGGAATTTAAAGAAGGGGATAATAAGATATATACTTAAGCATGTATAAAGGATATTTCTGTGGTCTTTTTTATAATAATAAAAATGTGAGAAGTGATCAGAATACCCAATAATAAGAAGCTGATAAAATATGGATTTTCCATTATAAGCTCCACAGTCCTTAAAAATTATGAGTTTGGGAGATAATCCAAGATGAGAGAAGAGTAGGAGACCTTAGTTTTGTCTAGTCCCAAGAACTTACCTAGATAATTATCAAAACATTCTGAATACCTATGAACTCAACCAGAGATCTAAGAAAAGAATAGCTGCAACTCTACAAATAGAAAAGTGACCACTTTCTGCATGGTAGAAGGTGTGGAGGAGTAAATTGGAGGCAATATATGGAAAGATAAACCATAGGGAAAGGGAGCCTCAGTCCAGAAAGGACTGGCATGATATATTCAGAGTGCTAAAGGAGAAAAACATGCAGCAAAAAATCCTTTATCCAGTTAAGATATTATTCAGAATAGGAGGAGAGACGAAAACAGTCCAGGACAAATAGAAACTAAAAGAATTTGTGATCACTAAACCATGGCTGCAAGAAATATTAAGAGGGATCCTCTGAATGAAGAGAGAGCCCAAAAGTAACAGATACCAGAAAGAAACAGACACAATATACAAAGACAGTGACTTTATGGGTAATACAATGGCACTAAATTCATTTCTTTCAATAGTTACTCTGAATGTAATGACATAGGGTATCAGATTTGGTAAAAAGCAAGACCTATTGATATACTGTCTGCGAGAGACTCATTTTAGACCTAATGACCCCTCCAGATTTAAAGTGAGGGGATGGAGAACTATTTATCATGCTAATGGACATCAAAAGTAAGCTGGGGTGGCAATTCTTATATCAAACAAATTAGATTTTAAAGCAAGGACTGTAATAAGATTTGAGGAAGGACACTATATCATAATTGAAAGGTATAGCCAATAAGAGGATATAATAATTATAAATATTTATGCTGCTAATATGGGAGCAGCCAACTTTATAAACTAATAACAAAATTAAAGAAACACATAGATAATCATACAATAATAATATGGATCTTACCACTCAGTGCAATGGAGATCATCTATGCAGAAGATCATCAAGGAAGCAAGGCTTTTGAGTGCCACTTTGGACCAGATAGACTTCATATATGTATTCAGAACATCCCATCCTAAAGTAAAAGAATACACATCCTTCTTGAGTGCACATGGAACATTCTCCAGAAAAGATCACATCCCGGGTCACAAGTCAGGTCTCAACCAGTACCAAAAGATTGGGATCATTTCCTGCATATTTTCAGACCACAGTGCTTTGAAATTGGAACCGAGTCACAAGAGGAAACTCAGAAAGAACTAAAATATATGGAGGCTTAAGAGCGTCCTACTAAAGAATGAATGGATCAATGAGGAAATTAAAGAAAAATTTAAAAAATTTCATGGAAACAAATGAAAATGAAAACACAACTGTTCAAAATCTTTGGGATCTAGTAAAAGCAGTCTTAAGAGGGAAGTGTATAGCAATACAAGCCTTTCTCAAGAAACAAGAAAGGCCTCAAACACACAACCTAACTAAAGGAGATGGAGAAAGAATAACAAATAAAGCCTAAACCCAACAGGAGAAGAGAAATAAAAAAAGGATCAGAATAGAAATCAATTAAATAGATACCGAAAGAGTAGTAGAACAGATCAATGAAAGTAGGAGCTGGTTCTTTGAAAGATTGACAAACCTTTGGCCAGACTTATCAAAAAGAAAAGATAAAGGACCAAATAAATAAAATCATGAATGGAAGAGGAGAGATCACAACCAACACCAAAGAAATATAGACAATTAAAAGAACGTGTTATGAACAAGTATATGGCAACAAATAGGCAATCTGGAAGAAATGGATGCATTACTAGAGATCTATAAGCTACCAAAACTGAAACAGGAAGAAAGAGAAAACTTGAATAGACTGGTAACCAGCAAGGAAATTGAAGCAGTAATCAAGAATCTCCAAACAAACAAGAGTCCAGGGCTGGATGCCTTCCCAAGGGAATTTCACCAAACAGTTAAAGAATAATTAATACCTATCCTTTTGAAACTGTTTTCAAATAATAGAAATGGAAGGGAAACTTCCAAACTCTTTCTTTGGGCCCAAAACTAGACAAAGACCCCACCGGAAAGGATTGAAGACCAATATCACTGATGAACATGGATGCAAAAATTCTCAACAAAATACTAGCCAGTAGGATCCAACAGTACATTAAAGGAATTATTCACCACAACCAGCTGGAATTTATTCCTGGGCTTTAAGGGTGGCTCACCACCTGCAAATCAGTCGTTGTGACCCACTATATAAATAAAAGACAGTACAAGAACCATCTTGTTCTCTCAGTAGACAGGCAGAAAAAGATTTGATAAATCTTAGGCATTATCAGTTGATAGGCAGAAAAAGATTTGATAAAGTACAACATCCTTTCTTGATGTTCATGTTCAACTCTTCATAGTATATGAATAGAAGGGACCAAAGCTGATGGCATCACAATTCCAGACTTCAAGCTGTATTAAATATGTAATCATCAAGACAGTATGATACTGACACAAAACAGACACATAGATCAATGAAGCAGAATAGAGAACCCAGAAATTGACCCTCAACTCTATGGTCAACTAATCTTCAACAAAGCAGGAAAGAATATCCAGTGAAAAAAAACAGTCTCTTCAACAAATGGTTTTGGAAAAATTGGACAGCCACATGTATAAGAATGAAACTTGAGCATTTTCTTACACCATACACAAAAATAGACTCAAAATGAATGAAAGATATCAATGTGAGATAGAAATCCATCAAAATCCTTGAAGAAAACACAGGCAGCAACCTTTCTGACCTCAGCTGCAGCAACTTCTTGCCAGACGCATCTCCAAGGCAAGAGAAACAAAGGCAGAAAAGAACTATTGAGCCTTCATTGAGATAAAAACCTTTTGCACAGCAAAGGATACAGTTGACAAAACGGAAACACAAGTAACATAAAAGAAGAAGATATGTGCAAATGTTTTATCAGATAAATAGACCCAAAATCTATAAAGAACTTAGCAAACTCAACACCCAAAGAACAAATAATCCAATCAATAAATGGGCTGAAGACATGAACAGACATTTCTGCAAAGAAGACATCCAAATGGCCAACAGACACATGAAAAAGTGTTCAACATCACTTGGCATCAGAGAATTACAAATCATAGCCACAATGAGATACCACCTCACACCAGTCAGAATGGCTAAAATTAGCAAGTCAGGAAATGACAGATGTTGATGAGTATGTGGAAAAAGGGGGGCCTTCTTACACTGTTTGTTGGTGGGAATGAAAGCTGTTACAGACATTCCAGAAAACAGTGTGGAGATTATTCAAAAAAATCTTTCTGTGGGCTTGTGAATAAGTAGTTATGGCATTCAACCCTTAGTACATTAAGGTGGCTGCGCTAGGCAGGTTCTACCATATTCCATGGTAGCTTTAATTAAATAGTGAAGTGGCATTGTTTGTGAACCCACAATTCTCGTAAGGTTTATTCCTATTGCATTTGTTCCATAAAGTAAATTAATGTATTTAAGAAAATAATGCACCATTCCCAATGCAACTTCCTTAAGAAACTTTGTAAGTTGCAAATGGTTAAAATTGTTCAGATCCAATCTTCCACGCCTCTAAAATCCCCTAGTCTTTCCACTGTGCTCATTGGCATTCAGTGTCCTTCACAGATAAACTTGCCTGTCTTGTCAATCACATTTACTCTAACTGAAACATGATGTCCTTGGGTCCCCCCGCTTTCTCTATTTTCCTCTACAGTGACCTTCGTCTTTCACAGCACAGGGTGTAGGAGTGGAGTGGATATCCTCCTTGCCTGTAATTGCAGGTAGACCATGTTTCTCCTTGTCTCAAAGCCACTACTTCTCTGTTTTTGCTTGATTGATTGTTTAAGGGCAGCATTTAATCTGTATACACCACCTACTCCACCTGCACAATATTTCATCAAAGGCTTTAGCAATTGTCCCCCATGATTTTCTTTAGCCTCTCCTTTCCAGTACAGATTCCATGGCCCATCAGAATACGTGGTTGTTTGCACATACTTGCAATTACCTTGTACCTCTCTTTACTGTATTCTCTTAGAAGATCCCAACCCTCATTGCATCTATATTTCTACTAACACTGTATATTCATCTGAGCAGTGAACAACTTTGCTTACTGATACCATTTCAACTTCTACTCACAGATCTCAACTGGGTCCTAGCTGTCCTATCATATTTTTCGGATGATCTCCCATTCTCTCAGAGGACACATTTATGTTTTCTCTCTGACTGATTTTTTATGGAGAAATAGTAATTTTTTGGTTTTTTTTTATTTATTTTTTATTTATTTTCAGCATAACAGTATTCATTGTTTTTGTACCACACCCAGTGCTCCATGCAATCCATGTCCTCTCTAATACCCACCACCTGGTTCCCCCAACCTTCCACCCCACTACCACTTAAAACCCCTCAGATTGTTTTTCAGAGTCCATAGTCTCTCTTGGTTCACCTCCCCTTCCAATTTCCCCCAACTCCCTTCTCCTAACTCCCCATGTCCACCATACTATTTGTTATGCTCCACAAATAACTGAAACCATATGAAAATTGACTCTCTGCTTGACTTATTTCACTCAGCTTAATCTCCTCCAGTCCCATCCATGTTGCTACAAAAGTTGGGTATTCATTCTTTCTGATGGAGGCCTAATACTCCATAGTGTATATGGACCACATCTTCCTTATCCATTTGTCCATTGAAGGGCATTTTTGTTCTTTCCACAGTTTGGCAACCAACATTCACAAATCAATCAATGTGATAGAACAAATTAATAAGAAAAGAGAGAAGAACCACATGGTCCTCTCAATTGATGCAGAAAAAGCATTTGACAAAATCCAGCATCCATTCCTGATTAAAACGCTTCAAAGTATAGGGATAGAGGGAACATTCCTGAACTTCATAAAATCTATCTATAAAAGACCCACAGCAAATATCATCCTCAATGGGAAAAAGCTTGCAGCCTTCCCTTTGAGATCAGGAACACGACAAGGATGCCCACTCTCACTCTTGTTCAACATAGTATTAGAAGTCCTAGCAACAGCAATCAGACAACAAAGAGAAATAAAAGGTATCCAAATTGGCAGTGAAGAAGTCAAACTCTCTCTCTTCGCAGATGACGTGATTCTTTATATGGAAAACCCAAAAGACTCCACCCCCAAACTACTAGAACTCATACAGCAATTCAGTAACGTGGCAGGATACAAAGTCAATGTACAGAAATCAGTGGGTTTCTTATACACTAACAATGAAAATACAGAAAGGGAAATTAGAGAATCAATTCCATTTACTATAGCACTCAGAACCATAAGATACCTGGGAATAAACCTAACCAAAGAGGTAAAGGATCTATACTCGAGGAACTACAGAACACTCATGAAAGAAATTGAAGAAGACACAAAAGGGTGGAAGACCATTCCATGCTCTTGGATTGGAAGAATAAACATTGTTAAAGTGTCTATACTGCCTAGAGAAATAGTAATTTTGTTTCATTTTCAGTGTCACTTCCTCTACTTCTTCATCACCATCCCTTTACCAAATCTGCCCCTGCACATGCCTCCCTTTCTGTTATAATGAATGGATTTCTCTTTGCCCAAAGTATAGCAAACATTAATACATTGTTCCAGTCTACTATGCTCATTCACAGGAAGCTGAAGACTCATTCTACAACTCCTTTCTACTACCTTCAACATACATTCAAAAAAACCTAACTCATATTTATTTATTTTTATTTTTTAAAAAGATTTTATTTATTTATTTGACAGAGATCACAAGGAGGCAGAGAGGCAGGCAGAGAGAGAGGAGGAAGCAGACTCCCCACTGAGCAGAGAGCCCGATGTGGGACTCTATCCAAGGATCCAGGGATCATGACCTGAGCTGAAGGCAGAGGCTTTAACCTACTGAGCCACCCAGGCACCCCAAAACCTAACTCACATTTAAAAAAGAAATTCCTCTTAAACCCTACAACTTCTTTCAACTATTATCCATTTCCCTGTCTTGATTTATAATAAAAATCCTTGAAAATATTGTTTGTACCTGCTGTTTCTACTCATCTGTCCCCTTCATTTCTCAGTCCCCTCCCCATGCTACTGAAACCACTTTTGACAAGGCTAACAAATTAGTTTTTTAAAGGGAAGTCTGCCCAATGGTTTTCTGGAATAATCCCTTCATTGTCTCATTATTGAAAAGAGAGGGTCAATATATTAAAAATTAATATTGTATTTGACCTATTAAAGGCAAATAAATATGGGAAGCTGGTGCTGATTCATTTTACACCTTGAGTTTGGTGGTAACAATCCAGAGAGGACCATAGTATATGAAGTAAATGTCACTAGCATTTAAAGTTTCCTATAAATGGCAGTTTGTAGGCAGGAATTCTAAGTCTCAGTTTTATTTGTAAGTTGTATAGTCTATTTCCTTATTGCTGGAATTGCTTTATTTTTTATTTTAGTGATATTCCATTTTGCAGAAGTTACATATTGATAAATAAGATGTTTCATTTAAATTTTATCCAGATTAAGAAATAAACTGAGAGATGTTTCTGGAATCAAAAAATTATAAGCATATTCAATCTTTAGACATACTGTTATGATATTTAGTCTTTTAAGTTTTCACTAAATCCTGTGAATATAATTTTAATGTTTTGATGAGTATTAGTATATAACTTTTTATTTAAGTTCTTTCGGTATGAACATTTTATTTTTATTTATTTTTATTTTTAAATTTTCTGTAGCCAGGCTCAGTGCATGAACTAGATTTGGGCAGCTTGGCTGTTTACAGTGGATGATGTAATCCAGTATGACCTTAATCCAAAGTGTAAATAAGTATTTATTATAGATAGGTTTTAAGAATTAGTAGTGCTCAAGCAATATCCTGAAGCAATAGGAGCATAAGTGTTTGTGTATGCACACACATTTGTATAAAACTTATTTCCCACTTGATTTTTATGTTTTGTTCTATATATTTTATATTGATGATAGGTTAGCAACTTTCAATCTCAGTGTTAAGATAATTTCACTTGTAATGTAGAAGACATGTATGAGTTTTTATTTAAAATATCAAAGACAGGGGCGCCTGGGTGGCTCAGTGGGTTAAAGCCTCTGTCTTCAGCTCAGGTCATGATCTCAGAGTCCTGGGATCGAGCCCTGCATCAGGCTCTCTGCTCAGCGGGGAGCCTGCTTCCTCCTCTCTCTCTTCTTGCCTCTCTGCCTACTTGTGATCTCTCTCTCCTCTCTCTCTGTAAAATAAATAAATAAATAAAATCTTTAAAAAAAATGTCAAAGACTATGATATTTCAGTATACTATTTCATCATTTATAATTTATTTATAGTTTATTTATATTTTGAAGTCTTTGACTTTTAAATTATGTCATCTGTGACTGCCAATTTTAAGTTTTGATCAAAACAACCTGGGTATAGTGCTGATGTAATTTTGTTGCAAATTAAACTTGTGTGTGAAAATTATTGGAAAGTCAGATATGAGTTATATTTAATACTCTTTTCTCATGTGTATTATCAGGGAAGCTTTATACAGCTTTGACTTATTTTTCAGTTGATTATACTTATTATAATGTTTTTCATTGCTAACATTTGGAGAATAAAAACTTTTTCAAGTCAATTCATTTGTTCTTTTACCACTATGCCCATATATATTTTTAAGTTGCTTTTGTTATATTATCATAACTTGTAGTAGGTCATTTTGAACTTCCGTATACCCCCAAATTTCTTAGAGTTCTAGTTTCGTTTATTGGCTGTTAGTGTACAAATTTTGATCTAAGTATTAAATTTGTAGATTATATAATTTCCTATGAGCCCTGTATGTAACACATAGACTACAAGCAAATTTAGGACAGGACAGAAAAATTACATTTTTTTGGTTTGTTTTTGACAGTATGAGCACCTGTTGATATTTTTTTAAAATTTAATTTAATTTTACCTTATTTCAGTGTTCCAAAATGTATTGTTTATGCACCACACCCAGTGCTGTTTCTGAGTCCACAGTCTCTCATGGTTTGTCTCCCCTCTGATTTCTCCCAGCTCACTTCTCCTCTCCATCTCCCAATGTCCTTCGTGTTATTCCTTATGCTCCACAATTAAGTGAAGCCATATAATTGACTTTCTCTGCTTGACTTATTTCACTCAGTATAATCTCTTCCAGTTCCCTCCATGTTGTTACAAAAGTTGGGTATTCATCATCCTGATGGAGGTATAGTATTCCATTTTATATATGGAACATATCTTGTTTACAACTGGATAAAGAAGATATGGTCCATATATACCTGTTGATGTATTTAATTCTACCAAATGCTTTTATATTTTTTAATCTTCTTTTCTGAGTAGACTCTCTTTGTCTCTTTTATTTATAATCTGTTTCTCTGTGCCATACATTATCATATATGACACAAAATCATACTGTAATATAAAGCATAGTATACCATAATTATAAAAAAACACTTAAAATTTTAGAAACCCTCTATAATACACACCACCTGGTACCCCAACCTCCCACCCCCTGCAGGTGGTGGGTATTATAGAGGGCATGGATTGCATGGAGCACTGGGTATGGTGCAAAAATAATGAATACTGTTATGCTGAAAATAAATAAAAAATAAATAAATAAAAATTTTAGAAACCATTTTCTACCACAGATTTGTACTGTGTTTAAGCTAGATGAAATGGTGTCACTAATGAATAATTCATATATATCATGAATCTAGTTTCCTTTGTTCTTTCTGTAGTGTAGTACATTAATTAGTAAATTCTTATTTTTATAAAAACCACTTCCAGTTGGGTTCATGTGTTTGAACAACTAGAATACCCAAATTTTATGAGGATCTATATGATATTATGATAACTATTTATAATGCAATATTAAATATAAAAATCACGATACAGTATTGAATGTAGAATACTATCATAGATGGCCTAGAAGAGAAAATTGAAAAGGATATATTTATGCATAAAAAAGAAGAAAACATACTAAGTATGAAAAATAGATACCTTTGAGTGGTGGAGTTAAAGGGAATACATTTTTAATTCATTTTTTAATTTTTTTATAAACATATAATGTATTTTTAGCCACAGGGGTACTGGTCTGTGAATAGCCACATTTACACACTTCACAGTACTCACCACAGCACCCCCCCACCAACAATGTCCATAACCCACTACCCTCTCCCCACTCCCCTCCCCCTGCAACCCTCAGTTTGTTCTGTGAGACTGAGAGTCTCTTATGGTTTGTCTCCCTCCCAATTCCATCTTGTTTCATTTTTTCCTTTCCTATGCCCCAAAACCCCCACGTTGCATCTCCACTTCCTCATATCAGGGAGATCATATGATAGTTGTTTTTCTCCGATTGAATTAATTCACTAAGCATAATACTCTCCAGTTCCATCCATGTTGTCACAAATAGGCAATATTTCATTTCTTTTGATGGCTATAGAGTATTCAATTGTGTGTGTGTGTGTGTATATGTATATATATATATATATATACATATATATATATATATATATATATATATACAGACCACATCTTCTTTATCCATTCATCAGTTGATGGACATCTAGGTTCTTTCCATAATTTGGCTACTGTGGACATTGCTGCTATAAACATTCGGGTGCACGTGCCCCTTCAGATCACTACATTTGTATCTTTAGGGTAAGTACCCATTGCTGGGTCATAGGGTAGTTCTATTTTCAACTTTCTGAGGAACCTCCATGCTGTTTTCCAGAGTGGTTGCACCAGCTTGCATTCCCACCAACAGTGTAGGAGGGTTCCCCTTTGTCTGCATCCACGCCAGCATCTGTTGTTTCCTGACTTGTTAAGTTTAGCCATTCTGACTGGTGTGAGGTGGTATCTCATTGTGGTTTTGATTTGTATCTCCCTGACGCTGAGTGATGTGGAGCACTTTATCATGTGTCTGTTGGCCATCTGAATGTCTTCTTTGCAGAAATGTCTGTTCATGTCCTCTGCCCATTTCTTGATTGGATTATTTGTTCTTTGGGTGCTGAGTTTGCTAAGCTCTTTATAGATTTTGGATACTAGCCCTTTATCTGATATGTCCTTTGCAAATACCTTCTCCCATTCTGTCAGTTGTCTTTTGGTTTTGTTAACTGTTTCCTTTGCTGTGAAAAAGCTTTTGATCTTGATGAAATCCCAATAGTTCATTTTTGTCCTTGCTTTCCTTGCCTTTGGCGATGTTCCTAGGAAGAAGTTGCTGCGGCTGAGATAGAAGAGGTTGTTGCCTATGTTCTCCTCAAGGATTTTTATGGATTCCTTTCTAATATTGAGGCCCTTCATCCATTTTAAGTCTATTTTTGTGTGTGGTATATGGAAATGGTCCAGTTTCATTTTTCTGCATGTGGCAGAAATTTTCCAATTTTCCCAACACCATTTGATGAAGAGGATGTCCTTTTTCCATTGGACATTCTTTCCTGCTTTGTCAAAGATTAGTTGACCATAGAGTTGAGGGTCTATTTCTGGGCTCTCTATGCTGTTCCATCGATCTATGTGTCTGGTTTTTGTGCCAGTACCATACTGTCTTGATGATGACAGCTTTGTAATACAGCTTGAAGTCCGGAATTGTGATGCCACCAGTTTTGGCTTTCTTTTTCAATATTCCTCAGGCTATTCGAGGTCTTTTCTGGTTCCAAACAAATTTTAGGATTATTTGTTCCATTTCTTTGGAAAAAAATGGATGGGATTTTGTTAGGGATTGCATTAAATGTGTAGATTGCTTTAGGTAGCATAGACATTTTCACAATATTTGTTTTTCCAATCCAGGAGTATGGAACATTTTTCCATTTCTTTGTGTCTTCCTCAATTTCTTTCATGAGTACTTTATAGTTTTCTGAGTACAGATTCTTTGCCTCTTTGGTTAGGTTTATTCCTAGGCATTTTATGGTTTTGGGTGTAATTGTAAATGGGATTGACTCCTTAATTTCCCTTTCTTCTGTCTTGTTGTTGGTGTAAAGAAATGCAACTTATTCCTCTGCATTGATTTTATATCCTGACACTTTACTGAATTCCTGTAAAAGCTCTAGCAGATTTGGAGTGGAGTCTTTGGGGTTTTCCACATGTAATATCATATCATCTGCAAAGAGTGAGAGTCTGACTTCTTTGCCAATTTGGATGCCTTTAATTTCTTTTTGTTGTCTGATTGCTGAGGCTAGGACTTCTAGTACCATGATGAATAGCAGTAGTGATGATAGTGGACATCTATGCCATGTTCCTGACCTTAGTGGAAAAGCTCTCAGTTTTTTCCCATTGAGAATGATATTTGCTGTGGATTTTTCACAGATGGCTTTGATGATATTAAGGTATGTACCCTCTATCCCTACACTTTGAAGAGTTTTGATCAGGAAAGGATGCTGTACTTTGTCAAATGCCTTTTCAGCATCTATTGAGAGTATCATATGGTTCTTGTTCTTCCTTTTATTAATGTATTGTATCACATTGATTGATTTGCAGATGTTGAACCAACCTTGCAGCCCTGGAATAAATCCCACTTGGTCGTGGTGAATAATCCTTTTAATGTACTGTTGGATCCTACTGGCTAGTATTTTGGCGAGAATTTCTGCATCTGTGTTCATCAAGGATATTGGTCTGTAATTCTCGTTTTTGATGCGATCCTTGTCTGGTTTTGGGATCAAGGTAATGCTGGCCTCATAAAATGAGTTTGGAAGTTTTCCTTCCATTTCTATTTTTTGGAACAGTTTCAGGAGAATAGGAATTAATTCTTCTTTAAATGTTTGGTAGAGGGGCACCTGGGTGGCTCAGTGGGTTAAAGCCTCTGCATTCGGCTCAGGTCATGATCCGGGAGTCCTGGGATTGAGCCCTGCATCGGGCTCCGTGCTCAGCGGGGACGCTGCCTCTCCCTCTCTCTCTGCCTGCCTCTCTGCCTGCTTGTGATTTCTCTCTGTGCCAAATAAGCACATAAAATCTTAAAAAAAAAAAAGATTTTTATAAATGTTTCGTAGAATTCCCCTGGGAATCCATCTGACCCTGGGCTCTTGTTTGTTGGGAGATTCTTGATGAATGACTGTTTCAATCTCCTTATCGGTTATGTGTCTGTTAAGGTTTTCTATTTCTTCCTGGTTCAGTTGTGGTAGTTTCTATGTCTCTAGGAATACATCCGTTTCTTCAAGATTGTCAAATTTGTTGGCGTAGAGTTGCTCATAGTATGTTCTTATAATTATTTGTATTTCTTTGGTGTTGGTTGTGAACTCTCCTCTTTCACTCATGATTGTATTTATTTGGGTTTTTTCTCTTTTCTTTTTGATAAGTCTGGCCAGGGGTTTATCAATCTTATCAATTCTTTCAAAGAACCAGCTCCTAGTTTCGTTGATTTGTTCTATTGTTTTTTTGGTTTCTATTTCATTGATTTCTGCTCTGATCTTTATGATTTCTCTTCTCCTGCTGGGTTTAGGCTTTCTTTGTTGTTCTTTCTCCAGCTCCTTTAGGTGTGGGGTTAGGTTGTGTACTGGAGATCTTTCTTGTGTCTTGAGAAAGGCCTGTGTCGCTATATATTTTCCTCTCAGGACTGCCTGTGCTGTGTCCCACAGATTTTGAACAGTTGTGTTTTCATTATCATTTGTTTCCATGAATTTTCTTTAATTCTTCTTTAATTTCCTGGTTGACCCGTTCATTCTTTAGAAGGATGCTGTTTAGTCTCCATGTATTTGCGTTCTTAGCAAATTTCCTCTTATGACTGAGTTCTAGCTTCAGAGCATTGTGGTCTGAATATATGCAGGGAATGATCCCCATCTTTTGGTACTGGTTGAAACCTGATTTATGACTCAGGATGTGGTCTATTCTGGAGAATGTTCCATGTGCACTAGAGAAGAATGTGTATTCTGTTGCTTTGGGATGGAATGTTCTGAATAGGTCTGTGATGCCCATCTGGTCCAGTGTGTCATTTAAGGCCTTTATTTCCTTGTTGATCTTTAGTTTGGATGTTCTGTCCATTTCAGTGAGGGGAGTGTTAAAGTCCCCTAGTATTATTGTATTATTATCAATGTGTTTCATTGATTTTGTTATTAATTGGTTTATATAGTTGGCTGCTCCCATGTTAGAGGCATAGATATTTAAAATTGTTAGAGCTTCTTGTTGGACAGACCCTTTGAGTACGATATAGTGTCCTTCCTCACCTCTTATTATAGTCTTCAGCTTAAAATCTAAGTGATCTGATATAAGGATTGCCACCTCAGCTTTCTTTTGATGTCCGTTAGCATGGTGCATTGTTTTCCACCCCCTCACTTTAAATCTGGAGGTTTCTTTGGTTCTAAAATGAGTTTCTTGTAGGCAGTATATTGATGGGTTTTGTTTTTTTATCCATTCTGATACCCTGTGTCTTTTGATTGGGGCATTTAGCCCATCTACATTCAGGGTAACTATTGAGAGATGTGAATTTAATGCCACTGTATTGCCTGTAAGGTGACTATTACTGTATATTGTCGCTGTTCCTTTCTGATCTACTACTTTTAGGGTCTCTCTTTGCTTAGAGGACCCCTTTCAATATTTCCTCTATAGCTGGTTTGGTGTTTACAAATTCTTTTAGTTTTTCTTTGTCCTGGAAGCTTTTTATCTCTTTCTATTTTCAATGATAGCCTACCTGAATATAGTATTCCTGGCTGCATGTTTTTCTTGTTTAGCACTCTGTATATATCGTGCCAGTTCTTTCTGGCCTGAGGGGTCTCTGTGGATAAATCTGCTGCCAATCTAGTATTTTTACCATTTTATGTTACAGACTTCTTGTCCTGGGCTTCTTGTCCTGCTTTCAGGATTTTCTCTTTGTCGCTAAGACTTGTAAATTTTACTATTAGATGATGGGGTGTTGACCTATTCTTGTTGTTTTTGAGGGGGGTTCTCTTCACCTCCTGGATTTTGATGCTTGTTCCCTTTGCCATATTAGGGTAATTTTCTACAATAATTTTCTCCAATATACCTTCTGCTCCCCCTCTCTCTTTCTTCTTCTTCTGGAATCCCAATTATTCTAATGTTGTTTTGTCTTATGGTGTCACTTATCTCTCGAATTCTCCCTTCATGTTCCAGTAGTTGTTTGTCTCTCTTTTGCTCAGCTTCTTTATTCTCTGTCATTTGGTCTTCTATATTACTAATTATCTCTTCTTCCTCACTTATCCTAGCAGTAAGAGCCTCCATTTTTTTTTTTTTATTGCACCTCATCAATAGCCTTTTTGATTTCAACTTGGTTAGATTTTACTTCTTTTATTATTTTCAAAAAGGGCTTTTATTCCTCCAGACAGGGTTTCTCTAATATCTTCCATGCCTTTTTTGAGCCCGGCTAGCACCTTCAGAATTGTCATTCTGAACTCTAGATCTGACATATTACCAATGTCCATATTGATTAGGTCCCTAGCCTTTGGTACTACCTCTTGTTTTTTGTGGTGTTTTTTTGTTTGTTTGTTTGTTTGTGGTGAGTTTTTCTGCCTTGCCATTTTATCCAGATTAGAATATATGAAGGAGTGAATAATATACTAAAAGGGTGGTGAAGACCCCCAGGAAAATGTGCTTTAACCAAATTGGAAGAGACCCCAAATTGTGGGGGAAAGAGAGGGAGCTAAAAGAAGTTCAGGAAAGAAATAAACTAAATAAAATTAAAAAAATATATAAAAAAGAATATATATGTAACTGGTGACTAGAAAATGGTCACCCACTTAATTTTGTGAGTATTTTGGTCTCTTAGAAGAAACTACCTCCAAAATTTTAAAGAATGAAAAACATATATAAGGGTAAACATGATGAAGGGATGGAATATGAGTATAAAGATGGAAAAAAATTTTTTTTTAATTTCCAAAAAAGGAATTGGTAAGATAAGTTGGTTGGGAGAATAAAGAAAAAGGAATTGGAGAGAATTTGCTCAGGCTGGAGACTAGAACACAGCCCTGTGTTAGATTTAGGGTATATTTTGATCTATTAAAAGAAGTTGTATGCCAAATTTCTTTTAGAGGAAAAAACCCTATGTGTATACAAAAAATAAAGTTAAATACAATGCAGGATAAAATATGACTATGATAATGAAGATTCAAAGAAGATTTTTTAAATGAAAGGTATTGTTAAGGTAAACTAGTTAGAAAACGTTAAAAGTGGAAATGTAAAAGTTAAAAAAAATTATCAGAAGAAAAAAAAATAAATTAATTAACTGCAAGACTAAATAATAATAGGGTGAAAGCCATGAATTCCATCCTTTGCTTTCTCCTCCTCTGGAATTCTGCTGTCCTCCTTGGTAGTGAACTTGGTCTTGGCTGAATTTCTTGCTGATCTTCTGGGGAAGGGGCCTGTTGTACTGATTCTCAAGTGTCTTCACCTGAGGCAGAATTGTCTCACCCTTACAAGCAGCCAGGCTAAGTAATCTGTCCGAGTTCACTTTTGGGAGCTTTCGTTCTCAACACTTTCTGTAGAGTTCTGGAGGATGGGAATGAAAATGATGGCCTCCCAATCTCCAGCCCAGAGGAGACGAGAGCTCAGAGCCCCACTCCTCAGTGTGCCCTCAGAGAAAAGCGCTCAATCATTCCCATCTTCCTGGGCACTCTGAGCTCACCCAGCCTGTGATCAAGAGTCTCTGTCTCTGGCACACAGCTCCACCTGGAGTCTCCAAACCCCTTAGATCCCTGCACTTCTCTAGGGGGGTCTCCCCAGATCTTGTGGGGTCTTGCTCACAGAGCTACTGTAGCCTGTGCCATGGATCACAATTTAAGGTAACCCTGAGTTGAGAGCTCTCTCCTCAGCTCCATCTCTGTAGCCAGCTTCCCTGCTCTAATACTTGTGAGTTCTGTGACACTCTGACACCACCAATCCTTCTGTGACCCCGTGGGACCTGAGACCACGCTGTCACTGCGTTTAGCCTCTGGAGCAAAGTCCCAAAGTAAAGCTGACTTTTAAAACTTCAGATTTTGTGCTCCATTTCTCTGCCACTTGCCAGGAGTCAGCCCCTCCCCCCACATCTATCTTCCTGTTGCTTTGGATTCACTTCTCCACCAGTCCTATGTTTCAGAAAGTGGTCAATTTTCTCTTTCTAGAGTTGCTGCTCTTCTTCTCTTGGATCTCCTGTTGGATTTGTAGGTGTTTGGAATAGTTTGATAAGCTATCTAGCTGATCTGCTGCCTGATGTCATCTAAGCCTGCTTCTTCTCCGCCATCTTGACTCCTCCTCCTCCCCATTATAGTTTTATGCCCCCAATTATATTACCTATCATTGTACTATTTATACCCACTTTGGAAAACAGGAGTCTTAGGTGACTGCCTAGGATCTAGATCTCTCTCTCTCCATTTTTTTTTTTTTTTAATGGAGATACTTTAATAGTAAGGTCTTACTTTGAAAAAGGTAATCATCTTTTACTTCAAAGCCTGATTTCACAGTTAAGGTTGTACATCATACTTTTCACACCTTCTCTTATATACTAAAGATCCATCTGCAGAAAGTACATAAGAAATATAAATATGAATGTCATAGGAATAAGCTTCTGTTTCAACTTTGTGAAATACAAAATAAACACAAACTAAAAGAGAAAATTGGGATGGCTGGGTGGCTCAGTTGGTTAAGCTGCTGCCTTCAGCTCAGGTCATGATCCCAGGGTCCTGGGATCAAATCCCACATTGGGCTCCTTGCTAGGCAGGGAGCCTGCTTCTCTCCCTGCCTCTGCCTGCCACTCTGCCTGCTTGTGTGCTCGCTCACTCTCTCTCTCTCTGTCAAATAAATAAGTAAATAAAATCTTAAAAAAAAAAAAACTAAAAGAGAAAATATCCTAACATCTTTAAACTTAACTTTTCTATGGGAAGGAAATGGGATTTGTTCTCTGAATTTATCAGAAATTTTCAAAATGTTGACATGAGACAAAGGTTTCAGAAAAAAAAAGTAAATATTCTATTCTCATTCAATTCCCTCACTTACATTGTGCATCCTCTTTAAGCTTCTTTGTACCCTTCTCACTACTTTTCCTATTGTTCTCAGACAGAAAGTAAATTTTAGGAAGCTTTGTTTATTTAGATGAATCCTAATGGCATTTTCAGGCAGTAGAGATACAGGCACCAAATGACACAGCTGAGAATAATGCAACTCTTACATTAAATCAAAAGGCTCATGATTTCATCTCAACAATGCAGATTCAGCAACTAAGACCTTGAAAGCATCTACATGGACTTCAAATGTGTAAAAGCAGAGATGGAAAATGTCCTGAATCTCTTCAGAATGCCATATCAAATCAAATAAGAAGAAAGTTACTAGATTTTTAAAAATCTGATGTTCTTCTAATGGATAAAGATTCAATGGCATCCAGAAATGAGATGTGAACATTCAGAATATAGTAGGGTGAAACTCTGTCCTGTCACTTCCATTTTATGAATTTATGTAGAGATTAAATTATTATAGCCTGCTTCGGTTCCCAACCAGTTCCTCAGGAATAGAGGAGAAATTTACGGGTGATTTAAGGGAGCATTTACATCGACAGAGAGAAGGCATAATTTGTCAGGGGAGACTCTTATACTTCCTTATTCTCCATAATGTTCAAGTGAGCTGACATTTTAGCAAATTGAATGGCTTAACTGTTTAAAAAGAGAGGTTCCGGATTTCAAAAAATGGGTAAAGGAGTTGTGAATAATGCCTCACTTCCTCACTCATCAACTCCCTACCACAGATGCCTTCTTCTTTAATGATAACCTGTTTTCAAGCTGGAATCCATAAGACCCATGGATCACATCTCCACAATATTTTCCTGCACAGAATATCCCCACATCAGCATGATTATCAAAAGCCTAAAGATGATATTCAAGGCCAGAGACACTCCCTGGTGGTTAGTGGTTAGGATTCGGCGCTCTCTCTCAAGGCCAGAGTAATCTGGTCTCTGCCTATCCCTCCGGCATCATCACTTAGCCATCCTTCCTTTGAATTGCACCCTGTAACAGATCTCTCTTTCTTTTCCTGGCTTGGTATACTTGCTTGTCTGCGAGGCTCTTTTCTTCATCATCCTGCTCTACTCCAATTAATAATAATAATAATAATAATAAATAGTAACATATTTAACTACACTTACTACACTCTAGGTACTGTTCTAATTATTTCACTTAATCATCAATCAATCCTGACATGCACGGACTATTACAATTACTATTTTAAAGAGGTTAAATAAACTTGCCCATGGTAATGCAGTTAGTGTGTTTTAGATTCTGGGATTCAAAACTACTGATTCACCACTAGACAATATTCTCTGTATTTTCCCTCGTTAAGTGCAGTCCACCTCTTCAGACTCAGAGTCACCAACTCCAGCAAGATCTCTCCTTTTCCACTTTTCACCTTAGAGTATATGTACTTCCTCTTGGCTGACGTATATCTTTTTGTACTTCATTTGCCACATTCCATTATAATTAACCATTCATGTTACACTTGTAGATTATCAGTGACCATGGCTCATTTATTTTTATATTCTAGTGCCTGCCATCCAACAAATGTAAGTTCAATGTAAATGTAAATAAATATTTCACATTATGGCAAAATATCAGAGGCTTAAAATGCACTTTTATATGATATTTACATATAATTCTCTGTTCCACTATCTTCTATACAAATATCCACTGTATTGCATACACCCAGAGCTTAAGTAAATATTTGTGAAGTGAATTAAAAGGTCCGTGATGGAATTTTAGTGGAAACTAAAATCTTTGTAGTAAATATCCAGACTGTTCTAAAATGAAGAAATTAAGTATCAAATTAAATCAAGACAGATGAGAGCCTCTGGGTTAGATATATGTTGCACACAAATTAAATATTTGGAGGATTTATTAACTGGTCTATGCAAATGGACAGCATTAAACAATTCTGAGTCAGATATAAATAGGTAGGCCTTCAGAAATGGTGATTTGATAACTCTAGTTTGGGAGAAAAAAATCATCTTTAATTCTTTCCTATCTTTCTAAGCATAAACAGACCACCAGATCAATGGTGTTGAAAAAAACTGATGACTTCTGATTTATTCTAAATATTTTGGAAGCTTGTATATAGTCGAACAATCCAATATATATATATATTGACCTCCAAAAATTAAAAGTATTCCAATACACAAAATAATGTAACATTCAAGTTTTAAAGGAAAACTTCACACCAAGTGTGTAAGGTAGCATAACTAACACTTACAAAATGCCTACAGCCCTTTCACCCCATTATATTTTTCTACTTTTTTATTTTTGTCTTTTTTTGTTTTAGATTTTATTTATCAAGAGTGAGCAAGAGAGAGAGAGAGAGAGCGAGAGCACAAGCGGTGGAGGGCGGGGGAGGGAGATGGACAAGCAGACTCCCTACTGAGCAGGGAGCCCAATAGGGGCCTGGATCCCAGGACCCAATCCCAGAACTCTGGGACCCTGACCTGAGCCAAAGACAGACACTTAACCACTTAACTGCTTACCCTATTGAGCCACCCAGGTGCCGCTCTAGTTCTTTTTTGAATGGCTGACATGTGCACATGGTATACCATCAAAAGTTACAAACATACACACAGGGAAAAGTAAGACTCTTACCCTCCTCTTTGTTTTCCTGTTTCCTTTCTTACATACAAGCACTATTACCATTTTTGTGTGAATTCTTCCAGATACAATCTAAGCATACACCAGCATCCAAATGGTGATATAACCAAGCTATATCATACAATTGAATTCAGTGTCTTACTATTCAGCATTTTTTAAAAATAGTTCCAAATATTGCAACAAATGTCTTGAGTGACTACTCTCATATGTGTATCTTTCTGTACTACCTATGAAATTTTAGAGTTCTTGAAAAAAAGGCAGTCTTAGAAAAGTCTACATAATTTCAAAACAATAAGCCTTCCATGTTTTCATCAAGTAATGTTTTCATTTATATCTTTTCTCCATGGAATTTATCAAGTGATCGTTTCTTCCTTGATAGTCACTCCATTTTTGATAGATAAAGAAATCCCCTACCTGTTTGATTCTATACAGGAACTCTGTTCTGTTCCAATAATGCATCTGACATTACTTCAGTTGAATAATATCTGAAGTGTGATTTGAAGAGTTGATTCTCACATCTCTCACATATTTCTAGACTTTTTCCCATGTGCTCTTTGGTATCTGATTCTCTAATCTCAGAGAGAAAAATATCGTGCTGGCATTTTAATTGGAATTACATTGGAATTCCAATTGGAATTATAGACTAATTTATGGGAAACTTAAATCTTTATTCCATAGTCTATCTGGGATCAGTACACCTTTCCCTCTGTTCAAGTTTCCTTTTAGGTATCAGTAACATTCACAGTTTCTTCAATAAATATTCTTTCAATATATATTTTTTAGTTTATTCATAAGTATTTTATCTTTCTAACAGAAATGGAATCTCTTCTGCCACTTTAAAATACAGATGTTTGCATACAGCAAGGCTACTGATTTTTTTTATTTAATTTTTTATTTATTTTTTATTTTTATTTATTTTTTTTTTAAAGATTTTATTTATTTGACAGAAATCACAAGTAGATGGAGAGGCAGGCAGAGAGAGAGAGAGGGAAGCAGGCTCCCTGCTGAGCAGAGAGCCCGATGCGGGACTCAATCCCAGGACCCTGAGATCATGAACTGAGATGAAGGCAGCGGCTTAACCCACTGAGCCACCCAGGCGCCCTAATTTTTTATTTTTTATAAACATATATTTTTATCCCCAGGTGTACAGGTCTGTGAATCACCAGGTTTACACACTTCACAGCACTCACCCAAGCACATACCCTCCCCAATGTCCATAATCCCACCCCCTTCTCCCAAACCCCCTCCCCCCAGCAACCCTCAGTTTGTTTTGTGAGATTAAGAGTCACTTATGGTTTGTCTCCCTCCCAATCCCATCTTGTTTCATTGATTCTTCTCCTACCCACTTAAGCCCCCATGTTGCATCACCACTTCCTCATATCAGGGAGATCATATGATAGTTGTCTACTGATTTTTTAATATTAATTTTGTCCTCAGTCATTTTACTGAATTCTCTCATTTGGTGTAGTTCTCAGCTGATGTCCTTATGCTTTTCAGACCTACTGTATTTCTTGCAAATAATGAAAATGCTGTCTTATTTTTTCCAATTTTTAACGACACATATTTTTAACAGGCATCATCCTTGTTTTCATCATAAGTTCAATGGAAAGTTACAGTATTTTCCAATTTGGCCAAATACAGGCTTTGGGGGAAGACATATTTACATATATTAATTCTATATTTTGAATGACATGTTCAAAGCATTGATTTTTCATTCCACCTATTTACAATCTAAATGTTTAAGATGATATATTTTCTCTGAACACTCATGTCATATGTTCCATTATGTATTATTTTATCATTTTTTTATATACCCTGAAATGTTTACTTTGATTTCTTTGCTAAACCAACATTCAGGTAACATGTTCACCTGATCTCTTCATTCATCTCCATCTATCAAATCTCTGCCAAATCTTTCATTCTTTCTTTTTTCTTTTTCTTCTCTCTTCCCCTCACTTTCTCTCATTTATTTTACTGGGTCATCAGGCATGATTTACAATTTTGATCTTAATTTCTGGTTTTGTTGCATTGGGATTAGATATAGTTGTCCATGATACTTCTATGTTTTATTATTTATTCTTCTAGTAAATATTTAATTGGCATAGAGAAATTATGAGCATTCTCTTTCAGAGTATAGATGTTGATATATTAAAGTTATATCCACTCTATATACTTCAGTTTGCCATTTAGACTTTTGTGAATTTATCTTTCATACACTCGATCTTTCATGGCCTCAGATGAGTATATGATAGTCCTATGAGCAATGTGTTTTGACTGATATTCCACTGATTAACTGTACTTTTTTCTTTATGAATTGTATTAATAGGAATTTTGGTTCCTTGTTGTATTGTTAGGGCTGCCATAACAAAGTACCACAAGTATGGTCATTTAGAACAAAATACATGTATTGCCTTTCAGTTTGGGAATTTAGAAGTCAAAATAAGGTGTCAGCAAGGCCACACTTTCTCTGAATATTCTAGGAGAGGGTGCTTCCTTTTCTCCTTCCAACTTCTGGTGGTTGCTGACAATTTTTTGTATTCTTTGGTTTGTGGCAGCATAACTCCAGTCTCTGCCCTCCATCTTCACATATCTGTCTTCCCTCTATGTGTCTCTGTCCAAATTTCCCTCATACAGGAATACCAATTATTGGATTAGGGTCCACTATAACCCATTAGGCCTTCATCCTAACTTGATTACCCCTAAAAGACCTTATTTACAATGAGTAAGGTCATATTCACACGTACCAGGGTTAGGACTTACATGTCTTCCTGGGGGACATGATTCAATCTACAATACCTTATTTATCACATTCAGTGCTTTTTGCCCTGATTTATGTTTGTCTATATTAAGAACATAAATACTGTTTTTTTATATGTGTGGGTTCCAGTATGCTGTTCAAGTCATTCTATTTTTAATCTTTCTGCTTTGGATTTATCACACACATACAGTACCACTTTGCTTGTGCTTTGTAATACAGTCTAAGACTCTTTTCTTTCAATAAGTGTATCCCATTTATATTAAAATATATTATCTATATTCATTCCAGCATCACATTTTATGTTATGTTTTCTCTTTCATTGCTTTATTTTTTCTGTGTTTTGTGTATTTCTTTGCTTTGTTGTGCATGACTTGGGTAGCTTACTACACTTCAGAAACTTTCTTTTCCCTTTAGGGTCATTTGAGTGTTTTATTTTATATCTAAAAGATTATTTTGTACACCCAATCTTCTATTTTATAGACCCTAGGAATAATGATGGATTGCTATCTCCAATACCTTTGGTAGGTATCACTATAGTCATTAGTTTTTCTAATGCTTACTCCTCACCTGAAACTATACTCAAATACCACCTGTTCTAATTATCAGCTATACATGATTTTTTAAAGACAAGTAATACTTTATTCAAACCCATAAGAGAAATGGACAGCTTGGGTCTGTTAGAAAGTGTGTTTTAAAGCATAGGTCAGTATTCATATATGAGAGTATACACTGATACACACAAATTAAATGATCAGAGCACAACTTTCTAACATTTACAACAGAATAAGCTTCCCTGTAAAAGCAGCAATGTTATGACTTTTCTTTAAGATTTGACTTATTTGAGAGAGAGAAAGAACACAAGTGGTGTGAGAGGCACAGGGGGAAGCAGATTCCCCACCAAGCATGGAGCCCAACATGGGGCTCGGTCCTGACATCTTGGGACCAAGGCCCAAACCAAAGGCAGATACTTAACTGACTGAGGCACCCAGGCACCCCTGTTATGCCATTTTAAAAAAGATTTTATTTATTTACTCATGACAGGGAGACAGACAGGCAGAGGGAGAAGCAGGATCCCTGAGGAGCAGGGAGATCCATGCGGGACTTCATCCCTGGACCCTGGGATCATGACCTGAGCTGAACACAGACACTCAACCAACTGCGCCACACAGGTATCCCATATTATGACATTTTTAAGAAGACTTTATTTATTCATTTGACAGAGAGAGACACAGTGAGAGAGGGAAGACAAGCAGGGGCAGTGGGAAAGAGAGAAGGAGGCTTTCTGCTGAGCAGAGAACCCAATGTGGGGCTCAATCCCAGGGCCCTGGGATCATGACCTGAGCCAAAGGCAGACACTTAATGACCGAGCCACCCAGGCACCTCTGTTATGACATTTTTAACTTTAATATTCCTCTCCTTCTTCATACACTCTTTTGACAGAATCTATACCAAACCTCCTCATAATCCTTCTCAAGGGCAGCCTCTCAGACCACAGAAAACTCTCCTTCCTCCATACTTTCACCCACATACCAGTGAACAAAGGCACACTTAGCATACATCAGATCAAACTTGGAGTCCAGGTGAGCCCAGGCCTCAGCAATACCTGTGGTGCATTGGTCACCATGCACACCACTCCCTGTACTGTGGCAAGTTCTCTGCCAGGCACCATGGTGGGAGGCTGGTAATTAATGACAATCTGAGGCCAGTGGGGCACAAGTCCATAAACTGGATGGTACACATTGTCTTGATGGTGGCAATGGCAGCATTGACATCTTTGGGAACCATGTTGCCATAGTAAAACAGGCAGCAAGCCATGTTTTATGATAGCAAGGGTCACAATGTTACATTTCCTCATCTGGTTTGGCTGGTTCAAAGTATACACTGGTGATCTCTGCTATAGAAAGCTGTTCATGGTAGGCTTTCTCAGCAGAGATGACAGAAGCATATGTGGCCAGAAGAAGTGGATGCAGTAACAGGGGATGGGACTAGGTTGATCTGGAATTGTCAGATCAACATTCAGAACTCCATCAAATCTGAGGGAAGCAGTGATGGAGGACACAAATTGACTATCAACACTATTTAGGTTAGTGTAGGCTGTGTGTTCATTATCAAGGTTCTATCAAAGATGTCATAAAAGATGGCCTGAATGTTTACTGTGGAGGCACAATCAGAGTGCTCCAAGGTGGTATGGGTAGTGAGGGTGGGGTTGTAGGACTCAACTATAACTGTGGATACCTGGGTGGCTGCGTAAATGGAGAACTCCAGCTTGGACTTTTTGCCATAATCGGCAGAGATGTTCTATTGGCAGGGAGGTGAAACTGAAACCAGCTGCCCCTTCAAAGCTGTGGAAAGCAAAGAAATGCTGAGGCACTATGCACTTGTCAGCTGATTCCTGAATCCTGTCCAAAACAAGGCAAATTATCTTGCCAGTGGTGTAGTAACCCTGGGCATAGTTCTTGGCAGCATCTTTCTTGACTATGATGAGCTGCTCACCATGGAAGAACTGGCAGTAGGTGCCAGTATGAACTTCATCAATGACTGTGGGTTCCAGGTCTACAAATATTGCCCTGGGCACATGCTTGCCAGCACTGATTTCATCAAAGAAGTTGTCAAAAGAGCCTTCTTCATCAATAATCCTGTCATTTGGCATCTGATCAGCCGGCTGGGATGATGTGTTCCAGCAACAGGGCTCCCAAAAGACATCACCAATCTGAACACCAGCCTGGCTAACATGTATGGAGATGCATTCACTCGGGGTTACTGATTTGTGGCTGCCAAGAAGATGGTGGAGAGGAGGGAAGAGGTTGTTACTTCTTACAGCTAGACTCTTGGGTGGTTGATGTAAGAGAACCTAGCAAATGACTGTGATTATAAAAGATGAAATAATTGATATTCTTATACAACTAGTTCCCCTCCAACTTCTATGTTACATTGTTTATTTATTGTCATTCTATTCACATTATGTATTGAAACTATGATTCCAAGAGTTGTTCCTTCCTTAGTTTTAAAGTTAATTGCATTTAAAAAAAAGTTAATTCATTTTATGCTCACCTCTGTTTTTGTTGTTGTTGCTGTTTTCTTTTATTTAGTTCATTGTTGTTGTTTTTGTCATGGTGGATATGTAAGAATAAATTCTCATAGTACTTGCACAACCAAAAGTACATACTCTTATTTTTGTTGTTGTTATTGTTGTTGTTGTTTATAAAGTAGCCTCCACACCCAGCACGGTGCCCAACATAATGCTTGAACTCAGGACCCTGAGATCAAGACCTGAGCTGAGATCAAGAATCAGACACTTAACTGACTGAACCACCCAGGTGCCCCTTGCTCTTGCCTTTTTACTTCAACAAGCTGTCTAGATATAACATTTTCCTGGCACCATTGTTTTCTAATGATATATATTGTCGGGAACTTTAAGGAAAGCCTGATACTTCCCCTTGTAAGTTATCTGATCTTTGGCTGGAATACTCAACGAATTATATACTTATCTTTAAGACCCATAATTTGACAAAGTCATGTTTCAGTTTTACACATATCTTACTGATTTTTCTTTAGTTGTGATGTGCTTTGAATGTATCCTTAAATAGTGTTTAGAGTATGTTTTCACTTTCCACCTTGGTGAGAGGTTATTTTATTCAAGGATGATAAACATACATTGATACTCCTTTGTTTTCAGTAACTCTATTAAATCTACTATCAGTTTCTGGTCTGTGTGTTTACTTTCTCCAATCTGTCTTCTCTTCTGTATTTTCATTGTGTTTTAAACAATCCCTGAGGTTTTGTTTGCTTGAATTTGTTTTGCTTTCAGATAGTGTCTTCATTTATGTGATAATTTTATTCTCCACTTATTTCCTAAGCTCTGCCAACTTAGTTTCACCTGTTTCTGTTGAACATAATTATAATTTCTTACTAAAAATCATATCTCTGCCTCAATTTTTTTTTAAATTTAGGATTGTTTATTTCAATTATTTGAGTCCATGACAATAAGTTTGCTTGTAATATTCATCCACCCCAGAGCAACATTTTTCTGAAGTATGTTCTCTGCCACCTGCTTTTCTGGATCCATTCTTCCTTTTCTCCATCCCCTTCCCCAACCCCTCCATTCCATCCCTGTCCCTAATCTTTACATAAATATGCTGGTTCCTTTTGCAATATTGTTTACTTTTAAGTAGATGAGTCTCTGTAGCAAGCTGTGCATTTTGATCCTTTATTAAAAGTACTGCTGTTCTGGCCCCTTGGTCTGCACAAGATTTGAGAACCGATATCTTCCTAACTTTTGCTACATTCTGCTACAAGAGTGATTTTCTTCATGAGGCACTGGGGCAGCTTAGTTGGTTAAGCTTCTGCCTTTTGCTCAGTTCATGATCCCAGGGTCCTGGGATGGAGCCCCATGGTTCAGCTCCATCCACAGCGGGGAGTCTGCTTCTCCCTTTTTTTCTGTCCCTCCCCCTCAATCATGCTCTCTTTCTCTCAAATAAATAAATAAAATATTTTTTTTTTTTTAGAGAAGAATGATTTTCTTCAGTATCTTCTAGCATCCCATCAGATCCTTTCTTCCCATGACACTCCTCCTTTTGTGATTTAAAGTGTTTAGGCATCTGTTAGTCTATTTTTTGTTTGTCTCTTTTGTTTTTGGAGTTGTTTCAGATAAAAAGAACAGAGATATCCTCACTCTGTCACTGTATAAATTATCTTATTTGATGTCCTATGTCAAATGCCCAATATACCTAACAGTGCTAACTCTAAGCTAGGTACTGCTTTAGCTACTGGTAGCAGAGCAGTAGGAAAAACAAACCAACAAACCAAAAAAAACTGACACATATCCCTTATCCCTGCCCCTATGAACTAAGAATGGCTAATTAACATAAATACAGATATCATTTAATTATATGCTGTCTTCTGCTCGCCACGTATTTTACTTGGCTTGCATAAAATATAATTTCAGTAAACAAAAATTTACTAACACACTCATACAAAGACTAGTCTATCAAAAATACTGTAATAGCCTCCAAATTAATATACTGTGATCCAATTTCATCCCCCCAAACTCCAACTTTGAAATAATAGCCAGAAATACATTATCAAACAACTCATTTCTCTGTTTAAAAATACATTTAAGTAATTTTGAAAATTGTGTTATTTCTTCTTGAGGGGAGAATCATAAAATAGGAGATAAATAGCAAATAAATAACTTTTAAAAAAGAAGAAGAAGAAATATAGAGGCATCTGGGTGGCTCAGTCAGTTACATGTCTGCCTTCAGCTCAGGTCATGATCTCAGGGTTTTGGGACTGAGTCTTGTGCCAGGCTTCTGCTTAGTGAGTCTCCTTCTCCGTCTTCCTCTGTCCCTCCCCTGTTCATGCTCTTTCTGTCTCAAAAAAATAAAATCTTTAAAAAGAAGAAGACATATATTCAAGCATCCTGTATTTAAATAGTTATAATATGAATCTTCTAATTTTTTTCATACCAGATATTCATGCACTCTGATTTGTCACCTGTAAAAGTTCCAGGATACAAAACCTAGTTCAGATTTCCTTATGATGACTTTACAAAGGTTTATTTGCCTGTTATTTTAATTTTCCTGCCAATTCAAGGGCTGGCTAGAACTCAGACTGTGTTGAACTACCTGGCTTCATCTAGAAATTCCCTTGTAGTTCTCTAAACTCGGTTTTGCTATTGCTTCTCATGGGGTCAAGCCTAACCCAAGCATATGGGATGCAAGTAAATGTCCTTAGTAATTCAACATTAGTGATTTTCCCCTGTCTTTTTTTTTTTTCCCTTTCAGAGAACACTGGAGGTGATTTGTTTGTTTGCTTTTGTTTCTGAAACTATTACATCAGTAGTGATCTTAAAATTCAATTCCCTTTCTACTAAAATTTTAAAAAAAGGTAGAAGTGATTTTTGACAGAAAATGAAGCCATTTGGAAGTCTGCCCTTGAGAGTAGATGACAGAAAAATTTCCCCTAGAATGAATCTGAAATTTTTATATAAATTGACTTCAGGCATTTTTTTTTCTATTAACTTGCATTATCATGCAATAGCCTTGCATTATGCTAGGCTATTAAGAGGCTAATAATAATGTTAATGGGGTTTATTAATTTTTACATCATTTTAAAATTTTTATTTATATATTTTATTTTGTTTTTAAATAATAACTTTATTATTTTGAGTGCTTACAATGTGTTTAATTATTGTGTTACATGCCATATAAATACTGACTCATTCATCCTCATAATCAAAATAATTAGCCTCATTTTAGAGATAAAAATGTCAAGGCTTAGAGGGAACAAATAACTTCCTCCTTGTAATATAGTTATAGTAACTAATGGCAGAACCAAAGTTCAAATCTGTGTCTGTCAAATGCCCAACCTAATAACTCCAGCCTTCATCTTATATCACCTCTATTCTAGTTCCAGACAGTCTCATTCTGGAAACTAGGAAGAAATGTGAATCCCTGGACCCATTTCCAGGGTTTCTGACAGGGTAGGCTGGGGATGGAGCAGAGAGATATGTGACCACCAGGTAATTCTCTTCTGAATCATTACTTTAGGAAATATCTTTACTAAAAGAAACACTATAATTTAAAAAGTTTCATATAGTTTCTACTAATGATTTCATTTTTCAACTAAATTTAAAATAGTCGTCAAAATATGAGAAGACAGAAAACAAAAAATTTCAAAAAATATTCCCAGGGGAAAAGTCAAGATGGCGGAGAAGTAGCAGGCTGAGATGACATCAGGTAGCAGGAGATAGCTAGATAGCTTATCAGATCATTGAAAACACCTACAAATTCAACAGGAGATAGAAGAGCAGAAGAGCAACAATTCTAGAAACAAAAAATCGACTACTTTCTGAAAGGCAGGACTGGCAGAGAAGTGAATCCAAAGCGACGAGAAGATAGACTGCAGGGGGAAGGGCCGGCTCCCTGCAAACAGTGGAGCAATAGAGCACAAAATCAGGACATTTAAAAGTCTGTTCTGCTGAGGGACATCGCTCCAGAGGCTAAACCAGGATGAGCCCATGCGGGGCTCAATTCTCTCCAATTCATTTTTCTTTATTCTCCCAACCAACTTATCTTACCAATTCCTTTTTTAGAAATTAAAAAAAAAAAATTTTCCATCTTTATACTCATATTCCATCCCTTCATCACGTTTACCCTTATATATGCAAGGTCACAGAAGGATTGGGGGTGTCTGAGTGTCGCAGAGCTTGCAGGTATTAGAATGGGGAAGCCGGCTACAGAGACAGAGCCAAGGAGTGAGCTCTCAACTCACAGTTACCTTGAACCAGTCACAGGCTGGGTGAGCTTGGAGCACGGACAGAGGCCAGGGAGATGATAGTGATTGAGCACTTTTTTCTGAGGGCACACTGAGGAGTGGGGCCCTGGAGCTCTCAGCTCCTCTGGTCCAGAGATTGGGAGGCCACCATTTTAATTCCTGTCCTCCAGAATTCTACAGAAAGCGTTCAGGGAACAAAAGCTCCCAAAATTGAACTCGAGCATATTACTTAGCCTGGACCTTGCTAAGGGCAGTGCAATTCTGCCTCAGGCAAAGATATCTGAGAATAACTACAACAGGCCCCTTCCCCAGAAGATCAGCAAGAAATTCAGTCAAGATCAAGTTCACTTACCAAGGAGAACAGCAGAATTCCAGAGGAGGAGAAAGCAAAGCATGGAATGATTCCTTAGTCTTGCAGTTAATTAATTTTTTTTTATTTTTTTTCTTCTGCTAATTTTTTTTAACTTTTACATTTCCACTTTTAACGTTTTCTAACTAGTTTATCTTAACAATACCTTTCATTTAAAAAAATTTTCTTTGAACCTTCATTATTATAGTCATGTTTTATCCTGCATTGTATTTAACTTTATTTTTTGTATACACATAGGGTTGTTTCCTCTAAAAAAAATTTGGCATACAACTTCTTTTAATAGATCAAATATACCCTAAATCTAACACAGGGCTTTGTTCTAGTCACCAGCCTGAGCAAATTCTCTCCAATTCCTTTTTCTTTATTCTCCCAACCAACTTATCTTACCAATTCCTTTCTTAGAAATTAAAAAAAAAAAAATTCCATCTTTATACTCATATTCCATCCCTTCATCATGTTTACCCTTATATATGTTTTTCATTCTTTAAAATTTTGGAGGTAGTTTCTTCTAAGAGACCAAAATACTCACAAAATTAAGTGGGTGACCATTTTCTAGTCACCAGTTACATATATATACATACATATATATATGCATGTATATATATATATATATACATATTATTTTTTATATATTTTTTTAATTTTATTTAGTTTATTTCTTTCCTGAACTTCTTTTTGCTCCCTCTCTTTCCCCTACAATTTGGGGTCTCTTCCAATTTGGTTAAAGCACATTTTCCTGGGGGTCTTCGCCACCCTTTTAGTATTTTATTCACTCCTTCATATATTCTAATCTGGATAAAATGGCAAGGCAGAAAAACTCACCACAAACAAACAAAAAAACACCCCAAAAATAAGAGGCAGTACCAAAGGCTAGGGACCTAATCAATATGGACATTGGTAATATGACAGATCTAGAGTTCAGAATGACAATTCTGAAGGTGCTAGCCGGGCTCAAAAAAGGCATGGAAGATATTAGAGAAACCCTGTCTGGAGGAATAAAAGCCCTTTTTGAAAAAAATAAAAGAAGTAAAATCTAACCAAGTTGAAATCAAAAAGGCTATTGATGAGGTGCAATAAAAAAAAAAAAAAAATGGAGGCTCTTACTGCTAGGATAAGTGAGGAAGAAGAGATAATTAGTAATATAGAAGACCAAATGACAGAGAATAAAGAAGCTGAGCAAAAGAGAGACAAACAACTACTGGAACATGAAGGGAGAATTCGAGAGATAAGTGACACCATAAGACAAAACAACATTAGAATAATTGGGATTCCAGAAGAAGAAGAAAGAGAGAGGGGGAGCAGAAGGTATATTGGAGAGAATTATTGTAGAAAATTACCCTAATATGGCAAAGGGAACAAGCATCAAAATCCAGGAGGTGAAGAGAACCCCCCTCAAAAACAACAAGAATAGGTCAACACCCCATCATCTAATAGTAAAATTTACAAGTCTTAGCGACAAAGAGAAAATCCTGAAAGCAGGACAAGAAGCCCAGGACAAGAAGTTTGTAACATAAAATGGTAAAAATACTAGATTGGCAGCAGATTTATCCACAGAGACCCCTCAGGCCAGAAAGAACTGGCACGATATATACAGAGTGCTAAACAAGAAAAACATGCAGCCAGGAATACTATATTCAGGTAGGCTATCATTGAAAATAGAAAGAGATAAAAAGCTTCCAGGACAAAGAAAAACTAAAAGAATTTGTAAACACCAAACCAGCTATAGAGGAAATATTGAAAGGGGTCCTCTAAGCAAAGAGAGACCCTAAAAGTAGTAGATCAGAAAGGAACAGCGACAATATACAGTAATAGTCACCTTACAGGCAATACAGTGGCATTAAATTCACATCTCTCAATAGTTACCCTGAATGTAAATGGGCTAAATGCCCCAATCAAAAGACACAGGGTATCAGAATGGATAAAAAAACAAAACCCATCAATATACTGCCTACAAGAAACTCATTTTAGAACCAAAGAAACCTCCAGATTTAAAGTGAGGGGGTGGAAAACAATGCACCATGCTAACGGACATCAAAAGAAAGCTGAGGTGGCAATCCTTATATCAGATCACTTAGATTTTAAGCTGAAGACTATAATAAGAGGTGAGGAAGGACACTATATCATACTCAAAGGGTCTGTCCAACAAGAAGCTCTAACAATTTTAAATATCTATGCCTCTAACATGGGAGCAGCCAACTATATAAACCAATTAATAACAAAATCAATGAAACACATTGATAATAATACAATAATACTAGGGGACTTTAACACTCCCCTCACTGAAATGGACAGAACATCCAAACTAAAGATCAACAAGGAAATAAAGGCCTTAAATGACACACTGGACCAGATGGGCATCACAGACCTATTCAGAACATTCCATCCCAAAGCACATGGAACATTCTCCAGAATAGACCACATCCTGAGTCATAAATCAGGTTTCAACCAGTATCAAAAGATGGGGATAATTCCCTGCATATATTCAGACCACAATGCTCTGAAGCTAGAACTCAGTCATAAGAGGAAATTTGCTAAGAACGCAAATACATGGAGACTAAACAGCATCCTTCTAAAGAATGAACGGGTCAACCAGGAAATTAAAGAAGAATTAAAGAAAATTCATGGAAACAAATGATAATGAAAACACAACTGTTCAAAATCTGTGGGACACAGCACAGGCAGTCCTGAGAGGAAAATATATAGCGACACAGGCCTTTCTCAAGACACAAGAAAGATCTCCAGTACACAACCTAACCCCACACCTAAAGGAGCTGGAGAAAGAACAACAAAGAAAGCCTAAACCCAGCAGGAGAAGAGAAATCATAAAGATCAGAGCAGAAATCAATGAAATAGAAACCAAAAAAACAATAGAACAAATCAACGAAACTAGGAGCTGGTTCTTTGAAAGAATTGATAAGATTGATAAACCCCTGGCCAGACTTATCAAAAAGAAAAGAGAAAAAACCCAAATAAATACAATCATGAGTGAAAGAGGAGAGTTCACAACCAACACCAAAGAAATACAAATAATTATAAGAACATACTATGAGCAACTCTACGCCAACAAATTTGACAATCTTGAAGAAACGGATGTATTCCTAGAGACATAGAAACTACCACAACTGAACCAGGAAGAAATAGAAAACCTTAACAGACACATAACCGATAAGGAGATTGAAACAGTCATTCATCAAGAATCTCCCAACAAACAAGAGCCCAGGGTCAGATGGATTCCCAGGGGAATTCTACGAAACATTTATAAAAATCTTTTTTTTTTTTTAAGATTTTATGTGCTTATTTGCCACAGAGAGAAATCACAAGCAGGCAGAGAGGCAGGCAGAGAGAGAGGGAGAGGCAGAGTCCCCGCTGAGCACGGAGCCCGATGCAGGGCTCAATCCCAGGACTCCCGGATCATGACCTGAGCCGAATGCAGAGGCTTTAACCCACTGAGCCACCCAGGTGCCCCTCTACCAAACATTTAAAGAAGAATTAATTCCTATTCTCCTGAAACTGTTCCAAAAATAGAAACGGAAGGAAAACTTCCAAACTCATTTTATGAGGCCAGCATTACCTTGATCCCAAAACCAGACAAGGATCGCATCAAAAACGAGAATTACAGACCAATATCCTTGATGAACACAGATGCAGAAATTCTCGCCAAAATACTAGCCAGTAGGATCCAACAGTACATTAAAAGGATTATTCACCACGACCAAGTGGGATTTATTCCAGGGCTGCAAGGTTGGTTCAACATCTGCAAATCAATCAATGTGATACAATACATTAATAAAAGAAAGAACAAGAACCATATGATACTCTCAATAGATGCTGAAAAGGCATTTGACAAAGTACAGCATCCTTTCCTGATCAAAACTCTTCAAAGTGTAGGGATGGAGGGTACATACCTTAATATCATCAAAGCCATCTGTGAAAAATCCACAGCAAATATCATTCTCAATGGGAAAAAACTGAGAGCTTTTCTACTAATGTCAGGAACACGGCATAGATGTCCACTATCATCACTACTGCTATTCATCATGGTACTAGAAGTCCTAGCCTCAGCAATCAGACAACAAAAAGAAATTAAAGGCATTTAATTGGTGGGAATGCAAGCTGCTGCAACCACTCTGGAAAACAGCATGGAGGTTCCTCAGAAAGTTGAAAATAGAACTACCCTATGACCCAGCAATGGCACTACTGGGTACTTACCCTAAAGATACAAACGTAGTGATCTGAAGGGGCACGTGCACCCGAATGTTTATAGCAGCAATGTCCACAGTAGCCAAATTATGGAAAGAACCTAGATGTCCATCAACTGATGAATGGATAAAGAAGATGTGGTCTGTATATACACACACACACACACACACACACACACACAATTGAATACTCTATAGCCATCAAAAGAAATGAAATATTGCCTATTTGTGACAACATGGATGGAACTGGAGAGTATTATGCTTAGTGAAATAATTCAATCAGAGAAAAACAACTATCATATGATCTCCCTGATACGAGGAAGTGGAGATGCAACGTGGGGGTTTTGGGGCATAGGAAAGGAAAAAATGAAACAAGATGGAATTGGGAGGGAGACAAACCATAAGAGACTCTTAATTTCACAAAACAAACTGAGGGTTGCAGGGGGGAGAGAGGAAGGGATAGTGTAGTGGGGTTATGGACATTGGGGAAGATATGTGCTATGGTAAGTGCTGTAAGTGTGTAAACCTGGGTATTCACAGACCTGTACCCCTTGGCTTAATAATACTTTATTTGTTAAAATAATAATAATAATAATACCCCTGGGTTTAATAATACATTATTTGTTAAAATAATAATAATAATAACAACAACAACAAGAACTATGATGGAATTACATGGAAACCAATAATAATGAAAATGTTACTCTTATAGCACTTCCGATTACTTCAGGGCAGTATTATGTTGAAGCTGCCCTATAGATGTCATGAGAGCTGATGCTTTGCCTCTTTTCTTATCCATGTTCAGTAACATCACTTTGTGACCTTAGAATTGTCCGTGGTAGCAGTGTTTACCACCACAGAAATCATGAAGCACTACTGGTCATCGTCCCTCCAGTGGTTGTTAAGGATTGACATCTCTCATGACAAGGGATGACTGACCTTTAAAAAGACTTGAGACTCAGAGCTCTCTGTGTCCACACAGACTCTCTGAACACCATTTTCCTTTCATTGCCTTCAGTTTTGGAGTTATCTTTATACCAGAATGATGCTGCTTTTGCCTTTAAAGTAAAGAGGTTTATGAAGATTCAAAGTGTCCTTCTTTAGATATATTTATTTAAATCAGTCCAATAAGAAGAATGGCTCAGTTTTTAAAAAATGGTAATATGGATGGTATGTAAAGAAAACCAAATGAAGAAAGTGGTACTGGTAAATCTATTTTTGGAGGCACACTGCTTCGGACAGTTTTCCATTATTTATTACTATATAGCCAATGGGTCTTAGTTTCCAATCACAATTTCTAGCCTGATAAACTAGCCTGGATGAGTAGGGCCAGGGTATCAAAGAAGTATACTTGCTTTCTCTCTATTTTTATCTTTAATTTTGTCTTTGTCTTCCCCGAATGCTTTCTATGAAAGATAAAAGCTAAAATGAGGATTTCTCCTTTGCTGAGCCTGGCACTCTCTTGAATTGTCCTGTTCTAATGTTTTCAGTGATTCTGTAGTTTTCTATTTTAAATGTAAAAGTCTTTCCTCCTGGTTCTTTTGTTAGGTCTTGGATGTCTTCCCAGGGCTTATGTTGTGATTATTGGGGAAAGAATTGATGGTTTAGAGGGGGAGACAAGTAGAAAACTTTGTGGCTTCAGAGGCTTTATTTGTGGTTTGTTTTCTTATGTGTTTAAGAGGAAAGGGGAACAAATAGCATGGGGGCTGGAAGAGACCGTGGCAAGTATATTATCACTGTAATGTTGAATTTGATTTCCTCCTTTTGACCATTTTATTGATATCTAAGATACATAAACAAGACCAACCCTTCCCACAACTGAAACCAAGAGTTGATTTATATAGCACTATATAGTCTCTTGCTGACATCAGTAGTCAGAAAGAAATGTGCTCTTTAATTCCTTTTCTGACTGTCATTCTCTTCAAAGACAGTATTTCTGGAATGATATAAAGGTGAAAATGTAACAAGAAGTGGAAAATAGTTTTAAAATTTGTCAATGTTCAATATTTGGAAGTAATGAATTAGTTATTTTTTTCTCCTTGCTGAGGAAGTTTTTCCTTCAGTGTTCAGACTCAGACAAGCCCAGGATGGAGACAAAATATTTTAGAAGATTTGAAATAGAGGATAAGATTAAACCATTATTTGAATGATTTTTTGAAAGCAGTAAGGTTTGCTCAAATATTTCATCTTGATTTCCATTTGCTCTTTATGTAAAAATAAACCTAGGTAGATTGAAGTTCAGTCACCACTCAGGCATAAGACATTTTACATTGTCTTTCAAATACAAATACTATTATAGTGACAATTACATATTTAGAAAATGTCCGTGTTGCCTTTGTTCTCATGTAGCAGACAGCTGCTGTGTGTATGAATGTGAATGTGTGTGTATATATGCCTGCGTGTGTATAGTACAGCATTATAGCAACCATGTACTTTTCCATTATACCACCTTTTATGATCATCTGTCTTTAAACAGAACAATTTCTACTTCAAAATAAATATCTTGTTGGAGGTAGCTCTCTGGACTGGAGAACCTATGGGGGAGTCTCTAGAAAGACCTGTGCTGTGGTAAATCCTTCCATTGCATTTATTTACCAGCAAAATAAGATGCCAGACTCAGTGAGAGAAATATCTGTGCCTGTAGGAAAAGGAGGTTGACAGGTGATAGGAGGCATGCCCAGGACTATGGGTGCAAGACTGTCATTTGGGGACAAGGATAACCACGGGTGAAGGAGACCAGGATTGCTGGGAAGAAGACCTCTTCTCCTTATGCAGCAGCCCCTTCATATGCTAACACAGCCAGCACATGCATAGATAAAAACGTAATCGAAAGACCCAGAACTCTGTCAATAGCATAGCTGCAGGGACTTACAGCTGTATGAATGAATGAAAAAATATATATACAATCAAAGTATTTTATAAATTAATGTGGAGAAGTTCTAAGTGGGCATAATTTTCAGACACCCAATATTTTTCGTAAAACATTATCGAAAAATTCATATGCTTGGATGAAAATGCTTTTTAGGAAGAGGAGAATGGAAATGGAGCAAGAGGGAAGAAGAGGAATTAACTTTGTTTCTAGGATCATAAAATATTACAACTAACTTCATGCATAATTACATATTGCTGAAAGAATATGAAGTCACAGGTTCCTCTTTTAATGGAACAGGACACTGAGACCCAGAGCAGGACTTGCCTAAGGCCACACAGTTCTTTATAGGCTTTAGACTGGAATCCAGTTCACCCATATCCTTTCCCTGTGGACATTTTGCTATTTTTATGTACTAAAAATATGGGACCACAGCAAATAGTTATGTATTTACCTACTAAGACAGAAATTTACTTTATGAACATTTACTTATGAACATTTGCACAAATGAATATCATCCAGAACATATATTAAAAGCTGTGTGCACTCTGACACTTATTTTAATGTTTGTAAAAATTCATACTTTATAAGATACTATAAGATAATGTTTATAAGAATTCAAAGGTCACAAATGTGACTTTTCTGCCCTTTACGTTCTGGATATTGTAGCAAGTGTGGACTTGAAGGGGCATTTCCAAACTGTAAAGTTTGGGCCCACACCCATATTCTCCTTCTGCACATCTTGGAGAAGTGTACAGAAAAGTACTGAAGATGATGTGGGTCTGAACAGAGTCTCTCTGCAGCCACACACCATGGTTTCTGACTGATCAACACTTTCAGGCAGGTTAGATGACCTTTCCCTGTTCTCACAGCTTCCTGTGCCTAAATCTGTACTGAACTAGACTCTGAATTCTTTGAGCATGCCCCAGTAACCACTATAGTTCCAGATACAAGGTGAAACTCAGGTAGTATTGATATAATCATTTTATCTAAACATTATCCCCCAGTGTAAAGCCTTCCCTTTCCCTGCTGTCTTATTGTCTTTACCTTAGAGAAAGCTACTTGCACTTCCTAGCTTGATTGCCCTATATGTGTTCTTAAGTAAATGATATAATTTTAAGCTACTTGGGATCCCAATCTTTGTTTGAATAATTATGCTGAATATGTGTTTATGCCTGACCACCTGAAACAGAAAGCTCCAAGCTTACTGAGATTCAGGGTCTAGAGCCACAAAACCCTGTTTTGTTCTCCAGGATTAGCTGCTTATTCTGTCAGAGCTTTGGTTTCATGTGTAATAGGAAAATCCATTATTTCCCTGAGAGCATTGGGGTGAAATGTAATCTCACAAGTATTTTATTAATAGCAGTTAAGATATATTAAGCTGTTACTGTGCCAGGCACTGTGTTAGCTTCTTTCCATGCATTATCTCATTTGATCCTTATAACAGCTCATATTCCCAAGTTACAAAGAACCATGATCCAAACTGGATCATTTTGAATCTCTGATCTCATGCTCCTAAACTAATAGCTAATACTGTTTGCCCTCAAGTGAGATAAAATAAGTATTTTGAAATATAGCAATATAACTTACAAATATGAGGCTGTGATAATGCAGATACTTCATGCTGCTGAAATAGGTGTATAGCTGAATCTTTAATTAAGCAAGACAAGTGCTAACATGGGAAAACCCAAATATATATTGTGCCCATGGAAGAAGGAGGAAAAGTGGCCCAGAGACATATATGAAGGGGATGGGGTAAGGAGGTGTGCTTGACTAACAGAGTTAGAATTACATCCTTTGCTACTTCCCTGGTTTTACTTCAGGGGGTTTTCTCAACCTAGAATTCCTACTTCAAACTCCCATTCTTCCATTCTCCCTACACTCACTGTTGGGGCCGATTCCACCGATTCCACGTTAAAACCTGTTAAAGCCCTAAGGCCTGCCTGGGCCTGCTTAGCCAGAGTGACCCCACGTTGACTAGGTAGCCATTTTGTTGTTTCATAAACATCTCAGCAGTTACTGATATCGGTTCCGGGTAACCGTTGCTAAAACACACACCTAAAAAAGGCCAGAAAGGTAGGAGACATCCAATTAGCCAAAGCCACATATGTGGAGGTCTGTGGTTGTGCTCTATAAAACTAGCCTGTAAGACCAGGGGGTGGTTGCTCTCTTTGGAGGCGGCCCTGGCCGGTCAGTCTGACTTCTAATGCTTGGCATAGAATAAAGCTTTGCATAACTTTCACTTTGTCTCAGTCTTGTTCCTTTGACCCTCACCTCCTGCTATCTTCTCTTCCTTGGTAGAAATCTTCTGCTCCTTTGAGGTTTGGCCCAAGAACCACCTCCTCCTGATTTATCCTTGGGTTTCTGAATTACTGTCTTACAAATTCACCATTTTTTCTCTGTTCCTGCAACCCCTTTGCTGTAACTCTATTTTAGGGTGTCTTAGTTTGGCATTCTTGATGTTTTAAACTAGATGATTCTTTGTTTTTGAAGACTGCTCTGCATTCTAAGATGTTTAGCAGCATCTCTGTCCTCTTCTTTGGATGCAGGAGCACTTCCTTTCCCAGTAGTGACAATCACAAATGTCTCAGACATTCTCAAACATCCCCTAGAGAACAAAATCATCTCTGTTTGAAAGTTAATGGTCTTCTGACCATTATAACCTAGTTTCTGAACGGAATTCCAAATGTGAGTACATTGTTTCACTTTTCACTTTGGAAAATATTCTTCTATAATTAAGTGTTTGTTGGATTTTATGAGCATTGTAGTCATCTTGGGGTCATATTAAAACCCAAGTCACTGGTGCCCTCCTGCTTTTCTTCATGTTTCTGATTTAGTTAGTCTGTGTTGGGTCCCAAGACACTGCCTTTCTAACCCACTTCTTAAAATGTCAAGTGATGTGTATGCTGCTTTTCTGGGGACCACATTTTGAGAATCATTGTCAATACCACTGCTCAGCGCTTCTGCTTCAGCTTTTCCTGGTTACATTCCCCATAAGCAGGACAGTACTTTCTTTGTTGTTTCTCCCTGCCCCAACCCTGTGCTTTGCACACAGTAAGCCTACATTGAATTGAACAAATAAATCAATGAATCTGAAAGTACTTTGCCAAAGATTAAAAGGATTTACAGAGAAAACGTGTCATTAATAAGGTAATGGGATATGCAGGAATTTGGGGTCAGGTGAAGACAGTTCTGTTTCCAGAAGTGTTTTGACAGAGTGCTAAATGAAATGCCTCCAGTGAATTTGAATTCATTGTGAGTCAGACAAAGGATGGCTGTAAATTATTCTGTTGTCATGGCATATCAAGGAAGTTGATGGATAAAGGGACATGCTAATGAGACTGTAAGTGACAATGCGAAATGAAATCAATGGTCTCTGGGAGACTTCTTTTGAACAGAGTAGGGAAAGCATCTATTCTCATCATTGCCAATTATCAGGATCACTAAGCTTTTTAGGAGATGCATTAACTTGCAAAGATCCTGTTCTTCTGGACCATATCTGTCCAGATTTGGGGAGAAAAAGTAATGAAAGATCATTTTGAGGGGTGTAAAAAGGGAGAAGAATTATTACTCATGGTAGATTTCACTTTTATGCATTCTATAGCCATGCTTATATTTTCCAAATACATGCACACCTACTACCTTCTGCAATTCCCATATAACTCTTTGAAGGTAAGTGAGACGAGTATTTTTTCCCTATGCTTAGAAAGAGAAACTGAGTCACAGAAAATTTACTGAGGTACAGAAACTCTTCTAAGTGAAAAAGGGAAACAGAGGTATGGAATCTTTAATTAAGGGCAAAAGTAAATTTTTAAATGAAATGCTATGTTTAAAATAGGGCTAAGGTGAGAAAATTATTATCTTGAATCTTAGAAAGGGTCCTCTAGAGGCTACACTGTGAACATTGAGTGCATCTGCATTTTTCAGTTAAATCTCTTGTTCCCTCTTTCATTTGTTCCTGCTTTCTTTTCCTCAGGAATGTCCCTGTTTAAAGCATGGAATCCTCTTACACAATTTTTAGGAGAAGACTTTACTCTTCAGGATTTTGCTCACATGTCACCTCTTCCAAGAGGCATTTCCAAGTACTCTCTTTCAAGTTATGCTGATTTCATTTATAGAGCTCATCACAGTCTGATAGTGGCTTGTGGAAATCTTTCTCTGTCTCTCATTGGTCTTCTCTCACTGGAATGTAAAATCCTTAAAGGTAGAGGCATCCTTTGGCTTATCCATCCTTATATTAAAAGCACTTTAGCACAATGCTTCAAAATAACAGAAACTTGGTGCATATTTGTTTACTGAATGGATTCATCTTTCTCTAATGGAGTTCCTGAGATGGGACATGTGTCAATAATAATATTAAATGCAGCTGAGTTGTTGTCTCAAAGAAACAAATCGTTGGGGTGCCTGGGTTGCTCAGTCATTTAAGTGTCTGCCTTTTGCTCATGTCATGATCCCAGAGTTCTGGGATGAAACCCCATGTCATCAGGCTCTCTGCTTCGTGGGGGTCCCTGCTTCTTCCTCTGCCTGCCATTCCCCCTTCTTGTGCATGCGTTTTTTCTCCCTCTCTCTCTGTCAAATAAATAAATGAATTAATCTTAAAAAAAGAAAGAAAAAGAAAGAAAGACACTAATCCTTGATGCCTTGAAATCATTCTAAGCGGGGCCAATCTCTGTTTCCCCCTTGTCACACATTATTAGTCTTTTATTGATCTTGTGTTAATAATCTTGCAGCAGCTAAAAGATGCCAATGATCAATAGATCAATTAATTTAATAAGAAACAATAGAGCATACTTATTAACAGATGGGGTGTTAGATCCAGATTTCCTGATTTTGACATTTATTACCTGTGTGGCTTTGGGTAAGTTACTTAACCTTACTGAGGCTCAGCTTCCTCACCTGAAATACAGATAATATTCATCTTTTTTTCTAAGGACTTAATAAGTATGTGTAGAGTGCTTAAAGTAGTGTCTCATCTACACCAAGTACATTATTAATGTAAGTTTTTTTTTATTATTATATATAGCCACAAATCCGAGTGCCACTCAAAATCAGAATCCATATAGATCAAGTTACTGCAGTTCAGGAGATAATCCCCAAAATCCATGATCACCATTGAGAAATATTAAGGGATTCAGGACAAGGCTATCTTAGACATACACATGTTAAACTAATATACTTTGCCTTACTTTACCCTCCAAACCATTTAGATTACAGATGGAGAACATATTTAAATTTCCAAGGAAAACAGAAGGAACTTAAGAAAAATTAATAGCTCTCATAAGATTTCACTTAATAAAGCATTAAAGCCACCTGTGATAATCTGAGCTGAAAAGGGTGATGTATGGTTCCACACATTCTCAGCATGCTTTCATTTAAAGGGACTTAGATTGTTTCCACCCAGCTCCAAGAGCAAAAGGAGGAATAAATAAAGAGAAGGACTACATTTCAAACAGGGGTTATGGGTGTATCATAAGTACTGCCTTAGCAGCAATAGCTTTTGGCTCAAAGGATTGCACTGGAATCACAAGAATCACAACTGAATGGAGATGAAATCAAGTTAAAAACTCAACTGAGCAGAAAGAAAAAAGATTGGTCAGTATAAACACTAATAACCCCATACAAGGCAGAAATTATTGCATATAAACAATCCCTTTTAAAAACAATAGCAAAGATTTTTTTTTACATTACTTTATTTTGTTAATGCATTTCTGTTGTGTGAAAGTGTCTGACATCTCTAACTAAAAATTAAGGGTCTTGGGGGGAGGAGTCAAGATGGCGGAGAAGTAGCAGGCTGAGACTACTTCAGCTACCAGGAGATCAGCTAGATAGCTTATCTAAAAATTGCAAACACCTGAAAATCCATCGGCAGATCGAAGAGAAGAAGAACAGCAATTCTGAAAACAGAAAAACACCACTTTCTGAAAGGTAGGATTGGCGGAGACGTGAATCCAAAGCTACGGGAAGATAGACCCCGGGGGGAGGGGCCGGCTCCCGGCAAGCGGCGGAGCAATGAAGCACAAAATCAGGACTTTTAAAACTCTGTTCCGTGAGGGACATCACTCCAGAGGCTAAACCGGGGCGAAGCCCATGCGGGGTCAGCGTGGCCTCAGGTCCCGCAGGGTCACAGAAGAATCGGGGGTGTCTGAGTGTCGCAGAGCTTGCGGGTATTGGAATGGGAAAGCCGGCTACAGAGACAGAGCCAACAGTAAGATCACAGCTCGGTGTTAACTTGAAGCGGTCGCAGGCTCAGTGAGCTCGGAGCGGGGCCGGAGGTCAGGCAGACAGGAGTAACTGGGCGCTGTACTCTGAGGGCGCACTGAGGAGTGGGGCCCCGGGCTCTCGGCTCCTCCGGGCTGGAGACCTAGAGGCCGCCATTTGTATTCCCGTCCTCCAGAACTCTACGGAAAGCGCTCAGGGAACAAAAGCTCCTGAAAGCAAACCCGAGCAGATTACTCAGCTCGGCCCCTGGTAAGGGTGGTGCAATTCCACCTGGGGCAAAGACACTTGAGAATCAATACACCAGGCCCCTCCCCCAGAAGATCAACAAGAAATCCAGCCACGACCAAGTTCACCTACCAAGGAGTGCGGTTTCAATACCAAGGAGAGCAGCAGAATTACAGAGGAGGAGAAAGCAAAGCACGAAACTCATGGCTTTCTCCCTGTGATTTTTTTTAGTCTTGCGGTTAATTTAATTTTTTTCTTTATCATTTTTTGGTTTTTTTCTCGCCTTCTGGTAAAACTTTTTTTTTAACTTTTAACCTTTTCTTTTTTAACGTTTTTTAACTAGTTTATCTAATATATATATTTTTTCTTTTTTATATTTTTCTTTATTCATTTTCTTTTTTTTAAAATTCTTTTCTTTTCTTTTCTTTTTTCTTTTTTTCTTTCTTTCTCCCTTTTTGAACCTCTTTTTATTCCCTTACTCCCCCCTCACGATTTGGGATCTCTTCTGATTTGGTTGAAGCATATTTTCCTGGGGTTGTTGCCACCCTTTTAGTGTTTTACTTACTCCTTCATATACTCTTATCTGGATAAAATGACAAGACGGAAAAATTCACCACAAAAAAAAAGAAAAAGAGGCAGTATGAAGGCTAGGGACGTAATCAATACAGACATTGGTAATATGTCAAATCTAGAGTTCAGAATGACAATTCTCAAGGTTCTAGCTAGGCTCAAAAAAGGCATGGAAGATATTAGAGAAACCCTCTCGGGAGATATAAAAGCCCTTTCTGGAGAAATAAAAGAACTAAAATATAACCAAGTTGAAATCAAAAAAGCTATTGATGAGTGCATTCAAAGACATACGCTCTCACTGCTAGGAAAAATGAGGCAGAAGAAAGAATTAGTGATATAGAAGACCAAATGACAGAGAATAAAGAAGCTGAGCAAAAGAGGGACAAACAGCTACTGGACCACGAGGGGAGAATTCGAGAGATAAGTGACACCATAAGACGAAACAACATTAGAATAATTGGGATTCCAGAAGAAGAAGAAAGAGAGATGGGAGCAGAAGGTATATTGGAGAGAATTATTGGGGAGAATTTCCCCAATATGGCAAAGGGAATGAGCATCAAAATTCAGGAGGTTCAGAGAACGCCCCTCAAAATCAATAAGAATAGGCCCACACCCCGTCACCTAATAGTAAAATTTACAAGTCTCAGTGACAAAGAGAAAATCCTGAAAGCAGCCCGGGAAAAGAAGTCTGTAACATACAATGGTAAAAATATTAGATTGGCAGCAGACTTATCCACAGAGAACTGGCAGGCCAGAAAGAGCTGGCATGATATTTTCAGAGCACTAAAGGAGAAAAACATGCAGCCAAGAATACTATATCCAGCTAGACTATCATTGAAAATAGAAGGAGAGATTAAAAGCTTCCAGGACAAAGAAAAACTGAAATAATTTGCAAGCACCAAACCAGCTCTACAGGAAATATTGAAAGGGGTCCTCTAAGCAAAGAGAGAGCCTCCAAGTGGTAGATCAGGAAAGAACAGAGACCATATACAGTAGCAGTCACCTTACAGGCAATACAATGGCACTAAATTCATATCTCTCAATAGTTACCCTGAATGTTAATGGGCTAAATGCCCCTGTCAAAAGACACAGGGTATCAGAATGGATAAAAAAACAAAACCCATCTATATGTTGCCTCCAAGAACTCATTTTAAGCCCGAAGACACATCCAGATTTAAAGGGAGGGGGTGGAAAAGAATTTACCATGCTAATGGACATCAGAAGAAAGCAGGAGTGGCAATCCTTATATCAGATCAATTAGATTTTAAGCCAAAGACTATAATAAGAGATGAGGAAGGACACTATATCATACTCAAAGGGTCTGCCCAACATGAAGATCTAACAATGTAAATATCTATGCCCCCAACGTGGTAGCAGCCAACTATATAAAACAATTATTAACAAAATCAAAGAAACACATAAACAATAATACAATAATAGTAGGGGACTTTAACACTCCCCTCACTGAAATGGACAGATCATCCAAGCAAAAGATCAGCAAGGAAATAAAGGCCTTAAAGGACACACTGGACCAGATGGACATCACAGATATATTCAGAAAATTTCATCCCAAAGCAACAGAATGCACATTCTTCTCTAGTGCACATGGAACATTCTCCAGAATAGATCACATCCTCGGTCCTAAATCAGGACTCAGCCATTATCAAAAGATTGGGACCATTCCCTGCATATTTTCAGACCACAATGCTCTAAATCTAGAACTCAACCACAAAAGGAAGTTTGGAAAGAACCCAAATACATGGAGACTAAACAGCATCTTTCTAAAGAATGAATGGGTCAACCGGGAAATTAAAGAAGAATTGAAAAAAATCATGGAAACAAATGATAATGAAAAAACAATGGTTCAAAATCTGTGAACACAACAAAGGCAGTCCTGAGAGGAAAATATATAGCGGTACAAGCCTTTCTCAAGAAACAAGAAGGTCTCCGGTACACAACCTAACCCTACACATAAAGGAGCTGGAGAAAGAACAAGAAAGAAACCCTAAGCCCAGCAGGAGAAGAGAAATCATAAAAATCAGAGCAGAAATCAATGAAATAGAAACCAAAAAAACAATAGAACAAATCAACGAAACTAGGAGCTGGTTCTTTGAAAGAATTAATAAAATTGATAACCCCCGGCCAGACTTATCAAAAAGAAAAGAGAAAGGACCCAAATAAATAAAATCATGAATGAAAGAGGAGAGATCACAACTAACACCAAAGAAATACAAACTATTATAAGAACATACTATGAGCAACTCTACGCCAACAAATTTGACAATCTGGAAGAAATGGATGCATTCCTAGAAACATATAAACTACCACAACTGAACCAGGAAGAAATAGAAAGCCTGAACAGACCCATAACCAGTAAGGAGATTGAAACAGTCATTAAAAATCTCCAAACAAACAAAAGCCCAGGGCCAGACGGCTTCCTGGGGGAATTCTACCAAATATTTAAAGTAGAACTAATTCCTATTCTCCTGAAACTGTTCCAAAAATAGAAATGGAAGGAAAACTTCCAAACTCATTTTATGAGGCCAGCATCACCTTGATCCCAAAACCAGACAAGGATCCCATCAAAAAAGAGAGCTATAGACCAATATCCTTGATGAACACAGATGCGAAAATACTCAACAAAATACTAGCCAATACGATTCAACAGTACATTAAAAGGATTATTCACCACGACCAAGTGGGATTTATTCCAGGGCTGCAAGGTTGGTTCAACATCCGCAAATCAGTCAATGTGATACCACACATCAATAAAAGAAAGAACAAGAACCATATGATACTCTCAATAGATGCTGAAAAAGCATTTGAAAAAGTACAGCACCCCTTCCTGATCAAAACTCTTCAAAGTGTAGGGATAGAGGGCACATACCTCAATATCATCAAAGCCATCTATGAAAAACCCAACGCAAATATCATTCTCGATGGAGAAAAACTGAAAGCTTTTCCGCTAAGGTCAGGAACACAGCAGGGATGTCTATTATCACCACTGCTATTCAACATAGTACTAGAGGTCCTAGCCTCAGCAATCAGACAACAAAAGGAAATTAAAGGCATCCAAATCGGCAAAGAAGTCAAATTCTCACTCTTTGCAGATGATATGATACTATATGTGGAAAACCCAAAAGACTCCACTCCAAAACTGCCAGAACTTATACAGGAATTCAGTAAAGTGTCAGGATATAAAATCAATGCACAGAAATCCGTTGCATTTCTCTACGCCAACAACAAGAGAGAAGAAAGAGAAATTAAGGAGTCAATCCCATTTACAATGGCACCCAAAACCATAAGATACCTAGGAATAAACCTATCCAAAGAGGCACAGAATGTATACTCAGAAAACTATAAAGTACTCATGAAAGAAATTGAGGAAGACACAGAGAAATGGAAAAATGTTCCATGCTCCTGGATTGGAAAACGAAATATTGTGAAAATGTCTATGCTACCTAAAGCAATCTACACATTTAATGCAATCCCTATCAAAGTACCATCCATCTTTTTCAAAGAAATGGAACAAATAATTCTAGATTTATATGGAACCAGAAAAGACCTCGAATAGCCAAACGGATATTGAAAAAGAAAGCCAATGTTGGTGGCATCACAATTCCAGATTTCAAGCTCTATTACAAAGCTGTCATCATCAAGACAGCATGGTACTGGCACAAAAACAGACACATAGATGAATGCAACAGAATAGAGAGCCCAGAAATAGACCCTCAACTGTACAGTCAACTAATCTTCGACAAAGCAGGAAAGACTATCCAATGGGAAAAAGACAGCCTCTTCAATAAATGGTGCTGGGAAAATTGGACAGCCACATGCAGAAAAATGAAATTGGACCATTTCCTTACACCACACACGAAAATAGACTCAAAATGGATGAAGGACCTCAATGTACGAAAGGAATCCATCAAAATCCTTGAGGAGAATACAGGCAACAACCTCTTCGACCTCAGCCGCAGCAACATCTTCCTAGGAACAACGCCAAAGGCAAGGTAAGCAAGGGCAAAATGAACTATTGGGATTTCATCAAGATCAAAAGCTTTTGCACAACAAAGGAAACAGTTAACAAAATCAAAGGACAACTGACAGAATGGGAGAAGATACTTGCAAATGACATATCAGATAAAGGACTAGTGTCCAGAATCTATAAAGAACTCAGCAAACTCAACACCCAAAGAACAAATAGTCCAATCAAGAAATGGGCAGAAGACATGAACAGACATTTCTGCAAAGAAGACATCCAGATGGCCAACAGACACATGAAAAAGTGCTCCATATCACTCGGCATCAGGGAGATACAAATCAAAACCACAATGAGATTCACCTCACACAGTCAGAATGGCTAAAATTAACAAGTCAGGAAATGACAGATGCTGGCGAGGATGCAGAGAAAGGGGAACCCTCCCTACACTGTTCGTGGGAATGCAAGCTGGTGCAACCACTCTGGAAAACAGCATGGAGGTTCCTCAAAATGGTGAAAATAGAACTGCCCGATGACCCAGCAATTGTACTACTGGGTATTTACCCTAAAGATACAAACGTAGTGATCCGAAGGGGCACGTGCACCCGAATGTTTATAGCAGCAATGTCCACAATAGCCAAACTATGGAAAGAACCTAGATGTCCATCAACAGATGAATGGATAAAGAAGATGTGATATATATACACAATGGAATACTATGCAGCCATAAAAAGAAATGAAATCTTGCCATTTGCGACAACATGGATGGAACTAGAGCGTATCATGCTTAGCGAAATAAGTCAAGCAGAGAAAGACAACTATCATATGATCTCCCTGATATGAGGAAGTGGTGATGCAACATGGGGGCTTAAGTGGGTAGAAGAAGAATCAATGAATCAAGATGGAATTTGGAGGAAGACAAACCATAAGTGACTCTTAATCTCACAAAACAAACTGAGGGTTGCTGGGGGAGGGGGTTTGGGAGAAGGGGGTGGGATTATGGACATTGGGGAGGGTATGTGCTTTGGTGAGTGCTGTGAAGTGTGTAAACCTGGTGATTCACACACCTGTACGCCTGGGGATAAAAATTATAAAAAATTAAAAATTAAAAAAAGGGGGGGAATAGAAAATAAAACAAAAAAAAACAAAAAACAAAAAAAAACAACAAAATAAAATTAAGGGTCTTGGACGAAGATATCAGCAATAATAATTTAAATTATACAATGTAATAACATTACATTCGAGATGTATATATTCAAGATAACCAGAAAATGAGTTTTTTAACCTTAATATTGCATATCAAATATGTGTTTTTAGTTAAATGCTCCCAAAACTTTTTCCAGATTGTTAAAGAAGTCATCATGCTAAAACTTGAGCTATTTAATCTCATTTATTTTCCCTTTATACAGCAACCACTAGCTGTTCCCACTTTCTCATTTCCAGACCTTTCACAATTATTGCCAAAAATCATATCCATTTGACTGCTCCATTGTAATTTTGCTACTTCTTTTTTTATACTGTTCAATCTTACTCTTACTCCTGTAGACTTCAGACTGTTAATCTGTGATTTTTAGGTAGTCTGTTAACCTACATTATTTTTTCAGCTTTATATCTAGACTTCACTATCTACTCATTGACTCCTAAATGTCATCTTGCTCACTGAAAGTCCCCTACTGTCACTTCTGCCGTGTTTTAATCTATAAGTATCCTAATTAATGGCTTTTTAAATTTCCTTGTTTATTTTTCAAAGACAGAATTCTCAAATTATAAGTTCTTGGCATGAGGACATATCAGAGACCTAGTGTTAACAGCAATGACAACAAAAAGTCGCAAAGTATTAAGGCATTCATTATAAGGGAGTATGATCCTGATTTTATTAAAGTAAAATATGTAATTTGTGCATAGAAGAACACTAAAGGTCTAGAACAACCCATTCACTGATTGACTCTTACAACTGAGATTTTAGAGAAATTTCAACTTGTATGTATTTTATTTCTATACTTTTTCTTAATGGTCAATATACACTATTTTTATTTTCAGAAAAAAAATAAAGACTTGCTTTCCTATTGACAAAACAAAGAAACATAACTATTTTACTGAAAGAAAGGAGATACCTGTGAGATATGCTTGATGGGTTTAATGGTGATAAATGTTTAGTACTAATTATGTGTAAGTCATAAGAATGGAAAGAAATGAAAGATGAGCTTCAAACCTTAAAATGCTTCATATTAACCTAGGCAATGCAATAACTGATTCAAAAGTCATAATATTCTATTTATTACTTAATCAAAAAATATTGAAGTCCTTTTTAATCAGGGTCAGGAACTCTTCTTGCATGGAGATGTCTTTAAACTATCAAATCCTTGTATTTTTATGACTAGCATTTCAGTGGAGGAAACAGGCTACCAGCAAATGAACACCTGCCTGGCAGCAGTAATTGTGAAGAAATACAATGCAGGCTAAGAGGAGAGAGAGTGACAGAGCAATGACATTTTGGATAGGATGTTAAGGAGAGATTTCTCTGAGGAAGAAAGATTTTAGCAGAGACAGATGTGAGGTGGCTCTCTCAGAAGATAGCAAAAGAAAGCACTAGTGCAAAGGCCCTGAGGCAGAACATGTGAACATCATTTGAAGTAACTCAAGAACCATTATGGCTGCAGTTTGAAATCAAGAGGCAATGTGATGGGGAATGAAATCAAAGACATGGAGTGAGGTGTGAGACAAACCAATAGGACCTTACAGGTCAAAGTAAGGCTTTTGAATTTTGTAACAGCTGTTATAAGAAACAAAGGAAAGGAGGGAAATGGAGTTATATAAAGAATATCCTGTAAAGAATAGTGTGGAAGTCAAAAAGGAGGAAAGAGGACTTCTTTGTTGAGAGATGTTAGTTTAGGCTGGTAGCTGGCAAACTACAGCTCATGACCAAATCTATTTCTTTGACAGCATTTGCTGTTTAGTCTGAGAGCTAAGAGTAGTTTCCACATTTTTTTTTAGATGTGATAATATATTTTTAATTTTTTAAAAGATTTTATTTACTTATTTGACAGACAGAGATCACAAGTAGGCAGAGAGGCAGGCAGAGAGAGAGGGGGAAGCAGGCTTCCCGCTGAGCAGAGAGCCAGATGCAGGGCTCGATCCCAGGACCCTGGAATCATAACCTGAGCCAAAGGCAGAGGCTTTAATCCACTGAGCCACCCAGGCGCCCCTTTAATTTTTTTTAAACATATAATATATTTTTATCCCCAGGGGTACAGGTCTGTGAATCGCCAGATTTACACACTTCACAGCACTCACCATAGCACATACCCTCCCCAATGTCCATAACCCCACCCCTCTCTCCCAACCCCCCTCCCCCCGGCAACCCTCAGTTTGTTTTGTGAGATTAAGAGTCACTTATGGTTTGTCTTCCTCCCAATCCCATCTTGTTTCATTTATTCTTCCCCTACCCCCTTAACTCCCCCATGTTGTATCTCTACTTCCTCATATCAGGGAGATCATATGATAGTTGTCTTTCTCTGCTTGACTTATTTCGCTAAGCATGATACGCTCTAGTTCCATCCATGTTGTCGCAAATGGCAAGATTTCATTTCTTTTTATGGCTGCATAGTATTCCATTGTGTATATATATCACATCTTCTTTATCCATTCATCTGTTGATGGACATCTAGGTTCTTTCCATAGTTTGGCTATTGTAGACATTGCTGCTATAAACATTCGGGTGCACGTGCCCCTTCGGATCACTACGTTTGTATCTTTAGGGTAAGTACCCAGTAGTGCTATTGCTGGGTCATCGGGCAGTTCTATTTTCAACTTTTTGAGGAACCTCCATGCTGTTTTCCAGAGTGGTTGCACCAGCTTGCATTCCCACCAACAGTGCAGGAGGGTTCCCCTTTCTCCGCATCCTCGCCAGCATCTGTCATTTTCTGACTTGTTAATTTTAGCCATTCTGACTGTGTGAGGTGATATCTCATTGTGGTTTTGATTTGTATCTCCCTGATGCCGAGTGATATGGAGCACTTTTTCATGTGTCTGTTGGCCATCTGGATGTCTTTTTTGCAGAAATGTCTGTTCATGTCTTCTGCCCATTTCTTGATTGGACTATTTGTTCTTTGGGTGTTGAGTTTGCTAAGCTCTTTATAGATTTTGGATACTAGCCCTTTATCTGATATGTCGTTTGCATATATCTTCTCCCATTCTGTCAGTTGTCTTTTGGTTTTGTTAACTGTTTCCTTTGCTGTGCAAAAGCTTTTGATCTTTATAACATCCCAATAGTTCATTTTTGCCCTTGCTTACCTTGCCTTTGGCGATGTTCCTAGGAAGATGTTTCTGCAGTTGAGGTCGAAGAGGTTGTTGCCTGTGTTCTCCTCAAGGATTTTGATGGATTCCTTTCGCACATTGAGGTCCTTCATCCATTTTGAGTCTATTTTCGTGTGTGGTGTAAGGAAATGGTCCAATTTCATTTTTCTGCGTATGGCTGTCTAATTTTCCCAACACCATTTATTGAAGAGTCTGTCTTTTTTCCATTGGACATTCTTTCCTGCTTTGTCAAAGATTAGCTGACTGTACAGTTGAGGGTCTATTTCTGGGCTCTCTATTCTGTTGCATTCATCTATGTGTCTGTTTTTGTGCCAGTACCATGCTGTCTTGATGATGACAGCTTTGTTATAGAGCTTGAAATCCGGAATTGTGATGCCACCAACGTTGGCTTTCTTTTTCAATATCCGTTTGGCTATTCGAGGTCTTTTCTGGTTCATATAAATTTTAGGATTATTTGTTCCATTTCTTTGAAAAAGATGGATGGTACTTTGATAGGGATTGCATTAAATGTGTAGATTGCTTTAGGTAGCATAGACATTTTCACAATATTTCTTTTTCCAATCCAGGAGTATGGAACATTTTTCCATTTCTTTGTGTCTTCCTCAATTTCTTTCATGAGTACTTTATAGTTTTCTGAGTACAGATTCTTTGCCTCTTTGGTTAGGTTTATTCCTAGGCATCTTATGGTTTTGGGTGTAATTCTAAATGGGATTGACTCCTTAATTTCTCTTTCTTCTCTCTTGTTGTTGGTGTAGAGAAATGCTACTGATTTCTGTGCATTGATTTTATATCCTGACACTTTACACTTCAGGCTCTCTTCTTTGCTTAGAGGACCCCTTTCAATATTTCCTGTAAAGCTGGTTTGGTGTTTGCAAATTCTTTCAGTTTTTCTTTGTCCTGGAAGATTTTTATCTCTTTCTATTTTCAATGATAGCCTAGGTGGATATAGTATTCTTGGCTGCATCTTTTTCTTGTTTACTGCTCTGAATATATCATGCCAGCTCTTTTTGGCCTGCCAGGTCTCTGTGGATAAGTCTGCTGCCAATCTAATATTTTTACTATTGTATGTTACAGACTTCTTGTCCCGGGTTGCTTTCAGGATTTTCTCCTTGTCACTAAGACTTGTAAATTTTACTATTAGGTGACAGGGTGTGGACCTATTCTTATTAATTTTGAGGGGGTTTCTTTGCACCTCCTGGATTTTGATGCTTGTTTCCTTTGCCATATTGGGGAAATTCTCTCCAATAATTCTCTCCAGTATACCTTCTGCTCCCCTATCTCTTTCTTCTTCTTCTGGAACCCCAATTATTCTAATGTTGTTTTGTCTTATGGTGTCACTTATCTCTCGAATTCTCCCCTCATGGTCCAGTAGCTATTTGTCCCTCTTTTGTTCAGCTTCTTTATTCCCTGTCATTTGGTCTTCTGTATCGCAAATTCTTTCTTCTGCCTCATTTATCCTAGCAGTGAGAGCCTCCATTTTTTATTGCACCTCATTAATAGCTTTTTAAATTTCTACTTGATTAGATTTTAGTTCTTTTATTTCTCCAGAAAGGCCTTTTATATCGCCTGAGAGGGTTTCTCTAATATCTTCCATGCCTTTTTCAAGCCCAGCTAGAACCTTAAGAATCATCATTCTGAACTCTAGATCTGACATATTACCAATGTCTGAATTGATTAGGTCCCTAGCCGTTGGTACTGCCTCTTTTTCTTTTTTTTGTGGTGAGTTTTTCTAACTTGCCATTTTTTCCAGGTAAGAGTATATGAAGGAGCAAGTGAAATACTAAAAGGGTGGCAAATACCGCAGGAAAATATGCTTTAACTAAATCAGAAGAGATACCAGATCGTGAGTGGGGAGAAATAGGATAAAAAGAGGTTCAGAGGGTGCTTGGGTGGCTCAGTGGGTTAAAGCCTCTGCTTTCGGCTCAGGTCATGATCTCAGAGTCCTGGGATCAAGGTCTGCATCGGGCTCTCTGCTCAGCAGGGAGCCTGCTTCCTCCTCTCTCTGCCCACCTCTCTCCCTACTTGTGATCTCTGTCTGTCAAATAAATATATAAATAATGAATTAATTAATTAAAAAAAAGAGGTTCAGAAAGAAAAAAAAGAAGCAATTAAAAACAGAAAACAAAGAAAAAGTATAAAAAAATATATATGCATATTTGATAAACTAGTTAAAAAACATTAAAAAAGAAAAGGGTAAAAGTTAAAAATAAATTATCAGAAGAAGTGAAAAGAAAATTGAAAAAAAAAATTAAATTAATTACAAGACTAAAGAATCATGGGGAGAAAGCCATGAGTTCTGTGCCTTGCCTTCTCCTCCTCCAGAATTCCGCTGCTCTCTTTGGTATTGAAACTGCACTTCTTGGTAGGTGAACTTGGTCCTGGCTGGATTTCTTGGTGATCTTCTGGGGGAGGGACCTGTTGTAGTGATTCTCAAGTGTCTTTGCCTCAGGCGAAATTGCACTGCCCTTACCAGGGTCCGGGCTGAGTAATCTGCTCGGGTTTCCTTTTGGGAGCTTTTGTTCCCTGAGTGCTTTTTGTAGAGTTCCGGAGGAGGGGAATGAAAACGGCGACCTCCTGGTCTCCAGCCCGGCCTGGAAGAGCTGAGAGCAGGGGACCCCACTCCTCAGTGTGCCCTCAGAGAACAGCGCCAATAACTCCCGGCTGCCTGACCTCCAGCCAGGCTCCGAGCTCACCGAGCCTGCAACTGGTTCAAGGTAACCCCTAGCTGAGAGCTAACTCCTTGGCTCTGTCTCTGTAGCCAGCTTCTCCGTTCTAATACCTGTAAGCTCTGCAACACTCAGACACCCTCGATCCTTCTGTGACCCTGTGGGACCTGAGGCCACGCCGAGCCCACATGGGCTTCACCCCGGTTTAGCCTCTGGAGCGATGTCCCTCAGCAGAACAGACTTTTAAAAGTACTGATTTTGTGCTCTGTTGCTTGCTGCTTGCTGGGAGCTGGCCCATCCCCCCCGGGGTCTATCTTCCCATCGCCTTGGATTCACTTCTCTGCCAGTCCTACCTTTCAGAAAGTGGTTGATTTTCTGTTTCTAGAATTGCTGTTCTTCTTCTCTTTGATCTGCCATTGGATTTGAAAGGTGTTTGCAATCTTTAGATAAGCTATCTAGCTGATCTCTTGCTACCTGAAGTAGTCTCAGCCTGCTACTTCTCCACCATCTTGACTCCTCCTCTAGTTTCCACATTTTAAAAAAGATTTTATTTATTTGAGAAAGAAAGAGAGCATGCATGGGAGCATGAGCAGAGGGAGAGCAGTGGGGGAGGGAGAGGGACAAAAGACTCCCTGCTAAGTAAGGATCCTCACCCAGAACTCAATCTCAGGACCCCGAGATCATGACCTGAGCAAAATTGGACACCCAACTGACTGAGTCACCTAGGCATCCCTCTGCATTTTTAAATGGTTACATTTTAATTGTTTATTTAAATACTTACATAAAATCCTTTATTTTACCTCTTGACTGCAAAGTTTAGGATATTTACTCTCCAGCTCTTTAAGAAAAAAAATTGCCAACTTCTGGCCTAGGTAACAATGTTCAGCCTTGCAGTATAATCATTTATTATTTCTCCATGCAAAGAAGATGGCAGATGGAATGAAGGGCTGGACATAGGGGAGAAATAAATACTTGGATTCAGGAGGTCAGGTGACAAGGTTTGCTTTTGAATCAAATTTAGTGTGTGAGAGGAGTCAAAGATGATTCCAGGAGTTTTGGTTTAAGCGGTTGGGTTAGACCATGGTGCCCATTTTTGAGCTGGCAATGACTGAGAAGTAAGACATTGCAAATAAAGGGAATTGAGAGTGGTGTTTTGGACATCTTAATTTCAGGGTTCCTATTAGATGTCCTTGTAGAGAGGTATGATGAATGTCGAGAAGGTGATGCAAGCAATATGTGCTGTAGAATTTCAGAAGAGGGCTGGGGACATGGGGCCTGCTACATAGTGTAGTTGGCATATGAAAAAGACTAGTAATTATAATTAAGATGGTAATAATAATTATTATTAATAATAAGGCTTTAATCTGTTTGAAGCCTTGTATATAGTGTATGGCAGCCATGAATATGAATCTGGCATACCTCCAATTATGTGGAGTGTAACTGATCAAGTGCCCCAGCTGGTGAGCTCTGAAATCCATTGTGTGGGTGCACTGAAGCTGCAGTGAAGGACTGAGCATGCAGGGATTCCAGGGCAGGTGGGACTCCTTTAATGACTGATTATATCTCCAGAACACTCCCCTCAGCCATGTTGAAACTTTGTGAGACTGTATGGGCAGCTAAGGGCACTTCACCCAACATTCCTTCTAGAGTCAGGCTTGCATTATTGTGGGTAGCTCCAGGTTTTTAGTCTTGTCCCTTTATCTGTCAGGTGGCCATTTCCCCTTATCAAATCCCTGTGAGTTTAATCCTATCTGATTTCTGTTTCAGATACCTAAACTAAACCCAGGAGTTGACATACACTGTTGAACTTTGAATGATACAGGGATCGGGGCACTGATCCCCACACAGTTGAGAATCTGAATACAACTCTTGACTCCCGCAAAACTTAGCTGCTAGTGCCTAGTGTTGAAACAGTTCATGGGTATTTTGTATGTTATAGGCCCTATATACTGTATTATTACAGTAGAGTAAGCTAGAGAAAAGAAAATGATATTTAGAAAATGATAAGAGAAAATATATTTATAGGACTGTACTGTATTTATTTTTTTTAAAAATCCACATAGAGATAGACCTGTGCTGTTCAAATACATGGTGTTTGAGGATCGATCAAGTGTATTATCTCATTTAAATCCCATTCAGGGTCCTTCAAACAACTCTTTAAAATAGGCTGTTTTATTTATTTATTTTTGTGTACGAAGAAAATTGCCCCGATTTTTTTTTTTTTTTTGTATATAGGGTTTTTATTTTTATTTTTTAAAATTTATTTATTTATTTATTTTGTTGTTTATTTATTTGACAGAGAGAGATCACAAGTAGATAGAGAGGCAGGCAGAGAGAGAGAGAGGGAAGCAGGCTCCCCTCCGAGCAGAAAGCCCGATGCGGGTTTGATCCCAGGACTCCAGGATCATGACCTGAGCCAAAGGCAGAGGCTTAACCCACTGAGCCACCCAGGCGCCCCAGGTTTTTATTTTTAAATTAAATTTTATTTTTTCACTTTCCCAAGATTCATTGTTTATATACCACATCCAGAGCTCCATGCAATACATGCCCTCCTTAATACCCACCATAGGTTCGCTTATTATTCTCATATTAGAAATCAGGAAACCAAGGATTGGAGAGGTAAAGTGATTTTTTAGTTTTCAGCTATTATTTTCACAAGGTATTTTTGGATGCTAACTTTCCTACTCTAAAGTGTACATTTAACCAATATGTCACATAGTGCTTCTCAGTTGGGGGCAATTTTCCAGGGGACATTTAATAATGTCTGTAGACATTGTTCATTGTTACAAGGGGGTGAGGTGTTGCTTAGCATCCAGCTGGTGGTGGCCAGGAGTGCTGCTCACCATCCTGTAATGCACAAGACAGCGCCATCAACAAAGGGTTATCCAGCATCACATAGCAATAGTACTGAGGCTGAGAAACCCTACATAACACCAATAGACTCTGACAGCGATAAAAAATGAGACAGAACGCCGAGACTTATATGAGTATTAGGAGAAGCAGAGCAGTGAGGGTAGAAAAGTAAAAATAAATAAATGAATAAATGAATAAACTCACTCTTCATGTCTAAGTAAAGAAGAAGTAGCAAAAATAGCTTTAATTAATTAAATTGTAAATGTCTACTGTGTGAAAAATCTCACACTCTTCATGGCCAAGGAGAACAGGAACCAGAAAAAAATAATTGGTTTTGGCTAATATTAAAATCAGTTGAGTTTTGCTGAGCACGTACCATTTGAGTATTGCCTAGAAAAACAAAAACAGTTTATATGTAACATATCTATTTACATACTTAGTTATGTTCCAGACATTTATACTGAGTATTTTATAAGATATATATTATTGTTGATCTCACTTTAAAGATGAGTAAACTAAGACTTTGACCTAGGAAGTAACTGATCAAAAAGTGGAGACTAGGGGCACCTGGGTGGCTCAGTGGGTTAAGCCTCTGCCTTCGGGTCAGGTTATGATCTCAAGGTTCTGGGATCAAGCCCCTCATCAGGCTCTCTGCTCAGCAGGGAGCTTGCTTCCCCTGCCCTCTCTCTCTGCCTGCCTGTCTACTTGTGATCTCTCTCTGTCAAATAAATAGAATCTTTAAGAAAAAAGCAAAATAAAATAAATTAAAAAAAAAATAAAAATAAAAGTGGAACCTAGAGCCCAAACTTGGAAACCCTGTGCTTTAAAACTTTATTTTGAATAAGAGAAGTGGCATGGTAAATAAGAACGTTCTTCAAATTTTGAGAGAGTGGATGTTAACAATTCACAAGCAGGCAGTCATTTAGCTGCTTGATGACTATCCATTAATTTGATTCTCTTTACATCATCATTTTATCTCACTTTTTTTCTTATATAATCCTTAGTAGTTCTTGTACTTGAATGCAAGGTTTTATTAAAAACAAACAAGCGGGACGCTTGGGTGGCTCACTTGGTTAAGCAGCTGCCTTCGGCTCAGGTCATGATCCCAGCATCCTAGGATAGAGTCCCACATCGGGCTCCTTGCTCGGCAGGGAGCCTGCTTCTCCCTCTACCTCTGCCTGCCATTCTGTCTGCCTGTGCTCGCTCTCTCTCCCTCTCTCTCTCTGACAAATAAATAAAATCTTAAAAATAAATAAATAAATAAAAAATAAAAACAAGCAAACAAAAAAGCAGCAAAAAATAAACAACCTCAATAGTTTTTCTTTATTTTGACATGCAGATGTGTTGTGTTGTATTTACTAAATATGAATAATAATTTGCTGTGGGTTAAGATGTGGTGCTAAAGTGTAGTAAAAGCTCATTATGTTGATTAAATTTACTTTTTTGTATCATGTGGAAAATAGATTGGGGGTTATTTTCATTTTTGAATATTAGTTGGTTAATAGCAGCTTCACATTTAGTTTCTTTTGTAGAGATAGGTATTTTATTGATCAGATCCATACCTAAGAGTTTCATGAAGCCATCACTTTCTGCAGGACAGAGTTTTCCTAGAGGTTTTTAAAACTCTGTTTTTGAGAACAATAAACAATGGCTTTGTCATTTCTTGCTATAGCATTTATATAGTATTCCATTGTAGAGAGAACTTAATAATCGTTAATAGAGATACTTGCTAATAACAGAGAGAGATCACAAGTAGATACTTGTTAATAGAGATACTCGTTAATAGAGATACTTGCTAAGACTTTCTGAGAGAACTTAGGAGCTGCTTGATAAAAATCAATATCAAGTAGTGATGGAAATATTTTGTCCATTTTTTCTGGGCATGTTTTTCCTATGACATTGGTATTTAATTCTTTTGCATGAGTTTAATTGGATGTTGGATATGTTTCTTGGAAAATACCCTGGGAAAAAATACACACATACACATACAGTTGGAAAATACACTTTGAAAAATATGTGTATATTCATTATAGAGAAGAAAAAAAGTATGAAGACTGGCAGTTTACACAGAGTACAAAAAAAAAATGTTAGGAAGAAAGTTCTATTCTGGCTATTTATTTATTTGGAAATAGATTGGACTGATGATAATACTAATCACAATGGCTAAAATTTATTAAGCATTCTCTATGCTAAGCATTTCATCTTTTTTAAAGTTTAAATTCAATTACCCAACATATGGTACATCATATGTAGTGTTCAGCAGTAGTTCATCATTTGTGTTTAATACCCAGTGCACATCACATCACATGCCCATTTTAATACCCATCACCCAGTTACCTCAACCCCCCATTCACCTCCCCTCCAACAACCCTCAGTTCATTTCCTATAGCTGAGAGTCTCTCATGGTTTTTCTCCCTCTCTGATGACTTAACATTCATTTTTCCCTCCCTTCCCCTATGATCCTCTGTGTTGTTTCCTATGTTCCACATATGAGTAAAATCATATAATTGTCTTTCTCTAATTGACTTATTTCACTTAACATAATACCCTCTAGTTCCATCCATGTTGTCACAAATGGCAAGATTTCATTTTTTGTTGGCTGAGTAATATTCCATTGTGTATGTATGATGTATGTGTGTGTACATACACATACATCTTCTTTATCCATTCATCTGTCAGTGGACATCTCAGTTCTTTCCACAGTTTGGCTCTTGTGGACACTGGTTAAGCATTTCATCTTTATTGAGTCTTCATACCACACACTCTAAGCAGTTGCTTCCAAGTTTCCCATTTTACAAATAAGGAAAGTAGTATATAATTAGGTTAAGTAATCTATCCATTTAGTAAGTGGAAAAGTTTGTTTACAAACCCAGGTGATCTGCTTCCAGATAGGAAAATCTTGGCCAAAAGTACTGCAAACAAGGTTGTCCCTTGTCTGCTGCATCTCTAATTGAACACCAGGCAATGACCTTCAGTCAGTAAATAAACAGCCAGGCAGAATAACACAAACTGCACCAACTATATGGAATTAAGTACCCAGTAGACTGGGGACTAGCTTACAGTATTAAAAATTTTGGAGTACAATTAAGTCTACCTCTTTGGATCTAAAGGACATTGATTATAAAACTGAATGGTGCTGGGAAAACTGGGCAGCTGTATGTAGAAGAATGAAACTGGACCATTCTCTTACACCATACACAAAGATAAACTCAAAATGGATAAAAGACCTCAACATGAGACAGGAATCCATCAGAATCCTAGAGGAGAATATAGGCAGTAATCTCTTCTATATCAGCCACAGCAACTTCTTTCAAGAGATGTCTCCCAAGGCAAAGCAAACAAAAGCGAAAATGAACTTTTGGGACTTCATCAAAATCAAAAGCTTCTGCACAGCAAAGGAAACAGTCGAGAAAAGAAAGAGGCAACCCACAGAATGAGAGAAGATATTTGCAAATGACAGTACAGACAAAAGGTTAATATCCAGGATCTATAAAGAACTCCTCAAACTCAACACACACAAAACAGACAATCATATCAAAAAATGGGCAGAAGATATGAACAGACACTTCTCCAATGAAGACATACAAATGGCTATCAGATGCATGAAAAAATGTTCATCATCACTAGCCATCAGGGAGATTCAAATTAAAACCACATTGGGATATCACCTTACACCAGTTAGAATGACCATAATTAGCAAGACAGGAAACAACATGTGTTGGAGGGGATGTGGAGAAAGGGGAACCCTCTTCCACTGTTGGTGGGAATGCAAGTTGGTGCAGCCTCTTTGGAGAACAGTGTGGAGATTCCTCAAGAAATTAAAAATAGAACTACCCTATGACCCTGCAATTGCACTACTGGGTATTTACCCCAAAGATACAGATGTTGTGAAAAGAAGGGCCATCTGTACCCCAATGTTTATAGCAGCAATGGCCATGGTAGCCAAACTGTGGAAAGAACCAAGATGCCCTTCAATGGATGAATGTGTAAGGAATATGTGGTCCATATACACTATGGAGTATTATGCCTCCATCAGAAAGGACAAATACCCAACTTTTGTAGCAACATGGACAGGACTGGAAGAGATTATGCTGAGTGAAATAAAACAAGCAAAGAGAGTCAATTATCATATGGTTTCACTTATTTGTGGAGCATAACAAATAGCATGGAGGACATGGGGAGATAGAGAGAAGGGAGTTGGGGGAAATTGGAAGGGGGGGTGAATCATGAGAGACTATGGACTCTGAAAAACAATCTAAGAGTTTTGAAGGGGCGGGGGGTGGGAGGTCGGGGTACCAGGTGGTGGGTATTATAGAGGGCATGGATTGCATGGAGCACTGGCTGGGGTACAAAAACAATGAATACTGTTATGCTGAAAATAAATTTAAAAATTAAAAAAAAAAACAACTTAATGGACTGCATTTGTAATCTCTTCAGTCCTTCTTCATAAGCTCAAAAAATACTCCAAAAGAAAATGTCATAGGGTTCAATATTTTTTATGTCCCTTTTAGGTAGCATTCTGAATGCACATAACTAAAGCCATTTCTTAAAACAAAAGTGTGAAATATGAGGTGTGAAGAGCTTTTTTCATAGATGGGGTACTCTTTTATGCTATCTGTTTTGAAGCACAGAAATAAAATCAGGTATCTGCTCTGTGAGTCTCACATGGTTGACTTGATGCCAAAAGAATAAATTAAATGTGAGTTAGTAGGGGAAAGGTCAGTAAATAGAATTTATTTTAGTATAAACTATTTCTACTTCTTCAGGATCAGTGTCAACATGAATGAGGATGACTACAGCAAAAGGTTAGGTGTATTATGTAAGAGGATCTTCCATGTGTTGGACACCTTAATGTGTCTTATGATGCAGTCACATTTTCTTAAACTGAACCATGCAAATTTAAAATAGTGAGCTAATAAGGATATCAAAATAGTCTTTATTTATAACATTTATTTATAACATGTGAATAGGAAAATAGAATCTTTACATTCAAAAACTGGTGAGTCAATTCCCCTGGAAACTAATTGTATATGCCACATGGTGAAGTGGTTTAGCTGGTGAAAAAAAATACCTGTCTCTCTGCCTCACAATTAACCTTGATTTTTTGACATGGCTGGACCACATTGCTCTCTCAAAGGTGACAGTTTTGTATCTCATTCAAACACAGGATGAGCTCCTGACTGTACCCCTAGGAATTCTCTTATATAAATAAGATTATTGTTTCCGTCTACCTGTTAAAGTACTAATGTGAATCTGTAAGGGAAAATTTATTTGAAATCATGTATTGGAGCATGAAGTCTATATATGTAGAACCAGAACCCAACACTTGGCATAGCCCAAACTGACTATGGGGCTATGCATAGTCCCATACTGCTTGGAACTTCTTTTGAGGTTTATACAAAGAAGCTTAAAGGCTAAAATATTACAGGTAAAAACTGAGCTACAATGTAAGATTATTTTTTAAGCATAATGGTGAACAAGCATATTTTAAAAATCACATAAAATTGTTGAGTAAGAAAGAAATCCTGTAGCAAAATTCTTATACAATTTAATTTAACAAAAACTTTTCTCTGTAGGATGTACACTTTTCAAAGTATGCATGTTTCTATAAAAAGTACATTGTCCTTTAAAGATAGCTAATTAAGAGGAAAGTAGAGCCTTAATTTGTTATTTTTCCCATCTTCAATATTATTGACATAAAAGCATCAGAATGTCGTAAGAATTGCTTTCCATGTTTCTTATGACTAACAACAGTTTTTTCAGAAATTGGATTAATCCTCCTTCTCTGAAATGTTTGCCAGAATTCTGAGATAAAAGGAAAAACATTCTTGTTATGCACACTTCTTGAGAGAGCAGTAGAGGCAAGATCAGAATCCAAAATTATTCATTTCTGCTTCAAATCTTTCTTGAAACATTTTCCATGACTGTGATGTGCAACAAATAGCTGGGGAATTTTTATCTCCACCCCCTCAAGTAACACAAATCATCTGTTCCCCTTTTTCATACAAATATGAAAGAGGGAAACTGTCCGTGATGGTTTGTGGAGAGTAGGTGTGTGTGAGATCTGCTATTTCCATGGTTAGTTCTGAAACTGATGTCACGATTGCTTCCTACGCAACAATATGGGAAACCACATTAGCAGCAGGAATCCCAGTTGGCAGAATTGCCAGTTGTACCTGTTAAATAGACAGTTTTTTGTGGGTGGGATCCTCAGGACACCTTAGAGAAGTCAGTCAATGTTTTATTTAGAAATTAGGAGTTCCTAAAATAGGATTATATATTTCAAAGTCTTTGATAAGTGAGTACAGTGTGACACAACATAAGTAATTACTATTAATATTATCGTGTTTGTTATTACCTTCTTATAGCTGTGTGCAAGTCTTCCCACAGACACAAAATAAGTTTGTCAGAAAGCAAGAGCTTTGTTGAATAGGAATGAACCTCAATATTAAAAATTAAATCAAACATTTCAGAAGTTGCCTGGAAGAAATTTGGGGTAGGAAAGGATAATTTGGAGGTCAATTAGAACATGATGGCCTGGAATTCTGAGGGAATCAAGACAACTGTGAGCATTCCTTGCTAGGAGGCCATGTTGCCAGTATGGCATCAAGACTAACATACCCACCTGAAATAGCTCGTAATACATAGACTGAACAATGGGTAATAACATGATAGCAATGCCTTGCTTTGAAAAACTCCAGGGGCTTGTTCATTCATTTGTTCATTTATTCCATAAAGTATCATGGAATAGAAGATACTGGAGAGAAACAGTAATTTGGACAGACCATGTTGAGATATCCTTCATAAAATCAGAGTCCTGATTTATAAGGTAAATCAGTGTCATTTGTTCTTGTTCTCATAACACTTCTGTGCTGATGTGTTTTCTCCCTTTTTCTCCTATATTATGACATCAAAGTGGATTTTCCAAGGTATCAAGCTTCGCTATCCTTATGGAGGCTGATTTTCTCTTCTTAGAAAGATGGCAGTTGTTCTCATCCCACTAGTGCACCTGTTGCAACACTAAGTTGTTGCTAAGTTCACTTTCCATGTTATTATTTTAGTGGTTCTATTGGAGACCTCCACTGGAACTTAACATGGCTTGAACTTGGGAACCACTCATGTTCCAAACATAATAGTTTTCAAACTTTATCTTGAATGAACAATTCTTTGTTCAAAGAAGAACTTATGAAGATGCCCAGTAAATAAAATAAGGATGAGGAGGTGTTGCTGAGTTTGGGAGCCTTGTCTGCTCATTGCTTATATCCACCTGTGGCATCTGCTTATTCCAGAATAGCCACTAAGATAATCCCAAGGGTTGTTTAGGGCTCCGTCTTATTCAAAATTAAAAATACTGCTTGCATAAAATGTATTTCAGTGTCTACCTCAATTTCTAGAGGTCTATCATCATGTTATTTGAAAATGTTCTCTTCCCCACTCTAAAAGTAGTCCTTGGATTCTAACTCATAATATAAAACAAGCACTGAAACATTGATCTGTATCTGTAGAACTGTACTCTTCAGCAGTCTTTTGGTTGCAAGTGGCACAAAATCCAGCTCATTCTGACTTAAAGGGGTTCTATTGACCAACATGATTGAAAGGCATAGGGATAGGGCTGAGTTTAAGCACAGTTGCCCTCCAGAAGGCTTAGAAAATACAATTTTCCATCTCTCCCTGTCTCTCTTTTCCTGTCATTCACCTCATTTTACAGATACTGACTTTATTTATGTGCAGGTTTTCTTCATGTGGTAGCCCCCATGTGGTCTTTAACGTGTTTTTCTTTTCCAGTAATTCTTATACCATTTTTGGAATTGCAATTTATTGTACCAGTTGTTTTAATGAATAGGTTTTATTTTTTTAGAAGAGTTTAGGTTTACAGATAAGTTGAATAGAAAAGTACAGAGTTCTCGTACTATTTCTCCCTACACAAACAGTTTCTCTTATAAACATCTTGCATTAATGTGGTAGATTTATTATAAGTCATGAGTTAGTATTGATATATTATTATTAAAGTCCATATTTGTTTACATTATGATCACTCCTTGTGTTATACAGTTGTATGGGTTTAACCAATGCACGGTGTCAGGTATATGACATTACAATATCACAAGGATTAGTTTCACTGCCCTAAAAATTCCCTGTGCTCCACTTATTTATCCTCCCGCTCCGCGACTCCTGCTGGACCTCTGGCAACCAATGATAGCTTTGCTTTATACAGAATGTCATATAATTGGAATCATAGAATATTTAGTATTCTTATACTGGTTTATTTCACTTAGCAATATGTATTTAAGTTTCCTCCATGTCTTTTTGTGGCTTGACAACACTTTTTTTTAAAAAGATTTTCTGTATTTATTTGACAGAGATCACAAATAGACAGAGAGGAAGGCAGAGAGAGAGGAGGAAGCAGGCTTCCCACAGCAGAGACCCCTATGCAGTGCTCAATCCCAGGGACCCTGGGATCATGACCAAGGCAGAGGCTTTAACCCACTGAGCCACCCAGGAGGCCCCATTTTTTTTTTTATTGCTGAATTAGTATTCTATTATATATACCAGTTTGTTTATCCATTCACCTATTGAAGGATATTTTGCCAAGTTTTAGCAGTTTTGAGTAAAGTTGCTATAAATATATGTTTGCAGGTTCTGTGTAGACATAAGTTTTCACTGAATAAATACCAAGGAGCTTAATTGGTAGATCATATTGTAAGACTATGTTAAGCTTCGTAAGGAGCTGCTAGAGTATATTCCCAAGTGGTCATACTCTTTTGCATTACCACGAGCAATGAATGAGAGTTTCTGTATATCCAGGTACTAGTGAGTACTTGTTGTTTCAGTGTTTGAGATTTTAGCCATTCTTAAAAAATGTGTGTTAGTATCATTGTTGTTTTAATTCTCAGTGTCCTAATGAGACTGGATCAATTTTAATTTGTCATCTCTGAACCAGTCTCTGTAGTCAGAGGAATGGAATATGTTGATTAGATAGATTTATGTCTCTGGTCTATCACTCAAGGGTTGGTAGTGATTTGCAGTTACCAAATTCATAAAGGGGAGATAATTTGCAGTTACCTAAGGAAGAGAATCAGATTCCACACTAGTAATTGCGTCAGGTACACACACACACACACATCTCCTGACAAAAATATAATAATATTAGAAGACATATTCATAATTAAATAATTATCAGATGAAAAATAGGTGGTCAATTTCAAAAGTCAAGTAAAGAGGTGGTGCCCATGGGCAATAGAGGTTGGGATAAGTGGCAGTGGGAGTATCGAACTTAATTTCTACAATTTAAAGCAAAATAGAATAAAATTTATTTTTCAACATTAATTCTGGGTTGTGCATATTGATTCATGAGTACGTATAACTCCATTCTGTGTGAAACATATCACATAGTGGAGAAGAAATAAACAATCCACTAGAAGTCTTTTATGATTTAAATTAAGCTATTATTCAATGTAATTACTAGTCTGAATGTTTTAAAGTTTCCCTAAATAAGAAGTATAGAGGTTGTTTACCCGATGGTTCATTGCACAATTATGAATAATCAGCAGTGACTGTGAGCTGATGATCATAGCGTATGTTTTGCTTGAGAACATATTTTTTGGCAATGAATATACAATGGCTATTAATTCAATCATAGAGCTTTTTACATATGTTGATTTAATAAGGGTTCTTTGAAAATGACTATATTGGCCAAATAACAGGTTTCCAGTCTAAATCCGATTGATGAGATTTAATATTGTAGTAGGAAGGACTGAGCATAGATAAAATACATATAAATATTGGCATAAGTTAGTGGTGTGACTTCAGGAGAAAATAAGAGAGTTAGTGTAAACATATCATGGTTTTATAATATTTTTCTAATGAATGATTTAATCCTGGGATTGATCATTACCAAAAGTATAAGCCATATGGCAACTGACATTTACAAATGTGCTTTTGTCTGTTTTATTCATTGAGGACAACAATTTAAACATTCAACATTTTGTATGTTTTTTAATGCAGTTTTTCTGAAGACTTCATTCAGTAACAAATACATTGTTGGAAAGGATCTTTATAGTATCATGGAAGAATGGTGTTGGGAAAGAATTTAGGTTGATAGACTGCTTTTATTTCATTAAAAGACCTGTATTTACTTAATCCAAAGGTCTGATAACATCAGCAGTTGGTGTTTTCAGGAAATGTATTGGAAAAAAAATAGAAAATAAAAATTATTTACATGGACGATATAGATTTATATATGCTCTGTGAAAACCTAAGTCAAATGGCCAAGGAATGATGAAATTTGCTAAAGAGAAAAAAAAACCTCTTATTTATTTCAATAAATTTCATCAATTCCTATCCTTGTTTTTTGATCTATTGAGATGATAGGATTTGGGAAAGAAGGTAACTTATTTAGCCACCCATTCCATTAAAAACTGTCATGGCTGCTATAGGCATAATCATCCCACCTTTGTGTTTGAAAGGAGAAGCTATTTTTACCTCTATAAGAGCAGACATAAGACCAAGGACTATGTTTCCTGACTATGAACTAGACAACTTAGTTCTAAGTTCATTCATTTATTCAAGTGGTTCAAGATTAAAACTAACTACAATTTATCATTTAACTATCAGTTTCTAATAATGTAGGGCTTTACCGTAACATTGCATTTCATTATTATTTTCCTGACCATAACTACTGCTGTTGTCATTTTCACCATCGTCATCAACATTTCATTTCCATAGCATTTTATAAGTGTTAAGTAAGTGGCATACTGCTCAAGATAATAAAATTGAACATGGTGCCTAATTTTGGTCACAATTATTTTTGGTTTTGAATTTGCAGAAGGACAAATAAAAAGAGAGTCTAGATTGAAATGAATGGATTAAAGATGAAGTCCGTCAGATAGCATAAAACTACCAGAATAGTTAATTTGGATCACTGTGTTTTACTCTACATGCAACACTGGATTGAGGATGGGAAGGTATGGTTTGATTATTAAGTGATTTTCCAAAACCCACTAACTCATTTTGAGCCTTCATTTCCTCAGCTGTAAAACTGGAAGAGGAGAGAAAAACTTGAAGTCAACACAAATACTTAGTTCATGTAGCCATGTCTTTGAAAATGTAATGGTTTGTGTCAGTGGAAGTCAAGAAGTCATATCACTTCTTGATAACATCTTTATCACTATTTCAGTTTCAGAAAGAGTTGTTATCTTGCTATCCAACTCATTCTGCCCCTCGCTGTGTTGTGTAGCAAAGTGGCTTTTGGCTCTCTGTTCAGAGTAAGAGCAAACTTTCTTCTTACATGCTTTCTTTTAGAAGATTTCTCCTGTGGAAAAAGACAAATATAAAAAGACAAATCATGTCATCAGAGCATTCTCTTTAATGTTTCCAATCTTGAATGTGTCTAGAAAAGAGTGCTCTTAAAGCTTACTACTGGTATTTACCCAGATTCATTTATTCAGTTTGGTCCAGAAAGGAGGGAGGTAGTTATTTTAAGAGCAAATATAGGACTCAATATTTCATTTATTCAGAAGGGGGCACACTTGTGCTTTTAATAGCAGATGTATTTAGATTTGCTATTATATGAAATTCATACATACATACATACATACTTTTAGGAAATGATAGAAACATTCCTTATTGTCAGGGTTTCTTAAAAAATATATATGTGTATATACACACACACACACCAATTTCATACTTTAATAATTCTTATATATGAAGAATGACAGAATTCAACATGCAGGTTTCTTTTGGGGGAAAGACCTTTTTTTAAGCCTGAGTCCTGTTAAGTTGAAAACTTTGTAATTGTTGGACTATTATGGACAGTGGACTGATAATTATTCAAAGTGATTAGATTTGCTTTTTATAAGTACTTCTGTGACCATGAAGACTTCTTCTGTTTTGACAACCTCTGGGAAATATTAGTTTAGTTGCTGAATTTTGGAAAACATATAGCCTTAAAAATGTTTTCCCCACTAGTCTTTATTAATAATGTGTCATATTTTGTGTGTGAAGATGACATAGGCATCCTTGGAGGAAGAAGACTTATGCAATTGGGCTCTCTACAATTGGGCTTAAGTATCCCGAGTCATAATCCTCTTTTTCAAGAACACAAGGTAGTCCTTGATATGGTGTTTGCCTAAGATTAGAAGTTCCCTCTGAAGTTTTTGAAAATCATGCCTATCACCCAAAACTTTGGCCTCATGATTCGTATGTTCTACCTAATTTAAATATTTGACCAAGAGTGATAAAGCCCAAATACATTAAGTCATACAGGAATATCTGTGATACATGCAGAAAATACAAGAATACAGAATATAACTAAAATGTACTTTGAGGCTTTATTAAAAATTATGTTGGTTGTATCTTGACAGCATATATGACAAAGGAGAATATATTTAATATATAAAGAGCTTTTACAAATTATAAAGAATATTTAAAATAATTCATTACAAAAAAATGAGCAAAAGTGAAGGTTGTTAGACAATTATAATAAGAAGGGTGAGTGGGAAATTATTGTTATATATTTAATACCTACAGGAGAATAGAGTTAGTCTATATTATAATCTAAAAACTGCCATCTAAATAATGAGATTGAGTTTTGGACCTGTGTGAATGTCTAATATTATTTTAATATTAATAGCCAATGTTGACTTATATGTGATAAAGAGTTATATATGTAAATATACACATATATATATCTATACATAAATGCATATTATAAAGTAAAAATATATCTTTTGTGTATGTCACAATCAAGACTTTTTAATTATATGTGATAAAAAAAAAGAGAGAGAGAGAGAGATAAGAATGATACTGCTTAGCTTTTTGTTTCTAGCTGAGTATGAGTTCTGCCTAAGTAATCTCTCTCTTTCAATTCCCAGGACTGGTATTTATTACCTCTCTCCTTCCTTCAACATTTTCTCAATCTTATGTTCACAAATACTTCTCTCTAAGATTGATAATGTTGATGCAGGTGTAAATTGGAACTATCTTCCTAGATGATAATCTGGCAGTATACATCACCAGTTGAATGTGTATAACCCTTGATTCAACATCTCTCTTAAGGAAATAATTGAGCATTATAGGATAACTGTACACATGTTTATTGCCGTGGTACTTAAAGTAGTGAGCAGTTGGCAACAATATAAGTGCCCATCAAAATGAATGAGTTAAGTAAATTGTGGTGAAATCCTTCAAATAAACATTTTATAAATATTAATACCATAAAGAGGATCTACATATATTGACTTAAAATTCCATATATTTTGGAAAATTAAAAAAGGGGGTTAGAGTAGATTATAGAGTGATTCCAATTATATGAGAGACAAACATATAATTTTGCAGGCATTAAATAAATACCTGAACTATATACTCCAAAATTCTTTTAATAATGATTTCCTTGACATGATGGGATTACATATGTTCTTTATAATCTATTTTATAATATCTGATGACTGAAAATCATGTTCTTAACTTATATTCAGAAAGTCACAGAATTGTTGCTTAAGACATAACTAGTCTTGGGGCACCTAGATGACTCGGTGGTTAGTCATATGCCTTCAGCTCATCAAGCTTCCTGCTCAGTGGAGAGCTTGCTTCTCCCTCTCCCTCTGCTCTCTCTGTCAAATAAATAAAATCTCCCTCTCCCTGCTTGTGCTCTCTCTGTCAAATAAATAAAATCTTAAAAACAAAACACAACCATTCTTAAACTCAAATTACTTAAAGTTTCCTTGAGTGAAAAACAAATTAAAACAATTAACTTTGTGGTGATATAAGAGATAAAGAGAAGAGCAGTTACGGAGATGAGGAGAAATGTAAGTGGGTAAGAATTTAAAGACCCAGATTGTAAGCCTTTCTTTTCCATCAGATGGTTTTCTATTTCTCTAAATTCTAACAAAATGAGAGGGTTGGATTTTATTATCTCCAAGTTCTGTTCCAAGTTTTGACTTCTGATGACTCCATGTATGGAAATTATGGATGTTCAACATCTGTATTGAAGTCTTTTATCTATAAGAGAAGTAGTGAAGATTCTTTGTAGGTGAGCATTGGTATCTTCCATAGCCATGAATTATAAGATACATCTCAGTCTTTCAAGTTTCCTTCTGAAATCATTAGAGGTTTAAATATTTCCTCTTTTCCTACATGAAGGCATGGGGAACAGCCTCAGCTGAGGTTAAGGAGAATTTGGAAACTATCCATAGGTGGCATGATAAGAATCTTCTGAGATGCTTTTTGAAGGAGTTAGTCCAGTAATGTGAAATATTGAAAGTCTTATGGTAAAAGCAAGGTGGTCAGCATGTGGTCTAGGTCAGCAAGATTCTAGCTGCTGATCTATTTTATCTTTTCCAACCAGACTATAAGGTCATTAAGGGAACAACAGTGCCATATGCAACATTGTATTGCTCACTCTCATCCTCCAGTACTGAGCACTTGTTTAGTGAATACTTACTGATGAGTAAATAAGTGAAAGATTGAATGTATATGTTAGTGGCTGATTCATTCTCCTGATGGTCAGATGCATACATCAAGAGATAAAGATGATGCTTTGCATTGGTGTATAACAAATATGTCTAATACTAGTTATGGCATTAACTGCCTGTATATTACAAATGAAGTCACTTTCTGCTCCTGAACTTCAGCTTCTTCACATGCAACATAGAGAAGTATGGCTACATAATTTCTAAGCTCTCTTTCAATTCTAAGATGGCAGGACTCTATCAATACATTTTACCTGACAGTTTTTCTGATATATTTTCTCTCATTCCTCACAACCAGTACATCAGCCATTTCTGTTTTGTAAACAGGACCTGAATATTTCCCTTTCCTGCTGCCATCCTGGTCTATACCATCATCATCTTTCACCTGAACTCCCGCAGTTCACGTAACTGGTTTCTCTGCGTTGTTACATTTGCTCCCACAGAGTCCATTCTTTACATACATTGCTCACAGAGTGACATGGTTTAGAAAACAACTTGGGTCATGTTATTCTCACGTTCAAAACCTTCCAAATCACTGACCATAACAATTTTAGTAAAATCTAAATCTTACCCTGGTTTATAATGTCCTATATGATCTCTAGCTCCTGTTTAATTCCCTCTTATATCATTCCCCTCCGTTGTTTATCATAGATCTTTCTGACAACGGGACATAGCAGACTAACTCCCACATTAGGTTTTTATAATTGATCTTCGCTCTGTCCTTCAAGTCACCTTTCTTAGAACTGTGCATTTCTCCTACCTTTGATTATTCAGAATAGAAAATAAATATTACCTAACAAAAGATTTTCTTGATCATCCTAGGGTTGTTTTTCCAAGACATTCTCATTCCTTCTGTATTCCATTAAACTGTTATATTACCTTCATGGTGTCATTTCCCTCTCCCTACAATCTAATTTATTATTTAGCTTCCTAATGTATGGTCTTTCTCCACTTTAACTCCCATATGTTTGCTAAGCACTGAGACATGTTCTCTTTTGTTCATTGCTCTATCCTTTTTGTGTACAGAACATTGATAACACATAGCAGATGCTCAAGAAATATTTGTTGCATGTTAACAGATAATTTTCCCTCCAAACATAACCAGTCTTAAATGAGAGTTTTTGCCTGGTGCAGTGATTCATATTAACCTCCCCATGGTATTTGTATAACACCATTATAAAATACTGTTGAGTGTGTTATTTGCCTCACAGGGATAGAGGATGTTATAAGGTTTAAATGAAGTAATATTTATGAAAGCTACTTTGTTAGAGAACAAAAAAGAAACAACCTTCTAACAATATTTATTATCATTATCCTGATTTCATAGGTGAGGAACCTAAAGCCCCAGTGGGTACACAGCCACCCAAGGTCATAGATACGAGCTCTTCTGTATTCTACAGAACACCATAGAGGCACTTTTACATAGCTTTTGGGTTTTTCTTTCTTTTTTTTCTTTCTTTTGGGCTGAACATCCCTCATGAAAAGGTCACAAAGATCACAAGGATGTCTCCTGAAAATTAGGAAGGGCAAAATAAAGCTACTCTTGATGAGAAATGGCATATAGGTCAGTAAAGACAGCCAAAAGGAATATAGGAATAATAAAAAATCAGGACAGAATTTGGCCTACTGGCCCAGATGATAAGGGAATAAACTACTTGTGATGTTTAATGTGAAGCTATAGAAAAGTTAATAGGTTTGTGAACAAATGTCCCAAACTCTCAGTTCAGGGTATTATTTCCCAATTCAAGAAACTTTTCTACCTTGAGGGTAGCAATTTTTATTCAGCTTTTGTGCAGAGCAATTCTCGCTATTTCATATTTTCTTTTTCTTTTCCTGTTTCCTTACTAAAAGTGTTCAGTATTACTTGGTGGAATTCTGCCCTATTGTTTGATATCATGACACTTTCTTCCAGGCAGTGCAGTGTGTTAGAAGAATTGTGCTAACCAGAACAGTGTGTGATACAAGGGAGTATACTAGTATATTAAATTATATTTTATACAATTCACAAACCAGCTATTTAAAAGAAATCATTTTCAGAGCTGTGGGATTTCATTTGTAGGATAAAATATGATATATGTTCATTAAAAACATGTGTTATCTTACTTGCTTTTATGTCATAAAACTAGTAAGTGAAGGAACTAGTCTTTCAGACTCTATTGTTTGAATGTTTAAATTATTCAGCATTTATAGGAGAGCAAAACTTAATTTTGCTTCTACCTCATCACCTCCCATATCTAATTGGATATACCAGTATATTATGAGGTTGTGCAGCTCTGATTTGCCATTATGTGGCAATGTAACAACACCTTTAATGGGATTTACTGCTGGTTATAATGAATCTCCATACTTTGCTTAATTTCTAAGGGAGTTATCCAGAACTGAACTTGCCACCAGATGGCCACTGAGCGAAGAAGGAGAACAGGTTCATATGCTTTGAATATTTGATTTTTTGCACATTGAGTCCAAGCTTCTAATTAAAGAGTCCTACTGGAGCTTCCTAAGGAATTTGCTCCCTGGATTCCAAATAGAAAGGTTTAAAGGAGTCTAGTTTCATTTTAAAAGCCCACATGCAAAAATAAGTGAAGTACCTTGAAATTGCCAGTGAAGCGGTCACCCTGAAATCTACAGAATAAAAGCATAAGCTTTCCAGGAGGAAAATCTGTTTTCAAATAAGGAAATGGATATTATAGCTTCTTAAATGCCATTCATTCAGAGGAGGAAAATCAACAGGGATAAAAGACCTTGAAGAAGACTCTTTTCATGTCTATTTAAATGAAAATTTTATTCAATTTGTGACTATTAAATAGCTTACAATTTATAGTGGTATTTCGTGTATCCACATATCTAAAGATAATTTTTTATATAATTTATCATGGTTCATACTGAGTTAGCTCTGAAATTATAAATACTTTCTAATAGTTTTGCCTAAAATATGAATAAACATACTCATTCTTAAACATTCAGATATTATATTAAAATAACTATTAAAATAATAACTGTATTATAATCCAAAAATCTAGAATATAAGTGTTCAATCTTGATTTTTTTTTTTTTAGATTTTATTTACTTATTTGACAGAGAGAGAGAGAGTACAAGCAGGGGGAGTGTCAGGGAGAGGGAGAAGCAGGTTCCTGCTGAGCAGAAGAGAGCCCCATGTGGGATGCAATCCCAGGAGCCTGGGATCATGACCAGAGCTAAAGGCAGATGTTTACCTGACTGAGCCACCCAGGCACCTCTCACCCTTGATTTTGACTCCAATTATATAGGAGCTACAAGTATAAGATTTTAACATGTTTAGATTGTAGATTATTTTTAAAAAAATGATTCACCTCTTGAATCCTTAAGTAAAGATTGGCACATTCAATAGATTTGTATTGGCACATTCAAAGTTCTGGTCACCTGGTTCCAGCCTCCATTAAACCTATAGTCTACTGGAGGAAAAATTAAGTAACCTGAGAGTTTAAATGTAGTCTAACAAGTGCTATAGTGAGGTCAGTGCAGCACATTATAATTACATATTGCAGGATCCTCTTACATGAAATTGAGGGGTCAGAGAGAGTTTCCAGGCAAAGTGATATAGAAGATGATACCTGATGTATTAGTAGAAGTCAGCTAAGCAAAGGGATGGAGAAGAATTCTTTAATCACAGTGAGCATCATATGTGAAAAGTCTGAAGGCAAAAGAGGATTGCTGTTCTTTGAAAAAGTAAGAGAAATCCAATGTAACTAGAAGTTAGAATTCTTGAGCAAATGAAATAGGAACTGGGTATTCTAAGTAAGGATGAAGTGATAAGCTGATACTGCATCATGGAAGTCCATTTTCACTATATTTAACAATTTGACCTTCCTTCTAAGAGCAGTGGGATTCTTAGTAAGATTTTCTTAAATAAAGTGAACTGTTCAGATTAACACTGTAGAAACATTTCGGTGTAAAGAAAAGATGATGGGCAGACGAGAGCAGAGAAACTACATGCTGAAGGTCTTATTTAGAGTCTGGTTTAGGGTTCCTGACAAGAGATGCTGTGCCTCAATTAGAATACCACTAATGAACAATGCAGAGAAGTAGCTGGTATCATCAGATTTTTTAGAAGATTAAATTGAGAGTTGTTTGTAAGTAGAGGAGGATGAGGATGAGGGGGCAGGGAACCTAACTTAGATTTCTGGAATCTACAATAGTGGTAAGTGGTTCTACTTCCAAAGATAGAAAACTCAGGATAAGCTTACAAGGGAAGGCCATGAGATCATTTATGGGCATAGCAAGGTTTTTTTAAATAAGTTTTAATTTTTTATTAACATATAATGTATTATTAGCCCCAGGGGTACAGGTCTGTGAATCATCAGGCGTACACACTTCATAGCACATGCCCTCCCCATTGTCCATAACCCAGCCACCCTCTCCCTATGCCCCTCGCCCTGGAAACCCTCACTTTGTTTTGTGGGATTAAGAATCTCTTATGGTTTATCTCCCTCCCAATCCCATCTTGTTTCATTTTTTTCCTTCCCTACCTGCTAACCACCCCCCCCCACGTGCCTCTCAAATTCCTTATATCAGGGAGATCGTAGGACATAGAAAGTTTTATGTTTCTGTAGGATTCCAAATGAGATGGCCAGCAGAAATTTGGATCTAAGGAATTTGAAGCTCAGGAATGAGATCTGAACAAGAGGTACAAATTTTAGACTTTTCAGCAAGTAGATGGTAATTGAACATATGGGAGTGGATGATATTACTCAGAGAAGATGTTTAAAAGGGTGATTCTCCCTCAAACTTTGGGTTCAGATGAATTACCTAGAAGACCTGATAAAATTCAGAGTACCAACTCCAGAGTGTCTTATTGAGTAGGTGTAGGATGTAGTTGATACATATCTGTTTTTTGACAAATAGAGTCCCATCACATGATTTTGATCAGATGATCATCTGATCCCACTCTGAAATAAAAGAAGAGGGCCTTGCAAATTAGCTTTAGTAGGATCAGCACATAAGGGACAGGCAGAGCAATGGGAATCCAGAAGGAAGACTGTGAAGAAGTAACCAGAGGCATTGAAGAGAAACCCAGGAGAATCAAATGACACAAATTCTATGGGACGAGAAAAGATACAAGAGAAGAAATGGTCAACAGGGTCAAAAGTGTTGAGACATAAAGTAAAGATGAAGGCTGAAATACATGTATTAGATGTTAACAAAAAGGAGGTCATAACAAAGTTGGCAAGAACAGCTTCAGTAGAATAATGTGGGCTGAAGCCAGATTGCAGTGGGCTGAGGGTTGAATATGAGATGAGGATTCAGAGACATGAAGCAGAGACAAAGTCTTTCTTTCTTTCTTTCTTTTTTTTTTTTTTTTGAGACAAAGTCTTTTAAAAGAAGTTAGTCTCAGAAAAGGGAAGGAGTTTGATGTAGCTGAGCATGGGGAGGAGGTTGAATGTTTTAGGAAGGAAACAACTTGAGTCAAAGTCTTACATCATACCTGACATGCTCCATTCCTAATTTCTTGGCATTTTTTTTAAAACAAATTCATTGAAGTATAACTTAATATTTTATAAAATTCATTGATTTCATGTATACATTTCATTGGCTTTAATAAAATTACAAGTTGTGTAACCCTTGCCATAATCCAGTATTTAATAATTCCATTACCCCAGTGATATCCTTAATGCCCATTAAATCCCCAGTCCCACACCCAGCTCCAGGCAAACACTCATGTACTTCCTATTTCTGTGGGTTTACCTACTCTAGACATTCTGTATAAATTGTACAATATGTGGTCTTTTATGTCTGACTTCTTTGACGTAGTATGTCAATGATGAGGTTCACCTATGTTGTAGCATGCAATTAGTATTTCATTCCTTTTTATTGTTGAATTGTATTCCATTTATGGATATACCACCTATTATATATCCATTTCTAAATTGATGAACATCTGATTGTTTCTACTTTTTTTTTTTTTAGATTTTTATTCATGTATTTGACAGACAGAGATCACAAGTAGGCAGAGAGGCAGGCAGAGAGAGAAGGGGGGAAGCAGGCTCTCTGCCGAGCAGAGAGCCGGATGAATGCGGAGCTTGATCCTAGGACCCTGAGATCATGATCTGAGCTGAAGGCAGAGGCTTTAACCCACTGAGCCACCCAGGTGCCCCTGTTTCTACCTTTTGACCATCATTCATAAATGGTGCTACTATAAACATTCACTTACAAATCTTTTTTGTAAACATACATTTCTTTCATTTCTCTGGGCTACTTCTCTAAGAGTAGGATTCTTAGATTGTATATTAAGTTTATGTTGAACTTTCTATGAAACTGTCAAACACTTTCCTCAAGTGGCTGCACCACTTTTTTTTTTTTTTTTTTAAAAAGAGTTCATTTATTTATTTGATAGAGATCACAAGTAGGAGAGACACAGAGAGTGAGAGGGAAGCAGGCTCCCCGCCCAAGCAGAAAGCCCAATGTAGGGCTCGATCCCAGGATCCTGAGACCATGACCCGAGCCGAAGGCACAGGCTTTAACCCACTGAGCCACCTAGGTGCCCCTACTTTTTATGCCCACATTCCCGCCCCAGTCCTATAAAAGCTGATATTTGATTTACATTTGTAACTGGATTCATTTATTTGGACTAGAAGGAAAAAGAGCTGTGCACCTTTCGGATAGTGGGAAGCAAAATAAGCTACTGCTTCATGTTTTATACATGGTACTAATACTTAAAATTTTTGAAATGTACCTAAGTATCAGAGGTGGTCTAGATTACAAGGGGCCAGTCATGGAAATGACTTTTCTATCCCTTCCATCACATAGTCTGTTATTCCACCTTTGTCCTTTCTTGCAAATACATGACAGTGGACAGCGGGTTTAACTACACCCAGACAAAGGTAGGTGATACATTCTGGGATCTAGTGGGGCAGGAGGATGGAAGTCCCTACATCTTGCTGTCTACTTGAGATAACCAGTATCTTCTATCACAGCTTAAGCATCACCAGCGGGGGACTTTGGGGGTGATACTAAGCTTCATTTAAGCTTGAGGTTCTCATCTTTACAATGAGGATTATAATAATACCTACCTTATAGGGATGTTGTAATGGATTAAATGAGATTTTATATGTAAAGGACCTAACACAGTTCAGCCCAGAGTTGGCATTCAAAAAATGCAAGTGTTTGCATTTTATAATGAAGAAAAGTGATCAAGAAGTGTTGTCAAATACTACGATGCAGTTATATTTATGAAATTTGTTTTATATGATTCTCATTTGCACATATCTTATGTTAATATTCCCTCTTTCAAATGGAAACCTTCTTAAATTTAGAATTAGTTTATTTTTATTTGATACAGATAAAAGTCACAATAGTAACAACCATAATGCCCTTCATTATCTTAGAGTAACTATATAAGAAGACATTTACCTTCCTTAGGTAAAATTTAGTGCTGAAACAGTTTTATGAGGTAGGCAAAGATTCCAGATGGTCCGTGTTGGAGAAAAGATTTTCAGCTATATCTTTCTCACCACGACTCCACATCTCAACTACTTGCTGTGCTAGCCCTGCCAGTGGGAATGACTGTATCTGTTACAGGCGGTTGATATTGAGAAGTACAAAGACTAGAAAAGCTTATGAGATATAGCTCAGGCTCATCTCATGCATGTTTGTTGCTCTGACAAAGGGTCAAGATCAGGAATCACCTATATCTGATGATTACAATCAACTGTTCAGCAATGCAAGCTAACTCCTTTCTCCTTCCTACATCACTTCAACACTATCGACTCTGTTTTTCACTTTAATAGCTGAATTTTGCCCTGAAATTGCCAAAGTTAACTTTTGACATTTTTGACTTTAGACTTTTTGTCTATATAGATTGAATGCTTACTCTTTTTATCTCTTAAAAATGCTGCAGATTATGTTTGTTTTGGATTTATTCTCTGATGGCAATTATTAAGTTGCTCATTCAAGAGCATGCCTCTCATATGGAAATCAGGTATTGGGAGAGAACTATTAAGAAAACACTTGGATAGCCTACCACAGTGTTAAATACACAGTTCCTGTGTGGAAAATATGAAAGCATCTTCTCGGCCAGATGTGGTCGGCAGCATTTGCGGCACATCATATATCTTGGGAGGTGTAGATTCTCTTCAGTATTCAGTTATTTTGTGAGGGAAATGTGTAAATTAGAGTCACAGCCATCATATCAACATATATGTTAGTCAACAAAATAGATGGCATAGATGCAGATGGTGTCGTGAGTTGTTTTCAATGTGGGTCCACATTTGAAAATAATTTTTACTGTTTCCTTCAGTGTCATCACTTTTAATGTCATCTATTCCACCTAATTTTTAAACTGTAAATATAATCCAGTATTTGAAGAGAAAATCAAAGTGACCCTTAATGACAGCAACTAAAACTAATTTGATATGCCAGCAAAATTAGTCTTTAAATTTATATGTATCTAAATGCATATAATAGGACCACAAATACACCCATAATTTAGGCTAGAATTCTTCAATTAATCAATATGAGAAAAAGTTTGTTTCTCTCCTGTAATTTTTAAAAAATCTGTGGATGCAACTTTAAATATCAGGGCATTCCTTACAAAAATTTTCGGGTTTGATAAAGATTTAGAAATCCTTTCTTGTAATGTAGGACTATGGGCAAGTGATACAAACTTACACTCTCCTGTTTGTCCAAGTATCAATTCACATTTAATCTACTAAAATATTTTAATCCATCTTTCCCCATAGAAAATCGAGCCTAAATTTAAAGAGCTCTTTCTTTTTTTAATGCAATTTAAGCCAAAGTTATAATTAATTTAAAGATAATTTGGGGACTAATTTTAAAGTATGTTGATGGCATGGCAAACATTTATTTAATTTTCTGTGCTGCTATAGAAATGATAATACCCAAGAAATATTAAATATTGTGGCACTTGCTATGGTTTATATATATTAACTCATTTAATTCTCAGGACAAGCCCTAAAGTAGATGCTAAATGCTATTATTAGTTTAACAACAGCCTGAAACTTAGAGAAGTATGCACATTGCCCAATGTCAGAAAGCTTGTAAGGAATTGAACTGAGAAGATCTTTTCCCTGAAACCCTTGTTCTTAACCACTCACTTTCTACTTTGTCTCACTGTGGCATTTATATTCTAAGCTATTTTCAAAGGTATATTTAAATTTTTAAATATTTTAAATGTACTTAAAATCATATGACTATATAAATATGTATATTTGTATAAATAACTATTTTTTTCCTCATACTAAACAAAGTGCTCCAAATACTCTGCTCCCATGTCTCCTTTTAGGTCACCGAGTGTCCTCTCTTTAGGAATCACCCATCAAAGGGGTCAGGGTTGTATTTTCCTTTTTTCCCTTATTGTAAATGAATTATGTATACACCCTGAAGTAATTAGCAAAGGCGCTGTTGTTCAGCTGAATTTTAAACTAATTAATCTGACCTAATTCCTGTCAAAAATAATTAGGATGAAATATGTCCTCCCTAAGCAAGTCTTTTAAGCTAAGTTGCTAAAGCATGGTATCTCCTGTGTATTCACTACGCTAAAATTGAGAGGGCTACTTATTCAGTGGTTTTAGAGGAAATGCTAAAATGCTACTCATGAAATGCCTTCTGAGCATCACCTCCTCAGTTTCTGTATCTAAATAAAATACAAGAAGCTGGACTAACAATGGGGATGGTGCCATGTGCGATATCAATGACCCCATAACATATTGTGGTTTGCAATTAAAACTTAAAAACTAGTTCCTCCTTTCCAAAAGGCTCTTGGTTGAAGATTTTTGCCCCATTTCTCAGTCCATTCTACTTTCCTAATCTAAAAGCTATTCAGTTGTCTTCTAACTCTCCCACTCCTTACCTGTCCATTTTTATTTTTTTTATTTTTAACATCTTAAGTATTGTAATGAAATGAGGAAATGTCTCATGTAGGAGATAAGTCCTGAGCTGTATATAGGAAGAGAATTTAGGAAAAGTATATAAGCAAGCTTTACTGACAGATGCAGTTTGACAACAATTTGAGATGATCTCTGGTAACAATGACTGCAGTTTGAATATGATGATGGTGTTTCTATCACTGGTTGCCTGAAGACTTAACCACTGTCCTGTCACTCTATAGCAGCTTCTTCTGTGAGCCCTCTAACCTTGCTCTCTGATACATTAAGGATCTCTTAGGAGAAGAGAGCATTGTTGAACATAAATATCTTATCACCAAGCAGTTCAGAGTTAATAACTTCCTTATTAAACCCATGAACTCTTCATGTTTTGTAGTCTTCCCTCCCCAACCTCCTTCCAAGTTAGTTTCTAGGCAACCAGTATGCACTGAATTACATTAAGCTCTTTATTTCAAGGCTGCAGTTGAGGATTTTGCTGCATATTTGTTGCCTCATTTATGGAGACTGCAGAATAAAATTCATTAATTCTGTTTAATCTTCAGTACTTCAGTGATTTGGTTCTAAACCACACTACCTGTACCTGTTTTTCATGTTTAAATCACCCCTGTGCTATTTTATATGTTGGTTATTCGAGAGATTTTGTAAGCTCTAATTTGACATCACACAAGCAAAAGTCCCACAATTTCCAGTTCTTGATGATCATTCAGCATTTTGGGGTCACTTCTTAGGAATTTAAAATTTTCAAAATCCTCTGTCTTGAATAGCTAACATGTCTACAGCTGACTTTTAATAACAAAGAACATACAGTTTAGAAATAGCCTGGGGATGCCTGGGTGGCTCAGTTGGTTAAGCAGCTGCCTTCGGCTCAGGTCATGATCCCAGCGTCCTGGGATCGAGTCCCATATCGGGCTCCTTGCTCCGTAGGGAGCCTGCTTCTCCGTCTGACTCTGCCTTCCACTCTGTCTGCCTGTGCTCGCTCTCGCTCGCTCTCTCTGACAAATAAATAAAATCTTAAAAAAAAAAAAGAAATAGTCTGAAAGTGTATTAAGCATTTACAAAAGAAAGAGTATTGTTTGTTTTAACAAATTAAGATTTTGATGTGGAACAGAGGTTCTTGGAAATATCCTTTGTTGGTGTGAATCAAAGAATCAAGGTTATACTTCCAAATTTCACCCAGCACTGTGTGAGCAGAACTGTTCTGTTTTGAATGTGAATGTTTTGAGATATTCTCTCAAAAACTCTAAGCAAGGGTCTGTGTGTGTGTGCGCACGCATGTGTATACATACATTTACATCCTCACAATTGAGTGAAAACATAAATGTTTGTTCAGTCTAGTTTCTTAAAATACAAAGTAATCACCTGCATTGGTCACACTAAAGGATGTCTTGAAGAGAAGGGAAGTCACAACTTCTCAAACTCTGATCCAATCCCTTTCCCTTTACCTGCTTAGAGTCTAGCTAGTGGAATATAAGGCTGGTTGAAAAAAATGAAGAGTCTTATAGCAGGCTCTGCCAGCTGTCCACTCCAAGTTCATGAGGGACAAACCTTCCAGAGGATCTTTTTGCCATGATGGAACTTTCCAGACAAGGTCTACATTGCCTAGTCCCCTTTGCATATACAGGGTGCCATGTTATAGGGTTTTCCTCAGAAAATGTGGGCAGAAGTGATATATGCCATTCTCCAGCTAGTCTCCTTGCAATCCTTCTATATGATCTTCTGTGTGTCTCTCTTATCCCCCTCTGCCAATTGGATGTTAGTAAGTACTCAACCTGAGGCAGACCCTCTGTCATCAGTGACCACATTGTGGACACCACCTCTCTAGACCTTGCTTGTAAAACTGTTATTCATCACTGAGAATCTGGGTGTATCTGTTCCAACAGCTTAATATTACTTTAACTTATAAAAGCCCTGAGAGAGTATGACTTCAGTCAGCAAAATCACAAACATTCTTCATTGCCTGCTATGTGCCATATACCACAGATGGCGAGAATCCAACAATAGCCATGTTGAGAATGACCTCTAACCCCATTCAGTTGTTACTAGCAGACTATTCAAACAATTGCATTAAATCCATTAATTATATGCATGTAAAGAAATGCAAAATAGAAATTGAGTGGCTTTAGAGCACATAATGTAGGTAGGTCTAACCTACGTAGTGTTGACAATATTTTTATTTATTTATTTTTTATTATTTCCAAATACTCCGGACAAATCCACATCTGGATTTCATGTTATATTCAGGGAACTGAGCCCAGAAAAAACTAATAGACTAATTAGGTTAAACAGTTTCTTTAAATCGTTTTTTTCCTTTCCTCTGAGCTTTAAGGGTACTTAGAAAACATTTCACCTACTCCTTCCTTTCACAAATGAGGAGAAATGTCTTTTCCAAACTAATAATACCATCTGCTTTAATAAATGGTATATTTATTGTGTGCCAGAAACTATGTTATTTGTTTTTAACAAATTTTTTATTGTGAATTATTGTATCCATATAGGTGAGTCTGCCATAAAAGTGATATAGGTCAGTAATTTACCATAAAAAGAGCACTCAGGTAATGCCACTCAGACCTTATATGGGTAATTACCTCCTCCCCAAAATTGTTGAACAGCCCTCCCTGATGAGGGAGAAGAAGGCAAGCTGAGGGCAAAGTACAAGCTGACACCCCACAACCCATCCCCCTGCCGCCATGTGGGATATGTGTGACGTTCCTTAGGCACTTCTGGCTGCCCTAAAGCTAAGGGAAGGGAAAAACAAATGGTTAATTAATAGAGATCACAGTCCTGCCAGAGAAGTCTCCATCAGTTTACCAATATCTTAGTGATTTACAAGGAAAAAGCATTCTTATCAATAGCCTAACTTTCAGAGACCCATAACTCAATTTCTTAGAGCCCTAACATCTCCTTCCCCTATGTAAGTAATGTGGAAAACAGAGGCATAAGGAAATGTAAACAAAGTTTCTTCAAGACCTGTAGGCTATTGACAAGGACTTACAATAGGAAGAGTATAACATTCCTCCAAAAAGCTCCCAACTATCTTAATGCTTTACTAGAGGAAAAACAAACTGGGCTTGACAATAGCAAGGCCTCCAGTATCCTGAGTCTTCTTGAGCTGATGAAAGTCCTTTTAGACACCTCTCTGTCCTTACATCCCCCAGCTCCCAGGTATATAATCAGCCACCCCTCATAACCCCAGTGCAACAGCTCTTTCTGCCCATGGTTTCCATCCCTGTGCTTTAATAAAATTACCTTTTTGCACCAAAGACATCTCAAGAATTCTTACTTGGCCGTGGACTCCAGACCTCACCAACATTTGAAAACTACATTAACCCCAATTCCAACTCCTTTCCTTTTCATCTCCTTACTGCCTTTCCTCATAGGGTCATGACTATTAACTTTGCTTTTCTTTATATAGTTGGAGCACATTCACATGCATCCAGAAATGCTGTTTTTTTTTTTCATCTGTTTTTAAGTTCAAACCTGAATCATAATAGTACATATGCTGTTATGTCTGGTTCCTTTCATGCAACTCTCCATTTGTGATATTCATTCATGTTCTTGTTTGTAGCATTATTTGGGGTCATTTTCATTGTATTGTATAAATATGCCACAATTTATTCTACTGTATAAACATCCTAAAATGTATCCATTTTAGAAAGAATAGCATTTGGTTGTTTGTTGTGAATAACTCAGCAGTCTTTTACCTGTTTCTTGGCCCACATGTGCATTTATTTCCATCTCCTAATTCTCAGACTTGGGTGTTGTTATATCAGGCAGGCATAATTCTGCAGAATTATGAAAAGAGGTGGGAAGGCAGGGCTGAGGTAATGTAATAGAGCCAGATATACTGAGTTAGTTACCTAATGGCAGTCTCACAGATTTTTTAGATCAATGTTGAGTGGATTAAGCTGAGTTCTACCGTGTATCATTGAAACAAATGAAAAGAGAAAATAGATGATCATTGTCTTTTTTGAAATGTTGTAACTCATTCTGTGGTAACATGGGTGGGATGCAATGCCTTCTTGCTCTCGTTTGGTTTTTAACATTTTTGTTATTTTATTTCCATACTTTTATCAAGCCAAGCCCTTCCTCCCCGCCCCCCACCCCACCCCATCCCCACATGGCATATGCTTTTCCATTGGCCTGGAATGTTCTTATTGTAAAACCATCTATGATTACCTTTTTCTCTTATCATGATCATTTCAACTCAACTCAGAAGTCTTCTCTGATAATCTTCCTTGCCTCCTTTCACTCTCAATTACACTACCCTTTATAATTGCTGTTATCCTGTTTATAGCATCTTTTTTCTTTTTTCTTTCTCTTCCTTTTCTTTCCTTGCCTTCCTTCCCCTTTCTTTTTCTGCCCTCCCTCCCACACCCTTCTTTGCTCCCTTCATCTTCCTTCCTTCCTTCCCCCCTTCCTTCTTCCCTCTTTTCCCTGCCTTCCCAAAATGTAATCATAAGGCATCTCTTTTCCTTAGCAAACTAGCCCAAGTGTCCTCAACAATACCTGATTCACAATAGGTGTTCAAGAAATGTCTAATAAATAAATGGAAGAAAGGGAGGAAGGAAAAGGGAGGGTGGCCAAGTAGTAAAGAGACCATCCACATTTATAAAAAATCTGTAGTTCTGTATGTCAGGTATAAATGAGAGATTTGTAGATTCAGATCTTATTAGGAGGCTATACACAATCCAAAATGTACCAGATAATTAAAGATTAGAAAGAAGCAGGAAACCCAATGTTTCCACACAATGAGGCAGACTAAACGCAACAAAGAAACTAAAGACACAGGACTGTGTGTGACCATCATTCCAATTTTCTTTGTATATCTCTGTGCCAAGCTGTATATATATGAATTCCTAATGGTCTGACTAATGTTCATCTCAAAGAAAGAATCTGAGTCAAAAGTGACCTCAGGGTTACTAGCCATGGAAACAGAAGAGAGAGAGAGTGTGTCATTAGATGCGATAGTCAAGAACAGAGAAGGACCAAAAGGAAAAAAAAAAAAAGAAAAAGAAAAAGAAAGAAAGAAAAACAAAAGAAAAAAAAGAAAGAAAGAAACCCTGTGAGCAAGGGTTTGGTAGTCTCTCACATTCATTTGGAATAACCTGACTGATATCCAAAGTTTAATATGAGTGAGGCTATTGGGTAAGCCTGGGAGAAAGAGTCTTAGAAGGCTTCACAAAATTGTTTGTCTACAGCATTGTGATAAGGCACAAAGTGTCAATATTTACAAAGGTCCATGAGGAATGGCCCAAGATATCACAGAACAATGACGCTCATAACAGAGGTATAAGTTCCAGGAATTTACCAAACTGTTGGCAATAAAATAAATGTATATTTGAGACCATAAAGAAAAGAGAGTCACTTTCTACTAGAGGTAGACTCAGTAAGAAAGTAATATAATACTTGTGCTTTTGGAGAGGGAAATTGTTTAAGTATCTATAGTGTCAAACTGCATATATTAACCCTTTAATCAAAAAGTATTTCTACTCATTTAGGCTGCCCCCTCCCAAGGTGGCGACTTTAATTTTATCATGTTAGTGAGAAAAGAAATGACATTGGGCACTTGAGTGCACTTAATGCAACATGATAGACAACTTGACAAGAATATGAAGTAAGAGAAAGAGGGTATGGACTGTGCCCTATAGATAACAAATTTTTTTTCTAAAGTCATTGCTGAGGAAACAGTAGAATGTAACAGCCCAGGAAGCCCATGTAATTTTACATGAGAGAGTAGTCAATAGATTGCAGACGGGGAAAAATTTGAGCATTTCTCAGAAAAGAAAAAAAAAAAAAGACTTTGACAGGACGACTGTGACATCTAAATGGAGCAGAGAATCTGGCACATAGATTCACATCTCTCATTTGTGAGAGCTCAATGGGGGAGATTTATATTGAGTAATTTTGCTTGGCAATGAACTTAATACAACTCTCCTCTTCCCCAATTTTTTTAAAAAAAGTGCAAAATTAGACTAAGTAGCAGAGCTGGATCTTCTCCCTCCTAAAGCTGACTCAGCATTCCATAGACTTTATATATCAGATTTCAAGAACTAGAATATAAAAAAGTGGAGTTCATTTTCCTACCTTGCAAGAGTAGCTTTGGCTTCCCATTTCTCCTACTTGTGGTTTGCATGGTGAGGAGGTCCTAGGGGTGTTGTTCCTGAAGACCAGAGACCTAAAAGAGTGCTAATGTCATCCCAACTCTGACCTCTTTCTGCTCTGATTCTAAACTGCCAAGCCCTGTGGGCACTGAGTATTTTTCTATTTCCCCACCAATCTCAAAGAACAAAAGTATGCCTCTTTCACCTGGTTGTCTCTTAAGGATCCAGAGTGTATGATCTATTTCACTAAAGTAGTACAGGAAATCCCCAATGCTAAGAAAAGAAGGCAGTCTCAGTACAACCCTATGAAATTTTATTATTTTCTAGTCTGAGGATAGGATAAATTGAATGAAAATTCTCAGTTCCAGCTTTACTTAGAGGTGGTTCAGCTCAAAGAATTGTACAATTTCCGAGCTGAAAAAGATGTTCCTGACCATGTACATAAACTGCTTATCTTCTCATTGAGGGTATTACAGACTGGGGAGGAGAAATGACTTATATAATTCATCCTATCATGCATTTAGGTAACAATTATTTACTGGGCACTGAACACACATGTTCCAGGCACTTCATTGGCAGTTATACAGATAAAATGGTGAGTAAGACTTGATTTTTGCCCTCAGGAACTAGCAATAAATTGGGCATTTAACATGAGTAAACTGAATGGTAGCCATCACACTGCTCACCACAACACAAAAGAGGGCACTATATGCAGTCTTTACGAGTGTATGCTGTTGATTGAGGTTATCTGAGCTCACATATAACACCATAGTTGACATGTTGCATGACTTTGGGCACTTGAGTTCACTTAATTATGCTTTAATTTCCTTTTCCATGAAATGTTGATGTCTTTATCCTATAGGAATACTTGAGGATTAAATAAGAAAATGTATGTTTGTGTATATATGTGTGTATATATGTAATGCACAATAAAATATTTAATAATTAGTACTGATCAATAAACATAATAGTATTAGTCATTGTAGTAGCATAGTAGTATCATTATTGTTATTATATTCTAGACCTAGAAGTTAAAAAGAACACTTTGTAGCAGTAGAATTTATAGGTCATGACTATAGTAAGGCTTAGGAAGAGTGTTCTGTCAAAAGGTATTAAATTATTTTCTGGGGTTCTGCTTCTGGTTTTCCGGACTTTATTTCTAACTTTGTGAGACTTTTCGAATGCCACATTTCAGCCAGGACCATACGTACACTACACACATAACTTTAGGGGTGCCTCTAATTCTCATGATGATTCTAGATTAGTATCACATGTGTTCCAGTAAATAACAGTGAAATTCATGAGGAAGGAGTAACTATTTCTAATTCACATGAAGTTGTTGTTTGAATTAGAATTGTGGCCTCCTGGCGTATAAGTTCTTATCCACTAACCCAAACATGATAAAATATATGAAAACGTTGTGCATACAACAATATGTAATATAAATGTAAGTTGGTAACACTTTCTGTTCTCCAGTGTAGGTAGGCTGTAAGTGCTCCGAAGTCTGGGATGTACCCATTGTCTATCTCTGAGTAACGGTGTGCTCCAAAACATAGTCACTAAAACAAAAATAATTATTTAATCTATGATTTGGTCGGGGTCAGCCAGGATGACTGCTCTGCTCCATGTAGCTTCAGTTGGGGGTAGTTTGACTTGAGGCTGGGAATCCATTTTCAAGATGGCTCACTTACATAACTAGAAAGTTTGTGACAGCTGTCGTAGTAAACGCAACCCAAACTGGAGCCCTATTTCAGGCTGGCTGCTTATTAGGGCTCCCGCACAGTATGGCTGCCTCAAGATGGTAACACTGCTTACCTAGTAGCTTAGAGCTTCTAAGTGAGTGTCACAAAAAATCCAGGCAGGGAAAAGGAAGGAAGGAAGGAAGGAAGGAAGGAAGGAAGGAAGGAAGGAAGGAAGGAAAGAAAGAAAGAAAGAAAGAAAGAAAGAAAAGTCCAGTCTGAAACTGTGGTTTTTTGGTCTAACTTGAGTAGTCAAATAATTAGTTCTGGCACAGTTCCAAGTCCATGCAGATTCAGGGGAAAGAATATAGACCATCATTTCACTGTAGGAGAAGTATCAAAATTACATAATGAGAAGAGCATGTGAGCATGACCACACCAAAAAATGCAGTCTGCCAAAAAATGCTATATCTACTTTGCCAGCACAGTGTCTGACAGAGTATTGGTACTTTACTAAATATTTGCTTATTGAATGAATAAATTCAGTGAATGAAAATAAAGAAACCTATATTATTATCCCAGTTCCTGCTTTTTTCTAACTGACACAGATTTGGGCTTGAAATTTACTTTTTAATCTGGGCATATACTTTTATATGTCTTCAGTTGATATTGGAGTCAAGCTCCTTTGGGGAATAAGGAAATGATTACAAAGAAAGATTGGGAGTGTCTTTGAAGAACACTAATTTGAATAAATTAGGTGAAATTTGATTGTAAAGATTTATCAAGTTATCAAAGACTATTATGAGAGAGGAACATAATTTTGAAGGAGGAAAATAATTGATGGTGAACCAATGTGGTTGCAATGAAGGACACAATTCGATGACAAGCGATTGGGCAGCTTTTGGGAGAACATCAGCCAAAAGAAGTATCAGCAGAACTATGTTTAATTAATGAACAGCGGCAGAAGAGGGTGCTCTAAAAAAGATTAGAGATAGCAATTGAGGCTGTGCCTCCTGGGAAATATTGGATGACTGAAGTACTTCTGTGTGTGATGTGATTAAAATAATCAAGGAGAATGTTGAACATCAAATCATGAATTTAAAAGATTTAGTGTTCCTATCTGAAGCTGTAAGAAACATCAAACGGTAATTTCTGATTAATCTTGGAATACAGGGAAGGCCACCAACACAATGGCTGTTTTCAGAAGTTATAGTGGAAATGTCTTTTCCTTTGCCCATAACAACCTGGTTTATTATTTGTCCTTCAGGATTTTAGTCCTGTGCCCTTATTATGAAATATATTCAGAGCTGAAAATTGCAACTTGAACTGTCACCTAGGAGAAGTTGTAGATTATAGATTTCTCCTCTGTACATCTATAATTATTTCTATTTTTAATGAAAACAAAGAAAATAAAGTTTGCCCAATCGTATTAGTAAGTGGAAACACTTCAAACTTCAGGGAAAAAAAAAAAAAGCTGATACTGACCATGTCAGTCTTTACTGTTTTGCCATCAAGTGTTTCCTGAATTCCTCCAGAATGGTTTTTTTCCCAACTTTGACTGAAGTTAAGGGGCAAGGAATTTGCTTTTTTTATTCCCCTTTTGTCATTCTTTTCTAAACCTTTCTTATATTAGAATAACTCAGAGGGATTTGGCTATTAGGTTTCTGAGTATCATGAGTTAATATAAGAGTAGTATCACTCCTATCTCTTTTTACTGAAGCAGTCTGCTTGCTGTAATGGTGGGAATGACTGATAATCATGTTTTTTTTTTAACCAGTATTTCACTTTACTTCAGTAAATACCTGTGTAACTGAATGTGTTTGATGTAAAAGGTACTTTCAGTATGTGATAAAATTTACATTTATTTACATATTAATGGATAGGAGTTGGACATTGTAATGTTATCAGTGGCTTTAAAAAATACTTAGAATATTCTTGTTTAGCTTCATATTGGTGAATATGATTTAGATGTCATAATTTTATCACTGGTCTTAAAAATTACTTAGAAATTACTCTTGATTTAGCTTCAAATTTGCTATGAGAAATTTAAAATATAGTATGTTCTTAATTCAAGGGCTGGGTAGTCAAAGACATTACACTGTAAATCATGCTTTAATTGACATCTCTGGCTAGGTAGAAAGTTAATTTATGTTTTGTTGTATATAAATAAATTAGAAATTTAAAGCAAATATATACATTTTCTTTGGTATAATTCAAACTGAAATTAAGGTATCCCAAGCAGGCTGGTCATGAGCCCAGTGATGGAGATTCCAGATATGGTAAACCCTTAAAACAGATAAAAAGCATTGCATACAAACACACTGGCTCTATCTTCAAAATGACACCAAACTTCATCACATAGTTTGTAAAGGTAATCATATAGGAGGGAGAAAAATATTCAGATGGGACTATGGCTACACAATGAGACACTGGCCTACCAACCTAAAGTAGTTTATAGTAGTTACTCTCACTGTCTCCTCACCACACGCACCTTTGATTAAAGTCCTAATCATCACCTATAATTACATTTTTATTTGTGCATTAATATGCTTTAACATCTGTCCCCCTCACTAGTCTGGGAGCTTCTTATGGAAGACTATGGATAAGTAGCATTTCCCTCTGAATCCCTTGTGTTTTGTATAGGATATTGCATATTGTAGGCACTTCCATTAGCTTTTATTATAAGATCATTTTCTCTTTATATTTTCCATAGAGACACTGCTCCTCTGGACAGCCTCAGTATATCGAGGTATGCTGTAAAGTCTTTGATAGGGTCTTGAGGCATCTGGTAGAAAGCTATGACTAAAATCTAGCAATAAATAAATAAATAAATAAAATCTAGCGAATAGTTTCATCTTTCTATTAGTGCCATGTCCCTCCAGAGCAAAAAGTAAACATTTGGCTGGACCAGGTTGTCAGTCAAAAAAAAAAAAGGAAAACATCTATCTCTGCTCATTTTGTATTTCTCTCATTGGAGACTTCTGAGTAATGTAATTTCTCTCATTGGAGACTTCTGATTAGGGGCGCCTAGGTGGCTCAGTCATTAAGCGTCTGCCTTTGGCTCAGGTCATGATCCCAGGGTTCTGGCATCAAGCCCTGCATAGGGCTCCTTGCTCTGCAGGAAACCTGTTTCCCCCTGCTTCCACTCCCCCTGCTTCTGTTCCCTCTCTCGCTGTCTCTCTCTGTAAAATAAATAAAATTTTTTAAAAAATCTTAACAAAAAGACTAGCTCCACCATTACTTTATTGTGAGGTGTTTTCTCATTTGTTTTTGTTGTTGTTATTTGTTTTTGTTTTTAATCCCCTGTTCTTGTCCTATAACATCTGACATGGCACTTAGTCCATGGAAGCCTTTCAATAATATCTGTTGACTGAATTCAGACACTATGTTTAATCTTATGATGGCAGAGGAAGACCAAAAAAAAAAAAAAAAAAAGGAATAATGGAGTTAGAACTTCCCACTGTTCAACCGTGAGGATTTAGTGCTGACAATAGCACTTTTGAGCTGTGTAATCTTGGTTGAGTTACTTAAACTTTCAAAATCTTCATTTTCTTCAGTTAGGAAATAGAATATTGTTGTATTTGATAAAATGGTGCAATTTTTGTAAAGCTGTTGGAACAGTATGAGTGCAGTGTGTAAATATGCCTTCTCACAAAAGAGAAATGACTATTTATTAGCAAATACAAAATAAAATTTAACCCTGCAGTATAATCCCCTAAACCTTCACAGACTGCCAAAACTAACATAGTCATAGCACACTAAACTCCTCCATAACTTTAGCATAAAAAGACAGAAGATCATATCGGGTTTGAACTAAATCATGCAAGGTTTGCCAATGACATAAAGAGAAGGATCCAGATCAGAGCCCTTTGTTTCCTATAATGTAGTCTTACTTATCCTGAACAGCATTATGGGAAGACACTAGCATATTTGTACCTCTCAGGAGTTATTTAAAGGATGCCTAAAAAAATGTCCTTTTTTTTTTTTGGCAATAGCCATAACACAAAAAAAGGTGACACTCTCACAAGCTTAACAAGAGATATAGATCAGAAACTTTTTTTTTCTAAATAAAGATCTTATTTTCATGGTGTCTGGTCTCTCTGACCTAAATTGCAGTAATTCAGTATGTGTGAAATTACCTTTTCTAGGACGGGAAGATCATAGCAAAAAAGAAAAAAAAAGAGGAAAAAGTGGTGAGAAAGAAAAGAATATACAACATAGGCAGTTCAGTCTATCTGACAAAGAGCCTGAGACTAATAAGAAACTAAATAGTTTTAACAAAGAGAACTCAGAAAAGGTAACTACTAATAAGAAGGACTAGCAATTATCTCCATTCCTCAGCTATGTTTAAGGAGGTGAAAAAGTCTTTTAAGAACTAAAATAAAATAATGTTCAGGCCAAAGAATGGCATCTAATTGAGTTCTCTATTTCTGGGGCTTATTTTATTAAACTTTTTTATCACTTTCAAGTTCATAGTGATGGCGTAGCAGATTTATTTCGGTAATTAAATGGATTGTTATTTACCAGTAGAAATAAAGCTGGCATAAAAAGACATATGATCAGTAACATAGTTCACACTTTATGAATTATTACTTAAGGCTGATAAATGGGATCATTCTTTCCAAACAGGTTAGCGTACTATGTCTCAGGTCTAAAAACTGGAAGCAGATCAGAAAAGGTCAATAACCAGCAACTTGTGACCATCCATGTTTCTTTTTTTTTTTTTCACCTTCTTTGCTTCAGAATAAGTCATAAAAATATCACAAAGTATAATCTTTTCATAATGCTGTGGTCAGCACTTGAGCAGTGTGAGTTACAGTCCTAATATTATTGCTGGCAGGTGTTATATTGTGGGTTGGATTTTGTAAACCAGAATTTGATGTGTAGGAGTCTTCAACTTGGTGTTGGAGTCCCACATGTTAGGGGTGGGTGGTGTATGAACAGACAGGTTCTAAATGAGTCAGCCTGATAAAGGCTGGGCAGTTTTACATGCTTGAGGAAACTTCTAGAAGAAAATAATGACTTGATAACTCTAATACTCAAACACTTTGGGATTATTACATCTAGAATTTCTAATTGGGCTGAAAAATATTACAAAGAAGTAATGCAGTCTTCATGGTAGGAAGGGGGAAATCAAAATAGGGGTTCTGGGTCTTGCATCTACAATAAATTTCTGCTGAGTTTTTATAAGCCATGCTGGACCTTTGGAGTACATGTTTAAATGATACTACTCATGAAGTTTGCCCAAATTAATGAAATTCAGTTTAAGAATGAAGGATAAAAGAATAATTTTCATTTTGAAAAGTTTACTAAACCTCTAGCAAGTTGTGTATATAGTAAGATGAAATCTCTCTCTCTCCTTTTTGTAATAGCCATAGACTAGTAGGAGTCAACCTTCTGAACTTTGCATACAAAAGAGAGAGAAGATAGGAAGAGATTTATTGGTAATACACTTTGGGGAGGTACTAATATAGTCCCCAAATCAGTCAAGGTGGGTATGCTTATGCTGTGTTAACAAACACAGAGGCTCAGAACAACAAAATCTTTCTCAGATCATATGTCCATCTCAGGTCAGCAGGAGTCTTTGCTTCTCATTGTCTCCACTCAGGTTATTCAAGTCCCCTGTGGGCCCAAATTCAAGAGCAATCTGATCATACTTACAGAATGAAGAAAACAAAAAACAAACAAAGAACAAAAAATAAGACAAAACATGAAATACTTGGTAAACAGCCATAGTGACTACTATAGCACCCATATTTCCTTGATTAACATTGTTTCTTTGAAAATATGTATTTTACTATTATACATTGCTCCCCCCCTTCCTCCCTTACTGTTTGAAGTTATCCCAACACATATCCCTGGATTAGATGAAGTCTGTAGTTTCAGAAATGCTGAGTTTTGGTGTAAGAGACATCTTATATAATACATGATCTGTCCTCTCATTTTACAGATAAAATTGATGAAGAAAATGTGACCTACATATGTTAAATTACCTACCTAATTACATAAACTAAGTTAATGTCAAAGGTGTGTTCTGATTCTCAGTTGGCATCTCTGCTGTTACGTTGCACAGTATCCTTTGGGATATTATAGCAATAACTGAAGTTGTTGAATTCCAATTGGGATTTCAATAATATTCTATATAGAATGCAAAGCATTTTTATTTTTTTAATTATGCATCACATATGTCTAGCACTTTCATACCTTCTTTGATAGAAGTCCCACATGAGCGTGGGACATTCGTGTTTTATTAACTATTAGATTACCAGTACCTACAGGGGCATCTGGCACATAAAAGATACTGAATTAATATTTTCTATTTTTTATCATCTGTTTATATTTTGTATATCCACCTACCTGGCTGTCCAGTGAATTGAAGAGGAAAGATTTCAGTTTCATTGGTTTGTGTAGTTTCAATGCCTAGCAAAATATATAGTTATATGAACAATAACACATAGTTAAATTTTGTAATTAATTGATAAGTAAAAGGAATGGTAATGTCGTTAATTGTGCTAATCTGAGGACTGCAGAGCAAATCTGAATTAGTGGAAGGGCTGAACTGCAGTATGTTTTTTGAAAAAAAGTCCGATTTTATTGACGTTCACATAAGTGATAACAAAGCTAACAATATCACTGTAAGTGTTCTCTTTCTCGAAAGTTATAGCTTACATGCAGAAATTTACCTGCCCATTTGTGAATTAGGATGGTCTTATAGATTTTCCAATAAATCTTCTTTTTTAAAAGTTATTGTCCTTAGCTTAATTCTGAAATAATTGCCATGTATCCCATTTTAAATATTTTTGAACAGTTTATAATGTTGAACCAAATTGATCATTGTCTAGCAAATATGGCAAGTGGACTTGCTTTGAATTTGTCATATTATCCTAGTAACATCTGTCTTTAAGCTTCTGATTTACACATGCTTAAATATAGTATTCTTAATAATTTACTACACTTCTCTTTCCAAAAATAAATTTTATGTTCAAAGGGTAAAAACTGCTCATCTGTTCTTCAGCAAAACATTCAGACCGTAAGTCAAATAGCTCAAATATTAGGTTGACACCTATACAAAGGATTTAAAATCTAAGTGCAGATCTCAAAGCAAACATTCCCTTTGGATGAGTTTTCCCCCAACCACCTCATTTTATTTAAAGTTTCTTGGACACCCAGCAGATTTTTTTTTAATTTTTAATTTTTTATAAACATATATTTTTATCCCCAGGGGTACAGGTCTGTGAATCACCAGGTTTACACACTTCACAGCACTCACCAAAGCACATACCCTCCCCAATGTCCATAATCCCACCCCCTTCTCCCAACTCCCCTCCCCCCAGCAACCCTCAGTTTGTTTTGTGAGATTGAGTCACTTATGGTTTGTCTCCCTCCCAATTCCATCTTGTTTCATTGATTCTTCTTCTACCCACTTAAGCCAGCAGATTTTGTGAAAACTCTTGATTGTGTTCTCTAACTGGTTTAGTATTAAACCAGTTAATATGGTGGCTTAGTATTACGGTGTTCTGAGATTTGTGTGTGTGTGTATGTGTTTGTGTGGTAAGGTGGAGGGGCTCTGGGGAGCAAGGGTGATTTAGTACTTTTTATTTCCCCACTGAAGAACGTTCAAGATCAAAAGAGCTGATCTAAAAGGCACATGAGCTTGGCTTCTGCAGGATTGCCTGGAGCAAATAGCACTGTTAGCATCTATAAGCAGGATGTGACAAGCTTCTCACTCACCACCTTTGGAGAAGCAAAGCTCAGCATTTTGACATATGCTGGGAACAACCAACTCTACATTATATTAAAGAGAAACTGGTGTTTTTTACTGTTTCATGAAGACCCATGAAAAAGCCTATATCAGACATCATGTGACCAACCTTTATAAAAAGTTCCTTCCAATTTCCTATTTTACCTCCTCTCAATGCAAACAGTTCTCCCCACCCCCACAGGCTTTTCAGTCAGTCAGCTTGTTTTCTACTTTCATTACCCTCCCATCTCTCTCGCAGCGCACACAAATACACACCTGCCTACACACACATACGTGCACATATACACACTCTACCTGTTCCTATCTCAAACAAATGATCTCTCTTGGCTTCTTTAGTAAGGATTTTGGTTCTTACTCCTTTCAGAAATATAAAACATAAGTCCTTTTAGGAAGCAACAGACGGTCTATAGCAAATAGTTTTTTCCCCTGTCACTTGTATAAGAATTTGTCCTCTGTTCTGTGTTCAACTTTGTCCCACAGTGGAATCAACATATTCACTCATTTAGTTAACAAATATTTATTGAGCGACTACAGGTGCCAGACATTTTCCAAAAGATGAGCTAAATATTTAATAGTGACTTTCATATTCATGGTTTGTTTGACTAAAAAGCTACTTGTCATTCTCAGTAAATATTTACTTTATAGTAATGGTCACAGAGCATTGCCGTAGGTGGTATTCGGAAGAGGAGGGAATGTTTGTGGTGCTAAGAAAAGGCAGTCAGCTTTCTTGGAACTGTGTGATTGATAGAAAGAACTTTAGCATAATGAAAACAAACTCTAGGAAACACACATCAAAACCACAGTGAGGTATCACCTCACACTTCTCAAAATGGCCATTATCAGAAAGACAAGAAATAACAAACTTTGGTGAGGATGTAAATAAGAGGAAACCCTTCTACAGTGTTAATGGGGTGCAGCCACTGTAGAAAACAGTATGGAAGTTCCACAAAAAATAAAATAAAACTATCATAAGATTCAGTAATTTCACTTCTGGGTATTTACCCAAAGAAAAGAGAAACACTTATCCGAAAAAGATATATGCACCCCTATTTTAATGTGTTATTATTTACAATAGCCAAGATATGGAAAGAACCCAAGTGTCCATTCATAGATGAATAGTTAAAGAAGATGTGGTATATTTTACACACATACAAACACGCAGACACACAGACACACACACAATGAAATATTACTCAGCCATAAAAAAAGAATGAAATCTTACCATTTATGACAACATGGATGGACCTAGAGGGTATTATGCTAAGTGAAATAAGTCAGGAAAGGACCAATATCAAATGGTTTCACTTATATGTGGAATCTAAAAAAACAAATCAATGAGCAAACAATAAAGAGACCCATACAGAAGATAAACACAGGGAAGAGAAATGGGGAGATAGCAAAATGGATGAAAGGGAGTGGGAAGTATGGGCTTCTGGTTATTAAATGAATAATTCATAGGAATGAAAGGCACAGCATGGGGGACGCAGTCAACGGTTATTGTAATTGCGTTGTATGATAACAGATGGTAGCTACACATATGGTGAGCATAGCATAAAATACAAAGTTGTTGAGTCACTGTGTACTTAAAACTGATGTAACCTTGTGTATCAATCATACTTCATTTTTTAAAAAGATTTATTTATTTATTTGAGAGAAAGAGAAAGAGTGGGAGGAGGGGAGAGAAGGAGAGGGTGAGAATCCCAAGCAGACTCCCTACTGAGCACAGAGTCCAATGTGGGGCTCGATCTCATGACCCAAAATCACAACCCGAGCCAAAACCAAGAGTCAGACACTCAACCAACTGAGACACTCAGGTGCCTCAATTATACTTCATTTAAAAAAAAAAAAGTATAGATAGCCACTTTGCCACTGGATACTTATTTCTTGCTGGAGAGTAAAATTTTACAGATCCAAGGGCAGGTATCAAAGAGTAAGTGAATTAAAGCATTAGGCTAAATAGGAATAACAGGAGGTCAGAGTTGGAATGGACCTAGAAATATGATCTCCAAAGTCCTTATTTCATGTTGATGAAAACTAAAGAGCATACAGAGAGAAAAATTAATAAGTCTTTCTGGATTTGGAACATGTGATCATAGGTTCTCTTTGGTTATTTGAAAATCTATTAGCAATGTTACCTGCCACCTTTCCCAGTTGAGCACAAATACCAACTTTCTTTTTCAATAAAGGCTTCTGTGATCTTTCCCAACTCTCACAAAGCATTTTGAATATGGTGGAACTTTCAGTGATTTTATTACATTATATTATATACTATGTATTTGTCAACCAGAACAAAACCACATCATCCTATTTGGCTTTATAATTTTAAGCTGCCGAATGTCCAGCACTTTATGTATGAAGCATTGGAATGTTGTACTTGTATGCTCATAACTACCTTTGATGTAAGCATTTCCATTTCCATTTTACAAGTGGAAAGTGACTCACAGAAAGCTTCAAGGTCACACAGGAAATAGAGGTGTCAGCACTCAAACCTGAGTTCTTCTACTGTCAATATTGGCTTACTTTGTCAAAATCTATACTTGTTTATACAGTAATAGTAAAATCACTGGGCATTAATATTTCATATATATGCTTATATACATGTATACACAGGAACATGTGTTACATACATAAAGGTAATTATATACAATTGACTTTTAGTATTTACATATAGAAAAATAATTTATTAATATAAATACCTTGTATTAATTTGCTTCACCTTTACATGTACTCTTCAGTTTTAAACAGGATATATCGGTGTCTTATCATTCTTTTTGAACATCTAGCATCTCTCCTTCCTTCCTAGACTTAATTAGAGAGGCCCTCCCGGTTATGAAGCAGACCCCCCCCTTACCCCCTTATATTATTGCAGCTATAATGTCCAAACATAAGCTTTCCCAGCTTACTTTTCAGCCAGTGGGTGGCAGACTGAGTTTAGGTGTCATTTCTAGTCTTAAGGTCACTGGCCTGAATTGCCAACATTCTGGAAGTCTTAAAAGACCCCTAAAATTCTCCTAATAATTTATGTTCCACCTAACTTAACCAGAAAGCTTTCTGTGGTATGGGCTTCAGAACTCTAAGGGCATAGTATAGTAGAAATTTTGGAAAGATTCTGATGTCTGAAAGTGACTTTTCTTTCTCAATCTCAGCTTTTTAATTTTTATGGAAATTGGGATAATAATAATTAGCTCACAAGGTAATAGTGAGAATTAAGTGGTATGATAATTGTCAAGATTGAAGCACTATATCTGGTAACAGAAATAGATTTGCATACAGTCCCTAATTCTTGAAAAAATCAAAATAGGAGATTCTTCACAAATTTTCAGGGAAAATAAAAATTGAACACTGACTTTATTTTGTAAGCGATGGGTTACAGATCTCTTTCTTTCTAACAAAATCTGCTTTTGGTAAGTGATCTTCCTTAGAAGATAATGTCCCACCCCTAAAGTAATTTTCTTCCTCCTAAAGATCATTTCTTAGTTAATAGAATCTAGGGTAGAAATCAGCATTAAGGAACATGTATTGTATAGAATTTCTGTTACTGGAAATTTATATGTTAATTCAACCAATCCCTAAATCTGGTACAAACTTACTAAAAATACCCATTTATGAGATTCAAAAAGGTAAAAATCTACCAGCCGAAGTTTTAAAATCTGGCACACAAGACTGTTGGAAGCCATATCTTTTAATTTCAAGTCCAAAACACTTTCTACCTTTCCTCACAATAACAAAACATTCTTTTTCCTCCCATCTCTTTCCCAATGTGAGAGTTATCTTGATATCAAGATATCAAACTTGTTGAATTCCTGAGATATTAAAAAAAAGAAATGGGTGCTATTTCACTTATCTTTAAAATGCAGTGTACGTTTTTCAGTTTATTGTTATTCTATTTACTAGTGCGGTAAACTCAACCTAAGTTAATGGGGAAGGGTGAATTCATTTTCATTTTAAGTGACCCTTGGGTAGAAATGTTTTTGATAACTGGAGTTTTCCTCCTTTACTATGACTTTTTACATTTTCTGGATGCTTTATTAGGCCCATATAAACACCAGTTTACTCCTAAGAGCTAAGCAGATTAGCTTAAATTTCAACTCATCCAATATCTAGCTATGTAAGGCTGGGAAAATCATTTAAACTTACGGTGGTGTCCTCACCGTAAAATGGGGATAATGTCAGAACAGACTTCACAGGGCTGTTGTAATAATTAAATCCTAGAAACATTTCTATATAGTGCAAAATGTCTACAAAGCACCCAGTGCTCAGATCAACTGTTCCGCTGAGGGACATCGCTTCGATAAACTTGTGTTTCTAAAAAGAAAATATTAACTGTTTTCCACAAATATGGAAATATTTGTATTAAATATATTATAAATATATTAAGTATATAATTTATATGTATATTAAATATATTGACAAATTTTGGCAAAATGAACCATATTTATTATTTATAAACATATCTTATAAAAGGGTGTGTGTATTTAAAGGTAAGATTTATATAAATATATATCTTATAAAAGGTAAGATATATGAATAAAAGTAAGATATAGATAGGTAAACAAAGATATATATGGTACCCATGACATCTTTCTAGATCCACAATAAATTCGCTTCTCTGAGTCACAAGTTTGACTTTGGGGTAGGGCTTTCTATCTGAGTCTCTATCTATCACTATCAGATATAATTGGCTCTTGCTTAACAAGCAGATTACTTGGCCCCAACCACACCTACCAAATTGGAATTCCTGAGGATAAGTCCTGGAAATTTGCATTTCTCATAAGAACCTGGTGATTGTGATATGCACTTAAGTTCAACATCTCAAGATCTTTTCCTTGTCCTTGCTCTGCCATTTGCCTTAAGCAAGTCGTATAACCGTTCCATGTCTTAGGATTTGATGGGAAAGAACTTTGATCTTGGAGACAGACCCACAGCCTGTGGTTGAATCTGCCAATTTCTCATTGTATGCCTTTGAAAAGAGCACACATATGATAAAAAGTCTCCTTTTTATCATATGTAAAATGGAAATATTAATGCCTGTTCAGTTTAACATGCTGGTGTTACGAAGATAAAATTAGATAATAGAAGTGAGGAAAATTTGCAAACTCTAAGAGCTATAAAGATGAAAATGTTTTTCTTTTCTGTAAAATAGAAGATAAAAATTTCACAGGTGTGATGTGAGGGCAAAGGAGATTATTTTTAAAGTATTTTGAATTTTTTCAAAGTTAGGTGTTCGTAAAAGATTATAACTTGGATGATCACTATAATCGTTTTAGGTTGTATTATTTTAAATTGGACAATGGAAATAGTTTATAAAGTGACTCATAATTCTCTAATGAAGAATATTATAAATATCCTTATGTTTCCCTTATAATTATGTTCATAATTATTAACTACATAATAGTAAAAATAAATGGTAGTGGATTTTTTTTTGGTATAATTGCCTGTTACTGGGCTGCAGTTTTAAGCACTGAAATAAAGGACAAGCTATACATTATTGTAATTAATAATAGCCTATGCTGATTGAATGATAAATCCCATTTGCACATTATTCTACCCCCATTACTGCCTGAGCTTGGCTTAGGAATGGAGGATTATGGGTTCATTTATTAGAGTGAGATGCAACCCAGGAACTAATTTTAATGATCTATTGAAGTAAAAAGGATTTCCCTTCTACTGTTCAGGTGAGTAAGCCAGATTAGGTACATATTCCTCTAAATCTATGGTTTATACCAGGAACTGGACTCTTGATTCAAAAAAATGCACTGGAAAGCACAGAAAATAGGAGTTGATATCCTTGCTACCTGAATATCATCACCTGGACTTCTAATTTCTTACCTTTTTTTTCTCAATAATTTTTATATGAAAACATATTAAAATGATATTTTTTACATATTACATTATTAAAATTCATTTTAGTGGTTTCTTTTTATTGTTTATTTTTTATTGAAGTATAGTTAACAACACAATATTATATCAGTTTCAGATGTACATCATCATGATTTGACAATTTTATACATAATGAAATGTTTACTACGTTAACTATGGTCACAATTTGTCACCACACAATATTAATCTGTATTCCCTGTGCTGTACTTTACATCTCCATGAATTTTTCATTTTGTAACTGGAAGTTTGTACCTCTTAATCCCCTTCACCTGTTTCACCCATTACTCACCCCCTCCCCTCTTGCAACCACCAGTTTGTCTCTGTATCTGTGGGTCTGTTTGGGGTTTTGTTTGTTTATTTTTTAGATTCTATATGTTATTTGTCTTTCTCTATCTGACTGATTTCACTTAGCATGATACCTTTTGCTGATACTAATGGTGAAGGATCCCATCACTACAAGTGAATTCAGAGTAAGGAAATCTCACGTCATCTCTCAGAATGCATCTGAGATACTTCTTGTGGTTGGGAAACTAAATGGCATTAGGACATGAAGGTTAATAGCATAGCACTTGTCACTTTTTTCATGCTTAAATTTTTTTTTCTTTCTCTGAATTCTCTTTCCCTTTCTCTTTCCATCCTATTCTTTTTTCTTTCCATTTCCTTTTTATATTCCACTTCCTCCTTTCCATTCTTTATGGTTTCTTTCATTAGGAATTAGGAGACAAATTCTTTTTTTTTTTCTTTTTTCAATAAATACATGCTGATTTATTTATATGGATAAGATGGTTTTCTGGGGATAAACTCAGGAGGAAGTGTGAGCATTTTATTCATTTGTAATGTCCCTACCCTGACAGGCCCGGCAGCAGGTTCTAGGACAAGCTAAAATCATCCCCTATTTAAAAAAAGAAAAAAACGTTACCCCCTGGCAGTCCTGGGGCAGGGGCTAAATTTAAAAAAAAAATTTTCCCCAGTGATTTCTAATTGTTTTTGATACAGACCCTTGGGAAGGAGTTTCCACTGGATTCAGGATGAAGGCATGACTTCTGCGTAGTGTTGGGGAGAAAAGGGTAGGAGTAGGACTCATGCAGCCTGGCCTCTTAGCCCACAGACGCCAAGAGGATGTCTACCGGCAGCTCCTCTGAACTTCTGGCTGTCACCTGCATTGTTACTGTGTCCAAAAGCAGCAGTCGGGAGCGCACCAAGATGTCATGACCTCCCCGGAACACACCAGCCAGGAGCAACGTATGGGTGTTCTTGTTATCTGGCACTTTGTCTGACCTCTCACAAGGGTGCATTCCCAGAAATTTCACGATATTGCCCACAGCCTCTTCAAGTGTCTTGATGGTAGACAAGGTGAATGTTTCCTCCTTCTCGAACTCATCCCCTACCTCATCCCACGCTGCTTCAAAGTTCAGCTTCATGACCTTCTGGATGTGATCAGCGACAGTGACTTCCAGATCTTCCAGCACATATTCATCTTCATAGCCTTCATCATCGGTCTCCCCAGTGGTGGGGTCACAGTCCTTGACAGTGAACTTCATCATGCAGCTGAATGTGCAGGCCACAGCTCTAGGGTCCTCCTTGGGCAGTGCGACCAATGTGTAGCAGGTCCCAGGCTGGTTGTAGGGTAGGCTTCGGGCAGGCACGTAACAGAGCACCTCATAGGCTTCAGTGGGCTCCATCTGCACTGTGACGTTCTCCAAAGTCTGGTCGTTGAGTGTGTTTGTGCAGTCAAACTGGAACACCATGTGGTCAGTGAAGGTGTGTTTGGTGCAGCGGATGACATACTCAGTCTCTGATTCAGTGAGGGCCACAGGCTCAGGAGAGGACTTGAAGAGGGGCCCCAGCCCTTGGAACTCTGGCACTGCTGCCAACTGCTCCTGGAAGATCTCTTGCCGGGTGGCTGCCACTTTCTCGGGCTGATTGGTGGCTGTGATGGGGGTACTTTCTGTTCTCTGTTCTGCCATTGGTGTGGTCGCTAGGGGCACAGACTTGAGGTCAAAAGGTTTTTCTGATGGTTCTAGAGTGTACTGCTGCAGGGCTCTCTCCAGACCAGGGATGGAAACAGTCAGACCATTTAGGATATAGCCCGCATTGAGGGCCTTCTGCTTCTGCTCCAGGACATTGAGATAGAAGGTGGCTCGGTCCCTTACTTCATTGTCATCGTCCATCACACACCTCTTCAGCAACACCAAGATACTGGGTAACATCTCTTCATTCTGGGCTCCAAACTTGGCCAGAGCACTCACAGCACCTGCCCGGACCTCCTCATGCTCCAAGACCACGCGATTATAAATGAAGCGGATGTACTTGGAGGGGTTGTTGGTCTTGGGCCCCTCCTGGCCTAGAAGATGCAGGATGGGGGTGGCCAGCACGGTGAACTCGCAGTCCTCAATGAATTCGCACAGGTGTGACAGCCCGGTCTCCTTGCTCTCCGTGTTCTCCTCAATGATGCTGATGATGCAGTCCACGATGGCCCGCTTGTACTCAAAGCCACCCTCTTCCCGTAGCATGGTGAACAGGAAGTTCATGAGCACAGCGTGTTTGCGAGGATACTTCTGACACAGGGCACTGATGGCCTGGACCACCACCACCTTAAACTCATCTGAGATCTCTGACATGAAGGATGAGATCTGCTTCATGAGGCGGTCTTTTTTTTTTTTTTTAAGATTTTATTTATTTATTTGACAGAGAGAAATCACAAGTAGATGGAGAGGCAGGCAGAGAGAGAGAGAGAGAGGGAAGCAGGCTCCCCGCCGAGCAGAGAGCCCGATGCGGGACTCAATCCCAGGACCCTGAGATCATGACCTGAGCTGAAGGCAGCAGCTTAACCCACTGAGCCACCCAGGTGCCCCAGGAGGAGACAAATTCTTAAATGCATTTTTTAATACAAGCATGCATTCCTTGGCTGAAAAGACATAATGACTTTATTTTACTAAATGACTAGTAGCAAATCCTTTTCAGAGGGAAGAATTTTTAGGAGGTAAAGGGGCATTACAATGTGCTTAGAACTAAGACAACTTCAAAAGAAACACAAACATATTCTTCTAGGTGCCTTTCTTGCAAGAAGAGAATCTTTTTGAAGTTTATCTCTGAGTGACTATGAGGTCTCTCTACCTTAAGAACCCTTGCATTTATATTCTTTGATCCAAATTCTCATTATATTTGCATCACCCCAGGCAGAGGTTCAAATGATATTGTCCATGTTAATTCATCTGATAAAATAATTAGATTGGCTGCCCATTTCTGGTTAATAGTGAAATTTTCCAGTTTCTAATGGAAAACCACCACAGAAACTTGGCGACTCCTTTCAACAAATGAAAGGGAATTTCCTCAATGTTTAACTCATCCCGGGATAACAGAACGAGTAATCAAATATCATAATTCTGCTTGATTCAGCCACCAAACGTAGCTCTATTTTTAGTGTCATATAGCCATGAGACCTGGATCTCCCATCCTGATTTCAGCCAAGAAGATAATTGCTTATCCTCAAGGCTAGGCATGCAATACATTGATTTCCTGTTGGGACCTGTACTCAAAGAGAACATTATCAGTTCTGCCTTCTGCTTCTAATGTAGTGGGTTTTGTTTCTTTGTTTTGTTTATTTTGTTGTAATTTTTGATATAAATAATTCCTCACTCCTTATAATATTTGGGATAACAAGAATCCATGATATAATTTATTTGGAACCTTCTTTAGAGATACCTATAGATTGTGGGGCAGGCAAAAACAACACATGCAAAGTACTGGCATGCTTGCTGGGGCTCACACACTATTTGCTCTGTTCTTATTTAATTTATTACTAATTGCAATTTTCAAGAACATATTCTTCACTGCATATCTGAAATGAAATTAGCTTATCTGAACTCACTCTAAGAGTTTGAAAGAGCTTGTTTTCTGTTGGACAAAAGCTTAAGAATGCTTGAAGGAAAAGGAGGGGGAGAAAATGTCTCCAAATGCTAAATGTCTCCATTTGTAGAAGTTTGAGCTACCTCACTCATCCTTCTAGTGTGCTGTACTCTGACCTAACAAAAAAAAATAAGTAATTTAGTGAAATAGTACTAAACTCCCATGGTTATTAACTATAAATATAATTAATGAATCCATAAGTCTTTCAATAATTATATTTTATAATTATTTTTTATAATTATATTTTATATAATTTATATTTTATATAATTATATTAATTATATTTTATATAATAATTATATTTTATAATTATTTATAATTAGAATTAAAATAACTTTTATTAATTATAAGATTTATAGTCCCTGCAGTTATTGAGTGTTGTTTTATTTTTCTCAGAAACAGCTTGAAACCTCTCATTTATTTTATAAAATGCCAAATTTTGTGGAAGAGTATGAAATTATCATGATTTTCCCTCCCCACCAGAATTTCATGTGTTTCTTAGAAATGAATTTCACTTAAAACTTCATGATTAACACAATTACTTCTGAGTTTCTTGGAAATAATTTAATAATCTCTGCTTAAGAAAAGTGAGATTTTGAGAAATTAAAAAAGTAAAAAATTATTAAATGTATAAAATGGATTTGTTAGTTTACCCCAAAAGGGGTGGAAGAATGAACCATGCACTCAGTGTTTCTAACAGAGGAGGAGAAGAATTATGGAAAACAGTCCTTCCTTATAATTACAGGTGCACAGTTGTTAGAACCCATGACCTGTGGCTATTACAGACCACAATTAGAAGAATGAGAAGTAGATCTGGGAGGTAGACCAGGTGTGTGACCCAAAGTATATTTGTTGAATGGTATGTGCCCAAACTCTTGCAACTCGGAATATTTTTTTTTTTTTAAGATTTTGTTTATTTATTTGACAGAGAGCGAGAGATCACAAGCAGGCAGAGCAGCAGGCAGAGAGAGAAGGGGAAGCAGGCTCCCTGCTGAGCAGAGAGTCTGATCTGATGCGGGGCTCGATCCCAGGACTCTGAGATCATGACCTAAGCCAAAGAAAGAGGCTTAACCCACTGAGCCACCCAGGCGTCCCAGCCTCAAAACATTCTTACTCCTATTGATTAAACTATTATTGGCTGGAAAAATATATGCTTTACAGTGCTTGTACTATTGGCATCTTGGCATTACTAGGAATTGATGGTAGGGACAGAGCAAAGTCTGAGAGAGCTGAGAAAGTGTTTTATGATGGTAAAGATTTTAATAGTTTAGAATGTAGCTGCCATCACAGAATTCTTAAATCAGCACAAAGAAAGAACTCGTTACTCTTTGCCCTCTTCGACATTTGATATTTTAGAAAATGGACAGTACTTAAACTTTACAGTGACAGCAAGGCCTTCTCATGTCTATCATATCCTGTCTACTGACCAACACTCCAGCTGTGTCTGGTGTCACTTTCCACCTTGCTTACTATGTTGCAGATACACTGTTTTTATGTTATATTTTCTATGATCCAGTCTCCTTCCAACTCCTAGCCTCCCATTTGCCCTCAGAGAGAAGTGTTTTCCTTTCCTTCCTTTCTTCTTCTCTTTCTTCTTCTCTTTCTTTCTTTTTTTTCTTTCTTTCTCTTCCTTCCTCCCTCTTTCTTTCTCTCTTTCTTTCTTTCTTCCTTTCTTTCTTTCTTTCTCTTTTGAAATTAGTTTCTTCTCACTTTCAAGCCCTGCCTGACATGCCACTTATTTAGATATGCCCTCCTGCCCACCTCATCTAAATTAGGTTTCCGCGTTTCACCTTCAGATATATCTGCCTCAATATCCCATTTTCATCAAAGATATTTTATTTTTTTAATCTCCTTTTTAAAAAGATTTTTATCTATTTGATAGAGAGAGAGACAGAGAGAGAGAGCGCGCGTGCGCACAGCAGGGGGAGCATCAGGCAGAGGGAGAGGGAGAAGCAGGCTCCCAGCAGAGCAGGGAGCCAGATGTGGGGCTCGATCCCAGGACCCTGGGATCATGACCTGAGTTGAAGGCAGACACCCAACTGACTGAGTCACCCAGGGGCCCCTCATCATTTTCTCATTAAAATAAGAAATTATTTTTATTATTGTATACTTCTTGTTGTCCCTTTCCTCTATTTGAATATAAATTCAATGAGAAACAGAATGGTTTCCATTTCATTCAAGGATGAATTGCCAGTGCATAATAGAAATAGAAGGTATAACTTCTGGTGGGAAAAAGAAAGTTATGATTAGGTTTAACAGCTTTAATGAGAAGAAAGCCAATACAACATTATATTTTTGCACTATTCTGTGACCTTTTCGGAGACCATGACTACCCAAGAAATGTAGTATTAGTGATAAAGTAAACCTTTATTTTCCACATTAGATCAGGAAATAAAATGTGTTTAGGAAGAAAATCAAACTTTGACGAGAGAATATTCTATCTATTGTTGTCTATAATATTGACAACAATAGATAGAATATTCATCTATAATATTGATGAAAATGTAAAAGAATGAAAGTACAACCTCTTTTAGCAAAATTAACTTTGTTAAAAGAACTTTAATTCCGTTGGATTTTTCTGTAATTAATCTGGCATTTTCACTTTTGCTGACAGGGTTTAACTGAGTTAGAGCTGCATATCTTCTAAGAAAGAGTCAAGCACTGTTAAAACAAAAACTGAGGAGAAAGTGATCATAAGTAAGATATTCTTATAAAAGGAGAGGTTATCTGTACAGTTTCTGACTTTGTTTCAAAATTCACTGCTGCATTTTTCTGATGGTATTGTATGGGAAATTTGTTTTGGAAAACAGTGGGCAATTTTAGGGGAAAAAAAGAAAGCAAAGCTGGAAACTTGAGCATTGAAGTTCTACTATTATGACTCTAGAATAAAATTTGCCATTTTTGCTTTCAGATAGTCAAGAAAATATAATTTTGGAGAAAAAAAAAGTCAAATTGGTTGTTTTATACCATGATGATAGAACTATTGTCTTGCTAAACACTTGGCTCTTTAAAATGTACTTTAGTGTTCTTGTGAAAACAGACTAATTCATTAACAACATGTTATACATTTCATCAAAAACAGAACTTTTCAATAAAATACCTCCGCATAATATGGTGTTATTCTTATTAAATTTATTGTTCTGATTCATCAGCCATGAGTTTTAAAAAATGAGAAAAGAAGGTCACAATTAATCTCATGCATAAAATAATTCTCCATAGCTCTAGGGTTTCCATATGTTTTTAAGCTACTGATATTTACATATATCAGAATAATTAACTCTGTACGTGAATTCTTATGACTGTCTAAAAACATTTTGAGGGTGTATACTAGGGTTTCTATTTTCTAAAACTGCCCATGAATCATTTTAATAAGTAAAACAAAGATAAGAACTCTACACTTTAATTCACATCAATTTTCATTTACATCAATGGAATAAATCTTGCTTTCTCTCCAAAGAGATCAACATCATTTCTTCTTAGGCCCTTTCATTTTAAAATTCTTAGCCTGTGCCTGGGTGGCTCAGTGGTTTAAGCCTCTGGCTTCAGCTCAGGTCATGATCTCAGGGTCCTGGGAGCCCCACATCAGGCTCTCTGCTCCGTGGGGAGCCTGCTTTGCCCCACCCTGCCCTGCCTGCCTTTCTGTCTGCTTGTGATCTCTGTCAAATAAATAAATAAAATCTTTAAAAAAAATTCTTAGATTTGTGTGCATATATGTTTGAGTGTGTATATATGTGTATATGTTTAAAAATTACATATGTTCCCATTCAAATGTGGAAACAATGAACAATATAGTTTCCTTATTTTTCCATAAGTAAACTTCAGAAAAACTTAAACTTCGTGAGGGAAAGTAATATATTAGGAGATGAATATTCAGTCAAGCCATAGTTCACACTTACTGTCACGTCTGTTGATCCCATATCAAATGATGTTCCAGGATTCCTCTTCCTACTATAAATCTCCTCTAGGTACAGAGAGATACCTATATCCATGGATTTGGAGAAGAGGTCTCTGGTATGCATGCTCTTCTCTTCATTACTTCAGATAAATTCCAGATGATTCATTAACTCATCTCAACTAGACTCTGAGCCATGGTTTTACAACTTGCTCTACCTACTGCTGAAATACCTTGAGGTTGGTATAATTTATGGTCTGTTCAGAACATGGTGGTTCCCTTTTCCCCATAATGTGGCTCTCTTTTGGTTCTCACTGATTCCTCAAATCTTTTGAGTCTCAGAAATACCTGCCATCCAGGCCCTGGCTTAGACTATTCATGTCAAAGCAACCATCCCAAGGCTACCTATTCCCTCATCAGGGTGGTCCTAGCCTCATGGCAAGCTTGGCTCCCAATTTTGAGCTCTTCCACAGAGGAATACCAGAACTTCTAGATCCTTCTCCCATTGTGTGTAGACCCTACACTATCTCATGTTTATTCTCTTAGGCATACCAAGCCACTCTCTCTCTTTAGCTGCAACTAACCACTACCAAAGGCTGGGGGAACCAACTTCAGAGTGTTTAATAACAGGGTGTTTAATAAAAATAAAGAGGCATTTTCACATGATTTAAAAGCAGGCATCCAAAGCAAAAGAATTTTCTAGGTACCTCTCTTGCAAAAAGAGTTTTCAAAAGATTATCTATAAGTGACTATGAGGCTGCTAAGTAAAATGCACCAGATATATCTCCAATCCTGGCTTCTACCTTGGTCGTACAAAATCTTTAGGAATTTTGAGATTCTGCTGTTAACATAGTCAAGGTGTGAAGATAAGTTTTCCCCATGAGGAAAAACAAGTCTATGTTGAAGTCTTGAAACTATGCAGTGACTGTGTTATTCTGGGCTTAGTCCTGTTTTTACCTGAGGTGGTAAGTTTCATGGCCAAGCCTTCATTGTAGTAATTTAAAAATGTTTAATATTTTTATTTTTTAAAAGATTTTACTTATTTATTTGACAGACAGAGATCACAAGTAGGCAGGGAGGCAGGCAGAGAGAGAGGAGGGAACAGGCTCCCTGCTGAGCAGAGAGCCTGATACAGGGCTTGATCCCAGGACCCCGGGATCATGATCTGAGCCAAAAGCAGAGGCTATAACCCACGGAGCCACCCAGGTGCCCCAAAAATGTTTAATATTTTTAATGCACTGCTTCAACTGTCTTTCATTTTCTAATATTTTAAAGTAGGGTTATATTTTATTGTGTGTGTGTGTTTTGTTTTGTTTTTGCTTTTTTAATGTGAGTTTGCTGATTGAAGGACTGTGTTCTTTATCTTTTATAAACTGTATCCATAGTGCATTGTCTTTAAATTCCAGGTTGTCTTTTTAAAGTGAAATAAGAACTCAAACATATTTGCAAAAATCTCCTTCCCAATTTTTTCCATTTACATTTTTCTGTACATGAGTCAGGGCTTTTTTTTTTTTTTAAACAATTTGTTAAATTGTTAATTTGTTCTTTTCTAAAGAACTGTTCTCTTCCATGCTCATATTCCATTAGTTGTATAAATAATGAAAGAAGTAACAAAAAGTACACCTGGAGAAAAAAAGATTTGGGAAAAAATACAAATTGTTCTTAGTAAGCATGCAAGCTTATCTGGTGGTAGCAGAAATGAGAGACTATTAGACCATAATTTAGTAGCCTTGAGCAGGGCTTGGGTGATGAACATAAATTATGGGCTTTGCAAGGGAAATTGGGATTCTTAGTTAATCCAATGGGTTAGTTAAGTAGAGGCCAGTTAAAAGGGCTCCTGCCATATTTACACATTTTTTATATGGTAGTATCAATCATACATATATTATATGTTTCCTTTTTCCTCTTCACTTAGTTGAATTCAACCACCTACTTGTGGACACGTACCAGTTATTTTTGGGGAATATCAGGATGAGTGGGGACTGGACCCTGAATGCAAAAAGAATCATGCAAAGGGGATCACAAATAGTCATTCATATTTTCCACCAAGTGCAAAAACTAATAATAAATGGTTTTACCTATTAGAAATAGGCCCCCATGTGAATTATTTTTATGTTAGCTTTTCTTCCAGTATTTTATGTAATGTTTTACTGTATAATTTAGAGAAAGTGTTAAAGACATAAGAGCAACTGAAAGTGTGTGCCCTCATCACTAATTGCTAGTCTACATTAGTTACAACTCTTTTAAATGTTCTTCACTCAAGTGTGAGGAGGGTTAAATTTAAATCTTTCTCAATCTCCTGAGATTTCTGAGTCAACTCTCTATCTCTGAAAAAAATTGAACAGGATAGCATCTAGTTCTTTAGCAGATGGCTTTTAACTTATAAATGTCTATAGGTCATTTGCCTCACTCAAAACTCCACTCCATGACTGGACACCATTATTTGGCCTTCCAGTACTTCTGAGCAATATTTGGCCAATTTTTTTTTTCTGATTTTCCTTCACCTTTTTGAAGTTTGTAGTAAACACAAAATGGAATAATTATTTGATGGTTAACATAGTGCATTTTTTTTAAGTCTTTGCAATTAGATTCAGTTTTGTTACATTTCAAAATTAGGGAAGTATTTTATCATTACTTTTTTTTTTTTTGAAGATTTTTATTTTCCTTAGAGAAAGAGAGAATGTGAGTGGGTGGTGGAAGAGAGATGGAAAGAGTCTCAAGCAGAGTCCTTCCTGAGTGTAGGGCTTGACTCAGGGCTCAATCTCAGGATCCCAAGATCCTGAACTGAGCCTAAGGCAAACCCTAAACTGACTGAGCCACCCAGATGCCCCAAGAGAATATAAGACTTTAAAGGAAATGTAATTCAACTTTGTTAGCCTCATTTTTCTGCTTATACCTAGCATTTTTTATTTATCTTAATAAAATTGCCTGACATATACTTGGCACTTAGAAAAGTTTGTTAAATGAATCTAACTGAAGTAACATAATTGCTTATGTAAGATTTCTCTTGTTTTAAGTGGTGTTTTTAATAAGATGTTTTCCATTTTTAAAGAAAGATAATAGAGAATTTTAGAAACAAAAAAGTAATGCTAATAGGAACCATAGCAATTATCAGTCCATCTTTTCCAATTTTCAGATGAAACGGACAGCCAAAGAAATTAAGTGATTTAACGAATGGCAAGTTAAACTGACTTCACATTTTTAAGATGTATTACTAAACCATGTGGTTTATTTAGTTAACAATTTTGATTCAACCAAGTTGTATGAAGTATGTGTAATGATGAAAGCACTGTAATTGAAGTGCTGAGCTTTAAAAATTAAAAAAAATTAAAAAAGGAATGAAACACAACATTCCTACCCACAAAGAGTTCACAAACTCTGGACTATTATTTGGGAACTACTGAGATTTTATTTTCCAACTCAGAACTGGAATCTGGGCTAGAGATATGGATTTGAGAATTACTGACAACCAGTTGTTATAACTAAATGCATGTGGTAAATGAGATCACACAAGAAAATAAAATAAAACAAAAGAAATAGTTGAACTAAGGGTGGAGTCCTAGTGGTGACTTGTTTATAAGATGAAAGAGTCAAGGGGAAAAAAAAAGAAACACTTAAGAGGAGGAAAATCAGAAGATAATAATAGTTCTTTGAAAATGAAGGGACTTAGAAAATTAAGGAGTGAGTGATGGGTTCTGTTATGTACTTTGCAGAAAAGCCAATCATGATGGAGACTTAAAAGACAACATTGAAATAAAAAATTCAGAATCCTCAAGGATTCTTGCAAAAGTGCTTTTGCTACTAAGGGAGTAGTATGTTAAGGGGCACAATCCAGATTGCAAAGAATTTTGAAAGGAAGAGATGGACAGGAACATAAAAGTCAAAGATTAACATTTTCCAGAATTTGTTCTGCTAGTTGCCTCATAGGTTTTAATAGCCATTGCTTGAAAAATATAAGAAGTTTGGGGCAGAGTTCAATTGTGAAATATCTTTGGGAAACAATTTAAAAACTTAATTTTGCTGTAGAACTTCTCAGAAAATTTATTTGGCAATGGGAATGGATCCACAAAAGGGTATATTTGGTCATCTACTTTTTTAAATAAAGAAGAAAATATTAACACTTTTTGAGATTAATATTCTACATTAGTCATCTGGGAAATTTTGTTTTGTAATAAAAAGAAGAAACCAAAATGTTTAACATTAATCGAGAGAGAAGGGAAAGAAAGAACAAGATTTAGAAAAGAACTTTTCCCCAGTTTTATTGAGATATAATTATGTAACAGTTAAGGTATACAGTGTTGATTTGATACATTTATATATTGCAAAATGATGACTACCATAGGGTTGGCTGACACTTCCCTCATTTCACATAATTACCATTTCTTTTTTGTGATGAGGACATTCAAATATATTAAACAGTTTTATTAACTATAATCACCATACAGTACATTAGATCCCCAGAACTTTTACATCTTAAAACCAGAAGTTTGTACTCTGGTCATAATTTCCCCTTTCTCCCCAACCCTCCTGCCTCTGGTAACCACCATTCTAGTTTCTCTTTCTACAAGTTATTTGTTTGTTTGTTTGTTAGATTCCATATATAAATGAGATAATACAATATTTTTCTTTCTGTGTCTGACTTAGTGCACTTAGCATTATGCTCTTAAAGTCTATCCATATTGTCACAAATTGCAGGATGTCCTTCTTTCTCATGACTGAATAATATTTTTGTTTGTATCCATCCTATATCTTCTTTATCTGTTCATCTATTGAAGGACACTTATGCTGTTCTCATGTCTTGGCTACTGTGAATAATGCTACATTGAACATGAGATTGTTGACATCTCTTCAAGATCCTGTTTTCATTTCCTTTGCATATATACCCAGAAGTAGGATTGTTGGATCATGTGGTAGCTCTATTTTTAACTTTTTGAGGAAACTTCATACATTTTCAATAGCAGCTGCACCAGTTTATCTTCCCGTCAACAGTGCACAAGTATTCCCTTTTCTCCACATCCTCTCCAACACTTGTAAACCCTTGGCTTTTGATAACCATTCTCATGTGCAAGGTGATGTCTTGTGTTTTGATTTGCATTTCCCTGATGATTTGTGATGATGAGTGCATTTTCATGTGCCGATTGGCCATCTGTAGGTGTTCTTCAGAAAAATATAGGAAGATTGACATCATATAAAGCACTTTTACTGACTACAAGAGTATAGAAATAGAAATCAATTATAAAGAGAAAACTGAAAATCCACAAATATTTGGAGATTAAACAACATGCTACAGAACAACCAGTGGAGCAAAGAAGATACAAAAGGGAAACAAAAAAAATCTTCAGACATATGAAGTTACAACATATCAAAACCTATGGAATACAGCAAAATGCAACATATTAAAACTTGTAGTACACAGTTCTAAGAAAGATGTTTATACAGTGGTAAACACCTACAATGAGCAAAAGGAAAGATCTCACATAAGTAACCTGACTTTACTCCTCAAGGCACTAGTAAAAGAAGAACAAACTATTGTCAAAGTTAAAAGAAGAAAAGAAATAATAAAGATTGGAGCAGAAAGAAATGAAGAAGAGTCTAAAGAGACGGTAGAAATGATCCATGAAACCAATTGCTTGTATTGTGAAAAGAAAACAAAATACATAAACCCTTAGCTAGACTTATGAAGAAAGAGAGAGGATTCAAACAAACTTATAAATGAAAGAGGAGACGTGACAACTGATACCATACAAATACAAAGAACATGAAAAGCTACTGAGAATAATTATACATCAATGAATTGGGATGGACTAGAAAAGATGGATAAATTCTTAGTAAGTGCCTTTGCTTGCTATATATCCCTGCTCATTTTCTGGCCCTCCCAAACCTTATTTTCAAATTTTAGTTTAAACACTGTTAGAAGAATCCTGTTAACAACAAAAAGATTGTTTTTTAGGGTGCCTGGGTGGCTCACTTGTTAAGCATCTACATTCAGCTCAGGTCATGATCCCAGGGTCCTAGGATGGATGGATGCCCCCCACATGTCACCTGGCTTCGAGGCGAGATTTGAGAGTTGTCTGGGTTCTTGAACCCTTCTCGCCCTGCTCCCTCGGGATGACCGCTGGCCATCACCGGCGCGTTGAGGGGGCGCGGGGACCTGGGCCTGCGGGAGGAGCGGTGTCCCGAGTGGGGTCTCAGGGAGGGAGCAGGAGGGGAGCGCAGCAGGCGCTGGGCGGGCTGCGTGCCTGTGGGCACCCGGCAGTGCAGAGCGCACATTGGGCTCCCTGCTCAGTGGGAAGCCTGCTTCTCCCTCTCTCTCTGCTGCTCCCCTCTTTGTATTCCCTCTCTCACTGTGTCTCTCTCTGTCAAATAAATAAATAAAATCTTTTTAAAAATATTGTTTTGTACTTTTTTCCTTTTTTCAAAAAATTAAAAGTATTTTTCTGTTTATGAGGCTCCCCCCCACCCCCGCCCAAGCAAGTGGATGCTCTAGGGAGTGACCTTCCATCACTTGTCTTTGTCTCAGGAACATGGTTTGCTCTGTGGTTTGGCATTTTAGACCTGTCCTTTTTCGGCAAGTCTTGAAAGAGCTATCTTTTCACATTATTTGACAGAAGTAAAATGGTACCCTCACCTAAAATGTCACCTGCACAGATTGGCGTTATGCTTGGAAATACAAGTATCAGAATAATTCCCAAAGAGATCTCTCTGTGTTTATTTCCAAAATGTTTCTACATGTTGTTATCTAAAAGGATAGATATTGGTTATTTTATTAGGTCAAACTTTAATCCCTGATAGAGAGCAAAGAATTATAAAAATCGGGCCTAGGACAGATAAATTTTCCTTTAGTCATTAAACATTAGTGCTGGAAAGGAAAATAGAGTTAATTGAATTCTGTGGTTAGTAAAATGAATTTAGAAAAATCCACATTCTGGTACCATTGTCGAGAAAAGAGGTGAGCTAAATTAGCAAGGTTCCTGGTTCCTCAGTTTTCTTCCCCAGTGGCATTTCTTTGAGTTTCTTTTTACACTGTGGTCTTCTTTATTAGATGAAAAAACATTTGAAATCAATGATCTAAATATTTTATATTGAAAAGGTGGAAAATTAGTTTCTAAGGGATTAAATGATTTTTCCCACATCATAACTCTAATAAAAGACATAATTGAAACTAAGACCATGGTTTCTTGAGTTTAAGTGCATTGTGTTTTTTATTTCACTTTTTTATTAAAGATCTAAGAACCCAATTGTAATGTCATGATATATTGGACATGATGTCTTGAAAAAGAAAAAAAAATGGAAAGAATATAGGAAAAAAATTACAAAGAAGATTGAAATTCTTTCTCCATCTGTTTGAATTCATTATAGATATTGAAAGTGATAAAAAATTTAAATAATAGAATTTTGTCCATAACCCATGGCCTATTAATCCAGATTAGGATTTATCAACCTCAGCACTACTGAATTTTATTTTATTTTTTCCCCTGTGCATTATAGGATGTTTAGCAGCATCCCTGGCCTCAACCAACTAGATTTGTGAAGCGTTCTCTCAATCACGACAATGGAAAATATCTCCAGACAATGCCAAACATCCACTGGGGGGCAATATCACCTACAGGTAAGAACCACTGATCCAGAGTATCTAATTCAGAATTGAGAGAACTAATTGAAGATATGCTACCATATGTTAGTTATTGTGTGTGTACATGTGTTCCAAGATTTTAAGCAGCACAGTCAGATATTTTCAAAATTCTAGGGAAAATATTTGGGACAATAAGAAGTGAGGTAGGTGTGGAAGTCAAGGCTTAATGTATAGAAATGAAGTGGGATGCATGTGAGTTGATTATATGCCTAGCAGGTATGGTGAGTCAACAAAAATATTTGATATTATAATTTAATAGAACTCAGTTACCACGAACACTTGTGTGACCCCTTGGCAAAGCAATTAAACTTGAGAACACGGTGATGGTGACAGAATTTCTTTAAGCTTGTCATTTTGATGCATGCATGTGTTTCAGAGTGGAAAATGGAAAAAGTCATGAAGAAAGGGCTGTCTTGAGGAATGAACTATGATATTCTATGTAGCTTCTGTCTTGAACTTACTCCTTTGCTACCTAAAAACAAGAAGATCTGTAAATTAGCTTCCCATTATTACAATAAAAAGGAGTTATATGTTGGTTTCTCCTCTTCCACCATCCTCTCCTCCTCCTCCTCTTTGTATTTAGTGAGCAACTATTATTTACAGCGTGGATTGCTTTTCTTTTGCCCACATAGTTCTAGTGAGTCTTTCAACCCCTGGATGATCACTTCCTGGTGCAAAGCATGACTCAGTTTTGCCCAATATTATTACTTTCAGATATTTTTTGTGTTTGTTTTATAGGCATTGGCATAGAGATCTCTTTATTACTTTTAGATTTTGACCTTTAATGATCCTATAAAGGTGGTAATCTGTGATTGTCTTATCTGCCAATGAATGCAAGGAGCCTGGACGCAACAGGAGAGAATAAAACCAACAGTCAAAGAGACACAAAGCCAAACAAGCCTGAAAGACAAACAGCCCCAAGACGTTTTTAAGTACCTGGATCCAGCCATATCTGAAGTTCATTTTTCCCTTTGGACATCCAACAGTATGACTCAACAAAATTATCTCTTTGTTTCATCTAGTTTGTGTTAGGTTTCCATCATTTACAGTTGAAAACGTTCTGCTCGGTATAGGGAATATTCCCAGTGAGCAAATGTGGGCAAGGCGTTGCAAATACAGAGACATAGAGTGGCAGCTAAAGAAGTAAAAGATCAACCGGATAACAGCAAAGGGTAGAAAACCCCTTGAACTTTAATGCAGTGAATAATAAAAAAAGTAGTGAGTATATGGCTTACCTTGCAAGCCTGTTCCTCAAGGACAAGCAAGCATCAGAGAAAAATGACCTCATAACAGATTGAAATAGAGACGATAATGGAGGAGAAAAATGTCCAGAATCAAACCAGTGACTTTGTCCTTCTATTCACCTACTCTTTGCAAATTCTAATGATGGAGGACAAAGAGTTCAACTCTCCTGTGTAAGAGTTGTAACATTTATTTATTCAACCCATTTCCAAATCAACAACCAAGAGGGAGGGATTCTAACTTGATAAAGATTGAGTCTTTGCAGTCTTTATAAAATATTTTAGCCTAGGGAGAAAAGAAAATTCAAGAAATCATGTACAGCATGTTAGCTACCGTGGTGTAGGCAAGCACAGAATGTAATGGGAAATTCACTCTTTTGTTGTGGTTTCTTCAGCTGTAAGTGACAGAAAATAATTCAAACGAAACTTAAGTAGGAAAAAACTCTTGTGTGGACATGCAATTCAGGTACAGCTGAATTCAGGATTTCAAACCAGAACTGTCTTCTCTCTGCCTCTTAGTTTTGTTTACTTGTGTATTGACTTTACCCTCAGGAAATGTCTTTTCATGTGTGGAAAGGACCATTGGTAGCTCTGGGTTAACATCATTAGAGGTCATGAATCCAAAGGTAAAAGTTACCTCTCTTTTCCAAAGGATACAGAGTGACTCTGCTTCAGTCTAAGACCTGTTTCTGGACCAATCCCTGTATCTAAGTGAATGTGTGGCAGCCTTGTCCATGTTCTGCTTCTGCAGTTGGTTGCTCGGGCCATGAGACTAACAGATATTCCAAGATAAGGAGAAGTTTGAGAGAGAGTGTTATCTGAAGAAAAAAGAAGCTGTATAGTCAAGATCATTTTTTTAATGTTATCATGTTAATTAACATTGTTATTGTAGATGTGCTTCAGTCTCCTAACCCATCTTGGGTGGGACCTGGGAATTGTTAGGTGACATCTGAACTAACTGTTTAGAAGTATAGTATTTATATGACCACCACTGAGTTGGGCTGAAAAACAAGAGGATGTATTAGTATAGAGGATTCAGTATAATTAGATAGGCAAGTTTTGGCAAAATTCACTAATGTCTACATATGCACAAATATTATCTATCATTTAATGAGTATTGATCATGTGCTAGGAATTTACTGAGTAAGCTCTTTAATTTGATCATCTCATTCAGTTCTCCCAAATTTTATAAGGTAAATATTATTCTCGTTCTCAAATTGCAAATGATGTTCAGTAAGTTTAAGCGACTTACCCAACTAGTAAGTGATAGAGAATGTAGTAAATTTACCCAACAAGTAAGTGATAGAGAATGGATTGAAACATGGGAAGCATGAAATAAGAATTTGAATATTTAATATTCATTTAATATGACTTTGTATTTAGGGTGACCATATATCTTAGGCCTCTTATCTTCATGTAACTATTAATAGCCTCTCTTCTACTAAATAATAATAATAATAATAATGTCCACATTTGGACAGTAAGTTATACAATCACCGTTAATTCTGCTTCCCTCATTAGTATATATGAACTCTCACATATTTTATATATATATGCCTTTCATTCAAAATTATTTTGGCAAGACTTTTAGGAGAAGAGCTTCAGATCTGCAGAGAAGTTGCAATGTTAGTACAGAGCTCTGATGAACTCCATACCCAGTTTCCCCTATTATTAGCATCGTACATTATTTGTTGCAACTAATGACCAGTAGTGACATATTTTTATTAACTAAAGTCCATGCTTAATTCATTTTTTTCTTTACTGTATGTCTTTTGTTGTGTTATTGTTGTTACAAAATCCCATCCAGGATGCTGCATTATATTTAGTCATCATGTCTCCTTAGGGTCCTCTTAATTTTGACAGTTTCTCAAGCTGTTCTTGTTTTTTGTTTTTGTTTGTTTGTTTTGTTTTGTTTTGTTGCTTTTGTTTTTTTTTTAACAAAGAGGGAGGTAAACTATAACAGACTCTTTTTTTTTTTAAATTTTATTTATTTATTTGACAGAGAGATAGAGTACAAGCAAGCAGAGAAGCAGGCAGAGGGAGAGGAGGGGAAGCAGGCTCCCCGATGAGCAGAGAGCCCGATGTGGGGCTCGATCCCAGGATCCTGGGATCATGACCCGAGCCGAAGGCATGTTTTGTTTTGTTTTAAAGATATATTTATTTGAGAGAGAGAGAGAGAGAGAGAGAGAATGGTGGGGAGGGGCAGAGGGAGAGAGAATCTTTAGCAGACTGTCCGCTGAGCTTAGAGTCTGGTGTGGGGCTCTGTCTCATGAACCTGAGATCATAATCAGACTCAAAATTAAGAGTCAGATGGTTAGCCATCTGAGCCACCCAGGCACCTCTGAGAGAGTGAAAGAGAACATGAAAGGCAGAGGTCAGAGGGAGAAGCAGACTCCCTGAGTAGCTGGCAGCCCAATCCAGGGACTCTGGGATCATGACCTAAGCCACCCAGGCACCCTGTCCTTGTTGTTGATGACACTGAAATTTTTGGAAAGTACTGCTGAGATGTTTTGTAGACTGTTTCATAATTGGGATTTTTTTGATGTTTTTCTCACTATTAGAATGGGACTGTGGATTTGGGGGAAAAAAACCCACAGAGGTTAAATACCAATTTTATTACATCAAATCAAGGGTAAATACCATCCACACGGCTTACCACTGTTGATATTAACCTGGATTACCTGGCTGAAGTGCTGTTGGACATGTTTTTCCACTGTAAAGTTACTCTTTTGAAATGATTATTAAGCTTTTCAATGTATATTTACATGGAGAAAATACACTCATCTTAAGTGTATGAATCCATTACCTTTGATAGATATATGAACCCATGTAACTACTATCACAATTGAGGTTTAGAACACTCTAAAATTGTTTTAACTTCTGTTAATTCAAGAATTCTTTCAGTTATAATCGAGTCAAAAATATTCCAACTGTAGCAGACATATTACACAATTTTGAATTGCTCTGAAAACAAATAGCTGGATTGTTAACTATATTTGATTCTACTTTTTAAGACTGGCTATCTCTCCACATACCTTTTCTGAATGGAATAATTAGGACATGCAGGATTTACCATCCCATGGGCTTAAAACCTTGTCCCATTGTAGAAACATGAGCATGAACACATCTCCTAAGAAAATGAGATTAAAAATAAAATCACAAGGAACCAATGGTTTCCTTCATAACTGCTGAGTATGTGACAAGATGTGAAGAAGTCTGATACGACTTTGACAAATCTAGCATAGAGAAGACTATTTTGGATCAAATCATGGGATACCACTTCCTGAAGAGCAAGGATGTCAAGCAAGAGAATCTAATGGTATTTTATATTAAAATAATTTCTAAGAGTGTACCTGAAGTAGGAGTAAGGCTTTATCAGTGTCTTCTAAAATCACTTTTGTCAATGACTTTTTGAAAGTATGTGTTACAACATTAACCACTGTACAATTTATGGGAAAATAATTTTTTATAAGAAGCAACACAAATATAAAAGTTCATGAGGAGATATTATGCAAGTTTATATTTTATCAATAATTATAAAAATCATGGCATATAATTAAACTGAAAGAAATCTTAAAATTCAGAAAGTAAAAAAATATCTCTTGAGGTTATACATGCTAAAAATAGATATGAGAAGAGCTGCATAATTTGCCCAGATCATAGGATTTTTTTAATCTTTTATATAAACTTTATCGATGTATAATTGAAATAAACAAAAATGCATGCATATTTAATATATTGGTTAATGAGTTTATAAACATATCAACTAAGTATGATTTTATATAAGAAACATCACTGCAATCAAGATATAGACCGTTTCCATCACCCTGGAAATATCCCTTATTCCCTTATGTTTTCAATTCAGTCCCTGTTCCAAGGCCCAGGCTGATCTGCTATCACTTTTTGTTAATTTTGACTCTACTAGAATTTCATATAAAAGGTGTCATATAGAATGCACTCCTTTTTTAGTCTTTCTTTTTTAACTTGGTATAATATTTTAAAGATTTATTTGGGATATGTGTATCAGTGGTTTCTTTATTTCTATAGCCAAATAGATTCCATTATATGGAAACTCCATAGTATATTTATCCTTTAAATGGTCATTTGAATTGTTTCCATCTTATAATTATTTTGGATAACACCAACATAAACATAAATCTCTGTAGACATACATTTTTTATTTTCTTGGGTAAAAGTGGAAATGTGGGGGATGCATGTTGAACTTTATAAGAAACTGAGAAAGTTTTCTAAAGTAGTTGTACCATTTAACATTTTGGCTACCAGTGGATGTAATTACTACTTCTTCTGTGTTTTTGCTAATTCAAATGTCTAGTCTTTTTAAATTTTAATTTAAATTTAATTTCAAATTTTTTAATTTTAGCTATTTTAATAGGTAGTAGGATCATTTGTTGATTAAATTCACCAGGGAAAAAATCTTGAATTTTCATTGTGTAGAAGAATTTTTACATATTATTTTATTAATCTTAATAAATAGATTTATTGAGGGAGCCTCAAACTCTTTCTCATGTACTCCCTCCCTTTTAAACTTGCTACATATTCTCTACTGGCGACTCCTCATTTTGCAAGACCCCCATGCAACCCCTAAAGGCTCAGTAAAACACAAATGAAAATACAGAATGGAAAGTTTAATACACTATGGTTGATACTATTTAAAAGAAGAAGCAGTAGGGGTGCCTGGATGGTGTAGTTGGTTGAACATCCAGCTCTGGCTCAAGTTATGATCTCAGGATCCTGGTATCGAGGCCCACATCAGGCTCTGAACTCCACAGAGTCTGTTTTAGAATCTCTCTCCCTGTCCCTCTGCCCCTCTTGCTCATGCTCTCTCTCTCTAAAATAAATAAATAAATCTTTAAAAAAGAAAAGAAAAGAAGCAGCAGAAGCATAGCAAATCAGTGTGTAACAACTTTACCACACACAACCATGGAAAAATTTAATTATAAAATTCACCAATTTTAACTATATGACTTGATCATTTTTAGTAACTTTATTATCAAAATAAATGGGCAACTATCAACATAAATCAGTTTTAGAACATTTTCATTCCTCCTGATAAGATCCTTTATATGCATTTCAAGTTAATCTCCATTCCTACCACTGCCCCAGGCAATCACATGAAGGTTTTAATCCTAAAGGAAATTTGAAAGACAAGCCTTTTCATTTGTTCCTTCTTTTTGAGTCAGTTTAATTGTTTATTAAAATGCATTTGTCCATTAAATTAACAATTATTTAATATTAATTTTTCAGTACATTTTCTTATTCTTTTCATGAGTCTAGGATCTAGAGTGATTTTTTCTTTCTTTCTTTCTTCTTTTTTTTTTTTTTAAGATTTTATTTATTTGTCAGAGAGAGAGAGAGTGAGTGTGCAAGCAGGAGGAACCATAGGAAGAGGGAGAAGCAGGCTCCCAAGGAGCCCAGTGCAGGCCTAGATCCCAGGACCTGAGCTAAAGGCAGTTGCCTAACTGGCTGAGTCACCCAGGTGCTGCCCCCTGCCTGCCCCTGTTTTTGTTTTTGTTTTTGTTTTTTGGTTTGTTTTGTTTTGGGCTTTTTAGAGTGATCTTTTTCATTTTATATTAGTCATTTCTTTATTTTTTCTTTTCTTTTTTTTTTTTTTTAATATTTTATTTATTTATTTGACAGAGACCTAGAGAGAGAGCACAAGTAAGCAGAGTGGCAGAAAGAGGGGGAGAGAGAGAAGCAGGCCCTCTGCTGAGCAAGGGCTTGAAAACCCTGGAATCATGATCCAAGCCGAAGGCAGCTGCTTAACCAACTGAGCCATCCAGGCACCCCTCTTTTTTCTCTTTTCTTTTTTTTTTTTTTTTTCATTTTTTTCTTTTGGAGTGGGGAGCAGTACCCACTTAGACACTGAGTTTTTCTGATCTTTACAAGGAAGGCTTGTGGCATTATGGATTTTCTCCTCTTTTTTGCCCCTTTCTATTTCATTGACTTATGCTCTTTATTCTTTATTTCTTTCTACTTACAGTGGCTTTAATTTATTTTTTAATTTATTTTATTTTTCCAGTTTCTAATACCAAATCTGATTATTGAATTTAATACATATATTTTTTTTCTCTTATAAGGATTTAAGTTATAAATCTCTCCCTAAGGGCTACTTTGCTATTCTCAACAAATTTTGACAGAATGTTTTCATTATCATTTAAAAATGTTTTATTTTTCATTATCATTTAAAAATAATTTACCTGTTTATTTTTGTTTGAACTATTATTTGGAAGTTTATTGTTTGATTTTCATATATTAGGGGAATTTTTCAGATACTTTATTACTGATTTTTAAGTTAATGATATTATCAGAATGAGTTCAGCACTTTAAATGTACTGTGACTTGTCTGTGGAACAATATGTGGTCTATTTTGATTGATGCCTTGTGTTTCTTCAAGTTCCTCTCTCTTCTTATGCAGTGTGCACCTGCTGTTACGCTCCTGCAGTGAATTTCAAATAATGTATTTTTCAGCTTTAGACATTCCATTTGGCTCATCTTATATTTTTTTCGACTTCTCTCCTCATTGTATTCATATTTTCCTCAAATTCTTGAATATACTTACACTAGCTGTTTATATTCCTTTCTATTGTTGTGTCATAAACTATCACAAATTCAGTGGCATTGAAAAGCACTCATTTATTTCACAGCTCTGTAGATACAGAAGTATGGGTGAGCTCGGCTGGGTTCTTTCCTGAGGCTCTCACAAGTCTCATGTCAAAGCAGCAGTCACTGAGGCTACTCAGTTACCTGAAGGCTCTGGGGGAAGAATCTACTTCCAGGCTTATTCATGTTATTAAAGGAATTCAGTTCCTTGCAACTGTAGGGCTGATGTTCCTTTCATCTTGTTGACTATCTTCCAGGGGCCAGACAGATGCTAGGGCCACTCTCAAGTATATATATGGCTTCCTCCCTTTCAGTAACAAAGAACCTCCATCATGTTGAATCCCTCTCAACACTTACAGTCTCTCTGATTTAACCTTTTACAGTCAAAGCAAAGTCTCTGCCTTTAAAAGACTTATGTGATTAAGTTAGCCTCACCTGGATAATGTTGAAGGACACAGAAGTTCATTTAGATAGCTATGTTCAGGGATTTTGAAAATAGAGCTATTATAAAATATAAAATACTCAATTAATATTTACTGAAACATATCATACCTTGATAGATTGGGTTAAAGAATACACTAATAGTGTAGTAAAAGAGATACTTGGAAATTAGGAAGGAAGACATGCCCTTGGTTTACTTCAAATGAGGTGTTGAACTTGAAACTTGAGGTAGGCAAGTGTTGTACTTGGCAGTTTCAAAGTTTAAGGACAGGGCTCCAACTGGTTGGGAGTAGCAGCTCAGTAAGATGTAATAGAGTGAGACACAGGGAGGAAGTCCTGACAAAAATAGGGCAGCTTGTACAGGACCTTAATGTACAGTAGAGGTATTCATAGCCACATGAATACCTAGATGGCTGATTGAGAACAGATATGCCCTACCTCTTGTTATAACTGTACATGTGAGTGTAGGAAAGGGTAGAAGGCAGGAGTTGGACAAAAGAGTACTTACTGTCCACTGGACATACCCTGAAGATACTTCACATAGGAGGAACAATCTTAGAAACACTCTGCTGATAGGGATCAGTGTCTAAGATATAGACAGACAAGAGAGTATAGTAGTTAAAGGCATGATTAGTCGACTTAAAGATAGATGTAAACTCTGCTTTTTGTACCCATGAGTTTGGGGGCAGAATTATTAAAATACAGACCTTGGAAGTAGACTTCCTTATCCCTGGTGCTTCCTAGATTTATCCCCTTGGCAAGTCTCTTACATTTGTACCTTAACTTCTTTATCTGAAATATAAGAGTGATGATAATACCTACCTTACATACATTGGGGATTAAATAAATCCTCAATTTATTATGAAGTTTCAATAAACCAACATATGTATACCATTAGAACAGTACCTGGGGCATAGTAAGTGCAAGATAAGTATTAGCCATTCTAATTATTTCTTGTATAAAATTAGGATAATAATAATAGTAGCTCTTTTATAGGTTTAACATAGAGTTTAAATGAGTCACTGAATATCAGCTGCTCATTCTGTTCCTAATAGATAGTAAGTACTTAATAAAAAAGACTAAACTTCACACATTGGTCATGGTTGATTCAAGAAATCCAGGAGATTCAACTATTAGGTTCAAATGCGCCATTGCTCATTGATAAGCAGGAATCAGGAATATAAGGATGTGATGCTTCCAAGTAATGAAGCAAATTCTGTTACTTTAGAATTACTACTAGCTGTTGATAGGTAAAATAACACACCCTATATATCTTACGCACATGCAAAAACCTGTACTATTGCTACAGAGATGAACATAAGTTATATTTTGAAGAGAATTTTACAATCTGTCAGTTCTAATTTTACTTTTCATTCAACAGGTCATTTGAAATCACTATCATTTGGAGCTTGATATCATATGGTCAGTGTCTGGATTCCCATTAAGAGCTAACTCTATAATTAATAGACTCCCATGTCAGAGTTCAAAACTTTCTATAGATCATTCTCATGGGAATCTAAGAATTAGTAGCTGTTTTTCTTTTAATCATGTGCTTATCTTTGAGCAGTAATGATTTAAATTAACATCCTCAATTTTGAGATACCCAACTCAAATGAATTACTAGTCTGAGCAGAGAATGGTATATATTGGGTGACAAAATGGAATGTTCAGAAACAAAAGCAGCTTCAGGCAGTGCTGGATCTAGGGTTCCAGATGATCTCATTATGGTTCTACCTTTTTCTTTACACCTTTAATCTGCTTCCCTGTGTGGATTAGTTTATTCTCATACAGACTTTGTTCATGTGATAGGAAAAATGGGAATCTCCACTTTCTATCTTCATAGATAAGAAGTCAAGAGGAATAGGCCTGCCTTCTTTCAATACTATGCATCAAATATCAGGTCCTTTATCTGTCCTTGAATTCTTCAGCCTCATCAGGGGAAGGGAGATCTCACTTCAGTCAACCCTGCATCTGAGTTTGAGTTGGTAAGGCATTATGATTGATAGGTCCAACCCAACTTATAGAGGTTGAAAAGCGTTCTTTTCCAAAAGAATAGTTGATGGTGTTACCAAAGTAACAGCAGTAATTTCCTTCCCTATCAACATAGAGGGTATAAAAATCAGAATTTCTTAACTAGATGGGATCAGGAAGTAGATGTTGAGTGACACAAGACGTTTACTCAAATAAGTATGACAGGAAAGTATAGCAGATGAAAGAGAACATATTTTCTCTTTCTCTCTTCTCTTTCTCCTTCCATGAAATGACCTCCACTCAGTAGTGCAATGCACATGTAAGATTGTATTAAATAAATAAACAAGCAAAACAATAAAAACAATAAAACAACACAAAACAAGCAAAACAAAACAAAACAAAACAAAACAAAAACACAACTATGGCTGAAGATTTAAAGGATGGAAGAATAGCCAGACTATCTTAGCAGCAATAGCAGAAGTAGCGGCAGGTAAGGCAGACAACTTCGTAAATTACAAATTGGATTTAAATAGAGAGGGAATTTGAAGTGGAGACATTATTTTCTGTAGAAATGTGATGGGCAGAGGAGAACAACGAAAAAAAACTAAAACTGAGATGATTAAGAAAACACAGTGCTGAAAAAATAAAATTAAGACTGAGACCTTAACTTGAATTACACATTTTTAAATTAATCCTTGGGTGAGGACAGATTAAGGACCACACAAAACCAAGCTGGTAAACACACTTTATGATGTATGATCCTTGTACCTAAAACTAGATTCTCTTCCAGTTAAGTATGTTGCTAGAATGATGACTGTCCTGGCCTAGTTTTAGATTAACCAGACTTACAGATAAGATTTTTGATTCATAAAATCTCAGAAAAACAAAAACCAAATACTGTGTCACCTGTTGGGTTCCAGATCCTATGCTCTGTGGCTAAAGATATAAAGATGAATTATATACTATAAGTACTGGATGTCTGTAGATTTTACAAGCTCAGCATCACTTCCCTGTTTCTTTGGTAACAGATCACTCTCCCCATTTGTTTAAAATGGTTCTAGTGTCTGGCTTCTGCCCTCCCTCAACCAGACTATGATACTGGTCCAATAATTAACACTGGACTCAGGAAGAACCAATGGAAGCCTTCTTTTATAGTTAATCAAGAGCTTTAAGGTTAGAGTATTTCAATCTTGGGCAATTTTTGTAAAACAAAATTATTTTGAAATCTACTAATTATCCTTTAAGTTCTAGAAATTGCATTTCATGACTAAGAGGGCAGCAAATTATCTGATACTGTTTCTGCTCTGCCCACTTTGTGTTTCAGTCACTGTCAAATAAAGGCAGTGGGGAATGGCAAAACCAGTTCTGATTCATTCAACACCTGAGTGCTTCTTAGGTTCAAAACACCATTCTAAACATTGTCCAGGAGAAAAACATAAATAATACCAGCCTTTACCCTCAAGGGTCTTACAACGTGGCAAGGGAAATAAGACACGAACACAGATGACTGCAATAAAATGAAGATAGTGGTTGCTGCAGATGTTTAGGGAGAATGAGCAAAGCAAAGAGAGAACACAGAATAAGGCAACATTCAGTAGTCAGCCAAGAAATATTTATTGAGCAATCATAAGATGTGAAATGGGCATGGAGGAGTAAAATGTGGACTGGGATAATGGGCAGGAGAAAAATCAGGTGACATGACTTGTTACTCAACTTTCTAAATATGTTTTTTGTCACCAAGTTCGTAATAAATATCCTTAAATTAAAATCTGAATAAAGATATTGTTCTCTGAAATACAGACTGGGGCAATGATGTTTAAACAGTAGGATAGTAGTACTTGTGTTCCCAAGTATGCCTTCCTATTGCTTTCTTCTCTTGTATGTTCCCAAGTATGCCTTCCTATTGCTTTCTTATCTTGATGGTACCTCAAGATACCCATTTCAGGTCTTTCACCCTTTTTGAGCTTGTGTTTTAGAACAGGTGGATTAGAACAAGATCCTCTTGGCTTCAAACAACAGAAAGAAAATAGTATAAAACTGAAAAAAAAAATCCAGAGACAATCTTGATGGCATGTCTAAATGCAAGACTTCAGATGTTTAAATTAAGTCCCTAACTCTCTTTATCTTTCTCCTTTCCTTTTTCCTCTCTCCCATATCTCTTATTATAGAATTCAAATATCTCTCTGTTTTTGTGGAAGCTCCTGGCACAGCTGTAGGCTTGTATCCTTACAGCTCCATGGAAGAGTAGGGGTTATGATTGTGTAAGGTTGTGGCAGGGCATCCCGTCTAAGATTGATCAATACTCACATTGTACACCGAAGTAGATTAGTATATTCATTACAGCACTGTTTTCTTGAAGAAGACTCTGTAATGTGTGTTCTTAGATAATAAGAATAGTATAACATTTTCCAAAGGATATGCATGAAGTGTTTTTGAAGCATTTTTTCCCCCCATAATTCACTCACAGATTGTCTTTTGGATAATGGTAACCTTGTGTCACTATCCTAGGTACCATAGCAAATGCCCAGGGATCAGTCCTTGATGGCTCTGGCTGGGCTCTATTCTCATCCTTTAACTCATCACTGTAGCCAGTCATCAGTCCTAATTTATAAAAAGTGGGTTCCATTCTCAAATCATAAGTAATGAAACACGGAGAAAAAGAAACTGGACTGGACTATCCCTAAAAGGAAGAAGAACAGAGGGTGAGCAAGGGGAAAAATAGAAAAAAGAAAAAGAAAAAAGTCCTCTATACCAGAAAATGTTTGTAACGTTCTTTGGAGATCAAAAAAAAAATTGTCTCCTACACATAGATGAACAGAGGGTATTGGCCTAAAAAGAACCCTGTGGCCAAAGGGATCTGGCCTATTTTAACAAGGATTTGAGAGTTAACAGATACCATGGAGAGCACCCAGTTCAATCTCATCATTTTACAAAGGGGGAAACTAAAACCCAGAAAGGAAAACAGAAATGCCAAGGACTTACAGGTAGTTTATGGCAGAGACAATCCACTACCTATCTTCTGACTTTGTGTTGTGTGTGTGTGTGTGTGTGTGTGTCCCTGCGCGCGGGCGCAGGCATGTGCGCTTGCTTTTTGTAAAAGGACAGTTTTCTTTGGTTTGTAGCAACAACAGCAACAAAAGAAAGTATAGCCTTGTTTCTGGTTTTCTCTTCATTCTCAAATCTGTATAATGTAGTTTTGCTGCATTCCAACAGAAAACCTCAGCAAGAGTTTAGTTAATCATCATAAGTTCACTCACTCCTTATAGGGACAGAGACATTATCCTTCCTTTATATAAGAACTAGGGCCACCTGTTGCTTTAATAGCTCAAGTTTGGACTCTGCTTGCAGGAGGGGATACCTTTGAAAATCAGCTTCCTAACTGCACTGCATCCTGATTTAGCTACCAAATCTCCAGCCAGAAAAAGAAAGGCATCTGGATCATTGGGGAGACTTCTACCTGCCTCCTCTACTTCTTCCTCCTACTATCACCTCTTTCCTGCTGTTTCCTGCCCGCAAAAACCTGTCACCAGCCCAGAAGTATCTCTGGAAATGGGTAGGAGGGAGCCTTGCACCTGTCAGTGCCAGAGAAGAACGTGCGCTCTGCAGAGTTCTCAGTTGTTACATCTTTGGCGATGAAAGGAAGGAAAGCAGAGTCCGAGGTTTCTGCCACAGATTTGCCGGAGACCGCAGTTAGTCCATCCGTCTCAAGCTCCAGTAACCCCGAAGATCAAGGGTGCACTTACATTCCTAGCGCTTCTTGCTGTGTTTTCCTAAGAGCTAGTTCAGTGCCTCGCCCCAAGAAGTCTCAGGGTAAAGGTTAAGTCGTCAATCAGGTTGCTGTCTCTGTGTTTTTTTCTTGAGAAAAACTGGCATAGACTGATCAGTAGTAGAAAGTGGGATCTCCTTGCTCCCCTTCATCACTGCGTTCTCCACCTAGCGACTTCCTCGCATTCTCCTAGATCTGACAGCTGGGGCTCCCAACCTCAGGGTTGGGAGCGGTGGGTTCCTGGCATCCCCGCCCCCTCTCGGGGTTGATGACACCCGTGCCTAGAAGGTGCATGTGGGTGCAGGCGGGCGAGCTGGAGGCTTCTACCGGGAGCTGGGAGAAGGAGTTCAGCTCTCGCCTAAGACCTGTAATCCTAGATTCTCTGGGGACCGCGAAACTCCCCAGTCCGAGGCACTCCCAGCTTAGCCGCCCACCCATTCCCCCCCTCCTTTCCTCAGCACGCAGCCCCTCCCTGCGTGATGATGCAAACCAGTGGGGAGGGCGGGCGCTTGGAAGGGTGGGGAGAGTCGGAGAGCTAGCGAGGGAGGGAGGGAGTGGGAGGAGGAGAGGGAGCCGAACGACCATTTAAAGCGATAGCAATCCTTGCCCTCTCCCCAGTGCTGGGTTGTTGGAGAGCGCGAGCGGCAAGCCGGGGAGCGCGAGCGCGGCGCGCGGGCCGGCGAATCCAGGAGCGCACGGAGCCCCAGTCTGGCAGGCGCCGCGGGACCCCGTAGCCTCTCAGGCCGCCCCTTCCCGGGCGCCCCCACCCTCCGTGCCTGCAAGAGCCTCTGGGCTTCCCCGGAGGACCTCACCCCAAGGGGCCCGGACCCCGGCAAGCCCGCCACCATCCCCTCCAGCGCCGCCGCCGCCACCACCGCAGTAGCCGGAGCAGCATGGTCCAGCTGGGGAAGCTGCTCCGCGTCTTGACTTTGATGAAGTTCCCCTGCTGCGTACTGGAGGTGCTCCTGTGCGCGCTGGCGGCGGCGGCGCGCGGTCAGGAGATGTACGCCCCGCACTCTATCCGGATCGAGGGGGACGTCACCCTCGGGGGGCTGTTCCCGGTGCATGCCAAGGGTCCTAGCGGAGTGCCCTGCGGCGACATCAAGAGGGAGAACGGGATCCACAGGCTGGAAGCGATGCTTTACGCCCTGGACCAGATCAACAGCGATCCCAACCTGCTGCCCAACGTGACGCTGGGCGCGCGGATCCTGGACACTTGTTCCAGGGACACTTACGCGCTGGAACAGTCGCTCACTTTCGTCCAGGCGCTCATCCAGAAGGACACCTCCGACGTGCGCTGCACCAACGGCGAGCCTCCGGTTTTCGTCAAGCCGGAGAAAGTAGTTGGAGTGATTGGGGCTTCGGGGAGTTCGGTCTCCATCATGGTAGCCAACATCCTGAGGCTCTTCCAGGTAGGGAGGCGCTCCCTCCGGGGCACAGCGCGCTTTAGCTCCCCGCGCACTTAATTCCAAAAGCTGGCTTGGACTCTAGGGGTGCGGGGTCAGGTCAGCCTTCGCTCATTTCCACCCTGGAGATCCTGCGAATCCCTCCCACCCCACCCGAGGAGGTACCTTCCCTGCTTGGTTCATTTCCCTTCCATCTCTCCCCTGTCCGCGCTCCACTCCATCCGGCTTGACATCCTGGATTTATGGCCCCATTTACAAGAAGCAATCTGCGAAAAACAAGGCGATGATTTAAATGGGTTTGCATTAGAGTGAAATATGGTCCAAAACAGGCTTGTAAAAGTGCCGGGCTCCTGTGAGAGCCGGTTAGGCTCATGGAATATGAAAGATGAGAAGACGCCTCGAAACTGGGCATTTCTCAACTCCCCAGCTTCCTTCCCAGCCCCAAGCCGCCCAGCAAGCCGCAGCTCCCTTGGAAATTTTCGAGAAGAGCTTAGGGGGGCACATCTTAAACCGAGGGCTAGGTCTTCACCTACATGTGGATGTTAATTGCCCATGTCTCTCAGGTTGAATCTCCCGACCTATAGCCGGTCTCCGCGAGGGCATGGGGCGAAAGGCACGGGGACGCTCTCCAAATGGGGAGATGCCACCGCAGACGCGACCCCCGGGTGATTTGCTCTGGGCAGTTGTTTGCACCGTCTAAATTGCGTTTGCATTCCGGCCACTGGCAGGAGCTGGGCGATCAGCTTTCTACTCCAGCCACTTCAGAGCCCAGAGATGAGCTCATGCTAACTGCGAAACAAAATCGCTTTCGCTGCCTCCACCCTCCGCCCATCATTTCCCACGACCTCCCTAACACAGACCCTCAGCCCCTATCCTCGGCACCGCGGACGATTCCCGGAGCCAGGAGAGAAGGCTCCTGAGGGAGGCACTAGGGTGCGCTGAGTAAAGCCAGCGGTCCTCCTGCTCTGGGCGCCAGAGGGCAATGCCGAAAATGGGAGAAAGGCGGATCCGGGGCAGCTGAGCGGTGGGTTCTACTGCAGTGCTCTCTCTCCGCCTGCTCCTGCATTTTGTGCCCCGTGGCTCCTGTGCTGCACTGGGTATAAATGGATGGAATTCGGATTTTAAGAAATTGAGTTTCAGGATCTGTGTGATTGTGGGTTCCCTTCTTTTATCTCCGGTGTATCTCTTTATCTTTCTTCCTTCTTTGTTTTTCTCCTTTTCGCTCCTTCTCTTTCAATTTCTTTTTTTTTTTCTCTCCTCCCCCCACCCCAAGTTTTTTGTTCATCTCTGTCTTGAGATGATCCTTTCCTAATACACAGCCCTCTCCCTGCCAGATAGCGTCCAAACCCAATTAATCCCTTCTCCAGATGTTCTGGCTAACCCTGATGCCCTTATGCTCCCTATATCTAAAGAGTTGGGTTCCTTCCAAATGCTTTCCCTAGGGTACTGGGTTCCTGGAAAGGATTCCTTGAGAGATTTAAGCTGTCACCACATCAGCTCCTAGGAGAGTGAAGTTTGTGTGTGCACCAGGAGGTGTGCCTGCCCAAGGCTGCAGCCTGATGTGGCCCCTCTGATCTTCTGAGCATCCCTAACACTTCTTGTGTGTTCTGTCCTGGGAATCCCTAGGAATCCCTATTTGCAAACTCAGAAATGCTTTGGGGACACCCTTAATTCTGAGATGGTGCTTTTGGGAAAGAGGCGAGGCTATTGTAAGCAAAACACAGAAGCCTTTCCTTCTTGCCTGAGCTTTTAAAGCCAGACAACTTAAGAGGGCAGTGCAGCAGGATAAAGTGAGGTCAGAGATCACCTGAGAACCACTGAGGTGACTCACAGCCTTGTGAGCCCTGAGTCCTGGGGGTTGAAGGCACATTTGGTGTCTCCCATTTTTAAATTATTTTGGTGCCTGTTTCTCTCTTCCCTCAGAGCACAGGCAGTGCTGCAGATGGGCCTGTCTGTCTGAAAGAGTGAAATGTTAAAGTCAAGAGAGGGATTGCAGACTAGGCTGAGGGACTGTGTTTGCTGAAAAAGATTCCAGGGGGAGCTGATTCTTCCTCTGGTGTGTGAACCTGAGGCTCTTGTGAGGAAAAGAAATGGTTTGCCTTATGCTTACTTCCCCCATTCGTTCCCTGGGCTGGGAAGGAAAGGGAGCGAATGCCAATGTTAGCAGTGTGGGTTGGGACTAAAACCATTCAGAGAAAACACTGTCATTTTCCTCTAATTTGCAAATTGCAGCTATTCATGTTGGATTGAACAGCTGAGGGGAAAAGAGCCCCCAGTTTTCACCTGCATTTATGGAGAAGAGGCTGGTAGTAGGAGGAATGCTACCAACTTGTAGCTTGTGCTGTGAGCTGGGTATAACTGTTGGTGTGGGAACATGCTTAACCATTGCCCGTGTTGGAATATGTATTTATATATTCCAACAGTCTCTTCCAGTAGCCTTTTTTGCACGTGATCATAGGAGCTCCTGGCATGCAAGTCTAATCCCCAGTTTCCCAGCCTCTGTAAGCTTGCAAAATGAATAGAGAGAATAGTGGTACGCAGACCCATTGTTCAAAGGCACCGTCAATTTAGAGAGAGGAAAAGAATGGTAGGTGAATCTTTGCTGGGAATGCAGGGTTCAGCTCAATTGAGATTGTCCTATATTTTAAAACAAAACAAAAACAAACTAACAAACAAATAAACAAACAAAACAAAAAACCCTCCTCTAAATAATTGAATTCTTAGCTCTCCAGATATTTGAGTTTTCTTTTCTTGAGCCCTGTAGCTTGCTGTGGGGACCATACCAAGCCTCTCATTTGAGATAAAAATTTATGGTGAGATAAGCTTCTGGGCTGGGGGAAGGAATACTTAGTGACTTAAATGGGGGAGTGCTACAGATTGCAGGTGGGGATTGAGGACAGGAAAGAGTAATGAAATAGTAATAAATGTAGCAAGTGCTGTTGCTGCCAGCAAAAACTAGAATGTAGTTCTTTCCTGAGAATGAGGACCTGGGCAAGAATGAATCCTCAGATGTAAATAGTGTCTATGACTTTGAATTTTCATTTGTCTATTGGTATAGCAGACTGAAGATATGAGTTAAGCAAGTCCTCTCTCTCTCTCTTCTATGCATACTGAATTGATTAGTAAGTGACATGTCAGAGGACAGGAATGATGTCTGCTGGGTCTTTCAAATCTAGGAATTTGAGGCTAATGAAATTAGTGTGTGGCCAGGGCTCTGCCAACTAGAATTAAGTCACTGCAATCACACTGCAATGCATTTTCAGCCTCAAAGAAGCATCAGGGAGGAATTTCTGGAGATTTGTTTCTGAGCCTGTACAAAATAATACCTTCCTAATGCTAAGAAAGATTAAATGTAAATTAATTTTGACTATGAGTAACATATTTAAAAAATAATCAGAGTAGGGATGGCTTAAAGTGAAGAGCTTATATAATATGGTGTCCAAAGAATAAATCTCCCGACCACTCTTTAGTGGGCTATAAGTAAGATATATTATAGTGGAAAGTAATGGGCATGTTTTTATTCAAGGCTTCTCTGTTATTGACTTGAGAGCAAACACTCTGAGCGTATAAATTACTCTCACTACATCCTGACTCTGAATGAACAATATTTCATGGCCAGTGACATGGTCTAAGCTATGGACTTGGAGTTGGATGGTGTCTATTTCAGTTGCTTTGTCCCTTCAAAAGCAACTAAATGGAAAAAGTGGCCAACTTGACTCTTGTTGGGGCATATTGCAGATCTAAACCTGTGGAACTTATATCATAAATGAAATACATTTGTAAATTTCTAAATGTTCATTGAAGCTTGAATATAATCTCCAACTTTGGGGACTATATATATGTGTGTGTGTGTGTTTCTCTAGTTTTCCTCCTTTCTTTTGCTTCCTCTCTTCTCTGTTTCTATCTTATGTAATTGAATAGAACTGGGTACCTAGGTTAGTGTGGTATTACTATAGTGGGGACTTTTTTTTTTTTAATAGCTCTAACCTAATTCTTCACAAAATTTCATAAATACAGGTGTCAGTGCCATTTGGAATAGGCTCTATAACAATCTCTGCCTCCACATTTACTCTGTTTCAGGAAATTTACCTAACAGATGGTGAGTAGGCAATTTTTAAAGGGACATTTTTGAAAAAAAGCAGAGAGGGAAGGGATAGAACCAGGCACATACTATATTTGAAGATACCTCTACATGTGTATTTTATGTATATGTGCCCACAACATTAAGATGTCTTTGGGGATTTTTCTCTTCAAAAATAATTTGCTTCAATTTCATAAACACTGAGAGTATAACAAATCATAAATGCTCTGTTTCCTACGTCTATAGATTATGTCATGGATTTTGAAGACCATAGCTGAATTACACAAAGTACACTCCAGTCTCAGTTGTGCCATGAATTAACTCTCTTACCCTAAATAAGTCACTTAATCTTTCTAGGCCTCAATTACCTCATGTGTTTTTTTTTTTTTTTCTTTAAAAACAAATGTGGTTTCTAAGTTTTTCAATCTCTTTGGGTCATAGCTTGCTTGAAGAAAACCTGCTCTTATCCAAACCCCATGACATTGAATTTCCAGCTCCTACTTTGAACTTAGAGTAAGTTTGGGAAAACTTTTAAAGAATATTTTCACACGGATATCTTATTTAATATCAGTCTAGCTGATTTCCCATATTTAAGCCTTATCCCTTGTTTTGCCAGTGTGCTCCTTTGTCACGTATATCAAGGCTGGTACTGAGGAAAATGACTTCCTGGGTCAGCTTACTGCATGGTTATAATACACCAGGTAGGGAGCAAGAATTGTAGGCTTTATAGTAGCAGATATAACTTTTATTATCCAGTGTTCTCTTCCCTTTCATCTTGCAAAAACCCCAGACTTTCTTTTGCAGATAGTGACTTCTTGCCTCCTCCCCGGCCCCAGGGATGAGTCCTCTGGCTGAACTCAGGCAAAGCAGGTGATGAGTTCAGGTGTAGACTTTTGACTTTAGCTAGACCTATCAAAATCCTTCCCAGGACTTTTCTGCCAGAGGAAAATGGGAAAATTGGCTCTTCTCTCAGGAATTTCTAAGCTAGGGTGATATGACTCTGGGACTCCCAATAGCTTTCTGTAAAATAAAGTCACAAGACTTTCTGTAGAATAAAGTCACAGGGAAGTAAGCAGGGTTGAGTGGTGGAGAGAAAGCCAGAGCCCTGATTTATTCTGAAACTCTCAAATCTAGCTATATCCAAATCTAGCTGCATCCCTGAATTTCCAGCACTTGTTCTTAAAATAAATAAATTAATAAAAAATTTCTTCTACTATTTTGAATTTCTTTTCAGGCCTGTGCAATTAAAAGCCTCCTTGCCAAAACACTTGATTTCTTATGTTAATGTAAGGTTTGCTGACTGACATTCATTAATTGAAAAATTATATATGATATTTTCTTTACTTTAAATATAATCCTCTATTCCAGGTCTGGGATATTCACAACTCTGCATTCTTCCCCACTCTTCCCAATATTTTCTGTATTGACTTTAAGTATTTGTTATCACAACCTGATGCAGTTGAGAGATAAGGTGAACACCTCTGATGTAGGGTGCAGCATAGAGGTCTCCTATTTGGAAACTTTAGAAACCTACTTGGCTCCCTTCATTAAAACAAATCTTTTGTTGATGTTTCCAGGGCAGAGAAGCATTTTTCATGGCATAATGGAGTACAAAGTACATTAAACTCCTGGGTTACTCTATAGTAAGCATCCAGCCTAACTACTTGTTTTTTGTAGGCAAAAAAGAAGAGTCACAAACACATTTTCCCAACATCTGTGTATGATCACACTGTTTAGAGGACAGTTATGCAACATATAGTCAGACTGATTAATTCATGGATATTTTGTCAATTGGCACAGCAAATATGTGTGTTTTATGCACTTACTAAAGGCAAAACAAAATCTTTTCACAGGTAAATATCTGAGAAGAGCATTATGCCAGCCATTACTGTGACGGCATTTCCATGTTTGACAAGTAACCTCCTTTCAATTATCCTTACTACTTGATGTTTCTTGGATCAAGTTATTGGATTATTATGTCAAAATAAAATAATACGAACTTACAATGATACAGGATACGTATCTCATTTTGTAAGAACAGAAGTTCTTATTTCTTTTCAATAAAAGTAGTGACCACAGTAATAACTTTATCTTTCCTATGAGCCATTATGCCATGCACTATAAGTACTTCATCTTATTTAGTTCTTACAATAGTTCTGCAAAAGGCATGTTATCATCCCTGTGTACAGCTGAAGGAAGTGATTCTCAGAGCCCCAAGTCACATTTTTGGTAAGTGGCAATGTCTAGATTGACACAGTGGATTGCCTGACAATACCATGGTTGTTAACCACTATGTATGCTGCTCAGTTGTTGCACCTATGCAGAAATACTTAAAATAATCATAGATTCGCCTACTCTGAAATTGTGGTGGTTTGAGGACAACATCAGAGTTGCTGATTCCTTAACCACATTCGTTTGCAGAAAAAAAAATATTACAGTTCTGCAATGAGATTAATTCTGTGTATTGAGACTTGAGCACACAAATTCTCACCTCCAAGTGAAAGATGCTTGTTTTCCATTATTCAACAGATAGCCCTGTATGTAGGCAATAAATACACAGTAGGCTTTTCTCTCAAACAAATGAGAAAAGATGTTTCTTCTTGTCCTGATTCAGTGCCCATCATTATGGATGATGATGGCTGTTCCTGAACTTTATTTCATTCACTCCACTCTTTCTACAGACCTCAAGTGGGAAAATCCATCATTCGGATATATGTGCAAAGTGATAGGACTGAATTAATACAATTGCTGAAAGTCAAGTTGATGGAGCACAGGAAATACATCCTAATAAATGCAACATTAATGTTTGTGTGGGCCATGGAGTGAGGGGTAGGAGAATTTTCAGTTTAATGGATTATTTTGCCTCTTGCTATAAAAGTGCTGCAGCTAAGTAGTTTTATAATTGGTCATTTACAGAACTCTCCATCTCTGGATGTTGTGCTCTCTCCATTCTGCGGCTGCCAGTTCTTTCTCTTGTTCTTGTTGGAAGATAGCAAGGAATCCACTTCAAAGGCTCAGCCTGCTTTTTTGCATTATTGTTTAGGAAAATATTTCCATTCGTTAAATCACTGCTTAAACATTTTTGTCATGTTTTAAACTTGACTATGTTCTGAATGTATTAGCACAGATAGAGATAATGTGGGATATTTTCCTGGAGAAAACATACTTTTATCAAAGGAATCATAGAATTTTCATGTAGGGGTTAAGAATAAAATTCTGGAGTTAGATTTGAATTTAAATTCATACTCGCCACTTATTACCAGACTCACCTTGATCAAACAAGTACCATACCTTTCACCAATTTTCTTATCTTTGAAATGGGGATGATACAAGTATACTTGTCTGATAAAGTAATTATAAAGATTGCACAAAATATACATGGAAATATTTTTAGCACTGAGTTTAGCATATAATGAGTGTTTAATGCATTTAAAAGCTTTTATTTTATTATTATGCTATTATTAAATATCACTATTTCTTAAATGTTACTATTGCTAAATTTACTGTAAAATTACCATAATAATCCATGTTGGATTTCACTCTTCTGTTTCTTTGTTTAAATGGAAAATATTAGGGGCACCTGGGTGGCTCAGGAAGTTAAGCATCTGACTCCTGATTTCAGCTGGGGTCATAATCTCAGGGTCCTTAGATCTCTGGTGGTAGGATTGAGACTCCTGTTAGGCTCTCTGCTCCGCGTGGCATCTGCTTGCCTCTCTCACTCCCTCTTGGCCCCTCCCCACCAGGTACTTGCGCTCCAGTCCTAGTGTTCTAAAATAAATAAATGCAATCTTTTTTAAAAAATGAAAAATATTACACAGATTGACAGAGAGAACACAGTTTAGTGATAGTATTCAGTGGAATAAGAATTTCTACGGCACTGATTCAGGTGAATCAGGAATGCCATGGGCTTAGATACCAGACAGGTTCAGAGCAGTGGGCTTTGAGGATAGCCAGCCCCAAGTTTGAAGTCCACTGTGACCCATTTCTAGTGCAGAACCGTGAAGAACTTATTTAAACTTTTTGAGCTTTACTACTAGTTTTATAGATCTCTTTTTTCCCCGGGAATATTTATTAAGACTCCCCCTTCAGCACTGTTCTACATGGTTGGATATATCAGTGACTAAAATGGACAGGAGCCCCTCCCTCACATTCTGTCTTTCCCCCTCTTTCCTCTTCCCTTCCTCCTATCTCCATTCTTCTGTCTCTCAGTTTACACTCTCACATGGAAACAGATGGATGTTATAAATAAGTCCTAGAGTATGTTAGAAGTTGATGAGCCCTTTGGGACAAGGGAAAGAATGTGAAGCACACTGAAGAGTGTTGGTTTGGGAGGGCTGAGGGGTGTACAGGTGGGTTCTATTTTTAACTATGGTAGTCAGGATGAATTTTATAAGGTGGCATTTGAGCAAAGACTTGAAGCATGGGAATTGTCAGAATGGATTAGGGGAAGACCACTCCCTGCGAGCAGGAACAACCAGTGTCAGAACTCCAAAGCAGAAATATGCCTGGCAGGTTTGAGGGAATATTAGGGATGCCACTGCAGTTGGGTAAGTCAGGAAGAGAAAGGGGCAGCAGGAGGGCTTCAGGTTGGAGATATGAGGGGGCAGATGAGGTAAGTCATTGGAAACCATCACATGCATTTTGTCTTACCTTAAGTGTAGGCAGCGTGGTAGGATGTTAGGGGGGGGGGTGATCTGTCTCTTAGTTTAGAAGAATTTCATCTGTGGTATTGAGGATGAGGGAAAGAGAGGAATCAGGGATAATCTCAGGAGGTGATTCCAGATGTCTCTGAGATGGTTGTTGATGATTTGTACAACAAGTGCTTCAAGAAGTGATACATTTGGAAGATTATGACAATATTTTCCGGTCTATCAAATGGGAGATGTAAAAGGAAGAAAGGGGACAAGGTGAATCCAAGATGTGGGGCCTGAGCAACTGGAAAGTTGGGATTACTATCACTTCAGATGGAGTGGAGCACAACTGAGGAATTAAGGAACAGATTTGGAGGTATAAGGTTTGAGAAATTTTTTGACATATAAACAGAGATGTTGAATGCACAGTTGGAAATACAAGTCTGCAGTTATAAAGAAAGGTCTGGACTAGAGATACATTTTAATGAAATAGTCATGTTAAGAATAATTATATGGAAGTGCTATTTTAATAAATGAGGGACACCTGGATGGCTCAGTCACTTAAGCCGCCTGCCTTCAGCTCAGGTCATGATCCCAGGGTCCTGGGATCGAGTCCCACATCAGGGTCCTTGCTCAGCAGGGAGCCTGCTTCTCCGCCTCTGCCTGCCTGTGCATGCGCTCTCTCTCTCTCTCTCTCTCTCACACACACACACACACAAATAAATAAATAAATAAATAAATAAATAAAATCTTAAAAAAAAAAGAAGAAGAAATGAGATAATATAGGGGGGTGGCTTATTCGGTTAACCATCTGCCTATGGCTCAGGTCATGAACCCAGGATCCTGGGATCTAGCCACATAAGCTCCCTGCTCCACAGGGAATCTGCTTCTTCCTCTTCCTCTGCCTGCCACTCCCCTACTTGTGCTTTTTCACTCTCTTTGTTAAATAAGTAAATAAAAATCTTTAAAAAATAAAAATAAAGAGATATTACAGTTAACACTATGTGTTCTCAAAAAATTTAACAGCTCTTAGTTAAAGGCAATTACATGAAATGAAAACAAATCTTATAGTTTGTTTTTGCAATAAAACTGACCAAAATGGTATCACAATTATTTTAACAGTATTTGTGACAATTATTTTAAGTCAAAACACCATACCGCAAACATTATAATAACATTTCAATCTCCTACCTTTCATTGTGATAATGTAGCAATAACTATATTTTGTAAGGTTAGTTAGTTGTGATAGAGTATCTATTTTATTAAAAATAATTTTGAACTATCTAGCTCAGTGCTATATATATTTATGTTTATGTGCATATATATATATATATATGTAAAATTTAAAACTCAGTTGAGAATTTGCATCACTGATAATACATTTGGCCCTTGAACAATGTGGGGTTAAAGGCACTTACCCCACACCACTGCAAATCCACATATAGTTTTCATATCCCCCCAAACTTTACTAATAATTGTTTTCCACTGCCCTGAAGACTTACTGATAACATAGGCATTTGATTAATACATATTTTATATGTTATGTGTATAATGTACTGTACTCTTCCAATAAACTAGAGAAAATAAAATATAATTAAGAAAATTATAAGAAAGAAAAAAGACATTTACAGTACTGTACTGTGTTTATCGACAAACTTCATGTATAAGTGGACCCACATAGTTCAAACCCATGTTGTTCAAGGGTCAGTTACACATGAGAATTTATGCAATGACCTAAGTATTCAAGGAAAAATAACGGGGTTTTCTTATAATATCCCATTATGGCACCTACTTTGAAGAATTTCACAAGGCATTTCATATCTTCTATTCACTTTTCAATTGAAAACATGGTGGGGGGATTTTTATCTTACTGGTTGCAAGCTCCCTTTAGGCTTTTGCAAATCCTTTAATACCCTTTGTAGCTTAACCAAAATTCTGTTCCTTATTCACTTGACTATCAGATAGTGGTCTAAGCATATCCTTATACTAAAAAAAAATGCATGGCCATGTTGTCTCTGCACATCTATAATTGTATTTTAACACTGTCATTATGTAAGCTATATTTTAATTATAATTATAACAAATTTTATATCAACACACATCCATTTCTAGTGTTCAGGGGGAGAACAGCATGTAGTAAATTTTTTCAAAATATAGCATCTGAAGAACAGAACAGAGGGTAATTGTGTAATTCTCTATTCCTATAATTAAGTTCAGTGGAGTTGGCATAACAGAATTAAGATGAAAAAAAAAAAAAAAACAAAGCAAAATGTTGAGGCACCATGGCTCCCTGTCATAACACACCCTTTTAACATCAGAGAACATACACTTAACATCTTTCTGTACAGAAATGGAGGGAGTAAGACACTAGAGGATGAATGACAGACATTAAACGGTGGGATTATGAAAAGCAATATGGAAATGACATATTGGTTTTAGATTTGGTATGTGGGGAAGATCTACTAGCATGTATGTCTACTGGGACCACATTTTCTGGAATAGTTAAACCCGATGTCAAATATGCAGTCCTACCTTCCTTGTAAATTGGGACATACACTCAAATCTTTGCTTCCTTTTCTTGAATATTGGTTGAGAAGATTATCTCAGAAACGGTATCTTATGAGTAAAGTATATTGTTTAGAAATGACTGACACTTTCTCAGCTGCCACACTCCAAGCTTGCTGGCTCTTTCTCTGGGACTCACTTAAGTTTGCAGTACAGGAGTGGGTTATGGGAAAGATCACTGGAATTTTTTTTTTTTTTTTTTAATCTTCAGAAGGCTGTATGGCATAATGGTTAAGATTGCAAGCACTGGATATGGTTCACATTCCTTCTTTCACTTGCTAACTGTATAAACTTGATCAGTTTACCTGATTACCTGCACCTCAGTATTCCCATCTATAAAATGATGATAATATTCCATCCTCTTAGGACTGTTTTCAAGAGTAAGTGAAGTTACCCATACCAAGCACTTAACACAATGCCTAGAGCACAGCAAGATCTATTTATCATTGCCATTGTCATCATCATCATCACCACCACCACTACCAGGCCAGGTAATATCTCTCCTGTACATTCTTCTATTACTTCCTGCTCCCTACCATTTCTGTAATGTTTCTCTACAAGGGTAAGGTTGTGACAGAGCATTTATTTCCACTGGTATCTGACACCTGGTCACCAAAGTGACTGGAGTTGGAGATAGCATTCACTGCTGCTTGTTGAGACAATTCCTGATTTGAAAAGGGAAGCTGAATGTTGAGGCCAACAAATTTCTCTTTTCTTTATCCAGGGGGAGACTGAGAATAATACCCAAGCCTCAAAAGGGAAATCAGCAAAGGGAAAAATGGTTAATTTCATACTTTAGTACTTAAGAACAAATCTGACAGACTGAATTTGAGCTCTTTTCCATTATATGCTGACTGTGAGATGTTAGGTGTTTTTGTAACTCTGGTGAGTTCATAGCTGATACAAAGCTACTATGACTTGCTGCATAGTATTATTATAGTAATTTAATAAAGCATTTAGCACACTATTTGGCAAGTAATCACTTAATACATTTTAACTTCCATAAGTACTATCACTACTAATACTGTTAAGTAGCTGAGCAAATCGGATGTCTTTCTTTTTCTTAAATTGCACATAACCATTTGAATAATCAGCTTACGTTTATTAAGAATTGTTATAAAGCCTTGTGATGGCAGAAGTCCCCCAACTCTGCTCCTCATCAGAGCCCATCCTGGGGGTGGGGGAGGTTGGATCAATATCACCACTACCACCACTACCACCATTACCATTGCCATTGGTGCCACTTAACTGACCATACTGAGCGCTTCCGGTGTGCCAGGCACCAAACTTGGCCCTGCATATGCACCATATCATGTTCGCATATTCAGGTGGGAGACCTGATTACCATCATCCACAATTTATAGACAAAAGACACTGAGGTGTTGAAAAAATAAGCATCTTGATGGATAGCAAGAGATGGAGCCAGGATATTTAAACCCCTATCTCTCTGACCTCAACAGCCCTTAAATATTATTACACCACATCCTAATAAGAAAATCTGCTTCCAGCCACTTAGGTAAGAGAAAATTCTTCATCCCCATATTCCTGTATTCCCCATGCTACCCTAGCCTCAGTGTTAGTAAGGAGAGAAAGGGACCTCTTCAAAGACTGGTCAAAGGGAAATTGCTCCTTTTTGGCATTGCTGAATCAATTAACCAATATATAATTTCCTTAAGAATCCCTACATATTTTTTTAAAAGATTTTATTTATTTTTTTGACAGACAGAGCAGAAAGGCAGGCAGAGAGAGAGGAGGAAGCAGGCTCCCTGCTGAGTGGAGAGCCCGACGTGGGGCTCGATCCCAAGACCCTGAGATCATGACCTGAGTCGAAGGCAGAAGCTGTAACCCACTGAGCCATCCAGATGCCCCAAGAATCCCTACATATTATTTTCAGCACTTACTTTGGCCGTCTAGGATTCTTACATTCTGTATATGGCTCATCCACTCTATTACATGTTAATTTATTTGAGGCCAAGTTTAGAGTCTTATCCTGAAACACAATTTTAGGTCTTTAGCATCTAACTTTGTTCTTTTCTTCTAATAGTACATGTGCAAATATTTGTTTGAGTTTTGTTGAATTGTCCTCATTAATTGTGCATTAAAAGTTACATAGAGATAGTCTTTTTATTAAAAAAACTTTCTAAATAGATTTTTAGCTCGTTATTTTTATAAGGATTATTGTGGAAGTTATAGCTCTTCGGGTTTTTGTTTTGTTTTGAGGTTAAGTACTTCATATTATCTTATTTTAATGTATAATAATATAATCATATTGTCTCTATCAAATCTGTAAATCTTCACTGGCTTGTAACTTAGCTTGTTGGTTGTATATTGTTGATTTTTCCATTTACTGTGACATTTGGCAGGTGTGGGGCTGGGTGGGAAGAGCTACAAATTGGTTTTCTAGAGAATTAATATAAAGAATGAGAGTACCTTTCATGTTTCTGCAGAGGTCAAGAATTTTAAGCATCCTTTTTTCCTTAGTCTTAATGGAAAGGGAGTAGGCTGAATGGAAGGTCATTATGACCGCTGGGACTACTGGGATGGTAGTCAGTCACTGAGGGTTTATTTAGTTTCCATCTCTCCTCTATTAGCTTATGTCTTGAGTGCTTACTAGGTGCAAGGCACTTAGCTAACCATTGTAAATTGGTTGTGTCATTTACTCCCCTGATAGGCATACAGTAAAAATATATATTATTATGATCCCCCCATAATGTACACATGGAATAAAGCCTCAGAAATAGTTATTCGCTCATTGAAATATGGTAGAAGTAGAACTTGGATTCACATCTGTTTGACTTCCAAATCAGTGATTTTTACCACTAAATTAAAGTTACATAACTTTGTGAGTGGTGTCTAGATTGTTTCTAAAATTTTTTCAGCTCTAAATTTTTATAATTGTTTGATTGCAGGTTTAATAGGGGGTGAGGAGGAATAGGGAGGAATTCCAGCTTATGAATGGATTTTCCTTATGTTAAGTATGAGATCTGTTTTATGACACCAATTTACTTATTCATTCAACACATATTGATGCCTGCTATGTACAAAGGTATTTGAGAACATGCACATCATGGTAGAGTGAGGACCCCTTCCAGAGACTCTCTCACAACAGGTAAAGAGGTCTTGGACTGCTTTGCCTGGTCTGGGGTGGTAGTGGGTCCTAGGCCCTAGTTCACCCCACTGACAAAGCCAAGACATGCTCACATGAGTTCAGAGGCATTGTGATATCATGATATAGCAGACTCGTGAATCTTACTTTTTTCTGCCTGGCATTAATGATATAAGGGTTTTGGATTTGGATACAGAAAGTGGACTTATTAGTTACACAAATAAATGGATATCAGGTATCATCAGCAGAAGGCTACTCACCATTTCCCACTACTCCTACTTTTTACAAACCAAACAAGTACCTTCTTATCTTTCCTATGGATAAGGTCTTGACAATGGCACTAGGGCCTATAATCTCCCAGTAAGTAAATCACTGCGTAAACCTGTGGTTTTTCAAATATGCTGATTAATTTACCCTTGAAGTAGGAGTGCTTAGGTGGCTCAGTTGATTAAGCATCTGACTCTTGATTTCAGCTCAGGTAATGATCTCAGGGTCATGAGATCGAGTCTTGTGCCGGCCTCCATGCTGAGGTGGAGCCTTTTTGGGATTCTCTCTCCCTCTTTTTCTGCCCCCCCCCAACCTGTGGATATGCTCTCTGTCTCTGTTTCTGTCTCTCTCAAAATAAATAAATAAATAAAACTTTAAATTACCCTTGAAATTGACAGACATTTTACTGTTAAGAGCAGAAAGTGGCATTCCTTTAGAATTCATAGGGAAAAGAATGGGACACCAGATATACTTTCCTAAATTGAAAATTATTCATATATATCCAATTATTTATACACACACACACAGATATACATATATATACACACACACATATATATATATAATTGCTCATACATATGAAGAGTTTTAAATTGAGAAATTGAGAAAATATATATATTTATATTTAAATTTGGCCTTCTGCTAGCCAGTAGCAAATGAAATTATTAGCAGAAACACACACAAAGCAGAGAAAAAGAACTTTAATTCTTTAAATTAAATTCAGTAGCTGGTTTGTTTTTTTATTTTTTATTTTCATTTCAGTAGCTGTTTTTTTTTTTATTTTCTTGTTTTTGTAGATTTGTGGTTGAGATTTTATATCTGCGGATGTATCTTTGAAGAAAATATTTCTACCACTTTACACAAGATTGAATTGATTTAAAAACAATATAGCATGTTTCAAATGTCTTAGTATATTTTTAATCTTTAATACCTTCAGATATATGCATTTCAGACATACCCCAAAAAGCAATTTGATGGTTTAATTATTTACATTTCCCTTATACCTATTTACTCTTGGAAATTTTAAAAAGGAAATATTTAATTGTATTTATGTTTTTGTCTCTCTGATTGAAGAAGGAAAATACTGCCTGAAACACAAAAAAATTAAAATTATAAAAAGTATTATCCAACATTATGAAAACTAAGAATTGGCAAGGAAATTCAAAGAATTAAACTTCTAAGCAGTTTTTTGTTTGTTTGTTTTGCTTTATGTTTTTGGTTTTTTGTGAGTACATGATATTTCTTCTTCTGAAGGAATTAATCTTGACGCTCTACTGGAGACTTTTCAGAGACCCATTTAATGAACGATTATTTTGCCCCTGAGACTGCACTATGCACTAGAAATTCTAGAATAATAATAATAATAAATATGAATTTTCACAGACCTTTCTTGCAAGGAAATCTGGCAGTCCACGGGAAAAACAGAGTGAGCCTCACATTAGCAATGACAGTGATTCTCAAATATTAATGTGCTGAAGAATCATGGCAGTCATGCTAACCATGCCCATTCCTGATCCCCTTCTCCAACTGGTCAGGTATGAGGCCCAGGAAACTCTTTTTGTTGAGCATGTCCAAGAGAGTCTGAGATGGATTTTCTCAGTTGCTCTCAACCTTTAATGAGCATCAAATGTGCCTGAGAGTATTAAGACACAGATTGCTGGGCTCTACCCCCAGATTTTCTGAATCAGTGGGTTTATATTTCTAATCAGTCCCTGGGTGTTGCTGATATTGCTAGTCCAGGGACAACACTTAAAGAATGACTTACCACTTGTTTATGGAAAACATCTTCAATGTTCTGCAGTTTGGGATTGTGTGTGCTATGGAAGAGACATGGACAGAGACCCATGGAGGCAAGGGGATTCTACCCTAATTAGTCAGAGGTAACAATAGTAGCTAGAATTGATTGACTCGAAAAACATTGTTTAAGAACTTTCCATGTTCATTTAATCCCTTCAGTAAAGTGTAGAGGTGTTTACTTCATGTCCCCATTTTACATGGGGGTCCAAAGGAGGTAATTAACTTGTATAAGTCCTAAAGTGGTCAGTAGCAATTTAAGAGTTCAAATCTAGAAAGTCTGATTCCAGAACCCACATTCTTAACCATTCTGAGAGGAGTAAAGGTCATTAGTGAAGGTCTCCTTGGCCTCCAAGTGTAGATAGAAGGATGAGTAGACACAAATACATTATTCATTTGGCGTGTGTGTTATAGGAGGAGGAGAGTATCAGGCCTTCCAGAGGAACCAGCCCTCCCCATACACCTACCCTAAGCAAATCTGGTAATTAGGAGTCTAAAACAAGAGTATAACTATGGGATGCTGAGTAGCATGCTAGAAACCTGGGGTTAGAATTCTGTATCTTTTAGTAATGGCTTTTGCTGAACTAATGGAAAATAAGAGTGGCTTACCCTACTTTTTGCATGTAACAAGAAGTTTGGAGATAGTCCCTCTAGTTAATTCTGCTGCTGAGAATGTCAGCAAGGGACTGAGTTCTGTTCATCTTTTAGCTCCTGCATCTCTAGCATGTCGCTGTGATCCCCATTGTTGCAAGGTGTCTGCTGAATCTCTAACAGTATTCTGACCATTCAGGCAGGAAGAAAGAAAAGAAAAGGGACGTCTGGGTGGCTTAGTCAGTTAAGCGTCTGCCTTTGGCTCAGGTCATGATCCCATGGTCCTGGGATTGAGTCCTGTGTAGGGGTCCCTGCTCAGTTGGGAGATTGCTTCTCCCTCTCTCTCTCTATTATTTCCCCCTGCTTGTGCTCTCTCATTCTCTCTGTCAAATAAATATGTAAGATCTTTAAAAAATAAAACAAGGAAAGGAGAGGGGGAAAAAAAAGATGAAAGAGTGTGTGTTGTGTGTGTGTTGTGGCAGGGGAGGAGTATCGGGGGTGGGGAGCAGACAGGCACTGTCTAAAATGAAACAGCAAATTATCTCTTACAGATCTTCAGCGTACTTCCATTTAGATCTCAAGCAGTTAAAGGTTTAACTTGACTACCTTAACCTTAAGGATAACGAGGTCCCCTAAACCAGGGCTCTGACATTAAGGAATAGGGAGTGGTTATTGATTAGATAACTAGCAGTCTGAACAGACTTCCTCCCCACTATCCCAAACAAATACCCACCAACTCTATTTTATCTCATGTATTTTACTTTAAAGAATGATGGGAAACTTTACTTATCTGTAAATAGGCTCTTAGAAAGGGTACAATTATATAATTATACAATCCTCTAGAGACCTCCTTTCTTCTAAAAACTCTTTGAAAACTGTTCAAGGTTGAGGACATTTTGATCTTAATTTAGTAACTTGCAGTTGATTATCCTGGAATGACATTTTCTTTCTGCAGATGTTCTGTCAGGTTTTAGAAAATTCTGGAAGAAGTGGACAGATAAATTTATGATACATATATAAGTGATATGAATCTCTTCAAAATAAAATTCATTTAGGGACCAAAAGGCATTTCATGCCTGCTATTTTTTTTCATCTTTCTATTTTCACAAATTTTCCTTTCTGAAGTGTCTCTGAACAAATCTGTTAGATTCTATGTATCCATTACTCCTGTTTTAATTCTTTATTACTGAACTTTCTTTGGCCTACTGTCTCTCACACCTCTTTGTCAAAAGCATTTCTCCGGGTCCTCACTGTTTCTTCTTATCCCATATTTGGATTCAGAACTCAAACTAAAGCAACAGTCTGCTATGATGTCTCTCTAACTTGAAGACCCTGCTTCTGTAGGAGGGGGAAAAAAAAAGAAAGAAAAAAGTAGACTTGCTGGTGAACTGAGAAAGTAAGCAATACGTGGACTGTTTCTGAGAATTAAAAAAGTAAGAAAAATAAAAGCACTAAAAGAAACTGAGAGTTGGTCTCCTTCAAATAATTTATTTTGCAAATGAGGACATTGAGGACTAAAAAAAGTGTTATTGAACTCCAGGTGATAAGCCATGAATCGTGGAGTTTTATTACCTACCCACTCAGTAATTCAGTATGGTCTTTTGTAGTTCTAAGGTCTGTTTTCCGCTCAGTGATTTGGGAACCCACCACATTCAACAGATGGCTTTACATTTGTCTCAAAAGGGAAAGGGGAGAGGCAAGCTCAATTATCAACTCATTATCCTTCAAATGTCAACTTTTCATATAACTTTTGGTCATATTCTTTGGGAAAGAACTAGTAATATGGCCACGCATAGTTGCAAGCAGGGATGGAGAATGTTGTCTTAGCTTGGTTTTAATGATGCCTTTATAATTTGGAGGAGTTAATTACAAGCTCTAGTCTACAGCTGGTTAATTCTGCCACAATAAGTGATCAGCCTAAGGCAGTGGATTAAGAGAGAGAGAGAGAAAGAGAGAGAGAAAGTGTGTGTGTGTGTGTGTGTGTGTGTGTGTGTACATTTTAATATGAGCTGAAACTTGGGAGCTTGTGTCTTAAAAAAAGAAAACAGCAAATTGCTTCTTGCTGTCTTTCCTAGTTCAAAATGACTACTGTCTTATTTCCTTCCATCCTGCTATTTCACTGCCACCTCAGTATCAAATGAAAGCTGAAAGAAATTATTCTGAAGTCTCCAATGCTTTGAAAGGTAATAGAATACTCAAACCCTAAAAGTTTTACTCTACAATTTTTATCAATTTCACATGATAAATTTGTGGAAGATAAATTGAGATGGACCAAAAAAAAAAGGGGGGGTGTTTTTTTTTTCTTTTACACATATACCCTGAGCCATGGTACAAAATGAATGGGAAATTAGAAAAATCTATCTTCTTCTTGAAAATTAAAGTATTTTTAATTGTTCAAGTAATACTTAGAACAAAAACTATAGAAGTGGAAAAGATACAAAGAAAAAAAAAGAAAAAAAAAACCCAAATTTCCGTTTTTGATAAATCATCTCTGTTACATTTTTAAAGGTGTCTTTTGAGACTTTTTTGTGAGGGAAGGTGCACACAAACACAATGCAAACATATTTTTACTTAGTACTAGATTATGAACATGATTCCATGTCACTTAATTAAAAATTGCATCATAATTTTTAATGGTTGAACAGCATTCCATTATTTATCTTACCAGTCCTCTACTGCTTAACATTTTGCTTCTCTAAACAATGAGAGAAACAGGCTTCTTCCCATTTCTTTGAGCAGTTGTTTATTTATTTCCTTAGAATGGATTTCTAGATCATGGATGACTGCCTGTCAACTTTGGTACGTACTAACATGTTGCCTTCCAGAAAGGTTACACTGCCTTACTTTTCTGCTAGAATTTTACATCCTGTGTGGTTTTTACACTCTCGACAATACTAGTATTATTAATATTTTAAGTTTTTGTCATTCTGATGAGTGAAATATGACAATTATTTTAATTATAATTCTTTGATTAATAATAGTAAGGTTGAACATATATTCATATATTAACTGGCTGTCTTTCTTCTTATGACATTATGACCTTTATCCATCTTTCTCCATTTGATCTGTAACACCTTTGTATATAATAATATATTTATTCTTTACATATTATATAATGCAGTTTGATTTCACTTACTAATTTTTATTTTATTCATATTAAAATCTAATACTGTCAAGACTATTAAAAACCCCTTAATGAAGACAGGTATACAGAACATCATCAGTTACCCTCTTGAATTTATAATGGATTTATTTCCTTTTGGGCAGTGTGAGAATGTAAATGTTTGCCTCATATTGTTGGAAAGAACCTACCCCTCTGAAGAATCTTGCCTTATTTATAAAAATGACATTTGAAGTTGTGTGCTTGCCGTAAGATATGCAGTGTTAATTTTTAGTATGAAATGCTGATTATTAAGAACTATGATAGGGCCAGCAGCAACAAGTGAGGGTTGTGGTAGTGAGGGGCAGCTTTTCCTTCTAAAAGCAACTAGGAGTTTAAACTCTGGGTCTCCTGCTTGGGATGTCTTGATGCAATCAGCTTAGATAGTGTGTGCTGTCAGGTAGGATGAGTAAATTGAGAAATCCAAGCATTTATCCTTGGTCCTTTCAGGAAATGAGTAAAGAGTTGTCAAGCAGAGGTGATCAAGCTGTGATCTGCAGACTTGGAGCTCCCTCCATAGTCCTTCAAGTCAGTGTGAGACAAAATGCCAATGTAAATTATATTGATAACAGTATCAATGAGGTGACATTTAGTCCTTTAAATGACCTACCATGTTTTTGTAGTATACTGTCCATTGGTAAATAGGCAAAGCTATGTGACAGTTCTGTCTATTATAATGAATGAATGGAACACTCACATTTTGAAAAACTGAAATTGTATCCATTTGTCAAGAATAATGGCTACTTGTTCTGCTTTATTCCCCTAGATAGAACCAGGTGACATTGTGGACAGTAATATGTTACTGCATTTCCCCCCTAGAGATGTCTAAAAGTTGAAGAAGGTGCCTTGTCAGGTAGTTAGCACCTTGTCACCAAGAATATTAAAGTAGATGTGTATAATCAGCTAATTAAACTATTTTTAATCTCTACAACTATTGTACTCACTAGGGCATCCAAGTTACTCTAAAGAAATCTAACGAGGGTGCCTGGGTGTCTCATTTGTTAGGCGGCTGTCTTTGGCTTCGGTCATGATCTCAGAATCCTGGGATTGAGCTCCACATTAGGCTCCCTGCTCAGCAGGAAGCCTTCTTCTGCTTGCCTTCTGCCCACTGCTCCCATTCCCTCTGCTTGTGTTCCCTCTCTTGCTGTGTTCCCTCTTTCTGCCAAATAAAAGAAAAGAAAAGAGAAAAGGGAAAAAAAAGAAAATAAAAGGAAACCCTAACGATGCATTAGGATAGTTTTACACATTTGATTAGGTATACTCTTCTTATACCATCCATAGCCATTTTGACCATTGAAACCTGCCTTTTGGGACACCTGGGTGGCTCAGCTGTTAAGCCTCTGCCTTCGGTTCAGGTCATGATCCCAGGGTCCTGGGATGGAGCCCCACATTAGGCTCCTTGCTCAGCGGGAAGCCTGCTTCTCCCTCTCACACTCCCCTTGCTGTGTCCCCTCTCTTACTGTGTCTCTGTCTGTCAAATAAATAAATAAAATCTTTTTAAAAAATAAATAAAACCTGCCTTTCTTCTCTTGTAACCTAGCTATGTGGTCTTGGGCAAGTCCCTAACCTGCTTGGACACAGTTTTGTTATATGAAATAGAAATAATAATGTATGCTTTGTGAGATTAAGAGTCACTTATGGTTTGTCTCCCTCCCATGATTCACAGACCTGTACCCCTAGGGATAAAAATATATGTTTATAAAAAATTTAAAAAAAAAGAAATAATAATGTATGCTTTGAAGGACCCCAGAAAGATGAGTGGTGCCTAGTATATAGCCTGGCCCATAATACCTACTTGGTTAATTATAAATGTTATCAATTTTATTTTAAATTTCATTTCTAAACATTAATCTTTATAAGGGGAACCCTAACATTTGTCCTGAAGATAGAGAACTTTGGCAACTCAGAAAGCTATTTGGATCCCTATAATACTCCACATATATGCCTCACTATTCCTGGGATCTTTATATTAATATTAATATATTATTAGAATATATATTGACTCCAAGATGATGAGAAACTAAAGTTTAATATGTACCTAGAAGTATGGATGGATTTCCATGCCCAGTGCTAATGTGAGAAACCCATTATTCCCATATCTTAAGAAGGTGGTGTGAGGAACAACAGACTTGAGGAGACTCTGGGGTGGGAAATGAGAGATGTCATTCCGGGCTGTGATATAGTTATAATAAATATCACTTAATTTTTCCTTGTGTTAAGCATTTTATAGTCATAACATTTTGAGGGATATATTGTAATGGTTAAGAGTGTGTTTTTTTGAGCTGGATAATCCTGGGTTGGAATCTTACCCTCATTACCTCTTCTTTTTTCAGTCTTACTGAGGTATAATTGACAAACAAGATTTTAAGATATTTAAAATATACATTGTGATGATTTGGTACATGCACACATTGTGAAAGTATTTTCTCCACTGAGTTAACGCATCCAACACTTCATTTATTTACCTTTTCTGGGTGTTTGAGAAAACGCTTATGTTCCACTCTCTTAGCAAAGTTCAATTATATAATACAGTATCATCAACTATAGCCACCATGTTATACATTAAATGCTCACACCAAAATTTTCTTATAGCTAAGTTTGTACCCTTAGAGCAACTCCTCCCTATCTTCCCCACTCTCTCCCAGCCCCTGGCAACCACTTTTCTACTCTTCTGTTTTTATGAGTTTAACTAACTTCCCTCCTTCCTTCCTGCCTCCCTTCCTTCCGTGCTTCTTTTCATTCTTTTTCTCACATATAAATTATTCTATGCAGTATTTGTCTTTATCTGGCTTAGTTTACTTAGCATAACATCCTCCATGTTTATTTATGTTGTCACAAATGACAGGCTCTCCTTTTGAAAAGCTGAATAATATTCCATTACCTCTAAACTGAGTGACTTTGGGTACATTTTTAATACCTTTAAGGCCTTTTTTTTTTCTATAAAAAACTATACTAACAAGTTATTTTCTGATATGTGGAATATTTGCTGAGTCAGCCCATGTTTAGTTGAGATAATAAAAGTACCCCTTAACACTGTATTAACATTTATTATTGCTTTCCCTTTTATAATAATAATAATAATAATAATTTTATAAAATGCTTAGGCTATATCAGACACTTTCCTTATATTATCTCACTTAATCTATACCACAAGTTACTATATACATATTACCTTCCATGGTTTTTCCTTCAGAGGAAATTGAAGCTCTGAAAGAGTAGCTTGCTCAAGGTATGAACTTAGGTCTGAATCACTCCAAAAATGTACTGTGTGTGTATAATTCCACATCTGAATTTGTTGGATGTTATTATTTTTAACTTCCAAGCATTTGATCTGAAATTCCTTTCTTTATTTAGGGAATTTTCCACTTTGTGAGTCTTGGTGAGAAACAGTGCTTCCCATTATACAAGCTGGAAATACCAGATACATTGTTTACTCTCTTACCACAGTCTCCCTTACAGCTGGAAGACAGTCAAGTGACCTAGAGTTGGCCAATTACACTGATGTCCTAGATTTTGATTTAGAAATAAATGATATGAAGAATCAAGGACACCAGTGTCTGTGTCTGCCTCCTGTATCTTGTTCCTGCCGGGTCAGCAAGGCAAGTGGGGACATATAATATCACTTGGCATGATTACTTGATTTCAGTAGAATAGCCGTGGCTTCCAGTTGTTCAGTCTGCTTCTAGTAACTGAGATCTAACCAATAACCTTCCAAACATTTCCTTTTCTGCTTAAATCAGCCATATCTGTTTCCTCTTGCTTACAGATAAGAACTTTCCTGATGTACAGTTGTGACCTACTTTTCCAGTAGGATGTAACATATTCTTGTCAGGGGCACAGGGCAGGAAAGTTCTCCGAACATCTGAACAAGAGGAAAACAACCTAAGAGGGAAGAATTGAATCTCTGCTTGTGCTATAATTTATCTGCCACTGCCTTTGTTGCACAGAGCACACACCTAAGTACCATGTCCCTCTCCTGTCACACACAGGTGAAGTCAACCCAGTGCTGCCAACTCAGAGGCCCACGGAGCTGTATCATGTACAGTCTAAGATGTGAAAGACTTCACTCAGTGTCTTTGCCACTTGACACCACATTGGGATCTGTTTTGGAAGCAGCTTCTGTGTGTGACAAGAATATGCTAAACAAAGACATAAATAGATAGAGGTGAAAGATGTCAAAATTAGCTACAAGGGGAAAAAAAGCACAAGGACTTATGTTTGTGATATTTTGTGATGTTAGGACCCTAGATAGACTATGAATACTTGAGAGGAAAGGTGTGCATGGCCAAGGGATTGTTGAACTTCCATTCGGCAATATGTCCTTGACCTGTTATGATGTTGATGATGATGATGGTGGTGGTGACATCAGTAACATTTTTTCATGTTTCCTCAGTGAAAAGCACATCATTCTAATGACTTTTTACCCCCACTACAACCTTGAGAAGTAGGAGAAATTATTCTAGATTCTTCAAGGTTCAAAAAATTTGGAATATACTCTAGATCACCAGTGAGTGGTAGAACAACCTGAATGGAACAGTAGCTCTCCCTGTATCCCTAGCCTGTGATCTCAGCAATTAATCTGGCCTGATACAGAGTCATTTATATGTTTGAGATTCTTACTCAGAAGCTGTGGAAATAAATGCAGAGAAGTTGAGGATGACTGAACTAAGATGTCTTTACAGACCATAAAGAATATAAGGGAAGTTTAGAAGTATTTTAAAAGTGTATTTAAAAGTGTTCAAAAGTATATTTGCCTATTGTGCTGTGCTGGCGTATCTGTGATTGTTCACATTTTAGTAACTCACTAACATAAATCCTTCCTTGGCCTCTAGCCTCACTCATCTCTTACATAATATATAACCAGATTGAGGTAACTATCTTTGTTCATTTCCACAAACACCCGTTGAATGTCCACAACATGCTCACCATCTTATAAATACATCCCTTTACTTATTCAGGGCTGAGGAAGGGCAAGAGAGAAAAAAGACCCATAGATAAATCTCCCAGCATATGAAATATGGTTGTCATTTTATATCCTTTATATTGTTAATCTCTCTTAGCATTTACTAATTTTCATTAATTTGTATTTTTTCTATAAATATCTTATTTGTACTGCATTTTTACACATGGCTTATTATTTATATTCTTTTTAATAACACTGTCAGTTATGGAATATTGACAAACTCATCAGGTCCTACATTTTATTCCAAAACCATGAAAATAAGGGGGAAAATAGGGTGGAGAGTGAAAAATCTACCTATATCTTTTTATTAGTGGGATGAGAGACTAATCTTTGTATCACTCCTCTGGCATTCCTTTTAAATTGTGCATTCTTTCCTTGGTAAATATTGAATGACTTCTCTTAGGGCAAATAGCAGTCTCGAGGGCAAACCTTAAGCAAATGGAAAGATTTTAGGTTATGATAAAATCAGGAACGTTGTCTTTTCAGTAACGAAAAAGAAATTCTTGAAAGTTCAACTACCATATCTTCCATATGGAAAATCTTTCTACTTATAAATACAAATTTCCACAAAATTCCGGGACATTTCATTAGTAGGGACTAGTGCTTAGTACCTCTATTTCATTTCTCTCTTTTTTTATCCCTTTTGCTATATTGACATTAAATCTACAGTAGAATCACATAGTAAGCAGGTTAAGAAATTAATATGGCATTTGATCCAAATCTCCCAAGTAGATTGTAGCTGGGGATGCTATGAAAGTCACATGAAGGAAAAATATCTAGGAATAATTTTATGTTACTGAATATACAAAATAACAAAAGATCTTATTTCTAGGTAATAAAATATCATGCCTTTAGTAATGTTACATTATGGCAGAAAATAAATGTATGCATCTATCCCCTCTATCCTGAAAATGCTAAGGAGTGGGGACAAATGAACAAAATTAGTTGTTTTGGATTCGAGTTGTAGTTTCTAGTAACCATCCTTTTAAGTAAGGTTTCTGTTACCATCACTAAATATGCTATTGTGGGGGCACTTGGGTGGCTCAATGGGTTAAAGCCTCTGCCTTCAAGCTCAGGTCATGGTCTCAGGGTCCTGGGATTGAGCCCCGCATTGGGCTCTCTGCTCCGCGGCAAGCCTGCTTCCTCCTCTCTCCCTCTCTGCCTGCCTTTCTGCCCACTTGTGATCTCTGTCTGTCAAATAAATAAATAAAATCTTAAAAATAAATAAATATGCTATTGTGTAAATTCCCAAAAAAGTATTACATGTATTATTTTAAATGATTTTTATAAATATGTCTATCTTGTTATTATTCTCATTAATATAGTATATACTATATTTATCTTGTATGGTTTTATTTTTTCTTTATTTTTTTTAAAGAGTCGTTAGAGTCTTGTGAATCTCTGAGAAGAAGATGTAGTGGACAGGCAGTCCGAAGTTTATTTGAAATGAACCCTTTCCTTCATGGACTTTCTTATGGGATTTGTGATCCCCTGAACATACTTAAAGACATGCTAGTATTCTGTAATAGTTAATTACTTTCTACTAAGCAACTGTAAACTGAGACTATGGCACTACTCTGTCTCTCTTGGAGGATGCAGTGATGTACAATGATGAACAGTAGGATTATAAGGGAGTTCAGTTTCATTAGAAGAAGACATAGGAGTTTTAACAAAGAAATGCATACACATACATATATTGCTATGTAAGATACATTTTATATAGTACACAATGTCTTTGAAGAAGGTAAAGTTGTTTTCAATTTGGGAGCTCACAACAGGTTTAACACAGAAAGAAGAATAAGCTGAGCAGAATTTCAGGAAGTTATTTGATCCTGACTCTAAGATAAAAGCAGGCATTTCCACTGGTCAATCTGACCTTATTGGAACACTAATTTCCTTATTGGAAATCCTTCCATCTGGAGGGAATAGTATGAACAAACATGCAGTGGTGGAGATTGCCAGATTATAATATTCCAGTACCTGGAAAGTATTGAAACATCTGCTTATTCCACAGTCTGGAAAGGCAAATCTCAAGTGAAATACAAGTGTAACAGAGGCCATTGCTATTTGTTTTGCATACTGCCTTGTTTCTATATTGTGCAATAAGGTGGCAAACTGTTTAAGATTATTGTTATCCCAAGATGGTTCTTAGAGGAGTGGGAAAGAGAGGCTTTTTCTTCCTGTGTTTCTGCCCTCTGCTCGTGAAGCAGAGAAGCTGCCAACATTACTGACTGACCTTGTCCCAGATAGCTACAGGGTGGATGTCAGGGTGGATGTCAGTGAAAGGTAATTAGAAATCCAAAGAAGGACCCCAAAGATATGCTACAACTTTTGTACACCTTCTATACCTGTTAGAATAAAGATATCACATAGTGGTCCCCTTTCCTAAAAATGCCATTATGGGCTTTGTTGTTGTTGTTGTTATTTTTTTTCCCCACTGTGTGGCAGAACTTTAGAGGTAAAACTGAGATAAGTTTGGAGAACAATATTGAAATTACAGCTCCTTGGACAGGGCCTAACACACAACAGGTTTTCAGTAATCTTAAAAACCATATTCCTAATAATGACTGTTAGATTAACTGCTGTTTTGTGCCAAAATACATTACCACGTTTATTTTTTTCTTTGGCTTTACAACTTGGGTTCTATTATTATTTCCATTTTACAGATTATGAAATTGAGGCTCACAGATGCAAAGTCACTTGGCCAGGATCACACAGCTAGTAAGATAAATTTGCACAGTTTTCTGTGGATTTTTTTTTCCTTTCTGTCGGATCCTGCAGTTCTTCAAAATATATCTAAGAACACTTGAATGAATTAATAAATAAGTCCTCATAGTCACAATAATCAGGTCATTAAGTTCAGCAGAGTGAGAAATGGCATAATAATAGTTGGATAATTAACACCTGCATTTACTTGCATTGAATTTTCTAAATGATGGTTAGCTGATGGCTTCTTCATCACCACCATTTAATAGAAAAGAGCATATTTGGGGGTTCAGAATAAAATCTCACATTGAATAGAACATATATTTATTTCTATACCAATATGATATGAGTAACAGATGACATTGAGGTGCCATCTAGAAGTGCTCCTGTGTAGTTCATCATGTCAGCTCAGCCAATAATTTTCAAATGTTCAGAGTTGGTAATATATGCAGCCATAAAGCATATTTCTAATCAATGCAAATAATATTTTTCCTATGCTAAACCCAGAGTTAAATTATAACACGCAGCATAAGATTAATGGGCCATTTTTTCATCATCACTTTGTTAAATTATATAGTTTGGAAAGCATTCAGAAGGATGTGAATTGGAGCTGTGCTGAGCAGTTGGAATGAGGTTTTGCCTGCGATGAAAGTATTCCCACCTCTGACCCCTACTTTCAGCTTCTCGGGAAAGTAGGGAAAATTTCTTCCAGAAAAAGTCACACGCTTATAAGTTGGCTCATATAGTATATATAGAAGGCTATTATGCCTTTTAAGCAAAGCCTATCTTGGCATATACTTTTTACCTATCATTTATAAAACAGACACTGCTTCTGAGGTGAGGTTTTTGCTTATTTGACTCCTGGATCACTTTTGTGAATATATTTTACTTGAGATTGAGTTTGAATCCAGTATATTTCCACAATGCAGTGTATCTAACTGATGTGCATTATATAAAATGAAAGCTACTTGAGGGCGGGTACCATATCTGCATCATTGGTATAGTGATGATGTTGAGCTCAGTGTCTAGCATTTAGAGAATGCTATTTTCAGTAAGAATTTGTACTGAATAATGTGTGGATCTAATGAACAAAGGTTGGCTTCCCATTTTAGAGAGGCAGTGTATCCACACCTGTGTTCTATGAACATTGAGTACCAGAATCATGCAATGTCATTCTTTAGTTCTCTCTGCAGTTTTTCTGAAAGGACATTTTCTGTCCTTAGAATGCCCATCTCCTCCTGTTTTCCGGGAGGACAACTCTTTTTTATAAAAGTATAGTCCATTATGGAATGAGATAGAATTTATTACCTCCTTATGAAGAGAATTTTTTTCTCCTTGAATTGTACTCCTCCCCTGTATATGTACACACACTTGTCATATATGCTCTATTACAATAGTTATTCATGTTGAGTCATACTTGTTTACTTAAGTTTTTCTTGCTCAGAATAAATTCTTGAGTGTGGTGCATTTCTCTTCGACTTTTATCACTAGCCAATTATTCTAACACCTAAAATGGTGGCTGAATTGGACCGCACTGTATTGATAATGTATGGACAATAATCCTTCTTTTTTCTTCTGACTTTCAGCTAGGGATTAAACCAGAAACTACCCCTAAAATTTCTGTTCTTCATACTGTCCAACAGTTTCTTAAGTCATTATATTTGGGAAGCAGTTTTCCTGGACCAGTGGCTGTCTGAAAGTGTCATATCCAGAATAGCACATGAGCTTGTCCTGGGAATTTGTTAAATATCAATTTCTTAGGCTTGCTCCAATTTCTTAGGCCTGCTCCAGACCTAAAGATTCAGACAGTCTGGGGTGGAGCCCAGTATCTGTGTTTTAATAAGCTCTTTAGGTGATATTCATTCATGTACAATTTGGGAAACCCTGGCTTAGATGCAGAATTTATGGTTTAGGCTTTAGACAGATCTGAATCCTAAGCTCAGCTAAGCCACTGGGATGACCATGATCAAGTTACTCTGGTAACTTTTATGCTTTCTGTGCCTTATTTAGCTTATAGTGATTTAATTAAATTAGATTAATACATGCAGTGCGTTCAGGAGAGTGACCAAAACAGTACATGTTCAGTAAATTCTAGCTGTTAACCATTATCATCAATCCGAACTTTTGGACTCATCCTGCAGACACTCTTCTAATAAGTGTAATCATGCAGTGTGAAAAATTAATAGTTTAGTAAAGCATATTAACAAGCTTATCTGACAAGTTCTTTATAGGAAATCAGGTGTCCATTTGAGCAGAATGTAGAAAATTAGGTAGTGCAGCATCTTAGGTTTAGTAGAGGCTTGGTGACTTTATCACTTCAGGCCAAAGAATGGAAGGGGAAGGGAGGCATTGCTAGAGAGAGGGTTCCCCATAGAAGCTGTATACTTGTCATAGAAGCTGTACATTAGCTGGGTTGGGGATGGTAGTGTAACCAGCCCTTGTGAACTTGGCAGGGTGGAATCTAGAGGAATTAACATCTTGACCTCTGATTCCTTTTTCATTCCCTATAGTCTTTGGTCCTTTTCACTGGTAAACACAATGAAGACACTAAGGAAGGTCATATAAACCATCTATACCATGGAGTTGGATAGAGAAAGAATCTGGAAGGGCCACCGATGGTGAGCAAGCTATAAAACCTCTTGCTATTTTAACATAACAACCATTGTAGAAGCATTGCAGAACAAGTGGTTGGTTCTGACCTGGCTGATCCAGGATACTTCAGGGCAGAACTGAGTTGGGCTTTAAAGGAAGATCTGGATTTTAATGGGAAGTGCAGATTAGGAATTGGTGAAGAAGCAAGGAAAATGGAAAGATTTGTTGCAAATGGAGAAAAGGCAATGGTGTAAAGATAAGAGAAGGCAAGACATATGGTAGAAGAGCAAATCTTATTTGGAGCAGGGAATGGGTAGGCAATGGCTAGAAATAAAGATGAAGTCAGTACTTGAATTACAGGAAAGTTCCCTGCTCTAGTCTCACTTTTTACCTTTTACTCTCTTCACTAAGATTGGGGGAATGAAGCCTGAGTGGGAGAGGGAGCAATGGCAGGATAAAGAAAAGAGAGGAGAGTAAGAGTAGAAAATTTAGTAATACCTTAGTGCAGGTGCATAATGATGAGTGGCATCATTCCATCAAAACATGGGCATGTGATTGTGACAAATACAGGCTCAGTTCCTGGTGATACGCCTTCCATCAAGGTACTCAAACCTCCTATGCTGCAGACTCTCAGTCTATGAGATGGGCATAAGGTATAGCTTGCTCAAGGGTTCCTGTAGCTTTCTCAAGAGTTACTGTGAGGATCAAATTAGAAAGGAAAATGGGGCATGTGGGTGGCTCAGTGGGTTAAGCCTCTGCCTTCGGCTCAGGTCATGATCTCGGGATCCTGGGATGGAGCCCCACATCAGGTTCTCTGCTCAGTGGCGAGCCTGCTTCCTTCTCTCTCTCTGCCTACCTCTCTGCCTACTTGTGATCTTTGTATGTCAAATAAATAAATGAAGCCTTTAAAAAATGAGAAATGAAAGTAAGAGGAGTGTCCAGTAGTGCATTCTTAATACATATAGAAAAACGTGATTATGATGGTGATTATGATAAGAATCATAGCTACCACCTATTGAGCACTCATATGCCTGATACTGTGCCAGTTCTTTTGCATGTCTTTTCTCATGTAGCTTTCTTCTCTCTTAGCTCTCTTTCTATAGACAAGAGACAGTCAATGGCTCAGTCATGAGGAAAATATCAGAGAGAATATATAATAAAGTTAATTCTTAATGACCCTGAGGGCTTTATAGCACAGATCATGTAAAATATCTGACAAAGACCTGTGGTTAAAGATCTCAATTAGAAAACTTTTGATAAAGTATTAACTTAATACATAGGCACAAACAGGTTGGGGCTCTTTGGAGGATATGTGGTAATCTATTATTAGTGTGATGTCTTTTGAATGTTCTATAGTCTTTGAAGGTCAAAAGGAGTACCAGGAAAGGGTGAAAAGCTCTCTCTGAAAGCTATTGGGGAAGGCAAGTCACTAAGACTTCAAAGAGGAAATCGGTATGAGGCCAAGTTACTTATTGGCCTTCTAAGAATGAGTCCATGAAAATATTTACAATGATCAGACACAAAAATAAAGGAAAATATTCACTTCATAAATAGTAATTTATTTTAGACACATGGGCTAATGATAAAAATCATGACAATATGATGTACTTTTGAGAGTTTCAGTAACTGAACTGAAACTAAAGAGCATAAACAGCAAGATATTCAGACTTTTAATCAACTCACTTTTGGAGTTGAGCAAAGAGAGCACCTGATACATTAAAGGTGCTTTTATGCAGGGTGACACAGTTATTTAGTGGTGCATTCAGGACATAAATCCATTTCAAAAATTATCAGTATTCTTTCAGAAGTTAAATATCTGCTGGTCAAAAACAGCGTGGACTTACTTCCAGGAAAAATGACTAAGAACAAAATAATTTGGACAAGAAAAGATACTGATGTAACAGCTAATTTAAGAATCCAAAAATAGAGGTAAAAAGTAAAGCAATCATTAGTTAAAAGACTGCGTAAATTCAGCTGGAAGGGGGATATGGTCAGAGATGGTAATTTGAAAACAGTGAGTCACCTAAAGTAGAAGTTTAAATTATAGGCAGTTTCAGAGACTTCAAGGGAGATTATATAGATTGAACAACAACAGCAACAAGTTAAGAATAAAATATGAGGCTGATATGTGGACCTCAGCCTGGAAGGAAAGCATTGAAGAAAAGCCACAAGTTTAAATCTAAACTTAAAATAAGTCTAAACTTAAAATATATTTCTGTATATTTGAACCAGTGGGTGAGCAGTAAAGTAGTTGTTTTAAAAGCATATCACTTAATTCCTGTACCCCTGGGGATAAAAATACATGTTTATAAAAAAATAAAAAATTAAAAAAAAATAAAAGCATATCACTTAATTCAATCAGCTGGTGAAGAATACAAAGTATTTTTATATTTGTATTAATTAATGTCCATAAACACCGCTTCAAAAAATGAACAAAATCCATAATCCTGACAATACTATAAGGAATGGAAAGATAATCTTTGCCCTGAGAAGACATGTTAAGGTGGAGGGCATAGAAATTTAACATTTTTGGAAAAAGTACATTAACATTTATTGCCTGCTACAGATTTGCAATATGATGGTTTTTTAAAAAAGAGAAGTAAACTATTGGTTTATAAAAAGGAATGTGTTGCCTGAAAATAAGAGAAAATTGTAGAGATCTAAAATGTGCTTTAAAAGATATATTTCAATGTCATTTCAAAAAATAAACACATTTCCTGTGACAATGCAATGCAATGCAGTGAGGTTAATGGAATAAAGCTTTTTGGCCCAGAGAAGTACCATCAGGTCAAGGTATGATTGTCTAACATACCATGACCTAGACCTGTGAGTGCTGGACCGGTGGCTATTTTTACACAGTCTGGTGCAACATTCATGGTATTTCTGGCATTAGCACGGAAAAAGGACCATTCCACTTATGTCTTTGTGATTGCCTCCTCCACTGAAACTGGATAATCTGTCCTTTCCTCTTCCTAAACTAGAAAATGGATTTCTTCATTCAATAAAACTCAAGTTTACTCTCTTGGTTGAGCTTCTCCAACTCTAAGAAGCCTGAAATTAATGGTGTGAAGCACACTGTATTTGCTTTCGTTTTTATTTAAGAACAATTTAAGGTGGTTTAAGGTTATTAAAATTAAGGTGATGTAATTAAGTATGAAATGGAATGGCAGACGTCAAAATTAAATAAATAAATAGATAAATAATCAACAAATTTTCTTTAACGATCATACATATTATGTAACAAGATCCACCTAAGAGCTAAAAATATAGATGGGCATAAAATCCAGTTGTTAAAGGGAATTTGTCTTCCAACCACTTTAGCAGTAAGCGGTTCATAGGACAATTCTGGGGGGGGGCTTCCAATTATTGTTTGTTTTATTCTGATTTGTAATATTTATGAGAAGTTTTGTGAAGCCTTTGATAATGCAATAAAATTAATGGGTTTTCACCTTTGTATTGGCTCCTAAATATTTCCTTTTGGCTCTTAATCTTTACTATCTCCATTTACTTTTTCATTTAGAAATAATTTATTTGTTCTCAGGACTGAAATCTCAGTGAAATTATTTTAAATTTCTATTTGTGGGACTTTCTCTTTGACTACCTCAACATCTTTGGCTAGTTGATACATTTCTAGCTTTCTAATTTATATTTATTTTTGTAAAGATTTTATGTATTTATTTGACAGAGAGAGAGAGCGAGTGAGGGGAACACAACCAGGGGGAGTAAGAGAGGGAGAAGCAGGCTTCCCGCTGAACGGGGAGCCCAATGAAGGGCTTGATCCCAGGATCCTGGGATCAAGACTCGAGCCAAAGGCAGATGCTTAATGACTGAGCCACCCAGGTGCCCCCGTTTCTAGCTTTCTACATATTTTCTAGGAACATTTCCATCTTAAGAACTCTTTATAGGAGCACCTGGCTGGCTCCATCAGTGGAACAGGTGACTCTTGATCTCGGAGGTTGGGAGTTTGAGCCCCATGTTGGGTGTAGAGATTAATTAATAAATAATTTTTTTAAAAGACCTCTTTATGTTTTGCCCTAGGAGACAGACTTATGGGACTTTCCTTGGCCTTAAAATAGGAAGAAAAAATAATTTTTATATGAGGAAATAAAGACTTTTTTTTTTAAACAAAGTGAGTTAACACTGTATGTATGTTTGAAATAGTTTATGGACTTCAACCAGACCACTGAGCTCTTAACCTCCAGATTAAGGTCTCGCACAAAGCACTTACTTTCAGTACATGGCACGGCCTTGTATGACTGCATGTCCAGGGGAAATTGTTTTGTCTTCTAGCAAAAGGCATTAGATCTTGCACTTTTTTTTTTTTTAAATGACAGCTATCCAAAAATCAAGCTGAAAATTTGTTTGTGAGAACACAAAAGGAAAATCTGTAGACAAGTCCAACATCTGGTTACACCATTTCATCACTTACAGAGAAAACTTAAACCACAAAGTCAGAAGTTTTTAGGGTTATTATAGTATATACCTGTAGTTTATTTGAGTTGTAGAAAATCCAACTTAAATTAGCTAACCTCTAGACCTAAATTTTTACTGCCCTGAATGTGTGGGCATTATTGTTTTGTAAACTCTTGGTTATTGCTGAGGTATCCATTCTATTAGTTGCAAAACTGAATTTATTGAACACACACATGGACACACACACACACACGTGTGCGCACATCCCCCACCCCCCGAATGCACTTACTCTGGGACCTAGAATTTTAAGAGTTAGAACTTTTTTATGTGCTTCTGGATTAAATGGACCTTGTATTTAGTTGGCATGCTAATTAGAAACTCTGTAAACCAGCTTCTTAAAATTCTGTTTTAAAGAAATGTGCTTAATATTATCCCAAAGGAGTTTTACTCTGACTTGTCAAATTGATTTTTCTCCCTTTAGAGGAGTAGATTTTTGTTTCTTTGTTTATCTTTCATGTACATATAAAAATTTCTCTTAAAAGCTGATTTCCTTTTGCTTCTTTAGCATGGATACCATAGGAACAATGGTGATATTTAATGTCTTTTTTTGTTTGTTTAAGTTCAAAGGTTATATGTTTCTGTTATGTACTGCAATAGCACTAAATATTTTTTATAATTCTTTAGAACTTAATGATATTTATTGTTTGTTCTGAAGACACTTAGACAAAATGGACAGTGAACCTCATGTTACTCTATCATCAATGCTTATGGTCTTCTATCTTCTAATATTTGATTACTATTTTTTAGTCCTGACATTCTTCTGCCAGGCTTAATTCCTTTCTTCCTTCCTACTTAGCACCACTTTTGTCACTTAGTATGTAATTTCCCAACTACCTTTCATACTTATTTTAAATACATACACACACACATACACACACACACACACACACACACACGGAAAATGGATTGAATGTTTTGTGTTTTCTAACTTTTGCAAAATAGTATTGATGACAAATCACATTTTATGTTTTAATTTCCCCATAGAGTTATAGTTTTAAAATTTATGTTGCCTCATGTAAATTTATTGCTTATTGCTTCTGTCTAATATTTTGCCATATGTTAAGACCATGTTGTGCTTCTCCTTTACCCTAGTGATCCATACGTATGTTGTTTTCAACACTTTATAGTCGACCATAAGGCATTCATAACCTATTTCTTCACGTCGCCTTGAGGAACAGTGCAGAGTTTTCCCATGGCTTATGCTCAGACATGCAGTGGCAGAGGTAGAAGTCACACACATATCTTATGGGATAGATCACCCCCCAGAAGAGCTGCACTATCTACTTCTCACCAGCAGTACTTGAAATTTCTCTCTCATTGTATCTTTTGCGACCACACTATATTAATTTGCTTTTTAACTTTTGGAAATCTGACATGTGTAGATTCACAGGTAATATTTTTTTTCAATTCTGCATTTTTCTGATACTAAGAAGGTTGAGTCTTCATATACATTTCTGCTATTCATATTTTTCATTCTGTGAATTTCCTATTCATGACCATTGCCCATTTTTCTATTGAATATCCCATGTTCACTTAGATTTGTAGGAGTTTTTTGCATTTAAATATGAACCCAATATCGATTTTTTAGGTATTGCTTATGCCTTCTATTCATCAGTTATTTTAAAGTCTGAATTGTGTGTCCTCTATTGTACATAAACCTCTAATTTTAATTTAGTCAAATTCATCAGTTTTTCTTTGTATAATATGCTTCTTTTCAAAGATCAATTTTATTCCCTTCCCTGATTTCACAAAGATATTCCCTTCTCTTATTTAGATTGTATTTTTCACATTTAGATATTAAATATTTTATATTTTTGTTTTATACATAGTATGAGATTATACAATATAGCAGTTGATAAAAGGAGCTCTGGGACAGACTGTATGGGTTTAAGTTCCAGCTCTGCCATGCACTTCTTAGGTAGTCATTTTATCTCTTGTGTTTTAGTTTCCTCACCTGTCGAGTCAGGAAAATAGTTTATGCCACAGGGGACTGCTTGTGAGTATTAAGTGAGCTATATAAGACTGTGCACAGTAGGCACGATATCATTAGGTTATGATCCAGTTTTCTCTCTTTGTATAATGAGCCTGTTTCCCCAAAAGCTATAATTCAGTTTTATCTGCAAGACTGTGTTGGCATATCTTTTGTGTGCCAACTTTGTATCTGTATATGGCTCTATTTCTAGATAGCCTGTCTGGTAGTGTTTTCTTGTTTGTCACTTCTTCCTACAGCATTGCACTGTGAAAACAGTGCATTAAAATCAAGTCCATCATGACTTGCCAATATATTTTAATATCTGGTAGGGCAAGTTCTTACATTTTGGTCTTATTTTCCAAAATTTCCTTAACTGTATGAAGAACTTTATTCTTCCAGATAAATTTTAGAATCACTTTTTCACATTGTCCTGAAGAGAAAATATTGGATTTTTTTAATTGGATTTTTACTGTGTTTGCATTTAATTTATAGATTAATATAAGGAGTTTGTTATTATTATAGTAAGTCATCTCGCCATAACTGTGGTATACATTTCTTTTACTTGTGTGTCCCTTAATAGATTTAAAGATGAATATTTTTTGCATTAGGTGAAGCTGTATATGCTGTATATGCTCTAGTTTTTGTTGCTGTGCCAAATATATGTTATCTGGTTATTAATGTTATTTGAGAATATAGTTGAATGAGTATTTATTAATTTTTTTCTAGCACTTTGTTGAGCCCTTTTCTTAGATTCTTTATTTTATTTCATTCCTGTTCATTCCAAATAAATGATCAAAGCAATCTATATATATGACATTTTAATCTATATTCTTCTAAACCATTTCTTTCTCTTTGTATTTCTCTAAATGTGCATCTTGTTATCTTGGTCAGTTGCAATAGGTCATGTTAAGTGAAGGCAGTTATGTTGGAAATCTTTATCTCAATTTTCTTCTTAAGAGAAATGCTAATTAAAAAATATTAAGTATGGTAATTTTTATTATTGTGTACATGTGCCATGTATTTTTTTGTATATAGCCTTTATCAAGGAAAGACAGTTATTATCTGGATATAGTTTTATAAAATCTACCCCACTTGATAGGTTTTGAACTTTACGGGATACATTTATCCCCTATATCTAATAAAGCGATCATATGATTCTCTTTATTTAACTAATATAATGAATCACATTGATTGATTTTCTGATATTTAACCAACCTAAATTCTCTAGTATGAAAACCAAGTGGCCATGTTGTGTTATTGTATAAATTAGTTTTTTTGCATTACTAACTTAGGGGCTTAAGATTACAGTCACTTGCCAGTTTGGGACTGGATTCATCTGGGCTGTTTTTTACTTCTGGTTTCTTTCTTTCTTTCTTTTTTTTTTTCCTAAGACTTTATTTATTTGAGAGAGAGAGCACAAGCAGGGGAGAAGGACAAAGGGAGAGGGACAAGCAGACTCTTCACTGTGCAGGGAGCCCCTGGGACTTAATCCCAGGACCTTGGGATCATGACCCGAGCCATTCACATATTTGGTAATAGAAAAATCTGGTACACTTGTTTTGAGCAATGGAAAAATCTGGTACACTTGTCTTCAGAAGCTAGTAGTGTAGTCCATGGTAGCTGAGAGGTCAAGCTCCTTCACTGTTGTCTCACCATGTAGAGCAAGATAATATGCCAAAGCCCAGAGTCCTGCTAAAGTGGTAACCCAGGAATGAGGGTCAGGAAGGGGGCTTATTATCATTTTTGAAGAGTCCTATCACAATTTTTTAAATACAGTTTAAAAGTGTGGAATAATTTTATATTCATCTTTTTGGCTGTTGTTTCATAAAGCAAATTTTGATTTTTTTTGTAGTGCCCCTATTTAGCACAATATTCTTCTTCTACCTCCAGTGCTATCATTCTGTCTTAAAGTACTTAATATGTTGAAGGGAACAGGAATGAGTATTACATTTTAAATCATATCGTCTTGGACAAGTGGTTCTCTGCATGCACTGAGCATGTTCAGAAGGCTCTACTCTCATAGTAGATTCTTGAACCCATGTTCAAGAATCACATAATCACACAGTATCTCTCATCTGTAGCTTACTAATATTTTCTTCTAAGTGTTTAGTTACTGTACAAGGAATTAAAATTAAAATTTATTGAGAGTATATCTAAGGTTAAAAAGTGTTTCTTTGAGTATATATTAGATTCTTACCTTGACACACTTTATAATCAATACCTACTAAAAGTGCATTAAAGATGTGCACACTTCTTGTGCTGCATTCCCTTTATTTAATTTAATAAAAAAAAGGTAATAAAAGCTTTAAAAAATAAAAAGAAGGAAAAACTCATCATCCACCCCTAGTACTACTAAAACTACTATAAAGTTAACAGTTTTAAAATATTTACAAGATAAAAACAGTTCTTAAATGTCCTTAAACATTTGACTGTTACAGGGTACATTGAAGAAGTTAAGTAACTGATTTCCAACCCAAAAGTTATTTGCAAAAAGAAGAAATAGTGCTCTACCAATATGGTCCCAGAGAACTACATTTAGATCCAAAGAAAAAGTTAGGATCATGAGGTCCAATTTCTTATTTTTCATATGAAGAAACTTGGAACTCAAGAATCATTGCATAATCTGTAATTACTTCAAAGTAATTCTGGAATATTATTTTCTAGAACAATGAGAAGGAATAAGACCATTTTGGTTTTTAGAAATCATGGAAAAAAGAAGATTTTCCTCTCATAATGTCCTGGTGGATAGAGATCTTATTAGAAACGGGTGCCTCATTAAATTAGGGAAGTATAGGACATTATCCAGAAAATCACATCATTACAGTTCAGGGAACATTCTTCTGGGCAAACACATCTTTAATTTCATTTGTATTACATAGAACTTTATCCCATTTCTTTTATTTTCTAAGTATTTATTTATTTATTTATTTATGAGTTGTGGGGAAAGGCAGGGGGGCAAAAGAAGAGGGAGAAAAAGAATCCCAAGGTGGCTTCATGCTCTGGGCCCTGGATGTGGAGCCTGGCATGGGTCTCAGTCTCACAATCCTAAGATCATTATCTGAGCTGAAATCAGGAGATGGATGCTTAACTGACTGAGCTACCCAGGTCCCCATTATTACATAGTATTTTAAGTATGAAGTTGTTTTGTTTTTTTTTTTAGGTCAGTTTCTTTTATCCATATAAGCTTGTTCTCTGTTTCTCTCTCCTTTCTTCTCTTTCTCCCTCTCTCCCTTACTTCCTTTCTATTGGTGAATTTTTAAAAAATTACCTTATATATGCTAAATTATGCAACAGCAAGACCCCCAAATATAATGCATATTTTAAGGAGGACAATAACTAATATACAATAACTAATATACATATATACAAATATATAAAAACACATTATATATATGTGTATACACACATGTGTGTGTGTGTGTGTATATGTGTGTGTGTGTGTGTGTGTGTGTGTGTGTATATATATAAAATAGAAGAGACTTAGAGAAGTGGAAGGATATTTTTGTGTCCTATTTATCTTAAAGTAGATTTGGAAATAAAAGTTCTCTTTTCTAATGCAGGGGTATAAGCTAAGCCTTTAATTGATTTCTGAAAATACAGTCAGCTTATACAATTCTTTTACAAGGTTATCTTTACCTTTAGAAATTTATAATGATAAAAAGAATATGATGCACTTAGGTAGTGTCTTCTTTTTTTTTTTATTTTTTTTTCATGGGCTTAATGTACTTCAGGTTATGGTACTGACCTGTTTAATTCTCCAACAATCCTGGGAGGAGCAAGGGAACAGATGTTCTTGCTCTCATTTCACAGATGAGAAAACTGAGGTTCAAAGAGGTTAAATGGTTTCACCAAGGTCATTCTTGAGGTGATACCAGAGCCAGGAATAGCGCTCCTATTTTCTTGTCCACTCTCATGTGATTCTTCATCTGCTAGTCTACTCTGACTAAAAATGCACTGTACCTGTCCTCACAGTCCCTGAGATGTCCTTTTGTTAGGACACTAAGACAATGACAACACTGACCAGACACAAAGAATGCTGTAAAAATGTACAGTCTTTTTTGTTGACTTCATCCCATAAAATTTCATAGCCCTACTGTGTGAGAAACATGAGACATCCATTAAGATCATGTTCCCATTAGTTTTAGCTAGAACTAGATTTTGCAGAAATTAAAGATACATCTTGGGGCCTGACTGCTAAAACGAGTGTCTTGGGAACCAGAGATGCATTGCTGCTCAGGTAAGTCAAGAATGCCCTTTGCTAATTGTTTCTACTCCATTTCTTAGAGAATTTAAATTTCATAATTAGTACCATCTATTATACTTCAATACTATTCATCATCCATCCTGCACATTATTTGCAGGAAAGAAAGTGGCCCAAGTCATTAAATCCTCCCATGATTCAAAATCTTATGACCTCAGATGGCAGCCCAGCAGGTAGCTTGCTAGTTGCATTAAATCATCTCTGTTTTGGACATATAAGAACATGACCTTCGACTTACCAAGCTGACTCTTTATGAAATGAAAATGGAACTAAGAAATTAAGAAAAATGTTTGAAAGTGTATAGCTCTTGTAGTCATCTAATGAGGTCTTCATTTCTAGTTGCTAAGCCTGCCCTTTGCTTGGTGGTTACCCAAAAAATCAATGGCAATAAAACTGTCCAACTCTTTGGAGATATTTTTCTCTCTGCTTTCTATTTCTCAAGTGTGCGATAAAAGAAACCACCCATTCAGCCCATTATCTTGTGTCAAATACTATTCGGGTATAAGTTAAGTCTTCCTCTTTGAGCTTCATAAGGAAAAACGGCATTATTTTTCACTATTTCTCAGGCAGATAACATGGTCCTGGTCTACATTAAGTTCTCACAAAAGTTAGTTAAATGGTGGGGGAATGGATGGTCAGTGTCACACAGCTCACAAACAACTTAACTAGTATTGCGATTTTTACTGTATATAGTTAGGAAATTACTTTGGTCAGGGAAATGATTGCCTAGCACATCTGCCAATACATATCCTTCCTATATTCATCATAGTACTTGTTAATCTATCATGAGATTCTTCTCTTTGGGACTAGACATGACTTCGAGATCCTTGTACAATATAAGCCACTAGCACCGTATAAACAATCCTTCACTATTTGATTTGAGTTGAGACACAAGAAGAATCCTGTTTTCTAACCATGACATACACTGGGAATAATAACTGATTTTTATGTAAAAATGCAGATTTTCAGAATAATAAAAAAGAGAAGACCTAGTATAAACTTCAGGGGAAAAATATTTGTACCTGATAAAAGAAATTTCTTTCAGCCACTTCTCTTCCTCTTTCAAAAGTCATACCAGTTTTGATTCTAAACAAACATATGGTGCTAAAGTATAGTGAAACAAACCATAAAGCTTGCAGAACAGAACCTTTCTAGATATGATCTCTTTATGACCTGATCATCCATGATTATATCTATATAGAGGGATAACGCTAGCTTTCCTTTGGGGAAGTTGGGATGGAGAAAGAATTAGATAGGGAGGTAGGATGGATAAATCTAGACTTACATAGTTATCAAGAGTTAGTATGAAAAATAATGTCTGGTAGATAGAGGAAATGGACAATAAGAAATGGACAGGTTCAGTACTGAGTAGACTCATCTCTAATCCACTGGTTATTACCAGTGTACCCATATAGCAATGAATTAGTCAAGGTGAGCAATGCTAGGTACTATAACAAACACTCTTTAAAGTCAGATGTCTTAACTCAATAAATGTTTATTTGTCACGTCAAGACCAGTGTGGATAAGGTAGTTGTTTCTCAGCAGATTGCCTTCAAGTAGCAAATCAAGAACCAATACCTTCTCCATCTTACAGTGTTGTTGTCTTAAGTATATGACCTCCTAAACTACAGCAAAAGGGAACATGGAAAGTAACGCATAAGTTTTTTTGACCAGGCCTCAGAGTGTTGGACCCATACCCATTTAGCCAGAATGCAAAAACGTGACCTCTACCCAACTTAGAAAAGGCAGTTATTATGTGTATGTCCAGGAACAGAAAAATAAAATGCATGTCACTGTCTCAGTCACAGCTGACGATAAGTAATCTGTGCCAGGGGGCAATGTTTGCAGATGGTGATGCATGAAGGTTGAGGAAGATTGATTTCTTAATCATTGAGGAGCACTGTCCTATCTAACTTGACTTCTGAATGGTAATAAATTAAATCATCTACTGAAAACTACCAATTTAGTTTGTGTACTAGATAGCAAGAATTAGAGTCTTATCATTTATTTAGTAAACCAACAAATACTTGCATCCACCAAGCACTGTACTGGCAACTGCAATCTACCTTTTTTTTTCCCCTCCTCCTGCACCCTGGATGATTTCTAGTAGTTGGTATCAGGATCTCAACAATTCACTTAATGTGGTCACCAGCACCCTCTAGCCCTCTTGTGGGAGCCTCTAACTATCCTTGACTAAAAAATGAGAAGGTTTACTGCTATTATCAAAAAGTTTCTCCTAAATCTAGCATTTTTCTGGCGACATTCTAATAATTCCTTCTTCCTTCCTATTTCTTGGCCTGCTGAACACTATACTCAAATTCTTCCTCAGTTTTCTTTTTGCCAAAGTTTATAAAACCATGTTATCTATAGTCTTTTTATATTATGTGATTTTGGAATATGTTATCTCATTAGATATTCTGAAATAGAAATGAAATAATCATCCTTAAAAAAAGATAAATAGTGGAAATTTCTTCTGGGATTTTTTTGTGCTTTCATGCAACCAGTTTTAGAGTTTTTTTCCCCTTTCTTGAACACTACCATAATTTGTTATGTGTCTGTCAGAAGATTTTTATGGACATAGGCAAATGTGTATGTATGTATATATATATGTATATATATATATGTATATATATATATGTATATATGTGTATATATATATGTATATATATGTATACATATGTATATACATATATATACATATATATATAGACATATATAGACATATATATAGACATATATATACATATATATATGTATATACATATGTATACATATATATACATATATATATACACATATATACATATATATATATATATATGTTTTAAAGGTTTTAAATCAGATTTAAAAGGAGATTTTTTTCATGGCTAATGGAAACACCTTCTCCTTTAGTTATTACCTCTTTCTACTCTGTATTTATTTTTTTGATTTTTGCAAATTCACTCAAAGCTTGTTTAGGTTAGGATTAAACCTACCAAAGTAAAAAAAAAAAAAAAAAAAAAGTTTACTTAAAAAGGAGACTAGTTTAGACTTAAAACAGTGGCTATGATGTGAGGGAGCATGTCACAATCATATATACAATCTTTGTGAAATTATTTGCATCATGTCAACTATAAGCAAGTTCAGCAACTGGAAGCAAAAATATCTGATAATGAAGGCAACTTTGCAGATTGATGATACTAGATTATTAAATGAGATTTCAATTTTACGCAGAATTTTCCCCATCCCCAAATATGATCCAAAGAACACTAGTTTATTATAATTCTAGTTAACTGCCTGATTGTTTAGTGTCTTCACCTCAAGGTTATTAAGCATTATGAATACCATTTATGCTTCCATGAGACCGTTCATTGATGTGAAGCAGAAAAGAAGATAGGAAAAAGGATTTTGAAGTAAAATAAAATCTGAGAATTGCTGGATTCAATAAAATTAAATATTCTTATTGACTAGAAGTCTTTGGACATGAAGTATAATGTGAATTTCCATGTTAAGTAGGCTTTGGTGTGAAGTGTTTGTTTCTTGTTTTGGGTTTTTTGTTCCTTTTTTTTTTTTTTTTTGGTAGTTCGCACACAGTTACATTAGTTTCAGATGTACAATATGGTGATTTGACAAGTTTTTACATCATGCTAGGCTTGCCACAAGGGTAGCAACCATCTGTCTCCATACATGGCTCCTGCAATACCATTGATTTTACTCCTTTGCTGTGCCTTTTATTCCTCTGACTTATTCATTCCATAACTTGAAGACTGTATCTCCTGCTCCCCTTTAGCCATTTTGCCATGTGAAGTATTTTTAAACTTAATTTGGCTATTCAACTTCTTGTCGATGGAACATTTTAAAGGACTCTTGTTTCTAGCAACTTTAGAAATGTTGTTCTAATCTCAGTTATGCTGTTGAAATCTTAGCATTTGGAAGGAAGCCCACAGGCAAACTCATCCAAAATCCAATACAGAAATCTACACTATATCCATGTACAGAGTCATTTGGCTGTGGATGCATATTTTGATAACAAAATGCTCACTACCTTAAGTCTGATGATTTTATGGTTGGAATGCTCTTCTGTTAGGAAGTTTTAACTTTTTAAGTGCCTTCTACTATTAGAAAGTTCTAAATTTTAAATTTTTTTATTGGTGATCTCTGGATTAGGACAAATTCTACTCAGGTTAAAAAAAGTCTTTCTTTCATACATGAAAAAAAAACAAATACTTAAATTTTTCTATAAATAATGACCACAGATTAATTGAAAATACTTATTATTTTGTCTTGAGATTTAAGTTGAAATATGTTGTCATTACATAAATAATATCAGTAAATTTTGTCCTGTATCTAATAAAATTTAGGCAAAATTATAATTATGCATAATTGCTAGAATGAAAAAAAAGGGTTACATATAGTTTTGAGCTCTTTTTCAAACTGGATTATATGAACAGTGCTTCACTACATGTTCAGTGTTAGCATCTCAATCAAACTAGGTAATTCTGGCAAAAATCCATCCAAGGAGTTCATCAGTTTTCCTAAAGCCTTCTCTTAATCATTTGATACTCAAATACATTTCTTCTTCTTTTTGTTTAACGGTGTCTTTTTCTTTTTTAAAATTGTTAACCATGTATCTTTGACAGATTCTCATTTATCAGTGGTTTTGTATGTTTATTCTAGCAGATCTCTGGTATTATTTACAAAGTCTTAATGATCTTCTATCTTAAAATTTAGGATTTCACTTTGAAGTTGATTTAAATTTTATTTCTCTAATGCGATATTATGTTTATTTATGTATTCATCAATAAAAAAGTAATTGACTGAAATAAGGTGGGTAGTTTGCCAACTTAGAAAAGCTGAAATCTATAAACAACTTAAAACCAGGGGCGCCTGGGTGGCTCAGTTGGTTGAGCAACGCCTTTGGCTCAGGAGTCCTGGAGTCCGGGAATCGAGTCCCGCATCGGGCTCCCAGCTCCATGGGGAGTCTGCTTCTCCCTCTGACCTTCTCGCCTCTCATGTTCTCTCTCACTTTCTCTCTCTCAAATAAATAAATAAAATATTTAAAAAAAAATCTTAAAACCATGTGGATGTAGATTATGAATACATGGGTGACCAAAAAAGTCCTGCTGTATGAAAGTAGGTAGAATGAATCCTCCAAATCTTATATTCTCTGTGTTTTTGTTTTACTTTGTTTTTTTGTTTTTAATTTCTCACATCCTTAGTTCTGGATGCTATAATTCTCCCATCACTATTGAATTCTTGGCTCTTTGCAGGCCTCCTCATCAACCTCCCGATTCTTAGTTCCAAGTTTGGTGAGCCTTCTGATTTCATCCTTGATTTATTAAGTGGTATTCTTAGGCAAGCTAGAATGTTGTTCCATTTAGGTTTTAGAGTTCTGGTGGTTTTAGTAGTCTTTCACAGTCTTCTCCCTAACCCTCTTCTGATCAACTCTCTCTGATAGAAAAATGGATAACCAGACTGAATGATTGAGTACCTAACTCTGACTAGCAGTTTACTTCTTAACCCTAGACTTCTGGTCATGTTATCCTTTTGTTCAAAAATGGTATGCCGGTATTCAAGATATTGCATACTTTAATCCTCCAAAACCCTCTTCAAGTCTTGTTCTCCACTTTTTTCATATGCTGAATATCCATTCACTTGACTGATTTCAGTTATCTGGAAGACAAGTTCTTTTCCTTCTCTTGTATTCCAATGTATCCCTGTTTCCTCTGGCTAGAAAGTCCCTTCAAATTCTTTAGAGTCCTAAATCCTTGTCCTTTCCTTTACTACCTTTGCTACCTAGCCTTAAGAAAACAATCCTTTCCAGAATCAGTAAGTCAGTTCATCATTAAACTATTAATAGGTTCATAGTTTGTTTCAATGAAGCTTTCCTCCTCAATCCAAATAAAGTTGTTAATTTTTATTAGTAATAGATCTAATTCTCCCATAGAAATGTGAAGCCACTTATTTGACTGTCTCCTACCTAAAATGTTACTATCATTTTCTTCTTTGGGGTGGTTATTTTCACATTGTTTTATTTATTTAGTAAATTTGACTTTGAAAATTTAGAGAATAAAAAAAAAACTTCTCCCAGTTCTACCCATCTCTATTCACAAGAAGTAAGGGCCCCGTCTTTCTCTCCATAGCATTACTCGTTTTTAGCAGTTGAGCAGATGTGTTTGACAGAAATGTAAGAAAAAGTCTACGTGTTCCAAGATCTAAGCCAATATGCACAGCCATATGAGGCTTTTATCCATCATCTTGAATATTCTTAAACACATACGATGGAGAATTGCACTTTTATGATTTTGTGATGAATCACATGTAAAATAGTCATTAATATTTTATATACTCTATAGAGTACAATCCTTTATAGTTTTATTTTGTTATTCATCTGAATATAGTAATCATTTTACATTTAAGAGAAGCCAAAATATTATAATTGGTTTTTCATGTTCTATTTGTTCTATTCTATATTGTACCTTGGAAATTTTAAGGAGATAACTTACATTCTATAAAGTTATGATTTTATAGTCTATATATAATATATTTTGTATTTTATATATGTCATATATATTCTTATATTCTGTACATAAGTATAGAATATTTTAAGAATCTCATGCGTAAATATTGAATTTTGCTGTCACTGCCTGACAGATATGAAAGCATGTGATTCATTAAAATACTTATAATTTGGGGCACCTGGGTGGCTCAGTGGGTTAAAGCCTCTGCCTTTGGCTTGGGTCATGATCTCAGAGTCCTGGGATCGAGCCCTGCATCAGGCTCTCTGCTGCAGGGAGCCTGCTTCCTCCTCTCTCTGCCTGCCTCTCTGCCTACTTGTGATCTCTCTCTCTATCAAATAAAGAAAAAAAATAAAATATTTATAATTTTGTGATTCAAAAATAGGAAGCACTTTTTCAGTGTTCATCACCTCATATAGTCATAAAGTTTCCTACTTTAACAGAAGTTACTTGGTTCTATGCATGCCAATGAACTTGAATGAGAAATTTACAAGTTCATGCTAATGTGTTCTCTGCTAAATTTGGAAAATTTCTCTCTGTGTATCCATTGATATTTCATTATTCATCAAGGTAGTGTAAATGCTTGGTTGAGCTTGACCCAAAGGGATCCAAATTCATGGAAATGGATGTGGAAATGTACAATAGAAATAAGTATCACAACTTATGGGCTTGAACCTTCTATTTCATTCTTCACCCAAACATATTAAAAGTAGGTCTTTTTAACCCAAGACTCATTTCAATATATATATAGTTCAGCCAGCAGCAGAATTATTCTAAAGCATCCTGTCTTTCAATACAGCTCATCAGTTTCATCCCATATGCATAATGACAAAGTCATTGACTTGCTTTTCTTTCTTCTAGTTGATAGTGTAGACAACAACCAGGAACCCACTTTAAGAAGCATTCTGGTTATAGACCCAGAGTAAATTTTTCAATATGGCACTGCTGTTGTTTATGTTATGATCCATTGAATTTATTGATCTAGCCATTTATTATTCATCCATTCAACACATTTCCTGGATACTTAACTACATAGCAAATAGAGAAGCTGCAGTGTTGAGCAAAAAAGACATAGCTCTTGTCATCATGGATCTTATATTTTAGAAAGCACAATGGGACTAAAGATTCCCATGGGAATTAGGGGTTCAGACATTAAATAATGACACAAATATATATGAAATAAATAATAAACATGAGGCTGTTAAAGCAAGTAAATGGTAAGCCAATATTTTCAGGAGGTCTGAGAAAGACTTCCCTATGTCAGTGCCATTTTAACTGAGATCAGAGGGGTGCATTGGCTAAATGGTATCAGTGATGAGAAGTGTTGGAGAAGAGCAATGCAAGATGATAAAACTTTATTAATTCATTTATTTGTCCATTCGGACCCTACTATGTATCTATACCATTCTCAGCCATGAGATGTCGGGGGGGGGGAAAAACACTGCTTCACTTCTTGGGGGGAGACAGTGGGGGCTGCAAGATGAAGCTGATTCAAGGTAACCACTATATGTAATCCTTAGGATTTTCCCCTATCCCCCTTTTGACTGGGAAGGAGGGGTTGCAGATACTACTAGTGACTATTCAGAAGAATGCCAGCTATGCCAGTCATTAGTTGTATGACCTCTGGAAGGTTGCCTAGCCACTTTATGACTTAGTTTCTCATCTATCAGATGGTAAGGTTAGTAGCATCAAACTTAAAGGATTTGGTGAAGATTTCATAAGCCTTTAGGACTATGTCTCTATATAAATATTAGCAACTATATGATATTTTCACCCATAGTCTGCTAAGTTAGAAGCAGATTAAAGAAAATCAACCTAATTAAATAATGATGAAATTTGACAATAGGTTCAGTCAAAGTAGTTGCAAGTGATAAACAGAATTTTCTACACAATGTCAAAATTCAGATAGGAACACAAGGAAAATGTTAAAAGAGGCAAAAATGATGATGTAAACTGATTAAAATATATGCATTATAAAATGACACCTATGAAAATTAGAAATCAATGAAGTTTTGTTAATTGCTATTTTTTGGGAAAGGGAAGATGGATGTTTGTAATAAACTTAAATGAAAGACTTTTAAAAATGGTTCCTTGGGAACACAGAGATCCAAACAAATGCTCATAATTTTGTGGCTTGGGTTGAAGCATTTCTCAAATGTCCTTGAAAGTTCCCAAAGACAATCTTTCCATAGGAAAGTATTTCTCCTGTGAGTAAATAATGTTCTTGCCTAGAAATGAAATGAAGTAATATATTACATTGCAACAGAACTGATAGCAAGACTGGCAGCAGAAGTTTAGGGGGAAAAAAAAAATCACATTGCAATCTAGAGTTTGAGGCTCGGTATCTAACCTTCCATAGCTTCTGAAGGGATACCTCTCATATTAAATCAAATAGTGCCGAAAAGAATTCTGACTACTCTTAACCATCAGAGGGGTTTATTGGGAATTATTATTGTATCAGAATGCTATGTCTTAAATTTTGTTTGGTTTAGCTGTGCAGTTGACAAACTAAGGTTTCTTTTTACCATAAAAAATCTCTGCTTAAGGAGTCCTATGGCAATGACATTTACAATATCTGCTTGCTTTTGGAAGGCAGCTATGCTCACCACTATACCACCAACAATGATTCTGCTTGCTTTTGAAGAAAGCTTCATAATTTCCAAAGTGCTCTATATATGCATCTCTGTGAGGCAGGTAGGACGAGTCCTGTTGACAGTATTTTACAGAAGGGGATATTGTGGCTGTAGAGGGAATCTGCTGGTGCAAGGTCATTCAAGGAGTTAAGTGAGGATTTCATCACAGTAATTCTCAAAGTTCATCAGGCAAGCCAGCGGGGGAAGCTTTATCCTTCAGTTCATCCTTAAATAGTATTTTTGTGTGAATGAAAAATTTATGCAAAATGAAGCATATTAGGTACCTAGAACTTTCCTCATGTCACTTAGAGTCTGATGAGGGATAAATTCCATCCTGATGAAGATAACTCCAGTTATTCTCATGGCTGATCACATAGGGTTTTAGAATTTGAATTCCGACTCTGTTGCTTACACAAAGGAAATTACCTGATTGTTCAGAGCCTGTTTCTCCTTCCATTACATGACAATTCGAATGCTGCCTTACATGTTTATTTTGGTTTTTGTTTAAGATTATTTATTTATTTATTTGACAGAGATCATGTAGACCGAGAGGCAGGCAGAGAGAGAGGGGGAAGCAAGCTCCCTGCTGAGCAGAGAGCCTGATGCGGGGCTCGATTCCAGGACCCTGAGATCATGACCTGAGCTGAAAGCAGAGGCTTAACCCTCTGAGCCACCCAGGCGCCCCATGTTTATTAATTAATTCAGTTCACAAAGCACCTGCTCCACGTCAAATATTCTGAATGGTTAAACTTATCTAGGAGGCTGGAAGGCATCCTTCAGTGAATATGAGAGGTCAGGAGAGGTCAAGACTTGGATTGACATCAGGAAACGTTAAAGAGCTCAGAGGGCAGAGACAATGGAAAGGACCAGCACACAGATTAAAGAGATAAACCTGGAGACATTTAGAGTGACAATGTTGGTTACTGTGGTTCCACCACACCTCTAGCCCGTTTTCACTCTTGAAAATGGGAATAATGCTCAAGCATGTCTCAGAGTTTCATTGGTAAGGATTAAATGAGGATTAAGTAAGCATGGAAATTAGCTCGGGAAGAAAGTGAGAAACTATTATATATGAGGGTGTGTATAAATGAAATCAATCTCCATGACCTCTTTCCACTCCAGGTGGTTACAGCACTCTTTAATTTTCCAGCTGAGTCTGGATATGGACTTGTAATTTTATTCAGCCAGCATATAAGGCAGCCCTTTTGGTTGGCTAGAAATTTTTGTCCCTCTGCTCTAATATAATTTACTTTTAATTTTGGTTCTTAAAGTATGGGAACACAGATAGAAGGAATCTTTAAAGAAATATATTTCAGGTTTCTTATTCAAAATGTAAAAAATACATGATTTCATTATTTGTCATTTTCTCTCTGGATGCACTGCTCAGCTTCTTTTCCTTCTGCAATCAGACAAAAGAGATTCTGAAGAAAACATTTCAAAAATTTGATTTCAGATAGAAGATAATGGGGAACCTCTTCCTACTTGATTTAGATTTTTATTAATTGTCAACTTTAGGGGGACATTATAGAGAAAGTTATTTTTGAGAAGATCCCAAATTATTTCATTACTGATATTATATTTATCCCTGATAGAATGTTAGGATTTGACTAAAGCATCCTTCCTTCCTCTCCATGTACCTTGGCTTGTTCACAGAGGCTTGTGCCTCTGCCGTGAGCTTTTCACCCAGTTAAGTTGCTAAAATCATAGGTGAAGCTTAGTTTCTGTTGCTTTAGTTAAACCCAAATGCCATGGTGCTTATTCAGCAAATGTTTCCATGTTTTTTTTTTTTAAAGGCTTAAAACATATATGATCTTATTTCCTCATGTTGCTCAGAATTTATATATATGTATCTGTATATTTACATATACAGCTATGTTATATACACAGATATATATGTGTATTTTTAAATAAATAAATATGTGTATTTTTTAAATAAATGTGCTTATTTATTTATTCAGGGTAGTTTTAGGTTCAGGAAAATTGAGTAGAAGGCATACAGATTTCCCACGTATCCCATGCCCCCACACAGGCACAGTCTCCTCCATTATCAACATCACCCTCCATAGTGGTACATTTGTTACTATCAGTAAACCTATACCAATACATCATTATTGCCCAGAATCTATAGTTTACATTACGGTTCACTCTTTGTGTTGCACATTCCATGGATTCAGACAAATTTATAATGGCATGTATCCAAGTTCTTACATAGTAGTTTCAGCCCCTGATAACTATTAATTTTTCTACTATCTCCATAGTTTTGCTTTTCCCATAATGTCATATTGTTGGAATCAAGCAACATTTAGCCTTTTCAGATTGGGTTCTTTCAGTTAATATTGTGCATTTAAGTTGCCTCCATGCCTTTTCATAGCATATACTTTTTTTAGGGAGGAGTATAACAGTGGTAAAGAGTCAGAAAAGGTGTGTTCTATTCCTTGGCCCTGCCAATTAATATATAATATATAGATACTACACATTGTAGAACATGATATAAATGTGAGACAGTGTTTTCTTGTTTGTTTTAGTTCAACTGTATTCATACTCTTCTTTATTTAGAGATTTGAGATTGAGAAGAGATTTGAGATCGTTTAACTATAATTAATAATACAACAATGATACATTTTTATCAATCCCCAAATCAAGAAAAATAGACATGGATGAGTTTTTTCACAAATATGGAGAATAATGTCTTTGCAGGTCAAATCAAACTAGTTTACTGTATCCTCTCATGAGTTGTGGGCTGTAATTAATAGATCACTTTTACTGACTCCACTACGCATGATTGCCATCATTTGGGGCTGGGCCTCCCTCTCCCTTTAGGTTTCCAGAACCAGTTGAGTTGTTTTTTCATGTGCCACTGTTGTGTGAAAGCCCTGTCCCTAAGATGTGGTCTCTACATGAGTTTCTCATTTCATTTTTCCTGAGTGACCTGATGTGATCTCAGAATCATACCTTCCTGAGGATATTATCAGCATGTTTCTATCTAATAGATACAGTCTGATCTAAAGGTACCTCTTAGCTAATGGCAGCTTTAGAAAAGCCTAAAGAGGCAGATTATTTTTAAATTATGGCCTATAACTTGTAGAGACTGACCGACATTCTCAGTTGAGCCAACATAAAAATCACTTTCGAAGGCACTCATCACCTGAGCTTTGAGGAGTCTGTTCCTTCAGCAAGTCTATCAGCCCATGCTGCATCCTTACTTTGGCTTATCTGTGTGGTTCAGTTCTAGCTCCCAGCAGGAACAAAGGCTGCTGAGAGGCAGCTTGTTTGGCTTGGGAACCTTCCCAATGTGAAAAGTTTGCAGGCAGAATCAGAAAGAGCAGCTGCAGGAGGAGAAATGGGGGTAGATGACAGCTAATGATTTAGAAAGCAATTTGCATGAGAGCCTTCTGCTTAACAGGAGGCAGCATGTGCCCGGGTGATGGTTTACCATCCACTGCCAAGCCAGTTTCTACACCCTGAGTCCTCATTCAGTCAATACCTGTGTCCCGAGGGAATGCCTAACCAATAGCTTCTACTTACCTGAGTTCCCCCAACCTGCCATCTAGAATTTAAAAGAGCCTTTCATTTATTAGAACATATGGATCCATTTTATCCTGAGGCTCAGAATGCCCAGTCCAACACAAACTGATTTAACAGCAAAAGCTTAAGTACAAATCCAAGGCTCTGTAGATAGTATTCTTTGACAACTTATTGTGTACCAGGCACAGCACTGTGCAGTTTACATACTCTATCTTATTTAATGACAGACCTCTGAAGTGGATGCTTAAGGTTCCTGCCAAGGGTTCTGTATATAAGGAACATGGCAAAAAAAGACCAAAGTGTTATTTATTAATAGAAAGCTAGCCCCTGTTATCTCATTTTGAAATTCTAAGTTGGACCCATTGCTTTCTCTCTCTTTCTTCTCCCCAAATCACAGGACAAGTCCAAGTTAAGATGCCTTACTCTCTAAATTATAAGCTGATCTACTGGGACAGTAAGGCACATTTGTCACTTTCCAGTGCAATAGTTCTACTCACTGTTCAATAGTTGTTCTGGTTACTAACCAATAACATTAACAATTCCTATTCCAGGAACAGGATGAAGGGAGAAGGGGTCAGATCTCCTGCTTCCTCCCAAACCCGTAAAGGCCAAAGTATGGGAGGAGGAGAAGCATATCTCTTTGTAACATGTTTTATTCCTTGTTTTGTACATGTGCCAATAGAAGATTGGAAAGGCTGACTAGCTTGTCCATGTCACATAGTCCATGCTTTTAACCTCTCTGTTATTCTGCATATCCTTCTCACCTGTCAGTTTGCTTTTTTATAGTGATGTCCTGAGAAATGAGCCACATTCAGGGCAGAAATGAACAACTGTAAGTAAGATTGAAATGCATTTACATTTTTGTTAGGTAAGGTGGTCACTTATTTCTTCTAAGTGAGTTTTTCCATTTTTTTAGTGACCTGAGTGACTAATGATGTGCTTTAATTGATTAAATAGACAAGAATTCCCCCAGTATAATATTTCATAGAAAAATTATATATTCCTTAAGAATATATAATTATATAATAATTATAGCAATGTAATATGTTATATATTAATATATAAGGAATTATATATTCCTTTAAGCCCTATATGTGCTACTAGAGCTTGGACTCTAGATCAAATAGGTTTCCTTTTCATAAATAAATGGATAGAAGATTCACTTGTAAATTTATCAACTTTTTCCCCCTAGTTACAAGCAGTGACTATTGTTGGGTTGTTGGTCATGGTAGAGAAAGCCATATCCTTCAGAAAATCCCATTTTAGAAATTCCAGCATGCATATAGTACAGAGACAAGAGGAAGACTAACATACTAGAAAGTATATTACAAATAAATATTGAAATAGAGCTTAAGACATAATTTACCTGGAAATTATCAGAACATGATTGCCAAGTTATTTAATATTCTGTTCAAAGACATTGAAAACACTGTTGAAATATGGTATTTTTGACTGTCATTAGAATGGTCAGGTTTCAAACAGGAGTGCATTAGTTGTGCTCAAATGGGTAAAGAGTGTTGAATAATTATGTGAAAAGGAAATAGGAGACCTGCATTATAATCTTGTCTTGGCCACTGACAGGAATAATGTTGACTTTAAGTCCATCACACATTCATTTACTACCTTGGATTTTGTTTGTTTGGTTTTTTGGTTTGTTTGTTTTTACCTGTCAAATGAGGGGGGAACTATAGTTCTTTAATAATCCTTGATGATCTTCAATTATATGAATCTAGAAGCATCTTGATTTAGTACAGTTTGAGGAGTTACGTGCCTAAACTCTAGCAAGAAGGCAAATGTTCTTTTACTTCTAAAATGGCCTTGACATTGCATTAACATAGCAGTGGAAATCTTTTGAGGGTTGTTCAAAGAATCATCAATTGAGAATTCATCTCTGCTGTTGGTTTTTATTCTCTATTTAACTTTTACTAGATCTATAGCAGTTTTTTTTTTTTTTTTAACTCTGCACCTGGACTGACAGACTGGATGATTGGAGAAGCACATAACACTTATTTTAGATACTTTGTTATCAGAGCCAACTCTGTGATCTTTGCTCTGTCTATGAATCATTTATTTAATTTGATGTGTTTTTCCCTGGATTCATAGAATTTCCTTTTGTCCTGATGTTTCTTCCCATTTATGAGGCTGTAAATACAGCTGACTAAATCTCTCTAATGGCTGAACACATACCAGGTCTTTTGTGTGAAGGATGCTAGCTATCTTCCTGTTCAGAAGCCTGTTACATTTTTACTAAGTGCTTTATTTCTGCTCACTCATGACAGTTGTGTCTGTGGAATAAAATAATGACATCTAACACTTAAATTGAAGTCAGAAAACCCTTATCTTTTCCTGACTTTTAAAATTTGCTAGCTTCATGGTAATTTGTAGCTCTTACTTTCTCTGAATCTCAGTTCACCTTCTGTGTGGGGATAATTATGACTACCACACAATGTGGTAAACATAAAAGAAATTCTACCCATCTGCTAACATTTTAGGGAAAAATAATTGGATTGATTTTCACCAGATTTGGAAGCACATGTTTGCAATGGTTTGTTTGAAAATATTGACTACACGGAGTACAGAGGTGTACTCTGGAGGCACCTCAAAGAGGTCCATCAACATCTAAGATAAAGTGAGAAGCGTTTTGACTTCTCATCAGGGGAGAGGTAATCTGTGATATTAGTGGCTCTTAACTTTGGCAATGTATTAAAATCTCCTGGGGAGCTTTTAGAAATCGTAAAGACCAGGCCATAATTTACACCAATTAAATATGAATTTCTAGGGAATTAGGCTGAGGCATTGGCATATTTTTTAATTCTTACAGAATGTAATGGTTACTTTTATATGTCGACTTGACTAGATCATGAGGTGTCAGGATACTTGGGGAAATATTTCTGGGTCGGTCTGTGAGAGTGTTTTCAGATAAGTTTAGCATTGGAATTGTTAGATGGAATAAAGTAGATTGTCTTTGCCATTGTACGTGGGCCTCTTCCAATCTGCTGAGGGCCTGATTAGAATAAAAAGGCAGAGAAAGGGATAATTTGTCTTTTCTGCCTGAAAGCTTGAGCTGGAACGTCAGTGCTCTGCCCTCTTATGGTGACATGAAATGGGCTATCCAGCTCTCAGGATTTCCTGGTCTCCAACTTACATTTACTATTCATATATATTTAATATTTAGTATAAATTTAATGTTCTTATATGTTAATATACATATATATGTATATGTGCATATCTTATTGATTTTATTTCTCTGGCAAACCCTAATACTCAGTATGATCAATACACTGTGAAGATTAAGAACTACTATATAACTTAAAATACTGTGGCTAATGTATTACAAAAGAGATGCTCTGTCAGGGTAGTTCTGCTTCTTACATGGGCACTTCAATGAGGATGAGTAGCAATGTGGACTTCTTTTTTTCTTTTTAATGGTGGCTGATCATATATATGGAACTACTTTGGGAGGCTACCAGGCACTAATTAAAGGAACTTATAGTATGTTATCATTAAAATATGTTTTAATGGAAATCACGGGAAATATATTTCCAGTGATTCTAGGGATTCTAGGCCTGTGATGTGGAAGTTTTCATACCTGGGTCATTGGGAGAAATGTAGGGAATATTCCAAAATGATTGCAGTTTTCAGCAACCTTTTGTTACCCTTTGGAGGGTCATGGTATCAGGACTCAATGGCCCCTGGGACTTGTTTCATAATATAAAGAGGAACACACACTTATATAGAAAATTGACATCTGAGACTTCTTTTCAGCTAGAATTGGAAAGGACAAATGTCATTCACTGAACCAAGAAAGAGAGATGTAACTGGGGCAGAGAGGGGAAAGAAAGAGAAAAGCAAAGTAATCTATTTAGAGAAGACTTGCTCCTAGAGAAAGCCTTGGACATAAAATCATCTAAATTTCCTATTTCAGGATACATTGCATGCTTTACTATACATAAGCAGATAATGATTTGTCTTCCACATATTTTAAGTTCGATTAAAGACATTCACTTCTGCTGGAATTTTGTTCTGTGAGATCCCAGGGTGTCCCCCAATAAGTGTTTGTTGAATGAATAAATGAATCAATCAATCAATCATTCAGTTGGTCAATGTAACTTCAAACTCAGTACCCTTCTCAAATCACTTACTTGCTTTATACAGTATCTGAGAAGACTGTACTGAAATACCATTAGTCTCAAAGGGAAAAGTGATTTGATTTCAGAAGTTGAGATCATTGGTTCTGTCACCTCATCCAATGTAGGAATCTAGTATATTCAACCTGGCACTGGTCATCCAGCCTCCAGTGACTTGAATGTTCTACTTGTTTGAGCTAAATGATCCTATATATACACAGCTATAGTTTCTATAAAGTACTTCCTTATATTCACCTCCCTGAAGCATCCTACCCATTGGTCTTGGTTTGATCTACAGAGAAAAATACTGGTCTGAACTACAGAGAAAAATATTTCAGTTTTGAATACCATGTTGGCACTTGAGATATATGTAGTCCATTATCGCACCACTGAAGAATTCTCTTTAGGACAAATACCAGTAATTTTTTTTTTTTTTCTAGGAATCCTGTGGAAGTATGTCTGAGCCCTTCATCATCTTGTTTACTAATGTTTACACTGCTTTTGTTTTCTTCAAAAAGGGTAGTGCTTGGAACTTGATCTAGTGCTCCTGATAATGGTCTATCTGAGACAGAATGAGACAAAGCATACATACACGAGAAAAACAACATATATATATATATATATATATGTGTGTATATATATATATATACACACACACATATATATATAAAATAAATAAATAAAATCATTAAAAACATATATTTTATATATATTTTATATATGTTTTATATATATGTTTTTAATGATTTTATTTGATATATATGTGTGTATATATATAGTCGTTTGATATATATATTTTATATATGTATGTTGTCTTTCTCATATATATAAACATATATGTTTTTATATATGATTTATATATATGTTTTTAATGATTTATTTATTTATTTGATATATATGTGTGTGTGTGTATATATATATATATATATATATATATGTTGTTTTTCTTGTATGTGTATGTGCATGTATGCTTTGTCTCATTCTGTCTCAGATAGACCATATCAGGAGCACTAGATCTATCTATATCTATCTATCTATCTATCTATCTATCTATATATTTATATTTTTTAATGATTTTATTTATTTATTTGACAAAGAGTGAGTGAGTGAGAGAGAACACAAGCAGGGGGAAGGGAAGAGAAAGAAGGAGAAGCAGACTCCCCAGAGAAAGAAGGGAGCCCAACAAAGGGCTCGATCCCAAGACCACAGGATCATGACCTGAGCTGAAGGCAGATGCTTAAGTATCTGAGCCACCCAGGTGCCCCAGAAAACTACATTTCAATTAAGTATAATTCTTAAATCATAAAATATAGATATTTATTTAAAAAATTAAAATGCAGAATAGCAGGTGCTTGCTTTTCCCTGGGCAGGTGTTCTCCAGTGGGCATAGCCATCAATCAGCCTTAACTATTTCATTCAAATAATAACACCCTCTCTAGGGTTGAGTTTGTGTTCCCTGAACATCATCATTTGAATAGCTGTAGAACTATAAGGAATAGATATGCCACATGTTTGTTGACTTTAATGTTGGTTCCATGTTTCTCCCATTATAAATAGTGTTGCAAAACACATCTTTGTACAGTTTGTTTACCCAGTTGCTTGATAATTTTATGATAAACTCCTAGACTAGATAAAGAATTGTTTGGCCAAAATAGACTTAGAGCTTTTAGAACTTGTTCTAGTCCTTTAAGCATCATCAGGGCCACAAAAACAGTGTACATTTAAAAAGAAAAATTTATATTATAGTGTAGTTAACATATTGTTATATTTAGTTTCAGGTGTATAATATTGTGATCAGCAATTCTGTATGTTACTCAGTGCTCATCAGGATAAGTGTACTCTTAATCTCCTTCACCTAATTTCACCCATTGCCTACTCACCTCCTCTCTGTTAACTGTCAATTTGTTCTCTATTTCTCTGTGTGTGTGTGTGTATAATTTTTTTTTTAGAATGCTCTAAATTTTTTTCATTTCATTTCTTTTCAGTGTTCCAGAATTCATTGTTTATGCACCATACCCAGTGCTCCATGCAATATGTACCCTCCATAATACCCACCACCAGGCTCACCCAATGCCCCCCATCCCCTCCAAAATCCTCAGTTTGTTTCTCAGAATCCACAGTTTCTTACGGTTTGTCCCCCCTCCAATTTCCTCCAACTCACTTCTCCTCTCCATCACCCAGTGTCCTCCATGTTATTCCTTATGCTCCATAAGTAAGTGAAACCATATGATAATTGACTCTCTCTGCTTGACTTATTTCACTCAGCATAATCTCCTCCAGTCCTGTCCATGTTGATACAAAAGTTGGGTATTCATCCTTTCTAATGGAGGCATAATACTCCATTGTATATATGGACCATATCTTCTTTATCCACTCATCGTTGAAGGGCATCTTGGTTCTTTCCACAGTTTGGTGACTGTGGCCATTGCTGCTATGACCATTGGGGTATAGATGGCCCTTCTTCTCACTACATCTGTATTTTTGGGGTAAATACCCAGTAATGTAATTGCAGGGTCATAGGGAAGCTCTATTTTTCATTTCTAAAGGAATCTCCACACTGTTCTCCAAAGTGGCTGCACCAACTTGCATTCCCACCAACAGTGTAAGAGGGTTCCTCTTTCTCCACATCCTCTCCAACACACATTGTTTCCTGTCTTGTTAATTTTGGCCATTCTAACTGGCGTAAGGTGGTATATCAATGTGGCTTTGATTTGAATCTCCCTGATGGCTAATGATGATGAACATTTTTTCATTTTTCCGTTAGCCATTTGTATGTCTTCTTTGAAGAAGTGTCTGTTCATGTGTTCTGCCCATTTTTTGACATGATTATCTGTTTTGTGTGTGTTGAGTTTGAGTAGTTCTTTATACATCTTGGGTATCAGCCCTTTGTCTGTAGTGTCATTTGTGAATATCTTCTCCCATTCTGTAGATTGCTTCTTTGTTTTGTTGACTGTTTCCTTTGCTGTGCAGAATCTTTTGGTCTTGATGAAATCCCAGAAGTTCATTTTCACTTTTGTTTCCTTTGCCTGAGGAGACATATCTTGAAAGAAGTTGTTGTGGCCGATGTTGAAGAGATTACTACCTTTGTTCTCCTCTAGGATTTTGATAGATTCCTGCCTCACATTTAGGTCATAAAATTTTTAATAATATTATTTATTTATATATATATATATTTATTTATTTTTTATTAACATATAATGTATTTTTTGTTGCAGGGGTACAGGTCTGTGAATCATCAGTCTTACACAATTCACAGCACTCACCATAACACATATCCTCCCCAATGTCCATCACCCAGCCACCCCATCCCTCTCACTCTCCTCCAGCCTCCCTCAGTTTGTTTCCTGAGACTAAGAGACTCTTATGGTTTGTCTTCCTCCCAGGTCCTATCTTATTTAATTTTTCCATCCCTTCCCCTACGACCCTCCCACCCTACCTCTCAAATTCCTCATATCAGTGAGATCATGTGATAATTGTCTTTCTCTGATAGACTTATTTCACTTAACATAGTAACTTCTAGTTCCATCCATGTCATTTCAAATGGCAAGATTTTGTTTTTAATGGCTACATAGTATTCCATGGTGTGTGTGACATGTGCACCCCCCCACACACATCTTCTTTATTCATTCATCTGTTGATGGACATTTAGGCTTTTTCCATAGGTTGGCTATTGTGGACATTGCTGCTATAAACATTTGGATGCACGTGCCCCTTTGGTTCACTACATATGTATCTTTAGGGTAAATACTCAGTAGAGCAATTGCTGGGTCATAGGGTAGCTCTGTTTTCAACTTTTTGAGGAACCTCCATACTGTTTTCCAGAGTGTCTGTCTGTCTTTCTTTCTTTCTTTCTTTCTAGTAAACTCCATACCCAGTGTGGAGCCCAACACAGGGCTTGAACTCATGGACCTGAGATCAAGACCTAAGCTGAAATCAAGAGTTGGATGCTCAGCTAACTGAGCCACCCAGGAGCCCTGTGCTCTTTAAGAGTCAAACAGCCTGCATTTTTGTCCTTGCTCTGTGTTAAGCAAAAATTTAATCACTATATATGTAAAAACAAATTTAAGAAATGGAAGTGTTCAAGATTATTTGGAATTATACTAATATTTTATTGTAAGTGTAGAAAAATTGTAAAATATATAAAAATATAAAGGAAAAAATAAGCATACACATACTCGTAGAAATTTCACATAACTATTTATCTTTTCCATTTTTATTTTATCCACATATATGCATATACATTTATATACACATATATGTACATAAAGTCATATTTTATGTATATATTATTTCATAATATTAAGGTATACCATTTACATAATAATTATTTCTGTTACATTTTTACCTAATACTATATTGTGACTATTTTCCATATCTAATATATTCTTTGTTTAGATAATTTGCAAGTTCTTTAATATTTCAACTTATAGGATCACTTATTGAAATAATCCCCTCTTGCTGAATATTTAAATTATTTCCACATTTTCTTTTTATATGTAATGTTCCACTTAATGCCATTGTACCCAGATTTCTGTGACTTCTTATGTTTATACTCTCAGAGTACATTTCTATATATGTAGTCACTAGGTCAAAAATCCAACTTGTACTCATACAAGTCTTAAAAAAACCTAAGTCAGGCTTTTACATTCACACTTATATCAGTTATATTTATTTGTTGTGCTCCTTTGTTTTACCTTCTTAATAAATAATAGATGATATATGATAGATATTTTAATTTAACACACCCCTCACTGATCTTGTTGCCTCATACCTGTGCCACATATAACCACATTTGCACATTTGAGCATTAACTAAGCATTTTGTCAAAAATCAGTTCAAATTTTTTCAAAAGTAGTTGCTTGATAGTGCCCCCCTCTTAGGTACTGAAAAAAATGCAGGTCCAATGATTTGTTATGATTTGTTAATGTTTGTTAACATGGATATGAGTAATCCCCGCTATGTTTCTGGTGAGAGCTTACGATTTGGGGCTATATCCACAGGAATATCACAACATTACTTGTACAGTGAAGTTGCATTGATATTTCATGTATAACTTACGCATATGAGGAAGCAACATCTGTGAAAGTATTTATATATGAAAATAATTATGTAAATGATAAATACTATTTATTAGTAAGTATAATTAGTAGTTGTCAAGCAGATCCTTTTCTGCCAAAGTACCGCATACCTTTCAAAATGAGTGCTTGTGATGAATAATATTTAGATAAGGGAAAAAAAGAGTTTTCTCAACTTTTTCATCATAACCCTGATATTGCCAGGCAAACAACTTGATAGAATCAATAGAAGCATAGTTAAGCAGGTGATAATCTCCTCTTGGCCTCCAATTTATAACTAAATGGCTTTTTCATGGATAGCAGTCATTGAAAGGTTGTAATTGTAGCCTTCTGCTGTATTTATCATTAGAAAATTTCCTTTTAAATGGAGCGTGCTGTGCTAATAAGTAGTGTATTTGTGAGCACTTGCTTATCACTCACAATTGTTGGGTTCCCCATATTTGAACTGGCATGTAAAATGCCAGTTACAGTATTTTTAAGTGGTTTTTCTATCTGCTTTGCTGGTTAGAAACCCTGTTCAGGTGCTTAGGTAATGACTTTTACCACTTGTCCTCTGCTAGCAAATCAGAGAACTGCACAAGATACCCGCAGCCTGTTCAGAAAGTTGGGAAAACAGTGGAAAGAGAAGTTGGTATTTCTAGCACTGTCGATCTGTTCTGTTCAGTGTGATTATTTGGAATTATACTAATTCCAAAGCACATGCTGACTTGTCAATAAAAATCAGAGCCAAAGTAGCTCATGTAGGGGAGGTGGGGGAAAGGGGTCGTTTCAATTATATGAAGATGGTACATCTGGTTGGCAAGAGGGCTCATAGTCATCTTAAGTAATGCACAGAGCTTCCATTCTCATTCCTTATCCCCATTACTAATCTGTTTAGGTCTCCATGCCTTCCTGGCCACCTCCCCCATCTTACCAGATGCTCCTCTCTGTACTTGCTTTGAAATGTCTTCTGGAGACAGCGCTGAGAGAGAGCACAGGGACTGCTCTCTGCAAAAATGAATCAGTCTCTTATGAGCTGCACAAAATAAAAAGGGAGTCAGGAAATTAGTGAAAGGGTATATAAACTAGTACTGAATAATTATACCCTGCTTGTAAAGGTGATACAGCAGCCTCCTGGCCATATTATCACCCAGCAGGTGTTCTTTCTTTTTTTCTTCCAGGGAGGAGAGAATAGATTCATGTCTATCTATTCATGCTTAAGACTCACAGTGCATATTGTCCATAATTTTGAGATAAAGCTAAGGGAGAATACAGATGGAGTATTCGGCATCAAGAGGGTGGATGGAGCAAAAATGGGGCTTTACACCTGGCCCTGTTTACAAAGAGAGACTAACAAAAATGAACATCTATAAGAAGATAAAAAAGATGATTAGCATCATAAGCAACCATAGAGAACGTAGAAGTTGTGGATCGCACACACTGCTTAGGTGTGGTCAGAGTGATTTCAGGGCTGATGGAGCGTATATGAATCATAGATCTTTCTGTCATTAGAGGGGGACAACTCTCTTCCTCACAGATAACCCATTCTTACCCTTCTATAAAGCAGGCCCCTGTAAATGTGGTGCCTATAGTGATTATCTAATTTTCTCTAACCCATTTGGGCTTTGGAATTAAATAAGGCTAATGTGCAGACAAACAAAGGGTAGTGAAAATGACAGGATCTCTGCAATAGGGCAGAACTACTTTGAAACTCTAACATTACCATTCACTTAGTTATGTAAACTGAACAAGTTCCCTAAGTTCTCTGAATTGCAGTTGCCTTATCTGTAGAGTGGAAATAGAGTCAGTCTTTGCTGGGTTACTGTACCCATTAGGAATAATACATGTAGGGCACCTGGGTGGCTCAGTGGGTTAAGCCTCTGCCTTTGGCTCAGGTCATGATCCCAGTGTTCTGGGATCTAGCCCTGCATCAGGCTCTCTGCTCAGCAGGGAGCTTGCTCCCACCGCCCCATCTCTCTGCCTGACTCTCTGCCTACTTGTGATCACTCTCTATGTCAAATAAATAAATAAAATCTTAAAAAAAAAAAAAAGAAACAATACATGTAAAAGGCATGCATAACATGCATAGACCCTAAAAGTGATGACTGTTACTCTAACCCAAGAAAAGTACTCTATCCAACTTAGGTAATCCTAAAGCAAAATAATATGTAATAAAAACTTATTCACAATAACTTATAAGTAAACAAGGGTTAACTGACTGTGTGACTAGATTCCGTGGCTAGGTCCCAACACATGAATTCATATCCAAGGAGATTCTCACCACGGAGTATAGGCAATGAATTTGCAATTCATATGATCATAAGAAGGAAACCTTTGTATTTCTTTGATTTCTAAGTGTTTGATTTTTTAACCTTAATAATGCATTAGAGTACTTCTGAGTTCAGCTCTTACTGAATTATAAATGCTATCATTTTATACCTAACATCCATGGTTCACTCAATGCAATAGGGAAAAATAAACATTTTGGTCATGCTGATTCTGGCTTTCTGGGTTTCTGGTCTTAGTATGCAGACTAAGGGGTGGACTCAGCAAAGCCAAGAGCTTGGTCCCCTCTGTCTTAGTGTAAGAATATTTCTTTCTCTGAATTTTTGAGAATACATTAGCTCAGCTGTTTCAAGTGAGTACTATGAAGTCATTAAAGGGCACTCAGTGATTCCCAGCTGGTCATCTCTCTCCCCATCAGGAGCAACCTCAAATGCTAACTCTCATCAGTTACTAGGATGCCCCACATTTTGCCACTATCATTACCTTCACTATCACCATCGTTATAATCACTCTTATCAATTTGGCATCTATCATGAGCCAGACTCCGTATCAATTATTATTGGTCACTGCTTTATATATATTAGCTCAGTTTGCTAGCTCTTGTCTTCCTCAGAAGAATATCAAATCCCTTATTCATTAGGTAAAAATGATATTAATGATTTAAATCAGGGCAAAACAGTATCATTTCAAGTAAAATGATCTGTAGTGGCTGCCAGAAGCACTGAGTCAAAAAAAAATTTCAAGGCTCTGTGTAGCCTTAGTGAGTTAAGAATGCCATTATTGATTAGCAATGTCTGTCTTAGGGGAAAGAAGAAAGAATTGACATAGGATGTGTGACACACAGGGCTGAAAAGATGGTGATCCTCAGGCCCATGAATTTTCTTGTTCTCTCTAACCTTTTTGGAGCTAGAGGTAATGTTTCTGTTGTCCATCATGTTGCTGCACAGCTCATTTCTAGACCATTCATTAATTCCTTCAATCCTCCATTTCCTCTTGCTGAGTCTTCCCTGACTCAAAAACTTCAGACACTCCATTCCCTCAGCCTGAATGCTCTACTGAGCACCCCCTATTCCAAAGTGGTCCATACAGGAAAGTCTTCCGTTTATCCTAAGAAACTCCCCAGGTTATTAAATGTTGTGACATCCTTCTTTCTTCTGTCATACAACTTTTATGAATTTGTAATTATTTATTGGAATGTTTACTTCTATGTTTATTATTTCCCTCACTGAACTCTAAACCCTATGAGTTCAAGAACTAAACCTCTCTCTCTTTTTAAAGACTTGTTTATTTATTTTAGAGAGAGAGAAAGAACAGGGAGAGAGGTGAAGGCAGAGACTCTCAAGCAGGCTCCGATGCTTGAGGCTCCTCAGCATAGAGCCCACACCCAGGTGCCCCCAATAAATCTCTCTTTTTGGCCAGCCACCTTGTACCCAGGACACATCTGGGAGAGTAGACATTTAATACATATTTGTTGAAAAATGGATGCACGGAATTTTGGAGATTCAGACTTAATAAAACAGGGATCCTAGCTTCACAGAACTCATATTCTAGTAAAGGAGAAAGCCTATTAAGTAAATAATTACGATGCAATGTGATAAAAGAGTTACAGATGTAAGGGACTATCACTGCCCTGGGGGGGCAGGGACAGGTGTTGGGGAAGCAGCCCAGAGGTGATATTAAGATTGGGTTTTGAAGAGTAATGAGTAAAAATGGACCTCAATAAATTTGTTTAAAAAAATACAACACTTCAACTTTTGCGATCTGTTGAGTGATATGTTCCACCATTAAAGATTTTTTAAAATTAAATTCCAGCTATATCAGCATGTACCTATTGCATGGCCCTGAAAGCATTTTAAAATAAATATAATGAATATTTTGCCTTCAGAGCACATACAATTAGGCTTTTCCCTTAAGGATATTCTTAATGTTAACTCTTTATCCTGTGTTTTACGGATATATTCACTAACTGATGTGATCCAGTGACCTTGATGGAAACTTGTGGTCCATTTGCAAAAGGGTCAGTGGGGATTATGTGACCACAAGTTTTCTGGAATGACTTAAGCATCTTCTACAGTTAAGGGGTTATAGTAGAACAATTTAGAGAAATGAAATTGTATTTGGCTTTTTAGATTTAAATATATGACTTGGGGATAATAAAGGAAAAGTCATGACTAGTACAGCAAAGGAGATTTAAAATAAAAGATGACTTTAGGTATGCCATTAACTTTCTTACAACTTCAGTGATAAATTGTTAGGTATATTGATAGTAGCAGGAGGTAACATGCCCCTTTGCTGTTGAGGTCTTTTTAGAAATAAGCTGGAGATTTTTGGCTAGATTGATTATTTATTTATTTATTTATACATATAAGGTAGAGATGACGGAAAGGAGGGATACATTAGGAAAGCATGGGGCCGGGATGCCTGGGTGGCTCAGTCGGTTAAGTGGCTGCCTTTGGCTCAGGTCATGATCCCAGTGTCCTGGGATCGAGTCCCACATTGGGCTCCTTGCTCTGCAAGGAGCCTGCTTCTCCCTCTGCCTCTGCCTGCCATTCTGCCTGCCTGTACTCTCTCTATCTCTCTGACAAATAAGTAAATAAAATCTTAAACAAACAAACAAACAAAAAGCATAGGACAAAACATTTCTTTAAATCACATTTAACCGAACATGAAATTTAACAAAATATAGGAAATAAGGTAGAAAGTTAAAAGTCACTAAAAAGAAAGAAAGAAAAACCTTTTATAATTATAGTATAGCATTTAAGAGAGCTATAGGACTTGGCACAGGCCTCTAAAATTTCCCCAAAACATACTCATTCACCTTGACTCAGTCAGGTGCAGAGAAGAGTTGCATTGTTGGGTTGGTAAATGAGGAGCATATCTAGGCTCTAACTGGATCCTCTGTTGCAGTTCTATATGAATCCATATGTCACGTACAGATAGAAGCAGAAATAGTGTTTAAATCAAATGGATGCTGCTTACTTTAAAATGAAAGCTATCCAATGAATTTTAAATTAAAGTGGAAGAATTTATGCAGTCAGTGCCATATTCAGCCCCTGTTTAACTTGGAATACAGGAGGTCACTGATGTAAACATATCTTGCAACTTGCTTCAGATCAAACTAAAACAGGAGCAGGGGGAAACAAAGTTACTACAAGCCTTGTCTTACAAGATCAAACCAGAAGTATTCCTCGTCATATTCTTGAAATAATAAAGATGAATTCTGGGCCTAATACCTATCTTATAATCAAACAGGCTACATTTTAGCAAATGTGTCATTTTAGGGGAAAAGAAAAAAAAAACATTGTTTAGAAAAACATTGTTAGTCATTCTCAAAGTCAGGTACAAAACTGTGCCAAAATTATGCTATTATTCAGAAAAGATTAAGATAGAATAGTAACTATTTTATTTATTGGTCAATATAAGTGACAGGAAACATAGACTTACAAACATATACAAGATTAGAGAGATACTTAGGGTATATTAAAGCAATAGGACTTGGTGAAGTTTGGTTTATTGAAGGGTTTTCAAGGAGGACCCCTAGATTTTAGCCTCACATAATGTTTGTATTATGCTTTGAGAAAAAGGAGTATGAAAGAAGATCAACATTTTTAAGGGTGGAAGGGTTGATGTAATTGGTTTCATCTTAGACATGTCGAGTTTGATGTGTGTTTGAGATACCCCACAGCTTTAATATACTGAGTAAGTAAATGGATATATATAAATATGGTTAAGATCGAAATTTTACACAAAAGTTGAATCTTTTGATATGCAGGTGGAAACCGAAATTGTGGTCATGTGTAAGACTATAGAAGGACAGAAAGAAAGGGCCTAGAGCTGAATTTTAATGAGCTACAACAGCTAGTAATTAGGCTATCAAAGTGGGCTCCCAAAGAACATTAGAATAATTGGAGAAATAGAAGGAAAGCTGTAAGGAAGATAACCATGAGGATGATGTGTTTCTTGAAGGAAGAAGATATCAGCGATATCACACAGTGTTTTGATGCAGTATTAAGTCTAGAAACCAGATATAGTAAATGGGAGAGTGAGCATGAAGTCATTAAGGAGAGTCAGTAAATCGAAGAAGGCATTGTTCTTTGCATTAGTAAGGGCTCTTTGGGCTTTACCTTTGATCAAAATGGAAGCTCAAATATACGGATACAGAGGGTGTTTCAAAATCCCAGGTCAAAGATATATGCTCATCTCAGGAACTTAGAAAACTCAGGAATGGAATCCTACTTGGAGATCAGTAAGTCCCCTCTTTCTTTCCTCTCTGCGTATCTGCTTCATTCCTAGGTTGATTATTTCCCCTGTTTGCGCACAAGCTAGAAAGTAGAAACTGCCATTACGGTACGTTTACCTCTTGTTTCAAAAGGCCATTCATACCGATAGAGGAAACTCTCAGCCCTACTGTCACATATGTCATATGTCATTGCCTGAGTGGGATCAGGTCCAGTCACCTCCAGCTGGAGGACACAGTACAGACATGCTGTGCCTATAATCCCATATGGATAGAGGAGCAGGAGGGTCAATTCCAGTGAAGGACTAGTAGGAAGAAATGCCTGTATTTGCCTATTATGATGAAGAAATTTTCAGAATTTATTTCAAAGCCCCAGTTCATCAGAATCACTGGGTGTATTTTATAAAAATGACCGATACCATAGTCTTATTCTAGATCTACTCTCCAAATAGAGCCCTAGAATCTTCACTGCTAACAAGTTCCTTGGTTGACTGCAATTCATACTAAAGTTTAGGAATCACTGCTCTAGAGGAAAAGTTTTTGCTCTGTTGATTTTCCATTACCTTTGGATGTCACATCCGCTTTTAGATCTTTCACCTCTGCCATCTGTTTCAAACCCAGAGCACTAATCTGGAATTTGGGCTCTGAATTACATTTCTTTTCCATTTGTAGAAAAACTCCACCCTACAACTTTAAGGATAGGGAAGGTTCATCCCAGAAACATTTATAGGCAAATATTCTTAATGAATAGAGTTTGTTTGCTGAATGGTTCATAGGTGAATGTGATATTGAGCACAGAAGCCTTATCTCTTGTATATTTTCCTTTGCCATATATAATATTCATAGACTTTCCATCACAAAATTGGCAGTGCTACAAGCAAGTTTCTTTTCTCTGTTCTTGTCCATCTGCTAGGCCTTACAAATATACCCCTGCCCCATCTCTTAAACGTAACAACTCCTTTGAACACATAAAAATAAAAACAGTCTCGGGTGCCTGGGTGGCTCAGTGGTTTAAGCCTCTGCCTTCAGCTCAGGTCATGATCTCAGGGTCCTGGGATCGAGCCCCTCATTGGGCTCTCTGCTCAGCAGGGAGCCTTCTTCTCCCACCTCCTCTTGCCTGCCTCTCTGCCTGCTTGTGATCTCTGTCTGTCAAATAAATAAAATCTTAAAAAAAAAAAAAAACAAACAAACAAAAAACCCAGTCTACCATATCTCTGTGTCTTCTTTTTGAAATATAGTTAAAATAATAGTTTTGATTAATTTAACCCATTGCTTTGTGCCAATTTCTTTTATTGTGCCAATTTCTTTTATTGGCACACAATTTTTTTTATTTCATTCCTTAAAACGCTGACATTCTTGCCCCCAAGTAGAATTAAGTTCTCGATGTACATCTGCATTTTACACATTCTGAGAAGCTCAGTATTATGTAAGCCTATTTCTTTTAGTTCCTTGATCATTCCCTGAAAGTATTTTACCCTGTACCCACCTTCCCCTGCCCACAACAACCAATATACCTAGACCATATGTTAAACATAGTTTATTTGGAGAACTAGAACTTGATCCACAAGTTCTAGAATGGTAGAACTAGTGGTAGAATGGGAGAGAACTTGATAGACAATTCAGTGATCCTTTTTTGTTGATTCCATAAAGTGAGTAAGACTGAGTTCCATTAAATATGCAGCATCCACATTGTACTTTGTACTTTATGCTGTGAATAATTAAATAAAAAGTAAATGTTATTAAATTAATAGTAAGTTTACTGGGTAGCTGACTTGATAATTTTATTTTTTACAAAGGAAATCTATTTGTTTACATTTACATTGCAGAAATATGGCAATATTCCAAGAAAAATGTGAAATTAACCTATAATCTCGCACCCAAAGAGATCCATTGTTTTTAAAGTTTATTGCATTTCAGCTCTAAATTCACTCTTTTTCACCTGCTCTGTGAAAATAGGTATGGGCCCTTTAAATAGCTTTTCTTTTGCCATCTGGAGTGATTTCAGCATTTACTCATAGATGGCACTGAAGGAGCATTGCAGAGAAAGGATTTGCTTTATGATACCTGTGTGCTTCCTTGGAAGTCTCCTGGTGGCTTCTCCAGCGTCCTGTTGCTGCAACACCTGTCAGTTTCCCAGTAGCCAGCTCTGCAATGCACGCAATTTCCTCCAGCATTCAAGGATTCTCCAGCACCCACTTCCTACAACCCTAAGGGCCTTCTCAGTGTCCAGTTCTGACTGCACAGCAGTACTTGGCAGCCAGCAGCTTCCCTGCCAGCACCTCCTATCAACAAGTTTTGCAAAAGTATGCCTCCAGTGAGAAATCTCACCATGAGCAGATTTCTCTGGAACTATAGAAGGTGAATTTCCAGCAGGTTATAGAGAGCATATTTTCAGAAAGTTCCCCCATGAGGCATCGTAGCAACTTCTTTACCATCCAGTAATCCATGGTTAAGCTGTCTCTAACCTAATCTGGACCTCAGTTCTGTGAGGAGAAAGGAGAGTTTCTTTCTCATTGGGAAAGTTCATGGCTATTCCTTCTATGTGCTATCTGTATACAGCTTAGAGTTCTCTTTACTCATAACCAGCTATGCCCTTATTACCCTAATCCTGTCATAATTAATACTTTTTTTTTTATTAAACTTTCCATGCTCAAATTACTATGTGGCTTTCCCCTCTTGGTTGAACCCAGGATAATGACTAAATTCCCCAACTAATACTGGTATGTTTATTATTCTTTTAATTTTTAAAAGAATTGTGAACCCCTTTGTTCACAACAGTCTTGAATTTCTGCATCCTTATTTCAATGGTTATATAGTAGTCTATATAGTAGTAAATATAATTTTCTCTTTCATCTCTTATTTGTTTTATATATACATACAGATATATCTACTCACACTATTTCCATTTTCAAAATTGTAAACAATTCTCTAGTAAACATCTTTGTACACATTGTTTATATATATCCATAATGATTTTATTACAATCAACTCTTGGTCATTTGGACATTTTAATCTGAAGTAAATGATGAACATATCACATTAAGTGATGTATATATTTTCGAGAGCACTGAACATATTAGTGCAATAATAAAACATGAGAAAAAAGTGAGGAAGTCATGGTTTTTATTGTCTTCAGCTAAGCATTCATAGCAAGAATCTGAAAAATCTCTCATGTGGCATGAGAACTGAAACTAGATTTGAGATTGAGCCATTAAAAATCAATTATCACAAATCACTTCTAGCTGCTTCTCTGATTAAATATTTTCCTGTGTTATACAATTGGGGAATGCACCTTATCAAATGATGAAGTAAATGTTTCAGAATATTTTGGTGGTTCTTGGAGGGCTTTGAAAAAGAAAAGTGTTAACTTGAATGTCTTAAACAAATTGAACTTGGCTGATTTCCAGTGTTTGCAGAAAAGAACCCCTGTAGCTTCAGCTGGAAACCCCCAAATCACTGGGTCCATTGTTGGTTTTTTTTGACATGACTACCTCCCAAGTATAAATAATCTCTGATACTGAGCTAAACATATCCAAACTATTGAGGATCTTTCAGGTTAATTTGAATTAAGGGACTCATCATGACCGGCAGCTATTGGGATTTCCCTCCCACCAGGAAGTACATGGAGGCAACGCCTTCTAGAACCAGACATGCTTCAGAGGCTTAATTCAATGTTTGCTTTCAACTTAGCATGGATGCTTTCTGAATGAACTGATAGAAATACTGGTAAGCCATATGATGGTTTGCAAGGGAGGCTGTGCTAATCTCAGAACATGGAGATGTAATATGTATTATGTATAATCACAATATAATCATAAAAATAGACAAACAGTAGCATTGTTGTCATGGTCATTATCAACAAAAGAACACGAGCACTGTATTAGCACCTACTGTGGAGATGATATGCCTCTTGTCCATGGGTGCATTTAGCTAATCCTCATGAAGCTCTTAATAAGTAAGTACCAATCATAATCCCCATTTTAAAGATGAAGATACTGAGGAGGAGAACAGTTAGAAATTTGCCTCTGATCACACAGTTATCCATCCATTCACCCAGTGCACAGATTAGACTGACTCCACGATCAGGTGAATACAGTGGCCCAAGCAGTCTGCTTTACTGCTTCCCATGTGTTTGGAGCTAAAGAAATCAGACTTTAAAGAGAACCTTTTTCCACTTTCATTCAATTCCTTTCAGCTTTCGTTTCAGTGGAGTCTCTGTTGGACTTAAATTTCATGTAGAATTATCAAGTCAAATGACTACATTTTCCCCCTTAATTGACCATTTTGAATGGAATTGCTTGAATTTATCAGATGTTTTATAGTGCAATATGGTCTAGCATAGATATAACCAGCCTCTTTCCCACCATCACTACACCTGACAAATAAAATTCACATGTACAACATTCTATCATGTGCTTATCCAGAATTAATACACAAAGCACTGTAAGTAAAAGTCTGTAGTTTCTGCCAGGCCAGCCACAACTCCATTCCTTTGTCTCCCACTTGTCCTAGGGTCTATAATTAAGGGCCTATAGTCTAGAGAAATTGAGAGAGATATGATGGCTTGACAAATATATCTCGAGCACCTTTAACGTGTAAAGAGCTGGATCACTGTGCTGGGCTTGTCAAGGATTTAAAAATAAGACAGCCTAGGAAAGACAGGCATTGACACCATTGCCAAAAATCCCTTCAGTCACAAAGCAGTGAAGAAAGGAGTGAGATGGGGAGAAGAATATGTCAGCAGGGAGTGCGGAGTGTGGCCCATTCCTGAGTTTCTTAATTGGAATTATGCTATTCAAATGTGGCTTACTTCTGGGAAATTCTGTACCATGAAGGTTTTTCTTGGTGTTAAAAACAAAAACAAAAACAAAGTCTGGCAAAGAAAGGAAGAAGACTGGCAATAAAAGGAGATAGTGCAGGAAACAAAAATGGGGGAGGTGAATCCAAGCTCTCAATCCCAAAATGTCTTTACATCTCATAATATTATAGAATCACCATCAGGGCACTTGGTATTTATTTATTAGCAGATAGTATGGCATTAAATCAAAATAACTCAGTGTATAAACTGAACTCCCCAAACCCATGTTTGAATTTATAATGAGAATAAGTACTTCTAAGATTCTGTATATTTATTTATTTTTCCATTACAATTCATACAAGATAACAAAATTCACAGGATGCCTAAGAGAACTCAATAAATATTTAATGTAAACCTTCATTCTAGAGATGAGGAAACTCTAGCTCAAATAAGAAAAGTGACTGGATCCATACACAGCCAAAAAATATATATAAAATAGTTTTAATCAGAAATGTTTAGTTGTCCTGCCTTCTCATTGTGTGATTCATCTACATCACCATCAATCAATAAATCTGATTCTTCAAATACAGAATACTTTGACTTGACTTCATTGAGTAAGATTTTTTAAAAAGTGGGCAAAGGAACAAATAGCAGCAAATATTAAGTAACGAGTTTTTTTAAAACCAAAATTATTCGCATTGTTATTTTCAGTTCAGAATGATAGGTTGATACCACTTTTAAATGGAAAACATATCTATTCCATATTTATAAATCTTTAGATTCTGCATGTGTCATGAAAAATGTAAGTAAGCTTTATAGTATGGAGCTATATGAAATTAATTTCTATCCTGTGTCAAAAAGCTCTGTGGTAAGCAATTAGTGCATCAAACACTGGTGATTGCTGCCCTAAGGATGACGTTGCCAGATGAAATTACACATCTCAAATCCCATCATTATCCTGGTATTTATTTTGTGTGTGTGTCATCTAGGGAATATACAGTCTAAAATTGAGCATTTACCTAATCAACAGTTAAGAGAATCTTCTGATTTCTGTCCCCTTCAAATCTAAAACATAGTGTCTAGTTGTGAATATTAATATGTTGCTCATATATCAGGATACTAGTACCTACTGTTTCACATCATGGCACACTTATAAAATGATAGTTGTATGGCCACGCTAGGGCAATCTGGGGGGAATCAAAGTGGAGCTTGGTAAAAACTATATATCCTTCTTTAAACAATGAAAATAAAAATAAAATAAAACAACTATAATATAAATAAATTTTTTAACAGAACAATTACAATAAAATGCCAAGTATTTGGGTAGATATTAAATACTTAATTTACATAAAACTTTCAAATAATGTTTCCATATGTTTTATTAGGAAATTTGTGCTTGCTTCTACAAACATTAGTTTTTCCATCAGATTTTATACTTTAAGTGATGACTGTAATTCTAATCAAGATGTATTAATATTAGATTACGATTTTTGGTAATCACATTCAGCAAGAAAATTTTAATCATTTTTACAACTATTCAAAAATTTTCAAGAACTGATTATTTTTGAATAACCTAGTTTTTCTTGGAACACCTGGGTAGCTCTGTCAATTAAGCATCAGACTCCTGGTTTCAGCTCAGGTCATGATCTCATGTTCTGGGATCGGGCTCCACACTCAGTGCAGTCTGCTTGTCCCTCTCCCTCCCCCTCTTTGGCTCTCTCTCAAATAAATAAATAAATAAATAAATAAATAAATAAAATCTTGAAGAAAAAAGAACCTATTTTCTCTTTTTTTTCTTTCACATGAAAAGATTATTGAAATGTCATCGTACAGTGTGTATGAGATTGAATTCAATCCAATTTGTTGCTGCTTTTATAAGTATGTCACAATAATTATGGTGGGAGGACCTGCTATTTTAAAGTGCCTGCATCTGTAACGCAGTCATATCATCTTTATATAAAGGCAGAGATATGGAGCAACTACCTAAAACTATGCTGATAAGTTCTCCCTGAAATTCCACCCCTGACATATTGTACCCATGCCCTGAAACATGAGTTCTTCCAGCAATATTACAATCTCCCCCCGCCTTCCTACTATGAACATTGACATACTGTGCAGCTAAGTAATGCAGAAATTGTTGTCCAGTGGCTGAATGTTGAGCAAACTGTGTTGGACCCATGGGTGTGGATATTTCTCATTGTGCCTGCCATGAAACCACTTTGGATCAATTTGACCCTCTTTCAGACTCTGCTTCTCTAGGGCCACCTTCCTGGGAGACCCCAGAGATGCTACTCATGGTTGAATGTGAAAAGCTCCAGGATTTTAGGTAACCTAGGCTTCACCTGCAGTCCCAAGGGCTAAAGGGATCATTGCCTCATGTCCCACTTATAAACATTAGATTCACAATGATACCCCTAAGCAGAATGGTTGCACCCTCTGCTTTAGTTATGTGACTTTAAATAGCTTTTAAGAAATTTCAAAGTAGTACTCTAAATGGCAGATTTCTCTATTTTACTTTTTATTAGCTAGACTAAACCTACAGCTAAAAAGGAGCTGAAAACAGGCTTTTCCTACTGAGAACATACATTTATTCTTTGTCTACCACTTAAGACAATAATTTGGAAGGTAACATAGTTTGAACCAAAAAAGGGCAATACAAGTTAGGTTGGCATTTTGCCTCAGCCAGGAAAGTTTATGGCGAGAAAGTGAGGAACAAGAGCAAAACAAACAAGCTATTTCTGCTGGATTTATACTCTAACCATTTGACTTATTTTATTGACTAACTTTATTGTTAATGATTTTGAACAGATTTAGACACATCCACATTTCAATATAACTTCAAAAAGGCTTTCTAAAGTAAATGGAGTATTTTAAATGGTCTTGATATGGAAATAATGGCTTCTTTTTCTGTATGTTTGTTCATTCATTTATTCATTCTTATATTCATGTATTTATCCATTTACTTCTTTTTTTTTTAGATTTTATTTTTTTTATTTGTCAGAGAGAGAACACTATCAGGGGAAGTAGCAGGCAGAGGGAGAAGCAGCCTCCCCGCTGAGCAAGGAGCCTGATGGGGGACTAGATTCCAGGACCCTGGGATCACGACCTGAGCCAAAGGCAGACACTTCACTGACTGAGCCACCCAAGGGTCCCTAATCCATTTACATATTCATTCATATATTTACCAAGTTTTTGTTTGTGTGGACTTTACCTGGTATTGATCTAGCTGCTGGACTGGAAAGGTAAAAAAGTCATTGTCATCACCTTGGAGGCTCTCCTAGTCTTGAAGGGTGTCATAGTGGTTAACACATAATCATCACACAGTTGGACGAGTACCACTGTAGTCTTATGAACAGAATACCAGAAGAGAGCTATTTCATTTAGTCTCATTGTATATTTGACTATTTACCTGTCTAAGAGGTTGTGCTTTTAAGGGCACCGTACATGTCTTAGTTACTTTTATTTTACCTGCATTGCCTCAGATGTTTTACATGCAAGTAACTATGTTCATATGCTTCACATGCAAGAACTATATTTTAATTGAATATATATTCAGCTATTTCTTATGATCACTACCAACATTCTCCAAAAGGATGGATTTCGTTTTTGTAGAGTGACAATAACTACCACAATTTCTACCAGTACGAAAATGTGAAGATTAAAAGAAATAATGCACATAAAGGCATGATTTTGAACAGCTTTTTGAGGTATATTTGGCATAAAATAAATATGATTAGAATGTACAATATGGTAAGTTTTGACGCATGTGTACATTTGTGAAACTTGTCACCACAATATCCAACACCCACAAAAGTTCCTTCATGCATTTTTTTTTGCTAGTATAGATTTGTTTGTATTTTCTTTTTTTTATTGATTTTATTTATTTATTTGATAGACAGATATTACAAGTAGGCAGAGAGACAGGCAGAGAGAGAGAGGGGGGAAAGCAGGCTCTCCGCTGAGCAGAGAGCCTGATGCAGGCTCGATCCCAGGACCCTGAGACCATGACCTGAGCCAAAGGCAGAGGCTTAACCCACTGAGCCACCCAAGTGACTCTGTTTGTATTTTCTAAAGAACTCATAAAGTCAGCATTTGGCTTCTTTAACTCAGCACAATTACTTTGAGATCATGTAAATAGTTTATTTTCTTTTAACAGCAAAATATTATTCCATTGTGTGGATATACCATATTTGTTTATCCATTCACTTGTTGATGGGAATAAGTGTATTTCCAGTTAACTCAGCTTTTGAAACTAACAGGTGTGAATATTCATGTACAAATCATTGTAGGGGTAGATACTGTCATTTCTCTCAGGTAGATACATAGGAATAGAATGGTGGAACTTTGGTAACAGTATGCTTAACTTTCTAAAGAAATGGACAAACTGTTTTCCAAAGTGGTTGTACCATGTTACATTTACACTGGCAGTGTGAAAGAGCTGTAACTCTTTTACATTCCCCCCCGAATTTTGTATAGTCTCTTATTTCTGTCATTCTAACATGTGTGTGGTGATATATCTTTGTTTTGATTTATATTTCCCTAATGACTAATGATTTTGATTATCTCTCGATTATTTTGTGTCATCCGTATTTCTTTGTTTAGTAAGGTATATGTTCAGATCTTTGTTCAATTGTTGTTTTCTTGAGTTTTTGAGAATACTTCATATATCTCAGAGATAAGTCCTTTGTCAGAGATATATTTTGCAACAACAACAACAAAAAAATTTAGGCTGAGGCTTATCTTTTCATTCTTTTAGCAGGACTTTCAAAAAGTAGAAGTGTTTTATTTTTTGTAGTCCAAATTATTGTTATTTTTTCTTTTATGGATCATTTTTTGGATATGGTGTCTAAGAAATCTTTGTCTAAATAAAAGTCCTAAGATTTTCTCCTATGTTTTGATTTAAATGCTTTATAATTCTATGACTTGCAGTTAGGTCTGTAGCCTGTTTTGAGTTAATTTTTTATATGGTGTCAGGTATGGATTAAATTCACTATTTTGTGTATGGAAATACATTTTTTTTCCAGCACAATTGTTGAAAAGGCTTTCCTTTTTCCGTTAAATTGTCTATGTCAAAAAACTGCTGTGGGTAAATTTACAGACTCTGTAAATTGGTTCATTTGTTTACCTCTGTGTCAATACCACACTTCTCAGTTACTTTAGCTTTATAATAAGTATTGAAGTTTAATAATAACAACCATTTAACTTTCTTCTTTAAGATTATTTTGCCTATCCTGAGTACTATGCATGTCCACATGAATTTTGGAATCAGTTTGTCAATTTTGACAAAATCACCTGTTGTAATTTGGGATTGTGTTGAATTTATTGATCAGTTTTGGCCTCTGTCAACCAGAACCCTTACTGATTACATAAGCAATTAACACATTTTTTATATATTATGTGTATTACATATGATATTCTTACAATAAAGTAAGCTAGAGAAAAGGAAATGTTATTAAGAAAATACATTTAAAGTACTATACTATATTAATTTTTTAAAAATATCCATGTATAGGTGGACCCATGCAGCTCATACCAATATTATTTAAGGGTCAACTATATATGGCTTTCCTCTACTGGTATCTTAATATGTTAAATTACATTGGTTAATTTCCAAATGCTAAAACAGTTTTGTATTTTCAGAATAAACCTATTTGGAGATGATATATGATAGTTTTTAATAGTTAGATTTTATTTTCTGAAAATTAGTTTATAATATTTCATCTGTATTCATGAGAGATATTGATGTGTAGTTTTGTTTTCTTCTAATGCCCTTTTCTTTCTCATTTTGATATCAGAGTAATGCTGGTTTCATATAATAAGTTGGGAAGTATTCCCTCCTCTTCAGTTTCCAGGAGTTTGTTTAGAATTGGTATTGATTCTGTCTTAAATACTTGGTAGAATTTGCCAATGAAGTCATCGCCCCTGTAGTTTAATTGTGAGATCTTTTTTCTCCATTTGATTTCATTAATAGTTGCATATCTGCTCAGATTTTCTATTTCATAAGTGAGCTTTGGTAACTCATGTCTTTCTTCTAAGGTATCAATTTGTTGGCAAAAATACTAATCTCTAATGTTCTTTTGTTACACAGTTAATATGTGTAGAATCTGTAATTATGCTACCTCTCTCATTTCTGATCTTGGTAATTTATGTCTTTTTTACTCACCTTATTCATCTGACTGGAAATTATCAATTTTATTTTTTTTAAACAACTTCTGTCTCATAGATTTTATGTATTATTTTGTTTTCTGTATTTTTTAGTTCAGTCTGATATTTTTTTTTTAATTTCTTTCTTAAGCAGATGTTTGGTATAATTTTCTCTTTCCTAACCTGTTAATGTGGTACTTGGGGTCATTGATTTGAAATATTTTTTTCTTTTTCTAATATAGATATTCGCTGCTATAAATTTCCTCTTTTGCTTTAGTGGCATTCCACAAATACTGATGGGTTATGTTTTCATTGACATTTAGCCCAAGACAGTTTTTAATTTCCCTTTTGATTTATTCTTTGACCTATGGGTTATTTAGAAGTGTGTTAAAGTTTATAAATATTTGGAGATTTTTTTTTCAGAGACCTTTCTTTTATTGATTTCTAATTGATGGAACTTGAATTCTTTTACATTTTTTGAGGCTTGTTTTATGGCCCAGAATATGGCTTATATTGATGAATGTTCCAAATGCACTTCAGTATGTGTTCCACTATTGTTGGATGAAGAGTTCTACAAATGTCAATTAGCAAGTTTGTTGATGATGTTTTAAAAGTACCCCTACTGATTTTCCTATCTGCTTATTCTTTTGATTATTTTGCTTTATGCATTTTATAACTCTTTTTGTCTGTTTGTTTGCATAGACATTTAGGACTATGATGTCCTTTGGATGAATTGACCCTTTTATCATTATGAAATGATCTTTTTTGTTTCTGGTAATATTTTGTGCTCTGAAATCCGCTTTGACTGGTCTTAATATAACCCCTCAGCTTTCTTTGACAAGCAGTTATTGATATTGCTAGGTTTAAGCCTATTATCTTGCTATGTTTTCGATTAATCTGTTCTGAATCTTAGGTTTCAAATGTTCTGGAGCTCTGTCCTAGAATGAAGTTATGTTACATGAAACAGTCTCATTCTGGTCTTGCTTTTAGGCATTTTTAGGAAGGACCAAAGTCACATTTAGTGTAGGTCTAATTATTCCACACACTGAGGCTTGACTCTTCCAAGTCCTCTAATATTTCATGAATTATGAGATTAGCTAGACTGGAGAGTAGGAATTGGCACTCTTCCAGGTCCTGTGTGCACCAGGCACTGTTACTGCTAATCCCTTTGAAATATTCTTTTCCTGCTTGGTGGTTTTTTCACATGCATGTACAAATCAGTACTGTGCTAAACACTTAAAGAGGACCCTTTGCAGATCTCTGGAGTTCCCTCTGTATGCAGCTCTCCTCTTTTTGGCATTCTGTCCTGTCAACTGTAGTGGCTTTGATTTCTCATCTCTGGGTCTTCAGCTCAAGGAGTCAGCCAGGCTCTGCGTTATTTCCTCTCCCTGCCCTGTGGTCTGAAAATTCTACTAATGCAGTATTCTGGGGCAATCATAGGGCTTGCCCCATTTGTCCTCTCTCTTAGGGATCACTGATCTTCATTGCCTGATAGGTTTCTTAAACATTTGGTTCATATGTTCATATGTTCATATGTTCTACTTTTTTCTTTTTTAACATTTCAGATAAAAGAGTAAATGTAGTCCTTGTATTACATTTCAACTGGAAATTGGCAGTTTGTGAGAATACCAAATTGAAATAATGGTAGCTAATGACTTTCCTTTCCTAGTGTTACTCTACTACCAACATCCTCATGGAGAAAATGAAGTTTCATGATTCCCTGTGGATTTCTACAGTGTAGTCATGATGCAGAATTCCGACGACAACGGATAATTGACTGCACAATACAACATCTGTTCTTAATGAAATAAAAAAAGATTCACATTTCTGCATTATATTAGTGAGGGTAATATGAGTTGGTGTAACAACAAATCTCTATTTGTTAGTGACTTGACATAAAAGAAGGTTTATTTCTTGTTCACATAATAATCCAATATGGTGTTTCAGATTTGCTGAGGGCTTTTTTCCATGAAATGAATTAGGGGCCCACACTTCTTCTATGTCCTGACTCTGCTATTTCCTAGGGCCTCATAGAATTTGAAATACATCTGGAAGACAGAGAAGAGAGTATGGAAGGCCCTGTTCCTAATCACTCCAACTCAGAACTGACCTTCATTACCTCAGCTCACATTTCATAGGCAAGATCTGGATGCAGGCTGTACTGGGACATGCAGTCCTGGCAGGCTAACTTCTAGCAACAACTTGATATAAGGAAACCATCTCTTGACAAACTTTGTGGCCTTTTACCTGATTCTAAAATGTATGCTTTATTATTTTTTTCCATCTCCCAAATTCTAATCATGGGCAACAGCCTAAATATATTTTTAGTGGTTCATCCACTCACACTGTCAAGGGAAACTTCTTTTGTACAAGAAGGACAGTACAGGGTTTCTTTTCATAGTACTTTTCCCACATTTGGATCAAAACCATACATTACATTTCACCAAGTGACTGATGAACAATCTCCAACTCTGGTGTCCATATAAAGGAAAAATTAATTAGCTTCCAAGGCATTTTGGGCCAGAATTGTTTTGTTCCCCATAACCAGTTAGGTTAGTACCTCTTGGAGTTTTTGGGGCTTTGTAGACTGCCTCCTTGACTTACATAAAGAAATCATAGATCAGACAGGCTTAAATTATTAAATGGGGATTAAAATGAGATATTTTATGTAAAGTGCTTACTTAGCACTTTGGTCTAAGGCACATATAGAAAGCAATAATTGAAACTCTTATAATTATGAGTTAAGGATAGAATGTTAAGCAAAACTTGAAGTGCCCTTGTTGGGGATGGTGATAATATGTAGAAAAATTTAAACTTGTATTGCTTTCTGCAACTATTAATAAGATTTTAGTAGGTGCTTGCTGTCTGATTTCTCAAGAGACTGAATTTTTCCCCTCACCTTGTCAGAGAGATATTACCTGAATAAGGGCTGAATACCTTGAAGCTGCTTTTAGAATTTTACTACCCTACAAAAGGCAGTAAGTATACTAACAAAGAACTTTGGTTCTAAAGTCAGTATTTAAACACTCGCTCCATTGTTATCAACTGAACATCCTAAATTCTGACTCTGTGCATTTTAGCCAGTGGTGTTACCTTCATAGGGACCTTAGGGCAGGAATAAGATAAAAAAAAAAAATACATAAACCAATTAGGCAAAGAAATGGCATATAAGTTAGTTCCTAATAAATGTTTTTATACTTATTGTGATTATAATAAAGGGACAGTGTAATACAGTGTGCAGAATATTGGGATTAGGGTTGGATAACTTAAATTTATATCCATGCTTTGTTGCTTAATGCTGAACTTCAGTCTCCTGATCTATAAAGTATGGCTAATAATATTCTCTTCACAGTGTTGATAGAGTGATTATAAGGTATGGGAAATTGCATAGAACTTTGCTGAGAACCTGCACAATGTGAAGTATCTGTTAAAATTCTTTGCATTTTCATTATCAGTGGCCCTAGTTCACATAAATTATGCCTTCTACATGGCCTGTTATAGTTAAGATTAAAACAAATGAATGTCAAGCAACTGTAAGGAATAGTGCTATTAATATTTATAAACATTATTATTTAAAAATAGGATGGCATCCTTTTCCTGAAGGATTTGACCGCTGGATTTGTGTGGCAACATTTCTTAAATGCATGACATGGCATGGATTGCTTTCATCACAAAATAAGGGAATATTAATATCTATGATTTCATAAGTCCTACTACCCCAGGTTAATTTTAATATCATTAGTAAAGACTAATTCCATTTGGAAACTTAGTAACCAGCTAGAGGCTCTCTCACTACAAATGTTGTAGAGAATATTAAAGTAAATTCAGAAACAGATAAAAGGTAGCTTATGATGTTGAACACCATAGGCCCATATTCTAGACAGCCTACCTCTGAAGTCCACAGTCAAAAAAGGTTTTAATCTATGAGTAATGCCTTCAATGAGCATTGGTGGGAGGAGGTTGGAGTGTGTCTGTTTACCTCCCTCTGTTCTGAGGTGGTTTCTAATGCAGATTAGATAATTAAGTAATTGCTGAGAAGCCCTGCTCTCTAGGATGCTTTTCTCTGAGACTTTGGACAAACTCAGCAACTGTTACATTTTCTTAACAAAGAGTAAAACCTAAGAGCTTTCTTTGGCATCTCTCTCATGCTCTTTATCCTGTTCTATGTGGATGCCCTTCCTCTATCTGATATCACTTGAGTAATATAAAAACCCTTCAAGAGCAACCTTAAAGTCCTACTCTTCTCTGAAAAGTTACCCATTTAGTACTGCTCACATAGACCTCTTTTCTCTCTAACCCCCTTGAAATGGTGTTCATATCTCTCACTTGAGTTAAATTTCAGAATTTCTTCCATATTTTTCAATTACATTACCATGTCTAGTTCATGTAGCACAGGGGCAGGAAATGTTATTTGAAGGGAGAGGCTAAGCCTTGAAGGTAGGCATCGATTATGACTTAAATTACAATTTGCAACCCACTGGTACTGAACACATAGGCTAAATAAATATAAATTCAATTAAAATGACATTCAGTGAGGGCTTTGCAAAGATGCTATTGAGAATAACATCAAGGTTGCATCAAATTGAAAATCTAAAAATATCTAGATGACTATTTAACCTTCCATTTGTAGGCATATATAGTGTAAAGATTTGCCCACTAGAATTTTATTTTCCACTGTAGGTCATTTCAGATGCCTTAAGAGACCCTAAAAGCATCTTTTTAAAGATTACCTTTGGACCCTAGTGTTTCATCTTAGGACTGCCACCATGTGCAATCCTAAAATTTTCCATTAAGCCCCACTCTTGCTTTGATTTCATGAGGGGTTTCCATGTAGTTAAGATTAATCTCTCAGCTGCAGGACTATCTCCCAAGACTCAGAACTTACCATTCTCAATTAAGGTGTCTAGCCTGCCAGCTTGGTGAGGGCAGTGAGCTCCAAAGGTAGCTGTATGGCAGTGGAACCCCAAAGTGCTGCATGATACCACTTCATTTCAAAATAGGTGTTTCCTGAGGGCTGCATTTAACATATACACAGAAGTCTCCCTTTGTACCTGTATTTCTGACATCAGTTGTAAAATGCAAGCATTATTCCTTGATGTCCCATCGATAGCACATTCTACCTTTTTTTGAAAAGATTATTTATTTTAGAGAGAGAAAGAGAGTGCCTGTGCATGCACATGAGTGAGGGAGGGGCAAGGGGAGAGGGAGAGAGAATCCCAGGCAGACTCCCCACTGAGTGAGGAACCCTACCTGGGGCTGGATTCAGGACCCTGAGACCATGACCTGAGCCGAAATCAAGAGTTGGCACTTAACCGACTGAGCCACCAAGCGCCCCTCCATGGGATATATTTTAATTGTATTTTACCTCTGAAGATTTTGCTTGTTTTGTTTTATTTTCACTGGTTTTCTGTGTGTGTCTGAAGTTAAAGCATGCCTTTATGCCCTATGTCCTATCCACCACTGTTCACTCTCCATCTCTCGCTTGCATACCAGATCACTGTAAGTGGACACCTTTCCTCACGTTCACCATTGATCCATCTCCAATTGCCTTGTCCTCAGAGGACCCAATTTAACAGGAAAGGAGACTCATTCCCAGGTAGTTACCAGCACAGGGGAGACTATCAGAGATTCATCTATTTATTTAACATGTTGGGTATGCAGGAAGCACAGTGAATAAGAGGGGCATATAATCTGCCTGCATGCGACTGACAGTTTAGAGGAGAAGAAAGACGTTAAGCAAGCAGATATACCACTAATTACAAAACACAACTGGATGCATTTATAAAGCCAAAATGCGGGTTGTTATAATGGGAAGTAGAATGGGGAACAAGTGCTCACCTGATTTGGAAGTAAGTGATCAGTTCCTGATTTGGAACAGATGGAAATTTTTGATAACTTGATTGAGATATAGTTTACATCCAATTCTTTGTTCTTATTTAAAGTATACTAAATAGTGTAAGTTTTGACACACACACACACACAAACACACACATATATATATACACACACACACACACACAAAATTATCAACACAATCAAAATACCAAATGTGTTACTGCCCTCCCCCATGTTTTCTTGTGCCCCCTTGCACTCTCTCCTCTTTTTTATGCCTTACTTACTCTATATTAGTTTGAATTTTCTAGAATTTTGTAAAAAATGGCATCATGCTCTTTTTTGTTTGCTTTTCTTTGGTTTGCCTTGTTTTACTCAGCATAATGATATTGAGATCTATCCATGCTGTGACATGTATCTCTATTTATATTCTCATTTATTGCTGAGAAGTATTCCATTGCAAGAACATACCACAATTTGTTCATTTGTTTACCTGCTGATGGGCATTTGTATTGTTTCCAGTCTCATCTATTAGAACTAAAGCTGCTATGAATACCTGGTTACAAGTCTTTATGTGGAGGTTGTACTTTCATTTCCCCTGAGTAAATATCTAGGAGTATAATTCCTGGGATATAGTATCAGAACTTTAACTGATGCAAGAAAACAGTGCAAGAAGTTGGAGTACACAAAGAAGTGGATCTTTGAAGTAGGAAAGTCGGGACTTCTGTTGGTTCCTGACCCAGGCTAACTATATATTTCAAAAGCACCTCAAATTTAGCAAGTTTTGAATTTCAGTTATTGACCTATTCTTATTGATTTTATTGATCTTATTTTTCATATGGTTTCCTGTCAGTATTCCTTAGTTTAGTAAATGGTACCAGTATCTGTAGAGTTAGCAACATAGAAAGCCTGCCTTGACACCTGTTCCTTTTCCACCCTCTTTAATTTCTTGGTCTTTAAGTCCTGCAATTTTCTCTCATGAAAGTCTTTACCATTTGCACTGCCAGTGCTTTTGTATAGATCACTGCTCTCTGCCTCCTGGAATACTGAGGCAGCATCTTTACTGGTCCCCCATGCCTTGACTTGCACACTTCATCCATATCTGCAGTTAAGACAGAATGACCTTCAAAAAAAATTGTATACTGAAATAAACCTGAGTATATCACTCTAGATTAAACCTTTCAATAGCTTGCCATAATTCTTAGAAAAAAAGCCCCAAATCTATACCATCGTTCAGATAGTCTGCATATCCATGTTTCAGTTTAATGCACACTCTTACATTATGACTCAGTATTTTCTTCCTGTTCCATTTTATGTTTCACCTATAATAAGCTTTTTTTAGGTCACATCAGGCTTTCCAAATTCTTTCTTATCTCTGAACTTTGCACTCTCAATGTCTCCCTTTCTGTCCATTTATTTGTTTAAATCTTACTTAACCAATTAAATGTTGTTTCCTCTGGAGAGCTCACATCTAGGTAAAATAACTTTTTTTTAAAGATTTTTTTAATTTATTCATGAGAGACAGAGAGAGAGAGAGAGAAAGGCAGAGGCAAAGGGAAAAGCAGGCTCCCCACTGAGCAAGGAGCCCGATGCAGGACTCGACAGAGCCAAAGGTAGATGTTCAGCCGTCTGAGCCAAGGTGCCCATAAAATAACTTTTATTAGCTCAACACTCTATTCCAATCTTAAGCTATTATGATATCCAAGGTTCTGGTCCACCTCCCTAATTAAAGGTAGGACCTAACTCATTATGATTGCATCCCTAATACTTTGTATAGCAGTCCATCTTAAATATAAATATAAAAAATACATTTTTTTTTCTTTTTTGAGAGAGAGAGAGACTGTGTCTGAGTGGAATTGGGGCAGGGGGAGAGGGAGAGTGAGAATCTTAAGCAGGCTCCATGCCTAGTGCTGAGCCTGACCTGATGCAGGGCTTAATCTCACAACACTGAGATAATGACCTGAGCTGAAATTAAGAGTTGGACATTAAACCTAAGCCACCCAGGCACCCTAAGTCCTCTAACACATTTGATCATTCAATAAATGGTTGTGACATTGATCTAGACCTTATGTAACAGATCCCTTGCAAATATTTGAGAAGAAAAGTTGAAATAAATCCAAGAACAGTTTCCCAATAACCAATATGGATGTCACCAATTTCATACAGAAAATTCATGACTTTGCTTATAAGAGAGATTCTCTTGTTTTTCATTCAAAATCTATTCTATACTTTATACAGTCATAATAAACTCAGGTATCAAGTTTCTTATATCAGAAGCAGAAAATCCTGTAGCAAAGAGGAGAATTAATTCAGATATGGGCACATACACACACTGCAAGAAAAAGTGAAAACATGGAATTATATTTTATGAAAACATAAAATTATAATTCAAAACCACAACAGTCTGGGGCCATTTTGTCCAGGGTCCTGTGACCTGATGGCATCAGTTGATTAAAGTGGAAGCAAATTTTGATTTCACCAATTAAAATACTGTTCTGATGAGGCTACTGATAATGATAGGAACCCTTGATTGTGTTTTATGTGCCAGAATTGAAGCTAAGCTCTATATTCATTATCTCATTAAATTCCCATGAAGACTTATAAAGTAGGTATTGATATATTTTGTAAAGGAGGCAAAAAATTTGAGAGAACTTAAATATCTTGACCTTAGTTACATAGCTTTTAGTTATGACTCCAGCCTGCTTAGTCTAAGTAATCAGGAAAGGATTACTTGATATTCTTTTACCCCATTTAAAGAAATAACATATTTTTTAAAGACTCCATCTAAAACAGATTTTCTTCTCTAAATTTTAGATTTTTTTAAAGATTTTATTTATTTATTTGATAAAGATTTCGCAAGTAGGCAGAGAGGTAGGCAGAGAAAGAGGGGGAAGCAGGCTCCCCACCTAGCAGAGAGCCTGATGTGGGGCCCGATCCCAAGACCCTGAGATCACCACCCAAGCCTAAAGCAGAGGCTTAAACAATTGAGCCACCCAGGCGCCCCTAAATTTTAGATTCTTAAGGGGAGTGTTCGAGTCCTCTAAAATAGAGCTTAGGGTGGAAACATTTATTTCCCAATCATGCCAAATAAATGAAGTTTTTTGTGAATGCTTTCTCATGATTACATTATACTTCATGATTATCTGTGAATCTATGAAAAGATTCTAGCAAGCAATGAATAGCATTTCCTGAAAAGTGGCAAGAGCACGATGCTAGTACTAGACAGTGTGTTACCCCACATGGGCTCATTAAGGAGCCTAGTTATCATCTTTAATTGCAAAGAGCATATATTCCTAAAATGAGTTTGTAGTCTTTTTTAATAAGAGGTACCAGAATGTAAATAGAATCTATCACTAGATCCATTTAGAATCCATTTATCTTTATGACTATATGTGTTATGGATCATCGGCCTTTGATCATACAGGCCCCTTAAATGTTCATTTTCCTTATGGTAAGTTTAAAATGCAGTTTCTGTAATGGGAGGTTAATTTTTTTTTTCATACTCATGAGTGATAGACTCCTACATTCCTGAATGCATTTTGTTTGAAGTAATTAATTCTCTTGTTACATTAGGCAAATATCTACTCGCCTGTTCTCTCTTTTAAGGCAAGCTCCAGCTTCAGACAATGACTCAAGGTCACTCTGCTCCCCAGCCTATTCTTGTGGCTGATTCCCAGCCTCCCCTCATTTTGATATCTTGTACTCTTCTGTATTCAAGAAGAACCTGAAGAATTTTCTGTGGTTCTGGTATAGACTTCTCTTTCCCTAGCCATGACTTCATTTTGAGCATGTTGGAAGCCCACAGTGGGTTACCCTACAACCTCTTAGGTCTCTTAATCTGGCATAGTCTCAAAAAACTCAGCTTGTTTTAAGTACATACCATCAGTCTGTGCTGTCCTGGGTGTCATGATCTATTAAATCTCATTCATGTCTCTTCATTTCCTGAATGTTTTTGCTTTTAGCCTTCTGTCTTTCTGCATTATTCTTGCCAGTATTTTTGGAGACTTTAAAAGTCATATGAATAATCTACCCCAAACCCCAGTTTCATGGCCTCTATGCATTTGGTGATCTTTTCCACCTGACTCGAGTTGCTCATTCCTTTGGATGCATTCTAGAACTTGTCATCCGAAGAGTGACATTTCCCAAATCTCAGTGCTAACATCTCACATTCTCACTGCTGCCTCCCAACTTTCCATATCACACAAATAATCTCACTTATAATTGGCTTAACCCTTTCAGATCTCCAATAACTCCCATGCAAGTCAATTCCTCCTTCCTCAGTTTAATGGCTACATTTCTTGTCATAATCACTTCCTTGCTCAAGTCTTCAACTCTTTTGCCTCTTTTCCATCTGTTCCTCTCACCTGACAATCCTGTCTTAACTCTCCACCTATTAGACTCCTGCACCAGTAGTAGAATATGGCTTGAGGAAAATGCATAGATGTTCTGGCCAGTCTCAGACAGTTCTCAGTGAACCTCTACACTGACAGGAACTCCTACCTCATAACTCTCCATCAATCGCACCTTCTCCTCTCTACTTAAATGACTAGATGTACATCCTACTTTATTTTTTACTCTCAGTGATTCTGCCTCTTTCACTGAAAAATAAATATAATGAGGAGAATCTGCTTTGTCTTTCTCTTTTTAAGTGTACTAACCCACTTGCACTTTACCATGGATGATATCTCTTTGCTAACTGGGGGCAAACAATCCATTTGTGTATGCAGTCCCTCTACCTCCTCCCCATCACATATCAGCACTTTTTTTTTTTAAGATTTTATTTATTTATTTGACAGAGAGAGAGAGAGAGAGAGATCACAAGTAGGCAGAGAGGCAGGCAGAGAGAGAGGAGGAAGCAGGCTCCCTGCTGAGCAGAGAGCCCGATGTGGGGCTTGATCCCAGGACCCTGGGACCATGACCTGAGCCGAAGGCAGAGGCTTTAACCCACTGAGCTACCCAGGCAACCCTACATACCAACACTTTGCTCACGCAATTATTTCCCTTCTCTCACCTACCAGTCTGCCAATTGAGTCTTTCCTCTTCAACTTCTCAGTTGTCAGTAGATTGTCCCCATTGGAGTATAAACAAGCTATCATGTAGTACTATATTCCATTTAAAACTAAAAAACAAAACAAACAAACAAACAAACAAACACCTAACTACAAATTTCCTAGAGCCAGGGCCCCATATCTCCTTTTCCCTTTATAGGGAATTCCTGAAAAATGTGCCCAAACACCTTCAACCTTCAATCTTTCTTTACTCCATTCCAGTTGAGTTTTCCTTTCCACATCTTCAATTTGCCGAATATGGCAGTCAATTCCCATTCATCATTTTATGCATCTTCTTGACTTCTGAGACTAGAGCTAAATGTCCCTTAGCTCTTATTTTGGTCTTTCATAATTACTATTTGTCTATCCCCACTGAACTTTGGGGACATTCAAGCTGTGTCAGAGTTTTGTCTTTACATCTGGATAGTCTTGTGCAATCCTGGCATGTAGTAGATACTGTACACATTTCTATTGAATGAATACATGACAAAATAAAAACAGTTCTCCCATTGGATAATAGTATCCATAAAATGTACATCTATAGACACTTGACCCAGGATTCAGGGGATCAGAGAACATGAAAAAGTAAAAAGAACAGTATGCTAGAATTAGTGAAAAGGATGAAAAGGGGGCTCACATAGGTAATGAAAGGAAAAAATAGCTAGAACTACAAAGATAAATGAATATGAATTCTGAGTAATATGAATATATTAATATAAATATATTAAACTGAGGAATATGAATATATTAAACCTCCTTCAGTAGTCAGTCAAAGCAAAAATAATATTGAAATGATGAGTAATGATGACGTATATTTATTCCTGTCCAGCTGATGCATTTAAAGCAGGCAAGAAGAGGTTAAATGTGACAAGGATCAGTTAACACGAGTAATATGACTAGGGTTATACAAATAAGTAGTAGTACCAAGACTGGGATTCAAACCCACAACCAACTAGAATGCTTGTTTTTAACCACTGTGCCACACTGTAGCAAGAATAGTATTACCAAAGTAGTGGAGAGGGATAGTCCCAGGTTGCATCCAGAAGACTAACACTCCACAGGAGAATAGAGAGGATTTCTTCCAAAAAACAGACAACAAACAAAAACTCCAGCAAACACTGTAATCATTTTACTTTTTAAATTTAAGCTGCTTACCTGTCTCCAGCTATTATCAATCATGCCATGATTGTATTCCGTGAAGTATGCTTCAAGGTTAAATGCAGGGGGGAACTGCCTTCATCTCTGGAAAACTGCCAGAGGACCCATGTTCACTTTATTCTTCTGTGTTATGTAATTGCAGTTTTTATAAATAAGATTGAAAACACTCTTGATAGTCTATGGGAGCCCTTATTTTCTTCAGGAATGTTTTTTAGGTGGTTGGTGTTCTGTAAAGTGGGTATAGCTGCTGGTTCAGCATAAACATAAAGCTTTGCGATTTTTCCAGGAAAGAAGTAAATTATTTGCCGAAATAAAGCCATGGAGAAAACTCAAAAGCTGAAGGTTCTTAAGAACTTTTATTGACTGTTATTCCTGCTTTCTTGAGCCCAGCAACCCCAAATACCTACGCTGTAATTGAGACAATATCCATGTAATAAGACTGCCAGAATCCAGATGTTTCTGGGGCTGTGTCACGCATGAGGATGTATGGGTAGACTCCTGCATTAAAAAATATACCCCTGCTAGCAATTTACAGCAGCATAGACTCGAGAATAGAGAAGGTAAAGCTAACACTAAAGCTCATCTACACAAACATTTTAGCATTTCTGAAATCAGGGTAGAACTTACAATCGATGTGGGTTGCATTTTAACTAGTAACATTTTTTTCCTTATGTAAAACAATAATGGTTTATGTGATAGCATTCAGATTTCAGTGGAATCAAAACTAAGATTAAGGGTTTTCTGTGTGAATTAGAAAATGCAAGCTTATATTTTTCATTTCTATTGTGCACATCAGAGTTTGCCAAACTTAAGTTCCATTGGAGTTTTTTCTACATACATTTGTTTTTGACACTTCATTGCCTTCGGGAAAGCACCTTCATTTTACTACTTAATTTTTTTCCTTGCAAGACCATCTATTTGCTGCCCCCATGTTGTCACCACTGATTTCTCAGTCCTACCCCCACATTTTTATGCAATGCTTAAGTGAACCTGCACTTTTCAAGGTCAGCAACAATGCCTTAATCACCAAATTTAAGTCTCTTGATAGCTTTTGACATTATTAAGCAATCCCTTCCTCTTCAAACTTTGTCTTGCTTTCCATGGTGACTTGCCCTACTTTTCCAACATATCTGGTTCCTTCTTGGCTGACTCTGCTCTTCCCACCAAAATCAACAAATTCCCCCCCTTCCCCTGTATTCTCTGTGTTAATAATCCCCAAAGATTTAGGATTGATACCATTTGTCTCATTGAATTGTGTCATGACAACCAGCAAAGGTTTAGGATGCCTGGGAGACCAGGGGAGGGTGATGGTATTATCGCAGACAGTTACACCAAGAAGTCCGGAGGGTGGGCTGGTGTGAAATAACCATGGTGAGTTTGGTTTTAGGTGCAGATGAAAGCAGGAAAAATAGCTGCAAATGGTCATCAGACATCAGTTTTGAGTCAGAGAAGTATTGGACCCCAAACTCTGCAAGAATTTCACCTCTTTCTCTTCCTTTCTCAACCTTACTAAAGTCACTTCCTTTTTAATTTTCTAGATGCTAAACATGATTCTTGAAAAATTTCAATGTCTTCCAGTTTCAAAACCTTTCAGGTTTTCAGACAACTTTAAAGAATTTTTGAAACAAATTTATGAAAAGAACTCTATATTTGGGATGCCTGGGTGGCTCCAGTTGGTTAAGCATCTGCCTTTGGCTCAGGTCATGATCCCAGAGTCCTGGGATCAAGTCCCACAGGGGGTTCTCTGCTCAACAGGGAGCCTGCTTCTCTCTCTGCCTGCTGCTCCCCCTGCTTGCGCTTTCTCACTCTCTGGTAAGTAAATAAATAAAATCTTTAAGAAATAACCCAATATTTGTAGTCAAAGATCTGAGATTTCACTGTCATTCAGAAGCTAGATTTTATTTCATTTTATTTTTATTATTTTATTTTATTTATTTTTTAAGTAAGTTTCACTCTGCACCCAGACTCAAAACCCCCAGTTCGAGACCTGAGCTGAAATCAAGTGTTGGACACCCAAACTGAGCCACACAGGCACCCCACAAACTGGATTTTTAATCTTTTTTCTGCTGAAACGTATTTAATTTTTCCCCAACTTTACTGAGGTATAATTGAGAAGAACAAGTTTATATATTTAAGGCATACAGTGTGATGTTGTGATATACATATACATTGTGAAATGATTACCACAACGAAGCTGATGAACATCTCTATCACCTCACATAGTTACCGTTTTTTTAATGGTGAGAATACTGAAGATGTACTCTCAGCAAATTTCAAGTAATACAGTGCATTATTATTAGCTTGTGTCACCACACAGTACATTAGGTCTCCAGAATTTATTCATCTTAAAAGTAAAAGTTTGTATCCTTTAACCGATATCTCGCCATTTCTCCCACCTCTCAGCCCCTGGTAACTATTGTTCTAGTCTCTCTCTCTCTCTAAAGGGTTGTACTATTTTATATTACAAATATAAATAAAATCATGCTGTATTTCTTTCTTTCTTTTTTTTCATTATATATCTTTTTTTTTTTTTAAACACACAATGTATTATTAGCCCCAGGGGTACAGGTCTGTGAATTGCCAGGTTTACACACTTCACAGCACTCACCATCACACATACCTTCCCCTATGTCCATAACCCCACCACCCTCTCCCTACCCCCTTCCCCTGGCAACCCTCAGTTTGTTTTATGAGATTAAGAGTCTTTTATGGTTTGTCTCCCTCCTGATCCCATCTTGTTTCCTTTATTCTTTTCTTACCCCCAAGTCCCCCACATTGCATCTCCACTTCCTTATATCAGGGAGATCATATGATAGTTGTCTTTCTCCGATTGCTAAGCATAATACCCTCCAGTTCCATCCACGTTGTCACAAATCATGTCGTATTTCTTTTTTTTTTCTTTTTTTTTTATTAATTTTTTATTTTTTATAAACATATATTTTTATCCCCAGGGGTACAGGTCTGTGAATCACCAGGTTTACACACTTCACAGCACTCACCAAAGCACATACCCTCCCCAATGTCCATAATCCCACCCCCTTCTCCCAAACCCCCTCCCCCCAGCAGCCCTCAGTTTGTTTTGTGAGATTAAGAGTCACTTATGGTTTTGTGCCTCACTAATTTTGTTTATTTTAATGTCTTCCAGTTTTATCAATGTTGTTGCAAATAGCAGAATTTCCTTTTTTATATTAAGGGTGAATAATATTCTGTTGTATATACACCACATTTTTTCAACCTCATTTAATTTATCTTAAAATGAAGATTATAAACTCTGCCATACCTACTTTATAAAGACCTCAGTTAATAAATGTAAAAACATGAGTCTGATTTCTAATTTCATCTTTTCTAATTCTGAATGCTTATATGAGAATTGTGAAGCAGAGAAATTTTATTGTTCATTTTTAACCTGTTTTTCAAGATCCACATGAAAACATACAATGTTGACATTTTCTTTAAACCAAAATTCTTCCAATGATTATAACCCTATCCTCTCCTTTCTTCTCCAGAGATATTCTCAATCTCCCTTTAGCCTTGGATTCGTAAATACCCCAACTCAATTTTGAACTAACTCTTATCTAGGTGACATTGAGGGAAGTGACCTGATATATTAATTCACATTAATTGTTAGTGGATGACTGCTGACATGACCTCCCAAGATATATACCCATACACATTTCTTTTGGTTTAAATGCAATATATTAAACAGTATGGTTGATGAATTATATACAATCTCAGTGTCAAAAATGGGGGACATTTCTAATTGTTGAATAATATCCATTATGTAGAATTAATTCAGTTTTATAAAACTTAATAGCTCCCAAATGAGGACACTTTTAAGTGTTGCATAGTATTCCACTGTATGAAGTTAATTCCATTAAAACTCAGGGAGAAGGGATTGGTTAAATGAATTCTTTATGTTGTAACACTATCCAGTCATTAGAAATTATGATACATAAGGACACCTGGGTGGCTCAGTTGATTAAGCATCCAATTCTTTGTTTCAGCTTGGGTCATGATCGTAAGGTAGGGTGGTGACATCAAGCCCTTGTTGGGGTCTTTGCTCAGTGCAGAATCTCCTTGAGATTCTCTCCCTCTCCCTTCCCTCTGCCCCTTCCCACCACTTACATGCACAAGTACATTCTCTCTTCTTCAAATAAATAAATAGATAAATAAATAAATAATTACGATGTATATTGACATTGACTTGGAAATATATTAGTGAATATTATTAAATTCATAAAATATTATAACAATATGATTTTTGTTTTGTCTACGTATATATGCATGTATTTATCTTAAAATATATGCAAACATATTAATAATTATTATTTAAAGTAAAATTACTTTTATTTGTTATTTTTCTTCTCTGGACTTACAAATTTTCATATAGTATTCAATTAAACTGATACTATTTAAATTAGGTTAAATGTCATGTATTATCAAAAAGAAATGCTTTACAAATGAAGTGAGAGATTTCATGCATGATGACAAGAAGGCATAGGAGGGAGAGATTTTGCCTATTTTATTTCTTTTTTTTAAAAGATTTTATTTATTTATTTGACAGAGATCACAAGTAGGCAGGGAGGCAGGCAGAGAGAGGAGGAAGCAGGGTCCCCACTCAGCAGAGAGCCTGATGCGGGGCTCGATCCCAGGACCCTGAGGTCATGACCTAAGCCTAAAACAGAGGCTTAACCCACTGAGCCACCCAGGCACCCATATTTTACCAATTTTAAAATGAATAAATGAATTCATTCATTCAGTTGGTGTTTATTGAGCATCGGCCATATGCTGGGCCCTAAGCTAGGAACTGAGTAAATGACGAACAAACAGACCCTGTTCCTACTTTTGTCCATCCTGTTGTTTAGTGGAGGAGACTGATAGAAATCACATTACTATACACATGTAGAAGCACAAACAGTAAGAGCTATAAGGGAAATGTAAGAGATCTTCTCCTTAATGGCTCTGAAATACAAGGGTGTGTTTAAAGAAGGCTTCATTGACAAAGTGTCACTTTGGCTGAGACTGGAGGGACATGAGTAGGTATTGACTGGTGAGGAGAGAGGAAGAACATCCCTAACTGGGGGAACTTCATATCCAAAGACCGTGGGGAGGAGGGAGCATGCCCTTTGCCACTTGTCAGGAAATGATTTGGAGCCAATGTGGCTGAAACACAGAGGAGACAAAGTTAAGAACAATACTGGGTCTTGTCTCCACTTTCTCATGGAGATAGTTTTGTTAGCTGCATCTACTATTCTCACTTCCTATCTGCATCTGATAGCTCAAGTACTTGCTATGAGGAGATTCCTTTTAAAATTAAAATCTTGAGCTTCTTCCCAGCTCAAATTCTGCCCAAGAACAACCACTTTTCAGTGCATTCTGGGGAATACATGAGCTCTGTTCTACTTGCATCAGTCAAAAGTTCTGCTAATAATGGACAGACAGAAAGAAGTTCAGCGGCTCTTCAGAATATCCACAAACAGGTCACACGGAAGTTGAGAAATCCTGTCCATACTGAAAAGAAATAGTGTTTTGATTATCCATGTTACTATACCCTATGATTTGCACTAAGTGATCTGAAAGATTTTCAATCCTGGGAGGAGAACTATTTTACAGGAATGTTGTAAAGGAAATTCAAGTATCACTGGTGCTTATATTACATACCCTTTAGGTTCTCCCCCAAACCAGGTTCCTGTGATGATAATAATAATTAACTGTGATTCCACCACTGCTAATTAGATTCAGGAAATTGTTTGGACTTCTGGAATTTATTTTATGTTTTTGGGTGGCATCATTTTAATCTCCTTCTCTACCAGACAGCATAATTAGGGTAGGCAGGAGGTGAAAGAGTTGTGACAAAATAATCTTCTTTCATAACTGATGGTTTTCTGTTGAAGATTAAAGTAGAATAACCTTAAATAGGGAAAGATGTAAAGATGCAAGGTTGGATGAGTAATACAGAGACCTTCTAGGCTGGGGATTTCCTGGGGTCTCCAGCTATAAATGGAAGGTGCTGTATTTTTGAAGTTTACATTTCTTGCAATGAATACATATTCTTAGAAAGCGGGGTCAGATTTTGCCAGCTAGTGAACCTTCTAAAGGCTGCTCATTAGCTTTGAGTCAGGCAAGAGTCTTTCTATCCTCACCCTGTAAAAACACTTTTAAACATTAAATCTGTTTTAAGTTCAATATATGTGATAAATCAGTGCATCTATTAGAAAGTTCCAATCGGGGGAGAAGGGTCAAAATGAAGGGTGATGTTCTTAAAGTCAAATATGGAAATTGTGACAGTAACTGGCCAGTAAAGCAAGAGTAGAGGGAGCCCAGATGTTAGTGAGAGTAATAGTTTTGGAGTAGAGATCTGAGGGGGTAAAATTTGGCCTTGCCATTTATAATTTTGCAATCCTTTGCCTTGTGAGACTTAACCTTTTATCCTCTGGTGTCTTATAAAGAGGAATAATAGTACTAATTTACAGAATTACAACGAAGAATAATAATATTAGTTTATAGAATTACACTGAGGATTATAGTTGATTAAATGTTATTGGGTATGTGAGTGTGTGAAAGCATAGTAACTAGGGAATTTTACTGGCTCTCAAACAATATTAGTAACCACATAGGCATTACTTTAGGTTGCTAAACTACAATAAAACTTTAACAAGCTCTCCATGATTTCCTGTAATTAAGTGACTCTTAATTAAAGTGAGAAGGCATGGATGTCTTTTACAGAAGTTGAAATGAGTCTATGTTACTATACATTGTAAATTATCATTTTGTCTCATCTTCTTGAAGAGGGATGTACTTTTTGGGGAGTATTTTATCTTCATAATCAGTTGGAATGGATACTATTAGATATTGATACAGAACAAATGTAAAAGAAAAACTCTTATGTCCTACATAAAACGTGGAATGCCAGTGCATTATCTCAAAGCTGAGCTTGGGAGTGAGGGGGCTATGGGTTGGGATCCCCATTTTGCCACCTCATATGGTGGTTCTCAAACCTGGCTACACATCAGAATCCTCTTTTGTGTCACACCAGGCCAACAGGCCAATTAAATCCATGTTTCAGTAGGGAAAGAGGTAAGAAGATTTGGGCATTGGTATTTGCTTAAAATAACAAACACAAACAAACAAACAAACAAACAAAACACAAACAAATTCATTACAGTCAGTTTGAGAATTTAACAGCTATTTGAGTTAGGGCCATTTTCTTTCTTTTTTTTTTTAATTAATTTATTTATTTTCAGCATAACAGTATTCATTATTCTTGCACCACACCCAGTGCTCCATGCAATCTGTGCCCTCTCTAATACCCACCACCTGGTACCCCGACCTCCCAACCCCCGCCCCTTCAAAACTCTTAGATTGTTTTTCAGAGTCCATAGTCTCTCATGGTTCACCTCCCCTTCCAATTTCCCCCAACTCCCTTCTCCTCTCTAACTCCCCATGTCCTCCATGCTATTTGTTATGCTCCACAAATAAATGAGACCATATGATAATTGACTCTCTCTGCTGGACTTATTTCACTCAGCATAATCTCCTCCAGTCCTGTCCATGTTGATACAAAAGTTGGGTATTCATCCTTTCTAATGGAGGCATAATACTCCATTGTATATATGGACCATATCTTCTTTATCCACTCATCGTTGAAGGGCATCTTGGTTCTTTCCAGAGTTTGGCGACTGTGGCCATTGCTGCTATAAACATTGGGGTCCAGATGGCCCTTCTTTTTACTCCATCTGTATCTTTGGGGTAAATAGCCAGTAGTACAATTGCAGGGTCATAGGGAAGTTCTATTTTTAATTTCTTGAGGAATCTCCACACTGTTCTCCAAAGAGGGCCATTTTCTTAATCCTCTCTGAAACTTAGTCAGTTGGGCTGCTATAAAAATGCACTATGGTTGGGTTAGAATAACAGAAATGTATCCTCTCACATTCTGGAGGCCAGAAATCTGAAATTGAGGTGTCGACAAGCAGGGCCAAACTCCCTCTGAAGGATCGAAGGAAGAGTTTGCCTCATGCTTCTCTCCTTGCTTCTGGTAGCCTTAGGCATCTCTTAGCTTTCAGATGGTCATCTGCTCCTTGTGCCTCTTTAGTCATTGTCCTTCAATACATGTTTCTGTGTCCAAATTTCCCCATTTTATAAGGACACCCATCATACTGGATTAGGACCCATCTTAATGATTTCATTTAACTTTGATTAAAAGGTTCTGTTCTCATTCTGAGGTACTGGGGATTAGTGAAGTCACAATTTAACCCATATACTTAATGTACGTATTTGGAAAATGTGCATAATAATACCTCTCTCTTTATATTAAGAGAATGAAGTGGGATCATTAAAATGCTTATTGCAAAATACACTATTTTAATATTATTTTTCAGAATCTTTTACTGTGATTTTTTTTTTTATTCACTTTCTCCTCCCTTATTTTCCTTTTCCTTATTAAAAGAAATAGGCAATACTTCTGGGTTCTTTTGGCTTAGGGGTGGTTTTTAATTACAGAGTCCAGAAGTAGAAGCTAACTGAAGAGAGTTCTCCTCCCTATCTTTTGAGACATAATAAGTGTCCCAAAACAAGAAGCTACACATTCTACATATTTCCCAGGGAACAATGGCAGTTAAGTGAGATATGGGTCTAGATTGTCAGATTTTCTCGAATACACCAAAAATTGAATGTGTATGTGAAATCTACCAACTATTAAATGTTGGCAACTATTTTGATCTCTATTCAACTGCAACATAAGTGATGTCATGTTGGTAGCTTAAAATTGGCCATGGTGGGAGTATTTACACCACTGATCTCAGCAAACACTCCAAATCAGAGTTTTTTTGTTTGTGTTTGTGCCTTCGGTTTCTGGTGAGCCAATAATTAAATTTAAAGCACACCCTTTTATTGTTGTGGTTGATTTTTTAAAAAATTTGTTAAAGTCATAGTTTTAGAATTTGGCCCCATCAGGGTAGGGTAGGTAGTATGTCATAAGAATTATATGTATCCCTTCCTGACTAAAGGAGGTCATTATATATAAGTATAGTCCCTTGGCAGTTCATAGAAATATTTGTATGAACATAACCTGTTTTCTTCTTCTATATAGCCATGGATAGTAGTCACCATTATCTCCATTATACATATGAATATACTAATTACTCAGAAAAATTTATTAAACTTCCTGAGGTCACACAGTTAATGAATGTTTAGTGAATTCATGAATATATACTGGAATATATACTAGAATCCAAGACTTCTAACCCTATACCAGTATTCCAACCACCGTGGCTCACTTCATATTTAGGGGTTTTAAAGAGCAATGGAAATATCATAGATTATGAGACCTCTTTTTCTAACCCAACACAGTAGGTCATGAGTGAATAAATGGATGGCTTAGAGAAAAGCAAATTTATCAGTTCTTAGGAGTTCATGGGAAAGCTGTGTAACATCACCATGGTTTAACCCTGAGCACTCCTTCTCTTGGAAAATTGATAATTCTAACCAATACTCTTCAAAGATACAAGGTAGTGGTGGTTGGTTGGGGACATGGTAGGTCTTAATCCCCAAATACATTTGGCACATCATATTTTCCTAGCATACAAGGGTGTTAGCAGGAAAACTGAGTACTGGATAGTGTTAGAATTGTCAACTCTTGTTTCCTCAATGGCACCCTCAGAACGTGTAAGGCAGAAATGCAAGTATCCTTTCCTAAGAAGTGGAAGGAATTAATTCCTGCCTGAGATGAGAAGGAACTGAGATACTCCCCTTACCTCTTCACAAAACTGATTAGCAAACTGATGTGGAAGGTACATCGTTTAGTAAAATTTTAATTCTAGATATATCTTTCAAAAGAGAGAGTTCTGCATAGTATTCCACAACATGGATGGAACTAGAGCGTATCATGCTTAGCGAAATAAGTCAAGCGGAGAAAGACAACTATCATATGATCTCCCTGATATGAGGAAGTGGTGATGCAACATGGGGGCTTAAGTGGGTACGAGAAGAATAAATGAAAGAAAATGGGATTGGGAGGGAGACAAACCATAAGTGACTCTTAATCTCACAAAACAAACTGAGGGTTGCTGGGGGGAGGGGGATTGGGAGAAGGGGATGGGATTATGGACATTGGGGAGGGTATGTGCTTTGGTGAGTGCTGTGAAGTGTGTAAACCTGGTGATTCACAGACCTGTACCCCTGGGGATAAAAATATATGTTTATAAAAAATAAAAAATTATATAAAAAAAAAAAAGAGAGAGTTCTTCTGTGCCACCTGGTTCTTAGCCAACAATGACCCAGGGCATCTTTCAGCTTAGAAAACCAGTGTCCTTTTCTGAAACCAGCTCCAGGACTTTTCCTTTTGACCTACAGGTTATAACAAATGTTTAAATGACTGCAGTTTAATTAGGGGATGTTAACTTATCAAACCAGAGTCAGCTAAGCTTCCCAGCTAAATCACTGTGTTCTATATTAATGGTTGTGTTCTAATTGAATATTTTGTCTTCAAAGGTAATTGCTTGTGTTTAAAACAAACAGACATCAAAAATAACAATAAGACACTATGTTAATTGTTCCTAATTTGGATGCATATTTAAAAAACATTTGCTTAAAACCGTATGTATTGGCAAAAGAAAAGAAAAAAAAAGTTTGATGGTATTTTAACCTTTTTTTTTATTATTTTGAAAAAATCACAAGCTTACAGAAGTTTACAGGAAGAGCTTTTCTTCCTATTCTTTTTAAATCCTTTGAGAATGAATTTGCCTATCTTATGCCCATCATCCCTGAGTATTTTAGTGTGCATTTGCCACAAACAAGGACATCTCTCTTATAAAACATCAATAAAGCCATCAAAATCAAGAGATTGACACTAGTACATTACTCCTATTCCCATCAAATTTCAGTGATTTTTTCAGAAGTATCTTTTATGGGGGAAAAAATTAGTTCAGGTTCATGCATTGCAAAATGTTTGTCTTTGATACACTTGAACCAGATGAAATCAGCTTTCATATACGTATTTGCATGTATACATATTTAGCCCCAAATTCTGTTTTTCTTTCCTTGCCATACATTTCAATTTATGTATTCATTCATTTACTTCATTGAGAGATAATCATGGGTTAAGAGACCCTTAAAGCAATGAAGAGAAATAGTCAAATTGAATAAAATAAAAGCAGCAATAATTTCTACGGGGCTCATCACAGGTATTTTACTAAACTAAAAATGCAATTTAGAAGTAAATATAATTTTAAAGGATAGTTTTTATTGCATTTTAGATGTAGAAATAATAGTTACAGTAATAATAATAATAATAATAGCAAGTGATGTTTATTGAGCATTATATGAACCTCTTTGCAATGTATTATCTCATTTAATTCCCACACAACCATTATTATTGTTAGTGTCCCTATTTTATAGTTGAAGTATCTATCTATCTGCCATTATCTCTAGCTAAATTTGTAAAAGGAAGATTTGTTGTATCAGCACAAACTTCTGAAGAGACATGTAAATTGTATTAGATACTGTTTTCTCACCTCACTGATGTCAGAACAAGTAATGCCTTTCCCTTTTGAAATGTGTTGGCCTCCGAGGGCAGGAAGGCACTCAATTATAAAAAGACTTCTGTGACTTTTCTCTGAATTAGATTTTGAATACAGAGGCCCTTCCTCAAGTTTCTGCAGTCCTGAAGTTATTCATATTGAGAGGGTTCTGACTTTCCTTGTCCCTGAGTCTTCAGATAGAAAGGAGGATGAAGATGAGGAAGAAAAAAACATGTTATTGCAATGTTGGGAGAAATATATGATAAAGCATATTTGGTAAAATCTTTCACTTTTTTTGCTTTTGGTCCAGTGCCATCCTTGGGGTGTCAAGTATCACTTGTTCATGTGTGTAGTTTGGATTTTCTGGCAGGTGCATGATGAGGTGAAGACAGAAGTTTAAAGGTCTATTATAGAGGATCCTATGAAAGGAAAAGAGAGGAAGCAAGAATGAGCAGGGAGAGCCCTTTAGACTGTGGCTTAGATCTGAGAAAGTCTCTGCCAAGCCAATGGGCAGCTCTGAAGTGTACATTATTGCAGAAATGGTTACCACCTTGTTCAGTGATTGGTCCCCCAAACAGTTTGTTCTCAGATCAAAAGCTGAGGGGAATTCTAATGAAGCCAATGGCTGTTAGCAGATCATACTCTTTATAGCTAGGCAGCAAGACATTTCTTGAGGGGCAATCTCAGTGGCAAGTTTCTCTGTCTGCAACAGAGTGATATAGTTATGAGCCATGTCATTGGGAACTAGAACTTGAAGTAGAGCCAGATAATATGGGTGTCAATTTGGGTTTCTTTATGTACACTTTGAGACTACTTTCTCTGTAAAATGGGAACATGATATACATCAACCATCAAGAGGGGTAGAAAGGCAAAAATGAGGCTATGTGAATGTGGAGACTATTGTGGGTTATATAAATGCTTTGAATTTTATGTAGTTACTATTATTACTACCAAAGAGAATAATTTATTCATTTATTAGTTGAGTAGCTATTAATTGCGGACTTACTATGTACCATGCTCCCTCTTAGCATTGAGATCATAGCAGTGAACTAATCAGACAAAATCCCTGTTTGCAAGGAGCTTACATGCCAGTTGGAATAAAAGTAGACAATAGAAAATAATAAATATATAATATACTAGGTGGCAATAACTGCTTAGGAGGAAATAATGCAAGATACAGGAGGAGGGATGAGGGTAGCATATTACAAATGGTGATAAAGACAAACCTCTGATCTGGTGCTGTCTGAGCCAGATAAAAATAAAATGAAAGTGACTCAGGAGTTTTGGGAAAGGAATCATTTGGTAGAATAGCAGGTACAAAGCCCCTAAAGTAGGAATGTGCCTAGAATGTTCTAGGAACAACAAGGCATCGCATGTTGTTGAAATGCATGAACAAAGGGAGTATAAAAGGTGTTGAAGTCTGAGAGGTAGGTACTGTGGAGATTTATCACTGTCTTAAAGATTTTGTTGTTGATTGAGGAGAGGGGTAGCTATTTTTGAGCAGAGTTGGGCATGATCTGTTGGGCTGGTGTGTTAAGAATGGAGTGTATGAAGAGTAGTGCTGAATGGGAAAACCAGTTACATGGCCCTACAGTAATCCATGAGATGGAATGATGACAGCTCAGACCAAGGCACAGATTTTTAACTTTGAAGTGAAGTGATTGTTTTCTCAACCCGAGTTCAATATAAAGTCAACAGTGCTTACAGATGGAGAGGATAGAAATCGGAAAGTCAAAGAAGAACAAGGACGACTCCATAAAGTTTTAACTGTGGACAAGGAGGATACCCTTTTACAGACATAGGAAAATATGATAGGAGTAGCATACTGTGGGGGAGGGGCATTGAATGCAGTGTTTGGGAAAACATTTAAAGCTCAGTTTGGGACAAAGTTTGAATTGATTTAGTAATCATTCTAGTGTGGATATTGAATAGGCAACTAAGTGGAAGGTATCTGAAGATCCAAATGAAGATACCATTTTGGGAGCTGCCAGCCTAAAGATGGTATTTCATGCCTAGAGAAAGCAATTGTTCAGATTATTAAGGGAACAAGTCTGGGTTAAAGATAGATGGACTGGGCCCTAGACACCATCATTTAGCAATCTGTAGAATGTGGGGGAATTTATGAAGAATACTGAAAAGGAGTCTCCTGTGAAGCAGGAAGAGAGCAAATAGAAGGTGGTGTCCTGGAAACAGAGTAAAAAATGTATTTCAGGAAAGACAGAGTGGCCAACTGTGTTGAGAGCTGCAACTATGTCAGGTTAAGATGGAGACTGACTATGGCCCATCAGATGTATCACAGTGAAGTTATTTTATAACCATGATGAGGTATCTTTTGAAGGAGTAAAAGATAGAGGTGGAAACCTGATTGAACTGTGGGGTTTTTTTGTTTGTTTGTTTTGGTTTTGATTTTTGATTTGTTTTGCTTATAGAAAACAGGAGGAGAAGAATTGGAAATTGGGTACAGTAGTTATGCAAGGACTTCTGCTGGAAAGGGATGGTAGGAAAGAGGTCATGGCAGAGGGACAGATAGAAGGGATAGTGCTTTGGGGACATATTGGGGAATATCAGTGCATGCTTACATATTAATGTATTTGATTCAGTAGAGACAGGTAATCTTCATGCAGGAGAAAATGGAGACAGTTTTAGTAGAGAGGTTATTCAGTAAGCAAGGGGGTAGGATTTAATGCACAAAGAGTGGTTGCCTTTAGGAGCAAAGACAGTACATTGTTGGAACGCATAGTTGAGGGTATAAATGCATGTAGTTGAGTAGCTGCAATGAAGAATACGTGGAGAATCTCTGGATTTCTTCTGCTTTCTGAGTAAAAATTCACGAGTGTTGAATGGAGTGGTGGAACATGTCCTTGAGCTTGGAGAAGAGATTAATGGTCAGAATAAAATCTACCAGGAGATCTCAAATCCTCATTTGAAAGATCTCAACGCAACACCTCTGATCATAGTTCCTTTCTGAAAAAGGATTCTATTGGAGATTTTCAAGAAGATACATATGAATTTCAACTTGAGTTCCAATTCTCTCCTTTTCTAACTGTGAGATTTGTAAAATCACTTCACCTTTTTGGCCTCTGTATATTTGACTATAACATGTAGGCATCAGACAAAAAAAATCAGGGGTTTCACATTTATTTGACCAGAATTCCCCCCCTTTTTTTATTTTAAGATTTTATTTATTTTTTTGACAAGGAGAGACACAGCGAGAGAGGGAACACAAGCCCGGGGAGTGGGAGAAGGAGAAGCAAGCCTCCCGCCAAACAAGGAGCCTGACACTGGAATGGATCACAGGACCCTGGAATTATGACCTGAGCTGAAGGCAGACACTTAACTTGAGCCACCCAGGCCTCTTGACCAGCACTTTCTTTAAGACATTTTGTTTCATCTTAAGACATTTTGTATTAGACCCATTAAAGACACATGCTGATGTAGACCCATGTACTTACACAACCAAAGTTTAAAAGAGCTATGTTGGGGCACGTGGGTAGCTTAGGCGGTTGAGCATCTCTGGCTCGGCACATAATCTCAGGGTCCTGGGGTTGAGTTCTGCATTGGGCTCCCTGCTTCTCCCTCTGCCTCTACGTGCTGCTCACCCCTGCTCATTCTCAATCTCTCTCTATTTCTCTGTCAAATGAATAGAGTCTTTAAATAAATAAATAACTATTAAAAATTTAAAAAGCAATGTTTATTCTTCCTATATGTGATACTGTCTGGTATTTTCTGTGTTAATCTGTTTTGTCCGAATATATTTTTAGTAATGTATTTTAATTTTTGTTTGTTTTTAGGTCTGGCTAATATGACTGTGAAATAAGTTTCATAAACCACTAGTGGATCATGATCCACAGTTTGAAAAGAACAGTTTTATTTTAATTTTTACTTTTTAAATTTTTTACTTAAATTCAATTTATTTAACATACAGTGTGTTATTAGTTTCAGGGGAAGAATTTAATGATTCATTAGTTACATTTAACACCCAGTGCTCATTATGTCTTGTGCCCTCCTCAATGCCCATCACCCAGGTAGCCCATCCCCTGACCTCTCCCCTCCAGCAACCCTCAGTGTGTTTCCTATAGTTAAGAGTCTCTTATGGTTTGCCTCCCTCTCTGTTTTTATCTTATTTTATTTTTTCTTCCTTCCCCCTTATGTTCATCTGTTTTCTTTTTTAATCAGGTTTTTCATTTTATTTTATTTTTTTATTTATTTAATATTTTATTTAAATTCAATTTAACATATGCTATATTATTTGTTTCATGAGTAGAATTTAGTGATTCGTTAGTTGCATAGAATGCGCAGTGCTCATTACATTGAGTGATCTCCTTCAGGCCCATCCCCCAGTACCCCATCCCACCACCCACCTCTCCTCCAGGAACCCTTAGTTTGGTTCCTCAAGTGAAGACTCTCTTATGAGTTGCCTCCCTTTCTGCTTTCATCTTATTTTATTTTTCCTTCCCTTCCCCTATATTCATCTGTTTTGTTTCTTAAATTCCACATGTGAATGAGTGCTTCCTAATCTGTAATTATGAAATTCTGTGAACTTTTAAAGAGATCATGCGGGATAATGAAATCTCAATCACAGCATCCATATTAAGAATATGTGGTCAGAAAATAAAACTGGACCACAGGCTGATTTTTTTTTAAAAAAATTAGTTATCAAGATCTTAAAATGGGGTAATTCTACAAGTTATATTTCTACATATAAATTAGAAAACAAACTTAAAGACAGAAGAATTGATGTTCCTTTCCTTAGCCCCTCCTTGAATTCTCCAGTCTGTTTTCTCTCTCTCTACACTTGATCAAGTCATTCACCTAGGCCACTCCCTTAAGGCTACAAGCATATGAGTTTGTCATCCCTCCTGGAATTTAAGAACAATACCAATAACTAAAGTCCAATAAATAAATGCTTAGTAAGCACCAAAAATATGCCATTTTGTTAGAAATTGTATAGAAAAGAGGAGTTTTAAGTGGAATTCCTTCAGGGAGAAGATAATTCACTTAAAATATTTTAATGAGAGCATGAACTTCTCATAGATAATAGGAAACAGGTACCCAGTTGACTCAGATGCCAGAAAATAGACAATGCAAAACAAAACAAAAACCTGACTGTAAATGAGGAGGTCATACATCTCATTTTTCTAGTACCACTCACTTTGCACCTATTGTTCAAGTGTAATTGTTAGTAATAACTCTCCTTTCACCCTTATAAGTCTGGTTTGGATCACAATTTATATGGACTTTGTAACTGTAGATCACTTTTATTTATTTATTTATTTATTTATTTATTTATATTTTGGAGTCAGAGGAGGCCACAATTCTGAAATCAGGAACTGTTGATTTGTTCCCTCTGGTGGGCAGGACATAAGGAGTCCCTCATGTTCACCATCAAATCTCCATTTATGTTCTAATTGCTAAAAATTTGTGGTCCTAAGCTTATTAATTTATCAGCGTTTTCATCTTCATATCCCATGGGTTCATTTTTTCTCCTGCAAGAGTTCTGAAACAAAATCTCTTATCTCTGTCTCCATATGCATAGGTGAGATGAGTTGTAGTATTATTTAAAAGGATATTGATAATAGCATGAATAAATTCCTTCATGAGATCACATCAGACTCTTTGGGGCTCAGTCCTTTACCTCATACTTCTTTGTCCCTTTCAAAGGTAGATACTCAGCCCCTAGAATATAGCGGAGAGATAATCTATGCCTGTGCAGATGTTGAGGCAATGATACAAAGTGACTATGAACAAATTTATAGTCACTGATTAGACAACTGCTAAATGCCATGATTCCTGGCCATTTATTCATTGATTTCCAAGCAGTGTGATTCATTTCCTCCTCCCATTTCTGGAAAACCAGGAAGGAGTGATAAAACAAACTGCTGGCCAAGTAGGACTACAGGAAAGACTAGGGGCTAGTTAGCATCGTAAGCAAGCAACGTAGACTAAAAGTTAACTACCAAAACAAAAGGGCTTTCGGTCTGTGATGTATCTTATTCTTCTTGTGCTGAGATACTTCTCCCATACCTATAATGGAAGATACTAAACTGGTGTGTGAGTGTGTGTGTGTGTGTGTGTGTGTGTGTATGTTTGTATTGTTTTGTATGGGATAGATGACTGAAACAGGTCTTAAAGATTACTGTATTCTATAATGAAAACCATAACATCCTAATTTCTTCTCTTCAATGTCAGGGGTCGCTGAAGTTTGGAATTTAGATTTAGCAATATAAACCCACCATTAAATGGAGGAACTCAAGCAAACCCACCAACAAAAGTAAAAACACAGGAGGCAAACAAACAAATCAGCCATAAATATGATCAAAATCCAATCCAATATGTATTCCTTATATTGTTGATGAGCACTTTGGTAGATTTTACTAGAATGGGCCAAGTTGTAGATGGACAGGAAATAAGTACACTGAAATATATGAGTATTGCCAAATGCTGGGTCAAGCACAACTTTGGCGAGTCAAGGACTTATACATTCTTGGCAAAGTGCCTTTTAATGTAATCCTATCAGATAGTATTTTGGTCAATGGTTGAGTGATTCAAGGAAGATAAACTTTTCTTGAAAAATAAATGGGGAAAAATAAAGTTCTGCTTTCATCCTACGTTAATAAACTTATTAGGTTTATTTGAAAAGCTTCAGGTGAGCAAGAATAGTGAGGTGAATGGTGCTGGTTCCCCCAACAGTATGTTCATGTCCAAATCCTCAGAAGTTGGGAATGCAAGCTTGTTTGGAAAAGAGATCTTTACAGACATAATTAATGATCTCAGAATGAAATTATCCTAGATTATCTGGGTGGGCTCTGAATCCAATGATGAAAAAGAGACATCTTCTAAGAGAAATGCAGAGGGAGATTCAACACAGACAGCAGAAGAGATGTACAGAGAAAAGGAGGATCCAAGTACAGACGGAGACAGAGATGTAGTGATGCAGCCACAAGCCAAGGAACTTCTGGAGCCACCAGATAGAGTCCAGGAAGGATTCTACTTTAGAGTCTGTGGAGAGAGTACAGTTATGCCAGCATCTTGATTTTCAACTTGTGGCCTTCAGAACTATGAGTGAACCATTTTCCATTGTCTTGAATTACTAGTTTTTGAAAAAAAATTTTAATGGCTGCACAAGTCATAAACAAACACAGCAAGGGCAATGAGAATTATTGTTTTCTCTCCTACTATATCCAACAATTAAGTTGCTATTATGCATTGAACTCCGTTGTTTTCTAGAATAATTTTCTATAATCAGGAACTTTGTTTAGCCAGGTGAATGCTAGGTTTGGTAAAACTACAAAATGAAGTTGTTTTATCTACTGTTTCCCTTGATGAAGGTGAGTGGGAGTGAGGATAACTTATCTACATTATTTCCATTAGAGGAGAACATAGTAGCATGGCAAGAAATAAAGACTTTTTAGAACAGTTTTCTTTATTAAAAATAATAGGAAAGGGGCACCTGGGTGGCTCAGCCAAAGCCTCTGCCTTTGGCTCAGGTCATGATCCCAGCATCCTGGGATCGAGTCCTGCATTGGGCTCTCTGCTCGGTGGGGAGCTTGCTTCCCCCTCTCTCTCTGTCTGCCTCTCTGCCTACTTGTGGTCTCTGTCTGACAAATAAATAAAATATTTTTTAAAAAATAGGAAAGACTCTGTTAACAAATGGAAATTTATTAACCCAGAGTTCATGTGTCTGTTATGCATTGTAAGTATTATTCTTCCATGGTGGAATGCAGACATCCAAACACTTCCAGAATAAATTTATTCTTAATAGTGGCTCAAAATAAAGGAAGACCTAGAAAGAAGAGTTCACACATCTCTTTTCACTCTACCCAAGTTCTTAAAGGAAGAAACTTCTGGGTGAGTGTATAGATGTTTCAGAGTAGTGTGTCTGCCAAGTAGTAAGTGAGGAGATAAAACAGATTATTCCAATATACCATTGCATTCTTTAAAGTGACCATTGAATAGCAAGTATTTGTACTAAAATGTTTCCCAGTAAAGTCAACCAAAAAGACCCATCATTTGACTTAATTCTTAAAAAATTAATTAATTCATTAATTAAAGTAGGTTCCATGCCAAATATGAGGCTTAAAGTCATGGCCCCGAGATCAAGAGTCACACCCTTTATTGACTGAGCCAGGCAGGTACCCCAAAACTTTTTAATAGGAAATTTTCTAATGTTTCCTCTTAATCATAATAAGGGAATGAATCTAAACATTAGCAGGGGAGAAATTTCTACAGTAGGACATGTCAGTAGTCATGATCTTAAGACACTATGCTCAATAAGATGTTCAAAAGGAGAAGACCTGTCTGGACTATACTGAGAGCGAAGGTATATAAGGACTATACTTCCTGCCAATGGGTAGAGGAAAACACTTGGTATCTCTGATGTTCATCACGAGCCTCAGGGAAACATACTAATATTGTGTTCTTTGAAACCCTTCTGATCCAACAGTCATATATTCTGATGTTGGGGAAGAAACATTTTTTTTTTCTACCTTCAAAATTCTTTTGGCTGCACTTAAGAATTAAATTGACATGAGAAAGATTAATAAGAGAAAATAAAATTTAGTTATGTATTATGGGGAATCCACATAAATATGAGGGTCCAAAGGCAGTCAGGCAAAATGAGATTCTAGACTGAGTAGAAGGAGGTAGTGGTCTGGGGCTTTAAAGAGAAGGAAGAAAATTCACAGGGATAACGGACAGAATAAATGTTTGGTAAACAAGTGTTTGCTGGGTTTTATAGCCGCCATGGGAAGCAAAGAGGAGTTTTAACAAAAAGACTTTGCTAAGTTGCATAGCCGCCATGGGAAGCAAAGAGGAGTTTTAACAAAAAGACTTTGCTAAGTTGCTATCTACACTTTTAGTTAATAATATATTTTAGTTCTCTATTGTAATAGCTCTCTTTCTATATCAGGTTATCTATCTAGATAAATTCTTCTTGGCATTGGGGAAGGTTAGATTTTCTTTCTGAACCTCTGTTGTTTCTTAAATATAATCAGCCTAAGATAATCCACATGCCAAAGAGACACATTTTGGGGTGGCAGTATTGCTCACCTACAGAGGAGTAATGGTAAGCATAGTGATACATGCAGATTTATCTACAAGGATGTTCATCTCAATGGTATTTACTAATAACTGAAAAGTCTAAAAAACTTAACATCCTGATATGGAGATTAACTAAATAATTACCTGTCTAGGTTATAGAAAAATTAATCAGTTTTTAATAATTACAGAGATCTATATTTATTGAGCTGTTGAAAGGTCAGATTGAAAAGTATTAATTACTGCATCATCTTAATTTTGTTAAAAATACATGTGCACAAAAAATAGACTAGAAAATTTTATACTATGTGCATATTTGGTCTTTGACCCAGTTCCTATAATAGGTTTTTTAAATTTAATTTTTATTTTTTGTAGCATTCAATGATTCATTAGTTGCATATAACACTCAGTGGTCATCACAACATGTCCCCTCCTTAATACCCAACATGTGGTTATCCTATCCCCCCATCTCCCTCCCTTCCCTAACCCTCGGTTTGTTTCCTGGAGTCCAGAGTCTCTCATGGTGTGTCTCCCTCTCTGATTTTTTCCTGTTTAGTTTTCCCTCCCTTCTCCTGTGGTTCGCTGTGTGAGTCCATCTTTTTCATGTATAAGTGAAACAATATGATAACTGTCTTTCTCTGTTTGACTTATTTCACTTAGTATAATCCCCTCCAGTTCCATCTATATCAATGCAAATGATAGGTATTCATCGTTTCTGATGGCTGAGTATATTCTATTGTATATATGAACCATATCTTCTTTATGCATCCATCTTTTGAAAGACATCTCAGCTCCTTCCACAGTTTGGCTATTGTGGACATTGCTACTATGAACATTGCTGAGGGGGTGCCCTTTCTTTTCACTACCTCTGTATCTTTGGAGTAAATACCTAGTAGTGCAATTGCTGGGGTCTGTACTGTTTTTCAGAGTGGCTGTACCAGTTTGCATTCCTACCAACAGTGCAAGAGGGTTCCCCTTTCTCCAGATCCTTACAAATATTTGTTGTTTCCTGTCTTGTTAACGTTTGCCATCCTAACTGGTGTAAAGTGGCATCTCTGAGATTTTGATTTGTATTTCCCTGATGGCTAGTGATGTTGCACATTTTTTCATGTGTCTGTTAGCCAGTTGTAATGTCTTCTTTGGAAAAGTGTCTGTTCATGTCTTCTGCCTGTTTCTTGATGGATTATTTGGTTTTTGAGTGTTGTTTGGTAAGTTCTTTATAGATCTTAGAAACCAGCCCTTTATCTGTAAAGTCATTTGCAAATATCTTCTGTCATTTGGTGGGTTGCCTCTTAATATTGTTGATGGTATCCTTTGCTGTGCAGAAGCTTTTTATCCTGCTGGCACAGATTTTCTAAAACCTTTGAAATTTCCTCTGATAAAGTCCATAAAGGTGTATTTTGATATGTTAATGAGTGACTTTTGGAAAGTCCATAGGTAAACTAAGGATAGTTACTGGTTGCCTGGTGAATCATCCAAGTGATTAAAGAGCTAGAAATTTTTAGTACCTATCCCTCCCTCCAGGGAGTGACCGGGCCTGAAAGTGGTAACAGTCATTAATGCCCAAAGATTCAATCAATCATGCATCTTTAATAAAACCTTAAAACTCCAGTGGACAGGGGCGCCTGGGTGGCTCAGTGGGTTAAAGTCTCTGCCGTCGGCTCAGGTCATGATCCCAGGGTGCTGGGATCGAGCCCCCCATCGGGCTCTCTGCTCAGCGGGGAGCCTGCTTCCTTCTCTCTCTCTCTCTCTCTGTCTGCCTCTCTGCCTACTTGTGATCTCTGTCTGTCAAATAAATAAATAAAATTAAAAAAAAAAAAAAACCATGGACAGTGTTCAGAGAGTTTTAGGGTTGGTGAACACATGGGGGTTGAGGAGAATTGTGCACCTGGAGAGGGCATTGTGTAAGGTTTTATAGGCGAGATAAACACAACACCAGTGGAGGTAGACACAAGGCAAAATTTATTAAAGGCACTCTCCAGCAAAGTTTTGGGGCTCAGAAGGGGAGCCAGGAAAGTTTCACTGAGAGGAGGTGGGCACCCTCAGGCGAGGTTCCTTGACTCCGGAAAGGGAGTGGGGGAAGTTGCACTGGGAAGGAGTTCGCCGGGGTCTTTTATTGGGCTAAGGTAGGGCGTGAGCTCACATCCATATATGGTAGGGTATTTGGTGATTGGACGGTATGGGGTGGGGGGTCCTGATACTTCTGTTTCCTACATAGGTATCAGGTTACCTATGAAGACGTGACCTGGGCATACATCCTTTTGGCGGGAGGGTCAAGGGTTGAGGAAGGTGGGGGGGAGCTGGAAGATGGTAGGCCCCGGCGGTCATTTCTATTGTTCCTCCTGCACTCCTGGAGACCGCTGACCCAACACATGGAACTTCTGTATTTTTTCTTATACCTTGCTCTATGCACAAATTCCATTTGGCTATTTCTGGTTTTATCCTTTTTTTTTTTTTAATAAACCAGCAATCTAGTAAGTATAATGCTTTTCTGAGTCTTGTGAGCCTCTCTAGCAAATTAATTGAACTTAAGTAGGGATTTCTAGAAACCTCTGATTTATAGTCAGTTGGTCAGAAGTACTGGTAACAATCTGGACTTGGAACTGGTGTCTGAAGTGGGGAAAGGTGGCCGTCTTATAAGACTGAGCTCTCAATCTGTAGAAACTGGTTATTTCTAGGTAGATGGTATCAGAACTTAGTTGAACTGCAGGACACCCAGTTGGTGTCCTGATAAGTGTTGTTATGGGGAACCCTCCCCCCTACCCCTCCAACCCCCTACCCCCACTACCTATACAACACTGTAATTTGTACCAGAACCAATTTACTAGGTCATGTGTGATTATCAGTCTGACCAATCATATATATTGATGTGCATGTGGATCTGGGAGAGGTAACATGTTCCATTTCATAAAGACATGGGAATAACACATAACAATTAATCATTCTTGTTGAACAACCCTGAATCTCAACAAGGTTTCTTTTGTTTACTATCCCACTTCTGGTGTTTTGTGATTAATGCTCTATAGGAACAAATGTCAAAAAGGAATATATTTTGCTAAACTCAACTTCATAATGTGTTTGTTTGTTTCTCTGTTAGTTTATTTAACTTCTAATGAAGAAGAAACCTTGGGAAGGAAAAGCAAATAAAACCCTTACTGAATAATAATGTCATACTGTTAATGGTTAACTCAATTATATGCATCACAAACCTATATCTAATCTGATAAACACTATTCATCTTTTCTCCAGAAAAATACACATACATAAAACTTTATATACAATTTTGGGGAGAAAGTGGTGTTCATGAACTATTTGATGCCCATCACAAGTCATTTTCCTTAGATCAGGTTAGGAACTCCTTGGCTAAATAACCTTTGAGATACTTTTGAGTTGTGTTCTAGACAAAGACAAATGTCGGTCTTGTATCCCTGCCTCTTCATGGCACTAGTCACTTTTTTATCTTTGCAACAAATCCTTATAATGCAAGAAAAAAATTGAATGGCAATTCTCCCTGATTGTTTCAGACTCTGGAAACTTAGATGTGTAGCTCTATATCCATGATTTCCAACTAACTTACCTATAAAAGAAATAAATTGTTCATATGAGAACTTCCATTGTTTGATTATAAGGATATGTATTAAATAAATGATACATATCTACATATCTGTGTCCACCTATCTACAACAAGAATATGTCATCACTTTCAATGTTAAGCAAGCTCACACCCAATGTACATATAACAACATGTTTAGAATTCTCTGAGCCACACATACCTAAATTCCTATGAGTCACACGTACCTAAATTCGTATTAGAGAGACAAGTTAGGGAAACTTACTCAGGAAGGCCTGGGTGGGTTTCCCTGCTGGAAAAAGAAGAAGAAGAAGAAGAAAAAAGAACTCACTTATTACCCCAAAGAAGGACTGCAAGTACATGAAGGGAAAAGTGTGAAGCTAGAAGAACTGGAAAAGGCTACAGATTTGTGGGGATGACCCCTCTCCATGATCCAGCCAATGTGAACTAGTAAAACTATTGAAGTACAAATTGCTAGATTTGGAGGGGATTTTTCTTCTCTGATACAGACTCGAAGAAGCTAAATTTTATTTTTAGCCTGCCTTGGGGAGAACTAAGTAAGAGAGAATGGACACAGAGCTAAAAACAGGGAGTCCTGGAAGGAATTTATAGAAATTTGTGCAGGGCCTGGAATGGAATTCAAAGTTTCATCAAGACTTTGAAGGGTGTTGGGACCTAACTGACTTCCATATTGCATATTTTTGATTTTTAAATTATAAATGTTTGATTCATTTATAATTCAGATGTGTTCTTTTAAGGGAGAAATATCTTGGCTTTGAGAACTCTAATATAGTTACATGTACTGTCTAAATTTAGGCATATTATGTAATTCCCCACAACTTCTGGGCTTTCTTTGCTGTGGGTGTTTTTCTCTAGTAGTTGAAGGTGAACAAAGCACTTGGAAGAAGGCAATGGAAGCTCTCCATCCCTGTTCAAATTAGTTAAATGAGGCTCCATAAGTGTCGTTGGTTCTTTTTATAAATAATTGTCTATCCAGAGGCTAGTGTTGGCTAAGGCCTGTTCCTCTTGAATGTAAAAATTGCATTGCAGGATAATTACTCAGGGTCCTACCATTCCCCTTAATAGGCTGGGGATTCATCTCCCTCACAGGTGACTTTCTAGCCACTTGATCACCCTCAAATTGATAGCCCCTGATTCTGAGTTTTTTAGCTTGAGGGAAGGACTGCCTTGGTTTCCACTAAAATCAAATTTTGGTTTGTAAGAGGATGCTGCAAGGAAGTCAGTGGGAAGAAAATAGAATGTATAACATAAAAACAACTATAAAATACCTAGGACTTCTTTCTCTAATTTTACTGTTTAAATTAGCACATAATATAGCCACCTTTAGTATACAGTTATATTAATTTTAGCACATGTATAGATCTGTGGAAATATCACCACAATCAGGACACAGAACAGTTCTATTATCTGACTTTCCCTTGTCCACTGCCCCCCCACCAAAGTCCCTGGTGCTATTTATTCCTTTATAATTTGATTCTCTCACTCAGCAGGTAACCTTTGGAAACTACTCATCTAATCACCATCAGTTTAGTCTTGCCTGTTTAAATGTTATACATATGGAACAATATAGTATGAAACTCAGCATTTTTTACTTAACATGCCTTTGAGATTCATCCAAATCGTTCTTTATATTTATAGCTCATTCTTTATTATTGCTGAGTGGTATTCCACTATAAGGATTTACCACAGTTTATTTATTCATTCACACAGTAAATGGCGTTTGGATTGCTTCCAGTTCGGGGATATTACAAATAAAACTATTAGGAACACTCATGCACAGGATTTTGTATGGATGTATATTTTCATTTTTCGAGAGAAAATCATCAGGAATGGAATTATTCACTTAAGACTTTGGTGGGGGAAAACATCATGGGGGAAAATATTCACAAATTATTTCTAACAAATCTCTACTTTTTCTCTAGAAATTCTATTTTTATTGATTTTTTTTATCTTTGGGCTCAATGCAAAGATGAAAGATTATGAAAACAAGATTTCCTTGAGAATTTAGACACCATCACAAATCACTAAAAAGTCACACTTGTCTCTGATTATCCAAGAATATTTGGGGTAAAAACTGCCAACTTGCTGCAGAGGGAAATCAATAAATCAATGATAATGAATGGGAAATAGTTTATTGTCAAGAAAATGGGTAGTTTCTTTTTTTCTTTTTAAAGATTTTATTTACTTATTGCAGAGAGAGAGAGATCATGAAAGAAAGCATGAGAAGGGGGCAAGGAGAGGGAGAAGCAGGCTCCTCAGGGAGCAGACGGCCCAATGCCAGGCTACATTCCAGGACCTTGGGACCATGACCTGAACTGAAGGCAGATGCTTAACTGACTGGGCCACCCAGGTGCCCCAGTTTCATTCATTTTCAGGAAAAAAATAGGTCTGATATTTCTAGCCTCAGGGAGAGAAGGAACTGTCATAAATCCACAAAAGAAAATTTCTCAAGTTTCTATGGTTAGGAGTCTTTAAGGACTGGGTAGAAGGAAAGCTTACTCTACTTAAAGATTTCAAGAAATTGATTTTTTTTTTCAAGAGTAATATAGGGATACATTAGTGATACTGTGCGAATTAGATGTTTAGTGAGGGTCTCTTCATTGTTTATCATAATTTTTATACATACAAGGAACTCAGCATTTACTAAAAAGACATAAATGTTCAGGGGTACCTGGGTGGCTCAGTAGGTTAAGTATCTGAATCTTGATTTCAGTTCAGGTCATGATCTCAGGGTTGTGAGATCGAGCCCCACATTAGGATCTGCACTGGGTGTAGAGCCTGCTTAAGATTCTCTCTCTCCCTCTCCTCCCTTACCTCCCTCCCCAAATAAAATAAAAGAGAAGAATAAATAGGAAAAGATATAAAGTTTCATGTTTGACTAGGGCATTATAAACTTGTAAACTTATAAATTATTCTGGGACATTTCTGTTTTCTGGCTTGACATTATACAATGCAATTCATCTACAAATTAAACATTGTGGAAGAACCCAACTTTTACAGAATTCCTATTTATGGACTTAAATGCATTAAACTTTTTCCTACAATCTTACCCTCAAATGACCTTTTCTTACTTCCTTCTTCCTCTTCCTCTCCCCTTCTTTCCCCTCCCCCTCTTGTCTTCTTCTCTTCTCTCTCAGTTTTCTGAGTGCCAAAAAATTAATAGATTTCACTGAAAAGACCATCCTATTTAACCCATAAAACAACCAAAACAACCCTTGCATGCTTTGTTTTTTTTTTTTTCTGTCATGAAACAAAGAACTTATGACAAGCATAGAATCCTGATAGGTAGTCGTTTCCATGGAATAACTTGAAGGACAAATGAAAAGCTTAACTGCAAAAATATTTCCTCCCACGAATCTACCATATTTTAGATGGTCTTTAAATTAAGACATTATCCCCAGTTAACTCCTGCTAAAATGTATGTATATATATATTCATTCCTTTGAACATCATCTTGGAGATAGTTGAGCCTCATAGTTAAGAAAAAGAACTGTAACATCAAGAGCAAAATGAATATAACTGTATTATTATTATCATCCTTATTATCTCACCAATTAGTACCTATCTCATGACAAAAAGCAGAGCAAGAAGAGGTTAGGAGAAGGAATAATACTCTATCAGTGAAGCTAACTTGTCTTGCTTTGATAATCTTGCTAAGATGTATCCCCCAACCCTTTTGAAAGCTGATGCATTACAAAGGCAGTCCTTAGTAAGGATTGCATAGATTTCATTCCATCAGTGTTTACTGGACTCTGTAATCTCTTTTTCTCATTAAGGAGTGATTGCCAGGTATTTTACAGTAATCACAGTAAAAAGTTCCATATCTATGCTACAGCAATTTATTTTTTCTTCTGTGAATATTGTAGAAGAATTTAACCTATATTTACATCTGTCTTCTGGTGGACCAACTGTTCTTGTGGATACTGCAGTCACCCTGAATGCTATCTTTAGCCTTTGTGGAGGGAAATTGTCAGACCACCCTTCTGGTACACTGACATATCCCAGTGACGGTTGTGAGGTCAGTGTTTGTTAGAAAATCAAGTGCAAGAAAAGTAAAGTCACGGACTGTTGAGAAAGTGTTCCTGGAGTATAACAAAGCCATTCTCCATTGGGGTACAGAAAGTAGGTTGCTGACTTAATGTATTTCATTATGATAGACATTCATGTGCCAAAACAAAAGTTTGTATTTATGCTTCAAGTGAAGAAGCAATCCATTTCGGTGCCTCATCTTTTTCTTCAGCTTCAGAGAGATTAAAAAGGCTACAGACACTGGTGTGGGCAAAACTCACAGCTCACTGTGTTTCTATCATTTATCACACTCTTAATGTATTGTTTCCAAACCATTTTCACAAGTATTATGTTGTTTAACCCACACAACACACTTGTAGGTATAACTTATGAATCCCATGTTATAGATGAAGAAATTAAAGCTTGCCGTGCTTAAATGATTTGCCCAATGTCACACGGCCAATATGAGGTAGACCTTGGATGTGAATCTCTACTTTCCAACTGAACTCCCATTTCACTTTCCATTATTCTATAGCTGCTGGTGCTTAGGTGGTAAGAAAGAGATGCAGATAATGGCAGAAGCAGTTTGGCCTCCATGTAGCAAGGGTGTATTATTAATTCTCAAAATGGGCTTGATTGCAAAGGGAGTAAATTACAAAGACATATATAGTATCTTAATATTTTCTTCTAAAATAATGTGTAAGAAAACCCTGCCAAATATTGTGGATTGTTTTTAAGATTTTTAAATTTATTTCAAAAATAAATTTTTAAATTTATTTTAAATTTATTTCAAAAATTTGATCCCAGCCTCTGTTACTCAGTTCATTCTTAACCCATTCAACTACAGGGAGAGGGAGAGGGAGAAGCAGACTCCCCAATGAACAGGGAGCCCAATGCAGGGCTTGATCCCAGAACCCTGAAATCATGACCTGAGCCGAAGGCAGCTGCTTAGCTGACTGAGAAACCCAGGCGCCCCACCAGTAATGTTATCAGGACTCAAATTCACCTATTTGAGGGCTTTCCAAATTCTCAGTAATTCCACTACAAGCAGTATTTTAGTTCCTAAAACTTATTCCTTGTTTTTCTAACTTACTATGATCACACTCTTGAGGTTCATACTTGGCTTCTGCCTCATACCTTAACTTGTTATTTCTTAATCTTAGACCTAATCATAATGATTTTCTAAGCTGCCTTTGCTTCTTCCCCTCTGTGCCCTCTGCTTAGAATAGAATCTTGCCATTTTTCACTTGGCTAACTTCTGCTTTTTATGAGAATGCTATTTTCCCAGGAAACTTGCCCTGGTTCCACCAATACATGAAAGTAGTGGTTTCTCTTTGGAATTCCACAGCCATTCTTTGTGTGTTTCCATCTTAGCATTCAGCAGCATTTTATGCAAGCATTTAACATATGCTACATAAGTGAATGAATAAATAAATGAATGACATATTTTTCAAAAATTTGATCCCAGCCTCTGTTACTCAGTTCATTCTTAACCCATTCAACTACAGTTCTGTTTGCTGTCCTCCTCTCATAAGCCTTTTCTTTTCTAGTTTATGTCAAGTGTTTCTTGAACACTTACTTTGTAGCAGGGACAGATATGGGTTCCAAGAGCAAAATGGCAAAAAATGCAAACAATTTCCATGCATTTAGGGTACTAACATTCTAGTAGTGGAGAGGAGATAAGCAACAAACAAGGAGTAAAGACAGATAAATAAAGAATTTGTTAGTGCTATTAAAAAAAAAGAAAAGAAAAGAAAGGAAAAGAATAAAGAGTAAGAAAGAAAGAAAGAGGGAAGGAAAGGAGAGGAGAGGAGGAAGGGAGAAATGAGGAAGGAAAAGAAAAGAAAAGAAAAGAAAGAAAGAAAAAGAAAAAAAGATAAGAAAGAAAGAAAGAAAGAAAGAAAAAGAAAAAAAGATAAGAAAGAAAGAAAGAAAGAAAGATTTATGGCAAAGTGGCTAGCATTACTTTAAATAAGGTGGTTACTTAATAAGGTGGTAAACTTCTCTAATAAAGAGCTGTTTGTGTTGAGGCTTGAGTGATGAGAGGAAAAAGACCTGCCTGGAACAAGACAGTACAAATGTTCTGAGTCTGGAGCAAGTGTGATATCTTCAAGAGGCAGAATGAAAGGGAGCTGAACCATACTGAGGTGAAGTTCAAGAGCTTTTCCAGGCCAGACTGTGCTAGTTGCCTATAGACCACTGTTTTCTAAGTGCAATGGGAAACCGGTAGAGAGATTTTAACAGGAAAATGGAATGATCAAACTCCCATATTTAAAAAATCATGGTGGCTGATCTGTGAAGAATCAATTATACTGGAAGATTTCTGGAAACAGGGAGACCAGAAGGTGGCTATGGACATGGTCCAGGAAACACCTAACAGTGGTCTGGGCCAGGCTGATAGTGATTGAGGCAGACTCATCTCTTTAACTTGCACTCATCCCAGAAGAACAACATATCATTAAAGGATAAACTCAGGGCCACAGAAAGAGGGTCTGTCCCTGCATGAATTATGCCTAGGAATTAGTCTGGTGTTTAGGAAAGCTGCATCAGCTCTAGCTTCCTGGTCATTATGGACCACTCTTTTAGGAATTAACATGCGGACCCTGTTAGGTGGCCATCAGAAATTCCAGCAGGCACCAGATGGACCCAGTATTCTCCAGGAATGCTGTTCAATCACTGAGGGAATAATTTTTTTTTTTTAAACACTCTAGGGGCACCTGGGTGGCTCAGTTGGTTAAAGCCTCTGCCTTCAGCTCAGGTCATGATCCCAGCGTCCTGAGATCGAGTCCCATTGGGCTCTTTTCTCAGCAGGGAGCCTGCTTCCTCCTCTCTCTCTCTGCCCGCCTCTCTGCCTACTTGTAATTTCTGTCTGTCAAATAAATAAATAAAATCTAAAAACAAAAACAAAAAAACAACAAAAAAACCTCTACTTTTCTACTGATTAAGTCTCATAATGACATGTCTTAATGTTATTCTCGTAATTATTAACTCTGAAGCCTTAAAGTATCAACCCTCACAGCTCTAGCTCAGGTATACACTGTAAAATACACTTACTTTTACTTTTTTTCCCCTGTACCAGAACATCATGATATTTCATATTATTTTTCCCCATTTCACAAGATAGCACTAGAGATTGGGTTCTTAAAATTTAATTTTTATTTGCAAATCTTCTGTTGTGTGTACTTCCACTGTGCCAAATTTTTCATTGGACCCAAAGTTCCAAATAATTTATATTTTCTATCTTTTAATTGCAAACCATCATGAAAGTTGGCAATTTCTTTATTCCATACACACCAATGTTAGTATTTTTCTTAGGTCATATAAATAAGTCTTCCTAAGGCAGTGTTTTCTAAAAGCTCAACTTGATTCTTGATATGTTAATGATATTATTGCCAGGAGAAACTCCTACTTCCCTATCTTTTTTTCAATAAGCAAACAAAATCAGTTTTCTTTAGAATGGGATTTTGCAAATCCTTCAGGATGCAAATGTGTCTTGAGGCTTTCTAACTGAGCAGGTGAGTAGAATGTACCACAGTTCTCAAAGCAAATTGACAAGACATTCCTATTATGAAAAGCTTCTGGAAGTAGTGGTCTGTGAATTACACATCAAAAGATACATTTGAAGTTGCTTCTATGTGTAAATAGCAATTCAAAAGGTTATTTTCTGGTCCAAAAGAGGTAATATGTGTTTATGCATTCATTGACTTCAAGTACTTTAATACACTGACTAATACTATTAGTACTTTATAGATGAACATAGATTAATAAATCCATGATATCTGGAATATTTAAAAAGCTGATATCACCTCCTCCTCCCCCCACTCCTCCTTCTCCTCTGCCTCCCTCTCCCATCCCTATTCTCACTCTGGAGCTTACAGTAAGCAGTTCTGATGACAAATACATGAGACATCTGAATCTAGAACCAAAAAGTGTTTTAAGAGAAATTGGCCCAACTAAAGAAGACAAAAGTGGTTGTAGTTGAAGGAAAATTCCTACTTTTCACTCTAAAAAGTTGATAGCTCGTATGACCTAAGGAGTGTTGCAGGTTAGATGGATGAAGTGGTCTTAATTGACTCACTGAATATGAATTTATCAGTGTAACATAGCCATGAAAAGAGCTGATATTATCTTTGCATGCATGAACAAAAATAGAGTTTCCAGAATGAAAGAGGAAGACCTGTATGTGCTAATTAGTCTTCTCCTGGAGCATTAGCCTAAGAACTCAGAAATGTGAACAACAATTGCTTCCACTTATCTTCGGAGCTTCTATTCCCTAAGTTGCTCAGATCCTGTGACATTCAAGAGCACACAATGCCAGCTGACTCTCCAAATCCTTTCTCAATTACCTATATTCATTCCTTCATTTCTAAAAGGCTGTGTTAATAGAGCTGCTTATTTTCTTAGACTGATCAGGGCTTTCTGTGGACTTTCTGGATGTTAGATATAGGCAGTCCTTCCCAACTTCCCCTTTTATCTTGAACTAATTGAAAATTGAAGACTAGTGGTAGTATTCTGAATCTGATCATTATTTTGCTAAAATTTCTGAAAGATATGTGTGTACTCTGGACATATATTTTAAACCATTGCTTCCTTAACATTTAGAAGCTCCATAAGAAGAAAATAAAAAACTTTAGAAACAAGTAAATAAAACCCAATGGTACAACTTCATGGACTCTTTAGGGGGTTCAACAAATGAACATCTCTTTACTTCTGAAAGTCCATTAATCCTGGACTGGGAATCTGTGATTAAGAATTACATATAAAAAAGAATTCTTTTTTTCTTCATTTTTCTTTGTTAGTGAAACAGCAGACATTGAGGCATTTAAAAGTTATAACTACTCTCCTTATTTATAAAGTCACTGGTGGGAAACAGAAATGTTAACAAACATTCAGTTTTCATAATTGTGCCATGTAAGGGAAAAGTTGAGGAGGATTCAGAGATAAGAAAGAAAGGTAGAAGAGTTATGGTCACGGAAGAAAGACCAAAGTGGAAAGAAGTAATGGGAGGTAGGGGCACAACCAGAGACTGTTTTGAAAATGGGCATTCAATGAGGAAAATTGCTCTTAGTATTCCTTTTCTGTCTGTCTATTGTGCCATGTGCACCTTTGACATAATTTACTACTATTCCATAGACTCAATTCAACAAGTATTTATTGAGTTTTTACATGTGCCAGACTGGGTATTGATTATCTGAAGTTTGCAAAGATAAATATGTGACCAGAAACCACTTACAATCAAGTGGAAGAAATGATGCACACATACAAATAACTTAAATGCAGTGCAGAATTGGACATGGGTCAAAAACAGGGACAGATTGCATTTGGGGGCTCAAAGTGGGTAATGACACCTCTTCATATTAATAAGACTACCAATGGGGAAAGAATCTAATCTGAATTGTTTAGAAACCTTTAATGAAATACTATTCATAGAAATGTAAATAGGTTCCAAGGAACTAACAAGGGATGTTGACATTATAGAGGCTAACAGTCTTGGGAGGCTTCATCTTGGGCCCCAAAGGTGCCAGGAGACAGAATAGTTTACTGAGCCTGGTAAGGAGAAGAGGCATGGAAGAGAGCTGGCCCACAGGGGCTGTAGTCATTGAGAAAAGTGACCACTGCCAGAAAATAAAGCCTTGAATAAGGAGAGAGTGAGGAAGAAACACCTCCAACTTTCTCTCTTCTGATCCTCTTATCTCTTGCTGTTGCATGCTATCGATCAAGCAATTCAAACTGAGTTGATGTGGGAGGCTGAGTAAGGCAGTCAATGGGGTCAGCTTTCTGGGACATAGACCAGCACAGGCAAAAAAAGGATCAGGATGAGGATGAGGAAGAAAATAGAGAGTCCTCATTGGAGTTGTCAAAAAGAAGAAGGTCACATAATGGTATAAGATTTGGGGCATAAATGATACGGTTCATATCAGGGGAGGGCATTTCCAGGAATGTGAACAGATTGAGAAGAGACAAGGAAGTGGAAAATCAAAGATGATCATTCAGATTGGCTAATAGATGGCATGTGTAGGTAAGTGGTCTTGAGAGGAATATAGAGGAAAGCCGCAGATGCCTAGCAGGGTGATTTGTACTGTGGTGGGTGGTTGAACGGTTTTGACTTAAAAAGAATGGCATGCTGAAACAATCTAATGTCAGGGTAAGTGGGAGGTGGTGGAAACTCTATGCACAGAAACCAGTCAGGAGCGTATTTGCAGTGTTCAAAGCGAACAACTATGAGTGTCTGAAAAGGATGTTGGCTGTGGGGAGAAAGCAGGAAATAATGGTTCTAGAAAGCAGGAAATAAATGTGGATTAATATGAAAGGAAATATAAGAATGAAGACTTGAACCTGGGTAACCTGTGTTGTAGTATAGCACAAGGAAAAGTCGGCAAGAAGTAGAACTGAAGGAGAAAATGATGAATTCATTTTTAGTTACTTGTGCAGGGGTGAAGATTTGGGAATGGATTATGGGATGAAGTTGTAGATTTGGTAGTCAACTGCCTGAAGATAATAGTTGCCTAAGAGTGAATAGGGTTGCTAAGGATAGAAAATAATAACACCTTTGTTAGTGGAAATTTGGTGAATAGTATTTTAGTAGATGTGATTCTATATAGAGTTTAATACAAGATACAGAAGTAGGGAAAGAAAAGTGTAAAATACTGGAACATTAGAATCCATGGAAAGAGGCATTTTTAAGGTAAAATATTTCAAATAAGAATCAGGACTAAGAAAAACTGTTGGCTTGTGTAATTATGTAAATTACTCTTGCAGACTCTGATGGTCAAGGAGCAGAATGAGTAAGACCATACCCAGGGAGGTGGTTGGGCAGGAATATGGTTTTTTGTTTCTCTAATAGAGAAGACATGAGCATATTTGCAGGGAGAAGGGAATCAATTCTCTTATTCTCATATTTTCTATTTGGTTTTATGTAAATGAAACAGTACTTGTTGTCCTTAAAAAAAAAAAAAAAAAGTAACAATATGCTTGGAGTCCACAGGATGGAGAGATTAGTTTCTAAGAGTGACTCATTGAGTAATTAAATTGCCATAACATCCCATACTTAAAGCAGAAATATAAAGGCCCCTTTTTCTTCTGTTGATAATTTTTAAAAAGGAACAACTTAAATAACATTAGTGGGACATTTATCTTAAACATGTTAATTCTTTAATTTAAAATTTTTAAATTTTAAATTATTTAAGGACAACATTATTTGCTGTTATGATTAGATCTTAGCCAGTGATAGTAACATAAAACAGTTTTGCTATCATTTTAGTCATCATATTTCCTGGTCCTATGGTAAACGTTTAAAAATAATTCTTAGTGTTTTTCTGAAGTCTTCTGTAATGGAATTGTATGTCTGAATGGCTCGATTAAGTTGACTTCTATATTTCTATATTTAGAAGGAGATTTTATTTGAGGATAATTGCTATTTTTGGTTCTTCCCACCCAGAGCACACAGGTTACACTCCCCGCCATCTGACATTAGGGATGCTTAACTTGTGTTAACTAATAAAAAGTAAGCAGAAGTGATGCATTCAAGAGTTGTTATAGAGGTCTCCTTTCGTAAATCTGTGCTGGCATCATAAAGGAATGGAGATTCATTCTTCCTGGAATACTGCATGACCCAATGAGCATAGTCTCTGTCAGCCAACCTACATTCTTCATGAGGTATGAGTGGAAGTATTTATTTATTTATTAAGTATTTATTGCTTATAAGCAGAGGTCACCAAACTTTTTCTGAAAAGGAAAGGATAACATTTTTGGCTTTGTGGGTGATATGGTCTTTGTCATCAACAACTCAACTCTGCCATTGTAGTGCAAAGACAGTCACAGATAATAAGTGAATAAATGAGCATGACTATGTTCTAATAAAATGTTATCTATAGACGTGGGCAGCAGCCAGATTCAGCCCATGAACCGTAATTTATTGGCATCTCCTTTAAGCCACTGAGTTGTTGAGGTTGTTGTGGCAGCATCACCCAGCCTGTACTGTCTGAAGTAACTATTACTACACTTCACAAAGGGAATGTGAGACCTGAAGAGTCAATGGCATTTTGTACTTCTCTGGGAGAATGTTTGCTAAAATGAGACCGTATAAAATCACTTGGGTTTCAGATCTTTAATCTGAATGAGTCATATTAGGAATTAAAGAAATAAGGACATAAAATCTACTTAGGACAGCTATTTAAGAAAAAAATAGGCCAACACTTAGAAAGTTTCTCCAATTTGAACACAGAAAGGAAAAAAGAAAGCCACTTTGAGCAGTTGTAATGATAGTCAGAGAAATAATACCCAGAAACGAATGATCTGTAAGAAAGGGTCCATGGGAAGAGGTTTTCTGACTTCCTCCATATCACGAATGGAAATTGGGTTTAAAGTTTTTATTTATTCATGAGAGAGAGAGAGACAGAGAGAGAGAGAGCGCATGAGAGGGGAGAAGTTCAGAGGGAGAAGCAGACTCCACATGAAGCTGGGAGCCCGACATGGGACTCGATCCTGGGACTCGATCCTGGGACTCCAGGATCAACTGAAGAGAAGGAGGTTGCTTAACCAACTCAGCTACCCAGAAGCCCAGAAATTGGGCTTAAATGATCATTAGCAAGTTTATAAAGAGACAAAATTAGACTTCTAGGATACTCATAATATTTTTATTTCTCAAGTTCAGTGCTGGTTGCATCGAGATGCTCCGTGTGAAGAGTATTTTGTAAAAAGATGTACTGCTGTACATCTGCAATATGTGACATTTTCTGCATATATGTTCTACTTCAATAAAAAGATTTTACAAGGGTGCCTGGGAGGTTCAGTGGATTAAGTGTCTGCCTTCAGCTCAGGTCCTGATCCCAGGACTCTGGGATAGAACGCATGTGATCCCTGCTCTGTGGGGAGTCTGTTCTTCCCCCTCCCTCTAGCGTTCCCCCTACTTGTGCTCTGTCTCTCCCTCTTTTGCTCTGTCAAATAAATAAATAAAATCTTTTTTCTTTAAGATTTTATTTATTTATTTGACAGACAGAGATCACCAATAGAGAGGCAGGCAGAGAGAGAGAGAGAGAGAGAGAGGAGGAAGCAGGCTCCCTGTGGAGCAGAGAGCTCTATGCAGGGCTCAATCTCAGAACCCTGAGATCATGACCTGAGCTGAAGGCAGAGGCTTTAACCCACTGAGCCTCCAGGTGCTTTTAGATACTATTTGTTCAAGATAAATGTCCCACTAATGTTATTTAAACTTGCTAATGATCATATAATAAATAAAATCTTAGAAAAAAAAATTTACAACTAATTATTAAATAAATTTTAAATACATAATCTTTTTTAAAAAGGGAAAAATGGGTACCTGGGTGGCTCAGTGGGTTAAGTCTCTGCCGTGGCTCAGGTCATGACCTCAGGTCCTGGGAATCAAGCCCCCCATCGGGCTCTCTGCTCAGCGGGGAACCTTCTTCCCCCATTTCTCTCTCTACCTGCCTCTCTGCCTACTTGTGAACTCTGTCTGTCATATAAATAATTAAAATCTTAAAAAAAATAAAAAATAAAGTGATGGAAATCAGTTTTGAAATGCTACATAGTAAGTGCACAATCTGGTTTTCAGGGTGATTTGTAAAGTGTGATTGTTATGCCATCAGTCAACTTCAGCTTTCTGTAACAGTAATGGCTTAGGCAAGGCTGTCTTTGTAAGTTGGTTCCTGATTCCCTTATTTTCTAAAGAAGTGCTTCTCTTGGTAAACTTCACAAGTATCCGATGCCTCTTTGGTGAGAAAGCATACCAGAGTTCTCCTTCCATTAACGGTGAGGGCCATTTCAGACAAATTTATTACATCCTTCACATTTTCTGTTGCAAAGGCGGAGAGTATCTTTCTGTCCTTCAGCCTTTATGTCTTATCTCCTGTCATTCCTGTGGCTGATTTCCTGCTTTGTGTAAACAGAAACCTGAGCCAGGGATTCCAGACGGGAGCTGAGAGGATCTTCCTCACCAGAATCAAACCCGTGGCAAATAAATCCAGGGAAGGGGAGTAGAGACAGCCTGGAAGGAAAACTATCCGCCCAATTCCCTGACCCACAAACCCAGATGAAACACTTCAGAATGAAAAATTCTTATAGAGCAGCAACATAGTAAGAAGTTGTGCTTGAACACAAAAACAGATATGTTAATAATTTTAGAACCCGGCTTTTAGATACTATTTGCTTACTGTATGTGAGAGTAAAAATTGATTATGGGTATATTTAATTCATTACTCCATAACTCTTGGGTTCTCTTGTTTCTCTTTTTTTTTTCTTTCATTTTTTTTTCTTTTCTCTTTTTCTTTACTTTTCTTTTTTTTAATTTATTAATTAATTAATTTATTTATCTGTCTTTTAAAGCTGGTTTTATTAGCTATATTGGACAATTATCTTAGTCAGGTGCCATGACTGAGGTTGCCTTTCTACAGGAATAATTTATGTTATCTGCTTTTATTTTTATTTTTATTTTTTTGCATTTTTAAATTTTTTATTTTTTATAAACATATATTTTTATCCCCAGGGGTACAGGTCTGTGAATCACCAGGTTTACACACTTCACAGCACTCACCAAAGCACATACCCTCCCCAATGTCCATAATCCCACCCCCTTCTCCCAAACTCCCTCCTCCCAGCAACCCTCAGTTTGTTTTGTGAGATTAAGAGTCACTTATGGTTTGTCTCCCTCCCAATCCCATTTTGTTTCATTGATTCTTCTCCTACCCACTTAAGCCCCCATGTTGCATCACCACTTTCTCATATCAGGGAGATCATATGATATGATAGTTGTTGTTATCTGCTTTTAATTGAAGCTTTGGCTTAATACTTAATAGTTTAGTGAATATGATTACTATATTTGAAATAAAAGGTGTTTTAATTTTATTTCCAAATTAAACTTTATGCCATCATAAGTACTGTTAATAATAAACAGTATTGATTTAACTATGCACCTAGTAGAGTGGCTTATATAATATTGTTCAGGATTTGCCTCTTCTATGCTCAAGTATTTTGTAACCATTTTTTTCATTAATATGAATGCAGCTGCAACAATAATGATACAAGGTCTGACATTTTACAAAGTGCATTCTGAGGTTTCCAGGTACAAGTAGAGCATTTTAGAACCAAGTTTAATTTCCTTCTCTGCTCTTGTTTGCTTTGTGATTTGCAACATTTAATTTCCATGAACCTTAGATCCTCTTCTGTATAATGGATACAAATCCCTACCTCACCTAGCATTATCTGAATTAAATGGGTAAGTAGGAAGTTCATCAGTGGTCCTATCTGTTGTTTTTTAAAGATACTGTCTCATTTGAATGAGATAATTTTGAAAGGTGATTGTTTCAGCCAAGTGCTTTAATTAACAGTTATCAAATCTTAGTAGATTACAACCACAAGTATAAGCCAAGTTATCAGCAGCTGTGTGCTGATTGATGTGATTTCATGATTCTTCTTTCCCTGGGACCCAGGCTCAAGGGTTGGCTCCTATTTGGGACAGTCATTCTCATGAAGTGAGAAAAGCAAGAGACAAAGCCAGACTTTTGCTTCAGCATTGCTTTATGTCACCCCTGCTCACATGTTATTGGCCAGAATGGGTCACATAATAGAGCCTAATAGTTGTGCAGAAATGTGCACTCTGACTATAAGGGTCCTTGAAAGCATACTTCAATATATCTGTAGGGCTGAAAAGGGGAAACCATGATTAGGAATTATGTAACATGCCTCAGGGCTACTACCAATTGGGGGATACTCTGTGCAGTAATGGCCTTCTTCAGAAAGTCCTCAAATCGATGATAGTAATTGATAACCTAATCTTCCAACATAACCCGAAATAAGGTAAAAAAACATTAATACTATTTTTTAAACCAAACTATTGACAATTTATATCCATGCAAAGCTTTATAAAGTCTATTATTTTTTTGCATGTGAATATGTTACATTTTAGAGGAGTATGCATATTGAATTTATGCATGTGTAATTTATAGGTGAACTAGTTAAATTATGAACTTATTGGTAAATTTGTTAAGACCAAATGAAAAACATATCTATCTGTAAGCTGGGAAAAAAGCTCCTCCCCACATACAAAGAATAGCTTGTTTTAGAGTTTAAAAATATAATAAGGTTAACTTTTAAATTGAGTTGAAAAAAGAGTAAGTTATAGATAAATTGAGTTACTAGAGTGGTTTCACTTTCTAAAACTGAATTAAGGGCTTTGAAATTAATTTATTTTTGAACAAAATGTGCTCAATATAAGTTTTATTAATTTGTCTTTGGACTGCCTTTTTTGAATGAAAAACAAACTTATTTTAAAACTTTATTTTTCACAGTTATTGCCTTGCATCAAACTTTTCTCTGCAATAAACATGAATTATGCACCACTTGCAGGTGGAAGTCCCATCTGTACATTGATTCACACTACATGCTCTGTTATTGCAGGATGAACTAACTGCTCCAAACCAATTACTAACCTGGGACATTTAATTCATTTCATCTTTAATTATATACATTTTATTAATGGTGGAAATAATCTTAAATTATATAGTATCAATATCCCATTTTAATGGGAAACATTACAGACAAGAAGAGATACTTCCTTATAAACTATTGTTTCAACTTAAAAAAAAAATCAGAAGTGTAAAGTGACAAATAATTTGATTTGAAGATTGAATCATTAAGAATTATGAAGAGAGGCTGATACCTTGAGGGTACAGTGATTAAGAGCAAGGGCCCTGAGTCAGGCAGATCTTACTCCACAACTTTCCCAATTTGTGTTTGGGGAAGTTGCATAGTCTTTATTACACTTTATTTTTCTTCATCTGAAAAATGGGATAGTGACAGGGTTGCTCTAAACATTAAATTATAACTAATGTGCCTAGCAGATAGTGTTCCTCATTAAAGCATAGCTTTCATATTATACACCATTCCAGAGATTACATGATATTCAAATATAGAGATTACTGACAAAGAATCACTAATATACACATATAAGATGCCTAATTATATTTCAAATACATAAATGAAAGGTATTATTGAATGCCTACTTTATCCTGAGCACTCTGCTAGCCACTGGACATACAGAGATGTGCCAAAACAGCAATGGTTCCTAGCTTAATGGGAGAAGCAGTAGGAGTTAGAGTGCTCTGTAATAAACTTACAACATAGACCATTGCAGTATAATGATTTTACATTTTGGGGTACTCCTCATAGGACTATAGTGTACAAAACCCACAGATATTTCTGGTGAACCATGAATTATCACTTTAAGACTGACATGTGGAAATGAGTCACTGAGCTAGTGAATGAGTCTAGATCTGTGTCAACCACATGCTCCAGTATTGTTTTATTTTGCAATTTTAGCTAAGTGGTGGGTGATTGCTACTATACTAGTAGTTAATGCAGTGTAGTGTTAGCATAGCGATATAACACAATGGTATATGCATCTATTCTGTGTAACAATTTCCCCCTTAACTGTAGCAGCTTAAAGCAACAATAACCATTTATTATTATTATTGTTGTTGTTATTGTTTTTGTTGTTGTTGTTGTTGTTATTATTATTTCACCCAGTGTCTGTGAGTCGGGAATAATTGGAGCTACTTAACTGCCTCATCATCTCTCATGGGGTTTTAGTGAAAGTGTCAACTAGAGATGAAGGCTCAACTAGAATTGGGGGATTCACTTCCTAGGTGCATTCAAGTGGCTAGCAAGTTAGCCCGGCCTGTAGGAGAGAGGCCTCAATTTCTTGCAAAGTGGCCCACTACCTAGGGAAGTTTAGTGTCTTCACATGGTGGCAGCTATCTTCCCCCAGAGTAAGTGATCCCAAGGGGCTTAAAGGCAGAAGCCACATAGATCGTTATGAATTCATCTTAGAAGTCACATTCCATCATTTATGCAGTGACTCATGGTTACAAATGTTACTTATATGCAGCAGAGAAAGTGACTAAGTAGGCGAGTTAATAAAAGGAGGTGAGAATAATTGGGGCCCATCTAAGAGCCTAGCTAAAGGAGTTAAAATAAAAACAAGAGTTATATATTTGTAGTGCACTGAGATAAACTGGAAGAATTTGAAGGTATACAAGTGAGGTTTGGTGAAAATATTTATTTTTTATATATTATATAATTTTGGTTAGGTTTATAAAAGTAAGATGACAGATATGAAATACTGAATTGGGTAAAATGTTTAAATAAAATCTATTTAAGTTATTAATAAGAATCTTGAACTTTCTTTGAGGGCAAAATTATTTAAGAGCTAATTTTATGCTTGAAATGGTTACATGGATTCTGTGATCAAGCCTATTTTATGATGCTCTCTTCAAATTCTTGATTGACATATTTAATAAGAAACTTCATTTACACAAGTGGATACTAAAAGAATTAAAATCATTTTATACCCATTTGGAATTTATATAAAATTATGTTTTCAGATTGTAACAGGTCTTTCTTTTCAATTTATTGTGATAATGTGAATGGATTTCAAATCTAATCAAATTTTTTCTATGTCAAGTGTTTCAAAGTAATGATGAAACCCTAATTTATGAAATACACTGTGTTATTAGATTAGGAGTCCTACAACAAGCTTCGATGCCTGTTAAAAAATGGGAAAAAAAAGACAAATTCCTCTAAAAAACACATCAGAAGACAAACAAATTAATATTCAAGAGGACGTAGATTTCAGGCTGTTGCCTGGAGTTGTGTATATCAGGAGTCCTGCTTGTCATCCCCAAGCACAGTACCCTCTACAGATTGTCCTTTGTCTATGCAGCAAGCTTTCTAAAAAGCTTGATAGTATCCTATGTCCACATGGAAGGGTCCACATTTGGTATTCAGCCAGCTGTTGAGGTAGATGCCCAGGTAGTAGGTCAAGTCCTTGACCAAGCATATCACAGAGGGGCAGTCGATGATGGATATTGTTCACCATTTTCACTGCCACTTAGGACCATCATGGGCTGAATGATTTTACCCAGTATACGTCCTCTCAGGGCTACGTTCTATAGACGTCTAGACTGTACTCATAAGTGGAGGTGACCTTCCCAGTGGCTCTATCCAGTTAGATGTTGGTTGGCTCTAATTCCACCCCCCACCAAGTACATGGGACCCCTGTGCCTTGCCAAAACTATAACTCACTCGTACATGGGAGTAACATATTTTAAGAGTCTGATAAGTGAATTTGATCCTATAATCTAATCCTGGCATCTCTCAAGTTGAGAAAGCATCTCAAAGTTTTCAGTAATACTGTATTTTGTGAATGAACTTAAATTTAATAATAATGTACACTGATTTGGGTATTTGCGGATATACATAACTAATAATAATGTACACTGATTTGGGTATTTGCGGATATGTTAAGATGTGCTTCTTGAAAATACTTTATGCATTGTTTATCTACCTTGGCTGAGCATGAAACTCATCTGGGAAGGTTTGTTTGTATGATTTAAAAATAATGATGATTAGGCATTGTTGGTTATTACCCTTGCAATAGCAACTATCAGTAATTGAATTTGAATTTAAAAATCCAGGATTACTTCAGCACCAAAATTCAGGAGCACCAAAAATGGCATCAGAATATTCAGTGGCGCTCTGGATTTCTCTCTGATGGCTCTATGTATAGGCAGCAGAAGGCTTACTTCCTATCTTCACTCAATGCTTAGCATATAGAGGTTGCCACTTTCCTAATAGCTCTAACAAAGGGTTCAGTATTGAGTCTCATTTTCCTGTTGCTAAGCTAGGCTATATGGTCAGAGGAGAGGATTGCTTTGGCAGAACTGTGTCACATGCCTACTCATGTAATGAAGGGTGTAGAGCCAACTTCATTCAAACCACATTGTAAGATAGAGAAGAGGCCAGATTCCATAAAGGAAAAATGAGATGCTATAATCAGAAGGGGAAAATAGATATTTGGTCACCCTTTTGCTGTCCCTACTCCCAAATACATTATATCTGCTAACCTGAATTTCAAAAGAGTTGGGCTTTGAATTTTTATTTTGGAAAAGTTCCCCAAGAATTTAGGAAGCACTGTTTTGCATTATATTACAGCCTTTTTCATTTTGAGATAGATAGGATAACAGAAAACTAATTGGGTCATTAATCCTTACTGAAACTCAGTAGATATCCTGAGCTTAAAGTCATACCAATTAGATCACCAGGAAGTGTGTGAAGAACATCTCTATTTGCTAAGAACTGTAGTCAGAGAAATCCGTAGTGTCACTCAGTGTGAATGGCCATGGATAAATTCCTGTTAATCAATTCTTGATGAGTTAATGTATTTCCTCCCATCAGATCAGAAAGATTGCTTCTCCAATCATCATTATTTTTTTACTCTGGAGGCAAGGGAGCTCAAAGGAAAAGGTGTTGTTTTGCCATAGTAATAATAGTAGTCTTTGTGGTCATTATATCTTTTCTACTTTCCTCATGACTATTATTCAGTGCTTGATTTTACAATAATATGAGCCAAAGATATATGTGTGTGTGTGTGTGTGTGTGTGTGTATGTGTGTGTGTATATATGTGTGTGTGTGTGTGTGTGTGTGTGTGTGTGTATATCGTATGTGTGAATATATAGACATGTATGGGTGCTTGTATATATAGATCTGAAAGAACATAAGACGTACGGATTCCAGTTTACAAACCTGAACTATTTTTAATGAATTAAGTTAAGCAAGCACTGTCGAGCATCTACTGTGTGTTAGAGTAGAATAATACAACGAAAGAAAAGAGGGGACTTTCCTTCAAAGCCTTGAAGTAATACTGATAAGACATGTGAGTAACTTCAGACAGTACAGAATATCTCTAGTATTAGAAGATCTGTTTGTTAAGAGTAACAAATTTTTGACAGACAACTTGATAGAGCTAATTTGACTATTATTTCTGGATAGGTTGAATATACTGGTCGGAGGTAATTTTACTTGTGTCTCCAGCTTACAGTAAATTTCTTGAATAATTAGTGACAGTACAGCTGATGAAAATAAAGCTCATAACTGGGCAGGTGACCCCTCAGGTTTCTGTTCTGCCATTTAACAGCTGCTATGTGTCCCTCATTCACCTACTTTGGCATTTTATGTTTCCGTTTCCCCATCAATCAAATGGAAATGAAGGTTGCATCTAACCACATGGTGGTTGCAAAGATAAAATGGCACAGTTTATACAAAGCAATAGAAATACCAATACAAATATTAGCTCTTGATATTACTGGTCTTGGAGATCTTCTCTGCAATCTTAACTTTTTTTGTAGCAGATTTTTATCCCTCAAAATAGAGATAATATCTGCCATATTGCCAACTAACAAAGATTCAGATAGATCAGTGAACAAGTATGTCTCAATACTTGGAACAGTTCAACGTCTCTAAGCACAAATTATCTCATGCTCTCACTACTCTCCCAGTCACACCTGTGCCTAGAAGTAACCTTATGGCATAAAATGAAAAGTTCTGGATTATCTGAGTTTCCTCTGCCCTGAAAAATTTGGCTTGAACTTCCCACTTACCAGAAATTTTGATATAATTATGAAATAATTTTAAGTTATCTGATTCCCCACAAAAAGTTCAGGTTCATTCATGGGTTATTCCTTTCTTGATACTGAAAACAGTTTTTATATACAGTGGTTAGCAGTGGCTTCAAATTAAATCCAAACTGAAACTGCACAAAGTTTTGACAGACTTTAATATTGGGATATAGGCCTGATACCCATTAACTGACTGTTGATGTCAAGCAGATTTGGTCCTTTGCTCAACTGCCCCTGCAGAATGAGAAATACAAGAACTGTCTAGAATACTCCTTTCTTCCTCTTCTACATTGAATTGAAGGTAACTTATAATCTTTTCCAAGTGAAAAGTCCAGCTTGTCACAAGGAAATGAAATATGGTACAGACTTGCTAGCAAGATGATACAGTGTCCATTTGGAGATGTCTATAAATAACAATTAGAATGCTATTTTTAAGAAGTAAGTATATAGCCCTCATCTATAGCTATTTATTGACCTTTTTATTGGGGTCACTTAAAATGCATGGATTCTCTCCTTGTGACAAGGTGCCTCTTTGATCAGAAAGAATTATAAAGCTGAATTGACTCTAAAGCATCTGTGAAACAGCTGGAGCATCAGTGGAAGTTGTCTTTCCAGTTGTCTGTTGTCTTTATCAAGGATGGTTATTGTTGAGGATCCAAGCTCATCCTTTGTTTAGGGCCTGGGCCTTTAAGAAATTTTAAATTTTTAAATTTTAAATTTTAAGTGAAGCATTTAGTTGTTTTTACCTCATTTTAGGGCTGGAGGTATACTTCAGAGCTTGAGTAGGCTTACCTGAAAATCTCCTCTATGGGTCTAGTCTTCCCTTCCTCCTCTTGTTGTTCCTCTTTCCCTCTCCACCTCCTTTTTCTTTCCTTCCTTTTTGCTTGCAGTGAGTTTAGAACCAGTGAATAATATTCAAATTATGTTTCTGCTGAATATTAATACCATGAATTTAAATAAAACACCTCACTTTTCTGAACGTTAGCTTTTCTTATGTGAAAAATGCAGGTGAAAATAATGACTATCTCAAAAAATTTGTGTGAGAATTGGATGAAATAATGAATGTGAAAGGGTCTTCTCCAAAATTGTAAGTCTTACTAGGATCTAGTGACTTCTTTAAAGAAATAATTTTAATGTTTCTTAATTCTTGTGTCATGAGGACCTTTGTTTATCCCAAGGCAAATAGATACTGTTTTATTCAGTTAAACCAGTTTCCTATTATTCTGTGCTCAGAAATAAAACATCTGGTGTCTAAACTCTTCTTTATCCTTACCTATGTTTTATTAAGGTTTATTATGTCAGATGATAATAGGATCTGTATCACCATATATATTCATCATTTTGATGACATGTATTGTGTATTTACTGTGTGTTAAACATTAAACTACATAGTACAATTAATTCATCCACAACTATGACACAAGAACTATAAACAAACTCACTTTAGAAACGAGGAAATTGGAGTTTGTGGAATTATCTGAGTCATAGAAGTGGTAAGTGACAGAGTGTGTTCCATGTCCAGTTCTGTTTGCCTGATCCTGTGCACACTGCCTGCTTTTAGTGGTTAGAAATGACATCATCTTTTTGACACTGTGTGTTGGGTAGTCATAAAAGAAAGAGTTCTTAGCCAGCAATCCCTGGCCATCTAGGAGATCCTTTGAATAGGCTTTGGGGGTCTGAGAAATCTCTGGAATTAAATGCAACCTGTAGCTGGTGAACAGTTTACAGATTCTCAAGTTGGATTCCAGAATGCCAGGACCCAAGAAGATACTCTAAATTACAACTAGCAACTTTTATTTTTATCAAAGGGACCATTTCTTTAGACTCAGCATTAAAAAGAATTTATTTTCCAGATACACCTACAATCCTAGCTTGAGGCAAAGAGCAGCAACCAACCCTCAAGTCTCAGATGTCTTTGTAGGGAATTTGTTGGACAAGCCTATGGGTATTTGAGACCATGGAACTTCCAGAAAATGCAAAAGCATTTTCCTTGTGATTGAACATTCTGGAAAATGACTGTAGAAGCAGAATCAGGGGAAGAAGGGTCTTCCAGATCCTTCAGATTATATTCTTGATACTTAGTTTAAGAAAAATGCTGCAGTGGATAACATCAAGAGTGCTTAGAATATCAAGTCAGATTTCTTAGCTTGACATCCTGTTTCCCTTTGGGTTAACTCCACAGTTTATGAAGGTTTAGCCTTCAAAGACTTGGTTCTGTTCTGTGGCAAAAATGCTAGGGAAGAATAGGTAATCACCATAATTAATTTGTAGGATTATTATGTGAATTAAATGAGATAATCCATACACCTGGCTAGAATGGTACCTGGCACATATATCAATATTTTCAATGATAAAAATAATTAATATTATTATTAATTGAAAGCTTATATATAAAATAGCTATTAATAAATAGAAGAAAATAACCTTTATTACCATTAGTTTATTGATAAGTCTCTGATGTTCTTAGTGCCGAGTTTTCTCTTTAGAAGCATTTGTAAATTGTTTCATTAATTTTAAATCGAGTTTTTATTAATTATTAAATAATTATTAAATAATAAATAAAAATAATAAATAAAATTATTAAATAAATAAATAAATAAATATTAATTTATTGGCTCGTTAATTTTAAAATTAGTGTTTATATTTCTTTGGTGACATGTGACCACCATGAGGTGCTTTTGGGCCATTTTTAGTCATTGCATGCTGCCTCCCCCTTACAGTTAATGTAGAGAACAAAGCCAGAGTAATTATCTCCTATTTTTCACTTACATAGCTATCACTCAGTGCCAGTTGTTTTAGCTTTATCTAAAATGGAATCCATTTAATACCACCAAGAACTTATTCCTACAATTGACTAACAAGTGAAAGCAAATGTAGAAACCAAAAAAAAAAAAAAAAAGAGGCAGAGTTACCTCTACTGAGAACCACGTGTGTGGTAATAGGAGTCTCTTTTCTTCATTCCTAAAGGATTAAAAAGAGATTTTAAAATGTTAAGTGAATTTGTAATAGAAACAGTGGGAAAGGTATCATTTTATATGGGAGCTTCTACAAAAGCCTTAGGAAATAACATTATCAGCCATTTGGTTCTACTTGGTTCATTTTTATTCTGTCCTTTGTCTTGCAAATGAAGATTCCTAGAAGAGAGCTTTCCTCCAAGATAAGGCTTTTGAATTAACCTTCGGAGGAGGTTAAACTGTTGAATTAGATTAACCCTGCTTCTGAGTTGTTACTTGGGCTGCAAGTTCTTTCCTTGCCACTAGAGTACCTGGATACACTTGGTTTCCAACCTGGCGTTGCAGAGAAGCCTAGTTTTCCCACAAGTCACATTCACTCAGTGAGTGCACAGGAGAACACTGTACATAAATGAAGCCAGTCAAACAAAGACAATAGAAAATAGGGTGGGCTATGGTCAGCATAAGGTAAGCGCTGCTTACGTGTAGAAGAGGTGCCAGCTCTCGGTGCTCAGTGACAATTCCTTGTTGCCTGATACTTCGATATTTTAAGATGATTTGAAAACCTGGGGTTTTATGTGAAATCTCCTAATTTAAACAAAATGTTCATTATATATCAAACACAAATAAAGGCAGAAGATAGTTTTTAATGGAACTCCAAATACTGGGGCACCTGCGTGGCTCAGTCCTTAAGCATCTGCCTTCAGCTCAGGTCATGATCCCAGAATCCTGGGATCTAGCCCCACATCAGGCTCCTGCTCAGCAGGAGGCCTGCTTCTCCCTCTCCCACTCCCCCTGCTTGTGTTCCCTCTCTAGCTGTATCTCTCTCTCTGCAAATAAATAAATAAATAAAATCTTAAAAAATATATAGTTAGTGTTTTAAGTTCTGATATTTTCATAGTTTTCCTGAATGTTTTAAGTGCTTACCTATTTTTATTTCTTTGTCTCATCTAAGAGTTTGTTTTCACTGACAGCTAAATAAAAGTAATTGTAATTGGTTGCTATGTCTTTTAAGTATTTTATTTGTTCATCTATTAATATGTCCTTCCTTTTCTTATTTATTTATTTTTATTGTAAAGAACTTGTAGAAAAAACTTACTTGTTTTTCCTGTGTAGGTTTTCACAATTTGGATTTTGTTCTTTGTGGTATTAACATGTGTGTTCCTTCCTTGAATTTTCAGTATATTTATTAGTATATATAAAGGTTTAAACAGATTATGGTAGTTAGTTTCAAGAATATATGGAACCATTATGCTTTTGTGTTCTTCCGTTTAGATGCATATGAGTTCTAGATGCTTGTCTTTTAGTAATGTTATATCTCTAAGTAAACAATGCCTACATCTATTAATTTACTAAGGTATTTAAGTAAACAAACAAAAACTCTAGGTATCATCATCAGTTTATGACTGCTCTAGAATTTCTTGCTTACCTTGAACTTGGAGAGTAGATACAGTTTGGCTCAGTGTGATTAAATCAGCAAAATTAGCATATCTTTAAAACACTTAACATTAGTCAGGGTTTTACATTATTTACTATGTTCTACCTCAAGTCATTTATCAGATATTTAATGAATACTAACCTGGCTTCTTGCCTTAATTGTAAGCTTCTTAAGGAAAGAATCTGTACTGTGTTTAACCATTGTTTCCCCAATATCCAGAAGTGATACCTGACACATCATAGGTTCTTGATAAATATTTGATAGGTAGGTGGATTGTTATGAAAGTGAATGAGTGATTCAATGAATAAATGGAGTACTATATGCTGTTCCAGGCACGTGCTTTTAAGGTCTATTAAAGAACACAGTTAAGTAAATAATGTATCCATTATCTCTTGCTGCACAACAAATTAACACAGAAAGTTTTAGCACCCTAAAACAAGAAAAAATTATCTCATAGTTTCTATGGGTAAGGGATTCAGGAGAAGCTTAACTAGATTCCAGTTTAGGGCATATCAGAATGTTGCAGTTAAACTGTTGTTCAGGGCTGTATTCATCTGAATGTTGGATGGGAGCCAGAGGATAGCTTTCCAACATGGCTCCCTCATGTGGTGGTTGGCAGTTACCATCATTTCCCTGCTGTCTGTTGGGAGGGGCCCTCTGATCCTTGACATGCAGACCTTTCCATACAGATGATTGAGTGTCCTCCCAATATGTAGCTGACTTCTCCCAGAGTGAATGATTAAGCGAGAGCAAGACGGAGGCCACTGTGCCTTTTTATGACCTAATCTCAGAAGTCACACACTTTCACTTTTGCCTTATTCTGTTCACTCTGCCTTGGGAATGAGTCACTAATTCCAGTCCACACTCAACAATTAGGCTACATCTTTTAAAGATAGTGACAAAGGATGTTTGGACATTTTTTTAAACCATGATGATCATAATGCATAGGAAAAGCTATAGTAGAGAGATGTCCAAAGTGGATCTAGAAGCTTTGGGAGGCTACAGCAGAAGAATAAGCAATGAAATAAGAGTTTGGAAATCTGAGTCGAAATCCTGGTTAACTCTGTTACAAACGAAACTGGTAGCTTTGGCAAATTATTATTATTATTATTATTTTCCTTTGAGTCACACTTTTTGTAACTGAAAAAATTTGGAATTGAACTTGGCTATAACTACAGTGAAATGAAGTAACATTTATCAGGTATGTATTGAGGTAGGAAACACTTTAGGTTTTGAATCCAATGGCCAAGAAAGAATTCTTGAGATGTCTTTGCTGCAAAAAAGGTGTTTTTATTAAAGAATGGGGACAGGATCCTTGGGCAGAAAGAGCTCCACTGGGGTCAGGAGGAGTGGCCCATTATATACTTTCAAGGGGGTTAGGGATAGTATAAATCTCTGAGGAATTTTAGAAGCATGGTTTCTAGGACCTTGCGGGGGGGTGGCGGGGAGGCTAGCTATTGTTGGGGAAAGGCCAATTATCACTGTCTAATGAAAACTTAGTCATGAGACTTTCAGATGTATATTGGACCATATGCTTACAGAATGATTGCCAACATGTATCTTGGGGGATTAAAGGTAAGGGAAATTTCTAAAGGAATTTTTATATGTTAAAGTAGATTTATAGGATCCTGGGCATCGGGCTAAGTTTGCTTCTTGCCCTTAACAAAGTATTAATATCAAGGCAGTTGAGTCTTAAGAGGAATGTTACTCTGCGTGTTTCAAGGACTTGTCAATGGGTTGTAAGTAGTAAGGAAATCTAATAATTTTTTTTTCTACCTTTATTTCCCACATCACATACTAGAGCACTGAAATTCTAAGTGCTATAGATGAAGTACCTCTTTCAGTTATCATGGTAACCACTAATGTTCTGTTTAAAAGATGAGGAAATCCAGCTAGGGAGATTGAGTAACTAGGCCTAGATCACCCACTGGTAGAGACAGAATTCAAACTCCAGCAGTTTTGATTTCAGTTTATACCCTAGACTTTAAACACTGCCTCTTTTTTTTTTTTTTTTTTTTTTTTTTTTGGCCTTGTAGCATCAGCATCATTTTTAAGAGCTTGTTGGAAAAGCAGAGTCTCAAGCCATATATTCCAGACCTATTGAAGTAGTGTCTGCATTTCTAACAAGAGCTCCCAATGATTCAGATGCACATTAAAATTTGAGAAGCATTTTTTTAAAGGACTATGCTATTGATATCTCTAAGGAAACTTACAGCCATAAAAATAACTCAAATTCTGTACATATAATAACCATGTAGAAGATATGTACTTAAAAGAAAATGAAACTTTTGAATTGTTACTATAGTGAGACTGTTGGTGTTAACACATTTCCCCTTTCCTGACAATTTTCAACAAAATTAAGAGGAACCATTTGTGGGTGCCTGAGGGGCACAGTTGGTTGTGTCCTATTCTTGATTTTGGCTCAAGTCTGATCTCTGAGTTGTGGGATCGAGCCCCACTTTGGACTCTGTGTTCAGTGCAGTATCTACTTGGGTTTCTTTCTCCTTCTTCCTCTGCCACTTCCCACTGCATGGGTGCACATACTCTCTCTCAAATAAATAAGTAATCTTTTTTTTTTTTTAAAGAAGAACCATTCAGGGTTTACAGAGAGGGACCAATTTGATATGTACTTTTAATAATTATAATAATTAATAATACAGGGACTTGGGACAGTTTTCTCCATACCCAAGAGAATGAAATTTAAGTCCACTGAGTATCAGCTCCAGCAAGTGGCAAGTCTATTCTGCTAATTGATATTGAATGAAATCATATAGGAATTGAGGAAAATTTCATTACCTTAGGTGCTCAAAAGCAACTATGTGGAAGGAAATACTACTCCCACAGTCTGTCAGTAATAGTCATATTTCCCCTAATCTGAACTAGATAAGATGTGCTGTCTAGACAGACTTTTCTAGTGATTCTCCATCTGCTACACGTTAGGATCACATGGGAACTTCCTAAAACAATACTGATGCCTGGGCCTCTTCCCCAAAAATCCTGACATAATTGGTTTTTCATGAGGCTCCATTACCAGAAGTTTTTTAAAAACCATCCACATAGGCCCAATTTAAAATCTGAGTTGAGAACCATTGACCTAGAGAATTTCTGTGAGTTCCAATCTGTCTTTGTACATCTTGATTGTTCAGTTAGTGCTAGTTGAGTGAGCATAAGTGGAGATATAATGAAAAGTTACACAATAACATCTTATCTGTTGTCCTACTAGAGTTACCAGTTGGGTCTTTAGGCTGCAAACAGCTTAATCACATACAAGCTTAATAGATATGAGGGCGAATTTTCTGGAAGGATTTGAGGTAATCCGCCAAGGTGATGATGGTGTTGTCCAACACAGATGTGAACCACATCTCTGATTTTACATTTCTAGTAGTGCTTTTTATAAATAAGTAAATGAATAAATAAATACAGGCAAGATTTTAACTTCAAAAATATATTTTATTTAACAGATTAAAAAAAAAAACCTTCACTTTTTCTTTTTCTTTATTTCTATGTCCCTCTCAATACATTGGGTATCAGATGTTTGTGGATTTTTCCCATGTCAAGCACTTTTCTAACACATTAAGTACCTTGTTTAAACTGTAGACCCAGCAGGTTAGGGGCTTAGTCCCAGTAGACTTCTTGCCCCAGGTACACACCCTGAGATGCCACTCAGAATCCACATTGCTATCTGTGCTTCTGACCTCTAGTTATAAATCAGAGGCTACCAAAACCCCTCCCCAGGTTTGACAATTTGTTAGAATAGCTCAAGCAAACTCAGGGTGAAAAAAAAAACAACTTACTTACTAGATTATCAGTTGATTAAAAAATGATGTAACTCAGAAACGTCTAGATGGAAAGGATGTCTAGGGCAAGATATGGGGAAAGGATGTGGCGCTTCCATGCCCTCTCCATTCAGGCTACCTTTGCAACCACCATGTGTTCGCTAACCTGGAAACTCTCTAAACCCTGAGCTGAGGGATTTTTATGGAGGCTTCATTACGTAGGCATTATTGATAAAAATCATGAGCCATTGGTGATTCAACCCAATCTGCAGCCCATCTCCCTTCCCAGGAGACTGAGGAAAAGGGGAGGGGGTTTAAATTTCCAACCCTCTAATTAGGTGGTTGTTTCCCCCTAGCAACCAGCCCCCTTTGGAAGCTCTCTAGAGTCACCCCACTAACTTAAACTCAGTTGTGGGTTAAAAGAGGCTTGTTATGAATAACAAAAGACACACATCACCTTTATCATTCTTATCACTTAGAAAATACCAAGGTTTTTAGGAGCTTTATGTCAGGAATGGGGATAAAGGCCAAATATATGTTTGTTATGATATAAATCACAATATTACAACTGAATATATTCAAATTTTACTTTTCACATGTAATCAAAACAATTAATTAGTTAAGAAGATGTTTGGATTTTTTAATACAAAGGCTATGAAATCAAGTGTGTATTTTCTATTCTTAGTACAACTAAATTCAGACTAGCAAACATTTCCCATCAGTTTATTTGGAAAATAATACCAGAGAGTTGGAATGAGGGAAAGAGTAGAATTACAGAGAAGGGGGCAGAGATGTGTTACCATGAGGGCCACCCCTACAGGGGTCTGGCTTTTGACACTTCTCAGGAGTCTTATTAAATATATCTGAGAACTGTTCAGCTGGGTTGATGAATAAAGATTGATCCATCACCTTTTGGACAAGGGTGGCCCCATAGCTCTAAGAGCCCCACATTTCTGTGTTGTCAATGCCTATGGGCCAAGCAGGTTCTGATGTAGGAATGTTGGGGTCCTGAGGGGTGGCCCATTATATAATTTCACTTTGGGAGGGGGTTAGGGATAGCACAAGCCTCCAAGGTATTTTGGAAGCAAGTCTTTCAGGACTTTGACAGGGCCAGCTATTGTTAGAAAAAGGTCATTTATTACTGTTCAGTAACAACTCAGTGCTGAGACTCTTCCGATATAATCAATGGGTCATATGCTTGGGGGATGGTTGCCAATATGTATCTTGGTGAAGGGGAGAGGTAAATGAAGTTTCCAAAGGAATTTTCATATGTTAAAATAGACTTACAGCATCCTGGGGGTCAGGCTAAGATTGTCTTTTGCCCTTAGTGAAATATTAATTAACATGGACTCAGCAGAATTCCTTGAGGAATGTCACTTTGCCAGTTTCAAGGACTTGTCAATGAGCTGTAGGTAGTAAGGAAATTAAATTTTTCTTTTACCTTTGTTCCCCACATCAGGTTCCATCAGGTTCCTGAAATAGGTAGAGCCCAGGATAGTCCTTGCAGCAGGGGTTGGAGTGAGGGTGGGGCTGAGAAGCTCTGAGTGGCACAAGACATTGGATAATACCAATTCCACAGGAAGTTGATAGTGATGCTTAAAAATAAATTTTGTGAATTTAAAATTGTTTAAAAGTGTTGTATGACTTGCCACAACTCCTAATATATTACATTCCCATGTATTGTGATATTTTTAAGAGCATTCTAGAGCATATAGCATTGAGAATGTTTATTTGTCCAAGTGTAACTGAACCAAAGTGAGTTTGCTCTTTGGTGAGTCAGAAACTGCACCAGATTAAGTTGTCCCACAAAGAAACTTTTAACTATAGCAAATAAGGAGCTCACGGGGATGGCTTCCAAAGCCACCTGAGAGAAGGTGAATGGATTTCTTTTGTTTAGGGTTAGGATGAATATTTAGATCAGGAAGCCTTGTCAGTATATGTAGAGGCAGGCATAAGGTCACATGTGTGCCTTAGCGAAACAGGCCAATATATACACAGTATGTTATGTAAATAACCTGAGGCTTATTCTTGGGTAAAGATTTTAGTATTATAATGAGGTAAAGGTAATTGTAGGTCATTCCAGAGGCCAGTCCATAGTCCATCTGCAGAGATGTGAGTCAGGTTTAGCTCACAGAGTTTGGGTGGTTTGAGCCAACAGATGACCTTGTGAGGACAGTCACCATCACATCACCTGAGGTGTGGTTTCAGGTTTCATTTACTTAAGAGGAAATCCAGGAAGGAGAGCTTAGGGGAAAATGTAAGGCAAAGGTTAATGAGTATAGGCAGGTAGGCAGTAAAGGCCAGGTCTTGGAGTCTCACTGAAGACACAAGGAATACTTTTGGTGAGGTGTATCTTATAATGAATGAATCATGTGTCACATTTTACAGAGAGATGCTGTACTCAAAGTGTGTTTCCTGGACCAGCCGCCTCCCCATGCAGTTATATACGTTGCCTAAATGCCACTGGACACATACAAGGGAGACAGAGATATCATCAAATGAAAGGCCATACCTGGAAGTTTTTGGAATGCAGAATCCCAGGCCCACCTCAGACTCACTGAGAATCTGTATTTTAACAAGGTGCCCAGCAATTCATAAGTATACTAACATTTCAAAAACAGTGCACTGCACCAGGATGTAATCAATTAATTGTTTAAGACACTTGTGTGATTATTTCACTGTATAAAATAGGTATATTTCTATTAAGTGAATTAAGACCTTCAGTCAAATGTATCACAGGAGGTCTCCCTATTGAGAAAAGTTTCTCAAGTTGTTTAACAGACATTGGGCTTCATTGTTCAAATGTAGATTTCTGTGGTGCACCTCACACTGTCTGAAACTAGGTTCAGGCCCCTGAATTTTAAAGGCACCTACACAATTAGCATACCCACGTATGAACTGTAGAAAACTACAGTTCAGAGGAATGCTACTGTGAAATCTACTATTTAAACCCTCTATTGGCTCAGGTCAGAATCTCAGGGTCTTGGGATGGAGCCCTGCTTCTGGCTCTGTGCTCATCAGGGAGTCTGCCTTTCTCCCTGTCTCTCTCTCTCTTTCAATTAAATAAATAAAATATATATTTTTTAAAAGCATCCCAATGATCTTGTGTGTAAATATGGAATTTTATTTTATTCATGCTTCATTTATGTGTTAGTTTATTTATCTAATCTTTTTTGGGTGTCTACTATGTGCAAGTCTATTTCGATGCTGGGAAATTTATGATAAAATAAGATACTCTCTCCTGTCTGAAAATGCTCGGTCTGGTTGACAGAACATAGATTATCATTCAGCTTGATGAGTGTCCGGTTACATAATGTACAATACATTCTTAGAGTCTAGAAGACATCCCTAGCTATGATGGTGGATGGGGCCTTTTAAGAAGGAAGGAGACCTGGTTTTTGTTTGTTTGTTTGTTTGTTTTTTAATTTATTTGACGGACAGAGATCACAAGTAGGCAGAAAGGCAGGCAGAGAGAGAGTAAGGGAAGCAGGGTCCCCGCTGAGGAGAGAGCCCGATGCAGGGCTTGATCCCAGGACCCTGGGATCATGACCTGAGCTGAAGGCAGAGGCTTTAACCCACTGAGCCACCCAGGCACACCAAAGGAGACCTGTTTTTAAAATGCTGCATGTGTTGGGGTGCCTGGGTGGCTCAGTGGGTTAAAGCCTCTGCCTTCGGCTCAGGTCATGATCTCAGGGTCCTGGGATCGAGCCCTGAATAGGGTTCTCTGCTCAGCGGGGAGCCTGCTTCCCCCCCCCCCATGTCTCTGCCTGCCTCTCTGCCTACTTGTGATCTCTGTCTGTCAAATAAATAAATAAATAATCTTAAAAAAAAAAAAAGCCTGCATGCAAAGTATTTAGAGCAGATCACTTTAATAAACTGCCAGTTTGTATGTTTCCTAGACACAATTTTTTAACAATTTGTTAATAATATGAATATGAAAATAATGAACAAATCGTTATTTTAAAGCTACTAATTAGAGGCATTTTTCCTTTCTTACCAAATAACTATATGGAACTTAAGCTGATGAATTCTCGATTTCCCTTATATGTTCACAGGGGCATTAGGGCACTATACACACACACACACACACACACACACACATCCATGTGTTATCCATCCAACTGACTCAATAATAAATTCCTATGGAATGCACTAGAGTAATTTCATTGTAATTGAGGAGAAGCTACTAATTTAACCTGGCTTTCCCCCCCTGGGGTGGGAATAGATGTAACCTGCTCATAGTTGTCCACTTAGTACATCAAAAAGAACATTAAGTGAATGAACTTTAAGTTACTAGACCTTTGAGTGATGGCAGTACCTTCCTTACCTAGGAAAGGTCACTTATGTGATAATTGTTAGAGGATCAAGAAGCTGAACTTCAGAAGCACTGTAGGATGCCATTCTCAGAGCACTGTCCCCCTGCCTCCCACTCTGCAACCTGTCCCTCAGGAGGAAGAACATTTCTGATGAATGAACTGAAGATGTGAACCCTGTCTAGGAAATCTTAGAGCAGGCCTTGACTTGAAAGGTTTAAAGACAATATGTTTCAATTTCTTGTTTTCTTATCTTTTTGTGTGTTTGTTAATAATAGTGGTCAAATATTTATGAAGTGGCTGCAATTCAGCACAAGTTGTTTCTGTAGCAATTAGCACCACTTAGCATTTGGTGTGACCTCAATGTCGTCAAATGCATTACAACACTGAGGAGCTTTCATAAAGGAATAAATGATATACAGTGCTAACTGCATAGTTAGCCAAACATAATATGACCTAAGAGAAAACTGTTAAAAAGATATAAAAATAAAAGTCTGTATGGAGATGTATTTCTCCATATCCTGTCCCATCTCGGTGAGCTGCTGTCTTTTCAGGTTCTGCGGAGTCCAAATCTTTCTAGGGATGCAATAAAATATTTTATTTCTTTTCAAATCAGAAGGAGAACACTGAACTTTTAGGTTACAGAAAGTGTTTGAATATATAGTAATACATTAATGTACATATCAATTTAGTTGTAAAAAAAATATATATGTTATATAATAGATTTTTATTTTTATTTTATTCTTTTAATGGAGGAAGAGACCCATGAAAGCAAAAGTACCTTGAGCCCGTGAATGTCATAATACAGCCATGGTGGCAGAAATGGGGGGGCTTTCCCATTCTTACACCACTAGGTGTCCTGGGGTTCCTTTTCTTTTTTTGGCTTATAAGCTTCCTTCTGAAGGATTGTGTGTTAGTTTCTTAGGACTGCTCTACAAAGTATGCAGTCTGAGTGGCTCAGAACAGCAGAAACTTGTTCTCATAGTTCGAAGAGCTCAAAGTCAGAAATTAATGTTTTGGTAGTTAGTTCCTTCTGAGGGAGAGCCTATTCCATGCCTCTCTCCCAGCTTCTTATGGCGCTGGTGATTCCTGCTGTCCCCTGGCTTGCTTTGCTTTGCTTCAATCCTCTGTAATCACATGGCATTCTCCCTTTTTGTCTTTGTCCAAATTTCCCTCTTATAGGACCAGTCATATTGGGCTAGGATCCACCCTAATGCTCTCATCTTAACCTGATTATATCTACAAAGATCCTATTTGCAAATTAGTTCATATTCATGGGTAGTGGGGGTTAGGAGTTCAACATATCTTTTGGGGGGACATAGTTCAACTGTACAGAATATTTCTGTAGGATAATCAGAAGGGGACAAAATGAAATTTGGTGATATCCCTCCTGAGGGCAGGTGAGATGGTGAGTGAAGTCTTCATGATGGAAGCCCAGCATATTGTGTGCAAGCTGTGTGATCTAGCAAAGGGAACCCAAACCCTGCAGGCCCACTTCCTGGCTTGATAACTTCTTTCTTTGAGTATCTTTTTAATTCTGAGGAAATCATATCACCTCCTTTTGTTTCTTTTAGGGGTGGTATCTCCTCAGATTTTCCTTTTGTCTTATTTGCAGCAGACCTATTTAATTCCAAATCTAAAATGTAAGTAATGGAAAGAACTTGTTTCTTCTCATTTAGGCTGGGGAAGTTTTAATATTTAAATCCCCCTAAGAGGGAAGGGGAATATATAGCACCCCCCCCATGGCAAAGAAGCCAACTCAGACCCCCCAAGCCAAATGCAATCTCTATGTTTCCAAGATGAGGCAAACTGACCATGTATATCCTGACATAAGTATCATGCTACAGAGGAGAGAAAAATTAGTATTTTTTAAGAAGGAAGATAGTGAACATAGAAAGCTTCAGTGAGGAGTTGTTGCTGGGACTGGGACTTAATAGACAAATAGAAGATAGCTGGGTACAAACAGATAGCTTTGGGGATAAGTGGGTGGGAAGAACATTCCAGGTAGAGACCACAGCATGAACAGAGACCAAGTAGGACAATAGGCGACATGTTCACAAAATAATTGTCCAGTGTGGCTACCAGCCTAGAGTGTGTGGTGGCAGAATAAGATTGAGCCTATAAAGTGAGACATCATTTTACTGGGATTCTGTGTGGGCAGTTTCTGAAAAGCTACAACTGCCTTTTCCCAGGAATCTCCCCACATAAAGGTGGCATTAGAGTGCATATGCTCCTGGGTAGACATAGGAATGTGTTAGTTTTCCAGAGCAGCCATAACAATTACCATAAACTCATTGGTTTTAGAACAATATACATTTATTATCTTATGGTCTGGCCATCAGAAGTTGGAATGAATTTTACTGGGTTAGATCAAGGTGTTGATCAAGGTTTTTTTCCAGGAGGCTCTAGGAGAGAGTATGTTTTCTTCCTTCTCCAACTTTTGGAGGCTGCCCTATTCCTTTGTCCATGTCCATGTCCCTTTCCATCATTAAAGCCAGCCATGACCTGTCCAGTGTTTCTCATGATCCATTACCCTGACCCTCTCTTCTGCCTTCCATTCTACTTATGAGGACCCTGGTGATTACAGTGGACCAACTAGGATCATCATCATCTCCCTTCCTCAAGGTCAGCTAATTAGTAATCTTAGATCCATTTACAATCTTTCCTCTTTGCCTTATAATAGACATATCTGGGTGTCAGAGGTTGGACACCTTTCTGCCTACCACTAGGAGATGCTAAAATACAGACTTTGGTGCAACACATCTCTGTGAAGAAGTTAAAGGGTAGCTCATTTTAGGATTTAATATATAGTAGAGTGGGTGTCAGCAGTTCTCTGTTTATGCGGAGCTGGGGGCAGATCTTGAGAAATGTCTTAAGACATGACGTTCAAGTATCCCCAGAACTCTGCTCTCAATCAATGCTGTGAAGGCTTGGGTGCCAACTGCCCGGGTCATGATCCAGGGCACATAACTATGTTTCAATAACAGAATTGTTGGAACACTCCCCTGCCCTCTTTTTCTCTCTCCTGTGTCTTTGCTAGCTTCTCCACTTAAGGCCTTCCTACATGTGTGTTTTGCTCTGCCTGCCTCTTATTCTAATCCTGACCTCCTGTGCTCTTTTAGAAGCCACCTTGCCCAAAGATCTAGTTAAAGAGGATTAGCAAATGACCATGACTGAGAGAATGACATTTGTAGCATCTGTATTTAAAAGGCAGAAGCTATTCTGTATGCAATCTATCATTTAGTTACAAGTAGTAGGAGTCTCCAGCATCAGAATTATTGTACAGATGTATTTATATCCCTTCTATCTCATGACACATACCTTGCAAAGCCTTACATGGCTAAGAGAATGCAGCTAGGTGACTACCTGTGACTATTTATCATCCCCCCAACCCCCTGACAATGACTAAATCACAGTTTCTCTGTGCTGATCACTTTATACACTAAGCAAAAGGGGGCTGAGGCAGAGGGAGTGGAACCTGGCAGCGTCATACCAGTCATATCAGAGAGCATGATGGGCCCTGCTGTAACCTGGTGATTTTGGGAACATGACTCATGCAGCCTCCCTAAGACAAGCTGGGTTGCAGTGTAGGCAGTGGCCAAGGTTGTTATCTATGAGGACCACCTCTAAGTTGCCAGGAATTCTGTAGCCAGTAGGACCAGGAATGACAACTCAGTGCTTGACAGATCTATGCTGTTCAACAGAAATGCCATCATGTGAATCACTTTAGTCATTGCATTCAAAGGAGGATGACTGAATCCTGAAAGGAATGCCTGTTTTAGAATCCTATCATTTATTCCTGCCTATACAGGACTCACTACATTGAAAGTCCAAGGGCTTTTCTAACACTGGGAGTTTTGTCTGCTATGTTTTTGAAAATGGGGTAAATTTACCTTTACTAAAGTACTTTGGAATATTTATCACCATGATGCGTATGTAAAAGAGAAACATCTTCCTGGTACTCAGAAGAGAGGGGGGAAAAATGCTCATTTATGACAATGCATGCCCAGAAATTATATCAATATAAGAATAATGCCCAAATTAATGTTTTTGACCCCAGATCTACCTTCCCAGCTGGATTTAATTCTGCTCCATTATCAAACTCCTGGCGCTGGCTAGGTGACTCATCTTCCCCCAACTGCTCTTAGGCTTTTCAAAACTCATTGCCTTACTTCAAACCATGGCTTCTTTCAAAAAATGCCTCCAACTTTCCCACGAAGCCGTTCCTGATTCCCATAATCTGTCTGGTGGTGAGCTCATTTTTTTTTTTTAAGATTTTATTTATTTATTTGAGAGACAGAGACAGAGCATGAGTGAGGAGGCAAAGGGAGAGGGAGAAACAGACTCCCCACAGAGCAAGGAGCCTGATGCACATCCTGGAGGTGGGCTCTTAGTATGCAGAAATCACAAAACTTAACATCAGTTTCTCTTTTCCTGGACACCTCCCTGCCTTTAAACTTTTGTATTATCAGTTGATACCAAGGACTGCAAACTTGGTCCACAGTATCCATTTATCTCACAGACCTTTTGTGGCATTCCATACAGTATTTCTGAGTTAGAATATCTTAAACATTTGGATGTCTGGACCCTTGAAAAATTACAACAGCTGGCAACATCGGGCCTACATTTAATGTGGCAAAAATCCAATAGAACTGAGTGGTAACCATTCCTCATACATACAGATATTTACTTCAGTTTGCTAGACACTATTCCCTTTTGATTTTATACAGCCAACTTTACTCATTTTTATTATTTCATCATTATCTCTCTCAGGACAATGACAGCACACACATTGGCCTTTACCTTTTTTGTTGTTGTTGTTTGTTTTTCTCATATTCATTATTTTGCCTCCCCACTGCTTACTCTCTATGTAGGAGGTGGAATGATCCTTTAAAAAGGAAGAAAAACAAAACAAAAAGTACATAAATGGTTGTTCTCTTTCCATTAATCCACCTCCCCCAATGATTTTCCATTGAATTTAGATAAATTGCATCTTCCTAGGATACCCTCCCTTCGCTGAGACCCATTTCCCAGTTACTCATTATGCATCAACCACATTGCCCTTTTTTCTCTTCCTTGAATATGCCAAGCTGTTCAGTCTGTATAAATTTGTTTTGTTTTTCAAATGTTTTTTCTCTATTTTTATTGAAATATAATTGACACAGTACTGTATACCTTTAAGGTGTGCAGTATAGTGACTTGACATACATGTGTTAGGAAATGATTGCCACAATCATTTAGTTAACATCCATCATCTCATATAGATACAAACAAAACAAAAACCACATTTTTTTCTTATGATGAAAACTTTTAGGATTTACTCTCTATCACATTTCAAATATACCATCCACCATGTTAACTATAGTCATCATGTTGTTGTACTTATATCCCTAGTACTTACATATCTTATAACTGAAAGTTTGTACCTTTTGACCATCTTCATCCCCTATCCCCCACTCCACCCTCTTCCTCTATCAATCACAAATTTGACCTCTTTTCCCATGAGTTTTTATTTGTTTGTTTATTTGTTTATTTTATTTGTTTATTTGTTTGTTTATTTTATTTGTTTGTTTATTTACAGATTTCACATATAAATGAGGTCATGTACTGTTTGTCTGGCTTATTTCACTTAACATAATACCCTCAAGGTCCATCCATGTTGTCCATGTTGTAGCAAATGGCGAGATTTACTTCCTTTTTATGGTTGAATACAATTCACACACACACACACACACACACATACACGCACATACACGCACACACACACCCTTCACATTTTCTTTATTCATTCATCTGTTGGTGGACACTTAGGTTGTCCATGTCTTGGCTTTTGTAAATAATGCTACAGTAAACATAGGGATCCAGATAACTTTTTAGGAGAGTAGTTTTGTTTCCTTTGGATATATACCCGAAAAATAGAATTGCTGGATTAAACAGTAGTTTTTTATTGTTGATTTTTAGAGGAACCTCTATACTGCTTTCCACAGTGGCTGCACCAGTTTACATTCCCATCAACAGTGCACAAGGTTCCTTTATCTCCACATCCTCACCCATACATATTATTTATCTCTTATCCTCTTGACAATAGCCATTCTAAAATGTGTGAGATGATATCTCATGGTGGCTTTGATGGCATTTCTGTACTTATTAGTAATGTTGAATGTTTACATGGCTGGCTTTTTCTCATTATTTAAGTGCTAGTAATCATTTTATCACCCAAATGAAGTTACCCTCATTCTCCCCCCCCCAAATCATATTTGCCCACTTACCCTATCTTATTTTCCTTGATTATATATCTAACATGATCCTATTTCTGTATTTGAATCCTTATCTTTTCTACTTCCTTCCACTAGACTATAAGCCCCAGGACGTCAGAAACCTGTCTATCTTTTTCACTGCAGTTTTCTCAGTGTCTACCATGGAGTATAGCAATCATAGGTGAACAGCTTACTGAATATTTGTGCCTACCTGCCTCCTGGTTTATAACATCATAGAACAGATACTTGTGCTTTTCCCGCCCAATGAGTTTGTAAGCATCTTATAAGTGATACCTGTCTACTAATTTTTTGGAAAGTACAAAGTAGTTAGCTCTTTATAGATGTTTAGTAGACATTTGACAATATGTTTATAGATTGATGCAAGAACAGATTTAAAAGGCCAGGGTGAAAAAAAATGTGCTAACTACGTTAGTTTTAAAACTTCTGGATAATGACATTCGCAGCTTAAAAACAGTCAATTCAGATATCCACTTCTGGCCAAGATTGGAGTAACAGGTTCCATATTTACCCTCTTGTTGGAAACAACTGTTTAAAGACAAAACCCAAAACTTTTATGAAGTAATGCTTTTTCTTTTTTTATTGAAGTGTAATATAGTGATCCAACAATTCTGTACATTACGCAGTGCTCATCACGGTAGGTATATTCTTAATTCCCTTCAGGTATTTCATCCATCCTCCCACCCACCTCTCCTCTGGCAACCACCAGTTAAGAGTGTTTTGGAGTGCCTGGGTGGTTTAGTCAGTCAAACATGTGACTCTTAATTTTGGCTCAGGTCATGATCTCAGGGTCCTGAGACTCCTGGGATGGAGTCCTTTGTTGGGCTCTGTGCTCAGCAGGGAACCTGCTTGAGGATTCTCTTTCTCCTTCTGCCTCTGCACCATCCCCCCCACCCCAAATACAGTATTTGTCTTTCTCTGACGGAATTATTTTGCTTAGCATTATACCATCTAGGTCCGTCCATATGTCAAGATCTCATTCTTCTTTATGCCTGCATAATACATATATAGTATCATATCTTCTTTATCTATTCATCTACAGATGGGCACCAATTGGGGTCCTTCCATAATTTGGCTATTGTAAATAATGCTGCAATATACAAAGGGGTACATCTGTCTTTTCAAATTAGTGTTTTTGTTTTCTTTGGTTAAATACCCAGTAGTGGAATTACTGGACTGTATAATATTTCTATTTTTAATTTTTTGAGGAACCTTAATACTGGTTTTCCACAGCACCCACACCAGCTTGCATTCCCACCAACAGTGTACTAAGGTTCCTTTTTCTCTACCTCCTTGGAAATAATACTTGTTATTTCTTGTGGTTTTTAATTTAGCCAGGCTGACAGGGATAAGGTGATATCTCATGGTGGTTTCAATTTGCATTTCCATGATGATTAGTGACTTTGAGCCCCTTTTCATGTGCCTTTTGGCCATCTGTAGGTTTTTTGTTGTTGTTGTTTTGTTTTTTAGATTTATTTATATGAGAGAGAGAAAGAAAACATAAGTAGGGGCAGGGGCAGAGGGAGAGAATCTTAAGCAGACTCCCTGTTGAGCACAGAGCCCAATGTGGAGCCATCTCAGGACCCATGAGTTCATGACCTAGCCAAAATAAAGTATCTGACGCTCAACTGACTGAGCCACCCAGATGCCCCCCTGTATGTCTTCTTAAGACAATAAAAATTGAGCAACTAAAGACAAAGATTCCTGAGGGAAGTGAAAAAAAGCAAGGTATGATACCTGTGTTTGTGTTAGCTTATTGCACAAATAAATGCATGAAAAGGTGCTCAAGAGAATTAGCCATTTAGGGAAGTGCAAATTAAAACCACCATAAAATACCACTACACAATGATTATAATCATTAAAATGAAAAAGTCTAACCATACCATATGTTTGCACTGATACAGAGAAACTGGAAATGCCAGTGAGAATGTAAAATCATGCAATCATTTAGAAAACAACTGGGCAGTTTCTTAAAATGCTAGACAAAAGAAATTAGAACTATCGTACATTGCTTGTGGGAATGTAAAATGGAACAGCCTGTTGGAAAAACAATATGGTGGTTCTTCAAAAAATTGAACATAGAATTACCATATGACCCATCAATTCCACATCTGGGTATATACCCTGAAGAACTGAAAGCCAGGACTTGAAAAGGTATTTGTACACCACTGTCGATAGCATCACTATTCAGAATAGTCTTTGACAATATGGGAAATATCCCAAATATCCACTGACAGATGAATGGATGAACAAAATGTGTACACGCGTGAATGAAACTTGAAGCATTATAGTAAGTGAAATGAATGTGACACAAAAGGACAAATATTTTATTATTCTAGTTATATGAGGTACATAGAATAGTCACAAGTATAGATATCTATACAAAGACTTGTTTATGAAAGCTCATAGCAGTTTTCCTCATAATAGCCAAATACTGAGGACATTCTAAATATCCATTAACAGATAAATGAATAAACAAATTGTGGTACATCTATACAACAAAATAATGCTCAGTAATAAAAACAAAATAAACTATTAAGGCACACATCAAATTTGATGAATATCAAAATAATTCTGCAGAGTCAAAGAAGACAGGTATACACTCTATGATGTCATTTATAGAAAACATTAGAAAATTTATAGAAAACATAATAAAACATATAGAAAACAATCTAATCTATAGTGACAAAAGGAGAGCCGTGATGGCCTACAGATTTGTGTGTGGGTGAGGGAAAGCAAAGGTGGTGTCAACACAAGGTGAGATGGAGGCGTTTCAAAGAGCCACTAGGAAACTTTTGGAGGAGGATATGTTCATTAACTTGATTGTAGTGCTATTATAATAAATGCATACTTATGTCAAAACTCATCAAATTTAATATTTTAAATATGTGAAGTTTTTTGTATTTTAATTATACCCAAATAAAGGGTTTTAAACTATCACAATATCTACATGCATCTGATCCAAAAGCCATTGTTATTTATGAAGGGCACAAGCCAAGACCTGGCTGCTGTTCACTATAATTTAATCGGATGGATCATGGAAACTACTGACTCTAAGAAATGGAATATATTTGTTGTCCATGCATCTTAATGAAAATTAATGATAATGATTTGGAATTTAATGGATTCCTTGCAGGCTTATTGAAATTTAATAGAAAATGATATAGTATAATTTGAAATCAATTTAAATTATCCAAATGAATAATTAATATGTATGTCATAAAATTGTCTAGCATCTATTATTTAGAAGCAAATGATTCAGAATCAAGTTTACCAAAAACTCTAACTCTTTTGAAGTGTAATGTTAAAGCATCCTCTTCAACTGGCCCTCTTTGGACAATTTTTGAAACAGTTTAAAGAACAGATTCTATGTTGTTCTTATTGAAAAGGATGTGTAGTAAGAAGTACCTTACTTTGTATGACACTTATATAAGGCATATTCATTAATACTATCACTTTCTTCCTTAGGTAGAAAAAAAAGACTATGTAGTAAATACTCCTGTCCATATTTTAGAGATTTAAAAATTTCATTGTATGCAAATTAAACTTGGGATAAAAAATGCAGTCACTTCATACCATGCCACTGTCCTTGTATTTTCTATTCTGATATGCTGCCTTTCTTTAGAAGTTTGTAAATAAATTTACCAAATTAACTCCCATAGCATTCTTCGAAATGCTAAGTTCCTTCACACATAATACTCCTTGGACACTTTCCCCTTGTTTGGATGTTAGTTTCATGTCTGCTGAGTGACCTTCCTTGAATCCCATTGAATTTGAACTCTCTTTTATAGTATTACCCTGAATACTTTTTTATTTTTAAAGAGTTATTTATTTATTTATTTGACAGACAGAGGTTACAAGTAGGCAGAGAGGCAGGCAGAGAGAGAGAGAGGAGGAAGCAGTCTCCCTGCTGAGCAGAGAGCCCGATGTGGGGCTCGATCCCAGGACCCCGGGATCATGACCTGAGCCGAAGGCAGAGGCTTAACCCACTGAGCCACCCAGGCGCCCCAGTGAATACTTTTTCTTTATAGACATTGCTAATATCTTGTGTTGTAATTATTGTGTTGATTTGTTAATGTTAACACATTAATATCTGACTTTGCTTAATTTCTGTCTTTCCAGGACCATATGCTCTGTTTCCCATTGTGTTCAATAATTTATCCCTAGAGTATAGTATAAGATCTAGCACACATAGGCTTCTAGTAAACCTCTAGTGAAAATAAAACAACCAGTCAAACTCAGACATGAACAAGGTAGTGCCCTGCCCAAGGAAACACAGCTGAGTGTACTACCATGATGTGCTAACTTACCTGTGCCTACTCCATTAACCCTCTCAGCCTCTAACATTGAGAGAAATAGTAATCATTGCCTCTATGTAAGGGAAGGAATTGCAGATGAATATTACATTTGAAGCATCTGATCTCTTAAAATATGTAAAAGACATCTTACATAGCTGTCAGCCTCTATGGGAGTTAATTTGGTAAGCCAGCTTGTGGAACAATATGTTCTTATACTTTGATGATTTTTCTCTCAAAAATGTATGTAGGCCTTCTGCTGGAGAGAAATGTAGAATCTATACTTCATACCCAAATGCATGACTGATTAAGTAGCTGTGGGAAAATGTGGCTTTTAGCCCAAACTGTGCTTATATGGTCTGTAAGTTATTCGTTAGAGATGAGCAGGAAATGCAGGTAATTCTATAATATTTTCTTACAATTTTGTAAGGTTGTATAAGTGTTAAAGGAGATAGTAGATACAAGTATCCTTATTATTATTGTTATTGTTATTATTACTTAGTATTGTTTTCCTAACCATGTTTTGGATCCATTTCCCAGGATATTTTTTATATCCTATATATATACATATATATATATATATACCCTATAACAGGGTCTGATAGATCTTTGGGATTTCAAATTATTTCAATAATTTATTCAAATTATTTACTCAGAGATATTATTGTATGGGTTATAAGTAGGAATTGACTTGTAAACTGTACAAATTAGATCACAGATTTTTGGGGGGTTGGGGGAGCTCTTTGAAAATAATCTAGTTTTAATCATTCTTTCATTTTACAAATGAAAAAATTAGAGTCCAGTAACCTGTTCAAAGTATCAAAGCGAATCAAAGGGAATCCTGGGATTAGAACCTAGACACTGTTCTCATTCCAGGGGAGTATTCTATAATGTACTCACTTGTACAGTGGATTCATTTGCAAGGGCTGCCATAACAAATCACCACTAACTGGGTGGGAATTTTTCCTCCCACAATTCCAGAGGCTAGAAGCCTGATATTAAGGTGTTAACAGGAGTGGTTTCTTCTGGAGCTTCTGAGGGAAGATTTGTTCCATGCCTTTTTCCCAGCTTCTGGTGGTTGCCGGCTATCCTGGGCATTCCTTGCTTTACAGACACACCACTCTAGTTTCTGTCTGGGTCATCACATGGTCTTCTCCTCTCTGTGTGTCTCTGTGTCCTATGGATACCAGCCACTGGGCGTAGGGTCCACCTGAATCTACTGGAACTTAACTAATCATATCTCCAAAGACTGTATATCCAAAAGGGTTACAACCTGATATTCCATGTGGGTATGAGTTTTGGAGTATGCTATTCAACTCACAAAATGCAGAAAATTAACCTGAACTGTTAAAAAATAAAATAAGTTTAAAAATCAAGTTTTTTTCTGTTTATGTTACTTAGTGATTGACATTAAAAAGCAGTAATATTTGTGAAAAACACTTTCAAAATAAATCTAGATTTAAAACTATAGTTTATAAACACATATATTTTCAGATTTATTCTTCCCTGAGATGTGCTTTCTTCACCGCCCAGCCATATACAAAAGGCTTCTGAAAGGTATTTGCCCCCCTTAGGCTGCTGGTGGGCTGTCTGCCTTACTTTTTCCCTCTGCCCCAGGTCTCTTTGATTTCTTTCTCTCTGCCTAAGAAACATGAGCTGATGAGGGGGACCAGACATTCCAATTTTCCCAGGATGTCCTGTGTTTAATATTGATAGTCCCACATCCTGGGGAACCCCTCACTCCCTAGCAAACTGGGAGAGCTTGTCACCCTGGCAGGGGGTCTTGTGGGAAGGTGACCCAAGGGGGTTAAAGTGATGAAGAGGACTAACTAGTATTCATTAGTGAATTTATTATATTTCTGAAAGTGCATGCTTCTGGGAATTGCCTTAGTTTACTTGCATGATAAAACAACGAATGGGACACCTGGTGGCTCAGTGGGTTAAGCCTCTGCCTTCAGCCAAGGTCATGATCTCAGGGTTCTGTGATCGATCCCTACATCTGGCTCTCTGCTCAGCAGGAAGCCTGCTTCCCTCTCTCTGCCTGGCTCTGTGCCTCCTTGTGATCTCTCTCTCTCTCTTTCTCTGTGTGTCAAATAAAAAACAAAACAAAACAAAACAAAAACCCCACAATGATTAAAATATTCAAGTGTGATTATCTGTAGCCATGCCTAGGCATCATTATAGGACATAGAGTTTGAATCTTTCATCTAGCTGTCCCCTTCGGTTTGATTAATACTTTGTTCTCCAGTCAGCTGAAGAGACATACAGCATGATACAGGAGTTAGCTAAGGGTGGGCTGAGGGGAGGACTTTCCTCTGGGTAAGACTGGACCAGGTTTCTTGAATGGTGTCATTCCATCATTGCTTGTTTATTCCAAAACTGGGCTCATTACCCAAGTCACTTGGGGATCATTTTGGAGAAAAAAAAAAAGGTCCTTTCTAACCCCATAGCCAGAAGTTTAATAGGTCTCTGATGGGCTTAGGAACTTGGGTTTATCAATAGATATTCTGGGTGACTCTGATAATGAACTGAGTTTGGGAAAAATAGTTAAATGACCGAAATATTTGGCCTACATTTGAGTTATCAACAGAAGGACCGACACCAAAGCATTGACTGGACAAATAACTCTCACCACTAGAAGCATCGCTGCATCACTACTTGATTTGTAGCTACTAGAAAAAAGCATAAAAATAATAATAAAACTCGAATCTTATGACTTCCTTCTAGACTTTATTAGTCATGTAATTTGAGAACTCTCAGTCCATCACAAATTACGCTGTGTTCTCAGCATTGGCAAATGTAAACCAGGAATCGGGGACAGATGTTTGTGATGAAGAGCAATAAAAAGTCAAATGATCTGTGTATAGGAGCCAGGACCCCAAACGATTAGATGGTGACTGGCTGAGTCCACTTCAGCCTGACAGTCTGTGTTGATTTCCCTAGCTCAGGAGGTGGAGGGCTGTGATGAGGACAGTGTGGCAGTATGGAGGGAGATCTCGTAGGTATTCATAAAGGATAGGACCAGATGAAATAAAAGAAGCCCGAGGTTCCAGGTCTGGGTGAGTCACCTTGTACAGAACACTTGGCTTCATGGGGGGTTGATCTTTGTTAGGTTCTGAGGAGGTCCGTGGATACTGGGTTGACTAGGACTAGAAGATCGAGTGGAGATAGGAGTGTTAGCACTGGCCACCTTTTTGGGACTGAGCATCTGCACCCTGTGAGGGACTGTGGGTGCACCCTGTGGCAGGTCAAAGAAAATACTTCTTTTACCACAGAGACATGCAGTGCCTGAGACTCCAGAGTCCTGGACTATGGAAATGGCTGCAGAAGAAAATGGAAGCAGAAGAGCCTCATTAGGGTTTCTTGCTTCCTAAATAGGAAAGAAGATGTTTCAGATACTTTAGTCAGTGACTTAGAAAGAATCCCATTGGAATAAAACATTGTCCTATTAAGGGTGGGAAAGCAAATACACAATAGAGAATGCTGTTTCAAGGCCCATATGGAGTTGCATAAGGAGGGTGCCACCTGTAAGAGACAACCTAAGTGTCACATGTCCTCTTAGAACTCATTTAAAAGGAGATATCAGAGACACCTGGGTGGCTCAGTTGATTAAGTGTCTGCTCAGATCATGATCCCAGGGGTCCTGGGATCAAGTCCCATGTGGGGCTTCCTGTGGAGTGGGGAGTCTGCTTCTCCCTCTCTCTTTGTCCCCCCATTCATGCTGTCTCTCACTCTCTGTCAAGTAAATAAATAATGTTTTTTTAAAAAAGAAGATAGCAGTTCATCTGGCCTCCCAAGAGCGTGTAGACATGTAAAGTGAGAAAAAATCAAGGATGTGGGGACATTCCAGAGACTAGTTTCAGAATCACCCTCTTGGAGCTCCAGTGGTGCAATCGGTTAGCGCGCGGTACTTATACAGAATCACCCTCTCAGCCCCCTTGTCTTAAAAATATTCATGGGTTGTTTTAGCCCAGGTAAAACACACGTGGGGTTAAGCATCAGTATTCTCTGTTTGCTAACATTTTATTGAGCATGTACTATGTATTAGGCTCCATCACTAAAGTTATGACTTTGTAGAAGAGGAAAAAGAATTTTTCCTCTATTCTTCTGAGCTCTTAGCTGATACTTCTATAATAAAAGATATATTGCCAAGAAAAACACACAGAGATGTTGTTAACATGCATCCTTCATGTGTATATGGGTGATCCAGGAAAAGTAAGTAACTCTCAAAGAGGTGGTTTTAGAATTTAGGATTAAATACCATGTTAATAGGGAAAAGGAAGTGAGGGGTGGGGGTGGGATGGCAGGGGGGTGGGGTGGTGGGAGGATATAGGCCTCTTAAGGAAGAATAAATGATCTTTAGCAAAGATTGAATGAGCCCTTAGAAGAATAGATGGGAAGTTTGTTAATTTGTGACGAAGTTTATCTGTGTGTGTGTTTTGTTCATTTCTAGTCTCCTTTGCTGTGATGAGTTGACCCTCTCTGATGGATAAAATCCCCAGAGGGAGAATTTATGGCAAACGATTTCTTTTTGGAGGATTTGTCTCCTTAGGTAGATAAGAGGAGTTCAGAGAATGCCTTTTTCCACATATGTTGTTTTTGTAGTGCCTAGAGCTCAAAATAACCAGTATATCAATGTGACTTATTTGGGGGTGGCATGTTCTGAATTCCTGCATCATATATTGAGGTGAAATGTTCCACTCCCTTCAGTGTGCATCATTTTGTTTATTCTTGACAACAGATATGGTATTTTTATTACTTCCATTTTACAGATAAGGAGGCAGGTGAATTAAATTATCTAAGATCAGCAAACCAGAGAAGGACAGATCTGGGACAAGTCTATCAAGCTTCAAACCAGTTGCTTGTATTATCCATGCTTTGTGGGTATAACCACAGAGGCTAGTGTACTATGATTGTATAATAAATATCATGAGAATGGCAGATAAATAGGAGATTCTGAGAGCTGAGTTGTGGCCATTGGTTTGGAATGAGTTTGAGAAGGGAAGAGTAAGAAGCATATTACAACATTATGACATTACAATGTAATTTCTATGTCTAATTTTATTTATGGTAGTGAGTTTACTTTACTTGCTTTGTGGGGTGAATATGTACCTCATGTTTTTGACCACTGCCCAGATGATGATTTTGAAAATGGGAAGAGCTTTGGAGGTCATAATCTTCAGGACAACATCCAGATAACCAGGCTCAGAGTTGATTATGGAATCTCTAATTTATACATCTAATTCATTAAAAATATCATCTGGGAGAGAGGAGAATGTGGAGTATAGTCCAATTAGAGTTCAATGAAGAGCTAATTGAACTATAAAATAGACATTTTATTTGGTTGACTTTTTTCTTTAAAATCTTATATACTTTAATTCCACTGAATGACTAGAAAGGGTTCCCTATTTAATACAGAAATTACAGTAAACTCCAATTTCTTTGTTATTGCCCCACAGTTTGGCAGTTTGAATCACTGTTCTTCTAAAGATTTAGGAACATCTTTACTGCCTTTTAGCAAGCTGTAGAGCAGTTACAAACTCAGTCACAAATTTTGAATAAGATTCAGAGAAACCATGACCTGTCCTATGTTTCAAATTGCTTAATCCGCAAATAGCCTGGCCAGAATGTTTCCTGAAATTTATGAAATGAAGAGGGTGTGGCAGAGCAAGTGATCCATGGATGACCAGTGTTTCTTGAGTCTCAGATGTCTCCCTCCATGAAACAGTCCCACCATTATAACCCCTGAATTACCTGTAATACAGATGGCCTGGTGGTGTGGGTAATCAGTAGATGCATGTCTTAGGTGCTGAAATGTTTATTAATGTTTCTAATGATGCTTCACTAAGTACCAAAGAATACCTTTGGCTTTGGGTAAATACCTAGAAATATTGTAACAGCTGTATGAGTTTTTCCCAAAGCAGAAGGAAAACAGCAGTGTTTTACTGCAGTTTACTAGCTGACTCAATTGACAGAATGCTAATGGGCTTTCCATTCTCATTTAGAACAAAGTTATCCTTATTGGATGGGAAGAAATATACTCTATACAATACTAAGTTATGAAGGAGTCTGGATACCATACTGTATGGGTTTTAGAACCTGGCTTTGCCACTTCATAGCAGTGTGTCTTTGGACAAATTATTTAATGTGCTCTTGTCTCATGTTTCCCCATCTTAAAAATAGAAATAATGAAACTACATCCTTGGCTTGTTTTAAGGATTAAGTAAGTTCATGTATGGGAAAGATTTAGAATAGTGCCTGGCACACAGAAAGTGCTAGATAAGCATTGCTATTACTTTTCTCACCTTCTTTGGAATGGGGGTGCCTTTCTGCAGAGACATGCAATATTTTCCCACACTTCTTGAAGAACTGAAAAGAAATTTAAACATACCATGTCTGACTGAATGAAGGAACCAACAAGCATGTGATATATTTAATATTGTGCTAAATGCCTTTAGGAACAGGGAAAATATATTTGGTACAAATATTTTAATTGCCTCAAGAAATAGAACCTGTTACTGCAGCAACAGCCGTACATCTAATGACAAGGAGTTCATAAAATAAAAGGGAGAGTAGTCATAGAAACCACAAAGGGGAAATTATACTTTAAGCAGATTTCCAAGTCTCTAGTTATTAAGTAAGAAACTGAGACCTCATAAGCATGGAAATGTATTCCAAACATAAAGTACTCGAGCTCTGCTCTACTAATTTAACCAAAGTCTAATTGCTTTCCATATTAAACAGATAGCCACTATTTTATTTTTCACCTTGCCACTTTCTTTTTCTGCTGATGAATTATAATAAATAATATAATTTCAGGCAATAAAAAAAAAAGACATCTGAAGTGAGAAAAGTTTTCTTTTCCTATATACAAACTCCTTTGTTAACTAAAGATGGGTTTATCCAGTCCGGCTTCACCATAGCACTATCCTTAACTAGGAACCAGGCCATTGCAGCCTAGTGCCCCCGTGACGTGTTCGAGGATATATTATTATTTTTCTTTAAATCTTAAACTCTTTTGGATCATCTTTAGTAAAATCTTTGCTTGACCAACTTCCACTCAACAACTAGCCAGGAAGGAAGGCTCCAAGGTATTCAGTAGCACACAGTCTTAAGAATCTTTACCTACCAGACACGTGGGTAGCTCAGTGGGTTAAGGCCTCTGCCTTCAGCTGGGGTCGTGATCCCAGGATCCTGGGATAGAGCTTGGCATCAGGGTCCTGGCTCACTGGGGAGCCTGCTTCCTCCTCTCTCTCTGCATGCCTCTCTGCTTACTTGTGATCTCTATCAAATAAATAAATAATATCTTTAAAAAAAAAATGAAAAAGAATCTCTACCTCCCAAATCCTTGCTACTCTATAAATTGTTGACAGACTTGCTCAATTCTTCCTTTTCCTAGCTTTTGGCACTAAACTCAAGTAGATCTTATCAACAGGTGAGAGACAGCAAAAGCAAAGCTCATTGATTTAGCTGCTGCCCAAGAGAACCCTTTGCTTTGAGGGTCAAAAGGGAGAAGCTTTATAGAGTGAAGAGCTAGGAAAATACTAATCTGGTTACAAGACCCAGGATACTCTCCCCAAAAGCTCCCTACCTATATTATTAACTGCTATTAATGATGGCTAGTTGGCTAACTTTTCTTTATGCCTGGAGCCTGACATCCAATGAGAAGTTTCTTACAGGCATTATTCTAGATATTTCTCTCATTCATAAAAAGATACTGATTAAGTTATTATATTTATTTTGCTGGTAAAAAGGCTGAAGCTTAGAGAATTTTAGTGACTTGCTCAACGGGGCTGTAGACAGATCATCACTGATTAATATAGACTCAACCCCCTTTTCTGATACCAACCCCCATGTTCTTAACCTTGCTGCCAGTGGTTCTTAAGTGCTGCCAGAAGGCAACAAGAGCATGGCTTGGGAATTAGAAATGCAAATTCTCAGGCTCCATCCCAGACCTACTGAGAGTTAGAAACCCTGGGGGTGGGGTCCGCCCATCTATGGCTCCACTGAGCTCCCAGCAATTCTGATGTCATTCTGATGTCCAGTTTGAGGACCACTGCTTTGTGCTGTATTCTCCCACATTAAAAAACAAGAAGAAGAAGTCTTAGTTTAATGTCAGAAAATGACCTCATAGACTCAGCTAAGCTTGCTGTTTTGTTTTGTTTTTATAAGCCTGAAATTGTGGAATTTGTGTGGTTCCTTTGAAGAAAGAATAAGTTGTCAAGAAAAACTTAGGAAAAACACACAAACCTTCCAAATTTTCCAAGTTACTGTCACCCTGTAGCATGATACTTATGATCGTAATTATGTAGGAAGGCAGATGACGTGGAGAAAATTGGCTTGATCTTAAATGAGAAAGTGTTTTTTATGTTTTGTGACAGGTATTTTATGGATCAAGAAATTACATTTATGTCTTTATTTCTCTAATTAAGTGCACTGGAGTAAAAAGTAACCTTCTCTATCCTGAACATTTGTGACAGCTTATTCCCTTTCAAGGGATTAGAGCAATGCATATGCTAATCAATCTATAGTGGCATCATTTTCTTGCAAAGATGACAATATAGCATGTTACATAGATAATATTGGATGTGCCATGATAGGAGAAAGTAAAAGACATAATTTCCACCTAGGAAATGTCAATCAATACGAAGTTGAAATTCAGTTCAGAGAAAGTGTCATTCTTGTAATGTTCTGGCAGAACAACTGAGAAAAAATTCTTTGAGAATTCCTAGATAAACTAGAAGCTGTTCCACTGACTGTGGATTTGATTTGTTGTTGCTAATCTGTCTTTCATGACTAAGTGTCTCTTGTGAATATGTAAACTGGTTATTTCCTATTTTATTCAGTGTTTTGGAATGTTTATGAGTAGGAAAGCGTATCAGGCTTCTCTGTCCTAGCGATGTCATTTTTAAAAAATGATTTTGCCAAGTTCAGGAATGCCAGTCTTGCCATCCACTGTATCCATTGTACTAGGCACATAGCAATTAGCTTAATAAGTATCCACTGGAGGGGTAGACAATGCTGCCCCCGTGAAGTTACTCCCTCCCAGACTGCTGCTCTTGTGTTGTTTTCACAAAGCCAGTATATCCTTTCTGTGGCCATATTCCAAGATTGCCAGTTTATAAAACATACTTGAAGTTCAAGTTTAGTGAATCCTCTTATTTTAGCATTGGAAGGAAGTTCAGAAATGTTCCAGTTCCATCTTCTCCACAACATAGCTGAACGCTGATGACTCAACACTTCTAATGGAATAGTGGGATATATTTCATAACTTGATCTTTTCTTCCTCCCTAAAATCTTAACCTAATTGCCCAGTTCTGTTGTTTGGGGTCTCAAGTAAGACCCTGATCCCTTGCTACTGAAAATACTGTCCTGAAACCACCAGTGTGGCCCTCACTAGGTGGGATGTTAGATATGATTTCAGGCATGTGTCAAACTACTGACTCTGAATCGTCATTTTAAAAATATTCAAATTCATAAAATATTCTCTATAATCTCTAATCTATTTTTATTTCTATCTAGAATATTTTTCATCTTTGCTATAATAGTTTTCATCTCTAGAATATCTATTTGGATTTTTTTCCATCTTCCAAGTCTCCACTTAACATGCAATGTGTTCTTCTAGCTACTTGAACATGTAGAATATATTTATAGTATTTGTTTTAACATATTTGTCTGTTAATTTCATCATTTGTGTCATTCCTGTGTTTATTTCAATGGACTGGTTTTCCTCCTCACTGTAGGCCATATTTTCCTTCTTTGCGTATATATGGTGATTTTTGTCCCATTTGTTTTTGTTGTGTGGTCTTTGCTTTTGTTGTCATTTTCAAAAAACCATAGCCAAGGTTGATGTCAAGGAGCTTACCCTCTTTGTTTTCTCCTAGGACTTTTGTGATTTCAGTCTTACATTCAAGTCTTTAATCCACTTTGAGTGGGTTTTTATGTATGATATATGACAATGGCCCAGTTTCATTCTTTTGAACGTGGCTGTCTAGTTTTCCTGTTATTTATTGGAGTCTATTCTGTCCTTTCCCCATTGTAAATTCTTGGCTTCTTTGTTGTAAGCTAATTGAATGTATACATGTGGGTTTTTTTTTCCCCTAGCCTCTCTATTCTGTTCTATTGTTCTTTGTGTCTGGTTTTATGCCAATATCATACTATTTTGATTACTGTAGCTTTAGAAGTTTAGAGTTTGAAATCAGGAAGTGTAACTTTTTCTTTCTCAAGGTTGCTTTGGCTATTTAGGGTCTTTTTTTGGTTACTTATAAATTTTAGGATTATTGTTCCATTTGTCTGAAAAATACCATTGGACTTTTGATAGGAATTGCCTCTATAGAATACTTTGGGTAGTGTGGACATTTTAACAATACTAATTCTACTAATTCTTTCAATCCTTGAGCACAGAATATCTTTTCATTTTATTTGCATCTTCCTCAATTTCTTTCACAAATGTCTTACAGTTTTCAGTGTGTAGGCCTTTTTCCTCTTTGGCTATATGTATTCCTAGGTATTTAATTAATTTATTAATTAATTCATGGATGCAGTTATAAATGGGGTTATTCTCTCAATTTCTTTTTCTGATCGTTTACTATTAATGTATAGGAACACAACTAATTTTTATATGTTGATTTTGTACAACTTTATTGAATTCATTTATTAGTTTTATCAAATTAGGGTAGAGTCTTTAAGGTTTTCTGTTTATAATATAATGCCATCTGCAAATAGAGACAGATTTACTTCTTTTTTCCCAATTTGTATGCCTTTTTTTTTTTTTCTCTCTTCTAGTTCTGGCTAGGAATTCCAGTACAACATTAAATAAAAGTGGCAAGAGTAGGCATCCTTGTCTTGTCTTGATCTTAGCTTTCAGGTTTACACCATTGAGTTTGAGGTTAACTGTGAGTTTGTCATACATGACCTTTACCTGGTAAGTTTTTATTGGTTGTCAAAAATTGTGAATTTATTTGCTGAGTACTGGATATTTTGGTATTTCTACAAGTATTCTTGTGCTTTGTTCTAGGGTATATTTCAGTTACTTGAAGCCAGTTTGATCTTTTCTCATTTTTCTTTTAAGCTTTGACATATGGAACCAGATTGGTGTTAAGTAAAGAGCTAATTTTTGCTTCACTGCTGAGAAAAACACTCTTCTGAGTGCTCTATCTGATGCCCATGAGTTGTGAGGTTTTCCAATTTGCATAGTGGGAACAAAAACTAGTTTTAGCTTTGTGAGACCTGCTATTATTCTCTCAAATACTTTTGAGTGGTTCTTCTTTTGGCTTCAGGAAATGACTTCATATTAATGAAATGAGTAGTCCTAAGCTATGTACTGCAGTTGTGGAGTGCTGTGAACATGGTCAGAGTTCTCTCTCTGAGTTTCCTCTTTTCTGTCTGATAATCTGTCTTGGAACTCTAAGAGCCTTTGTCTCCCTGGACTCTCAGCTTTGTCTCTTCAATTGATGAAGTCCCCTGGGCTCTGTCTGCATTTCCCCTCTGTGTCACAGCTTGGAAACTCTTTCCATCCAGTAAGCTGAGGTAATCGTTGGACTCAACCTCATTTATTTTTTATCTTTCTGAGACTATTGTCCATCATTATCAGATATCCAAATTCTTGATGTCCATGTAAAAAATACTCCAAAGACAATATAAAAACAAACTAATAAAAAACAAAGGTCACCTCTCATCCCACTGGCAAGAGACAACTACAATTAGTAATTTCATTAAATCCACATTTTTATGCATTAAAAACACAAAACATTTCTGATATCATTTAGGTTTTTGGTAAAGAATCAAGATATCTCTTGATATCTAATTGCCTCCTGGCAGTAAGATGGACCTTATCTGGTAAAAAATCACCCACACTCATAAAGATCCTGATTCTTTCCATCTTTTCACTGATATTTATTTTACCCAGACCATTTTGCAGGACATCTTTTTTTAAATGATCATTATCATCATCATCACCATTATTATTATTATTACTTTTTGTCAAAAATTTTTGGGTGGAATCAGTGGAATCATTTCATTTCCCTCCTGTTTGTATTTATTGTTGAAGCATTGTCACAAAGTCCTGTTTTTCTTTTTTTTCTTGTTTTTAATATAGATACTAGACTGCATACAATAGATGATGTTTTCTAAAAGCTATTCTCAGGTGTGAGTGTGACTGCTGAAGCTGTGTGTTAGCGTGAGGAAAGGTGGTATGCTTTTGACATGGAGCCTGCCCTTGTTCCTATCTGTGAAGTGTTATAAGTTTGAATTGCACAAGTTGTTGTGTTCAGTCTGTTGGCATTTTATCTTAGGATAAAATCTTCATAACTGAAACAAACGAACTTAAGTGTTTGATGAAAAATTCCCTCAAAAACTGGGTAAATTCTCTTTCTTCTTTTCTTTTCTGTTGCCCCTTATGAGTGATAATACTGCAGGCCACCTGACCTCGCTCTTGAGGTATTCATTAAAATTTAGGAGTGCTCACTTTTGCATTGTTGGTAGACATTTCTAAATGGGACTCTAAGCTGAGTTTAAACAGGTGAGTGTGAGCAGTTGACAGAATTGGGGATCCTGATGAGCTGGAGCTGGACTCATTCTGAGGAACTTAACTGTCACTGTGTTTATGGCTTCTATACAAATATCAACATGTCTTCAACATGGTAAACCACACAAAGTTGTTTGCTGTTTGTTTGCCGTTGGTTGGTTGATATGGTGGGAAGACAGACTACCTTTTCTAGAATTTGTCTTTGCTTACTATCTTTTGCAGAATCTAGCAACAGCCACATATGTTGCATTTTCTGGTTTGCAGTTTTGTCATTTTCAGGTTGTTTACACAAGACACTCCTGTTCAAGAGACATATATAGATTATGTGGGTGATTAGGTGTTCCCTGAGGGTTTTGTTTTGGGAGGCAAAGTCAGCTAATAACTGTAACTAGAGCCAGTCAGATTATGACAAGAGGGAGAATGGATACTTACACAAGGGTCCTTTAAAAAAAATAATCCTGATTGATAAAACTTTAGTTTCTGTAAAGGAGAATCTGATATTACTGTTGTTGCCAGAAAATACTTCATTTTTGCCATGAACTGGGTTCAAAGTAAATTCTGGGAGGTAGAAACTATAGGAACAATGAAGTAGTTCTTATAAGGAAAGAGGAAGACAGAAGGATTAAAAATGAACTCTGATAAAAAGAATGGAATTATTTATTTAATAAGTCCAAACCCTTTGGGCAAGTCTAGGGATATGATTAAGAAGTTTTGTTTTGTTTTGTTTTGTTTTTTTAAATCCTAATTCCTTAGTTGTAATTGCTATGGTATATACCAGGGGCTGGCAAAATTCAGTCCATGGATCAAATCTGGCCCACTACCCATATTTATAAGTAAAGTTTTATTGGAAAAACAATTCAATTACGTATTTTCTATGGCTGCTTTTGCTCTACATTGGCATATTTGAGAAGTTGCAACACAGAGTTTGTATGGCCTGAAAAAGTGATCATATTTATTTACTATCTAGGCCTTTATAGAAAAATTTTGTCAATACCTGCTTTATATAGAAAATGGTTAAAAACTAGGAAATTGTTGTTACCAAAATCCCATGTGAATGGTTAGAGCTACCATCGCACTGGGAAATATGTGTCTGACTTTAAAATTGAACTCAAAAGTTCATTGGAATCATCCAGTTTAACACCTACCACTCCTGCCAGTAGAAAACCAAGAGTAGGAAAGGGGAAATGACTTGCCCAAGGTTGCACAGCAAGTAAGAGACAAAGAGAATAAACCTTCAGGCTGCTACAATTCCAGCCAATACAGTTTCTAGAAATTGATAAAGAAGGTTTACATTATGAATTTGAATAGATAAGTTGGTCCCTTTTGATTAGTATTTGACAGGAATCAATCACAGTTTGGGAAGCTGCTGCATAATGGGATGTTTGTTCATGTCTCTTGGATACTACCTAATGATGATTTAACCCTTGGTAATAACAGGGAGACCTGACTATAACATGAACTCATTTTTTCTTTTTTTTTTTTAATTTAATTTTTTCTCAGTGTTCCAAAATTCATTGTTTATGCACCACACCCAGTGCACCATGCAATATGTGCCCTCATTAATACCCAAAGCCACCAGGTTCACCCAAACCCTTACCCCCATCCCTCCAAAACCCTCAGTTTGTTTCTCAGAGTCCACAGTCTCTCATGGTTTGTCTTCGCCTCTGATTTCCCCAAACTCACTTCTCCTCTCCATCTCCCAATGTCCTCCGTGTCATTCTTTATGCTCCACAAGTGAAACTATATGATAATTGACTCTCTCTGCTTGACTTATTTCACTCAGCATAATCTCTTCCAATCCCGTCCATGTTGATACAGAAGTTGTGCATTCATCCATTCTGATGGAGGCATAATACTCCATTGTATATATGGACCACATCTTTATCCATTTGTCCATTGAAGGACATCTTGGTTCTTTCCATAGTTTGGTGACTATGGCCCTTGCTGCTATGAACATTGGGGTACAGATGGCCCTTCTTTTAACTACATCAGTATCTTTGGGGTAAATACCTAGTAGAGCAATTGCAGGGTTATAGGGAAGCTCTATTTTTCATTTCTTAAGGAATCTCCACACTGTTTACCAAAGTGGAAAACATTTTGGAAAAAAAAAAACAACTGCACCATCTTGCATTCCCACCAACAGTGTAAGAGGGTTCCTTTTTCTCCACATCCTCTCCAATACATGTTGTTTACTGTCTTGTTAACTTTGGCCATTCTAACTGGTGTAAGGTGGTATCTCAATGTGGCTTTGATTTGAATCTCCCCGATGGCTAATGATGATGAACATTTTTTTCATGTTTCCGTTAGCCATTTGTATGTCTTCTTTGGAGAAGTGTCTGTTCATGTCTTCTGCCCATTTTTTGACGTGATTATCTGTTTTGTGTGTGTTGAGTTTGAGGAGTTCTTTATACATCTTGGATATCAGCCCTTTTCCTATCTCCCATTTTGTGGGTTGTCTCTTTATTTTGTTGACTGTTTCCTTTGCTGTGCAGAAACTTTTGGTCTTGATGAAGTCCCAAAAGTTCACTTTTGCTTTTGTTTCCTTTGCCTTTGGGGATATGTCAAGAGAAGTTTCTGTGGTTGATGTCGAAGAGTTTACTGCCCATGTTCCTTCTAGGATTTTGATAGATTCCTGCCTCATGTTGAGGTCTTTTATCCATTTAGAGTTTATTTTTGTGTATGGTGTAAGAAAATGGTCGAGTTTCATTCTTCTATCCATAGCTGTCCAATTTTCCCAGCGCAGTTTATTGAAGAGACTGTCTTTTTTCCACTGGATATTTTTTCCTGCTTTGTTGAAGATTATTTGACCATAATGATGAGGGGAGGGTCCATATCTGAGCACTCTACTCTGTTCCACTGGTCTATAACATGGACTTGTTTAATAAGATCCTGGAAGTAACTTTTGGGTCAGCATTATCGTAAAGCTTGAGGGATCCTTCAAAGATTATTTTTATTGATTCAAAAGATAATTTTGCTCTTTATTTTGAAAATTTCTACAAAACCTCGAATTCCCAGTTCAACTAATGTAATTCAGATCATGGTGCTTAATTATCCTTCTTTTCAGCTGTGCTTTCTTCATGAGAAGTATTGCCAATGTGAAGATTTTGGTGTTAAATAACCCTCCGACATGAACGTAATTAATAATCCTTATTTGGAGTTCAACTTTGTGACAAAATGGTACACAGCCAAATTTGTGCATTGAGTTCTTGGATTATTAAAGTCCTCCACAAAAGTTTGATTTCCTATATTTTTAATTATCTCTGACTTGCATTGTCAAGCATAATAGATAAGCAAAGTAACAGATTACATTCAAAGTTTTCTCTTCCTGATCCAAGCATAACTGAGTTATTGTCTTTTTATATGTCAGAGCGCATAACTCAGAGTTGGGTTAGCATCTGATGTGAGAGAACTGAATAGATTTTTCATTCTTATTGTTATTTTGTCTGCACTGAGGTGTACGCATAAAATCGATACTTTGACATTAAAATCAGTGTCTCAAGTTTCACTTTAAATAATAGTTAATTGAATTTTATGCTAAATTGATGTTTGTATTTTTGTTTTGCTGACCAAAGGAAGTAAGGGTTATCATGTTTAAAGAGAAAGATAGAAAGAAAGAGAAAAAACGAAATACATTGGTGAGAGTTGACTTAATTAGAATTAAATGAGGCTCAAGGTTTAGAAAGACAATCCTTACTCTCTCCATGTTTTATACTTTGTCTTTCCATTAATGATTCTGTTCTTCATCTAGATTAAAAAAAAAAAAAACAGGCATCTCTGGAATTTAAAAAGTGAATTGTCATAGTGTTATTACTCAAGGATAAAATAAATATTAAAACTTTGAAATGAAGCATCTTACTCATCCATGTCCATTTGTTCTTCTCACACTTGTTTGTTAAACAAGTATTTATTGACAGTTTACTATGCTCCTACTCTCAATTAGGCACTTGAAATAAATGGTGAGCCAAACCACACACTTCTCTTGTTCTCCTGAGGCATACTGTACAATAAAAAGGGAGGCAGCTATTAATAAAATTATACCACAAAAGTAAATGTAGAGTTACTCCCTGATAAAAGTGTTATAGAGGAAAAGATAAGATGTCAATGGTTCTGTGAAAAACTATACAAAGGAAACCTGTTATAAACTGGGGACCCAGAGTTTATTTGAGCTGAAAGCTAACTGATAGGCAAATAGTTAATTCAAGGTGGATGGAGGACAGAGGAGAATGCCCCAAACAAAATGAGCTGCCTCTACAAAGATTGTGTCATGGAAGAGGAAGCGTAATGGCTGGTTTAAAAATGAACCCCAGCCTAGTTCAGTATAGAGGGAGTAGATATAGAAAACAGAGATCACACCAGGCTCACCACACTGAAGAGTTTGGCTTCACTGTAGGATTACAACCAGTGAAGAGTTCACCAGGGAGGTAATGTGGCTGTATTTAAGAATTGAAAATACCATTCCTGGTGCTAGGTTCGTAATGAATTGGAGCAGGGCTAAGAAAGAAAGATACAAGACCTGGGCGATGTTTATGTTAAGTGACTTGTGCAATGAGATGTCTCTTTATGCTCCACAATTTCAAAAGTATGGAATTCTCTATGGAATTCACCCATATAACTGTTTGTGAAATAGAAGATTTCTTTGTTAATGAAGGAGGAGGAATGCCAATATGAAAATCTGCTCTGAATCAAAAGCCTTACATACATAAAACTATTCAACATCAACTTCACAAATATAAGAGAATCTTATTCTATACATGAAGAAGTTAAGCTTTACAAAGTTCGAGTCACTCTCAAAGTCACACTGCTTCTTAGCATGGGAACAAAGTTTAAATCCATGACAGTTTCACCACTAAACCCATGATTTATCCAATACAGTCACCTTAGAGTCCTCTCTTAATGTAAATATTTCAATTCAATAGGGATCAATATTCAATTAGTCTACTTAATAAAATGTAATGAAGTTTCAGAAAGTAAATCCAGGTAGAGCTAAGAACCTAAATGCTAAATTAAATCATAACCTATACAAATGCAGGAGGTAAATCTCAAAAGTTCATTCCACTTGACTACCCAGGGGTATAGAAAAATGTTTTTGTTTTGAATATTGCTTATGCAATATGATCATCCACTAGGATTTGGAGTTGCATGTATTGATAAGCACCCATAATCTCTTATTATGACAGTAGGGTTCAACTTAAAAGTTCTCCTCCTTTTTTGATCACCGATTAGATGCCAGTTGAAAGAAAACTTAATTGTTCTGAAATTGGAATTCTGTTTCTTTTGTATTTGATTAAATTAGCATTCACCTGGGAAAACTCCTCAGGGAAGTGTGGCAAAAAGTATTAGAAATTTATTTTCCCTGATCTAAAAAAATTCTCACATATATGTATACACACACACACACACACACATGCACATGCACACATTTTTTTGGAGTTTGGAGATCCGTGGTTTAATTTAAGGTAAAAATCTGACATCTATTTGCAAATGAGTATACATGGGGTTTACACTCTATGGTCCAGAATCAAAAACTTCGTCTTGTACAGGAAACTTCCTTATAAAAGATTCTTTGAACCTTAAAAAAATTCTCAAACTCTTTTCTCATGTAATCTTCACCCAACCCTATGAGATGGATTCATTAATTGAAAGCAGTGGTTGGCCTAAACTTGAGAGAGTTCAAGTACAGTGACTGCAAGAGTATAAATTTCTGCTCAGCATGATGGGATCATGGAGTTCCTAATGAATTGTAAGGGTAAATAATTGTGAAACTGAACCCATGTGGCTGTTTATGAGAACCTTCACTTCTATCTTTCTGACTCTCGGGTAGCATTTCTCCAGTCTGAATAGAGTCTAGCTCCAGAACATATAAGCAATGAATCTTGGGCAAGTTTTTCCTTTTGACTGAAAAATGTGGAAAATCCTTTGGAATCTTTGAGAAAGTTGGTCCAATCCCACTTCACTAAAAATTGTCCAAAGGTATTAGGTAAATAGGAAGCTTTCTTCTTTTTGCCCTCCCTATGCTTGTAATTTAAAAGATCGGTTTCTTTTTTAGAGATTCAAATGAAGTCAGCACTTTAAAATGCCTTTTAAGGTCAAGAGAATTTCTTGTATTCTGCAATAGTTTCTATTGATTTCAACCAGAATAATATTTTTAGAAGGATTCAGCGTATATAACGAAAACAAGAAGAGAGGCTTGACCTGTCAGATCAACTATAATCTCTACATCAATGGGCAACTTTATTTAATAGTTTAGAAACTAAATAAATCTAATCTAATTAAGTTGCTAAGCTATAAAAAATATTTATGTGAATTAATTTTTAATTTTTTGTGCCAGAAGGCAAGGCGATACCAGCCCTCCCTCTTTTCATATAAGCACAGTTTTAACCTATAAATTAATAAATCATGTTAACAAAGTCATCTCATTGCTTTAGAAATTCTGTTTTTTTCTTATACTTTGCTCCAGGAGTCTACTTTTGGACCTTTCAGATTACAAAGAGGTAACACAATATTTGGACCAAAAATGTTTTATGATTGTCTTTGAGTTTCACTATCTTGATTTTTAATATGGGAACTTCTTCCCTAAGAGACACCATACTGGTCTAAACTATCTATCCTGTTCAGTTTTATATTAACAATAATATTAAAAAAATTCCCTGTACTAGTTTGTGCATGGGACTCTTTGAGAATTATCCAAATCTAAGCATTAAGAAAAATTAACTTTTAGATATTTTTTTCTATTTATAGTTTAACTGAAGTATAATTTAGAGACAAAATTCACCAACATACATGTATAATTCTATAAGTTTTGAAAACTTAAATCACTACCACAATCAAAATATTGAACATTTCTATCATCCCCTAAATTTTTTTATCTTGTACTCCTTTTGAAGTTAGTCTTCTTTCCTATCCATAGACCCAAGTAACCACTGGATTGCTTTCTATTGCCTCTTAACAAACAGTAGGTAATCTTTGTGCCTGGTTTCTTTCCTTCATTTTAATGCTTTGGATATTCATTCTTGTAATTGCAAATATCAGAAGATTGGTTTTTTATATCCCTAAGTAGTTTAGATACACCACTATTTGTAGATCCCCTAGATGATGGGTATTTATGTTCTTTCAGTTTGGGGCTATTAAGAATAAAGCTGTTATAAACACTTTTGAACAAGTCTTTCAGTGGACATATGTCTTAATTTTGGGGGTAAATACTTAGTAATGTTTTGCTGGGTTTTATGTTATGTGTATGTTTAATTTTATAATAAACTGCTGCTAAACTGAATTTCCTTTTTTTTTTTTTAAGAATTTGTTTATTTATTGTCAGAGAGAGAGAGAGAGAGATTGAGCACTCAGGAGCAGGGTGAGAGCTGGAGAGAGAAGCAGTCTCCCGGTGGAGCAAGGAGCCCAATGTGGGACTTGATCCCAGGACCCTGGGATCCTGACCTGGGCAAAAGGCAGATGCTTAACCAACTGAGCCACCCAGGTGTTCCAGAAACTGCTAAACTGCTTTTCCAAGTTGCCATACCACTTTATATTCCAGCCAGTGTTATATAAGAGTAGAATATATAAGAGTAGAATTATTCCATATCTTCAATGACACTTGCTTTTTCTCTTTTTAATTTTAGTTATTCGATTTGGTGTGTGGTGGTATTTCACTGTGATTTTAATTTGCATTTCCCTAAAGTTTCACAATATTAAGAATCTTCTCATGTGCTTATTTTCCATTCATGTATCTTTTTACTCGTTCCATAGTTTCATCTTTTCCAGAATGCCATACAGTGGGTATTATACAGCATGTAGGCTTTTAAGTTTTGCTTCTTTCATTCAGTAATATGCATGTAAAGTTTATCCGTATTTTATCATGGCCTGATAGCTCATTTTGTTTAGAGTTGAATAATAGTCTATTGTCTGAATGTATCACAATTTATTTATCCATTCACTTACTGAAGGATATCTTGGCTGCTTCCAAGTTTGGACAATGATGAATAAAACTGTTCAGGATTTTATATGAAAGTAAATTTTCAACTATTTTTTTTGTGTAAATACCAAGAAATACAATTGCTGGATTCTGTGGTAAGAGGATGTTTAGTTTTTTGTTTGTTTTCTTTTTTTTTAATTGAAGTATAGTTAACATACAACATAAACAATCATTAGTTTCTGATGTGTAATATAATGATTCTACAATTCTATATGTTACTCATTGCTCACTACCAGTCACCTAGTAGAGTTCACTTGTCTAGGAAACCACCAAACTGCCTCCCAAAGTGTCCCTACCATTTTGCATTTTCACAAGTAATGAATGAAAGTTCCTTTTCACTTTTACCAGCATTTGGTGGTGTCAGTGTTCTAGGTTTGGGACCCATGCTAATAGGTATGTAGTGAAATTCATTGTTGTATTAATTTGCACTTCCCTGATGGCATATGATGTGGAACATCTTTTCATAGGCTACTTTGCCATCTATTGATCTTTTTTGGGGGGTTATATGCTAAGGTCTTTGGCTCAATTTTTAATCAGGTTTATTTTATTTTTATAATTTCAGCTTTATTGAGGTATAATTGACAAAATTGCAAAATAATTTAAAGTGTACATCATGTTGACATATGTAAGCATTGTGAAAGGATTTTCCCCTTCTATTTAACACATCTATTATCTCTTCGGGGTGTGTGTGTGTGTGTGTGTGTGTGTGTGTGAGAGAGAACATTTAAATTCTATTCTCCCAGAAAATTTCAATAACAAAATACAGTGTTACTATTGTCACCATGTTTTACATAGGATCCTCTGACCTTATTCATTTTGTATCTGGAAGTTGGTATCCTTTTACCAACCTCTCCCTATTTGCCTCACTCTCCAGCCCCTAGTAGGCACTTTAATACTTTCTGTGTATTTGAACTTGTGTTTTTGTTGTTGTTGTTTATTTTTGTTGTTGTTTTTTCAGCTTCCACTAGACAAAGATGTCTAGCTGATTTCACTTAGCATAATGCCCTCAATCAAGTTCCATATGGTAACAAATGGCAGGATCTTTCTTTCTTTCCAGTGACAGACTAGATCTCATTATTTTAGCGAGCCTCCACCTCTGGACTGTGAGCTTCACAAGAATTCTCAGTTTTTGTTTTTGGGTTTTTGTTTGTTTGTTTCCCTTTTCTTCTCCCTACTTTAGCCCTAAAGATGGCTGGATTTGGTCATTTCCCTTCTCTCGGGTGAATTAGGCTCTGATAATTCCCCCAACAGGTCAGGCTGTGGTTAATTAGTTTCCCCTTGAGTGGGGGCCTTGTTAAGAAAGAGTGCTCCTGTAAATTTCAAAGTGGCCCCTTTCTTCCTCTCCCTGCTGGAATTACTAGGTGTTTTGTTTTTCTCTTTTGATATTTACTGGGGTGGCATTTACTGATATTTAACCTAGTGAAGCTGCAAGAGGTAAATCTCACCATATTGTGGGCTTCCTCTTCCTTGTCCCTGGGTTCCTAGAGCTTTTAGTTCTGAGTTGTTTACAGTGATATTCCAGCAATTCTTAAGGTTCAGTCTAGATTTTCCTATCCTAGCCAAGTCCTTGGGCTTGGGCCCCCCAAGCCCCCGCCAGTTTCTGCTCTTGGTAAGGCAGGACTGTGATTGTTGTCCGACTCTCTATCCTGGAGGCCTTGGGCTTCTCTGAGTCCTTCCTTCTCTTAAGGGTCCAAGGAAAATTGTTGATTGGTCAGCCTATTCAGGTTTTTTGCTTGTTAAGATAGATTAGTGGCTTCCAAGTTTTTTACATGTAGAACTGGAAACTGGCTGAAGGTAGGCTTCTTTTCTTTTTTATTTGGAGACTTATTCAGATTGTTTATTTCTTCTTGAGTGAGTTGTGGTTGTTTGGATTCTTTAAGGAATTTGTCCATTTAAGTTTTCCAAGGCATTGGCATAAAGTTGTTACTATGTCCTTTTTTACAATTCTTTTAATGAGATTTAATTCAGAAGTTCAGTGGGTTTTCTGCATATGTCATTGCTCTTTTAATTTCTGTGGAATCTGTACTGACATCATCTGTTTGATTACTAATACTGGTAATTTTTGTCTTTTATTTTCCCTGTTTATTTGACTAAGAGTTTATCAATTTTATCTTCTTAGTGAAGAAAAAAACATAAAATAAGTGTTTAAAATAAGTGTTTGTAAAATAAGTGTTTTTTTGTATACTTATTTTATAAAATAAGTGTTTAATGCTATGAAATTTCCCTTTACACATTCATTAATTTGCATGTATCCAGCAAATTGTATATACAGCAGTTTTACTTTCATTTAATTGAAGGAATTTTATAATTCTTCTTGTGATATCTTGGTTGGCTTTAGTATCTTTTTATAATGTGCTGTTTAATTTCTAAATATTTAGGTATTTTTCATCTATCTCTTTGGTTTTTTGCTCCAATTTCTTATATATTCACATATTTTGATGACTTTCATCTTTTCAAATATATTGAGACTTTTTGTTTTACATTAACCATATAATTACAATTTTTAAAGAAGTTTAAACAATGAAAAGCAAGCCTTTAATATTTTCTCTTACATATTCTGGTGTTTTTACTTTGTATATATCCAGATTTCCATTTGGTCTCATTTTTCTTCTGTCTGGGTTACTACGGGATTTTGAAGTATAGATATGGAAAATCAAATCTCAAATTCAGTATGTTTGAAAAAAAATCTTTGTTTCATTTTTAGTTTTGAAAGGTACTTTTGCTGGGTGTGCATCTCCCACTTCCCCCCACAGCACAAACTTTGTGTGCTTTAAAGGTTTCACTCAGTAACCATCTGTTTACACTGATTCTGAAGAGAAGTCTACTATCATTATTATTTTTGTGGCTGCCCTAAAATTTATTGATCAGTAGTTTCAGCATTTTGCTGGTGATGTGCCACGTTTTTTCCTTTTGTTCCTTCTCCTTTGCATAAAGTTTTTTTATTTCTATTTTATAGTTTTTATCAAATTAAAAAACATATTTTTATCAATTTTTTCCCTCTCTGTGCCTCCTTTTGAGAGGAGGAAAAATATCACTTAAAGACTAAATTTGTATTTGGTCCAAGCAAAAAACAAATAAAACTAAAGAAACCTCCTTATGAGACTCTAATAACCACCAAGTTAGACTGCTGGTTAATTTCCCACAGCTCACTGATAAACTGTGTCTGCTTTTTTCAAATCTTTTTTCTTTCACTATTTAATCTTGGATAGTTTTTATTATAATGTGTTTATTTTCATTAAACTCTTCATATGCTTTTAATTCCACCTAGTGTAATTTTCATTTTAGATATTATATTTTTTATCTATAGAAGTCCCATCTAGATGTTTTTCTTATAATTCCATTTCTTTCTTCTCATGGGCATTCTTTCCTCTATCTTCTTGAATATGTGGAGAATAGGTATAATAGAAATCCCCTTGTCTTTATAACAAGTCCCTCTCTGTTTGCTAGATCCATCATTTCTAAATTTGTTTTTGTTGTGTTTTTTCCTCCTAATTTTGGGTCAGCTTACCTTGTTTTTTTGTTTTTGTTTGTTTGTTTGTTTGTTTTCAATTTTGGTTGGATGTTTGACATTGTGTATTTTACTTTTTTGGTCACTACATTTGTCGTATCCTTTGCACTACTGTAGGATTTTGTTCTAATGCGCAGCTAAGTTGCTTGAAACACAGTTTTATTCTTTTAAGATTTGCTTTTAAGCTTTGTTAGGTCAGATCCTGTGTAGCCTTTAGACTAGGGCTAATTTGGCTCTGCTGCTAAAGCAGTACTTTTCTGAGGATGCTACTTGATGCCTTATGCAGAACAAAACCTCAGTCCTACCGTAGACTCGGAATATTGTACCTTCTACTCTTTCCCCATGGTACTTTGCACAATCTAGCTGATGTCCACACATTCATGTGCAGATCATTATTTGGCCCAAGACTCAAGGGGACTCCTTTGTCTTTGTCAACTACTGGCCTCTCTGTGCATCTCCCTCCTCTTTGTGCCAACTCTTCCCTTCTGTTCTTGAATTTCTAGCCATCTTGGGCTCCCTGAAGCACAAAGTCTAACTCTGCAACCCAGGAAATCCACCCGGGCTCTGTTTAGATTACTCCTCCATATGGTATATCCTAGAATCTTTGTTGAGAAAACAAGCTGGGATGACTATAGGGCTCATCTAATTTGTTTTCTATCTCTCAGGGCTCACTGTCCTATTCCTGCCTATATTTAATGTCTGAAAAAAAATATGCGTACATGTATACATATTATATAGATGTGCACATACATATTATATATGTACATATTCACATATATTTAGAAGAATTATATACATATTCTACTTTTCCTTTGTTTAAAGTGAGTATATAAACTATAAATCAGGCCTCTGTTATCCTGTTGTGACCCTAAAGTTGAAGTCTATTTATTGGTTTTATATCATTTTTTGGTCTTTTTCTGTTTTTCTGTTTTGTTTTGTTTTTTACTTGGACCAAATACAAATCTGTAGTCTTTGAGTCATGTTTTTGCTTCATTCTCTAGGTTTCTAGTTAATATACCAAACAATTCATTAGGATATTGTTTCTCTTTCTTTTTCTCTTTCTTTCCTTCTGTCAGCTGGTGAGGGTTATTACTTGTCACTAGCTATTTCTCAAAATCAGTAGCCAGTCTTAGGTAGCTAGCCAAACGAGCTGGGTGCGTCTTTACTCAGATTATTTCTTTTATAGGTAGGTAGTGAACTATTTTGTTGAATTCATGCTACATTGTCTCTCTTATGCATTCAAATCAAGAACTTAAAGATGTATGTGGCATATGTATGTGTATATGTATTTTCATGGTCTGTTCACTGTTGATCAGGAGAATCATTAGAACTTGTTAAATAAATCCCCTCTGATACACACCTCAGAACAAGTGTTTTCAGTTATCCAAGTGGGAAGCAGCCTGGTAGTTTCTCAGCTTTTGAACCTACTGTGGAAGATGATAGCTTATTTCTTTGAGGTCCACTTATCACTTCAACAAAATCATTATGGAGTCCTCCAAGGAAACTGCGTGTACCATATTACCTATATTTGTTAGATATATTATCCACATTTACTGAAAATTCCATGTCTGTTTTCAAATAATGGAACAACAAAGAGAAAAAGATCTTAATGATTTTCCTCCTAAAATTAATATTATATTTCACCATATCATTAAATTGAATTTGAATTATTATTTTACATTAATATCATAATTTAGTGCTTTTTACTGTAGACCTCATAGATGTCTGTATTTGTTACAAGGTTTTAAAAATGGGATTTTGTTTTTCTTAACTGATTAACTTTTTTAAGTCATTCTGCAGTACAATTAAACTTACTAATTTGGAGTTTGTAGGAAGAGTCTATATAAATGTGGTATGAATGAATGAAAATATTAGAAGAAATTCAATTAAGTTCATTTTAAAACTATTTGATGTAAAAAGCTATGCTGACAAAGTAAGTGTTGTCAGTGGTAGATCCCTAGGAAACTTCTTTGAATTGGTAGATTGAAATGATTTTCAATTCACATATGGGTTGTTTCTATGCAAATAAAGGTTTCTCAGTCACTTAAGGGAATGTTGGGAAGGTTCACACTCAAGAATAGTTTGTGAGTATTACCTCTGCAATCTGTTTACCCCTGTATTTATACGTACTGCTTATTTATAAATGATCCTTCATTTCAGGTAACTTATTTTAAATTGGTATAGTACAAAAGTAATGCAGTGGTTATCACTAGGTATAGAAATATGGGTCATTTAAGTTTTTCTCTTTAGGTGTTACTTCACTATTTAAAAAATATATTTAATAACCTTTTCCCTAAACAATTAATTCTGATCCAACTTACAGATAAAAATACCCAAGAGCTTCCTTTCTAGTAAATCAAACATTTTCTTTTTCATAATTGAGTTGTGGTAAGTCATTACATTTTGAAGAAAAAAAAATATGTTTCTAAAGAATGTATAACCCACAGCATATCTGCTTTAGAATACTAGGATGTTTAATTAGGTGAGCTGATCTCTAAAATCTTTTCCAAATTGAATTTTCCAGATGGAGAAATTGAGCCTCAACAAGATTTTAGAATGACTAGTGTGTAGTATGTAGTTTATGGTTCACTAAGTCATGAGTTAGGTCACTTCTATCTCTATTGCATACTTTATTGCTTAATATCCTGTTAGTCAGTTGACTTGCATAGGCAAATGAATGATACATAATAATGCCATGGATTCATCAAGTATCTAGATAGGATATGTTTTATATAATATGTGACTTTTAGTTCTTAGACAGTCCATTAGTATTTGGTCAGTGCCCCCTCTTTGACCTAATTAAATTTCCTGGGGATATTGTGATAGTCTTGTCTGAATTGTGTGTGAATCACTCTGTCTTTAACTTCTATGAAAATAAACAAGTGAAACATTCTGCATTTTGTAAGTTCAGATACCGTTTTATTGAAATTCAGAAGTTGAGATTTTTGGCCTTTGTGAGATGATTGATCATATCAAATTTTCTTTCTTTAGGCTACCCATAGTTCTAGGAAACTAGCTCTATGAGAGTCCATAAACTAATTCTAGAAAGTGGGAACTAAATAATTTTCTACTTGCATATTTATGTTTATACATTTTACAATTGAAAAATGTTCAACACAAACATATTAAAGCCTCTGTTCCATGTTAATTGGTTAGTTTGGATTATCACATTGATTACTATTAAAATACAGGTTTGGAAAGAGTTGGCTCAATTTTTCTTTACTGACTTTTTTGTTGTTTTTCGTGTGTTTATGATTCTAAGTGCCAGTTGCACTGAAATTTCAATTATCATTTATTTGGTTAGATTTTTAACTTTAATTATTAGTGTTTTAATGATATCTATTTTAAATAGAACAAAGTGAATTTACATAGGACTGAGAGACTGAGTTTTATTTTTTTAATGTTCAAAAGCAAAAGTTTTCATACCTGTAAACAGGATCTAAAGAGCTAATATATATTTCCTCTTTTTACACTTTTTCTCTTTCTCCTTCATTCCCTGCCATTGTTTAATTCACAGATTTTTACAACTAGAAAGGTCTTGAGAAAAGTTTCTATTTAATCTTTATCTTTTATAAGATAAGAGAAAGAACATCTCTAAAGACTAAGAGATATGTCTATATTAGCTCTGTTGATCATTGCTAGTCCTAAATTTTCCCCAGGAGATTGCTAGATTTCTTGAAAGGAAACTTAAATCTTCCCATAATAGTTTATTTTCCATTCTTAGAGGAGATAGAAAGTATATATGCTCAGAGAAATTCAGTCTCAATTCCCTCCCTGTGTCCTGTAATTGATTGAGGAACCAAAAGGAAGAAAGTGAACCTTTAAAAAGGTGGATCAAAGTTTTTTAGGGGTTTCCTTCCAGTTGGCCTTTAGTTCTTTCTTTTAGCATAAATGCCTTAAGATGATTGGCAAGGTCCTTACGTTCATAATTTCAAGAGCAATTGTAACAGAGAGACTAGTGTTTACCAAGATCTAGACTGTCTTTGTTGTGGTTTGGTAGAAAGTCAATGGAAATAGCTACCTAGGAGGGTACTAACTTTATAGCTACCATCACCACCACCATGACAGCAGAGTTGCCTTTGAATGTGACTCTATGACTAGTTTTTGCTAACTGTGTAAGAGCAGAAAGGATATATCATTGTAGGGACAAGATGGTGAGATACCAGTGTGTCTTTCTACCTTCCCTCTCTTCATTGATTGAGGCAAAAGAAATCTCTGGCTGTAGGAGTCACCAGTGTGCAGAATGGAAGGAATCACTTTCAGAAAGAAAGCTGCCTATGAATCTGGAACATCCTTAATAAGCCGTTAGAAGAATGATAAATAAACCTTTGTTATGTTAAGCCACTCCAGTTTTGGTATTTATTTGCTATAGCCACTAACATTACAGTGACTCAAATGGCTTTCTGGATTAATCATGTCAAATAAAAATAATATGCTTATTTCTTTTACTGCCTAGATGTTTCCCTGTGTCTATAAAGGAAGAAATAGTCTTATTTTTATTGTGAAAAGTAGGAAAGAAAAAAAAATGTCATGAGGAGAGATAAAGACAGTGTCTTTGAAGCATATGTTTATACTTTAAGGCTCATTGTTTATCTCTCAAGCAATTTTCCCATCTCACATGAGATGTATCATCCCCTTTCCCATGCCTACTGTCATACTGGGTGACTGATTTATAGAACACATTGCCATTGAATCCATAAGCCTTCTCCCAAGCTGTTTCTATGAATGTAATATAATGCCCTTTAAGCTTTATTTAGAATTCACTGTCGTGTTAGTACAGGCATTTCGTGACACGCTTTCATAAAAATACTAAGATTTATATGTGCTGAAAAGCACATCCCTCATGTTAGGATTTGGGGTAAGATAAATCATGTAAGGCTGTGCATGAAAATTCCACATAATGTGGATGTGTCACTTTCATATTGGTTGAATTGTTTTTAGGTACTTGCAGAGTGACTGTTGGTTTTGAAACATGATAATACAATATTAGTGTAGTAAAAATAATAGTAGCCAGCATTTTTGAGGCTTCACTATATATTATGTACTGTTTAATTTTATAACATATATTAACTCATTTAATCTTCATAGAAAATGGATGAGGTAGGTTACTAACATAACCTCATTTGCTGATAAATAAAAAAGAGATGTTAGCTAACTTATCTATGTTTCCACAGAGAGTAAGCTGGAATTCAGACTTGGAGCTGACCATTGTTAGCCACCATACTGTAAAACCTCCCAGCTGAGACTTGGGAACTGTGATAAAAAAAGAAAAGTTTTATATTTCAACCTTTCTTTACTGAAACAGCCAGGCATGCACATGAATTAGATACTCAGTCAAGAAAATGATTAAGCATAGATTTAATGAGAAATAGTGACATTTGATCTGTGTGCTAGATGGGATAAGCCAGACTTAATACAGAAAGAGAGGATCAGGAACTAACATGATTGAGTGTTTTATATGTATGTTCTCATTTAATACCCCCTCCCAAAAAGTCAACCCAGCAAAATAGTTTTTTTCATTGAATTTTTAAGCAAGACAGCTGAAGCACAAGGGAATTAAATAACTTTCTTGCCAAAGCAAGAGTAAATGTAAGAGCTGAGATTTAAATTCAGCCTTTTTAAATACAAAATAGCAGATTTTCCACTATTATTATCTATCCAGCTAAAGGGTCTTGCAGGAAGGAGAATGATGTGGGAACTCTTAGAGATATGAACATAGTGAGAATCAAGCATCTTGAGTTGTTCAGAGTTCGGGGATCTTAGGAGATGAAGGAGAAATGAATGGGAATCAGGAGATGGGTTGGTTAATGGATAGGGGACATTATACTTAAGAGTTTATGTTCGGTGGACATGAAAGTGATGATGTAGAATTTTAGGCAGACAGTAGGGCTGTGGATTAAATTTGAGAGCACCCATCCACAAATTAAGGAAGAAATGAAGAGCCCCCCCCCCCCAAAAAAAAAAAAAGAGAGAGAGAGAATTTCATTCTGAAAAGAGAGAGTCAAAATAAATTAAAAAATAGAGTACCTATGGAGCACGTGGTTGGCACAGTCTGTTAAGCACTCAGTTTTGGCTCATCATGATCTTAGTGTCATGAAATCAAGCTCTATATTAGGCTGCTCAGGGCAGAGTTGACTTGAGATTCTCTCTCCTTCTTCCTCTGCCCCTCCCACTTACACACACACACACACACACACACACACACTCTTTCTTTCTCTCTATCAAAACAAATAAATAATTTTTTTTATAAAAGGAAACAGAGTACCTATTATATGTACAACATTAAGCTAAACTTTAGAAACAATACAAAGAAATATAAAATAGGGTTTCTATAATTCGGTATCTTTAATTGGCCAGTCAATCCAAGGTGTTTGCCATTTGAAAAAATGTGCCCTAGATAATGGATCAGCCCATCATTTGGTATTGATAATGAATAATAGAAAATTCCAAGTAAAAGTTGACTTTTAGTATATTTGTCTAATCTCACCTTTTCACATCTAAATTCAATTAAATTATAGATTTATAAGAATTGAGACAATCTGTATCAATCGTAGATGGTTGTCATCAATAAACTAAAAAAATCTGAGTAATTTCTGTCAAATATGGTACGTAAGAGATTGAATTTCGAAAAATATTTATTTTGTCTGTACCTCTTCCTAGATAGTTCTAAAGAGAAATAGTTCTATAAGAGAGATAATTCATGGTTAGAAATATCACTGGAAGAACTATACTAATAGTCATAATTAAAAGATATAACTATTGTCTGAGAAATCATCTGTTTCCTACTGATGTTTTGGAGAGCCATGATAAACACCAGAAAGTCACACTGAGGAGAGAGTACTTGAAAACATTTGATTCCTGCCTTCCCTCAAAGTAAGACAGGCAGTTACTTCATCTGGATGCCATTTTGTTCCAAACATGTTCACTGTTGTCTGTCTTAAGCCTACTCTCTGATGCAGGAGTATTGATCTTGTATCCCAGTCCTTTGGTCATGACTAATTAGTCCATAGAATAACACATGACTAAACTAAGGACAGTTAAGACCCAATTAAGGTTCGTTATGCAAGATTCACTGAATGAGTAATTATTTTAATTTATCAGCTCCATTCATATCCATTCACTTGCCTTCTGTCAAGAATTCTGTCAAGAACTCAGAGCCTAGGGGCACCTGGGTGGCTCAGTGGGTTAAAGCATCTGCCTTCGGCTCAGGTCATGATCCCAGGGTCCTGGGATCGAGCCCCGCATTGGGCTCTCTGCTCAGCAGGGAGCCTGCTTCCTCCTCTGTCTCTGCCTGCCTTTCTGCCTACTTGTGATCTCTGTCTGTTGAATAAATAAATAAAATCTTAAAAATAAGTAAATAAAAAGAACTCAGAGACTATTGAGCTATGTTGGCAAATGCTGGATTGGTGGCCATGTTAGACCATGAGTTTAATGAGTAAGTATTAGAACATGAGTCTAAAAGCTGGTTGTTAAAGGATGAGATGAACATGAAGAAAGAGGAGAAACACAGTACTAGCTATACCTAGAAGCAGTAGGTTCCTCAGGTCTTGACATACCTTAACTTTTTTGCAGAAATTTCATTCTTCATGAATTCAGTAAGACTCTATACCTTAAAATAATTACTTCCTTTGTGAGATAATTTTGATTGGTCTTTAATCCTTGAATCCAAAAATGTCTTAAAACATTATCAACTGAGGGGTGCCTGGGTTGTCAGTGGGTTAAGACCTCTGTCTTCAGCTCGGGTGATGGTCCCAGTGTCCTGGGATTGACCCCGGCATTGGGCTCTCTCCTCAGCAGGAAGCTGCTTCCCTTCCTCTCTCTCTGTTTGCCTCTCTGCCTACTTGTGATCTCTGTCTGTCAAATAAATAAATAAAAATCTTAAAAAAAATAATTATCAACTGAAAAGAGAAACTGATTGGTATATAGGTGAAAAACTTCCTACTGGAACACTCCCCCACCCCCCAAATTGTTCCTTATATACTTTAGTGCTGGATTACATGCAAAGTAACTGAAAAATTATAAAAACAAAAACAAAAACCTCTTTCCCCCATCTATCTGGGTCTACAGCTTTTGAATAATAATGTAGATGACCAACAGAAGCTCTACATGTTAGTTAAAATCACACAAGCTAATATCCTAGATAAATCTGGAAGGCTCATGACTTAACACAATGGAAGTTTGTTTCTTTTCCATGTGGAGTGGTGTCTGTGTTAGGTGGAAGCCTCTGACACACCCAGTCTTTCAGGGGCTTAAGCTGAAAGCCCCTTAGAGGGGGTCCCATTTTAGTGCATGACTCCCAAGAATGTTCTGATGATTGGCAAGTCTTGATGACTGGCTTCCTCTTGACAAGGTGAAGAGAAAAATGGGAGACCAGAAAGGAGCTCCATGGCTAAATTTGGAAAGATAATATATTACTCATGCCTGAAGTCCATTGGCTGGAATTTAATGATAAGGAAAATAAACTTGGGGCATCATTTAGTTGTGTGTCTAGAAGGAAAGGAAATAAATTTTGTGAACAACCAGTTTTGTGATGTAGTATCTCAACTTCTGATAGTTTATTGCCTGAAATACCTGCTCTGTCAAACTGCAATGTAATACTGATCATATAAATACTGAGGAAATAACCCACATCCAGCCTATTCAGAACAGCTGACACCCTATGATATGGTATTAAAAAAATAGAACATTTTAGATATGCTTTAATTCATAATACATAAAGATACTAAATCTGGTTGCAGAAAGTAGAAGTCTTTATGACAAATCATCTGAGACTGGGAGACTGCATGGAAATGGAAAACATTCAGATGTGTTCTTAGAAAATTTGGAGGTAATTACTGATAAAATAAATGCAACAAGTACATCTTTCTAAATCAGTCAAACAACTGAGCAAAAGAAAAAAATATATAGTTTTACAGGCCTACTGTCTATCCTGGGACAGTGCATGCTTCTATGGTTTGAATTAACCCATTTGTTATTTGTAAATAGGATAATGATGTCAGCATAATATGAAAGTCACACTGATTTATACACTTTTTTTTTCTCTCAGCCCATTAAGGATTTCTGCCATCAAGTAACAGTAGTTAAACACAAACTATATTAACACAGCTGGTTGCAGTAAACTGTAAAGCAATAGTCTGTCCAAGACATCCTTGCATTTCACCATTTCTGCAGGAACTATTTTTGACCATGCTCTCTATTATGTGTTGTATGCAACAGTGCTTACTGTAGCTAATTTTACTGGAAATGTAGTATGTCTTTAAAAAAATGATAAAGTGTATTTTTATTAGGGTTGTTTGAGCTAGAGAGTGAGACACAGAGCTGTGGTTGTGGAGGTTTTGAACACTCTCTCAAACCTACTTTTCTTTACAAACCATATTATTTTTATTGATGTTGCATAATGTGAAGTTCAGAGCACTGCATATATTCCACTACAGAAAATACACCTCTCTTTTCAGTTACAAGTGTCAAGGACACAGTCAAAACTACCTCTAAGAAAATGGAAATGTATTAATTCATGTAACTGGATTGCTCAAGGATTTTGTTGGCTTCAAGCACATCTGTAGCCATGGCTTGAAATAGAACAAAACAAAACAAAAACCAAATAGGATTTTAAGTATTCATCTCTTTTTCTTTATCTCTTAGCTGGACTTCTCTCAATTCAAACTAAGCTGGACTTTAGTTTGAATGCAGGCTTTCTCTATAAGGCAGATTAAGGGGGTTTATTTGGACTAAGGCTCGTTCATGGTGTCAAAAAAAAAAAAATATATATATATATATATATATATATATATATATATATATATATCAGTGTTAGCAAGAGAAAAATAGCATAGTCAAAAGGATGATCAAAGCGAATTGGAAGATATTTGCAAGTTTCAGGCAGGTCTAGAGACAGCTACAAGGGTTGGTAAGAATGTTTGCACTCCTAGGCTGAAGAAATAAACAGAAGAATGAGTTATCACAACAAGTGATTATGGTAGTTGTAAGAGAGGGCCCCTCAACAGGAACTGTGGTAGTAGAAAAACACAGCTACTGCCAAACTGCAACCCAGGGGGAGAGAACCGAAGCAATAAATATATCAAATATATTTATATAATAAATATATCAAAACTTCTTTCTTTCTCTCTTAGACTTCAAATGTCTCCCATGAGCCAAATCTAACTGAATGTAAGAGAATCCAGGTGATGCAGCCCATAGAGGTCAACTTCCGAGGGTACAGAGCAAGATGGGAATTTAGTACACAAGGGAAAATGGAGGGTGTCCAACATGCCTAATTTAGCCCCATGAGCAAGTAGATAGGGTTTCTTCCTGTGGCCAGATGTAATTTTTAGGGGAAGTTCTCATTGGCCCTTCATGGACCATATGTCCACACAGTGTAGCCAAGGAAATGTGGTGTTCTGGTTGTACAACCTTGTCAGTGTTGGTGTCTAGATAATATGATTAACAACTGGCCAATCACTTGTATATGGGAAGGAGTTTTCAAACAAAATACTTTTATAGATCTAAGAAGCTGGCATAGTAGACTCTCTATCTGGTTTTTAAGATCCAGGTTTTCCCCTGCAGGTGAGAAGGCCCAGTATATCCCAGTTGCTTTGTACTTTACAGCAATTTAAAAATTCATTTTTCCACAGAGAAGGAGGAAAAAGTAATACTGAGAGTAAAAAATGTGTCTTAACCATAGTACTTTCCTTTGGGAAGATGAGCTAAGTTTTTATTTTTTTGTTTGTTTTGGGGTTTTCTTTTGGGGGGGGCGGAATATATAGAAGAAGGAAGAAGAGGATAGTTCCTCATACTTCAAAAAATATTTATATCCTCGGGGTGCCTGGGTGGCTCAGTGGGTTAGGCCACTGCCTTCGGCTCAGGTCATGATCCCGGGGTCTTGGGATCAAGTCCCGCATCAGGCTCTCTGCTCAGTGGGGAGCCTGTTTCCTCCTTTCTCTCTCTGCCTGCCTCTCTGCCTACTTGTGATCTTTCTCTGTCAAATAAATAAATAGATTCTTTAAAGAAAAATAATATATATTTATATCCTCAAAGTGTAACCCAAGACCTGAGAAAGACTAACTGGTCAATAAATGTTTTATGAAATGGCTAATTGTCTGAACAACAGTTTCTAAACTATATTATGTTTGCAATCTCCCAGGTAGCTGAGGAAAATGAAAGTTACCTGCTGTTGACCATGTAGGATCCAGATCCACACTCCAAATGCTGAAAACTTTTTCCATTATGGAATGAAGGTTTACCTTAATTCCAAATTAATGTTCAACATAGAAATCATGTTCTGCTAAAACATTTATTTTAATAGTTAATAGTACAGAAAAACATAGCCATTTGTAAATGCTCTTCTAATATAAGGACTTAAACTCTTTTTAAGGTAGGATTACTCTTTTGGTTGGTGAAAATTGCCATATAACAAAACAAAAAAAAGAAAGAAAACAAAACAAAGCAACAAACCAGTCACTGTGAGATTATAATGGACATCAAGCTGGTTTCTCTCCCTGTCCATTCTCTTTTATCACAGTAATTTGTATCTTGAGAGCTTCTAACCATCTAGATACAATCAGTTGCTCATAAATTATTTTTTGTATTATGAGAATGTAAGTTGAAATGATTGATTAAGTGGAAGAACTAAGAAATACAGGCAGGGCTAATAGAAATTATGTATATCCAGTAGACAGAAGCCTACTGATTTATATATGTATATTCAAAGAGTCCTACTATAACAACTGGTTCATGAATGGTCAACTGGTTTAACGTCACTGAAATGATCTTTTATTTTTCTTTAATTTGCTTTTTAAAATTGACCAAGACTTCCATTTGAAGAGTGCTAGTGGCTTTCTATTTGAGACCCTTTGGGAAGACCGAAAATAGTGACTGTGTGTTCATTTGAAAAACTCAGCTTCCCATTGTGAGGGTCACAAAACTCACAGGCCCCACTGAAGTGAAGCTTAGCAAGGGATAGTGACTTTTTTCTGTTTGATTCTTACTTACACCAATTTGCCTGTGCATGGGCATTTGGTTTTATGATGCTTCTCCACATTAGATGCTTTCCACATTAGATGCTTTTCCACATTCCAGTCATAAAACGAGCCTGGAAAGAGTTGATAGAAATGAAATAGGTGACATTTTTTTTTTAATTTTTAATATTTTATTTATTTGTCAGAGAGAAGGGGAAAGGGAAAGAGAAAGAGAAAGAGAGAGAGAGTGAGGCAGAGGAAGAAACAGACTCCCAGCTGAGCAAGGAGCCTGATGTGGGACTCAATCCCAGGACCTGGGATCCTGACCTGAGACAAAAGCTCAACTGACTGAGCCACCCAGGCATCCCATAGGTGGTAGTTTTTAAAGTCACTATTAGAATAAGTCTGAACCCCTTCCAAAGAAACATCCAAGACTTGGACACCCAACTAGTTTCATCTGCATGAAACTTCCAGGTTCTGTCCTTGGTATTAAGGAAGAACATACAGACATTCCAGAGGTAAGGACATACTTTCCTCTACTTTCTAAATATTTTTTACTCTACTTTCTTTCTGTTTTCTTCTCAATTATTGAAATGTTCTTACTATCTTTGCATTAGACTGATTAGTGTCCAAAAATAAATGAAAAACTGTTCCCCACACTGAGGAGAAATAGATGTATCATAAAAGGAACCCCTAGGACAAAACAACAACAACAACAACCAAAAAAAACCTCTTAGTGAGGCTAGGTCCTTTGCAGTATGTTTGTAAAATAACGTATTAATTCAAAGTCACACAACATTTACTTTCTTGACAATTATTTTATAATTTTTGGTATCAATCAGTGGCTAAAGAAAAGTCCTCTAAAATCAGCTGATTTGTCAAGTTAGTGTTAGAATCATGTGGGAACGAATTCCATTTGGTCATGTTAAAACTACAATAACATTAACACTGATTTGTCATAACATTTAATATTTACTAACTATATCTGAATCTCTGAGAACTGTCTACAAAAAAAAAAAAAGCTTGAGTAAAATGTTAAATTCTGTCCCACTGTTACTATGACAACTGCAAGGAAAAGAAGAAGTCTGTCTTCCCCTTTCATGGATGAATTCACATTATGTTTCTGTATATGTTCCCCCTGATAGTCCTGGATAACTCCATGTGACAGGAAGATGCTCAGTTTCTACCAAGGAGAGATTCCTGTGTGACAATAATCTGTACCGTCTCTTGTAGAAGAGTGTGGTATAGATGTATAATCCCTTCCCCATTAGCTATTTCAAACTCTCACAGTGGAGCTGGAAAGGTCATCTATCATAGGTGGGGTTCAGTGAGCTCATGAAGCCTTAAATATTTTTTTTTTTTTTTTTTTTTTTTTTTTTTTTTTTTTTTTTATTTTTATAAACATATATTTTTATCCCCAGGGGTACAGGTCTGTGAATCACCAGGTTTACACACTTCACAGCACTCACCAAATCACATACCCTCCCCAATGTCCATAATCCCACCCCCTTCTCCCAAACCCCCTCCCCCCGGCAACCCTCAGTTTGTTTTGTGAGATTAAGAGTCACTTATGGTTTGTCTCCCTCCCAATCCCATCTTGTTTCATTTATTCTTCTACCCACTTAAGCCTCCATGTTGCATCACCACTTCCTCATATCAGGGAGATCATATGATAGTTGTCTTTCTCTGCTTGACTTATTTCGCTAAGCATGATACGCTCTAGTTCCATCCATGTTGTTGCAAATGGCAAGATTTCATTTCTTTTGATGGCTGCATAGTATTCCATTGTGTATATATACCACATCTTCTTGATCCATTCATCTGTTGATGGACATCTAGGTTCTTTCCATAGTTTGGCTATTGTGGACATTGCTGCTATAAACATTCGGGTGCATGTGTCCCTTTGGATCACTACATTTGTATCTTTAGGGTAAATACCCAATAGTGCAATTGCTGGGTCATAGGGCAGTTCTATTTTCAACATTTTGAGGAACCTCCATGCTGTTTTCCAGAGTGGCTGGACCAGCTTGCATTCCCACCAACAGTGGAGGAGGGTTCCCCTTTCTCCGCATCCTCGCCAGCATCTGTCATTTCCTGACTTGTTGATTTTAGCCATTCTGACTGGTGTGAGGTGATATCTCATTGTGGTTTTGATTTGTATTTCCCTGATGCCGAGTGATATGGAGCACTTTTTCATGTGTCTGTTGGCCATCTGGATGTCTTCTTTGCAGAAATGTCTGTTCATGTCTTCTGCCCATTTCTTGATTGGATTATTTGTTCTTTGGGTGTTGAGTTTGCTAAGTTCTTTATAGATTCTGGACACTAGTCCTTTATCTGATATGTCGTTTGCAAATATCTTCTCCCATTCTGTCAGTTGTCTTTTGATTTTGTTAACTGTTTCCTTTGCTGTGCAAAAGCTTTTGATCTTGATGAAATCCCAGTAGTTCATTTTTTCCCTTGCTTCCCTTGCCTTTTGCGTTGTTCCTAGGAGGATGTTGCTGCGGCAGAGGTCGAAGAGGTTGCTGCCCGTGTTCTCAAGGATTTTGATGGATTCCTTTCGTACATTGAGGTCCTTCATCCATTTTGAGTCTATTTTTGTGTGTGGTGTAAGGAAATGGTCCAATTTCATTTTTCTGCATGTGGCTGTCCAATTTTCCCAGCACCATTTATTGAAAAGGCTGTCTTTTTTCCATTGGACATTCTTTCCTGCTTTGTCGAAGATTAGTTGACCATAGATTTGAGGGTCTATTTCTGGGCTCTCTATTCTGTTCCATTGATCTATGTGTCTGTTTTTGTGCCAGTACCATGCTGTCTTGATGATGACAGCTTTGTAATAGAGCTTGAAGTCCGGAATTGTGATGCCACCAACGTTGGCTTTCTTTTTCAATATCCCTTTGGCTATTCGAGGTCTTTTCTGGTTCCATATAAATTTTAGAATTATTTGTTCCATTTCTTTGAAAAAGATGGATGGTACTTTGATAGGAATTGCATTAAATGTGTAGATTGCTTTAGGTAGCATAGACATTTTCACAATATTTATTCTTCCAATCCAGGAGCATGGAACATTTTTCCATTTCTTTGTGTCTTCCTCAATTTCTTTTCATGAGTACTTTATAGTTTTTCTGAGTATAGATTCTGTGTCTCTTTGGTTAGGTTTATTCCTAGGTATCTTATGGTTTTGGATGCAATTGTAAATGGGATTGACTCCTTAATATCTCTTTCTTCTGTCTTGCTGTTGGTGTAGAGAAATGCAACTGATTTCTGTGCATTGATTTTATATCCTGACACTTTACTGAATTCCTGTATAAGTTCTAGCAGTTTTGGAGTGCATTCTTTTGGGGTTTTCCACATATAGTATCATATATCATCTGCGAAGAGTGATAATTTGACTTCTTCTTTGCCGATTTGGATGCCTTTAATTTCCTTTTGTTGTCTGATTGCTGAGGCTAGGACCTCTAGTACAATGTTGAATAGCAGTGGTGATAATGGACATCCCTGCCGTGTTCCTGACCTTAGCGGAAAAGCTTTCAGTTTTTTCTCCATTGAGAATGATATTTGCGGTGGGTTTTTCATAGATGGCTTTGATGATATTGAGGTATGTGCCCTCTATCCCTACACTTTGAAGAGTTTTGATCAGGAAGGGATGTTGTACTTTGTCAAATGCTTTTTCAGCATCTATTGAGAGTATCATATGGTTCTTGTTCTTTCTTTTATTGATGTGTTGTATCACATTGACTGATTTGCGGATGTTGAACCAACCTTGCAGCCCTGGAATAAATCCCACTTGGTCGTGGTGAATAATCTTTTTAATGTACTGTTGAATCCTATTGGCTAGTATTTTGTTGAGTATTTTCGCATCTGTGTTCATCAAGGATATCGGTCTATAGCTCTCTTTTTTGGTGGGATCCTTGTCTGGTTTGGGGATCAAGGTGATGCTGGCCTCATAAAATGAGTTTGGAAGTTTTCCTTCCATTTCTCTTTTTTTGGAACAGTTTCAGGAGAATAGGAATTAGTTCTTCTTTAAATGTTTGGTAGAATTAGAATTCCCCCGGAAAGCCGTCTGGCCCTGGGCTTTTGTTTGTTTGGAGATTTTTAATGACTGTTTCAATCTCCTTACTGGTTATGGGTCTGTTCAGGCTTTCTATTTCTTCCTGGTTCAGTTTGTGGTAGTTTATATGTTTCTAGAAATGCATCCATTTCTTCCAGATTGTCAAATTTATTGCCGTAGAGTTTGCTCATAGTATGTTCTTATAATAGTTTGTATTTCTTTGGTGTTAGTTGTGATCTCTCCTCTTTCATTCATGATTTTATTTATTTGGGTCCTTTCTCTTTTCTTTTTGATAAGTCGGGCCAGGGGTTTATCAATTTTATTAATTCTTTCAAAGAACCAGCTCCTAGTTTCGTTGATTTGTTTCTATTGTTTTTTTGGTTTCTATTTCATTGATTTCTGCTCTGATCTTTATGATTTCTCTTCTCCTGCTGGGCTTAGGGTTTCTTTCTTGTTCTTTCTCCAGCTCCTTTAGGTGTAGGGTTAGGTTGTGTACCTGAGACCTTTCTTGTTTCTTGAGAAAGGCTTGTACCGCTATATATTTTCCTCTCAGGACTGCCTTTGTTGTGTCCCACAGATTTTGAACCGTTGTGTTTTCATTATCATTTGTTTCCATGATTTTTTTTCAATTCTTCTTTAATTTCCCGGTTGACCCATTCATTCTTTAGAAGGATACTGTTTAGTCTCCATGTATTTGGGTTCTTTCCAAACTTCCTTTTGTGGTTGAGTTCTAGCTTTAGAGCATTGTGGTCTGAAAATATGCAGGGAATGATCCCAATCTTTTGATACCGGTTGAGTCCTGATTTAGGACCGAGGATGTGATCTATTCTGGAGAATGTTCCATGTGCACTAGAGAAGAATGTGTATTCTGTTGCTTTGGGATGAAATATTCTGAATATATCTGTGATGTCCATCTGGTCCAGTGTGTCATTTAAGGCCTTTATATCCTTGCTGATCTTTTGCTTGGATGACCTGTCCATTTCAGTGAGGGGAGTGTTAAAGTCCCCTACTATCATTGTATTATTGTTGATGTGTTTCTTTGATTTTGTTATTAATTGGTTTTATATAGTTGGCTGCTCCCACATTGGGGGCATAGATATTTAAAATTGTTAAATCTTCTTGTTGGACAGACCCTTTGAGTATGATATAGTGTCCTTCCTCATCTCTTATTATAGTCTTTGGCTTAAAATCTAATTGATCTGATATAAGGATTGCCACTCCTGCTTTCTTCTGATGTCCATTAGCATGGTAAATTCTTTTCCACCCCCCTCACTTTAAATCTGGAGGTGTCTTCGGGCTTAAAAATGTGTTTCTTGGAGGCAACATATAGATGGGTTTTGTTTTTTTTATCCATTCTGATACCCTGTGTCTTTTGACAGGGGCATTTAGCCCATTCACATTCAGGGTAACTATTGAGAGATATGAATTTAGTGCCATTGTATTGCCTGTAAGGTGACTGTTACTGTATATGGTCTCTGTTCCTTTCTGATCTACCACTTGTAGGCTCTCTCTTTGCTTAGAGGACCCCCTTTCAAGATTTCCTGTAGAGCTGGTTTGGTATTTGCAAATTCTTTCAGTTTGTTGTTTGTCCTGGAAGCTTTTAATCTCTCCTTCTATTTTCAATGATAGCCTAGCTGGATATAGTATTCTTGGCTCCATGTTTTTTCTCGTTTAGTGCTCTGAAAATATCATGCCAGCTCTTTCTGGCCTGCCAGGTCTCTGTGGATAAGTCAGCTGCCAATCTAATATTTTTACCATTGTATGTTACAGACTTCTTTTCCCGGGCTGCTTTCAGGATTTTCTCTTTGTCATTGAGACTTGTAAATTTTACTATTAGGTGACGAGGTGTGGGCCTATTCTTATTGATTTTGAGGGGCATTCTCTGAACCTCCTGAATTTTGATGCTCGTTCCCTTTGCCATATTGGGGAAATTCTCCCCAATAATTCTCTCCAGTATACCTTCTGCTCCCCTCTCACTTTCTTCTTCTTCTGGAATCCCAATTATTCTAATGTTGTTTCGTCTTATGGTGTCACTTATCTCTCGAATTCTCCCCTCGTGGTCCAGTAGCTGTTTGTCCCTCTTTTGATCAGCTTCTTTATTCTCTGTCATTTGGTCTTCTATATCACTAATTCTGTCTTCTGCCTCATTTATCCTAGCAGTGAGAGCCTCCATTTTTGATTGCACCTCATTAATAGCTTTTTTGATTTCACCTTGGTTAGATTTTAGTTCTTTTATTTCTCCAGAAAGGGCTTTTATATCTCTCGAGAGGGTTTCTCTAATATCTTCCATGCCTTTTTCGAGCCCGGCTAGAACCTTGAGAATTGTCATTCTGAACTCTAGATCTGACATATTACCGATGTCTGTATTGATTAGGTCCCTAGCCTTCGGTACTACCTCTTGTTCTTTTTTTTGTGTTGAATTTTTACGTCTTGTCATTTTGTCCAGATAAGAGTAAATGAAGGGGCAAGTAAAATACTAAAAGGGTGGCAACAACCCCAGGAAAATATGCTTTAACCAAATTAGAAGAGATCCAAAATCGTGAGTGGGGAGAAAGGGGATAAAAAGAGGTTCAAAAAGGAAGAGAGAAAAAAGAAAAAAAAAAAAAAAAAAAAAAAAAAAGAAAAGAATTTTAAAAAAAAGAAAACACCTAAGAAAAATGTAAAAAAATATATATATATATATATATTAGATAAACTAGTAAAAAATCGTTAAAAAAGAAAAAAGGTAACAGTTAAAAAAAATAAAATTTTACCCGAAGGCGAGAAAAAAAAAAAAAAAATGAAAAAGAAAAAATTAAATTAACTGCAAGACTAAAAAAAATCACAGGAAAAAAGCCATGAGTTCCGTGCTTGGCTTTCTCCTCCTCTGGAATTCTGCTGCTCTCCTTGGTATTGAAACCGCACTCCTTGGTAGGTGAACTTGGTCTCGGCTGGATTTCTTGTTGTTCTTCTGGGGGAGGGGCCTGTTGTAGTGATTCTCAAGTGTCTTTGCCCCAGGCGGAATTACACCGCCCTTACCCGGGGCCGGGGTGAGTAATCCGCTCGGGTTTGCTTTCAGGAGCTTTTGTTCCCTGAGCGCTTTCCGTAGAGTTCCAGAGGACGGGAATACAAATGGCGGCCTCCTGGTCTCCGGCCCGGAGGAGCCGAGAGCCCAGGGCCCCACTCCTCAGTGCGCCCTCAGAGAACAGCGCCCAGTTACTCCCGTCTGCCTGACCTCCGGCCGCGCTCCGAGCTCACTGAACCTGCGACCGGTTCAAGGTAACACCGAGCTGCGAGCTTCCTGTCGGCTCTGTCTCTGTAGCCGGCTTTCCCGTTCCAATACCCGCAAGCTCTGCGACACTCAGACACCCCCGATCCTTCTGTGACCCTGCGGGACCTGAGGCCACGCTGACCCCGCGTGGGCTTCGCCCCGGTTTAGCCTCTGGAGCGATGTCCCTCAGCGGAACAGACTTTTAAAAGTCCTGATTTTGTGCGCGGTTGCTCCGCCGCTTGCCGGGAGCCGGCCCCTCCCCCCGGGGTCTATCTTCCCGTCGCTTTGGATTCACTTCTCCGCTGGTCCTACCTTTCAGAAAGTGGCTGATTTTCTGTTTCCAGAATTGCTGTTCTTCTTCTCTTCGATCTGCCGATGGATTTTCAGGTGTTTGCAATCTTTAGATAAGCTATCTAGCTGATCTCCGGCTAGCTGAAGCAGTCTCAGCTTGCTACTTCTCCGCCATCTTGACTCCTCCAAGCCTTAAATATTTTTAAGTTGTTACCTCAAGTTAACTGAGTTGTAAAATTTCCCCTATGTGTCTAGAAACTCTGTGAAAGGATACTAATGCTTGAAGGGTTTTAAAATATGTTTCAAGGATTTCTGTTTTTCTGAATCATACCATCTTGGCTAAAGTCTGACTAAATTTAGACTGTGATATTGAATGTTCCTCAATGTGCCTGCCGTCATATCCCTTCTGTGCAGAACTGTAAGGATCCAAAAGTGGAACTTGATGGTCCCTCTATTAAGTAATCTTTATAGTAGTTTATCTAGTGAAGGAGAGGTGTATTTTCCTATGATACCAAGGACTACTTATTTTTTTTTCATATCATATGTTACTTGTTTCCATATAACAAAGGGTCAAGTAGTACTATTTTCAATTTTAATGGCAAATATACAAAATGCATAACCAATGTGGTAAATCCTTTCAGACTGACATGGTGATAAAATAGTTAAGTAGATCCAAGATATGAAGAAACACTTAGAACACTTTGTTTCATATCTCAGAATAATTCCTCTTTGTACCACACCTCATGCCTTGCCAGAATGGATGCTGATTAGCTAATGGCAATGCAGTTTGAAAATAATGGCTCAGGTATTCCATGAAATCCTTGGAGCTGGAAGGAATTCATAAAGAATGTCTGATTAATCCCCTTGTTTCAAGACAGCGCTTGTATCTTAGTATTACTGACAAGTAGGCTATCTTCTTTTTTATTTGAAGGTAAAAACAATTGTAATCTTCCTCTAATATTTGATTTTCAGGTCACATTTCAAAAAATCCTTGATTCCCAAATGAATGTTGCATAAGCTAATAGTTATCATAGAAAAAGAAACAGGCTTTGTTCATCTAATGTAAAAAGAATTATTGCTCTTTGAGTTTTGTCAAGCTTATATGATAGGTATTGTAGAGTTTATGCTAAAATTTCCAGGTTTGACTGGTTATTGAGACTCTACTTCAGTAAGTATTTATTGAGCTCTAAGTTCAGGATATATTAGGTTCTTCTGATGAAGGTGAAGAGGTGATACTTTCCCTGCCCTTATCTACAAAGGCCTGGAGCAACAGAAAATAAACGGGTAAGTAATGCCTTAGACAAGAGCCACCTGCCCTGAGGGAGGTGGAAAGGAAATGTCACTGAAATGAAACATTCCATAGACATTTTCTTATTATGGGGTTTTTAGAAAAGAATCTCGCAGATATGTTTAAGGATATAGATAGCGGGGACTAAAAGAGAAAGATCGCCAGACAGTGTTGATAGTCTACACAGCAGGGACTCTGGCCATGCATATGGCAAGAGAGGAAGGACAGGGATAAAGGTAATTCTGTGGTTATGTTTAGGTATTTCTGCAGTTATGTTTATTATTAAGAGTAGCAACAACACGTATCTGAGTGTTTCCAATGGACTAAAATGTATTCTAAGCATTTTATATGCATTGTACTCTGTCAGGTGGCAAAGTAGCACTTAAGGAGTTGGTTCTATCATTGTTGCAGTTTTGTAGCCAAAGGAAGGTGAAACTGAGTAGTTGAAGCACTTGACTCAGGTGACACAGTCAATGAGTGGTAGAGCTCACCTGCAGATCCAGTAAATCCTATGAATGTCAACCTGGAGTTAAATCCATTTTGCCTGAATCACAAGATACAGAGAAGTTACCCAGAGGAGCTAAGGATGGAAACATCCTTCCTAGGGATGTAGAGAGCACTACTCCAGGTGTGGTCGGTGAATTTCTGCTAGTTATATCTGTTATTGTGCTGAGGCAATATAAATACAAAATTGAAGAATCAATACTTCAAAACTATTTGACAGTAGTTTTATGTGTATTGAATCTAATAATAATAATAACAATAATAATAATAAATCAAGCTTGCATCTTATACTTTATTTCATATTTCCAGGACTTTAGTTTTGGCGTATGTTGTAAGTAATGATCAACAACAGATTGGAAATTTAAAAACAGAACAAAGCCAATGGGTATTTCATTGTATGTAGTTTGAGGCCATCCTGGTGTCTGTTCATTTCTATTATTCTTTCAGTGGGTTTAGTCCCTGCCTTGGAAGACTGCTGCAGAATGTAAAAGCAGGAATGTAGTAGCTAGCATCTAGCAGTGTGTTTAGCACGTGGTAGATTTTCAGTCACAGCCAGCGAAGCATGTTAGCACAAGAATAAAAACCAAGAATTGCTTAACAGCTTTTGCATTGCATTTCACTCCAGTGAACATTTTGGTCAGGGGAAGGTCCTGAAGCAGAACCTCCTTTAGCCAGTCTAGTTTTGTGATTTGATCCTAGGGGAAGGGGCAAATGAGAAGAAAAAGGGCCATGTAAGGGATTTATGTCAAAAACAATCTGTAAAGAATTTAGAATCTGGTTGGACTCAAATCCATCTTCTGTCGTTTACAATGAGAACTGGTGCTTTAGAATGATGACTTGGGCACTTGGAGAGTTACAGCTGCTCAGGGGACGTTCCTGGTGCTCGATGCCCAGACTTCCCCACTAGAGGCAAACAGGAAGATTTTGAGCAGCAAGGAGGCAGCATGAGCTGCTGTCTTTCAGAGATTTCAGCCTGATGTGCTCTTTTGCCAGGTTCTCCTTTAAGGTCTTTCTTCTCTGTAATTTCTGTGCCTCCCAGGCCTTTCTGTCCCCTCCTTCAAATCCAGAGGGTTGGTTTCTTCTTAAATCTTCCTTCCCTACAAAACTTCCTTCTTTTTAAGACCTGAATTTCCATATATCTTTCATAGAATATTATAGAGTCTTTCATAGAATCTTTGGGTCTGAATGCCAGCCTATTTGAGTAATCCTCTCTGCCATATGCCTGGAAGATTGAATTTCTCCTCCATGCTTAAAAAACGAGTTTTTATTTTCTGGCTGTGGCCCTCTATCTCAGATTCTGAAACCATATGAACACAATCACATCTAGGATTTTAAAATTAAAGAAAAATCCTTTACTAAATGAATGAGTACTTTGTACAGAATTACCATGTACCTGCTATGTGCAGGCCTCTCTGCTGGACACAGGGAGCATACAAATATGCGTCATTGACTCTTTCAGTGTGTACTGGGAAGGTCCTTGTAATACACATTAGGAATAATTCTAAAATACACCCAAATAAAGGTAGAATAAGACAAAATAATTATAAATAGAAATTCTAGTGTTTTCTTTTTGCATTCCTGTGGGTCACCTGGAATATTCCTTAGACAAGTGTACTATTGTAAAGACCACTCTTCAAAGGTGGGATCATACAGGTATTATGTAAATACATCACAACGTAGAGTATAATTTATTGTGACAGTTATAAAAGTAATGATGCACTGCACAGTGATAGATGGGAGCTGTTACTGCAAACTGAATGGATTCTAAGCATTTATTTCACAGTTCTCTCTATGCACCTATGTCTGGGAATTTTAAAAAAAGTGTATGGCATGTAGTAAAATGACTAAGAGCAGAACTCAACGTACTTTCTCTAAAATGTAACCTGAAAATAAATACTTGAGGTTCTCAGAGCTGATTGTCTTGGTCACAACCAGCCCAACTTTGCCTTCGGTAGTTTGAAGGAAGACGGCCCGAGGCAACACTGAACCCACTTAGCCTGGCTGTGTCACAGTGATGCCTGCAGCCTGTGGCTCGCTGAACGTTTATTAAAAGTATAGGCTTTGCAATCACACAAGGTACCAGATTCTAGTATCAATGCCAGGTGTGTAGTGATGTACCAGTTCCATCAGCTCTCTGAGCCTTCGTTTCCTCAGTGAGATCCCAATAGGTATCACCTAGGAACTATTCAAAAATGCAGAATCTCGGGCCTTGCCCCAGGGGTGGAGATCCAGATTCTGCTCTTTAACAAGCTCTTTTTAAAAAAGTACAAAAAAAAAAAAACCCACCTTTTTTTGCACCTTATTATTGGAGGAGCTCAGAGGTAGGTGATGCTGATGATTTTAGCACCTGTGTGTTGTATGATTAATAGAGATGATACTCTTGAAGTATTTGCCATAATGCTAAGACTAATATAATCACTCCCTCAATTTTTTTTTACTCATTCATACTTCTGCTAAGATTTCCAGAGAGCTCAGAATCTAGTGGGGTTTAGGGAAGTATTATATGAAATTGCCCTTGAATAATGAGTGGGATTTAGTCATGGAGTGATAGGGGCTGTAGCATATTAGTGTCACTGTTTAGCCAGTAAGTCATGGCTGTACTCCCAGTAATCAGTAAGTCATTTTTGGGAAATCAATTAATGGGAGAAAGATAAGCTTACCTCCTGCTGGCATTTTCTTAGTCCTCTTGGAATCCTGATGTATTTTTTCCCCCATTACTTGGTTGTGGTAATTAGGATTAATAGACGTCATCAGAATGAGGTGGTTGTCATCTTTGAAGTGAAAAAGATAAATGGAGATATATTACTATGGTTAAGAAACTTTGCTTTTAAAGACTAAAACTAAACAAAGGAGTGTTAATGAGAATTTAAGTAAACATGAATACTGCATTATTTTAACTTTGCTATGTGAGGTATAGCAGTCATAATTAAGTGACTTATGCTTTTCATATGAATTTAACTTTGTGGTTTATGTTAGAGTAATGATCCAGATCATAGCTCGAATGCCTCTTTTTCTAAGGAGTGTACTTTCTATAAAGACTTCTACGTGGTTAGTTCACTGCTAAGCCTGAGTGGGAGAGAACATAGTCAAACAGTCCCTACACCTGCCCAGTGGCTTTGTCAGCCTTTAAATGAGAATAATGCCTGTTCTTCCACAGATATGGTTGAGGACAGATGATAAAGGTCACTATGCTCTCTGAAAGAATGGCACTATATAAATCCAACATAACATTAAAATTGAAATATCTGATTTCAACCTTTTAAGCAGGCAGCAATGACTATTAGAAGAAAAAATGGGGACTTGTCTAATGACTGGGAGGCTGAAACAAATCCCATTTTTTTTTCTTTAAAAAATTAATCCAAGGTGACTAGGGAGAGTTTTCCATTCAGAGTTGGGTGATTAAACATTACACCTAGCGGGCATTTAGTCTGATTGAGTATGAGTACCAAGGAAAGGGCTGTGAGGGGCAGGAGAAAAGTGTAACTGGTGTAGAGAGGTGGATTGGGCTATACCAGCCTATGATTTTGGAGTTGATGGAGCAGGAGTTTTGAAATGCATGTGAAATAGACATGCTGGAAAGTAATTTACCAAAAAAAAGCACAATTAAGTTATTTAATGGTTTTGATAACTGTGCATTTTGGGGTGTTGTGAGAGTCCCAGGTGATCATAAGCAAGGAAGAACCTTAACACAATTCCTGATAGGAAACAAGTGTTCAAAGATGTTTATTCATCTGTTCTTACAATTGGAAACTCTGTGCTAGTGTTCATTTAATGAATGACATTTGTGTGAAACCCAAAGGAATTTGGGTTTCCTTAGGAGACCCATTCTAATTCTCTCTCCCCATTCCAGTGAAGCTTCTGAAAGACATCCCTTTCCCAGCACATCCCTCAGCTATCCCTTTATAACCTGTTTTATGGTGTTTCTGATCTTCCCCTACCTCTTCCCCTTCCTACTCTACAAACTTCTCCAAACTATCTTCTTCTCCACAAACTCCAAAAATTGGGATCACCAGTCACTTTGGTGCCTTTGAGATCAAAAGACATTTTCTCGAAGTCTAATCATATCAAGTCATTCAGCATTTTTGACACTGTTAAGTATTGCACTATTCAAAGAGCACTTTTCCATGGGCCCTATAATACCACAGTCTCCTTTGGTGATTTTTGGTCCCCTGCTGAACTCGCTGTGTACACTTTGCTTTGGAAATAGCATTCATAGTAATGAAGTGATTGACCAACTCTCCTATGACAAGTCTAAGATGTGGACCCTCAGTCAGATGGGCAGTAACACCTACTCAGCCTCTTAGCTGTTTCCTAGGCAACTGAAATATAACAAGTCCAGTCTAAATTCCTCAATATAGCAAGAAGCTCTTCGTTATAAACAGAACTTTCCTAGGATTCTAATAGTCCATTTTGCTTCATCTCCTCTTATAACTAGACATTAAAATATATAGTGATTATGTTGTATTTTCCCTCTACTGGACTATAAAATGGAGACTTCTTTGCGGTCACTGCCTCCTTCTCGCCCACCCTTCCATCTTTCCTTCCTCCCTTCGTTCTTTTTCTTCATCTAATTATCCCAGTTCACCCTCTACCTAGATAAAGACTGGCATATAACTGGCACTCAGAATACTTAGTAAGTGGATTAAACCAGTTCAGTGACAAAAACGTAGACGAAACTCAGATTCACACAAACTTGAGTTGGATTCCTAGACATCCACTCATACCTGTACAATCTAGTTATGTATCTTCTCTGAACTCCTTCTTGTCACCTTATTATTATGTCTAAAAACCTCTCTTGTCATCTTACTACAATATATAAAAACAGCTATAGCACAGAATCCATGTAAGGATATAAATTATGTCATATAGTGTCTACTATAGTGCCTGATACAAAAGTATAGTATATGATCTTATGTTAATTTGTCACTGCTTTTCTAGGCTTATATTCGTTTTTTTCACTTATCGACCCAATAGTGTATAAGCAGTCACTGTATGTAAGGTTCTATTTCAGGTGCTGAGAATCCAGTGGTGAACAAAATAGGCCACATCTCCACTCTTATGATTACTTATAGCTTCATAGTGGGAGACAAATATAAAATAAGTGAATACATTTACTAAACTTTATATATATTCTCTGTGAATGCTAAGAGGAAATAAACAGTAGTTCTGATAAGGTGTCTTTGGAACATTCTGAAAGAATGTATCATGCCACAAGGTGGAGGTGAGTAGTGCAGGCAGAACCCACAGCAACCTGAACAGCATTAAGGTGGGAAGGCATTCGGATGTTCATGGTGCATCCCCCAGTACAACCAGAGAAGAGTTAGTAATTTTAGAAAGGGAGAAGGGTATATAAATGCTGTAAGGTCTTTCAGGTCATTATAGACACTCTAGATTCCTCTCTGCCAAGATGGGAGCTGTGAGTGGATTTTAAGAAGAGGAGTGACAGGGACACCTGGGTGGCTCAGTGGTTTGAGCCTCTGCCTTCAGCTCAGGTCATGGTCTCAGGGTCCTGGGATCCAGCCCCGCATCGGGCTCTCCACTCAGCGGGGATCCTGCTTCCCCCTCTCTCTCTGCCTGCCTCTCTGCCTACTTGTGACCTCTCTCTCTCTCTCTGTCAAATAAATAAAGACTCTTAAAAAAAAAAAAAGAAGAAGAGGAGTGACATAATTTGACTTAGATTTAAAGCAGATCATCTGTGATACTTATAGGAAGAAATCCTCAAGGAAATAAGGGTTGAAAAAAGGGAAACCAGAGAGGAGTCTATGAAAAAATCTAGTCAGGAAATTTTGGTGACTTAGTATAGGACAATCATTTTCATGGGTGTTTTCTGGAGCAACATGAACATTGCTTAGGTCCCACCCCAGACTTTCTGAATTAAAGACCTTAGAAGTAGGTAGAGACTAAACCTGCATTGTGACAAGCTTTCCAGCAAATAGTGATGCTCACCAACATCTGAAAACCACCACTCTGGGGCATGAATGATTTTGGAAGCAGTAAGAAGTCATCCCATTCCTGACATATGTTGAAGCTGGAGCAGATTGGTTTGACTGATAATTATATGTGAGGTATGTGTAAGGAATGGATAATTGTGTGGTTTTTGGATTGAGAAACTGGTAGAATCAAGTTACCACATGCTGAGAGAAATCCTGAGACGACCAGCTGGAATGAGGATCACTTTCATTCCGATATATTCTTTTCAGTGTGTCCATCAGGCGTCCGAGTGAAGTTGTGAGTAGGCAGCTGGGCATTCATGTCTGGAGTTCTTTTTCTCTTTAATAAGTCTATTTCAGTTATATATATGGAGACTTCAATTGCTATTCTGGATTTTTTCTTTTTGTTCAAGAAGTAAAACTCAATGAGGATCCATAGATATTAAAGAACTATGTAGGGCAACAGTTTTAAAATTAGCTCTAAAAGCAAAGTGAGTTTTTACATTTTTCCTGAGACTAATTCCTCTAACTTGTCATATGCTAGGGATAAGCTAATAGAATCTCTTAACTGACTATTTTTTAATGAACCCAGAAATTAAAATTATTCTATTATTGCTTCGAAAGACAAAGGTATCACGAGCATGTCAGATCTTCAGGTCGTATTCTGTATCTGACTCAATAGCTTGCTGAGGGGCTGAGTTGCTTTAGAAGTCCACAAAGTGAAATTCTTTGTGAAGATGCAACTAAAGATCCTAATAGTCTGTAAAATCTGTTTCCCATCAGATATTTTCAGAATCTGCTAGGCCTAACTTGCACCAATCAATTTAATTTTGAACAGCCCAGGCTCAAAGTTATATTGGCTGCTGATACATAATTTATTATTTTGTAAAATTTGGATGTCTGAATTATGTATCATGTTATTTAGCTTCCCCTTTGTCTGAAGTATAACACATTTTCTTTCTTTTTAAAGAATCAAATGTTTGCCATTTTTCAACTAACAATATACCTGAATTATAGTGGGATAGTTAGTTATATTTAGACCTTTTACAGAATTAAGAATCTGAAGTAATAGTATAATCTCTACCTAATTATAAACAACAGTAGTTGCCTGGTTCTGTCCTTAATTATGGTTTTGATATATTTTGATGCTCTAGAATTTTAGCATTGCAAACTTTCAAGAAAAGTGCTGGAAAATAGAGTAAACTTTCAAGCTAATTATTGTAGGCATATTGAAGATGGAATGCAAATTTGTTTAGTTCAACTACTTGTTTTGCTGAGTACCCAAGAAAGAATAGAGAGGTTGGCCCAGTAGGTGGAAGCTAGTAAGCTAAAAACCCTGGAGTGGTTTCCAAGGCCCCTTTGAACCTCTCACAAGGACACAGGTAGCTGGAAAAAATATGTGGAACTTACCCAAACCACTGAAAAAAACAGATTTTGTTCACTTGTTTTAAAGTAATTAGAGGCTATTCAAATCCAATAGAAATGTCAGCATGCCTTAATGATGCAAACGTATGAATCCGGCATAAAAACAATGATATGCATAATTAAAATAATGCATGCGATAAAAACTGTGTTGACAAACTTTGAGTTGTCATGACTTAGTTTTGAGCTGGTCAGGATAAAGTTGCTTCCTGGATCGGAAACTTGCTAGAATTAACATCTTTGAAGAGAGATCCATTGAACCTAATGTGTGTAGTCATTGCTAGGGGTGCATGTTCATGGCCCTCGCAGATCCTGGTTAACCTCATGTACTCTGCAGTTGTGTTTCACTGTGTCCTCTAACATTTTCATTCACGTCCAGCATAGCTCAGAGCTTCTCCAACTTGACATTAGCTGCTTGGACATGCAGCTGGCATTCCGGTTCAAGTTTTGCAGAAAAGATCGCTTCTGTGTGGCTGAGCTGACTGTTAGGTGATTCTGTCTTGTCATTCAGTGTGCAGTTAGACTGAGAAGTGATGTTTGTGAAAAATGCTTCCGGTGACGGTTGTGCCTTGCATACCTCTTCTTTGCTCTCTATTTCTGTGGACCTGCAAAGGTTCAGGTTTAGTTTTAGTTGGAAATGTGAACAAGGGCTATGGCAGGAGGGTTTGTTTTAGAAGTGACATGTCAAATATTAGCCCCTGCTGTTTTAGGCAGAGGTGTGGTCTAGCATGCATAAATATCATAATGCCCGAATGTCAGAAGAAGTTTTAAAATAACAACAGTACTAATAATACATCTACCAAAAAGGTAAGTATCTTGTATTGGATTTCTTACAGACTCTCCCATAATGTAAGGCTCTTTATTTAAAGGAACAAGGTGCTGCTTAGAGAATACACCATAGCCTGAAATTACCCAAATCAATGCTTATTTTGGATGCTTCAGGAGGTTATATAACAAGAATTAAAAAAAAAAAATGGGAAGAAAAATTAAGACAGATTTGATATATACTCATGAAAATATTACCTCAGAATTAGAAATATTTGGTGTGATTCTAAACATGTCTTCAAATTCACTTTTACAAAGTAGTAAGCAGTTATCTTGTAGAAATCATTGTTACATGCTTATGGGGTCGATACAAAAAATGAGAGATTCCGATATTATGGAATTCTATGTTTCAGTTTGGGATATAATTTTTTTAGGAATAGTATTATACTCAAATTGAATAAACATTGTATTTCAAAAACATGAAAGAAAAAAATTTACTGAAGAAAATGTACTAAAAGACATTGCTCTAGTGAAGATAAAGAGGCTAATTTTGAAGGCACAAATATATATATATATATATATATATATTTAAAATGAAATAAAATTGTTTCATGAGCGGCACCTGGGTGGCTCAGTGGGTTAAGCCTCTGCCTTCAGCTGAGGTCATGATCTCAGGGTCCTCAGATGGAGCCCCACATAGAGCTTTCTGCTCAGCGGGGAGCCTGCTTCCCCCCTCTCTGCCTGCTGCTCTGCCTATTTGGTCTCTCTCTCTCTCTCTGTCAAATAAATAAATAAAACCTTTAAAAAAATTGTTTCATGAATCTTGGGAAGAAAAATAATAAATGTGGTCTCTCTCTCTCTCTCTGTCAAATAAATAAATAAAACCTTTAAAAAATTGTTTCATGAATCTTGGGAAGGAAAATAATAAATGTATAAATAAATCTCTATACAGACATATAATAATATATATGTAATATACACATATATACTTTTATTTACATTTTAAATATTCAACATTAGGTAAATAATTACAAATAGGAATCTGACCATTGCATATATATGATCAAAACATTTCAAACCATATATATATATATATATATATATATATACGTATATATTATATGTTGTTTGTATATGGCATATAAAGTTGAGGTGGCTAATAATACTTTGTTTTATTTTATTAAATTTACTCATAAGGAAAAAGAAAATCACTTTAAATTTTGGGTGATTTCTTTTTCATCATAGATGGTATCTCCTTACTGCTTTCCACATTTTATCTATCAGTATGTATAGTTTACACTGCTGTGTTCCTTTTTTAAAAATACACGTGTCCCTTGGGAGGACAAAACATAGAATAGGTTATCTTAAAAGCAATGTGTTTTCTTTCTAATATCTAGTCGAATAGTGAATATGTTAGTTTTAGTTTTTGCTGGGCAAAGCAGAAAAGGGATATATGATATTTTTGGAGAACCATAAGGAATTAGAACTGAATATTAGCTTTGCCACTATAGAGTTTGAGCCTTTCAATATTATTGTTGAGCCCTTTCTTAAAATTTAAATAGGAATGAAAATCCTAGCTCTTGTTTACCTCAGTTATTAGAAAAATCCAAATACTTATACAATTCCAGAATCTTAGGAATGAAGAAACCTGCAAAATTATCTAGGCCAATCCTCTCCAAATACCTTCAACACTCCTGGTAGGTAGTCAGTAAGACTTCTTCCTTACTGTTTCCAGTGATGGGGAAATCTACCCCCGAGGCATTTTATTTAATACATTTACATTTTGCAGCTACTTGGGTTTTGAATTTATCTAGAATAATCCTCCATGTGGCGCTTTATCAGTATAAATAAAAAAAATAGTGTGTGAGAGTGTGTGTGTATGTGTAAATCTATGTGTTTATAAATGTTTATCTTAAAATTTAAAAAACCCTTTAGGACACAAGTTAGTATTCTTTATAACCATAGGACTCAGAAGTTGTAAGTAGAGGAATATGTGAGCACATAGGGTTTCTAGAAGACAAAAGTGAGGGGCATGAAGGAAGGAAAATATTTCCAAAGAAATATTTCACATACTTTGTGATAGTTTCCTAATACCCTGGTGACTTCTGTATAGAAAACTGTTGCTATGAAGGTCTAGGGGGTTGGCAGCTAGATATTATTCTCTTGTTCAGCACTTTGTTGATTTTTTAAAAAGAGAAGTGGCCAAGGAACCTAGCCGGGTAGAAGAACAGAAGGCCACTAGGCCTTAGCAGGTGTCAGTGAACTGAAAGACATAAAGGATCAGTCTCCATTTTGTCCTTTCTTGTTGCATTTATGTAAGAAAAAGATAAAAGAATAGGAAGAGGAAAGATCCAGGCTCAAGAACTCAGGAGTGGAAATGTTGCTTCAGGTCGAGGTGACTCTCTGGCTCCTGGCTGTTGTCAGATGGCAGAGCCCATGCTACTATTTCTGAGGCTAATGAGGATTTCAGTCTGTGGAGCTGCCCTTCTGGTGCTTCTTTCCAAAAGTAAATAAGGACATGAAAGAGACACATTTCCTGGGTGAGGCAATGAGTGCTAAATAAAGGAAGGCATTTCAGGAGGTCAAAAAGAAAGCAAATACAAGAAAGTAAAAAATGTTCACTTTTAAGTTTAGGGCCCGTTTTTAAAATCCCCAACATATCTCATTGATAACCATGCCTTTTCTTCTTAATGATTAAGAGATCTATTTTGGTGAAGTCACAATAGCTTATTTTTACTTTTGTTTCCCTTGCCTCAGGAGACATATCTAGTGGGAATCCGTTAGCAGCGGGGAGGCGGGTGAGTTAAGCAGGTAATGGGGGTTAGGGAGGGCTTTTGTGATAAGCACCAGGTATTGAATCACTAAAGTGTACACTTAAAATGAATATTACATTGTATGTTATGTAACTGGAGCTTAAAAACAATCTTAAGAAAGGAGATCTAGTTTGGTTATGGACACTGGGGTGGTATGTGCTATGGTGAGTGCTATAAAATATGTAAGCCTGATGAGTCAAAGACCTGTACCCCTGGGGCAAATAATTCATTATATGTTAATTAAAAAAGGGAGATCTATTTAATGATTAAGAGATTTAGTTTATCAAGAGAGTTATTCTAAGTTTGTTAAATGAAATAACCTTTCTGGGAGCTTAAACGTTTTGGAATATATCCCTCCCCTTCTACAAGTTAATGGTTATCTTAATTTCATTATGTTTTTGGGTACACCTAATGGTTCTATCTGATGTGTGCCAAATTCTCCTCTTAGTGACTGCGTATCTCTTAGGTTGGACTAGACTCAATTTTTTCACTCTAACTGAACAATTATTTATAGTTATTATGACCTTTTTCTAATTGATAGGACAAAAATAAGCTTATTTATAGCTGAGAGAAAGAAAATTTTCAGGGTCTGTTGACTTGAGAGAGACAGCTGAGGGACGAGGAAGACATAGACTTTTCAATATCTGTATTTCCTGATTGTGTTGATTCACACAATCAAAATTTTAAATGCTATTATGAGTCAGTACTTTGTTCTAAAACCCTGAGTGAAGAGGTGAAAGAGATTAAGTGAGTGAATGAATGATCTAAGAGCTGAAAAGCTCCCTAGAGACAATGTTTTGTAGATGAAGTACAAGGACTCTGTGGCATTAGAGTTTCTAAAATTAATTTTTTTTCAACAAATGATACCTTGCCCACCTATTTCAAAGGGTGTGGCAATTAAGTGATATATAAATGTGAAATGACTTTATTAGTATTGATATAAAAACATTCTACTAGTTGGCCAACATTGGCTAATACTTACAAGAGCAACAACATGGCTTAGTGCACAAAACAATGGCATAAACCATAAGTTTTGCTTTCAGACAGGTGTGGATTCTCTACTGCTTAATAATTGTGTCATTGAGCAGAATAGTTAACATCTCTGACCCTCATTTTTCATATCTATTAAAATAATAGTGGCAACTCCTAGTTAACAGTCATACTGGGAAGATTAATGTAGAAAATCTAGCAATAAACCTGTGGCAGAGCCATAAAAAGTAACTATTATTGTCATTCATTACTCAGTTCAGTTACCAAGAGTTCAGCACCCTTTCCTCACTCCTGGGGCATAGACTGGGTTGTGGGGGACTCATGCTGGAAGAAAAAGTCAGTTCTCCCTTTCTTGATGGTTACCAAAATCTGGGAAGTGTTTGGAACTGATCACCAGTTATGACTCAAATATATCTAGAAGAAGAAGCTGAGAGATTCTTCAAAACATCTGTAAAATGAAGTAAAAAACATAAGATTTATTTGGGAGAAGGGGGTGGGATTATGGACATTGGGGAGGGTATGTGCTTGGGTGAGTGCTGTGAAGTGTGTAAACCTGGTGATTCACAGACCTGTACCCCTGGAGATAAAAATATATGTTTATAAAAAATAAAAAATTTAAAAAAAAATAGCAAAAATGGGGGCACTTGGGTGGCTCAGTGGGTTAAAGCCTCTGCTTTCCTCTCTCTCTCTGCCTGCCTCTCTGCCTACTTGTGATCTGTCTCTCTGTCAAATAAATAAATAAAATCTTTTAAAAAATAGCAAAAATGGCACATGATTATAAATGGGTGTTTAGCTAAAATAAGGGTTTTGGTTTTTTTGGTTTTGTTTTTTTGTTGATGGCTATAGTGTACCAGTAAAAGATGGAGGTCTTTGATCTTCTAAATGTGTGGCCTCAGAAAGTTTATGGTCATAGCTTCCACATTGTGGAAGCATTGCTGAATGATCATATGGTTCATCTTTTTCCCCAGAAAGTCACCTAAAGTGTTGGTGGCTCCCAGAAGTTTACTGATTTCTCATTCCATAGGAGGACTGATGTGCTAAGCAGGAGTGCTATAAAACAGAGGGTTCCAGGGACAACACCCCCATGACCCTGTCCTTTTGAGCCAAAGATTGAAGGATTAGAAATTACTTTTAGAGCAGCATGTAAAATATGGAACAGGAGCTTTCAAAAAGAACCTTTTTCAGAGCTTCTCAAAGCTATTTGGTGAAGTAGATATCCTAAGGAGATGTATTTCAGTGTTGATGTACAGCTGTTCTCTTAAAAGCAAGACACTATACCATCATCTGTTTGTTATTGCTCTCCTTCAGAAAGAAAAAAACAGCTTTGCCCCAAACAAAATCAAATGTCAGTGACAAAAATCACAAGTGAACTTTTCATTACTTTCAGTTTAGCCTCCCAGTTTTCTAATGGTTTTGGTTAAAAAAGGTATATCTTTTGAGAAATTCCAATTTCCCTTGGTAGAGTTACTTTATCTCAAAGTATTTACCAAGTGCCTCACAGAATTCAGTAGTACCAGAGATACTATAAAATCTATAAGAAAGGCAGTAGGATAAATAAATAATATAAATAGAACATCAAGTCAGAAAATCAATGAGAAAGGTATATAGGTTTCTGATATTCTGCAGTTTTCTTGCATCAGCTTTGGATTCCAAATAGGAATCCTAGAGGAGAACATAGGCAGTAACCTCTTTGATATCAGCCACAGCAACTTCTTTCAAGATATGTCTCCAAAGGTAAAGGAAACAAAAGTGAAAATGAACTTTTGGGATTTCATCAAGATCAAAAGCTTCTGCACAGCAAAGGAAACAATCAAGAAAACAAAGAGGCACCCCACAGAATGGGAGAAGATATTTGCAAATGACAGTACAGAGAAAAGGCTGATATCCAGGGTCTATAAAAAACTCCTCAAACTCAACACACACAAAACAGATAATCATGTCAAAAAATGGGCAGGGGATGTGAACAGACACTTCTCCAATGAAGACATACAAATGGCTAACAGAAACATGAAAAAATGTTCATCATCACTAGCCATCAGGGAAATTCAAATTAAAACCACATTGAGATACCACCTTACACCAGTTAGAATGGCCAAAATTAGCAAGACAGGAAACAACATGTGTTGGAGGGGATGTGGAGAAAGGGGAACCCTCTTCCACTGTTGATGGGAATGCAAGCTGGTGCAGCCACTCACAGTGTGGAGATTCCTTAAGAAATTAAAAATAGAGCTTCCCTATGACCCAGCAATTGCACTACTGTGTATTTACCCCAAAGATATAGATGTAGTGAAAAGAAGGGCCATCTGTACCCCAATGTTTATAGCAGCAATGGCCACAGTTGCCAGACTGTGGAAGGAACTAAGATGCCCTTCAGCGGACGAATGGATAAGGAAGATGTGGTCCATATACACTGTGGAGTATTATGCCTCTAGCAGAAAGGATGAATACCCAACTTTTGTATAAACATGGATGGGACTAGAAGAGATTATGCTGAGTGAAATAAGTCAAGCAGAGAGAGTCAATTATCATATGGTTTCACTTATTTGTGGAGCATAACAAATAACATGGAGGACATGGGGAGATGGAGAGAAAGGAGTTGAGGGATATTGGAAGGGGAGGTGAACCATGAGAGACTATGGACCCTGAAAAACAACCTGAGGGTTTTACAGAGGCGGGGGTGGGAGGTTGGGGGAACCAGGTGGTGAGTATTGGGAGGGTACATATTGCATGGAGCACTGGGTGTAGTGCAAAAACAACGAATACTGTTACGCTGAAAAGAAGTTTAAAAATAAATAAATAAGTAAATAAATTAAAACATTTAAAAAATTTTTTAAAAAGGAGTGTTTTGTATATCCATTTCTTTCTAAGCTGTTTGTTTCACTTCCATAATTCTCCAGACATATATTCCTCCTCATTAAATAGTATGTAGTCAACCAAAATGCTGACCGTGAGCTGTGAGAGCATCAGAAGAATTGTGTTTATTATCTCTGCCCTTTAAGTAGTGTTGTGGGTTTTTTTTTGTTTGTTTGTTTTTTGTTTCTGTTTTTGTTTTTATTTATTTGGAGGAGGGGAGGCTATATGTATAGGGAAATTAAAACCAAAGGCGGTAAGTGACTGAGCACCATGATAGTTGATAAAAGCCCTGAATCATATATACTTTCAGGATGGAGGTTATCAGTATGGACTGACTTGTAAACTTTGAGAGTTTGGAACCTAAGCTACATCTTTGAAGACCTTTTGTTTCAGTTGCTAGAGAAAGAGGAAGCACCCATAAAGAAAGTGCTGGCTGCTGGAAAATAAGTACATTTCAAGGGATGCTGAGATGTGAGCCTGACCAGAGTAATGATGGAAAACATAGCTAAGTATAATACTGATTTAAAAGAGATGGATTACAGGATTTGTAGGGTTTGGGGACTTTTTAAAGGATAGGCATGCAATAAGTAGACCTTGAAAAAATGTAATGAGGGTTTGGGATGGTGTGTGTGTGTGTTATGTGTGTGTGTGCATGTTTATGTGTGAACAATGAGGAGCCACTAAGGAAAATTAATCTGAAAAATGTAACTGGATTGAGGACAGATCAATCTGGAAATGTAGACCCATGAGGAGGTTGTAGGAGTGTCATGTTGGCTTGAGTTAAGTGGCATTAGGATTGGTGCAGGGGGTGGATATATGAAATGAGGAATGGTTTCCAGAACATGGTTTTCATTCAAAATGCAAGAGTGTTCCCAACAGTGTTGCTACTAGATGTCTCCACTTTCTTCTTAACAAATTGAAGATTTGATCAAGTGCCACTCTACTCTGATAACTGCCTAATTCATTGATAATGCCTGTTTATTCTTATAATGTCAACAGCCAATTAAAACTTCTGATTAGTATGGCCACAGAGACTTGATAGTGTTCCAAACTGAAGATAAACAATTAGATTTAATTATCTTGTATGCAGAGAATTCTTGTATCTGCCAGTTACTATTTTTAAGGAACTCAGACTGGGAACCAGTGACAGGTAATGAAGTATTAAAATATATATATAGAGAGAGGAACCTCTAAGACTGAGAAAGTGATTCTTTGTTATACATGAGTAGCTAACTCAAGGTCAGCAGTGAGTCTTTGAAGTCCTTAAGAAAATGCATTTGGCTTCTAAAAAAAAAAAAAAAAAAATCTTAAACTGGGATGAGATCCCATCACAGAGCTTTTGCAAACAATTACTTAAGAAAATTACATGGAGTTTAAAAAATAGAATAGTAAGGACATGCTGAGCTGAACTTTAAGAATTTGACTCAAAATGATTAGCATATTAAATGTATCTTTGATTATTTATTTGTACCAAGATACTGACCTTATGTGTTTCCTATTTGGGGCCATCTTTTGGAATGTGTGTGATGTACAAATTAATTGATGCAAATTCTCCAACTCTGCAGAGGGTACAGAACTTTTACAGGTTAATGGGTATCAAAGGGATTTGTGTGGGGGTCCAGCAGTGACCTGCTAGAAGGACCTGTGATGAAACAGGGCATTTGTTAAATGCTGAGGACTAAAGACACTCTCCTGGGATTTAAACATCCTCTAGGTTTCTCTAGCCACAGAAAGAGATACTACAGCAAAGTACAGAAACACACACATCATTTCCACCTTTGCATATAAAATGTTTATTATTTCCATCAGACATAACACATAAAATACCTTATAAATGGCTGTAGAGCACATTGTGCTGTGCCTCCTGGTGTATTTACACTAGTCCATTTTGAACATTTTCCTTTGCTACAGGCATCAAAAAATGACCTTTCTGGCAGCGTCTGTTCCCTTTTGGATTTGTGCTCTCATCTAGAGTCCCATTATCTCATTAAATCATTTATGTGCAGGAGGGGAGATGCAATAATGAATAGCAAAATCTCACTGTTTGTTTTTGATATGTTCTGCCTTTTCGACAAACACGTTTGGAGTAAAGCCTATATAAATAACTTAATTAAAGCCAGGTATTTAAAGTCAGTGTGAATATTTTTGACAGGATTATGCAGACTGAGTTTAAAAACTCGGAATAATTTTTGAAGCTGAAATGATACGGTAGCTACTTTCTGCTGCTTTGTACTTTATAGTAAAGTTTTTGCCTTCACGCAATGTAGGAAAGCGTTCTTGACCTGTATTGCAATTATCTAACTCAAAGCAGTCACATGATGTCACTTTGTTACCTGGACCTTCAATTTCCTTATTTGTAAAGTGGAAGAATATATTGAATAAAATAAAACTGCTTTTAAGCCATAAAATAAAGGAATCATGATACAGTATTATAGCAAACCAGAATCTAGTTATGAGCCCCTAAATCATCTTTTTCCATTGTTAATTGAACACCTTCAGGACAGGAATTTTTTTTTTAAGATTTTATTTATTTATTTGACAGAGAGAGAGAGATCACAAGTAGGCAGACGGGGGGGGGGAGCAGGCTCCCTGCTGAGCAGAGAGCCCAACGTGGGGCTTGATCCCAGGACCCTGAGATCACGACCTGAGCCAAGGCAGATGCCCAACCCACTGAGCCACCCAGGTGACCCCCCCTTTTAAATTAACATATAATGTATTATTTGCCCCAGGGGTACAGGTCTGTGAATCATCAGGCTTACACATTTTACAGCACTCACCATAGCACATACCCTCCCCAATATCCATAACCCAGCCACCCTATCTCTACCCCCCCATCCCCCAGCAACCCTCAGTTTGTTTCGTGAGATTAAGAGTCTCTTATAGTTTGTCTCCCACCTAATCCCATCTTGTTTCATTTTTTTGTTTGTTTGTTTCATTTCTCTGATTTCCAGAGTGGCTGCACGAGCTTGCTTTCCCACCAACAGTGTAGGAGGGTTCCCCTTTCTCTGCATCTTCACCAACACCTGTCATTTCCTGACTTGTTAATTTTAGCCATTCTGACTGGTGTGAAGTGATATCTCAGTGTCGTTTTGATTTGTATTTCCCTGATGTTGAGTGATGTTGAGCACTTTTTCATGTGTCTGCTGGCCATTTGGATATCTTCTTTGCAGGAATGTTTATTCATGTCCTCCGCGCATTTCTTGATTGGATTATTTGTGCTTTAGGTGTTGAGTTTGAGAAGTTCTTTTTTAAAAAAAAATTTTTTTGTTTATTTATTTGACAGAGAGACAGCGAGAAAGGGAACACAAACAGGGGAAGTTGAAGAGGGAGAAGCAGGCTCCCTGCTGAGGAGGGAGCCCAATGTGGGACTCAAACCCAGGACACTGGGATCATGACCTGAGCTGAAGGCAGATGCTTAATGACTGAGCCATCCAGGTGCCTGAAAAGTTCTTTATAGATTGTGGATACTAGTCCTTTATCTGATATGGCATTTGAAAATATCTTCTCGCATTCTGTCAGTTGTCTTTTGGTTTTGTTGACTGTTTGCTTTGCTGTGTAAAACCTTTTGATCTTGAAGTCCAGTAGTTCATTTTTGCTCTTGCTTCCTTGGCTTTTGGTGATATTTCTAGGAAGAAATTGCTGCAGGTGAGGTCGAAGAGGTTGTTGCTTGTGTTCTCCTCAAGGATTTTGATGGGTTTTTGTCTGACATGGAGGTCTTTCATCCACTTGGAGTCTATTTTTGTGTGTGGTAAATGGAAATGGTCCAGTTTCATTCTTTTGCATGTGGCTGTGCAATTTTCAAAACACCATTTGTTGAAAAGACTCTTTTTTTTTCCATTAGACATTCTTTCCTGCTTTGTCAAAGATTAGTTGACCATAGAGTTGAAGGTCCATTTCTGGGCTCTCTATTCTGTTCCATTGATCTGTGTGTCTGTTTTTGTGCCAGCATATATTGTCTTGATGATGACAGCTTTGTAATAAAGCCTGAAGTCTGGAATTGTGATGACACCAACTTTGGTTTTCTTTTTCAACATTCCTCTGGCTTCCCAAATATGGGGTCTTTTCTAGTTCCATATTAATTTTAAGATGATTTGTTCCATTTCTTTGAAAAAAGGTGATGGTATTTTGATGTCAATTGCATTAAGTATGTAGATTGCTTTATGTAGCATAGATATTTTCACAATATTTGTTCTTCCAGTCTATGAGCATGGAATATTTTTCCATTTCTTTGTATCTTACTCAATTTCTTTCATGAGTCCTTTATAGTTTTCTGAGTACAAATTGATTGCCTCTTTGGTTAGGTTTATTCCTAGGTATCTTATGGTTTTCGATGCAATTATAAATGGGATCAACTCCTTAACTTCTCTTTCCTCTGTCTTGCTTTTGGTGTATAGAAATGCAACTAGTTTCTGTGCATTGGTTTTATATCCTGACACTTTACTGAATTCCTGTATGAGCTCTAGCAGTTTTAGAGTGGAATTTTTGGGGTTTTCCACATAAAGTATCCAATCATCTGCAAAGAGTGAGAGTGTGACTTCTTCTTTGCCAATTTGCATGCCTTTAATTTCTTTTTGTTGTCTGATTGCTGAGTCTAGGACTTCTAATGCTATGTTGAATAGCAGTAGTGATAGTGGACATCTATGCCATGTTCTTGACCTTAGTGGAAAACTCTCAGTTTTTCCCATTGAGAATGATATTAGCTGTGGGTTTTTCATAGATTGCTTTGATGATATTGAGGTATGTACCCTATACCCGTACACTTTGAAGAGTTTTGATCAAGAAAGGATGCTGTACTTTGTCAGATGCTTTTTTGGCATCTATTGAGAGTAGCATATGGTTCTTGTTCTTTCTTTTATTAATGTATTGTATCACACTGATTGGTTTGTAGATGTTGAACCAAACTTACAGCCCAGGAATAAATTCCACTTGGTGATGGACAATAATCCTTTTATTGTACTGTTGGATCCTATTGGCTAGTATTTTGGTGAGAATTTTTGCATCCATGTTCATCAAGGATATTGGTCTGTAATTATCCTTTTTAGGGGGTCTTTGTTTGGCTTTGGGATCAAGGTAATCCTGGCCTTATAAAATGAATTTGCAAGTTTTCCATCCATTTCTATTTTTTGGAACAGTTTCAGGAGAATAGGTATGAATTCTTCTGAGGGAGGGGCCTGTTGCAGTGATTCTCAAATATCTTTGCCTGAAGCAGAATTGCACTGTCCTTGCCAGGGGCCAGGCTAAGTAATCTGCTCAGTTTGGGTCTCCAGGAGCTTTTGTTCCCTGAATGCTTTCTGTAGAGCTTTGAAAGATGGGAATGAAAATTGCAGCCTCCCAATCTCTGGCCTCGGCCTCATAGGAGTCAAGAGCTCAGGGCCCTACTTCTCACTGCACCCTCAGAGAAAAGCAGGCAATCCCTCCCATCTCCCTGATCTCTGGCTGCACTCTGATCTCACCCAGACTGTGATTGAGCATTTCTATCTATGGCACATGTCCCTGTTTGAAATCTCTAAACTGAGCAGATTCCAGTAGCACGCTCCTGTGCCACTCCTCCTGGAGGAGGATGGTAAGTCTCCCTGGACTTGCCACTTGTGCGGTCCCTGCTGGAAGTACAGTGTTCTAACTGTGCCTTGGATCACAGTTTAAGGTAACCTTGACCTGAGAGCCAACTCCTCAGCTCTGTTTCTTTAGCCAGCTTCCCCCCTCCAATACCTGGGAGCTCAGTCACACTCTTAACACTACCTCATCCCTGGTCTTTTTGTGACCCTACTAGTCCTGAGACCACACTGTCCCTGCAAAGGCTCCTAACCCCCACTTAGACTCTGACGTGATGTCCCTCAGTGGAGCAGACTTCTTAAAGTTCTGATTTTGTGCTGGGCTGCTCTTTCACTTGCCAGGAGCAGGCCCATGCCCCCTGAGGTCTATCTTCATGATGGTTGCCTCAGATTCACTTCTCCGCATGTCCTACCTTCCAGAAAGTGGTTGATTTTCTCTTCCTAGAATTGCTACTCTGCTCTTCTCTCTTCTGTTGAGTTTGTAGCTATTCAGAACGGTTTGATAACTAGGTAGCTGAATTCTTGGGACCTGAGAATATTAAGGTCTCCTACTACTCTGCCATCTTGCTCCTCCTCTAGGACAGGAATTTTTAATAGATAATAATTCCTTATTTGATCTTTATTTAGATGCATTTGTTGATCTATCTATAATGTTAACAATAGATATTTTAGTTACAATTGTAATTTCTTAGTTTAATCTGTGATCCACTGCTTCCTAGTTTCATGCTTTTGGTCAGTTAATAATCATTTTGTACTTCTGTTTTTTTGTAAAGTGACTTATTGAAGGTTTAGATAAGATGATTTATGTTAAATGATTAAAGCTGACTGACACTTTATGAACATTTAAATATTGGGCCGTATTGATTGTTCTTTGTGTTGTGTTGTGTTGTTTTTAGTTGCAAGGAATATTATCCTTGAATGTGGGGATCTGATATGTTCATAAATTCCTTGGGATCCTGAAGTATCATTGTAAACTCTGAAGACTACTATAGCCAGGTCAGAAGAACTGTTAACATTTATAAGAAAGGTGGCTGTCATGTTGATAAAAGCCATAATAGAATATTTAACCTTAGTCAGAAAGGTGGACCCTCTCCTACTATCAATATTAAACTTAAAGGAAATTACTGAAATTTTAAGCTCTGATTTGGGAGTGACACAGAGAAGATTAGCAATCACTCTCCTTTGCTTGGAGACTTCAGGCAGTTAAAATATTTTTAATTTTCCAGCGAGGCAACTAAAACCAAGTTTGGTTAATTGATATTCCTAAGTTATATGGACAGACAATGACAGAGAAGGTAAATATTACTGGGTTGATGGCATAGGGGTGAGTGTGTGTGTGTATCAGGAGGAAAGAGGGAATTCTTACACTCTTTGTTAAAAGTAATTGCTTTTGCTTTTTAAAATGTGAAAAGATAATGGGACCAGGTAGAGAGTTTTATGTTATGTTCCAAGAAACTCCTATTTAGCACCAACTGTGTACCAGGAACTGCTGTAGATGTTGTCACCCGTCCTGTATCATTGAAAGTAGTGTGGTTAGAAATTAATAACCAGAAAATGAGCTGTTAGCCCAAATGTAGGAGTTAGAAAACTATATTTCATCATTGAATCCTTTAGTCATTTTCTTCTTGTAGTATTTATTTATTGAATGTCTGATGGGCACTATTCTAGGAGCTAGAGATATAGCAGGAAACAGTATAAATACATTTATTGTCCTCAAAGAGCTTTCATTCCATTGGAAGAGACAAACAATAAATAGATCACTAATTTATCATCAGACAGTAGAGGTGGCTCTGTACACAAAGTAGGCTAAGCGAAGCACAATTCCTTGAAAGGAAGAATAAGTTTGGCACATTATATTGTTCCATTCTTTACATTCTACCTGCATAAATGATCATACAAACTATTTCACTTATGTGAGGCTTATACCACACTATGGCATATTGTTTCCCATAGGAAATGGCTTCTGCCTTAAAAAGGATTACATAGGACACAAAGAGACAGAAAATCTCCCACACCATTATTAGTTTACAATAGAAAACGAAGAATTAACTTCATCAAAATCAAAGAGATAGGTAGTGGCAGAACTAGGCTTAAAATACATTGCCTATCTGTTCCTTGCACCAGATGGACTCCCATCTGGGCTATATTTTTGCCTAAACTAAATTATCATATAGAAATACTTTAAATAACTTTTGTAGGTAATATATTTAAAACTGTAGGCTACAGAATTTATGTTTTGGCTCTTCTACTTCTTGCTATGTAAATTGGGGAAAAAAAATTAAACTCGTGCAGCCTCAATGCCATAATTGGTAAATGGTAGTAATAAAATGTATTAGATATACTATAAATTTGGGGAAGAAAATTCATACATGTAAGTCACTTTACACAAAGCCTAGTATAGAATAAAAGTTAAAAAGTTATTCAATCTTGATTTAATTGAGGAACTCTAATAAGTTCATTACAATAATTATGTGGGGACATTTATTAATGTTTGATGAATAAGATAGAAGAATGGTACTTCAGTAGGTACCAAAAGGTATGTATATTTTAAAAATCTGTGAGTCTGGGCCAATGCCTTTTGCTTTAGTTTCTTGTCATTCTCTATAATAGATTTTTGGGTTGCTGTAGTAGAATCTCTTGGTCTTTAGTAATGATTTATAATCATGCTCAACCTAGTAAATATGAGGAAAAGACTTGCTAAAAATAAACAAAGTTTTCACCTTCAGATTACTTGAAGAAATAAATTAATTGTCCCTAAACATCTCAAAATTAAATAACTTTAATTATCAAACAGCTGGATGAATATAAATAATGAGTCCTCAGATTCTATTCTTTCTCTGAGATTACTAAATGGCTTGACTTTTTCTATAAACTCATTAATTCGATACTTTGTACTTTCTTTTTTAAGGAATTCCTCAGTGAGAAATTAATCACCAAATTGTTGCCTCTTCTTTAAGAAATTTTCAAGCTTATTGTCTGTCATTGCTTTGAATTTTCTCTTTCCTTCTTCCTTCCTTCCTTCCTTCCTTTCAACAGAACTCATTCACATTGAGTGCACACATTCTGGGGAACCTGGGACTTTGGGAGATGCAAAAACAACATTCTTTTTCATTGGTTGCCTGAAGAATAACTCCATGTTTCTATTTTATATGGAGATAGACATTTATCGTATTTCATTTGGAATGTATTCTATATCATCTTCATGGAATACAGAGATGAGATAAAATGTAAAATATCATAAAAAATGTGGTCAACATATTGGTTTCAGAGGAAGTTATCTCTTCTGTGTTAATTTAACAGTATTTCTTTTTTGTTGATGGTTAAATTTCTTCTTTTTTGATCCTTTAGGATGCTCAATTTCTCAAGGAAAAGTAGGAGCCTTACTAAAAATTCAAAATACTTGTGAAAAAAGATTTATCTGAAAATAATAAATAGTGTATAATTCCTTCTGTGAACATTCTATATTATGCAAAACTAATGTATGCTGGAAAAAAAATAATAGTTGTTTTTGGGGCTTTGAAGAGATAATCAGCATGTTGGTGTGATTGTAAGGTTATATATTTCTTGGATCATGTAGGTGTGTGCATTTGTCAAAACTCAATTGTCACTTAAGATCTCTGTCTTCCAGAGACACCTGGGTAGCTCAGTTGGTTAAATGACTCCCTTCAGCTCAGGTCATGATCCTGGAGCCCCAGGATCTAGTTCTGCATCAGACTCCCTGCTTAACAGGAAGTCTACTTCTTCCTCTGACCCTCCCCCATCTCATACTCTTTCTTTCTCTCTCATGCTCTCCTTCTCAAATAAATGATAAGTAAAAAAGATTTTTATCTTCCAGTGTATTTGAATTTTACATAAATTTTGAAAATTATTGAACTCTAGTTAATTATATGCACTTTGAAATATTTAGAGAAAAGTATATTGATATTTATAGGTTACTTTGAAATGCATTAAAAACACTTCAGACGGAGGGGCACTTGAGTGTCAGAATCAGTTGAGTGTCTAACATTTGGTTTCAGCTCAGGTTGTGATCTCAGGGTTGTGGGATCTAGCCCTGCATTGGGCTTCACACTTGGCTCCGAATCTGCTTGAAGTTCTTTCTCCTTCTTCCTCTGCCCCTCATGCTTGTGCTCCCTCCCTTTCTCTCTCTAAAATAAGTAAACAGATCTTAAAAAAATACTTTAGGCTGGGAGATCTGTGATAAGTGGTAAAATAAAATGCCAATAGTAGAATCTAGGTAGTAGCTATAGAGGTATTCACTGCGAAATTTCTTATACTTTGCTACATGTTTGAAAACATCCATAATAAAATATTGGTTGTATGTGAAATAAAGTGGGAGAATGAGGAATTTATAAGGGGTTGGATTTCAAGAGGACTCAGGATTCAGAAGCTATATACTCCCAATTGTTTTATTTAACTTTGAAAAATTGCTTGATAACTGAAATACAGATTTGTAAATTTTTGATTGCTTGAAAAAGAAACACACATTATATATAGGAAATTCTTAACCCAAGAATCTTCTTTGAAGGCAAAGCCTAACTTCCAATAAAGAAGCTAAAAGTGCTTCCCTACAATTTGGTTGAAGACCCTTGCAAGTTTGATGATAAGAATTCAAGGCTTAGCCAGTCAGACTTGGGCAATCTTGGGCTTTGAATCTCAGGCTCACAAATCAAAAATACAGTGCTGGAACTTACTTTTAGCAGCAACAACCAATTTCCAAAGACAGTGTGGTCATTGTGATGGACAGCTGTGTCCTCTGCTGGTGGTGACACTGATGTAAGATGTTTGCAGCTGTTGATAGCCTTCCTCATGAGCTGTATCTATGAGATAATTTTGAAATGATTTTGACTGTTCATTTTCAAAAGGTTCATCTCCTGCTCTCTGGCTTTCTTGGCATTCTTGGAACTACTTAATGCCCTGTGCCCTTTGAGAATATATGTGTGTGCATGTATGAATATATACCTGTTTGCATATGTATATGTGTATAGAGTTGTATGTATAAATGTGTAAGAGTGTGTGAATGTGTTTATGCACATTTTATACACACATATACATATGTAATATAGTAAAAATATAGCTATATATATACTTTATACATATAAAGTACTTGTGTCTATATGCATATATATATATATATATATATACATAGATACTTTATTGTTTCTATTGCTTGAAACTAAGAATCTTGAAAATAATATATTGACTTTATAGTGTGAATCAATTATTTTGGGGGGATCTCTTTCAAGTATCTTCTCTATAAACTTCTGTCAAGTCTGCAAAAACAGTCTGGTCTTCCCTATCTAAAAGGGTCCTTCAAGCCAGCTGGCTCCTTAAGGTTCTATTCTGTACTTTCCCCACTGGCCAACATCAACGGGGCATACAGCAATACAATTATGATGTCAACCACCTGGAGTTAGGACAAACCCCATGAGTTAAGGGCTTGGTGTTCCACATGACTGCTCTTACTTCCCACACCGGCAGCACTTGGAGGGCCTCCAGGCCACCCACATTTCTTATGTACTGGCTATAAATTTGAGGGTTCCTGTAACTCCGTCAGGTTCAATAATTTGCTAGGATGACTCATAGAACTCAAGACAGTGCTATACTTAAGATTACAGTTTTATTATAAAGGCTACACAGAGGGTAAAGTCAAGGAAGGGAGTACAAAATTTCCATGTTCTTTTCCGTGGAGTCATGGTGTATCATCCTCCAGGCACATCAGCATGTTCACCAACCAGGAAGTTCCACCGAGCCTTGATATCCAGAAATTATTTTGGGGTTTCATTCCCTAGGCATAATTGATTAAATCATTGGCCACAGGATTGAGCTTAATCTTTAACCCCCATTGTCCTCCCATGAGGTTGAGATTGTCCCGAGTTCCAATGTCCTAATCATATGGTTAATCTTTTTATAGACAAACCTTTATTCTGAAGGCATCCAGGGGCCTACCTTGAGTTCTCTCATTAGCATACCAAAGACACTGCTACCTTTCAGGAAATGCCAAAAAGTTCTAAGGCCCCTAAGATCCTTGCTAGGAAACAGGGACAAAGATATACACACACACACATACATACATACAGACAGACTACAGATTCCCTCTCTCAAAATCAACATTTAGTCAGGAAATAAAGGCAAAGACAAGTGTATATTAATAGTGAAGTTATGCTACTTTCCATCCTTCCATCTAAATCAAAGTGATGAATAAGAAACATGAAAGTCCTAAATGTGGAACCAATGAGCATACGACAAGAATCTGAGGCCTGATTTCATGTTCCCAAAACTTTTCCTTTATACTGAAGACACTCATGCATGCAGAACAAAGCCAGTTTGATCACTTACCCCGTGACAGGTAAACAAGATGGAGAATGGTACATACATCTACCCTAGACATTGCTGGAAACTATCCTGCCTCACCACTTGCATCAATAATCAAGGTGAACATTTTACCTACTCATAGGCATGCCTGAAGTGATGTGAAACAACCAGGAAATGGCTACAGCTGTGTTTTTCAATATAATAATAATCTATGTTAGTGAAAAAAATACGAACTTTTGATGCTAGTCTCTTTTTTCAATCAAATTCACTGTTCTTACAACTTTGGCCTGAAAGGAGTATTATATGGAGAACTATAACTAGTCCTTTAAATATTTCTTTCTCCTATGGAATAGTGAAGAAGGATCCTCTACTCAGCACTGAACTCATCTACAAAAAACTGCAGTAGAGTGGTATGAAATATAAAAGTATTAGCATCAGTAAAATAATTAAAGGAATAAAGAATCCTCCATTCACTTAAGAGTTATAGACTCCTCTCCTCTGCTTTCTTTCCTTCAACATGCTGTTAGAGCTTTGTCTCTATACTCTTTTTTTTTTCCTTTTTTAAGATTTTATTTATTTGACAGACAGAGATCACAAGTAGGCAGAAAGGCAGGCAGAGAGAGAGGAGGAAGCAGACTCCCTGCTGAGCAGAGAGCCTGATGCGGGGCTCCATCCTGACCTGAGCCTCAGGCAGAGGCTTTAACCCACTGAGCCACCCAGGCGCCCCTGTCTCTATACTCTTGATGAGTTCTGTGAGAGGTCTTCAGAACTTCCCAACTGACAAGTTCCATGGTCTGGACACACTTTTAAACCCTTGACTCTTCTGACTCATTTAACATTTGCGACCTCCCCCTTTGTATGGAAACTTTTTCTCTTGTAATTATTACCCAACGCTGTTTGAATTTAATATGCTTATGACTTAATAGAAATCAATAGGAGCCTTTGAATCTCTTTGAGGAGATGAATAACTGATGAAAACCCAATATATTGCATATTCTCAGCTGTTATATCCTGATGACAAACATTAAAATGGCGAAAGAACAAAAGCAAAATAAAGCCTGAAGCATATAGATTTTGTGTTTTCAAAGCAGCTGTTAATTTCCAAAATTGAAGCTGATTACCCAGAATAATTTTTAAATCCTTTATAGAGTTCCCTTATTTCCCCAGTAACAGATGTTTCTGTCTTCTAGTGATTCAACTTTGTGTGTCATGAATGTTGAAATGGTATGCCAGGAAATGGAATCCATGGCGCTTTGAATAGTTTGATCAATGAAGTAACAATGTCAGATAGATCTAGTATATTTTTTGGGTCTTTTTTGTGTTAAAATAACAATAATAAAAGCTATATTTGTGATTCTAAAGGATGCATTAAACTACCTTGGAAATCTAATTCACCATTTATATTATATAACACAATTCCTTGGTTCAACTAGTGGTTTTTAAGGTCATTTTGAGCTATCAAAAAAATGAAGATGATGTCATTAGGAAATGCCCAACCCTAAAATTTAGAATCAGATATGACAGTTTTTTCCTCATCTGTGAATTAATTTCATATATTATGTGTCCCACATCTTTATGTAGTTGACTAAATAGCAAGGAAGACATCAGCTAAAGAAGAGCTTCAAGGTAAAAATACATATTCTTAATTTTTAGTTTTATTCTTCAGTAAGACTACCGTTATAGCTCTAGTGGAGAAAGCTTTAGGAAATATTTTTGGTGCCATTAAAAAAAAAAAAAAAACACACAAAGACATCTAAGATGGACAACACTTTCTTTGGGCTTAATTTTTTAGTACTGTAAGATGTCACAATCTGGGGTCCTTAGGTATGGGCTATGTGTATGATGCATTTTTCCATTTAAGGAAGAAATGACATTTGCTGTGCATACATGTTAGATGAACATCGCCTTCTTTCTCCCATTGAGACACAGTCCACATGCACAGGCATATTTAAATAGCTGTGAAATATGCTCTCTGGTGCTCATGGGCCTTTCTTTATTCCAGCACTCATTATGCAGTTTTAGCATTATCCTTTAAGTATCCTTCATTTCTATGAGACTATGAGTTTCTTAAGGCCAGGACCTATACATTATTTGCCCTTGAACTTGTTCAGACCTAATATTTTGTTATAGTAATAGTTTAGTAATTGTTATGATTGTTAGAATGAATGAATTAATGTATGCATGCATGAACAAGGAATGGAGAAAGACATTGGGCCTTTCACAGATTTAAATTAAATTCACAGATTTAATTATAAAAGAAGAAAAAAATCTTTACTTTCTCCACAGAGAGCCATAGGCATTGACTCACTTACATCTTCAATGTTGATATAAAAATGCAATAGAAAAATGGGACAGAGTTAAAAACCTAAAATTTTATGACATATTGGGTTCATCAACTTTTACATTTTGTATAACTATTGTTTCCTTTAGATGACTACTGAAATATATCAGCTTTAGGAAACAACATGGTGTTTCATGGACTTTGTACTGGATGATAAGGGAATGTCACTCTGGGATTTAAGTTCAGGCACTTGCTGAAACTTTGTTAATTGACACCCCTGCAGTTTTAAAGAGCTTGATGCAGCCTCCCAAGGTAATCACTTTTCTTTTTCTTCCACAGAAAGAAAACTGTACAAAGGAAGATGTTGCTATTAGAAAAACAAAAATAGGATAGTTTTTTATAAGCCAAAAATACTAACCGAAATCATAGTCTAAAATCCCTGACCCAGTTTAATGTTAATGAGTGTAGTGTGGAATAGTGAAAAAAAAAAATATGAGACTTGTGTTTAGCTGAGATTTATTATTTTTTAAAAATATTTGAAATTTTTAAAAAATTCTTAAAAAGATTTTATTTATTTATTTGACAGACAGAGATCACAAGTAGGCAGAGAGGCAGGCAGACGGAGATGGGGAAACAAGCTCCCTGGTAAACAAAGAGTCCGATGTTGGGCTTGATCCCAGGACCCTGAGATCATGACCTGAGCCAAAGGCAGAGGCTTAACCCACTGAGCCACCCAGGTGGCCCTAGATGAGCTTTAAAATTCCTGTTCTATTATTATTTGGAAATGTGATTTTTCTCATTGAAAAAAAAAATTCTCAAATTCTCAAATTGTGAAAGTAGCATTATTTGAGTTTTGATAAATATATACACACATAAGAACTGTTTCTCCTATCAAGATAGAGAACCACTACCCCCATGAAGATAAAGAACTCAATCTCTATCAATGGAAAAAACCCCTTGTGTCCTTTTCTGACCTTTTCCCACCCCAAAGACAAATCATGTCCTCATTTTTAGAAGAACAGATTTATTTTGTTTGTTCTTGAAGCTTTTATAAAAGTGATAATACATTATGTATTCTGTCTTATTTTGCTTAACAGTTTTTAAAGTATACTTTTGAGATTCATTTATATTGCTGTTTATTAGTAACTTGTTTTCAGTGCTGAGTTGTATTCCATCTTCTAAGTAGACTGTAATTTGTTAGGCCATTATGTAGCTGATGGAATTTTATGTTGTTTCCATATACTGGTTATATGGAAACTGGTTATATGAAAAAAAGCCATTATACATGTCCTTTTTAAAGAGATTTATTTATTTCTTTATTTATTTTGAGAGAGAGAGAGAGAATGAGTGAGCATGACTGTGGAGAGGAGCAAAGGGAGAGAATCTCTCAAGTAGACCCTACCCCTGACCCCCCAGTCTGAGTATGGAGCCTGATATGGGGCTCAATCATACAACCCATGACACTATGACCCAAGCTGAAATCTAGAGTCAGATACCTAACTGACTGAGCCACCCAGGAATCCCATGAATGTTTTTTACATGTCTTTTTGTAGATAATTCTTCATTTATTTTGGGTAAATACTAAAGAGTGGAATTGCTAGGCCATAAGGTAGCTTTATGTTTAACTTTATTAAAAAAAAAAAAAAAAAAAACTCCGAAACTATTATCCAAAGTCATTATTCTATTTTTCATTCCAACAAGCAATGCATAAGTGTTCCAATTGCTCCACAGGTTCTCAACTCAACTTTTGATGTTGCCAGTCTTTACAATTTTAGCTTTTCTGTATAGTGTGTATTTATATCTCATTTTGGTTTTAATTTATATTTCTCTGTTTGAGAACTTGTCAGATGTTAATATAGCCTGCCAGCTTTTATATGCTTATGGTTTGCCTGACTTATCTTTTTCCTTCTCTTACTGTGTCTTTAGATTTAAAGTGCAGACCTTATGGATAGCATATAATTGTGTCTTTATTTTTTACTCAGTTCATTTGAGTGTTAAGACAGTTACATGTAGTATAATCACGGATAAGTTTTATTCTACCATTCTTTTATGAATCTAGGCCATGTTTTTGTTTTGTTTTGTTTTTTAATTTTTTTTTTAATTCCATTTCCCTCTTTTCACCCCTTCTCTTGGGTTATCAAAATATATTTTTAGATGGTTGGCATTTGGCTAAGCTGTTTTCATGGCTTTTGCCTATAATTTTTTTATGTGTTTCCATGACTTTTTTCTGGAAATATCCATATGCATATCATAGTCCATTTAGAGATAGCATTGTACAACTTCACATAAAATGTGAGAGACTTGCAAAATTATAAATTCATTTAACCTGCTCCCATCCTTTGTCATATTTTTGTCAACTACTTAATAGCTACATATATTAAATGTCCCATAATATGTTGTGAACAATTTTTGCATTAAATATTCAGTTATCATTTGCAGCAACTAGGGGGAAAATCTTTATCCACCTATTTACCATTTCTCTTTCTGTTTTATCCTTGTTGCTTTCAGCCTGAAAAATGTCTGCCTTATCTTTTATTAGTGCACTTCTGCTGCCAACCAACTGTCTTAGTCTGGTAGTTTTTTTATTTTGGTTGTTGTTACTGTTTTTGCATGTTTATTTTTTTGACTTCATATAAATATATTTTTTCCTGAATGTGTAATTTTTGTTAAAATTTATCTTTTCAGGGACGACTGGGTGGCTCAGTTGGTTAAGCAGCTGCCTTCGGCTCAGGTCATGATCCCAGCGTCCTGGGATCGAGTCCCACATCAGGCTCCTTGCTCAGCAGGGAGCCTGCTTCTCTCTCTGTCTCTTCCTGCCACTCTGTCTGCCTGTGCTCGCTCTCTCTCTCTCTGACAAATAAATAAAAAAATAAATAAATAAGTCTTAAAAAAAATTATCTTTTCAGCAGTTTAAAGATGCTGATCCATTGTACTCCGGCTGCCATTGTTACTGAAGAGAGGTCAGGTTTTTGTTTTGTTTTTTTTTCAAATAAATATTCATTTGTATGTAACATGTTATTTTTCTCTAGCTGCTTTCAAGATTCCCTTTTTATCTTTGGTTTTCACACTTTGGCTATGATGTGCCTAGGTCTGGTTTCCTTTATATTCTTTTTTCCTTTATATTTTTTATATTTCCTTTATATTCTTCCTGCTTGGAGTCTGTTGCATCCTCGATCTGTAAGTGAAAGCATTTTCCTTAAATTGGAAAATACTTAGCTAATATTTCTTCAAATATGTTTTTCTAGACCATTCTCCCCTTTATTTCTAAGACTAATTACACATGTGTTTGGCTGTGTTGGATTGTCTCAAGGCTCACTAAGGTTTTGTTCATTTTGTTTTTTCAACTTTTTGGTTTCTCCCATATTTATATTGGGTAAAGTCTATTTATCTGTTTTCTAGTATAGTGAATTTATTTTATTTAATTTTATTTATATTTTTTTGCCTGTATGCAGCATTCTGTTAAGCCAGTCCAGTAAATAAAAATTTATTTCACATACTGTGTGTGTGTGTGTGTGTGTGTGTGTGTGTATGTTAGTTTTAGAATTTCTATTCGATTATTTCACAGGGTTTCCTTTTTTTCTGCTGGATTTTTCTTTTTTCCTTCATTTTACCATCTTTTCCTTTAAATTTCAGGATATATTATAACTTCTCTAAAACTTTACTTGCTAATTTCAACAAATTCCGGGTAATTTGGGGGCCTTTTTTTTTTTTTTAAGATTTTATTTATTCATTTGAGAGATAGAATGAGAGAGAGACATCAGGAGAAGAGCGAGGGTCAAGGGAGAAGCAGACTCCTCAGCAAGCAGGTAACCCAATGTGGGACTGGATTCTCGGACTCCAGAATCACGACCTGAGCTGCAGGCAGATGCTTAACTGACTGAGCCACCCAGGTGCCAATGGGGGCCTGTTTCTATTGATTTTTTTCTCTTGAATTTGGATCACATTCTTGTGGGGTTTTTTTGTTTTGTTGTTTTTTTGTTTTTTTATAAACATGTATTTTTATCCCCAGGGGTACAGGTCTGTGAATTGCCAGGTTTACACACTTCACAGCACTCACCACATTCTTATGTTTCTTTGCATATTTTTTTAATAATTCTAAACCTAAATTAAGAATAATACATTGTAGGAATTCATGACTTTATTTTCTTTCTATTAAGAATATTGTGGGATTTTTTTCAAATATGCTGTTAAAAATCTTGGGTAATTAGCACAACTGCGTGGCTCAGTCTGTTAAGCATTCTGCCTTCAGCTCAGGTCGTGATCCCAAGATCTTGGGATCAAGCCCTGCATTGGGCTCCCTGCTTAGTGGGGAGCCTGCTTATCCCTCTCCTGCTATGCCTGCTGGTGCTTTCTCCCTCTCTCTGCACATAAATAAATAAAATCTTAAAAAAAAAAATTCCTGGACAATTAACTTGAATTTACAGAGGCTTTACTTCATACATTGTTTCAGTTTTGTCTTTTAGTCTGAGGGTGAGCCCTTAAGGTTGTCCTTGGGGTATGATCCTGAAGCTTTTATATTTTTTGTAGAATTCAAACTCTGAATTCTGCCTTCCCTATAATGGGTTGAAACTTAACTCTCTGCTCAGCTTCTTTAAATGGCCAGCTATTGCTTTCTGTTAAGATCTTTGAAGGTTATTGCACATATAGATAGCCCAGGGTTCAGTAAGGATTTGAGCTTGTGCTCCCAACACACCTGGACATTGCATCATTCTCGTTTTATTTCCATAGGCTTTTGAGTTTCAGCATTGGGTTCTTCTATTTGTCTAATTTATCCTTATTTTTTTTCTTATCTTCACTTTTATAATCTCATTTCTTTCTTCTTTCCATGTTTATAAACCTGTGCAGACATGGGGGCTTCCTAAACTGCAAGAAACTTTGCTTCCTTCTTTGCAAGAATCCTCCTTCCCACTCATTTTTCAGACATTCTGGGACCCTTGACTTCTAGTTTCTGACACCTCTAGCTGTTGTTCAGTGCAGACTAGGGGAAATGTCTTCAGGTTGTAAATCATGTCAACAAATGGTCTTTATCAGTAGAGTTCTTTCCTTTAATTGGTAATTTTCTCTGGTGTCTGTCTGGTTTTTGTTACTCTAGGATTGTCAAACTTTTTTTTCATAATATTTTGCCCAGATCTTTTTTTTTTTTTTTCTTTTTAAGAGAGAAGAATGCTTGCATGTGTGGGAAGAAGGGGCAGAGGGAGAGGGAGAGAGAGAATCTTAAGCAGATTCCATGCCAAACTCCATGCCAGCATGGAGCCCAACACAGGGCCTCAGTCTCAGGACCCTGAGATGATAGCCTGACCCCAAATCAAAAATCAGACACTTAATCAACTGAGCTACCCAGCTACCCCTTATAATTTTGATCTGTGAAGAATATAGGCCAACACAAGCTAATCTGCCATTACTGGGATATTATTTTTGAGAAAACATAGCTTCAGCTTTGTCGTCTAACAACTGTTTCAACTGTTGTTATTATGCAGGCCCTTCCTGAGATGACCTGTTTACCTAGAGACTGAACTTTTCAATGTGTGTTATATCCCTAACTAAACTCCTTATTCTAAATTTTGAGATTTCTTAAGGTTTTTTTCCAAATTTCTGCCATTACCATGGACACTTTAAACATTGTATGCAGGTCCCTTTTAATGAGGAGAATGGATTCTTGCACATATAATTGCAACTGAACCAGCCTTATGAGGGTCATTATAACTTAGTCCTTCTAGAGATTAGTCGCTGACTAATCTAATCACTAACATGTGCAATGTAATTAACCTGTTAACTAACCTTTATCTTTTTCTTCTTAACATTCTTAAAGTTCTCTTGTGAGGGATATGCTTAAACTCAGAGCACAATCCTATAGTTGATGCCTGCCAGCTCAAACTTCATTCAGCTTTGTACTTTTACAAGTAAAATTATCTCATGCTCACTTGTCCTTTAAAAGAAAATCAAACTATTTGTTGAAAATGAAAAGAACTTCAGCCAGGAAGAGAAAAAAAAAGATATTAATAAATCAAAGGGAGATCAAGACCAAGTTTAAGAAATTAAAACACACACACACACACACACCCCAAAACACAGAGTAGAGAGGCAAAGAGAGGCCTCGCTTCAAATAGAGGCAAGCCTGTTATTTCCTTTAGGCACTCAGAGGCTTGGAGCACCAAGAGCCTATCCCACTTGAGTCTATAATAAATAGTTCTGTACCAGGTCATTCGTGTAGGGACAAGGATAATTCCATGCCTCTTCAATCAAATATGTCCTAACATTTAATTGCTTGGTTTCTTCACACCATGTCAGTTTGATTCTTAGTCTTGGATCTCTTCTTTTTTCTCCCCTTTTTCCCCCTGAGAGATGGCTATCATGATAAGAAGGAATCCAGAACCCACGAATTTAAAATTGTTCACAGCCAGTGTTTTTAATATATCCAGTTATTGTATCATTGTGATTTGTTGCTCTGGGTTTTTTGAATTCCAACATTGGGTTCTTACTTTGTCTAACTTCACAAATTGTCTCCACACAATGCACTGAATTGTGTGCCACCAGAATTCATATGTTGAGGTCCTAACGCAGTAGGATGGTATTGAATATGGGGCCTTTTGGGAGATAATTAAGTTTAAATGAAGTCATGAGAGTGTGGCCTTTATGATAAAGTAAGTGCCCTTAAAAGAAGAGACAACAGAGAGCTAGGAAGCTCTCACGTTCTTTCTCTCCACCATTTGAAGATAAAATGAGACAGTTCCTGGCTGTGAGCCAGGAAGAGAGTTTTCACCAGAACCCAAACATGATAGTACTGTGATCTCAGACTTCTAGATTCCAGAACTGTGAGAAAAGATATTTCTATCATTTAAGTCACCCAGTGTAAGGTGTTTTGTTATGGCAGCTGGAGCTGGCTACTAACCACTTCTATAATATGTTTGCATATCAATCTCTTTTTCTGTTTATAACAGTATTAACTCTATCAGGTTCCATTGAGCTCCACCGCAGAAATTAGGTAAAATTTTGGTGACTTCATTTATTTCTTGTCCATTCAAAGAACATAAATTAGATTGAACATTTTTAAAAAGGAAAGTAAAGAAAGAATATTTTGCCATTCTTTGAGTTCTATTTTTTATATAATTCTATATCTCCATCTAATAATATATGGTTTCATAGTGTGTTCTCTGAGCATGAAGGCATTATTTTATTACCCATAAGCAGTAGACACAAAAGATTCTCCATAAATACTTAATGTGTTTCATTTTATTCAGGCCCATATTTCTGAAATACCTAGATTTCAGATCCTGACATATTGTTTAATTCAGTCTTAACATTCTTCATCACAATGTTGTAATAATAGTAAAGAGCTTAACTTGTGTGGAAAGTGAGAAATCTTCCTAATTTAGGAAATCCAGAAAATTTGCTGTTGGCTTAGAATTAGTTGGCAAATTTGTCTCAGGGCTTTGGTTATCCAAAATGAATGAAAACCACTGACATCTTTCATAAGTAACCATTCTTCCTGAGATCTAGCTACAAAGTTGAAAATCCTGGTAGCAGCTTTGCCTACTTTGGGTTTACCTACTGGCTGTTACCCTTTTCCCACATTATTAGAAATCAGTTCAATCAGTTGCAACAGAACATAAATTATATTTTAGTAGATCCTCCATGTTTTTTCAGGGGTTTGCCCTGCCTCATTTAATTGACTAAATTGAGCAAACATCTAAAGTTGTAGAAACCAATAAGCTCTTTCAATTTCTATTTCAATTTTCTATTCCCTCCCTTAATTATTTAATTTTTTTAAGATCTTAGAAACATTGATAATTCCCATTCATTGATTCTGTCATCTACTACATCTACTTTGTCTTCATTTCTTTTGTTACCTTTGAATCATGTCAAGTATTTGCAAACTAGGTGGAATTATAAAGTTAGAACAAAAATTTAGAATGGAGTGGGATGAATAAACTTAAATGGTTTTCTGTTAATGGTGTTTGAGATTTTTTTAAATAGAGGGTTGTAGTTACTATTAAATATATACTAATATTATATAAAAGCCATTATTATAAACCTTTTTCTGTTCAATAATAATATTGGAGTAAGTTGAATTCGCTTTCAAAGGGACCCATTTGGAATTTATAGTGATATTTATTGATGATTTTCTCACAGTTCAAATTATATAGTACAGTCCTGCCTGGAAAATCATTAACTTCTCCAGATCTCTATTTGGAAAATGTTTATAGGCTTTATGTTTCCCATTCAATTAATTTCTACTTAATTCAGTTCATTTGCTTCTTTGTCCATTCATTCATCCAACTAATGTTCACATCCAATTAATACTTTTAAACTAAAAATCACAATGTATATCTAAAATAAAATTATTGGATATTTTTTCAAAATTCATATTTCTGAGAAAATTAAATTAGTAGTTGAAGAAAGTCAGTAACATCTTTAATAAGGAGATTAAAAATTTTTTCTTCTTTTGTTCTTTTTTGGAACCATTCTGCTTCCTTATTGACCTCATTGATGGTCCAATTCTTTTTTCATCAAATGCCTGAGTTTTCAAACTTCTTGGACATTGCTATGTTAGGCAGCTACAAAAAAAAAAAAAAATTCAAATGTGGATGATAATTTTCAAGAAAACAAAGCTCTGAATGAATGGGATGCCTGTGTATTTCCAAGAATGGGGCAGCAATCAACAAATGGATAATGGCAACAGCTGAGTTGGAACAAATGCAGGATGATCCAGCTGAAGCAAAGGCTACAATTGGATTAATTTGGCACTATGTCCATTTATGTTCTGGCATTTGGACATTTGATTTCTCCTAGTGACCTAATTCCACCTGCATTTGTCACTATTTCTTTTAGACACTTGACTAACTATTTGTGGGATGAAGTTGGAATGGTGATGTGGACTAAAACAAAGCCATACTGTGTCTTTTCTTTACCCATTTACTGAATGTCTACAAGCAGATAGATTCTGTATGTCTGACAGGTGAGGAAGTCTTACAACTATTGTTTCCCCAAGACTCTATTCAACAAATGAAAAGAGAAAATCACTCCATTCACTGAACAAATAAATGATTGAATGTCAAGTCTAATATAACGTAGTATGCTAGGGATCTAATGGCGACCAAAAAAACCATTGTCAATGTGCTGAGCTTGAAAGGAATAACCTTCAAACTCACCTTAGGCCCATGGGACGTGGGGCATGAGGGATAAGATAGCCTGCATTGAGATTGGTAGAATATAAGAAGCCCACATCATGCAGCATTTGCTTTCTTTCTTTTAAGAAACTCTTCCTGAGCTCCCCCAAATAGTGATATTCTCTACACACTGAGAAAATAGTGGAGATTATAACTCAAATACATGGTTCCTATTAATTTCTAGAGTTTAAATTGTAGTTCTCTCACCAGTTAGATAGGTGCCTAGTGCCTAACAGGAGCTTGGTAAATGTTTGCTGAATGAGTATTTATGTAATATATTCTACAGTAAAGTCTGTGCCAGTTTTCTCATGTGGTCATAGCCTATAAATCTATTATATGGATGAAAATTCTTTAAAGGGGAGTTTCTCAAGGATAGCATGCATGATTGCTACCATGTACTTTTCTATAAATGATATAAGAAAGGTATGTATCAGGCAGGATATTTGCTGCAGCAGAGTCCTTGGAAAACATCCTATGGAATAGCACAAATCCAACATAAATTCTATGAAATAGATGCTGCACTCAAAGTTCCAGCAAAGCCAGTGATTTTGAAGTTTTAAATTTTAAGAAGAGACACCAGTAAAATTTGTTGTCAGTGTAATTTTAGTTCATAATACACTTAATTGCAAATAGATTGGCAAGAAGTGTTTGCAAGAAGATAACAGTTGTTTGGAGAATTTAAAAGAAAGGATAGTCATTTTTACCATGTTACTTAAAGGTCTGTCAAGAAGGGAGCTGAAGAGATAAAAATTAGGTTTGGGAAATTAGGAATTACTTGGCCTTTTACTATGCCAGTTTAAGTTGCAGAATATTGTCAAAACTCAGAATCAGAAAATTAAGATAAAAGATGAAGAAGGAGATAGAACAGGTGTTGCATATTCATAAAATGCTTGCCAGTGAAAGCAAGGTGGGCAAAGAGAAAAATTTAAGTGCAGGTAGAAAAGAGATGTGTATGACCCTTTAAGAAATAGTAATTTTCCGATTGTTATTTACTGAACCAAGCTGTAAGGTTGTTTGCTTGGATGGTGTGCCATTTTTAGTGGAAATGGTGTTTGTGCTATGATTGGAGCTTTTTTAAATTGATGAGTAAGTACTGCTTGATACAGTGTTCAGCAAACCATATAGTCTTCTACAATCTGTATTTTAGAGTGAAAATGGACTGTCAGCAACCATGTCAGGGGCCTGTGTTAGCTTGCTGATTGTATGGTCGGGTGGCCTTCAATGATGACGATTATGAAGGAGTCTGGGCAAATATATGGCCAGGCTCTCTGGAGAACTGACAAATTACTGATTACTTATTGAATATAGACCTACTGATGTGACTCTGAAGATCCAATGATTTTGTAGTCCATTAGAAGCAGGTGTTTGCTTCTACTGTGATTTTGCTACATCTTGGACTTATCCATTATTGTGGGTTTTTTCATTGTTTCTTGTCTCTCTGAGATCTCTACTTACCTATTACTGTATCACTTTTTCTCTGTAAATTAAAGATAATGCAATAGGAAAGGTTGGTGTAATCAGCCATCCATTATGGACAAGTTCTATTTGATTTCTTATACCAGGCCATATTAGAGGCTCTTGCACTCTTATAGCTACTTATGGCCAAAATAAAAGAATCACATGCCATACAGAAAAGGCCACTTCTGATGAAGGGATATCCAGGGTTGTTTTTCTCACAGGGAGGTGGCAATCATATGAGAGACCTGGTTCAATGCAGGTTAAGTTCCAAAGTTTCCACAGAGTGATAAGATTCAACATAATAGCAAAACTCATAAGCAGATTTGTCTCAGGGGTAGCATATAATTGAGGGTTTCATAATGTATTTTTTTTTCTAGAGCATAATGTTATTATTTTTTTCATTTATGATATTCTCTCAGATACTGGGTAAGTGATAAAAGATGTGAGCCAGCAGAGCCCTCAGCAAGTGTGTTTATCTAAGCACTGAAGACTAGAGAGGCTGATATGAAATGGGAAGGAAGCTACACTCTTCATTTTCCTTCTTACCTGTTCCTTTTGCTGAGATACACTTGCATTCACATTTGATTGACTATAATGTTTAATTTGAACCAGAACTCAGTAGCAAGTTTATATTCAAGGAAGTGGTCATTTTGAAATTTGATCAGTAAGAAAAGCTATGAAGAGAAATAAATATAAAGAACACTCAAAGACAAAATCATTCTCTGTTTTAACTTTGTATAATTCATGTTGCGTAAATGTTGCTACATGGATACTGATTTTGCTAAATTCTGTATCAACTCTGATGAATATTTTGTGCCCCTCCCTCCATTTTACCAGCCTGTGGTCTACAATATGGGTTTAAACTAAATCTCACAAGTTTTTATGTTTAATTATTCTCTTAGCTCTATCTAAAATATATATATATATATATATATATAATTTATCTATCTATCTATCTATCTATTTATTTATTTATTTGACAGAGATCACAAGTAGGCAGAGAGGCAGGCAGAGAGAGAGAGGAGGAAGCAGGCTCCCTGCTGAGCACAGAGCCCGATGTGGGGCTTGATCAAGACCCTGGGACTATGACCCAAGCCGAAGGCAGAGGTTTTAACCCACAGAGCCACCCAGGCACCCCTCTTAACTCAATTTTTGCTGAGATATGTGATCATCTATAGGAAAAATAATCATTGCCAATAAACTTATTGTCCAGGAATGGCCAAACAATGACCCAAATATACTGCTGCTTAGTTCGGGTTTCTCTAGTATTTTCCTCTGCTGTTCCAATTCATTATGGAGGAGGTTGGACTCTTTCCATTTCTTCTGCTTTATTCAGCTTTACATGCTAAAAATAAGAGCTTAATATACAAATGAAACAATTCACTTACCAGTAAAAGGAAACTTTCATATGTGTCTTTCTTTGATTATTCTTGAAATAGTATGCAGGTAATATCAATTTAGAGAAAAGCAATGCCATTGCTAGCAATTATTACAATTTCCCCATTCTACCCACCATTGTGAAGAGCATGTCCGTGATTCCATTATAAATGTAATCTTCTCATCTAGAATTGATTTTTCTTTTTTTTATGTTTTTATCTCCCACTTTTAAATTAAATCTGTTTAGCTTCCCTTAAATTAGATGAACAAAAATCAAAACCAAACTGTTCTAGCTACAAATGTACTTTAATCGTTCTCTGACTGTAAATAGCAATATTAAAAAAAAATTACATGGGACGTGAGGTTTTTGTACCCTGAAGACTAAATCTCATTATTTATTTTAAACATTGAAACTATAAAATTTGAATCCATTGAGTGTGCAAAATCATTTAGTGGCCAAGTAATTTAACACAGTATCTAAATCTCCAACAGGTTTTGATTATGGTGAAATCTTTTCAAAAACTCTAATGCCAGATGTTTTCCCATTTCATATTACATGAGTATTGATTATGTATTATTCCTTATAGGAAACTATAATGTAGGATATAACACTAATTGTTAGAAATGAATCAGAAGTATGCCAAAAATCTCTCAAATACCTAAAGAGAAGTTAATTATATTAGTTTACTTAGCTTCAGGTTAATTGCTATAATTAGATTCTTCCTAGTTGTGCCCTCCCATTTCAATGAGTCCTTTGGCATTCATTTCAGTTCATAAAATATTAGTCGATCGCCTACTAAGTGCCAGATGCTAGGATGAGTGTGCCAGAAGGAATAAGATCCATAGAAATGTTTGTGGAATGGTCTAGAGGGGAGAAGAGCTTGTGAATAAGCAGTAACAAGATATAACAAGATCTGCAGGAGAAGTGTATACATTGGAAGTGAACTCAGATGAGGGAAATTCAACACAGCCTGGGTAAAGGGAGTTCTGGAGTCTTCCAGAAATGATGTCTGAGTTAAACATTAAAGTGCCAGTAGTGAGCCTGGAGAAGAGGTAGGAGGAAGGGCTGAAATGAAGGAAAGAACTACGCCAGCCTGAGTAGCTGCAAGGACTGGAGAAATGTCCTGGTACAGGGAAACCACATGTGTCAGGGGGTAAAGTGCAAGGCAGGGGGTGATGTTCACATGGGCTATAAGGATTGGTCCAGGCCCCTTTCTAGAAAGATTACTGACTCTGCCCTATGGATGAGGCACTGAAGTAGGCTTTTACTCAGGAAGACTCATGGCCTGACAGGTACCTCATGATACATAGGGACAAAACAGATTGAAAGTAGGCAAGACTAGAAGCCAGAGTTGCTCTAGATGGTTATTATATTACAGAAGCACAGGCAGGGAGTTATGAGGGCCTGATACTAGGAAGAGATAGATATAAGGGCACCAAGTCAAGGTGCCTGTATAAAGTGAACTCTGCATGACATTGCACTTGATTAAAGATTGGGAGGGGTGGGAGAATGGAAGAAAGGAGCAGGAACTAGGAGTAGCTAAGAGATGGCCTTGCGTCTAACTGACAGATTCAGAGAAGTAGAGGTTCTGCTTAAAGAATCAACTTAGTTGCAATGGTATTTGTGATCAGTACAGGTATAAATTGTTTTGTTGCAGTTTACTTTTTGTGTTTTGTAGATATTGTGGTTTTTACAGATTGGAGGTTGATGGCAATCCTGCATTGAACAAGTCTATAGGCACCATTTCTACCACAGCATTTGTTCACCTTGTGTCTCTGTGTCGTATTTTGGTAATTATGGCCAAAAATTCAAACTTTCTCAGTATTATGATCTTTGTTATGATGATCTGTGATCAGGGATCTTTGACATTACATTGCAGTTGTTTCTGGACACAATGAACTGCAGCCATATGATAATGAACTTAATAGATAAATGTTGTACCCAAGACAGCCTGAAAGCTGAACCAAACAGCCAAAGAAAAAGTTTTTGAAGGAAATTAAAAGTGCTTCCCCAGTGAGCACTTCAGTGATAAGAAAGTGAAACAACTTTATTGCTGCTACGGAGAAAATCTGAGTGGTCTGGATAGAAGATCACACCAGGTACAACATTTCCTTAAGCCAAACCTAATGGAGAGATGGGCCCTAACTCCCTTCAATTCTGTTAAGACTGAGAGAGGTGAGGAAGCTGCAGAAGTGAAGTATGAAGCTGAAAGAGGTGGTTTGTGAGGCTTAAGGAAAGAAGCCGTCTCCATGACATAAAAGTACAAGGTGAAGTAGCCAGTGCTGATACAGAAGCTGCAGCAAATCATCCAGAAGCTCTAGCTAAGATAATATAATGAAGGTGGTTGCACTAAACAACAGATTTTCAATGCAGATGAAATAGCCTTCTAGTGGAAGAAGAGGCCATCTAAGACTTTCATAGAGAGGAGAAGTCCATGTCTGGTTTCAAAGGACAGGGTGACTCTCTGAGGGGCAAATGTAGCCGGTGACTTTATGTTGAAACCAATGCTTATTTTACTATACTTAAAGTCCTAGAGCCCTTAAGAATTATGCTAAATCTACTCTGCCTGTGCTCTAGAAGTGGAACAGCAGAGCCTGAATGACAGTACATCTATTTACAACATAGTTTACTTACTATTTTAAACCCACTGTTGAGACCTATAATTTGGGATAAAAGGAAAAGGATTCCTTTAAAAATATTACTGCTTACTAACAAGGCACCTGGTCACCCAAGAGCTCTGATGGAGATGTACAGTGGGATTAATGTTGCTTTCATACCTGCTAACAGAACATCCATTCTGCAGCCCATGGATCAAAGAGTCATTTTTAGTTCCAAGTCTTATTATTTAAGAAATGCATTCTGTGAAGTGCCTGGCTGGCTCATTTGAAAGAACATGCAACTCTTGATCTCAGGGTTGTGAATTCAAGCCCCACGTTGGGTGTAAAGTTTACTTGAAAACAAACAAACAGACAAACTTAAAAGAAAGAAAGAAAGAAAGAAATGCAATTTGTAAGGCTATAGCTGCCATTGATGGTGATTCCTTTGATGGATCTGGGCAAAGTCAATTGAAAACTTTCTGGAAAGGATTCACCATTCTAGATGCCATTAAGAACATTCATGATTCATGGAAAGAAGTAAAAATAGCAGCATGAACAGGAATTTAGAAGAAGTTGATTCCAATCTTCATGGAAGACTTTGATGGGTTCAAGACTTGAATGGAGGAAGTAACTGCAAATGTGGTGGAAATAGCAAGAGAACTAGAATAAAAAGTGAAGCTTGAAGACATGACTGAATTGCTGCGATCTCATGATCAAACTTGGATAGTTGAGGAGTAGTTTCTTAAGGATGAGCAAAGAAAGTAGTTTCTTGAGACGGAATCTAGTCCTGGTAGAGATGATTTGGAGATTGTTGAAATTACAACAAAGAATCTAAAATATGACATAAACGTTGTTGGTAAAGCAGTGGTGGGGGTTTGAGAGAGTTAACTCCAATTTTGAAAGAAGCTCTTCTGTGGGTAAAATGTTATTAAATAGCATCACAGGCTACATAGAAATCATTTGTGAAGGGAAAACTCGGTCATGTGGCAAATTTCCTTGTTACCTTATTTTAAGAAATCACTACCACCACCCCAGCCTTCAACAGCCACTGATCAGTCAGCAGCTGTGAGCATCAAAATGGGACCCTCCACCAGTAAAACTATTATGACTCATTGACAACTCAGATAATAATTAGCCTTTCTTTAGCAATAAAGTATTTTTTTAAATTAAGGTATGTACATTGATTTTTTTTTCACAAAATGTGATTGCACTCTTAATATACTATAGGGTGAACATAGCTTTTATGTGTACTGGGAAACAAAAAACTAATTCTACTCATTTAATGCAATACTCACTTATTGTGGTGGTTTGAACAACATCTACAGTATCAGAGTGTTGCTTGTACACAGACTTATAAAATAAACTGATTAATGAATTTGAATTTGTTTTTCTTCAGAATATTTTAAGGTCTTTTAGTTTGTTTTATTTTTTATATTTTAATTGAATTATAATATGCACACAGAAAAGTGCACATATCATAGATAGTGTTTTTACTCTGCAAACAACCACTAAGCTCTAAACTAAAGATTTGTACAGGACCCCACTTTTTTTCTGGAATAAACAGCATCTCAGATCAAAAAGAATATATCACTGGTCAACTAGAAAAACCTCATTTCAGGGCCTTTTAAATTTAAGCCCGAGATTGACAGTCCCTAAAAGTTATATTTTTCAGGCTGCGTAGTGTTTTTCGTAAGGGGCAAAAATGGATGAAGTTGAAATTTAAGTTGGCAGGAGTTCTAAAGGTGGGGGACTCATCAAAGTTCTGAATACTATATATGGCAAAGGTCAAATCTTGAAAAAGGAACAGTTATGTTGTTAGTCCAGGAACTGATAATAGTAGGGACTTGGATATCCATTTTTATGGAGATAAATTTCTCTCTAATAGTTTGCCAATCAAGATTCCATATTTTATCACTTTTAAAAAGCATTTTCCATATTATTGTATCTCTGTCATTGAGATATACAGTACAATTGGTTCTGCATTATTGACACTGTCCGCCTCGTCTGTGGCAACTCCCACCCCATTGCCTTTGCCCTCATGTGCTTGCACTTGTTTGAGTGAAGGCCATCATCATTTCAGTGGAGTTATGTGCACTGCTGCGGCCACATTTATTGGTGCCACATGCACAGTGGTGCCACCAAAGGGAGGAGAAATTAACCCTCCCTCAGAATAGAAGAATGGCCAAAGTCACAAGTGATTGGCGTGACTGATTCACCAGGACTGCGGCTAACACAATAGACTATGGTAGTACAACTCCCTGCTGACTTTGAACTGAAGCTCCTTTCCTTCCAGTGGCCTGTGGCTCAACAGAGGAAGAGACCAAACCAAATTTGGTAAGGTAGGCAAGTGCCAGCCTCAACATTGGCAAGATGCACTTGGATGAACATTCTGCAAAAAGTAATGGGGCACAGATGTCAGTGGGTCCCGGGGTGAAGAGTGATTGAGAAGAGTTAGATCCTGAACGGGATGAAGTTTTAGGACTACCTTAACCACTTCTTTGGTTTGGCTTGGTTTTGATTACACTATCAAGTACGCATAAACAAAATAAAGTATTTGTTTCAATATATGTAAATTAATTCTTTATATAAATGCAAAGCAATTCTACATGATTAGAATACACTGTATCATAGTTTAGTTGCACTGTTTCATTTTGTTGTTTTACCTTTATTGTTTTTCCTGGTGGCATATCAAGTATAGTGGACATGCTACAGTTTCCTAATCTATAAAACTAGCAATAACAGACTTGCTGAAGTTTGGAAGGAACCTTCAAGACAACGTAAGCCAAGCAACTAAACCAGTGTCTCAAAAAATCCTGTGTTCTTAGGACATGCTAGCTTCTTTCCCAACTTTATTTTCTCCTGAGTAGTTCTAAGAAAAACTTGCCATCTTCACAACTAAGATATTTTGCCCCTTATGCCAGCAATGAACTTACAGATGGATGCTAAAAAATACTTCTGAGAGTCTTTTTCTCATGTTAGAGTCAGTAAGAGGGCAGTGGATGATAACTCCCTGCCTATTTTCCAACCCTAGAAAATGGCTAATCTGTTATAAATGTTAGTCTTTCCTGGAGACTGTGTGGGAAGTTATTCAGGAAAGGTAGCTATACCAGAGTTATTCAGATCATCTAATTAAATGGTGTCTGCCCCAAGTACTCTTGGAGAGAGACCAGAAGAGAATGCAATACCTTCATCCCATTCAGAAAATTCATAATTATTATGAACAAATGGAAGGGTTGGTAAGAGAGAACTTGAATCAGTGACTGTAGTAGATATGTCAGAGGGTTGAATGAATTTTTAAATCGCCAGAGCCTCCTCACTATCACAAATTATTAACCTGGCTTTGCTTTATTTATTTATCTTTTAAAAGATTTTATTTTTATTTATTTGAAAGACAGAGATCACAAGTAGTCAGAGCAGCAGGCAGAGAGAGAGAGAGGAAGGGAAGCAGGCTCCCCGCCGAGCAGAGAGCATGATGTGGGGCTAGATTCCAGGACCCTAGGATCATGACCTGAGCCGAAGGCAGAGGTTTTAACCCACTGAGCCACCCAGGTGCCCCCTGGCTTTGCTTTAAGTTGAAAACAGGGACCAGAAAATTATCTTGTTTTTATTTTTTTAAGATTTTATTTATTTATTTGACAGAGGGAGAGACAGCAAGACAGAGAACACAAGCAGGGGGAGTGGGAGAGGGAGAAGCAGGCCTCCTGACACCGAGCAGGGAGCCCGATGTGAAGCTTAATCACAGTACCTTGGGATCATGACCTGATTCGAAGGCAGAGGCTTAATGACTGAGCCACCCAGCCTCCCCTATCTGGTTTGTATATTGCCTTTGAAGTGTCTTATCATGGCCACTCCGGATAGTTAGGTTTTTCCAGAAGACTATTACATGTAGTCCTCCTGCAGTCAAACTGCTGACTTTACAAGTAAGGATTTAAACATGTCCTAAGTCATGAGGTGTGTTCCCTAGACTTGATATTAGCATCTTCCAAGGGTGTGAGTTTGTTGTGTTCGATAGGGTTGCTCAAAGACTGTGCCAACATAGTGTGGTAATGGTGGCAAAATATCCTTTGTAGATTTGGTAGCTGTTCTCCTGATGTTCACCAGAACAATTCCCTAATCTGTTTTTATTCTCAAGGGGCTGTCAGTTTTCCCATAAGCTAAAAATCCTCAGTCACAATAACAACTGCATTGCCGCTGAAACTGATGTAAGGCCTTATTATGTGCCAGGCACCATTGTAGACTCCTGGCTTGTATTTGCTCATTGAATACATCTAACAAAAGCCTGGCATCGTACCCTTATGCACATGAAGAAACTAAGGCATAGAGAGGTGCACCTGGTAAGTGGAAAGCCACAAATTTGCATCCAGGTACTCTCCCTCTGGAGAGTTAAGTCCTTTACCATTATCCCTATCTATTTCTATTTATGCCCTTATTTAAAAAGTGGACCACCATTGCACTTGTAAAGAAGTGATAGGGTTACTTTGCTATTATAAGAAAGCAATACCTTCTGGAGCAAATAGAAAAGGGATGACTTGGAATGGGGCCAAGAAAAAATAATTCTGCTGCAGTTATTGTACTTTGCAGACTTTGGTCATTTGGAGCAAAATCTTAATCTTCTCTGATATGCCTCTATTTTATCTCCTCCCTTAAAACATTGTCAAGGTTTATTTTGCTGTAAAATAACATCATCAACAGAGCATAATACTCCTACCTTGTGTAACTTTTGAAAAAGAAATTGGGCCATAAATGGGTTCTTCCTAAGTGTTTACTATTTCAATTGCTTGTGATTGTGAAAATGGATAATTTGCCTTACCCAGCAACATTTGGTCATTTTATAAGTTCAGGGCTTCAACCCATATTGGAGAATAAAGCTTTGGCTCAAGCAATTTGATAATTCACCCATAAAAATAAATCTGTAAGAAGAAATTAGGAGTAGGTGGCATAGTAATGGGGGACGAGCACTTCTGTCATCATATGTCTGGGAGCTTTATCAGCTCTGGGAATACAAGGAGAGATAATCCCTGTCCTGAAAGACCTTGCAGTCCAGTAGGAGAAGTGGAAGAACACCACAATGATAGCCTAATGAGGGAAAGAGTCACATGTGACAAGGTGATGCTGTGGTGGACACTTCCCCTGTGATCTTCACTATCACAGAACTCAGACGTGGAAAGAACAAATCCATGTCACAGTGCTGATTTTTTCCCTTTTCTTGTCTTTTCTAACAGCATCTGAAAAGAGGAAATAACATCACAGTTCTTGGCCTGAGAATCCTTGGTCTCAGTAAAATTCTGAAAAGGCTTTGACCATCTGATCTTGGAACCAAGTAATAAACGACTTGCATCTCTATAGCCACAGACCACATAAGAAAACGTCCTGGCCTTGTAACACTTGCTTGAGGGGGAATGTGGCATCTGATTTCCTTCATCAGGGTGGCTCAAACTAGACTCGAACACTGGACTTACTAAGCATCCGACAACTTGATACTGAGTCCATCACCACCACCAATTGTCCTCATGTTCCCTTGGTGAATTATTCTACCATCTCAAAGCAAACAGAGGAAAGACCATGATAGTTCAGAAAAGAAAGCCTAGTTTAAAAATCCCAGTTCAACAGTTAAGGCTGTGTGAAGTTGGGCATATCCTTGGTTACTCTGGTCCTCTGTGATGAAATGGTAAACTAAAGCCTCAGTCACTACCTATGTGTTTGTGCTAAAGAGTAAATGAGTTTCTGAAAATGCCAGCCTCATAGAAATTACCCAAGAGTAACTTCTTTCTTTCTAAAGCTAAAACTCCAGTTTCTTATTGTCTATAAAGCTATAGGATGATTCTGAATCTCCCTCAATCAGATCCCAGAAGCGTTGGGCCTAGTAAATAACAGCCAGTAAAGGAAAGAAGATTAGCTATCACCATGGATTACAAAAAAAAAAGAGGAAAGATTTCTGTCAAAAGGAAGAATATTTTCCTTATGCATAATTTTATATATATATATATATAAAAGCTTTGACTAGGGGACCTGGGTGGCTTAGTTGGTTAAGCATCTGCCTTCAGTTCAGGTCCTCATCTCAGGATCCTGGGACTGAGCCCTGTTAGGCTCTCTGCTCAGCAGGGAGTCTGCTTCTCCCTTGCCCTTTACCCCTCCCCCACTCATATTCTCTCTCTCTCTCTCTCTTGCTCTCACTCTCAAAGAAATATATAAAATCCTTTTTAGGGGCACCTGGGTGGCTCAGTGGATTAAGCCGCTGCCTTCGGCTTGGGTCATGATCTCAGTGTCCTGGGATCTCAGCAGGGAGCCTGCTTCCCCCTCTGTCTCTGCCTGCCTCTCTGCCTACTTGTGATCTCTCTCTCTGTCAAATAAAATAAATAAAATCTTAAAAAAATAAATAAATAAATCCTTTTTAAAAAGAACCTTTTTGAGATAAGGAATAAAATTTAGTCTATACTTTAGGCTTTTCCCAGAAAACTACAGAAAACAATGATTTGCTTTTGATATAGCATTAAATGATATTATATACAGTTAATTTTGATATTGAACCAGTTCAGTCCTTACAATTCCTATTAAAAAAATAATTAAAAACAAGAGAATAAAAAAATACTGATTCTTTTCTTCTAATGGTGAGATTCAAAAATCCCATCTTTCCATGTGGTTTCTGTGGTACCACCTGAAGATGACGAACCAATGCCTTTGGAAATTCCTAAAGATAGTTTTTGGCTTTTCAGATTTAAAAATGCAGACAATTAAAAAATAAATGAGGTATTTTTGTTGTTGTTATTATTGTTTTGTTTTGTTTTAAATCACAAGAATATTAATGTGCCTACCTCCTCCTATCTGTGCCTATGTACATTGCATTCCACCTAGGAATTTACACTCATATCTTAGAAGTGTCAAATTTACAATACTATCTTGGCTTACCTTAAAATAATAATTAATCTATTTCTTCTCTCCTAAATAACTGTTAATATTGCTATTTCTTGACTCTAAAACTTAGAAACAACTTTCTTATTAAATTCTCATTAAAAAATCAGTTGAATTTTCCACTTCTTCTTTATTATTGATCCCTTATTAGAAACTGTCTGTGCCCGTGTGTGTGTGTGTGCATGCTTAATCGGTCATATTATTCTAGAGGTCCAGAGCTGTGTATAAGTTTGTGTAATATCCTCTCACATTTTCTTATGAATTACCCCAGGATCATTTTCCCTATGATACATTATTATTTTTAGGGATGGATTTTGTCCATAATATTTTTTTTTTTTTACCTCCCTAAAACCTTTCAAAACTGGCCTCTGAGCTTTTCTTACATTCTAGAATCCAGAATTAGTTATCTATATACAAACATAATTTTATTATTTTGTACATTTGTTCAGGTTACATTTATTCCAAGAAGAGCAAAATCAGGTCAGTATCTGAGAAGGTGACTTCAGCTCACATTTCAAAATCATGGATGCACCTGATTTACATAGCTCATTTCCTCCCATTGTAAAATGTGTTTACATGAAATTTGTCTTGTTTTCATTTAACATGTTTTTTCCTTGTAAGGTTTTCTAGAGAGGCAATCTTTTATTGAGGTAGCGAATGATGACATTTCCCCCCAGAGTCTTGCAAATAAATCTCAGGCAAGTGAGAGATGAAATAAACAAGCACAAAAAATCCATGATAATATTTAAGAACATAGAAGACCTTTGAGATACCTAACACTGAATGAAAATAGGAAGAAAGTGGAAAGCAAACCATTAGGGCTGCAAAAAGCTGATATACGCAGTGACTGAAATATTCATGTGCCAGAGAAACTATAACAAAAACAAAAACCTCTGAGTGAAATGTGGAAACATTGAGATATTCATATAGTGTACTTGAGTACTACATTTCTAAGATCTTAAGCTCCCAGATCTTGAATTAGTAGGTAGTTGTCCAACTCTATCTTAATTTACAGAGCATGTTTAGTGAAAAGCGGGAATATTTTTGGTACTCATTCTTTATCATAATGATAGTCAATATTAATTTTAATGTTTCCCAGATGATTGCACAGCATACTTATCTTGCTATAGAAGTGACTAATGCCTTTAGGTACTAAACATTTCCTATTATGCATTTATAGTTTTGTGAGAACATAAGAGCTATGCAACAATCAACTCCATGGCAAATTTACAAGATTATATTTGGATTCTACTGCATGTATTTAGATGTATTGCAAAAAAAAAAAAAAAAAGAAAGAAAGAAAGAAATTACATTAAATATACAAACAATTTCAACAACATATGTTAACTAAAGGCTATTTCCCATTTCTAAAACCAACCCAAATCTTAAATCCATAAAGTTCTTGGATCAAAACTATTTATTGGGGGCACCTGGGTGGCTCAGTGGGTTAAGCCTCTGCTTTTGGTGCAGGTCATGATCTCAGGGTCCTAGAATCCAGCCCTGCATTGGGCTTTTTGCTCAGCAGGGAGCCTGCTTCCCACCAACGCCCCTCTCTGCCAGCCTCTCTGCCTACTTGTGATTTCTGTCTGTCAAATAAATAAATAAAATCTTTAAAAAAAAACTACTTATTTGATCCATAATGTTAAAACTCTTATAGGGGCATGTGGGTGACTCAGTTGAACATCTGACTTTTTTTTGCTCGGCTCAGGTCATGATCCCAGGGTTGTGAGATCAAGCCCCACATTAGGCTCCATGCTCAGCATGCTCAATATTCTTTCTCATTTGTTCTCTCTCCCTCTCCCCCCACCCATAATGCTTTCTCACAAAACAATAATGACAACAACAAAACAAAACACCATTCTTATAATATCCTATATTTCTGAAGCTAGTTTTACCTGTAGGCCACAGTAAGGTGTCCGATATAACTTTCTAGAATGTAGTTTTTAGGTGTGTCTGGTTGGCTCTGTAGGTTAGAAGTCTGCCTTCAGCACAGGTCCTGATCCCAGGGTCGTGGGATTGAGTCCTGTGTTGGGCTCCCTGCTCAGCTGGGAGCCTGCTTCTCCCTCTGTCTCTGCCTACCGTTCCCCCTGCTTGTGCTCTCTTCCCCCCTCTCTCTCTGTCAAATAAATAAATAAAATCTTTAGAATGTAGATTTTGTTGGAACAGTTGGAATTATAAAACTTAAGTAGAATAAAATCTTAAATTGTCACCAGGTTCTGTCACAGCTTATATGTTCTTCACTATGCCTCCAAGGACATCCTGCCCTTATAGAATCACCACACTTATCATGATTTTGTATTGTGACTTTTCCCTCTCTCCAAAGCTACATATCAAGCCTCTTAGCCATCACATGCTCCAAGCCCTAGCAGAGTTCCTGACACAGATCTCATAACATGTTTACTGAGTTGAACTATAACTGGAAGAGTATTACCATCAGGTCTTTCTGCTATTTCCGTAATATTTATTTGCTCTTGGCCCAAGAACTCATTGTACCCTGTGGCAGATTTCACTAACAGGAAATGACTAAATGACCGTGTGTCCCAACTGTACATACAAAAGAAGGGCCATTTGACCTTTGCTATAGTTTGAGATTATCTGTGTGGTTTTTCTATCCATCCATCCATCAGTCCATCCATCCATTCATCCATTTTATAGAATTATGTTTATGTTACTTTGCTTGTCACATATTGGATTTATTAATGAATTTGTGAATTACCTTCTTGAAGTCACTTTAATATACTCTTTCAAAAACCTGTGACCCAATCTAGTGCATTTAAGTACTGTCTTAGTCTGTTTGGGCTGCTACAACAGAATACTATAGACTAGGCAGCATATAAATAACAACAACAAAAATATATTTCCCACCATATTGGAACTAAACAATTCAAGATCAAGTTGCTGTCAGGTTTGCGTGTGCTGAGAGCCCATTTCCTTGTTCGTTACATACCGTACTGTGTCACCACATGGCAGAGGCAGCAATGGAGCTCTCTGGGGTCTCTTTTACAAGTGCACTAATCTCATTCATGAGGGCTCTGCCTTCACGATATAATCATTTCCCAAAGGCTGCAAATCCTAATACCATGTCATTGAGGGTTAAGATTTCAACATATGACTTTTGGGGGGAACACAAGCATTCAGTGTATAGAAACTACCAAATTCAAATATGGATTGAGCTTCCCAGAGACCCTTACCTCAAACTCTTCAACATCATCCGTCTTTTCTCTTGTTTCTCATTCTTTCCTATCTCTTACCAAGTCCCAGTGAAAAGACAGTTTATCCCAAAGAGCTACTGAACATGCACTGAATATCTATGAACATAAGGTGCGTGGCTCTATCATAGTGGAGAGATCAGTGAGGGAGCAGAGATGGAATTTATGGATAATGCTGAGAACAATACCAATATGGTTAACCAAACCTCAGCATGGTAAGAAATAGGTCCTGAGTAGCTGTAGGTATGCACAACTGGAAAGTGAGGCATAGCAGTCCAATTGTAGACATTTTGGTAGCCATTTCTGCAATATTTGCTAATTTACTACCTTTTGCCAAAAATTTAAGTTCTTTATCCTGACTGAAGAAGTAAAAAGCCATAAAGAGCAAACTACATAAATTCTGAAGGCTAAGTAATGACTCAAAATGTACTGAATACCATATATAGTAAAGTTCTATGTTGTCAAAACACAGAAACCTTTTTTTTTTCCCTGAAAGATAAAATGACTGTTAAGACCCATAGTAAGAATTAATCAAAATATTATTATCTTTGTTTTAATGTAATTAGGTCTTCAAACTGTGTAAACTAATTTTGTAAAACTGCATATTTTACCAATATGACTTTTACAGAAAATGGTAGGAAAATGCTTTGAAAACCATGGCTGACTTACTTATACAATAATTATTCAACTTTTATTCTACTTTGAAAGTACTTGTGAGCTAAAGGTATTTAAGTGCTAACATGCTAAATTATTGAAAATAGTAAAAGAAAATTTTATGCATCTAGCATATGTTATTTAGCAAACATCTGCAGGGGTAGATACCTACCATTAGGTACAAATTACTTTTCAAAAATAATAGTTAGCTTTTAAGTCTAAGATAAATACTGAAAGCAGCTTGTAAGTTCTTCACAAGTATTTTATCGTGAGGAGGGACATCTGTTTAACCTTGAATAATCAGCAGTAGGAACAACTTAGTAGGTATAAAAAGCATCTCTGAGAATTTTTGAAAAGGTTCCATTTTCCCTGTGGAGACACATGTGGAAATTATGCACCCTTTCCCAAAGTGAATTGGTAAATCAGAATCACTATTGTCAGAAACCTCTCATCTTTGAATATGTCAGTGGAGAATGTATGATTCACAAATGATTTGCCCATCTTGTGTTCTTTTCATTTCTTTCTTCTCCCACCTCTTAAAATGAGTACTGAGTAATATATAGAATTATTGAATCATTGTATACCTGATACTAAAAGTAATGATAATTAGGTTTTTTCCTTCTCTTTATCATCACAGTAATGTTTGGCAGGAACTTTCAAACAGGTTTTTCTCTTCTTTCTTTCAGCTGCTTAGATGAGGATGACCAATGACGTAGGGAAGGTGGCATATTTGAACAGTGGTGTCCCAACTGTCATTACAATGACTGTCATATACTCTTCTTAAGGAAATAGGTTGCCTTGCTGTATAATACAGGACATCAGTGATGATTTTTCTGCTTCATCCACTGCCCACTCCAATGGGACTCAACTGCAATTCTCTCATCAACCTTGGGGATCAATGCTTCCTGGCATTAGAAGACAATAGAAATGCCTTTGTATTTAGGTCTACTTTGCCTCCTTGATAAAATCTGTCTTTGCCACTCAAGTCTTGTTTTGTCCTTTGTTCTAGCCATCAGTTCCTGCAGATCCGTTTGTTATCCTGCTTCCTGACCCTGAATTTGGGGGTCTCCATTTTACTCAGTTCTACTTTGAGTATATTCCCGGTTCACTCAGAATGGATTGTGTCCTGGACCCAGTCTTCCTCCCTGATGCCCTGCCCTTATCTTAACCTATTGCCTGTTCTCATCCAGAAAGTTTTGTCTATTTTTCCCCTTTCTTCACACCCCTAATATGCTGCTGCTCATCTCCTGCTGTGATACATAATGGCTTGTGATGAAGCTGCTGTGGAAACTATTGTTTTTCTGGTGTTTTAAGGGCATAATTGAAAAAGATACTATTAAATCAGAAGTTTCTAAACTAATCAGTGACAGTATTCTCTGATTCTGACAACTTCATGACTGAAGAAACATCCCAATTTCAGGCAAATTAACATTTGAAATATAGAAGCCTTAGATTTGAAGAAATGTCGGAGTACCACAGCCTTTTACTTCCACAGAGGAGAGCTATGGTAATTGAGAATTAAATGGACTGGGGTGGGGAGTGCTGGGCACAGATTTGGAACCTCATAAACTCAGAACAATTTTGTTTAAAATTATCTGATAAGATATTAATTACTTTGCCACCGTAGACATAAGCAATATAGAGCTTTTCTAATTACTCAGGTCACACCAACTATACTTTCCCTTAATAAGAGGGGATGGCACAGTCTTTTATTAATAGACCCTCTTCTTCCCAGGGCTCTTTCCCCTCAAATGAAGAACTTTTGTGAAGAGAAAGAAAAATGGGTCCCAAAGAAAGATAATATCTTGAGATAATAACTAGATATAGCTATGTTTCAGTCCCATAGGCTAATGATGGCTTTTGTATCTGACATCTACTATGCAAGCCTAAGATTAATGTCCTTCTTTTTACTTCTAATACTTGCTTTACTTTTGGTCTCATCCTACCTTTAACATATGTGTCTCACTCTCTGGGTAGATTTTCGTGGAGCATGTGTAGAATAAAGATAGCGTGTTGTAAGAAAAATTAATCTGAGGTTTAAAAAAATCTATTTGGCTAACAGATTTTCAGAGCTTGCATCCACATGATTAAAGATAAGACAGTTATAACATCTCCTTAATCCATTCTGAGCTAAAATCTCACATGAGGCTGGGCTGTATAAATATTCCCACCACAAGCTACACACTTGCTTATTTTCTGCCTTTTGAACACTTGCACTCATTTATCTCCTAGTGCCCTGTTGGGCTGCGTTCAACACGTTGATGTGACAGCTTTTAGTTTTAGCCTTATAAGGGGTGCTTTGCAACATGGCTGTTTCACATCACTCCACCATACCACATTAGAGACCTGTTGGCAGTGAAAATATTTATAGTGAGAGGCTTCTTTTTTTTGGTTCACATCTCTGTTGTTGTTGCAGTTGCTGTCATCTTTGTGTTTGCTTCCTTCTCAGGGCAGTGAACCAGCTAACAGTAGCATCCCCTAAGTATCTATTTTGAGGGTAAGAGGCTTGCCTTGCTTGTGTTGTTAGAAATGGGATTTATCCATGAAAATTGACAACTGAATTGTCACCTCCCCCTCAGGTGGTTTCCTAATTATAATTTGTTCTGTGCAGTGTCAGGAAATAGAAGAAGAGAAAAACAGAATCTCTTTTACTGCTGCAAAGCAAAGGGGATGAGGGCAGCCTGGGAGCCGAGGAAAAGTCACATTGGAAATAGCTCAAAGGTGCCGGCCGGTCGTGAAGATGTGCTTTTCGGGAAGGTTACTCAGGTGCTTCAAATTGCCTCCAGCCTTAAGTGAACTTGACTAATGATGGGCTCCGTGATTTCTATCCCAGAATAGGCTGGTGCTCTGGTACTTTGTTAAGATTTGAAATTACCTTTCTGAAAGTGCCATCTATTACCGTAACTCTGCACCCAAACTCCCATTTTTAAGTAGTCAGTGGAGGTCAAATGTGTGACACTCAGTTGGAGAGCAATGAATTAAAATTGCCCTGATGTTTTAATTGCCATGCTCTAGACAGCATAGCTTATTTTAAATTGCTATGGGAAACCACTAGTCACATATGAAACCCTGATAGTTTATCAAGTTTGATGGGTGTATGGTTTGGTGGTTGAAAAATGATCGGGCTTAGAAATGCCTGGGCATCTGGCTTGTCAGTGTTTTGTTTCCTATACAAACTTCCACTTTTTCCTGGATTATGTGGAGTTTGGAGGGGAACCAGTTTAATTACTCTTTGCATCATAAGAAACTTAGAGGAATCCTTAATTCACAAAAAGTTCAACATTCCAAGATAAAAAATGTTGTCCATTTAAAACAAATTTTGGGTTTCTGCCTCCCCTTCTGTTTCTCCCCCTCCTCTCTCTCTCTTTTACTTTGTCCTTCTGTTTGTTATTTATTAATCTCTTCATTTCTACTGTCAGCATATCTCTGTTTCTCACCTCTGTGGCTTTAAATCCTTCATTTTTTTTTTTTTTTCCTCATGGCCAGACTACTTATAGTTTGTTTAAAAAAAAAAAAAAAAGGCATGGGGCACCTGGGTGGCTCAGTTGGTTAAACAGCAGACTCTTGGTTCAGGTCATGATCTCCTTGGTCTTGAGATCAAGCTCTGCCTTTGGCTCCACACTCAGCAGGGAATCTGCTTGAGATTCCCTCTCTGCCCCTCCCCCCCCACTCATTTTTTTTTTTTCTCTCTCTCTACTCTTCCCTCCCTCCCTAAAATAAATAAATAAGCATTTTTTAAAAAAATGCACTGGTGGCTGCCTGGGTGGCTCAGTTGGTTGAGCAACTGCCTTCAACTCAGGTCATGATCCTGGAGTCCCAGGATCAAGTCCCACATCGGGCTCCCTGCTCGGCAGGGAGTCTGCTTCTCCTTCTGACCTCTCTACTCTCATGCTCTCTCTGTCTCTCAAATAAATAAATAAAATCTTTAAAAAATTTAAAAAAATTTAAAAATGCACTGGGACACCATTTCTCTGAGATGTTGGGAGCAAGACGCAGTTTGCTTTTAATAATTAAGTAAACCTCAGTTATCTAAATGTGCTATTTCAAAGAAGTTATGCAAAGGTAGGTAATGTTTAGAAGCCACAAACTAAGCCAAACTGGCTTCATACTAATTTTAGAAGGAGCTATCACTTCACTAAAAAAAAATGATGTCACTTGTAAAATTATCTAACACTGGCATTTTACTGAGCATATAAAAGGCAATATTTGGGAAATATATTATTTTATTTGCATTTCTAGAGAGCAGCCACCTCTACTGTATATTTATAAGGTCACAGCTCTCTCCTCACTAAATGCTTGAAGAGAGATTTTATCCCTTTGTGTCCCTGACATCTCCCACAGGATGGTTCCAGGGAAGTGTTAGGTGAACGGAACTGATCAGAGAAACCATCACTACAAAGAAAATAGATCAAAGCATCTAACACCAGTAACAGTGTGGCATCTCCTCGGACAAATTAGAGTCAGTGCTTTATCATCTATTTACCTTGTCACCAATAACTGTTAACTTTAAGATGGCTGCCTTCTACTCCAGTGTTAATGGTCTTCAGAATAGCATCTAGTTAGACTATTCCTTAGGATGGATTCAGGTTTTTAGTTTTATATTTCTTAATACTAACTAGGAAGATGTATCCTTTAAGTCGCATGTAATATATATAGTACTGTCACTAGTAATATATACAGAGTAATGATAGTAAACATTATTTATACTACACATGCATGGGAAATGTATAAGTATTTTATTCTAAAACCTAAGAGAAACTATCGTGGGATTGTCTCACATTTTTGGTATTTCCAATATCATTTGCCTAATCCAAAGGACAAATTTTCAAATCTGTCAAGTTTTCTACAAGAAGTAGAGAAGCCAGAGCTCCTTAATATGTTTGTTGATTTTGGTGTGGAGATAGATTAGATCAGAATGAAAACAGAGCTTTTTCTCTGAGGTATAATGCCAGCCTGGGTAAAGAGGATTCTTTTAAGTAGGAGCACACACAATGTAATTTTTAAAAAATTTTTGTTTATTTTTTATTTCTTTTCAGTGTTCCAGAATTCATTATCCATGCACCACACCCAGTGGTCCATGCAATACATGCTCTCCATAATACCCACCATCAGGCTCATCCAACCTCCCAACCCCTCCCCTGCAAAACCCTCAGTTTGTTTCTCAGAGTCCACTGTCTCTCATGGTTCATCTCCCCCTCCAATTTCCCCCAACTCACTTCTCCTGTCTCCCAATGTCCTCCATGTTATTCCTTATTTTGCTCCACAAATAAGTAAAACAATATGATAATTGACTCTGCTTGATTTATTTCACTCAGCATAATCTCCTCCAGTCCCATCCATGTTGATACAAAAGTTGGGTATTCATCCTTTCTGATGGAGACTTAATACTCCATGGTATATATGGACCACATCTTCTTTATCCATTGTAATTTTAGAGAGATAAGGTGAAATATGGCTAAGGGAAAACTAGAAGAAGTCAAAATTAAATACACATATGGGGCCCTTTGCTTTCAACAAATCTGGCCAATGTAAAACAAAATGACCACTATTGGATAGAAAGTAGAAGAAACTTTCTATTTGGCATAGTAGTTTTTAAACTTTCAAAATAAACTACTTACAGTATAGATCTTCTTGAGTTCATTTAAAATTTGATTGTGGCTTTCTTTTAAAGTATATTTATTCACTATAAGAAATGAAATGTATCTTCATAACTCTGCTTGGCATTTTAGCTTGGAAATGATCTTTTCATTCATTTTATTTTACTTTCTACTCATGAATATAAACAGGCATGACAGTCTGACTGCTGAAAACCTGACACCTAGTATCTGTAACTCATTGATCCAAGATACTTGGGCTGATAATGATGACACTGACTCTCAATGAGTTCTTCATTTGGGATGATAGTTTATAGCTATGGCTGTTTTCCTGCCCTTGGTAGCACAGAAATCAAGAATTGTAACTTCCTTAATTACTTGAAGCACAATAAGTAAAGGGAGCTGTCTTTACAATCTGTGAACGATTGCTATGGAAAAAAAAAAAAAAAAGAGTCCCCCAAATAATCACAATGTTGCCTTTAAGCTGAAGTTGAGAGAAAATAAAACGAAACTTTTTTAATTTTTTTGAATGAATAGTAAACCTACTCATATTAAAAACATTTGAAAAGAGTCTTGGGTGGGAGAAGATCGGAAAAGTTTAGTGAACTTTCATGGATGTTTATAAAGGCCATGCCATTAAACACACCATTTTAATGCCTGGACTCTCTTCATGGAATAAGAATATTATTTGGAGGGCACCTGGGTGGCTCAGTGGGTTAAAGCCTCTGCCTTCAGCTCAGGTCGTGATCAGGTCCTGAGATGGAGGCTGCATCAGGCTTTCTGCTCAGCAGGGAGCCTGCTTCCTCCTCTCTCTCTCTCTCTGCCTGCCTCTCTGCCTACTTGTGATCTCTGTCTGCCCAATAAATAAATAAAAATCTTAAAATAAAAAAAAAGAATACTATTTGGAGGTCATTGTAGGATAGTGTTAATAGAAATGTACTCCCAACATCTTTTATCACCTATGGTCAATATATAGTAAATATCCTACTAGGGAATTAATTATTGACTACTACTTTGTCTTCTTTGTTTTGTCCACAATTGTTTTGGAGATTAGTTTAATCAGACTTGAATTGTCAGCTGTATCTACTTACCAGTCCCATGGCCTAGAGATGCAGATGGCTGACTTACCCATCCTTCAAGATTGTGGTAGGTAATGGTAACTCTGTCTATACTCCTTCTTCTTCCTTAGTAATAAACTTCAGTATTATTTGAGATGACAATGTACATGACTAAAAGACTACATTAAACAAATTTTTTTTTTCTTGCAACTAGTTGTGATCATGAGACTCTTTTGAACAATAACATAGGTGGAAATGTTACATGCAAGGCTGGAAATATGGCTTAGAAAGACTTCATCTCACTGGAAAATGTGCCCCTTTGTCTTTTTCCACATCTCCCATATTGTTGCCTCAAAGGAGTCTATCATTGCTGGAGCTTTGATACCCTTTAGAACCATAAGTGATGTTGAAGATGGAATTGATATGCTGGTATGGTAGAGCAGAAAACTACAAAGTGCCTAGTTCTCTGGTGACAATGGGACTGTCCCGCCATTCTGCCAGCTCTGGGCTGTTTATCAACTTATTTTATCTGACTCATATAAAACATTTTAAACATATAAACATATAGAACATTTTATATGACTCATATAAAACACATGTTTATGAGTAACTGTTATTTTGAGTTTTCTATTTTTGAAACCAAACCAGTTAATAATTGGTATTGGATAAAAGCCAGAATGAGTCTTTTTAATTTTGAAATATAATGTACAGAGGGATCATGCACTTTAAAACACTATGGATTTTTTTGAAACATCACTGTAAGAACTAGTCAAAAGATGTGATTCTAATAATTTTTCAGTAACACTGTGACAAGGTGACTTTTCACAAATTATATTGCCTATCTTTTTATTTTTTTTCCTGGAAGAAGTAGAGATCTGACTCCATGAGTACCAGCATCATATCCTTCACCATTTGCAACCTGGCATCTAAAGGACAAGATCAAGAAAAGTTATGATGCCCACGTCCAGGCAAAACTTGCCTCTAATAGGAATCCATGTGTTATGGAGGGGATTAGCAGATCTGTCTCAAAATCTTTCCTGAAGCAACCTTGTTAAAATCCAGATGTGGTACTGCCATTGGTGATATTTTCTCTCTCCCTCAATCTCCATAGGAAGCAGTCAATCTAAAATATAATTACATGTAAAAAAATATGCAATCATGGTAATTGGATGATGATATGGTGGCAGGTAATGTGATAGTAGATCTTGCAGGATATAGGGAAAGAATATTAAAAATGGTAAATTCCAGAACAAATCAATATTTGCAACAATGTACAGTGAAGAAACTTACCAGGCTATTTCAGTCTGCAAAATATCCTGGAAATCTTACGGGGGTATTTTATCACACACATGCTTAACTAAGAATTAGTCACCTGGTTCCAGGTCCCCAAAACTGAAGCTAACATAGAGATGAATGCAGTACTTTTCTTTCCAGAGGGAGAAATCTGGGTCAATGAAAGACATGAGTGGCAGAAACCAGTACAAGTTCTACTTACTTACGGTTGACAGTTCTGTTTAATATAAATTCAAATAGTTTACAATTATATCAACATCTACTAACTCCACAGTTGAACTTCACCAACATTTTGGACCTCTGGCTGAGACTTTGTCCTTCCAAAATCTTTGACATTTGTTTTCCTTTTCTATTCTTCCATGCCCATCCAGGAACTAGGAAGAAAGACTTGAAAGAAAAAAAAAATAGACAAATGCTCGGCTTTACTGCTTCTTCCAATGCTTGAGTTCTATAGGCAGGAGATATACCTATTAGCAAAGTGACCAAATTCCTCATTTCCCCAAACAATAGGGAATACCCCTCTTCAGGTGTCAGGTGAAACCATGAAAAACTTCTGTCACAGAGACTTTGTTGAAGGATCAGTGACACATTGTTGATGAAAGGAACATTTCAGTTATTACACACCAAGTACCTGGGACTAGTAACTCTTGAGATTTCTTCCTTTATGTCCCCTTATTATTCTTTTGAGAGTACACTAATGGATGTCAGAAAGGTTCTGTGTATTTTATTAGTGTGTAAAAGTTATTACTATAATAGAAGAAACAAAATAAACTCAGATAGGTATTCATTTTATTTCATCATTTTGCCCTATTCTTTCTCCAGCTTTAAAGCAAGTGAAATTATGGATTCTACTCTCAAGTCATGCAAGTTCCTCTTCTTTCTTCAAAAGAATCCCATGTCTTACTTTATGCATTGTTTTTATCAGAGACTTTCTTTTGTTCCTTTGCTGGGGGCTATCTGCCTCCTGTCTTCCAATTAGCTTGAACAGCCCATCTTGGTCATATCGCCTCCAAATTTTGAATTTAAATACTGACATTTCTGTATTTCATTTAGACCAGTTCCCCCACCAAAGTGGTTTCAAATATATTTACATATTAAATCATCACACTCCCTAAAGCTAGTCTATCTCTTAATTCTTATACCTACAATTCCTAAATTTACAAATAAAAAAAAAATTCTAGTCATACAGTGCTAGTATAGTATCATATTACCTAAATTAAATGATATTTATTATGCAGGAATCTGATAAATCATCCTATTTGTATTAATAAATAGTTCCTAAATTCTTGTTTACTCAGAATATAAGCCATATAAAAGCTAAAATAAACATCATAGCTTTCCCTCCCTTGTAGAAGAAAAAAAAAGTAAATAAGGAATTTTTGTCTTGTAAGCCTCTTTCAGGGAATCAAAGGATCAGCACAGATTTAACTTCACCTTCTGGAACATCTACATCTGTAGTCTTATACAATGAGAATTAACGTACCTAGAGCCCTGCCAGACCCTGAAAAGGCTCCTAAGTCATGAAGCAAAGATTGCATCATGTTCAATAGCATTTCTGTTTAGTGCACTTTGTTGTGCCCTAACTTCTTAAAAACTGAAATTCACATAGACCATGGCACATAGTTTACTACAACATCAATTAACTGTAGTAGTCCATTTTCAATACTCCTTTTTACTGGACTAGAACATAATTATAAAGGTGGCAATGGTTCTCAGAGAGAAAATAAGTTTGGATTTCATTTTATTTTCTTTTTCACTTTAAGAAGTTTCTGGCCATGTCCATGTGAAGGACTGAGCATGTCAGTTGCTTATCTCCATGCATTCTTTTGAGAGACCAGATAATTGAAGGTGACAGGGAAATGCACAGAGCTCTGATAATTGGGAAAGACTGACAGGTAGAGGGGGAAATATGTAAAGCTGAGTTGGCAAGACATTAAAAATATCTCTTCATTTTTATTTTATGACCACAGTGTTGTGACTACAATTGTCCTTTCCACATACAAACCTCAACTGGTTCAACTGAAGCAATTTTTCACCCCCTGCACCGGCCCCCTCCGACTGCCCCAACACATACACACACACAGATGGCAATATTTTGTGTTGTCTGCAGTCATCTTTGACTGTGACAGCTGCAGGTTGTGCTACTGGCACCTAGTGACAGAGGTCAAGGGCGACACTAACCATCCTACACCACCCAAGATGATCCCTCCCTGTACCACAAGAGAGAATTATCTGATCCCAGAAGTCAATAGCAGCAAATTTAAGGAATCCCATTCTACAGACAGTTGACATTTATATTGCTAGTGGAAAACCTCAAAACTCAGCCTTGGGTGTTCGGTAAACCACACTCTAGATGTGAGACTCTGGCCGCCATGGCCTCAAAGAGATCTAGGATCATATCTAATAAATATGAGAAATGTTGAAGTAACACTTACTTTGGTTGCTTTTTTTTTTTTTTTCTTAATATGTGGTTGTCTGCAGGAATACTGGCCAGAGGTAACTTATAGATGTGTAGGATCAGGAAGAAGGCTGAAAGGTTATAAAACTCACCCCCCCATTTTCCTCTGTTTCTCTAGTAAAGCATATGCTGATGACTTCTATGGTGCTATGTTAGGGGTATCAGAAAGGTCTCCATTAACGTTGTCATTGAAGCTATGGAAATGTGGGTGGAGATATTTATCTAATCTACAAAAGTCCTTAGAGATCATGTCTGTATACTATATACATATATATCCCCAGACACACTTTTAAGTAGGATGCTTCTTTAAGCAAATTATCACCAGACAAAACAGCATTGTATGCCATGTATGACATGTCAAATTTTTGTTTTGTAGCTCTTTCACTTTTACCCTGTGATGTAGCTTGGGCTTATATGATTAACCCTATTTTATGGGTAGAAAAATAACCCTGGTGAGCTTGTCTATCTTGATGGGAATAACATGTGTTATCACTGTTTTGGCTCCTGTTAACCATCTAAAAGTTCCAGCTTTCTCTTTTTTGTTTTGTCTTTTTTTTTTTTTTTTTTTAAGATTAGTTTATTTATTTTAGAGAGGGAATGAGAGAATCTCAAGCAGACTCTCCACTGAGCATGGAGCCTGATGTAGGGCTTGATCTCATGACCCTGAGACAATGACCTGAGCTGAAGTCAAGAGCTGGATGTTTAACTGCTAATCCACCCAGGTGCCCCTTCTTGGGTATTTATGGTCATAAGAAGTGTGGATAGACGTGTCCCCGCACCCCTGCCAGGGACTTTATACACTAAGTTATTAGAATCAGGATGTCAAGAATGTGACTTCAACAAAATTATGATGGTCTCAGGACCCTTAAGAAAATATCACCCCCTTGTTTCCCTTGTATGCATCCAGGCAGTGCAGAGAAGGAAATGAATACAAACAGGTAGAAAAATAAGGAGAGGCTCCAATCTAGATCCTGTCCCTCTCCTACTTTGGTGTTTTCATGTCTACATAAAGTAGGGCTTCCCACTCGGAACATGGCTGGGGAGGTAGATGGGTGACTCTTAAAGATCAGAGTAGTTAGGAATTACTAAACCAGTATATATTTTCCAGATTTAGATTAAAAAAAAAATGAAAGTCCATCATAGAACCAATCACTGAGTCCTTTGAAAGTATGGATCAGCTTGGTCCAAAGTTAACTAAATCTTCAAAGCATTATCTAAAGAAAAAAAGAGCATAGCTGCTTAACAGAAGTCCTGAATGCTGGAGGACCTTATGCCAAGATAGAGTTTGAAGATTAGAACACCTGTACCCCAAGGTTTACAGCAACAATGTCCACAATAGCCCAACTATGGAAAGATCCCAGATGTCCATTGACAGATGAATGGATAAAGAAGAAGTGGTATAGATATATTATGGAATACTATGTAGCCATCAAAAATGAAACCTTGCCATTTGTGGTGCCATGGATGGAACTAAAGTGTATTATGCTAAGCAGAATAAGTCAATCAGAGAAAGATAATTATCATGTGATCTCACTCGTATGTGGAATTTATGAAACAAAACAGAATCATAGGAGAAGAGAGGAAAAAAATAAAACAAGATGAAACCAGAGAGGGAGACAAGCGATTAGAGACTCTTAATCATAGCAAATAAACTGAGAGTTGCTGGAGGGGAGGTGGGTGGGGGAATGAAGTAACTGTTTGATGGGCATTAAGGAGGGCACTTGATGTAATGAGCACTGGATATGACTAATGACTCACTGACCTCTACCTTTGAAATCAATAATACATTATATGTTAGTTAATTGAAAAAAAATTGAAAATAAAAAATAATAAAATTAAAAAATGAGGATTATTCTAAAACTTGAATTTAAAACGCAGATTTCCTTGCTGTGCAGATTTCCCAGGAACATGGAACCATAAACCTCATCTAAAACTTGAATTTAAAACGCAGATTTCCTTGCTGTGCAGATTTCCCAGGAACATGGAACCATAAACCTCATTCAGTTTTACAAAAATAACAAGTTTCCAGGTAACCAACCTGGTCATAGGCAGTTCTAAGTGACACACAGATGTTCCAAGGACATCTCCTAACCGTTCTTAACATTTGCCAACTATGAGAGGCGTAAAATATTAGGTTGCCTCACTTTGCCTTTATATTACATCTCATTTATTCACATTAGTCTAGATCAGGTGATGTTGTTCCCCTTGACTCAATGGCTATATGAATAATGTGTTCTATTTGGCCACATGTGCCAACATCTGGATTCTGAAACACGGTCATCTTTACCGCAATTCTAGAAACTTGGAGAGAAGAAGGCAAAACAATGAAATTCATGATGGTAATATTTTTATCTATTAAGGGTTGTTGCCAAAGTTCATGAGGTTACATATATAAAGTATCACACATCTAAAAGCCCAATATATAGAGAGATTTAATAAAGAAATTGTAATAAAACAAATGAGAGATAAATTTCTTGAAACATGTATTATACAAATTTGGCTTGCAATCCACACATAGAACTACTTGGTTGCCAAGATGGTTATTACCACCCAGGAAATGTTGAAGGTGTTTGGTGTTATGCAATTAAAGAAATGAAAGATGAAGGAAAAACAGTTGAAATACTTGATGATAATCTCTGTTGTGAGTAATTTAAAGTTGAATGAAACTCCAGATATTAGACAAATTGAAAGTTATTAATCATTACTCAGTACTTTGAAATAAATAAATACCACCAAAAATCAGGATTGAAGTCCAACCATCCTTATATGAGCTGAGATATTGAGGGAAGAGATAAGTATAAATTGAAGAGAATGCTTCAAAGAATGAACCTGGAAGGTTTATTTATTCATTTCCCCCTTTTCCAGATCCATATCAATAGAGCTTAATAAGAACTAAGAGTGAAATTACTGCTAACTGTGAACTTAATAATGCCCCACTGGGAGTTCATTAATATCTCAACAGGTACACTGAAGCATTATCTTAATTGCACATGATACGTTCAAAAATTGTCTTTAAGAAGTTTTATGGAAACTGCCCTCTGGAACAAGCATTAGTACATTTTGTATTTCCTTTCCTTGCTGTGCAGATTTCCCAGGAACATGGAACCATAAACCTCATTCAGTTTTACAAAAATAACAAGTTTCCAGGTAACCAACCTGGTCATAGGCAGTCCTTCTAATATAAAGAAGAAGAAGTTCAAAATGCATCAAACCAATTTCAGATCTTTCATTTTTTTTAAATAAGTGAAATGGGTCTTTCATTTTGTAAATATTTAAGAATTTATTTTAAAGACTATCAAGTTTACGTTGGATAATGGTAACAGTTTGATTAAAACATTAGAGTAATCCAGTCCAAATCTGGATTTGGGTTTTCAGTTATTTTGGCAGATTTGGACACTAAGGTGATGCTTAAAAGAGTGTTTATTCCAAGCCCAAGGTATCCCTTAGCTTAGAAATGTTTAACTTTGCAGTAATTATGAGATAAATTAAATTTAGTAGATTTCAATCTTGTCAACACTTGAAAAGTGAAAGTACATCACACATTCATTTGATTTTCTATTAGACAGGGCATAGAATTATTTTCTCTAGATTTGTTTAATTTATTCCCCTTTTTACCCCCTATTTTAATTTGCTTATGACAATGTTAACATTGAACAAAGACATTTAACTAGAACCAAGGACATGGGATGCCAAATACTAATTGCTTCTTGCATCTGACATCCAAGCCTAGTTGGGGAAGGCAGAAAAGCTAAGGAGACAGCAGGGCAGAATGACCCTATTTAAAATGATAAATTTAAGTATATTTTGCAGAGTTAGACTGAACTCTGGGCACTGCCCAGTGGTGCCCAGAATTATCAAATCTTAGGTCTAAGAGAGAAAATAACAGAATGAACAGTCTAAATGATTTCCGAAGTTCCCTTTACCTTTGAATCCCCAACTAATGTCAGCTTATTCTACATTCCAGTGAAGAGGAGGGAAATCCTAGGGAATAGTGTGCCAAGGGGGAAAAAAAGGGCAAAAGAAGACATTTGCGTCCATGCCTAAACCTGTCAGTCACAGGTCCACCAAAGACTTGGATAACTCCCAACTCCTGTGGGTCTCTCGGCCCACACCAACCAAGCAGATGACGATTCTGTTCTCTTATGATTATTCTATTCATTCATTTGCTGGCTTACTCATTCACAGTGCTATCTAGTGGCGAAGATGAACAAGGTCCTTGTTCTCCATGGGGGTAAGTTTTCTCCAGAAAAAGAGAGAAGAATAAACAGATAATTACACAGGTAACTAACAGCATACTGAAAGTTGTGACACTTATTTCGGAAGGAAAACCACAGCGTTTCAAAACTCATCAGTTGACCTTCCCATGAACTCTGGCTTTCTAGGGAGAACATTGGAGGCTAGGAGAGAGCCTTGCGGGCCTCCTAGTGATTGTGAGTACCAGGAAATGGATGTGAATTAACTTGATTACTCTGTCTGTATGCCAAACAAATCAGGTACCACAGTCACTGTATTTGTTAGATACAAATGAACTTGAATTTTTTAGAAGATAAAGAGGATATAAGTTGTTTAAATGCCCATTTAATTATTCTTGAAAATTCTTGAAATTAGTTTCCCCCTGGTCTTACTTCTCTTAGATTTATAGGAATTCTTAGAATTGTAAATGTGCATACATAGTTTAAAGGTTAAAGTAAGACCAGAGTGAATTGGGATTTTGTATAGTTGTTGTTCTCTTTTCTATTTTAAGAGTAATATATGGGTTTGAGAAATGTCACATCTCATAACTTGAAGAATGATGGTTTTATTGCTGTTTATATTTTGTTTGCTTTTCACTGTTTAAAAAAGGGTCAAGGAATTTGGTTTCTACATAGCTTTCAAATGACAATTTTTAGGTGTGAGAATAGCTCAAAAACTTTATTACTTGAAACTAGTTTCCATCTTGTAATTATTGTCACCTGATTCATACCTTGGGAGAAATAATTAGAGAAATTGAGATTTTCTTTAAAAAAGAGACTTGGTGGAGGTGGATGCTTTATCTACTCTTTGAAGACACTTAGAGTACCATGAGTTCTATCTAAACACTGCTTTGTTTTGTTTTGTAAAATAAGATTTTAACTGACAGTCTTAATTCTTCATTTGACCATATATTTCTTAAGATAAGAAATAAAAATAAACACTAGTTAACTTCAGATGATCAGTTTGAGAAATGTGAAAAAGGGAAGCTGTTTTCACCATTATCATTTTTGTTTTCCTGGATATTTTAGCTGATGTAATTAGAAAATAAAACTAAATGAATTTTTATAATATAACTTCCCTACCTGAAAATTCCAAGGAAATAAACTGAAAGCTATTAAAACTAATAAGAATTTTAACAGGGGTGTAAGTCACAAAGTAAATATACAAAATTAATAGATTCCTGTATACTAGCAATAAATAGAAAACAAAATGAAAATGTTATATCATTCATAATGCAATAAAAATAACAATTATCTACAAATAAAGTTAATACCAATTATCTAGAAATAAAGATAATAGTGTGCCTATATGGAGACAGTCATAAAATTTTACTAAGAGAAAAAAATGAACAACAGAATGGATGAAAATAGTTATTTTCTCATGGGGAAAATAAAATATTATATATGTATCAATTCTTCCCAAATTAATTTATAAATATAATGTAATTCTTGTCAAAATCTTAATGAAACTTTATTATGAACTTGAAAAAAATTATGCTAAAATTTCAGCTAGAAAATTAAACGTGTGTGATTGCCTGTGGTCATTTTTAAAAGAACACCTATGAATAGAGGATACATTCCAACTAATAGAGCCCTAAATCCTCTATGCTTATAAGAACTAAAATAATAAAATACTGCCCCAAGACGTGGAAGATAGAAAAGTGAAATGAGAATACACTCCAAAGATCAAAGGATACTTAAGAATTTAATACATGACAGGAGATGGTCTTTCTCATCAATAAAAAAATGATTAATTATTTAATATATGTTGCTGGGGCAAGTAGTTAACCATTTAAGAGAAGTCACTATAGATTGCTGGTCTACCTTCTACAATAATCCCAAATAATTCCCATATAGGGAAATATTTAAAGATAAGCTTCAAATATTTCTGTCACATTGGTGAGGGTAGGGACTTGAACAATATTCTAGGAAAATGCTCATGGATATCTACACAAAATTAACTTTGAGGATTCATCTTCTTTTTTTTTTTTCTAGTGGCAAAAACTTGGGAAATGTTTAAGCACTCAACAGTGAACATTAGGCTTAGAACAGGTTTAGCTGAGCATATTATACAACCAAAAAGAATGGGAAAGAGAAATGAAAGGCTGGGGGTAAGGGGAGGAGGAAAGAAGAGATTAAGACTCACATTTTCATACTTTATAATATGTATGTGCATACCCACATGCACAAACAAAAACCGGTAAAGAGATAAAATGTTAACAGGGATGAAGTCATTAAAGTTATTTTCCTTTTGTTTCTCTATTTTTCACAAATAATATACATTTCTAAGAAAAAGTACAAGTTCATACATTATAACATATACATACAATTACAATGGATTATAAATGTCCCCAGTCCTCTTTGGGACTCATCATTAACAAAACCATATTTATGGGGCGCCTGGGTGGCTCAGTGGGTTGAGCCGCTGCCTTCGGCTCAGGTCATGATCTCAGAGTCCTGGGATCGAGTCCCGCATCGGGCTCTCTGCTCAGCAGAGAGCCTGCTTCCCTCTCTCTCTCTCTCTGCCTGCCTCTCCATCTACTTGTGATTTCTGTCAAATAAACAAATAAAAAAAATCTTAAAAAAAAAAAATATTTATGTCATAGGCAAATTTTTATGAAGAGTAGAGAATAATAAAATAAAATGAAAATTTTGTCCTATGATAAAGATTAAAAGTGCCTGGGGCACCTGGGTGGCTCAGTCAGTTAAGCATCTGCCTTTGGCTCAAGTCTTAATCCCGGGATCCTGGGACTGAGCCCAGTGTCCAGGTCCAGGTCTAGGCTCCCTGTTCAGTGGGAAGTCTGCTTATCCCTCTCCCTCTGCTCCACCTCCACCCCCCTTGTGATCTTTCTCTGTCAAATAAATAAATAAAATATTTTAAAAAAACACTTTAGTGGGTTTTTTTGGTTTGTTTTTTGTTTTATCAGAGAAAGGAAATCTCAAAGAGAAATCGAATATTTACTTTTCTATAGCCAAAGTATTATTACACTAAATTTACTTCATCAAAAGATCAATTCTGCATTACTATAGACAGGAGGGTTTCAGTAGCAGGAGAAGGTATTGCTACCGTATCAAGGAGAGTGTGAAGGTCAATTACGGGAGATGACTAAAAATAATTTGGCCAGTTGTAGGTACCAATTATAACATACAGTTCAAAATAATTACTTGGTGTGCTTAAATACTATTTTGAAAACAAGTAACTAAATATGCAACACATTACTTAAGTAGCATCATATTTCATAGGTTACATAAATTCTTGCAGTCTCTCCCCTCTTACTGTGAGGAGGCATACCTTATGTAGCTATATTTTTATCACAGAAATGAAATCCGTTTGTTCTTTCATTCCTTATTCTAAATATGCATAATGTAGGAATAAGTACACTGTGTATAAGTCGTGTGCATGATCCTAAAGGTGCATATGAATCTTAAACCAGGAGATATGTCTTATTTATGATAAAGAGATAGACTCCAGATAGTGACCACTTTGAAAGGATGAGGGAAAAAATTGTTTCACCAGGATTTTCATCACTCAACTTGGGATACAGTTTAGAAAATGCACTTGTATTGGGAGTGCTTTACAATTCTGATTTTTTACAGCAGCTACATAAATGCAAATTCAAGTAGAGGGCTGGATCTATCTTCATTAGCACTGTCTCAAAGGTAGAAAAGGACTTTTGGCAGCAAAGGCATCTGTGCAACAGCATGAAGCTTTCACATTTCCACAAGTTGAACTTGATGGAAATGTGTTGACATGCTTGGCTTCTTTCCTTTTTATTTCTTATATGAAAATGTCTGTCTCTCTCTCCACTATTCTCCTCTCTCCCTCTCTCTTCATCCCTCCCTTTAATCCCTTCCTTTTTTCCCACCCAGAGTCTTTATTCATTTGATGTTTTCCTTACCTAAAATTCATAAGCTTGGAATGATAAATGAAACATATGGAGCTCATTTTACTAAGATATCTATATCGGCTTCAACAAGGTGTTTACATAAAATGTTTGAGTAACAGTCTAAGAATGATCACTAAAAAACATTTAGTGGCTCTGTAGTCAGTGCTGTGAACTCCAAATATCTACTTGCCTTCCTTGTTTTATTCTTCTTATTAAAATGGTTTACCAGCAATAGAGCAAAGTATCAGAAGAGAGTTCAGAAGTTCGCACCGGATAGTTTCAGATGTGAGTACTGCTCTCTTTCTTACAACTTTGTGACTTGAGGCAAGGTCACATTCTACTTTGAACTCTCAATTTCCACTTATATAAAATGAGGTAGTAATCTAATATAGTAAAGAATATTTACTGATGGTTAGATAAACTCATGCATAGGAAACTTTTAGAACATAACTGGCTGTAAGAAAGAGTTGGATAAATAATAGGCATTATTTCTAAAGCAATAATGACAGAAATATATAAAAAAAAATTCTTCCCTTAGACAGTAAGGGAAATGTATGTGATAATGTGCCATGGAGTACTTGGGAAGTCAAATATGAGTAATGGGTAAACTTAGTAAGGAAAGACACACTGTTGTCTGTTTTGATTATCATCACCCCCATGTATGAATCAACCAGTCCGTCCCAGCATTATGCTAAGCATAGCATAATCATTATTCTTATCCCTCAAAACAACCTTTTATTAATGATACCTCATTGAATTTAAAACAAACAAACAAACAACAACAACAAAAAAAAACAACTTCTCAAGAGCACACTGTCATGAAGAGAAACATCAGACTTTGGTTCTGGATCCTGTCAATACTAAATCCCATTTTATTTCCATTACATCTCACAACACCTACTACTACAACGAGTTTCTCCTTATCAGCTGACTTTGTCACACTGATTTTGGGCTTTGAATCAGTGACAGTGCCCCCCGTGGACAAGGAGGAAAATGCATCAAGTATGGGCTGCCTGGTGGGTATTATCTATTGTCAGGGCTGTCTGACTTGGTAGAGTAATGATGACCTAGGAACGTTCTTAGGAAAATGAGCTTTACAGAGGTGGTAACCAGCTTTAAACAACAGTAAATGGGTTTACTTTAGTCAAACTGCACTGGAAGGAGAGGAATAGATAAACACTGAGTAGAATTTTTCAGGGCTCAAAGAATTGACTCCAGTGTAACTTTGGCATTTTTGGAGCAGAGTGACCTTTGGGCTTTGCTTGAGCAAAGATCAAAACTGGTCTGTAGATACTTCAGAAATCCATATGATAAAGCAAGAGTAAGTTCTGGGGGGAGTATATGCAAGCAGAATTTTGTGAAGTTGCTCATTCTTACAGGCAGATTAATGGTACCAATCATAGTCTATTGCATGCTGAGGTTAGAAGACCAAGGGGACAATGTATTGTAGTCATAAGTGGTTTAGAGTTCCTAAGTTAGGACCTAGGCAGGGTCCTAACTGATGGCTAATTCGGGGTTTCCTCTTGGGTATTTGGAATCCCAAGCAAACATTTTTTGTAGGGCCTCTTTATGTATACATAATTTGAGCTAAATTCAGGATGTCAGGCCTTCTTAGATAGCCTAATCTCATGCGATCTTAGGAAACAAGTGCTATATCAGGTGATGGGAGAAATCTGCATGTTAGGCTACCCTTCTGGAATGAGGGGGCTGCTATTGGGGCCAAGGATGATCCTCACAGGTATAAGTTCTAGAGCTTTTAGGAGACCTGGTTAATACCAAGCAGGGTAAGGGACTGGAGGACTGTCTAAATGGAAAAATGGGAATCAGGCACCCCTATGGGCTTGACACAAGCAGAACTGCCAGCCCTCTATCATCACCCAAAGAGGAGCTTAAGAAATTTTGAGGAAGGCCCTCCAGAGTACAGGGACTACTGAAGAGAAGGCTTTGTGGCAAGGAACCCCCTGGCCTGGTTCTCAGGGTGTTACTTAGCTACTTCATAATATTCTTATGAATAATACATGAAATAATGCATGCAGCTCGCTTAGGTGTTTCTTCACAGATGGTTGGTACTCAATGTTAGATGTCTAATGACTTCCACCAATATTCATGAGCTGGGTCAACTAAACCAATCTCTATACAAATTCCAGTTAGGCAGTTGTGTTTTTGTGGTGGTGGGGGTGGTGGTGTCTAATAGTTTTTAAGAAGTAAAGCATGGGGGCACCTTGGTGGTTCAGTCGGTTAAATGCCTACCTTTGGCTCAGGTCATGATCGCAGAGGTCCAGGGATCAAACCCTATGACTGGTTCCCCATTGAGCAGAGAGCCTGCTTTTCCTTCTCCCTCTGCCCCTCCATCCTACTCCTGCTTGCATTCTCTCTCTCAAATAAATATATAAGTTAAAAAAAATTAAAGCATGATTCTAAGTGTTGGTCAGAATGTTTGCAAACTCTTTTCTCCTAAGCACCAAGACTCATATGATTCCCATGCCATCCTCTTTCTCTCTGAGGAGGAACCAAAAGGCCAAGGCACAAAAGTATACCCTTTTGTGCTGTCTGAAAGTAGTTGGTTGCATTTAGATGGTTCACAGTTGCAGGGTGTTGTTTGCTAAAACACACATCCTCTTTGGAGCTCAAGCCCTGTATTTTGAGCAAATTATCCTAAGTATAAATGAGTCTCTCACATCCTGGTCGTGTGCTTTCTCATGTGGTGCTTTCCTTTCTTTCCAGATTCCCCAGATCAGTTACGCATCAACAGCACCTGAGTTAAGTGATGACCGACGCTACGACTTCTTCTCTCGTGTGGTCCCACCCGACTCCTTCCAAGCTCAGGCTATGGTGGACATTGTGAAGGCCCTAGGCTGGAATTATGTGTCTACCCTTGCATCTGAAGGGAGTTATGGAGAGAAAGGTGTGGAATCCTTCACACAGATTTCCAAAGAGGCAGGTAGGAAGAGATTGCATTGGTCAAATGACCGTCTTCACATGTCTATGGCTTTTAATGTCCTTTCCAGTCTTTGTCATATCAAACCAACCCTGTAGATAATCACCATACCCCTACTCTCACATTCCTACTGCCTATTAAGTAAATTGGTAAAGACTTTATGTATAACACTTTGCCATTTTTGAAGAGAATATTTTCAAAAGTGTGAAACTGGAGTCCTTTAAGTTTCGGTAGCAGAAAGGAAGACAAGAGAATATGCACTTAATCTGGTACCTTACTTCTGTGTAATGAGTAATGGTGTGGATTGCAGGCTGCATACAGAAACCTGAGGCGGTGCTGCTGAGTGTGCGTGTCCTTCCTCTCTGCCCCTCTCTAAAATGCACAAATTGTTTAAAATTATGAGACACTAATCATGGGGGGCTCTTTGCTTTGAAGAAAAATGACAGTGACAACTCTGAATGACTTATCCACAACAAAGTTAAGCAAATTATCTGGATGGTAGACTGTATTTAGCCAAATAATCTTTGGAACTTTATTTTGACAAAAACAGTTCGATTAAATAGTACTTGTAGTAGATTCTTTCATGTTTCATTAGCTCAAAATGGAAGTAATGAGTTCAAGTGTTTGGCCAGCTGGTTGCCATTGGGGAGATTTTGAAAAATGAGATAGAATCTTCACATTTCAGAATTCTGGCAATAAATATTGAGGCTTCCCCATACGGAAATATTGGATACAATAAATGTGTAGCTGACCGTTAAGGCAAACACACACACACACAGGAAAGGTCCTTTTCATGAGGAAAGATGTCATAAATCCTGAAGACATGGTTTTGAATACTTGACTGTCAGACTACAGTTTCACCAAGACATGTTATGTTTTAGTGAATAGATGGTATATCTGCATGTGGCGACTGAAAAAGGGAGCCAGGGCTTGTATAAATCCCATGATTTTAACTCAGTCCCTTAGTGTTTGCTCTAATTTGAATAATTCACTTGAGAACTGGGTCCTTTTTATACTTTTCCATCTGACTGAAGTGTTCTTACTCTTCATACCTTTGACTAGAAAACTCTTGACTGTTGACAGGTCTCATCCTAAATGCCATATCTAGGTTTATATATAAGCATACTCCAAACTTCCTTGGGTCTACCCACTTGGTTGTATTTTTAGTGTCTTCTCCCACAGCACTTGTCACATACTAGTATAATTTGTTGTTGTCAGTGTTTTCTGTCTTGCCCCATAGACTCTAAGAGGGGATCCTGTCTGTCTCATTCAGTACTACAGTCTCAGCCACAGTGTTTCCAAGGGAAACATACTCAGTATAGTTCAGCCAGAAATTCTCTGATTAGGAAAGAAAACTTAAATCTGGGTTTGTGTCATGCATGCTTTGACTTATAGGCATCATTAATAGTTCACTTTGTGAATCTCTAAAGCCATACCTTATCAGCTTTGATAACTGCATTTTTTATTTCTTTCTTTGTTTTTTTGACTCTTATTTTGATCCAAATGCTAGAAGCCAATTTAGAGAAATAACTAAAATATGAGCATAAAAGCCAATATAAAAGATAAATAGAAAATATGGGTAAAATAGTAAGGTAAGACTCAGAGACACAGTTCAGATATCATCTTATTCTACATAATTGCTGCAAGTTGGTCTCAGATTTAATGCTGATCTTTGTATCGGATAAAGCAAAGAACAGTACCTATTTTGTTACAAAATGTGGTGTCCATGAGGTCTAAATCATGTTGATTGTTCAGTAAAGGACAGGAACAAGGCAAATGTTTGCTTTGGATCCTTTATATAAGACTATATTTTATAGATAGATCAGTGGTGAGTTTCATATGGTTGTTTATTCCTAGTGTCACTTGGTGATAACTTAAGATACAATATCAGAGTCTGCTTTATAATGACACTGCAGAAAGGAAAAGCTGTTGCAATACAGTGTGAACTCCAAGCTCATAATTTTTGTTAAACATACAGTGAAATGACCCTGTGCAGAAATAAAAATTGTATCATCGGCAGGCATTTCGGATGAGATTCTTCAGTTTAAGAGCCTTTGAATTTGGGGATGAGAGTAACTACTAAAAAGCCAGTTGCAGAATTGCAAGAAAATATTGAGGGTTATTTTCCTATAAGTATTATGATATTCACTGTGTATTTATAATAAATTTCATTGAAACCAGAGCATACGTGCAATTAATATAAGTGAATGCACTCACGAGCTTAGCAAACACCCTGTTCCTCTCCTAATGAAAAGAAAGGAGAGGATATTGCAACTTAAATGGCATGTAGGACCTTTACTCTCCAATGTGTACATTACTTAGAGAAAACTTGAGGTGGGAAACACGATTGTACTGCTTCTTCAGCTGTTGTCACTTCTGTGGCCTCGTAATATAAGCATCTTCCTACCCCAAGCATGACTTCAGTAGACAGATATATAATCATATGCCATAGTCTCTAAAATAATCCAGTTGCTTCCTCTGATATTTAGCCAAAGAAACAGTGATGTATTCTAATTCAGAAACAAAAAAAAAAGAAAAGAAAAAAAATTGCTTTATTGGAATTTCTTAGAAGTATATATGCTTAAGGAATTTTTAAGGGTAATTTTAAATGTCTACTTTTTTTCCTCTTGTCTGAGGAATGTAGAACCTTGTCCCCAAAGAAATATTCAGGTCCACATGCATGTGTAGGAGGGGTGGTGGGGCGTAGAGAAAAGTAAGCACTCTGATGTCAGAAGGATGGGAAATTGAGAAACAGGCATTATTACTTCCATGCTATAAAACTTTTGATACATGATTTAACTTTGAAGGTCTCAGCTTCCTCATGTAGAGAATGAAATTAATACCTGCTTCATCAGGTTAGTAACGTTAAGTACGATCATACATAGGGAATCACTTCAAACCTAACAATACCAGATTCTTATTAGTGCCTCACACAGTTGCAGGGTTCTTGTCTCACAGAGTCGAAGAATGAATCTGTCAGACAACTGGGTGAAGTGAAGTGAAAGTTGATTAAGGGAAGGTGAGAACAGAAATGAAAGAAAAGGAGTTCTTTAGAGTGAGGGGGCCCGAATGGGTTGCCATTGAGGGATTTTATGGTTAGTGTTTTATAGAAAACTGACCAGGGCACTTGGCAAATACCTTGTCTATAACATTGAAGACAAACAGGTGGCTTTGTAAATATGAAAATATCTTGCCAATATTTAGAACAGACAAGGTGGATTTGTTGTTTCCTTCTCTCTGGTTAATAACTTGTCTATAACATTTCTCCATATCTGGGATTTCTGTGAGCCTGGTCAGGTAGTCCCCAACCTGTATCTCCATAACCTCACCTGTCCCTTACTCATTAGTAGAGTTACTTTTTGAGTTTTAAAAATTTGAAAATAATATAAGTGATGGATGACATCTGCCTTCAGCCAGAACTACAAGGTTTTATGTATTACAAAAACAGACCCATAGATCAATGGAACAGAATAGAGAGCCCAGAAATAGACTCTCAACTCTATGGTCAACTAATCTTCGACAAAGCAGGAAAGAATGTCCAATGGAAAAAAGACAGCCTCTTCAATAAATGGTGCTGGGAAAATTGGACAGCCACATGCAGAAAAATGAAATTGGACCATTTCCTTACACCACACACAAAAATAGACTCAAAATGGATGAAGGACCTCAATGTGCGAAAGGAATCCATCAAAATCCTTGAGGAGAACACAGGCAGCAACCTCTTTGACCTCAGCCGCAGCAACATCTTCCTAGGAACAACGCCAAAGGCAAGGGAAGCAAGGGCAAAAATGAACTATTGGGATTTCATCAAGATCAAAAGCTTTTGCACAGCAAAGGAAACAGTTCACAAAATCAAAAGACAACTGACAGAATGGGAGAAGATATTTGCAAACGACATATCAGATAAAGGACTAGTGTCCAGAATCTATAAAGAACTTAGCAAACTCAACACCCAAAGAACAAATAATCCAATCAAGAAATGGGCAGAGGACATGAGCAGACATTTCTGCAAAGAAGACATCCAGATGGCCAACAGACACATGAAAAAGTGCTCCATATCGCTCAGCATCAGGGAAATACAAATCAAAACCACAATGAGATATCACCTCACACCAGTCAGAATGGCTAAAATCAACAAGTCAGGAAATGACAGATGCTGGCGAGGATGCGGAGAAAGGGGAACCCTCCTACACTGTTGGTGGGAATGCAAGCTGGTGCAACCTCTCTGGAAAACAGCATGGAGGTTCCTCAAAATGTTGAAAATAGAACTGCCCTATGGCCCAGCAATTGCACTATTGGGCATTTACCCTAAAGATACAAACGTAGTGATCCAAAGGGGCACGTGTACTCGAATGTTTATAGCACCAATGTCCACAATAGCCAAACTATGGAAAGAACCTCGATGTCCATCAACAGATGAATGGATCAAGAAGATGTGGTATATATACACAATGGAATACTATGCAGCCATCAAAAGAAATGAAATCTTGCCATTTGCGACAACATGGATGGAACTAGAGCGTATCATGCTTAGCGAAATAAGTCAAGCAGAGAAAGACAACTATCATATGATCTCCCTGATATGAGGAAGTGGTGATGCAACATGGGGGCTTAAGTGGGTACGAGAAGAATAAATGAAACAAGATGGGATTGGGAGGGAGACAAACCATAAGTGACTCTTAATCTCACAAAACAAACTGAGGGTTGCTGGGGGGAGGGGGTTTGGGAGAAGGTGGTGGTATTATGGACATTGGGGAGGGTATGTGTTTTGGTGAGTGCTGTGAAGTGTGTAAATCTGGTGATTCACAGACCTGTACCCCTGGGGATAAAAATATATGTTTATAAAAAATAAAAAATTATATTAAAAAAAAACAAAAAAAAACAAAATACATATAATTATATAATATAATATAACCTATAAGTGTATATAATAGCTGAGTTACTATTTTTGCTAACATGCTTTCATTAGATAAGACGCATAAGATGAAAAGGAGGTTAAATATTCATAATGTCCTATATATGTATTGTATGTGTATGGAGAGAAAGAGAGGGAGAGAATGTGAGTGAGAAAAAGCATAAGCTCATTGATGTGTCTGTGTATGCTAGCAGGCTTGAAGGGGTTACTTCCATTCTTCCTGAACAGTTTGACTTTGAAGATTAGGATTCTTCTCTTTTATAAATGTCTTTAAGAGTTTCACCTGGGATGCCTGGGTAGCTCAGTCAGTTAAACCTTGAACTTTGGCTCAGGTCATAATCTCAGGATCTTGGGATCAAGCCCCACGTGGGATCAGGCCTTGCGTGGGTGCTGTGCCTCAGCAGGCAGTCTGCTTGAGATGCTCTCTCTGCCTCTCCCTCTGCCCTTCCATGCATGCTGTCTCTCTCTCAAATAAATAAACAAATCTTAAAAAAAAAAAAAAAAAAAAAGAGTTTTACCCTTTCAGGATACTTTAGTTCCAAACCTTACTTTCAACTTAAGTCCTAAAGCAGTTCTACTTATGGAACTAGAGTGTGAGGTGTATCCATCAGGCACATAGTCAAGAACATGTGTGAACAATCCTTTATCATACTTTGATAGAACAAGTCAAGACAATGATCTCTGAGGAAAAGAGCCATCCTCCATCAGGAGGCCATAGAATTCATTTGGAACATGGAAGCCTAGGTACACTTTCTCTAAACTGTCAAAGAATACCTCAGTAATTCTCTCATGTAGTCATTGGATATTTAAATATGCATGGGTGCTGTTCCTTGTTGAACTTTCAGAGAGGACTGTAACATGATTTTCTCAGATGAAGAGATTTTTGTAAAACAGTGATATTTGCATAAATTGCCCTGTTTATTTGAATGAATACACATGCAATAGCAACAAAAACAATTTGTTGTTCCATATCCTAAGAATGAGAGATTATTCACTCCCAATGCACTTTAATATTCAGGTCAACATAATAACCCAAATAGCCTAAATTAAACATACAGACTCCTCTTTCTAAAGCAAAGGTAAAAGTAAATGCTTATGATAGAATTTACAGCATTAATATATCCTAGACTTTTGAATCAAATTTGGTTCAAAGATTATGAGAACAAGTACATCACTATGACTTTCAAGTTTGCCGGACAATTTTTAGGAGAATCCCATGACCACTGCTTCACAATATGACACAAATAGTAATGATTTGCTACTGCCCATGGTATTATGACAGATGTCAACTTTTCAAAATTTGAAATAACAGATGAACTATCCTTTTGGTCTTTCATGCCAGTTACTAGTACAGATATCTCAATTGGTCTTTTTTTTTTTTAAGATTTTATTTATTAATTGGACAGACAGAGATCACAAGTAGGCAGAGAGGCAGGCAGAGAGAGAGGAGGAAGCAGGCTCCCTGCTGAGCAGAAGCCCGATGTGGGGCTCAATCCCAGGACCCTGAGACCATGACCTGAGCCAAAAGTAGAGGCTTTAACCCACTGAGCCACCCAGGTGCCCCTCTCAATTGGTCTTATAAAGTAATTAGCCATTATTAGTCAGATAAACCATAGACGTACTTTTATTTAGTACTCTATCTTAATCTAGAATATTCTTTCCTAGAATACTTAAGTGAGACTAATTGACTATTAATAACTATTTTACAACCCTCAGTTGTTTTTGTTTTTGTTTTTTGAGATTTTTTTTTCATAAATCTCAGGAGCTAGTTGAATTTTCTAATTATGGGATTTTATTTTCCTTATAGGTTTTTGGGCTTCTCTCTCTTTCAGAGATACAGTGTTCTCTTTTACTGTGTGGAAATTGTCAGTCTTCCCTACCCTACCATAACCTCTATAAGGTCAAGGACTTAGCCTTGTGACTCTATAATCTACCATAGTATTTGACATATAAAAGGCATTCAATAAATATTTAAGGGAAGGAGAAGAGGAAGGAGGAATTGCATGTCTTCCTTTGCCTTTTAGAAAAACAAAGCCTGTAGATGAAGCACTTATGATATATAATTTTATGATATATAATTTTGTGGCTTGTGGGTCATAAAAAATTATATCCTATACCTGTTTACTGTGATTTATTACAGCTGCTCTCTCTCTGACTCGACTACCTTCTTCTGTCTTATGATCCCATCACAAAACTTGAAGCAGTGTGATGCAACATGTTTTTAATTCCCAGTTCTCCATCTAGGATGGATTTCAGGGCTTTCTTTTCCTTTTGTTTTTTTTGTTTTGTTTTTGTCACTGCCTGTGTCATGGTGAATACAGAAAACTCAGAGGCATTTTAAAGCCTAACTGCATTGTTTCCTGAATGAAGTGTTCAGTGGTCCTAGTTTAAATACGAGTATTAAACATTTAAAGGCTCATTTTCAAAACATACAATCACAAGAACTCCTGTGACATCATTTATCTTCAGTTGTGCTTAAAACTAAACTGTAAATTCCCCAAGAAAAGGCTTTATATTTTCATTTTATTTTTTGGATTCTCAGGGGTTAGCACAGCATTTTAGATTTTAACCCTGACTCCATTTCTTAGCACATCTTGAGGGTGACCCCTTAGCCACCCCATCACTGTTGTTAACTTCTGGGCCCCATTTGATTCGCCTTCACGCATAGCTGCAGCTATCCATGCCTCCAGATTAGCCCCTCTGATACAGTATTCATTCAGTTATGATGATAATCTTTCTGAAATAGAAATTTCTCTGTCTCCCTTTCCCCAGAATATTAAGTAAAAGAGACCCGGCATGGCATACGGGTCCTTTCTGACCCAGTGTGTGTGTCAGTCAGCAGTCTCATGCACGTACTGTCCCTGTCCTCTTTCATTCTCACCTCCAACCCCCATACATACTCTCTTTACCCTGCCACAGTAACCTTCTGTAGGTATCAGGATACTCTGTTCCTTTGTAAATGCTAGACCTCTGCCTAGACTGCCAGCTAACTCTCAATTTATTTTCTCAAAATGGAACACCTTGGGAAAAGCCATCCCTGACTTAATCTTCCTTTGCGATTCTATTTCGGACTGCAGTGTATACATTTGTCTATTTTAACAGTGCTCCATTTTAAGTCTACTTCTCTGGACAAATTCATGGAGAATAACTAATTGCATAAGTCTTAAGGAGGAAACAAGCTTCATCTCCCTGTAGAGCTAAAATTGCTAGGTGTTCATGTTCCCAGCCTCCCTTAAAGCCAAGGCATAGCCCTGCAACCCAGTCTTGCCTAATCAGACATTCACACCCTAGGTGAATTAAGAGCTGGGGGTGCATAGAAGCAGAAGCAATGGAAACCCATATCATTGACAGTGGCAGCAGTGATATCCATGTTCTCAGGCTGGAGTGGCATCCAGCATGAATTGGCAGCAGAAGGACAGTCTCCAACTTCCAAGAGTGGCAGGAACAGTGCCCTAGCTAACTTGGTTCTGTGACACCGTTTTTGGCCTTGGTATTGATAGCTTAGTCATTCTTTGTTTTGGCTCATTTTCTGACTTTGGTTCCCTGGCCTCCCTAGGGATTCTATGGGGTGTCCAGCATAATTTAAATAATAATTTAAGATTGCACCTGGGTGGCTCAGCCAGTTTGAGTATGTGACTTTTTTTTAGATATATTTATTTATTTGACAGACAGAGATCACAAGTAGGCAGAGAGGCAGAGAGAGAGAGAGAGAGGAGGAAGTAGGCTCCCCACTGAGCAGAGAGCCCAGTGCGGGTCTCGATCCCAGGACCCTGGGATCATGACCCGAGCCAAAGGCAGAGGTTTTAACCCACTGAGCCACCCAGGCACCCCAGAGTATGTGGCTTTTGATTTCAGCTCAGGTCATGATTTCATGGCCGTGAGATCAAGACCCATATCAGGCTCCCTGGGGGGTGTGAAGCCTGCTCAAGATTCTCTCCTTCCTCCTGCCACTCCCTTCCTGTTCCTGTGTGGGTGCGTGTGCATGTGCACTCTCTCTCAAAAACAAACAAACAAACAAAAAAGCAAAAAACAAAAAACAAAAAAACAACACTTTAAAATAATAATTTAAATTTTTAATTTATTTTCTACTTAATCTAGACAGGCTTTACTTCAGTTGTTTGGCTTTTACCTTCATTAATATAATTGAGAGTGTCTCTTCTATAAGTTCCATAATACCTTTTGCATAACTCTGTCATAGAATTGATTGCATGTTATTGTAATCTGTCTAATTATCCTCTCCCATTATAATGTAAATTTATTGAGGATAGGCTTATGTTTTATTTGTCTTTCAATACTCTATACCCAGGATAATGTCCAATATAGAATAAGCTCAATAAATGCACATTTAATTTAAAAATGGTCTTTTAATAATGGAAGAGGTAATGATTTAATGGCTATAGTTGGCACAGTGAAACTGTTGGAAGTTTCTGCAATTAAGCTTTCTAAACTTATCATTAATCTGTTGTAATAAACTGATTTTTTAGAAGGAAAAAGAGGCATAAAATATCTGCTAGTCTGCCTTCCTTCATACAGTGTATGTCTGAGTACTTTGTGTCAGATACTGTTCTAGCATAATAGTCATAAATAATAATTATAGTAGTAACAACCACAAGGCAATAGTAATAATAATCTTTGCTTTCTAAGAGTAGAAATACCTAAGTAGAGCCATGAAAACAGCCTCGTTGAGGCATGCTGTAAGGGGAACTCTAGAAGAAAATAGATGCATAGCTAAGCCTCAAAGGAATTGGCAGAGAAGGTTGACCTAAATGGGGTAATGAATGCCATTTTAGGAAGAGAGAGTCATATTAAAAAAAAAAATATATATATATATATATATATATATGTAATGGTATTTTAATTTTTAAAGGATAGAAGAAATAGCATTGCTTTGAAAAAAAGAATGCATTTTGAATTACTATGATATAAAATGTTCTTCCACACAACATGGAAATTATTGCAGAAAATGCTCTGGCTTTGGGCCAAAAACTTCTCATTTCAGCCCTAAGTCCTACAGTAACTGACTGGGAATTAACATACTGCTCCTTTGCTTTGTAAAGTCATCCCATGTTTATTGAGAAAACTGGCCTTTCTTGATTCTGACGATTCTCAAATGCCTATCATCCAGATGGTAAAGGGTAGGTTTCTCCCAGGCAAAAATGGACTGTCACTGTGGATGTGCGACTGGAAATAGATGATGACAGAATGTTTTTTGCTGCATGAAGGAATAGACACTAGAAAAGACATCTCAGCAATTCCTTCTCACCCTTTCTACCTACCTTCAGTGCACCTGAGCATCACATAGGCATATGAAAGGATCTGAAGATAAAGGGAACTCCTGATTTTCTCACCTACTTGGTATGATTACCATATGTAGCCCATGCTTTGTAGAGGAAGGACATAGGATTCTGGTACTGAGGTTAAAGATGTATTGAAAAAGGAACATAGCTCAACTTAAAATATGGAAGAGACTCAAAAGTAGAGAATTCTAATGAACAATAGAATTTCATGGTCAGTTGGGTAGGGGAGAAGAACATTGTTGTTCTGAGGTAAGTATGTACCCCAGAATTTATATTGGAAAGTAACCACGCTTTTACATAATAATATATCCACTAAACCTTAGAGGCAGAGTGTTAGATTTATTCTCCCTACTTAGTGATGCTGCATTCTGCCTTCAAGTGAGGCTTTCTTTTCTTGGTCTTTACAAAAGTATTTATTGGAAGAGACTCAACTTGAATCTCACAGGTTTTGATGCATGGTAGCAAGAGGGAGAAATTGCAGTAAAAAAAAAAAAATAGAATAACTGCCTGTAGACTAGAAGGAAACATATAGAGTTTAAGTGCTTAGTGGGCAAGCTTATGTTTTAGTTGTGGGAAAGTAGGAGACTTGATTTTGAGTCCCACTAAGGCCATGCACGGTGGAGAAGAGACGTTTCCCAAAGTAATTTCAGTGCTCTAACCAAAAGTTGGGGGTGGTCATACTCCAAAATATATTATTTTTTGGTTGCCTTTGCCAGAGGCCAGCTCAGTGCTTCATTCCACTGGGATAGGCAAGTAAAAAGGGGAGGGAGTTTTGAACAGAATCCACACAGAAAAGTGAAATATTCATCAAAATAGTGGCAAGGAGATGGGCACTGGAATTAGTCAAATGGATAGTTCTAGAAAATAGATAGCCTAGTTCAAGAAAACTTAAATTAATAATTGGTTGCTTGTGAAATATCTATTTACTGGACTCCAGCTCCTTCCTAAATAATTTTATATTTTGAACTGATGTGGGTAAATGGAGCCTCTTTGAGGCTTGAGGCTCTAGCTGAGGGATCTGTTTTCCTTTTACTTCGCAAATGGATCCCTGCTGTTAAATCTTTCAAGAGATTATAGGAAATTCTACAAAGCCTTCCATCAGTTGCATTAGCACTCTCAGGCAAACTGAAGGGTCAGCAGCCATCCTAAATACATACTACCTTAAGACTTTGAAATACTTGGACCTTGGGTAGCTTCAAATTTGCCTATTCCTGATGTTTCAAATTTGTTACTCTTTTGGCTGGGTATCTTAAATAATAGGCACTTTAAACACACTGCCAATAGTGATTAGCTGGTGTTATCCTATTATATTAATATCTTAGAGTTGACATTAATTGTCATGCAAACTCTTTTTTAGATAGCTATCAATGGGATGTCATCACTCTTTACAAGCCATACTATTTAGGCAATCCTTTGAGAAACTAGTATATAGTAACAACATAGATTTGTACATACATGGGTAGATACTAAAAGTCAAGTCATCATGATGGTGATACAAGTCTTAAGAGAAACATTTGAGGTATATATTAGAAGCACCTAAAAATGAAAGAATGCTTACTTTAAGTGTCCACTTATGAAAAAGCTTTATTTTTCTTAGGCTGTTAGTGATCCTTTGGATTTAAATTAAAAAAAAAATCAATATTATATGTACAAACCTGTTATATTTCTTTTCACATTTCTTTGTTAAGATTATCATTACAGAAGTCTGTAATGATTACAGAAGTCTGTAATGATAATCTTAACAACTTCAGCATTCCCAAGGAAATTTACCTTCTTTGAAAAGAAATATAACAGGTTTGTACATATAATATTGATTTTTTTTTATTTAAATCCAAAGGATCACTAAATGCAAGCTGGTGCAGCCACTCTAGAAAACAGCATGGAGGTTCCTCAAAATGTTGAAAATAGAACTGCCCTATGACCCAGCAATTGCACTATTGGGTATTTACCCTGAAGATACAAACGTAGTGATCCAAAGAGGCACGTGCACCCAAATGTTTATAGCAGCAATGTCCACAATAGCCCAACTGTGGAAAGAACCTCGATGTCCATCAACAGATGAATGGATCAAGAAGATGTGGTATATATACACAATGGAATACTATGCAGCCATCAAAAGAAATGAAATCTTGCCATTTGCGACAACATGGATGGAACTAGAGCGTATCATGCTTAGCGAAATAAGTCAAGCAGAGAAAGACAACTATCATATGATCTCCCTGATATGAGGAAGTGGTGATGCAACATGGGGGCTTAAGTGGGTACGAGAAGAATAAATGAAACAAGATGGGATTGGGAGGGAGACAAACCATAAGTGACTCTTAATCTCACAAAACAAACTGAGGGTTGCTGGGGGGAGGGGGTTTGGGAGAAGGGGGTCGGATTATGGACATTGGGGAGGGTATGTGCTTTGGTGAGTGCTGTGAAGTGTGTAAACCTGGTGATTCACAGACCTGTACCCCTGGGGATAAAAATATATGTTTATAAAAAATAAAAAATTTAAAAAAAAGATTATCATTACAGAAATTTTGGTGAGTGATGACTGATTATATAGAAGTATGTTGCTTTCAAATTCAATACTAAAGGGGGCAGAAATGACATATTCTTCTGGTCAAAGTTTTTTGGCACAAATATTAATGCCTAGTTTTATATCAGGATCATGAGTGCTATTTTCTAAAATCTTGGTATATGGTAAGGCACTTAGTACACATTCCATTCTCCATACTTTATGTAAATTTTGTTATCAGTCTCTTCTTACAGAAATTTTGTTCAACTGTAACTAGTGAATAATTAAGATAGGAAGTGGAAACTGGGATGGCTTGCATTATACTCACAGACTGCCTTCTTTTCAAGAGTTTGCATCATTTATTTATTGGGCTTGCACCATATTTTTTCCCAGCTTTACTCAGTTATAATTGACATACAGCAATGGGGGCAGTTTAAAGTATACAATGTGGTGATTTGATACACTTATCTATTATAAAATAATTGCCATGGTAGGGTTAGTTACCACCTGTTACCTCACATGATTACCGTTTCATTTTGTGGTAAGGACATTAAAGATTTACTCTCTTAGCAACATTCAAGTGTGTAATACAGTGTAGTTAATTATAATCACCAAGCAGTACCTTATTTTTTTCAATTTAATTTTTTTTCAGTGTTCCAAGATTCACTGTTTATGCACCACACCCACAAGCAGTACCTTAGACCCCAGCACGCACTCATCTTCTAACTGAAAGTTTGCACCATTTGACTGAGATCTCCTAGGTACTTGCCTCCCAGCATCTGGCAACTTCCATTCTATTCTCTGTTTCTATGAGTTTGGCTTTTATAGATTCCATATATAAGTGATATCATACAGCAACTGTCTTTCTTTGTCTGATTTATTTCACGTAGCATAATGTCTCCAAGGTCCATCCATGTTGTTGCAAATGGCAGCATTTCCTTCTTTGTAATGACTAATAGTTCAGTGTATATGTGTGTGTATAGATATATATGTGTGTATATTTTGTAATTTATGTATATATAAAGTTTTCTTTATCCATTCATCCATTGACACTTATGTTGTTTCCTTGTCTTGGCTATTGTGAATAATGCTTCAAGGAACATAGGTGGGCAGACATCTCTTTGCAATCCTGATTTTATTGCCTTTGGATATATACTCAGCAGTCTATTTACTGGATTATATAGTAGTTGTAATTTTAAATTTTTGAGGATCCTCCATACCAGTAGTGCACATTCTTACCAACATGTTTGTCTTGTCATTTTGATCATAGCCATTACAGCAGGTGTGAGGTGGTATCTCATTGGAGTTTTGATTTGCTTTCCTCTGATGAGTAGTGATGTCAAGCATCTTTTTATGTACCTATTGGCCATCTGTATATCTTCTTTGGAAAATGTCTATTAGTTCTTCTGCCCATGTTTTAATCAGAGTGTTTTTTTTTTCCCTTTGTTTTTGTTTTTCCTATTATGTTGAATGAGTTCCTTGTCTATTTTGGATATCAACCTTTTATTAGATATATGATTTGCAAATATTTTCTCCCATTCTGTAGGCTGTCTTTTCATTTTGCTGATTATTTCTTTTGCTGTGCAGAAACTTTTAGTTTGATGTAGTCCCACTTACTTATCTTTGCTTTGGGTGCTTTTGCTTTGGATGTAATATCAAAAAACAAAACAAAATAAAATAAACAAAACCCAATCCAAACCAAACAAAAACAAAACCCTGCCAAGACCAGTATCAGGATAACTTTCTTTGTTTTCTTCTAGGAATCATATAGCTTCAGGTTTTTTATTTAAGTCATTTAATCTGTTTTGAGTTAAATTTTGTGAGTGGTGTAAGATGGGAGTCTAATTTCATTCTTCTGCATTGGTTATCCAATTTCTCAATACCATTTATTGGAAAGATTATTCTTCCTCTATTGAGTATTCTTGGATCCCTTTCAAATATTAATTGAATGTATAGGTGAGGATTTATATTCTGGGCTCTCTATTCTGTTCTATCGACTTTTGTGACTATTTTTAAAGCCAATATCCTACTGTTTTGTTTACTGTAACTTTGTAATGTAGTTTGGAATCAGGATGCATGATACCCCCTGCTTTGTTCTTTCTCAGGATTCCTTTGGTTACGCAGTCTTTGTAAGTCTATATTAGTCCTATTCGTGTTCTATATTAGAACTATTAGTTCTATTAGTGTTGGTGGAGTCTTTAGGACTTTTTGTATGTAAGATAATATCTGTAAACAAAAACAATTTTAGTTCTGTTCTTATTTGGATCTTTTGTTTCTTTTTATTGCCTGATCACTCCTGATAGGATTAATAGTACTATGTTGAATGGGAGTTTTGAGAGTAGGTACCTTTTTCTTGTTCCTGATCTTAGAGGAAAAGTTTTTAACCTTATCACCATTGAAGATGCTGTTAACTGTAGGCTTAGTATGTTATTATGTTGAAGTAGATTTCTTCTGTACCCAGTTTTTTAAAAGTTTTTATTTAATGTGCCCAAATTGTTGAGAGTTTAATCATGAAAGGATGTGGTGTCAGATGCTTTTTCTCCATCTATTCAGGTAACGATATGCTTTTTAAAACTTTTGTTCTATTAATCTAGTATATAACATTTATTGATTTCTACTTACTGAACCATTCTTGTATCCCAAAGAAAAATCCTACTTGATTATAATATACGATCTTTTTAGTGTGCTTTAATTTCAGCTTGCTGATGTTATTTATTTATTTATGTATTTCTGAAATAGTATGTTAGTTTTAGGTATATGACATATGCATATTCTGTTTGTTTATTTGTTTTTTAAATCCATTGATCAATGCTATGCCTTTTGAGTCAATAATTTATAATCTGTTTACATTAATTATTTATAGGCAAAAACTAAAGCCATTTATTTATTATTTTCTGGCTGTTTTATGGTTTCTCTTATTTCTTTCTCCCTCTCTTTCTGCCTTCCTTTGTGAATTGGTGGTTTTCCAATAATCAGTTCACAGTGGAATGCTTTGATTTTCTTTTTGGTATCTTTTATATATCTACTATTGGTTTTTGCTTTGTGACCATGATGAGGCTTACATAAACTTCTTATATATATGACATAGGGCTGATAACAACGTAATTTTGATTGCATACAAAAACTCTACCCTTTTATTCCCCCCCCACCTTTTTATGTTTTTGATGTCACAATTTACCTCTTTTTTTATATTGTGTATTCATTAGCCTACTATTGTAATTATAATTTTTTAGTACTTGTTAAAAACTTTATACTTAAGTGGTTAGCATACCACATTACAGTGTTGGAATATTCTGACGTTGATAAAACCTTACCTTTACTAGTGTGTTGTATATTTTCATACATTTTCCTGTTACTAATTCTTCCTTTCACTTTCAATTGAAGAAAAGATCTTTTAGCTTTTCCTGTAAGGAAAATCTAATGGTGATGAACTCTCTCAGCTTTTGGTTATCTGGCAAAGTCTTTATCTCTTCTTTATTTCTGAAAGACAACTTTACTGGATAAAACTTTCTTTGTTGACTTTTTTTTTTCTCTTATCACTTTGCATATATCATCCACTGTCTCCTGGGAAATCTGCTGATCAAGGGTTCCCTTGATCTTTATAATGGTTCTTAGGGAAGATCTCCTTAAATTGAATTTGATGACCTATGAGCTTCATAAACTATATTTCTAAATCTCTCCCCAGATTTGGGAAGTTCTCAGGCAATAATTTATTTAAATAAGCCTTCTGCCCTCTTCTCCATCTCCTCTCCCTTTGATACTCTGAAAATGCATAAATTACTTCTTTGATGGTATCTTATGATCACATAGGCTTTCTTTGTTTCTTTTTCATGCTTTTTTCTTTGTTCCCTTCAGCCTGGATAATATCCAAGTTCCTATCATCTAATCTATAGATTCTTTCTTTTGCTTGAGCCATTCTGATATTGATGCTCTCCATTGCATTCCCTGTTCCATTTGTTGTATTCTTTAGCTCCAGAATTTCTGTTTCACTCTTTCTTGTGATTTCTGTCTCTTTGTTAAACTTATCATTTTGCTCATGTTTTGTTTTCATGATTTCATTGAATTGTCTGTGTTTTCTTGTAGCTCACTGGGTTTCCTCAAAAAGCTATTTTGAATTCTTTATTGGATAAGCTGTAGGTCTCCATGTCTTTGGGGTTATTACTGAAAAATTATTGTAATTCTTTGGTGGTATCTTGTTTCTTTGATTTTTCATGTTCTTTGAAGTATTGGCATTGCTGTCTTTGAATCTCCAATAGCAGTCACCTCTCTAATCATTACTAACAGACTGGAGAGAAATTATTTCCATTACTTCTGGTAAGGAGTCTGAGGCTATCTCAGTCTTTCTATGGATATGTCTGCTTTATGTTTCTTTCTTCTTCTTGTGGCAAGATACTTAGGTTTGTGTGTCTTTTCTTGATCCTTCAGTACACCATGTAAGGTAGTTGAAGCCTGTCATTTGCTTTCCCAAGGGTGGAGCTAAATCTCAAGTTTGTGGTCTGTTTCTGGCCCACAGATTCATGATGGCTTTCTGTATATTTTCACTAGATGTCTGTCAAAGTTTAAGTTCATGCTTGCCACATTTTGCAGTTTGCATTGAGATCCAGTCACAGATTAGGAGTGTTTGTGGGTGAGGTATACATAGCAGCGGGGATGCCTGTGGGCCAGTTGAGAGGATCTTTGGGCAAGGTGTTCTTAGCAGCTCCTGAGTGTGCTTCTTGATGGAGTCACAATGCAGTTGGTAGGATCAACATCTCTTTAATATCATCTAAGAGTCCTATATGCTGCTTCTCTCTCTTCTACCAACCCCTCCATGATTCATGACTCCACCATACTCATGAGATAGGGTGAAATAGATCTGAGCCTCTTTGGTAATGTCCCACATAGCTGGGGAAGACAGGCTTTCATTCCCCCACTCTCACTTAACCTCCTGGGAGAAATCATGTGCTGAGATTTCATCTGGCACGAATTGCACTGAATTGCAGTGGCAATGCAAGTAAAGTCAAGTCTTCCTCTTAACCCTCTCCAATGTATCCAAACTCGTTCAGTTGTTGTTGTTGTTGTTGTTATTTGTATGTTTGTTTTGGTTCCAATTATATGTTGCGACTTCTCCACTGGAAACCTGGACTACTACAACAGCCTACTTATCCATGGGTGATTGCATAAGATAGTATTCTCCAAGGACCTGTGAACCATGGCCAAGAGGATCAAGCTCACAGGCCACTGCAGGCTCGTGTTCAATGTCTGTACATCTGTTGCCTAATATATGGGTGGGTAATACTCCTCTTCAGTCCCGTGGTGTATGGTGTATGGTGGATTCTAATAAGATTGTAGAATCTGTAGGATTCTACAGATCCCACAAAGGTACTTTGATCTGTGGATGGATTCTAGTTGGTACTGAAGAGAGATACAAAAAGAAATATCTTACTCAGCCATGTTGCTGATGTCACTCCCCTCCACTATATTTTTAAAGAATAGAATATAAGTTATACTTGGGTATAGTAAATCTAAATTGAAAGGAAAAAGATAGAAGAAGCACATTTTGTAATGAAAATGTATGTGTTAACTAAGTAATTACTTTTCTAAAGAATTAGACTGAGGGGGCTCCTGGGTGGCTCAGAGGGTTAAGCCTCTGCCTTCGGCTCAGGACATGGTCCCAGGGTCCTGGGATCAAGTCCCACATCAGGCTCTTTGCTCAGCGGGAGCCTGCTTCTTTTTCTCCTTCTGCTTGTCATTTCCTCTGTTTGTGCTCTCTCTCTGGCAAATAAATAAATAAAATCTTTTTAAAAAAGTTAAAAAAAAAGAATTAGACTGAATCAGATCAATATATTTTACTATTCTTCTATATGTTTTGCTAAATTGATATAAGGCACTAAAAAAATGGTAATACTAAATTGCAAACACTTTTAAATTTTTAAATAAAACCCATTGTTGAGAAGACAGAAGAACTGATAGAAGATGCTGGTTGGAAGCTAAGCATCAGTGATGAAGATTATTGGAGTCAAGATCGCAGGATGGTAAGAATGAAGTCATGAGGCAGAGAATAATTAGGAGGTGAGGGTCTCAGAATATAAACTCCTTTACAGTTTTTTGTTTGTTTGTTTTGGAGGGGTTACAGTTTTCCAAGATGCTTCCTTAATGTTATTGAGCAAAGGGAAAGTTTCCATTTTCTTATAATGTGAATTAAGGTTTAACAGTGACTTATTTTCTCTGAACAAATTCACTCAGCCTTAGATTACTGCATCTATATTAGAGTAATGGTTTTGGTGGCAACTTGAATCGATAAAAAAACAACACTTCTGCAGAGCTGTCTGATTCCCAGTTTGACTGGCTTTTGGCTGGTAATTATTATTTGCTGCCTGGCTTATATCCATTCCTTTTAAAGGGGTAAGTCATCCTCATATCTATTATGGGAAAGTACAAAAAGGTGTTTACAGTTGAATGTGTACTGAACAACTTCAGTCTTTTTTTTAAAGATTTTATTTATTTGACAGACAGAGATCACAAGTAGGCAGAGAGGCAGGTAGAAAGAGAGAGAGGAGGAAGTAGGCTCTCCACAGAGCGGACAGCCCAATGCGGGGCTGGATCCCAGGACCCTGGGATCATGACCTGAGCCGAAGGCAGAGGCTTTAACCCACTGAGCCACCCAGGCGCCCCTGAACAACTTCAGTCTTAAAGTCAGTTTTCTATGTATAAAATCCCTGTATAAAATCACAGCAAAATGAGTACATATGTTTTTGAATCCTGACCTTGTCTTATGCTCTAGGACAGAATTGGCACCATGAGACAGACCAGTAGAATTTCTAGTTACTTTAGAAGTTCTTTTGTTGGTGGTGTTTTTGTTTGTTTAATCTTATTAGATATTTAAATCATTTGGTTGAAAATTTTTGAGAATTACCAAAAAAGGAGGAAAAAAAAAACATGACAACATGAACTAACTATGGGTGGTTAAGGGGGGGAAAAAAGAGGTTGTATGGAAAGTTTATGAGTTCTCTCAAGGAAATAGAGGAAAAACCAAGGAACTAAGCTTGAAACAGACAGGAAAGTAGGCTACTTTGAAAATTCAGGTAGTAGGAGATAAAGAACTGACTCTTCAGGACACCACCAACAATAGGAATCAGTTCCAACTCCATTTAGACTTTTAGTTTTGTGCTCCAAACAGGATCTAGTAGGAAGCATCCCAGAACTCTGCAATGTGCCCATCCTTTTCCAGTTGATTAACAATTATACCAGACAGTTTTTTGGATGTAGACATCAAAGATAACATCAGATCCATAGACATCTAAGATAAGCATCAGATCCTAATATCCAAGCAGGTGCTGGTGACAAATGTGTCCTACCAGATGTGATATCGTATATTTTCTTCTCAGTCTCCATAATGTCTTTCCTTGTACATTTGAAGGAAATAATAGAATTTATAGCAATGTAAAATGTTCTAGTTGAATCAGTTCTGTTACATTTCTAAAATAAAAGTATTTTTCTTTTTCCTTTAAAGAGATTTGTAAGGAAACCATTCTGACTTTAAATACTTGTAGAATATTCCCCAAACCACTGGCTTTCTAAAAAGATAGGGAATGTAATTTTCCAAGCTTTACACCTGTGACAGGTTTCATTAAGACTCAGATTTCAAACGTCAGGTGATCCAATTAGTTTTACCTTACCCCATGACTTGAGATATAAAGAATGAGAGTGGGGGGTTGAGATTTATCATCACCACTGGAAATTTTCACAGAATCTGAGCACTCATTCTAATGACAGAGGGTCAAGAGGGGCATTTTTACATGATAAGAATGGCTTCTGCTCATTTGTGCTGAGCAGTTTAGAAAAAGTGATGTGATTTCTTTTTTTTTACATCCCAGAATTCCTCCAAGCCAACCTCTGTGGCTGAGAATTTTTGATAATGGTAATAAACAAACTCCCTTTGAAATGTAGAAGTGGTGGTAGACAGGCCTTGTTCCTGAGTTCTTCCCTGCAGGGGCATAAGTTTAATAAGGTGGCTGAACATTCTGTGTTGAAGCCCAGGAGAAACAATAGTTGTTGAGAAGGAAAATGACAGGGGCCCATTGCATGCTGGGACAGGGATGAGAAGCTTCTGGCTGTATTTGCCATAGAGCCTAAGAAAACACTTTTCAAACACTACGTGGGAGACAGAAACATTTCTAGGAAAGCTAGCTTTAAAGAGCCTGCCATTAATTGTTTAGTTGGGAAAATGCTAACTGTGTGAAAGAGGAGTATTTAACGTATGTATCTACTTTTCCGACATGTGAATAATCAAAACCCTGTAAAGTGCAGAAATGAAAAGCAAATAAGATGTGGGTTATTATTCTGCTATGAAGCAAAGTCCAATGCCTAAACTAATACAGAGAAAGAGGATTGAGGACATTTCATTCTGCTTTCAATCTATTTTCCCTTCTCTCAGTTTTAGGTTGACCCTTGGTTAGCTTCCACTGTCCTTTATTTTCCTTTGACAAGCTAGACCCCACACACCAAATGTTGCCTCCCTTCAGGCGTTCATTCAACTATTTTCTTCTGCCTGGAATATCCCCTCCCAAGCTCAGTTGACTGGCATATACCTGTCTTTGTGAAGTTTTTTTCAGTATTTTCTTTTCTCATCTCTACTCCTATGTACTATTCCTTGCACTTCCACATATCTCTATGGCAATAGTTATTTTGTTTTGTCACTGTTATGACGGGAAAGATTGTGAACTCCACAGGGACAGCCTCAGATATTAACAGGGTGAAAGGGAACTAAAAATTCTTGGACATTTCCCCCAGTCCAGGTGCTGGCCAGAACTTCTAACACACAGCCCCATGGAAATATGAGATACTAAATAAACATTTGTTTATGTAGTGAAATGCTGGCATCTATGATCCATAAATCTACTTGCCCTTTTCATTCAAATCCTTCTGTAAATCTCACCTCTCTAGAGAGCCTTTCGTCCCACCTTGTGTAATACTGGAGACAAGCTGCTGTGGCAATCTGGTAAAGAAACCTGTATCCTGCAATTTCCTAAGGTTGGTTTAGGTGAGAGTTTATGATGGATTAGGAAAGTTATACAAAGTTAACACTAGTTTTATGATTGCCTGATTAGTGATTTTCTTTTTGTCAGTGCCCTTGAGTTTGTTAAAACAAGACCTGATCTAATCACATTCTTAAATCTTAAACTCACTCTGCACATAGATTAAAGGGTTTGTTTTATGCATTCAACATATGAAGTAATTTTTCATAGATTTGTGTGTATGAAAGATTAAAATTAAAATAGAGATAATTATATATGCTTTGAGCTAGAAAATTAAAGGCAAGTAGGTTTTGTTGAGTTGGGTTATTAAAACATGATTTTTTTTTCTAAGTTAAGAAAAGTTAGATAGAAGAGGAACAAACAATAAACTACTACATTTCAGGAGAAATGTATTTCCCATAGGACAGGACTACTACTTGATTTAAGATAAATTTGCTTTAGCTTTTGCAGCAATCAAGGTCTGAGTGCATTCATTAGAGAAGAGAATAAAGGGTCCAACTGACTTCCTCTTTCATATTTCTCTCCCCTGTAAATGGAACCAGTCTGGGAGAAAGATCAAACTTCATTTTATTTTTTTAAAGGAAGACAGAAATTTACCAACAGGAAGTGGACAAATACTCAATACCTGGCAATCAAGCTTTCTTCCTTCTCCTTCTTTCTTCTTTCCATTTGCAATCCTTTTCCCAAACCATAGAACACTTGAATATTCCTGTTTCATGATGGTTAAGAACATGTTTGGAAGTTAGTCATTTACAGAAATGTGTGGTCAGAGGGGCACTTGGATGGTCTAGTTGGTTAAGTGACTACCTTGGGCTCACGTAGTGATCCTGGAGTCGCAGGATCTCATCCCACATGAGCCTCCCTGCTCAACAGGGAGTCTGCTTTTCCCTCTGACCCTCCTTCCTCTTGTGCTTTCTCTCTCTCTCAAATAAATAAATAAAATCTTAAAAAAAAAAGCTTATTAAGAAAACAAGTAATGTATGGTCACTTATCCTCACAAAGGGTCCATGTCCTTGTATACAAAACAAGAATAATACTAGTTTAGAAGGCTTTTGTGTGAAATAAATAAAATAATTTAATGGATAGAATTGCTTATGGTACCTATCACAGACTAAATACTTTATAAACATTAGCTGTTAGAATGATCTTTACCTTAATGATAGATATTACTAGTACTTCCATAATAATAATCCTTCCTTTCTTATACTTCTATTATTTTTGTTTAGTCAAAGATATTTTTTGAGGGTGTGTTGGTTTTTAAGCACAATTCTGGATGTCAGGGTTGAACAAAATAGATCTAGACCTTTCCTGTACATGCTAAAGAGATAAGCAGGTACAGTAAACAAATAACCATATAGTGTTGAGGATGTGAGAAACAAAGTATTTTTTAATTAAATTAAATTAGAATTAAATTTTTTGGCTCTTCAGTTTTTATTTTAATTCCAGGTGGTTAACATACAGAGTTGTATTAATTTCAGTTGTACAATATAAGGACTCCACAGTTCCACACATTACCCGGTGCTCATCATAAGTGCCCTCCTTAATTCCCATCACCTATATTGCCCATCTTACAACCCATCTCTCCTCTAACAACCATCAGTCTTTTCTCTATAGTCAACAGTCTGTTTCTTGGTTTATCTCTCTCTCTTTGAACAAAAAAAATTCTTCTCACTTTTCTCAGGCATCTTTATTTTAACAAATATATAACTGAAATTCAGAATTTCATTGTATTATAAATGTAGAAATGAACCACAGTAGTAAGAACAGTTCTGGTAACTCTGTAAATTATAATAGATCACAAGTCCTTTCATGTCACAATGCCGTTATTGCACATACTTCAATATATCATGTACATGGTCATTACTACTTGGAAATTCTGAGAGTTATTTTATACAACAGTAAATTTTGTTAAATTCCTTTTATTTTTGATGCTTACACAGGGACATACATGTCTTGAAACAGGGTGAAGGGGAGTGAAGTGTCACAAATGCTTGGTTATGTTTTTAAAGTAGAGCCAGTACTGAGGAGGGATTTGAGTATTTGAGTATTGATTTAAGATCCCTATTTTGTTCTTGCGTTGTTTGAAATACTTATAGTATATCCAAGCAAAAGGGCTGATATGGCATTTGAGAGGTCCATGATGGAGATCTAATTTTGAAAATTTATCAGCATATAAATGGTACATAATGCTTTGAGGTGGGATATAATCATTTTATATCCCATGGGATATAACACGGGAAGACTGACCCAACAGAATGTTTAGAAGTCCAGAATTGGAAATGGTTCCACAAAGATGAATTAAGAAGTGTCTGAAAAAGTAGAAAGAAATCCAGGAAGTACTGTGACCCAGACACCAAGTTAAAAGAGTGTTTCAACAAGCAGGGGTGATGAATGGAAAATCAAGTTAGATGAGGCCTAAGAATTGACCATTGGTTTTTGTTACATGGAGGTCATTAATGGCTTTGAAAGAGATGTTTTGGTGGGACAGTGAGGCCACAACATGAATAAAATAAATTTAAGCAAGAATGGGGGCCAATAAATGGAACAAAGTGAGTAGAGAGCTTAATAGGGGAGAATTATAATAGAGATGAGAGAAACAGCTGTCAGAGCTGGGAAGAGTCACTCCCTATTCCCATTTTTCTTCTTCCAGTTCTTCTACTTCCTCCAGCCCTTTCACCCACTTTGTTCCTCATCTCCCTCCTTCTCCAAACTGTTGCTGCTCTAGACTATACTGGGCTAAGGATGCAAATATGAGACTACTTCAGCCTTTCTCTTGAAAAGCTCATTGCGTAGGTCCTGAGCAGGTGAGTGGTATAGAAGGTGCACTGCTCTAGGTCAGGCTCAGAGTGTCAGCACCAGTGACTAGACTTCTGGCCTGATCTTTTAGGTCTCCCAAAAGTTGCAGCCAGGGTGCCTGAATCAATATTGAGGAGCATTTGCTTCCTGATCGTGAGTTTTATGGAAATGTAAAACAGTCTTGCTTGGAGATTATAACCAGCTGCTCTTCCTTTCTCTGGAAGTAAACAAGGCGGAACTCAAAAAGGAGAGAGAGATTTTCATTTTATTTATTCATTAACCAAATATTTAATGAGTATATACTCTGTGCCCCATTGCTGTTAGAGTTTTTGAGTAATCAATAGTAAATAGTCCTTGTCCTTATAGAGTTTATACTAGTGAGTGAAGACAATCAACAATAAGCAAATGAAACAGTAATGGGAGAGAGTGAAAGCATATGTGTTGGATGTCATTTTACATAAAATAGCTGGAAAAACCTCTCTGAGGAGCTGATGCTTGAACAGTAGGATGAATGAAATGAAGTACTGAATCATATGAAGATTTAGGAGGAATTATTCTGGATAGAGGAAACAGCAGTATTCAAAGAGCTTGAGGTAGGAATATATTCAAAGAAAGAATGTCACTATATGGAATGATCTAGTTGTGATCACATCTGTGTCATACTTCATACTTCAAAAAGTTCCCTTGATCACTTTCTAAGTTGTGTGTACAATTTTTTGAACAAGAGGCTAAATCCTAGAGTATAAGTATAACTTCCCTTTCAATACAGAAGTCATTTAACAGATACACTGTCAGGTGGCTTCCTTATAGTCCCTGTGGTAAGCATCCAGATGGCCACCTTTTAGATCATCTCACCTCATTGTTTATCAGAACATAAAATCTCAGTCTAGACTCAAATTAGTCTCCTTAGACCTCTGGAAACTTGTAGAAGTAAGTAACAAAGAAGGTCAAGACTTCTTTCTCAAAGCGGCATTTCCACAGTTAGTTATCATCCGTGCCCCAAGCCATGTTTCACATGACATGTCTAATTCCGTCTCCAGTATCATCACTAACAGAGTCACAGTTTCACTTCTCCCTTTCAAGTCTTATTAGTTGCTAGACCATATCCTCTTCCACTGCTGTTACCATAGAAATCAGACAGAATTCTTAGGTTGCAAGTAGCAAAACCAAACTATCCCTAATTTACATGTAAAGAAATGTATTGGAAATAACAGGAGGGAAGTAGCTTATAAGAACTGAACACTCCGTAAGAGTCACCCACTTGTTATTGGCCCTGCTATTGGAATGAATACATTCAAAGATACCTTGAGTCCTTTTAACACTTGACTTCAAGGCAAAATCTAAGAGAGAGGATCCAGTTGGGCCCACTGGGTCCCTTGCCCATCACAAGGTGATAGCAGTGTAATATGAGAACAAGCTGAAAAAGAAAGAAAGAAAGAAAGAAAGAAAGAAATCTGTGGGAGTCCTATTATTCCCATAGTGAGAGAGTAGACATCTGTATTTATTGCCCCACCAGCACTAGACATATTCTCATGGCCATAAAAGGATGCTGTTAGAGATGGGGAATGCATCTAGGAGCAAACAAAACTGATGTCCACTTTAGGTTTTTATCATCCCTCACTTGAGATACTGAGATAGTATTTTTCATTTCCATCTTTCCATTATTCCCATTTGCCTCACCACCCCCACCTCAGCTGTCTGATGAGCCACCCCATGGCCCATCCCAGTAACTGCATTTCTTGCTTAAGTATCTTCAGTGAATCCGCCAATAAATGTATTCTACAGAGCAAGCTATCATAAGCTACATTTGGTCATAAAAGGCCAGTGCCTACCTCTATGGTGGTACTATGTGTGATAAAGAAGAAAAAAATAGAAAAACTTAAACTATTTGAGTAATTTAGAATCAAATGTTTTATTTTCTATGGCCCATTCACTTTACTGTTTGAGTATACACATGTATTTTAATGTGTATTTTTACTTGAACCATAAGTAGTTTACATTTTGGTTCAAACTTCCATATTATTTTCTATAATAACGGACTCCAGATACACCACAAAAGAAGAAAATCTTTTGCTAATATAGTGTAATATTAGAACTGTAGTATATACTGAATAATTTTAATAGAGTATACTTAGTAAATTCAGTGTCTGTACAGCTTGTCAAAATACAAGGACTTAAATATGTGTGATCATGACATTAGGGGAAAAAATGTTGGTTACCACAAGTCTCTTCAGGAAATTTTACTTAAAAACATTTACTTAAAATTGTATATTAATGGTAAACTCTTCAAAGCTCTATTTAAATATTTAAAATTTCAGTCCAGCCATCTGGCTTTCTAAAATTACATGCTAATACCAACATTTGTATTATATATTTGGCATTGCCAATTAATTTTTCATTCTCAATGATTTTTTTCAGTAATTGCAAATAAATTTTGCTTTTAAAGTAGTTTTATTATTTTTTTATTTTTTTTTTAAGATTTTTATTTATTTATCAGAGAGAGAGGGGGAGAGAGCGAGCACAGGCAGACAGAATGGCAGGCAGAGGCAGAGGGAGAAGCAGGCTCCCTGCCGAGCAAGGAGCCCCATGTGGGACTTGATCCCAGGACGCCGGGATCATGACCTGAGCCAAAGGCAGTAGTTTTAAATTCTCTAGTACTTGGAAATATATTCTTACTCTAATGTCAAGAGCAAAAGTTAATTTTCACCAATGTGAGTGCTAACTTTTCTTTATCTTACTGTTATTTATAATGTGCTATCTGGAAAGTTCATTGAGTTGGCTAAGGGTTATCACTACCAATTTTGGAATTAGAGAAACTGAGACAAAGTACCAATTTTGTCTGCATTGGCTAAGGGTTATCAGTACCAATTTTAGAATTAAAGAAACCAAGATAAAGAGCTATTATATAATTTTGTACTTAGCAGTCTATCTACATGGAAAGCAAAACGTTGGAGTGGTAATTAAATTATAAAACTTTGTTCTTTTGAAGAAAGGAGTTTTCACTGGGTTTAAAGATTTTATGTATGTATGTACGTATGTATGTATGTATGTATGTATGTATTTAGAGGGTGTGTGTGTACTTTCAAGCAGGAGGAAAGGCAGGGGGAGAGGGAGAGAAAGAATCTCAGACTACTCACTGAGTGTAGAGCTTGATGTGGTGCTCGATCCCATGACTCTGAGGTCACAACCTGGGCCAAAATTAAGAGCCAGGCATTTAACCAGCTGAGCCACCTAGGTACCCCATTAACTGGGTTTAAATAGGGAATTTTTTTTTTTTGAATTTCTAGTACTAGCATGGGTGAATTATTCTTGCTGTTCTTATGCCTATAATATTGTAATGTTTTTTTTCATGACAATGGAATTACGTATCCACCTAACCAATAGCCTAAATGAGCATTTTGGATAATAGCCATTCATGTATTTCAGTATCAGAACTGTCCCCCTCATCAGCGGATGACTAATCCGATAGTTAGCAAGGAATGTTTTCTCTCAGATGACAAACTGGGATGAAACCTCCCTTACCCCTTCCCAACCACGGCCTCCACCCAAATTAGGAGATTGTTTTAGTGCCATATAGATTACATTTCATTCCAAGGCAGCCTGAAGTGACAGTAACAGAGCTGGGATTCTCGCCCAGAAACGTGCACTCTCGGCCTGCTGTTCTAACTGCTGGACCCTGGACACCAAATCCTTACATTTCCTCAGCCAGTTCCAGGACAGCTGCTTATTAACAAACAGATGTCACTCGATGGCACTGACATTCATCAGAGAAAATGATTCTGCTTGAATCAGTTGCTGGGCAGTGCAAAAGTCACTATTGTAAGCATTGTCCCAAGATTCCCGCTTACTGCTTTATTAATAATAAATGCCCATGTTGCCTGGGCAGTTATCTAGGATTTAGGAAATGAATAAAATTTGACTATTTGTGTTTAAATGAAAAATGTCTTGTAAATCATGGCAACCTTTGTGTTTTATTATATTTCAGTTATGAAATAAGGTAAGCTTTGCCCAGCTGAATGGGATACCACGAATGAAGTGATAAAAGATAGAATAGTATTTTAATAACGTAGATAATACGGCTCTTTGCATTTTAATAGTCACTATTTATTGGTAATGGAACCTTAAGAAAGTGATTTTGTTTTCAATCAAATGTTTTCTCATTAGTACTCTAAGCAGAAATACTATACCACCTTTTCTTTGTTTACATTATTGTCCAAATAGAAACACTAACCCTAATAAGTATAATTTGCATTAGCCACACACAGTAAGAATTCAGTTTTGAAACTTGTTGGTTGCTTGTGCAGCCTGCGACACACTATTTCTAATCATTATATTGTGATGATAGCTTCACTCCCCTGGCCCTCTTCAGATTGAAGATCAAGAGTTTTCACACATCCCTGCATGCACTTTTGCAGAATGCCATTTTGGGGTTAGCTAAGAGTCCTTTGGTTGCAAATAATAGAGATTTATTCATACAAGCTTAAGGAAAATGATGATTTATTGAAAGGTATTTGCCTACATCATAGCATTCAAGGCAGACTTGCGTAAGCAGTCTTTGAAACTGTAAGATCAAAAGAGATCACCCCCTTTTCGATGGGGGTCCTAATGAATCATCTATGTAGAATCTACCATATCAACTACAGTGACTCTAAGAGTCTGTCTTTTTTTATTAAAATAATAACAATAAGGGGTTCCTGGGTGGCTCAATGGGTTAACCCTCTGCCTTCGGCTTGGGTCATGATATCAGGGTCCTGGGATGGAGCCCTGCATTGGGTTCTCTTCTCAGCGGAAAGCCTGCTTCCCCCTCTCTCTCTTCCTGCCTCACTGTCTACTTATGATCTCTCTCTCTCTCTCTCTGTCAAATAAATAAATAAAATCCTTTAAAAATAAATAAATAAAATACAAAATAATAATAATCCAAATTCTTGGGATAATCTGGTCCAAATAATATCTGGTATTCACTTTTAGATCAGGATCACATGGCAACTCTGAGAGAGGGGGGCCACTGTGAGCTAAGTATTCAGCCCAGGAATGCCTCCTATATTCCCACCTTCTAGTTTCTTAGAATATACAAACACTCACTTTTCATAGAAAACACTTAGCTCAGTGCCTGGTACTTTATAAAAGTGCAATTAAGTTTCCATTATTATTTTGGTGATGGTTACATAATTGTTTCATTGTTGTTATTATTCAGGACATTCAAATATTCCTGTTAGCTTAGTCCAAGTATCCCATACAGCACTAAACATTTATTTGACCTTCTCCAGTGTGAGAACATACATGATTATATCTAGAGGGTAGATTCAGAAGTGATGTTATGGAATAACATTCCCTATGGAGATGACTAGCCTCTCCTTGGTAGGATTTTATCTTGTCCTGATATTGAGCTTGTAGTGGACAAGTCTCCCATCTAATTATCTCTACATTACTTGTATAATATAAAGGAAGAAAATATTAAAGCAGATAAGAAAAAGTATATTTTATATGTGCATGAATATTCACACATATTTTTTAGTTTGTTTGTATGTATATATATATATTCAGAGGATTTACAAACTGCTTATATAACCACATTTTGTATTCAGGACCTTACCCCCAACTCACCCCCCGCCAGGACCCACTCTACTTTCGCTTTGTTTTGGATTAACATTTTATCTGATTCCTGGAAATCTTTCTCTCCTGAGGTGGAAGTATAGGAGTACCACAGATTTTCTCCTGGCTTCCATTCTGTACATTAGGGCATCCATGTCAAAGAAATACATTGTGTCTTTGTTCATAAATATTACTTATTCCAGTCAACACTGACTTCCAGCTCTCTGCCCACCTAATCCCCTAGTGTAATAAAGAACTGAGGTAGCCCCTTTGAAGTACAGGCTTCAATTCATTGTTTCTATCACGGGGTTGCTTGACCAAAGAATTACTCACAAGAGTCCTTAAATTTCCAAACCAATAAAAATACAAATAACAACAAAAACAACAACAAAACACACACAGAAAAACACACACACACACACACGTCAAAAAATGCCCACAAAAAATTGGATGTGAGATACTGTGAAGCACTGTGAAAATTATATCATTGAGTGAGATGCAGAGTAATGTTATCTGAGCTTTGAAAACCAAAGAATGTAGTAGCAGATAGCAATGAAAGTAGGTACAACCATAGGTAAACATCTAAGCTTCATTTACATAACATTTTTTATTCTTGTCCTGTTGTTATATGTATACTGTTGATGGAAAGAAGGTCTATTGTTCTTGATCCCCTTTAGATGTAGCCATAGTAGACAAAGTTCTTGGGCACTGATTAGCCCATTTTGACGAAAAGAAGAGTAGGAAATGTCTTTGCCAGCCATCACATTACTGTGCCGGTTCAATTTAAATACTCAGGATCTAAATATGAGTAAGATGTAGTAGTTTCCCCAAGGATCTCAGTCAGGTAGGGAGGAAGACATTTTTAACATGTTAAAATATTAAAAATAGAGGTGTATATGGAGCAATGTTTTTCAAACTTTAGTCTGTATCAGAATCATTTAACAGACTTGTTAAAACACATATTGTTTGTCCCCATACCCACAGTGGGTCTGAGAATCTGTGTTTTTCATTCCCAGGTGTTACTGGTCTGAGGACCAAGCTTTAGAAACCAGTGACATGGGAACCTGTGAAGGCATGATTGGTGACTGCTGTCTCCACTCGTGGGGGTGACTAGAGCAGCAAATCAGTTATTTGCATTCTTAATTATAGAAACCATATTTTAGCTAGTTAAATAGAAACATTATATTAAATAGATATTGGTTGGCTGAAGTGGAATCACTGTTGTAGCCAATTTTCCAGGAACAGTGACTCAAACGACACCAAGCAAATGGCCTGAGGACTAAATGGCCCATAAGACCTGAGCAAGGGATTCTTGCTACAGTTTCAGTACTTTCAGAAACTTCACTTTGCTATAGTTGTGAATTTGCTTACACTGACACCACTTCTAAAAACTACTATCATCCCCAGAATGTAATATATGTTTTCTCTACTCTTGAATTCTTTTTGGAGCCTTCTTCCTCAGCTTGTTTGATTTTGAGGCACAGTGTCACAGGCCCAAATCTGATTGGCAGATGCTTGTCACCTAGTACTGCATTAGATGTGAAGGGACCCAGAGAAGTGACACCAACAAGCCTTGTCTTATCATCATACACAGCAAGACGATTCATAAGGGACTAAGCATAGGGAAAACGGGTCCACTGCAAGGATGCTTTATAGATATTTGGCTGCTTCCACTCAGAAGAAAAGGACAAAGGTGGTCTGTCTTATAAAGTGGAGAGGATGTGAGAAAAAGAAAGAATATCCGTAATGACACCTACATGGCCCTTTGTGATCTGGCTTCCACATCCATTTCCAGCCTCATCTTGTTTTTTGCTTCCTCCTGGTCACTCATCTCCACTTATGTCTGCGGTTCTTCCATCTCAAATGTGTTAAAGTATGTCTTAGGTCATGCTGTTCCCTGGGTCTGGACTGCTTTTATAACCTCTTTATTTTTGCTTGGTTCATGCTCAGCTCTCAGCTCAGCTGCCTCTTCTTGTGACCCCCTCAATCTCCTTCACTCCCATGACAGAAGACCACAGACTGGGTGGCTTAAATGACAGAAATGTATTATCTTACAGTTCTGCAGTTGTAAAATCTGAAATCAAGATGTTGTCAGGGTTCCTTCTGAGGCTGTGAGAGAAGGCCCCCGTCAATGATTTGAAGACCTAAGGCTTTTCCCTGTATGTGTGCAACATTGTCCCTGGATATATGTGTCTGTGTCTGGTGTCCCAATTTCTCCTTTCTATAAGGACATCAGATTAGGGCTCACCTAATGACCTCAATTTAACTTGATCACCTCCATAAAGATCCTAACTCCAAATAATGTCACATTTTGAGGAACTGGGGGTTAGGACTCCACCATATATTTATTTGGGGGACTCTATTCAACCTATAACAATAGGTTTCATAGCACCATGGATTTCCAATTATAGACTATATCACAGTTATAATGTCACTGTTACTTATACAGTGGCATGATTGTCTGTCCCTACCATTAGATCATATTCCCAAGGAAGCAAGGTCAGGTTCTTAGAGTTCCAATGTGTATGTGTTAAATAAACAAAAGGTAAGAGCCCTGCCCACCCATCTGAATTGTTTGGTCTTTCTCATGTGAATCATGAGATACAGGGCATGACTTGTTGCGAACCCTGATTTAGAAAATGACAACACCACCTCCTCCCTGAACACCAGCATAAGCAAATGCCAAGTGTATCACATGTTTTCAGGCGAGGGTTATGTGCAGTCAGGAAAGCTTCACAGTTTAAAGCATTCTCTCTACAACTTCCCCTAGGAAAATAATAGATCAGCAATGAAGTGAAAACAGCATGCAGTGCTCCCAGTGCACTGATTCCCTGGCTGTAGAAATAGGTTTAGAATACATTCTTCCTAGAAATATGTGTGTCTTTCAGCACTGTTGGAAAAGGATTTCCATGCTGGTATTTGAAACTGTCAGTGTGCTTCATTTCCACATGCATTCTTTTAGCAGAGGGTTTTCCAAATGATACAATGCCAGTGAGATATAAATTATTAAACACCCAAAGGATTTGCCAGAGGAACATATGATATTCCCCTCTGGGACTCGAAATGATAGAGCTCTACTTTTGTTTGTTTGTCTGTTTTTTCAAGCAACAAAATTGTGAGCTAAATCTAGGGGTAAAATTAGAAGAGTGATGTGGTAGACACTTACAATTCTTTTTTTTTTAAGGTATATAAATTTTTTTTTAAGATTTTATTTATTTGTTTGACAGACAAAGATCACAAGCAGGCAGAGAGGAGAGGAGGCAGAGAGAGAGGAGAAAGCAGGCTCCCCTCGGAGCAGAGAGCCTCATGTGGGTCTCGATCCCAGGACCCTGGGATCATGACCTGAGCTGAAGGCAGAGATTGTCCCACTGAGCCACCCAGGTGCCCCGACACTTAAAATTCTTAAATGAAATAGCTATTAATAGCCCCCCTATCACCTAAGCATTAGCTGTCGTCCTTCTGAAGATAAATAAATAAAATGAATAGATGATTCTCCAGACATGTTTGTATGACATCGTGGTCTTAATTCAGACAATAGCAATTTCAATAATTTGTGCCTATTTTCAAAAGCTGAGGAGCTAGTCTTGTTTCTTCATGCTAGAAGTCCTGAAAACAATGCTCACATCTTTTGTAGCTCACAATCCCCAGGACATCTGTGAAAGTCAATAAATAGTCTTCTACACATATTGTATAATATAATATCACATATTTATCACCAGATTAGATCATTGGGCCTGTGTCAGTGGCTATAAACTTAATTTCTGTTGTTTTTGGGGGGGAAAGAACAACACATTCTGGGCATTTGGTAGCATGGTAGCAAACATTTGGAGTTTTATTTGAAAACTGATACTTCTTTTGAGGGGTTAAACCCAGTGGTACTATTATACTGATTTTAAAAAAGGATATATGTAGTTAACTGGATCTTTAATAGACATATATTGCTTTTCTAATAGATGCAGGTATTATGCTCTGTGTCAGTCCTACCTTTAAAAAAATAATTGTTTACTAGAGGAGTGTAAATTATATATAATAATAATAACACAACCATGGCAATAAACGTACACATATACAAACACACACATATATAATGTCATTCTCAAAACTGTCTTCCAGGTGAAGCTGCTGAGGGATAGTATAGTAACTTGTTTAAGTTCATGGGGCTAGGAAGTGACAGAACCAGTATTTGAATATTATTAGTTTGGTTTCCTAGGTCCTCTCTTCTGCCTTCCAAAAGAAAGACTAAGCACTTGGAGAAAACAGCCAACTACATGCAAATTAATGATCAAATTCTCTTGCCCCTATTTACTCACAATCTTCTTGGAACCTGCCACTTCTAAATTCCACACCACTACCTTGTATCAGATCAGTGTAATGTCTCGCATTATGCTGGACCATTACAATGGATCAGAGCTGCTTTTTCCACCTCCTCTCCTACCTCAGTTCATTCTCCATATGGTGGCCTCAGACCACATCACAACTTCACACTGTGGAAAGAGGAATTTGAAATTTTGGCAGGCATCCAACCAATTATTTTGCACAGTCTAAGCCACAGCTTCTTTTTCAGTAAAATGATGCTGGCAATAATAGCTAACATATAGATTTTTAAAGAGGAGTAAGGATATGTGAAATGTCCCAGCATAGTAGCAAGAACATACGTGATCCATTGCTTTGGATTAAATAGGAAGAAGATCAGGGAGGAAAGTCCACTGAAGACAGAGGAAAAGGAAAGGAATGAGAGACACCAAGAAAAGTTGTGTGTTAAACTTGGTTCTAAATTGATGTTTTCAGTTTTGCTTTTGGAACATATATTTAAACTCTTGAGAACGTGAATGAAAATGATAACTTTCCCATATTCAGCTAGAGACAACTCTGTAATGCAGCCAGCAGCTGCTCCTAGCAGTTCTATTCTATGCAAATATCATAGTCCTTCATCTCTCTCAAGTTAGCAGAGTATTCAGATTGCCATGACTTTATAATCTTCAGCAGTTTCCATTCTGAGTTATTTTTTTTTTTTATTAAAGATTGGTTGACATTCTTGTAGTGGCTCAATGAAACAAACATTGGGTTTTGCTTATATAAAAGAATAAATTTAGTATTTAATATATTACACTGAACAAATATAAGAACAATTTAATAATGAAGAACAACTTAAACCGACTTGAAATCTTATATTTTACTAATAAACATCATCAAAAGTAAGGCAAAAAATGCTGCAGAGAAATCAGCACAAAAACATTAAAAGTAAAAATGGTATATTCATTGTTGGCTAATCTTTGTTCTGTCTTATCTGTCTATTCATCCATCCATCCATCCATCCATATACATACATTTGAAAGAGATTATACTTGCATTGTTAAGTATAACATTTTCAGTGTGATTCCCACTTTTGACTTTGACTTGACTACGATGATACTATGTGCCTTGGAAAACTTCAAAAGAGATGGATTTGCATTTGTAAATGAGATAAAAAAGTCAAATAAATCCATAAAACCTAACACTTTATGTTAAGATTGTACAGGCTCATCCTTTCATATTTATTTTTCAAGAAAATAAATGAAGCTTACCTACTAAATTGATCTGCAAAAACTAAATAATATGTCCCTCTTTTCAAGACTTAACTAAATATCATGTAACTTTTAGTGAAACCTAGAAAAGTAAAGTAAAGAACTAAAAATCACTCTTCTAGGAGTCCAAACTGGAAACCTTGTAGTTATTTCTCCACTCGCGTCTCCTCCTTGTTTTTTTTCTAGCTATTTTATTGGTCATGTCTTTGAGTTAATTTTATTTTGGCCACATCCTATCCTTCTGGCCTCCATCTCTCTCTCTCTTCTTACCTCAATGATTATAAAATAACCAATTAACCCAAATAGTCTTCCATTTTATACCTCTGACTTAATGAATTATCTTTATTCATGTCACTCAAAGTTCTGTGACTCATTATTACCTATAGAAGAACAGAAGCTAACTTTGTGATTAAGCATTACTTTTTTTTTTTTTTAACATTTGTAATTTTTTATTTATCAGGAAAACCTTTTGCTTCAGGACATATTAGGCAAACCAAGGGCTGAATCATATTGATTATTGCTTGTGGACTGTTAGCTTTGGACAACCCCTTTTGGAGCCAGCCCTGTACCTCCATCTGTGAGATGTTTTATTTTATCTTTATATATTTTATTTTTTTTATTATTCTATACTGCCTTACCCTTGTCCTTAACTTTCAACTAGTACCATTCAGTGAAATCAAAGTTCAAGCAAGAGTGAGTTTGTTATGCTTCTCCTCCCAGACCTCAAAATTCCCTCTCTTTGCTGACTCTGTTCTCTTCTCCCTTAACTTCTGATCTCTACAAGTCAAGATTCAACCAAATCTTCAAGAGTATGGATTCTTAAGATAGAGTCCCAGAATTCTGATTCCAGTCTTCTCTTTGCTTTTTAGCAGAGCATTGAGGAGGCCATTTAAACTTCTGGGGCCTTGGCTTTCTCATTGTTAAAATATGCCCCCAAATATGCCAAATAGCTCTTTGAGGTTAAAATATCAACATGAAAGTAAAAATCTCTTCCCACTTTTTCTGTTTTTCTAAAATAACAGGTGCCATTTTGCCTATCTTACTACTGGTGTTATTTTTACTCTTTGAACATGAGCTGTTGAAGGATATAGTAATTGTGTTTAAGTTGTCCTGGTATGACTTTTGCCCCTGCATTTAATTATGGAAAGGCAGTGTCTGTTTCATCTAGGTATCCAGTTGATATCTTGTGTTTATTAAAATAAACAGAAGGAAAGAGAGAAGGAAGGAGGGAAGGAGGGAAATAATACCATTTTTGTTTTTAAATCTCGAGACTGTGGACATATAATATGTTTTTAATACTACTACTTATTAAACCACTTGTCTTCATGTATGCCCTTAGGACTAAAGAGTGACACTTTTTTATTGTTACCTATAATTCACTGTTACTGAAGTCCTCAAGTTTGATTAAAACCTATCACAAATGAGAGTACTTTTAAAATAGAAATTTTTCATTCCAATAGTAATGTCCTTTGCCTCAAGAAATAACTCCTTTTAATCTTGTTCAAAATATGTAGTCCTATGTTAAATGTTAAAGTAGCTGGCTTTTTTACTTAATTTCTTGTTTTCCTCAGATTTGCTGATTAATTGCCTTCCTTATTAGCAGATGACTTTAATTAATTTAACACTTTGGTTAAGCGTATCTTTCAGCTAATATGAAAGCAAGGCTTCTTAAAGGATAATGTTTCTGTTGTTTTATTGAAGCCAGAGTCATATCATGGCATCAGAAAGTCTAGACAAAATGTCTAAGGACATTTAGTAGTTAATCAGAATTACTCTAAAGGCAACACCTCTGATGTATTGGGCATTAAGACCAAGATAAAAATTGATTTAGAAAACTTTTCTTTTTTTAAATTCTTCTTCACTGCCTTAGTTCTGCCATTCTCTTCCTGACTTATTACATAATATTTGTTTTATATGGTATAATTAGATTTTGCCTTTTCTGTGCTTTGATTTTTTTTTTTCCCCTGCACTTTGACTTTTAAATGGCCCAATGATTTGTACTTCTGTTAGGTACATCACATTCTTGTTGGTCTCCATCTCCCTGGAAGCTGTATAATGAGAATAGCTTCGTGCTGAGCCCTTGTGCGTACGGCAACCCCCACTCTGATTTGCCTCTCCTTAGGCTTTAGGTTTGTACATACGTAGAAAATGAGTTTAATGGTTGGTTTCAAGAGCCAGCCCATAAGGCAGGAATTGCATATTGCCAAAATTATCCTTGAGAATTCCATACTAAAGTCAGAAGTTGCAAATGGTCTAACACAGTTGGGTTTTTTCCTTAACCTTGAAACAGATATCCAGTTCTTCAATTGAACACCAAATAAGTGTGTTGTGCTTTGTTTCAGGAATGTTATAAAATAACAACAACAACATAGCATCCCTCTTTTTTTTTTTAATTTAAGTATAGTTGACATACACCATTCCTCATAAACAATATCTTTGTACACTAGAATCTAACTTAGTACATTCAGTTCAAACTTCATTAGGCACAGAGGAACCTGGTATCTAAAGTCAATGGAGGGAATGTCATATTCATATCTCCATTCCCCAGTCCAGCCCAACATTCACAAAAACATTTACCACAGGGCAGGAGCATGTAGAAGCATCTGTAATATTTAATGAAGTTAATTAATATTACAACCCCAATACTTAGTCAAGCTGAGACTCTCCAAATAGAAAACGTGTATCTAGTCTTATTTTTCAGATATAATAGAGTTGCTTGGGGGTTGTAATATATCTCGTACTGAATAAGAAATGTTAGTTTTATGTTAAACTTTTTACATGTCCCTAGCTGTGTCATACTGAAGGGAGAATAGACCTAGCTAGGGATTAAGTTCACTTTGTGTAGAAAAAAAACAAGTAACAATGTGAAAAAGACCATTTACCTCTGCTTTTTTTTACTTTATGCAAAAAAATAAAAGTTTGGGAAATTTTTCATACCTTATTCCCTATTCAGAGATTCACTACACATTAGCATGTTAATAACTCTGCAAAGTCTGAGTAGAAAATCTTTAACTTGGTTAACAAGGCAATTTCCAAACTTAATTGACTTTGGAATTCCTTTCACTTTTGCTTTGTTTTGTTTTTGTTTTTGTTTTGTTTTGTTTTTACCTCCTGTAAGTTAAAAATCTCTTGACACTCACAGAAAGTAGTTTTAAAAATGGTAGTCTAGTAATCAATATTTCACATTTTTATCATGGCAAGGAAATTCATAACAAAAAATTGGCCATTTTAATCTTTTCTAAGTGTATAGTACATTACTGTTAAATATATTTACAGTGTTGTACAAATAATCTCCAATACTTTTTTATCTTGTAAAATTCAAACCAGTTATCCACTAAACACTAACTCTCCATTTCCCCTTCCTCAATCTTCTGGCAGCCATCATCCTACTTTCTATTTCTTGAATTTGTGTATTATAGGTATTTCATGTAAGTAGAATCATACAATATTTGTGTTTTTTGTGTTTTTTTGTCCTAGAAGTTCATCCATGTTGTAGCCTGTGTCAGAATTGCATCTTGGACATTTGTGTATCATCTTTGGCAAAGTATCTATTCAAGCTGTTCCTTTGTTGTAATAATTGAGTTATTTTGTTCTTGTTGAATTGTAGGAGTTATTTGTGTATTCTCGATATTAACCTCTTAGCAGTTGTATGATTTGCAAATATTTTCTCCCATTCTGTGGGTTGCCTTTATGTGCTGTTGATTGTGATCTTTGATATAAAAATTTGTCTCTTTTTCTTTTGTTGTCTATGCTTTGGTGTCCCATCTCAGAATTCCTTGCCAAACCCAATGTTGCCAAGTTTTCCACTAAATTTATATCTAAGCATTTTATAGCTTTAGATCTTTTGTTCAGGTCTTTGTTACTTTGGGAGTTAATTTTATATACTATAAGGTAAAGATTCAATTTCTTTCTTTTGTATGTGAATACTCCATTTTTCTATTTTCAAAACACCATCTTTTTAGAGTTAATCAATTGATTTTAAAGTGAATTATTTGAGAAATTGGTTTGTAACAACTTGCTGGGGGTAGTAAACCAGACTGGAATCTAGTGGTAACACTTTACTTTCAAACGTTTACTGTTTTATTTATTTGTACTAGAATCTTGACCAGTGTTATCAGCAAATAACTTCTGTGCCCCTATCTGCAAAGAAAATGATGAAATTAATGTACATTGTGCTGTTATGTACAGGAAGCTTATACATCTTAGTATCTTTTACTGTTCCTAATAGCCTAGTGCATCCCAAACAGTAGCGTGTGGGTGTACACTGACTGACTGCATACAAGTACAAGCCAGGGTGACACTCAGGGTGATCTTTTTTTTAATGTATTCCCACAGTTGAAACGCAGTTCGGACACGGAACCCAGTTACCTCAAGCAGGTGTAACTCGCATCACAGCTTCTAATTTGAGGAACTCGAGTTCAAATCTGGAGCCCAAAGTCCTGACCCCAAAGTTCATACTTTTGTTTTCTGATAGACCCCAAGTCAAGCCAAGGGTTTATTAGATACTTCTTTTTAGCAAGGAAACACATTAGCAGATGGTTGGCAAACTTACATCTCCCATTACTCTTAAGTCTATTTTCTGTTTCAGTTATACAGTAACAATATATTCAATTTGACTAGGAGTCTACAGATTGCAACTTTGGCTCCTATTATTTTTATTGAACTTTGCTATCATATTTATACTATCCTTTACGTTTTTTAAAAAATTTGAGCCAGTCCATTTTATCCTTAATGCATCTACTGTTTGACCTCCATTTCTAGCAAGTCATTTTTTTTAATTTTTTTTTTTCAGCATAACAGTATCATTATTTTTTCACCAAACCCAGTGCTCCATACAATCCGTGCCCTCTATAATACCCACCACCTGGTACCCCGACCTCCCACCCCCCGCCACTTCAAACCCCTCAGATTGTTTTTCAGAGTCCATGGTCTCTCATGATTCACCTCCCCTTCCAATTTACCTCAACCCCCTTCTCTTTAACTCCCCATGTCCTCCATGCTTTTTGTTATGCTCCACAAATAAGTGATCTAGCAAGTCATTTTTATTTGAACTTAGTGAAACTTCCCATGATAATGGGAAAAAAAAAAGTCCCATTTGGCAAAGTATTGTTGATTGCTGAAATCATTTTCCTCTCTGCTAGTCTCATTCTCTACTTATAACTGATGTTTTGAGCATGGATATACAATCATAGAATATCTTAAATGTTATTTTACATTTTTCCCCAATCTTCCATGATATATTTCCATAAAGATCTTAAATTAGTACCTTTTCCCTGTTGTCATACCTCTTGGCTTCCATAATGATTGGGCATGAGGTATTCCTGTATTTCTTATGCTGTATTGGTCACCAGGGCTTTATTATTTTTTTTTCAGATTTAATTTAGAGACTCTTTAATTGGATTTGTCTCTCGTTGTAGATCCATTTTCCCCAGTCTTTTCCTATGTAAGAACCCATCATTTTTGAGCCTTAGCCAAAGTTTCAAATCTAGACTCCATTTATTGACCCTTAATGACTGTACAATTAGTAATTCCCTGTATTCTCACATTTCTTAAAAAACACTGAAAATAACAACAAAAGTAAAAGTCTATGCTTTATAGACTATACTCGTTCATTTCTTACAAGGGAAATACCTTTCCTCCAGCTTTTAAATAATGTTTAATTACACAAAATTTAAGAAAAGATGTAAGAATTTCACTTAACATATATATGTATATATAAATCTAATTAACAGTGGCCTTGATACAGTGTCAATCTGTTATGCTCTTTTCCAAGTTCATGGCTAAAGAATAGCAAGGCCAAAAATAGCCTTGTTCCACTTATAACTGTTTTCTACTTTTAACATCTTTTTTTTTTTTTTTTTTGTCCATTGTTCTTGTTCTTACATACTGTCAACATTCAAATTCATTGAATTATGCAGGTAATAAAAACCTCTCAGAATTTACTGATAATGCAAAAAAGAAACCCCTACTTAAGTAAAAGAGAATCCTAATATATTTTAACCTTTAGATAGCCTCAAGCTCTTCACCCTTTAATGTGCCATTATCCAAGCATTGTATAAAACTGAGCTGTAATCAGCTATTTTGTATAGTTTGCAGATTTTCCTCCCTTTGTATCTTTTCTGAAAGCTTTTAAACATTATTGCTTCAATAGAAATCTTTTGGAAAGAATTGCTTTTGTTTTTATGGCTTTTTTTTTTTTTAACCTTTTGTTTTCCAATAAGGGAAGAAAGACCTCAGGGGAAAAAAGATGAAGTTACAACATGGTAAATCTAGTAGTTTATGTTCTGTTCTTAGCTGTCATTACGGAAGTCAAGTTCAGAAAGATGGCACCAACTCCTTCAAAGGGTCTTTGTGTATTTTATTCCCCCAAATTCTCATGTAGGAGAAGTTCAGTTAATTGGAATAAGCATTTCTTCTGAAGAAAAGCTTTCCCTGATCTCACCAATAATAGAAAGGCATGTCAAGGTCCCTGGGTGGCTCAGTTGGTTAATCATCGGGCCTTTGATTTCAGCTCAGGTCCATGGTCTCAGGGTCCTCAGATGGAGGCCCTGTAATAAATAGGTAGAATTCAGAGATTTTAGGATAGTGAAAGTACATTGTGTGATACCATGATGATGGGTACCTGTCATTATACATTTGTCCAAATGCATAGAATGTACAACATTGTCAGTGAACTCTTGTAAACTATGGACTTTGGATGATTATGATGTGTCCATATGAGTCTGTCCATTTTAACAAATGTACTACTGTGTTAGGGAATATTGATAATGTGTATATATGAAAATGTGTATATATGAAAAATCCCTGCCCCTTCCCCTCAATTTTGCTGTGAGCCTAAAATGGCTTTCAAAAAGTAAAATCTTAATGCCAAATAAAAGAATAGATAAATAAAAATGATAGACTTAGTTCAATGCGAAAAGTATAAATGACACAAATCATCTGACTCTTGGTAAATCCTAATCAGTCAAACAGAGCTTTTAAAATGTTTCAATAACTACACACACACACACACACACACACACACATATTCTTGCCCTTGCCTTATTCTAAAAGATGCCGGTTCTGCAGTTATAGGTTGTAGCCAAACATCCATATTTTTTTAAGTTCCTTCCATAAACCCAATGAGCATTCAAGGATAGTTATCAGAATTATGTTTATTAAGGTCAAAGACTCCAGATTAAGAAAAAACATAATTAAGTTCTGCCTATTACACTTCCTAGTCATGTGCTAGGGAAAAAATACTTCATGCTTTTAACACATGGAACTGTATATATTTTTTTAAATTTTTTATAAACATATAATGTATTATTAGCCCCAGGGGTACAGGTCTGTGAACACCAGGTTTACACACTTCACAGCGCTCACCATAGCACACACCCTCCCCCAATGTCCATAACCCTACCACCCTCTACCTACCCCCCTCCCCCAGCAACCCTCAGTTTGTTTTGTGACATTAAGAATCTCTTACAGTTTGTCTCCCTCCCGATCCCATCTTGTTTCATTTATTCCTTGGAACTTTATATTTTAGTGGGGAACTGAAAGTGGTGATTCATGGAAAGGTCGTGTCATGGGTTTAGCATTACATAAGTACTCACTAGATGTTCATTTCTTCTTGTACCATCGTAGTCATTGTGGTTGCTTTTGGTGCTCAGCAAGGCAGACTATCATAAATGCTACAACAGTTGTATGCATACACATACATACACAGTTGTAAGAACTCAAAAACAAAATAATTCAGGGTGGGGAAATTAAGGAAATCTTTAGAGAAGAAGGTAAATTGCATGAAAATTGGGCTGACTCATTTGGTGGAACATGTGATTCTTGATCTTGGGGTCATAAGTTTGAGCCCCATGTTGGGTGAGGGACCTACTTAAAAAATGATAAATATATGACACAATAAAGGTGCATATATGTCATATTTGAAAAAGTAATTTTACACACAAAAGTAAATTAGTAAATATGTATGGCAAAAACAGTGACATCAAATTTTTGCTTTGGGATAATTGATTTCATAATGGGTAGGATGATAAGTGGGAGAAAAGGAAGGGAGAGACTGAAAGAGAGAAGTTGAGGCCAAAGGCAGAACTGTTTTATTAAGTACATAATGTATTATGTAAAACAATTTTATAGCAGGAAATTCCAGCTTTAAATGGAAAATAATCTATTTCCTTCTTTGAAAAAGTAAAAAACAAAAAACAAAACAAAAAAATGTACAAGTATTGCTTCATAACCATGTTCTAGAGATTTGCTTGTCTTTTTATAGAGCTCCTCATATTAGTTGTATTAACTGATTTTGTGTATCAATTTCCAAAATAAATCTAGTTTTATTTTTTTCTAAATAAAAAACAATGTTTACAATTGTAAAATACATTTAGTTATGATGTGTTTTTGTATGGTTATTTTTTTATAAAAGAAAAATGTATACATAAGACAGTACAATATATTAATTATTCTACTGCTCAATGATAAATGTTGTTAACATTGTGTGTATGGATACATTTTGATATAATTCTTCTCTGTTCTCTCTCTTCCTATGGGTGTCTTTTACTCTATTTTGTGAACTACTTTCTGTTTTCCATTTAGTACATCCTGGTATCTTATCATATAAATGAATTAGAGCTACATCATCATTTTTAATGACTATATGGTATTCCATTACCTGAACTCTAATATACTTAAGCATCCTACTCTTGATGAATATTAATATACTCAAGTATTTTTGCTTTTACAAACCATGTTGTGATGCATGCCTCTTAACATGATTAATGTAGTCCTGTTCTGCCTTGGCATTTCTGTTGCGGATTCATTTCCATTTCACTCTTGCTCTTCTAATTAATGGTGTTCTGTGCTCACCCAGTTGTCATTGATTGTAATAGTAATAAGAAAAAGAATTTCAATATTGAGAATTTACTGTATGTCATTCACTATACGGTTGTGATATATTCTGTATTTTTTAAATTAAGGTACATTTTTTAAAGCAGTTTTATTCTCACAGTAAAATTGGGGGAAAGGAGCAGAGAGTTACTATAAACTCCTGCCTCAGGCATGCATAGCCTGCCCTATTGCATTTGTTAATGTACTTATAGTAACACATCACCATTATCCAAAGACCATAGTTTACAGTAGGGTTCATTCTTAGTGTACATTTAGTGGGTTTAGACAAACATATAATGACATGTGTTTATCATAATAGTATCATAGAGGGTATTTTCTCTTTTTTTAAAGATTTTAATTTATTTATCTGAGAGAGAGAGAGAGAGAGGGAGAGAAAAACAGTGGGGGTAGAGGGAAAGGGGAGGGTCAAAGTGAGTGGGAGAAACTGATTCCCCACTGAGCAGGGACCCCAACACAGGGCTCCATCCAAGGACCCTGATGTCATGACCTGAGCTGAAGAAAGATGCTTAACCAACCAAATGAGCCACCCAGATGACCTCAGAGTATTTTCACTGCCTAAAAGTCTTCTGTGTTCTGCATATTCATGCCTCCTCCCACCCTAGCTCCCGACAACCATTGATCTTTTTGCCATCTCCATAGTTTTTCTTCTCCCAGAATGTCATATAATTGGAAACATACCATATGTAGTAGCCTTTACAAATTGGTTTCTTTCACTTAATAAGCATTTAAGGTTTCTCCTTGTCTTTTCATGGTATGATAGCTTATTGCTTTTAGGCTTGAATAGTATTCCATTGTCTGATGTGCCACAGTGTATTTATCATTCACCTACTAAAGGGCATCTTGTTTGTTTCCAAGTTTTAAGCAATCATGAACAAAACTGCTATGAACATTTGTGTTCAGGATTTTGTATCAACATAAGTTTTTAGCTCCTTGGGTAAATATCAAGGAGTATAATTGCTGCATCATATCGTAAGAATATTTTTTTAGACTTAAAAGAAACTGCCAAACTGTCTTCTAAAGTAACTGTACCATTTTGCATTCCTGCCAGCAATGAATGAGAATTTCTGTTGTTCTGTATCTTCATCAATGTTTGGTGTTGTCCATGGTCTGGATTTTGGCCATCCTAATATGTGCAGAGTAGTATATCACTGCTTTAATTGCATTTCCCCAGAGACTTCTGATGTGAAGCATCTTCTCATACACTTATTCACGGTCTGTGTATCTTCATTGGTGTGGTGTCGCTTAAGGTCTTTGACCCATTTTTAGTCAGATTGTTTTCATTTGTTAAGGTGTAGGAGTTTTTTGTATATTTAGATAACAATCCTTTTTCAGATGTATCTTTGCGGATATCTTCTCCCTCTCTGCAAATTGTTGTTTCATTCTCTTAAAAACATTTTACAGTTTTATTCTCCTAAAAGTGCTGTGGATTAAGTGGCATTACAAGTATTTTACAGGTAAGGAAACAGGCTTGGCGAGTTAAAACAAAACAAAACAAAACAAAACAAAACACTTGCTTAATTTGATATGTTAGTAAGTGATGAAGTAAAGATTTTAAACTCTGGTCCCTCTGAATGCAGGCCACCATAGCCTTAATTACTAGACTATGTTATAATGAAGACAAAGAAAGTACTTTTATCCTTTGATATTAACATCTTCCAAAATAAACTTTGACACTTTCACAGAGAGTTTGAAAAGACTGGTTATATGTCACAATGAAATGGTACATAGGGATTTGAGAAACTATTTGATTGGCCTCCATTTTATTATTCATTGTCATGTCATTGTCATTCTCATCTGAGCATACTAACTAATTAAAAACCTCAGAGAAGTCCTGAAGACAATTTATGCCCCAAAGAAAATAATCATGTTAGCCAGTTTTCCTCAATTTTCAGATGGATCCTACTATGTAACTCTACTTGGGCAATTTAATTAATTTTCTGTGGCTGTTTTGCAGCTAGCCAGTAGGAATGAGCCCATTTAAAAATCAGTACTGTTTAATATGAGATATTGTCTAGGCATCCGAGTATTTCATTATTGATTTCTTTCTCAAGATGTTTTTCCTAAATCAACGGTAACCAATGACCTGTGAGAAATGCAAATTCTTGGGCTTTACATCTCACTTAGACACTATGGAGAGGGACTCAGCCATCTGTTTTAACAAACCCTCTAGGAGATTCTGATATATGCCAACCCATGAGAACCAATGTATTATGGTTTATGTAGCCAATTGGGAATACCTACCTTTCTAAATTTCCAAATCATGCCAGTGCTTATGTTTCTGGGGCCAGATCTAAATACTTCAACAGAAAATTGAGCAAATTGTGTTAATGAGGCCAAAGTTGGCCTGCCTTTTCTCCCCCATCTTCAGATGGAAGTGATATGGTCTTCCATCTCAACAAAGATATGAGTTAATAACTTTTAAGTTTTCTAACAAAATGCCAAATTGGCAATGGGCATGTCTGGCTGCTATAGAAGAGGTAAATCTCCCATAGCCAGGAGACAAAGCCTGGTTTCCAGTCATTCCATAATGAGCTGACTCTTTAAACATCTGCTACTCAGGATCTGCCAAAAATCTTCCTATACCCATCGACATTGAGGAGAAGGAGTATAATAGACTTAAACAATCATCCATATTTCGAATTTTACTTTTTGTCTTTTTGCTCTATCAGTTAATCTTTCTTAAAGATTTTATTTATTTATTTGACAGGCAGAGATCACAAGTTGGCAGAGAGGCAGGCAGAGAGAGACAAGGAAGCAGGCTCCCTGCTGAGCAGAGAGCCCGATGTGGGGCTGGATGCCAGGACCCTGGGATCATGACCTGAGCCGAAGGCAGAGGCTTTAACCCACTGAGCCACCCAGGTGCCCTGCTTTAACAGTTCAAATCAACAAAAGGTTTAGTGTTTGGCACACAGTTTTTTTTTTTTTTTTTTTTTTTTTTTTTTGGCACACAGTTTTATTTATTTTTTTTTTCCTTAAGAAATTCAAGTATAGACATGTTCTTTAAACTTAGGCTTCTTCTAGGGTTAATTTTTTAAAAATTGTTACATGTGAATATTTCCTTGTCTAAGAATCCAGGCAATACAATACCAAAATACCTTTAAGTTTTACTGCCAGGAAGATTGTACTGATTACCTTGGTATTATTCCTAATTGGCCATTAAAAACATTTTGGTTTGATTTACTAAAATGAGTAAGTTCAGGGCATAGTTATTTTTAAAAATAAATATCTCAGCAGATAATTCAGCTAGACTGGTTAACTGATTCTCTTTCTTTCATCAAATAATATTGTCTATCTCTCTCTTTTTATTGTGTATATTTATATTGGTTATTATGTAGCTCAGAGACATATTTAATATGCCATTGTAATAATGATCTTTAGCCTGTCTTTCTGGAATAATTGCAGTCTCCCTTGTACTATATTACTTTTCCATTTTTATTTTTATTTTAATGATCCAGGTGTTAATTAGTCTTCTATGGTTAGTAATTTCAAAACTTTCCTGAAACTGGCATAATTATATGTGATGTTTTATTTTCTTCTAGCATACCAAAGTATCTGAGACACTGCCCTTCATATCAGTATGCCAAAATTAATAATGGATTTGGTCTGAATTCTTGTATTTCCATCAACCGAATGCTCTTCTGAAATATGCTCAGCACTAAGCAAAAGGGGAGAACACACACACACACACACACACACACACACAATCTTCTTTTCTCAAGCTAACAATAAGATGTGCCTTTGAAACAAAATTTAAAAAAAGCATGAAGATTGAGACAAACTATTCACTATGTACTTCCCACGCTGCTCTCTGATTCTCATTGGTAGCACTTATAACCTTGTATTGCCATTGCGTGCTAGTCTGTTTAGTCCACCATAAATTTCTTAAGGGCAAGGCCTATGACATATGCATTCTTGCAGTCTCAGTTCCCGGGACAATACTGGTATATGGTTGAGTCCCAAGAATATAATTAAGCACCAAATAATATAATGCAAGATTCCTCTTTCAGGAGCTCAGAAGAAAGGGAAAACTGGAAGGATTAAAATTTAATAGTGAAGGCTTTTGGAGGAGAAAAGACATAGAGTGGGCATTGCCTGGTCATGTACTTGACATTGAACTTTGGGCAGGAGCATGAATAAGCACTGTAGAAGGAGGTCTACACATGGGACAAGAAAAGACATAGAGTGGGCATTGCCTGGTCATGTACTTGACATTGAACTTTGGGCAAGAGAATGAATAAGCACTGTAGAAGGAGGTCTACACAAGGGACATGTTAAGTGGGGAATGAGGAAATGGGCTTGTTTTAGAGAGTAACTGGAAGATGGGAATTCAGCATAACCAGAATGAGGAAGAGTCTGGAATCTAGGAGAAGAACTTCATAGCTGATAAAATAGGAAGTGCAGACCCAGATAACTTTGTTAGTGGGTATGTGACATAATTTGTAATTAAAATTTTAGCCTGACCAATGTCCCTAAGTTAGGGGTTGACAAACTGTGGCCCGCATGCCAAATCCATCTCACAGCATGCTTCTGTAGAGCCCTCAAGTGAAGACTTTTAAAAATTTATTTTATTTATTTTTATACATCTGGGGAAAGAGAAAATCCCAGGCAGCCTCCACCCCTGGGATCAAGCCCAATGGAGGGCTTGATCTCACAACCTTGAGATCATCATGATCTGAGCTGAAATCAAGAGTCAGATGCATAACCCACTGAGCCATCCAGGCACTCCAAGGCTTTTATTTTAAACATTAAAGAATCATTAAAAAACGAAGTATAATATTCCACAGTGATGTTTTGTGGCCCTCAGAGCCTAAAATATTTACTATCTGGCCATTTTGGATAAAACGTTCTGGTCCCTGCATGGGAAAATGATAGGAAATGATAAGTAAAGACAATGAAATAAAGGATCTTCTTGAATGTGTAGGGAAGGAAAGACAGTGGTTACTAATAAATTTCTCCAATTGAGCAGCTAGTTTATTTCTCATTCTTACAAAATTTTGGGACTCAGGCTCTTATAATCTTGTGTCCCTCACATGCCATAGGATTCCATTATTATTGCATCCAAATAGTGAAAAGAGAAATAGAGTGACAGACATACCTTCTTCGTAAAAACCTTGGTTTTGTAGTGACTCCCATCCCTTCCATTTATTTTCTATTGACAGTGGCTCTTTATGTGTTCTAAACTAAAAATAGAAGATTTGGGGAGTTGAACTTCCTGTCTGAGTGGCCCCTTTCCAGTCATAGATCGGTGGTATGGCCACTTGCTCTGTGTTAGCCATTTCTGCTAGAGTGAGGGGTGGTTGTGGTAATGAACTCAGCTGCAAAGTGTTTGTTTTACATAATAATGGAACCAGAATCCATATAGTGATATATAGATAAAGCCTACATATACAGATATATATATGATGTATATATGTGTGTGTATACACACACACACACACACACACACACACACAAACATGCACACACATAAGAGGAGGCAATGAATCAAGGGTGGTTGGAGTCTAAAGACTGATCTTTCTTACTTGCTTCTTTCTGAATTTTTCAATTTTGTCCTACAACTCCTGGCTCTTTGGTCCAGTTATGATATTGAGCAGGATGTTGCTCTTTCTAATGTACTTTTATTTTCTTACCTGTCAAATGAGGATTATCTGACTCTTGGCTTTGTAGTGAGGGTTAGTCCTTTGAAGTCTTTAGGTCATCTGACATATACTAAATGCTCAATTAAAGATGTCTGCTACTGCTGTTGTTTTCAGTTAGTGTTGTTATTCTCTTGAAATATCCTAAGAAATGTTTATGGAGTTTAATAACAGCTGACTATGGATTGATGAAAGAGAGACATAAAGCACAATGACCTCAAACTTTTGTCTTGTATAATGCGATAATGCATCCAGGGAAGATGTGAAGAGCTGGTTTGCAGGGTAAATTTAAAATAGGTGCCCATTGGCAAGCAAAAGCAGTGATAAAAATAATTCCTGCACCTATATGCTCCTCAGGGACTCAGGAATTTAATGGTTGCAAATCAAATATAAAGCATCATAGAAAAACATTGCAGGATAAGGAATCATTATTCCTCCGGTGGTATATTAGAATAGGACTAAGCATCATTCCTTTTGCTGAGACTATTGAAGTGCATGTTTTATATACCCATGTACACATGCTCTCTCTCTCTCACACACACACACACACACACACACACATACATTTTCCACAAGTAAGGTTCATGTTCTTTGTGGAAAATTATAAAAATTACTAAAAAATTAAACAAATTATTCTTCTCTGAGAGGTTGTTGAACAGTGATAAAGTCCTCATGTCTGTATTGTTTCTGACTCACGTCCTAAAGCTCCTGAGCTTTGGTCATTACTGTGATTATCCTCTAGTCAAGTAACATGTCCTTGATGCTATTTGCAAATACCCTCTCTCTGTGCTTTCTTGATAGTCTTGTTTAATATACAGTTTTAGAAGCATGTTGATTAAAGGACAGCAGGCATTTGGCCTTCGTTTCATATAAGTAAGCCAGTATATCCCTTGACAAACTTAAGGCTGTCATTTAGTTATCTTCCACATACAGTGTCTCTTCTGGGAATGTTCCTTAAATGGATGCTGTCTTGGTCAAAACAAAACAAAGCAAAACACCTCAGAAGTGAATTTCAAAAACAAGTGTGGACTGGTTTTAGACAAAGGTGCTTCCTGGACCTATTTTTAAAGCCAAGGAAGAATCTAAGTCTGCTATTTGCTTGTTTGTAAATAAGATCCGATAGCCCTTGATCCCTTCCTGCTTACTGCCTGAGCAACTTTGCTTTATTCTACAGACTTTTTCATAAAGAGTTTAATTCATACTAGCATGATGCCTTGTTTTCGCCAGTTCTGATTGCTGGCCTGGGCTATGGCTCTAGAGACCATCATTTTGCAAACTCGTTACTGTGCTTTGGCTGCCTCTCCTGTGAGAAGGTTACTCTTGGATTGTTTTTTACTATGCATCCCCCATGTAAACCATATAGGCACAGCTGAATCCTCAGTTAACACATGCCATTGAGTGGAGTGTCCTGCTAGACTTGGAAGACAAGTACAGCCACTGGCACATCCCAGCTATAGCTAAGGCAGACATCCTACAAAAGCTGTACTAGTATATGGGAATCTATTTTCCATCATCCCCAAACAATGTTTCATAATATAAACAGTGATTTAAATGCATCTGATTTCTTTTGCTACAGCACCAACAACTTGTGCTCTTACTCACCCACTTCCTCTGAAATAGTCATGCCCTCTGGCCCCCAACATACCTATGCATGGCTCTTCTTCCTTTAACAAGCATTCGTTGACTGCATACTATAGTCTAATAATTTGATATAGTGGTAGGCAAAAATATCAGTGAAAGTTGTTTTTTGTTTTATTTTCTTTTGTTTTACTTGCTTTAGATTTGTTATAGCTTTCAAGCCCACAGAGTTCTATAGTATTAGCCATGGCAATGAGTGGAGAAATTGGTCCTTCTATATGATTGCACCAACCTCGAAGTTGAATATGTTGCTGTTCAATCCACAGTCTTTGCTTCCCCCTGATCCTTTACCCCTAATGCCATACTTCACTCCTTTGCAGTTACCATGTGTATGTCCATTTCCTCTACCTCATGTTGAAAGTCATCCTGCATCTTACTCAACATTATGATAATTCTTCTACAACTAGACAGTTAAAACTTTCATTTATACACAACGACTGCTCAATAACTATTTGTTAATGAATTCAGAATTCATCTTGTAGAAATCCTATTCCTGGTTCTTTACACTAAAGAAATGAAGGCTTTATGTTAACACAAAAATTTGCACACATATTTTTATTACAGAATTTTTCATAATTATAAAAACTGAAATCACAACCCAGATGTCTTTTAATGGGTAAATGTATAAATAAATAGTGGTACATCTATATATTGGAATACTATTCAGCTAGAAAAACAACAAAGTGTTCATAAAAGCAACAATTTAGATGAATCTCAAAGTATTATGCTGAATGAAACAAGTTAGTCTCAAAAGGTTGCACACTTTATGATAACATGACATTCTTGAAAGGACAAGACTGTAGTAATGGAAAACAGGTCACTTGTTGCCAGCAATTAGGGGAGAATTTTACTTTAATGTACAAGAAAACTTTTTTGCTTTATTCAACCACTCTGATTGTGGTGATCATTACACAAATTTATATATGTCCCAAAATTCTTATAACTGGACACAAATATATCAATTTTACTGTATATAAATTAAAAAATAAAATAAAAATCATGCTCTGTGAACTACTAAACCATTATTTTTTAAAAGATTTTTATTTATTTATTTCAGAGGAGGGGAGAGAGAGAGAGTGTGTGTGTGTGTGTGTGTGTGTGTGTGCAGAAGTGGGGGGAGGGGCAAAAGGAGAGGGAGAAACAGACTCCCTGTTGAGCAGGGAGCCTGATGCAGGGCTCCATCCCAGGACTCAGGGATTGTGACCTGAGCTGAAGGCTGATGCCTAACCAACTGAGCCACCCAGGTACCCCCATACACCATTATTAATACTCCTTGCTAACTTACATCACATCTGAACTTTAGGTCAGTGTTCTTAAACTTGACTGGTCATCAGAAATATCCAGGCCTTTCATTAACTGTAAAGACCCCCAAGACTTTCTACTGAGGATATTGATTCAATAGATCTGATCAAAGTCTAAGAATCGGTACAAGAGCTTAAGTGATTTGGGGGACTGAGAAAGTTTGAGAAATTGTCCAGATCAGTGGTTGCAGACTTCACAGAACACCAGAATCAACTGAGAAGATGTAGTAGGGTCTGAAATGGACCCACAAATTGGCATTATTAGCAAGGACCTCAGGAAAATATAATTCAGGTGGTTTGTGGGACAGACTTTAAGAAATGCCACTGTAAATTGGACAGCCACATGCAGAAAAATGAAATTGGACCATTTCCTTACACCACACACAAAAATAGACTCAAAATGGATGAAGGACCTCAATGTACGAAAGGAATCCATCAAAATCCTTGAGGAGAACACGGGCAGCAACCTCTTCGACCTCTGCCGCAGCAACATCTTCCTAGGAACAACGCAAAAGGCAAGGGAAGCAAGGGAAAAAATGAACTACTGGGATTTCATCAAGATCAAAAGCTTTTGCACAGCAAAGGAAACAGTTAACAAAACCAAAAGACAACTGACAGAATGGGAGAAGATATTTGCAAACGACATATCAGATAAAGGACTAGTGTCCAGAATCTATAAAGAACTTAGCAAACTCAATACCCAAAGAACAAATAATCCAATCAAGAAATGGGCAGAAGACATGGACAGACATTTCTGCAAAGAAGACATCCAGATGGCGAACAGACACATGAAAAAGTGCTCCATATCACTCGGCATCAGGGAAATACAAATCAAAACCACAATGAGATATCACCTCACACCAGTCAGAATGGCTAAAATCAACAAGTCAGGAAATGACAGATGCTGGCGAGGATGCGGAGAAAGGGGAACCCTTCTACACTGTTGGTGGGAATGCAAGCTGGTGCAGCCACTCTGGAAAACAGCATGGAGGTTCCTCAAAATGTTGAAAATAGAACTGCCCTATGACCCAGCAATTGCACTATTGGGTATTTACCCTAAAGATACAAATGTAGTGATCCAAAGGGACACATGCACCTGAATGTTTATAGCAGCAATGTCCACAATAGCCAAACTATGGAAAGAACCTAGATGTCCATCAACAGATGAATGGATCAAGAAGATGTGGTATATATACACAATGGAATACTATGCAGCCATCAAAAGAAATGAAATCTTGCCATTTGCAACAACATGGATGGAACTAGAGCGTATCATGCTTAGCGAAATAAGTCAAGCAGAGAAAGACAACTATCATATGATCTCCCTGATATGAGGAAGTGGTGATGCAACATGGAGGCTTAAGTGGGTAGAAGAAGAATAAATGAAACAAGATGGGATTGGGAGGGAGACAAACCATAAGTGACTCTTAATCTCACAAAACAAACTGAGGGTTGCCGGGGGGAGGGGGTTTGGGAGAAGGGGGTGGGATTATGGACATTGGGGAGGGTATGTGCTTTGTTGAGTGCTGTGAAGTGTGTAAACCTGGTGATTCACAGACCTGTACCCCTGGGGATAAAAATATATGTTTATAAAAAATAAAAAATTAAAAAAAAATAAAAAAATAAAAAGTAGATGAAAGACAAAAAAAAAAAAAAAAAAAAAAAACCTGTAACAAAAATATTAAAAAAAAAAAAAAAATAAATAAATAAATAAATAAATAAATAAAATCTTGAAAAAAAAAAAAAAAAAAAAGAAATGCCACTGTAGCTCAAAACTATGAAGTGAATGTCAAACTCAGATGGTTCTTTTGTGTCCACTCAGTAATTCTAAACGTCCTTGATTCGCTTCCCCTTCCATTCTCCAGCATAGGCATTCATACCACACCAGCCCCCTCAAATTCTCGACCTCACTCTCCCAGTAGTTAGTTGAACCTTGCCTTTTTCACCTAGAAAAACAGTATTTTTAGGGGGCGCCTGGGTGGCTCAGTGGGTTAAGCTGCTGCCTTCGGCTCAGGTCATGATCTCAGGGTCCTGGGATCGAGTCCCGCATCGGGTTCTCTGCTCAGCAGGGAGCCTGCTTCCCTCTCTCTCTCTGCCTGCCTCTCTGCCTACTTGTGATTTCTCTCTGTCAAATAAATAAATGGAAAATCTTAAAAAAAAAAAACAGTATTTTTAGATGTGCTCTCCTTCAAATTCCTCTTCTTATACTTTGAAATATAGAATTGCATCTAATTTCATTCTCTTTTTCAGTGCCCGAGGAAAAGGTATGTCTCACCTGCAAAGGTTACATATCTCTGCTTCTGTGCTCTTGATCTGAGTGCCTCATGACCTTCTGCTCCCTCTCTCCTGCATTTCCAATTTTTCTTTCTGTACTGGTTCCTTCCACACAGCCTGTGAATGTGCTTGTCACCTCCATCTTATACTAGAAGCTCTCCTTTGACTTAGAATATCCTTTTTATTGCTCACCCCTTCTGTTTTTCTTCACAGCTAGAGTCCTCAGGTAGATCTCCTATTACAGTTTCCACTGAGTGCCTATCCTTCACTTGTCACTTCACAGTCATCAGGCTTTTACCTTCAACCTTGCACTAAGATGTCACAGGTGAAAATATGCCAATAACCTCCTAGATACCGAAGCCTCTGGACTAATCCAGTCTTCTTCTGATTTGATCTTGTCAGGCCCTCCTTTCTTATTAAAAAGTAGACCTTTTCTGTTCTCCTCCTAATTTTCTGACCATTTCGTCTAAGTTTCCTTTCCTGGCTCATAATTCTTTATGCTTCAATGTCTGCTTTATCCAGGGGGTTCTGTTACTGGCCTTCATTTCTTTTCACCGATTTTTTCCCCCTCTGGGAAATCTCGTCTATGTCTATGACTTTAGTCATCATCTCTAGGCTCATGATTCCTGTAACTGTACCTCTGGTTAAGATCATAGGCCTGTAATTATAGGTGCCCAGTGTGTGTTTGTTGAGAGGATAGATGGGTGACTATAAGGCTGGATAACTGAGCTAATATCTATGAACTGGAGAAACACCACAGTTGAAAGAAATAGGTCACTGATTTCTGATTGCATGGGTTTGCTTATAAGCAGAGACAGGCTCTAAGTTGTTTATTTGCTTTCATCATTCCCTTTTTCATCACTTCCGGATGATTAGAATATGAAATTGTATTTATCTTAGAAGTTCCATGATAGAACAGGAAATCTTAATGAACACTGGACCACTTTGGGAAGACCAAGGATTCAGTGGACCTCTTCCTTTTTGTACTTTTTTTTTCCAGGGACCTGACTCTATTGTGCAAATTAATAACACACAAACAAGGGTCTGAATTATACTAAGGTAATGAATGGTAATACATGGACACCACTTCTTTGAAGCATCTGTGACAGCTAAGATTTTTGTGACAAACCTATTATTTTTTATTTCTTTTCAGCATAACAATTCATTATTTTTGCACCACACCCAGTGCTCCATGCAATATGTGCCCTCCTTAATACCCACCACCTGGCTCCCCCAACCTCCCACCCCCACCCCTTCAAAACCCTCAGATTGCTTTTCAGAGTCCATAGTCTCTCATGGTTCACGTCCCCTTCCAATTTCCCTCAACTCCCATCCCCTCTCCATCTCCCTATGACAAACCCATTTTTATTCATTCTCTTTATATCTCTCTATTTCTATCTCTTGCTATATTTCATTCTTTTTTCTCTCTTGCTATTATTCTTTCTTGTTCTCCTTTTCATTTAGTCACATACACTCACATAACTTAAAATATTGGGATACTTTATTAAATTAAAAGGTAAAAGGGGCTTTAGTGGGTTAAAGCCTCTGCTTTCTGCTCAGGTCATGATCCCAGGGTCCTGGGATGGAGACCTGCATCGGGCTCTCTGCTCACTGGGGAGCCTGCTTCCCTTTCTCTCTGCCTGCCTCTCTGCCTACTTGTGATCTCTGTCTGTCAAATAAATGAATAAAATCATTTTTAAAAAGGTAATAAGAGGTATGTTTAAAATATGAGCTCTAGGGGTGCTTGGGTGGCTCAGTTAAACATCTGCCTTTGGCTCAGGTCATGATCCCAGGGTCATGGGATCAAGCCCCACATCAGGCTTCTTGATCAACAGGGAGCCTGCTTTTCCCCCTCCCACGGCTACTCTCTTGCTTGTATTCTCTCTCTCTGAAGCAATCTCTCTCTCTGTGTCAAGTAAATAAATAAATAAATAGATAGATAAATAAATAAAATCTTTAAAAGAATAAATGAAATAAAATACAACAAAAGCATAGAGATTTTGGCATTTAAATATACAGCTAGAGAACAGACTTCTGACATCTGTAAGAAACCTCATGGCATCAAGCATTAATGAGATGACAACTGTTAGTGTAGATTCAAACTTAGTACCTTGAGCTGCTAGTGGGAATCTTGATTACTTCAAGTTTAGAAGTTGTAATTCCAAAAAGCACTGAATACAGTGCCTAATATGTAACTGATAATCAATAAATGTCAGTTCTGTTCTCCATTTCTTTTCACAAAAAGGTGTTATCTCTGCTTGAGACATTCTCTAGTAAACCACATAGCTCATCTCCATTAATGAAGAAAAAACCAAACTCTGTGTATAAAATATATTTTCTGTTCACTTTAGTCACTCTTCTTTCCTCTTTCAGTTTATGGTTTCCAATTTACCTGCCTTTACAGTCACCAAATGTTTCTATACTCTGTACACAGAATCACTCTTGGTCTCTTGCTGACCCAAGGCAAGCTGTCTGTTATCTCTGAATTCCTGCTTTCCTCATTGAAGTGAGGATGTATAGCATTACCACGTAGGAGCATTTGGAGGACTAACTGAGACTGAGCTGAAGGTGCACTTAACACAGTTTGGCAAATAAGGAACATTCCAAAAATGTTAAGTGCTCCTGTTGTGTTGTTTCAGACATCATATTTCTACTTATGGTTTAAGTCATTTGACTTCTAGAATGTTTTGAATCCTTGAGTATTTTGGGTTCTGGAATGTTTTGAATCCTTTAGTTATGTCTTAGAGCTATATCAATCCTCAGGGAGGCCTTTTCTGACTATTTCCTCTAAGTGGACCCCAGTGCCTTCCCATCCTAGCCACTCGCCTAACATGGAAGTGAGAGGGACCTGGAGGCACATCCTGGCTCTACCTAGTTTCAGCCAAATTCATTAACCTCTCGATGACTCAGGGTCCTAATCTGTTAAACAGATAATAATAGTACTTGTGTCATAGAGTTGTTGTGAGGGTAAAATTAGTTCATGTGAATAAAATTCTTCATGCAGTTTCTGGCACAAAATATATGTTAAGTGTTTGCTCTTTTTATGATTATAGTCATAGCACTTATTGGATTCTGAAATCATCTTGCTTAATTATAATTTTATAGTCTGTTTCACCCCCTCCAGAATAAAAAAGGATTCAACAGAAGAGGAAAGATCCATGCCTCATATTTCCTTGTTTACTGCTGTATCCCCAGAGGCTTGAACAGGGCTTGATGTACATCATGTTTTTGTTGAATGAATAGTGTATGCTATCAATCATCTAATTCCTAAGACCTGAAATTGTACACAGTAGGTTCTAAAAAATGTATTTGATGATGAAAGCCCAAATATCATTCATGATTTTTTTTTAAACCAAGTCATGCAGGTATTGCCTAGTGAGAAAATTGAGAGCTATAATTGCTGTTTGAATTGTGTGAATCCTTCAAGAAGATTCTGATCTCCCTCCATGCTTTAGTGAGTCAGTCAGGGTGCCTCTGTCTCACTTGATTTAGTTTGGTGACTTCCCTTGGATGGGAGCTATGAAAATAAATTACAAGAAGACTTCCCTCCCATGCATCCCAATTCAAAGAAAGTTCTTTACAGATTTAGTTCTAGAAAGGGAAATAAATTAGTGTTTCTTTTAACTTGGGGATCTGGGCTGAATTTTTCTGGTTGTTCAATGTAAATTCTAGAGAAAGAATATTGGGATTTTGGAAGTATATGTAGTTGATATGTTGGGAGCAGTGGAGTTAAAGTGGTTTCACAGCTGCTTTATTTCAGTGATTTCCCCAGCAAAACCTTTAAAACAAGGAGTGCAGAACTTTTGAGATTGGACTTAATGAAATAATAGGGGGATAAAGGAAAGATATAAAATGCATGGGAGAGTATATTAAAGAGATAAAGGGGCCTGAGGGGAAACTATGAATCTGGTAGCCCTTTCTAGAAGTCTATATATGGAGATACCTGGATAAAAATCTATCTACAAAAACTAAATATGTGATGACCACTATTTGCTAAAGCTACTTCTCTGAAATGGCTTCCCATTCTAATGTTTAGCAAAATAAAGTATGTATTATAAATCTTCCAACTTTTGTTGCATTTATCATAGTTCTCCAGAGAAATAGAACCAAGAGGATATATGTGGATATATATAAAAGTCTGGTAAGCCCTGAATTTGAAGGGTGAACCAGCAGACTAGAAACTCAGGGAAGGGATAGTGTTGCAGTTCAAGTCCTAAGGCTGTCTTCTGACAGAATTCCCTCTTTCTTGGTGAAGTCCTTCTTTTGCTCTGTTTAGGACTTCAGTCGAATGAGGTCCACCTACATTTTGAAGGGCAATCTGCATTACATAAAGTCTACCTACTTAAATGTCACTCTCATTCAAATCACCCTCAGGGAAACATAGAGAATAATGTTTGACCTCATTATAAAATTAAACATCACACTGAGCATGATCTGGCTCCTGTTTAGCTACCAACTTCATCTTAGACCACTTTTCTTCTTCAAACACACAGGCCTTCTTTCAGTTCCTCACAGACACAAATTCCTTCTTTCCACTTTAAGGTCTTCATAGGTACCATTCTCTCTGCTTGAAATGCCCTTCTACTCATTCATGACCTGAAAAGCCCTCTCCCATCCTTTAGCCTCAGCTTAAATATCCTTTTTGTTAGTGGAGATATTTCTGAACTCTAGTCTCAACCAGACTTCCTTATTAGCATCTCTGTATCAAGCCATAGTTTCTTTCATTATACTCATCTTATTTATATGGCTTGACATAGTAGTAATTATTAATTCATTTTCTGTATCTCCCAGTTTCATGTCTGTTTTCCCTTTCAATTTGGATACTATGTGAGTTCATGGACCTGACTCATTGTGTTAACTCCATGTCAGTACACATGGTAGCTTCCAAATAAATGGAAGTTGAAAAAAATATTTCCCATATTAAGCTTAGAAGTCCAAAGAATCTTTTGAATCAGGAATAATTTGAAATACTTCCTTATACCTTTTGGTATCAAAGGCAAACATTTCTTCAGTTAAAGGAGATCTTAAAGCTTGATAGATACTTAACTTAAAAAGGCATGTTCTTAGATACTATGTCCTATGTGATTCAGTAGGTTAGGAAGTGAGATTAGAAATTTTTGCCTTGTAAAAAGTACCTCGGTGACTCTTGGGCTTTAGTTAATATACCAGCAGCTGAGAACTACCTATATTAGACCAAACTTTAACCTAACTCAGGGCTCTAACCCCTGATGATGGGAGCTCATTGTGTGCATATGCTGTTTATGTCATATTGACACACAAGATTAGACCCAATTCTAGACTAAGTGGAAACAGAAATCATGTTCTTTCAAATAACTAAAGACATCTTTCATGTCTACTATTACTTCATGTTAAAAAAAAATTACAGTTCTGTCAGTAATAATTACTTTTTCCTGGACTCTTAGCCTTCTCTGATGCTCTTGATTCTTTAGTAGATGGTCCCTCCAAAGTTGTTTATTAGAGACTCAACCAACACTCTTTCTCCGGACATATTTGTAGTATGGAAGATGATTAATTAAGATAGTGCAGTTCTATTCAAATATACCTCTGTTACTTGTTTCTCTTAACCTCTTCTATTTTACCTGTTCCTGAGCATGTAATGTTTTGAAATATCAGTCAAGTTTTATATTTTGAGAATTTCTGTTTCTGAGGTGATATCTCAAAGGAGAAATACTTTCTACCTCAAGGCTTTTTCCCAGTCTAGCCAGAAACAGTCTCAATTTTCTTAGTGTTATTAGATCTCAACTGACCAGTTCCTGGAGTGTATAGTTACTCTTGTGCTTAAAAAAATCATAATTGAAAGCCTAACCAACTCATATGAATAAGGAAAAACAAAAATGGCAAGACCATTTCTCCATCAGGACCCTGGTAAAAGGCTTAGTGAAAACATGCTGGACATCAAAGATTAAGTGGGATCCAGTTGGGTATTCTGGTTAGTAAGTGATGTAAGATTTGAAAAATAGGTTGGCATGAGATTGTGAAGGCTAAGCATTTAGATTTTATTTTAGAAGTAGTAGAGATCTAGGGTCTGGTGATGAGTTTTTATCAGAAGACTTACAGAATCAGTTTTTTAAAAATATTAAAGCAGCTGTGGAATAAAGGGTGAAATAAAATAAAAGAGATGGAGGATAAATAAACCAATCAAGGGGAGATAAGAAAGGTTAGGCTTTCTATACAACACAGATGAATCTTCCACCATGATATTGAGAAAAATATGCCAAACACAAAAGGGTGATATTCTACAACTCAATTTATAAGAAACTGAAAAGTAGGCAAAACATTAATAGTGATAGAATTCAGTGGTTACTTTTGCAGGGATGTAGTGACTGGGAGGCTCTGGTGGTGCTGATAACATATATTCTGGTCCAGGATGTAAAAACTCATCTAACTCTATAATTTAGTTATGTATACTTTACAATATGTAAAAATTCAAGAAGTCTATTCCCCAAAATGGGGATGAGGTTAGAGTGAAGGAAATTGGAATTGGAAAGCCAGAAGAAATCCTTTCCACAATACATCTTTTAGGAGAAAAAAGTCTAATGGAATGTATAGACATAGTGTGAAAAAATACTCAGCATCTCTCATCACCATGGAAATACAAATCAAAACCACAATGGGATATCACCTCATACCTGTCAGAATGGCTAAGTTCAAAACTCAAGAAACAAGTGTTGGTGAGGATATGGAAAAAAAGGAATGCTCGTGCACTGTTGGTGGGAATGCAAACTGGTGTAGCCATTCTGGAAGACAATATGAAGGCTGCTCAAAAAATTTGAAAAATAGGACTACTCTATGATCCAATAATTACACTATTGGTTATTTATGCAAAAAAATGCAAAAAAGCTAGTTCAAAGGGTTATATGCACCTCAATGTTTATTGCAACATTGCTTACAATAGCCAAGTTATGAAAGCAGCCCAAATGTCCATCAATAGATAAAAAGATAAAGAAGATGTGGTATATACAATGGATTATTATTGAGCCATGAAAAAGAATGAAATCTTGCAATCTACAACAGTATGGATGGATCTAGAGAGTAGGATGCTAAGTGAAATAAGTCAGTCAGAGAAAGACAAATACCATACGATTTCACTCATATGTTTACTTTAAGAAACAAAACAAATGAGCAAAGGAGAAAAAGAAAAAGAGAGAAAAGCCAAAAAGTAGACTTAACTATAGAGGACAAACCAGTGGTTACCAAAGGGACCACAGTGAGGGTAGGGATGAATGAAGTAGGTGATGGGTACTAAGAGTACCCTAATCTTATGTGGAGAAAGGGAAGCCCTCTTACACTGTTGGTGGGAATGCAAGTTGGTGCAGCCACTTTGGAAAACAGTGTGGAGAGTCCTTAAGAAATTAAAAATAGAGCTTCCCTATGACCCTGCCATTGCATTACTGGGTATTTACCCCAAAGACGCAGATGTAGTGAAAAGAAGGGCCATCTGTACCCCAATATTTATAGCAGCAATGGCCACGGTCGCCAAACTGTGGAAAGAACCAAGATGCTCTTCAGTGGACGAATGGATAAGAAAGATGTGGTCCATATACACTATGGAGTATTATGCCTCCATCAGAAAGAATGAATACCCAACTTTTGTAGCAACATGGACGGGACTGGAAGAGATTATGCTGAGTGAAATAAGTCAAGCAGAGAGAGTCAATTATCATATGGTTTCACTTATTTGTGGAACATAACAAATAACATGGAGGACATGGGGAGATGGGGAGGAGAAGGGAATTGAGGGAAATTGGAAGGGGAGATGAACCATGAGAGACTATGGCCTATGAAAAACAATCTGAGGGTTTCGAAGGGGCAGGGGTGGGAGGTTGGGGGAGCCAGGTGGTGGGTATTATGGAGGGCACATATTGCATGGAGCACTGGGTGTGGTGCATAAACAATGAATTCTGTTACACTGAAAAGAAAAAAAAAAGAAATAGATATTGCCAATATAAATAAATAAATAAATAAATAAAAAGAATACCCTAATCTTGATGATCACTGAGTAATATATGGAACTGTTGAATTACTATATTATACACTTGAAACTAATTTAACATTGCATGTTAATTATACTAGAACTAATTTTAAAAATGCTAAGGGACAATATTATATTGAATTCTCAATATTTTACATAAACATACTAGAAATGTGTTAAAAAAAAAACACACACACATGGTATAGCAATTTCTGTTCTTAAGGTGGTTTGTACCTGCAAAACTCACTGTGGTAGTCTCTAAATGTGACTGCTATCAACCTCTCCCATCCTATAAGTACGTAGGGTCCATGTGCCTCCACTTGAATCTGGGCTGCCTTTGCAATTCAATTTAATCCTTAAAACATGGAGGAAATGACACTGTGACAATTCCATGCTCCGCTATTAAGATCCCTGGAAACCTCTGCTTTATTTCTTGGGAAACTGTCCACCATGTTTTGAAGAACCTTGGGTTGGGCTGCCACATGCTGAGCCATCACGTGGAAAGACAAAGCTCTAAATGACCAGATGTTGAGTGTTTATGGATCTTCCAGTTCAGCTGCTGATAGAAGACAACCAAGGGAGTATCATGGGATGGTGTCACATGAAGCAAAAGAATCACAACTCAGCCAACCCTGCCCTGAATTCTTGGCTTTTGAGAAAAACCACATGGTTTTTGTTTTATGCTCCTAAGCTTCAGAGTAGTGTATTATAAAATAATAGATAACTACAACAGTTGCCTTTTAGAGTGGTGGCTCTCAGTAGAGAATGGGGGCATTTTTTTCCCATAGGGGACATTTGTCAACGTTTGGAGATATTTTTAATTGTCATAAATGAAGAGGCTGCTACTGACATCTACTGGGGAGAGGCCAAGGGCATTGTTGGACACCCTACACTGCACAGGGCAGCCCTTGCAACAAAGAATCATCTGACCCATAATATTTATAATGCCAAAATTGAGAACCTGATGTAGAGCAATGATTCATAATTTAGGTGGTACCCAGGAATTAGTCTTCAAAGCCATATTTCCTAAACTTCACTGATAACATTAATTACCTAGGATTCATGTTCATGTATATAAAATCTTAAAATCATTCTGGACCCTCAAAGTCAGAATCTCTAGGGAAGGAGCTTAGAAAGTTATATTTTTGCTTTCATGGAAGTTTGAAAAACACTGACCTAGCCCAGAATTTCTCAGATTTTAATGTGCATAGAAATAATCTGGCCATTGTTTAAAAATTTTAAATCAGGTTTATGTGGACTGGGATGAAGCCCCAAATAACTAAAGCAATCTTGGGAAAGAACAAACCTGATGGTATTGCAGTCCCAAATTTCTGACTTCTAACAAGCTCCTAGGTGATGCCTAAGCATTGCTTCTTGAACCACACTTTGATTAGCAGACTCTTAAGCAGTAGTTCTCAAACTTTTACGTGTATCAGAATAACCTAGAAGGCACATGCCCAGGTTTGATTCTGCAGGTCTAGGGTGTGGCCTGAGATTTTGTATATTCCTCAAGTTCCTAGATGACGCTAATGCTAGTAGTCTGAATCACACTTGAGAACCAATGCCCTAGATTATTATTTTGCACATCTAAGTGTACATAAAAATTTACCTCAGGCGACTGCAAAAATTGAAGGTTCTCAGAACCTCTCCCCACTCACCACTACATTTCTTCCTTCATTCTGGGCTTGGAACCAAATAATTTGCATTTTAATAAGTTGCCTCACCTGGGGTGATTCTAATATTAGTGGTATAGGACCATGGCTTATGAAACACTGTCCTAGGGGAACATATTAGAATATCTAGTGTTTATGGGAGGGGCCTGGGCAAATCACGGAAAAACACATTTAATTTTATAATTGGTTTGATTTGCTTCTGATTCCCATTTTTAATTTATTTTGAAATACCAAATAACATTGAAAAAGTAGAGACGATTTTTCTGCTTATGAAGGCTGCCATGGATTATATACTAGAACTGGAAGTACAGTTTTAGAAAGGGTGCTTTCTTCTTGTATAGTTTCCCAATTTTTTTTATAAAGATTTTATTTATTTATTTGACAGAGAGAAATCACAAGTAGATGGAGAGGCAGGCAGAGAGAGAGGGAGGGGGAAGCAGGCTCCCCGCTGAGCAGAGAGCTCAATGCGGGACTCGATTCCAGGACCCTGAGATCATGACCTGAGCCGAAGGCAGTGGCTTAACCCACTGAGCCACCCAGTCGCCCTAGTTTCCCAATTCCTTGTGAGTCCCTGCACTTTCCTTCTCTGTAGCAGCTGCAAGTTGTATGCTGCTGTCAACTTAAAGAGAAAACATCAATAGTAATGGCCACAGTTAAACTTTCTTGGATTTTTGCCATGTATTCGACATTACGTAAATACTTAGCAAAAGCTATCTAATGTAATACACCAGATAATCTCTTATGTATCTAATGTAATAGACAGATAATCTCTTCATAAGAAGGAACTATTATTCTCAATGGTTAGATGGGGAAATTGAGGCATACCAAAATTAAGATATTTTGCCCAAGATCATATAACTAATTAATATCAAAGCCCAAGTTTTACATTGTCTCATAGGTTAACTGTTAGATGATTAAGAGGCAGGATATAAGAATCTGTATTAAATACAATTTTTTAAAAAGAACACTTCTTATGTAAAGCAATAATTAAAATGGAATGATCTCTCTATAATAGGTAAAATAATTTGGGGACAAGATTAGATTATGTGCTGCCTCAACATGGCTGAAGTTTGTACAATATTCTACTACTAATTATATTACCAGCTATTTTCTTTAAACCCTCTTGAAACTTTAATGTATTTATCTTAACTTCCTACTAAGATCTGTTGCTTTTGGAGCTCTGTGTTCCCTAGTAGTGTCTTTTGGCTTGTTGGCGTGTTTAACTGAGAAAGTTTGTAGTCATGTTGCCTTAAATCAAATGTAATTCTCAGGATTGTCTTGTTCTCTGTTCTAAGATATATGTGGGAAGTGTTTTCCCCATTTATGTCATCTTCTTTCATTAAATACCTGCTTTCAGGTAAAGTTTCAAGTAGCCTTTTGCTATCACCATTACTCAATTTTCTACTCCTAAGTCCAGTATACATTCCCCCACCTACTTTGTCACAGATTTCTTTAAGAACAAGTGATGAGTGATGCAGGGATTAAAAACAAGAACATCCTTGAACTTCATCTTCCTTCTAAAGTGTTCCCCCAGACTCCCTGCCCCCACACCCTTTGTGTTCCCAAATCCTTTCTTCAGGAATGAAGAATTTAATCCCAAAGCCTGGTTTGAATCCCAGGTTCTCCTTCCTTAGCTCTCCCCTTTCCTCTGCAACGCCCCACCCCTACCCTATTTCCTGGGAAGGACTAGCACCTTGGTTTGAATGCATGGGAGACCCCAGAGTGGTACAAGACGCAGAGGGAAAGGCTTCACCCTCCAGGAAAGGGACCGAGGGTACAGCCTAGTAAGGCCTCCATACCCTGGACCACCAAAATGGGGTCTTGGTGCCAGAAGAAGGTATACTGGTGACCCTGAGAAAGGGGACCCAGCAGCTTCAAAATCTCTCCTTGTGAATACTCACCACTTAATACTTTGCCTTTCTGGAGATGATTGCAGAATCATGCTTGAACCACATCCTTCTGACACCTGAGCTGTGGAGCCATGTCGCTGATTGGCTGTAGGGCAGGTTTCAGGCACTGCAAGCACATGTTCTTGCTCAGTTCTCCCGACTTACTCACTTTCTCTTTTGGGCCTGCACGAGGGTCTTTGTTTTGCATATCTCCTGAAGATTTTCATCTTTGTCAGCTTCCTCCACCCACTTCTGCAGCAGGGGCCGCAGCTTACACATGTTCTTGAAACTGAGCTGCAGAGCCTCAAAATAGCAGATGGTCGTTTGGCTGAACACCTTCCAGAAGATAACCCTCACCATGTGCCCTGCATTGGCCTGAGTATATTCCAGGGTGATCCTCTTCTGCTTCAGGAGTTTGGCAAATTGTTGCAGGTCTTTCTGTAGAACTTTGATGTTCTGGGACTCCCCAGGGATTTTCTCCAACTTCTCCTTGAGAGCTTCACAGCCTCTAGTGGGATAGTACAGGGTCGGGGGAGGACCCCTCGAAGTTGCTTTTGTGCTCCCAGGTCTCAAGGCCATCTTGGGGCACTATCCCCATTTTAACCTGAGGTTCACAGTATAAAATCCCACCCCAGTACTCCTATGGGGGGGGGGGCACGGGTGAATCCCCCACACCTGTCTGATTCCTGACTATCAGGAGGGCCTTGGAAACCCAGCAAGGCTCCAGCCCTCCTGGCCCATTGCCTTCACCCCCAGTGAGGGCGAGAAGGCTAAGTCCGAACCCGATGTCCACCATGGGGAGCCCAGTCCCCAAGCTGGGGTCCTGGAAAAGTATACAAAGTATTCTTAAAACAATAGCAAGCGCACAACATTTCTTTTGCTCCTTCAAAAAATACCACTCCTGGTTCTCAACTTTCTCAAAGATATACTTGGCTATCTTAAGTGCATCCCAGACCTTCTGAGTCCAAAATCTCCAGTTTAAGAGACTGCTTTTTTGGGTAATGCCTCGGACAGTGTGAGCTTCTACATTTACCATAATCTAGATGTTGAGGTACAGTAGTTTAGAAGGCCACTGATACCATGATAACTAATTCTTATCGTGAGGTATTTTTGTTGTTGTTAGGTTTTTTTGAGTCCAGACTATTTTTTAAATTATGAAACTTCTGAGTATGTTAGGCATCATGTAGTATATAAACATATTTTCTCCTGGGATGCATAGAAAATAAATACTTATGTGTGTTCATATCCATGCCCCAATGCCTCTTCCCTTCCCCGGTAAATTTAGATATTTGAAATTAGATTGATTCCAGGTAAAGCAGGAAAGACTTACTGAGAAAAAGGAAATTAAATTGTTAGAAGGCAGTTGTAAGGGGATAGGCATTTTAATGTGTGGAGAAAGCTGGGATATAATACATGAAGAGTTTGTGATTATGATCGAAGAATAGATCAAAGTGTTTTGGGTTATAGGGAACCACTGTTCTGCAAACTTCTACCAACATGGATTAGTTCGTCTGGTTTTGGCTTAATATAAATGGAATCACAGGAAGTGGACTCCATTATATCTGGCCTCTTTAACTCCAGGTTATGTCTGTGAGAATTATACCTGTTGCAATACTTTGTTCTGTTTTATTGCTGTACAATATTCCATTTGAATATTACAGTTTACCTATTCTACAGTTTGTGAACATTTGGGTTGTTTTCCACTATTTGTGTATTAGGAAGAGTCCTATAAAAAACATTTTTGGACATGTCAAAAAAAAGTATTTGGGGTTATATATAATAGGAAGGAAGAAAATTCAAACTAACAGAAGACAGAACATGTATTTTGCACTTAGAGGAAAAAGTTCAGGTGTAGGACAGAAGTCAGACCTCGTTTGCTGAGGACTCCTGCCCTGTTTCCCTGAATCAGCCACCACTCCCTGCTGTGGCAGCTTCATCTTCAGACAGGAGGGCATGGCTGGGGCATGTTGAAGCCTCATGTAGTATTTGAAGTTCAGAGAAGGATTGATGATTCTTCCAGTGGTTCTCTAATAGAAGCAAAGAGATCTCTTTTTCAGTGGCCTAAGCAATAATTAATTATGTTTTACTGGACAATAATGGGTTACCTGCCAATTATTTCACCAATCCCTTTAGCCAAGAATGTTTCATGAAAGTGAGTGATTTAGTCCTGCATTATTGAGTTCATCAGTGACAAGGGTAAAAGAGTCCCTTGAACCTAATGAGGTCTGGAGGTTAGATCAGCTCTCCTTGAAGCACATGGACTACCTCATAATAAAGAAGGAAAACACTGAGAAATGGATGCTGGGTGGGCAAAGAACCACCATAGAGATAGGAAGAAGGTCTTGTTCTGGTGCTAGAAGTGTTCTTGATTGCACTGAATGTCACATCCTCACTTCTTCTCCATTGTGAGTGCTGGACAGTCTATTGCTTTTTAACAGAAGTGGAAAAATACTGGACCCAACACTACATTAATTGTAGAGCAGTGTTTTTTCCCTCCATTTGGAAATGAATACATTAATAATTGCTCATATTAAAAATAGCTTTGTAAGAGGAAAAAACATGCAATTTATGTTCTAGGTCAATATTGGGGGATTTCTGAACTGTTTTTCATTTGTAAATAAGTAATTCGGTGAAGATTAAAATGGTTTGGCTCCAAATAAGTAAATAATTAATAATCATCTTGCTTTCTGGGTGACTTATTTAAGCATTAGCTCTAAAATTAAGTATGGAAAAAAGATAGTAGTGTGGAAAAGTGACTATGTTTTTTACATTCAAATTGAATCCTATTCTTAGGAGGACTAAGGTCCTAGACTCCCAAATGTGTTTTTTACTCTTATTTATTTATTTTTTTACAATGTAAGATAGCTTTTCCCAAACATCATGTTACGCCTTTATAAGTTTACATCAGTGTTTTTCTGAATGTGATGAATTGGTTTGTTCAGAAACATATTTTTAAATAATAATAATAATTTCAAAGAAGCTGAAGATCTGGGGACTCTTGCATTATGGATATGCATTAGACTTAGTGTCACCATTTTCTTATAACTTTGAATTAATAATTTGGAAAGAACTTTAACTAGTACTGTGAAGTTGTTCATTTCAACTCCATAGCTCAGTCAACCAAGTAACACATACCCCTGGTGGCATCAGGAAATGGAAGGTTTGCCTTTCAGGGCTGTCCTTGGTTCAGAGGCGCATAATTCACCCAGAATCACACACAAAGCAAAATTGTCAAGCCATGCTATTTTTACTTAATTGTCTTACATCATGTTTCCTTTCAAAATTGCTTTCCAATAGCAAGACTTATTGATTTTAATATTCTGTGAGAGGGGTTCAAATTTATTTGAAGATGGGTTCGATATTTGGAAATACAACAGTCATTCAGAACAGTAGCAGGTTTATTATGTGAGTATGGTGACCCATCATGTAGAGGTAGGAAAGGCAATAGCAAGATATGAGTTTGGAGTGATAATAGTAATTTTCACATGCTATGATAAACTGCCCAAGAAGATGATTCTAGGGGCGCCTGGGTGGCTCAGTGGGTTAAGCCTCTGCCTTCGGCTCAGGTCATGATCTCAGGGTCCTGGGATCAAGCCCCATATCAGTCTCTCTGCTCAGCAGGGAGCCTGTTTCCCCCCCTGTCTCTGCCTCTCTGCCTGCTTGTGGTCTCTGTCAAATAAATAAATAAAATCTTTAAAAAAAAAAAAAGATGATGATTCTTAAAAAAAAAAAAAAAAAAAGTATGTTGATAATCTGCTCATTTGCACCAAATTGATGAAAGAGTTGTTTGAAGAGCCTTACCTTTGACGTTTACTCAAACACCCTGGCTAAATAAAATAGGAATGAATAGAATTGTGCTGTGTGTCTTTTAATCGTTCTTGAGTTTACCTAAGGTACGTCAGTGTATTGGACATGATTGTCTTTGTTCATGACATTGTATTAGTGCTGTAGCTCTAACGCGGACATACACCAAAGTCTTAAAGAGAAGAGACTCTTAAGTAGGGAGTAGGTAATAACGTACATTTAGTTCTATGTGTCTCAGTCCTTTTGCTTTTATTTTCTTTCTCTCTTTTTCACTGCCTTCTCCTGGCCACTTCTTTGCTTATTAGATCTCTCATTAGAAGGCAGATAGGGAAATAAAAAGGTAATGAAACTTAAATCTGCTAATTTTGCAACTTGTTAGCAGCTCCTATTAAATGTTCAGTGGAAGAAGAAGCTATCGTTATTAGCTAAAAGGAAGCTTAGGGATAATCTATGGAATTTATTTATCTGTTACTAATTCATTAATAATTGATCATTAAATTAAGCCAGCCAATTTATTGCACAACTAAATTATAGCAAATGTGTTTTCTTGCTCACAGTTAAAAATTTTTACTATAAAAGATACCAAGTATTATATATTTAATAAAACTCAAATTTAATAAAGCAAGGTCCGTGATCTCACAAAGCCAACCTTCTGTATTCTCTGAGATGTATAACAGTGCTAATAATGGCTACATCAAATCATCTTGGACAAAGCAAAAATAACCCTGTTGTTTCTGAGGTGCAAGACAGGAGTCTATCTATATATCTGCTAAACCTTGGCAAGAAAAGCAAAAGGAGAGATAGCATCTGAGAAAATTCAGAGGTGTTGGTATCTTGCAGGGCCCTGCTTGTGATAGCGTGACTCTAATTGGTTTAAATAACAGGTGATGTAAAGAAAATCTGAAGCCATTTCAGCCTTCTTTTATCATTAGAAGTGCTCTCCTGGATGCTCACTTCCAAACAGCTGGCTTTGTGATAGATCCTGGAACGCAGGTGCTGGGGGATGCTGGAGTGGAAGGAGCACCAGGGAAGGTTTGAGGTTAAAAATATAGACAAAATATATACATGAAAAAATGAAGTCGGGGTTTTGGCTAAAAGTAATTTTGTATGGACTTTTTGGATGGAGAGAAGGTAACAGCAATGAAGAAAGTTAGTATGAGAAATTAAATGTATCCTGAAAGAGAAATAAGGGAAAATGCAAAGGAAGAGAAGGTTTGCTGGGGAGCATACAGAGCATGAAGGCACACACTTGGCCTTGCTCAGATGAGCTGCTGTGACCTCCGATTCCAAACAGCTGTGTCTTCCAGAAATACCAGTAGAGCATTTCTCAAGCTTGGTTGGACTTTGCAATTACCTTGGGAATTTGAAAGTGTTCTGATGCTTCCATCCTACTCCAAGAGATACTTACTGAATTGGTCTAGGACTGAGCTTATACATTTGGTGACTCTACTGTACAGTCTTCTTAGCCAGCCGACCACGGCTCTGGAATATGAAGATGTCATTTAATGCCATCTTCTCTCATGGGGCTGCCTTCCCGTCTGCAGGCTCATTTTCTATATCCTGCCCATCATCCTCTCTCCTCTGCATACATATTCTCAGCCACAACAGAAATCTAGATAAACTGATAAACTATCCTAACACTTCAGCTGTAGAAGCAACTCTTTATAGTAGTGTCTCCATAAGTGGAGGTTTCTATGTCAAATCGAGGATCTCCTCTCCTTGTTTTCAGCTTTGGACACTAAATGTGTAAGATATTAAAATTTGTAATAGGAAACAGTAGAATTACTATAGATATTTAACATTTTTAAGACACTCCTAGCATATATTTCAGAACATGTTGCTATCTTTTACAAATCATCCTGGCTCTGCTATATCTGTTCACAAACATGATGAAAATGGCCCATTTTATCTTTCAGATGCCTCTGCAATTATTACCATGAAAATGGGATTTATTTACTCAAACCCATTTCTTTTTTAAGGAAATGTCTGGAGCACAAGAGAGAAATGTTATTAAATAGGTCATTTAGAGATCCTGGGCCTTCTATATTTAGTACAGCTGCCTTAAACCCAACTACAGCAAGAGAAATCGAGAAGGCACTTTGGAAAGGCATGAGTACTTTTGACAACAACATATTCAGCCACAGTTACGCCTCACGGTGAGAGAAGATAAATATTTCACCCCGCTCCCCATCTGATCTCTCGCTCTAAAGATTCATTCATTCATTCTCTTCTTTTTTTTTTGTCTTTTTCAAATGGCAAGGAAAAGAGCAAAGAAGAGAGAGCAAAGCAGACACAGCCCGAGCCCTCACTAGGTTTAATGCCTTCCTTAGTGGTGATGACATGACATAAGCAGTGTCCATTCAGCGTGATAGACTAGGGCTGCAGGGTGCTGGGGCTGTAGTTCTCACGTTGGCAGTGCTGGCTTGTACTTGCTACTGTATGACCTTGGGCAAGTAACTGAGCTGCTTTCAGCCTCCGTTTTCTCATCTGTAAGATATAGATTTATTTGCCAAATTTACCTTCATGGATTCTATGTGTTGGGCCTGGTGCAAGGTGACAGAGGTGCAGAGACAGGAGGGAGCCTTTTTAATGGGGTGCATTTTTTACATAGCACCTAGTACAATAAACACTAGTGGCCATTGTTTTTATTATCACAGGACTATACTGGGTTCTGCAAGGGATTCAGAATGAGGGTGATCACAAATATATTCTGATTTATAAAACACATTTTTATTTTGCTTAATCAAATTTGTGGCATCACTTCCTAGAGCTCTGCAATTTGTCTTTGTTAGCAGCACCTGGGAATCTGGGTGTAAAAGCAGAGATGATAAATATTTAACACGATTCTGGACAGAATTATTCCAGGAAGATGTGATAGATATAAAATGAAGTGATTCAAGCTTCAGCAGGAGCATGGTCGGATGTACCTTGCACAAGGTCAGGTATCTTGTCTTTGCTATTTACTGCTATATTCTCAGGGATAAGTAATGCAAATAGTAGGAAATCAAGAATTAGTTGAATGACTAAATGAATTGAGGGAAGGATCTAAGTTGGCAAGATAAAGGAATAAAGACATGAGAGGAGGGGCCCCATCGAGGGAGAGGTAATAGGGAGGTGAAATCTCCAGAAACAGTGTGCTCTTGAGTGAGGGAGTGTGAGAGCTAGAAGCACTGGGGGTCATGCCAGAGGGCCAGGCAGTTGATTAAAAGCTTTAAAAGATGGTGCATTTCAGAAAAGTGTCAAGAGCTACGTAGGCACTGTCCTGTGACAGGTAGAGGTAATGTGGAATGTACAGGGGAAACAAAGGCAACTGAGGAACTTTCTGTTGAGAATGGAGTTCAAAGGCCCATGGAAGTCATCTAAGAGGTAGAGGGTAAAATTAAAGAAAAGTGTGACCCTGAAGCAAGGTGTTGAGAACAGTACTGTGGGCCAGGAAATGAGGTCGTAAGAGTAGAGGAAGGTGCAGCTGGCAGACATGGGCCTGGAAACATAATTTTTCTGTTTATTTTTTACAGGAGTATAGAGGACCAATGATTTGAACTTGGCAGGGGAGATCTGTGTCTTACCTCTTAGGAACAAAGGGCAGAGGAGTGGAGATGGGAAGTGAAAAAACCCAGACAGTAAAACTTTTAAGTAAGATGGACTCACAACTCGTACTAACTCATTAGCATCCTTGTAGAGAGGATACTTTAAGCATGATAATTAAGTGTTTCCTTCCGGTCTACTTAGGAGCCTAATCTTCATCAGCTGTTCACAGTCTGATCACATAAAATACCTCTTTGCATTCAACTATTGCCACATTCTTCAAGGTAATTGGAAGTGGCTTGGGTGCTGAGTCAAGGAATCCTAGCTAAGGAACTTCACACCGAGCTTTTGCTGCACCGAGCTGGCAAAAGTATTATCAGCTTAAACAAATGGAGGATTTATTCAGTTCTCATCTATTAGCTGCAGTGGCTTCACAGACATTAGAAATGCGTGGAAGAAAGGTTCCCAGTACTTCCTTATAAAACCTTAGCATCCCATTCAGCATATGAATGAGGTTTGCATATCTTTGGAGGATTTGTTATCCTGAAAGTAGAACCTTATTATTATTATTTTTTTAACTGATAAACTCTAGAGAGTGCAGGGATGTGGAAGCATAGGACAAGGTGTTAGGGAAAGAATGTGTTTTTAACAATCAAGTCAAGAACAGAAATGCTGGAAGCACCACAGATGGGATTTTAATGGAAGTTTCCTTCTAATTTAAGATCTTGCTGTCTGCACGATAAAGGTAATATTCAAGAAAGGTTGTGAAGGAAATAAAATGAATACCTCAGTATCAAAGTGGAAACTGAGGACAGTGTTCACCAAGAAAGACCTCCATGACCTGCCCTCTGCTCACGTGCTCTAGGTATAGTATGTGAAAACACAAAATGACACAGCAGTAGGGACGATTATGTACATATTGTGTATTGGGTTTTTGAGGAATTACAGTGTCCTGTTTGTCTCTTATAAAATTTGAAATAATGTTACTTCCAGAGGAGGGATTGGTGTGATGAATAACTGTTTAAGTAATAAATAACAAGGAGGCTACACAATACTAGAAATGGAAACCACTCGGTTATTAAATGGAGAAGTTTCTTCTCCCTGGTGGTACTAAATCATGTGAAGTGATATCCACCAGTTTTATCCCCAAGTGAAAAGGCAACTCCACAAATTAAAAAAAAAAAAAAAAAAAAAAAAAAAGCCACAAGGTAAGTATTATTGTGTTTATTACTGAAGTTGTCAGGCTTTTTCACATGATGGTATTTATCATGAGTACGAAAAAAAAAAAGTAGAATTTTCTACTTCACCTTAGATTAAAGCATTGTACCTTTAAAATGTATGTATAACTTGACCACATTTTCTAAAAGGCAAATGCACGAAGATGGATTCTGCATAAACTCCGATGTAGTTTTGCAAACTGTGGTATGCATCCAGAGTACCAGGTGCTTGTTACAATTGTAGAAGCTCCCTTTTGGACTTCTAAATCAGATGCCTTACAGGTAAGGCCTAGTCCCCCTGGGAATCTGTTTCAGGTAGGAAGAGAACCAGACATTGAGAAAAACTGGATTTGGATCATGGTCATCTCGGGTTCCTGAGTGAGAGCTGTGTAGCCTTGAAACCCTAATTGGCAAAGCCTTGCTCTAGTTCTTGCCGGGTAGAATAAGGTAAACCCATCGTCTATTCAGTTTCAATAGGTAGAATCTATTTGGGAGATTAATTTTTACATAAACTTATAGAAGAAGCCAATAAATTCCCAGTATTCCTTCTGCGCTTCCAGAAGAAAAAATGGCACCCAAAGGAGAAAAAACATTATTGTGCATGTCAACTAGGAATATCTATAGAAGGCAGGTATTAGCAGAAATTCATTTGTATTTCATACTTCACATTGGATTTAATAGCACAGATTATTAATGAGGAACATAAGGGACTACCTTTCTTCCCTGAACTCTCTGCTGCATTTGACATCACCAATGGTGGCTGCTTATATTAAAACTTGCCCACTCTTGACTTCCACGACTCAGAATTTTCAGTCCCACTGCTGGCCCTGGACCACTTTTTGGCTGGTTTCTCTTTTGTTGGGTGGCACTCCTCTCCCAATGAACAAATGTTACTTCCTCAGGCTCAACACTTTCCTTAAATAGGATCAACTGTTAACAGGCCTGCATATCCCATCCTAAACTACCTTCGAAGTCTTGACCTCACCAAACTTAAAATTCTATACAATTTCCAGTTAAATACCTTGTTCTTATGTTAAACCATGGAATTAATCCACCTCTTCTAAATGTAGCATAGCTTCCCCGACTCCTCTTCTATTGTTTCCTTGGGTTTTTTTGTTTGTTTGTTTGTTTGTTTCTGTTTTTGTGGTTCCCCACCCCCACTGGGATTTAGATCTTCTACTTGTTCATTTCCACTAAATGTTAGAAAAATGGAAATATCTAATTATTTTCCTTGATTTCCCTCTCTTTCTTTCTCTCCTTTCAGTTTCCATCTCTTTCTCTCTTTTTTTGCATTCACTAAGTATTTAGCCATCCATTCATCCATTCATCCATCCATCCACCTATCAAATACCTATTGTCAGCTATGTGTCAAGCATTATGGTAATTTCCAGAGATGCAATAAGAGAGAGAGAGAGTATGGATCCATACTAGTATGTATGGAACATTAATGATTATAGGTTAGTGACATAATTACACAAATATGTAATTGCAAACTTTGATCAACATCAGGAAGTTAATGTTCAAAATACTGTAAATTTATCTGGAGAACAGATCTCATAAGTGTGCAGGAAGAGATGGAGGAAGGTATCTCTAAGAAAGATAATTTCCTGCTGAAAGAACAGAGGGGACCAATGTGGCTAAAGCTGAGTGGGAGCAAGAAAAGAACATTCTAAAGTTTTGTTTATGTTTTTGTTCATGCCTTCTTTCATCAGCCAGCTAATAATATTTGAGTGAATGTTTGGTGCCTGATTATGCACTTAAAATAAGAGATTCAGTTGTAAGTAATACCTTCAACAGTTCAACAGATTTTTATCACTTATCTTGTAGATGCCAGCCACTGACAAGATATTGCATGTTGAGTTTCCATTCCTCAAGCATGCAGGTGTTGTTGCAAAGATATATGCCTTTTATCTAATGAAGATCTTCCAGTGCCTTCATTGTATAACCAATCCAAACTTTCTAAAAGAGACTTCTTGGGCTACACCAATCATACCATGTTTGATTACTCATTTTTCCTTAAGTTAATCAATTTATGGTCCTTCATGACACATATTAACTCAGTCTTTGTGCTTTGGTACATACTTGTCTCTTGGTGTATTTCCTTGCCCTAGAAACTTCTCCCTCCAGAGCACAGTGTACCAGAGTGAAAGAGCGAAAGCTGTGGCAACAGATTCAACTGAAATCCTAGGCCAGGCAGTGACTACTCATGAAACAGTGTGCTAGGGGCTCAACCTCTCTGACCTCTGACTCCATTTTTATCACCAGCTAAAAAGGAGAAGATAATAAACTTGCCAAGTTATTGTTCATGTTAAGTAGGAGTAAGTACAATATTTGACACGTAACGTATGTTCAGTGAATGATGCTTGGGAGGGGACAGATACAGGTTGAGGAGGCTGCTAGAAAAATTTATAATAGCTGTGACTACTATTGTATTACCAAAAAACTTGGTACAAAACTCTTAACTATTGGGAAGCCTTAGATTTCACCATCCTGATTCTCCATTTTTGCAGGTTTAATTCCTCATGTCATGGAGCTCCAAGTAAGATAATTACTACCTAGTTCTATCAGTCCCTGCTCAAGGCAACAAGACTCCTTTAGATACCAGCTCAACAAGCCAGGAACAAAATTCTTAGACTATTCTTTCCTAGAGGAGAAAAAATAAGGTATTTTGTGATCTTGATATGAAAATTGGTTTTAAACAGTATTATCCAAATACTGCTCTAAAAGATTGACAATAACTATGCTTTTCTTTTTTCCCAACATCTATGGAATTTACCACTTATTTATCTCATAGTAACATTATCAGGTAGTGGAGGCATACAACATTACAGGTAGGAAGGCCTTTGGAGATCACAGGGCCATATCTTCATGTTGCAGATAAAATAAAAATGAAGCTCACAGATGTTAAACAAGTTGATCATAGTTTATGCAAATGCCATACATACTGTAATAGATGATTCCTAAAGTTGTGTTATCTGAGATATAGGTTATGAGAGATGTATGTGCAGTTTTACTGGGGAGAACCCTTGGAAACACCTGTGAGCGAGTAGAGGGATCAGGAAGGCAAAAGAAGGCATTGAATTTCCATGTAGCCACAGCAAGTACCTCAAATGATCCCACTGTGGACTCTGGGCTAGGATGGCCCCTTAGAGTTGTCCTGCCTGGAGGTACATAAATAAATGTTTGGACGGGGGCAGATTTAGGAAAGCCATCACCTTCCAACACTCTCAGCACCTGCCAGAATGAGGAACTTGGTCTCAAGGGGTACCCAGGCAGCTCACCACAATATTTGCCATGTAGGACAAGGATAATTTCATAAAAATATCTCCTAGTAAATGTGGACAAAAAGCCTTATATTTGATTCCTTCTTTATAGATTTTATTTATTTATTTGAAAGAGAGAGAATGAATACAAGGGAGCAGCAGGCTGGGGGGGGATGTGGGGGTGGGCAGTAGGCCCTGTGGAGCAGGGAGCCCAGTGCAGGGCTGGGAATCCCCAATATGGGGCTCAATCCCAGGACCCTGGGTTCATGACCTGAGCCCAGTGGAGATGCTTAACTGACCCAGGCATCCCTTATATTTGATTCTTTACTAAGTTTCTCATTACTGGGTGGTGTCTCAATTCCATATTTTATACAAAAGGCACTATTTGAAGATATTATATTCACCTGCAAAATATCATTCAAAGTTAGTTTGGGATGACCATAGAGTCTGTCCTAGCTAATTGACAGAAGAGGAGGAAAAGAAACTGTACTCAGTGATGATTCTTGAGGATGAAAACTTATAACTGAAAGCATCAGCAACTATTTAAATGAAGATTCTGAAGGTCTTTTCTGGGGCAGTACAATAAATATAGAGGTCACAAATATATGCCTAAAGGAAAGTAAGAAAGTCATTTTTAGTAACTATCTGATAATTGGATTAAAAAACATTGTTTTTCAGATTCTTAATTCAGCAGATAATTATTGTGCTGCTGTCTGTCCCAGGTGATATTCCAGACCCTAGAGAAGAATGAGCAGCAAACAAAATAAAGCCTTGGCTCTTATGACCTCATCTCTTGCAGGTCATTCTGTTGTATTGTCTTAGGTCTTTCCCCCATGTTGTGGATTTCTGGAGGATACAGTAATGGGACATTTTTCTTTGTATCTCTAGTGACTTCTTGCCTGGCATATAAATGTTTGTAGAATGAAACAAGTAACAGACTATTCTACACACATAGACAAATACTTGAACTTCAAACTTCATACCTCTAAATATTTAATTATCCCCCAAATATTTCATCTTCAGCCAGATTTCAAAGATCTCATAAATCTTCCTGAGGTGGACTAGAAGGAAAGGAAACCCTGCCAGTTTTGAAAAATACATACAGGGAAAAAAAAAAAAAGTATGATTTGCTAGTTACTGGAAAAAATCATCTTGGCTTTGATTTTGTTGTTGCTCTTGTTGTTATTTTCTTGGCATTATTATTCAGCCATCTACAGACTTTTCCTAGGAAGGTTACCCAGGTTGAAACATTGAATTCCTGATGCACTCTAGGATTTTTCTGAGGTTAGTGTTTAGAAAGACCTGAAAGCCGATTTGTGAATAATGATATGTCTCCCATTTAAACCTCTTTCATAGTGAGAAAATGTATCCTCTGTGTTTCATGAAACTATGGATTTGTTACAACCTTTAAAAAGTGACCTCCATAAAAATGGGCAAATTATTTAACAAAATGGTAAAGTACTTGGTAGCATACATGCATCACTTGGTGGGTTTGCTGAAGAATACATTTCCCTAAGCTTTATCCTCTGAAACTCTGATTACAACCCCTTGTAATTTAGTGTTTCTGAGCATTCAAAATTGTTTCACCTATTGGAAAGAACAAAGGTTTTGGAATCCAAAGTGAAATCTGTGTTCTGATTGTGATGCTTACTTCATGAGTTTGGGCAAACCCCTGAACTTATCCGTGTGCCTCAGTCTCCTTCAGTGTTTGAAGTGTTATTTCTTTTCTACCCTCAGAGGTTTAGTAATGTGCATTTAGAAAGTTAAATATGTGTGAAGGTGTGTTATAAACCTTAAAGGCTAGACCAGCGTCTTGTGAATGAAGTTTTGAAGAACTGGACATTATGCGTTTTTCTGAGTCACTATCCTTAACACAGCTTTTGGAAAATTAGACAAAGATCAGCTTTCCAAATGAGAGAATGCTTGGAGTCTCGCTGGTGATCCCTGTCCAACTCTTTCTCTTTGAAACCCTCCTGGCAATGATATCCCATGTCAGAGGACAGGAATACAAATGGTCAAATATTCACCATTTTAAAAGACAGTTAGCCCTAGCTCTACATAAAGGTTTTTATATTTTTTTAAAAGATTTTATTTATTTATTTGACAGACAGAGATTACAAGTAGACAGAGAGGCAATCAGAGAGAGGAGGAAGCAGGCTCCCTGCTCAGCAGAGAGCCTGATGTGGGGCTCGATCCCAGAACTCTGGGATCATGACCTGAGCCGAGGGCAGAGGCTTTAACCCACTGAGCCACCTAGGCACCCCTACATAAAGGTTTTAAAATTTTCTAATATTTTTAAAATAATAAGGTGAATGTTTTCCCAGGTCTGATTCTGTTTTATTTCCAAAGGATTTTAGAAATGCCTTGGAAACTTACCTCTTTCTGCTAGTCCTTTATCTTCAAAGGAATATACCTGATTAAAGAGGTAGACATATCCCTATACTCTTATAATTTAGAAGCTGAGAAGAGCAAAGAGTGAATTTTCTATAGAAAACATGTCTTTGCATTATTATCCTGTGATAATGTAATAGAGAATACTTGATGGCTAATTAATAGGAAACAATTAAATGTGTGTGTGTGTGTGTGTGCATGTAACATGTCTGTGATAGGCTTTGAGTGCAGAATATGTAATATATTATAATTTTTATTCCCTTAGAATAATAAAATTACACACTAAAATTGATGACAGAATATTATAATACCATCTTTACCAACCCTGTAAAAAGAGGAGATTGTCTCTCTTCTACATAATATATAATGATTGGAGATTGCTTTAAGATGCTTATTCAAAATTGGAAAATAATAAATCTTTTGTGCCTACATTCTTATATATGTAGATTAGTGATATCAGTGCCCCTGCTTTCCTAAGAATACCTGAAATAGATGTGCCTGGGTGGTGCTGTGGGTTAAACTTCCAACTCTTGATTTTGGTTCAGGTCCTGATCTCAGGGTCATGAAACTGAGAACCTCAGTGGACTCCATGCTCAGCGCTCAGTGTAGAGTCTGCTTAAGACTCTCTTATTCTCCCAGCTCCTCCCCACTCAAATGAATAAATAAATCTAATTTTAAAAATTCCTGAAAAAATCTATTCTCTATTACTGCAGAAATTTGCTAGGAAATATTTTTATATCTCAGGTTGAAAGGGCACATCTGAAGAATGTTTAAGGTTTGGTTGGTTTTGTGTGTGTTGTCCTCTCTGCTGGTTTGCTCTCATTAGAGACACAAGTGACCCAACTGACAGCTTTATAGACAGTGTTGGATATGCCAATATTAAACTTTGCTACATCAACAGATTTTAGGGTATTTGTGTAAGTGCAAGTATCTGTCTTTGGTATTTGATTCAGGCATCTCTGTAACCAGCCAAATGGAAAGATTTCTAGTAATTTATATAATCACATCATTTGGTTTTTGCATCTTGAGAAAGTGGTTCCTATCTTTAGGCAAACTGGTGTACCTCTGAGGTCGGCTTAACTGTTGCTGAAATCGAAAGAAAGGAGAAAATAAACAAAACGACAAAATGTCTTTCATAACAGAAGGCAGCTAATTTGAGGGAGGAATGAGGGATTATGATGGCCAGATTGAGAAAGGATGTGATGAACTACAAGTGAATTACAAATGGGCCACCAGTGACCCTGATAATGGGATTCAAGCAAATTATAATTTTGCTCCAATGGCAGATCGACTTAACTGTGTGCTGACTGACCTAATTCCCACTCAACTGGCAAACTGTAGAGCTGTTATTGTTTCCCTGTGGGTTCCTGGCTGTCTTCTTCAGCTTTATTACCTACAATTGATTTTTCCACTCTGGTTCAGATTCTTACTATTGACTTTTTAAATAGTAATGATTATCCAGTCCTAGAATCTGAAGAAAAAAATTACAAATCACTAAGCCCATATTACTTTTTATTTATTTAAAAGACATTTCAATAATAATAAAGAAAGTTGTGAGAAAATAATAACCCAGGGTCCACTGTTCATGTTTTATGAACATGTTTTATGAGTTTTTCTCACCTACACACACATATATGCTAATTAGAAAAGTAATAAATATATGCACATTATGAAATCTTTAAAATTTCTGTAAGAAATTATCTGTAAGGTACAAATATTTTATGACAATATTTATATTTAGTATTTTAAATATTTTAAAATTACTAAATTCAAGAGATAATTATTGTTCATAAATTCACAGGGACACGAATAGTTGTAAGCATATAACAACGGGTGGTGTGACTGACACGGTAGCAACTTTACAGCCAAACCCCCAGAAATCCCAGATTATTTCCTTAGTATAAGTTTCTAGCAGTTCAGTTGTTAATTAAAAAATATGTATATGTATATGACTTCGGCTCAGGTCATGGTCTTAGGATCCTAGGATAGAGCTCTGAGTGGAGCTCTTGCTCCGTGGGGAGTCTGCTTCTCCCTCTCCCTCTGCCTTTCCACCCTACTTGTGCTCTCTCTCTCCCTCTCTTTCAAATAAATAAATAAACAGAATATTTTAAAAAATTAAAAAATTTTAAAAAAATGTACTTTTAAATATTTGATAAATATTTTCAAATCCCTACAGACAATCCTTACCAACTTAGAATCTAAATAGTACAGCATTATCAATATTTTTCATCACTGGAAATTTCTTAGGTGGTTGAAGATACTGCCTTATTTAATGATACTTTGCTCTCTAGTAAAATTAAAAATTTTTATATGTTTATTTTTAGTTTGCTTCATTTTTCTTCTTTGAATTGCCTCTTCCCACATTTTATTCTATTTCTATTTTTTTAAATAAAAATACCTTTGCTTGTATGATTAGGTAAGTAATACATAATTGTTGTGAGGAAAGATCAAATAATATATATAAGATTAAGAGAAAAATTATCAATATTTTGGTTTCTGGATAGAGGCACATGTAAATTTAATGCATTTTCCTGATTACTTTGGAAAGTAGAGAATCTTTTCAAATATGTATGACCATTTAAATGAGCTCTTCTATTAGTTGCCTATTCATACTTTCTATCTTCATTTCTATTGTGTTGTCTTTTCATATCAACTGTAAGCTTTCTTTGAATATTATAGTTACTGATTTGTCATGTGCATTACACATTTAAAATTGTTTTTCAAAGTACCTTTTTTCTATTCACATTACACTTGCAATTTTTGTCCTTAAATTAATGGTGTTTATGCTAGGCTATTAATTATGTGGTATTTTTAGCATTAGTTCTATAAATTGTGTTGTACATTGATCATTAAACATAATATGGTCACATAAGTTTTTAATTTCCCTGAAAAGGTTTAATCCTTCTGAGATTAATTATTGCACACAGATTGAGGAGAAACTTTATTTTTTTTTTTCCAGCTCTTGAATTTCCTTCCTTAGTTAAAAGGTTTCTCTTACATATAAATAAATTTTTCTGATAATGTTCAGTGATTTTTTCTTCATTTCTGTGATTCATCTTTTACCCATTTATCCGTTTATTCATTTATTCACTCATTCTTTTATTTATTAATTTATTAAAAATTATCACTTGGGGATCTTTTCCGGTCAGACTATACAGTACCTACATAAAATTCACCTATGGAATAGATTTATTTAATCAGTCATCAGTTGATGGTTTAATTATTTTCATATCTTGACTTCTAAGTTGTGCTGAAATGAATGTATTTGTATTTATGTCATTTTGTAGTTGTATGAGTTGGTCTGTATAACTAAAAGTGTTGGATGTATCTTTCTGTTTCAAAGACACTGTCTTAACTGGTAGGATAGGTTATAGTAAACAGTGGAAGGAGGCTATAATGTTGTGTGGTAATGGATTAGATATGGAGGCATCAGGATGAATTCCTATTTAGTTTACAGTAGGTATGTACATACACATATAGAAATATTGATAGATATTTATATATACATGGGTTAGTGTACACATATATTTTGTTGCTCTGATAGCAGAGAGGGCCTGTTAGCAATTATGTCTTAGTGTCAACAAGTATGGTCGGCACCAAGATCTTGACTTCTATTCTATTCCCCAGTAAAAAGAATCAGGGCTTCTTAGAGAAATGGTTGATTTCATATTTGGGAGAGGAAACAAGAAAAATGACTCTGGAAATCCTATAGTTCTAGAAAGTAGAGAACTAAAAACAAAAACAAAAACAAAACAAAACAACAAAAAATCCAGCCATGATGATGAAAGTAAATCAATGTGACCGAAGAACCAACTAAGAGTTCATAATGGCCAAAGCTAAAAATGTTTTGAAGCAACAGAATAATATAGTATCAGATAATAACCTAAAGTATAAAATAAATATCCATGAGTCCATACTGATATAAATAAGTTACTAAATAAGTAAGTAAATAAATAAATGAGAAGGATAGACAAAGCCCCCATATGAAAGAAATGCAAATAATTTCTATAGATACTCCACTTTCAAGGAGATAGAACATCATTTGCCATTCCTTAAATATGGGCTGCTTAGAGTGATTTCCTTTCAAAAGGTATACTGTGGAAGGGGGAGAGTAACTTGCAATGGAGAAACCTGACAAACACTACATCAATCAGGTGATCAAGGCAAACATCGATAGTAGTAATTTATGCTGATAGTATGTAATCTTGATATGATTTGGTGAGACTGACAATTTACTTCCAAGCTCTTCCTCTCAAAAACACAGATTGAGATGAATCATGAGAAAAACAAGAAAAAAATCTTAATTGAGGAACATTCTACAAAATACCTGACTGTACTCTTCAAACTTTCCAAAGTCATAAAAAACAAGGAAAATTTTAAGAAAATGCCATAGCCAGGAGGAGCCTAAGGAGGCATGATAACTAACTGTAAAATTGTTACCTAGATGGATTCTGGAACAGACAAGGGACGTTAGGAAAAACAAACCCCCAAAACTTAATAATGTAGGAATTTTAATACTATATCAACATTAGCTTATTAATTGTGACAAATGTACCATAGTAATGCTAGATGCTAATAACTGGGGAAAGTAAGTGTGAGGTCTCAGCAGTTGTCTTCACAATTTTTCTGTCAGTCCAGGATTCTAAAGTTGTTTTTTAAAAAAAAGGGAGACATTACCCAATCTCCCCTACATTGAGGTTATATCCATCTAAACTTCCACTAGCAGTTTAAGAGAAGTTTCCTTTACAAAATATTTACCAGAGATTCTCTATGTTGCTACTCTGATTAAAAATATATATACACAATGGAATACTATGCAGCCATCAAAAGAAATGAAATCTTGCCATTTGCGACAACATGGATGGAACTAGAGCGTATCATGCTTAGCGAAATAAGTCAAGCAGAGAAAGACAACTATCATATGATCTCCCTGATATGAGGAAGTGGTGATGCAACATGGGGGCTTAAGTGGGTAGGAGAAGAATCAATGAAACAAGATGGGATTGGGAGGGAGACAAACCATAAGTGACTCTTAATCTCACAAAACAAACTGAGGGTTGCTGGGGGGAGGGGAGTTGGGAGAAGGGGGTGGGGCTATGGACACTGGGGAGGGTATGTGCTTTGGTGAGTGCTGTGAAGTGTGTAAACCTGGTGATTCACAGACCTGTACCCCTGGGGATAAAAATATTTGTTTATAAAAAATAAAAAATTAAAAAAAATAATAAAATCTCAAAAAAAATTAAAATAAAATAAAATAAAATAAAATCTCATTGTATTTTTTCCCTTTTTAAAATTTATTATTGAACTGTAGTTAACACACAGTATTATATTAGTTGCAGGTATACAACCCAGTGATTAAACAGTTCTGTACATTACTGCTTACCATGATAAATGCAGTCATTATCCATCAGTGTGATAATTTTGTTTTTCCTTCTTATGATATAATCGAAACCGGTTCAGTTTTTAAAAAAAGATATATATATATTTGTATGTTTTTCTGTCAACTTTCAATCCAGATCTGCTTATTTTTCTTTTATTTGTCTATTTATATATTTATTTGAGAGAGAAAGACAGAGAGCAAGAAAGAGCACAAGCAAGGAGGAGAGGGAGAAGCAGGGTCTCTGCTAAGTGGGCCTTCATCCCAGGACCCCAGGATCATGACTTGAGCCAGGGACAGACACTGGTGCCCCAAGATCTTGTGCTTATTTTTCCATTGGGTTGTTCTTTTTCTTTGATTTAGAGAAGCCATGCAACAAGTAGTTTCTGCTTTGTTGTTTTTTGACTTTGTTGCTTCTTGGTGTTTGGAAATATTTTTTATTTAATTGGCCTAGCCAATCTCTTCTTTCATAGATTCCACATCTTATAATCATAAGGACTTCCCATTCTCAGGTTATATGAACAATCTTCTACATTTTCACCTAATATGTCTATAGGGTTTTTTGTTTTTTTCTCTTTTTTTTTGCATTTATTTTCACATTTTGCTTTTATTAATGTAATTTTTTTTACTAATGTAATTCTTAAATTTATTTCTTTCTAGTCTTTTATTTTACTTCTTTTCTTCCTTCCACTTTTCTTTGCTTTATATATTTTGCTACTTAAGTTTTCTTTTCTCATTTCTCTTTAGTGACTTGGAGGAGATACATCCTATTTTTACATTCCCTAATAATTAACTCTCAGTTTAAAAATAATCTTATTTGAAGTTGTATTTATGAGTCATCACCAACAATATGACAGTATTTCTGAATGTTTCCTTTGCCAAGTATGGTAGGCAAAATTTCAAAAAAGTCAAAGAATTTCAAAGATTCCCATCTCCTGGTTATTCAATCAAGCAATAATCTATGTAGTGCTATAAAGAGATTTTGCAGATGTCATAAAATATTAAAATAGATTATTCTAGATTATCAGAGCAGGTCCTGTGTAATCACCTGAGCCCCTAGAAGTAGAGGAGGAAGGCAAAAGAATTAGAGAGATGAGTTTGGAAGAAGGAGAGAAGATGAAGCAAGAGATTTCAAGTGGGGAAACACATCCCATATGATTGGTTTTGAAAATGAAGGAGAGGATTGTAAGAAATACAGGAAGCCCCAGAAGCTGAGAATGACTCCTGACACCAGCAGGGAAACAGGACCTTGACCTTAACTGAATCCTGCCAAGAGCCTGATTGAGCTTCAAGTAGAATCCCTCCCAGACACCTCAGAAAGGAGTGCAGCCATGCTGACACATTGATTTCAGCCTGTGAGACTCAAAGTAGAGAAGCACTGAACCCGCCAGCCTTCTAACACCCGCCTAACTAACAGAACCGTGATATAATAAATGCATATTGTTTTAAACCACTACATTTGTGAGTCTGTCATGGTGGTAACAGCAAAATTAATACAGCAGGCAGTGAGATTAGCTCAATCTCAGTTTTCCTTTACACACCATCTTATCTGAGATTTATTGGTGTGATCTTGAGATTTGCATTGCATTTCACAAGTGTTAATTAGGATTAGTTTTATTTTTAAACTATTTCTTTGTTCAAAGCCAGTCTTTCAGTAATTTTATCCAGTTTGTTTTCTTGGCACTTGTATATGTAAGAGTATTTATCTCTTACCATCAACGTAAATGACAGCATATCGGTAGTGAATTTTGGAATCATACATTTTCTTTTTCATAATTTTATTCACATTACTAAACATGCTGGAGAGGAAGCAGCATCCCCCCCCTTTTTTTCCATATTGTTTTTCTATCTAGATATTTCTTCTTAAAATTTGTATATTGACTGAAATATATATATGGGTGACTTTTTGTTGTTATTAATCTCACTAATTAATTGGCAAGATCTCTGCATCTACACTCAAGAATTTTTCATATATATGGCTTTAGGAATTGTTCAGTTTCCTTACATTTTGGTCTTTGAGGACTTTAATTTTCTCAGTTCATTTCATTTGCAAGTTAGTGATATCTCATAAACTATTTTAGGAGAGATTTTCAATTTCTGAAACCCAAATGCTGGTTTATAAATGGTACCTGGAATATCAGCCTCATCTGATATTCCACATATAATGACTACTTATTTGGGTGTCTATGAGAATAACAAAATCACTTGTGAAATATTTAGAAGCTTCATATCACATCATCAGATCTGCATGGCCTTTTTCGAAAGACTATCCATGTCTTCTATTGGTAAGGGCAGTAGTCCCAGTTCTGGATTAAAAAAAAAATCACTTTCACATTTATCATCAACAAATATTTACTGTGTATCTATTATATGACAGGTCCTGAGATTCATCAAAAATATAGGAGAACATGAATATCAGAGTAGAAAGTATATTGATCCTTCTCTTATTGTATCTCAAATTATCACAAACTTACCAACCCAAAACAGTACTCATTTATTATGTCACAGTTTTTACAGGTTAGAAGTCAGGGCAACACTACAAGTCTGCAATTACTGTATCAGCTTCCTTTACAGTGTCATCTGAGGCTTAAGGGGCCGGGGATGGGGAGATCTACTTCCAGGCTCAGTTTGATGCTAGAATTCATTTCCTTGTGGCCGTATGACTCAGTATGTCAGCTTCTTACAGTAGGGCTAGAGGCCAACCCTAGGTCCTGGAGGCCTTCCATAGGTTTTTGCCATTTTGTCCTCTGTTTAGTTGTTGCTTTTTCAAGGACAGTGAAAAATTTTCTCAACCCATTTGGCTAAGATGGGGCCCTACTTGACATAGCATAATAACAGGAGCAATATCCCATTAACTTTGTCATATTCTATCAATTAGAAGCAAGTCAGAGGATTTACCTGCACTCAGGGAGGGAATTATTCAAGGGTATAGATTATTCAGTGTGTGTCTACTGAATAAGATAATCTGAAAAGTGAATATTCTATTTGAAATTGTACAAAACAAGCTTTTTGCCCTATTTTTTATTATGTTCAATTGATTCTCTCATTTATCTACTTTGTAACTGTGAAAGTCCTCATGTTGTGTGATACTCCGTAGTCAGCTCCCAGGGAATTTGCATGATAATAAAACTCTATTTTAAGGGTTTTTATTATTTCATCACAAACATTTGTTTCAGGATCAAATCATACAAAGCTTAAAAGTGGCATTACTCTAATTTGCTTCCATAAATAAATTTCACTTACTATTAAGCATATTCAAAGAGCATTCTCAAGGGCATTCTGATTTAGCTAAGACTTGATAGAGGTTAAAGAGTCACCTACAGATTAGAAGAAAATAGATTTCAACTGGAATATGTGGTATAATTTTTATTTAAATTATTTTAATATTAATTAAGGAATCTCTTGCAGTATCCTGCCTATTTAACTGTAGAAGTCTTACTTGGTCATATATCAATCTTTTTTTTTTTGTATTAGGTATAATTTCTTTTTGGATTGCCTTTTACCATTTATAATTTCACCATTTTTTTATGAATCTGTGAGAAATTACAAGGATACATATTGAATTCATATTCATCCATATTGAATGAAAGTTTACAGTTTAGACATTTAGAAAATAAGGGTCAATCATTTATTCTAGAATAATTGGGCAACTCTGTACAACATGGTTTTTAGAGTTCTAGCAGATAGTAGAGTAACTATTGCCTTTGTAGTACCTATATGACTGTGTTTGACATCTCTTTTTTCAATAAATTCACAATATTTTCGCAAAGAAGGTAAAGCAGTGAATTCTTAGAAACCTAGAATTTTGTCCTCTGCCTACCTTTCAGTATGACTTTGGATAAAGTACTAAACTTTACCCCTCCTTTGATTTCCCCATCTGCAAAATGGAAAAATAACATTACCTTCCCCATGTGGCTCTTAGTGTTAAAATGAAATGGCAAAAATAAAATATTTATCAAAGTGAAAAAAAAATACAATAAGAAATAAACAAGTAGGAGTTTTTTTTTTTTTTTTAAATTAGAGTTCTAAAAGACATGAAGAGACAGCTTTACTATCACATGTTAGCATCAGAACAAAATTGTGAGAGGAATTTTCACTGGTTGTCATATTAGATCAGACATTTTTAATTGCAACTGACAGAAATACGACTCCCCAAACCAGAGAGATAAGCAACATAGTGGCTTAGATGATTCAAAAGTTCAGGACAGTTCTTAGCTTTGGGGATAATTATGTTCTTGGGCTTAAAAACTTTCAGAATTAGGTTTTCTCCACAATCTACCACCTACTTTAGTATGAAAATATTCACTGAGTCACTGATTCTCTCACAGCAACCTGAAAGGCATTCCTTCACAATTTGTTTCACAGAAACAATTTATGTGATGAATCCATCACTGAGCATGTGACTGTGATGAGGTGATTTTAGTGCTAAGGTTCCCCAATCTTAGCACTGTGGGTGAGGCCAACCCAAACTGAGGCATGTGGTTTACGAATGGATGAGGGGAATTGCTGACATCATAAGGCGGGAAGGGTCAATGCTAGATATTATACCGAAAAACAAAAGAAGAGGTGTTCAGTACAACTACGTTTAAGGTGAATGCCTGTGTTTGTGGGTAAGTTATAACCATTTTCTAGTAAGAAATAGATATTGTTCTTGGCTAATACTAACAAAACACAAATCTACTAGGATAGGGGCCAGAAATAAAATACAAGAAACTAGGTGGGAAAACAGTATTCAGGAATTTCAGGACACAGCATCGTTAGGAATTCAATCTCGGGCTGTTGCTTAAGGAATCTCTGAGAATTTACTACAAATTTGTTTGAAAGGAGAATCAAATTCTAGAACAAAAATGAATTATTCCCCTAGCTTGGTTCATGTTTTCATCCTTTGTCTAGGATTGGGGGAATTATGAGAGAATCTTGTACAGCAGCCCCACTAGTAATGTGCCCAGTGGGAGAAGAACAACTTCCCAAATCAAAATCTGAGGGGCTGTCAAAAGACATGGAAATAGATATTTGGCACACAAGAATACAGAGGAGGCCTCTAGAGCCATATTCTTCATTCTCATGGTAGAGTCCTTTTTGATAGAGGTATATGGAATTTGGAATTAAGTGTACAAGGTTTTAACCATGGGTCTATTCCCATGAATGTGTTATCAGATACATTACTTACCATTTCCATTCCTTGCCTTTCTCGGTGTGGATAGTGTTGGTACCTACATTTTAGATGTCTAGAATGGGAAAAGATAGTAGCTTTGAGAATGATGTTATGAAGATATCATTAGCTACCTATTAATTAGCTAAGATATTAGTAGTTTTATTAAATAATATGACAAGTGTTGACATTGTAGTGAATATTTATTTTTATACAAAAGGAAAAAAATCAGACTTTTTCTTGTAATACCTCGTGGTGTCATGCAATGGTAAGAGTCATGGAGTAAGAAAAAGTGGACTTGAGTACTTTTCCCTGATGTCCACTGTGATTGATTAAGAACCACTTAAAAGTGACCTTATCTTTCTGGCTTCAGCTGAAGAGTTGGTGTGGGGGAAACTCATGGATCTTATGTTTACCTTGTAATATCAATACTTATGACAATAAAACAGGAAGAGGAGAAAGACAAATGGTTACTCTCACAGAAATATTTTTATCATTAGATAACTTTTTGAGCATTGATTATGTAAAGGCACCAATTTAAGCACTTCTTTGTATTAATTCACCTCCTACTCATAACACCCCTATAAGGTAGACTATTTTATTATTTCTTTCTTATAACTGAGGAAACTGAGGCACAGAGAGCTAAGAAACATGTCCAGTGTCTTACATCCACAACCTTGGAACTAGGATAGAAACCAACAACTCTATACATATTTGTTAAACTGCCTCTCGCTACACATGAAGATGCTAGTTATTTATCAATTATCCTAATTTAGTAGAATCTAGGTGTTGGAAAGTTTTTGAGACTGAATACTGTCTGAGAAAAATTGGAAAGTAGATGGATTTTAATGCAAAATTCTCTCTGGAGAGGAAAAAAAAGCAGAACAATGACGGAAAAGATAAAACGAAGTTCTTCCCTTCCCCAGCTCAGCTCACATTAGACACATTTTTTTTTCCTAGTTGTCAGAATTTTAAAAAATATTTACACATTTATTTTAGAGAGGAAAAAGGGGAAGAGGGAGAGAGAGAGTCTCAAATAGACTCTATGATGAGTGCAGAACCCAACATGGGGCTCAATCTCTCAACCTTGAGATCACAACCTGAGCCAAAACCAAGAGTTGGATGCTTAATGGACTATGCTACCCCTGCACCCCTGTTGTCAGATGTTTTTTTATGTTTTCTTTTTTTTCCTTTTTTTTAAGATTTTATTTATTTATTTGACAGGCAGAGATCACAAGTAGGCAGAGAAGCAGGCAGAGAGAGAGAGAGAAAGGGAAACTGGCCCCCCGCTGAGCAGAGAGCCTGATGTGGGGCTTGATTCCAGGACCCTGGGATCATGACCTGAGCCGAAGGCAGAGGCTTTAACCCACTAAGCCACCCAGGCACCCCAGATGTTTAATGCTTCTTTACATTTATATATTTTATGGATCAACAATTCTCTATCTTCTACTTGAACTCTTATGTAGGGAAAAATATCTATTCTAATTGATTAAATTAATAGTGAGATAAATATATGTTCACAAATGTTTTAGAATAGAAAGTAATAAAATTTTATAGCCAACACTTGGAAGGAATTAAAAACTAAAGTAGAAAAGGCACCATGGAGATGTTTATCCTTTTTGAAGGAATGTGTATCTTTTTTTTTTTTTTAAGATTTTATTTATTTATTTGACAGAGAGAGATTGCAAGTAGGCAGAGAGGCAGGCAGAGAGAGAGAGAAGGAAACAGGCTCCCTGCTGAGCAGAGAGCCCGATGCGGGACTCGATCCCAGGACCCTGAGATCATGACCTGAGCCGAAGGCAGCGGCTTAACCCACTGAGCCACCCAGGCACCCTATATATCTTTTTTTTAAAGACTTTTGTTTTTATTTGACAGACAGAGATCAAAGTAGGCAGAGAGGTTGGGGGGGAAGCAGGATCCCTGCTGAGCTCCATCCAGGACCCTGAGACCATGACCTGAGCTGAAGGCAGAGGCTTTAACCCACTGAGCCACGCAGGCACCACTTGCCCTCTCTTAAGATACACATTTCTGGGGGCACCTAGGTGGCTCAGTGGGTTAAAGCCTCTGCCTTCGGCTCAGGTCATGATCCCAGGGTCCTGGGATCGAGCCTCTCATGGGGCTCTCTGCTCAGTAGGGAGCCTGCTTCCCCCCCACATCTCTGCCTTCCTCTCTGCCTACTTGTGATCTCTGTCAAATAAATTAGTAAAATATTAAAAAAAAAGGAAGTGGGCAGGATTACATCATGCTGGGTTTTCACACCGTCAAGAGTCAACAGGTAGATATTTTGTATAAGTTACTTGAATTCTAGTCATATGATTAAGTATATACCAGTGAGTGTTTCTTACTGTCTAATTCTGAGTGAAGGTTCATTTTTTAGTAAGGGAAGCATTTGGTATAACTTTGATTCTTCTCCTGCAAATGTTCCAAGATTCATCTGAACTTATGAGAGCAGTGTGAAAGGTAAGGAGAAACTTGGACATAGATTACAAGTTGAATGTAGGCCAGTAACTTGAGGAAAGCTTTCAGAGAGATTTTATTTGTATAAGAATGATTTTTTTTTTCCCCGAACAGCATTGTGTGACTTGACAGTGACCTGGATAACTTATGTGTTAAGGATTTTTTACAAACAGTATTAAGTGTGCTGCAGGGAAGAAATAATGGAGCAAACCAGGGTTGTTCATGTAGGAGTACTTCTGGGAATCAGCTATTGGGTTAAGACCTGATGGTATATTTATGAGCCTTGTAGTGATGGAATAGTGATATAGGCCATTACCACCTCAACTGGACCACAAGAAACACCATTCACACCTACCCATCCATTCACTTATTCACAGGAGCATTGAAAAACTACCCACCCAACAGGCTCAAACTCCCAAACTTGGAGCTATTACAAAACAGTATGTACATGAGTGTATGTGTGTGTTACAGAGAAGACAGAAAGACATCTAGAGGCAGAGAGAGAGGAGGGCTCTGTGCACCAGCTCTGTCATGTTTCCTATGGAAGGCTGTGAGCCTTGAACACTGAATTAGCACTCTGTGAATCAGGATATGAGTTAGTGATTCCTAGACACCAGTCATTTTTCTTGTTGCATACACCCCATGATCCATCCTATGAATATGCCTTACAAAGATTACCTGAGTAAACTCGATACCCAGTCAAAGGTGTCTAATAGTACAATGTCAGCACTTAAATATATTACTTTAGGATTTCACTTAAATATATTACTTTAGGATTTCATCCAATTGTCCATCTCCAACATATGAATAGATGGCATTCTATAATATTTTTATCTGAATTTTTTTTAATTGGGAGTATATGATTTTTCTCTCAAAAACAGCTTATATTGATAGAGTTCCAACGCTGACCAATGAAATTATCTTTGCTGGGGTGTTCCTGGAGTGATGACATGACAAATCTATGGACAGATCACTATAACCACCAATAACAGCAACAGTCATCACACCAGGCATTTACAAAATACTACAGAATTTCCATGTACTGATTTTTTAAATTCTCACAACATCTCTATAACACATTATATGATTATCTATTTACATATAAGAAAACTAAGGCATTTAATGTTTGAATAATTGCCCAGAGACCCCTGATTAGGAAGAGGCAGATCTGGATTCAAGCAGGCAGTCCAGCTCTAAATCTGCCCCCTTAGCTACCACCCTCCCATGGGTCCTCAGTTCAACACATATCAAGACCCGATTTCTGTTAGGCACCATAGGAGATAATGATAAGGCGCAAGGAGTCTCATCCATGGGAGCTGCTGAAGAACGGGGATGTGAGCAAATAACTATGTGCAGCTCACTGAACAGAAGTATGTCAAGGATAATCAAGTAGGACAGAGAAATAAGTGATTAACTATGAAGAATCGGGAAAGGAAATACTCCACGGATATGGCAACATCTGAGATGTCTTTTGATGCATGGGTAGCAGTTTTGACAAATGAAGGGAAGGGATGTTAACAGACAGGGGAAGTAGCACCTGTGAGTAGTATGGAGGCATGAGACAGCTTTCTCCTGTATATGGGAAAACTCTTTTCCAACATCTTTTCTTACTCAAATGTTGTCTAAAAAAAAAAATCAAATTCACAGTGTTGGCTCTGGATTGACTCAAAATATAGATCACTTTTTCCCAAAATGTAGGTCAACTTTTTAAAAGGTTAGACTGAGCTTTTTTAAAGTTATTATTCTTTTATTAATGCTTCATTTATTTAAAACATTGTTAGCACAGTTTAAGAAATGTACAGATTGAGAGAGAGATCCAGGGATTTCCCATATAACCTCTGCTCCACACATGTCTAGCCTCCCCAGGGATTAAAAACTCCCACCACGGGGTGCCTGGGTGGCTCAGTCAGTTGCGTGTCTGTCTTTGGCTCAGATTGTGATCCCCGGGTCCTGGGATGGAGCGCCACATCGGGATCCTTGCTCAGTAGGGAGCCTGCTTCTCCCTCTCCCTGCACTTCTGCCTACTTGTGATCCCTGTGTCAAATGAATAAATTAAAAAATCTTAAAAAAAAAAAATAAAGGCTCCCACCAGAGTGGTATATTTCTTAATAATTACTGCCCAGTGTCCGCAGTTTACATCCTTGGTGTTGTACATTCTGAATTTGGACAAAGGTATAATGACATGTATCTACCATTAGAGACTCAGTCGGGACAGAGATACGATAAAAAATAGGACAGACTGAACCTTTATTTTCCCTTACACCCATCATCAACTCCCTTCTAGATCCGTCTAGGTGAGAAGAATCTCTTTGGAAATGGGGAAAACGGGCTGAAATGTCAGATGATAAGTGGAGAAATGTAAAGTGGGACAAGGTTTTCTTGGGATCAGTTCATATGGCAGAATATAACTCAATCCACATCCTTTCGAATTTCCTGAGACATTGATGAAGGGCTCTTGCTCACAGTATGTAGTGAAAAACTGTTGAATATTTTGGGCCATATTTTCCATGTGCCAAGCACTGTTGAGTGCTTTTCAAGATTTAATTCAATGGATCCACTCAACAACCTGACCGCAAGAGCTGCTTTGCTTCAAAACATTTTGCAGTTGTAGGTAACACACTTGCTAAGAAGCAGAGCAGAGATTCCAACTTAGGCCTGATAGACTCAATTTCAACCTGACAAAGATGAACTTGCAAGCCTCCTAAGGTAGCCTTGTCATGACCCCTTCTAGATGGCTGTCTTCTGTGGATCTTCAGATGGTAGTGAAGGATGGGTATTTATGGATACTTATGAGTCCCCTGATGAGAGACTGATATTAAAATAGTTCTTTGTGTTGAATGAACTTAAAGCTGTTAAGTTTTGGTTTGGACTTTTTTTTTTTCTTCAAAGGATTTTTTTTTTTTTTTTGTTTTACTTCAAAGACTGATTATATGTTCTTGAAATAGAGAGTGGAATATATATGTCCTAGTTCAGAATTCTGGGAAACTTTGTAAGTAATTGAAGTTACAGAATTACGTTTTGTATTGAAAAAGCCCAATTTATTTAATCTGCTTACAGCAGTGTTCCAAGATAAGATTTGTCAGAAGGCTAAAAAGTCTTCCCAACCACTGGCAAATTCTTCTAAATGGATGCTTTGATTAATTATGATCCTTTCACTGATTAAACATCAGTGACTAATCTCATATAGTGGGAAATAACCACTGCCATGATTGTTAGGAAATACAGGAAAAAGGATGCAGAGAATAACATGGAGTTCTGATTATGATATCAGATTATACCAGCTATTGTAGCTGAGGTTTCTGAAAGCCTTGCAGTTTATTTAATCTGAGCTGTGAGAATAAATGTCTGTAATAGCTATTTTGAAAAACCATGTAGTCTGTGTAATTGCACCAACTATGGTTAATATAGTAATAGGCATTTATGGAATATCTATTCCATGTGAGACGCTCTGCTGGAGGAAAGTGTCAGATGGAACTGCTCTATTTAGTTTTCATACAGGCTATGACTTTTGAACAGGTCAGAAGTTTTGGGTTTTTTGTTTTTTGTTTTTTTTTTCAAACAAAATTATTTCAAATTGTAGTGAGTAGATCTAATTACTGGACACTCTAGGTTGGAAGGTAGACCATTTAATCCTCCCCTCCCCAACTGTTGTTGAATATCCCTTAACCTGCAGCATTCCTTCTGAGCAGCTAACCTTGTCTTGAATACTTCCTGGGTGAGTGTTATATCCTGTTGTAGCTCAGAGCATTTTCAAGTACTTTGGAACATTCAGTTTTCTTCCTGCAACTTCTACCCATTGATTCTAATTTTAGTTGTTCCATATTCTACTATCTTTAACACAGTTTAAGATCTTTAAAATATAAACCTTCAGGATAGTCAAAGAAAAGAGATTCTTAAGCAAATTGAATGGGACTGAAGAACTCAGAATTATGCCCTATATTTACCCAGAAACAATGCTTTGATAAAATACGAAAATATAAAGTAATTTTCAGAAATGGAAACCGATTTTGATATTTTGACTTGGATTCTGAGGTTCTTTAGAAAATGTGTATTACCTCTTCAGTGTTCATTATTACTTCACCTGGGGAAAGGAAGGTAGTGGTTAATGTGGATTCCAAATGCATGGTTTAGATTCCCATCCTTACCACTTAGTAACTGTACCATTTGTGGTGAGTTGCTTACCTCTGTGGGCCTCAGTTTCCTAACCAGTAATAATAGTACCTACATCCTAAGATTGTTGCATGGGTGTGACAATGTTTATAAAGTACTTAGCAATGGTCCTGGCTCATAAAAACACACTTACTGGAATTGTCAGTCAACAAATGTCCGTTGATGATACATATATCAAGTATCTTATCTAAGGAGTGATTCCCCCCCAAGTTTTTATTTAAATTCTAGTTAGTTAACATGCAATGAAATATTAGTTTCAAGTGTAGAATTTAGTGATTCATCACTTAGATACATCACCTGCTGCCCATGATCACAATTGCATTCCTTAATCCCTTGACCTATTTCCCCCATCCACCTCCCTGCTCTTGTCCAGAAATCATCAGTTTGTTCTCTGTAGTTAATAGTCTTTTCCCTGCTTTGCCTCTCTCTTTTTCTTTTTCTCCCTGTGCTCATTTGTTTTGTTTCTTAAATTCCACATATGAGTGAAACCATATGGTATCTGTCCACTGAATGACTTATTTTGCTTAGCAAAATACTCTCTAGCTCCAGCCATCTCATTGCAAATGGCAAGATTTCATTATTTTTTATGTCTGAGTAATACTCCATATACATATACCATATCTTCTTTATCCATTCATAGATTGATGGACATTTGGGCTCTTTCCATAATTTGGCTACTGTTGATGATACTGCTCTACGCATCACTGTGCATGCATCCCTCTGAATCAGTATTTTTATATCCCTTGGGTAAATAGCTAGTAGTGCAATTTCTGGATCATTGGCTAGTTCTATTTTTAACTTCTTGAGGAACCCCATACTGTTTTAAGGAATCATTCTAAAAATAACATTATGTGATAACATATTTTCTAAAACTTTCATTTCTCCATATATTTTTCTAGCAACATATATTTTTTGGGATAAAAATCATTATTTTACAAAACACTATTTAGTTGCAAAATACTGTTGCCGAGAGATAATTTGTTAACTAAGCAAAAGATTTGTGAATTTTTTGTAGAATATACTCTCCAGTAGAGATGCTGTTTTGCTTTTACTACTTAATATTCTTGACAGGTACCAGATCAAAGATTCCTTCATTGCACTCATTAAAGGTTTTTTTTTTTTTTTTTTTTTGAATTATTTTAGGACAGGACTCTGTAATATGGCATTCATCTATCTTTTTTGTTGGTTGTTAGAAGACAGAACTCCTTATATTATTTATTTATGTCGCCCTTCTGTAGACCCATTTGGTATCTAATTATTACCTAAGCACTTCCTACCTTAGAATAAAGTTTCCAGTCTAAAACTTAGAAAACTAGCTAATACTTATTGCCTTAAACCTGCATTATCTTGCTCGTCATCTCTAATCCATCAGATAATAAACAACAGGAATGACCAGTGATTCCCTTCCTTTCTAGTTGCATTTTCTGTGTCCCGGTATTTGTACATAGTCCTTCATGCAATGTGCCTTCTGCAATTTTCTGCTCCCGTAAATAGCATTTTTCAGCTCTCAGTATGTAAGTCAAGATACTCATTGTATTTGGTACAACACTTTTCGTGCATGGGTAAGTATAGTCTTTTGCTTCTTAACCTTTTCTGAAGAGATCTGTTTATCCTTATAACTTGACCACCACTTGTGTAAAATTCTTTAGTACTCTTAAATATACCTAGGCTCTCCATTATGCTGTAATACTTACCAGCCTTTATCTCTAGCCTCCAAGGACTGTGCTCATGCAGAGTTACACCAACACCTCCAGGCATGTGGCTTCAGCCACTGAGCAGATCCTTCATAGCAAGTGACAGCACAACCCTCACTTGGCATTTATAGCTTGCTTCTCTATTTAACACATCACAGAAAAGATGCAAATTCATTCAACTCACAACGGAAACACATCCTATTTTTGAGCTGCCTACGCAGATAATATTCATCATTTCTAAACTAGATGTAAAGAATATAATGTACATATAATTTGTTTTTCAGCCAGAATTAAATCTATTTGGAGTTTAGCTTTTCTTTGAAAGAAAAACACAAGCTGTGAAGAAAATGTTTGATTGCATTCTAGTGCATAAGATTGATCCACATAGCAAAAGCTGTATTAGGTGCCTAGGATGTGCCATTGCTCTTGACCTTTTAAATACTTTGTCTCATTTTATCTTTACCATAAACATGGACAAATATTGTTCTCCCTTTCTTTTCTCTCTCTCTCTTTTTTTTTTTTCAGAAGAAGGAGATGTGGTAGGTTGGTTATGATCTTAATTTTTTATGCCTCCTATATCCATGCCCTATGCAGTACAATTTGACAGCAACTTTTTTTCAATTTAAATTCAACTAATTAACATATAATGTATTATTAGTTTCAGAGGGAGAGGTCAGTGATTCATCAGTTGCATGTAACACCTGTGCTTTTTACATCATGTGCCCTCTTTAATGTCTGTTAAATAGTTACCCCCATTCAACCATCCCCCTCCCTTCCAGCAACCCTCAGTTTGTTTCCTGTGATTAATCATCTCTTATGGTTTGTCTCTCTCTCTGATTTCACCTTGCTTTATTTTTCCCTCCCTTCCCCTATGCTCCTCTGTTTGGTCTCTTAAATTTCACATATGAATGAAATCATTTAATTGTCTTTCTCTGATTGACTGACCCTCTAATTCCATCCACATAGTTGAGAATGGCAAGATTTCATTTTTTTGATGGCTGAGTAATATTCCATATGTATACCTGTATATGTATATATATACATATATATGTATATATACACCACATTTTCTTTATCTATTCTTCTGTTGATGGACTATTGGGCTCTTTCCAAGTTTCACTCTTCTGGACATTACTTCTATAAACATTGGAGTGCAGGGTCCCCTTTGGATCACTACATTTGTATCTTTGGGGTAAATACCTACTAGTGCAATTGCTGGGTGATAGGGTAGCTCTATTTTTAACTTCTTGAGAAACCTCCATACTGTTTTCCAGAGTGACTGTACCAACTTGCATTCCTACCAACAGTATAAGAGAGTTCCCCTTTCTCTGCAACCTGGCCAACATCTTTGATAGCAACTCTTAATAAGAAATAGGATTTCCCCTGCTGCTTGAATATGAACTGCCCTTGTGAGTTGCTTTGACCATGAGTATGTGGCAGAAATTGACAATGTGCCAGTTTCCGATCTGGCTCTCAGAAGGCTTTGCCTCTTTTTGCATTGTGTTTTTGAACCCTGCTCAGATGTCATGGCAACAAGCCCAGGCTAGCCTAGTAGGTGATAAGAGATACATAACCAGTCCCTATCCTTGCCATAGCCCAAAGCCAGCCAAATAACCACTAAACGTATAAGTGATATCTTTCCTAGAACACCCAGCCTCTGACCCAGCTGACCAGAGACACAGGATTCTATTATTAAATATCAACGAATCTTGGCCCAGACAGGTGGAACCACTCATATATTCCTGAGTAACAATAAATGTGTACTATTTCAAACCACTTTGCTTTGGAGCAGATTGTCATACAACAATGGTTATCTGATATAGCGGGCTTTTTTCCTTTTATTACTCTTACTTCAGTGACCCAGTGCATTGATGCTGCTAATGAAAAAAGGGGACAAAAGTATTATTAAATGTTTCCTGACATGCCACTCTGTGAGAACGAAAGTAAACTCATTTGGTCCTCAGTGAATGTCTTAGCTTCAAAAGAATCTTACCTCCATTCGCATATGAAGCAACTGTTATTCAGAAAAGTTGCCTTACAACAAGTCAGCTGGGCCTTAAGTGGCAGTGCCAGCATCTGAGCACAAGACTAAAGTCCCTGTTCTTTCCCTTTTCATATTTCTCTTGCCCCCCATCCCTTTAAAATGATGATGTTTAGTAGTTGCTTTAAGAAAGGTTCAACTCCAAGTAGACACTATTGGATGCTCTAGGAAGTCTACAGAATAGCTGATAGATAATTATTATATTTTTGAATCCCCTACGTATGGGCCTAGCCCAGGTAGTAAAAGGGGCTAGTGGTCTGTGGCTTATGGTTTGTTGAACTGCTGATGTAGAGTCTGATATGTTACTCACTGTTGTGTATCAGTTTTGCCTTTCTTTTGGCTTCTTACTGCTTTGGCTGGATTTCCAAATGCTGTGGAGCCCAACCTAGGCTGAGCCTTTCTGAGAATTCCCCTTGCATTTCAATTCGGGCAGGCTATCCATTCTTGCTCCTTGCAGCTCCTGCAGAGACCCTCATGACTGTCCCTAACTCACCACCACCATCTCTTAAGAACATGATCTAAGGGTCTGTTCACAAGAGACATTTTTGGTCTGGAAAAATTTTCTCAAGACTCTGAAAGATTCTACTTAACTCGTTTCCTGAAAGTAGAGGTCTGGGAGCAAGAGACATAGGGGTTAAGATTTTGTGCTCCTTTTTCCAGAATCAGGGTTTTCTTGCAAGGCTTTAATTCACAAGTTAGTTCTGCCCTCCTAAAATCGGAGCATCATACACTATACCAAGTGGTCTGGATGTAACTTTTGATCACAATTTCAATTACTTTTGGCTGCAAGCAATCCCCCAGATTTTAACAAGCGTTCTAAGAGTAAAGGCACTCTGTCATTTTATCAATTAATTTTCCATACCCAGTCAGAAATCATGCCCAACGATAGCAGATCTCCACCATCCCCAGTTGTTTTCCATCAAATATCCATTAATTAGGAGTGGCAGAAATTTTTCAGCATGTATGGGTTTTGGTGTTGGTTTTCTCCACCATCCCCAGTTGTTTTCCATCAAATATCCATTAATTAGGAGTGGCAGAAATTTTTCAGCATGTATGGGTTTTGGTGTTGGTTTTTTCTCATGATTGAATTTCCTTTTAGTTTGACAATATTTTAGAGATAGCAGAGGCAGATCAAGGTGGTATGGGGCTGAAACTTATTGAAACTTAGAAGACCTTCTAAATATATAAAATTAGGTATAGGGCAATTGTAAGGATTTGTGCTAATGAGGGGCCTCTGAGCTTAGGCATCATTAACTTCACAGGGCATTGTGGTCATCTAGAGGCATATTGGAAATCTGTGGATATAGAGGGGAAGTCATACCATTCAATACTTGCTCAGTGCCTTCAAGCAAGTGAAGTGAAGTGAGCTAAGTGCATGCTCATTCATCCAGGAGTGAATAGTGGGGCCCGGACACCCTGGAGAAGATAAACCTATTTTTATTTTATGATTATATTTATTTATTTGACAGAGAGAGGTCACAAGTAGGTAGAGAGGCAGGCAGAGGGAGAGGGGGAAACAGGCTCCTTACTGAGCAAAGAGCCCAATGTGGGGCTCAATCTGAGGAACCTGAGACCATGACCTGAGCTGAAGGCTGAGACTTAACCCACTGAGCCACCCAGGTGCCCTGAAGACAAACCTTTTCTCAAGAAGGCAGGTGCTATTGCTCTTCAGCTAGCCGTGGTCATACAGGAATGAAGGCCCCGCATTGCAACATCCTCCACTTTTTTAAAGCGTCTAGACAGACATATGGCATAAATTTTAAATCTGAAAGCTCCCAGTTTTAAAATGCTCCAAATAAACATGTCTGTTGTGAGTAAATTCAGCCCACTAACTTAGAATTTGTGACCTGTAAAATATTTTTTTTTAATGCTTGCAAGAAGACATAGAAAGTCATTTATAGAAAGTCATTTGAAATAATGAATGAGGGAATTACATAATTATTAATATATGGTTAGATCTTGGCATAAATTGAAGATCTAGTTATTAAGAACCATGTATCTCCATCAGCAACGTAAGTCTCCCATCTGTGACATTGATATAGGGTTAAAAGTCTGTTTTTTACGTTGCCTTTCTGGAAAATGTCAGTCTGGCTTCTGATTGCTTATTCCTTCACACACACTCTCTCACATGGTTCGTTACACGGTGCTTGGCACATACATAAGCAGCCAGCATATGGTTGTTAAATTAATTAAATAAAACATAATTTAGCCAAAACTTACTTCAATGTTGATGGTCTTTGCTTGATCTCCAATTTGAGAGAACCTTAATCAACGAACAAAATGGCATTTTTGATAAAAAATGATCAAATTCTGATCATTTGATCAAATAATTTTGATCATTTGATCAAAAATGCTGAATTTTGATTTCTATAGGGCTTGTGAATGAAGGTGTAATCTGTAGATTACAAGTATCTAAGTGGTAGTGATATTAGTACTACTCATGATAGTAATAATAATAACAAGAACAATAATGAGTAAGTAACAATGCTTATATATGTGCCATGCACTTCGTTGAGGGTTTTGCACATACCTGTTTACTTTATACTCATTGTTGACATTTGCTATCTATAGAGGAACTTATTTTCATGTTTAAATTAGGAATTAAAATATATATATATATATATATGAAATAACTGAAAAAGCCATCCCATAAACCTGAGGTCGAGAAAGGAAAAGGATGGGGGCACCTTGATGGCTCTTGGTTAAGTACCTGACTCTTGATTGCAGCTGAGGTCAGGATCTCAGAGTCCTGAGATCTCGCCACTTCTGGCTCAAGCAAGGTGATTGCTTGAGATTCTCTTCCTCTGCCCTCCCTACACCCCTCCCCATTCACATACTCTCACACTCTCTCTCTCTTTTTATCAAGTAGGTAAGTAAATCTTTTCTTAAAGATTAAAATTTATTTATTTGAGAAAGGGAGAGAGAGAGAGAGAGAGAGAGAATGGGCACGAGCAGATGGGAGAGACAGAGAGGAAGGGAGAAGCAGACAATCCGCCGAGCAAGGAGCCTGATGCTGGGCTAGATCCCAGGACCCTAAGATCATGACCTGAACTAAAGGCAGACGCTTAACCTACGGAGCCACCCAGGTGCCCCAGGTAAGTAAATATTTTTAAAAAACAAAGGGAAAGGAAAACTTAAAGGAAAGATTATTTACTTTTCTATTAAACATACTCAATCAAGATATATTTGTTACCAACTCTGAGCTTAATGCTCAGCTAACCACGAGGTTGCAGGCTTGGGTGGACTAGCTAGTGAAGGTGTGAACAGATGAGATGCTGATTCTGAATTTTCAGAACTGTTATAAACTCCCATCAGCATGAAAAATGGGAGACTTAGGAAGCTGGTGGTACTTCAGTTTTGCCAACTGAGTAAGTCACATGTTTGCTCTAACCAGCTTTCCAGGGCATCCCTCCAGATTTCTATTTATGCACAGATGCATGCTTTGGTTGTTAGAACATTTCAGAGATCTGCCAGCTTTCGAGGGCCCCAGCTTTTTCATCATGCCTCAGGAGTAAGTTTCTCAGCAACGCTAGCATATAGTGACAGTAACTACACCTATTTTTTCTGTATCACCTGCTGAAATTCTTGGTTTATACCCATGGAACTTTTTTACATCTTCAATGAAATGGAATGGAAGCAGCATCGTTATCTCTGAGAAAGCACAACAGGCATATGTACCACCAACTGAGCCATTAACTTATAATCCTTTCTGAGCTAAAAGGTTTTATCTGATTCCCTGCAGGATATATCTTAGCATCATGAGATTATTAAACAAGGGTTTCAACTTAAATAATGATTCTCTGACTAGCAAGAGCTAAATGGTCCAGAGGGATACCACATGCTATTTATTTACCAGGAAAGGAAGCCATGGAGGTTCATAATATGGGATCTCTTACAGGGTGTACACCTCAAATTAGAAGACCGTGGTTGAGCGCCATGTGGCAAAAGAACCTATTTGTTTTATCAGAAAAGATCAGATTTGTCATGGTCTTTCTCATCTTTAAAATGATGGATTTGTGCTAGAGGATGAATAAGACCTCTTCCAGCATAATGCAGTGTATTTTTCTTTGTGACACTGGATGTGCCCACATTCAATCTATGTCTCGCTTTCTGCTATAGACTTTTTGAATGCCATTCCTTTTTGTTTGCAACTTCAGACAATTTTCTTGCACATGGGAATGTAATTATTGATTATTGAATAGTAATCAAATGATGGAAACTTTAATGTTGACAGGGACTTTAGACTCAGTATCTATCTATTTTGATGTGTTTGCAGTTTTAGGTGTAGAGTTTTCTTAAAACTGGGTGCTACCATCTAGGTTATAGGTGAAGTGATCTGACCCATTTTAGAAAGTTTTTTTTATGCACACTCATCACTAATGACCCAGTGTGTCCCAGTGTTGTGTGTTCAGTGTGTCTCCATTTGTTAATTATGCCTTTCCTTTTGTTTCTTTTAGTATTGACATAATCCATTTCCTATCAGGGTTATACAATATGGTTTTGGACTTGGCTATTGGAATTTTGTGGCCAAAATTGACCATGTGGATTCATAAAATGGTATAGATTAAAAATCCTTTAAAGATACCATTTTATAGGGGTGCCTGGGTGGCTCAGTGGTTAAGCCGCTGCCTTCGGCTCAGGTCATGATCTCAGGGTCCTGGGATCGAGTCCCACATCAGGCTTTCTGCTCAGCAGGGAGCCTGCTTCCCCCTCTCTCTCTCTGCCTGCCTCTCTGCCTACTTGTGGTCTCTCTCTGTCAAATAAATAAATAAAATCTTTAAAAAAAAAAGATACCATTTTATAGCTTTCTTATTTAACATATGGTAAAAATGAAGTTTAGAAATATTAAATCATTTGCATAAGGCAATGCTTTCCAAACATTTTCATAGCACTTCACAGATGGAAGGTAATGATATGCTCATGACAAACTGAAATAACCTTTTGAGGTTGTTAGTAGGTATAGCCGACCACCTGAACAACTCTAATGGCTGCCTCACTTATGACATAATCTATAATCCATCATTTTCAAAGCCCCAACCTAAATTCAGCTGGCATTAGAGTTAACCAATAATCCAGTCTCTATCATTTTAAGGTAAAATGGTATATTGCCTCATGCAATATAGGCAAGATTGAGGCTTGATGCTTTGGATCAGACCTCACCTTCAATTCCTTAGCTCAAGTTGTCCCTTGTCTTATTGTATGTTGATCCCATCTTCAGGTTGATCATCTCATGATGGCAAAATGGTTTCAGCAATTCTAGACTTTTCAGAGTTCTGGGATAAAATGCTACAAGAATGAGAAGTCCCTTTCCAGAATTCCTGTAGAAATTCTTCTGATATTTCATTGGTTCTGAATGAAACATGAACCTATACCCAAAGCAATCAGTTTGCTCAGGGGACTGTAAATAACTGATTTCTTTAAGCTAAAGTCATGCACTTTACTCCTGAGTCAGGATGAGCCTAAATGAAATAGACATCCCACAAAGTAAAAGTATAATTACCAAAAGAAGAGAGAATGGATGGCTGGTAATATAATAGATATACTGTGATTTCCAAAACCTACATTTTCTGGTTTCTATATTACTATGATTTTTTATTACATTATTTTCAAGAGAATTGTAAAAAATGCTTTAAAAATAACTAAATGGAAATCTAGAACTGAAAAATGCAGTTTTAAAGTCATACACTTATTAAATGAGAGTAACAGCTCATTGGAAATAAGATTCTTTGATCAATCAGTTTGAGGAAAGATAAATAGCAATCATCTAAATGAAGCTCAGATTGACTGAAAAAAAACTGAACAAAACTTCAATCACCTGTGGCATAACATCAAATAATGTGTGTGTGTGTGTGTGTGTGTGTGTAGACACACACATATACATATATACACACATATATCTGTGTATATGTGTATACACATACATGTGTATACATATGTATGTATATGTATATATACATATATATTTAGACTCCCAATAGGGTTAGGAGATAAAAAGAGGCAAAAAATAACATTGGGGAGGGTATGGGTTGTGGTGAATGTGTAAGCCTGATGATTCACAGACCTGTACCCCTGGGGTAAATAATACATTATATGTTAATAAAATAATTTAAAAATTTTTTAAAAGAGGCAAAAATATATTAGAATAAGTAATGGCAGAAATATCTTAAAATGATGAATAACAATTATTTGTAGATCAAAGAATCTTATTGAACCTCATACAATATAATGCAAAGAAAATCATATCTAGGCACACCACAGTCACACTGCTGAAAACCAAAGAAGATGAAACTTATCAAAAGTGGACAGAGAAAAGGGAAAAATGTAAAGAAGAATAAACAATGTCCTACTTCTTGTGAGAAGCAATGAAAAAATCTTTAAAATGCTGAATTAGAAAAGAGAAAAGGAAAAGCCGTAAATCTAGAGTTCTATATCCAGGGGAAATATCTGTGATGGTTAATTTTATGTATCAGGTTAATTGGCCTAAGGGATGCCTAGATAACTGGTAAAGCATTATTTCAGGGTATGTCTGTGAGGTTGTAGATAAAAGAGATTAGCTTTTGAATCAGTGGACAAATAAAGAATATTACCTTCACCAGTGTGGGTTGGTACTGTCCAATCCATTAAGAGCCTGGATACAACAAAAAGATGGGGAAGGGAAAATTTGTTCTATTGTTAAACAGATATTCACCTTCTCCTGCCCTCGAACACTGATGCTCCTGGTTCTCTGGCCTTTATTCTTGAGCTAGGACTTATACCGTTGGCTCCCCTGGTTTTCAGACCTTCAGGTTTAGACTGGAATTACTCCATGGGCTTTTCTGGACTCCAATTTGCAGATGGCAGATCATGAGACTTATCAACCTCCACAAACACATAAGCGAATTCTTTATCAATCAACCACCTCCTTCTTTTTACACACACACACACACACACATACACACACACACACACACACACACATACTCCTGTATGCTCATTTAGACAGACAGAGAGAGGAAGGGAGGGAGAGAAGGAGAGTGGAAGCGGTGAGACAGAGAGAGTGAAAAGTATGTCTCCTTTTGATCCTGTTCTGTTTCTCTGGAATACCCTGACTAATACAATATACTTTAAAAATAAAGATAAAATAAAGACATTTTCAAATACGAAAGTTGAGAGAATGAATCTCAACAATCCTACACAGGAGGAACCAACATAGAGAATTCTGTATGTATGAGGAAAATGAAACATAATAGAAATTTGGATCTTTGGAAAGGTATAAAGAGCACTAGAAATGTAAATATGCAGACAAATATAAATCATTGTTTTTTCCTATTCTTAAATTCTTTGAATTACATTTGAGTATTCAAACCAAAATAATAGCAACGTGTTTAGGGCCTTATAACACAGAGAAAATAAAGATTACAGTGTTAGTAAATGAATTCGTTATTTAAACATTTCTTAAATTGCAAGTGTCTTTGAGATAACATCAGAATAATAAAATACTTATAATAATTTGAAAAAAATATGTATGTGACTTTTACCTTGAAAATTTCAAGACATTGCTACGAAGAATTAAGGAAAAATATAAATAACTGGAGAATTATAACTTGCTTATATTTAGAAAGACTTAATATTACTAGTTCACCCTTAAGTGCATCTTAAACAAAAAACTTTTCCTTCTACATGAGAACTTGAACTTAGTATCAAGATGGAATTTGGTATTGGACTAAAGGGAAAATTAATTAAATAAAAAAATAATTAGATTTCTACAGAGTTTTCTATCTCAGCTCCCCTAGAAATATGAAAAAGATGCAACATTAACTATATGATAAATGTGACCCCAGAATAGCATCTGCCTGGGAAGTAATATAAATTCCTGATAGAAAGACTTAACTTTTGATTTCTTTTAGTCAAGTGAATCCTATATATTGACATATCTCTTGCAGGAGTCCTGGAAACTAAATCCATGATATTGTTACAAGAGATACTGGCTCCTATGTGCATAGGGCTAAGAAAGGTGAGCCTCACATCCACAGTGGGGATCCTGTTTCGTCTTCCCTCAACTGTCATCATTTGGTAGATCAAAGACAGTAATTCCTGGATGGTTATTTGTACAGAAATAAGGACTACATGCAGTAGGAATCCTGACCTGTGTACTGCTGCCAAGTCCTTACCTGATTTGAATCCTTGTGGATAGACAGGTACCAGCTGTGGACTCACGCCTTATGAGTCTGAATAAGGTGTGAATAGATCTAAGACAGCTCCCTATGTCAATTCTCCAGCTGATCTGTAAATTCAATACAATTCCAGTCAAACTCCCAGAAGGATTGTCTTGTGTAGAGATTGTAAAAGCTAATTCCTTAGTTTATATGGAAATGTAAGTGATATGGAACAGCCAGTAGCCCAAACAGGCTTGAAAAATGAGAACATGGTTGGAGGACTTACTATGCCAGATTCAAGACCTATTATACAGCTATAGTAATCAGGACAATATCACATTGGCATAAAAATAGAAAAATAGACCAAATCAATATAATAGAACCCAGAAATAGATTCACACATGTCAACTGATTTTCTACAAAAGTGCCAAGATAATTCAATAGTGTTAGGAAAGTTGGTGTATTTTGTTTTTTTTGTTTTGTGTTTTTGGTTTTTTTTTTTTTTTAGCCTAAGTTGCTTGATCAACTATATATCTATATTTTTTTTTAAAAAAATTCAACCTTATCTCTCAACATACATAAAATTAATCAGAATCATAAATGTATTGTAAAACTTAAGACTATCAAGCTTTTAGGAAAACAAAATATGTGAGAGTATAATTAACCCTTGAACAACATAGGTTTGAACTGTATGGGTTCACTTACAGAGGGTTTTTTTTTCAGTTAAGTACAATATAATACTATAAATGTCTTTTCTCTTCCTTATGATTATTCAAGTAAATTTTCTCTAGCTTACTTTACTCTTTTTTTAACTTTAAACAAATTTTTATTACACAAAGGTTTTCACATAATTGAATATTTCTCTACTTTGTACACAATTATTCTTACTCTCCACAGAAAGGCTGCTTCTTAACTTTTCATCTGGTGATGGCAAACACTAAAATCCTGATTTTAACAGAATAGTAGTAAAAATGCCTCAGTGATTTAAGTTGAAAGCAGTACATTGGTACATGGCTCTTGCACTCAGTTATCAGGAATGTACAAATGTCTTTATTCGGAAATACAAAATAAATTATCTGTAGGCATGGACAATGAGGCAGTAAACCATTATATGTTGTCAACTGAAACCAGTAACTGATGGTTATAGTGATTTTCTTAAACATCAGCCAGCCTTTTCTTCAATCATTTCCTTCAACTGACTTCTCTGAAGTTATGGGTGAGGAGCACAGCATGGGCTTCCTCTCACAGTTCATTAATAATGGTAAAACACTATTCTAGGAATCAGAACATGCCACCTCCCATAGCCCCTCCCATTCTACCCATTCCACCCATTGCTGGTTCCTTCTCTTCTTTAAGAATTTCAGTGACTACAACTTCTGCCATAGTTAACAGAGAGTCCACTCCAGCAGCATCCAATAAAGCAGTTCTTACAACCTTCGTTGGATCAATGATTCCTTTTTTCCACCATATTCACAAAATCTCCAAGCATAGCATCATAACCAACTTCTGGGGAACTCTGCATAATTTTCTCAACTATCAACGATTCTTCCACACCTGCATTCTTAGCAATGGTCATTGCAGGAATTTTTAGTGTTCTCTTAATAATTTCTATACCAATTTTTTGATCTTCGTTAGTTGGAGTTAAATGAATCCAAGGCTGGAGTGCACCGAAGCAGGGCACAACCCCCTCCCAGAACAATGCCTTCTTCAACAGCAGCTCGTGTAGCATTGAGCACATCTGTACCTTTTTCTTTTCATTCACTTCAACATCACTTGTCCCACCAACCTTCAACACAGCTACGCCATCTGAGAGTTTTGCCAAACGTTCATTCAGCTTTTCCTTTTCATATTCACTAGTTGTAATATCTAACTGCTCAATGATTTCTTGAATACATTTTTCAATTTGAGCCTTGTCACCTTTTCCTTTTAAAAGCATGGCATCATCTTTGGTCACAAGGACCTCTCCAACTTTTCCTAAGTCGTGAGGCTGAACATCTTCAAGATTTAGAGTCAATCCTTCTTCCCCAAAAACTGCACCACCAGTAGCAATAGCCATGTCTTTAAGCTGGTTCTTTCTATTGTCACCAAAACCTGGAGCTTTGACTGCCACAACCTAAAGACCAAATTTTAGCCTATTCAAAACGAGTGTATTCAGAGCTTCTCCATCAACATCTTCAGCAATTATGACCAAGGGCTTATGGTGAGCATTGGCAATTTCAAGAGCAGGTACAATGGACTGGACACTAGAAGTTTTCTTTTCACTCAATAGAACATAGGCATCCTGGAATTCACATTTCTGACCTTTTGAGGTATTAATAAAGTATGGAGAAATGTAACCTCGATCAAACTTCATGCCTTCAATAATTTCTAATTCATCATTTAGTGTTTTTCCATCCTTTACTGTGATGACACCCTTTCTTCCAACCTTTTTCATTGCATCAGAAACAATGTTGCCAATTTCTTTGTCTCCATTTGCAGAAATGGTAGCAACCTGAGCAATTTCTTCAGGGGTTGTCATGGGTTCAGACTGCTTCTTAAGTTCAGCAATTATGGCATCAACAGCTAACATCACACCTCTTCTGATTTCCACAGGATTAGCACCTTTGCTAATCTTCTCGAAGCCTTCCTTGGCAATAGAGCATGCCAAGACAGTAGCAGTAGTGGTGCTGTCCCCAACCTCTTCATTTGTGTTATTGGTGACATCTTGAACAAGTTTAGTGCCAATATTTTTGTATTTATCTTTTAAGTCATTTGACTTTGCTATGGTCACACCATCCTTTGTCACTTTGGGACTTCCCCAACTCTGTTCAATAATTGCTGTTCTTCCCTTTGGCCCCATTGTAACGGCTACAGCATTAGCTAAAAGGTCTACACCTTAAAGCATTAAGGCTCGGGCATCTGCACCAAATTTTACATCTTTGGCATAGGCCTGAGTGAGATGAGGAGCCAGTGCTCTGGACACAGGCCTAATTTGGTGAGGGACTGTGGGCAATTGAAGCATTTCTGCAGGGCAGCGGCAGAGCATGTGCACGGTGAGGGAGGCCGTCGGAGAGGAGTGAGGGCTAGCTTACTTTACTTTAATACTGCAGTATATAACATATAATATACAGAATATGTATTACTTGAGTGTTTATATTACTGGTAAGACTTCTGGTCAGCAGTAGGCTAGTAGCAGTTGAGATTTTAGGGAGTCAAAAGGTATGTGCAGATTTTCAACTTTGTGGGGGGTCACTACTCCTAATCCCATGTTGTTCAAGGGTCAGCTGTATATATGCATGACTTCAGTGTAAGAAGAGATTTCATCAGCATAAAAAGCACTAACTAAATTATAAAAGAAAAAAATGGGTAAGTTAAACTTTGTCAAACCTAAAAGTTCTGCTCATTAGTAAGATAACCTACGTACCTAGAAGGAAAAAATATGATAGTATGTAAAATAATATATATACCTCATACTTTTTTTTATAAATTAAGAATGTCCCTGGGTATAAAAATATATGTTTATAAAAAATAAAAAATTAATAATTCAAAAAAAAGAATGTCTGCATGCCTACATATCAATAATAAAAAGACAAAGAATCCAGTAAGAAAAGGTCAAAGACTTAGTGAAAATTTCACAAAAGTAAGCACAAAAAGGAAATAAGAATTTGAAAAGTACTCGATGTCATTACCATCAAGAAAATGCCAAATAAAACTGCAATGAGATGCTAGCCTACAACCACTGGAATGACTAAAACTACAACTAAAAAAAAAAAAAAAACAGCAAAAAAATACTGACAGTATCAATGTTGTCTATAAGCTAGAACTCTCATATCACTAGTGGGAACATCAAATGGCAGTCATTTTAGAAACACATTCAGTAGTTTCTAATAAATTTAAATTCATACCTGGACTATAACCCAGCAATCTCACTCCTAGTTTTTATTAAAATAAAAAAATGAATGCATGGGTCCACTTAAAGACTTGTGCATAGATACTCATAGGACCTTTATTCATTATGGTCAAAACTAGAAGTCACTGAGATGTTCATGAAGAGCAAAAAGGATATTGCAAATTGTGCTGTATTCATATGAGGGAATACTATACAGCAATAGAATTGAATGAATGACCAGTATGGATGGATTTTAAAAAACCTGTCCACTAAAGGAGGGCAGACACAAAAAGAACATACTGAATAATTTTATTTCTGTGACATTCTTTTTTTTTTTTAAGATTTTATTTGTTTATTTGACAGAGAGAGATTACAAGTAGGCAGAGAGGCAAGCAGAGAGAGAAAGAGGAGGAAGCAGGCTCCCTGCTGAGCAGAGAGCCTGATGCGGGACTCGATCCCAGGACCCTGAGATCATGACCTGAGCTGAAGTCAGAGGCTTAACCCACTGAACCACCCAGGCACCCCTCTGCGACATTCTTGAATAGTCAAAGCTGTTATGTGGTGCTGAAAATCAGAACAGTGTTTACATTTGGAGGAAGTAGATTAATTGAAAAAGAAATTTTGGGGGTTAGAGAAATGCTCCTTTTCTGATTATGTCAGTGGTTACGCATTTGTCAAAGCTCACTGAAACTCAAAATCTGTGCATTTTATGACATGTAAATTATTCTTCAATTTAAGAAAAAAAGTTGATTGAGAATGAAATTAACCATATAGGTTGGTTTTATCTGGCATAATTAGGTCGTTTTGAGTTCTGGCTTCATATTAAATAATTTTATCTTCAGATAATAACTCTGTCACTTTCTATGGGAGACCTTTGACCAGTGATACAAATATTCAATGTTTCAGATATACCATCAAGAGTAAGTCATCTATATAAAAGACTTATTTTGAAGACTAAGTGACAGAAAAAGTGCACAATAGCTGAGACATGGGAAGTCATTAATAAAAGAAGTTGCTGATCTTATTGTTTTATTATGTTTATCATTATTCATAAGTAGATATAAGATAGAGAACACAGCAGTTTAAACACTAAATGTATGAAAAATCCAGGATGAAAAGTATAGGTAGATAGATAGACAGACATAGATACAGACCAGACACGGACACAGACACAGACACAGACATAGACATAGACACAGACATGAGTATGGATATCTGGATATCAGTCTCAAGTCTAGGATTTTACTCTGGAACTCATATACGGTCTTCTAGAAGTCTTTAAAGTGAATTCACTGAATTATATGCTAAATATCCGTGTGTGTGTGTGTGTGTGTGTGTGTGTGTAGATAGATAGATAGGTAGTCTGGGATAACTTGCCTGAGATTCTCAAAGGAATTTTGTGACTCTCCCCCCAAAAACTCATTACATCTATTCACAATATTATCTTTCCTGATGTGTTTTTGTTCCAGGAAGTTACCTGGCTTGTGAAAGTAAAAGCAAAAGGTCCCTAGAGCATAGATGTAAATGTGAGTGTGCCTTCTATAGATCTCTGCATTTTTTTACTTGGGCTTTGTTTAGCTTTTACAATTCCCATCATTTCTTAGAATGAAGGTAAATGAGAGAGAGGAAAAGAATTCTCAGTATTATTTTGGACACAATAATTTTATGTGCTATCAGCCATATACCTAGAGACGATTAGAAAATGTGGGTAGCAATGATTTTGAATGTTTATCTTCAAAACCATTGTGTTACATAATTTTAAAAATTAAATATGGGTCAATAATATAAAAACTGACTCTAACAAGGGACATGAAATTAGATTTAAAGGTAAAAAAGAGCATGACTAAACAAATCACTTCTTAATCAGCCAAATGAAAAGTATTGGCATAGACAAATCACCACATTAGAATAAGGTTCCCTCCTGAATTTGCCATGTGAAAAATCTGTGGAAATATACAAGAATTTTATGTTTCTATATTTGTTATAATAGAGATGTAGTTGTGTGTGTGTGAGAGAGAACAAAAATAATACAATCAAAACAAGAGAGAAGTGTACCTCTGTTTCACTAATGCGACTCTGTTTTTTTCTACAATGCCCAGGGCATTGCCCTCACCTGCAAAAATCAAGATGTTGTACCACTGTGTCTGCATATAGGGCAGAAAGTAGGAAATGGGAAGGCCAGGGAACACTCTTTCATTTTAAGGTCATGGCCAGAGGTTGTTGACACTCAGGCTCATATCTCTTGGTCAGAAGTTAGTCACAGTATTCTTTGGGGCCAAAGGCTTAGCTGAATATTCTGCACTAAAAGGGGAGAGTAGATATTGATGGAAAAACTTACTTGGAACTGGATATCCCTAAAGAATCAAAGCTACAGAGAAGGGGAAAAAAAATCAGAAGTTTCCTTTTCCTTTATGCATTTTTTTCAAAGGATTGTATCATTCCTTCTAATTGCCAGTGACCATTATTGGGAGCCAGAATACATAATTTTTTTTTTCTTTTCTGTTTTGGCAAGAAGTACTTAGAAGTAGATAAAAGAGAGAACTACTTTATAATGTTATTTAACCATAGAATTAACTCATATTAATAAGTAAGGATTCATTTAAAAACTAAACATTCAATAATATTTTAAAAATTAAAAATAATTGGCATACTATAAAATATCTTTAAAACTCTTGAGGCACCTGGGTGGCTCAGTGGGTTAAGCCTCTGCCTTGGGCTCAGGTCATGGTCTCAGTGTCCTGGGACCGAGTCCTGCATCAGGCTCTCTGCTCTACAGGAGCCTGCTTCCCCCTCTCTCTCTGCCTGCCTTTCTGCCTACTTGTGATCTCTCTCTGTCAAATAAATAGATAAAATATTTAAAAGTCTTGCATGGTAGGCAGTCAGGAACTTCGGAGTAAGTCTAGTTCATTTATGAATGCATTAGATAGTGTACTTGATTATGAGTGAGAGATACCAATTAGGGAAGCTTAGGAAAAAGAAAGATGGAAAGAAGATCAATTTGGCTAGCATGGAAATACAGAGTAAAAGTGGAAGATTATAATGGCAGAGAGGTTGACTCGGGTTAGATTGTGAAGTACCTTCTAAAGCTTGGTAAGGAGTTTGGATATTATTCTGTAGGCAATTGGGAGACATAAGGTGAATGTTATGTTATTAAGTCTTCACTAATGATATATTGAAAGGAAAGTAGCCATAGTTGATGCAGTTCAACAAGGAGCTATTAAAAGTTTGAACAACCAGGAAGAATTTTAATGCTTTCAAAGCAAGAAAAAAGGGAATGGTTCCATTTCCTGAGAAAAGTATACTTGGCTAGGAGTCAAGAGAATTAAGTTATTCTCTCAAATGCCTGACCTCACATCGTTATTTTTGTCAGGGTATCAACATAATGGGGGGGGGGATGTTATCTTTTTAACAGAGATAGCATAGGAATATAATGAAAATACCTGAAAAAAAAATACTAAATCCTGTTCAAATCCCATATGCTAAAGTAATTTGAATCATTGCTCTGAAATCACTGTAATACAGCAAACAGTAGAGAATAAAATTAAAGTTCTGTGTTTGGGCTATTAGAATCCTTATATTTTTTTATTAACATATAATGTTAATTATAATGTTAATTTGGCCCAGGGGTACAGGTCTGTGAATCATCAGCTTACAGATTTCACAGCACTCACCATAGCATATACCCTCCCCAATGTCCATAACCTACCCATCCTATCCCTACCTCCCACCCCCCAGCAACCATCAGTTTGTTTCATGAGATTAAGAGTCTCTTATGGTTTCTCTCCCTCCCAGTCCCATCATGTTTCATTTTTTCCCTCCTAGCCCCCATGACCCCCCGCCCTGCCTCTCAAATTCCTCATATCAGAGAGATCATATGATAATTTTCTTTCTCTGATTGACTTATTTCCCATAGCATAATACCCTCTAGATCTATCCACCTCTTTTCAAATGGCAAGATTTCATTTTGTTAATGGCATAGTATTACATTGTGTGTGTGTGTGTGTGTGTGTGTGTGTGTGTATCTATATAGATATATGTATCTATATATATATATGGCATTAGGTTATTTTCATAGCTTAGTTATTGTGGACATTGCTACTATAAACATTCAGGTGCATGTGCCCCTTCAGATCACTACATTTGTATCTTTAAGGTAAATACCCAACAGTGTGATTGCTGGGTCTTAGGGTAGCTCTATTTCAACTTTGTGAGGAATTTCCCAGAGTGGCTGCACCAACTTGCATTCCCACCAACAGTGTAGGAAGGTTCCCCTTTCTCCACATCCTCGCAAATATCTGTCTCTGCCTGACTTGTTAATTTTAGCCATTCTGAGTGGTGTGAGGTGGTATCTCACTGTGGTTTTGATGTGTATTTTCCTGATTCCCAGTGATGTGGAACACTTTTTCATGTGTCTATTGGCCATCTGGATGTCTTCTTTGCAGAAGTGTCTGTTCATAACTTCTGCCCATTTCTTGGTTGGATTATTTTTTCTTTGGGTGTTGACTTTGAGCAGTTCTTTATAGATTTTGGATACTAGCCCTTTAACTGATATGTCATTTGCGAATATCTTCTCCCATTCTTTCTGTTGTCTTTTGGTTTTGTTGACTATTTCCTTTGCTGTGCAAAAGCTTATGATCTTGATGAAGTCCCAATAGTTCATTTTCACCCTTGCTTCCCTTACCCTTAGTGATGTTTCTAGGAAGAGGTTGCTGCAGCTGAGGTTGAAGAGGTTGCTGCCTGTGTTCTCCACAAGGGTTTTGATGGATTCCTGTCTCCCATTGAGGTCTTTCATCCATTTTGAGTCTATTTTTGTGTGTGGTGTGAGGAAATGGTCCAGTTTCATTCTTCTGCATGTGACTGTCCAGTTTTCCCAACACCATTTGGTGAAGAGACTGTCTATTCCATTGGACATTCTTTTCTGCTTTGTCGAAGATTAGTTGACCATAGAGTTAAGGGTCTATTTCTGGGCTCTCTATTCTGCTCCATTGATCTATGTGTATCTTTTTGTGCCAGTACTATACTGTCCTGATGATGACAGCTTTGTAATAGAGCTTGAAGTCTGGAATTGTGATGACACCAACTTTGGCTTTCTTTTTCAACACTCCCCTGGCTATTCAGGGTCTTTTCTGGTTCCATATAAATTTTAGGATTATTTTTCCATTTGTTTGAAAAAAAATTGATGTTATTTTGATAGGGATTGCATTAAATGTGTAGATTGCTTTAGGTAGCATAGACATTTTCACAATATTTGTTTTTCCAATCCATGAGCATGGAATGTTTTTCCACTTACTTGTGTCTTCCTCAATTTCTTTCATGAGTACTTTATAGTTTTCTGAGTACAGATTCTCTGCCTCTTTGTTTAGGTTTATTCTTAGATATTTTATACTTTTGGGTGCAATTATAAATGGGGTTGACTCCTTAATTTCTGTTTCTTGTGTCTTATTGTTGGTGTATAGAAATGCAACTGATTTCTGTGCATTGATTTTATATCCTGACACATTACTGAATTCCTGTATGAGTTCTAGCAGTTTTAGAGTGGAGTCTTTGGGTTTTCCACATAAAGTATCTGATCATCTGCAGAGAATGAGAGTTTGACTTCTTCTTTGCTGATTTGGATGCCCTTTATTTCTTTTTGTTGTCTGATTGCTGAGGCTAGGACTTCTAGTACTATGTTGAATAGCAGTGGTGATAGTGGACATCCCTGCCGTGTTCCTGACCTTAGGGGAAAAGCTTTCAGTTTTTCCCCATTGAGAATGATATTCGCTGTGGGTTTTTCATAGATGGCCTTGATGATATTAAGGTATGTATCCTCTACCCCTACACTGTGAAGAGTTTTGATCAAGAAGGGATGTTGTACTTTGTCAAATGCTTTTTCAGCATCTATCTAGGGTATCATATGGTTCTTGTTCTTTCTTTTATTAATGTATTGTAACACATTGATTGATTTGTGGATGTTGAACTAACCTTACAGCTGAAACTAGGAGTTGGTTCTTTGGCAGAATTAATAAGATTGATAATCCCTGGCCAGACTTCTCAAAAAGAAAGGACCCAAATTAATAAAATTATGAATGAAAAAGGAGAGATCACAACCAATAACAAAGAAATATGAACAATTATAAGAACTTATCATGAGCAACTATACACCAGCAAATTTGACAAGCTGGAGGAAATGGATGCATTCCTAGAAACATATATACTACCAAAACTGAACCAGGAAGAAATAGAAAGCCTGAACAGATCCATAACCAGTAAGAAGACTGAAGCAGTCATCAGAAATCTCCCAAAGACCAAGAGCCCAGGGCCAGATAGCTTCCCAGCGAAATTCTACCAAACATTTAAAGAAGAATTAATACCAATTCTCCTGAAACTGTTCCAAAAACCAGAAATGGAAGGAACTTCCTAACTCATTTTATGAGGTCAGCATTACCTTGATCCCAAAACCAGAAAAAGACCCCCTCAAAAAGGAGAATTACAGACCAATATCCATGATGAACACAGATGCAAAAATTCTCACCAAAAAACTAGCCAATAGGATCCAACAGTACATTATAAGGATTATTCACCACAACCAAGTGGGATTTATTCCTAGGATCATTTTATGTTAATACTTGTTGTGAGATAGGTAACTTGTTCAGATGGTGGCAGTGCAAAAATATCCAAAGTACATTGGCCACCATGGAGTTCAGTTCCAAGAAATCCAGTCCTTTCAGTGAACTCAGTCTGTGTACCCAATCACTGTAAGACAATTGCAAATATAGTGACTCCTCAAAACAGTCCCTGACAACTAAGACTTAAGGTCTTTACATCCACTTTATGCATTAAAAGTCATACGGATAACCTTTAGTCAAGTGAAAATTATTAAAGTTACTAACTCTTCCATTTCTGCTGCTTGAAGTGAGAGGCCCAAAATGGATAAGTAAATTCCATCAGCCAGAGGACAATGCCTCCCATTTTTTTCCAGCTACCTGAAATAATATGATTAAACATGAGGGAACACAGGGAATCCACTCTACATGAAGCCCCCTATGCCCTTCATAAAAATCCATGGGAAATGGAAGATCTCTGACTTCCGTTCACATTAAGTTATAACTCTTCCCTGGGTTGACTTTTGATAGTGAAAGAGGGAAAAAAGATCATAGATAGGAAACCAGACAGGGAGAATAGAAATTGTTCTAGAAAGGCAGATGCATGAACTCCAAGCTCTCCTATATGATAAGGCTAGTCTGAAATGGTTCTCGTGTTGGCAGTAGAAATGGCTGCCTCAAAAGGAACAAGTTTTATTTCCCTGCTCATCTGTTCTTTCCCTTGCCATTGAGTTCTTTTGAGCCACCCAGGCGCCCCTGTTTTTAGCATTTTATACATTTTCACTTATTTCATCTGCACAGCATCCTGTTTCTACTCCCACTTTATAGCTGAGGAAACCAAGTCTCAGAGAAGTTGAGGAATTTGTTCCAGGTTGCAGTGCTAGGATGTGGTAGAGTAAGGATTCAGGAGCAGGCATTCAGATTCTGGAGGTGGGGCTTTTAAACTATCCTGAATGAACTCTCAAACATACATTCATGAATTCACCCACCATTATTGGTGAATTGCACCTCTTTAAGGGATCCCACAAAGATTTCTTGGCCACTGGGTTATGGCCCTCTCAGAGAATGCTTCATAAATGCACACTTCAAGTTCATCATGTAGTAGATATTTATGGAAGCTAAAAATTGAGTTGTTTCATTATCCTATTGTATGATGATTAATTAAATCAGAACATGAAAACTGAAATTGTTTGGCATTTATGCACTTTAACAAATGATGGCTGCATAAGTATTGCTTAAAAAGGAGAATGTACGGTGAGTTTGTGCTAAGTGTAGGGAACATAGCTCTGCATACTGTTAACCCTGTGGGATGTGACCCATTTAGAGAGCTACACAGACCTCTGCCACCCATCCCAGGAGGTCAACGAGGCAAGTAGGAGTAGAGTGTTCCTTCCTTATGTATCGAGATTACTTTGTGAGGCTCTCTTGGGCACAGTTGTATCATAGCCCATATATAGCAAGGCTATATAAGGAGCAAGGCTAGCTTCATGGGCATGTAGCCTATACTCCCACAGGACCCCATGCCTAGAAAAGGCCCTTTGTTTGGTGTTATGCTCTGCTGTAGCCCTCCAGAACGTATTCTTCTTCTTACTATTTTTTAAGGAAGTTCCCCTATTTTCATTTTTCACTGAGCCCTAGAATATTTTAGGGTAGAGCTCCACAATGGCAAAAATCTTTATCTGTTTTCCTTATTAGACCTTCAGAACACCCAGAACAGTGCCCTGACATTATAAGCAGTCAGTAAACATCGTTTAAAAAAAAAAAAAAAGATTTTACTTATTTATTTATTTGAGAGAGAGTTAGTGAGAGAGATAGAACAGAGCAGGGGTAGGGGTAGGGGAAGAAGATTCCCTACCGTGCAGGGAGCCTGATGCAGGGCTCAATACCAGGACCCTGGGATCATGACCTGAGCTGAAGGAAGAGGCTTAACTGACAAAGCCACCCAGGCATCCCCCTCAGTAAACATTCTTAAAGAAGGTTAAGAGTACAGGATTCAGGTCAGAATACTTTTTAAGAGCCAGATAGTAAGTATTTTTGGCTTTGCCAACTGTATGATCCCTACTGTAGTTACTTAAATCTGCCATTTTGGTATGGAAGCAGCCATGGCAATGGAGGACAAAATGAGTGTGGCTGTGTTCCAATAAAACTTTATCTATACATGGGGCACCTAGTGGTTCAGTGGATTGAGTGTCAGACTCTTAATTTTGGCTCAGGTCCTGATCTCAGGATCCTGAGATAGAAACCCCTGGGGAATCTCCTAGGGATTCTCTTTCTCCCTCTCCCTTGGCCTCTTTCCCTGCTAGATCTCTCTCTCTCTCCCTTTCTCTCTTTCTCTCAAATAAATAAGTCTTAAAAAAAAAAAAGACACTTTATATAGTTAAGAAGTGGATTTGATTTGACCAGTAGGCTGCAGTTTACTAATCCTTGCTTAGAATCAGATGGCTCAGGTTCAAATCCTGGCTATACCATTTACTCTGTGACTTTGGGCCAGTTGCTTCACATCTCTAAGCTTCAGTTTATTTTTCTGTAAAGCCTGGATAATACAAATGCTGTGTTCATGGAGTGGTTGTGAGTACTAAATGAGTCAGTGCACAAAAGATACTTAGCACAGTTCAACATGTGATAACTCCTTGAACTACTACATATATGACTTTTACAGTCATTGCTTGACTTTCAGACCCCTATGCATTCTGCAAATAATAAACACATAAGAGATAATTTAATCAAATCCTTTGCTGGATCAGTCTTGAGAAAAAAGCAAACATATTCTTAAATATCTCGATTAAACGATCTTTCTCTACCTTCCTTTGTAAGTCTTCATGGAAAGGAAGCAATGATTTGGTTTTCATAGAGGATCCATGTTCACTGGAACTAGTCAACTAAGAGGCAAAGGCCCAGGTTATTCTTTCAAGGGAACTACCAACTTCACACCTCTGTTTCTCATCTACAAATTGAAGGGGCTGCATTAGAATTCTGCCCTATGTCCTTTTTTAAATTGGAGAGGTTTCATTATGTAGGTAATCAGCAGTTAAACTGGAAGTGCATTTGGCTTTAATGCCCCTCTCCACTAGTTCTAGCTTGTGATGTTCCGTTGAGTCTCAGAGGGGCCGCTGCTTTTCCAGCTCCCAGAGTAAATGGTCTACCCACTTTCTTCTTAGTTGCCAGAACTCTTCATGCATAAAATAAGGAATCAACACATTTTCTTATCAACCAAATCTGACTCTGAATTAAAGCTGATGCATTACAAAAGCACATTCAGAAATGTTCCCATTTTAATTAGGTCCTTTGATAACACCAAATATTTGCTTCAATATTTTTTTAGATAAGGATGAAAACCAAAGTGGCCTAAAAACAATAATTCTACTCATCCAAGGTGTTTAAGTTATATACGCTTTTTATATAAGGGAAGGTGAAGAGGTTGTTTGGGTGAAACTCATAACCGTAATAGTTGGCGTTCTCCCTTGAAGACACTGTTAATGAGAACTACGCAACCTTCTTGTAATTAACACAGATTCTCCCTGGGTTCCAAAGAGAACTAACCACACTAACCAGCGATACGATGTCATCCCCAAGTGGATTAAGACAATAGCCTCCCAAGGGGCTATGCGTTTCCACTCTAGTTCCCCTGCAGTCCGTTTTCCCATAGCACAAGAAACAAATAAAAATTTTATACAAGAAACATATAAAACTAGAATCCACACTCTGCTACTCCTCACCTCAAATTACTCCATTAGCCCTTAGCAAAGATGCACATCTCTCCACAGGTCACAGATCTGATACAGATGTTCCTGCCTGGCCCACTCTGCCCCTCATTCATGATGCCGGCCTTTTCTCTATTTCTTCAACACACTATGTTTAATTCACATTGAGAGCCCCAGCTCAGCCATTTCCTCTATTAGAACACTTCTCCAGAATTTTGCATGCTTGTCTGCTTGCTGTTCTTCAGGGATCAGCTCAAACATCAGATAACAATTATTATACTAGAAAATTATTTGTTTTATTCATTAGTTTATAGTTTCCCCTGCCAGAAGGAAATCACTTTGAAAGAGGGGATTGTCATGTTCTGTTCAGTCCCTAGAACACTGCCTGATGCCATTAGGTGTTCACTAAATAAGTATTTATTGAATGGATGAATAAGAATGATTTCTATTTGTAGTTTGTTTGAAAGAATGTATTTCAAAAAGCAGAATAGTTTTCCTGCTCACCATTTTACCATTTCAGTGTTAGAGAAAATGCTGGATGGTTATTGGTGTCTCTATGGTTTTCTACTGTTATAGTCATAGAGTTTTTATAGTTAGTTAACCTTTTTGAAGAGCTGGCTATTTTAGCTATTTTAACCCTCCCCCTACATACACACAATATAAGTAATGTCAAGTCCCTAAAGGAAGGTGCTCAGGTTCCATTAACTGAGCACCTACTATATCCCAACAACTATTCCAAGCACTGGAAATGGAAAATAATAATAATAATAATAATAAAAATAATAAAGTGGTTAAGTGTGGCACTTATCCTTTAGGAATTTATCATCTTGTAAAGGATAAAGATAGTTCAATAAATGCTTTATTGAAAATAAAAATTGCTGAGAAGACTTAAGATAGAGTGTTTAAATTTCTCACAGGTATTTGAGAAACCTTAACTAGGTAACTAGGTCTCCAAAAACAAATAGAATTTGCCAAGCAGGGAAGAGAATGCCATTTTAGCTGAGGGATCTGTTTAAGCAAAGTTATGATTGCTGGGTGGACATGGAATTTTCTTTTCCATCCTGAGTGGTATAGGTTGCCCCTGAATTAATTCTCAGATTCTGCCTTTTGTGGGAGTCCTAAATGAGGGAGGCTTTTGAGGTAATCTCATGGTAGGTGTGGGACCTTATAAAATCTTCTGTGGAGGGCAACCCTACCAGTAAGTAAATGACTCAAGAAAGCCATATCCTTTCATTTATTTATTTATTTTTTACATCATTGTCTCCATGTCCGTCATTATATCCACCATCCCACCCACAAAGGCATTCTCTGGGGATATCTTGATTACTCAAGATCAAAAGAGTTTTTTGATAAAGAGTAACCTAGCATATTAAGTAGTAGAGAGAATCTCTTTGAATGGCCATTAAAATCTGCTTACCCCATGCCAATTAACTTAGGAAGCTCGGTGCCTCAGGAGTGGAGGTATCTAGAGAGCTCTAATTTAGCTTTGACTCCTTTCTATTTCTCCCACAAATGTATCATAAAGATTGAGCCAGGTATATAGTTTGCTCATGTCTATTATATGCATTTATTTATTCTGTCCAACTGACCTTGGTCCAACTGACATTGCTAGAAACCTAGCAATGGCAAGCAAATTTAATTCTGACTCATTCTTAACTAGGATAATGATTGCTTTTGCAAAACCATTCCTGTTAGTAGTGTTCCGGCTTTCAGCACTTCACATGTCCACCTCTTCCATAAATCCCACACAATCTTGTAAACTTTTACTTATGTTTCATTCATTGACCCTCGTAAGAGATTCCCATAGTGAACAGTTAATGTCTATAACATGCTCATGCCCTGTTTCCCCTTCTTGTCCTAATTTGCTAACTAGCCATGAGAAATTGTGGGAATTATTTTCCAGTTACCTTCTCACACACACTTAGGAGTTTCCAGTGACTAAACCATCCATGTGTTGGGCGCTGTGCTAAGAATTTCCTTTAATCCTTATACTCTAACCCTAAGAGCGAAGTAGTATTTTGCAACATTTTTTTTTTTTTCCATTGAGAGTACTCAGGCCCGGAAAAGTACAACAGTTCACAAATTACATCCAGCACATGACAATAGCCTGATCTGAATTCTGTTGTTTAACCACTATGCTATAGTGTTCCTATACCAACATCCTTCTTTAAGTATAAATCTTATTCTCTCCCTGCCTTCTTATTATCCTATTTCTTGGCTAGTTTTTTCTTCTCACTCCACTTGCATGATATCTTCTAGAGTCACTGGAGATTGCACAGAAGCATACTCAAATCTAGAGTATAGAGGACTGTGGAATGGGTGACTGGGTTGAGAAAGTAGGCTTTATGTCTAGATTCTAAAACCCAAAGTCCTAGAATCTATGTAGGTAGATTACCAAAAAAGCAGGTGGAGTATTTTTTATTTCATAAAAGTAATAAGGGTTAGTATGATCAATGGTAATTGGAGAGTTCAAATCCTTGTGAAAAGGAAGCTGTTATTTAACCCTGGGCAAATGGGCCCATTGTGGCTAAATCCCCTGTTCTCCAATGAAAGCCAGAAATGCCGGTCCTAGTACAAAAGTTCCAAGTTTTGAAATGGGGCTACTAATTCGAATCTTTTAAAAACAATGTGTAAACAAACGATTCCTGCCAGTGTTTGGACCATGGACCACAAGTATATCCTCTTGGTTAAACTGTAGAGCTATGAATGCTTGCCACAATCCATCATATCCTTCTGATTTAAGGACACCTGTGCTGTAAATCCTCAGTGTGTTGCTGCCGTCCCAATAGTTTGTAAAGAATCAAAAGGAAATGACAATGACAAAAGGGTAGCTGGGGGAAGGTGGTGGTCTTGAATATGCACACAGATACTGAAGGAGCAGAAAGGAATGGCTGCGTAAATGTGGCAATCCAAAGCGAGTATGGAAAAGTCCAAGAATTTTGTAAAGCTACTCTACTAGAGTCACTTAAGGTATGTGTGCAGAACATGTGCACCCTGCAGGATGTTCGAGTTGAATGCACTGGCATTGGTCTATTGCTAGGTTGGAGCCAAATGGAGAAGATAAAGCTGACAGTGTAAATGATTCGTTTGTGCTCACAGCCTTTCATACACTCATGTGAAATCTCTTTCCTGTCTCTTTTCTGCTACACCATTTGGCAAGCAAGACAACATTGGTGAATTAGAATTCTAAAGCCTGTGCTGACTGCTTGATAAATTTTGAAATTTTTCAAGAATGTTACTTAATATGTAAAGTAGAAGTCTTCAACACACTCAAACCACATAGAAGAGCCCTATGCCTCATAAAATGGTTATAAACAAAGTGGATATCATGGAGAAATGTGGGCCAGGAATCTGTAGGGAAGTTGGTGGTAGAGGGGCTCAATAGCACTGCTTCCTGCTTCACTGTTTTACTCAGGAAAGGTTCTGGTCAGAGATTTTGATTTCCAACAGTTGCAGAACATTAGCTTCACAAAGGCCCCTTGAGGTCCTGGGGTACTTAATCTCATTTTGCTGATGAAGAGCTGAGACTCCAAGGGATTAAAAGAGTTGCTAGGAGCAAAGGCTGAATCGGTTCTTTGCATTCCTAGGGCTGTGGTCAAGTGTATGTTGTGGTTATAAATACTGTAATCACTGCAGTCTCAGAGACTAAAATGTGGACTTACCAGTTAAGTGACTTGAAAGAGTACACTGTTCTTTAGCTAAGGGTTGCTGTGAAGACCAAGCATATGGAAAGTGAAAAGCACTTAAGATCAGGTGTGTGTCAAAATATATTAAGCTCACTCCCCTGAACTCAGTTTTCTCACCTTTGAAATGAAGGTGGACTAAATGAGCAAATGTATTTAAAGCAGCTTGCATTAAAGCTGCCATGAGTTGTTAGTCAGTGAATAATTAATTGATTTTGAGTTAACTTTTAATAGGTTTATTTTCATTGGATCTCTATGCACCTTTTTCGATGAGGATCTATGTTTAGTGGTTAGTGGAGAAGCAAATATTTATATTTAACTTGCAAATCACTGATACACTTCTTAATGAATACCTTTTCTGGTTGAGTGGACAGTTGGATATTTGCAAATTCATTCCCAAGGACTGGGTTCACATTCAAATTTACCCTATGCTAGATAGAATATCAAAAATGACACAGCCCATGTCCCTCTCTATTAGTATCTAACATTCTATCTATGAGCATATTTTGAATAGAAAGTTTTTCAGCTTAGAATTTTTATCTCAATTGGGGTGCCTGGGTGGGTCAGTTGGCTAAGCGTTTGCCTTCATCTCAGGTCCTGATCTCAGGGTCCTGGGACAGGGCCCTGCATCAGGCTCCCTGCTGAGCAGGGAGTCTGCTTCCCCCTCCCTCTGCCCCTCCACCCTGCTTGTGTTCTGTCTTGCCTTCTCTCTCTCTCCCAAATAAATAAATAAAATCTTTAAAAAAAGGAGAATTTTGATCTCATTTAACTTTAAGAAACTCTAATACTTATTCATCTTTGAAAATATTAAATGGGGAAAACAAAACAATGTGCCAACTTGTTTGCTTGTTTGGTTTTTTAACCAAACAAAATGATTTCTATTTTATTTTTCAACCTAGTGAAAACATCTAGCTCAGGATTTTTGGTGTAAACCCAATATAACATAGAAAAAATATATTTATTTTATGACAATCTAAATAGAAAATATGCATTGTATCACATTTCAAGTTGCTGAATGTATACTTGTACCTACAATCATAAAATCACATTCATTTTTTGAACTTGGATAATTCGTTTGTTTGTTTTTTTTCAACAAAGAACTAACCATGTATCCTAAAATAAGTCTTATTCTATATTTAGACATGACTTCTACTTATTTTATATCCACTCAACTGGCCCTTTGACTCTGAGATTGCCTGGAGGCCCTGTCAAGGTTTTCATAGGCCATTTTTGACTTCGTAATGGCATTTGGTAGTTTTCCATAAAGAGTGTGGTATTTGCTTATATGATTCTCGTGTTGTCTGTTGTTTGAGGGAAACTAACTGTAACTATTATTATACACTTGGAATTTATGGTTGACTGCCCCTATTATTTATTTATTTGCTTGTTTATTTGTTTGTTTTTATAAAAGTGGAAATCGCTTCTTTGGAGAAAATTGAAATGTACCAATTGATACTGATTATAGAAACTTAAAAGTTCCAAGTTGTAGGTGTTATATATTTTGACAACTATTGATTATATGCAATCTACTACCTTTGGCTGGCAAGGGGAAAAGAAAGCTGGGGCTTGGGGGTTGGTTTTTCTTTCATTTGTTTTTTCATTTTTTTTATTTTCCCCTTTTTTAGCAAAATAATGTTCGATAAGAGGATGAGTATTCTATGTCCCCTAATGAAAACATGCTGTTACCATAAGACCTTCTAGAAATGTTGATTTAATTTACTGGAATGGGCTAATGAGAAAATTGTATCAATTGGTATTCTAATGAGAAGTTGGGAGGCAGGGGGTTAGAATTGTACTTTTGTGATAGTTTAATTTTTGCAGAACCAGGGAAAGAATGGAGTAAATGCCCAGTATTATAAATACCCCTTGCTGTTTTTCATTAGCCCTAATAGAGAAACCCTATCATACCTCCACATTTCTCAAGTGTCTTTAGCACTAATTTAGAGTCAAGGTTGTATCAAATATAATTTTTCAAGAAAGGTAAAATTATGACTCTCATACAGATATAAAATGAGCCCATTAAAATCTTATTTAACTAATTATTAATGAAGGAACCAAAGAGATATTATAACCAATTAGGAGGAAAATCCAAAGAACAGACACATTTTAGATCACAGATATTGAAATGTACGGTAAATGGATGCAAAATTGGCTCCCAGGAAGGGTAGTCAGTTGAACCTCCAACAGATAGAATATATTTGCATGTCTTTAGCCAAGAATTATTTCCCACTGCTATCAGTTATCTACAATTCGTGAAATTGTAATATAGCTCAAAGGCAATGAAGGGACAGAATCCCCACAAAACCAGAATCAGATAACCTAGAAGGAAAAGTGTTCTCTAAATAAGGCATAGTTTTCCATGAAAGCACAATTTGCATTACTATTATTTGTAGCGATCCATAATTCATTCTGTTCATGAAAATGAGTCTACAATTTAACAGAAAGCCTCTCCAGTGGGAACAAAAGGGGATTGAACAAGAAAACCAAAATGGTCATTCCTATATTCTTTGCTGCTTTAAGCATCTTTAAAGAAAATCTACCAGAACCGTGATTTTACTGACTCTTTTTCCCCCCCAAACTAAGTGGTGCTCAATCAACTCTTGCTGCATATTAAAACAGCCTGGGGAACTTTAAAAAATCTGATGCCTGGACCCAGCCCCAGAGATCCAGTTTAATTGTTCTGGGTTTACCGCTTGCATCTTATATATGGTTGAGCTCCTTGGGTAATTCTAATAGGTAGCCATGCTAAGAACTAATGCACTGCAGATACGGGTATGACTTCTCAACTACTTCTATTGTGATGAGTTAGCCAAGGTTGCAAAACTGAAGGTCTTTGGGGGCCAGGATAATGGTGTAAATGCAGGAAGATCTGTTCCTCTTATCCATTTAAATTAAACTTGTTTTTGTTTTTGTTTTTCTGCTAGCTAAGGAAGATAGCACTGTGAAGAAATTCGTTCTTCAGGCTGCCATTTCATGACCTCTTGAACTAAGAACACCTTCTTACTCTCTCATGCTAACCCTCCATTCCCTCTATCTTCTGTGTGGTAACTTCTACACTTCCTTTAGATTACTGTTTCTCAAATTATAGTGTGCATTCAGAGTACATGGAGAGCTTGTTAATGCACCCAGTGGTGGGCCCCCCTCCCTAGACTTTTGGATCTAGTAGATGTAGGATAAGGCTGAGAATTTACATTTCTGACAAGTTCTCATGTGACGCTGATGTTGCTCACCTGGGACCACACTTTGAGAACCACTGCTTTAAATCTTAGCTTGCTGTCATTTCTTTTCTGGTGGTTTTGATAACTGATTGGCTCTCCACTAGGCTTTAGCTAGGCTGCACTTCATGAGGATAAATCTTTTGTGCTTGTGAACATCATAGTATCTTTAACATTTGTATTGCATGACGGGCAATTAAGTATTGAATTGTGGATAAACTTTTTCTCATTAAGCATTCAGCTTAAAATGTAAATTTTTCTCAGCATACCCCCCTTTTCTTTATTCTCAATTCTTAATATATTATGTTACTTTCCAGCCATTTGGAGGTCTTCTCTGTGACACCTCAGCTTGGCTTGAGAATGGATTCTTCTCTAAGTTGCATATTCTTTATCTTCAAAATGTGATTGAGAACCAGCAGATTCAGCATCACTCAAAGCTTATTAGAAATACAGACTCTCAGGCCCCTCTCTGGACTCACTGAATTAGAATCACATTTTAACAAGGGCCCTAGGTGATTCCTCTGCACTTTAAAGTTCAAAAACACTTTTCTCTCCATGAGCCCAAGTGCATCTTCAGTCTCCAAAATCTGCCAGTTGAGATAGCTGCTTCCTGTTTTCTCAGGGCCTTCTTAGCAAAGTGCTTATCGAATCTTGTCAACACGTGCATGTTGCGCTCTTGGCAGCTAGTAACTGCTTCTCGTACCCTTCCTCAGAGATCAGCAAATCTGTTTTAACAGGGTCTTTCCAAGTCCCATCTAAAAGAATGAAAGAAACAGAAATCATAAATATTGTGACAGATTTGTGGAGAAGAAAAACCTATGAGGGAGCTTTAAATCATACACATGTTTTATGGAAGAAATCCATTTCTATGTAGTTAGGATTCCGTCACTTAGTCTCACATCCCATCTTCTTATTTCTTCATTGTCGCATTTTTTGGTTGTTCATCCCCATCTCTTTCCTTCTCTCCTTCCATGACCCTTTCTCCTCTTCCTCTTATATTATTAGACATCTGTGTAACATCATTTTATAATGTAAACCATCTCATTTGGAGTCTCAACTTCCACTTAATGCAGGCACTCTCATTTTCCTCATGAGTAACCTAGGAAAGAATGATGCAGGCTTCTGATGCCCAATCCAGTGATCTTTCCTCTATAAATAGAGTTTGACCTAACCTAATCCCCGCTGAGTATGTATCTCCATGAAGTAGGACTGCATAGGGGCTGCGTGTTGTAGGTGAATGCAGAAATTACGCACTACACTGTATGTGAAATGTTTGTCATTATAACCACTACTTATGTCATGAAATAGATGTACATAAAATTGTCCCTTTATTGTGAAAATATTGCCTGAATCTAAGAGAAAATGAACAATCTCTAAATTTTAGTATTGTCCTTCCAAAATCATGAATTCCATCTCCAGCCTAGTTAATAGCAAAAGAATAATTCGTTTAATTTCTCTCTTGATAACCTGGCAAGATACACAGAGGTTGCTCAAAGAGGCATTGCTCTCAGTCTCCCCTAGAAAGGAGCCTCTCTAACACACAAACTGGACTTACTCTCCTTTGAGTACTTCCCATTCCTGATCTATCCCGGTACTTAGTATTACTGCATGCTCCATAATGATCTCAGATGAAAATTATCGCAGATTCAATGGCTAATATAGAGGACTAGAATATGCTTAAGAATTCTAGTTGTGAGGTTCTTTATGGGTAATTTTTCAGATTATTCCAAGCGATGCACAATGCCAGATGATTACCAAGTCATCTTTTTGACTCAGTGAATTACAGCCCTACTCAGCCCTTGGAATTAGTGACACCTAAGTCTCCTTTGCCATTTGTTTGTTTCTTGCTTATTGTACAGTGAGAACCATCTGCACAATATCCTTTATAGGAAAGTGCTTTGTGGGTACAGTAATATATTGTCATTATTATGCTCAATGACAATTAATTTATCATGAATGTCCAATTACTTTCCAACTTAGGTTTGTGATAAGAGTTGGTTATTTTCCGCTTGAAACAAGAGCATTATTATAACGAGTAATCAGTTGAGTCAAAGAAAGGGCACTTAATCCATCACATGACCAAACTTGTCACTGATGGATTGTTATCCATTTTACCCTTGTGCTAGTCAGAGATTTCAACTGAAATAGAGCAAATTGAAATATAAATTATATATACATATATGGACAGGTATATGTATTTACATGTAGAAATTTATTTTAAGGAATTGGCTCATGAAATTGGCTGAGAAGGCCCATGAAAGCTGGAGGCTTAGAAAAGCTGGTGGCTAGTTCAGTCTTAAGCCCAAAGGCCCAAGAACCAGAGAACGTAAGGAAATGAAGGTGTAATTTCTAGTCTGAGTATGAGGGTGTAAGAGGAATAATGTCACAGCTCTGTAATCAAGCAGAAAGAATGAGTTCTTTGTTTCTTGCCATCTTCTTCTATTCAAGCCCTCAAAGGATTGGATGAGCCCCACCCACGTGGGGTGCTTTGGGGAGGGCAGTCTGCTTCACTTACTCTATTGATTCAAATGTTAATCTCATCCAGAGACACTCCCAGAAAGAATGTTTAATTTTGGCATTGTAGAGCTCCGTCCAAGTTGATGCACAAAAGTAATCATCAAAACTCTAGGATCAGGTTTTAACCTCTTATTTTCTCTCTCATAGAGACTTTGTCCCTCCACACTAAACTAGGTAGGTGATTTCTATTATGTTGGATTTCATTGTCCAGACAATTTTCTAAGAAAACAAAAATCTGTGGGCTAATGTGAGATTACTAATACTTTATTTGCCAAGATCTCTCTAAACAAAATCCATTTCTATCTGCTATTCACATTATTTAAAAAATATTGGCTACACTTGATCAACATTCCCGTCCTGAACCAACCACTAGTGTCCTGGAGTACAGGTACACATGGTACCAGTCTAGCTGTCTAGACCTACATTAAGAAGAAATTATTGTTCCTATACATTTGAAATATTGTATCTTCTATACTCAGAGGTTTTTTTTTTTTTTAATGAATGTTAAAAAGGAAGAGGATTATAGAGAACAAGATGAAGACAAAGAAAAAAAAATAGGAAGATGTACTATTGACACATTATACATTTGTCATAGCTATTAACTAGGGAAGATGGTTGTGGTACCTATGTATTATATTTTGAATCTATTTCTTTCTTAGGCTACTATGAGACTAAGTAATAATTGATGATTTTTCAAGATGTTAAGTATTCTAAGTCTTATTTTATTGCTGAAAACAAATATTTCTGGCTTGATATTTTGTCTTTTAATATTTGCCTTTCAATTGTCATATCATTTTAATTTTTAAATTAGGTTTACAGTAACATTTCTATATCATAGGGAGTTTGATTTAGTTAACATAATAAAATATTCTTAGAAGTGATAAAAAGCATGAAAATCATATTTAAGATAAGCTTAAAACTATAGACTGTGTTTAATAGAAGATACCTTAAAAGCAATTTCTGGATACAAAATCTTAATTTATTAAGGATTAGTATTGGGCCCTCAGTTTTATTTTGTCTTTGACTTTAATTTTATCATGGCTTAGCTAAATTTAAGGTAGAGATAAAAGTTTGATAAGGCTCAAACTCTGTGATTTGTCTTATTTGAGCAAATCAATATTCAGGTAAATGAAAACATGTATTTAATTAATAGCTGCATAGTATGTTCATATTTTAAAGAAGTAATGTCATTGTTTTATTTCACTTGTTAAGTTTCTTAAGAGACAAGAACATCTGCTTTCCTTCTACTCTTCTTTCTTCTTAACTTATTCACTGATCATTTAATGTATATATTTTTGATGCATTTATTTATTGATTTGACAAACATTTATTGAGAACCTATTTACACAGATATTTACTTGGTGTTAAGAGCTTAATGATGAATAAGATGTGATTGCTGGTATCAGCTATTTCCAATCTAATTGGTAAAACAAGTATATAAGCAAATTCAGAAAGTATAACAATCATGATAAAGTATAGAATTGAATCTGCAAGAGCATTAAGATAAAAGAATTGAGGTATAATTAGAATACAGAGCCTTCTCAGGTCTTTGCTTAATGGGTTAGGTACAAACTCAGTCTTTTCCAAACAAATAAGAAATATCAAACACAGTTATCATTTAACTTTTTGGTAGGCCTAAGATTAGAAATTTCAATATTATTGAAACCTAACTGTGAAAATATCATGCCCCAAATAGATTATTTCTGTGGTCCTTTTCAAACCTGACAATTTATAATTCTAATATCTACTTAGGTGCAAAAATTAAATACTGCATGACAATGTTTTCATTTTTCAGCATAGATAAGATATTACAGATTTACTAACAACTGAGTTGATATAATGGATTTGTTAAGGTTCATCAAATGTTGGAGTGACTTGTTAAATAGGATATTAAATCATTTTATCTAAAACCTTTATATTGTGAACAAATCTTCACTTACCCTAAGTAACAAACGTGAGGCCATACCCGAATCAGTTTTAACATGATGGAAGTCGGCAAATTTTGGCTTGACCATACCACCAACATCTCTACTCACTTCAATCACTGTCCCAACTAAAAAAATATTAAAAATATATACACATATGCACATATGTATGTATGCATGTATACAATATATATAATATGTTGCAAAGAAGGATCCTCCTTTCCCTCACTGCACAACTAATTGTGTGAGAAATGGACATTTAACCAAACCCATATGCTGCAGTACTGAGAGATGGAGCCAATGAGCTTTGCTGTGGGCTCTAAGAGTTGGCACCACAGCCACCAGTAGATGCCTGCAAGCTTAAGTTTGGAGGAGGCAGAAACTATGAGGAAGCAGGGGAAGTTCTCTGTGGAAAGGAGGGTACAGCAAATGAATGGAAATCAAGAAAACCTAAAATGGAAGAGTAGATGAGGAATAGCTAAGATCTTCATGCCTTTCAGCTCCACTTTCATAAGACCCAGCTGAACAGTTTCAGTGGTACACATGCTTCTCTAGGACCCCATACCAGTGTGTGCCTCTGTATGTATGTCTGTGTCTGTGTGTGTCAGAGAGAAAGAAAACTTGAGTTGATTCACAGACCTTGAAACCAAAGTACCTGCTGTTCTCAAAGGCCAGCCAGGTTGTCCTTATGATTCTTCTTGCTGAGAGACAGGTTTGCCAAGTACATGGTCGTATTTGGACTACTTCTTTTGCTTCTGAGAACAGTGTCCCATGTTCTTCCCTATAAAAACTCACTGTAGGGGCACTTAGGTGGCTCAGTGGGTTAAGCCTCTGCCTTCAGCTTGGGTCATGATCTCAGGGTCTTGGAATCGAGCCCCGCATTGGGCTCTCTGCTCAACAGGGAGCCTGCTTCCTCCTCTCTCTCTCTGCCTGCCTCTCTGCCTACTTGTGATCTTTGTCTGTCAAATAAATAAATTAAAAAAAAAAAAAAGCCTCACTCTAGGCTGGATGTCAAGATGGGAGGCTGGTGACTACAAGGAAACCTCTTGAGCTTGAATTTCTTCCCAGGCCTAGGACATATTTCCATCAGAAATGGGTGTGCTTGCTTTGTTAAAATAAAAGCGAATCTACTGTTTAATTTGAAAGCCAGAAATATTTAGCATTGTATATCCTCATTAATCATAAAAGGGTTTACCTACCCTTTATTCTTATAGGCAAAATTGAATCTACACTAGCAAAACTTATTAAAAGGAAGCACTCTGAGCGAGTATATCAGGTCAAGATGAAAAGTTTTTGGTCTCTGAAAGCAGTGCTGCATTCAAATATGACTTAGCATACTTTCTGTGTGATAGTTGGTTATCATGCCAACCCTGGGTATTGGTTTTATCATTTGGTAAGTACAATTTTCTATTTCTTGGAATTGTGATAGTTATGTTCTATAATCATTAAATGAGTGAGCTCTGGAACCAGTATCCTAGATTCAAATCCTGGCCTCTCTACTGATTAGCTATATGACCATAGGCAACATATTGGATTTGTGTGTCACCTTGGGTATCTGCAGAATTGAAATAACAATGGGACCTATTTACAGGCTGTTGTGAGAGGTAAATACAGTAAAACATATAAAGCACTGATACAAAGCCTAGTAATGCCCAGCACATACTAAGAGCTCAGAAAAGTTTTTATAGTTAAGTGTTTGCCATTACAAAATGCTTTATAAATTCTACAGCATTGTATATAATGTGGTGATGTTTAAACAAAGGTTTCTTGAGGTACAAAATGATGTATTTTGGATTACTCTTCAAAACATCCACAACTGGCAGCTTACTAATAGGTTAATCTGTAATTTCTCTCTCCGTGTATAAGGACCACTTACATAGAAATGGTCTAGAAATGAGTTCTCCCGCAGGACTGAGCAGGTATATGAAAAAGCTTTTGTCATCATTGCCAGACTTGCAGGTACAGAGAATGCGTTTGTTTCTAGGGACTTTAACTTGGCATCTTTCATGGACACTAAATTTACTCTGAAAAGAAAAAAGAAAAAGCATCTGTTCTTTTCTTGCTTGCAGAGGTAGTGGTTCTCTTTGGCACCCTCAAATTTACTTAAGCTCTATTTTCCTCCCTCCAGGTAGAGAATAGGTAAGATAATTGATGATGCTTTCTGGTTCCATATATTCAGGTGCTTCTAGAGCAAGTATGAAACATAGGGGAATTTTTGTTTTGTTTTGTTTTAGAATATAGTTTTGTTTTTAAAGATGTTTATTTATTTGACAGACAAAGATCACAGCAGGCAGAGAGGCAGGAGAGAGGAAGGGAAGCAGGCTCCCCGCTGAGCAGAGAACTCCATGCTGGGCTCTATCCCAGGACCCTGGAATCATGATCTAGCTGAAGGCAGAGACTTTAACCCACTGAGCCACGCAGGTGCCCCTAGAATATAGTTTTTAAAAGAGAGTAGGCAGAACTTTCCAGATTTTTTTTTAATTTATCATTTTATTCTATAAATCTAGTTCTTTTTATAGTTTACACCACGTATTTTATATGACTTTGTTATCGAAACAAGAATGTTTTATAAAACCTACTATTGTGCCTTATATTTCTTGTGTCTTATTAGTGAGGTAGATTGTCTCTAAACTGTACACAGAGGGGAGACCTCAATGAATTGTGACTTTTCTCCTCTATCCCCCTTTCCTTAGAAATTTTTCTTTGTCATAAATACTGATGGATGGGGCAATACTTACAAATCTAAGATCATTTTTTAAAGATTTTCTTCGTTTATTTGAGAGAGAGAGAGCAGGAAGAATTGCAGAGGGAGAGAGAAAAGCAGATTCCCTGCTGAGCAAACAGCTTGACATGAGCTCGGATTTCAGGACCCTGAGATCATGGCTTGAGCCAAAGTTAGACACTTAACCCCCTGAGCCTCCCAGGCACCCTATTTCCAAGATCATTTATTTGAAGCCAGACATTTCCTGTGTGAAACTTTGTGGAATTCCTTTTACTAAAATTTTCTGAAGAAGGCTGGGGACTTGTTTTTTTTTCAGGTATTCTTTACCACTCTAAATGTGAACATCTGACCAGTATCAGATTCAGGATCACCTTGGAAGTGGTTGGAAATACAGAATTTGGGGCCCCAGCCAAGATACACTGAATTAGAATCTGTGTTTTAAAAATGTACCTACATAATTCCTACACATATTATTATTATTATTATTATTTTAGATTTTTTTTAATTTAAATTTTTATATTTTTTATAAACATATATTTTTATCCCCAGGGGTACAGGTCTATGAATCGGCAGGTTTACACACTTCACAGCACTCACCAAAGCACATACCCTCCCCAATGTCCATAACCCCACCCCCCTTCTCCCAACCCCCCTCCCCCCAGCAACCCTCAGTTTATTTTGTGAGATTAAGAGTCACTTATGGTTTGTCTCCCTCCCAATCCCATCTTGTTTCATTGATTCTTCTCCTACCCACTTAAGCCCCCATGTTGCATCACCACTTCCTCATATCAGGGAGATCATATGATAATTGTCTTTCTCTGCTTGACTTATTTTGCTAAGCATGATATACTCTAGTTCCATCCCTGCTCTCGCAAATGGCAAGATTTCATTTCTTTTGATGGCTGCATAGTATTCCATTGTGTATATATACCACTTCTTCTTGATCCATTCTTCTGTTGATAGACATCTAGGTTCTTTCCATAGTTTGGCTATTGTGGACATTGCTGCTATAAACATTCGGGTGCACGTGCCCTTTTGGATCACTACGTTTGTATCTTTAGGGTAAATACCCAGTAGTGCAATTGCTGGGTCATAGGGCAGTTCTATTTTCAACATTTTGAGGAACCTCCATGCTGTTTTCCAGAGTGGTTGCACCAGCTTGCATTCCCACCAACAGTGGAGGAGGGTTCCCCTTTCTCCACATCCTCGCCAGCATCTGTCATTTCCTGACTTGTTGATTTTAGCCATTCTGACTGGTGTGAGGTGATATCTCATTGTGGTTTTGATTTGTATTTCCCTGATGCCGAGTGATATGGAGCACTTTTTCATGTGTCATCTGGATGTCTTCTTTACAGAAATGTCTGTTCATGTCCTCTGCCCATTTCTTGATTGGATTATTTGTTCTTTGGGTGTTGAGTTTGCTAAGTTCTTTATAGATTCTGGACACTAGTCCTTTATCTGATATGTTGTTTGCAAATATCTTCTCCCATTCTGTCAGTTGTCTTTTGATTTTGTTAACTGTTTCCTTTGCTGTGCAAAAGCTTTTGATCTTGATAAAATCCCAATAGTTCATTTTGCCCTTGCAAAAATGTTCCTTACTGATCTACCACTTGTAGGCTCTCTTTTTGCTTAGAGGACCCCTTTCAATATATCCTGTAGAGCTGGTTTGGTGTTTGCAAATTCTTTCAGTTTTTGTTTGTCCTGGAAGCTTTTAATCTCTCCTTCTATTTTCAATGATAGCCTAGCTGGATATAGTATTCTTGGCTGCAAGTTTATCTCATTTAGTGCTCTGAAAATATCATGCCAGCTCTTTCTGGCCTGCCAGGTCTCTGTGGATAAGTCAGCTGCCAATCTAATATTCTTACCATTGTATTTTACAGACTTCTTTTCCCGGGCTGCTTTCAGGATTTTCTCTTTGTCACTGAGACTTATAAATTTTACTATTAGGTGACGGGGTGTGGGCCTATTCTGAACCTCTGAACCTCCTGAATTTTGATGCTCGTTCCCTTTGCCATATTGGGGAAATTCTCCCCAATAATTCTCTCCAGTATACCTTCTGCTCCCCTCTCTCTTTCTTCTTCTGGAATCCCAATTATTCTAATGTTGTTTCATCTTATGGTGTCACTTATGTCTCAAATTCTCCCCTCGTGGTCCAGTAGCTGTTTGTCCCTCTTTTGCTCAGCTTCTTTATTCTCTGTCATTTGGTCTTCTATATCACTAATTCTTTCTTCTGCCTCATTTATCCTAGCAATGAGAGCCTCCATTTTTGATTGCACCTCATTAGTAGCTTTTTTGATTTCAACTTGGTTAGATTTTAGTTCTTTTATTTCTCCAGAGAGGGCTTTTATATCTCCCGAGAGGGTTTCTCTAATATCTCCATGACTTTTTCGAGCCCGGCTAGAACCTTGAGAATTGTCATTCTGAACTCTAGATCTGACATATTACCAATGTCTGTATTGATTAGGTACCTAGCCTTCAGTACTGCCTCTTGTTCTTTTTTTGTGGTGAATTTTTCTGTCTTGTCATTTTGTCCAGATAAGAGTATATGAAGGAGCCAGTAAAATACTAAAAGGGTGGCAACAACCCCAGGAAAATATGCTTTAACCAAATCAGAAGAGATCCCAAATCGTGAGGTGGGGTGAAAGGGGATAAAAAGAGGTTCAAAAAGAAAGAAAGAAGACAAAAGAAAAGAAAAGAAAAGAATTAAAAAAAAAAGAATAAAGAAAAATATATAAAAGAAAAAATATACATATAGATAAACTAGTTAAAAAACGTTAAAAAAAGAAAAGGGTAAAAGTTAAAAAAATTTTAGCAGAAGAAGAGAAAAAAATGAAAAAGAAAAAAATTAAATTAACTGCAAGACTAAAAAAATCACAGGGAGAAAGCCATGAGTTCTGTGCTTTGCTTTCTCCTCCTCTGGAATTCTGCTGCTCTCCTTGGTATTGAAACCACACTCCTTGGTAGGTGTACTTGGTCTTGGCTGGATTTCTTGTTGATCTTCTGGGGGAGGAGCCTGGTGTAGTGATTCTCAAGTGTCTTTGCCCCAGGCGGAATTTCACCGCCCTTACCAGGGGCCGGGCTGTGTAATCTGCTCGGGTTTGCTTTCAGAAGCTTTTGTTCCCTGAGCGCTTTCCATAGAGTTCCAGAGGATGGGAATACAAATGGAGGCCTCCTAGTCTCTGGCCCAGAGTTGCAGAGAGCCCGGGGCCCCACTCCTCAGTGCGCCCTCAGAGAACAGCGCCCAGTTACTCCTGTCTGCCTGACCTCCAGCTGCCCTCCGAGCTCACCGAGCCTGCGGCTGGTTCAAGGTAACCCCGAGCTGTGCGCTTACTGTCGGCTCTGTCTCTGTAGCCAATTTTCCCATTCCAATACCCGGAAGCTCTGTGACACTCAGACTCCCCCAATCCTTCTGTGACCCTGCGGGACCTGAGGCCATGCTGACCCCGTGTGGGCTTCGCCCCGGTTTAGCCTCTGGAGCAATGTCCCTGAGCGGAACAGACTTTTAAATGTCCTGATTTTGTGCTCTGTTGTTCCGCCGCTTGCGGGGAGCCGGCCCCTCCCCCCAGGGTCTATCTATCTTCCCATCGCTTTGGATTCACTTCTCCACCAGTCCTACCTTTCAGAAAGTGGTTGTTTTTCTGTTTCCAGAATTGCTGTTTTTCTTCTCTTCGATCTGCCGATGGATTTGCAGGTGTTTGCAATCTTTAAATAAGCTATCTAGCTGATCTCTGGCTAGCTGATGCAGTCTCAGCTTGCTACTTCTCCGCCATCTTGACTCCTCCTCCTATTATTTTAGATTTTATTTATTTATTTGACGGAGAGATCACAAGTAGGCAGAGAGGCAGGCAGAGAGAGTGAGAGGGAGAGAAGGAAGCCGGCTCACTGCCGAGCAGAGAGCCTGATGCAGGACTCGATCCTAGGACCCTGAGATCATGACCTGAGCCAAAGGCAGAGGCTTAACCCACTGAGCCACCCAGGCACCCCCACATATTATAATTTGAGAAGTGCTACATTAAAACATGATTTCATGATCCCTGTGCTTATAAGATGTGTCTCTTCGAGCCAGGAAGATGGACTATATCAGTATTTCAAAGTGACAATAGATGTTAGAAAAAAAATGGTGTATTAGTTTCATATTTGCTGATATAACAAATTACCTTAAATTATTGGCTTAAAATACAACATAAGATATATTATCTTAAAATACTGGAGGTCTGAAGCTCAAAATGTGTCTCAATGATCTAAAATCAAGGTGTCAAAAAGCTATATTCCTTCTGAACACTCAAGAAGAAGATATTCCTATGTCTTCCAGATTCTAGAGGCTGATTCCATTTCTTGGCTCATGTCCACTTTATATCTTCAAAGCCAGTAGTCTAGCATCTTCACATCTCTGTCTAACTCCTATGACTCTGTTTCCCTCTTTCACTTACAAACACCCTTGTGAGTATTATAGTCTCACTAGACAGCCAAAATAATGTCCACATCTTAAGATTAGTTGGTTAGCAACCTTAATTCCACTTGCAACTTAATTTTCCCTTTCATAAAACATAACCTAATCAAAGGTCTTGGGAATTGAAAACTTGGCATCTTCAGGGTGTCATTATTCTACTTTCACAAATAGGATCTTTGACCTGGTAAATTTGGGTAATACTGATTAAGTATAAATTAGAAAATGTCTGTTCTGCAGGACTTCTCAAACTCTTAAAATCACATTATGAAGGGGCACCTGGGTGGCTCAGTGGGTTAAAGCCTCTGCCTGGGCACCTGGGTGGCTCAGTGGGTTAAAGCCTCTGCCTTCAATTCAGGTCATGATTTCAGGGTCCTGGGATTGAGCCCCACATCAGGCTCTCTGCTCAGCGGAGAGCCTGCTTCCCCCTCTCTCTCTGTCTGCCTCTCTGCCTACTTGTGATCTGTCAAATAAATAAAATCTTTTTGAAAAATCACATTATGAATCTCTGAGGATGAGATATACTGGATATACTGTGTAATAATCCCCAAATGTATTTGTCCCCATTACTCTTTTTTTTTTTTTTTTTTAAGATCTCCTAGACTTTGGGAAGTATGGACTTAGATTTAGGACTAGGTTTAGGACTAGGTTTTCCTTATTGGACTTAATCTCAAATTACTGTAATGGTAGGAAGATTACTTTATTCTTCTGCTTTAATTCTAATTGGTATATTAAGAAAGTTGCATTCATGTCTTGGACCAACCACTTACCTTTCAGATTTTAATCTCTCTAATTCCAAGTTCTGAGTTGTGGGAAATGTTAATAACATGGATTCTAGAATCAGACAGTCTGGGTTAGACTGCTGATGATGCTGTAGCTACATGACCTATAAAAATGTATTTGATCTCTTTGTGCTTTAGCTTTCATATCTGTTGGGCAAGAGTAGAATCAACCTCATAAAACTGTGAATTTAAATTAGGTAATGCACATAAGATACTTGACACAAAGCCTAGCTCACATTAAGTACTTTTTTTTTTTTTAAGATTTTATTTATTTATTTGACAGACAGAAGTCACAAGTAGGCAGAGAGGCAGGCAGAGAGAGAGGGGAAGCAGGCTCCCGGCTGAGCAGAGCGCCTGATATGGGGCTCGATCCCAGGACCCTGAGACCATGACCTGAGCTGAAGGCAGAGGCTCTAACCCACTGCGCCACCCAGGCGCCCCATATTATGTACTTTTGATGAGGGTTTTAATTGTTGGTTATTACTATTATCATTATTATTATCAATAGAAAATATATGTAAACACTAAGGTCCTATGCAAATACGTAAATAATATAAGGAGAATAAGCCCTGTTCTTCATTAGAGATGTTGGTTTAATGGGTATGAAAGAGTACTTTTGATTCTAAAAAAACACACACACAAATAAAACAAGGGAAATTCTAAGATTTACTGTTAAATACAAACCAGAGAAACGAGTTTAGAGTATCATTTGGTTGAGTAAATAAGATTTAAGTATAAAGGCTTTGGTAAAGAGGCATCTTTGTGGCCCAGTTAGTTAAATGTCTGCCTTTGGCTCGGGTTATGATATCAAGATCCTGGGATAGAGTTTAGAGTCAGGCTCCTTGCTCAGCAGGGAGCCTGCTTCTCCCTCTGCCTGCTGCTCCCCCTGTTGTGCTCCCTCTCTCTGACAAATAAATAACTAAATAAATGAATAAAATCTTTAAAAAAAATAAAGGCTTTGATACATTATATGGCAGAAATACTTTGATCATGAGTACCATTTCAGTTGACTATATAAAATCTAGGCTACTTCAGCCAAATCAGTGGAAGATTCTTTCAGGTTCTACACATGGATTTGTACTGGCAGTTAAACATTTCCCAAAGAATTATTGACACACATAAAACACGTTAGTAAGTTTTCTTTGTTTTCTGTTTGTTTGCTTGTTTTTTCTTTTGATAGAAATAAATGGGCTCCTAACCTGGTATTTTATTTTAAAATTATAAACAAAACCCATTTATATGAAAGCTGATTCCAGCAACATATTAATCAAACCAATTCAGAAGATTAGGTCTTGCAATTAAAAGTGCTGTCTATACCTTTCTACAGTGACAGTTCAAATATAACTGAAACTGCAGTGTCAGTATCTTTCCTGAGAGAAGAAAACATAATCGGGAATCTTAATTTGTCTCTATTGCAGCCTAATAACTCAATTAGGTTGTGATAGAAAAATGAGCTTTGAAGGAAGTTGAGAGAAACACACTAATTTCCCCAGGTTTAATTAGCTAAGTCGAAATCACAATACTCATAATCACAGATAAACATAGTTACAAAATGCTGATTACCAAAGTACCAGAGTGGTTAGCTTCAGGTGTGTGGTGTATGATGTGTGTGGTATGTGGGGGGTTTGTGTGTGTGTGTGTGTGTGTGTGTGGTGTGTTTGTGGTGTGTGCTATGTATGCCACGTGTGTGTGCTGCATATATGTGTGATGTTTGTGATATATGTATATGGTATGTGTGTCACTGTGTGTACATGTGCTCTCTCTGGGATCTTCACACTACTGCCAAGAACAAATGCTAACAGTCAATATGAATATATTAACAGATACAATCAGAAATATATAGACAGATATATTACCAAAATATCAGCACTACCTCACATAATTAATAGGATGGAATACGTCATCTCTTAGAATAGAGAAATCTCATTTGGGAGAGGTTGGAGTTTAAAAGTTTTCTCCCCTTCCTCCTCTTTATTACAATTTAGATGTAATCCTATTCTCAGTAGAGCACTGGCTAAGAATCCTAGGGCAGCTTTTCTTCTTCTAGCTCAGGTTTACTCTAAGCCACGGTCATTGTTATATGCTGTCTGTTATGAAATAATAGGATATTTGTGGTATATAATTAAACCTAGTTTTGAAATAAGGCTTAATTTACCTCCTGGCTGGTCTTGGACAAATCAACTTCTCACCTCTTCCTCCATGTATGAAACAAAACTACTGTTTACCAGGGTCATACTTAATCTGTTTGACTCTCAAAGTAAATAGGTTTTAGCAACTTCTCTCTCATGTATGATAAAGTTATTTCCAATAATAATCATGAAGTGAAAAATAGTAATATTGGTAATGGGAAGATGCAAGGGGTAAAAATCTTATTTTATTGCATTTCATATGTATGTTTATGTTAGTAATAAAATTATACATAAATAAATATACAAAAATTTCAGGATAGGAATTTGGAAGAGATAAATTTTAAATACATAATCTTTTTTAAAAGGGGAAAAACAGGTGCCTGAGTGGCTCAGTGAGTTAAGCCTCTGCCTTTGGCTCAGGACACGATATCAGGGGCCTGGGTTTGAGCCCTGCATCAGTCTCTCTGCTCAGCAGGGAGCCAGCTTCTCCCTCTCTCTCTGCCTGCCTCTTTGCCTACTTGTGATCTCTCTCTGTGTAAAATAAATAAAATAAAAAAAAATAAAAATAGAGTTGAGGGTCCATATCTGGGCTCTCAGAAAGGATGAATAGCCAACTTTTGTATCAACATGGACGGGACTAGAAGAGATTATGCTGAGTGAAATAAGTTAAGCAGAGAGAGTCAATTATCATATGGTTTCACTTATTTGTGGAGCATAACAAATAGCATGGAGGACAAGGGGAGATGGAGAGGAGAAGGGAGTTGAGGGAAAGATGAACCATGAGAGACTATAAACTCTAAAAAACAATCTGAGGGTTTTGAAGGGGCAGGGCGTGGGAGGTTGGGGGAACCTGGTGGTGGGTATTATGGAGGACACGTATTGCATGGAGCACTGGGTGTGGTGCATAAACAATGAATTCTGTTATACTGAAAAGAAATTTAAAAATAAATAAATAAATAAATAAAATAAAAATAAGGGGAAAACATTATATCTCTATATTGGTTGGCTTCTTACAGTAACAAGTAATATCATAGTTTTTGTTTGTAGGCTTTGACTTCTGTAAATTTGTCAACTACTTTGTAGAAGTCATTCTTTACCTATTGCATGTTCAGTGGACAACTTAGCCAGATTTTTCAATCTATATTTGTTCAAAGTTGATCAAAGAAAATTTTTTATTAATTTTATTTTTAAAAGTTTCTTTTTTATAGGAAGCAACAGATACAGAATTTGGAAAATTCTTGAAGATAAGCACAAGTTTGGCCAAAACTCATAAAATTCCTATGTCATTGATATTTCAGAAATTGTCATAGCATCCATCCCCTTATTTCTTTGGAAATGATTTTTCAAATGTCTCCACATTTGGAAAAAATTCTCCTTTGTCAACAACTTCATCTTAAATGCTTATTATATTTTATAACATCATTTTCTGTAAAAACAGGTAAAATGGTAACTGATGCCAATTATTGACATTAATCCACTGCTTTAGAATAATTAACAGAATCAAAATATTCAGTGTTATTTCTTCATCTTTGCAATCACTGTGCTATCACTGATTACTGCAAATGCACTGTTTAAATGCAAGAATATGCAATACTATAGCAGTTGGAGGGATGAACTATGCCTGACGTGAGCTTGAATGACTTACAGGCGTTAGGAACTTACTCTTGAAATGAGAGTGTGTACTGAATCTGCACGTGTCAGAGGCCAACTGCATAATTTGGGTCTCTGGGTTCACTTACATGTTGAATACAATGTTTGTTAAATGATACATCATAAAAATGGTGGTAATTTAGAATTTAGAACACACACACACACACACACACACAAAACTAAAAGTCAGTAGTAACTATAGCGATTGTTTAAAACTTGAACAAGAATTCACTAAACTTTGACCTTCAAGCCCAATTTGTTCAAGTGCCTGTTTTTATAAATATCTTTTTAATTGACCACTTTTTAAATGTATTTTCTAGGGAAATTGACTTTTTCTGCTATAACAGAGTTGAGTAGCTATGACAGAGACAATGTAGCTTGCAAAGTCTAAAATATTTACCATCTGGCCCTTTATAGAAAGAGTTTGCTGACTCCTGACATAGATCAACCAAAGTTTTGGGGGCAAAAAGTAATTTTTTTAACCTGTTATTTTTTAGAATTGCTCTCATACAGTTGTAATAAAAAGCAGATGACTTTTAATGGTTTATTTTTTAATTCCCACTACAGACATTGCACATCTTATTGCCTGACTATTCCCACTATGCCATCTTGGTTTATCTCAGGTTCAACCTGTAGTGTTTTGTGTCATCTTACTGAATAAAGATTATACATGAGTACCAAATAGAGTCTATTATAACATAAACCTTCCATGTCTATCAGTATGCTTTCCCTTTCAAGAGCACAACACCATAATTTAGAAGGGGTGGTAGTCCACAAACATATAGGTAGTAAAACTGGGGATGAAATATATGCCATAGTAAGCATACACTGGCAATATCTATATATAAACTCCTATATCCCAGAGGGCCAGGCTAGGTTAAGTATATATTCAAGGGCCTGCTGAAATTATAGATGCCTCTACTTTCAGGTAGTATTTTGCCTTTTTTGACTGCTGTGTGATATCTATCCCCTGTTGGTAAGCCAACACTAACTTTGGACTGGGACGAAAATAATTATTGATTCTTTATATATGAGTACCTTTCTAGTTAGCATCTTTCCTTATGGATTTTTCCTCCTCCTATTTACCTCTTAAAGTAATTCCTGAAGCCCAAGGGTGATTTTAGTGTGGATAAAGCTTTTGGAGCCCAGGTACATATGGCGTCTTTTGCAGGTAACATTGGTTGAATCCAAACCATGTGTGAATATAGCATATCCTTTAGACGTGTGTTCCTTTGGTTCCTTCAAGTTACAGCACCGTCATAAAGGTAGCAACCTGGATCTGATCCTAACCTCTAATTAAGATATTTGAATGAGACAAAATGTGTGCCTTCCCCTCTAGGGAATGCTCAAAACTCACATAATCACAAAGGTTCATCCTAATTTAAGACACATAGTCTCTGTCTCAAGATCACATGTGTTTTCTTAATATTTTACACTAAACATTTAACGTTCCATTTATTAGAATGTATTTTGTGTAATCACATTTCAAGATGTCATTTGTTATTTGTCGGATCAGTTGATAATCCTGACGATTTTCTCATTGCAGATTTCTCACTCTGGGTAGAAATTGTGTGATGGCTACAAATATTTATTCTACAACATCTTTTCTTATAGGCATTACTCTCATACCAGCCTGAACTCAGTTTATCAGAAGCAATTTATTTCTAGGCCCAGCTTCTTCAGATCATTGCTTCTATTTTCATGCATGGTACATAACACTTAATTTTTATGTATTTTACTTTATCTCAATCACCCTTTGAGAATATATAGGAGTCAAAGGTGAAAATGATACCTTTTTCGGTGACCCAAAATATAAAGCTTTAAAAGCTGATCATATTTTCTTTAATCATTCCTGTCTTTTTTTAGGATTTGAGGATATCTGCTTACATGCCTTCTCTTCTTTCAAGACTTGCAAATGGTTGCTCAAATTTATATCAAGTTCATTAAAGGTGTGATTTTATTTATTTCTCTTTTGAATATACTCTGAGAATGGAAGGTTTGTCATTGCTATTATCAACTAATAAAAAAAAAACGATTATGTCACAAAAGATAAGTATATTTGCCAATACAGTGAAAAAAAAAAGTCATTTTGATTTAACACTAACAGCACCTTCCCAGAATAGAACCTTGTCTTTATCAGGTGCAGCTTTGGGTAAATCACCTGGAAGATAATTGTAGAAGAATTTGTTTCCTGATTTCTAGACAGAGAACTTAAGCCCCTTCTTGACTTAACCACTAGCATGGCTGATGTTATGGAAGGAGATTGACTTCCAGAAGAATCCTTTCAGTAAGCTCTTATCTCATTTGCAAATAATAAATGAGCATATCTGGAGGATAAATCTTCAAACTCTGAAGTGACCTAAGAACTCAGAAAGTATTGAATTTTCCAACTTATTGGCCCATTTTGTAGTATGACTTCTTGTGGGAATTCTCTAAAGAAAATATAAAGGAAGGGAACAAGACTTCTCCAAAGGCAGACCAATTGAAAGTTGAAGGAGTCTACTTCAAATGCCTTACTCTATCTAAGACCCTTGAAAAGTTCGTGGAATTCATTGCTCCTTACTGTCAATAGCTCAGATCATCTCCTGGGCCTTGGGAAGCATTTATACAAAGCTACTTGCTTTGGTCATATAGGTGAAGATTGTGCTGTTATCCAGCATCTTCATCTACCTCTTGTGATTAAAGAAGTGTCAGATGGCATAAAGCTTTAAGTACCGCACTTCTCAATGAAGAGGGAAAATATTTTTTTCTGGGCTTTGTGAAAAATGGTGAGGGTGACACATTTCTAAAGCCACCAAATGTCAGATTCAGTGTGCTTCCACTTCTTTGGTTTGGACATAAATATTAATAAGTATCAAGAATTATTTAATAATGATAGATGCTCAAATTCTTTAAACATGTATTTTATTGATATGTGTACTGTTCCAACTGTTAAAAGAATAACAGTTCACTATAGTACTGATATATCTTAGCAGAGATACTAAGGGGAAGAGGAAAGAGAGCTGTAGAAAAAGATATGAAAAGTAGCATAATTCTTAAAGTTCAATTTATCATTTACATGTAGAGGTCACTATTTCAATGATAGATAATCATATCATATAATTATAATTTTTTCATCCAGTGTGGCAAATTGCTATCCAAATCAATGGAGTTACTCATATAAAAGTAATGCTTTCTTTATATTTCTTTACAAAGTTGAATTAAGTGTATTTAAACATTTCATCAATCATGAAGACCAAGTCTAGAGATCTAAGTACAAATTACTCTTTTCCTATTGACAAGATAAGACTCAATCATTTTTGTTTTAATCCTCTAAGGATATACAAAAAGGGATAAAATTGTTTGTTTGAAGATATTGCGTTAAACTATCTGGCACTTGATGTGGTGGGAAACAGAGGCAGAAGAAAAATTATTAAATTTCCTTACTACCTACAGCCCATTGATAAGTCTTTGAAATAGGCTGAGTGACATTCCTCTGGGGACTCAATGGCCTCAATGCTAACATTTTTCTAAGGGCCAAAGGCAATCCTAGCTCCATCTTCCCAACCCCACCCCAAGAAGGATCCAGTAAGTCTACTTTATTTTTTTTAAATTTAATTAAATATTATTTGGTGTGTGTGTGTTCCAAAATTTCATTGTTTATACACCACACCCAGTACTCCATGCAATACATGCCCTCTTTAATACCCACCATTAGGCTCACCCAACCCCCCATACTCCTCCCCTCCAAAACCCTCAGTTTTGTTTCTCAGAGTCCACAGTCTCTCATGGTTGGTCTCCCCCTCCTATTTCCCCCAACTCACTTCTTCTCTCCATCTCCCAATGCCCTCCGTGTTATTCCTTATGCTCCACAAGTAAGTGAAACCATATGATAATTAACTATCTCTGCTTGACTTATTTCACTCAGCATAATCTCTTCCAATCCCCTCCATGTTGATACAGAAATTGGGTTTTCATCCTTTCTGATCGAAGCATAATCCTGTAAGTCTACTTTAACATATAAAAATTCCTTTAGAAATTTCTTTTATCTCTAAACCCCCTTATCTCTAAACCCTCCCCAACAAAAATGTTGGCAATCATCCCCAAGCTTATGGCCCACCAATATATATCTGAAGGGTCTCATGACTAAGATTTCATTAGATGGTAAATAAATGACCTTTTTCCAAATAGCTAACCCCCTTAGGTCATGGAAACGTTGCTTCTAAACTTCCTTCGAGACTTACACTATCTATAAAGGCCCTCCCAACTTGAAAGTATATAATGGGCCACTCCTCATGACCCCAGTGCAGCTCTTTCTACCCAAGGGTCCTGTCCCTGTGCTTTAATAAATTCACCTTTCTGCACCAAAGACATCTCAAGAATTATTTCTTGGCCATTGGCTTTGAACCTTAATGTCTTTCCTACATCAGCACTGATTCATTAAATGAAGAGACATTAATGTAAACGTGTTAACAAAAATGTTTATTTTTCAGGAGAGTTTGATAGACTAGAAGGTCACAGGAGCTATAAGCATCCCATTTCTTCTATTTGATAGATTCATTGAGAGAAATATGATAGAGGAGAGAGTGAGGGACCCAGAGATGGAGGAAATCTCATCAAAATTCCTGAGAGCAGGTAGGGAAATAGTTCTAGATTAAGGGTCAGGAACCCTCAGTTTTTTCCTTGGTACTGTATTTAGCTAATAGTATTGTGCAAATAGGATTAATTTCCAAGCTCCTGTCTTCTCATCTATAAGTACTTCCACATCAGTCTATGTCTTATAATACTTGGTGGTGTTCAAAGAAGAATGGATGAATTAAAAAGGCTTTGGACCAATAAAAAGGATTATTTTAGGGAAAAGATAGTAACCAATTCGTGAAATGACCAATGAAGAATGACATAAATCCCTTATTAATTTATTCATGGAAGATAATAGTATGGAAATGATTTTTTTTAATTACTAGAGTATAGTACCTCAAGAAATACAACACAGATTACAAAGAATTCACAAAGCTAAGAACATATCTTTAGAACTACTGTCCTAGGAATATGAACTAGTTTGTGTGTGTATACGTGTGTGTTTGTGTACATATGTGTATGCCTGCCCTAAATTTCCACTAAATTTGAATTCTCTGGCTGGATGGTTCCCACACAGATATGATATCCTATTACATCCTTGTTTTCAAGATTTAAAATCAATCATGAAATTGGCCTGCTTCATTGCTCCATTTTGACCACACACCCAAGTGAGAACTGAACAAATGCAAACAAAATATCAGTCATGTTTTAGACTCATGAGTTTACCTCCTTTGTTGTCAACTTTGTTGTCATGTTTTAGACTCATGAGTTGACCTCCTGTTGTCCAGAAATGCATACTGGGACATACTTACAGAGTTGCTGCTTGGAGACAAGTGACAATTGATTCTGACCCCCGAGCATGCTCAAGCCACAGGGAAAAGCAGTCAGTGGAAATAATCAGCCAATTTCTTAGTTCTTGTTCCAGGAAAGGAACAACTTGCCTTCTAAAAGCTTCCTGAGGGGCGCCTGGGTGGCTCAGTGGGTTAAGCCTCTGCCTTCCACTTGGGTCGTGGTCGCAGGGTCCTGGGATTGAGCCCCGCATTGGGCTCTCTGCTCCAGGGAGCCTGCTTCCCGTCCTATCTCTCTCTGCCTTCCTCTCTGCCTACTTGTGATCTCTGTCTGTCAAATAAATAAAATTTGAAAAAAATAAAATAAAATAAAAGCTTCCTGAATCAGAGCACTTTCTCGATTAACTCACTCACAACCTTCTAAGATGCCAGCTGTTGAGAAAAACTAGTTCCATGTTGGGATTTTGGTTGTAAACTAAACTCGGAGGGTTCTCAGAGGCCAGCACAGTTCTGAAAGAGAATTAGAAAGAAAAGTTGTCTTATTAGTATGTATCCTCATGTGAACGAGTAGGGTATTTGTCTTTTTTTTGGATTTCTATATCGCTAGCAACTAAGAGAGTGCTTAAAACATGGCAGATGATGGGGCATCTGGGTGGCTCAGTCGGTTAATCCTCTGCCTTCAGCTCAGGTCATGATCCCAAGGTCCTGGAATCAAGCCCTGCATTGGGCTTCCTGCTCAGCAGAGAGCTTGTTTCTCCCTCTCCCTCTGCCTGCTGCTCTGCCTTCTTGTGCTCTCTCTACCTCTCTCAAATAAATAAAGTCTTTGAAAAAAAATGGCAGATGCTCAGTAAATATTTTGTTTAATAGAGTGAATGAATGCTTGGCTGTGAAAATGGCAAATAAATCAATCCACAGGGTAACATCACCAGCCAGAAGATTATCAAATCAGGAATCAAAAAGCCTAATTGCAGAGCATCAGCTCTGGTGCCAAGTTGGTCACTCACTTCCTGTTTCTTTTCTTTTTTTTTTTTTTAAAGATTTTATTTATTTATCAGAGAGAGGGGGGGGAGAGAGCGAGCACAGGCAGACAGAATGGCAGACAGAGGCAGAGGGAAAAGTAGGCTCCCTGCTGAGCAAGGAGCCCGATGTGGGACTCTATCCCAGGACGCTGGGATCATGACCTGAGCCGAAGGCAGCTGCTTAACCAACTGAGCCACCCAGGCGTCCCTCACTTCCTGTTTCTATACCATTTTCACCATCTTTACAATGCGAGGGTTGTTCTAAGATCAAGTCAGCTAGAATATACATGGTTCTGTTCAAGATTGGTTCAAGCTTCCATGTCTCTCAAAGTAAGATGCAAGTTCTTCTCAGGCAAAATGAAGCCACTGAAATTCCTGAACATATTTAACTGAGACTTGCTGTCCGACATCACTTGGCTGAAAGACGTGATGGAATAAGGTCCAATTACTGTGTATAGGTAGCACATGAGTTCTGCTCCCTCCTCACTGGCAGGCCACAAACAGAACATTTCTTGCCCAAGCCTTGATTTTCTTGTTACAAAGTCTTGTGCCATACAACCCCAACCCCACCAGTCTAACTACCGCATTTTATCCTGTTTTGCTCCAGGCAAGTTAATCTCTCCATGCTTCCCCAAATGCTGTTTATACTCTGGCAGCTGAGCATTTTCTTGGGGTATTCATCTGTCTTTGTTTCCTGCCTTCCTCCATTCCTTCCTCCCCCTTCTCAATCCTGAAAAGGACAATAATATCTCAAATATTACATAGGGGAAGAAAAAGATTAAATAGAGAGTTGATGGCTAAGAAAAACAAGAACCCTGAAGTCCTAACTCCCAGGCTTCCACCAGGTATGCCTCCATCACCTTATCTTTGCTCAACCCTCCTCCAGTCCTGGGTACTGTTTCTAATTTCCATGGGAATCCTTACTCTTTCCCTTTGTCTCCCTCTCCTACCTAAAAGTTTCATCCACAAATACATGCAGGCGCCCATCAGTCCCTTTCCCTCAGCTTCTCTACTGCCATGGTAAGCCCTGGTCTCTCTTCTGCTTGATGTTTCCTTGAAATTCTTTCACTCTGGGAATTTTCTCCCCATTCTATATCAGGAGGAGAATTCTTAGAAGGCAAGGATAATTAGCAATGTATTCAATTGCAAATAACATAAACCTACTGCTGGTAATTTAAATAAAAAAGGTGGTTTGTATCAGGAAGTCCCTGAGTCAGTGGTTACTGACATTATTTCTTCTGCCCAAAAATGCATGACTTCAGGGATTCTGGTTCTAGCTTTCTGTTTTACTATTTTTACTGTGTTCATTTTCATCATTTTCCATGCTTTTCAGTGATGCCGAAAGGACAATAAATGTTCCAGACATGATATTCACAATGCTGGAGGAAGCACAGACTTTCTTTTTCTCTCTCTCCCTCACCCCCTCTTACCTCACAGCCCCCTCAGTTTTAGTTGTTCAGAACTGTCCCCAGAAAAGTACAGTCTGTTTCATGAGTAACGAGATCATTCCTATTGGAAAAGAAGTTAGAGATTTGGAAAGAATAGGCACCTTTAATGGTGATCAATGATGGATTCATGCTTGGGAATAGCTAACTGACATCCCTTAGCACCAGGTATCTGTCAGCAAAGAAAGGGAATGGACAGTTGGGCAGTTTTATCCAAAATTACCTTTCCAGTTGATCTCTCTCTTCTCTTCATTACATATTCTTCCATTCTTCCACTGATGGCCTCTTCGACCCCCAAGATGTGAAACAACCCATGTTAAGACTTAAGTTTCCCAATAAGGCCTTTGATGATTCCTCTAAGAAGATGTCTACCTTTTTTTTTTTTTTTTTTTTTTTTTTTTGCTTATATAACATTTGCCCTCCTCTCCCCCTCTTGATTTGGACAAGAATGCTGTATTATCACTTAGCATGAAGGTGAAAATTGTAGTACTTCTCTGCCATTAAATTTATGGTCTGGGATAAGTTACTAAACTTCAGAATGCCTCTGTTTCCTCCTGTCTACATGGGGATCTTAGCCCACCTGCCTCATATGGTTGTATGACCATGGACTCTGTCAGTAACGTAACACATTAGAATGGTCTATGACACACAGAATTCAGTGATTTCCAATCCTTCAACTATGATTGCTGTTATTACTGTTAAACCCTCTGGACTCAGTTTCTCCCCTCATAATGGGGAATTAGATAAGATTATTTCTCAGGCTCCTTTTGCTCTCATATATTATTCCTATAAAAAAATCCTAGAGAGTCTTTCACACAAGAGTCTCAATAAATATTTTCTAAATTGAATTGGCAGACCTAAATAATAGAGCAAATCATCAGTAGAACTGTATCATGTATAACCTCTGACAAGATTGAGCTGCAAATGTTAAATGGCTTCCTATTGCTTCTGCTTTATTAGATGGAAAAGTATCCATTCTCATTTGAGAGAGAAAAATATTTCTAATGGAAGTCATTTGTGGTCTAACTTCTGACGTTCTTCTTGCTGTTATAGATTGCTAGCTACCATGGGCAGACAGAAAACTGACCAGTTTCCAGCTTCAAATTGAGAAGCAGATTGATTTCCGGGACTCTGAAATTCTTTCCATTACCTCAGTGGCTTGTATTTACCCCCGCAAGCCACTGACAGTGGGCTTTCTTAGGTAAAGCTGGCATGTCATGAATGATGTTATCCTGTTTGTGACATGCCTCTTCATTTGCACCATTTATGATGAAACTGTTCATTTCCCCCCTATATGTTTACTCCCCACAGAAGTGAAAATTAATTTGGCAGTTGCAATGCCAACTTGCACCATAAAACTCCAGTTACTTTTCATGTGAGTTATGAAATGCCCCTCACAAGTGAGATTCTTAAGCTCTTGATATTGAACAATTATTTTTCTGGATATAGGTTGCCTATATACTTTGGTGGCCACAATTACATCCGAGATGTTAACAGCAGGCAAGCTGAATCCACTGTGAGGGTCTAAGCTGAAAGACAAACCATAGAGAGAAAGTGAGTATTCAGTAGGGCAGCAGTTTAGGAAGAAAAGATGGTCACAGGTCAGAGGAGAATGTAGACTGCTGGGTTAAGCACCATTGTTGAAAAATAAGCTAACTGATATCAGGACGCCTCAAGTGTGTGGGCGTGCATGTGCATCTGTGCAGACCATTTCATTACTTGCTGGAATAGAAATAAGACTTGCATTACTTTCTCACAATGACACATTTCTAGCATGATACACTTTCGATTGAATTCTTGAGGTGAAGTCATATATGTACAATATACCTAAAATTCTCAATCTACCACCTTCCCTTATAAATCTGAAGCAAATGAAGTGACCAACTTTCTATGAGGCACTGCTCAAGCCTTCTAAGAACAGAAGATCAAAACAGCTTGTTTATTTCTCATCCTTTGTTTTCTAATCTTCTTTTTTAAGATTTTAGCTTTATGAAGATGTTCGCTCCCATTAACATGTTAATAGCCAATTTCTCTCTTCTGTTGAGTTGTTTGATTTTGCACACCTGTGGGCAGTTCCGTATGATAGGGGGCGAGCAGCTCATTTCTGCAATCACAAAGCTCCATGCATGGATTCCTCCGGTGTGCACTGGGTGGGCCCTAAATCCGTGAGTGCAGACCGCCCCTCCACTAATCACATCGCCAAATGGAGTTTGCTCTAATTTGCTTAATCACTCAGCTGTAATTGAATCCTGATGGGAAGCTGGGTTTCCATCCAGAATTATTCCCCTTCTCCTGCTGAGAAGGTGGGTAAAGTAGCCATTACTTCTCCCTAGCAGCCCCAGGACAGTTTGCAGATGGTTCATTTCTCCATGATGTTTTCCAGAGCTGGAGGAATTATGGCATGGAGACTGTCGTCCCAGGGATTTCTCCTGTTGTTCTCTCTCTCTGCATTATTGTAAACCTTGTAACAAAGCATTATGATCCTTCCTTTCCTTCCTTCTCCCTATCTCACCCTCCTAAGAGCTCTCTAAAAACATTTGACTAGAATATGTATACAAGTATGCTACGTCTGCCTAAGCTGGGTATATATAGCCAGTTTGGAGTGCCCAAGCCAGTGCTTCTCAGAACCTGCTCCCCTAGCCACCTGCAGCCATCTCACCTAGAGCAGTGTTCTCTGGCTGCCACCAGACCAGCAGCACCAGAATCCCTGGAGAAGCTGTTAGAAGCGCAAATTCACAAGCCTTACCAAACCCACTGAATGAGAATCTCTCCAAGTGGGGCCAGAAATGGGTGTTTTAACAAGTCCTCTAGGTGAACTAATGCCTTAGAATCACTTACCTAAAGCTCTTGCTAAAAATTCAGATTCTTGGACCTGCTGTACTACTTACTAAATAAGTGTTCCAGAGATAAGACCTGGGCAGGTACATGGGTAGTTAGGTAGATTACATAAGTAGATGATAGATAGGTAGATAGGTAGATGTATACATATATATGTATACCTCAAAATAATTCTAGATGTACAGAGGAGTTGCAAAGATAGAATTCCTCTCTACCCTTCCCTTCCCCAAGTTACCCCGAATATTAATATCTTAAATAGCCAGTGTACATGTCTCAATGGAAAAAATACTACTACCTCAATTACAGATTTTATTCAGATGCTGCTAGTTTTTACACGAATGTCTTTCCGTCCCAAGATCCAATTCAGTTTTCAGTTTCTCAGTCTTTTATTTTGTGACTTTCACAGTTTTGAAGAGCACAAGTCAGGTGTTTTGCAGAATGTCCTTCAGTTTGAATTTTTATATTTTTTCATGATTAGATGAAGGTTATGGGTTTGGGGGAAGACTAAAACAGAAATGGAGTGCCCTTATCATCACAGGGATGACGTGAAATCAGCCAGCAGCACCTTATTCATTACTTAGTAGTGCTGTTAACTTAATGATCCAGTTGAAGTGATCCGCTGTCTGGGAATTTCTCTACTCCAAAGTTACTATTTTTCCTTTCCTATATTCTTTAGAAGCAAGTCACCAAGTGTGGCTTTAACTCAAAGGTAGAGGAATTAATCTCCACCTCTTTGAAGAAAGGGGATCAAAGAGGTTATAGGCATATGTTAAAACCACCAGAGTAATTAATAAATATTTGGGGGAAAATAACATTTAAGCTATATAAATGTTCTGCATCTCCTTACAGTTTTCCACACTAACTTGAGCATCTATCGGTGCCTCTTTTGTGCAGCGTTATTAACTGTCATGTTCTCAGGGTGATATTGCATTTCTCTCATTCCTTCCTAATTTATTACTTGGAATTGTTCTGTACAGAAAATTAATTCCTTCTCTCTTATTTATATATTTATTTAGTTTTTTTTTTTTTTCAGTATGGTCTCATACTGAAATACTGTATTGTATTCTTTGGATAATCATTTAATACCATCATTACTTATTTTGTTTTTCATATTGTTCTAGCTTTGCTCACTGGACACGCTTTTAGGTGGAACCTGTGTCCTATTGATGTACCCATAACTTTCTTTTTCCTTTGTGTTCTTCTTACTTCCTGACACTCTAGGCTCATCTTGTGTTTGCCCTGCCCTAGCCTTAGAATCAGTCATTTCTTCAAAGAGAAAGAACCATCTTTTTGTTGAAAGGTGGGATTTCGAAACCAACACTGGGGTCCTAGGAGGGCTGATTGCTCTCGACTGTCATTGCCTCTAAGCTCTCTCAGTGGACATTGTGTAGTAACCCATGGATACAAGCATCCATCCAAAACGTGAGTTTCCACGGATAGTTCAGACCCTTTCTGGCACCACATGGTTCATGCTAGCCTTACTTTCCTGCTTGTGCATAAATTCTTTACAGTGAGAACCCTGGCTCATGTTATCTACCATGCACTTACTGTTTTGTTCAACTCGAGCATGGAAAGCAGTTCCAGAATTGCTAACTCATATCCCTGCAGACAATATACAAATCGGAGTACCATTTTATGTTCAATTCTTTTACTCTCTAGCTTTAGAGTTTCCAGTCAAAATACAATGTTTAAGGTACTTAGGTCAACTTATTTTCTATTCATCTCCTTCAGTAAAATTTCCTCATATGTTAGTAATACACTTAATTCATTTGTCACAGTCCACATCCACTCTAGGATTCCCTGGCATCCTGGATGACTTAAAATTTTGCACAAGTCTGGTTATCATGGTGTGTTGTTTTTAAGGTTTTGTGGAGTCATGCATCTACTACCATAGTACCATACGGAATTTTTCGATTACCCCCAAATTCCCTTGTGGGGTCCCTTTGTACTCAACCCCTTCCCTCAACCCTTGGATTCCACGGATCTATTTTCCACCCCTATAGTTCTGCTTTCTCTAGAAGTTCGTATGAACAGAATTACACAATATGTAGCCTTTTCAGTGGGGCTTCTTTCACTTAGCAAAATGCTTTTAAAGTGTATTCATGCTCATCCACAAATCAGCAGTTCCTTTTTATTGCTGAGTAGGATTCAGTTGTAAGCATGTACTAGTTTGTTTATCTCTTTACCTGTTGACAGATGCCTTAGTTGTTTCCAGTTTTAGTGATTATGAATAAAATTCCTATAAACATTTGTGTGCACATTTGTGTGAGCACCAGCTTTCAATTCATCTGGATAAGTACCTAGGATTGGAACTGACTGCTGCTTGTTATGTTATCTCTATATTTAACATTTTGGGGTTGCTAAACTGATTTCCACTGTGGCTGTACCGTTGTACATCCCTTCCAGCAATGAACAGACATTCCTATTGCTCTACATCTTCTCCAGAATTTGATATTGCTGCTTTTTAAAGCTGTTTTAGGAGGTATTGTAGTAGTATATCTTTGTGGTTTTAATTAACAATTCCCTAATGACTGGTGTTGAACTTCTTTTCCTGTGCTCAATTGCCATCTATTTTTGTGCATGTGTCTATTTAGATATTTTGCCTACTTCCTCTTTTTTTCTATGGCTGAGTTTCAGTTCTTTATATATTGCAGATACCAGTCTTTGATTAGGCGTGTGATTATCTCCCAGTCTTTGGCTTGTGCTTTCATTTTCTTAATACTATTTTTCATAGAACAAAAGTTTTAAATTTGCATAAAATTTGATTTATCTTTTTTTTCTTTATGGTTTGTGCTTTTGATCGCATATTCAGAAACTCTACAAAAGCTAAGACCACTGCAGATTTCCCTTTTTCTCCTTCTATGTTTAATAGTTTCATATTTTAGACTTAGGTCTATCAATCCATTTGAAGTTAATGTTTACATGCAGCATGAAGTATTTTCAAGATTATTTCTATATATGAATATCACTTTTTTCAGCATCAGTTTTTGAAAAGAATATCCTTTCTCCACTGATTGCCTTTGCACCTTTGCCAATAATCAGTTGACTATGTTTGTGTTGGTCTATTTCTGGACCTCTTTTCTGTTCCATTGATCTTAAGTGTCTTTCCTTTTCACAATCCCACACTGTCTTGATTACTGCAGCTGCACATTGGGATTGATAGTAAGTCTTGAATTTACGTAGTTCAAGTTCACCAATTTTGTTGCTCTTTTTCAATTGTTTTGACTACTCTGGTTCCTTTCATTTTTGGTATAAATGTTAGAATTAGCTATTGATACATATTTTTAAAAGCTTGCTGAGATTTTGACTAACATTGCATTGAATTTATAGATGAAATCGGGGAGAGTTTCTATAAATGATTTTTAAAAATTTCTTTCAGCCATGTTTTATAGTTTTTAGAATATAGCTCCTTTACATATTTTGTTAGATTTATACACAAACACCACATTTTAGGTGTAATTGTTAATGATATTTTTTTTCTTTAAAATCCTAGTTGTTCTTTGCTGATCTGTAGATATATCATTGACCTTTGTATTTTGAGTTTATATCCCACAACTTTGCTTAACTCACCTTTTAATTCTAGAAGGTTCTACATAGACAATCATGTCATCTGCAAATAGAGAGAATTTTATCTTTTTCTTTTGCCAGCTGTTTTTCTTTTGTTTCTTTACTTTTCGTTTTTGTTCCTTATTCCTCTGACAAGGACATCCAGTACAATGTTGTATAAGAGTTTTAAGATAGGACAAAATTGCCTTGTCATCTCTTACTATTAAATGTGATGCTTATTGTAGGCTTTTTGTAGATGCCTATTGTTAGGCTTAGAAAGGTCTCATCTAATCCTTGGTCATAGTTTTTATCATGAATGTATATTGAATTTTGTTTAGTGTTTTTTCCATATGTATTAAGATGATTATATGGTTTTTCTTATTAATTTAAACATATATAAATTATAATGCTTGATTTTAAAATAATGAATCAACTTTGCATTCCTAGGGTGAAATCCACTTGGTTATGTATGATATATTACTATTTACTGTATATTGCTGGATTTATTTTGTTAGTATTTCTTAAGAGTTTTGCAAGTATGTTCATAAATGATATTGGTCTTTTTTTAATAATATCTTCATCTGATTTGTGTATTAAGGTAATAGCAACCTTATTAAATTAGTTATTTTCTCCCCTTTCCTATTTTCAGTTAGAAATTATATATAAATCATGTTTTATTTTTTCCTTAACTGTTTGGTGGAATTTATCAGTGAAACCATGTGAGCCTGGGTCTTTTTTTTTTTTTTTAAGTGTGTGTCTGTGTCTATGAATTTGTTATCCTTAATATATATAGAACTATTAATATTATCCACTCTGCCCTCAGTTTGTATAGTTTGTGTCTTTCAAGAGATTCATTCATTTCATTTAAATTGCTAAATATATTGGTATCAAATAATTTATAATATTCCCTTACAACCTTTTGCTGTCTGTGGGATTTGTCAGTAAGGTTAGCCCCTCTTCTTCCTGACATGATAATTTGTGGCTTCTTTCCTTTTTGTCAGCTTTGACTAGAGATTTATCTATTTTATTAATCTTTTCAAAGAAGCAGCTTTTAATTTTACTGATTTTTCGCTCTTATTTTTTCTGATTTCTGTTTCATTGTTTTTTGCTCTTTTATCATGCCTCTCTGCTTTTTTGGGAGGGTGGTTAGTTAGCTCTCTTTCCCTCTTATTTCTTAAATAGATGCTTAGGTTTCTATTTTGGCTGTCTCTTGTCTAACATAAACATTTGATGATTATGTATTTCCTGCTAAATACCACTTTAGTTGTAATCTATACATTTTGTATGTTCCACTTTCATTTTCATTTAGTTTTAAATATTTCAGATTTCCCTTGACAATACCTCTTTGACCCACAAGTTATTTAGAAGTGTGTTTTCCAATTTCCAAGTGTTATTAATTTCTAGTCTGATTCTGTTAGGCATGGTGACATACTTTGTACAATTTCTATGCTTTTAAATTTGTTATTATTGTTTTTTTAATGGCCCAGAGTATGGTTAATGAATGTTTCATTTACAGTTGAAAAGAATGTATATTGTTCTGTTGTCCTATGGATTGTTCTATAAATGTTAATTAGGTCAAGTTGGTTGATAATGTTATTGGGAACTCTACATTTTGAAAAATGACCATTAGAGATTTTATGCATAACTGAAAATTAAGAGCCACTTACAGAGAACTAACACTAATCAAGCTAAAAGTGTAATGGAGCACAACTTTGGATTAGAGTTCATAGTTTTCTGTTTGTGGAAGCCTAGTACCATTCACCCAGCTGTCCATGCTCGAGGTGTAAGCTTGATAATAACTACCTCCCCAGCACATTACAAGAACAAGTTTATCCATTTGTCTTGGCCTCTAGGTCTTCTGTCCATTGGATGGATTTTGTTACCTTTCTACAAGTATTCCCTCTACCCCTTTCACCTATATCAGCCTTTTTTATTTTCATTTTTTTAAAGATTATTTATTTATTTATTTGACAGAGAGAAATTACAAGTACACTGAGAGGCAGGCAGAGAGAGAGAGAGAGAGAAGGAAGCAGGCTCCCCGCTGAGCAGAGAGGCCGATGCAGGACTCGATCCCAGGACCCTGAGATCATGACCTGAGCCGAAGGCAGCGGCTTAACCCACTGAGCCACCCAGGCGCCCCTATCAGCCTTTTTAAAAGTGTATTTTATAAAATACTAGATCCAGGGGCTGCTACTAAGCAAGAGGTAGCGAGGACTGTATCAATTGCTTAGTAAACTACTACATGTTACCCTGTCTTGAAATTTGTAATGATAATTAATATCATCACAGATCTGAGAAGTCTGGAGTCAACAAATCTATTTTTCTATTTAATCCCCTTACATTCTAACCAAAAATACATATTACTAAATAACTTTAAGAAATTTTAATATGGGATAATATACATAAAACACTTATTTGAAGGTTGGGCACATTGTATGTGGTCACTCATAGTTTGTTGCTCTGATTTACAGTCGTTGGTGTTCTTGCTGTAGTTTTATTTTTAGATTTATTCCATTGACTCTGACCTTTAAAAGTTGGGATGACTATGAAGGTGAAAAAAGTCCTGGGAATGCAAAGACCAGAAAAGCCACAGAAATTCACCTGAGTTTTATGTCTTTCAGTACATTTTTACTGTAGTGTATTGATTGCAGTTTTCTTGTGGTTATATTGCATTCATTTTAAAGACATTCCCCCACCCAGTTTGTCAGCCTAAATCTACTTCCCCACAATTGATATCACTGGTGTTCCTGGGCATCATTAGTCCTTTACAAGTGCAATGCTAAGAAAATCAGGCTGTGCAATGTCATGGGAGGTGCACCACGTATGAATAACGGCTCAGGACTTGGCATGACATCTTAAGGCTTCCTCATTCAGATCACCAAGGGAGTGCTGCGCACTCAGAATTCAAAATTCTCTCCTCCCCAGCTACTCACCCTGGTTCCTTTGGTATGTCTGAGGGAACTTTATTGACACTCTGCTTTCTTTTCTTAAACAGGTGGGCTCTGCATTGCACAGTCCGTGAGAATCCCCCAAGAACGCAAAGACAGAACTATTGACTTTGATAGAATTATCAAACAGCTCCTGGACACCCCCAACTCCAGGGCCGTCGTGATTTTTGCCAACGATGAGGATATAAAGTAAGGATGACTGGTGAAATTCATTAATATGCATGCTGCAACTTTAGGAGACAGAAAGATCAGGATACTGGCAGAGAAAGGGGAAAAGATAGCACAGAAGCAAATCTATAATTACACAGTGGCAAAGTCTGTTCGTGCTTTTTCCCTTACATGAGTAGTGAGAGCAAACTATGGAAGCAGCACTGTGTTGCTGTCATGTCTTCCCCCTCTATTAGCAAAATAAATGTATTCAATTACTTGTAAAAAGAGAAAACCACTAGACCTTTTAAAGATTCTTTTATTAAAAATATATCCAAATGTAACAGACTTTTATCCAAAGAATGGTTCCTCTTAATGTAAAAGGAAAGAAAAAAAAAAAAGTCATACAATTCTGGCTGTATTGCTACCGCTTTAGACCCAGTATGTTCCAAACCAACCTTGTCTACCAGTATGTCTCTAATTCATTTCTTCCTCTCTTTTCTTACCTCGATCTTCCCTGGAGACAAAAATTCGACTGGTATCTCGACTCCCCATTTTTCCTCATTCTTTGCATTCTTGGCCAAGCCAGGCTGAGTTAACCTTTGTTTCTAGAAGATAACATGCCCAGAATGTGTTTCTAAGACAGAAACAAATGTGCCTGATTTCTTCTCTGCCCACTACCACCTTGTTCCATAATATTTATTTATTTAAAATAAATAGCAATTACACCTGCTTAAAAAACTATTTTAAAAATCTAGCTTATAAAAAAAAAAAGTACCATTCATTCTGCCCTTAGCTAACAAGTTCTCTTTAGATGCAATGGCTAATGGCTAGGTTATTGAATATTCTTCTAGAGACAGTCTGCATCTCTTTGCACAATGATGCATATTGTATGTACATCTTGTTCTCTTCCCTGCTAGCCTTTACTTACTATTTTATCACGGATGTCTATGAATGTCAGTACCTATCTCTTCAGTCTTTTCATAGCTAGGCAGAATTTCATTTTACATGCATGTTGTCATTTATCTAAATGCTCCCTTATTGACTGACATTTGGTTACAGACTTTTGCAATCATAAATAACACTGTGGTAAACTTCCTTTTACAAAAATCTGTGCACCCAAATATAAATATACAAATATATCATATTAATATAAACATTCTATGCAAGAGTTGGATATATAATATTAATATAACACAATAATATGTTAATATGGAATTACATAATTTTATATATTTACTAATGTGTTTTTAACATAAATCCCCAGAAAAGACTTTTCCAGGACAAGGTGTGTCCCAGTATGATTATAGTTTTCCAAAGAGTTTGTGCTAGTTTACATCTCCACTGATGTGAGCAAACTGTATGGAGTTATTTAGTATTTGTCTTAGATAAAATATAATACTTAATTTGAAGGTGGATATCATTTATTAAGAGAAAGTTTAAGAGCCCAGGCCATTATTGCATCCTGCTTGGATTACTGCATTGTCCTCATCACAAGCCTCCTAGTTCTGTGTCTCTCTCCTCCACGTGCCCCCTAACTGCTGCCCCTGAATCCATCCATCATTTTCCCAGTATTCAGCTCTGATCACAGGTAGCAGGACTATTCAACTGACAGCTAATGAAACCTGACATTGAGATAGGTGTGTGGTGTTGTACTAATGCCCACTGTGTCACTTTGGGAAGTTGCCCCACAGTTGCCCCCTTCTGCTTCCCAATTTCTGAGCCTCAGTTCTTCCAAATGAAAATCCTTCTGAGCTCTTTTTGTAGTTATCCAGCCTCGTCCTACCGTTCTTAACCTATTTCATTCCCTGCTCCTTCACGTTTTGTGTTTCCTCATTCCTGGTTTTTGTGTGCTCTCTCACACACACCTGGAAGGCTTTTCCTGCCTTACTTTCTCATAATGGTGCGTCTCTAGTGTGGCTTTCTGAAGGAAGATGTCTCTACAAAATGCACGTTTGGCACATTCTTCATAGTGAATGTCACTGATGTTATTTTACATCACTTGATCCTTTGCTTAGTGTCCACCTTCTCTGCAAGTCCCTAAGCATCTCTGGGGCAGAGCTGATGCCTCATTTAACTTCCTTCTGTATCCTCAGTTCCTATCATGGTGTTCGGTACAGAGTAAATGCTCAAGGAACAGTACTGAATAAATGAATGAGTAAAGTCACTATGCTAATGAACTCTATTTAATAATTTAAATACAAACTTCTCTGTCTGGACTTCACAATGCTTTAGAATGTGTTCCTAATTTAACATTTAGACCCCACTTCCACTCACCCACTACCACACCCAGAATACATGGCTCTGGTCCCACACAGCCCTGATTGCTCCTCCCCATGGCCTTTATTCATGGTGTTTTTCCTCTCCTTCTCTACTTGTTGAAATTGTCTGTTTTTCAAAATCTAACTTGAACATGCCCTTCTCCATGAAACTGTTTCTGGCGACCCCTTAAATGTATTATTTCTCTCCTTAAAAATTCTCTAGTGGTGCTCTTAGGGCATTTTTCATCTACACTTTGAGTTATAGTTGTTTAAAAGATTTTGTTTTCATAATATTACTCTTGGGTCATTGTATTGTTGTTGTTGTTGCTGTTTTGTTGTTGTTGTTGTTGTTGTTTTGCTTGTATCTTATTCATCTCTGTTGATATCTTTCTTATCTCATAAATGCTTTTCATAAATATTTTATATATTTTCCAATATGTAATACATTGATAAGTGTGGCTTTGTGTTTATCTCCACATACATTGTACATGTCACATAAAAAATTACCACAAATAGCTCTGATGACTAATTTTTTTTTTAATACTCCTGACTTGTAGGTAATGTGAAGTTTAAATTTAGGATGTAAAACTGCATACAATCTGCACAATAAGTATGCTCATTCTTTTGTTTTGGGGTTTGTGTGCTGAATATTATTGCATACTGTGATTCATAGCAGTGATAGCAGAAATAGTTCTTGAGCACAGTGATAAAATTTAAGTACATATATAATTTCCTTCCAAAACATGATCTTAAATACATGGATGTCTGAAGAGTACTGTTAAATCACAGTGTTATATTATTTATTTTTTCAGAAGATTTACACTGTAAATGGGAAATCTGAGATTTTTTAGAACATTAACTTCAAATACTTTGTAAGAGAATGGCAGTGAGAAGACAGTAATGTCTATATTTTAAAGCTAAAATAAAGGCAAAGTAAGTCACGGGTACTGATAATTTGGATTTAAGACAAGGGTGAATCCTTTTTCTGAAATACTTTATTCTGATAATAAAAATAATACCTAGTTACTGTATATCTACTAGAAAAAGGAAAAGTTTTTTTTGTTGTTGTTGCTCTTTATTGAAAGGAGCCATTAAGTTTACTTTGTCTCCTGATTATCTAGGAAAAAAAAAGGTTAAATAATTTCCTATAAAATTTACAATCCCAATACTCAGAGATAGCATAAAATTCTGGGTTAATGTTTGCCAGCACTTTTTTCTAAACATACATAGATTTTCCCCCAAAACAATCTCCTGCTTTTTATCTCCCACTTTTTGTAATTCACATGTCACTTTTGATGCCATAAGTATTTTTAAATGGTTTAATCTTGTTTATTATTGTCAATAAACCCACACTTTTCCATTTATATTAAAGTGAATATAAATTTGCATTTATGTAGTTTTGTCTTTTTTCATGTTTTACTTGGCTTCTAGCCACCTTTGCAACTTCTTCAATCCCAGCAGTGACATCCAGGTGAAATATTAGGCTAACAATACATTGTGTATTATCGTTATTTTTCTGTGCTCTCAGATGGCTTTATACTCCTGTGTGTATATACACACATACAAGCAACATCTAGGCAGCTTTTTTCTTATATATGAGTTGGATAATCTCTTGCAATTTTTTAAATTGATTTTTCTTTTTAACAAGTGCTGTGGAAATCTTACTCAGTATATTCTAATTGTTTCCCAGTCTATCCTCCCTGTCATTTATTTAGACAGTTCCCTGCTGCTTTGCACTGAGGCTGTCTGCAGTAATGAACATATGTTTCTGGAGAGTATTTGATCATTTCCTTTGGACAGATTAGTAGAAATCATATCTCTAGGTCAAGGGTACAAATAATTGATTACATTGATTTTTATTAAAATTATACATGCACATATTAAAAAATTAAAATATGACTGGAAATACTTTGATGCAAACAGCAGAGTCCTGTCCCTTCAGACTTCAGACCTTTGGCGGACTGGTCAGACATCCAAGTTGCCATCCATTAGAGGGTCTTTCTATGTCAGTTATATAGAATTCTTTTTCTAGGGGGGGTACAGATTTTTCCAGAGAAATTATTTTCTACCTCCGGTGACACTCCCTTAGTTTCCAACATTCTGTCAGCAGAAGTGTAGATTTCGTAGAGGATCTTACCATTTCAGTACTTAGTGCTAAATTTAACTTACCTTCCTTCCCTTCACCTTCAGCTCACCATCTCTAACTCACAACCTTCTGGTATTTTGATGTTTACAATATCAGAACCTATTCCTTAAAATTTTATTACTAAATTACCATTCCATTTTCTGCCTGGAAGAAAAAGAAAGAAACTAAGGTTTTGCTATTTTATATACAACCTTTCAACTGATTCTCTTTTATTTGGCCATGTACTTTTGTGGTACTTAGTATCTCCAAGTCTTGAGAAACAAAGAAACCGCTACTCCTGTGGTACAGCCCACCAAAGGAGCTTTAGTTGTAGCTTCTTCTGATCTACAATTACCTCTTATCTACTTCTTCTTTCAAAAAAAATTTTTAATAACTTTACTATGAATGATTAGTTTCCTTTTGTTTTATTTGCCTTGTTGCCCTTTTTATTTGTGTACTATATTTATTTATAAATATGGGCTGTAAAATTTTCAAGTATAATATACATGTTTATTTTAATAATTTAAGACCCTTAATTTAGATTGGCCTGTTGCTTTCCAGAAATTATACACACCACCAGCAATGAATGCAAGCACTCATTTCTCCAGCCCCATGCCCAAACTCTCAATCCAAACCAAACCAAAACAAATCTTTTGGCCAACACGAGAACCAAATGTGATTTTCTTTCCTTAATTCATATTTTCCTCCTTTCTAATCTATATGAATATTTATCTCCAGCTTACTGGTTATTTATATTTCTCCTTTTTTTCTTTTGACTTTCAATGTTTCTTGTGTATTTTCCTCAAGCTGCTTTGATTATTTTTCTTAGTGGTTTTGAAGATTTCTTTATATAAGTAAGATATAAATCCTAAGGCATACTATTTTTTTTTTTTTGCCATTGACTACTTACTTTTTGAGAACTGGTAGCTTGCTTTTCTTCTGCTTCATTACTAATACATATATGTTTAGCAGCTGCTCCTTATCATTAATATAATGTCTCGTGTTCTTTTTCACAGGCAGATCCTTGCAGCAGCCAAGAGAGCTGACCAAGTGGGCCATTTTCTTTGGGTAGGATCAGACAGCTGGGGATCCAAAATCAACCCACTGCATCAGCATGAAGATATTGCAGAAGGAGCCATTACCATTCAGCCCAAGCGAGCAACTGTAGAAGGTATGGCTTTTTTCAGTTGTAAAACATGCTAAGAGAGTGGTTTGTGCCAGGAAGGATGGCTAAATCATGTGTCTCTTTGAGGGTTTGGTGTTTTTCCACATAATTTAAAAATTATGCAGTATAATTTCAAACATGTAGCCATGAAATGCAAATTAAGCCATATATCTGGTCTGTTCTTTTGTTGATATTCCTCTTTTGAAGAGATCATGTATTTTTATAATAATTAGCATATTTTTTTTTCATTATGGCACAGAGCGTTCCGAGAGAAGAACATTACCATTAATAAGTAAAATAATAACACAATCCAAGTGTACTTAAGTGAACTGCATTTTCTGAGAGAATATTTTCCCTTTGCAATGTATCCATTCCATAGCAGGATAACTACAGGGATCCTTTCCCTCTTTACCTTGTGGGGTTTCTTCCAGTGCCCACAATGGCAAAACATACCACTTCTCTTGGGCACTAACACCATTTTGTCTTCATGGGTCTCTTCTTGCTCTCTTTCTCTTTTTCTCACTTTCTCTTTCTCTTTCTTGAGCCTTCCTAAATCACTGCCCTCTTTCTTTTCCTTGCCTTCCTTGCTGCTTCATGATTCTTTAAGAGGAAGACGGAGGAGAGGGTTTTTATTAGCATCCTTCTGATCTAAGGAAAGTTGTTGATTATAATTTATATTTTCCTTTAATCTGAAAAGAAAACTTTTTTCTAAAAGAAGATATTGTAAAGAAAAGGAGCTCCTCTGCTGCTGTTCTTTGTGTTTCTTTTCTGATGGGCCAGGTCTCCAAAGATTCCCTAAAACATGCTGGCTTTGCACATTAAAAAAGCCTCTATCCTCTTACTCAAAAGGGGATCAAATATTTGCATTTCTTTCCATTCTGTCTCCAGTCCAATATAATTAATTATTCTCCCCAGAAAACTGTATGGTCTGTGGAGACCTTTTTAAACAAGCCAGGTTGTGGTTCTGTCACTGTTGCCTTTCTGTGTTATCTGGGGGAGATAAAGATCCCATGAGTCACCCATGTGTTCCTCGGGAGTCTTAGAATTCATTTCATTCCACAGAACGTGTCCTGAGAAGATTGCTTATCTTATAACACAGACCAATGCACTTGCAGATGGGTTTCAGAAACAAAAGACAACATTTTAACTATCTCCACTCCTTTTTACTCAAAATTTTGAGTATCCGCTGTGTGTCTTGCTCTGTTACAAAAGTTGGAAAAACAAGATAAGGACAAAACTCTTAACTTCAAAGCATACAGGGCTGAGAGAAGGTGTCAAAAATAGCTAATGACTAGGTCAAATGAGATACTGTGTAAGCGCAGTATGGAATAGATACCACAGGGCACAAAGGAAAGACTGTGGAAGTGTCTCTCCAGTGGTGAGGGTGTGGTTGGGAATATTCCTGAGAGACGGTAAAATGATGACTTTGTAGTTCATCTAGCAAGCAATGAGAAGAATGTCTTGTACTCTCAACCTACGGGCAGGAACAGAAGAGTGATGGACACCCTGGGTTAACAGTAAATAATTCATTCTGCAAAATAATCTTGCATTATGGTTCTGAAATTCTTACAGTTCTTTAAAAGTGTTCCCATTTACAATGCATTGGGAGAACTCTTTTCTCCCCCAGATTTCCAGTCACTACACCATTGTCCCGATTGGCTCCTTTCTATCCTTTAGGTCTCTGCTGAGATATTAATTTTCCTTGGAGGCTACAAGTGACTATTCCACCCCAGCTAAGTTTGAGTTAGAAGCCCTTTCTATTCCTTCTACAGCATCCTACATGACCCCTACCATTGTAGTACTTCTTTAGTTGTCTCTGTCTGGAAACATATCTCTTATGCAACCCCTCCATTGTACCCCCAGCACCTAGAACTTGGCCTGCATATGGCAGATTTTTAAGTGGATGGATGTGGTTGGATGCTGGAATGGATGGAGGAATCACAGACTACCTCAAGTCCTCGCATAAAATATAGTAGAAAAATTGGCCTGAGTTGGATTTATGAAGGGTCTTGAAATTATACTAAGGAATGTGTTCTTTATTCTGAAAGTTTGGGCAGCATCTGAAAAAGTGGATGTGATCAAAGAAAGTTCACTCAGGTGACTTTATGAAGAGGTGATGAGTAGGAGTTGGGTGAGAGCCAAAGCAAGCAAGAAAGGAGTAAGATCCTTCCTTCCTCAGCTGTAGATGCTGCATAGACATGGATGCCCATACTCCATGGTTACCAACTCCAGTTTCATGATATTTATGGAAATTACTATGTATCTTGAAGTTTTTAAAAAGTTTTTGAAAAACAATTCCTGCTATGTATTTATGTGTTTACAGATACACAGTTTTCTTTCTTTCTTTCTTTCTTTCTTTCTTTCTTTCTTTCTTTCATACACAGAGTTCTTAAATCAGACACAAACAGCATCCTAAATCTGTAAAAAGAAATTTTACACACACACACACACACACACACACATATATATATAGAGAGAGAGAGAGAGAATCCCAAACAACAAAATGAAAGAGAAATATTGTTAACAATAGGAATATTGGGATGTGATGGAGCAGCAGCTCTTTATACAAAAGTCTCCATCCTTACCCAGATAGAAATGAAGACTTTTTGGTAGCTGGTGTGTGTGGCTTCTGTCTAACCAATATTGTATATATACATTATTACAAAGAACAGCATGGAATTGTTCACCCAGGAGATGAGACATCAAGACTGTGGCTGTACATTTGCAGTGACACACTCCTGAGGAAGTAAAAAAAAGAAATGCTTTCACTTGCACTAAGGTTTCTGAACCAAGCTATGAAATATCACAAATGAAAGTGATAATCAAGCACATTCTGTATTGGCAAATAAGTTTTCCTCTCCTGTCTATTTTTTTTTCTTTCTGATGAATGTTCTATATTGATTTCTAGTGCCTTGGAACATCCTCCAAATATTTATAACACTGCTATATCCCTGTATCTTTGTATTTTATAATGCTATATGTACAGATGTAAACAGGAAGAGGCCAAGCAGTAATCAACATGATTCTTTTCTTTAGATTTATATTTTGAACATGTTCAGCAAAGTTCTGAATTTTTGGCTGGTCTCTTCTCTATCTCCATGAATAATTAACAATAAATTGCTTTAGGCCAAATTGCTAGTAAGCACGCGGTCTCTGTGAAAGTAGTGCTCATCTTCTTTTATCTTTTATCTATATTTATTCTTCATTTATAGAATAAAGGGCCTCTGTGTTTGCTAGCCAAGTGTGTTGTTCTTCCCCCTTTCAATTGGGTGATGATAGGAATTGTGCCCGGGAAAGGTCAGCTGTGGCCTCGATGGCTGCCCGGCAGTCAGAGGATATCTGGAGAATGTCTCCACAACTTGGCAGCTTTCCTCCAGCTCCTGAGCCAAAACACTTCTGTAATATTTAGTTTCTCTGAATTGTCTGATGAGCCAAGGGATCCCTGGCATGTTTCTCTCTTCTGTTGCCCCATTAACTAGGATTCTCTGTCATCCTCCTCAGCCCCCAGCAAATTCTCAGAGGAAAAAAAAAATGCCCATGTTGCCTTCAACTCTTTGCTCTACAAAGTGCTCTGCTTCTCTGAGAATAGGCGTCCAAAGCATCCTCTAATTATAGTCAACAGGGATCATGGACCAGCATCTTTTCATCTCAGCCATCATCATTAACATTAGGGAGCTAGCGTAATGAAGGGTGGATTTTCAAAGCTAACTAAAATGGCTCTGACTATTGGTGATACTTTCAAATGGGGCTGCAGAACAGCTTGGTTCCTGAATTAAATCTGCAGTATATGTAGGAGAGACAAAAAGTGCTCTTGACCTGGCATAAAAAAAAACTTGGTTATTTCATGCTTTTTTAATTCAAGATTGAAATGAATTCATTTTTCCTAAAGCCAGAGATCAAAGCTATGAAGAGCTGAACTAAAATATTTCTAGCTCCAATTTAGATGTGTCCTACTTTAGCCTTCCTTGAGTACCAGGAACATTCCACACATATCACAAGGTTTTGTTAGGGGAATGGGAGAAAACAGACAGGAAAGAAAGCATTGCCTTAAATCACAGGGCTATTTCTGAGTAACACATCTGCTTTTTAGAGCTATCACCTGTGTAATAAGAAAGGAATAAGAGGATTGCCTGTTTGGTGTCATGGCAATTTCTTTATTGAATCTTTTACAAATAGTTTATAAACTCTAGCAGGGCATCAGGGGCCAACCTAAACAGTGAGATATAGCAAGTGACAGTCTAGACCAGGTCCCTGCTCCCATGGAGGTGCCTACTTAATTTAGAGGTGATAAGTGATGATGAAAAAAATATAAATAAGAAAATACCATTTTAGATCAATTTCCATATTTTTTCCATGAAAGACCAGCCTGTAAATTATGGAGATACAAAGGATGAAGAGAGACCAGGACACAATGCAGGTCAAAACAAAGATCAGGAGGATGTTGGTGCAGGTCAGTGGCTTGAGCCTCTCTAGCCTACTCTAGATTCCTGGCTCATATTCTTATCAGATTCTTTCACTGGTTAAAACCCACTAAGGTGGGGCACCTGGGTGGCTCAGTGGGTTAAGCCTCTGCCTTCAACTCAGGTCATGATCCCAGGGTCCTGGGATTGAGCCCCACATCGGGCTCTCTGCTCAGCAGGGAGCCTGCTTCCCCCTCTCTCTCTGCCTGCTGCTCTGCCTACTTGTGATCTCTGTCTGTCAAATAAATAAATAAAATATTAAAAAAAAAAACCCACTAAGGTTTCCCATTTCCCTATTTCCTACTGATCTGGAAAATAATTTTTTCTTCACGATAGATCAAATCATTAATCTTTTCAAAAGACTACCTAATTTTTTCAGTGTTACTGTACCCTGCAAAAAGCAAGCTCATTGCTCTCCAAGTCCAAAATGTGTCACATACGCCCTTTACAGCAAGCACCAGACATAACCATGCTCATTGTAACACTTAGATCTAAAATCTGAACCTTGGAGGCAGTGCCTGCAGCCCATGGGTTCCCTGAGATTAGCCATCTTTGCTTCTACTTCCTTAGCATTTACTGGAGGATCTGAGATATAGTAAATTTTTAAAAAGCTAAATTTGTCTTTTTGTCTCTTCTATGTCAAACTATCTATAACACCTGAATATGCAAACAACTGCATTTTTATGGGAATTTAAAATTTTCTCAGGATGGGGAAAGATATGTCCAAAATGGTTTCTCTTCTACTTTGTATTCTAGGACATTTAGTAGAAAGACCATGTTCAGGAATTCCCAGGATCTCATTTGGGATTGCTCCAGGAATTTTAAAGTGGGTCTGCACACTTTTCCTTTTGCTCGCCTTTGGAGCACTTCTTGCCTTCTTGGTCTTCTTGCCTTTGTTTTCCAAGGCTGAAGAGACTTTCGGGGTAGGATCAGCACCATGGCTCAATTAGATGACTTGTTAGGGTGTTCTAAATACAGAAGGGAAGTCTCAGCTCTGACTCCTCAGAAAGTAGGAAGCACAGATAAGGCTGCCTCTGTTTGTGTTAGACCTGCCAGTGGGAAGTTCTTTTCCAGACCATACTGTTTCTACTAATAGAATAGACTGAAAAAGAGAGGGCCGGCAGGTCACAGAGGTGAGAATAGGTGTATGAAGAAAAATACCATCTTATTTTTCATCTTGTGTTGTTTAAACTAGAGATTGTTGGCCTTGAGCAAGTGGAAAGAAATGTAAACAGAGACACCTGTAACCTAAATAACTATGGAGAGCTGAGAACAATTCGCTTTATGTGTATAAAGGCCCAGATTTTGAGCCATGCTGTCTCCCATCTCCTAGGATAGATGCTTTCCTACCGGGCTTCACTTATCTGGCCACCCATCATTTCCTAGCCAGTGAATATGGAAATCAACAAGAAAATATCCATTCTGTTTGCCTGATATGCAGTCTCATGCCCCCAGTACCCTGAACACTCGTAGTTAATAGTTGGATCTCTAGTATGTCTCACTGGTTGAATTCTTGGCTACAAAGAACTAGTTAGTTTTGATTCCAAATGTGTTTATTGCAGAGATATGTATTACCATAATTATCTCATGTAATTAAAATTGTATAAACCAGTGAAGTAAGTGCAAAGAGAGTAAAAGAGAGGCTACTGTTTCAAAGAAGACAGATTTTAATTCTTTGGAAAGATTGGTAAGTTTGTCACTGTTAGTTGTGGGCTAAATACGGGGGATTTGGGAGGGAAATTATAAATACTAGAAACATACTACACTTAATTACTGTGCAATTAACTTTAAGATTTTATTTCATTTCCCAAAGATCACAATACAGGGGCACCTGGGTGGCTCAGTTGGTTAAGCATCTGCCTCCAGCTCAAGTCATCATCCCAGGGTCCTGGGACTGAGTCCCACATTGAGCTTCTTACTCATCAGGGAGTTTACTTCTCTCTCCCCCTCTGCCAGCCACTCCCCCTGCTTGTGCTCTCTCTCTGTCAAAATAAATAAATAAAATCTTAAAAAAAAATAATGACCACAATACTGAATTTTATTACAGTTTTTTTTTTCAAGATTATGACAGGGAAGCCAACTACACAAAAAATATCTTGATCCTGCATTAGAAAATTGTCTAGTGAGTGTGTGTGTGTGTGTGTGTACATGACTAGATGGATTTTGAGTTAAAACATTTAATATATTTATGTATTTTTAGTGATTCATTACCAAGATAGAGATTTTTGGTTAACTGACCAATCTTTCATCCCAATTATATTTAATGATAAAGTTTCCAATATACTTTAATTTGGGTTTTCCCTCTCTTGGACTTAAGTTTTTCACCTATAAATGAAACTATATCACCCCAAAGTTTCCTTCTAGGAGGAACATTGTGGGAATGATTGTCTATTAAATTTCTGCCTACTCTGCACCCATTCTCTCTTCTCACTACAGCCCCTATTCTCACCTGGAGAACCCCATACTCTTCTGTCAGCACATGTGACTTAAGTGACACTGATCTAATGCTTGGCTCTGTGATAGGGCATGGAGTTCATATCACACCCCTGGTTCCCAATCTGGATCAGGATTTCTCATCTTTATAAACTACGGAACTCTGTTAATTACGTAAGATCCTTCAGAATGGGTTTCTATAACATACATCTCAAATGACTTAACAAAAATCATTGTTTATTAGGACAGCCTTCTGCTAGGCCTTTTGTTAGATGTTATATTTGCTCTGAGTTACATCCTTTCCAAGTGCTATTTACCTCACCTGGATGTCCCTGCCTTTTCTCCCCTTCTTTATCCCTCTCCTGTGAAATTTGTACATTCTTCTGTTAGGAGACCATTGGTCTCATCAACCCCATGGTGTTTCCCTTCCCTTGTTCCTAATCTCATCCTCTCAAGCATGCAGTGGCTCTTCTGCTTGTGAAGCATCTTCACGCATAATTAGTTATTTCCTGTATATATCCGGAGAATGCTAACTGGAATCTAAGTGTGGCTTCAGCTATTTCCAGGAAATACAGATGAACTATCAGATCACTCTCCAGAAATCTGTTTCAGAATTCAGGACACCATTGAGAGAGAAGCCCTTCTAAAGGAAGAATGACAAAATGAGTCTGACCCAGGAAAAAAGTCTTAGTTGTCATAAGAAAGAGACAAATTTCCTCTTCCCAGGCCGGAACTCATTGAATTCATACATGATTTCCATAGGGAACAGGCAGACTATGCAGAAAGTAAATCTCCTACTGTGGTAACAAATAAACTCTCAAAGACTAAGACAACAAACAAATATTGCTCACCCATGTGAAATCTGCTCTGACTTTAGGAGACATTCCAGGGCAGCTGGCCTCAATGTACTTGTTCAGCCTTCTAGGCTGTTTCTGTCTTCTGGCACATCCATATCAACACATTCTGTGCACATTGCCAACAAGAGAGTGGCACATTCACAAACTATGCTTAAATGCTTTTAGCTTGGAAGGGATACGCATGATCCCTACTTCAATTTCATTAGCCAAAGCAAGTTTTCTATTCAAGGGAAATCCTGCACAGAACTAAAAGAAAGCTGAATATTGCTGAAACCAACTTGTGTCTATCTTGAATTCCATTTGACTAAAAACTGTCAGCAATTAGGACACTCGTAATAATACTTTAGAACGTCCTAACAGGAGTTCAGCATATGAGGAGAATAACACTCTCTGCTACTTTGCCCCAGACCTCTGAATAACTTTGACACCAGGAGCACTGCCTTGGCAGTGATCCAAAGTAGGGGATCCTGGCGTCAGTGGAAAATATGGTGCTTGGCAGAGCCCTGGAAGTTCTACTGAATCCAGAAGATAGTCCAGATGAAGAAAGCTATTCCTAGGAAATAGTAAGATACTTGGCAGACTTGTTCATGAGAATGTAGGCAATACCCTTGAACAGAGTCTGTGCATGAACCACAGGGGAAAATGTCGGTGAGAGGGCATCGGTAATGTGACTCCATTTATTCCTGCATGCTGTAAGGCTTGGGAAAATTCCAGTGACCTCTGAAAATGCAGATTTATCATTTTCTGACCAATGCTCTTGACTGTTCATCCAGTAGTCCTTTTTTTACCGTTCTTTTTGACAAGTGGAAGCCTCCTCATTCTATGAAGTTTAAAAATGCCAAATGCTCACTTACCTAACTCCCCTGCAGTTAGGGGATAAGCAGGTGACCTAATCCTACCATTTTGGGGACCCATGAAAACATTTTCTGAGAAAGCATTTCATAAATATTTTCCTCTCTTTAAAAAAAAAAATAATAAAGTCATGTTACTACAGTGACAGTCCAAGTTATTATCCAATCCAGGACAAATTTAAAGTAAAAGAGGGCATAAACTGTAATTGTCCCAGGCAAAGCAGAGTATGTGGTCACCCATTTCATAAGGAGGAGAAAACCCTGCCTTCTTCTCTTCTTGTGTTTGTCATATTAACTTGTGAAGACAGGATACTTGGAGTGATGGCAGTCCTCTTAATGCGGGGAGCAAATGACAACAAAGAAAAGCACAGAAGACAGATGGACAAACCTGGGTCTGTAATGACTTATTTAAGTTGTTGAAACAATCCTGGAATTATTTACCTTGAGGATTTCCTTTCATGGGAGAACAATCACCTCTTATCTTTAAGCCACTGTTAAGCTAGGTATTCTGTTACATGCAGCCGAAGGTGCCCTTAATCTTTCATCTGTCTTACTCACTCTTTATACCCAGCACTTGAAATAGACCTATGAAATAATCTCAACTCTCATAAAATATTTGTTGACTGAGTGTATTTTATAAATTAATTTTTTTTAATTTTTAAAAGATTTTATTTATTTATTTGACAGAGAGAGATCATGAGTAGTCAGAGAGGCAGGCAGAGGGAGAGGGGGAAGTAGACTCCCTGCTGAGCAGAGAGCCCGATGTGGGACTTGATCCCAGGACCCTGAGATCATGACCTGAGCTGAAGGTAGAGGCATAACCCACTGAGCCACCCAGGTGCTCCTATAAATTAATTAAAAAAAAAAATACCTTGTTAGAGAAATATTAGGTTTACAGCAAAATTGAGAGGGAGTACAGAGATTTTCCACATGTGTAGCCTTTCCCATTATCAGTATTGTACATGTGTAGCTTTTCCATACATGTGTAGCCTTTCCAATTATCAGTATTGCTTACCTCTACATTGACCCAGAATAGCCACCCAAAATCCATTGTTTACTTTAGGCTTCACCTTTGGTGTCGTATAATCAATGGGTTTGGAAAAATGTATAACGATACATGTTTATCATAATAATATTATATGGAGTATTTTCATTGCCCTTAATCTACTCTGGGCTCTGCCTGTTAATCCCCTTACCACACACACAAGCAGCCACAGATCTTCTATTGTCTCCATAGTTTTGCCTTCTCTACAATGTCTTATCACTGGAATCATAATACTTATAGCCTTTTTAGATTGGCTTCTTCAACTTAGTAATATATATTTAAGTTTCCTCCATGTCTTTTCATGGCTTGATAGCTCATTTCTTTTCAGTGCTGACTAATATTTCATGGTCTGAATATACCACAGTTTATGTATCCATTCAACTATTGGAGAACATATTGGCTGCTTCTAAGTTTTGGAAATTATGAATAAAGCTGCTATTAACATCCATGTGTAGGATTTTGTGTGGGCGTGTTTCCAACTGCTTTGGGTAAATACCAAGAAGCACAATTGTTAGAATGTATGGTAAGACTGTGTTATTTTGTAAGAAACTGATGAACTGTCTCTTAATGTGGCTGTATCATTTTGCATTCCCTCCAGCAAGAAGTGAGTGTTCAGTTGTTCTGCTTCCCTCCCAGCATTTGGTGTCAGTATTCAAGATTTTGGCTCTTGGGCACCTGGGTGACTCAGTGGGTTAAGCCTCTGCCTTTGGCTCAGGTCATGATCCGAGGGTGCTGGGATTGAGCCCCGAGTTGGGCTCTCAGCTCGGCAGGGAGCCTGCTTCCCCCTCTCTCTCTGCCTGTCTCTCTCCTACTTGCCATCTCTCTCTCTGTCAAAAAAGAGTTTGGCTCTTTGAGTAGTGGTATCCTACCACTGTTAATTTAATTTTCATTCCCCTGATGATATATGATATGGAGCATCTTTTCACGCACTTATTTGCCATCTATATATTTTATCTGGTAAGGTGTCTGTTAAGGGTTTTGGCCCATTTTTAAAATCAGGGTTTGTCTTGTTTCATTTTGTTTTGTTTTTTATTTTTTAATGTTGAATTTTGAGGTTCTTCTTTACTCTTGGTAAGAGCCTTGTTTCACATATGACTTTTACAAATATTTTCTCCCCATCTGTGGCTTATCTTCTAATTCTCTTGATATTATCTTTTGTAGAGCAGAAGTTTTTGATTTTTGTTTTTCATTTTAATGAAGTGCCACCTATCAGTTTCTTTCTTTCATGGATTATTACCTTCATATTATATCTTAAAAGTCATCAACACACCTAAGGGCATCTAGATTTTTTTTCCTTTGTTATCTTCTAAGAGTTTTATAATTTTGTGTTTTACATTTGGGCCTTTTATCCATCTTTGAGTTAATTTTTGTGAAGGGTGTAAGTTTGTATCTAGATGTGATTTTGTTTGAATGTAGATGTCTACTTGTTCTGGTATGGTTTGTTGAAGATACTATCTTTGCTTCATTGTGTTGCCTTTGCTTTTTTTGTCAAAGATTAGTTGATTATAGTTATGAAGGGACTATTTCATTGATCTTTTTGTCTGTTATTTTACAGATACCATATTATTGCAATTACTATAGATTGATAGTGAGTCTTAAAGTTGCGAAGAGTCAGTCCTCCAACTTTGTTCTTCTCCTTCAATATTGTGTCAGCCATTCTGGTTCTTTTGCCTGTTCGTGTCAATTTTAGAATCGGTTTGTTAGTATCCATAAAATAACTTGCTCATATTTTCATTGGGATTGTATTGCATTGAGATTGCATATCTGTAGATAAATTTGTGAAGAACTGGCATCTTGATAATATTAAACCTTCCTATCTATGAACACGGAATATCTCTCCATTTTTACAGATCTTTGATTTCATTCTTCAGAGTTTTACAGTTTTCTTCATATAGAACTTAAAAATATAATAGATATATACCTAATTACATCTTTTTTGAAGTGCTAATATAAATGCTACTCTTTTTAATTTCAGATTTCACTTGTTCATTGTTATGTAGTGAAGTGATTGATTTCTATATACTAACATTTTTCCGGTAAGTTTCTTATAATTACTTATTAGTTCCAGGAGTTTTTTGTTGTGGTGGTTGTTGTTGATTCTTTTTAGTTTTCTGCATGGATGATTACATCATCTGTGAATAAGGTCAGTTTTATGTCTTTCTTCCAAATCTATATAACTTTTATTTCCTTTTCTTGCCTAATTTCATTAGCAAGGATTAGTATGAGATGATACCTTTGCTTTGTACCTGATCTTTGTGGGAAAACTTAGAGTTTCTCAACACTTAGTATGATGTCAGCTGTAGGTTTTTTGTAGATATAATGTCTTAAATATATATATATATATATGGCAAATTGTATTACTGTAGAGTAATAGCTTCAAGAAAGATAGCTTCAAGAAAGATTGTTACTTTCACTGTATATGCCTATATGTTTCACCAAAGGTAATATTATTACTTTAATTTTATTATGAAGTACAGTCATTTCATAAGCCATTTTGTAACTATTATAGATTATATGAAAATATTCATGCAAGAATTACCCTTGAAGAAGAAATGTAAAGTAAGGAATGCTTTTATATTTGTAAGATCAGTACAGCTTCTGGTCATTGATTGACAATAAAATTGTAGAATGGGGAAGGGAGATAGAATTAATATTGCAAACAAATACCCTTCCTTGTTGAAATTATAAATATATAAATATTTATAACCTAATTTTAGTTTTATTCAAATATCAGAATGTGAAAGCATTCTTTCAGACTAAGCAAATATGACACTAATAATATTATTTGAGAGTTTCATTGAATTAGCACCTTCTAACTGTAGAGAATAGTTCCTTAAAATAAATCACAATTACTATGTGATCTTTGCCCAAATAGAACTGATCGTAATATATTCTCAGGATTATAGACTATTCATCCAACTATGTCACTACAAGCTTTCCTCCCTAAGTTATCATATGTAGGAATTTTCACTTTAGAAATGTACCTCTTTTTTTTTTCTATTACCCACTCCAAAATTGTTTTCTCTGTCATCACATAATCATCAATATTTCTGTATATCACATTTATTTGACCACTGATTGTCAGTTAACAAATCTTGACTCTTTACTATCTTTCAGGCACAAATTAGGTGCTAGTAACCAGAAAAGAATGACCCTGCCCTCATGGATTATGCACTAGCAGAGGGAAATAGATAATAATCAACAGATAAATAAATAAATAAATAAATAAATGCAGGTAGTAAATGGTATAAATTCTGTCTCTTCATTGATATTCTCATTTTTTTCATTCATCATTTTCCTAGTTTTCTTTAGTTCTCTGTCCATGGTTTCCTTTAGTTCTTTGAGTATATTTAAGGCAGTTGATTTAAAATTTTTTTCTAATAAGTTTAATGTCTTGGCTTCCTAGGGGATCATTTCTGTCCTATCCTTTACTAATTTTTTTTTTTTTTGTGATTCTGTTGTTGTTGCTGCTGTTGAAAACTAAAGCTTTGACTATTTTAATATGGTAACTCTAGCAATGAGATTCTACATCTTCCCTATGGTTTGATGGTCTTGATTATTGAAGGCTGCAGTTGTTTGTTTGCTTAGTGGCTTTTCTAAATATGAAAAGACTGTATTATTTGTCATGTATGATCACTGACATTCTGCCTGCTCTGTTAGCTTATTATATTCAGCTTGTGTTTTGACAGAGAGTTCCTTGAAAGCCAGGTCCTAAAACAAACAAACAAACAAATAAAACACCCAAAGCATACCTTTCATGGTGAATTAGTTTGTTAGGGGTCTTATAGCAAAGTGCTGCAAAATAGGTGGCTTAAGCAAAAGAAATTTATTGTCTCACAGTTCTGGAAGCAGTGTTGGCAGATCCAGATGTTGGCATGATTGTTCCTTTTCAGAGGTCTGAAAGAAAATCTGGTTCATGCTCCCTTGTGTAGTTTCTGATAATTTGCTGTGAATCTTTGGCATTCCTTGGGTTGCCTTCATTTTCACATATGTTCTCCCTGTCTGTCTGTCCCAGTTTTCCCTTTGCATAAGGATATGGGTCATATTAAATTATGGGTCACCCTAAAGACCTCATCTTAATGCATTATATCTGTAATGGTTTTATTTTCAAATACATTCACATTTGAGATACTGGTAGAGACCTCAAATAAATTTTGACATAATCCAAATAAGACATACCATCCAGTCTTTGTGAATTGGCTGTCTTCTGGGGCACTCATTCAAGGCTTAAACAAGCCATGTACAATTCTGCCTTAGCTTTTACTTCCTGCCTTTGTTGAGCCTAGAGATTAGCCAAGTATGTGAGATTAAGGTCTTAGGTCTTTCCTGAACACCAATCCTGCCTTGGATTTTTGTGTGGTTTTCTAAATTCCCCAGTCGTACACAGGCACTTGTGAATGCCCTAATTTCCCAAAGAAACTCTCTTTTCAGATTTTTCTCCCAGGCTTTAGGCTGTCTATTACATGTTTCAATCATAATCTTTTGCTCCAGGTGGCTACGGGTTTTCCATTCACTTTATAATGATTATGAACAATGCATATCTCTTTTACACCTTGAATAATTTCTAAGTTAGGCAAAATGGAAACAAGTATGTGGTTTTAATCTTTCAGGTAGCCCCCAGAAAGGTTAAAATAAAGAAACATGATATTTTTCTAATAAGGTCTGCTCTGCTTTCTCCCCAGAACCAAGTATGACAGTCTCACTCTTAGAATGCAGGCTGTGGACTTTAGCTTTTTAAGACTGCCATTGAAACACGGAGTGGGTGGGGGCAAAAGCAAATAAAAAAGCCACAAAGCTTTTCTAACACTTTCAAGTTGCTTTTTTCTTAATTTAGCATTCACTTGGTTGCTGTAACCTTTTAGTGTCTTCCAGAGTTTTGACATAGTTGGTTTCAGTAGTTTCTGCTTGTTTTTGGTATTTCTTTGGAGGGACAAGAGTTTATAGCTGTCTATAGAAAACAGTGCAGTTGTTCTGGGCAGGAGCATGCTTGGTGTATGTGAAGAGCAAGGAATGTGATGAGCCTGGGTCAGGGTGAGAAAGAAGGAGATGAAGTCAAGAGATAATGGGAGGCTCAGATCATATAGGATCTTGGAAGCCATTGTAAAGATTTTGCCATTTATTATGAATAGAGTAGAAGACCTTTGAAGGTTTTGAGCACAGGAACAGCATGATATGTTATGCATATTAAGAGGATAATACTGTTAGGTTGAATATAGAATATAGAAAAATAAGGATAAAGTCTAAAATTATGGTTGCGATGCTCTTACAGTAGACAAAGTGAGCGATAACAGTAGGGTGAACCAGGGGGTAGCAGTGAAGGTAAGAAGTATTTTGACTTAAAATACAATTTGAAAATGAAGCCAATAGGCTTTGGACAGAAGGAAAGATAAGTCAAGAGTGATTGCAAAGTTCTTTACTTGAGCAGCAAGAGGGAGGGAATTTCACCAGCTGAGATGGGGAAAACCGTCAGTAGAGCAGGTTTTAGGGAAACAAACAGCAATATCAATTTTGGATGTGCTGAATTAGAGATGCTTACACACCCAAGTAGAGATATGAAATGAACAATTCATTATAGGAATCTGAAATTTAAGAGAGACTTCTGGAAGCCTTTTAATTTCCTGGACTCATTACTTGAAGAAATACTTGAAGTAGTATTTTAAAGAGTAAAAAGGTACCAAATAGTAATTGCTAAAAAATTCTAGCATTAAGAGAGTACAAAGAGGAGAAACTAGATTGACCAGTGAGCTAGGATAAAAATAACTTGACTATGGTTTTTTGGAAATCAAATCAAGAAGATATTTCAGAGTAGAGGAATGTCATCTGCTTCATCAAAATACTACCGTTTATTCATGCTTGGCCATTCAGTTTGGCAAAATGGAGTTCATTGGTGATTTCTGACAAATTGTTACATTTGAGTGATGCACAAAATCCTGGATGAAATTGTTGGATGAAAGTATTGTAGGAGTGTGTCTGTAGTCAATAAATACTATCCTGTAAAATCCCCAGCAATGTTTCCCCAGGTTTATTACCACAGACATAGAGGAAGGGGGGTATGGTCACAACACGGTACCATGTCACACCATATGGTACCCAAATACAAAAGATATTTGGAGTATCTTCAAGGGATATGCCATTATAAATGGCAAAATGACGTACATATTTAAGACAAATAATAATTCTGCTTTTAGGATATCAAGCTAATTTTGTATCTGAAACCATTTCATAACATGTAGATAGAGCAAAAGCCTCAGAGGAACTTAACAAGGCAGGTATTTAGTATCTTCAACAGGATGAATTTACTTGTAGGCATTTTTTTCATATACTTGTACTTATATTTTGGCAGATAGGAAATGTATGTGTATGTGTAAGTGTGTGTGCTATAATCACCACCAACAATATTGCTAAATGCATACACAATGGATTTGAGTACAGAGCTAATCAACATCAGTTCCTTTGTTGTGCCACCAACTAGTTAGGTGCTGAGTAGGCATTTTTTTCCCTACTTCAGTGTTCTCTTATAGAAAATGAGAGGATAGGTTTAAATGATTAGTGAGAACTGCTAATGCCCTAGAGTTCTCTGATTATCCACTGGGGGAAAAATTACATGAGTGTGTGTCTAAGTGTGTTAGTGTGTGTAACGTAGACAGAAAGAACTATAACTCCTGCTGTGAGTAAGCACCCAGGGGAGACAATAAAGAGATAAAATCACAAGTATAGCAAAATTTCAGAACAGTCATTAATGTAAAATAGACCAAAAATATTTTTAAAAATACCCATCTATACTTCACTCATATAGAAGACAGAGATAGAAAACAATGAAATTATTGGAGGAGACACCGAAGAAGAAAAGCAAGAAAAGGAATCTGGGAGAAGTGAAGTCTAAAATCAGAAGTTGAAAGAAAGGAAGAAATGTACACATTGAGTAAGGAGGAGGAAAATTCACAAATATTATAACTCTTTGAAAATCCCTATTTTCAAAATTGAACTGTTCAAAACCAACTTTTCTCCTCTTTCCAGAACAATAGCTCTTTCTCCTTTTTCCAGAACAATAGCTATTTATTTACTTAACAGAAAAAAGGGAAACAGTTTCTGTTTTCAGCATGCAGGAGAGCATTGACTTGGTGCATTGCTTAGAAGACCATTGAAGACTGAGACCAGGCTCTCCTTCTTTATGGGCAGTGGGTCATTGCAGGAACCCACAGACTCCACTAAGGCTTTAAATAGCTGCACCTAGTAGAATTAAAAAGTGTCATGAGTTTGGACTAAGCATGAACAGAAGCACTTGAAACTATTAAACTCAGGGCCGACTATGAAAGCAAAGCAGTAGTAAGAATTTAAAGGGTCATTAAGTTAGCCAAATGGATGGCAGGAAGAAAAATCAGCTACAAAAATGGAGAGGTTGAGGGGGTTTCTTTAATGTTCTTAACAAAAATTAGATGTTTGTTAATCTCTCCTCATTTGGAGAAGAAGAAAAAAGACCATACTAAATCAGATAAGGGCTTTTTCAGGCACTGTATGTATGACATTAGGTGTGTGCTATTAGGTTAATTGAAATTTTCAAGTTAAAATAACCTTCTAACTTTAAATAGAAATTTTTTTCCCCAGTCAGTTGTTAAAGGGGTTGTTTTGCAGTTTCCTAAGCACTAAGTCTATTGTGCTATTTGTAATTGGACTGGGAAAATTACTTCCCTAACCTCTAACACTCAAACCTCTTTAATATTGTAAAATTGCGGACTATCTTTCTTAGAATTCACAATTCAGACAAAAATACCACTTTGTCTTGTTGAATTTTAGGAAGTCTTGGAAAGACACATGGGAGGGGGGCAAATTGTGATGTATTTTGAAGTCCCTTCATTAAACATATCTTCAACAAACTTCAGTTGAATACAGCCCAGAAATTCTGATATGCTCCAGAGATAAGAGATACAATGCTAATGCCTTCCCTAAAAAAAAAAAAAAAAAAAAAAAAAAAAAAAAACTCATGGTGTATTGGAGACAGTAAAGACAACCAGGGGAAAGAGCTGATTATCATCATGGCAGAGGATGAATTGTGCTTATGAGATAAGCCAGGTGGAGAAGGGTGTATGTGAACATCATTAGTAGAGGGCATTAAGGGACAAAAGTAGGTGTCAAGAGAGGTAATCCTTAAAGAACAAAATTAGCAAGACAGGAAACAACATGTGTTGGAGAGGATGTGGAGAAAGGGGAACCCTCTTACACTGTTGGTGGGAATGCAAGTTGGTGCAGCCACTTTGGAGAACAGTGTGGAGATTCCTCAAGAAATTAAAAATAGAGCTTCCCTATGATCCTGCCATTGCACTACTTGGTATTTACTCCAAAGATACAGATGTAGTGAAAAGAAGGGCCATCTAAACCACAATGTTTATAGCAGCAATGGCCACGGTCGCCAAAATGTGGAAAGAACCAAGATGCCCTTCAACAGATGAATGGATAAGGAAGATGTGGTCCATATATACTATGGAGTATTATGCCTCCATCAGAAAGGATGAATACCCAACTTTTGTAGCAACGTGGATGGGACTGGAAGAGATTATGCTGAGTGAAATAAGTCAAGCAGAGAGAGTCAATTATCATATGGTTTCACTTATTTGTGGAGCATAACAAATAGCGTGGAGGACAAGGGGAGATGGACAGGAGAGGGGAGTTGAGGGATATTGGAAGGGGAGGTGAACCATGAGAGACTATGGACTCTGAAAAACAATCTGAAGGTTTTGAAGGGGCCAGGGTGGGAGGTTGGGGGATCCAGGTGGTGGGTATTGTAGAGGGCACATATTGCGTGGAGCACTGAGTGTGGTGCAAAAATAATGAATACTGTTATGCTGAAAAAATTAAAAAATTTAAAAATAAAAGAACAAATGGTAGTTGACCTACTAAATAAGAGGTAGAAGGGTTCCATTTAGTGACAGCGGAATTTACAAGGGGCAAGAAGTAACAAATAGTATTTCAACATGTTAGAATAAACTGAAGACCATGGAGGGGTTTGGATCACTGGTGGACAGACTGGCAGGGACTAAACCATAAACAGGACCCTGGGCATGATTTATTGAAGACTTGCAACAAAATGGACCAATCTGAACCTTTGAGATATTGATTCCAGGATCTGATGTCAACACAGAGCTCAGACTGGTCTTTCTTTTTTTTTTTTTTTTTAAAGATTTTATTTATTTATTTGACAGACAGAGATCACAAGTAGGCAGAGAAGCAGGAAGAGAGAGATGAGGAAGCAGGCTACCCGCTGAGCAGAGAGCCCGATGCGGGGCTCGATCCCATGACCCTGGGATCATGACCTGAGCCGAAGGCAGACACTTAATCCACTGAGCCACCCAGGCGCCCCCAGACTGGTCTTTCTTAGATTTCTTATGGACACCAAAATTTATCCTCAGAGAACCAGAATGACCATGGTTGAACAAAAAAGTCCACATCTGACTGGCTATTTGAAGGTATTTAGTTCCAGCCTGCCTGAAGCTACTAGTGAACTTGATTCAAAAACCAAAAGCTTTTCTAACTTATGACTAACCAAAAACTGACAAAACTTAGCTATACCACACCATTCTTGTTTCCTCATTGTTCTTTTAGATGCATTTCCTGTTCTAAATCTGATTTCCTTTTGTATTCTGTTGCTTTGTTTTTTAAACTTTATTTTAAAATATCTTATTAGAGTATAATCTCCATTGGCTTGAATATGTAAATCTTAAATGCACCATTCAGTGACTTTCTTCCATGTATACACCAAAGTGACCACCATACAAATCAAGACATAGAATTTTCTCATCACCCCAAATGAATTCTCCTGGTTTCACTTCCTATCACTTATTCTTCCATCCTTCAAAAGAGTTAATGTTGTCTTCTCTTTCACTTCGCACAGATTTTTTTAAATCTCACAGTAGATCTGTTCTTTTTTTTTTTTTAAAGATTTTATTTATTTATTTGACAGACAGAGATCAGAAGTAGGCAGAGAGGCAGGCAGAGACAGAGAGAGGAGGAAGCAGGCTCCACGCTGAGCAGAGAGCCCAAAGCAAGGCTCCATCCCAGGACCCTGGGATCATGAGCTGAGCAGAAGGCAGAGGCTTTAACCCACTAAGCCACCCAGGCGCCCCCACAGTAGATCTGTTTTGCCTCTGAATTCCATAGACTCATATGTGAAAGAATGGAATCATACCGTGTATGTTTGTGGGTATCTAATTTCTTCACTAAATATACTATTTTAGGGATAGAACCCTATTGCAGCATATTACATTATTTATTCTTTTTATTGTTATGTAATATTCCATTGTCCAAACACTGCAATGTGTTTATCCACTGATACATCATAAACATTTGTGTTATGGTGCTCTGCCAATGCAATTTCAGATTCTTCCAATTTCAAGCTGAAACACTGTATTAAGGCACAAATATTCCTGTTATCTTTTATTACTTTTTGAAGAAAAATTTACTGGGCAAATTGATATTTTTATACATTTTCAGCTAATGTGCCCATTTTAGCAAAGTATCCTGGTGCTTTTTTCCATCATCTGTTTCATTGTCATTGAGCCCCTTTGATGAGTTCTTGATGCAGTCATAAAGTCACAGAGAAAAACAATATACATTGATGGAAAGAAAAGTCAGAGAATGCAGAAAGATATGGCTTACAATGTGAGAACTATTAATATTATATATGATTTAAACCTGTGTTGTCATACAAATACTATAGAGTTCATGAAGTTCTGAGAGTAATGTTGATACTAACAGGTTTTACATTTAAAAGAGATTTCTATTTGCAGTTCTACTTTTAGACCCAAGTTCCTCATGCCCTGTGTGCATACATAGCAACATATGTTAAGTAGAGAGTCTAGTTCTTTGCTAAATTTGATGAATATAGAAACCAACCTCTGACTAGTCTAAAGAGTAGAGCAATTAATCACATAATTTTCATCCTTAGGAAACATAGCATTTTTTTATGATCTCTCTGCTACATTTTATCATCTGTTTTTATACAACAACTCATGGTAGAACAAAATTCTTTTTCCCTATTCATATTTTACATTGTTTAACACACTTGGGTTTTGTGTCAGGGTATTCTGTTCGTGTGTGTGTGTGTGTGTGTGTGTGTGTGTATATGTATATATATATATATTTTTTTTTAATTAAATACTAGTTTGCCAATCATTCTGACATTGACATTTGGAGGACTAATTTATTCTAACCTCAGGGAATTTACTTTTTAGGAATAAATTGAGCATTAAAAATTTCTGTCTGATGTTTTTAGAAAGGTTTTATGGAATTTCTTATACATAAGCCAAGTGAAGCACAGCATGTTGGCACATACCCAGTACTTTTGGGTACCATGGGATTCCAAAAAATGTTCTTGTCTTGAATTGATTATTTCAACTCTCAACATCATTCATGCAGATGTCAGTGACTTATGCTATGCTTAGGTTATATCTGGCCTCCATATGTCAATGTCAATATGAGTGGCTTCTGGTAAGTTAGTATTTCAGTCCAAGAAAGAACCAAAGAATATCAAAAGCATAATCAAGAGTGAAATAAAAACAGGATTCTTTTGAAATTAGCTATGTAAATAGTAAAAAAAAAAAAAAAAAAAAAAAAAAAAAGCCATCTGGATGTTTGTTTTCTTTTCCTGCATGGATAGGGGAGTATATAGTTATATGGAGTTATTTATCATAACGATGATTATGATGATGATGGTGGTGGTGTGTTGATGTTTACAGGAATGACATTAGTTATGAACTTCCGTTAAACACTTATAATATGCAGGTATTATGAAATACAATCTTGAAAGTAAAAACTTTTTTATCCACATCTTAGAGGTAAAGAAATGGATGCTTGGATTAGATAACTTGCCCAGACTTACACAAAATAATAAAATAATATATGCTGAAACTGGGATTTTACCATAACAGCTATTTGAGTCCTAGCACTTTTTCTTAGCTACCATTTTATATTCTGTTTAGTGAAGAGTAGATTGACCAGTTGCTGTATAAAATTCATTATTATTATTTTTTATAATGGAGCTTGGGGAAATATTGAAAGTGTCATTTGGATGTTAGAAAAGTGCTTGTTTTGATGGCATCAGTGTCTTAGATTAAATTCCTTAGAAGCAGAGCCTGAGTCAGGGATTCTGATGCATATGTTTTACTGAGGGAATTCTCATGGGAGAAGGGGAATGAAGAAAGCAAGGTGGGGTAAGGGGAAGGTGCTAAGTGAGGACATGACTCCCACTGCAGCATAGTTTTGGCATGATTCCAAGGAGATCTCTAAAGTATGAATTTATCCAGAGAATTGATCCCACTATAAGGCAAGAAGAAGGGATATTTATATACCCCAGTTAGTTATTCATTAGCTGAAGGCTTCCCTTAGGAGGAGGTATAAATAACTTCATAGGCTCAGTCCCTGGTTAGCCAAAGAAGAAGGAAATAAGCTATGAATTATTAGCAGCTTATCATGTGTGTTAGTCCATCTGGGCTGCTGCAACAACATGCATTATATTGGGAATTATAAATTGCAGAAATTTATTTTTTATAGTCTAGAGGCTGGGAAATCCAAGGTCAAGGCACTGATAGATTCAGTGTCTGGTGAGAACCCACTTCCTGGTTCAGAGTTGGCCCTTTTCTCATGATGGCCTCATGAAGGAAGGGAAGAAGTAGCTCTCTGAGTTCTCTGTTATAAAAGCACTAATCCTAAGCATAAGGGTTTTGCTCTCATGACCTAATCATGTCCCAAATGTCCTATCTCCAAATATAATCACACTGGGCATTTGGATTTAATATATGAAATTGGGAAGGTGGGCCACAAATACCCAGCCTGTATTATCATGCATTGTGAATCATTTTTACGAGTAAGAGGAGTCAAGACTGATACTTTTTTCCTTATTTAGAAGGATTAGTCTTGACATGTCCCAAACTATTAGGCCCTCTGAAAACTTTACTGATGTAGCAGAATCCTAAATCTTCATAATACAATCTCTACCATCTGGTACACATCCATCTTACTAAGATATCTTCAGAACTTGCTGCTTATTGCCCAATGTGTCTGATGAACATAATATTATTAATATTGTGGGCACATTTTCTCTTCTGCAAAATGTCTACAATATTGAAATAAACTGTGGTAAATTAGAAAACTTAAAATCCTGTAACAGCATTAATGTATATACTCTTGTTTGTCCCATTTAAAGGCAAATTGCTTTTGATATTCTTGCCTTTTAGGCATTGAGGGGGACTTCTGTTAGAAAGATTGGAAATATAACTTTTGTTAGATCAATAGCCATGACCATAAGTTACTTTCTGCTATGGCATTTTGGTATGTCTCCTTCTAAGAGCCATTCCAACACTGTTTAAGGATGGAGCCCATAGGATCCTTGTCAAGATGTCAAATAGGAAAGTATCCCATATGAAAAAATTTTCTATTATCTGCCTTCATATTCTGACCCCTTCTTCTTTGACCTAACACTCTGAAGTCCTATTTCCACATATACTCTTCTAGTTCCTAATAGTATATATTAGCTGGTCCTGCAGCATTTTCCAACATGTAACTCCTCTCCTCACTTAGCAAGCCAGCACTACTCTGGTCAGGTTATGCTGAGATTATTTCTGATTATTTTTCTAATGACCAGGAAACTAGGGGAGGTGGAACTCGAGGAGACCAAGCACTGTCTTATAAGCCACCTGTATCCATTTATGCATTTTCAGAATCTTCAAGCAAGAATCCATCAATATCCTCTTAAAAGGGGTGGACCAGAGCATTCAGAGAGATCTGGGTATTGAAGTTGCTTAAGTATACCTGTCTTGATATTACCATGTCAGATTCCTTGGTGGCACTTCTTTTGATAGGCTTTCTTTGACCTAAAGGAAATTTTCTGGAGCAATGTTTCTCAAACTGTAAGTGTTAATCAGAATCACCTGGAGGACTTATTAAAACACAGATAGCTGGAAAAAATAAAATAAAATAAAATAAAATAAAATAAAATAAAATAAAATAAAACACAGATAGCTGGGTCTCAGCCTGAGTTTCCCATCTGCCAAGTCTGAGGTGGTATCCAAGTTTTTGCATTTCAAGTTCCCAAGTGATGCTGATATCCTGGTCCAGGGACCACATTTTGAGAAGCACTGCTCTGGAGAAAGGGTCAGCTCTAAGCCATTATCAGCCATCACACAATTTATGGATAGATGTACCAGCCTGGAAAGGGAATCCGGGGGGCTCTAAATCATCCAGTACACCTGGTGTTACGTGAATCTAAATAGTGTTGAATTCACCATTCTAATTACACATGACTTACTTCAGAACAGAATTTCTACAAGAATTTCTACATATTAAGTCACTAAAACAGTGTGGTGCAAAAACAATTAATACTGTTATGCTGAAAAGAAATTTAAAAAAATAATAATACGGATAAACCATTGGCCAAACTAATCCAAAAGAAAAGAGAGAGGATCCAAATTAATAAAATTATGAATGAAAAGGGAGAGATCACAACTAACACCAAGCAAATAGAAACAATCATCAGAAATTATTATCAACAGTTATATGCCAATAAGTTAAGCAACCTAGATGAAATGGATGCATTCCTGGAAACCTGGAAACTTCCAAGACTGAATCAGGAAGAAATTGGCAACCTGAATAAACCAATATCTAGTAAAGAGATTGAAGCAGTGATCAATAATCTCCCAAAAAATGAGACCCCAGGACCTGATGGATTCCCTGGGGAATACTACCAAACATTCAAAGAAGAAATAATACCCATTCTCCTGAAGTTGTTTCAAAAAATAGAAACAAAAGGAAAACTTCCAGACTCTTTTTATGAATCCAGCATTACCTTGATCCCCAAACCAGGCAAAGACCCCACCAAAAAGGAAAATTTCAGACCAATAGCCCTGATGAATATGGATGCCAAGATTCTCAACAAGATCCTAGCTAATAAGATCCAACAGTACATTAAAAAGTTTATCAATCATGACCAGGTGGGATTTATCCATGGGATACGAGGGTGGTTCAACATTTGCAAATCAATCAGTGTGATAGAACATATTAATAAGAGAAGAGACAAGAACCACATAGTCCTCTCAATTGATGCAGAAAAAGCATTTGACAAAATCCAGCATCTGTTCCTGGTTAAAACTCTTCAAAATATAGGGATAGAAGGAACATTCCTCAACTTCATAAAATCCATCTATGAAAAACCCACAGAGAATATCATCCTCAATGGGGAAAAGCTGACAGCCTTCCCTTTGAGATCAGGAACACGACAAGGATGCCCACTCTTGCCACTGTTATTCAACATAGTACCAGAAGTCTTAGCAACAGCAATCAGACAACAAAAAGAAGTAAAAAGCATTCAAATTGGCAAAGAAGAAGTCAAACTCACTTTCTTCACAGATGACATGATACTTTACATGGAAAACCCAAAAGATTCCACCCTCAAACTCAAAACCAATGTACAGAAATCAGTTGCTTCCTTATACATTAACAATGAAAATATAGAAAGGGAAATTAGAGAATTGATTTCATTTACTGTAGCACCAAGAACCATAAAATATCTAGGAATAAACCTAACCAAAGTGGTAAAGGATCTGGAACTAGAGAACACTCATGAAAGAAATTGAAGAAGGAACAAAAAGATGGAAGACCATTCCGTACTCATGCAAGGAAGAATAAACATTGTTAAAAATGTCTATAATGCCTAGAGCAATCTATACTTTCAGTGCTGTCCCAATCAAAATTCCTCTGGCATTTTTCAAAGAGCTGGAACAAACAATCCTAAAATTTGTATGGAACCAGAAGAGACCCCAAATTCTTAAGGAAATGTTAAAAAAGAAAAACAGGTGCATCCCAGACAACCAATCATCCCCACTGTGCTTTGGACCAAGGTTTCAAAAGACCTCACCAAAATGCCATCTCAAATGGAACATGCCATGGAAACCATGATGTTCACATTTCACAAGTTTGCTGGGGATAAAGGGTACTTAACAAAGGAGGATCTGCAAGTACTCATGGAAAAGGAGTTTGCAGGATTTTTGAAAAATCAGAAAGACCCTCTGACCATGGACAAAATAATGAAGGACCTCGACCAGTGCCGAGATGTCAAAGTGGGCTTCCAGAGCTGCTTCTCACTAATCGCGGGGCTCAACATTGCATGCAATGACTATTTTGTAGTACACATGAAGCAGAAGAGAAAGAAGTAGGCAATATTGAGCACCACTCCTGTCCAATGAGAGTTCTTCCGAAGGTTCTCTTAAGGAATCTGTCCCACAGCTTCCCCCCGTATAAAGTATTCCATTGGCAGTTGGGGACCCTCAGAAAATGTACAGATAAAATCCAAACCCCATTTGAGAAGCAGAGAAAGAAAAGTCAGATAAGATTTTTATATTGTTTGCATCTTCTTGCCCTCAATAAAGAAATTCCTTTTTTTAGTTCCTCAAAAAAACAAAACAAAACAAAACAAAACAAAAAGCCCAACAACAAAAACTAGGGGCATCACAATCAAGCCTGATTTCAAGCTTTACTACAAAACTGTGATCACCAAGACATCATGGCTCTGGCACAAAAACAGACACATAGACCAGTGGAGCAGAGTAGAGAAACCAGATATGGACCCTCAACTCTATGGTTAAATAATCTTCAACAAAGCAGGGAAAAAAAGACAGTTTATTCAATAAATGGTGCTGGGAAAATTGGACAGTTATGTATAGAAGAATGAAACTTGACCATTTTCTTACACCATACACAAAGATATGCTCAAAATGGATGAAAGACCTCAACATGAGGCGGGAATCTATCAAAATCCTAGAGGAGAACATAGGCAATAACGTTGTTGGCAGTAACATTGTCAACACAAGCTATAGCAACTAACAAAAGCGAAAATGAACTTCTGAGACTTCATCAAGATCAAAAGCTTCTGCACAGCAAAGGAAACAGTCAACAGAACAAAGAGGCAACCCATGGAATGGGAGAAGGTATTTGCAAATGACACTATAGTCAAAGGGCTGATATCCAGGATCTATGAAGAACTCCTCAAACTCAACACACACAAAACAGATAATCACATAAAAAAAAAATGGGCAGAAGACATAAACAGACACTACTCCAAAGAAGACATACAAATGGCTAACAGAAACATGAAAAAATGTCCATCATCATTAGCCATCAAGGAGATTCAAATCAAACCACATTGAGATACCACCTTACACCAGTTAGAATGGCCAAAATTAACAAGACAGGAAACAATGTGTGTTGGAGAGGATGTGGAGAAAGGGGAACCCTCTTACACTGTTGGTGGGAATGCAAGTTGGTGCAGCCACTTGGGAAAACAGTGTGGAGATTCCTTAAGAAATTAAAAATAGAGCGGGGTGCCTGGGTGGCTCAGTGGGTTAAGCCGCTGCCTTTGACTCGGGTCATGATCTCAGGGTCATGGGATTGAGTCCTGCATCGGGCTCTCTGCTCAGCGGGGAGCCTGCTTCCCTTCCTCTCTCTCTGCCTGCCTCTCTGTCTACTTGTGATTTCTCTCTGTCAAATAAATAAATAAAATCTTAAAAAAAATTGTTAAGAAATTAAAAATAGAGCTGCCCTATGACCCTGCAATTGCACTACTGGGTATTTACCCCAACAATACAGGTGTAGTGAAAATAAGGACCATCTGTACCCCTATGTTCATAGCAGCAATGGCCAAACTGTGGAAAGAACTAAGATGCCATTCAACAGATGAATGGATAAAGAAGATATGGTCCATATATACAATGGGGTATTATGCTTCCATCAGAAAGGATGAAAACCCAACATGGAGGGGACTAGAAGAGATTATGCTGAGTGAAATAAGTTAAGCAGAGGGAGTCAATTATCATATGGTTTCACTTACTTGTGGAGCGTAAGGAATAACACAGAAGACATTGGGAGATGGAGAAGAGAAGTGAGTTGGGGGAAACCAAAGAGGGAGACAAACCATAAGAGACTGCGGACTCTCAGAAACAGAGGGTTTTGGAGGGGAAAGGAGCAGGGAGTTGGGTGAGCCTAGTGGTGGGTATTATGGAGGGCATGTATTGCGTGGAGCTCTGGGTGTGGTGCATAAAAAATGAATTTCAAAACACTGAAAAAAAATTAAATTAGATTTAAAAATAATAATAATGTACATACTTTTATTCCTCCAAATGATGCAGCAGAGAAAATTTTGGTGGGTTCTGGACTTTCTCGCCCTTAATTAATTCATAATCTCTCTCTCTCTCTCTCTCACTATTTGCCTGCACCCATCTGTGGGTAAGAAACAGCACAAAAACCATGCCTGAGTCTGTGTTTCATCTTAATGAACCATTGCTTGAAGGAACATCATAGTAAAATGAAATCCAACTTGTCTAAAGAAAGTAAATGAGCCCTTCTATTCTCCCAAAAGCTTGAGTACCACCTGATTCTTAGCAAAGATAAAAGAGCTTTGAAATTAGATTTAAGTGAGAATCATAGTAATCAAGGGTGCCAACATCTGTTGAACAACAGTAGGAAAAAATTACTTTTTTTGAGGGGAAAACAACCACCTAATCATCTGGTTTCATATAAGGAGGCCTACTTAAAAGTTCACATAATTATTGGATAGCTGTTTCCTTTCTGTCAGTGTTGAGCTAACTAAGCCTTGAGAACTCATTAGGTACAACTGCAGGTGAGTTACTACGATCCTGATCCTCTTTGAACTGCAGATGATGATGCATTTTAGTGACTCTAGCACTTCTGCTGTAAAGAGCTCAACATTAAAGAGGATTTCCAGGCAATATTTTTGTCAGTTAATTGTCATACCATTAGATAATAAGGTTGAATTAAGCACTCTGTGTGTCACGGAGAAAGGAAGACACATTGGGGAGAAGTAGAAGACATTTAGAGGGAGGGATTGGGACTGATGCCGGGAAGGCAGAATAACTAGGGAATTGAGAGAGTGAGGTGAGGTCCTGGAGTATAGGGCCATTGAGGAAGCTACTGAGGGGAAGCTGAAGAGTTAGACAGAAGCCGAGAGGAGGGTGGGAAGGAGAGGGAGAGGGATGCATGGAGAAAGAAACAGAAAGACAGAAAAGAGACATGGAGACAGATGGAAAAAGGTAGTATGGAGTGTGGGGTGGGGAAAGATGTGTGTGCTTTGAAAGATGGAGGAAATTTTCTAGACGGAATATACATTATGAACCCAGTTATAGAGCAACATAATCCTCAAACACAAACCACTGTTGTGGAGAAAGAATAGCATTTATTTTTTTCTTTACATATTGAATCCAGTCTTTCCTGGTTAAAATGAAACTGGCTTTGCAAGCCTGAGACCTTATGAATCTCTCCTTTCCTTTGGTTGCCTTACCTTATGAGATGCTCACAGAGTTCGGCCCTGCTGTTTCACAGTGGCCTCCAAGAATGGCATTGTGTTCTCCAGCTAAGAGGGGGCCAGTCCTCATTTTTGAAGAGAGATGGGCTCCTCCAGGCAGCTTTGTAGAAACAATACTGTGATCAGCTCTATTTGGGGGAGGAAGGGGACCTGGAAAGTATTAGTTTAGTAGTTTTTGGTTTGTTTTGGTTTGTTTTTTTTGTTTTTTACCCATCTGTAGTAGCAACCTGTTTGTTGTAGCTTTTCAGTTTAATATGCATACCGCTCATACATGTAAAGTGCACAGGAAAGTGCCTGGCACATTGTAAATACTCAAATGCTATTTTTATTGGTGCAGGTTCCTCCACCATAACTGTTGTAACTACATCATTTTGTCTCTGCAGTCACTCCCCCACACACTTGTGCATCCGTTCATTCTTTTCATCATCTTTCATCTCTGTGCAGGTTTGCACAGTGCTCTCAATAGCCTTCCATTGTCATTCTCTTCTTTGTCTCTTCTCTTCTTTGTCATTCTCTTCTATGGCAGGTGTTGAGCACATATGCTTCTCTGCATACATAACAAATAGTATTTGAGATACACTTTACACATTTACTATTGTGAAATCTTCACCGTTTCTTTTGCTTTCTGAAAAGGGGACATATTTTCTCCCCTTCCTTTCTTTAATTTTTATGACATTTGATTTGAGACATGAAAGTCACTGAGAAGAGAGTTGTCAGAATTTGTTTTTTTCTCACCTGAGACCAAAAGAGCCTTGCATGAATTGACCTGCTTCCCCTTTGCCACAAATATGGCTCCCTTGAGTTATTGAGCTTTGCAGAAGCATTAGCCTTCCCTGGAGGTTGTAAACTTTTCTCTGGTTCCAAAATAGTATGTGTTCATATTTACTCATTTATTTTTTCACATTGGCCTATAATGTTCCCTTAACCTTTAGGGTTTCTCCCAGGTCTTTTGCCCACCCCTCCTTGTTATACTTGCTCAACAAGACTTAATTTTTTTTTCCTCACCACAATTATTACAGTTATGTTTAAATAACTGTTTGCATAACCATGGGTAGAATATCTGTCTCTGTTCCTGGAGTTTAAGCTTCCTGAGAACACATATTGTGTCTCTCTAGTTCATCCCAAGCATGGTGCCAGGAATATAATACATGCTGAAGAAACTGTTAGAGAATTTGATTTGTTCATTAAAGTATTTTTCTATACTAGCCAGTAGCTCTGGACCTAAAACTCACCCTGAGCACACTTGTGATTTATTTTTAATTATTCAAATTAAGTTGTATCTAATAAGAATAAAGTTATTGTGAGGAAAATGTCTTATTGTGAGTGTTTTAAAGATGGGCTTAGGGGGAGGAGTCAAGATGGCAGAGAAGTAGCAGGCTGAGACTATTTCAGCTAGCTGGAGATCAGCTAGATAGCTTATCTAAAGATTGCAAACACCTGAAAATCCATCGGCAGATCGAAGAGAAGAACAGCAATTCTGCAAACAGAAAAACAACCACTTTCTGAAAGGTAGGACTGGCGGAGAAGTGAATCCAAAGCGACGGGAAGATAGACCCCGGGGGGAGGGGCCAGCTCCCGGCAAGCGGCGGAGCAACAGCACACAAAATCAGGACTTTTAAAAGTATGTTCCGCTGAGGGACATTGCTCCAGAGGCTAAACCGGGGCAAAGCCCACACGGGGTTAGCGTAGCCTCAGGTCCCGCAGGGTCATAGAAGGATCGGGGGTGTCTGAGTGTCGCAGAGCTTGCGGGTATTGGAACGGGAAAGCCGGCTACAGAGACAGAGCCGACAGTAAGCTCGCAGCTCCGTGTTACCTTGAAGCGGTCGCAGGCTCGGTGAGTTCGGAGCGCGGCCGGAGGTCAGGCAGACGGGAGTAACTGGCGCTGTTCTCTGAGGGCGCACTGAGGAGTGCGGCCCTGGGCTCTAGGCTCCTCTGGGCTGGAGACCAGGAGGCCGCCATTTGTATTCCCGTCCTCAAGAACTCTACAGAAAGTGCTCAGGGAACAAAAGCTCCTGAAAGCAAACCCGAGCAGATTATTCACCCCGGCCCATGGTAAGGGCGGTGCAATTCCGCCTGGGGCAAAGACACTTGAGAATCACTACACCAGGCCCCTTCCCAAGAAGATCAACAAGAAATCCACCGGAGGGGCACCTGGGTGGCTCAGTGGGTTAAAGCCTCTGCCTTCCGCTCAGGTCATGATCCCAGGGTCCTGGGATCAAGCCCCACATCGGGATCTCTGCTCCAAGAAGAGCCTGCTTCCTCCTCTCTCTTTCTGCCTGCCTCTCTGCCCACTTGTGATCTCTGTCTGTCAAATAAAAAAATAAAATCTAAAAAAAAAAAAAAAAAAAAGAAAAGAAATCCAGCCGAGACCAAGTTCACCTACCAAGGAGTGCGGCTTCAATACCAAGGAGAGCAGCAGAATTCCAAAGGAGAAGTAAGCAAAGCACGGAACTCATGGCTTTTTCACTGTGATTTTTTTTTAGTCTTGCAGTTAATTTAATTTTTTTCTTTTTCATTTTTTGTTTTTTTTTTCTCGATTTCTGGTAATTTTTTCTTAACTTTTACCTTTTTCTTTTTAACGTTTTTTAACTAGTTTATCTAATATATATATTTTTTCTTTTTAATATTTTTCTTATTTGTTTTCATTTTTTTTAATTCTTTTCTTTTCTTTTTTTTTCTCATTTTTCTTTTTTTTTTCCTTCTTCCTTTTTGAACCTCTTTTTATCCCCTTTCTCTCCCCTCACGATTTGGGATCTCTTCTAATTTGGTTAAAGCATATTTTCCTGGGGTTGTTGCCACCGTTTTAGTATTTTACTTGTTTCTTCATATACTCTTATCTGGACAAAATGACAAGACAGAAAAATTCAATACAAAAAAAAGAACAAGAGGCAGTACCGAAGGCTAGGGACCTAATCAATACAGACATTGGTAATATGTCAGATCTAGAGTTCAGAATGACAATTCTCAAGGTTCTAGCCAGGCTCGAAAAAGGCATGGAAGATATTAGAGAAACCCTCTCGAGAGATATAAAAGCCCTTTCTGGAGAAATAAAAGAAATAAAATCTAACCAAGTTGAAATCAAAAAAGCTATTAATGAGGTGCATACAAAAATGGAGGCTCTCACTGCTAGAATAAATGAGGCAGAAGAAAGAATTAGTGATATAGAAGACCAAATGACAGAGAATAAAGAAGCTGAGCAAAAGAGGGACAAACAGCTACTGGACCACGAGGTGAGAATTCAAGAGATGTGACACCATAAGACGAAACAACATTAGAATAATTGGGATTCCAGAAGAAGAAGAAAGAGAGAGGGGAGCAGAAGGTATACTGGAGAGAATTATTGGGGAGAATTTCCCCAATATGGCAAAGGGAATGAGCATCAAAATTCAGGAGGTTCAGAGAACAGCCCTCAAAATCAATCAGAATAGGCCCACACCCCATCACCTAATAGTAAAATTTACAAGTCTCAGTGACAAAGAGAAAATCCTGAAAGCAGCCCGGGAAAAGAAGTCTGTAACATACAATGGTAAAAATATTAGATTGGCAGCTGACTTATCCACAGAGATCTGGCAGGCCAGAAAGAGCTGGCATGATATTTTCAGAGCACTAAACGAGAAAAACATGCAGCCAAGAATATATCCAGCTAGGCTATCATTGAAAATAGAAGGAGAGATTAAAAGCTTCCAGGACAAACAAAAACTGAAAGAATTTGCAAACACCAAACCAGCTCTACAGGAAATCTTGAAAGGGGTCCTCTAAGCAAAGAGAGAGCCTACAAGTGGTAGATCAGAAAGGAACAGAGACCATATACAGTAACAGTCACCTTACAGGCAATAAAATGGCACTAAATTCATATCTCTCAATAGTTACCCTGAATGTTAATGGGCTAAATGCCCAATCAAAAGACACAGGGTATCAGAATGGATAAAAAAACAAAACGCATCTATATGTTGCCTCCAAGATACTCATTTAAGCCTGAAGACACCTCCAGATTTAAAGTAAGGGGGTGGAAAATAATTTACCATGCTAATGGACATCAGAAGAAAGCAGGAGTGGCAATCCTTATATCAGATCAATTAGATTTTAAGCCAAAGACTATAATAAGAGATGAGGAAGGACACTATATCATACTCAAAGGGTCTGTCCAACAAGAAGATCTAACAATTTTAAATATCTATGCCCCAACGTGGGAGCAGCCAACTATATAATCCTATTAATAACAAAATCAAAGAAACACATAAACAATAATACAATAATAGTAGGGGACTTTAACACTCCCCTCACTGAAATGGACAGATCATCCAAGCAAAAGATCAGCAAGGAAATAAAGGCCTTAAACGACACACTGGACCAGATGGACATCACAGATATATTCAGAACATTTCATCCCAAAGCAACAGAATACACATTCTTCTCTAATGCACATGGAACATTCTCCAGAATAGATCACATCCTCGGTCCTAACTCAGGACTCAACTGGTATCAAAAGATTGGGATCATTCCCTGCATATATTCAGACCACAATGCTCTAAAACTAGAACTCAACCACAAGAGGAAGTTTGGAAAGAACCCAAATGCATGGAGACTAAACAGCATCCTTGTAAAGAATGAATGGGTCAACCAGGAAATTAAAGAGGAATTGAAAAAAATCATGGAAACAAATGATAATGAAAATACAACAGTTCAAAATCTGTGGGACACAACAAAAACAGTCCTTAGAGGAAAATATATAGCGGTACAAGCCTTTCTCAAGAAACAAGAAAGGTCTCAGGTACACAACCTAACCCTACACCTAAAGGAGCTGGAGAAAGAACAAGAAAGAAACCCTAAGCCCAGCAGGAGAAGAGAAATCATAAAGATCAGAGCAGAAATCAATTAAATAGAACCCAAAAAACAATAGAACAAATCAACGAAACTAGGAGCTGGTTCTTTAAAGAATTAATAGAATTGATCAACCCCTGGCCTGACTTATCAAAAAGAAAAGAGAATGGACCCAAATAAATAAAATCATGAATGAAAGAGGAGAGATCACAACTAACACCAAAGAAATACAAACTATTATAAGAACATACTATGAGCCACTCTACGACAATAAATTTGACAATCTGGAAGAAATGGATGCATTCCTAGAAACATATAAACTACCACAACTGAACCTGGAAGCAATAGAAAGCCTGAACAGACCCATAACCAGTAAGGAGATTGAAACAGTCATTAAAAATCTCCAAACAAACAAAAGCCCAGGGCCAGACGGCTTCCCCGGGGAATTCTACCAAACATTTAAAGAAGAACTGATTCCTATTCTCCTGAAACTGTTCCAAAAAATAGAAATGGAAGGAAAACTTCCAATCTCATTTTATGAGGCCAGCATCACCTTGATCCCAAAACCAGACAAGGATCCCATCAAAAAAGAGAGCTATAGACCAATATCCTTGATGAACACAGATGCGAAAATACTCAACAAAATACTAGCCAATAGGATTCAACAGTACATTAAAAGGATTATTCACCACGACCACGTGGGATTTATTCCAGGGCTGCAAGGTTGGTTCAACATCCTCAAATCAGTCAATGTGATACAACACATCAGTAAAAGAAAGAACAAGAACCATATGATACTCTCAATAGATGCTGAAAAAGCATTTGACAAAGTACAGCATCCCTTCCTGATCAAAACCCTTCAAAGTGTAGGGATAGAGGTCACATACCTCAATATCATCAAAGCCATCTATGAAAAACCCACTGCAAAGATCATTCTCAATGGAGAAAAACTGAAAGCTTTTCCGCTAAGGTCAGGAACACGGCAGGGATGTCCATTATCACCACTGCTATTCAACATAGTACTAGAGGTCCTAGCCTCAGGAATCAGACAACAAAAGGAAATTAAAGGCATCCAAATCGGCAAAGAAGAAGTCAAATTATCACTCTTTGCAGATGATATGATACTATATGTGGAAAACCCAAAAGACTCCACTCCAAAACTGCTAGAACTTGTACAGGAATTCAGTAAAGTGTCAGGATATAAAATCAATGCACAGAAATCAGTTGCATTTCTCTACACCAACAGCAAGACAGAAGAAAGAGAAATTAAGGAGTCAATCCCATTTACAATTGTACCCAAAACCATAAGATACCTAGGAATAAACCTAACCAAAGAGGCACAGAACCTATACTCAGAAAACTATAAAGTACTCATGAAAGAAATTGAGGAAGACACAAAGAAATGGAAAAATGTTCCATGCTCCTGGATTGGAAGAATAAATATTGTGAAAATGTCTATGCTACCTAAAGCAATCTACACATTTAATGCAATTCCTATCAAAGTACCATCCATCTTTTTTCAAGAAATGGAACAAATAATTTTAAAATTTATATGGAACCAGAAAAGACCTCGAATAGCCAAAGGGATATTGAAAAAGAAAGCCAACGTTGGTGGCATCACAATTCCGGACTTCAAGCTCTATTACAAAGCTGTCATCATCAAGACAGCATGTTACTGGCACAAAAACAGACACATAGATCAATGGAACAGAATAGAGAGCCCAGAAATTTACCCTCAACTCTATGGTCAACTAATTTTCGACAAAGCAGGAAAGAATGTCCAATGGAAAAAAGACAGCCTCTTCAATAAATGGTGCTGGGAAAATTGGATAGCCACATGCAGAAAAATGAAATTGGACCATTTCCTTACACCACACACAAAAATAGACTCAAAATGGATGAAGGACCTCAATGTGCGAAAGGAATCCATCAAAATCCTTGAGGAGAACACAGGCAGCAACCTCTTCGACCTCAGCCGCAGCGACATCTTCCTAGGAACAACACCAAAGGCAAGGGATGCAAGGGCAAAATTGAACTCTTGGGATTTCATCAAGATCAAAAGCTTTTGCACAGCAAAGGAAACAGTTAACAAAATCAAAAGACAACTGACAGAATGGGAGAAGATATTTGCAAACGACATATCAGATAAAGGACTAGTGTCCAGATTCTATAAAGAACTTAGCAAACTCAACACCCAAAGAACAAATAATCCAATCAAGAAATGGGCAGAGGACATGAACAGATATTTCTGCAAAGAAGACATCCAGATGGCCAACAGACACATGAAAAAGTGCTCCATATCACTCAGCATCAGGGAAATACAAATCAAAACCACAATGAGATATCACCTCACACCAGTCAGAATGGCTAAAATAAACAAGTTAGGAAATGACAGATGCTGGCGAGGATGCGGAGAAAGGGGAACCCTCCTACACTCTTGGTGGGAATGCAAGCTGGTGCATCCACTCTGGAAAACCGCATGGAGGTTCCTCAAAATGTTGAAAATAGAACTGCCCTATGACCCAGCAATTGCACTATTGGGTATTTACCCTAAAGATACAAACGTAGTGATCCAAAGGGGCACGTGCACCCGAATGTTTATAGCAGCAATGTCCACAATAGCCAAACTGTGGAAAGAACCTAGATGTCCATCAATAGATGAATGGATCAAGAAGATGTGGTATATATACACAATGGAATACTATGCAGCCATCAAAAAAAATGAAATCTTGCCATTTGCGACAACATGGATGGAACTAGAGCGTATCATGCTTAGCGAAATAAGTCAAGCAGAGAAAGACAACTATCATATGATCTCCCTGATATGAGGTGCTGATGCAACATGGGGGCTTAAGTGGGTAGGAGAAGAATCAATGAAGTAAGATGGGATTAGGAGGAAGACAAACCATAAGTGACTCTTAATCTTACAAAACAAACTGAGGGTTGCTGGGGGGAGGGGGTTTGGGAGAAGGGGGTCGGATTATGGACATTGGGGAGGGTATGTGCTTTGGTGAGTGCTGTGAAGTGTGTAAACCTGGTGATTCACAGACCTGTACCCCTGGGGATAAAATATATGTTTATAAAAAGTAAAAAATTAAAAAAAAAAAAAAGATGGGCTTACAGTTAATGTCTATGAATTTATTCCTTTATTACCAGTTTTTAGGTGTTCATTTCCCCATTATTATTTACCAGGCAAAAATACTGAGAACTCCCCTCTGACTCTTATACGAGGAAGAGAGAGAATGAGTAAGAGAGAGAGAAAGGGAGAGAAAGAGAGAGGAAAAGAAAAAAAGAATCGAGGAAGAAAGGAAAGAAGGAAAGAAAGGGGGGTATTCTAGCTCTTTTTCTTTAGTTTGAATATAATTCAGTGATACAGAATTCTGTTGGGACATATAAGGAAAAATGGTTAAAAACCTCAAGATAACATATTCTAAACATATTTGACCTTAATATTCTCTAAGTTCAGAATTATTTTTTCTGTATTTAGCCTCAAAAATTCATCTTGAGGGGTGCCTGGGTGGCTCAGTGGGTTAAAGCCTCTGCCTTCGGCTCAGATCATGATCCCGGGGTCCTGGGATCGAGCCCCACATCAGACTCCCTGCTCAGCGGGGAGCCTGCTTCCTCCTCTCTCTATCTGCCTGTCTCTCTGCCTACTTGTGATCTCTCTGTCAAATAAATAAATTTAAAAAAATCTTAAAAAAAAAGTCATCTTGATATTCCCCTGTGGAAAATATTTTCACTGTGGAAAAGCAGTCAGACTTCTTTGATTTTTCACACCAAACTTTGTGCTCAAATTTCCAATGAAGCCTATCAAAAAATAAAAATTCCTGATCCTCATTACCCAAAATTTGATTTGACCAGGTCTAAAATCTCAGCATAATTAACTTTCAACAAATTTCTCTGGTGACCCTAATCTGTAACTCAAACTGATATTAAAAGCAGATCTAATTCCAGAAGCAACCATTTATTTTTCTATCTTGAGCCACACACTGTTCTAAATAATGTACAAACACATTATAACTCCCACAAGAAACCTATAAACAGGTAAGTGATGTTTTGTAGACAGGGAAAGCAATACTTTGAGATGGTATGATTATGGTTAGGGCTGTTAGCTACCAGGTACCAAGACAGGAGTAAAACCCAGGGCTCTTCAATGCTGAAACTCTTTTCTCTCATACTATATAGCTACCTACTAATATCCAGTCATTGTGGCTCATATAAACTCTAGGGCTCACAAAGATTTGCCTATTAATAGCCCTATACATGTTTGATTTACTGAGGATAACAGATTGGGGAAAATTGACTCTTTGTCATGATTGTTGTGCCCTGTGCTGCTTAATAAAAGTGTTATTGATATTGTGCACACTCTAATCATATGGCTTAGTTCCAAAGTCTCTGGAGAAAGATTTGATGTAATAGAAACTTGATTTGTATGCCCTCAAATCATTTCTAGTCCACTCACTGATAGGCCACCTTTTGCTTAATAACTTAGCTCCTCTGCTGGTCACAGTTGGCCAGGTGGCTGAGTTTTGGTCCCTAAAATACAAGCAGTGGAGCAGCCCTCTGCATCTTGACCCCTCTCTATGCCCTTCATGCAGATGTGATTCTTGGAGCCACCATCATTCACCTTTCAGTTAATAGGTCAGTGTGGTAAAGACAGCAAAGCACACATTTAAAATAGACCTAGGTCTCTGATGATATTGTTAAGCCTTGACACTAACCCTAAACTTCAGTCCTCAGAGGACTTGTTAGGAAAAAACATTGCATTCTTTCTGTTTATGATCCTGTAAGTCATTAATGCTATTACTTTAAGCTAAATGCATTCAATCTCTTGACATGATTTGTACTAGATAGAGAAAGCTACATGCGAAACCCCTCACAGATCAGGTTTATTACTTATTCCCACAGTGCATAGAATTGAGTTTTTCATATGGGAGAAACACAGAGACATTTTTGTAGGGATGGGTATGTGTGAGGTCTGTTTTAAAGTTTCAGGATGTCTACTTCCTGTGGTACAGGGCCTGTTGGTCTTTTTGCAGATGTTCTTCCTTCTGAACATAAAGTTCTGTGAGAGTTAGCTTTGGTAAAGAACCTAAATAAAACCAGATCCCAAGCCCTCTGATGTCTATAACCTGGCCTATATTAAGGATGTTAGCTCTGTGACATTAACATTAATCATAACTTGCCTTCTGCTGCAAAAGACATCATCAAAGTATCCAAACCAGGGCCACGAGTCACTGGAGGAACATTGTGATGACAAATTATCTCCTAAACTTTGTTACTTTGCTGTGATTTCCACTAGGAGAAAGACAGTTTCCCAAGGGGCTCATTCTAATAGGGACAACTATATTGAAAACTGCTCTATCCATCATTCAGCAAACAGGTCCCTTCAACCATGCTTCACCATAAGTTGCTTTACCTTGCCATTCAGTCACATTCGACCTTGGAGAACCTATTTGACCCATGATGGGCTAGACTGCATTGCCAGTAATAGAGAAGTTGCAGCCTGATTTATTCTTTCTGACTGGGTATGTGTAACCACCTACCACCCAGCTACTCTTCTCCTTGCCCTGATTTGAGGAGTAGAGACTCGGGATATTCAGAATAAAGCCAGGTGGCTTGATAAGACCATAGTTTCTGAAAGGATGATACTTACACCATTAATGAACTGATTTGGTGTACACATAAATGAACATTTAAATCTTGTTTTATAATCATGCATTTTAATGTGATTTAAAAATATATTTAGCATATCACATCCATGATTTCATGTATACTCAATAGTGTTATATGTGCATATATGTGCGTGTTTATGTTTCTCTCAGACATATGTTTGTCTGTATGTGTGTATGCTTGTGTGTATACACACATAAATATATGTATATACTTCCCTTTAAAATAGGCTTATTTAAATAAAAAAGTATTTTGTTTTAGAGAAATATATTATTATTCAATTGTACAGATGGTACGTGGACTTAGTAACAAAAAAAAATTGAAAGTGCATGAATGACTAGTGTTTTGGAAACACCACATAGTACTAATTACTAAATTCTAAGAATGCCACTGGGAAGAAGAAAATGTAATTTTGCAACACAGAAGATAATGTTAGTCAATTGAGAGGTTATGACATGGAGTATCCACTTCAGCTAAATGGAATCCTTCCTAAATGAACTCAAAACATCTCATAAATTGCACTTCATAGTCAGGTTGTCAAATGTATGTTGAATTCCTGCTATTTGTAAGACACTGTCTTAGTCCTGCTAAAATCACAAAAATGTCTAAGAAACACTTGATGGTTTCAGTGATTCTCTGGATATGTATGGAAGAACTTCACTTGAAACCCTCCACTGACTTCTGTCCCAGTTAAAAGAAAACTTTCAGGGCTCCTGGGTGGCTCAATTGGTTAAGCCACTGCCTCCATGACTCAGGTCATGATCCTAGAGTCTGGGAATCAAGTCCCATATTGGGCTTCCCCTTCTCTGCAGAGAGCCTGCCTCTCCCTCTCCTTCTGCCTGCCACTCCCCCTGCTTGTGCTCACATGCTCTGTCAAATAAATAAATAAAATCTTAAAAAAAGAAAAGAAAAAGAAAAGAAAACCCACCTTTCTGTGCCATTTTAGGAGGATTACAACACCCTTGTTTTCTGTCCTTTTATCTGCAACTTTGTATCTGACATGCTGACTTCATTTCCTTTCCTCCAGTATTCCATATTTGTTCCCACTTGAGGACCTGCAAACAAAGTGGTGCTTCTACTTGGTATCTCGTTTCTTTTGTTTCAGTTGGTCTGATTTCTTCCAGTCATTCAGTTCTTCCCTGAATTGTCACTGCTTCAGAGATGTCTCTCTTTGCTGAGTCCCTGCAAAAACTTTCTATCTTATTTTTTTATTTGTTTATTTTCTGTATAACATTTAATCACTATCAGAAAATTAATTCTATATTCACTTGCCTATTACCTGTCTCCCCTAATAGAGCAAAAACTCCACAAGTTCAGGGACTATGTCTCTCTTAGTTAATACTATCTTCCCTCTGAACTAAAATTTGAAAAATAAGGTCTAAATGAGATCTAGGTACTCAACAAACATTTTAAAATAAATGAATACAAAGCAGGTGTGATGGCCCAACTACAAAAACATTGTGTAGTGGAATGAACATGTCTGATGAGGCAATCAGTAGGAATTTCATGGTGGACTTGGTAGAATTTCGGCAAGCAGAGTTAGAAAATGGAGAATTTTCTTGAAAAGGAGAATCATATGATCAAAAGACTAAGAGAAGTAGGAGGACGAATTGGGGAAGATTCTGAAAATGTAGTGGAAGCAGAGACTCCAAGGGGACACACCACCAGATAAGTTAATATGTTAGGAAACAAAGTATCACACTCAAAGCATACTACATTTTTCTTCATATAGCTATTTAACCCGTCTCTGTGAAACTGCAGCATGGATTCTATGGCCAGAAGTCCTAGAAGCCCTGCAACTTAAGTCATAGATGTATTGGCCGTATTCCTCTCCAGTCTTCTAGAGGCTTTTGTCTGTCACAGAACAAGGGCCTCCTGTTGTGGTCCTGTCTTGTGCCTCATAGTTTTTGTATGGCATAAAAGAAGTCTCTTGTCTTACTGAGTCTCAGTTTCCCTTGTTGTAAAAAGGTATAGAGATAACTCTCTGAGGGTTCCATTGGTTCCAGCATTTAAGAATTAGGTAAGAATCTGGGGAACCTGGGTGACTCAGGTGGATAAGTGTCTAGCTCTTGATTTTAGCTCAGTTCATGATATCAGGGTCATAGATTGAGCCTCATGTCAGGCTCTCCAGTCAGTGGGGAGTCTGCTTGGAATTCTCTTCCTCTTCCTCTCTCTCTTCTTCCCCTCTACCCCTTTCCCCCACTCAGCATGTGCTCTCTCTCTCAAATAAATAAATAAATAATCTTTAAAAAAAGAATTACATAAGAATCAGGAATTAAATTTCAAGAATATTTTTTGAAGGGTTCTATGCAGTACCCCACTGGCAAGTAAACCAACCCAAAGCAATCCCATTGGATATATCTGGAAAAGGATATTAAAACTTAAAGGAGGTAAGAGGGTGGTGCCCAGACTAGATCAGTAGTAGAGGTAATGGTGAAAAGTCATCAAATTATATTTTGAAGGTGTATCCAATAGGAATTTCTCTTTTGTCTAGAATGCACTTCAAATCCTTGTAACATTAAATACAATAAAAGTGAAAGTCAACCCAGCATCCCACTAATTACTGCTGCACTGAGTTTATATAGTGTTTGGAGTTTATAGAGCTTCCCATTTCTTATCAAATATGGTCTCCCCAACAACTCTGTATGGGGAGAGGAGACGGAACAAGTATATATAATTTATCTAATTTATGGGGAAAGCACTAAAACTAAGATTACCTAGAGTTAACTGTCAGAGTCAGGGAGTGCCTGGGTATATCAGTTGGTTAAACATCCAACTCTTGATTTTGGCCCAGGTCATGATCTTGGGGTCATGGGATTGACCACTGCACCCCCTTGGTGCAGAGTTTGCTGGAGTTTCTCTCTCTCTCTCTCTGCCTGCCCTTCCTCTATAAGGGCTCTATAAACAAACAAACAAACAAATAAATAATAAATACATAAATAAAATATTAAAAAAAAAATCAGTGAGAGTCAGACTAGAACTGAAGCCTCCTGTTTCAATACAGTCTCTTGGGACCAAAGGAGGTAAGCTATGGCTCAAAGAAAAGCCATATTGAGATAGGCAATAAGCTATCTTCATTGTATCAAATAGTCATTCTAAGTAGTTTAAATAAACTTTAAAATCATGTATTTGTGTCTTTGTGTAATTCCCCTCTGAGTCATATATGAATCTATAACATAATCAATAATAACCAAGTCTTCAAAGATCTCTTCTTTCAATTAAGAACACACTTCCCTCACATGGATCTTCAAATGCAGTAAGCACCTATAGCTGGCATTTAGGGAATCTGAATAGCATTTCATGACTACGTGGAGAATATTTGCCTTTTGAATTTCACTATCATGGATGCTGTATATAAATGTCTATATTGCTTCAAATCACTGGACCATGGATATTAAAACTAGTAAACTCTCTTCATTTGATATCATGATTATAGAAATAACAGTTTATCATTGCCCCCAAATAAGCTGAGTATTGAAACCAACAACTTATCTCTTTGATTTTATGATTGTAGAAAAAAATTATGGCCTATAGTATAGCTTGGCATTCTACCAGCTGCACACTGCACCTGCCATAATTTCATAAAAAGAGATTCCTGTCTAGGTGAGAAAAACTCCTGATATTGACTGCCCATACTATTATCTTTTCACATCTACCTAGTTCAGAAGAACATCAGAATTTACATAATAACATTTTTTAAAAAGTTTTTATTTATTCATTTTAGAAAGACAGTATAAGACAGTGATCAGGGAAAGGGAAGAGGGAGAGAAAGAGAAACAAACTCCCCACTGAACACAGAGCCTGATGCAGGGCTTGATCCCATGACCCCAAGATCATGATCTGAGCTGAAACTGAGAGTCAGATGCTTGATTGAACCACCCAGATGCCCCACAAAATAACAGTTAAAAGATCAAAATTATTCAAGCCACAGAGAATTGTATTTAACAAGAATTAAATAATATAGGTTGGATCATATGAGTCTTCTCTCAAAGATGTAGTAGGCAGAAGTATGGTTAAATATTTGGAATCTCTCTGAAGAAAAGCTCTGGAAAAATCCATTCATCTTTTGTAAATTGCCAGAGTGACTGTTCCAAGGCCACTTGGCTAGGCATATAGACCTGTAACAGATTGGACAGCAATCAGAAGAACAAAGATTAAAGCAGTTAGTAGGTGCCAACTCTTACCCTCCATTTCTAGCATGCTACTTTTTCCTTTTATCAAGTAGACTCGAGTCATATGGGGAATATGTTTTTTTCAGTAATCACAGTAATTGACCACAGGGTATAACCTTTAGCTGACATGGCATTTCATGTGAATACAATGCTTTAGGTTAACTGGTCTCTGATAGAATCTTTACCAACTCCTGTTGAATTAGGAAATTGTTAGTTTCCTTAAAGCACTGTCAGAATTTCAGAGTGGCCCCCTAGAGCATCTGAACTCCAGCATCTTTGGCTTTTAGAGTCAGCCGAAACAGTAGTAAAATAGAGAGCACCTAAAAGAAGAGTGTGCTCAATATCTTAGAGGAATTGACTTAAAAGAGAAATGAGGGTTTTGGAGGGGAGAGGGGTGGAGGGATGGGCAAGCCTGGTGGTGGGTATTAAGGAGGGCACGTATTGCATGGAGCACTGGGTGTGGTGCATAAACAGTGAATCTTGGAACACTGAAAAAAATTTAAAAATTTTTTAAAATTTAGAAGAAAAAAAAGGAGAAATGGGCTACTTCATGGCAAAGAGCAAAGTCAACCTTATCTCATTAAGGATGGGAGGACTGAATTGAAGAGCTCTGCTGTGTACTCCCTAGGTGTTTGGAGGAATTATTTTGGGGACTATTTTTCCTAAATAACTGGCCAGTCAAGTTCATTCCACTACCTCAAAGAACACATTCTACTAAATATAAAATGACTTCAGTGACTGCTGACTACACCTGTTGGACAGCAGGAGAGGAAAAATATAAGCCAGGGAACAATAAAATGTTTTGGCTCTAAAGATTGTTATTCTAAAGTCCAGATCTTTGTGAAACTGAGAAATAACTTTCCTAAAGATAATTTTAAATATTTAGGTATAAGATAATAATATATCTTCTAAGACGTAAACATTTAAATTACATTATATGTTGAATGTGTTCTCACATTATTGCTGCTGGGATAGTTTTTGATCTTTTTTCTCTACAATAAGCTTCTTCCAAGCAAGAATGATGTCACATCTTTTTTGCATGCTTTACTGTGCCCAGGGTCAGTGTCTCCATGAAAGTACTACATTCTCCATCAATGTCTCATGATTGCATTTTCATATTTCCACCTGGTAAGAAGGAGGGCATTCCCCAGAAGTGACAGCTCTTGCCTTCAACCATGGTATTAACTCAGTTTTGGATCAATCACTTATACTATTTTATTCTGGAGAAGTGGGGAAAAAATCCGTGAAGAGCCATAGAATTAGTAACTCCCAATTTCTGACCAAGAGGCTTAAGTGAAATGAAGGTTTTTCGAAAAAGATTTTTTTCATAAATCTCAGTTGGGTTTGCAGCAAGCTTAGACTGCTCAAGGATGAGAGTTGTGTGTGTGCATCTAGCTTTGCACAGGGCTGAAGGCCAATGCATACTGCCTCCCCTACGTGTGTACTGTACCAGCAGAGGCAGCCTGCAGCTCCCACAGCTTTCTGCAGCAAGAAGAAAACATAATCAAACACAGCCAGATTCTTGAAATGAAGGAAGCTCATACTGACGGATGATTCTCTTTATTCTTCAGCATTGTTAATTTTGGCACAACTTCTAGCTAGAGAAGAATCACTTACTAAAAACATATCTAATATCTCTGTGGAAGCCAAAGGCCATAGTTAATGAATGCTATGGAAAAGAACATTTCCTCAGATTTGAGAGCGCTTCTAGAGATCATGTTAGGGTAAAAATTCAATTGATTTAACTTCATGCATCAATAGGAGAACATAATTTAAAAGAGATTGTGGGTTTGTGCAGGGGCTGTAGAGATATTATTGCAAATAATGGTAAAATTCAGAGCATGTTTTCCTTGTTTATTTATCAAACATTTATTCAGCATTTACTATGAGTTAGGCCATTGCAAAGGCTCATAAAGTATTCTTTCTTTTATAGGAGCTTAGAATCTAGTGGATAGAAGTAAACTTCAGTATGTAGTGTACTCTGGACATTGATTAGATCCGCAAAACTACCTCAGGCAGAAGTTTTTGCCTTTTTTAATCCATTTCATTCAAAGAGCACAAGATGGGATCTGAGAGATTTGTCTGTCCTGACAGTGAACTCATTGTCTAATTTAGAGGCTTAATGTTTATTGAGTGTTTACTATGTATTGTGCCTGTGTTTAATTCTGGATAAAACCTTTTGGATAGAACTTCATATTGCTTCAGACTGAAGCTTAGAACTAACTAAACTTAGAGCTAACTTAGAACTAACTATACTTAGAATTAACCAAAGGTTAGAAGTTTAAAGCCTTGTTTGAGTTCCATAGGAATTTAAAAGAAGAGCTGGCATTTGAACTCAGGCTGTGTGAATCCCAAACCAGTACTCTGAACCATTAATTTATTGCCTCTGTCCTTGAAGAGCCAAGGCTATACTCACAGAATGGGAAGGGTAAAGTGAAGGTCATTTAGGAGAAGTAGATGATACTAGGCATCAAGCTTTCTTAAATAATAAATATGTGAGACTATGGGGTGTAAAAGAAACAGTGTTCCTTTATTGTACCCCTTTGTCTTTAATTCATAGTCCCATAAATAAAGCCCCTGCAGGATCTGTGCCCTACCTCTCCATGAGGCACCAAAATTAGTTTGCTTTAATGACATTGCAGTGACTCAGGGAGCCAGAGATGGTATTTTCCCTGACTTCTTTGCATGGTGATTTGTAAGACAAACTATAAGTTTATTCACCCTGGCTTCAGTTGCTTTTCTTAAGTGGATCCTCAATCCAGACTTCTAAACGTGCCAACAAACATCAAGAGTGTGTAGGTCCTAGATTCTTTGCTGCTGTAGAGTGAAAAGGATGCAGTCTGCCTGCTGCTCATCCATCCTCCCATGTCAGAGTCCATGATATATATCATCATCACTTTTGTGATTAGCATAAGAAATGTAATTTTATTTTCTGCCTCAAGAGTTTATTGAGGGCAGAATGTGCTGTGCTCAAGTCTGTCAACCCTCTGTGCTAGTCATTCTCAACCTTTAGCCTGCCTCCAAATTACCTGCCGAATGTTATTACAGCAGATTCCAAGGCTCAACACCAGAGTATTCAACTCCTTATGTTTGACAGGGCCAAAGAATTTCTGTTTCTAACAAGTTATTGGGTGATGCTGATGCTACTGGGCCAAGTACCACACTTTAAGAACCACTGCTGTTTAATTGGTAATATCATGATTGGGATCATGGGCTCTGGAGCCAGTTTGCCTGCTCAAATGTCAGCCCAACCACTTAAGAGGTGTGTGGCTTTGGACAAATTATTAAACTTCAAGGTGCCTATAGTCTCTCATATGTAAAATGTGGCAATAACAATACCTCCCCATGGGCTTTTTGCAAAGATTAAGTGAGTATAAACATGTTAAGTGCTTAAAAGAGCCCTGGAACTTGGTATTAGCCAATATTATTTATTCATTGCATTTACTCAGCTCACTGTTCTATACATGGCAGGTGCTCAAATGCTCAGTTTATTGGAATCCAACATCCAGACCTATCTTACATGGGATTCCTTTAAGCATCAGGAGGCACCAGGATGCAAGAGGTTACAGCAGTTCACAGCTGTTTTAGGAGGCCATTTTCAGTTGGAATATTTACTCATAAACTGTTACCCATTGCTTGAGTTTTTTCATTATCATATTGATGAACAAAGAGGCAGACTTTTGCACAGATTGATGCTCACAACAAAAACACACATTTGTTAGAGGGAAGAAAGACTAAATCACTGAAACATCTTCAGTGCTACCTCTTGGTAAAGGTAGAGCAGGATGCCTTTTTCCAGAAACTGCAAGAGCTTGGAAATAATTGTGTTGGCCTGGTTTTATGACTGGCATTTCCCATGACGATGATTGAAATCCGTCATCTCAATTATTTTGCTCTTTGTAGTCTTCTTTCGTGTGTTTACAGTTATGCATTGCCATGAAATTCCTTCACAGCCCCTCAGCTACAAATCACATACAGCAGGTAGGGAAGGAGAGACTCAGGAATCTGGTGCCCCGATGTAGAGGCTACAACTAAAGGGTTGACTATTTGAGTCTAAAATGGGAGCACTCAGGGCACCTGGGTGGCTCAGTGGGTTAAGCTGCTGCCTTCAGCTCAGGTCATGATCTCAGGGTCCTGAGATCGAGTCCCTCGTTGGGCTCTCTGCTCAAGAGGGAACCTGCTTCCCCCCCACCTCTCTCTCTGCCTGCCTCTCCGTCTACTTGTGATCTCTGTCAAATAAATAAATAAAATATTTTTTTAAAAATAAATAAATAAATAAAATGGGAGCACTCAAATTAACAAAGCTGTCTGTCCTCTGACTAAGGTTATCTATATATCTATGTCTATATGACTAATAAATATATATATATACATATGTAATGTAACTTTAGTTGTACATTTATCAAATTGTGTTTAATGAAAATAAGAAAATGCATAAAATGGGGAGTGATGAAAAATCCAGAATATGTAATTGTTATAGAGAGATACTGATCTACTATTGAAGTGGCATTTGAATTTTTCATTATTAATATACAAGTCTGAACCTCATCTGAACTCATAGCACATGGGGTTGCCTATTAAATAATGATAATGATTTCCGCTTGTGACTTGTCATATATGTTCAGGTCTTCATGATCATTCTTTCTGATGACCAGCAAGACTTTTTTGCAGCCTGTTTTAGATGCAGTGTCTAGAATATGAGAAGCACTTGAATAAATGTCAACTCTTACAGACTATAGTTAGCCACTACAATGGGTGAAGATCAAACCAGATTTCAGATGCTTCCTATTTTTCATTCTTATAGCTATCAGAAGAAATTAAGACCAGCAGGAGGCTGAGATAAGATGTGTATTTATGCACATAGAGTTGCAAAAACTAAATCAAGTTTAATTTGGAAAAATATGTTCATTAAATTTAAGAATGCTGGTATATTTATATAAGGTACAGCTGCAGCTTTCAGGCATAGTATAAAGATATTATGATTAGCAATACCATTACAAAGAAGTAATTATAAACCATGAATCAAACCATACCACTTTCCTTCATATATATTGACCACACACTATAAAAGCTACAAATTAATAGCCATTAATCTTGATATTTATGCACCTAGCACACATGTGACAAAGACTCTCATTATGTATTATTTGAATTGGATGATGGTCACCATAGCCGGGTGAGGGCATGCTTATAATAAGGTTTTTATCAGCTATGCTCTGTGTGTGTGGTGATTTTAGTCATGTGAAACCACAGATTTCATATTTTAACAGCATATTTGTCTGCAAGTGGTGTATGCCATATCAACTCTGATGTGTCCCAGAATGACCTGTAGCAATTCTAATAGCCCACCTCAACTTTCTGAATGCTGGATTTGGTGAATTTCAGGAGCCATCAGAAGGTCTCCATATTTTAAGTCTGTGTGGAAAGTAGATGACATGACTTCTTTAGAACTAAGCCAAGTATTGAAATACTAATAAAAATTCCATGAATTTCATTGGGATTGCTTGTTTGATTTCTCCAGTGAATCATTTCCTTGTGAGAAAAATCATATTCTGTGGGGATGCAAAGAGAACAATTACTCCCAAGAATGTCTGGTTGCAACAGTGATTGTGTGGAGGAAAAAGAAAGAAATGTAGTTTCATTTATTTTTCCTGTGGAAATGAGTAATTATAAGATTCATAATTCCCTTAGTCTCCTTACTCTCATTTTACTATCAAGTGAGTAGTAAGAGCACCACTGATAAATAGTCTGTGAGCTAAAGGCATGTACTGCTTCCCTTTATAAGACATCTTTCCCATTTTTGTGTGATTTCACCATGTAAGTCATATCCATTCAATCTAATCTGATACTTCTAGTAATACAGGAATTCTAGGTGAGCTCTGGCACCAAGAAAGACCATAAGTCTAAAACATGAAAGCTTAAACCTATGTGACAACCCCTAACACCTGTTTTGTAACTTTTGACTTTGGCTCACAGCTAGTGAGATCTCATACCATGCCTAAACTCTCTAGAAGAAACCAGACACATAAAATGGTCAGACAGATGGGTTATGAAGGGAAAACACTGTATTAAAAATAAACAGGACATCAATGCCCTTGAGGAACTTTCAGTGTTTTAAGTTTCCCCAAGTTTTCAATCAATCCAGGTTACTTAGTGAAATCGATAAAATGTCATTGCAGTTCCAAAAAAGCCTTCAAGTATGTTTAGAGAGAAGAATGGCTCTGAAATTTTAATGGAGTGCTGCTGCTAGAGTGCTCTCACAACACGCTTAAAAATATTTCAAGCCTGATCCTTACAATGCCTTTGAGTCTAAGACAACACACTGACACCTTTGACACACTTTCTATTTTCTTGTGTAAATGGATATTTGGACCTTACTGGACAGCAATAGATAACTCCTAAAGTGGATCCTTCCACTTTCTGAACTCTGCTTGGGTCACCTGCAACATTAGTGGGTATGCTGACAAGATATTTTTGAGAATGAGTCATGTTAACTTGGAGATTCTCTCAAGTGCTGCAAATTCAATTAGGAGTAAATATTTCTGTCACAGAACCATCCATACATCCCAACAGCCCATTTTGTTCAAGGGCTTCCACAAATCTACCTTTGACCAAACATAAACCAGATGTAAAGGAGTAAAAACAAAAACAAAAAGATACAACACTTCATTGCCTTGTCCTTGCCTCTCTTCAGTTTCTTTCTATCCCATTCTTTAAGGGTGTCCTAGGTTAGAGATGCTAATGAGTCCTATTCATCCCTTCCTCAATGCATGTAATTGGTTACAAAGTCTTCAAAGGGCTTCTTTGATATTGTCCTGTGCGTAGATCCTTTCCTTACATTTCTTTCATCCTAATTCTGGCCTTATAGCTAATAGTTATTGTGGGTTTACAGCAAAGCATTGTGCTGAATATTTTCCATACACACTTGCATTTACTTCTTATAATAACCTGAGTGTCATTATTCTTATTTTACAGAAGAGGAAACTGAGGCTGTGACTGATCAAGTGACCTCCTCATAATGTCCCCTGCTAGTAAATTTGTATGATTCTTCTACATGGCACCCTACGGTCCATGTCCTCAGCCTTCTAATCTAAACTTCACAGAATCATTCTCTTAAGCAGTGATGACTTTTGACAGCCTGGTTAATCTATTTGGTATTCTAGGCCATATTACCAGGAACTTCAATTTATATCTTGAGAGTTAGATCCCTACTTTTTGTTAATGTATATTCTTTACTCTAACTAGGTCATTCTCCTTACTGATAAGTCCCGACCACACAGCTCTGACCCTATCTCTACACTCAACTTTAATTCACTTTTGTTTCCCCCAACACTGGTTCCTGGAATGTTCCTTATTCATTTATTCCCTCTATTCATATGGTAGTGATAGCTTCTCTAGCAAATAGATTGCCAAATACATAAAGATACAACTATGATAGAATAATATATCCATGATCAGCAAGTGGCTCTTGTCCACACAGTGATTCATAGGCCCAGACACCTCTCAACCACATGACCCCTCCATTCCTCACAGACTGGTCCTCCTGCCAGTAACATCAGCATTACCTGAAAGCTTGTTAGAGATGCAGACTAAAAGGTTGTATCCCAGAGGCACTAAATCAGAAACCAAGGGGAAAAGGCCAAGAAATTTATATTTGCAAAAGCCCTCCACGTGGTTCTGATGTACACCAAGCTTGAGAATCACTATTTCACAGCCTCATAGTCACCTGCCCCCAGAATATGGAAACTCAGAGACTATGGACTAGATACACCTGCACCTTAAAAGCATTATCCCAGAAGCAATGCACATCACTTCCGTCCATGGTTTTTTTCCTAAGATTTTTGTATTTATTTGGAAGAGAGAGAGTGAACATGAGCAGGGGAAGAGGCAGAGGGAGAAGGAGAAGCAGACTCCCTGCTGAGCAGGGAACGCATGTGGGGCTCGATGCCAGGACCTGGGGATCATGGCCAGAGCGGAGGGCAGACACATAACAACTGAGCCACCCAGACACCTCACTTCCATCCATATTTTATTGGTGAGTGCTAATTAAACAGCTCTACCTCCATGCAAGGGGGCCTGGAGTGTGATGTGTGGTCTCTGCAGGCCTCTTCTCAGTAGTATATTACATAGACAGAGACAGACTGAATTCAGGTTCTTGTAAGAAACCATCTTCTCTGCCTGGTTTCCATATAGCATGCTTTAGAACACAGCCTGACAGGTTCTTAAAGTCTGTTTCAGTGGCTCTGTCAGTTTAGTTCCTCAAAATGAATATTTTTATTCCTTTTCCCTCTTTATTGGACTTTGATTTTCTTCATCATTTTGCTTGGTTACAGCCTGACATAAATTTCTTTCTCCATTCATTAAGAGACCTGCCATTGCAAACTTGCATTTGCAGGTTGCTATAACATGTCAGCTTATTTCCTATTAGCATAAAGTGGCCCAGCTGATGGGCTTGTTGTGTAGAGCTCAGAACATAATGGCTAGCTATGCCTCAAGCACAGTATGAGCATTTTTATTTTTGAATTGGTCTTCTCTACATGTATTCTGCACTGATACTCATTGGCACTCAAGTCTTCAAGTTGTTCCCTGGCCAAGAGGGGATTTTTTTTTAACTCATGGTATCAAAGTAGGCGAATTGAAACTTTGCTGTCTGCCTCAGCTCTGTGCAACGTATGAAGCCAAATTCATTGCCATGACTGGGCTCAACCCCTGGGAACATTCCATAGTTTAGGAAATGACCAAATCGTTATGAAACCAGATATTTTATTTATTACCTAATATAAAACAACTTTCCATTTTCCCTATAACAAGATTCAGAAAGGTTATTTTTGGCCTGCTAAGGATTTAGCTTAAATAATCAAGCATCTAATTATACACTACTTATAAATAACCAAATATCTGTACACTTTCTGCACTTTAATCAAATATCTATTAATCTATGGATTTTATATGCACATTTTTAATTCACATGAAGAATGACATACTCGTTTAGAATTATTCCTTTTCTTTTCTCAAAATAATTAATCTCAAGTGTTTCATAAGCATGTTTAAGCCCAATTCCTTTGTCTTCTCTAGAGCTACTTTTTGAATCATTTTGTAGTTTTCCTGAGCATATTATCTTGACTTCCTCTTACATTTTTTGAAATACAGTCTTTGTTCCATGTAGATATGGGATCATAGATGGAATTGTTGATCCTAGTACAGTAAGTGCTTAATCACAAAACATAAGAACAATACCCTTTCATATTGTTTAAACTTTCCTTCATTCCTTAAGTGTTCACAGTGTTCTTCTCCAATATAGTCATGTACATACTGCTTTCTAAAATGACTTAGAAAAGGTTATTTTTAAGGTTGCTAATCCTTGTCCCTTTTAGCTTATTCCACTGAGAGTAATTCATAGCTATGTGCTACACTTATTTTGGGCTCTTTTTTTTTTTTAGTGAAACTTGGTAATGCTCTAAACTAGCATAGGTTGAGGTTTTACAGGTTAGGGTCTTTTCTCATGGTGTCCTGAAATTCCAAATAGGGTAAACCAGAGAATGCTCTGTTGTATGAATGATTTCATATGAATTCAATTATAAGCAAATTCCCTTTGATGTGACATAAAAGGAAAAGACAATATATGATCATATGATAAAGTTCGAGGGGAAATCTGTAACACCTGTAGGACATCAGATTAAATTCTCATCAAATTCTTGTTTATTCTTATACCAACCCTGTGTGGTGGGGTTTTGTCTTCCTGTTTGTCATAAAGATGGAGAAACTCTTGAGATTTTAGTGATTTTCATAGACTTCCCAGTCAGTGAAGGATGAAACCAGGATTCAAGCCCAGGTTGGTCTCACTGTATAGCCCAGGATACTACTTACCCCTTCTCCTAGGAAGGAGATCTTAATGCAAGGAGGCTCCATTTCATCAGAGGAAAGTGATTTCCCTCGATTGCCATTGCATATCAGACAGGAGATATTCATCTAGTGTCCCAGAAAACTAAAAAAATCATATAGGAACTTCATGTTATCCTCTCACCATCTTCAGGTCCTTTTCCCCCACCATCCAGTTGGCCGCCTTGTGTGCTGAGCCAGCTCCCTCCATCATCATAAGAACAGCACCTTTATAATCTTGGAACTCCACTGAAGCCGTGGTTCAGTGCTACTGAACTGTCCAAACAGGTGAAAATAAACAAAGAATTTCACTTTTTTACACATATCCTTAAGGATACACAAGAAAATGCAATGCAGTTCACGGAGCTTTGTGGCATTACTCTCCTTCCATTCTTGCCACTTTTCTTTTTTTTTTCTTTTTTTTAATTTTTACTTTTAATTTTTTATTTTTTATAAACATATATTTTTATCCCCAGGGGTACAGGTCTGTGAATCACCAGGTTTACACACTTCACAGCACTCACCAAAGCACATACCCTCCCCAATGTCCATAATCCGACCCCCTTCTCCCAAACCCCCTCCCCCCAGCAACCCTCAGTTTGTTTTATGAGATTGAGTCACTTATGGTTTGTCTCCCTCCCAATCCCATCTTGTTTCATTTATTCTTCTCGTACCCACTTAAGCCCCCATGTTGCATCACCACTTCCTCATATCAGGGAGATCATATGATAGTTGTCTTTCTCTGCTTGACTTATTTCGCTAAGCATGATACGCTCTAGTTCCATCCATGTTGTCGCAAATGGCAAGATTTCATTTCTTTTGATGGCTGCATAGTATTCCATTGTGTATATATACCACATCTTCTTGATCCATTCATCTATTGATGGACATCTAGGTTCTTTCCACAGTTTGGCTATTGTGGACATTGCTGCTATAAATATTCGGGTGCACGTGCCCTTTTGGATCACTACGTTTGTATCTTTAGGGTAAATACCCAATAGTGCAATTGCTGGGTCATAGGGCAGTTCTATTTTCAACATTTTGAGGAACCTCCATGCTGTTTTCCAGAGTGGTTGCACCAGCTTGCATTCCCACCAACAGTGTAGGAGGGTTCCCCTTTCTCTGCATCCTCGCCAGCATCTGTCATTTCCTGAATTGTTTATCTTAGCCATTCTGACTGGTGTGAGGTGATGCCACTTTTCTCTCACAAGAAACTCTTCAGTACTGAATTACAAAAAACTTCTTCAGGATCGTCCTTGCCCTAAGATTTCCATTTCTCCTCTTACCTTCTTTTCCACCTGAATTCTCCAGGTTGTAGTTCCCAAAAACATGTTTCCTTTTGCGGGGTGCTATACAAATACTGAGACAATATTTAAAACCAGAGATTTCCCATAACATCTCTATCTCTGGCATCCTTTAAAATAAAATCAGAATGTTGTGCTGCACTGCCTCTTTTCTGGGCAGGTGATAGTCACAGCTGAAGAGCTTTCTGCAGCAGAGAATGCCATCTTTGGCAAGGACATACGTCCTTCTCATGTACCCCATGTATCACTGTCCCTGCTCTCACTGGTCTTTCTGATGTTCAACCTGACTGATTACCATGTATCCTAGCTTTTATACTCTGTGCTTCCTCATAATAAGGTACTCTTTCTTTGTCTTCATCTCTTTATCAAAAGTGGGACATTAAAATGCTGGCCAGGAGGATCATTAATAAGAAAATTAGTTATTTGTGGCTATGAAAAAATACTGCTTCCAACCAAATAAATCAATACTCGCAGAGCTTAACTCATGTCAGTTACCTGTCTGGCCCCTGTAGGCATGTGAAATGATAACCTCAGTATAGATCCCTTAATGTTGTGCTACATCGCTGTCTTCCTCTGCTCCATTTCTCCTCTAACCTAGTCTAAGATTTCACATTACAGGCAACTCTCCTGAGAGGCTTGGAAGTTGAAAATCAGATTCACAATTTAGGGGTGATATTTGGAGAGCTGGGGGACGGAGTTAGATCTATAAAACATCCAGGAATAAAAAGAAGAGATATTTCATATGTGGAGATTATTATTCTGGAGTCCAAGTGATGGTCAGGTAAGAAAGGACAGACATCAGCTTATTACCAGAAATCTAGTTAATTAGGTCCACAAGCGAGAATACATTAATCAAGTCCCAGGAGGTCACCACCCAGTCATTCAGTTAACAAGAAACATTCTTAAAAGTTGAAGGAATTTGGGGCACCTGGGTGACTCAGCTGGTTTAGTGTCCACCTCCTGTTTTCAGCTCATGTCGTGATCTTGGGGTCCTGAGATCAAGCCCCACATCGGGCTCTGCTCAGCGTGGAATCTGCTTGTCCTTCTCCCTCTGCTCTTCCTCCTCCCCCCCCAACTCAGTCGCTCTCTCTCTCTTGAATTAATAAATAAAATCTTTTTAAAAAGTTGAAGGAATTCAATGACCATATGGACCAGAGTTTTGATATTTTTCATAGAGCACTATTCTTAAAGATCTCTGTACTGAAAGGATCCTGTGGTCAAATATATTGGAAATATATTTGAAATATATATAGGAAAATATAAATATATCTGGAATATATATTGGAAAATATCGTTTACTATTTTTTTTTATTCCTGGAAGATTCAAAGTATATTTTAATTCTATAAAGGCTCTGAGAGGTCCTGCAATAAAGAAACCAATTTAACTAGAACATACTGCTTCCAAAATTTATTTCTCCATGGCACTCTTGCAAGTAATAATTTTTAACTTCTTGTGCGATTAAAGTTCCATCTAATTCCTTTTTTGATAAGCATTATAGAATACAGATTATTTTATAGGTGATTGCCCCTTTTTATCATTTCTTTTTGTTTATGAGCCTGCCCCTCACTATACTGCATACGTACTTTATAAACTTGAACTCAGAGAATTTCCTTAGGTCTGTATATTTCATTTCAAAATGACTTTGCCTTTACCATTTTACAGGATGTGTGTGTGTCTGTGTGTGTGTGTGTGTTTTGAAGTTTTTACTCAAAATTTTCTTTTAATAGACACTAAAAAATAACAAGCATATCCCTTTGAATGTCTCCATCCAAGAAATGTATTTTCTATTCTCTGACTTTCTTTTTTGTAGCACAATTTCTTTTAGTTGACTTGTATCTTTATAAATGAGTTCAGCACATGGCACGTGATAACTGTGAAGAAAATATTTGTGGAACTATACTGAGCTGAATATAAACTTCATGCTAAGTAAGGCATTTACTCTGTAATTCCTGTTATTTTCCCATTATTTATCATTTCTTCCCTCTTTTAGAATTCAGTCTCAAACAGGATTGTTCGCAAGGTTTCTTCTGTCTCTGAGAAGTGAGTTAGTCAGCCAGACAAATAAGGTCTTTATTAGTTACTGAGCTTTTTAGCAGACATAATTTGCCAGTAAAAATCTGGCTGTTGATAGAGAACTGTTTTACAATGATTGATATTCTTCTTTGATGTTGGGGAAAACTTGTTTTTATCCTGAAATTTCAATTTTGTAATGTTGGCAAGCATGAAGATACCTTTATATTTGTTTTTTTGTTTTTTTTGTAAAGATTTTATTTACTTATTTGACAGAGATCACAAGTAGGCAGAGAGGCAGGCAGAGAGAGAGGAGGAAGCAGGCTCCCCGCTGAGCAGAGAGCCCTATGTGAGGCTCTATCCCAGGACCTCGGGATCATGACCCGAGCCAAAGGCAGAGGCTTTAACCCACTGAGCCACCCAGGCGCTCCAAAGATGCCTTTATATTGTTTGTGTGTGTGTGTGTGTGTGTGTGTGTGCGCGCGCGTGCGTGCGCACGCATGCACATGTACCTACTTGTATAAAGAGAATGAATGAATGAATGAATGAATATATCTTTGGATCGACCTGCATGTGTTTATTCACAAACCATTTTTATCTGAGAAGAAAGTGACATCAGCAAATATTCAAAAAATAAAGCCTAGAGTTTACATTTTAAAAATCTGTATGCATTTAGATTATTTGGAACAAAAGGCAATTAAAATTAATTAAAAAGTTATAAAAATGTATAAGTACACTCTTTGGGGAAATAAAACTTGACAAAGTGTGTATTTGTTAAATCACACTTTAATACATCAGGTAACAACCATTTGGGATCACCATAAAAATTATAATTATGTAAATGTTTCCAAAGTTCTACAAAGCCATATTATTTGTCATTTATACTGAATATTTTCCTAATATTACTTGCTCACTGATATCTCTATTATTCAGTTCTTTTGCTTAGCTCAACTATAGGAATTCTAATCCATCTGTGTCAAATAATATTGTAACCAAACAAATGGGCCTGCTAAACTATTTGTCTGCATCAATGGAGGCTGTTTTTACCAATCTGTGAAGTTTCCTGGTGGGCCAAAATGGCATGTGATGTCATGATGATTAGCATGGCTAGAAGTATGTAGGCTGATTAAGAGTAGATAATCATCAAAACATAATAAATAAAATTCCTGTATAACATGCTGGGTTGAACTAATATCATAAGTCTCCAAAGATTTTCTTTACTTTTATTTTTAATTTTCATTTCTCAGAAGCCCCTATATTTTAAAAGGTCAGAGATTCTCTGTAGTCATGTTGCAAGATAATTCCATCCTGAGCACATTTTTTCAGAAGTTCTGAAAATATATCTAACATGTGGTCTTTGTCATAGTGTCTAACCTCAAAATTCTTTCTAAAAACAAACAAACAAACAAACAAACAAACAAAAAACCTCTTTTGATGATTTCAGTGATAAGTTAGAATTCCCAAGTGCCATGGTATAACTAGTGTTACTATTTATTTATGTGTTTGCTTAGCCACTTGTTTTATTTTATTTATTATCTATCTTTGACCCAAGAAGAAATTTGGTATTCTAAATAGCCACTTCAGACTTATAAATAATAAGTATATGCTTTTTCTGTTTAATTTTTTTAAAATAGCTTTTAGAATTCATCAGGCTGCCTCTATTCTGTGCATTTTTGTTATCCTGAATTCTGAACACCAGCCAACTAAAAACTACAAGTCTAGATCCAAAGTCACTCAAGGTCATCCTTGCTTTATTTGCTAACCATATGCTATTGCAGCCTTGTTTCTCTTGACCCCAATTGTCTGGCTATTTCCTGTGCATGATTTCATTTCTGTTCTTTGTACTTGACATGACTATTTAGTTTTCTGGCTTTCTAAAGTATTCTGGCTAAGACCCACATCTCTGAGTTTATGTGTGTGTGTGTATGTGTGTGTGCATGTGTGTGTGTTTGTGGTTCAGATCATACCCTATAGGCTACCTTGTCCTCTTTCTGGAAGTTAAGAAACCACTCAAGCACAACTGTATTATTCAGGTGGCTCTTCAGTTGCAAACAACAGAAACTAGTGCATACCAGTAATATTTTTTTTTAAGATCTATTTATTTTATGAGAAAGAGAAAGTAGGGGGAGGACCAGAGGACAGGGGCCAGCACACTCTGTGTTGAACACAGAGCCTGACATGGGGCCTGATCTCGGGACTCTGAGATCATGACCTGAACTGAAACCAAGAGTCAGACACTTACTGAGCCACCCAGATGCACCTAATACATAATTTAAGAAAAATGTATATTGAAAATGTATGGCTTATAGAAATGGGGAGGAAAAAAAAACCCAAAAGGACAGGAAGTAGGACAGCTCAGAAGATTTAGGAGCCTATGGATATTTTCTTCTGGCCACTCAATACATACTTGGCCCCAAATGAGTTCTCAAAAACTTATGTTGAAGGAAGGAGAAAAGATTGGATAAATATTGCTTATAGAGAACTGTAGGCGTCCAGAATTAATTCAAGATTGGTAACTATAGAATTGGAGGATCACTAGGGAAGATTTCTGGTGATTTTAAGGGTTATCACATATAAATAAATTTTGACAAGTAGGTTATTCAAGTCCTAAGTTTCATCTTTGATGGTAGAGTCATACTGCAGTGCTTTTGTATGTCATTATGATCTGGGAGATGAAAGAGTACAACTAGAAATGGAGATTTATATCATGTCATTGTATTTGAAATACTTTTTTAAAAAATGATCATTTTTTTCAAGTCATTTGTAACAGCATGATTATGGTGCACTGGGACATAGATGAATGAAATTTGAAGCTGTGTATTATTAGCACTCAAGTGGGAAGCAAGAAGCAAAATAGTCATAATTATTTTGGACATTTTAAGAACATAGTATAACAGGTTCCCATAATCAAAGATACATCCTAGTTTTAAAAAGCCTATTGTCATATACTAAAGAAGTTTATATATATGGGGTCAAAAACCAAAATGGATTAAAATGATCATGCTTGAGAATAATTGTTCTTTGTTTATTATTTCAGCAGAATTTGAAAATGGTATTGACATGAGATACACAATTTTTAAGAAACATTGGGAGAATATTTTTTTTCAAAGCCAATTATTGTAATATAATTCCTATGTGAACTCTCCCATATGTTAAATATAATTAATGTCTATTTATTTAGAAACCTCTTTGTAGGTAACATGCATAACAGCCCTAAACCTAGAAGTACAAGTTTATGGGTAGTATAATAAAAAGATGTATTTGTTCAAATATCAATTCTACTGCTTCTTACTTATCAGGCCACATTATTCCAAACTCCAGTTTCTTATATCTGAAAATAGCGGCAGTGATCTAATAGATCTCACAGGGTCACTGTGATAGTTAAATGACACTGTGTACAAAGTAGAAAAAGCCATGTTTGCTCTGTTAGCATAATTCCATGACTCGGCCAATACTAAGGACTCCAAAAAAAAAAAAAAACAGAAGTCAAGATAAATAAAGATAGGGAAAATCCACTTTATCTAATACTTGTGCCAGTATGACCAAAGGAGCAAGTTATGCAGCATAATGAACATTATTTAATAACCCAAGCTATGAGAGACTTTGGGAAATACAACCACCCTCTAGACCTTCTCCTTGGCTCATGTATAATTTTCCCCATAATCCACTAACCAGAACATCAGTTGCATCTCATACTACTCACTTACAAAACCTATTTTTTTCTCTACATAAGATTAACAGAGGGTGTATAATACACATATTTTCCCCTCTATCCCCTCTATATCTGTTTCCTAGTAATGGTGCCTCTGTTTGTCTCTGGAGAGTCATTCCCCAATAAGAACCAATAGTGTAAAATCATGTCTAACATGTACCTCTGTATTTTTATATTTAAACATATGGTAAAATCCTACATGGTTTTAAATTTTACATGTATTCTTTTAAATGTCATATGTCATGTCTATTTTTTTGTCTCAGTCAATATTATTTGTCAGAGATACATTATGTTTCAAAGATTTAATTTATCTTAATTCATTTAGTTCTTATTTATTCATTTTAATTATGCTTATGATTATGCCAGACTTTATTTATCCATTTACATGTTGGAAGGATATTTAGTGTATTCCCGAATTTTCCTTCCTACCACTTGCAAAGATGATGAACGTCTTGATATATATGTGTGAGAGCTTCTCTAGAAAAATTCACATTAAAGAGAATTTCTGGAGCATGGCTTATGTGGCTACCTTCAATCAAACTGATGTCAATTAAGCTGTCAAATTATTTATCCCACCAACATTCAATGGACATTCTTCTTAATTCATATCCTCACCAACACTTAATATTATTAGATTTTTAAATTTTTATAAATCTGATGGGCAAAAATACTATTTTATTTTTCATTGCCCTGATAGTATACTTTTCATATCTTTATTTGCCATTCTAATATTATCTTTTGCAAACTGACTATTCATGTCCAATTTCTGTTGATGGATTTCCCACTCACCAGAGAATTCTCCAACTGTTAGAAGTTGGGATCTACAGGACGCCTGGGTGGCTCAGTGGGTTAAGCCTCTGCCTTCGGCTCAGGTCATGGGTTCAGGGTCCTGGGATAGAGCCCCAGATCAGGCTCTCTGCTCAGCAGGGAGCCTGCTTCTCCCTCTCTCTCTGCCTGCCTCTCTGCCTACTTCTGCCTACTTGTGATTTTTCTCTCTGTAAAATAAATAAAAATTTTTTAAAAACTTAAAAGAAGTTGGATTCTATATATATTGTATATAAGGCTTATTAATTGTGTCATTCAAAACTTCTTTACTCTTAATAGATATCAAACTGTTTGATCCGTGTGTTTCCAAGAATGTTGTGATAAAATGTCTCATCATGATTGTAAATGTGTTTTTAATTTCTCCAGTAACCTTATCAGTTTTGACAGAGGGCAGGGTTGGAAATTCAGAGATGATATTGATTTTTTTATTCTTCCTGGTTAATCTTTCCTTTCATAATGACATCATTACTATTTTAAGGATTTCATCTTAAATTTTGTTTTGTCTCATATGTAGGGTCTCTCAGTTTTAGTTGATATATTTCTCAGGTTTTTTTCATTATTAAATTTAAGGTAAATATCTTATAAACACTGTCTCTCTAGATTTCTAAAACTGCATTTGAGGATTTATAACCTTTTAGTAGTAACTTTACTTGTGTTCTCTTTATTACGATTACTTGGATTTATCTCTACTACTTTCTTTTTTGTTTTCTATATTCTAGAATCTTTATTTGCCTTCCTCCCTTTCTCCTCCTACTATATTTAACATTTTTTCATTCATTTTTCTTCCCTATTTTAGGAAATTATGCATTTTATTTTTCTGATTATAACATTCACTTTTTTTTTTAGTTTTTTTTTTTTTAATTTTTTATTTTTTATAAACATATATTTTTATCCCCAGGGGTACAGGTCTGTGAATCACCAGGTTTACAAACTTCACAGCATTCAACAAAGCACATACCCTCCCCAATGTCCATAATTCCATCCCCTTATCCTAACCCCCCTCCCCCCAGCAACCCTCGGTTTGTTTTGTGAGATTAAGAGTCACTTATGGTTTGTCTCCCTCCCAATCCCATCTTACTTCATTTATTCTTCTCCTACCCACTTAAGCACCTCATATCATGGAGATCATATGATAGTTGTCTTTCTCTGCTTGACTTATTTCGCTAAGCATGATAGCTCTAGTTCCATCCATGTTGTGGCAAATGACAAGATTTCATTTCTTTTGATGGCTGCGTTGTATTCCATTGTGTATATGTACCACATCTTCTTGATCCATTCATCTGTTGATGGACATCTAGGTTCTTTCCATAGTTTGGCTATTGTGGACATTGCTGCTATAAACATTCGGGTGCACGTGTCCCTTTGGATCACTACGTTTGTATCTTTAGGGTAAATACCCAATAATTGTGCAATTGCTGGGTCATAGGGCAGTTCTATTTTCAACATTTTGAGGAACCTCCATGCTGTTTTCCAGAGTGGCTGCACCAGCTTGCATTCCCACCAACAGTGTAGGAGGGTTCCCCTTTCTCCGCATCCTCGCCAGCATCTGTCATTTCCTGACTTGTTGATTTTAGCCATTCTGACTGGTGTGAGGTGATATATCCTTGTGGTTGTGATTTGTATTTCCCTGATGCCAAGAGATATGGAGCACTTTTTCATGTGTCTGTTGGCCATCTGGATGTCTTCTTTGCAGAAATGTCTGTTCATGTCCTCTGCCCATTTCTTGATTGGATTATTTGTTCTTTGGGTGTTGAGTTTGCTAAGTTCTTTATAGATTTTGGACACTAGTCCTTTATCTGATATGTCGTTTGCAAATATCTTCTCCCATTCTGTCAGTTGTCTTTTGATTTGGTAGACTGTTTCCTTTGCTGTGCAAAAGCTTTTGATCTTGACGAAATCCCAATAGTTCATTTTTGCCCTTGCTTCCCTTGATTTGGCGATGTTCCTAGGAAGATGTTGCTGAACTGAGGTTGAAGAGGTTGCTGGCTCAAGGATTTTGATGGATTCCTTTTGCACATTGAGGTCCTTCATCCATTTTGAGTCTATTTTCGTGTGTGGTGTAAGGAAATGGTCCAATTTCATTTTTCGGCATGTGGCTGTCCAATTTTCCCAGCACCATTTATTGAAGAGGCTGTCTTTTTTCCATTGGACATTCTTTCCTGCTTTGTCGAAGATTAGTTGACCATCGAGTTGAGGGTCTATTTCTGGGCTCTCTATTCTGTTCCATTGATCTATGTGTCTGTTTTTGTGCCAGGACCATGCTGTCTTGATGATGACAGCTTTGTAATAGAGCTTGAAGTCTGGAATTGTGATGCCACCAACTTTGGCTTTCTTTCTCAATATCCCTTTGGCTATTTGAGGTCTTTTCTGGTTCCATATAAATTTTAAAATTATTTGTTCCATTTCTTGGAAAAAGATGGATGGTACTTTGATAGGAATCGCATTAAATGTGTAGATTGCTTCTGGTAGCATAGACATTTTCTCAATATTTATTTATCCAATCCAGGAGCATGGAACATTTTTCCATTTCTTTGTTTCTTCCTCAATTTCTTTCAGGAGTACTTTATAGTTTTCTGAGTATAGATTCTGTGCCTCTTTGGTTAGGTTTATTCCTAGGTATCTTATGGTTTGTGGTGCAATTGTAAATGGGATTGACTCCTGAATTTCTCTTTCTTCTGTCTTATTGTTGGTATACAGAAATACAACTGATTTCTGTGCATTGATTTTATATCCTGACACTTTACTAAATTCCTGTACAAGTACTAGCAGTTTTGGAATGGAGTCTTTTGGGTTTTCCACGTATAGTATCATATCATCTGTGAAGAGTGATAATTTGACTTCTTCTTTGCCAATTTAGATGCCTTTAATTTCCTTTTGTTGTCTGATTGCTGAGGCTAGGACCTCTAGTACTATGTTGAATAGCAGTGGTGATAATGGACATCCCTGCCGTGTTCCAGACTTTAGCGGAAAAGCTTTCAGTTTTTCTCCATTGAGAATGATACTTGCGGTGGTTTTTTCATAGATGGCTTTGATGATATTGAGGTATGTGCCCTCTATCCCTACACTTTGAAGGGTTTTGATCAGGAAGGGATGCTGTACTTTGTCAAATGCTTTTTCAGCATCTATTGAGAGTATCATATGGTTCTTGTTCTTTCTTTTATTGATGTGTTGTATCACATTGACTGATTTGCGGATGTTGAACCAACCTTGCAGCCCTGGAATAAATCCCACTTGGTTGTGGTGAATAATCCTTTTAATGTACTGTTGAATCCTATTGGCTACTATTTCGGTGAGAATTTTCACATCTGTGTTCATCAAGGATATTGGTCTATAGCTCTCTTTTTTGATGGGATCCTTGTCTGGTTTTGGGATCAAGGTGATGCTGGCCTCATAAAATGAGATTGGAAGTTTTCCTTCCATTTCTATTTTTTGGAACAGTTTCAGGAGAATAGGAATTAGTTCTCCTTTAAATGTTTGGTAGAATTCCCCCGGGAAGCCGTCTGGCCCTGGGCTTTTGTTTGTTTGGAGATTTTTAATGACTGTTTCAATCTCCTTACTGGTTATGGGTCTGTTCAGGCTTTCTATTGCTTCCAGGTTCAGTTGTGGTAGTTTATATGTTTCTAGGAATGCATCCATTTCTTCCAGATTGTCAAATTTGTTGGCATAGAGTTGCTCATAGTATGTTCTTATAATAGTTTGTATTTCTTTGGTGTTAGTTGTGATCTCTCCTCTTTCATTCATGATTTTATTTATTTGGGTCCTTTCTTTTTGTTTTGATAAGTTGGGCCAGGGGTTTATCAATTTTATTAATTCTTTCAAAGAACCAGCTCCTACTTTCGTTGATTTGTTTTATTTTTTTTTTTTTGGTCTATTTCATTGATTCTGCTCTGATCTTTATGATTTCTCTTCTCCTGCTGGGCTTAGGGTTTCTTTCTTGTTCTTTCTCCAGCTCCTTTAGGTGTAGGGTTAGGTTGTGTACCTGAGACCTTTCTTGTTTCTTGAGAAAGGCTTGTACCGCTATATATTTTCCCCTCAGGACTGTTTTTGTTGTGTCCCACAGATTTTGAACTGTTGTATTTTCATTATCATTTGTTTCCGTGATTTTTTTCAATTCCTCTTTAATTTCCTGGTTGACCCATTCATTCTTTACAAGGATGCTGTTTAGTCTCCATGCATTTGGGTTCTTTCCAAACTTCCTCTTGTGGTTGAGTTCTAGTTTTAGAGCATTGTGGTCTGAATATATGCAGGGAATGATCCCAATCTTTTGATAGCAGTTGAGTCCTGAGTTAGGACCGAGGATGTGATCTATTCTGGAGAATGTTCCATGTGCACTAGAGAAGAATGTGTATTCTGTTGCTTTGGGATGAAATGTTCTGAATATATCTGTGATGTCCATCTGGTCCAGTGTGTCGTTTAAGGCCTTTATTTCCTTGCTGATCTTTTGCTTGGATGATCTGTCCATTTCAGTGAGGGGAGTGTTAAAATCCCCTACTATTATTGTATTATTGTTTATGTGTTTCTTTGATTTTGTTATTAATAGGATTATATAGTTGGCTGCTCGCACGTTGGCCATAGATATTTAAAATTGTTAGATCTTCTTGTTGGACAGACCCTTTGAGTATGATATAGTGTCCTTCCTCATCTCTTATTATAGTCTTTGGCTTAAAATCTGATTGATCTGATATAAGGATTGCCACTCCTGCTTTCTTCTGATGTCCATTAGCATGGTAAATTATTTTCCACCCCCTTACTTTAAATCTGGAGGTGTCTTCAGGCTTAAATGAGTATCTTGGAGGCAACATATAGATGCGTTTTGTTTTTTTATCCATTCTGATACCCTGTGTCTTTTGATTGGGCATTTAGCCCATTCACATTCAGGGTAACTATTGAGAGATATGAATTTAGTGCCATTTTATTGCCTGTAAGGTGACTGTTACTGTATATGGTCTCTGTTCCTTTCTGATCTACCACTTGTAGGCTCTCTCTTTGCTTAGAGGACCCCTTTCAATATTTCCTGTAGAGCTGGTTTGGTGTTTGCAAATTCTTTCAGTTTTTGTTTGTCCTGGAAGCTTTTAATCTCTCCTTCTATTTTCAATGATAGCCTAGCTGGATATAATATTCTTGGCTGCATGTTTTTCTCGTTTAGTGCTCTGAAAATATCATGCCAGCTCTTTCTGGCCTGCCAGATCTCTGTGGATAAGTCAGCTGCCAATCTAATATTTTTACCATTGTATGTTACAGACTTCTTTTCCCGGGCTGCTTTCAGGATTTTCTCTTTGTCACTGAGACTTGTAAATTTTACTATTAGGTGATGGGGTGTGGGCCTATTCTGATTGATTTTGAGGGGTGTTCTCTGAACCTCCTGAATTTTGATGCTCGTTTCCTTTGCCATATTGGGGAAATTCTCCCCAATAATTCTCTCCAGTATACCTTCTGCTCCCCTCTCTCTTTCTTCTTCTTCTGGAATCCCAATTATTCTAATGTTGTTTCGTCTTATGGTGTCACATCTCTTGAATTCTCACCTCGTGGTCCAGTAGCTGTTTGTCCCTCTTTTGCTCAGCTTCTTTATTCTCTGTCATTTGGTCTTCTATATCACTAATTCTTTCTTCTGCCTCATTTATTCTAGCAGTGAGAGCCTCCATTTTTGTATGCACCTCATTAATAGCTTTTTTGATTTCAACTTGGTTAGATTTTATTTCTTTTATTTCTCCAGAAAGGGCTTTTATATCTCTCGAGAGGGTTTCTCTAATATCTTCCATGCCTTTTTCGAGCCTGGCTAGAACCTTGAGAATTGTCATTCTGAACTCTAGATCTGACATATTACCAATGTCTGTATTGATTAGGTCCCTAGCCTTCGGTACTGCCTCTTGTTCTTTTTTTTGTATTGAATTTTTCTGTCTTGTCATTTTGTCCAGATAAGAGTATATGAAGAAACAAGTAAAATACTAAAACGGTGGCAACAACCCCAGGAAAATATGTTTTAACCAAATCAGAGGAGATCCCAAATCGTGAGGGGGGAGTAAGGGGATAAAAAGAGGTTCAAAAAGGAAGAAAGAAAAGAAAAGAATTAAAAAAAGAAAACGAATAAAGAGAAATATAAAAAAGAAAAAATATATATATTAGATAAACTAGTTAAAAAAGGTTAAAAAAGAAAAGGGTAAAAGTTAAAAAAAAATTTACCAGAATGCGAGGAAAAAAAAAATGAAAAAGAAAAAAATTAAATTAACTGCAAGACTAAAAAAAAAATCACAGGGAGAAAGCCATGAGTTCCGTGCTTTGCTTTCTCCTCCTCTGGAATTCTGCTGCTCTCCTTGGTATTGAAACCGCACTCCTTGGTAGGTGAACTTGGTCTTGGCTGGATTTCTTGTTGATCTTCTGGGGGAGGGGCCTGGTGTAGTGATTTTCAAATGCCTTTGCCCCAGGCGGAATTGCACCGCCCTTACCGGGGTCCAGGCTGAGTAATCCGCTCGTGTGTGCTTTCAGAAGCTTTTGTTCCCTGGGCGCTTTCTGTAGAGTTCCGGAGGACACTGAATACAAATGGCGGCCTCCTGGTCTCCGGCCCGGAGGAGCCGAGAGATTGGGCCCCACTCATCAGTGCGCCCTCAGAGAACAGCGCCCAGTTACTCCATCTGCCGGATCTCCGGCTGCCCTCTGAGCTCACAAGCCTGCGGCTGGTTCAAGGTAACCCCGAGCTGTGAGCTTACTGTCAGCTCTGTCTCTGTAGCCGGCTTTCCCGTTCCAGTACCCGCAAGCTCTGTGACACTCAGACACCCCCGATCCTTCTGTGATCCTGCGGGACCTGAGGCCACACTGACCCCACGTGGACGTCGCCCCGATTTAGCCTCTGGAGCGATGTCCCTCAGTGGAACAGACTTTTAAAAGTCCTGATTTTGTGCTCCGTTGCTCCGCCACTTGCCAGGAGCCAGCCCCTCCCCCCGGGGTCTATCTTCCCGTTCTTTTGGATTCACGTCTCCGCCAGTCCTACCTTTCAGAAAGTGGTTGTTTTTCTGTTTCCAGAATCACTGTTCTTCTTCTCTTCAATCTGCCGATGGATTTGCATGTGTTTGCAATCTTTAGATAAGCTATCTAGCTGATCTCCTGCTAGCTGAAGTAGTCTCAGCCTGCTACTTCTTCGCCATCTTGACTCCTCCCTCTATAACATTCACTTTGACTTAAAAATTAAAAATTGTGTCTTTTCTCCACTCAAACAATAGAGTTTTTTTATTGAAGGGAATAACCCTTCTCATCTAATTGCATATTCCATGGCTATGTCTATTTTTTTTTTTTTTTTTACTTTTTAAGATTTTATTTATTTATTTGAAAGACAGAGATCAGAAGTAGGGAGAGAGGCAGACAGAGAGAGAGGGGGAAGCAGGCTTTCTGCTGAGCAGAGAGCCCGATGTGGGGCTTGATCCCAGGACCCTGAGATCATGACCTGAGCCAAAGGCAGAGGTTTTAACCCACTGAGCCACCCAGGCGCCCCGGTATGTCTATTTCTATTAAATTCCAGGGCTTTTAAATTTTTTAATCTTTGTACTTATCATGGCTAGTGTTGTTTATAGCCAAAGTTTTATTTAGATTAATCAGATGATAATATATTTCCTAGTCTTTCTTGATCTTCATAGTGTTCTAATTTTTTATTATACCAATAATGGTTTAATCTCATCTAGGCCCAGTATATTACCCCCTCCTTTACATGAATGTATTATCCAATTTATTGCAGATTAATTTATGTGTTTGCTCTCTTCACTAATTCTAATTTTTGTTTTCAAACTTCTCTGTGGTAGGGATTGCTCTTTATGTGGAGGGTTGAATGACTTGTCCTGTGAAAGTGTGACGATAGAGAAGATCAATATATAATATTTGCCAGACCACTGGGAATTTCAGCAGTCTAGGACCAATTTTTTTTATTAAGTTTTCAGTGTAAGACTCTTACACTACACTAGTAGAGTGAATTTGACCACAGAACAGTATGGGGTACAAGCTGGAGATGCTTTTCTTTTGTTACTTTTCTGGATGGAAGGTCCATTTTGTTTTGTTTTTACTGTAATGGAGGGAACTGTCTTTCCTGAGTTCTAGTTTATACAGAGGTCCTTTGACTCTTATGGACCCTAAGTTGTATCTCCCATCCCCAGGAGGGCTTCAACACTCAGCTTGTACTGGTTCTGACTTATATCTAGATAATACTACCTTTTTTCTGCCTCTCCTCTCTGGCCTCTGTGGCACTATAGGCATTAATTTTCACTGGTAATTTTGACACTCTTTTTATACTCTCAGATTATCTACATATCTAAAAAATGTTAAGTTTTATGCCATCCATACTTTCTAAGTTTCTTTTTTAAAAAAATAAACTATTGGAAAGTTTGCATATTCTTAGTCCACCATGTTGCTAGAAATAGAAGTATAGCTCTTTTCAATGTTTTCACACTTTTTTGAGTAAGGAACATTCTTAATTAAGTAATGTTTAATTAATGAATTTGGGAAATGATATTTTCTTACTCATTTTTTATGTTAACTCTGATCGGAAATGATCTAAAATTGCTCTCCATATTTTTCTGTAAGTACATACCATTTAATAACCCTAATCTTTCTCTAGTTTGAAGATATTTGCAGTCTCTCCAGTATGCCATTTAAAACATTATCTCTCACTGTATAAAAGAGAGATCAAGAAAGCTATGTGAGACATGGCTGCATGAATTCTGAATCACAATAACTAGAATTTCTGTATAGTACATAGTATCACTCAACTCTCTTATCATTTTTGAGTCTTCCCTCTAAAAGTACTGTGTTAGCAAAAGCCATGGGTAATTGAGATTTGTATTAATCAAAATACATTTTAATAGGAACTGGTCAGATAAGTCATACTGATTGATTATGCTATGTTTATTAATGGGTTTTTTAATTAATGCTAAAATTATCTTGGAAGTACATTTCCACACATTTATTAAGAATCTCCCTAAGGATGCTTGTAGGAACATAATAAAGTGGCTTACAGGTCATCTGTATAATTCCTGACGTTGGTCTATCTATTTTTATATCATATGGTTCTATCCCTACTCCAAGAGTGCTGGCACTTTTATCCATATGCTTTCTAGATAAGAATTCTATAATCTTGTTGAAGAAGGATCAGGAATATAATGTATTTCTCTTATTCCCCTTCATGGTGCTCTCTTTTTGTTTTTAACTGTTTGTCTGCATGTACTCCATCACTGATGTATTTCTTATGATTGTAGCCCAAAATGGGTTTTGATATCACTGGATTTTTTTTTTTTTGGAGCTTTTTGCTATTGTTTAGTTTTGTTTTGTAAGCATGGTAACGGTCTAAACTATAAATGCAAGAAGAATTAATTTATTTTATATACCAATTCCATTATTAAAATATGTTAGGGATTACTGACAAGATACTAGAAGGAATGCTTTTAGTGGAATGTGCATATTATTTATCGTGTCCTATATTTCCCTCTTGTGTTTTTTTTAGACCAAGTTGAACTACTCTAAGAGAATGGGTGGGATGGGAAGAAGGCCCTGAACAACAATCACATCTGACAAAACAAAAAGAAACAAAAGCAAAAACAAAAAATAAAACCCTCCAGTATCTTCTCAAGAAACTCATGTGTGTTTTAACAATGCAGTGTGAAATGGTTGCTCTAAGAGATAGGCAAAAAGGAAAGAAATTAGTGTGGAAAAGTCTGGATAGTAAAATCCCCTTGTGATCTTCTGTCATCCATTAGGATGGGGCTCTATAGACAGCTGATCCAAACAGTTCTCCAAAGCTTCACATTCTACATTGCTCCCATTGCAGTAATTATTCAGCAAACCTGACAATTAAGGGAAAAGGAACATTAATCCCTTAAAAAAAAAAAAAAAGGAGAGAGAGAGGAAATAAGCGATAAATGAAATTAGAATTCTAAAAGGACTTAAGAGAACCCAAGTAATAATGTCTACTTGGAAAAAAATAAGTGTAAGAGGTGCACATAAAATGCAAGACCATCACACCTTAAGAATATACTTTACCTTAGTGGATTCATCTTCCTGGAGACTGGCTTGGAAGGACTAACAGGCATTTTGGGGAGTTTTTCTCCCTGAGGTATAATGGTGGGTTTGTTAAGCTACAACATACAAATATGCCATTAATTAAAAAATGGAAGTGATTTGCAAAACCAAAGTGATATGTAATTGTATTTCCTTACCATCTTCCAAAGTGAGCCCCAAATTTTCCTTTTCTAAGGCTTATTTTGTAAGTTTTTAATTTTTTTAATTAAGTAAAGTTCTTAGAGTTTATGCATTAACAACAGGTAAAATGAGACTCATAATGTTTTTTGGTAGTAATGGATAATTTATTTTGCATACTTTTTCATTCAAAATGTAACTCAGACCTTTGGATTACTTCAGCATTTACTGTTGAAAATAGAGATGATATATTTCCTTCTTTGTTTTATAGTACTCCACAGGGAGTTGCATGATTTATTTGAGAAAATGTAAGCTGTAACAATAAAAGAAGCCATATTTGGATCATGTTACTTAAAAACCCTCTGAACTTCATCTTTCCAATCAGTAAATGCGTGATGGTGATAATAAATATTGCAGTTTACTTATAGTAGGGATCTTACATATGGGCAATGCATGGGACCGAACTTCTCTTGGTGTAGTTTTACAGTGTCAGAGACTCTATCTATTCTTTGTTTTCATTGTATTTGTGAAATTAAGCACAGTGCTTGTCACTGAATAGGAGTCTGGTAATAATGTGTTGAATAAGAAAATGTATAATATTAATCAGTGTTTTCCATGCTTACTCTGAATCCACCAACCTGTTCCCATTTTTTTAAATCTCACTAAGTTCCAACCATGTTTAATTCTCACTTATTTCAACTTATCTTTCCTTGTATTCCTCCTCCATATCGCACAGGGCAACCAGAAGGATCTTTGTAAATAATATACATAAGCATCTTACACATTATTCTTAAGATAAAGTCCAAATTTTTTACAGAGTTTCAGGACCCAAGATGACAGAGCTCCCATCTTATACTCCAATCTTCTCTTTAACTACAAGCTTCTGCATACTTTGTTATCCTTTACACTGAACATACTCAAAACCTGGCCAGGTGCCCAAGCTGTATTGTATTAGTTAGGGTATATGCTAAGCTGCTGTAACAAAAAGACTCCAGAATGAAGTAGCTTAAACAGGATAAGCATTCATTTCTCTTGTGGAGCTGGATAGAGGTAAGTGGTCAGGCCTGGTGGAATGACTCAGTGTCATCAACATTTGTCTTCTATGTCTGTAAAGTTGTCCTGTTCAGCCAGGAGAAGGGAGTAAAGAGGCCCAGGAAAGGGGAACACATACGCATTCCTTCCCAGAGTGGAAATCTTTACATCTCTTCACATTCCCTTGGCTTGAACTTTATCACATGGCCACACCCAACTATAGGGAAGCTGGGAAATGTAATTTTTAGCTAGGTTTCCATGGTGATAGCTAAAACATGGGAATTTGATTACTAAAGGAGGGGAGATAGATATTATAGTATGATTAGCAGTTATTGCCATGTAAGTTTTCATAATTCCCTCTTACATTACTATTTTCCTTAAATGGTAGATGTCATTTCATTTTGTTCTGTCCCCCCCCCAACTATGGTCTAGAATTCTTGAAGACAGGAAGTACATTTCATCTATCATTTTGTCACTAATGCTGATCATAGTCCCTGATGTATAGTATGTGCTCAGTAAATATTTTTAAATGGATGAACAATCCCAGAATCAAGACAAATCTCTTGGAAATACATGGTAAAAGTTTTTGGCTTTTCTGTTTGTTTGTTTATTTGTTTGTATTAATAGCATCATTATTTTACAGTATATTTCCTCACATTTTCCTTATCTTTATTCTAAACTGATTGGGGATCCTACAGCTAAAGGAAATACCTGAAAAGATATGAGCAGGTAGGTACTATTGTATTGGTAAACCAGTGCTATAATGAGAGATAGACGTGTCTCCGTCTCTCCGTGTCCCTGTCTCTTTCTGTCTCTGTCTCCTCCTGTACCCCCTGGACCCTCCCTCCCACACATATACACTAGTAATAAGTAGATCTCAGATTTGCACCTAGGCCAATCTGTTGGACTCAAACAAACAGCCCATGAGCCCACTCTCTTCGGTATAATGCTTTGAAGGAAGAATTGAATTTTGAAAAAGGAGAAAGTTTCCAAGAGATGTACCAAACAGAATGAGCAAAAGTATGAATCAAGAAGTTAGTGATCTTGGTGTGTGTAGACTAGTGTTCTAGAACAGAAGACCCTCAGGGTATAGTTGGAGATAATTCTAAAGAAGTAGAAGATGCTCAAGAGTGAGAAGGGCAGGTATGAGGAGATGTAAGAGTCTGAAGGAAGAGATAGCCAGTCAGATATTCTGCAGGTATAGGTAAGGGCCTCACCTAATGCTACCCAATCTATAGAAGTAGGTGGAAAGGTGGGCAGGAGCCTGGGCATGGTGACGGGAAGCTGCTGGCACTAACTAAAGCAAGGGATAGCTAGGTAAAAAGCAGTGGTGCAGGGGCAGAAGATAGTGTTCCTGTTAGGAGTTGCTGAGTTTCAAATGCGGGCAAGGCAATCATATAGAGATGCATACACATGGATTTTCTCAAGTTCCTCATATGTCTCAGATACTCTTGGGTGCTAGAAACACTCATCTTGCATTCTTAGGTTGCATACAATCTAATAATGTTCAGTAAACATTGAGAAATTCAGGGGTAGAGTCTAAAGTGAAGTATATCTTAAATCTAACAGGTCCTTAGGAACCAGAATTGTAGAGGGTGGTCTGTGTACATGAAATTTGTTCCCAATTAGCCCTGAGACTATAAGCATACAAAATATTTTGTGACCCCTAATTGTATGTCATTCACTTTGGTCACAGTTTAGACTCTAATATTTCAGCAATGAATCCTCCTTCTCACATGTAGCAGGGTGACTCAGAATAAACGGTCCCAAGGTAGCAGGTGTTTTTTAATTCTTCACTTTGGTACAAAACAGGGAATTGCTAAAACTTATACTCTTCATCAAGGACAGTGAAGACTCCATCATTTATTTTAATCTATGCTATATCTTACCACAACAATTTTTACCTGCATCAAATGTTATGTTTATGTGTGAGAGGAGTGTGTTGGTTGGGGTAGGGGGAGAAAAGGAAACAGCAAAAAACCTTTAAAAATTTTACAAGAAAATGTGTCCTTAACAATGAAGGACATGTGTGAGAGATTTTCTCTTTTTATTTTTATATATTTTTTTGAACAAAGAAAAACCTTATATAATGTACCACTAAGCCAACACAATTCAAATTGCCATTTGGAAGGCATAATTAGAAGCAGTATATTTGAAATCTTCCTGGAACTTAGAATTATGATCTGGCCATTTAAGAAATTCAAAGGCACTCACACTGTTTTATTCTCTCTCAAGGACACTCAGCATAAGGACTTATAGTTCAAAGGAAAGCTGCCACTGTCTGCTTAATACTTTAATTATCTGTGGTACCTTATCTTTGTTACCACTGATACCCGGCTTTCTAAATCCCATTTGCCAAGTCCTTCAAAATCACAAACTGCTATTATACTCGGTACCCAAGAAGTTGGGTCATTCATTTTTTCAGAGCTGTCTGATTTGGTTAACTCAAGTTTATTTGTGATATCATCCCAAATGGTGCTAGTTTGGCCACTTTATTTTATTTCTATACACAAAGAAATATAGAGAAATCGGATTATGAGGCTCCTTAGACTGATCTTTAATCCCCTATATAGTATCTGTTTGGTAGACCTTATTTATCAGCCTCCTCTAGTTAATCTCCAGTTTCCATTAAATTACATTAATAAACAGCACCAAGAAACCAGTTCTTTACAAGAAAAATCTAGAGCATCAAAAACCAAAGCTCTTCTTTGTTATTAACACTATGCTTTCTTCTTGTTTTATGGTGAAACTTTTGTATCCAAAATGGGTCTCTGATACTGAGGGATGAAGAAAAAGAAAACAAAATGAGAAAAATTCCCCTTGACCATGGGTTTGCGACATCAAAAGCTGGCTCTGAATTTTCTGCTTTAATGGTATTGGAATGTGGCATACACTTTTGGGATTCCATATTCTGAAGTAGCCCCACTATTTAAATGAACTTTCCACCATAATGAAAGTCATTCTCTGTGCTGTGCAGTATGGTAGCCGCTAACCATATGTCGTTATAGAACACTTGAAATCTGTGTGACTGAGGAACTGCATATTTTACTTTATTTATATTAAGTAATTTAAATTGAAATAGCCCAGGTGACTAGTGGCCTCTGTCAAGGAAGGGCAGTTCTGAAGAGTGGTCAACTCAGTGGCACGTTCCTTGGGAGACACAACATGGTGTAGTGAAAATCCAGCCTCTTTTGGTAATATCTCTGGGCCCTTAGGTGTGCTATAATGTTACATATATCTCTGAACCTCAGTTTTCCCACCAGGAAAAAATCAGAGCTAAGAACTATTTCTCGCATGAAGCATTAGTAAGATATAGCATGGGTGACATGGACTTTCTTGAGGTCTAGTACATGTAGACATTTTTTAAGCATTAGTTTAAAAAATATAAAACAGAGGGGCGCCTGGGTGGCTCAGTCATTAAGTATCTGCCTTCGGCTCAGGTAATGATCCCTGAGTCCCGGAATAGATTCCCGTGTCGGGCTCCACTCTCAGCAAGAAGCCTGCTTCTCCCTCTTCCATTCCACCTGTTTGTGTTTCCTCTCTCTGTCTCTCTTTCTCTCTGTCAAATAAATAAATAAAATCTTTAAAAATATATATATAGATATATATATAGATATAAACAGAGAGCACGTGATAGAGGATTTGGATTAAACCTGAGCATCCGCATTTGATACAATGAACTAATGACTTAAGATTTTTGAGTTTGTTACCTCATTTGTCAAAGGAGAAAATTCCTGGCCTGCCTATTTGAGGAGACCTTCATGTTCTGAAACTCTTACCTCCTAAGTGTTTCTGGAGTCTACTTCCTTTCCTCCTTCTTCTATCACTGCCTCACCTCTTGTGATGACACAGCAATCTCCTTCCAGGTCTTGTTGCCTTGACTCTCCACAAATATGGACTTTGTATCACAACTTGAGTTTTTAAATTTGGAATTCTCCATCCCCTAAAGGATCAAGTCCATATCCCTCCTTGACAACCAAAGACAAATCATGACCTGGCTCTCACTTAAATATCCACTCCTCCTTGTTTAAACATCTATTCTGTACTTGCTTTCTTCTCCAAATCTAACCCAGCCCCCGTCTGGCCTCCCCAGATTCCCTGCCATGCCCTGTCAGGTGCTCTGAGCCCTGCTGTTTTTCACCTCCTTGGCTTTGCTCTTTCCGTGCCTGCAGTGTCCTCTTCCTTTCCATCTCATCGCAGCCCGTCCTTGTATTGACTAATTCTTCATACACCACTTCCCTTTTTACCTCCCTCCCCATCCCAGTTTCTCGATGGATTGCTCTTTATTTTAGTATTCAATTCAGGCAAGACAACCTAGGAAAACCTCCCCGACTACATCTACCTTAGCTTTACCCAAAGCCAGGCTGGGTCACCATCCTCTTCTAGATGCTTTCCTTAAAGACAGGGCAGTATTCTCCGTCTCTATGTCTGTCTTTCCCTTTATTACTCTAAATTCTCCTTGAAAGGAAACCTCAAGTCTCACTTCTGTCTATAACCCAAATACCTGTTAATTATACATCAGAAAGGCTTACTGGGGAGATGAGACTGTCCCAGGGATCCCATGAACTAATGTAGGTGAAAGCATTTTCAAAATGGCAAAGCATTTCAAAGATATAAGGTGGCACTGTTGTAATTAAACTTCCCTGCTGACTTGGTGTCTGTATCATGCTGACCAGCTTTATGGCAAGCAAAGAGCTCACACACCATGGTTCTAGCTGTCTGGTTGTTTCTCACCATGTGGGCCAGTAAACTCTATTTCAAATAGGATGCTTCCTCTCCCTCTGATTCTCTCTTGTTAGTTCATAGCCCACTGCTGCCAGCACTCTGATGATAGTCTCTTATAAATGCTATAATCTTCAGACAAGGTTGTTTTCCTAATAAATGTCATGTGTGTATTTTCCCCACTCTTTTGCAAAATGTCTTTAAGCTCCTTAAGGAGAACATAGAGGAGGATTTCAAACAAGCTAGAATTCCCTGATACCCTGAGACAGGATGAGTACCTGAAAACAGAGTCTTCCTCAGAATACTCATCTTAGAGCCTTCAGCTACCTTTGGGCTGAGGTTAGGCAGTTTCAGGGAGACTCTAGGCCAGGGTTTGGCAAATGTATGGCTCTCGGGACAAACCTCACTGCCCTGTATTTCTGTATATGTAAATAAAATTTTATTGGAACACAGTCTGACCATTTGTTTATGGATTTCCTATGGTCACTTTCACACTACAACAGCGGGGCTGCTAGTTACATCAGAGGCCATATGGCTTGCAAGGCCTAAAAAATTTACTATGTGGCCTTTTACAGGGAAACTTTTTTCCTAAATTCTGTTCTAAAGCAAGGTTTCTTAATCTCAGAATTATTACATTTGGGGAAGGATAAGTGATGTGGCCAGGGGCAGTCCTGTACAATGTGGGATATTTAGCAGCCATCTTGGGCCTCTACCTACTAGAAGCTAGTGTCACATCTTCCCCATTTGTGACAGGTAAAGATGTCTCTAATTATTCCCAAATGTCCCCTATGGGACAAAACCACTCACAGTCTGGAGAGAACCACTCTCCAGATACAGTAGACACAAACACATTTCTAGAAGAAAGCAAGAGTAAATCAGGTAATGAGAAATGCAAAGGAGTCCAGTGTATCACCTACTTTCTTCTGGCAAACTCGTTACACAAACTTTTACTGACCCAAGGGTAATACAGCTATGTCTGTGTGGTTAGGAGAGGAAAAATATTAAGATTTTTTTTCTAGCCACATTCTATTACTATCCTTCCACTGGAAGTTCAAGTCAAGTCACGGGTGTGGATTGGCAGTATGGCCATAAGGTGTTGAGCACATCCTGTGGCATCTGGTAGAACCGAGTTTAAGTCTGAGCCTCATCAACATATAAACTCTATAAATTTGAGCAAATTATTTTTTTTTCTGTGATCCTGAATGTCCTCATTTGTAAAATGTGATTAGAATTAACATGGGATCATGTTTTTAGAAAACATTTAGGAGAGTGTCTGGCACCTAATGAGTGCTCGAGGGGTGGCAAGGATGGGAATGGTAACGGTAGAAGCGGGAAGGAAGGAGGAGGGAAAGAAGCAAGAGGAGGTCGAGTGGGAGGAAGAAGGAATGGAGGGAGAAACTGATATGTGCAAAGCACTACCTGAAATAATAAAAAGAAATACCAATACCATAATGTGATAGGGTTGAAAAAACAGTAAAGGGACATAGGAATCCCTGCCATGGGTATGTGTTTAAAGACGATGCTTGCATCCCCTAAGATGTGAACTAGGTCTTTTGATGAAAGACATGGTGCAATTCTTCAAGCAGCTTCTGTAAGAGACCAAATAGAAATACTTACATAACAAGAGATTATATAAGAAGAGACAAAAATACTGGACACTAGTTGTGCTAATAGAACAAGAAAATCTTGCATTTAGAGTCTCAAAGACATCGGAAGTTGCTGCTTAGTGCTGAAATGTCTTTGCAAAAAAATCTGTGGTTTTCTCTGTCTCTGTGGATGACCAAATGGTGGTTCTCAGTTATATGAAATGATTGTTGCTTTCATTTCCCAGAATCTGGTCATCTACTATTATCTCCTCCTGGGAAGACTCCTCCCCCATTCCAATCGATGCTGTTTTAGTGAAGCCGATTTTAATCTCAATTCTAGGCAAAAGCAACTGATGTCAAGCCTAAGCCTCCTTATAACTGGGTGTGGAATAGCAGCACAACTCAGAGCTATTCACTCATGAATTTCTAGAGAGAGACTCTTCCTAGTATCTTCTCATCCTGAAACTTGAAAAGTTATAGAGGTTGGAATCATTATCACCAACTTGCTACAATATGAAGTCTGAATCTGAGACTTCAGAGTAAAAGATAGAGATGAAAAATAGAAATTGATCCTTCATGATATTTGGTGTTCTGACGCTACCAAGCTTAAAGGTAATTGAACCCCTGGACATGTAAATTTACATGAAGTGAAACTTTTCTACTGGCTTTAGCCAGATTAGGCCGGATTCTCTACCTCTTGAGAGAAAAGAATTTCAAGTTTTGTTTCCATTCCTGGAGTTAAGGGATCTTCTGCCCCCAGGTGTATTAACTGCTAAGATGAAGCTTTCATCTCCTGTACTTCTCTTTACAGGAAATATCATGCTAGAATCTTGTTTATGATAAGAGGAACAGTTAAGACTTTCGAGGCACTTAAGAGCTAGTTGTATATTTGATAACATTATATTAGCTAGTATTAATTAAATAGTAACATAATAAAATATGTTGCAGTATAACACAATGTAGCATATTAACTAACAATGGCTAAACTTATTTTTTCTGGGAAAAGTTACACAAAGTCAAAATGGATAAAATAATGAATTCCCATATGTAAATAACCTGCTTTTAACACTTACAGGATTTTGCCATATTTGATTCCTCTGTGTTTTTATTCCTTCCTTAAGCATTTCAAGCCATCACACTTGTTCTCCTTAAGTATACTTAAGTATACTTCTGTAAGTATTTGGAATATTCTCTTACATAAATGCAGTACGGCTCTCAATATCTAACAGAAATAATATACAGTTCATTATCAATTCAAGTATCAAATTTCCTGATTGGCTAAAATATATCTTTGTAACATAGCTTTTGGATAAATTTATTTATTGAACACATGTCACATCTCAGGAGTCTGGCATGTTTTATGCATTGTCATTGCAGCCTCTACAGATTAGGGATGTTCCATGACTTGCCTCAGTACTGGCAAACTTAATATCCTAAGCCCTACATGGCTAAGAATACCACCTCCTTTGTTTTCTCAAACCTTTATTAGTATCTTGTTTTCCTCTTTTACTTTCTTAAAAATTACAAAAGAGTGGGTTATTCTGTTTCTCTTTTTGGTGTGAAATTGATATTTTTATTCATCTTTTTGGAGTGAAATTAACCAAATGTTTTATAAATCTGTAAAAAAAAATGCAAGTATGTTAATTTTCAGGAAGAAATGTATCCTTGCTAGAGATTTAAAATTTAAAGCAAACCCTTTTTGGGAATCTATTTTACATATGTTCCTTCTGTACCTAAGAATATAAGGTCGCCCTACATTCTTGTTCAGCGTCTCCTAGCTGGTTCCTTCTTGCTCTCTGAATCTCTACTGTACAGAGGGCACTATTTCCAGAGAGACTAAAGCAGATTTTTTTTTTCCCCTTACCTGCTTCCTAAGCATAACCTCAAACACTGTGCCCTTGTCTTTTGTCCTCTCCCTGGGTCTCCAACCCTCCCAACCTTCTTCTCACCCTGCTTTCTTTTTCACTGACAGATGACCCTGTGCAAAAACAGCTTACACCTAATTTGCATCTACTCCAGCTTTAAATGCTCTAAATGGTATTTCAAAACTAATCAAACTAATTTAAGAAACAAGCAGGGGGGAGTGACTTGAAATATAGGAGCCCCTATTCACTTATGCCAAATAAATGCTGGTAACTTTTTGAGAGAAACAAAGAATTGTTCAGAGAAGTCTTATATGTCCCACAAGAATGCAGGCAATGGTCTGAATGACCTAGTTTGGACACAGCCTTCAGTTTTAATATTCCACTGTGGAAGATCTGTGCTATTGAGGCTAAGAGTTTCAGTTTAGAATAAGAGGGAGAGTATCTATACCCCGAGGATCATATTCTGTTCAGAACACATATTCAGAGGATATTTTGTGTCACATAGGCACCCATGAGATTTGAAATATCAGATGGATGAATTTCCTGATAGGGAATGAATTAGAGCATCATCAGATGGGTTCTGTGCACACTCATTTCCTCTCAACCTCTCTGTTTCTTTTTCTCTGGTTTAAGATGCAACATATGTTGACAGTGTAAACATCTGCTTTGTAAATCAATGAATTATTAACTGCTGAGATGTTGCACCAGAGTTAGAAAGAGGGGGTGAGGAAATGGGTCTCTATGGATCATGAAATTCAGTCTTTCAAAGCCTGCTCAACTTTGAACATACTAACTTATATGAAGGTAGTAGAGCTGAATATAACTTTTAAAGTATGTGTTTTCTGCACCATTCTAACTTAGGAGGATTCAGCATTAGGGGTCAAAATTTCACTATGATCAGTGGAACTGCTCAGCCAGATCCATTTCTGCTTCTTCTGTTTATACTATTTTTTCCAGGGTACAACCCTGGGGAAACTGGTGTTTTTCCATTGTAATATCCACATCTCTTTGAAAATTTTGTATTAAAGTGAAGAGTATGAAAGGAAGGCTTTGTGTTTTGAGGTCAAAAGACAAGGTGCACAAAAATGGTGGATTATAATACAGGAATATAAGGTGATGGAAAAACTCAAATTTGAAAGTAGAAGTGATTCATCTTTTTTTCTTTCTTAGCTCTGGGCCAGAGGAAATCTCAGAACCAATTTTACTTTCCCCACATACACATCTTGTGCTCCAGTTGTATCTACTTTCCTTGTTTCATTCTATTATTTGGTAGATTTCTTTTTGATGCTCAACTTCATTACTCTTAAAATATTATAGTTTTCATTTTTTTATATGTTTTATCACTTCATTTACAATGTGTGGGGCTCTGGGATCATGTAGATCTGGACAGGACTTCAGACTTTCCTACTCAAAAGTTGTGCAGGTTTGGACAGCTTCATTCTTAATTCATTCATTTTTTTTTTACCTCTTCATTGATTTATTCTGCCAATATTTGTTGAGTGATAACTAAGTCCTACGTAAAGTGCAAAAAATAGAGTTATACTTGTGAACAAAACTAATTCAGGTCTCTGTTCTTGGTGTTTACAGTCCAATGGGGGGAGACCAGCATTAATCAAATAATCATACTGAGGGGTATATAAGTATAAATTGAGATAAGTTCTCTAGAAAAAGAAAAAACAAGTGATAAATCAGTTAGTTTCATGAGAAGCTATATCGAAAGAGCCTGACCACATTTAAGTATGAATAACTTGATCTCTGAGCCTCCAGTTCCTTATCCATAAGGTAGAAATAGTAATAGTGACTACAGTATAGGTGCATTGAAAGGATTAAATGTTACATTGTAGATTAAGTGCTTAGCATACTGTTGGCAAAGAATAGGATTTCATTAACTCAAATATTCTCTGCTGCTGTGATTTTTATTATATTCTATTAATATTATCTTAATATTAGAGCAATAATAAGATAAACAGAATCAATTTAGAGTTGGTGGGACATTGGAGATTATACAGTTTAGAATAACTGAACATAAGAGGCTGACCAAACACTCAAACACTACATTTTATGTATGTACATTTATTTCCAGGATGATAAGCCATAAGTTATGTCAAAAAAATTAAGTCTATTATTCAAAATAAGTTAAGAATCACTAACCATGAAACCCTTCAGCAGAGAGATTAAAAATAAATAAATAAATAAAACAAAGCAATAAACCAAAACTCATTCTTCAAAAGTGTTTTATGAATTTCTCCATAATAATCTTTTATCTCTCTCTTTTTAATTTTTTTTTAACCTGGTTACTTTATGACATCTTCTCCTGCTGTAAATTGGATCTCTATTGAGATTTCTGTAGTGTTTAACTGATATGATTGCAAGTTGTTGATATTTACCAAGCACCACTGTGAACTCATAATACCTCTAGATCACCATGGACTGTCCATGCCTATAAGTCCACTGGCTGTAAACCAGGAGGATGTTGTCTCCACCTTTCTCATCCATGTATTTCTTGTTTTTTTTTTCTTCTTTTGTTATTTTAGAGAAGCTGTCCTTTGTGGTACAGGAGAGGGCAGCAGTGGTACTTGTCTTTGCCTTATTCTTAAACTTTACTGAGAATCCTCTTCCAACCATCAGAATTTTTCTATTGCAAACAAGAGAATCCATTGACATTCTTTAGAAATGTGAACTGTACAGAGCAGAAGTTTTCACCTATCCTCTGTTCACCAAAGTCTGAGTTTTGAACAGTAACTAGCCTGTAAAAGACACTCAAAGAAGTTTGTTGAATTAAAAGTGTATATAAAAAGCAAGAGCAGAGATTGATACCTAAAAATAAGTTATTCTGAGAGTATTTGTCTATAGTTTAGAAGTGGGTAACCTAAAATGACATTTGATGGAAGTCAGGAAGACTACTACACCACCTTCTCAGTTACATTAAGAAAACAGATCTTGAAGATGGCAGGATTTCTAAGTCCAAGTAATCAAATTACTCTGCCCAATTTCAACTCAGGGATTTGGGAGCAGATTATTTAATCCTCACTTCACATATATTCATTCCATCATAACACACAGACCCCCTGCCCTTACCACTCACGGACTATAACTCTAAAGAAAGGAACTTGTTTTAACCAAGCCAAGTCAGTAATGGGTTTGCACTGATCTTGTGCTATTCATAAGTGGTTGTAAATATCAGTACAAACCTGACTCAACGTCATGACCCTCCTGTACAAATTTCAGATGGAAGCCATTGGTTACCAAGACACTGATCCTGAAGGAGGTATCATATCCTTTTTTCCCCCTTCTCCTATGGGATTCCATGGAAAATGCTTTAAGGTATTTGATTTAGATACATTAAAAAGCTGGATACATGAAACTGCTGGGTGTGTTTTATCTTCCTTCTGGTTCTTTGGTTTGTAGAACTGCAGTAGCTGAGGAGACATAGTGCAAAATAAATGGGTAGGAAAATGGTTTATGGAGGAGTGGAAACTATAAACTTTGTGATACAAAGAGATAAAAAAGAAAATGAACTTTTAGGCCATTTTCATGCTATTAGGAAATAACCATCCAAAAAGGGACACACACATTCAGTCACTGTTTGCATACATACTTTCCTATCGAATTTATTACAGGGTAGTATTTACCTGTTAAATAAGATGCTCTGGGGATGAGCAGATTTTGGTAAATAATTTTAAGACCTACCATCAAGGAACAGGTCAATGTGAAATATCATAGTTTCCCCAGAGACTTCTTAAACTAATCCTTTGGCTTTCTGTACCACATTGGAAGACAAAGATACACAAACAGAAATACATCTGTATTTAAGTAATCCAAATATTAACCCAATGAAATATACATAACTGCACCCCTACCACAGTGGGAATAGATGAAGTCTACTTCAAGATTTATTTTAATTAACATTAATGTTTACCTTTTTTACATGGAACAACAATTTCCCTAGTTTTCCTTTAGCTTTCTGAAGTTTATTTTTTATAAGTAATTTTATTAATAATTCTCACTAGGAATAAACTAGTTTTGTTCACAAGTAGTGGCTACTCTATGTGTAAAAGTGAACTATTTATAACATTAGAGACCAAAAAATGTTACATTTTTATCCATTTGAGGAGTATCAAGAAATAAATCCATGAATCTGAAAAAAAAATAAAGATTTTTTTAAAGATTTTATTTATTTATTTGACAGAGATCTCAAGTAGGCAGAGAGGCAGACAGAGAGAGAGAGGAAGAACAGGCTCCCTGCTGAATAGAGAGCCTGATGTGGGACTCGATCCCAGGACCCCGAGATCATGACCTGAGCCGAAGGCAGAGGCTTAACCCACTGAGCCACCCAGGCACCCCCAAATTTATGATCTTTTGGCATAGTTTAATTTGTTAAGGATCTATACCAGTGCTGCCCATACAAATATAATGCAAACATATATGTAATTATAAATTTTCTAGTATTAAGAAAAGTAAAAAGGGATAAGTGAAGTTAACTCTAGTAATACATTTTATTTAATCCAATATATTCAAAATAGTGTCATCTTAACATATATTTAATATAAAATTATAAGTGAGATATCTTATTGTTTTTATACTAAGTCTTCAAAATCATGGATGTATTTAGAGAACACCTAAGTTGCTCTAGCCACATTTCAATCCCTCAATCGCCACATCTGGCTACCAACATGGACAGTATAGGTATATGCAGTCATGAAACAGCTAACCTCTAACTGTTCCACAGGGTATCAGGAATATTTAGGAAGGTATAATCTTTGCCTGAACCACACTTTTTATTGTCCATCCCTTCCCTTCTCTCTTTCCTCTGGTGTCAGAAACTTGAGGAATGTACTATGAAGACCAAATGTCTTACAAATAGATTATACACAGTACACATGACTGATAATTAAAAAAAAAAGGACACTATTTTACCTTCCTTTGTAAACCACCTTTAAACGAATATTTCATCTATAAAACCTCTAAAAAATATTCAGATCTCACATATCCCTTTAGGGCTAAAGAAAGAAGTTAAAACCTCCCTTTAAAAAAATCCATACAGTATCTTAAAAATCCCTTCTCATCAAGAGAAAGGAAAATGCATTTCTAGGAAATTAAATCATGTTCTGTTTGACCATATAGAATGTGACTTTTATTTATGTTAATATAATTTACGTTTTTCTGAAAGAATGTGTTAGACATGTTGATAAAAAAGCACTTACTTGTGGTCAAGATACATTGCTGAACCGTAATTTATAGAAATATTCAACTATTATTATTAAGTTTTCTCAAATTATATCTCTACATATATTTTTGTGTGCAGAAATGTCAAAAGGATAGATTTAACTTGCATGAATTAAATTATACTTGCTTGGCAATGGAAAATAGAAAATAACTTAAATAGTAACTTTAATATATTTTTCATGAATACTTTTCCATGTGTACACAAATGCACTGCAAGATATGAACAAAAATATTCATAGCATACTTCTTGCCAAAAGTCAAACTTTGGAAGCAACTTAATTATCCATTAGTGATAGAAAGGATAAGATGCTGTGATGTATTCCTATCCTGGAAACTACACAACAATGAAAATGAACTCATCAATAAGAATGACTGTTCATTTTGAAACAAAATGTTGAGCAAAAAATATGAAGCCCAAAGTATGTACAACATGATTACATTTATGTTAAGTTCAAAATAGTATTCTGTCCTGTTTAGTGGGGTGTACAATATGCTAAAACTAAAAAGAAAAACATGGAACTAATTCTCCTAAAAACCAAGGTAATGATTAACTCACGAGAGGCAGGGGATGTCGCAGTAGAGGCAATAAAGGGGAGAACGTCTTGGTGCTCACAGCGTGCTTCTTAACCTGGCTGTTGGTGAAGTGGTTGCTTGCTTTATAATGATTCATTTTACCAGGCAACTAAGCACTGTATAATTTTCTTTATGTGAATTATAACTCACAATTAAAATGGTTTTCTGTATATACCTATTTGCTTCACTAAATTCCATTTCATTTTTTATAGACTATGGTGTATCTCCTGTCACACCATTTACTTTCTTCTACATTTCAGGATGGGTAGGAATTTGGTAAATGTAACAACTAAGTCTTCATTCAACAAGGTGTTGATTAAAACCATGAAAAGATCAGCAGCAAGAAGAGGAACTCGTAGCACATCACTTAGATACCTCCCTTAGGTTATAGTGGTAGTAGTAGTAGTAGTAGTAGCAGCAGTTACAATAATAATCAGATGGTAACATTTCTTCAGTTTAGACATTATTCATATATTCTACATATATCATTTTACATGAGGTTACACAACATTATTATTTTAAATCCTTTCTAAGTCATCATTGCTATCCTCCATCTTAGAGATAAATGAACCCTGGCTTAGAAAATTTAAATAGCATGCCCAAGAGCACATCTAGCTGGGAGGGAACAGAACCTAAATGTGAACCCAGATATAACTGATTCAAAAACTACTTCTTTCACAGTCTTACCTTCTGGCTCTGTTTTAAGTCATTGTTCAACAACCTTATTTCAGTCGGCTATAAATCTGCCTCACTCACATTTTGCCAAAGGATGGGTTCAAACAGCATTTCTTTTGTTTGTTCACAGAATCTGTAAAAGATGATAATGAAAAAACCTGTCCAATGAGGATATGTAAAGTGTTCTAGATGTTCTGTCTGCTTATGGAGCCCGGTCACTGAAAGAGGCACTTGATGTCACCTTCTTTTTGTCAAGCAATCTCTCAATGATCATTAAATTCTTTTCTTGTATTCACGATCGTTTGTTATATAAGTACATGGAAATTTTCCAGAAAGTGGCTTCAGTGTTTTCCATAATTTGTCTTCCTTTGTCTTCCCTTTCTCAGGTAGGAAAAACATTTTTTTCAGTGTGAGACCTGAAAACACTTTAATTTTTATAATTTTCAGCAATTTCTGTATTCTTTTAGTCTTGCCAGAATGTTCATAGTACAATTGGTTGCACCTGAATTTGAACTCATTAAGAATGACAAAATGCCCTTTTTCTCTATCCTAATTTGGTTGGAGATTTTGTTACCATTTTTAAAAAATTTTTATTTTTTTTCAAGATTTTATTCATTTATTTGACACAGAGAGAGAGAAAGAGAGAACACAAGTAGGCAGAGAGGCAGGTGGGGGGGGGGTCAGGCTCCCTGCTCAGGGAGAGCTAGATACCAGGACTCTAAAATCATGACCTGAGCCAAAAAGACAGAGGCTTAACCCAATGAGCCACCCAGGTGTCCCTTGTTCCCATTTTATGATTTTTTTTTAAATTTTATTTGTTTGACAGATCACAAGTAGGCAGAGAGGCAGGCAGACAGAGAGAGAGAGAGAGAGAGAGAGGAGGAAGCAAGCCCCCTGCTGAGCAGGGAGCCCAATGCGGGGCTCGATCCTAGGACCCGGGGACCAAGAACTGAGCCGAAGGCAGAGGTGCCCCCCAGGTGCCCCCCCATTTATGATTTTTCTTCTTCTTCTTCTTCCACTTCATATCTAAGCAACCTAATTTACTTTTTTGTCATCCATGTAAGTTATATCACATTAACCAAATAGGGTGCACATTACTTCTCATAATAAATTGAAAATAACTTCTCTTACTTACCTTTTATTCTCTTTCCAGTCTAGTATAGAGTTCAATTTCAGTTATCGTCTGTCTTCCCCATGTTTCCACTCAGTGAAAACAAACATTAAACCCCAAATATCAGTTTCTTTTTTACCATGATTCTCATCTCTGAGAGGATCCATCTTGGCCAAAATTATTTAAGACATTAGTGAGCCCCAAGTAACTTTAGGAGGAGTTGGGAGATAAAATAAAACCTTTCCCAATAATAGCCTTTTAAAAAATCCTTATAACCACATATTGGATTTAATACATTTATTTATTTGTAGTCCAATAAAACTTTCCTGGGGGCTTTTTAAATCTTTATTTTAATTCCAATTACTTAACATACAATGCTATATTAGTTTTATGTATACATTATATACTGATTCAACACTTCCCTACATTACAATATATACTGATTCAATACAATATATACCGATTCAACACTTCCCTACATTACTAGGTACTCATCAGGACAAGTACATTCCTTAATCCCCAACACCTATTTAGTCCAACCCCTAGCCCCTTTCCCTCTGGTAACCAACAGTTTGTTCTCTATAGTTAAGAGTCTTTTTCTTGATGTGTCTTTCTCTCTCTTTCTCTTTGTTCATTTGCTTTGTTTCTTAAATTCCACATAGGAAATCATACAGTATTGTCTTTCTCTGACCAACTTATTTCACTTAGCATTATACCCTCTAGGTCCATCCATGTCATTGCAAATGACAAAATTTCATTCTTTTTATGACTGAATAATATTGTTATATATATATTATATATATGGTTTATAAAGGAAAGAAAATATATTTTAGTAAAGAACTTCTTTATTAGAAGCTTTAGTGGAATAAAAGTCAACCACACAAAATAAAATTGATGTATCTGAGAAGAGATGTCTGAGATAGTGAAAAACTTCTCTGTCACTTTTATTTTTTTTTTAAATATGCTACAGAATAAAAGAGATAGCTGTTAAATCCTTACCACTTAACCTGACATCAATTTTTAAAAAATTCTCATCTTTTACATTATAAATTAACATTAGAGATTTTTTCTGATTATCCATATTTTATTATATTAGTTGCTATTATTTTGGTATAAATGCCTACATGAAGTTTGGAGAAATCCAGGAGTAGTGTCTCATGCTCTATCATTCAGTATATCTATATCTATATCATCAAGATAAAAAGTAGTACTTGTTTAAGAAAGTGTTTTAAAAGCATGAGTATGCGAATGTATAAAAGGAATTCAGTTTGGTGGCCTATTTCTCAAGAAACTCTCAAGCCCTTCTTGAGCATGGCATCTGATGCCGATGGCACCATTTTCCTCTTCCTCAGAAGCAACTGTACTTAGGTGTGGCTGGCTACTTCTTCATTCTAAAATACTATCCCAAATTATTGAATCAGCCTATTTTTCCCATGTGTTTATAAAATCGTTTTGCCTCATAGAGTAGAACTTCATGGACTCTATTATTATTCCTATTTCCTATATACTGTAGGATATGGGTTTTTGGGAAGCAAAGTGGGGAATGTCTGTCATATGAATCCTCCTTAAATGTTTCTATACCCACAGGTTCCATTTCCTTACTACCCACATGTTTCTAATTGGATTTCAAGATGAAAACACCATTTTTCTCTGCTTATAAAAAACATTCATTCTAATTGTTAATAATTTAGAGTATGGAAAGTGTGAAGACATAACTAAAACACAAAAAAGTATAAAGAAGAAACTAAGGCTCATTCCCCAGGGAAGTTTACCATAATGAAATTTTTAATACTCTCTTTCCAAGCATCATAATATTAAAAATTAACATAAATGGGGTGCCTGGGTGGCTCAGTCAATTGAGCGTCCAATTCTTGGTTTTGGTTCAGATCATATCCCAGGGTTGTAAGATGGAACCCTGCAATGGGCTCTGCCCTGAGTGTGGAACCAGCCAAAGATCTTCTCTCTCTTCCTGTGCATTCCCCTCCCCAACAGGCTTAGGCACATGCAGGGCACATAGCCTCTTGCAATAAATAAACAGACAAACAAGTAAATAAATAAAAAAATATAATTCACTGAAACAAATGCCACACACCCAGTTAAAACCATTGTGCAGAGTGGTTATAGTTCATTATTTTCTTTCTTTCTTTCTTTCTTTCTGTCTTTCTATCTTTCTTTCTGGAGTTGTTATACTTCAAATCAGTGGTTTTCACTAAGGGTGATTTTGCCCCTCCCTAGACATTTGACAGTTTCTAGAGACATTGGTTTGTTTCAGTTTACAGTGGGGAGGATCATATTGGTATCTAGTGGGTAGAAAACAGAGATGCTGCTAAATATCATACAATACGCAGGATAGTCCCACAACAAAGAATTACTAGGCCCATAGTGTTAATAGGGTGAACGTTGAAGAGTCCTGCTTTAAGGTGACCCAAAACATCTGTAACATTGGGTATGTTCCAAGTTACAGTTGACCCAGGTGATGAAGAAACTCTCTTAAATTTTAGGGAAGGTTGAAAAAAAGTGAGAAGATTCTGTGTAAATATGACCTTTGCTTTCTAAAATTTTTCAGAATTACCATGCAGGAATTGATTTAAAATTTAAATAACATATTCAGAAATTTTAAATTGGCCCATAAGTGCATTTTAGTATTTTTTTCTGAAAATGAACAACCATCTAGGATATGTAATTCAGAATCACTTTAATTCATTAGTAGTTACTGAGTGCCTACCATGTGCTAACTACATTCTTGGCAATTGGCAGTGAAGAATTAATGGGGTTTATTGGCCAAAACATTTGAAATCTAGTAAATCATGAAAGTTAGATAAAAATGATACCACAATTATACTGACACTTTGTGTTCTTCCTAAATGTTTGAGAAGGCTACAGGCCCTCCCCAAGTTCCTTGTGACTAGATAATTTCTTAAGAAATTTGATAGTATATGGTTGGGAAAATTTGAAAAAAAATTATCATTAAATGGAGAATTGGAAAAGATGACCCCTGAGATCTTTCTAGTACTGGCTATATTGTGTGAGACCCAGTGTAAAATAAAAATGAGAAGGCCCTTGTTCAAAAATTAATAGTTCCAGAATGATGACATGAAATCATGAAGCCAAAGCATGAGGCCCTTCTACAGTTGAAGACCTGTGTGAATGAAATTTACTCATATGAGGAGTTCTTAGGAGCATATGCCAATAAAGCCAACCCTAGATCTTATGGAGCTGGGGGTCTTTACAAATACCCTGTGGCTGCCTTCTATTTCTCTGATAATCCCCCTAACATTTCCATCGATGGCTTCTTTGTTTCTCTTTGACATCCTTAAATATAGGTATCTCTCATGACTCATCTCTTCATGTGCCTTTCTCTTTTATATATTTTCTTTTCTTCATTTCTCCTCTTCCTTTTGATTTATCCTTTCTGTTAGTTCCAAGTATCACATGCATTTCTTTGACTTCTGAATCTATAGTTTTATTCTTGAGAGCATTTTCCTTCATGGTTCAATCATCACCTAAAGTTCAGTGATTGGAAAATTACACCATCTTTCTATTTCAAATGAAAAACAAAACAAAGTTATTCCATCAATCCCCCACCGCAACTCTAGAGCTAATCACCAAATGTCCTTTTTTCTCCATTAAGTTCCTTGTTTTCAACCTGTCCTTGTAAAACTTTCTACTCTAGGTGGCATGCATATCATTTTTTAGTCACCTGCTGTTGTAATTGAGGGGCTCCAAGAAGAAACATGAGCATGGACTATAGAGCCAGAAAATCTGGTTGCAATCTCATCTCCCTCGGTAATGACAGAAAGATTTTTCCCATCTCCACGGGCAAATGTCCCCATGCTATGTCTGCTTTACTTTTCTCATGTGAAAAATGGAGATAATAAAGTACCTATCTCAGGGCTATTGGATTTACAATAGCTTATTTAATGTAAATCAGTTAGAATCTAGAAATAGTAAATGCTTAATAATGTTAGTTATTATTTTTATTATAGCTCTTCAATGTCTCTTTGCTTAGAGTGTTTCATATTGAATTTTTAAGAGTTTGGGTTTTGAACAGATGAGACTAAAATATTATGTCTAATTTTTCTGCTTGGTGACCTTGAAAGAGGCATTTTCCCTGATAAGCAAGTATGGACATGGCAGTTTCTGTATTGTAGGATGTTATAAGAATTATATTAGACCACGTAGATTAATGCTTCTATCACAGTGTCGGTCAGCATATATGAAACTTCCTTCCAGTCTTGCTGGTGTATTCTTCCTCAAGTGTTTCTGTTATCATGGCATGCATTCTTAAGAACTGACCTTCAGTGACTTCACAGCGCCCAAGAGATAATATGCAAACTTCTTGTACAGCCTAATTCCATCATAACTTTACCTAAGGCTCTTCCCTGAATAAAGCATTGTAGTCAAATCCATCCAGTTAATACCCAGAAACATGTATAACACAACCACATCACCCTTTTATTCTTGCTATCATCATCTATTTTATTTGGCTCTTCCTGTCTATATGAACCGCGCATTTTCAAGGCTAAATTCAGATCACAGCTCTGCCATGGAATAAATGCATGTAACTGCAGCATGCTGTTCCCTTTCATCCCCTGAATTCCTGTAACATTTAAAGAGTACCTTTGAAATTTTTATATGGCTTTGTTCTCGTATTTCTTTTTGCATTATGGTTAAGAGCTTACCTTTGGAATCAGGCAGACTATGTTCAGTTTCCACTTATCAACTATAAGCCTTTGAGCAAGTTATTTATACTACATAAGTTTCAGTTCACTCAGTCACCAAATAGGGATAATAATGATGGCTAACTCATAGGGATGTTTCTGAAGATTGAATTAATACATTTAACACCCTTAGCCTAGTATAATTTTTTTTCAATAAACATTGGTCAGTTTTACTGTTATTACTGTTATTTGTATTTTCTCACCCACCACCCCAATCTGAAAATGTCTTGGAGGTAGTGACTGTGTATTATGTTTCCATAATCTCCCTACCACGGGGCCTCTTGCTTTAATTAATTTAATTAATTTTTGCTGTGATTAATTGCTCTGTCATGTTTTGTTTTTGTTTTTTGTTTGTTTTGTTTTCATCCAAGACTGTTGAAATTTGGATAACAAAGAATCAAACTCTGATGAGTGAAATGGGACTGCATTTCCTTGGATAAAGTCAGTGACCTAGGTGCTGTCACAGGCTCTGCCAGTCACTGTCACAAAATTCTCCTCTGGTACTCTAAAGAGAATGCTGTCAGTGGGGCTATGGTGCAAATAATGCCAACTATATTTTGTTGTTGGAAATACCATGTCCAGAGAAAGACCATATTTACTATGTCGCTACATGGTTTGAATATCCAGTTCCTCCCATTGCTTATGCGAAATACACAGAGCATGGAGTTCCCTGTGAGGTATTTCACATTGAGAGGAAAAACAAGGATTTCTGTGTCTGAACCAAATGGCATAAAATTGAATTTGTACTCCTGTAACATTGATTACCTACAAAAAATAGTGTTGTTCATCATTCTAGACATTTTCAAAAGCATTGATTATCACTGCTCTGAAAAACATTTTTTGTCTGATCTACCTATTCAGAACAAGGAAAGTTTGCTTCTTCCTGTGAAAATGTCTATTATCTCACCTCTACAACTTCTAAAACTCTCTTTAAAAAAAAAAAAATGATCTGTGTGTATCCTGCTTAGCAATTTCCTTGAGAGCAAAATCCAAATCTGACATATCCCAACATGTCGGGATATGTTGCCAGTCAATGGCAGACACACATTGGGAATTGCCTAAGCACAAAGGAGGGGGGTATAACTTATAATAAAGTTAAAAAGATGTCTTACAGAAGCCAAAGACAGGAAACATACCTAAGCCTTAGAGAAAATGGAATCAGGTATTTGATCCTTGTAGGAAATGCAAGACATTTCTTCTTTCCTCCTCCATGTCTCTTCTTTCTTGGCCTCTGATTGACTCACTCTTTGCTCCCAATGCAAACTGACTTTTTCTACTTCCCAGGCTTCATGACTGCTGTCAGCAACTCCTAAGTTTATGTCTCTACTATTTGGGTTGATTCAGGAATTTTATTATTTCCAATTTCAGGTTCCAAGGACAGGAATTTGATTGACACAGATTGGCTAAGGTGCTTACCCCTAACTCAGTCAGTCACACCTAGTACAGACGTATAAATGTGTAAATGGATTCCTAGAAAATGGGATATAGCTGCCCAAAAGTGAAAGAGAGAAGAGTACAGAACAGATAACCTTTTCCTATTACACTACCTGATGCAGTGTCTTCACCCCAAAAATAGCTTAGTAACGTGGGTGGTAAAATAATTAAATAACCTGACTTTGTTTCATGAGCTTGATTCTTACATGAAGACATTAGGGGCATTTATTTTGTCCTGTTTTTACATTTCTGAAAGTATGATGTCTTTATTTATATGCCAGATAATACACAAATAAATAATACACATCAAAATAACATGCTTTAGGAATTGCTGGCTAGGGATAAAAAATGCAGGATGTTAGAGAGTTTTCCTCAAATCTGAAAATACCTCAAGAAGGGATTTATTTATTTGCAATTAGTAAGTGCTGTTTTAAAAATCAATTTAAGAATTTCAGAACCTCCAATTTTTTTCCTCTGGTTTTATATTTCCATGGGAATTGAAATAATACATGGTCAAACATTTGGGATACTGTTCTTTGTTTGTTTGTTTTTAAAGATTTTGTTTATTTATTTAACAGAGAGAGACCGAGAGAGGGAACACAAGCAGGGGGAGTGGGAGAGGGAGGAACAGGCTTCCCTCTAAGCAGTAAGCCAGATGCCTGGCTGGATCCCAGGACCTGGGATCATGACCTGAGCCCCCAAGGCAGCCACTTAAGGACTAAGCCTCCCAGGTGCCCCGCTGGTATTGTTTTTTAAGGGCTTTTGTTTCCTTACACTATTCTTCTTCCTCTCAGATCTGTATAAGGAAAGTACTTACCTTAAAATGTTGCTGTTGTTGTTATTATTATTATTATTAATTTTATCCAATCTTTAGACAATGGCTGAATCTGTGATTAGGTAGAAAATGAAATATCATTTTTGTAAAATTGTTTCTGGGCTGTTATAGATGTTTGATTATATAAGTTTAGGTATTGAGCTCACTGAAAACTTCTGGCTGCTGAGACATTTTTAGATCAGGGTACAAAATGAAGATGGTAACCAGGCAACACGATTTTGTACCATTATTAAAAATAAAACGTGAAGCTTCTACAATGTAGAATAATTCTCTAACAAGTTTGTCTGGGTTTCACTCTGTTGTTGGCTGGAAAAATGGGTAAGTTCCAGTAGTTAAAGTTCAATACCTACTGTGGGTTAAATTCATTACTTTGTAATGTTATGATTGTTGGAAAACTATAGGCACACACAAGTGTAATCATAATATGATCTTAAAAATTCTTAAACATGTCTACAGGAAAGTCATGTATTACAAATGTCCACAAAATTTACTATGGAAGCATAAATCTTTAATTAGAATAATATTGAGCTTGAATAAATATATGTACACTCTCTATATGGCAGAGTTTATTAATTAAAATTTAGGGAAGCTTTCATATAATGTATACCAATTTTAAAAGAATGATACTGAGATGCAGTCAATTATGACAACATACTCAACTTTTATTTGATGTTTCAAAAGACATTGAGCAAGTGATATTATCTGAGTAATCATGATGCATATACCAAGAATAGATACTGAGAAATCATGATATATATACCAAAAATAGATACATTAAAATTAAGAGACCTTGTCTTCTGTGCTTCTGGTGTGCTGTGAGCAACTCTTCTAGGACGGTGTGTAAAATATATGTATGAGTGACAAAATCACATAATATTCTAGAGCAGTATTCTAGACTGCACCTCAGAATAACCTGAGAAGTTGAAATGCTAATGCCTAAGCCCACCAATGGAAGCACTTATGTAGCTGGTCTGGCCTGGAGTCCAGCCCTAGGGGTGTGTCTATGCCTGTGTGTGTGTGTGTGTGTGTGTGTGTGTGTGTGTTTATTTTTTTATGTTCCATACATGATTCCAGGGTATAGCCAGGGTTATGAACTACTGTTGCAGACATAGATATTCTCCAAATACCTCATGCAGAACAGAGGCTGAGTTCCTCAAGAGAGGAACTGTACAGATATGAGTATTTGTGGGGCACTATAGCACAGCCCTAGGGAGATGCATCAGGCCTTGGCAAGTATTCCTCTTCTTATCTAAAGGCTGTATTTTATGATAGGAAGATCTCAGCTGGAGAACTCCCTGGAAGATCCTCAGTGATTGTTTTGGATTTAACATGATCTTCTCCAGCTAGGTAATTGGGCCAACAGCCCATCTGGGAACTTACTATCATGGTCATTCCTGGATGTTGAGAAAGTAATAGAAGCTGAGATGGGTCTTGGAGATGGATTCTCAAAGACATGGTTTAAAAAAAAAAAAAATGAAGGAACTTCCCTGGAATCTGCTAATCACATGGTAGATTTTCAACCTTGACGGCAGCAGGAGGGCGATACCAGGATGTGTATTCTATGGAATATACGATATGCTCCCTTTCATCCTTATACTTCTTTCCCATGAGGAAGCCTTTTGGTGGCCTAATAAGAAACCATAGTGAATTCTAAACTCTTTTGAGTCCTACAGGAAAAAAGAAAAAGTTTTTATGATGCGAACAGCAATATTAAACCACAGACACTAACCTATCAATAAACAATGTTTGCAACACACTTGACTCTTCTTGGTTTCTATAAAGGCAATCCCTACAATATACCATTTTTCCTTTATGAAAATGTGAGCAAAAGCACCATGTGTTTTTCCATGTTTTAACTACTCCCTCTGAACTTTTATGGTGAAGAAACATTTCAGATCAAATCCCAGACGTTAGGACTTCTCACCTAAAATATTTCAGAATGTATTTCTAACTGGCAAGAACCTATATATATAATCATCATGCTATTATCACATTTGATGAAATTAATGATTTCTTAATATCATCCAGTACTTCTTGCATCTTTTCTAAAAAATGCATATACTTACTTCATTAGGTAAATACCATGAAATAAAATTGCTAGATCAAAGACTTTGTACCCTTTTTTAATGAGTTTTGACACATAGAACTACTATGTGTCACAGCCAAGATTGCACAAATTTGGCACCATGATTCGTAGGTTTGTTGTTACTGGAGAGGAAATAAAGACATGGAAATAGAAAAAAACATAATATGGATAGATGAAGGGGAAGATAAGGGAGGCTAGCGGGGAGGAAGGCAAGAAATTATAGGAATGACAATAAAAAACCCAATGCCAAGTTAATGCTGTAACCTGTGTGAGTGATCATTGAGTTTGGCCCTTGACCAACATTCTGTGTAGAACATTTAACCAACTAACACAGGGGTTTAAATTGAGCATCATTATGAAGGTGGGGTAGAAGAACGAAGAACAGGAACCTTCCATCTCACCCTGTGGCCTCCAGAACATTGGTTTATTCAAATCTCACCTCCTAAAACACTCACTTGAGGGATGGCCCTGCATCTTTCTTGTCTATTGACCTTGTGCATCCCAAGTTGCTGCAAAGCAGCATCCATTCCAACTGTTAAGCTCACAGATGCTGCACACAGCATAGGAAATCAAGGAGGAGCTTTCTCAGAGGGAAGGTGATTGTTTTATGCTATCTGGAGATGCTACTGAAACTGCTTACATTAACAAGAGGAAGGAACCACCAAGTACTGAGCAACTATAAGATATTACCTGGGTTAGCCTTCATATTTTAATCTTTCCACCCATCTCTAAGGTAGATACAACTGTCCTTATTTAATAGGTGAAACAAAGATACCACTTTACGTTTCTTTTGGAATAAATGGAAGAATGAATGCATATATTGATGTGTAAATGAATGGAGAAGCAAAGGAGTGAATAGATATCAAGTTCAACAGCAAAACATGAATAGTAAGTGATCCACTTAGCATAAGAGAAGTTAAATAAAAGAGTTGGTGGTTGGCAAAGGTAGGATTCAATCTCAGTTCTTTCTGACTCTGGAGCCAGGAACTTGATAAATGGCTATTTCATGGAGAATTTCTAGTGTTCAAGTTCAAAGTTTTCTAAATTTCCTTTTCTTGTAGTCTCTCTTTTTTTTGTCACTTTACATGTATGTTTGTTTTCATTTTCTTTTCATTTAGTTAACATCTGTACTCTTATTATATGCCATGCATTATTCACAACACTGCATATATTCTCACATGGATACCTCTTACAAAACCTATGGAGTAGATGTTATCATCATTTTGTTTTAAATATTTAATTTATTTATTTGATAGAGAGAGACACAGCGAGAGAGGGAACTCAAGCAGGGGGAGTGGGAGAAGGAGAAGCAGGCTTCCTGCAGAGCGAGGAGCCTGATGTGGTGCTTGATCCCAAGACCCTGGGATCATGACCTGAGCCGAAGGCAGATGCATAATGACTGAGCCACCCAGGCACCCCTATTATCATCATTTTATCCTCATTTTACAGACTGAAAAACTTAGTCTGGTTAGGTCATTTGCTCAAGATCATCTAGTTAGGAAGTGACAAAACTAGGAATTGAACCCTTGAATTCCAGTTAGGAAGGAGTTTGTTTTATCCATTGTAATGCTAAAGCTATCAGTTTAATATGTATTGTTTTTACCCATATTCGTTCCTGTATAAGTGTACTCAGGTTACATAAAATGCCCTTCTGCGTCCCAAACAGTTTAAAAGAGTGAAAAATGGCAAGCATTCTAGCATTATATAATATGCAACAGCCCTTTGGAGGCATTTTGTGGAATAATATTGCAAACATTATTCCTTCTACCTCATCCAAAAACACTTCCCATGAGATTTTTGTTCTTTGTGGGATAATTTCCATTGCAGTAATTCTTATTTGTTTTCTCAAAAATAATGGCTGGTTTCCACCACTCTCAATAGATTCAGCCAGCAAATTTAGGGGTACATCTGACAGCCTAACTTATCCCACTAGATCACTAATGATTTTCTCGCCAAACTTATTTACATGTTTCTAACTTTGATTTACTTCAGTAAATGTTGACAGGCATTTGGGCAGTCTCTTCATGATGAGAGCTCAGAGTCATGAGAGAGATACAGACAGACAAGGACATGATCTCCCACAGCACTGTGCAAGTACAGTCAGGGCCATGTCCTCAGGATTTGGGGAGTGTGCCACATGCCACTGGACCCTACCATGGATGTCCTGCAGCAGGTGGTATCACACCAAGTGTGGAGGATCTCCAGTTTCTGAAACTGTACAAAATCCTTTCTCTTACAAAGATGAAAAGCCCCATGTTCACTAACTATGGTTAAATCTATGTAATGCTTCCCATATTTTTTTGTGGGCTGATACAATGTCACGTTCTGAACTGGGATCCAAAGAGATCATTAACCAGTTATCCAACAAGTTGCTGTTTAGTACCATGATTATTAAAATGGTAACATGTTTCTAGTGATTTGAAACACTACCTTTATTCTCTATTATATGAAATTCCCATGTGCAATCAAGTCTTTCTGGACTTTCCGTTGGATTTCAGTGGTCCATTGATCTCTTGATTCTTGTGTCAGGATTTCTTTTTTAATTATAGAAAGTTTATAATCTGTTGTTACAATATATTACCTGGTAGAGTTTGCCCCCCTCGTCCTGACCTCCAATCTTCAGCACCCCCCCAAACACTCATGCTCCATTGCTCTTCTTTTTCAGAAGTCTCCTCACTCTTTTATTTTTTCCATACAAGCTCTGAAGGTAACTTACCTAGCTCTAGGGGGAAAATATATTAATATTTTTATAAAGATCATGTAAAATGTACAATTTTCAAGAGAACTGACATAAGAGAAACATTAATTAATTAAAGCAAAACTCCTTAAGGGCAAAAATCAGCTTGATTGTGTAGAAGGGTGTACCTGTTCTTCAATAGGTATTTTTAGTGTTATGCTTTTAATCGTGGTCTTCTCTTTTGCTCTGTCTTTTAAGTGATTATTGTTTGTGCGTAAGAGGATACATTTCTTTGTGTTAGTTTTTTTTTTTTTTTTTAGGCTTGGGGGGGGGGGAGAGGGAGAGAGAGAATCTAAAGCAGGCTCCATGCCTAGTGCAGAGCCTGAGGTGGAGCTCGATCTCACAATGTTGAGAATAGGAACTGAGCCAATATCAAGAGTTGGATGCTTAACGGAGTGAGCCACCCAGGGACACTCTGTGTTAATTTTAAATCCTGCTTCTTTCCTGACTTCCCTCTGTTCTTAGTAGCTTTTTCATGGATATATTCTTAGGGGCCTGAGAACTCAATTCAGGAGACTGTATACCATTCATGTTGCAGCAAAGGGGCAGTGCATTTCTTGGGAGTGAAAAATTCAGTGTCAGGGTGCCTGGGTGGCTCAGTGGGTTAAGCTGCTGCCTTCGGCTCAGGTCATGATCTCAGGGTCCTGGGATCGAGTCCCACATCGGGCTCTCTGCTAGCGGGGAGCCTGCTTCCCCCTCTCTCTGCCTGCCTCTCTGCCTACTTGTGATCTCTCTCTGTCAAATAAATAAATAAAATCTTAAAAAAAGAAAAATTTAGTGTCAAACATGACAAACTGCATCTTATGAATGCAAAAAGAGGCCAGGTTGAAGCCATCAGAGGTGGTGGGGAAATACTGTGAGCTGGAGAAAGCAGGGTCATCTGAAGGGAACAGACTTCCCTTGGCACCTGACTGCTGCCACATGGGAATGGGGTCTGTGTTAAAGGATCTTCTGACTTTACAAGTGAAGCCAAAAATTTGGACTTACAAGTGAAATCTTATGATTTTTAAATTAGTTTTAAAATACTCCTGGGAAAAAGAAATAAAATTAAATACTGTTGGAAGAAATATAAAGGACAAGTCCATAGGCTAAATATATTCTGTAAGACATCAGTTTGCAACATCTGAGAAACAAATGTTGTCATTCCAACCAGAGAAAAGTCACAGAAAGGTATCTACCAATAAGACTTTTTTACTTATTACAAGTGCATTAGTTTCCTGGGGGTTCCATTACAACTGACCACAACCTTAGTGGCTTAAAAACAAGAGAACATCATAATTTTACAGTTGTGGAGTCCAGAAGTCTGAAGTGGAGAGGTCAGTTTGACTCTGCTTCCTCTGAAGGCTTTCGGGGTGGGGGGTGGAAGAGGCGGTGCTTCCTGCCTTTTCCGGCTTCAAGTGGCTCCAAGGATACCTTGGCTTGACTCCATTACTCAAGTCTGTGCCTGCATCTACACATGACCTCCCCCATGACTCCTGCTCCCTTTTTTCTCCTTTAAGGATACTTCTCTGTTGGATCTAGGGCCTATACAGACAATGCAGGATGATCTTGCTCAGAGATCTTTAACTTAATTCCACTTGCCATATGATTTTTCATTATCCACTATCAAAATATTTTTCAAATAAGGCCTCACTCATAAGTTCAGGGGGTTGGGATATGGACATATCTTTTTGAGGACTACAATTTAAACCCTATGAGTTATAGAATAGACATAGAAAAAGGGCTAAACAAATAAAGACTGGTTCTCAAAATTTGTTTTTCAGATAGACCCACTTGGTAGCAGACAGTGTGAGTTCTCCTGCTTCTTACACTATTCTGTGCTTCTCGCCTCTCCCCCACTCATCCCTTCCCCTCCATCCCTTGTCCCCTCTCTCTTCTCCTCTTCTTTCCTCCTCCCCCTTCCCTCCTTCTCGCTATCATTCTTTCTCACTCTCTGTCTTTTTATTCATTGATTCATAGATTTATTCTGTTAGTATCCTATCCCTATGATGTGCCAGAACCTGTGTGTTTCTAAATCATTAGCCATCTTTCCTGAGTTGAACAAAGAACATAGGTGGCTCAGGAAGAGCTAAGAACCTCTCCTTTATGAACTGGTAGAAGAAAGCCTTGGGTGCTCCCTGCCATTTAGGCTGACAGTGATGTTCTAAGCTGCAGTGCATGACTTGTGGGGTTAAATCAGCAATCAGGGCTACTTACTGGTCACTCTCTTAGACTGTACAAAGCCCCATTATTTTCTGTCAGCATCCCTTCACCCTGGTTGAACAGGCAGCTGTGTCCTCTAACCCCCTCTTGACACTGATAGCTTTCCTTTCTGCCACACACTTGTAAGAGCTTCTTCCTCCTCAGCTGGAAAGGCCACCTAAACATCCTGCTCTGGATGAATTATGTGTCTATTGATTTGCACACTCTTGTCTCGGCCACAAATTTTAGGGAGCATTTGAGGGCAGCACCCCAGTTAAAGAGAAAAGAACCACATAAATGTAGTTGTAACACCTGCTAAAATCCTGCTTGTTATTTCCATGTTGCTTTAAGTTTACTTCCAAGGTTATATGAATTTTGTTCAACATGTACCCAGTGAGACATTTGCCTTAGAATCCCCTGTAGCTTAATTTCTGAAATTAAAATAATCTGTTCAACAAAAGGAATAATTTAATGCTAAGAATTTCATCAGCTTTACATACAGGAATGACCTTCTCCTTTAACATAATTCTTACTCCGTTTTCTGTGAGATGAAATCCCAGTCTTGGTGCCTTGGGTTAAATTTTAAAACTGATAATTTAACCAAGAGTAAGGCATGCGTGTCCAGATGACTTTTCTTCTGAGCTCCCATAAGAGTAGGAATAAAGTCTCAATTCACTGGAATACACATATATACCCCTGTATACATATATTATTAGATTAGCTATTCTACTTTCTGCTTCTGTCCCTAATTCTGTTGCACCTTGGTGACTGCAAATCTTATATTAAATACCCTATTCCTTAAAAAAAAAAAAAAAAAAAAAAAAAGGAAGTTGGGTCTCTAGGGATTACTCAGTCAGTTGAGCATCTAACTCTTGATCTAGACTAAGGTCTTGATCTCGGGGTCATGAGTTCAGGCTCCATGTTGAGTTCCATGCTGGGTGTGGAACTGACTTAAAACAAATGTAAAATCACTAGGCTGCAGAAACTGTAATGACAGATCAAGAGTGTTGAGTTAGTGCCTGCAGCTGGAGGGAAAGTTTTGAACCACCCCATAGCAGAAGCTCCTTGTCTATTAATAAAACAGAGGTATGATGTGTGCCTAACCTAAAAGGCAACCAAAAACATCCCAAGGCATTGTAAACAGATGGTTACAGCAAGGTCTCTTTTAAAAACTTGAATATTTCCTGGGGTGCCTGGGTGGCTCAGTGGGTTAAAGCCTCTGCCTTCTGCTCAGGTCATGATCCTGGGGTCCTGGGATGGAGCCCTGCATCAGGCTCTCTGCTCAGCGGGGAGCCTGCTTCCTCCTCTCTCTCTGCCTGCATCTCTGCCTACTTGTGATCTCTGTCTGTCAAATAAATAAATAAAATCTTTAAAAAAATAAAAAAATAAAAAATAAATAAAAACTTGAATATTTCCTGAATAGCTTCATTCCATATGGATGAAAATGAGGGTACCAATGAGACTTAATTTAGCTCTTACCATGGCCCTACTAAAGAAAAATAAACAGTAGGTCCAAGAAATTGGACTCAGCTGAGGTAAACCAGCAAGATTCAGTAGATTGAATAATAGCTATTGACCTCTGCTTCTGTTTTGTTGAATTGTCTGAGAGGAGCTCTGTTTTCTGAAACTAGTTTTTGCCCCAGCTTGGTGAGCCCATGCTGCCAGTTTTACCATTTGGATTGGCTCACCCATTCCAGCAACTGATCATAGAATAGCTTTGTTCTTCCACCTGTTGAACTTTCCAATTGCCTAGTGGAGTTGTGTTTGATATAGTAGCTTGGTGATAGGGCATTTATTAGAGAGAGTGAAGAGGTAGCATAATAAGTCGACCCCAGCAATGCACCATAGGCATGGTTTTCAATCTTTGGAATATGAGAATCTCCTAGGGAAACTTGAGGGGGAAAGAAACAGGGCTGACCTGCCTCCATGATCTCTATTTTCTTCATCAACTCTCCAGATGATTGTGATTCTCACCAAAATGTGTGAAACACCACTCTGCATGGATGTCAAAAACAAGCAAACTGATTTGGGTTCAAATTTCTCTGAGCTTTAGTTTCTACCTCAAAACTGTTGATATGATTAGTACCTACTTCTTAGGATTTATCTGACACTCATTGGGAAAATGAAGATGAAGTGCTTATTACCTTTGTAATTGTAACAGTCAGTGCAATTTTTTGTATGAGCAAATTGAAATCTGACAAAGATTTTGACATCCACTCACAAGAATAGCTTATTCACATATTTATTCATTCATTAACATTAACATTTAAGCCATTGGTTTATTAGAATTTTAGTAGAAATTCTAGATTGCATATACATGGGAGATGTTTCCTTTATATTTGTTGATTTTAAGGCCTTGTTTCCTGATGGATTTTTTTTTTTTTAAGATTTTATTTATTTATTTGACAGAGAGAGATCACAGTAGACAGAGAGGCAGGCAGAGAGAGAGAGGGAAGCAGGCTCCCTGCTGAGCAGGGAGCCTGATGCGGGACTCGATCCCAGGACCCTGAGATCATGACCTGAGCAGAAGGCAGAGGCTTTAACCCACTGAGCCACCCAGGTGCCCCCCTGATGGATTTTGTAACGCTAAATGACTTCAATATTCTTAAGACAAAGCACATGGCGTTCCACTGAATAAATGTCCAGTCTCTTTGCTTCCCACATTTCTGGTCAAAATCTATTCTTTGCCTTTTCTCACCTGTGTTTACTCCCTCCAGGAAGCCCTCTCTGGCACTCCAAGAGAGTTCTTGCTCTCTCTGGGCATGTGTGTGTGCTCCCCAAACACTATGTACTCTTCCTTCATAGAAATAATCACAGTTGTAATTTTATATTTATTTAAATGATTCTTGCCAAAGTCTATCTTCCCCACCAGGCTAGCCATGAGTCTGATGAGGGGCCACCTGTTTTAACCCAAGATAAGTGAGTGTAGAGAACAGTGCCTGTCACAGGGTAAGTGTTACTTAATGGATGACTATGGTTATTTTATAACCAACAGTTTGCATTTTACTTCATCAGGCACAATGCTGAGTACTTTACAAATAATGGCTCATTTAATCCTTCTAACAATACGAAGTTGGATATTAATATTTTTTTAAAGGGCTTATTTATTTGTCAGAGAGAGAGAGAGAGAGTGCACGTGAGAGAGCGCACAAGCAGACAGAGTAGCAGGCAGAGGCAGAGAGAGAAGCAGACTCCCTGCAGAACAAGGAGCCTGAGACCAGACTCGATTCCAGGACCCTGGGATCATGACCTGAGCCAAAGGCAGTGGCTTAATCGATTGAGCCACCCAGGCACCCCAGGTGGATATTAATATTAATCCCCTTCTACAGATGAGGAAACTGAGACACAAAATAGCTAAGTCATCTGCTCAAGGTCATACAGGTAGAAAATCAGAATGTTAGAGTCAGACCCACATTGTGTGTCTCTGATGTCTATATTCACCAGTACACTATGTGGCTTCCATACAAAAAAGCCAAACTGTTGAGGTTTTCAGGACACCACTCAAAAGCAAATGTATGCTACATTCTACTACTTGACTGAGAGCTCTGAGTTTTCCCCTCAGAGCCCATAGGACCTTCAGAGGAGGTAGTGAAGACACAAGGCTAGTTCAGGTTATCTTTTCAGCAACACTAAGACATGCAGCTAGATTGAAATGCCAGGCTGGAGAGCCCAGAATGGTGACAGGACATACAGGTGAGGGACAACTTTGGAGGCTGCAAAGGGACCCAGAGAAACAATGCTTAGGGATATATAGACACAGGGAGCACACCAGGAAAATTCACCAGCAATTAAGGCAGCATGTTCTACCTCCCCAGGCCATCTGCAGGCTATAAGACGGTAAGGCAAAGCTCCTGCCATACTGAGCCCGGTACTGAGCAAATGTCACAACTACAGAAGCAAAGCAAAGACCCTCTCATCTGAACCAGACATGTATTTGAGGGTGAAAATACTAAGATCTCACAAATTAGGCTGGAACTGTTCAAGTCCCATCTGCTGAAGTTCAGGATTTGTTCTAGAATCCTGCTTCTCAAAGTACGGGCAGTATAAGGATCATGAGGAGCTAGTTAAAATGCAGGATTTGAGAGGGCACGGATTGCATGGAGCACTGGGTGTGGTGCAAAAAACAATGAATACTGTTATGCTGAAAATAAATTAAAAAAAAATTCAACAACAACAACAACAAATGCAGCATTTGCCCTGGAGCATTTGCTTCTTAAAGTGTAGGCAGCTTGAGCATCACCTGGGGCTTGTTAAAAATGCAGTGTATTTAGCCCCACCCAAGACCTCCTCCACCCAAATCTGCATCTGAGGAGATATTCCGGAAGTCCATATATACATGCATTTGGGAAGCAAGAGCAGTTTTCAACTTAGAGATGCTGGTAGCCAGCGGGCTAGTCGGAGGAGGAAGAGGAGGAAGCTAAGCACCAGCTATTTGTGTGAGTGTAAAGGAGAGAGGTTGTGGCTCAGGGTTTCTGTTCCTTTTCTGCGTTGTGCTGTGGTGCATACAGACAGCTTTAATTGTGCTTGCTTTTTTTTCCAGAAGTCTGTTTGTTCTTGCTCAGATGAGAGGGAAGTTCTGACTGCTGCTTTGTGTTCTTTTCCTTCTGTTTTAAATGTTCCACAGTCCCCTACTTGCACGTTAGCCACAATACTAGTCCTTCTTTCCTAAACGGGCTTTTGCATTTCCAGTAGACACAGGATGGAGAGAAGCACTTTGAAGTGGCAGACATTTTCAGTGATGAGGTTTCCTTTAAAGACTTTTTTTTTTTTTTTTCTGAGCTGGGAAAGGGATATACCCTTGCTACAATCTGAGCCATTTTAGTAGTTCCTGTTCTGAGGCTGGTTGGGGATTTAGACCTGTGGCAGAAGAGTTTACTTTTGAAACTTGGACATGTTCTGTCGAGTGTGCTTCTTCATGAAGGGTGTGTTGTTTGGGTATTGCACAGAGAGAATTATGGTGCTGTGATAAAGAAGGAGAGTTTCAGTCTTCCAGCTACTTAAACAACTAGCTCTAGTGTTACTGACTTAATGAACAGACACCATTGTGCAACTGGAGCTGGTCTCAGCTAAGTGGTTCTTCTACCGCCGTCTGCTGGAGGGCTGCAATCTCCAAAAAAGTTCAGCTGAGACAAGCTGGGCTTTTGCCACATGACCTACCATCCTGCTGTCAAATGTCTTAGAGCACTGCCCGCTGGATTCCAAGAAAGAGAATTCCACAACAAGCCATGATGAGGCCAGGGCTTCCCAGCCTTTGCCTGCATCACACCTGTCTATGTCCCACAGAAAAGGGAAGGTGTGTATGGGTATGAAGCCCTGGAAGCAGGTCTAGTCAGGGGTCATTGTCATAATCTACCACTGTTGATTAGTTGGGTTTTGGGGGTGGGGAAGGTGGGAGGGGGGAACACAGGGCAAAATGGTGAAAGAAATGAAAGCTCTGTCACCAGTCACCATGTGTGCACGCGTGTATGTATATACATGACTGAAGGCATACATTTAGTGTCTTGGGAAACATTGGGGACTCGTGTATTTCCCCCAGAGATTTTCCTTTATTGAAGAATATTGTGTTGTTCTACTTTATAGTCATCTGGAGGCAGGGCTGTGGGAGAACAGTGAGGCAGGAAGACTTCCAGCCAGATAGCTTAATCAGTATTGATAATGGAATGGAATCACATACTCTAGCCAGATTACTTTCAGATCATTTAAGGTAGAGGGATAAAAGGACAGTTGGCCAGCATGTACTGATAAGAGCCTAGAAAATGAAATAAGAGATGCAAAATACTTTATTTTCTCTAAAATATTATATAATCTCTTGTGCTTTATGTTTTTTGGTTTGTTTTACTGTCTCATTTACTTTAGATTTTTCATTTATAGTAGGTTTTATATATGTCAGGCCATGAATTTGGTGTTGGCCACTTAGTAATGAGTATAGTTAACCTGATATGGTCCTATTATGGAGTTGAGAGTCTGGAACTATTATTATTATTTTTTAATGACCTTAAAATGAGAAAACTGAGTAATTTAAATAACAGTTACTCAGTTTTCTCAAGTCCATCTCCTGTTATTGTTGACCCTGAACTCTGTAAGTTTCCAAGGTCTTCTCCCCATCCTAAACAAGGTACTGAGAAGAAAGGAGGTAGGGTAGTCTTCATTTCTACAGAAAGATGAAAGGATGATGAGGGAAGCTTGCACTTGCTCAAGTTCCCCTTGACTTAGGAAGTGAGTGGAGCTGGCCCCCCAGCCCACCTCGTGTTACCGGATCTGATTCTCCTAAGACCTTGTGGCTCCATTGGAGCATTTGAGGCTGCATTCCTAAAGAGGTAACAAGAGATTTCCTGGGGACCTGGACTTTCGAGTTTCTGCTCCTCACATACGCCATGGCACTCAGTGAGCAGCACTGAGCTTTCTGTGAGACTCCTATTTATTTCTGGCCTTTTTAAAAGCTTCCATTTTGATTAGGATATCAATGACACAATGGAGCGTTATTAAATGAAAGAAGGTGTTAAATGGATATTTACAGGTCAGTAGCTCACAGAGTCCCAGATAACTGCATGGCTTAGTGGTTGACTTTGGGCATGCTTCTATTTCATCTGAGCCTCATTTCCTTATTGGCGATGTGGGAATGATAGTGGTTGCTGTACTGGTTGTTGAGGTGAATAAAAGAATCTTTGTGAAGCAGAAAATCTTATCTATAGTAAGCACTGAAATTATCAATTATCTTGGTGAGAAGGAAGAAGACATTTTGTCCCGGGTCTAGCATCACTGGAGATGTAAGACATATTGTGATCATCATGTCCTCTCTAAGGTCATTGTGACTGTGTCATTTGTAGGTCACATCTCTGCCTGATAGATTGAAATAGGGATTTAGCCATAGGTTAGTCCTGGAATATTTTTCTTCTTCTTCTTTTTTTTTTTTTTAATTGACACAAAAGAGCATACAGTCTACTAAAACAAAGAAAACCCATCACTGGTATTTCTATTTCTAAATATCCCAGCAGTACCCCACAAGCAATGACCTTTTCATTTAACTCTGTTTAGGGTTTGATGCCTATTTTACGTCCCGCACACTTGAAAACAACAGAAGAAATGTATGGTTTGCTGAATACTGGGAGGAAAACTTCAACTGCAAGTTGACGATTAGTGGGTCAAAGAAAGAAGACACAGATCGCAAATGCACAGGTAATTTCATTCCAGTTGTTCTTCTCCTGGTACTCTACGTGGCCAGCATTGAAATGTCTGCATAGCTGACAGAAGGAAGCTTGGTTGGAGACAAATTGAAAAAGTAAATTGAATTTTACTAGATTGTTCAGAAAATGGAACGGGAGCATAAGTCCTGCAGGACAAGAGTAGAACAGACAAAATTGTATTCTTTTCTGCCTGTCCATCTAACAGTAATTGACATTTTCATTGATTCTTCAAATTCAAAAGGGTCATGTTGCTTTGAATGCTCTCAGTGATAAATATTAGTTCATGTTTTAGCCAGGAGTATGAAGTCATTTTCACATAAACAAAAATCCAGCAAATCCCTCTCAGCACCGGATTTAACTGTTATCATAGACCATACTGTGTATTTGATTAAAGAAACAAAATACTTGGGTTTAGAGTGATGAGAGTTTCAATAATTTCCATAATATCCAAGTTAATGTGTCTGCTGCTATTTAAAATATGCTTAAAAATACTTACGGGTGCACCTGACTTGCTCAGTCAATAGAGCATGTGATTCTTGATATTGGGATCATGAGTTTGAGCCCCACGTTGGGCTTAGAGTTTACCTAAAAAACAAACAAACAAACCCAAACAAACAAAAAACCATAAGCAGCCTCATAGTAAATTTTCATAATAATTCCAAATTAAAAAACATGTATGTATGCTATGCATATGTATGTACATGTATGAAGTAGTCAGAGGATAAACATTCACTGGTGCATTCACAAATATTTATTGAGCAACTCCTTCTTCTACACAATACTAGGCACCATGCTCTGATGGTAAGCAAGTCAGTAAAGACCTAGCTTTCATGCTTCTCAGAGGACAATGGAAGAAAATCGACATTATTCCTGTGAGCTCCCCATGAATACATAATTATAAACTGTAATAAGTGTTCTGAGGGATATATGGGCATATAACCAAGAAATTTCACTTATATTGAAGGCAGAAGCTGTCTCAAAAGACCTCCTTGAGGAAGAAGTAGGCACTGGTTAGTTAGGTAGAGGGAAGGACAGATAGGAGAATTTCTCATGGAGGAATAACATGACAAAAGGCTGGAAGCAGGAGAAATAATGGTACCTCTGTGGACAGAAAAAGTAGCATTACCTGACTGAAGTACAGTGAATAGGATGAGTATGTCCGCTAAGGCTGCTAGTGTAGAGATGTGGACAAGGAGTAAGCCGTGTGTGGGGACATACATGGAATTTGGTCTTTACCCTAAGCATACTGGAACTAGGAGTGGGGGTGGGGGTGGTTACAGAAGCATGTGACATGTTCTACCATCTTATCATCTACTCCTATATTATATAGCAATACCCCAATTTCATACTTCAATAACTTTTATCATTTGTAGCGATGACCTTGAAATACCACAAAACCCCAAAATGTTATTCTAGATTGATCTACAATGATCTAGAATTGTCTAGAATGATCTAGAGAATGCACTCATGTTAGGTATACTGTTGCTTAGTTTATATTTGCAGTATGGGTCTTTGAATATTGGCCATCCAAATATGGTAGATTGAACCATTTGACAAACACCTATTAATGAGGAATAATGCATGCAAACCATGGTCCTAAAAAAAAAAGGAATGGTATGAAGATGGATTTTCCTCAAAGTGTTTTTGTGAAGGAGAGATAGGATAGGAACAGAGGTATGAGAAAAAATAATGATGCAAAATCAATGTTACCTAATTAGATAAACAACTCAGTAAATTACAATTCCACATGAACTATATTCTTAATGCCATGGTATACAGCAACAGTGTTTTCAGAAATATAATCTTTAGGGATGCCTAGATGGCTTAGTCATTAAGCATTTGCCTTTGGCTCAGCTCATGATCCCAGGTTCCTGGGAGTGACTCCCTCATCAGGTTCCCTGGTCAGCGGAAGCCTGCTTCTCCCTCTCCTACTCCCCATGCTTCTGTTCCCTCTCTCCCTGTGTCTCTGTCAAATAAATAAATAAATAAAATCTTAAAAAAAAAATACGATCTTTATAATATTGAAGGGAGGAAAAAATTATTTCAATGTTGACTAGACTGTGTGAAACAAAATTCTCAAGAGGAAACTGAAAAAAATGAGTTTGACATCTGCATAATTTGTCTGTATGACAAACATCCAGGTACACTAGAAGTATCTATATGATTAATGATAGAAGTTTTTTGGTTCCTTCTGACATTTTGTATTCTGTAGAGTCAGGAAGGTAGGATGGATCGTTTTGTGGCCATTAGGATTATTCTAAGGCCAAACCCCACACTTTCAATGTTTTAACAACACTGTTCTATCTGTAGTGACATTTTTATGTTGATCGTCAGGAATTCAGGTTCATAAAAATAAGCTCATGATCAAAATCATTATCAAAAAATATCTCACTCATTCCATGTAAAATATCTGATCACATTTACTAAATTCTGTGACCCAAAATTATTTGAATATTGTCTCTGCTCTCTTTTCTTCCTTACCACTTTAGCAGTTGTAAGATGTGCTGTATTGAGTGGAGATAAGTATTACTACTCTCATTGTGTCTCTTATTCCTGTTACTGGGTATGAGTACATGAGTGGTCATGTGGGTTTTGTTTTTGTTTTTGTTTTTGTTTTGTACCACCTTTCCCCAAATCCAGTGAATCCTGTATTCTGCTTTGGAAGTATTCACAAATTACTGTTTAAAAATTGTGACCTTTAGAAACAGTTGACCTTTGAACAACATGGGTTGGGACTGCACGGGTCCACTTAAATGGACTTTTCCCATAAATACAGTACTATAAATGTGTTATCTTCTAACTTTCTTAATATTTTCTTTAGAATACTTTGTAGAATACAGTATGTAATGCCTATAGCATACAAAATATGTGTTCATTAATATGTCACTGGTAAGGCCTCCTTGCATCAGTAGGCTATTTATAAAGTTTGGGGGGTATCAAAAGTCACAGGTGGACATTTGACTATGCAGGGGGTTGACAATACTAACCACCCACATTGTTGAAGAGTCAACTTGGCAGTGGAATAATCAGAGAAAAAGCATGCTGAGATTTGCTAGACTAGAGGGAAAGAAGAGATGGAGAGAGATGGGACCAATCTTATTGTATTGATAAGAATTCTTGAAACCATGGTGGACAATAAGTTTTAATGATGGAAAAGAGTGGATGGGAGAGGGAAGTGTTGATAAGCTTAAGGATGTAGCTGATAAAAGGGAAAGATGCTTTGGGAATGAGATTCTGAAAATAGAAATAATAGTCACATTGGAAAGAAATACCCTTATGAAGCAGGCTAAGAAGTCTGGCATTGCAGACAGTTTGGCTCTAGACAGCATAGACCGTGGTTGTTCTAAGAACTGCAGACAGCAGCCCAACTTGTAGATCTCCCTCTATGACTGGGTTCTGCTAAAGAATAAGAGAGTCTTAAAATGCTTCTAGGATTTGGGCACAAATTAAAATGCCAACTTGTTTCTCTTTATCTTTTTACATAGTTTCTTTAGCCATAATGAGGTATTTATCATATAGTAACTCCAAGTAGACATTCAATGAGTTAGTCACCTGCCCAGACAACTTTGAAGATGAGGAGTGGGTCCCATACTAGTTGAAGAGAGCAGATTTCTACAGTCAGGGAAAAGCAGTGAGTTCTGAAAAGCCAAGATGGTAAAAAGTCATGGTAGGAAGAATGATGAAAAACATATTACTATTAAGCTGTGTACTCTTGGTAATTTAACTTGGAGATAGATGTGTCTTAATTATTATAGAAACTTAACCTGAACAACCAGGCAATTCTTATTGTTATAAATGATCCATATGCATTTAAATGCTCCTTCAAACATTTAAATTCCTTCAAACAAGGAAAGCTGCCATAGTCTTCAATATTTTAAGAACATCCAACTTTGCTTGATACCCAGTTCCTAGTTCTCTCAACCTTAAGAGCTAGTCCTTCTTCATCCTACCCTCCCTGGTGATTCCCAGATTTTTATGGATACACACTAAGATTTGCTGGTGACCCATCCTGCTCATGGGTTAGCTTGACTGACATTCCACACAGGGACATGCACATGGTGGTTTAAACTTTCACAGAAAACACAAATTCTGAAAGATCCTATGCTGTTTCATAGTAGACTGAGATTTTGTCAGGGACATAGTGCTAGCTACACATACTAATGTCCTTCTAGATACTTCCAGAATACAGTAAGTTCTTCTAGAGAGATTACAGAATAAAGTAAGTCCCTCTCAATACTTCTAGAAGTATACTTGTAGACTATTTGTTGTTTGGGAACAGAAAGGTCAGATGTGATTTTTCTTTTCTGTGCTTCCCCACTCCTACCCCACTAGCTAACTGTGTTTATCCTTAACACTTACCAGTATATTGTTGACACAAAGACCAGTTTAGAATATGATCTTTTGGGGGAATGACACGTTTTTTTGTGTAGATACCAAGGTTAAGGGAATAAGGGAAAGTACCCAGATGGTGATATCCCTGAAAAAGAAATTTGGGGCCATCCTGGAGTGCAAAAAATCACTCTACCCAAGTGTTTAAGAAACCAGTTTTTGGCATGAAGGAGGCCTGTGTTTATGTTTCAGAGCTATCCCTGAATGGTCCCATGAGAGACTGGATATTATTTAGCTTTTCAAAACCTTTTCTCATATTCGAAACGGGAATAATAAAGCTTTATACCTGAAGTTGTTGTAGGGAGTACATTAGGTAACTTGGCATCTAAAATGATACTGGTATATGAAAGCTCAGCAAGGTGGGACCCTGACTGGCTCAGTCAGTTAAGTGTCTGCCTTCCACTCAGGTCATGATCCCTGGGTCCCAGGATAGAGTCCCACATCGGGCTTCCTGCTCAGTGGGGATTCTTCTCCCTCTCCTCTCTCTCCTTCTCCCCCTACCTATGCGTGCTCTCGCTCTCACTCTCGCTGTCTCTCTCTCTCTCTCACTCAAATAAATACAATCTTGAAAGAATAAATAAGAAAACTGAGTAATTGTAACAATTACCTGCCATTTGGAGCAGTTGCCTGTGAGGGTTTCATGAAACCTCAAGAAACAGTGCAGTTGCCTGTGAGGGTTTCATGAAGATCCTATGGCTACATGTTAATGCTGTAGAAAATGAGGCTGTATATCAAACTTTTCCTGAAAAACACAGCCAGGGAATTGAATAAGAATGTAAATATGGACAGGAACTTTTCAGTGGGATACAAATTGCACAGTGATATAATGAGATAGCAAAAGTTTACAGACAGGCAGGTAACTTCATGCTGTGATAGAATACGAAGCTCAGGGCTTCAAAAATTTCAGTGCCATAATGTAGAGTATGTGTTCCAGGCATCCCTGGGACTTGGTACATGAGATGTCCATCAAGTCCAACATTTGTGCCATTTTATCTCTGACATCTATATCTTTATGTGGTTGGTAGCATCTCTAAGGTCTTCACTTTCAAGCCCATTTTTTAAATTCAGAAGGATGTTCTGAGAATCTGCATGTGCTTGCCTATTGCAGCCCATAAAAATTATCACTCTGTCATATCTTATGACTTACATAGAACATTTGTCTAACTAACATTACTCTTCTGCCAAATGCCATGTTGTGGATACTGATTCATCAGAGTTACCTCTTTACTGAACAGAAGGAACTCAGCATTTAGAAATCCATCATCCCATGAAGGGACAATTTGACTTTCAAAGATTTGTTTTCCTTTTGAAATGACAGCAGATGAATAAATTGATGACTTTGAAAAAAAAGTTATTTTCCATGCTAGTGCTTGCAAGTCCTACAAAAAGCAAATTCAATTTTGATTTGAGTCCCTAATCAATCAGTGGTTATTGTAGAAAGCTATCACAGGCTTAAGAGCATACTCTGGTAAATGATCACATTTTGGGAGAATCCTTAAGCTATCTTTTTCTTTACACCTCACTTCTCAAAGCTAATAGTTTAAGTAAAGGTCACTTTCTTGGTGGAGCAAAAAAAAGTTTTTTAAGAAAAGCTGTTAATGAATAAATCATGTATTTCTCAAGTTTTCATTCGTTTCTCATGGGATCCAGGCCCATCAGAGCCTACATAATTTAACAAGTCTATCAAGACGAAGAAGAACACTTGAGTAAGTCAAGTGCTTTGAGAATATATGTGCAGAAAGCATTTGACTATACTAATTAATTTTTCCTGCCATTTTATCTTATTCTGAATTGACCTTTAATTGTTATATAGATGTTCTGTTGCAGCACCTAATATACCCAGCATGATTGAGGAATCCACATCAAAGTGTTACAGGTAAAGTCTAACCCCTCAGTGCTCTGACTTTTTGAAGTCCTTTTGATGAGAAGGAATGTAAAATACCATTTTTATACCCTAGTGCCTTTTTAAATAAAAGTTCAAGGCAGATTAATTACAACTTAGTTTACATATAGCAACCATGATGGAATTCTGTGTTACTAGGTTCTTTGTTGAAATTTGTATTCTGACTTACCTCTAGAAGTCAATAGATTGGTTGACATTTCTCTTGCTACCATCACACTTACGTCTGACCCTACCTTCTTCCTGAATGGCTGATTTCTGTCTATATGGTAAGTGGAACCATGTAAGCCAAATTAATCATTTTTTTAAATTTATTTTTTAAAACAAGTTAAAATTTATTGAGCATTCATTCTAGCTACTTTTTTTCCCATGACCCAGTCACTCTATCACTTCCTCCCTACCCCACAGCAAACCTCAGTTTGTTTCATGAGATTAAGAGTCTCCTGTGGTTTGTCTCCCTCCAGATCACATCTTGTTTCATTTTTTCCTTCCCTACCCCGCTACAACCCCTGCCCTATCAAATTCCTCATATCAGAGAGATCATATGATAATTTCTTTCTCTGATTGACTTATTTTGCTCAGCATAATACCCTCTAGTTCCATCCACGTCATTGCAAATGGCAAGATTTCATTTTTTGATGGCTGCATAGTATTCCATTGTGTATATATGCCACATCTTCTTTATCCATTTATCTGTTGATGAACATCTAGGTTCTTTCCATAGTTTGGCTATTGTGGACATTGCTGTTATAAACACTCGGGTGCATGTGCCCCTTCAGATCACTACATTTGTATCTTTAGGGTAAATACCCAGTAGTGCGATTGCTGGATCATAGGATAGCTCTATTTTCAACTTTTTGAGGAACCTCCATATTTTAGTCATTCTGACTGGTGTGAGGTGGTATCTCACTATGGTTTTGATGTGTATTTCCCTGATGGAGAGTGATGTTGAGCACTTTTTTATGTGTCTGTTAGCCATCTGAATGTCTTCTTTGCAGAAATGTCTTGTTCATGTTTTCTGCCAATTTCTTTTTTTTTTAAGATTTTATTTAATTTATTTGAGAGAGAGAGAGAGAGAATTAAAGAGCATGAGAGGAGAGAGGTCAACTGGAGAAGAAGACTCCCTGCCAAGCAGGGAGTCCGATGTGGGACTCGATCCTGGGGCTCCAGGATCATGACCTGAGCTGAAGGCAGCTGCTTAACCAACTGAGCCACTCAAGTGCCCTTCTGCCCATTTCTTGATTGGATTATTTATTCTTTAGATGTTGATAATGATAAATTCTTTACAGATTTTAGGATACTAAACCTTTATCTGATAAGTCATTTGGGAATATCTTCTCCCATTCTATCGGTTGTCTTTTGGTTTTGACTGTTTCCTTGGCTGTGCAAAAGCTTTTGATCTTGATGACATCCCAATAGTTCATTTATGCCCTTGCTTCCAATGCCAATAGTTCATTTTTGCCCTTGATTCCCTTGCCTTTGGTAATGTTTCTAAGAAGAGGTTGCTGTGGCTGAGGTCAAATAGGTTGCTGTCTCTTTTCTCCTCAAGGATTTTGATGGATTCCTCTCTCACATTGAGGTCTTTCATCCATTTGAAGTCTATTTTTGTGGGTTGTGTATGGAAATGTACAGTTTCATTCTTCTGCATGTGGCTGTCCAATTTTCCCAACACCATTTGTTGAAGAGACTGTCTTTTTTCCATTGGACATTCTTTCCTGCTTTGTCCAAGATTAGTTGACCATAGATATGAGGGTCTATTTGTGGGCTCTCTATTCTGTTCCATTGATCTGTGTGTCTGTTTTTGTGCCAGTATCATACTGTCCTGATGATGACAGCTTTGTAATAGAGCTTTAAGTTGGGAATTGTGATGCCACCAACTTTGGCTTTCTTTTTCAACATTCCTCTGGCTATTTGAGGTCTTTTCTGGTTCCATATAAATTTTAGAATTATTTGTTCCATTTCTTTGGGAAAAAAATGGATGGTATTTTCATAGGGGTTGCATTAAATGTGTAGATTGCTTTATGTAGCATAGACAATTTCACAATATTTGTTCTTCCAATCCATGAGCATGGAAATTTTTTCCATTTCTTTGTGTCTTCCTCAATTTATTTCATGAGTACTTTATAATACTTTATAGATTCTTTACCTCTTTGTTTTGGTTTATTCCTAGATATCTTGTGTTTTAAGGTGCAATTGCACATGGGATTGACTCCGTAATTTCTGTTTCTTTGTGTCTTTCTGTTGTTGTATAGAAATGCAACTGATTTCTGTGTATTGATCTTATATCCTGACAGTTTACTGAATTCCTGTATGAGTTCTAGAAGTTTTGGAGTGCAGTCTTTGGGGTTTTCCACATAAAGTATCATATTATCTGCAGAGAGTGAGAGTTTGACTTCTTCTTTGCCAATTTGGATGCCTTTTATTTCTTTTTGTTGTTTGATTGCTGAGGCTAGGACTTCAAGTACTACGTTGAATAGCAGTGGTGATAGTGGACATCCCTGCCGTGTTCCTGACCTTAGGGGAAAAGCTCTCAGTTTTTCCCCATTGAGAATGATATTCACTGTGGATTTTTCACAGATGGCTTTGATGGTATTGAGGTATGTATCATCTATCCCTACACTTTGGAAAGTTTTGATCAAGAAAGGATGCTGTACTTTGTCAAATGTTTTTTTTTCAGCATATATTAAGAGTATCATATGGCTCTTGTTCTTTTATTAATGTATTGTATCAGATTGATTGATTTGTGGTTGTTGAATCACCCTTGCAGCCCAGGAATAAATCCCACTTGGTCGTGGTGAATAATCCTTTTAATGTACTGTTGGATCCTATTGGTTGGTATTTTGGTGAGAATTTTTGCATCCATGTTCATCAAGCATATTGGTCTGTAATTCTCCTCTTTGAGGGGATATTTGGTTTTGGGATCAAATAATGCTAGCCTCATTAAATGAATTTGGAAGTTTTCCTTCCATTTCTATTTTTGGGAACTGTTTCAGGAGAATAGGTATTAGTTCTTCTTTAAATGTTTGGTAGAATTCCCCTAGGAAGCCATCTGGCCCTGGGCTCATATTTTTTGGGGAGATTTTTGATGACAGCTTCAATCTCCTTACTGGTTAGGGGTCTGTGCATGTTTTCTATTTCTTCCTTGTTTAGTTTGGTAGTTTATATGTCTCTAGGAATGCATCCATTTCTTGCAGATTGTCAAATCTGGTGGTGTATAGTTGCTCATAATATGTTTTTATAATTGTATTTCTTTATTGGTTATGATCTCTCCTATTTAATTTATGATTTTATTAATTTGGGTCCTTTCTCTTTTCTTTTGGAGAAGTCTGGCCAGGGGTTTATCAATCTTATTAATTCTTTCACAGAATCAGCTCCTAGTTTCATTGGATTTATTCTACTGTTTTTTTGGTTTCTATTTCATTGATTTCTGCTCTAATCTTTATGATTTCTCTTCTCCTACTGGGTTTAGGCTTTCTTTGATTTTCTTTTTGTAGCTCCTTTAGGTATAGTGTTAGGTTGTATACTTGAGACCTTTCTTGTTTCTTGAGAAAGGCTTGTATTGCTTTATATATCCCTCTCAGGATCACCTTTGCTGTGTCCCAAAGATTTTGCACAGTTGTGTTTTCATTTTCATTTGTGTCCATGAATTTTTTTAATTCTTTAATTTCCTGGTTAACCCATTCATTCTTCAGTAGGATGTTCTTTAGCCTCCATGTATTTGAGTTCTTTCCAACTTTGCTCTGGTGGTTGAGTTCTAGTCTCAAAGCATGTTCTTTAGCCTCCATGTATTTGAGTTCTTTCCAACTTTGCTCTGGTGGTTGAGTTCTAGTCTCAAAGAAAATACGAAGGGAATGATCCCAGTTTTTTGGTACCAGTTGAGACCTGATGACCTGTGACCCAGGTTGTTATCAGTTCTGGAAATTTTCCATGTGCACAAGAGAAGAATTTGTATTCTATTGCCTTGAGATGGAATGATCTGAATATATCTGTGATGTTCATCTGGTCTAGTGTGTCATTTAAAGCCTTTATTTCCTTTTTGATCTTTTGTCTAGATGATTTGTTCATTTCAGTGAGGAGGTTGTTAAAGTCCCCTACTATTATTGTATTATTGTCGATGTTTTTCTTTGATTTTGTTATTAATTGATTTATTTATTTGGCTGCTCCCATGTTAGGGACATAGATACTTAAAATTGTTAGATCTTCTTGTTGGACAGATCCTTTATGTATGATATCGTGTCTTTCCTCATCTCTTATTATAGTCTTTGGATTAAAATCTAATTGATCTGATATAGAGATTGCCACCCTAGCTTTCTTTGATGTTCATTAGCATGGTAAATTGTTTTCCATTTCCCTCACTTTAAATCTGGAGGTGACTTTGGGTCTAAAATGAGTTTCTTGTAGATAGCATATCAATGGGTCTTGTTTTTAAAATCCATTCTGATACCCTGTGTCTTTTGATTGGGGTATTTAGACCATTTATGTACAGGTAACTATTGAAAGATATAAATTTAGTGCCACTGTATTTCCTGTAAGGTGACTGTTACTGTATATTGTCTCTGTTCCTTTCTGGTCAATTAATTTTAGGCTCTCTTTGCTTAGAGGATCCCTTTCAATATTTTCTGTAGGGCTGATTTGTGTTTGCAAATTCTTTTAATTTTTGTTTGTCCTGGAAGCTTTTTATCTCTCCTATTTTCAATGGCAGCCTAGCTGGATATAGTATTCTTGGCTGCATATTTTTCTCATTTAGTGCTCTGAATATATCATGCCAGTCCTTTCTGGCCTGCCAGGTCTCTGTGGATAGGTGTGCTGTCAATCTAATATTTCTACCATTGTATGTTACAGACCTCTTGCCCTGAGCTGCTTTCAGGATTTTCTCTTTGTCATTAAGATTTGTAAGTTTTACTATTAGATGTTACGATGTGGACCTATTTTTATTGATTTTGAAGGGGCTTCTCTCTGCCTCCTGGATTTTGATGCTTGTTCCCTTTGTCATATTAGGGAAATTCTCTACTATAATTCACTCCAATATACCTTTTGCCCCTCTCTCTCTTTTTCCTTTTTCTGTGATCCCAATTATTCTAATATTGTTTCATCTTACAGTATCACTTATCTCTCAAATTCTCCTCTTGTAGTCCAGTAATTGTTTGTCTCTCTTTTGCTCAGCTTCTTTATTCTCCATCATTTGGTCTTCTATATAACTAGTTCTCTCTTCTGCCTCATTTATTCTAGCAGTAGGAGCCTGTATTTTTTGAGTGCTCCTCATTAATAGCTTTTTTAAAAATTATTTCAACCTGATTAGATTTTAGTTCCTTTATTTCTCCAGAAAGCGATTCTTTAATATCTTCCATGCTTTTTTTGAGCCCCACTAGTACCTTGATAATCATCATTTTGAACTCTAGTTCTGATGTATTACTATGTCCATACTGATTAGGTTCCTAGCTGTTGCTGCCTCTTGTTCTTCTTTGTGTGTGTGTGTGTGGTGAGTTTTTATGCCTTCTCATTTTATCCATTATCCACTGGTCCATTGTAAATGGACCAGTCCTTGTGTTTTTTATTGTTTGGAAGACTTTCTGCAACAACCATCAGCAAACCTTAAAAAACTGAATAGGTTTTGGGGCGCCTGGGTGGCTCAGTGGGTTAAGCCGCTGCCTTCAGCTCAGGTCATGATCCCGGGGTCATGGGATCGAGTCCTGCATCGGGCTCCTTGCTCTGCAGGGAACCTGCTTCTCTTGCTGCCTCTGCCTGCCTCTCTGCCTGCTTGTGTGTACTCGCTTGCTCATTCTCTCTCTCTCTCTCTGGCAAATAAATAAAAAATCTTAAAAAAAATAGGTTTATTAATTAGAAGACCTTGAGATTACACAGCACACCTGGGGCCACATAGTGGGCTGGTGTGTAGAGAAAGAAAATGCTCCTGGCCTTGTGGCTCTACTTTAATTAAGAGCCATGGTAGGACACATGGTTTCATTTGGCTTAGTATTCATTAGTGAGTTTAAAAGCCTAATAGGGGCACCTGGGTGGCTTAGTGGGTTAAAGCTTCTGCCTTCGGCTCAGGTCGTGATCCCAGGGTCCTGGGATTGACCCCTGCATCTGGCTCTCTGCTCAGCATGGAGCCTGCATCCCTTCCTCTCTCTCTGCCTGTCTCTCTGCCTATCTGCGATCTCTGTCAAATAAATAAATAAAATCTTAAAAAAAAAATAATGGGAATTTAAAGTGCAGAAAGAGAAAAGGGAAGTGACCCAAGTTGTCAGTTATTGAAATCAACCAAGATCTAAAATACAGGAATCTCACTGGGGAAAGGTCCTCAGGACTCATGATCTGTACCTATGGCTAGCAATGTATTACAAAAATAGCCCTCTGTAAAGGATGGCTCTGCAATCAGAGCTTAAGGCAGGTACTTGCATTACTGGAAACAAAGAAACAAACAAAAATAAACCTGTCAAGGCTTCTACTACAATCTGCCCTGTGATGCCAAGAAATCAAAGTCAATGAGGACTTTAACTTCTTGGGTAGCTGATAAGCTGAAAGTCAGGAGTAGAGCACATGATAATCCAGAGAGTATATACATCAAAGTAGGATTATAGTAACAGACCCTTTAATAATTACAGAGGTAAGAGTCTGAAATACAGTCTGCAATCATTGTCCTAAACAAGGAGAGTTCAGCCATGAAAATAGGTCCCTGATCTCTGGGGCCTACCCTAATAGTCTTTTAAAAGATTTGAGTAATACTGTGAAATACTTTATCATCTTGAGCCATCTAGTGTAAGTACATTTCAACCTGTCCCAAGTTAAAAGATTATTCCATCTATGAACAAATGAGTTTCTTAATCCTGAGAACAGGTCAGTTCAATTAAAGGAGGCAACTGTATAGTAACCCATATTGGGCCTATTTCCTACAAGTATTTAATAAGGCATTTTTTTTTTTTAAGATTTTATTTATTTGAGAGAGAGAGAACACAGAGGGAGAGGGAGAAGTAGACTTCCCATCGAATAGAGAGCCAAATGTAGGGCTCAATCCCAGGACTCTGAGATCATGACTTGAGCTGAAAGGAAATGCTTAACCAACTGAGCCACCCAGATGCCCCAATAAGAGGCATTTTTATGAAAACAAATTTTTTAAAAAAGGGTTAAGAACTGGGCATACTGGAACTGTAGTTTCTAAGTTGGAGAAGATTTCAAAGATGTCAGCCTCAAAGCAACTTCAGATGAAGTGAGGGCAAGCACTGGCAATCCGATAGATTGTGCGAGTTCATGGTCCCTGCTGATCTGAGTGGCCCATGCAGCAACATGTGTGCAGACTGTCTATACATGAGTTGTTGTGATTGCTCTGAAGTTGATATCAAAATAAATTTGATATCAAATTTATTTTTTAATTAAATTTGTTTATTAGAGAAAACACAGTGGGAGAGGGTCAGAGAGAGGGAAAAGCAGATTCCCTGCTGAGCCTGAAGCCCAACAAGGAGCTAGGTCCCAGGACCCCGAGATCATGATGTGAGCTCCTCAAGTTGTCCCACTTCAGTTTGCAATTCAAAAAAAAAGGAGTTTTAGTTGTCAATGATTCCAAGTCAGAGGATTTGCCAAAAATTGGAAACCTTAGTTTGGAAAATTGTAACCAGATATTAAAGGAAATAACAATTCACTATATAATCCAGTGTACAGGTAAAAACAGGTAAAACAAAATCAACAGTAATTAGCAGAACTAGAGTTGATATCCACAGGCATATTTTATAGTTCCTCCTGACCTGTCTTTCCACCTACAATTACCCCAATTTCTATTGAAGATAGCTGTAGTAAGACTAATTCGTTTGCAAATTAAGTTCAGTTAACTTTGGCCTTTGCACATAAACTTAATGTAAGTGCAGTAAGAGTAATGATTGACTATGTAGGCTTTTAAAAGTCTGTCTTATTGGAATCTCTTATAAGGAATTTCAGATTGAACTTTTAACAGCCTCCTTAGGCTAAGAAGCCAAACCAAAAACTTGCCATCCAACTGCCTGGAGAACCTATAGATGTGGGTGGATTCCTGTTCTTCTTGAGGTCCCCAAATATCCTGAGGTTCCTGGGCCTATCAGGAAGTGACCTTCCTTACTCACCTGGTAAGGCTGCTGGGAAATCCTGAAAACAAGGTACTAGCCTGTTTTTCCAGAGGGCCCTATTGACTCCTTCAAGGCAACTTTAGTTCCTTAAAGCTGTCTGGTCATACCTAAATCTATGCGTGTCTCTCTCAAATAGGGCATTCTAATCAAGGCCTTGGTAATAGAACCAGTGTTTCCAATGGTGTCCTGTTGCAAGGAGAACAGATTCTTATTGAATGTATGCAAATAACTATATTACCATGAAAATAAAGAATATTCACTGAGAGTTCCCAAAGTCTGGAGGGATCAGGTAGAGAGAAAGACATAAATGTTTCATCTTCGCTCACAAAGATATAGTCTAAATTACTTTAAGTTATAAATAGCTTAGGAGGACAGGTCTCCTTATATCTGGGAAACAAAAGATTAAAGAACCAGCTATATTTCACACAAAAAGTCATGAAAGTTATAATCCTCCTTATCAGTTCATTCAGTCCCATGTAATTCTTGTTGATCTTTTGTTGGCAGTTTTATGAATCAGTTGTTTCCTTAGAATTCTGTAATTTCTTACCCAGTTCTTATAATATCCAGAAGCAAGCAGAAACCTACACTCTAGAGTACTTGTCAGAGTTCTTTCCATGAGCTTTTCTTTAAGATGAAACACTTCTACAAAACTATCACAGTGTAATCGTAACTGTAAATAATAAAAGACTTGGTGAATGATGAGAGTTCATTAAAAAGGAAATAAGGCTATTTCTGGGACACAAACATTTTAAGATGATAAATAGGAATTATAAGTGATAAAAGTGTCCCAGGATATATCAGAGTTTTAGGAATTTTATACAATTTCTAAGATACTTATATTAATAACATTTCCCTATATAATATAACTTTAGGTTTATCATCCCTTATTTGACAACTTCCCATATAAATTAACATATCAAATAGGCCTAATTCAAGTAACATCCTTCTCTCTGTCTCTCAATTCTGATAAGGAGAGAGGACATTGCTACACATTCCAGGGATTCTCTGGAAAACCCTAGATTCAGTTGAAGGTCAAAACAACATAAGTTAGAATTTTATTTGAGTGAAGTTTGTCAAAAATATCAAAGTGTTTGGATACTTGGTAGAATAGGATCATAGGTCATTTTGAAACAATACAGAGTTTTCCATTTAATCAAAGTGACCATTGAAGACTTTGCAGACAAATGCAGTTACATAGGTGTGTGTGTATGTGTGTGTGGGTATGTATGTTTTAAAGCAACTTAGCTCTTTTAATAGAGGACAGTCTTTTTTTTTTTCTTCTTTTTTAAAGATTTTATTTATTTATTAGAGTGAGCAAAAGAGAGCACAAGTAGAGTGAGGGAGAGAGAGAAGCAGGTTCCCTACCGAGGAAGGAGGGAAAGAGCCTGATGTGGGGCTCTCCCAGGACCCAGGATCATGACCCTAGCTTCAGGCAGAGACACAACTAAACCACCCAGTCACCCCAAGAAGGACCAGCCTTCTTAAATAATCAAAGATCTATTAAGAAACACAGGGAAGTATTTTAACAAGACACAAAATCTTTGTTTTCCAGGCAGATTACTTCAAAGGGTAAAAACAAAACAAAAACCCTTTCTCTCACAATATCTTATCAAGAGCAAATCAGTAGTCTAAGAAAACTTGTCCTTTTAGCAGAAGAAAATGAAATTTAATTTTATATGAATATACTTGGTATTAAAGCTTAATTTTCAAATCCTCATAACAAAATAGTTTTTAGCCAATATGACCACACATTTACCTTTTATAAGGTAAATTTCTTTCTTCCTAATTTTCTGTAGCATTTTTGTCCTTTGTTTTCCTTGTTCCCATGCTGAAAGAATGTTCGCTTTTAGGACAAATTTACTTTTCTTTCCTCATAGCAAAAATATATCTTCATACCTTTTCTTTTTTTCCTATCTGTTCTCAGGCAAAAACAGATCCTACTTTCCTTGCATACAACCGTTTCCCTTATTTCCAGTAACTTTAATGGCATATATTGGAATTCTTTAATCCTCAAAATCCTTTCTTATGAAAACTGATTGTGAACTGCCTATTAAATTAGTATTCTTTAGATTAACAAATATATGAATATACCTCATGAATTCTAAAGATATATGACATGAATGTGAAAAACATTTGGGTTAGTTTCTGTCACATTTCTGGGATTTAGAAATACTTAATTCATAGCTGTGCTTATTTCTAAGCCATTAGGTAGAGCTCTTTTACAAATTTTGGAAATACTTTCCAGAGGTAGGGAAAATACCATATCTGTAATATACCTACATGGACCTACGGAAGCAGGCAGATACCGATCTCTTGGTTTCATTCCAAACCGTAGCCATGAAGCAGGCATCATCCAAAACTCAACAGTTGCTAAGTAATTGTGTCTCTGGCAGGCAGAAGGAGTTCTGCTAAAAGCTTTCTGCTAATGTTTATGGGAAGACGTCTAAGTTTTTAATTTATCCTTGACAAGTACTCTTAAATAAGGGGCCTGTGATCTAGAGCCTTTCTATCAGTTGGTATTTTATTTTTTTAAATTTTTATTTTAAATTCTAGTTAGTTAACATACAGCACAATATGGGCTTCAGGAGTAGAATTTGATGATTTATTACTTAAAACAACACCCAGTGCGCTTTATAACAAGTGCCCTCCGTAATACTCATCACCCATCCATCCAGCCCATTCCCCACACACCTCCCTCCATCAACTCTGAGTCTTCTCATGGTTGGTGTACCTCTCCCCATTCCCAATATGTTCATCTGTTTTGTTTCTTAAATTCCACATGTAAGTGAAATCATAATGGCATTTGCCTTTCTCAGACTGACTTACCAGTTTGTATTTTAAAAAGGCCTCTTTTCTCTCTCTTCTTTTTTTCTTTATTCATTTCCCAACAAGTTTAGTTCCCTCCTGGGATGTTTATATTTCAAAGACATGATAGGACTTTTATCTTCAAGGAACAGAGTAAGTTTTCCTCCTAGGAGTTTCACTGCCTTTTGAATGGCTTTGGAAGTCCCAATTAAAATGTAGCAGCCTTGTAATTAGGGAGAATGCCCTATAGAGAATAATTGTCTGGACTGCGGGTCCGATGGGACCTCTTCAGGGTGGGAAATGAAGAGGGGGTCTTCTGGGTCACTCTGGACTTGGACATGATAAACCCCTTGGACCACACCAATTTTGCACAGCAGGAGAAAGCCTTTATGTTAATGTTTTCATTCACTGTGAGCCATACAGTGATTGCTCTTCTGGAAGGATGGGCAAGCGGTCAGACAATAAATATCCAAGTGAGGAGAGGGAAGGCCCTGTTAGGAATAACAGTGGCTCCAGACACGTTTGTCTTCCATTTCCCTTCTTCCTCACTAGGGGCCTCCATTACCTTGTTGGCTTTTCCCTTCGTGGCAGGAATGGTTCATGAGGTGCATTTCTTAGTTCTGCCCTGATCAAGGGAAAGCTGAGGGGACTCAGAATGTGCTGTATCTTGGTGGAAATGAGCAGATAGCCCTGATGGATCTTAAAGAAAGTTACAGGGGCCCTTGGGTGGCTCAGTCAGTTGAGCCACCAAATCTTGATTTCAGCTCAGGTCATGATCTCAGGGTTCAGGAATTGGGCCCTGTATCTGGCTTTGGGCTCAGCAGGGGGTCTGCTTCAGATTCTCTCTCTCCCTCTCTTTCTGCCCCTACCCCCCTGCTTGTGTTCTCTCTCGTTCTAAGTAAATCTTTAAAAAAATTTAAAAAAAAGTTTTACAGATTTTAGAATGTTAAGAAGATACTAGTCAGTTGATGCACTTCAGCAGCTGTAACAATTGAGAGCCTATTCCAAACAAACAAGAAAACCTGCAATACCTCTTTTTGTTACATAAAATCTTGAGGAGAGATTTGTATGGTTTGTGTTTGTGAGGTTTTTTTTTTTTCCTTATTTTCTATTTCTTGACTTTTCTCCTATCTTAATCTTACGTGTTATTGCTGGAACATTTTAGATAATGCCACAGTGAAACCGCTCTGTAAGTGGCTGCTTGTCTTTTCCAAGGTGTCCTGAGAGACTTCTCTGGGATTGGAATCTTTTTCCACTAGTGAGTTATGCACAGGTCTTTGCGGAAAGCCCCTGGGCCTCTGGAGCATAAACCGGGGTCCTGACACATTGGTAAGCATGGCATTGAATAACACCTGGGAAGTGTCCCTTGGGTTTTGCATTTGTCAAGGAGCTGGTGTACCTCCTTGTGGTTCATAGAAGCCACTGGCACCAGATGTTCAGCACATTTATATTTGACCATTAAAGTTTTAGAAATGTGATACCCAGGGTGGGCCCAGAAAAATCTCATCTGGCCAGAGGACAAAAAGCAATAAATAGTAAAGTGGTGACACAGAGACTGTGAGGTGTTTGTTAGATTTTCCCTCCTGTGGTGCTGCAGCCTTCTAGATATTAGGGTATTTCACTAGCCTGGGCACAAACTGCAAACTCAGTAGTCTCAGGTAGAGGTCTCCTGTCCTCCATCTAGGGGGATCTTTTCCTCATGTCTTTGGCTTAGAGCCTCACCCTGGGTGGTGACAAAACCCTTGCCATCCAGTTCACCCTCCTTAGCTCTCCTTGGTCTTGAGGTCTTCAGGACCCCTACACACATTAATAGTCAATTAAGTCCTTCTAATTAGTAGTGTAACAGTCTCGTTAGACCATATGGCCTTGATCACAATGCTCTGGGAGATCATTGAATTTCTGTGGCAGCTGTAACCTCTTGGGTTGGATACTGCAGGCAACACAAGACACAGGCAATACACACACTCACACAGCAACAAGACCCACCCCAAGCTAATGGTGCTCCTTTCCTAGATGGCATTACCCACCTGAGTTAGGTGGGTAGTAAGCAGGTTGCAGATAGAGGGCATTCCCCTCCATTAACTATAAGAGTAAACATGCAATCCTGCCAATTACACCAACTGTTCTTGTGCTGCTGTCAGACTGTCAATTACCAGTGTTGTGATTGTACTGGACATTAAGGTTCTTACTGTGATTTCATGGCCTCCTTCATCAACAACCATGAGGAAACTGTGAATAGATACGTTTATTACTTAAAAGACTGGAGATTACACAACACACCTGAGGCTACCCAGCAAGGTTGCAGGAGGAGAGCAAGAGAAAGTGAGCATGCACACATGGGCCTGGCCTTCTGCTTTTATTAGGGCTGAGGGTGGGGGCATAAGGTTTCATAGGCTCGTTCTTTATAAAGCACAAAAGTGATCATTTAAAGTGCAGAAAAAGACAAGTGACCCAAATGGTCATTTACCTAATCAATCATGCTTTCTAAAACAGAGGAGCCTCAATAGAGAGAGGTGGCCAGGCCCTTTTATCTAGTTGTGTGGCTGATAATGCATTTATTGGAGATCAGCATCTTAAAGTTGAAGTCTCTGCAAAGTGTACATCAGGAAGCTTGTGTCTGAATTACTAAACAAAACAAAAAAATAAACTGCCAAGACTTACACTGCAAGTATATGACTTTGTGGATCTAGTACAGCATTTTATAGCATCTACTTAAGTGTATTTACTAATACAATTTACTAAATGAAGCAATAATTAATATAGAATTCCCCAAGTTAAAATTACCTGAATGTCACATCTGAAGTCCTCATTATTCTGGGAAAACTTCTTTTAATTCTTTCTGGAAAAGGAGTATTGGATACAAATCCCATGTCCATAAAAGATAATTACATTTTTGGACATTTGGTTCCTATACGGAATCATCCAAAAAAAAAAAAAAAAACGTCAGGGGAGGCTTTAGTGCTTTAGTATAACATTAAATGCCATGTTTGTTCTGTGGCTTTGTCTTTAATTCACTTAGATATGAAAACTTATCTTCTTGTATTATTTTAAAATCAATGCAATTAACTTTTTTAAAGAATTTAAGAATAAAAATATGGCTTCTTTTTGATGGGCAGAAACTCAGTAGCTATGTCCATTATTTCAGCAGATACATTTGAGAACAGGTGAGCAAGATGGTGGCAATTCTTGATTCTGAGAGCAATGATTAGTGTAGCCTCACCTATGGTTCTTTATTAAAGTAAGTACAACTCTCAGGTCACATAATGAGTAGTCTTAAAAAAATGTAACTTCTGATTGTTTTCTATAGTTTCATTTTGTTCACAAGACTATATTCTAAGAGTTTGTCAAAATTTAATTCATTTTTAGAGTCCCTCAATTCACCAATCAATGGGGTTAAACCATAGTTAGAGAGGGCTTTTCCAAGGCTAGCATATAGGAGTTGCCTACGAGGTCCCTTTGCTCTGTGCCGTTGGGCATCTCTCCATGACTCCTTACTGGGCATGAATCTACCTGCAGGAATGTACTGTTCTGGCCCTTAATAGTAGAGATGTAAACTGACTACAGTTGATTCTTGGTCCTCGCCTCAAAGCTTCTCCGGGTTCGGTTCTGATTTTGAATATTTCCTTAGCCCTTCTGTGACCATGGTGGGGGAGATGACAAGCTTAGGACCCTTTCCAGGGATACAAGCCAGCATTCACCTTTGTGCTTCCCCGTGGTCTCTTCCTTCTCCTCTTCCATTCCTGAGTGTCTGTTAGAGGCTGGGGGAGGAGGCTAACTTAGATCTAATCTAATCCTCCTAGTCCTCTTGTATATGGTATACACTGTGTGTGTCCTGAATCTTTCAGGACTTCAACTTTTGAAGCTCAGGGCCTAATACTGACCGCATGATGCTTGCTTCTAAAACTCAAAGGTCAGTATGGTTTTTTTTCCCCTGTTCTCCTGTGTTATTTTATAAACTGACAAAAAGAGTGAATAAGAGCGATAGCTTCCAAGGCTGAGAGATAGTCACAAGGAAAGAAGAAAGTGGGGAGAGAGAAAGGAAGAAAATGAAAGGCACATTAAAATAACATATTAAGGGCACCTGGGTGGCTCAGTGGGTTAAACCTCTGCCTTCGGCTCAGGTCATGATCTCAGAGTCCTGGGATCGAGCCCCACATAGGGCTCTCTGCTCAGAAGGGAGCCTGCTTCCTCCTCTCTCTCTTCCTGCCTCTTTGCCTACTTGTAATCTCTCTGTCGAATAAGTAAATAAAATCTTAAAAAAATAAAATAACATATTAACATAGAAGAATATTGCCATCTAACACTATATTAGCACAACCCAAGTATAAGAGGTGTGGATTGCAGGCCAGGTCCTTGTCTCCACTAAATAGTGCAAATATAGCACTATACTCCTAAAGCCCATTTTCCTAATCCTTGACCAGATACCCAGGTAAGGGGCTGGTTATCTTCAGCCTTCTGAAATAGATGTTTATAGGACCACAGTAAATGAACTCTATATGCCACAAACCCTTCAAAGTATATAGAAGTATCACTACCAAATACCCTTGTACTTGAAGTCGTGTTCCCTCAAGTTCCTCTTGCCGGACAGCACACCAAAGCATCTACAGGAGTTGTCCTTACTTCTGTGCAGAATCAAGCCAGACAGTAGAATACCAAATTGAAAGCCTAGGGGTACTTGGGAAAAATGGTTCCCATAAATGTTAAAAGCCCATAATTATTTGAGCTGTGTGTCATTTCTTTCTCATTAGTTCTGATAGGCAATGGCTTTAAAAATGGTAGTTATGGCCTTTCCAGATTCAGAAAGTCTGTCAGGCTTGGCAGTTAATGAGAAGGAATTCCTGAACTAGGAGAATTGATGTGTATGCGTCTTCTCAGCATCAGTCCTTGTAAACAAAGTACCTCTTCTAAGCAATAGAAGTATTATAAATTGGATGCTTAGAGTCATTTTAGTAGGTATGAGCAAGTGCTGTTGAATGACTTATCAAGTATCATCAAGCAACTTAGAATGGAGTATAGCTTTCCTTAGGAAGAATTTCTAATAATACAGGTTTTTTTTTTTTCTTTTTTTCTCCCTCCTTCCCACTTCCAAAGAGAAATATGGATACTAAAAGCGTTTTAGGTTTTTATAGCATGTGCAGCATCATATTCATTTTTTCCGAGAATAAAAATGTGCTCACCAGTTAAATAGCTACCATATATATAAACCCAGATAAAAACCTGGAAGAGCAACTTCTAACTTTGTCTCACTGTTTCCAATGACAGTAGATCGGGTGTGTGGATAAACACATGGGGAAGTTTCCTATTCCTTTGACCTCAAATAGTATTTCTTTGTCTTCTTCCTCGGCTTGAAAGATAGTGGATGTTAGGTAGAAACAAGATAGGCTGCCCGCTGAATTCCCACTGGCTGATTCACTGTGTCACCATGGGCTGGTGACTCAAACATCCTGAGCCTCACGTGTAAAACCGGGATAAAAATAGTCCCTACTACGCAGTATCATGCACAAGGGCAAGCAGGACTTCGCTGCCTCAGAGTTCAGCTGCCATTGGTGTGGTGGTTGGTGGTGATGATGGATGCTACCGTTGGTCCCAAAAAACTCCTCCATGAGTTAGAATCGCTGTCCTTTCCTTATTTTCATACCCAGACTTGTTCTTCCTTTCCATGTCCTCTGCATTATATGTAGCTATGCATGTATTAAGACACTTTTATATGCTTATATCATCCAATCTGATGCCTGTGTCAACCTTGTGAAATAGACAAGGCTGGTATCATCCACTTTTACAGATCAAAACAAAAGCAAAGTTTGGAGAAATCCTGTGACTTCCATGGGAGCATGGTTGCTAATAAGAAAAATAAAATAACCCCAGTGGCCTACATTGATTTCCTCATGAATTCTATCCCTCATTCTCATAGTAAATGTGTGTGCAGTAGCTGCACTGGGCCAGACCTGTGCTGGAGGTGAGAATATAGGCTTTGCTTTCAGGGGTGTCTCTTCCAATGCAAGAGGTAGACAGAAAACCAAGAGCAAATGAATAAAATAATTGTAAATTGTAACTAATCCTATGAAAGGAACAAACAAGGGGCCAAACTAGAAAACCGTGGGAAAGAATTGCCACAGGAAAGTGGTGTTGCCATAGATCACCGCAACAGTGCTGGCTGCCCATGAAAGATTATTATGCCCATTTCACATATGAGAAAACTGTGTTTCACTTGGAGCTGCCAAATGATGAAGGCAGCTGATCTCTCCCAGTGCCCTTCTCTCTAAGACCTAGTCACCTTCTAGGACTCCTGGAAAACTGAGTGTGACCAGGCACTTATCATTTTGGTAACTTCGTGGTTTTGTTTATAGAGCAATTTCCTTGCATTGTGCCACCCAGCCACAGAAGGACTCTTAGTAGAATTTATCAGAAAACTACCCTGGATTGATCCCTTTGGTCCTCCCTTATAAACAGTACAGTGCAGTGAAGAAGCAAGTTGACCTCATTTCTCTTCCTCCTCTTCTGAACTCAAAATAGAGCAGTATTTTCCAGTTAATGCTCAAACTCTGTTTTATGGATGACAAGCTAGTAGCTGTACAGAGAGAAAAGACACCGGATTCAAACTCCTTGTCCTATAATTATACAACAGGGAATTGCAGCTACAACCATAAAATTCTCTCTGAATATATCTCACCCCCGTGGGATTCCCTGTCCTTCTAGGGTGGGACAAAGGGACCTGCAGCCTTACAGAACAGATGGTGGAGACGGAAAGTGAGAAACGGAGTAAGGACAAAATAATACCTTGAAGGGGATGCATACCAATATTGGAGAAGCAGTTACAAATTGAGCTACCAAAGTGGTCTGATGATCTGGCAGAAGTAGGCAATTTACTATGGAAGGAAAATGTTGAATTACAACGTGATATTGCTTTTTCATTTGAGAAAAATGCAACTGTCAGGAGCAAGTTTCAGGCAAGTTTGTAACAAATGGCTGCATTTTAGAATCAAATTTTTCTTTTTTTTTTAAACCACAAAGAGGAAAAGACAACTATGCCAAGAGCCAATCTGAAGCAGTTCCCCTTCTGTGGATCCAAGTGTACACAAATCATTAGGGCAGATCGTTATTGGGCTTGTAATGTCCAACAGCCTGTCTGTCAACGTGACTTCATAAATCACGTTTCCAGCACGGACTGTATTTCAGGAGATTCTCATTCCTTCCATGTTTTGAGGTTTGCAGAGAAAGTGTTAAATGAATTTTAAGAAGTGCTCACAACCTAAGTTGGTGCTATGTTTAACATTCGGTAATCATATTACACCAATATTTATGACATTTCAGTGTCCATATATTGTTCACTGAAAAAAGACTAAAACTCTAAGCCTGATCTCCAGGCCCCCCTGGGGCAGGGTACCATCTCCTATTTCTGCAACTCTGGACTTCCTACAGTTCTTAAAAGGCACCTGGATTTTCCCTACCATGGGACCTTTGTATGTGCTGTTGAAGCTGCCTGGAATTCTTTCTTCAGTACAGTGGACTAGTTTGACTAGCTAACACTCACACATGCTTCTTATCTCAGTGTCACCTCTATGAGAAGCTTCCACTGATGCTTCTACCACAGTGTAGGTGAGGGTCTTTGTTATCTTCCCCCCCCCTTTCTTTCCTTTGAATGGCATTGTGTATGTTTGTAATGGTGTTCTTTTGGATTATTTATGTGGTGAATGTCTCTGTCCTGTGCTCAGCTGTGAGCTCCGTGATACCAGGCGTTCACTTCCCTGTTGATGGCTTTCTTCATACTGCTGGCCCTAGCTCAGTGCAGGCATGGGGTAGGCGTTGTCAAAGAATCAACTTCCAGTGCTTAAAACAAAAAGCTGCTTTGCATAAAACATGTCCCTGCAGTCATAGGGAGGGGTTGGGGTGGGTGGTGGATGGTGATCAGGTCCTGCGTGCCTGGCTTGTGCTAAAGGTGCCCAGCTTGTTACATGTAAGGCAACTGAAGCACAATCTCCGATTTGTGGAGTCAGCCTGGGCAAATGGATTGAATCAAGGTCTTTGTAGGATTTATTGGGCTGCCCCTGTTACATGTTTCATAAGCCCATTGTGTTTTTTTTTTTTTTTAAAGCACAAAAAGAAAATAGCAAGATCTGCATTTATTTGAGTTGACAAGTGCTCCATTTTAACTAAAAATGTGAAAACTCCAAAATCCAGTAAACTATAATATATAAACCATTCCTCCCTTTAAAAAAAAAAAAATCACAGGAGCAGAGCATAGGAACACATCAGCCTCTCAGCTTTGATCATATCCTTCCCTCTATTGATTGTTGCAATTCTCATAACTGAATTCCTGCATTTTGTATGCTAGGAGGAAGAAATGAGATTCAGGTCTAAAACCGTAGTAGGAAAAAGAATAAAATAGGCAATGCTTATTAGATGTTTAAATGATAGTCTCTCATCCCACCAAACGAATCAGTGAATACATACCAAAATGAACAAATATATTAGTTTTTTGCAAGTTTTACATTTAAGATTTTTAATTTCGAGCATCTTTTTAAAAATAATTACCATAAGTACTATTTATTGAGTGCTTGTCATGTGCGAGGCAGTAGCTCAAGCACTCATCAAAGACAATAATGATCCTCAAAATGAGTATTACATTTTTATCCTCAATTTTTAGTTGAGGAAGAGGAAACCAATTTTAACTCTTTTACTCCTCAGAACAATCCTCTGAGATAGTTATTTCGCTGTTCTGTGAATGAAGAAATTGAAGCCCAGGAAGCTGCAGTGACCAGCCCAGGCTTACATAGCACAGGAGGGCAGCTGAGCCTTTGGGAGCTTCGCTATGCTGCATTCTCATGGTCACACAGTTCGAAAGTGGCAGACACAGGATTGAAAGCCAGGTCTGATCACCTCTACAGCCTTCTGTCACTATTTGGTGTTGTTTTGTTTTTTATTTTGTTTTATTTTTGTTCCAAACCGTCCTCCTGAATAGAGACACCTCATAGTGAAAATGCTGTAAAGCTGAGACATTCAGGATCCAGCAGTAGCCACTACTATTGCTGAAGAGCAATAGAGTGCCATGTGTGACCATGGGCTTCTGTTCCTTTTGAGCATTTGCTTTAAATTTGGGTGTCTGATCGGAGCTTTTTACTTTGGGTTTGTGGACTACTGAGTTGGTCCACCAAAGGAGCATGTGTCTATCTTTTAATAATTGAGTTCTTTTCTGTCCAAGGGGAGAGAAAAGAAATGGACAAAGGAAAATAAATTGTTGTTGAAAGGAATTTCGCTTCTCTAATGGAGAAGATTGTAAGTAACATAATCCACTCCAGGCAAATGTTCCACTAAGACTATTTCCCTTCTCCTGGGACAGCATCTTTAATTGCTCATCTGTATCTAATTTTGTTCTGAGTTTAACACCAAAATGTGTGTTCTTGCCTTAAGGTAGTGAGTTACATCTCATTGGTTCTTTGCTGTTGACTAGTGTTCATGGAAACAAGGAATTCCTGGTGACATCACTCGGATTTGTGAATTTCATCTTGTCATAGGAAGTAGCATTTTGTGCTACTTCATAGTCATTGAGAAAACTTATAATGCTAGTGAGGACTGAGCAAAAATTCTTGCAATCTGATAACCCTAACATGGTAAAAATGAGGAATTCAGATAACGTAATTTTTTCAATCTACATCATAAATACTATACTTAGCATTTCATTGAAGTTCTATGAATTGATCAGATATGCCATCACTGAATCTTTACTTACATTGTTCCACATGTTTGCAGGTATATTCAAAATACTTAAGAAAGTATCTTTAAACTCTTTGCTTTTTCCTTCTTTTGGATTACTTTCTCAGGATGAACTTCTAGAAGTTGTTCCATAGAGTAATAAAGAGCAAGAACTTTGAAGCCAAAGCACCTTACATCAATTTCCATCCCTGTTCCCTTCTAACATGAAGCCTAACCTAAATGGTGTTGGGTTTCTGTGCCCATTTCCTAATTTGTAGAAGATTGATAATAAAACCTGATAGAATTTGGTTTTGTTTTATGTTTTAAGGAGAAGCACTAAGTAAATTAACATACATAAAGTTGTGAAGTGCTCGGTGCTATGCGCAACACATAGGAAGCATTTGATAAATACCACTGAAGCACATATTACTTTTTAAAAAGTCATTTTAGACTCAAAATGTAAGTATTTTTGGACAATTGAAATGTATTGCCGAATTGTTTTCTGAAAGGATTTGTACTAATTTATTCAGCCACAGGAATCACAGCTAAAATGTTGTTTCTCTTTTTGTACTTCTTGGATAACTTGCAAGATTGAGTATTTTTTCTGTATGTCTGGGTCCTGATTTATCTTTTTTTATGAGATGACTTTAGAGTATTTAAATTATTTTAATATCCCTTGTGTCGTATGATCATCCCTGCAACTCAGCAGAGTTGGCAGAGCTGATAATATTTACAGTATATAGAAGAGAAAGATAAAGGAAGTTCTTAGAGATTTGTTGGGTGGTTTGCCCAAAGTCACTTGGCTAGCATCTGGCAAACCTGTGATTTGAACCAAAGCATTTTCTTTTGCTCTAGTAAACTATGACTCATGGAAGTGGCATCTCCTGGCATAAAAGGGTTAATGCCACATTAAAAAAACAACATGATGCCTGGGTAGCTCAATCAGTTAAGCGTCTGCCTTCATTTCAGGTTATGATCCCAGAGCCCCAGAACTGAGTCCCATATCGGGCTCCCTGCTCAATGGAGAATCTGCTTTTCCCTCTCCCCCTGCCTCTCCCCTCTGCTCCTGCTCTTGCTCTCTCTCTTTCTCATTCTCTCTCTCAAATAAATAAATAAAAATTTAAAAATAAAATAAACAACAACAAACAATGTCTAACTTTTCCCTATTAAAAGTTTATTTAGCACATAGATCAATGGAACAGAATAGAGAGCCCAGAAATAGACCCTCAAATCTATGGTCAACTAATCTTCGACAAAGCAGGAAAGAATGTCCAATGGAAAAAAGACAGCCTCTTCAATAAATGGTGCTGGGAAAATTGGACAGCCACATGCAGAAAAATGAAATTGGACCATTTCCTTACACCACACACAAAAATAGACTCAAAATGGATGAAGGACCTCAATGTACGAAAGGAATCCATCAAAATCCTTGAGTAGAACACGGGCAGCAACCTCTTCGACCTCTGCCACAGCAACATCTTCCTAGGAACAACGCCAAAGGCAAGGGAAGCAAGGGAAAAAATGAACTACTGGGATTTCATCAAGATCAAAAGCTTTTGCACAGCAAAGGAAACAGTTAACAAAATCCAAAGAAAACTGACAGAATGGGAGAAGATATTCGCAAACGACATATCAGATAAAGGACTAGTGTCCAGAATCTATAAAGAACTTAGCAAACTCAACACCCAAAGAACAAATAATCCATTCAAGAAATGGGCAGAGGACATGAACAGACATTTCTGCAAAGAAGACATCCAGATGGCCAACAGACACATGAAAAAGTGCTCCATATCACTCGGCATCAGGGAAATACAAATCAAAACCACAATGCGATATCACCTCACACCAGTCAGAATGGCTAAAATCAACAAGTCAGGAAATGACAGATGCTGGCGAGGATGCGGAAAAAGGGGAACCCTCCTACACTGTTGGTGGGAATGCAAGCTGGTGCAACCACTCTGGAAAACAGCATGGAGGTTCCTCAAAATGTTGAAAATAGAACTGCCCTATGACCCAGCAATTGCACTATTGGGTATTTACCCTAAAGATACAAATGTAGTGATCCAAAGGGGCACATGCACCCGAATGTTTATAGCAGCAATGTCCACAATAGCCAAACTATGGAAAGAACCTAGATGTCCATCAACAGATGAATGGATCAAGAAGATGTGGTATATATACACAATGGAATACTATGCAGCCATCAAAAGAAATGAAATCTTGCCATTTGCAACAACATGGATGGAACTAGAGCGTATCATGCTTAGCGAAATAAGTCAAGCAGAGAAAGACAACTATCATATGATCTCCCTGATATGAGGAAGTGGTGATGCAACATGGAGGCTTAAGTGGGTAGAAGAAGAATAAATGAAACAAGATGGGATTGGGAGGGAGACAAACCATAAGTGACTCTTAATCTCACAAAACAAACTGAGGGTTGCCGGGGGGAGGGGGTTTGGGAGAAGGGGGTGGGATTATGGACATTGGGGAGGGTATGTGCTTTGGTGAGTGCTGTGAAGTGTGTAAACCTGGTGATTCACAGACCTGTACCCCTGGGGATAAAAATATATGTTTATAAAAAATAAAAAATTAAAAAAAAAAAAACCCAGATAGGAAACAAAACAAAATGAGATTACCTTCAAAATAACAAAAAATAAAATAAAATAAAATAAAAAAAAATAAAAGTTTATTTAACACAGGGCACCCTCAGTAGCTCAGTTAAGCGACTGCCTTTGCCTCTGGTTATGATCTCAGGGTCCTGGGATCAAGCTCCACATGTGGCTCCAGAGCCTGCTTCTCCTTCTTCTCCCCGCTTGTGCTCTCTCTCGCTCTCTCTCTCTCTACCAAGTAAATAATAAAATCTTAAAAATACATTTAAAAAGCTTAAATAAGCCTACAGGAAAATATGATTTAGATATCCTATAAGAGAGCTGCTACCTATAGCTCATTGGGAAACCAGTAAAGAGACTCTATGAAAGATGTACTAAATGACAAAGAATTAGCTACAAATTACAACTCAGAGGTCGTTGTCTTGTGCAGTATTATATGATGGCTGCAGCCAATAAGATAGTTTTAAAATAAATTTAATTTGACCATCATCCAGACATTAACCCTGTGGTCTCTTGGACTGTTGAACTAATCTAGTAGAGAATTTGGATAGTCTAGGATGCTGAGATGCTAAGATGCTTGGCAAAGGAGGCTAGGAGACCTGATACAAATGGCTAATAGGCATGTGAAAAAGATGTACCTAATCATAATTCACAAAAAAACTGCAGATTGTAACCACAGGGAGATTACACATGGATAACATGAAGAGATAGATATCATCAAGTATTGAAGAAGAAAAGGAGGCGCCTGCACTTTATCCATGGCTGTTAGAAAGTAAAATGGTATGGGCACCGAGGTAGCACAGTCAATAGAGCTCCTTATTTTTTCTTTTTGGTTTTCCAAAGATTTTATTATATTATGTTACTATGTTTATTATGTTAGTCGCAGTATTTCATTTGTTTTGATATAGTGCTCCATGATTCATTATTTGCATATAACACCCAGTGCTCTTTGCAATATATGTCCTTCTTAATACCCACCAGGCTACCCCCCATCTCTCCCCCCTCTGAAACCCTCCAATTTGTTTCTCGTAGTCCACAGTCTCTCATGGTTCGTCTCCCTCTCTGATTCCTCCCCCTCACCCAACCCTTCATTTTTCCCTTACTTCTGAGTCTTGGTTTTGGCTCAGGTTGTGATCTCAGGGTCCCGAGATCAAGCTCGGCACTCAGCAGATTGAGATTTTCTCTCCCTCTCCCTCTGCCCCTCCCACTTGTGCGTGCATTTTCTCTCATTCTCCCTCTCTCTCTCTGTCTGTCTCTCTACTCCCCCATAAATAAATAAATAAATACATCTTTAAAAAAAGAAAAAAGAATGTAAAATGGCATAACTGCTTTGGAACAGGGCAGCTTCTTTAAAAGTTAAACATGAAGAGCCTATGATACAGCAATGTTTACTCTCAAGTATTGACCCAAAAGAAATAAAAATACATATCCTCAAAACATTTATGCAGAAATGTTCATCGTAGCTTTATTCATAATTGTCTGACTGGGGCAGTTCTCTGTGGGTCCCTTATGTTTCTACTTATCTTGAGAACAGAGGCATTGATGATCTTTTCAAGATAACCAGCACTGTGATGGAGAAACAATACTACACATAGACTCTTTTTTTTTTTTTTTTTTTTTTAACAAGAACCTATCTCCTCTTCTGAGATACCATCCCTATCAGCAATGTGCTGTCTACCAGCTGGTGTGGCAACTGAGTCTTTGATAAGGTCGAATAACATTTTATTAGACCAGGAGTTCTAGTGTCAGAGTATGTGGTAAGATGAGTGAGTGCTGTCCTATTTTCATATTATGTTATGATACTATACTCATGATATTATGAACATGTGTAATACTATGAAAGTGAATGAGATCTAAGTCCAGGGATGATCCAGGTGTGTTTTCAAATCTTTTCTGATGAGCAGACTTATTCCAGGACTGTTCTGGTAAAGGATACCCAAGCCAAGTGTATCACCAGAACTGAGGGATAATCCCTAAATGATGGTTAGTGCCCTCCAAAGGTTTACAATAAATAGCATTAAAAATAGAATTTTGTCATATCATGATGAAACTTCTGTCATCCTGTCATATCTGTTGTTTTGGGTGTACTTTTAAATGAGACCAGCAACAGAGTTTGACTGAAATTATACTAAAGTCTAGATCAATTTGAATAAAATGGACATTTTAATAATAGTCAATTTTTCATCCATCAACATCCTGTGCTTCTCTGTTTATTTAACTATTTCTGTGTTTTGTATAAACTTTTGTTTAACCTGAAGTATTTCATATTTTTATGCTACTGCAAAATAGTGGCTTTGTACTTTTTTCCAATTGTTAGTGCTATCATACTGAAATAAAATTGACTTCTGTATACAGAGCTTGAATACTACAAATTTGCTGTGCTACTTTACTAGGTATAGGAGCTTTCATAGATTTTTTAAGATTTCCTGTGTAAATGATCATGTCATCTGTGACATTATATTTTCTGATCTCAGTGCATTTTGTTAGTCCTATAATGCACTGATTACACCTTCCAATAGAATTTTAACTAGGAAAAAAAAAAGAATTTTAACTAGAAGTAATAATAAAAGTACCCTAAAAGTACAATGAGATACCATCTCACACCAGTCAGAATGACTAAAATTAACAAGTCAGGAAACAACAGATGTTGCCCAGGATGCAGAGAAAGGGGAGTCCTCTTACACTGTCAGTGGGAGCACAGGCTGGTGCAGCTACTGTGGAAAACAGTATGGAGGTGTCTCAAAAAGTTGAAAATAGGTCTACCCTATGACCCAGCAATCACACTACTGGGTATTTACCCCAAAGATATAAATGTAGGGGCACCTGAACTCCAATGTTTATAATAACAATGTACACAAGAATCAAACTACAAAAACAGCCCAGATGTCCATCAAAAGATGAATGAAGAAGTCGTGGTATATATACAATGGAATACTACTTGGCCATCAAAAAATGAAATCTTGCCATTTGTAATGACATGGATGAAGCTAGAGGATATTATGCTAAGTGAAATAAGTCAGTCAGAGAAAGATAATCATCAGATGATCTCACTGATATGTGAAATTTAAGAAACAAGGCAGAGGATCATAGGGTAAATGGGGAAAAAATAAAACAAGATAAAACCAGAGACTCCTAATCATGGGAAGCAAACTCAGGGTTGCTGGGAGGTGGGGGAAGGAATAGGGTAACTGAATGATGGACATTGGGGAGGGTATGTGTTGTAATGAGACAAATGAATCACAGACCTGTACCCCTGAAAAAAGTAATACATTATATGTTAATTAATTGAATTTAAATTTTAAAAAAATCACCCAGTCTACCTGAAAAACTAAATAAAAAAGAAAGTACCTTACTTTGTTCCTAGTCTTATGGTAAAGCAGTCTTGCACCAGGGAATGTGATCATAGATCTAGGATTTTGTATCAATGGTTGTAGACCTACTTGAGAAGATTGAAGAGGTCCCCTTCTAGTTTTGAGTTCTGTTATCATTAATAAATTCCTCATTTTGGTATCTGCTGAGATGATGTGATGCTTTTCTAGGATCTGTTGAGCTGATGCAATGCATTTTTTTTTTTTTTTTAGGTACCAGGAATTATACTGACTTCTCAAATATTAAATATATAATTCTAGTATTTTTTAATGTATTGATGCATGAAATCTGCCAATATTTTGTTAAGGAGTTTTAGATCTCTGGTCATCATAGGTATTATAGTTTGCGTCTTTTATAGTGTCTTTTTATGGCAGTGGTACCAGATTAATGTTGATCTCAAAAGATGAGTTGGGAAATGTATTCACTTGTACTCTCTGGAGAACCAGACCATCTTGTCCTCCATTCTCCTGCTTGTGATGTCCATTTGGTAACCTGACTAGATGAGAATTCTGTGATTCTGACTACCAACATGAGCTTTTCAGAGCATTAGGAAGGGTGCTGAGTAGATCTTGGGAGAAAAACAATATATTCTAGTGCAGGAGTTCTCAAGTATTTAGGTGGGAAACAGCTGGTAGGTGGGAAAGGCAAGAGTTGATTTCATTTGGACATGCTGAGTTCAGTACAGCAATAAGGCATCCGATTGGAAGGGTTAGGAAGGCAATTCAGTGCACAGACTCAAAAGTCTGTGGTGGCAGTACACAGCATACACAGTACACAGCATAGCTTTGTCAGTAGATGATCGGTAATGTCACTTGAATGAATATGACTGCCCAGGAAAGGAAATATGGGTCTCAAACCCAGAGACCAGTGGTATGATGAGAGGAGTGAATGCTGTCAGAAAGCGATTATCTGTAGGTCTCTCCTATTTCTGCATTTTGTACAGGCAGGGACACTAAGTGCCTTCCTTCCAGACTATCTTTTCAAGGAAGTTTATATAGCAAACCATCTTGGAAGGTGGAAGTAGTGACTCTCTTCTGACAAAGATCAGGTACGTTTATGGTCTAAGACACCAGGTTCCTTTCCTGTAGCACAGCACATTTTATCATTTGGCCCTCTTTTTGTTACCCTGTTTGTGTATGAATTTGGGGTCAGAGAGCCAGGGCCAGCAAATGCTGATGCTCCATACTATTGCTGTGAATAATAAAGCCGTTTGGCACTGACCCATGGGTCTCCTGTCTCTTGCCGTCATGTATGTAACTTGTAGGCTTGCACGCATTGTAAAATCTCAGACTCTTCACAGTTCTTGACAAGTGAGTCAAGACCTATGGGGATGAGACTCAAAGGAGAAGGAGTGTTTTTACAAAAGGAGAAATAACAGGATGCAAGTGGTATTGGGGAGCAAAGAAGGCAGCAAGATACATGGGTTGTGTAAGTGGAAGAAGATGACTCCATTTAATAGAGCCATGGGGTAAGCAGTGTCAGGAAATGGCCAGGTTTTAGTTAAGGAAAAGTATTTGAACACTGGGGTAAGACTACATAGAGGAGTGACCAATATGGATTAAAAAATCCAGGGGCACCTGGGTGGCTCAGTAGGTTAAGCCTCTGCCTTTGGCTCAGGTCATGATCTCAAGGTCCTGGGATCGAGCCCTGCATCAGGCTCCCGCTCAGTGGGGAGCCTGCTTCCCTCTCTCTCTCTCTCTGCCTGCTCTCTGCCTACTTGTGATCTCTGCCTGTTGAATAAAAAAATAAAATCTTAAAAAAAAAATTCCAGAGAGCACAGCCAAAGATGTGAAGATTGAAGGGGCTGGTCATTGGTCAAGGACTAAGGCAACATATGAGAGTGAGTAAAAGGTCAGGGGGAAGTAAAGCCTTCAGAGACGCTTGCCATATGGGCAGTACCCAGTAAAGCTTAGAGAGGAGGCATGAAGAATTCAGTTCTGAAAATGTTCTGGAGGAGGGTGATCATTTGAGCCTATGAAGATTCAGGTGAACTTTGGAATAAAGAATCCCCATAGGATTAAGGTAAATCATGATCTCTATTTCGGTAGCTTATTTCTGGCTGTAAGCTTGGAGGTCTTGGCAGTGATAAAAGATTTCTCATGTTATCTAGTCTCATGGAGAATGTACCCAGTTTCTCTTTCATAATGATTACCTTTTTATAGACTAAGAAACAAGCTTAGAGAAGTTATGTAACTTCACTTCAGTCACAACTATAATACACAGAGAGGCAGGGTTTCAACCCAGGTTTGTCTGATGCCAGCCTACATGCTCCTAACTCGTGTAGTTGTTGGGTTGCTTGTGGGAGAGATAGAAATGCCATCACATACTGGCTTCAAAATGTTAGTGTTTTGACTTTGCCCCAGTTAAGTCTTACTGGCAATATGTGTTGGAAAGTCATAGAGGGGCACCTGGTGGCTCAGTCTGTTAATCATCTGTCTTTGGCTCAGGTCAAGATTCCAGGGTCCTGTGATTGAGCCCTGCATCAGGCTCATTGCTCGGTGAGAAACCTGCTTGTGTTCTCTCTCTCTCTGACAAAGTTTTACTAACTAAGCATGGATTTGGAAACTTAACATCAAGAATCTTCTTGGTACTGCTCTGTGAAGAGTTCCACTTCATTACATGACTATTTTTCCCTCCACAGGTAGCATGGATGTGGCTAGTTGTTTTGCAGGCAAATTATTCAGTGTGTCTGATTTTTCTTACTGCTGGTGTGATGTGGCAATGCTAAGAAGTGCAGAGTCTTCAGAATTTCTGAGTTGAGAATCCTGTTGACTTTATTTCTCATCAGTTGGGGATATTATTAAGACCAGTTTCTTCATATTGAGCCTTATTTTTGAGTTATAATAGCTAAAAAGTTAAAAGTTTGTATGAAGAAGTATGTCTAAATACATATGTTTTTTGTTTAGTGTAAAATTAATATTGACTTAAAAAAAAGGCTAACTGTATTTTTTCAACTTTACATAAATGATCAAATCCAGTGAAATAAATAAGTCAAGTCTTTGGCCACATAAAAACTCAGTTAAAAAAAAAAAAGATACAAAATATCAGGGTTCTTTGTGCTTCTACCTTCTCTCCCTTTTTATATGTAATCCTCTTGTATGGAATTAAACTCTCTATTCCCACCATCAACTACCCTGAGTGAAGGATTACTACCTTCCTTTCCTACTCTTTTACGGAAGGTACTTACTTGCTCATTATTTTATTTCCCTTTCCAAGATATTCATTCATCGTTTCATCATTCATTCAACACACACGTAGCAGGTATCCACTACATTCCAGGTCCTGTTTTGGGTTCTAGGCATATGGCAACATTTAAGTCTCCAGACTTGCCTCTGGGGAGTTGAACGTAAATGCAGGTATATTTGTCTGTTTTATTTAGAGTCACTTAGTGCTGGATATGGAGCACACATGCAGTTAAACAATAGCTTTTTCTTTTTATATAAGCTTTCACTGGACGGATGATTTGGAGAAGTCCTCTCAAACCCTGCAGTAAGATGAATCCCCTTAGGACTTTTCTCTGTGGTGGTCAAGGTGCCATTGAGCTGGAACTGCTCCATCCTGGCAACTTGGCCACTGTGCTTCTAGGTAGTGACGTTAGACTGGGAGAGTCAGGCAACCCTGCCCATATGCCTTAGCATCTACAGTGTGTGTGAAAAAATACCTGGGAAGCAGAATCATTCTGTAAGACCCAAGATGAGGGAAACTGCATTTCACCTGGAGACTGAGTGGCATTGTGAAAAGCTCCAATAGGAAAAGGTTCTGTATTTATATCTATATCCCTTGTCTCTAGTAGGGTTTGTGGCATGTAGTAGGTGCCATTCTGATGCAACTAACCTGCCTCCCTGGTGATACTGTTCTTTTTGCTCTTTTTCCTCTTTCTCTACTTCTTTCTCCTTTCCCTCCTGTACCCCTTCACATACTCCTGCTTCCACTGCTGCTTTTCTTCTTCCTTTACTCTCTTTTATCCTCTTCTCCTTTTATTTTTATTTTCATTGGCATGTGATCTTTCAGACAAATGCAAAAGCAGAGAGAATAGTATAGTGAATCCCATGTGTCCATCTCGGCACCTCAGCAGTAGTCCATGTGTACCAATGTAGTTTGTTTTCATATACCCAGCATGTGCTTTTCTCTCACTGCTGGCCCATTTAAAATAAACCCAGACATTTAATTATTTTCAGTGCACATCTCTGTGAAATTATTAAACATATATGATAAACACGTACACACAAAAAACACTAGTTCCTTATCAAATAGCCTCCCCCTTCTCTCATGAATATCTTTCGTGTTGGTTTGTTCACATGTGTATCTAAACAAAATCCAGACACTCCATTTTTATTTTTATTGTTTTTCTTTTATATTTTTTAATAACTTTTATTTATTTATTTATTTGACACAGAGAGACACAGCAAGGGAGGGAACACAGGCAGACGGAGTGGGAGGAGGAGAAGCAGGCTTCCTGCTGGGCAGGGAACCTGATGCAGGACTTGGTCCCAGGGTCATGGGATTATAACCTGAGCTGAAGGCAAAGGCATAATGACTGAGACACCCAGGCGCCCCATACACTCCATTTTTAATGTATCTTCTTTTTATCTAAAAATGTTCCTCTCCCTAGGCACCTGGTTGGCTCTGTCAGTTAAGCATCCAACTCTCGATTTTGGCTCAGGTCATGATCTCACATCCTGGGATGGAGCCCTTCTTTGGGCTCTGCACTGAGCGCTTGAACCTACTTGGGATTCTCCTTCTCCCTCTGCCTCTTCCTCTGCTCCTTCCCATGCAATGCATGCTCTGTCTCTAAAATAAATGAAATCTTTAAAAAAATGTTCCTCTCCATTATTTTACTTTTTGCCTTTGTTGAATAAAACAGCTTAATTACTATTTCTATAGAATTTCTCACATTTGGATCTTGCTCTTCACATCTCTGTAATGTCGATTTACCTGTTGTTCCATTTCCTGTGTTTCCTTTCATTTACTCAGTAGATCAGATTCAGATCTTTCCTTCTTTCTCTCTTTCTCTGCCCTTCTCTTTCACTCTTTTTCTTTCTTTTTCTATGTGGCAGTCTTATGTTGGACAAAATGTTTACCAAGCGGTACATTTATTATTGCGTCATTCAGAGGACATGTAACATGTTATGACGACGATGATGATAAGTGAGAGCAGCTGTCTTTGGAAAGGGGAGCAACTGGAGACAAAGGAACTAAGTTGACATTTTTTACTCTGAAAATTTGTTTGTTGTGAAGTTTTTCGTTTTACATGTTCCATCTCTTCTCACACATACATACACAGTGCCGATTTCTAAATTAAAAAAAAAAAAATCGTGAAATGTCTAAAGCCAAAAAAAAAAAAAAAAGAGAGAGAGAGAGAAAGAAAGAAAGAGGTTGGGAGGGAAGAGAAGAAAATAAAAGATTAAGCAGTGTCACCAATGTTGTTGCCAGATCCACTATAAAATTTCCATCAGCTTTTCCATTCATGGTTTTAGCAGCTACTGGTGATGATTGCATAAATCCATTATTTCACCTGGTACCTAATGTATTTTTAGTAAGTTGGTTAATTAATAGTTTGAAGGTTCAACCTGAGTACAATTCCTGGAATGACATACACAGAATTTCAGAGGGACAGAACCCCATTACTGCAGCAGTTTAAACCCCTTGAAGAAGAGGTTAAAAAGATAGTCATCTATACCATATATTTTCTTAGTCTTTTAGTCTGTTCTGGAAAGGAAACTTCACCAGTGCTTTTACAGTTTGCATGAAGAAACAATAAAAAGTACATTAACAGAAATTCAGCTTAAGAAATCAGAGGAGAAGAAAGCTATGTGAGAAATTGAAACTGGATCCATGCTCATCTTGAAGAAACTACTTCTTTTTCTTGTTTGGTATAGCAGGTTTCCTGGTGTGAGTTTCAGAAGTAGTGTTGTTACCTTTGCTGAATTGGCTCTCATTCCCTACAAAAGGCTGCTCTTGGCAGTGAAGAAAGTCCTTGGTTGAGTCTCTCAACACCACCTACACATTTGGGGTGTGTGAACACTGGGACTAAAACACCCCTCCCTTTTATTCCTGTGCCCCAGTGCACTCTATGAAAACTATCCCCTGCCTCTGTCCCACCACACACATACATCGATTCACTGCATGTATCTTTATTGGCACTTACCTGGACACTGGAAACAGAATTGCAGAAGAAACCTCAGTTTTAATGGACAATTAAATAGTCCTCCAGGAAGCATCCTGCATGGAAAAAATGATTAGAATTGAGAATTTGTGTCTAGACCTTGTGTATTTCCCTTGCTGGAACTCTTTATGAATCTATAACAAAGTACTCCATGTGTATCCACTGCAGAACATTAGGATGTTAATGGTTCATTTGTAATCAAATTGTGGTCATCTAAGAATTTAGTTGGTAAGTGATCTGCCATTTCTCCTTTGTTTTCTTTGTTCCTTTGCCAGCATTATGGCCATTTCTCTGGATGCTAACTTTTTCCACTCAAGGAGAGATCAGGGAAGGATACGATGGCATTGTCAAAATCACCCCCCCCCACCACTACTACAAGAAAAACTTCTATAGTGAAAAACTCAGTGGGGACAAGAGGATGTAAAAATCATGGCTAGCATAAACTTAGAGATTATTTGTGGTTCTAAAGTTAAAAATGAAAAGAAGGGGCACCTGGGTGGCTCAGTCATTAAGCGTCTGCCTTCGGCTCAGGTCATGATCCCAACAAAATCTGCCCTGACCCTATTTGGAGAGCTCCTGTGATACACTCTTTTCCAGTTGATTAGGGTATTTGCCATTTGCAATAAATCTAAACATTAGTATTATAGTTAATTATGTAGTATACTACTCAGTATTTCGCCTCAAGATTTCCTTAAGTTTGAATCTCTATGTTCAATAAAATAAATCTGTAAATGCATGGTCTAAAAGCATGGTCAGCACAAAGCATGCATTACTTGAGAGAGGTCTTTCCAAAGCAAATAATTTCAATCAATATGTGAAATCAAAATAAAAATTAGTTTTTCACTCTTTTATAAACATATGGTAAGCTTTAGGCCAGTTGTTCAAAGCTGCTGAACCAGTCTGGTAAGTTTTTCAGGCTGCCTTAACAAACATCTTCTGAATCCTATCTGCCTCCCACCCAGTCTTTTTCTTTTGCTTTCCCCACTGAAATAAGATTGTTTATATTATGTATTTAAGTATGTAATTTATTGCATTTTCTAAAATTGCTTTTCCTTCTAAGAATTTGCTTATGCATACTAAGGCATACACTCTAAGAAAGAAGTGTGCCACAATGGGTAAAATAAGCAGGTCTTTCAAAGAGAAGACTTACTTCACCAGCAAAATGAACACTAGAAATTCTGATAGTGGAAGAGTTTATGAATTATTTTTGTGTAGTGTAGTGCTGAGGATTTATTCAATGGAAGGTTAAAAGTTGTGCATTTTGAAGATAAATACTAGAATCTTGAGGAAAAATGCAAAAGGAGCAGAATATCAGTAGACTATTTTTTTTTAAAGATTTTATTTATTTGACAGAGAGAGATCACAAGTAGGTAGAGCAGCAGGCAGAGAGACAGGAAGCAGGCTCCCCGCCGAGCAGAGAGCCTAATGCGGGGTTCAATTCCAGAACCCTGAGATCACAACCTGAGCCAAAGGCAGAGGCTTAACCCACTGAGCCACCCAGGAGTCCCTAGACTATTATTTTCATTTAAACGTTTTTTAATAGAGTTGACACCCAGTGTTACATTAGTTTCAGTTGCACATCATAGTGATTCCACCAGTTTATGTGTTATGCTATGTTCACCACAGGTGTACTGCCATGTCACAATACATCAGTGTTACAGTATCGTTGACCAGATTCTATTTGCTGCACGCTTTCATTTCCATGACTGATTCCGTAATTGGAAGTCTCTACCTCCCACTCCCCTTCATGCATTTTGCTCAACCCCCTACTCCCCTGCTCTCTGTATTTGGTTCTCTGTATTTATAGGTTCGATTCTGCTTTTTGTTTATTTATTTACTTTTTGAACCAACATATGAGTGAAATCATACGACATTTTTCTTTCTCAGTCTGACTTATTTTCATTCTAATATCCTCTGGGTTCTTCCATGTTGTCACAAATGGCACAATTTCATCCCTTTCTCATTCTTCATCCACCCTATGGCTATGTAATATTCCTGTGTGTATGTGCACCCCACACTTCCTTGTCCATTCATCTGCTGATGGAGACTTCAATTGCTTCTATAATTCGCCTATTGTAAATAATGCTGTAGTAAACCTAGGGGTGCATATATTTTTTCAAATTACTGCTTTCAGTTTTGGTGGTTCATAAATACCCAGTAGTAGAATTATTGGATCATATAGTATTTCTGCTGTTAATTTTTTGAGCAACCTCCATACTCTTTTTCACAGTGGCTCTACCCTTTACCATTCCTATCAACAGTGTGCAAGGGTTCCTTTTTTCCTTCACATCCTTATCAACACTTGTTATTTCTTGTTGTTTTGATTTTAGCCATTCTAACAGGTATAAGGTGCTATCTCATTGTGGGTTTGATTTGCACTTCCTGTTAATTAGTGATGTCGAGTATATTTTCATGTGTCTACCATCTGTATGTTATCTTTGGAAAAATGTCTGTCTGGGTTCTGTGCCCATTTTTTAAATCAAATTGTTGTGTTGGTATTGTACACATCCTTTACATATTTTGGATATTAACTGATATATATATATATATGTATATATATATATATATATATTTGGATATATCACTGATAAGTCTCATCGATCACTCACAAATCTTTTCCCATTCAATAGGTTGCCTTTTTGTTTTGTTGATGATTTTCTTTGCTGTGCAAATACTTTTCATTTTCACATAGTCCCAATAGTTTACTTTTGCTTTTGTTTCCCTTGCTTCAGAAGACCTATCTAAAAAAATGTTGCTATGACTGATATCAGAGAAATTACTGCCTGTGTTTTCTTCCAGAATATTTTTTTTATTTTAGGTCTCATATTTAGATGTTTAATGCATTTTGAGTTCTTTTTTGTATATCGTATAAGAAAGTGGTCCAGTTTCATTCTTTTGCATGTAGCTGTCCAGCATTCCCAGCAGTGCGTTTTGAAGAGACTGTGTTTTTCTGTATATTCTTCCCTCTTGGCGTAGGTTATAGACTCTATAAAGCATGCATTTATTTTTGGGTTCTCTATTGTGTTGTGTTGATCTGTGTGCCTATTTTTGTGCCAGTACTGTACTGTTTTGATTGTTACAGCTTTGCAAAGTTTATCTTGAAATCCGGGATTTTGATACCTCATACCTCTAGCTTTGTTTTTTTTTTCAAGATTGTTTTGACTATTAGAGGTCTTTTGTGGTTTCATATAAATTTTAGTATTACTACTTACATTTTTGAAATATTTCTGTTGGTATTTTGATAGGGATTACATTAAATCTGTAGATTGCTTTGGGTAATAAAGACATTGTAACTATTCATGCAATCCATGAGCATGAAATATCTTTCCATTTGTTTGCGTCATGTTCAATTTTTTTTTTATCAGTGTTTTCAGAGTACAGGTCTTTTACCTCCTTGGTTAAATTTATTAGTAAGCATTCTATTCTTGCTGGTGAAATTGTAAATTGAATTATTGATTTCTCTTTCTACTATTTCATTTTTAGTGGTTAGAAATGCTACCAATTTCTCAGTGTTAATTTTATATCACACACTTTTACTTAATTCATTTATTACATACATTTTTGATGGAATCTTTAGGATTTTCTATATATAAGACCATGTCATCTGCAAATGACATTTTTAACATCCTCTTTACCCATATGTCCATTTTTCCTTTTTCTTCTCTGATTGCCATGGCTAAGACTTCTAACATGGTATTGAATAAAAGTGGTGAGAGAGGATATCCTTATTTTGTTTCTGAGAGGAGAGGAAAAGTTCTCAGTTTTTCACCATTAAGTATAATGTTAGCTCTGTGTTTTTTATATATGGCCTTTATTACATTGAGTTATGTTCCCTTTAAACCCACTTAGTGGAGAGTTTTTAATATAAACAGATGCTGAATTTTGTCAAATGCTTTTTCTGCATCTAGTGAGATGGTCATATGATTTTTATCCTTCATTTTGCGATGAGGTGTGTCACTTTGATTTGTGAATATTGAATCATCTTTGCATTCCCAAATTAATCCTACTTGATTATGATGAATGATCCTTTTAATATATTATTGAATGTGGTTTGCTAATAATCTGTCAAGGATTTTTGCACCTATATTCATCAGAGATATTGGCGGTTTGGTTATGTATGTATGTATGTATGTATGTATTTAGGGGTCTCTCTGTCTGGTTTTGTTAATCATGATAATGCTGGCCTCCAGAATATATTTGGAATTTCTCCTTCCTCTTTAATTTTTCAGAATAGTTTGAGAAAATTTACTGATTTTGGTATTAACACCTCTTTAAATCTTTGGTAGAATTCCAACTAGTCCTGAATTTTTATTTTTTGTTAGATTTTTAATTACCAATATAATTTCATTACTTGTAATTAGTCTGCTCAGATTTCTACTTATTTCTGATTGCATTTTGGAAGATTTTGTTTCTAGAAATTTGTCCATTTCCAGAAAATCATGAGACTTTAAAAGATAAGCTTCTTTGCATGCTAGAGAAATAAAAGATAAAGCTTCAGAGTTTTCCCTACTCATCTAAACCTGAGACCTTTTCCTGGGAAACAAGTTGAAAGGGATGAACTTCATTCAAGAAAAAAATATGACAACATCTTAGCTAATCCAAAAGATGGAAAGAATAAGCTGTTAACTAACAATTAATTGAAAATGTTATTTTCGGGACACTTAGGTGGCTTAGTCAATTCAGTGTCTGATTCTCGGTTTCTGCTCAGGTTGTGATCTTATGGGTTGTGGGATCTAGCCCCAATTTGGGCTCTGTGTTTGGTGGGGAGTCTGCTTAAAGACTCTCTCCCTCTGCCCCTCCCCCCACTTGTGGGGGTGCTCTCTTTCTTCCTCTTAAAAAAAAATCTTAAAAAAGAAGAAGAAAATGTTCTTATTTCCCTCTACATCCGTCTATGTTAAAAGTATTTATTAAAACTGCATTTTGTGGTATTTGGGGGGAGAGGATACTTAATGCTAGGGTAATATAAGTGCTATATGAATTAGAAGGGTAGCATTATAGGAACATGGAAAATATTGAGTATTAAGCTTCAGTTAAGTGGACAAACTGTTTAATATGTCACAGGGAGAAAACATAGGGTGATTTCAGGCTTGGCTAACTCAAAACTCATTTATATTTTCATATACCCAGCATATTGTTATGCTGTCATTTGTTTGCTGTGTAATTTCCTTAGGAACACAAAATGAACAGAGTAATTGCAGGATATGTGTTGATAACAATTTTTGATAAAATTGAGTACATCATTCTTTAAGAGCAAATAAACTTTCTCAGGAGCAATCCACCAAACTCCTCTATCTCACTGGCTAGAATTTCTTCCCATGCTTGTTCTAAACTGGCCCTTGCAGAAGAAATGAGATTAGTGAGACAAATCAGAACCGACTCAGTGAGGCTAATGGAAGGTTCAGAACACGTGTCTCTCTTCTCCCTCTCTCTCTCTTTTTCCTTCTCCTTATCTTTCTCCTCATCTCCCTGCTTCCCTCTATCCCCCTAACACACACACACACACACACAATAGTGGTGTCAGTATCTGAAGAGAACAGATTCATTTAAAGAAGGAGGGGAGCAGGTTGGCTAATAGCTGTGTCTCTGACACTAGGAAAAATAAAGTTGAACTTTTTTAAAAATTCATTGTAATGAATTTTCCACTTCTGATACTCTTGATATAGAATTATATTTTTCAAGTCCTGGTAGCCCCAAAGACAAACTTATCTCTTAAGTCTTCATAGAACTTTTAAAAATAAGTGAATATAACTGGTGATTCTCCAAGAAAGATATAAAGCATGCAGTGTTCCACAAATAATATTATTTAAAATATTGCTATTATTTTTCAAGATATCCTTTCTGGGATAAATGTCTCTATGAATACAGTTAGAAACTAATCTCCTAAATTATTAGTCCGAACCTCTTCCATAGTACATATTTTATAGTGGTCATAATGCCTTCACGACTGCCTTTTTAAAGTACTATAAAAAATAACAAATTTGTAAAGTAGCAGGTTATAAAGTTAATATGAGAAAATGAATTGCCTTGTAAAGTAAGTATTGTAAAATGTTAATGTAAGGATCTAGTTGGTGGGTTCACTGTAAAGTTCTTTTATCCTTTTACTATGTTTAAAATTTTTCATGATAGAAAGTTGGAAAGTAATAAAACCACAACAAAACCAAGAAGAGCTTTTACATATACAACCAAAACCCAATAAGAAATACATAGCAAAGAAAATTGTATTTATAATAGCAAAAAGAGATGAAATACCTGGGCTAACTTTTCAAGAAGCATGCAAAACCTTTATTTTGAGAAATAGTTAAACATTTAAGGAAGCAAGAGGAAAGAAAAAGGTAGGGAGACTCACCTTCACAAAGATTTGTTCTAGTTTAGTTATAAATATGGTATAAATCCAATAAATGTACCATCAAGGTTTTTCCTCAAGCTATATAAGTAATTAATAAAGTTCACTTCAATAAATAAAAATAACCAGGAAACTTTGAAGAGAAAAGAATAATTATGTGTAAAAATGTCTAGCTTTACCAGTTCTAAAACTGTTACCCCATAAAATTGAATCCTAGCATTGGTGCATGAATAGACAAACCAAACAATGAAATTGATTTTTAAAATCCAGAAATAGACCTAATTACATACAGAAATTTAGTATAGAATGAAGGCACCACCTCAAATTTGTGACAGAAAATAAGCTGTTGTATGTTATAAGTGAATAGCTATATGGAAAAAGATAAAATTTAGATTTATTCTTCACTCTGTACACCAAATACATTTGAAATGGATCAAATATCTACCTTTTTTTTTTTTTTTTTTTTTTTTTTTTTTTTTTGAGAGGGAGTGAGAGAGAAAACATGCACAAGAGCAGGGGTAGGGGAGGAGAGCCAGAGAGAAAGGGAGAGAGAGAGAATCTTAGCAGGCTCCACACTCAGGGCAGAGCTTAAAGTAGGGCTTGTTCTCACAATCCTGAGATCATGACCTGAACCAAAATCAAGAGTCAGATGCTTAATCAACTGAGCCACTCAGGTGTTCCTTGAATATCTAACATTTTTTTTTTAAAGATTATATTTATTTATTTTTGATAGAGAGAAAGAGGATGAGCAGGGGAGACAGAAGGAGAAGCAGACTCCCCACTAAACAGGGAGCCTGATGTGAAACTCGATCTCAGGACCCTGAGATCATGACCTGAGCTGAAGGCAGATGTTTAACCAACTGGGCTACCCAGGAGCCCTAAACTATTTAACTTTTAGAAGCAAAATTGTGCAAGTATTAGAAAAAGATATGGGTGGAATATTCTATGTTCTGAGAGTGGAAATTCATAACCTAGAAGTTTAAAAAAAAAAAGAAAAAAAAACTTGTTTTAAAAAATTTTATATTGAGAGGTTTCTATGTGTTAGGAAAGTTACTATGGGGTAGGAAGACACTGGGCTCACCTATGTCACGTGGCCACCTAGAGAACACACACACATCAGCATAAACAACCCAGAAAGCAACCCGAAGACTGGCAGAACAGACTCTCAGCTGCCAGATATAAACAAGAGGCCACAGTGAAATTTAACCCCTCAGATATGTCTTGGCAGGATTCCATCAAAGCAGTGCCTCAAACCTGGTAGGATGCAAGCAGCCCAGACAAGGGCCAGCATCACTCTAAGGAGAGGTGAGGGGAAGATAACCACACACCAGTCTGACTGCAACCCCAGCAGTAGCCTAGGGCAGGTAGCTGGCCTGACTACAAGCCCCACCCACCAATAAATCTTCTCAGGGGACAACACAGGGAAAGTGCACAGCAGTTTGGTGCTACCTCATCTCTGGTAAACACCTGGTCTGACTCAACTCAAGCCCAAGGCAGCCTTGTACTAGCCCACTGACACCACAGGCACCAGCATCTGCTCAGCGAGAGAATATCACAGGCTGGACTGAAGGCAAGCACAGCTCTGTCACAATAGCAGGACACCCCTGTAGCAACGCACATAGGAGACACCACTGAAGCACTATTTTCTGGTGAAATGGAAACATTACACTATGGGGCACTACAGGACCTCTACTTCATAAAGCCACTATGTTCAAGCGCAAGAGACATATCTGACTTTCCTAACACATAGAAACTGACCACAGCAATAGATAAAATGAGGAGCCAGAGGAATATGTCCAAAATGAAAGAGCAAAATAAAATCAGAGCAAGAGATCTAAACAAAATGGAGATAAGTAATAGTCTGACAGTAAATTTAAAGTAATGCTCATAAAGATACTCACTAGAGTTGAAAAAGAAGTGCAGGACCTCCATGAGACCCTCCACAAAGAGATAGGAGACCTAAACAAACAAACAAACAAACAAAAAAAACAATTAGAGGTAATGAACTTACTAACTGAAATTAAAAATAGACCACCTGGAATAAGTAACAAACAAGAGGAAGTAAAAGAATGGATCAGCTGGAAGACAGAGTGATGGAAAATAATCAAGCTGAGCAGATGAGAGGGAAAAAAATATGCAAGATGAGAATAGACCCAAAGAACTCAGTAATATTGTCAAGCATAATAGTCAGATGATAGTGATCCCAGAAGAAGAAGAGGAAAGGGGGCAGAAGAGATAATAGCTGAAAACCCGAATCTGGGGAAGGAAAGAGAAATCCAGATCCAGGAGGCACAGAAAGCTCTCAACAAAACCAACCCAAAGACATCTGCACCGAGACACAGAGTAAATAAGATAGTCAAAAGTAGCAATAAAGAGAGAATTTTAAAAGAAGAAAGAGGAAAGCAGTTGCATATAAGGGAAACCCCATAAGTCAACCGGTGGATTTTTCAGCAGAAACTTTATAGTCCAGAAGGGAGTGCCATGATATTTTCAAAGTGCTAAAAGGAAAAAACCAAAATCTATAGCCAAGGGTACTCTATCCAGCAAGGCTTTCATTCAGAATAGAAGGAGAGAGTTTCCCAGAAAACAAAAGTAAAAGAATTCATGGCCAGGAGCAAAACCAGTCACATCCACATCACACGTGATGGCACTGGCCTTTGGGTCCCAAATCCAGTCCAGCCACCCTCCTGCCCAAGTCAGCATGCACTGCCTGCCACCTGCTCAATGCCAAGTCAACACACCTTTACCTCAGAATGACAAGGACTCAAACTAACACCCTTCCCCTCAAATTCCAGCCTCTGCTCGTTTGTACACAAAAGTTGGCATAATTATAACAGCAGAATGAAGCAATCCAGTGACACTAATTCCATGGAATATATAATGGATAAAAGGAGTGTGCTAGCCTGATAACATCAATAAGCACATCAAAGAACCGAACATATAGTATGCTCCTGGTTCTTAGACCCATTTGTACCCCAGTGTTCATAGGAGCAATGGCCACAGTCACCAATTTGTGGAAAGAACCAAGATGCCCTTCAACAGACAAATGGGTAAAGAAGGTATGGTCCATATATACAATGGAGTATTATGCCTCCATCAGAGAGGATGAATACCCAACTTTTGTATCAACATAGATGGGACTGGAATAGATTATGCTGAGTGAAATAAGTCCAGCAGAGAGAGTCAATTATCATATGGTTTCACTTACTTGTGGAGGATAAGGAATAACGTGGAGAATATTGGGAGATGGAGAGGAAGAGTGAGTTGGAGGATATTGGAGGGAGAGACAAACCATGAGAGACTGTGGACTCTGAAAAACAAACTGAGGATTTTGGAGGGGAGGGGGGTAGGGGGTTGGGTGAGCCTGGTGGTGAATATTAAGGAGGGCATGTATTGCATGGAGCACTGGGTGTGGTGCATAAATAATGAAATTTGGAACACTGAAAAAAAATTAAATTAAAAAAGAAATAAAATTTTAAAAGGAAAGGAAAGAAAGAAAGAAACTCAGGAAAAATAAAACAAGATGAAATCAGAGAGGGAGACAAGCCATGAGACTCTTAATCACAGGAAACAAACTGAGGGTTACTGGAAGGGAGAGTGGTGGAGGGATGGGGTAACTGGGTGATGGGTTTTAAGGGAAGGGCACATGATATAATGAGCACTGGGTGTTTTATAAGACAAATGAATCACTGACCTCTCTACCTCTGAAACTAATATTATACTATATGTTAATTAATTGAATTTAAAATAACAAAACTGGAAAGAAAGAAAATTTTCTATCTAAAAATTTTATTTGGAAAAGAAGTATGTAAAGAAAGTAAGAAAAAATGACCAACTAGGAATAAGATTTGCAAGTTAATCACAGAGTTAATGTTTCTAATTTTAAAAAGCCTGTAAAAATAGACAAGGAAATGACCAAGTTTTATAAAAGTTGGTTGCTTTATGAACAGTTTACAGAAAAATAAATACAATGGTTCTTAGTCATATGAACAAATGTTCATCCTCCCCTATACTATGAAAATTGCAAATGAAAATATACTGTAGAGGTGCTTCACATGTATCTATATGATTGATAAAATCAGGGTCCACAATATACTTTGACTGAGGTCCTTAGGAAATGATCACTCTCAGCCTTTGTTGGTAGGAGAGCAAATAGTATAGTCTCACCATAGAGAATGTGTCAGAATTTAGCAAAAAATACATATAAACTTACCCTTTAACAAACCAATCTGTATCTCAGACTCTACCACCAAAATAAGTAAAAAATTAAAAAAAATTTTAAAATATTTTATTTTTTTATTTAACAGACAGAGATCACAAGTAGCCAGAGAGGCAGGCAGAGAGAGAGAGAGGGAAGCAGGCTTCCTGCCGAGCAGAGAGCCCAGTGCAGGGCTGGATCCAAGGCCCCTGGGATCATGACACTGAGCCACCCAGGTGCCCTGAAAAACAACTTTCAAAATGCTAGTCACATACTTAGAGTGTTAGACACGATATTTTAAGAACATTATAGTATTGAATAGAGCAAATGAATCTTCAGAACGGTATCATTAAGAACCAGTAAGCATGTAAGCAGTAAGCATGAGGTTGATTGATATTTAAATGAGATATATAGAGAGATATTTATGTATAGATAGATACTTATGTCTCTATAGCTATATAAAACAGAGTGGCTACCTTAAGAGATACTAATGTGTAGTCTGAAAAGGAAAAATACAAATTCAAGCAAATTTGGGAAATTGTTCTTAGAGATTATAATTTTTCTCATAACATTAAATGCTTTGGAAAAGTCTGTTGACAAATCTAAAAATATGTAATGCAGTGTCTATCAAGAATCTTTTCTTTTGCAGGGGTAAGTTTTGGGGTTGTAGAATTCCTCTTGTTTGTTTACTATAGAAGTGTGCCATAGAAAACAATTTGGGAAATATTGCTGTGAAAGTGAAATTCAATCTGTGGATAATTATTCTTCCTAAAGGATCAAGAAGTCTAAAGAGAGTTCCTGGTATCATGTGGTTAATGAATGCATAATTTAATACAAGTATTGTTTAGAATCTACTAAATATTAAATATTGTGTTTGCTTTTGGTGACATAATGGGAAGAAAGAAAAAATTATGGGAAACTGGTAAAACATTAAAATATAGTGCTACTATTAATGTTATAATAAAGATTTGAAATTTTTCTTGAAAATCCTTAAATGTGATTGAGGGACTAAGTGTAGGCAACCATTGCATCATGCCAGAGAGAGAAAATTAGGTTGTGATGAGTGACAGCAGGAGGCAAGATGTTCCTGGCAAAGACAAGAACATGAGCAAATGTAACTTAACATTAGAGTCAATAGTATTCAGAAAAAAAAGAGCACCCTATCTGTCTGGAACAACTACAACAACAAAAAATTTTTGGTGAAAGGTTTGTGTAAGTCCATCCTATTGAGAAGAATATGGGCTTTGGAGTTGGACAGATTTGACCTGTCATAATCACTCTAGTGATTATTCCCAAGTGGTCTTGGGAAGTAATTTAATCTCTATTAAGGCTGACCTTTTCTATCTATACAGTAAAGATAAATAATATTTAACTCATAAAGTAAGAATGAAATAAAAATAACATATAACATTTCTAACACAGTGAAGGGCATTTAATGTCACTTCTTATTAGGCAGATCAGGGCAAAGTGATGAGCATCCTCATTTGTCAGGGGAAAGAATTTGAATTTTATTTTGTAGGCAATGAAGAACCATGGAAGAATTCTGAGCCTGAGGGTGAGGTGATAAGCTCTGTGGTTTGGAAAGATGAATATGAGGAATGAATAGATGAAGAGAGACATCTAGCAATGCATCCTAATGGAAGATGAGAAGGGCATGATGGGGCTCATAGTGTGGCTACAACTGTTAAGTATTACTTAGCTAGAATTCATAGAACTTGGCTCCTCATTAGATAATGTGAGGGTGAAGAGTAAGAAAAGAAGGAATAAGAAAATGACAATTTGTATCCTGAGCACCTGAGTTGCCAGTAATACCAAACACTGAGCCAGACAAAAGATGGAGTAGGTATATAGAAAAAGATTGAAATTTAGGTGTGGAATTCAGTTTGTTTTCTGTCATTTTTCTTTTGATCTATCACCTTTATAGAGTGAGTGAACTTTGAAGATTTTAATATTGAAGTCCAGTCTTTAATCCCAACAATCCCTTTATTCTATGGAACTGCTATATTTGATCAGTGTGTTGGCTTATTACAAAAGCTGTCATTGTGATATTTTGGAATATGTTTCTAAAATTTATTTATTACATGAAAAAGATTAATGCTACCAAGTCAAATACCAAACACTATCAAAACAACTTAATAAGGTAGCCAAACGTAGATATGTACTTTGCACAATTTTATCCCCCCAAACATTGTTTGTTTTAGTATAGTTGAAAGTAAATGCAAATGTAGACATTTTACTCAACACCAATCTTTCTGTGTGTGTGTTTCTTGTTTTAATGTGCAGGACAGGAGAGAATTGGAAAAGATTCCAACTATGAACAGGAAGGTAAAGTTCAGTTTGTGATTGATGCAGTCTATGCGATGGCTCATGCCCTCCATCATATGAACAAAGATCTCTGTGCTGACTACCGAGGCGTCTGTCCAGAGATGGAGCAAGCTGGGGGCAAGAAGTTGTTGAAATATATCCGCAATGTTAATTTCAATGGTGAGTCTCTAAATAATCACGCTTTTGGAATTCTAAGTGTTGGCATAGTGTGTTTCCTAAGTTATGTAGTTGAATTATTTATTGCAAAAACCCAGTTGTTTATATGACTTCAAATGGCTAATTCAATATATGAATGATGAGTAAATGAATGAATGAGTGAATATTTGGGAGCTATGGTTTGTCTTCTCTTCCCCCAAATAGAAAGATACTTGCAGAAAGCTAGATTCTTCCTCCGTGAATATCCATAGGAGTGGGAAGGGGAAGAGGAAAGAAAAGGAACCGTTGCTCCAGGTGTCTGTGTCGTTTGAAATAATGATTGTGAATTGCCACAATAACTACATTCCAGATTAGGCACATTCCTGTTACAAATTGTTTACCTAAAAGGGTAGGAAAAATGAGCAAATAGGGTAGAAGGCATAAGGGAGAAATACCACTTCTCTGATAGTATCTTTCATATAGTATTGACTCTTATAACATATAAACACATCATGTATCAAAAACTAAACAGTTAAAATAAACCCAAATGTGGCTTGCATTAGTCAGAGTTTTCCAGAGATGTAGAACCAATAGGATATATATATAGATATACAGAAGAGAGTAACTTATAGAAATTGGCTCACATTATTATGGAGAGAGGGAAGTTCCACTACCTTCAGTCTGCAAGCTGGAGAACCAGGGAAGTTGGTATTATAATTCAGTCCAAGTCTAAACACCTAAGAAATGGAGGGCTTGTGGTTTAAGTCCTGATCTGAGTCCAAAAGCCAGACATCTGGGAGCACCAGTATCTGAGGGCAGGGGCAGGCACAGGTCTCAAGAAGAGACAGTGAATTGGCCCTTCCTCTGTCTTCCTGCTCTAGCCAGAGCCTTAAGAGACTGAACGATGTCCCCACTACTAATCTTTTTCAGATATACCCTCATTAGACATACCCAGAAATAGTATTTTACTGGCTATCTGGGCATCTCAGTCAAGGCAACACAGAAAGTTAACCATCACATAGGTATAACTCAAAATTCAATATAGAGAGTAATAAATAAATTTAACTATGTCCAAATGAGTGATGTAACCATGCTGAAGGGTTTGAGGAATAACAAATGAGCACGGGTAGTTTCAGAACACAGTTTGACTATATGCTATATAAGACCAAAGACAAAAATAGCTATACACAACTATTGTACAATAGCTAGTAAACTTGTGGGTTCACAATTCTGAAAATAATTTATGTATGTAAGAGGACTCAGAGAATAATGAAGCATATTGTGGATAATGAGCGCTAGGTTTCTTTCAGTCAGAAAAAAAAAATTACTAGTAAGAATGAGAGAGAACTGGAAGGAATGCTGTATTGTGTTTGGATAGGAGATACCTGCATTAACTCATAGCTTTCTTTCTTTCTTTTTCTTTTTTGAGTTATTTATTTTGAGGAGAGTGTGTGTTTGAGCAAGGTGGGGGATTATGGTGGAAGGACAGGGCAGAGGGAGAGAAACCTCAAGTAGAATCCCCACTGAGCATGGAGCCCAACATGGGGCTCCATCCCAGGACCCTGAGCTCATGGTCTGAGCTGAAATTAAGTCAGATGCTCAACCGACTGACACCCAGATACACCAGAACTCATAGCTTTTAATATGCCTGAAGATAAGTAGATAGAGAAATAGATATGTGTATGTTATATATGTATACATATCTGTGTTGCCTAGTTCTGGCCACTGAAAGGTCTAGGAGCAATGGCACCCTGGTAGAAAAGATGATACCTAGTACCCACCTCCTATTTATATAGACACTATCCATTAAAAAGCATGAGGGCTGTCTAGAATAACTGTAAATTCAAGGGCCAGGACATTTAAAAGATGAGTCTGAAGCATCATGTTATATCAGAAAGTAAGAGTGCTCAAAAACTGATGGGGGGATTTTGAAAGAGCCCAGGAACCAACTTGAAGGAGATCACACTTGCCAATTGGAAGGCAATAATGGATTATACTAACAGAATGAAACAAACATCTATGAGTCCATACTAATAGAAATAAATAACTGAACTAAGTGCGGAAGAAGTATAATGTAATGATAGATGGTAGTTCAAAATCACCATTTTGCAAGGACCCCTCTACTAATTGTTCCAAGCAGGAACCATCAGTGGATACTAAAATTATTGGGATATAGTATGATCAGAAACAAGGCCTCTGCATGGCCTCAAAGTACCTTCTACCCAGAAACATTAATTGCAAATGAGAAAAGAATAGCTTAACAGTGGAGAAACCTGGAAGACAGACAGCACCTTAACAAGATAATCAAGGTTAACATCACCAATAATGAACCTTAGTGACATCACTTACCTTTGATACCCTATGAATGTTACAACATCACTTCTGAGGTGTTATTGCTAAAAATGGGTAACTTCACTCTAATCACAAGGAAGCCTCAGAGAAATCCAAATTGAAGGACGTTTTTTAGAGTAACTGATGGGTACTCTTTAAGACTTTCCAAGTCAAGATAAAGTTAGAGGAGGAATTATTCCAGACTGAAGAGACTAAGGGGACATTACTATTAATGTAATGTGGGAACACTGATTGATCCTATACTAAAGGACATTAATGGGACAATGAAGAATTTTTAAATTGTCATTTTATTTTATTCTTTTCATCATGATAAGTATACTCCTTAATTCCCATCATCTATTTAACCCGAATATTCCGTCATCACTTCTCCTCTGTAACTGTTACTTGGTTCTGTTTCTTGGTTTACATCTCTTTATTTCCTTTGCTCATTTGTTTTGTTTCTTAAATTCCACATGAGTGAAATCATATGGCATTTATTTCACTGACTGACTTATGTCACTCAGCCTTATACTCTCTTGTCCATCCATGCCATTGCAAACAGCATTTTTTATGGCTGAAAAATATTGCATTCTATATACATACCACATCTTATTTCCATTCATCTATCAATAAACACTTGGGCTAATTCCATAATTTGGCTATTGTCAATAATGCTGATATAAACATAGGTGTGCATGTATCTCTTTGAATTAGTGTCTTTGTATTTTGGGGATAAATACCCGATATTGAGATTACTGGATCATAGGGTAGTTCTATTTTTAATTTTTGAGGAAACTCCATACTGTTTTTCACAGTGGCTGAACCATTTTGCTTTCCCTCTAACAGTACAACAGGATTCCCTTGTTTTTACATCCTCACCAACACTTGTTGTTTCTTGAGTTTTTTTATTTTAGCCCTTCTGACAGGTATGAAAAATTTTGATTTGCACTTCCCTGATGTTGAGTGATATTGAGCATCTTTTCATGTGTCTGTTGACCATCCGTATGTCTTCTTTGGAGAAATGTCTCCTCATGTCTTCTGCCCAGTTTTTAAATGGACTACTTTTAGGGTATTGAGTTTTATATATTTTGCATACTAATTATTTAATGGATGTGTCATTTTCAAACATCTTCTCCCGTTCCATAGATTGCCTTTTAGTTTGTTGATTGTGAGAACTTTTTAAAATTGTATATGTTTCAAATAGTCTTAAATCAATGTTTATTTCCTGAATTAGATTATTACATTATGGTTTAAAAAATAATCTTCTCTTCTTGTAAATAATAATCCATTTAAGCTCAATACCTCGTCAGTCATTCAGGAGTTACCTTGCAGGTGGACGAAGGGGAACCATATCCAATTTTGGAACTAATAGTTTCTTATTTAAGATGGAGACCAAAATGACCATATATAAAACCAGAAAAACAGTTTAACCACAAATAATCTTTTGTTATTGTTTTTTCCAAATTCTAAGAATATCCTAAAATATATAATTCCCCAGAACTAAATGCATATAAACTCTATTATTTATCAAACAGAGCTGCTTATCATATGTGTTATGGTCAGTTTGTGGTTTTGCATTCTGGTCTTTGAATGTGCTTGGGCATTCTTACCCTACTAATGAAAAAATTGATTTAAAAAATGTCCTTTGTGACCTTTCACTGACTCTTCTTCTAGGTCTCTGTAGACTCATTTAGTCAAGACTGTCTTTCCCACTGATGAGCCAGAGGGACTGGACAAAAAGTTTTCAAATGATTACTATGAACCAAAACCTGTGCTATGTACTTCACTTGTATTGGCTGGCTTAAATTTCAAAACACAAAATTGTTTAGATTCTCTTGTTTTCCTTAATTTTTTATAGATAAGGAAATTAATAGAGAAATTAGGAACAATGATGTTCAAAGACACGTATGTAGTGATGATGCTACATACTTGGTCCCTATGTTCCTAACTCCACAACTTTCTCCCTTGACTACTATTTAAGTGTCTGAGAAGAAGGGTTTACTGCATCATTCCTGCTGACAGAATGGAGACTTTTTTGCATGTTTTATGGAGGATTTTGATTTTTCTTTGTCTCAGTAAGCTTAATTGTGCTCTTATGTTACTTTAGTTTGAAGTTTTTTGTACCCCTGGGAGTTTTATTCCAGACCAGTAGAGTACACTTTAATAACTCTGAAATTCACATTTACCAAAGCATCAATTTAGGAAGTAAGAAAATGCCCTGAAAGTATTGTTATAGGTTCACCAAGTACTTAACCTCCTTTTATGCACCAAGAGAAAAGATGGCTAATTTTTTCTTCATTACTTACAGCCATTTTTTCCTGCATCCCAAATGAATGCAGTGACCTGAGCCTAAATTTGATTTAGTTATCTCTGTGTTGGCCCATCCAACTCAATGTCACTACTTGCAGATGTAAATTTAACAAATTTGTTATCCACATATCTAATCTTAGAGAATTGCTGTATCATGAAAGTAGTTAACCTGAAATGTGTCTGTATCTACATGTGTTAGTTTCCAGAGAACACATCAGATTGGGCTATGTTTTGTAAGAAAGACACATCTCATGTGTTCTTGAAAAATGAGGTTAGCTTTCCTTTGTTGAGAGGTAAGATCTAGGTTCCCTCCCCTTGAATCTGAGGGAGGCTATGACTAATGCAGAAGTGACACCATGTGATTTCTGAGGCATAAAAGTAACGGGACTGCTGCCTGATACTCTTGGAACATTAGTATTATGGAAACAGCCACCATGTTGGGAGGAAGCCAAGAACTCAAACAGGCCATATGAGGGTATGGCAGCTATAGCCCCAGCTGAGATCCCAGCTGACAGCCAGCATCAATTATCAGGCATGTGAGCTTCAAGCTGCCCCCACTGACATGAGGACCAGAGAGGTGATGTCCCTGCCGAGCCCAGCTCAAATTTCAAAATACAGGTCGTCATTATTTGGAGCACTAATTTTTAGGGTGGTTTGTTGAGTAACAATAGATAATTAAACACAAATCAGTGCTGCATTTCTGGAATCTGGGTATGGGGTGGTAAAGTGAGAGAAAAATGTAAATACCTTGATGCAAAGGACTCTCGTCATCTGGGCAATCTAGATCCCAAATTCTGCTCTAGAAGAAAGGAATTTTATTCAGATACTCTAATTCAGTAGAGGATGTTGATGACAAATACCTTCTGTCATCTGGTTTCCTCTCAGTGTCCTAGCTTGGCAAAGGGCCCTGTTTCCTTCACCATTCTATGCTTGTGTCCTGGCCCTGATAGCTGTGGACATTTCTGCAGATGATCACTTCTCTTTTGATAACTTCTTTCTGGACTTCTTTGATTTTTTTTTTTAATATAGTTTTCAAGTCTTCATTAAACATAATCCCTTTTATTCTCTTTCAAGAAGTTAAGGGATGCTGTTAAAGAGGAGCTATGGCATAAGAAAACCCTGGAAATAATAAGCCTGTTGCATTATAGAATCCATCAAAAAGGTCAAAGCCACACAATATGCTATTACAAGTCATCACTTAGATAAAGTATTCAGCTCCTCTGCCTTAATTTTTTTTTAAAGCGTGAACTTTAATGAGAATGGAAAGGGCATGACAAGAATCATTTCTCCTAACAAAGATTGTAAGAAGAGAGAAAGATTAGGCAGTGTGTCTCATTTTGATGAATATTTAGGTGGTGAGCTAGAGATCCTTTGGAGCCCCAGCCCTCCAATATTCTTGCTCTCTCTTCTCAAAGACTATGAAAAGCTCAAGTCATATTATTTAATGAATAGAAGCTGTTGAATTACAGCAAAGCACAACATGAATCCTAGTATCCAATGTGAAAGAAAAGAAAGGTGAGCATATGAATCTCTTCCTGCAAAACGATAGGATTCTCATCTTCTTGCTAATAACATGTGGAATCCAGATTTTCTTTCTTCTCCTTGTACTTAGAATGCTCACTGAAAGAAGAAAGTCAGTATTAAAAAGCCTCTTACACTGTTGGTGGGAATGCAAGTTGGTGCAGCTTCTTTGGAAAACAGTGTGGAGATTCCTCAAGAAATTAAAAATAGAGCTTCCCTACAACCCTGCCATTGCACTACTGGGTATTTACCCCAAAGATACAGATGGAGTGAAAATAAGGGCCATCTGTACCCCCATGTTTATAGTAGCAATGGCCACGGTCGCCAAACTGTGGAAAGAACCAAGATGCCCTTCAACGGACGAATGGATAAGGAAGATGTGGTCCATATACACTATGGAGTATTATGCCTCCATCAGAAAGGATGAATACCCAACTTTTGTAGCAACATGGACAGGACTGGAAGAGATTATGCTGAGTGAAATAAGTCAAGCAGAGAGAGTCAATTATCATATGTTTTCACTTATTTGTGGAGCATAACAAATAGCATGGAGGACATGGGGAGTTAGAGAGGAGAAGGGAGTTGGGGGAAATTGGAAGGGGAGGTGAACCATGAGAGACTATGGACTCTGAAAAACAATCTGAGGGGTTTGAAGTGGCGGGGGTGGGGTGGGGTGGGAGGTTGGGGGAACCAGGTGGTGGGTATTGGAGAGGGCACAGATTGCATGGAGCACTGGGTGTGGTGCAAAAATAATGAATACTGTTATGCTGAAAAAAAATTTTTTTAAAAGTCGTTTTTGTTATTGATGGGGTGTGTGTGTGTGTTTCCCCCTCTCTACTGGAAAAGCTTAGTTTGATTAGCATACAGAGAGGGCTTAAGAGCTTTCTATTGTGATAAAATTGGGTGCCTTTGTGAGCTATGGGGATAGTGTTTAGGTAAGACAGAGGAGGAGCAAATTGAAATAGTGCCCTTAGCCAATGAAAATGCACCCACTAACTCAAGTTGGTGAGACCAGGGTAATGTTGCTTATAGATCACAGCTCATCTTCAGAACGGGCTGTCATCTAATCTTTAGAAAATTAAAAAAAAAATTACACTGATGGAGAAATTCAAATAAGATATGAGTTAGGAGAGACAACTTTGGTGCACAACAAACCAAATATCTGAAGATGGGTGTTCTCGATACCCATCAAATAAAACCATGATAATTTTCACTCTTGGCCACCTTGGCATCTACTCTTTGTGGGACTGTCCCTCACCTAAGACAGGAAGACAGTGGCCATGAGAAGATGAAAAAGTCACTGGGATCAATAAACCTAGGCTCCAGCTTGTTGTGAAAAGTGGGAAGTGCAGACTCTCAAAACAATCAGACATGGCAAAGCGAAGCTGGTCATCCTCACCAATTGCCCAGTTCTGAGGAAATCAGAAATCAAGTACTATGCCCTGTGGCTAGAACTGGTGTACATCATCACTACAGTGGTAATAATATTGAGATGGGCACAGCATGTGGGAAATACTACAGAGTAAGCACACTGGTTATCATTAATCCAGTTGATTCTGCTCTCATTAGAAGCATGCCAGCACAGCCTGGTGAAAAGTAAATCACACAAATTTTTTCTTTAATAACTGGCCAGAGCTTGTTTTGAAAACAAAAACAATACACAAAACCATTCCCGTCTCTTGAGCATTTGTTACATAAGAGGCATGGAACTAAGCAGTTTATATACTTAATTACACTAAATCCTCACTAACATGAGATTAGTAGCATTAGAGAAAGGTAGCATTAGGGATATTCAGAACCTGAAGGAGACTGAATAACTTAACAGTCACACTTAGAAGGTGGTTCCTGGAATTTAAACCCCTTCTTCAGGATTCCAAAGCCAGTTATTAAGACCTATTTTAGTCTCGTTAGTTGAGACACTCTGGGGCAAGGAATGTCCCCCTTTTAAACCTAAGTATACTTTGTCACCTGTCAAATTAGCAAGTTTGATGTTCTGTGTTCTCTAGCTCTTTATTGGTTTCATATTGCTGCCTTAAAAAATACCATAAATTTAGTGGCTTAAACAACATACATTTATGATCTTACAGTTCTGTTAGTTTGGGAGTCTGACACGGGTCTCACTGGGCTCTGTTAAGGTGAAGGCAGGGCTGGTTCCTTCTGTGGGCTGTAGGGGAAAAAAATCTGTTTCTTTGATTTTTCTAGCTTGTGAAGGCCCACTTGGCCTTCTGGGATCATGAACCTTTCCTCACATCACTCTAACTCCTTGGTTTGACCATCACAAATCCTTCCTCCTCTGAGTCCTGTTCCCTCGTTCCTAGAGGGATCATTATGATTTCTCCAAGTTTAACCAAATAATCCAAGATAGTTTTCTCCCATTTCATGATTCCCAATCATATCTCCAGAAATCTCTCATTTTGTATGATAACATTCATAAGTTCTGGGGATTAGGACATGGAAATATTTGGGGAGCCAGTACTGAGACTACTATAAGCTCCAATTTTTTTTTCCATTTTCAATAACAAAGTATCATAAAATCCTATGCTAGGCAGTTGGAGGATGGTATGGAGTTCTTTAGCTATTTCTGTATCCTGCCTATATTTTGAATTCCCTCTTCCACTAGAGGTAAGCTTCAGCATAGGATTGCAATTCTGTATGTCTCTGATGACCTAATATATTGTCACGCTGTTTGGATCCATTTCCTAACTCTGTTCTTGTGTGGCCACTCAGCACCATGCCTGCTTCCCTAAGTATATGTGCTTTTTTTCTTTTTTTTTCCTTCCTGTTTTAGGTTATTTTTTTCTAGTTAACATGTCTTTTATCCCCCACGCCCCACCCCATGCATATTATTGATACAAATACCATGTTGGCCCAGCTTCTGCAGGAGGTAATGACTCTGCTAATCAAATGCAGAACTTTATCATCATTAGGGTCTTAAATTTATAATGAAAATTATCAAAAGGGCTTCATGCTTATTATCTGAATTTACCCTACCCCTCTCCAACAAAAAATAGCAAAATGAACTTCTGTTCTTAGTGATTCTCTTTCAGCTTATAAATGATCCTTAATTTCCTTGTAAAAGACAGGAAATAGATAGTTTCCTCTGCAAAATATCAATACTCTGAGTTAATACTCTAAGATACTCTTAATACTCTAAGATACTCTTAGAGTCACATACCCTCAGGCCAGTGGTGTTTATCCTATTTCCAAGGGATCATGAGAGAAACAGCATTCAGTTTGCCAGCTCTTGAATCCTTTATAACTGTTGTTGAAAGTAACCCAAACCCACATCTCTCATTCTCTGTGTATGATTTGCCAGTTGGTCCATGTGGTTAATACTAAGGAGCTTTTCACTCACATCTAACTTTCAAAGGTTACACACAGACACACACACACTCTCTCTCTCTCAATAAATGTATTCATCTTTTTAAGTTGACTTCAGTGTCTAATTCTGCCAAAATAATGGGTTTCATCTAAGCCCCACATTTTAAAGAAGACCCACATAGCAGATTGAAAAAAAAATTATTAAATACTTTCCGTGTACATTGGTAAGCATTTTAGACTGGTTATATAAATTAGACATGGTCAGCAATAAATATGTTTAAATGTGATCAATATCCAAGTACATATTTAAGTAAAGTTTTTGGTTTAGTTGCATTTTAATTCTCTTAGTTTTCTTTTTTTTTAAAAGTGCTATTTTTGAAATGATTCTTTATTAACCACATTTGATAATTAAGTGGAAACTAAAATAATAATACAACTTTAGATGGTCTCTGGGAAATAATGCATTTAATTTTCTCCACAAGGGGGGAAGATTAGCATAAAATATCAAGAAATATTGAGATATAGAACTGTTCAAAGGGGGAGGCAGGTCACCTGCCCACCTTCTCTAGTAAGCATCCACAGGCCACAGTGATGATTTGTCCATGGGGTTACCCATTGCCCATTTAGGGGGAACCTATTAAACAATGTGATAATCTACTAGCTACCTTGCTTATCATCAGGTCTCCAGACCATCACCCAAGGCATAAAAGGTAGAGGGAATCTCGATTATAAAATCTGGCATTTTCTTGTCTTCCTCAGGGAGTGCAGGCACCCCAGTAATGTTTAACAAAAATGGGGATGCTCCTGGGCGTTACGACATCTTTCAGTACCAGACCACAAACACCACCAACCCTGGTTACCGCCTGATTGGGCAGTGGACAGATGAACTTCAGCTCAATGTGAGTACTACTTATCCCTCTTCCTTTGCTCATGTGATGAATGGACAGACTTTTAATGTGCTCAGTCTGGCTAACATTCTTGTTTTTATGTTTGTGTGGTTATATATGTGGGCATGCATCCTGTTAAAATCATCTGCAGGGATTGATAATCCATAATAATGTAAGAGTGATGGTGATGATGATTAGGATGATAAAAATGTGCTTTGAATTTGTACTGGGTATTATACTCAGCTCTTACAGGAATGATCTCATTTAGCCTGAGGCTTGAATTGCTTAGCAAACAAGTTCCGTGCTAATACTTTAAAAGATCCTTCTTTTGGTCAGATTTTCTTTCTTCTTTCTTCTTTTCTTCTTCATATGGTGATGTATTTTTTTCATTTAGAGCATTTTAGTGAGTCACTTTGGATTTTACTGAGATTCTCTGAGTAATTGCAATGTTAACATCCATAACCTCTTCCTCTTCTGGTCAAACATGACCTTGAGTAAGCGGCCACTTCCTTGTGCAAGGTTAGGTCAAAGTGCACCAGCCAGAGACCATCAGTTGGTCATCTGTAGTCAGACACAGTTAGGTTTATTTAACTTTAAATTGCATGAAGTTTGCTCCTGCCAGCAAAACCTCTTCATGATGAAGGAGTTTCGATGTCATTTATTATATGTTTGGGGCTGAGGTGGGTGATTTTTAGGAGGTTTAGGGAAATGACTAGTTTGGGTTTGGGCCCTCTTAGGAAATAGACACAAGTTGATAATAGTACACCTTCGTGATTTTTGTGTAGGGGATGGGGAGATAAAGGCTAAGCAAGAGATGTCACTTAAAAGAGAAATAATAGGCACTTTGGAGAACTGAAGAAGGGAGAAGTTATATTTGTGGTTGCAGAGTATCCTTCTTTCTTTCTAGTTTCAGAACCAGTTATGGAGTGGCCTTGTTTTTGTCTTGTTCCACCACAGTCATTGAGTGGCTTTGTCTGATTATCATTAATACTCTGCAGAAGTTGTTGAGGTTCTGTTTGGAATGGGCCCGCCTCCATAATACCTAACAGCTTTCTTGCCATTTAATTTTTTTTTTCATTTCTTAATATTTTAGGTTCAACATTCATTGGTGTGCTTCTCATAATATTTACAATGTCCTACTTAAAATTACTATTTATTCAAATAAATCTACCAATCTTCACAGACAGTAAAGAACACAAACTATGGTCCATTTACCCTGGCTGAGCCAAACGCAGCTGGAGTTCAGCAACTCATGTATCCCATCATTTTCCTCCTTTCCTGAAAGGATTCTTAAACAGGTCATGCCCCAGTCTGGTGTTTGGGGTCCTGGAACCCAGTGCAGCAGAAGTTGTAGAAGTAAGGACATTGTGGGGCCTCTGTGCTCAGGTGTACTTGAGAGGGTTATGCTTCAAGAGGTTCTGCGCAGGTCCCTTCTTGCAGTGGCATGGTGGGTGGCTATGCTGGGCAAGACTTATAAATTGGGTAGAACGTCCCAACTTCATAAATATTATAGTATATACAAATACATGATTTTCTTTGGTCCAGCAGGTTCCTGAATTATTCTGGTTTCTTCAGAGACATGGGACCAATGGAGTAGATGATAGGTAGTTAGATTATATGAAAATGGCTCATTCAGCTATGAGGGATGAGGAGTCCCAAAAATGTCTAATTTGCAAGCCAGAGGCCCAGGAGAGTTAATGGTGTAAGTTCTAGTCTGAATGTAAAGGAAGGGGAAGACTGATATTCCAATGTAAAGATAGGCTGAGAGGATTCTTTCTGACTCAGCCTTTTTGTTGCATTTCAGCATTCAAGTTTGTTGAGGCCTACTCACATTAGGGAGGGCAATGTGTTTTACCCACTATACCAGTTTAAATATTCATCTCACTCAGAAACATCCTTACAGACACACCTAAAATACTGCTTAATCAAATGGTTGGGTACCCCATGTACATAAAATGAATGATCACAGGCCCTATCTCAGAAAATTCCTTCTAATATCTCTTACAAAGCCAGGTATTATGTTGTTAGCTTTTATCAAATCATACCTTTAGAAGGCACTTTGGAAATTATTGAGAGAAGGGTTTCTGGAGAGTGGAATACAGAGTTAATGTCATAGGGTGGGGGTTTGAAGTCATAGTTCCTAAGAGAGGATTTTTCATAAGTGGGGGGTGGTATGGGGGGTTGAGGAGGCCACCAGAGGCCAGTTACCTCATTTGCACATTGCTTTGGCCTAGCTCTCTTAATACCTGTCCAGTTCTCCCTCTCCTGAGATCTCCCATCCAAGTGAGTTCACACAATGATCGGGTCCAAAGAATTGTGATCCGGCATCCGAGAATGGATGGAACCAACCAGCCAGTGCAAGCCATGCCTGGGATAAGAGCTGAGTACTAGAAGCAAAGTAAAAGCTAAAGTTATGCTGAACTTAAAGCATACTAAACTTGTGAGCAAAAAGAGAACATGAAAGCAGAGCAAGCACATAAACAAAATTCAGCTGGTAATCTCAAGGGGTAGTAATCAGAAGCAGAATCGAAGTAGCATAACCTGGCTGACATAGCCAAAGTATGTTTTGAATGGGTGTGGCCTGTGGGATACAAAGATGGATCAGCCTGAACTAAAGGTAGAGAATCAAAGTCTGTACTATGCATGTGAACTTCTCAGCACTTATTATAAGACCCACAAGATTATATAGGTGCATTTACCTTTGCTAGCATAACCCCTGTACCGGTGTTAAATTCCTGGTGTGTGTAGTTTGTCCATACAAAAGAATCCCAACCATGCTTTGCCAACTCCAGATATTACCTAGGAAATTCTTAAGCCCACAATTTTTAAGAACCAACATCAACAAGAATTTTATTTTTCTTTATTTGGTGTGTATTTTGTCCTTCATAAAAATTACATTTGATTAGTCATTTAACAGGTTTTTGTTTGTTTGTTTCTAATGCATCTGTGATGTGATAAGCATCTCGGGAGGCAACGGGTACACAGTGGGGGAGGAAAACAGACATGGTCCCTATTCTCACAAAATTGGTGGTCTTGGATTGGAGGTGCATGAGACACAAGTAAACAGATGTATATATGGAGATTTGAAAGTGTGAGAAGAAGCATAAACCAGGGAGAGTAATGGAGGTGAAGAGAGTTTTCCCAGATGAGAAGCCAGCAGTGTGAGGAATAGGAAAGATCCACCAAGCAGGTCAGGAGGCTGCTGTGGCAATGGCATGACTAAGCGAGAGGGGAGAGAGAGGTGGTAGGAGGGGTCAGAACCATTGCTAAGACACATAGCTTGAAGACCCTTGCAGGCTATGCTAAAACATTTTTAAATTTTACTCAGAGTGAATTTAAAAGTCATTGAGAACTGTTAAGCAGGGGAGTGACTGGATCAAATTTAGGAATAATTAATTTGTCTACTAAGAAGGTAATGAATTGGAAGGGGCAAGAGTGGGAGAGGAAGACCAACTGAGAGTTGATTTTTAGCGGTCAAGTGAAATAGGATGGTTAATGAAGGGGGTTCTCAAACCTCAACAGGTAACAGGATCATCCAGAGCATTTGTGAAAGCACAGATTGCTATTCCATGCACCCCCACCCCCCTGCTGGCCAGAGTTTCTAATTCATGTGGTGTCTGTCTTGACCACCTAGAGAGCCCCCAGATGTGGGGCAGCAGTGCAGTGGAAGCCGGTGGTACCTGTGGGGAAAGGATTTATCCAAGGCAGAGCAAAGGAGATAGAAATTTATGGAATACCCCGCAAGGGAGCCATGGGAAGGATAGCAAAGGAGAAACTGTCTGCAATGGGGCAGTAGGTGGGGCTGTTTTAAAGGGGGGAGGTGAGGAGGTATGGGGACTTCGGGAACTGTGCCTGGTGGTAAACAGTCCATTGGTCAGTGAGCGCCTATGGATATCTTGAGGGGGATCTCCTGATGAGCCTGTCTGTATTCAGCCAAGGGGTCTCACACAAGCCCCTTTGCCTTGATCAAATTTTCATTGCTCAAGCCTGTTGCCTGAAAGCAGCCTCTGTGACTCACAGGGTCTCAGAGTGGAAGGAAGCTCAAATATCTGCCTTTCTAAGAGCCTCTGTGTAATGCTGATGGCACTTTGAGGTCACTGGCTTAGAGAGTGTGTTGATAATAGTGTTGTAATGAAGTCAGTAGAAACACATGCGTGGATAACACATAAAATACACGTGTGTGTATATATTTACATGTGTGTGTGTGTCTGTATAAATATTCTTCCTCTTAGACATATGTATCTTAGAGGAAGAATAGTAAAATTTAGTGATGGATTCAGTGCTGGGGTTGAAGGAAAAATAAAAGTCAAAAGTGAGCACCATGTTTATAGCTTGAGAGGCTGTGAAGATGATAGTCACATAAGATTAGAAAGGCTACTCAGAGTGGGTGGGAAAGGGGGATAAAACTGAGAATCCTGAGTTAGTGCTCTTAAATGTTTGAGAGCCAAAATGAACTGGATAGAAATCTGAAGCTCAGAAAACAGTTTTGGTCTATAGTTCTTAAAAAACAAAACAACCCACCAAATCCAGTTCGTCGTTAACCTATAAATAACATTTAAAGCCATTAAAAAAAGAGAAAAGAGAATAGCCAAGAACCCAAGGTCTTGAAAACCTCATAGGAAATGGTACAGGTCCTTTCCAACTACTCCAAATATTACACAACTTGAAATACTCTGTTTCATGAGCCCAGAAAGTTAGGACAAACACACACTTTGGTTTTATGTTTGTTACTGGAAGCTGATCAGGGAGCTATAGCATTAGGTGGGAACATTTTTCATTCTACTTTTTCATGCTGAAAGTGCTGTGTTATATAAAGAGCAGACAAGACACCTGAATTCTCGCATGGACCCAGTAGCATTTGCTTGGTCCTACATGCAACCTGAAGGTATGGATGACTGAGCCAGGGTGTTCAAAATGGTGAGAGGCTGGGTTAATTCAGTTTAGGATGGCTGCTAGAATAACTGGCTTTAATAGGCTATCAGCCTGTTGACGCCTTTTATGGGATTCTTAGGATATCAGTAAATTGACAAAAGAGGGGGGAAGTAGAGTATCCAGAGGGGACTCCTGCACCCTATCCTGGACAGCCAGAGCTAGGTTCAGGTGCTTACCAATGGTTGATATCTTACCCAGCACCACTCTGTCCATAAGGTTCCTTTTGTTATAATTACTCTCAGTTAAAAATTCTATTAAGAGTGTAATTCAGGCAAACTTAGTTTCATAGGTTTGCTTTCTTGCAGTCAACAGAACAAAACAAAGCATTTCAAGTGACAAGTTCTCATTTACAATGACTCAGGGGGTATTCTTGCAATCCCCAGTTAGAGCTAATCTCTAGCAAACGAAATTTTCACAAGTGCTGTTTCTGTGGTCAGTGATTGCAAATGAGTTTCTGAGCCAAGAAATCAGAGTTTTAAGAATCCAGTCTATCAACCAGACAGCTCTGCTGTTCTTTATCTGAACTTTAGGTGCCTAAGAGTGTGCTGCCCATTAGGGAATGCCATCGTGCATCCTTACTACCTGTTGGATAGGCCCAGGGGTCTGTCTGCTCTGTGGGCTAAGAGATGAGCACATGATTTGCTACTAGGATATTTCTGCATGAACAAGAATTCATCAGAAGGAAATCTTAAGGAGCAAAGCTGTTCACTCTCCCCATTGCAACCTCCATGGAAATAATCCTGACTTATTTTCTCAGGCTTGTATTCTACTATACAGAGATCCCATAAAACATTATGCCTAGCAGGAAAGCAGGAAAAGGGATAATGAAACAAAGAGACATCCGCAGTGTGTCAGCAAGGATGACAGCTAATGGAGACGCTAGGATAAGGAGGAGCCGGCCCTGTACCTGGTGTGCATGAACTAGGACAAGGGGTCTGTGATGAATATATTGCATCTAAAAGGCTTAGATATAGTATGATTTAATTTTTGTAGTGACATTCGATTTATATTTGAGTTGGACTTGAAGGATAAATAGTGTTCCCAGGATGGAGAAGAAAAAAACACGTTTTAAAATGCATAATGCAATATCATTTGAAAATTGGCATCAGGGACTATGTCAGGAGAAATGAAAAAATGAAATGTAGATGTTTTTAAAAATTTGAAATGTATGATGTGAAGTAAACTCTATGTTTATTATGTGTATGAGAAATGAAGGTGACTTTTGTCATCTTTCATTTATTTACAATTAGTAGGAAATTAGATGTGCCCCCCAAATGTTAAATTTTCAAATACCTGAAATTATTTCAAATACCAAAATGCTAATTAGAGTGTCAAAACAACAAGCATTCTTAGTAGGCATCTCCCTACAGGGAATTGCACTCATTTTACAGAAAAGGCTACGAATGAATATTACTTAACCTTTTCTGGATCCTCAATCATCTGTCATCCTGTAAAATAGTACAACTTTGAGATCTTGTGAGGTATGTGAGCCTCATTAGCTTTTTAAGTGATTTGTTCACTGTTGAACTTACTTTTCACATAGAGACTAAAAGCTCCTGGAAGGTAGAACCCAAAATTAAGTCATTGTTTTTCATATTTACTAACAAGTACCTGGCAAACGGTAGGCATTTGGGGTTTTTTGTTTGTTTGTTTGTTTTTAATTAAGTAATTAATTTATTTTCAACATAACAGTATTCATTGTTTTTGTACCACACGCAGTGCTCCATGCAATCTGTGCCCTCTCCAATACCCACCACCTGGTTCCCCCAACCTCCCACCCCACCCCACCCCCGCCACTTCAAACCCCTCAGATTGTTTTTCAGAGTCCATAGTCTCTCATGGTTCACCTCCCCTTCTAATTTCCCCCAACTCCCTTCTCCTCTCTAACACCCCTTGTCCTCCATGCTATTTGTTATGCTCCACAAATAAGTGAAAACATATGATAATTGACTCTCTCTGCTTGACTTATTTCACTCAGCATGATCTCTTCCAGTCCTGTCCATGTTGCTACAAAAGTTGGGTATTCATCCTTTCTGATGGAGGCATAATAATCCATAGTGTATATGGACCACATCTTCCTTATCCATTCGTCTGTTGAAGGGCATCTTGGTTCTTTCTACAGTTTGGCGACTGTGCCCATTGCTGCTATAAACATTGGGGTACAGATGGCCCTTCTTTTCACTCCATCTGTATCTTTGGGGTAAATACCCAGTAGTGCAATGGCAGGGTCATAGGGAAGCTCTATTTTTAATTTCTTGAGGAATCTTCACACTGTTCTCCAAAGTGGCTGCACCAACTTGCATTCCCACCAACAGTAGAAGAGGGTTCCCCTTTCTCCACATCCCCTCCAACACATGTTGTTTCCTGTCTTGCTAATTTTGGCCATTCTAACTTGTGTAAGGTGACATCTCAATGTGGTTTTAATTTGAATCTCCCTGATGGCTAGTGATGATGAACATTTTGTCATGTGTCTGATAGCCATTTGTATGTCTTCATTGGAGAAGTGTCTGTTCATATATTCTGCCCATTTTTTGATATGATTACCTGTTTTGTGTGTGTTGAATTTGAGGAGTTCTTTATAGATCCTGGATATCAACTTTTTGTCTGTACTGTCATTTGCAAATATCTTCTCCCATTCCGTGGGTTGCCTCTTTGTTTTCTTGACTGTTTCCTTTGCTGTGCAGAAGCTTTTAATTTTGATGAAGTCCCAAAAGCTTATTCTCACTTTTGTTTCCTTTGCCTTTGGAGACATATCTTGAAAAAATTTGCTGTGGCTGATATCAAAGAGATTACCGCCTATGTTCTCCTCTAGGATTCTGATGGATTCCTGTCTCACGTTGAGGTCTTTTATCCATTTTGAGTTTATCTTTGTGTACAGTGTAAGAGAATGGTCAAGTTTCATTCTTCTACATATAGCTGTCCAGTTTTCCCAGCACCATTTATTGAAGAGCCTGTCTTTTTTCCACTGTATATTTTTTCCTGTTTGTCGAAGATTATTTGACCATAGAGTTGAGCGTCCATATCTGGGCTCTCTTCTCTGTTCCACTGGTCTATGTGTCTGTTTTTATGCCAGTACCATGCTGTCTTGGTGATCACAGCTTTGTAGTAAAGCTTGAAACCAGGTAACGTGATGCCCCCAGTTTAATTTTTGTTTTTCAACATTTCCTTAGCGATTCGGAGTCTCTTCTGATTCCATACAAATTTTTGGATTATTTGCTCCAGCTCTTTGAAAAATACTGGTGGAATTTTGATTGGAATGGCATTAAAAGTATAGATTGCTCTAGGCAGTATAGACATTTTAACAATGTTTATTCTTCTGATCCAAGAGCATGGAATGGTTTTCCATCTTTTTGTGTCTTCTTCAATTTCTTTCATGAGTGTTCTGTAGTTCCTTGAGTACAGATCCTTTACCTCTTTGGTTAGGTTTATTCCCAGGTATCTTATGGGTCTTGGTGCTATAGTAAATGGAATCGATTCTCTAATTTCCCTTTCTGTATTTTCATTGTTAGTGTATAAGAAAGGCACTGATTTCTGTACATTGACTTTGTATCCTCCCACGTTGCTGAATTGCTGTATGAGTTCTAGTAGTTTGGGGGTGGAGTCTTTTGGATTTTCCATATAAAGAATCATATCATCTGTGAAGAGAGAGAGTTTGACTTCTTCATTGTCAATTTGGATACTTTTTATTTCTCTTTGTTGTCTGATTGCTGAAGAAGATCCTGCATCCCCAGGGACCGCAAGTGGGAACCTGCTCTGCCAGCGGCCAAGGGGGAATTTATATAGGCTCTGCAACACCCACAAAAGAGTAGACTGAGGCTTCTCTCTGAGAGGGAGGTCAGGATGCAGTTTGCTTTCCTCTAAACCTACAAAAACCATCAAAAGTGGGCAAGGCGAGAGAAAAAAAAAAAAAAAAAGTGAACAACATAAAAACCTCCAGAGAACAAAAGCCTAAAAAAACCGGTTTCCTCAGAGCCCACCCCCTTGAGGGGGGCGGGAGGACTTAACTCAGGGAACATCATTGACTAAAAACCCATGTGGCAGGCCCCTCCCCGAGAAAACAAACCAGGAAAGAAAAAAAAAAAAAGACTACAAGAGAACAACCACCATTACTTCATAGGACAACTTTTATTTTTAATTCGTTCCCACTATTCTGGCTCATTTTTTTTTTAATATAATAATTTTTTAACCTATTTACCATCACAGTGAGCTGTCCAGTACATCAAATTCCATAATAACCTTCTAACCTGAACTTTTTGATACATACACCTGTGTTTTTCTTTTCGGGTTTTTGTTAATATATGAAACCATTTAAAGGGAATATGAACACTTTTTAATCACAGACATGACCTACAGCAAGCAACCATACTTCCTCTCTTTGGGAGGAGCCCCAGGTTTCCTTTTAGCCATACGGTTTGCCCTGGAGGATTCCCAAGACTGGGGGTGAGATCTGATTCTTTTTAAGCCAATTGCCAGGACCTTAGTAATGGAGTTTATGTCGAACTAAGCCATCCAATAGAAAGAATCACTAATCTGTCAGTACCAAGGGGTACGTGGGGTAATCTGAGGTACCAAGAAGCTCCTGTCCAATGGGTGTGACCCTTCAGAGCCACAGGGAGCCATTTGGAGGCCACGGAGTTCCAGGGAAGCGGAGTCAAAACTTGGAGAGAAAAACTAGGTCCAGCTCACTGCCTTTGAGCACTAGGAAACCCCTGCTAGAAACCATTTATAATGGTGTCTGGATTCTTCCATTATCAATAAATCAAAGGAACTTAAGTATGATACTTATTTATTGCAATATCATTCACTGTAGCCGTCAAAATTTTTAAAAATAATTTTTCTTTCTTTGTGTCTTCCTCAATTTCTTTCATGAGTACTTTATAGTTTTCTGAGTATAGATTCTGTGTCTCTTTGGTTAGGTTTATTCCTAGGTATCTTATGGTTTTGGGTGCAATTGTAAATGGGATTGACTCCTTGATTTCCCTTTCTTCTGTCTTGCTGTTGGTGTAGAGAAATGCAACTGATTTCTGTGCATTGATTTTATAACCTGACACTTTACTGAATTCCTGTATAAGTTCTAGCAGTTTTGGAGTGGAGGCTTTTGGGTTTTCCACATATAGTATCATATCATCTGCGAAGAGTGATAATTTGACTTCTTCTTTGCCGATTTGGATGCCTTTAATTTCCTTTTGTTGTCTGATTGCTGAGGCTAGGACCTCTAGTACTATGTTGAATAGCAGTGGTGATAATGGACATCCCTGCCGTGTTCCTGACCTTAGCGGAAAAGCTTTCAGTTTTTCTCCATTGAGAATGATATTTGCGGTGGGTTTTTCATAGATGGCTTTGATGATATTGAGGTATGTGCCCTCTATCCCTACACTTTGAAGAGTTTTGATCAGGAAGGGATGCTGTACTTTGTCAAATGCTTTTTCAGCATCTATTGAGAGTATCATATGGTTCTTGTTCTTACTTTTATTGATGTGTTGTATCACATTGGCTGATTTGCGGATGTTGAACCAACCTTGCAGCCCTGGAATAAATCCCACTTGGTCGTGGTGAATAATCCTTTTAATGTACTGTTGAATCCTATTGGCTAGTATTTTGTTGAGTATTTTCGCATCTGTGTTCATCAAGGATATTGGTCTATAGCTCTCTTTTTTGGTGGGATCCTTGTCTGGTTTTGGGATCAAGGTGATGCTGGCCTCATAAAATGAGTTTGGAAGTTTTCCTTCCATTTCTATTTTTTGGAACAGTTTTAGGAGAATAGGAATTAGTTCTTCTTTAAATGTTTTGTAGAATTCCCCCGGGAAGCCGTCTGGCCCTGGGCTTTTGTTTGTTTGGAGATTTTTAATGACTGTTTCAATCTCCTTACTGGTTATGGGTCTGTTCAGGCTTTCTATTTCTTCCTGGTTCAGTTGTGGTAGTTTATATGTTTCTAGGAATGCATCCATTTCTTCCAGATTGTCAAATTTATTGCTGTAGAGTTGCTCATAGTATGTTCTTATAATAGTTTGTATTTCTTTGGTGTTAGTTGTGATCTCTCCTCTTTCATTCATGATTGTATTTATTTGGGTCCTTTCTCTTTTCTTTTTGATAAGTCTGGCCAGGGGTTTATCAATTTTATTAATTCTTTCAAAGAACCAGCTCCTACTTTCGTTGATTTGTTCTATTGTTTTTTTGGTTTCTATTTCATTGATTTCTGCTCTGATCTTTATGATTTCTCTTCTCCTGCTGGGCTTAGGGTTTCTTTCTTGTTCTTTCTCCAGCTCCTTTAGGTGTAGGGTTAGATTGTGTACCTGAGACCTTTCTTGTTTCTTGAGAAAGGCTTGTACCGCTATATATTTTCCTCTCAGGACTGCCTTTGTTGTGTCCCACAGATTTTGAACCGTTGTATTTTCATTATCATTTGTGTCCATGATTTTTTTCAATTCCTCTTTAATTTCCCGGTTGACCCATTCATTCTTTAGAAGGATGCTGTTTAGTCTCCATGTATTTTGGTTCTTTTCAAACTTCCTTTTGTTCCATGCTCCTGGATTGGAAGAATAAATATTGTGAAAATGTCTATGCTACCTAAAGCAATCTACACATTTAATGCAATTCCTATCAAAGTACCATCCATCTTTTTCAAAGAAATGGAACAAATAATTCTAAAATTTATATGGAACCAGAAAAGACCTCGAATAGCTAAAGGGATATTGAAAAAGAAAGCCAACGTTGGTGGCATCACAATCCCGGACTTCAAGCTCTATTACAAAGCTGTCATCATCAAGACAGCATGGTACTGGCACAAAAACAGACCCATAGATCAATGGAACAGAATAGAGAGCCCAGAAATAGACTCTCAACTCTATGGTCAACTAATCTTCGACAAAGCTGGATAGAATGTCCAATGGAAAAAAGACAGCCTCTTCAATAAATGGTGCTGGGAAAATTGGACAGCCACATGCAGAAAAATGAAATTGGACCATTTCCTTACACCACACACTCAAATAGACTCAAAATGGATGAAGGACCTCAATGTGCGAAAGGAATCCATCAAAATCCTTGAGGAGAACACAGGCAGCAACCTTTTCGACCTCAGCCGCAGCAACATCTTCCTAGGAACAACGCCAAAGGCAAGGGAAGCAAGGGCAAAAATGAACTATGAACTATTGGGATTTCATCAAGATCAAAAGCTTTTGCACAGCAAAGGAAACAGTTAACAAATCAAAAGACAACTGACAGAATGGGAGAAGATATTTGCAAAGGACATATCAGATAAAGGACTAGTGTCCAGATTCTATAAAGAACTTAGCAAACTCAACACCCAAAGAACAAATAATCCAATCAAGAAATGGGCAGAGGACATGAACAGACATTTCTGCAAAGAAGACATCCAGATGGCCAACAGACACATGAAAAAGTGCTCCATATCACTTGGCATCAGGGAAATACAAATCAAAACCACAATGAGATATCACCTCACACCAGTCAGAATGGCTAAAATCAACAAGTCAGGAAATGACAGATGCTGGAGAGGATGCGGAGAAAGGGGAACCCTCCTACACTGTTGGTGGGAATGCAAGCTGGTGCAGCCACTCTGGAAAACAGCATGGAGGTTCCTCAAAATGTTGAAAATAGAACTGCCCTATAACCCAGCAATTGCACTATTGGGTATTTACCCTAAAGATACAAACGTAGTGATCCAAACGGTCACGTGTACTCAAATGTTTATAGCAGTAATGTCCACAATAGCCAAACTATGGAAAGAACCTAGATGTCCATCAACAGATGAATGGATCAAGAAGATGTTGTATATATACACAATGGAATACTATGCAGCCATCAAAAGAAATGAAATCTTGCCATTTGCGACAACATGGATGGAATTAGAGCGTATCATGCTTAGCGAAATAAGTCAAGCGGAGAAAGACAACTATCATATGATCTCCCTGATATGAGGAAGTGGTGATGCAACATGGGGGCTTAAGTGGGTAGGAGAAGAATAAATGAAAGAAGATGGGATTGGGAGGGAGACAAACCATAAGTGACTCTTAATCTCACAAAACAAACTGAGGGTTGCTGGGGGGAGGGGGTTTGGGAGAAGGGGGTGGTATTATGGACATTGGGGAGGGTATGTGTTTTGGCGAGTGCTGTGAAGTGTGTAAACCTGGTGATTCACAGACCTGTACCCCTGGGGATAAAAATATATGTTTATAAAAAATAAAAAATTATATTAAAAAAAATAAAAATGAAAAAAAATAATAATAATTTTTCTTAATATGCCCAGATCAGAAAAGAAAAAGCGCCTACCCTCAATAAGCAGCATTATTTCCACATTTCATTAAATTGAAATGATCAAAATGTTATTTTTAAATGTTAAGATTTTGTTAAATATTGAGTTTTCCACAGCACTTAGAATTTTGGCTCTCATAGGCATCTGAAGACATAAAAAGTACAGTTGATTGCAGAAATCATTGTTTAATCAAATTACATATGCCACAATCAATACTTTCTTACACCTGCCTATAAAACTACTAATCACGCTATTGTTCATAATTGCAACAGTACAAATGTTTCAAAAATCTAATCATACTGATAATTTAGAGTATTGCCTGAGATATGGGATAATGGATAGCCATACTCACAGCAGTGTTGACAAGGGAAAAAATATATGTAATTTGTCAAAACTTAGAACTTCTTCAGTTTCAATTTATGGTCTTCTTTTATAGAATCATCTTAGTGCTCATCATAATTAATAGCACTTCTTTTACAATTTTTTGTTTTCTTGTTAAGACTGTAGGTTTCAAAGCAGACCTAATTAAATGGACCTGAGTCTCTGCTCTACTACTCAATAGCTGCAAAGCAGGATTACAGTAGCACAAATAGCTTAAGGTTATTGTTAGAATTAAATGTAGTGATATATGGAGTATACTTAAAACCATGCCTGGCACAAAGTAAATATTCAGCTAATGTTAGCCGTAACAGCAACAATAATTTAATATCTATAGTTTATAACATCATCTGTAACTGCTCAAAATGTCACTTTCTAGTGTTTAGCTACACTATTTTTTATACCCTAGTACATAATGCTTAGCTTATAAAAATGGCTTGTTCTATATTAACTAGATGAGGAGATGAACAGACCATTGAATTATACCATAAATTACCTAGGAGTAAGGATTTTTCATTTTTAATGTAGAATTTCCAGTGTCTGTTAGATGAATGAATTTATCAATTTATCCAGAGTTCAACCCTAGTCAGAAATTCTGTGTGATTTAGAGATCCATTCAAGAACTTGATTCACCAGACAGATGCCAGGTTCCATTTTATAAGTGGTATACAGTCTTGTTAAAATTGCAAAGATAGACTGTTTTGGTCTCTTTGGAAAATGGGGGATGGGAGATGGTTTTATTTTGTTTCCATTGATTTTTCATTTTATAAACCTACCTGTTGCTATTGAGAACAGTGAGATTGTGGACCTGAGAAATCAAGTGGGAGAGTCATTGGCTACTTTTGTGTTGGTGAAAGTAACTTAAAAATCAAGCCATTGAAGTTGGTTCCATCTGCCACCTGCTTCTCTACCCTCTAAGGGTAGAGTGATGGAGCCAAAGAGCAGAGGATTTGGGATCTGAAGGTCTAGTTTATAATCATGCTCTTTGCAGTCCCTAGATCTATGAACCAGGACAAGGGAAGCTTCCCTGAAAAGATGACATTTCACCTGAAACCAAAGCAACAAGAGTTCTTTGCATTTGTTAGCATTTCTGAAACTGACAATAACTACTGTTTTCCAGTTGTCAGCCAGCTTGAGACAAGAAGTCGCAAACTGAATACAGACAGCAGATAGTTTTAGGAAGTTACTGATTTGGCAGTATTTTAGAAATCAAGAAATTTCATAAGAAAAACTATGTTTTGGGCTGTTCTTTTAAAAATCAGAAAACCTGGCAATAACAGATCTTTATCCCATGCTGTAACGGGTGTCTGGACCTAAGCAGCTGCTTCCCACTGAGCAAGGTGTATATTCTCCCAGGTTTCCACAGAACCCACCACTACCTTACTGCCATCAGCAGTGTGTTTCATTCACCCAATCTATATTTAGAATACATTCTAATTTATTTCCACTAATTTCGTTTGAGCATATGCTGGACGTTTTTCTCTGGAAATTTAAAAATCAACAATAATATATTGATACTATCAATGACCCAAAACACCTATTAATATGTAAAAACACTTTATTTAAAGGCTCAGGAAATATAGCCTGCAAGAGAAGGCTGCCTTAGTAAAGACAGTGCTTTTGTTCAGAAATATGTATTTGTACATATTCTGAAACATTGAAAATAGAAGAAACGGGTGCCTGGGTGGCTCAGTGAGTTAAGCCTCTGCCTTCAGCTCAGGTCATGATCTCAGGGTCCTGGGACTGAACCCCACATCGGGCTTTCTGCTTAGCAGGGAGCCTGCTTCCCCATCTCTCTGCCTGCCTCTCTGCCTACTTGTGATCTCTCTCTCTGTCAAATAAATAAATAAAATCTTTAAAAAAAAAAAAAGAAAAGAAAATGGAAGAAATGGTTCACTCTTTTGTTGTCAGCATTTTTTTCTAGTAGTCAGTGGTGTATAACTGTGTTCAGTCTATGAACGTTTGGAAGATTAATAGTATTTATAATTATCCTTATGGCTCCACAAACATTTAAATAGAGAACTCTAAACCCCATTTTTTTTTCTGTTTGGCATTATAGGCATTCATGCAAATCACTTCATGTTTATGAACATACAACTATGTTCTATGGGGAAATTGTCAGATTTCATTAGTATGTGCATTGTGAACTCAGGCATAATACACAGGCAAGAAGGAGTAATCAGGACAAGTAGAGAAGGTTCAACTGTTATAACAGGAGCTCTTAGCAATTGCCACCAATCCAAAATTACAAAAAGGAAAGAGCTGAGTTTATGTACGCTCTGCCCAACTTTTCACCCTATGAAACCAAAAAAATCTAGAATGACCTGATTATTTTAAAATTAAAATATAAGAATTAGATATGAAGGGTTTTCAAATAAATGGGAGATAGTCTTATAAAGGGAGGTGGCATCAGAAGGTCTGAGCTGGAGTCCTGCCTTTGTCACTTACTGCTTAAACAAATCATTTAACATCCCTGAACCACAGTTCCCTTATGTATTTAAAATAAAGTGAAGTCAAGCAAAACAGCTACTTCACAAGAACACTTTGAGAATAAATTTCAATAATTTTCCTGATAGAAGAAAGCCTACGACATTTGTGGTTGTGTTTCTTGCATTAGTTTTCTTATCAGTGCCCAAAATAATAATCAGGAATTTAGTGGCTGAAAACAACACAAATGAATCCTCTTAGAGGTCATAAGTCAATGTGGGTCTCACTGGCCTAAAATCACCATGTCACCAGCACTGTGTTTCTTTCTGGAGGCTCTAGGTGGTAATGTGTTAACTGCTCACTCATGTTGTTGGCAGCCATTCGGGTCTTTGTGGCGTGGGACTGGGGTCTCTTTCTTGGCCAGCAGCTGTGGGTCAATCCCATCTTCTAGAGACTATCTTGATGTAGTATGTGACCCCCCTCCTTCCTCCAAGCCTGCCATGGCAGGTCAAGCCTTCCTCATGCCTCTGCTCTCTCCTGCCTTCCCTTTCATAGTTGAATCTCTTTCAATAACCCTTGTGTCTTCCTTTCCACTTTGAAGGGCCAATGTGGGGCCCATCCTCATCATCCAGAATAATCTATTTTTAAGGTCTGGAGCTTTATTCCATCTACAAGAGCCCCTTTTGCCAGGTATTGGAACATATTCATGGGTTTAAGAAATTAGGTTGTGGAAATCTTGGGGTTGGGGTGGGGGCAGATTATGTTGCCTAACTACAGTTCTTTACTGCATAACTCTTTCTATGAGGCCTATAAAATCCATATTAAATTCCCATTATTCATCAGTAGAGAGTTAATATAGTTATGTTATAGAAGTTTTATGCAGTTCTGTATACTGAAGCAACTGCGGTGTCTAATTGAACTTATCTGTTTGACTGATAAATGTTCTAATCATATTTCTGGAAAAGTCTGGGCAAGAACCCTGAATTAATGAGAAGCAGACAGAATCCTCTTTAAGAAGGGAAGCAAAATCAAAGATTAACAGAAAGGATAAGTACAACAGGAGATTTAGCTCAGCTCCAGGAGGGAACTCTGTGACCACCAACTCTTTCTAAGACAGATAACATGGCCCAACCCACTAAAATTAAGTGAAACTCCCAAAGGGGTAATGGGAAACTAGGTTTCATCTTATATTAACCCATTTTCTTTTTTCATTTGTCAGGGGATAATAATTTGACAGTACTACTGTTTCCCAATCATCCTACCCCAATTAATCTTTTAATTCCCATTCTTAATTTAGAAGATCAATTATTTTAACCTATTATTCCTATTTTGCACCCCCCCCCAGTTCCCAAGCACTTTGTTTTTGATTGCCTTAATTCTATTTTATTGGCAAAACAGAAATGCAGAGAAAAAACAGTTCTTCAAAAAGATAAACATCAGGTTGCCATGTGAAATAGCAATTCCACTCCTAGGCATATATTTAACTCCAACTTTCTGTGGCTCATGAAAGGCCATGAAGCCATAGACTATAGTACCAGCTTGAAATGTGGGGTATTGACTGCCAGCTCCCTGACAGAGCACCGTCACAACCTGTTGATAAACCAAAGTTATATGTACCATTACTGCAGTAAAGGAGGACCCATTAAATTGAGTCTTCATAGCCAGGAGAGAAAGCGCAAAGGCAGATCTTTCTACAGTTTGGCTGTCTGAACTAAGGCACTACTTGCAATTGGTGAGGCTTGATCAGAATTGAGCAAAGTATATGACATTACAGTTTCATGTTGGTGGACACAGCAAGGAGGGCTGGGGAGCATGTCTCTTTGAATAAGCAGTCATTTGATTGGAGGATTTGAGCAGGTAGAGTGATAAGTCCTCCTGAAAAAAGACAACTTCCCCTATGGCAATTTATTTTCCTTGAAATAGGATGATCAAATCCAATATTGAAATAGATGGATTTTTAGGAAGTTCCTATAATAAACCACAAAAATATTTATAACTTTATCTTCCTGATCAAGCTTTTCTGGGATTATGAAACCATTGTTAGTATAGACAGTTGATGTGTCCTTGATCCTTGCATGCAAAAATTTCTAAAAAGAGGGACCAAGTTAGAATGTTTTCACCTTCAATAAGCCAGCTGGGTGCAGAGTCATCCTCAGTGGAGGTCTGGGACACCTAATAAGGGGTTGTTTTGTGGTATCAATTCTGCTCAGATACAGGGATAATTCTTGCCCAAATGTCATTGACCATGGTGGAAAGTCAAACTTGTCTGCTTTTTCCATTCTCTCCCAATCTTCAGAACCCAAATAGCATAGACACTGAGCTATATGCCATCCCAACCTACTCTACTTGCTTATGGAAGCCACCTCCATAACTGATGCTATTCAAGTCATCCTCTGTTTAAGTTAATGTCTGTGTCCTAAGTAGGGGCTCTAGTCTGGAAAAGTTCACTTTTCTGGTTGCTCCCCTGTAAACTCCCTCCACCCCACCCCCAGTGTACTCTTGCAAGCACTGCAATTCCTGGGGATACTTTGCTAAAGCCATCTTTCTTCCTAGCATTTTATGTAGCATCATGTCTACAAATAGCATCTCCAAAAATTCTACAGTTCAGAGTAGCAAGCCCTCCCCACAAAAAATCTGAATGAGCAAAGACCCTGCCAGCCCTCATTGATGATGTGCATGTTTACAAATGTGTTTCCCATGCCTGGGAACAGGTTTCAGCTGGTCTTTCCACGGCTGCACAGATTATTTCCCATTGTTAAGAATAAAAGTGGCTTCAGTTGAGTTTTTGACCCCAGAGCTTACCCTCTTTCATTTGATTGATTGTGGAGTCCATGAGAAATCTCTGTCGCTTCTGGAAAATGAGATGTGGAGAGCTTGGGAGCCGTGGTCTTCCAGCTGTACGCTTTGTCCTCTTTCTTTGAGTTATCTTGCCTGCCACTCAGGCACAGTGCCCTGGCCAATAGGTGTTCATTCTTTACAACCTCTTCAACAAACACTCAACTATTCAGATGTGGGTGGTGCTTTTCAATTGCCCTACTTAATAATCCTCCTCAGTATGACAATGAGAAAGAGGTAACAAGCTCAGAACAAGGAAGACAGAAAAGATGCAGTAGAAAAATACAAAGAACTCCAAATTTCTCATAAATAACAAATGCATTCTTGATTTATTGTGTGGTGATACTGTAACACAGCCTTCACAATGACTGAATAGGACACTAGGGCCTTTATCTTAGCAGGGAACATGATGCCTGCCATTTGAAATCACGCTCTGAAAGCTAGCTTTAACACATTGATGGATATGCGTTGGAAAGGTAAGTGGCTCTTTGAAATTGCCCTGAAATCGTTTATGCTTCAGTAAGAAGCCAGCAGTGAAGTTGGTAAATAGTCAGTTACATGATTTGTGTGCATATTTCCCAATAGTTAATTTTTTCCATTAAAGGTATAGATCACCTTGACTATAAATGCCAGGTTACAGGATTCAATCAAGAGTGGTAGATTAGACTGTCAGGAGTCTGGCGAGAAGGGGTGGAACCAATAGCTCTTCTCTCTCATCACTGTTACTATTACAGAAATGAGTGTCATCGCCACTTGAAGTGACTGCCTATAATGAAAGGAAGCTTGAGGGGAAGACTAGCTGATTCCCTTTATAGTCATTAACTTGCAACATTGTTGGAAAACTGTTGAAGATTTCCTGGATGTCTTGTGTATGTCACTGTCAAGCCTCTTATTGGGCATATCCAGTATTGTAAAAGTTTTTTATAAAGGAGTATACAAGATTTAGGGACTCCTACTGAAATCAGCCTACTTTTGCTGGTCTTGGCTTTATGTTTAAATTTGCTTTTTAAAGATACCTAGAGCTAAAGTGACTGATGGGAATATTTTCAAATAGAATATACTACTGATTCCTCTGGGTGACCTTTCCTGAAAGAGATTTGTGTTACCTGCCTTATTTCCATTGCTGAAAAATGGAGAGGAATAGGTGAAATGAGCAGGTATGCTGGCAAAGGTCATTTATGAAGAGGCAACATGGCATAGAGTTAGCAAGAACGGACCATGGAAGCCCATGAAGGCTTAAACCTGAGCTTCACCCCTTACTAGTACCACTATTTGCTTCATCTCACTTAACTTGCCTCACTCACCCTATCTGTAGGATGAGATTAATAAAGGAACTACTGCCAAGGGCTGTTGCAAGATCACCTACCTGAAAAGTGCTGATCATGGTGGCCGGTACATTCACTATTTGCTAAGACTACTATTGTTGTTACAGCTTTTCTTAAAACCCAGTTTGACCTTGTCATTACTCTTTATCAGACCTGTACACCATCCTCTCCTTCCTCCAGAGTCAGGGTGGGCACTCCTCTCAGCTTCTGCCTTCTCCCAGGTAACCTCCCTGCTGTACTCCTGTCACCCAGACCTCCCGGAAGTGTCCCAGATCTGTCACATTCTCTCTGACATTTCTGCATCTTACCAAGTCACTTGAAATGAACGCCATAGTCCACTACAGAACTGAAACACTGGTCCCTGAACATACTCCAACTTCCTTGGGAAGACCCTACATCAAGTATTTCCTCTTCCTTTTCCCCTCCAGATGGGACTATCCCTCTCCCCATGGCACCGTCCTTTCTCTAACCAAATTCACCAGCACAGTGTTAGGCACAGAATTGCTACTTAAGAATGAAATTATTAGCAGTAAAATATTGAAAACTTGGATCCCCTTCCTATCACCAACTTCCTTTTTGTTGGAGAGTTCTGCAATTGTGGTGTAAAGGGAAGAGTCATTATTGAAGCTGGCAGAAGCACCTCTGGCCAAATTTTGTAAAATGCACTTGACAGAGCAAGATGCTCAGCTGCCCAGAGCAGTAAATCATCCAGACCCTTGGAGTTCAGCCTCATCCTGAGAGAGGGTGAAGAGGGCACAGGAAGTCTTCTGTAGACAGAGACTAAGAAAGCACTAATCATTCCTCTCCTACTCTTCCCAGCTCTGGGGTTTACTTTAGATATCTTACCTTTTTAACTCTCTACTTTCAGTTGCTTTCAGAATGAATAGACAGAGATTAGTTACTATCCATGATGGTTATTTTCAAAAAGGCATCCACAGGCATGTGGCCAGAGATAACAGATTCAGCTGTGTTAGGTAACTTCTTTAACAATGAACCCTCTGAGGACATGGCTTTGGGGCTATTATTAGTTGCCTCTCATTTTGGTTGTTTCATTCTGAGATGTGGATCTTTATTCCTTTTGTTTTCTTCTTCTTTGCTGTGATCACGACAAAGAAAAATCATCATGTGTTCCTTTTTTAAAATAAGTCTTTTGAGATCTAATTTGAATGCTTTTGCATCCCTTCTTCCAGCCATTTCTCATGGGATTGCTAATTTTCCTCCCTCTCCTGTAATCTCTGTATCTTCCAATTAAAAAGTAAAATTACATACAAATATATTCAGAACCTTAATACATATCAATGTCTAATCTAGAGTGTGGTACAAAAGGGCATCTGATGTCCATTTGTAAAGTTGCCAAGTCTTTGTCTTTAATCATGACCCCTTGTTCCTTTCCCTTGGAAGATCGAGTTCAGGGTGTCAGAACAGATGACTTTATTAATGTGAAAAATGCAGCTTTCCAACTAGAAACATGGACTTGGCAGTCCTTTGTCTGTTGTGCTTGTTCTTCCCTTGTAGTCGCTTTCCTTTCCTCAGCTCACCGAACCTCACACTGACAGTGTCCTTCAGTAACCATGAATATGTATGCTTGGTCTTTCCCAAGCCAACTGGAGGGAGAGCTGGGGAATTACTGGCCTGTTGCAAGACCATATGTTTCTGCCATCATAGGTGGAAGTCTTCACAGCTAAGCACTGGGCTCTGTTTCATCAGCTTGTATGCTCTGGGGAATGTACTCACTGGGTAATTGCTCATGGCATTAAAAATTTATGTTGGCCAACATATCAAGTAGACATTTATTTTTAAGCTGTGAGATGAATGGGGCACTTGAAAAGGAAGAGGAGAGAAAGAACGATGGATTTGAAAAGTAAATATCTTTGCTAGTGCTCTTCCTTCTTCCAAGAGGGTTTATTACAAATATTTAATAACCAGTAAGATCTGGGACCAACTAGTCAGTACAGTTACAGCACAGTCACCAGCTCTTGCTAGCCTAGAGTCCTGGAAACCCCTTACTATGCTATTCCATAAGTTTCTGGGTCATGGACAGTTTCAGGGTCTCACAGGGAAAGGCCAGGGATGTAGAGCAGCAGGAAACACCAGAGGAAGTGGTCAGTCCTACTCACCAAGATACGTGAAGGAATTTTAGTATTTTAACAACTCACAAGATTATTCCTGTGTATATGATTGCTCTTTAGTCCATCTTTGACCACCTTCCCCAGGCATGCAATTGCTTACTCATCTTTGCGGGTAGTTCAGATGTCACTGTCTCTGTAGAACCTTCCCTAATTTGCAATGGATTCCATGTCCCTAGAGTACTATTAACCATGATTTTAGAATACTTAAAGTCTTGGAGCACCTGGGAGGCTCAGTGGGTTAAACCTCTGCCTTTGGCTCAGGCATGATCAGGGTCCTAGATTAAGCCCTGCATCGGACTCTCTGCTCAGCAGGGAGCCTGCTTCCCCCCTCTCTGCCTGCATCTCTGCCTACTTGTGATTTCTCTCTCAAATAAATAAATAAATAATCTTTTGAATACTTAAAGTCTTATGCTAAGCACTGGAAGACAGTTATATCATAGAAGTGAAAAGAGTATGGCCTCAGGAGTGTAGTGAACTTCTCTGGCCTTAGTGTACACATGTGTAAAGTGAGGATATTTGTGTCGTCCTCATCTAAAACATTCCTCCAAAGGCAGCTTATGAGACAAGGTTTTAGATCTCCACATTTGGGAGATGATCTTAGCAAACATGTAAGGGGGCAGGGGAATGAGGCAAGAAGAGGCCGGTATAGAGTGTGTTGACAGGTAAGTTATCGTTGAGAGCATCTGCAGAGAAGTCTCACTGAGACTCTGAGTGAGTTTCCAGAATAGCTTCAGAATCATGGTAAGGAACTGCATGCTTCATAGATTGAGGGCTGTTCCTTGGGTGTTATCTCCCCAGTGCTTCCACCTAAAAATGGCCAGTAAACACTCTTGGACAAGGCAACAAAGAATGTCAGGCCAGTGTGTTGGGAAGAAATCAGCACATACTGCAACTATCCACAAGGGACCCTCTGAAGTGGGCTACGTTGGTAAAAGTAGAGCACTGACATTTGCTCTAATTACCTTCTTCTCAGAGTATACAGAGGAGTGAGGTATAGAGAGGAATGAGCTCCACTGGGCCTTCACAATAGAGATTTGATTAATAATAATGTAGATAACATTTTTGATCACCTATGGTTATTGTCTGCCAGTCACTATATACATGCTAACTTATTTAACTCTTACAGTTAACTAATGAGGGTATTTTTACTACCACTTTACATATGAGGAACACAGGTTCCCCAACATTTGTCAGGGTTCCAAAGGTACTAAGGTACTAAGGGGGAGTGATAAACAAACCTGGGCAATCTAGCTTCACAGTCTCTGTGTCTAACCACTATGTCTGACTATGTGTTATTCCTCTCTATGAGTAAAAGGAAACAGAAAATGACTGCAAACATCTTTAGATTCACATACATGTTAACTAACTCTAACCCTTATCTTTACCTTTCCACTCAGGCCATTTATGTGACTACAGAAACAGACCTTTGGATAAAGGACTTGACACTTTGCTAAATTTAGACAAGACCCATTCGTTTGCTACACACAATCGGATGCTGTGCTTGTCAGACACAGAGGCCATCATTAGTCAAGAGCATTTATGGAAGGTTTCTCTTGCACAGAGCTTTGTTCTCAGAGCTGCTAGGAGTTAGAGAGGAAGTGGGGGAGACAGTCTCATCCATCACTGAATCTAACCAGGTAGTACAAATGCCCAGGATTCCCTACCTAAGTGGCAGAAATGAAAACTAACCATGCAAAACTCGGCTAGGCCCCTTAAGGTAGCAGAGAGTTTCTTCTTCCTTGCCTGGATTGTGTTTTCCAAGTTCCAGCTGGTGAAAATGCAGAATTAGAGCAACATAATAAGGAAAAAAGTCACAGAGCGGGAGGGACCAACCTCTTCACTTACAGCAGGGAAAGTGGGTTATATATAAACATACCACAAAGCAATTGGAACCAAATTGGGATTGGGTTTGGAGCTCTGTTAACAATGACTTAAGCGCTCAGAGATTGAACTTCAAAGTATGAAATAGGCCCCATAATATCCACTTTACCAGTGTGTTGCAAGGTTAACTAAAAAGCAAACTAGCAAAATGATGGTCCATAAATGTTATTTTTTCTTTCTTTGCTTGTACTCTGGGAACAGTAATTCATTGTGAGTATTGCAGACTTACAGCTAGTGGAGGATAGGAGATGTGAAATATACAGTTTAGAGCTGTGAGTTTCAAGCTTTGCCATACATTCCTATTACTGGAGTGAATGTTGAGATAGAGATTACCACAGGCCACCACCACCTCTGAAATTCTAATTCTGCTAAAACAACATTGTTCTGCATTAGAGGTAATTCTGGTATACTTGAAGAATGGAATGCATTTTGGAAAAACTGGCCCATTACCCATATTTACTAAGAGAGCCAATATTGAGCTGCATTAAATTTAATAAAATGATCAATTAAATCCTTACCCATGCATTTACAACGTGCATTTAAAAAGGAGACATTTGAAAATGGCATTATGTTACAGTCCAGAATGGTTACCTAGATGGTAGCAGTGCAAAAGTGTGTGAATGAGTGGGCATGCGTGTGGGCATCAGGGTACAGGATGAGTTAGTCTTTAGGCTTTTCAAAGCAAATTGAAATTCATTCTTTAATTTGATGCAAATGGTAGGCAGCTAGTAAGATAAACATGGAGTTGAATCTCAGAATTATCCAGTAATGTCTATAAGGCTTTGAGCAACTTGCATGGCTCAATTTCCACAGTTGAGAAAGGGGGAATAATAGCCAACTAGCTAGGTTGTTTCAAGGAAAAACGATAATTGTTATCATTATGTGTGATGGAGCCCTTGATGTATGTTATAATGACTTGGTAGAAAGAACCTGTCTCAAGGAGGCAAAAGGACTCATGTCTATTCATGTGGATATTGGATCTGCGCAGTGCCTCCTCCCCGAGGTTCTTAGAGAATATGGAAGAAGTATTCTCCATCTCGCTGGGCTGAGCATCTGGCTGCACCATGCAAAAGCCCTGCTGTGAACTACAGAAAGCATTGAAGGTGTGAATGTACTTCAGAGGTCAAAGCATTTTGCTAATTAGAAATTAACATTTCACATCATGGCAGGCAAGTTGGGTCCTATAAACCCAGTGATTTTGATTAAATGTGTCTCAATCCCATAGCCAGTGCTCTAGACAAAGAATCTGTCACTTGATAGATTCATGTAAACTTGCATGTCCTGAAGAAAAATAGCCTCCTCATTTAACTGCAGATGGGAAGAAAAATGGATACATATGTACCTAGCTCCTTTTAATGTGCCAGCAATTTAGCTCTGCCTGTGAGAACTGGTGAAAGTCAATGAGGAGTCAGTCCCTAAGGTCCTGAAGGAAGATGTAGCCAGGATGGAGCAACATGGCTTTAGAAAGTCATGAAATGAGAGGCTGGAGTGATATAAAGGTGATGCTGTATCTACAAGCCAACTCTGAGGTCCAGATATGAAAGACTCTCTACCAAGTTAGGTTAGCTGGATTCTTTTCTGGAAGAAAGTAGATCACAGAGGTTTTTGTAGAAATTTAAGGAAAGAAAGTGAGAGAATGAGCAGGACTTACTAATGAAAGGTTAAGCAGAAAGCTCTCAGAAGTATTCTAGAAAAAGGTTGAGGATGTGGTTCCTCTGATTCATGTGCTCTGTTGTGTCATGTGATGATTTTTTAAATAAGTGACATTAAGAGAATTATATGGTCCTTAGGGAGAGAAGGGGAAGAACAAACATACTTTTTGTCTCCCGTGTCACCCTTATTTACTTTTATCATCCATGATATTCCTAACAAACTTAAGAAGTGTGGTTCCCTGGGTGGCTCAGTTGGTTGAGTATCTGCCTCTGGCTCAGGGATCGAAACCCACATCAGGATTGCTGCTCAGTGGGGAGCTGGCTTCACTCTCTACCCCTTGCTCAGGCTCTCTCTCTTTCTCCTCTTTCTCTCAAATAAATAAATAAAAATAAAAATCCTTTTTTTTTAATTTTTTATTTTTTATAAACATATATTTTTATCCCCAGGGGTACAGGTCTGTGAATTACCAGGTTTACACACTTCACAGCACTCACCAAAGCACATACCCTCCCCAATGTCCATAATCCCACCCCCTTCTCCCAAACCCCCTCCCCCCAGCAACCCTCAGTTTGTTTTGTGAGATTAAGAGTCACTTATGGTTTGTCTCCCTCCCAATCCCATCTTGTTTCATTGATTCTTCTCCTACCCACTTAAGCCCCCATGTTGCATCACCACTTCCTCATATCAGGGAGATCATATGATAGTTGTCTTTCTCTGCTTGACTTATTTCACTAAGCATGATACGCTCTAGTTCCATCCATGTTGTCGCAAATGGCAAGATTTCATTTCTTTTGATGGCTGCATAGTATTCCATTGTGTATATATACCACATCTTCTTGATCCATTCATCTGTTGATGGACATCTAGGTTCTTTCCATAGTTTGGCTATTGTGGACATTGCTGCTATAAACATTCGGGTGCATGTGTCCCTTTGGATCACTACATTTGTATCTTTAGGGTAAATACCCAATAGTGCAATTGCTGGGTCATAGGGCAGTTCTATTTTCAACATTTTGAGGAACCTCCATGCTGTTTTCCAGAGTGGCTGCACCAGCTTGCATTCCCACCAACAGTGTAGGAGGGTTCCCCTTTCTCCGCATCCTCGCCAGCATCTGTCATTTCCTGACTTGTTGATTTTAGCCATTCTGACTGGTGTGAGGTGATATCTCATTGTGGTTTTGATTTGTATTTCCCTGATGCCGAGTGATATGGAGCACTTTTTCATGTGTCTGTTGGCCATCTGGATGTCTTCTTTGCAGAAATGTCTGTTCATGTCCTCTGCCCATTTCTTGATTGGATTATTTGTTCTTTGGGTGTTGAGTTTGCTAAGTTCTTTATAGATTCTGGGCACTAGTCCTTTATCTGATATGTCGTTTGCAAATATCTTCTCCCATTCTGTCAGTTGTCTTTTGATTTTGTTAACTGTTTTCTTTGCTGTGCAAAAGCTTTTGATCTTGATGAAATCCCAATAGTGGTAGATCAGAAAGGAACAGAGACCATATACAGTAACAGTTACCTTACAGGCAATACAATGGCACTAAATTTATATCTCTCAATAGTTACCCTGAATGTGAATGGGCTAAATGCCCCTGTCAAAAGACACAGGGTATCAGAATGGATAAAAAAACAAAACCCATCTATATGTTGCCTCCAAGAAACTCATTTTAAGCCCAAAGACACCTCCAGATTTAAAGTGAGGGGGTGGAAAAGAATTTACCATGCTAAAGGACATCAGAAGAAAGCAGGAGTGGCAATCCTTATATCAGATCAATTAGATTTTAAGCCAAAGACTATAATAAGAGATGAGGAAGGACACTATATCATACTCAAAGGGTCTGTCCAACAAGAAGATCTAACAATTTTAAATATCTATGCCCCCAACGTGGGAGCAGCCAACTATATAAACCAATTAATAACAAAATCAAAGAAACACATCAACAATAATACAATAATAGTAGGGGACTTTAACACTCCCCTCACTGAAATGGACAGGTCATCCAAGCAAAAGATCAGCAAGGAAATAAAGGCCTTAAACGACACACTGGACCAGATGGACATCATAGATATATTCAGAATATTTCATCCCAAAGCAACAGAATACACATTCTTCTCTAGTGCACATGGAACATTCTCCAGAATAGATCACATCCTCGGTCCTAAATCAGGACTCAACCGGTATCAAAAGATTGGGATCATTCCCTGCATATTTTCAGACCACAATGCTCTAAAGCTAGAACTCAACCACAAAAGGAAGTTTGGAAAGAACCCAAATACATGGAGACTAAACAGTATCCTTCTAAAGAATGAATGGGTCAACCGGGAAATTAAAGAAGAATTGAAAAAAATCATGGAAACAAATGATAATGAAAATACAACGGTTCAAAATCTGTGGGACACAACAAAGGCAGTCCTGAGAGGAAAATATATAGCGGTACAAGCCTTTCTCAAGAAACAAGAAAGGTCTCAGGTACACAACCTAACCCTAAACCTAAAGGAGCTGGAGAAAGAACAAGAAAGAAACCCTAAGGCCAGCAGGAGAAGAGAAATCATAAAGATCAGAGCAGAAATCAATGAAATAGAAACCAAAAAAGCAATAGAACAAATCAACGAAACTAGGAGCTGGTTCTTTGAAAGAATTAATAAAATTGATAAACCCCTGGCCCGACTTATCAAAAAGAAAAAAGAAAGGACCCAAATAAATAAAATCATGAATGAAAGAGGAGAGATCACAACTAACACCAAAGAAATACAAACTATTATAAGAACATACTATGAGCAACTCTACGGCAATAAATTTGACAATCTGGAAGAAATGGATGCATTCCTAGAAACATATAAACTACCACAACTGAACCAGGAAGAAATAGAAAGCCTGAACAGACCCATAACCAGTAAGGAGATTGAAACAGTCATTAAAAATCTCCAAACAAACAAAAGCCCAGGGCCAGACGGCTTTCCGGGGGAATTCTACCAAACATTTAAAGAAGAATAAAAATCCTTTTTTTAAAAAAGTGTGTGATTCTTGACTTGCCCTTTTTCAAAAAGAGTATGAGCAAGAAGAACATGAGTAACTTGACTGTCTTCTAGCATATTCATTGATTCATCTAGTAGATAGGTACTGAGGGCTTATTGTATGCAAAATGTCTTTCTAAATACTGAGGATTCAGCCCTGGTCAAAAGGGTGTAGGTTTATGCTCATCTGGAACATGACAGGTGCAGAAGACGGCAATAAACCAATAATTAAAGAGATAGCCATAGGTGCTATGTGAGAAGAAAATAAGAAGAAAATCCCTGATGTGATACACAGGGATACTTTAAACTGGAAGGCAAAGGTCCTTTGTGGAGGTGACAGTCAAGTTGACATGGGAGTGACAAGCAGCCAGGGATACTAATCTGTGGACAGAATGGATTTGATAGATGAAACAGAAAGCAGCCAAGGAACAGAGAACTCAAGGAGAGAGAACACAAGTGTGTCCTAGAAACTGAAGGAGCCACTAGGATGGTAGAAGGTAAACAAGATTAGGGGACAGGTAATGAGGTCAGTGATAGGCAAGGGCCAGTGGCTCTTGGATCTTGGGAAGAGCTTGGGTTTTCTTCAGAGTATCAGAAGTCATTTGAGGATTTTAATTAGGGAAGTGATACGGTCTGAGTTATATCTGTGGTTTGGAGACTGAGACTAAGTTGCAGGGGATAGGAACAGTAGGGAAGCTAGTTAGGCTTCTTGGTTTTATTATTCCAGGTTTAGAGGGACCATTTATTAAGTCTTTCAAATGGAAATTTCAAAGAATAAAAATAACTTTCAGCAATCCCAATCTTTCTGTAGATAAATAGATACAATATAAGCTTATATTGATATGTATATAAATTTTTGGATATATAAAAATGTATTATATTGGATTCTATATGAACTACAATATTAGGAATATTATCAGACACAAAATATACATTAAAATCTGCTAGAAAGAAATATGCTAAAGAGGAAAGTAACCTTTTAAATAATTTAATAAATACTTTTATTTCATTAAAAGTAAAAAAAAGTAAAATACTGCTCTCACTAAATATTACTATTTAAGACACCATTAATATTTTAGTGAGAGTAATATAATTGAGTATACTTTATTATTTTGTTAAATGTGTTTTAACAAATGCTGATACTAAGATTCACAGATCTGGCTAAAAAATTAGTTTATTTCCTGATTTTTTTTTTTTTTGAATAGTTAGTCAGGAGTGAGAAAGTTCCCTCATAAGGGAACAAAATGTAAATATAAAATGAAGACTTATGGTAAGGTATGTTATTAACAACAGCAGAGCAATCTTTATTTCCAGTTGTCTTTCTGATGTTGTTCATTGTGCTTGTGTGGACTTTGTCAGACTTAATTGGATCAGAACTGTTTACACCCTTTAATGGCACTGAAGATGGAACAAGAGAATTGATAGCTCTGCCATTTTCTTAATGTTCACTGGCACCAGTGAACATTATTATTTTGGTTAATCCAAAGTTCTCTTAAATTCATTTGTCCATACTGTGAGGATTGCTTTACACTGGATAATATCAATACACTGTAAGTGGCAATCCCTGTGATAAGTGAAAATATGTCTCCTCCCGCTTCCAGAGCTGGAAGGATCATCGAGTGGAGATTACACACTCCAAAGCCCTGATTGTGCGGATGTATAAATTGGAGGCTCAGACAGGGGCACAACTGTTATATCCTCCCCAACTTCCTTCATTCAACTGTGTGCCAGGCACTGTTCTTAGAACCAGGATGCACTTGGAACAAAACAAACAAAAAGTACTTGCAGTGTTAGTATGTTTGTATGATTTCCTTATAATTCTACTTTTCTGGTTTCTTATTTTTGAAAGACTTATTTGATTATTTTGAGAGAGAGAATGGGGGAAAGGGCAGAAGGATAGAATCTCAAGGATCTCAAACAGACTCCCCATTGAGTGCAGATCCTGACCTGGGGTTGGATCCCATGACTCATGACATCATGACCTGAGCCAAAAGTCAGATGCTCAACTGACTGAGCCACTAGAATACCCCTACTTTTCTGATTTCAATGTTGAGAAATTTATGATAAAATAGAACCTTCTAACCTCTCGGAATGGGATCTCTAAAATGGTCCAAAGTGTTCCTCACATCTTTGTTTCAAGCTTTTGTGACTCTCTTCTCTGTGTGTGTCAGCAAAAGCTAGAGACTCAGCTTGTAATAGATAAAATAAGCAAGGCAGTGAGGTGTTCACAGCTTAGAAGGAAATAGTCTCTCTTTTGAGCTTAGAAATTAGATTCCATCCCATCTGGCACCTTGGATGTAGCAGTATGAGAGACTGTGAGCCACAGGACCCAATTAAGTTGTATCTAGGTTTCTAACCCACAGAATATACAAGAAAAAAAAAATGTATGTTGTTTCAAGTCAGCATTAGGACAATTTGTTACACAGCAGTAGATAACTAATATGCTTCCATTCCCTTGGCTTCAACTTTTTTTTTTTTCCCCTCAAATGTGCACATTCTCCAGGGAGTTAAGACTTACAGTAAAATGTTCCTTCATGAGCTGCTCAGTTCACCTGCCAAGACTGCCCTGGACACATCATTTAGACACATCTAGTCAAGAAAGTGTATAATGTATCACCTCAGTTCTAAAACTATCATTCCTCCAGTTTCCAGGGGATAGATCTGTTCATAATAGTGTTACGTATCTTTTGGTTTGTACTTACCTTTTCATGTTTGAGTGGTTGAAAAAAATTTTAAGAAGTGTAAACATAAGAGATTTTAAAATTAGAACTCTAAGATAAATACTAACTCATCCCAAAGTATCAAAGTATTAAAGGAAGTTCAGGAGTTGCTGATTGTTTAACATGTGTGATAGCAGTTTTTGTTTTCCCAGAATGCCTCTTTGTTGTCTTAATTTTTGCTTTTTCAAAGATTATAAAAATATATCTCTAAGTAGGCATTTCCTGTTCTTTGTCGTTTGTCACAACACCAAGAAAATTTTGTTGGTGCCCTTGTATAGGAAGGTTACCGCACAAATTATTAATCCATGTTTACAAACTGTGCCTACATGTAGAATGAAAGTGAAAACTGGAAGAACTTAAATATTGGATTTTATCCAGCAATCCATGAGTAGATAATAGTGGAAGCTGGAACTTGAGGCACTGTTAACATGCTAAGACATAAGTGAATACACAAGTAAGTGCATACATATTGAAACAGGTATGTTAAATGTGATTATATTCCCCAGAAATAAATACCAAATCTCATAGAAATCGAGGATATAGCTTTAAAGTTTAAGAGTCCAAGGATTAGGAAAAATGTGGATCTTGAATACTGCCTCTTGAATGGACTCTGATCTAGGAATATGTTTCCCTTTGTTCTAAGGAAACAAGTCAGATACTATAAGATTTTTCATGATTTTACATTTATGTGATTAACTTTATTCTGGGTTTTTTTTCTGTTTTATTTGTAAGTATTCAAATATACTTGGTTTGTAAAGGATAATGATGGTGGTGGTAGTGATCATGATAAGATATAGGAAGATTATGTTGTTGTTTTTCTTATGTCCTTGGCAAAATTAAAAGTTGGCTGTCTTATTTTAGATTCTTCTCTCCACTGTTTGCTTTTGTTCCATGTTCTGGAAACTGGTAATACAATAAGGTCTTTCTTTGCTCTTTTAGCAGAAGGTATGGCATAGTAGACAGAGTTAGAGTACATATCAAAGCATACTCTTCACATGTATGGAGACAGAGTGACAAGGTCACCAATACCAATTGTAACTTCAGCAACTAGTTTTAATTGCTAACTCTTACCAGTTGTTTACTTTGTGCAGATGTTGTTTCAATTACTTTGCTTAAACTCATTTAAGAACAACCCTATGAAATAGGTATTAGCATCATCCTCACAGTATTAAAGTGTCTCCCCAGATTTTTTTTTTTAAACTTGACTGTGGCTTATGTAAGAAACACATTTCATATGACAACACACATACACACACACACACATGAACATACCCAAAGAAAAGTATTTTTATTCTTCTTTTTGGTTAAGATTTTGGTTGTAGATTCATAAATGCTGTACCCTTCCTCCTCTTCCTTTTCTTCTCCTTTACCACAACTACCATCTGTTGAATTTGTATATAGTGGAATTTACTTTATATAATTTAGTAAATGCAACAACCTTTTTTTTAAATGTATGTGCTATTTCTCTTTTGAAAATGTAGCTCAGAAAAATGTAACTCAGTTGATAAAGCATCAGCCTTCAACTGAGAGCATGATTGCAGAGTCCTGGGATCAAGCCCTCTATCAGGCTCCTTGCTCAGCAGAGAGCCTGCTTCTCCCTCTGCCTGCCACTCCCCCTGCTTGTGCGATTTATCCAGTTTTGCGGGTTTTTTTTTTTTTTAAAGATTTTATTTATTTATTTGACAGAGAGAGAGAGACATCACAAGTAGGCAGAGAGGCAGGCGGAGGCGGAGGGGGAGGGAGAAGCAGGCACCCTGGTGAGCAGAGAGCCCAATGCAGGGCTGGATCCCAGGATCCTGAGATCATGACCTGAGCCAAAGGCAGATAGCCAGTTTCTTTGGGAAGAATGCACTGTAGCACCAGACTCCTCTGATTGTGTGTGTATGTATACGTAATTATTATTAGTAGTAAGATATATAATAATATGTATTATTCCCTATAATAAAATAATATAAATTACACACAGATATTAATATATACCCTATAATATGAAAAATATGCTGTACTCATCCCAACCAAAGATCCATAAATGATTATAACAGAAAAAGATACTAAATGAACAATAAAAACAAATTTATATAAACAGCCATCTGAAATCAATATGTAGACATCATACATAAAGTTTAATGAAAAATATAATGAAAATTTATCATATTCATTATTTTTCTTTTATTCTGAACCGTTTTCTTTCCCAGTATTTTTACCTTGTGGTCACAAATGTAGCTCAGAAAATTATATTTGGGTGTGCCTGGGTAACTCAGTTGATAAAGCATTAGCCTTCAACTGAGGGCATGAGGGCAAGGTGACTACCTTGCACTTAAACTTGAAACATGGAAGTAGATTAAGTGCTGGATGAACTCAAGTCAAAATATTTTTCCTCTGGTCACCTGGGCGGCTCAGTTGGCTGAGTGGCCAACTCTTAATTTCAGCTTAGGTCATGATCGCAAGATGAGAAAATGGAGCCTCATGCCAGGTGCTGTGCTCAATAGGGAGTCTGCCTGAGATTCTCTCTCTCCCTCTGCCCCTCCCCCACTCATTCTCTATCTCTCTCTCTCTCAAATAAATCTTTTAAAAAACAGATTTTCCTTCCCTAAATCCTCCTTTTGATATAAATATGCAAAGCTATATTTTCAGTTCATTCAGATGTAGCATGCAATTCAAATTTTTCTCTACATGATATTCAATAAATAGAAACTGACTGGTTGAGGAAATGTTTGGATTCATCTTACTCTGGAACTATAACATGAAATATCACTTGTAGCATATTTATTTAGTGGGCGTTGGGTGAAAAAAAAATAACTCTAGGCACAGGGTGGCTCAGTTGGTTAAGCATCTGCCTTCAGCTCAGGCCATGATCCCAGAGTCCTGGGAGCGAGCCCCACATGGGACAGGGTGCCTACTTCTCTCTCTCTCCCTCTGCTTCTCCCCCAGTTTGTGATTTCCCTCTCTCTCTCTCTCACTCTCACTCTTGCTCTCTCTTGCTCACTCTCTCTCTCAAATAAAAAATAAAGTCTTAAAAAAAATTTCTTTCTCGACCCCACTCCAATAAAAGAAATACTTCAAAAAATGGTAAAAATTGTATGTAATTATTAAAATGATTGTCTGATACATGGAGGTCCCTTAGACTCTCTCTCTAATTTTGTGTATGTTTCAAAAGACTCATTAAAAATTATTTTAAAAATCTTAGTACCTAGGGGCACCTGAGTGGTTCAATGGGTTAAATGTCTGACTTTCGGTTTTGGCTTAGGTCATGATCTCAGAGTTGTGAGATCGAGCCTCATGCCAGGTTCCATGCTAAAGCCAGAGTCTGCTTAAAAATTTCTTTCCCTCTGCCCCTCCCCATCATGTTCACACACGCACTCTCTCAAATAAATAAATAAATAAATAAATAAATAAATAAATAAATAAATGTTTTTAAAAATATCTCAATACATACATGGTAAAACCCAATGTATCTTCCTGACAGCTGTATAAACTATGGACAGCTGTTTCAGAAATAAACTTGGAAATACATTTGAACACCACATAGGTATGCATACTCTTACAAACCCACAGCCCCATTTTATGAAACGTAGGGAGAAGAAATAATGTAAAGCGAAAAGAAGACAAAAAACCTGTATTATTATCTAAAACAGTAAAAATTTGAGAAACAATTAAGTTCTACATTTAAAATAAGCAAGTTATGTTCTGTCTAAATGGAATGTGTTTTCATAGCTCCAAATAAAATTATGTGGACATGTAAGAACATTACTATGATAAAATAATAAAAATGGACTCCTCATTGTCTAAGCATCATGAGGATACAGAGACTATTTTTGCTTTTCATTACATCCCCATAGCCCAGCAAATTTCTTACCTGATATGAGGTGCCTAATTAAAAGTATCAAAGGACTGAGTGAGAAATTTTATAAAGATAACATTGGCAGGTAAACAAGGACTGGAGAGAAATATGCAAAAATGATTTTAAAAAGGTACTTTGTTAGGGATTTGTCAGTGTGTTAGAACTCTAGGTGAATTATTTTACATGTTTTGGTTTCTTTTACTTTTATAGTTGTGTGTGCAATAAAATATTAAAGAAAATTATTGAGATAGAATGTGCAATCTGTAGGTCAGATCTTTCTAATCTTTCATTTGGAATTTGAGCCTAATATTTCATTTGGTATTTGCATAAAATTTTTGTTTATGGTGTGTGGTGTTTATGTTTATGGTATTGCCCTGGGCTCCCAGGAAGGAAGCTCTGAGACTGTCCCTCCACCTCTCATTAATGAGGTGAGGAAGTTAGACCTCTAAACCCTACATTTCCTTCCAGTTTTTAAAATGACCAGATTTTGTGATAGCCTCCGTTTAGTCACCCGTGGAGGGTATAATGAATATGGGTGTTGGATTTAGGCATCAGCTCCTCTATAAAATAGTTGTATGACCCTAGGCAAATCGTTTTTGCCTTTTGGAATCTGCTTCCTTATTTGAAAAGTGAAGACAATAAGGATTAAATAATATAAAGTATAGGAATACCAGGTAAAAAGCACAGTACCTGGTAAATGCCTAAAAGACAAGAAAACTTTCATAAAAACTCTAGTGTTGGAAGGAATGTGCCCCTTTTCTAGAGAGCCTCTTGAGTAGCCCTGCTCCACCTGGCCAGACTCAGGCACTAAGACAGAGACTTAGACTGAGACTTTGTTTGGGGAACAAAGACGTAGATCATATCATCTTTCTTCTTCAGCTTGTTGATATGGTGGATTGCACTGATTTATTTTCTAATGTTGAACCAGCCTTGCATACCTAGAATAAATCCCACTTAATTATGCTATATAGTTCTTTCTATATACCATTAAATTTTATTTCTAATAATTTATTGAGGATTTGCATCTGAGTTAATGAGAGATAGCGGTCTGTTTTTTGTCTATTGTTGTTGTTGTTGTTGTTTTTTCCCCTGTGCTGTTTTTTCCAGGTTTTGGTATCAAAGCAATTTTGGCTTCATAAGATGAGTTGGGAGGTATTTCCTTCTCTCCTGGTTTCTAGAAGATATTGGATGAAATTGGTGTTAGTTCTTGTTTGTGTGTTTGATAGAATTGCTCAGTGAATTCCTCTGGGCCTAGAGATTACTTTTTCAGGAGATTTTATTTTATTTTTTTTAAGGATTTTGTTTATTTATTTGACAGAGATCACAAGTAGGCAGAGACGCAGGCAGAGAGAGAGGAAGGGAAGCTGACTCCCTGTTGAGCAGAGCCCTACATGGGGCTCCATCCCAGCACCCTGGGTTCATGACCTGAGCTGAACGCAGAGGCTTCAACCCACTGAGCCACCCAGGTGCCCTAAGATTTTAAATTATAGATTGGATTTGCTTGATTATTACAGTCTATTTTGATTATCTATTTCATCATTCATTTTAAAAGATTAATTTATTTCGGAGAAAGAGAGCACAGATATGAGTTTGCGCGGGTGCAGAAAGAGGCAGAAGGAGAGAATCTTCAGGCAGATACCTAGCCGAGCTGAGCTGAGGGACACCAGAGTTGGGGGCTCAAACTCACTACCATGAAATCATGACCTGCGCCTAAACCAATGATGGAATGCTTAAATGACTGAGCCACTCAGGTGCCCTTGGGTACTGAGGTTTTTAAAAAGATTTTTAATGAGACTTTTGAAACATAAACAAAATTAGAGTGATAGGAGCTTCTGTCTATTTCTTCTTAATTGAGTTTGGGAATTGTTTTTCTAGTTTTGAGGAATTGATTTATTTCTTTTAAGTACCTGAATTTAGGAATATAAAGTTGTTGGTCATACTCACCATTTTAATGACTGTAGGATTTCTAGTAATATTTTATTCCATGTTGGGGGCTTATGTCTTCTCTTAATTTTCATCAGTTTTCCTAGAAGTTTATAAATTTTATTGATTATTTGATAGATTTTTTTTCATTGATTTGTTTCCTCTTATCATTCCCTATTTTCAGATTCAGGGGTTTCTCCTTTTATTATTTCCTTCTTTCTGCTTGATTTGGGTTTATTTTGTTCTTTTTCCAGTTTCTTGAAGTAAAAATTTTGGTAACTTATTTGGTAACTTTATATCTAAAGTAAGCATCAGTAAGCAGTTTCCTTCTTGGGATTGTTTTAGCTGTGTTCCATACGTTTTGATATGAAATGCCTATGTCCATTCACTCCAATGATAATCTACAATTTCCTTTGTGATTTCCTTTCTAGCTCATGAATTATTTAGAAGTATCTTGTTTAACTTGTACATATTTAGAGATTTTCCTCTTTCTCTTTGTTATTGATTCCTAATTTGATTCTATTGGTATTCTAGAACACTCTGAGTGGTTTTAATCCTTTTAAATGTGTTGCAATTTGTTTTATATAGCCCATTATATGGGCTATACTGGTGAATGTTTAGGAGCACTTGAAAGAAAATGTACATTTTTCTTTTGTTGGGTCAAGTGTTCTATTTATGTCAATTAGATCCTGCTGGTTTAATATGTTGTTCATATCTCAATATCCTTGCTGATTTTCTGTCTAGTTGTTTAAATAGTCACTGAGAAGGGAGTGTTGAAGCTCCTATCTATAATTGTGGATCTGTCTATAAGTTTCAGTTGCATCAGTTGTTTCATTTATCTAGAGGCTCTGTTTTTTGGTGATTATACATATTAGATCATTATGTCTTCCTGATAAATTGATCCTTTTATCATTATAATAACACTTTTCTTTATCTCTGGTAATTGTTTCTATTCTGAAGTCTACTTTATGAGATAATAAGTAGCAATTCCTGCTTTTTTAAAAGGATTAATATTTGCATGGTACACATCTATTCTTTTATTATTTTTTTGTCTTCACCCTATCTACATAGCTAAATTTGAAATGAGTTTCTTTTATGCAGCATATATTTTGTTCATTTTTTTAATCCTGCAAATCCCTGTTTTCTTGTTTATTTATTTATTCATTCATTCATTCATTTATGAGAGAGAGAGAGAGCATGAGTGAGTGAATAAGGGGTGGGGGGGGTGGGCAGAGGGCAAGGGAGCCTAATGTAAGGCTTGATTCCACAACCCCAGTATAATGCTAACACTGAGTCAACCAGTGTTCATTTGAGTCAGCTGAGCAGGGAGCTTGATGCAGGGCTTAATCCCAGGACCCTGGGATCATGAGCTGAGCTGAAGGCAGAGGCTTTAACCCACTGAGATACCCAGGCTCCCAACATTTCTGAGTGTTTCTTGCACAGGTGTCTCTTAAGGAACTTTTACTGAAAATGAGCAATATGCCAGAGCACCTGGGTAGCCCAGTCAGTTATGCATCTGCCTTCAGCCCAGGTCATGATCCCAGGGTCTTGGGATTGGGTCCTTGCACTGGGCTCCCTACTCAGTGGAGAACCTGCTTCTTCAAATATGGTGAAAGGAGAATCTCAGGCCCAGCAAAGAAAGAGTGTTCCCCCTATGGCTTGTTTCTGGTGGGACTCCCAGTAGATCTCCGTTGTCAGTGGTATCAGAGATACTCCTATTTTCTTGGGAGAAATAAACCGCTTGGATTTTGATTGCTAGATCATGTATAGGGCAACCATGGGTCTGGGCTGCCTTCAATTGCATAGGGGGTTGCAAATCACCTTCTTCTGACCACTTTCAGAGGTCTCCTTTTGTTGTCTCTTAAGCTATTTCCAGAGTTGATAGTTACAGTTAGAAGGAAAAAGCAAGGAAAAATGGGTTTATGTCAGCTCATCTGGAGAGGAAACATAAAATGTATTTTTTGCTACCCTTTCTTATATCAAACAATGCCCAAATATTTGTTATGGCAGTCGTCTTATTAGTAGGGGAATGTGGAAGTTTTGGGGGCAGATATAGGCAGCTGGGGTCTAACCCTTATTCATGGACTCAGAAGTTAGTACTATGAAAGTATTTCCCCACAGATCACTTATTCATGGCAAGAGAAAGAAGAGTATTCAGAGGAGAAACCCAGTATGTTGACTGAGTTATCATTAATACCATCAATAAATGCAGGTGGACACCATGAATCTCTGGATACATTATGTTGAGAAAGGAGATATTACTATCTGTATAGTATTCTGGTTAGAAATACCAAACCAAAATTTTATCATGAGGAGACATCAGAAACACTGAAAATGAAAGACATCTATTAAAAAGGGAAAAAAAGAACGGGACCATATTCTTCAAAAATGACAAAAGCCATGATAGACATTGGTGTTGAATTTCCAGATTTGGTAACTTAACTGTGGTTATGTAAGATAATGTCCTCATGCTCAGGAAAAGACATTAAGGTATAAAGGGATAGACACACACAAGCACACTTCTATGCATGCGCACACATACACATGTTGAGGAAGGGAGAGAGAGGATAAGATAAAGAAAGTAGCAAAATGTTAAAATTTTTGAAAGAGTGTATGAAGTTTTCTGTACTATTCCTGGAACATTTCCATAAATTCGATAGTGTGGTGTGAGCTGTTTTCAGTCATGTGTGGAATTTATGTCACCTCAGCAGATAAACCCTGCAGGGCCTCAGAGGTGTCCAAGACACAGCAAATCATTGCCACACCATGACATGAGGTTATAAATAGAATATATGGCAGAGTTTCTCATAGAGTGTTGGCAAAAACATATATGTCTCTCACGGAGCATAATCCTACCTGTGTGTAAATGACTTAATGAATCACTTCTCCCCAGTGGCAAAGTCTTTACTAAAGAGAATGTGCAGTTGGGGTCAGTGATTTGTGTTAGCAATATTTTAGAAGCTAATTGTGCCACGTAGCTGACACTCAACTTACAAGTAGATGCGGCCCTCATTCACAACTTTCCTTAAGAAGCTTGAGGACTATTTCTTGTTAAGCAGTACAGCTCAGCTTAGCACTTGTGATTTAATTAGAAGTGTGAGCCCTAAGATCAGAATGCCTGGGTTCACATCCTGGCTGTGCTTTTTCACAGCTGGTTGACCTTAGGCTGGTAAACATGATGAGCATTTAATGATTCCGTGTATATAAAGCACTGTGCACAGTACGTGTGGCTTTTAGTACATAGGCAAGCATTGTCATTATTTAATGTGAACTTAATATTTGAAATTGTGGATCTAGAAGACGGTTGCAATAGTATCCAGTTCCAGAACCATAAAGGTTTTTTTTTCTTCAAAATTAAAAAAGAAAAAAATATATATGTAGAGAGAAAGTGAGATATCCAGTATATAAAGGAGAATTATTCTGATTGACATAGAGAGGGTGAGCCAGAGCCCCACCCTCTCTGATTCATGAAGGTGAAGCTGAAATTTTTCCCAGTCCACAGTTCTTTTAGCTAGACTGAGAAATAAATTGACATGAGGAAGATGAACAGGAAAAAAAGTTTTACGTGTGCATGGAGGCCTAATAATGAAATTGAGTCCTGAAGAATTGACCAAGAAAGGAAGTTTTTTATACTTCTTAGACAAAGACACAGTATATCTGACAGGACAAAGCAAACTTCACCTTGGGAGCTTCGGTTAGTAAGGAATCCTAAACAGAATTTGGGCGGGGGCAATAAATTGTAAAAAATAACAAGGGTTGTTTATATAATGTTCTCAGCTCTAGAAGTCCCATCTCTGGTGATTAACGTTGTCTCTTTACCTCCCGGTATAGGGAGGGAGGGGACCTTTCCCATAAGAGATGTGTTTCCTGGTGTCAGGGGGATGCAGGAAGTTCTGAGTGTTTCTTGCACAGGTGTCTCTTAAGGAACTTTTACTGAAAATGAGCAATATGCCAGAGCACCTGGGTAGCCCAGTCAGTTATGCATCTGCCTTCAGCCCAGGTCATGATCCCAGGGTCTTGGGATCGGGTCCTTGCACTGGGCTCCCTACTCAGTGGAGAACCTGCTTCTTCCTCTCCCTCTTACCCTCTCCCTGCCTGTGCACTCTCTCGCTGTCTCTCTCTCTGTCAAATAAATTAAAAAAAAAAAAAAATATATATATATATGTAATAGTGGCACATTTGGGGTCAGCCTGCCCTGGGTCTCTTCATACCATTGGCTCCCTCATTCCACGGGAGCACTGCAGAATTACTACAAACTGGGTATCTACTGGCACATGACAAACCATGGGAAAACAGTGACTGAAAAAAAATAAGTCACTGATTATTACCCCTGAAACTGAGGTTGACTAGACCCAGTGAGGCAGCTGTCACTTAGATTCTGTAAGCACTTGCAGTCACGTGTTGGTGGCTGGGCATTGAAGATCTTGAAAGCTCCTCTGGCTGGGTCAGGGTGGAAAAGCTGAAGGACCTCAGGCATTTCTCACTCTCCATGTGGTCTTGGGGTGTGGTCTTGCCACATGGCAGCCTCAAGATCACTGGGCTTGCTACAGGGCACCTGAAGGCTCCCATAGAGCATCCCAGGAGAGACTACAGAAGCAGCACATCTGGTCTAACCTAGCCCTAGGAGCCACCCAGAGTTTCTACAGTGTTCTGTTTCTCCAAGTCATAAGGACAAGCTCAGTTTTAAAGAGAGATGGCACAGAGGATGCTAGTGTTGGAGAATTGTTCAGTGTTTAGGGGAAGGGGAAAAAAAAAACACATTGAAATTGGTATGCGAGAATCATAACAGTGTTGATTCTTATAAAATTATTGTTATTAAGTACTTAAGATATGGTATCAGGTACTGTCTAAGCACATTTCATGCATTAACTTTTAATTCTAAAACAAGCCTATGAAATATATAATCTTATCTCCATTTTTCCATCTTAGAAAGACCTTTGCCTTTGATTAAAATGATTAGGATAATTCATAAAACTTCCCCCTTTGAACAAGGCACCAAAGTGGATTTTGAAAATCCTTATTAAGATCAGAAAAGCAGATGCTCCTGAGATTCTTGGAACACTGACAACTTCTGCTTTTTAAGAATAGGTCTTGGTGAAATCCTGCCAGAAAACACTATCACAGGCATATTTGGTAAGAGCAGTGATCAAGGGTGTCATTTATTGACTGCTTGTGTCAGACTGTATGCTTTGATCATATCACTTAGTGCACAATAGCCATCTGAGGCTGCTATTGTTTTATCCTCTTATATTATACTTGAAAAACTTAAGATCAGAGAGGTTAAGTAATATACTTAAAGTAACACAGCTTGTAGGTGACTCTAATGGAATTCAGACACAGCACCTAACTTCTAATTTACTCCACTAAGTCACCTTTATTCAGAATGCAGAATTTCTTTGCTGCATATTTTACTACTTTGTTCACTAGTATTGTCTTTGTAGAGAAATTATATTTCCTACTTGAGTGACTTCATCATTTTTTGCAATTGTTCCTTGAAAAAGTATTGAGTGAGAATATATGTGCCAAACACTGCAATGAAATGGAAGTGAATAATGGAAGGAGATTGGGACTGGATATCATTCTTCCTCTGTTGCATGTGATCATAGAACATAAGGTAGAATGGGCTCTACGTGCAACTTCCACTGAGATTTCTATCCTGTGGAACTTGTTACCTGATTTGATAGACAATGAAGCATGGAATAGTGGTAAAGAGCACTTGGCTTTGGGGGCGCCAGGATGGCTCAGTCAGTTGAGCATTGAACTCTAGATTTCCACTCAGGTCATGATCTCAGGGGTCCAGCCTGCATCAGGGTCCTGGCTTAGCTGGGAGTCTGCTCCTCTCTCTCTCTCTCTCCCTCTCCCCACTCATTAAGTTTAAAGAGGGAAAAAGAGCACTTGATTTTGGTGTCAAAATTCTGGACCTAAATTCTGGCTCTGCTGCCTGCTACCTAAGGCCTTGGGTAAGCTCTGTCACCTCTCTAAGCCTCACTACTTTTATCTATACAATCTTAATTGTAGAGCTTACCTCACATTGCTATAAAGAGAGTCAAGAATGAAAATGTATTAAAGCCTTTAGCTCAATGACTATCCTCAATAAATAATAAATCATTTAATAAAAGCCACTGTTATCTAATAAGGAATTATGTCTTGTTCACTCACCATCTGGATCATTCTAATTTGCATATATTCTTATTTGAAGAAATTATTCTTTAAAACTTCACAGAATTGAGCACCTTCTTGAAATTGATCTTCAACACTAGTTAGGTAGACATAAGAAACTCAACAAGTTTCTTACTCTGCTGGGCCTCAGGTTCTTGACATTAAAATGAGCTGTTTGCATTAGATCAACTTTCATTCCTTCCATATAAAAAAACAAACCAACCAAAAAAACCCAACTAACAAACCAAAATGCATGATGTGAGAGTAAACAATCTGAGTAAATACTAGTAAATACAAATGTGTATGTGTGTGGCTGAGTGCTCCCAACTGTCTCTACTGAATAGGTTCACTGCTGCCTGTCCCATGGAATGTTGTATGTCCTGAGAAGCTCAGAGAAAATGTATGGTATGCTGGTATTTATCCAGAAAAATCCTTTTCTACTAATTAGTAAATAGTTACTGCTGTCTGAACAGGTGAGGATATTCATTAAATCACAGACAAAATGCAAGGTCAATATATTTAGTGTAGTAATGAATGAATATTCATCAACATTCATTTTAATTCTAATGTAATCCTTGATGTATGATACATGCCATTTTACAGATGAAACTCTAAGTCCACGTAACTACACAGTCCATTCAGTGTTACAGTAAATTATGACTTGTGATTCTCAATTTAAATTCCTGCTCTACTTCTGTGCCCGTACAAAAGACTTAGTAATAACTAACAGATGTAATTTGTTTGATAGGATATTAATATGCCTGTCACAAGCTTTGTCTAATTAGCATCAGAGGAAGTGTCTAGAAAGCAGGGCAGGAGAAGATCACACAGGATTACACAATTGCTTTTTTAGGGACAAGTAAATCTCCCATATCATTTTAAAAATTTTTTTAAATTTAAATTTTAAAATTTATGTATGTATTTATTTATTTAGAAAGTGAGGCAGGGTGCAGGGAGAGGAGATGGACAGAATCTCAATCACCCTACCCACTGAGCCTGGAGCCAAAGTAGGGCTCCAGAAATCACGGACCTGAGATCATGACCTGAGGCCGTCAAGAGTCTGATGAGAGCAACCCAGGCACCCAACCGTATCATTATTTTTGACAAAACATGCTAAAAAATTCTGAAATTAATGAACAAATGAAGATTCCCCAAGGAAAGATAGAGATGAGATAAAGTTCATCTGCCTTTGTTGTCTCTCTATCTCCCCACTAGGCAGCTTTTCATTGCCATGGGAACAAATGGAAAGTACGGCTCCCTGTTCGATGACAATGGCCTCCCCACCAAGAAGGAAAAAAAAAATATTTCCCCCAGTTTTCCTGAGACATCCCTGCACATCACATCAAATGCAATATATTTCAGTTCTTTCCATTTCAAGAAACATTCCAGGCAAATCACTTACCCACCATTCGGCACATCCCTGGTGATCATTCCTTCTTCTTCTTCTTCCTCTTTTTTTTTTTAATCAATTATGCTGGAAACATTATCTTTTAATCATCTACTACAGAGTGGATCCCCACTTGGTAGTATACTGCCTACACCCTCTGTATATGGTGTTAATACGTGCATTAAAGATGATTATTTTTTTGTGTTAGCAGGGATTGAAAATGTCCGCATGTTTGTCATTGTTCACTAAATCCTCTAAGTCAATTGCTAATTATAAGAGCTTGTAACTTTAGGGACTTAGCTGATGAATCCAATTGAACTGTCAGCTTTTTCAGGCTAGACTGGATATATGAAGAATCTCCATTCTAATTGCTTTAATTAATGAATGCAGAAATAAGGCAGCCCATAGAGAGAATGCTGCAAGATCTTTACAGCATGATTGCCACACATGGTAACAGACTAACAATAATCTGCTCCTGATGGGCACTTGGAATATCAATTGGTGTACTTTTATGGGAAACCTACTATTTTATAATGCATGGGGATAAAAAGAAAGTGCCTGACGTGTCCCCAATTCTGAATGGGCTTATAATTTTATTGAGAAATAAGCCTCAAATGTATGAAACAAGTTGAGAATAAATAAAAATTTTATGGTAAAATAATTTTAGAGAAAGGAGATATAATTTTTGGAGTATGGTTGCTTCACAAGCATTTTATAGCTACAAGGGCTTGGGGAGGATTTAAGGAGAGGCCAGGCTCCACTTAACCTGAATCAGATCGTTGGTCCTGTTATTGGTAGTTTTACCTAAGCACCTTTGTCACAAATATTTTTGCCTTGTAACTAATTTTTTATAAGATAATTTTGCTATAAAATATAAAATCATATGAAGAAAGAGGGGCATTGATTAAAAAGAGCATAATGAAACATAAAAAGTGAATAACAAGATTTAAAAGGGTTGATTGCAAAATACTTGAATACACTTAAAATGAATGATATAGTTTCATGGCAGTTCTGCACAAATAACTGATTTTATTTTATGGATTGTACCTAACCATTCATCTTCACAGTTGTTTGTTCATAGTATTATACTTTGTTGTTGTTGTTCTTGTTAGTTGATTTGTCTCCCTATTCAGCACTGCACTTTTTTCTTTTTTTTTTCTTTGCTGAAATTTCTTCCCTCACTAAGAGAGGTACTAGTTCCAGATACTAGAAGGCACATTTGTCACTGAGCTTTATACTATCTCATCAAAGCCTTATGCACTGCCCCACGCCCCACCCTTGGCATATTGTCACACGTCCACTGATGGACATTTCAACATTCTATGGGGAATGTGCGTTCAAGCCTGTGTACCACTATGAGGACCATTATGGGAGCTAAGATGAATATAATATAAAAATTGGAGTACTCCATCAGTTGAGAAATGAAACCAAACTGTCAACCAGTTGTTTTTTTTTTTTCTTCTACAGCCAAGTTACCATATAGCCTATTAGTTATGTAACAGAAAGTTTTGCAGCAAAAATGCTTGTGGCAAAGATATCTATGGGCAGGATGCTATTGGTGAAAATACCCAACACGGGTTCAATTACTCCCCTTAAAACTGCCAAGTTCTTGGATGTTAGGATTATCAGATTGTGACATGTCATCCCATTGATTGACAAGGTTGATTTGGCTGATCTGACTGGCTAAGCAGGTGTCCCCTTTCTCTCTCATTGCTCCAACTGTGCCCCTCCTGAAACTGTAGGCTCAGGTAAAGAGAACAACCCTCTCAATAGAGCTTCACTCAAAAGTATATAAGTAGCTGTACTTCCTTGCTAGAACTTCCAAACAAGCACTCAAGGTCCATCTGTAGGAGACCGTAGGGTTGTCAAGCTTCCAAGACCCCAGACTCCTCCAAATGAGGCGCTGCATGTGGCAGTCTGCTTTTCTTTAAAACAAAACAAAACAAAACAAAAACTGCCAAGTTCTTTCCTCCATCTTTGTACTTGTTCTTCCCTATGTGTGGAATGTTCTTGCTCCAGCTCTTCAAACATCTGCCTCCCTCTCTCCACTTAGATCTGAGCTCTAAAATTAGCTTCAGAGAGTCATCTCTCTGTCACCGTATCTAAAGGGACACAACGTGCCTCTCACATCCTGTGTGTTTTTCACTGCTATTCTTGGAAGCCCTTCTTCTATGGTGTGAGCTCCTACAAGCAGAGACTAGTTTTGCCCATCATTGAAGCCCAACTGTCCGACAGATCATGGGCATTTTAAAAACAGTTGGATAAATGATTTGTCAGATAATGATATTTTATTGGAAAAAGCAGGATTTTACTCTGGTTAATTTAACCAAAAGAGAGTTACATGAAATTTTCTCTTGTGTGGTTGGAAAACCAGCTTGGGAACAGGCAGGAAACAGTCTAGTCTAGAGGACTTGGAGGTGGGAACTGCGGCAGTGAGCTCATGGCAGGGGCATCTGGTCAGGACACAGATGTGGTATCAGTTAACACAAACTGCATATTTGTCCTTGAACACTTATAGGATTTTTATTTCCATATAAAGAAATATGAGCAGATAGGAATCAAACCAAGTCCCAGTAGAGAAAGCAGATATAGTATCGTGTGTTTGTATTATGGGGAAAGCTGCTTCTGGGAAAGCATTCATTATTCTGCAAAGATTCGTCAGACTAAAGGACTACAGTGGTTCTGAAAAGGTTTGCAAACTAAATGAAGTCAATTAATCCATCAACAGATAAAGGCTTAGTACAATTGGAGAACTGATGTAGTTCCACTAACTTTGGTTACTTGGGGCAGCTGGAGCAAACCTGAACTATTACCTGATAGTTAATTATGACTGAGAAGGTACTATATTATTCTAGTTGTTTTGAGTCTTTAAAAAAAAAATGCTTGTTTTCAGACTGCTGTGTATTTTATTTTTAAGGAACTCATAGTGTAAAATGTAGGGTTCTGTTTTCTTTCAAACAAGGTGGAATTCCTGATATAGTTATGCCTCAAGTTGGTCAGAAAAGATGTATCATTTCTGGCTAACATTTGCTTGCTCAAGACTTATTTCCATTCTTCTAGTGACAGATCCTTGATTTTTCCTTTGGGGCAATCACTCCTCTTCCATATCATCACCCAGAAATAGATTTGTAGAGTCTGAGAGCAGAAAAAGACCATATGTATTATTTTCTTATGTACAGCATTCAAAACTAATGCATAATTTTGAGTGTCTAGGTGCTGAAAGTTCTTGTTTGCATTTTTTCCTTCTCAGATACTTGTCAACCAGTTAATCCTGGACAATCCAGTGATTAGAAGTGGTGAGGCCTATAGCTGTAGTGAGACCATCAAGACAATATGTGGGTTAACCCTTTCAGTGACAAAATAGCGCTGGGAGTGGAAATCACATTTACAATTAGCCCTATGGGAAAAACGCAAAGAAAGTGAGGCTTAAAAAAAAAAAAGTGTGGGTGTGATAGATAACAGTTGAGATATTGGAGAGGAGGCAGTGATCTGTGCCATGAAGTTGTAGTTCTTTAAATATTCAAGTGGTGTTTTATGCTTATATTTTTTTGAATTTATGTTCAAAAAATATTTCTACACTAAAGGATATTAGTGTATAATTTTATATGTATCTATATATGTGTACACATGTGTATATACATACACACAGAGAATTAAAAAAAGGGGTCAGTTTGTCACACAGTACTCATAAATAATTTCCTTAAAGCTGTTTACTTTTGATAATGAGCGATATGATGGAGGCTGGAATGTATTTCTTTCTTTTTTTTTTCCTCCATTTTTAATTTTCTTTCTTTTCAGTGTTCCAAAATTCACTGTTTATGCACCACACCCAGTGCTCCGTGCAATACGTGCCCTCCATAATACCACCACAAGGCTCGCATAACCACCCACCACTCTCCCCTTTGAAACCCTCAGTTTGTTTCTCAGAGTCCACAGTCTCTCATGGTTTGTCTCTTCCTCCAATTTCCCCCATCTCACTTCTATCCATCTCCTAATGTCCTCCGTGTTATTCCTTATGCTCCATAAGTAAGTGAAACCATATGATACTTGACTCTATCTGTTTGACTTATTTCACTCAGCATAATCTCTTCCAGTCCCATCCATGTTGATACAAAAGTTGGGTATTCATCCTCTCTGATGGAGGCATAATACTCCATTGTATATATGGAGCATATCTTCTTTATCCATTTGTCTGTTGAATGGCATCTTGGTTCTTTCCATAGTTTGGTGAATGTGGCCATTGCTGCTATGAACACTGAGGTACAGATGACCCTTCTTTTCACTATGTCTGTATCTTTGGGGTAAATACCCAGTAGTGCAATTGCAGGGTCATAGGGTAGCTCTATTTTTAATTTCTTAAGGAATCTCCACACTGTTTTCCAAAGCAGCTGCACCAACTTGCATTCCCACCAACAGTGTAAGAGGGTTCCCCTTTCTCCACATCCTCCCCAACACTTGTTGTTTACTGTCTTGTTAATTTTGGCCATTCTAACTGGTATAAGGTGGTATCTCAATGTGGTTTTGATTTGAATCTCCCTGATGGCTAGTGATGATGAACATTTTGTCATGTGTCTGATAGCCATTTGTATGTCTTCTTTGGAGAAGTGTCAGTTCATGTCTTCTGCCCATTTTTTGACATGATTATCTATTTTGTGTGTGTTTGAGGAGTTCTTTATAGATTTTGGATATCAGGCGTTTGTCTGTAGTATCATTTGCAAATATCTTCTCCCATTACACGGGTTGTCTCTTTGTTTTGTTGACTGTTTCCTTTGCTGTGCAGAAGCTTTTGATCTTGATGAAGTCCCTAAAATTCATTTTCACTTTTGCTTCCTTTGCCTTTGGAGACATGTCTTGAAAGAAGTTGCTGTGGTCGATGTGGAAGAGGTTACTGTCTATGTTTTCCCATAGGATTTTGATAGATTCCTGCCTCAGGTTGAGGTCTTTTATCCATTTTGAGTCTATCTTTGTGTATGGTGTAGGAGAATGGCCAAGTTTCATTCTTCTACACATATCTGTCCAATTTTCCTAGCACCATTTTTTGAAGAGAATGTCTTTTTTCCACTGAATATTTTCCCCTGCTTTGTCAAAGATTATTTGACCATAGATAGAGTTGAGTGTCAGTACTGTGGCAGAATACAAAAATCAATGTACTGAAGTCAGTTGCTTTCTTATACACTAACAATGAGAATATAGAAAGGAAAATTAGATAATTGATTCCATTTAATATACACCAAGAAACATAAGATACCTGGGAATAAACCTAACCAAAGAGGTAAATGATCTGTACTCTAGAAACTATAGAACACTCATGAAAGAAACTGAAGAGGACACAAAAAGATGGAAGAGCATTCCATCCTCATGGATCAGAAGAATGAACATTGTTAAAATGTCTATATGCCTAGAGCAATCTATACTTTCATTGCCATCCTGATCAAAATTCCACCAGCATTTTTCAAAGAGCTGGAACAAACAATCCTAAAATTTGAATGGAACCAGAAGAGACCCTGGATTGCTAAGGAAAGTTAAAAAAGAAAAAAACTGGGGGCATCACATTGCCTGATTTCAAGCTTTACTACAAAGCTGTGATCACCAAGACAGCATGGTACTGGCACAAAAACAGATACATAGACCAGTGGAATAGAGTAGAGAGCCCAGATATGGACCCTCAACTCTATGGTCAAATAATCTTTGATAAAGGAGACTGGAATGTATTTCTAAGGGTATTCTTAGGTGCCTTGTTTGGCCAGTTTTCATTTTCATGGATTGAAAAGCTGTTTTTGAAAAAGTGGTTTATATAGCATTTCCCTTGAGACAATTAGGAAAATAAAAGAAAAAATTCAGAATTTACAAAAACCTTGGGAAGGCAGGAGTAATGTCCCATTAAAGTCAATTCAGAATATGTCTATGAAAGTGCAGTGCATTTATTGAGCTCTTGCTACATGCCTGGCATCCCCTTGACACTATAACTGCACTGGAAAGCCAAGTCTGAAAGAGGCACTACTTTGGACCTCTCCCTTCCATAGGAGGTAGATCCAACCTATGCTCGGATAAACCACTTCATAATGGATTTGGACTATAATCCCTTTGGGAATAAGTATATTCACCCAAATTAATTAAGCCCAAGGAATGATGATCTTAAGATCAACTTAGTAATGATTTTTTTTTTATCCTAGTAACAAATCTCAGTAGCACTTCAGAAAGCCTTCATAGAGAAGGCAACCGCAATTCATTCATTTTTTTCTTTTTTAAATAATTTTTATTTACTTATTTGACAGAGAGAGAGTAAAAGCAGGGGGAGCAGCAGGCAGAGGAAGAAGCAGGTTCCCCACAAAGCAGTGAGCCCAGTGTGGGTCTCAATCCCAGAACCCTGAGATCATGACCCAAGCCGAAGGCAGATGCCCAATCAACTGAACCACCCAGGTGCCCTCACATTTCATTTCTTCTGAGAACACAGCAAGGAGGCCAGGCATATATATTCGGCTTCAGATGTTTTCCTTAATACTAAAAAGGATTAACTGAACCTGCGTATCAGGGAATAAAAGCAAGATGAGGTGAGAGGAAGGATATTGAATCATCAACAAAGATTTGAAAAGCCAAAACCCTGGTAGGGGACATTGATTACATACATCGCAGAAGAAGAGAGAGAGACTAGATGGCTTTTTTGTGTGATTCCATCCACACTTGGTAAATGAAGAAAGCATGCCAATGTCATCTCTATTTGTTTCCTTTTTTAACCAATAAAAAACGTGTTAAAAATATCTTCCTTACATTGATTTTCTGAGATTTGATTGCTTATTTCTTCTTCCTTTCTCTAAATGAGAGTTTCAAATTCCTTTGATGGCCTTAACTTGTTTTCAATAATCATTTCAGAGCACAGTCATCTTGACCCTCTCTTACCATTTAGGACTTTTTAATCCTCCCTCCCCCCCTCCCACTTCTGGAACATACCTTTTGAACATCCAGGCTCCCCAGACAGTGTCCTGTGCAGCCAATGGTGATTCTTTTAAATCCCCACCTTTATTTCTCATCGGGTTGTCCGTACAATTTACACAGGAAAGCTCCCTCAGGAAGGCAAAATGGCGCTGGCCTAAATTATAGCTGTATTCTGTGCCTGGTACATTCCCTGCAGCATAAAAGGTGCTCAACACAGATTGAATCCATGAATGAACAAATAAGTAACTGAATAGTGTTGGCTGGGGAACCTTGTAGCTAGTGTCTCTTGGTTACAAATTAATTCAGTGCACATTGTGGTCAGTCTTTTTCCCTTGTGGGCAACAGAAACTGACTCTACTTAGATTAGGTAAAATAAAGGAAATTATAGGAAGGAGATGGGTTATCAAGGGTAGTTAGGGGTGAGGTCAGATTGGTTCTGCTGCATGTGTTTGCACAGCTCATGAGCTAAGAATAATTTTTACATTTACAAAGAGTTGAAAAATTCAAAACAAAAAGAGTAGTTCATGACATGTGAAAATTATATGATATTCAGATTTCAGTGTCCCTAAATAAATTTTTACTGAACACAGCCATGTCCATTTGATTATGTATTTTCTATGGCTATATTCCACAGTGGTGGAATTGTGACTGAGGCACTATGGTCAGCAAAGCTTAAAATATTCACTACCTGGCCCTTTATGGGAAAAGTTTGCCAGTTCCTAAATTAGCTCATGATATCCAAGCTGGGAGATCAGAGCTTAGGGAATTTAGAAACCAGGGAACTATTGGGAATCTAAATAGCAGAAAGAGACTGACATTTAGGCTGCCACCATCCAACCAAATCTGTTTATCCTCATCAGTGTTTCCTTGAGCTCCATTTTCAAAATCTAGAAACAGAGAGCCTGAAGGGCCTGCTTTAGGTTACATGTTCACTCCTTGACTGTAGGGATGGGGATGGAGAAAACCTCACACAGAAAGTTAGCAAAAAGAGCAGATGTTCACTACAGTACTTGAACAGCAATGCCAAGAGAAAATCATAGCTGAGCTCCTTCCTGTATCTTTCCAAAGATAAACAGAAGCTGTTTGCTGCCTGGTCACATTCAGAGGTTGTTGAGCAGTGGTGGGCACACACCTGACTCTGTGACCTCTTGTCATTAAGATTGAGCGGCTGCCTCATTACTTAGTGTGCTCTCATTCATCCTAAGTGTCAACTTTCATCTCTGCAGCTGCATTTTGCCCAAGATGATCATACCCAGTGATGCCCCATCTCATGCTAAAGTGGAGGAGCATGAAGGAAAGCATGGGTACTTAAAAAAATTTATTTCACTTTTCCCAATCAAGTTTTAGAACTGCTATAAATCACTTTCTAATGAAGTTAAACTGAAGATGTCTAATAAGACTAACAGAGGAATCATTGCCTCTCTGCAAAGGTGAAAGAAGGTGGTGGTGGGAAGAATGAGGCTCATCGGAGTGATGTCTTCAGTGTGTCCAGCCTTAACCCTTATGTGTTACTGCCATGAAATTAACAGCACCAGTCAGTGACCATGGGAAGGCCTATGGAGCAATAGTTTTCAGCACAAAAACCATTTTGCTATTGTTCTTGTGAGAAGTTCATGTTAAGCAGACTAATGCATGCATATTTGGCTAATGCCCAAAGGTGAAAAATGTGAAATTGAATTTTACTTTAAGTGTAATAAAAGGTTTGGAGATTGGTAAATTACCTTCCAGTGTGAGGGTCAGTCCCCTGACCCCCCACCCCGCCAAAAAAAATGATACAACTTCTATAGAGCTCGTATGCAATAGTTGTAGAGAATGTGTCTATGTGTATGGTGTTCATGTGCGTGTGTGTCTTGTATATAAGGGTGCGAAATATTTGGCACTTGTCAAACTTTTTCTGGGTTCCAACAGAAGAGAAACATCTTCAGTATCTTTTGGGGGAGAAAATAAATATAGATCTGTATGTGGGGGTAGCTTTTTGTTTTGAGTCTTCCTGTTTATCGATCTATTTGTTGTCATTTGGATGTTTTTGAATAGAGGAGAGGCTTTTGGGAAATTTGAGGGATTGCTCCAAGAGTGTTTCTGGGTATCTTTCCTTCAAATCTAGGAAATGAAATGAAGAAAATGCTCTTTAAAAGCCATCAGTTGATCCTGAGGAAAATATTTCTACCCAACCTAGAGCACTTTTGGGAGAGGCCCCAGCAGCTACTTCTCTGAAGGAGAGAAGCTAAGATAGACATTCTGGAAAAGAGTGGGAAATAGACAAGAAAGGGAGGCATGTGCCTGGCCAGTCTGGACTCAGAGGATGTCCTTTCCCTCCCAGTCACTAGAAGGGGTCGCTGTGTTTAAAAAAATTCATCAATGTGGCAAAGGCAGGAATACTAATTAAGTGTTTTTAGCATAATAGAAAATCAATTTTAATTGTCCCAAATGGAACTATTGTTTACAGTTACAGATGGCTGCCAGGCAGTACCTGGAGAAAATAAATGAGTCTAGGGAGTAGGGAATTGTTTTCAATTCCTAGGAGCATTTCAGGGAAGGCATTAGAGTCTTCAACCTAGGAGGGCTGTTGCACAGAAAACAGATTACCTATAAAGTCTGCAAAGTGGTGTTTTTCATTAGGATTATGCAGCCAGAGCTGTCTTCTTTTTTTCCACATTCTCTTCTCCCTCCTGGTGTTTCCCTAGGAGGAGTGCACACTCAGAATAGTTGATCACAGTTCAAAAACACCAGAAACAACCTCCACAACCTCCCCCAACAGTCACCAAGTTACAATTCCTTGTACATGCATAGCCAGGGCTTTCTCACCTCTAGGCCAACTTTTACTTCGTCCTAGGCAATGTCTTCCTTAAGAATAATGAGATTGGGGACACCTGGGTGGCTCAGTGGGTTAAGCCACTGCCTTCGGCTCAGGTCATGATCTCAGGGTCCTGGGATCAAGTCCCACATCGGGCTCTCTGCTCAGCAGGAGCCTGCTTCCTCCTCTCTCTCTGCCTGCCTCTCTGCCTACTTGTGATCTCTCTCTGTAAAATAAATAAATAAAATCTTAAAAAAAAAAAAAAAAAGAAGAATGAGATGGATGCCCAGCTACCCTGCACATACCTTCACAAATTAACACTGCTTTCCATTAGTGAGCCCTTGAAGGCCACACTCAATCCTCAAGGCATACCTCAAAGACCACCTCCGAACTGATCCCTTCACTGGGCATTCTCTTGATTCTCTGAACTTCCAGGACATAATCAGTCTTTCTTTTACTGGACCTCATCTTTCCTGTCTATAGTTATATGCATATTTATCTTCTAACTAGTCTAAAAATCCCTCAAAAACAATACCTCATTTTAGTAATGAGCTAAACTCAGCTCTTCACTATTTACCTTGTGTCTTGAGTGACTAACTTAATCAGTTTCCTCAACAGTAGGATGTGAGTAGCGATAGTGTCTGGCGTGTGTATTAATAAGTTACTCTAAATGAAGCTTCTACCAAAAGCTCTGGTGTGTACTTTGAACTCAAACAAGGCAGCTGATAATACTATTTTATTATTGAATTATAATTGACATATGAATTGCTTTCAGGTACATAAGATAATTGATTCACCATTTTTATATATTATGAAATATATAAAATAGCTCTAGTTATTGTGTATCACCACACAAAGTTATTTCCTTATTGACTATATTCCCTCTGCTATACATTATGTCCTATTTTATGGACCTATACATGATGTTTATTTTATAACTGGAAGTTTTACTTTTAATCCTCTTCATCTATTTTGCCTGCCCCCCCAACCTCCCCAATCTTCTCTGGCAACCACTAGTGTGTTCCCCATATGTAGGAGTGGGTTTGTGTTCTATTTTGTTTGCTTTGTTTTTATAGATTCCGTGTACAAGTGAAATCATACATTATTTTTTCTTTCTCTGACTTATTTCACTTAGCATAATAGCTTGTAGGTACATCCATTTGCCAAAAACAACAAGATTTCATTCTTTTTGTGGCTGTATAATATCCCTGTGTGTGTGTGTGTGTGTGTGTGTGTCCCCTTTTCCACCTTCCTCAAGAATGTTTATCTTCACTTCTCCTCCTCCAAACACACACATACCACATCTTTTTACACTCATCTATTGATAAACACTTAAATTGCTTCCATATCTTAGCTTAGCTATTGTGAGTAATGCTGCAGTGAACACAGTAGTACATACATCTTTTTGAATTAGTGTTTTCATTTTCTTTGCATAAATACCCAGTAGTGGAATTAAAGGATCATATGCTAATTGTATTTTTTATTTTGGGGGGGGGACCTCCATACTGTTTCCCACAGGGGTTGCACCAACTTACATTCCCACCAGCAGTGTCTGAAGGTTCCTTTTTCTCCACATCCTCACCAACACCTGTTATTTTTCTGTTTTAGCCATTCTGACAAATGTGAGGTAGTATCTCATTGTGATTTTGATTTGCATTTCCCTGATGATTAGTTATGTTGAGCATCTTTTCATGTGTTTGTTGGCCATGTTATATCTTCTTTTGGAAAAATGTTTATTTAGGTCCTCTGCCAGTTTTTTTAATCAGATTTTTTGTTTTGTTTTGTTTTGTTTTGGGTCATTGCATGCTGTGAGTTTTTTATATATTTTCGGTATCAAACCCCTTATTGGATATATCATTTGCAAACATCTTCCATTTAGTAAGTTGGCTTTCCATTTTGTTGATGGTTTCTTTCATTTGCTTTGCAAATGATTTTTTAATTTGACGTAGCTCCATTTGTTTACTTTTGCTTTTGTTGACCTTGTTTGAGGAGATAGATATGTAGATAAGGATATAGATATACCTTAGACTGGCATCAGAGAAGTTACTGCCTATGTTTTCTTCTAGGAGTTTAATGGTTTTCAGATGATATATTTAGTTTTTAATCCCTCGTGGTTTCAGGTGTTACATTTACATTTTTAATCCTTTTTGAGCTTATTTTTATATATGGTAGAAGAAGGTGATCCAGTTTCATTCTTTTGCATGTAGCAGGTCCATTTTCCTAGTATCATTTATGGAAGAGACTGTTCCCATTTTATGTTCTTGACCCCTCTGTAGTAGCTTAATTGACCATGTAAGTTTGGCTTTATTTCTGGACTCTCTATTCTGTTCTATTGATCTATGTGTCTGGATTTTTTGTGTGTGTGTGTGCCAGTTCCATACTCTTTTGACTATTACAGCTTTACAGTACATCTTAAAATTTGGGATTGTGATACCTCCAGCTTTGTTCTTCTTTCTCAAGATTGGTTTTTATTGGTTTTGCTGTTTGGGGGTCTTTTTTAAATTCCACACAAATTTTAGTATTGTTTGTTCTAGTTTTGTGAAAAATGATATTGGTATTTTTCTAGGATTGCTTTGGGTGGTATGGACATTTTACAATATTAATTTTCCAATCCATGAGCATGGAATAGTTTCTTACCTATATGTGTCATCTCCAATTTCTTCCATCTGTGTCTTATAGTTTTCAGAGTACAGGTCTTTCACCTCTTTGGTTAAATTTATTTATATGTATTTTATTCTTTTTAATACAATTGGAAGTGGAAATGTTTTCTTAATTTCTCTTCCTGATAGTTTGCTATTAATGTATAGCAGTGCAATAGATCTCTATATGTTTGTATCCTGCAAATTCACTGTATTTATTTGTTCTAATTCATTTTTGGAGGAATCTTCAGGGTTTTCTGTATGGTATGATGTCATCTGTTAATAGTGACAGTTTTACTTCTTTCTTTCCCATTTGGATACCTTTTATTTCTTTGTTTAGTCTCATTGCTAGGGCTAGGACTTCCCATACTATGTTGAATAGAAGTGTTGAGAGTGAACATCCTTGTTTTATGTCTCATTGAAAGGAAAAGCTTTCAGTTCTTCACCATTGAATAAGACATTAGCTTTGGGTTTGTCATATATAACCCTATTTTGTTGAGGTTGTGGCCCCTCTGTACACACTTTGTTGAGAGTTTTTATCATAAAAGGATGTTAAATTTTGTCAAACGATGGGTGTTTTTTTGTGTTCATTGAGATGATTATATGATTTTTTTATCCTTTGGTTCATTACTGGCATATCATGTTGATTGGTTTATGGATATTAAACCATCCTTGCATTCCTGGGATGAATCTCACTTTAACGTACTATTGAATTTAGTTTGCTACTATTTTTTATTATCTTTTTATCTTTTAAAAAAATATATTTATTTATTTATTTGAAAGGGACAGAAAGAGAGAGCACAAGAGTGAGAGGTCGGGGGGGAGAGAAACACACTCCCCATGGAACAGGGAACCCGATGCAGGGCTCAATCCCGGGACAATGGGATCATGAACTGAGACAAAGGCAGCCACTTAACTGACTGAGCCACCCAGCACTCCTTTTTTTTCTCTTTTCTTTGAAGAAATAATTTGAGCATATAACATATAAAAAATATGTAATTCTCCTATTAAAAAATGCCAGAGAGGGACAGAAATGAGGTTGGAGATAGAGGTTCACTCTAGGTTACTTTTGGAATAGGTTGGCTTAAAGCAGTAGTTAGAAGGACCTCTTGCACCAGAATATGTAAATATTACAGATTCCTACTGAGTAAGATTTTCTGAACTAGGACCCCACATATCTGCCTTTTTAATAAACTTCGCAGGTACTCTGATGAAAGCCAAATTTTGAAAATTTAGTAAAAAAAATATAGTCAGTCCTGAATTTACTAAGCAGTGAAGCCCAGATATTGTCTTTCATATGTGTGTTTGATGTTTCACTTCTTTTCTAATCTGAGGGTTCTTGGTTGGGATGGCTATGGCCAGTGAGTGCCCCAGTTCTATTTCTGGTCATTACAGTAAGGATAACTGATTTCTCAGAGAATCTCCTGTAGTTCTTGGGCACTATTCCCAGGACTCCCGTGAAAGTCCTATAAGACCATCTTATTTGTAGAATTTAATAATGAACATAAATCACTGCATGGTGCAATATAAATCCAGAACGAGCCCAACTTTGATGAAAGTGTATACCATGATTAAAGGAGACAGTGAGAACTTTTGCCTCCTGTGCCACTCAGGGGAATACTTTCCATAAGACATAAGCACTTGCTTTTATTCTCCAGAGTCCTTTTCAGTGAAACTTTGCTTAGTTTTTAATATCTCTAAAATTCAGTTGGTCTTTAGGAGTTAGCTGGGTTTTTTCACCCTTGAATTCAGATTATAAATCTTAATTCATAGAGGATATCTACTGTAGCAGACAGGCCTGGCCTGAATATTGTTTTTGTGGGAACTTAGGCAAGTTATTCAACTTTCTGATCCTCATTCTCTTTATGTATAAAATGGGGATACTGATTGATACCCAAAGGGTGTTGTGAAAATTAAGAATGCATGTGAAAGCAAAATACTCAAAAGATGTTAGTGCCTGTTCCTTTGAAACTAATACAGTATTAGATGGAGAAAAAAAAAAGCTAACACATTTTCTTTTTTAAGAAAAATTTTTTTTTAAATTTATTTATTTGACAGACAGAGATCAAAGGTAGGCAGAGAGGCAGGCAGAGAGAGGAGGAGGCAGAGAGCCACTAAGCAGAGAGCCTAATGCAGGGCTTGATCCCAGGACCCTGGGATCATGACCTGAGCTGAAGGCAGAGGCCTTAACCCACTGAGCCACCCAGGCACCCCACACGTTTTCTCTTAACTGAAGTTTTCTCATCTTGAGGACTACTGACACTTTGAACCAGCCCATTCTTTGTGTGTGGGTGTGTGTGTGTGTGTGTGTGTTGCATGTATGTTGGGGAGGCAGGGGATGGGGAGAGACAGAAGTTTGTGTTATGCATTGTAGGAGGTTTAGGAGCATCCCAGGCCTCCACCCAGTAAATTCTAGTAATGCCCGTTCTCCTGGTTCTGACAACAGAAATGTTTCCAGGCACTGTCAGATGTTTCCTGGGGAGCAAAAATCACTTCACTAAGAAGCTCTGTCTTAGCAGTTTGTCTGTGATTTTAAGGCGTTAAAGGATAAAATAAGACTCAGAAATCAATACTTGCTAATATTTTATCAAACGAGCATCAGAAGGGACATTAAAGCATTACCTAGGTATAATGGTTATCTGTTGCAATAATTCCCCAGAATTATGAAGTCTCATAGTGCGATTAGGGTATAGCAAGGTAAACTGAACTGCCACCTGAAGAAGTCACATATAATTGATGATTTAGCTACATGAAAGGCTTAGATTCTCAGACTTGAAAGGCCATATGCTTTCAGCCTTGCTTATCTCTTAGATCTTACTGACCTAGGGCCATAAACTAGGAGGCAGTGACTCTTTCATGAGACAGATATAAAAATTAGATGGTTAATTTACTCATTTGTAAAGAGAAATAAAATTATCAAGACCACCTTTGCTAAATTTAGTGTAACCAGTTCAGTTGATCTCTAAAACAAAGTAGGGGAAGCCAGATTTCTGAAGTTACCTGGTGAGCATGCAGTGAGAACAAAGGGCATGCATTGAAGAACCCTCTGGTTGGATGACATCAAGTTCCCAGACCCCACAAATGAACCCCACAGTAGGGCTGTGTACCAGTGAGGCCCTTGTGAGTTCTTTGATGGGTCTTGCTGACATTGTCTCAACAATCTCTTTTCTTTGCTTCCATTGGTGACTAAGACTCCTCTGTAGTGACACAGCATTTCAACATTTTTCCAATCAGATTTAACTCTGTCCTGTTTAAGTTAGAGCCTTGCTATTTCCATTAAGATGACTTAGTGAATCTCCTGTTTTATAAGAGAACCTTAATTTTAGGTTGCTGAGAGGCACCTCTCTGCAGATCCCGTTCACTTTCCACCACTTAGAACATCAGTCTCTTTGTGGGCAGCCTCGCTGAAGTACACTGATCCTGTCTGAAATTCCTTTCACAGACATGGCTGTGGCAGCTTTCTCACTCTGTGACTCTCTTGGCATTGTGGTCACAGGGCATGACAAGACAGGAGACAATGGACAAGTCAGGGCTTCATAAATCATACTGAGACTCCAACTGTCCTGTTTCCTTTCCTTTTGGTAAAACTGAGGCAGAGTCCACAAGTGTTTTGTTGTCGTTTTTTATTTGTTTTAATTTCAGGTTGTTCTGCACTTCCTTTACATGTAGTTAGTAAATATTAATAAACATGTAGAGAATGGAGAATAAATTTTATAAATAAATTAATGCTTGATATCATTAAAACAGTATTATTTATTGATACTAGTGCTACTTATTTTTAGGGCTTCTAGGGGTCAGGCATTAACACTTTTCATGGATTACCCTAATTCATCTTCATAATGGTTCAATAAATCAGAATTCTTTTATCCTCAGACTTTAAGTGAAGCAATTGTCCCAAGTTTACCTAGCTGACATGTGATAGAGGCGGGATTTGAACAGGTGCCCAAAATGCAGATTTAAGATGGCTCTGGACCTTTGCAGCTAAGTACCCCCAAGAGAGAACAGCTTGGTGTGATCCTTTCTTCAGAAAGAGTCCTAATAGTTTCCCACTGGAGAACCTTTGCAGCACTTCCAAGGGGTGGGGGAATTCTAACTATACCAGTGGAAGTTCTACACAATCAAACCCCAGATGGAGATAGCTCCAAGTAAATGTGATTTGATAGCTCCTGTGTAAAGTGCATCAGAAAGCATCATAAAAAAGCTTTCTCATTCTGCCTGGCATGGCCTGGGTGTTCCCTGTCACCTTATATAATTCAGGCATGGTAAGCTTTAAGCAAGAGGATAAAAGGGTGCCAGCCACGGTGTTCTTTCCTGTCTTCCTAGGAAAAGATTGCACATCTAAGATTCCTATTCTTGACTTAACCTTGCTCTTGTCACTAAGCCATTAACTCATTGACATTAAAATGCTAAGAGAAACACCTCGGAACTGGTTGGACTTTTTAAACGTCAAAATTATAATATTGTAGCTGCCAGCTCTGGTTTCCTGTAGCTTATGTTTTGGCTAAAAGACCAACATTGGCCAATCAGACTCTGAGAAGCCAGGGGAATTCAAAATTATAGCTGCCCAAGTAGAAATTATTAAGATGATTTTCCAGTATATGGAAAATAATTTTCATGTAATACTAATGAATATAAGTTAATGAAATGAGTTTTTAATTTTCCTTAGTGAAAAATGGACCTCTGATTAATGTTAAGATTTAGATGGCTATTTTTAACATTGGTCCTTTAAAAAAAATCATTAAAAAACTGCCATTCATAACTCTCATTCATGAAATAATTTTGAGTACTTTCCCTCTATGAACCCACTTAATTGAATCTTCATCAAACTTTGCTAAGGAGACACTATTCTCAGTTCAGTTTTGCTTTAAGGGAAACTAAGTCTGGAGAAATTAAGTGACTGCTCAGCTAAAAAATGACAATGAATACTTCAATCCAGTTTTTTTCTTGCTGTAAAGGTAATAGTCTTCATGAAACCACGCTACCTCTCAGAGCCTAGAAGTGTTTCATAATAAAATTGATATTTAGCCATTATATTTCCCTTCTTTTTGGATCTGTAACCTAGGCTGAGTCTAGAACCTTTGTTGTTATATAGAACTTTTAATGTTACTTTACATCCAACTCAAATAATAGCCATTCATTTACTCCTATTTACCTAGAACAGGGGTCAGAGAGGCCATAGATAACTCTAATTACCAGTGAAGCAAAATTAGGATCATTTATTGATGATCCAGGAATCATACTATCATTTTGTGCCTCAGTAATGTGAGGATTTATATTTGCTAGTGTGGGCTGACATAACATAATGCCGCAGAACGGTGCTTTAAACAACAGAATCTTATTTCTTGCAGTCCGGGAAGGTGGGAAGTACAAGAGAAAGATGCCGGCCCAATTTCTTCCTGGTGAGAGCCCTCTTCCTGACTCCCAGATGGCTGCCTTCATTCAGTATCCTCACATTGGCAAGAGAGAGAGCTCTGGGGTGTTAGTTCCTCTTTTTCTTTTCTTTTCTTTTCTTTTTTTTTTTTTTAGGATTTTATTTATTTGACAGAGATCACAAGTAGGTAGAGAGGCAGGTGGGGGTGTGGGGGAAGCAGGCTCTCTGCTGAGCAGAAAGCCTGATGCGGGGCTCAATCCCAGGACCCTGGGATCATGACCTGAGCTAAAGGCAAAGGCTTAACCACTGAGCCACCCAGGCACCCCAGTTCCTCTTCTTATAAGGGCACTGATCTCATTATGAGGCTTCACCCTCATGATCTCATCTAACCCTAATTATCTACAAAAGGCTTACCTCTAAATATTGTCACACTGAGGGTTAGGACTTCAACATATGAATTGGTGGGTCAGGGGGGCGGCACACAATCCAGTCTATAGTAGTACCTAGGACCTATTCATCAGTACCAGTTACCTATAAGCAATATACAAATTACTCTGCAACTTAGTAGCTCAAAACAAGACACGTTTATTTTACTCATGAGTCTGTAACTTCAGAAAAGTCTTGTGGGGATAGCTCAACTCTGCTCTACTTGTAGTATCAGCTAGAGCAGCTCAAAGACTGAACACTAACATCATCTGAAGCCTTATTCACGGACTTAGCTGGTGGTCGATGCAGACTGTTGGGACCACAGTTCTACTCCATGTGAGCCTATCCATATTCCCTACCTGTGGGCTAGGTTGTGCTTCCTCAAAGTGTGGCTGCTGCCTGCTAAGGGGCAAGCATCCTAAGAGTAAGATTGAGAGAGACAGGTAGAAACTATGGTTCAAGGACCCAACCTTCAGGAAAAAGCATAGCATCATCTTCACCTTACTCTATTGACTGTGGCAATCCTAATCCCCACCCAGATAAAAGAAGAGAAAACTTAGATCTTACCTTTTGAAGGAGAAAACATCTTTTATATCATAAGAGGAGCATGTGACGTGGGCCATATTTGGAACACGTCATATCCCACAAAAGCTTGGTAATCTGATTAGCCATGGTTGCTAGAACCCTGAAGGAAAGGTAACACAAGAAGGAGGCAGACAAGTGCCTGCTGAATTAATAGGTTTAAGAGCTACTTTAGTGGTTAGCCAGGCATGTGTCTGCTTTAGGGACATAAAGTCCATCTTACTTTATTCTGGTCTTCCTTGCATCACTTAGTTCTAAGTTCTGTTTTCTTTTTATCCCACATTCAAATGACTCTCTGGATGTAATAAAATACCACCATGGGACTCTTAACATTTGCCCATTAAGATACAATGCATCTAAAAACCAGAATCAACTGAGACTGACCCCAATGCAAATTCACGTTCTACGGATTGTTTCCTTTTTTATTTCCCAGAGGGTGTGAGGGTGTAGAAAACATGTTTCCTGGGGCCCAATTCATAGCTTGCCCTTGTCTGAGGCTTATAATGCTGTTACATAGACAATTGAGCTGTAATTGTAGCGTTCAGATTCTCATTTAAAATAGATTGCATTCCCTAGGGGAGATCATCCCAATGGCCTACTTTTCAGAGTGGGACATCAGAAATGTTCCTGTCAGCGCATAATATTGCACTTCATTGTAAAGACAACTTGAAATTCTACTTCATTGGTGCTCATCCCTCTAATAAATATAAAACTTGGGAGATTTCCGTTCCTAACATACCCCAGATTCTGTTTTCCTCTCACCCCATGCCCTTCTAAATCCTGACTGGGTTCTGATCCAAGTTTCATTTTTCCTGAAGAACGCAGAAGGAGGTGAGAGAGTTAAATTGATAGTAGGATGATTATCTAGCTGTAATGAATAGAAAGAAGTATCAGGACAAAATTCAGGTGTGCAAAGAATTGTTTTTGAATGAGTAAATTTATATACTCCTAGTTTGTGCCTCATTCCACTGGGTGAAAGAACCTAGTGTCAAGCAGGCCAAAGTCTCTCTGCTTCCCATTTTTCCCTAGAATCCAGTGGTATATGGACACTGACCTCAAAGCAATGATGGTGGTTGGGCATGGCCTCAATCTTTGATCATCATCCTTCCATCAGGGATCCTCTTTAGATACTGCTATGCCCCTTAGAGATAAAAGAAACACTGAGTTGCCCTCTTGAGCTACTTGGGATACCTAGCAACTCAGTGGGGATGAAGTTATCATCACTTACCTGTATAAAAATCGTTGAAGGCTCCCTGATTCTCAGTGAATCAGTGGAGCTGGATAAAACACCCGAGTCCCACCCACCTCCAAAGGTCATGTGGACATTTATGTTCTCTGATTCTTTCTTCACACTGGAGTGTGGAACCCAGCGTCTCAACCTTGGGCTTTATTCAGGGAAGCAGTTTATATAGGGTTAGGCCTGCCTTTCCCTTCTAGCCCAACTTGGTGGTCCACAAGCCTATTCAGGTTTGACTTCTAGTATAGCTTCTGGAATCTTCATCTGGCCCAGTGATAAGGGAAGAGGGTGGGGTAGACTGGTTTTTGCCAATTAAATCCATTGTAATATGACTTGACCTTAGCTTTTGAAAGCCAAAAGTTGACTATCCTATCATACTGTGCCATCCCTTCCTTGTGTACAAATTTAATCAACTTAAAAAACAAAACCAAAAAACCTAAGGTTTAGAAACATACAAATAGGCCAGAAACAGTAGTTAGTTTCCTGTGCTACTTAATCCACTTAACCTGACCTCCCAGGATCCTGAAGTGTCCTTGACCTCATGTTCCCATTTATACCATCTTATCTGCTGCTCTGTCTCCATCTGGAGACCCAAACTGCTGAACCTCAGTGCTATAAAACCTGTCCTCCTCCCCATTTCCTGAAGATCAGTTTCCTGCCTCCTCCACCAACAACCATGTACACATGCACGCATGGATACTTGGCAGTCAGAAAATTCCTGTTCAAACATTCTTTGGGCTCTGGCCACATCTGATATTTCCAAAAATGCTTTGCTTTTCAATTTACATTCTTTGGATTTATAGGCCAAGACTCAGAGTGTAAGTCACATGTCAAGGTTAGAAGCCTGAAAATGGCAGAATGGTCTCCATAGCTTATTCCTATGAACTGTATCCCCCTAAAATTCATATGTTAAAGCCCCCAGTGTCAATGTATTTGAAGATGGAACCTTTAAGACATAGTTAGTCAGATTAAGTCCTGACCTTGTGGCCCTGGGAGGGTTAGTGCTGTAGGAAGAGAGAGACCTGCATTGTCTTCCTGCCATGTGAGGACACAGCACAACGGCAGTTGTCTGCAAGCCAGGAAGAAGACCCTCACCAGGAAGTGAATGGGCCAGAACCTTGATTTTATATTTCTCAGTCTCTGTAAGTGTGAGAAAATAAGTTTCTGTTGTTTAAGCCACAGTCTATGACACTTTGTTATGGCAGATGGAGCTGACTAATACCCAAGTTCTTCTCTGCTGAATGCTCTAGAATCTTAATTCAAATGCAGTGAGAATTCTCTATAGTAAAGAAGAGATTCTGTGTGGGAAGGGAGTCTTACCCTTTTGCATTAGTATAGGGTATACCTTTTTAGTAAATGTTAAAAGCTGGTAATGCCTATGCTGTATATTCTCTAGGGTAAGGATTAAATATAGAATTGTTAATGATAGTTATTACAAGTAAAATTTATTTTAAAAAACAGGAAAAATATTTCTGTGCTCTCGTGTTTTTTTTTCTACTTAACAGATTTTCTTCCCATATTTTCCCATGAGAGAGCTATTTGTCACCATTTATTTTTCACCATTAATTTCCTGTAGGGTCTTTAAGTAAAGAGGTCAGAGAAGAGGAAGGAGTAGTTGACATAGAGAAGGAGTTTTTTCCCAATGTGAAATTGCCCCACTCTCCTTCCCCTCTATCCTCATTAAACCTTGAACCCACCTAAGCAAGTTTCCTGTACCTAAGCAAGTAACCTGTAACAAATGGAGCCTAAGAAAGCCTGAAGTGTTTTGCTGCTCATGGGCACTCCATTTTGCTTGACTGGACTTTAAAAGAACAATGTGGCCAGCAAAACATCTCTGAGCTGGTAGCAGGGTCCACTCCTGCTGTATTCTGCCATGTGCATGAAAGGCCGAAGCCAATTCCTCTTAAATAATAAATGTGCCATTTGACAATATGCATCATTGAACTTCAAGGGAAATAAGCAAACCTGGGAAGACGACAAGGGAGGAGCTTTCCTGACTGTGGCACCATCAGAAGAAAAAGGTTGGGGAAAGGGAAGAATGTTTTAGGATCCTGAAAGGGACTGGATTAGAAAGGTATGTCCTCTGATGCTGGCCTTTGTGGCTGTCACAGTCATAGTCACTGTCACATTAGCGGGTGGCTGGATTGAGAAGATACTGGAGAATAAAGACAGTCATAGAAATGCAATGATGGGGAGAGGGAGGATTCCAGAAGCATATCCTGACTTTGAGAACAAAAAAAAGGATAATTAGGGGTGATATCTCAGCATAGTGTTCTGGGTTCTGCTGCCGATGGTTTTTCCAAAGCAGTAAACTCTAGGTGTCTCTGGAAAAGCCCCTCTTCTTCCATCTTGTTCCCATGGAGGTCACTGGCAGTACCAGTGGGTTGGAATGAGTTCAGTTTGGACCCAAAGCGAATTCAGATGATGCTTTGAAGCACTGTTCCCTGTTTCTCAGAAGTAATCTGAGCCATGTATTATTAAATCTTTTGGTATTATTCAAAAAATGCAGTTTTTCAATCCCAGTTAATGTGGACTGAATCAGAATCTTTAGGAATAGAGTCTGGGAAACTAAATTTTTAGGAAAAGTCTGGGAAAATTGCTATGTACTCAAGTTGGAAAGCCTTTTATCCTGGGCGTTCCAGTGTCTAATACGGTCTCTGACTCCTAATAGTCACAAAATAATTACTGCTGTGAAGGAACAGATCCCATTTTGTAGCATAGTTCCTGACTCAGGATAATATTAAATAATCTTTGATAATATTAAATATTTGATAATATTAAATAATCTTAAATGAATGTTTATGATAGAGTCTGGTTTGTAAGAGGTGCTTCTGAATGAAAGATTCTATCCACTCAAGTAGCTAGCCATCTATCTACACATTCATTCAGCTTTTAGGATTTGGGAGGGCAGCAAACCGCTGGAAGGGGAGTCAGTAATATGAATCACAGCTGAAGGACAAAGATCTGAGTTATAAGGGGTATAGGACAAAGGCAGCAGCAGAGAAATGAGGAAGAAACTAGACTTCCTTCTGGCCCTCCATGTGCCCTGCATGAATAGCCAAAGCGGTCACTGAACCAGTAGTGGGGGAGGGGGTGGTGCTGGAGCTGTTGAGGGTGGGGTTGGGTTGAGGGACATTGAAGTGCACACATGAGTTGGGTATGGTCATCCGGAATAGTCATGGTAGGGCTAGTAGATGGGGGTGGGGGGTGGTTACGAATGAGCAGCAGGAGAAGCTTCTATAATTAAACCTGCTATCTTCTGTCAAAGCTTATCTGACCACACACCCCACCATTCCAGCTTTCCAAGGGTCTCTCCAAAAGCTTTTGGGAATGTGCTTATAGCATAGTTTAAAATTTAAGGGATACGGGAGAGAAAGCAAAACAATGACAGGAAATATCAGAAACAAAACCTGTAATGTTGTTGGGTACTTCTGTACTTCATGCTGCTCTGGAGGTGGAATAATATCCAAGACCTCTTCTGACCCCCAGGGTAGAGTTTATAAATAGGCTTTACCTTGGAAGTACATAGCTGAAAAGCAAGTATAAGTTTTCCCAGCAAGTTTTCCCCCATTTTAATTGTAACCCATGCTTATTCTGGGAAATAGAGGAAAAAAAAAAAGAAGAAGAAGAAGAAGAAGAAGAAGGAGAAGGAGAAGGAGAAGAAGAAGGAGAAGAAGAAGCAGCTTTTAAAATAATGCATGAGTCTACCTCAGTGTACATTTTGGCATTTTTCCCCTTGTCTGCTTACTGTATACATCCCATATGGCTATTGCCATTCTGTATGTGTGGTTTCCCATTCCACCATTTTGTTTTCTTTAACTTTGTGTTGGAGAAATCTGTTATTGCATGGTTTTGATAAACAGTATAGCAGAGGTTTAGAGCATGAACTTTGGGAATCAGAAGAATCTTGGTTGGCGTATTGACTGCCACTACTGCCTGTTCAATCTTGGGTTTGTTTTGTATCCTATCTAGCCTCAGTTTCCCCTTCTGTGAAATAAGACTAAGCAGTTTCTACCACTAAGTGGTTGTGAGGCTTGAACAAAATACATAAAACCTGTCACATAGTATGTGCCATATGGTAAAGTGCTTGAGAATACTTTTTTTTGTTTTTTTTTAAAGATTTTATTTATTTATTTGACAGAGAGAGAGAGGTCATAAGCAGGCAGAGAGGCAGGCAGAGAGATTGGGGGAAGCAGGCTCCCTGCCAAGCAGAGAGCCCAATGCAGGGCTTGGTCCCAGGACCCTGAGATCATAACCTGAGCCGAAGACAGAGGCTTAACCCACTGAGCCACCCAGGTGCCCCCAGACTCTGGATTCTGACCCTTCTGCCCTGTGCTGTCCTTTGATGTCAAATTCTGGTGTGACAAGAAGAATTACGGTCATTCTTAAAACCCTAACCTAGGGAATATATAGATGATTTTTTACAGTTAGGACCAGTAGAAGTTAGGTTCATGAGGGCAACCATGCGGCCTCACAAAAGTTCTCAAAATCTAGAGGGAGCCACAATCCTGAAGGAAGAACAAACTTTCCTGATATTTATCGAGTGTCTGTTTAGTGATTGACTGCCATCTTCCACGCTGCCTGTTCGAAATCGATAGGAGACTTAATGAAGTGAAAATGAAATCAATATTTAATTCCCACAGGTAAGAGATACTTCCATGGCCTACGTTCACCTGCCAACTTCCCCCAGTTCCAAAGGGTAATAAGAGTTGGGCCATCTCAGCCTCACAACTAAGACATAATTTCTTCCCTAGTGATTTTCTGCATTCCTACTATGTGTCAGGTGCTATGAGTAGTACATTTTCTTACATTCACGCAATAATCCCTCTTACATCCACGCAATAATCCCAACTAGTGACTTATTAACTAAGTATTAAATATGGGGCATAGAAAGTGCTAAATACTTTAAATATATTAGTTAAGCCTCACCACCACACTTTGAGATATGTTACTGTCTGATTCTACAGATGAGCGAACAAAGGCACAGAGATGTGAAGCAACTTGCCCTGTTAGAATATGGCAGAGGTAGGATTTGAACCCATAGCTGCTAATTCCACGTCTTGGGTGTTTTACCACTGTTTGTTATCATCTCCCATTTCACAGTTGTGTAAACTGAAATTCAAAAATAGCATTGGCAGGCCACACATAGCTAATACATGGATACTTGTGCTTTGTTTCACCTCTAAAAGTTTCTTCGAAGCAAGAGCTAAATTTCAGTTGTCCTATTTGTCCTGTTAATAAAGGAGCTACAGTGAATAAGGTACTGTAGTCAGTCTTCTAGGGAATATAAACTTAAAGACACGGTCCAGGTCCTTACAGAATGTATGGCCTAGTTGACAGCAATATGACAAGTGAAAATAAACACAGCATGTGGGAATCCAGACATGGCTCAGGTGGTGAAACCACTGAGCTACCTTTGGCTTTTAGGAACAGAAATCCAAGACTCAGATTGATGTAAACCATTGGAAATATATTTCCTTACATAACATGAAGACCGCAGACAGGGTGCTTTGGGGGCTGGGTCATCCAGCATCTCCACAGTATAAGGATGTAGGTTATTCTTTCCTTCTTTCCACTCTGTCTTGTCAGTTATTCTGAAGCTAACCTCCTTCTCTGTTACAGGGTAGTTGTGAGAGTATCAGGTATTTTACTCAAAAATGACCACAAACTAAAGGATATACCATATCTTCCTATGTGCCTTTTTTTAAGAGGGAGAAATCTTGGGACACCTGGCTGGCTCAGTCTGTTAAGCATCTATCTTTAGCTCAGGTCATGATCTCAGGGTCCTGGGATCAAGTCCCACATCAAGTTCCTTGCTCAGTGGGGAACCAGCTTCTCCCTCTGCTTGCCACTGCCCCTGCCTGTGCACTTGCTCTCTCTCTCTGACACATAAATAAATAGAATCTTTAAAAAAGAGAATGAGGAACCTTTCCCACATGTTCCTCCACAGACTCCTGAGCATCTTTGGCCAGAACTGCATAATCTCTATCCCCTAAATTATTGATGTCTCAGGAAATGGAACAACTATGACTGATTTAGAGGACCCATGGGACAAAGCTGAAGCAGCTAGAGGAAGATATAGATAGATATAGATATAGATAGATATATGCTAATGAATCTGAGATAATCACAAAGTAATTCTTAGGAGCCAGCCGGGATGACTACTGTTGGCTATGGGAATGCCTCGGAAGCCACAGAATGCCCAAGGAAAGCTCAGGGACATGAGAACAAGAAGCACTTCTACAACTCTACCTCTTTGGGGTCTTATCTGGACTTTAGGACCACACCTGGACTCACCTGGAACAGTTCAAATCACAGCCTGCTATCTCCTCCCTGTGTGCTTTCAGGAAAATTACTTAACCTCCATGTACTCTGCTTCTTCGGTGGCACAGTAGGAGTCTTTGTCAGGAGTGAAAGACGAGGTCTTTGCTTCCCATGCCCAAGGAGACTAACAATAAATATTCCTCTAAGCATCAAGTAGAACAGAAGACATCCATTCAGAATTTTGTCCCAGTAAAGATATTATGTAATATAGATGTAAGATTATCCACACTGCTGACCATTAAGGAGAGTTTAAATCCAGCCCTGTTTCACTCACCAAGCTGTGCATCTTGGTAGATGCTTGTACCAGCTCAGGGAATACATCATCCCACAGAGACATCATCACTTGCCACACTTGCAAAAGTCTAGGGGTTGGCATCTGCACAGGGAGGGTAATACCTTTTAAAAATTGGCACCAGGTACCATGTGGCTTAGCAGCAGTCCAGCTCCTCACGATGCTCACAGTGAGAAACTGGAGCCTCTCTGCTGGGCCTTCATGCAAGACAATGTGCAGGAAAGTAGGCACATTGTTTTAATCCTTCATTGCAGTCCAGAACCGTACCAAAAATGTGTGATAGCTATGAGCATGGACTAGGGAAACATCATGCCTGAGCTTTGCCCCCAAGTTGGCTTATTTGTTATTGTCTAAGTTTGTCCTTCTGAGCCAAGAGTTTGAGGGCAGGTAGCTTTTTGGTAGATGACCCCAGGAAGCATGGTGATGTGGTAGGGAACAGAGGAAAGCTGATACTAGTTATCACTCTTGGCAGCTGGGCCTTCATTCCACCAGGAACCATCTAAGAACATTATAGGACACAACTTAGAATGGTCTCACCAAGGAAAAGAAACTCAGGTATTTATGATTCCTATTTCCTAAAGATGATGATTGAGCCTGGGGATATGTGGTAGTTAACTAGATAACCTCCTAGTTACCATCCCTGCCTCCTGGTATTTGTGCCCTTGTGTGACCCCTTCTCACATTGTATCAGCATCAGTCTACAGGACCAGTAAAATATGACAGAGCAATGGGTTGCTACTTCTGCAGCTAGATTATTAAAGACATTGTGACTTTTGCCTTGTTTTCTCTCTTGCATTACTTACTTGGGGAAAGCCAGCTGTCACTCAGGAAGCCAAGTGCAGATGCTCACATGGGTCCTGTTGGCTCCCTGCCCAGAACCATGTGAGTCAGTGACCTAGGAAGTGGATCCTCCAGCCTGAGTCAAACCTCCTGATGACTGTAGCCCTGGCCAACACCTTGATAGAGTCTCAAGAAAGAATCTGAGGCCATCTCAATAAGCTTTTCACAAGTCCCTGATTCTCAGAAACTGTGAGATAGTAAGAATACCTAAGTGCAGTGCAATTTGTTCTGCAGCAGTAATAACTCATACATGGTATTAACTTCCTAACACTTCTGAGTTTTTTCTTGCATGAGCCAGGTGAGCTCCTGTGGCCAGAAAAAAATCATGAGGAAGAGAAGCACAGGTGGCTGAGAAAGGAAGTTTATAGCATATACTGCATCTGTCCATGGAAGCTACAGGTGACCTCTGGAAGATGTGTTAGGACAGGTCACAGCCATGCTAGCTATACAAATGAGTAAATGGGTTTAAGAGAGAATAGGATGTGAGAAATGAGAGGTGGAAGGATGGAAGAGTACTCCTACACTGTCTTATAAACCAATTACCTGGGTTGAAGGATAAGCTTTTAATTTTTTTATCTAGCACATAATGTTATTTGTATAAAATACAATAAAAATAAATCACTCCAAAAATGAAATAAAGAACCCAAAACATGCAACAATAAAAAATTTTTAAAAATATCATAAAGCTAGGGTTCTTGACAGTCAGCTCAGGCAAACCCTAAAGGACTACAATGAATCTCTGGTTCTTATAAGAAGCTGTTTTTAGAATTGTCCAACTCTGTGGCTTGAGGCATACAGCAGGGTCAACCACAGCAGATGCATGAGACTTGGAAGAATACCTCTCAAAAAAATAAAGAAGTACATGGAAAGGCAAATGGGTTGATTCAATTTAAACCCTAGTCTCAACGCAAGAGGCCACAGGCACTTGTCTTTCATGTTGCATTGCCCAAAACAGCTTCAGATTTGAGGTCAGTTGCCGGAAATGCATTGAAGGCCTGATCATGCAAGCCCTGTACTAGCAGAGGTTTTGCTCAATGATGGAATGTGTAAGCTTCCTCTCCTTTGGAACTCAGGCAGGTGGGCAGAGTGTCCCAGGAAGGGGTCATTTCCCTGTATATGCTTCAACTAACAGTGCAGATGTCCATGGTCAGAGGTGAAAGTCGATTGCTTTTGACAGATTCTTAGAGGGCCCGCCAAAATGTGAGAACTACTGATCAAGGCTGATATGGTCTGCAGTTTATATGAACAGGACAGAAAATAGAGGTTCAGCTGAGTTTTTTCGTTTTCATTTTTTGTTTTGGGTTTTTTTTTTTTCCCAAACTGGTTTTGGCAAGATGAAAATAGTATTTGAAAGGAGTATGTTTGGGAGCTGTATCCACAGTTTAACTAGGTTTAAGCTTATCCTCTTGGTTCTGCTGACTTCATGACAACAACAGGAGTTTCTGCCCTTGTCATTAATGCATTTTGACACCTGGGCTTTCTCTGTGGCCCTCTCTCGCTCTTACTGCCCCTGGGCAGGAGCACCCCCCCCTGCCAGACTGGAGAAAGTATATCAGTAAATGTACATTCTTTCCACAAGACTGGAAAGTACCAAGGTTTAATTTAATAAGCTCTGTTGGTTGATGATAGTGTATAAGCATGTTGGCAGTTTTTATAGTATTGGCAAAGTCATATTCAAATCAGTAAATATTACTGAGGACCAGCTAGATGTCAGATTCAGGGCTAATAAAGCAATATAATGCTCTACAGCAACCAAAAAAAAAAAAAAAGAATTTAACGTGATGAAAAGAACATACAATTAAATACAACTTAATAGTATTTTGAAGATTCAGAAGGAATGTCAGCTGTTCTAGAAGGATTATTTACCATGAATCTTGTTTTTCTTGTTCTTTTTGTTTATTTGTTCCTTTTCTAACAAAATCAAGTGAATAGATGCTAGGTAAACCTGAGTTACTAAGCAGGTTATCAGAAAAGGGACTTAGCAAATAGGATATGATTTTATGCTTGACTGCAGCTAGTAAGAGAAAAACTGAATTTGTGCCCCACTGTGGCTTTGTATTTCAGAGAGGAACTCACAGCAGCCTCCACCCCCAAACTAACTGTCCATTTGCCAAATGATGCAAAATTTGGTTCCTCTTCATGGACCTCTAAAATTAACTTTCAGATGGTTGATTCTTACAGATGAGAACTGGGATTCTAAATACTCAAAGGCCATAGAATGTCTGTTGAGGTGATTTATTGTGTCTAGATCAGTGGGGAACTGGGGCACAATAGCTGGGGAGACCACACCACTCTGCCCCAAGCCTTCACCCTAACATTTACTCTATGGCCTCTGGCAGGGTTTTATGCAAATTCGTGACTCAACCATCAGCATGTGCCACGCCATGAAAAAGCAAATTTGCCTTTTGCCTTCGAATCAGGAAGTTCTCCTAAATATCTTGATGAAGTTTTTCTTGCTTTCTTTATAGCCAGTCCCTCATCAGTCACTGAAAGCCTGGTAAAGGCAAACCAGTGGAATGCAAGAGAGATTAAATGCTTCCAACTCCAGAGTTCTTTCAGCTTTAAGAGTTCATTAGAATTGTAAATGGAATTGGCACTGAGTCAAATTTCAAAGATGGCTTGTCTTACTTAGTCCTTAAAATATCCTGTGTGTCTCTGTGGCACACTAAAGAAGTGCTGTCTCTAGCTCTTTATTTTCCTTGATTCCATCAGTGTTATAAGAACATGTAGCAATTTTAGTAGCATTCTCATACCTATCATATTTGTTTCCCTTAATAACTTTGCAAATGGGTTTTTCTTATTATATGCCTATTTTTTTTTAAAGATTTTATTTATTTATCAGAGAGAGAGAGGGGAGAGAGTGAGCACAGGCAGACAGAATGGCAGGTCGAGGCAGAGGGAGAAGCAGGCTCCCCGCCAAGCAAGGAGCCCGATGTGGGACTCGATCCCAGGACGCTGGGATCATGACCTGAGCAGAAGGCAGCTGCCCAACCAACTGAGCCACCCAGGTGTCCCTATATGCCTATTTTTAAAGTGAGGAACTATCTGTAACCAAAAGGCAAATGATAATAGGTATTAGTACTGATAATGGAAAAAATGGAACCCTCTTTATTGCTGTTGGGGATGTGAACCAGAGTGGCTGCTTTGGAAAACAGTTTGGCATTTCTCAAAAGGTCAAATATGGAGTTACATGATGACCTAGCACCTTGGTTTCTAGGTGTGTACTGAGGAGAATTAAAGATGTACATCCACACAAAAACTTGTACATGAATGTTCATAGTAGCAGTGTTCATAATGATGAAACAACCCAATCCTTAGCTGATGATTGAGTGAACATAGTGTGGTATATCCATCCAATGGGATATTATTTCACAAAAAGATGAGTCCTGATTTATGTTACAATAGTTGTGGAACTTGAAAACATTATGCTAAGTGAAAGACACCACACACAGACACACACACACACACACACACACACACTCTCTCTCTCTTTCTGTATGATCCCATTCATGTGAAATGTCCAGGATTAGCAAATCCATAGAGACAGAAGGTTAAAGAGTAATGACCAGAAATGGAGAAAAGCAGGTTGAGGCATGACTGCTAATGGGTCTGGGGCTTACTTCGGGATTGAAATTTTAGAACTGGTCAGTGGTGACACTATATACAAGTTGATGAATATATTTAATGTATTAAAATACATTAAAAACTGCTGAATCTTAAACTTCAAAATGGAGGGTTTTCTGACATGCAGATGATATCTCCATTACAAAAACTATGTGAGAAAAAAATTAGGGCATAAGATCACTGAAAAGTGATTTAATTTACCCAGCAAGGGAAGGCCATTGGCAGAAGAATGGATTATTCAGAGTAGAATATTACACAGCACTGAATGAAACAACCGTAACTAAAGGTGAGGACATGGATGGACCTTAAGAACATATTCAGGTGGAAAAAAATGAAGTTGAAGAAAAATACAAAGATTGTTCCTTGTGTTTATAAAGCTTGAAAACATACATTCACTGTGTTAAATAACAAGAATTTCAGCTGAATAAATTTGAAGATGAAATTGACTTTATTTAGTGATTCATGAATCAGCCAGCATCCTATCTAGAAAACCGAAAGGATTTCTGGTGAACTACTATCAGGGAAAGGTTTTTAAAGGCAGAGAGAGAAGAGGAAAAGGAAATTATTAGCAAATGATGTGTTCTTTTAGGGAAGGAGGCCCTTCTAAGAGGGACAGAGGGGGTCTATCAAAAAATTTACTTCTTCTGTCCAGGAAATCCCACGTTGTCTGGTTAAAGGTTATGTTCCTGGGGAAGGTGGGAACTGCAGTTCTGTTAGGTGTTAAGTCTTGATTTGCCGACATAAAGTCTACATGTAAGTGACTCCATTTGGGGATTGTGGTTCTCTTTTTAATGGCTGATAACATGTGTAAGAGAAAATATACAGGTAGGTGGGTAGGTAGGCAGATAGATACAGCTTTTTGTATCTATAGATAGATACAAAAAAACAATTAAAAAAAAATAAAACCAAACAATAGTCATTGTGGTGATACATGTTAAAGATGAGCGTCTGGCAATATTCTGATTCTTGAGTGACAAATATGGTAGAGATCAACATTTATTATATTTTATTATAGTAAATATTCTTTTGCATGTGAGTATGAGCTTTGGTTAAACCACCAGAAATTGAAATTTTTCTTGGTCAAAAAAAATAAAATATCAAAAATTTCCTCTTCAAATATTTTTTTAAACCTAAATAGAAGAATGTAGATTTAGACACAAACTTTCTGGCACTAAATTTAACATGGTACATACATTTGGGGCCTAAGTTTTGTACCAGGCTTCATTAAATGCTGATACAGTAATAATAACAAGGGTTATAATAATAAGTAATAATAACAATAATAAATAATATCAATAATAATAAATAATAATAACAATAATAATAACGAATAGCGAGAGTGGCTAATTCTGATTAGATATTTATTATGTGCTGGGCAATGTAAATGTTCACAAGTCTATGACTCATACTTTACAGAATAATGTATTTGTTTTAAGAACTTACCCCCAAGTGATGTAAGGAATGCTAGTTTCTGGATCTTTTACACTGTCCTACATAAAAATACTAGCTTCAGGATCAAAACATAGCTATCCCTTTGTTTTAATTTTCACTGTGACAGCCTCCCTCTACTCAACCACCAGTCTTTCCTTGGCTGCTGCAACTCTCCAGTGTTCCCCAGCTGCCCCTTTGTCCTGCTTTCAGTCACTTAGAATGAAGTCTGGAGTCCTTACTGGCATCTACAAGGCTGTATTTGTTCCCCAGTCTTGCCATAATAAAGTACCACCTACCTGGGGGCTTAAAACAACAACAGAATTTTGAACAAAATAGTTTTGGAAGCTGGAAATCCTAAATCAATCCATTGACAGGGCCTCTGAGTCTCTGGGTAGAATCTTCACTTGCTTCTTTCTAGCTCCTGGTGGTAGCTGGAAATCCTTTTTTGCCTTACAACTGCATCATTCCAAACTTTGCCTCTGTCATCACTTGGCATCTTTCCCCTGTGTCTGCTTCTGTTTTCTTTTCTTACAGGGTTATATTGGAACAGGACCCACCCTAATTGAGTATGACCTCCTCCTAACTTTATTTTTTTAAGATTTTATTTATTAATTTGACAGAGAGAAATCACAAGTAGACGGAGAGGCAGCCAGAGAGAGAGATAGGGAAGCAGGCTTCCTGCTGAGTAGAGAACCCGATGCGGGACTCGATCCTAGGACCCTGAGATCATGACCTAAGCCGAAGGCAGCGGCTTAACCCACTGAGCCACCCAGGCGCCCCGGGCCTCCTCCTAACTTGATTACATTTGCAAAGACCTTATTTCCAAATAAAGTCACCTTGTACTGGAGGTTAGGACTTCTACATATCTTTAGGGGTGATGCAATTCAACCAATAATAAAGGTCTCTCAAGACCTGCCCATCTGTATTTTACCCATTGCCTGTCTCCCACTAGGCTACCACACTGATCTTTGACTTTCTGGAGCATCTCCTTAGTTTCTATCACAGGCTGTTTGCATGGACCACTCTCTGTCTAGAATATACTCTTACAAATTGCTCTGCCTGGAGTACACTCCCTTGATCTTCTCAGAGCTTTCTCCATCTTTGTTTTAAGGTCTTGGTTTTAAATAATACCCCCTCTTAGATGTATTTCTTATCACACCCTTTCTTAAAAAGGACCTTATCCCTCTTTATTATTCTCTTTCTCTTTTTTCTCTGATAGTTTCCTTCATAGCAATTTGTAGATAGTTATAATTAAGTTACAAATAAAAAACAGTCTGTAAATATTTAACTTCTGACTTGCTGGGGTTTTCTCCTTGTCCCCCTCCCCCCAAATAAATTCTGTGAAGGGTACGAATCTTGACTGGTTCTGAATTATAGCACACTGCTGGACACACACTAAGTACCCTAAGTTTTTGTTCAAAGGAATAATTGAACAAATGAGTGATTGAGTAACCCAGAAGCAGGTATGGAAACACACATCTCTGTCAAGAAGTTAGTCTTACATAAAAGGTTCAAAGTAGAGAGGTTAATATAAGACAGACCTTTCAGTTTTATCACTTATCACATGACCTTTGACTTTGACACCTCTAAGTCTCTGTTATGTAGTGTGGAGAACAGGGGTGATTATAGTACCCACTTGGCTCAGTCATTGAGGAGGAGGCAGAATGCAAGGATGTGGGTGGTAGGTAACAATGGAAGGTTATCAAAAAACAATGATGTAAGTTGGGGCAGGCAGGAAGTTCCCAAAGAAGCAATCTTGTCTCACTCAGTTCATGGGCCAGCTCCAAAAAAAACATAGAGGACAGTACTATCCTGAGGCCACTTTGTGTGTGCTGTTCACTTGAAGCTAATTGCTTCGGCAACAATTTTGCCACTATGCAACTGGCCTGGGGAACTGCCCATTACACTTAATAGTTCAAATCCTTGAAGATGGCTGTGCAGGAATTTGGAAGGGTCCTTGTGACTTTATGGAGGAAATTTTTAGTAAGAAGCTGTAAAGAGAAAATTGGCTAGAATATAAAAGAAAAAGAAAATTCCTTGGGTATATCTTTAGGAAGCCATAAATCAATACCAGATCTTCAGCTGTGGTGAGCACTTTCTGCAAGGAATAGGAGACAAAATACAGGTCTGGGGATGGCACCGCACTTGAGTTAGCTTTGAATGAGAAGCACAGATCCATCCCTGGGCTTACACTATCCCAGTAAAAGCTGAGACTTGCTTTGGCCAAAGCTATTACATTTTCCTTAAATCAGAGCTTTTCACTATGTTAAGGCAATTGTATGGATTCTATAATTTCATTAAGAAGAAATCTAGTAGGGCGCCTGGGTGGCTCAGTGGGTTAAGCCGTTGCCTTCGGCTCAGGTCATGATCTCAGGGTCCTGGGATCGAGTCCTGCATCGGGCTCTCTGCTCAGCAGGGAGCCTGCTTCCTCCTCTCTCTCTCTCTGCCTGCCTCTCTGCCTACTTGTGATCTCTCTCTGTCAAATAAATAAAAATAAAATCTTTAAAAAAAAAAAAAGAAGAAGAAGAAATCTAGTGAAGAAGCTTGACTACAGCTTGATTACATCCAGGAGGGGTCAAGATCACAGTTTGGTGTCTGGAGTAGACTGGATAGAGAATCTCAGTTCTCACACTTTCCGGACCGGAAAGCATGCATGTACTTGGCCTAGAGTCAGGTGCAAAGGGTTCTGGATCCGAAATCACCTCTGCCTCTCCTTGACCAGGTGGGAGATCTCAGGTAGCTGTCGGCCAAAATAAACCCAGTATCTCATTTGTAAATCCAAGATTACAGTTGTTCCACAAATCCCTTCAGGTGGCATCCTGAGGTCACTTCCAAGTACTCACCTGCAAGAACTCCTAGCTACCTCTTTTCAAAAGTCCCTGTATTCCTGCTGTTCTGCTACCCATGATCTGTCATGGTGTAGTTCTTCCCTCTAGACCAGTGTTTCTTATCTGTATTACTGCCCCTTTGGGATTATTTTTGACATTTTTTCCCAATGGTGCTCCCCTCCCCATTGTATTTTAATATCACAGATGCTCTGTCAGTTTGTGTACTGTAGTCCCTTAGAAGGCCATAAAACATTGTAAGATTTAATATTCTTTGAACGCACCCACCCCCCCTTGGCCTGTTGGGGGTAATGTTGCCCCTTGTTGAGAATACGTTCCCCAGACTATAAATTATAGACTAGCAAAAGATATGGGTCTTATTTACAACAGTATCCTTAGTGTATAGCACATAAGAAATGCACAGTGATATTTATCGGATGGAGACATGATTTATCAGTCGAGGGATGAGGATTAATTGAGAACAATGTAAAGAAATTGCTTAATCTTATGTTTGCTACATAGCAATTGGAAACATATTTGTTTTCACTTCCAAAAATCAATCCAAACCTTCCAACAGCATTGTTTGAAATTATTTCAGATCTTTGTTTTCGTCTCTCAATAGGACTCATGTTTCCTATTACTCTGTATCATTAACTTTGTGTTAACTTTTTAATGAACAAACACATGAAAGGAGGAATTAAAATGTAGATCAACTCATCCTGGGTTGAAATAGTCCCAAGAGTGTAGACATCTCTCCACTAGTGAAGGAGTGGAGCATAATACTTTTGTTCAGAACCACCAATTCTGTCTCACTGAGGTGATTTATTTCTGTTAGCTGGAAGCCCTCTGTAGGCAGAGGAGAAAGAAACCTTGCACTTCAGAATAGCAGTGTATTTAGCTCACTTTTTTTTTATATTTTATTTATTTATTTGATAGAGAGAGATCACAAGTAGGCAGAGAGGCAGGCAGAGAGAGAGGGAAGAAGCAGGCTCCCCGCTGAGCAGAGAGCCTGATGCGGGGCTCTATCCCAGGACCCTGAGATCATGACCTGAGCCGAAGGCAGAGGCTTTAACCCACTGAGCCACCCAGGTGCCCCTTTAGCTCACTTTTTAACCAGAAATCTTTAGGATGAAAATGCTATTCCTTGCAAAAAGAGAACTTTGCCCTGAGAATTTTGACACACCAAGAAAAAGGACAAGCAAATTGAATCTAGGGTATTAGAAGCTAGGAGAGGGGGTAATTTGAGGCCCAGGGGCAGTGATTGGGAGGTAAAAAGAAAGAGCTTTGAGGGCTCTGTGGTGTTTCTGTTTCCTAATCTGGGTGCTAATTATATGGATATGTTCAGGTGGTGATAATTCACAGTTTCACACTGAACGACTTGTGTATTTTTATAGATGTGCATTATAATCCAACCAAAAGACAGAATAATAAAACCAAGAAATGCCATCTGAGCCTTCTAAAGGTCACTTACTTAGGCAAGTCACTTTTCTTCTCTGAGCTTTGATTTCCGTCTTTATAAACCAAAATAATATTAGCATCTACCTCACAGGTTTGATGGTAGGATACTAATGGCTTAGCACAGGGTCTGGTTCATTGGTGATTAGTAATTATGAATTAGTTGTTATTCACTAGCATTATTCATTTAGCTCAGATTTACTGAGACTGAGTTAGAATTCTCCATCACCACAGCTCATGAGCAATGGGGGTCTTGGTATAGAAACAATATAAGATGTAGACTTCCCCCTGGCCTCAACATTTCATCATGAAAATTTTCAAACACACAGAAAAATGAAAAGAATGGTACAGTGACTTCTTTTAGACCTAACCACCTGCATTCTACACTTAACATTTTGGTAGATTGTCTGTGTGATAGATCCATTCCTCAGACCCTACGTGGGCCTTTTGTTACAGAGAAGGGACCGTAGCCCTGGGATGAAACTGGTTAAGGAAACTTAGTAAACAATAGACCAGTATCAGGAAGATATTCTCAAGTGAATTTACCTGGATGGTGCTGTCTCATGTTGAGTTAATTCAGGCCTTCATATTTATGCCTCTCAGCAGTCCATAAACAAAAGAGCTTGCTGTGGGAAATGGAGGTAATTTAGCTTCAAGGCTACTGTGTCCTTTATAAAAGCAAGTGAAAAACAAAGACTTTGGGTGACCTTGGCTTGGCCAAGGGCATACACCTCAGAAGATGTAAATTCTTCCCAAGAGCTTGTGAATTCATGAACTAACACTGACCTTGAATTAGTCATATTTTCCATTGGATGAATACTGAAAAGACTAGAAATATTTTTCTCTTACATACATGCTGATTTTTTATATTCTAAATTTTCTATAATGACTGGATCATTTGTACAATAAGAGCATTTGTTTTGGTTCCTGCTTTAATAATTCATGGCTCTGCTTTAATGAACAAAAACAAATAATTTATAATTTGTCCATTAATTATTTGCATGTAAATGCATCTGTTAGAGTAACTTAATAAGCCATTGAAAAACATTCTCTACTGCCAGCTGAATTACATTCTATTTAGTGAGCATCTCTTTTGGGGGAGAGGTTGTTTTGTTTTATTTTATTTGAAAGCAAGGTGGTGCTGGGAAACTAAATCAAATTGCATCTCATGAATTTGAAACATCATGAATCCACCAGGCCTAAGGTAGAAAGAGAGGGCTCATTGAAAATTTAGTTAATTGAAGTGTTAATTAATGGACCTGTCCTATATCAGATTGATGAGAAAGCCTTTTGGGAGAGTGGCCTTTCTCATCACAGCCACCTACAGGGTGAATTTTTTTTTTTTTTATAAAAGATTTTATTCATTTATTTGACATACAGAGATCACAAGTAGGCAGAAAGGCAGGTAGAGAGAGAGAGGAGGAAGCAAGCTCCCCACAGAGCAGAGAGCCCAATGTGGGGCTCAATCCCAGGACCCTGAGACCATGACCTGAGCCGAAGGCAGAGGCTTTAACCCACTGAGCCACCCAGGCGCCCCTACAGGGTGAATTTTTAGTTGCTACTGTTTGCCAAACTTTGCTTCATAGAAGAATCACCAAAGCCACTTCAAAAAACCCCAGTGCCTAGGCCCCATCTCTTACCAGTTAAAAATTCCAAGTTGGGACCCTGACATCGATATATCTTTTTAAGATTCCAAGATTGTTCCAATGTGTAACAAAGTTTGGCAAACACCAGCCTAAGAAGGATCCTATTCACACCTACTTGTACCCAAAGAAGGGGAAGAAAAAAATGAACAAGAAGACAAAAAACAAATAAACAAATATGGGTCTAAACTGCTCCTTAGCCACATACATGCTTTAAGAAGTGTCATTCCTTTGGCTTTCAAAAATACAATTGAGGGACACCTGAGTGGCTCAGTCGTTAGGCATTTGCCTTTGTATCAGGTTGTGATCTCAGGGTCCTAGGATCAAGCCCCGCATTGGGCTCCCAGAGGGAATCTGTTTCTCCCTCTCCTGCTGCCCCTCTACCCACTTGTGTTCTCACTGTCTCTCTCTCACATAAATAAATGAAATCTTAAAAAGGAAAAGTTTATATACAGGGGACTTGAAGTCAGGTGAGCACTTTCACCAACTGGTCATCATTTCCTGAGGAACTAGTTTGGAAAAGACAGTTGTTAGACTATTGATCCCAAAAGAAAGCCCAAGGAAGGCAGAGTGGTGGAGATGGTTAGGAGAAAGAGGAAAGGGTGGCTGGCAAGATCAAGGAAGAAAAGTAGAGTTAAAGGTGTGTCAAGTTTGGATTCTAAAAGGTTCCAGTCAGCATCCCAGAGCATGAGTGAGAAAAATATTCTGAGAGAAATCTGACTACATTTCAATGTAAAACCTAATGCAAAAAAAAAAAAAAAAAATCTTAAAAAATAGGAATAATGTATTTGCATTTAGGGTGGGAAGCAGGGCCACCTGTTAGTCTCATTTCTCTTTGATTCTTCTCGTAAAATTGACCACTAGGTTCATTTGTCCAACTCAATTTAAATCCTCTCTTGAAGACATTTCCAAGGAGCTGAGGGTGAGTTCAAGAACAGGCAAGGGTCTGGCTTGGCTACAGTGCTGGGCAGGATGAAAAGTACACTGCACAGTGTCTGGGACTTTGTAAGCCTCGGTATTTTATGACGATTGTTAGTAGCCTATCAACTGGCATGGGATGTCTAACTCAGTTTCTCTGAAGTTCGCTTCATGAGCAGAGTGTGGCAAGAGTACACATCCTTGAAAAGAGCTTTGGGGTATGGCAGTGGCACACTGGTCCTAGCTCTCACCATTGTATTTTGACTCATAAGAGCTGACTTAAATTTTTAGGAAATTTGTGAGATAGTCTTTAAGCGAATGTTAAAATTAAGTGACATAAACTTATAATTCAATAAATTAGAAACAAAAGTAATAAATACTCAAAACTCAACCTTCCTAATTATTTTACTGCATTTTACTGTTATCTCCATGCTTAAGGTCATGTACATCTGTTGAGTCTGTGTAGTGGAAATACTCTCTATAATTATGCACTGTGCTGCTCCATGACATCACATTGCCGACTCGAAATCAGCCACAGTGTGTAGTCATAGTGTGGAAATCATCAACTGCTATAAAGCAAGCCTTTTTCCTCCCTCACTGACCTAGCTGGCAACCTTTCCAGCACACCTCTAGGGTAGGGTTACTGTTTGGGGAGAAGGGATGAGTGCAGTTGAAGCACCTGGATTATTATGACAAAGGACAATGATGAGGTAGAACTTGGAAGAAGACTTTCCCAAAAGGTGCTTATAAAACCAGGTCGGGGGGCACCTGGTTGGCTCAGTGGGTTAAGCCTCTGCCTTCGCCTCAGGTCATGATCTCAGTGTTCTGGGATTGAGCCCCACATAGGGCTCTCTGCTTAGTGGGGAGCCTGCTTCCTCCTCTTTCTCTCTGCCTGCCTCTCTACCTACTTGTGATCTCTGTCAAATAAATAAATAAAATATTTAAACAAAACAAAACAAAACAAAAAAAACAGGTGGGGTTTTCAGTATCTTAAACAAACCAGGGAAGATACTGAGAAAAGATATCCAGCAACTAGCAGTAGCATCCATGTTCTGCTTCCTGATGGTGAAATCCGTCCTGTTCTCATGAGTGATGTTGATGCCAGAAGCTTATGAAACTGCCTTACGAAATCCAAGACCAACTTTCCCAATCCTGATCTTTCAGAAGAGCTAATCCTTGATCATAAATTTGTAGGGTTTGCATTTTAATTGAGTTTTTAAATTATAGTGAAGTGGTCCAAACAACCAGAAGGTATAGAAACACCATATTTCTAACACCCTGCGCCTTCTGTACCCCTACTGCTCTTTTTACATACCCTTTGTTTCTTATTTGCATGTTGAAATAAATATGTTTTTTAACCACCATCTCCCCTTTATTACACAAAATGTTACATAATATACTCACTTGCTTTTTTTCCCCTTTTTTTTTTTACTGTTAATGATAGATTTTGGTTTTCTTCCCATATGAGTGCATAAAGAGCTCCTTCATTTTTTAGATAATAGCTGAAGAGTGTTCCATGATATGGATTTATTTCATCAGTCACTTCCTTGACCCGTCGGTCGTAGCCAGTTCTGCTGTTGCATCATTCTGAAGTGAGTAACTCTTAGTGAAGGTCCGCCTCCTTCCTGGCAGCCCGGCTCACGGAAGGAGTGGTCAAAGGGTTGGATTTTGCCAATCTGACAGCTGAGCAATGGTGTCTCCGTGGCATTTTAAATTGTATTTTATTTATTTTGAGAGGCCTTGATCTTTTTTCATAGGTGTAGAAACAATTCGTATGTTTTCTTTCTTTTCTTTTCCTTTTCTCTCCTCTCCTCTTCATCTCATCTCTTACCCTTCCCTTCCCTTGTCTTTCCTTCCTTCCTTCCTCTCTTCCTTCCATGAGCTGTCCTTTCATATCCTTTGCTCATTTTCTCATGTGGGTTTTTGTTTTTTGTGTTTTTATTTATTTATTTATTTATTTATTTATTTTTACTTATTTCATTTTAAAGCCTATAAGCATCACCTACAAGCCTCCTAGGGTGGAGTGTATATTCCCATGACTGGTGAGATTTATTTGTTGCTGCCATCTGCTATGCTAAGCTTTCAGGTAGCCGGGGCAGATATAATGTGATATTGTGCAGCAGGTGAGCTAATCTGAAAAGGAGAGGTAGGTCTGTCCCCCAAATGCCTGTCCTTCAAACACAGTACCCACAATCTCCATTTGAATGAGAGCAAACCTACACCCTGTAAAGTAAAAACCAACCTTCAGACTAAAGCCCCGTCACACCCTTAGCTCCTTTTTCTCTTTCCCCCTGCACCATCCTTCTCTCTCCCTCTCTTTCTTTTTTCTTTTCTGTCCCTCTCTCTCTCTCTCTCTCTTCTTTAACCGTGGCGGAGCCTGCCTACCTCCCCTGAGTAAACAGTGCTTCCCATTCTCTCCATATCTTTCCTTGCTTTGTTCACTTTGTCGGGATTGCCCTGAGTCCCTACCTGGCGTCTGTTTGGTCGGTAGCTGTGTGTAGTGGTAATACCACTGGGTCTGGAGCTGGATGGTTTAGTCTCAAATCTCATCTTCCTCACAATCTCCTTCAGCATTAAGGGACTTAATCCTTAATTCCCCAAGTCTTTCCTCAAGAAAACCTGACAATAATGTTGCAGAGTAGCGAGGAGTGTGGCTTTTAGAGTTAGTTAGACCCGAGTTGGAATCCTTGCTTTTCTTCTTCCCAGTTATGGTTAGTTAGTTGGAAAAATTACCCAAAGACTCTAGATCTGTTATCACATTTGTAAAATGGGAAACAAATCTCCATGGGTCTGTCACATTTCCACATGTTTTGTGAGCAAATGAATTCGGCTTTTGTTTCATACTTTTTTTCCCCCCTAGGATATTTATGTGGTGAATACTGTGCAAGATATAAATTTCTCTTTATAGAGCAGAGGACAGATTTGTTTTCTGTCCAGGAAAATAAAAATAATGTCTGTCCATGCCAGAGCTTAGAACATATGTGTGCAGTCCCTATGAGATACTGGGGTTTCTTAAACTCCAGGTCCTTCACTTGTAAGCCAACCAGTTTGTACAACATATATCAGCCCTTCTTCACAATGCCCTATGGGAACTGGGACTCCAGAAACCAGCGCAAATGATGTGACTGGCTATTGCTATTACTGTGAACAGTAAACGGAGTGAACGGTTCTTGTTTCTCCCCAGGGCTCGCTTGCTTCTGCCGGCCTCCATGAGACCATGGCAGGCTAACTTGCTAGTTTGAAAATCGGGTAAAATCTCAGAACCTTGATATTACTTGTCATAGATTTGTTATGATAGATTTGTTATGATAATTAAATGTAATAATGGGGCACGAGGGTGGCTTAGTCAGTTAAGCGTCCAACTCTTGGTTTTGGCCTCAGGTTGTGATCCCAGTAGTGAGACTGAGCCCCATGCCAGTCTCCATGCTCAACACAGGGGGTCTGCTCAAGCTTCTCTCTTTTCTGTCCGTCCCCACTGCTCATATATGCCCTCCCTCTCCCAAATAAAAAAAAATAAATAAAACCTTAAAAAATTAAAAATAATATAATAATGTCTGAAGCACATATGACACTGCCTATGACTAGTCCGTAATAGTTAGAAAGTAGGTAGAAACTAGAATTATTATTATTATTGTTAATATTATTTCATTATTTGCTCAAGAGGATTGAGGTAGGATTAGTGAATCATATTAGTACCTGGTCCATGATGAGCTCTCAGAGTTTTGTTTGTTTTGTGTGTGTGTGTGTGTGTGTTTTCATTCATTCAGTGTATCATCTGGGGGAGGCTATGATTTCAAGGAGGGATCACAGACCCTCTTCAAAGTTATATTAAGTTCTCAATCTGTTTTCAGCTCCCCGTTTGTAAGTCAGCTGAGAGAGGGTAGTCCCATACATTAGAAACAGGGGCCTCATGCCTCAGTGTGGGTTTCTAGGACCCCATGATCTGTTCAAAGCCACTATGAGCCATGCAAGGTAGAATTTTACCAGATCTAGGGACATATTTTGTTGCTAAATTCTAATTTTATGCTAATACATCTCTTGGGGAAGGAGATATACAACCTTTGAACCTAAAGCTTTCATTTAAGAATATGCTCAAAGACACTAGCATTCCTGGTTCTTGAATTAAATTCCATTCAGCACTTCCCATAACCCTAGTAGGGGGGAGCATGTGCCTCTGATCACTTAGATCACTCCCCACCCTCCCAATATTTAACAAATATTACCAGGGGATTGCTGCAGGCTGGGTATTTGCTACTAGCTATGGTGGTGGGTAAAACAGATTTGGTTGCTGCCCTTAGGGAGCTTACAACTGAGCAAAGAAGACAGCAGCAAATGAATAACATACAAATTAAATTGTAATTTTGATCAGTGCAGGACACCTACACCATTGAATTAGTTAGGGTCAATAATCCACTTCCAAATCTCTGCTGCTAAACGTAAAAATTGTTTCTTTTCTTTCTTAGGTCACAGGCCACTATGGCTGGACAGTGGGGACTGGGGCTGGTATGGTGATGATAGGACCTGGGCTCCATTCAGTATTTTAAGTGCCCAGACTCTCCATTTGCCCATGTGGCTATTTCTAGGGCCTCCTCCCTTATTCAGCAGGCAGATAGCATACATGCAGTTGGAGGGGAAGGCTCTGTGGGCAGGTCTGCCAATGAAACACACCACCATGCTTATAACATAAATGCAAGGGAGTCTGAGCATGGACCAGGTAGGTGCCCACTAGAGTCTTGAGTTGTTCTCTGGCTCAAGGAAGAAGTAGAGAACAGGCTGGTCAAGTACAGCGTCGCCCAGGAAGTGACTTGGATTAGAAATGCCGGCTCTGGCATCAGCCGTCCTGGGTCTCCTCCTGGTTCTGCCACTTGCCAGCTTGGATTTAGTGATCCCGGCTCTCCATGCCTTGCTCTTGTCAGCTATAAAGCATGGATGACAATACCAGAGCACTGTTTTGTGAGCAGTAATATGAAATAATTGAGGTACTCTATAAATAACAGTTAGCACAGAGTCTGATTAGTTTATTCCAAGCACATTATTACAGTTAAATTGTTATTGGGATTGTCATGAGTGACCAAGGCAAGACCTGAAGGAATTAGAATTTGAAATCAGAGAGACAGAAAACGCTATTGTTTCTTGGTTATTATGTGTCCACTCCTATGTCAATGTGATAGTTCACCTGGTCCTTTGCTTATCAGCAATGGAGTAGTCTACAATGTCTGCCCTTCCCTTTACTTGGTTATATCAGGCTCCCCACACCTGCCTCCTAACCAGGACTCTGACAGGGTAAATGTGTGGTGTTCATTTTTACTCACATTTTACAAATAGCTATTGTGGCTTTTCTTTCTTATAAAATGATAGGTTTAGGGGCGCCTGGGTGGCTCAGTGGGTTGAAGCCCTGCCTTCGGCTCAGGTCATGATCCTAGGGTCCTGGGATTGAGCCCCGCATCGGGCTCTCTGCTTCCCCTCCTCTCTCTCTGCCTGCCTCTCTGCCTACTTGTGATCTCTATCAAATAAATAAATAAAATCTTAAAAAATAATAAAATGATAAGTTCAACTAACTTTTCTCCAAGGTTTCTTTTAGTTCTAACAACCTATGTATAATTTTAATGGAAAAAATAAAACCTTATTATGACTGACTGAATTTCAGTTCTTCTCTTTGGCAGGAGAAATCTTGAGTTGGCGGGTATTTGCACTTACTGGTACTTATATTCAAGGCAGACAGTTGCAGTTAAGGAGCAGAATCACTGCTCAGTATGGCGGAACAACCAGCAGACCCTCATGTCCTCAGCCTGAAAGGTTTAAAGGAGAATCAGCATTTTAGATAATCCACACAGATTAAGCTGTATGTTTGAATTATTTTCACCTCTCTAAAGTCGAGTTCAAGAGGTATAAATACTTGTTGTAAAGATCTATTATCCAGACAAAGTGCCTGGCACATAGTAAGCACTGAGTTCTTCCTACCTGTTGTTAGCTATAGTGATAGTTTACATACTGATTTGACTGACATTTATTGGTTCTGTTATGCCAGTTCTTGTGCTGGCTGAGAAGGACACAATGGTGAACCAAAACACTGCCCTTACCCTTACTGAACTTGCTGCTTGGTTGGGGGGCAGGGGCAGCTGGTAATCAAATGCTCACTCACATACCATATAACACTAGATTTGTGACAATGAATAATGCTCTAAGTCCATTTTATGGGAATTTCACAAAATGGGAAATGATGGCTTCTTTGAAGAAGTGATCTGGAAGCTGAGGACCGAAGGATGGAGTAGGAGCTTGCCTAGGTAAGGGGAATCTATCAGAGGGAGCCACATGTGCTCCAAGAGCTCAGATATGCGTAAGCCTTTGAAGAAAGCTAAGGGGATCAAGGTATGTGGGATGAGGCCAACAAAACATGTCTTGAAGGCTAAAGTTAGAAGTATGATATTTTGCTGAAGAACAATGAAAACATACCCATTTGTTGGTTTTAAGTGGACAAAAGTGGTGTTACTGTGATTAGATTACACTTGCCTTTTGAAACATTTCTGTATCTGGTGGGGGGAACTGAGCAGACAGATGTGCACTGATCTGCGCAGGGTTTCTTCTAGAGTCTAGGGTTTCATGAGAAATGAAGAGAACTCACTCTCTAGGGATAAATATGGAGAGTGAGAAAAGCAGGTGACTGGTATGGGTATTCAGAAGGTGAAATTGACAGGATTTGGAGATCGATTAGATAGGGAAGGACAAAATGCAGGGCAACTCTCCAAGGATTCTTGTTTCCTCAGCCGTGTGGATAGCTGTACCATTGACCGGGACAGGGCCAGATCCAAACAGATCGTGAATTAATTTTGAAATTTGGGGATGTATTTTATAATTAATTTAAAATAAAAACTACAATGCCATTATTTGTCAATTCAGAAAAATAACATAGATTGAAGGGGAGAGAAAAAGGAGATAAATTACCATGTATTCATCATCTCCTATGTTTTGGGTGCTTTTAATTTATCTTCATTTATCTTTCTAGAAGCTTCTAAGGTAGACGCTCTCTTCATTGATTGAATCAGAAAAAGTTTCTGAAAGACCTGTTGACTTGCCTAAAAATACAAAGTGAAAGATCAGGACAATATGTGTTGGTTCTCAGATATATATGAGATGAAAATCTACTACAAGCTTTCCACCAGAAAAATCTTTCCTCCATGCCTACTTTATGTTGCATTCCAACCCTGGGAGAATTTACAGGAAGATGTAGATGTAAATCTTGATGATAGTTATAATTTCACAGTGGAGGTTTAAGCAAGATGCCCTGGATCTAAAGAAGAGAAGTTGTGAGATTTCTCTGTGCCTTCTGGAGAAGAAGAACCCTGAGCTGGGTCAGAGGAAGAGACAGAATGGAGAGCTTCGTCAAATGGAGAGAGAAGAAGGAGAGTGGGCAAAAACCTGTTAGAGCTACTAGAATTCCCAGCCATCTTTAGAGATCCAAATTTGCTCATGAAAACAGTAACCAAAAATCATATTAAACATACTTGATAACAGTAGGAGACATAAGCTCATTAACTGTCTTCAAATAGTTTATAATTACTATAACTAAAAATAATTCTGAATGAGGGCCTGAATATGTAAAGTTTCTTTTTGTTCCCTTAAGCCAGCCATTTACAGATAAGACAGCTCTTTTTATAACTGAGCATAACCTCAAAGAGCCATACAGTCCAGTGAGGAGGGGAACAATCCTTAGAAATAAGCAGGATCTATAATTAATGATTGGTGTCTTGAACCCCTTGTAGCTCTTCTTCCCTCACCCTGCCCCAGGGGAGGTGAGGGAAACATTTGAAAATTAGCATAAGCACTGAAAGTAGTGAAGGTATTTTTACAGATCCACTGAAACGTGTACAGGAAAGTGGTTAAATGTGTTTGCCTCTGAGAAGCTGGCTGTAAGAATGGAAAGGAAGCTATGTTTTTGTAGTATATGATTATGAACTCTTGAATTTTTAAAAGATATGTAACTAAATACATTTTGTGTTCTGAAAGCCACCAAGATATAAATAGAAAGTTGTAGACTCAGACCCTTAACACCTGAACTCCAGTTTCCCCATTCACCAAGTCCAGGCAATAATTCTTACCTTGACTGGTTTATAAGGATTAGAGATGTTGTATACTTAATGCCTGGCATTCAGTGGATATTCAATAACAAGAATTATATTATTGAAGAGTAAAAGTCTTATTATGATAAGTCATAGCTAAATAAATTTTTTTCTGGCTCAGTTTTAGGTCCAAAGCAGTTTCACAAGTAAAAATATTAATCTGGTAGTCAAAAAGGAAAAGAAAAGATGCGAAGGCCTCTAGCACTGAGAGAGTGCTTGTGTGCCATAGGAGAATTCCACAGTTCTAGCTACCATACCCTAATGGGAGGGAAGAGATAGTAATAGACAACAACAACAATGAATTAATTATATTATGCTCAGAGAGCTTATCTAATCCAGAACCAAGCTAGCTTCATCTTTGTCTCGTATATGTCTTAAGAGAATTCCAATTTTATCTGTTTCAGTGGATTGCATTGCCTAAATGTTACTGACGTAGTCTGGGCTTTAAACTATTATCATTTTCAAGTTCTAGATTAAGAAACTAATTATAAGGCTTAAGTAGTCAAATCCTGGCTGCCAAGTCTTACGGATATTATAGTGCTATCTTTAAGGCTGAATAATTGTTTGATCTGTTGACATGGTAACTGTTGCGTTAAAGCAATCTGTGAGGTTGTATTCAATCTTCTGAGCGGTCTTTAGGAATTGTGTTCAGATATGGCCATGTAAATCTGGGAAGCTTGTTACTGAAAGCATGACCAAAAACATGGTTAATTTTCTTCAGAGATGTCAATTAACCCTAATAAAATTATTTTGGTGCTTTTTTTGTTTAATCAAACAGCACAAAATAATTGAGCTCTGAATAAATGGCTTATTATAGAAATGTGCAGGTTGGCAAGAAAAGATTGGAGAGTTCATTTTCATAATGCATATATATTCCAAGTTACTTTTTTCATTAAAATGGGCAATTATTGAGGGGCTTGGCACTCCGGGCATGGTTAGGATCTGTGGCCCTTACAGAACTGCTTGCTTTCTCATTGAATAGAAAATCAAGTGCCCTGACAGAGGGGAACATGTGGAGGTTTGAAAGGAAGGCAATCTGTGCTGTTTATCACCTATCACGTCTGGGAAGGACAAAACCTAAGGTTTGTGGCCCACATTTATGTCCAGGATCTTCAGAAATCTCTTCACAACTGTAATTTAAACCACTATTTCAAACTCTGGCTGCAGAGAAGAATCCTATGGGGAGCTTTTAAAACCTACTGATGTACAGGCCCTGAACAATTAAATCAGAGCTCTTCTGGCTAGGGCCTTGACATGGGTGCGTTTCAAAAACTCCCAACATGTCCTGGGCAGAGAACTACTGCTTTGAGCCATCAGTCATTCTACAGAATTATTTTGCAACTCCTCTGCAAAGGTGAGTCAACATAAAGGATTAGATGATAAACTCTGATTTCCACACATTGTGATTTTACCCATTGTGTCAGTCAGCTCAGGTTGCTATAACAGACTGCCACACACTTGGTGGCTTTAATCTCAGAAATGTATCACCTCACAGATATGGAGGCTGAAAGTCCAAGATCAAGGTGCCAGCAGGCTTGGTGTCTGGTGAGGCTTCTCTGCCTGGACTGCATATCCCACTTCCTTGCTGTATGTGCACACACTTCTGGTGACTCCTCACTTACTACGAGGATACTAATACTGTCAGACTAGGGCCCCATACTTATGATTTTATCCAACCTTAATAATCTCTTTTAGGGCCCCATCTCAAAATAGAGTTAAATGGTGGTGGTGGGGGGAGTTAGGGCTTTAACTTACAAATTTGGGGGAGAACACTATTCAGTCCATAAAACCCACTAACAGACATTTTACTGAATTCCAAAGTTACAAATAATTGTGAGACACATGAAGTAGGGAGAGATCTGGAAGTATCAACACGAACCCCTGGGTCCTTTCTTGCCCTCAGTTCATACTTTTGACCCAGGGTAATAAATTAAGTTTGTAAGTAATTTATGTGGCTACATGGAGAAAAGCTGTTTTGGATATAAAACATTATTTTAAACTTAGGTACAGAGCTTATAAGATGTTTTCTAGGAAATCACACCCTGTAGATTGATAGATTTCAGTGAGTTTATTTAACATAGGCAATTTCACACGGAGTAGGTACATCGTGGTAGAAGCATTCCATAGATAAGCTTCTCAAGCTACCATTGGTTTGTTTTCCTGGAAGTCTGTTGTTAGAGCAAGGAAATTTGATGCAGCAACTTTACTTTTTTTTTTCCTTCTGGAAGATGCCCCCACATTTACTCTCCCCAGCACTCCATACTGGAGGAGAATAAATTGTAGTCCTGCTGGTAACCATAGGCTTCCCAGTGGGACTTGTGACAATCCTGAGCGGACCTCTTTCCTCCTCTCCACACTTAAAGACAGTGTTGTTAGTCTCACCATAAAGCTCTAGGCACACTCCAACTTCAGTTTCTTTGCTGTTAAAGTGTGGTCTCCGGACCAGTACTGTCACCCAGGAGCTTGTTAAAAATGCAAAGTCTCTAGCCCACTCCAGGCAGACTGAATCAAAATTTGCATTGTAACAAGATTCCCAGGGGATTTGTTTGCACAGTCAAATTTGAGAGGCACTGTGGTCATCGTGGTAATGGGCCAGTCTTCTCTGCCTCAGGGCCCTTGCAGTTGCCCAGTTATTTCCCACTCATGTAACCTCATCCTTCAATTCATAGCTTGAAAATCACCTTTTCTCTTTCTTTCATCTGCTGAGAGGTGTTGCCCCCGTTACTCTTACATTAGCCCATTATTTCTTGCTTCATACTTGTTATAATATATTTTTTAATTGTATTGTTGCTTTGTCTGTGTTACTAATTTAAGATTAACCTAAGCTAATATAAGCTCCTTAAGGTAAGGAATCTTACCTGACTTGATCATCGGCCATATCCTATGGAACATCACTTTGTGCAGACCGGGTGACCAGTAAACACTTGTTGAATCCATTATGAGCAAACTGATTTTCTGTGATCTGGGGCCTGCTTGTGTCTGGCTCTAACATTGTCTTCTTTCTTCTTTCCTTGCATTCTAGATTTCAGCTCAGTTTAAACTACTTATAGCTCTCCATCCTCATCCTCATCAGTGAATCAAGTGTTTTCATGCTTTCTTACATTTGCTCCTTCTTCCTGAATGCTTTCTTCCCATGTTGTCACACTAAAGAGTGCAATTCATCCAGATACTCGGCACTAATATCCTAGAAAAGGTAGTTAAAGGGCCAGTTGGACCACAGTTGTATCTTCAGTTACATTGGATTTTAGTGACACTTATGTCCACATTTCCAGCGTGACACTAAAATTCAACTGAGAGAAAGGAAATAGGTGTTCTTATGTCTGTATTGTCATTGCTTAATGTAGTGCATGAGCACAGGAATGTCTCAGTGAATGATCTTTGAATTATGAGACAGGAGAAATACACGATGATGTCTGGAGGAGGATGTAAAGACCACCCATGTCAACTTCAAAATTTTGCCATGAAAGTTCCTTCCCAGACATCATAGTTTCTATAATCCTGTATGTACTTTTCGTGATGAAAAAATACTTTTCATATCCCTTTATTTAGTGGTCTAGTAGTCCTGGGAAGATAAGCTGAATCAAACAAACACTTCATTCGTTGCACTCCCAAAGATAACCTAGCTTCTCAATGTAGAAATAAACAAATATGCTGTCTTGGTCCATGCAGGCTATTATAACCTAATATCATTCACTGGGTAGCTTGTAAACAATATAAATTGATTTCTCACAGTTCTGGAGGCTGGTAAGTCCCAAATCAAAGCATCAGCAGATTCAGTGTCTGGTGACAGCCTGCTTCCTGGTTCAGGGACACCTGTCTTCTCACTTTGTCCTCATAGGGCTGAAAGGGTGAGAGAGCTCTCTGGGATCTCTTTGATAAGTATGCTAACCCCATTCATGATGGCTGTACCTAGTGACATAACTACCGCCTAGAGCCCACTTCCTAATATCATCCCATTGGGATAATTCTTCACTGTAGGAATTTGGGGAGAATAGCATGTCCTGTTTGGTTTAGAGACCACTTGTCTCTTTGTGGACTTTCCATTTGTGACATCATAGATTCTATTCTAACATCCCAACAGCCTTCTGCAAAACTTTTTTTTTTTTTTTAAGATTTATTTATTTATTTATTTGACAGAGAGAGATCACAAGTAGGCAGAGAGGCAGGCAGAGAGAGGAGGAAGCAGGCTCCCTGCTGAGCAGAGAGCCCGATGCGGGACTCGATCCCAGAATCCTGAGATCATGACCTGAGCCGAAGGCAGAGGCTTTAACCCACTGAGCTACCCAGGCGCCCTTCTGCAAAACTTTTGGGATAAAATTCAGTGGCAGTAGGTGACCAGTTACTTAGATGTAATATGAAAGATACCAAAAGGCTTCTTACCCAATTATGTCACTTCCATATCTTCTGAGCTCCCAACTGAGTCTGTAATTGTAGTTATTTGAGTTGTTTTCCTTGGATTGATGTGGAGGTGTCTGTTAAAGTGATAAATTTCCAATTTACCATTGGAAAGTATAGGCTTTAAAAATAAGAGTAACTTAAGCTCAGTTTGTAGGGAGCTGTAACCCAGTTCCCTGTAATGAGGGAAGTTAACATTTTAGTATGGCTTGCCTAGTGTTCCCCAGGAAGATGTATTTGGCTCAGTCTTGCTAATCTGCATAGGGGAGAGGACCTGCCAGTTAGCAGGGCTGTGTGGTCAAAGGAAGGGAGGCAGTGAAAAAGAGAAAGCTAAAGACGGCTTGAAATAATAGTTTATTCTCCTTCTAATGAAAAAGTTAGAAAAAATAAAAATACTTTAATTGAATATTAAGTCTTCTAAAACACTCCCCAATGTACAGTCATGTTTGATTCTTCAATAACTAACTCCATTTTACCAGTGAGGAAGTGAAGATTCACTGAAGCCTAAGAGGATCCAGCTAGCATCCAGAGAGTCGACAATCCAGCTCATGTCTCTGACTTGCCATGACCTGGAAGATTACACTTGTCCAAGAAGAGAAAAAAGATCTGAAAAGTGATGCTAGAATTCCAAATTACTTATTAGTATTAGTTAGCAGTGTCACTGTTTTCCATAGTGTTTGGACACCGTATGTTATTGGACAGATACAGATTCTGCAGGATATTGAGATAGTCGATATGACAGAGCAGTAAAGAATGTTTGTTCTATATTCAAATAATTAGAAACCACTGGCTTGCATCAAAGCATAGTGTCTCCTTAATAGAAAACCTTCTCAGGGTCTTTAATAAACTGTACTATGGCTCCTCCCGACATGGCAGTTGTTAATGGGAGGTGCCTGGGGGTGGGGTTCTTATAGTTCAAAAGAATATATTGCAAGGCTAGTATTCATCAGAATGAAATGTAGGATAACTATCCTAAAAAAAAAATCTGTATAAAAACAGTTTCTTTCCTCTAGTTTAGAAAAGGGAAGAAAGAGATCTAGGGGCTTACAAAAAGAGAAGAGAAAAAAAAAAGAAAGAAAGAAAATCAAAATTCTTCTTGTCTCAGATGGCAAACTGACTGATCAGCATCCTTCCCCACTTACCTGGCAGAGAGCATGACTCACCCCAGGTGAGTGGGTGAAAAGCAATTTGCAAGTTGTCTGGTTAGAAAAGAAGATTAGTAGCAGGGATATGAGGACTTCTATTATGCTTGCTTATGTACTTTGTCATATTTAAGCAAGTCAGAGTTGGGAGTCTCAAACAGAAAGAAAGAACCGGGAGCATTCAAGGGCATAACAAGAAGCTATTCCCTGCACACACACCCCTCCCCGCCCAAGGATTCATCTCTTTACATTCTAATCCTGGAGATTCTTTCTTGGAACAGAATTTACACTGGTTCTGACCCACCTTTTAAGCTCTGAAGGGTTTAAAAAAATATGTGGTGGTCCCAGTTCTCAAAGTCTAAGAGGTAGAATAGTCCAGGTCAAAAGGCTAAGAGATGTCAACCAAGGGAGAGGGTGTTTATAGCACTGAGGTATCAGGGAAGATTTGGGGCATTGAGCCGGTGTTTGAAGAATTAGGCAAAAATGTGACAGCTAAAGGACAGTGTGAATTGGGTAATACAAGTAGGGAATCAGAGGGTATTCCGGGGAAACAAGCACTGCCCTTTGCTAGAAGAGTAACTTAAGATGTTGGGGGGGTGAATGCAGATGAGGCTGGAGAGGAGGGTCAGGTCAGGGAAGGACTCAATGATGAGGCGTCTGCACTGGCTCCAGGTGGGCAGTGGACTTGAATCTAGGATGCAGTAGCCCTGTACTCACTTCCAAGAGGGCATTCTGGCCTTGACATGGCGAATAGTCTTTCCAAGCCACCCTTCGAAGTGCAGGTTCCTTCTAAAGAAGATAAGGAAACAACTCGATGTGCTCTCTTCACGGGGAGTGAGGCAAAGAAGCAAACACATACATGTTTCATTGCAGATTGTGACTATTGTGAAGAGGAATGCCAGAGGAAAAGAGTAAGAAATGAAAGGGAAGACCTAAAATCAGAGAAAGCCATTAAGAGTACATAGTAATGATAATTATAATAGATCCTAGTCTTTGAGGACAAAGAGAAAAGGGTTTTACAGAAGACTAGAACAAACTTTGCAACTGTAATTTTTTGAGGGGAGCAAGATGGAGAGGGTATCAAAAATGAACAGATGGTCAGTAATAATTATATAAATAGACATAACTCATGTAACTTTTACCATGTTGTAAAACGATGTGTGTCACAGATGATTAATTTTCTTGGTAAGTCCAGGAGGTATTCTTACTGTCTAAATTTCACAGATTTAAAAAAAAAAAAGTTCAGAGAACATAAATGACCTAGCCAAGATTTCCCTTAGGATTTGATCACATGTCCCTCTGAGTCTAACACTCACATGAGTACTCTGCTATTCCAAGACAAGTCAGACGGTATGGGTGTAATCAAGATGAGGAAGGAAAAGGATATGTTCGGTTTTTGACACAGAGAGTCTGAAATGCCCCTGTGGCATAAATTGCTGCTCATATTCTAGTGGAAGAATCAGTGCTCAAGAGTTTGGTGAGAATTGACAATGGCCATTGGAAGGTTCTTGCTCACTGAAGCCATAAAATATTCTAATGATGATTATTCAGGCAGCTATGGTGTGTCAGGTACCATGATAATTCCTTAGACATATTATCTCACTTAGTCTTCATAACTGATAAGCTTGGCAAACAGACACTTGGATTTTCTATTTGCCTATGGGTATCATGTCTGAAGGTGATGAGGTCTGTCTCTGGATCCAGGAACGTCTGACTTCCCAGATTGTGTTCTTTCTATTTTGAGCTGTAGCTAAGCTTACTAACAGAAGGTAGTATTCAGAGAACATTTGTTACCTGAAACTGGGACACGCTGAGCATGCAACAAGTAAAGGGGAACACTGGAGATCTTTCCCAAAGTAGTGTCTCCCTGAACAACAATACTGGGGAAGTTTTAAACTAAGGGTGCTTACACGATAGGCAGTTCAGCATGGAATTGGGGCAAAAGTCATCTTAAGGTAACAGAGTCCAAGTCAAGGTCATAAGGTCCAGCAACAGTCAGCATCATCAGTCCTCTAGCTTTAGTTGGTTCCATATTTGAGTGCTCAAAGGGGCTTAAATCTTACAAAGATAATTTAAGAATGTGCATCAGGTCAGTCTTTACTTTTGAGCCAGCATTGGGACTTTTACCACTGATTGATTGTCCCTGATATAATTAGGTTATCTCCTAGCCTAATAGTGGCTATTCTAACATTCGGTTGTTCCCTTAAAATCATTATCTACTGGGGTCTATTCTGCAATTTCAACACATCCCAGGAAGTTCTATAAGAAATGTGCTTTGGGCAAGTAGTGCTGATTAGGGAGAAATCACAAGATGGCCAGGGGCCTAAAATGACTTTTTTCTTTTCTTTTCCTTCTCCCTTTTCCCTTTTATTTTCCTTCCCTTCCCTTCCCTTCCCTTTCCTTTCCTTTCCTTTGAGAGGAAGAGAAGAGCATGTATGGGACCAGAGGGAGGGGAGGGGTAGAGGGAGGGAGAGAGAGAGAGAGAGAAAGAATCCCAAGCAGGCTCCACATTCAGTGCAGAGCCTGATGTAGGGCTCATCTCATAATCCTGAGATCATGACCTGAACCCAAATCAAGAGTCGAAAGCTTAATCAACTAAGCCACTCAGGTGCCCCCAAAATTGACTTTTCCTGTGTCAAGAAAGCAATGCCTTGTCTTCATTTCCCAGGGAACCCTAACTCTTTCTATTTACATAGTCAGGTGTTACTGAACCAACATGAGTTTGCTCCTTGATGAGTCAGAAACTATACCAGGTTGAGTTGTCCCACAAAGAAACTTTTTAATTGTGGCAAATAAGAAGACAGGGAATGGCTTCTAAAATGTTGGCTCCTTGAGAGAGGGTGAATGGGTTTCTTTTGTTTAGGTTTAGGATGAATATTTACATGGGGACGCCCTCTCATCCTATGCAGAGGCATGCATAAAGTCACACATGCACCTTAAGGGAAGCATGACTATACAGACATTGCACACTATATAAATGAGGCTGAGGCTCCTTCCTGGGTAGAGATTGTAGCATTATAAGGAGGTAAAGGTAATTGTAAGTCATTCTAGAGGCCACTCCATGATCCATCTGTGCAGGCATGAGTCAGGTTTAGGTCAGAAGGTCTAGGTGGTTGGATCTAAGAAAGGTCCTCTCAGGGCAGTCGCCATCACCTGGGGATGGGTTCTGTGTTTCATTTGTCTGAGTTAAGGTGAAAGCCTGAAAGAAGAGCTTTGGGGAAAATGTAAGACAAGTGTTAGCGAGTACAAGCAGGTGGGCAGTCAAGCCCAACTCTTAGGGTCTAGCTGGTGAAATGGGGACCTATTCAAATCAAGTTCTGTCTTTATCTGGGTAAATGACTTATTTCTCTTTCTTTGGTGTATTTGTTGTGTTCATTTTCCTTCTACCTAGGAGTTCAGTGCTCCATATTTATTTATTTATTTTATTTTATTTATTTTTTTTTTAAGATTTTATTTATTTGACAGAGAGAAATCACAAGTAGACAGAGAGGCAGGCAGAGAGAGAGAGGGAAGCAGGCTCCCCGCTGAGCAGAGAGCCCGATGCGGGACTCGATCCCAGGACCCTGAGATCATGACCTGAGCCGAAGGCAGCGGCTTAACCCACTGAGCCACCCAGGCGCCCCAGTGCTCCATATTTAATTCCGTTTCTTCCCTGAAGAAAATGCCAAGGACTTTTCAACTATTAACTTTCACTCTATAGATGTATAGCAAATGACCAGAAAATAGACGAGACTTATGAAAGTTATTATGGATTCTTTCTTTTTTTTCCCCCATGATTTTATTTATTTAAGAGAGAAGAGCATGAGCTTGAGTCAGGCACAGGGTGGGGAGTGGTCAGAGGGAGGAGCAGATTCCCCACTGAGCAGGAAGCCTGATGCTGGGCTCCATCCCAGGACCCTGAGATCATGACCTGAGCTAAAAGCAACTGAACCACCCAAGCACCCCAGTTAGGGATCTTTCATTCCTAGTTAAAATTAAACTCAAGTTTTGGCTGGAGGAAAAGTCAGTCTTTTTGTCCTTCACCCTGCCATTCACCCATCTAGTCCAACAAGGCTATGGAGCTTCCTCCCATATCTGAGTTTCCAACAAGTGGATAAAGTAGACAGAAGCTCTAGTCTCAAGGAGCTTACATAGAAATTGGAAATTAAGACTTCAATGAAGTCTTAATGCATATTTGCATAATGCATATTTGCATAATGACAAATTGTGTTCTATTTATTTTGGATTTGTGACCTCTTTATTGAGAGGTTGGTGGTTTTTCCCCTCTGAATCCCTGGTCTATTGTATTCTGAAAAATAGCTGATAGGGCATGGTGCATGCATTTTGTGTTTACACAGGACATGATCAAAAACATATAAACACACACACTTCTTTAGACACACAGTTACTTCTTGTTAAGTCCTTTAAAGGGGGATCTTTAGAATTTATTAGAGGGGCACTAAGTCTAGTGGGGTAAGGAACTCCTGAGCAAGAAGTCAGTGGACTTCTACACATAGCTGCCCAGTTTTCCCAGCACCATTTATTGAAGAGACTGTCTTTTTTCCACTGTATATTTTTTCCTGTTTTGTTGAAGATTATTTGCCCATAGAGTTGAGGGTCCATATCTGGGCTCTCTACTTTGTTCCTCTGGTCTATGTGTCTGTTTTTATGCCAGTATCATGCTGTCTTGGTGATCACAGCTTTGTAGTAAAGCTTGAAATCAGGTAACATGATACCCCCCATTTTATTTTTGTTTTTCAACATTTCCTTAGCGATTCGGGGTCTCTTCTGATTCCATACAAATTTTTGGATTATTTGCTCCAGCTCTTTGAAGAATACTGGTGGAATTTTGTTCGGAATATAATTAAAAGTATAGATTGCTCTAGGCAGTATAGACATTTTAACAATATTTATTCTTCCGATCCAAGAGCATGGAATGGTCTTCCATCTTTTTGTGTCTTCTTCAATTTCTTTCATGAGTATTCTGTAGTTCCTCGAGTACAGATCCTTTACCTCTTTGGTTAGGTTTATTTCCAGGTATCTTGTGGTTTTTGGTGCTATAGTAAATGGAATCGATTCTCTAATTTCCCTTTCTGTATTTTCATTATTAGTGTATAAGAAAGCCACTGATTTCTGGACATGAGGAGATAGAGAGGAGAAGGGAGTTGGGGGAAATTGGAAGGGGAGGTGAACCATGAGAGACTATGGACTCTGAAAAACAATCTGAGGGTTTTGAAGGGGCGGGGGGTGGGAGGTTGGGGTACCAGGTGGTGGGTATTATAGAGGGCACGGATTGCATGGAGCACTGGCTGTGGTGCAAAAATAATGAATACTGTTATGCTGAAAATAAAAAAAATAAATAATAAAAATAAAGAAATCAGTGAACTAAAGAATAGAATCATAGAACAGCATATTGTAGCCCCTTACTCACTGTAGGGTAGTAACCATCTTGGAAACTTCATGGAACTCAGCTAAAGTCAGTTGATGTGTGTCCCTGCTGAATTGTACAGGATCATCTAGGATGTTTTGTGGCAAGATGTTGCTGAAGAGCTTAAGCCTAAAGGTGACATGATCAAATCTGCATGTTAAAGGATCCTTTTTTTTTTTTTCTGGTTTGTTCCCAACAACTAAAACAGGGTATCACACCCAATGAGTTTGCAGGCATACCTCAGAGATAGTGTGGGTTTGGTTCCAAACACTACAAAAAAGCAAATACCATAATAAAGATTGTCAGATGAACTTTCTGGTTCCCCAGTGCATATGAAAGTTATGTTCACACTAAACTGTAGTCTGTTAAGTGTGTGGTATAGCACTGTGTCTTAAACAATGGTACATACCTTAATCAAAAAATTCTTTATTGCTAGAAAATGTTAAGCATCAGCAATGTTTTTAACAGCCCAAATATGGAAAGATCTCAGATGTTCTTCTTTGACAGTTGAATGGATAAAGAAGAGGTCTCTCTCTCTCTCTCTCTCTCTCTCACACACACACACACACACACACACGCACAAACACACACAGGAATATTATTCAGTCATCAAAAAGAATGAAATCTTACCAATTGCAACGATATGGATGGAAGTAAAGGGTGTTATGCTAAGTGAAATAAAATAGAGAAAGACAAATACCATATGATTTCTCTCATATGTGGAATTTAAGTAACAGTGAACATAGGGTAAGGGAAGGAAAAATAAACTAAGGTAAAACCAGAGAGGGAAGCAATCCATAAGAGAGTCTTAACTATAAGAAACAAAGCTGGAGGGGAGGTGGGTGGGGGGATGGTGTAACTGGTTGATGGGCATTAAGGAGGGCACTGGATTTAATGAGACTGGGTATAATATACAACTGATGAATCACTAAATTCTATTCCTGAACCTAATAATACAGTATATGTTAACTAAATTGAATTCAAATTTAAAAAATTTTTAAAATGTTAAGCATGATTGTTCATTGAGTTGTAATTTTTTTAATTATTTTTTAAAATTTAATTTAATATAATTTTTTTTTTTTTTTCTGGTAGAGGGCCTTGCCTTAATGTCAGTGGCTGCTGATTGATCATGGTGGTGGTTGCTGAAGGCTGGGGTGGCTGTGGCAGTTTCTTAATATAAAACAATAATGAAGTTTGCTCCATTAAATTTCCTTTCACTTGAACACTTAGAGGCCATTGTAGGGTTGGTTACTGATTACCTTAATTTCAGTATTGTTGTGTCTTAGGGAATAGGGAGGCTGGAGGAGACAAAGAAAGATGGGGAAACACCTGGCTGCTGTGGTAGCCAGAACAAACACAAGGTTTATTTATTAAATAAATTATCAATTAAATAACCCATTCACCATTTTATATAGGACTGCTTGATGGTACCCCCAGAACAATTACAATAGTAGCATCAAAGATCAAGGATCAGATAATTATAACAATTCAAAATATTCAAAAATTCAAAATATTGTGAAAATTACCAAAATATGATACAGAGCCATGAAGTGAAAAATGCTGTTGCGGGGCACCTGAGTGGTTCAACTGGTTGAACGTCTGCCTTCAGCTCAGGTCATGATGTCAGGGTCCTGGAATCAAGCCCCGCATCAGGCTCCCTGTTCAGTGGGAAGTCGGCTTCTCCCTCTCCCTCTGCTGCTGTTCCACCTGCTCATGCTAGTTCTTTCTCACTGTCAAATAAATTAAAAAAGAAAGAAAGAAAGAAAGAAAGAAAGAAAGAGAAGAAAGAGAAGAAAAATGCTGTTGGAAAAATGTCACCCACAGACTTGCTGAGTGTAAGGTTGCCACAAGCTTTCAATTTGAAAAGTACAATACCTGCTAAGGGCCATAAAAGGAAGAATAATAAATCAAGGTATGCCTGTATTTAATATATAGTTTGTTATATGAAATAATTAATTCTTAAATAATTTCAAGAGGTAAAACCTACATAAGTTGTTGGTAACTTAAATATGGGGAGCCAAAGGGAAGGAAAGATGTGACAGATGACAAAACTTGTGGTGTATAGGTGGATAAGGTTGCCATGTGTGAGGGCTTTGTCCTTCTGTTTTCTTCGGATCTGAATCAGTCAATATTTTCTACAAAGGACCAGAAAGTAAATAGTTGAGGCTTTGTGGCCCATGCATCCACAGCTACTCAGCTTCTGCGGCTGTAACATAAAATTGGCCTGAGACAAAACTTAAATGAACAAGTGCCATGATGTTCTGATCCAGCCACTATTTGCAAAACAGGCAGTCAGCAAGATTCAGTCCATCGGCAGTAGGTTGCCAGTCCCTGAGCAGATCATGACTTTAGTTTTGTTTGTTTGTTTGTTTGTTTTTAAGATTATTTATTTATTTGTGTGTGAGGAGAGAGAGCATGAGAGAGCACAAGCAGGGAGAGCAGCAGAGGGAAAGAGAGAAGCAGGATCCCCATTGAGCAAGGAGCCTGATGTGGGACAATCCCAGCATGACCTGAGCCAAAGGCAGATGCCTAGCTAACTGAGACATCGAGGCATCCCTCATGACTTTAGAATTGGAGCTAATTTTGAGGCAGCCACATGCATACGTTCACATTATTAATTATTGTTAAATCGTGCTGTTAAGAAAAGTGCTTACAAAAGTATTCGGTAATTAGAACAAGATGAAATATCTATCTTTGATTGGTAAGCATCTTTTAGGGAGTTGTGTCCCCAGAGGAAGAGTATGTAAATGGTCATCTGTAGTTAGCATGTACATTTTAAGGAGATGGCTCCTCCAGTGACAGCATGGTTTTAGAAAGTGACAGCTAGCTAGTGTCAGCAGATGTGCATTGTTTGGCTCTCAAAGTACATGATATCTTTTGAAAGGCATCAACCTTATAAAAAATCAGAAGGTTCACATGAGGCTGTTGGGGGGTGGGAAAAGGAAGTGCTGAAACCAAGTATAGTCATTCCTTTTAGTTAGAGGTACAGAGAAGTGGCATTAAACAATGAGAACCTAGATTGACTTGAGGAGCAAACCGTTCAATTAATTTGGGAAGTTTTAATTATATGCATTTAAAAATAAGAACCCACCCCATTGCTTTGTATTCAAGGGAAATGCAGGCATTGAAACTGTGAATGTAGATCCTTTAGACTGAACTTTTATGAAGTCTGTTCTTGATGTATAATTTAACACTTATTTATAAGTATGCAGAATTGTATTTTGTTCCTTTAGACTTGGTTGTTTTAGGGGCAAAATTGAATTACTCCTATCCATGTCACTTATTTATTTCATATGTTCTGCTGCTATAGGCATTTTAAGTTGTTTGGCCAATGACATTATGAAATGTAAGTCTGGAGACTTTACTGACTATTCAAATCTATAATTTCATTACAACTTCATACTTTCCCATTAAATTATAACAGAGTATCACTGAGCATTTCCTGTCACCCATTCAGACTTTTAATGAGATACTGCATCATAAGTCCAGGGAAGTACATCTCTGTGATCAGTAGCTTCTTTAAAAAATGCAAAGATTTTCTTTGTAACCCCAGCCCCTTAAGAGAGTATAATTCAGTAGTTTCCAAACCTGTCTACATTTCACCTAAGGAGCTTTAAAACACACTGATGCCTATTTGAAAATTTTAGAGGATCCCCAATGAATACATGTGCAGGCAAGTTTGGGAACCACTGGCTTAATTTAAACTAAAGGCTATACCAGCATCAGTTTATCTACATCTTGGATCTCCAGGGGCTTCGTGGTGAGATTAAGCTCTGGGTTCCTCCATGAATGCCCAGGGTCTACCATAGTAAAAAGCCATTTCTAGCATTCTTCCTAGAGTACATTGAAAAAAAAAAAAAGTGATTCTTACAATTAAAGTTTGAAGAGGTAGAATCTGAATTAGTAAGTGTTTTTATTATAAAATAGCAGCCCTGAAATTCTGTCTCATAGTCTAGTCATGCTGCCTAAGGCTTAAAAATAGAGGCTCAGTCTTATAAAAGAAAGGAAGAAAGAAAAAAAGAAAGAAAATAAAAAGGAAGTCATTGAGTGTTGCTACAGAATTCCTTGTGAAGCTCTTGGTGGCCCCTCCACCTTGCCCACTCCACCCTCTCCACCTAGAACGAAAATCTAGCTCTTTTGTAGTATCAAAAATTCAACATTCCTTTGCATGTTTCCTAAAAAAAGCCTTTTTCATAAGTTAGACAGAACAAATGTATTTTAATGAACAAATGGTATTTTAATAAGAAAGCTCTTTTTAAATTAGTTCATTCTATTAGGGTTTTAATAAGTAAGAAAATAATATTGTAGAGAATTATGCAATAAAAGCCCCAGCCAGCTTGGTCTACAGAGTAAGCTTTGGAAACATGCAAATGGAATTTCACTAAAGAAAATATCCCTGAAGTAACAACATTTTCTTTCGGATAGAAAATGTCTATGTAGGGAAAAGAGCAGATCTCTCCTAGATAAAAATGATACACCAAACAGTGTTTATAAAAATTCTATCTCTGTTTGAGTTCTGCATTTGGCAGTAAGACAGCAACTAATTTGTTTTATTTTAAAATTCCAGTGATTATAAGGTCTGCACATTCCCTGTGGAGCAGCTAACTCTCTACTAGAGCCAGACCCCAATCTTTGCTAGTCACATGTGCTAGAGAACTTTAGCTGACAGGTGTTTTTCCTTGTTTCTCTCTGAGCCAGAAGCAATGGAGTCACAGCTTGTGGTCAGAGTCTAGGGTTGTACCACTTTTTTTAGGAGCATCCCCCAGAGACAAGCAAGACACATGTGTCTGATCATATGTGCTTTGAAAATCCGTTTTCCTTCTGGGGCTATCTACTCTCCCTGTTGGAATTTGAATTATTGGCTAATTGCCTACAGTCAGAAGGTCTTCACATACCAGATGCTGAAGTAAGAAAAAGTGTATTTGTTACAATGTTTCATTGCAAGTAGTAGACTATCGGGGAAATATTGGTCATCAACTATCTATCCATATAATACGTGTGCCACACATGGTGTTAATTGATAGTTCTGTCAATAAGGGTCTCTTCTCTTGCTAACAGCTAGGATTTCAACATCTCTTTCCCATGAGCCAGCTATTGAGCAGATCCAGTATCCAATACCCATACACACTGGCATCCAGAAGAAAATGCATTCTTACAGAGAATTTAGAACTGTATCTTTTAAAGAAAATAGTAGTTAACATCCTAGCCCTTTTTTTCTAATCTTTCAGCATCTTAACTTTTGCTTTCCAAGTATGCCTAACTGAAACATGGTTTTGTTGCAGCATTCAAAATGAAATTGAAATTTGCATTCCTACTACCCTCTGGCAAAGTAAATTGACATTATACTTCAGTTGTCATAGTCCTAAATGATTATTCTCCCTTCAATAAGTACCTATGGGCATTTGCAGCTGACTCTTTCTTCTTACAAAACAAGCCACTGAGGTTGTGTGATTGGGTATAAATACACACAAATCAAATGTATCACTTTAAAAAAAATTCTCACTTACTAGAACTTTTAAAGGTTAGTTGGTGACTTCATTGAACACAGTATATTTTCAATAATGATTTTTGTTGGCAAAGCAAGTAAATTAGACTTTTGTTCATTTGGTGAAAAAGGCAACTTTATTGCTGTAATGTATACAATTAAACTCAGTTGAGATGTACTTTAAATGAAAATTGAAAACAAATTAAGTAATCAGTCAACGAAATGTTTGTAGTTACAGCTCTTGTATATATTTGTATAAGTTAAGGGGGAAACGAATGCAATTCAGCATTGCTGGGCATTTTATTTTATTCCAAGTGGGGAAAAATAGTGAGCTAGCAACATTTAAAATTGGCTATAAAATATTACAGATAATGATAATTTGTTTTTATATTTGTATAAGCCCTACTTCTATTCCCATAGATCAAGTGTAATCATATGGTGTATTACTATCTACTAGTGTTAGAATCAGGCAATCTCAAGTTTAGCTAATGAAATTTATTTATAGAGGGTTTTTTTAGTTTTGTTTTTATTTTGTTTTGTTTTGTTTGTTTTTGCTTAATCTTTCTTATTAAACACGAGTAAGACCTTTTAATTTAACATTTGGGAACATTTGTATTAATGTTAGCAGTTTTTTAGATTCCAACTTACTGCAACTTGACATTTGTAAAGTTAATGCATATCTCTTTCTCTCTTATTACAAATTATTTCCTTAATTTTATGACTTTGGGATGGTTGCCAGTGACTTACTGCCTCAAAAATGATGGAGAAAGAGATGATTATGTTTAATATTTAGTAAGATTTATTAGTGCTGACTTGGGCTTTGCATTCAGGCAAATGAGTTCACACGAGTCATCTGAAGATTCTTGGGTCTCTGCTTACAGTTTAAATTCAGCCATAGATGGTTATGGTATTTTATGATATTTTATGAAATATTTTATATTTCATGAAATATTTTATGAAATTTATCCATGAGCTGTTTTTTTCATAGTTACCTGCATTTGATTTAGATTGTGAATATAGTTCTCATTCAAGTTTTGATGGAAGTATCATATCCTGCTATATATTACATCCTGTTTTAATATGACACTAAACTCCTAAGAACAATGAATTCATTTTTCCCCCTTATCTCTTAAAATTATGCATTTTTTAAAAGCCTCAGGTTTTCCAGTATTGTCCTAACCTATTTTTTGGCCCAACTGTATTAAAAAGTTATGGGAATATCAGTTAAATTTGGTCGTTGGAATTTATTCTGTAAATTAATTTGCTCACTCAGCACAGCTTTTGCAACTAGTAGATACTCAACATATTTATTTAGTACATACGTTTTTCAGGACTGTTGGTTGTGATTAACAGAAAAGCCACTTAACATGTTTCAGCATAGCAGAATTTACTGGCTTGCATAGGGATGAGGTCTAGGGAATCATGGCATGGCTACATCAAGTAACTCAAACAGTCTAATCAGTAATTTTTCTATTCTCTTTCTCTTTTTCAGTAATCCTTCCCTTTGCATTGACTTCTTTCTCTTATAAACTCCTTCCTTCTTAAAACCATGAGTACAGGTATCATTACATCCTAGAAACTGCCAGTCCAACAAAAAAATACATATTTTTTTATTTATCTTAGCAAAAGTAAAATTAAATTCCTTTCCATTCTATAATGATCCTGTCCCTGACTTATATTCCATGGCTAGGAGGTTGGAACATATTTGCTTTTGACAAAGTGTGGTCCCTAGAGAACCGCCAGCAACATCACCTAAGATTTTGTTACAAATATATACTCTCAGTCCCCCTCCCATACCCAAACAATCAAAAGATCCTGCTGTGGAGGCCAGCCCACTGGGTGATAAAGTGTCCTCCTAGTGATCTTGAGGAATGCTTGAGCTTGAAAACCAGTGCAGTACACTAAATTGGTGAAGACTGGGTCATGGGAGCAAACTTCCCACTCCCTCCTACCCCCCGCAACAGGGCTTCCCTGTAAGTTGCATCTTACAAAACAAGCACATAGAAAATAGATCTGAGGAACTGATGTCAGGGAGGAGGAAGATTAGACGCTGTGCTGGCAAATGAGAGACCTCTGGTACAATGAAACTTCAACCCAGTAGTACTTTTTCTTTGTTTCTAATGGTATTATTTCTCAGAACACTGTTGACTATGAAATCCCCTCCAGAAGACCACTATTGTGATTAAGTAAATCCACATTCATCCTCCTCTAGGATATAGTTTTTAGTTTTAAATTTCATCTCCAAATAGGTACATGACCAATATTGAAGGATTTCCAGGGGATGCCTGGGTGGCTCAGTCAGTGAAGCATCTGCCTTCAGCTCAGGTCATGATCCCAGGGTCCTGGGATCAAGTCCCAGATCAGGCTCGCTGATCAGCCTGGAGCCTGCTTCTCCTTCTCCCCCTACCTGCTGTTCCCCCTGCTTGTGCACTGTCTTTCAGTTTCTCTCCCTCTTTACCTCTGTCAAAGAAATAAATAAAATCGTTAAAAAAAATTTCTAGACCAAAGTTGTTGTTTTTTTTTTTTTAATCAAATGCTTCCTAATCACTTAGATATAGTCAACTACCATTACAGCCTTCAGTAATGAACCTTGTTGATCCTGTGTAAACTGAATTTTCCTTGAAAATTCTCTTTGACAATGGCAGTGATGTCTACAGAATTTTAGGGAATGTGGTCAACATTGCAATATCATTCAAAATAATTTTAAAACATTTTTTTAAAGCAGCTAATAATGGACATGTGTGTAACTTTTTGCATTACTGAAGATTTTTATTGTGATTTATCACAAGACTCCTCTGGGCATTTGTTGAAGAGCCCAAGGTCTTTTTACTTATTTTTATTTTTAGCATATTCTTATTTGGCAGGTCTAGGGTAGGAACAGGGGATTTGTACTTTTAATAGTTTCCACAGGGAATTCTTAGAATCAGGCAGGTTTGGCACACTCCATAGTGGTGAGAAGTAAGGATCCCGGGGTGGAATAGTTGGGGTCAAATCTTAGTTGTAGTTCATACTGACTGTGGGGGCGGGGGGAGTAGTCCCTTAATGTTGTCAAGTCTCAAATGCTTCTGCTATCACTTATATTCCATTCTTTTCCTTTTCTCTGAACTAATCCGCCAGTTACACCTTCTCATTTCTTATGCTGCAGATAGAGGACATGCAGTGGGGTAAAGGAGTCCGGGAGATCCCCCCCTCAGTGTGCACACTGCCATGCAAGCCTGGGCAAAGAAAGAAGACACAGAAGGGAACTCCATGCTGCTGGACCTGTGAGCCTTGCGACGGCTACCAGTACCAGTTTGATGAGATGACATGCCAACATTGCCCCTACGACCAGAGGCCCAATGAAAACCGAACTGGCTGCCAGGATATCCCCATCATCAAACTAGAATGGCATTCCCCCTGGGCTGTAATCCCTGTCTTCCTAGCAATGTTGGGAATCATCGCCACCATCTTTGTCATGGCCACTTTCATCCGCTACAATGACACGCCCATTGTCCGGGCATCTGGGCGGGAACTGAGCTACGTTTTGTTGACTGGCATCTTTCTTTGCTACATTATCACTTTCCTGATGATAGCCAAACCCGATGTGGCAGTGTGTTCTTTCCGGAGAGTTTTCTTGGGCTTGGGTATGTGCATCAGTTATGCAGCCCTCTTGACAAAAACCAATCGGATTTATCGCATATTTGAGCAGGGCAAGAAATCAGTTACAGCTCCCAGACTCATAAGCCCGACATCACAGCTGGCCATCACTTCCAGTTTAATATCAGTTCAGCTTCTAGGTGTTTTCATTTGGTTTGGTGTTGACCCACCCAACATCATCATAGACTATGATGAACATAAGACAATGAACCCTGAGCAGGCCAGGGGAGTTCTCAAATGTGACATTACAGATCTCCAAATCATTTGCTCCTTGGGATATAGCATTCTTCTCATGGTCACATGTACTGTGTATGCCATCAAGACTCGGGGTGTCCCAGAGAATTTTAATGAAGCCAAACCCATTGGATTCACTATGTACACGACATGTATAGTGTGGCTTGCCTTCATTCCCATTTTTTTTGGCACTGCACAGTCAGCGGAAAAGGTAAGTGAAAATGCACATCACCCTGTTCATTTCAGAATATGTTTGTTTTTGTAAATACTGGAACCAAATTGATTATATAGAACGAGAACTTTTATATCCTGAATTACTAAGCATCAATTCTATAGAAATCTAAAAACTGCAGGGAATTGTGCCATGTTTATTTCACTGGAAACCAACCAAAGGTAAATTTTTTATGTTAATTGATGATAGAACTACTCATCATAGCGAGAGATTATCCAGTATAAAATTGTGTGATCTGTCCAAATTAAACCTTCCAATGCATTTGTTACACCCCTCTGTTTAGGATAAAAGAAAAAGGCCACAGTCCTTCATTAGGATAGGGATGGTGATTACTAGCTCCCTCTCTCTCTTAGTGACCATCTAGGCTGTCACTGTGGATTGGATCTAGTGTGTGAGCAACACCATGTATGAGTTGTCCATTTGAATATTTTCCATTTGCATATCACATATATATGTATGTGTATAATAGATGAATATAGGGAAGTTTTGGTTATCATTCCACCCTCAGCTCCCTAAAACTAGATATACATTAATCGCATCAAATGATTCAGAGAGTTACCAGAGATTCAACTTTCTAGCAATGGGAGGGACAGTATGTAGCAGAGCAAGTGTCGTCAAGTGATGGAAGTTCAGAATTAGTGAGCCTTAATGTGTTGTCCCAGATATAGTTAGTATACATATTCTCCACATAGAGTTATGCATTTGTATGAATCTGTAAGTTAGGCAGCCCTAATGTGTTGAATCCTAAAGCTATGAATGCATGTCTAGCTGTGGATTTGACAGGCATGCAAATTAGGCAAAACTAAAGCGTTGATTCTAGATGAGATTCATACACATCTGACTTTTATACTCACCTGGATATGGTTTTGTAGATATGCAAATTAGGCAGTTTTAATTTGTTGGTCTTAATAAGATGCATTGTCCTTCATTCAGTGAAGTCAGCTTTGGCAGGGCAGTACAACTGAAACCAGAACCAAGACCTAGAGCCCTAACTGGTGTGCTGTATCAGAGAGAGTACACTTATGGCTTGGTTAGAAGTTAGAACACAGGGAGTCTAGCCTGATTCCATGTTACTTTGGAGAAGTCCATAAAACATTCAAGGACTTAGTGCCCTGCATGAAGAAAGCAAGGACTGAAGTAGGTATCTCTACAAATTCACTAATCTGTGCCTCTAGGAATTAGTCGAATCTGAATTTTTCTTTGTTACTTAGATTCTCATAGAATCCTATAATTAATGACATTTGGTGTTCCACCAGAGGAGATATATTTCACCTAAACTGTTTGATTCAGAAGATATCAGTTTGGACTGTGTGGGTTTGGGGGTCTTGTTTGTTTCTTTTTTTCTTTTTTTGTTTAAATGCATATGTTATAAAACCACAAAGAATTCTGCAACCAAAGACAGTGAGTGGTTCCAGATATGGTTTTAGTCATAAAGTGTCTAAGAGGAAGTTCTAAAATATATGTTCAACGAGCATAGTATGTTTCCAACAGTATGTTTCAAATTCATAATGCATGTTTACTGTCTGTGAAACCAACTTGAATTGCATTTTATTACTTCCATCTATCCCTGGGCCAAGGGAATAGTAAAATATGAGTTAGGGTAGTGAAATGCAATAGAGAGAAAAGAAAAAGAATTTCCCAAATGTATGCTGGTAAGTTGATAACCATTGAACTTTTTATGGGAAATGATGTGTATCATCGAAGCCTATGAAGATAATAATTTTTTTTTATTAAAACAAACACAATTGCTTATGTAACAGGCTACAAACATTAAATCCTTTTCTTATAAATTTATTCTTGGGGAATGCAAAAGACAGGAACATCTGCAGCTGTCTTAAAGATGGGCCTTGGTGTAATGTTATTTGACACCACAAGGGTCTACCATTTCATTTGTCATTTCTAGTCATGACTATGAATCTTTTCAGTAAGGTTAAGTGTATAATTGACTTGCTTAAAAACCTGAAAATGATACCAGGTTTCAGGAATTGAATTCAGTGATTCCACTTGTTCTACAAGGCCTTGAGCTGTTAGAACTGAACCGCAAGAAAAATTAAGCTGTCTTTAAGTAGTGTGCTTGATATCCTAGATTGAGAAGAAATGTATTTTTTCTTCATATATTCTCAGTAGGTTATGATGTTTTATGTGGTTGATTGGCACAATTAAAGGTACTAAATTGCCAAATGGGAACAGTAAATTTTATATGGAAATTCACACATCTTAAAGATAGGCATATGGCTACAGAAGCATGAGTGTTAAGTTAAAAATAGTTTTTGTACATGAAACCATGGAATTTAAATTATGGAAAGTGGCAAATTGCCAAATGCAACAGAGATAACAGAAAAAGGCATCATTGCTAAGCTAGCAATATTCAGAATCACAGCCCTTACATTTTTGTTTAGATCAAGCAATTTGAGTGTTTTAAGTGGAAAAATTCCATTGTAAGAGGAAAAAAAAAAAGATTAGGCAGTGAGTTCAGTAATAACTATTTACTGTCTTAGGAAATTGAGTTCCATTCTGATTATGCTAGGGATATCTTTGTGAAAGTTCTTACCACTTGAGTTTGTTAGCACAGCATAAAGGATGAGAAATGTTTGTTTTGTTGTGAAACATCAACCCTCAGTATATTTTTGCTTTTGTGAAGGATGCAGGAGATTACAGTTATCTTGTTTTATTGTTGCTAATCCTGTGATTTTTAGAATGGGGATCATGCAACATGGTCAGGGATGGAAGAGGTAAACTTTAGCCATAAGAGAACAATCCTTGATTTTAGGAATTCTATTTAGATGACTGAAATGATTCAAGGAAACACTGCAAATAGTTGAGTAATAGCAAGGTTGGAGTTAGCTGGTCTAGTGAAGTGTGGTAATGTCCCATGGCTATATACCAGTAAGAGCTGTTAGAGGACTAGATTACTTTCCAAGAACACAAAGGCTTGGTTTGTGGCTTATCTATCTTTTTTGCATGCAACCTGGAAAAGAGCATGCTTCAGGTAGGAAGGACATAAGCTACCTTTCCAAGATCTGAGAAACCCTGAAGATACTATGATTATCCAGTTTTTTTAGCCAGTTGTTGTCAGAACTTCCTAGGTAAACCAGTGTATCATTATTTTTTTTTTTTACACATGGATGAGGAGACAAGCTCTACATCACTTAGCTCTGCAAAGACAAAGTAAAGACAAAGTAGACCTTGATATAACATGAGAGGAGTTGGAGGGTCCCAGTGGTCTTCCCATCTGTATGTATGTTTGTTTAGGTAGGAGGTTGATGAGAACAGGAGAAAGTAAAGGATTGAGGCATTTTCTGCTCAGAGGAAAATATGAAAAAAGAGTAGTTGCATACAGGAAGGAGTGTGTGTCTTCTATAATGCCACCCACAGGCCATTCTTCTGCACACAGCTGAATAGAACAGCATGGATTACAACACTTAAATAATCAAATTCTTTGTTTTTTACTGCATTATTTCACTAGATGACAGACATAAGGTTACTATTAGCAATCTCTGAACCAGCTCAGGGTTCTTAACCCGATGGTTCTCAAACTTGTGTCTCTGATAATCACCATTGGAACTTGTTTTTAGAAATATTCTGTATCTGCTCCTCCTGACTGGTTCAATAGGGCAATAGGATGGCCATAGAATGCTGGATTTTGTAACAAGCATGCTGGAAGTTTATCAGTGCAAACCAAGCATGCTTCTTAAAACTACCTGAGCGTTTTCTTCCTAATCTACAAAATGTGTCATTTAAATATTTCCTGATCTCTAGTTTTAGAGCCTTTAGGAACATATTAACTCTCATCTCAAGCAACTAGGAAATCCAGACATCAAGGAACCAGGAGGTAAGAAAGACATTATTCACAAAGACAAAGCCTAGGCTCAGAAGGTCTGAATGAAGTGTTAACTCCAAGGTTGTAGCCAGAGACCTTACAAGGCAGGACCAAGGCATTGGCCCTGCAACCAGAGGTAGCAAGAAGACAGGAAGAATATGTCCCGGGAGTATTTCTAGAGGGGTTTGGACTATAAACCAATATTTTGATCATCCACATGTAGCAGATAGCTCCCCAGAATTTGAACAAAAAGCAGACCAACCTAGGACTGATATTAGGGATCAGAAATATTTGTCAATTAAGTAAACATTTCCTAATCCATGCCCTACGCAGACACTGATAATCAATTACAGTGAGCTTCCCTTGAACCAAGGTGCAGTTTTAAAAAAATCCTTATCAACACAGTCTTTAGGAGGCCACTACCAATAAGTCAGAACTAGAAGAAATCTGAAATCCATGTGTCATTTCTGATTAATACTGGGCACTGACAAATGACCTTTGATATCTCTTCCCATTCAGCTTTGCTGTCCTTATGCAAAAGCCATTGGGTGGCTTTCATTAAAATTAATCTGGTTAAGTATAAACAATAGGGAAATAGGAGTGTGCTTAAATTAGTCTTTATTTTGTCTCTGATTACGCATCTCTTCTAAATTTTCACAATGCCAGGCGCCTGGGTGGCTCAGTGGGTTAAGCCTCTGCCTTCGGCTCAGGTCATGATCCCAGGGCCTGGGATCGAGTCCCGCATGGGGCTCTCTGCTCATCAGGGAGCCTGCTTCTCCTCATCTCTCTCTCTGTCTGTCTCTCTGCCTATTTGTGATCTCTCTGTCAAATAAATAAATAAAATCTTTTAAAAAAATAAATAAATAAATGAATGAATTTTCACAATGCCATACAGAAAGGGGCAGTCCTAGCTCTCTTTGGGAATAGTATTTTCTTTATTTCTTTTTTTTTTTTTTTTAAGTTTTACTGTGTTATATTAATCCCTATTCAATACATCATTATTTTTTTTTTATTTTTTATTTTTTATAAACATATATTTTTATCCCCAGGGGTACAGGTCTGTGAATCACCAGGTTTACACACTTCACAGCACTCACCAAAGCACATACCCTCCCCAATGTCCATAATCCGACCCCCTTCTCCCAAACCCCCTCCCCCCAGGAACCCTCAGTTTGTTTTGTGAGATTAAGAGTCACTTATGGTTTGTCTCCCTCCCAATCCCATCTTGTTTCATTTATTCTTCTCGTACCCACTTAAGCCCCCATGTTGCATCACCACTTCCTCATATCAGGGAGATCATATGATAGTTGTCTTTCTCTGCTTGACTTATTTCGCTAAGCATGATACGCTCTAGTTCCATCCATGTTGTGGCAAATGGCAAGATTTCATTTCTTTTGATGGCTGCATAGTATTCCATTGTGTATATATACCACATCTTCTTGATCCATTCATCTGTTGATGGACATCTAGGTTCTTTCCATAGTTTGGCTGTTGTGGACATTGCTGCTATAAGCATTCGGGTGCACGTGCCCCTTTGGATCACTAGTTTTTAATGCGGTGTTCCAAGATTTATTGTTATGGGAGTAATATTTTCAAACCAACTTTGAAAACTGTGAGGCATCCTGTAGTTGTCACACAAGGAATGCAGGACGGGCACCCAAAAACAGGAACTCCACTCCTGCTTCATGGAAAAATGACAAGTGGACTGAAGTTAGCAGGCAGAGGAAGCACTATGATAGCCCAGTGAGAAATTACATCCACTGTCAAAAAGTATGGGACGGCAATCTCACCACATGGCACGGAGACTGAAGACAGATGACGCTTAATGCAGCTTTGACTCTTGCAAATATGGGGGTATAAGAATAAAACTTAATAGAACCGCATTTTATGGGAAAACTTTAAAACGGGGTGAACCCCAACATTTCATTCCCAAATTGAACTATTGGCAAGAATCTCATCTTTTCAAAGTGACGGACCAAGTTAATTTTAAATACTAGAACTAGTAAACTGAAATACCTGCTTTCCTTTCTCAGGCTGATATTTTCCCTCATGCTTATGTTGAATTATGCAGGGTCTTCCCTCAGATGCAATCCACCCCTCCTCCCCCCAGCCACCCTTTGATTTTGGAGGCCTGGGCTCTGTAAAAGAGTTAATGGTGTAGTGAAGAGCAGCGAATCCAAATTTCGGAGAACTCTCTTTGGATTTATCCCTTTAAGCCAAGACAAGTTTATAAAGGTGGGAAGAACGTCAACACAGGGTATTTTGGAATGTGAATTCCAGGGACAGTACTTGAGCAAAGGTGAAGCAGCTGGAGTTAAGAAAACAAAGTCAAGTAGCTCTTGTAATAGATGGACAAAAGATGGTGCTGGTTTGAAGAAGGCCTGCGGGACTAGAAAAGATAAAGCAGGTTTGAAAGCTGCTTTGAACATTTTGAACATTAAAAGAATATGAGAACATAATATGCCTTATCTTTCTTTTTGTGTTATATGCTGCTTTGTTCCTGAAATGGAGATACGCTTAGAGATACTTTTTTCTTTTTTTGAATTTTGCAAGTAGCAATTGCCCACTATTTAATTTGCCCACTAAAGGCAAGAGAAAGGACTCTCTCTCATTCGCCGTTTATAGTTGTTGCCAACAGTTTGATGACTCTCTTCTAGATACATAGATATACACATATTCATACACAAATACAAATGTCTTTTAAAACAAAAATTCTTACCTTCACCTTGCATCTAAACATAATTGAGAAAAGTGTCCCAGTGCATAGCTCAGGCTGAGGTCATTTGTATACTCATGCTGTGATGGGCAAGCATACTGGTGGCTGAGGTCTTGCTTCTGTTGTTCAGTTTTGTCCGTTCAAATCCATAACAGAAGCATATGGAACCATCTCCTTTCCGCTTCCTGCTGCGACCTTGATGATAACTGAGCTCCTCTCCAGACAGAACTTTGAAACCAGCTGTTTGCATGTCTGGTATTAGTCAATGGCTTGGGATAATGCTCTCCTGTACTCCCCTCATGATGTATCAGCTAATTTCTAGTGCCATCACTAGGATAACTGGAGTCTTCACCATCTTAGTCCCTTTCTTTAGCCAGAAGAGCTAGTTCAGCAGCTAAAATTCAAGAGCCTTTGTAAAACTGAACTGAGTGAGAATAAGGAAATAGCTTACTCTATTAAAAGAAAAGGCCCTGAACAGAGGTTTGAACAGAGAGGTGCTCAGGAAAGAGAAATTGCTGCTAAAACGAAATACTCAGCAAGTCTTGAACCAGTCCTCTGTGGGGTGTCCCCTGAGAGTCCAAAGTGTCTTTCACTTTGAGATCTCAGCCTCCAAAGGATACAGTTCCAAGGACCCAGGCCTCCTTTATAAATAGTACCAGGACGTCAGACAAATCTGTTCTTTGGCATTTCTCTGAGCATCAAAGGCCACCTGTTATTTTCAGAAACAACTCTTCTCAAAGCATGGGAAATCATAATGGAACAGTCTGCTGGTGAGCATCAGGGGCCGCCATATCCAGGTTTGGGATCCTGAGTTACCCATAGCCCAGACCATAATACTGCTCTACTTAGTATTTTTTGCAGGTCCCAGGTACCCTGTGGTCCTAGAGGGCAATTCCTCCATACCCTGTCATGCTGTGGTGCTCTGAACCTAATCACTGTACATGGTGCGAATGTGTCACTTAACCTTTTAGGCCCTAGGTTCCTCCATCTGCCCAATGTGTATAATCATTCCTACTTCTAGGTGTGTGTAGGAGAAAATAAGATCTTTAAATTGCTTAGTACAGTTTTGTACTAAGCAAAGTACTGGTAAGGGTGCTGGTAAGGGTGTGGAACAACTGGAACTCTCACATAATGCTAGTGGGAATGTGCAAGTTAGTCAACCACTTTGGAAAACAGTTGGGACGATTCTTAAAATGTTAAGCATGCACCTTCTGTACTACTCTAGCCGTTCCTCCCGTCTCTCTACCCATGAGAAATGAACCCACATACATTTGCACATATTTTTTTTTTTTTTGTAGATTTACTTTTAATAGTCAGAAACTGGAAACAGCCCAATGCCCATCAATAGCTGAATAGATAAGTTGTGGTCTAGCCATAGAATGGAATACTGCAGTAAAAAGCAATGGATTATTGATATGTCCAACAGCTTGGTTAAATCCTACATAATTAGGCTCACTGAAGAAATACAGACAAAAAGAATATTAGCTGTATAATTCTACTTAGAGCAAAATAGTTTTAACTTTGAAATTAATCTCCAGTGAGAGAAAGCAGATCATTTGTTTGCTGGGGATGGGTGGGGGACTGAAGAATTACAAAGGAGCACAAGGAAATTTGGAGGGTGATGTATGTGTTCACTCTCTTGATTGTAGCGGTGGGTTCACAGACACATGCATATGTTAAAGCTAATCAAATTTCTTGCTTCAAATGTGTTCAGTTTATCATACATCAGTTGCATTAAAAACTGCTTTGCCAGAAACCCTCTTCCTTCTCTCCTCCTCTTCTAGTTTCTTGAAACTTAATCTTTATAGGCATAAGAGCCTGTAAACTCTTATGCCTATAAACCTATGTGCCAGTACTGAAACTATAAACTATATCAGTGATGAAACTAGAATTGTATAAATGAGTTACAATATAAGAGCTCTTCAAATACTCTATAGCCCATGGTAAATGCTCAGTAAAGGAAAAGTGTATCCTGCCACCCCAGGGTCCCCTTAGCAAAGACTGTTTTGTAGGTTAAGGCAAGAGAGTCTGCAGGAGGTAAAATAGTCCTGTATTTGAGGAAGCTGAAAGTAGAGGAGTTAGTATGGATTAGAGGAATGTTAGAAATGAACTCTGAAGAGGCAGGGAGAGGTGAATTCTTGAAGGACCCTGTATGCTTGATTTTGTTTTTTAGTCAAGAAGGGGGAAATGTTCTGCAGTGAATTTTAGAGCAGCGATGTGTGGAACATTGTTGGATTTATGGTTTCAAAAGATTCCTCTTTGCTTATGAGTTATGGTTTGCATGATAGTTGTGATATTGTGATTTATAATAAGAAGGATATGTTTACTCTTTGTTCCACTTCTGGCACAGAACCCCTAGGACCCCTGGAATTTATGAAGAGATGAAAACAATAAAAGTATCTTTTGCTATGTTAATGAGGTGACTTTTGGACCCTACTGAAGGATAGGGACTGGTTACCAAGAGAGCCAACCATGTTATTAGAAAGTTGGAACTTTCAGTCCCACTGCCTGACCTGCAGGTTGAATGGATTGCCACTGACAAGTGACTTAATCAATAATGCCTATAATGAAGGCTTCATAAAATACCAAGAGGACAGGGTTTGGAGAGTCTCCAGGTTGATGAATGCTTTGAGATTTAGGGAAAATGCCGTGCTTCAAGAGCAGGAAATCTCTGTATCCTTTCCCCATACCTAGGCATTATGCAGCTCTCCCGTCAGGCTGTTTCTGAGTTATATCCTTTTATAAAAAAACAAACAAAGAGCACCTGGGTGACTCAGTTGGTTAAATGTATGACTCTTGGTTTCAGCCCAGGTAATGTTCTCGGGTCCTGGGATCAAGCCCCATGTTAGGTTCAATGGTCAGCAAAGAGTTGGGCTGAAGATTCTCTCTCTCCGCCCCTCCCTGCACTCTGAGTGCCTGTGTGCCCTCTCTCTCTGTCTCTCTCAAATAGATAAATGGATCTTTAAAACAAACAAGCAAACCAAACAACAAAATAAACAACAAAAACCAAATAACAAAAAGAAACCAAACAACAAAAAGAAAACAAAACCAAACAACAAAAAGAAAACGAGCCAAAAACCCAGTAATGTAGTAAGTAAACAGTAAGTTTACTTAGTGCAGAACATTTTATAATTTATATGTGAAATGCTAACCTGGAGAGATAGACAGTGGTTATCAGTGATGATTTAAGTGGATTTTTCCTATATTTAGACTTTTGGTTCCATGATAGTATATAATTCAAAGAATGAGGAAGATTAAGACAAATCTCTTGAAGAAAAACATTGGATTAGAGCTGGTATCCAGCTGTCCCTACCTTTACTTCTCTTTCGGTAAAGGAGCCAAAAACCTCCCATACCAGGGAGTGTTACCTGGGATCTGAGAATTAGAATTCTGTTCCATTCGCTACTCCATAGGATGCTTGGCGGGGAGGAGACTGGGGAACACTGCCTCCACTCTATACTCTCTGTCCCCATGTAGAGAAGAACCTACAGGAGAAGACTACAACACAGTACTTGTTGATTTATATTATGAGCGTTGGTAAGAATGGCTTTGAAGAGTATATAGATTTAGAAATATTTCCTGTCCATGGTCTCCCTGGTTTTGGGTTTCCAGACTGTGTTACTGCCACTCTGGTTTCTTCCAAGGATAATAACAGGCTCTGGCTTATGAATTATAAGCATTTCCCAATGAATAAAGCTGTCCTCAACTGACTGGCACTTGGATCTTAGAATCATGGTGCCTGCCATCTGCTGTGGAGTTGTAAAATCTCAGATGGCCAAGTTTGTTCACCTGTGCCTTTTGTAGCTTTCTAGTCCAGCATAGTACCACATTTGGCTCCTAGGTCTGGCTGAATTTGGCCATAAAGCTGTTGGGAAGTCAGTGCATCAGGAATTGAGCAACATCCAAAAAAATAAAAACAACAACAAAAAATAAATAAATAAAAGAAAAAAAGAAAGAAATTAGACCTCAAAAGGACTCATGTGGAATTTCTCAACTCTCAACTCTGAACAAAACCACACTTCCCTATTCAGGTCTCATGTACATGGAGTTTTGGGGGAAGAGAAGAGTATACAAACTATCAACAGAGAAATTACAGGGAAAGTCTGAGTGTACGTTATAGCAAGGAATGTAAAGGACAAGTCAACACCACTAAATTAACAATTCCTTGAGATTCTCAAATATCCCTAACCACTTGAAGGAGGAACCTCAGTCAGGCACAATGGGTTACCAGTAAAAATGGGCAACTGAATGCCTGAAACAGGAAGTCCCGTTTTCTTTCTTATACTGCAGTCTTTTCAATTTCACTTTAAACGTTGATGTGATATGCTTTGCTGATTTATCACTTTTAGGAAGCTAAAATTGTTTCCAATGAGGCTTGATTTATATATAAGAATTCAATTGTTCACACCTGAGAGATTCTGGCCAACAACCCCAAAACCCCAGATCAGCTTGCAATGATTGGGTTTTCACATCCAAGACTAGGTATTTAAGCTGGCTGAATTTTCCAATTTGATCAAGTCCATTGTGTTTCTCTGGTAACCTTCCCAGTGCCCTGTCAAAGTGACTAGGTTGGGATACCATGGCCAAATTGCATTGTTGATGAGACAAGGGCCACTATCTGGTGCTGCACCTAAAGCCAGCTGAACTGAGTGCTTAGTTTTAACCCAGAAATAAAATAATTATGTCTTTGTTTAATGTTCCAGATCTTGAGGTGTAGAAGTATTTTGTGCATTTTCATTTTTTTAAAAAAATTTAACTGAGAGACCAAGAACCACATAGATAATTCCAATTTGCATAGTGAAATTCAATCTAATTCCTCATTGCTTTTTCCCAGAATTCTTGCTGGGTGGACAGGAGTAGGGTTAAGTGTTTTATCAGACTTTGGCACCTGTGTGTTAATTTCAAAATTGGGGCATTACCCAGTTAGAGTGTAGTGGGGAACGGGCTCAGCATCTTCAGATTTTCCACTGTTGAAAATATGGGACAAAAGCTAAAAAACAATAGACAGAGGCAAACAGCTGACAGGAAATGAACTGGCTACTGTAAGAATGCTTATGGCAGAGGAGACTCACCATCTGATGCTAGGGTTTGAGCTGTGTGGATGACTGGTAAGTGAGCTCGTTAAATTTTAGGTCCTAATAAAGAGCTTTGGGAAATGAAAGGGCCTATTGTTTCATTTTGTCATAGAAATCCAGTTTCCCACTACAGCTGTTAGGAAAGGAAAATGTGAGGGAATGATTCCTGAACAGTGATGCCAGCAATCAGTCTGCCTGACACAAAAGTGCTGGTGTCTCTAACGGGTCCTCAGGTGCCTCAAATTGAAAATTGTCTCTCTAACGTGTCTGTGTACTTCCACTCAGCTTTATGTTCCAACTGATTGCTTGGCTTATAATCAACGATCAATTTTTTGATCCAGTGCTTCCCATTGCATGGGTCTAAAAACAACGCGTTAGTAGATGCACCGAAACAGCAAATGTTCCCTGTAATAACACTATTTTTTTTTCCTTCCAGTGCCTACCACCCCTGAGCCAGATATTCTCAGAAAGAGAGTTTACAAATAGTTTGTCTTTGAGAATGGCCCTTGTTACTTAACATTGATATTTCAGGATCTGTAACAAGTCAAGCCTTGACACCCCAACAATTGGGAATCCTATCCCTCTCTTTTCTTAAAAAGAATTCCCCAGTGGCTTCCCATAGATATTAGTAGCAGTAGTAGTAGTGTGAATATTAGTATTGCCTCTTTGTCACCATGCAAATTATAGCATTTAAACTCTTCCTTAGAGTCTGTGGGATCTGGAACAAGGGTCACAAACTGGCTGGTGGGCTAAATCTAACCAGCTGCTTGTTTTCATAAATAAAGTTTTATTGGAACACAGCCATGATCATTCATTTACATACTGCCAGTGGCTGCTTTCATGCTACAATGACAGAGTTGAGCTGTTGTGGCAGAGATCATATGGCTTGCAAAGCAGAAAATACTTATAATCTGGTCTTTTACCAAAAAAGTTTGCTGCCCCTGCCTAAGTGGATCTTTCTGACCCCCATTTCCTGTGCTTCTCATGCTTGCTGATTTCTCTTCATCTTGCTGTTATTAACCCTTGCCCCTGAACATACTGTGACCATTTTCTTCCTAGCACCTTTATACAGGATGTGCCATCTGTCGAGAATGCTGTCTTCCAAAACTATTATTTCTCATCATTCAGATTTCAGCTTCCAGACTTATCTCAAAGGGGTCCTTTAACTCTTCCATCCCAGCTAAAGTTCTCTCTAGCCCATTATATCCTGTTTCTTCCTGTTTTTCAATAAGTAGTATCAGTAGTTGTTGTTCACATAATTTTGCCTCTGTCTCCTCATAAATATAAGTACCTTGAGTGCAAGCACTTGGTTTGTCTGGCTCTACTCTGGATCTCTATGGTCCCAAATGGTAACTCAGGGACTGGAATTTGTAAATGCTCAGTGAATTTCAGTGGGTGAGATAAATGAATGAATCTATTTTGGAGTAAAAAGCCATTAAAAAGTTGCTTTATTGAAAGAAATGAGAAAGATTGGCCAGAGCAGTATGTTCTTGAAGACTGCACAAACAAGGCAAATTTCAAAGACAATCAGGCACTCTTAGATAGAGCCCTTCTAAATTGGAGGAACTGATTGTGGAAGTTATTTTTTTAATTAATTACCAAATCATTTATAAAAATATCCAATCTCAAACCATTTTTTAGTCTTCAGAATACTCAAGATGGAAAAATCTATTAATATATATGGTGGTATAAACATTCGGGTGCACGTACCCCTTTGGATCACTACGTTTGTATCTTTAGGGTAAATACCCAATAGTGCAGAATCAATGAAACAAGATGGGATTGGGAGGGAGACAAACCATAAGTGACTTTTAATCTCACAAAACAAACTGAGGGTTGCTGGGGGGAGGGGGTTTGGGAGAAGGGGGTGGGATTATGGACATTGGGGAGGGTATGTGCTTTGGTGAGTGCTGTGAAGTGTGTAAACCTGGTGATTCACAGACCTGTACCCCTGGGGATAAAAAATATATGTTTATAAAAAATAAAAAATTAAATATATATATATATATATATATGGTGGTGACTGAAAATTCAGATGAATGAAAATGGATATTCTTATTAATTACAAATGGATGATAACATCTGTTTTTTTTCCTTTTTCTAATTGAAATATATTTGATATATAATATTGTATAAATTTAAGATATACAATATGTTAACTTGGTATACTGGATGTTATAATATAATTGCAATCATAGCGATATTTAAGACCTCTACCACATCACTAAACTGATCAAGTCATAAGAAGGGCCTGTTTAATGCTATGCACCAAGAGCTTTTAGAATATAAATGACTTCTTACCTAGTAGTTCCATTTCTAAGAGTTTAGGATAAGGAAGAAATTGGACATTTTCCCAAAGGTGGAGGTAACCAAATATTCATCAGAATTGAAATGCCTGGCCAAAGGAAAGTGGTTAAATGCATTGTAGATCTACCATACAGTGTACTACTTGGGATTGTTAAAAAATTATGGTGCAAATGATCAAGTCTGGAGTATCAATGGTTGAGCATTCTCTATGCATCGGTCTCTAGACTGAACGCTTTGTATATATTTTCTCTTTAAAACTCCACACCAGGGGTGCCTGGGTGGCTCAGTGGGTTAAAGCCTCTACCTTCAGCTCAGGTCATGATCCCAGGGTCCTGGGATCGAGCCCCACATTGGTCTCTCTGCTCAGCAGTGAGTCTGCTTCTCCATCTCTCTCTGCCTACTTGTGATCTCTGTCTGTCAAATAAACAAAATCTTTTAAAAAAAAAAAAAAAACAAGTCCACACCAAACTCTGAATAGATGTATAGATGTTAACATCCACCCATTTACTAATGAGAAAATAGAGGCTCACAGAGGTTAAATGACTTTGGCCCCAGAGCTGGGTAAAGACAAAGAAATTTACTATGAAAGCCTGTCTCACATAACTACCATATTCAAGAGTGTGGACATCAACAATAAAAGTAGTCATTTCTGATATCCTGGACAAATTACTTGATCTTTTTGTGCCTCAGTTTCCTCTGTTGTAAAATGAGAAATGACAGTAATATATATCTCAAGATGTTATCATGAAGATTGAATGAGTTAACTAATTGCACATGTGTCCATGGGTTGGGCATTATTGCGTAGGTTGAGGAAGCAGCAGGAAATGACGGAGATAGATTCCCCAGTCTATAGTCAGTAAGGTGGTAGAGGGAAGACAGACATTTTTTTAATTTTTTTTTTTTATTTGAAAGAGAGGAAGCACAATCAGGGGGACTGGCAGAGGGAGAGGCAGGCAATCCGCTGAGCAGGGAGCCCAACATGGGACTGGATCCCAGGACCCCGGGATCATGACCTGAGCTGAAGGTAGATGCTTAACTGACTGAGCCATGCAGGCATCCTGAAGATATACTTTTTTTTAAATTAATTTTTTATTTTTTATAAACATATATTTTTATCCCCAGGGGTACAGGTCTGTGAATCACCAGGTTTACACACTTCACAGCACTCACCAAAGCACATACCCTCCCCAATGTCCATAATCCCACCCCCTTCTCCCAAACCCCCTCCCCCCAGCAACCCTCAGTTTGTTTTGTGAGATTAAGAGTCACTTGGATAGACTTTAAATAGATAAAAGAGACTGAGAATGTTAGACTATGGCAAGTTATATGAAGAAACCAAGGGAAACAGAAGTGCCAGGATGGGGGGAGATGGCATTTGCAATTCTGAATTGGTGTTCAGAGAAGGCTCCACTGAGAAGATAACCCTTGGGCAGAAATTTAAAGAAGCAAACCATGAGGAGCCCTCGAAGAGCATTCCACGTAGAGGGAACAGCAAGTACAAAGGTCCTGAGGGAGAAACATGTCAGGAATAGCTCAGAAATAAAAAGGAAGACAGTATAGGTAAGGAAGAGCATAGTAGTTGAAGGGAGAATAGAAAACAAGGGACTGGTTCATGTGGCATCAGAATAGATGAAATAGGAAGGCTTTAGAGGGTTATGTATGAAGGCAAAATGATCTGACTTCAGTTTTGAAGGGTTCAACGTAACATACATTTATTTCATATCAGGTATGCAGAACAGTGGCTGTTAAATGTTCAATAAAGTGTAGACATTTCTATTTGTGGTATTAGCATCATCTATCATCTAGTTTCAATATATTTTTCAAAATTTCTTTGGGACTAATATATATTGTAAAAGAATAAGAAAAACTTCATCTTCCCTTATCCCTTTATATACCCAGATACATGCCATTTCCTCATTGCTCAAGAGAAGGCAGTTTGTGCTGGAAAATATGAAGAAACTGAATACTTGACCAACCCTGTACTGGTGTTCAGCCTAACAGCAGTTAAGTTTGAACAGACCTCAGTGGGCTAATAACTTCCTGGGACCAACCATTAGGACTCCCATATGTAATTATGCAATAATGGAAATACATGGTCTAGGAAGACCACAGAAGACCTTTTAAAATGGGTGCATCTCTCCAGCTCTGATTCAACAATAAAATTTTTGCATTTAGAATACATCAAACATTGATTCATTCATTCATTCATCCATCACCACAAATACTTATTGAATGTCTAATATGTGTCAGGTACTTTCCTATGTATTAGGGATGAAACAGAGAGAATAAGACAAATCTGTGATCTCAGGGAAATTCTATGCTTGTAGGAAAAGTGAGACAGTATTCAAATAAATAGGTAACAACAGAAAGAAGTAGGAGAAATAAAGACAGGTCTGGAATAGACCTTGCAGGGGCTCTTGTTTTAAAATTTTTTTAAAAGATTTTATTTATTTGACAGAGATCACAAGTAGGAAGAGAGGCAGGCAGAGAGAGAGGAGGAAGCAGGCTTCCCACTGAGCAGAGAGCCCGATGCGGGGCTTGATCCCAGAACCCTGGGATCATGACCTGAGCTGAAGGCAGAGGCTCAACCCACTGAGCCACCCAGGTGCCCTGTGGCTCTTGTTTTAGATGGGACTGGTCAGTGAGGACTTAGAAGAGGTGCAGAAATCTGCATGAAATGAAATAGCAGAGGCAAGTTGCCAAGGAACAGCATGGGCCAAGTTGCCAAGGAACAGCATGGGCCAAGTTGCTCAGAGTATGATTGGAGAAATAGAAGCTGGAATGTAGAGGATGAAAGTAGGAAATGGGTTCAGGAAGGGAGACTGGGGGATGTTCGAGCAGGACTTTAGAATCCATTCTGAGCAAGATGGGGAACAACAAGAGACTTGAGAGCCTGAATAATGTTTTGGAAAGATTAGTTGGGCTGCTTGTAAGAAGAAAACTGTGGAGAGCCCAGAGCAGGATCAGAGAGGTGGACATCAGTTTCAGAAGCACACATATATTTGATAGAGTTTTTGCAACTATGTTCTTGACATAATCCATGGAATGAAAATTGAAATAAAATGTGATTTACAGCATAAATATCTTGTTTTCCTCCCTTTGGGGAACCCACTTTATCAGACCAGGTAGGTAGGCAAGGTTCTACAACTTCCCTCAAGTAGGCATATTCTATAGGTAATGCACCAGGATTATGGACCCTACTTCTTTATTTTTTCCTTCTAAAAAGAGGTGGGTTTTTCAGGCCCCACCCACCTGGTCAGGGGCCATCTAAGATAGTTCCTGACTGCAAATAAGCCTCCCATGTATATCCTCCTCCCTGATTCATTCAGCACATTTTATAGAGAACCTTGATGTTCCGCATGCCATGAATCAGGATCAAAATGTTGAGTCTTGCAGGTTATATCTTGCATAATGCCAGGGTCTGTTTTTCATACAGACTATGATGGAAATGTCCCTCCATGGAGTTGTATAGTTGTGTAGCCTGCACAGCTGTACCTTGTAGCCTGCCACTGTTCCATTCACTGGAAACAGATGACCAAGAGGTAATCTTTTCACTTTACTGAGAACCTAGGTTATAGTGATTATCCTTGTTCTGGCATCATAATGAGTTCATTTGTTTATTAACATCTTTTCTGTTGTAGTGCCAGTCCCACTAGTAGTGGCTGGACAGCCAGCAGGGTGCATTTTCAAAAAGGCAAAACCTCTAAACCTGTCTCTTAGACAGGCGTCTGGCAGCATTCATTCTGGAAACCCATCAGAAACATTTCAGATCAAAGCAGGTAACAGAGGTGAGCTACAGCCAGGGCTCCTCTGAGATTCTAGACACATCCCTGAGCACCATCTGGGCCTCTACTGAAACATCTGTAGGCTCTTCTCAAAGCTCAGGGCCCTCACACCGTGAGCAAGACAAGATACACAATCTAGGAGAAACCAGCAGATGGTGAGTTGCCCAACCTCTCGTAGGGCTAAAAGTGTCAACTCAACATCATTGTGGAAGGAAGGGTAAAGTAATTCTCTATTCCCTGACCTTTCTCTCTTTGCTTCCCTCCTCCCTCTCTGTATGTTTCTGTTGCCGCCACATTTTCTAATATTCTATACTGTGGTGTCTTCTACTGCAAAGGAATGATCTACTCAGTCATTTGGCTTACTGATTGATTCATTCATTCAATGTAGCTTTAGGACTATCAACTGTGTACATGCCATTATCCAGGCCTTGGAGAGGGAACACAACTGACAAGATTAAGCTTTCATTCTAGTGAGAGAAAACAGTCATCAGATAATTTGATAGTCATACATGCTCTGAAGAAACTAAAATAGGCAAGTGAGAATGGAGAGTGGCTGTGGAGAGCAGTGCTCTTTCAGACTGGTAGTTATGGAAGGCTTCAGTGAGGAAGTGACAGTTGCACTGACTTAGTATTGAGAAAGATCCAGAGAAAACATAATCTGTTAAGCTCATTCACACTGAGGTGCCTAGATACTTCCTTTTCCCCTTTCTTCTTTATTCCATTTTTTTTTGGGGGGGGGATTGTTGAAGGGGCAAATACTTGTTGAGCATCCATTCTAGGGAATAGAAGAGTTAAGGAATTAAATTTCCTTCTTTAATGGCACTTCCATGCTGGTGCAGAGGCCAATGTTAAATTAATTAGAAAATGAACATGTAATATCAGTTGCTTAAATGTTGTGACATGATAGGTTGGAGAGAGAGCAGGTAGTCAGGGAAGGCCTTTGTGGGGAGTAACATTTGTGCAGAGAACAAAGTGGAGAAAGAAGCTGTGAATACTTCTGGGAGGGGAGCAGATGGTGGGGAGGAATACTCCAGATAAAGGGACAACCAAAGGAACTGAGACAGAGGCATGACTGGCAAGAGAAAGAACCAGGAGGTTGGTGTGTTGAATGTGGAGCAGGCAAGAGGGGATCTTACAGATTCAGGAACCTGACAGTTGAGCCAAGGGCCACAGTGAGCAATCTCAATTTTACTCTACATTTTTTATGTTAAGTTATTGGAATGTTTTGAGCAAGAGAATGACATGATCCAATTTATAGTTTACAAAGACTTCCTGGCTATTGGGAGAACAGATTCTAGGGGTAAAAGTTGAAAAAGGGAGATGAGTCAGGTGTAAGAACTGAAATCCATATAAGAAAAAGGGAGATGAGTCAGGTGTAAGAACTGAAATCCATATAAGAGTTGATGTTCTCCTGGCCTGGAGAAACAAGGCTGGAAGTATTGAACATGGCTTGAGTTGGGAGATGCGAATATGGCCTGGAGAGAATTTGGTGACTATCTTTATAGGCGGTATAAACAAAAGAGAGAAATCTGTGTGAGTCCCATGGTTGTTGGTGTCAATAGCTGAGTGGATGGCAATGATATTTCCTAAAAAGTAAGAGGCTATGGAAGGGGCAGATTGGTGCAGGGATGGCTATGATTTTGGTCATGTTAACTTTGAGATTGCTATGAAAAATGGTGAAGATGTCAGTTAGGAGTTGGATATCCAATTCTGGAATTCAGGAGAAGTGATGGAAGTTAGCAGATTACAAATGACACATTAACCTTGAGACTCGGTGAGGTCATTTAGGCATGATTATAAGCAGAGAAGGTGGAGGAATGATCCTGAGGATGCTCCCATACTTAAAACTAGGGAAGAAGGAAGGAAAGGTGGCAAAGAAAGTGCATGAGAACCTGCAGCTAGAAAGGAGGAGAACCATTTCCTGGATACACATAGAAGGAAGGGTTTGGAGGAGGAGGGAATGACCGAATGCTACTGAAAAGTTGAGAAAGATGCAGACTGAGATGTGAACATGAACATGGGCTTGGGCAATGCTGTCATCACAGGAGACCTTAGAGAGTGGTTTGCTGGAATGGCAGAGGTGAGAGCTTGTTTAGATGTGAGAAAGGTTGCAAGGGGAGAAAGTTGCATCAGTGAGCATAGTGAAGGCTTTCATGGGGCTGACTTTAAGAATTCTATAAACAACCCGAATATAGCTCTGAAGACCCAAGTTGAAGGTAGAGGTTAGAAGCTTAAGCTTAAGGAAGAGTGTTTGGATGGTGAAGACAATGTTTGGATGGTGAAGACAGTCTTGCAGAGAGAGAAAACTTAGTCATTACTAAAGTGGTAAGTGTTCATTTGCTTACTTGTTTTATACAACCTTTCAAAAATGTAAAAATGATTCTTAGCTTGTGGGCAATACACAAATATGCAGATATGACCCAAGGGCCATAGTTTGCTGAGCCTGCAGTCCAGCTGACTACTAAATGGTCTTCCTTGACTGGGATTGGATGTACATCAATTCCTGGGACTGTTGTGTATGAGGAGGTGTGATGCCTCCATCCATTAGATGGAATATATTTCAAGCCTTCTGATCTAGGATCTCTTTGTGTAATGGTGGGCCTTGAGTTTGTTGTTGTTGTTGTTTGTTTGTTTCCTTGAGGATAAGATTTTTAAAGTATGTTATCTGCTGGAACCACAGAGTCGTGAACAGTTGGAACTAAACCTGTCATCAAATAGATTGATAGTGCTGGCAGATTCCAGGAAGGAAGGAAAGCTAGAACAGGAAGCAGCATAGTCTTCAGTCAATCAGGACACATCACAGATGAGGAATGGGGCCATCAGGGGATAGACAACAGTCTGTCTGAGACAACAAGTCTCTCCCTTCTCTTTCTATCTCCTACTCCTCTGAACAGAATGAGAGCGAGTTTCATTCTCAGGAAGACTAGGGGACAAATTCCTCTGGACAGTGGGATGCATATATTTGAAATTTGAACCTTGTTCAGCCATGAAATCTGCATGCAAATCAGAACCTTTTCTGAATCTCACAAGTGTGTTCTTCAGTTCTGGGATCCAGTGTATCACAGATAAGGAACACAAAGCTGGAGGTTGAGGGAGGAGCAGTGATCACAAAACGCTTGGCTAAATGTCAGTGTCAAGACGTGTATTTGTATAGGCTGGGATATGATGTAAATGATGAATCTCCATATCCTAGTGGTTATTGACCAAGTAAAGTGTGATAAAGTTTGGGCAGCCCTTCTCTGTCTTCCAGGGATGTTGTCTGTAACCCACAACTTACGAGGTCACAGCAGCATGGGAGGGATGAGAGAATATCTGAGATGGAAGGGAGTACATGGGTATTAAGGTGACCACTGTCTCTGCAACCGCATGCCATGTCACCAACAACGTGTCCTTCGATAACACAGGCGCACTTCCCTTAGGCTCCCCACCCATTTATCTAGCATTCTCCTTCATAGAGGCACAATGGCTCCAACCCCTATAGTGGAGGACAGAAACTTTGTTTAAAACATTTTTTATCAGTTACATGGAAAGGGTCTCATGCTCCCAAGCTTTGATCACAAGGGTCTTGAAGTTGTCCTTCAGATGATATGAAATCAAATAGGACTTTTTAATCCTTGAAACAATTGTAAAATTAATCCGAAAAGTTGTGACCTTTACTCAGGCTTCTGAAAATCCTGTTGGCAATTCTGCATTTAATGAGGCACACTTCAGAGTGGGCTAGACACAGATAATTCTTGACAGAGCAGAAGGGTTTCTCCATGATGAAAAAATAAGCATTTGCATCAATAGTGAAATAATCAATAATTGACTTTGATGGATTAAATATAGAGCAGTGATGACTTAAAATATGAAAATGTCTTTTCAGAAGGATTCCAAGCTTGGATATAATGAAGTTATATAGAGTTAATCAGAGCAAAAGGCAAGAGTGCAGGGACTAAACTTTTCCCTTAAATTTTATATACGTCTCTTAGAAGAGACCCCGCACTTGCAAGATATTTGACCCAGAGGAACTATAGACAGGCTCTAGTCCAGCTCTTTTATTCTACAGATCTGAGAACAGAGGCTCAGATTTGAAGGGACCTGTCTAGGGACCCCTCATCAGTGGCAGCATTCATTTCATTTAATGGGACAAATGCAAATTTTGTTTCCCACAATGCACTAAGAGTACCACATTATCTTTTCATAGGGGCTTTTTGATTATTCAGAGATGTCCTTCTTGATGTTTTTATTATAAAGTTAATATTGCCATACAAGTTAAACACTGGGGATTTTTAGTATTCTTCTGTGACTTTTTTTTTTTTTAAATCATGAAACTAAAATACATTTACTTCCTACTTGTTGTTATAAATCTCCAAAAAGTTTCAGAGCATCACTTAATGATATATTACGGACATCTATTTAACCTTTAGTTCCTGTATCCTGAGTGATGAGAAATCCTGGTCCTCAACACATTAGCTTCAGTTTTGTACTGATAACTGGTCTGTGAGTTTTAGTACTGGGAGTCTGTGCTCTTAGATCCAAAGGTGGGCACACAGACATCTGTCTATGCTTGCTTTAGTATCAAAAGAAAGATATATTCCCAGTGACTAGCAGAGCACTGCATAGAGAAGCAGTCTTTGTGTGATTCTGCAAGTGTTTTACAAGCTCATTATGGAGGAGGGATTGTCAGAAGGACAGTTGTCCTTTTGACAGAAGGACAGAACAAAGGATATTGGTCTCCCAGAGGTCAAGGGATTAGGGGCAAACTGAGCCCTTGCAGCCCTAGGTATCAGCTGTTGTTTCTGGAGCACACCATAGGGTGCTGGCTTTTAAAACCCTGACATACATGGTTGGAGGGTTTCTAGTGAGGACATAAAGGTTGTTGAGATGCTTTTTAAGTTATTCTCTTTTATTGAGTGATAGAATGGTATATTCCATTAACTACCTTATCATCTTGGCAATATGTCAAGCAAACAGGTCATTTGGCATCATTCATGCAAAATATCCTGAAGACTGAAGTTTTTAATGAAGCTGCTGAACTTCCCTGAAGTGTTGCCATCATAGACATATAATGGCTGTCTCCAGGAAAGGAATCCATTTCTGTAGCTAAATTGTTCAAAAGGCATACAATGGCACCATGATTTTTATGCTTCTTATTGTTATTTTTTTTCCAGTGGATACTTAATAATCAATTTATTTTTATTCTGGTGTGTACCAGGGGTATCGTGTTTGTTAGGATGAAAAAGCAATTTTAATTTAGTGGGAAATGGATTTTCTTTATCACAGAGAAATGTCGGCTAGATGAGAGACACATCAAATAAAATTCTCATTCCCGATCCCAGTAGTTGAGGTGGGGAGATGGGACTGGCAAGAAGACAAGTTTAGATTTTGATAATTCTGTTTGAATTTCTCCTTAGAGCCCTTAGTTGTCAATAAAAGCTCTTGGTAAGCAGCACAAATGACCTTGTTACGCCTGTCGTGTTCAACTGGGTGTTCCGAAGCAACAGAGTAGCATGAATTCAAGTGAAAGGACCAGGGCGTATGTCAGGCTCTGCCACTGTCCACCCCTGTAACCTCATTTGTTACTTTCTCCTCTCTGAGCATCAGTTTCCTTATCCATATAATGGATTTTAAAGTCACCTAAAGTCTATGATTCTTAAATGAACTGGGAAAATGTCTTATCATTTGCCCATAGCATCTCAAGCAAGGTTTTCTTTTGATTGTAATTGACTATAGATTATAGTGTCTTTGGGAAAATTAACATTTCACTGAATTGATGAATGGCCCCATTTGTTTCAAAAACTGCATATGCGGGTCCAATGCCTTCTCATGTGCTATTTTAGCCAAGTCATGTGCTCCTTCCCTTCTATAGTTGTGAGTGTATGTGTGTGTGTGTGTGCGCGCGCGCACGCAAGATACAGGGAAAGAGAGAAAAGGAAAGCGTAAGAGAGAGAAAAGCAACCTATCTTCACCTAAGCAACCTTATTTATATCATTTTTTTCTAACTTTCTGTGACCCAGCCACACTGGCCTTAATCCCCCATACTTACTATACTGTGTCCTGCCACAGGATCGTTGCACATGTTAAAAATCACACACATTAAAAAAAAAAAAATCTCGCACATATTCAAACCACGTTGTACTTGTAGCTATCTCAATATCTCTTTCATGCTCATCACTACTTTTAAATTGCGCTGGCTATTAAAACTTCTGCCATGATCTTGTTATTTAAGTCATCAATAAAGAAGCACTTGTGTGCTTCTCTGCATGTCACAATTTTTAAAAACATTTTGATAACTGTATATTGATATACATGGTTTTCTTTATAGTGCAATTTTTTTTATTTTTTGGTCCTGCGCATCTAAAAGCAATATGCCAAGAAGGAGTCCATAGGTTTCCTTGTACTGTCAAGAGGTCTTGGGCACCAAAGAGCTTAAGATAATCTATATTAGACCATAAATTAGATGAGGGGCTATAGCTGGATCAGTATATTAAAGTTTTTGGCAGACTGCAGATGCTAAATAAATATATGTTGAATGAATAAGTAAAAAATTAGAAAGTTGGAAAAGATAACCATTCAGGGATCTAGCTATTTAATACAGACTGCTCAAGTTTAATTCTTAGAGAAAAGGTACATAAAAAGTTCTCTCTCTTTAACATGATTTGGGCTGCAAAAAATAGAAACCCGACTCAGGACAGCTTGAATACTAAGGAGACATGTGCTCATGAAGTCCAAAGGTGATCAGTTTTAGGGTTCAATGTGGTCAGTGTCTCTGAAACCTAGAAAACTCAGGCTCTTTCCAAGCTTTAATTTTGATGTCTGTAGTCAAGCTTACAGGATGCTGCTAGGAGCAGACAGGGCCATGTGCTTCTTTGTTTCTATATGGTTGAAAGGAAGAGACCCTCACCTTTAACCATGGGAAATGTGATCTTCCCTTCTGTCTCACTGGGCCAAATTAGAATGAATGTCATTGCCCAGACCAAGAAGACCTGCCAGCATAATATCATGTATTGGTGGGTAAAACTGATGAGCATCCTTGTCCACAGCTGAGGAGGGCCTGATTGGAAAATTAACAAATGATAAGCCATGCTAGAAATAGGAAGGGATAAACGCAAGGTGGGGAACCAACGGAGTCAACAACACACGTCTCTTCAGGGAGGCTCATCAGAGGCCATGGGTTAGCAGAAAAAAATGCCGTTCTATGTGTTAAACACATTTCCTTGGAAAAGAAGGTATGGGGAGAGCAAGCCTATAAAGGGATGACGTTTAGAGGCAACCTGCTTATTTTTAAAAATGCATTTAGAGTAGAATTTCACTCAAGAATGTGCAGGGGAAATAGAAGCATCTATGTCTTCTGAATAATCAATTCCCTCTTCCCCTAAATCAGGTGGCGCACTGTGAGTCAGGCTTTACACACCATGAAAGAAAGGATACAAAATGAACACCAAAATTTAACACAGTTCTTCTCTGTTGTCATATTTTATACCTCATATTCATTCAGTATCTGTCTCTCTGATTATCATCTACAGAAAAGAGTAAAAAGAAAGAACAGAAAGTCATCTTCTTCCTCTAATTATGTACAGATTCCTATGCCTATCAGCAGAAGGAGAGATACTATCTCAGGGCGGTGACAATTCATGTCTCTCCGGTACTGTCCCTTGTGTCCCTGCTTTCAGCATCAGGGACGACTCATGCATAATTAGCCCTCCATTGATTTCCTGAAATGTTAGCTCTTGGAATGGAAATCTTTATGAAGATGCAATTGCAGTTAATTTGCCTGCTACGGTTTCATAATAAAGAAAGTTATTTCAGCAGAAATTACTTTTTTATAAGTTAGAATTCTCTAAGGTAGGCTGGTAGTCAATGTGGAATTCTTTAAAGACTTGCTAGTTTTGTCTTTGATGTTCTGGTAGAAATTCAGGGCATTCTGCCATCACTACTACCTATGAGTAAGTATTCTAGCCCCCTCTACTATTTCCAAAGGCTTGCTGGTTTGTTGTGTATGAGGTAAGAAGTTCAGTTTTTCAATGTTGTAGGTTACCACAGGTAAGCCAACCATCTAATGTCAAAAATGGGGGATATCTCGTGACCTCCTTGTATTGGGAGATCAGACATAAAATTGTAGCTGTCTGATTTCCTACAAATCTGTGGTGTAGACTGTACGTCATAAAGTCTGTCTAGTTCTAGCTGCCATTGAATATTGCACTAATGCCCAGTCATGTGTCTTTCAGTTAAATCTGTCCATTTTCAGTTGGTACAACAGGGCTTAATTTTTTTTCCCAAAGACCTGATGTACACATGGTCAAGTACAAATCTTATTTAATGGAAACAAAAATCAATCTCTCTGTCAGATCAGCACTTTAACTCACATGCTTGAGGCTGCCTTTTGTAACCTAGGGGAAAGAAGGTTAGGACTGGTTAATACTTCGTGTCACTTACTTGAAGCTGTTATTTTTGTTTTTCTAAGTGCCCCCAGCCCAGAAATTTCTGCCATTTTATAGTATATGTCACAAAAGTCAAGACCCTGATATGCCACAAATGGTACTAGAATCTCAAGAATTATCCTTCTAGGTTTTGTTAGCTCCTGGAGAAAAACTGTGCCACGGACTTAATGTCCAGAGTAGCAGTGATGTCTTGTATTTTTTTCATAATACTGTCACTTTCAAATGTACTAATTTATGGATTCATTTTATTTGTTGCTCTCCCCTTTTGATATTCATTTTGTATCTATTCTTTCAGAGTGTCAGGTCTAGGATGATTGGATTTTTGTCTGCTTTACTCTAATTATGATATTTATCACAGGTTTCAGCCAAGGAGGGGGGGATAAGTTATTTTGATACTGTTTTTAAAAATCCAGCTTCATAAGTAATTTCAAAGAAATGTTAGTAAATACATGTTTAAGATTGTTTTTATAGAACTCAGAGTATTATTAACGAGGGCATCAAGCAGATAATACAACCAATTCAGAGGTGAAATCAAAGAAGCACAAATTTATATGGAATAAAAAAAGTTGAAACCGATATTCCAGTAGACACAAAATTGACTTTCACTATTGTGTGGGAAGAGAGAAATAAGTTTGACTTTTGGACATACTGGACAAAACTTATCTGTCTATAGACAAGAATTATTTAGCATTATACCATGAATTAACTGCAAGTTACAGAGTGTGAAATAGCTCAAAGGCAATGAAAGTTCAAATCAGATAATCTGGAAGGGTGGCTCTAAAAAAAAAAAAAAAAAAAACAAAAAAAAAAACAAGAAAATGCATAGTTTTCCAAGAGACACTTATTAATTATGCATTTATTCCCAATTTTCTTGTAGTCCTCCTTTTGACCCCAAGTAATCTCAAAAAAAATTATTCTTGATTATAAAATTAGACTGGTCTCATGAGGCTCAGCCTAGTTATTTATAGAGGTGCAGCAAGTGTTAATTTATTATCTAGGACAGCCTAAGTTTGCTTTGCTGAAAATTTCAATCAGGAATCTAATATTGGACTTTTGAAAATTATCATTGTCATTCTGAGGCTAGGAGGTCAAGCCCAAGAAGGTCTACCTGATTTCACCTGCAGTATCTAAATACTTGGTTAAGTTTCTCTCTTCTCAGGTTTCCTAAATTACTTCCGTATTCTTGGCCTGCCTGAGAGCAGCCTTCCTTAACACCTGTTCCCTGAGACCCCATAAATCCAGGTGCCAGACCAGTTTTCTGTAAAAGTTATTTTTCCTTAAATGTGGTTTGCTATACCTGATTAGATGAATATCACCCTCAAATATGGTATACCAGGCAAGTCTTGGTTGCATAACCAGTATTTCCTATCCTGGTAAAATAGAGGAATAGACTCTTAACTGAATCTGTGCAACTATACAGTCATGCGAAGTAAGGATTCAAAAAGAATTCCTGAGCTGGGGCAGGAGAGTTAAAAAAAATGAAAATGATAGCATTTGCAACTGTTTCATTTCAGTTTACAAAAGCAGAACCTACTAAATTGTTATGAGTTATAGACAGCTTAAGAAGGAAAAGAGCCTCCTTATCTATTCAAACTAGGACATTAGGCCAACATCAACAGTATTGCTAACAAATAAAATTTCCCTCATTAATTCCTTCAGTCCTATGTAATTAATTCTTGCTTCATTTGGACTCTTGGGTAGCAGTCTCATGAAGATGACTGTTTTGACAAAAAAAAAAAAAAAATTTCTGGAAGTCCTCGTACAGTCTGAAAGTTGTCCAAATCATGCCATCCAATTCTGCCGTAATCCTTTACCTTAGGGCTCTGAGAGGGTCTGTAGCTGATTGCAAAACCTTTGGGGAAGAGTCAGTAAAACAGAGAGACTGATGGTAGCTGTGTTTCATTTATTAGTGGCCATTTTCAAATGTGGAATGTCTAATGAGAGTTCACATCAAGTGTAATTCAATGACTAGGAAATTTGTTTGTTTCAGTGGCATAGACAACCAGATAACAAAGCTAATCCAAAAAACGTTTTAGACAAAACTTCTCTAGGAATGATTAACTCTGTTTTCAATGAAGATAGGGGATGTTAGATATCATTTATATAACTTAGTGACCAGAATTTTTACAGATGAACAAAATCTTGATGTATAACATATAATAATCTAAAGACATAACTCACCCGGAATACCAAGAATATGTCAAAAATGTCCTAAGTCTAAAATTGGCCCTCAATATCTTTATCTTTATAAAACTGCATAGGGAAGGTTTATGTGTACCCCAAATTGAAATCCATTGTCCTAGAAAACGCTAGAGGTAAGTAAAAGAAATGAGGTTTCAGCCAAGTAAGCATTTTAAATGTTAATAATTTAAAGTTATGGCTAACACTCTGCCAGGCTTCAGCAAACTTATTTTGTAAAAGGCCAATTAGTACATCTTTTCAGCTGATAGGATGTAAGGTCTCTGCCACAACTACTCAACTCTGCTATTACAGGGTAAAAGCAACCATAGATAATACATAAACAAATGGGCTTGTCTGTGTTCCAAAAAAGCTTTATTTTTAGAAACAGGTAGTGGGTTATATTAGACTGGTGTGCCCACCATATGGCTGCACTATACTATTATTATACTATCATCAGAACGAGCATAACTAACACTCTGAGAAATAGAAACATACCATGCACAGTGAGGACACTGACACATTTCTAGGAAATTTCCATAAGGCATGTAATTTCTGAATATTTATAACATCTACCTTAAACATATTTAATCTAGGGAAGGCTCAGCACCTCTTTTATTTTGACTTTTCCCATGCAATCCCATAAACAGTAACATAGCAAATGAACCTAATCACTTCTAGTTTCTCTTTCTATAAGGTGGAAGAACAAAGCTATGATTCCAGGTGACCTCTATGAAATATCAAAGAGAGTTTTAGGGGGTAAAAGTATCCTGAATTATTTCTTTTTTATTAATTAAGAATCTCCTTTGGGGAAGGCAAAAAATTAAAAATAATGTCAGAGATGATTTGGACTTTTAATATCTGACAATAGGACATGTGAATAAGCATACAAAGTAATACAATTTTAAAGAACTTTGGCTTTTTAATAAGAGAAGGATTGTTGTTCTTCTTAATCAAGGGCATAAGAAAGTCAACAGAAAGCACAGAAGTTTATCTGGCAAAGCAATACCTTTGTTACCTAGAGAGGTTACGCAGAAAAATTTAATTCTTCATATTGCAGGAGAGGCCATTAATTAGTAAATTAATACAATAAGTCAATCAAAATCAAAGAAGCTTTTCTGATAGTCAAACACATTTTATAGTTTCTCAGATTCAGTTATTCTAACAAAAGCAAATAAATTTCATCCTCTAAGTTGTGTCTGTCATGTTCTTTGATGTTCTGGAACAAATTGACACTTTTTTTTAGAACAGATCTCAGAGTATACAAGGTCAGAATTAACTTTATACTCTTAATAAGATGTTTTAACATGCAGTGTTTTCATTTTTGTTATCTTCACATGAATCATTATACAAGTATTGTAAAACTAGTTTCCTTTATATTTCTACCTTGGTACATACTGATAGTTACAACTTACAGATAAAATCTCCTTGGAGTCCTTAATAGGTTTTAAGAATGTAGTATAAGGTGTGTAAAGAGCAGAAAGGAGACAAATATAAGAGGAATAAAAGAAACCCAATTGCCCACTGCTTTAGTATACAATATTCTTTTCCTTGAAAAAACACAGAAGTGTATACACAGTTTTATTCCCCTGACACTATTGGTCCTAAGTGTAATATCAAATGCTTATATTAGTTATAATTGTTAATAAAAATAAATAGACACTACTTCATGGGGAAAAAAACAGAACAAAATGGTGAGGTGGATAGTTGAGGACTGACTGTCCTCTACCAGCATTTCAACAAACTCACAGAACTCACAAGCAAACTTAATTCTCTACCACCCCACCTGCCCCTGATACAGATTCTCAAAGTGGCAAAAATGAATATGTTCATTTGCACAGTCCAAAGATAGAGCTTCTAAGTAAGAAACAAATGTACATAAGTCAAAAGTATACTATTGTACTGTACTTAAGTTCGAAATAATCTAGATATCCAAAACCATGGAGAAGCAGGAAATGTCTTTTTAGTTGATAAAGGAAGTGGCATCAGTAAATGAAATTGAGTGTTGGGAGAACTAACACCATGCGTGCCTGTAGAAGAAGATGATCCAGTAAACAGAAACTGATGATGCATGGGAGAGGGGTCAGAGATTGCTGGAATGATGTTCTTGAGGAGGGGAGAGTAGATGAGCTCTAGAGACTCATTGGAACAGTTGACTGAACAGAAAATGGACATTTCATTTGTGTCATCAGGAGGAGGCAGAGTGCATGACACCGTTTGTGGGTAGCTGGGTAAATGTGGGCTGGAGGTTGGTGGAAACTTCTGTTTGCTTCTTTTCTGTTACATAGCAAACAAGGACATCAAATGAGTATTGGGGGCAGAGATGTTGAGATTTTAAGGGGATGAGACAATGTAAGACACCATCAGCTAGAGAGTTAGAACAGGTAGGGGAAGCATTACAGTCTGATGTTTAGGTGACATCCAGAAGCCACTTGAAATTAGTAGTAGTGAATTTAAAGTGAAACAAGCCAACTTGAAAAACCTACTTCAAGAACGTTAAGCAAGAAAACTTAAACAAATGATACCAGGAAGGAATTGGTTCTAAATATAGCTGTCCCACTTATACCTGGGTATTCGTATCAAATAGATTTCTAGTCCTTTAACTATTTCTTGGTTGGCTTGGTTTTACTTAAAACAGGCTCAACCATTGCTGTCCTGTGCTTGCTGCTTATTTTAATTTTAATTTTTAATTTTTTAATTTTTTGGAAAGAGTGAACATCTTTGTTCTTTGGTATGAGTGAATATCTATCTTATTGAATGTTAAAGGACTTGGAAGAATTGTGGCTAACTGTGTTGGGCTAAAAGTTTCTTGGATTTTAAGTCCAAATTCCTGTAGGATTTTAGTTCATAGTAGTGGTAGTTATCTCCAGGAATCTTTTTTTTTTTTTTTTAAATGTGTAAGGCTATTCATGAAATGTCCACTGAATAAAGAATTAGCCATAATAGATATGCTTTTCAAAGTAATTTGAACCACCCCTCACCCCCGCCTCTAACACAACACCAATTGACATGACAGTCCATTACAGGAATTTCCAATAGCCCTGCTGACATTGGTTTCAGTCTAGTCAAATGAAGCAATTACCCTGCAGATGAAACAACCAGATAGGATTTTTTAATTTCTGCAATGTCATAAGGCATTTTCATTTATGTTCTCATTTCTATTAAAATACTTGGCTATGGCCATGAAACTACTACTTAGAATTAAACGACCTGCAATATATTTGGGGACAAATTTTCAGTTTTCAGTGGGTAATTGGCCTAACAAAAAGAAGTACACCAGAAAAATACAAGTCAGCTATTGCAAAGATGGCAAAATGAATTAGGTACAAGATATGTCCAAAAGAAGCTTCTTGTGAACTTATTTTCATGATTCAGGTCATTACATCTGGCTTATTCTGCTGTCCCCATAGCAGTTGAAATTGTAGTCTTTCACAGACTCCAGATAATCCCCAAGGCCACATTTTCTTAGGGCTTAAAGATTTTTTGTTTTTGTTTTTGGTTTCTCCTATAGTTATCATGCTATGCATTGGAATGGAAGATTATAAGCAAAGGGATATGGTTAGCTTAAACTTTACATGGACCATCCTTGGCTAACCCACTAAAAAACAAACAGCAGTGAGAAGATATTTAATGTGTAACAAGAGGTTTTTTTGTTCACTAGATATAGCTGAGCCAATGGCGTATACTGTCAAGCCTCAAATATATCTATATGCAAAGCAGTCTTAGAGAATATGTAGAATTGACTTGTACATTCCTTCATGGATCATAATCAATTTAATTCTACAAATGCATATGAACATCCCAAGCCTTGCGCACACTCCTTTAGTTTGTTGACCTTCATATTTGTCATTTCTGAAATAGAGATGCTAGTAGTACTTACCTTAGATTGTTGTGAGGATTAAATGAATGAATCCACATAAATTCCTTGGAACAGTGCCTGACTAATAGTGACCAATAATCACTATATAAAAAATGTTTCTTTATTGTATCAAGATCCCTGTCATTTGGTAGAGAATGGTGGGAATGAGAACAATAAGCTATGATACGAAAATGAATGAGTTATTTGTCGTGAAGAGGAAACATGGAATTAAAGTAGGAAACATGGGGATGCAAAAAAAAAAAAAAAAGGACAAAAAAACCCTGTCAGGGAAGAGGGAAGAGGAACTAGCCTCCTCCAAAATATGTTTGTAATTCCTCTTTCCTTCTGGTCTGCATTGCTACCACCTGAAAACAAACCTCCATCCTTCCTTGTGACCATGATAGTCTCTGGACTGGGTTCTTTACTTCCATTCTTTTTTAGTGTGAGGGATTATGTTTTACCCCATTGAAAGTTCTAACGGTTTGTACCCAAACTGTGGGAGTTTGGAGTTCCCAGTACTCTGTGGGAACTTTAAAATTTAAAAGGACTGCATGGTATGGTCCTTGTCTCTATTCTAACCAAGCTCATTCATTGTATTATCTTCCTTATGAAGCTTTCTCTTTCTATTCTTGGAACACATGATACTCAACCCTTATTGTGCTTTACTTCTATATGACTGATCAGTACAGAATCCTCTTTCTTCACCTCTCATACCTATGGTCTGACTTAAAGTCACCTCCTCAGAGAAGCCTTCCATGACTATACTGTGAAGAATGTCCCTCTTTCTTCCATGGCCACTCCCTCCCAAGTCACTGTAGATCACATTGTTCTGCTCAGTTAGTGGATGAAACTCTGTTTGCTTGTGTGGACTCTGACCATCAGACTCAATTACCACCTATAAAATAGGTCTACTTGAATTATCCAAGCTCAGGAGACTGTTGTACAAAAAATGGAATAGCAGACTATTAGTTTGCAATGCCAAACAGAACTGCCACTGGAACCAGCATATCTACTTCAGCATAACTAGTATGTCCTCTCTTCTATGGTTAGGTAAATAATGGTGGGGGGTCAGATGAATGAGTGGTTAAGGGCTTCAGGCAAGTTAATTTAGTAACTGTTTCTCTCCTCAAGATGCTTTTGCCAGGAGAACAAGATACAACAGACTGATAGCATCAGGCTCTTAGAAAGTGCTTTGCCCTAAGTTCTTTGCCTGATAGACCAAACCCCTCTCCCATTCCCAAATTCTCTCTTAGATCGTATAGCCTTGTAAGGCTTCTTTGGCTTTAATCATCTAGGCAAGGGCCACTTTCTCTTTAGGTGGCTTTGCATATTTTTATCCTCTATTGTTGACTTGTGGATGAACAATAAGCACATTTATTTTTAGGTATGGTAGTGAGAGATGACTCTATATCCCCCCAGATGAGGATAATGGGTATGATGAACATTTTTAAAATGCTAATAACCTATCGAGGTTTTTGAGAAGGCAGGTGATGTGACTGAATCTGTAATGTCCTTGAGAGAGGTGGTGGTGTGGTGGTGGTGATGGTGGTGGTAGAGAGGAATAGAAATAAAAGTCTGTTGATTGCCACACCAGGGCAGTGTAAACAATAATATTCACCACCCAGCCCTCCTTTTAACTACTCTGTGGGTAAAGAGGTCATGTACATTTTGCAGGTGAGGAAATTGAGATGGAGGATTTCCAAAGTTCCAAAGCCAGATTGGGAGAAACAGGTTCATTTAGAAGGACTTCTCAACCCCAATTTACATATTCTAATCACAGCTAACAAGCTAGAAGTTCTACAAAGAGGACAGAGAAATTAGGAGAGGCCAGAGAGTAACAAAAATTGCTACAGACTTACTGGAGCTGGAGGGGGGGTCTTTGTGATTATCAAATCCGAGTTCCAATGACTAGAAATGGAAACTGTATCTCAAAGAACTAGAACAGCTGTGTTCTTGCTTGTAAATTCACACCCATGTACTGAAAGCACTGGCATCCTGTAGGAGCACTACAGCAATGTAGAATCTTGGGCCTGACCCTAGATTTACTGGATCAGAATGTGTATTTTATCAAGATACCCTGGTGATAACGCATATGCCCATTAAAGGTAGAAAACCACAGCCCTATGAGGCTACTCTTACAAAGTCTAAAGATGTGGAACATTAAAGTTAATTCACAATTTGATGGCACATAGTCATAAATAAGTAAAAACAAATTAAAAAAAAAACTATGGAAAGTTTTTCATAAAGAAATTCACATTCCTCATGAAGAATATTGTGGGAAGAACTTTGGACTGAAAGACAGTAGTCTGGAATTTCAATCCTAATTTTGTCACCTTAAAGTCCCTTGCCCTATTTTGGATATACTTTCTTTTCTGTGTGGCTTTGCTAGTTACTGTCTTAGATCCTTCTAAAAATCTTGGACTGTAGTTCTATTGATGACATTAATAATACATGAGAGAATGGTTAAAGACTAGCATTTAAGAGCCTGGACTCCAGAGCCAGACTTCAGGCCCTAACTAGCTCACCACCTTCATGTTAATGCCCTTAGTTAGGTTTCTTTAACCTGTCTCAGTTTCTTCATCTCTAAAATGGGCATGAAAACAACAAAAGCTACTTTCTTTAGTTTATCTTTAGAATTAAATTGAGATAATATTTATAAAGTATTTGAGACCATTGAACAATAAGTGTTTAATATGTCAGGCCCAAGGCTAACATGTGCAGCAAAGAAGAATCCCTGCTTTTGAGGAGGGAACTCTGGGTTGAAACTGCTGGTGATTATTAGAATCGGGGTAGGTCTGGATTTAAGTGAGTGGCCAAGTTCAAAAGGACCATGGAAATATTAAGCTTTAGCTCATGGTGGAAATGGATCTATTTAACTTGGAGAAGATAAGACAGCTACACTGTACATAGTAGGCATCTTAAAGTAAGAGTGAGCTGTCATGGAGTAATGGCTCACATGTCTCCCTGTGGCAGCAAAGGGCAGAATTAAGATGGAGAGTAGAAGGGACTTTGGAGAGATGACTACTAAAGATTGGGGAAATAACCCTTCATATTTGCTAATATCTGGGAAGACTTGGGTTTAGAGGAGAGATTAACTTATTTGGGCACCAAGGAAGAATTCTTAAAGAACTTCTATAAAACTGAATGCATTTGAATTAGCTTGTGGAGAGGACCAATTAGATTCAGTAAAAGATCCATTGCTTATCTTTAAGGAAGCAGAATTTCATTTCCTTCAAATATGCACAGTAACTTGAACCAATTACTCTTTCAGAGTAAATTAATGAGCTGCTTTAATGAACAGATAGCATGAACATATAATTATCAGCAACATGAATATATAATTAGTGTTTCTAAGTCTTTAACATATTTATGTGATGTAAAGATCTTAAAAACAATCTCCCAGTGTATTTACCCTCTCAGTTTGCCTGGAAAATATTTTTCATCTGCAGAGCTAAATTCTGCCAGTTTCACTTAGTCTGAATGAATGGGGATTTGGAATCAATGACTACCAGACTAATGCAATTTTGCTTACATAGTAAAGGTAAAGATATCAGAAGTGTTGGGTTGGCCAGTAAAATACTCGTTTCTACGATTGCCCTCCAACTGCTGGATAGGGCTCAGTCTATGCATTCAGCATTCCAACCGTAACATACATATGTCCAGCATATTTCAACAAGATTCAATTATAGCTGGCAAAACATTTGTAAAAGGATCTAGATTTCAGCCCAGATGGTGACTGGGCATTTGAGAAACACTCCAAATATGTGGCATTATTCATCCCTGACACTCAGAATATAAACATAAGGCAACTCCCTCTCCCAGGTGGAGAAGTAGAGAAGGAAATGTCCACATCTTCTGAATGTACAAAGACAGTTGCCGTTTTTCCCTTGACGTTGAAGAATATTTACATTTTAACAAGAGAGAGAATGTCTTTCAGCATTCCCCCAAACACGAATGCCCTGTGTTTGGGAAAACAGGTGTTGTGAGCCTTGGTTTTCTATGACCACTTCTAAATGAGCTAATGTGTGGTAGCATGATAAAAGCTAATTCAGAAGACAGTGATAGTAAGTCTCAACTTCTGACATCAAGACTTGAGTTAGATATTTTGTTTTTGTTTTTAATTCATTAATTATTTAACTTGCCAGAGAGAGCGAGAAAGAGAAAGAGAGAGCGCACAGCAGGGGGAGTGGCAGGCAGAGGGAGAAGGAGGCTCAGGAGCCCAATGCAGGGGATTCATGGGGTCATGACCTGAGTCAAAGGCAGATGATTAACCAATGGGCCACCCTAGGGTCCCCATGTTTGATATTTTGACTGATACTCCTAGTGCAATAACTATGTCCTAGGATAGGGAAAGTTGGGAGAAACTTTTATTAGATATTGTGATAGTACTGCTGTTCAACTTGTAGAAAACATGAATTAATTTAAATAAAGTACCTGAAAAATACAAGAGAATCTCAGTGAATTTTCACAAAATGAACACATCCAGATAAATAGCATCCAAGTTCATAATTAGAGTATTTCTAACATCCTAGGTCTTCCTACCCGCCTCACCTTCCTGTCACTAACACCTTAGTAGGTTCTGGGTAATGGCAGAAACAGAAGAATCCAGTTGAAGGTAAGAAATGCAAATCTACAATTTTGGCCCACTCCTCAAATGGATTTAGCATGAATGGCCAAATTCAAGAGAAATATTACTTCTTCCACGTTCTCACTTTCAGTTTATACTGAGACTTGAAGTTTAAATAACTTAAAATGTCTTAGTTAATCTCTTATTTTTAATTTTCCCGTTTTGGTTATTATCTTCTGACACATCTTCTAATATTTTGAGCTCTGTTCTAATCTGCCATTAAATCTATGCAGTAATTTCTGAGTTACTTTTTTTTTTTTAAAGGTTTTATTTATTTGACAGACAGAGACCACAACTAGGCAGAGATGTAGGCAGAGAGAGAGGGGAGGAAGCATGGATTTGCTTATAAATTCTATTTGAATTTCAGTGGTGTGATCTTGCAAGTTCTTAGCAGGTTACCAAGCTTTTCAGCAAGGGCCTATAATACCAAATTACTGTTTATTCGTGACTAAAATGATCTAATGCTAATAATAATCCTTTACTCTCTACTATTCATTGTCTGGTAACTGTATTGGACTCTTACATACTAGTTTTTTTTTAATGTGAACATATGTCACCATTTGAAAAACAATTTCTTATTCAAACCTGGTTAAAAAAAATATGCCAGAAGACTGTTAGAGATGCCAAATATTCTTTATTCAGGGCAGTGTAACATAACTGATGATATGTGATAAAGTTAAATTTTTTTTTGATGAGATATATTTTATTTACAAAACATTGTGCACTGCTGGTTTTAACATATGAAAAGAAATAAAGTCAGTTGATAATTGTCAAAAAAAAAAAAATACTAGTATGTAAGAGTCCAATACAGTTACCAGACAATGAATAGTAGAGAGTAAAGGATTATTATTAGCATCAGTTCATTTTAGTAACAAATAAACAGTAATTTGGTATTATAGGCCCTTGCTGAAAAGCTTGGTAACCTGCTAAGAACTTGCAGCGAGCCCAATGCGGGGCTTGATCCCAGGACCCTGAGATCATGACCTGAGCTGAGGGCCAAGGCGTAACCCACTGAGCCACCAGGTGCCTCCCTGAGTTACGTTTTTTAACCATCATTTTACTCTTGTTACCTTGAATACCTAGTAATGAATCCCTGCTGAATATTATATAGGAGACACTATACAGATAATTTGAGGTAGTATAAAAGATTGATTTTGCTTCTAAGTAAATCTAAACCAATCTCTGTGAGGACTGGTATACTTCTAGATAGTCCTTATTCCTAGCTTATACCCTATTAAGGTCTCAAACCAAAGCCTGAATGAATATGAAGTTTTATAGAATAAGCAGTTGGCTCTTGAGGAAATACAAAATAGAAGGAGAAAAAAATAAAACCCTTGAAAATGTGAGGATTACTTATGTTTTATCATCTTTTGTAAGATCTTCTCCCTACAATTCTTCTCTTTAAGACCTTGGAACAGATCAGAAAGAATAAGAGAGAGTGAGCAAGAGAAAGATTGTCAACTTTGCTCAGTTTTTCTAATTGTCCTTATCGGAAGGTTGATCTGAAATACCCAAAATGCCATTAGCAGAAGTGTCCTGAAATCCAATTTTTAATGATGTTTTATTTAGATACTATTTTTACTTAAAAATCAAACAAAAAACATTTACTGTGATGAAATGCAAGGTCTTATGCTAGCAGACTTTACTGTTGGTGACATTTTGCACAAATATTTGAAGCTTCTAAAATGAAAAGCATAAGGCTCTTTCAACATTAAGTGTTCCCCTTCCCTCAGCATCAAAAAAAAAAGTTTACGACTTAGAATATTTTCAAGTTTATAAAACTAAGTGATCTACATGCTTGTTACACTTAACACAGACTGTCCTTGAAACTTTCAATCTCAGGTTGCTAATCCAGAATGTATGTTGCAGCTGGTTACACATAGTGCGGTCATGTCACTCACTGAACAAAACTTTGCATAAGTGTATCAGGATCCAGCGAACACCCCCCTTCCTCTATGTAGATTCCCTTCATGACCCAGCCATATTGAACTTTCCTGCTACCACGCTCTGGTACTCATTAGCTGCTGGGCTGTGTGTTTATTTTCTGTATGATAGGCTTTCCTTATTGCATGTGTACAGTTGGTTTCTCCTACGTAGTTGTAATAAACTGCTTAAGGAGTAGGTAAGACATATGAAAGGACCTCCGAGTCTTTGGATCCTAACTATGGAAAACCTAAAGTTACTAAGGATACACACTGATTAGTTTAGAAACCCTGCCAGAGGCAATAGGTTTACTTCAGTTTTATTGCTGTATTTTATGACTTTAGAAAGAAAAACTTAAAAGGATGCCTTAATGAATTGAGAAGATAGGCTTTGGATAGGAAGAAGATTATCGGTCCCCAATTAATATATAGATTCAGTGTAATTCTGGTAAGATTCTAAAAGTAATAGAGGATAAAAATAAAAAAATTAAAACAAGTTTAGAAAAGTGGTGTTAGTGGCTTGATCTATCAAATGGCAAGATATCTATCAAGGCTAACATAATTAATGGTATTGTTATAAGGGTGGGCAAATAACTCAGTAGAACATAATATAAAGTATAGAAACAAACTCATGTATATGGGAATTTGCTTTATATTGCAAGTGTCATTGAAGGTGTTCTGCTCAGTGCATAATATAAAATGAACTGGATATTCTTCATGAAAGGAAAAATAATTTCAACCTATATTTTACATCTTGCATGAAAAGGAAACTTTAGGTAAGGAAAATAGCTAAAATTAAAAAGAAAAACATCTATAAATATAATAAAAATTTGAAAAATGTTAAGACAGGAAGAGCTTTCTAAGGAGAACAGTAACCAAGAAACTGTAAAGCAAAAGAATGACAGAATGGACACAAATATTATTAGCAAACAAAAGAAACAAGAAGATATAAGGGATTCCTGAGAGTAAGGAAAAGAAAAATAAAAATAGAAAACAATTACCACAACTTGGAATAGACAGAATTGATAAAGTCATGTGAACAAATGACAGAGAAAAATAGCAAGATATGATCTTACCAGAGATAGGAGATCATTTGGAGGACATTCTGAGGAGTCTCCATGGCTAGCAATTCCCAGTGTTGACCCTTGATTAGAGAATAAGGATTTGTTTCTCAGTAAATCAAACTATTTCAGTCCTGCGATAAAACCTTAGGACAATGGGTTGGATGCAGGGGGTGAGCAGGGTTCCAAATACCTGTTCTGTGCGATTGCCCTGGGCAAATCATCTAACCCAACTTGTACCTTAGTTTTCTTATATGCAAAGTGGGGGTGGCAGGATAGGAATATCTATACCACAGAATTGTTGAAGAGAAAATAGATAATGCTTAGCTCAGTGGTAGGCATACAACAAGTGCAAAATAACTGTGGGCTGATACACTTTTTACTTCACACCTTCATTTTGAGTCAGGAATCAAAATCCATATCAAGGAACTGGAGGTGATCTTGAGTAAACCACTTAACCTTTCTGGCCTCAGTTTCTTCATTTGTAAATTGGAGACATAATAGTACTTACATGGTAGGATTGGTAAGACCATTCACTGAATTAACATTTAGACTGCATAGTTGCCTATGGAAGTTGTAAGGCATACATTAAATGCCATTTAAGTGTTTGTTAAAAGAGCACAATTGGCTCTACCTAGACAAAAATACCTGTAGCAATCAACACTGTGCTTAAATGTCAGAAGGAACATTTGGGAAATGTTACCACATTTTTTTTTCCTCATCTAATGGTTTTATTCTTTTTTTTTTTAAATTCAATGAGACAACTTTTAAACAGGTAAGTTTTATTTTTATTTTTTATGAGAAATATTTTATTTATTTATTTTTTCAGTGTTCCAAGATTCATTGTTTATGCACCACACCCAGTGCTCCTTGTAATATGTGCCCTTCTTAATACCCACCACCAGGCTCACTCATACTCCCCACCCACTTCCCTCCAAAATGCTCAGTTTGTTTCTCAGAGTCACAGTCTCTCACGGTTTGCCTCCCCCTTGGATTTATCCCAATTCACTTTTCCTTTCTTTCTAATATCCTCCATGTTATTCCTTATGCTCCACAAGTAAGTGAAACCATTTGATAACTGACTTTCTCTGCTTGACTTAGTTCACTCGGCATAATCTCCTCTAGTCTTATCCATACTGATACAAAAGTTGGGTATTCATCCTTTCTGATGGCTGCATAATATTCTATTGTATATATGGACCATATCTTCTTTATCCATTCATCTGTTGAAGGACATCTTGGCTCTTTCCACAGTTTGGCTATTGTGGTCACTGCTGCTATGAACATTGGGGTACATATGGCCCTTCTTTTCACTACATCTCAATCTTTGCAGTAAATACCCAGTAGTGCAATTGCAGGGTCATAGGGAAGCCCTATTTTTAATTTCTTAGGGAATCTCCACACTGTTTTTCAAAGTGACTGTACCAATTTGCATTCCTACCAACAGTGTAAGAGGGTTTCCCTTTCTCCACATTCTCTCCAACACTTGTTGTTTACTGTCCTGTTAATTTGGGGTTTTCTAACTGGTGTAAGATGGTATCTCAATGTTGTTTTGATTTGAATCTCCCTGATAGCTGATGATGATGAACATTTTTCATGGGTTTGTTAGCCATTTGTATGTCTTCTTGGGAGAAGTGTCTGTTCATGTCTTCTGCCCATTTTTTTTTAAAAGATTTTGGTTTTTTATTATTTATTTGACAGATAGAGATCACAAGTAGGCAGAGAGGCAGGCAGGGAGAGAGGGGGAAGCAGGCTCCCCACTGAGCAGAGAGCCTGATGCGGGGCTGGATCCCAGGACCCTGGGATCATGACCTGAGCCGAAAGCAGAGGCTTTAACCTACTGAGCCACCCAGGTGCCCCTTCTGCCCATTTTTTGACATGAATATGTTTTTGGGGTGTTGAGTTTGAGGAGTTCTTTATAGATCTTGGTTATCAGCTGTTTGTCTGTACTGTCATTTGTGAATATCTTCTCCCATTTTGTGGCATATCTCCTTGTTTTGTTGACTGTTTTCTTTGCTATGCAGAAGCTTTTGATCTTGATGAAATCCCAAAAGTTCATTTTCACTTTTGTTTCCTTTGCCTTTGAAGACATATCTTGAAAGAAGTTGCTGTGGCTGATGTGGAAGAGGTTACTGACTATGTTCTCCTCTAGGATTTTGATAGATTACTGCCTCACATTGAGGTCTTTCATCCATTTTGAGTTTATCTTTGTGTATGGTATAAGAGAATGGTCAAGTTTCATTCTTCTATATGTAGCTGTCCAATTACCCCAGTACCATTTATTGAAGGGACTGTCTTTTTCTCACTGAATATATTTTTCTCCTTTGTTGAAGACTGTTTGACCATAGAGTTGAAGGTCCATGTCTGGTCTCTTTACCCTGTTAAACTGGTCTATATGTCTGTTTTTGTGCCAGTACCATGCTGTCTTGGTGATCACAGCTTGTAGTAAAGCTTGAAATCAGGCAACGTGAGCCCCCAGCTTTGTTTTTTCTTTTTTCAGCATTTCCTTAGGACTCAGGGTCTTTTCTGGTTCCATACAAATTTTAGGATTAATTTTTCAGACCTTTGAAAAAATGCTAGTGGAATTTTGATCAGGATGGCATTGCAAGTATAGATTGCTCTGAGAAGTATAGACATTTTAACAATGTTTATTCTTCTGATCCATGAGCATGGAATGCTTTTCCATCTTTTTGTGTCTTCTTCAATTCCTTTCATGAGTGTTCTGTAGTTCCTCGAGCACACATCCTTTACCTCTTTGGTTAGGTTTATTCCAAGGTATCTTACAGTTCTTGGTGCTTTAGTAAATGGAATTGATTCTCTAATTTCCCTTTCTATAGTTTCATTGTTAGTGTATAAGAAAGCAACTGATTTCTGTGCATGGATTTTTTTTTTTTAGATTTTTAAAATTTATTTATTTGACAGAGATCACAAGTAGGCAGAGAGGCAGGTGGGGGAGGGGGGAAGCAGGCTCCCTGCTGAGCAGAAAGCCTGATGTGGGGCTCGATCCGAGGACCCTAAGATCATGACCTGAGCCAAAGGCAGAGGCTTTAACCCACTGAGCCACCCAGGCACCCCAAGAATGCTATTTCTTTTTTTTTTATGGCCTTTTTTTTAAAATTTTTTATTTTTTATAAACATATATTTTTATCCCCAGGGGTACAGGTCTGTGAATCACCAGGTTTACACACTTCACAGCACTCACCAAAGCACATACCCTCCCCTATGTCCATAATCCCACCCCCTTCTCCCAAACCCCCTGCCCCCAGCAACCCTCAGTTTGTTTTGTGAGATTAAGAGTCACTTATGGTTTGTCTCCCTCCCATTCCCATCTTGTTTCATTTATTCTTCTCCTACCCACTTAAGCCCCCATGTTGCATCACCACTTCCTCTGTCAGCTCTTCCCCATTGAGAAAGATACTTGCTGTGAGTTTTTCATAGATGGATTTTATGAAGCTGAGGAATATTCCCTCTATCCCTATACTTTGAATCGTATTAATCAGGAACAGATGCTGTATTTTGTCAAATGCTTTTTCTGCATCAACTGAGAGGACCATGTGATTCTTATATCTTCTATTATTGATTTGTTCTATCACATTGATTGATTTACAAATGTTGAACCACCCTTGTATCCCAGGGATAAATCCCACTTGGTCATGGTGGATAATCTTTTTAATGTACTATTGGATCCTGTTTGCTAGGATTTTGTTGAGAATCTTGGCATCCATATTTATCAGGGATATTGGTCTGAAATTCTCCTTTTTGGTGGAGTCTTTGCCTGGTTTGGGGATCAAGATAATACTGGTTTCATAGAAAGAATCTGGAAGTTTTCCCTTTTTTTTTTTTCTTCTTTTTTTTTTTTTCCCTCTTTGAAACAGCTTCAAGAAAATAGGTGTTATTTCTTCTTTGAATGTTTTATAGAATTCCCCAGGGAATCTGTCAGGTCCTGGACTCTTGTTTTTTGGGAGGTTTTTGATCACTGCTTCAATCTCGTTATTAGATATTGGTCTATTCAGGTTGTCAGTTTTGTCCTGTTTCAGTCTTGGAAGTTTATAGGTTTCCAGGAATGCATCCATTTCTTCTAGGTTGCTTAACTTATTGGCATATAACTGTTGATAATAATTTCTAATGATCATTTCTATTTCCTTGGTGTTAGTCTTGATCTCTCCCCTTTCATTCATAATTTTATTAATTTGAGTCCTTGCTCTTCTTTTGGATTAGTTTGGCCAGTTGTTTATCGATCTTATTGATTCTTTAAAAAAAAAAAAAGCAGCTTCTAGTTTCATTGATGTGTTCTACTATATCTCTGGTTTCTAACTCATTGATCTCTGCTCTAATCTTAATTATTTCCCTACTTGTGTGTGGGATTGGCTTAATTTGTTGTTGATTTTCCAGTTCTTTAAGGTGTAAAGAACTGGATTTTTCAACTTTTTTGCATGAGGCTTGGATGGCTATGTATTTCACCCTTAGGGCCACCTTTGCTCTATCCCATAAGTTTTAGACTGATGTGTCTTCATTCTCATTGGTTTCCATGAATTGTTTAAGTTATTCTCTGACTTTTTGGTTGATCCAAACATTCTTAAGCAGGTTGGTCTTTAGCTTCCAACTGTTTGAGTTCTTTCCAAACTTTTTCTTGTGGTTGAGTTCCAGTTTCAAAGTATTGTGGTCTGAGAACATGCATGGAATAATCTCAATCTTTTGGTATCAGTATGTTGTCTGTTCTGGAGAAAGTTCCTTGTGTGCTCGAGAAGAATGAGTATTCTGTTGTTTTAGGGTGGAAGTTCTGTATATATCTATGAGGTCCATTGGTCCAATGTGTCATTCAAAGATCTTGTTTCTTTGTTGATTTTCTGCTTAGATGATTTGTCTGTTGCCAACAGTGGTGTGTTAAGATTCCAAGAGGGAACTTCCAAAGCCAACTTTTACAACATTCAAAAGGGAAGTAAAGGTGTTTTTTTGTTTTCGTTTCCTTTAGTTCATGTAGGCCTAGGTAGTTTATTTTCTCTTGCCAACTGTGACTTTAAATAATCCAGTTAAATATCACAAATAAAGTAAAAGCAGACTCTACTGAATTGAGTCTGGATGAATATTGTTTTAAAAAGTCCATTTTGACTGTATGTAACCCAGAATCCCCTACATAACTCACCAGCACAAAGCCATATCTCCTTCACAGAAGCTCTCAGGCCACTGCTCAATCCACATACTCATTTAAGAGAACCTATATCTTGAAGGCTACTAATTACAGTGAACTGGACATGGCATCAGTGGCTTCCTGATAATAATGCAGAAAAGCCATTTGAAGATCCAATTCTCTTGACCATAGGCACCCATCTGCAAGCAGAAATTGCCTATCTACAGTCCCTTAGAAAAATACCAGTCTGTACTGAGTATTGCCTTTATCAAAGTCTTTATCAACAGAGGTCCAGGGATCAAAAGAAGGAATTATTTTTAGAAGATGGCCATATCTTTGTCAGAAAGTGTGTGGACGATCTTGCCTTTGACCATAATGCTAGAGAGGACAATGACTAGACACAGACGGGACAGAGGCCGAAAAAAGCCTGGGATGTTCAGGAAACGAGATGCACCAGGCTTATTTTAGTCTGTCCAATTTGCAAATATGTGTCACCAAATGCTGCCATCCTTAATGAAGGTAATTAAATGTAATTTAAAGACAAGTTTCTCCTCACTAGTGGTAGCATAGCTTTTGCTAATAATTTAGGTTTTCCATGTAATGTGAAGACTAAATGGCGCTAAATGATGAAATTGAGGAATTGGGGTATTAGTCAAATGTCAGGTGTCAATAAAAGTCTATACTGGACAATACAATGGCTCTGAGTCATCAGGTGGGCCCCTAGAAGAGAGAAATGCATGGATTTCAGGAAAATACTGGCCTTTGCATAGAAAGATCTGCCTGGTCTCAGTACTGTGAATGAAGACCAAAAGCAAGACATGAAGGGACTATGTACTAAACAGAACATAGGAACAAAGTAAAAGATGCAGAGATGGTTTCAAAAAGGGTCCGACCTGCAAGGATCACTGTTAGCTGCTATGTTGTCCATACATTTTCTGAGAAGCACAGTAAAACATGGGCATTATCCAGGAATTTCTTTTTAAGGAAGCAAATCTGTCCATGAAACATGTGTCTATTTATGGCAGGATTTAGTGTGTGGAGGGCTTACTCAAGCCAGATTTAAAGAATACAACTTGGGCACCTGGGTGGCTCAGTGGGTTAAGCTGCAGCCTTCGGCTCAGGTCATGATCCCAGGGTCCTGGGATCGAGTCCCGTATCGGGCTCTCTGCTCAGTGGGGAGCCTGCTTCCTCCTCTCTCTCTCTGCCTGCCTCTCTGCCTACTTGTGATCTCTCTCTGTCAAATAAATAAATAAAATCTTAAAAAAAAATGCTTAAAGAATACAACTTATGATCAGAAAGTTCTCCTTCAGAACAGGTGGCCCGGAGTCATAGACTAATGCTCAGCAAAACCTTGTATTTTGTAAACAGGCTCTTGACATTTTTTGTCTTCTGTTCTAAAAGATCACCTTCTTCAGCATGCATCATTTCTGGCCTTAGTTGTCCATGATGAGTGAGGTAACTGTTGGCAAAATGTTTCAGCCATCCAATGCCATTTTTAAGAAATTCTGCCTTTGTGCTCTTTTAGAAATGGCAGCCAACTTAATATAAATCACAGCGACCCCCTTCTCTTGAGGCTTTCTCCACCTAATCTCATTGCCCACTCCCCTGGCCTCTGCAGGGAGCTGAGTCTTTATCAGTAGTAAGAAGTAGAGAAGAAGAGAGACTGTTGACATCATTAATAATGTTTTAGTACTTAAAAAAAAAAAAATTACAAACATGTTGCTTTCAGAGTTGCCAGGCTTAGCAAATAAAAATATATGATGCCTAGTTAAATTTGAGTATTAGTTAAACTGAATCATTTTTGGTATAAAACATACAGTATTGGGGACATACTCATATTAACAATGCCTCTTGTTTATCTGAAATTTAAATCGAAGTAGGTATCTTCTATTTTATCTGCCAACTCAGTTTGCCTAGCTAAATATATCACCTTTGGGGGAAAGAAGGTGATGTTTCAGGAATTTAGACAGGTAAAGCATTAAGTGACTGTCTCAGTGAACTAAGATGACTTAAAACCACAGTTCATTTTCAGAAACAAAACTGCAGGAAATGGATAGAATGGCATGTCCTCTTGGTTTCTATTTGCAGCCTAGTGGGCACTACAGTGACACTTGGGCCCAACACTCACGTTATAAATGTGCTACACATAAATATACATATGTGGCTTTATTTAAAAAATGACTTTGATATGCTGGTGGAGGAATGTGGCATGCTACTTTTCTCTTCATTTTTATAGCCAGTTACAGAGTACAGAAATTGCTTTAGAATGACCCAAATTGTAAACTACCATTTAGCAACCCCTATTCAGGAATAGCAGATTCCATGTCCTTGCCTGTTAGGTTAGAGCAGCCTTGTCCAGAATTCCAATGGCATATCTTGGGGTTTTTTTTTTTTTGTTTGTCTGTTTGTTTTTGGTGGTGGTGGTGGTGTTTCCCAGTGGTGGAGCAGACCCTGGTGCTAAAATTATGGAAAGTAACATTCTTGCCACAAGGGAGAGGGGAGAACAACGAATCTAAGAGGAGGAGGTAAATGATTAATTTCAAGACTGTCACAGTTTTAGCCCAACACATTTTTTTTTATCTTTGCCTTTTTTATACTGTAGAACAAGGGCCGGGTTTCCCCACCCCCGCAGTGAATTCATATCTGTTTTTATGAACCGCAATATCTCCCTAATTGAACATAAATATGAGGGATCTGGGAATGATTGGAACTTGGCAAATACAAGTGAAATGACAGACTCCTAATAATGACATTAGTTTGTAACGAGGAGCTCCACATTACATTCCAGAGTGACCACATCCCCATTTAGCAATAACCATAAACGTATGCTGCAGAGAGTTGTGAATCTGATGGGCTCAAAAGTAAAGCCATCCTTGTTTTAGGAATTATGACGAGGCCATTGGTTTCCATGGCTACTGTTTGCTCTAATTGTGATACATTAGTAGCAACAAGAATTGGATGGTTCAAGTCATTTAGTTAATTAAACAGAAACTTGGACTCTGCCAAAAGAATTATGGATGAAATTAGCATCCACTGGCATGCACCTGTAAAATGTGTATTGCATAAGTCCTGTCAGCTGAGGGTGAGAGAGAGCTGAAGTGCTTGCGTATTCTAAATATGTCTTTCTTAGCCTTATCCCATTACAAGACTCATAATTTATTTTTTAAATATGTTCTCAAATGAAATACAATAGCAGTGATCAATGAAACATGTTTTTTTGTTGCTGTTCATATCAGGAAAATATGTGAAATGTCACACGGAGAGAGGCAGTAGCTCACAGCAATTACAGAAAACGATGAAATCACAGAATCTCCACGAACATACTGAGCTCCTGAAAATAGGAGTTTTTAATGGAAAACACGGACATAGGAATAACTGTGGCATTCCAGCTATGTTTTGACATCATCGAAAGCCTGGTGCTTCGCACAGAGAAGCAAAGAGCATGATAGATCGAATTGAGATAAAGTAGGATGGGGTTGTTAAATTCTGCTTATGAATCTGGGGAAATGCTAGAACAACAGCTCTCTCCTCATCAGACACTGTAAATGTTTGTTCATATTGCTCTTAATACTCTCTGTCCTGAAAAGAATGTGATGCAATCTCCGTGTTTCAGTTAGAGAGAATTAAAGCTTGCAGAGGTAAGATGATTTTCCGCAAATCACTAACTAAGCCAGGGCCTTTCTTGTCCTGAAGACTGTAGAACAGAGCTTCATAAATAGTGTTTTAGGGTATCAGTTTGTTGAAACATTCAATGAACATAATTATTAAGAACCAATACTATGGTAGGCATGTGGAATTAAAAAAAAAAAAAAAGTGAGGGGTGCCTGGTTGGCTCAGTGGGTTAAGCCTCTGCCTTTGGCTCAGATCATGGTCTCAAGGTCCTGTGATCGAGCCCCACATCAGGCTCTCTGCTCAGGAGGGAGCCTGCTTCCCCCTTTCTTTCTGTCTGCCTCTCTGTCTCCTTGTGAACTCTCTCTCTCTGTCAAATAAATAAAATCTTAAAAAAAAAAAAAGTAAAATCTTGCCATAAAACTTCCCTTCCCATATCATCCTACCTATGCCATGTTGCCCTTTTATTCAAAATGCAATAGACCACCTTGGCTTTAAAGAAATGTGTTTGATACCTATACATTACAGAAATGTCAGTGAAATGAATATACATTGTGCAAAGTATACAATACTGATTGAAATAGACATGCCCCATGTTTTTGAGAACTATGGTCAGGTAAGAGAGACAGACATTCCTTTTTAAATTTTTTTTTTTAAGATTGATTTATTTATTTTAGAAAGAGAGGCGATGGGGGGTGGGCAAAAGGAGAGGGAGAGAATCCTAACCAGACTCCCCACTGAGCACGGAGCCCAATATGGGGCTCAATCCCAGGACTCTGAGGTCATGACCTGAGATGAAATCAAGAACATTTAACTGACGGAAATACCCAGGCATCCTGGGAGGCAGCCAGTCTTTATGCAACCCCACAAATAAGTGAGAAATTGCAACAATGATAAGTGCTTCCAGAACGGATATTGTGCTATGGGGCATGGACTAGGACTAGGGTGAAACTGACCCAGCTTCAAGCAGGGATGGAGCTGATATCTGAAGAAGACTTAGCCAGGTGTTCAGTATGACAGGCAGGGTATTGTGGGAGCTGGTGGCAGAGTCTGTAAGCCTGTCATCCTCGCATTTGATGCTGGAACTTGGAGCCTACAGGGCAGGCCCTTGAGGAGGGAAGAAGGATGTAAAATGGAGCAGAATAAGGACAAGCTGGAGCCTTGAAAGGCCAGCTGAAAACTATGTCAGTGAGTGCATCTCTGACCTGATAATGCGTCACTGGAGCTAAAAGCACACACACACCTGCCTGTGAGTCAAAGAAGCTGAAGGAGAATCCAGGAAAAGGTGGGGCATGTGTAGTTTCAGAAGATAACTGTGGACAGGAACTAAGAAATGGGGATGACTTTCTCTCAGATCTGATGTATAATTTCCCACGTAGGAAGTTGATCAACTTCAATCAAGATGGGTTTGGCTAGAATTTTGGGCAGAGGACTGTCTTATGAGACAGCAAAAGGAGCATCCATGGGCCCAGCTTATCAGATTGGGGTTAGAATCTTGGCCTAAACCACTATAGCCCTTTGGGCTTCAGCCGTTTACAATACAGAGGTAATGTTACTAGTGGGAGGGTTTGAGGGATTTGAAGGGAGTTCTCTTTCTTGAACACCCCCCACGAAAGATTTACGTGAGGATCTGTGCTCCAGTAAAGACAGCCAGAAGGAAAGTAATCAAGCACAAGCATTTCATCAAGAATAGTACACTCTCAAGATGGGAGAGCGGGCAGGCCCAGAGGTAGCAACTGCACCTGGGTTAGGGGTGGTTTTTCTTTTTACGTTTGCATAGGGTGTGGGTCATAACTAGGGCTGATTCTGACCCTGACAGAGGTTGTTCCCAATCATTTGAGGGACTCCTCCTACCAGTTGGGCGGGGGAGCTGGGCCTTAGGAAGTTCTTACCAGACCTTATGGACATCTTCCTCCATGGGGGTGGGGGTTGAAATTGCAATGTAAATATATTATAATGAAATTATATGTTATTGTAGGACACTGGCTGTAAAGGAGAGTGCATGTTTGGCAACTGTTGTTCTTGGCTGATAGCCCCAGCAGGTGATAAACCAAAAAACCACTGTTTACCACCACCCTTGCCTCCAGCTCCTATCTAGCTAATCGCCTGTTCTATCAATAATACTGTCTATGTGACAAGGTTGTTTTGAGGACTAGGTATAATAATGAAATAAAGTAACTAGTCTCAGAGGTTACTTTCTTTCTTTCTTTTTTTTTTTTTAAGATTTTATTTATTTGACACAGAAATAGAGATCACAATTAGGCAGAGGCAGGTAGAGAAGGAGCAGGGGAAGCAGGCTCCCTGATCAGCAGAGAGCCCAATGCAGAGCTTGATCCCAGGACCCTGAGATCATGACCTGAGCCAAAGGCAGAGACTTAACCCACTGAGCCACCCAGGCACCCCTCTGAGGTTACTTTCAAACAAAGGTATAGAAAATAAACTCTTGATGATTAGTAAGAAGAGAAATAAAGCAAGTTAAGGGCTCAGAGTGGGGCTGTTTATGTCTCATATATGGGAATGGAAGACCTCTCCCGGAAGAAGTCATCTTAGCACGAGAGATACCATATGGACTTCAGGAATTAAGGATCTGAAGTAGAACTCTACATAGGAAGTCATTATAGTATGAATTTAATACACTCGGGAACTGTAAAACTACAGATCATTTACATTTGGCTTTATAATAACTAGGTGGGGTACATTTGGATATTAGCACTATAGTATCTGATAGCACAGGAATTTCTAAAAACACTTTTAAAAAAAATAATCTAAAAAAATATAATAATCTATTTATTTATTTATTTGAGAGAGACAGAGACAGAGGGAGAGAGTACAAGCAGGGAGAGGGAAAAAGAGAGAAGCAGACTTCCCACGGAGTACAGAGCCTAATGCTTGGCTTGATCCCAGGACCCTGAGATCATAGCCCAAGCCGAAGTCAGACACTTATTGACTGAGCCACCCAGATGCCCCTCTAATGACACTTCTTAATGAAACCTCTACACTGAGTTCAGTTTATATGTTTGTCAAACACTACAGAATCCTAATGTATAGAAAGTGCTAGAATAATTTGTGAACCTTCAAACTAAAACTGTCAATTATTTTACCAGCAAAAATGGGTTCATTTGAAAATAAAAGAATTATAATTTGAATCACATGTGGGAAAACCAAAGACCAGGCCAACAAAAGAGAGGAACATTATTTTATGGAGAAGAAAAACAAAGTTGGGTGGGGTTTTTTGTTTGTTTTGTTTTTAAAGATTATTATTTTTTTGTTGTTAGTGAAAGAGAGAAAGACCGAGCACAAGCAGGGGTAGCAATAGGCAGAGGGAGTGACAGGTTCCCCTCTGAGCAAGGAGCCTGACTCAGGACTCTATCCCAGGACCCTGGGATCACCACCTGAGCCGAGGCACCCAGGCATTCAGGGAGGGGTTGTTTTGAATGAATCTCGCCAGCTGAGTAGAGATAGTTAGTGTATTGTAAGAGATGTAAAGTACAGTTCTCTCTGGTGGGACCTATAATTAATAGATTATTTTTCCCTCTTGATTGTTCTGTTGGGTCTGTAAATGACAGTTCTTCCAACAGTTGACATTGCATGGTAAGACTCCAACTGTATATTAGTGAGGTTTCCCTTTACTAATTTTCACAGTCAGTTCTATAAATTTAGCTATTAACCATTATCTCTACTAACTGTGATATAATCTACTGTGTCTGAGTTGTTATAAAGATTTACCGAGATAATGTGCAGGAAATACCTAACTCAGAGTCTAAAGAGTTTTAGAGGCTCAATAAACATTAATTTGTCTTAGAAATCTCACTATTGATTACATTAGTGATAATCTTTTTGTGGCTCTACTTTGTTCTTCCCAAGTCTGAACTTCATTTGGCTGGCCACCTTGGGAGGATTTGAGCAGAAAAGGAATGCAGAGCTTCAGGAAGGTCAGTTTACACACAGCATTGGATACAGTGGGCAACAGGAATGAGTTTCCAGACCAGAGAAAATCTGTAGAGGCTTCTTAGAGCTGTCATACTATGATAAGGACCAGCTCTGGGATGGTGCATTTGGAATGTTGAGTCAGATGCCTGCAAGGGACCTAGCAAAGAAATAAGAAACAGGATTTACTGGAGAGATCAGGAATGAAGAGAGTCCAAAGTCCATAGTCTGGAGAGGAAGAAAAAATAATGGAACTCTAACAAAAAACAAGTCAACTAGTACAGGAGCTTGATTTTTTTTTTTTTTTTAACTCTCTGAACCTTATACCTGAACAAGCCCTTATAAATCATTTGCTTATTTTCTAGATGGGAAAACTGAGCCTTAGAAATAGTTAAGGGTTACACAACTCATGTGGTAAAGATATAAGAACAGGAAGATACCCTCTATCTCCTCTGTCTTCTCTCCAGGCTGCCTTTATAGGCTCAGGTTGAAGTAATTGTTAGACATGCAAATGGAAATGTGCTGTAGATAGTTCAAATATTAGGACTATCAAAGAGAGTCCAGGGCTGGAAAGAGGCATTTGTATCCAGGCATTTTGCTGACAATATCAGCAAGGGAGAAAGTAGAGAAAAAGATGAGCAAAGAAATAGCGTTAAAAGAAGGGAGAAGAAATGCAGGTAACATACTGTCCTCATATCTGAGAAAAGGGCTGTTTTCAATAACATGGAAAGCTTGTTATTAAGCATCATGGAGATATTTTTTAAGGAGAAGGGGAGCTGTCTTAGGGCAATGGAAGGTTTGGAGGCTAGACCACAAGGGGTAAAATGTGGCCCATATCAGGAGCTGGTTTCTCAGGCAGCCTACTTTGAACGAGGCTCCTCTAGTCTGAGCCTTGGTCCCTTCCTCCCAGGGTCTCACTTGGACAGTATAGCTCACAAATTGGTGGTTGGTAGAAGCTAACCATTCTACCTGATGGGAAATAACAGCTTTAGGAGATAAATGGATAAAGCAGATCCTTGAGGATCTTTAGTCCAGAAGGCTGCTGGAGTTCCCGGGCCAGACACTGGCATATCCTCTCCTTGGTTCTAAAATCATCACCTGGGCAACAGTGGTAACAGGACTGTATTAGTTTGCCAGGGCTGGGATAACGTAGGACCACAGACTGTGTAACTTAACAACAGAACTTAACAACTTCTGTTTCTTAACAATAGAAATTTATTTTCTCACATTTCTAGAGGCTAGAAGTCTGAAATCAAGGTGTCATCAGGGTTGGTCCCTTTTGGAGGCTGTGAGGAACAACATTTTCCATGTATCTTCTAAAGTTTCAGGTAGTTTGCTGGCAATCCTGGGCATTCCTTGTTGAAATGTTACTCCAACATTTGCCTTCAACTTCACATGGCATTTCCTCTGTATGCATGTCTGTGTCCAAATTCCATCCCCCCCCCTTTTTAATTTAATTATTTGACAGGGGAAGAGAGAACACAAGCAGGGGGAACAGCAGAGGGAGAGGGACAAGCAGGACCCCACTGAGCAGGGACCCCGATGCGGGGCTGGATCCTAGGACCTTGGGATCATGACCTGAGCTGAAGACTGCCATTTAATTTAACAGCCACTTAACTTAGCTTAAAACTTAACTTTAGGAAGCCACTTAATTTGGGTGCCCCCCAATTTTCCCTTCTTATAAGGACCCTAGTGATGTTGGATTGGGGCCCATCCTACTCCAGCAGGATTCCATCCTAACTAATTATTAGATCTACAAAGACCTTATTCCCAAATATGGTCACATTCTTAAGTAGTGGGGGTTAGGACTTCCATATATGAATCTGTGGTGAGGGAGACAGAATTCAGAAGTACCAAAACCTTTATCATGTCAGAATCTGGCATTACCGTGATCTGATTTGTTGTAGCTCAGGTCCAGAAGCCTACACAAGCACCTCCTTTCATTCACACTTCCTACAAACTCTGAAATAACAACTATGTTCCCTTTAGCTGCCTTAAGAGTATCAGTAGTTGGGTAGAAAGGAAGGATCTTTGGACTGCAGTCCCACCTCAACTGTTATCAATCAGGCTGTGTTCAGCTTGTGATAAGTCTTTGAGCCTCAGCTTGCTTGTTTACATATTAGAAATTCATCCTTCCAAGTCAGGGGATTGTGCTTCAAATTAAATTAAATGCAAAAAGAGACTAGAAGAGCTATAAAGCACTCTCAACATTATTTTTTATCATTTCATGTTTACAAATACAAAACCAAGAAGAAACAGTCATTTTTGTTTCTCCTCTTATTGATCAACAAATGTTTTTGAATCAAGCGCATGGCCTTAGATGGCAAATTAGTCTCAAAAATCTTACCTGGAGTAAAAATTAACACTCCATGTTTCTGTGAATGTAGAACAGAGATCGTGTCCCCATTTTAGATGTTCTCGTTAGCTTATTAAGATTAGATATCTCAGAAATAATTATTCCCCATTGGAGGAGTAGCATCTCATATTCATAAAGACAATAAGAAATTTTCCTTTATAGGTGTAGAGAGGTCAGCATGACAGATATTTGCATAAGATTAGAACTACAAAGTCTCAACTAGTCAGAGTTGAAAGCTTGTCACTGTACCTTGCTGGAAAATCCTTTTATCTCAAGGTATGTGTTTTCTACTTCAGGAGTTGGCTAGGTTTCCATAAAGTAAGTACCATAGACTGGGGGATTTAAACAGTAGAAATGTACTGTCTCACAATTCTAGAGGCTAAAAGTCCAAGATCAAGGTGCTGGCTTGATTTCTTTTGAGGCCTCCCTCCTTGGCTTGCAGATAGCTATCTTCTCCTTTTGTCTTCACATGGTCTTCCTCCTGTTCGGGTACACGTTGGGTCCAAATTTCCTCCTCTAAAGATACCAGTCATAACAGATTCAGGGCTCACCCTAATGGCCCCATTTCAACTTAATTAACTCTTTAGAGACCTTAACTCCAAATACAGTCACATATTCTAAGGCATTGAGGATGAGGCTTCTACATAGGAATTGGCGGGGGGGAGGGACACAATCAGCACATAACATTCTCCCCTTTGATCACTCCAGATTAATGTCCTCCTCACAAGCAAAGTATAGCTACTGTTTTACTTTAGAACTCCAAAGCATAGCTCCTCAAAATTATACTAAAATTAGGAGTTTTTACTTGAAATAATAAGATACTAGGGGGCACCCAGGGGGCTCAGGCTGTTAAGCATCTGCCATTGGCTCTGGTCATCACCCCAAGGTCGTTGGATGGAGCCCCATATGGGACTTCCTGCTCAGCGGGAAGTTTACTTTTCCCTCTCCCATACCACTTTCCTGTGTTCCCTCTCTCTGTCAAATAAATAAATAAAATCTTAGAAAAAAAAGATATTAGAGTCATTTTTCCTTAAAATAAGTGGTGTATACTTCAGTTATATTATAGATATTAGCAAATTCATCCACCACCCTTCTCCTGAAGGCCTACTGTATGCCAGTCCATGGGCTGTGGCAGTATCTTCAGATCAAGTTCTTACTGTAACGCCCCCAATATATTTGTTCACAACTTGTCTAGGCCATGACTTTAGAAAAATCACTGGAGCCATTTCTCCTCCATATCCTCAGTGCTCAGCACTTACTTACAAACTATTCCCCTTCCTTATTTTAACTGCATTTGAAAAACTATTTTAGACATCAGTATTTTGATGTGTTGTGTAAAAAAGGTTGTCTAAGAGTCCTAGTCCTATGCAAATGACCTTACCTGCCTTAGTTTCTATAATTGTAACATAATGTGCTTTGGAACAGAAAGCTCTAAGGGCACTTCCAATTCAATAATTCTATGTCTAACTCAGGTTTGGGGAGTCAGAGAGGCCCTCTTGGAAGGGGGGAAGTTGAGTTTCATCATGAAGTATGAATGAGAGTTGGTAGAGGAGCATTTTGGGTAGTGAAAGCATTTTGGGTAGTGTCATCAGAAGTGACATCAATCCTAGAGTGGTCCCAGAACCTGACCCAAGTTCCGGATGCCATGTGGGTAGTTGAGCCCAAGTGTGAACCTCTAGAAACATGCAGAGACATTATTCAGATAAGACAGTGATTAATTAGTTGTGTGTTACCATTGACCTTTTAGATCACTGGCTTTTAAATACTGGTTGTTCTTTGTGATTGTTTCCCTTCACTGCCATCCTATTTAGAGTAGGCATGGGGATATATATTCTGCATCTCCACCTATCTTGTAACTAAATCTTGCAATGATCTGGAAAAAGTAGGATGATCCCAATAGGTTGGTGGATATTATTTATAAAGGCTCTGTTAAGGAAGCAAGTGACCTGACTATCACAGTTCAAAGAACATGGATGTTGGGATAGCTGTTTTTAATACTTAATACTGGGTTCACTAGTAAGATGAAATTGCATAAGAAACAGGTCTCCTTATGTGACTTTCTAGTAACACATAGTACTATATGACCAAAGCTGAGAATTAGGTAAAGTCATATAAAAGCTTGGTCTGCCCTAACAAAACACCATAGTTTGGGTGGTTTAAACAATATACTTTTATTTTCTCACAGTACTGGAGACTAGGATTCCAAGATCAAGATGCCAGCAGGCATGGGTTTTGGTGCAGTCGGTTTCTTTCTGGTTTGCAGATGTCATCTTCTTGCTATGTCCTCATGTGGTCTTAAGTCTGAATGTGCATAGAAAGAAAGAACTGTTCAGTGTCTCTTTATTAAAAAAAAAAAAAAAAAAAAAAAAGCAACCACCAGTTCCATCTGATTAAGGCCAACCTTGATAACGTCACTTAACCATAATTACCTCCTCAAAGGCCCTAACTGTAAATGTAGTCACAGTGGGGAATTAAGGCCTCAACACGTAAATTTGGGGGTACACGATTCAATCCATACAGGTTTGATACAGCACTTTAAGTATTATCTTATGATAAGCATTATAAGAGACCAGGCATCTGAACCCTAAATAGTATCTAAAAAGCCAGCACAATTCTGAAAAAACAGCCATGTTTCTTAATTCTGTTTCAAAGAGATGATTATTCTACATTCCATTTTTTCCCCTTTCTCTCAGCCTAGCACATTTTAAAATAGATTTGAAACCTAGGAAATTAACACCTTCAATTTATTCCCAGAACAGATAGCTAATAAGTAGGGAAAATTAAAAATTTTCAGCCAATTCACTTTCGTGTTTTATAACACATACCACTTTGGCTGTGGAGTAGGTTAATTTGAATTAATCATTAGACTCTCTTCAGAGTTAGAAATGAGGTGGTATTTAAAGCAAGTTGCCTTGTTAGTATAATCTGACACCTAAAGTCTAGCCTGAAGTGCAGTTGGTTTTACGTATGGTTGGTACTCTGCAGTATTTTTTGCCCCCAAATCTTTTATGCCAAGAATGGGTTCCATTATCAAGGTTCAGTAATTTGAGGGTGGGGGAAGACTCATGAAAGAAAGTCCCCTTGGGAACATAGAATAAGAATTTTCACCTGCTCTGTCAGACTACATCATCTTCCCTGAGATGTATGATCAGCCACAAACACGTATGACAATGGGCTCACTGAGTTACCTCTGTAGTTTTGGCACATAGCTACTGTTGTGTAAATTTACAGAAGACTGTCAGTTGCCAAATCAGATTTTGGTGGTGACCCGCATCTCTGTTGAGCTCTCCCGCCACACTGACAGCATTGCCAGATGTCCATCCTCCTGACCAGATGGAAGGAAGATAGGGACGGGAAAGGGGTGGAAATTTACTATCCAAAAATGTACTCTCTTACTTCACAAAAGGCTTTTAGAAATCACTTGGAACTGGAAGGACCAGGTTTGGCTGGTCCCTTACAATTCATTCATATCCTCATCCTACGTCCGTGCTTTGGTAAGCTAACCTCTGTTTCCTATGACAACATTTGACATTATCAGTGAAGTCAAGCAATTCCTTTTTAGGAGAAAAGCATAACACTTTACTGAGAACAGTTAAGCTATGTCACATCTTCCAATTTCATAGACATATGAATTTTGTATGAGAGTGTTGACCCTCAGGGAGTAGCTGCATATTTGACATTATTTGGGATTCTGGGGCATTCGATGTATGTTGCCTGCTTTTAATTTTTTTTTATTATTATTATCTATGTTGCCACCAAGTGTCTAGTCCAATAGGTGAAGGAGGAATTCTTATTTAATAATGATGTGACTTTTCCAGAAATGTCAAATATGATCATCACTGCAACACTTAGGTGTTTTAAAAGGGGAAATTACTGTGAAGCCTCATTTTAGTTCCCTGTGGATCAGTAGTCTGTTTCATAGCTGACTGCTTGCCAAACATTCAGACCTCTGGGTCAGAGACCATTCGTTTTTTCAGATGTGGGGACCAGACCACAGGAATACAGTTGGCTCCTCCCATGACCCATGTAGTGTAGAAGGGGGATGGTGTTCTGCTGCACCAGATCACCAGTGGGCAATCAGCTGGCTCTGACCCATTGTGCTTTCTCTTTGTGCCCTGTGATCCTCACCTTTGGAAAAGGCTGTTTCTGCTACAAATCTCTGGCTTTATACATGACAAAGATTCCGACAGGGGACTACTTTGTCTCAGGTAGAAGTAACCTGCAATGTTGAGTACTGGAGAATCCAGCTGAGGATACTTATTTCAATGAAAACATCTCAGTGCAGTGGAGCTCCTGATGGAATATGAGATCTTTGCATTTGGATAGCTTCTAGATTCCAGAACTTGCCACACTTTGCCCCTCTCTTTATATTACTCACTAATTCATCCAATAGGATGATTTGCTAGGTTGTGGGACCACAGTGATGAACAAGCCAGAGAAAGGATGGCCTTTGTTAAGCTTTCAGGATAATGGTGTAACTAGATCTGGGTTTTCCAACTTCAGCATTACTGACATTTCATGCTGGATAATTCTTTGGGGGGAGGAGGAGGAGTAAAACTGTCTGTGCATTGTAGGATATTTAAAAATATCCCTGGCCTCTATCCCCTAGCTGCCAGTAGCCACCCCTTTAACCTGGTTGGAACAATAAAAAGGTCTCCAAACCTTTTTACCCCCAGATAAATGGAGGGACAAAACTACCCTTGGTTGACCTGGCTAAAATAAAAGGAAACTAAGAAATGAAATGAAATACATATATGTGTATCTTTAAGTTACAAGTATTACAAGGGAGACATATATGGCACTAGGTAAGAGAAAAATTCATAGAATGGGACTTAATTTAGGTTAAAGGGCTAGGGCCAGTATCTTTAAGGGGGTGATCTTTAAGATCAGACTTAAAAAAGGATCATAGTGAATACAGGAGTGTTCCAGAAAGAGCAGTCCCCAGGCCTTGCTTGGAGCAAATGTTGATCTATTCATGGAACTGAAGCCAGCATATGTGAATGGGACTGGGGGTCGGGGAACAAGTCACATCAAAGAGGGTGCTGGGGCAGTGATAGGAGTTTGGATTTTATTTTAAGTGTGGTGGGAAGGCGTTGGAGAATTTCAAGAATGGAAGATAACATTATTTGACTTACATTGTTTATACTGTAGGAGGAAATCTGTTGTTCCTAAAATGTATTTGGTGGAGATGAAGTGGAATAGAGGATAAGTCAGCATTATTACTCAATTTACTGTGGGAAGGCCCTCTGTATGTTTGACTTGTGCTTGTAAGGGATACAAAGTAAAGGTACAGAGTCCTATTGATAATATGGCAAGAATCCCATCAATTTGGCAAAATTAATTTGTAGCCAAATCTGATTTTAGATTCTATTTTATTTAAAAAGAAATAATGATGGTACAAAATCAAAATGGCTAAGTGATAAGATGGTTTGAAATGTGTTGAAGACTATTTTCCAATCTGTAAGATGGGGATCAAAATAGAATGTATTAAATGTCTATTAATGAAGATGAAATAATTAACTAAAGCCTTATTCTATATGAACATAATTATTTTAATTACTTTAATCAAGAGCAATGACATTAACTTCATTAAAATAAAATTCAGCTGAATAAATTTTAAAGATCTTTTTTTGCTTGATTCAGTGATTCATGAATTGGGCAGAATCCCATCTAGCAGATGGAAAGCCATGCTAAGGAGCTGTACAAATGAAAGACTTTTATAAGCAGAAGGGAGCAGGGGCAAGGAAGTTATACTAGCAAAAACTGGATGGGTTGTAGCAAGGTCATTTTCCTTTAGGAAATGTCAGGAGTCTATCAGATTTCCTTACTAGTGATGAACAGGTGATTCCTGATTAAGACTCTTGGTTTGGTGATATGGGGATTAGCGTAAGTCCCTCCATTTAGGGCCTGTTGTCTTTTTTTTTTTTAATTTATTTTTTATTTATTTTCAGCATAACAGTATTCATTATTTTTTCCACCACACCCAGTGCTCCATGCAATCCGTGCCCTCTCTAATACCCACCACCTGGTACCCCAACCTCCAACCTCCCGCCCCTTCAAACCCCTCAGATTGTTTTTCAGAGTCCATAGTCTCTCATGGTTCACCTCCCCTTCCAATTTACCCCAACTCCCTTCTCCTCTCTAATACCCCTTGTCCTCCATGCTATTTGTTATGCTCCACAAATAAGTGAAACTATATGGTAATTGACTCTCTCTGCTTGACTTATTTCACTTAGCATAATCTCTTCCAGTCCCGTCCATGTTGCTACAAAAGTTGGGTGTTCATCCTTTCTGATGGAGGCATAATACTACATAGTGTATATGGACCACATCTTCTTTATCCATTCGTCCGTTGAAGGGCATCTTGGTTCTTTCCACAGTTTGGTGACCGTGGCCATTGCTGCTATAAACATTGGGGTATAGATGGCCCTTCTTTTCACTACATCTGTTGTCTTATTTTTAACAATTTCCTCCATGTTAAGTGTCATGTTTTATCTCCTACATGTCTTTCAAATTCACCTGCTCTTCTTGACCACCAGCAGTCTACAGTCTATTCCCTATCCTAAACTTAGTTATGAAAGTTTGCGTTTAACTCATGTTAAACTTATTTTTGAAAAAAGATATTAGTGAATCTATTTTTAACTAAATGATAGAGCAAGGAAAGTCTGCAGTGGAATGATTTTACTCCTTAATATCATGTATAGTGTTAAATAGCCAATCTTGAGATTTGCAGAATCACCCTAAGAACTATAAACAGAAAATAAGATTGTGCTTTGATAGAAAGAAAAGCCAAGGTGGGGGGCATCTGGGTGGCTCAGTCCGTTAAAGCTCCTGACTCTTGGTTTCAGCTCAGGTCATGATCTCAGGATTATGAGATTAAGTGGCTCAATCTCAGCATCTGGCTCTGGGCTCAAGACATTGTTTGCTTACAACTCTCTCTCCCTTTTGCACTGCCCCTCCTGCCTGCATGCTCTTTCTCTCAAATAAATAAAAATTTTGAAGAAAACTATACTAGTATCCTGATTTATTACCTAGAGATGGTGGAATCAAGCAGTCATTCATCCACAAATCTGGATTGATGCCTACTATGAAGAGGGTACATACTAGATGCTAGGATACAACAGACCTCAAAATCTAGAATGGTCCCAGCCAATGCATTCTTACAATGATCATGTGACTAAAATGTCGATTTGGGGACAAAGGCCCTAAAGGTTTTCCAAAGACAGCCCATTTTGCTAAAGATGGCATTCATGCACTTTGTATGTGCTAGGAATTGTTCATGATTATTCTGTTAGTAATTTAATACTCTTATCAACTTGGTGTAGTAGATATCTGATCTTAGATTCTATTACTAGCCTCATTTTATAGATGAGGAAAAAGAGAACTTAGTGAGGTTTAGTAACTTACCCAAAAATGCATGGCTAGCAAGTGATAGAGCCAGGATTTGAAATAAATTAGGAAAAGTGATGTTCAGAGGAGGGTGCATGTGGATAAGGATGAAGTGGTTAGGAGGAAAGAGGAATAAAATAGGAATTGCTATCATCCTCAGTACTGAAGCCTCTTGTGATCCTCCACTATTCCTGACAGCTTCTACAAACCACACCAAACTAATTTCAAGTTTTTGTGCTATGCACGATAGCGTATTAGAACGGGCTAGCAAAATGATCATTGATGTTCTTTCCATTACTTTGCTTTTTTGTATGAACCCAATGATTATCAATAAGACCCTTTCAAGCTGACTTTTTCTTTTTAATTATTTCTTACATCTTGTGGTATAGCTCCTTCTCATCAACTTAATTACATTCCAATAAATAGGACTCTCTTAATTAGCGATGTCCTCCTACTCCTTGACCTTGGCATATGTATAGAACAATAGATATTGCCAGCAGCCTAAGAGAAAACATCCCAATTTGTTCCATGCATTATGCTTGCTTTTTGTTCACAAAGACACCGCCATTAATTTAGTATTTAAAAACATGGTAGATCTCATTCCATAGGTATGTGGAAACTCCAACATTGTGCTTAGTTATGATATGGTATCATATTGAATGTTCACTCCATTTCCCTTTTATGTGTAGAGTGACTTTTGGATGACTTGGCTGATAATGTAATAGTAATCTGAAAGAAGCAGTAGGTTTCAGCTCAGAACTGTGAAACTAATCTTAATCTATACTAGGCAGTTCACCAAAACTTCTGATCTGTTCACCACTGCCAACTGGCTACAATCAAGTAATTTGTCGCATATCATCTTAATCTCTCCTGGGCCAATTAGGAAACTATTTCCTAAACACAGCACCAAGAATATCTACATCTCTTTTTCCCACTGCAAACTGAAAGAATATGCTATTAAACACATTGTCAAATTTTCATTAAAGGTGGGAATGTTTGGTTTGGATTTTGCACTTAGGAAAATAATAGATCTTTCAAGGTTACTAGTACATGGTCCAGACTTTGGATATTCTATTCACAAAAAAAAGTTTTTAGGACGTACAAAAGATCTCTTCAAGAGCATTACCTAATACTCTTATAATATAGTTAAGTTGGAATAATCATGGGTGTTCATTGATCAGCACTGCCAGTAGAGTTTTCTGTAATGATGGAAATGTTCTATATGAGCATTGCCAATATGATAGCCAGAGCCTCAGGTAGCTATTGGACACTTGAAATGTGACTGGTGTAACTGAAGAATAAAATACTTAATTTTAATTAAATGTAAATAACACATCTGTCTCCTAGCTCCATGCTACTATGTAGCATGACCCAACTATAGAGATTTTTCTTGCAATACAAGTGAGAGGAAAAAGCCAGGAATTTGTACCTCCTAAAACAACAACTGTCAGTGAGTAAAGGAGACTTAAAAATCCTGAAAAGTGGACCCAACAGAAGTACAGGAACTAAATCTCTCCCGTGACTTAAGAAAACTGGCTGAAGTCAAGCAGAACTTGAGGGATGTTCAACACTATGTCTGTTTCATCAAGAACTTTGAGGCATGGGGCTGTCACACCAGCCTAATTCTTTAATGAAATGGCATCTTTAATTAACTTTTCTAGATGATATCGTCACTAGTGTTTAAGATGAAATTCATTATTTCTCAGCTGAATGCTATGGACTGCCCTGCTGCGTTTGCATGTAGCATCTTCAGTAGATAATTACTTTGATCCTTGTCGGGAGTTACACCGATCCAAGGCCCAGAGTCCTCTGTGTAACACTATTGTAATCCAAAGCCAAATTTGCTGCAAACCTGTACAAGCTAATCTGCCCCGCCACAAAAAGTATATCTGACTTTCATCATTTTAAAAATACACTACAGAATCACAACCAGCAAATTTTTAAAAAGGGATTTCTTCAAAATCGGTTTATGGCAAATTTTAACTGTAGATAGTTTATCTTCATATGTGCTTAACTTTTGCCAGAAATACCCTTTCTTATCAGGTCCACTTGGGTAAATCCTATTCATCCTTCAAGTTTTAGCTTGAGCCTCTCTTTATGATTTTTGTGTGTGGGGTTTTGTTGTTGTTGTTGTTGTTGTTCTTGTCCCATTTCCCAGAACCTATGCTTTGCTTCAGTCATGCTAACAGAGATTGTAGGAGTGAGTGCTCTTATCTTTTTCTGCCACTGGACTTCAACCAAATGAATGTCCTATTCATCTTTATTTTTCTGAATCTCTGATGGGGTCTGGGCATAGCAGAGACACTGCAAATACTTGATAAATTAATACATATTTATTCTAAAATTTGTGAGAACATTTCCATTAAGTATGGGAGAACAACTTCCTGGATCAGTTCTCAATGAAAGTACTAAGCAGAGATCTGCTTGTCTATGTCAGGACAGCAACTGGAGATATAGACTCTACAGGTTCTTATAAAAATTCATGGCTAAAAGGGCATCTGTGATTGCATCTGGACCTATCTTAAATGCTATGGTCCTAATGTACAGAAAGAATATTTCCCCACACACCAGGTTAGTGTAGATGCAGAGAAGCCCAGATTCATGGTGATCTGAGTGTCAATTACCGCTTCACTTATGCACAAACTGACAGGATCATGTATAAACATCCAGTACCCAACGTTGACCACTGTACTATGGTAAAATGCCAAGTTACAAACCTTTCATAATTTCTCACAAATTATGAAAATATTAAGCATTCTATCTATTAAAATCAATGGTTTCTAGAAGAGATAATTTCCTCAAAGATCATACTCCAAAATGATCTTTTCCCTTCATTTTGGAAAAAGCCCATAACTTAGTAGTTATGGCATGACAATTTTCCAGATGAACTGAGACATCCCAAACTTTTGCTCCATTTTTTTTTCCCAAATGGCTTCAAAAGAACGTTTAGCAGAAATGCATGTTTTGGGGGGGATGGGGATACAGACTTAAGGAAGAGGAACAGTTGCAGACATGCCTCCTCTAAACGAGAGGATCTCAACTTCTAGAAGAGATGTATTAGGTTTCTTTGTCAGGATATGTTCCTTTGCAAAAGACTTGATCGCATTCAGCTAACCATTTAGTCAGGAAAAAAAAAAAATCTTTCTTTACTGTGTTCATGTCCCCGAGAATGACAATTCTGACGTGCCAGGTGCCACCCCCCCCCAATAAAATATCAGTCAGATACAAGCCTACCAGTGGGGAAATAGAGCTTGCTTTGCAGAAATTCTCTCTGCTGGGGCTTGGCAGGAGCATGCCACCTGTTGGGTAGAAAGGAGTCACATGGGATTTGAAACAGGGTTTGAAGTCCTATGATACAAAGACACCTAACCCTCATGGCAGACCACGTGCTGAGGTGACAGGGTTGATCAGGCTGAATGGTGGTGTTGCTCTGTCACCGCAGCATGTACACCTGATACAACAGAGACAGCAACAGCTAGTGCAAACTCAGCAGTGAAACTTGGAGGCACAGACAGGCTGTGGTGCTGGAGCGTCCGCTCCCATGAGAGCCTTTGTGGCACTCTTCTATGGCAGGGCCTGGTCACAGAACCTGCTCTGACAATTCTGACACAGGCCTCCTAAGAGTCCAAAAGCTACGTCTGCCCCCTGCCAGCACTGCAGTGTCCAGAGACTTGGATGACCCCTTGAGAAAACTTGCTAACTTCTCTCTGGCATATCCGAGAGAAGGGAGACACAGGATAAGAAACCAAGACAAAGAAAATGGCCCTGAAAGCATGTTCAGTGATGAGTTCCACACAAGCTCACTCTAACAGACCCGCATCCTTTTGGCAGGGGGTAAGGTCAAGTTCCAGAATCACAAATTAATCTTCACAAAGATTACTGTGCCTTTAAAGTGTCCTGGGAACACATTCATTCAGTGATGGAGGAAGTAGAGGCTCCACCAAATAGAGGGACTTAACCATTATGAAATGGAATGATGGATGCTCAATTTTCTTCAGTGATTTGCAGTTTATAATGCATTTTGACACCAATTAATTGAGTTGATACTCAAAATAACTCTCTAAGGTAGACATCATTATCTTTTTCAGAAGGGGAAGCTAAAGCTCAGATTAAAAGATTGCCTCAGGATCACAACTTGAAGGTAATGGAGGTGGGATTCCCACCAGTTCAAATACTTACTCTCCCACACAAGCCACCCCAGTACAGGGAAGCCTCCCAGGGAAATAACCCCCTCTTCTTTCTGAGTAAAAGATGGAGCTAGTGTTTGGATATCTCAGTTTTTATGATATTCTGGTACAACAGTATTTCTGTTTTTAATTATACACACAGACAGACATATATAACTGTTCAATAACAAACTGAAATACACAAGTCTTATGTCTATTTGGGATGAACTTTGACAAATGTGGACACTTGTATAACCATCACTCACATCAAGATAAAGATTTCTGTTGCCCAAAAACCTCCCTTTGTCTCTTTCTAGTTAGTACCAATTTCCAAATAACCATTATTCTGACTCAATCATCATTGATTAGTTCTGCCTGCTCTTAAGCATCACATAGATGAATTTATATAGTATGCACTCATTTGTGTCTAGATTGTTTTATTCAAAACTTTCCTTAATATTTAGTTATATATATATATATATATATAGTTATATAGTTATATAGTTATATGTAAGTGTGTGTGCATATATATACACACACACACACAGAGTTCTTAAACCCTGGAGCACTTTGTTGCCACATCTTTAAAAAACTCCTTGCCTTTATCTTTTTTTGTTTGTTTGTTTCACCACTAACAAGTCATCTTTTATAGGCAGAGAGCATAACCAATTTATATTTTTTGTCTCCTACAATACCCCACACAGGATTTTAAGTATATTTGACACAGGATACATATTTGTTGAATTAAATTGAGTAAATGATCAATTCCTTCCTTGGGTCATGGGATCACTTCGGCAGAAAAGTAAAATGTGAGCAGATAGCATGTCCTATGTGAAACTATATGTCCCCAAGACGGTGCTTTAGAGAGGTGAGGGTTTTATGGGGCATGATGTAAAGCAGGAGGTAGCGCAATACTTATAGTACCTTATTATATTCTGTGAGAATTGATCAAATATGCAATATCTGGGGAAGTGAAATTCTGCATTTTGACATGACCATATGCCTGGGACAGGTTACCATGTCCTGGATTCTGTGGATTTTATGACCACTAATTTCAAATGAAAATGTCAAAAATTTTGCTTGTTCTCAAATAATGGAATGTGATGAAGTTGAAGAATTCAAATTCTGAATGCCAGTCAAGCAAATATTTTGAGAGAATACATATTCTGTTTGCCCTTTTAGTTTATGTATAAAGTAAATCTAAAGAGAGGCAGAGATATTATTTATAGCAATGACTAGAGCCTGGTACTTCAAGCTTCTAAAGTCTTAAGAGTGAGTGCCAATTTCATGGGGCAGGAAAAAAAAATATGGAATAGGCGGGAAATTATGCTGAGGCCGTAAAGCCTTTTGCAGTGATGTCATCTGCTTTTATGGAGAAAATAACATATTGTTTTGTCTTCAAGCTGAAATTAGGACATTATATCCAATATAATGTCAAGACCATGACTTTCATCTAAGCCATGACAGTGATTATCATGAGATGGTCTGTCTCAGACAGTCTTTTTGTCCATTCATAAACCAACTTAGACTTAGTAGAGGAATCCTAATTATAGAGTAACTGTTCAAGGGTAGAGTTTTAGAGCCTCTGGAATGACACTTTCTACTTACTGCCTCGCCTTCTGTATCTAAAAGGTCCTTATATAAATGCAGATACCAAAACACCCACATCTTGGGAACTCTTTTTCTTCTTCTTCCAGCTTTCTGGAGATATAACTGACATATAACATTGTTCAATGTTAAGGTATACAATGTGATGATGTGATTATATATATATATGTTTTGATATATATATTATATATATGTATGTTTTGATATGTTTTGATATCAAGTACATAGTGTGTGTGTATAACTCATATAAAGTGTGTGATTTGATATATGTGTATATGGAAATGATTATCACAATGAGGTTAATTGGAACTGCTACTAAGGAATCTAACTTAGCACTTGCCAAACTTAAATGTATATAGTCATAATCTGGGGATTGTATTAAATGTAAATTTAGGTCTAGAAACTGCATTTGGAGCAAAATCCCAGTAAGTACTAATACAGGGGGTTCTGGGACCAAATTTTCAGTAGCAAGGACTTAGTCAACTTTCAGAATTTTAGAAAGGACTATAGCTTATATTCATCTTTAGATTCTCTAAAGATTTAAATAATGGTCAGGGATATATAAGATATAACTTAGGTATACACATTTATATAGTCTCATAGACAAGAGCCAATATTATTCTCAATCTCATGCAAATAAGTAAATATTTAGTTAAAACTTGGCATTTGAACAGTTGCCTACTTTTTAAATGCATTGCCTGGAAAATTAAATCCTGGAGTTGCTTTTGAAAAAGACTTTCAGTTAAGTCCACAACAAAAGGGGCATGGTCATAGGAATACATTAACCATGTGAGCTCAATGTGGACTCTGGTAAAGACTGTGCCTACCAACATGAGTTAAATACTGAAGTGCATTTTATATAATACACACCCACAGCTCAGTCTCACTTGGGTTTAATAACCACGTTTACACTGTGATGTTGGATCCCTACAGCCAAGCACAGTTCCTATCACAAGGTAGACATTCAATAAATACCTGATGAATGGACAAGTGTGGAAAATATCAATACCCAAATGGCAGAGAGAAGGCAAATATTATCAAACCCATTTGACAAGTAAGTAATGAAGCTAAGGTCCCAAAAAGATGACATCATCCAGAGAGCACAGTGGGTGTCCAAAGACTTCATGATTGAAGGACAGAGAGGCAGATTAATTTAGTCAAAGGACCAAGGGGATCCCTGGGTCTTCAGACTCCTTAGGATGTTGCTCCTTTCATTCAGTTACATCACATCCTGTGTGATTTTTCCAAAATTCAGACTTTTGGACCCCATACCTGGGATTCCAAAATGTAAATCAGGTCATTCTATTTGAGAGGAACACCAAAGAAACAGAAGCCGAGATAGACTAAGTATCAGAACTCTGATTTCAGATTTCAGTCTTCACTTCCACCATTTATTAATCATTTCATCTTGAACCCACTTCTTAGCCAACTCTAGTGTCTACAGGAACTATAGGTAGGGAGCCTAATGAACAACCAGGGCAGTCATGGGTGACAGGGCACAGTGGGGACTGTGACAAATGAAAGCACTCCTGTTTTGCTTAAGGATGGTCATCCCCACCAAACTCTATCAGAAAATTATGGCCACATCTTGAGATTTTTAAAGCAAAATCCAGAGTTTTAAATGAAAATCTGTGACTTTTAAATGTGATTCTGTCATGAATTTTAAGCAATCTGCCACATGGGTTGGGAGTTGTCCAGTGGTTACCAGGTTATGGACTATGTCTTAAAGCCTTGTCTTTTTTTTTTTTTTTTTTTTAACTGTCAAATGAGGCTAATAACAATTACCATCCAGGATTTTTGTGGCAGCGGTCAGAGATAATGTAAGTGAAAAGCACTTATAAATCATGAAGCATAAAAAAGATTATTAATATCATTATCATCATCCTAAGCATTGTACCCCAATGCCTAAGTGGTTTCTGTGTTGATGAGGGGAGAGAGAGGGCTATTTCTTTTTAAAGTCCATTTACGCACTGACAGTAGATGCAGTACACCCATCCTTCCTATGTGAGAAGTGCCTGAATGATGATTTGAGGGGCAGGGCCACTCTGTGGTCTTGTCTTTCTATATGTGGCCTTGAAGAGAAAATTGGCAGATTTTAAATATGCCAATTATGACCCTTATTATGGTTCTAAAGTACAGTTAAGTATGTATGAGGGCCAAGATAGTGATGGAATGCAAGAAAGAATACAGATGAAGCTGTAGACGTGCTTGAACATGTTTCTATGACTACAGATCTTCTGATAATGGGACTTGCAGAAATGGTTAGTTTTAACAGCACAGACGTAATCCCTCAGTTATCTCCTGGTCGCCATTTGATATATGTTATGTGAGAAAGTATCGTGAGTTTTTGTTATTCCTTTTGTCAAATTACCTAAATAATTCAATTGCCTTCTAGACAAATTCCCAGAATGCTAAAAGGTACAGAAACTGAGGAACAATTCTTTATTCCTAGGTCTTTATTCCTCATCATGCTAACTACTGCAACATGGTATCTCATGTCAGACTCTTTGAAAGGGTAGTCGGGGAATGCCCCCTAGGGAAAATGATAGCATGAACCATTTATCCTGATAATTTACCACAGACACTTAATTGGAAGGCAGCTATGCTAACCACTATACCACCAACGCTCCGACCACAGACACTTAATTGGTCTCAGCGACCTGGATTTTTCCAGGTAATTTTAGACCCATATGATGTGGAAAACTGCTCCCACCACTTTTCATTATACAAGCAGTCTGTATAATTTTTTGTTTTACAAGGAAAATTAATTTTTATTATTCCAGAGGAATTCACATGGACTTAATTCTCCCTTTTGGGTCAGATCTAGAAGGTAGAAACCTCCTCTTAGACCTTGCTCAGTTTCTCAGTGATCCACATCCTACCTGGAATTCCATTCTCCCAGGGCTGTCCTAAGCCTCATTATCACCAGATGCACCTTTCTGCAGAAGCCCTTTTCAGCTGTAGATTCAGCCAGGAAGAGAAAGATGAAAAGCAGCAAGCCTCCTCCAGGCTGGCTCTCCCTGCCAGATTCCCCCAAATGAATCTGTATTGCATTATGTGAGAGGAGTAATTCAGACCTTGCTCAAGAACTGGTCTGTCTGCTTCCTGAAATGAGAGACATGGAACAAAGAGTCTATAGGAAGTGAATTCCTTGCTGCCAGCCCCTAAAAAGATGAAAGAATCACTAGGAAGTCTACATTCTCTGTCTTCTAGACTCACGAAGCCCAGTTGACTGGCCAGTCCATACAAGGCTTCGAGTCTTAAGATAGACAGTCTTAATTCGATCCCCCTAAATGTAATACTGGAAAAAGCAGCCACAATTCTGTGAGTTGCTGGGAAGGAGAATTGAAAATGAGCCCCATGGCCCCGTTTTATGACTGAGCTATCAGACTGTGCATTTAGCCTCTGCAGGTGGTAATCTTCCCCAATCTGACCCCAATTTTCCTTTCAGTGTCCAAAGCCTCCACTACAGAGGAATATGTTGAGACAGAATTTTATCACACCTCATCCCTGCATAAATAAGCTATTTTATTTTGTTATTGTCTGGGGAGCAACTGGTTGGTTGTTTTAAATCAGAAGTGCTTTTTGCTGAGCTCTCATAAATATGTTTTAAAATCTATCAGAACATCATATCTCTTTATCTCTCTCTCTCTCTCGGTTTTGGACTTAAATCTAATGAGCACGTTCCCAATCTAAAGTTATTAATAATAAAATAATAATAATATTTAATAATAATAAATAATATCACTAATATTAATAATTAACAATAAAAGAAAAGTTATCAGCTTCAGGGCAGGGTCCGTGTTCCGTAGCTGGAACATTGGTTGCTTTTTCCCTGTTTCCAGTGTGTGTGTGTGTTGGGGGGGAGCACAGTCTCTTTTCAAGCCATCACAGGCCACTTGGTCCTGTCAGATCCAATATCCAACTTTTTTTTTTATATATATTTTTTTTTAAATTTTTTTTTTAATTTTTTATTTTTGATAAACATATATTTTTATCCCCAGGGGTACAGGTCTGTGAATCACCAGGTTTACACACTTCACAGCACTCACCAAATCACATACCCTCCCCAATGTCCATAATCCCACCCCCTTCTCCCAAACCCCCTGCCCCCGGCAACCCTCAGTTTGTTTTGTGAGATTAAGAGTCACTTATGGTTTGTCTCCCTCCCAATCCCATCTTGTTTCATTTATTCTTCTTCTACCCACTTAAGCCTCCATGTTGTATCACCACTTCCTCATTTCAGGGAGATCATATGATAGTTGTCTTTCTCTGCTTGACTTATTTCGCTAAGCATGATACGCTCTAGTTCCATCCACGTTGTTGCAAATGGCAAGATTTCATTTCTTTTGATGGCTGCATAGTATTCCATTGTGTATATATACCACATCTTCTTGATCCATTCATCTGTTGATGGACATCTAGGTTCTTTCCATAGTTTGGCTATTGTGGACATTGCTGCTATAAACATTCGGGTGCATGTGTCCCTTTGGATCACTACATTTGTATCTTTAGGGTAAATACCCAATAGTGCAATTGCTGGGTCATAGGGCAGTTCTATTTTCAACATTTTGAGGAACCTCCATGCTGTTTTCCAGAGTGGCTGCACCAGCTTGCATTCCCACCAACAGTGTAGGAGGGTTCCCCTTTCTCCGCATCCTCGCCAGCATCTGTAATTTCCTGACTTGTTGATTTTAGCCATTCTGACTGGTGTGAGGTGCCAATATCCAACTTTTTGAAGGGCCTTGTTAGTGTCACAGAGTACACATGAGGCCAAAGGCATGCTTGTAATTTGTTTTTGTCAACAGCCTTTGCCTGGTTTCCCAGGCCCAAGAAAACCAGCTGCATATCTCCCTCCGCTTCATGATTTTTGGGAGGCAGGGGGAAAGGTTATATGTATATTTCTGCATATATTATAGTGAGAAGGTGAGCTTAGAATCTCTGATGATAGGAAATGGTTTGAGATTGGGAACCCCCCCCCTTTTTTTAAGTCAAAAAAGACCCTTTCCTAGGCTAGAGAAGTTTCAGTCCACAGCTGGAAGAAGGTTCAGTCCACAGCTGGCTGTTTAATCAGGGAGTCATGGGAAGTCTGTATTCTCGAGTTCATTTTCAAGGACCAAGACAGGAGAAGGGCCTGAGTCGGGTGCTGCATCCCCAGTGTGTGTTTTTAGATATGGTGGGGCCAGCTGAAGTGCTGTCCACCTGCATTCTTCTTTTGTCCTAATGTTTCCTTGACTTTTCATTCTGCTTGACCATAGTTTGTGTTCTGTGAGAGTTTGCTAAGTGGATAGAAGTGTGGTTACATAGATGGACTAAAAGAAAGCCTCCAAGTAGGTATGATGAGATGAATGTGGATGCTTATCTTGTAAGAATCAGCCTAGGAAACCTCTCCCCGCCACTTGCTTCCAAATCACAGTGTCTCTGCCTGTGACTATGACCTCCTACTCATTCAGCTTTGAACCAGCCCCTTCTTGCTCTTAGGAAGAACAGGCACATCATCATCTCTTGTCTTTTCTCCTTCCCATGTCTCAAAAAATTTTTTTTGTTTTGTTTTTCTTTTTCTTTCTTTCTTTCTTTCTTTCTTTCTTTCTCTTTTTTTTTAAATAACACATCCACCTGAACTTCCTTGCCCAACTAATTCAACCAGAAGAGAGACTAAAGTTTTGGAGAAACTGCAAGGCGGCTAGGGCCAGACTGTGCAGAAGCAGTGTAGACTATGTTGAGGGTCTGGAATTTATTGCAAAAGGAAGAGAAAGCCAATAGGAGATTCTAAGTATGAGAGTTACATAATTTCATTTAAACTAAAAACAAAAACAAAATTTCATTTAAAATAAAAACAAAAACAAAAATCTCTTTCCATTATAGCGGGAATAAGAATGAAAACAAAGACCACTTAGGAATCCTGTAGGTAAGAAATGGTGGTGGCCACTGAGACAGAGTTAATGGATAGACATAGAATTGGAATCAACAGACAGGATGTGCTACAGGTTGAAGGTTGGGGGTGAGGGAGGAAGAGAGGGTAGGAAGACCATCACTGGCTTCAGAGGATGACCTTGTTATTGAAGGACTTGGGGTAGAGCAAGAAAGAAATGGATTTGGGAGGTAGCAGGAAAGGGGACAAATTAAAAGTACTACTTGAGATTGTTATTATATGTCTTGCTTTTTGTTTATTGAGCTCTATAAAAAGAGAATTTCAGCACAAAGGGAGTTACTGGGCTCCTGAAGCTCACTGGGCATAACTGCCATTTCATGATGCTACCCCAGTAGCTCAATAACCAACCTAGAAATAACCTGGGACAAAGCTTAATTGTACTGCAGGATCTCCAAAGCAATGTATGATCTTTCTCTGTTCTTTGAGTATAAGTGTTTTTGGACTCCCAAAGGAGGTTTTGAGAAAGAAGGAAATGAGAGAATCCTTTAACTTCCTTTTTCAATGTGGCTATGATTTTAAATTATTAACTATGCTTAGTTTTGATGTTTGTAACAGGAAAATAGTTGGGATTTTGTGGGGAAGGGGTAGAAAGGAGGGGGAAAAGGTTAATAGAGAAAAGAAAGACATAGAGATGTGGGATACAATGAGGATTTTTTAAAAAGCTGATTTCCTATAATAGCCAAAGTGCAGAAGTTCTTCAGATTCAGTTACGCTAAGCTTCATACCAAGTGTGCTTTCCTGCAAGCACACTTTCCTGACAGACTTAGTGACATTAGGAAAAAGTAGGTTTTCTGGGAGTTGGTGAGAGCAAGAGTTTGGTGTTCATAGGGTTTGCTCAGCCTCATGCAACATTCCCCCTACAATTCAAAGTTTGCTCTTTGTTTAATGGAACAAACCAAAGGAGGTACTTCTCACCTTGTCATGGGGCACTGTGTGTCTGTTTGACCAGGCCAAGATCATTCTGCAATAAAGAGACTCCCTCTGATGAAATTAAGATTCTTTTTAAGTTACTATATATTTCATTTGGTCTAGGGTGGTAAAAGCAATCTTTTAGGTAAAGTTTTTCACAAAAGACAAATTTTCTGCCTCCTGGTTGAGAGGTAAGTGTTTCTTTTCTTTTGCTAAGTGGTTCAAGGTCACCCACTTTGTTCACCCTATGCCCCCACCACCTGCCTTGCTTACCTGCATGAGAAGATTTTTATACCACTCCATTTTTTACAAACGCATGTGTCTTTCTTTGGGGACGATGAGCAGCATTGACATGTAAGTGAAAAATGATTACTGAGTGAATCAACGTGTTTACCATCCTCCTTCCCAAAAACTCTTTCTCATTATATAATATGCCTTATATAATTTTCTGCATAAATTTATTTCTACTACAGGTAAAAAAAAAATGGGGAATGGGGGTGTACTACTTTAAAAAGGAGAGATGTTCCCAAGTCAATATGAATTCTATAATAATTGGTAATTTCATAGTGGTGATAATAGTTTGTTATTTTTATAATGATCACACCATATCATTATCTAGGCTTCAAATGGAAAATTTGAGGACTTAATTAGAGGGTGAATTATTTGTTTTTATGTTCTTTCCTTCATTATTTTGATTTGAATGCTTATGTCTGCCAATCCAGTTTGTTCAGTAAAGAGAGGGAACCTTTTATGCTGCATAAAGAAAAGAGGGCAATTTGAGAAATGATTTAATGATATTTTGAAGTTCCATGACATTAACTAAGATTAGTGTTTCTTAAGGCCTTGTGTGCTATAAATACATGAGCTATGAAGTGAGGACACTCCCAGGTACGGATTTTGACTCTGTCTCCCGCTCCGCACCCCTCGCTATATGACCTTGAATTAGGATTTGAGTTCTCTGAGCCTTCATTACTTATTGGAAATCTGCTGATAATGATGGCACCCATCTGCCCAGCACATAAGATGTGTAGGGACTAAGTGAGGCATTGCATAAAAAGCACTGAGGAGAGAGCCTACCATTGGCTATTACACCAAAAAGATGACAATTCTTCACATTGGTCCCTATGAAAATTTTAAAATAATTCTTTCTGCTGGTAAAGAAAGTATCCCTTTCACCTTGCAGAAGGCATTCTGCTTACCACCTTTGAAGACTCTGACTCTAATTTGGTTTCAGATGTGTAAGATTATTAATTACTGTAGCACTGAGTGTGAAATGTGGCTTCATTGCTGTGTTACTGAGAGTAAGCAGGGTCATTTTCTTTGAGGGGAATGAGAAAACTCCAAGTCCACAGTAATTTCCCCTCATCAAAAGGACAGAGTCAGAGGGTCCTTAAAAAATTACAGCAAGGGTGCTAATGAAAATTCATGAAAAACAGTCTCCCAATCCCACCTGGCTGTAGGTCTAGGCTTTTGAAAGAAAACCGAGGGGAACCAGAAGCAGTTCCTTTATCATTCACATGCAACTTCATAGCACAGGATGCTCATGTCTTATCCTGATAAATGACAGGGTCTTCCCAGTTCAGGGACCCAGAGGGTTTCTTTCTTCCTGAAGTTTAGCTTCAGCATGTGAAATGGAAAGCCTAGCCACAGACCTGATGCTAGAGAAGGAGTTAAGAACTGAAACAGGAGGGACAGAGGGAAGGGGGTTGTCTTTTGTTCCTCAAAACAAAACCAAAAAGACCCCAACCTGCTGCTTGTTTTCAAATACATCAGGCAAGCTTCATCCTTCAGTATTCATTTGCATTGCCTATGAACTGCTTGTTTATCTGTTTGCAGCACCAGCCTCTCTGCTATTGCAGAAATGTGGGAATAAGATGATTATTTATAGGCATCTTAATGCCTGTTTTGCTGGACTGGAGAGGTGAATTTCTAGAAGTTGGGTGAATTGGCAAAGCTCCGGTTCTGTAATTGAGGAGGCTGGTGGAAGGAAGAGCTATTTACATACATCTCATTAGACCTTCCGGGGAATGAATCCCCAGACCTGGCTCTGTGCAAAGATTCACTATTTGGTTCCATGGGGGGAATTTCAAGCAAGGATATTTGGTCCAAAGATGTACTCATTCTGTGTGGCTCCAAATGCAGATATCCTGGGCGGTGGTGTTTAGAGATAACGGAGTCCTACTCTATTTTACAGAAGCAGAAGGAACTCAGCGATAGGAAGAAGCTCCTGTTAAGTTCATTGCAGAACAAAGCTCCAGCCAAAAGAACTAAGACAGAGGGAGGGAGAGGATTCCATTCCTTTGCCCAAGCATAACTACATGGCCTGCAGACCAACCTACGGGCCCATGCCTACAATAGTAAACAGTTTGAGTATCTCATCTGCCTCCTCCTGCCTCATCCCTTTGGAACTGAGAACCTAATAGGACATTTTGACCAACATCTGGGCAAAAGAATATAAAATCCTGGAGGGCAGTGCATTTACCTGAGCCAGCAGTGGTCTAGGTCAGAGTACCCAATCAGTGCCTGGGAGCTGACTTATTCTGAATATATGTAAGTAGACAAAATGATGCACCTAAAACATGGGGTCAGGGGTCAGGACTATAGGAGCAGTGTGGCTTCCAGGTACTGCTGGCTCCAACAATGCTCCCCAACCCCTCTGCCTTCAATCATCCTGATACATCATTGATTCTGCCCTCATTCCCTGGCAGGAAACTCAGTATCATGCTCTAAAAACTCATAGCTAGTAGCAGTTATCTCTTAGGTCCCTCTTCAAAACATCTCTTCCCTTCCTCAAGCATGCTATTCTCGTTTGTCCCCCCCGCCCCATCCACTCTGAGCTCATCTAGTTTTATTGTAAGCCCCTTAAAATGTCTTTTATAAAAAACCTTTGTGGAAATAGAGGGGATACATCAATAAGTTGCAAAGTAACTGATACTTGGAGAATGCCCCTGAACCTGTTCTTCACTGTGTCCTTCGCACAAACCTGCCTACTGGACAAAATAAAGGGAGGTGGCAGGGGCTTCATCTATCACTCCCACATCTGTTGGGTGACGTCTTTAGTCCTTGTGTGATCTCGACAATTAAAGTATTACCAGTTTGAATCAGAATTTCTACTTGACTCTGTCTTTCACTTATTAACAAAAGAGCCTAGAAATTTTTTTTTTTCTTCTCAAATTAATAAGGTCTCTAATATATCCAGAAGCTCTTTTTCCTGGATTAGTTACTGGAGTGGTACTGTTTTATAAAGAACACCTCCATTTCATGATTTAGTCTTGTCTTCAGGTTGCTGGAAAGGTTGAGCCCTGGCTTTTGGAAAGGGAAAGCCCGGGGTTTCAATCTATACTCTTCCATTAGACAACTGTGTGAGATTGGCCCCACTTTCTGAGTATATGGGTCTCATCTGAGGAAATAGGAATTGCCTGAGACTGAAACCATGGTGCTGAAACTAGCTGATGTATAAATCACATTATATAGAGCATAGTGCTGGGCTCAGAGTAAATGCTCAACCATGGTAGTCTTGAATTATTTGTTGTTCCTATCTAGACTCCTAAATCTGCATTAGAAAACAATCCCACAGGGTGCCCCACATATATGTTCTATTTATGGTCATTGCTATTACTCACAGAGGACTAGAAATTTGCCTCGTTTTCCCACCTTTTTCTCTCTCTCTCTTCTTCTTCTTACAGTGTGACAGGATGTCAATGAACATGCATAAGGAACCTCTTACCAGCTGCCTCAGTTATCCTGAGTTCTAGATCAGTGAATTGACCCATGTAAAAAAAAAACAAGTTGGCTAAAGTCCAGCTTGTGACCCTCCAACTAAAAGGGGATTCAGGTTAGGTTACTTCACAGTAAAACAGCAAAGCAGGTAGACTTTTGTTAGATTGTTGTCATAAAAAAATATATATATATATATATATATATATATATATATATATATAGTAGCTTTGCTTTGCCTTGCCTCAATTTGATATTGAAGAGCAGGAAGTTATATGCAAAATCCCCAAAGCTTCTCCTTCAGCTTCTCTAATGAACTGCCACCATGTTCACCAAAAATTTGTTTCTAAAGCCTCCAAGGAGTGACTCTCAGAGCCCCCCATCTATGGCATCATAGTTCACCCCTAGCCATGTTAGCTTCCTTCCTTTATGCACACTCAAAGCCTTGGCCGACTGCAGGCTAAATTGGGTCATCTCTTTTCTTGGTTTCTAAGCCTTGCAGGAGGGCATAAAGGGAAGTGCAGAAGCCAGCTTTTACAGCTCAGGGGAGAGAGGGGCATCATTTTCCCTGAATACTAGTAACCAAAACAACAATAGCTATTATTTACTGACTATTTTCTAAATGCCAAGTGTTATATGCAGCCTTTCATCTGTATTATTTCAATTATTTCACAACCAACAGCTCCTGAAGGTTCTCCCCACAGCCATTTACAATGTAGAAACAGGCTCAGAGAAATAAAGCACTTGGCCACAGTCCAATAGCAAGAGAATGGTAGAGCAGGGTGAAAGGTAGCAGGTGGACATCAGAGAGCTGACTGAAAATGAATGGAGACCTCTGTTTTCTGGACACTCAGGGATGGCTGCTCTGAACCAGGCAAGCAATAATTGAATTCCTAAAACTGACTTCCCATCAATGATTTCTTTTTTTTTTTTTTAAAGATTTTATTTATTTATCAGAGAGAGAAGGAGAGAGAGCGAGCACAGGCAGACAGAATGGCAGGCAGAGGCAGAGGGAGAAGCAGGCTCCCTGCTGAGCAAGGAGCCCGATGTGGGACTCGATCCCAGGACGCTGGGATCATGACCTGAGCCGAAGGCAGCTGCTTAACCAACTGAGCCACCCAGGCGTCCCACCATCAATGATTTCTTTTCCACCTTTATTTATCAAGCACCTACCATTTACACTTTTTTTTTTTATAACCTTGAGGAAAGGCCTGAGTCATAGATCAAGGTCATCTCATGTTCTGCATAGGATATCAAACTTAAAAGCAACCCGGGAGCAACTAGGCAAGCTTCTTCCCAAAAAACAGCCACCAGTCTAGAAAATCAGACAGTTAAAAGTACAAAACTCAAGGTCTCATTCCAGATCTGCTCAACTAAAGAAAGCTAGGAGTAGATCTTCATTTTTATTTTAGTTCCTGGGTGACTTGTATGCATGCATATTTAAAAACCACCATTGTGGACCATACTTTTCACATTAGGAACACTAAGGTCTAAGAAAAAGAAAGGCCTATTACCTAGTATCCCCTACTCATGAGAATCAGAAGCATATATAATGGTTAACTTGAACAAATATGAAAAATTTCTTCCCAAGATGACTGCATGGCCAAGCACTGTTAAGCACATGGGTCTTATGTACGATGTTAGGGTACATCCATTTTCCTACTCTATTTTGGTCCAAGGGTCCCATGCTTTCAACTTTTAATCTAAGAATGAAATGTAGAATCCAGTGCTGCTCTTTGGGATAACTGGAGGGAGAAACTGTGCAGGATTAGAAGTATAAAATCAGTCCCAGGAATGCAAAATAAGACCATAATGAGACACTATTACAAATCCACTAGAATGGCTGAAGTTTAAAATACTGACAATCCCAATGTTGGCAAGAATATGGAGCAACAAATACATTCATACTAATGGATATGCAAAAGTGTAGAGCCACTTAATTAAAGAGTTTGGTGGTTTCTTATAAAAATTAAATACTGGGTCAAGATGGCGGAGAAGTAGCAAGCTGAGACTGCTTCAGCTAGCCGGAGATCAGCTAGATAGCTTATCTAAAGATTGCAAACACCTGAAAATCCATCGGCAGATCGAAGAGAAGAAGAACAGCAATTCTGGAAACAGAAAAACAACCACTTTCTGAAAGGTAGGACCGGCGGAGAAGTGAATCCAAAGCGACGGGAAGATAGACCCCGGGGGGAGGGGCCGGCTCCCGGCAAGCGGCGGAGCAACCGCGCACAAAATCAGGACTTTTAAAAGTCTGTTCCGCTGAGGGACATCGCTCCAGAGGCTAAACCGGGGCGAAGCCCACGCGGGGTCAGCGTGGCCTCAGGTCCCGCAGGGTCACAGAAGGATCGGGGGTGTCTGAGTGTCGCAGAGCTTGCGGGTATTGGAACGGGAAAGCCGGCTACAGAGACAGAGCCGACAGTAAGCTCGCAGCTCGGGGTGACCTTGAAGCGGTCGCAGGCTCGGTGAGCTCGGAGCGCGGCCGGAGGTCAGGCAGACGGGAGTAACTGGGCGCTGTTCTCTGAGGGCGCACTGAGGAGTGGGGCCCTGGGCTCTTGGCTCCTCCGGGCCAGAGACCAGGAGGCCGCCATTTGTATTCCCGTCCTCTGGAACTCTACGGAAAGCGCTCAGGGAACAAAAGCTCCTGAAAGCAAACCCCAGTGGATTACTCACCCCGGCCCCGGGTAAGGGCGGTGCAATTCCGCCTGGGGCAAAGACACTTGAGAATCACTACAACAAGCCCCTCCCCCAGAAGATCAACAAGAAATCCAGCCGAGACCAAGTTCACCTACCAAGGAGTGCGGTTTCAATACCAAGGAGAGCAGCAGAATTCCAGAGGAGGAGAAAGCCAAGCACGGAACTCATGGCTTTTTTCCTGTGATTTTTTTTAGTCTTGCAGTTAATTTAATTTTTTCTTTTTCATTTTTTTTTTTTCTCGCCTTCGGGTAAAATTTTTTTTTAACTCTTACCTTTTTCTTTTTTAACGATTTTTTACTAGTTTATCTAATATATATATATATTTTTTACATTTTTCTTAGGTGTTTTCTTTTTTAAAAAATATTCTTTTCTTTTCTTTTTTTTTCTTTTTCTTTTTTCTTTCTTCCTTTTTGAACCTCTTTTTATCCCCTTTCTCCCCACTCACGATTTTGGATCTCTTCTAATTTGGTTAAAGCATATTTTCCTGGGGTTGTTGCCACCCTTTTAGTATTTTACTTGCCCCTTCATTTACTCTTATCTGGACAAAATGACAAGACGTAAAAATTCAACACAAAAAAAAGAACAAGAGGCAGTACCGAAGGCTAGGGACCTAATCAATACAGACATCGGTAATATGTCAGATCTAGAGTTCAGAATGACAATTCTCAAGGTTCTAGCCGGGCTCGAAAAAGGCATGGAAGATATTAGAGAAACCCTCTCGAGAGATATAAAAGCCCTTTCTGGAGAAATAAAAGAACTAAAATCTAACCAAGGTGAAATCAAAAAAGCTATTAATGAGGTGCAATCAAAAATGGAGGCTCCCACTGCTAGGATAAATGAGGCAGAAGAAAGAATTAGTGATATAGAAGACCAAATGACAGAGAATAAAGAAGCTGAGCAAAAGAGGGACAAACAGCTACTGGACCACGAGGGGAGAATTCGAGAGATAAGTGACACCATAAGACGAAACAACATTAGAATAATTGGGATTCCAGAAGAAGAAGAAAGTGAGAGGGGAGCAGAAGGTATACTGGAGAGAATTATTGGGGAGAATTTCCCCAATATGGCAAAGGGAACGAGCATCAAAATTCAGGAGGTTCAGAGAATGCCCCTCAAAATCAATAAGAATAGGCCCACACCCCGTCACCTAATAGTAAAATTTACAAGTCTCAATGACAAAGAGAAAATCCTGAAAGCAGCCCGGGAAAAGAAGTGTGTAACATACAATGGTAAAAATATTAGATTGGCAGCTGACTTATCCACAGAGACCTGGCAGGCCAGAAAGAGCTGGCATGATATTTTCAGAGCACTAAACGAGAAAAACATGCAGCCAAGAATACTATATCCAGCTAGTCTATCATTGAAAATAGAAGGAGAGATTAAAAGCTTCCAGGACAAACAACAACTGAAAGAATTTGCAAATACCAAACCAGCTCTACAGGAAATATTGAAAGGGGTCCTCTAAGCAAAGAGAGAGCCTACAAGTGGTAGATCAGAAAGGAACAGAGACCATATACAGTAATAGTCACCTTACAGGCAATACAATGGCACTAAATTCATATCTCTCAATAGTTACCCTGAATGTGAATGGGCTAAATGCCCCTGTCAAAAGACACAGGGTATCAGAATGGATAAAAAAACAAAACCCATCTATATGTTGCCTCCAAGAAACACATTTTAAGCCCGAAGACACCTCCAGATTTAAAGTGAGGGGGTGGAAAAGAATTTACCATGCTAATGGACATCAGAAGAAAGCAGGAGTGGCAATCCTTATATCAGATCAATTAGATTTTAAGCCAAAGACTATAATAAGAGATGAGGAAGGACACTATATCATACTCAAAGGATCTGTCCAACAAGAAGATTTAACAATTTTAAATATCTATGCCCCCAATGTGGGAGCAGCCAACTATATAAACCAATTAATAACAAAATCAAAGAAACACATCAACAATAATACAATAATACTAGGGGACTTTAACACTCCCCTCACTGAAATGGACAGGTCATCCAAGCAAAAGATCAGCAAGGAAATAAAGGCCTTAAATGACACACTGGACCAGATGGACATCACAGATATATTCAGAATATTTCATCCCAAAGCAACAGAATACACATTCTTCTCTAGTGCACATGGAACATTCTCCAGAATAGATCACATCCTCGGTCCTAAATCAGGACTCAACCGGTATCAAAAGATTGGGATCATTCCCTGCATATTTTCAGACCACAATGCTCTAAAGCTAGAACTCAACCGCAAAAGGAAGTTTGGAAAGAACCCAAATACATGGAGACTAAATAGTATCCTTCTAAAGAATGAATGGGTCAACCGGGAAATTAAAGAAGAATTGAAAAAAATCATGGAAACAAATGATAATGAAAATACAACGGTTCAAAATCTGTGGGACGCAACAAAGGCAGTCCTGAGAGGAAAATATATAGCAGTACAAGCCTTTCTCAAGAAACAAGAAAGGTCTCAGGTACACAACCTAACCCTACACCTAAAGGAGCTGGAGAAAGAACAAGAAAGAAACCCTAAGCCCAGCAGGAGAAGAGAAATCATAAAGATCAGAGCAGAAATCAATGAAATAGAAACCAAAAAAACAATAGAACAAATCAACGAAACTAGGAGCTGGTTCTTTGAAAGAATTAATAACATTGATAAACCCCTGGCCCGACTTATCAAAAAGAAAAGAGAAAAGACCCAAATAAATAAAATCATGAATGAAAGAGGAGAGATCACAACTAACACCAAAGAAATACAAACTATTATAAGAACATACTATGAGCAACTCTATGCCAACAAATTTGACAATCTGGAAGAAATGGATGCATTCCTAGAAACATATAAACTACCACAACTGAACCAGGAAGAAATAGAAAGCCTGAACAGACCCATAACCAGTAAGGAGATTGAAACAGTCATTAAAAATCTCCAAACAAACAAAAGCCCAGGGCCAGACGGCTTCCCGGGGGAATTCTACCAAACATTTAAAGAAGAACTAAGTCCTATTCTCCTGAAACTGTTCCAAAAAATAGAAATGGAAGGAAAAGTTCCAAACTCATTTTATGAGGCCAGCATCACCTTGATCCCAAAACCAGACAAGGATCCCACCAAAAAAGAGAGCTATAGACCGATATCCTTGATGAACACAGATGCGAAAATACTCAACAAAATACTAGCCAATAGGATTCAACAGTACATTAAAAAGATTATTCACCACGACCAAGTGGGATTTATTCCAGGGCTGCAAGGTTGGTTCAACATCCGCAAATCAGTCAATGTGATACAACACATCAATAAAAGAAAGAACAAGAACCATATGATACTCTCAATAGATGCTGAAAAAGCATTTGACAAAGTACAACATCCCTTCCTGATCAAAACTCTTCAAAGTGTAGGGATAGAGGGCACATACCTCAATATCATCAAAGCCATCTATGAAAAACCCACCGCAAATATCATTCTCAATGGAGAAAAACTGAAAGCTTTTCCGCTAAGGTCAGGAACACGGCAGGGATGTCCATTATCACCACTACTATTCAACATCGTACTAGAGGTCCTAGCCTCAGCAATCAGACAACAAAAGGAAATTAAAGGCATCCAAATCGGCAAAGAAGAAGTCAAATTATCACTCTTCGCAGATGATATGATACTATATGTGGAAAACCCAAAAGACTCCACTCCAAAACTGCTAGAACTTATACAGGAATTCAGTAAAGTGTCAGGATATAAAATCAATGCACAGAAATCAGTTGCATTTCTCTACACCAACAGCAAGACAGAAGAAAGAGATATTAAGGAGTCAATCCCATTTACAATTGCATCCAAAACCATAAGATACCTAGGAATAAACCTAACCAAAGAGACACAGAATCTATACTCAGAAAACTATAAAGTACTCATGAAAGAAATTGAGGAAGACACAAAGAAATGGAAAAATGTTCCATGCTCCTGGATTGGAAGAATTAATATTGTGAAAATGTCTATGCTACCTAAAGCAATCTACACATTTAATGCAATTCCTATCAAAGTACCATCCATCTTTTTCAAAGAAATGGAACAAATAATTCTAAAATTTATATGGAACCAGAAAAGACCTCGAATAGCCAAAGGGATATTGAAAAAGAAAGCCAACGTTGGTGGCATCACAATTCCGGACTTCAAGCTCTATTACAAAGCTGTCATCATCAAGACAGCATGGTACTGGCACAAAAACAGACACATAGATCAATGGAACAGAATAGAGAGCCCAGAAATAGACCCTCAAATCTATGGTCAATTAATCTTCGACAAAGCAGGAAAGAATGTCCAATGGAAAAAAGACAGCCTTTTCAAAAATGGTGCTGGGAAAATTGGACAGCCACATGCAGAAAAATGAAATTGGACCATTTCCTTACACCACACACAAAAATAGACTCAAAATGGATGAAGGACCTCAATGTACGAAAGGAATCCATCAAAATCCTTGAGGAGAACACGGGCAGCAACCTCTTCGACCTCTGCCACAGCAACATCTTCCTAGGAACAACGCAAAAGGCAAGGGAAGCAAGGGAAAAAATGAACTACTGGGATTTCATCAAGATCAAAAGCTTTTGCACAGCAAAGGAAACAGTTAACAAAATCAAAAGACAACTGACAGAATGGGAGAAGATATTTGCAAACGACATATCAGATAAAGGACTAGTGTCCAGAATCTATAAAGAACTTAGCAAACTCAACACCCAAAGAACAAATAATCCAATCAAGAAATGGGCAGAGGACATGAACAGACATTTCTGCAAAGAAGACATCCAGATGGTCAACAGACACATGAAAAAGTGCTCCATATCACTCGGCATCAGGGAAATACAAATCAAAACCACAATGAGATATCACCTCACACCAGTCAGAATGGCTAAAATCAACAAGTCAGGAAATGACAGATGCTGGCGAGGATGCAGAGAAAGGGGAACCCTCCTACACTGTTGGTGGGAATGCAAGCTGGTGCAGCCACTCTGGAAAACAGCATGGAGGTTCCTCAAAATGTTGAAAATAGAACTGCCCTATGACCCAGCAATTGCACTATTGGGTATTTACCCTAAAGATACAAATGTAGTGATCCAAAGGGACACATGCACCCGAATGTTTATAGCAGCAATGTCCACAATAGCCAAACTATGGAAAGAACCTAGATGTCCATCAACAGATGAATGGATAAAGAAGATGTGGTATATATACACAATGGAATACTATGCAGCCATCAAAAGAAATGAAATCTTGCCATTTGCAACAACATGGATGGAACTAGAGCGTATCATGCTTAGCGAAATAAGTCAAGCAGAGAAAGACAACTATCATATGATCTCCCTGATATGAGGAAGTGGTGATGCAACATGGAGGCTTAAGTGGGTAGAAGAAGAATCAATGAAACAAGATGGGATTGGGAGGGAGACAAACCATAAGTGACTCTTAATCTCACAAAACAAACTGAGGGTTGCCAGGGGGAGGGGGTTTGGGAGAAGGGGGTGGGATTATGGACATTGGGGAGGGTATGTGATTTGGTGAGTGCTGTGAAGTGTGTAAACCTGGTGATTCACAGACCTGTACCCCTGGGGATAAAAATATATGTTTATAAAAAATAAAAAATTAAAAAAAAAATTAAATACTGTGTGATAGGAATTCCACCCCTATTTATTGATGAGAAATGAAAACATATGTCCTCACAAAGTTGTACATAAATGTTCATAGCAGCTCTATTTATAATCACCAAAAACTGTAAACAACCCAACTGTTCATGGGATAAATAGATGGTCGTATATCCATACAGTGGAATACTAATCTAGAATTGACTACATATAAGAACATGGATGAATCTCAAAAGCATCATGCTAAATAAGGAGTAAGATGCTACAAACAACATACTGTATGATTCTGTTTCTATGAAGTTATGGAAAAGGCAAAACTGTTGTGATTAAGATAAGCAAATCAGTATTGGCCAGAATGTAGGAAAAAGACTCAACTGCAAAGGGGCAGGGAGGAACTTTACAGGATGCTGGAAATATTCTATCATGATTGTAGTAATAACTGTGGGATTGTGTGCATTTAAAATTGGTGAATTTTATGGTATATAATTCTCAGTCAGTAAGGTTGACCTAGAGGAGCAGGAAAGAAGGAAGGATGGGTTATGGACTGAATGTTTGGGCCCTCCTCCCAAATTCACATGCTGAACCTGTAACCCTTAAGGTGATGTTTTTGAAGACAGGGCCTTTGGGAAGTAATAACAGTTAAATGAGGTTACCAAAGTAAGACCATGCTGATGGGATTAATGTCCTCAAAGAAGATGCACAGACAGCTGTCTCACTCTCTCTGAATGCATAGAATAGTTCACATGAGCATACAGTGAGCGGAAGGCCACCTAAGCCTAGAAAAGAGTTCTAAGAACAAAACCTACATTCCGCCATCTTCATCTTGGACTTCCCAGACTGTGAAAGGTAAACTTCCATTCTTTGAGCCACTAAAGCTATGGAGTTTTGTTACAATAGCCCTATAGCTGACAAAGAAAATAACAAAGGAAGGGATAGGGGTGGTGAGAGGAGGGAAGACAAAACTAGTTTCCATTGGCCCCCAGACTGGCTTCAGTAGTTTCTGAGGGCTGCCAAATTATCAGAAATGTGATGGCTTCAAACAACAGGCTTGTATTCTCTCCCAGAGTTCTTGAGGACAAAAGTTATAAATGCAGGTGTGAGCAGGGTTGGCTCCTTGGAGAGGGTCTATTTCAAGCCTTTCCCCAAAATTCTAGGGGCTGTCAGCAATCCTCAGCTTCTGTGGTTCATAAATAAACACATGACTCCTGTCTGCCGTCTTGTTCACAGTACTTTGTGTCTTTACTCTTCGCTTCTCAGAACACTTGTCATTAGATGTGACGCACCCTGCTCCAAGGTATTCTAAAGTCAATATCCTTAATGTTAGCCTCTATGGAGACAGTTATCCCAAAAAAGGCCACTTTCACAAGCTCCAGACAGACATATGTATGTGTGTGTATTATATAGCATATATTCAATTCACTTTTCAATTGATTACAATGACTTACTTCTAGATGACTTCTTCTCAGTTTGAAAATAAAACTTCCTGCCTTGAGGCCTTATTGAAAAAGGGCAATACCCACTGAATGGGATTTAGGGTGAGACTTCGCCCTTTTTATCACTTCATTTTAGGTTTACTAGTTGTCATGACTGTTAGATACTGAAAATTTCAAAACAAGAAAGAGACTAGGAATGCAATTCTGCTTTCCCATTGTAGCATATGGATTCTAAGAGTGGGAACAACTTCTCACCCTGAATAGAAATCTGCTCATCCTTGCCCTCTTCAAAAATTTTGGACATGTGGAAAAATCCAAAAATAAATGCATCCGTTTTCAGGGTTTCTTTATAAAGGAACCATATGCAAGACAGATCTGGGTTCCAACACTTACGTGCGATGTGACCATATTTATGTTACATAAAGTACTTGGCTTACAATCTATAATATGAGAATAATGTAAAAGCTCCTAGTACCATGCTTGGCATATGACAGCAACCTAGAGAGATTGTTTGGTCATTCTGTAGTGATGCGTACATGTTTTTACTATAGGTTTTCTTTGTATCCTGTCACTATCTGGACAGGATAAAAAAATGTTTGTGTGATTGTACATTTCCTAGAACATACAAAATGACATATACTGCAGGTATGGTGATAGAAAAGCAGAATACCATGTGACAGCCAGGTTAAACCCCATCTCTCTGAGCATCAGCATTCATTTATACTTAACTCAAGCTCCTTTATGCCTACACTTAAAACTGTAAATTACAGCCTACCTCAGAAATGTCATTTGAAAAGCAAAGCATCCCCCACCAAAAAAAAAAAAAAAAAATAGTCAAGAAGAGTTCCTAGAAAAACAAATGAAATAATTGGGCCTTTTAGGCTATGCCTTAAAATATCAGGACATTCTTATCAACTGAAGTATTAGGTCACCTGAAATGGGCCTAATTCCCTACCAATTGAGCTAGTAAGTGAATTCTCATTACCTAATGTCACTTGAACACTTAGGCTACTGAACACATAATAAGTGTTTACTTTGGGTAAAGTACAAAGATCTTTTGAAAACAACAGGGGAAAATCTTCAGTGTTTTTATCTGAACTAATGAGGTTAACCAGGTAATGAGCGCCAAAGGAAGGGCACATTTGTACTCAGAAAGTAAAGCTTGTTTTCCATGTTCCCTGCATATGTCAACAGAAAGAGTGACCAGAATATGTGGTTATAGAGTTCGCAATTCCCTTGTGTGAACAGTGTTGGTCTAGAGTCCTCCAAATAAGAAAAATGTTAAAAGTAGAAAAAAATAGCAAGCATGTGGTGAGGGGGATATTCTATTCAACTAATAGTGATTATGTGGGCCATACCTTTTAGTGTCCGACATTTTTGGTACAATCTAATGGAAAGGGTAAATCTTTTATCACATATTGAACATCTAGGCAGGGCTCATTTGTGATGGGCTTGTGTTGCTGTATACCCAGTCCACAGAAGAAGAAAAGTACTAAAGCAGCTAAAGCATGCTTTTGAAGAGGACAAAAGGTTTGATTTGATGTTAATTTTCATTGAGGCAGAGTTTGTGAAATACCAAGACAAAGAAAATAGTCGTAAGAATTTCATTCCAGGGGTGCCTGGGTGGCTCAGTCAGTTGGGTAATGGCCTTCAGCTTAGGTCACAATTCCAGGGTCCTGGGATCAAGCCCAGCATCTGTCTCTTAGCTCAGTGAGGAGTCTGCTTCTCCCTTTCTCTTCACCCCTCTCATGGTCTCTCTCAAATAAATAAATAAAATATATTTTTTAAAAATTTAATTCCCTTTTTTCCCCCAAATATATACTTAGTGAGTATCCATCACTTTGAAAGTCCATCCGCTTACAATAATGGCTAGCAGAGTGAATAATATATACCTTAGAAAACCTCAAAGTCCAGTGTAGTGGTGTCTGAGAGGGGGAAGACAGATACATAAACTATTAATTATACCAATTATAGTAGAAGGAGCACCATACTCTGCCAGGGAAAGTTAAGAAACCTTAAGGGACACACCCAAGGAGAGCAGGAACACTAGTCTCAGTATACAGATCAGGCTGGAAGTTAGAGCAAATACTCATTCGTCCAACTAAACAACTAAATGAGGCTTGGGGAAAACATTCAGCTTCTAGACCTGTGTCTCTGTTAGATAATTAAGGACGTTAACCAAAAAATGATGGCGGAACCAAAGTTGTTAAGGATGAAAAACACGATTTACATTTCTCTAAAGTTCCCAGGTTCATGTGCATCAAAAGGCATTCCCTGTGAATACATGCAAGAAAACTGAGTATGTATGTACCTATCCATGTAAACACACCCTAAAATTTAAATGAATCTTTGCGGTGTTAAACCCTGCTAAGTCTCATGGTGAATTTTATAAACCTAGTTTAATAAGTTTCTAATGAATTTAAAGAATACAGTAGCAAGACACTATTCACTATTTATCATTCACTATTTATCATTTAAATAGGGACTATACCACAAAGTAGGAAAGGAAAACCATTTGATTGTGTGAAACTTGAACGGTTTGGTTTTGGGAAATGGAGACTGGTTCTTTTGTCATTATTTTGTATCCTTTTGTTCAGACAGAAGTAGTTGCTTATCTTGCCACCTCATTTGGTCTATGACATTCAATAAAAGCTAGCCACAGCAAGAGATCTCAGCAACAAAAATGTCTGATAGCCAGTGAAATTGACCCACAATTTTTAGAGAACAGTCTGATATAAAGCAAGTTAATGATGCTCTTTGTGATAAATGCTGTATAAACAGTTTAAAAAGAGTATTTTTTGGAGAGGGGGATATTCTGTTAACAGTAATAATGTATCTTAGAATGATCCTTATCATTATTTATCATAGTAGTGTACAGAATAGCAAACCTTAAGTAAATGAAATTGACAAAGTAATTTAAGGCGTCTTCCAATTCTAACAATTTCCTATGCATTTTGTGTTGTCATTTATAGATATTTCAGCTTTTTTCCTTTTGCTACATTTTAATTTGTGAAAAGAAAGCATGAAAGTTTTATAAGGGTTAACACTCACATTTTAAATAAATATAGTGTTGGGGGTATTCCATGTGAAACGTTTCTTTGCATTTAAGCAAAGATGTAAAAACTGGCTTTTAAAATAGTAAAAGTAATTAATCTTTTCCAACCCAATAACCATACGCTCTTTTGTCTGAATTGCTCATATTTCTCTCTAGCCATGTCCTACCAAGACCCGCTCTGATCCAAGGCAAATGAGGTGAACATTAACTGTAACTTGCTGAATCTTGGCAAATTTCCCCATGAGCAAAAATAAAAACTGCTGCTTCTCCATAAATCTCAATACACCTGTTTACTCAGGTTTTCATGGATGCAAAGGAATGCGGAGACACTGCATAGTAGAGTATACTGTGTATTTTACAGAAATATACTTTCCAGCTGTGGGAAATGTGTCTTTTGAGGAAGGAGGGGAGGTGCATTGGATAAAAGCAAAGAGTCCAATGTCCATTAAAAGGCCATGTGTCCATTTCTGTTCCTCCAATAATGTTTAGTGTGTGACTGTTTTGAAGTGATCACCCATGTAATATCCTATAGCATGAAGCTTGATATAGAGTATCAGTAGATTTGCATTCTCTTCACAGAATATAAAACGCACCCTGTCTGAAAAGAAAGGGATCACCTACTGGAAACCCCATCTGTTCACACGTAGTGCCTGCTGTTATACAAGACACCTGTTTGTATTTAATGTTGATTGAGGGCCTATAGAATTGGTTCAGAGCTTATAAACCTACAGCATTGATCAAAACCTGGCTGGCTCCATAGCAACAAGGTCTCATGGAGATAGGAGCTGAACTTGTTTTGTCAACATTTTGAGAAAGATTTGCTTTTGCATTATCCTCAAGTCTTGAGGGCTCATCTCAGATTTCATACATACTAACCCCACCCTGATTCATCATTGGGCTTTTGGTACTGGGGGCAGGCAAACCTTTCCTAGTGGTCTATTATTTCTGGTAGTAAATTATTTTAGGAGAGAGTTAGGATAAGCAAAGTATAAGTGCCTCCTTTCTAATACTTTTCCTGGAGAGAAAACTGGAGTTGCGTTCACTAAGAAAATTATTACATGTCAGGGGTACTTGGGTGGCTCAATCAGTTAATAAGCTTAGGTCAGGATCTCAGGATCCTGGGATCAAGCCCCATGTCCTGTCAGGCTTCCTTAATCAGTGATGAACCTACTTCTCCTTCTGCCCTTCCTCCCTACCCCTGGTCTCTCTCTCAAATAAATAAATAAAATCTTTTAAAAAGAAACTATCACATGTCAAAGCATAAGTATTAATGACTTATGACTTATGACTTAACTTTTCTAAACAGTTTTGACTCTAGTACTACTCCTAAATGATTTCCCAATGACAAAAGTGAATTGCACCTTTATAATGGTGAGGTATGGTTGTCACCACCTTAATCACATGATCAAACAGCATCACCAGTAGCAGAACACCCTGACATTCTGACCTCAATCAACCTATGAGAAAACAGATAAATCAGAATGTGGGGCATTTTATAAGACATTGGTATGGGCCTGGGATCTTCCAAAAAGTCAATGTCTTAAAAAACAACAAAATTCGACAGACATGTCTATTGAAAACTATATAATATTGCTGAGAGAAATTAAAACAAACCTAAAACATGGAGTGATATATGTTGTTGATATGCTGGATGACTCAAATTGTTATTCTATACACTCAATCCAATATCAATCACAATCCTTAAATCTTACAGAAGCTGACAAACCAATTCTAAAATCCATATGAGAATACAAAGAGCCTACAACTGCTAAAATAATTCTGAAATAGAACAAAACTGGAGGAGTGGCACCATCTGATGTTAAGAGTTATTATAAATCAATAGCATAATATTAGTGTAAAGAAAGGCAAATAGATCAATGATACTGAATAAAGAGTCCATTAAAAAAAACACACATGGATGGACAACTAATTTTTGGCACAGGTACAAAGGTAATGCAGGAGAAAGGGTAACCTTTTAAACAAATTGTGCTAGAGGGATAGACACACACACACCCTCCCCACCAAATGAACTTAGATCTAGACCTAGTACCATATTTTAAAGTTAATGCAACATGGATTATAGATCTAAACATAAAACCCCAAACTCTAAAACTTCTACAATATGGAGGAAATCTCTGGCCTTGGATTAGGCTAAGATTTCTTAGATATCACACCCCAAAAGCATATTCCTTAGAAGAAAGAATTAAAAATTACACTTTACCAAAATTAAAAACTTCTGCTTTTCAAAAGATAGTATTAAGAGAATGAAAAGACAAGCCACAGACTAGTAGAAAAATCTCTGCAAAACATATATCTGAAAAAGATCCTATATCTGGAATCCAAAACTCTCAAATTTTAAGGATAGGAAAACCCAATAAAAAACAAATAGGCAAAAGATTTGAACAAACATGTCACCAAAGAAGATATACAAATAGGAAATAGCCTTATGAATTCTTCTGAATATTGCTGGCTACTAGGAAATTGCTAATTTAATTGACAGTGAGATTGTACTACACACCTATTAGAATGGCTACAATTAAACAAGACTGACCACACCAGGTGTTGGAGAGGATTCTAAGAACTGGAACTCTTTTAAACACAGCTGGAAAGAATGTACAATGATACTACCATTTTAGATTGTACTTTGGAAAAAAAAAATTTTTAAGTTAATCATATACTTACTATATGGGCCACACATTCCTCTCTTAGTAATATACCCAAAATAAAGTAGAAACTGTGTTCACACAAGTATGATGTTCATAACAGCCTTATTTGTAATAGCCAAAACTTGAAATAACCCAGATGTCTGTTCACAGATGAATAAGTACAGTCATGTAATCATACAGTGGAGTATTACTTAGCAATATAAAGGAATGAACTCTTGATACATTTAATAATTTGGTTGAATCTCAAAGTAATTATGCTGAATTCAAAAAGCCTGACAGAGAAGTGTGTATATATGTATGTATGTGTATACACACACACATACACACAGAGAAAAAACTATAAAATGCAAATTAATTTACAATGACAAGAAGTAAATCAGTGGTTGCTTGGGGGTGGGGGAGAGGAGGAGTGAAAGGGAAGGATTAAGGTGTGGGAGGAAACTTTTGGAGCTGATGCGATGCATATGTTTACTACCTTGATTGTAGTAATGATTTCACTGGTGTTTACATGTGTCAAAACATCAAATTTTACTCCTTAAATATGTGCAGTTTATCATTACATCAATAAAGCTATTTAAACAAAGGCATGAATTTATAAGAATCTCTAATTTATAAGAATCTGAAGAAACATAACCAAATGCAATGCATGAACCTTGACTGAATTTTGCATTGGAGAAAAATCACAGGAGACACTTTTGGGAAAAATGGGGGAACTTGGCTGTTATCATGTATTACATGATACAATGCAATTGTTAAATTTCTTAGGTATGATAATATTATTGCGGTTAAGTGGTAAATGTCCATTTCCTTAGGTGATACATACAAAAGTGTTTGGCACAAAGACAAAGAGAAAACAATGAGTTGGATATTAACAAGTGGTGGACCTCAATGAGAACTGTACAGATAATCCTTGTCCTATGTCAAAGTTTCTGAAAATTTTCAAGTTTTTAATAAGATTTGTGGGACAATATAGGTAGTACATACATGTACCTGGATGTGAAAAGTGAGGGAAAATTTTCATTTCGTGGATACACAATAGAAGTGGAGGAACAAGTTCTGGGGAGGAAATAAATTTTGTCTGAGATCAGCTGACTTCACTTAGCGCATGCTATAAATGCAGTAGGCTGCTCGGTTGGACTTTGAAGTCCGTGCTATGGGACAGATTGTTCTGAGAAAATTCCTGATTGTGATTGGAACTGAGGTGCCCAGAAGAATTATAACTGATATGCCACTTCTCAAGTTGGCCTCCTTGGGAGCCCAAGGGCAGGTTTATTTGGGAGTATCCCTGGTATCAGCAGCCATAGATAGAAGGAAAAGAAAGAGGATCGAAATAAGGGAAAAGCTGGGCCATGATGCAGAATCGACAAGGTCTCAGCTGATGCCTCTTGAGAAGCCCTGAAGTTGCGCTTCAAAGCTGCCCCCTCCTGGCACAAGGGGTCTTCCAGTGTCTACAGGCTCCAGTGCTTCCAGAACCTTAGACAACAGGAGCCCCTTCAGCCACCAGCATCTAGGGGAATGAATCCCTCAGTTCTGAACAGGAATCGTGTTGGGTGGTGTGGCATGACCCAAGAAGCAGGCAAGACCCTGCTTCTTGTGGTCCTTCCTCCTTTTTGTACAAGTCAAGCATTGTTTATAGTGCTTATAAAGTAACTGGCATATAATCATTCATCGCTTTTATACATTGTCGGTATACAAATGATTTCCAAATTCTAACTTTGTTCAAATTATGGCTTAACTCTCCTCAATTAATGGCATGATATAGAGACTATGTTTTTGTTATTTTTAAATGTAGTTAAAGACAGTAGACACATGTTTCTGAGGGTCAAGGTAAGATAACAATACACTGTCACAACTATATTTACAGATGGCCTTGTCCAAATCCATTTACTAAGTGTCAGAGCAGAAACTAGCATCCAGGTTTGCGGTCACCTGAGTCCACTGACCTCATCCCTATACCATTAATAAACCTGGCAGCCCCAAATCTTAACACAAAGACTATCACTTTTCTAACCATAAGCATAAGATTGCTTGTCCCGAAATACCTCCAATGTATGTATAACCCATAGTACTGCTTCATAGAGGAAGGAACAGGTGGAATAGTTCATTATTAAACACAATATATTCAGCCAGCCAAATATCCCAGAGTCCAGAGAGGGGTACAAATTTCATATCCTAAGGTTATAGCCATATTTCCCAGCCAGAGCAAAGTTTCCTCTCTCCTAGTCAACCAATCCCCTCAACTTCTGGGCACGGGGAGGTCTTTCCTTTGGAGGTCACCCCTAAGACTGCCTCTTTTTTGTGGTCATGGGAATAAATCCTTTTTGTTCTCTTCCTGATTCCTTGGCCCCCTCTCACCAAGAGGGGTTACTTCTTGGTTCCTGTCCTCTGGTATGAATACTTCATGTTTCAGATGCTTGCCACACGTCCCTAAAGGGACCACACCTTTCCCACTGCAGGGCTGGGTCTCCTTTTAGCCTCTCTTTGTGTTGTTACTCACAGACACCCTGCCTGTAGGGGAATAGCTAACTGCTCTTTATTTATTCCACCTTATGATATGCTAAACACTTAGATACTGAAGGGAAGGAGAAGGAGTCCTGTCCTACCACTAAAGGAAAAAACAAAGATGCTGGGACATTTCAGATGTTTACCTGAAAATTGAAGAATTCCAGTTTCCTTTCCTGATAATTCCTTTCCTCTCCTCTGTGCCGTTTTCTTGGTCTACTCTGCACCTTCCCAAATTAGTCAGTCACATAATAAACACATGTCAGCAGAATCATCAGACATTGCAACCTGTTTGTGCTTCAGATAATATTTACATGCTATTTGCATATTACTTATTTTTTATCCTGTTTTTCTGCCTGCTCAAGCAAACCTTTTATCATTTCATTTGGGGCATCTCCTTGGGTATAAGTGTCTGCACAGTTGGGGTAACAACAGCAATGCTGCATCCTCTTGACAAGAAGCTGGATTTGGCAAGGAAATTGGACACAGTTTCAATCACATGCAGGGGATATTTACATATTATTCTTGGTGGGGAATATGGTCTTAAATATAAAATGCACACAAATATGCAATCTGTGATAAAGAATGGGAAGCCTCTAGGACACCTAGTGGCTCAGTTGGTTAATCCTCTGCCTTCAGCTGAGGTCATGATCCCAGGGTCCTGGGATTGAGCCCTGCAACTGGCTCCCTGTTCAGCAGGAGGCCTGCTTCTCCCTCTCCCACTCCCACTCCTCCTGCCTTTCCTCTCTCACTATCATCCCCTCTGTCGAATAAATAAATAAACTCTTAAAAAAAAAAAAAGAATGGGAAGCTTCTGTCTATTCCCTTTAGAAATGGTTAGAGCTGTTGGTTTTTCTAAGCATTGGCAATTAAAGCCTTGGGGAATAAAACCTTTAACAGTTCTATGAACCATTCTTTTATTAAACAGACTTTTTAGTTGGATGTGAATATAGTAGAGTGCACTTCAGAATCAAAAGACCTCAACTTACATCCTAGCTTTGTACCTCATTACTGTGATAATCTGGAAACTCAGGATTCCGATTTAATACTCTATGAGGATATTCACTCTAAGAACAAATATCTACCCAAAATAGCTCCAAAACAGTTTTACGAATTAGGATGTTTATATTTGTGCCTTACTTTAGAATTATTTTTTAACTGTTATCCTCCTCCATTAATTAAAAAAAATATATTTTTAAGTCGTTTTGTGTGTGTTTGACAGGTCTATTCCTGCCATCAGCTTAAATTCTAGTAGGAAATTAAGAGTTGGGATCAATGAATACATGATTATGTTGATCATTACTGATTATAATACATGCAATGAATAAAAAGAACAGGCTGCAGTGACAGAACATCACGGAAGGAGAAAACTCATTCATGGAGCAGCAGGTAGTCATATAAAATCTGTCAGAGAGAAATGCACGGAAGTTACCTAAAAGATGAGTTAAGAGTTATCTGGGTGAAGAACGCAGACAATAAATAAATAAACAAACAAAATTCTGGGCAGGGAGAATTGTATGTGCTATGTCCCTTTGCTGGACATGAACTTGGAGCACTCAAGAATGCCAGGGTCGGGGAGGAGCAAGATAGCAGAGGAGAAGGAGACCTAAATATCATCAGGTCCCAGGAGTTCAGCTACATAGCCATCAAACCATTCTGAACACCTACAAAATCAACAGGAGGTCGAAAAGAAGAGCAGCAACTCTAGGAAACGAAAATCTACCACTTTCTGGAAGGTAGGGAGAAGGGAGGGATTGGATGCTTTTCTCTGAGGGCACATTGAGGATTGGGGCCCCAAGCTCTCAGCTCCTATGGGGCTGAAGATTAGGAGGCTGTGATTTTCATTCCCGTCCCCCAAAGCAGTACGGAAAGTGTTCAGGGAACAAAAGCTACTGCGAGTGAACCCAAGCAGATTACTTAGCCTGGCTGCTGGCCAGGGCGGTGTGTCGGACAAAGGCATTTGAGAATCACAGCCACAGGCACCTCCCCCAGAAAATTAACAAGAATGTCCAGCCAAGACCAAGTTCACAGATCAGTGATTACTGCTGAACTCTAGAGCTAGTGGAATGCAGCACATAGAATTCATGTCTTCTTTTCCCATGATTATTTAGTCGTTCAAAGTTAAATTTTTTTAATTTTACTTTATTCTTATTCTATTTTTAAATTTTTTCCTCTTTCCCATGTTAACCTTTTTTAAACTATTTTATCAATACCTATTACAAAAATCTTTTAAAATTTTCATAATTATAGTCATATTCTATCTATTCATTGTATTTAACCTTATATTTAACCTTATTTTTTGTATCAATATAGGTTTATATTTCTTTAAAATTGTGGGATACAGTTCCTTCCAAAACTTCAAAATATATCCTAAATTTTTTTTATTTTTTTTTATTTTTTCAATTTATTTATTTTCAGAAAAACAGTATTCATTATTTTTTCACCACACCCAGTTCTCCATGCAATCTGTGCCCTCTATAATACCCAACACCTGGTACCCCAACCTGCCACACCCCCACCACTTCAAACTCCTCAGATTGTTTTTCAGAGTCCATAGTCTCTCACGATTCACCTCCCCTTCCAATTTACCGCAACTCCCTTCTCCTCTCTAACACCCCTTGTCCTCCATGCTATTTGTTATGCTCCACAAATAAGTGAAACCATATGATAATTGACTCTCTCTGCTTGACTTATTTCACTCAGCATAATCTCTTCCAATCCCGTCCATGTTGCTACAGAAGTTGGGTATTCATCCTTTCTGATGGAGGCATAATACTCCATAGCGTATATGGACCACATCTTCCTTATCCATTCGTCTGTTGAAAGGCATCTTGGTTCTTTCCATAGTTTGGCGACCATGGCCATTGCTGCTATAAACATTGGGTTATAGATGGCCCTTCTTTTCACGACATCTGTATCCTTGGGGTAAATACCCAGGAGTGCAATGGCAGGGTCATAGGGAAGTTCTAATTTTACTTTCTTGAGGAATCTCCACACTGTTCTCCAAAGAGGCTGCACCAACTTGCATTCCCACCAACAGTGGAAGAGGGTTCCCCTTTCTCCACATCCTCTCCAACACATGTTGTTTCCTGTTTTGTTAATTTTGACCATTCTAACTGGTATAAGGTGATATCTCAATGTGGTTTTAATTTTAATCTCCCTGAGGGCTAATGATGATGAACATTTTTTCATGTGTCTGATAGCCATTTGTATGTCTTGACTGGAGAAGTGTCTGTTCATATCTTCTTCCCATTTTTTGATATGTTTGCCTGTTTCGTGTGTGTTGAGTTTGAGGAGTTCATTATAGATCCTGGATATCAACCTTTTGTCTGTACTGTCATTTTCAAATATCTTCTCCCATTCCGTGGGTTGCCTCTTTGTTTTTTTGACTGTTTCCTTTGCTGTGCAGAAGCTTTTGATTTTGATGAAGTCCCAAAAGTTTATTTTCACTTTTGTTTCCTTTGCCTTTGGAGACATACCTTGAAAGAAGTTGCTGTGGCTGATATCGAAGAGATTACTGCCTATGTTCTCCTCTAGGATTCTGATGGATTCCTGTCTCACGTTGAGGTCTTTTATCCATTTTGAGTTTATCTTTGTGTTTGTGTATCCTAAATCTAACATATGGCTTTGTTCTAGTCTCCAGCCTGATCATATTCTTTTTTTTTTTTTCAATGAACATCTTATCAATTCCTTTTTTAGAATCTTTTTAAATTTTCATCTTTACAATCATATTCCATCCCTTCATTGTGTTTACCCTTACTTTTGTATATATACATGTTTATGTTTCTTTAAAATTCTGGGAGGTAGTTTCTTCTAACAGATCAAAATACACCCAAAATCAAGTGTGTGACTCTGTTCTATTCACCAGTCTAATATATATATATTTTTTTCTTTTTTTCCTCCTTTCTTCTTCCTCTCCCTACTGTCCCACCCTCCCCCTGCCATTTTTGTCTCTTCTGACTTGGTTACTGTATATTTTTTTTCTGGGATCATTGCACAAACAATATGCAGTAATAGTCCCCTTACAGGCAGTACAATGGCACTAAATTCATATCATTCAGTAGTTACCCTGAATGTAAATGAGCTAAATGCCCCTATCAAAAGACACAGGGTATCAGAATGAATTAAAACAAACAAACAAACAAGACCCATTGATATGCTGCCTGCAAAAAACTCCTTTTAGCCCCAAAGACGTCTAGATTTAAAGTGAGGGGGTGGAAAACAATTTATTATGCTAATAGACATCCAAAAAAAGCTAGGGTGGCAATCCTTGTATCATATAAATTAGATATTGAGCGAAAGACTATAATAAGAAATGTGGAAGGATATAATATTATCCCTAACAGGTCTATCCAACAAGAAGATCTAATAATTTTAAATATCTATGCCCCTAACATGGGAGAAGCCAATTATATTAACCAATTAATAACAAAATCAAAGAAACACATCAACAGTAATACAATAATAGTAGGGGACTTTAACATCCCCCTCACTGAAATGGACAGATCATCTAAGGAACAGATCAACAAGGAAATAAAGGTTTTAAATGACCCACTGGACCAGGTGGGCATCACAGATATATTCACAACATTCCATCCCAAGGCAACAGAATACACATTCTTCTCTATTGCACATGGAACATTTTCCAGAACAGATCATACCTGGGGTCATAAATCAGGTCTCAACCGGTACCAAAAGACTGGGATCATTCCCTGCATATTTTCAGACCACAATGCTTTGAAACTAAAACTCAACTATGAGAGGCAAGTTGGAAAGAATGCAAATACATGGAGGCTAAAGACCATCCTACTAGAAAATGAATGGGTCAACCAGGAAATTAAAGAAGAATTAAAAAAAAAAAAACCTCAAAGAAACAAATGCCAATGAAAACACAACTGATCAAAATCACTGGGGCACAACAAAGACAGTACTGAGAAGAAGGTACAGAGCAATAAAACCCTTTCTCAACAAGCAAGAAAGGTCTCAAGTACACAACCTAACCCTACACCTAAAGGAGCTGGAGAAAGAATAGCAAAGAAAGCCTAAATCCAGCAGAAGAAAATAAATAATAAAGATTGGGTAAATGATCTATAACTCATCAGTGCAATAGAAATCAAAAGAACAATAGAACAAATCAATGAAACTAGGAGCTGGTTCTTTGAAAGAATTAATAAGATTGATAATCCCCTGGCCAGACTTCTCAAAAAGAAAAGAGAAAGGACCCAAATTAATAAAATTATGAATGAAAGAGGAGCGATCACAACCAACACTAAAGAAATAGACTATTAAAAGAATATATTATGAGCAACTATATACCAGCAAATTTGACAATCTGGAAGTAATGGATGCATTCCTAGAGACAGATAAACTACCAAAATTAAACCATGAAGAAATAGGAAACCTGAACAGACCCATAAACAGAAAGGAGATTGAGGCAGTCATCAAAAATCTCCCAAGAAACAAGAGCCCAGGGCCAGAAGCCTTCCCAGGGGAATTCTACCAAGCATTTAAAGAATTAATACCTATTCTCCTGAAACTTTTCCAAAAAAATAGAAATGGATAGAAAACTTCCAAACTCATTTTCTGAGGCCAGCATTACCTTGATCCCAAAACCAGACAAAGACCCCATCAAAAAGGAGAATTACAGACCAATATCCTTGATAAACATGGGTACAAAAATTCTCACCAAAATGCTAGCCAATAGGCTCCAACAGTACATTAAAAGGATTATTCACCCTGACCAGGTGGGATTTATTCTTGTGCTGCAAGTTTGGTTCAACATCTAAAAATCAATCAATGTGATACAATACATTAATAAAAGAAACAAGAACCACAAGATACTCTCAATAGATGTTGAAAAGCATTTGACAAAGTACAGCATCCTTTCTTGATCAAAACTGTTCAAAGTGCAGGGTTAGAGGGCACATACCTCACCTCAATGTCACAAAAGCGATCTATGAAAAACCCAAAGTGAATATCATTCTGAATAGGGAAAAACTGAGAGCTTTTCCCCTAAGGTGAGGAACATGGCAGGGATGTTCATTATCACCACTGCTATTCAACATAATACTTGAAGTCCTAGCCTCAGCAATAAGACAACAAAAAGAAATAAAAGGCATCCAAATCAACAAGGAAGAAGTCAAATTCTCACTCTTTGCAGATGATAGGATACTTTATGTGGAAAACCTAAAAGATTCCACTCCAAAACTGCTAGAACTCATACAGGAATTCAGTAAAGTGTCAGGATATAAAATCAGTGCACAGAAATCTGTTGCATTTCTATACACCAATAGCAAGACAGAAGAAATAGAAAGTAAAGAGTCAATCCCATTTACAATTGTACCCCAAACCATAAGATATCTAGGAATATACCTAACCAAAGAGTTATTCTAACCAAAGAATTATTCTAGAAGTTATTCTAACCAAAGAACCAAAAATATTCTAACCAAAGTATCTGTACTCAGAAAACTATAAAGTACTCATGAAAGAAATTGAGGAAGACATAAAGAAATGGAAAAACGTTCCATGCTCATGGATTGGAAGAACAAATATTGTGAAAATGTCTATGCTACTAAAGCAATCTACACATTTAATGCAATCCCTATCAAAATACCATCAATTTTTTTCAAAGAAATGGAACAAATAATCCTAAAATTTATATGGAACCAGAAAAGACCCCAAATAGCCAGAGCAATGTTGAAAAAGAAAACCAAAGTTGGCAGCTCACAATTCTAGACTTTAAGAGCTTTAAAAAGCTATTAGCACCAAGAAAGTATGGCACACAAGCAGAGAGAGTCAATTATCATATGGTTTCACTGATTTGTGGAGCATAACAAATATCATGGAGGACAAGGGGAGTTAGGAGAAGGGAGTTGGGGGAAATTGGAAGGGGAGGTGAACCATGAGAGACTATGGACTCTGAAAAACAACCTGAGGGGTTTGAAGCGGCGGGGGGTGAAAGGTTGGGGGAACCAGGTGGTGGGTATTGCATGGAGAACTGGGTGTGGTGCAAAAATAATGAATACTGTTATGCTGAAAAGAAATTAAAAAAAAAGTATGGCACAAAAACAGTTACATAGATCAATGGAACATATAGAGAGCCCAGAAATAGACCCTCAACTCTATGGTCAATTAATCTTTGACAAAGCAGGGAAGAATGTCCAGTGGGAAAAAAAGACAGTTTCTTCAACAAATGGTGTTGTGAAAATTGGACAGCCACAGGCAGAAAAATGAAACTGGACCATTTCCTTATACCACACACAAAAATAGACTCCAAATGGATGAAAGACCTCAATGTGAGAAAGGAATCTATCAAAATCCTTGAAGAGAACACAGGCAGCAACCTCCTCGACCTCAGCTGCAGCAACTTCTTCCTAGAAACACTGTTTAAGGCAAGGGAAGCAAGGGCAAAATGAAATATTGGGACTTCATGAAGATCAAAGCTTTTGTACAGCAAAGGAAATGGTCAGTAAAACCAAAAGACAACTGACAGAATGGGGGAAGATATTCGCAAATGACATATCAGATAAAGGGCTAGTATCCAAAATCTATAAAGAACTTATCAAACTCAACACTCAAAGAACAAAAAATCCAATTAAGAAATGGGCAGAAGACATGAACAGACATTTCTGCAAAGAGGACATCCAAATGGCCAACAGACGCTTGAAAAAGTGCTCAGCATCACTTGGCATCAGAGAAGTACAAATCAAAATCACAGTGAGATACCACCTCATACCAGTCAGAATGGCTAAAATTAACAAGTCAGGAAATGACAGATGCTGGCAAGGATGCGGAGAAAGGGGAACCCTCCTACTTTGTTGGTGGGAATGCAAGCTAGTGCAACCACTCTGGAAATCAGTATGGAGGTGCCTCAGAAAGTTGAAAATAGAGCTATCCTATGACCCAGCAATCACACTACTGGGTATTTACCCTAAAGATACAAATGTAGTGATCCAAAGGGGCACATGCACCCAAATGTTTATAGAATCAATATCCACAATAGCCAAACTATGGAAAGAACATAGATGTCCATCAACAGATGAATAGCTAAAAAAGATTTGGTATATATATGATGGAATACTATGCAGCCATCAATAACCCCCCAAATCTTGCCATTTGCAATGACATGGATAGAACTAGAGGGTATAATGCTCAGTGAAGTAAGTCAATCAGAGAAAGACAATTATCATATGATCTCTCTGATATGAAGAATTTGAGAGGCACGATAGGGGGGTTTTGAGGATTAGGGAGAGAAAAAAACGAAACAAGATGGGACTGGGAATAGAGATGAACCACAAGAGATTCTTAATATCAGGAAAAAATATGAGGGTTCCTGGGAGGTTGGGGAGGTATAAGGTGGCTGGGTGATGGACATTGTGCAGGTATGTGCGTTGGTGAGCGTGATGAATTGTTTAAGACTGGTGATTTACAGACCTATATCCCTGAAGCAAGTAATACATTATAAGTTAATAAAAGAAAATGCCATTGTAGATTGATCATACTCAAGATAGACTAGCTAACAAGTTGGAAATGTACCCAGGCCCAGATACCATACCATAAGGCAATGGAAAAAGTCTTTTGAAAGATGTTTTACAGGAGACCATGTGAGCTGATTTGCAGTTTTTACAAAGATCATTCTGGTTAGTCTGTTCAGAGTTGCTTAAAGGGAGCTTAAAAAGTGGGTGTAGTAAAACCAGTTGGGATACTACTCTAGCACCCCAGGAACAACATGAAAGTGTGTCATCATATCTTCATGGTAACCATCATCATTGTCATTGCTAAATTTGAGAACTGAGAAATGGTAACCACTCTTCTCTGTTATTACTTGTGTTTACTGGTTAAACATATTTAAGTTGGGGTGGGGGAGTGCAGGAGGAAGAGAAGGGAAAAGATTTAAGAGGTATCTTACAGATAATATTAACTAACTGGCTAATGGCCTGAATATAAACGGCACAATGTGAGGAAAATGCAAGTATTCTAGAATAACCTTTAAAGTTCCAATGTGTGCAACCAGGTCGAAGAGGATAACACTTTTTGAGATGAGGAAAATTAGTGCAAAGGCAAGATGCAGGGAAATCCTCATTTTCAATGTTATTTGAGATGTCTGCTTGATTGTGTCATCAGCCCTAAGAGGATGGCAAAGGTGATGATCCCTACACTAAAGATAATAAACATCTAGTTGCATATAAATAAGAATAACCTTCTCAGAACCTTCTGCTGACATGTGGGCCTGAAATCTCTGTAGGCATATTGAATAAACTGTAGAGAAGACCTTTCATGTCTTATCTTCCTTCCCATAAATAGTATATGGTGATTCCATAAGCCAAGACTGAAGAGAGAATTTGCCTTTAAAATTATGTTTTAAGACTCCTTCATCCATTTTTCTTAGAATTATAATCCAACTGTGGAATGGTTTCAAGACTCACATGAGACAAAGACTGTTAAAATTTTTTTCTTAAATTATTATACACGAACCTCAATATTTTGGGTTGTGGAGAGACAGCTATCTACTCACATGCTTGGTGCTTAATCATTTTATGGATCTCTTTTGTACTTTCTAAACAAGTAGATTTTTTTTTTTTTTTTACACAGGTGGTTTAGGAGTTCCAACTAGGAATAAATGCAGAGTAGAGGCTTGAAGAGAAAATCTTAACCATAAAAATAATTCAGGGTGAAGGATTGGCTTTGCATGATCAGCTAGATTAGGATCAGAGCTCTGCTGGTATTGGGAGAGATAAAGCTGGTATAAATGCCTGGGTCCCAGCACTTCCAAAGGGGGCTAATATCACTTCAGATCTCTTGGAGGGACACCTGGGTGGCTCAGTTGGTTGAATATCTGCATTTGGCCCAGGTCGGCTCAGGTCATGATCCTGGGATCAAGTCCCACATCTAGCTCCCTGCCTAGTGGAGGACCTGCTTCTCCCTGTCTCTCTCCTTCCCTCTGTTAAATAAATAAATAAAATCCTTAAAAAAAAATTAAAAATCTCTTGGAAAAATGTTTAGCCAATCCACTCTTACTTAGGGAGGGAGGCCAACATTTTTTTTTTTTTTTTTTGAGAGATCAAACTCACTCTCGGGTTTGTGCAAGGTTGATTCAATTTAGGATAGTACTCTGATGGGGTTTGCATAAAATGAGGTAGAATGTAAAAAAATGATCCCTTGTTTGCAACTTCCTCTTACTTCCTCCCACCCAACACATCCATGTCCTTTCTTTTCTCCCTCCTAATATTATCTCTCACCTGTCCTTTTTCATCCTCTTCATTGCTTTTGCACTGTCTAAAGAAGGTGGGTTCTTAACTTATCTTTAGTACTGCTTCTGAAAATTTCCAGGAAGGATCAGAATTGCAAAACCAAAATGCATATATGGCTTCAGTTAAGTCAAAATCAGCAGCTTTTTGTCAAATAAAAACAAAAACAAAATGCATTCTTCACTGCATTTTCATAGCAACCATTTTATTTTCACTGTAAAGAGACAATTAAGTTCTAACCTGGGTGTTAGTGCAAACGTTTTGAAAGAAAAAAAATCTCATTCTTCCCAAAGGGGCAGGGTTGTTTATTTTCATTGTTACTTCTGGCTCCAAAGGAGTCATTATTGGCAATTAATTTACCTACTTAATTATTTATTTATTGGTGAACACATGGAAGAGGGTTTAAGAAATGTTGGTGGCAACCCCCAGGACAATACAGTCCTATCCTCCCTGGGCCAGTTAGGAGGGTACTTTTTACAGGCAGTCTAAGTCCATGAGAACATCATTTCCTGCCAGGTTCCCTTTTGACTCTGCTCTGTGAAAGAAGGTATGGAGCCAAAGACTGGAAATACACTATCTAGCTCCTTATCACTAAGAGTTACTTCACTAACAGTGTCAGTATCAATCAAGTCACTTGTATTACCCATCCCCACTCACACAGTGCTATACAGGGATACAATATGAGATAAACAGACATGCTTCCTAGTAGGGGAGACAGATATTTATCATACATAGATACATATACACACACACACACTCATGCACATATTTAAGTATGAATCTTATGATTGCTTTGAGAGTTTATACCAGGATGGGATTACCTAGTTTTGCTTAGAAAAGTCTCGGCTGAAGAAGTGATGCTTGCATGGAGATTTAAAGAATAAATTAAACAAGGTAGGTGAGGGTAGGGAAATATTCCAGGAAAAGGGGGAAAGCATATGCAAAGGCCCTGTGGCAGACTACAGCATGCCATATTCAGGGGTATGAAAGAGGCCAGGGGACAGGGAAACATGATGAACTATAAAATAAAGATTAATAAATGCCTTTGAATTTGACTTTGATTTGTCAAATGAGTGAAGACCGTATCATTCATCAATCATGTATTGAATTTGTTCCCTATGCCAGGCATGAAGATGTGGATAAACATGCTCCTGCCTTTGATTTGCTCACTTCTAACTATTCTCTTCCTCTCTGATTTCCACAAAATATTCTGGTTCTCTCCCTATTATATGAAGCAATTTATCTCTATAATTTATCTCCTCTATTTATTAGCTCTGAATACCATGCCTGGGCCACAGGAATGCCCCAGGTCCAGGAGTAGAGCCAGAAGTGAAGCTATTGAAATTGCTAAAGGAAAAAGTATTTGAAAAAATGGGAAGCAGTTATGATTGTTCCAAGACAAAGAGCCTTTGGACATGGTTTATTTATCCCATGCTACACAGACATAAATTTTACCAGCACAGCATTTTGACCAGGGCTTTAGAGTTGAAGAAGTCTGACCACTTACAAGTCATTTCTTCCTTATCACAGCGAGGGTAGATGCCACTACTCACCTCATATTATAAGTAGCAATATTCAAGTTTAGAAAGGCTAAGTGAGATACTCAAAATGCCCGCACCCCCACCGTTGTTAATAAGCAGCAGAGCCTACATCCAAATGCCGAATTCCTGACTGTGATTCCAGTGCACTAGTCATACGTTTTATTATTCTTGGCTGTACAGTATCTATCTCCTGGACCATATTCATTGCTTTGTTTAGCTGCTATGAATTAGGGACATGCTATGTTCTAGGACCTACACACAATAAGTTGAAAGGTATGGGCCACACTGTCATGTGGCGGGGCAGGGGGGCGGGGGGAGAGTCTACTGACAAGATACTTAGGAAATAAATACTTGAATGAATAATCACAAGTCATGATTAATGTAATGAAGGGGCATGATGCATTCTTTATGCAAGCAAGAGAAGGAGGTCACAATTTACATCTGAGAGTCAGAGAAGTAAGTCTGAGACAGGAAAGGCAGGTAGGAGGTAGCCAGGTAAAGATAAGTGGGAATAGCATCTGAGGCAGATGGAATAGCGTGTACAAAATCTTTGGGGGTAAACAGAGCATTGCACACTTGAAGGATTTAGAGAAGGTGAGGGAAGACAGAAGGGACACCTACAGAGTTCCTTGGGCCATGTTGAGGATTTTATCTTCACTTCAAATATGATGGAAAATTGAGCAAATGCAGCAGGACAGCAGAAGCCCCCAAGAGCACTATCCTTAGCACTGAATTGTTTAAAAAAAAAAAAAAAAAAAAAAAAAAAAAAAAAAAAAAAAACTCTTCTGTCTGACAAGGAGTCTGGGAAGGTTTCGAGGACACACTCAGACCAGGGGATGATGGAGGCCAGATGACAGGCTCAGAGAGTGAGTAGGTAGGAAATGGCAGTTTTGAGATCCCTGATACAAGACCTTGCAAACAAAAGCAAAATCCAAAGGATCTTGTGAAGTCAGAATTAAAACCATGAACCACTCAGCCCCTACTCCTTAGCCAGGCTCCCTCCCTTTCACTACTACATTTCTCTTGTCAGGATAGGTGTTATTTTCCTGCCCAACCTCAGAGCCCTCACTGTTCCAGTTAGGGCCATAGGCTGAGCAACTACTTGTTGGCAAGTAATTTTCTGAGTAAAGTTTCATTGCAATTATTTGCTCCTTTGGGACTTAAACCGTGGGCTTAAACAGCTGAGGGCCTTGATGAGAAGTTCAGAGCCTAAGTTACCTCTGGACAGGCAATTCAGCTGGACTGGTTTCTAGCTGTTGAAGTGTTTTGCCCATCAGCCAGGGGCAGCATTTGGCATGATCACTAATGAGTGCCACAGTGCACTACCCAGCATAGCAGCAGTACGGGGGCCTGCATCCACCCACATGCACACTACCACACTGGAGGCAGTGCAAAATCAGGGGAGTAAAAATGATAGATGGAAAGCCATGAGCTAATGGAAGGGGGAATGAATTTCAAGGGCAGAAAGAAAGATACCACAACTCGGCAGCAAGATGGGAAAGATAGGGTCCAAAAGGAACAGAGGAAGATTAACCAAAATAATAGCCAGAATGAAAAAGAGAAAGGAGAAAACGATATGATTATGATGATCAGAACTTGTCAAAGTTCAACAGAAAGCCATTGTCAGTGGCTTTGAAAACTGAGATAAGAATACACTTTATTTTAATAAGAGCCTGACTTTGTCTTCTTGTCAATGACACTCTGGGGTCCAGTTTCAATGAACACTTTGCAAGTCCAACTTAAAACACATTGACTATGCCTAAGAAATGCAAAGATCGTCTCTTTCTTTCAGCTATTAATTTGACATCAATTTTTTTCATTTGATTTCTAACTCTTTATGTTCTTTAGAACTATAAAGCTGACTTTAAAAGTTGGCAAGATTAGCTTTGCAAAAGTAGCTTTGCACTTACAGAAGTGGAGTACTCCTAATGACAACTTTAGAAACAGAATACTTTAGGGACACCTGGGTGGCTCAGTCACTTAAGCATCCAACTCTTGATTTTGGCTCAGGTCATGATCTCAGGGTCATGAGATCGAACCCCTCATTGGGCTCTGCTCTCAGCAGGGAGTCTACCTGAGAGTCTCCTCTCCCTTGTCCTATACCCCTCTCCGCACCAAAAATAGAACAAATCTTTTCTAAAAATAAGAAAAAGAATACATTAAGTCCAGACTTCATTTTTGCTGTTGTTGTTGATCCACTTGCATTATTTGCAAAGTAATACAGAGCATCATCCTCTTTTACCCCAGCAAGGTACAAACAAGCATTTTCATATTATAAGGAAGAATTTGAGGTTGCTTCCTACAAAAAGGATTTTCGGTTTACTCTTGATGAATGTGGCCAAAGGTTCAAAGGGAACCAATGGAATCTCAAAGAAGTGTGATTCTCCAGGCTGACTGTGGAGAAAACGCTTTGCCTTTGTATGCTATATCACTGCAAGGCAGTGACCTAACAGTTGTGGGACTCTCAACCCAGCAGGAATGGTAAATATCCTTCTAGATAACACAACAGCATGGACCGTGCCAGCACTGGCTATATATAAAAGAGCAAATCTGCCTTGTAGGTATGGGGGAAAAATATCTTGAAATCAAAATTTAGGAGTCAGATGACTGGTGGAGGAAAGAAATTCCTATGCCCAACAAAATCAGAAGTGACCGCCTGGAAGAACTGGCTATTGAGGTGGCCTGGAGCTCTTGAGGATATCATGGCAAGCCAAACACTGAATTTCCCAAGCATGTGGTCAGTTGTACTAATAGCATCCCACTGGAATAGACACAACACCAGGCTTCTGTGCAGGAGAGGAAAGAACTGAGATGTAGATGATTTCAAGCATAACACAATCACTCATCTCATACTCTAGAAACAGATTTACATTCACCTGGAATGCTAGTCTTCTGTCTGTCCAAATAAAGAATATAATTGTGTGTAGATCTAATACCATGTCTGCCTAGAAATACTAATGACAAAAACAAAACACAGTAAAACTAGGTCTTATCCAATAGTCATCTGGTTGCCTTCATTATTTATAATTCTATGCCAGACACCTATCCACAAATTGTGGCTATACTATTTGGTGCGCGTATCTTTTTATGTATATCCCATTTCCCTTTCTCCCTCCCTCCCTCCCTCCCTCTTTATTACCTCATCAAAGATAGGAAGTGTAAAGAGAATAGCATGAAAATGATCTACAGATGATGGGGCCATCAACTGTAATGTATATACTTGAATTTCCTGAGCACCCACCGTATTCTAGGCACTGTGCACTACTTTTCACACATGATACCTTTTAAACTTCAAATGGTGAGAACATCTCAATGGTAGTGATAGAGTTTGTTGGGATTGTATATCAGAGACTCTGGTAACAAATCACTAGGGTCTGAATTTTGAGTCTTGTCACTTGCCAGAGGTGAAGGAGCTTGCCCACTATCACCAACCAACAATCTGAGACCAAGATTTGTAATCAGTTCTAATATAAGAAAGATCATACTTTTTCTATTACACCATTCTTCTATAAGATACAACTCTCTCTACCCCAAAAAACAATTGTTTTTCCCCATAATTATACTGAGTCTTTTTATCATCATGCAATATTTGATAACTAAGCCAAGAGTATACTGACCCTTCCGATGACTGAGGAAGTCCCAATTGCAAACATCCTGTCCTATCATCAAATATATGCTATTTTTTCTTCTTGAAGATATGGTTACTCTAATTAGGAAGCAAGGAGTACGGGTGTAAGGATGCTAAACACTGGTCTTAACTGCCAGGAACTTTCACTTAATTCAGTCATATGAATGTTCCAAGCATCTGTCAGGTAATAATGTATCCTTCCTATTTTCTGGGACTCCATCAGACACATGTTTCATTTTTATTACACAGACTTTGGGGATATTGTGAGGATGATGAAAACTTGTCCCTTCCCACCTGAAGTCTCCATTAAGGCCTTCTTGTCCCAATTTTCACCTGTCATTTGGGAATGCACAGAATTTACTAGTTCTCATAAAAGATTCAATGAAAAGATAAAACAGGAGTTTGAGAATACTTCAAACAGAAGAGAAGCAAACTTAATGAAATGCCTGTTCCTTGAAAAGGCTGTGATTCAGATTTCATAAGAAATATTGTCATTACAAAATGGACTAATATGAAGAAATGCAACATAGAAAACTATTTTATGGTATAGTCAATTAATAAATCAGTGGTACTAATACACTTGATTGAATGGTTGCTACATGCAATACCCTTGTATGTATTTCACAATGGCAACAATTTGGTCCCAACAATTTGCTAAGAGAGGTACTATTATTATCTCCACTCTAAAAATAAGGAAACAGAGCCACACAAATAATTTCAAAAATAAAAGTGATCAAACTAACAGACTACAAGTAATAGCTTTCCTCAAAACACAATATAATGCCAAGAATTTATGGTACCTAATGCCTGCTTCAAGTATAGAACTTTTTATTCAACCAGAATATAATAAGCATACACTTTTTAGCAGACATTGTGTTTATTATCCAGTCAGTTCTCCTCTAAAAATCACCATGCTAGGCAAAATTGTGCAATAAAAATACAAGACTTATGGGGAAAAAATTGGGTTAGGGACATAACACTCAAAAACATCACCAGTGACATTAAAAAAATCTAATAAAATGGTGGCATGGTTTTATACAAGTTAAATGGCTAAGCAGTGCATAAATATTACAATGAATATGGCATTTTACTTTAAGAAAAGGGAGGTAAACTTTGCTCATAGAAGGAAGTGCCAGAAACATTGCTGCTTGTGATTTATTGTAAAATTGTGCAAAGGGACAAAGAAGAATGTTTGAGGTGTATGTGTGTGTGTGTGTGTGTGTGTGTGTACGCATTTTGTGTGTTCCTGCATGGCTTGGTACAGCTGGATATAGTTTACTGTGTTCACCTAGTGTTTCTTGGGGAAAAATTTATGCATGCACAAGCTTTGTACTGTACTCAAATTGTTTCCTAACCTATCCATCTGTTAGGGATGCATTTGCATTTTCAAAACAAGGCTTAAAACACAACTAACTGGCTATACTTTTCTGAGCAGTCCAGGATAAGTGCTCTTGGGAGCTGTACCTATGATGGGGCCAACAGGGGAACTGCCCTGACTGGAGATATAGGGAAGGCTTTATGTAGAAGGGGCCACTGGATGATGCATCAAGTATCAACAAGGTGTCAGAAGCACAACAGGTCAGCAAAGAAAAGGACAAGAGGAGGGGAAAATGGGGGACAATATATATTGTGGGGAAAGGACTTAGTGAATATTTAGTGCATTAGTTCATTCTTGATTGGCTTTCTCACGCCATTAGACTATGGCTAACTGATGGAGGGAGAATGTCTGCTGACTTCACAATGGTGTACTTAGTGTTTGGGCTGGTGCAGGCATTTGGTAGTATCTCAGTAAAAATGGAGAACCAGCACATGGAAGAAAGCACCAAGAGTGGAGAAGTAAGTCTTTCACATAGCCTCTCTAGAAAATAAACGTGAATTTACAGCATGGGTTTGACACCTTTTTAAATTGTTCTTATTTGAAGAAATTACGTTCTCAAATTTAAGTTCATCTTACGTCTACAGTTTGACACCATCAGATAGTTCTAGAACTCTTCTTCTAATACAGTATTTTTACTGATAAAGCTGGTAATTCATTAGTATAAGTATAGTATTAGTTCCTTTGTGTAGTATATACTTCTAAGGACATTAGTAGTAATGATGAAAGTATTTCCATGAACTCAAAAACCTGAAAGTGAGTTTTTCCTAATCCAGCTTTGTATCTGTCTCTGTGCCCTATACAATTTTTTCTTTACTTTCTTTTTCTCATTATTCTTTGGACAATATCTCAAATACTGTGATGTTAAAAGTTTGAAGCCTGTCACTATTACAAATTTTAATAGATTGCCTTGAAATCTCTCAAAATAAATGTATACAGAAGAGTTGGCAAATTTCAAAGTTGCGCATGAACACTATCTGGCCACTTTCCAAATTTCTTAATATCTTAGCAATAAAAGTTAGAAAAGGAGAACTCAAGTAACCATAGTGCTACACCATCTTCTGAAACAACAATGGCATCTCATAATATGGATTAGCATTTTACCTGATAATGAATTTAGACCAAGATGAAAAAGATTCAGGTGGGCTTTGCCTGGCATTAAATTAAGCATATACCTATACACTCTAACAATATACCTGCTGGTACATTTCAGCCAGACCAGACTTGACTAGGCCTGGTGTTTTAGACATTACAACCTAGTTAATCAATAAAACATATGTCAAAAGTTCAAAATAAATGGAAATGGTTATGAGCCTTCATCCTGAGATCTAGACCTCAACAACCTAATCTAAATAAATATTAAGCAGAAAGTAAATAGTGGTTATAATAAAAAATAGCTATAACAGTAAGCAGTTAATGTTTCATGGGTACTTTTTTCCTAGGCATTATGCTATGCATCTTCAAAACCACCATATGAGGTAGTAATAATTATGGTCTTCATTCTACAGATGAGGAAACTGATGGACAGAGAGAAAAGTTATAGCCCAAAACTCCAGGGATTAGACTTTAAAATAACCACTGTTCTAGAATATATGCAAAAACTTTTCTTGGCTTGACTGTAAATTCCTTGCCTGAATGCATTTGGTTATATAAGCTGAATTATAGATGAAAGGTGTAAGAAAAGCCACATTTAACCAAGGAGCAGAAACTAGATTCTGGAAATTCACTTAGGGTGATGATAAAATTAAGGCTTAATTATAAAAACACATCGAATTTCCAAGGCAATCTGCATCCTTCCCACAGGCCTGAGTCATTGAGAATTGGCCAAGGTGGGGAGACTTAGCTCCCCTGGGGATGATCCTCAGAGAGCCAGAATGGGATGAGGTTTAGTTGAATGTCAGCCCTGGAGAGAGTCTTGATCTCTCTATGTGTCAAGGGCCTCTATATCTTGATGAAAGGGGCCCTTGCTAAAGAAATTATAAAGAAGATAACATATTGTCAAATATCCAAGGTTAAATAAACAGGATAATGTATTTTACAGTAAGGAGCAGGTAAAATAAGAATAGCCTCAAGACTAAAATAGGTTGTAATTTATTAAAAGAATGTACCAAAAGCTGATGGTGGAATAAACACAGTAAGAAGATGAGCCTCCCACCAGAGGCCAAAGAGACAGTGACTTGGGGCCTCTCTTTGGGAGTTGGTGGAGTTGAATCTTTGTGGACCAATACCTCTGGGATTCCTGTAGACTAAAACCTGCATATCTTTATATGTATATACTTGTCTAAAACTACTTTTATAGTATTGCTGGGTCTGATCCTAAGTACTTTACAAAAACTAAATTTGTCAACACAATATTATGAGGTAGGTACTGTTATTATCACCCCCATATTACCCCTTAGCAAAAGCTAAGGCATGGACAGGCTAAATTTTTTGCCCTAGGTCACAGAACCAGGAAATGGGAATCGAACTCAGGCTAGCTTCATTCACTCATTCATAAACATTATGCAGTGTAAGGAGGAAATGTGGGAGCAGGAATTTGGTCAGTGGCATTCATGTTGGTTTTCACATACTCCTAAAGTGTCACGAGAGACTGTAAGACTTTCAGCACAAAACATCGGGTCTCAATGGGCTCCAGTTTGAGAATAATGAAATCAGACACTCCATAAAATGAACATCATAGCTTTTGAGGTCTTAAATCGCTAAGTAGGCTTTGTTAAGAAAAAGTGTAAACACACACAGACACACACCCATACAGAAGCTTATGTAGGTACAGAATTTACAGTTATGTTTAAAGAAACTATGGATGATTTCTTCAACTGTAAAATTTGCTCATGAACAGAGAAACAGGAACAAAACCCTAGGTTAAATCGTATCATTATCTTTTTTGGATTGCTAAACCATGATTTGCAAAGTCCTCATCAGTAGGATGACAGCAAGGATCATGAAGGAAGGAAGCAACATTGCTTAGGTCCTTAAAGCCTGTGAACATGGTAAGCCTTTCTTAAATGGTGTAGGTTAGCATGGTGGAATGGAATTCAAAGTCTAGAAGTATTCCAGTAGGAAAAGATAAGCTTTTAAAATACAGTCTGATTCAAAACCAAAAGGATCATTAATTCAATATTGTTTTGTCTTTCTATTTTACATTCATTATGTATTATACAGTTAGCCGCTGGCAGCTCCTTAAAACCATTCAAAGACATGCACATTCAAATTAATGTTTTTTGGAAAACTACATTCCTTCCACATAAAATGGCAAAGTCTCTCTTAATTCTTCATCAGAGCCTCAGTTTGAAATAAAATACAGAAATATCCAGGCAGGCAATAGGTCTGATGAAGTTTTCTTATGTTTAGAGAAGACTGTTTGAATCACAGGTAGGTAAAAGACACCCATTATACAAACAAGTGAGCTCCTCTATCTTGTTTATTTAAGTGCCTCCTGTTTGTCAGTACTGCAAACACAACGATATACCACAGATACTTGTTCCTGCCTTCATGGTACTCGTGGCCTAATCAGAGAGAGATGACCAGTCAAATGATTGGGGCATATAATTGGGTATATAAATTACAAGCAAAGGGTATATAATTACCAGCAGAAGCCAATGGTACAAAGAAAACAGTTCTCTGTATAAGTAAAGAAGCTGGCCTAGTCTTGAGGCTGTAGGTGAGGGCAGCCTTGGATGGATGTTCTAAGAAGCAGAGGAAAATCATTCCATACAGAAGAAAACAAAAGTAAAGAAATATTACATGTATTAAAGGCTCTGTAGCTAAATGAACACAACATCTTCAATACCTAAAGGACTGTCCTTATAGATGGTGGCCTGGGGATAAGGGTGAGGGAAAAGTGGTGGCAAATTAGTCTGAAAAAGTTGGTAGGGTATAGACCACATGGGACCTTGTAGACTCCATTAAGGATGGGGATTTTACCCTCTGATCAATGGGTTCCTAGTTATGGAACACAATGATTGAATAAATATATCATCGGATTTCCACTGACACAAAAGGTCATGGCACCTATTCATTTTTTTTATTGTAATTGAAATTTTATGAATGAACAAATATATTCATTTATTTATTGCTTTACCAGGGTATGACTAAAAAAAAAAAAAAAACTGTATAAATTCAGGTTCATACAACATGATCCTTTTTGAGGCATACAATGTGATGATTTAATATATGTATAGTTGAAAAATGATTACCACATCAAGTTAATTAACACGTCCATCACCTCACATTTCATATAACCTTTAGAAGTCATGCAAAAGGCAAACATATCTAAATATATAGGGGTGGGGCTCCAGATCACAAAAGAGGGCACTTCATAAACACAACTGGACCAAGGCAAGTTGTCTGTAGTTTTCTCCTTACTGATCTTACAACTCCCCACGCCCTTCCACCAACATCTTTTCAATTTTATAACCAAGGCAGTGATTTAACACACTGCACAGTAAGTGAATAGTTGTTTACTGATTTTTCAAGGGAGCCAAAGGAGACAAGGACAGTTATGGAGACACCATCCACACCACAAATAATACAAATGTCAGGACGTTTTTGCCCTATTAGCAATTTGTCAACATAAAAGAGTCAGCATCACTAGATCTTGGGTCCTTGCCATCAGTGTTTTGTAAATCAGAACTAAGCAAGAAAAGCTTACTTTTCAGGGCAACTTAACTCACTACTTTGTAGGTATGGTGAAAGTGAACAGTAATATTAATAATAATACAACAAAAGGGGCATATATTAACCTAACTTTCAAAGGTCCCAGAGTCTTTGTGTAGCAAGAAATCATGTAGTATTAATTCTTCTGTGCATATATGGAAAATAAAAAATAACTACCCTTCTCAAGATTACAGATTTCTGTGATTTTCACATCTTTGTTATGATCAAAAGTACTTCAACTCTGATTACCAGTATGAACTTCTATGTAGGAGTCTTCTCCAGGGCAGGCATGCACATGGATTTACCCAAAAGCATTCGATCAATTAATATATGCAAAAAATCTCCAATAAATTTGCCAAGTTATTATACGAACTTCCTTTTTATTTTCTTAATGAATAGGCCCTAGGGATGGCTGTGCTTTCTCTCCTAGCCAAAATCATTCTTGATGTCATGTGTTAAGTATTCAGACTTCCTTTGCAGTTATTTTATTTGTAATAGTGTCTTGTGTGTTGTGTCTCCTAGCTCTACATACAAACTACCACACTTACAATCTCCATGAACCTAAGTGCGTCAGTGGCTCTGGGGATGCTATACATGCCGAAAGTGTACATCATCATTTTCCACCCTGAACTCAATGTCCAGAAGCGGAAGCGAAGTTTCAAGGCGGTAGTCACGGCAGCCACCATGTCATCGCGGCTGTCACACAAACCCAGTGATAGACCCAACGGTGAGGCAAAGACAGAACTCTGTGAAAACGTAGACCCAAACAGTAAGTAACTTTCCTTTCCTTTCGACTTCCCCTCCTACATCAGGAAGCTCTAGGAACTGTGGTATGAGTTTGCCTTTCTTTGGAGAGATACGGTGTCCATTCTTGGCTTAATGGAGTGATTTCCTGGGTGAATGCTAACCTTTGCTCTTAAGAGTTTGTCTTATTCTTGCCCGATTTCACTTTTACTCCCTGTGGGAAAAAAAGCTTTTAGAAGCTCTGCTTCTGAAGTGTGAAATCTCCTCCTTCATTCGTCCTCATTGGTATCAAACCCTCCAATTGACAGAAAAATACCCATTGGGTTGTCACCCACCTTTCTAGGTCTCCTCATGTTAGGGGAACAACTTCCCAGTAAGGAAGCTTTAATACCTGATTGAACTGTAGCAAAGTGAATAAAATTGGAATATTTAATAACTTAGGAAGTAAAACTTCTTTACACTGGAACATGAATGTAGAGAAAGTTATAATTCTTTACTAAGCAAGCTTTCTAGAAACAAGAAAACACCAAAGTATACAGGTTGAAGACCACCATGGTCGTGACATCCCCACATAGGAAAGACATTTACTGTGCCACCAGAGCAGAGTTTCATTCCATGAAAGACAGAATATTAGGGAGGAGATTAAAGGTGAAATGTCACATCTTATATGCTACATTGCATATCTGCAACCCCTGGGTAGCCTCTAGTCACCCCTGCCAATGACTCCAAAAAGATGGACATACAGATACCACTTGTATGTAAGAAAACAAGACCGCTTTAACTAGAGGTTAAACACATAGAATTCCCACTTGTCAATTTTACTAATAATATGGTGATAAGAGTGCATTTTAAATTAAAACCACTACTTCCAGGATTTGTTTTCTAGGAACGAGTAGACCAGTTCCAAATACAATGTGGCAGATTCGAGTGTTCATAGTACTTTGCTTTAAAAAGTAGAGGGGGTTCAGGTCGTCCATTAAATCCTTCAAGACATTTTTCAGTTATGAACTCATTTTGTCATAGACAAAGACTTCTCACCAAGCAGAAAGGAATTCCTATTCTAAACACTCTGAGGTAATCCTTTATACTCTGCAAGTAAGAAAGAGATCTTTGAAGAGCAGAAGGCAACAGAGTTTGTTCCTGACAAATACTGTGCTAAGATCCATGATCTTGGCTCCTCTCCATTTCTAAGCAGCTGGCTGAGTGAATATTATGAAACTCATTGAGAATATGTAGACAGGGTTACAAAGGCTTGTTAATAATATTGTGGGCTTCACTTGGACCTTTTAATAGAAAGGATTCTGGGACAACACAAGAGGAAGGGCAAAGACCACACTGAAAGAAAGGAGAAACGGAATGAATGTATAGCCTCTGCTCTTGTGTCTTCAGAGCAAATGGTGAATTGAGAGGAGGGAAAGTGGAGAGTGAATCCTGTGTATTTGATGTGATATTGGAAGAGGCTCTGGGTTGAGACAGACCTGGGTTCAAATCCCAACCACTCCACTTCCCAGCTGTGTGGCTTTTAGAATCACTGAGCTATCCTAAAGCTCAGCACCTCCGTGTTTAAAATGGTGATACTAATATTTACGTCATAAGTGTATCATAACGTTATGCATCTAGAAAATAATATATCAGTTGTGACTGTGCTTTTTTATTCCTTAAAAGGCAGAAAAGTACATTTTAGTGTGATTGGTTATGTGGATGTGATGGTAGAGTTCAAGTCTGTATGGAGGTAGATGCAGCTGATGCCCAAAAAGAAATATTTCCATGAAAATAGATGCATAAGCATCTATTTTATGCATACTTGTGTTGATAAATATACCTGCACATTTATAGTTCTGTAGTGTTTTATTCTAGGACCGCTTGCTAGACTTGCATTTTATTAAGCCTTTATCCTAAAGACATTCCATTAAGTATTTCACATTTATATCTGAGCATGTGCACCCATACACATACACAGAATTGAACTAGATATGCCCAAAAATTAATAAGCAGAAAATATGGTCAAAAGTCTGTACATATTGAAAAAAAATGACCACGTTAGAAGTTGTGAATTTGGACAATTCAGTACTTTGCTACTTAAAAATAGTTAGCTTTCAAACAACCTTTCTACTATTATTAATTTTAATGATTAATAATTTAATTTTAATTCTAATGATGAATTTTAATTTTAATGATTTAATTATTAATTATTAATTTTAATTTTATTAATTAACTATTATTAATTTAATTATAAATTGCAGCAGCTATTTTGGATGCAGTAATGGTTGTAAAATGCTAATACTAACATTAATACTGACACTGGTACTAGTAGTAACACTAATACTACTAATAATATTGCATCAGCTAACCTTTGCAATAGGCATTATCCAAAGTGTTTTGTGTGCAAGATCTCTTACCCTCATAGTACATCTGTATGAGAATTGTTCTTTTAACTGAAGAAACCCAGGCTGAGTGAGATTAAGTGCCATTACCAGAATCACACATCTAGTTAGCAGTGGAGGTTGGACTGAAACCCAGGTCTGACTCCCAAATCCACGCCTACTTCTCTCTGCTCCTCTGTTCCTTAGAATGTAAGTGTCATATCATACTTCCAAAACAGAAATTACTCTTTTGGCTTCCTCAACTGATGATTTAGGTTGCATATAAGGCATATAATGATGTGTGTTTCAGACTCTTTAGTTAAATGTGCTGGGAAATGTATTGTTATTGCTGTGTTGTCATAAAGATAGCTGTAACTTGAGCTCAAAGAAGGCTGCCCAGGTAGAGGCCTCATCTTACTTACTCAAAAATTCGTATAACTTATCATTTATGCCAGTCATGACAACTATTCCATTTGGAATTCATTTGGTGCCTTCCCATGAAAAAGTTTTGTTGGGTTTTGTCAATGATATTTTCGTGTCTACACAGAGCAAAAATAAACATTTCAGGGGAAAAATGAAATCAAATAGAGTCCTTGTCTTATAAGCAGTCCAAAACAATTTAAAAATTCTTAGTTCATTTGGTTTTGTGTAGACACTCCCTAAAATACCATAAGTAATTTGAACAGATATTTGCCTAACCATAGGAGGAGATTCATGTACCTCCAAACATTGGCGTCTCTGTTGACCCAGCTTCCAAAGGTCCCCCTCAAAAATCAAAAGAGTTTATCCAAACAAAATCTTCCCAAAAGAACCTTCTGTAGTGGTAGAAATGTTCTAGTCACATGTGGCCAGTCAGCACTTGAAATATGGTTACTTAATTGGGGAAAAATTGTTTTTTTTTTTTCAAATAATTTCACTCAAAATAGCCATCTGTGTTTGTGGCTACTCTATGAGAAAGCTCATCTCTAGAAATTAATATGTCTTAACAGGCAAAGACTTTATCTAGGGCACCTATTGGAAATGTCTCCCAAAGTTTTAGCAGTGATGGTAACCAGGGATAAAGTCAGCTTAAAGGGATGAAACATTTGAGATGAGACAAAAATACAAGTAGTTATTTCAAATGATCCAGAAGAGCATCTAATCCAGAAATAGTGGTATCCTAGATAGTCATTTTATTCAGAAAATCAGCCCTGAGTAATGCAAAACTATATGTATGTAGGCAAAGAGCAGTAATGAAAAATTCAATTCATGAAAATAAACAGTAAGACTACCTGATGTGAGAGAACATTATTATATTCTATTTATACCAAACATGGCTCAAGTATCCTCAAATTCCTGAACTTCGGTAGCAGAAACAAAGGAATTATTTGCTGAAATTAAGCTGTCTGGTGAAAAAAGAAACAAAAGCACACACCATGTACTCGAAAAAGCAATGTGTCTTTCCAAAGGGAAAATTCTGTACACTGTTCTCTGAGGAAGGGTATCTGAGAGAAAGTTGGGTTTATAGGATGAGCTCGAAGTAAATAATGAAACACCAGTGTCCCCTTATTTGTTGTTGCTCTAAACACTTAGTCTCAATGTATTTCAACCTTGAGTGTTCTCGTGTTTAACAGCTCTGCTCCATCATTGCAGCTTGCCATCTGGTGCATGCACGCTTCTACTCATCTACTACAACTACATGTCCACATAACAATGAATTTGCTTGTTGGCTTACTATGAGCAGAAATTACAACTGCTCCAGCACTGCCTGAGTTTTCCCCCAGGAAGCTCAGTTTTCCTCTTGGGTTGCTTCTTCTGTCAAAATGTCATTGCTTAAAAGAAAAACTTCTGTGTGGAATGCACAAAAAGTAAATCTTAAAATTTTAATATATCTGTACACTACTACTACTGGCATTAGATATTCAGCATTGGGAAAGTGCTAGTTGGCTTCTGTATTGGGATTGAAAAACAGTAGGATTTCTAAGGGCTTAGCTCAGCTACTTGTTGAATTATTATGTATATGAACAAAATTTCTATTGCTAGAGGATCAGAAGAGCCTGACCTACTTCAGATAGCTTTAGATCTGGCCACCATGATGCCTTCTCAACATTCCTTTCTAAGAAGAAGGGCACCGCGAGCTCTGGTTCTCGCATCTGCATCCTGAATTCAGCACGTTTCCCCACACTTTCTATTGCTGACTTGGTAAATGGCTGATCATGGCAAACATGTAGATGCTAAATAAATAAGAGGACCTGTTGTGCTTGGGACATGGTTTATCGATGGCCACTAGGACCCTTTTCCAATTGGATGAACGGTATTAACTGAGGCAGTATGTCTTTATTGGGATGGGTGGATAAAAACTGCTGCCTTCCTCAGCTGGACTGGTTAGAAACAGAAGATATTCTTTGAATTATCTTCAGGCCAGATGCTCTCCTTGTAAAGAATCGTAGCGCATAGCGATGAGTAGCCCTAAGCTACCTTTGTCCTAAACTACCATCCATTTTCTAAGGCAATGTCCCCAGGTAGTGCAGACAAAGTCCTCAAATACCTGCAGGGTTGCAGATAGATTAGACTCTAAAAGGTCAGTAGCAACAAGTAGCAACTAGAGATGATGTCAGGCAGGTGGACAGCTTGGGTCCCCCTTTCTAGGATGTGGGAATGTATGATTAACTGACTGACATAGAGGCTAGACCTACACTAGACCTGTGAATACACTGTATGATGAAGCATAGTTTAGAAGAATAATTTAAAATAGAAATAATTTAAAATAGAAATTTACCTAAAATAGAAAATCTAAAATAAGATATTTAAAATATAAGTTTGTATTCTGATGCTGGGTTGGTTTTTTTTTTTTCATTTTTTACTACCATTTTTGCACCTACTATAAGGAAAACATACATGAAAACTTGTGCTCTTCTCAAAGAAGGTAATTATTACATAAAAAGTTGAACTGTTAACATAAGAAGACATTTGATTAAAAAATATATATATATATATATGTATATATTGCTGGAAAATGGATGTAGTTACCAAACCTACATAAGTAATGATGCCTAGAAAACTCTGGAACATGCTCCTGTGCTGTGTTAATTTGTTATGGTTTTTGTTTTGTTTTGCTTCTTCATTTATTTGGATCTCTAACATTCTTAACATTATGCTATTTGTTTCATCCTGCCAGACTAACCATAAAAGCTGGTCAGCATGGCTGGACTAGGATAAGGAGGGGGGAAAAAAAAGGGATGGCAAAAGGAAGAAAGGAAAGTTCTGACCAGATAGATAACTTATTTGGGACCTGGTTCCCTCAACTGCTACAGCTCAAGCAACTAAAACCCGATTGCCTTAAATCAAGAGGCACCAGCACTCCCATGTTCAGAGGTACCTGAATTGTGGTGAACTGGTCTACCAAAGGCTATTGAACGCACTGAAAGAGTGAGCATATTTTCTATGGTCTCTATCGCAGCCTCTTCTCCAAAAGGGAAAAAATAAAATAAAGGAATATTGTGTGTACATTTATTTTATACATACCTATATATTTACTTTTCCTGTAGACTGTATACCACCAGTAAGAAAGAGTGTACAAAAGTCTGTTACTTGGTACACTATCCCACCAACAGTATAGCTTTTGCCTGCTTTCTAAAAGGTAAGAAACAATCTAATTTTTATTTATTTGTATGTTCTTGTCTCTACTGAGAAAAGCAGTCTTTCTATGAAAACTGTGCATGATTACCTGTAAATCTATTTACATGACGAAATGTGTTTTCAAAGATAATCTGTTTGCTAAGCATAGTGCAGACAGCTGCTATGGGCCACATGCTTGGTTTCTTTTCTAGAGAACATGCATGTGGGTGGGTGTACATTTGTCTTCTCTAATCATGTAGCTGACAGTGGTGGAGTTGGTATGGGTCACTCTGGTATTTGGGCTACTTTAAAATGACTGATGGTGAGAGATTATTTTTAAATGTATGTTGTCTTGTTCTGGTTTTAGAAGGCAATGTGGAAACTTACAGGGAACAAGGGGGGGGGTTGTTTTACAAGCCTAGCAAAAATATTTGTTCAGCTTTATTTCTAGTAAATATATTCCCAGTAATGTATTCATTCAAAAAACAATGAATGGCCTTACTATATCAAACCCAAAAAAGTCTCGGTCCCTTCTTCACAATAAAGAAATAGAAAAGGCCATCCTAGGTGGGCTAGAAGTCTGTTGAAGATGAACTGTGCCTCATAGCTCTGTCTTAGAGAAACAGAACCAACTCCAGTCATGTCACTGAGCAAGGAAATTTTCAATGAAGGGTGTCAAGAATCTATAATGAGTTTAAACATTAGTCAAACCCAGGAATTACCAATAAATACCAAATATATTCAAACAAATAACTAAGGAGAAATAGTGAATGGTGTGATGTGTGAACTGGGCATGGGAATGAGCAGACATAAGAATAATCATTGATTCTTCACTGATGTTTATTATTTGGGGTTCTCACTAAAAGGTATATGCTGTGTATGAATTTATTATTATTGTTACTCATTATTATTATTACTACCTTCCTCCTTTAGCCTATCCAGTAGTATAAAACTGTGGAAAAGAACCCTTGTGTTGACAAGCATCCCTATCCAGCTGAATGTCAAAGTATTCCCAACTGTAGGAAAATAGTGGAAAACATGGTATAGAGTTATTAAAATTATGTGGTGGTTGTGAATAAAAGGTTGCCTTTTGATTCCCTTTAAATCTGCTATTGTGCTTAGAAAATAGAAAAACCTATCTGTAGAAAGATTCCAAGAGAGAGTGGAGAGGTCCTGCCATGGGAGGGGGAAATACTGCTTCCTAACCTGGGCTAGTATTCCTCTTTTCTATGTTGTTAGCATGCAACTTTTATCAGATCAATTGCTGTGTGTTTGTGTGTGTTTTTTAATCCATTTATATTATATTTCCTGTTGATTTTTAGGTAGGTGCCTCCAACTCAGTCTTTCATTTGGGATATACTGTTCACACACTTATGTCCTTTTTCTCTATGAAAATGATCTGTCCTAGTTTTTAAATAGGGCATTCTTTTCTCCGAGCGAATATATAATGGTATTCCACTGAGATTTCAAGTTTTTGTACTCCAAGGGCTTGTCAAAACACTGCAGCTCATCACTTGAATCATCCTTTTACATGAGACTCTCTGAGAATAAAAGAGAGGACATTTTCCCTGGGTAAATATGATAGATTTAATCTCAATCCATTAAAAATTCTCTTTAGCTCCATTCTAAGTTGATGCCTTTTGGGTTAAAGGATGCAAGATGAAAATGTTCTAAGTCAATTTTTCAGTTAAAAAATACTTGTAGGATGTGCTGTTTCAAAATAACTTTTGGCTAGGATTTTCCTGTTTCAAAGATCTTGATTGGGTGCTCTCCTTTTCTGCCAATGGGAAGGTGGCTTTCCAAGTTAATGACAATGATCTTACACTGCTACTTAAAAAATAATTGGGAAATAAGTCCAAGTTACATTTACTCAGAGAGGGGAGTGATTTACCTTGTTCGGGTGACAGTAAGACAGGACAACTCTTGAATAGGAAGGAAGGCATGTAAAGTTGTGCGTTCAAATCCACTTCTATGTCGTGTGTAGGCAGACAAAACAGTAATGGAAAATTTGTAGATTCGAGTAAACTTCTGTACTCCTGAGCTAGTAAGAAATTCAATCTCAGCCACCACGCCCCAACAAAGGTGGAATCTACAAAGCAGACCAAGCACCTACTTGTACAAGTTGAAGGAAGCAAGTTCAAATTCAGACAGAACAGACCTAACCCGATTTGAAAATGCACTCCACCTCCTGACTCCGTTGAACAGCTCTGTCTCACAGTCGCCACAGGCCAGACATCGGCTGAATCAGCACTGCCTGCCGTCTCTTGTCTGAATGTTTGTAGATTTTAAAACTCTGCAGAGGGTTATCAATCTAATGACATTTGTGTTAAAATGCAATTAAGCAACAAAAACACAATCAGTCTAGAGTCATTGCCAGGTCAGCAAACAGGTTGCTTTGTTAGGAGGTAAATTTTCACACTACAGGACGGTCCTCTCATTTTAAAACTGAACAGTTTAATTCAGCCTCACAAGTAATAGCCATGAGTCTTGTTTTTATAAGGTACAGTCTTCCTAGCAAGCACATTGGTTATAATATTATTGACATTTCACTAATTTATTAAATAGCATTGTAAAAAAATCAATAATCTCATCTCTTATAATTACTATAATGGGATTATCTTATATTCTAAAGCTTTGCAGAACTGGGTAAGCCACGTTTTGGTATCATACTGAGACTCTCCCTAGTCCTTAACATTCAGTGTGATATTTCTGTGCTAACCGGAAACTCCGTCAATTTAAAATCCATCTTGAAACACTCTGTAAGTATAGCATAGCACAGAATATATATTACCTGACCTTTGACATAGAATCACCTTAAAAATAAATGCAGCTATAAATCTTGTTGGCCTATTTCTTTCTACCTAAGAGCTCCGTGAAACACCATTTTTCTCTCATTGGGGTTTGATATCTCAGCATCCTCAAAAAAACAGTATTTGTCACCTCGGTTCTAGAACTTCAGTTCCACGTAAGGAACAGGATGAAAGTTTACATGGCTGGAATTTGCACTCTTTCTTAGCATTAAAGAAACATATGTGTTGTACCCCAAAGCCATGACAATTACATTTTACATTTTATCACAGCACTATGCTATCTGGGCACGCTTTATGAACTCTTTCTGAACTTAAGTTGGGTCCATCAAAGATGTGTTTGTCAAGCACCACTCCTTTGGGCCAGCCCTGAACTGACTAGGAATTGGAGACAGAAGTGAACAATACCCACAGGGAGTCCAGATCTATGGAAGACTCAGAGGAAAGGAATTAAAGTTCAAAGTGACAGGAGTAGGTCTGTACCAGGTGCTAGCAAGCTGCAGGTGGATAGTATTACCCAGCAGGTTTTGTTTGAGCTGGTCTTAAAAGATGCAGGGCTCCAGGCAAGCATAAAGGAAAGACACTCAAGGCAGAAAACAAGTATGCACAAAGAGCCAGACGCACAAAAGGATATGGTGTATGCTGGGATTAGAAAGCAGTTCTATGAGGCTCAAGTGTTGTGTTTTGATGCAGATAGTTGTAGGGGATGACATGCAGGAAAGTGGCCTGTGTGTTGAAGGACCGAGTCACCTTTATCTTTGTGCCTTTTGCACAGGGTATGGAAAATACTAGGTTCTCAGAAAATGTGCATGAGATGATTGCAGTATATATCATACCTCACAAACCGAGGCCTCCTAACCTTACCTAAGACACAGTATATACACATTAAATATTAAGTATTTATTAATAATAAGAAAATACTGCATCTACAGACTGTGCAAGTGGAGTTGTAGTCTTCCAGATAAAACCTCTAAAAATTGCAGACTGCCTTGAAAAGGCAATTTTTTGACCGTGATGTCACAGGTTTCAAAACTATGTTGTGGTTCTTACATAAAACTCTTAAAACTGATGGTCAGTACTACATCTGCACATAGGTAATTAACCAGAGTCTCTTTTGATGAGCTAACTCTGTGTATAAAATCAACAGAGTTTCATGCCGATTTCTTTCCTTTTATGGCCTATGGATATTTACTCTATTTGTCTTTCAAAGGGCATGTGAACTTCAGAATTACCCCTGGAAATGGATCCTGTGCAGGCTTGATTTAAGTGGTTAGAGCTTCTAATTTGGTAAAAACAAAAACATAATCAATTTGGTAGTTTTCTGATTATTAAGTACCTTTTTTTTTTTTTTAAAGAAACTGGCATTTAGAACAGATTTTGTCTTTTGGGCCCCAAGTATCATTTGCATTTAAAAAGAAAACAGTGTGTATCCTAAACCAAACTCAGTTAATCTCTACAATCTTTCTTCTTCCCAATTACTGTGAATGTACATCCTCTCAGGACACAAGTGATGCTGACTCTTATTTCTGCCTCCTAAAGACATGTCTCAGCTTCGCAGAGTTTTTTTCTTTTTTATTCTTTTGTTGTTTTTGGCTGTACAATGGAACTTGGATGCATTTTAAATTAACTTTCTCTAGGAATCAAAGGTAATCATTATTTCTCTTTATGATCCACATGAATATTCTCATTTTTTTTTTCTTTTCAAGTTTAAGATTAGTTTTGAATGCCGTTATATCTCTGCCTTCTTTCAGAGTTAACCTCCAAGGACCCCAGCTTGCACTAAGAGGATTGAGGAAATTTGTCCACAGCCTGTTCTTGCTGAGCTGACTCAAACCCTTTAAAGAACACGATATGAATCAGCAACTCCACTTCCCGTAAGTGTTGGTCCAAGTATTAGCTATGACCTTGAGCATGCTGTTGCTTTTCTCTGGCCAAGAATAAGGAAAACTGCACCAAGTTTCTGCACCGATATTTGAGGTAGCATAAGCTTTATCGCCTCATGGCCTTCTGGGATCCTAGATAAGTCCTGTCCTATGTGATCGACGGTTTCCCCTTGTAGAAGACAGGAGCATGCTTTTCTCCAGGGGGATACCATGAAGATAGCCTGGAATCCTATAAATAAAAGCCTTCCTCTACAAAGTCTATGCATATATGAAGTAGCATCTTTAGTCCCTGCCCATCTTTTTATTTCAATTGGCTTTGCTTTCTCCTCCTTTTTGTGGTTATATTTTTTGTTTCCATAAACCATCCAAGTTGGAAAAAATGACCTCTAGATTGCCAGTGAAGTCAGGCAACCTTTTCTCTAGGTACAACAAGCTCTGTTTCCAAGATAGGTCACTTTGGTCTTTTGATGGGTCAGTGATAGTCTTTCAGCTTGGTGAAATTGACAGGGAGGGCTATCAGTCATTCAGCAAGGCTGCTGTGGGACCGATAGGCTCAGACTGCCTGATACATGAACCACTCCATATGATTAACTTCGACAGGTAACTCCATGCTGGCTCGCAAGTTGAAGAGCATTTTAAGTACAAATAATCATTCTGGGATATGTCTTGAGTGACAGAATAATGACTGAGTGGAACAGAGTCCCTTAATCTTTGCTTGTGAAAACACATTTTGTTTCCTTTCAAGGCCAGGATACTACGAAGAAATCAATTAACAAAACCCCTCAGAGATCTTTGTTGATACTTTGAAGTTTGGTATTTATCAAGCTTATATCAAATATAGAACTTCCTTGAAGGGCTAGGCTCATTTATCTCAGTCTTCAAAGGACCTCACATGGTCTTTTATAGCAATTTAATAATTAGTAATAATAATACTATCATTTCTGATGAGGATAGTAACTGGACCATATTATCCCTATTGCTACAAACTTACAAAGTGCTCAACCATCCATTGAGACAGGGCTTATTGTCCCCACTTAACATATGGAGAAACTGAGGCTCAGAGCAAGGCAGCACAGTGCCCAGTGACACAGTGCATGTCTGAACACGGGCTTCTGGCCAGAGTCCCGTTTAATCAACATTTCTAAAATTAAATAGGATGGAACACAACACTTCAGTCTACATAATCTATCTCATCAACATTTATTGCTCTCATCAGTTGATTCTAAAACCCCTCAGGGGCCTCAAGATAGAAAGCATAATGAGTTCAGGGTCACTTTGAAATGAGAAGGGCCCACTTTCGTTTTTTTTCTTCCTGGACAGTACTGCAAATGATAAGACAATTTGGTGTTGTTTTACCTATTCTTGGATTCTTAGGGTGGTCTGAAAAATTAAAGACTGTACCTTTTGCCTCCAAGAACATGGTCTTCCAGAGTTGAAAATGTTAACTCTTGAGAATTCATTGAAATGCACTGAATAACACACTCAAGGCCTAGTGGTCCTCCTAGGCTGTGAATGCAGGTCTGTAAGAGTTAAAATCTCACGTCATCAGATAATGATGGCTGCAAGCAGACTCCACCTCTGCATTCAGTGCTATGAAAACTTCAGCAAGTGAAATTAAGCTTAGAAAAGGATTTGCTCACATTAAAAAAAGGCACTTCCCTGGCACAAACATGTGGGAAGCTAATTCCCACCGCAGTTTCATCACCTCCTCCTTCTCTGTCTGCTTTTGCCAGAGTGAAGCTCTATAAAGAAACTGGTCACTGGACTCATTATCAACTGCGTTAGCTGAAAATTTGATTAAGCTGGCCTCCCAGGGTTAGCATGAAAAATTCTAGATTTTTATTCTAGGAACTTAATTTTTCTTTTCCTCATTTTGGCCATGTTTGCAAATTTCATTTGCATTTTAATTTGCAGTGGTTTGCCAAAGTCCAGACTAAGACTTTAGCTGTTGTTTCTATTCAGGTGAAAAGTGCAACCACAAGTGGCCATCTGCACGGGCATACAGTCAGGCAATTGTCCAAGGCAAGTATCATTTTGCATTCTTCTAAGTATCCTGAGCAAGCTTTACTACCCAACCCACCAAGGAATGTGATGAAGAGACCCTCTCTAATTTCCAGGACGAGCTTAGCCATCAGTGGTCCTCCTCATATACAGCAATATTCCAAAATCAAGGAGAAACGACACCAAAGGAAACTTTAGACTTTAGCCCATTAGAACCATCTCTAGGGACTTTTTTTTTTTTTTTGGGAAAGACCTCAACACCAGCAAATGGGGAAAGAGATCTCTACTGTGATCTACTTTGATGTGACCCTTTCAAAGGCAGTTCCTCCCTGGGTATTGGGTTCTCATTCCATCCTGGGTAAAGTGACAAGTATGAGAGTATCAGTAGGTTCTCCTACTTGACTCCCCCTACAAAGTAAACGAAAGTGAAATAGGATCAGTGTGTGAGATCCTGCCATTTCTGCCAAGTGGACAAAATGCTCACCCTTTAAAAAAGATAATCTGTGCCTCAGTTTCCTCATATGTAAAATATAACCTTTTAGTTTTCATAGCTGTGAAAAACTACAGAAAAGAGAATAGAGTTTGGGGGCATCTGGGTGGCTCAGTTGGTTAAGCATCTGACACTTGATCTCAGCTCAGGTCTTGATCTTAGGGTTGTGAGTTCAAGGCCCTACTTCAAAAAAAAAAAAAAGAAGGAAGGAAGGAAGGAAGGAAGGAAGGAAAGAAGGAAAGAAAGAAAGAAAGAAAGAAAGAAAGAAAGAAAGAAGAAAAGAAAGGAAGGAAAGGAAAGAAAAGAAGAGTTTGGCAAGTTTGGGACAATAATCATTCAAATGTTAGCCATCAGTGTTGTTATTAGGTCCCCTAACATTAACTGAATTTTTCTATTTGTGTTTCCTCTAGGAAAGAATTTGGAGATTCCAATCTGATCCTTTTCCATGTGATCTCTTGTACCCATTCCATTTTTGTACCACACATAATAAAGTTTGAGAGTGTCAAGTAATCCATCTGTATCTGAGTTTTGTCTGGAAAGACTTGCAGGATTTTTCAGATTGAAATATCAATACATCTCCGGTCTTGTCTTTGACCTGTTTAGTATTGATCATTTCTGGAGCAATGGTGTCTTAAAGCCTAAAGGTCACTGCGCTATCAAGAGAGAAACTGGGAAGCCACATTTAAACACACTTTGCTTCTGTTTAATTTCATAACACAGCATATATTTCCTTCCCATAAATACATTCAACACGGTCACCACCGTGGCAATGTTACGTTAAAATATTATTGTTAGTATTAAGATATTTAAGGAAATACCAAGGATCAATTTAAAAATTCTATTTATGGCAGAAAATCTGCCAAGAAGAAATCTTTTGAAGTGAATTTCAGTTTATACTTCAGTCTAATTTATATCTTTTGTTCCCTACCCCTGGTGCTCATCAAAATGTCACAAAATTCCCCAGGGTTCTGACACACATCCAGGTTTGGAAATTTTCTTTCTTTTTTTTTTTTTTCCCTCTTTAAACTCTGCCTGATAACACATAAAATATGGTGTTGATGTGATGGTGATCATTTATACAGCTGAATGTTTTCCAGAATATTAAAATGACTGATTAAAAAAAAAATACTCAGGTTTGTCACACTCATGTCATCGACCATGTTCCCAGGAAATCATCTCTAGCTGTCTGCTAGCACTGTGAGAAGCTATTTCAAGGTCTCCTCTCGAGAGAGTCTTCCAGACTGGTGTTACAAACTAAATAAAGATGAAGCCAATTGCTGAGCTCTATTACCGGAGCCCGAAAACATAGCACCATCTTTGTTTAAGGCTGAATCTCCATGACAACCCCAGATAAGAAGCTGTGTTAGTGTTTCTTGTTCCTGAATGGGGCCACAGTTCATGGCCTTCTGTAGGCACAGTGAAGTAACACATCTTTATGCAACAATTCTAAGCTACTCAGTAGGTCACCTCTAAATTTAATTACCCCAAAAGTTTTCAAAGAGATGAAATATTTTAAAATTTTCATTGATGCTTTTCTGCCCAACCAGGTAACAAAAAAGATCAGGATAACCATTGTTTCAATTACTACTGGTGTTAATGAATTCAATGTGATCTTAAAAAGAGGCAGCCTGGTGCACAGGTTAAAAATGAGGGTGCCAAACTCTTAATCCTGGACGCCCGATCCAACTGTACCCTGTTCTAGATCATAATGTAGGGGCCTTGCTTACTCTCTGTGCATCAATTTCTTGCCTACAAAAAGGGTGTAATATTAGTGACTACCTCATCAGGTTGTGATTAGGCTTAGTATGTATAATATGCTTAATACACTGATTGATATATAATATTATACTCCATAATTGTGTTACTCTTTTTATGAACATCACCAACTAAGTGATAGCTGATTGGTTCCTATGATAGCTACTAGTCGCACAGAGCTATGTATGCTAATTAGAATGAAAGAAATTCACTTCGTTCTTCTGTTGTACTAGTCACCTTCTGAGTGCTCAGTGGGCACACATAGCTAATGACTACCATATTGGATGGCAAAGATACAAAATACTGCCATCATCACTTAAAGATCTCCCTTGGATAGTGCTCTGGACTGTAGCCTAGAGAAGGTAAAAAGGAGCATAGGAACATCGTTTATAGAAGTGATATCATTTGTTCTTAGCACTTTCCACTGATTATGAAAATAATCTCAAGACTCTCTCTGAAAGCATTAGAATCCATTTTTGTGCGGCATCTGGTAAAGAGTGGTTTACATTGTGGAATATACACTAAATACTGTGAAGGAAAACAACAAAATTTCCATAACCGGCTTTCTCTCAGGTGGGAAAGTTCCCCGTTCTTGTATAATGTTCTGTAATTATTGATTCTCTAGCTGCACATAATTCTTGAAAATCAAGCTCGGTGGCAACTCTGTAGTCATCACATGTTTTGGTGGAGAGGATGATTTTCTTCATCGCCACCCAAATGGAAGCAATGTACATATTTGTCTTGCCACACCAATGTTGCTCCACAGCGGAAATATCAACTTAAGTATTCAAGGATGTGAGCACAGGCCTTCACTCAATCTCAAATAGCACATTTCCAGACACTTTTCACTTGTGATTACCCAACTTTGCAATGCTGGTGTTGGCTGAGAAATGATTGTTCTTTCCCATCAGAGTCAGAATGACATGGCCTAGGATTGATTTGTCCCACACATTGATACTTGATTTGTTCTATGCATTGGTTAGTCCTTGGAAACAGTGCCTGGAAGGTGCTTTGTGAATGTTTGAGAATAAGGAAAAAATACAAGCGAAAAAATGAAGATTTCTATCATTTTCAACAAGCAGACGTTTTATGTGAAGGAGGAACAGTTAGTGATGTTATGCATGTCTGAAGGAGTCTCTGCTATCAGTTTATATTCCAGAGAACTTTTACTGCAAAACTATCACAGAACGCTAGGAACAAGAGCCCGTGCAATATACTAAATCCCAGAGCAGCTCTAGCAAATGAAAAGAGGCCTCTCCTAGCATCTCGGATGCTCATTCCAGAACTCTGGATATAAAATGGCTGCATAAGGGACAGGAAAAACAAAAACTGCCTCTATTTCTGAACTTTCCAGACAAGCTATATATTGTATAATGGAAAAAAAGAAAACAAGCCCACAATTGATTATGCTGATTTCTAAATATTGTCTGCAGAACAGTATAATGAGTCAATATTCCAGAAGTACAGAAAAAGATAAAAAGAAAAATTCACAGAATTTTTTAAAATTGCATCATCATCAATTAACTGTGATAAGCAACTACCCTGTATATAACATTTTATAGTTTTATTTTGCCCTGTGCTTGCACATACAGCATCTATAGATATACAACCTACGGCTCATGGGGGTGAAGGACATCATCCTCGCTATTTTTTACAAGGTACCTTTGGAAGCCATTCTGACACCATTTTACATATACCCATCACTCTTTAAAGAGTTGAAATATCTTTAGACTAACAAGTGAGTTTTTAAACCAGAGCACAAGGGCCAAAATCCCTCATTATAGAAGATTCCTTTTTATAGCACAGTCTGGAAAACAAAACAAAACAAAAAAACAACAACAAAAGCCTCTCTTTCCTTCCACCGGTAGAAGATCATCAGCAATGAGTAGCCACTGGTCACCTTTTCTATGGAAAGGTAAACAGCTCAAGCCAGAATTGGAAATAAAGATAGACAGCTATAGGAGTAATGAATCATTAATACCAGATAACAACTTAAGCTGGATATCTCTCCGAGGCTAGGAGGTTGGCAAGGCTAGAGAGGAGTGTGTTGTGTCTGATGGGAGGGAGGAGGATTCTGTCTTGAATTTCATTTAGCTTATGCTGAGTGGGTTATAAAGACAATGCATATGTCCCCATTTAAATTCAAGCTTCTTTTTTATAAGCTTCTGAAGCTTATAAGGAGGTTAAATCAAGTCTGAAAAGAAAGATAAGTTTACTATTTCTTTTGTCTACTAGTCTTCTTGTCAACAGATCCTGACTCCAAACCAACCGACATGATTTATGGAATATTTACTATTGTTAGGGACGGGACATGTAACTCTCAAATAGAGAGCTCCCTAGGTCACAACCCAAAGGAGAGGGAAGAACAACTCCTTGTCAGCTGTGATTCCTGGATGCATTACTAGATGTATGTCCTGAGGACTGAAAGTAGTCATTTGCTGTCATGGATGGCAAGGGGATATTCTAACTGTGGCTTAAACAATGAACCAACATGGGAAAAGGTGTTCCACACAGATGGATCATCCTAATTAAACTCCAAGTATGTGAAATGGTGGCAACAATATTAGTGACAGGGCTGGGTAGCAGGTATTGAGTACCTCCCATGTAAAAGCCACTATTTTCAAGTTCTTAACATGTATTAACTCATTTACTATAATAACCTTATTGTATATGGATCACTAAACCCACATTACAGATGAGGAAAGTGAGGCACAGTGATTTTAAGTGACTCCCCCAAAGGCACACAACTGACAGATAGAGGAACTTGAATATATGCTCAGTCATTGGGGCTTAGAGGTCCTGCTTCTCACCACTGATGGGCCTTGTGGTACATAGGTACATTGAGGAAGAGCCATTTCCCAGCACAGCGAGACCATAAGGCTTCTCAACCACGACACTAGTGACATTTAGAGCCAAATAAATCTTTGTTGCAGGGGACCGTTCTTTGTGCTGTAGAATGTTTAGCAGCATCCCTGACCTCTACCCACTAGATGCCAGTAGTTCCATACTACAGTTGTGCACATCCACCAGAAATGTCTCTACATATCACCAAATGTTCTCTGAGGGCACAATTGGCTCAGCTGGAAACCACTGGACAAGCATATGACGTGTGAAAATGAAGCAAGACAGAAAAATATATTAAAACTGTGACTATCCTCAAATTCTATTCTGAAGGCTATGGGCATGTATCCTTAGAGAGAAAGGCACCATTTGGGGTTTTTAAACTGAAGGGCAGCAGAAGAGATAACCTGCAGAAGCCTTACAACAGTAGGTTCTTTGAGATACAATGTACATTCTGAGTTCTCGGCTTAGGAACAGATTTTCTCTGATTTTATGGACTGTATGTTCCAAATCTTGAAGTTAAAGATACCAAAGGATAATCTATAAGAACAATCCAAAAGCTGAGGCAACCATCTCACCCAGTGGTCCCTGGAATGCAGCCAATCCCTAACTTGAAAGCTCAAAACTCAGTTTTATTTCAGGTAGGAAAACTTCTGGATCTGAGGGAAAAAAACTGACCACCTAGTCAGTCTTCTTAAGAAGCTCCAGTTTCAGCTTCTATGTTGTTAAGTGTGAACATAGTTATGACAGCTTCAGAGAGGCCATTTCTACAGCAAGATATACTAGACACTTAGCAACAGTGGAAACAGTGGAAGTATGTCCACTGCTGCAAGTCTCTAAATGGGCAAAATTTCAGACCTATGGGTATGTGTTCAGAGCAGCTCTTTTATTAGCAGCAAGAAAGATCTACCCACTTTCTAAGTATTCTACAATAAACATGTTATAAAACAAAAGATGGTTCTCAAATGATCTAATTCAGAATTGTGCCTCAGGCAGTGAATAATCACTGGCCTAATTGCATAATTTCATCTGTTCATCAAACATCAGCTTTCTTTTCTATTCCCTGTTTTGACTCTCAGTGCATTGTGTCACTGGAAAGGATTAGAAAGGAAAAATTTCAGAGCTTTCTTTACAAGATTACCATGGCCATCTTGAATCTAGTGCAGCTCTAAGCTTCTAATGAACTTTGGAGTTTCAAAGATGGATTTCTCGTAAGAGTATAATTTGATTGCTTGTGAGAAGTTATCTAATCTTACAGGAAGAAAACAGTGCATCTCTGACAGAAAAAGACACCCTTAGGGTGAGAGTCATGGACTTCAGAATTAGACATAGTGTTACTTTGACAAAAGTATCTTCCCACTCCAGCTGCCATGTCTGTCAACAGAAGGATTGGAGTACCCTTATTAATGAGGCTCTTTTGAAGTTGGGTAAGATGACACAAGCTAAGTCCCCAGGCTGTGGTCTGATCTATGCCCAATATTCCGTAATTAGTATTCCTTCGCATCCAGAACTTAAAACAATCATTTAGGACTTTTGCGAGATCAGATCTATCTTGGAACCTACTGGAGATTCTTCTTGCATTTAAATGGGGGAATGACCTGGCTTCAGCAAGGGCACATTCCAGCCACTGTCTGACTCTCCCTCAACTCAAGGCAGGAGGCTCCCCCACATCCCATCTCACCATGGGCTCAATGCTAGCTGGGAGGGCTAGGAGGCTAGAAACTGGAACCCCAGCATCTCCGAGTCAGCAGTTCTCCTGGAAATAACATCAGGCCCTCAGCTTGCATTGTAGTGGGAAAAAGACATAATCGCATTGTCTTTTAACAGCTTTGTTTTAAAAGAGGTACTCGAGGAGAAAGTTTAAGTCTAGATCTGGCTTTCAAATAATGATTTGAAATTTTAAACAGCTGTAGTTTTTTCAAGCTTCACCATTTGTCTATGAAGGAGACTGTTAAGTTTTTAGATTCTTCATAAATAGTAAATAGATTTAGACATAAATATCCTGTAATATGTGCTTTGTTCCTTTTATTTGGAGGCAAGTTGAAATTTCTCATCTAAACACAATAAATCAATACACAGCAGCCGTTGTATGGGAAGAACAACGAACAAGAGGTATAGTTTCTGTACTGATGAAAGGCATGTAAAGACATCAAACCCCAAACATCTGCCAGCCATTGTTGGGAAAAAAGGACACTAAGCAATGCCTTGTGGCATTTTAAGGATGGCAAACATCTGGCATGAATGTAAGTAGTTTTAAGATGTCAGGAAGAAATTCAGATCACAGGATTAGGTGATCAACCCATATCTCATAGGAGACGCCTTCCTTCCCTTCAGAAGTGAAAAAAGCATTCTCCAAGAAAGATGTTAACAACAGAAGGCAAACAGCCAGAAAGTGCAATTGATAGATTCCGAAGGGGGCAGGGAGAAAGAAGCATTTTCCCCTCTTTCCTTCAGGGAGCAGGAGCACAAAATTGTTTAGACTGTTTGGGGACCTCTGATGGAGAGCATGGGGTTGGCGCTGACAACAGCCCAAGACATGCTCAGGACAGTAATACTGAGAGGCTCTGGCAGAGCGACAGATGCGACCTTTGCTAGCATGCTGCCCAGCCTTTCCCAGAAGATGCTTTTGTTCTCAACACTGTTGATTCTCCTTGGCCACTGGAGGCTAGGTCTGGAAGCTCAGACATTATGTCAAGCCATCCCTTCTGGCCTGTCTATGAGTTGTAGGAGGAGTCTAATTAAACTGATGGCAAGTTCCTCACTCAGAAAATGCCCTCTCAGTCTCAAATGTAGATGGTCAGTTAACAGGAACTCCTAACAGGAAAGGTTCCTCACTAAAATTGTTTTGGAAACCAAACACTGAGTTAATCAGAACAACTCATGTATTACTCACATGATGAGAGCTGCTAATCACATCTCTAAATGGACAGTTTCTGACACTGAGGTCTATTAAGTTGGGAGCTGTTTTTTTTCCTCCCTGCTGTAATAGCTTCAGTAGATAGTGGGGTTCCTGGTGCACACTAGATGGGCAGTCCAATTTTGAGCTAATGCATAAAATACAATGAAAGTTGCAATACATGTACTTCCAAGGAACATTAATTCAACTACATGAATTCTATAGAAGAAAAATGTAGAAGGAGAGGTGGAAGAGAAGGAAAGAAAAATTTCTCTCCTTGCTTTTCGTGTTCAGTCTAGAGACGGGTGTCCCCACCTAGGGAAAAGTGAAGCCTCAGCGAAAATGCAGAGAGAATCCAAATAAGTAATTCTGGACTTTTCAGCTTCTGCAGTCCCAGGCCTTAGCAATTAATGAATAATTTAAGACAGTGCTTCTCAAATTTTAATGTCCATGTGATCATCCAAGGATCTCGTTAAAATGCTGGTGTGGACTCTAAAGGTTTCTTAGACTCCTTGTTTCTAACAAGCTCCTGGGTGATGCCCATGCTGATGACCTTTGGACCACATTCTGGGTATCATGGATTCAAGGGACTATGTAGGAAAATTTTAACCATGCCTAACTTTTACCAGGCTTGTCGACTTTAAAACCTAACCTATAAAAGATGTGCATTGACCAGATGCAAGCATTTTAAGCTAACCTCACACAGTCACTGAATTGTTAATGAACATGAAAACCTCCTATGATTCAATTGACTATTGCTATGTGAAGGTGTTTTAGTCTCTCTGAGGAGAAAACATAAAAATATGGCAAGTTCACATCTCACCTGTGAGTCATTTTAGGTTATTCTTGCAAGTACAATGGTTGAAAATGCATCAAGTAATAAAAAGTTAAATAGTAAAATATTCAGGCCCTGTTTGCACTGTCATATATACTGATCATAATTACAGACTGTAGATTTTCATCTAATTGCTAACAGTGAGTCGGCTCTTGAATAATTAGGAGGAAGGGGTGTGACTTATGGTTGGAACAGCCTCAGAGTACAAAACACTTGTTTTTCAAATGTCACTATGACATTTCCAAAAAAAAAAAAATTCAAAAGAGAAAGTAATAACAAAAGCGCAAATACTAATCCAACACTGAAGTCTAGTGAAAGGGGCCCTGAGCTCACCGACTGAAATAAAGACACTCTGACTGTATATTTCTTGGCACTGATTGCCCACTGGAGTTACCTGGAATGCCTTTAACTCTGGGCCTCACCACCTAGCACTCTGTGGAGTTTTATCAGATGGGGTCTAGGAAGCTGTGGTCCAAACAGCTCCCCAGGTGAGTCTAATGGCAGCCAGGGCTGGGAACCCTTGATCTATGGCAGAGATTCTCAAATTTGGTCCCAGAACCAGCAGGATCAACATCACCTGAGAATTTATTAAAAATGCAGATTCTTGTACCCCATGCCTACCCCTGATGGGCTGAATCAGAAACTCTGGGACCAGGGTCTATCAATGTATGTTTTAGCAAGCCCTCTAGGTGAGTCTGATGCATGCTACTGGAAGTTCTTTTCTGAGAAGTGGGTAAGTCCTTGCCAATATTCTTACCTAAGAGATCTTATGAGGGGCCTCTGAAAGAGCTCATGCTGAGACTTCTCTTTTGGATGGCCTCCAACCTGGGCTGTAATGTTAATTCTAGAGTGGGTTCTGCAACTTTCAGTCTGGGAGTCTCAGCAATGGAAGGAAACTTAATGTCATCTAATTAAAGGTCTAATTGCCACTATGCCTTTTAAAAAATAAGATCATGTATAATACACTCAAACACCTCCAGTGATAGGAACTACCACATGGCCCAATCTTTTCCCCTTTCAGATGCTTACTAGGTACACGGGCTAGGTATTTTTAAAGAGTGTGAGAGTGACCCTTGGAATGGATCCCATAATCTGCAAAAACTGAGGCTTAGAGAAGTTTCATAGTTGGGCAAGGTCATACAGTTTCTTGCCAAATTTATACCAAGTTCTTTGCCTTGAGGCAGTATAGAGAATTCATTTTCAGAGATGATAATCAATAATCTGTTGTTAAGAAAACTGAACTGTCATTTTACATTCTCTTATCTCTAAAATAAATACTCCTTGTTCCTCATAGCCAGTACCTAGCCCCTTCATCATCCCTGCTGTGTCCTATTGATCAGCACACTACATAGCAAGACTGTTAATAGACTGTTTATGCATTCCATCTATCCATCGGAACAGTGTTTTTTCATGTCTTGGCACATGTGAAAATGATAATACTGGTAAGGTGTACTTGGCAAATGAGAGGATTTGGGGTGGGGTAGGGGAAATCTATGCAAGACTTGATGAAAAAAAATTGCATGTTATTTGTAAGGATATTACCAAATAATTAAAAGTTTTATAGAAGAAACCGAATTTGTATCTAACTTCAAAACCTAGTATTTTCATTTTTTTTTTCATAACTTGGACTTAATTCCGTGAACAGGTATTTCCTATCTACTTATATGCATGAAGTGGGTATCCCTGGTCGAGACTGTTTGATGATGATCTCTTCAAATTCTTGATAGAGAACATAAATGAAAAACTTTGTGTAAGTAGGTGATACAAAGTTTGACAGCATTTTTATAATAATTAAAAAATGCATAGCATTTGGGTTTATATTTCAAGAGTCCAGTATCTTCTCCTTTATCGAAAAAAAAGTAGTGTTAAAATATCCTCTGACAATGTGAATGGATTTTGAATACAGTGCAAGCTTTTTCTTGCAAGTGTTTTACATAATGATGATGCTTTATTTTGCTGATACACATGTGCTGTTAGAGCAGTTATCATGCAGCTGAGACTTTGCCACTAAAAGGGTGCCTCAGTCACAAATGGATAAAAGTATCCACTATTTATGTGAACGCAAACATACGGGGTCACCAGTTGGATGTGGACTTGCCAGGAGGCCCACTCAGCCATCTTGCCCTGCTCTCCCCAATTTCCTGGCTTTCTGAGCACATGGATGAAGTCTTCTTAAAGCTCTTTGTCCACCACGGCAGTGGCACACACTATACTGAATCTTATATCCAGTTGGGAGAGCACCTAATTGCCCATGCACCAGGGAAGAATGGCAAGGGCTGGACCTCATTCATTGTGCCCTTCACCTGTAGAAACAGTCAGACAAGTCACCAGTTCCTTCTTGTTTAAGAAGCTTTCAAGGGAGACCTAGATCCCAGAAAATGCTCCTGGTGGCTACACATGACTGATATGGTTGTCCCAAGCTTTCAATAGCTGCCCCAAGGTCTAAAGGGATCAGTATCTTACAACACTCTGCATTTCTGGAGCCCATGATGGCAACAGGATGGCCAATTATCATACCCATGCCATTATTTTGGACATCAAAGGCACTTTTCTGAATAGTGGCTCAGGACAAATCCACTAGGCAAAAACATCTGTAAGCACCTCTTGGATGCGAATGATGATCCTGAGTGGCTATGTTTGTTCTGCAGTCACTCATTCCAACCCATATTCAGTCCCAAGGGGTCAGCTGCCAGCATCCTGCCTGACAAGTGTTTTCTGAACAGAGTCCAGTCTGAAGCCCACCTCCACCAAAATGATCAAGGGGCTCCTGGCAAAAGTGCAGTACCATGGATGTCCCCCAAATTTAAAGAACTCAGTCTACTAGAGACACAGATTATAAAATGTAGATAACAGAACACACTCTGAACAAGACTTATAGGGAGCTATGAAACTTAACTATGGAGACCTAGAGTAGCTTTCTTAAGAAAGGTTTGCTTGAAGGGCATGTGGACATTAGCAAGCAAAAAGTGGTAGGCAAACTACCTGGGCAAAGGCATGTTCAAAGGCCCTGTTACAGAAGCATGGAAAAGAGGAAAGGTTGAGCAAAGGCCAGTATGACCAGCGGCAAGAAACCAGGGGAAATACGGTTCAAGAGAGACGGAAAAGTGTGAAGTCTCACAGATATTTTTAGAACAAATGAGACACTTTATCTTTGTTCTAAAAGCAGAAGGAAGCCATTTAAGAGTTTCAAGCAAAAGAGGTGAGAAAATAAGGAACATGATCTGATTTACATTTTTAGAAGAAATCACTCCAGCAGCTGGGTAGAGGAATGGCTGTATGTAAACATCCAGAATTCAGCTTGAAGATATTTATTAGTTGAGGTGATAGTATTGACTTTGACTGCATAGAGGGTAGTAGAGGCAGAGAGAACTGGAAGGGATAAATTATGTCAGAGATAAAACCAACAGGATCTGGTAATGATTTGGTTCTCCACCCTTAAGAAAATTCTGGTGACTTGGATGGCAGTTCTTGCTTACGTACTCACTGACTTCTGTGTCTCCAAATGGGGAAAAACAAAGTAGGTTGGTTAATCTTTACTGAGCCGTTTTACTCAAATTCAGTTCATTTTATTCTTGTTCATTTATCTGTACTACCAAGTAAAGTATAATTTCTCCAATGCACAAAGCCAATTAATTTTGAGAGCTTTAAGAAGAGATCTCTGTGTCCATATATATTATATTCATAACCCCATGCAAGAAGTCAAAGTAGTTTACATGTGTGATGAGCTTAGGTCAGCTACAAAGTTAGAAGGGAGCAGTCCTTAAAATCGTCCCAGTTAGGACACCAACTGCAAGCTTAGAGAGTTCCCGAAACCACCCTTGGATTTGATACTTTGCTAGAAAGACACTGAAAGCTGCTATACTGAAAGTTTACCAAAGGGAAAGGATAGAGATTAAAGTCAGCCAAGAAAAGAGGTATGTAAGACAGAGTCCAGGAGAAGGACCTACACTTGAAGCTTTCATTGTTCTTTCCCCATGAAGTCAACATGCATTCCTTTTCTGGCATTCATATGTGAGAAGACACCCAGCGTATGGTCAACCAAGGAAGCTCAGCCAAGCCTCAGTGTTCAGAAATTTACTGGGGCTCCATTATATCTGCAAGATTGATTGGCTGACTGTGCATGTGACTGAACTCAGTCTCCAGGTCAACCAGGCATGCATGATCCAAAGCCCCCACCCAAAATCACACCATTACTATCTGGCTGACCTGAGGCACCAAGGCAAACAAATGTTACATCCCAGGGCCAAGAGCAAAAGGCTAGACTTCTTCTTGGGCAAGGTTGAATTCTTTACAGCATAATATGCAAATGATATAAAAAATTGATTATTTATGTCACAGCAGTAGAAGTGTAATTAATGTCAATATTGCATTGGGCTTTGTAGAAATATGCAATTTCTCTTAGAAGCAGCAAATTAAATGAACCACGGTCAAATTCCACCTTGTCCAGAACTAGCTTTGTATCTGTTAGAAAGCTTCTTCTAAAGATTTCTCTATCTGTTCTTCCTTATGGTCCTCAAAATCTACTCCCCTGTGGTAGGGAGGGAAAATGCATTTTTTTTTAACATCACCTAAAAGGGAAGTTGGCCCCCATTTCAACATTTGAATCTTTCTCCAAATTCTGAGTTTCTTGGTTGAGTCATTTCTGGCTGAGTCAGTTAATGAGACAGATCCTAATAACTTCCTTTCCTATCTTTGAGGAAACCCCCATGAGGAAATGGAGAGGCAGGCCAGTTTCTTCCCTGGCACACCTACATATACTTTGCCATTCAATAAAATCAAGCAGTTCCATGGAGGTAACACTTGACATAATGTGTAAATGATGGTACTATGCACTATGTTAAGTTGGCCCCATGTTAAGTTGGTATCGTTGCTGATATTCCATCTATTTTTTTTTAATTGAAGCCATCTATTTTAAAAGAAGATGAAAATATTACTTATAAGATACCAGCAGATGGTAGAAGCATCACGGTCACCAGAAATTTCCAAAATCACTTAGGCTAGATGCTTCTAAAGCATTCCCAGGAACTAATTTGATCTTTGCTTTCTTTGTTGCAGAAAATTCTGAGTCCCCTTTATCTTTTCTATTCCCCATGGGCTCTCTCTCCAAGACAGACCCATTGAAAGTGGCTTCTGACAGTGGTTCCTGTGCTATATGTTCCTGGTTTGGCCCTCTTGCCATTTAACTTTATTTTTTGCACAATATGTTCTTTGTAGCACTGCGGTAAGACATGATCACTATAAAGGTTTTAATTTTCCTGATTTTCCACACTCTGTAAAGCAAACTTGTTATTGATTTCCAAATTCAGAAAGTGGAAATTTGGGGGATGTATCAAATTGGGAATCTCATGGAGCACTTGTCTTGGCTAATTTCACATAATTATAGGATTTTACAGGACATTAACAAGTCTCTTCTGTCATTTTATTTCCCTCACCGAGTCTCTTTTATTTTTACTTTTTATCTTCAATCCTAACAACACATATCTAGTTTTTGTTTCAGTGCATTTTGGTTTCTTCACTTTTCAATGCATTCTGGTATATTGCTATCCAGAAGGAGGCCTAGTTTCTTTTTTTCCCCCCCGAGTGAATTGTTTTAAGGTTGATGTGCAGAAAGCAGTGAACCAATACTACATAGAGTAAACAAATATGGTAAAAAGTGGAAAAGGTGGTAGAAAGGCTGACTGTGGGGAAAACACAGAGTGCTAGAGGGGCAAAGAGGACAAGAGACCTAATTCTGCCTGAAGTATTCAGAGAAGGCTTCCTGGGGGAGGTGACAGCAATTTGCATCTCACAGGCTGTGAGGCATTAACATGGTAGAAGTACAGAGTCTAGTGGATAAGAGGGAGGGAAGGAGCTTAGTACAATACATTTATGTTTATAGATACAGGAACAGGTGCTTTTAGAGTATGGAGACCTAGCCTAAACTTCCAGCCATAGGAGCAAAGGCATTTGCCTGGAAGAAGGAGAAGCATGATCAGGATGGAGGCTCTAATGTCAGTAATGGAGGTTAGAAACCATTCCTTTTTGATAGCATGATGCCTGACATCCTGTGGTTGGCTAGATCTACCAGCTCACTCGGTAACCTAGTATGGATCTAAAAAATCACCTGAGGCCAGGTCTGAGTTAGTTTGGAGTCAGGTGTGAGTTAGGTTTGACTTCTTTTTTCATAAAAAAAATATATATATATATATATATATATATACACACACACATATATGCACATATATATTTATAGTATATATTATATATAATAATATATATTATATAGATATATAGTACATATCTATATAGATATATAGTACATATCTATATAATATGTATTATTATATATAATATTTACTATATATATACTATACTATATAATATATACTATATATATTATATATACTATATATAATATATACTATAATATATACTATATATACTATAAATATATATGTGTATATATGTATATATAGTTATATATTAATATACAATATAAATATTCTAAAAATGGTATTTAGGACTCTAAAAGCACCTGTTCCTGTATCTATAAACATAAATGTATTGTACTAAGCTCCTTCCCTCCCTCTTATCTACTAGACTCTGTACTTCTACCATGTTAATTCTAAAAGTTATTCTAAAAATGGCACAGGGACACCAGGAAGTGGCCCAGAGGGTCGGGGGCGGGAGTGGCCATGTGGGCTCAAGCAGAGCAGCCTCTCCATTATCTGGTATCTATCTTGGCTTCCCGAGCAGTATTCATTCCAGTTAGAGTTCCAAAAAAGTCTGAAAACTAATTTCAACAAGCACCTCAGTATTTCTCCAATTCCTTGGTCTGGAGCAACTTAGGTGAAGGGCATTTCCCCATGATTTCTGAGCCCCCTTTTCTCCATAACAGGGAACTGGCATCCACAAAGGACAGTAAATGTGTCAATGCAGGTGGGCCGTCAGACCGTCCTCCGTCCTACTTTCATTCTCCATATGCCACCTTAGGAGGCACATTGGCTGTTCCTCCACCTCCACTTAACCTTGGCTCCCTCTTTCCCCTGTTACCTGTAGATGTTCTAAGAACTCAGGCCCTGGGATAGGACCCCTAGCATCTAATTGCTGACCCACTCCACTGTAGTATAAGAATTATACTATTGCATCCATTCTAACTTGGGTTTACATTTTTAAAAGAGGTTCAGTGTATCTCCTCATAAGGTTTATTAAATATTCATAATCAGCCTCATTATCTGGGTAAAAGAATACATGATGCCAAAGTTTTGAAGCTATTCTCATGTGGAAAAAAATATATATACAAGTCTCCAACTTGAAAGCCCCACAGGACCCATTTTTGCTGCAGCAAAAGGTTTTGCAGAAACTGCACCTCTGTCACTCACACACAGAGTAATCACTAGAGATTACCAGTCATTTTCATTATAGGTAATTTCAGGGTGTGTTATTTTGCCTTGTCACTCACATTCCTGGGACCTTGCCAGAAGGTGTCACGAGGAGTAAATCAGGAAGCCAACCAGAGTCCCAGCCCCACAAGATTAAACCCAAGGCTTCACCAAATATTTCAGGCCAGATGGTGTCTATCTAAATATTGACAAGGTGGGGGAAAGGTAGGACATTCGTCCCACCTAGGTGAGCATCACGTATCAGGAGATGCTCAGCTCTTGTCTTCACTTGTCTCGGCTCTGCCATACTCCAGAATCTCTTTGTCCAGACTCATCAACATGGGGGACAAAGCCCCTAAAATATCTTGCCCCAGTTTCATCTCTCCAAGCCCCCAGTGTCATAATCTACCCCCACATCCATGCTGAACATTTAGTATCTCAAATCCCAGTCTCTCTCCAAAAACCTTTCTCTCTCTTCCCTTATCTCAACATCAACCTTAGCTTGAGTACTCTACTGATCCTTACCTTTCCTGAGAGTTTCTCTAAGACTGGAATGCCCCTCCTGAATACCCACTGCCGTATACAGAACCCTCTCACGCTTTTATGCCATTGCCCAGTTTCATTTACTCGCACGGCCCTTCTTGGTGAACAATTCCTAAGTATCAAGCACAATATCCATGATAAATTCTTACCCATGCAGAGCTTACATTTCCATGGAAAAGAAAGGCAAGAAAAGGTTATGTTTACAGAAAATCATCATGGTGGTGTAGAGAAATAGAGGGTTGCCATTTTAGATAAAATATCCCTGAGGAGGTGACATGGAGATAGGGCTAAATGATGACAAGTCATAAGCCACATCTCTGGGAAGACATTCAAGACAGAAAGACAGAAATGGTACACTGTGCATATAGCAAATACAAAGGCCCTGAGGTAGAAGCAAATTTGGCACACACCAGAACAGCAAGAAGGGTAGTATAATACCTGAGCAGGGGAGCGAAAGGGAATGAAGTCAGAACTGCAGGTAGGAACAGGGCACATTATGTCTCGAAGTCTCTAAGGGTATCACCAACCATGTGATGTTAAATGAACTACTTCTGACTTGCCATTCAGAATAAGATTTCTCAAAAACAGGATGTCTCAAAGATAGGATGTGTTCAAAGACGTTCGGGAAACATTCTGCTCAATTGCTCAAGGGACAACACCCCCTTCCCAGGGTTCTCTTGACACCTCACCTGTGTGTCACATATTGGAGGTCATCATTACCCTCACAGGTGACTATGACATCTCACTGCTTTTCCCTGATCAACTCCATCTAACGGACTATGACTGTTAAAAGAATAAACTGACAAGTCACTCTTAGACTTTTAAATATTTTATTAAAACAGTGAGAAAAACAACAGTCTATGTCCTGCTCTTTCTGCACCTACTTAAGTTACATAACTGAACAACTAAACTCAGGAGACTATACCGCATCCATAGCTCTTCTGCCTCCAATTTACAGGCTCTCCAGGAAAGCCTCAGTCTCCCCCAGTAGTGCAGGCCTTCTTGGCCATCACACTAGGGACAGACGATGGCAGCACCAGACAGATGGGATTCTGGGCTCCACCTTTTATATTCTGGGTGGCTCTGGGTAAGTTAACCTCTCTAAACCTTCATTATCACATCTATAATATGAAAACAATGAAAGATATTTTTCTTATAGATTATTCTATGTGTTTACGTGTGTGTGTGCATTATCTGAAATATTACTTACACAGTATTTAGACTTGATACCATTTATTTATTTATTGGATACATTATGCTGGTCCCCCAAATAAGTTACCCCTTGGGCTAAACTCTGCATAAAGGTCTATTTTGTTAGGACAGAACCGTCTCCCTCTCCCCTTCTCTCCCTCTTCCTTCTTTCTTTGTCCCTTCCTCACCGAAACCCTATTTCCATAAGGTCATATTCACAGTGCCGGGAGTTACGACTTCAATATATCTTTGGCGGGGGGAGCCGGGGGGAGATGCGGTTTACCCCTAACATGTCCCCTATGGAACTCCAAGTGGTTACAGGACTAAAAGTTCAAAGCTCTGGAGCATTTAAAAGTGTAATTTCTAAATAATAGTGATAATAATAATATTAAAATCTTAAAAAGCCTGCATTCCACTTCTACTTCTGATTACTACCGTGACTTTGAATAAGTTATCTTAATTGTTGCTTTCTCATATGTGTAATAGGACAAATAATGCCTGGCTCAGAGAATAGTGCAGGCATTAGTGCCAAGTAAAGTTCTTTGAACACTGCGTGTGAAAGGATGATGATGATCACAACTTTTAAATAAAGGAAGCTGTCAACATGAAGTCTGTCCCTTGGCTGCATGGGGAGCACCAGGCATGGATGCTATTTTCCCTGCGGTGGTGTGAGTTAGCCTTTCACCAGCCTGACCCGGTGCCTGGTTCCTGGGAACCAAACTGAGAACTTGGTGAAGAAGCCTGTCTGGACAAACAGAAGGACAGTTCTAAAAACCATTCCCAATGTCTCTGTTTTTTTCCCTGGAATTAGGCAGAGGGGCCTCTGTTGTCAGTTCCGTGACGCAGAACTGGAAGGCAGGGAAACCAATCTCTGCTCAGCGTGCACATCCGAGTTTCTGAGTCCCGCGTCCTCGAGCATGTGTTGCCAACCTTACTCAGTGAATGAAGCCAGAATGCAAAACAAAACACACAACTGAACGGTGTCATTCAGAAGGCTTGGAATTATTTTGAATGCTTTAGTATACAAACCAGACTTGGCAAGAAGATGTTTGCACAGGCCATCTTTAAATAGACGTAGCAAAGAACAGAAAACGGAGGCAACCATTTTGGTATCTCAAACTGAAGAATGAACTCCAACCCAGGTCTATTTCAGTTATCTCAACTTATATACCTTGATAAGCCTTGGAAAAAGTGCCAGCACTCTGTTTAATTGTGTGTGCCAACACGCCCAGGAGTGATAAACAGAACACGACAGGGATGTACATTTCTAGAAACTCCCCCAATGCCTTGCTCCACTCAGTGTTTGGTATGTGAGCCAGCAACAGCAGCATCACTGGGAGCTTGTTAGAAATGCATCAACTTTGGCTCCATCCCAGGTTAAGTGACTCAGAATCTACATTAAAACAAGGTCTGCAGGTGATTCAGAGGCACGTCATAGTTTGAAAAGTGCTCTTCGGCACCACTCTGCTCTCCTAGCCTGCCTCATGCTGATTTTTGTGTGTGTATATCTACTCAGCAGCCCGGCTGTACCAGCCAAGGGCCACCAACATGCACGTCTCCCCATGAAACTCCTCTACTGAAGAACTAGCTGGACCGTGAGAGGCTATACCTCAGTCCATCTCTTCCTAAATCCAAAAGAGACACCATCACAAGCTGCAGAGAACTTTGCTCATTGGTGGCAGTGGTGGCGAAGAGCATCAGAACTGAAGCCTGGCTTTGTTCCCACCTATGAAGATCTGCAGATGGAAAATGCTCTATCAGCCTCGATCCCAGGCCAGGGGCAAATTAACAGCCACCCAGCTGGTGGCTTCTCTTCCCAGCCAAACAGTGGTTGAACCTAGGCTTCTCCTTCCCAAAAACGTGGCATCCAAGGCTCTCCCTGGACAACAAACATGGGCTTCAATTTCAGAGAGAAATGCCCATTTCTTTTATCTTCTGCCTCTGTGGGCTTTAAGGGATTCTCATTGAAGGGCCGACGGGGAATTTTGCAGCCCTAGCTACCAATATCTAAGTCAAGTTTGACTGGTTATTCAAGGGTCAAAGTGCTTTGCATCCACTCCATTGAGATTGGACACCTTTTCCATTGATCAGGCCGATATTCTGCTGTAGAACTTTAAGTGAACAACATGACAAACACAGGTAAACTAAGAATTAAAGACAGTCGGATTTTCAACATGCTGGCCCCTTGCTCCACTCTGCTGTGGGAGGGGTGAACTTGCTTAATCACAACTGGTTTATGGTAAGTAAATGGATGTCAAATATAGTCCCTCCCCAAATGCAATATTTTGAACTTCCTAGGGACCGTGTTATTAGAAGATGTACATTCAGTATTTAAATCCTGACAGCTAGCTGAGGCATTTATCATTGATCGCAACTCATACTATCCATCTATTACTGAGTGTGCCTTTAAGTACTAGATGGGCTTTTCATTTGTTTTCTTTTGTTGTCCATCCTCAAGTTCTGATCCTGTAGTTTTCTTACTGACCTATAAAATCTTTATTGAAAAAAAATAGCAAATATAAACCTCTTTGTAAGGAGAGTATTTCTTTAAAAATAAATTTCCTTGCAAACTAAAATGAACAGTCCATTACAACAAATTTCTAGGTAAGGGGATTAGCAAAATATTGCATTCCCTTCCTTTGGAATTTTTTGAGGAATGTGTAAGGAATTCTGGATACAAATAAAATGCTTCAGCTGTAAGTGTTGCTTATGACCCAATTGCTCTGTGTAAACAGAGTAGTAAACCATTCCTTAGGTATAAGAGTCTCAAGGAGAGACATTATGTAATTTACTACTTAGAGTAGCTAAGCATCTGTATCTATTGAGTGATTACAGCACATCAAATATAATCAATATCCATTTCTAAGGAGGCATCTTCAGGGTCTCAGAGCCTGATATACCACACATTCAATGTCAGTACTACCTGTACTCAGAGATGGTCTTATGTGCTCTTGAACTCTGGGGACTATAACAAGAAAATACTAGTTGCTCTGTAAGGATAATGACCTAGTTGACCATAATAAAATAAGAATGATGAAAGATCACTGCCAGGCCATGAAATCTTTTAGAGCAAGGAGAATATTTTCTTTGTTTCAGAATTAAAATGAGGTGATGGCTAGTGAGAGAGATGGAGACATCATGATGATCATCTAGGCTCCCTGCAAGGTCCCTAAGGGAAATATGTTTGTATAGTTTATCAAAGCAGCAGGAAAACAGAATTATTTACTCTTAGCTGGATTTTTATCACCAACCCATATGTTACAGCTGATGTAAAAGCCCATAGAATTTTTTTTTTTCCCAAAGCTAGGGGTGAGGAAAACACAAAGAAAGGAGGTATTTCTCCTGAGACCCATTGAAAGAACTGGCTCTCTTATCCTCCCTGGGCAGCAGCCCTTGGTCCAATTTTTCTGGATGACATGAATGAAGAGTAAGAACAGCCAGAGACAGAGGAAGAGCATTCTGGGCCCTTGGGAAGAGGAAAATACAAATTGACACATTCCCAGATCATGATGATGTTTCTGATAACTTCTGGAAACTCTACCTCTTAGGTCTGTGATTCTGGGCAGTGTTGAGAAATAGTACACATCTTTTATTAGGATGTGGGTACACTGAGATCGTGTGGAGAGGAGCCTAGAGATACCCTCCCAGAGTATCAGACCCAACAGCTAGATGTTCAGTATATGTTTCCTGTTGAATCTGAATAAAATCCAAGCAGCTCTAACAATATACAGCTCTCAGAGCACCTGTTTCTGTAGGAAGGATGCTTAAGAGGCACTCTTCAGTTGCCCAAAGAAGAACAGTCAATACCACACTGTGGCATAATTTACAAAATGAAACACCGCACATGCCAAGATAATTTACAAAATGAAACACCACACATACAAGAAGAACATCCTAGAACTAAAAGGTCCAGTCCCTTAATAAGCAGACCTGGGTTCTGCAATCCCTTATGACTCCAAAATAAGCTTATAAAGGAATTCATCACACAATGCCTATTAAGCGGGTGCTCATCTCTTGTAATTAAAATAGTTTATTTCTTTTTTTATTATTATGTTCAGTTAGCCACTGTAATGTATGCCTCTACCATGTCTGCAACTGTTTCTCTGACAAAAAGAAAGCCACAAAAGAGACAGAAGGGAACAAAGGAATACTCAGCAGGCCTGATGACATCATAGCAAGTGCATAGTCAATGTTTAGTAAGTACTTTACTGACATAATTCTTGGAACCACTCAGTGAGTAGGTTCTATCTTCATTATTGAAGAGATAAGTAAACTGAAGCACAGAAAATTTAATCAGCCTGCCCAAGGTCACACAGTCAGCGGCAGAACACGGATTCAGACTCCCACAGCCTGGCTCCAGAGACTCACTCATAATCTACTCATCCAGATTCTACATATACACAGAGAAGTAAGATAGAACTTAAAGGTCACAAATTCAGCCTTCCTCCTTTTAAAAAATCATTTGTTTCTCTTTTATTCCTTGTTCATCTCCCACGACATTGTGTGTGACTGTCTCCTGTCCTCCTCTGCTCATTTCTGCTACTCTTGCAAAACAGAACACAGGAACTCAGCAGCCCTTCCCTAGTACTTCTTCATAGTGGCCTCCCTCCCCTCTGATCCCTGATATATCTTCTTGCACCACTAGGCTCCTCCCTTCCAAGGAGCCCATCACATGCCCTCTGTGCAAGAGCATCTGAGAAAACCCGTTCAAGGGTCTGGAGCTTTGGCCAATATAGAGCTTTCTAACACACTAGAGGGTGTTTTCCTAGTTCCGAGACACAGGAAATGGACATTTCCATGTACATTTGCATCCTGCTCCTGGCACACAAGCTGTCTCCTTCTTAGGATACATTATAAAATGACTGCTCCTTTAGCCAGCAATTCCCCACACTCATTGCATCACTACCCAAGGGCCAGGATACATTTATTGCCCTCATTTTCATTTCTTTTGCCTACAGAGAAAATAATAGTTTTCAAGATTAGGGTCTGTAAATTGACCATTATCCAATTCCATTTCCAGCAAAAATGATACCAATGCTCAGTACTTTACATGTCAACATCTCAAAGCCTAGGGCATATATTAAGAAGTAGAAACATCTGTAGGCTTTTCTAAAAAAGGAAATATATGGCATGGAAAGAACAGAGATTGCCAGAATTTGCTCACAGAATACCACAGAGGATGCAGAAATGGAATGACATTAATGGCCCCAGTCCAACTTGGATACATAATATAGTTCATATGGACATTCTAATCCTGTGGATTGAATGATGCTGCTGGTTTATTTTATTTTTATGGTTGGCTCTGCTACAAAAATTGATATTTGCGATGTATTTAGAGGATATCTAAACAGCTGGTTGAAAAGTAAGTAGATTCACTCAAACTGATTCCAGTAACACTAATTAAGTAGTGAGCAGGGAAATCTGGTCCTTGAGGTTTATTGAATTTTCTGGTTGACTTGGGGTTACCAGACAACATGTCTTTGTTTCATCTTTACAGTTGAAATTTTTATTTTCAAAACTATAGCACTCTGTTTACTTGGTGAAGCACGCTGAGCATTATTTCATCTTCTCTTGTCATGTGGGAGTTCTGAAATGGCCTGCGGTTCATTTTTCTGACTATTGGCATTAACTGTAAAAAGACTTGCAGGTGTGGAAGTCTAGAATGCGGGATATCTTCCTGGGATTGTCTTAATTTCCGAAAAATGGATTATTTTTTTCCATTCTTCTTCAAAGCAGTGATTAGGTAACCTTATTTCTTTTACCACATGTAAAAATGGATGATTTAAAGATGGGTCAGTTTGAGGTTTTTTTTTTTTTTAAATCACCCAAAAAAATTGGATAGAAAATACTCTAAAACTTTGATCTTAAAAAAAAAATCAAAATCAAACTAATTTCTTTGCCAGTAGACAAAGGCACAGCACAGCTCTCTTGCTTGACTGTAGTTTTGAAAAGGTGAAATCATGTTGACTTGAAAATTATATTAGCAGTTATGGAAGATCTGAAAACTACTGGTGCATTTTTTCTCCCTCAGAGACCAAGAAGAGTCAGGCATTCAGCCACAGGATTTTCTCACAATATATGCTTCAATCAATCACCTGTTTTGATCTTTAGGGAGCAATGGATATATTGCCCAAATGCAGAAATTACAGTGGGTTAAATGCAAACCTCGATTCAAGTACAAGTGCCCAAGATAAATCATATTTTTGTCCTTCCCAAAAACTGATACATCTTTGTTCCTGGACATCTGTTAGCAGCCTGTAGCTCAACAGGTGTAATGGTCCATCAGCAACAGGAGGGAAGGGGCTTCAGTGCTAGACAGAAAAGAGATTCTCTTTCCAGATATGAGCTTTTTCAGAGGCAAGAAGAAAAAGAAGAGTATACACGACAGCAAATTCTACCCAGGATGCTTACTATGGATGGAAATCTGCTCTCAGCTTTTCACAGTCCACTGCTACCTTTTATTCGTCCTCAGTGTGGCACCCCAGTATGCTAGAGCACGTCAGCAGAATGGACCTACATGTTATCACACCCTCCTCCTCATTCCCTTTCTCCACTCTCCTGATGTGCAATAATTCCATTTTCTAAGATGAAGCAGATGAGCAAGACCAAAGTTTTCTGTATAAAGAAGAGACTCACCATGGGTCAGACACAAGTTCTCAGGTTGGGTGACCTGGTCTTGGAAGTTAGATTTAAGCTCTCTGTGCCTCTCTTCTCCCATCTGCAAAATGGGGAGAATGAAAGCATCTTCACAGATCACTGGTGAAAATGATCTGTCTATAATGCTTGGTGCCATTTCCTGGTATCAGAAGCATGCTGTAAATGTCAACTATTACCATTATTAAGCAAATTCTCTTTAATCAGCATTTCAAATTGTTCCCTCACTTTGCAGTTTCTAGCAGCACTTGAGACATGCTCATTCTCTACTCCCTCCTCTGTACATTATTCTTACAATAGACAGAAGAAACTTCATAACATCATATGGGGGTGGAAGGTAACCAAAAAGAAGGCCTTGGAACAAGGCAGCACTAAAAGGAGTAGAGGACAATTATCTCAAGCCTCCAGAAAAGCTCAGACCTGAGAAAATGGCATAATGAAAGGTAGCCAACAAAGAGAGAGAGAAAGATTAACTTAGACACCAGGGAACTGGGAATTGAAGCAGGTTACTGAAAGCATCCCAGGAGTAGGACTGGAAATGAAATGGAAATGAAAAAAGTCAGGCATCTACTCACACAGAAGACCTAGAGAGGATACCTGAGCAAGGACCACTGGCCAAGCCAGCAGTCTGGGCTTCCTATTTGGGAGGATGTCATTGACATTTGTTCCAGAAAATAATTTCCTGAGGAGAAGGTCGTGGAAAACTGACAGATGGCAATGACTGCTTTGGAGCAGCAGTCTTTGGTGGCAATTTTGCTAATGTTGGCAACCTTGCTGTGTGCATGATTCGCATAAATTTTCTGCCAAGTTGAAAGTTCTTTGAGGGTTAGGGTTATACCTCATATATTTGTACACCTGTACCAGCCCTAGAATCTGGAATGGAAGATGGCTCAGGTTAGGGACTTGGTAAGTCTTTACTGACTGCTCTACCCCTCCCAGTGAGGCAGGTAGTTGTGAGATGGAATGGTGTCCGTGTTATGGCAGTTTGAGGTGACGTAACCCTGGGGACTGTAACTATCTTAGAGAACAGTAATTATTTGGAAGTATTCGTCAAAACAAAAGAGTGCTATTCTCTGTAGCAACACAATAACCCATATTTTTAAGATGGCCCTGATATTAAGAATTTTTTTAATTAAGTTAAATTTATTTAAAATATTTAAATATTCCTTTAACCAAAATTGTTTCTTTAGCCAAGCTCCATTGACTAAATTAAATTTAAAGTATTTGTTTAGACAAGCTCTCTTATCTAGAGACCACTCTTATTTTCTGAAGTGATACCAAAATCTACCTTTTAACTATGTACCTCTATTTTCTTTGCAAAAGTATAATCTCCTTACACACTACATAGACCAGGAATGCTCTTCCCCAAGAGCCTAACAGATTGCACTGAAGCTGGAGTTCAGAACTGACCACTCTCTAGTACATAATAGCACAACTGGCAATTCCAAGTCTCATATCCGTTTTGTGCTTAAATCACAGCCTATGAGATGTGTTCATCCTGTGAAACAGGTAACCAGCTAAGTTTAGATGTAACCATTCTTCTAAATTCCGCTGTCTTGTTCAGATGACTAGTTTTCAGTGATGATAATTATGCTGGTAGGACAGTGAAAGAGACGGAGGTGAATGGTGCGAGGGGTGGGGTTAAGGGGGGAAAGTGAGGATTGTAATTTCTTTGATGTCCTGCACTGTCCCTAGTATCACCATCCTGATTTTGCCAACAACTGAAAGGCAAGGAAGTTGGTGCTTAGGGGTATATTACAAGATACAGATTATAGAGCAAAACTGGGATTTAAATCCCTGAAATGTGACACTAGAGACCTCTCCTTAACCACAGATTCTCTGCTCCTATCATTGACTTGGGTGATACTACCTTTCTTTTCTTTTGGGGAAGGCAAAGTCTGGACATTTGTCAACTTTTGTTTTATTTCATTTTGTTTTGTTTTGTCTTTGCTTCCAGCCATAGACTTATCTCCAAATTTACAGAGTGGATTAGGATCACATTGTCCATTTCAGGTCTATCCTCCAAGTTCCTACAAATGCTGTGTTTCTTTCTTAAAGTATCTATCCTGCGCTGGTTCCTCTGGGGAGAAGGAAGGTGATTATGAACAAAGGGCTATCACGTGCCAGATTTGTTGTCAGGGTATTTCACTGTCTGTAAGGGTGATTCTCCGCCTCCTGGAACCTAAGCATCCAAGCTGCCACTCTAGTCACTGAGACTTCCTAAGCACGTCACAGGATTCAGTGCCTCCTGCAACAAGCTAGACATCCGTGGGGATTAGAGAATGGAATTCTGGGGAAGACACCAAGGCAGGACAGATGCCATATATAAAACAGAGTGAGCGACAGAGATGTTGTCCTGACTTATTGAAGCTGACTATGCCTCCCCGCCTGGTACATAGTAGACACCTGGAAATTGTTTGTTGAATAAGAGATAATCTGTGCCCCCTTGACATTAGCTCCACCTCTCTTACTCCTTTCTTGCTTTATCAAAACCCATACTTGGAAGAAGGTAGGGATGTGACATTGGATGTATCTGTTAATCTGTCTAATCCTCAGATGTCCTTTCGTAACGTAGGGATAATATTGGTATCTGTCTTGCAGGGTTGGCTGAAAGTATTAAAAGGGTTTATAAATACCAAATACACAGCAGAGTTCCTAGAACATTTTAAGTTCTAACACTACTGTCAAAGTACAAGCATTTGTACATCCATATGTTTCTTAACTTCAGGGAAAGAAGAACTATTAAGAATTTAAAAAAAAAAATAAAATAGTGTTTCGTCATCTCAGCAATGTTTGCTGAGGTTAAGGATCTACCCTACACTGTTTGCGATCAAGTTGTATGACTGCACTTGGGATGTAACAGGTTGTCCCGGGTATGGGGTATATAAATGCTCCCTGGAAAACATGGAAATTTGAGTGGTCACTGCTAAGTGTTTGCTAAGCAACCTGGGTCATATGGACCCAGTGTACTTATACATTCATGTATCATAGACATGCATAGATAGCTTCAGGCTCAGTCTTTTTGACAGAATGGATTTGGTAGTTACCCCAGTCTTCAATTTGCTTTGTCAGTGCAGACACCACTCAAACCTTGACCACAAAGCTAAGGACTAAATAAATAGAGGATAAGTCACTTCAGCTCATCTAAATGATTTTGGTATGTGCTTCTCAGTTGATATCCAATTACTAAGTCAAAATAGATAAAAGCAGTACATAAGTACATGTGCATTTACAGGCTCTAGTAACTGATTTTGCCAATAACATAATGGCACTGCAGGAAAGGTTCCTGGAATCAATAAGTACCAGTTCTAATATTGCACAAAGATGTCATAGACTGTATGTAGGAGTAGCAACAGCCATTGATTATGTGTACAAGTGTGTCCATACAGTTAAAAAAACTGTCATTTTTGTCATAATAGAACCTGCCAAAGTCCTGCTTCCCTCTTTGGCTCTCGTTGACTAACACAATCTCTCAAAGTACAAGGGCTCAGTGATACACTTTTGCAAAGATGAAGCAGTGGCTAATGATGGCAATATAGCTGAAGAGAAATGGAAACATGTTGACAGTGACTTGGCAGATTCCTTTGTCAATGAACAGAGAAATGCACTAGGTGTTCTGACAACACCTTAAACCTCCTCAAGGAAAGTTGTTGGCACCCTATGGGCATCCAAACACCAAACAACTAATTTGATTTCATTTTACAGGGAGCCTGACCTTCTGCTGTGGAAGGACCCCTTTCTCTAAGAGAAAGGCAGCACACACAAGAAAAATTGAGTCAGTGTTATGTGTGTGACATTCTCCAAACACATCCAGAGAAAAGCCAGATCACCGCCAAACTATATTAAAATTATACTAAATCCTGTTCTAAGTGTCTCGCATGTATTAACACCTTTTATCCTCTTAACACCACTGACACTATGGTTACGTCCATTTTTCAGATAGGAACAGGTCCAGAGAGATAAAGTTACTTGCCCAAGGTCATAAAACTGAGTGGTGGCTATCCTTGTATGTCCATCTGTCCATCTTTTCCACTGCTCTACTTTGCACTCGTGTGGCTCTTTTGATGATTGCTCTTGAATTAGATCATCAGGGTTCTACACCCAGCCATAAAAACAACTGCCATTTGTTTTCATCTCTTCTATTAGATACAAAACTGTCTTGAGAGCACTGCTTCCTAGGGACAAATGGTATGAGACAAAGGTAGGGCTAGCTCTCAGACAAGTTGTGAAGCATACATTTTCTTTGGAGATGACAGGTCTCAAACTATTTAATCATAAAACTCAAACATTCAGAGAACTGTAGGGAAAGTAGTATAAGCCACCACCAAGGCTGAACAACTAATATTTTCCCCTACTTGCTCCATCTGTACCTATGTAATTTTTTGCCTTGAACCATTTTAAACTACAGATACCATAAATCTTTACTCTAAAAAATTTAGCTCATCATAAAATGCAGACATTCTCCAACCTCACCATCGTATAATTATCTAACCAAGGTCACAGTAATTCTCTAACATCATTTAGCATTCAGTTTCTGATCTCTAGTCTTCAGAGTCTCTCAGTCTTTCCTGATAGAAGGCACCTTTCCGTTTCCTCCACCTAGTTTCTCCAAACCCAATGCCTTGAACCCAGCTAAGTGCTCATTTCCTCAAGACCTTGCTGTTTTCTAGAGATGAGAATTCCAGACTCCTGTCCAAATGCCTTAATTTACATCATAATTGGTCTAATCTTGAATACAAAGAGGAACAGGCAGTGTGGACGGGTCCATTAAGCATTAGTATGGCAAAGAGAAAATGTTTTAGCAAAGACTGTAAACCATCAATTTAAAATCAGGAATTTGAAAGGTATATCTCAGGATTGTAAATCATCTTAAGCTCTTTGAACTAATCTGCATACTGAAGGGTCATTATCAATCCATCCCATTCAAAGTAACAGATTGGCAATGTGTAAGACAAAAGAAGAGAAAAGAAATGTTTCTAGAGAGAACAATGAGGTTGGAAAGTATGGAACCATGAGACACCTGCTATGGTTGGGCACAGACTATGTTGCTTGGATTGGTCATGAGAGCCCAGAGTGGTAAGCCAGTTTGCTATATTAACTCGGGGCCATAATCAATTTCCAGTATACTCTTCTAGCACCTCCAAAAGAAGCCACTATCATTACTCATGCATGGTGTGGTCAGGCATCTGTTCCCTCCATCTTTGATCTGAATACGAAGTCTCTTCTCTGTTCCCTCTTGTAAGCAGTGTTATTATTACTTACTATAAAGTCAAAATTCAAATGTTCCCATTTTCCCCAATACAGCTAATACTTTTGGGGTTCTGTTTATTTTTAACTCATGGTCCAGTCAAGGATCAGGCACTGCATTTAGTGTTTTTGTCTCTCTAGACTCCTCTAATCTGAAACAGTCCCACGTCTTATTTCTGTCCATTATGATGCCGACATATTTAAAAAGTTCACCAGCTTTCTTTTAACTTTTAATAATTTGATCCATTTCTTTCAGACTTCCCAGTACACTGCTATAATTACAGAGCTCTCACAATTCTATAACCTATTCTTTGTGCTAAACATTATTAATGCTATGGCATAAACTTTCCCAAGTTTCTCCATCATAACTCTGAAAAAATAAAAAAAATATATAATCACTACCTTTGATAGATTTAAATGTCCCATTAAAGAATGCTTTAGAATTTATTTAATGCCTATCTAGTTTGAGATTTAGATTCTTCAAAACCGCAAATATTATTTTACCTCTTCCTGAACATCTTTCTGCATATAGCTTGGTCCTTATTATTTTCTATCAATATTCTTAATACTTTTTTGTTTAAATGCTCATTTTCCTAGTATTAATTCATACGATTTACTATTTTACTTTTTTAAAAGTTTGTTATTTCTCTTGAAAAAACAACAAAAAAACCTTGAAATTTACTGTTGTTTAATGCTAATGTCTTTGCTCATAAAAATTTACTACTGTTAAATAAATGAGAAAATTAATATGCCAAATTAGTATGCCAAATTAATAATAAGGAAGGAACACTCCATCATTACAAAGTTCTAATGTTGAAACTGACATAATAGGCTCAGGTCTGAATATGAGCTGATGAGTTTTATACATCGTGGAAGCCTATGTGTGCCATTTCACTGTTACATACTCAAGCTTTACAGTCCATACCTAATTTAGCCACAGGGGAATCTGGTCTATTAGACTGAGACCTCTTTGAGAACAGGGATATGTCTTATTCCCTCTGTATCCCCAGCAGCCAGTGTTCAACATTTAGTAGACATTTGCTTTATATTTGTTTTAAACTGAAGTTTTAGCTGATTTCTGTTATCTGTAGCAGATTCCAATCCTTCCATCTTCCAAAGCCAGTATGCCAAAACATACAGCCTCTCTGAAATACTGCATCCTTCCTCCTGAACAGAGATTCAGTTCTCAGGCTCTGTCTTTTGCCTACCAGCTTAAAATGAGTTGGACTCCAAAAAAAGGAAGGAAATGTTAAGTCTTCATCTCTTTCCTCTGCTGTGGCCAGGTTTTCTCTGGTTTCTTCTCTTTGTGCCCCAAAGTCAACCTAACTGAACTTAACAACACTTGTCTCCAATGTCACATACACCCCCACTTAAATTAAATATCAATTCATCAATCCATCAGTCAAATAAACAACCTAGCTCTGGCCTCAAGGCACTTCCCCATGATAATGGCCTTAAAGGCTCTTTCCCATGTTTTCATGCCTACGAGAACAAGATGTTAGCAAGGGCACTGCTGGAACTATGAGATGCTTCCTCATCTAGAACCCCCACTGTAATATTGTTTTGGAATTCCACTTATCACAAACACAATCCTAATCACTCCATCAACTCCTAGCTGGTCTCCCTGCATGCACTTACTATCCACTTCTTCTCCCCAACTTATCCTTCAGGTAACTATCGGAACATTCTCTACTTCTTTCAAATATTGAACTTCTCACAGTTCATCTTCATAGCCAAAACACTACATGTAACATAAAATGCCCTTGCCAATTGGAGATTAACTTCCCTAGTCATCTTCTCCAGCATTCTTTCTTCTCTCCATGAACCTTGTCCTCTTTAAATGCTCCACACATTTTGCCATTATCTCCAAACAGTCAGCCTTTTCACAAAACATGCCTTTGCCAGTGGCAGGTCCTCCACATGGAATGTTCTTCAATACCTGTACCCTTAACTTCTGGGTTCCCTGGCAGAGAAATGTCCACAATTAACTGCTCAGGATACTCCTTGCACTTTGAGACCTTCCTTGAGTTTATGATGGCACCTTCTGCCAAGCTGGAATTCTTCATGCAGACCACCATTTCTGCTCACTCTCTTTATTACAGCCATTCTGGCTTTTCAGATGCCAACCTCAGGTCTTTGCACCTTCTATTGACCCTATGATCCAAGAATTTTCGTAGTTTTTCCCTCATCTCCTTCAAGTCACTGATCAAATGTCATCTTCTCCAAGGACATCTTCTCACCTTTTCTAGGACAGCAACCTCAGCTTAACCTCTAACCCCTTAGTCAACATTTTTTTCACAGTGTTTGTGATTGCCTGACATCAGCATAGAGATGAACCTCATTATTCACAGGTTCTCTATTTCCAAACTCCCTTACTTGCTGAAATTGGTGTGTAATTCCGAAGTGATTACTTGTACTTTTAGAGTCATTTGCAGACATATTCAGAGCAAGGAAATATTTGAGTCATTCAATGCACACAGTCTCAGCTAAGGCTGGACAAGGTGATGCTCTGTTTTGTTTTAGCTCTAAGGGTGAATTTGTAGTTTGCTTAATGCCTAAGTTTTGCATTGTTCTGTTTTTGTCAGTGATTTTGTGGTTTAAAATAGCCCCCAAACTAAAGTGCTATCTAGTATTTTTTAGTTCAGGATGCATGTATTATTTAACTTTGTTCAGGAATGAGTTATAATTCTCTTGGCCATGAGTTCAATGATACTGACCAATAATATATATTAAATAACGCATCTTCAAACAGAAGCAAACGTAAGTCAATGTTATGTCTTGATTGGTTGATAAAATTTTGTGGTCAGAGTCTCAGAGGAACCTAACCTTGTATTTCTCCTAGGAGCAATGGTTCACTATTCCATAATTCAATGTTTATGGCAACTTTATAGAATATAACAGCAAGTAACAAGAATTGGCTGCATTTACCTTTTTAAAAAAATTATCTGTCTCTCTCCACTAGGGTGGAAGCACCATCAGAGTTTGTGCAGCTCTGTAACGTGGCTAAATTTCCCTGCCATATGTTTGTCACATAGTAGGTGGTCAATAAATCTGAGCTGAATTGCACTGAAGCAGGAGTCGTTCAAAGATAGAGAGTATTATCCCCTATCTCTGAGCCACTGGTTTTTAACTAAACTACCATTGGCACACCATAAGCTCTTAGTAATGGTAGAATAAAGAAAATAGAAATGAATGAATGGACTGTGAATGTCCTACCCCCAAAATAGCAAGACCTGGATTTTAGCTAGAGCTTTTCATCCAGAAACACTAAGTACTCCTCTGCTACTATTTTGTCACTACTGCCTTATTTGTAACATTATCCTTAAGACAGGCTTTCATGCACAGCTTCAGTCTTGGAGGCACCACTGCATCCATAATATGCTCCAGAATGCTCATATCTGTAACAGACTGAAATTGCAAAATACTCAAAAGCTTTTTCAATGCCCAGGCAAAGTGTATAACTAGAAAAAGGAGGAATCTATGATGCAGTAATTGAGTGCATCCTTTTTGTTTCTAGGACAAAACATATACAACCTCAATTAAGCTACCCAGATTTTAACTTGGCCAAGCTTAAAGATGTTTCCTAACAGAGACCTAGTCTATTTGCTTCCAAAACATCTTCCAAGAACCACGTATACCTCTGCTTGATGCTTTACATCTTAAAAAACAAATTAAATTTCTTAAAGAAACACTAGGATGTTTATTGACCATTTTCATGGCAGAATTGAAAATTGATTTCTCAATTTTAGCTAGGCTGTTTTGGGCCTTTGTGGCTGCTAAAAGGGGAAGACAGAATACCATGATTTAGAAGTTACAAATGAAATCTAAGGAGCAATAGCTTTGTACAGGATAGCAACGAGTGGGGCATTGAGTGGGGGTGGGTGAGAGGGGGAAGCTTGACAAAATCAACAAAGTTCCCACGTGTTCTGTGGTGGGAGTGGGAGGTGAGGTGAGGCCATCAGAACTCTCCTTCTCTCCTAAAAGGCTCCTAGATCTGACAATGACTTCAGAGAGCAGAAGCCTCTCTGCAGTGATTCTTCAGTACCAAGACTTATTTGGTATCACACACTTACTAGCACCAGGGAAAACAGGGGTTTTTTCCATTCTTACACCTGCACTGGCTAAGGTCTGAGACACACCCTCGCTGTGCTAAGCATGGCAAAGGAAAAATAGAAAAGCCATGAGACAGTAGAGCAGGGACACCTAACTAGTCTGGAAGAGGTTGGGAAAGGCTCCCTGAATCAAGTGACTTTGAGAAACTACAAAGAGAACAAGCAGTAGGAGCTAACAAGTTTAGGAGAAGCTAGCAAACATTGTAGGGAGGTACTTCAAGTTGAAGATTCAGTTTCAGAACCACTGATGGCTTCCCCACAACCTCTCAGTCACCATTGCCCTAACTTGGCATTCAAGGCCTTTATCAAGAGACTCCATTAGGAATCTAAATAACCATAGGGAGTGTGCCTTGTTCATCACTATCTTCAGTGTCTTGAATTTGGTATGGCAGCATGCATATTTACTGAAATAATTATCTGGACCCTCTTATCAACCTTCAGTTCCAGAACTGACACCCCTCTCCTTGTACGTTGATATGGACATGGTATACTTTTAAACCACCAGCATCCTTCTTATATTTTCCCATGGGCACTCCCAGATGAAGTGCCCATTTCACAGAGAAGCCTTCCCAGACTTAGTACAAGACAACCGCATTCAAGACAAGGGTTAGTTAGCCCTCATCAAATATCTTTAAACACTTATTCCAGGCCCTATAATCATTTCCCCAACTATAAAACAAATTCCTTAACAAAAGGGACTATACCTGACTCATATCTTTGTTTCTGATGAAAATGGAGCAAGCACTTTGCACACTTTTTCTAAGGATTTCTAGAATGTTGCTTCTCTGTTTTCTTGAACCGGATTAATATTGTCTGCTAATATGGTAGACTGGTCCAGTTACCCATTAAACGGCTTCTCTCATTCAATGTTGGGGAAGGTACCAGTTTGCTTTGGGGGCCCCTCCCAGTGGGATTCTAACCTATGATCTCCTGCCTTATGCTGATCACGTTACAGAGGAAAAACAACAAAGGAAATACCAAGCCCTTGATGATGGCGCAGTCTTCTCTAAATGTTGTTAAAGAATCCAAATTTACAATGAAAGAGAATCGAACAAACAGCTTGCAAGCTTCCAAGCCTATTTTGCAAGATTAGCATGTATTAAAGTGACTGGTATTTACCAGGTGCTAAATAATATTTTATTAGATGAATGGTTGGATATATAGACAGAAATTCAGATTCTGGATCTTTGGTGACTAGATTAGAATTACTGGTGATATGGAATCCTGACATATTTAGCTATTGTATTTTCACCCCTGCCAAGTTCTTCGTGTCAAGAAGTCCAGCTAACTAACATAAAGACAAATACTACAACATCCTCCTGACAAGTTGCCGCAGTAGAGCTAGAGGTGAGACAGAGAAGTTGTAGAAAAGTCTTAGATTTTCTTAGATCAGTGTTCAACTTGCACAATTGTGAATGCCTCATTTTTTGGTAATCATATTCTCCATTCTTGGGTTTTCCAACTTTTTGGCTGAGTAATGTGCTACTTTTAGATGACAATCCATTAAAAAAAAAAAAAGTGTAGGTAAAACCATAGTATAGGAATTTTACTAGCTCTTTTGAAATTCTAAGTGGAAATTAGCAATTGAATGTAACATATACTTACTTGCCCTTAAGTAATGGGCTAAGGACATTTACTAATGAAACAAACAAGCAGGAAACAAGCTAGTGAGCACAGAAATAAAGCTTAAAATATTTCCTTTTGTTTTAGTAACTGTAAACTATATATGAAAAATTTCATCCATTTCAGGTATTTTTAGGGACACCTGGGTGGCTCAGTCACCTGCCTTCAGCCCAGGTCATGATCCTGAGGTCAAGTCCCACATCGGGTTCCCTGCTCAGTGAAGACCTGATTCTCCCTCTGCCTGTTGCTCCACCTGCTCATTCTCTCTCTCTCTCTCTTTCTGAGACAAATAAATAAAATGTAAAAACAAAAAAAGTATTTTTAACAAGCAACAACTGCAAATTATGGTTGACAAAGCAATGGCAGGGGACAGGGGAGGCACAGATACCACTTAGAATAGGTTCATAGAAAAGTCTGTTTGAGCCAAGTTTTATCAGGCAATAAACCAGTGTTTCCAAGTTTGATAAGCTTTCAAAGGATGGAAGTAATAAGCAGGACTAACATTTAAGAAATAACCACCTGGCCTCTTTCCTTTGACTTGCTCAAGGTTTTAATATGATTTTGAACCTGGTACAAAAAAAAAATAGGCATTTATAATGCCTGGAAGAGAGTTCAATACCTAATATGTGCTCAATAAATGAAAAATAAATTCTGAAAGAGATTTAAAGTGAATAAAAAATGAAACTTTACTTAACAACCTCTTTAAAAAACAAAATATCTGACTAAATTAAGGTAAGCATCCTACAGATGATTATGCTGTCACATGGGGCAAGTGTTTTTCAATGGATCAGGGTTCATGCTGTTCCTTAGTATCTCACATTGACCCACTTTGCTCATTTGTACTTTATGCCCAGCCACTATAGGAGAATTCCCTCTTAGAGAATCATAAAGCACAACATTATGTTAATAGTCTTGAGAAGTCCCACACATGTCCATGTGTACACAAGAAAATGTGTGTCAGGCATATATGTAGAAACAAAATTGCCCAGTCAATGAATGCTATGTGTATCCTCTGCTTTTCTAGGTCTTTCCAAATGGTTCTTACATGGCATTTATACCAACTTCCACTCTTACCAGAGTGGTCTAAGAATCCACACTTTACACCCTCACTAGTACACGTATCAGTGCCAATACATTTTTTATTTTGCAGCAGCTAGGCATGAAATGCTGACCCTTTATTGTTTTAATTTGCATTTTCCAATTGTTGAAGCTGAGCATTTTTTGAGTGTTTTCTTAATCTACAAATTACTTTTTGAGATCATTTGATTCATTTTTTCAAAAAACTAGATCTCTGATTTCTTAGTTTGTATACATTAAAAAATTTTGTTTGACAATCCTTTGTCACTTTATTATACTGCAAATAATTTCTTCTAGTTTATAGTTTTTTATCATTTACCTTTATAAATGATATTAATTTTCAAATTGCATTTATTCCAGCATTGTTTGTGATTGAAAACAATTATGAAGTAAGCAGGGCCCATCAATTTTTTTTTTTTTAAAGATTTTATTTATTTATTTGACAGATAGAGACCACAAGCAGGCAGAGAGGCAGGCAGAGAGAGAGGAGGAAGCAGGCTCCCTGCCAAGCAGAGAGCCAGATGTGGGGCTGATCCCAAGACCCTGGGGTCATGACCCGAGCTGAAAGCAGAGGCTTTAACCCACGGAGCCACCCAGGTGTCCCGGCCCATCAATTTTAAAAAAGAACTAGAAACTTTTGTTATGCTGATACAGGAAACTATATAGTAATTATGATTACCAAATCAACATAAATAAGTATTAAAACCACAATGTTATATGAAAAACAGGCTGTAAATGGATATGCACAATAATACCATTTTTGTACAATTGAAAAAACACAAAGCAAAACTCCCTGAATTTTACGGGCAGCTACACACGCTGTAGCAGCATTGACCCTCGCTGGAAAAGATGCCCACATCAGGGTAACAGGCTGGGATAGGAGAAGGAAGGAAGCACTTGCAGTGGGGGTGGGGAAGTAGGGAAGGCTGGACGGTGGGTGGATGGAGGGGCACTTGAAATAAAGATGGAAATATATCAATGTGTTATTTTCAAGGCTGTGATAAACTATTGTCTACACTTTCTGTGGCTATTTGAATCACCTCATACATACACTGATGTGTATATATATATATATATTTTATATGCATTTGAATTTTTAACAAGATCTCACAGAAATATATGGAACATTGTCAGTGAACTACACAAGTTCCTTATTATGTAAAAAATAAAGAAATAAAATATGGGTAGAGAACAGAGGTTTATTTAATCTTACTTATTCAAAATTATATATTTATTTACTTATGTTTCCCATAATTCAGTGTTTCTTATAGTATCCATAAGACTCTTTTTCTTCTCCATTTATTAATATTTTTTTCTTTACTTCTATAGTTTGGGTTTTAAGTGTTCCAGGGAACACAGTGAGAAATGAAGCCTCCGTGAAACAAAAAGACTCATGAGAAATTAAAGAGAAAACAAGTACTTCACCTGTAGTAGTTCAAGTTAATGTAGTTCAAGTAGTTCAAGTTAATGTCAAGCCCACTTTGATTTTGGCAAAACAGCAAGAGTAAGATGGAATATCTTACGTTTTAAAAGAGAAGTATTTGTTCCAAAAGCTAGAACCCATAATACTGCCTCATCATGAACATCAACTCTTATTTAAAAATTCTAGAGGGACCCTGCTGTATATTCTTAATGTTCCTTGTAACTTTACAAGAAAATCTTGTAACTTTACAAGAGAAAAAATTCTAACTATCTAAAAATACTAAAAGTAACATTTCCTTAGAAAGTGTTTCACTGCACAACTATTTTGAGCTAAGCAATTTTCTTTTCTAGGCCATAAACTGCGTTGGTATTCAAATAAACAGAATTATCAGACACCACTCGTACTTATCTTATTTACTCATTAGGCCAGAACATTTTAAAAATAAACATTATAATACATTGGGTATTTCTCTGAAAAGCACATAAATCACCATTCCAGGACCTACACAACTCCATTAGCATTTTGCTGCAAAGTTCCCCAGCTATTCTGCCAAGATGGCATGAATTGAAGCTAATCATTTGTATAGAGTTTTGTAATTTAGAAATACCTTTACCCATTATGTTGCCAAATGAGAAACTGAAATATTTCATACATTTATCCCATTAACAGGCAACAAGGTAACAATTATTCTAACCATTTCTATAAAGGCTCAGAGAAGTTCAATGTCACTGGACTGGTCAAGTCACACTTCAAGTAAGTGGACAGAGCTAAATCAGAACCTGGGTCAGGTGAGTCCAGCTGCAGCGTGGTCTTCCTACTGTGGTCTGGAGAGCAACCTGTAGATTCAAACATTAGTCCCATTTTGGAACGCTGGTCCCTCTGAGACTCAAACCCGTCCTGTGTAAGGCAGTGATTATAATAGCATTCACCTCAAGGCTTACATACACAAGAAGATAATCCATGCCAAGCATCAGTGAATTTCCATTACTATTATTATCATTTTGAATTTTTTACGACATAAGCTCATCTTCATGATGGTTTAGTGCAAAACAATGCTCAGCTTTACAATTTAAGGACAATATTTTCTAACTTCCTTATTCTTTTGTGAAGACTTTTGTGGAGAAATTGTTTTCGAGTAACCTGTTTAAGGAATTTCAAATATGTTTTGCTTTTTTCACTAGACAGTTATGCTTATATGGATAATAGTCACACAATAATTACATGATAGTGGTAAACTCACATATTTAGGTCATTAAACCTCTGGATTTTTTTTTGATCCCCCCCCTTTTTGCTGAGAATAATTATTGTATTACCATTTGACAAGACAGGCTGTGATTATTTCTAACAACTATCTACTGGAGTTTTTTAGCTATGACAGTATAAATAGACTTTGGAGTAAAGAAAACATTTTTAGAAAGTTTTTCTCCTTATACTCAAACCAAGCATATCAGTGAAGACAGTGAAGGCTCTGTTAACAGTGGGGCATTACTGACACCATGTATTTATCAAGGACAACACAGCATGACCCTGCTCATGACTAGATTTTCCAGAGGACCTCTGTGTTTCTTTAACCTAGTTCTAGTTAATAAATGCAATGTGATTTAATAGAGGAAAAGAGTCAGAATCTTCTAATCTGAATTTACCAGGTGGAGAGTCTGAATTTTTAATCCAGGAAATAAAATCTGTCTTTATGGATGGTGTACACACGTATCTACGTATCTGTAATATACTAGCTGCGTTACCTACTCAAAGTTCAGCTACAAACTCTTAGTATGTTACTGTGGCTTCTCCAGTCTCCTGAATTCCCATATGAATCCCTACTTAGGAGGTGTGGAAGAATTCTTGTTACTTGTTTATAATAAATGAACAATACTACTTAGAATAAAAAACAATAAATAAAATAAGCCATCAGTAAATGCCACTTAACAGTTACTTTGTGTCCAACAGAAGCTGATGCAAAACTACTAAGATTTAATGAATAAACAACATGTCACATCACAGTAGTTGTATTAGTTGGTGTTGAGAGCTAGAGTGTAATACTTCAAGATCTTGTTGTCATTTCCAGCATGAGGACAGGAAAGGGTCTGACTTGCTCATCATCTGCTCGTCAGTGCCTAGCCCTATGTCTGTCATATGGCAGGCAACTGATGCGTATCTGCTGAATGAATGAATGAATGAATGAATGAGTGAATGAATGAGTAGAGCGGAGTTCTAGAATTACTGTACCAAATAGAAAAGTAATTGATTATTTAAAGAAAACAAACAAAAAAGGTATGCATGGTAAGATTTAAGTGAGCCTCAAACTTTGATGGAAGTCGTTCCATAAATTACCATTTATAACTTATTTATAACTTACTGACGATAACTCTGGGCAAGTCGGTCACCAGTAATTTGATGGTGTGAATCGTAACTGAAGAAGGCACTGACCTAAACTGAAATCGGTCACCATGACCCAGGACAGACCTGTCCCAAGCAATGGCCATTTATTATGAGAAGGTTTGGGAGAAGATCACACAACAAAATATACTGCAACGTGGGTGAGCCCTTTCAGCTTAGGGTCAGCTGATTAGAAAGCACAACATCCACTCATTAATTTACTAACCATTATAAACCTTAAAGAGGGAGGTTGGAGACATCGCAGAATAGAGAGCACAGATGGCTTGAGAATAGCTGGGCACTGCAGAAGTTAGTAGACAAAACCTTAGAAAGAATCAAGGAAATCCAGAGTGATGTGTGTTCCTCAGTGGGGCATGGTTCCATCTTGACATTGCACCCAAGTCATCCCAGATCTAAGTCTGTTTCTACATTTGCAAATAAGATCATTGCTACAACTAACTCTTATATTTTTTTTCCAGGCCCTGCTGCAAAAAAGAAGTATGTCAGTTATAATAACCTGGTTATCTAACCTGTTTCATTCCATGGAACCATGGAGGAGGAAGACCCTCAGTTATTTTGTCACCCAACCTGGCATAGGACTCTTTTGGTCCTGCCCGCTGCCTATCACTGGAGGAGCATCCCCAGCCAGGAGACCAATGTTAGAGGATCCAAGTGTCCTACACAGCTGCTTTATGAAATATTCTTACTTTATCTTGGCTTAATAAGTCACTGGTATCAGCACTGCCAACTCGGCTGCAATTTTGGAACTTCCCTGCCACAGGGAGTGTTGAGACTCAAGTCCCACCCAGGCTCTTTAGGATGAACCACCGAGAGCCACAGTGAACGTTTTGGGGCTGACCTGTCTTTCTACGTATGTACTTCCAGGCTGCAAGTTTTGAAATTTTCTGTACAGTTTGTGAGGACTTTTGCACTTTGCCATCTGATGTTGTACCTCGGTTCACTGTTTGTTTTCGAATGCCTTGTTTCCATAGAGCCCTATTCTCTCAGACGGCAGAATATGTGGGAAAATTTTGCAACAAGTTAAATGTTAAAAAGATCTCGGCAGACAAAAAAAAAAAAAAAAAAAAAAAAAAGAAAAGAAAGAAAACTAAAACCATGTATGTAAGGACTGTATAATTATGATCATAACACCACTGCAAATCATGTTATTTTTTTTTTAAGACAAAAAAGATATTTAAAGACCAAAAACTGTGCTGAGAAAGTATGCCCCACCTATCTTTGGTATGAGGATAGGTCCCATGAAAGGAAGGTGTTGGCTGAACTGAATAGAGGTCTTGCTCTTTGGAATGCATGCCAGTAATGTATTTTACAGTACATGTTAATAATTTATGTTCAATATTTGTATTTGTGTTCTCTTTTGTTATTTTAATTAAGGTATATGGATATTTTGCAATAATTTTAATAATGATTAAGCTATTTGAAGAAAAGAATACAGATTTTTCATGTCTTGAGGTTTTGTTCATGCCCCTCTATGACTGACCAGTGTGATAAGGACTTTAAAAAAAAAGCATGTATGTTTTTTACTGTTTGTAATAAGTACTTTCGTTAATCTTGCTGCTTATGTGCCAATTTAGTGGAAAACACCCTTGCTGAAAAATTCCCCCTTTCCATTCTCTTTCAATTCTGTGATATTGTCCAAGAATGTACCAATAAAATACTTTGGTTAACTTTTTTATTTCCTGAAATAAATATTTTTAGTTGTTTATCCCCTTTTAGTTATAGCTTATTTCATAAAATCTTAAGTCAGGGAATACTGAAAACAACCAAACTTGTTAAAGAAACAAGCCTTAGCTCACAAGTGAAGTTATATCTGAAATTAAAATGATAAACCTATAGGGGCTCAATGCTCTCATAAAAAAGGAATATCACAAAGCTCATGCATTTTGTTTCCTTAAAATCAAAGACCAGACAGCCTTCAGACACTGACTCAGTAAGTTACCCATCAAAAATAACCAAAGTGTGCCTAACTGAACATAACAATAAAAAATTAACAATAAAAATAAAAAACTGCAGAAATGAAAAAAACGGTCAAAGGGAAGAGGAAAAAAAGGAATATTAGCTTCAATAAACAATCTGGCGGCAAGAGATAAATATCTCTGTGAAACTTAATCAAGGATCTAAGTAAAGATTACTACAACAAATCTATACGTCCAAAAAATATGGTGGCCATGTTGACAGCAAGATTAAGATTTGGGGTTCCCCAAACTCATATGTAAGAAACACCCTCATGGATAAACTCACACTCACTTGGGTGTCATGAGCACAAAAGAGTATCAATTTGTAGAGGGTGACTCTGATCTTCAGCACAAGGGAAGGACCCAAAATCCATTTCAATGGATTTAAATGGCCCATTGTGGATCCACTTGTGATTGATTTTCTACTGTGTCTAGAATCTACCAAACTCTTGCTGTTCTCTTGGCCCAGGAAATTTGTATACAAAGCTAGAAATCTTATTTCAGTATCATCCTGAGAAAAATTAAAGTATCTTCCACCTTTTCCAATCCCTTAAATACCATTTACACAACAGGTCAATGAGATAAAAAGCTAATTACAGCAGATATGAGTTTTGGATTATAAACACTTTCAAGTAGTAGAGCCAAACAACCAAGCGTGTGACCTGGCTCTCCTTCTGCTAGCTATCCTGGGGGAAAGTTACAGACACATTCTGAATCCTCCATTTTCTCCATTGGAAAACAGATTAATACTGTGGTGTATCTCATAGACTTAGGAGGATTAAGAGGGGGAAAAAAAATCACGCCAAGGGTTTAGAACACTGCCTGGCCCTGGTTAACCTGCCACCTATATTCGCCAGCATCTGTACCACCACGGTTTTTAGAGCTTGTCTTAAAAATCAGATGGAGGGCACAGTGCTTTCTCCTTCCAGATGTGCAAACACAATCTGTAAAAGAGTGCACAGTAAGCCAGGCTGACTTCTGGCCACGTTCGAGAAACAATTTATTTCACCAAGAAATCACGTAATGGCCTTTCCCAATGATTCTGATGTATGAGCAAGAGTGCAGGTGAAATAACAAAAGCAGTTCCACTGAGGAGTGGAAAGAGCTACTGCCAAGGACCTTTACTCTGCCTCTGGACCCTTGGGGTAGAATTGAGATTAACAGTGATCAAGACAATGTCAAGGATAAAAGGTAAACCTACAGCACTAGAAAGGAATTGTTACCTATATGTGTTATATACATTATATATGTATATGTACATTTAAAACATATCATTTCCTTTATATGCGTCATATACCTTACGTATATCATGTGCATTACAGTATATGCTTTATATACTTTAATTTAAAATCCTCAAAAGATAGTTCAAATCATCTTCCATAACCTCCCTTCCCAACAAGGTAGCTGAGTTGAAGTGTGTCTATAACTCTAGGACAGATGTGATAGAAAATGGACCAATAGCAGGCAGCAGAACGAATGTCCCTCCAGGTCTCCCTGCTCTTCCTCAAATATACTGAGCATAGGTAATGCCTATTCTCTTGCCTAGCACTAACTACCCCCATGCAGCCACACAACCCCACTGCCTCAGTATTTCCAGTTTCTTAAACATCATCACATCAGAGGTCTTTTCGGAGCTCATCTAACGGAACAGCCCGCCTCATCCCCCCATCCCAGAGAATCCACTCACTTGCTTTATTTATCTGTTTCTTCATCTTTGTTGGTCCCTTTCAGCAATAAGGACTAGGAGAAAAGCTATACTGTCTGTTTGCTTCCTCGTACTATCCCTGCACTGAGAGCAAGTTTGGATAAGGAGCAGGCATTCTGTAAATATTTCTAAAGCAGTCAGTAAAAGGAAGAACAGGAGAACACGGAAGGAGGGCTGGAAGAGTCAGTGGAAAGAGGGGCTGGAGCTGGTTCTCTAAGGGCAGGGAAGACCCAGGTTATCCAGAGGAAACTACTGGTGAGAACTGCCCTTTGTACTCTCTGTCTTTGGGGAAAAGGAGAGAACAACACCTCTCATGAAGTCCTTCTTTTCATCAGAATGGGAACCAGTCTTGGGATGCGGGAAGCCAATACATGACTGGATATGCTACATCAGAAACACTTCCATCTGAAGGAGGGAAGAGACAAGATAGCAAGCAGGTACTCCATTCAGAATCACAACTCCTATGTCAGAGGATGAATCAGCTATGGAATCCTAGGCAATCCACATGCTCCCGGGGCCCTTCATGTCCTCATCTTACAACATCAACAGGACAGAGATTCAGGTCTTTCCATCCACCAGGCCCCTGTACATGAACTTGCTCCAAATGTTAACTTCACAATTGAAATGTGCTAACCTCGTCTGAACACAAAAACTTAACAACAGTGCTAGAGGTGGGGTGGCTGGGGTCCAGGTGCAGAAGAAGCGTCCCTTCTTTGCTGTCATCATGATTCATGCCAAAGGTACCTGGTACCACTGTTGGCCACCACTTCACACAGACAAAAACAATCAGGCTCCAATGGACTCAAATCCCTCAACCCCTCCTCCAGTTGCCACTGCTGTACTATTTCTCATTTGATATTTTTCTTCTTTAAATTATCCTTTTGTAAAATTTGCTTTATCATGCCCTCAGATGAGTATCTGTTTAGATCCTGATATTTGTATTGGTTCCCTACCCTTCCAGTCATCACAGTAGTGATCAATGCTGCTTTACTAGCTCTCAGCCAAGGTAGTGATAATATTCTGGAAAATGACAGAGCCCAGAGCAGGGCGTTAGAGGTTTCCCCCAGAGACCCATGATGAGCCTGACTTTGGTACATTAATCAGCATTAGGTCAACAGAAGTATGTTATTGCTCTAATTAGAAACCCCCAGGGGGCGCCTGGGTGGTTCAGTGGATTAAAGCCTCTGCCTTTGGTTCAGGTCATGATCCCGGGGTCCTGGGATCTAGCTCTGCATTAGGCTCTCTGCTCAGCAGAGAGCCTGCTTCCTCCCCTCTCTCTCTCTCTGCCTGCCTCTCTGCCTGCCTCTCTGCCTACTTGTGATCTCTCTGTCAAATAAATAAATAAAATCTTAAAAAAAAAAAAATAAAGAAACCCCCCAAAACTGTAGGAATAATCGTCCTGTGTTACTTTCTTTTGGCTAATAAAAAATAAGAAGAAATAAACCAGAGCCAAGGACATTTGTCATGGCTTGCAACACACTGTATCCACACTATTTCTGACTGTCACAAAACCTAAGAGACCAACACTTCTATGACTCCATGAACCATGAGTGGCTTTGGGGCTTTCTTTGTTTCTCTCTTAATAAATAAGACATTGCCTTGATCATCTTCCCTGCAATGCTGCCATGGAATCAAATCAAGTTCTGAAGTTATTCCCAAGGTCTTCCCCATCAGAAGTTCTGGCTGTGGTGTACCACCTCCAGACTCCGGACACACTCCCCAGGACTCCTCACAGGAAGAGGGGAGGACAGGGCATGCCTTGGAAACTACAGCACAATCCGAATATCTTTACTCTCCCAAACTCAACACCATGGCTACTGACCCTGCTTTTGTCCTACTGTGTTCATTTTATTGGCTAAAAATTAACCCAAGTATTGTCAAAAGAGTTGTATGGGCAATTCAAGCACCTAAGGCTTACAAAACACCTGTTGCTCTCATTCACATGGTGTTCCTGACATCTGCCTTTCTTTGACTCCAAACCTTTACTTTGTGTCTCAAGTGTCAATGTGTTTATCCTGGCTTTTTTTTTTAATGAAATTAGTAAATCAATAAAGTGGAGGCAAAATACAAATCCTGATTTCTCTCCTTTAACACTTTTATCTTATACAACTGCTTCCCAAACTTGAATGTGCCTATCAATCAGTCACCTGGGATCTAGTTAAAAATGTAGATTCTCTTTCAGCAGGAAGGGCCCAAGTTTCTGCATTTCTAATAAACTCCTTGGGGATACGATGACACTGCTGGTACCTGAATTGGAGTTAGGTTCTTGACCCCGATTGTACATTCAATTCACTAAGAGATTTTAAAATACACTCATGGCCAGAACCCACCACAGAGAGTCCGTTTTAATTGCTCTGGGACTTTTTTTTTTTCCCCTTTTCCTCCTGTAGCTTCCCATGTGTAGGGTGGAGGATTACTGTTCTAATCTAGTGTGTTTTGAGATTTAGTGAGCTTCAGAATTCCCTGGAAGGTTTACTGAAACACAAAATGCTAAGTTGTTCCCTCCTCTACAAATTTAACACAGTAGTCCAGGATGAGAGCTGCTAATTGACATTTCTAACACTCTTCCAAGTGATGCTAATGCTGCTGGTCCAAGGACCATACTTTGAATACCATTGGTCAAATCTAAGGGACTGTAGGACTTTTCTCATGTTCTGGGTTTGAACAGACAAAAGGCTAAAACAAAGCAAAAAATACTTTTATCAGCTCTAACTCATTTTGCACCCCTGCATACATTCCGAATTTTAGGCTTCAAATACTACTCTTAGAGGTCACTATTTTGTGATGGTCTGCATTTGCCCACCTTCCAGCTTTTGCATAAATTGGCTGAAAGCCAACTCAATGGAGAGTTTACTAACCCACCCACATTTGTCTCTTGGAACCATTTTTCTCTCCTTTCCTGGGATCCTGACCAGAGATTCAGAATTCTGAGTGTCTTCTCCTGCTCTCAGGTCTGTCATCTTCCAAGTTCTGATCTTGGGTTCATTACTATATTTTGACATTTTGCAGTCTGTCTGTCCAAAGCCTCATCTGTCCAACTGGCTCTGTATGGGCAGGCTGCTACCCCCCAGCTCATGAGCTCAACTGAGATTGGTGTTTTCCCCTGTTTTCTTCACCAGGTCTTCCCTGCTGATATGGATTTGGTTCAGAAAAGAGATTCTTTTCTCTTCACTGTCCCTTGAGTGTTATAATGGGCAGTGGTTGACCATTCAATCAACCATTTGAGCACCTGCTATATACCAGACACTGCTCTAAATTCTTAGGGACAGCCCAGTAATAAGCCAAATCTCCTGTCCTCAAAAAGTATGCATTGCAGATGAGGTGTCCAACATTGTGCAGATGCTGCATTTCTATCCAGGGTGAGCTCTCTTAAACAGGACATACGACCAGATCTACCGTACAGCACTCCAACCCAAATCTATCTTCTCTCACTGCCTTTTTCCTTTTCCCCCACTACTCTTTCTTCTGCTTAGAAAATGTGGACATGCTGACTCTTTATTTTGCTTGCTGTTACTTTGTGTTTTATGTTCCTCTGGGCTCCAAGAGGATATGGAGATCCAAGCAGGCAGATCCCCAGCTGTGTTTACACCTGGTTCCATAGTTGCAAAACTGCATTTGCCTCTCAACTGCAGGGATCTATTCACTACAATAAAGGAAAATCCTAGGGAGAAATTATTCTAACTTCCAGTCAGCTAGCCAGCGAGCAGCATCCATTATTAGAGCAACAATAAAATAAGTAAAATAAAAATAAGTAAAAAATATATATATATTTTTACCTTCTCCTTTGAACAAATAGCTTTCCAGACTGTTCTGCACCTGACTACTGGGCTGGACAATGACAGAGTTCATCTTGGTGACTGTCTTCTTCCCAGTGGACATTTACTTCCAGAGAAATTGGGTCAGGCAAAACATACTGGCCCTTGAGCCAAGTGGAACAGGACTGCCCTTAATATCTGCCAGACATTGCGTGCATATACCTAGCATAGAGCTAAGTTCATCAGATACTTGGCATGTGCTCAGCACTGTTCAGCAACTCAAAGTCACCTCATTTAACCTTAAATAGATCTCTGTGTGGGAGAAGTTGGCATTATCTTCATGTTAATGTGTAGTAAAAGGAAAGAAAGAGTGGTAGAATAATTTCCCTAAAGTCACGCCATTGGTAAGTAGCATTTGAACCCATATCTCATTCACGCTGGAGCCAAAACTGCTAAATGCTAAATTACAATACCCAAAATATGCTTTCTTTTCACTCTAAAATAAGAAATGCAATCACCATAAGCAAAATCAGTCCCTAACCAGAATGAAATAGGATTTGGACAGGGTAAGTGTGTGTATGAACAATACATAATAATTATAATAAGATAGACTATTAAACAGTTTTAAAAGTGATTCAGAAGAATGCTGTAGAAAAATGCTCTTAATGATTTTCAAGATGATTCTATCCACGTAAATGCACATATACATGCTACGATAAAGCTTGAAGGAAAAAATACAAAATAAGCTATGCGATTGTGAATTATTATTTTTTACTCTTAAATTTTTCAACTTTTTGTTTTCTCTGCAATGAGATACAGTAGATTTAAAGGGAGAGAAATTAATTTGAAAATCATCCTATGGGTTTCTGCTAAGTTGGCAAAGTAGCACAGCATGATGCTGGCTCCCCACCTGAAATCATTTCTGGACATAACATAGAGCAGCTCTTCTGGAACCTGCATTTGCACTAGAACCTCCTTGGGGGTTTTTGAAAAATACTGACCCACAGGCTCCACCCCAGACTAATTAAAGCAAATTTTGGAGGGACACCTAGATACTGATGTATTTTTAACCCTGTCCCCCTACAGTGTGGTTGTGAGAGAAACACAGATGTTAGGGATTAGGACTTGCATGGATACTAGGAATGATGAACCGTCCCACCTGCGTCCCCCTGTCCCCAGCACACAGGACCAAACTGAGAGCTCATACTCCCAACTGAGCAGAATGAGAGCCCAGAAGTGGATTTTTTTTCATAGAGATGAAAAAAGCATTATGTCTATGAAAAAAAACTGGAACACTTGTTCATATTATACACAACATAATCAATCCAAGATGGATTTTAAGGATATAAGTGTCAGAAGTTAAAAAAAAAAAAGGACTTTAAGAGAAAATACAGGGAAGTGTCTTTCTCACCTTGGCTGTAAGGAATGGTTTCTTAAGAACAGAGGGCTAACCACAGAAGAAATAATTCATAATTTTGATTATATTAAAATTCAGAATACTGTTCAACAAAAGATACTTTAAAGAAAGTGGAGGTAAAAAAAATAATCTGTAAGAAGATATTTAAAATGCATACACCAACAAAGGGTTCATATTAGAAATATGTATTAGGAATCACTGTACATGTACACACAATGTGAAATCCACATAAATGTAAATAAAAAGTCACATGTATCTTGCAAGTAAGATAAAGACATATAACTCACTTGTGGAAAGAACAGACATTTCACAGAAAAGGAAATCACATGACTGCGGAACAAAGAGAGAGATGCTTAATTTCATTAGTAATCAGAGACAAGCAAACTGAGATCACAGTGAGAACATTTGACACCCCACCCTATCCAACTGGCAATGTCAGGAAAATGTGAGTAAAGGAGAGCTCATATATTGCTGATTTGTGTTAACTGCTACAACCACTTGGACAAACAATTTCTACTTCACAGTTGAATATCTATGTTCTTTATGGCCCAGCAGCTCCACTGCCTCATAACAACTCAGAAAATATCTTTCTACGGGTACCCCAGGATACACATAGAGGATGTTCATAGGAGTTCTATTCACAATTACAAAACCCTGGAAATACTGCAGTGTCTACTGACAGAAAAATGGACAAAGAAATCACAGTACAGTCACACACTGGAATACTACGCAGCAAGAAAATCCATGAGACCACTTCAATCAATTTTAATAACATCATATTGAGTGAAAAAAAAATTAAAAAAGGAAGCTCTACAAAATAATTTACAAAATTCAGGATCATGGTTACCTCTGGGGGAAACGGGAGAATGAGATAAGAAAGAAGGCCATAGGGAGAAGTGAATTATCAGTAATGGTGAGGTGTTAGCCTATGTATAGACTAGCAAGTAGTTCATTACATTATTAATCGTAAAGAAGAGTGTGCATGGATGAATAATGATGGTGTTTCATGCAGCAACAATGACAACTATCTCAAGTGCTTTTATGGCTATACACAAATGTGAAAAACAATCATCTCAACTAAGACCCCGATCTTCCTACTATATGTCTAGAAATGACCTGCTTAATGTGCTGTTGAACTTACGTGACGAAAGACGCTCCTCCAGTGACTCCAGAGTTAGCAAAGCTGCATCGTATAATCAGTAATCATTTACTCAGATCTGCAACTCTGTTAGATGGGTGACTCTACTCCCATTTCAGGAAGACAAAACTCATGAGCAATACAGATAATTAAGTCAACTGCCCTAGTCCTACTTCCATCCTCGTGATCAAGAATCCATGCAGAGTCAAAGCTACAGCTTTTTCCTCCATGGAAGAGATAACACTGCGTTCCTTCTTAAGATTCAGTCCTTTGTTTCATTAGCCTAATGTTCTGTGAGGTTCTCACTTAGAAACATGAATCCTGTGCTACTATCTGGTGATGACAAAAAGTTAAGATGCTCTTGGCTGCTGGGGTGGGGGACCTTATGTTCACAGCAAGAACCCCTTATAGGAAAATAAAAGATTTAGAAACCATCTATTTTTATGGAATTTTCTCACTTGACAGAGATAAAAGTGACCAACCATTCTAGTTTTGCCTGAGATTTTGCTGGTTTTATCACATAAAGTCCAGCATCCCAGGAAACCCCCCAATCCCAGGAACATTGAGACTGTTGCTCCCACTAAGACTCACTGAATCATCTCATTCTTATATCATTGGCTTTCTGTTAATTCTCTCTTTAATGGAAGAAATTTAGAATACAGGTCAAAATAAAGCTTAAGGATTTCCTATCTGGATGAGTCTATGACTACCTCTCCAAAGGGAAAGTGGCAGAGCTGTGCATGAATCTTTCTCAGAGATTCCTTAATACTCCCCATGTTCCCACTCTCATCTGTATTTTCTTCATCCAAAGGCTCTGATTTCACATTAAGAATGACTTGTATGACCCACTGGCATACACGAACACTTATTTTGAACAAAAGCTTCCAGACCAAAGCTTCTGACATTGTAAGAATTAGAATATAAATATTACTGAATGCTACAATTACACACAGTTTATTTCCTCAGTGTCTTTGGGGAGAAACTTGAAAGTGAAAAACAAAGGCTAGGTCAGCAAGAATTCCCCTAAATTGTCATATCAGGAAAGGAGTGTCACATTGCTGCTCAGTTCATGAGCAATGTAGGGGGAGCAGTTTAAACATTAATTGCTCCCCTTTTTTTTTTTTTTTTTTTTTTTACATTTTATCAGATCAATTACACTAACAAAAGTAATCAACATCCACAAAGACCTGACAGTGGAGGTGAACTTGGTCTACAAAAGATCCACCGGCTACAGTAAGATTGTATTTTTTTTAATCTCTATTCTGGTTACAAATTATCCCTTGTGATAGTGTTTTCAGAGGGAAAAAAAAATGCCTGTGGTATATCTTGAAGAAGATCAACTGTAAGAAGGAATGTGTGATAACAAGCCCTCAACCACCACCATCAAATACTGTATAGTTGATTTCTCAAAAATACTAGTTCTCAGACTTTTATGAGAAAGCTAAAGCCTTGTTGGTGGGTGCACTCAAGCATCTCTCATTTAAAAGCACTGAAATGGAACCAAAGAATCTGCTTTCCATTCAGTTCTCATTCTTGATCCTGATCACAACAGACCATACTTTAAGAACTGTGCTCAGAAGGCCCCTGGACCAAAGATGGAGTAAGAATGTGGCAAGCAATGTTCTTCCACAAGCCCAGCAGTCTCACATCTGGATACATCCAAGTCTGTATCTCTGGAGGGACACTGGTAGAGCTGCACATAATTCCTTCTGAAAGAGTCCTTAAAACTTATTAATGCAGAATTTTACTTAACTATTGTAAGTCACATGTAAAGGATCTCAGATCCCAGTGGTATCAGAGTTGTGTGATGTGGCAAATACAACAAAATGAAAATCATTGAATTTAAATAGTATAGCTCATGTGATAATTCTTCCAAACATGGGAGCATCAAAATGTTACACTGAATTTTTAAAAATACAATTTCTAATTTTTCACTCACCTTTGCGATTATATGGAAACTCCTTAATTTTTATTTTTTATTTATTTATTTATTTATTTATTTTTAAAGATTTTTATTTATTTGACAGAGAGAGATCACAAGTAGGCAGAGAGGCAGGCAGAGAGAGAGGAGGAAGCAGGCTCCCTGATGAGCAGAGAGCCTGATGTGGGACTCAATCCCAGGACCCTGAGATCATGACCTGAGCCGAAGGCAGCGGCTTAACCCACTGAGCCACCCAGGCACCCACTCCTTAATTTTTAATACACTGTAATTTTCCCCAGTACATTTAAGAGGTTACATAAAGTAAATAATATAGGTCCGACATGCAAAATGTTTAACATTTTAAACATTTTTAAACTAAAATTTTGACTTACTTAGGGTATTGGTTTATCAGTGGGTTCAAGTACATGTCAGTATAGAAGTAGGATGTGTTGGGAGAAGTGGGTAAGGAGCTGTGTCACTGAAGTAGATCCACATGACAGAGGAAGAATCTGGGGCAAAAAATTTAAAAATTCAACAAACACAAAACTACCATATGGAGACTTGTTTTTCTTAAGAAACAAAGTCTGAAGGCAGACTGTTGTGGCTTCTTGTAGTTGATCAAGGATGATATCAAGAACCTGAGTTCTTCGTCTTCTCCTACATTGCCCCCCAAACTTGATGTATGACTTTCATCCTCACATTAACAAAATGACTGCTGTACCTCCAGGCATTGCATCCACACATTAAAAACCAAAAAGCTACAGACCTCTTCCTGAGGCTTTGTCTTTTTATTCAGGAACAGAAACCCTTCTCCAAAATTCTTATAGTTTTTTGGCCAGAAACTTGTGACCTGGCCTCCTCTGAAAAGCAGCCTTATTTTTTTTTAATATTTTATTTATTTGACAGAGAGAAATTACAACTAGGCAGAGAGGCAGGCAGAGAGAGAGGAGGAAGCAGGCTCCGCGCTGAGCAGAGAGCCTGAAGCGGGGCTCAATCCCAGGACCCTGGGATCATGACCTGAGCTGAAGGCAGAGGCTTTAACCCACTGAGCCACCCAGGCGCCCCTGAAAAGAAGCCTTTTCAACATGCAGAGTAGAGAATAGGAGTAATTTACTGGGGAGGTATCCTGGCTGAGAAAACAGTATCTCTCAAACCAATGTTCTAGGAGACGTCATATAAACTCTTTCTACTTCTAGCACTTTCTTTCCAAATAGTGACGACTGTTTAGGACACAAAATCACTACTACTACTAAGAAAGTTCTAAGGGACCTGTCCATAATGTTAAATTCTGAAAAACCTGTCCCAAGTGTTCCAAGTAAGGGTAAAGAGAGGCCCAGGCACAGATTCTGGAGGAGATCACCTGGTTGAGTACTCCACAAATCTGTCTCTGGAAGCCTACTTAAATGTGCACCACCCTGAGGGGTGGTTAACTAAAACTCAGCCCAGCAAATATCAAGGCTGGCAAGGGCCACTTCGAACCATTTTGCATAGCTCATTAGGTTGCTGCAGAAGCCTGTTTGCTCTCTGGGTAGCAGCAACTGTCCCCACATTCACTCCCATTCTGGATTGTATTTTAAAGCAAATTATCTATTCAGCCTCTGTTGCTAGCACATGAGGAATCATAATGAGACACTCCATTTCAGGCTGTAATTTCTGTGCCAAACTGACTTGGAACAGAACCAAACTGGTATCTCATTCTGCCCCTCCCTGCTTTATTCTGTTCTCATCTGCTTTATACCAAAACTAAAAAGTAAGTGTAATTCCAAATCATAGAGATATGCTTCCATCCACAGTGAAGGCAGAACTAATCAGAGATGCAATAAAAAATGCATTTTCACCACACCTTTCATCAATCTTTGTCGGTATCACCTGACTGAAAAGATTTTCAGATTTCTTTTACTGATGTGTATTTCTGATTCCCATTTATTAATCACCTTATCAGACTTTCTGACAGCCCTTCAAAATCAAGACAGAAGCTGTGAAATCATTTCCTCAGTTTATTCCTCTCAACAAACTACTACAGTGTTATAAAAATATAAAGGTGTCATGGTGCTTTAGTTTATGGCCACGTTCCATGCCCAAGCTTATATCCAACCACCCATTCTCTCCAAGCTCCATATTTTGTTCTGGAAAGCCCATGAACACAGAGCGTGAGTCATGCTGTGTAATGAAGATAAAGAAACGTAGGGGAAGGATCACGGCTCTGTTAACTCACTATGCCTGCTGGATACGGTGGACTTCCCGTCTCAATCACCTTGCACACTTCTTTTAAACCAAAGAATGGAAGAGCTGAAAGATACATTTCCCAGATGCCTTTGCAACTGAAAGTCTGGATGCAATTTTTTTTGCTCTGTTTAAAAGCATGCACACGAGATTGAGACAAAGAAATGCAATGGATAAGGAAAAATATTTTGTCCATCCAGAAGGTAAGAAAGAAGAGAAAAAGAGTAGGACAAATAGAAAACAGCTAGTAAGATGGTGGTTTGAAACCTAAATAAATCAGCAATGTTGTTAAATGTAAACAAGCATGCAAATGAAAAGATAGAGTGTCAGATTTTTTTTTTTTTTAAACAAAATCACTTACAAGAGACATACCTTAGATAGAAGGCACAGAAAGGTTACAAGTCAAAGAATAGTGCAATGGACTGAATGGTGGCCGTGAAGAGAACAGGTCCTAATCTCTGGAATCTGTATATGTCACCTTATTTGGAAAAAAGGAGTCTTTGCAGATAAGAGTAAATTAAGGATTTTGAAATAGATTACCCCATATCCCATACCTTAGATAGAAGGCACAGAAAGGTTACAAGTCAAAGAATAGTGCAATGGACTGAATGGTGGCCATGAAGAGAACAGGTCCTAATCTCTGGAATCTGTATATGTCACCTTATTTGGAAAAAATGAGTCTTTGCAGATAAGAGTAAATTAAGGATTTTGAAATAGATTATCCCATATTATCTGGGTGGGCACAAAGTGCCCTAACATGCTTCCTTATAAAAGGAAGCCTAAGGGAAGAAGGACCTGGATGTCTCAGTCGGTTAAGCATGAACTCTTAATTTCAGCTCTGGTCATGAGCTCAGTGCCGTGAGATCAAAACCTGCACTGGGCTCCATGCCTCATGGTGGGCTCTATACTCAGCATGGAGACTGCTTGAGATTCTCCCTCTCCCTCCCCCTGCTTGTGCTCACTTGCTCTCACTCTTTCAAAACAAACAAACAAACAAACAAACAAAATCTTAAAGGGAGGGCTGAGGGACATTTGATACACAGAGAAGGAGAAATACATATGATCAGGAAGACAAGGCAGGTGATGCAGCCAGGAGCCAAGGAAGGCTGGTGACCAGCAGCAGTTAGAACAAGCAAGGAAGGGATTCTCCCCTAGAGTCTCTGAAAGGGATGCAGCCCTACAGACACCTTGATTTCAGCCCAGTGATTCCAGACTGCTGGACTCAAGAATTGTGAGACAATAAGCCTTGTTGTTTTAAGCTACTCAGTTTGTGGTAATTTGTTACAATTGCAGAAGAAAATGGCTATACATGAAATGCCTTATAAAACTAACCCAAAGAAAACTGGGGTACCTATACAAATGTCTTGCCTTCAAAGGGGACATTTCATAAAGGTAAAAGGAAAAGAAAGCAAAGCTATCTTTCTACTCCATTTGCCTTTTCTCTTGGGAAGTAAGGTTATGGAATCACCACGTTTTCTATAAACGGCTTTTCAGTGGTTGCTCCTTTTCCCGGATGCCAAGAGCCAGTTTCAGAGTCGAGGACACATCACAGTTCTGGCTGCTTCAGTCCTGCTTCATGGTCTTTGTGACTGTGGAGGAAAGATCTTAAGCTCCTAACTCCAGTAGCAGCTCCAGAGGTAGGAGCAAGATTATTGGTCCTTATTGCCCTGGAACAGGGACCAATCCATGCTTTGCTGGGCTGATGCTGACTTTTATTATGAAGAGGACCTTTATAAAAACGAATCACACTTTCAATGTAAAATTGCTAGGGTGCCTCCCAGAGCCTAGGAAGAAGGAAGCCATGGAAGTGAAAGGTCCTGCACCTAAAGTTCATTAACTCACGGTGAGGGAGTGATTCCTGGGGCTCAGTTCAGAACCACAACTTCAGCCCTGGCCAGTGAGGTTGTGTGCACCTATGCCCCCAGAGTAAGTCTTTTTCTACCAAAATACAGGGATTTCAGTACCAAAGCCTAAATGATACATCTTTAAAATCCTCTCCCCTTCCTCAGATCTCTGCCGCTCTTTCCACCCAAGAACACTGCCATTTTTTTTTTTCTTAACATATAATGTATTATTGTTTCAGGAGTACAAGTCTGTGATTCATCAGTCTAACACAATTCACAGCACTCACCATTGCACATATGCTCTCCAGTGCCCCACACCCAACCACCCCATCCCTCCCACCACCCTCCCCTCCGGCAACCCCCAAGTTTGTTTCCTGAGATTAAGGATCTTCTATGGTTTATCTCCCTCTCTGGTTTCATCTTGTTTAGAACATTGCCATTTTAAACCTTCTAGGAACCCAAGATGAGCTGCCTGGATGTGTTTTGCTTACCTAAAACAAAGGGGTACCTTCCATTTCTGTTTGTCTTTTTACCTCACCACACATTTAATCCAAAGTCCTTCAAACACCTGCCACTGGGAATTGCATTATGAAGAGGCTGCCTACGCCATGCTTCTACAGGAAGTGATGGGGTTTCTCCCCAAGGAACCTAGTCATTTTCTACTCTATTAATATGTTCACAATTCCTGCACCAGGGGACACTCAGAGATGATACCATCAAGTGTATCAGGCTGCAAGCTTGGGGAGTGTAACTATTACTTATAATTATGTAACTTCAACGCAGACCATTAAATAGCCATAGATCCAAGAACAAGCAGGACATCAGACACTGAGAAGCATTAGCCATTGTGGTCTTAATCCCATGTTCCAATAAGGAAGAAGAGGGGAGTCTGGACACAACATCCTTAACAAACATCTGAATCCATGTAAGCCTGGATCCTTCCATGAAGTTGAGGTACCTACTACGCTTCTTTCCCTCCAAGTATCTACCACGGCTCTTTCAGAAAGACACACATGCACACCTCCTTAGCAATATAGTGTCTTAGTCTGTTTAGGATACTCTAACAGAAATACTATTGACTGCATAGCGTATTAACAACAGAAATTTATTTCTCACTGTTCTGAAGGTTGGGAAGTCCAAGATCATGGCACTGGAAGGTTGGGGTGCCAGGCGAGGACCCACCTGCTGGCTGATAGACAGCTGTCTTTCTGCTGTGCTTGCAAAAAGAAGGGACAAGGGAGATCCCTGTGGTCTCTTTTATAAGAGCACTGATGCCATTCATGAAGGTCCTACCATCACTATCTAATCACCTCCCACAGGCTCCCCCTCCAAACACCATCACATTCAGGGTTTGGATTTAACATATAATGGGGGGGGGAACACACACACTCAGTCTACAGCAGCAACACTCTTATTTCCATGACAGTGTGTCTTTGGATTTCACTCCATATTGCATTCTAGCACTGTTAAAGGCTCTGGGAAGCCCCAACACCTCCTTATTAAAGGAATAATTGAAAGTAACATAAGAGTGACTCCTGTCATGTGGTTTTAGGATCCACGCCAAACAATTATTGGCCATTCCCAACATAGTGCTAATGAGAGAAGGATAGTCTATCAGAAGTAACCGTCATCTGAGGGAACACCCAGGTCCCATCCTACAGTGGAAGCTTGGAGCACAACTACCCGATTGCAGGTGGGCAGTCACTCAGAGAGGTTACCAGCCTTACCACCTGGTAGAAGGGAGGTAGTATTTCCTGAGTATCCCACTTCATTCTCACAGGGATTCAACTTGCAATGAGAGTGGGCTAAGATGATGGATTAGCTAAACAGCTAGCACCAGAGGTTCTGATAGGTACAGAACAGTGTTCAGACAAATCTCCAGGCTATAGATGGAATATTTGTACGCCCTCAAAATTCACATGTTGAAACCCAATTGCTAATGTGATAGTATTAGACGGAACTTTGGGATGGGGTTAGAACATAGGATGGATCCTTTATGAATGAGATTACTATTCCATATAAAAGAGACTCCAGAGAGTTCCCTCTCTCCTTCAACATGTGGAACACAAGAAAATGACTGTCTCTGAACCAGAAAGTGGGACCTCACCAGACACTGAATCAGCCAGTCTTGAACTGTGAGAAATTTTTTATCATTTATAGGCTCCTCAATCTATGCTATCCTTGTTACAGCAACCAAAATGGACTAAGATACTTAATAAGTTCCTTACCTAAGAAAGACATGACCCTATGGGCAGGAGCTAGTAGGAGCCAAGACAAGAAAAAACACAGCGAGATAACTTCATATGAGAAAAGAAAGAGGTTAAAACAAAAACAAAAACAAACAAACAAACAAAAAACCAGCCTAGGAAAGAAAAGAATATTAAGCAACTGGGTGGAGAACTGGATTCTGAGTTGTGGAAATGACTAAGGAAGAGTTAAAAATAGGAATATCTAATACCAACCTTTAAATATTTTTTAAATGCTGTGATTTAAATCTCTTCATCTTTCCAAATCTTCAGGCAAGTCTTATGAACACAAAAGCCTTGTAAGTGAACTGTGTGGGACCATATAAATTTGGGGAGAACATTATGTTTTCACAGGCAGAGGAAGAGGCTTCTAATGACATGAATTGACAGGAAAATCTTAGTTGATATATGGGTCATATTTAAATGGTGTCATCGAAACTAAAATCTGCCTTATTATATCATATTATTATATCATATACTATTGGTAGATTGGTTCTTCCCTCTGGACCCACACAAAGCCAAAAACTGTGCTCTCTGACCTGTGGCCACCCAACGGACAGTCTTCTTTTCTCCAGGCCAACCTGTCCTCTTTCAGAAGACATGATGTTGCTTCTGCCACTCAGCATGGTCCCAGTAAACAAGCTCCAGCTTTTTCAATTTTTTTCTCATAAGGCATAACAAACATAACTGAACAAAATACTCTAGAAATCACTTATCCATTCTGTGAACACCTAGGACATCTCAGGTAATATTTATATTTCTGCTGCCATCACACTGATGAATCAACACTGGTAGACCAGCAGCAAACTGAAACCTCCTGTCATTGTCCCTCAGGCTGCCTCTCCATGATTCACTTCTCCCCTATTCTGGACTTGGAGTTAAGAGTATTTTTTGGACCTATACTCATGAAATTACACTCATCCTTCTTAAACTGAATCTTATTCCAGCTAGCTGAAATTCTTGAGAACCTAATTCTAGTATCTAATATTTTTATAATTCCTTCAAAATGTATGATATTCATAATGTACGATTGACGAAGTTTGTAACTTTACTTAAGACCCTGTGACCCAAGCCTAAAGTAAGCCCCTTCAGGCTAAACAGTGAATGTTACACACTGTGGCACAGCTGACCTCAATATTTGCTTCCTGTCTCATTTTGCTCTGAGCTAGCTCAGAGCCCCGGCATACCCAGGAGGCTCTGGAAACCCCCTGTGCATTCAAGCCTTGGACTTGACAGTTGTTATGCCAGTGTATCAAGTATCTAAACTTACCCAGTGATTAGCACCATGCTTTGCATAGAGAAAATACTCAAACAGCCACCAGATTCATAATCCACAGATGTCTCTATTTTCAGCCTCCTGGAAAATTAGCAGGACTGATACATGAATCAAGCTTAACATTATCTCCACCCCAAAATAATTCACCATCATATGTGAGGACACAAAATAAGTCTAACCAATCCTAACATGTTCTTTGCTAACCAAAAAGCTTTTGGACTTGGCCCAATTTGTTTCTTCTAATCCACAACTCTTACTCATGGTCCTGCCATTGTCAGAATGTGATGCAGAATATGAAGAATCAAAAGCAAGGAGCAAACCTGGAAAGTCTGGGAGAAGAGAAGAGAAGGCATTAGGCCATCCCCTGGAGAGAAGGAAATTATGGAATTTAGAAGAGAAGGAGCGCAGGAGCTTGGGTTGAAGGAAACAAATGGAAACAAATGGAAAATGAAAGAAAATTCTAAGAATTAATGAAATGGACAATTTTCCTTCATCATGGTAATTTGGAAAACACTCAGGTGAAAAACTATTAACTATATGGGCATCATTTTTTGATTATTGGACCATGTTTCTTTTACAGTGGCAGTACTCTTAACGTAGATCATAGGAATCCCCAGTTTTTACAAATCTTCCCCTTCTGGAATGGTTATATAAACATTTCATTATGTGGTAGAAGAAACATGTTCCCATCCTCACTTTTCCTCTTTTTAATTTTGCCAAGAAAATTACTGGAGAAGACAAGAGAAATGGTCTTGCAGTTCAAATCTTATAGTGCCTTACATTAATTAAACTGAAGAGAAAACCAAACAGGCAATGGATTTCCTGGTGTCACTACATTTTAAAAGGATCCAAAAAGCTCTGTGCCCAAAAACTTTTTCCACAATGGTCAGCCACCTTGTTTCTCATTTACGTCTTTTTAATATATGTTTTGGATTAATGAATTGTCTCCTAAAATCATCTTCTTGGAAAAATGAGCAATTCCTGGGATCTACTACCTGCAAGATAGGAGACATTTATTACTTCGTTTTTTTTTTTTTTCTCATGATGACCCCACAGGCATTTGTTTCAGCACTATAACTATTACAGGTTGAATTGTATTTCCCAAAAAATGGGTGAAGTCCTCAAGTCCTAACCTTCAGTACCCTAGAATGAGACTTGATTTGGAAAAAGGTCATTGCAAATATAATTAGTTCAAATGAAGTCACACTGGAGTGCAGTGGACCCTTAATCCGATAGGCCTGGTGTCCTTATAAGAAAAGGGCACTTTGGAAATAGAAGTAGAAAGAGCAGACAGACTGTGACAAAGGACATCAGAAGACACACAGATGGAATGATACATCTGTAATGCAAGGAACACCAAGGATTGCCAGCACACAGGAGAGTTTAGAAAAGGCAAGGCAGAATTATCTCTACAGGATTCAGAAGGAGAATGGCCCTGCCAACATCTCAGTTTTGGACTTCCAGCCCCCAGGACAGAGAAAGGATAAATCTGTTGTTTTAAACCACCAGCTTGTGGCGTTTTGTTACAGCGACCATTGGAAATTAATACAATAACCAAGAGTTCAGGTTGTACCTAACTTTGCCGTCACGTATATGACCTCATATAAATTATCTCAAGCTTAGTAAACCTCACATTTCCTCACTTGTGAAATACAGATAATCATGTTAACTATCACAGAGATTTTCTTTTTCTTTTTTTTTAAGATTTTATCTTTTTTAAAAAAGATTTCATTTATGTATTTGTCAGAGAGAGAGGGAGAGAGTGAAGGGACAAGCAGAGGGAACAGCAGGCAATGGGAGAAGCAGGTTCCCTGCTCAGCAAGGAACCTGATGTGGGACTCGATCCCAGAATCCTGGGATCATGACCTGAGCTAAAGGCAGACACTTAACTGACTGGGCCACCCGGGTGTCCCCACATAGATTTTCTAAGACATAAATTAAATGGAAATCTCTGTGCTTTGCTTGCCTTAAATCCCTGCATCAGGTAAGCATTTAAAAAGTAGCATCTTCTGTTAGGATCATCCTAACGATCAGCCTTTCTTCCTCCTTGTGAATGAAGAAAACCAGAAATAGGATAAAAACATGCCCGGTGGCAGAGCTGCAGTTCAAAATGAGGTCTGCCTGCCTGCAAAGAGCATGTAAGATTCCAAGAAAATCCTGAGGGGATGATATTTGCTCAAGAGTCTGTTGTATGTGCTGAGGAGCTGGACAGTGAGAGGTAACTCCCTGAACATGAGGGAAGAAGAGAGACGGAATACAGCACACAGGGACGTCTGGGTGTGAGCCTCTCTAAGGCAGCTGCGGAAATCAAGAATGCCTGCTTCACTATGCTGTCCTCCCAATTCCAGCCAGCACTATTTCCTACACTGCCCCCCACTGCCCAAGTTCATATTAACACTGCCACTTTTTTCATGAAACCATGCTTCATCCTTTCTGCATAACCCAGTTCCTTAAAGGTATCCAACTTCACAAGACTGCCCTTGCCCCTTGGCAAGTCTAGAGAACTGGCTTCTTGGCGTTAATGTGTTTGCAATCTCTGTCTATGGCCGTGCCCTTGACTGTATGAAAGGAGATTCTTGAGCTCAACTACAGTCTGCAAACCCAGCCACACCCTTCTAGTTTGTGGCCACCTTCACTTCCCATGCAAAAGCAGTCTTGGTCTCTGAGCCAGAAGTACCGCCATGCTGGTACAATGATAACTGTTGGATATGATCTAAGAAGCATTTTTTTAAAAGTACTCTCTATTCTCCTCAAGGATTTTGATGGATTCCTTTCGTACATTGAGGTCCTTCATCCATTTTGAGTCTATTTTTGTGTGTGGTGTAAGGAAATGGTCCAATTTCATTTTTCTGCATGTGGCTGTCCAATTTTCCCAGCACCATTTATTGAAAAGGCTGTCTTTTTTCCATTGGACATTCTTTCCTGCTTTGTCGAAGATTAGTTGACCATAGATTTGAGGGTCTATTTCTGGGCTCTCTATTCTGTTCCATTGATCTATGTGTCTGTTTTTGTGCCAGTACCATGCTGTCTTGATGATGACAGCTTTGTAATAGAGCTTGAAGTCCGGAATTGTGATGCCACCAACGTTGGCTTTCTTTTTCAATATCCCTTTGGCTATTCGAGGTCTTTTCTGGTTCCATATGAATTTTAGAATTATTTGTTCCATTTCTTTGAAAAAGATGGATGGTACTTTGATAGGAATTGCATTAAATGTGTAGATTGCTTTAGGTAGCATAGACATTTTCACAATATTTATTCTTCCAATCCAGGAGCATGGAACATTTTTCCATTTCTTTGTGTCTTCCTCAATTTCTTTCATGAGTACTTTATAGTTTTCTGAGTATAGATTCTGTGTCTCTTTGGTTAGGTTTATTCCTAGGTATCTTATGGTTTTGGATGCAATTGTAAATGGGATTGACTCCTTAATATCTCTTTCTTCTGTCTTGCTGTTGGTGTAGAGAAATGCAACTGATTTCTGTGCATTGATTTTATATCCTGACACTTTACTGAATTCCTGTATAAGTTCTAGCAGTTTTGGAGTGGAGTCTTTTGGGTTTTCCACATATAGTATCATATCATCTGCGAAGAGTGATAATTTGACTTCTTCTTTGCCGATTTGGATGCCTTTAATTTCCTTTTGTTGTCTGATTGCTGAGGCTAGGACCTCTAGTACGATGCAACATCTTCCTAGGAACAACGCAAAAGGCAAGGGAAGCAAGGGCAAAAATGAACTATTGGGATTTCATCAAGATCAAAAGCTTTTGCACAGCAAAGGAAACAGTTAACAAAATCAAAAGACAACTGACAGAATGGGAGAAGATATTTGCAAACGACATATCAGATAAAGGACTAGTGTCCAGAATCTATAAAGAACTTAGCAAACTCAACACCCAAAGAACAAACAATCCAATCAAGAAATGGGCAGAAGACATGAACAGACATTTCTGCAAAGAAGACATCCAGATGGCCAACAGACACATGAAAAAGTGCTCCATATCACTCGGCATCAGGGAAATACAAATCAAAACCACAATGAGATATCACCTCACTCCAGTCAGAATGGCTAAAATCAACAAGTCAGGAAATGACAGATGCTGGCGAGGATGCGGAGAAAGGGGAACCCTCCTACACTGTTGGTGGGAATGCAAGCTGGTGCAGCCACTCTGGAAAACAGCATGGAGGTTCCTCAAAATGTTGAAAATAGAACTGCCCTATGACCCAGCAATTGCACTATTGGGTATTTACCCTAAAGATACAAATGTAGTGATCCAAAGGGACACATGCACCCGAATGTTTATAGCAGCAATGTCCACAATAGCCAAACTATGGAAAGAACCTAGATGTCCATCAACAGATGAATGGATCAAGAAGATGTGGTATATATACACAATGGAATACTATGCAGCCATCAAAAGAAATGAAATCTTGCCATTTGCAACAACATGGATGGAACTAGAGCGTATCATGCTTAGCGAAATAAGTCAAGCAGAGAAAGACAACTATCATATGATCTCCCTGATATGAGGAAGTGGTGATGCAACATGGAGGCTTAAGTGGGTAGGAGAATAAATGAAACAAGATGGGATTGGGAGGGAGACAAACCATAAGTGACTCTTAATCTCACAAAACAAACTGAGGGTTGCTGGGGGGAGGGGGTTTGGGAGAAGGGGGTGGGATTATGGACATTGGGGAGGGTATGTGATTTGGTGAGTGCTGTGAAGTGTGTAAACCTGGTGATTCACAGACCTGTACCCCTGGGGATAAAAATATATGTTTATAAAAAATAAAAAAAATAAAAAAAAAAAATAAAAGTACTCTCTATACCCAATGTGAGGCTCGAACTCATGACCCTGAGATCAAGAGTTGCATGCTTTACCAACTGAGATAGCCAAGTACACATAAATTTTATTTTTAAAGGTAGGTGGTTGAGTTTCATGACTGTTACTGCACAGATTCTTGTGAAGCAGGGATGGTTAACAAAAGAAGAGATTAAAGACAAAGAAACAAAAGTCTGCTACAATAAATATTCAAGACCCCTGTCTGGCCCAACCCCCACATTACACACATTTTCCATATAAGAAAAATGAGGCTGAGAGAGAACCCTGTCCTGGCGCTGTCACTATTAAGTTGTGTCTGCCTGAACCCAGGCCACACACAAGTAGTTAATGGCAAACCACATGTAAGAATCAGTCTCCCGCCTGTCCCCTAGGTGCATGCCATTGTCCCATAGCAAAAGATGGCACATAAAAATGAACATATGCTGTGAAAAAGAAAACAATTTTGAAATTTCATCAGTAAGCAGAAAATTTATAGACTTCTGCTCTCTGTTCTCTCCTTAATCTCAGTTTAGTCAACAGGATCTTGTGCTTACTTGGGAGGAGAACTTACTCTCATGAATACTGCCTCCCTTTAGGTGTCCTCCTCGCAAAGTAATACTACAGGTTTTTTAAAAAAAAATAGAACAATTTAATCTCTCCCTTTTATGCCATAAATGCCAGTTAATGGCAAATTTTAAATGTTGCCCTGCATATCCTTTGATATGGGAAATACCAACAAGATCTGAGAATGAGAGTGAGTAAGCAGCATTGCAATAACACATCTCCAAATGGGGGTAAGTAGAGGGCCCTGCAGATCCTACAATGCCATGAAAAACAGAACAAGCTGTGTAGATGATGACTAAATTTGCACGTAAATTTAAGGACAGTTGAACTATGTTAAAAGAAAAACATCTTTTAAAATCTGACTTCTTATATGTAAAAAAAAGGAAAAAAAAATGTTATCAAAGTTGCCTATTATAGAGGAGGTTTAGAATTTAAATGCAAATAAATATTTTTACAAGAGACCGAAGGCAAAGTTCTCTTTCTAAACTCAAACAGGAGGAGCTTGTTGCCTGATATCTTGAGGAAAAATTTGCTCCCTGTCTACTTTTGTTCTTTTTCTTTATTTTCTTCTCCCTTGGACACTTCTTTTCTGTACTCGCAATGCTCCAGGTCATACACAGGGCTTCTCTAAGGAGATCTAGGGGGCTCATGCCTGGACTGTATGCCTCTCTCACTTCTGGCAAAGTCTGTCCTAACATCCATGAATTCCCATTGTCTTAGTGACCCTGATCTGATACACTGAGGTGTGGAGACTATGAAGAACCAGACGTATCTTTAAGCCCTTGCTGGGAGAGAGGTGGCAACTCCTCAGTCTGGTCCATGGAGCCAAGAGCCAGCAGGCACGGTAGGGGTAGGAAGATGGGAAGCTGTCTTTGAAATTCACACTTGAATGACACAGTGACAGAAAGGACAGGAAGCACTTCAGTGGGGTGTCTGTGGAAGCTGAAGAGAATAGTTCAAAAATAATACATTTTAAAGCAATATGGAAAGAAGAGCCTTGGACCCCAAACCTTGGGGCTTGATTAAGAGTATCCCTTTCTCCATTTTCTGAGTCCCTTCAGAAAGGTTCCCATCATTTGAGTTCTTTTTGGAATATCAAATATTTCAAAGGAGAATATAGGCACAGCTATCTCTATCTATACTCAACACATGCTTGCAGATTTAGTTCTCTATCATTGGAATTATAGGGACTGTGGGATGGTATAAAGTATTGAACTGAATAAAATCTGAGATGGAAACGCAACACTGATTCACTTCATTTTGAGTGTGGACAAAGTCATTTTCACACTCCAAGGTGATTTGCAGTTGTGGGATAGAAGGAGAAGGTAAAGACCAAGAAAGATGGGAAAATGAAAAGGTAAGAGGTTAATGAAACAGGATATTCTAGAATATGGTTGTACTCCACATGTTCAGTCAAAGGAAGTGAGCATTCACTGCATATATAGGCTTGAACTTATCAACAGGGAGACATAGATGAGTAATAAATGACCATTTCTATATTTAAAACCTCTCTAGCCTTGTGGTAGAGGCAAATGTACCAATAGCAATACAACGATGTTAAAACTAAAAGTTATGGCCAAAGGCTTGAAGAAACACAGAAGAGGTGTAATTGACAGTTCCTGGAGGTAGAAACTTCAGTATAGTGTGCAGAAGGGAAATGACATTTAGCTGGAGTTTGAAGGTTACCCAGGAACACGCCGGTGAAGAAAGAGGAGGAGAAGCATGTTGTGTAGGCAGAAAAACACCTCCTCCCCAGATGTGCACGTCCTAATCCTCAACAAGTGCAAGTATGTTACTTTACTTGGGGGGAAAAAAAAAAAGCCTTTTTCATTAAGTCTGTAGACCTTCAAAATCAAAAGATGAGCTTGGGTTATCTAGGTGGGCTTAATCAAAATGCAATAGCCCTTAAAAGCAAAGACTTTTTCTCTGGCTGGACTCTAAGAGAAAAGAGAGAAGAGGAAGTTTGATCTGAAGTTTGAGTAAGATTCACACTGTCATTACCAGAAGGGGGCCAGAGGGAAGCATGAGAAGAAATGTGAGTGGCCTCCAGGAACAAAGACTTAGCAAAATGGAGACCTCAGTCCTACATCTGCAAATAAATTACTTTCCCCAACATTTTGAATAAGCCTATAAGTGATTCAATCCCAGAGTCTAGAGAAAAAACCTTAATTTTAGCCTCAAGACCCTAAGCAAAGGAGTAGGTGTGGCATGCTGTATCCAGGTTTCTGACCTACAGAACTGTGAAACAACAAACTTGTGTTGTTTTAAGTCACCAAATTTCTGATAATTTGTTAGAGCAACAATGCAAAACTAACATGCATGCCTAGCAAAAAGTCTAGAAGAGAAAATGCACCGAGTCATGAGAGAGCCCAGTATGACTGTGTCCACAAGGGGTATTTTGGGGAACTACTAGGACTAATGCAAGGAACACAAGCAGCAGCTTGGTAATAATTTTATAAAATGTAGCCATAGTGTGAACAAAAGGGAGTCTCAGAAAGCTTTTGGACAGTGGAATGACAAGCATGATTTGAAAAGGGTAGGTAAAAAAGTAATAAACTCCTAAATTCACCATAATTTATAAATAACAAGAGTCCTCTTACTGCAAAATAATCCACAGTAGTTGGCATTTTGATTCAAATGAGGTTGCCAAGGTTTGAATATCGAGGAAATTTCTCTTTGAGATTGAATATTAGAGCCAATTTTGGAACTGTAGTAGTTTACATTAGCAAACACAAAAACTTGGGATTATTCATTAATCTCCTAGGATGACCTCATTCAGTTTATCAAAGGCTTCCAAATAAATACAAAGGCTCTGACCTGGCTTCTCAGCTACACTCATCAATGCTGACCACTCCTTTATTTCCTAAATACTTTTTTCCCCTTAGTTTCTATAATACAGTAAACTCTTGGATTTCTTCCCACCATTCTTGGTGATTGTACCAATTTTTCCCTATTATTTCATTTTTCACTATCCAACTAATAAATATGAAATTTCATCAAGGTTGGCCTAAGGAATTTGTTCTCCTCACTTCTATATACTATATCTCTAAATTATCATATCCATTATCACCCATTTGAAAATAATTTAGAAATTTGTCTCTAATTTCCTCAAAAGTTCAGAACATACTCAAATCCATTTGTCATTTTTCTTCCTGGATCTCTCAAAGACACCTTAAATGCAACATATCCAAAACCATACTCAACAGCATCATACTTGATTTGGTCTTTCAATATTTTCTCTCCCTGTGAATGATCCCACCGATCACAAGCTAGAACCCCAGCCTTATTCTTGGGGTCTTTCAATTTCTCATCCCTGAGATCCAATTCTATACATTCTCTTCTGTCTGAAACCCTTCCAAGAGCTAATCATAAGTCTTCCTTGCATGTTTGCAAAAGAAGAGCAAACATCACATAACATGAATAAATGAGAAATAATGAGCCATTTTGGTTAACAGTCATCCAACACTGTAAATTATAGAAAGGCTGACCCAAAGAAACTACGGGATTTAGAGAGAGAAGTACTGTGGACCTAAGATCCACTTGTCACAGCAATCATTAACTCAGGGGTTTATTTGTTTGAATGCACTCAGATGCCTGACCTCAGAGAACTCTACAGGGATGGCAGGATGGCAGGATATTTGGGGAGCTCAGTAAGAGTCATGACCCTGCTTTCATTTATGCACATATCATCTTCTTTTAAAAAGATTTTAAGCAATCTCTACACCTAACATGGGGCTCAAACTCACAACCCCAAGGTCAAAAGTTGCATGCTCTACAGACTGAGCCAGGCAAATGCCCCATGTTATCTTTTAAATGAAAAGTAATACAACTCTTAGTTAAGTGGAATATGCTGAGGTTGACATTTTTAGCTCCTAATCATCTCTCAGGGGCCAGGCAGATGGTAGGACAATGTCTGTGTTTTGCATAGAAATTCCTTCTAGAACCATCAAATAAAAACAAATCAATAATTTAAATTAAACCTCATCTTTTTAGCAAAAATTGCTACTAATCACCTTACTAATTAGACTTAACTCTGAACATCATCTGATTGTTTCTAATAACTATCTACCCCCTGTAAGACTCGTAATTTCCAAATGGTTAGACCTACTTAGAGGCTTGCTAGGAAAGGCAGTTGTATAATTGGTACCCTAACAACAAAGAGAGGGACAGCCCAGTACAGATTTCAACAGACTTCCACACTTTAGTTATCATCTTACAGACCACTGGATTGGTTAGTATATTCCATTCACACATGGAGACTCACTTTAAGGCAAAATTAAATATGGAGAGGTCTGTTTAGAGAGATACAATGAAAATGATTCATAAGCAGATAACCAGACAGGATTCATGAGCAGATTACCTGAAAGAAGAGCTGAAAAATATAATGGATGTCTTATTTGAAAAGAGAAGATTAAACGATAGGCAGCTGAAGGGTGGCTCTGTTGTGAATCTCTTTTTTGGTGGCCTCAAGTAATAGAATTAGGACAGATGAAGCTATAGGAGACAGAAGGAAGTATTGCTGACTGGAATAAAGGAAAATGGAGAGAAGACTTCCCTGGAAGGGAACCATAGCTCAATTAGTAGCTATGTTCAAGTTTGTTGGAAGGACTATTGATTAATTCAAGCAGATACTCAGAAAATATTTATTTTTTGCATTTTATATAATAGCACATCTGAGAGATGTTTGAAGCTATGAGATGGGTCTTTGGGCTACATAATCTTCAAGGTTCCCCCAAAACCAAGTTTCTCTAATTCCATATCCCTATCATTAGGATCAAATACCAAAATGCACGTTAAAATTCTTTAATTTTGTCCAATAGTAGACATGTGGTCTGTTTAAAAGATGTTTGTTTTACTTCCCTCCTTCGACCATGTGTACTTTACAAAAAGGAGAGATTAGGAGGGAAAGGAAATGCTGTAAAAACTCTAAGACTGAACCTTCTTAGTATTGGAAAGGTAGTACCCCACTTTCCAACTACAGGGTACCAGAAAGACCCAGGAGACTATAGAGGCTTAGAGTCTGATCCTGAGAAGGAAACTATCTGCAAAGCTATTCCAAAGGGGGTGATTTCACAAGATTTCTAGCTTCAGAATTAGCTATATTTGGGGTTTATTGGTACCACCAGTACAAATTATTTGATTTCCTCTAAATGTTGGTATCATACTCATGTCATCTTTTCATGGGACCTCTTCACTCAATTTTGGGGGGTTCTCGGCCCTCTGCCAAGAAATATGAACTCTTAGATAAAATTTTTCACTGAGCATGCCTTGGTTTGGTTTCCCTCAACAGCAGATCCTGAGAATACAATAAGAGGACTAGGTATTTATGTGGGAGAAAATTCAGTAGTGGATGGAAAAAAAGAAACAGAAAAGCAGGTGGACAGCAGAAGGCATGTCATCAAGAAAGTTACCCCTGGAAGTAAGTAGAACATTATCTCACTAGTGAACTCAACACCAATGTAGAATTGAGTCTCAGAATTATCCCAGCACAGAGGCCACAGTGTCTCTGTTACTCATTTGTGGGGGACTGAACTTGGAAAGCATTACTTCCTGGTTCTTCTGTCTGCCATGCACAGAAGCAGAATGTACTCAGTCACTACAAAAAGCTCCTTACACACAGAACCAGTTGCAGCTGTCACAATGGCAGAGCCCAGAAAATATGAGCAGAATACCAATATCTTTTGCTACAGATGCTTTTTTTTTTTTTTTGCTACAGTGTTTAGAGCTAGCACGTTTTCCTGCCATCTTCTTAGCTGATTTGCAGATGTGAATACGTGCTTCAGCTATATATGTTCTACTACTAGAAATAACTTCCTGCTTTACAATACAAATATTTAGTAATCCATACTGATAAACTATTGCATAAAAATCATAGAAATAAGACAATACAATAGACAGGTAAAATAAAATAATAGAAAATGGAGGAGATAGCTTCAAAGATTGAGATTTCTCTCTTAAATCTATCCTTTTCTAGTAACTTTTCATGGTACCCTTTTGGGTATAAAATATTAAATTGTTTAATTTTCATCTGGATATTGACCATTTGGATAGATTTTTGTAATAAAAGTTTATAGGATTAGAAATATTTCACTTATCACCTTGCTTTGTATTTACAGATATAAATGATGGAGAATAACAAAACAACAAAGATGCACATGGAGACAAGCAGAATTGTCCAATAAGTGGTCCCAGGTTCCTTCTCTAAGTTGCTTGGCAACAAGCTCCCTGGGTTATTGGCTCTCCCTTTTGACCTGGAGGGACCATAGCCAAACTCAACTTTCCACAGGATTGTGAGTTATCAAGTTGTCATCTTGCTTTAATAAACCTCCCTACTGCAAGATATTTTGGCATATGTTTCCAGATGCTGGGCAGCTGGTATCACATGGGACTTGCCTAAATATCCAGTGCCTAAGCCTCTGCTGCCCAGAGTCCAAGCAGTTTGATTATATCTGGTCCCATCATTTTTGGCTCATTAAAGGGGAGAATAGAAGGAGTGGGATCCTTCTATTTTTGCACAGTTACATGACACATCCAGATGAAATTTAGCCCAACCATACCTCTCTGAAGGATGTGGAGGGACCAGAAGGTCCACGAAGACTACTAGTTTTCTGCCTACCAGTCCACCTTGTACCAAGTGACTCTCACTGATATCCACTCCAAGTCATTTCACATGACAATGAAAACAAAATGTTATAAACAAAATCTCAGCTGAGTTCACAGTAAATTACATTAAGAAAAAAGACTTAGTACTTCAAAAATCAATCAATTGGGAAGGTAGGGACCTGTAAATGGAACCATACCTCAATCTGTTGTTTTAATATACAGCATGTAGGTGGAAGAAACACAGCAAGCAATGATAAATCAAAATGAAGATTCTTATATTTGACATTGGCAAACAATGTGAGTTCATAATGTCTTCTGTGTTTCCTTTGTTGCAAGAAGGGCCCTGAGCCATTTTGGGGAACAACTTAACTGGATCTAGATTTGTCTTGGATGTCCACCGCAAAAATATAACTGACAGCAGAAATAGCCTTGGGTATAGTCACCACCAATGGATATGGGCAAATGACCATACTTAGCATGGTTTTTTTCTGCACATCATAAAATCACAAAACTAAAGACTTTTTGCAGCTGCTTTTTTCTATTTAAGTATTTTCTCCGCAGGTGGCTATTTACTCTAACCAAAAGACGGTAGCTAGTCAAGGTAAATGAGAAGACCAGTAAGAACAATACATATGACACTTACTTACCAAGCACCTGGTCTTTGCCAGGCACTGTGGATAGGACTGTACCAGAGGCACACAGCCTGCCTGAGCCCAGCTCAGAGTATGCTAGAGGAGGCGGGGAAGGGGAAAACAATCATCCATACACAGAAAGTGAAGACAAAGATTCACAGTGAGATATTTTTTGTTAGCATATGCCAGATGCCTACTTATACTACGCCTTGTTTAGTTTTCACAGTAAGCCTGCAGGAAGAGAAGGTTATTCCCATTTCATAGATGAAAACAAGACAAAACAACAAAAAATTGGGACTCAGAGAAACAAAGCTCATCTCTGAAAAATAAATTGTAACCAATGTGGTAAAAACTGTAACAGAGGTATACATGCCAGGATAGTCCTTTTTCTGGAGAATCTGAAAAACATATCAAAGGAGGTTAAGTAAGAGTTGGAGATGGTATAGTGAGAAGACACGCATCATACAGAAAGGCAGGGATGTGCATTCAGGGAAGAGGGAATAGCATGGACAAAGTCACAATATATAAAAAGACACAGTGTGTTTTGGGAAAAATAAAATCAGTGTCATTAAATTTCAGGCAGCAGATGTGGGGCTAGACTGTGGAAGGGCATGTGGGCACAGCTAAAGAGATGAGGTATTCTGTAGATGGTGGGCATATTAAAGACTTGCAGTAAGGAGTGTGACAAGTTAAAGCAAGCCATCAGAGTATCTGGCTGCTGACACAAGACTTGAGGAGCAGAATCCTCAACAACAGGGAGAAAAAGGCAACCATTCAGGAGTGAAGGAATGATGCCCTCCTGAATTTGAAATGAACATCCACAAGATACGATCACTGAACATCTGTTATGTCCTGGGCTTTGGTGCATAGGTAAAGATCTTTTATTTTTTTTTCTCTCCTAACATGATCTTATAACTCCCTAAAGAAATTTTACTACAGCTAAGATAGCAGAGGGTTAGCTGTTTGAAATCTCCACTCCTAGACAGTAGTACAGGCTGTAAGATATAGTTGGTGATAGGAGATTAAAGAGCTCAGAGGTTTGGGCTGCTATCTTGTCTCAGCAGGTGCATCGTACCTGACAAAGTCCTCTGCATATAATATTTGATAAAAAATAATTGTATCACTAGGTTAAACCTCACTAATTGACATTATTTGCAGAAGCCCTGCTTGCCTTTTGGTCTTTGGTCAAAAATAATGATCTTTTATTAAAAATGGTCTTTTAATAAAAAGACCAAATTGTGAAGATGAGATTATACTCCCCAAATCCAATTTTCTCAAAGTGAGTGTCTTGAGATGCCCATCCTGGAGACTGTCTACAAAATGATGATGGCAATGATGAAGATGACCAGGAAGTTGTTTCAATCATCTATTGCTGTATAACAAATTAACCCCAGGCTTAGTAGCTTAAAATATCAAAATTTTTTCTTATCTCTAATTGTGTGGATCTATTCAGACAGCGCTCAGTCGGGCACATGACATCAGCAAGTGTCACCTGTTGATATTCCACTGACTTCTGACCTTGTCTGCAGGGTGTAAGCTGGTTCCCCTAACACCTGTTACACCTGTTACCTTGATGGGATGACTGGAGGACTGAGTTCAGTGAGGCCACTCTCTCTCTCTCTCAGGAGTCTTAGGGCCTCTAAATGTGATCTCTCTAGAGGGTACTTAATTTTTTACTCTAGAGGGTATCCAGGATTACAAGAGACCAAAGAACTGCAGTTTCTTAATGGTCTAAAACTGCCATCATGTCATTGGGTGTAACATTCTATAGGTCAAAGAACTTTCAGGCCAGTCCAGATTCAAGGAGTGGGAGAACAGACACCACATTTGATGGGTGACTTGCCTGCATGTTTAGGAGGGGAAGGAAGAGAAGATGACCACCTTGGGGGGGCGAGGGCATCGTTGTTGTCTTCTGCAGGCAGCATTTGGTTTGACAAATACTTTAGGCTTTGTAAGCCATATACAGTGGTTCCACACTCTTTTTTTTTTTTTTAACTCATTAAAAATGTAAAAAAAAATTTAGTTCACAGGGTGAACAAAAACAAGTCACAGCTGGATTTGGCACCTGGACAGTAGTTTGCCAACCCCTATTCTGGGGAGTTCCGTGACCAAATACACTTACAAGGCTGTATGCCTTATCTCTTCAAAGTTTCATAGCGCATATTAACATATTGGAGGCTCTAAAAAGTCTTAAGTAAAAAAAAAAAAAAAAAACCTAATACTACATCTTACAAAGCTTTAATAATTATTTCTTACCTAATACCTATTTTAAGTAACCTTTCAGAAAAAAATGCAAAAATGACACTATGACCAAAAAGTGACTCAGGATCTCAAGATTTTGTTGAATTAATAGATTTAACAAATCAAATCCTATAAAATGTTAGTTAGATAGAGGCAATGACTTCTCCAAAATATCCAAAAATATTGTGTCATTCTAAGTAGCTTAATCCATCCATTTATAGTGATTTTAAGCCTCTATGAATTTAAAGAATGCCTGTTACCCTAAATTATAAAATTCTATTCTAGTATATGCCTAAAACCTCACAGACTGAAGTTAGAAAAATACAAATCAGTAAGTCAGTGATATCACGTGAGCACAACATTGTCAAGAGAGTGTGGGACTTGGCCTTGGACTTCTGGATTATGTCAAAATGCTGTCACTTCAAATGGTCTCCATTTTCTAATGTGCTGTGGAATTTAAAAGAAATGATAGAGTCTCTCCAACCTCTGATCCCCAGCACATTAGAAAATGGAGGCCAGTTAGCTCTCAAGACTGTAGTGAGGACTGCAGTTAATGAGAATGCACACATGGAAATGGTTCACAAATTCCTGACCCGGATGCAAAAGTATGTTTCCAGTGCTTTACAGAAATGGCATCACCAGGAAGAGTGGTCTTTTATGTTAAGTGACTTGTAACTTACTACATTTTGTTTCTCTCATGGGTAGTCAGAGCTAGAAGAGGGTGGTGTACTGGGTCAGCCTACATAGGCTTGAACCCTGGCTTACCATCTATGCAAACATGGGCAAGGTTCTAAACCTCTCTGATCCTTTACTGTCCTCAACTGTAAAATGATAATAAGCTATACCTACTGCACAGTGTTGTGACAAGGATTATAGGCAATAAAAGGTGCATGAGCACCCAGTGTACTACAAGTTTAAGCAGTCATCACACCCATCATTATCATTATTAAAATTAATGATTATTTTAATGAGTCTACTGTAAGAATCTGATAACCAACTTTTGATGCTAAGATGGATTTTCTGCTTCATTCAAGATTACATGACTGACAATGGATGTCAAGAGCAATAATATCACCAGTCAATTCTTACATAGTGTTTACTATATTCCTAGATTCTGGTCCAGAAAATTTACATGTATTAGATCATTTATTCTTACAATAACCCTTCAAGGTAGGAGCTATCCTACCTCAATGATGCACAAAAATGCAAAGTGATTTGCTTGAGGTCACACAGATGGTTAGCACTGAGCTCCTATGCCAACCCTGGAAATCAGCTTCTGAAATGAATATTCCCAACCACTATAGTTTAACACTTCTGGAAGATGAAAGATTGAGAAGAAAGATGAAATACATTGTCAGGAACATTCAACCAGTAGAAAAGGACAGAACCAGTCCACAGCATTTAATATTTTTCCCTAGGACAAATCATTCCATGGGATTTCCTTCTCAGTGCACAAAAAGCAAATAACATTACCTGTGGACAGAGTGTCACAGATAATGGATTGTCTGGAAAATATGAAGCTCTGCCTGAAATACTTAATATCTTCACAGAATCTCACCAACTTCCCTAGTTTTAATAGTAGCCAAAGCATCAGACAGAGCTTGGGACTAAAACAAATTGTGTCATGACCCAGTTGGGATATCAGGTATGTGAGGACACTGCTGTTATCATAACAGGCTCTGTGCACCCATGGCAGCTCATTTAATCTCCCAAGCTAGCATTTTCCAGCAACTTATCATCAACACTTGCCCCACCCTACTACCTCCCATTATAGACTCCCTGAGAGTAAATTTTACCGTTCTCTAATAATAAACCTTAGGAAATTAGGACTATGAAACTACACCTGTAAGGGATGTCTACATCAAATATATTTGTTGATTCAATAAATATTTACTGAGTGTCTGTCAGCCAGGTACTGACTGCTCTAAGCACCAAAGATTCATGAGCAGGCAAAACATAAAGAAACTCTAATCTCAATGTATTTACATTCTTATAGAGAAAGTGAAGCAAAAACAAACCAGTTAATTTCAGATAATGAAAAGGAAACAGAAAACTATATGCAACATGATGAGGTAATTAGACAGGGCCTTTGGAAAAAATGGTTTTATCAGTTAGCTATTGCTGTGTAACAAAGCATCCCAAAACATACTAATTTAAAATATCAAGTATTTCTCTTAAATACTTTAGTTATTTATTCAAGACAGAGAGAGAGAGAACATGAGTGGGAGGTGGAGAGGAGCCGAGGGAGAGGGAGAAGCAGGCTTTCCACTGAGCAGGGAGCCCAGTGTGGGGCTCAATTCCAGGACCCTGGGATCTTGAGCTGAAGGCAGATGCTTAACTGACTGAGCCACCCAGGTGCCCCTCAAGTATTTCTCTTAATATAGTATCTTAGAAATAGCAACTATTGTTTCCTGTAAATTGAAGGGTAAGGCAAGTAGTTCTGCTGGTCTGAACCCAGTATGAATAATCCAGATTGGGTTCACTTATGAATTTGTAGTCAGTTGACAGATCAGCTTGTGCCTGGCTGGAATGGAATAGCTTCAACTCTTACATCTGGACATTCACTGTCAGCTAGGATAATGAGATAGATGACCAGACCATGTACCACATCAGCTAAGAGTCTGGACTGGGTTTGTTTATATGGTGGGAGCAGGGGTCAAGAGAACAAGAAAAGTATGCAAGGGTTCTTAAGGCCAGTAACTGGTACAGCAGAATATTGGTTGCATACTCTTGGTCCAATTTTATTTACACAGTCATCCCAGATTCAAGGGGAGGGAAAGTAGTCTCCACTTTTTGATCAAAGAAGCTGTAAAGTCATCGTGCAAAAGGCATAGATACAAAGAGGAATGAAGATTAGGGAAATGTTCGCCATAAATCTACCCCCTGGAGAAGTGACATGTGAGCTAACACAAGAATGATGAGAAGAATCAGATATACAATGATCTTATTCTAAGCAGAGGGATGTCAAGTACAAATTTATGCATGCAGTTGTACTTGGCCACATGAAATATACTGATAGGTGCCTGCATGTGTAAACACGTATGTGCAGGTACACATGATAAACATCAGTGGAATACTCTGTGTATGTATATATCCTGAACATACCTGTGTATGTATATATCCTCTTAGCTCCTGTCCTTCACCATAGGAACATTCACACATCAACAGAAACATATGACTCAACATACTGTTTTCTCACAACTTAGGCTACATAAGAACAATCTTCACATTCTCTGGGCTTTCTCCCTACAAGTTCTGATCTAGAAATCTGTACTTTAGCCAGGATGCCTAGTCAGTCTGGAGCAGCAATTCTGTATCTAATAAATTAAGAAACAATGTTTAACTTTTTTCAAGCTTTGGATGATCCCCACTTTTCCCCCTCTCCAGATAACTGATGCCTAATCATGTCTACTTTATATTACCTTAATCCATACTATTCTCATCTTTTTCCTAAGATAGTCAAGTGCATGTGAACCAGCTGATAAGGAAAAGTAAAAATGAATACACAGCATGGGCAATGAAAATGCAAAATCATATGAAATTCCCTTGTTCATTCAAGTGAGAAATTTTTAATTTTGCCTGCTTCCAAGGATATCCTAATTCAGGGGTATATGCCTTCAAATATCAAATCCCTGACAAAGCACTCTTTACAGACTCTACCAATGCTACCTCCACACCAGAATAGTATATATATATTTATTGAAGTAAATGAGTAATTAATAAATGGGGGGGGCTGGATTTAGGTATTTCATTTTTTAGGGCCTCATATGATTGTAATATAAAGGTTGAGATTCACTGAGTTAAATAATCAAAGCATAAATTTTAAAAGCAACACAAAACACCTGCTTGAATGAAATATTTGGGGTCATGAGCACCTTGTGGAACACACAGAGGTTTGTTTCAGGGCAGTGCAAGCTCAGGGCTCAGACTCCCACTGGGCAATCCATTCTCTCACTGCCTACCAGTCAAGTCTCAGGTGTCCTGCAAAAAGAATGAGCTAATAAAATCCACTTAGCTGGTAGTATAATCATTTCATTAACATAGCCATTGCCATAAAGCATAATTCACTTTTAAAAGTAAATATGCCATTTGTGATGTGATTATCCTTTAGGGGACCAGTTCTCCACTTTAAAATGTCACTTTATTTTGTTCAAGGGAGGAAAAACTGTCACCATATTAAAGTACACTATATTACTTTAATAATATGTGATCCATAGAATTAGGCCAGTTAATCAAAGATAATACAAAGTATGAGTAACAAAAATTTAGGAGGCCAGCAGACCTCAATTTGAATCCCACCTTAATGGTTTGTATGATTTGAGGGCATGTTTCTTCCTGAACCCCTGTTTCTTCGTCAGTAAAACACCATCATAATGTTATAGGCTGATGCCATGAACAGCTCAGAGAAGAAGTCAGAAAACTTTTTTCTATAAAAGCCCCAACAGTCAATATTTTAGGCAAGTGAGACAGTTTCTGTCACAACTACTCAACGCTGCTGTTGCAACCTCCAAACAGCCAAAGAAACTAAGAGCATGGCGGTGTCCCAGTGAAACTTTATTCACCAACATGGGACACAGGCCATTGTTTGCTCACCCCTGAGTTAGAGAATATAGCTAAGCACTGAACACCATTGTGGACAAACGATGAGCTCAATAGCCAGTCACTGGCACTGGGGGCTCATGAAGACGGTGACAATGGTGATACAGGTGACACTGCTGGTATTGTCCCCACCACCACTGTCAGCGCTGAGAATGAAGAGACATGGGATCCTGTTCTACTTCTGCCATGAACTTTATTTTTTATAATATTTTATTTATTTGACACACACACACAGGGCACAACGGGGTGGGGGGGCAGCAGGCAGAGGGATAGGGAGAAGAGGACCCCTACCAAGTAAGGAACCCTATGTGGAGCTCATGACCTGAGCTGATGGGAGACACCCAACCACCCTTAGCACTAGCTTTCTATAATTTTTAGTCAAGCTATTTCTCCTTTAGGAACACTATCTTCAAAAGATGACATCACCAGAGTACATTCAACATTTCTTCTCTGGCTATAAATACCTTCTATAAATCAATCAGAAATTCACTAACACCCACAGCACTTTCTGCTTCATCAGCTGTGCCCCCTCTTCCACTGAGCAATATCAAAGACTCTGGTTGGTAGAGGGGATCCTTGTCAAAGCTAAGATGGAGGAACCCCCTTTTCTTTTGAAAAGAGAAGAAGGTCTTCCAAAGAATTTTCAGGAATGAGGCCCCTCAATCTTGCTGTTATTTGGAATTTGACTTCTGCTGTCAACATAGATAGACAATAAACACACCAGAGCATTTGATTTTCATCATAGATTTCAACACGGACTTTCCAATTAGGTACAGACATAAGTACTCACTCAAGAAGGTATATTTAAAGACAATTTAAATACATATTTAAGTTATATTTAAATACTATATATATATATATATATATATATATATATATATATTTGTCATGCCCACTACCACTCATGAGTTAAAGAAAAAGTCAAGAGCTATTGTGTTATAACAAGAAATGTAACAAGTTTTATTTTTTTAGAGACATGTTGGGGCATTATTACTAGGGGAAAAAAAAGAACACCATTTATATCAGAGAGTGAGTCTCAAACTCTGGGTCCCAGACCATTAGTATCACCTTAAGAATCTGATAGAAAAGCCAAATCATAGGTCCTCAACCTGAGCTACTGAATTCAGAAACTAGCTGAGGAGCCCAGCTCTCTGTGTTCTAACAAGGCCTCAGATGAACACTAAGATATGCAAACTGATTTAAGTGATAAAAGTGTCACTGAACGTGGCCTCTGTGAGTCCAAACAGAGTTTTATAAAAGGCAGCTGTTGTTTTCCTATGGGTCATCTTCCTCCCTCCTCTGGTCATACCATGATTTTCCTTTGAATAGTTATTCATTACCCACTGCATATGGTCCTGAAAAGTCTGTCCATTAAAGTCCCTGTTCTCCTGCAGCCAAGAGCTGACCCACAAGGGGCCAGAGTCTCTTCTTTTAGGAACATAGTTTTTGAGTGAAGGCATAGGGCACAAGAGGGTTGGGGTGGCCTCATCAGTAGAAGGACCCCAAAGAGCATGTCCACTTCATTTCTGCTTACTAGGCCAAGAGATGCAAGCATCCTGTCCTTTCCAAGTTCTGGTAATTCAGCATTCTCCTCCATCTTAAAAGCTACCCACTATGCTTCCATAATAGAGTCCTTTTTTATTTTTACAAAAAAGTGCCAGCTGTAATTGTTGTTCCTTATAACCACAGAAAAAAAATCAACAAATATATCTTAATCACATAAAAGGACCAAGTTCCTAAACAGTGAAAGTTGTTAATAAGCTGTTCAACAAGACCAACATACAAGAGAAACATCCAAACACTGACCAGAACCCTAGCATCCATGACACAGGAGAGGTAGGCCGGCAACAACTTCTAGTAGAATGGGATGGATGCCAGAGCAGATGGCATGAGTGCTGAGCCCAGGAAAAGTACTGTGAGGATGGGTCCAAGTGAAGAAGCTGCCATAAATTCCCTTGCTAACCACTGACAAGGGGATGTGGCTCCCCAAGTCTCCTCAATTAAGGAAACCAACAAGTGACTATGTCAGGACAAGTCACTACAGACCTGTTACATTGCCTGAACCTAGTTCCCAGTTCAAACTGACTTAAATGACAAAGGAAGTTATCTGTTTATGTAATAACCACAGAGCCCTGAGGATGGGCAGGAATCACGTCAAAGCTATGATTCTGATGATTCTGATCTTTAGATTCATTGTGAATCTATGATTCAGAGTAGAAGTCTGGCTCAATCCAAACCTATGATTCTAATGGTTAGAAGTCTGGCTCAATCTCTCTAAAATTATTTCAACATTTCCCTCCTTTCTTCTCAGTTTTGATTCCCTCAGCAGCTCTGGGATTAAACTCTTCCACATTCATATGCAAGAGAAAATGTTAAGTCCCTCTGTTCTCCTCAAACACTGAACTGTAATGGTTAAAACAGGTGATTCTAAATTAATAAAAATGGCAAAGGACTGGGGTCAATTTCATTCAAAAAGGGAACGGGTGGGTGAAAGCTGGGAGATAGCTACTTACTCCTTGAACACAGGTTGGGAGATTAAACCTGTATAGCACATTAAGTAAGACTGTTCATTACAAAGAATCTGTTGGGGAATGAACAGATGGATCCTGGAGTATTGGTGGTAGTTGGTAGGATTGTTGAAGATTCTCCAAGCCACACACTGGTGTAGACAATGATGAAATGAGGAAGGGTCAGCAAATATTTTCTGCTAAGGGCCAGATGGTAAATATTGTAAATTTTGTGGCCCATATGATCTCCATTGTGTCTAATCATTTCTGTTGTTATAACACAAAAGAAGTCTCTCATAATATAAAAACAAATAGATGGGGCTGTGTTGCGATGACACTTAATTTACCAAAACAGAGGGTGTGTTGTATTTGGCCTACTGGCTGTAGTTAGTTCTCCAGGGCCTGAACCAGAAAGCCAAACTCTATGTTTTGCTACAATGATTAATAGTACGTGAGAAGCAGCACCTTAAATCAGCAAGCCCCTCTTTTCTCATCAGCATACAGAGTTCTTTGACATTTGCCTTAACATTTCTTCACTGAAGAACTACATCATAAATGACAGCCCCTGATTTTATTTGCTTGAACATCTGCCATCCTGGGACTGTTCAGAAGCCTGATAATAAAGGTTTGTTTTCATCTTGATGAGTCTACCCTACTTGGGTTTGTGGTGTCCTAAACCAACACTAAATAAAAACAGAAAACAGTGCAGTTTCGCCTACGTACTCCTTGATTGCCTTGGCTATTGCATTGAGGACATCCTTTGGCTGCAACCCCGTACATCCTCTCTACCATCACTATCTCAAACGGGCCATTCGTTTGTCTCACCCACCACCACCACCAGCTAAACATGCTCCAATCCCAACTGGATCTTTCTACCCAAACGTATTCCCTAACCTACCACACGGTTTTCAGCACCATTTCTGCCATTATTCTATGCCCTCCTGCTCTTGGCCTCCGTATTGTCCCTGGCCCTCTACTTTCAAACAGCCATCCTGTCCTGTTGATTTGTCCCTGATAAGCTAACTTGTGATATCTCCCACACCCTTTCACTGCAGTCCCACTGCTCTCACTCTAATTCGGGTCCTTAATTACCCCATACCTTCACTATTGCAATTAGCCTCCCCACAGTTCTCTTCCCTTTCAATTTTCCCTTCCTAGTTATCTTCCCTCCACTTCACTGGGCACCCTACTCCTTAACAAGCCTGGCTAATAGGAAACATTCACCATGTTGCACCCCCTTCTTGACTCTAGGGTAAGTTTTAGGTTCAGGATTCTCCCTGGGCACAGTTCAAGTCTACCAAAACACTTGTCTTGGCTTCTGGCTATACAGAAGCTTCTGATTGTGGAGTTGGCTGCTCACAAGTAGATCTTTCTTTTTTTCTCATTGGTAAGTCCTGCTCCACCACCAACTTTAGAACCATTCTCGACCACACATTTCTCCTCCATCTCTGGCAGCTGGGACTCAAAAACGCCTCTCCTCCATTCTCATGCCCATCAATTATTAGGTGGTTCTAGTTATATAGCTTTAATTTCACATTCTCATTCCCCATTTCCCTTTTGTGTTTTTTGTTTGGTTGGTTCGTTGGTTTATATGACAGAGAGAGAGAGAGAGAGAGAAGAAACACAAGCAGAGGAGTGGGACAGGGAGAACCAGTTCCTGCTAAGCAGGTGGCCTGGTGCAGGGCTGGATCCCAGGACCCTGGGATCATGACCTGAGCCAAAGACAGACACTTAACAAGACAGACACTTAAGCCTCCCAGGTGCCCAGCCCCTCATCTCCCTTTTGAAAGATATCATTACATCCACTTTCTTGGACAAGTACAATACTCTCCTATTCCTTCTTTGTTCTCCATCTTCACCCATTTTCTCACTAGAGCCAGAAGGATTTTAAAACTAAGGTCTGGTCAAGTCATGTCCCTGGTTAAAACTTTCACTGGCTTTCCATTGCCTTTCTACATTGGTTCTCAACTCTGGATCAATATAGTGTGACCTGGGGTTTAAAAAAAAAAAAAAATGTGATGTTGGGCAAAGAAAACCTGAACTGTAATTGATGGATTGCTGGATGCTCAGAGCAGACAATTTTGAGAGCTGAAAACCTCAGGGAGAGCCAGTCATTTGGGCCCATACAATAGTTTAAGATTTACCTTCAGGAGGTTGGCCAGGTTCCCACAATAAATAGGGGAGGGAAAAAAAAAAAACACCTCCCCAGGCTTCTGGCAGGAAAAGAAAAGGAAACATTTTGAAATGCACCAGAGCACTCTGCCTTCTTAACAATGTCTGTCCTCAGGGGGCTCTAATTAACCATAGACTAACTTGCTGGAGTATTATCAGAGCCTAACTCTTTTGGGGAGAAAAGAAATAAGCAAATTCAGCTCACTGAAGCTATCCTGTTCCATCTAAGAGGAGAGAAAAAACTAAAATTCTTTCAAGTTCACAGTTCAGAGGCATATGCTTACCAAATGTCTGAGATCTAATCATAGGAATATAGAACACTTCTGGAGCGCCTGGGTGGCTCAGTCAGTTGGACGTCCAACTCTTGATTTAGGCTCAGGTCTTGATCTCAGAATCCTGGAATCAAGCCTCAGGTCTGGCTCCATACTCAGTGGGGAGTATGGCTGGGATTTTCTATCTCCCTTTCCCTCTACCTCTCCCCCTGTGATCTCTCTCTCTCTCTCTCAAATAAGTAAGTAAAATCTTAAAAAAAAAAAAAAATAGAGCACTTACTTTCACTACACACCTCACCTTCACATTACAAAGACCTATTTATAGCAGTCCCCTTTTACCTGCTAAAGCATGTCTGGCTACCAAGAAAATATTACAAGGCACACTAAAAGGCAAAACACAGTTTGAAGAGACTGAACAAGCATGAGAACCAGACATGGCAGGAATGTTGGAATTCTCAGACCAGGAACTTAAAACAACTATGATGAGTATGCTAAGAGCTCTAATGGATAAAATAGACCACACACAAGAACAGATGGACAGTGTAAGAAGAGAGATGAAAATCCTAAAAGGGAACCAAAAAGAAATACTAGAGATAAAAGAAAATAAGCAACAAAATACAAAAAACTGTAACAAATGAAAAATGTCTCTATGCCTGACAGGTGTTATTAGTAGATGGGACAAAGCTGATAACAAATCTCTGAGTTGGAAGATAAAGGAAAAAAAAAATCCTTGAAAACCAAAGAGAACAAAAATATGATATATATATATATATATATATATATATATATATATATATGGCAGTATATCCAAGAACTGTGGGGCAATTATAAAATGTGTAACATATACATCATGGGAACACAAGCATAAAGAAAGAAACAGAAATATTTGAAACAATAATGACTGAAAATTTCCCAAGTTGATATTAGGCACCAACCACTTATCCTAGAAGCTCAGGGAATACTTAACTGGATAAATGGAAAAACAAAAATAAAAACAGGAACTACACGTAGGCTTATCATCTTCAAACTACAGAAATCAAAGATAAAGAAAAAATTCTGAAAGGAGCCAGAGAGGAAGAAAGACTTGCCTATAGAACAGAGACAGGGATTGTATCTGATTGCTCTTCAGCAAGAAGAGGATGGAGTGAAATATTTAAAGTGTTGAAAGCAAAAAAACAAAACAAAGAAAAGCCAAAACAACCTAGAATTCTAAAACCTGTGAAATTATCCTTCAAAAGTGAAGAAAAAAAAATAGAGATAAAAATTGAGAGAATTTGTTGCCTATAGATTGGCAAGAAATACTAAAAGTTCCGTGGAGAGGAGAAAAATAATATAGGTCAAAAATTCATGTATATATAAAGAAAGAGCATCTAAGAACAAGTTAAGGTAAAATAAAATAAAAGTAAAATAAGAACTAAAATTTAAAAAAATCTTAAAAGTAAATTAAAATTAAAAAATTAAATTAAATTAAATTAAAATTTAAAAATTAAGATAAAGTAAAATAAAACTAAAAATAAAAAAATGTTATTTTTCATATTCTTTTTTTTTTTAAGATTTTATTTGTTTATTTTAAAGAGAGAGATCACAAGTAGGCAGAGAGGCAGAGAGGCAGACAGAAAGAGAGGGAAGCTCTCTCAGCAGAGAGCCCAATGTGGGGCTCGATCCCAGGACCCTGGGACCATGACCTGAGCCGAAGGCAGAGGCTTTGACCCACTGAGCCACCCAGGCACCCCTATTTTTCATATTCTTAATTGAACTAATAGATAAGTTTGTTCAAAATAAAAACACCAACAATATATTTAATTATATAAGCATATATTTATATCTTAAGCATGTGCATATGTATGCTATTTATCTTTATATGTAAGTAAAATGAATGACAGCAATGAAACAAGGGACGGGGAAATTAATATTATTTTTGTTATTAGAAGATACATTACTGGGGCGCCTGGGTGGCTCAGTGGGTTAAGCCACTGCCTTTGGCTCAGGTCATGATCTCAGGGTCTGGGATCGAGTCCCACATCGGGCTCTCTGCTCAGCAGGGAGCCTGCTTCCCTCTCTCTCTCTCTCTGCCTGCCTTTCCATCTACTTGTGATCTCTCTCTATCAAATTAAATAAAATCTTAAAAAAAAAAAAAAGCAATGCAGTGCAGCAAAGATGTTCTCTTTAACAAATGGTGTTGGAATAAGTGGACATCCACATGAAAAAAAAAAAACCTTACAACCCTTCAAAAAAATTAACTCAAAGTGGATTATACACTTAAATGTAGATGTGAAAATTCAAATCTATAAAATTTCTAAGAGGTATAATAGGACAAAATCTAAATGACCTATGGTATAAAGATGTCTTTTTAGATACAACACTGAAGTCAAGATCCATGAAACAAATATAAGATAGGCTGGACATCATTAAAATTCAGAACTTCTGCTCTGTGAAGGACCATATCAAGAGAATTAGAAGACAAGTCAAAGACTAGAAGAAAATATTTGCGAAATAAACATCTAATAAAGGAAAGTTTATCAAATAAACATCTGATAAAGTATCCAAAATACTCAAAAAGATCTCTTAAAACTCAACAAAAAGAAACAAACAACTAGGTTTAAAAATGAGCCAAAAACTTTAATAGACACCTCATAAAAGAATATGGTAAACAAGAATATGAAAAGATGCTCCACATCATATGTTATTAGGATAATGCAAAATAAAGCAATGAAATACCACTATACACCTACTAGAAAAGCCAAAATCCACAGCACTGACACCAAATGATGGAGAAGATGTGGAGGAAGAGTAACTCCCATTCACTGCTGGTGGGAATGCCTAAAGTTATTCTGGAAGACCATTTGGTGATTTCTCACAAAACTAAACATTCTTATACCATACAATCCAGGAGTCACACTCCTTGATATTTACCTAAAGGAGCTGGAAACTTATGTCCACATAAAAAGCTGCACATGGATGTTTACAGCAGTTTTATTCATAATTGCCAAACTTGGAAATACCCAAAGTGTTCCTCATTAGGTGAATGGTTAAATAAACTATGGTACATAGAGTCTATGGAATATTATTTTGTGCTAAAAAGGAGTCAGCTATCAAGTCATGGAAAGACACAAAAGAATCTTAAATGCATATTACTAGGAAAAATAAGCCAACCAAAAAGTTTACACAGAGAGGATTTCAACTATATGACATTCCAGAAAAGGTGAGGCTATGGAGACAGTACAAGTAACAGTTATTTCTAGGGGTTGGGAGTGGGAAGTGATGAGTAGGTAGAGCACAAAGATTTTAGGGAAGTGAAAATACTCAATATATTATAATGATGAATATATGCCATACATTTGTCCAAAGCCATAGCTTGTATAACACTAAGAGTGAAAACTAAACTATGGACTTCATATACTCATGATGTCTTAATGTTATAGGTTCATCTTCGGAAAAAAAAAAAAAGATTAACAAAAAAATTAACAAAAAAACTCCCCACACAAACACAAAACAAAAATCAAGTACTATTCTAGTTATAATACATAATGGGGCTATTATTAATGGGGAAATGTATGCGTTTATGGGGACAGGGATATAAGAGAAATCATAGTACCTCCTTCTCAATTTTGTTGGAAACCAAAAACTGCTCAGACACATTTCTTTAAAGAAAGAAAGAAATGATGCCTTAGCTCCACGACACCCAAATGATTAGCAATCTCCAGGGTGAGGACCTGCTTATGGGAATTTTTTTAAAGCTCTTTAAAAGAGGCTGATATTGCCACATAAGGGTTTACCAGACTCTTAAATTGACTACAGTTCATTCCTCTGGCCAATTTCCAGTAATAATGGCTTCTTTCTGCATCTTAAATCTTCCAAGTTCTTGTCCGTGGGCCCTCACAAGTACGATTTCTTCTGTTCTTCCTGCCTAGGATGCTTTCTTCTACCCCACACCCACCAGTAATCACCTAGCTCAGTGGCTCTCCTTCTCTGTCGAGTAGAATTCCCTCACAAGCCAGCAAAGCACAGAGAAACCCCACAACACTGGAATAGGAGAAGACCGAACCTGGGCATTTTGGGGTGAATTTTTCTAAAAAAAAAAATTTTATTTATTTATTTGAGAGACAGAGATCACAAGCAGGCAGAGAGAGAGGAGGAAGCAGGGTCCTTGCTGATCAGAGAGCCCAATGCGGGGCTCAATCCCAGGACCCCGAGATCATGACCTGAGCCGAAGGCAGAGGCTTTAACCCACCCAGGAGTCCCTGGGGTAAATTTTTAAAATTGAAATCATTGTAAATTCACAGGCTGTTATAAAAAATAATACAGAAACCTTTAGTGTACTTAACCCAGTTTCCTCCAGTGGAAACATGTATAATCTATCATAATTACTGGTATAACCTATCACTCCCAGGATATTAATATCCACCTCATTGAGACTTCTCCAGTTTTGCTAGTCTTTGTGTGTGTGTATTCCATTCTATATTATTTTATCCCCTTTTTAGGTTTGTATATGCACTATCACAGTTAATATAGTAATCAGTTGTAACACCATAATGATTCTGTTGCCTTCTTAGAGTGGTGGTTTCCAGAGCTTAGGCAATGGGTATAGGGATACAGGAGGGAGTCAGACGTTTGCATTGCTACCCGTACTCCAGGAGAGTCTGATATCCTCCAATGGTGGAGAAATGCCGACCTAGCTAATTCCTACTCATCCTCTAATACTCCATTTTCTTGGGTTCTAGACTCCCTAATTCATTCCCCCCTATAATGCAATCTCATAGCAGCCTCACTTTTAAAAAATACTCTGTACACCTAGAATTCTTTGTCTAGCCTCTGTCTTTCCCAAATAAATGATCTTCAAGCAGGATCCCTAACACTTAAGCTGACCAGTCCCCAATACTTTTTAGGGAAGAAGACAACCCCAGACTGTCTGAATCTAAAGCATGTGCGATCCACTATAGTCCCCTGGCTATGGACAGCCAGAGGCAATCTCCCCAAAGTATTCTCCCATTCACAGTCTTATTTGTTGTGTGGATTTTATTAGCACTTTTCATGCCATACCCTGAAACTTTTTCTGGCATGAGGAGTTTACGTCAACTGCCCATAATTCTTATAGTATATTCCACATGCTTTCCCCACATACACACATTTATATACACCATATATTTATAGGAGTGTGTGTGTATATTTGTGTGAGCATTTAACCTGGGAAATGAATATATTAAAACCAAGGGTACGGAGTACACAGTCCCATATCACTTTTCCATTCAATATTTTAGTACTCACCTTGTAAAATCACCTTTCCATGGTTCACATCCTTTACAGCATAAATAATTTTTCCTGTTCTAACCAGAGTCACACTCTGCCCTCCCATCCTTCTTCAGTTCACACAGCTGAAAAGATAAGGGGCTTCACAGATCCTACATAGGCTGACTTAACAGGTCTGTCAAGATTTAAGCAGTGGAAGTGAGAGCCAAACAAATTAAAGTGCACCACATCAGCACAATTTTCCCTGATTTGGGTTCAAAACTGGGTTTATTTATTTTTTTATTTTAATTTTTTTAAAGATTTTATTTATTCAGTTGACAGAGAAAGAGATCCCAAGTGAGCAGAGAGAGAGGGGGAAGCAGGCTACTTGCTGAGCAAAGAGCCCAACACTAGGCTCATCCCAGAACCCTGAGATCATGACCTGAGCTGAAGGCAGAAGCTTAACCCAGAGACACCCAGGTGCCCCAAAACTGGGTTTAAAGGAAAAGTCTGTCTCTTGTGCAACTCCACATTTCCATGGACTGCTAGATGAGTTGAACCTTAATGTTCTGATTTCTGTTTTGTCCTGTTTGTCTTCCATAGGCTCTCTTGCTCACATGGTCTCTCCACAGAATGGGAGATGGAAAGGACAAGGTCATCTAATCCAGAGGTTCTCGAACTTAAGCAGGCATCAGCATCACCTTGATGGCTGCTTGAAACATAAGGACTGGACCTACCCCTGTAATGGCTGATTCCATAGGTGTGGGCCTAAGTCTGAGAAATTGTGTTTCTAACAAGTTTTCTAACAGGACCTATTGACACAGCTGGCCCATCTACCATACTTTGAGAACCACTGATCTAATCTAAACAGCAGCCTCTCAGGCAACAGTGATGTTTCCAAATTGACCCCAAACACACTGGTTGCAAAGTCTACCATGAATTACCAGGGGTGTGTGTATGGTTTCAAAAAAGTTTGAGACAACTTCCAATTAGGAAATGTCACAGTGTAACTCAACCTTCAGCTTCCTTTTTTTAAAACAGAAAGAAAAAAAAAATACATCTGTTAACACAGGCCCTTCCTCTCTCATGGTATCAGTAAGCTGGAGCTGATCAGCATGGCTTCTACAGCTGTGTTTCTTTATCTTGGCTTCACACTTGAATTACCTGGTATGTTGTTAAAAACTGTAATACTCAGGCTGCACCCCAGCCCAATTATATTAGAATGCCCAGGGTGGCACCCACTTCCAGTACCAAATGGCAAGTATAGGACTTCATCTAATAGAGTCATCATAAGGAATAAATTTTATCGTAAAAGCAACAGATATTACTTATATTATTCATTGAGCATTTATTTAATCTGTGTCAGGCACCATATTAAGTGATTTACAAATGTTAGTCCATTGATTGCTCTTTTAGAAAAAAGTGGGCACTGAATAGGCATCAATGATCAAAGGAGAAATTTATACAGTGAACCTCTTGTATAAAAGGAAAGGAATGTATTAGAGTTACATAGTAAAGGAAAATAAGTTGAATTAATTTAAAACTTGGCTCTATCTCAGCCTGGCTGTGTTGTCATGGACAAAGACATAGTCTTTTAACATATGGTTTCTGTTTCCTCAGTTGTAAAATGGACATCATAATATCACTGCCTTCTTGTTGGAATTTAATAGATGTGGCCTTCTGGTGTCTGCTGCAGCATGAAAAGAGCTTGGAAGTCATCCCTCCCATCCTTAGAGCATAAGAAAACTAGATCCATTAAATATCAGTGGCTTGTTCTGGATCCATCAGAGAATGGAGGTTACAGGGCAAACTGCCACCCAGAAATCTGGAGAGTCAAGTGCATTTCCAGGGCCACAGTTAAGATCTATCCATCCAAAGAACAAGTTGCTGGCACCAAAAACTGGTAAAAGTGCCCAGACAGTTATGTTGAAGAACTGCTGGAGGCCAAGCTTTTCACTATATATTGGCATCGTAATAACAGTTGGGAAGTGTTTTCTTCTCTCTCTTTCTCTCTCTTTTTTTTCCTTTAAGTGTTTCTGTAGGATTGTTATTATTCCTTTTTCAAATGTGTGATAGAATTTGTCAGTGAAGCCATCTGGGCCTAGACATTTATTTATGACTTTTTAAATTCCTTGAGGGAAGGTACACTTCCTGGGCTCTATTTCCTGGAACGCTGTAGGTTCTCAAGTGATGATCCAAGACATCTTCTCTGGCTAAGCAGCAGAGAGAGAGGAAGAATAACCATTCTGAGTCCATAAAAAAAGGCCTCCCCTTGAGGAGAAATGATTTTAGGGAACTTATTTCAGCTTAGACAAAGGCATGTCTCCCATCCAAGTACCCTCTAGCTATCCTGCCTTACCTAGAGGGGCAAAAATCTTATGTAAACATGGATCACAGATTCAAGGAAATTGGTACAGAACTCTATCAGATAGAGAAGGGAGTGGGGGTAGGATGGGGATAAAAGAGCTACCTCACTGAATGAACCCTTGAGAAAATCACAGCCCAGGGACAGGGGCTCACTGAAAGAATAGATTCCATCAGAAGATCAAAGAACACTGCTCTTCCCCACATCTTATTACCACAGCAAAAGGACTCTAATTTAACCACAGTGTATTATGGGTGAAAGAGCTGCTAGAGGGGCTGGGCTTAGGGAAGCTCAAGACCAAAACACTAGGGGAACAGAAGTGTTCAACACAGCCCTGCAACCAGTCAGATTAACATAGTACTTCACATTAGAAATCTAATGCCCTCGATCTCGGATGCTCAATAAAATGTGTCTGGGTTTCAAAAAATGACAAGGCATGCCAACAGACAAGAAAAATGAAGCAAACATCAGGATCAGACTCAGATGTGACACAGATGTTGGAAATATCAGAGAATTTTAAATATTGATGAATACGACAGGGCTCTAATAGAAAAAGTAGACAATATGTGAGGACAGATGGAGAATGCAAATAGAAAGATGAAAACATTAACAAAGAATCTAAAACGGGCGCCTGGGTGGCTCAGTGGGTTAAGCCGCTGCTTTCGGCTCAGGTCATGATCTCAGGGTCCTGGGATTGAGTCCCACATCAGGCTCTCTGCTCAGCAGGGAGCTTGCTTCCTTCTCTCACTCTCTCTCTGCTTACTTGTGATCTCTGTCTGTCAAATAAATAAAATCTTTAAAAACAAAAACAAAGAATCTAAAGGAAATGCTAGCAATCAAAACCACAATAACAGAAATGATTTAACATATTGGGAATTTATGGTGTACAAAAAAGCAGGGTAACTATTGGCTATTTAGGGTAAAGCTGATCAACCCTTAAAAGGTATAACAAGGCAAGGAGATGGCTCTCAAGGGTTCTTTTGATCACAGAAGCAAGAGAGACAAAAACGCAACTGGGGTATTACCAGAAAAGGTGTATCTTCAGTAGTATGTGCTGAATTGTTCATATGCCCCCAAATTCATATATTGAAACCCAATCCCTCATGTGACTGTGTTTAGATATAGATCCTTTAAGGAGGTATTTAAGGCTGGATGAGGTCATAAAAGTGGGATCCTAGTCCTACAGGACTAGGGTCCTTAGAAGACGAGGAAGAAACACCACGGATGCAAAAAAGAAAAAAAAAAATAAAGAAAGAAAAGGCCATATGAGGACACAGTGAGAAGGGAGCCAATTACAAGTGGAAGATAGGAGCCTCAGGGGACAGGAACTTTACCAACACCTTGATGATGGACTTTCAGCCTCCAGAACTATGAGAAAATAAATCTCTGGGGTTTAAGGCACCCACTCCATGGCTTTTTTTTTTTTTTTTATGGCAGGCCTAGCAGAGTAACACTTTCAAAAAAGGCAAATATCATCCCTACTTGCCCTGGGACCTTTCCTTAGGATGGCCATTTACAAGTGAGGAAGAACATGTAAATGAAGTAAAGAGACATCAGAGGCAGGTCCACATTCAGGCCAACTAACTCCAGTTAGGAAGGCTATTTGTGCTGAGAAAAAAATACAAAAATATAACAAGTTGACAAAGTTAAATAGTTAAATTGATCCTAAAGGAGAACAAAAAAACAAACAATGGGACAGAATGAATATTTAAAATATAACAAACTTTCTTCCAGAAATATGGGATTCAAATCTACTCTCAAATGAGTGTACAGGGTACCAGTTAAATTTAACCAAAAATAATCAACTCCAAGACATATTCTAGTCAGCAATAGTCTGATAGAATTTTGATAGGGGTTGCACTGAATCCATATAAATTTGGGAACTGCCATGTTAACAATATTGAGTACTTCAATCCATAAACATGGTATGTCTCTATTTATTTAGCTCTTCCCTAACTTCTCTGTGCAATGTTTTGAAGTTTTTAGTGTATGGGTCTTGCACTTATTTTTGTTAAAATCATTGTTATTTATTTTGTTCATTTTGATATAATCACATTGAATTGTTGTCATTTTTAGATTGAATTTTTTGGCTGGTATATGGAGATACAGTAGTTTTGTGTACACATCTAGAATCCTGCTCTCTTGTTAAGCTTGCTTATTTAGCCATTTGGTAGATTCCTTAGGAGTTTTCATCCCAAAAGTATGGCTTTAATCACTTTTTCTTCCTCGGACACTGACTAGATCCAGTAATGTTTAGCAGAAGTCAGGGTGCACAGCCTTATTTGTTTCTGAACTTAAGGGAAAGGATTCCATTTTTTATCATTAAAAAATATGTAGGCTGGGGCACCTGGGGGGCTCAGTAGGTTAAGCCTCTGCCTTCTGCTCAGGTCATGATCCCAGGGTCTTGGGATCGAGCCCCGCATTGGGCTCTCTGCTCGGCAGGGAGCCTGCTTCCTCCTCTCTCCCTCTGCCTGCCTCTCTGCCTACTTGTGATCTCTGTCTGTCAAATAAATAAATAAAATCTTTAAAAAAATGTGTAGGCTAAGGTCTTTTCATAGACAGGCTTTATCAATTTGAAGGACATCTCTACAAAGTTTGTTGAGATTTTTTTTTTTCCTTGTACCATGAAAAGGTGTTAGCTTTTCTTTTTCAAGTGCTTTTCCTGTATTTATTGAGATTATGTGTTTCTGTTCTTTATCAGTACACTGTAATACATTAATTGATTTTCAAATGTTCAATCAGCCTTATATTCTTTACATAAACTCACTTAGTCATGGTGTACAAACCTTCTTATATATCGCTAGCTGTGATTTGCTAATTTTATTAAGAATTTTTGTCTATGTTCATGAGGTATACTGGCCTGTAGCTTTCTTTTCTGGGGATGACTTAATTTCGCCTTCTCAAGGAGATAAGAAGAGTCCCCCCCCCCTTTTTCTTTCTGAAAAAGTTTGTGTACGATTAGGATTCTCCCTTAAGAAAGATAAAAAATGATAGACTTCAACAGGTAAGCCATCTGATCCTAGACTTTTACTTGTGAAAAGGTTTTTTTCCACCTAATTCAGTGCCTTTATTTGATAAGAATCAATTCAGCTTTTTTATTTTTTTTCTTATTATTTTTGGTAAGTTGTGTCTTTCTAGGAAATTTTCTATTTCGTCTAAATTGTCTAATTTGTTAGTATCAATCTTCTTCAGAGGACTTTTCTTATTCTACTAATATCTGTAGGGTTGAAAGTAATGTCCTAATTTTATTCCCCATTTTGGTGGTTCGTGTTTTCTTTTCTTTTTCCTGAGAAGAGAAGGGACTATCAAGAAGCTATAAGGAGCCATACAAGAAAAGAAGTGATCTTGAAGTCAGCCAATGAAGAAGAAATAGACACAGACATATGGATAAGAGAAAGACTTAGGGACAGTAATAGGACTTAGTGTGGAATCACAGAGTAATAGAGAGGGTGGGAAGGGTCAAAGGTGTTTCCCAGATTACTGCGTTGGCTCTCTGGGCAGATGGTAATGCCATTTTACAAATCTCTGGACCCCAAGAGAGGAAGTCAATTTGAGGGCAAAGATCACTTGATTTTGTATTCAAACTAAATATCTTAATACAGAGGGGTAACAAAATAACACAAGTTTGCAGACTAAACCAGGTTGGCTTTTTTTGTTTGCTTTTTTTAAACAGGGGGCAAATGATAACATATTTTTTTGTTTAATTTTTAAAGATTTTATTTATTTATTTGAGAGAGAGGAAGAGAGGAGATCATGAGCAGGCACAAGGGGTAGAGGGAGAAGCAGGCTCCCTGCCCAGCAGGGATGATCCTGGAATCATGACCTGAGCAGAAGGCAGACTCTTAACCCACTGAGCCACCCACACAGTGACATTTTAAGAGTTTCATCTGAGGGACAGTTTGGAAGGGGAATAAACTTGAAGGATGCCTGTAGGACTCAGGATGCTTGTCTTCCCCAGTAGCTTTTCCCACATCCATACTGCTGACATCCAGATTTGTGGCGTTTTGCACTGATCCACTGTTGGCAGCTTACTATATCCTTCATAGAAGGTCACACAGTATGCAGATACCTGAGACCAAGTCACACACAGGGAAATGTCACCATGAAGATGATCACTGTATTAACCATTTTTTTTTTAAATTTCCTTTTCTAATGCTTTTATATCTGGGGCCTTGCTGACCACCCCCAGGGTAGCGATTCCCTAACAGAGCAAAGGACTCCCTGGCAAGCTCACTTTTCATAGGCAAACAAATCCATCCAGAGCCTGCACCCCCGCCACCTCCTTCACAGGCTATCACACTCCACCCACTATCCACCTGCTATAATCATCCCAGGGCAGGAGTCAGACTGCTAGGTATGACCTCTATATTCCAGAGCCCACTGAAATTACTCAACCTAGCCAATTTAAATCTTGCTTATTGTGCCTCATTCCTTCCTTCCCACAAAAACCTCAGGAAAGGCTCCAGCGCGGTTTCTCCAAATCCCTCTGCCTCCTGAACTATCGCTCCCAGTCATTCCCTGGGTGGACCCTCATGGCCTGGTGTGCCTCCTCCTCTGTGAGCAACAAACTATCCTTTCAAAGGTGTTATCTCTTCATCTACGGGCCTTGCCATATCTAAATAAACATAAAACCCGAGTTTTAAAACAATCAATGAGCAATCTCACATACTTCACAAATTAGATCTATGTGTGCCTGAGGCACAGAAGACTATGCCTGTACATATGCAAGGCAATTTTTCCTCTATTACTAACCCCCCACCCGGGTTGGATCCAGGAACTTTGAAATAAAATGGTCCCCACAACAGCAGAGGATAAATGACCTTTAGAAAAGTATTTGGGACCTAATTATTTCTGTCAAATCCCAGAGAGTGTTAGGAGATTGATTACAGAACAGCTACCCTATTGCCTTATTTGCTGGATTTGGTCTCATCCTGTTCTCTCTGCAGGGCAAGATCAAGGAAGCAGGAGCTTATTTTCTCCTGTCATTGTGCTGAATACCTGCTTAATCCAAGCATTATTTAATATATTTGGTGAGGTCATAAGACAAAGCACACCTTGGTACATGCGTGTGTGTTGGGGTGGGGGAGAGATAAAGGGGAGACAGGTGATTCCTTCCGATCTGGTCCACAAGCATAAATCCCACGAGAAGGATGAGATGAGAGGTTATCTACCGTATCCACTGTCAGTTACATTTCCTGCATGCCTCTCCCCAGAGAAACATGTGTATTTCACATGCTAGGTGAAATAGGTTTAAAAATTACAATGTATATTTGTCATACAAGGGGACCAGCACCTGTAACTGTTGATCAAACAAAGAAGAAGTGTTGACTGGGTTTAATGCAGTAGGAGAAATAAATTGGCTGAGTGAGCTTATTTCAAGGTAGCAAATTGTGGGCAATTTAAAAAAAAAAAATCAAGGGTGATTTTGACTATCCTGGATATACATTTTTCAATTGACTTCAGTACCTAAGCTTTAAGAAAAACTAGACTTTGCTCTTTAGGGCACTCACCATGGACCAGAGACTAATTCTGCAGAATACAAAGGCGTGTACAGGCCATGTGCCTTCTAAGCTCATTTACTCACGGTAGAGACATGAATGAGTAAGGCAAAAATAGTCAAAATCAACATAAATGTCAAATGAGAAGAATATCCAATATATGTTATGTCAATTGAATCTTGATACACAGATTGGGTGTCCATAAGAGAGGAAAAGAATAAAGGGAATCCTATACTTGTGAAATTTAAGGGAGAAGAGAGAGTATCTGAGAAATGTTTCTCTTTGCTCACTCTATTCAGGCATGTAAGCGAGTAAAGGGACAGGGAGAGGCAGCAGTTCCATCAACACCCGCATAGATACAATGACCCTGCAATACCACCTCTGGCACACAAGAGAAATCCTTGCACATTTGTAAGAAAAACTATATTCATATTCTCTGCCGCTTTGCAAAAGTGTGAAAATAATGGCAATGAATTTGAACTACTTGGAAAAACATGGTGAGACATCAACAAATACGGTTGAGGGAGAAAAGAAAACTATGGAATAATGCACATCATATGATGCTATGTCACCAATATATATGTAGGAAAACCCCACGTACAAAGTTAACCTTATGCAATGAAACCAAAAGTTACTTCTGGTGAGGGTGAGAGGGAATCAGTGTTGATTAACTGATTAATCAATTTTTTAATTTTTTAAAATATTTTTTTAAGATTTTATTTATTTATTTGACAGAGAGAAATCACAGGTAGGCAGAGAGGCAGGCAGAGAGAGGGAAGCAGTCTCCCTGCTGAGCAGAGAGCCCAATGCAGGGCTTGATCCCAGGACCTTGGGATCATGACCTGAGCCAGAGGCAGAGGCTTAACCCACTGAGCCACTCAGGCTCCCCTCACTTTTGTAACTTTTTAAAAAAAATTATAAACACAGTAATTATACGTGGACATCTTTAGGAACTAGAAATAATATTACAACTACCAAGAGGGATTAATTCCAAGGAGTAGAACTACAAATGCCATCTCCTGTTTTGTACTTTTCAGATTACTCCTCCAACAACTATAACTCTCTTTCTCTAACCAAAAAAAAAAAAGTAATTAAATTTTGAAAGCACAAAGCATAGCTGGAGGCCAGCGGGAAGGACAGTTGGACTGGAACACCATAAAGAGGATACTAGAAGATAGGTTCAAAGAGACAAACTGGTGCAGGGCTCTAGAAACTTTTAAATGCAAGGTTAAGAATTTAGACTTCTTCCTCCGCTCCCTGCGAAGCATTACTTGTTTCTGCACAACAGAATGTCATGAAGCAAAAGGATAAATCCGTATCTATTCTTCACCCCTACCTCTCAAAGGGTATCTTTTCACTATCATCCCCAACGTGACAGAACTCTTAAAGGTTTAAGAAGTTGGGTAGGAACTTTAAAGACATGCTCTCTTCTCGCCAAGGGGGTCACTCTTGAAAGAAGGATTTCAACTCTTAAGACTTTAAAAAGCACATTAAGAATTGCCTCCTTCCTCTCCTGGCTCACCCTTATTCCATAGCATGAATGCTCATAGAAGGCACTTGAAGATGATGATGCTTTTTCAAGTGTAAGTGGTGAGCAGGTTCTGCTGTCAGCAGGGGAAAGTGTGATCACATTTCTTTCATCTCTGTGACCTCCCAGGTCCTGTCTGTCAAAGCAGAAGTGAGCAGTAAACCTTTGGTGAAAGGAAGGAAACAATTGTGAAGAGGATGGCTGGCGGCGGGTGGGGGGAAACAACAGCGAACATTCTTTCTGAAAGTCTGGGATGTTGCGGAGTTAAGCTACTCTGAACAGTAAAAAGATACGAGACAGACCCAGTTAGATTTGTAGGATTCCTCATGTGCTATGTACCTATGATTTAGCAGCAAAGCACCTTACATAGATAAGTAAATGATTATTTACAGGAAAGGGTTAAACATAGTATTTCATCAACCAGAAAGGAAGAATCTGCTAATGTCTCTGTCTTTCAGACTTAAAATAGTCCCATCCTTGACTCTATGTTCCCTATTCCTCTTCTCAGTTTCTGCTCAGAATGATCAAAGAAAACACCACAAGAAAACAGTCCAGAGGAGTAGCCTGGGCTAATCAAGATAAAATAAAAAGGAAGGGATCATAGCCAGAGAAGGAAGGACACCGTCATGCAGTGAGGCACCCCTGATCTGCCTGACCCAACGACGAGGGACTTCTGTAACTGATGCGTTCCATCTTCATACTTTTCTCTGTCCATTGCATCTTCCACCACACGGTGCGCTGCTCTGTGCTCTGGGGATCGGTAGGGAAGCAAGCGAAACCCGCCCCCCTCATGGAGCTCACACTCTGGTAGGGGAAACAGAAGTAAATACACACGATCCTCATTTCAAGGGTGAGGAGACCCTATCCTGAATGTAAGCAACTTGCCTAGAGTCCCAGGCCATTATCTGCCAGTGATGATGCCTATTGCCATCCTGCAGGCGTCTCACTGGCCCACAATAGCGACGCTTCACAGAGGTCACTTTGGTAGTTAGACACACAACAGGCTTCTATCGATAAACAGCAAATTACTTTGGGGAGGAGCCGGGTGGCCTGAGACTTGTCTTCTGAATTTGAATGAAATTCAAAATACTGTCACTAGAGGGCAAGTTGACATACACCTTAAATAGAAAAAGAAGAAAGAAAGAAAGAAAGAGAGAGAGAGAGAGGCGGGCAAGATAAGACAAGCCTACAGTCTTGGAAACAGAAAGCCTTGAATGAGTCTCTATTTACTACGGCCCTCTCATTTTTACTAAAATTAGCGGCAGAATTGTGACCAGTAAGGGGTGTCCTAACACGCTTCTTACCAAGGATTATACAAAGTTTAGAAGTCAAATTACAGCATCATATAGTCCATCAGACTGCAGGCACACTGATTCCTCAAGTTTAATTTTAATAATAAGGATTATAACGTGTTAGGCTTAACAGCAATCAGATTTTGTCATCCCCTTCTTGGTCTGCCTGAGAAATGTCACTGTTCTTCCAAGGCTCATCTCACCCTCCTCTGCACAGTCTTTTCATTTCCTCTTTCCCCAGAGTCCTGCTGTCTTTCGCCTTGTGTGCACTGTGGGCGGCTCCTACTCACCATAACCCTGTAAGGAGGAGACTGACTTCCCCACTTGACACATGGAAGACAGTGAAGCCCAGAGTGGTTAGGAGGTTGCTGTTGTGCCATCAGGCTACCAGTATGGTCACCGGCTAACAGATGTTTTTATTAGATTGTATGTAACGTGAGGGCAGGGATCATCAACACATCCCCAAAGGGCCGAGCATTGTGCCTAGAATAGGTTTCGTGCTCTGTATACAGAAGAGTGGGCCAACACTCTACAATTCTCAAAATATCTCCTTTGCAGGTTTGTGGTTGAGGATGAGGGGCCAAATGGGAGACAGGTGAGAAGTACTCAGTTGCACACCTGGCATACAGCCAATAATAAAAAACTCTGATGATTATTATTAGCGTGTTGTTGGTCTTACGATGTTGGTCAGCGGCTAATTTAAGTTTAAATTCAAATTTCCCTCCATGATTCTGCAAGCTCTGCAAGATCTGTCCTCTGCCTGAATCTCCAACTCTAGCTTTTGTCCTACTCCAAGTCCCAGGCCACATTCCTCACCACCTCTCTGGTCCTCAAATGTATCAAGCTGGTCCCTGCTCAGGCCCTTAGTTCTCACTCTTCTTTAGCCAGATTCACTCTTCTCAGGCTTTGGATGGCATCACTTCTTGTCCTTTCAGTCTCATTTTATCTGTTACCTCCTCCAGGAAACCATCCTAGACTACCCTAGAGAACCTCCTGCCCTGCCTCAACCCTATTTCCTTCCTTCATAATACTAAGTATGGTTTGAGTTTCTTTCATCCATCTGTTTACTTGTTTTTGTGTCTCTTTTGGGTTTATGGACCAGTGCTTGCATGCACCTCTGTGGGCTCAATGCCTAACACACAGTAGGCCATCACTAGTTTATTTGTTTGTTTTTTAATCAGAAGGATGGATGCACTGACAAAATAACAAATAATTACCAGATGAGAAAACATGAGGCCTGGAAAATGAAAGGGAGCCAGAGAAAAGAACAGGTGTTGTTATGAGTTAAACTCTATTTCCCAAAATGGTATGTTGTAGTCATAACCCCAGGTAACTATGAAGTGACCTTAATTGGAAATAGGGTCTTTGCTGATGTAACAAGTTAATGTGAAGCCATTAGAATGGACCCTCATCTAATATGATTATTGTCCTTATAAGGAGAGGGACATCTGGACAAACACACACAAACACACACACACACACGCACACACACACACGCACATGCACACATAGGAATGCCATGTGAAGACAAGGACACAGAGGAAAGGTAGTAATGTAAAGAAACAGGCATAAATTGCGGTGGGCTGCCACAGACCAAGGAACGTCTGGAGCTTCCAGAAGTCTGATCCTCACCAACACCCCTCAAAGGGAGCCTGGATCTGCTAACATTTTGATTTTGGACTTCTAGCTTCTACCACAGGGAGAACACATTTTTTTGTTTGTTTGCTTTTCAAGCCAGCCTGTGTGTGGTATTTTGTTACTGCAGCCCTAGGCAACTAAACAGGTGGACAGAATGTTGAATGGATAGAGATACATACAGGTTTGGAATCAAAAACACACCATATTTGAGTCCCAGCAATGATAATGTAAAATGTTTTCTGCTGACATCTGTATAGCATAACACATTATTTTAGAAAAAGAAATTCTTACGTTGGTTTCCTTGCCCCCAAACTCCCATGAAACAAGCAACAGAGCTCTAAAAGCCAAGATACTAGTGGGCTTTCCTGCCACCATAATGGTGACCTCTGATGAGCTCTGTTCTTGGGGCTGGGTGAATGGGGGACTCATGTGAACTCCCCACTCCTATCATTTTAACTGGATTGGCTCTAGAAGTTTCCCAGTTCTCTGACCAACTTTGCTGAGGCCATTTGGGTCCCTCTCACAGCTTTAGTGCCACACCAAGCCTTGTCAATTCCTAATCCAGGAGGATTTCAGGAGCTCCAGTTCACTGTTGAAAAGGACCAGCACCAAAGTCTACTCTTTCACCAAAGCTCTGGCCCCGTTGCCAACAGCTAAGTCTGTTACTCTAGGAAATAAGTTCCGTTACTGGACGCTTGTCTTACTCTGTAGTCTTTATTAGCCACATTGATGATAGTTTATATGGAATCTACTGTTTTGAGATTCTGAGCAGAAGGCAGGAGAGCTGAGAGAGTCATATACTAAAGTCAGACCAGCACTCAAACCCAAGCGTTACTCAGTTAATTATTCCCTGGGCCACATTTGTTCTCATCTATAAACAGACATGACCATCACTTCATAGAATTGCTGTAAGCAAGCACTTACTACGGCTCATGGCCAAGACCTGACATTGGCATTTTGTTGTACTCTTGCCAGGCTTCCTAATGCCACTGAAACATGAGCCTGAGAGCTCAGAAATATTTATTTTCAGATTCCATTCAAGTAGACATAAAGTGCTAAAGACTGGGCATTAGCATAGCTCAGATTTGGCTGAATACAGCAAACCAAGTGCTCATGCATCCTGCAAGATGAAAGGAGAGTCAGAGGGGAATATTTACTCAAGTACCACTCAACCTTCCCAGATTCAAATAGAAACCTGCTCTCTGCAAACAAGCTTGGTCCCCCAAATGGGGGGGGGGATGTCAAATTTGAAAATATGTCACCCATCACAATGCATCATCTTTGCTAAGGATGCACATGGGTTTGGAAGTAAAGGATCTAGGCACCATTTTGGGACCTAATCTCTAACAGGTGAATGCTAAGCAACAGTAACAACAAAGACAGCATTTACTGAGCCAGTCCCTGTTCTCAGCACCTTCTACAAATTAACTCTTTTACTCCTCATAATAATTCCAGAACACTGGCATTATTTTGTCCCCATTGTGTAGATGAGAAAATTGAGACACAACCCACATGATTCCAGAGTCCTAGCTCTTAACCACCACCAACGATGCATCCCTAAGAACAGCTACAGATTTGTGAGCATCTACCTGTACCACACTATGTGCTGTCATAGCTTGCCTCCCTGAGGTCAACAATGAGAAGATACCACCAAGCTGTCTCACAAGTTTGAGATGACTCTCCAAAGCATGTATTTGTAAGCATTTATAGGACATCAAGCTTTTTACAAATGTTATTTCTGTAAGGACATTTGTGAATTGCAAAAAGATTACTGGGATCTAATGAAAAACACTGCAATGTTTTGAGCATACTCCTCTGGGTTATCTTCTTTTAGCCTTTCATTGCCCTTGAACTTCATTACAGCTCTGCAAATTAGATATAACTGGTAGCATTGAAAAACTGGACCCAAGGACTTGCAAATATTTTGTTTGGTACAGGTCCAAGACTTCATTCTTCTCCCATGGATCAAAAAACAAAAGCGCAAAACCCAAAACCTGTTTGGTGTTCATTTGCAGTCTCCATTCAATCTTCTATTTCACATAAATGTGTACTTCTTAGACTTCTCCTGTGAGTCTGTTATAAAAAATGTCTGATTCACTCTCTAATCACGAGCTAGTAAAGTCTTTAATGTATTCATATTCATTTTTTTTGTATGTGAAAATTATCCTTTAATACTATTGTCACTAAGAAAGAATTTAAAACTTTTTTGAACAATAATTCTGTATGTATATGAGTCATCAATACTTCATGAAGACACTTCCTTCCCATTGCATTATACTCAATTGCCTTTAAATTAGTAGATGGAAACTGATAGAACACGTACATGCCTTGATTTATTTTCATATACAGGCAACATGCATGTGTAACATCACAGAGTTATTGCATCTTGGGTTAAAAAAAAAGTGGGTCAAACTGTCAAGAGGTGGAGATTTCTGTGAGAATGCAGAAACATATTAAGTGTCAACAGGTTTTGCCCTACAAATCTAAACAAGCAAACAAAAAAACTCCCAAAACCTCAGTGTAACTGTCACAACAGATGACATAAGAACAGGTTTCAGTGCTGGCATCGAAGCAAATCTGTACTGACTGGCTGGAGGAAAAAAAAAAAAAACTCTAAGACAACAAAGACACCACTTGACACAGAAGATGGCCAGATGAGATACTAAAAAAAAAAATCCTCTAACAAAACATAGTTTGAAATAGAAAAATAAAGTAAGAGAAATGGGTGAGCCCATGCTATCAGCAGATAGCTGATAAACCCAGAAAGAGAAGGGCAAAATTCTCAAGAGATGTTCCACACAAAAAAATCACCTTAAAAATGAAAAATAGCACTGAAATTCAGAGTGGTAATAATCTAGCCGAGCAAGACAGGAAAAAGAGGTAACAGAGAGATGTACCTGGTTGAAAAAAAAACAACAAGAATAACAACAAACCCAAAGACATGGTTATGGTTGTGATATTATCTATTTTACTTACAAGGAATATGTAAGCCCAAAGCGATTTTTAGAAGGCTTTAGAAAAGACACTGATTGGCGGCTCTCGTGGAGGCAGCTAGCGCGAGGTTGGGGAGCGCTGAGCCGCGTGTCGTGCCCTGCGCTGCCCAGACTAGCGAACAATACAGTCAGGATGGCTAAAGGTGATCCCAAGAAACCAAAGGGCAAGATGTCTGCTTATGCCTTCTTCGTGCAGACATGCAGAGAGGAACACAAGAAGAAAAACCCAGAAGTCCCTGTCAATTTTGCAGAATTTTCTAAGAAGTGCTCTGAGAGGTCTAAGACTATGTCTGGGAAGGAGAAATCTAAATTCGATGAAATGGCAAAGGCAGACAAAGTGTGTTATGACCGGGAAATGAAGGATTATGGACCAGCTAAGGGAGGCAAGAAGAAGAAGGACCCTAATGCCCCCAAAAGGCCACCGTCTGGATTCTTCCTGTTCTGTTCAGAATTCCGCCCCAAGATCAAATCTACAAACCCTGGTATCTCCATTGGAGATGTGGCAAAGAAGCTGGGCGAGATGTGGAATAACTTAAGTGATGGTGAGAAGCAACCTTACAACAATAAGGCAGCGAAGCTGAAGGAGAAGTATGAGAAGGATGTCACCGACTATAAGTCTAAAGGAAAGTTTGATGGCGCGAAGGGTCCCACCAAAGTTACCCGGAAAAAGGTGGAAGAAGAAGATGAAGAAGACGAGGAGGAGGAAGAGGAAGAGGAGGAGGAGGAGGAGGATGAATAAAAGAAACTGTTGATCTGTCTCCTTGTGAATACCTTAAAGTAGGGAGCGCCGTCATTGACACTGACACCCCTCTTATTGGAGGCGTGTCTGTTGCCCTCGTTCGGTTTAATCACACAACTGGGTCATGGTCATATTGTAGTTTCTCAAAGTGCTCTAGAAATTGTCAGTGGTTTACATGAAGTGGCCATGGGTGTCCAGAGCACCCTGAAACTGTATCAAAGTTGTACATATTTCCAAACATTTTTAAAATGAAAAGGCTCTCGTGTTCTCTTCACTCTGTGCACTTTGCTGTTGGTATGACAAGGCATTTAAAGATGTTCCTGGCATTTTCTTTTTTTGATTTGTAAGGTGGTGTTAACTATATGGTTATTGGCTAGAAATCCTGAGTTATCAACTGCACATATCTATAGTTTGTAAAAAAGAACAAAACCACTGAGACAAACTCTTGATGCTCCTTGCTTGGCATTGAGGCTGTGGGAAAGATGCCTTTTGGAGGGGCTGTAGCTCAGGGCGTGCACTGTGAGGCTGGACCTGTGGACACTGCAGTGGGCATCCATTTAGCTTCAGGTTGTCTTGTTTCTGTATATAGTGACCTAACATTCTGCTGCCATTCGTAGCTGTGGAGAAGGGGGGGGATCAGCTGGCATGACAAGTGTTTGGATCCTTTCTAGTTAAGTGCGGTAGTTTTATACTGTTTATTTTGAAACAAACTGTGGAACTCTTCATTGTCAGCAAAGCGAAAGAGCCACTGCATCAATGAAAGTTCAAGAACCTTCTGTACTAAACACGATTTGCAACGTTCTGTTATTTTTTTTGTATGTTTAGAATGCTGAAATGCTTTTGAAGTTAAATAAACAGTATTACATTTAAAAAAAAAGATAAGACGCGTGATTTATCCCTTTCATTCCTTTGAAATGGGAATACCAATAAAGCTGCAAAAATTAGGCATCCTATCAAATACACACCATAGGCCCTTCTACAAAACACCTAGCAAGATAAAGTCAATGTCATTAAATAAAAGAAGGCAGTTCAAGGTCAAAAGAAACTAAAGGAGGGGTCTTGGCTGCACAGGAGAAACATCTGTGGGGCTTCAGAGATACTGATGCCTGAGTTTCACACCTAGAGGTTCTAACTGACATTGCATCTTCATTTGAAGATTCCTAGGTGATACTGTTATCAAGACTGAGAGTCAAAACTGTACACAAGCAGTGGTTTTCAAATATTAGCATGCTTCAGGATCACCACAACAGATACTCCGTCTCATCTCCAGAGTTTTGGATTTGGTAGATCTGGAGTAAGATTTAAGAAGTGGCATTTCTAACAACTTCTCAGATGATGCTAGTGCTGGAGGTCCAAGGGATGATATTTTGAGAACACTGAACTGAAAGAAGTAACAACCAAACAGAAATGCCATCAGATTCTGATTTTAAAACAAACAGTAAAATATGTTATAGGGACAACTGGAGAATATTGGAGGTAAGTTAGTAATTAAATATGATGATGGGATTTTTCACTTTCATCAGTTTCCTAATGGTTTTGGATCATGGATAAGTAAGCCCTTATTCTGAATGCTGAAAGTAGGTAACTAATGTTTCCTGAATTTTTGACAAGACTAATTTCTCACTATTTTATACAACTCAATTGGTGCAACACTACTTTGAGATATAATTTAACTCTTCTATTACTTAATTTAGGGCTTTGCATTATACTCCCTCCAAAAACACTCCATGTCTTAAGCTTGAGATGTGCCTGCTGAGTACACTTTTTTTTTTTTTTTTTTTTAAAGTAGGCTCCATGCTGGGCTCAAACTCAGGACCCTGAGACCAAGACCTGAGATGAGATCAAGAGTTGGATGCTTAACTGACGGAGCCACTCAGCTGTCCCTGTTGAGTTCACTTTTAACCATAAATACTTGCTACAGATATGTAATACTATTTGTTCTTGAATATACCTTATCACCTACCAGAGGTCCCTGAGCAGAAGAGAAACTCACTTCTAAGTGGCATACAATTCTGTAACTCTAAAAACTATAATACAAAAAACAAATTTGTTCATATTTTAGTAGAAAGAAGATTTAATTGAAATGAGATTTTTTTCCCCTAAAACCTGAAACATCATATAAAATTTTCCCAATTTTGCATCATTAATAGGAACCTAAATTTGTCTGGGCTTTCATAAATCCTGAAGGACATCAGTAACAAAAGCTGTCATATCCTAAGGGGAAAAAAAAAAAAAAAAACAGACAAAAAAATGAATCCTCCCAAAATGTGTCCCTGAAAAGTCATGCTTTATTTTATTACTGGAGGACGCAAACCCATCCAGTATTGATGTCAGCTCTGCATATTTTATCTATCCCGGTCAAGACCTATCAACTCTACTTCTGCTTTTGGTTTCTCAATGTTCTGCCATAGTCTAAGCATTTACAGCTTCCATCAAAATCTCTTCCACTAACTGGGCTACTTGTCTCTCATCTCCCCTCCATCCTTTCAATCCATCTACACAGTATTGCCAGAATCATATTTCTAAATCAGGGATTGGCAAACTATTGCCTATGGACCAAATCCAGATTCTGTTTTTTTTTAAATAACGTTTTATTAGGACACAGCCATAATCATTCATTTTTGTATTATTGATAGCTGTTCTAATGTTATAATCATAGAGTGAAGCACCAACAAATGTGATGTATACAAACTTGATAATATTTTCTCTTTTGGCCTTTACAGAAAAATTTGCAGATTCCTGTTTTAAAGATTTTATTCATTTATTTGACAGACAGAGATCACAAGTAGGCAGATAGGCAGAGAGAGAGAAAGGGAAGCAGGCTCCCTGCCGAGCAGAGAGCCTGATTCCATGACTCTGAGATCATGACCTGAGCCGAAGGCAGAGGCTTTAACCCACTGAGCCACCCAGGCACCCCTGCAGATCCCTGTTTTAAACCCTTGGTACAAAAAATGTGAGCCAGGCACCAATAGTTGATACCAGCATCACCTGAAAGTTTTGTTAAAATTACAAATTATTGGCTCCACCCCAGGACTGCTGAAGCAGATCACATATTTTAATAAAATCCTTAGTAGATTCACATGGACAAAAATGCGGCAGAAGCACTGTCCTAAAGTGCACCTGTGATCATGTCACTCCTCCGTTCAAAAATCCTTCTGCAACTTCCCTTTCCTGGTATCAGTAAAAAGTGTGATGCACACATGTGTGCCAGACTGAACTTCCTATTTGAAGGACCTAACCAGGATGTCACACTCCAGCGATCACCATGGGTAGTACCACAAATATCATTATCTAAATCAGCAACAATCCCACTGGACAGAATGTGCATGTATACAGACAAGGATTATTTTGTATTATTGTTAGCTACAATTTACTGAGTTGCAAACTTTCACTTGTAAAGTGATATGCATAATTTTCCACTGGAGTCTCCGAGCATTCTTTTCTGCTTATTCCAAATTTCCTTTCCTGGTGAGACTTGTTTACCTCCCCAGAGCAACATCAGGGAGCAAGTCATAAGTCTCCACTGCTCACAGGCTCTGCAGGCCCCTAATCTCTCTTTTCTCTGGAGGCATCTCTCCTTTTAGCTTGGCAATCTCCCTTGGTAATGCATCACCTTTTTAACGATTTGGCCTTTAGGGGGAACAAAAATCCAAAGGGAAAGGGGAAAAGACAAGTAAATGTATGCTATCATTTACTAACACACAACCTCTCTTCAAGCCAAAAGAATTAAACAAAAGCTCTGGCAAGAATGAAATCTGCAGGGAAAGAAAACACAAAGTAATACCCCAACAAATTATCTTGCCACGCTGAGAGGTCTGTGGAAGAGAAGCAACTGGAAGCAAGTTCTAACTAGAATCCACCTAATGGCTTTACTCTTTGGTCCCCTGAATTCCTACTGACCAATATGATCACTGGTCAGAGAGGAATCTAAGGAGATCTGGTTCATAGCTCAGGACACTATATTCATTCTGACCTGAGTACCCATGGATAACTGAGTTTCTGCCATTTTCAAAGCACAAGTCTCATCTTGCTTGCTCTAGTAATGAGTTCTTCCTCTTTTCTTCCCACTTCACGCCCTGCAAATTCCTTCAATGATTAAACATCATTACTGAGTAGAGGTAGAGAGGTGCTTACATTCCTCTGGCTAGCAGAATTCCTCTCTAAATAAAGTGCATTCTCCTGATGGGGTTGGGTCTTGTTGGGGCCTTACCTCTTATTTCTCTTCTACTGAACCTGAACTTTCCACCCATTGCTGGGCCCCCAGTGTTTCCCAACTTACTCCTTTTTTGTGGAGCCCCCATTTGCACACATGCTAGACTTCCCTTAGCCGGGCCCATGCTGTACCTGTGGTTGTGATGCAGTGCTCTCTCTTGACTTCTCTGTGGGACCCTTGTCACTCCCTTCCCTCTCTCTTGCCCCCTGCCTACCTCTGCCACAGGGGCAGCTCCCTCTAAGTCAGCCCTTCCATTCTGAGCAACGCTGCTGAGAAATGGCGTAAGCCCATCTGTTCACAGTTCTGAGGTCTTCTTTTTGGTGGCTATCAGCTACTCACCTATAACCTCATTTTCAAATTCCAACAAAAACAAGTCTCAGGTCAAATTGTGCCTTATTCACACATTTCTAAATACAAATTTGTTAGCATACAGGCCAGACTAGTTTGAGCAGCCATGCCATACATTCCCGCTGCCCCAGCTCACCGTGGTTTTAAACGTCCTACCCGTGAGGTTCTCACAAAAGGTTAACTAAAAGCAGACCTGACAATATCCCAGAGATACTAAGAGTGAGTCTGGATGCATCAGCACCCAGAAATGCCCAGAGTTGTACCGGGTCCATCTCATACCTTCCCTAAGTATTCAAACTGAAGGCCCCACTAGAGTATTTTTCCCCATTAGACTCTTTTTTAATGCAAATTTTAAAACATATGTAAATGAAGAGAGAATAATCAATCCCTACATGCCCATTGCCAACAACTATTTATATTTTGTCAATTATGTTTTATCTATCCTCCTAGGTATTTGGTGTTTTAAGTTTTGTCATCTCTCTTCCTTTTGTCTTCGGTAGATGTGGCTGCAATATTTAAAAGCAAGTCCAAGATACAAGGTACGTCATTTGATTTGTAAGTACTAAAAGGGATATCTCTAATAGGTAAGCGATTAGAGAAAATTTAACCATAATACTGTTATTACACCTAGCAATATTTATTTAATATCTATACCCAGTTTATATTCAGATCACCTCAAATGCCTTAAAGATGTATTTTTGTTTATGCCTTTCAATGAGGATCCAAACAAGCCTCACTGATATTCTTATGCTCTGGCTTTGTAAGAGGGGGGCTGTATGTGTACACACACACACATACACACAAATATGCATATACACGTAACATATATATGCAGTGTGCCTTGGGTGAAATATCACAGTATGAGATAAAAAATAGACATCATATATAAGATATTTTAGCCAAACTACACAATTTGAATTCTGCTTATTTAATTTTATTTTTAAGATTGTATTTATTTACTTGACAGACAGAGATCACAAGTAGGAAGAGAGGCAGGCAGAGAGAGAGAGAGAGGAGGAAGCAGGCTCCCCGCTGAGCAGAAAGCACGATTCGGGGCTTGATCCAGGACCCTGAGATCATGACCTGAGCCAAAAGCAGAGGCTTTAACCCACTGAGCCACCCAGGTGCCCCAGAATTCTGTTAATGTTAAAAGGAGAATTCATTTCTATCAACTTTATGTTGATTAACAAACAACTATATCCGCCAATAAATTTGTTTATTAGACCAATTGGTAAAATATTGGGTTACTCAGAACTAAAGACAGTGGCATCTTTGGAGTAGAGCGTTTTCTAGTAGCTGACCACACTACAGTCTAAATCCCTAAGGAAAGGGCGCCTCGGTAGCTCGGTCAGTTAAGCATCTGCCTTTGGCTCAGGTCATGATCCCTGGGTCCTGCGATCTAGTCCTGCATCGGGCTCCCTTCTCAAAGAGAGCCTGCTTTTCCCTCTCCCTCTGCTTGCTGCTCCCTCTGCTTGTGCTCTGTCAAATAAATCAAGAAAATCTTTCAAAAAAAAAAAGTCATTAATCAAAATTCTAGCTATATCGAGTATGTTACTTACACTAACTTATACACAGGTGATATTAGGATGTCCCCGCAATATTTCAAAAGGGAATCACAGACCCAGTACATAACAACATGGGATACATGGCTTCTTCTGTCACTGATCCACCTGACTGTCTAGATGGGAAAATCAAGAGCCAGGATGTGGAAAATCACCAGGATCCAGAACCTGTGCTCCTGTGATAGGACAACTGAGAAGGAAGAGTCTCAGAGTCAGGAAGGACCAGGCTGGACACTGCAGAGGATTCTCCTTTCAATTCCCACCCCAGGGAAGGCAGGAGCTCTCCTGCTTCTATGGACAGGAAAACTCATATGCAGGCAGGTGAAGAAAAATCAAGTTTGGCCTGACTCCAAAGTCCCTGCATAGACCTGATTCTGTGCGAACATGAGGAGCGAAGAAGAAAGGTCATTTCTAAAAAGAAGAGGACAAGGAAAGGCCATGCCAATTTCACATCACACAGTCTGCAGGGGCCAGGGTTCCTGTGCCTGCCCTTCATGTCCCCCTGAACTACTGACCACATGTACACAGACAAGAATCTCTCATGCACATACTGATGGGGAGAAACTGACACGTGTGAGAAATCGCCCAGCAGCAGAGGCTAGCGAAGTGGGCTGCTGGGAATTCCCTCGCTTGTCTGGAGAGCACCTGAAAAACACGGGTCCTTCCAAGACAACTCTGCAGCCATGAATTTTCTAGGGCATTGTTTCCCCGGGCACATTCCTCAGTTGAAAGGAGTGTGAAGTGAGAAAACTTGCAGATCCCGAAGGAGAGAGCTGCTGTTGGTGAAGCCGCAGCTCAGAGCCATTCCCAATGGGCATTCTGTGCACAGCCCTATTGAGTCATCCCAGCAATGCTGCCAGGTAGATACTATCTCCAGAGAGGAACTATTCTCTCATTTCACAGAAACGGATGTCAGGAGGGGAGGTTGCTCACCCCAAATCACTTACCCAGCAGGTACTAGAACAAGGTTAGAAACATGAAAGCACAGTTCATTTATTCCTCCAGATCTCCATGAGAAGCTTGACCTAGACTCACAAGAGATGGGAGGTAGCTTCCCAAAACACAAGCCTGTGTGTCCCTGTGCAGTGTACCCTATCCTCTACTCCAAATCTTCTCTTGGTTTCTGCCAACTTCCTTCATTTTCACAGAAATCATCGGGGGTTCTGAACCTACATTAGGCCACCGATTCAATCTCATGCCTGGTTTAATCTTATTTAAACTGAAAACTCCTGTTTTCTTCTTCTTTCTCTTCTTTTTTTTTCCTCCTCACTGCTGCTGACAGAGGCAGCATTTTAGCTATTTCAACCAATAATCTTGGAATCAAAAAAGTATATAAAAACAATTTCTTAACAGAGCAATGTTTTTTGTTTTGTTTTATTTCTAAGGACATCAAATGAATCATCAAAAGAACAAGCTAACCTATGGGAGTGTTCTTGAAGAATTAATTGGGTTTTTTCCCAATTAATATGTGCAATGAGCTTAAACTGTCAATAATTAATTACAAGAGAAAATCTCAAATACCATTTTGCAGTCATTTTATAAAGCTCATTTCCCTCCATTAACATGGCACCGGCATTAGAAGAAGTAGCGAAAGGTTTATATTCTTCACCTCTACTATTGTAATTAAATCTGTTTCACAATGCTGCACCTCCATGAGGCATCAGAAGGCTACTTGCTAAGAAGGTTGACTCTCTGGCCAAACTCTGAGACAGTATGTCTAACTGAAGAATTAAAAGCATAACCGTTTTAGTGACAAAGTTTTATTAGCCCTCAGAGCCAGGTTCCATGTTAGACACCGAAAACTCGTTTATTCAAATATTGAAGGAGTCCTCACCATCTGCCAGGCACCGTCAGAGACATTAAGGTTAAAGAGGCTCCTGTGCCATAAAGAACCCGACTGACCTTTGTCCTCAGTTCCTGAGATGGAGCTTCTAAACCCTTGGAATTTCCCAAATAATAAGGGTATTTTATTAATACCTTGGCTCTATGTTAAACCACATAAACCACACCTGGCTCTATGTTAACAAAGTGACTTGTGGTGAGACCCTGGATAGTTTAAGCTAACAAGGAGATTCAGGATAAGGGTGATTTGAAGATTAAGGCTTTGAGCCATGGGATATCAGCCAGCCTCTGGGGGAGAAGATAGGAGTTAGAGATTGAGTTCAACCTCATGGCCAACTGAGTCTGTCATAGTCTGCATAACGAAACCCCAGTGTAAACTCCAAACCCTGAAGCTCAGGAGAGTATCTAGTTGGCACGATACCCTGAAGACCATCACACACTGATGTACCAGAAGAATGACTTGTCCCTGAGGACATGGAAGCTTCACTTTTGGGACCCTCTCAGACTTCATCCTATGTGTCTCTTCTTTTGGCTGGTTCCAATTTGCGACCTTTCACTATAATAAAATTCTAAGTATAATACCTTACTCTAAGTATAGTTCTGTGACACATTTAGAGAATTATCAAACCAGAGGTGGGTAGTGGGAACCCTCAAATTTGTAGCCAGGTGGTAAGAAGTGAAGTGACCTGAGAACTGCCACACTTGTAGCTTTATGTGAAGTGGGGCAGTTATGGTGGGGGACTGGGGGACTATACTCTTAACTTGGGAAGTGTTGCCTAACTTGAATGGAGCTGGTGTCAGGAGTCATTACAGAGATGAATGAGGAAATCTCCTTGTCCTACTGGAATTTGTGTTCTAGTGGACCAAGGAAGCAGACAATAAGCATGTAATATGGATTTCAGCAAGGGAGAAGTGCCATAAATGGCACAGGTTAATGAGACGGGGAGAGACTGGCTGGAGGAAGATGGAGAGTACCGTCAGGGAAAGCCTATCCCACCTTAGAGTTGAGACTAAAGATGAAAGGGGGAGAAATGGTGAGGATGGAGGCTGAGTCCTGCCCTTCTTCAATTAACATCAAGCAGGACAATGCAAAACCAAGTCAATATCAACTACAGAAAAGTTTTTTTTTTTTCCCAAAAGAGTTACTCCTGAAAAGTTGATCATAAAGTGAATTTTCTGTGACTTGAGTTACTTTTTTTCCCATTAATTTCCATTATAAAATTATGGATAGAGCATCTTAGAAAGTCTCTCTGGATGATGATGATAATATGTACACACCAAAGAAACTTGAAGTCAGAATGGCATTACAGATAAGACAAGGTACTTTCCTCTTAATCAGTCCACTCTAGTTCCACCGCACATGGCCCATTGATTCTCAAATTTTAATGCAGACATAAATAAACTGAGAATCCTGTTAAATGAAGATGCCTATTCAAGAGTTCTGGGGCAAGGTAGGAGATTCTGCATTTCTAGTAAGTTCCCAGGGGATGCTGGTGTCACTAGTCTGAGGACACCATTTTGAGTAAAGACATTCTGGCCCAGCACTGTCCAAAAGAAAGAAAATGTGAGTCACAAATGTAAGCCAAATACATAATTTTAAATTTTCTGGAAGTCACATTAAAAAGTAAAAAGAATCTTTTGAAATATTAATTTTTATGTAAGCTAATATATCCAAAATATTACTTCAAATAACCATAAAAATATTAATGAGGTATTTTCAAACTTATCTTTATACTAAGTCTACAAAATCCAGTCTGCATGTTATTCTTTATAGGACCTCTCAATTTGAAGTAGCCACTTTTAAGTGCTCAGTAGCCATTTACATCTAGTTGCTACCACAACAATCAATGCAGGTGTATTAAGAGAGCAGCTCTACCCACTGAGTTGTCTTAGAATTGGGATGTTATGCTTACAAAATCTAAGACTTTGGCTACTGTTGTTGAAACAATTCAATTTTAGTGTTTTATTTCTGATAAGCGGATTTTAGGATTATGCAACAATTATGGTGTTTTTCTTGCATCATTTTAAATTAATTTCCACCTTATTTATTCCTATATATGATTATTCATATATGTGAATTATATGTGTGCTATACATATGTATATACATATGTATAATGTGTATATAGAGTATATCATATACATTAGTATTTATATGTAATAATATTATAATAAATGATTTGCTCAGTAGCTGTTATTCAAAGGATTCTTATACTAGTTTCTTACAGGTACCAAGTAGGAATTTTCACAGGTGTTTCTGCTAAGCAGGGTAGCTGGACACAGCAAATGGATTTTTTTCTTCCAACTGAATTCTCCTGATTGCTAGCCTACATTAACAAAAGTCAGCAGGTGATCACTCAAATGACCTGGTCTCCCAGGAACGCTATCAGCATCTTTCATCCAAGTCTCCTAAGCACATTAGGAGCACAGCTAAAGCTCCAAAATGCCCTGTGACTCAAAAAGACCCAATTTACAAACAAACTGATAAGACAGGCATTGGCTGAATGATTTGTTTTCAATCCCAAGACCCACTTCAGTGGATTGGTAATCAGAAGCCTTTGCTTTGGGCACCATCTACCATCAGTCTGGCCTCCTCTGGACACTGCATTTTCTCCCTTGAATTGATTTTTCTAAGTCACCTAAAGCAATGGTCTTGTGAAAAATGATGTTGGCAAAAAGGAAGAAAACGAGCGGGTATGATCATTAAAATAATGATTTTTCAGATAAAGTCATAGTTGGAAGTAGATATCTTTGCACACTGAGAATTATCGATTATTTCCATAAGAGAAAATAAGGTTATAATCCATGGTAATTAGGCCTGGACTGAAATAGTAGTAATGTGTTTTTAAAGACAGAAGGGAAAGCAGATTTTTTACTGACTTGCCAGGGGCAATTCTAACAGGGTGGGAGAAAATCTCCAATAGCACAGACAGGTGTCATCTACCCAGGAAGCATGTGAGTGCTAGTATTCTTTACTGCCTGATTGTTCAGTGTTGTTCACTGAGGCCTTTAGTTAGCTCCAAGCATATAGATATTTTTATTATTAATTATTAACCATTTTGAGCACTTACGTTGCCAGCCACTACAAAGAGAACTTCCATATATATTATCATTGGATATTCATAATAATATTATGAAATAGAAACTTTTTCAGAATGGGTTAAAGGCCTAAATATGAGACCAGTAACCATAAAGATTCTGGAAGAGAACACAAGTAGTAATTTCCCTGGCACTGGCTGTAACAACGTTTTTCTAGATATGTCTCTGAAGGCAAGAGAAATAAAAGCAAAATTAAACTACTGGGACAACATCAAAATAAAAAACTTCTGCAAAGGAAACAATAAAAAAGTTAAAAGGCAACCTACATAATGGAAGAAGATATTTGCAAATGACACATCCAACAGTTAGTATCCAAAATTATTTTTTAATTTTTTATTTTTTATAAACATATATATTTTTTAATTAATTAATTTTTTATTTTTTATAAACATATATTTTTATCCCCAGGGGTACAGGTCTGTGAATCACCAGGTTTACACACTTCACAGCACTCACCAAAGCACATACCCTCCCCAATGTCCATAACCCCACCCCCCTTCTCCCAAACCCCCTCCCCCCAGCAACCCTCAGTTTGTTTTGTGAGATTAAGACCATAAGTATCCAAAATTTATAAAGAACTTAAACAACACCGAAAAAAAACAAATAATCCAATTTAAAAAGTGGGAAGAAGTCATGAGCAGACATTTCTCCAATGAAGACATCCAGATGCTCAACAGACACATGAAAAGATCCTCAACATCACTCATCATCAGGCTAAAGCAAATCAAAACTACAATGTGAGGTCACTTCACACCTGTCAGGATGGCTAAAATCAACAGCACAAGAAACAAGAAGTGTTGGAGCATATGGAGAAAAAGGAGTCCTTCTGTACTTCAGTGGGAATGCAAAGTGGTGCAGTCACTGTGAATATAGTATGGAGGTTCCTCAAAAAGTTATAAATAGAACTACCCTATGGATCCAGACATTGCACTACTAGGCATTTATCCCCCAACGCAAAAACACAAATTGAAAGGGATACCAGTTAGGATGGTCAAAATTAGCAAGACAGGAAACAACATGTGTTGGAGAGGATGTGGAGAAAGGGGAACCCTCTTCCACTGTTGGTGGGACTGCAAGTTGGTGCAGCCATTTTGGAAAACAGTGTGGAGATTCCTCAAGAAATTAAAAATAGAGCTTCCCTATGACCCTGCCATTGCACTCCTGGGTATGTACCCCAAAGATACAGATGTAGTGAAAAGAAGGGGCAAATATACCCCAATGTTCATAGCAGCAATAGCCACAACAGCCAAACTGTGGAAAGAGCCAAGATGTCCTTCAATAGACAAATGGATAAAGAAAATATGGTCCATATACACTATGGAGTATTATGCCTCCATCAGAAAGGACGAATACCCAACTTTTGTATCAACATGGACGGGACTGGAAGAGATGATGGTGAGTGAAATAAGTCAAGCAGAGAGAGTCAATTATCATATGGTTTTGCTTATTTGTGGAACATAAGGAATAACATGGAAGACATTAGGAGAAGGAAAGGAAAAGTGAATTGGAGCAAATTGGAAGCAGAGACAAACCACGAGAGACTGTGAACTCTGAGAAACAAACTGAGGGTTTTGGAGGGGATGCGGGTGGAAGGATGGGTGAGCCTGGTGGTGGGTCTTAAGGAGGGCACATACTGCATGGAGCACTGGGTGTGGTGCATAAACAATGAATCTTGGAACACTGAAAAAAATAAAATTAAGATGTTAAAAAAAAGATTTTAAAAAAAGGGATACATGTACCTCCATTTATTGTAGCATTATTTACAACAACCATTATGGAAGCAGCCCAAGTGTCCATCGATAGATAAACGGATAAAGATGTGGTGTAGATACACAATAGAATATTAGTCAGCCATAAAAAAGAATGAGTTCTTGAGATGCCTGGGTGGCTCAGTGGGTTGAGCCTCTGTCTTCGGCTCGGGTCATGATCTCAGGGTCCTGGGATTCAGTCCCGTATCAGGCACTCTGCTTGGCGGGGAGCCTGCTTCCCCCTCTCTCTACCTGCCTCTCTGCCTGCTTGTGATCTCCATCTGCCAAATGAATAAATAAATAAATCTTAAAAAAAAAAGAATGAATTCTTGCCATTTGCAAGGATATGGATGGAGGTGGAGCTAGATTATACTGCTAAATAAAATCAGTCAGTCAGATAAAGACAAATACCACATGATTCCACTTGTATATGGGATTTAAGAAACAAAAAACAAGCAAAGGGAAAAAAAAAGAGAGAGAGGGAGAGGGAGAGAAAGAGACAAACAAGAAATAGACTCTTAACTATAGAAAACAAACTGATGGTTACCCGAGGGGATATGTGTGGAGGGATGGGTTAAATAAGTCATGTGATTAAGGAGTGTACTTGTCCTAATAAGTACTTGGTGATGTATGGAATTGCTGAATCACTATATTGTACATCTGAAACTAATATAATATTGTATGTTAACTATAGTGCAATTTAAAATAAAAATTTTTTAAATTAAGTAGAAACAAACAAAAAAGGAAAGTCCAAACTTTCATTAGTCTTAAATTTTACATGAGGAAGGTTAATTAACTGGTCCAAGATCACAGATAGGAAGCGCAAGAGGCAGGACTTGAACCCAGGCAATCTGACTCCAAATTTACCAGTTGTTAACTACTAGATGATACCAGCCTTTTCAACTCTGAAAAGCCCTAACATTCTTAAATAATTTTTTTTCACTATAATGAACCATAACCTGGCTCTTGTAATAGCTACCTCTTAGAACTAGCTCAGCATTTGAGAACCAAATAAAACCAATTTACTCTTTACCTAATATTTATCTGGGGACAACTGTTTATATATATATATATATATATATATATATATATATATATATATATAATATTCATTTATTTGACAGACAGTGAGAGAGGGAACACAAGCAGGGGGAGGGGCAGAGAGAGAGGGAGAAGCAAGCTTCTCCCAGAGCAGGAAGCCGAAAGCTGGGTGCAATCCTTGACCTGATAGAGACACTTAACGACTGAGCCACCCAGGCACCGCAAGGGAGAATTGGGTTTTATCTGGGACATCTTTTGCCTAAACAACAAGATACCAGGTTCTTTCCACTGCCCTTCATATTTTATGGGTCCTAATCCCTCTGCTATGTCAAGAATTTATCTTCTTTAGAGTCTGTATTTGAATCAGTGCTTTTACGTAATCCGCTAGCCACTATGGTGGGTTAGAATAAGAGGGCTGAAGTTATGGTAGGATCTCTTGCAGGTATCACATAATCTCAGACACCATTAAGTAACGAAGTATTACAGAAAGTGTTGCTCATTTGGTAAACCACAATCTTTGTTTTCTTCAACCTCCCTCACACACCCCACCCTAAAAATAAACAGGAAAGAAAAGAAAAAAAATCTGAAGGTAGATGCAGTGGTAGAATCAACCTGTCAATAGTATTAAAAATGAACAGGAAAAAAAAAAAAGAACATTAATTTGCAAGACAGCCGAAAGGCTAAATGCAGTATATTGCAAAAATGGCCACTTATCTCAAAACTTTCCTGTATCCTTGAACTTTCTAAGGTGCATTTGCAGTTCTTCCAATCAAAAGATGGAGTCTACTTACCTTCCCCTTGTATATGGTCTGGTATTGTGACTGGTTTTAGTCAAAACAATGGGGCAGAAATGACTGTGCAGGATCTAAGGCTAAGCCTAAAGAAACTTGCAAGCTTTCACTCAGTCTTTTAGAAACCTGTCGAGCTACCATGTGAAAATTTCAAGCTAACCTGCTTACATAAAAGAGACTACAGGGAGAAGAGATGAGCTGTCACTGTTGAGGCTATCTGTGATTAGCTACCCCAGGCCAACCCAACACTGATCACAGGAACGTAACTGAAACCAGGTGAAACCAGAATAACCACTCAGTTAAAGGTAAACCAAATTGCCAATCTGCAGAGCTATGGACTAAATAAATAGGTATAGTTTTAAAGCCATTAAGTTTTAGGGTTGTCTGTTATACAGTAAAAACTAAATGATATGCTATGTCTGCAACTAATTTATCACATTCTCAAGGAACTATATGCAGTATTAGTAAATAGACAAAATACAAAGTAGCAAAGTAATTGAAAAATAAACATCACAAACATTCTTTTAACAGTACAGGCACTGGGGTGCCTGGGTGGCTCAGTGGGTTAAAGCCTCTGCCTTCAGCTCAGGTCATGATCCCAGGGTCCTGGGATTGATCCCCACACCGGGCTCTCTGCTCAGCAGGGAGCCTGCTTTTTCCTCTCTCTGCCTGCCTCTCTGCCTACTTGTGATCTCTGTCTGTCAAATAAATAAATAAAATCTTAAAACAAACAAACAGTACAGGCACTGGTGTTGTTACCTTTGTTAGCAACTATCTAAGAAAATGTAAACCACAGACCAAAAAGGAGAATTTCCTTCTTCTTACAGATTACACAAATGGCCATGGGCCAAAACACTATCTCAGTAAATTATACGAGTTAACATAGGCTCTTGCGTTCAACAGCTTTCATACCATTAGCCATTTCTATGGTCTTTATTGACACAAAGACATTCGATCCTGCCATACTCTCACTCTGCCCTCCTGTCTTGGTCAGTTGTTTAAAACCAAGAAATTCCTAACAAAAAGGAAACAAAGACACTGCGATAAATTATAAACTTTCCCTTTGTCCTCAATAACAGATGCTAAGCTTTGACATCTATCACCCTTGGAAATTCTCTGGTGGGTCTTCAAGATTTGTGTTCCTTTTGGAACAGTTCCAAAGACTTCTGTATTTCTTCTATATGTAATATTCACTCCATTGGCTTCTCAAACTGAAAAACCTAAGTGAGGGACTGAAATGAGCCTAGTTATTATAAATTAATCATCAGTGAAGACAGAACATTTTCCATCACATTATGGATTTAGAAGAACTGGATTCCCAGTTTCATCTTCTGAAATTCAATGTATTCCACACACTTGTCAATCTTCCACAGTCTTAAGGCGATATAGTGGTGGTATTTGGTAAAAAGAGCAAGGGATATTAATCAGAAATCAAGCCAATTTAGTATGTAATTTGCTAAGCTGTAGCAATTTGTAATAGCCATTGCAAAATTTTTATTTGTACATTACCAATACCATTTTAGCTGCAGCCATTACAGTTGTACTGTTTACAGCAGGAATTCTTCTCTAATTAGACTATCTTTATGGGAATACTGACCTCGCTGCTTATTAGCTATTTGTTTTTGCATGAATTCATTGACATCTCTATGCCTAAGTTTTCACACTTTAAAAGTGGGGCAATAGTAATTCTCCAAGTGTTAATATGAAAATGAAATGAGTTACCACCTTTCTTTGACTCTAATATGCTGGAGGCACTGATATTTTATCTATCAATAGGACAGAAAATGGGAATGAATTACACACTGACTTTTGAGAGATTAAATGTTGGGGGAAATGTGGAAAAAAGAAGGACATTTTAGAATTGATGAGTTCTAATAATACTGGCAAAATTCATATTAAGTATTATATAAGTGCATATATATATGTTTGCTAAACCAAATATATGCATTATTTCCTACATATGATCAATGTTCATACCTTAGTTTTAAAAAATCATAGAACTCCCCCAACTCTGAGTTGGAAAATTATTTTATACAAAGTGTCATAAATACAAATAAAGAGAAGACTATGCAAAATTGTGTTTCTAGAACAGAACTTTTCCAACTCTGAAATCAAATTTTAAAACTGAAATAAAACTATAAAACTACTACAACATTATTCTGTTGTTTTCCTGAAAACAACTCAAATCCAAAAAGTGAATGTGGTACTTAGTGCTGAGATACAGGCTCAAAAGAGTGTGACATTCTTTACAACAGGGCTTGCCAAGAGATCTGATTTGTCTACCACTTTTCTTCATTTAAATGCTCCTAGGACATCTCTTTTCATAACCTCATATGATTTCATTTACTTTTCACTGGAGGAAAAGACATTTTTAGATTAAGTCCGTCTCTGTCATTCTTTATAAAATTTATAAATTGTCATTTATTCATACTAATACCATTCAACTACAACACAGAGACTCTGATATAAAAAATGGGAGGTCTCAGATAGGAGATGGTCATCCAGGCAAAACTATGCTCATTTTTTTTTTTAAAGAGAATATGGTAACCAAACCCAGAAATTAAGATCTATATCTGTCTATATAACTGCATATCCTCCAGCACAAATCAGCCAAGCCATATTTTTTTAAAATTTTTTGAGAGAGAGAGAAAGAAAGGATTGTGGAGGGGGGTAGAGGGGCAGAGGGAGACAGAGAGAGAGAATCATAAGCACCCAGCCATGATATTTTAGCACTTTGGAAAAAGCAACTTGAAAAATGGGATTACAGTGGAAAGAGAAGAGGCTTTGAAATCAAACCTTGGGATGACCACTTCCTGCCAATGATGGGGACAAGTCATGCAACTATCTCAGTTTTAGTTTCTCCTTTCTACAACAGAGAGATAACAAAGATGGGCATTAGCATTTCTTGGGTGGCAGTGTTCAACATTCCTCCAAAATTTGGAACTAAAGATGGTAACTTTAAGTGATAAACTGAAAATGGATGCAAAATGGAAGAAAGTCGATAAATGAAAAGTGATATTATTTGCATACTTTGCTAATCAGAATTCATTTCTCAGTTTCCAGGGAATAAAAAAGAAGAGGAGTAACTTCAGTAGTCATTATGCAGTGATTCTCCACCTGCCAATTCACTGAATGAACACATTCCACTGAGTGAGAACTACATAATAGGCCCCAAATTTGCCAATCCTATAGTTAGTGTCAGTTCCTGCTCATTTTTACATTACCTGGCCCCAGAGGTAAACCACTAACTACATCTGCTACTTTATGAAGAAACACAATCAGTTCCAATTCCATTGGGAAAGTAAGTTGCTGGATTAACAGAGATGTTATGTTAAGTTCTAATATCATATATAAATGGATGTACTGTATTTTATAAGCAATTTAATGTATATCTGGTATGATTTGGCAAAAGTACTTCCTTTTAAGCCTAAGAATATAACCCAGCTGAAGATGAGGTTGTGTTCTAGCTGATGAAAGGAAATGTCCAGTAAAAAGAAGGCGGTCAGCTTTGGAATAGAGAGGAAGGATGGCTTACGGGGCCCTTTGTGTCCTGGGGACCAGACTCCAAACTGACCACGTGAGAGCAGTCTACCTCTTTTAAACAGAGAATGCATCACACCACCTCCATTCAATCACTAGCCTCAAAAATCATGGGCCTCACTCCCCCAACTGGGTCTCAACCTTCACTTTTGGCAAGAGGTGAAGCAACCTTCCAAACACTTTGGTCTCAGAGATGTGTATCTATAGAGAAAGATAACTGGCATCTGCTATGAGTTAACTTACCCATCATTCTGTGATCTTGTTTAAACTGAGATTTTACCCTGAGATATGGAAGTCCATCTAGGAATAAATGAAGCTATTTATCAAGTTCACGAGACTGAGCACTCGATACAGGACCGGAAAAAAGCACCAAGACTATATAGATGCTGTCTTTCAAGGATACTCAGGAGACAGCTAACCATGAGCTATGGTGTCCAGAGGGAAAGGTATTCAAATCCTGGCTTCAACTTTTACTAACAATATGGCACCAAACAACTGTATAAATTGTCTAGCCCTTGGTTTTCTCATTTGTAAAATACGGATGATAGTAAATACTCAGGTTTTAAAATGCGTTAAATGTAATAAAGTTTGTGAGGTGCTGATCACAGTATGGGTTATGTAGCAAGCACTTAATAAATGTTAGGATGTGGCAGTGCTAGAGTTGCTAAGCACTCCTTCAAACACCATCACCATGCCATGATAATAAGATCTTCCCTGTATTTTAATTTCTACAAAACCACTGGGAATGGTAATTATAATCAAACAAAGTTTCTATCTCCGTGACTGGCACATAGAAAGAAGCTGCTCAATAAATTTTAGCTATTTAACAAGAGAAAGGAGTACTCTGATGGTCAGTCTTATCCTCTAAAGATGTGTTCATCCTTCAACTGGTCTAAGAATAAGCAGTATTAAGATGAGGATACATTTTATGATAGTGATCATAAAACACTTCTCACTTCAATGCAACACTATTCTTTCAATTAGAACTATATAGATACTGGGGCGCCTGGGTGGCTCAGTGGGTTAAGCCGCTGCCTTCGGCTCAGGTCATGATCTCAGGGTCCTGGGATCGAGTCCCGCATGAGGCTCTCTGCTCAGCAGGGAGCCTGCTTCCCTTCCTCTCTCTCTGCCTGCCTCTCTGCCTACTTGTGATTTCTCTCTGTCAAATAAACAAATTTAAAAAGTCTTAAAAAAAAAAAGAGAACTGTATAGATACTGAACTTAAACTCCATAAACATTTGAAAACAGTAATGTTTCAATCTCTGGAGCAGAGGAAGTGACTCCAAAGTAAGCATGTCTGGGAAGAAATGAGTATCTGTTAAGACTTCTCACATGCCTTGGGCTGTATTACTTTACCCATTACTCCAAGCACAAACTGAAGTAGATGATATCATTTTACATCTTTTACAGATAAGGAAATTGAAACTAAGAGTTTACTAATCTGTTTAGGGTCACGTGTAAAGGGACAATATATGAACCCAACCCTGTCTCTGTCCAAGACCCATGCAGTAATACACAAGGCAGGTGGGACTGGTAGGCCACATTATCCTTCCCTTACATAACTACTCACATATAACTTTCTTGAATTTCAACTTCCATAACACTGTGGGAATGGAAAAGATCAGAGCAGGAATCTTTGAGCCTGATGGTTCTATGAGGCTCTGAAAAAATATGGAATAACTAACTAAAAAAATATCTCATGCATTCCTCATTGCTGTAGACCAAACAGCTTGTAAGGAAGCAAGGGAAAACTTCAGACGCTAAATCAAATTCAAGTAGGCCTGGAGTCTGTCCTGTTAGGATAGGCTGAGATTAATGCTATTACGACTGAGGTCTATTTAATCATGAACCATTATAATTTTCTAAATCATGAACAATTATGATTTTCTAAATTCTGACCTATGTACAGCAGAGAGCCCAGACATGAACAACAGGGGTACATTTAGAGAATAAAATGAGCACTTTGCACTATGGAGAATAAAATGTATGAAGCTATCTCAAGAAGTTGAAAACACAGGAGTAACCCTGCATATACCAAATGCCTATTGTGGGCCAGGCCATGATAGTTGCTTTGTAGAGACTACTTTATTAGTTCTCATAACCAGTAAAGAAGACTTTATTCCTTTTATGGATGAGAAGGTTGATGTTCATGAACAGTCAATATCTTGCCTGTGATTACAGAATAAATGGTAAAAGTCTGAATTTGAATCCAAGTTTCTAATATGCAACCCTATGCTAATACTGGCTTGAGGGAGGTTCAATTAGCATTCTCTAGTGTGTTTCTAATGTAGAGGTTTGATAATTAAATACAGTTAGACAGGCTTTCTTACTGTTTTATCAGAAGCTTTGTTAAATTTCAGAAGGGAGATACAGGATACATCTTCTTCCAGATGGAATTTACTTTTCAAGGGAAATTTCTTTGATTATTATTCTGAACAAGTTTGGGGAGGCACTGGCTAGATAAATTCCCAGATGAAATATTTATTAAGGCTACATAGAAAAATTACATAACCTCAGGGAGAATGAAGGCCAACAATGCCCAGCTTTTGGTTCAACAGTGAGAGATATGGTATTGCATTTTTTTAAAAGATTTTATTTATTTATTTGACAGAGAGAGATCACAAGTAGGCAGAGAGGCAGAGAGAGAGGGGGAAGCAGGCTCCCCACTGAGCAGAGAGCCCGACGTGGGGCTCGATCCCAGGACCCTGAGATCATGACCCGAGCTGAAGGCAGAGGTTTAACCCACTGAGCCACCCGGACACCCCTGGTATTGCATTTTTAATGGTGGGGGGGTGTGGCATGCTTGGGGAAGGAGTGCTCTTGTCCTAATATTTAACATTTAAAGTATATGACTGCTTTTTTCCAGTCCTTATATTTTGCTTGATGGTCATAATGAGGGGAGCCTTGAAAGTTGTTATTGCTTGCTTGTTTGTTTAACCATACATAATGCCATGTGTTGATGAGTATGTGGAGAAACGAGAAATCAGAGTGGTGTGAATACAAATTTACGCAACTCTTCAGAGAGTAAGTTGGCAATATCTTTTTTTTTAAGCTTTTATTTATTTATTAGTTTTATTTATTTTTTTGACAGACAGAGATCTCAAATAGGCAGAGAGGCAGGCAGAGAGAGAGGAGGAAGCAGGCTCCCTGCTGAGCAGAGAGCCAGATGGGGGCCTCAATCCCAGGACCCTGGGATCATGACCTGAGCCAAAGGCAGAGGCTTTAACCCACTGAGCCACCCAGGTGCCCCTAAGTTGGCAATTTCTAATTGAATTCCACTTCTAGATGAATAGCTTAGAGACATTCTTACACACTTACACAAGTGTACAAGGAGATCTGTGTAAGTATATTCACTAGCTGATGTTTGAAACAGTGAAAAAATTGGAAATCTAATTGTCTGCAATTAAGGGAAAGCAAAAATAAATATACTATTCCTGTTTTTCATAAATTTAATCTTATAAGGCAGTTTAATAATGTACATTGGTCCATATAAATTAATCTCAAAATTATAATAGTAGCAAAGAACAAGTTGCATATAGAATCACATTCATATAATTCTTAAATTATGCCAAATAATACTATATATTTTGCACAGATATTTGTATGTCAAAAAAGTATAAAACATTCTCTATGTAATATAGAAAATGAAAAAAATTATGTAATTTCATATATGATTGACAGTCACTCACCTTAAATAGTTAGGCCTAAGGAAGGAGAAAGGGACAAAGTGTAGAAAATGAACTTTCCATTGGGTAGGTGTGTGGAGGCCAAGAAAAACTAAGGCCATCCCACCTCAGGTTTAGCTTTAGCATAAGTACAGCCATCTCAGACCCCTGTGCCCAAGGGCTGAACCTTCCCCTACTTTACTTCAGTTTTAAGAAGCCCCACCCTACTTTAGTTCTAAGGACCCCCACCCTACTTTAGGAAGCCCCACCCTACTTTAGTTCCAGAGACCCCCACCCTGCTTTAGTAACAGGAACCCATAAATATCCCTGCCTTAACTAAACTCAGGGTCCAAGTCCCCACTTCACTGTGCTGGGTATACTTGGGGCCAAGCTTAAGCTTGTCAAATAAACCCTCATGTGATTGCATCGGTGCTTGGCTCCTTGGAGGTCTCTAGGACTCAAAAACTCAATTACAACATTTGGAGGTTCCATCGAGATCCGGGAGATACTTAGGACCCCTACCTGGAGGGTTTTACGCAGGCTGGTGAGTGCACTCATTTTTTTGTTTGTTTGTTTGTTTGTTTATCTGTTTGCATGCATACTTTCAGGGAGCTCCAATCTGTATTTTTACCTGTAGGTATTCCTAATCTGAGTCGACATTGGCTCAAGCGGACATGAGGCGGGCTGTCGGCTGTCAGGGAGGGGGTCTTGGGAGCCATCCCTCTGCCCCTGCCTGGATGCTCGGCTGCTGTTACGGTCAGGCCCATATCTGGAGGCTTGGCTGCTGGTATGGTTGGGCCATATGGGGAGGCTTGGCCGCTGTTACAGTCAGGCCCAGAGGACAAGGTCTTCATCTATGAAGAGAGCCGGCTGCTGGTATGGCTGGATTCTCCCTTAACTTCCTTCCAGTTTTGTCTTCACAGCCACGCCGGATCATTTGTCTTTGTGAGTGTGTTCTTGTTAATTGTCTTAAGTGTATTTGTCTTGTTGTGGACTGAGGATGTGATGGGACAGACACAGACAACTCCTCTGTCTCTGATGATTGATCACTTCTCGGACGTTAGGGAAAGAGCTCATAACCTGAGCACAGATGTATGAAAGGGAAAGTTTCGGACTTTCTGCATGTCTGAATGGCCATCCTTTAATGTTGGATGGCCCCAGGAGGGCTACTGGATCTGCAGCTGTCTTTGTCCTCTCTTTTTGTTGTATGGCTGGCTATAACTGGAGCCAACTGTGGTTAGTCTAACTCGAAACAGAGACTTTAAGGAATATTCCCAAGCAGCTGCTGAAACTATCTTTGTTTTGGGGACGTTCCTTGCCTTCTCTGGCCCAATGGGGATTGCCTCACCCCTCCCCCTTGCTGGCGGGAAAGCGTGGCATCTGCTTCTCTTGGAACTGATGAGCCCTAGAACTGGGAACCCTTTCTCTGCCCTCTGGTGGCACTTTGTTCTATTCTTCACTGCCAAGGAGCAAGAAGAGCAGCCCCTGGACTTAACACCCCCCACTCCAGATCTTCCCCTCCGTGTCTCAGGTAAACATTCAAAGTGGAGTGGGCCCAGGTGGAACGTAAATCAGTATTTGAACTAAGTTAAGTTTGTTGGTTTAATTAAGATATACATGTCTTTTAAGTTATTAGCAGTAAAGTGAAACTTCAAAGTTAACTGAAGGTCAAATAAGTTTGTTATTTGTTAAAATTTTTTAGCAAAGAGATGACTAAACTGATGGTTAATTGTCTGTCTCAAAGTTTTAATGGGTAATTGCTGAGATACCTTTCAAGGTCATTGGTAACCTGAAAGTTTAAAGTTTTGCTTGGATGACAAGTGGAGTTAAATTTGTTAGACATCTAGGTCTTTTCCAGATAGGATAAAGTGCTAAAGCATTGAGTACTGAACATAAGTTTGTGCTTTTGACTTTTTACAGCAAAGAAAATAAGAATATTTAAATCTGTTGGTAAACATGTTTTGTGCTTAACTGATTCATGAATTGGTATCTAAAGAATTCTGCTATAACCATTCACAATTGATTGATAACTGACTAGAAGTTAAGGTGTTTCTAAAAGTACAAAATTCCACTAACTGTAAGACTGGAAATAAAGGAAGCAACTCTGTATGTAGGAAAGTAGGAGATATGTAAGAAAGATTTAAGGAATGGGAATACATTTTGTTGAAGGTAAGGGAAGATAGTTTTGTCCTAAATGAGATGGTTGTTTGGAAGGAAATGGCTTGGGACAAAAACCTGAAGGCAAAGGAAAGTTGTAGGTTTGTGAAGGGAAACCTTTGGAATGGAATTTAGGATGGCCAGGATGGACTAAGATTGAAATGAATGGTTTTTAAAGGTACACTGGTATAAGACTGAAATTCTCTCTGTTTAAAAGGACAAAGTTTTCTTAGATTAATTGATCTGCTTTTAAGAAAATGTAAATGGTTTTTTCTTTGCCCACCCAAAATTATAAATGAGATCTCTTTGACTCATAAGGTTTTCCTTAATATGCTAACTTACTCAAGGAGTACTGCTAAACCAATGATAAACCTTGAGTTACATTTGGGTAAATGTTGAAACTACTCTAGAGATATTATACATTTCCTAAAGTGTTAATGTTTTGATAAGGGTCATCATTTGATATTTAACCATATCTGTTCTGAGTTTTTGTCATTTGTAATTGTTTTCTCTCCTAAGATGAATTTCCGCCTTAAAAGAAATTCATATGGGAGACTTTCAGGACAAATACAGGTCTTTGATATGTTAAAATCCTGGAACTGAAATGGGTAAGAATTTACAGAAGTAAGGGCTGCATTTGGACTAAACCAGAATTAGCAAGTTGGGACTAGATAAACTGAAGGAAATTGTAATGGTGTGTCTCTTAATGTTTTGTCTTATTTTAAATGTCAGTAGTTCTGTAATGTTTGCTCTTCCAGACTAGGGAAACTTTTTCTTAAGTTACCTATAACTTATGTAAATAGGTAAGAGATGTAAAAGTACTCATTTGTAAAGGAATCAAGGCATTCAACTTTTCTCTCAATCTGAATGCTCTGAAACCAAAAGGTCTCAGTATTCTTTCTTCCGTGGCAATCAGTCATTTGCATAAGTTCAATAAGAATCTGTTATCCTTGTAACAGGACAGCATTGGAAACTGGTTATTTTCCAAGGCTTTGACTGGAATGTCATATTTGAAAAGACTCAGATATGACCAGACAGCTTTAAAGAACTAAGGTTGTTGACTTTATAAAACCTGGAGCTATAAAGCCCTTTGGAACTGTTGGCCTGAAACCTTGCTTACAGAGTTCCCAGCAGCCTCACGAGGTGAGTAAAGAATGTCACTTCGTGGCAGGATACTTTGGGAAGCTCAGGAAGAGGAATTCACCCAAATCAACAGTTATTGTAGGCATGTCTGATGGCAAGTACGTGGCTTGGCTTCTGGCCCGGAAAGGCTACTAAAAAGTTCAACCCAAAGATTCCTTAGTTGTTCCAGCAAAGCAGATTCTAAAAGATCTATATGATTACTTACTGTTCTTGCTGAGCTTATGTAAATAATTAGGCCAAGTTTGTTAAAACTGGACTTGTTTTTCAAATACATTAGTCCTGATTTGACTATCTCTGGAAATGAGGGTTATTCTAGAGAGAAAAATTATGTTTTAATAACACACCTTTATGGACGTTAAATTCTAGATTTAATTGTTTTTAGATGCTTGTTTACCTAAATTAGACAACTTGAGGTAAACTTCAGAGAAGTTGCACGATAGCTCATTTAGACAACCTTGCTTTTGCCAGTCAGTCAGTCCCAGATATAAGGAGCATTTCGGGAATTACAAACAGCCTTACCGAGTGCCCAGCACTGGCCATCCCAGATGTTACCAAGCCCCACTTGTATGTGGATAAAGAGGCAGGGGTGGCCAAAGGAGTTGAAGGAGTTGTGACTCAGACTCTGGGGCCTTGGCAAAGGCCAGTAGCCTATCTTAGCAAGAAACTAGATCCAGTAGCAGCTGGGTTCCTCCTTGCCTCCCCATAATTGCTGCCACAGCCTTCCTGGTCAAGGATGCAAGTTAATTGACTTTGGGTCAAAATCTCATATTGACCACCACTCTCACTATTGAGGGCCTTCTCCCGACTCCACCAGACTGGTGGATGACAAACGCCAGAGTGACGGGGTACGGGCCCTCCTCCTCAATGATGCTGATCAGTCTGTACTCCAGGTCTGTCTAGCCCACTCAGGGATCCTAACTGCCCACACTGAGATGGAGACGGAGCTGGAACTGCATCCTTACCAACCCTGGGACTTGGTTTGGATGAGCTGCCGCCAAGTAGAAAACTTGGAGCCTCACTGGAAGGTACCCTACATCATGATCCTGACCTCTCCCTCTGCTCTCAAGGTCAATGAGATTACTCCCTGGGTCCACTACACCACATCCGTTGAGCTGACCCACAAGCTGTTCTCCAAGACCTCGTCCAGAATGGAAAAGTCAGCCCAACAAGGACAACCCCCTAAAGCTAAGACTGTGCTGTACTCGCTTCCCCCACTAATGTTGCTTACTTTTGTCAAAGACAGAGTCAGTACAGTTCAGCTCATGGTACTCAGACAGCAATACCAACCACCAGACCTTGTTGCTGAGACCAGCCTGGACCCATGATTGGGTCTTTCCTTAGATTCCTCTGAGAGGGGGAAATGGTGGAGGCCGAGAAAAACTAAGGCCATTCCACCTCAGGTTTAGCTTTAGCATAAGTACAGCCATCTCAGACCCCTGTGCCCAAGGGCTGAACTTTCCCCTACTTTACTTTGGTTTTAGGAAGCCCCACCCTACTTTAGGAAGCCCCCCCCCCCCGGCTTTAGTAGCAGGAATCCTGCCTTAACTAAACTTGGGGTCCAAGTCCCTACTCCACTGTGCTGGGTATACTTGGGCCCAAGCTTAAGCTTGTCAAATAAACCGTCATGTGATTGCCTCGGTGCTTGGCTCCTTGGTGGTCTCTCCGACTTGAAAACTCGGGTACAGCAGGTGATAGGTGTCTTCTTTTATTTATACTTCTGTATGTTATTACATACATACATAAATTTCTTAAACTTCAAAGTCCTACCGAAATAATCAACCTGGTGATTCACGAACAGAATTAAAGTGATTGAGGGGGGGGAAAAAGGATTAAAACTTTCCCTTTTACTCTTTGAATTAATTTAATTAATTTATTTATTCCATGGGTGGGGCGGGTTATATTTAACACGATTTATTGTATAATAAATTTATATTTATTATATAATTTATATTATATTTGTAAATAATTACAGGGGCCTCTGAATGGCTTAGTCAGCTAAGCATTTGCCTTAGGCTCAGTGCATGATCCCTGGGTCCTGGAATGGAACACTGCCTTGAGCCCCACCTTAAGCTCAGCCCCAGGCTCCCTGCTCAGCAAGGAGTCTGCATCTCCTTCTGCCACTCCCCCTGCTCTTTCTCTCTCTCTAATAAATAAATAAAATCTTAAAAGAAAAAAAAAATTTACAAAGGAGACAAAGTCTAGGTACTAATTTAAGATGTGACAAAAGGAAATAATATGCATCTCGAAATAGAAAATTATGGTCAATTTGACATTTGTAAAGCATTTTAAAAAGGCATTAGGTATATGGAATAATTTATTTAAATTTATTTTAAAAAGATTGTATTTTTGATGGATGCAATATAGGACTTAATAATATAGCTACATTATATATATTATATATTGGCTGGTGTTTTTCTGGTGTTTTTCATACCAGAGTGTGGTAAAATTTCATATAAAATACCTAACATGACAAAATGCACTCAAGAATTTATTTATTCTATCAGTGATGTACTTTTTATAGATTTACATAATCAGTTACATCTTCTAACCTGATGGCTCTGTGTTCTACTCCCACCTCAGCAATTTCATATTTATGTGGGTTTGAACTGAAGTTATAGCATGAGATACATCATTGCTAGCTTTAAAAACAAAAAATCGATAACAGCTCAGCTGTCAACCCCATTGTAAAATCTGTCCTTTATCTATCAGACTGCAGTATATAGCCACAGACTATGTAATTACAATTCTTCATAGCTCTACAAACTTCCTCTGACATCAACATGATTATTTCCTGGGGAGCTATAACTTTAAGCAATTCTCTGAGCTTCAAACTACATGAATCAGCAACTTGGATTCAAGATTCAAAGTGTCAGCAAATCATCTTTTAAAAATGGATATTTCCTGGAACATTTGGTTTAAAAAAAGAAAGTCATGTGGTTCTCCAAAATCTTCACAGGCCTGTGTGGATTTACTTTATTCTTTATTTTATTTTAATTTTTTTTTAACACTAGGCTCACTGCTTACTCGAAAAGATTTCTAAAACCTCGAATGGTACCAAGATGAATAGCCAGAATAATAACAGGTGTGCCTCACTTAAAAACAAAACAAAACAAAACAAAACCACACAAAAAACTAAATCCTCAAGATTGATAAAAATAGGCACTATCCAATTATAAAGGGAAATTTCACTTTGTAAACAGTTTTAATTACTTGCTTTAAAGAAATACACTTCTGATGAATTTAAATGCAATGCAACTTTCTGTGAAGGCTTCTACCTGATCTTGGTTGTACTCTTATGCTCCAAATGTTGTCATCCTTAATCTTTTCTAAAATGATGATCTGATAGCATGATATGGGCTTAGCATTAATGGGCTTAAAATCCTCTACAAGGATATGGTATGCAATTCTTTCATCTTTACCAGACTAGATTTGATGGAATACATTGATTATCCTACTGAAAACAAGTAGAAATTCTGGATAAAAATTTTTTTTTTAATAATCTATTTGAAGGTATTAAAGAACAACCAAAGCAGTGAACATGCAGGTATCAAGATCTGCAGAGAAGACAGGCATGGAGATGAACCTGACACTGGAGACAGCTTGTTGCCTCCTGCATTTGCCAATTCAGCTTGACAGTATACAAGTCAATAATGGGAGCAGCAGATACTAATAGAGACAGAAAGATACAAGATAACAGCAAGGGTATAAAGCAGTAGTGGAGAGGATGAACTGAACATTAGGTAATCTTAGGGAGCTGGGAGTAAAATTCGGGACTTTAGGGGACAGTAATAATAAGGGGCCCAGGAAAATATTTCAGATGGGGTATCTGAAAGTACTACACCAACTAAATAAGGGCTTAGCAGAAACAGACTAACATTTACCATGACCAAACCAAGTGAAATTGACTCAACTCCAAAATATATTAAAATGGTATATCCTTAGCTCAACTGATCACTAGAAGCAAAGTTAAATCTTATCTCAAGGAAGATGACATCATCAGATCATTGAACTATCTCTGCAATTCTTCACACACAATACTTGACATTCAGTAAATTAAAAAAAAAAAGTATCATGCAACTTAACAGAAGTCAAGTCTGAATGTCCAAAAAAAAAAAAAAATTTAAAATAAAATAAAATGCTTATAAGAGACTCAGATACTGGAGCTATCAGACAAAAATTTTAAAATAGCTATGAGTCCATAACATTAGAAGATATGATGAGTAATTTCAGGAGACAACTGAAGTCTATTAAAAAAAATCAAATAATACATATTGCATGGCACACTGGGTATGGTGCATAAACAATGAATGCTGGAACACTGATAAGAAATAAAATAAAATAAAATGGAAAAAAATCAAATGGAAATCATACAATTGAAAAATGTATTAACTGAAGTTCAGCTGGAGAGAGAATTTGTAAATTGGGAGGTTGGTCAGTAGGAAACAGTAAGACTAAAGCAATAAGGAGATTTTTTAAAGATGAAAAAATGTAGAAGTCATATTGAGATTCAGTCAAAAAGTAGAATATATTTGTTATTAGACATCCCAGAAAGAGTGAAGAAAGGGAAATTTGCAGAAACGATACACAAACTGATGTTGACAAAGTATTTTCCAAAATGGAAGGCATTAAGCCACAAATTCAAGCATCAGTGCAATCACTAAGCTAAATATTTATATGTATGTGTGTGTGTTATATACAATTAAATTTAAATTTAAATTTAAATCACTAATACACAACAGGCAAGCAGGGTTAAATGGCTTTAAAATATAAGGTTCTTATATTTCCGAGGAAATGGTAAACATACCAATTTACACACCTTAAAGAGACAAGCATACATATTCTAAACTCTAGAGTTACTACTAAAAAAATATAATATGCTAGTGAGGGAAATAGATAAAATGATAAAAACCTAATTGAATAATATAAAATCAGAAAATAAAAGGAATATAAAATAGGTGGTAAACACTGAAAATAAATGGTAAAATTACAGGTTTACATGAATAGCTAAGTACTTACTTTAAATGTAAATAAATTAAATATTTTAGTTAAAAGATAAATAATGGGGCACCTGGGTGGGAGTCACCTAACTGTCCACCTCTTGGTTTCAACTTAGGTCGTCATCTCAGGGTTGTGAGATCGAGCTCTGCCTTGGGCTCCATCCATGCTGAGTATGGTGTCTGCTTTGGATTCTCTCTCCTTCTCCCTCTACTCCTCCTTACCATTCTCTCTCTCTCTCTCAAATAAATAAATATTTTACCAAAAAAAGACAAATGCTGCCAGACTAAATGTTACTGATTTGAAAAATTCAATTCAATTCTATTGCTCTTTAAATAGACGTATAATAAACATAAGGATGTTGCAAGTTTGGAAATAAAAGCATGAAAATGCTATAGTACATGAAATTAACTGCTATGGACTCAATCATGTCCCCACAAAATTCAAATATTGAAGCCTGACCCATAATGTGAACGCTTTTAACTATAGAACTTTAAAGATTAAATGAGGTCATAGGGTAGGACACTAATCTGACACTACTGGTGTGGTGGCCTTTTAAGAAGAGGAAGAGAGAGATCTCTCTCTGCATACATGCATCCAGGGAAAGCTACGTGAGGGCATAGAGAAAAGGCTGCCAACTGTAACAAAAGGAGAGAGCTCACACCTAACACTAGCCCTAGGGATATCTTGATCTTGGACTTCCAGTTTTCATAAATGTGAGCAAGTAATGTTGTATCACTGAAAGAGATCCAGTTTATGGTATTTTGTTATGCAGACTAAGTTACTAACAAAAAGAAGCCTCATGAATTAAACTACTCTCACATAAAATTTAAGACTATATTACTATAACCAATGGGGATAGTGTATGATGATACACTATCATCACAATGATGATAAAACAATCGTTCTCCTGTTGTTATTTTTTGGCAGTGACAACCTCACCTCAAATTACAAAAAACAAAAGTTGACAGAACTAGAGGAGAAAGGGACAAATCTGCAATCAGAGAAGGACATTTCAATATGCTTGTCTGAGTAATTGATTGAATATGAAAAAAATATAAAGATAAATACTTGAAAATAATAATTACTAAAACTGACCTAATTGACATATAAAAATACTACACTGGACAATCATAGAACATATTTTTTCAAAAACACAGTGAATATTTTACCAAAACCAATCTTATATTATGCCAAAAAGAAAATAACAACAAATTTTTAAAAATTTAAGTGATACTATAAGGTGTCTTAGCCACCATGTAACTGAAAAGAAATCAAGAATAAAAAGATGACTAGAATATCCCCAACTTTGGAAATTAATCACTTGTAAATCTATGGCTTACATGAGAAATTGTAATGTAAATGAGACAATGTTTTGGATTTAATGACAAATATATAATTAACCAGAAGTTATGGGATTCAATTAAAACATGGTCCAGACACTATTTATAACTATAAAGGTTATATTTTAAAAAAGGAAAGAGTGAAAACTTGGGATCTGAGCATTCATTTTAAGAAATAAGAAAATAGTAACTAAAACTCAAAAATTAGAAATGGAGGAAGTAAGAAGTTTTGGGGGGGGAATTAACAAAATAGAAAATGAAAGAAAAATAGAAATGATCAATAAAGCAAAAAAATGGTTCTTTGGAGAAACGTATAAATTTACAAACTCTGGGAAGAGTAATTACACGTTTAGAAGGAGTTTGAACATTTCAATTAAAAGGCAAAATCTTAGAAAAATTAAGTTTACTAACACTGACGAAGAAGAAATGGACAATCTGAGTAAAAATTATATCTAGAAAAAAGAGTAAATCAGGAAAATAATAATAATAATATTGCCAGAAAGAGAACTCCAAAATTCAAATGGCTACTTAATTGGATCAGATACTTTACTGACCTAATTATGAATATCCACTAAAAACCTACAAGAAACTTTAATGAGGAAAAATTTGCGTCTTCATTTTTAGGGTTGGATGAGACAAAGGCTCATGCTTAATTAACACTATTATTGAAATGTGTACAGAAAATACAAAAATAGATTAAAAGTTGGAAAAATAAAATAGTCATTATTAAATATATTTTAAAGGTGGTACCTACAAATTTGGAGGAAAGTGGAAGCTGCTGGATCTGGAAACTTTCCCATACCCCACCAAAAAAGACTTCAATAATCAAGAACACAAACCACACATGAGCTTTGCCTTCAATTTTACCAGGAAACAGACATCTTTATTAAAATTATGATTACCTGTATGTTGAGAAGCAGCATTTCTCTTTTCATCTGTCACCTCAAGGTTGTGGATGCAGGAAACAATCAATGGAGGACACCAGAGAGCTTAGACAAAATAGAGGTTGAAAGTACTCCTACTACCAAATCTGGAATAATTTGGGTACCAAAATAATTAAATATAATAATAAATTATAAGCCAATGGAAGAATGAGAATTTTTAAGTCTAAATGATAATACCTAGATTAGTGCATAAATAAATGGAGGAGAAGGGAAGGCTCTTTCATACTCTGGAATTTTGAACACCAAACACTAATTGGTAAATATGGAGAAAATGCTAGAAATGAAAAATTAGCACTTTTCAATTTTTACAGCAAAGTCTGATTCAGGCTAGAAACACAGGGGAAATTTTTGACAAGGATCAGAATATCTGAATGGCCTTAAAGTGTCTCCTTAAATAAATCTTGGTAGTTAAAAGTGAAAAACCAGTAACTGTCCTGTGGAAAATCTGCATTCCTCCCTTGACAAGATGATCAAAATTAACATTACCAGCAAGAGGCACATGAACACCGTGTGCCTCCAGATGTGATACTGTGAGAAGCACACAACTTCTCTTATGTAACATGAATCAAATCACAAAAAAACATCAGACTATACAAAATGAGAAATGCTGTTACTTCAAGTAAGAACTACATCCTTAAAAATTATCAATGTCATAAAAGTCAAATTTTATGAAAGTATTCCATGTTAGAAGGAACTGGAGAGACAGGGATGCCAATTTTTTTTCCTGAAATTAGACTGGATCTTCTGCTGGAGGGAAAAAAAAATGCTATTAATGACCTGGTTGGGACAATTCACAAAATCAGAATCAATCTGTAAATTAAAAATATTCTATCAAAGTTACATGAAGTAAAGTTGATAATCGTATTGTTGTACTTAGGGAAGACAATGATGCCTATTCATAGGAGATACACTCTCAAGTACTCAGACCTAAATTGCCATGATATGAACTACTAATTGCCAATTTGACCAGACAGAAATGTTATACACATATACCTAGGGAAGAGAAATAGAGAAAATGAAAATAAAATAAGATAAAATGTTAACAAGAGATGAATCTGAATAAAGAGTATTATGTGTGTTCTTTGTACACTTACTGTAATTTTTGAGTTTCAAATTATTTCCAACTTAAAAGTTTAAGAATAGTTAAAAAGTCATTATGGATGGATGATAGGTTTGTGGGCCTAGAAATTTTAAATATCTCTATGAACAATTTATTAATAATTGAATATATATTTACCTACATACACATAAATACACCTACATACACATAAATACATACGTATGCATAAATTTACCTATATACACATAATACACAGACAGATATGCCCACATGCACAGAAAAATAATGTTGAGTGAAACATATATCAAGTGTGGTTAAGTTTGTTTCTATACACGAGTGACAAAAAAAAAAAAAAAATGGAAAAATCTTGTAATAACACCAAAGAGTTCTTCATCAGAGTTAGTCTAGGAAAAAAAATACAGTCTTTACATAGAAAATGGCTACAAATCAAACCAGAACAACAACAACAAAAAAAAGAACATTGTTAGGATTAAGGGTCTAAATAATTGTGGAGGGATATGCCATACCAAGTTTTGAAAGATTCCATACTGTTATGATGAAAATTCTCCTAATTGATATATAGTTATAATGCAATTATATTAACATTTTGGAAAATACGGGTTTGGATATGCAAACTACAAAATGATTCCATTATATGGATGGCCACAGGTTTCAAACAGTTTTTATAAGAATAAAGTTGGTGGATTTATGCTAAGTGATAACTAGAGTTATAAGCTTCTATAATTAAGATACAGAATTAGTGCAATGTTGACAAACAGACCAATGGATCAGAATCAGACATGAATCCATACATAGCTATACATTTAACTTATGACAAAAATAGTTCTGTTAAAGAGAGGTGACAGAAAGATAACCCTTGGGGTAAATATGACAGGGTTAGTTAGATATTCCCATGTCAGTAAAAAATCCAGATTCAGTTTTCTTTCTTTTTCTTTTTTTTTTGTAAAGATCTTATTTATCTGACAGAGAAAGAGGGAGATGTAGAAAGGGAGAGTGCCCAAGCAGGGGGAGAGGCAGACAGAGGGAGAGAGAGGAGTGAGATTCCCATTGAGCAAGGAGCCAGATGCAGGCTTGATCCCAGGGCCCTGGGATCATGACCTGAGCTGAAGGCAGACTCTTAGCCCACAGAGTTACCCAGGTACCCCTGGATTCATAGTTTTCTATTGCTATACACAAAAATAAATTTGAGATAAATTGAGGAAAATGTATAATATTATCTTACTGGGCTTGGCAAATATTTCTTATACAGGACACTAAAGCAAAACCACAGAGAGAAATGTTAGATTGTACTACATTAAAATTTAGAACTGATACTTATCAAAATCCCTATTAAGAGAGTAAAAATTCAAGTCAAAGTTTAAGAAAAGATGTAAAACATGTAATTGATGAAGAGTTTGTTTTCAGAATATATACAAAATTCTTAAAAACACAAAAGAGATAAAATCCAATAAAGTAATGGACCACAGACTTGAAAAGATGCTTCACAAAAGGAGAGATACAAATGCACATAAATATGTAAAAGTATTCTTAATCTTACTAGCCACCAGGAAAATGAAAACAAAGATGAAATTCTATTCCTACACCAACCAGTTTGGCTAAAAATACAATAAACTGCCAATGCCAAATATTGGCAAGTATATGGAGCAACTGAAAGTCTCACACTTCTGTTGTTTGGAATACAAATTTGTACAATCACTTTGGAAAACCATTTTGCAGTATTTATTAAAGCTGAGCGCAGGCATACTCTGTGATATTTCTTAGTAGATACACAAAAGAAATGCATACATAAGTTTTCCCAAAAGCATGAATATTCATAGCAGCACTATTTGTAATAATCAAAAAGTTAAAACAACCTATCAACAGAATAAATAATTGTGATACATTCATAAAACGGTAAACTATATATCAATAAAATGAAGTGCCCTCCATGCAATGGAAATTAGTCTCACCAACATTACACCGAGTCAAAGAATCCAGGCACAGCAGAGTATATAATGTATGTTTCACATTTATAAGAAGTTGAATCTAATTGTTGGCATCAGAAATCTGGAAAGTAGTTATCTGTAGAGAAGAGGATGTTAATGAAAAGGATAGGTATGCAGAATATCTGGACTCCTGGTGACGTTCTACATTTTAATCAGGATAAACATCATAAGAATATGTTTCTCGTATTATAATTCCTCAGTGAGTACTCATGAATTCTACATATTTCTACTTATGCTATAACTCAATAAAAGTGTGTGTGTATGTGAATACTAAAATCTTTATACTGCCCATCAGGTAGTCTAATATGACTGTTACCATCAGCTTAAGTCAAGTTTTGCTGCATTAACAAATGACTCCACAAATCTCAGTGACTTACAACAGTAAACTTTTCTTTCTCATTCATTTATATGTTGGTTGTGGATTGCCCTCTGATAGAAGGCAAATGGAAGAGTGATGGCAGGATCAGAGAATGGCTTTTAATCTTCCTCTCGGGTGTTGCCTATCTCACTTCTTGTTCACCTTCCACTTGCCATATAATCCATGTGGACGAGCATCAATGAAATGGGTCACCCACGGGGAAGGACACCGAAAGCAATGGCTCCCAAAGACCTCCATTATGTTGCCATGACTATATCAGCAACTATATCTTCTCCACCTAATACTTTAAGCTCCAGGCACAACGGACTGTTTCTCATTTTCTGTACTCATTCTGCTATCTCTGAACTTCAAGCCTTTGTTGACCCCATCTCCCTGGCCTGGAATGCCCTGTGATGCCACACTTTTAAACTTTTTTTTTTAACCTGGCTAAATCCTACTCAAGTTTCTGTAAGACTCAATTCAAGTAATTTAATGTATGAATTTCAAAGTTTTTAAAACCTTGTGTGCCATGGACAGAGATGCAGCATCATGAATACATCTGTGACAGGTCAATGTAACATTGTGTAGAGAATGACATTTCTGGGTTTCTCTTCTCTGTGAAACCTTTGTGACCACCCCTGGACAACACAGCTCTTCCTATTCCAGCTATTTACTGTGCATCTATCTATCACTGCACATACTTTATAAGCTTTTCACCCTGGTTAGACTACAGCCCACTTCAACATAAGGACAATGTTTCACTATGTACTTTTTCTGTAGTACACTGTAGGTGTCCATTATATGCATTCCATTATAGCCTATCTCAATTTATAATTGATCTTGGGCAAAGGTGACTTTTATAACCCCAATGCTATGATTTCTACTATATTAATTTCTCACTCTCCTAAAGTGCCATTCTTTCTCGGTCAGGCGATTTTCTGTTTGGTATGCTTACTAGACCCAGAACCTATCTGTGAACAGCAAAGAAGCTCACTGTGCATAAATTAATACAATACACATTCTTGAAACACTGGAGGTAGTTGCTCGGCAAATGTGGGATTAAAGTGGAGGGGGAAAAATGGAGAAATGTCTGGGCAATTAACACCTCCTCTCTCTAGCTGCTTAGAAAAATCACTCCAGTGGGAATAGTTAAAAGATAACATAGTACATGTAGCCCCTGAGTATTAAAAGGATGATAAATGACCAATATAAATATTTATCTCAACTCTCCTTTGAGAGTTAGTGAATCATTTATGTTTTCCAATATATCTAGCTGGTTTTGCCCCTTAAGATGACAGAGAAATGATCTTTGGAAAAATACCACTGCACACATCTTGATGAAGGTATTAAAAATCATTTATCACAGCCACTCTAATTATACAGTAGGAATTTTTCAAGTAGTTCTGAGAAAAACTAATGGATGGTGACAGGTCTTGGGCTGTCCATGCTGACCCTGCCCCGAAATGCCTCATGGCACTCACTTTTGAGGAAAAAAGACCCTTCTCCCTTTTTGTCTCATCTACCTTAGGAAATGATGTGACTTTTCTCACTTCATCCTATTGACATTCTTCCGTTACACTTCATTTATGCAGTGTTCCTGTTTACTTGTTCAGGCATCTAAAAATAAGCATATTTCCTACATTAACACTTTTATCTTCTTATCAACTTGGTTTTTCTCAACTAATTTCCTTGAGATCTGAGGATGCCTTAGTCAAATGATCAATAACAATGTCAAAATCTGTATCAGCTAATATCTAGTGTTTTCTATGTGCTACGTAATGTTGTAAGTGTTTTAAATACACAGAGCCTCATTTTAAGCGTACATCACCCTGCAAGGTGAGGTGTTTCCAACCCCCCTTGGCAGATGAGGAAACAGACTTGGACATGTTAAGCCATGAACCTAAAGTCATCCAGCTAGCAAGGCAACGCTCAAGCATTAGATTTTGGTTTTGAAATCAGAGTTTGTCTTCTTATCTACAACACAATAATACCTTTCGATCTTTTGATATTTTTAAGGAGCCCCTTTGTAAAAGCCTCTAGGGATTTGCTTAATTATGAAGTCATGTGTCTAATTCGACTATAGCTATCATTTTTACAACAGAACAATCTAGTGGCTGTGGATGAACTTGGTCATTACTACAAGATATTTTACTTAGCATTTATCTAAGTCCTACATGGATGAGATTTTTTTGCCTTTTTTTTTCCTATTTTGTACATTCCCTGTTGTCTAGAAAAAAATATTTGCAAATTAGACATTGTGTCTGTTAAGGATATTTGTTCCTATCCTTCACAACCCCCTCCAGCCAGCCTTCTCACTCCTATATTTTGGCCTTACACTAATAACCCTAATTTTACCTTTGGGTATTCTGGGGGCTTTGGTCCTATCTCTAGTCAGCCTTGAAGATTAAAGAAACCTATGACTTGTACTCAGGTTGACCTAGTCCGTTTATGGACCTTTTAACTAGAAGTAACTTTTCATATGAAGATGGTTATAGAAAATCCTTGGGGGAAAAAAAATTTTTAGTTGACAAAGTTAGCCATCAAAATTATTTCCAATATTAATTTATTTTGTGAAATATATTTTGAGATGCAGCAAAAGAAGCTAGAGCCCAGTGCTTTTAAATACACAAATTGTAAGTAAAAATGGCAGGAATTAATAACAATCTTGGCTACTCTAACTACACATCAGCTTCTTGCTAAAGATCTCTCCATGTATCATTATTGTTGATTTTTAAAAATTATTGATTTTTTAATAAAAATTCAAGGCTTCAATCTTACTGAGTTTCACCTTCTTATAGGTATTCCACTGTTTTACATTGTTTTAACTATTTGAGAACATATTTGATTCTGACATTTTTCTACTTCTGAGTATTAGGTCAAAACTGGTGCCATGTTCTCTCTCTCTTCTCCTCCCTCCCTCTTTCTCATATGTGTGTGTGTGTGTGCATCCTCACACATAATGTTTTGGCCTAACAAAGGCTTATTTGCTCTTGAAACAAAGATAAAGGGCATCATGCCCTTCTTACTAACACAGTAAGCATATTCTTGCCTTAGATGCTGCTTTTTTACAAAGTCATCCCAGTATAACTTGGCATGTAAAGGAAAAGAAAGATAGGAGAAAAGTTTTGAAGTTTTAAATGCATTCAATGTAAGATTCACTGGGACTTCACAAGGGACACATTCTTTGGAAAATCCTAACAGTTGAGAAATGCTTTCACATTCTGATTTAAGCACTTAAGCTGTTTCTGGTTTCTTTTCGGGGTCATTATGATGGATACTAAAAAGAATAGCAATGTCAAAAAAAATCTATCTGTCCATTTCAAACTCATATTCTAACTCTGGATATACTGGTCTGCATGGAATAGAAATATCAGTGTTGTCAAATATATGACATTCAACTAACCTTAAAGAAAACTGGTACTTTTTGAAGGAAAGATTCCTACCCCTCAATTCACAGATAGTCTTTGAAGGATATATGGAATATAGAATTCTGTGTAAAAGATTGTGCAAATGTGGTTTTGGGGGAAGATAGGGCCCATGATTTTCACTTTATTCTCAAAGGGGTCTATGACACAAAAGAGATTATAGACTACTATTCTTTTGTATATTGCAAAATAGTTAACCACCATGACATTAGCTAACATGTGCATCATGTCACACAATTACCATTTCTTTTTTGTGATGAGAACATTTAAGACCTACTCAGTAATTTCCAGTATATAATACAGTATTATTAGCTATAATTATCATACTTTACATTAGATCCTGAAAATGAAACTGTCTAATAACTATAACTTTGTACACTTTGACCAACATCTCCCCTTTTCTCCCAACCCCTAGTATCCACCATTCTATTCTCTATAAACCATTATTATTTTTTAAAAAGTAGATATTAGGATTCTCACAAAGCTTCTATCAATTTGTTTTTCTTCTGCTTCCTACAACATAGGTGCATAGGCTGAGAAAAGACCTCTGTCCATTTATTCATTCAACTTAGATGATGTGCTAAGTTGTTGGAAAATTCTGGATAACTGATACACGGTCATTTGTACTACCTTCAAACATTAAAGGTAGCATGCTGTGTAAAAGAAAAGTTATCATGGGGGCTAGAGAAATAACATATCCTGAGCAATGAAGGGCCAGTATTAGGTACATTAATAACAGTCACCTAATTTTAGTCTTAAAACAATCTTGTAGGACTGTCTGTATTCCCATTTCACAAATAAGTAATCTCAAAGTGCAAAGGTGAAACACTTCCTGTGAGTCATACAGCTAGTGCATTGCCAAAATGAGATTCTACTTACACACAGACTGCTTTTGGGTAAGTGGAAACCTTTAGTGCATATACGGTATTTGGACCACTTTTCAGGGAGACATGGGGAAGGGAACAAAGACTGTCATTCAAGAGCAATCATTTTAACTGACTGACAGGGTCATTAACCTGTAAGGAACAATTTTAAGAACAAAAAAAAGGGCCTTTATCTCAAATAGCCTCTTTCAAAGAGCGAGCACAGATGAAAATTTGGGAGAAAAAAAATAGTACAATATTTATATCACTTAAAATTACTAGAATAACTAAAAATATTAACAATATAAAGGATTAATGGTTAAACAGAAAGAAGGAAAGAAGTGGAGATAATACAAAATGAGTTGGTTTCCTTTTGGGATCATTATGATACAAAGCAGTGAAAAACCAAAGTTAAACTGACTAAAAATAAATAATAATAACAAGTAAAAGAAAAATTTGTACAGGAGCCACCAAGGAGGCCTAATTAGAGATGCAGCAGGAATTCTAACCATTCTTATGAGCAATTCTATGATACCTTATTTGAAAGCAGACAAAATAGATGTGTTTCTAGAAAAGTCTAATTTAATAAAAGTGAGTTGAGAAGGAAAAGATGATCTCAACATTCCTCTATCTGTTGCAAAAACTGAACAAGAATTTAAACATTCTCACAAAAAAGAAAAAAGAAAAAAAGACAGGTACATCCATAAGCAAGACTTAATGAAAACCTGGACTCATAATTCCAAGACATACACACTTTTCCCGAGAATTAGGTGAAAAAACATTGACAGTTACTTTTGTTAATATTAAAAAACAAATCATTGAGGTATAATTGGCATGGAAAAACTATATATATATAATATTTACAACTTCATCAGTTTGGAGATAAATACAGACACATAAAACATCACCACAATCTATCCATCACCAAAAGTCTCTTATTATTGTCACTGTTTTGTAATATAAGGTCTACCCTCTTAGCAAAATTTTAAATATAAAATATTGTTAACTATAGGCTCAACGCTGTACAGTAGACAGCATATAAGTAGAGTAAATGAATTTCTATGACTTATTCGTATTGTATAAACGTAACTCTGTACCATTCAGCTAGTATCTCTCCATTTTCTCATTCCCTTAGACTCTGCCAACCACCATTTTACTCTCTGCTACTATGAGTCTGACGATTTTTGATTTCTTCTCTAAGAGGGGTCATATAGCATTTGTTTTTCTGTGTCTCACTTATTTCACTTGACATAATGATCTCCATGTTACTCAAATGTCAAGATTTCCTTCTTTTGAGGGCTGAATAATATTACATTGTATGCATTAACACATTCTCTTATCTATTCGCTTACTGATGGATGTTTTTTGTTTGTTTGTTTGTTTTGTTTTTGTTTTTTTAATATAATTTTTTATTTTTTATAAATTGGGTATTTACCCTAAAGATACTGATGGATGTTTAGGTTGGTTCCATATTTGCACTATTGAGAATAATGCCGCAATGAACATTAGAGTGCAGATATCTCTTTGAGATGTTGATTTCAATTCCTTTGGATACATACACAAAAGTAAGATTGTTGATAGTTCTCTTTTTGCTTTTTGAGAAACTTTTGTAAGGTTTTCCATAGTGCCTGGATGAATTTACATTTCCACTAACAGTGTACAAATGTTTTATTTTTCTCATATCCTAGCTAACATTTGTTACTTTTTTGGGTAATAATCATCCTAACAAGTGTGAGATAGTATTCCATTTTGTTTTGAGTTGCAATCAGTAAGGAAAAGGAGATATTATAACTGATACCATGGAAATAAAAGATAAAAAGGGACTACTTCAGTTATTATACACCAATAAATTAAATAACCTGAAGAGGGGTGCCTAGGTGTCTCAGTCAGTTAAATATCTGCCTTTTGTTCAGCACATGATCCTAGAACCCTGAGATTAAGCCCTTGGCATCTGGTTCCCTCCCCAATGGGAAATCTGCTTCACCCTCTCCCTCATGTGCTCTCACTAATAAACATTTTAAAAAAATAAATAAATAAATAATCTAGAAGAAATAAAGTCCTAGAAACATACAACTAAGACTGATTAAAGAAGAAACAGAAAGCTTGAAAGGGCCAATAACCAACAAGGAGATTGGATTGCTAAAAACAAACAAACAAAAACTAAACACAACAACAACAACAAAAAACCCTCCCTGCCAAGAAAAGCAGGTGATTTCACAAGCAACTTCTACCAAACATTTGAGGAATGAATATTAATGTCTTTTAAAGTTTTTCAAAAAGATAGAAGAGGAAACTTCAAGTTTAACATATGAGGTCAATATCATCAAATGAAAAAAAGCCAAATGAAGGTAACACATGAAAAGAAAACTATACCAAATATATATCCCTGATGAACATGGATGCAAAGATCCTCAACAAAATATTAGTGAATTGAATTTATTAGCACATTAATAGGATGATACATCATGACCAAGGATAATTTTGATAAAACCAGTCCTGAATAACATGAGGAAAGAAGATTATAGGCTAATCTCATTCATGAGCATATTACAAATACTTTCATAATTGGCAAAAATGAAGCCAACAATACCTATAAAAAGGTAACAGGGCACAGTCAAGTGGGGAATGCAAAATGTGTTTAAAGTTAAATTATCTGGGGCACCTGGGTGGCTCAGTGGGTTAAAGCCTCTGCTTCGGCTCAGGTCATGATCCCAGGGTCCTGGGATGAAGCCCCACATGAGCCTCTCTGCTCCACAGGGAGCCTGCTTCCTCCTCTCTCTCTGCCTGCCTCCCTGCGTACTTGTGATCTCTGTCTGTCAAATAAATAAATAAATAAAAATATTTTTTAAAAAGTTAAATTATCTATTAGTAAAATTTACCTTATTTACAAAGTAAAGAAAGACCTTATATTTATTTCAATAGGAGGGGGAAAGAAACATTCAATAAAACTCAACTTCCACTCTTGATATAAAGTAAAAACAAAACAAAAACCTATCACTACATTAAAAACAGAAGCAAACTTCTCAATCTACTAAAAGTTAACATTAAAAACAAATATAAAGCAAAACAACTTTCATTCTATTAAATCTAAGATACCATTTTTAAAAAGATGTACTATAAATAAAGAAAAAAATAATACACATTAAACTATAGTAATCACTGGTTGTAAGGCTTATGACCCTTTGTACTTGTTGAAATGTGATGTGCTTCAGAATTCACAAACCATGGTAACTGTGATGTATTAAAAGCATTCTCTTAAAAATTATGAAAGCAAGAGGATGCTAACTACCACTTCTATTCTTTATCCTACTTAGATCTTGGTAGTGGATTGGATAGTGTCTCCTCAAAATTCATTTTCACTTAGAATCTCAGAATGTGAAATCCCTTGAATATAAGGTCTTTATAGATGTAATTAGTTAAGTACCTTGGGAAGAAATCATCTGTTAATGCAGAAAGGCACACAAGAAAGTCAAGTGAAGATAGGAGCAGAGATTGGAGTTATGCTGCCACCAGGCAAGGAGTGTTGAGGTCACCATACACTGGAAGATGCAAGGAGGACTTCCTTCCCAGAGTCTTCAGAGGGAGACCCTACTGACACTCAAGGATTTCTAGTCTCTAGTTGGTGGGAAAATAAATTCCTGTTGTTTTAAGCCATCTAGAATGTAGTAATTTGTGGTACTTGTAAGAAACTAATACAATCCTTTAATATACTTGCAATAAAACAAGAAAACAAATAACAGATAAAAGGATTGGAAAGAAATCATAACTGTATAAAAAATCATGGAAAAATTATTTAAAGAAGGAGTTTGGCAGGGCTGCTGGATATAAATTAATACACCATCATCAATTGCTTACTTATAAAATAGCCACAAAATGTTAGAAAACATATTTTCTAATATATTTGATGACATCATTTGCAATAGTAGTAAATTTATAAATACCTACAAATAAAAATAAATATATACAAGAAATTTTTTGGAGAAAATTATAAAAATGTATTCAGTTTAAGTAACTTGTAAAATAAACTATGTTCATTGATAAGAAGAAACATTATTAGAAAGCAAATTAAATTAAATTCTTTCTGAACATTTACATAGTCATTTTACAGTTTACAAGGAAGAACAAAGGGCCAAAAATAGCCCTGGCACTCCTGAAAAGCCTGGCTCAGAGGAGACAGGAGTAATCTCAGCTGATATGAACACTCATTATAAAAGAGTAGTATCAGCACAGGGGTATACAAATAGACCGGCAGAACAGAATTAGAAAATTCGGAAACAGATCCATGCATATATACAAACAAAATGTACAAAATTGAGACCATACATTTAGAAAGATATATCACAATCTGGAATTGCCACAGCATCCAAGCATATGATTTCCTAAGTCTAGGTCCATAATAGATCAAAACTAAAACAAAACAAAACAAAACAAACAAACAAACAAAACTGGCCCCTCACTATTTTCTTAAGTATTGGCTTAGACCAAAAAAAAAAAAAAAAAAAAAAAATTGCAATGTAAAAGTATTCAGTAATCCTGAATAATTAGTCAAAATGTTGCTTCCGAGATACACCAAAACAGACTAAATTTTGCAAATCAAAATGAGGCAAGCTGAATGACAACCAAATCTGTTTTGAATCAATGGGTCAGATTAGAGAAAGATTCAGAGGTCAGAGAGGATTGAAAGCAAACCTGAATCCGACGTTCATTGACCAGGACTGGATTTGTGCCCTCATCACCTACCCACAGTGAAACTTGAACTTGGAGTCAATGACAGTCTTAAGACATCACTGTGGTAAAGTGAGCTACCATGCTGTAACAATCCCCAGACATGTACCATACGTTGGACAGTGTCAGGGAAATCAGTGCATATATATAGATTCACAAAGTACTAATGCAGGAAGGAATCCCAAAGCCATGATACATTATCCTGTCATTTTTACAGTAAAGAAACAAAACAACTAACTTCAAGTGGCCTAGTGAGAATAGGAGAAACTAGGCTCTCCATCTCCTGAGATAAAATAGGCCTCTGCTTGCTGGAAAACAAAAGTCTGTAGTCAAAGTAGACAGCCCCATTTACTCAGCATGAAACAAACTGCCAATTGCCATAAAGAACATAAAGCCATATTTTGTAGAACCATCAGGTTTGAAGGAATTTTTCCACCAACTAGGGAAAACATCAACAATCCCAGTCCAACAACAGACTTCCCATCTTCAAGATCAATGTGGATAATTGGTCAAGTTTTCTGGAGGTAGTGAACAAGGCTACGGTATATCTACTCATGCCCATCAAATTAGATCAGCTTGTCTTATAAGGTTTAACAACATGAATCATAAAGAATCATAAAGACTTACAGACTCACGGACTCAGGTCATTCCTTAGATCCATTAGTAATCCTTCCTTGCCACTTTCTTGTGGTGGCGGTCAGAAGATAGAGCACGAACTGCTTCTGGCTCATATATTTACAAGTTTAAAAGTCTCTGAGGGGGGAAAAGAGTTTGAGAAAATGGATCTTCTCTTTCCCACTTGTTCCATGGAAACTTTTAGAACTCAGTCTTGCCAAACCTACTTGAATTATATCCCTGAAGCAAATACAGAAGCCAGTGGAATCCATATACTGACTGGGGCTAGGGTTGAGTCACATACCTGTCCCTGGACCAGAGACAGGCTAGTAGTCCTCCTCATAGAATTGAAAGGACCTCACACAAAGGCAAAGGGAGATGTTCTTATCAGAAGGAAAAGTATATGCCAGGCAGGCAAAAGGTCAGAATTCCCCTAGAGGAAGGAATGTATAATACCGCAGGTTAAAAAGAAACATGCAGGGGGAGGAGTCAGATGGTGGAGAAGTAGCAGGCTGAAGCTACATCAGGTAGCAGGAGATCAGCTAGATAGCTTATCTAAACATTGCAAACACCTACAAATCCAATGGGAGATCAAAGAGAAGAAGAACAGCAATTCTAGAAACAGAAAATCAACCACTTTTTGAAAGGTAGGACTGGTGGAGAAGTGAATCCAAAGCGACGGGAAGATAGACCACGGGGCTGGCTCCTGGCAAGTGGCAGAGCAATGGAGCACAAAATTGGAACATTTAAAAGTCTGTTCTGCTGAGGGACATCGCTTCACAGGCTAAACCGAGGTGAAGTCCATGCGGGGTCAGTATGGCCTCAGGTCCTGCAGGGTCACAGGAGGATCAGGGGTGTCTGAGTGTCACAGAGCTTGCAGGTATTAGAATGGGGAAGCCCGCTACAGAGACAGAGCCAAGGAGTGGGCTCTCCGCTTGGGGTTACCTTGAAACAGTTGCAGCCTGGGTGAACTCGGAGCACAGCTGGAGGCCAGGGAGATGGGAGTTATTGGGTGCTATTCTCTGAGGGCTCACTGAGGAGTGGGAGCTCTCGGCTCCTCTGGGCCAGAGACTGGGAGGCCGCCATTTTCATTCCCTTGCTCCAGAACTCTACGGGAAGTGTTCAGGGAACAAAAGCTCCCAAAATTGAACCCGAGCAGATTACTCACCCTGGCCCCTGGTAAGAGTGGTGCAACTCACCTTGGGGCAAAGACACTTGAGAATCACTACAACAGGCCCCTCCCCAGAAGATCAACAAGAAATCCAGCCAGGACCAAGTTCACCTACCAAGAAGTACAGGTTCAATACCAAGGAGAGCAGCAGAATTCCAGAGGAGGAGAAAGCAAAGCACTTAACTCATAGCTTTCTCCCCCTGATTCATTAATCTGGCAGTTAATTTAATTTGTTTGTTTTTTTCAATTTTTTTTTTCTTCTGCTGCTAATTTTTTTTAACTTTTACCCTTTTCTTTATTAACATTTTTAACTAGTTTATCTACTATATGTATTTTTTTCTTTTTTATATTCTTTCTTTATTCATTTTCTTTTTTTAATTGTTTCCTTTCTTTTTTCTGAACCTCTTTTCATCCCCGTTCTCCCCCCCCATGATTTGGGGTCTCTTCTGAGTTGCTTAAAGTATATTTTCCTGGGGTCTTTGCCACCCTTTTAGTACTTCACTTGCTCCTTCATATACTCTTATCTGGACAAAATGACAAGGCAGAAAAATTCACGACAAAAAAAAAAAAAAAGAACAAGAGGCAGTACTGTAGGCTAGGGACCTAATCAATACAGACATTGGTAATATGTCAGATCTAGAGTTCAGAATGATGATTCTCAAGGTTCTACCCAGGCTCAAAAAAGGCATGGAAGATATTAGAGAAACCCTCTTGGGAGATATAAAAGCTCTTTCTGGAGAACTCAAAGAACTAAAATCTAACCAAGTTGAAATAAAAAAAGCTATTAATGAGGTGCAATCAAAAATGGAGTCTCTCACTGCTAGGATAAATGAGGCAGAAGAAAGAATTAGTGATATAGAAGACCAAATGACAGAGAATAAAGAAGCTGACAAAAGAGGGACAAACACCTACTGGACCACAAGGGGAGAATTCGAGAGATAAGTGACATCATAAGATGAAACAACATTAGAATAATTGGGATTCCAGAAGAAGAAAGAGAGAGGGGAGCAGTAAGTAAATTTGAGAGAATTATTGGAGAGAATTTCCCTAATATGGCAGAGGGAACAAGCATCAAAATCCAGGAGGTGCAGAGAACCCCCCTCAAAATCAACAAGAATATGTCCACACCCCATCATCTAATAGTAAAATTTACAAGTCTTAGTGATAAAGAGAAAATCCTGAAAGCAACCCGGGAAAAGCAGTCTGTAACATACAATGATAAAAATATTAGATTGGCAGCAGACTTACCCATAGAGACCTGGAAGTCCAGAAAGAACTGGCATGATATATTCAGGGCACTAAACGAGAAAAACATGCAGCCAAGAATACTATATCCAGCAAGGCTATCATTGAAAAAAGAAGGAGAGATAAAAAGCTTCCAGGACAAACAAAAACTGAAAGAATTTGTAAACACCAAACCATCTCTGCAGGAAATATTGAAAGAGGTCCTCTAAGCAAAGAGAGAGCCTAAAAGTAGTAGATCAGAAAGGAACAGAGACAGTATACAGTAACAGTCACCTTACAGGCAATATAATGGTACTAAATTCATATCTCTCAATAGTTACCCTGAATGTTAATGGGCTAAATGCACCAGTCAAAAGACACAGGGTATCAGAATGGATAAAAACCAAAACCCATCTATATGTTACCTACAAGAAACTCATTTCAAACCTGAAGACACATCCAGATTTAAAGTTGGGGGGTTGAAAACAATTACGCATGCTATTGAACATCAGAAGAAAGCAGGGGTGGCAATCCTTATATCAGATCAATTAGATTTTAAGCCTAAGACTATAATAAGAGATGAGGAAGGACCTATATCATACTCAAAGTATCTGTCCAACAAGAAGATCTAACAATTTTAAATATCTATGCCCCTAATGTGGGAGCACCCAACTATATAAACTGATTAATAAAAAAAATCAAAGAAACACATCAACAATAATACAATAATATACAATAATAGTAGGGGACTTTAACACTCCCCTCACTGAAATGGACAGATCATCCAAGCAAAAGATCAACAAGGAAATAAAGGCCTTAAATGACACACTGGACCAGATGGACATCACAGATATATTCAGAACATTTCATCCCAAAGCAACAGAATACACCTTCTTCTCTAGTGCCCATGGAACATTCTCCAGATAGATCACATCCTCGGTCCTAAATCAGGTCTCAACCCTTATCAAAAGATTGGGATCATTCCCTGCATATTTTCAGAGCACAATGCTTTGAAGCTAGAAATCAAACACAAGAGGAAGTTTGGAAAGAACCCACATACATGGAGAATAAACAACATCCTTCTATAGAATGAATGGGTCAACTAGGAAATTAAAGAAGAATTGAAAAAAATTCATGGAAACATGATAATGAAAACACAACAGTTCAAAATCTGTGGGACACAACAAAGGCAGTCCTGCGAGGAAAATATATAGTGGTACAAGCCTTTCTCAAGAAACAAGAAAGGTCTCAAGTACAATACCTAACCCTACACCTAAAGGAGTTGGAGAAAGAACAAGAAAGAAACTCTAAACCCAGCAGGAGAAGAGAAATCATAAATATCAGAGCAGAAATCAATGAAATAGAAACCAAAAAACAATAGAAAAAAATCAATGAAACTAGGAGCTGATTCTTTGAAAGAATTAATAAGATTGATAAACCCCTCACCGGACTTATCAAAAAGAAAAGAGAAAGGACCCAAATAAATAAAATCATGAATGAAAGAGGAGAGATCACAACTAATACCAAAGAGATACAATTATAAGAATATACTATAAGCAAATCTATGCCAACAAATTTGACAATATGGAAGAAATGGAGGCATTTCTAGAGACATATAAACTACCAAAACTAAACCAGGAAGAAATAGAAAACCTGAACAAACCCATAACCAGTAAGGAGATTGAAACAGTCATCAAAAATCTTCAAACAAACAAAAGCCCAGGGCCAGATGGCTTCCCAGGGGAATTCTACCAAACATTTAAAGAAGAAATAATTCCTATTCTCCTGAAACTGTTCCAAAAATAGAAATGGAAGGAAAACTTCCAAGCTCATTTTATGAGGCCAGCATCACCTTGATCCCAAAACCAGAAAAGGATCCCATCAAAAAAGAGAACTATAGACCAATATCCTTGATGAACACAGATCCGAAAACTCTCACCAAAATATTAGCCAATAGGATTCATCAGTACATTAAAAGGATCATTCACCATGACCAAGTGGGATTTATTCCAGGGCTGTAAGGTTGGTTCAACATACGCAAATCAATGTGATACAATACATTAATAAAAGAAAGAACAAGAACCATATGATACTCTCAATAGATGCTGAAAAAGCATTTGACAAAGTACAGCATATCTTTCTGATCAAAACTCTTCAAAGTATAGGGATAGAAGGCACATACCTCAATATTATCAAAGCCATCTATGAAAAACCCACAGCAAATATCATTCTAAATGGAGAAAAACTGAAAGCTTTTCTGCTAAAGTCAGGAACATGGCAGGGATGTCCATTATCACCACTGCTATTCAACATAGTACTAGAGTCCTAGCTTCAGCAATTAGACAAAAAAAAAAAAAAAAAAAAAGTAAAGACATCCAAATTGGCAAAGAAGAAGTCAAACTATCACTCTTTGCAGCTGTTATGATACTATATGTGGAAAACCCAAAAGACTCCACTCCAAAAGTGCTAGAACTTGTACAGGAATTCAGTAGTAAAGTGTCAGGATATAAAATCAATGCACAGAAATCAGTTGCATTTCTCTACACCAACAGCAAGACAGAAGAAAGAGAAATTAAGGAGTCAATCCCATTTACAATTGCACCCAAAACTATAAAATACCTAGGAATAAACCTAACCAAAGAGGCTAAGAATCTATACTCAGAAAACTATAAAGTACTCATGTAAGAAACTGAGGAAGACACAAAGAAATGGAAAAATGTTCCATGCTCCTGGATTGGAAGAACAAATATAGTGAAAATGTCTATGCTACCTAAAGCAATCTACACATTTAATGCAATTCCTATCAAAATACCATCCATTTTTTTTCGAATAAATGGAACAAATAACCCTAAAATTTATATGGAACCAGAAAAGACCTCGAACAGCTAAAGGAATTTTGAAAAAGACAGCCAAAGTTGGTGGCATAACAATTCCAGACTTCAAGCTCTATTACAAAGCTGTCATCATCAAAACAGCGTGGTACTGGTACAAAAACAGACACATAGATCAATGGACCAGAATAGAACGCCCAGGAATAGACCCTCAACTCTATGGTCAACTAATCTTTGACAAAGCAGGAAAGAATGTCCAATGGAAAAAAGACAGCCTCTTCAATAAATGGTGTTGGGAATATTGGGCAGCCACATGCAGAAAAATGAAATTGGACCATTTTCTTACACCACACATGAAAATAGACTCAAAATGGATGAAGGACCTCAATGTGAGAAAGGAATCCGTCAAAATCCTTAAGGAGAACACAGGCAGCAACTTCTTTGACCTCAGCTGCAGCAACATCTTCCTAGGTACATCACTAAAGGCAAGGGAAGAAAAGACAAAAATGAACTATTGGGATTTCATCAAGATCAAAAGCTTTAGCACAGCAAAGGAAACAGTTAACAAAACCAAAAGACAACTGACAGAATGGGAGAAGATATTTGCAAACAACATATCAGATAAAGGACTAGTGTCCAAAATCTATAAAGAACTTAGCAAGCTCAACACCCAAAGAACAAATAGTCCAATCAAGAAATGGGCAGAGGACATGAACAGACATTTCTGCAAAGAAGACATCCAGATGGCCAACAGACACATGAAAAAGTGCTCCATATCACTCGGCATCAGGGAATTACAAATCAAAACCACAATGAGATATCACCTCACACCAGTCAGAACAGCTAAAATCAACAAGTCAGGAAATGACAGATGCTGGTGAGGATGTGGAGAAAGGGGAACCCTCCTACACTGTTGGTGGGAATGCAAGCTGGTGCAACCACTCTGGAAAACAACATGGAGGTTCCTCAAAATGTTGAAAATAGAACTGCCCTATGACCCAGTAATTGCACTACTGGGTATTTACCCTAAAGATACAAATGTAGTGATCTGAAGGGGCACATGCACCCGAATGTTTATAGCAGCAATGTCCACAATAGCCAAACTATGTCCATCAACAGATGAATGGATCAAGAAGATGTGGTATATATACACAATGGAATACTATGCAGTCATCAAAAGAAATGAAATCTTGCCTTTTGCGACGACATGGATGGAACTAGAGCGTATCATGCTTAGCGAAATAAGTCAATCGGAGGAAGACGACTATCATATGATCTCCCTGATATGAGGAAATGCAACATGGGGGTTAAGTGATGCAACATGAGGGGCTAAGAGGGTAGGAGAAGAATGTATGAAACAAGATGGGATTGGGAGGGAGACAAACCATAAGTGACTCTTAATCTCACAAAACAAACTGAGGTTTGCTGGGGGGAGGAGGTTTGGGGTTATGGACATTGGGAAGGTTATGTGCTTTGGTGAGTGCTGTGAAGAGTGTTAACCTGGCAATTCACAGACCTGTACCCCTGGGGATAAAAATACATTATATGTTTATAAAAAACAAAATTAAAAAAAAAAGAAACATGCATAGAAGTGCTATTAAGGAATATCATAAAATGACAGGGTTTTTTTACACATAAATAATATTGATAATAAATAAATAATAAATAATATATCTCACCACCTCACCACTATGATGGCCTTTGTCTTCCTGGGTTCTCTTGTGAACTTTTGTGATCCGTCTTTACATTTCTATCATGTTAACACGACAGTGAATGCACAATTTTGAGAGTTGTTTTTCTCATTTTACATGAAGAAATATTTTAGCCCCTCACCTTAAATATATTCACCAACACCTTTGTGATTCAGAGGTGAAATTTTGTCAGTGTATTATTCCTTACAAGAAAACTTTCCAAGGAAAGCTTTCTTTGGGGGCAAGGAAGAGATTAGTAACTGAGCAAGACCTTAAAAGATGGATAAAACTTGGCCATGTGGACATACCTGAAAAAGGCATTAAAAAAGTCAGAGTAACTGGAGGTTATAAGGCATAGGGTGGGAGAAGTTAGAATTGATGTGGCAAAGGATTTGGGGCTCACTGCATGAATAACAGGCCAAGAAGTCTGAAATTCATATGACAGGCCAGAAACAGGTCATGGAAGAAAAAGAAAGAAAGTGCCGCCTTCTCATGACTTATGTCCTGGGGACCTTAAAAGGCAACTAACAGCCAATGAATAAGAACATAAGGACATCAATTCCCTCCCATTGCATTAGGACAGAAAGCTGGGAGGTGCTTTATCAGCTGCTAGTGGCAAGATTTACTCACTTAGACCCAAAAGATTTTAAAAAGTTGGATTGACTTTTTCTTTCTTTCTTTCTTTCTTTCTTCCTTCCTTCCTTCCTTCCTTCCTTCCTTCCTTCCTTTCTTTCTTTCTTTCCTTCTTTCTTTCTTTTCCTCCTTTTTATTGTCTGGTCTATTTACAAAACTTAATAAAACTAAAAATAAAAAAATTCAGGAATTAACAATCTCTAACAGATGTATTATTATTTTTTTTTCCCAACTGCAAACATTCTAGAAGGCACATGTGTCAAAGGAAAAAGAGGGTTCATGACTCACTCTCATTGCTTCACCAGATTAATTTAGAAGAATAGACACCAGGTCTTAGAGCAGATCTACCCTCCCAGAGGCCTGGCATGGTGACTTGTCATCTAGAAACTTCATTTCTCCACTGGGAGGAAGATAGCCCAGGGGCCACAGTAGACTCTGGACAAAGACCTGATCAGAGCCCTAGTTTTACCACCTACCAGCTCAGTGATTTTAAGAAAATGACTAAATGTTTTTATATCCAATTTTCTCAGCCATAAAACGAGGACAGAAAAGCACAAGATGCCCCCTCCCCAGCTTTTATGGGTAGTAGGGTGTAATAGACAAATATTTCATGTTAAAAAATAGAACAGTGGCTGGTAGGAAGCTCTCTCCTGTTGTATTCTGGAATATAAAAATATAAGTTAACTAGCCTGAGAGATCAAATGAGAGAGAACAGTTTATAGTCCTCTGTGACCTCCTCTGTGCTAGTTCCATACCCCTTCCTTGTGCACACCCCCCATATAACAACTATCCTACTGTAATGTCATTTTCTTCAGGTTTGTTCAGCTTCTCAAATCCATTATGAGAAACCACAAGAAGGGTCTTTGTTTTTGTTTGTTTGTTTGTTTTTGCAATTGTTTGTTTTTCCAATCCACATACTGAGTAGTATTGTATGTGATCATGAAGATTTAACACCTGTTTGTTAAACACTCATTTATAATGAGAGCAAAATCTCAGCAATCCATCTCTAACATCAGGCAAACTAGAGATACTATAAAGTAAATATTAGTTTTTCTCCTTTTAACCAATAAGTCTTCTTTCTTAAAAATTTCCATGATTTTTCTCAAAAAAGCAGGGTCAATGTTAATAAATTTCTTTGGCCATGTATTGTATCCTACAGAGAATTCCAAAAAATATATAAAAGAGAGAAGAAAAAAAATCTTCACTCCTAAATATCTTTTGGCAAGTGACTTTGCATATACAACCACATTCATCCTTGTAACATCTTGCTCCTGCTCAAGGACAGTGCTGGGTCAGAGCAGGGACAAAGCAGACATCTAATTCACCTGTGTCCTTTGTGGCCACTTCCCTGGCCCTATGCAGGCAGACATACCCTGGACTGTCTTATTGCTGTCACAATGGAATGTTCTTTTTCAAAATACACTTGTGCTTTTTGATTATAAAATAGAGTCTTCTTATTGTAGAAAATTCAGAAAATAAAAATATGGGGGAAAAAGTTCAGCTATGTGTCATTTCTGAACATAAGGAAAACCCTTGCTAAGTGTTTGCAGTTTTCCTCCCTCTCATCTTTTTAATATAGTGTTGACCCTTGAACAATGCAAGATGTTAGGAACACCAGCTTCCTACAGAGTCAAAAATCTGCACCTAAATGGTGACTCCCCAAAGCTTAATTACTGATAACCTACTGTTGACCAGAAGTCTTCTTGATAATAAAGTCGATTAACATATATTTTACATTGTATGTATTATATCCTGGATTCTTACAATAAAGTAAGCTAGAGAAAAGATTATTAAGAAAATCATAAGGAAGAAATAATATATTCACAGCAGTCCACTGTAAAAACCTGCATGTAAGTGGACACATGTGGTTCAAACCCATATTTTTATGGGGTTATTTTTTTTTTCAAAATTCATTCTCTTTATGTGAATTTAGTTAAGGGTTTCTTGTTTTGTTTTGTTTTGTTTTCCATGTTTGGGAATAAGATCATATTTTTTTCACCCTCTGAGCTGGCAAGTCATGATACTCACAGTCTTCTAAGGGATTTCAACAGATCTATTCCCAGGTTCGAATCCAGAGAACAATTTTGGGGGCGATTGGTAAAGGCAAACCCAATGCTATTGGAGAAAAGTTTGGCTCTACTCATATTTCCAACAGGGAGTGGCTATTGTGTAGCCACTCCTCAAATACTTGTTTACCTCTGTTAGTGTTAACACAACTGATTCAGGATTCAGACCCAAACTGTGGCTGTGACTTTTTTTTTAAAACAAGAGTAAGTAGAGATTTCTGCCTCTCTGGGGAGAATCAACTAGCTGGTAACTATGTGTGTCTCAGGCATTTGGGTAATAAACGTTTCTGACAAAATCAATCTTGTCAATTCTATAAAATAAGTAGTGCCACAAATTCTTGAAAAGGCACATGCCCCTCAGACCTAAGCAGATCTCCTCTTCAGGGAAATGAATGCTGCTGATGGCTCCACCTGAGTCTCTGCTGTGGCATTAAAAATAAATTATTTTAGGGGGATCTGGGTGGCTCAGTGGGTTAAAGCCTCTGCCTTCAGCTCGGGTCATGATCCCAGGGTCCTGGGATCGATCCCCGTATTGGGCTCTCTGTTCCTCAGTGAGCTTGCTTCCTCCTCTCTCTGCCTGCCTCTCTGACTACTTGTGATCTTTGTCTGTCAAATAAATAAATAAAATCTTTTTTTAAAAAAATGAATTATTTTCTCTTCAGGTTGTTTATTTATCTGTTAGCATTCCTTCTCCAGGGAATGTTTTCAGTGACACAAATTCAAGCCTTCCAAACACCTCAGCAAGCCCTGAGTATGAATGAGGCTGAGGTGAGCACTGTTGCTGATGATGAGTAATTTGTTTTTTAGAAGATGTTTTTATTTGACAAAGAGACACAGCAAGAGAGAGAGAACACAAGCAGGGGAAGTGGGAGAGGTAAAAGCATGCTTCCTGCCTGTAAGGGCCTACTTAGCCAGAGAGACCCCCATCTCAGTAAAACAGCCATTTTGTTGTTTATGCAGTGAACTTAGATTGACCCTGCCCCCCACCCCCCACCCAGGAGGAACTTACTTAGAAATAAGTCTGGGAAACCAGTAAAATATGGCCGACCAGTCCCTGATAAAAGAGCCCAGATACCAGGATGTGTCAGGCTATGCAGAGATAACAGAGCCCAGATGCAAGGATGAGTCAGGCCAGGTGGAGCCATTCAATCAGTAAAGCATACCTACTATCTCCCTAAGCACAAAAGAATGTAAACCCCACCTTTTGGGAGCCAATTCTGACCAGAGTGATAGGCTAGTTCAAACAGCTACTATAGGGTAAATTTTAATTCAATTGGCCACCTGTGTGTGAACTAACATGACTATGCAACTTTCTCTGTATGTTACAATCTCATTGGCCAGGTTCAACCACATGGCCTTTGCTCTATAAAAGCTAGTCTGTAAGGCTGGGGGTCGTTGTTCTCTCCACAAGAGACAGCCCCAGCCGGTCTGTTTGATTCTCGGTGCTGGCACAAAATAAAGCTTTGCTTGACCTTCACTTTGTATCAGTCTTGCTCCTTTGATCATGGACCCCATCACTGCCAAGCAGGGAGCCTGATGTGGGGCCCCATCCCAGGACCCTGGAATCATGACCTGAGCCAAAGGCAGACACTTAATGATGAAGCCACCCAGGTGCCCCTGGTGATGAGTAATTAAATGGCCTCTACTGTAGCTGGGTGTAAAAGATTTATATGGGACAAAGGAAGGAAAACAAAACTAGGTAGGCAAAGTCATGGAATGAATATTCCACTGTGAGGAGGGTCTAGCCTTGAAGTCTCAGAATAACCCCCAGAATTACATGCTGGGTTGGGCCTCAGCCATTAAGGCACAGGACAGAAGGGGAAAGGAGCAAAAGGGAAGGATATTAGCATTTATTATATGCCTTCACACAAGGCACTGTGCTAGGATTTATGTGGGCACAATTAGCCCTCTGCCCCTTAAACATTACGGAAGGAAGCAATAGAAAATAACACTTTATAGCTTGAGCTTTGGGGTCAGAAGGAGCTGTATTTGGCTCTACCTCTGCCTACCTGTGTGAGGCCTTGGACAATGATCTATGTAATCTATGTTGCAATTTCTTCATCTATAAAACAGGCATCTGTTAATACCTAACTCTCACTGAGCTTTTATAAAGATTACTGAGATGTGTCAGGCAAAGCACTTAGCACAGTTCTTAAGATTCACAGGAGACATTTCTGAACTATACTTATTATGACTATCCCTACCTCTTAGAGATGAAGCCCTGTTTCAGAGAGATTAACTGACTTCATCTGAACATACCCCACATCCTTGATCTGTGCTCACAAAAGTTAAGCTTTTTTTTATTGAAGCCATATCATACACAACCTTGTAGCCTACTTAACCAAAGTCTTACTTACAGGTACCATTCTAAAGCTGCAGGCTTCCTGTCTTGTCTTTACTTGTTTTACATCATTATAGAAGGCTTGCCATTCAGAGGAAAAATTTACCTTTGGAATGTAGCCCATTGTTCCAAGCTGCCACAGTCTTTTTGTCTATGGCTTTTGTCAATTAAACAGTAACCATGCCTTCCAGCTCCAAGTCCTCTGCGATGTTGATTAGTATGCCTTCCACACCCTCCTGGCTCATGAAAGTGTTGGGCAGATGGAGCTCCACAGGGCATCTCTAGAGACCAACTTTCCTCTGATGCAATACCTAGTCTTACTGCCTTATTTTACAAATGAGTAAACAGGTCTAGAGAGTTTAGATGTCTATATCATACTGCATGGTTAGTCACTGAGTGAGCCAGCACCCTTTCATTCAAATGCTTATTCATTCAAATGCTTATTAAAAGAATAGGTTTTGTTGTTGTTGTTGTTTTGCTTTTTTTTTTTTTAAGTTAAGAAGTAAAAACACAAGTAAGCATTTCTCTTCTATCTGGGAAATTACAACTAATAGAGAAAAGCACCAGGTACTCAGTGTTTGAGAAGGTACTAGAGTGCTACATTCTGGGACAGATCCAAAAATGTACAAGTGACAGAATCATTGCCCTCTAAAAGACTATCACTCAGTCTGGGGAAATGTGTTTCTTTGGATTTTATGGTTTTTAACAAACCAGGGCAATATATATTTAATAGTTAAAGAATGTCAGGAATTACAAGAGAAAGAGAATGGCTTATAATGCCCTGCTGTCCAGAGATCTCTTCCCAGAATGAAACACTATTGGGTGAAAGCCATAGACTGATTAGCAGGTGCTTGCAAACTCGGTGTGAATCCCAACTCTTCCCTGGCCCATTGTGATGTGGGAAACAAAGGCAGAAGAAAAATTATTAAGTTTCCTTACTACCTAGAGCCTATTGACAAGTCCTTGAAACAGGCAGAGTGACATTCCTCTAGGGACTCAACTGCCTCACCACTGACAATGTCCTAAGGGCAAAAGGCAATCCTAGCCTGACCTCCCCAACCTCCCCCACTCCCATCCTGTAAGCCTATTCTAACATACAAATATTCTTTTTGAAACTTCCTTTATCTCTAAACCCCCCAAGACATCATATGTTGGCAATCATCCCCCAAGCTTATGGCCCATCAAGATACATCTGAAGGGTCTTCTGACTAAGGTTTTATTAAATGGTAAATTTCTTTTCAATAAAGAAAGGAAATGTGGAGCAAGTTGTTGGAGTAGTTGGAGACACAAATATCATCAGGTCCCAGGAGTTCAGCTACATCGTTATCAAAACGTTCTGAACACCTACAAACTCAACAGGAGATCGAAGAGAAGAAGAGCAGCAATTCTAGGAACAGAAAAGTGATCACTTTCTGGAAGGTAGGACATGTGGAGAACTGAATCTGAGGAGAAATATGGGAAGATAGACTGCTCTTTCAGCAGGGACCCCACAAGTAGCAGACCTGAGAAGTCTGCTCTGGTAGGAGAGGCATGGCTGTGTACTGAATGAATCTGCTGGGTTTGGAGACTCCAAATGGGGCTGTGTGCTAGAGACAGAAATGCTCAGTCACAGGCTGAGCATTGGAATGTAGCCAGAGACCAGAGAGACGGGAGTGACTGACAGCTTTTCTCTAAGAGTGCACTCAGGAGTGGGGCCCTGAGGTCTTGGCTCTTCTGGGCCAGGACTGGGAGGCTGCCATTTTCATTCTTGTCCTCCAAAGCTGTACAGAAAGTGTTCAGGGAAAAAAGCTACTGAGAGTGAACCCAAACAGATTACTTAGCCTGGCCACTGGCAAGTGTGATGCAATTCCACCTTGGGCAAAGACATTTGAGAATCATGGCAACAGGCCCCTCAGAAGATCAGCAAGAACATCCAGGCAAGACCAAGTTCACTGATCAATGAGAACTGTGGAATTCAAGAGGTAGTGGAATGCAACACATAGAATCCATGGCTCTTTTCCCATGATTCTTTAGTCTTTCAAAGTTAATTTTTTAATTTTTTTTCTTATTCTATTTTTCAAAAATACTTCCTCTTTTCTATTTTAACCTTTTTAAACTATTTTATCTTAAAAATACCTTTCCAAAAAAATTTTTTTTCCATTGTTGTATTTTATCCCTTCATTGCATTTAACCTTATTTTTTGTATACATATAGGTTTTTCTTTCTTTAAAATTTTGGGATTCAGTTTCTTCTAACAGATCAAAATAAACCTTAATCTAGCACATGGCTTTGTTCTAGTCTCCAGCCTGATCACATTCTTTCCTCTTTTTTTTTTTCTTCCTTGTTTAACCAACTTCTTTCAATTCCTCTTTTGAAATCTTTTAAAATTTTTATCTTTATAGTCATATTTCATCCCCTTCATCGTGTTTACCCTTATTTTTGTATATATGTAAGTTTTTCTTTCTTTAAAATTTTGGAAAGCAGTTTCTTCTAACAGACCAAAATAACCCAAAAATTAATGTGTGGCTCTGTTCTATTCACCAGTCTAATTCATTCTCTCTCTCTTTCTCTCAACAAATACATATATATGTGTGTGTGTGTGTGTATTTGTTGTAGTTTTTGTTTGTTTGGTTTGTCCTTTCTTTTGTCCTTTCTCCTCTCCCTAGTTTTGGGTCTCTTCTGATTTGATTAGTGTATATTTTCCTGGGGCCATGGCTACCCTTTTAGTATTTTCTTCTCTCATTTATCTAGTCTTACCTGAATAAAATTACAAAGCTGAAAACTCACCACCAAAAAAAAAAAAAAAAAAAAAAAAAAATCAAAAATCAAAACCAAAAACAAGAGGCAGGATCAACGGCTAGGAACCTAATCAATATGGACATTAGTAAGATGTCAGAATTAGAGTTCAGAATGACAATTATTAAGGTGCTAGCTGGGCTCAAAAAAAAAAAAAGATTCTAAAGAATCCCTCTGGAGAAATAAAAGAACTAAAATAACCAGGTGGGGGGGGAGCTATTAATGAGGTGCAATAAAAAAATGGAGGCTCTTACTGCTAGGATAAATGAGGCAGAAGAGAGAATTAGTGATATAGAAGAGTAATGGAGGATAAAGAAGCTGAGCAAAAGAGAGACGAATGACTATTGGACCATGAGGGAGAATTTGAGAGATAAGCGATACCATAAGATGAAATAATATTAAAATAATTGGGATACCAGAAGAAGAAGAAAGAGAGAGAGGCAGAAAGTATATTAGAGCAAATAATGGCAGAAAATTTCCCTAATTTTGTGAAGGAAACAAGCATCAAAATCCAGGAAGCACAGAGTATCCCCCTCAAAGTCAATAAAAATTGGTCCACAACCTGGCATTTAATAGTAAAACTTACAAGTCTCAGAGACAAAGAGAAAATCCTGAAAGTGACTTGAGACAAGAGGTCTATAACATACAACAGGAGAAATAATAGATTGGCAGCAGACCTATCCACAGAGACCTGGCAGGCCAGAAAGGACTGCCATGATATATTCAGAGCAATAAATGAGAAAAATACACAGCAAAGAATACTATATCCAGCTGGGCTGTCATTGAAAATAGAAGGAGAATAAAAAACCTTCCAGGAAAAAACAAAAACTAAATGAATTTTCAAACACCAAAGAAGCCCTACAGAAAATCTTGAAAAGGATCCTCGAAGCAGAGACAGCCTAAAAGTAACAGAGCAGAAAGGAACAGAGACAATATAGAGTAACAGTCACATTACAGGCAATACAATGGCACTAAATTCATATCTTTCAATAGTTACCCTGAATGTAAATGGGCTAAATGCCCAAATCAAAAGACACAGGGTAACAAAAAGGAGAAAAAACAAGACCCATCAATATGCTATCTGTAAGACAGTGAGGGGGTAGAAAATAATTTACCATGCTAGGGGACAACAAAAGAAAGCTGGGGTGGCAATCCTTATATCAAATAAATTAGATTTTTTATTTCAAATAAATTAGATTTTAAGTCCAAGACTATAATAAGAGATGAGGAAGGATACTATATCATACTTAAAGGGTCTAACAAGATCTAACAATTTTAAATACTTATGCCTCTAACATGGGAGCAACAAACTATATAAATCAATTACTAACAAAGTCAAAGAAACACATCCACAATAATACAATAGAGGGAAACTTTAACAATGCCCTCACTGAAATGGACAGACCATCCAAGAAAAATAACAACAAATGACGCACTGGGCCAGATGGACATCACAGGTATATTCAGAACATTCCATCCCAAAGCCACAGAATACACATTCTTCTCTAGTGTACATGGAACATTCTCCAGAATAGATCACATCCTGGGTCACAAATCAGGTCTCAACCAGTAACAAAAAGACTGGGATCATTCCTTGCATATTTTCAAACCACAATCCTTTGAAACTAAAGCTCAAACACAAGAGGAAAGTTGGAAAGAATCAAATACATGGAGACTAAACAACATCCTACTGAAGAATGAATGGGTCAACCAGGAAATAAAGAATAATTTTAAAAATTCGTGGACACAAATGAAAATGAAAACACAACTGTTCAAAATCTTTGGGACATAGCAAAGGTGGTACTGAGAGGACAGTATATAGCCATACAAGTCTTTCTCAAGGAACAAGAAAGGTCTCAAGTACACAACCTAATCCTACACCTAAAGGACCTGGAGAAAGAACAGCAAAGAAAGCCTAAACCCAGCAGGAGGAGAAAAATAATAAAGATCAGAGCAGAAATCAATGAAATAGAAACCAAAAGAATAGTATAACAGATCAATAAAACTAAGAGCTTGTTCTTTGAATGAATTAATAAATTGATAAACCCCTGGCCAGACTTCTCAAAAAGAAAAGAGAAGGGACCCAAATTAATAAAATCATGAATGAAAAAGGAGAGATCACAACCAACACCAAAGAAATACAAACAATTATAAGAACATATTTCTTTTTCAATTTTATTTATTTCTTTGACAGAGACAGATCACAAGTAGGCAGAGAGGCAGGCAGAGAGAGGAGGAAGCAGGCTCCTTGCTGAGCAGAGAGCCCGATGTGGGACTCAATCCCAGGACCCTGAGATCATGACCTGAGCCGAAGGCAGAGGCTTTAACCCACTGAGCCACCCAGGCGCCCAATTATAAGAACATATTATGAGCAACTATACGCCAGCAAATTTGACAATCTGGAAGAAATGGATGCATTCCTAGAGATTTATAAACTACCAAAACTGAACCAGGAAGAAATAGAAAACAGGCACAGACCCATAACCAGTAAGGAGATTGAAGCAGTCATCAAAAATCTCCCAACAAACAAGAGCCCAGGATCAGATGGACTCCCTAGGGAATTCTACCAAACATTTAAAGAAGAATTAATACTTATTCTCCTGAAACTGTTCCACAAAATAGAAACGGAAGGGAAACTTCCAAACTCATTTTATGAGGCCAGCATTACCTTGATCCCAAAACCAGACAAAGACTCCATCAAAAAGAGAATTACAAACCAATATCCTTGATAGATATGGATGTAAAAATTCTCACCAAAGTACTAGCTAATAGGCTCCAACAGTATAATAAAAGGATTATTCACCATGATCAAGTGGGATTTATTCCTCAGCTGCAAAGTTGTTTCAACATCTGCAAATCAATCAATGTGATACATTAATAAAAGAAACAAGAACCATATGATACCCTCAATAGATGCTGAAAAGCATTTTAAAAGTACAGTATCTTTTCTTGATCAAAACTCTTCACAGTGTAGGGTTAAAGGGGACATACCTCAATGTCACAAACGCCATCTATGAAAAACCCACGGTGAATATCATTCTGAATGGGGAAAAACTGAGAACTTTCCCCCCAAGTTGAGGAACATGACAGGGATGTCCCCTATCACCACTGTTATTCAATATAGTACTAGAAGTCCTAGCCTCAGCAATCAGACAACAAAAAGAAATTAAAGGCATCCAAATCAGCAAGGAAGAAGTCAAATTCTCACCTTTGCAGATGATAGGATACTTCATGTAGAAAACACAAAAGATTCCACTCCAAAACTGCTAGAACTCATACAAGAATTCAATAAAAAGGTGTCAGGATATAAAATCAATGCACAGAAATCAATTGCAATTCTATACACCAACAGCAAGACAGAAGAAAGAGAAATTAAGGAGTTGATCCCATTTACAATACCCAAAACCATAAGATACCTAGGAATTAACATAACCAAAGAGGCAAAGAATCTGTACTCAGAAAATTATAAAGTACTCATGAAAGAAATTGAGGAAGACACAAAAAAATGGAAAAACGTTCCATGCTCATGGATTGGAAGAACAAATATTGTGAAAGTGTCTATGCCACCTAAAGCAATCTACACATTTAATGCAACCCCTATCAAAATACCATCAATTTTTTTCAAAGAAATGGAACAAATAATCCTAAAATTTATATGGAACCAGAAAAGACGCCAAATAGCCAGAGGAATGTTGAAGAAGAAAACCAAAGTTGGTGGCATCACAATTCCAGACTTTAAACTCTATTACAAAGCTATAATCATCAAGAGAGTATGGTATTGGCACAAAAACAGACACATAGATCAATGGAACAGAATAGAGAGCCAGAAATAGACTCTCAATTCTGGTCAACTAATCTTTGACAAAGCAGGAAAAAAGACAGTCCTTTCAACAAATGGTGTTTAGAAAACTGGACAGCCACATGCAGAAGAATGATACTGGACCATTTTCTTACACCACACACAGAAATAGACTCAAAATGGATGAAAGACCTCACCGTGAGATAGGAATCCATCAAAATCCTTAAGAAGAACACTGGAAGCAACCTCTTCAACCTCAGTTATAGCAACTCCTTCCTAGAAACATCACCAAAGGCAAGAGAAGCAAGGGCAAAAATGAACTATTGGGACTTCATCAAGATCATACACTTTTGCACAGCCAAGGAAACAGTCAACAAAACCAAAAGACAGCTGACAGAATGGGAGAAGATATTTGCAAATGACATATCAGATAAAGGGCTAGTATCCAAAATTTATAAAGAACTTATCAAACTCAATCTCCAAAGAACAAATGAACCAGTCAAGAAATGGGAAGAAGACATGAACAAACACTTCTGCAAAAGACATCCAAATGGGCAGCAGACACATGAAGAAAATATTCAACATCAGTTGGCATCAGGGAAATACAAATCAAACCCACATGGAGATACCACCTCACACCAGTCAAAATGACTAAAACTAACAAGTCAGGAAAGGACAGGTGTTGGTAAGGATGAAGAGAAAGTGAAACCCTCCTACACTGTTGCTGGGAATGCAAGCTAGTACAACCACTCTTGAAAACAGTATGGAGGTTCCTCAAAAAAGTTGAAAATAGAGCTACCTTATGACCCAGCAATTGCACTACTGGGTATTTACCCTAAAGATACAAATGTAGTGATCCAAAGGGCCATGCACACCCAAAAGTTTGTAGCAGCAATGTCCATAATAGCCAAACTAAGGGAAGAACCTAGATGTCCATCAAGAGATGAATAGATAAAGAAGAGGTGGTATATATACACAATGGAATAGTATGCAGCCATCAAGAAATGAAATCTTTCCTTTTGCAACATTGTGGCTGGAAATGGAGGATGCTATGCTGAGCAAAATAAGTCAACCAAAGAAGACAATTATCACATGATCTTTCTGACAGGAGAAATTTGAGAGATAGGGCAGGGGCTCATGGGGAGAAAGGAGGGGAAAAAAATGAAACGAGATGGGACTGGGGAGGGAGAAAAAGCACCAGAGATTCTTAATCTCAGAAACAAACCAGAGGTTGCTGGGGAGTTGGGGTTGGTATTGGGTGGCTGGGTGATGGACATTGGAGAGGGTATGTGCTATGGTGAGTGCTGTGAACCGTATAAGAATGATGATTCACAGACCTAAAGCAAAGAATATATTACATGTTAATTTTTTTTAAATGACCTTTTCCCAACAACATCTAGTGTACTCAAGGTCCTAGAAACATTCTTTGCAAAATTCCTTAGAGACTTATGTGATCCCTAACCCCGTCCTAATTTGAAAGTGTATAATGGGCCACTCCTCTTGATCCCATTGCAGATCTTTCTGCCTACAGGTCCTGCCCCCATGATTTAATAAAATCACCTTTTTGCACCAAAGATGTCTCAATAATTCTGTCTTGGCTATCAGCTTCAAACCCTAACATCATTCCTACATCACACTGTGTACAGTTTTATATTAGATAATTTATGCAAGAAAGATATTTTAGGTGGCAAATGAATGGGCTAAGTCCACACACATTTCCATTATAGACATCTGCATTTTATTTGCAAGCATTATAGAGGTACACACTTACAAGCTCCTCATCCTTACCCTGCAGAAAAGGAAACTGGGGAAAAGATGGCAAAATCTTTAACAGATTGGTATCTATTAGGGGAGCACTGCAATCCAATACTCAAATGTACATGGTGGGCACATATGGGAGGCATGCATCCCTAGGCCTTCACATAACCCATAATTCTACTGTTCAAAATTAAATTTTATTATATAACTTAATCATAATCATAATCATACTTTACTAAAATAGGGAAGGATTATTTACTTTATCAGAATATAAATGCAACAAGTTCATTTTTTCTAATTCTATTTTTGTTTTATTTTAGCATTATCACTCATGTCAGCATTATCTCTCGTTATGTTTATTCCTCTAGCAAAACAATCGCATATCATTACTGATTTACCAAATTCAACTTCTAGACCCGGGCTACTAATTCTATGGATATATTTTCCACTGCTCAGATAAATAATGCCACATAGATGACAAAGTTATTTCATATAATAAAGACCATGTATTTTAAAAGTCACTGCTGTTATAACCTAAGTGTCATATCATTTGCAGAATATTCAGTGCACAGAAACCAGGGATACAGAATCCCAACAAAAGAGAATGAGTTCTCTCCATTTCAACAGTTCAAGGGCTGTGCCCACAAGATAGGACATTAACATGGTATATACTTTCTGTGGGTTGACAGCCTTGAAGTTTTGAGGTTGCATTTTTCAAAATTCTGGGCTGTATCTTAAATCAAACTTGGGGCATTGAGTCTCTGAAAATTTTTTTGGATTAAGCTCATTTAAAATGTGTATCATTCAAATCTTCATAAAAAGCAACCCTATTGTGATGAGGATTTGGGTTGAAAACAATGTTACAAATCTCAGTACACAGAATGATCTACAGAAAAACATTAAATGTCAGTATTCCTGGGTACTGACTATCTTGGGTGTCTGAGGCACTATTTCCTCCAAGACTCCAAACCAGTGGCTGAAATCTCCACTGTCCACCCACTAAAAGCTCTAAATGATATGCACAATGTTAAAAGGGCTCTTTTTCTAGACTCTTCTTCCTAAGCTCCTCTCTGCTCCAGATGAGTCAATGTGATCTCGCTACCTCCCAAACATTTCCCATTTGCTCATGACTTTGCACCAGGATACCCTTTCAATCTCTTGGAATGTCTCTCATCCTTCACTGTAATATTAAGCACCCCCCCCCCCCAGTTTACAACATTCTTATCCACTCCAACCTCTTGGCACTGTTTCACCAATATTTCAACCGTTTGGGCATAATGAATGAATTTCCCTAATGCATTAAAGTACCTATATCTGGTTCTGTGCAGAGCAGGTCAACACAGAATCACAAGAGCCCATTGCTATAATTTTTCATATACCATGAGGCAAGTATACTGTGAGACAGTGATGCAACACAGTAACATAGTTTGAAATTAGCCAGCTTGGGGATATTTACACCACGGAAATTGATAAATGCTACAAATTCCCCACCCCTCCACCATCACACAAAATAGTGGCAGTTGATAAATATGTAACAACATGCCATTGGTTACAGAAAACAAGCTTAAGAACTTTGCAGTCTAACTGCCTGTGTGTGAACCACTTAGTAGCTATGTGACTGTATGCAAGTTATTAAAATCACTCTACACTTCAGTGTCCTTATATGTCCAGTGGAGATAACAAAAGAGTCAGGATGACAGGGTAGAAGTGAAGACAAATATCAAATATCCATGCAGTGTGGTAGGTAGGGTATAGCACACAGTGTATCATTCCCTAAGTGTCAACTGTTATTAGTGTTACCATCATCATTATTACCTTTTAGTGGGGAGCAAGAGAGGAACAGATACTGAAAACTACAGTCAATGTTACTTGTTTATATCATAGTCAGTTGACTGATATATCTTAAAAAAGAAAATTTAGCCAACATCAATTCAATAAAATCCCAAGATATTTTTCAGGAGTGGAAGCTCAATTTGCTATACTTTAAGAGGATGGGGAAATCATATTCAAAACTTACATCAAGCTACCAGTACCACCATGCACTAGCTGTGTGACATTTACAAGGATAATCTTTGAGACTCAGATTTCTCATCTGTAAAATGATAAAAATACTTACAGCATTAATGAGAGTGTTTTGTATGTTACATTAAAAAGGTGGCTGGCATAGTGCCTGGCCCACTGCAGGTACCTGATCCTGGTAAATTTCTTTCCTTTTCTTACCTCTCCCAAAGGAAAATAAGAAAGTCTATACATCAGGTAAGCTTTGTGAACTTTTCATAAGCCTGCACCCTTTGTTATTTGTCCTTAGGTCCTGATTTCAACTAGATTTGCTTTTTCTGACCAAGAGGTAAAATCTGAAAGAAATATGACCATTATTATTAATGACCGAGATGTCAGAGAGAAAGACAGATACCCCTAATAAGAGAAAATCACCAAGTCCAGAGGCTAAGCTAGCTTGGAGGAAATGATGATGAATTTGGTTTCAGACATATTGTGTTTGAGTTAAGAGAGTCCTATGATCTAGGCAATTGGAAGTATAGGGAGGAATCGAGGAGATGAACCAGAGGTGAAAATGCAGATTTCTGGCCATCAAAAAATAGTTAGTACCAGTGGGGAGGAAGAAGTTGCAAGATGAAATGACAATGGAGAACTGCAGAGGACAGACACTGTGGTGACTGAAACATCTACATCTGCCCTAGAAAGAAGAGGACAGTAGAGGAGAAACTGCTAAAGGAAAAATCAAAGGCACATGTATGGAGCTAGGAGAGACCCTTCATGGGAAGAACAGATAGAGCAGAGGTCTGAGCCTGTCTGCAGGTACATGCCTGTGGATCTACTGATTTAAAATATCTAAGAATGGAAAAAAAAAAACCCACACACACACACAAAAAAAAATACCAAAACTAAGAATCAGGCTCTAATACCAAGAATTTTAAAATAGGAATGGGCTAGATTTTTCTAGAAAGGGTCAAATATTCTATATTTTAGGTTTTGCAGGTTATGTGATTTCTGTCATGACAACCTGAACTCTGCAATTATAGTTCAAAAACAGCCATAAATAAAACAAAAATACATAAACGAAGGACTGTGTGCCCATGTTCCAGTAAAACTTCATTTACCAAAAAGAAAAAAGAAAAAAAAAAAAAGGCAGCCCTCTGGATTTGAACCAAGGACTCTAGTTTACCAACCCCAGTTTTGAAAACTTGAGAGTCATTAAAATCGAAAAATTCTAAGAAGTCAGGAGCTGCTTCTGTTTGACTTTCCACATTTTCCCAAGTGCCTAACCTGGGTCCTGACAAAACTCAATATGTACTTTTAAATTCAGAGTTTACTGAATGGAGGACTGTTCTGAAGGACATTTACTCTGTAGTGAAGGACCAAAAAAGCTTTCTATCAAGAGCCGGGCCCACATGCATTGTCACTGGCTCCAAAGCCATGAGTTACAAGAATGAAGATGAGAAGCTAGAATTACAGATTCAGCCAGTAGAAATTTGTGGAGGGACAAGAGGAGTTTTCTGGCAACTCTGCAAAAACATCAAGTAGGCAATTACCCATTTCAAGATGCTTTATAGGGCCCCAGGACCCAAACATATTAAAGCCCCAGAGATACCACAGTCACAGTGCTGTCCGAAGGTCCCAAATCCTGGAATCAGAGTATCTTCCCTGTTTAAAAAACCTTTGGGGCTGCCCTCTCCCCAGTCACTACTGTGCTCAGAATATGGCATTTCTGTCACATCTCAACAAGACACACAGAGGTATTAACCACTCAGCAAAAACCAAACTCTTCAGAGAGATCTAATATATACACTGCTCTTGCGCTACTAACCAAATAAAAAATGTCAGGACAACATGCAACTTATTCTAGAGAGAATATAGTGTTTCCACAGGAGAAAATGATCTTGGTCCATAATGGGTTCCACTCTTCTCCCTCCTGAGGGAGGAGTGTCTTTGGGAAACTCTAGGCCCTAGGTTGAACAACTAATATTCCTGCCTTTATTTAGATTCTGACCAGTTGGATTACTGATTGATTTAAGCTCATAATAGTGAAGTTTCATGTGTTTTGCAATTTGCCAGCCCCTAGTCCTCCCTTTCAGGTTTATTGCTATTAAATTCTCCACTTGAAGACATTCCCTTTGAAGAGTTCATGCGCCTGTCCTTTGCCAAGCTTTTCTGAAGGGCAGCTAAGCTTTCTCCTGGATCTGAGAATTCACTATTCTATCACCCTTGCAAGTAGTTCTTGCTCACCTGCATAACATAAGGTGCCCCCTCCCTTGTGCCCCCTGACAAGCTGAGATAAACAAGAGATTTTAGCACCTGTGCCCTTGATCGCTCTCTGATCACTTTCACTTCCCTGCTGAATTCTCCTTACTGGGCAACAGAGAATCTCTGGACTCTATTAGTGATCGAAAGACCATGTGTTAGTCATTTTTATGCCCCAGGACCTGGCACATTTTGCTGACTAAACCACCATGGTCCCTAGGTTCCTTTCCTCTGGGCCCAATACACAACCTCCTCTAATCTCCAGTCTCAACAGTGCTTGCAAAGAAAAGCCATCACAATCTAAATAAGAAAGAAAAAAAAATACCTCTTAATATTCCCAGGAAACTTAAGTTCCCCATAAGTAGGCAAACCCCCAAATTAGAAGTCCTAAAAATCTCCAAGATGAGGCCAAGTTTCTTTTCCTTCTATCCTTACATTCTCTTCTCTGTTCCACAGTAAGTCATTTCAGCCCCTTGCTCCATTTGAGGCTTTTACATGTAGTTTATTGAAAGAAAGAAGTTTGTTGGTTTGATGGATGGATGCATGGACAGATGGATGGGCAAACAAAGTGGGGAAACAAAGGAAAAAAATGAGTCAGCCTATTCCTCTCAGTTCTTTTTTCTTTGAGAGCCACCATTTACATTAGCATAGTAAAAGTTTTACTAGGTCCTGCAGCAAAGCTCTCTATTAAAGTAAGTGAACTCAACACTTGTCCAACTCACGTGCCCTTACAAACTATCCTTTGTATAACTTTTTGTCAATTCCTTGGAACTAATGTTCATGGGGTAGATTTTAGAAATGGCTGATTTCTGGATATTTTTGCATGTTCATGGCAACTGTGTCTCCTTTGTTCTATTAGGAAAGAAATTAGGAGAGGAAAAGCATTATGAAACAGCATGTAATAAAAACAAAGTGTGGTTGTTGTTGGTTGTTTTGTTGTTGTTGTTGTTTTTAAGATTTTATTTATTTTTTTGACACAGAGAGAGCAAGTGAGCACATGCAAATAAGCAGGGGAAATGGAAAGCAGGGGAGAAGCAGGTTCCCTGCTGAGCAAGGAAACCAAGGGGCTGGATCCCAGGACCATGGGATCATGACCTGAGCCAAAGGCAGCCACCTAACTGACTGAGCCACGCAGATATCCCCAAAAGAGTGTTGTTTAAAAAAAGATGCATAGTGTATCAACTCTATAGCAGTGTGGTAACAAAGAAGCAACAAGTGCCTTCCCAGCCCCCTGAAAAGTGTGGATACAGGCCCTGGAGTTCTGATGGAAATCAAGTCCCCATTCAGAAACTGCTTCTTCAGAATTTCAGGACCCACTTAGGAGTCCTGGGGTGCTTGTTAGTCCTGGAAACACCTATATCTTGTTCTGACATTGTGGTCTTGTTTTGTCTTTCAAGCAAACTAAGTACTAATTGGTTTTTCAAATGTTAATCAATACACAACTTTATTTTTCCCCAACAATTCAAACTAAGTACAGTGTGAAAATTGCAGCCCAATTGCTTTTGTGCAACTGGGGAGAAATCAATCTCGGGCTCTTTCCACAATAAGCAGGTGTTTATATGCCTTGATTAGCCTTAGTCTCCCCTCTTGCCAAAGTCCATGTTTACTTCTGCATCCCTGCTTCATTGTCCACCAGAGTTAAGGACTTGGGTCTCACTGTTTTCAAAATACTGTCAACCTGGCAAAGAGATGTTCCCACTATAAATCGTTCTTACTGAAAAGCAACATCAATGTACTGCATCCCTAAGAAATCCATAAACAAGTTCAAAACCTGAAATGAGACTGAGATGTCAGGGAGCTAGACAGTTCTAGGAATGGGTTCATATAACTCTCTGTGGAGCACAAGGATCAATTGAAAAGGCCAGAGTCTCAATAGATAATATTCAGTGATTTGTGTTAACGACAAGGTGTCTTGTATAGGTAAGTCAAATCAGCAGCAATTCAATTTGTGAATCATGTGTCTGTATTTCAGTTTGACATTACAGCTTTGAGGAGATATGATAGCTGTTTCCAAACATTTGAAGTAGTATTATGGGAGATAAGGTATTTTGAATATGTCACTTTTCTTCTCATTAACCTGCGATGTGCAGGAAAAATTTGCCCAGGAAAGTACCTAAATTATTTTTTATTCTAATATTGACAGCTTTAACTTGAGTTCAGATTTCAGATTTCAATCACTTATCCCAACTGCCTCCTTAGGGTCCTAAACAAGGAGCATATCCACAAGAATGGTGTTGTAGATATATACATATATACACATAGATATATGTATATATTTATATTTATGTTTATAAAATATAAATATATAAAAAATAAACCAAACACTAACATTCTTGTCAGTATTTGGCTTTATTTTCCTGCTGGTCTCATTTAAACAGATTAATTCAATAGCAGTAATTCAGGAATATCAACCATAAAGCACATTGCTTTACTAATGCCAAATACAGAACTCTGCCTTCTACTTGACCACGTATTTGAAACACAAAATCACAAATATTCATTTTATGCAAATACACCTGAAGTCATGTCTATTAAGATGTAAGCTATTGCTCAAGGATGAATTGTAGTAAGTATTGGTAGTCATCAGACTGATCTGCTAATTCCGACCCAAGTCAAGGCCAAGGAAATGCCATTAATGTCACCATCTTTCTTACTTCATTATACCAAAAATTATTAATAGCTTAAAAATAAAGAGGCCCCAACAACCCATACAATGTCAGAGTTTCCAGAATCTGCCCTCAACCAATCCTTTGAGTCCTAAATCCCACAATTTACAGTTTTACTTCATGTTGTAAACACATGGTGCCACATTTGCTTCTGGTAAGTGAGCACAAACATTCCCATCAGCTGGCCCTGCTTTTCCTCCAAGGCCAAACTGATCCACATCCACACTAATGTAAGCTCCACGAGAACAGCAATTGGTTGCTTGTCTCCTGCCCTGGTTCTAGCATTTGTACCAATGCCCACCACCTAGAAGATGCTCTATACACCTACTAGATATCAGAAAAGATCTCTTTTATATATATAATATATATTGAACCACAAGTCCATAGATAACAGGCACCATAGTAATAGGCACCAGCACTATTACACTATAAACTATAGGTGGTACCATTATCATGTTGTTAGGTGTGAATGTCGGATGGGCATGAAACAGTTATAGTAAATCACTATCACCAGACAGGATGACAACTAGTATGTCTCACGCTTCTTGGTGCTTTACCCTGGGGGAGGGGAAGGTGAACATATTTGAAGCCCAGATCCGATCTCAACTTACTCTTTCCACTACAATAAACAGGCCCATAACTATTCCCTTGGCGTGTGTGTCTTGCACTCATGTATTGCCTCAGAAATTGAATAAGAAGCCATTTCCACAAAATATACGCCTAGCAGTGGGTATTTCACAGTGTACAACTGGAAAGAAATGAACTCTGTCTAGCAATACAGTTAATCAGAGTATATGCTTAAAATGTGCTTTAGGCAACTCAATAAACAGATTAAGAAAGGAGGCTTACAATTCAAGAATGTGACATCTGAATGCCTACAAAAGAGGGTAAGAATGGTGTAATGTAACAGTAGAGGAATAGTAGCATGTTAAAAATAGAAGACAAAGAAAATTTAATCCAGTCCTGACTCCCACTAGTCAATGCCAAAGGTTTTCATTACCTCTTACTGAGGAGGCAATTGTAAATGTTTCATTTTTTGCATGGATAAATAATTATCATATTGCATAATGTATCACATGCACTTGACTCCCTAGTAAGGATTCAGCCATTTGCAACTAGTCCTTTTATTATATTTATAGAGTTCCACAGTTAACTAGGTAAACTCCTAATTTGATCATTAGAATCCAAATTCTGGTGCTTGCAATGTGAAAATAATTTGTACCCCTCACATAACACGCTTATGAATAAAAGCAAAAGTCTCATTATAAGAAGAATGTACTGTTCCAAGGGGATGGGGGGGTTGTACATATGGTGGGGGTGGGTGATGAATGTTTGGGCAGCTCAAACAATTCTTTTAAGTGTCCAGAATACAGACTGCCCACTAAAAAGCAAGCATTTGATTCATTTCAGAACCAGCACAGTGGCTTGCAAACTATATGTATGTAGGTATGTATGTATGTATGTATGTGTGTATATGTACACATACATACATATATACCTGAGCCGAAGACAGCCACCTAACTGACTGAGCTACACAGGCGCCCCCTAAAAAGTGTTGTTTAAAAAAAGATGCACAGTATGCATACAAACCATATATATACATACTATATATACATTATATACAAATATATATATGATATATATATAATATATGTATAATTATTACATATTTACATACACAACTTGTATTCAGGCTCAAGGAAGGAATATAATTCTGCACCACTGCACCAGGGAAGAGGCCAGTTAATATTGCCTACTGCGTGTCACTTGGCATACACAAAGCCACATCAGTATAAAAAGTTAAAGACATGTTGGAGTGTCAAGAATTAAATTTTAAAGTGTAGGCTGAAAGGCTATTATTAGAAAATCACGGACGGCCCCCTCTTCTCAAGCGGAATCCACAGGTGATCTTTCTGTCTTAGATCCATCACTGAATGTTCATGACTGTGGGCCCTGAGGAACGCAGGCGGACAGATACCGACAGTGCAGCCCTGCATTACCGACTCGACAGACACGTGTCTTAGTCACCCAGTGTTTCACATCCCACTGCCTAGTTCAACCAGATCTGCCCGGGACCTGGCACTGCCTTGGAAGGGTCTTCATGTCGTTAGGTAGATCATCCTGATCTATTGCTTTCTAGGTTTTCACCGTTTTTTAGGTCATGGAAAGAAAACTTGTTTTCCCTTTGAAATTCATTATTATTTGTATTACTCTTCCAGGACTACCATAACAGAGTATCACAGATTGGGTCACTTAAGCATGAGAAATTTATTTTCTGATGGTTTTGGAGCCTGAAAGTCCTAGACCAAGGTTTTGGCAGGTTAGTTTCTGATGAGATCTTCTCCTGGTTTCTAAAAAGTTGCTTTTTTGCTGTGCCCTCACATGGCCTTTTCTCTGTGTGTACCCACTCCTGGTGTCTCCTCTTCTTATAGAGACGCCAGTCCAATTGGATTAGAACCCCACCATAATAAACTCATTTAAACCCATTTGTTTTCTGAAGGCACTGTCTCCACATAGAGCCACACGGAGGATTAGGATTTCAACATACAGATTTGGTGGTTGGCGGGGAGGGGAACAAAACTCAATCCATAATACACTTTGTGGAAACTGTAACGTTAGTGATCATGTGGAGTAAGGTTTCTATCACACACTGATTGTTTAGTTGTGCTTTTTATAAAAATGCTTTCAAGAGTAATATTGACCATTTTAAACAAGAAATGCAGCCTGAATCTTAATGCTTCCTAACAGACACTGGAACAAGGATTTGGGATACTTGTGGCACAGGGCCATGGCAGGTAGTCAGGATGGTTGGGAGGAGGACCACGGGTGGTAACAGTACAGAAACATTTCAATATACTAAAAGCTAGTGTGCTTCCTCAGGTCCAGAGGGCTTTGTTATCCCCCCCCCTTTTTTTTAAGCTGATAATCTTTCTCTTATTTTCTCACTAATATAATTGAACCTATTAAAGAGCCAAATTATGATCATATAATTAGAAAGCAGTCTTATGTATGTGTGTGTGTGTGTGTATATATATATATACACACATGTATTTTATAGGTAATATATATTTTGCACTCTGGAGCTGCTATGGCATGTTTCTTTCCTTCTGCCACTTTCCCATCAAAAGGAGAAAAGTCTACAATTAATCTTGATATCACAAATGAAGCAACAGAAACAACATGAGACCCAATAGAACATTCACCTTGTGTCAGCAGGTTCCAATACGGTCTTTTGATTTTGAGGTTATCATCTGTGTTCTGATATACTTTGTATTTTGGGTGAGACCAAACTTAATGTCTCTTCATCTCTACTGTATCTTTGAACAATTGTGATGAGGTCACATTTCCCTGAGTAGAGTGCTTTATAAACACAGGGAGCAACTGCATCTCAGTGCCGAGGTGATGACACTGTCCCACATCCTAACTAGTCCTGCTTGACTACACTACTGTTAAGTTTTCATGCTGCATCCTATGACCCTACGTGTCTTTAGCACTGGACACCTGAAACCCCTGGGAATATGCTATTGAGAGATGCTAAGCTGAGATGCTAAGCGGACTATACCTGAATTGTTTTTCTTTTTTAAGATTTTATTTATTTATTTAACAGACAGAGATTACAAGTAGGCAGAGAGGCAGGCAGAGAGGGGGTGGGAAACAGGCTCCCTGCTAAGCATAGAGCCTGATGCGGAGCTTGATTTCTCATTTCTTAAGCCATGGCAGTAAGTGGGATAAATAAGTTTCTTGCTCCTGTGGGGTTCAAATTCTCGTGGTGTTTCTATTCTCAGACATATTACTAAGTCCCAGTGCACTTCAGATGTAAATGAAATGAAGACTTGCAGGTCTTCTCACTGAGATTACATAAATACTCTCCACAGTCTATTTTTATATTTGTATTTTTGTGTTTAGACCGTTAATTGGATCCATTTTTTCCAGCTAACTTATACAGTGTGAGAAAGAGACTGTAATTGTATTTAGTTAGCGAGGTCATCTGGGACTGGTATATTGATGGTGTTCCAGGTGATCAATGAAATATTCACAGTCCCCTTTCCCCCTTCTGAATATGGAGCTGTGTTCATCAGAGTCTAAGCAGGAAAACAAAACCTGCAAAAGGTTACCAAAGAGAACTAAAAGTAGGGAATTAGCTGTAATGAGGTCTAAAAGAGGAAAAACAACAAGAACAACAACAACTGGAAAGGGGTTGCAATTTAGAGAAAAGTATCTGTAGGAAGCTCCTACCCCCCCTAGGACTGGATGGGCCAAGGAAGGAGACAGTGTTAGAGGAGCTCAAAGGATGATGCCTCCAGCAGCAACACTGGAGCTTTCTGGAAGGCACCTACCCTAAGCAGGGAGAGACAGGAAAAAAAATGCTCTGGCTCCCCCACCACCACCACCACTTTCTTGTCCTCCAACATCCTGGGAATGCCTATCTTTTCTGAGTTAGCAACATAGTTGGAAATGTAGCTTCAAAGGTCAGGCCTCCAGTAAGGAAGAGAGAGGAATCAGCAAGCAAAGGACCTGAAGGGGGAATAAACAAACAAAGAAACAAACAAAAACAGAAAAAACAAGCAAATGACCAGAATGGGAACCAAATGAAAATTAAGACAAAGGAGACTGACAGAAATCAGAATATTAAATTTATTGCTGAGAAAGCTCTTTGGAAACTATGACTTGAGTCTGTGGGCAAACCTGTTCCCTATAATTGCCCTGAATTAGGTGGATTTACCTACTCTGTACTGGGCTGTGAGCTAGAAAGCCAAAGGTCACCCCTCAGAGGTGGGCGGCTCATTTTGTTGATGAAGTATACATTAGTCAGAAAGATATGGGTCATATAGTTCTTTTCTAATGCATGGAAATTAATTCATAATCTTTGCCAATAACACAGAAATCACCTCTGGGAAATTGCAAGTGTAAAAAGACTAGACTTTCAATCACAGGTTATGATGTCTGTCAAATCAAGGCAAAGTGCAACCAAAAGCTTTTCTTTAGAAATAAGAGAAAATTATATGATAATTTTTAAAAGATTTGTTTGACTTTTTGTTTCTATGGTAACTGTAGGGAGATGTTCAGAAGCAACCAATTTCTTGAGAATGTACTAGAGAATGACATTTAATAGAGAAAGGAAAGAGGGCCAAGGATTTGTATAATAAGCACAAACTCCAGGATGCTTAAGTGGGAAGTAAAATGATAAAAGAATAAGCTGGTAGAGGTCTGGAGAATGCACGGGGGTGGGGGTGGGAATGGAGGGCAGGGGATTTATCAGTGCAACAAGAATCATGAGGTCAGAAATGACAAGGTTTAAAATGGCAGTGGTAGCTCAAGGAAGGTTTGGTTCCTTGGACTTCTCATGGAGCCATGTGTCCTTCATGGATCTTGGATCTTCCACTCACCATTCACATTTTCTATTTACTCTGGGATCCCATAGCATTCATACTACTGCTCTCCACTCTCCAAGCCCATGCCAGATAGTCATACCATTGCTTTCCAGAGAGCCAAGACATGGCCTCACCCTGCCTCTCCATAGAGCAGTCCAGAAGCTATTCTCATTCATTCATATCAGCAACTTTCTAGTAAAATAAACTTTGTTCCTCTGCTGACACTCAGGTGTACCTTCTTCCTCAAATGATGACTTAGTTTCACCTATTCCAGCGTTCAGTTTCTTCTTATAAAAACTGGGTATGCTAATAACTACCATAATAAAAACTGTAGTTGTTAAAGTCTTAACTGAAGTTAAAGGATGCCCTTTATGCCAGGCCAACCAAGTAGTAGACATTCAAAAAATAGCTATTATCACTATTATTAGTGCTGCAGTCTGTTGGACATGGGAAGTCAATACATGCTGGCACCTTTGCTCTTCCCATTTTTTTTTTTTTTACCTGATCTGCTTTCTCCTCCCCTCAAAGTTAAGTTCAAACCTACTTTCTTCTATCTAATTGGCTCCCCCCTACCCCAATCAGTATCATGATGGATCTGTTTACATGCACGCATCTTAGACCAGCTGGGAAATCACCAGAAGTTTGGTTTTGTGACTTGTCTCTGTATCCCAGCTTACTTGCAATTAGTAAATGCTCAATAAACTGTTTAACTGGAGAGAACCTGGATTTCCTTGGTGAGTGAATTCCTAGCACAGAATCTCAAAACTGTTATTCTTTATGTATAAGGGTGTGGTCCTTGGAAAACAAGAAGAAAAATTTCATGAGCAAGGCGGTCTTCTATTTCTGTTGCTATAAGAATAGAAGCCTTCTATGGAATAGATATGTTGAAAGGATTTTACAAAATAACAATGTATACATGTTTACCACTGAGCAAGGGACCATTAAGCACTCAGGAAGCATTAGCTATTTGAGCTTAATTAGAATCTCTATTCTAGCAGGGAGGAGTCAAGATGGCAGAGAAGTAGCAGGCTGAGACTACTTCAGCTAGCAGGAGATCAGCTATATAGCTTATCTTAAGATTGCAAACACCTACAAATCCATTGGCAGATCGAAGAGAAGAAGAACAGCAATTCTAGAAACAGAAAATCAACCACTTTCTGAAAGGTAGGACTGGCAGAGAAGTGAATCCAAAGTGACAGGAAGATAGACCCCAGGGGAAGGGGCCGGCTCCTGGCAAGCGGCGGAGCAACAGAGCACAAAATCAGGACTTTTAAAAGTCTGTTCTGCTGAGGGACATCACTCCAGAGGCTAAACCGGGGTGAAGCCCACACAAGGTGAGCATGGCCTCAGGTCCCGCAGGGTCACAGAAGGATGGGGGAGTCTGAGTTCACAGAGCTTACAGGTATTAGAACGAGGAAGCCAGCTGCAGAGACAGAGCCAACAGTGAGCTCAGAGCTCGGGGTTACCTTGAACGGTTTGCAGGCTCGGTGAGCTTGGAGCATGGCCGGAAGTCAGGCAGATGGGAGTAACTGGGCGCTGTTCTCTGCGGGTGCACTGAGGAGTGGGGCCCTGGGTTCTCAGTTCCTCTGGGCGGGAGACCAGGAGGCCGCCATTTGTATTCCCGTCCTCCAGAACTCTATGGAAAGCATTCAGGGAACAAAAGCTCCTGAGAGCAAACCCGAGTGGATTACTCAGCCCGGCCCTTGGTAAGGGTGGTGCAATTCTGCCTGGGGCAAAGACACTTGAGAATCACTACAACAGGCCCCTCCCCCAGAAGATCAACAAGAAATCCAGCCAGGACAAAGTTCACCTACCAAGGAGTGCAGTTTCAACACCAAGGAGAGCAGCGGAATTCCAGAGGAGGAGAAAGCAAAGCACGGAACTCATGGCTTTCTCCCTATGATTCTTTAGTCTTGCAGTTAATTAATTTTTTTTTCTTTTTCAATTTTTGCTCTTCTCCTGCTGAAATGTTTTTTAACTTTTACCCTTTTCTTTTTTAACATTTTTAACTAGTTTACCTAATATATATATATTTTTTCTTTTTTATACTTTATTCATATTCTTTTTTAATTTTTTTTCTTTTTTTTTGTTTTGTTTTGTTTTGTTTTTCTTTCTTTCTTTCTGAACCTCTTTTTATCCCCTTTCTCCCCCCTCACGATTTGGGATCTCTTCTGATTTGGTTAAAGCATATTTTCCTGGGGTTCTTGCAACCCTTTTAGTATCTTACTTGCTCCTTCATATACTCTTATCTGGACAAAATGACAAGACGGAAAAATTCAACACAAAAAAAAGTAAAAGAGGCAGTACCGAAGGCTAGGGACCTAATCAATACAGACATTGGTAATATGTCAGATCTAAAGTTCAGAATGACGATTCTCAAGGTTCTACCCAGGCTCAAAAAAGGCATGGAAGATATTAGAGAAACCCTCTCGGGAGATATAAAAGCCCTTTCTAGAGTAATCAAAGAACTAAAATCTAACCAAGTTGAAATAAAAAAAAGCTATTAATGAGGTGCAATAAAAAATGGAGGCTCTCACTGCTAGGATAAATGAGGCAGAAGAAAGAATTAGTGATATAGAAGACCAAATGACAGAGAATAAAGAAGCTGAGCAAAAGAGGGACAAACAGCTACTGGACCATGAGGGGAGAATTTGAGAGACAAGTGACACCATAAGACGAAACAACATTAGAATAATTGGGATTCCAGAAGAAGAAGAAAGAGAGAGGGGAGTAGAACATATACTGGAGAGAATTATTGGGGAGAATTTCCCCAATATGGCAAAGGGAACGAGCATCAAAATTCAGGAGGTTCAGAGAACACCCCTCAAAATAAATAAGAATAGGCCCACACCCCGTCACCTAATGCTAAAATTTACAAGTCTTAGTGACAAAGAGAAAATCTTGAAAGCAACCCGGGAAAAGAAGTCTGTAACGTACAATGGTAAAAATATTATATTGGATGCAGACTTATCCACAGAGACCTGGCAGTCCAGAAAGAGCTGGCATGATATATTCAGAGCACTAAATGAGAAAAACATGCAGCCAAGAATACTATATCCAGCTAGGCTATCATTGAAAATAGAAGGAGAGATTAAAAGCTTCCAGGAAAAACAAAAACTGAAAGAATTTGTAAACACCAAACCAGCTCTACAAGAAATATTGAAAGGGATCCTCTAAGCAAAGAGAGAGGCTACAAGTGGTAGATCAGAAAAAAACAGAGAAAGTAACAGTCACCTTACAGGCAATACAATGGCACTAAATTCATATCTCTCAAGAGTTACCCTGAATGTTAATGGGCTAAATGCCCCAATCAAAAGGCACAGGGTATCAGAATGGATAAAAAAACAAAACCCATCTATATGTTGCCTCCAAGAAACTCATTTTAAACCCAAAGACACCTCCAGATTTAAAGTGAGGGGATGGAAAAGAAGTTACCATGCTAATGTACATCAGAAGAAAGCAGGGGTGGCAATCCTTATATCAGATCAATTAGATTTTAAGCCAAAGACTATAATAAGAGATGAGGAAGGACATTATATCATACTCAAAGGGTCTGTCCAACAAGAAGATCTAACAATTTTAAATGTCTATGCCGCCAACGGGGGAGCACACAACTACATAAATCAATTAATAATAAAATCAGAGACACATCAACAATAATATAATGATAGTAGGGGACGTTAACACTCCCCTCAAGGAAATGGACAGATCACCCAAGCAAAAGATCAACAAGGAAATAAAGGCCTTAATTGACACACTGAACCAGATGGACATCACAGATATGTTCAGAACATTTCATCCCAAAGCAACAGAATACACATTCTTCTCTAGTGCAAAAAGAACATTCTCCAGAATAGATCACATCCTCGGTCCTAAATCAGGACTCAACCGGTATCAAAAGATTGGGATCATTCCCTTCATATTTTCAGACCACAATGCTCTGAAGCTACAACTCAATCACAATAGGAAGTTTGGAAAGAACACAAATACATGGAGACTAAACAGCATCCTTCTAAAGAATGAATGGGTCAACCAGGAAATTAAAGAAGAATTGAAAAAAAATTATGGAAACAAATGATAATGAAAACACAACAGTTCAAAATCTGTGGGACACAACAAAGGCAGTCCTGAGAGGAAAATATATAGCGGTACAAGCCTTTCTCAAGAAACAAGAAAGGTCTCAGGTACACAACCTAACCCTACACCTAAAGGAGCTGGAGAAAAAACAAGAAAGAAACCATAAACCCAGCAGGAGAAGAAAAATCAGAAAGATCAGAGCAGAAATCAATGAAATAGAAACCAAAAAAACAATAGAACAAATCAACGAAACTAGGAGCTGGTTCTTTGAAAGAATTAATAAGATTGATAAACCCCTGGCCAGACTTAGCAAAAAGAAAAGAGAAAGGACACAAATAAATAAAATCATGAATGAAAGAGGAGACATCACAACTAACACCAAAGAAATACAAACTATTATAAGAACATACTATGAGCAACTCTACGCCAACAAATTTGACAATCTGGAAGAAATGGAGGCATTCCTAGAAACATATAAACTACCACAACTGAACCAGGAAGAAATAGAAAGCCTGAACAGAGCCATAACCAGTAAGGAGATTGAAACAGTCATTAAAAATCTCCAAACAAACAAAAGCCCAGGGCCAGACGGCTTCCCGTGGGAATTCTACCAAACAAATAAAGAAGAGCTAATTCCTATTCTCCTGAAACTGTTCCAAAAAATAGAAATGGAAGGAAAACTTCCAAACTCGTTTTATGAGGCCAGCATCACCTTGATACCAAAGCCAGACAAGGATCCTATCAAAAAAGAGAACTATAGATCAATATCCTTGATGAACACGGATGTGAAAAATTCTCACCAAAATAATAGCTAATAGGATTCAACAGTACATTAAAAGGATTTTTCACCACGACCAAGTAGGATTTATTCCAGGGCTGCAAGTTTGGTTCAACATTCACTAATCAATCAATGTGATACAACACATCAATAAAAGAAAGAACAAGAACCATATGATACTCTCCATAGATGCTGAAAAAGCATTGACAACAGCATCCCTTCCTGATCAAAACTCTTCAAAGTATAGGGATAGAGGGCACATACCTCAATATTATCAAAGCCATTTATGAAAAACCCACCACAAATATCATTCTCAAAACTGAAAGCTTTTCCACTAAGGTCAGGAACACAGCAGGGATATCCATCATCACCACTGCTATTCAACATAGTACTAGAAGTCCTAGCCTCAGCAATCAGACAACAAAAGGAAATCAAAGGCATCCAAATTGGCAAAGAAGAAGTCAAACTATCACTCTTCGCAAATGATATGATACTATATGTGGAAAACCTAAAAGTCTCCACTCCAAAACTGCTAGAACTTGTACAGGAATTCAGTAAAGTAATCAATGCACAGAAATCAGTTGCATTTCTCTACACCAACAACAAGACAGAAGAAAGAGAAATTAAGGAGTCAATCCCATTTACAATTGCACCCAAAACCATAAGATACCTAGGAATAAACCTAACCAAAGAGGCAAAGAATCTATACTCAAAAAACTATAAAGTACTCATGAAAGAAATTGAGGAAGACACAAAGAAATGGAAAAATGTTCCATGCTCCTGGATTGGAAGAATAAATATTGTGAAAATGTCTCTGCTACCTAAAGCAATCTACACATTTAATGCAATTCCTATCAAAGTGCCATCCATCTTTTTCAAAGAAATGGAACAAATAATCCTAAAACTTATATGAAACCAGAAAAGACCTTGAATAGCCAAAGGAATATTGAAAAAGAAAGCCAAAGTTGGTAGCATTACAATTCCGGACTTCAAGCTCTATTACAAAGATGTCACCATCAATACAGCATGGTACTGGCACAACAACAGACACATAGATCAATGGACCAGAATAGAACACCCAGAAATAGACCCTCAACTCTATGGTCAACTAATTTTGACAAAGCAGGAAAGAATGTCCAATGGGAAAAAGACAGCCTCTTCAATAAATGGTGTTGGGAAAATTGGACAGCCACATGCAGAAAAATGAAATTGGACCATTTCCTTATACCACACATGAAAATAGACTCAAAATGGATGAAGAACGTCAATGTGAGAAAGGAATCCATCAAAATCCTTGAGGAGAACATAGGCAGCAACCTCTTCGACCTCAGCCGCAGCAACATCTTCCTAGGAACAACGCCAAAGGCAAGGGAAGCAAGGGCAAAAATGAACTATTGGGATTTCATCAAGATCAAAATCTTTAGCACAGCAAAGGAAACAGTTAACAAAATCAAAAGACAACTGACAGAATGGGAGAAGATATTTGCAAACAACATATCAGATAAAGGACTAGTGTCCAGAATCTATAAAGAACTTAGCAAACTCAACACCCAAAGAACAAATAATCCAATCAAGAAATGGGCAGAGGACATGAACAGACATTTCTGCAAAGAAGACATCCAGATGGCCAACAGACACATGAAAAAGTGCTCCATACCACCCGGCATCAGGGAAATACAAATCAAAACCACAATGAGATATCACCAGTCAGAATGGCTAAAATCAACAAGTCAGGAAATGACAGATGCTGGCGAGGATGCGGAGAAAGGGGAACCCTCCTCCACTGTTGGTGGGAAAGCAAGCTGGTGCAGCCACTCTGGAAAACAGCATGGAGGTTCCTCAAAATGTTGAAAATAGAACTGCCCTATGACCCAGCAATTGCACTACTGGGTATTTACCCTAAAGATACAAACGTAGTGATCCGAAGGGGCACGTGCACCCGAAAGTTTATAGCAGCAATGTCCACAATAACCATACTATGGAAAGAACCTAGATGTCCATCAACAAATGAGTGGATAAAGACGGTGTGGTATATATACACAATGGAATACTATGCAGCCATCAAAAGAAAAGAAATCTTGCAATTTGCGACAACTTGGATGGAACTAGAGTGTATCATGCTTGGCGAAATAAGTCAATCAAAGAAAGACAACTATCATATGATCTCCCTGATATGAGGAAGTGGTGATGCAACATGGGGGCTTTAGGGGGTAGGAGAAGAAGAAATGAAACAAGATGGGATTGGGAGGGAGACAAACCATAAGTGACTCTTAATCTCACAAAATAAACTGAGGGTTGCTGAGGGGAGGGGGGTTGGGAGAAGGGGAGTGGGGTTATGGACATTGGGGTGGGTATGTGCTTTGGTGAGTGCTGTGACGTGTGTAAACATGGTGATTCACAGACCTGTACCCCTGGGGATAAAAATATATTACATGTTTATAAAAAATTAAAAAAAAATTAAAAAAAAAAGAATTCTATTCTATTTCCACTATCATAGAAGGGGACAAAGTAAGACTCTTTTCCTACTAAATTCAGATGAGCTGCCTCTATTTCCTGAGGGGTAGAGAAGCATTCTTACAGCTTCAGGGAGACCAGATAAAAGTCCAGACTGGGGACACTGCTCCTTGCAGTTATCCTTCACAATAGAGCCACTCGACCAGAAAACTGCTAAGAGGAACTGTGACTGAAAGGTCTAGAAATCCAGATCTTGGAAAGCAAGAGTCTTCTCACACAATTTCCTATTCTCTTTGTTCCACTGAGTTTGCACATTTTTTTAAGTAAATCAAAACCAATCTATATTGAAGTTATTGGACTTTTTGTTCATTTATTTGTTTGTTTGTTTGTTTGTTTAAGGTTCTGCTCTGGAGATGCAGGTTGTTTTAAGATAACTATGTAAAGCAGCCTAAGACAGGATAGAATTCAACGAATCAGGGAAGAAATTTGACTGTGGCTCAAGAAAGTACATAGCAAGATAGATGAAAAAGTGGTAAGGATTGGTGATCAGTTGTTTTTGAAGCCTATTTGAAAATCAAGAAAATACAGCCCTATGTTTCCCAAAGGACAGCTCTAGAGAAATTTTAGGTTGTTACCATATCCTTATACCACCTCTACTTCTTAATGTTTTTCTTGGAATCAATGCACTTAAAGTATTTATTTTGGAAAGGAATTTCATGCAGCTCCTGTAAATATGAAAAGAAGTATCACTTCTCATACAGAGAAGGCAACTGTGAAAAGAAATTCAGTGGAAACAAACCTATGTCATTAAATGGAGCAAAATTTAATGGGGCTCAGCGTCTCTGTTCAACAAGGATTAACAAGTATTCACACAGGAACAGTTTGACACTGAATCAAGACCATCTCCTTGATGGAGTGGGAAAGAATGAAAGAGAATTAAAAAGAGAATGACTTGCACTCCTGGGTATTTACCCCAAGGATAGAGTTGTCGTGAAAAGAAGGGCCATCTGTACCCCAATGTTTATAGCAGCAATGGCCACGGTCGCCAAACTATGGAAAGAACCAAGATGCCCTTCAACGGATGAATGGATAAGGAAGATGTGGTCCATATACACTATGGAGTATTATGCCTCCATCAGAAAGGATGAATACCCAATTTTTGTAGCAACATGGACGGGACTGGAAGAGATTATGCTGAGTGAAATAAGTCAAGCAGAGAGAGTCAATTATTATATGGTTTCACTTATTTGTGGAGCATAACAAATATCATGGAGGACAAGGGGTGTTAGAGAGGAGAAGGGAATTGGGGTAAATTGGAAGGGAAGGTGAATCATGAGAGACTATGGACTCTGAAAAACAATCTGAGGGGTTTGAAGTGGCAGGGTGGGGAGAGGTCGGGGTACCAGGTGGTGGGTATTATAGAGGGCACGGATTGCATGGAGCACTGGGTGTGGTGAAAAAATAATAAATACTGTTTTTCTGAAAATAAATAAATTGAAAAAAAAAAAAAAGAGAGAGAATGACTCTCCCAGCATGAAAGCCTCTAAACTCCTCTCAAGAATCACCAGTAAAAGTCCTGCCCTTTGGTGTCAGTGCAGCAGAAAGAGGAGGAAAAGACACTGGGTTGTTATGCCACCTCCACCATTACTAATTCACAGTTCCACCTCATGCAGGAACTTTCTCTCTCTCTGGACAACAATTTATCTATAGGTGAAATAATGTGCAGTTATACTGATTCCCAATAAGCACAGGCAAAAACTTACGGTATTTATCATCTCTCAGTTTTAAGAAGATAAAATAAGTAGAAATGCAACACAGTGCTGAAAGATTTAGTTCTTATAGAGACTGAGCATCGATAGGGAGTCCCTAGGCTTGTGTTTTTTTATGAACCGGCCTCCCACTGCTTGTGAGTCTAGGTCAAGCTTCTCATGGAGATCTGGAGAAATAAATGAACTGTGCTTTCATGTTTCTAACTTTGTTCTAGTGCCTGCTGGGTAAGTGATTTGGGGTGAGCAACCTCCCCTCCTGACATCCGTTTCTGTGAAATGGGAGAATAGTTCCTCTCTGGAGATAGTATCTACCTGGCAGCATTGCTGGGATGACTCAATAGGGCTGTGCACAGAATGCCCATTGGGAATGGCTCTGAGCTGCGGCTTCACCAACAGCAGCTCTCTCCTTCGGGATCTGCAAGTTTTCTCACTTCACACTCCTTTCAACTGAGGAATGTGCCCGGGGAAACAATGCCCTAGAAAATTCATGGCTGCAGAGTTGTCTTGGAAGGACCCGTGTTTTTCAGGTGCTCTCCAGACAAGCGAGGGAATTCCCAGCAGCCCACTTCGCTAGCCTCTGCTGCTGGGCGATTTCTCACACGTGTCAGTTTCTCCCCATCAGTATGTGCATGAGAGATTCTTGTCTGTGTACATGTGGTCAGTAGTTCAGGGGGACATGAAGGGCAGGCACAGGAACCCTGGCCCCTGCAGACTGTGTGATGTGAAATTGGCATGGCCTTTCCTTGTCCTCTTCTTTTTAGAAATGACCTTTCTTCTTCGCTCCTCATGTTCGCACAGAATCAGGTCTATGCAGAGACTTTGGAGTCAGGCCAAACTTGATTTTTCTTCACCTGCCTGCATATGAGTTTTCCTGTCCATAGAAGCAGGAGAGCTCCTGCCTTCCCTGGGGTGGGAATTGAAAGGAGAATCCTCTGCAGTGTCTGGCCTGGTCCTTCCTGACTCTGAGACTCTTCCTTCTCAGTTGTCCTATCACAGGAGCACAGGTTCTGGATCCTGGTGATTTTCCACATCCTGGCTCTTGACTTTCCCATCTAGACAGTCAGGTGGATCAGTGACAGAAGAAGCCATGCATCCCATGTTGTTATGTACTGGGTCTGTGATTCCCTTTTGAAATATTGCAGGGACATCCTAATACCACCTGTGTATAAGTTAGTGTAGGTAACATACTCGATATAGCTAGAATTTTGATTAAGGACTTTTTTGAAATATTTTATTTATTTGAGAAAGAGAGAGAAAGCACCTGAGTAGGGGGTAAGGCAGAGGAACAGCAGACTCCCCGCTGAGCAGAGAGCCCTATGTCAGGCTAGATTCCCAGACCCTGAGATCATGACCTGAGCTGAAGTCAGACACTGAACTGGCTGAGCCACTCAAGCACCACCATCTCCCCCACCAGTTTTAAAAGAAAGAAAAAACCTAGATGAGATATTGGATAGCAGTAAGAATTCTGTTATCTGATCATCCAGGCTCAAGAATAAGCATGACATGGCTGGGAAAACAGACTTATCTTGTAGACACTGTGCTAAAAATTGCAGGAAAAAATCTTAATTTATTTTACCAATAATAATTCAATTCAGGTTTAAAATCCCAAAGGCAGCTCCCGAGGAAATGTTACATGTTAGACTTAAAAACAAGATAATAGTGATGTTCACTTAGTTATATATTACAAGGGCCCAGATTTTAATCACAGATGGTGTTTTCAATAGGTTTGGCATATAATTTCTCACTGATCACACATGTCAGCACAAACCAGTGGCCCCAAATTAATCTGGCATATTTCTCTAAGGCACATCATTAAACAGAAGACTTGCCACCAAGACAAGATGGTCATACATGTGCACATAACACACATTCCCTCCCCCAGCTGAGTCTAGTCTCATGAGCTTCTCAAGGTAAAAACAGGCCTGTGGTTGGGTACAAAGCAGAGTAATATTTATGCAGGTTAAGGGATTTTATCTGCCACTCTATTTGAGATTACAGTTTTTATCAAGCCTTCTGGGAACTAAAATGGGTAATGATGAGTCTTGTTTGCAAAAGAAGATGAAACAGACACTTAGTCTTTGATATACATCAAAAGAGGAAGCACAGGATGGCTCTGGCTTCCTGAAGGAGAAGTAGAAAATAAACTCTGTCTTCTTAACACAGGACAGACCAAGCCCAAACAAAGTAATCTTTCTCTTTACTCCCAGAAACCTTTTCAGGGACACCCATCCACAACCTTCTACATACAATTACAGATGTATGAGCAACTGTGACAGGTGGGGAACTTCCTAGAATTTAAATGATGGGGGAGGATGATGTGCTAGGGGGCACATGTATTTAGCAGTCTTTTCTTTCTTTCCTTTTGAGAACCAAACACCCTTCTCCCCATACGATCATTTCTGATGGTGCCAACAGAGCACTATGCACAACACACTGGAAACCACTAATCCTTTCCTGGTGGGTTAATAAACTGGACATGTGATTTCCTGGCCAATCATATCTCTGTCCCCTCCCGCAATGGCAATTGGCTCAAGGTCTGGGCAACAGAGCCAATAGACTTCTCCCATAGGTTTGATATGTAAATAATTTGAAGAAAGAAGTTGTGTGTAACTGTCTGGTTTAGTTACGCTACTGTAACAAACTCTATTTCGGTGTCTTTCAATGACCACCTTGCTCCAAATATGATGTTAATGAAGTGAAGAAACATAATTTTCCCACAGAGAGTACTACTACAAATCATATGGCCAAATATGGTACCAATGGGTCAGGAAGTGTATAATCTTCCCACAGCAAATATTTTGAAAACATAATATGTGTAGATATAATACATATAACTTACTAATAGTGTATATATATATATATATATTATATGGTATATATTATTTTATATATTAATATTATATATATACATTTAGAATATATTGCTTATTACTACTATCTGCTGGGGATAATAAGCTACAAGAATATAAATACAGAACTTTCAGCAGCCAGGTTATTTATTCACTGAGAAAGAAACTATCAAATAGGGTTTTCTCATGGAGCAATTACAAATTACTGCACTCACCCAACCCCAGGAAAAACATATAATCCAGGTTTAGCCAATTAGGGTTGGTCATCCCCTTGGGAACAGTGATTGAACCCAATGGGTATATAACTCAAGTTGGGTCAACCCTGGGGTTGACTTAAAGAGATGAAGTTCCCTTTCCTATAAGATTTCTAAGCTGGAATACGTGATTTCCAAGGTGTTGGATTCCTTTCAATGTGCCATGTGAGAAAAGCCTGTCGTTACAAGTGAAACCAAATAGAGACCAGTGAGAGTGAGAAATAGGTAGAGAGAGAGACAGACACAAAGAGATATCAATCCATGCCCTGAGTATCTCCAATCCCATTTTTAGTCACCAAAGTTCACTTACTATTGCTTATGGAATTTATTCCTAAAGTCCTGTGGGCTATGTTCCCTAGCACACAAGTTAGTAAATCCTCTCAATCTCTCTCACTGGTTCTCTCTCTGTTTCATTTTGTGGTTTTCAGTCCATTCATTTCAAAGAGCTCTAATAGAAAAGTTAGGTTTGGGAGAAGTTAAATTGTTGGTATAGTGTATACTCTATAACCTAACATCCAAGATTCCTCCTGAACTGGCCCCACTGCCTATCCAGACAAATCTCTTGATTCCTTAGCCCACTTTACACCACCCACATGGAAGTGTTGGCTTTTCCCCTGAACACTTTCTACTTTTTCTTAATAGGAAGCCTCTATATATACTGTTTCTAATCTCTTGGAACTCTTCTGTTCTCTGGGAATGTTCTGAAGAGAGGAAATAGCACTCACAAAAGCCAACTTTGCTTAGCTCCTAGTCAAGCTTGGCATCTGAGTTTCAGCTTAAATATAACTTCCAACATGACTGGGAAGTCATCCCAGGACCCAAAGACAAATTGCAAAATTTATCTCCCACAAGCTCTCATTCTACCATGCTTACCCTATATTTTAACATGTGTCACTCTGGTCTATAATTATGTATTTATTTACTTTCTTCTCCAGTAAACAAGGACTGTGTTATGATCATCTGTATATACCTAATGATGGTGCCTGGCAAAAGATCTCAAAATATTTGTCAAGTGTATGAACATCAAGTATTACTAGCTAGAAAATAAATATGTGGACCTAGAACCTATAAGTGCTAAGAAGTGAGTACTTTCTCTATTAGTGTATTTAAAAATATTTTCAAAGTCTATCAAATACCATAACATTTAACACAGTCAAAGGTCTTCCTTTTACCTGAACTAACTTTTTGATTTTCAAAAGAGGACCTTAAGATGAAAAAGGGTTCTCATTTCTCAGAGAATATGGACGAATGCATTCTTCCATCTTCTTTGAAAATTCTAGGTTATTTAAATTTGTCTAGTTCTTACCTAATTACCTAAAAATAGGCAAACATCATGGTAAAGTCACTCACCTAGGGCAGGTAGGCTCCTATAGCTCCCACTGTAGCCATTTGCTGACATGACTTCCTGTCTATAGGGAATGATATTTTCAAGATGCCTTTGCAGTGAGTTCTGTAGGTAACCTACGATCTGTCAGGCTGAGATACCTCTGTGAGACTCAATCTAATTATGAGCAATATAATGAGGCAACAGCATGCAGGGAGCTTCTGCCAAGCATGATGGGGCAGGTGAATCATTCTTCTAACGGTAGCTTAGGATCAAGTCCCCAGTATCACTGGTATCAGGTAACAAAGGACAGGAGAGGGTAACAAAGGACAGGAGAGGGGTTTCATTCAGAACATTCCATGCTATGACTGAGCCATAGATGAGATGGCCAAGCCATCTCTTGGCCATATGATCTTGGTTATATAGTTCTAAGCTTCGATCCTGGTCCTGGAAGTGCTGTAAGATACCTAACGCTCTGTGTAATTTCCTTTCTGCCAAACCAGCATAAGTAGATTCTGTTATCTGCAAGAAGCTAGATGTTCCTCATCACTTTTCTTTCCTTTTTTTTTTTTTGTAAGATCTTATTTATTTATTTGACAGAAAGAGAGAGAGAGAGATCACAAGCAGGCACAGAGGCAGGCAGAGAGAGAGGGGGAGGCAGACTCTCTGCTGAGCTGAGAATCTGATGTGGGGCTCGATCCCAGCACCCCGAGACCATGATCTGAGCCAAAGGCAGAGGCCTAACCTGCTGAGCCACCCAGGTGCCCCTCTTCATCACTTTTCACAAAATAATCTTAACCTTACTAGTCATGGGATTTATCTATGAAGTATTGTAATCTACCCTGAAATAATAGTGTTTCTGGAGATGAGAAAGTCAGGGTCTGGGGAACTATACCAGCCCATAGTAAGTCATGTCAGGTAAAGAAGAACTATTTTAATGAAGTGTGAGGGTGAAGGTTCCCATCATAACTTATGTATCACCGAGAAACAGATTTACAGGGTGTATTATTTCTATTATATCTTCCACACGGAGAGGTTTTTTTCCCCCTAAATTATTATAGAGCATGCTACCTGGTGTATTTGTTTTTGAAGGAATGATTTTGAAACCAACATTAGTGAGTAAAATAAACAGATGGGGAGATTTATACTATGAGGGGCAAAGTATTAAATTACATTTGCGTTAACATGAATGGATAGAGAATGTCAACATTCTTGAATTAGAGCTTGGAGGCATTTATCTCACTTCCCAGAGAATATAAGCAAATGCATATTTATGTCTTCTTTGAGGATTCTAGATTATTTAAATTTGTCTAATTTGGGGCTTCCTTTTACCTCTGAACATATGCTATTTATTTCAGGACGCTGACAGCAGCCCTTTATTTAAAAATTAATATCTTAAATAGCAGCCTTTATGTAAGTTCAAATAAAAAATAGGCACTTATCTACTTAATTTAGTTTCATGCTGCAATGAATTTCAAATACCTTCTCTTTATTGCATTATTGCAGAAGTATGTTTAAAAAAAAAAAACTAATTGTTTTCACATTAGATAGTTGATCAATTTTCATTTGACTTTTATTCTGCCTGAGAAGGACTAGGAGTATAGGTCTAATCAAAGCACCAAGCTGGCCATTTACCTATTTGGAAATAAATTTAATGTAAATGGTGACTATGTAGGATTTCTAGGCCTTATTGTTTCCTAAAGCATGGGTTTATATACATAGTAAATCCACTTACTTGGTTTTATTGTTTTTGTTTTTGTTTTAACTTCACAGTGTGTCCACAGTGTGTCCACAGATGTAAAAGAGATTACAAAGGGTAAAGGGCTTTACAATCATCTGGGCTAACCTGCCTTTTTTTTTTTTTTAAACAGATTGAATCTCAAATACCAGAAAAAAAATGGAAAAAATCATTTAACTAAAGTCACAAAATGGGCAGGTAGCTGGTTCTTGCCTCTCTGTGCAATGACACTCTATTTCCCCCCTCTCTCCGTCCCAGAAACCTGCATTTTCTTTTCCTTCCAGAGTCACCACCACAACTTCTTCTCTTCATACCCCATCCTATTTCTGCTAAAAATTTTGCTAAAAAGGAGGAGGAAGCCAACAACCTCAACTATCCTCCAGCTGGACGTCACTGACAAAGCGATGCTCAGGTTTAGGGCAGGTTTTTCCCCTGAAAGCAGATATTTTCATCTGGTTTTTGTTTTCCTCTTCTTTATTTCCAGCCTCTAGAAGTGTGCCTATTATTTAATAAATACTGGAGGACTTAATTAAGGCGTAAACGAATGAGTAGAGGGATAAATGGATGCATGAATGAAAAAGTAGATTTGAGTAGGAATAAAGGATCCACACACAACCTGGTAAAGCCTTCCAGGCACTAAACCCACCCGCCTCTAACAGGAAAGAGAAGGGTAAGGACCAAACCAGGGCTGACTCCAGAATATACATAAATGCCAACAAAGAAGGTTGTGACTGTGACTGGGGCTTATTTCTCCATTGAGCATCCTTTTCCCCTTCTGGTATCAATTCCGGCCCTTTGCTGAGAACAACATCTAAACAATTTATTTGATTCACCTCCTTGTAATAGACACTAATAAGCTCTTAGACCAAAAGGATGAACAAAACATATGTCCTGGATTGGAGGAGCTTTCCACCTGGGGAGGAACTGAGATCCAAAAACAGACTATCTGCACTGTGATGTCATCAAGACTGTGCGTTCAGTCCATTTAGGATAAGGTAAGTAATAAATACATACAGTCCTAAATGTAAAGGTGGGGACAGGATAGGTAAAGAGATGAAAATCTAAGAAAGGTCAGAAAAAAAAGGAACAATATATGATGTGGGCCTTGAGAGAGGAGTAAAATTTAATGAGATGGACCAGAAAAGCTAGATTAAGGGGAAAAAAGCATTCTAGGCAGAAGACACTTCTTGAACCAAATCACAGACACATGCTCAACACACCTGTTCCTGGCCCTCTCTCTGTTCCTCCCCAACCTCCCCAGACTCATGGAATGTCAATGCTGTAAGTTAGTTACCAACCCTGAAAACCAGGATCTGTTATCATCTCCCTTTTCCTGGTACTCTCCCCATCAATACATCAGGTCTGCTTTAGCTTCTAGATCAGTGCCTGATGGTAATACCTCTCTGAATCCGTAGCACCATCCTGGTCCTTACTACACTAAACTTCAAGTTGCCTTACATTCTATATTGCAGTGAAGTCATCTCAGTTTAAAATGAACTAATCAATTTATTTCTCCATTTGAAATATTTCAAAGGTACTAACGGACTGAATTGTGTGGCCTTTCCAAATGCACAAGTTGGAGCCCAGCCATCAACGTGACAGTATTTGGCCCTTTAGAGAAGTAATTAAGATTAAATGAAGTGATAAAGATGGGTTCCCATATAAGAAAAATATGAATGGTATCCATAAAAGAAGAGGAAAAGACACCAGGAGTGCACATACTCAGAGGAAAGGCTATGTATGGGCACAGCAAAAAGGCAGCCATCTGCAAACCAAGTCATTCTTGATGGCACCTTGATCTTGGTCTTCCAGCCCTAAGAACTGTAAGAAAATACATGTCTTGTTTAAGCTACCCATTCTGTGGTATTTGTTTTGGCAGCCCTAGCACACTAAACACAAATAAGTTTCCATGGTATTTTTTATCCAAATGAATCTGACATCCAAACACTTCTTATGGCCAGCAAGGCCCTACATAGTTTGACTCTCACCTGTATTTCCTGCCTTACCTCACACCACAATTCCCTCATTCTACGGCCTCCAGAAATAGGAATCCTCTCTACTCCCTTATGTATTCCTGACTTGGTCAAATCTCCTGATTATAAGTTATCAGTGCTGTGTTCCTGCCCCTTTCTTTTGAACAGGATAGCAATTTCATTCATGTCTGTTTCCTTCACTGGAGGGCCAAACTCCATGACAGCAGAACCACACCTATTTCTATTACCATGGCATCTTATGCCTAGCATCTATCTTCATCCTTTGGCATGAATTGCTGCTAATATTTTTAGGATTAATAAACATGTATATTAGGCCAATTTAATCAATGAAGAATGGGGTATTTGGTTAGAGCACAGAATTAGGGGAATAGTTGGAAATGAGAATAGATGGTTTTGGTTAAGTTGCCATGCTAATAATATCGACAAAATTTCAGAAGTCTAAAGACACCAAGTATCACAGAGAGTTCAGATACAGGATCTCATTGACATTCCTGGTTGAAAATATCAATCAGTCTAAGTGATTTGAAAAATGAGCATGGCTCCATCCTCTAAAGTAGTGTTTCTTGGGGATGTTTTTGCCTGCCACCTCAAGGCATATTTGGCGATGTCTGAGGTTGTTTCTCATTGTCACAACTGGGGTGCAGTTGCTACCGGCATAAATAAGCCAAGGATGCTGCCAAATATCCCACACTGCCGAAGACAACCCCCATACCAGAGAAATGTCTAGCCTAATGCCAGTATTGCCAAGCTGAATAAACACTACATTATACAAGGTAGAGCAGTCTTACCTCTATGACATAGCGATTATAGAACTACATCAAACACCCACGAATAGAAGAATAAACCATGGAGTATTCACCCAATAGAATATTATGCTGTAGTCAAAACAAATGAACTAAAAGGGTATATGACAAGCTAGGTGAATCCTAGCAATGTAATATTAAGTAGAAAAAAATGATCCTTTTTTATAATATTAAAACCAGTTAAACGTGTATGTTATAGTTTTATAAACTTATAAAAGTATATTTTATAGAAGTGTAGAGAGGCATTAAAACTACCCAAAAATAAAGGAAAGAAATGATGAATCCAAGATTCAGGATGGTGATTTTTCAGGGTCCCTCATCCCGAGATTTTATTTATTTATTTACTTGTGTCAGAGAGAGAAAGCGTGAGTGTACAAGCAGGCAGAGCAGCAGAGAGAGAAGCAGGCTCCCCACTAAGCAGGGAGCCCGATGCAGAACTTGATCCCAGAACCCTGGGATCATGACCTGAGCTAAAGGCAGATGCTTAACTGACTGAAGCACCCAGGCACCCCTGGTTTTTCAGTTTTAAAATGACAAGGGGCTATAGTGGGTTGGAACATCATGTGGATAATGCAAATTAAAGGGGTAGCTTTGGCTTGGGGTGGTAAGTTTGTGGGTGCTTATTCTATTACTAAAATTTACTATATAGATATAAAAGCAGATCATATACAGACTAATAATAAGTGTAATTGAATGTAATAAGAGTGTAATTAACAATAAGGAATACGATAAAATAAGTTCCAACCCAGGACCAATTTAATCATGGAGCACTGGGTGTGGTGCAAAAATAATGAATACTGTTATGCTGAAAACAAATAAAAAATAAATTAAAAAAACAAAAACAAAAACAAAAAAAAACCCAGAAAACTCCCGGACACAGACTGGTGGTTCTCATATAATGCTCTGAATGCCTGCCTTGCTATAAGCAAGAGCCCTTTATATGATTTAAATTGGTCGTCTGCCTATGATGTCATTTGAAAAAGAACATCTGCCTCTAAAATACAATAAAGGAAAAGTTTGAAAACACTGCTGTAAGTGAGAAGTCACTGAGTGTTGTAAAAAGGAGGCTGCAATATCCTGAGATCTGGGACATGAAAAATCACACACTATAAAAAGGAGGCCGCTGGAAGTGATGTTCACATTTCAAAGAAGAGGGTAAGAGTAGACTCCAAAGAAATGACTCACAAATGGCATAAATTCAAAAACCAACGACAAGAATGAAAGGGAAAGGAGATATCTTAAGGTACCTCTACCCTAATCACAGCATGGAAGTAAAAAGAGACTGGAAGAGCCAGATACAGAAATATAGTCAAATCCCTTGTAGTGCAGTGCTTTAAAATACCAACATATGAAGACTCTAGAGGCCAGCCTGCCTGCCTGCTCTCCTGCCCTTCTCTATATTTCCAAAAGTCATTAGGGTCAAAGCCTGTACAAGGCAGGTGGGCACAGTGAGGAAGATGGTGTCCCAGAAGGTTTAGGAAAAGGATTCCAAAAAAGGAGATTGAGCACTAAAATACAGGAGATGCCAAAGGCAGGTAAAAGCTCATTGGAAGCTTGGTGTCATTTTGTATTAAAGTGACGGAAGAAAATGGTCATTGAACTGCCTTGATTTGTTTACCAAAAAACGATGAAGGTTTAACGGGAACCTATGGAAAATGTCAGAGCTGAGGCTTGGAAATGGCTTGTCGAGGGTTCTTGCAACCACAGTATCTTAGACGAATACTCAAAACACCAAGAAAATTTATCAGCTAGTTAGGAAGAGTTTGACAGGACACTTAGAAGAATAGTGGCAAAACAGACCACCAACTGATATATTTTCTATCTAATTTTTCTTTCTTCAGAGAGTTTACCTAAAAAAAGATTCCATTAACACTGAAAAAAAAAATAAAATGAAATGAAAAAAAAAAGATTTCATTAATAATAAGCTGCTCTTTCTTTCTATCATCACTTTACTAAGAACAAATTATTCCCTTAAAATTGGGGGAGAAGAAAGTTGAGATTTTGTGTCATCCTTTTCCCCATGAACAATCAGAAAACTCTGGAAACGCTCGTCCTCTCGTAAATACCAAAGAAAGATACACATGGCTCACATTCATCCAAAGTCGACTTTGGGCCACATGCATTCTATAAATCATCTTATTTAGTACTTTCTAGAGTGATGAAAAATAGGCATTATCCTTCTTGTTGAAATGAAGGGATAGAGGCTCAGAAAGGTTAACAGACTTATCTAGAGCCACAAAGAGTGGGAGTAGAGATTTATAGTCAGTCTTATCTTGAACTTCATTAATCCTCATACATAAGCCTGCAGCCTACATATCACCATTCCCGTATTATAGATAACACTAGTTTAAATCCCAGCATAGTTTAGAGGCCTGTGTTCTTTTCACCTATTTAAGCTTTTTTTCCTTTAGTACTATCTGAGGTTTCTAAATATCACCTTTGTCATATAATAACTACAACATGAATATTTGAAAAGCCATTGTAGTTCACACAATGTTTTTATGCACCTGTAATTTCCATCTCTTTACCAGTCAAAGAGAACATTATTTTTTCTCCCAATTTTATCGATAGAGATACTGAAATTCAGAGTAGTTCAAGGAAGAGCTCAAATTATGCAGTAAAGGTCATGACTGTAACCTGGACCAGAGGTAAATGATGATACTATAGGGAAAAAAATAGCAGTTTAATGTAATGCTACAGTAAGTCCTATAGCCCAGGCCCCTGGAGTAGGCAAGAGACAAGCTGGGGAACTGACACTATGTGGTCATGCTGAGAAGGCAGGCATGGACAGTAACTGACCAGTGTTTTTCTAGATTTAAATGTTTAGTTGGTCTTCAGATGGGAGCAAAAATGATTAGAGATTCAAGAACATTCAGAAGATCAGTTGTCAATGAGGTCTCCTAGTAGGTACCGTTCTGGGCTTTCCAATTGCCTTGAGTTTCGAGGGTTCTGTCAATCCCACAATTCTGTCTTTGCACCCTGTCAAGCAGCAAGCCTGCTTGCAAAGCATCATAAATGAAAGAAAACCACTTCTGGAACTCCTCCCATGGATTCCTCCTCCCTCCCCATCCTCTGTTGGAGAGCATTGGAAACCACTCTGCACTGATAGCCTGCTGCTTGGACAAGAACAGAGCCACATGCAAACATGCCAGGCAAATGCTCCGTGGCTGGCACACGCAGCCCAGGACCATCTGCTGAGATGGCTTCCAGCCTGCTGAGAAGATAGTGAGCTAGCTCCCTTGAGGCAAAGAAGCTAAAAATGAGCTTGTAAAGTCTTTGTCAAACTAAATCTATTAACTTGTCTCCCAATCATCCTAAACAAAGAATAATGAATGGTACCTTGCTGCATCATCCTTCCGCATTTCAGAGCCCTCTGCACTCTGAATTTCCATTCTCTGATTAGCCTTTTTGACTTGTGATTGCTAGTGTTTTAGTAGGATTCATAAGTTCCTTGAAAGATGGGACTCCCTCTTTCCTTTCATTATGTACCTAGAGTAGTACTCAACACATAGTAGCTGTTTAATAAGTGTGACAGGTAAATGAATATAATATGATCACTTAGTACAGAAGATTCCCATACTGAGCCTATTTCAGACTAAATGTCTTAACTTCAAGAGAATGAGTAAGAACTGGTAGCAGTGCTAAGATTTCTTAAAACATCACTTTTTTTCTCTAATTTTAGAGAATGCACAGTCTCTACCTATGTATTTTTTAATGGGAGTAAAAGGCATCTAAATGATTTTTCTAAATTTGGAGAATTTCAAAAGAGAGAAAAATAGTAGTTGGGACATGGGAGAAATGGACAAGACCCAGGAATTAGGGTACCCAGTAAGATGTCCCCAGCAAGGACTTGGCATATTAAAGAAACAACAAACACCCAGCCACAGTAAAAATATTTTCAAGGTGGTGGCAGCTGGCAATAGGATATTCAAAACTCTTGTGATATCACCATAAGTGTCCTATAGTAGACAAAGATTAATGGAGAAGATGCCAGCAATAGCATTTTAAGTGAATTCACGAAGACTATTTACTTAAAGGGATCATATGCATATCTGTTTTCTGCGTATATCTTGGTTCTGGTCCAACAGATACCCTTTCAGTGTCATTTAATCAAATTTGGTTCCATTGATTCACAAACAAGAGCATAATTTGGTAGAAGTTAGTATTGCCAACAAGCAGTTAGAGTTGTTTGGTATCCTATGGGGTAATATATGCTATGGAGAGGAAGTAAGGGAAAACCGTAGGATCTAGTGCTTGCCTAGCAGCCCTAGTAGCATGAGACAATCCATCATTATATACAGTAATTCCTTCACTTATGCACAAACCCTGGATGACCTTCACACAGGACCTTCACACAATTAATCAATCATTTTTTTTCTCTTCTCAACAAATACTGAGTACCCACCTTGTGTTATGATCTATGCTAGATGCTCAAGATGTGAAAATAAGGTACGAATTTCCAGCCTTCAAAGGTTAAAGATGTGAGTCCTGAGATCCAGCTGCCTGGGCTTGAATACTGATGTTATCACTTTTAGTTATAAATATTAGGCAATCAACTTAACTTCCCTGTACTTGTACCATCTGTCCAATAATATTAACAGGATCTGCCATACATCATTGCTGCAAGAATTTTTAATACTACTACCACATATATTGGTTGATTTAACTCATTTAATACTAACATGTGAAGCTCTTAAAACAGTGCTTCACATGAAAGAAACATTTAGTAAATACTAGTAATAGCTGCTGTGATAAATTTATTATTAGCAAAATGATAAATGTTGGTAACAGAAAAGTCAAGAGAGAAACATTCTACAATTTGAAAAGTGCCATATACAAGGATACACAAAAATACATTGGAAAAAAAAAAAAAACAAGAAAAGTCATCCCAAAGCAAGCATTGTCCCAACTAAGACCTGAATGGTGAATGAGAAAAACTAGTGTGAGTGGGAATGGTCAAGGCAAAAGGGAACAGAATGTGTAGAGTTAGTTCTAGAAGATCAAGAGGCCACAGCAGGTTGACAGATATGAACTACGTTCAAAAGGAGTAGAGTAAAAGCCAGATGGTGGTGGGATAGGGCAACAGAATAGCAGACCATAAAGCTGGAAATGTAAGCAGGAGCTAAAGTCATATTGGAGAACATGCCCAAGAACCATGAACATTCACTTCAGAATTTCCAGCCAAGGGGAGTTATCAGATTTGTACTGCAGCAACAACAATGGACAAGGTCTGGAGAACTGTTGGGAGACTCAGAAATAATTCATCTAATATTTCACTAATGTGTTATGTTGGTGAGGAGTGGGAGAGGATTAGAGGGATTTTAATGACTAAGAAGTGATAGGTATTTAAGATATATTTGGGGAGCTGAGTAAAGAGAACTTAGTGATCTATTCAAAGTGAAAAGAGAACAGGAAAGGGAGAAATCACACATAAAATCCCAGATTCCCTCACAGACCATGTGCTAAAGCAGAGGGAATGAGCAGATTCAAGGTTAAGGAAAATGGAAGGTAAATTCATTTGGGGGCGAATGGATTTTCAGGAGTCCTGGGCACACCTACATGGTTAATTTCAGTAGGATTTTGGATATATGGGTTTCAAGATGAGGAAAGAAGTGGGAGCTGGTGATTTAGAAATACATGTCAATAGAAGAGAGAGAATTGAAGACTTTATTCAAGAATAACGATGTTGATTGAGAAGACAGCCTAAAACAGAATGCAGAGGGGAAACCATCACTGAAGGTCCAGCAAAGCCTATTAAAAAAAGAATAAGATGGAGTGGGAAGAGGATTAGAGGAAGCCAAGAAAAGGCAGCAATGTGGAATCCAAAATGAAGACATTTTTAAAATAAGGTAGTTATCAACAGTGTGGAATGCCTCAGAAAGCCCAAACAAGATTAAAAATGGAAACTGTTAATTGAAAAAGTGGTAGCCAGTTAGAAAACCAGTTTCAGTAGGGTTGAAGATGCAAAAGCGAGATGAATAATGGGTTAAGGAGAAGTAAATGCAAGATGAGGAAGTAGAGACAAGGAATATTGATGATGACTTTGAGCATTTTAGCTGTAAAGAATAAGGTAAAAATGCAACAGTATTTGAAGGAAGGAATGGGATGGAAGACAGATACTTTATTTGTCTTTTGTTTTCTCACTTTTTCTTTGACTTTGACAAAGAATATACTTATACCAAGTCCAGCCATTGCTCAAAGACATTGTATAAGCTATGTTCAAACATAGTTAGAAGGCCACATAGGAAAAAACCCATCTATCTTTGGCCCAGAATGGTGATCTGGAATACAGCATGATTTTGCAGATCAAAAGTTTTCAGATTCCTGTATATCCATAATACATTTTAAATCCTTAGGTATTTATTTTATTAATTTTAGTACAGATGATTTATTATGACAGCTATCTATAAAGTTTCCTCAGCTTATCCTTCTTTTATAGTTCTGTCATCATTTGACAATGGGATGCCAAAATATTTGATTATAAAATACATATTTTGATGTTTCTTGTAACATGTGACACGTCATTTTCCTTCATGTTCCCTACAATTTTATTTTTGTTTTATTATTAATATGTGTTTATGCTTCAATATGTTGAAGCTGGATGATTTAGTTTGATGAAACCCATGTTCTGGGAGTAATTAGGTATCTATTAATCTATACATATATAGTAATAATAATGTTATTTAAAATTATTGGGTGCCTGGGTGGCTCAGTGGGTTAAGCCGCTGCCTTCGGCTCAGGTCATGATCTCAGGGTCCTGGGATCGAGTCCCGCATCGGGCTCTCTGCTCAGCAGGGAGCCTGCTTCCTCCTCTCTCTCTCTGCCTGCCTCTCTGCCTACTTGTAATCTCTCTCTGTCAAATAAATAAATAAAATCTTTAAAATTATTATTATTGAATAATAAACCAATGGTGTTACCTTTTGGAGAGATTAAATGAATAAAATCAGTTCCAACTTATTACAGAGGAAATTTCCAAGAAAAAACAAACAAAAAAATAGGTTGATATTTTACCATCTGGAAGTATACTTAAAAATTAATGATTTCTGGAAAATTCATCCAAGTAAACATCTAGATCAACCATCTTTTTTTTTTTTCTGCAAATGCCATCTATTTGCATCTGGCATACAAATTTAACTTCATATGGTAAAACTTTGAGGAGCTTTCTCTGTTGTCAGAACATGATACTAGCTCAGAGGGCCCAGTGTTGAGATAATGAATTCTTTTTGAGATTACTGGAGAGAAAGCTGGATCTCCTAGATGGAAGTTTCCACCTCTAAATTCAATGAGTAAGGCATACTAGCTCAACCACCTCTATTTCAGGAAGGGCTTTAAAAAGGTCGAATGTACTTTTTTAGTTAATTAAAATGTTCCAGTACTACTGCAAACATTAACAAAGAAGTTTTGGAAAAACTTCATTCATAAATTAAATACAGGAAAAAATTAATTATACCATCTCAGTAGAGCATTTACAGATACTGACTGTAAAATTCTTTCAGCTGTACTATATGTCTAAATATTTTCAAAATTAAACATGGGAAAAATATAGGAAGTCTGAGATTGGTATAAATACAACTGTTAAACTATTAAGGTAACCACTAACAAAATATAAATATATAGTTGAAATCCCAAATTGGCAGGAAATAAAAAGTATTAATTTTATAAATGCAAACAAAAGGGAAACAAAGCAAGTGTAAAAAAAAAAAGAGACGTAAAAAATATGGAGGAAATAAGGCAATATGTCACAATAATGTTGAATGGCTGTATCTTTTATTAAGACAAAATAATAGTCAGCTCTATGATGCCTAAAGTAAATACGACTAAGATGACCTGTAAAGAAAAGTTTCAAACAACAAAGGAAGAAACAAAGAAAAAGAAATCTTTAATAGTTCCACAAAAACTGGAATTATTTAAATATGTGTGTTTCTTTCTAATCCAAACCAGAAAGGGATTAATTCCTTCTGGCTTTATAAATATTTCACTCTTTTTTTTTCTTTTTTTTTCCCCCCTTCTTTAAGCAAGTTAGGAATCAAGTTGAGAACAATACCAAGCAGTAACTTAAAAGGTTGGAGTTAAAAGCTTTGATGTACTCCTGAGTGAATTTTATGGGCTTTGGTGTATTTCTCTCTGGAACTGGGTTTCCTTTCTCTGCATCCTCTACTGTGAAGTGTTGTGCCTTACATCTCAAAGGGAGAAACACATTTGAATTTCACTTTTTTTTTAAGATTTTATTTAAACTTATTTGACAGACAGTGATCACAAGTCAGCAGAGAGGCAGGCAGAGAGAGAGATGGGGAAGCAGGCTCCCCGCTGAGCAGACAGCCTGATGTGGGTCTCTATCCCAGGACCTTGAGATCATGACTCCAGCCAAAGGCAGAGGCTCAACCCATTGAGCCACCCAGGCACCCCTAATTTCACTACTTAAAGGACTTCCAATGCTTTGCATTTAGGATATTAACAGCTTTCATGCTGTAGCTCACTGATTTACCAAGGGCTCAATCCTCTTACCAACCCAGAAGACTGGGGATAATTCCATGTTATTAGACACCAAAAACAACCAGACAGGAGGTAGAAGACCCAGCCAAGAGGCTCTTTTGCTTACAAGGTATCATACAACTACCAAAGAACTTCCAATACCATAGGCAACTTCACCAACAACCTCAACAAAACAAGGCTCTGCGTGTCTCTCCCCACCTGACCCTACCAAAAAATGCTGCCAGGACTGTGTGGGAACAGCCGGTCTTAGAAACAACAACAATGACAACAACAAAATAGGGAACATTAGCAGTGGGTGCATGTGAAAACCTTTCACTCTAGAATACATGAAACTGTTAAATGATAAAATGTAGTTCAGATATCAGGATAAATGTAACATACATCTGCTCATACATCTTGATGATGTGCTAATAGAGGGAAATCAAACACTAATCCATTTTCAGTGGGTACCATGTGTTGTTCTTAAAAAAATTAAAAAGACAATAGTCAAAACATCTAAGATCATTTCTCAAGATTTATCAGGATTCAAGGAATATTCAAGTACTAATAATTATTTTCTGTACAAAAAAAAAAGCCCACAAAACTATTTGTTTTTTGTTTTTTGTTTTTATTTATGCCAGACCCATACTGATTTACAAAGATTGTGTTATTTGGTCTTAGTGACCTTCTCATTAATGAATAAGCCCGATTATTCTCTTTTACAAAGGAGGAAGCTGGGGCTCTGAGTGCTTGGTGACCCTAGGAAGCTTTAGAGCCAGAACAAAGAGCCAGATCCTATTTGACACAAATTCAGTTATTCTTCCCACAAGCTGTATGGACTCTCCAAGAATGTCGTGCTGGCTTAGAGAAGTCACACTTGAAAATAAGAAAAATCTGTATCAGAGAGTTTGTCAGACATTTAACTCTCTCCTTCTAAATCCTAACACAGTTAAATAATTTCTGAAGAAAACTTTGTAAAATATGGCATGCTGGCAAAATTTCAGAACCTTGGAATTAGAGTTGGAAGTATGGAGGGTTCCATTTTTACTTCATATTACAATTTTAAAAAGCTTATGTTATTATATATAATAGTATCTTATTAAATCAGCGCTGCTTCTGCTTCTTCTTCTTTTCTTGTTTTTTTTTTTTTTTTCTTCTTATCTGTTAGGCTTTTCTTCTTTTTCCCCAGTAACTACATTTCTTTGGACTCCTTAAAGAAGGGTAGATCTTACATTAGCAAATAACAGTGAACACCAGGACTTTTTTGTCCTTGTTTTAAAGTTATTTCTGATTCCCTTGATAATCTCAGAGAACAAAGGAACCTTGGATCTTATTTCCAAGTTACGTCAAAACCAGTCATTTTATTTTTAAAGATTTATTTATTTAAGAGAGAGATAATGAGAGAGAAGCATGAGTGCGGGGAGAGGGGAAAGACATGGGGCTCGATCCTGGGACTCTGGGATCAAGATCTAAGTGGAAGGCAGACACTTAACCAACTGAGCCACCTAAGTTTCTCCAAACCAATAATTTTAAAAGAGAAAATTGATTTTAGGATTTGGGGATTCATTCCAGATTTAAAAGAGTTAACAACACATAACTAAACTTGCCATAAGTTACACAGTCATAACTATGATCAATATCATATATGTGGAAAATCCTGAAAAGTTATTACAAGCCGTTGGGGTGCCTGGGTGGCTCAGTGGGTTAAGCCACTGCCTTCGGCTCAGGTCATGATCTCAGGGTCCTGGGACTGAGTCCCGCAACGGGCTCTCTGCTCAGCAGGGAGCCTGCTTCCCTCTCTCTCTCTGCCTGCCTCTCCATCTACTTGTGATTTCTCTCTGTCAAATAAATACATAAAAATCTTTAAAAAAAAAAGTTATTACAAGCCCTTGACTTATCTATAAAGTGCTTATCTGGCAAACCCTACCTATTATTGAAGCAGCCAATAAAATAGAAATGAAGACATGTGAACTACCAAAAGAGAATTCTGGAAGTTACACACACTTCAGAGGCAAGGCAGGTGCTGCAAATGAACACAGGAGGCTGGTGTAAGCCAAGGGAGCTGGTGGAAACCATGAGGGAGTCACATCTCAAGGGGCACCATTGACTCACCTCCAGTAGATTTCTACCATGTAGGAATAGGAGATCAAGGTCATTGGATCTTCCAAGTTTCAAACAGAAGCAGGATTTGCAGATGTTTCATATGAAATTTCCTCATATTTAAAACATAGTGCAGACCAGAAAAAAAGTCTCCACCATCCAAACTGGAACCAAGGTAAATCAGTGGATGACTCTGAGCTCTGGGCTGGCTTTATTATCCTATTTAAGCATGGAAGTCTGGGCAGCACAAATAACTTACCCAAAGTCAGACATCTAGAAAGAGACAGAACTGAAAATAGAACTCAGATTTGCTCATATCGTCCTTATTTATGTCATAGCCCTCAAAGAAGAAAACTGGTGCAATTTTCTTGATGGCTGTTTCTCCAGCACAAAAGGGCGAGCCCAGAACTGGGCCACCATAGAGAAATGAGTAGAAGTCAAGCAATCAACATAGAGGGCTCTCTGCCCTGAAGTCCTCTTCTGTCATCAGTCAGTCACAGCTGCATTATTTCACACTTTAAATGGCAATTTCTACTCAGGAACAACCTTTTAGCAGCAATCAAGTGGACTCTACCAAGTCATATTCACCATCAAGTAAATCAAGAACCAGGACTGGGGGAAGAACACTGTTCATCACCATTGAAACACTATGCAAGAAAAAAGAAAAAAAAATATTATGTTTATTCTTTTCAAGTCATATGAAGACATTTTTCTTCTCAAAGTGTTTTTCAAAATTATTTTAAAATACCAATTCTTACCTATAATCTCACTTCACTTCAAGTCACTGACAATTCATGCCTCCTTTGCAACTTGCATTCATGACCTGCAAGCACTTAAAGCCACATATGCAGATTAATATCTCCTGGGCTGAAATTCTCCAAAGGAAACTTTCTTGGTTTCTCACGTATAATGATTTTTGTCTTCCCACCTTCAGGCCTTGGCCTCATCTCAAACGCATGGACTCACAAACTTACTATGTTCTTCACATTTTCCCAAATATATTAAAATAAGCTCAAAATTATTAAGAAAGATAAATCCTGTCCTTACATCATCCAAAATCCTTTTATAATACCACCCTTTGAGAAACTGGTTTAAACAGAGTATTGCTGTAAGGGCCTCTTTAGCCAGAGCAATGCCATCTCGTTAAACAGTGATTTTGTTGTTTATACAGTAAAACTTAAACTGTCCCTGCCTCCCTTTCCCCCAGGATACTTACTTAAAACAAGTCCCGGAAACTAGTCCCAGGTAACAAAGCCCAAATACAATGGTGGGTCAGGCCAGGTGGAGGTATTCAATCAGTGGGGGCACATACTGTCTCCCTAGCTACCAAAGAGTATGGGCCCCCCCTCTGGGTGCCTTTTGGGTGCCAATTCTGACCAAGGTAATAGGCTAGTTCAAATATCTACTATAGGGTAAATTGTAATTCAGTTGGTCACTTATGTGTGACCTAGGATGACTGTGCAGCTTTCTCTGTGTTACAATCTCATTGGCCACCTGTGCATGGCCAGTCCCAACCACATGGCCTTTGTCCTTAAAAGCTAGTCTGTAAGGCAGAGAGAAGTCGCCTCTTTGCAAGAGGTGGCCCTAGCCAGTCAGTTTGATTCTCGATGCTTGGCGTGAAATAAAGCTTTGCGTGACCTTCGCTTTGTATCAGTCTTGCTCCTTTGACCACGGACCCAACATTGCAAGCTCTAATGTCACAGTTTCCCGATTCTTGACAATGTTACCTTCATTATAGTAATACATCAAGAGTAGTAGGAAAATAGCCTCCATTCATTATATTAATGTAAATATTAAAAGTAATAGCAAAAATACATGTGTTTTTTTAATATAATTTTTTTTATTTTTTATAAACATATATTTTTATCCCCAGGGGTACAGGTCTGTGAATCACCAGGTTTACACACTTCACAGCACTCACCAAAGCACATACCCTCCCCAATGTCCATAATACCACCCCCTTCCCCCAAACCCCCTCCCCCCAGCAACCCTCAGTTTGTTTTGTGAGATTAAGAGTCACTTATGGTTTGTCTCCCTCCAAATCCCATCTTGTTTCATTGATTCTTCTCCTACCCACTTAAGCCCCCATGTTGCATCACCACTTCCTCATATCAGGGAGATCATATGATAGTTGTCTTTCTCTGCTTGACTTATTTCACTAAGCATGATACGCTCTAGTTCCATCCATGTTGTCGCAAATGGCAAGATTTCATTTCTTTTGATGGCTGCATAGTATTCCATTGTGTATATATACCACATCTTCTTGATCCATTCATCTGTTGATGGACAGCTAGGTTCTTTCCATAGTTTGGCTATGGTGGACATTGCTGCTATAAACATTCGGGTGCACGTGCCCCTTTGGATCACTACGTTTGTATCTTTAGGGTAAATACCCAGTAGTGCAATTGCTGGGTCATAGGGCAGTTCTATTTTCAACATTTTGAGGAACCTCCATGCTGTTTTCCAGAGTGGCTGCACCAGCTTGCTTTCCCACCAACAGTGGAGGAGGGTTCCCCTTTCTCCACATCCTCGGCAGCATCTGTCATTTCCTGACTTGTTGATTTTAGCCATTCTGACTGGTGTGAGGTGATACCTCATTGTGGTTTTGATTTGTATTTCCCTGATGCCGGGTGGTATGGAGCACTTTTTCATGTGTCTGTTGGCCATCTGGATGTCTTCTTTGCAGAAATGTCTGTTCATGTCCTCTGCCCATTTCTTGATTGGATTATTTGTTCTTTGGGTGTTGAGTTTGCTAAGTTCTTTATAGATTCTGGACACTAGTCCTTTATCTGATATGTTGTTTGCAAATATCTTCTCCCATTCTGTCAGTTGTCTTTTGATTTTGTTAACTGTTTCCTTTGCTGTGCTAAAGATTTTGATCTTGATGAAATCCCAATAGTTCATTTTTGCCCTTGCTTCCCTTGCCTTTGGCGTTGTTCCTAGGAAGATGTTGCTGCGGCTGAGGTCGAAGAGGTTGCTGCCTGTGTTCTCCTCAAGGATTTTGATGGATTCCTTTTGCACATTGAGGTCCTTCATCCATTTTGAGTCTATTTTTGTGTGTGGTGTAAGGAAATGGTCCAATTTCATTTTTTCTGTATGTGGCTGTCCAATTTTCCCAGCACCATTTATTGAAGAGGCTGTCTTTTTTCCATTGGACATTCTTTCCTGCTTTTTCGAAGATTAGTTGACTGTAGAGTTGAGGGTCTATTTCTGGGCTCTCTATTCTGTTCCATTGATCTATGTGTCTGTTTTTGTGCCAGTACCATGCTGTCTTGATGATGACTGCTTTGTAATAGAGCTTGAAGTCCGGAATTGTGATGCCACCAACGTTGGCTTTCTTTTTCAATATGCCTTTGGCTATTCAAGGTCTTTTCTGGTTCCATATAAATTTTAGAATTATTTGTTCCATTTCTTTGAAAAAAATGGATGGTACTTTGATAGGAATTGTATTAAATGTGTAGATTGCTTTAGGTAGCAGAGACATTTTCACAATATTTATTCTTCCAATCCAGGAGCATGGAACATTTTTCCATTTCTTTGTGTCTTCCTCAATTTCTTTCATGAGTACTTTATAGTTTTCTGAGTATAGATTCTGTGCCTCTTTGGTTAGGTTTATTCCTAGGTATCTTATGGTTTTGGGTGCAATTGTAAATGGGATTGACTCCTTAATTTCTCTTTCTTCTGTCTTGCTGTTGGTGTAGAGAAATGCAACTGATTTCTGTGCATTGATTTTATATCCTGACACTTTACTGAATTCCTGTATAAGTTCTAGCACTTTTGGAGTGGAGTCTTTTGGGTTTTCCACATATGGTATCATATCATCTGCGAAGAGTGATAATTTGACTTCTTCTTTGCCAATTTGGATGCCTTTAATTTCCTTTTGTTGTCTGATTGCTGAGGCTAGGACCTCTAGTACTATGTTGAATAGCAGTGGCGATAATGGACATCCCTGCCGTGTTCCTGACCTTAGCGGAAAAGCTTTCAGTTTTTCTCCATTGAGAATGATATTTGCGGTGGGTTTTTCATAGATGGCTTTGATGATATTGAGGTATGTGCCCTCTATCCCTACACTTTGAAGAGTTTTGATCAGGAAGGGATGCTGTACTTTGTCAAATGCTTTTTCAGCGTCTATTGAGAATATCATATGGTTCTTGTTATTTCTTTTATTGATGTGTTGTATCACACTGACTGATTTGTGGATGTTGAACCAACCTTGCAGCCCTGGAATAAATCCCACTTGGTCGTGATGAATAAACCTTTTAATGTACTGTTGAATCCTATTGGCTAGTATTTTGTTGAGTATTTTCGCATCTGTGTTCATCAAGGATATTGGTCTATAGCTCTCTTTTTTGATGGGATCCTTGTCTGGTTTTGGGATCAAGGTGATGCTGGCCTCATAAAACGAGTTTGGAAGTTTTCCTTCCATTTCTATTTTTGGAACATTTTCAGGAGAATAGGAATTAGTTCTTCTTTAAACGTTTGGTAGAATTCCCCCGGGAAGCCGTCTGGCCCTGGGCTTTTGTTTGTTTGGAGATTTTTAATGATTGTTTCAATCTCCTTACTGGTTATGGGTCTGTTCAGGCTTTCTATTTCTTCCTGGTTCAGTTGTGGTAGTTTATATGTTTCTAGGAATGCATCCATTTCTTCCAGATTATCAAATTTATTGGCGTAGAGTTGCTCATAGTATGTTCTTATAATAGTTTGTATTTCTTTGGTGTTAGTTGTGATGTCTCCTCTTTCATTCATGATTTTATTTATTTGGGTCCTTTCTCTTTTCTTTTTGATAAGTCGGGCCAGGGGTTTATCAATTTTATTAATTCTTTCAAAGAACCAGCTCCTTCGTTGATTTGTTCTATTGTTCTATTGTTTTTTTGGTTTCTATTTCATTGATTTCTGCTCTGATATTTATGATTTCTCTTCTCCTGCTGGGCTTAGGGTTTCCTTCTTGTTCTTTCTCCAGCTCCTTTAGGTGTAGGGTTAGGTTGTGTACCTGAGACCTTTCTTGTTTCTTGAGAAAGGCTTGTACCGCTATATATTTTCCTCTCAGGACTGCCTTTGTTGGGTCCCACAGATTTTGAACCGTTGTAAAAAATACATGGTGTTTAATACATGTTGGACATTCTTACCGTGACACTATGAGATAGCTAATATTATCTCCATTGTACAGAAGAGGAAACAGAGGCATAGGAAATTAAAGTTTCCCAAAGTTATCAAGCCAGTCAGCAGCAGAGCCTGGGTTTGAACCCTGGGAGTCCATCATCAAGGTCCAGATGCTTACTAGACCACACTGTATCTCCAAGAATCATTAGGAAGCTCTCAAAGTCTTGTCTTCCTCCTAACTGCCAAAGTAAACAGATACACCTTTAGGAATTCAGAGTCCCAGAGGCCCAGAGGCCCACAGGAATGTGTGTCCTGTACTTGAGGCTCTACTCAGGTACAGGACTGATGATAAGGACAAAAAATTCAGCACCAACTTTAATCAAAGTGCTGATAACTTTATATTATTCCTGAGGCCTTGCAAGGCTCTGGGAGCAATTCCATGGTGGAAATAAAGACTGTGAATTGAGAGGAATTATCTGCCTAACTCCAAAATATTCCTTTCCATCGACAAATGGAATCCTGCTGAGATGTGTGGGGGGAAGTTCTGAAAATAAAACATGCAGGCAGTAGTGAGAGCAGGAAACTTTCCAACCCAACAGTCTGTCTGCCAAGCTCAGGCAGAGAAAGGGGAGAGCGGGCAGGGAAGGGGGCTCCAAAAAGGTCCAAACTTAATTTACATCCACAAAAAAGAAATATTTAGCAAGTCGTTCTCAGGCGCTTTCCTTTTATCCCCCTGGTAATCCCACGAAGTGGGTGTTATTGTCTTCTGACACATAAAAAAATTGAGGTTCTAAACAGTCATGTCACTTGACTAAGATCAGCCCTGTTGGTAAATAAGAGAGCCAGAAAACAAAACCTGAGATCCATATGAATAAGTATGTGCTCTATAATTTGAGGGAAAAGCAGACTGCCAATGCTCCCAGATTTCTATCATTCATGAAAAAAATAAAAGCAATATTAGCCGAGAGTTGTGAAGGCATTTTCCCAGGACTCTGTTTGTCTTTAAATCTGCATTTACATTGTCCATATGGCTCTGTGAAACGGCCTTCATTTATATTCAGAGAAAATAAATATGTTGGCATTAAGTATGTTAGAACCCGGAATTAGAGCATAAAAAGAAATAAGGGCACTGGCCCTAGAATTTCTCAAAGAAGATGCCCCCACACTCCAAACTCCCAGATTCATAAAACATCACTTATCTAAATGCAAAGGACCAAACATGAGCCAAAGCCAAATTCAAGGCATTGGGTCCTACATGGCCAAATGTGAAATGTCAGAGAGCATCTACCTCAGTTTGCCTCCCACTCAACAAGGTCAAAAGGGAAATTGGAGGTTAAACGGAAGTGCCAAGGTCAACTAACAAGTTTACATGATAAGGTCTAGAACCCAGACCATCCCGGCTATCAGTCCAGGATTCTCTCCTCTACTTTGAGTTTACAGTGTAGGGATTATTTAAGTATAGTGCAGGGCTCTATGCTCAGATGAACCAGGCTTCAAGTTCTGATGCTAGTGCCAATCTGTGACTTTGAGCAAGTTATTTAACCTTGTCTACACCTCAGTTTCCTCATTAGCAAAATGGAGATTGTCACAGTGCCTACCTAATAGATTTATGAAGCCTAAAAGCCAGAGTTATCAGGCATATAAGCACTTACCACAGAGTTTGACCCAAAGATGTGTTTAATAAATGTTAGCAGTTTATTCTGATGCTCATAAAAGTACATTATAAACTGCAAAGTGCCAGTAGATGTTATTTATTACTGCAGCCTAATATTCCTAATAAGGTAGTAGACCATCCTATATAAATCTTTTCTACCTTATACATTCTAACAGCATTTAGGCAGTTACAAAATAATCTGTAAAGCCATCTTGTTTCCTGTCTTTTTAATGTAAGAAATGCAAACTGCACACAATCACTTCTAATATTTCTACATATTGCAGTCCAGACTCAGATAGTAAATGTCTCCTTTCACAATGTTGCAGATTAGTCAGTAAGATGAATGGTCTTCTCTGACAGCAGTCTTTATTCAAAACAAAATTGAAGGGTGCAATGTAAGGGGAAAACAAACAAACAAACAAACAAAAAACTGTTTTGGTCTTTGTCCAGAAATCCTAGTACAGAACCTCTAAAACCCTTAGGATTTCTGGTGTGATAAAAGTACTTCTTATTACTTATGAAAAATATTGGACCATACCTGAGTTTATGTGAATGAGAAGACCCCCAGAAAGACTCTGATTGAAGGCTGGTCACCAGAAAAATCAAAGGTGATGAGAAGGTTGTACTTTCAACCATACCCCCCAGTCTCTGTCCAGGGAGAGGGGCTAGAGATTGAGTTTCATCACATCACATGACACATGAGCTCACCCATCATACCTATGCAAGCAGCCTTGATAAAAACTCTGAAATACTGTGGTTCAGAGACCATTCAGGTTGGTGAGTACGTCAATATGCTGGGATGGTGGCATACCTGCAGAGGGCATGGGAACACTGCTTCCTCATTCCTCCCCATCCTAAACTATAATGGTAAGTAGAGCTCTTTCCTGAGTTCTGTTAGCTGTTCTAAGGAATTATCAAACCTGAAGGGAGGTCATGGGAACTCCCCAATTTGTAGTGGGCCAAGCAGAGGTAAAGGCGGTGCAGGGATATCTGGGCTTTAGGGCTGGCACTTGAAGTAGGGGCAGTCTCATGGGGCTTAACCCTCAACCTGTGATTCTGTGCTCTCTCTGGGTGGTTAATGTTAGAATTGAATGGGGCCAAGGGACACCTGGTCGGTGTCAGAGAATTACTATAAGAAGGATGCAAGAGACAACTGCCCTGGTTCTGACCCTTCCTTCACATGATGGTAACTAGACTGGATATGAACTCCAGTTTTTCTGATTCCTCTGTGATTCCCAGATCTCCCAGCTGGAGAAAAAAAGAGAGATTGTCTGTCCCCTATGTTCTCAGGCCCTGTTTGAGATTATGGAGATACAAGGCAGATGGTACTATGGCACTATGAAGGTAGAATTTGAGAAGCACTCTCAATGACCTCCTAAGAACTTTTCTTGTTTGCGTCACCCCCGGTTTGGCAAAACCCTCCTAGTTTTAAATTGAGAAATATGTGTTGGCTTCCAAGGTAATGTACAGGGATACAATTCATCCAGAGACAAAAATACTTTTAAGGCAGTATGTGGTGGGACCAGATCCTTGAGTTTCAGTCTTGGTTCTGCCTCTTAGAATTTAAATGACCCCATCGAGGTCATAAGGAGTCTCTATTTCCTCATTCATTCAAAGAGAAGTTGTATGGGTCTGAAAAATGTGTTCTAGTCCAACCTGTGTTGTTTGTGAAGGCAGTTTATGTTCTCCCAGGTCTGATGGCTCAAAATATCTGCCTTTGGGGCCCTATATTGCTTGGAATCTATCTTACTGCTAAGTATCCCAGATAATTTTGATACCCAACAAAAATGGGCAACTATAATATGTAACCCACTTCATTCTATTATAGCATTTTCCTGCATCAATTGTATCAAACTGGTTCTCAACTAGAGAAATGATTTATCATTTTGGTGAGGGTATTCACAAGATAGACATTATGTATTCCATTACTAGTAAGTTTTGCCAAGTAGTAAGGCTGATTAAGTAACTTATTTAATCAGAGTTTAAATTTTACTCAACTCTTATTAAATAAGAGTTTAAAGAGTCATTAAATGACTCGTCCACAAAGTGTCAACCTAGAAAATTGTCTCTGATGAGTCTCCAAATCTTCCTCGTATAGCTTTATCTTTGCTGTAGCTCTTTTGTGTGATTTTTTTCAAATAATGGCATTATTTTTCCATCTAATTGGTCCACATAATTCCAATCTCAGAAGTCAATCACTTTCACAGCTATATACAAAGCCAAGGGCAATCTTGTTGACTGATGCAGTAATTTCAGACAATGAGAAAACGTACTTAAGGTAGTTAATGCTATGACGCCTTAATTTATGCATCTTAGAAGTGCTCCATAAAGTAACAAAAGAATTCAAGTGATTTTGATGTTGTTAAGAGTGCAAACAGTTCTGAACCTCAAGATTAGCACTGACTCCTCAAATCCACCTCTTTTGAAGCCATCTGCTCTGCCAGATTCAGATTCTTGCTTCTCCCTTCTCCTTCTCCTCGCTTTTGCCCCTCATTTCCTGTAGTATTTAGGTTGTTATGTTAAGCACTTAGTTGAAGTCATTGGCTTCCTTATGTTCATTTTAATGTTTCTAGCTTCTACACAGACCTCCTATAAACAGTAAGTATACTTTTTGAACCTTCTTACATTGGCATGTTGGGAAAACATAGAATGACTTCTATCTTCTGCTGGACCTGCACTCCTGATTGCCTCATTTACATGGCTTTTAAGCTGTTGCCTGATGCATTTATCTCTGCCATTTGTCCTAATATAAAGCAATTCCAGTTTAGTTAGGAAAATCTCAGGTCCACCAGAGATACTGTGATGGGTAACTTAACATCAAGACTAACCTGGGTGGTAAAAGTCTCTCATCTTCATTGTTAAGAAAATCTCCTCGAATGCTGATTAGATTTTTTATGAACATTTTTCTACCTGGGAGTTGTATAGAAAAGACTTTCCATACATGGTTCTAAACTCTTGGAAGGGGCCGGGGAGGAGGGAGGCACTCACAACTTCGAGAATATCATCACAGCTACATACCGTCTTCATCCTCCACTACAAAAAGGACCATATACACTGGGTTGAGAACCTTCCTACATACGCTCTCACTCAGAACTACTCAAACTGTGGATGGACAACAGAGCTGGTCCGAGTTACTGGTTACTGGTCCACAGCAAGGTAAGTACTGAAATTGAGAGAAAACATTCAGAAACTGTAATAGAGACTTGAGAGCATATTTTATATTTGTTGAATCTAATACTATAAAAAGGGAGCTTGTACTTTGTATCTTTTCAGTTGCATTTTTTAAAATTTATTTTATTGCATTTTAAATTTAATTTATTAAATTTAATATATTAGTCAGCAATGGATTCAGAATAATTAAAAACAATCAATTGACCCTTCCCCATAGATAATTTGGGAAGCTCTGGTCTACGTGGGAGCTTGCATTTACTTCTCATAAGAAGTTTCAAAGAACATAGAACCCCCAAGCCATGTTGTGCAAATCTGTATAAAACCTCAAGGTTTATAAATCCCATTTATAGGACATGGATAACACACATAAAAGATGCAGCCATAGAGAAATGGTGGGAGACCTTGTGACAAAACTTGTACCAAAATTTAGTCAAGAGCCAGAATGTAGAAATCTCCAGAATAAAAGAAGTCATCAGATGGCAGGAAACACAGGGCAAAGGTGAATTACGCCAAAGTTGCAGGACCAAATGTGAGTCCCAGGTGGTTGAGCTAGATGAGTCATTCACATCTCTGGGAAATGCACTGGGCCCTTTGAGGAGACTGTTTAAAATGCACTTGCAGGTGGAAGCTTCCTGTGTTCTAATACTTGCTCTGAGAGGCCTTCAGGGGCAACTGCTGTGTGGGGGCAGAGGCTGAGGGCTACGGAGACAGAGTGTATCTTGGAGGGCACATCAACATCCCCTGCCCACAGCCTCTCTGAAGGGAAATTAATCCACTGGGGGAGTTGGGCATCCCAAGTATAGGGAGGCTCATGATAACAAGCACAAATTCTACACCCAGTCCAGGAGGCTCAAGGTCTTTCTGAGCTGAGTCCAGGAACCTCTCCCTAGCCCCTTGCTCATACCAGTGATTCTCTAGGAGTCGGAACTAACAAAATTCACAGGGAAGGGGATAGGGCTGTCCCCTTCAGCAGGTTGTAACATGTCCAAAAGCAAGAGCAAACACTCATGCCCTAAGAGTTAATACTCAATGCCCACTCACAGCCTTTACAAATTAATCAAAATGCCCCTCTGTTAATAATGAGAATTACTATATTCTTTAGGTATGTTGCAAAAAAATAAATAGATAAAACAGTGAAATAGGTTTTACCACTCTAGATATTATGCACAAATACTCAAACAAGCTGTGCTCTGAGAAAAAGGAAAGGAGGTTTCCATGCTGTTCCTATTTTTCATCTACCACCCCACCCCCATATTTCTCTTCAGAAGCTCCCTATGTAACTCAAAGTTCCAAGCAAGGGTTACTTCCCCACTCAGGGTCTGCAGTGTTGGCCCAAGGCTACACAGCTACCTTTAAGAATCTTCAGATGACAACCAGGGTCTTCCAACCTCAAGCCTCACATACTTTCCATGTCTCTGATCTATTTAAAAAGTAAACAAATCCTGCACTTACGGAACCCAGTTGAAGATAGAAATGTCTTTAATTATTTATACCCAATAAATGTGTTCCATATCTTAGATCCTATGAGAAATTTGATGAAATGTCAGCTCCACTTTTTTTTAACCTCAAAATATTAGAACTTGGTATTGCAATTGAAGTATGTGTGTCTGCATAAATAAGCCACATGGTTAATAATAATTATACATCCATGAAAACAAATACAGAGATCCCTAAAAGAAAAACAATGCATGTTATGTTTCTCACTGAAAACAGGGAATCTTGCAAGTGGTTTTAGGATACCTCAGGAAGGTGTAGCACTGGCAGGGAAGGAGTCACTGCTACCCTGAGTTAGTGGATTGGCCCCCAAATGCCAAATCCTTGTGTATTTTCTAGAACCATGAATCTCTGATACACTTATTGCTGAGTGGGAATTTTATTGGTGGCAGGGATAAAGTAAGATCTCTACTGTTTGAGTACTTCCCGTTTCCCCACTGCTTCCTTCCTCAAGGAATATTTAGTCTTTCCTTTCTGAGTTTGGCTCTTCTGTCTATCACTGGCATGGAATTTTGTCTAGCATGACCATTTCTGATTTTAAGAATCATTAGATTAATCCATGATAGGAGGAACTGTACAAGTGTAAAGATCTTGTGGGCCTAACATTGGAAATGGAAAGAAGTACTGAGTCAGAGGAAGGAGCAGTAAGGACTCAGTGAGGTAGAGCAGAAATATAAGAGCCCACACAGGCTTTGCGTCTGCTGACAATGAACATATGATCAGGACAGGCAGAGTCTTGTAGAAGATGTATATTTAGAAAAAAAAAAAAAGTGATTATGAAGTTCTATTGTGATGATGACCCAGAACTTGGAAATCTTTTATCATTCAATCTGTAAAGTAAGGTGATAAGCAGGAACAGTGGCATTTTTAACCAATGGCATACTGAGATGTGCCTTAACAGGTCCACTCAAGGATTAGTTCTCTGGAAGATTGTACCTGTTTTTGACCTTGTTCTTTACAGTTTGACTTGAGCCCAGGCACTGTGACGTTACACATTAACTTGTAGATTTAGGTCTGATAGAAAAGATAACCCCCAACACCTAGGTTTTAAGGTTTTATAACCTTGTTGGACCTTAACCAATTTAGCATCCAACCTAGCAAACTTAGGTTAACATTTTTTAATGCCCATCAATGCTCAATTCCTCAAACCTTCTTGCAACCATCTTTGCCATCTCATCTGTTTCCTTAATTAATGAGTTAAATCAACTTGACACATTTTCATACTTTATTTGTATTAGGGGCATGTTTTTAACATTTTGAAAACTATCCTTTGACAGAGTTAATACAGTAAAAACTCTTCCACTGTTACTACCATTTGCTTTTATATTAAAGTCTCAAATTTTCTTTTCATTATTTTTTTAGCTGCTAAACCATTTTTTGAACACCAATTTAAAAAAAAAAAAAGCCATTACAGTTGCATATAACTTCTAAATCCTTTACATTTTTCCCCAGAGTAGGAGGCTGCATTTGGGGAAGTCCAGAGACCTGGAGGTCAGGCAGCCTGCTTTCTGGTCCTTGCTTTATTTAACACTCTAAGAAATACTCAGTCTTTCTCAGAGGCTCAATCTCCCCATCTGTTTAATAATCTTGAAGTTACTTCATTTCTAGATGTTCTCTGTTCTAAAGGCTTTCATTGTGGTCCTCTTGCCTATGTGCTAATGCTTCCTCAGTTTCCCCTCTTCTTTTACAAAGTTGCAAGAAATATCACCTCTGAGCTCCTACACCAACCAAGAGAGGTAGTACTGTGTCTGGACTAGAGAAGAAATTTCTCAGATGAGAGAGAGGCCCAGCAGAGAAAATCTTAGCAAACAGACAGAAAAGCAAAGCAAAGTAGCTGAAGGCTCTCCCAACTCTGTCAATATGTACACCCCTTGGCAGCTTGTAAGTGATTTTATATTCACATCTTAAAGGGGGAAATAAAATGAAAAATAAAAGTTCCATTGCCATCACTGATAAATATCATATTTAGGCACCAATATCAGCATAAACACATGTGGATCTCTACTCATTTTCCAGTCATTTAAAGTGTTTATATCTGTTGAATATGTATTATTAAATTAATGCTGATTGGAGTTAGGAGGCAATTTAGATTGAAATGTATTTCATTGTGCTGTAGGTAAAGCTGAGTGTGGGAAGCAAATTATCTGGCAAATTGAACTTGCTGCACTCCAAATACCATTCCTGGTGAATACTTGATTTCCTGATTATCTGCTTGGTTTCCTTCCCAGTGCTGACAGGCTTCTTCCAGAACTGCTGTGTAGGGAGGGAAACAAGCATGAGGCTGGAAGAGGACATGGGGGATGTGCCTTGGGTCCTGATGTAGGGGAAGCGTGATCTTCATGGTCTTATTAATAAATAATTCAGTAATGGATTTAGAGTTCCTTTTGAGTTTAAGTAAAGCCAGAGTTGTTGCTGTTTTGTTGTTTAAATTAAGTCAAGGCAATGAGAAGCACTTTTAATGAAGGAGCACTATGGATCCAAATCAACATGGTGGAGGAGAGAAAGAGAACGGACAAGGAAGGGGCAAACTCAAACATCGCTCTGATATAGCTTGAAAGGGGGAAACTGGTAGATTTTGCCTTATAGCAAAGACTCCTACAAATTACTGGAGTTTCATGGGTATGACCCCTCCAAAAGTTCCCAACGTCCTCTCTTCCTTTGTCCTCTCATACCACAAAAAGGCAGGCCAGCTCAACAATGCTTTCCAGAGTGCTGGTCTCTGGCTCAACCCCCAACAACACCCATGGGCAGGGTGGAATGTGGGAGACCCAGAGTAAAGGGGCTCAGACACTCCTTCAAGCCTCACAGTAAGAAACATGTTCTTTGCACTAAGTTCCTTGCCCCATAAATGCAGGCCTCTGTTAGAAGGAGGATTAGATTTGAGAAGAGAGTCAACATAATAGCCAGTCCCCACCAGGATGCTGTGCTGGCCCAACAGTGAAAACAATGATCTGATACATCTTTTTGCAGTGGGAAAAATTAGCTTGGCTATTAGCTTGGTGGCTGCATAGACTCAGCCCAAGAAAAAGAAGGAAATGCTAGGACTTTCAAGAAAGTCCTATCCACTTATCTAGGTAATTTTGTCAAACTGGAATATAGACAACAGGATCTTCTACTTTCTTGGTAGATTTTCTACTTTTACTTAGATTTCAGGAGGATGATTTTAGGTTTTGCCTAATTTGACCCTGTGGTCTGACCATCTATTAAGAAGAAAGAGACTGAACCCCATTTTTTATAAAGACCGTATTTGGCTCCATTAACAAGGCTAACCATGGTACAAATGGCAACATCTATTTTCTGACTACAATGTGGCAGGCACTTTCAATGTTTACACAAATTATCCCCATTTCTTTCTCACAGCTCTGCAAGGTATTCTCTAGTCTCCTTTCTACTTTATAATTGAGAAAACTGAGGCACAGAGAGGTAAATTAACCCATTCGAAGGTCAAAGAGCAGGAATTTTAGTCAAGAGGTTAATGGATCAGGTAATCATAAAATCCTGTTAATGTAACATACTCAGGTCATACTTCTTTTTGAATTAAAGCCCAAGTCAAATATCCCAGATCAAGTCATCCCCATCCCTGCTGGGTAGCTCTTTTTCAAACAAGAACTCGGGAATCCAGGTTAGAGGCAGCTATGGAGCCAAATGTCCTGTGAGAGCATCCCAGGGGTACCATAAGGACAGAGAAAGCAAACTCTATTTTTAGAAACTTCCTAGGTCAGGATGTGACATGCATCATTGCCTCCCACATTTTATTTCCCAGCATAAAATAAAATGGTCTCACCTAGATACAAAGGAGCTCAAAATTGTAATGCTTGGCTGGGCAGCCACTTTCCAGCAACAATATGCCATTCTGAGCAGAGGCCATCAGCTCTGGCAATCAGCTTCCCTCTCTGCCACAGCAAACACATGGTCGAGCTTACATTTGAAATTCAGCTCTTTAAACCCTCCACTGAATCAGTTTCTGGAAAACCAAACTTTGTTTGGGAGACCAGCTTTGTCTTTAAGATACAGAAGTCTATTTCCAAAAGAAAATTTCTAAGGAAATATATTGTGCAGTACAGGTACCTGGAACATTAAGTGAATAAGGAAAACCAGTCAGGGGGAAGAAAAGATTGATGCTTATACTGGTTAAGGGCAACTGTTGTTTGGGTTCAGTGCTAGGGAGGGTATGTTAGTTAGTATGTCAGGGATTACGGAACTGTATCTAAGAACAAGGACAAATATAGATCTAATATGGCTGAATTTTTTGGACAGGGTGGGAAAGAGAAGATAGAAAAGGCAGAAATGTGAACTTCTATGAGAAAGCTCTAGATTTTCAAATGTTAGTTCTGCTATCATCTCATTTTCAGAAGGTTTAACATTTTATTATTTTTTTAATTTTTTCAAAAGATTTTATTTATTTATTTGACAGACAGAGATAACAAGTAGGCAGAGAGGCAGGCAGAGAGAGAGGGAAGCAGGCTTCCTGCTGAGCAGAGAGCCCGATTTGGGGCTCGATCCCAGGACCCTGAGACCATGACCTGAGCTGAAGGCAGAGGCTTAACCCTCTGAGCCACTCAGGTACCCCAAGATTTAACATTTTAAAGAGAGGTGATTTTATAGAAATGGGCCAAAGGGATTGTAACTGGTGTCCTAAAGTGTCTGGGAGAGGCCTTCCAGGGAAGAGCTAGGAACTGCTCTGCAGCACCTGGCAAAAGCTGACCCACAGTCTTTCCTCAGACCACTCTTTGGCGCCATATATAGGCCCAACATAACGTCCTCCAGACACTTCTCTAAGACCACCCTTCCCTCCATAAATCCCAGTGCTTAGCCAAGTTTTACTTCTTAGTGTTCTCTCTTCTCTTTTTTTCTTCCCTCTTCTCTGCCCACTGGAAATTCCTTCCACTTTAGGTTTCAAATATCATTCTAACGGTGACTTATAAAACTTTGTCATTAATTCTCCTTCTCCTCTAAACTATAGACCTTTCCAGGAAGGGTCATCTCAACCAAACTCTTCTACCTGGTCCTCACCAAATGTCGCTTCACATTTTGATTTACTTATTTGCATCACTTTTACTAGTGCTTTCCAAACTCTTTTTGCAGGGGTGGGAGGCTTTTTATGTTTTTAATTCTCCTTTCTGTCTAAGATTGATACCGTTGGGAGCTAATGTTCCATGAATATTTTTATGTTTTTGCTTTCTGAAAACTGGAAAACATGGGGAAAAGATAATTTGATGGCAAATAGACCCTTGGAAGCTGAAAATGGTATTTGCTCCAAAGAGATTTACAGTCTTATCTCTCCTGGAGCCATTGGCTTTCATTCCAAGATTGAGAAGCTATAGATCTCATTCTCTTTGCTTCCTGGAAAATATTTACTTATGTTCCAGAATAAAGGTTTCTCTCTCTCTCTTTCTCTCTCTGGAGGGGAGGATAAGCCAATATGCCAGCTGTAAAGTTGCTCCCACCAGCAATGGTAAGAAAAGAGGCTGCAAGGCAAATGGATCCGAGAGAAGAACTTTATTGCAAGCACCCTCAGGTGAGGTTCTGCGACTCATGAGAGGGGAGTGGTGGGAGGGATAGTGAGTCAAGGGAGTCTCGCTGGGAGGGAGCTGGCGGGGGTCTTTTATCCGGCCAAGGTAGGGCACGGGCTCACATCCATATTTGGTGATCAGAAGATATGGGGTGAGAGTGGTCTGTGATGGGCAGTTCCCAGTTTGGAAGCTCCTGGGTGGAGAGTTTCAGTTTCCTGACCGTGATGTGGAGGCTGCAGTGAGAGTGGCAGGAAAGTCCGCCATCTTGGAGAGGGTTGGTGGGAATATCTGCCATTTTGGAGCCCTGGTTTCCTAGCCAGCCCATCACCAGCTACCATAAACAAGCTCTCATAATTTCTGGGATCCTCTCCTGCCTTCACTATATCACTCCAAGAAGATTTGTGTTCAGGGATTGGGTTCCAGGACATCTTTTCTGAAGAATAAGCCATCTGTTTCCTGATTCAGAAACCCTGTTTTTTTTTTTTTTAAATGTATGTATATCTACACATGCGCATGCATGTGTGCGTGTGTGTATGCATGTGTACACATACATGTATTGGGGTGCCTGGGTGGTTCAGTTGTTAAGCGCCTGCCTTTGGCTCAGGTCATGATCCGAGGGTCCTGGGATTGAGCCCCACATTGGGCTCCTGCTCTGCAGGAAGCCTGCTTCTCCCTCTCCCGCTTCCCCTGCTTGTGTTCCCTCTCTCACTGTCTCACTCTCTGTAAAATAAATAAAAGATCTTAAAAAAAAAAAAAAAAGAGAGAGAGAGGTACATGTATGAAATGAAAAAGAATTACATGCTTAAAGAGTAGGTCTTAGGGGCGCCTGGGTGGCTCAGTGGGTTAAGCCGCTGCCTTGGGCTCAGGTCATGATCTCAGGGTCCTGGGATCGAGTCCCGCATCGGGCTCTCTGCTTAGCAGGGAGCCTGCTTCCTCCTCTCTCTCTCTCTCTGCCTGCCTCTCTGCCTACTTGTGATCTCTGTCTGTCAAATAAAATAAATAAAATCTTTAAAAAAAAAAAAAAAAAAAAAGAGTAGGTCTTAAAATTTCTCATCTTAAAAAAAAATTTCCTAACTATATGTGGTGATGGAATTTAAGTAGACTTATTTTGGTGATAAATTCATGATATACACAAATACCTATCATTATGTTGTATACCAAAAACTAATATAATGTTACACGTCAGCTATAACTCAATTGAGGAAGAAAAGAAAAGATACAAGATCTCAGAAGCACAATGGTCCACAACATGGAGCCAGACAGCCCAGGTAGTAATACTGGTTTTGACACCATTTGTATACCCATCAGCAACTTAAACTCTGTTGCTCAATTTCTTCATCTATAGAGACCATGATATCATGACCTCATAAGTCTGTTGTGAAGATTCAAGATGTTGGTACAGGTAGAGCACTTAGAAAACTGTTCACATATACTAAGTGTTCAACAGAAATAAGCTGTTATTATCATTAGAGTCTGTGAATTTGAGCTTTTAGACTCTCTCCTTTCTCTAAGGGTTATCCTGGCCCCTTCCAGCTAATCCAGGACTAAGCCCAGATGGATTAGGCCTACAATTATGGAGCGTCAGGTAGAGACTTGACTGTCCTGAACCCAGGGAAGCAGATTCATATGTGGTATCCGTACTCCCTATAGATCTTGATGAAGTCATCCCCCTTTGCCAGTTCTAAGCAGATTAGATTGCTGTCTTTCCTTACAGGCAAAACATGAGTTAAGTTTCAACAGGCCCTTCCCATTTATAAAGCTCAGCTCTCAGAACTCTCCGAATATTTCCCTTAAAAAATATGGAACAATTTGGTATCTAAGAAGAAGGGCTTAAGGCAAAAACTATTTAAATGAGACCCAAGAAGTAGTATCACTGATATTACTACTTTTACATAGGTAAACAAACCAACTGAATTCAGTGGGAGAAGAAGGCTTGAAACAGCCTCTAGACACCTCCCAGAACCAAATTATGTGAAATACAAAAGCAAAGGCATAAAACATAGAGGTCCCAATTTTTTTTTAATTATATGAAGTCCCTCTATCAATTTTCCAAAGAAGCATCTAATCCTTACCCTTACTTTAACTTTCTACACTGTGACATGGATAAGTGCGGTTTGTGGGCCTACAACCATCTGTGGACCTTCCTTCAAACGGCACTGACATGTACCACGTTTGTTCCAGTCAAACTTCAATATTAACCTATTTACAACTCCTTAGTGGAGATAATATGGGTAGGACTTGGAATAATGCCCAGCATCTAGGTAAGGGTTGGATGAATGATAACTGTTATTGTTATCCAACTCCACCCTCTCCTTCACCTTTTCTTCATAAAGAATTAAATTCATCATTTATTTTCCGTACTTGTCCCTCCCTCCCCATTCCCACAGCCAAGACTTCAGTTCTGGGTCAACAGACCTTCATTATCGTAACTATACTATTTCAATAGTATTCTAATCAGAAGCAAAAGCAGCTCCACAATACAGAGCCTGGGTGTTTGGATGGTCAGTGATTGCAAAATCACCAGAAAATATAAAGAACACACTTACAGAGCCAATTGGGAAAGAAGAGGAAAGAGCCAACTGGGAATGAAGAGGTTTGAAGAAAACAGTTGAAATAGTGCACAGCTAGAAGTCCTCTAGATGACTGAGCCACCAACTCCCCATGGGACCATGTCCACAAAAATCTATGTCCCATTTTCTTCAAACACCAATTTCTTTCATTCATTAGAGAAGATACAGGAAAAAAGCAAATAACGGAGCTTGTTATAACTTCCTTCATGCATTCTCAGCCTGCAGCGCAAAGCAGTTAGAGAAGTAAAGAAGGTAAAAAGCAAACATATTCCATAAGGATGGGCTGGGTAAGGCTGAGCCTTCCTCTGTAAAGACAGTGATATATCCACTGGGAGTGGCCGCAGTTTTATAATGAACATATATTTCTGTCGGACTCACATTGGACAACTGGAATCACCTCCAGCGACTCTGCCCAAAATCAATCTAGAAGAACTGTTGTAGTAAAGGCCTCCAGTGGCAGAACTACCAGGTCATGGTGCTCAGAGTCCTAGAACTTAATCCCCATGATGTTTCTGATCTATAGGGGGGGAATTTAAACGACTGAGCCATGGAGTAGCATGGTCAGCAGAGAGATTTTGCAAGCTCCTAACAGGCACCAGATGGACACTTGGATGCAAATTTCTATTACAAAGCTAGAAATGCAGCTCAGTACAGAATTTAGCCTTAGAGAGAAGGTACACACAGAAAAATGACATGTTGTGAGATTGCCAAGTCAAAAATATAAAAACATAGAAAGCATGACCAAGGGCAGATTCCAGTGGCATTTTTGTACCTAAGTATGAAGACCAAGAGAAGCAACATTTAGAGAGGAAGAACCCCCCCCCCCAAAATAATAATCAAATAACTAGAGTAAAGTATCAGAGAAGTTATTGTGGAAAATATTTTAAGAAGACAGGGATGTCTACCTCTAAGAGAAATAAAAAGTAGTGAGGAGCAGGAAATTATTGAATTAATTAGTTGAAGATTATAAAGGACCTTTGAGAAAGCAGCTGGAGAAAACAAGTAGTCAAGGAGTAGAGTGGGTGGGTAAGACTGATAATTTAAAAATGAGAACAATTTCAAGATTGTTGTGCTAAAAGAAACAAAGCAAGTACTCAGTAATAACAAAATCATATAGCCAATGACCTGATTTACTTTCACTTGTTATCTCAGTTTTTCCTTTTATCATTTAAAAATGTTATACTTTACTACCTATTTTAAAAATAAGTCAAAGCTTCAAATACATTATTTTTTAAAGGATTTTATTTATTTATTTGAGAGAGAAAATAAATGGAAGAGTGGCAGGCAAAAGGAGAGGGAAAGAAGCAGGAAATCTCCCACCCTAGCATGTGGGACTTGATCTAGGACCCTGGGATCCTGACCTGAGCTGAAGGCAGATGCTTAACCCACTGAATCACCCAGGCACCTCCACTATTTTAGGGGAATTATTCAGGAAATTCAAGTCAAAAGTTACCTGTTGGTTACCTACAATGATAATACAAAGGATCCTCTGACTTGAATTACCATGATAACCCCTCAGTCTTTCACTATTAGCAGGGGCTGGAGTTAAGAACACCATGGGAGAAAAGGGTAAGTGGCATCAGTATCTTTTGGCTGGCACCATAAATGGGACAAGAGCTCTTATCAACAGAAGGTGAGATTTCTGGAGGTTGTGTGCTATTAAAAACTTCAAACACAAATGAGGACTAAAATTTAAAGGTGAAAAGAAGAGAAAAAGATCATCAATTGCACCATCCATTGAGTCCCTAATTGTGCAGAGTACAGGAAAGGAGAGGCCATGCACAGCAAGTACATGCTCCTTAATAACCGACTCCAGTGCCAAGCCAGCCAAGCCAGCATTCTGCTGCTCTTAGAGGGTTACATTACTAGACATTATTATCCCATGTAGGATGGAACTTGGAGCCAAACCAATTAATCAAACCCCTCCATGTCTTCAAGAACAAGAAGCTTGGCAGTTTGAACTAAATGTTAGATGAGAGCTTGAAATCCCACATATGAAAGGTATTGATTTTTTACTCAGTGAGGTTAAAAGAATGATTATGGTTTGACAAGTCTTACTCTTAGAAAGCAACCTCAACTGCTTTGCTTACTCTTCCCTGCCTCCTACTGGTCTTACTCTCTGGACAGAAGGTACTCACCCCCACCCACACACAACTCACACACACAACTTGGCCAGTCCAAATTTTTATTCATTTTTTTACTAATATATTGTCTTTAGTTAAAGAATGAGTATGTTTGGTGTATTCCATAGAAAAAGGAGCATGTAGCTCCTTTTCAAATTTGGCATCTCTGTATAAAGGTCACCTTCTTAACAAGACCATCCCCAATTACCATGTAAACACGGCTCATTTCCTCTGGATCCCTGCTTATAGTCTTCAAAGCAATTGCACAAGGTATTTAACATTTTCTGCCTTTTTAGAATAGTTCCCCCACCCCACCATTCACATATATCCCACCCAGGCATAAGCCCTGTTTTTTCACTAATGTGTATTTTGAGAAATATTAGTGGAAGGAAGTGGCTAAGACTAAGTGAGGAGGAGGAGAAGATTAAGGGAAGCAGAAGTTGGGATTGAGAGAGAAGGAAGGGAACAGGGGTTGTATTAATTTCTGATTTCTTTTTTTTTTTTTAAGATTTTATTTATTTATTTGACAGAGAGAAATCACAAGTAGACTGAGAAGCGGGCAGAGAGAGAGAGAGGGAAGCAGGCTCCCCGCTGAGCAGAGAGCCCGATGCGGGACTCGATCCCAGGACCCTGAGACCACGACCCGAGCCGAAGGCAGCGGCTTAACCCACTGAGCCACCCAGACGCCCCTAATTTCTGATTTCTGAAGTACCAATTAGTACAAACTCAGGGGCTTAAAAGATGTATTATCTTATAGTTCTGTAGGTCAAAAGTCCAAAAATGGGTCTTAAATGGTTGACATCAAGATGCCAGCAAAGCTTGCATTTCTTTTGGAACCTCAGGGGTAGAATCTGTTCCTTGCCATTTTTAGTTTTAGAAACTGTCTCCATTCCTGGCCTCCTTCCAGAAATGGTAAAACTTCAACTTCCCCTTCTCTATGACCCTCCTGTCCCTCTCTTACAAAAACCCTTGTTATTACATTGCACACACCTGGGTAATCCAAGCCACTCTCCACAGCATTTCAAGATCTGTAATTAAACTGCATGTGTGAAGTCCTTTTTACCATGTAAGGTAATTTATTCATAGGTCTGAGGATTTAGGATATGAACACTTTTGATGGTTCATTATTCTGTCTACAACAGAGGGGGAAAGGGAAAGGAGGAGAAGGGGAGGAAGGGGATAAAAGGAGGAATAATTCTCTCCTCCTAACCCCTCACTCCTTGGATCCTAGGTCCTACCTAAAACCTGATCCCTGAAAAAAACTTTCTGTTGTAACATTCCTGGTATCCTGTATCTTTTGGTCACTCATGCCTTCAACCCAATTTTTGCGAGTTTAACAAAATGCCTTAACCTTGACCAGTCCAAATTTTTATTCATTCTTTATTAATTAAATATACCATCCTTCGTTATTTAAGACTTAAAGAATGGGTATGTTTGGTGTATTCCAGAGCAAAATGAGCAATTATTATCTATTCCAAAACAAAATAAAAGCTGTAATGTTAGAGATCTCTGGGAAATAGATCAAGTGACAACAACTGGGAGGTATTCCATGTTTCCAAAGATAAGTGGCATCTACTTATATCAGTCTAGAGAAAAACTTTAAGAGATCCCATAAACATAAATGATTAGAAATGGGTACTAGTTCTTCAGAAAACAAGAGATAATTTAACAATATCCTGCCTAAGTATGCAAGAATTATCACCTAGTAGGAGAAGCATTCCTAGGAATCTTATCTTGAAAGTTTCCAACTTATAGCTAACTAAACAGCTAATTTGCTAAATAGAAATTCAGATTTCTTTTAAGGTCAAATTATCTCAATACATTTTTTTTTTTTGGTCTGAGGCCATGATCCTCCTCAAAGCCTCATGCTGGTTTTCAAATTAGGATGTATTCTACATCCAGCAATCTCAATAAAACTCTCTCCTGCCTTTCTAGACCATAGACTCATAGTTGATGGAGTATTTCATTACGTTGCTTGCAATTCTTGACAAGAGGTAGGAGAAAGAGGAGGAGGAAGACACTCTAAGAAATAATTGAAATGAGAAATGTCACCTTGAGTTCAGTGTCGATGAGCTAACACTCAGTCTTGGCTGGAAAGTAGACAGTAGAAGTAAAATGGCATTTAAAAAAAAAGTAGCAATCCTGTGCATGAATAAATCTATCTTTCATTAATATTTGATTTTTTTTGTTCCTGTATTGATTGCCATGACATGGCTGTCACCCAGCTGAGCCCCATAACTTCTATTGCAGGCAATTTCCTTACAGAATTACTTTCCTGAAAGGGCTGGATGTTATAGCAGACTTGTCAAACTGCACACATGTCAACAGCATTTGGTAGTGACTGTTCAATAATTAATTTACTAGGCTGAGTGTCAGAACAATTTGAAAAGTCCCTGTTTGCTGTTCATGCTTCTTGAGGCCAACAGCCCAGAATCGACATGACTGGGTCATGGACAGCCCAAGTACCAGGCTATGTGATCTGATACAATCAACTCTAAATGTGTCCTGAAGAAAAGGAGTTCAGAATCATTGAAGTTTAGAGCTGGGAGGAATCATTACTCGTTGGTCATTTTATGAATGATCTACAAATCATTTAACTCTTCAATTTTATAGAATTTGGGGTATCTACATCTACATAGCACAATCAGAAAAGGTTTTTAGCTGGGATATGAAAACACATTTATATACTATCATACACTGTATGAGATGGAATGAGCAGAACAAGAAGTAAAACAATGAAAACATGCTCAGTAGCCCTGCAGAATTTGTTCTGCCTCACAGCATATGAGCATAAGCCTGAGAAGAAGCATGATTATTTTAAATAGTTCCTCTAGTGAAGTATTTCTGACTGGATAGTATTCTCAGTCATGGCAGACCTAAAAAATATGGTTGCAAATTATTTGATACCCCTCCCTTTGAGAGGTGGAGTCTGAGTCCCTTACCCTTGAATCTGGGCAGAATTATGGCTGCTTTAACTAATTAAGTATAAGGGGGGAACACCATATGATTATTAATATGAGGTTATATAGCTTCTACCTTGGGCACCGGAACACTAAGTATTGGAGTCCTGAGCTTATTTAAGATGCCCAGCTATCCAAATGTTGCCACACTGTGGGGAAGCCCGAGTCACCTGAGGAGTCCATATGTGGTCACTGTGGTTATCAATCCCAACAGAGCTTAGCTGTGCAGAGTCAGTTCAGGTAAGTAAATGACAAAACTTGTAGATGGTTCTAGCCACAAGCCATTGAGCCTTCCTTATTGAGGTTACAGACATTGCTGAACAAAGACCAGCTCCATTCCAGAAAACCTCCTATCCTTAGTAGTGTGAATACATTTGCCTTCTCAAAAAAGATGGTGGATTAAGTGGGGTACAGAGAAATGAAAGGGGTCAGGAGGACCATGTGCACTCATTCAGAAATCGATTAATCAGTTACAGATGCCCATAAGAATTCCTAAAGAGAAATGAAAGTATCTTTGAGGGAGTAAAGTATATGGCATTTCACAACTACACAAAATTAATAAAGGATCTCAAAGGACTAGTATACCTGCAAACAATTTCAGAAACTCTACCTGGAGTTCTCATGTTGAGATACAATATGTTTCTTTTTTTTTTTTAAAGAAAAAAAAATTTTTTTACAGATTTTATTTATTTATTTGACAGAGAGAGATCACAAGTAGGCAGAGAGAGAGAGAGAGAGAAGGAAGCAGGCTCCCTGCTGAGGAGAGAGCCCAATGTGAGACTAGATCCCAGGAGCCTGAGATCATGACCTGAGCCGAAGGCAGAAGCTTAACCCACTGAGCCACCCAGGCACCCCGAGATACAATTTGTTTCTTACATCAGGTTTTCAATTGGATATTCAAAAGTCCCCTTCTATTTAGTATTTACTTAGTCTATGTGTTACGTCAATAATTACACAATGCTAGATGGCCCCATAAAATATTACATGTCAGTCATAAAGCCATGGTAGAAATTCATGGACATTTAACACTTACTGTCTGCCTGCCATATTCACTCTGCAAAGCATCTGAATCATCAAGGATTGCAAAGTCCCTTCACAAGGGTAGAGAGATCATGTTATAACTTGGATTATGTTACTGAGCTGTTGAGCAATCTCTCGAAGCATTTCATTTCCTGATTACTAAGGGTAAACTCTTGTAGATTACCCTTCATGGCATTCCATCATCTTCCTCTAACTTACCTATGTAGTTATAATTCTTTCTTCTATTCTCAATAACTGAAAAAAAGACCTACTATGTGTCAGGACCCATTATCAGGACTCCATTGGCAAATGTTGATAGAGAAAGACCCTGTTCTGATCAAACCAACATTCTAGTAGGGATATAAGAATCCTCAGAAAATAAAATATTTCACAAACTTGATTAGTGCTATGGGGAAAAGAAGTGATATGATGGATTAATTGGCTAGGGTGATAATGAAAATAATAGATTTTTCTAAAATTTATAAAGAAACTTTTCAAAGACTAAGCAAAGTAGAGAGAATATTTTATCGTGTATGCTATTAATATGCTTTTATTTTAAAAAAATTTACAGACCTAGTTCATCCCTTAAATACTTAACTAATCTTGGAAGAATGTGAGAATTTTCCTACATAAACAGTACCATGAATACACTAAACATAAATGATCAAACTTAATGTCAAACTTCGCACCATATACAATCCAGCTAATCTCCAAAAGCCTATTAGAGCTGGTTTGTTCAAAACAAGATTTTAATAAGGTCCCATCTTTACAATAAGTTCTATCTTTTGTAATCTAGAAGAAACTTGCTACCACGACCCTTGCCCCTCATGTTTTTTTCCCCAGGTTATTGACTAGTTCAAGATACTGGGCTAATTTTGGATTTGCTTAAAGTTTTTAATCATAGTGTTATATAACTTGTTCTTTTTTCTGCTACAGTTCATATCAGCTTGAAGTTAGGTGTGAAGGCTTGATTATATTCAAGCTAGACATTTTTGATAAGACTACTTAACAGGGTACATTGTGCACTTCATATTATGTCATGTCAAAAAGAAGGTAACATCTAGATGACCCCTAAACCTCCTGGGTTAACATGGTGACAGTCTGATTCTGCCTTCAAAGAGTGACAGTTCCTGACCTGCACCAGCAGGTCATACCCAGAGATCATACACAACACACATATCCAATTTCTTATCAGTCTTTCATTGATGAAACAGTTTAAATGATGAACCTTAACTAACTCAATTATTCTATAAGATAATTTTAAAAGGCCATTTTTTCTATTTCTTTTACTTCTTCTAGATTTATTTGCCAAGCAGTCTTCTAAGGAGAGCCTTCTCTTATCAAATGAAGCTACTTGATCTCCTTGACATGTAGCTTAGAGAAGAAAGGCAGAATAAACACCCCTTTACCTTTAATTTACCTTTTATTGTTGTCGTTATTAGCTTTCATTCAGATTTCTCTCTTTTTTTTTTTTTTAGAATGACTATGTACTCACATAATTACATGAGTAATAAATTTTTGTTTTCTTACTGTGAATACTGAGATCCCCTCAAACTGGCTCTTGTCTTTCAGTGACAATAGTAGTTTGTTTGTTTGTTTGTTTGTTTTCCCCTTTCTAGTACATGTGTGACATCCCAGGGACACCCAGTGCCTTCTCTCCATCAGAAATCAGCTATTCCTTCAAAAAGGTCTAAATTATTTTAGTGAGAAATGGTACTTAAAGAATGGTGCTCACCGATCCTAGAAAGTTATTGCTTCCAGGCTTTTTCAATGCAGAGATGGCAAAATTATCTTTTAGAAATTGTGAGTACATACTGAAACTTCCAAGTCAAATTAAGCCCTGAAATGTTTACATAACAGTTTAAAAAAAATTTATTTATTTCCAGCATAACAGTATTCAATATTTTTTCCACCACACCCAGTGCTCCATGCAATCCATGCCCTCTATAATAACCACCACCTAGTACCCCGACCTCCCAACCCCGCCGCTTCAAACCCCTCAGATTGTTTTTCAGAGTCCATAGTCTCTCATGGTTCACCTCCCCTTCCAATTTCCCCCAACTCCCTTCTCCTCTCTAACTCCCCATGTCCTCCATGCTATTTGTTATGCTCCACAAGTAAGTGAACTCGTATGATAACTGACTCTCTCTGCTTGACTTATTTCACTCAGCATAATCTCTTCCAGTCCCGACCATGTTGCTACAAAAGTTGGGTATTCATCCTTTCTGATGGAGGCATAATACTCCGTAATGTATATGGACCACATCTTCCTTATCCATTCATCCGTTGAAGGGCATCTTGGTTCTTTCCATAGTTTGGCGACCATGGCCATTGCTGCTATAAACATTGGGGTACAGATGGCCCTTCTTTTCACTCCATCTGTATCTTTGGGGTAAATACCCAGTAGTGCAATTGCAGGGTCATAGGGAAGTTCTATTTTTAATTTCTTGAGGAATTCCATACTGTTCTCCAAAGAGGCATTCTCACCAACAGTTTAAGAGGGTTCCCCTTTCTCCACATTCCCTCCAACACATGTTGTTTCCTGTCTTGCTAATTTTGGCCATTCTAACTGGCGTAAGGTGATATCTCAATGTGGTTTTAATTTGAATCTCCCTGAGGGCTAATGATGATGAACATTTTTTCATGTGTCTGATAGCCATTTGTATGTCTTCATTGGAGAAGTGTCTGTTCATATCTTCTGCTCATTTTTTTATATGATTGTCTGTTTTGTGTGTGTTGAGTTTAAGGAGTTCTTTATAGATCCTGGATATCAACCTTTTGTCTGTACTGTCATTTTCAAATATCTTCTCCCATTCCGTGGGTTGCCTCTTTGTCTTCTTGACTGTTTCCTTTGCTGTGCAGAAGTTTTTGATTTTGATGAAGTCCCAAAGGTTCATCTTCACTTTTGTTTCCTTTGCCTTTGGAGACATATCTTGAAAGAAGTTGCTGTGGCTGATATTGAAGAGATTACTGACTAGGTTCTCCTCTACTTAGAAATCATAATTTCCAATGCAAGGGAAAAGAAGTACAGTTATAAAAAACTGTTATGTTATGTACATCAGTTATGTTATGAACATAACAGTTTTTTATAATTGTACTTCTTTTTCCTTGCATTGGAAATTATGATTTCTAACTCTAAAAACATAATTATTTACTGTACCCTGTAATTTAAATATAATGGTTTCAAGATAACAAAAATCAACATTATTTCTAAAAACACAATTGCTCTCTGCTTTAAAATTACCTTGTAGTTATGGTCTTTAGACCAACTCTCACTAAGGATATAGTCCCTCAGTCACTATTATATCAGAAATCACTTGAAAGAGTCTCTCTTTGTGGACATATTATCAGTTTTATATTTACTTAGATTCGTTTGCTCATGTGTTGCAGTTTGATGTTTGTTGTTAGTTGTTTGTTTAGAGATCTTAAAAAATATCCTACTAATGATGTGTAGTTAAAGTAATTTATTCTAAAGTCATCTAATAAAAATCATTTTATCTGTGTGGGTTTTTCACAGTTAACTGTAATCACCTGCAATATCATCTGTTACATCTGGGTTTTTTCTTTTTATTAAGAGATTTTTTTTTTCTCATGGTTATAGGTTGTATTTTCTTGCTATTTTGTATGCTTTGTATTTTTGATTGGATTCTGAACATTGGATATTTAATGTTGCTAGTTTTCCAATCTAGCTTTATTTTTTTAAATAAACAGTTTTCTAGCTCTCAGTTACTTTGAAACAGTTTAATCCATTAAAGTTTGCCTCTACCCTTGTTAGGGCCGATCTAAGGCAGCCTTTCATCTAGGGCTAAGTTATCCCATTCTATTAAGGTTATAACTGGAAGACTCAAAACAATGCCCCTTATCTTGTGTGGCTTGACAAACTGGTTACTATGACAGAAAATATTCCTAACTTAGAAGCAGCTGTGAGAGTCATGGATCCTGCTTCCTCCCAGTGGTTCTCTCCCTGACATTCCATAGTTTTCTTTCATGCATGCCAAGAGAGAAAGACAGATACCATAAAACTTCACTTGCTTGTGGAGTCTGAAAACCAAAACTAACAATCAAACCAACAACAACAATAGAGAGAGAAATAGACTCATAAATACAGAGAACAAAATGGTAGTCACCAAAAGTGAGAGGTATCAGGGGATGGGCAAAATAGGTCAAAGGGATTAACAGGCACAAACCTCCAGTTACAAAATTAAGTCAAGATGACAAAAAGTAAAGCACAGGGAATATAATCAATACCATAATATACTTATTATGGTGAGCATGTTGTAATGTATGTAATTGTTGAGTCACTATGTTGTACTCCTGGAATTAATTTAGTGTTGTATGTCAAGTACACTTCATTAAAAAGAAAGAAAGAATAGCCAAACTATGGAAAGAACCTAGATGTCCATCAACAGATGAATGGATCAAGAAGATGTGGTATATATACACAATGGAATACTATGCAGCCATCAAAAGAAATGAAATCTTGCCATTTGCGACAACATGGATGGAACTAGAGCGTATCATGCTTAGCGAAATAAGTCAAGCAGAGAAAGACAACTATCATATGATCTCCCTGATATGAGGAAGTGGTGATGCAACATGGGGCTTAAGTGGGTACGAGAAGAATAAATGAAAGAAAATGGGATTGGGAGGGAGACAAACCATAAGTGACTCTTAATCTCACAAAACAAACTGAGGGTTGCTGGGGGGAGGGGGTTTGGGAGAAGGGGGTGGTATTATGGACATTGGGGAGGGTATGTGCTTTGGTGAGTGCTGTGAAGTGTGTAAACCTGGTGATTCACAGACCTGTACCCCTGGGGATAAAAAATATATGTTTATAAAAAATAAAAAATTATATTAAAAAAAAAAGAGTCTGGCAGAGGAAAAGAATGCAGGAAGAAGAGGAAAAAGAGGAAGGAAGAAGAAGGGATGTAGACATCAGTAAGGTGGGAGAAAACCAGGAAATTGTGTCATGGGAATTGAGAGGGAATGTGAGTCAAGGAGATAAGGTTAATTGTATCTAAGATCTGCAAAGAGCAGAACAAAGCAGTCTTAAGAAGTAAATTTTGACAGAGTGATTGGTCAAGAAGACAACATAGAGAAAGAGGCCACCTGATTATTCTAGTTTCTGTGATAATGAGTTATATTTATTACAGTTGAGATGCATGCTATCCCCAATGCTTCCTACAAATTCTGTGTAACTGATATATTCCAAGAGGATTTCCCTGTCCTATACTTATGAATGGTATAATCACTTCAGAAGAAGGAACCAGATCATCCTGAAGCAGTAAGTCATGTAAAAAGAAAAAGAAGGCTTTGTTGATTATTACAATTGATGATCAGAGTCATGGTTAATTTTTTTTTTTTTTTAAGGTGTAAAAGGAAAGGAATGGAGCACTGGCTATATACCAGACATAAGATAGGCTTTACCATACTCTAAGTCATTTAACCTTGCATACACAACCAGATTCTGTTATTTCATTTGCATATAAAAAAGGCATGGCTCAGCATATTTACCAAGTCTCTATTCCTTGATCTGAAGCAAATTTGTGGCAGAATCAACTTTCAAACCATGGTTCACTTCAAAGCTTACCATGATTGACCTTCAAAACAGTAAGTGAAGCCATTGTTTTGAAGTATATGAAATATTTTCTCCTTTAGCAAATCCCAATTCAGGTGGCCAATATCCCATCATCAGACTTTATGTATGGCACTGAATCCTTATGCAATGCACAGAAAATTGGCTAACACGGTCAGCTTCATTGGGAAAGGCCAATGATATAACAAACCGCCCCCCCCAAAAAACAAAAACTCTTAAGTATGTTTTCTGAACATCATACAGATTAATCTATATACAATATCATACACACACATACACACACACAAATTCCCAAAGTAAAGGTAGTTAAAGAGTATAAAGTCATGAAAGGAATGCATTGAATTTAGGGGAGAAAACTTGCAAAGCACAAAGGAAAAAAATCATAGCAAAGGAGATTCTGCAAAATTCATAATCTCAGCATGGAGAAAAATTTACAGATATATACACATATATTACATAAATCATTGTGCAAAAGAAAAAGAATGTTGGGCCTTATTTAAATGGCACTGAAAGAACACTAAAGAAGGAAATCTCAGAGACTGAAAATCCCAAACATTTAACACATGTAGGTACTGAGACCCAGGAAAGTTAAATGACTTGCCCAAGGTCAAGTGGTTGTTTAGACAAAAGTAGAAATCAGTTGTCCCTCATTCCATGATTGAGCTCTTTTCAAGACTTTACAGACTATCAATTGAAATCCATGTGTATGCATAATTCATATTTATTTATAGCTCAGTATAGTCATGCAGATTTAAGCAAAATACAAAATAAGCTTCCTTGATTCTTGAATATCTACAATTCCAACTTCAAAAGGGAAAAAATATTCTGTATTTCCATCATTATCACTTTTTTTCCCTAACCAAACCAAATTGCAGACCCTCTATGTTCAGGAAGAATTTTTAAAGTGTTTTTGTAGTTTTAAATGGATGTGATGAGGCATGGCATTGTCAAGGGAAATTTCTGTAGCCCTATCAGTATGGAGAGGCTGAAATGCAAAAAAGATCTATTTTCTCAAAGGGGGCACATCAAAAGAGGTCAAAGAGCAAGTGTGCACATGGGTAGATTTCTCTTACCCTTTTAAAAGAGCACTTGGCTTTTGAACTGCCCAGTTGCACACTACAAAGGTTTTAGAGTTGTCTAAAGTCTTTGAAGTTTATAAGAAGTCACTTGGTACTAAGGACTGCATATTATGAGCAAGTCACTGAATCAGGCAAAACTAAAAGCTTTCAACTACTTCAGAACAATGGCACTCATCCTACTGACCTTTACTTGAAATGTTTCTTTGGAAATCAAACCCAAAGCAGTATATCTGAGGAACCACCTCTATTTCATGGCAAATGAGGAGACAAAGTCAGTGTGACAACAAGACAATAACTGAGTAGAGCATCAGATACCTGAATTCTATGTTCATGTTTGTGACAGCTTGGTATGTGATCCTGACCAATTGCCTCTTCCTCTCCAAGCCAAGTTCCTCATCACCAAAACAAGGAGATATCAAGCTAGTAAACTGGTCACACTCTTTGGGCCACTCTAAACAGTGGAGAGGTTGTCCCAACCAATATCAAGTCCCAACCTCATGCAGTCTATCAGACGTGTTGGCTACTGGAAAATAAGTAATAATAATAGTGGTAGTAGCAGTAATAATAATAATAATAATAATAATAATAATGAAATGCACTTTAAATATACAGATGCAAGATAGGTTAAAAGTAAATGGAAGAAGAGGATGCAAACACTACTTATGAGAAAACTGGATTATCTGTATGAGATATTTATTAAACTATGGGGTAAGGTATATTGCCAAATAAAAAGCAGGTTTTTCATAATGATACAAAGGATTGGTTTATGAAAAAGACATAAAAATACTAAATGTGTATGTACCCAATAACAGAATTTCAATATACAAAACAGATAAACTAGGGGCAAAAACAGACAACTAGGGGTGCCTGGGTGGCTCAGTGGTAAGTCTCTGTCTTCAGCTCAGGTCATGATCTCAGGGTCCTGGGATCGAGCCCCACATTGGGCTCTCTGCTCAGCAGGGAGCCCGCTTCCTCCTCTCTCTCTGCCTGCCTCTCTCCCTGCTTGTCATCTCTCTCTGTCAAATAAATAAATAAAATCTTTAAAAAAAAAAAACAAAAAGAATAGTAATTGCACTAAATGAAGACTTCTCTATGGCGAGAATGAAACCAGACTGTAGTAGAGTAACATGTTCAACGATCTGAGAGTAAATAGCTGTCAATTGGAATTATGTCTCCAGCAAAGGTCTCACTGAAGATAAAAATGTTATTTTTAGATAAACCAAAACATAGAGTTCACCACAACAAACCTTTCTTAAAGGAATTTCTAAAACACATACATCTGGGGGAAATAAATATTATACCAGAAAAGTTTGAGATGTCAGTAAAGAATGGTGAGCTGGGTAAACCAGTGATTTTGTGGATGAATCTAACCAAGCAATGACTGTATAAATGAGTACTAGTGCCTTGAAATGTTAAAACAGGTAAGGTTTTAATACCAAACAGTAATAGTATGTAAGCCCTGCAAAGGTGATCAGAATTTAAACTTACGTAGGTCCCTGTGTTGTCCAAAGGGAGAATAAAGCTCTTTATTAAATTTAGGATTCATAAAACTAAGAATACATAGGAAAATGTCAAATTTTAAAATACAGAGAGTTTTCTCTGAATTTCTAGATCTCTGAATTTCCCCTAAAATTGATGTTGGATTTGAATTATGCATGGGTCAGCAAGAGAGGGGACTTAGAACTTTGGAAAGATCACTGAGTCCCAGAATCTCATGGCCAGCAAGAATGGAACAATTAGAAGAAAACAAAATTGGGAGTTTGATTTACATGAAGATTTGCATCATCGTTAAGGATACGTTAACGGGACAAAGATAGTAGTAGGACCACAGCAAAGTGGGACTGTGTAGGAAGAGGAGGTTGGAGAGTTAAGTGGAAGAGTCAGGATAAAAGTAATGAAAAACATAGTTATTAACTGACCAACTGGACTTTCTTTTAGAAGCTGTAGATTCAAGAAGGTAACAAATAGAGACGTCAGTCTCACTTGAGTCCTCTGGGAGGTGTCTTGGGGGTTCTGTGGAGAACACGAAATAAGACCTGTGTTGGGGGAGGTCATTGAAATACTGTGACCACCGATGGACCTATGAGCTGGACCTAGGCATTCAGCAGCTCCTCATTCCTTTGTCCTAGGAAGATGGGTTCCACTTGCCTTTATCATTCCCAGAGGCTACTCCAAGGACTGAACCTCGAGACAGTGATGTGGCATTAAAAACACCTGCACACATATGGGACTGAACCTAGTTGGTGCTTCTTTGTAAACTTCTAAGATGTGGCATGAGGGTACATGGATCCCTTCATCCTGCTGCTCAAGACGAGGCTCAGATGTAAGATTCACTTCACAAGAGCCAGGCCCTGAAGCATGACAAACCAAGCTTTATGTATAATATTAATAAAAAAAAAAACAGGAATAATAAGTCCCTCCTCATCAAATCCTCAGACTCGTTAATACGAGTCTGTAATGCACTCACCTGTAATCTAGTGCAGACCCACCCATGTCAATGCAAATTGAACAAATCTTTAGAATCTCTAAAAGGAAGAAAGTTTTATTTGAGCCCAAGCTATGACAGCTGCCCGAAAAATACACTCTTCACAAGGAAAAAGGTGTTATGGTGAATGAACAGTTTTTACAAGGTTATATATGTTCTCTCTCTTGCAAAAGCTCGGAATATTACAGATTAACAGACAGGCAGGAATCACGAGGTTTATCATAAAGGAATGCAAGAGGTAGGAGCTTTGATCAATATCTCAAGGACAAGATGGTTTGCCTTGAAGCTACCCATTCACAAAGCAGATGTACAAAGCATGCGCACGTGGTGGGCCATAAATCAGGCCTTTGGCTTGAAAAAAGTTTATCAACAGTAAGGTTGGCTTAGAAACCTAAAATGGCTTCCCTTATCTATCAGAACTTTAGAGTTTTTTCTCTAAACATCCAGAGAACCATTAAAACACAATTATGGGGGAAAAAATCGGAAACAATTTGTATTCCATCTAACACACAAAAGACTCAGCCACCAAGATCTTTTTTTAAGAAGTTGATTAAAAATTATTCCTTTAAAGTCAGTTTTGAGAACTTAGCAAACAGTAAAAATAGCCACTGCAGTCATCAAAACCCCACCATTGAGCACCCCTACCAGTCTAAGCATCCCAGGGGTAAATCCCTTAAGGGAATAAAACCAGCAATATTACAAAAAGAATATGTAAATAGGAATTCCATTCTGTTTTAAATATTTGCAAATATTCAGATCCAAACAAGAGTACAATGGAGAGAAAAATCTGTAGTAAGTCAAAGTCAAAAGCAATGTTGTCTGACAAACTGATTTTTTTTTATTAACATATAAAGTATTATTTGTTATAGGGGTATAGGTCTGTGAACCATCAGTCTTACACAATTCCCAGCACTCGCCACAAGCTGAATATTTTAAAATAGTGAATGGGAAAGCTGGCTAAGCCATTTGCTGTCTTCACTCAGTGTCCACCAGATACCACTGATGCTGTCTGCTGCAAATACTCTATCAGCAGAACCAAAGGCCAGAACACTTCACTACTGCCTTTTTACAATAAACCCGATCTAGAAAACCACATGACAATTCTCATAACGTAACAGAAATCTGTAGTAACATACACATACATGAAGGAGAGCTTCAGGATGCTCTCAGCAAAACACTCCCACAGCATCTAATTATTCCTTAATCAACTCTATCATTTCCTAATCCTACTGTCTAAACTGTCCACAAAGTAACAATTGCCTAAGAATCCTCTATGCCAGGGGTCAATAAACTATGGTACATGGGCCTTATCTGGACCACCACTAGTTTTTGTACATACATGTTTACTGGAGCACAGCCAGGACCATCATTTTTCTACATTGTATTGCCTACAGCTGCTTTCCTTCTACAAAGTGAGTTAAGTAGTTGCGACAGACACCATATGGCCCCAAATGCCTAAAATATTTACTATCTGGACGTTTATAGAAGGTTTTTTCGCCCCTGGCTTATACAACTGGGCTATGAAAATGATGTAGGAGAAAACTTAACAGCAAAGGACTAGGCATTGCTCAGCAAGGTTTTGCATTTTCATGCCACCAGCCACCCTCAAAATGAAGAAGTAGGTGGTATACGGTATTTGTGAATATAATACTGGTGCTATATGGAATTGAGTTAAAGAGGGTCTAACTTAGCAAATGTGTGGCAAGTCATCTCTGAGGAGTCCAGGATGGATGTTATGAAACAACCTGGGCACTCTTAACTCTAAATCATGCTGTCAACTCACAATCCTTTCCACATAGTTATCTAGGCAGCCAATAATTGATTGGGATTAGCATAAAAACGAAGGATTTTCACCATCTCTCATCTAATTAATTCCCACGTTGATTTTTAAACCATTATCCTTTAATCTGTCCACAAAAAAATCTGACTTCCGTAGGATAACTGACTTTCTCTGCTGGACTTATTTCAAGAGGAGGGGGCCGGGGGATGGGTGAGCCCGGGGATCAGTATTAAGGAGGGCTCTTATTGCATGGAGCACTCAGTGTTATACGTAAACAATGAACCTTGGAACACTGCATCAAAAACTAATGATGTACTGTATGGTGACTAACATAACAAGAAAAGAAAATAAAGTAATAAAATAATTAATAAATTAAATAAAAATCTGACCTCCACTAACTTCTATCTGTTGGGGCTCACTGGCCTGCAAGCAGGTGAACTCTTCTCAGAAATAACAGTTTTACCAAAATTAGGAAAGTATATGTGTGTATGTGTGCATGTAAAAAACTGGAACAAAAGGATTATTAGTGACTAAAAACCTTGATACAGGAGCACGGGGGAATATTGTGAAAGTTCTATTTTCATAATGTGATTTTCAGTTATGTCATTTTTTTTTAAAGATTTTATTTATTTATTTGACAGAGAGAGATAACAAGTAGGCAGAGAGTCAGGCAGAGAGAGAGAGAGAGGGAAGCAGGCTCCCCGCTGAGCAGAGAGCCCGATGTGGGACTCGATCCCAGGACCCTGCGATCAGGACCCCAGCTGAAGGCAGCGGCTTAACCCACTGAGCCACCCAGGCGCCCCTCAGTTATGTCATTTTATGCAGATTTTTCCTTTGTTTCAGGCCAATAAGAACCCAAGGCAGGGGTTACCAGTATGACAAACACTAGAAATTCTAGAAATGTGGGATTCCCTCAATGAAACTCTCAAGCTAGTTATGAGTCTATACAGCTGTCTCCAGTGGGATGTACATCTTTCCTGTCTGAAACCTGCCTCTTGTGTTCCTGAAGCTTGGACAGGCTGTGGGAAGGTCCCTCCCGACCGGCAGGGTGAACAAGCTTCCAGCACAGGCGCAGTGGACGAAATAGCCAAGGGCTGCCCTCAGGTGCCTCGTGATGGCATCTCTCAGGTTCGCTTCCCATCCTCTCATTCACCCTTTACTTCTCTCGTCTCTTCCCCACCAGTCATCAGGTATGCTCAAAGCTCTTCTTCACTGCTTTTGATTCTGGGAAAAATACTTAATCTCACTGAGCCATAGATTGCGACGCCCTAAGGATCAAGAGGAGGAAAAGCAGATCTTTAAAATCTGAGTCTCTCCAAGGAGGAGCCTTGGCGACTGTGCCTTTTCACCAACAACTGATCCTAATGATGGGGATAGTTTGGAAAAAACAGCGTTGTTAATGTCATGACCTTTGGTATGTAGCTGAATCAACTGGATGCTTATTAAATAGTCTCGAGCCAAACCCCGAGACACTGATTCTCTTCACGTGTGCATATGCTGGTGTAAGTCATCTGCAGAAAGCACTTTGAGAAAGCTTCGCCTAAAGCCTTGATACTCGGAGCGTGGTCCTTGTTCACCAGGATGAGCATCACCTGGAAGCTTCTTAAAATGGCACATACCTCTAAGCCCTGCCACCTCTTAATAAGTGTGAACATTAGTAAGCCCCCCCAGGTGATTCTTCTGCACCTAACAGTTTGCAAAGCACTGACTTAAGTCCAACACTGATCGACAGAACCAAGCTTTTATTTTTATTTTTTTAAATTTTTTTAAATTTTTTATTTTTTATAAACATATATTTTTTTCCCCAGGGGTACAGGTCTGTGAATCACCAGGTTTACACACTTCACAGCACTCACCAAAGCACATACCCTCCCCAATGTCCATAATCCCACCCCCTTCTCCCAAACCCCCTCCCCCCAGCAACCCTCAGTTTGTTTTGTGAGATTAAGAGTCACTTATGGTTTGTCTCCCTCCCAATCCCATCTTGTTTCATTGATTCTTCTCCTACCCACTTAAGCCCCCATGTTGCATCACCACTTCTTCATATCAGGGAGATCATATGATAGTTGTCTTTCTCTGCTTGACTTATTTCACTAAGCATGATACGCTCTAGTTCCATCCATGTTGTTGCAAATGGCAAGATTTCATTTCTTTTGATGGCTGCATAGTATTCCATTGTATATATATACCACATCTTCTTGATCCATTCATCTGTTGATGGACATCTAGGTTCTTTCCATAGTTTGGCTATTGTGGACATTGCTGCTATAAACATTTGGGTGCACATGCCCCTTTGGATCACTACGTTTGTATCTTTAGGGTAAATACCCAATAGTGCAATTGCTGGGCCATAGGGTAGTTCTATTTTCAACATTTTGAGGGACCTCCATGCTGTTTTCCAGAGTGGCTGCACCAGCTTGCATTCCCACCAACAGTGTAGGAGGGTTCCCCTTTCTCCGCATCCTCGCCAGCATCTGTCATTTCCTGACTTGTTGATTTTAGCCTTTCTGACTGGTGTGAGGTGATACCTCATTGTGGTTTTGATTTGTATTTCCCTGATGCCGAGTGATATGGAGCACTTTTTCATGTGTCTGTTGACCATCTGGATGTCTTCTTTGCAGAAATGTCTGTTCATGTCCTCTGCCCATTTCTTGATTGGATTATTTGTTCTTTGGGTGTTGAGTTTGCTAAGTTCTTTATAGATTCTGGACACTAGTCTTTATCTGATATGTCGTTTGCAAATATCTTCTCCCATTCTGTCAGTTGTCTTTTGATTTTGTTAACTGTTTCCTTTGCTGTGCTAAAGCTTTTGATCTTGATGAAATCCCAATAGTTCATTTTTGCCCTTGCTTCCCTTGCCCTTGGCGTTGTTCCTAGAAAGATGTTGCTGTGGCTGAGGTCGAAGAGGTTGCTGCCTGTGTTCTCCTCAAGGATTTTGATGGATTCCTTTTGCACACTGAGGTCCTTCATCCATTTTGAGTCTATTTTTGTGTGTGGTGTAAGGAAATGGTCCAATTTCATTTGTCTGTATGTGGCTGTCCAATTTTCCCAGCACCATTTATTGAAGAGGCTGTCTTTTTTCCATTGGACATTCTTTCCTGCTTTTTCGAAGATTAGTTGACTGTAGAGTTGAGGGTCTATTTCTGGGCTCTCTATTCTGTTCCATTGATCTATGTGTCTGTTTTTGTGCCAGTACCATGCTGTCTTGATGATGACAGCTTTGTAATAGAGCTTTAGAATGATGCTGTTTAGTATCCATGTATTTGGGTTCTTTTCAAACTTCCTTTTGTGGTTGAGTTCTAGCTTTAGAACATTGTGGTCTGAAAATATGCAGGGAATGATCCCAATCTTTTGAAACCGGTTGAGTCCTGATTTACGTCCGAGGATGTGATCTATTCTGGAGAATGTTCCATGTGCACTAGAGAAGAATGTGTATTCTGTTGCTTTGGGATGAAATGTTCTGAATATATCTGGGATGTCCATCTGGTCCAGTGTGTCGTTTAAGGCCTTTATTTCCTTGCTGATCTTTTGCTTCGATGATCTGTCCATTTCAGTGAGGGGAGTGTTAAAGTCCCCTACTATTATTGTATTATTGTTGATGTGTTTCTTTGATTTTGTTATTAATTGGTTTATATAGTTGGCTGCTCCCACGTTGGGGGCATAGATATTTAAAACTGTTAAATCTTCTTGTTGGACAGACCCTTTGTGTATGATATAGTGTCCTTCCTCATCTCTTATTATAGTCTTTGGCTTAAAATCTAATTGATCTGATATAAGGATTGCCACTCCTGCTTTCTTCTGATGTCCATTAGCATGGTAAATTCTTTTCCACCCCCTCACTTTAAATCTGGAGGTGTCTTTGGGCTTAAAATGGGTTTCTTGGAGGCAACATATAGATGGGTTTCGTTTTTTTATCCATTCTGATACCCTGTGTCTTTTGACAGGGGCATTTAGCCTATTAACATTCAGGGTAACTATTGAGAGATATGAATTTAGTGCCATTGTATTGCCTGTAAGGTGACTGTTACTGTATATGGTCTCTGTTCCTTTCTGATCTACCATTTGTAGGCTCTCTCTTTGCTTAGAGCACCCCTTTCAATATTTCCTGTAGAGCTGGTTTGGTGTTTGCAAATTCTTTCAGTTTTTGTTTGTCCTGGAAGCTTTTAATCTCTCCTTCTATTTTCAATGATAGCCTAGCTGGATATAGTATTCTTGGCTGCATGTTTTTCTCGTTTAGTGCTCTGAAAATATCATGCCAGCTCTTTCTGGCCTGCCAGGTCTCTCTGGATAAGTCAGCTGCCAATCTAATATTTTTACCATTGTACGTTACAGACTTCTTTTCCCGGGCTGCTTTCAGGATTTTCTCTTTGTCACTGAGACTTGTAAATTTTACTATTAGGTGACGGGGTGTGGGCCTATTCTTATAGATTTTGAGGGGCATTCTCTGAACCTCCTGAATTTTGATGCTCGTTCCCTTTGCCATACTGGGGAAATTCTCCCCAATAATTCTCTCCAGTATACCTTCTGCTCCCCTTTCTCTTTCTTCTTCTTCTGGAATCCCAATTATTCTAATGTTGTTTCGTCTTATGGTGTCACTTATCTCTCGAATTCTCCCCTCGTGGTCCAGTAGCTGTTTGTCCCTCTTTTGCTCGGCTTCTTTATTCTCTGTCATTTGGTCTTCTATATCACTAATTCTTTCTTCTGCCTCATTTATCCTAGCAGTGAGAGCCTCCATTTTTTATTGCACCTCATTAATAGCTTTTTTGTTCAACTTGGTTATATTTTAGTTCTTTTATTTCTCCAGAAAGGGCTTTTATATCTCTCGAGAGGGTTTCTCTAATATCTTCCATGCCTTTTTCAAGCCCGGCTAGAATCTTGAGAATTGTCATTCTGAACTCTAGATCTGACATATTACCAATGTCTGTATTGATTAGGTCCCTAGCCTTCAGTACTGCCTCTTGTTCTTTTTTTTGTGTTGAATTTTTCCGTCTTGTCATTTTGTCCAGATAAGAGTATATGAAGGGGCAAGTAAAATACTAAAAGGGTGGCAACAACCTCAGGAAAATATGCTTTAACCAAATTAGAAGAGATCCCAAATCGTGAGGGGGTAGAAAGGGGATAAAAAGAGGTTCAAAAAGGAATAAAGAAAAAAAAAAGAAAAGAATTAAAAAAAAGAAAACAAGAAAAATATAAAAAAGAAAATATATATATTGGATAAACTAGTTAAAAAACGTTAAAAAAGAGAAAGGTAAAAGTTAAAAAAAATTTACCAGAAGGCTAGAAAAAAAAAATGAAAAAGAAAAAATTAAATTAACTGCAAGACTAAAAAAAATCACAGGGAAAAAGCCATGAGTTCCGTGCTTTGCTTTCTCCTCCTCTGGAATTCTGCTGCTCTCCTTGGTATTGAAACCGCACTCCTTGGTAGGTGAACTTGGTCTCGGCTGGATTTCTTGTTGGTCTTCTGGGGGAGGGGCCTGTTGTAGTGATTCTCAAGTGTCTTTGCCCCAGGCAGAATTGCACCGCCCTTACCAGGGGCCGGGGTGAGTAATCCGCTCGGGTTTGCCATCAGGAGCTTTTTTCCCTGAGCGCTTTCCGTAGAGTTCTGGAGGACGGGAATACCAATGGCGGCCTCCTGGTCTCTGGCCCGGAGGAGCCGAGAGCCCCGGGCTCAACTCCTCAATGCACCCTCAGAGAACAGCGCCCAGTTACTCCCATCTGCCTGACCTCCGGCCGCGCTCCGAGCTCACCGAGCCTGCGACTTGTTCAAGGTAACACCGAGCTGTGAGCTTACTGTCAGCTTTGTCTCTATAGCCGGCTTTCCCGTTCCAATACCCGCAAGCTCTGCGACACTCAGACACCCCCGATCCTTCTGTGACCCTGCGGGACGTGAGGCCACGCTGACCCCGCGTGGGCTTCGCCCCGGTTTAGCCTCTGGAGTGATGTCCCTCAGCAGAACAGACTTTTAAAAGTCCCGATTTTGTGCGCCATTGCTCCTCTACTTGCCGAGAGCCGGCCCCTCCCCCCAGGGTCTACCTTCCCGTCACTTTGGATTCACTTCTCTGCCGGTCCTACCTTTCAGAAAGTGGTTGGTTTTCTGTTCCCAGAATTGCTGTTCTTCTTCTCTTCGATCTGCCGATGGATTTTCAGGTGTTTGCAATCTTTAAATAAGCTATCTAGCTGATCTCCTGCTAGCTGAAGTAGTCTCAGCCTGCTACTTCTCTGCCATCTTGACTCCTCCTCAGAACCAAGCTTTTAAAAACTGTTCTGTACTCAAATGTTCATAGCTTGATTTAAAGTGTTACCTGACCCACTTAACCCCTAATTCTAGTTGAAAATGTTGTGCACAGGACACTTAAATGGGCAAAGAACTATCCGTCTGCAAGGCTGACAGAGCCAGGTGATGTGACCCCTGCTATAAGCTCCCACTTTGACAGCCCAGGAGCTCTCACTACCTGCTGGTTCACCATGTCTATGGCAAGAAGGCTTACCCATTTGGAACTTGGCAAGAATAGGTCCTTGAATAGGAAGAAGAGCTTCTCATCCTAGGCCTTAGCTTCTCTAAGAGGAGGCTCTAAGTGCCCACTTCAGGTTTGCAGAGAAGAAATAGATAATGTCTATAAAACAGAAGCTTAGGGGTGCCTGGGTGGGTTAAGTGGGTTAAGTGGGTTAAGCCTCTGCCTTCGGCTCAGTGGGTTAAGCCTCTGCCTTCAGCTCAGGTCATGATCTCGGGGTCCTGGGATCAAGGCCCACATCGGGCTCTCTGCTCGGCAGGGAGCCTGCTTTCCTTCCTCTCATCTCTGCCTGTCTCTCTGCCTACTTGTGATATCTGTCTTTCAGATAAATAAATAAAATCTTAAAAAAACAAACAAACAAAAAAACCCCCAGAAGCTTAGTGCATGGCATGAGGCAGGATCCTACTGGTGAAAGGGTTTGGGGGGCAGTAGGGACCGCCCCTGAACCTGTAGTTTTAGCCCTTACTGGCATGCTTGCCCCAACTTCTGTTGTACAAGAAGGGAGAGAAATACCTTGTGATATCACACTGATATCACATCTGTAAATACACATGGGTGGATATGCATGATAATGGCGTACATGATCATGGACCGGCATGATCATGGAAAATATTGTTCCCAGAGAAGTCAGTTCTTATTTGTAACCTTATTGGCTTACCCTTTAATTGTTCTTGCTCCAGTCTCTGAAATGGCCTCACATTTCATAATAGCCTGGAATAATATGACTCCAACCCAAATCTCAATGGTTAAGGATTTTTCAGTCCTAAACACTTTATAACCAACAGGTCTATATTTTTTTTCTTGCCCTCAGATTACTTGCTCTTAAAAGAAAATGAACACCGAACTAGAGATCCAGCAACACGTGTTCTTCCTACATGAGCTTAAGCACGCACTGCTCAAGTGCTTGCTATGTCCCAGGTACTAAGCTAAACTCCATAGATGCTTCTGTTCTCATTATTTCATTTTACCCTCACTATAACCCTACAAATTAAGAACCCATTTTACATCCTTTCTTTAGGGGAGAAAACTGAACCTCAGTTAGGTAAAAAACAAAAACCAAGCCAAACCAAACCAAAAAACTTTACAAAGGTCACTCAGTTTAAGTGATAGGGACAGCCCCTGAACCCAGTTTGACTCCAGACCCAATGCCCTTAGCCTTCAAGTACAGCAGCTGCTGTGTGCCTGGAAATGAGGCCAGGTGAATGGGTTACAGAGCTTTGCCCTCAGAAGCTTGAGGCCTAACAGAAGACTACAAATTCTGATTTAAGGGTGGCAATCCCTCTCACAAGTCACCAGAATTTTATACTTACCTAGAACAGATAGGAGTCAGGACTTGTGTCACACAGGACTCCAGTAACCCACCAGCAATCGGTTGAAATTAGGAGCTGAGATGGCACTTTTTTCCCATTCCTGCTCCAGTAGAAATAAATCTAAAATGGCTTATCTTTATTGCATGTACATTTGACCTATAACAGAGGCATAGGAAGGTATTGATAGTATGTGCAACTAACCATATTAGGTATTAAAGATTCTTGACACGCAGGCACAAGCTTAGGAAGTCTAAATATTACAACATTCAAGTAGGCAACAATATTACTTTCATTTTCTCAGTTTGTTAGGAAAGATAAGCCTACTTTACCCAAATCACACGGGCACAACCCCTCTTAGATCACTACAATTCATGTAAGTCACTTGCTTGAATTTTATCTTTTCAGGAATTAAAAAGAACAGGTTAAAAGAAAAAACAAATATGGGACTATGACTAAGGTTGAAATAAAGATATAAGACAATAGCATTTGATATCAGAGCTGGTAGGCCAACAGGGCAGAAATCTACCTCAGTGAAGATAGTAGAATCCACCTTTCACCAGTTAATTGAAAATGAGTTAATGCACAGGTGGGCTGAGATAAAATTAGCATAAAAGAAAGTAATTTTTCTGTTTATATAATTTGCATGCCTTTGTAATCAGCGAAATGACAGATCAGACAAGAAGCCTACCTGCTGCGATGCAATCTTTAATCTCTGTCATATATTAATCATCCCCCCGTAATATAATAAAGCTGCTTCTGTCAGGATGGCATTGAATGTAAATAGTTCCAATTACTGGTAATTCTCAACTGTTTTGCAGAAGGAACCCTGTGGTATGATCCATGGGCTTCAGAAGGAAACAAAATAATAAAAGAAGGTAACTGAATTTTGCATCCAGGTTGAAAGTTTTCTGATGTCTCCCCAGACTCAGAGTTTACTTTTCTTGGATTATTTCTAAGAGCTGGAGCAACACAGTTGCAGACCTTTGGGAGGAAAACATCCTCTGGTTTACAAGGTTCAGGGTGATTTTAATAGGCTGAAAGTGAGTAAGCGACTTGGGCTGCTAATTTCCTGCAGGCATTTTCCAAGTTTTTACCCATTACAGTGTGAGGCCTTTGAATAAAAAGGTTCTGTTTGAACCCAATATTGTTGCTGCTCTTGTGGCACATAAGAGAGAAATCAAATTATCTCCAGCAGTGAAAGTGAGTACAAGAGATGAAACTAATGTCATAGCTTCCTAGCATTGCGATACGCTTTCCTCTGAGGTTCCCCCAAATTCCACCAGCATTTAAACCTTCTGACACCCTCAGAAAATATATGATCACTGCACTTTGAATGCTTTTTGAGAAGTTCTTCAAAGGGAGATGACTTCTAGGATTCCAGAGGAAACTTGTCCTCCAGGATGGAGGGCTCAGATCAGGGTGACAACACCATCACAATTAGCTCTTCCTTCACCAGTGGCAGACATCACTAATGGATCTCAATACATTTTCACATTGAGACTACGGCAGAAATCACTAATCAATTTTCATGCCTTTTTTTTTTTTTTTTTCTTCCACAGGAGGACACTTTTAACCTTTTTCCCCTCAGGTCTCTGGATAAGCCATTAGCTATGAATGGAAGTAAAAGGAGGAAGTGAAAGACACTTGCTATCTTTCTCTCAGATTGAAATAGCTAACTAGAGACAATATCCCCACTGTTCTGTTTTGAACTGCTTGTTCATTTGAAAAGGTGCAACATGATCTTCTCAATTGGAAAGAGAGCAAAAGGGGCAGGGGATGAGTTTCCTTAAATCTTCCCACTTCTTGTGTTCCTACCTGCCCCTTAGTTTCTCTTTGAGAAATAATAAAACAAACAAAAAAGGAAAGAAAGAAAGAAAGAAAGAAAGGAAGGAAGGAAGGAAGAATAAAACTAATTGTAGAAATTCAAGGCTGGGAATCTGAAATTTGCTACTCAATATCCATGACTGAAGATACTCCATAAGATTTGTAAACTTTGTTTATCTTTCCCTTATTTATTTTTGTAGCCCTATCTTAAACAGTTAATAGTAAATGTGGAACTAAACCTCTGATAGTTTGAAATACAAACAGTATGTTCCAACATCTTACTAAAAATATTTATCTTAATTTCAGGATTTGAGCAGTGAGAATTTTGGTAGCCTATTAATGGCATTACAGCAAAGGACTTAAACTCTACCTTACAAACATTACCCCTCAATAATGAGGATCCAGATGCAGACAAATGCAAAACAGAAGGCAAATCATAAACCCAAATCAGGTATTATTACCTTAGTCAGTATCTGTCATTGAGTGTCTCGGATAAAGACCAAGTTGGAACATCCATAGAAAAACAAGTTCTACTACATCATCTTCCCAAATCCAAGAATGTTCAATTATATTTGCAGGATACACATGATGAGAGATGGGACCACCTCCTAGGACCCCCACATCCATTTATCCATTCAATTGCATAAACTAAGAGTAAAATAAATGTGGACATTTGCCTTTTGTCACATGGTAATCACAAGGCCAAAGACCCACACAATTGAGTTTAATTCTGACCAAACAGATCAGCAAATCCTATATGCTTTAGAGAGAGAGACTAGGGCATCTTTTCCTCTATGATGATCCTATTTCGAAATCTATACCTACAACCCAGGTAAACATGATCCATCATTCAACCTCTCTACTGTCCTGATTCACTGCTACTATGTACCCCTCAACTCAGTACTTCATCATTATTTCAAAGTTTGTGGTTGATTAACATTGATTCAGTATTTCCATCTAGACTGTAGGGTCTTTCATGGTAGAAACTGAAGAGAAATAAAAACACATATCCACAGAAAAGGCCTGTGTACAAATGTTTCCTGAAGTGATAGTCAGAACAGCCAAAAACTAGATATACTCAAACGTGCATCAAAAGGAGAACAGATAAATGGACTATGCTTTCCTTATAGAATACTATGCAAAGATACACACACACACACACACACACACACACACAAACACACACAATAGATAAACTTTTAAAACATGATTATTGAGAGGAGGAGGCCAGACGCAATAGAGTAGATACCATGTGATTCTATTCATATAAAATTTTAGAAGAAGCAAAACTAATCTCTGGTAACAGAAAGCAGATTAGTGATTATCTTTAGCAGAGGATGGAAAAGGTAACCATGAAGGAGCTCAGGGAACATTTGGGGGTAATGGAAATGTCCCATATTTTATTGTGGTGGTGGTTACATGAGTGTACACATATGTCAAAATTCATCACACTGCATACTAAAAGGTTGCACAATTTTCTGTATGTGAATTATACCTCGACACTGTTGATTTAAAAAATCATGCTAACCTAAGGGAAATCAAGCTAACAAAAACAAAAAAAAAAAAGCCTACAGTCACAAATGTTTGCAGGCTTACCAAACAGGATGGAACTGCATGCTGTGACAAATGAGACTCATGTGGGAGTAGAAACCCCCGTCTCTCCTAGAATCACATTCAGAGGGTTGACGGATGGAGCCAAGAGTAATAACAATCATTTTTAATTTGTCTTGTGTCGGAGTCTATCTGCTCTCTTAAAAATAGATGCTGACAAAAGTTTTCAAATGGGCACATAGTCTGCAATCACACTGAGGTTTACAACCCTCTATGGTGACACACTAGCAATTTGGGGGCTTTTTGACAAGTGGAAGCAAATAATCCCACTTCTATTTTCTGAGAAAGTGAGAGCTCTTCGAACACCTTGGGGAGGGGGCAGGATTGGCCTTTGTGTTTACTTTATTTTGATTGCAGTTTCATTTGGAAAAGGGGAGAATGACATCATGTGGCAAGAAAGATGTACACCAGACACTTTGGCCAAATGCATCAAAGCCCAGGGAATGCGGATTAGAGAAACACTAGATGAGTCTCTCATCTCTGTGGACCTAGAATGTAGTTTTATGTAGAAGAACTGCCCATGCTCATAAAGAGCTTTGTAGGCCTTGATAAAAATGAAGTGGAAAGCCACTTAAGGATGTACTCTAGAGAGAAATTTATTCACGTCTGCATTTTTTAAAGATTTTTATTTATTTATTTGATAGAGAGAGTGAAAGTGAGCACAAGTAGGCAGAGTAGCAGGCAGAGAAAGAGGGAGAAACAGCCTCTCCGATGAGCAAGGAACCCAATGTGGGGCTTGATCCCAGGACTCTGGGATCATGACCCAAGCCGAAGGCAGATGCTCATCCAACTGAGCCACTCAGGCTCCCCTCATGTCTGCATTTTTAAGAAAGAATCACTTTAGCTCTTGTGTGAAATATGAGGTGCACGAGAAGAGTGGATACTGCAGAGACCAACTGAGAGGCTATTGCAATGATTCCAGGGAAAAGATGGTGTTTTGGAACAGGTGGTAGCAGTGAGGTGGAAAGATATTCATAAAGTAGAATTGACAGGGCTTGGTAAATTAACTGAATTAGGGAGGTGAGGAAAAATGAAATGTTAAGGATAATGCCTACTTTTATAGCTTGTATAAATGGGTAGATGATGATGATGTCATTTACAAAAATGGAGGAAAGGAGAAGAAATTTTGTGATTATGTAACTTATTCTTTCCAATGAAAATTAATTAATCTGGTTTTATAAATAAGATATATTTTTTAAAAGACTTAGATGATGCTACTCAATGTGATAGTCTGCACTAATGATAAATATTGATTCTAATAACCATAACAGTAACACTTATTGTTACTGATTTCTGACTACCAAGTACGGTATTAGGCTTTTTACATTATTTTATATTTTTAAAGATTTTATTTATTTGAGAGACAGAGAGCATAAGCCGGGGAGGAGCACACGGAGAGGGAGAAGCAGACTCCCTGTTGAGCACAGAGCCTGATGACAAAGGGCTCCCTTCCAGGACCCGGATATCCTGACCTGAGCTGAAGGAAGACACTTCACCCACTGAGCCATTTCATACGTGCCATTGTCCGAAAATACCATAGTTTATTTACTTATTTATCTACTGAAGGACATCTTGGTTGCTTTCAAGTTTTGGCAATTTTGAAAAAGGTACTCTAAACATCTGTGTGCAAATTTTTGTGTGGATATAAGTTTTCAACTCCTTTTGCTAAAAATTAAGGAATACAACTGCTAGATCATACAGTAAGGATATGTTAGGTTTTCTAAGAAACCACCAAACTGTCTTCAAAGGTGGTACAATTTTGCGTTCCCACCAGCAATGAATGAGGGTTCCTGTTGCTCCACATTTGGTTTTGTCAGTGTACTCATTGTAATTTTATAAAACTTAACAAAACATTCAACAATTTAAAAACAAATGTTCAACTTTGGCTATTAAATGTAATATTTAGAAACATAGTTTATCATTTAGAACTAAAATATCAGTGTTGATATGGGAATAGTATTTTAATCCTAATTTATTATATGATGTATTTTGGTTAATTTTGATTTGTTCATATGTTTTTGAATTTAAATTAAAATTTAAAATTAACTTTCAACAAATTGGCTTTCAGTAGACTAGTCTTGATAAAGTGATATCTGGGAAATTAATTTTCAGAAGTTGTTTACTTCCTCCATCCTGAAGGAAGCTCCAATCTTAGAAATAAAAGCAATTCATAAATTTATCTAATGGTGGAGATGAAGGGACTCATGATATGGACAAAATAGATACCTTTTTTTTTTTTAAATTTTATTTCTTGGCATGCTCTCTCTCTTTTCTGATAATAAAATAGTCTATGATTTAGGTGGGAAAAACTCCTCCTACTGTTGGCTACAGGGATTATGCTAATAATTTTAGAGAATCAACCATTATACTTCTGATGCCAAATCCTATATTCACTATTCATTTATGAATCTCAACTCAAAAAAGCCTAAATAAAAGGACATTGACTGATTTATAAACCTGGGAGCTCAAGGGAGCATCTAGGTTCACATGTGGCTGGGTCTGAACCTCAGAGGCCTCTTTCTCTGCCTGTCTTCCTCCTGAAATATGAACAATGAATCTGGACGTATCAATAATAAACCTGGCTTCCAGGTACCATCTTTTCTGCTGTACGGTTCCAGCTTGCCTGACATAGATGGTAATAAGACCCACCAAGAAGAATCAGAGAGTGTAGGGAAGGAAAGCCAGCTTAATAAGTATTCTAGGTCCCACACTCTCATTTGTAAACTTGGAGGAAAACAAAACAAACATCAGTAAGTCCTTAAATATGAGATGACAGACACCTTTACAAAACAAGTCAAAAACAAAATAAAAGGCTTACTTATTGAAGAAAAAGGCAGTTCTCTTAAGAGTGGCTGAAATAAAATTCTCACCTGCTAGATCTTTCTGATGAAATGGGTCCTGGATCATATTTGGCAACTAGTCAAAAGCCTCTCTGCTTCTGATACCTTATTTTGTTTCCTTAATATCTGATTTTTGTTCAAATTCCTTGGGAAGCGATGGAGCTTTCATTTATAGAATTAGTGTGCTGTCAATAGAGAGTTGGAAGGTCTTCAACAAACTTAAAGTAACTCGAAACCAACTAAAACTCAAGATATTTATGGAATTCCTACTGAGTGCTATGCAATATGCGAGGCAGGCAGGATCAAAGAGTAAACAAGGTGAACAAGATAGAAAAGTTCTATATTCTGAACAACTTATAGCAATTCTGATAAAGAACTCTAAATGCAATGAGAAAGTGTAGGAGGAACAAAATGTAGTCATTGAACCTATCAGGTCCATCAAGGAAGGCTTCTCAGAGGAGGTGACAGCTGGAAGGATGGCAGCAAGTTAGCAGTGGAAAAGACATGGAAGGCGGGAATAAAGCTATCCAGAGAGAACCATGTACCAGGTTCAAAGGTAAGTTTGATTAGCTCTGTTGAAGGATGGAACAAGTAGAGCAGCAGTTCCAAAGGCAAATGGGAGGAGTGGCAAAAATGGGGTTAGGGAGGAGTCTGAGACCAAACTCTGAAAGGTTTTCAGTGGCATCCTGAGAGCTTTAGACCCTTGTGTACCAACAGTATCAACACTGTTGAGATGGTCCTGACAGCTTATTCAGGTTCTACCTGAATAAGGTACATATTCAGGGAGCAACACATTCAGATTGTACTTTCCAAAGATCTCCCTGTTACTCTGTGGGAAGTGAATGGGAGGAGGGGCATGGGTAGTCAGTTACTCGCTATGGCCGCCTTGAAGGACATTGTGAAAGCCTAGGTAGGGTGCCTTCAAATACTGTCTTAAAATTTAATGCAAATTTTGGGGCACCTGGGTGGCTCAGTGGGTGAAAGCCTCTGCCTTAGGCTCAGGTCATGATCCCAGGGTCCTGGGATCGAGCCCCACGTCAGGGTCTCTGTTCAGCAGGGAGCCTGCCTCCCCCTCTCTCTGCCTGCCTCTCTGCCTTCTTGTGATCTCTCTGTCTGTCAAATAAATAAATATAATCTTTTAAAAAATTAATGCAAATTTTTTTAATTTTTTTTTTCTTTTCTCTTAAAGATTTTATTTTATTTATTTGACAGACAGAAATCACAAGTAGGCAGAGAGACAGGCAGAGAGAGAGGAGGAAGCAGGCTTCCCGCCGAGCAGAGAGCCCGATGTGGGGCTTGATCCCAAGACCCTGAGATCATGACCTGAGCCAAAGGCAGAGGCTTTAACCCGCTGAGCCACGCAGGCGCACCAAATTTTTTTTATTTTTAATGCACTATATCTTATTTGTTTTACTGTGACAATTACTCCAGATACTGACTTTGGTTAACCTCACTAACTGAGTCATAAAAAGGCATTTTCTCCTTGTTAACAGAATCAGAATTTTGTTCAGGATAACAATGTGATAAACCCCAACGACTAATCTAAGCCAACTGAGGCAATTATAAATTCTGATGTGTAACCATCCCTACATGTAAGGACAAAGTACTGTCCAATTCCAGCAACTGAGGGTAAATGGAATCTTTAGGGAGAGAATCCTGGAAAGATTTTTCTTTGCTTCAAAAGGAGACAGAGGCAACTAACAGTGCCCAACCACATTGTAGGTAGCCTTGTCCCTTGAAGTACAGCAGCTGTATTGCAACACTAGGTGCAAAAAAAAGGACAGAAACTGATATGCAAAAGATGGTGAAAGAATGGCTACTAGGTCTTAAAAATTTCATTTTTATCTCAGACAAAACCTGAGTCCCTAAAAGCAGCATCTAATGCTGGAGATTTTGTTATGTAAGCTAATTATGTTATTTGTTTAAGCCACTGTTTTTGTTATTTGTAACAAATACGTATTTGTTAATACATATTTATTCAATGTATTCCTAATTGAAGTATTGTATTCCTAATTGAAATACTCAATGTATTCCTAATTTCTAACCCTCAGGTAGAAAACATGCTCCACTGAAATAGATCTAACTTTATCCTAAGATTTCATGTATTACCAGGCCACAATCTCAGGGAGCACATACACTGGAGATAAAAATGCATAATCTTGGGAAAACACAACCATTTTCAAAGACTAAGAAGGACAAGAGAATTCTTTTATCCTTTGAGTTAACCTTGGCCCTCTGGTTGGGGAATGACCATGACATTCATATATGCAAAGTACTTTTTAGGTTGAAGGTAACAGGTAATGTAACAGCTCAAAGAATAGTAGGCATTCTGAGACAGTTTTTCCGTTTGTTTCCTTCTGGACTCATGTACTTTTGTTCAAGAGCCCCTGAGTTGCCTGATGTATCAGCTTTCAGTTTTTAATATGTTATGAAAGGGAAGACAAAGCAAGGGATGTTCTCTCAGTGTGGTTTTCCTTACAATGTTGACAACAGAACAGTGTGCTTTCATCCAGTGGATGGACCAAAAGAGATGGGGTGGGGAGATGGATGAGTCTGTTCCTATACTTATGTTACCTGAACATTCTTCCACTGCCCAAGAGTCCTAGTAAGTGTCAGGTGGACAGCACAGGCGTTATCCTTTGATAGCTACTTATGAGCCTTTTCCCAGACTCCAGACAATTAATCTATTTCTCTAGTATTTAAAGACAGAAGTACAGCCATTAAGAGGAAAGGGACTGTTGGTATGATAAATGCAGAAAAGCTGTGGCTTCCTGTGATTTATTATACATGAGTATGAGAGGGAATATAAAAACTATTCCATTAATTTCATTTCCATTTTAGTGGTTATGTGGGTTTAGCTGTCTTGAAAATTATCTTCTCATTCTCTCAGGAGAGAGATTTGCAAAACTATACAATGGCTGGATGTGTTTTGGCATTAGCAATGGAAACATCCTTATGAAGCAAGTTCTCTTCATTCCCTAAGCCCCAACCTCCTATAATGATTTCTGGGCAGTGAAAGATAGGTGTTTGGAGCCTTCTCTAACTCTTCATATCCCTGGTCTAATTACAGTGTCATTATCCCTTCCCACTAATTATACCTAGGTTATCACTTCATTCATTCATATTTAAGTCCATCTGTTCCTTGAAGGGACTCAGTAATGTCTATACATGGAAACACTAATATCCTGGTTATGCTTTCGTATCAGGAAAGCTCTTTTTAATGCCTTCATTGCATTTCAAAACCCAGATTTGTAAACTGGACACTTAGAAGGAGTTATATTAAATTCATATCAATTCTACCAATTCCCAAAGATACCTTCAAGCCAGAAATTCCCAATCACATCACAAGTTCTCACTCTATTTTTACATAACTGGCAGAAAAGCATTTTGTACTAAGCAAATGAGTAATAATATTAGTTTAAATTTATTGGTGTTTTATCATGAGCTAAGCACTGTCCCAAGATTTATAAAACATTATCTAATTTTAACATCTGTACTATGCTTTGTGATAGAGATGATTTTTTGTGTGTGTCTCTAATACACAGATAATAAAAACCAAGAATTTAAGTTTCTTAAAATAATACATCTGGTAAATGGTAAACCATGGATCTGGACTCAAGTGTTTAGCTCAGAGTCTCAGCTTTTTACTGAAATACTGTGTTGCCTCAGGTGAATATTTTCAAGAAAAGCTAAGCTCTGAAATGTATCAATTATTGGTCCTGCATTTGTCTGTGACTATTTTAAAGAACAGACAGAATTTTTAGTGGAGAAGATATTTTTGGTGATCAGTGCAGCATCATTTTTTCTTCCCTTCTTCCTTTCAAAAATCATTATTTTTTTCAGGTCTGTACTTTGCTCCCAGGACTGTAACTCCATCCACATCTCCAGAAGTCATCTTTGATTAATCTAAGCTAATTGTGGTATTTCTGTCCTCCTTGATGGTGATTAGATTTCAAGCTTGCCCCAGTCCGCTGTGGAAATTCACTCAGTAATCATCATTGGTTCAGAGGTAGGTCCAACATGTAAGGAAGTCTAATAAGATTGAGGAAGGAAATTCATATCTTAATTAGGAAGATGAATTATCCCTCTTCCACTAGAACAAAGCAGCACCCTGCCTGAGTCACAGATGGCATCCATCTTAAGACCATGAAGAGAACCAAGCTGAGAATTGATACAGAGGAGGAAAGAAGCAAGAGAAGAGCAAGGAAGAGCCAAATCCCTCATCACTGGAGCCTGGTCACCTATCTCCATCTGGGAGATAAATTTACTTTCTACTAAAAGCAATTTGAGTTGCGGTATCTTTATAGACCAAGACATCCTGATAATACAGGTAGCCACTTACTTGGTAGAGGCACTGCGTGGCAGACTGCTTCCATATATCTTACTCACCATCTGCTCTAACACCTGAAGTTCCTAAAACTAGAGGCATTCCTTAATGATCTTCTAATAATCCTGACAGTCAACTAGGTCAAGTTAACATGTTATTTGAGGGGGATATTTAAGTGCATCAGGTTTACAGTCTAGTTCGTGTTAACTTGGCTCTGCTTGGCACCCTACCTCCTTATACTCCACCTCATTATACTGTCTTCTTTCCCTAACTCCTCTACTTCTGCCATACAACCTACCTCAGATCTTCCCATTTACCACATTCTCCTCAACTTCAAAGCCAGTGCTGTTACTGTGCCCCACCCCCTGCCTCCCACAACATATTTGGTTGATCTCAGCTTTCTAAGCTCAGCTAACGCTCTTCAGGGAAACCTTCCCTTGTCTTACTTGTGTAGATTACAACTCCTGTGAACAACTCTCTGGGCGATAAGGTAGAGACTGTAAGTTGTGTCCCTATACCTATTTCCTCTTCCTCAAAAGTAGTACCCCAGATTTTTAGCTGAGCACACAGATGACCAAACTAAAGACTATATCTCGTGCCTCCTTTTCATCACCAAGTGACCACAGTTCAGACTCTATAGCTGATACTGTTGGTGTCCGGTCCACTCACACTCCACAGTGAGCAATCCAGTACATTCCAACCTCATCTTACTGCAACCACTGGACATTTACTGCCATGAGGGCATATGCCTGGAACTGGCTGGAAATTCCAGGGAGTTAACAAAGTTAGGAGCTGCCTTTAGTCACTGAAAGATTGAAACAGGAGCATAAATACCTCAGCTTCCTCACTTTGCAGATGATACAACTTGGAATCATGTTCTATACTATCTCCTGGAGTTCCCAGTGGAATTATGCTATAGTTGTCTATAGTGGTGACCTGTGCTAGGTCATGTTCTTTATTGCTTCCCTCCTCTTCTCATTTTCCCACAACACTACCAGTGCTTTCTGGGATCACCTCCCAAATAAATTACTTATACTTGGGTGGGCTATGGCTGGTCCTCAGCCTTGTGTCCCCAAGGTCTCTGTGGGCATGGTTCAGCCCTACACACATTCCCCAGTGCTGCACTTTACATTTTATACTTTTATATTTGCTCCTGCTGTTGATCTTGATCCCTCCTGCTTGCACCTGGAGTCCTTCATTTAATAAAGATCAATGAAGACCAAAAAAACAAACAAACAAAAAAAAAACTGTATTTTTTTTTCTTTTTAAAGATTTTATTTATTTATTTGACAGACAGAGATCACAAGTAGGCAGAAAGGCAGGCAGAGAGAGAGAGAGGAGGAAGCAGGCTCCCTGCTGAGCAGAGAGCCCGATGCGGGATTCGATCCCAGGACCCTGAGATCATGACCTGAGCCGAAGGCAGCGGCTTAACCCACTGAGCCACCCAGGCGCCCCCCATTTTTTTTTCTTTTTTTCTGCAGTGGGAGTAACGAGACTCCCCAATATTAGAAACAAGGAAGAAAAATACTTTTAGATCATTTGCCAAAAGCACAATCCATGTAGTTCCTACAGTTCGACTTCTCAGGCCCTGACAAAGAAACTGGATCCCAAAGACGACAGGTGGGGAGTTGGTGACGTCTGTCCACGTTAAGTGGAGCTCAGAGAAGCCCAACCACAAGAACTGTGGGTTGACTGACGGCAACAACTGCCGACTCAACAGAAGTTCTTTATGGACTTAAAAGAAGTTATGATGGTAAACTGTACGTTGTGCATAATCTACCACAGTTTAAAACAAACATTAAAAAAAAAAAAGGAGAGAGTAATCTAGGAAATAAAACGCCAAGCCTGGTTTAGGTTTAGGTTTCTTCTAAAGAAACCCAATCCAGGACACACTACTTTCTCCCCACAAAGATTTCCTGGACCTTAGCAAAATAAACATGGTTACCTTGCTTTTCTGGACCCATTTATACTTATTTTGTATCTATCCTGTAACATTTTTTTTTAAAAGATTCTGTTGATTTATTTGACACAGAGAGAGATCACAAGTAGGCAGAGAGGCAGGCAGAGAGAAAGGGGGAAGCAGGCTCCCTGCTGAGCAGAGAGCCTGATGCAGGGCTCCATCCCAGGACCCTGAGATCATGACCTGAGCCAAAGACAGAGACTTAACCAACTGAGCCACCCAGGTGCCCCTATCCTGTGACATTTTTATTGTTCTCCATTTTGTTGGCTCTTATCTCCATTTAGAATCTAAATTCCTTGAGTATCACATTAAAAGCTTAAGTTCTCGGGCGCCTGAGTGGCTCAGTCTGTTAAGCATCTACCTTCAGCTCAGGTCCTGATACCAGGGTCCTGAGATCAAGACTTGCTTTGGGCTCCCTGCTCAGGGGGGAGCCTGCTTCTCTCTCTCTTTCTGTCCCTCCCCCTGCTCTCTCTCTCAAAAAATTTATGATTTTAAAAATTTATGATTTTTCTCTCCCTCTCAAATAAATAAATAAAATCTTAAAAAAATTTTTTAACCTTTAAGTTCTGGTATCAGACAAACTTGAAATCCCAGTTTTACCTCTAACGAGCTATGTAATCTCATACTGCATCTCTCTGGGTAGTTTTCCTCATGAGTATAACAAAAATAATAATGATATCTACCTTTAGTGTTTTCATGAGGATTAAACTAGGTAATCCAGGTAAAGCATCTACAAAAATGCCCGATTCAACTTATCACTCAATAAATGTTGGGCACTATCATATTTTAGTATTAGTATTAGTATTAGTATTTGTATTGTTCTTGGCATCTCTCACAATAAAAGATTCCCCCAGCACATAGTAATCATTAAATTCATAATTAAATAATAAAAAGGTGAAATAAAGTAACACATTTTATTTTCATAATCAGCACAGAGACTTGATTTGACCAATGAATTTTTATAGCACACACAACAGAAGTCCTGCTAAACCACTCAGTCCTCAAGATTTCTCACAGATGTAAATATAAACCACAAGTGATCTTCCATCTGCTCCATGGGCAATATACAGTTTGTCATTTTCCTGAGAAGTTCAAAGTCACAAAAACACGTTAGATATCTTTATTCCTCCTTTGATATATTCGGGTTATGTTTAAAGGGATATACAAGCTACAGTTAGCATTTCTATAAAGATAGTGGGTTTGGGAGCAATGCTGAAACATGTATCTTTCGCCCAACCACCTTCTCTATTATGCTAGAGTGTATATATTATGTATATATATATATATACATATATATATATGACTTTTGTCTCACAATAATTCTTTGTGTGTGTGTAATATATTTTATTTATATATAAAAATATATATATATATATATATATGACTTTTGTCCCACAATAAACTGGTAATGTAATTCTTTGTTCCAGCCAAGTTCAAATGTATGTGGCATCTAAATCAAAGGTTTTCCTACTGCTCCCATGGGATCTTTTTCAGACTAGACAGTGCCCACTTTCAAAAAGTACCCATAAATCCTTCTCCCTTCACTTCCCTTCTTGAATCCACCCCATCTGCCCTCACCCAAGCTCCCAGTTTCATCAAATTACCCCCTCACTCTCTGTGTTGCAGAGCAGCAAGACCTCCGGCTTCAGGCATCTGAGGGGGGTAATGGTTGAGCCTCACCTTTATAAGATCAACTCTCTTTTGAATTATTGAACAAGTTGTTTAACATTCCTGTGTCTTAGCTTCCTTAACTATATAGTATAAAAAGTATATACTTCCTAGAGTAACTTTGAGGATAATTGACGTACCATACACAAAGCATTCAGAGGAGTTCCTGGCAAATAGTGCTCAATAAAAGCTGTTATTTTTTGACAATATTATTAATTATTAATCAGATTAAAAATAGTACAAGTATTCATCACTTCTTAAATGATAAATCCCATGGATTCTTATGCTAAAAGATACTCCACCTCCACCAAACATAAGGATGGAGAAGAATGGAAAGGCAGAAAGAGGATGACACTACCTTGGGCCACACATCTGTTTGTTAATAGAGGTGCCCTATTTCTCCTCCCTTCAAACAATTTGAGAGATTGTGAGCTTTGGAAAGGAAGGGTTATATCTTGCTCTTAGTTATATCTTTAGCACCTAGCATGACACTGGGTCTAAAGTAGGGACTCAGTAAATGATTGTTGTACTTTACAGTGACACCTGGACAACAGCCTCTCTACCTAGAATTGGCACTAGTAAATAAATTCCATTCCAGGGCTGAAGGCCTTAGTCGTGCATTGATTACGTGTCATGTTGCAGGTTCTTCCATTTCTGGCTAGAGTTTTATTCCTACTCCAGTTTTCACAGAAGCACTGAGGTTGTTTAAACAAACTGTTAAAAACTTTTTCCTGACCACCTTCACTTTTGTTTTTGGTGCCTAGGAGAGTATTTATACATAATAGAAGCTCAAAATAGATATTTATTGAATGGGCCCATAGCAAATACTATCAGATCCACAAGAATTGTAAACTACGAAGTCAAGAGAGCAGAGCTGGGACTTCCAGAAAGAAACAGGTTGTTTTCAAAGTGATTATGTACACCCCCAAACAAAAGGAAGGGTTGGGAACCAGCTGAGGGATATAACTCCAGAGCAAACAGATATATTCCCTGCCATATATTCCCTGCAGATGCCAGAGGCAATTTCTGACTCTAATTCTTTTCTATTATATATTAATTTATCTCTGTTTATTTACCTTTTCTTTCTTTAAAAAAAAACTTTAAATGTACACATAGGACTTCATAACAGCAAAGATTAAAATTTATCTTCTCTATACTTGGGAAAATAATGAAATAACTGCAGAGCACCCTATCCATAAAATATCTTTATGAGCAAATGCAAACTAACATTTATTATAGAACCAGGTATGTTAAGAGAAGAAGCAGAAAAGCTTTTAAATCAAATCTTTCTCTCTTGCCTCTGATCCATCCCCTAACAGAACAGTGTGATCTAGTATAAGTAAGGAGACAAAGCAGTGTGAAGACTCATTCAGAAGCTACTGGGAGGCTGACATCATTTCAGGGACCAGTCTGTTGATAGAGAAGAGTATAATACTGAGAATGTGTAACAACCCAAAGAAGGCTAAGACAGATGGATTTATTTGCATTTGGTTGGAGGAATTTAGCTTCACTACCTGAACTAGCCACAAAAGTCCACACCAGGCTTTGCCTCTTATTTTTTTTTTTTATTCTCCTTTCCCAGCTTTCTCTTATCTTTGGGTCAGGAGGTAGGAAGGAGGATTCTGGAATTGGAGGGTGGTGCAAATAGACTTGATTCAGAAAACAACAGTGAGTCATCAAAAGTTTGTTAGAAAGAAGAGACAAACGCATAGCAGTGCCTTGGAAGTATTCTTGGAGCAGCAGTGTATACAAAAGATTGAAGGAAAATATTGAAAGAGATGGATTTGAAAGACATCAAGAAAGAGAAATTGGCAGGACTTGCTGACTGAATGATTTGGGTCAGAGAAGGAAAAGTTATGGGTTTGTGCACTTCAATGAGTAGCAGCAATGACAAAGGTATAGATCATATTTATAAAGCTCATATCTCATATCTCAGGGCTTATTGCAGGTCACTTCTGTTATTTAAGAAGTTACTGGAACAGCAAGAAGTTAACCTGAAAGGCAGAGAATTAAATGCATTTCCTTCAAGGAGAAAGTAGAGAGCTAGGAAACAAGATAATTTAACTTACGTACTGAGAGAAAATAACTTTGTTTTTAAATTAAGATCAAGTAATTGGCATAGTGTTCATATTTCAATATGGTTTTTTAAAAGCCTGCTTGATTCAAAGAAGCAACAACATATATCCATTTAAAGCCATCATACAGATTTATTTATTTTAAAATGGATGTTTTAGTGTCAAGTAGAAATGTCTTTTCCTTTGGGGACGTTATCTTGAAGATCATGTTAAATTTCTAAAAATTAAAATTTGTGTATTACCTTCATATTTTTATAGAGAGCTTAAAGCTTCTGAGAACATTACTTTTAAACTAGTATATTATTACAGATCTATTCAACTTTTATAGCCCCATTCCATGATCACCATTCTGCTGGTGTTCCTCATCTCTACTAGATGAGGAACCCTAGATTTTTAGGGTTTGGGGGTAATGAAATCTTGATAAGCACCTTTCCTTGATTTTAGCAACACCCCCTGTTAAATTTTCTGTTGTCCTGCTTCTCTGAAATCCTAGTCTTTCACTATATGTACAACTGTTCCATAGAGTTAATTAACTCTTTCCTGCCTACCGATGAGCCTTCTGTGCATTAATTAGCCTGAATCTTTCTAATAATTAGAATAATATAATAAGCAAAGTACAGCATAGATTGATGCTTTGCTAGGATAACCAACTAATATTCTGGTGTAAAATTAACTACTCATCTAGTCATATTAGCAAACCAACAATGTGAAAATGACTTGCATTAATTCCTTCTATCTACTCACTTTTATGTTTAACACATTACCCCATGAACATCATTAAGCCACCCATAAAAGATGTAGCATCTTCTACTTTCATCTATTTATACATAAACTACGTCTCTCTGGCAATACCTTTAGCAATTTATAGGTCTTTGTTGAATCACAAAATCGGTTAATGATTCTGGGAGACTCTTGCCAAAAGATGTTTAATACATCCATTCTTCTTAACCAAGCTGACAAAGTCAATCCTTAGAACAGTGTGAGGCTGCAAGTGGTATATGCCTATGATGGTATATTTTTCTTCCCATTTAAAATTCTCCAACCAGTACCATTGTCCTCCTTGACATTAGAACTAAGGGAAAAGTCCTTGAAAAAGATGCTCCCATTATTTCTGGTCTCCTGATTTTGATAGCCTGGTGGTTATATAATCTTTCTAATATTCTGAGATGCATAATGCATCAAGCTCTTTGACTGCCAAAGGAGCATTGGAGACAGATGGGATGTGTAATGAGAGAAAGGCAGTTGAGACAGATCTTGCTCAAAAGCTGGCTGGTGGGGATAGTGAACTTACATCAGCATTTTTTTTAGCTCTGCAAAGAATGCCATGAACTACAAATTGGGGGATCTGGAAAAGAATTCTTAAGCATGGTAGATCCAAAACACTGGGGCCCTGGCAGGCAAGGGCTCAACAGAGCTAAGCCTGTGTTACGTAGTTTAGAAGAAAGGCAAAGCCCTGTTGAATTACCTGCCTCTCACATTCTTCATGCTATCCCCCAAATTATTAAAATAAATACTCAGATAATTTGGTTGTATCACGTTCATAACAAACCTTGTTCTAGTCTGGAGCCTGAGAAAGCATTTTGAATACAGCAGGCATCTTGGCTACCTTAGAACCAAAAGATGTGCTGTAAAAATTAAAGAAGAGAGGAAAAGAGAAAGAGGGATAGAGAGAAAAAAAGATAACAGATGTGAATGGGGGGAGGGGCATGATGAACACAAAGAAAGGAAGTGAGGAGGGACATGGAAGAATGGATTCAGGGAGAGCTGGAAGGAAACTGGCAGGGGGAAATTTAACAAATAAAATGGGGAGGGGAAAGAGAGGAGGATTAAGGGTGGAAAGTATGGAAGAAAGAAGAGAGAAGAAAGGAAGGCAGAGAGATAGCAAGAAGAATGGAAGAAGGTAAAGTAATTTAAGGAAAAAGGCAGGAAGGAGGGAAGAAGAAACAAGTGAGGAGAAGGGGGAAAAGGAGGCAGAAAATGAAGAGAAGGAAGAAGGAAAGGATCAGTCCACGTAAGGTATCACATCTAGTGTTCCAGTTTCCCTGAAAGCTAACTAGAGGAATTGGGGTGGAGAGACTTATTCCAAGTTCCTCTGAACTATACCTTCCGGCTGATCAAAGAGAGACTCTGGAACCCCAGCTGATGTTGATAAATGGGGGAAAAATGCCTGTGTAATAATTAGAAAGTGAGCCAAAAAAAAGTATCTTTAATCCTTGTTTCTCCCTTGAGCTTGCACCCATGTTTCCAGGAAGGATATTTCCACCATCCAGGTTCTCCTACAGAATGGCCATGGCTGATGATAGATGCCAGTGTGAGTTACCCCTCAGGGACCAGGCTTTAAATGCTCTGACTGCTTCCTAGGTGGTATGTGAGGAATGCAGGAGTCCTCAGTTTGGGTCTGCAGAAGACTTTCATAGAGAAAGGAAGTGATACACTCACCACAGTAGTACTACCTCATGACCAAGGATTAGTCTACTTACTATACTGTTTCCCCCATATTCTGTCATGCAAGGTATGAGCCTTCCCCTGGTAAGTTTCCCCCAAAGTGCTAACAACCAATTTACTTCCTATGGGCATATTTTATGGTAAGAACCGATCAAAAAAATGTGGGGTCATCACTGGATTAACTTTTAACTTACTTCAGAAGCCTCCTTTCCTCATTTCCCAGGTAAGTATAATGGGCCATGTCTGTGCCCTACCCAAATTCCCGTTATTGCAAAATCCCCCATCCCCCTGCTGCCTGTACGTATTGGATCTCAGCGGCTCCCTTCTCCAAATCTCCAATACAAGAACTGTTCTTGGCCAAAAGGAGCCACCTCACTTGGAGACAGTCCACTTCTCTCCAAACAGAGTTGTTCCCTGAGTAATTGAGCTGGAGGTACAAAAGGCTGGGTCCCTTGCCTCATGTTGGGCCAACTCTGTAACATGATTTACATTCCAGAGCTCCTTGGGGGATCCAGCTGAGCTAGACTTATCCTGAAATCATATTTTTGACCACATTTTCTCTTCATTCCTCTTAAGCATCCCTCAATAAACTACTTGCACAAGATTCCCCATTTGAGGCTCTCCTTCTCAGGAATCTGAACTTAAACAGAGAGATTACCACCAACAAAATTGTACCCCTAAGGGTAGGGGATTCTGGAAATACTCGACATCATCATGTTAACAATGTCTACCTGTCAAACTATTCCCATGTCTATGAAGTAATATTTTATGGATTGCAGCTGCCTCAAAATTATTTGAACCAAAATACTTCCAAAATACTTGGGTTGGGGGCTTCATGCAGACACCTGTGAGTGCTAACATATCTAGAAACTCATTTGTATACTGTTAGTAAAAAGGTATTGTCAAAGAATACTCCATAAAGTTTTCTTCTACTCAATTCCTTATTTTCTTGGTTTAAGAAAATGCTGCACTGATGTTGCAATAATATGAATGCATAACCTCTGGGTTGAGTAGGAAAGCAAAGTACCCCAAATTACTTAATATAACCCTTGTGGTGATAACTAAACACTTTCTTCAGCATTTTACCATTTATTGACTACATTTTATTTCTGCTTCAATAAGAAGCTGTCAAGTACTCTGAGAATTTCACAAATTCACTTTACCCTACTGACTACACTTTGCCATAAATTAATTACTGCAAGTGCATAATATTTATTTCTGCCTAAGGCGGTCTGCACTGGTATGTCTTATTAGCATTCATTGAGGGATATAAAAATAAAGAGTATAGTTGGCATGAAAAAAGCATTTATGCCTTCACATCTCCAGTGATGAGGCTTAAAAATAATTTTCTACTTTATTTCTTCCTGGAGTTTGTGTCATGGGCAGCCCCCTCCTATCTTTAAGTCGTTTGTGTAAGAAAAATGCAACTCAGGGGTAATTCAAGCTCTGTCACCCACAAAGCAAAACATTGCTGATGTTTGATCAATTTGAAACCAGTTTCCAGTTATTTCTATAAATCAGCACTCTAGACTGTGATGCCACAGACAGTAAGAGACCTGTTTATTTTTTTTGGTACCTGGTTCATTTACATCCTGAACAAAACACCTATAGTGACTTGCAAATAAATAGGTATTATTAAATGTTTGTTGAATGGTTGAATGAACTTGAAGCCAAAAGATACAGAGAAAAAAAAAATCATTGGTATGCGGGCAACAGATGTGGCTACCAGCACTATGATATGGTCAAAAAGTTTTAGGCACTTACCCAGCATTTGCTTATCTTCTCTTAAGTACTTAGGGATCTGAAATGTCCCTTCCAAATCTAAAGTACTGTAACTAAGTGTCTGACCATTAATAAAGTGTTTGGGAAAATTTGATGGTAGAATCAGGTATCTCTCAGGTAGTTCTACTTCAAACTCTCCTATAAACCATGTTCCCATGAAAACTAACTTGAATAAGCCAGATAAAACTTCCTGTACAAAATAATTTAAAGCATCTTGCTGCCCTTTGCTCGTCAAAGTGTGATTCATGAGAAGCATCGATGGGATCACCTGGGAGCTTGTCAGACATTCAGAATCTTAGATCCAGCACCAGACCCACTGATTCTCCAGACCTCTATATTTCCAGGTATCTATGTTAAAAATTGGGAGGCACTCCTGTAGCAGGGATGTGAGTAAGCTGAGCATGGGCCTAGGTTCCCTTTACCACTTTTGGGTGCTTTCATTCCTAACAACCAGCTGTGTCTCTTTGTTGCAGCCCTACCCTCAGACTGCCAGAACTTGCTTTCCCTTTGCACACTGTAACAGACAATATCTAAGAATGCATGTTCCGCAAGGGTCAGTCCTTAACCAATGCCTGATAAATGACAGTACAAATAATTCCGATCCCTAGCTCCTGAATGGACAACTTTGTTTTCAGAGATGCTCTGTGGGATGAGCCCAAGTAAAACACCGTGGGATTTTTCTTGCTATCACATCCTTCTTTGGTCTTCTTCCCGTACTGGTCCTATTTCTTATTCCCCTTCTAATCCCCTTTTACCTGGCATAATTTCAAATGATCACTTTCTCACAAATTCTCAATTAAGCATGTGTCTCTGGGGATCACAACCTGAAACACATATCTATCAATACTGTGCTGGGAGATTTTTAAGAACTAGTTGTCTAGGAGAAAAAAAAAAAAAAATCTCTGATTTTTAGTTTTTTTCAGTTGCCATGGTGTATTTACTCCCACCATTACAGATTTCAAGCTATAAATGTAAGGTCATAGAATTAAGAAGAAATGCTCACAATCTGCTCTCACAAGGCAGGATGAACTGGTTTTAGCATAACACTGCATATATTCATAGCCCACCTCATTTAAAACCGATAATTCTTTCCCAGGCTTTCTTGAAAAGTAACTATAACAGAGTTATACAGCACAAAGCAAATCTTTCTAAATATCCATCTATCCGTCTAAAGAATCACATAGCACAAGGGATTCTCCAGTTCACCGACTCAACAAACATTTACTGAGCAATCATTATGTGCCCATCACTGTTGTAGGGGCAGAAATAAAATCAAATAAGGCATACATGATTTCAATCTATTAGAACCTCACATTCTGAGAAACAAACAAACAAATAGTTTCAAACTGTGAAAGTGAAACTGTGAAACTGAGAGTAAGTACTGAATGAGTCTGGGGAAACTCCCTTGAGACAGATTCACCAGTAAAGGTCCTTCGGAAGAGCTGCCAGTCAAGATCTAAAGCAGAAGGAACACCAGCTTTGAAAGAATGGGAGGAAAAGCATCCCAACCAGCGTTAATAACATGGGCAAATATCTGGAGACGGGAAAGAGACTGGGATGTTTGAGTAACTGACAAAAAAAAAAAAATGTTATTATAGGAGCAGACTGTCAGGGAGAAGAGATTTAAACAAGATTAGGTGGTTAATATCATATCAGGATGAGTGTTATGGGTCATGGTTAGAAGTGTGGTTTTATTCAAAATGCAAAGGACAGCCATTAAGGGTAAGAGAGGTAAGGGAGTGACTGATCTAAACTATGAAGGTGATTCTGAATGTGTGCAAAGTAGATTGACAAGGGTGGAAGCTGAGGGACAAGTTAGGACGCAGGAAAATGATGATAATACCTTTCATGTGGCAGTGGCAACATAGATTTGGAGGTGTGAATGAGCTTAGGATACTTCTTGGAGGTGGAGTTAAGAGGATTTGCTAAAGGACTGGGTGTGGCTATTGAAGAAAAGAAAAGGAGTTTAAAGTGTGACTCCAGATTGATGGCTTAAACAACTAGGCACATGCACAATTTCCTGTTTTTGTTTTTGATTTTGTTTTTGTTTTCCCTGAAAGAAGGATCAATTCATTCAGCTGTCTTGCCCCACTTGTACTTCCCAGAACTTTTCAAATAAGATGGCAACATGTCTCTTTAAAATTTTTGTTACTTCATATTCTCCTGGTTTTGCCCAATTTTCTCCACTCACAAATCTATTAAATCAAAAAAGCCCTATAAACAGAACTGAGCATCACTGACAAGTAAATACCCAGAGAAAGAGAGATTAAATATAAATACCCCTATATCACTATTCTTGTCCCTGTCTTACTTAAAGGGGCATGAATTTGTCCAATAAAGATATGTCATGTGTCTCAGACTTTAATGCATCAGCATCACCTAGAAAGTACTTAAACACAGGTTGCTGGCGCCTACCTCCAACATTTCTCATTTAGTAAATCTAGGAAGTGCTCACAAATTTGTATTTCTAGCAAGTTCTCAGGCGATGATGATGATGGTGATGTTCTGGCATCCCCACTTTGAGAAAAATATAGATACACTATCAAAATTAAATTCAGAAGTACCCAAAATACACAAACAGGGAGATGACACTATTCATTTATTATTTTTAAGATGGTTTAACTCCCAATGTCATTTCTTCCTCTAGATCTTAGGTAATGAATTTCCCAATCAGACTGTTAGCCTGTGTGCCCACATGCCACTGTGTATAAAGTGAGAACCACTAGCCTTCAGAGAACCAGAACATTCTGGGCACAGTGGTAACTTCTCATTACAAGAGACGAAAACAGATGGGTTAATCAGGAAACCCCTTCAACTCCACAGAGGCTCATCATTCCTATTTCAGGGGTTCAGACAAGCAGTTAATCTGCTGGAAACATGGAAAATGAACTGGCTGTAACAATCTATTCATGCCAGAGGGGACCTTACATTAAAAAGAGGTTGCTCATGTATTATCATTAAAGACATCTAGGTTGTTCATGCAAGTATTTATATTTTGATGTTGTGTTTAGTGAGCCTGCTAGCCTTTCCCTTCTAGGTAGAGAAGAACCACAATACAATTATCATATGACAGTATACTACATTATCGTTTCTGAGCCCTTTAGTGGGTAATACATATTTTTTAACCTAAGAATAATCTGATATGATAGGAATTATACTCTCCATTTTGCAGATATAGAAAGTAAAGCTCACAGAGATGAAAGACTTTCATAAGTTCACATAACAAGGTGGTAGCTTAACTGAGATTTAAATTCAGGTCTTTTAACTCTGGGCACTGATCTAACTCCATGTGAATTGCAGTCTTCAGCTGTGATTCCACAGCTCCATGGGTTGATGGATTGACTTCCAGCTCATGACTCCATGAGTTGATAAAGAAAATCCCCAATCTGATGGTTAATGTCCATACAGTCATGAAACTGATCTCATCCCATGAAACACTTTACTGAAGTATTTACTATGAGGGGCCAGTGGATCTGAGTTTCTGGTCACCAATCTTCTAGGTACATTTGATCTGACCGTCTAAAGCCACTGAGAGTTCTAGCCCATTTGCTCTGACTACAGGGCGTTGATCTCTTTTGAACAAAAAAGTCAAACCCTGCATAAAGGCCACAACAAAAGTATTAGGTTGAAGCCTATGAAATTGCCAAATTTTGACCATTTTTAACTGCTATCTGATATCACTCAGCCATAAATAGCAGCAATCGTATGAGTACTTTCCATTAAGAAATATGTTCTGGAAAGGAACATGGCCTTGGAGTCAAAAGGTTGGGGTTCAAGTCTGCATATGGCATTTAATGTCTGTGAGCCTCAGTTTCTGACCTGACAAGGCAGGAATGATTACAATAATACCTGCTTCTTATCTTTGAGAGGATGGTGTGAGATTATTCTATTCAGCTATGATTTATCAAATAGCTGTCTTATTCCAGGTGCTCCACTAAGTGCTGAAAATACAAAAATAAACAAGAAATAGTCTATGCCTCCAGGGAGCAAAGTTTAGTGAAAGAAGCAAATAAGTAAGTCAGCTACTGCAAAATCGCTCAGGAAGTCATAACAAAAGCACAATAAAAACACAGAGAAGATGGTAGATAGTTCTGTGGTCAAGTAGGGATTAGATGATTCAGGTGCCCAAAAAAAGACTATCTAAATTAGCAGTATCTAGAAAAGCCTGGGGAGCTTTTAAAAATACTGATGCCTTAATGCCCCTATCCCTTGTGTGGAGAGGTGGAAAGAGGTGGGTTGTACCACCTTAGGACATTGTTATTTAAAATAAGTAGAAGGCAAAAGGACAAGAAATTGTGGCTTTTGTTTCTATGGAAAGTAATTACAGATGAAAGCATTGATAACTTAAGTTTAGGGTGGAAAAGGAAATAAACTTTTAACATGGGCACACTGTGTCATTCCCCTATTCACTGTCAACAATGATCATTTCTCACTCAAAGCTATTAAATTAGCAAGCACTTTTTATTGTTTTGGGTTTATTTGGGGGAGAAAAGAAAGATACCAACCATATTTCCCTGGAAAGTATTAGCCAAGATTTGGTCTGTTGGTATGATGCATCATCACTAGTAATTACAGCTGGATATGGTGCAGCTCGGTTGGAAAATCTCTTGGGATGAGGTCACCATGTACAATGCTTTGAGGTGGGAATACTGCCTTTGCAAATATTCATATAAGAGTATATAGACATCCAGAGGCCACCAAACTTTCCTTCCTGGCCACCACCTAGAGCCAGGACATCCCTGAATGCTCCCTCAGATGGTCATGAAATGACTGACGGTCACAGATCAGATCAGAATCTATCAGAAGGGATCCAGAAGGATCCAGTCCAGATCTAGATGGATCAGAATCTAAAAGAATAGGTTCTCTGCCTCTTTTATTTCTCTTCCTTATAGCAGAAATTCCATTAGCCAGGAATAGTGGATGTTTCTTTACTATAAATTCATTCACCCTTAATCTGGGGGGAAACATTGATTTTCCTTTGGAGACATAGCTCTCCCTCATAACCAGTCTTATAGTTTGGGTGGAACTGACTCCTGGTCCAGCTACAGGGATAGATATACCCATGGTCCCAAGCAAGCTAGTTATCAAATTTTATTCCCTTTGGCCATAGTAGTCATCTGAGAATGTCAAACGATGGCTCTTTTATACTAAGTGCTGTTGTTTTTGCTGGACTGACTGGCAAGGAGATGCAATTACCCTATTGGCATAATGAGTCAGCTATAAATATGGGACTCCTTGGTGCCTGAGAGAAAAGCAAGAATGAAAGATGAAGACAGGGAGATTATTTATGATGACATATTTTCCTTTCAAGATCCAACTGTACTTAAAGCCAGTTATCCCTGGACCTTGTAGCTAGAGCCAAACCTCTACTATTTCACCCTAGTTTGTTTGTTTGTTTTCACTCTAGATTGTTTGATATTGATTTCAAATATCTGTTATTGGCAGAGTTCTGAATGGAACATTTAATACTCTCTGTTGAAGGATGGAATCAGTCCAGTTAGCAGATCCGAGAAGAAAAGCATTGTCTAGGACTGGTTCCATATACAGCAATGATCAGCAAACTTTTTCTGTGAAGGGTTAGATAGTAAATAATTTTGGCTTTGTGGGCTATACAGTCCCTATGGCAACTACTCAACTCTGCCTTTGTAGTATAAAAGCAGCCAGAGATGATATGTAGATGAATGGCTATGGATGCATTCAAAAAAATCTTATTTACAAAACTAGTGGCATGCCAAATATGCTGATTCTTGACATAGAGGGTTTAACCTAAAGAAGAACAGCTACAGTACAAGTGTCAGATTGGGTAGACCATGCAGAACAGAAAAATCTGTGCTACTGGTCCATCCCCTACTTCCTCCCATACCATGGTGGGCATTACAGATCAATCATGGTAGTGCGCTGGGGCCTGGAAATGTGCTGGGAAGCTGTATTTCATGGCAGTGCTGTCACTGTACCCTCTACACTTCATCCGTCTTGAGCTATTTCTTCTTTTACTTATGGAATTTCCAGCTCTAAGTGTCATATAGAAGCACAATTCAAGGAGCAATTACTCATGGAGGAAGAGAGAATAGGAAGAACTGAAATCCTAAAATGAAAAAGAGTCTTGAGATGAAGGAGAGGTCTAGCCAAGGCTGGAGGCGGAGGGGCTGACAATTCTCTCTCTCTGCCTTTGTCTTTCTCCCCACTTCTACCTCTACCTTCATCTCTATCTCTACTGCTCTCTATAGCTCTATTTTTTTTTCTTTAAAACATTCATAGGTAGAAGCAGGAGGGTGGGTTATATGAATGGGGATGGACATTTCAACACTTCTAATATTTTTCCTATCACCTTATAGATGGAAATTTAAATTTCCTTTGGGAAAAAAACTCTACCTTTATTTTATGGAAATCATTCTGACATGGCTTTTAGTTATGCAAAGGTAAAGCAATGAGTTTTAGAATGAAGAAATAGAATGCAAAGACAATCTAAGCTTCTCTGAAATAGAGTGTAAAAATTTTGATTTCATTCTTTTTACAGATTATGCTTTCTCTAAGGACACATTCATTTCCTAATTCAAGCTCTGTTCCTAAAATGAGTGTCTATTCTTAGAAGATAATGTGTATTCCTATTTATGCAAAAATCATAAAAAGAGAAGAATGATAGATTTTGTCAGCAAATTAGCCAGAGGGACTCTAAAAGGAACTGGATTGATAATGCCAAAACCTACCTCAACGGCTATACTATTGCCTTGTTGTCTTACGTTTTCTGCCTGGTAGTGGTTACCACAAAGGGGTTCCTGGAACAGAGTCAACCAAAGCGTTGCTAATTTATTTTCCTGGGGTGGGGGCAGGACATCTCAAGTAGCAGTCATCCTAGGATAGAGTAGATGTGAGGCTAGACAGGGAGAACCTCAGAATTTAATCTGTGACTTTAGATGAGCAAGGGCAGCTGCTGATTTAGAGAAATGAGCTGGGTTCTGCAATGATGATGATGATTATGATGATGACGATTATGATAATAACGATGATTTTGAGAGAGAGAGTAGGGGTGGGGAGAAACAGAGAGAGAGGTATTGAGAGAATCTGAAGTAGGCTCCAAGCTCAGTGTGGAGCCTGATGTGGGGCTTCATTTCATGACCTTGAGATCATGACCTAAGCCAAAATCAAGAGTCAGACATTTAACTAACTAAGCCACCCAGGTGTCCTGGTTCTCTAATTACGATGACAGGCTGGGAGCTAGCAAGAGGGACCTAGTATTAGTTTCCTAGAGATGCTATAACAAAGTACCATAAACTAGGCGGCTTATAAAAAGAGAAATTTATTGTCTCACAATTCCCAAGGCCAGAAGGCCAAAATCAAGCTGTCACCAAGGACCTGCTTCCTCCAGAAGTCTGTGGCAGAGAATCTTTCCTTGCTTCTTCCTAGCTTCTGACAGTGGCCATCAGTCCTTGGTGTTCCTTGGCTTGCAGCTACATCACCTTAATTTCTGCCTCTGTCTTCTACATAGCATTCTTTTCTTGGGGTCTTCTCTTTTATAAGGACACCAGTCATGGTGTACTAAAGAGCCTGTGTCACTACTGTATCACCTCCTCCGAGCTGACCACATCGCTAAGACCCTATATCCTAGTAAGGTCACATTCTGAGGTAGTGGGGGTAACATTAAGACTTTGACATATCTTTTTGGGAACATAATTTAGTTCATCTAAATTATGAATTCTGGATGTCCCCACACATCCAGAGGATATTTTGGCCTGTGAACTCTGAGATTGCCTACATCGGATATCTGTGTCCAGTCTTTGTGCTACACTTGCCCCCCACTATTTCAAAGGTTTCATCCGCCTATATTAGCTATCTCTATGGTGAGCTAAAGAAAAGACTGTGCCCAGACCCAGGCCTAGTTACAGAAAGAATCCCAAGCCTAAACAGACACCACCTGAGAGAGTAAGAGGCAACCAGCAGCAGAGGAGGCAGAGATCTAGGGCCAAACATTGGTAGGTATAACCAATGAGATAAATGGATGGAATACTTAAGTGTTCTCTGTGGCTGTGCAGAGATTCCTGAAGAAATCAAGTGTCCTAAAGACAGATTTCTGCAAACATAATGGAGGCTCACTTCTTAATTCTGGTATTAGAAAAAGAAAGGAGTTTAACTTCATTTTCTTTTATTTATTTATTTATTTATTTATTTATTTGACAGAGAGAGCACAAGCAGGCAGACAGGCAAGCGGGAGCGGGGCGGGGGGGGGGGGAAGCAGGCTCCCTGCTGAGCAGAGAGCCCGATGTGGGGCCCGATCCCAGGACCCTGAGGTCATGACCTGAGCTGAAGGCAGAGGCTTAACCCACTGAGCCACCCAGGCACCCCTAACTTCATTTTCTAACAGAGATTGGTAGGGTCTGTGAGGCACTTGAGATATACTAACATTTGTCGTTATCAAACTTTGAGAGAACAAGCAAAACAATAATCAAGTTTGGACAACTGGGAATTCACAATCTTCCTCCTTCTTCTTCTTTGATGGACAGCATGTTTCCAAGCAGCCCCAGAGTCAGTGGGAATAAAGGCCTCAAGAATCTGCAGTGTAGAAAACTAGCCTAATGCTTTTGGGAAGAAGCCAAGAGGATGATGGTCATTCTCTAGGAAGGTAATGTGAGCCAAAGGTTAAGTGTTTTCTACCCAACTACTCAACAAACACAGAAGGGAGACAAAATTCAATGGCACATAATGGCATTTTCTAAGTGCCTTAATTACTTGCATTTTTGGTTATTAGTTAATGAGCTGGAAACATGAGATAAGACGATATTAACTCATGAGAGTCTGAATAATTCGATTAATATGACTTGGCAAGATGTTGCCTGGCACCCTGTTGTGATAAATAAAAATAAAATCTCTTTGGTTAAAACTCCCAAGGAAAATAACATAGTATCCCATACCTCTAGTTGCAGTAGAGTAACTCAAAATGTCTGAATTTTAATTTTGATCTTCTCTGTCCTGGCTGTAATCTATAAAATAGGAGAATGCAAAGATAGACAAATGAAACAGGCATATATTGCTATCTTTGATTAGCCAGGAGTTTCCTCACTCCTCCAGATATGCACAGAGCCCATTGGAAAGTGTGGATTTAAAGTGTACGTTAGAGTTTTGGGATTTTTTGCTTTTGTTTTTGTTTTTTCAAGATTAAGTTAATTCAATATATGAAGTGACCAGACTCTGGCTTAAATGTCTGTCAGAAGAGGAGGGAGATCCAGTCCCTACTCTCAGAAAGGTCACAGTCTGCTAGAGCATATGATTTATTTACAACTAATATGATGTTTTTATACAATATGTTTTATATAATGATGTTTACACAATAATAGAAGTATATAAAACACAGACAAAGCATTGGTCAGAGAGATGAACCAGGAGGGACAGATGGGCAAGGGATGAGAGATAGTTATATTCCAGCCAGTGTGGAATTCGGATGAGTTAGCTAAATGGACAAAGCAGAGCTGAAGAAGGCTTCAACTGCAAAGGTCTGAGTAGATTAATGCAAAGACAGTAAAGCAGGGTCACACAAAGAAAAGTAACGTTGGGTTTTTTATGCATCTGGAGCGTAGCATGCAGTATGGTCTAGAATCATTGACAAGCAGTCAATGGGACAAATGAAAAGTTTTAAGCAGGGAAATAATCATTTTTAAAATTTTTTGCTAAGTAGACTGTTGTCTGTGGCTTGGTACTTATACAATAGCAGGAAACGTTTATAAGGATGAGGTCATAGACTCAAGTCCATGCAGGTCAACAGCAAATTCAAGTCTGTGACCACAGACATATTCCTGCCTCTCCCCAGGCATTCCTGATTAAGGTAACCCCTGACATTAGGCATTTTATTGTTGGCAGGTATGTTAGGAGCAGCAGCTGGGTATCTGAAGGGACTTGCAAATGTAAGGACCACCAAGATGACCCAAGGAACTTGGAGCCAGCTTTTCATTATTATCAAAAGCCAAATTCTGTATGTTGAGGTTAGAAATGCTACAGGGAAGAGACAGGAGGTGTTATCATCTCTCCTTTCTGGACTGTACCTGCTGCTTCTTTGACATTATTCCTAGTTCCATTCAAACATATTGGAAAGGGGGAAATAGAGTTTTGGACCTAAGATGTGAATTCCTGTACATCACAACTCTCTTTCTGAACCTAGGGAAGCATCACTAATTAATCATGGGACACTTTCCACTAATCCTCAGTATCCTTTTGATCTGTTCAGGCTGCTACCATAAACTATTAGCACTGGTACAGGAAATGAAGCTTAGTTGCCATTTCTGTTTTAGAACAATTCTGCAGAATGGTTTGTTAACAATGGCTTTATGAGGACATAATCCTAGTGCCATGTTGTTTAAGGTGGTGGCCACATCTATGTTTCACAATGGGCTTTCAGATGGCAAGGCTGAAAGCCAGACCTGGCAGAGTCAAAGCAAAAGTTAAAAGGTAAGGGTAGGAATAATCAAAGAATATATGTCCAAAAATCAGAGCCCAGGGTCAAAGTCACATGCTATCTCTCCCACTTGGAATACTCTTCCGACTTCTCTTCCTTTGGTAAATCCTGATTTATCCTTTAGGTCTCAGCTTATAAAATGTTCTTCCTGCTCCAGCCCCCATGTGTGAATTCAGTTGCACCTTCTGTTACACTGACAGCATCCTTGACTTTCTCTATCATGGCAACTTTTACCATAGTCAAGTAATATGGGCCTTGTATGCACACCCTCCAGGGGTGTATCACATTAGTTAAGCTCAACCATCTAACACAGCATATGCCCCATTTCAATTTTACAAATTGAACTGACATCAGAAGACAGAGAACAATAGGATCTGGCTCTCCAACCTGATTATTTCACTCAAAGTCTACATATGTATCCTGGTGACAAAGAACTAGAAATATGGAGACTTTGAAACAATGTCTTAAGTAGAAAATATCTACTATTTTTCCTCCTATAGCAGGGTCTTGTTTCTCCCCCCACCCCCCCCAGGACACGATAAATCCGAAGTCTGGGCTTAAAACCCCCATTTACAATCTCTGGAAACCCCTGACTTTTGCTGAACAAATACAATCAGTAAAATAAAATGCTAAAAGAACCCAGCTTGTTATTACATAAACCTATAGGTACTGTGTGTTCCTGGGTCTAAAAAGAGCAATCTAATCTGGAAGAAAAATCACAACTGTTAGAGTTGGAAAGATCTGGGTTTTGTTTTGTTTTGTTTTCCTTTTTTCTTCTTTAATTGGGAGGGAAGGCTTATATTCCATTTTTGTATAACCTTGGTCAACTTACTTAGCCTTTCTGAGTTTCTGATTCATTCATTTATAAAACACTTCACTTGTGAAGATAAGATATGACATTTGTCTAAGCTGGTACCATGTTTGACCCATAAGGGACAGTGAAATAAATAAAACTATTGGTACTCATTTAAAAATTATTACTTGGATAAAGACTTACATACATTTGTCAGCTCTTTCAACCCTTATAAAGTAAGCTCTATTATTATCTCTAATTGGTAGATGATAAAATTAAGACTCAAAGAAATTCCCTGATTTCCCCAAGGATATCCAAAAAGTAGGAAGTAGATCAAGCTCTAAACCCAGATTGGTCTGATTCTGTAGCCTATGCTCACCACTATGTAATACAATGGCAAGTATAGCTGGGACTGGTCAGTTTATGGACATGATAAAAATATATCCCTGAAATATAAATGATTTTTGACAAGTTCTAGATAAAACCTATATTTTCCATCTTCTCCTGACATAATAGATTAAAGATGCAGTGTACAGCTTCTCACAAAGCTTTTTTTTTTTTTTAAGATTTTATTTATTTGACAGAGATCACAAGTAGGCAGAGAGGCAGGCAGAGAGAGAAGGGAAACAGGCTCCCCGCTGAGCAGAGAGCCCGATGCAGAGCTCAATCCCAGGCCCCAGAGATCATGACCTGAGCTGAAGGCAAGGCTTAACCCACTGAGCCACGCAGGCGCCCCCTCACAAAGCTTTTTAAAAGGAACTTATTCCGTGAGGATAAACACTTTGCTCCTCTCCTTTCCTCCATTCTGCTGCCTAGAACATTAACATGATGGCTGGAGATACAATGTCAATCCCACAACAGTAAGGCAATCTTGAGCACAGAAGTCACACTAAGGATGGAAGAGCAGAAAGGAAGAATACACTGGGCCATTGATTAATGGCCCTGGGCTGCCAACCACAGCTCATTTTTTATGTGAGAGGGGAAAAAATGATCTTTCTTAGTTAAGCTGCTGCTATTTGAGTTTCTTTCATATGTAGCTGCATTTAATCTTAACTAATACAGGCTTCCACTGTATTTCTCATTTTTTTTTTTTATTTTTCAGACTCTGAGATAAAGTAGTATGGAGCCTCCAACTGTATTTTAAAATTTATAAAGCATAACTGAATCAGGCAAGGTGCCCACAAGAATAGCTAGGGAATACCAGAATGACAGAAGAATCCACTATTGCTTCTGGGTCAGGAAAATTGTAAGAAATGAAAGGAAGAGCAAATATTCATTATTCTACCTTGGAGTACTCCAAATGCTCATCTTCTGCTCCCAAGGGGAAGGCTCTCAAAGACTGAAACTTCTGAAATAAAATCTCATATTTATCTCCTCAGAGATCATTCTAACAGTTGGACTAATCTTTGTGGATTCTACCAGAGCACAAGAAACAAAAGTAGTCCATTCATCTTCATGTTCTTGCAAGAATATGATTCAAGTAGGTCCTGGAGGATCAAAGACAACAGGGACAGAAGCACTTCCAGCAACAACCACCATGTGGGGAGCATAGACTGAGTTTTTCCTCTTTGCCAGGGAGAGTTTAACTCCTTTACTTCTTAAGACATTGAGTTCTCAGAATAACCCTATGACCACTGATCTCTCCTACAAATCAGGATATTAACATGCAGAGAGATTTTGAATTAGATATTCACATGAAAGAAAATAACTTTAAAAAAATGATGACTTTAAAAAAATAATGACAACGCAATAATTTAAACCCATCAAATACTTGCAGTTGCACAAACAATAGTGTGAGTGCTCTCTTTGAGAAAGAAGATGCGGGATTGGAAATATGAGTACCTCTTTAATAAGGAATTAACTTTAATTAAAAGAAGTCATGAAGTAAATCTCCAGAATGTTTAAGTGCTTTGTTTCTTCTGGTTGTAAATTCCTTCCCTGTGCAGATAGAAAAGCCACAGGATCCATCAATTGTAACCTAGAAAACACAAAGAGCTTTAGTTGACTGACAAACCAACTAACTCAGAAGGCCCCACAAAGTTTTTAATCATAAACAAAAGAGTTCCTCAGTACTATTTTGGCCCTTTAACACAAAGAGGTAAGAAATCTCTCTCAAGTAATTCTACCATAGTTTGTGTATAAATGCATCTGAAATATAAACCTCCATGTTGTTTCGTATCAGTGTCTATAAAATACATTTTAGAAAATTGTGGCAGGTTGTAAAAAATAGTTTAAAATAAAATGATAGTTTATAGGTTAATTTTATGTTAAGTACTTCAGATATGAATGAATTTATAATAAAAATACATACAAAAACATATTATTTCTTTAACATCTAGAAGTAAGCCCCCCTTTCCTTCAATATTATTAAAAGTCCCAAACAGTTTTTTTTTTAATATATTTTATTTATTTATTTAACAGAGCGAGAGAGAGATCACAAGTAGGCAGAGGCAGGCAGAGAGAGGGGGAAGCAGGCTCCCTTCTGAGCAGAGAGCCCAATGTGAGGCTCGATCCCAGGACCCTGGAATCATGACCTGAGCTGGAGGCAGAGGTTTAACCCACTGAGCCACCCAGACGCCCCAAAAGTCCCAAACAGTTTTTGAAGTGGCTTTTAAATATTGATGTATCCCTGTTGCTGGTCCCAGTAAGCCTAGATCAAATTTGGAAAAAGTCACTTAAGAGTTTAAACCTAAGCCATGTCACAAAGTTTACTTCTTCTACACAGTGAAATATGATGGTCTGGAGCATTCATTTAAAGCACAGAGTAAATATATGAGGACTAATTTTTTAGAGACCGGAAATGCCTTTCTAAGCTTTGAGCTACATTAAATGTAGACTTTTAGAAACATATGATTCTAAAATCATATGATGTGATTTTGAAGGATCTCCACAAAATTTTGCACATATGCTGTTTCTTTGATTTCCAAAATTGTTCTGTAAGAAAAATGGGATGGATGTTAGTCCCATTTCACAGACGGAAAGTCTTTGAGAGTGGGAGTGATCTTTATAGTAATGGTAGATAGTATTGCCACTTAAAAGAAGACACCCTGACTTTTTGTTCTGTACCTATTCAATTATGCTAAAATCTTCTTTTCTTTAGAAAAGGAATACAATGTCTCAAAGACAACTTTTTTCTAGCAGGCTCATTGCTCTTGGAGGTACAGCAAGGGTTACATTACAATGTGTGAAATGCTGAGAGGCACACATGCCCACAGATCTTTCACCAACAGCCAAGCCCAATGCTGGCACATCTCTCCATGGAATCTACTCTGTTGAGTTTACTTTGAATCTGCAAAATGTGCCCAGAAAAATATAGATGGCAGTTGTTTGAGAGAACGTGAATTCATAAGACTGCTTTACAATATTATCAAGGATTAATTATTAGTTCACTTTAGTGTCTGAAAGATTCAAAGTAGAAAAGACCCATTAGGGGAGTCCATGTTGATAAAGTGGAGGGGAGAGCTGGAAAATCCCCTGTTGAATTGTTTAAGGGGACGGTCATTTCAGATTATTAAATGAAAGACAACAACATAGGCAGTAAGTGTGGAGATAAAGCAGGCGGCAGCTAAAAAAAACATATAATCAGACGTCATCTCCTTTCTTGTATTGCCTAGAATTTGGCGTTGATAGTAACAGGCAACATACATAAGCAATCGCCAAGCACCAAGCGTAATATATGGATTATCAAGTTTAATCTTCATCCTAACTTTATGAAGTTAGGTATTATTATCTTTAACCTTACAGAGGCCCAGGAAGATTAAGAGACTTGCTCAATGTCATACAAGAAGCAAAAGAATGATTCGGGGCACCTGGGTGGCTCAGTGGGTTAAAGCCTCTGCCTTCGGCTCGGATCATGATCCCAGGGTCGGGAGATGGAGCCTTGCAGCGCATCCGGCTCTCTGCTCAGCAGGGAGTCTGCTTTCTTCTCTCTCTCTCTGCCTGTCTCTCTGCCTACTTGTGATCTCTGTTTGTCAAATAAATAAATAAAATCTTAAAAAAAAAAAAAAAAAAGAATGATTCAAAACCAGGTCTGTCTGACTCCAACAGTATGAAGGCTCCCAACCAATTAAAGCCTTCATTTATGGGTTACTGCTTCATAAGCATGCCATTTGGTTCTCATTACTCTTTTTTTAAAATTAAGATTATTTATTTATTTATTTGATAGAGATCACAAGGAGGCAGAGAGAGAGGGGGAAACAGGCTCCCTGTTGAGCAGAAAGCCCAATGCAGGGCTCAATTCCAGGACCCTGGGATCGTGACCTGAGCTGAAGGCTGAGGCTCTAACCCACTGAAGCCATTCAGGTTCCCCTGGTTGTCATTACTCTTAAGATATGGTTATTACTGGAAAGAAAAAAACCAAAACTAAAATAATTTGAAGATTGGCTTAATTCAAAAGATCTAGTAAATCAATGAAATAACTTAACATTAGCCTTGCAATTCCAATGTCCGTTTCTTTCTACCATGATGTTCACTCAATGCTTAACCAAAAGTATTAAAGTGTCTCTCTGTTCACTGTATTAGGTACTGGGCATATAAAGACTAAGACATGGTCCTTTCCTTTTAATTCAACATCTTAGGGGAGCAACTGACAAATATTTGGAAAAATAATTAGATTGTAACAAGGATATAGAAGTCTCTAGAGAAATCTGAAAAAACTTCATTTAAAAAGATCACAAAAAAGGGTGTGCCTGAGTCGGTTAAGCATTAGACTCTTGATTTTGGCTCAGGTCATGATCTCGGGGTTGTGAGATTGAGCCTGGTGTCAGTCTCCATGCTCAGCAGGAAGTCTGCTTCTCTCCCTCTCTCTCACCCTCTCCCTCTGTACCTTCCCCTACTTGATGCTCTCTCTCTAAAATAAATGAATAAATATTTTTTAAAAATCCTAATTAAGTTAGGTCTTTATACTAGATAACCTTTTAAAATGTCTCTCCAATTTATAATCTGTTATTTCTTCTCCAGTTATTAACGGTTCTATCATCACTATCCACCAATAAATTCCCTAGGGACAATATGGCTATTTTATATCTCTAATGATCATACCTAATTTTTTTTATTTTTTTATTTTTATTTTTCTTAAGATTTTATTTATTTATTTGAGAGAGAGACAGTGAGAGAGAGCATGAGCGAGGAGAAGATCAGAGAGAGAAGCAGACTCCCCGTGGAGCTGGGAGCCCGATGTGGGACTCGAACCTGGGACTCCAGGATCATGACCTGAGCCGAAGGCAGTCGTCCAACCAACTGAGCCACCCAGGTGTCCCATACCTAATTTTTTTAAAAAGTTTATTTATTTGTTGGAAAGAGAGAGCAAGCATGGGTTTGGGGGGGGCTGCAGAGAGAGATAGAGAGAGAATCCCAAGCAAACTCTGTTAAGTGCGGAGCCCAGCATAAGCTAAATCCCAGGATCTTGAGATCATAATCTGAAAATCAAGAAATTAAGAGTGGGACACAATGACAATACCCAAGTACCTACTGACCATTAGATCAGCAGTGTACATCTAACCAGAGCTGGGCCAATCAGACTATCTCTCTAGAGGACCTGACCTCAAACACACAGAGCATAGAGACAAGAAACTAAGTCACATTGATAATGGTTGTTCTAGAGAGAAACTGTCCCCACTCTTTGGTGCTGGAATCCCAGAAGATGATCAGAAACCTGCCCTTCTTGGGTGGTAATGTGTCCAAAAAATTCCATTTCTTGCCTAAACTGTATAATTTAGATTTATCCCATTTGCATCTAGTCAAGTTTCAGGTTAGTAAGTCCTAAAAGATGAATAGGAGCTACCCAGACAGTGAAAAGTTGGAACCAGGGTTTAAAGATTATCAAATGCCACATTATAAATGGACTTCATCCTAGAGGTAAGAGTAAGCCAAAGACAGCTTGTGCTTGTTTTTAGAGACTTTACACAAGCAAATTAGTGAGGGGCTAATGCCAGTAAGAAACAAGATAAAGAAATGTTTACAGAAGCAGTTGAAGATCTGTAAGGAAATGTGAAAATATTACACCCCTAAATTATTTTGGAGTGAAGCTATACACAACATAGGCTCCACTCACAAAGCCTGTTATATCTGCATTCCTTCTTGGTGGTTGTACTAAGTATCTTCTACTTGCCCTTCTAGATCTTTCCTCCAATTTGCACCCTGCATCCCAAGAGGCTGGCTGGCATATGCCACTTCTTCAAGCTTCTTTGGCCTTTGGTTTTCCAGTTGGGTTTAGCTATTGGAGTGCATCAGTGAGAGACTAGTGAGAGAAGAAAGTTCAGGGCATTTATTAAGTTCAGGGCATTTATTCCCCAGGATCCCTCTCTACAGAGTCTCCATGAACTTGAACAAAGGTTAATGCTCTTCTCAGGCAATCCTCTCCACACAGCTCTCATCTCCTCTCTCAGACTTTTTTTGCTTTAGATTTTGAGAGCCATTCCTTCACATTTCCCATTCATATGATCCTATTTCTAACCCTAGAGTAGTACCCAATCTCTCTTGATGTCTCTTTGCCCTGACCAAGCCTTTGTAAATAGTCCCTTTCTAAAAATGTTATTCAAACTACACAGTTTGTTGGTCATCTGATTCCTGCAATCACCTGATAAAACAGAGTCCTTCTACTATCTTGCATGTGAAGACGTAAATATGAGAAATTAGTTCCCTTTAAAGCTCCCTACCTCAGGAAACAGCCCAATGTATATTGTCCTTTTTAAGGATTATCCAGGGGAGTTCTAGTGTTATTACAGTCATAACTAAACATGTTAACAGCCACAAGGAATCCAGAATTTTTCCAAGAAAAATATCCTGTGCTAACCTGAGATGAAGAATACTTCACACTAAAATGCAAGAAGTAGCAGTTGAGTAATAATAAACAGAGGAATAAGCCACAGGCAAAGTCCAACAAGCAAGGAGAATCAGGAAGACCTACCTGCCTTGAGATGGGAAGTTGTGGCCAATTGCCACATAATCTGAACTCACTTTAAGAACCAATCACCACTGCTTAGGCAGCCTGAAGGACAAAGAACAGAAGAAAGAGGAAAGGTAACTTAATTCAAACAAGCTCTTTTACAACATTGGCTTGAAACACGGTTATTACAAAGTCTGTTCCAAAAGTATATACTGGAGCTATTCCATTACATTTACATATAGAGTCCTTGATAATATCTGCTTATACAGGGAGTGATTCTTCATTGAAGCCTGATTAACTCTTTTTAATTTATTCATGCATTCATTTCTTTATCCACCCATCCATTCAACAGATAATGTCAGAGATCTACAGACGATGAGACACGGCTTTATGCATGGGAGATAGGAAGGAAAACAGGAGACGGTGCCTAATTACAATCAGGTTGGGCAGACACACAAGAAAGATAAATGAACAAGTTAGTGATTCTAGGATGATGAGTGCAAAGATAATGAAATGCATAGGGTGAGGGAAGCACAGAGGAACTAGAAGTGGAGATGGTCAGGAAAAGCTTCATGGAAGAGGGACAATTAAGCTGTCTTACAATGTTAAATCTGACTGAAGAGGTGAAAGGCATATGGTATGAATCACAGACATCTTTAAGTAGAAACGTCCAAAAGAGCAAAGTGTTTTTCACATCCTTCAAGGAAACTCAGTGCCTGAAGTGATACCCAGGGGCTAAAGAACCCTCATCCTCTTTTCCAATATGTAGCTCAGTTGCTTGGCAACCACAACTGGGCTAAATCCAGTCTCATTCTCAATTAATTTGGGAAAGATCTTTGTTTTTTAAATTTATACCCTTGGAGCTTCACTTTACAAAGAAAAGGGAATAGCTTCTGGCCTTTCTATCTGATTTAACTGTGAATTTCTTGACTTTTCTTCAATCATACCACCACAATAAAGATTCAAAAAAGTCACAACTATCCCTGTTGAGGAAGTACTGGTATCATTATTTTGAAATAACTTTTTTTCCAGATACACTTGTAGAAGCATTAAGCTTTTTGCACTCTCTTGGGAAAAAGAAAGGTGATTAAGATGGATTTTGAGTGTCTTCTAAAAACAAGGAGCTCTTGCAAATACAGGGAAGGTGTTTTGTAATTATATATAACCAACTTCAACTGCCTCTGGCTATGTAGCCAACATAGTGTCAGGTGCAAAGTGATGAAATAGCAATGTATTTCAGAGGCTTCATCCCTGAGAACTTTTAATTCTATTTTTTAAAGATTTTATTTATTTACTTATCAGAGAGAAAGAGAAAGAGAGAGAGGAAGAGCACAAGCAGGGGAGCGGCAGGCAGAGAGAGAAGCAGGCTCCCCACTGAGCAGGGAGCCTGAAGGACACAGGGCTCCATCTCAGGCCCCAGGATCATGACCTGAGCTGAAGGCAGATGGTCAACCATCTGAACCATCCAGACATCCCAGAACCTTTAATTCTGATACAAATGTGCTCCAGTCCTGCACAGCAAAGGATTCTTCTGTTTTCTTTTTCTTTTTTTTTTTTTTCCCCCCTGGATCCCAGCAGGACATTATCTTCCATGAAAGGAGTTTTCAAATATTGCAATCAAAAATGAGATATAATAAGACAAAATCACATACCTACCACTGGCAAAGCATGGAAAGCCAGACTTGATTAAGTAAATGTATGAAAAATAATTTACAAAGTTAATCACCTTAGTTAATACAAATTGATAGTTAATAAAGGAACAGCTGCTATTCCAGCTCACTAGCTCACCATACGCAGCTTATTGTGCATACATAGATGTCTATAGAACATGCAGTACAGACTATATGCCCAGTGCTATGGACAAGTTTTCATTAAGTCTGAATTAAGAAATTTCTTCACTCTTTGCAGATAGATTCCCAAACTGAATAACTCTACCTGATCACTGGAAGGCAAAATGCCGGTACACACAGAAGAATGAAAATAACATGTATTATAGAATGGCTCATGCAGAGAAAGAGTTAAATGAAATATAATATATGCATATTGTGAAATGCTATTGAATCATCATATGGAAACAGGCAGACGTCTATGTTCTGAATTAGAAACATCTCTAAGAAAAATACAGGTCTTAGAACAAAGCATATAGTGTGAGATTGTTTTTAGGGATTAAAAAAAACCATGCGTTCATTTGTTTGTAAATGTATAAAAGGAGACAAAAGCATATGCACTGAGCAGTCTTTACTAATTACTTGGCTATTAAGGTTGAGGAATGGTAGTGAAATTTCACACTCTGTGCTGAATCACTTAATGAGAGTATGTACTTGAGTATGTATTTGAAATATGAGCATTAAATATGTATACACACAAACAGAACGTTTCTTAATGAGATTTTTTTCTCTGTGGGTGTGATGCCTGTTTCCCCATGTTGCTTAAGGAGGAATAAGGACTTTATGAAAGACTTTGGGAAACCTCCTAACTAAAGGTTTTCTCTAAAACTCACAGAAGCTAAATGACTTAGCCAGTGACTCCCTGCCTGCCCTTAATGTTTTTTCTTTTAATTGTAAATATATAAAAAACAAAGTATAGAAAATAATATGACATTCCCAAACATCCAAAGCCATATAAAACCAGTTAATATTTCACTATATTTTCTTCAAAACTCTGTTTTGTTTTTAATTAAAAATTATAAACAAACCTAACCCTGTCCTTTCCTATCTGCACATACACACCTATAGGGAACTACTGCTCTAAAGTTTGTAATTTTCATTCCTGTACAAATTTGTGTACTTTAACTACATATATATATATATAATTTTCATTCCTGTACATATATATATATATATATATGTAGTTAAAGTACACAAATTTGTACAGGAATGAATATATATATATATATATGGTGTTGATTACTAGTTCTTTATTATGTAAATAAATTATATCATAATGTCTATATCCTTTTTGCCTGAACTGGACTAGGTGGCCTGTTTTACTCCTGTTTTATAGATTTAAATAATGCAATTGGGGGTGCCTGAACGGCTCAGGGAGTTAAGCTTCTGACTCTTGATTTTGGCTCACATCAGGATCTCAGGGTCCTGGGACTGAGCCTGTGTCTGGCTCCTAGCTCAACAGTGAGTCTGCTAGATATTCTCTCTATCTCCCTGACCCTGTGCCCCTCCCCCTCTCTACAGTAAATAAATTTGTAAATAAACAAACAAACAATCAAATTGGCCTTGCCCACGTTTATCTTGACAGTCAAGCCAAGAGGCTGCCCAGGTGGATCAACAAAAACGCAAGGACTGTGACTAGAGCCACTGTTGGCATTCTACACTGTCCACAGCAATGATCAGCAACGTATTCCTGCTAAGGGGCACATAATGGAAAGTTTCTGCTTTGCAGGCTATATGGTCTCTGTGGAAACTACTCAACTCTGCTATTACAAAGCAAAAGCAGCCACAGATATTATGTCATTGAGTAGGTGTGGCTATGTTTCAATAAAACTTTATTTATAAAAACAGATTATATGTTGTTTTGGGCCTGAGGGCTATAGTTTGCCAACCTCTGTTCCATGGAAGTGAGAGATGCAGAAGGGATTCAGCTGCCACATCTCTCTATAGAACCCTGGGGATAGTAGGGTTGATCTAAGAAGCTACCCTCCTCCATAATGTTCCATGTGCATCCTTGTGGAAACTGCCTACTATATGGAGATAAAACCCCATTAGCAAGGACCAGTACTTGGTCAAACAGCACGGAAGCTGTCTCCCTGGCTAGAACCTGGTTCCAAGTGGGAACAGCAGTGTGTCTCAATGGAAAGAGTAAAAAGCTGGCAATCAGCTGGGTTTGGGATCTGATTCCCAATTTTGCCACCATCATGTGTGTTGTCTGTGTAGTTCCATGCTAGGCACTTCTTCTTTCTGGGCATGTTTCCCTCGTGCAAAATAAGTGTGTTGGGGGCATATTATCTCTGAGGTTTCCTGCAGCTCCAAGACCCCATGATATTTGGGATAGTATAAATAAATACAATCTAGTTAAATCTCCTAAATGTTCTTTCTTGCCATAACCTAGCAGTGTTCCCTAGGCATCCTCCAGAATCATTAACAAGGAGGGTGAATGATTGATTTAAATTCTAGCAGCTCCTTTTCTCTACCTACTAGTCAGCAGAGAAAAAGGCTGACCTCAGAGAGTGACCAGGAAGGTGGAAGAATTTTAAGTTAAGGCAAAGGACCAGGCATTAAAGAACCAATAAGAGAGGAGATGTTCTACATCAAAAAAGAAGATTCACTATGGAAGGGAAACCTGTCTTCAAATATAAAGTTAAATGGTAATCATAAATTACAGCAAATTTGTTCCATATTGTCCCAGAAGGGAGAAATAAATGGTATTATAGGATGGACTTGGGTTCAGCTCAAGCAAAAGAGATATTTTCTGGGAACTATAGATTTGTAAAAGTGTAGCAGCTGTTAGAGGGGTATCTCACCCATAGATGTGTCCAAGAGAAGAATGACTGAGCACTTGAGGTAGTGCAGAAGGACTGAATGAGGAGTTGGACAATATTCCTTCTAGCACTGAGATTTTTTAACTGTCCATAGAGGCTGAACTTTGGTACTTAGTACCGGAACTGACTCTCTTCTTTCTGTAAAAGCCTACTATATTTTCAGGAATGCCCAGCTATTAGAAACTATTTCAGACAAAGGAATTTTCTGTGATATTTATGCCACTCCCCAATATTTGGTACAATGATGGGAACATTGCAGGTTCGCATTATTTGCTTAAAAAATGGAATAAAGGAAGGGAAGATGGGAGGAACAGAGGAAGGAAGGACGGGGGTGGAGGGAGGAAGGCAACAACTGGCAGTTACTTTATAAAATATAAATAAAAATTCAATTTATATAATATTGTAAAGGAAAATATTCAATGGTTTATATATTCCTATTCGTACTTGAAGCTTTAGCTTCCCTGATTTCCTCTCTCAGAGGGGGTTACCCAATCTACAATCTGAACTGGTTGATTGTGCTACCCCAAATCAAGTTCATTCATTCCAACCCCTGTGGCAGGTTGGTGGAGGCAAATGTGAGATGACGCTTGGTTGGTCACAGCTCTAGTATGCCCTGTTCTTAACTTGGCAGCATCCCTCCATGTGTTCCAGAATGAAGTGGGAACCAGGATGAACATGATCATCTTCTCTGTAGCAACAAGCAGGATCCTCTGGAAGTCATGGCAGTTATGAGGAGGACTCAGCTTGAGGCTCAGATCTGCGATGCTGGGATAGGCATATAAGGGATTCTGGGCTGTTACCAGTCTATTAACTCTGCTTTTGGAAAGGAGAGCCATAACAGACAAAAACCAAGTGGGGAAATAAAAATCCCATTCTTTTTCCACCCAGAGTATAATGAGTCATGTCTATGTATTGGGTAAGTCAGCAAATATAAAGCAGTCAATGATCTACCTTTTTGGAAACATTTAGATATAAGGTTTATTTGATTGTACCTACAACAGAGTCCAGGCAGGTATTTTTACACAGAAATAGAACATAAGGGCCCTGTATTTATTGAATGCCTTCTATGCTTGTTGCTTCTGCTGGAAAAATGAATGAATTTTCTCATTCAATCCTTGTGGGAGAGATATCATCCCCACTCAACAGATGAGAAAAACAACTCAGACTCAGGGAGAGATATAAGGTGTCCACTGTGACAGAGCAGGTGAACCAATCAAAACCCCCAAAGCTTTAGAATTGTAATTCCAGACTCCTGATATGTCAATAAAAAATCTGAGTAGCATGTTCATTTCATTTTGTCTCATGTCTCCTCAACCAGAAGACAGTACCATCCCAGAAGCACCTGAATCTGAGAAGCCATCACCCAATTTGCCCACTAGGAACCTAAACTCCAGGATTCTGCATCTTTGGAAATGAAGAAACAAGTATTATTATTATCAGTCTGTTTCTAGAGAGGAAAAAGTCTAGCAAATAAGGATCAGAATGCTGTCAAGTCTAAAGCCACCGCCTCCATGGAAACCTAATTTTTACTTAATAAGATGAAATGAAAGAACAAACGATAGCAAGGCATTTTTTTAAAATTGGTGTTTTATTGTATGACTCTAGCCTTGAATGAATGTGATCAAGCAGGATTCTTTGAGCTCTCTTTCAACCTTGAGAGAACTCTAAAATGTCCTCTTATTATATCAGCAATGCTGCTAAAGGACATAGTCTGGACATATTGATAAACTTCTCTGAGTGGAGAGATTATACTTGGTACTTGCTAGATGACTACATTAGGTTTCCTGTTAATAACTGCACCGCAGGAACTAATATACTATCTCACTCCTTCCTAAAGAAGTATTGAAAAAGTGCTCCATATCACTCGGCATCAGGGAAATACAAATCAAAACCACAATGAGATATCACCTCACACCAGTCAGAATGGCTAAAATCAACAAGTCAGGAAATGACAGATGCTGGCGAGGATGCGGAGAAAGGGGAACCCTCCTACACTGTTGGTGGGAATGCAAGCTGGTGCAGCCACTCTGGAAAACAGCATGGAGGTTCCTCAAAATGTTGAAAATAGAACTGCCCTATGACCCAGCAATTGCACTATTGGGTATTTACCCTAAAGATACAAATGTAGTGATCCAAAGGGGCACATGCACCCGAATGTTTATAGCAGCAATGTCCACAATAGCCAAACTATGGAAAGAACCTAGATGTCCATCAACAGATGAATGGATCAAGAAGATGTGGTATATATACACAATGGAATACTATGCAGCCATCAAAAGAAATGAAATCTTGCCATTTGCAACAACGTGGATGGAACTAGAGCGTATCATGCTTAGCGAAATAAGTCAAGCAGAGAAAGACAACTATCATATGATCTCCCTGATATGAGGAAGTGGTGATACAACATGGAGGCTTAAGTGGGTAGAAGAAGAATAAATGAAACAAGATGGGATTGGGAGGGAGACAAACCATAAGTGACTCTTAATCTCACAAAACCTGAGGGTTGCCGGGGGGAGGGGGTTTGGGAGAAGGGGGTGGGATTATGGACATTGGGGAGGGTATGTGATTTGGTGAGTGCTGTGAAGTGTGTAAACCTGGTGATTCACAGACCTGTACCCCTGGGGATAAAAATATATGTTTATCAAAAATAAAAAATTAAAAAAAAAAAAAAACAAAGGTTTATTTGCCCTTTAAATGGACCAATAAAATTAAATTAGCAAAAAAAAAAAAAAAAAAGTATTTTATAAATTTACCCTTTAGTTCAGGGGAAAGTTGGTGAATCTCAGTTACCACAAATGAGATAAAGGATAATTTGTCAGATTAAATCCCTGGGTTAAAAATTAAACTCTAAGAATACTATATTAGCTCTGTATTAGTTTAATACTTCAGGTAATGGAGGGGTCCAAATTTAGACCCTAAAATTAGAGTCATGGCTGAGGAAAGAAGTGGATTTGGCTTGAAAGGGATGATGTCAGGCAAAAGTAGGTGTGTCTTCAGACTGGGTTTTGCAAAGGAAACTAGAAATGAGGAGGAATTGTTTAAAATGAGAGAAAGCTCATTGGTCTAGATAAGATCCTGAGAAAATACAGTTTAGATCAAATCCTTTGGCTGCCAAGGGCCCTTCATCTGAGAAGCAAGGAAGGTGGGGGTATGGACATGAGACTTCTCAGGTCACATCAAGTAGAAGCCTGGAAGACATAACAATGATGACAAAGACCACTGACTGGGATGTCCCCGTGCCACCTCCTGTGGCTCCCCTCCTTGCTTACTCCATCCAACCACAGCAGGCTCCAAGCTTTTCTTGAAACTTCCAGCACACACCCGCCTTCACATAGTTGTACTTGTTGTTGTAGCTGCCTGGAATTCTTCCTCCACACCCCAGATAGTGGCCTAGAAAGTCTAGATAATGGACTAGATAGTGGAATAGATAATGGACTAGAAAGTCCTCAAGGACTTTCCCTTGAGGTCCCGTATTGAGTGAGAATTTTCCAGAACTCCCAATTTAAAATGCAACCACTCTGTACCCCTGTCCCTCAACCCGGTCACTCTCCTTGTATGCTCCTTTCCCCATAGCACTGATCACTTTCTAACATATCACTTATTTTATTCTTATTCCCTGGCACCCCTGCTCCCCAATACAAGCTTCATTAGAGTAGTGATTGTTATCTGTTTGGGTCACTACTGTGCCCACAATGGTCCCTGGCACATAGTTAAATGAATGAGAGAAAGAAAACAAAGTCAGGAAAATTTTGAAAACTATACAGAATAACGCAAGATAAATGGCTCCTGCCCTTCCCACAGTTCGACTTAGCATGGGGGCTTATTGTCTGACCTCTTGCCCTTTGAAATGAGCCACTCATGTCTCAAAAGTTCTGTTCTGCCTGAAATCGTTACAGCATCACAGCAGAGAGCACTGGGAATAAATTATTCTCTAGGCTATGACAGCTGCGGCTAGCTGTGTTCTCCGGCAAGGGGCTTGGCAATGGTGGGGTGAGGCTGGAGTCTGCCTGGACCCAGGGGCTCTTGGTTCACCATCCATTCCACCAGGCTGCCAAAACATCTGGTGAGAATGAAAGGAAATGCACAGACAGAGCTTGCGTCTCTTTATGCCAAGCAACAGATTTATCTAAAATTTCCAGTGAATCAAACAAGACTAGAGGAATAAGGAAGAATAAACAGATGTGTAAATCTCTGCAATCCCCTGAAATTCCTCTAAAATGAGAAAAAATGGATTTTCTAAAAAGATATCAATCTATAAAGACAAACAAGATAGGAGAAGAGGTAACAGTAAATAAGAGATGTTAACTAGTCTGGGGGAGACTGAGAAACAGTGGGAGAATGACCATACTTTATTCATTCTAAAAATGCATCTTTTTCATATTTTAACACCTCTGAAAAGAAGGTGACTCTTAAAATCAGTGGCATCTTGCAATTGCAATTGGCAGTATTTTTTCATTCTTTGTTATTCCTTAGGTCATAATGGTATATCATATAAGGGAACTCAACTTAGATGAAATCAAATGTGGGAGCCACACAGAGGAATCTGAATGCCAAAAGTTTGTAGAGGGCCATGTTATGGAGAGGAAACCAAGCTGCCTTCCAGAATCTCAAGAGAGACTGAGGACTTGGAAGCACCAGAAACCAGGAGAGGTGGGGCCGAAGAGAAGGGCTCATGATAGAGGAAAGATTCAAAGTTGAATAAAACACACACACACACACACACACACACACACCCCTATGGGGTCCCTCATATCCCTGTCACCTCACACACTAATGCAATGGGTTACTACTCCTTGCGTCTAATGATGTGGATGGGGTTGCCAAATAAAAAAGGCCCAGTTAAATCTGACTTTCAGATTTGCAGGGAACATACTTATACTAAAAAAGCATTCCTTGTTTATCTGAAATTCATATTTTACTAGGCAATCTCTATTTTGTTGTTGTTTGGCTAAATCTGGTAGTTCTATCTAGGAAGAAATTGAATCAGGAGTATTCAAAACTCTGAGATGCAAGCCCCGTGAAGACTGTTGATGAAGCCCAGGACTGAAAACAAACAGTTTAAATAAAATCATATTGAATTATGACAGTCTCGGAAACACTTGGCAATTCAGGTCCAAGAGCACTGCCAGCCACATCTACAGCCCCCACCTCCAACCACCACTGGAAGAAAGCAAAGTGAGAAAGTAGTGGAACATTCTATGGGGGCCTTGCCTATGACAGAGAAACGACCAACTGACTTTTTGTGGTCCCCTAAAGCAGCAGCTTATCCCCTGTCTAATCATGCTACAGAGAAGCCCATCATTCAGCCAGTTTCCCCACCCTGCTCCCCCCACATATTAGACTCACACTCTGGTTTTTGCCTAACTGTTAATATGGGCAGACAACAAAAGCCTGCCATATGTTTAAGAAAAACCTGTAATGTGAAAGACAGTAACTGAAAATAACACAGAAAAAGACGCATGAGGTAAAAAGATAATATAGGGAGAGAAAAACACTTCAAAAGATAACCAATGCCTTGTTAGAGAGAAGAAAAGATATTACATTTATTAAGTAAAAATATCAGGGTATCTTTAAAAATGAACAAGAGAAAAGAAAACTCTTGAAAATTCAAAATACAATAATCCATATTAGTAAAACTCCACTAGAAGGACTAAAAGATAAAGATGGTGAGGCCTCTCAGAAAGTAAAATAAATGGTCATACAGATGGAATATTAGAATTAAAAAAATGTAAAGAGGGGCGCCTGGGTGGCTCAGTGGGTTAAAGCCTCTGCATTTGGCTCAGGTCATGATCTCAGGTCCTGGGATGGAGCCCCACATCAGGCTCTCTTCTCATCAGGGAGCCTGCTTCCCCTCTCTTTCTGTCTGCCTCTCTGCCTATTTGTGATCTCTCTGTCAAATAAATAAGTAAAATATGTTTTTTAAATGTAAAGAATATTGAGAGGATCCATCCAAAAAGAGCAATAGTCGACTAATAAGAGGTCTAGAAAGAGAGAAAAAAAATAAAAAGGAAGTGCAATTATCAAAGAATGTAAAGATATTATTTAGAACCAAAAAACTATGAGTTTCTGGACTGACAAGGCCTATGAGATGCACAGGACCAAGAATGAGAAGAATGCCACAGACTTTTCAGAACACTGGTGTTAAAGAAGTTTCTTAAACAACTGGAGGTGTCAAGTAGGCATCTAAGCTATGGTTCAACAGCAGGTAGACACTGCATTTCAGGAAAGCCAGTCCCAAGTTGGCAGAATGAGATTGCCTACTAACACAGTGATCTCAATGATTTGGGCTAGCTTTCTGGGATTCTAGAGAATGAGGTGAAGGGTATAGGGAGTGAACTGGGTTGGAGTCACTCTTAAACAAAGAGGCCCACACTGTCTTTGCTCAAGAGAACAATGTACTTCACTTGGCCCTTATGTTGGTGCAGTTAGCCTTTTACCAGAACTCAAGTTCAGAGGGCACAAGTGGAGCTTCTGGGCACAACACCTGGTTGGTTATAAATGACACAGGGAATTGGGAAGATTTCATTGGCACAAGAGCATTCAGGAGACTCACGATTATTTGTAAATAGAAACACTATAAACAACTTTAATTAGTCAACAATAATTAAAACTAGGAAACCTCACCCCAGTATCTAGATTTCTATATTGAGGTATGTGACGTTCTAACATCAGGCTTCTCTTCTTGGAACAATTTGCTCGAGCTTCAGAGTAAGGACCTCTTTCAGATGAGGCATGCAGTTCTAACTGGCCATGAACTCTACCATTCCCTATTATCCCCAAATCCTGAGGTCAACTGTCTGGTGCCATTTATTATCAACTGGGTACTACTTTTTACTTTAAAATTGAGTAGAAAATGACCTTGTTCCTTAACGTGGTCAGCACCACCCATTCCTCACCAGCCTCTCTTGTGGACATCTAAGTTGCTAGACAGCTTTAGCAAGCCACAGAATGGCTTTCCATTACCACTGAGTCTAGCTACCACTTTAATGCTTTAGCATAAAGATAATTTTGTATATAGGGAGTCCATGGCATGGGATAGGGGTGAAAACTCTCTCATGAACTAACCAATCAATTATTCTGAACCTCGGTTTCCTTCTGCAAGAGGGATTTTGTGATATTGCATTGCTAAGGTGCTGCTAATGTAGTAAGACTACCATTCTATTTCTACTGGGAAAAAATATGGCTAACTGAGAACATAATTTTTTAAAATATTTTTATTTATTCAATTGACAGACAGAGATCACAAGTAGGCAGAGAGGAAGGCAGAGAGAGAGGAAGGGAGGCAGCCTCCCTGCCGAGCAGAGAGCCCGATGAGGGGCTCGATCCCAGGACCCTGAGATCATGATCCAAACCAAAGGCAGAGGCTTTAACCCAACGAGCCACCCAGGCAGCCCAAGAACATAATATTTTTATTATTAAAACTAAAGTATCATTTAATGGGTTTTTCTTCATTTGTTCCAAGTCAAACATTGAACCCTCATTTCTGTCATAGCATATCATTGTATCCCTGATTTGTCCTATCTACTACATTTTCCCAGTTCAGAACATAGATAAGGGAAAGAGATAGTAGTAATTTATGGTGCAGTATCTCAGAGAGATTTAAGACTATAGATTCAGTCCTTCCATCTTAGCACAGAGACCTTTCACAAAGTCAGTTGAGGATATCTCTGAAAATTAAGGAGGAAAAGATCAATAACCTGGTCTTATCAGTAACAGCTACTGACAATTTTTTAAGAACTTGAGGCAGCCAAGTTTGGGCCATGATTAGATGTGGGGAATCTGACACTCACCTGTATTTAGGACATCCCTAATTGTGCGGGGTGGGGTGGGGTATGCCTAAGCCCTCCTGCTGAGTGATCTGGGTGTGCAAAGATCCAGTGGAATGAAACACTAGGGCTGCTTGACACACTCCACACTGACCAATGTGCTGAAGAGGATGTGCTGCTTGGGGAATGAGGTGGTACAGATGAAGGTCATGGCAAGGATTCTGCAGAACCATTGAGGGAGATGGTATAGCATATTACACTGAATGTGTTCGTAACCTGGAAATACACTCAAAGATATTGGAATGAATCCTTCCTGTCTTTGCTATATGCTTCTTCATTTATGTCAGTGACAAGAACCAGCTTTTTGAATAGTAGGTGGTAGGACTACATCTCACTGCATTAGGTGCTTTGTATCCATCTTCTCTGATCTTTTCAACTACCCTGCAAAGGGCATATTCACCCACCATCACCCAATTATCGATCCATCCATCCCACACGTGTTCTGAGTTCTGATGTCATGCCAGGGCCATTGTGCCGAGCACAGGGATGCAGTTGTGAACAAAATGGTCAAGATCCTGACATCCATGACACTTATAACTTATATTCTGAGGAAAGGTAGACAATAATAAATGGAACAACAGAATGTAAGAAATTAATTAGCACTCTAAAGGAATTAAGATAGGAAATAGATGAGATAAAGAGTGCTGGGCAACACAAAACACTCGTTGGTGTGTGAACGGTAATTAATGGCATGACAACACAATACAAGGAGTTATGAAGGAATATATAATGAGAGTAAACATAATTTCGATGGGGTTGGGGGAATTTCAAAACAGACCTGTGTAAGTATGTGGCATTCAAGCGGAGACCTGAAGGGTATACAGGTGAGTAGGTAGAGTGCAGGTGGGAGGGATGTGTCAGGTGAGTTGTAAGCAAGAGGAAGTGCACAGGCATGTGCCATGAGGTAAGAAAGACCTTGGCCTGTTGGAGGCACTAAAGTAAGGCCATAGCAGGGACAGCAAGTCAGGCACAAGGGTGAGGTGAGGTGAAGAGAAAGCTTCACATGCCAAACCCCCTTGAAGACCTAGGCCATGCCTAAGGAAACAGAGGTTCACAGAGATTAAGTAACAGGTCCAAGGAACCCAAAGGCAATGATCAAGATTAAATTAGATTATGGGATGCCTGGGTGGCTCAGTGGGTTAAGCCTCTGCCTCTGGCTCAGGTCATGATCTCAGGGTCCAGGGATCGAGCCCCGAGTCGGGCTCTCTGCTCAGCAAGGAGCCTGCTTCCCCTTCTCTCTCTGCCTGCCTCTCTACCTACTTGTGATCTCTCACTCTCTCTCTGTCAAAAAAATAAATAAAATCTTTAAGAAAAAAGATTAAATGAGGTTAGAATCAAACTACACAGTTTAGCATGTTCTTTCTACTACACATACTATCCCTCTCTGTACTAAGGGACAATTAAGGCACATATGTAAATATCCTTCTGACCTAGGTCTACCAGTTCAGGAACAGATCCTTACAGTGTGTGTTTTTTAATAAGGATGACCTGACAGTGGTTCGTCCATTTCTTCCAGCACCAGAGGTCATACCAACAGTTGTGTGTCTCAGTAAGGAGACAAGACCAACTGTACACGTCAAAACTGGGCTGGAAGTGCTTAATAACTAAACTTCCAGAGCCACTGGCAAGTTAGATGAGAGAGGAATAAGCAGAGTCATTATATTCCACTCTTGGTCTGTAAATCATCTGAGAGCCTCCATCATTTTTGTTGAGGTATTTTAATTGCTCTCATTTGCAGGAGCAAATTAGGTGTAGCATTGTTTTCTGGATGCTGTTCAGATTGGTGCCAGGAAGGAACAAAATGAGCAAAAAATGAAAATCCGTTTCCAAACAAAAGCCCAAATTCTGCAAGTGTAATTGATTTGTAAGCCATGTCAAGGTAGTTTCTAAGGCAAATCTGTTCAGCGCATCGTGGGGTTCTCAACTAAGGTCAAGAGAAATTATTCAGTTAAACATGCATTTGACACCAGGAAAAGCCCCCTTGCATAGGACTCAGAGCAGGGCTTCACTGCGGCACAGTCTGTATCTAAAAATTCGGGACAAATGAGGAGTGTTTTCTACAGACAGGCTATTGGAACTTTGTGGAATTAAGGCTTTTCTAACACATGCTAGGTAAAATGGTGATTAGAGAAGTAATTTGGGGAATGAAGACAACCCACACACCTCTCTCCATTTATCTTGGTAATGTATTTCTGTTTTCTCCTCATCAATTCGGGTTGTTCTGACTAATTTCTTGCTAAATGACATAACCACAGGAAGGTGAACAGGGAAGGGGAAATTTGATCCAATTTGACAAATTTTTATGAGTGTTTACTCTGTGCCAGCTATGGAGCAAGGCTCTAGAGATATAGTATGAAACTGGTGGTGCAAAGACAGACAGACTCATGAGAATATCTAGCTGCCCCGTAAACTTGCTGAGACCACAATGCCATTTTCAAGGACTCACATAGCATATGAGGTAGCTCCGGTGAGCACACATGCAGGATTTCCTTCAGCATTCCAATTTTAGGCATTTTATACTGTCATCCAGAGATCATCAAATAATTCCCCAAATTCCAACATTTGAAGAGCCAATTGAGACTCTTTCTTACCTGAGAATACTGAGGAACATCATAGTCTTTTGCATGACAGTGTAACTTGAGTTTAGATTTTTAAACTACTTTTATAAACTATTTTTTGTATATTTTGTATACCTTTTGCACATTTTGTAAATTATCACCTATATGGGCCATTCCACAGAGATTGTCGATTTCCTATAAGTTAAGTGAAACTATCAGTGGAGTATTGACATTTTACCCAACTGTCTCAAGCACTGAGAATGGAATTTCTCTGGTGAAGCAGAGCAATAGAGGTGTGAGACTGGAATTAAATCAATCTGATAATAATTAACAGGCAGTTCTACTTGTTCATGAGAGGCCCACCATGGAGGGTACACAGAGACACTCTGGCAAGCAGAATTGTATGAACAATACCATCTTTCAGTGGTGAAGGGTGAGAGTTAGGCAGGACTGTGAACCAGGAACAAAAATACAGTACAGATTCCTAAACAGGTCTCATAACTAAGCTTTAAGGTGGTGTCCCCAATTTATAAACTCTTTAAGTAGAGCTATATAAAGTTGCCATTTTAGAAAGACAAAAGAGGTCAAATATTGACAATTTTATGTGGTTCAAATTAATATATTTAGGCTAACTCTAGATTTATGAAATGCTCTTCTAGATGAAGACAGAAGTGGGTTGAAGCTTTGAGCAAAAATTTTAGGCAATTCTTGTAGATTAAGCATTAAATTAGTATATTTATGTCCCTGAGAAGCTCTGGAATAAATAACCTATTTAATAAATAAATGACCTATTAACCATAGTTAATAATTTAATATTAACTATGGTTAATAACCTATTAACCATAGTTCCCAATGGTCTTTGATTTTGGAACTTCTTTTTCCCCGGAAGAAAACCTGGGGACACTTTAGTATTCAGACATGTCACTAAGAACATTTGTAGGTGACATAATGTCATTAGGGGTGATAGAGGGTTTGTGTGTTGAAAAACATGGCCTTGGGGTCTCCAGTTGTTTCAGTACAACATCTACACACATATTTACCAAGATAATCAGAGGAATTATGCCTGGATTATAAATGAGTTATCTTCATGAACAAGATATCTTGAATAACATAAAATCCACACTCATAGATGTAAGAGGACAATCTGAGAGCAATAAATCCTCTCATTTTCAGCTGAAATATCTTTCAGTTCTTATCCACACATATTCCCAAGCAACAGGAGTGACAGTTTTCTTTCCTCATAGTCACAAGATTTACTTCCTGAATTATTACCTTCGGGGAGCACAGAAATGATCTGCAAATGATTTGGTTCAGGAAAATGTTAAATAGTGTTTGACAAAGTAGAAACCTGAACAAACTAGCAAGTTTGTGCATGAAGCACTCAGACCAAGGGATTATTATTAAAACAATAGCTACTGCTTTGGAGAGACTGCACTAACATCCGTTCAAATCACACCCAGGTAACACAAAACTTGAGTCTAGAAGGATTCGGTGGCTATAATTAGATATGTTAATGATCTATTTCTTGACTTGATTTTCCTCATCTGTAAGATCAGGAGGGAAGTTCTAAACACTCCTGGGTGTTTCATTGAATACTCATTGGTCTTTTTCCTTCTACCATTCCAGCTTCTGTCTTCTATCAGGTTTATTTACATGCTTATCCCTCCTCCTGGGCCTCCAGGACACAAAGAAGCAAGAACTAACTGGTTTGTCTTTGCATTCCACATACCACCTATTGATGGTTAAAGGTATAGCTCTAGGCTCAGATAGCCTAGGATGGAGTTTTGATTCTAATTGCTACTTGTTGTATGACCTTGGGCATTTGCCTAACCTGGGCACCTCAGTTAGTTCAAACATCATATTGGGATTATAATCATATCTATGATATGATTTATTCAATCCATGCACTAAGAACAGTGAGTGATACATGGTCAATCCTCATGCAGTATTAACTTTTTCATACTTTGATTAGTTAATTGATAAGTATTTGTTGATCCAATAAACATGAAAGTGATTATAATAGATGAATGTTACTTCTGTATCATGAAAATAATTTTTCTACTCTGAAAAACTTCTAATTTCTCCCTGTCTTCCTCAGAACAGTATGCAAAATATTGTTCTAAACCTGGTATTTTCAGTAAGATATCTGGAAATTCCAGAATATCTTCTTATATCCAAGCTCCTTTTTACATTCCTTAATTTTCTCCCCATCTCTTGAGAATAAGTCTTCTTCACATTTTGTTGTAAATAAGATCTTTGATGGAGAATGCAATTTTATATGAATAACACTGAATTGTATTTCTGCTAAAGCTGGGGAAGTGATTACTCTGAATTAATGGTCTTTAGGCTTACCAACTATCTGCTTGGTAGAATAGCTGGGAGCTTCTGCAGATACCACATTAAGAGTATTTCTGAGAGAAGGTAAGCACTGCCAAGGTATTCCCTCCTGCTGACTTTGTCCCAGTCTGGCCCTTTCTAGACTTCGTACACTGGCTTAGCGCCTGTAATTCTCTCTTTCATTGAAGATTAATAGTGGATTAGAGATAAAACTCAAGATTTATTCTATACCATGCTGTTCAATACAATAGACCCTAGCCATATGTGTTTATGGAACATTTGAAGTGTGGCTTGTCCAAATTGCAATGAGGCCAAATGGAAGATATACACCAGTTTTAGAAGACCTCATACCCCCCAATATAAAATAACTCATTCATAATTTGTATATTTATTACATGTTAAAATGATTAAATGTTAGATATGTTGGGTGAAATAAAATATATTATAAAAATTAATTTCAGCTGTGTTTTACTTTCCTGTATGTAGCCACTAGAAAATTTTAAATTTTGTGGTTTATTTCATATTTTTACTGAATAGCACTGATCTAGCGCATAATCTAGATCTAGACTATGTGACAATCCCTGTTCTAATTTCTTTATATGGGTTCTTTCACTGTATAAAGAAGTCCACTGAGAAATTATTCTTACTTTAGATTTAATAAAATTGGGAATTTCTGGAGGCTAAAAAACTCATAAGAAACAATGAGAACATTGGATTTTAGGTTTGTCTGACTCCAAATTCAGGTTCACTTAGTTACTCTAGATAACATTTAGTGCAAACTGACCCAGTGCTAAATAACGTTAAATCCTTGAGTCTGGTTGGGTTCTCCAGAAGCCGAAGCTGCAAAGGAATTTGGGGTGCAGGATTAGAGATCAATACATGTGGAAGAAAGAGGGAAATTAAGACTGAGCAAACCATAGTGAAGCTCAAGAAAGTCCCAGCCACCCTGTCAGGAAGTTCTACTGCAAATTCTGCCTGCCAGAATGACCTCTCCTTAGGCCAAAATAGCCAGACCTTATACTCCTAACTCACTTAATCACTGTGTGTGCTGCTCTGGCAAGGGCATGAACTAGGGTAGAATGGCTCTCTGCAGCTGAGACAGACCCTGTAGGAGCCAACAGCTGGAAGTCCTTTGGAACTCCACTCCCTTTAAGTGTTCATCCTATAAATTCTTGGAGAGTCTAGGTGATGTATTCTTTATTGAGAAAGGTATATTTTTAAATTTTGCTTATTTGTTTTAATTCCTCTTTTAATCTACTAAATAACCTTCAGGAGAATTACCTCTCTCCTTGCCCCAACACAAACACAAAGAAATAGTGGACTTCAGTCTCAAGAGATTTGGCAGGCAACAGAATCTAGCTATAATTTAATACTATTGATTTGTTTTTAATTGCATATAATTCTATAGTTGTATTCCACTTGTAAAAATACATATTTGTTTTCTCTGCATGATTATATAAAGTTTTCTTTATAAAAACTTACTTTTAAGAAGAAGCAACTAATTTAAATATGCAAAGTAGGCCTGTTTAATGCAAATTAAACACCTCAGCAGCCTGGGACTCAACAAGACAAAATCTGAAGAGTCAGACTGTTCATAGAGGAAACTGAGAGACTGGGTAGTCATTCCAGGACAGGAGATGAAGATCACCAGTGAATGGAAGTCAGTGAACAGTATAAACCAAAACACGGATGTCACAATTTGTTCTGGAATTGGACCACATCAAAATCAACTTTGCCAGTACAAACCTAGCCACTACAACTTTGCCACTACACATTCTTGTCAGTTTCTTATCTTAAAAGTCTTGGGTTTCTTACCAAAGTCTGTTATTTCACATTGCACTGCTTTTCTGTGGAATTGTTTTAGTACAGTTTGCCCTTCTATCCTGATGCCCTACTGAGATACCCAAAACACTGAAGCAGTTGACACCAAAGCTTAGTAAAACCTGTGTCCTCATATGGAAAAGATTGATTAGATATTTTAATATTGTAGGGTTGGGTACAGGGACTCTGCCTCTTACTCTTACATAGATGGAAAAATACAAAAGAAACTGTTAAAAGTAATTCCCTCTGGGGAGTAGATTGAAAACACAAGAAATTGGGGCAAAGGGCATAAAAGAAAAAACACATGGATTTTTCAATATTATCATTTTAACGTTTCCCCAATGTTATGCATGACTGTAATAATTGTTCAAACTAAGATAAATTAAAGCGTAAATGAATACTCGAAACCAAAAACCTGGCTAGCCAAGGATAAATAGCCAAAGGGTGCCACTCTCTAAGCCCATGGGAAGATCGTCTCTCTCTAGGGTGTTTAAAGATAAAGAGCTGTCTAGCAGCAGAGTGTCAGAAGAATCACCCTGTAGATGAGAGAGCCTGAGGAGACACAGCATGGTCTTTGTGAGTTCCTGGGACCTACCAGCTGCTGACCATGAGAATCAACATGGGAGAATAACAGAGGAGACAGCATGAATGAAAGAAGCTTCTGCTGAGAGCAAGTGCTCATCCACACATGTTATTCACAGGGAATTCCCACTGGCTTAGTCTTCACTGACACAGCAGACAGGCTGTGAGACCCAGGGACACTGGTTCTTAAATGCAAGGCTTTCTGTCATCTCTATTCCTTATTCTGCTTTAGTTTTTCAAAGCAGTTATCAGTCTGTGACATTTGATTGATCATTCCTCTCTCCTGCCATATCCAAATATAACCCTGTGAGAGTACAGACGTTTGAGAGTACTGCTTTGTTTCCAGAGTCTAAAGCTATTCTTAGAGTCTCAATAAATATTTGCTGAATGAATTAAAACATGAGATATGAGACATTACCTAGCCAGCATCCCTATCCAACCATGAAATACATATAAACGCAACTCAACAAACATGTCTGACTCAATGCCAAGAGGCCTCCAATAAAACTGAAACAAGTGTTCTCTCTGGTTTCAACCCAAGCTTAATTATAAAATATAGTATAGGAACTCTTAATTAAGAAGTTTTTGTTATTAAAACACATCACCTTCATAAGTATGTTAATGAGGTTCTCTAGTTATATGAAGATCAAAGAAAAAGTCTCCTTTACTCTTAGGTAGTGATGTGGGTTTTTCCATCCTCTTTTACCAATATGCTTCCACATTCTTCTGAAATAATTACTAGCTTCACCATAATTAGGTTTCACTATCTCCTATTAACATAAAATAGATATTCAACTAAAATTTGAAACTATTAATACAAATTGGCAAAACCAAAAAGTTAATAAATTGTATTCATTATAATAACCAATTCATGTTCTTCTTCACTGAGATGTTTGCTAATGTAGTTGTAGGACACAGCATTTCCCTGGGTTTCCCTCAGAGCTGCCCTCTGACTTTTCTGACCATCTTCTTCCAGTCTCCTTACCACCTTCTCCTCTGCTCATCCCTGTAAATTTCGGTATTCACCATGCTTTCATCCTCAGATTTCTTCTCACCTCCCTATTATTCCTCATCCCCATAATTTTACCAACTATCAGAACACCCATCTTTCAAACCCCTAACTTCCTCCCTGACCCCATACCTCCAATTCTTCTAGTCTCATCAGGGAAGTGTCTTCACACTCAACATGTTCTTTCTCCAAGCTCCTTATTCCCATCGTTACCTGTGTTATTCCTCCATGTTCTCCATTGCAGTGAATGACGCCAATAATGGTCCTGCCTCTCTATCTCACAACGGCTCTTACATGGACTGTTATGGAAGCCCTAGCTTCAAAGACTTAAATATTTCTACTCTACCGTGCTTTCACCATGTACTTCCTGAGAATGCACTATATAAAACACTGAAGCAAATAGATGACTCTATTTCTTTAAAACCTGCCAGAGCAACAGGACCCAAGACTGAAAAACACCACTTCTCAGCATGGTACTATTTCCTTGTTTATCACAATTTCAATTCCCACTGTATCAACTCATATACCACTATTTTTCAAGCAAATAGTTGCTCTTGCCCAGACAGAGTTTTTCCTCTCTTCCCAAACTGCTCTGTCTACCCTCCCCATCTGGTGAACAATGAAAGGTTCATCATTCAAGATCAATATCAAAAATCTCTTCATAATGACACTTTCTTCCACCCCCTTATCATTCACTGAACATACTCTCAGATTTATGTTTGGATAATTCCATGAACTTTTACCACAGAAGCTATCACACTGTATCTTAATAACTATTATGCTGATACCTGTTTTTCACCTACATAGAATACAACCACTCCAAAGGCAAGATCCATATTTTGTCCTTTTTTACCTTTTTGCATTCCTAATGTGGCAAGTGTCTTCATATAGTAAGACTGTTTTGGATGCATGCATAAATAAGTGAATGAGAAAAATTAATGGACAAATCAAATAATGTGTATCCTCAAGGCAATGGTGTAACTACTCAGGAGCTGTCTACAGTATAAAGAGATCACTCTAGTCTGAATGTTGTGCATTGCCTACTTTCTTTTTCCCCTAAATCCAAGCCAGCCCATCACTCTCCAGATCATAATTCTATACAAATTTAGTACTGCAGCAGTCAGAGAGAATGAGTCTAATTCATAAAATGGAGACTCTATACATCAGTAGTCCTCTGTACACGATTAAAAATTGGGGGCTTATTAAGCTTCTCCTGCCCCTTACGAAGCTTGCCTGGACATCGTTTCTGATACTTTCATAGCTCAAGTATTAATGCTTAACACTCCTCCCCTGCACTAGGTAATGACTGCAGCATAGCAATCTCTCTTTGTTACCTCCTGACATTACCGAATTACCCAACAACAAATATCTGGCATTCATTCTGTGGCTGACATTTGAATCTGTATTCTTTGTAATGATTATCATTTATCAACAATCAGCTATTGATCACTCCCATCTGGATTTGCAACTTGAATGAAGGTAAGGTGAATACAAACAATTTTTATGTAGGCTTGGCTCCCAGAAACTCAGCCTAAGCTGGGTAAATGAGGTGTCCAGACACAAAATGAATAGTACCAATCCAAATTATATTAACTTTTAATGAGCCAAGATTAAAAGAGCTCCAGGGACTCAGAGTTCTTGGGAGGAATAAAAATCTAGGTTGATTAAATACCATTTTGACTAGCTTTTGCAGAGGTTGAGATTCTGTTTTCTCAGAATTCTGCACATTCCCCATGCATTTGAAATATCTATTAAAATACATACTTCACAGTGACTGTTTATGTCTTAGCACCTCTTTAATGGAGGGCACAGAGACTTGAGATTCGAATCAGAGGGGAAGAGATGCCTCGGGAAACTTCCTATATAATTAGGTTCAATACTGAGACTAGCATAGGGGCACCACAATGACGTGAAAATTTGGGGAGGTTTGAGAATTGATGGCAGGGTTTAAAAACTTGGCCAACTATCATGTATTTAAAAAGAATTCTGGACAATTTGAATTTGGACCCCCAATCTGCTACTCCTAAAAAAATAGCAAGAGAAATAAAAGTTATGGCTGAGAGCACAAATTTATGTCATAACAAAACATAAACTACCACTTAGCACCTTAAAAGTCATTGGGTAAATTACTTAATCTTCCTACTAATTTCCAGAGTAGAAATAATAGTGACCTTCTCTGAGGAGTTGGGTATGGAACTGGTTGACATGTCTATATGCATTGTGTTAACAAGTTGCCTAAGACTAAATATAATTCAATGAGAAGTTAATATTATTATCATTTATTCATTTACCAAATATTTGTTGAATGCCTACAGTGTGCCAAGCTCTGTGCCAGGTAACAATAATGACAGGAAAAGCAAATAGGTAAGATTATTACCATCATGTTAACATTACTCCCAACTGGGTCTGGAACTTGAATGAAGTTAAGGTGGATACATCCATTTTTTATGTAGCCTGAAATGGGTGAAGAAACAAAGTAATCTCAATTTACAGTAATTATCATAGAGATGTCAAGCCAGGTATTAGGTGAGATAAAAATAGAGGTGGTCTTATTTTAGGTAGTTAGGTCTGGAAACACAGCTCCAAAATGGTGGAATCTGAGCTGAAAACTGAGGAAGAAAAATGAAAACCATGACAGAAGAAGGAAAAAGAACATGTTTAAAGGTCCTGAGGTAGGCTATCTGAGGGACCAAAAGGAACAAGTACAGCTAGAACATTGTGAAAATGGAAGTCTGCAGAGATATGCATGGGACAGATCATGAATAGCCTTCTGACCACGGTGAGGAGTTTAGACTTTATACAAAGGATAACTGGGAGCCACTGATGAATTTTTAGGCCAGAAGAGGATGTTCAAATGTGCATGCCAGTTCAGGATTCTCCCCCAGATATTTGCTTCCATTGCCAGAGCTAAGCCAATCAATAGACAGAGTCTGTCATTCTCATCTCAGTGCTTATCACCTACCCACGGTGGGCAACAACGCATTCTTATTCCCCAGATCTTTCTAGTCCTAAAAAGAGTGGGAGAGACAAAATGCTACCTTAGAGCAAAACACAACCAATATATACAGTGGCAGATCAATCAACAATTTGTTGAGTTTATTCTCAAAGTGGTGGTTTAATCACTATAGGCTTTGAGTTCATTATAGCCTAAGAGAGCAAATTTTAGTTTCTAAAATGATCACATATCATAGCTTATATGAAAAAATAGACCTTCTAATAACCATTTTTTAAAAGTTTTGTGAGTAGTAGCTTTGTAGTAAAACATTATTCTCCTTGTCATTATGCAAAAACATTTTGATAGTCAATTTTAAAGATAAAAACACAGCATGTATAGATTTAAATTTCATTAAGACTTTCACCCCTCCTGGAGAGTCAGGTTAAAGTACTTCTCTTCCCTCTCTTGCCAAAAAAAGGACAAATTCAGCAACACTTGGGCATTTTGTTAGTAACATTCTCAAGTCTTCCTATCAAATACAGTTACATTTCTATAATAAGAGTCAAAGAATTTAAACTCTATAACCCTCAGCTTTCACAAGTTATCTGATGAACTCATTCACACTAAGGCATGAAGATATAACTTCACCCAGACATATCTGACTTTGAAGAGCAAGTAGATAATGACTAACCTCCTGTTGGAACTTACTACAGGAGGAATTTCTGAGATCAGCTATAAGACTTTCATGAGTAAATTAGGGTGACTGGAACCTTCCAAGTTGCTTTGATAAATTCTTCCTTTGACCATGCTTAAGATACCTAAAGAACATTTTCTTGCATAAATTTCTAGATATTCTTTTAATGTGGGTAAGAAGTAAAGAGGAAAAATAAAGATATGGTCTCTCCAGAGCTACTAGAAATCAAATTGTAAGATTATTGGATGCAGAGATTTTTTCATTCTCAAAGAAACTCTTTGTCAATCTAAAAAGCTCTAGTCATTCTGGTTGCCATCATAGGAGCTATCCAATGAATAAACACTGTCACCTCCACTGGCATAGAATGTTCTGGAATACTATTATCTAGTATCAGTTGTTTTGCTCACTTACTTATATCCACTGCTGATGGAAAGAGAGACACAGATCGTATGATCATAACCTGACAGAGTGACGGGAAGATGACAAAGGACACATTCTCACATTTCTATTCCCTACTGCCTGAGTATGTTAGCCTCTCAGCCACTCCCAGCACTTCTTCCTTCCCTGCCATTCTGGTCCCCACTAATACCTACATCAATAATAATCCTTTGGAGATCTCCTATTCCTTTACCCAATTACACTTCCATCATCTACTTCCTGCCAATCCCAACTCTGAATCTGTCCTACATATAGGTTTTCTCTGCTACTGCTTCCAGGATTCCCCACAGGATTAGAGAAAATTACAACTATGTCCTCTTTTCTATATCATGTTTTCTGATCTGAGTGATACTTTCACATCTTTTTGGCCTTTCTTCACATTCTTTCTCATTGTCCATGGGGCCTACTCCACAGATAACCAATCCAGTCAAGCATCCAGGCTCTTCCTCCACCTTCTATTCACAAGACAACTTTAACTGTTCCACACAGAAAATACAGGCCAATGTGCCACCATCTCCAGTATTAGCAATCCTCCTATGCATGCTCCCCTTACTCCCTCCTAACATAGAAGGAGAGGTTTTCCTCTTCAATAAATTGCTTAATGTGCAGTTTTTGATCTACTCTTTTCAAGGCTCTGCAGGGATCTCTTCTCTCTGTGTTGCTTCAATTCCTTTTTCTCAACCAAACCCATCCCCTTCAACAGTGATGGTGCATCCCAATATTTCTAGTTATTTAACTTCCATGTTCCCCTGCCCCAAACCTTAGGTTATTACCTTTATGTATTAATCCCTTACCTCCTAATTAACTGAAAAGCTGTACACACTCACCTCTCCATTTCCTCAACACTTTTCTTCTCAGCTGCAATCTAGAAATTTATGCAAACCATTCTAATTAGGCCATCAATGAACCACAAATTGCTTCAACTCTTGGCTCTTTTCAATTCTCAGCCTTCTTGGCATCTCAGTGGGGTTTGACATTGCTAAACTACCTTAATCCTCCCATGAAGCCAACCCCTCTTTCTGCCCCTCGCTCTGCTAGCTTTCCTACAGTCTCTTTCCTTAGTGTCAGTACTTGTTCCTCTGCCACCCCGGCAGTGTGGGATTCTCTAAGCCTTCACCATTGTCCTCCTCATTCTACATATATCTGTGGGAGTCCTTCCCCACTCCCATGGTGTCAACTATATGTGTCTCAAGACAAAAGCCCCCTAGTAGGTTATCCTGTTTCAAAATTCTTTCCCTTTCCAATTCATTGTATCACCTGAACAAACTCTATATACAGATTTGACTACAGCCTTAAAAGTTCCATTGGGCCCCTTGGCCTTCACCCTTCTTTACAAGGACTCTCAGTTCTTTCCAAGCTTGTTCCAGGATTCTTTTTCAAACTCCATCCCTTCCCATCCTTCAAAATTTGTTGGATTAATTTGGTCTAGTAAATGCTACCTAAATACAGTGTGGTCTTTCACCCCTTCATGTCTTTGTCACTCTGCCTGCAATGCCTTTCCCTGATTCCACTCCTACCCATAAACACTCTGATTAATCTCACGCAAAATATTATTTCCAAAGAAAAGTACTCACCATAGATCATATTTATTGAGTGTTTACTACATGTCAGGGACTATGGTGAGTTCTTCACATGCATCATCTCAACAATCTACAAAACAACTTAATAGATAGGCATGATGATTCTTATCCCTTTTTATATATAGGAAAACCGAAGCTTACAGAGTTAGGTAACTTTTTTTAAGGTAACATGACTAGTAAATATTTTTGATCTGACTCCAGAGCCTTCTTTCCCCAGCACATGACCCAAAGTCTCGTGTTTCTTCTACATACTTCTGTTTCTATTCATATTATACTCCTCCTTAACTACTCATCCACACTTCTGTCCTCTGGTGTTATCCTATTAAAAGTCCCTGTTTTCTTTATTTGTTCCCTCTCCCCAACCCTCCTGCATGCCTGACAAATACCGGTGGTTCAACAAATGCTTTCTACATCTGAGTTTGAAATGACTGCCTTGTACATATTGACTAATGGGTAAGAGGAACTTCAAGGCGAAAGGTCTAATTAGCCTGACTCTGTGGGTGACTATCAGCATTGTGAATGATCCATTTGCTATTGAGTCCCAGAAGAAGACAAACATGTACACCTCATTCTCTGTCCCTAAATCTCTAAACCTCTTGACATAGGCTTTCTATGCAGAACTATCCAAATTATAGTGACTTTATGTGAAAGAATTTTCTTTTTATAAAAATCTATGGTTTTTAATTTTCTATAAGATGAACACTCAGAATAGCGGCTTAGGAGCCCTGTGAAACTGAGATGTTAAGGCCAAGTGACCATTCATTGAAAGTATTGCAGAGGCAGAAATATAGCTATCACATATTATAATCACAATAACAGTTTCCTACTCTCTCTAGGATATTCTGTGACATCTTACATTTATGCTGGATGGACAGCTTGGATACTGTAGAGTAAATTGTGAATAAAGGAAGGAGATGGTCAAGTAAGCAGAAGAGCATAAAATAGAGATATCACCATGCTTTCGTTGCATCCATTTGTCTCTCCCAAATATAGAAACTGTAGGTCTCTCTACACCTCTCCAGCACATTGTAACAGGGTGGTTTATCTTCAGCTATATCCTGATGCTAAGTACTAGCTTTCCAAAATCCACTGATGCTTGACTTTTTGAAATTAGTGAGATGTAGCTGAATTCTACTTGGGAAGCAAATGGATTGATTCCATCAACTAGATGTAAAAAGTGTCCTGTTTTGAAAGTGCTGGGAGATATTTCTAAGGGAAAAAAGGAGAATATGAAGCCAGTGTGCTATAACTGCCTATTGGTTTAAGCCCTCACTTTATCTTCTTGGGGTTTAGTTATCCATCTTTTCTCCCCGATCTCCATCACCCCAGTAGGAGGGAAAAATAATGAAAGACATCCTATGTAGACTCAGAGACTGTCAGAGCTGATAGAGAGAATGTGGAAACTCTAGCCCAGACTCCTCATTCTGCGGATGAGGAGAATGAAAATTAGGGAAGGCAGGGACTCTCTCTGGACTCCAAAAAATTAAAGAAAGTCCTGCAGAATTTGACAAGAGCTGATACTGTTCATCTCTTCCTAACTCTGTGTTCAGTGAAATCATGTTAACCTGACACTAGTCATTGTGGGAGTATGTACACCTGTAAAACACTACAAATCAAGGTACTTTTTCCCCCATAGAGAACTCGTTTACCAGCACAGCACTGTTACTTATTTGTATATATGAAGCCTAAAGATCTGTCCCTATTCTCATGAGTCATGTCTTTTTTCTTTCATCCTCTTTTTCTTCCTTGTCTGTCTCCTTTCATTAATTCATAAACAAGAAATTATTGACTACTTTTTGTATACCAGACATAAGGCAAATAGTTGCAGATAAAGTGGTGAAGAAAACAACAAAGTCCTACCTTCATTGCACTTAGAGGACATAAGCATTTAGCATATGACAGTTATGGATTTAAAAAAAAAAAAACGGCTTGATAATGCCACAAGAACATATACAAGAAAGACTTAATCTAGGCTGGGGAACTGACATATTTCAAGGAAATCTTTTTATCATGCTGTCACAAAATGGTCTGTGTGATTCCAGAATGCACTTCATAGCCAGAAAGAACTGAGTTTGAATTCCAGCATTTAAGTGTTCTTGCTGGGTGACCTCGAACAACCTCTTAAAGCCTTAGTTTTCTCGCAACTAAACTGAAGATAATTTTAGCACCTACTCCAGAGGGATGATATGAGGACTGAATTAATAACCATATGAAATGTTTAGCCTCAAGCCCAGTACATCACTGATGGTCAACAAACAGCACCTATGTTTATGATTAGGATTATTAGTATTTTTTTTCTTCCTACTACATGTCTAGAATGTTCACTCTGTCCATGCCTTTATAGGACATCAGCTTTGCCTCCATGTGTAATTTTTCAGAGAATGTGGGGGACTAGCAGAAGCCATCTGGCAATTGTGGACACTAGCCAAATCATCACTAATTGCCTAAACGCTCTGGCTCTCCTTGGTAATGGCTATGGCGGGTCTAATTAGTGCAGACCACATGACATCTTTGAGTTTCTACTGTTGGGAGCTTGAGCCCAAGCCAGCAGCTCCAGGTTCCTCCTGAGTTTGGAGAGGAGCCTTCGGAGAATCATATTCAACAAAGAGCTGGCAGAGGCGGGTCCTGTCGGCTCCCACGCCCTCCATGGGGGAACTTGCTGTAACTATAAGAAGCACAGAGGCTGTGATTAGAGGGACAGATGGAAAGTGGGAACATTCACTTAGCAGCTTTTAGCGACCTCTGAGGAGCAGGTCTTTAAGCAGCTCCAAGCTCTTGGCCTGGGTTTTGATTTGCAAAGCTAAGGCCAGAGCCCCCCAGCCTAGGGTAGGAAGCATATGTTAGTTACAGGATTTACCTACCATTTAGCCTCACAGCTGCCTCTCTTTTCATTGCCATATGTGGTCATGCCTCAGTCGCAATAACAAACAACAAGATACATGTTTACCCAGCATACTATCTGGCACCCAGTAGGAGCTCTGCAAACGTAAGCTGAATAAACAAGTGCAGAGAAGTTCTATGGCATCCTTCACTATGGGCTGCTTCCTGATTATTCCACATTTTATCAACTCCCTGATTTGTTTGTGCTGATAGTCAGACATGATATATGAGGCATGTATGGAAAACAGTTGTGTGGAATATGGCAAGTTACCATACAACTTTACTATCATGTGCTATTTCCCAAAGACAACCAACAAGATGATGTTTCTCCAAGTTTAGCCGTGGATAGCATCAACAAATTCAGATGCCATCAGCCTATGCCCTTGCATTATGGCCTTTGCTGAGTTATAATATATATTCACACCCTTGGCTTTTCTCATATTGAAGGTCAGAGAGAAAAATGTTAGCATCTGCTGAATCTTGGGTAGTGTGGCACTTAATAGTTTACAAGGCACTTTCCAATCCAATTGTCTCATGCTGCCCTCCCTGAGCCCTTTTGAGTGAGGTGGGGATTATCAACTCTGTTTAGCCTTTGTAATCAGTACAGATGCTGTCTCAGCCACCTGTTCAAGGTCACAGAGCTCATATAACAGATGAGAAAAACGCAAAACATCACTAAATTCTGCAAACTCTTCATGCCACAACACTCCAGGGTGGCACTTTTCTTTTTTCAGACAAATTCTACAGTCGCTATTATTTACTTATACCAAAGCAGAGGAGAGGTGCTCACAAGCTTTGCTTGATTTCTCATTGTCAAAGTAACCTGGCTGAGAGAAGCCACATGAGGAGTTTCCACGCAGGGATGAAAAGGATTTTTAGACACAGAAATATAGCCATAAGAAAAGGGAAGTCACAAGTAAAGTAACATATGTATTATATGTATATATAATCTGCCTGAAAGGTACACGACAGAAATAAATAATCAGGCTTAAATGTGTCCCCTGGTCTAGCGTGTAAGACCCCAGAGAACTGTGATTAAGTATCCAGTGGTCTTCTAAGAACCCATGCTCTCCATCCCAGCTCCAGTGCACACAAACCACACACAAACTGATAATTTGTACAGCTGGTGACAGTGTTGCTTTCACATTTCCTCTACACCAAGACTTACAAGCTCCCAGAGTGATTCTGTGGAAGGCAATTTTTCCACTTTTCCAAAGGACTCCATACTCACTTCTATAACTCATTCTGGCTTTAAAGAAGTGAGGAAAAAATATTACAAAGCTGTTTCTGTAAAGGCCAAGTGTGTGTGCGGGAGGGGAAGAAGACGGATGGGTAAGACTGCAGCGTTCTGAGATCAGGCAACACTAATGACATTAAACAAATTCTTAATTTGTTGTCCAGACCAAGCCACAGATATTATAATAGGTATGCTCTTGGGGATTTTTGTTCTTTCATACAAATCCAGAGCCTGGCACCTCAACTCTTCCTTAGGCAATGGTTCATGTTTACATGTGGTTTTCAGTAAAAAGCAACCTAGAATATAAGAGTAGGAAGTGTGGCTATGGAGACAGTCTGTGTGAATTTTGAAACCAGAGTCTCCTACTGAATGAGCTGTGTGACTCTGGACAACTGTGTTCACCCCTCTGAGCCTCAGTTTTCCTATGGAAAGTACACAAATGCAAATCCTCTATTTTAGCCACAGCTGAGGCAAACTGGTCCCTGTGGGCTGGGGTCAGCTTTGCAAAAATGTAGCTTGATGCTCGAACATATCCCTGTGGATTCCTGGGCATTACTGCCACAGCGGTATGAGAGTCCTGTGGGAAAGTGACTGGTACTCACACGTGGGCAACCTGGACTCATGGGGTCATCCTTGACTGATTGAGTGGGGACAGCTCTGAGCATTTCCATAGGGCTCTGCAGGGGAAAATGTTTGTATGTGTGTGTTTTCTTTCAGTTGTTGTTTTTTGGTGGGTTTTGTTTGTTTGTTTTTTGGAACTAGCCTGTGCATAGTCTAGACTCTAGAAGATTTCTATAGAAGTTATTTTATACACACATACACACAAGTGATTTATTTGTAATAATGTCTGAAAACCATGCTATTCGGATGTTTCTCTCAATCATCTTGCTGAACTTTCTAGATTGAGTCCCTAGGTATTTCTCTTCTGAAGACTTGGGCTATATAGGGTTGTGCCTTTCCTTTTCTGAGTTCCATGCAATGAACTTACTCAACAACATGGACAGATATTGTTATGTTAAATAACTTAAACTCCTATAATTTTATAATGCCTGAGCTCTCTTTCCTAACTCTTGCTGCTGATATGCCTCTTGTGGGTAGAAAACCCCCTTCCACATTGACTAGGTAGGACTCATTTCTTCCTAAGTGCTGGCTATTAATGAATAAAAATAATCACATGGTGTGATCCAGAGTCACTGTGATCTGTAACTATATAACAAGAGACACAATTAACACCAGACTTGGGAACTGTTATTGTAATGAGTGTTTGATATGAAAGGATCATTATTTTAAAAAAAGGTATAAGAAGAAAAGACTTAATATGCCAGTTGGTGTCTGTAGACAAGCTAAATGGCTTAATTATCACCATTAGGAACCAAGTATTGAAACTATGGTACAAATTGCTGAGGACTGAACTTTGTGTGGAGAGAGGTGTCATCAGAAAAAGGAAGGTGGAGAAGGGGGTGTTCACAGACATCCTGTCAGGTCCTTTTCCTATTTCATTTCATTGAACCACATAAGAACTCCCTTCGAGGCCGATGAAAGCAAGGAGTCACAAGTATTCAGAGGCATTGAGGCATTGAGGAAACAGTCATGGGCATCATCCCAAGTGAGAGTTCTCATGGCTCCTGCAGCTGTCCTCAGGGGTGGGCAGCGGGAAAAGGGGCACTTTGAGAACTTTCACACATTTCCTCCATTCTCTGCTGCCCTCTTTAACGTGGTCTTCTCCCCCTCACCCTCCACTGTCTACGTTATACTCTCTGCCACCTTCTTGTAATTCCTCAGGCCATCTTATATCTTCAACTTTCTACCTCATCCCTTTTGCTACTTTAAGTACTACCTACTCCTCTTGAATCCATTCAAGCCACTTCTTAACCAGGACAGTTTCTAGCAGAGGTCTAGCCCACTGTGGAACTCTATTGGTTCAGTCAGTCAGATCTATGGCAGCCAGCATTTAATCTCTCATGGATGGCCTCCTCATGTTGGCTCTACCTCTTCCATTCAGATACATAAGTCTATTGGTATCAAAGGCTGCTTGAGGGGAGAAGGGAATGAATCAGATAGGAGGAGGCTCAGTCCTGAGAGACAGAAAACTCAACATGCATGTGTCATGGCTTACTTCACAAGACAGATGTTTGATTCTCTCTCATGTAAACACAGTCTGGGGCTCATAGGATGGCACCATGATTGCTGGAGACCCAAGGTCCTTTTTTATTTTGTTGCTCTGCCATCTCCAATATATGGCTTACATTGTTTTGTTTTGTTTTTAAGATTTATTCATTTGTTTGTTCAAGAGAGAGAGTGAGCAGTGGGGTTGGCCAGGAGAAGAGGAAAAGAGAGTCTTAAGCAGACTGCACACAGAGTATGGAGCTCAATGCGAGACTCGATCTTGCAACCCTGAGATCAGGACCTGAGCTGAAACCAAGGGTTGAACACTTAATCGACTAAGCCACCCAGGTGCTCCTATGGCTTACATTTTTAGTTCCAAGATTCTGATTTACTTTATCAATTTACCCAAATAATAAATAATATTTGTAGAATAGCTTCCATGTCATTGCTCCCTGACCAGCCCACTCCTTAGTCCCCAAAGCAGAAACCAAAACAAAAGCTTACAGACTGTAGTTTACTTGGGAATGTGAAGGTAAAGAGCCAGGAGTGAGGGGCCAATGTAAGAAGGTGGGAGGGGGAAAACGATAAAAATTTGTGTTACACTCATAAGCTACTAGTTTTAATCCCTTGGGATATTCCAAGAAACTGTTAAAAAGATAATTCTTCAAGTAGGGTAAAGCACGATTCCCATACAGATATAAAAATGAACACGTTAAATATTTAGCTCATGATCCATGAGAGAACTAGACAGATATTTTACTCACTTTAAAAGAATCCAAAGAACAGATGTACTCACAGATGAGGAATTTTAAAATGAATGTGCAAATGGAGGCAAACGTGTTTTTGCCACAGTGGGAAAGAAAGTCTTATCAACAGGACAGAATTTACTTGTCCATAGACAAGAATTATTTTGCATTGCTGTCAGTCACTTATAATTTAGAGTGTTGTAAGATACTTCACATAAAATCAGATAACCTGGAGGGGTATCCTCTAGGATTTAGACAGCGCAGGGTCTAGAAAAGTATACATTTTCCCCTATAGAGCCTGAAGGAAATGCTCAGAGATGTCCCCCCTCAATCAGACAGTGATAAACCCACAAATCCAGGTTGCACACATATGAGTACCAGTCACTTTCCCACAGGCATCTCACACCACTGTGACTGTGAGGCCTGGGAAATAGGCAGGCATCCCCCTCACCATCCCCTGTCCCCAACAAACACAAAGCTTTCATTTGTTTGTTTCCAGAATGGCCCCCTTTGAGAAACGTGAACAATAAGGAGAAGAGAAGACAGCTCCCACGTTTTCAGCATTCAGTAGAACTTCCTGACCCCAAGACCCATCTACAATCATGTGTGAAATACAGTGATGCAAGACTCAAGCTCAAGTCAGAAAAGTTGAATCTTTCCCCCATTCCGGAAAAACCTGAAAAGGAGGAGAACATGCCTAGAAATTCTACTTTTCTTCAATTTTGGCCTGGTTTTTCTTCTGAAGAGTTATTGGGGTTTAGATTTGTTTTCCCTTGAATCTTTTACAAAATTCCTCTTTCCAAAGAGACATCCTAACATATTTATGACAACCAAGGAAATAATACAAACCTCCATAAGAAAAACCTATAGCCATTGAACTATGTTCTCTTTTTCTTTTCTTTCATTCTTTACCTCCCATAATTCTTTCCTCAACTTTACCTGGAGGTAAAGAATGAAAGAAAAGAAAAAGAGAATAGTCAATACTAATACTAGTCAATACTAATACTAGTCAATACTAATAGGCTGATCAATATCTTTCCTAGTCCTGTGTGTAACAAAACCATGAAAACACACGCGTGCGCACGTGCACACACACAGATCTTCTGTCATGTGATCCTCTGATGCATCTTACTATACCATGCATCTTTGCTGTACTTTCTTTCTTAGGCAAATACTGTATTGTGGATACTCTTCCAAGTGATAGGAGACACGTTCCTAATATTTAGCATCTATATAATGGCCTGTGATATGATTATATGGAAATCTAAGAGCTAATCCCACCCATATACCTCTATTCTGAGGGTGTTTTTCCCTCCAGGGTTCTCATTTTCCCTTCCTGTCTCTTGGCATGCAGGCAGAGCCAAATCAACTTCCTGTGAATAAGGGCACTTCTAAAGGTTTCAGGTCAAGAGCACTGCCACGAGTCACACAAGTTCTGGATTTTCAACACCTATTGCTAAAGCAAATACCAAATTTGAATAGAATGGTGAAGAGGAAAAAGAAGGCTCCTGCTCTCAATAACTTCTAATTATGACTAAGTCATACAATAAGGGGAAAGTCTCCTAATACAAGGGAATTCAGTGTGTATCCAAAAACAAAAGTAGAATTAATGATACAGGCTTGGGTCATTCCATACAGAATCCACCCACCCCATGGCATAGCTTCCATAATTGAGTTTTAGTTCCCTTTTTAAGTCTTTCACAGACCAGAGAAAGGATGGTTTAAAAATGATAGATGATGGAGGAGCACCTGGGTGGCTGGTTTCAGCTCAGGTCATGATCTCAAGGTCCTGAGATTGAGCCCTGTGGTAGGGTCTATGCTCAGCATGGAGTCCACTTAAGATTCTCTCCCTCTGCCCTTCCCCTAGCTCATGCTCTCTCTTTCTCTCTCCCTCTCAAATAAAAACGGATTAAAATATATAAATAAATAAAAATGGCAGATAATGGACAAAAAAAGAATTGTTCAATTTCTATTTTGCTTCTGCCTTTTCTGTCAGGCAAGAATGATTGGAAGATAATGACTAGAGAAAGTAGATATGGAAGATACTGATATATCAGTTTCTTGCACTATCTATCACAAACCAATAGCTATAGATACAAGAGACATGAAACTCAAACTGGGTCCAGAGTCTTTAAAACAGTTTTCCTGGGTGCACGTGAGTGTCTCAGTTGGTTAAATATCCAGCTTCTGGTTTCAGCTCAGGTCATAATCTCAGGATAAGAAAGAGCCCTGCCTATGACTCCACAGTCAGCAGGGAGTCTGCTTGTCCCTCTCCCTCCCCTTTTGCCCCTCTCCCTCTCTCTCTCCCTCTCAACCTCTCTCTAAAATAAATAACGTCTTAAAAAGTAAATAAATAAAATACTTTCTATGTATAGATTTCTAATAAACAGCATTTGAGGACACCAGAAGAACTCACCAATGAAATACATGAATGGCTATGAGGATCTATGAGGAATGCTGGAGAGGACAGCTTATTCATTCAGTCGGTCAGTCAACACATGTGTTACACATCTACTACTTGCCAGACACCTATGATAAAAAGGTGGACAAAAAAACAAGAACCATGTCTCTACATTGTAATAAAGACTTAAAGCAATGAACAAGGAAATAAAATAGGTCGGATTACAAATTATATAAAGAATATAATGTCTGATGTGCCATTAAGCTACACATAAAGTGTATCACTCAGATCTGGCAGCCACACCCTCAGGTGAAGGCTGACAAACTAGAATTTAACTAAGGAGACAGGTATCAATGATAAAGAATCTAGGAGCGTTGACATTCAAGACAGCAAAGGAAGAAATGAGGTTGTATAGAATAGAAAATTCATAGGTAATGTGACTTTCATCTTTAAGTCCATCAATAACTATTTTATACACACACACACACACACACAACAAGGTTCTGACTATTAGAACAATCTAAAAATGGACCTCTTTGCTTTGGAAGATAGCAGGCACTCTATCATTGGAGGAAATGAAACTGAAGTAATAGGATGGCCCCTGGAATGTCGTGGAGGGGATGTGTATGTAACCAATAAAAATAAAACCACACCTACCATTTACTTCCTTCCCCTTCTAAATGGAGTCTAGGAGAAAGAATCTTAGTCCAAGAACATACAGTCAAGGCCCTGGAGAGGTGGCGTCACCCTGAGCATGAACAGGAAAAGCTTGAGATGAGTATATTTCTCCACACAAGAAAGGGGAAAGAATTTGTTTTGATTCTGATTGCAAAAAGATCTAGAAGAGAAGACAAAAGGAAATAAAATAAAAGACATAGATAAAAGGTGTTGGTGATATGGAGAAAAAGGAAGTCTTATTTCAGGCATACCTCAGATATATTAGGTTTGGTTCTGACCACCACAATAAAGCAAATATCACACTAATGTAAGTCAAATGAATTTTTGGTTTCCCAGTATGTATAGAAGTTGTGTTTTACTATACTATTAACTGTGCAATAGCATTATGTGTGGAAAAAAATATGTATCTTAATCAAAAATTATTGATTAAAAATGCCAAGTATCATTTGGACTTTCTAGGAGTCATAATCATTGATCACAGATCACCATAACAAATAAAATAATAATGAAAGAGTTTGAAATGTTGTGAGAATTACCAAAATTTGACACAGAGACATGTAGTGATCAAATGCTATTGGAAAAATGGCACCTATAGACTTGCTTGATGCCAGGTTGACACAAAACTTCAATGTGTAAGAAAATACAATGCAAAAAGCACAATAAAGTGAAACACAATAAGATGCGGTATGCTTGTATACTGTTAACAGAAATGTAAACTGCTTCAGCCACTTTGACAAACTATACAGAAATTCCTCAAAAAATTCAAAATAGATCTACAATATGATTCCAGCAATCCCACTTCTCGGTATATACCCAAAAGAAGTGAAAGCGGGACATCAAAGAGATATTTACATTCTATGTTAATTGCAACATTATTCACAAAAGCCAAGATGGGAGTGGATAAAGAAGATGTCACACACACAAACACAACTGGAATTCAGCCATGAGAATAAAGGAAATCCTTCTTTTTTGTGAAAAGATGGATGGACCTTGAGGACACTAGCTAAGACAGAGATAAGTCAGAGAGAAAAACAAATAATGCATGATATCACTTCTGTGTAAAATGTAAAAAGACAAACTTGTAAAAAGAGAGAGTAAAATACTGGTTGCCATTGGTTTGGAGGAATATGAGACATGTTAGTTAAGGGTAGAAACTTGCAGCCAGTAGTAAGTAAGTCCTAAAGATACAATGCACAGTGTAGTATATATATACAACAGTACTGTATTCTAACAACCAAACTTGTAAAGAAACTATATCTCAAGTAGTCCCACCACAAAAAAAGAAATAGTAATTATGTCATGTGATTGAGGTGCTGTCACGACAGTGTCAATCACCTTACAATATATAAAAGTACCAAACCCATGCACTGCACAATTTAAACTCACACAATGTTATATGCCAATCATATCTCAAAGTAAAAAGGAGAAAAGAGGGAAAAGGAGAAAGAAGAACATCTGGAACCTGCATTGATGAAATGGTCCATGGACTGTCTGAAGTAGAGCTAAATCTAACATCCAATCTTAATTTGTTAGTAGAGCTGATTTCAGAAAATCCTCTCTGTGTACACACCTGCACACACATTGCTTATGTATGTATTTGTGTGTGAAGGTGTGTCTTAATTAGGAAACAGGATTGAGACCTGTATTTCTATTAGGGAATAGAAATTGTTATTCCTGGAAAAACAGGAACAACAAAGTTTTGTTCATTCATTTATTCATTCATTGAAAAAATACAAATGAGGCACATATAATGTTTCATGGAACTCAGGTCTGCAGGTGTTTAGAGCTCATATGTATTGATTTAAGATGATACGGATTCTAAGATGCACCATTATTTTATGTAATAGTGAAAGAAAAAATGCTTCCATTTAGACTAAACTTTAACTGTAAGTTTGGTCTTACTTTCAGACATGTTAAAATGTTTTAAAAAATGTGCATATTAGAATCCATGAAATATAATAGCCCTATTTCTTCCAGTCTCTGCTTGGAATAATACATGTTAGATATAGCTGTTACATTTAAGAAGAAGCTGATGAAAAGGAAGTTTTCTGGAGAATACTGATATTTGGATAGAATCAAAAACAGAAAAGTAGAAGTAGGAGAATGCACATACACACGCAAATAACCAAAGCAAGAATGTAGAGCTGGAGATCTTCCTAAGTATTCTCAGAAATCTTCTCAAGGACCTGGTCCTTTCTTTAACCAGTAGAGTAGGGATTTCAACCAAGAGCCAAGATAACTTTAGGAGATATAGGGAAAAGATATTCCAAAAGAGTACCATATAGAATCATGCTCTGCAGAATGTTTAAAAAGATAATATTTGTGTATCAAAGAAGCTTGGAAAAGACTGAATTACAACAAAGCTGAGATAGGATTATTTATTGCAGGAGTTTTCAGAACACTTTATACGCAAATGTATATTGTAACCAATACACAGAGAAGCAGTATTCCCAGTTTTCAAAAAACTTTCTGTGATCATACACTAAATATTAACATATTTGGAATCTTTATTCTGGAAAACACCAAATTATTACCCATTGACATAAAGTATAAGTAGCTTTGTTCAAGTGGTATTTTACCCAGATATCCAATGCATATATTAAAGTGGAGCTGCTCTAATTTAAGGCATATAGAAGGGCTATAGGGAAAGAGAGGCAGTGGCTTGGAAGTTTAGGCCATATCACTGCCCCAGGGGAGCCCTTGAGTCCTCCCCAGGGATGGTTAAATTCTACACATCAAAGTTTGGAATAATGCAACTTCTAAGGTTCCTTACAATCATGTGCTGAAGTTGCCTCCGACTGATTCTTGAGAGCCAACTCTGCTTCTACCTTCCCAACTCCATGGTCAGTGATGCCAAGTGTAGCAAGAAATCAGCCATCCTGGGAGTATTTACACCACGAAAAAGGCAAACACCACAAATCAGAGTTTGTTTCTCCAGACAGTCAGTTTTCCAGTACACTGCTGTTTGAGATTATGAGTCCAACCTATCATGAATTCTGAGGTAAGAGAAAGGGCAGAGGTTGGGGACATGGCCATGGCTGGGACTATTTTTATAGAGGGATTCTTTCCCATTCTTCTTCTTCCAGAATGCCTTTATTATTCTGAATTCAGCCTATTTAGACATAAAGTTTTCCTTACAAGCTTTTGCTGCCAGGTTTTCTTCTTGCTTTCACCTTCTATTTTATCTGTTCAAAGACCTGAGGCTGAGAACTCATAAGGCATTTTAGAGTTACAGAAAAAACTTCCAAATTACACATACATAAATATTTCCTTAATCAAAAAATTTTAAAAGTATAAATCAGATTATGTATAAAGGAATTATATGAGATAGAAATTATCATTTTCAAAACAGCTAGGAACCATGACTTGGGTTTTAGCACAACTATACTCTATCTTGTATGGTCTGGTGTGCTATTTTGATTGTCTTCAGTCTGCTCAGGCTATTATAAAAAATACCACAGACTGTGGCTTAAACAACAGAAAATTGTTTCTCTCAGTGCTAGAGGCTGGAAGCCCAAGATCAAGTTTCCAGCAGAGTTTGGTTTTGATGAGAGCTTGCTTTCTGGCTTGCATGTTGCTACTCCTCATACAAAGAAAGGGGGAAATCTCTTTTCCTCTTCTTAGAAAGCCACAGGTCCTATTGGATTAGGGCACCACCCTGAAGACTCATTGAACCTTAATTACCTCTTAAAGATTCTACCCCCAAAATCAGTCCCACTGAGAATTAGGACTTTGACATATGAATTTGGGGGGGGGGGGTGAGGGGACACCACCATAGCAAACTGCAAGGTCCTTGAGGAGAGAGCACAGGTTGGCTATCATTGAATTTCAACAAATCCCTACAGCATGGATTATGCTATAAGTGGTTAGATACACGGTGATTGAGAAAGGACTTTCTTCCCCCAAGTTTCTTCTCTTCATGCCCACATCTCTTTTGTAGGATCAGATAGACTTTGAGGGTAAAAGGAATGAAGACTTAGAGTCCTAGAGAAGGGAAGTGATTTGATCTAGAAAAGTGATTTTACCTACTTCCTGGCTCAGAGTAGGAACTGAATAGTATCACTAACTGGTGAACCGAATGTCCCAGGTCATCCAGTGGGTAGAGATAGTAGTTCTTAGAGATAATAATTATGTCTTATTTATTTCTGTTCCCATAGGGTTTAACACAGTACCAGGTTTGAGTTCTTAATATATTCTAATCCATTAATTGTTTGTAACAATAAGGAAGTCACTTTTACCTTCTTCAGTATAGTTAGGTCATCTTTACATTGGGAATAATAATGCCTTAAGGGTAGGAGACTGTATTAACTGATCTTTTGGTCCAATTTAGCACTGAGGAGAAGATGATGCAGTGTAGGGAGGAAGTTAAAGGAAAAGGCATGTTCCTTTCCTTTTCCTGCATATCACAAAACTGTCCTGTACTAGGTCTTTATTCCCTGCCCCTGTTCACTGCACTCTCAGAAGGTATTTATGTGGTTATAAACTGACCAAAGAATGGTACAACTTAAGGTTAAGATGATTTTATGTGACACAGGAAATAAAAGACAGAAATCAAAGTATACGTCTTCTTTGGATGATAGGGTTCTCAGCTATGATGTTGCCCACAGTCTCTATGGCTCTGCATCACCCCATCGAGATGAAAAAATTAAGTGCCCTTGAATCACTGCAGTCTTTTGTTATGGCTCAGCTGGATGGTGGAGAATTACAATTGTGCTTACTGCTTACACAGTATTGTGACACTCAGAAGACCAACCTGACCTAATTTGTAATCTCCATAACCACTCACCTGCAATTACATTAGAAATTTTCTCTCTCTCTCTCTCTCTCTCTCTCTCTATCTTTTCACCCAAGAACAAAACCTTTGGATCTCATTTGTCTTAAAATGTACTGATTGCTTCCTGGGGTCCTTCGAGAAAGAATAAAACCCAACACAGCCCAGCAAGAGTTGTTTAGAAGAGGGTGCCATTTCCTCTCACTCCAGGTTGGGAGTCCTGGACAACTGGGAATCAAGAAAGCCTGTCAACTTTATTTAATTAAAATGAAAAGAAAGAAAACCCACTTCAACATTTCTAATCAACAGGAGTCTAATGAGTCATGTTGGTTCCTGGAGTTGAGACACAGTAGGGCATATTTGGAGCTAATTTGCTTCATTAATATTCAAAGGACGTAGATCACCCAACATTTTCTAGGCAGCACAAGCCAAAAACATCAGAGGTAAAGTTTTATTTTGGATGTGATGTTAAACAGATGTTCCACAATGAACCAACTATAGCATCTAATATAAAATACCTGTTAGAATAATTTTATTTCCTGCCTCTAACCCACTTTCAAGATGGATCTGTAACTTTTACCTCTAAGATTTCTCTCCCTCTCAGATTTTTTGGCTTGACACTGATGCTACTAAGACAATAGTGACTGGCTTTCTCATAGTGGAAGTCATTTGGCCTTTGGAGTCCATCAGCCTGGGTTCAAATTCAGGTATATTCAACTTCCAGGTGATTTCTTTTTTTTTTTTAAGATTCATTTATTTGAGAAACAGAGAGAACATATGAGTGAGGGAAGGGTCAGAGGGAGAGAGAATTTCCAGCAGAGTGCCAGCTAAGCTCAAGAGCCAAATGTCAGAGGCTAAATCTCAGGACCTTGAGATCATGATCTGAGCCAAAATCAAGAGTGGAACACTCAACCAACTGGCCACCCAGACACCCCATTCCAGGTGATATTTTCAAAAACAATTTAGTTAACTTGTCTTTTGTTCAGTATTTTACAAATATTTATAAAACACCATTGAGCTAGGCACTAGAGCATGGGAGAACTGAGGCATTATGAACCCCAGTTTCCTTGTCTGTAAACTGAAGGCCATATGCTCTGCCTCACAGGATGTGGTGCTAATGAAATGAGACAGGATAGAGGAGACACAGGGAGAAGAATAGACACCCAATGAATGGTCGTTTTATCTCCCCCAGTCCAGGAGCATCCGTGTAGCTAACTACATTCAGGCGTTTCATTGTAAAGTTGTGATTTTGGATATGGAATTGCAAGACTAACAGATAGGGTTTAAAAAGCCAATCTATGGAGTATAGATAAGTAAAATTCTCTATGAGGGGGTAACCTAGACCTTGCTGTCATTTGATCTAACACACAAATTATAAGTCAAGTACAATGAATCCATGTTAATTCTATAAACAACCAGTCCTTAGCACAGGATCTTAGATATAACATGCACTCAGTAAATGGTTTCATAAATAAGAATGACTCAATTAGAGAGTGAATTATATCTCTTCCCAATAATAATAATACTCTATACAATTTACAAAGACTTCCACATTCATTCATCTAATTCCTGCATGTTTATGTATATGTATGTCTATATACACACAGCCCTACTATGTTTAAACATAGTTCTAGACACTAAAAATATTTAGTAAATAAGACAATATCCCTGCCCTCAAAGAACCTATTTCTAGTGAGAAAAACAGGCAGTAACCAAAAAGCACTAGAACATTCACTAGAACTAGTGAATAATAAGGAAAGAAAATGAAATATTTCAGGTATCTCATACATTCTTGTCCCAGAGTCTTTTTGAAGGAAACTAAAATAATATAAGCAAAACTAAAGAAAACTAAAATAATATGATAGCAGAGTGAGGCCTGTGTTATTTTTTGACAAGATAGTCAGGAAAAAGGGCCTCTGAGAAACTGGAAATGAAATCCACAGGCTAGGCTAAAAGCTAAGAACATTAAAAGTAAGAACATTCCAGGAAGAAGGACCCCAAAGTGGAAACGAGGTTTGCATATTTGAAGACGAGCAAGGTGATCAGTGTGGTAAGAGGGGAGGGAAAGCAGAAGAGAGGGCAGAGGTGGTGGGAGATGAGGACTAGTAAGTCATGGTAAGGATTTTAGATTTGATCCTTTATGTGATGAGGTGATAGTTTGCAGTTGTAGCCCCAACAACTCCACCCCACCTTGTTGACACATGTTATTCTTAGAAGGGTGAAGTCAGTACCCATGCCCTTGTATCTGGCCTGGCCTCATGAGAGCTCTGGCCAGGAGAATAGGTAAAATGAGATTCTGGGACTTCAAGTCCAGGCCACAGAAGGACTAACAGCTTTGCTTCCTTCCTTTTTGAGTACTGGGAACATTTTCTCTCAGAACCCAGCTGCCATGTCACATGGAGAGGCCCCATGAAGAACTCAGTTGGTATGCTCAATAGCCCAATAGAGCCTCCAGCTGACAGCAACGTCAACTTCCAGGCATATGAAGGAGCTATCTTGAATGTTCCACACCAACAGAGCCCTCAGAGGACCCCTGTCAACACAGAAGGTAGTAGAGGAAAGACACAGTCAACCCATAGAATCAGGAAAGATACAAACATGATATTGTCTTAATTTATGAAGTTGTGAGGATAATTTGTTATATAATAATAGATAACCAAAATAGATGAGAAGCCATTATATATGAGCTTCATTACAATATTTAATTAATTTTCACACTATGCCTAAAAGGAAGGTTTCATTATAACAGGTGTACCTTGGAGATATCATATATTTGGTTCTAGACCACTGTAATAAAACAAGTCAAAGAAATTTTTGGTTCCCCAGTGCATATAAAAGTATGTTTACACTGCACTGTAGGCTAGTAAGTGTGCAATAGCATTATGTCTAAAAATGTACACATCTTACTTTAAAAATACCTTATTGCTAAAAATTGCTAGCCATCACCTAAGCTTTCAGTGAATCACAATCACTGATCACAGATCACCACAACAAATATAATAAATGAAAAAGTTTGAAAAACTGCAAGCACTACCAAAATGTGACACAGAGATAGATATAAAATGAGCAAATGCTGTTGGAAAAATGAGTCAACAGACTTCCTCAGTGCAGGATTGCCATAAACCTTCAGTTTGTAAAAAACACAGTACCTTTGAATCACAATAAATCAATAAAACAAAGTAAACCTATAACCCCTATTTTATAGATAAAGACACAGAAGTTAAATATGACTTGCCAGAAGTCACAGAGTAGCTGAAAGACAGAGTCTGGCCTCAAATACAGACCTTCTGCAAAGTTCCTTCCCTTGAGTATAGCTGAACATCTATCCAACAAGACAGAGCCACCTAAATTCCATGGACGTAATGGATAATTCCAGATGCTCCATTAATCATATTACTATATACCTGAAACGTGCCTATTAAGGTATTTAAAATTTAAATTTAAAGCCAAAATTCTTCTACCATCTGTATCAGACTGTTTAATATCCAGACTAAAATCACTCTGGGGATGTGACTATGTGAGATAACTGAAAACAATGACTACCAAATGCTTAGTAGCTGAGGAAGAAAATGAACAAATTCATGAATTAGCCTCTGCTCATTCTGAAATTCCAAAGAGTATTAGTCATCTACATAAGGGACCTCCATCTTGAACAGAAACAACTTCTTTGAAAATGTAAGTGATGTTATTCCTAAGGGGGGGAATCAAAACTTGTGAAAATTAAAAGGTGTGAAGAGTAACTATAGATAGAAAGTTAAGTGAAGAAATCAACATGTAATTTGTTTGGTGAGAGGGTAACTGAAAAGAAATGCATGAGTGTGTTTTCCTTCTTTCTAGTATACCAGCAAACATAGAGAAGTAGAAATGTAATTTCCACCACATGCTCCGTGCTAATAGACTTTAAAACAGTGCTCCTTTTTCTCAACACATTATCTAGATGCAGGAGATGCTCATATTACATGGAAAGTTGCCTAGTGCATAGTAGCCCTCAAAAAATGCTCCCTCTCCCAAGACTCAGTTTCTTCATCTGTAGAATGAGGATGTGGCCCAGGAAGGTAAGCATTTGCCTTTACTACCTTTACTTGGAGTGGGCACTTTCCACCATGACACTTTCCCTTGACCTCAGACTCTACCTTGGACCCCATTTTGAAACAGTACCTTGGATCTTCTACCAGTTACTTACAGTTGGCCCTTGAGCAGGAACCATTTATCCTTTGCTAGGCAAGTATATCCTGCTCTTTAACCTCTGAAATTTATGATTCCATGATCCCAAAACCATGGAAATCTTTAACCCAATTCTTCTTAAAATTTTGTCACTTTAACAAAAGAAAAATGATTTTAACAGCAACTGTACCTAACTACCCACATGGACTGAGCTGGGTGATTAATTACTTAAGTGCTAATTATCCCTTCATTCTTCACTGCAGTGTTTATAGCATCTTCATATATTCAGCATGTAGAAAGCACTTTAGTTCGTTTGAATGACAAGGTAAGCAGAAGTGCCTCTCTATTAAAATTGTCTCTATAATTTGTGAGTCATAACAAGTCATGTTTTTATCTACACTTGAGTCATCAAACTAGAAAGTCAAGATGTAAGAAATGGTGTCACTAGATGCAAAGGGGCTGGTGGCAGAGGGCAGGGGAGAACACTAGTAAATAAAAGCATAGCCTTTGAACAGCACCAACTGTGTGCAAAACATTGTGTTAGGCCTTTAGGGAGCTCTGACCAGAGTATGACAGTACCTGCTCTTCAGGAACCCAGTGTCTAGATGGATAAATACCAGTATCAGTACTCGTACTAAATGTCAGGTTTGTAGTATATGCTACAGAGATTTGGAGGAGAGAAAGGTTAATGTGGGCTGGGACTTGGACAAAGTAATTAAAGACAACTCCTGGAGGTCCCACTGATGTAACTTGTAGCATCTAGCTAAGTGCCTGATATATAGCTGATGCTAAAGAAATATCCGGAGAACTCAACAAACATAAGATTCTCTTAGTCAAAAGAAGAGGACATCAGAGTTGGGTGCATAGCAAAAGCAAGGCAGGGATGGTTCCTCCTGGGGAACTCTGGGCCACAAAAGGCAGGGCTGGAGCAGGAGGGCCAAAAGATAAGAAGAAAATAATTCTCTCTCCAAACTCTCTCCTTTTAGAAATCTTATCTATACCTCAAAAACTCCTTCTGTACCACAGATTCTCATTTGTTACTTAAATTCCGCTCCAACAAACTTTTGCACTCTTCTCCAAGATAGCCACAGGACACCTCCCTTGGAATATCCCACTGGGTGCTCAAAGTCGAGGACTCTAATGCTCTTCTCTTAAACTCCCTCTCGATTTTCCTTTCTTTGATATTGAGAGCAGCTTCACACCAGACTAGAAACTGTACTGGTATCTTTAACGTCCTCCTCCTCAGACATATTCCTGCTGATTCTCTGTCGGTTCCTTTTGTGGTTACCCACATCTTATTCTCACTGACAGTCTCCAGTGGCACCCAAGGTTCCTATTTCCCTGTGTCTCCTTTGATCGATTGTATTTGACTTCATAATCTCCAGCCTGACCCAATGCAATCCCTTCCACCATATTAACCTTCCAACAGAACAACTTGCATCATAACATCTTTTGTACCCTGAGTAAACACCTATTATATGTCCAGCTCTGAGTTTTCTGATCACCACTTCCCCATACACATACACACAGAATCAGAAATAATTTCTCCTTCTTCTTCCTTTGGATCATATTTATCTGACCTCCCCTTTAAAATTTGTGAGCTATGTGGAACCATAGTCATGTCTGTCACTATATCACTTGAAGCACCCCAACACACAGCCTTCACACAGCTGGTGCTCAATCAGCGTTTGTGGGAAAAAAAGAAGGAAAGAAAGAAAGAAATGCAGGATGCCAGGATGATACAGCTAGAGAATCCTTAATGCCAGGCTAAGGTATTTGGCCTTCATTCTACAGGAATTTGAGAGGTTTTGAAGGCCTTAGGCTTATTAAGAGCTACCTGCAAACCTGTGAATTAGGAAGATTATTCTGGCTCAATAGATAGAATAATCTCAAGGGAGGAATCCTCTGACTAGAAAGACCCTTGATTTTCTGAAGAATTGTGATACTTTAGGTGAATGAAAATTGGTAAAGGGAAAATAATAAGTAGAAACATCAAAATGAAAATTAAGAAAAAAAAATAAGTTTATCACATAAAGAGTGTCCCAGTAATTCTAAAGGATCACATGAAATTTTTTTCAGTTGTCTGTGGTAATCAGGCAGAGTGGATAGTGTTAATATAAAACCATCTAAAATCTTTTCTGGGATAAAGAATAGTAAAAATAAACAAACTGTATAACCATGTGATAAAAGAAATAAATATGTTATGTCAGGATCTCTCTCTCCCATACACACATCATCATCATCATCTAAGGCTAGAAAAAGTAAATTTAAAAAATGGTTTAGCTTGGGGCACCTGGGTGGCTCAGTGGGTTAAGCCTCTGCCTTCAGCTCAGGTCATGATCCCAGAGTGCTGGGATCGAGCCCTGCATCGGGCTCTCTGCTCAGCGGGGAGCCTGCTTCCTCCTCTCTCTCTGCCTGCCTCTCTGCCTACTTGTGATCTCTTTGTCCAATGAATAGATAAAATCTTTAAAAAAATGGTTTATCTTTGTGTACGGTGTAAGAGAATGGTCGAGTTTCATTTTTCTACATATAGCTGCCCAGTTTTCCCAGCACCATTTATTGAAGAGACTGTCTTTTTTCCACTCTATATTTTTTCCTGTTTTGTCAAAGATTAATTGACCATAGAGTTGAGGGTCCATATCTGGGCTCTCTACTCTGTTCCACTGGTCTATGTGTCTGTTTTTATGCCAGTACCATGCTGTCTTGGTGATCACAGCTTTGTAATAAAGCTTGAAATCAGGTAACGTGATGCCCCCAGCTTTATTTTTGTTTTTCAACATTTCCTTAGCGATTCGGGGTCTCTTCTGATTCCATACAAATTTTAGGATTATTTGCTCCAGCTCTTTGAAGAATACCGGTTGAATTTTGATCAGAATGGCATTAAATGTATATATTGCTCTAGGTAGTATAGACATTTTAACACTGTTTATTCTTCAATCCAAGAGCATGGAATGGTCTTCCATCTATTTGTGTCTTCTTCAATTTCTTTCATGAATGTTCTGTAGTTCCTCGAGTACAGATCCTTTACGTCTTTGGTTAGGTTTATTCCCAGGTATCTTATGGTTCTTGGTGCTATAGTAAATGGAATCGATTCTCTAATTTCCCTTTCTGTATTTTCATTGTTAGTGTATAAGAAAGCCACTGATTTCTGCACATTGATTTTTTATCCTGCCACGTTGCTGAATTGCTGTATGAGTTCTAGTAGTTTGGGGGTGGAGTCTTTTGGGTTTTCCATATAAAGAATCATGTCATCTGTGAAGAGAGAGAGTTTGACTTCTTCATTACCAATTTGGATACCTTTGATTTCTCTTTGTTGTCTGATTGCTGTTGCTAGGACTTCTAATACTATGTTGAACAAGAGTGGTGAAAGTGGGCATCCTTGTCGTGTTCCTGATCTCAATGGGAAGGACTCAAGCTTTTTCCCATTGAGGATGATATTTGCTGTGGGTCTTTCATAGATAGATTTGATGAGGTTCAGGAATGTTCCCTCTATCCCTATACTTTGAAGTGTTTTGATCAGGAACGGATGCTGGATTTTGTCAAATGCCTTTTCTGCATCAATTGAGAGGACCATGTGGTTCTTCTCCCTTCTCATATTAATTTGTTGTATCACATTGATTGATTTTTGAATGTTGAACTATCCTTGTAGCCCAGGGATGAATCCCACCTGATCATGGTGGATAATCTTTTTAATGTGCTGTTGGATCCTGCTGGCTAGGATCTTGTTGAGAATCTTAGCATCCATATTCATCAGTGATATTGGTCTAAAATTCTCCTTTTTGGTAGGGTCTTTGCCTGGTTTGGGGATCAGGGTAATGCTGGCTTCATAGAAAGAGTCTGGAAGTTTTCTTTCTGCTTCAATTTTTTGAAACAGCTTCAGTAGAATAGGTGTTATTTCTTCTTTGAAGGTTTGGTAGAATTCCCCAGGGAATCCGTCAGGTCCTGGGCTCTTGTTTTTTGGGAGGTTTTTGATCACTGCTTCAATCTCGAAGATAAACTCAAAATGGATAAAAGACCTCAACGTGAGACAGGAATCCATCAGAATCCTAGAGGAGAACATAGGCAGTAATCTCTTCGATATCAGTCACAGCAACTTTTTTCAAGATATGTCTCCAAAAGCAAAGGAAACAAAAGCGAAGATGAACTTTTGGGACTTCATCAAAATCAAAAGCTTCTGCACAGCAAAGGAAACAGTCAAAAAAACAAAGAGGCAACCCACGGAATGGGAGAAGATATTTGAAAATGACAGTACAGACAAAAGGTTGATATCCAGGATCTATAATGAACTCCTCAAACTCAACACACATGAAAGAGGCAAACATATCAAAAAATGGGCAGAAGATATGAACAGACACTTCTCCAATGAAGACATACGAATGGCTATCAGACACATGAAAAAATGTTCATCATCATTAGCCCTCAGGGAGATTCAAATTAAAACCACATTGAGATATCACCTTATACCAGTTAGAATGGTCAAAATTAACAAAACAGGAAACAACATGTGTTGGAGAGGATGTGGAGAAAGGGGAACCCTCTTCCACTGTTGGTGGGAATGCAAGTTGGTGCAGCCTCTTTGGAGAACAGTATGGAGATTCCTCAAGAAATTAAAAATAGAACTTCCCTATGACCCTGCAATTGCATTCCTGGGTATTTACCCCAAGGATACAGATATCATGAAAAGAAGGGCCATCTGTACCCCAATGTTTATAGTAGCAATAGCCACGGTCGCCAAACTAGGGAAAAAACCAAGATGCTCTTCAATGGACGAATGGATAAGGAAGATGTGGTCCATATACACTATGGAGTATTGTGCTTCCATCAGAAAGGATGAATACCCAACTTTTGTAGCAACATGGACGGGATTGGAAGAGATTATGCTGAGTGAAATAAGTCAAGCAGAGAGAGCCAATTATCATATGGTTTCACTTATTTGTGGAGCATAACAAATATCATGGAGGACAAGGGGTGTTAGAGAGGAGAAGGGAGTTGGAGTAAATTGGAAGGGGAGGTGAATCACAAGAGACTATGGACTCTTTAAAACAATCTGAAGGGTTTGAAGTGGCGGGGGTTGGGAGGTTGGGGTACCAGGTGGTGGGTATTATAGAGGGCACAGATTGCATGGAGCACTGGGTGTGGTGAAAAAATAATGAATACTGTTTTTCTGAAAATAAATAAATTGGGAAAAATTTTTTTAAAAAAATGGTTTAGCTTAATTTATTTGCCCTCACCATCAAGTGATAGAGGTTTATGTGGTTATGGAAAGGGTTACAGAACATTCAAAAAAGAAAAAAGGTAAACCAAGATCTGCAGATGTGCTATAGAATGTATCACCAGACTCCAGGTGAATTAGGAAAAAGGTTACATTCCAACAGTCACATGACATGTACTCTGGGCCAAAAACTTCTCTCACTGATTCATCACTTAGGCCACAAAACTTGGCCCTATTCTCTAGGGAACCAGATGGTTATAAGAGCAAATGAAGATTCCTTCCAATGTCCTGAATTGAGTGATGAAAGAAAAAAGATATGCTGACCATCTGGGTTTGAAAATGGACTCTCTTTTAACTCAGAACAGGTTTATCAAGCTCAGGAATGCACATTTCCCAGCAACTGATTTCTAAACCACCAGTCTGTGGTGGTGGTATTGGTGGTGGTGGTGTTGCTGCAGTTGTCATTGTTATTCAGAGACGTGCTACAACCATTACAACCATCACTATGGTTAAGGGGATCCAGTAGTGAACCAGAGAAACTTGATCCCACTGCTTATGAAACTACAGTCTAGCCAAGAGAACAGACATCCGGCAATAAGTACCATAAGTTGCAGTGACTGTGGTGACAGGGGAGGTATCCCAGGACCTCTTGAGATAATCAGTGGTGGGGTCAGTGGGGGAGGGCAGAGAGTAACCAAAACTAGCCAAGGACATTGGAAAATATCTCCTTCTGGAAATGATGTCTATTTAAGTTGAGACCAGAGGGTAAAAGGGAGGTAGCAAGTAAAGTGGTGAAAAACATCCAGCCAAGGAAATGACGTGTGCCAAGGTCAGGTATTCTGAGAAAATGGAAGAAGCTCCGTGTGGCTGGAATATGGAAAAGAGGTACGGAATGATGGGAATTGAGAGCTGAGAATATTAAGGGGGCATATGACCTTCTGAGTGCATTAAGAAATCCTTGACATGCTTAAAGCTGAAGATTGACAGTGTCGTATTTATCCCTGATAAAAGTTATCTGGCAGGAAAATGAGCTAGAGAGAGAAGAGAAGCCAAAATATGAGGATGTCACATCTTCTTCTGCCATCTTGAAATAATCCCTTCAATGGTGTGTACATGGTTTCCCTGGTTTGACTTGAAACGAAACTTTCGGCCTCAAAATATCTAAACATCTCATTGGCTTTACAGATGATGTCTGAACTAGGAACTACTAGTTATTTTGGGTGATACTGTGAAAAAGCCAGTAGAACCTGGAGAATTCCTCTATTCAGTTTCTCACTTATCCAGATATATACAAGTAAATAAGACCAAGACACAACCGAACTGATAATTCCAATATAATTAGAGGACAGCTAAAACAGAGAAAGGGGCTTTGAGTCATTGGACAAGTCACACAGGGAAAACTAATCCTTTTTGAGGATGTCAGAAAATACTTTCAAAAAGAGCAATGCTTGAGTATGCCTGGGTGGCTCAGTGGGTTAAAGCCTCTGCCCTCAGCTCGGGTCATGATCTCAGGGTCCTGAGATCGAGCCCCACATCGGCTCTCTTCTCAGCAGGGAGCCTGCTTCTTCCTCTCTCTCTCTCTGCCTGCCTCTCTGCCTACTTGTCAAATTTCTCTCTGTCTCTCTGTTTCTCTGTCTCTGTAAAATAAATAAATAAAATCTTTAAAAAAAAAGAGCATTGCCTCAGTAGTATATTTAATAAAAATCATGTCAGTATTATGAATAACAGAATTATGAATAATAAGAACAATTATTGATGAAGTGCTGACTGCTAGGTCACAAGTAATTTTTCTTACATTATCTTATTATTAGCTATGAGCGCCCTGCAAGGTAGGTATTTGTAAGTTGCTTTGCAGATGGAAGAACAAGAGACACATAATATTAAGTAACAAGGTAAATAGTTCAGCTTTTGTATTCAAACCCAGAGTCTGATCTCTTTCCCCTGCACTATGCTCCTAGGATTTAGCCAGGCGAACAGAGATAGAAAAGTGTTCCAGGTAGATGGAACAGTGTGAGTGAAGGCATGGAGCGAAAGAGTCTGGAACATTTGAGGAATGAATGTGGTTTCTCTGTACAAATAGAAGGCACATATGCAGATGTGGTGAGTAACTACCTAGAATAGGCAGATCCTGACCAGCCAATGGAATGGCACTTAACTCTGAAAACACCCGAGAGTCTTTACAGATTAATGAGCCAGAGGATGGTAAGAGTAGATTGGCATTGTATGATGGTCACTCCACTGTCCGTCTCACTGGAGGGAAAGCAGAACTGCAGGCAGGGAGAACGGCTGCAGATATCCAGGGCAGAGGGCTGGGGGCCTACACCAGGACACAGCAACAATAATAAAGAAGGTGGCTGAACAAGGAAGGTGGATAGAGAAGTATGTAAGCAAAGCAGAAGGCAACTCTTAGTTTCTAATGGAAAAAAAATTAATTAAAATTTTGAATATTACTCTTAGAAAGGAAAGCTTTCATTAAGATAATAGTAAAATCAAGTAAACACATATATTGAGAAATATCCATTATATAACTGTGCCTATACCTGAGAAAAAGCACACATTAAAGGCTTGGGGTGTGTGTGTGTGTGTGTGTGTGCACGCATGCTGTTGTGTTTGTCCTCAAAATATGTATCTACATCAATTATCACATAATAGGAAGCACTTTGGCCAAACACATCAGTTAAGTCCAACACAGCCTTTCTCTGCTCATGTACAACTCCGTCAAAGGCCTAAATATCTACACATCCAAAAAGCAGGTATTATTTTGACAATTTGTTACAAATGAATTTCATGTTCACATAATAATATCCCTAAACTCCATCTACAATGCTTTCCATATCCAAAAGTCAAAAGAAGGGATTCTGAATAGTTTCAAACCCCTGGAAAATCAATCTTGCTAGAATTCAAGGAAGTTTGTCACTGCTGCCCTTTAAAAGGAAACAGTAAGAAAGGGGAAATAGATATAATGAGTTGCTTTGGGATGGGGTCTGTTATTTCACTGAACCTCTCTTCTTCTTTCTTTTTATGACCTTGATTTTCTATTTACATTTTATCATGCTCTTGTAGAAGGAAGCAGAGGCTAAAATAAATCAACAAAAATGTTCTAAGTATTGACAATGGCTAGATAAAGAGAAGTACGCTTGGTCCAGAGGCAAAATGGGTAAGAGAACACTATAATGAGTTAGCAGGTGCTTGTCTCTACCCCGCAAAAATGTATTCATTTCTGTTTTCCTTCGCAATCTCAAAAGCCCTTGAAATCAAGGACCAGGCTTAATTACAACCTTCTCTCTCCTTAGCACCTATCATGGGTCTTGATCCAGACTTGGATCTATGACTAGTTGGTCATTGTTTCTCACCTCAAAACAGGGGCAGGAGTTAATTGTCTGGGTTCATGATGAGCCATTGTGCAATGTCACAATCTCCTTTCACAGCATTTGAGAAAGTTCTACAGTTACACTTTGAGACATAATTTGTCTATGTACTAGAAAGACAACATTGTACATTTTGTAACATTACATTGTATTTATCTCTAGGCTTACTGGAATTTTATAAGCAACTATAATCTGTGGCATTGGTTCTAGTTTAGAATATTATAATGTAAATAGAATAGTGTCTGACTGGCTGTCTAAGAGTTTATGTTTATGATTATTCAGGTAAACCTCTGCAAGTAGCTTTTTTAAATTGTGGTAAAATATACATATCATAAAATTTACCACTTCACTGTTTTTAAGTGCATTAGGTATGTTCATGTTGCTGTGGCATCATCACTACTATTTATTTCCAGAACTTTTTCATCATCCCAAACTGAAACTTTGCATGCATTAAACAATAACTTCCCATTTATCCTTACCCAAACTACTGGTAAACACCATTCTGCACTGGGTCTATGAATTTGACCACTTTAGGCATCTCATATAAGTGGAATCCTACAATATTTCTCTTTTTGTGTCTGGTGTATTTCACTGAAGATAAACTCTTCAAGGTTTATCTATGTGATAACAGAATTTCATTCATTTTTAAGGCTGAATACTAATCCTGTGTGTGTGTGTGTGTGTGTGTGTGCGTGTGCGCGTGTGTGCACTAAGTTTTGTTTATCCATTCATCTATCTATTTAGGCTGTGGTCACCTTTAGGATTTTACAAATAATGCTGCTATGAAAACTGCTGTACAAATATTTATTCTGGTCATTGCTTTAAATTCTTTTTGGATAAATACCTAAAGGTGGAATTTCTGAATCATATGGTAATTCTATGCTTAATTTTTTTTTTTTTGAGGACCACCATATCTTTTTTGCATAGTGGTTGCCCCATTTTACATTCCTACCAGCAATGCACTAGAGTTCTAATTTATTCACATTCTTGACAACAATTATTGCTGTTTGGTTTTTTTTGGGGGGGGGGTTGCTAAGAGTTAAAACGATGGGTATGAAGTGGGATCTCATTGTGGTTCTGATTTGTACTTCCCTAAATGTTAGTGATGTTGAGCATCTTTTCATGTCTTCATTAGCTATCTGTAGATCTTCTTTGCAGAAATATCTATTCGAGTCCTTCGCCCATCTTTTAACTGAGTTGTTTATGTTTTGTTGTTGAGTTCCAAGCAGTTTTTCACAACAAGGAAAAAATTTCTTAAAACAGAGGTCAGCAAATTATGGCATTGGGCTCTCTATTGTAAATAAAGTCTTATCAGATCACAGGCCACGGTCATTGGTCAATGCACTGTCCATAGCTACATTCACACTCTGAAGGCAGAGTTGAATGACAGCTATAGAGACATATGGACCTCAAAACCTAAAATATTTACTACCTGGCCTTTTACATAAAAAAACTGTCAACTCTTCTAAAGATGTTATATGGTTGAGCTATTTTTTAAAAAATACCTGGGGCTAGGAATCATATTTTGTTCTTTTATGATATTTTGTTTGCATAAGGTAGTCTATGATCAGCTCTATGGTTTAGGGTTGCCAGATAAAATAAAACATGCCCAGTTATATTTGAATTTCTGATACACAACACATCACGTTTTCATATAAGAATATCCCAAATATTCCACAGGTCATTCTTACCCTAAAACACCATTTGTTGTTTATGTGAATATCAAATTTAACTGGGTACCCTGTGTTTTTATATACCTGCCATGGCAACCTTACTATGGTTTCATAAAATTGGGGTCAGTAATGAGCCCCAAAGTCTGGGGGAAGTAGTAATAGTTTTGAGAAGTTTTATATCTTTTCCACAACTACAAGCATTTTTTTTTCTGCTATTTTCTCTGCTTGAAAGGCCTTGTTCCATATTGCCTGGTCAACTCCTTAGACTCCGAACCATCTGAAGTTTTTACTGATACACCCCAGGTGAAGGTGGATGTTCTTTCTCTATGATTTCACTGCATAGTGTTAATAATATAATAATTATTAATAGCAACAAGGACTAAGATAGAGTTACTTAGTTCTATGTGTGAAGTGCTTGAGAACAGGTAGTAAGTCATCAACATAAAGTTGATGAAAAAATCTAAGTCAAACAGGATGGTGCATGAATTAAATCCCTGATGGGCACTCCTTTACCCTTCCTTTAATTATCCTATACAGCCTAGTCTTAATCATTTCATGATTAAGAAATTGCATGATATTTGCTTCTGGACCTTCTCTCCACCACTATACCCCAGGACCATCTCCCTCAGCCTCAGACATGAGGTTCTTCTCTCAGCCTCAGACAAGTGTTCTTCCTTCAGTACATAGGACTATGGCATCCCCATGTACCTACCTAACCCTATCCTTCATACTAATCCATCCTTCATTCCAAATCTTTTGAGGTCCCAGCTTTTGCTTCTCAGTGAAAATAGGTGCTAGAAGATTTGCTGCAAGTATGTTAATTAGCCAGGGTACCTTTGCTGGTAGGTAGCACAATGCATTGACACACCCATAATGAAAACTGCCTATTAGAGGGGTCTCACAAGGGGTGTTGCCTTGGGGAAGAATTTTCTGATTGACTTTTTTAACCAGAGTCAGAACCAAAAACTGGGACTACAAATAAAGGAGAAAATTCCCCTACTTGTCTCTCCTCCAGTCTTTGCCTATTTGCCTTCTAATCCATTCCTTCCCTCACCCTGCTCTTCTGCCTACTGTTCAGGGGCTGACTCTACAAACCACATTTCTCAAGCTTCCCTGGCAAATGGCTTCCCATTAGCTTCAGGAAGTGGGATGCTCTGGCGGAAGAAGCCAAGGCATTTGTCCTCCTCCCTCTCTGTCATAGGCAGTAGCTCTGGTAGAGGCTTTGTCTGCAGCACGACTGTGGTATGCACTGGGCAGTGCTGGCTCCTAGGCTCTGGTGACACCACCTCCACTGTCTGTTCTTCGACCTTCAAAGGGACCGTGGCTTCCTGCAACTGTTAAACTCTGAGATGCCTCATCCCATTTGGCTTTTGAGCCCTCCCGGCAGCCTTCTAAGAAATTGCTTCTATTTTGTTTTTGCTACCAAATTGCTGGCACGTTCTGTCTCCTGGACTGACCCCTGTCTGATAAAGTGGGCCTTCAGGAAGGGGACTGGGTCAGGTTTGCCAGGACAGGGCCAGAGCCAGGGGAAAAGGGACTGTTCTGTGTTCCTAGGAAATTGTAATCATGCTTGTGCTCATTCTAGATTTCAGGGGGATAGGGGAGGAGGAGAAGGGTGAGGGAAGAAGGCTAGGGATAAAAGCCGCTAACATCTGTTTACAATTTGAATGCCTAGGATTTTTAATTAATCCTTAAATCAGTCCTTCTAGGGAAGTATTATTATCCTCAAGGACTGAAGACCAACCTTCAAGGTAAGCAATGGGAAGCTATTGCTTTGAAAGACTGAGCTGCATTTCCAAGGGTACATAGCTAAAGAAGCCAGTGCTATGATTAAAGCCTGAAAGGGTCTTTTTCACTCTGCCCTACTCACAAAATAATTTTTATAAATGCAAAAACTGGAATTCACAGAAATCAAATCAGATTTTTTAAAAAAGCAGTTCGCTCAACTTTGTCATGGTTGTGAAATAATTCCTCATGCCTGGATTTTTTTAACCCTAACATATAATTAAGAGTTGATGTATTTTCTGCAAAACAAATCAGGTTCATCTAGAGAGACAACTTCAGACCATACTTCGATGCTCTAAAAGGTAATGTCCTATCCAAAAAACTTATTATCTCATAGTATATTGCATAGTATTTTTTAATGCCATTCAGGGGCATGGTGGACCTCTGGGTCTGTCCACAAAGCACTGGCTGACCTAGCTCCATCTGACCATAAAATGCGGTACATTTTTAGCTGACCCCTGGGGGCAGGTCAGTGATGGGCATAGTCACTTAAACTCCATGGGACATTTGAACTCAGAGGGTCAACTTTTCTACTTTAGGTATCGAGTAATGTTCTATCAGTTTAGTTTAGCGCAGGTAGCTAATTCTTCTAGAGAACTCAGAGACAAAAAATAGAAACTTTATCTTTTAGAGTTCTAGATAATTCTGTAATTATTCTAACACATCACAGCCACTGAAAAAGCAAAGACACCATATTTTAACATGAAAAATAATGGAAAAAATCATAAACCAAACACACAAAGGAATACTATTTTAACCACCTAAGTCATAGTGTATATTCACACAGTATATATACTGAAAATAACCAGAGCTAAATGAAGCATTAAAAATACGTAGTTATCGGGGCACCTGGGTTAAACGGCTGCCTTTGGCTCCAGTTATGATTCCAGAGTACTAGGACAGAGCCCTGCATCAGGCTTCCTGCTCAGTAGAGAGCCTGCTTCTCCCTCTCCCTCTGCCTGCTGCTATGCTCTCTCTCTGTCAAATAAAAAAATAAAATCTTTAAAAAATATATGTAGTATATATCCCTAACTTTATAAAAGAAGACATTTTGACCGGAAGAAGTCAAGGTACATACACAGGAGATATAGATAGATTAGATATAGATATAGATATGGATGTAAGTGGTGTGTGTGTGTGTGTGTGTATGTGTGCACACAACACACATATGTGCATATATACACACACGCAGAACAGACAAATGTGCATCTGTACATCATTTAAAGTAATGTCAGTGAAGTGGTAGAAATGACCACCAAAATAACAAGTCTAAGAATTTTGGTTGGAAGAGAGACTGTCTTTAGTCTGCTGAGCCTTTTGGAAAGGGGAGGCCTGGACAAAATGGGTGGGGAAGAACAAACTGCTCCAAAGAGGAAGTAAATAGGATGTGGGGGAAGGACAGACATGAGTGAGGACTGGAGAAGTAAGTGACATTGATGAGCAACATGTGACAGTCGGGAATTTTAAAAGCAAAGCAGACGTTTTAGGTATTTAATTTAATTAATGTATTTAGCATATTTGTTGCTCTAATAAAAGGACCTTCCAGAGTCTCTAACCCTCAGCCAAGTCTGCAATGCACACAAGTCTTGCCTATGGGTTTCAGGTAAAATCAAGGTGAAGAGACTGAGTTCCAGGAGTGGGTGGCAAGGAGAATAGGCAACAAGAGGTGAGATTCAGAGAAGGTCAAGTGCTCAGAAGGAGTAGAATCTCACCACTAACAGGGAGCACGAGTCTGCAAGGTCTACCAATGATCTGGAGAATTCGGGACACACATGCGGTGCAGGCCGTGAGCTGATTGCTGGAGTGCACACAGGCTTTGTGGACATCCCACTCCGGCTGCGCTAGGGATTTTGGCAGGATTTTCATTCTGGGTTACTGGCAGCAGAGTCAGAAGAGGTAGTGGTGCTACCTGAGCTCCAAGGCTCTTCTGGGGTGGTCAGCTAAGAGGAGAGCTGCAATCCCGCATTCCCAGAGGACTAACCAGGAAAACAAAGACTTGACAGCCAGGGGGGAATGCCTACGGGGGGCAGGAGGGAAGCTCTATCCTGAAACCACAGTAGGTGCTGAGGACAGTAAAACTATGGAATTACTGTCCAGCCACCTGCCAGACCTCAAACCCCAACCCATGTTTAGCTTTCTGTTATGGGTGGTTACTATTATCTCAGGAAGTCAGCAAGATTTGTGTCCTAAAAACCCAAGGTAAGAGGTCAAGAGCTAAAAGCTACACACTACAGAAGGGAAAGGAAGGGAGAGAGAGATATATTTAAATTGAGCCAGAGTGTCTGCTCCAGAGGACTGTGAGTAAGGGATCATATCTGGACACCTGAACTCACACTAACATCATGGGGAAAAAACTGTGTTCATCTGGTTGCCTTCTCTGTTTGCATGCACCTTTTGGCTCTGTTGTTCAGCCTTCAACACTGGCAGACTCTAGATGGTGGATATGATGGGAATTAAAAGAACAGCCAAGTCATTTTTTAAACACAGGCTAATTCAAAATAACTTAAATGAAAAGGATATGTATTGGGTCAGGCAACAGGGAGGAGCAGGCATGGTGTCACTTCTGGGCAAGAATAAGATTCAGGGGCTCCTGGGTGTCTCAGTGGGTTAAGCCTCTGCCTTCAGCTCAGGTCATGATCTCAGGGTCCTGGCATCGAGTCCTGCATCAGGCTGTCTGCTCAGCAGGGAGCCTGCTTCCCCCTCTCTCTCTGCCTGCCTCTCTGCCTACTTGTGATCTCTCTCGATGTGTCAAATGAATAAATAAAATCTTTAAAAAAGAAAAGGAAGTGTATTGGGTCAGGCAACAGGGAAGATCAGGTGTGGTGCCACTTCTGGGCAAGAATAAGATTCAGGGGCTATAACAGCATAGGACTTGGTCTCTCCCTCCTGCCTTGACTCTGTCTCACTCCATGTTTTCTGCTGTCTTTCCCAAGAGGGGAAGATGGCTTTAAGCACTCCCAACTGTATCTCCCATTTAGCAACTCCTCAGGAATAAGGACCCTTCTCTCTCCCAACATCCTTACACAAATTCACAAATGGTCTTTTGGCTAATATTTGAGACTCTTATCCATTCTGCATGTACTTATTAAACTCATATCTTTGAAGCACTGTTCCACAACTAATAAGAGGTAGCCCTTCTTCTTATAAAGCAACTATTTTTTTTTAAAGATTTTATTTATTTATTTGAGAGAGAGACAGCGAGAGAGAGAGCATGAGCGAGGAGAAGGTCAGAGGGAGAAGCAGACTCTCCATGCAGCTGGGAGCCCGATGTGGGACTCGATCCCAGGACTCCGGGATCATGACCTGAGCCGAAGGCAGTCGTCCAACCAACTGAGCCACCCAGGCGTCCCTATGAAGCAACTATTTATGTGCCTGTGCTGTTCCCAGGGAGAAGGGTGACTATGCCTGGAATGATCTGGACCAGATACTCACTGCCATGGGGCCTTGGTAAGGAGTTCAAACTGTAATTGACATCATGGAATGAGGGAGGCACAGTTTTCAAAAGGATACAGATGTTTCAAACACACAGAACAATCGATATACCATACGCCATCTCTCTTCCTGTTTTCTCTCTCTTAATAAATTCCAGAACTGTCACACTGTCACTTCAAGTCCACCAGCTGCATTTAAGCATTCAGATGGGAAAGGATGCCAATGAAGTCTTTTTTTTTTTTTTTTCTGGGACAGCTCTCATAATCCCTGACAAAGCAGCAAACACACAGGTGTTGAGCAGGTATGAAAAATATTGCTACAATCTCCAAGTCTGCAAACTTAGTAACTGTGTTGGCATCTTGGCAGCCGATCTTGTTTGAATTTATAAATTAAGTTTTCAATACTCACATCTGTAGAGGTGGGTGTTGTGGGTTTTTTTTTTATTATTTTTTTGGCATTTGACTTTTGTCTTGGAAGCAAAATGTCATGGTATTTTTTAAAGTGCATAGATTTGCAACAAAAGCAAAACAGGAGACTTTTGGCTTGGAAAATAACTACACTCATCCTGAAATGGGACGTAAATGAGAGATCCAAAATGACCCACATTATTTCTTCCAAAAGGGGCCACACCTTGGCTTGTCCTTTATTTTAAAATTCCAAATACTTTTAACAGTGCTTATGTCTGGAAGAACATCATACATATAATTCATAATGCCTGGGAGATTTGGGAAATGAGATGATATACATAAAGGAATAAGAAGGTCTTACAAGTGTCACAAGCACCTGGTGGGAGGTTGCTAAAAAATAGCTTGTTTGTTTTACTGGATGTCAGAGAAAGTCATGTGGCCATGAACCTGAAGTAGGAGGATGATAGGAATATTCAGTGCATGACCAAAAGAATGACACCCATTAGCAAGCCTGAGTGTTGCCCTTCACAAATACTTATCTTCCTGTTTTATATCTGCTTGATCACTTCTTTCTCTTATATTAGACCCTAAGTTCTGCAAGGACAGAAACCAAATGTTTCTTACTTACCTTCGAAATCACAAGGCCCTGTCAAATGCTTGGCACATAATGATGAGGTTGAAGATGATGGTGGTGAAGAGAGCCAGCATTTACTGAGTACTCCTTATTTTCCAGGCACTATTACAATCACTTTCAATGAGTTCTTTTAATCATCCTAACACACATGAGGTATCATTACCACCACTTTTCCCCCATGTTATAAAGACTCCTAGAAGTAGAGTGATTTTTCTGGAGGTATACAGCTCTGAAATGAAACAGGTAGGATTGAAGTCCAGGTAATTTGACTTAAGAGCCTGAGCTCTTAAATATCTGTTGAGTGGATGGTGAAAGGCTTCTTACAATCCAATTACTTTACTTTTTGTCTCATGGGGGAGAGGAAAAGAATGAAGCGTCTGGATGCTGTCTGTGAGTAGAAACCAGGAAACTAAAACACCTTTGGGAATCTCATTTCATTAAAACCATTGCAGCAGATCAATTAGTGACTTGCCTAGGTGAAGATTTTCTTTTTTTAATTAAAAAGTTTAAAAATCAAAGTAATACATTCCTTAGAAGTAATGTTCCTGGCCCACCCTTCACAACCCCAGTCCTATTTGGCAAAGATACCCATTTCCAACTCTTTGTTGTTTTCTTTTTCAGGAGTTCATCTTCATATGACTTAAACTTGATAATTAAGATCAAATTTCATTATTATGTATTGTCTGCCATACAGGCAATACAGGATTTAGCTAATTTATACCACTCTTACCTCCCATTCACTATTCAGATATTCCATCATTTTTTTAGATTTTCCATCACTTTTTAATTTTAAATCATATCCTAGCAGTACTGACAAGCAACAGTCTCTCAAGGATACGAGAAGATATACACATCCCTCCTCTTTCCTTCAGCTCTTCTTCTGTTTTTGTTTTTGTTTTTTTTTTTCCCTTTTTTAAGATTTTGTTTATTTATTTGAAAGAGAGAGAGAGACAGTGAGAGAGGGCATACAAGCAGGGGAGTAGGAGAGGGAGAGGGAGAAGCAGACTTCCCGCGGAGCACGGAGTCCGATGTGGGGCTCGATCCCAGGGTCCTGGAATCATGATCTGAGTCGAAGCCAGGGGCTTAACAACTGATATACCCAGGTGCCCCTCTCCTCCTGTTTTTCACCAAATTTTGTCCACCGTATTTTCACTTTCATGCAACTAAGTCAGATAACTTTTATATTTTGTTCTTTCTTGCTGTATCTAGAGGTTGATCTTAAAATTATATATCAATAAATGTTGATTTTTTTATATACTTTGGAAAAATATTCCCCATGGAGATCATTTGTATACTACTATTGCTTTTAAAATAATTTTTCCCTAGAGTTTCTCCTTATCTTAACTCATCTCCTTCTTATTTTTGACACATATCTGTTTCCTGCCCAGATTCTCTTTATAACAATTTGTTCTGTCGACTTCCCGGGCCCTCCAACTGCTGCCCTGAGTTTAAATGGTTACTACACAGCTATCATCTCAGGACTTGGATTTGAATGTTTTAAACAATGCTAGACTTTCTCTGTCCTGGATCTTCCCCTTTCTTGGTACTTTATCTGTATCCCTCAGGATAGACTTCTTTATGATGAAGTCCCAAGAACCCCAAACTCCATGGCTCAGAACTGCAAGTTTCATTGCCCACCCCAGGCTGCTGGGTGCTCTGCTCAACATCACCCTCATTTCAAGACCCGGATGGCAGAGGGGAAAAGAATTTGGTCAATCATGCACTGATTATAAAACAATTACATGTGGAACTGACACTAGTCATTTCCACTGGCCAAAGCAGACCACAGGTTGAATTTTATCTTTACAAAGGAGCAGGCAGATCAGGGCAATCCTTCCACATGCAAGAAAGAGGAAAAAAGGGATATTTGTGAACAGCCCTAATGATTATTATATTCTTTCACTTTATTGAAATATACCTCTAAGTAGCTTTCTGAGAAATGCAAAGGATAAATGTTTATGTTTGAAATTTCAGGTCCTCAAATTCTCTGAAAATTTTCACTCTTCAAGGGAAATAAAAGTAGGGCACCTGAGTGGCTCAGTTGTTAAATGTCTGCCTTCAGTTCAGGTCATGATCCCAGAGTCCTGGGATCAAGGCCCACATCAGGCTCCCTGCTTGGCAGGAAGCCTGCTTCTCCCTCTCCCACTCTCCCTCCTTGTGTTCTCTCTCTTGCTGTATCTCTCGCTCTGTCAATTAAATAAATAAATAAAATCTTTTTAAAAAGGGGGAGGGAAAGAAAAGTAAAATGGCTCCTGCTGCTCTACATTATAACTATAAGGAGGAGGTGACCAGAGAGAGAAAGTCGAATGCACTTTGGAAGGCTCATGTCATTTAATGCCCCCAAATAACTTGAAAAGAAGGTAAATAGGTTGAGATTTCTTTCGTTTGGCTATAGAAAAGAAGATTTAAACTTTCTTAAAGCAAAGGCTAGTGGATAGGAAGGTTTTAGAGAAGTACTCTCTGATGTCACTTCCTGGGATGAAGGAAATACTCTGGAATGTGCGCCAGCCATTACTGTAACCACTAGCTCAATGTGGGTATTAAGCACTTGAAATATGGCAGGTCTGACCTGAGAGGTGTGCCAGTTGACCAGTGGCCATAATGTGGCACCCAGCAGTTCTAGAGATCCTCCTTGAAATGTCAGTTGAAGAGGATGGTGTCAGAAATGACAGTCTTCTAGTGTAGTCATAAATATCTGAATGAGCAAAAGGAGGAAAACCATTAAAAGACAACCATGGGCCCAAAGGTAGTATTCTGTCAAGCTTACAAATTAAGAAGGGTACATGTGATGATGGAAAGAGAACCTATGATATCAAAGAATGACAACACAATGAGTGAATAGGGTCAAATATTGCATACCAAGTTTCTTGGTTAAGCTTCCAACACTAATAGAATGCTTTTTGCCTTTTGATAATGCAGAAGAAGGACATGCAGTCTACAGTGTCGTTAACCACCCAGGAGAGAGCTGTGACCCAATGTGTGCTCACCTCTCTGTTTTCTGCCAAACAGAATCCATGCAGTTGAAGGGTACGGGGCAAGTGCCTAAATCTTCTAATGGAGTTCAATTCTCTGGCTCAGAACCAGCATATAATTCTCAAACATGGGGGTACAAAAGAATTACCTAGTCTTTGTAAACCATGCAAGTTACCCAGAAACAACTCCAAGAGGTTCTCATCTAGAGGATCCAGGTTGGGTCTCAGGTATTGTCACGTAAGTGGAGCATTCAGATATTGGAAAATCACCAATATGACTATTGAAGGAGTCTCTAAGTTGGGGTGTGAGCCCAGTCAACAGGACTGCAGGAAGACAACGTCAGCTCTGCTAATGGGGAAATACACTTTACTGAAGTTCAATACAAGAATAGGCAGGAGCACTTGTATATAATTTTAAAAACATACAAGTTAAAGCTACATGGTTGAAAGAAAAAAATTTTAGGGACACCTGGGTGGCTCAGTCAGTTGGGCATTTGACTCTTGATTTCAGCTCAGGTCAGGATCTCAGGGTCATGGGTCTGAGTCCTGTGTCAGGCTCCATGCCAGTGAGGAGTCTGCACTCCCTCTCTCGTGCCCCTGCCCCACATGCTCTCCCTTTCTCTCTCTCTAAATAAATAAATCTTTAAAAGAAAGAAAAAAATGTTTTAAGTAAATGAAAATTTCGGAACCACTACAAATGAGCATGCCGCAAAATATATGTCTCCTTTCCATTTCTGACCCCTGTTCCTCAACCTCCCTCTCCAAGCTGACCCATTAGCCCTGATGCGTTCTCTTTCCTTCTTGAGAGTCTATGCATACCAGATATCTTAATCTTTTTTTCTCTGGACACAGATGATAGCTATTAAAGACACTGACCAGTATCCTGCTTTTCCTTTTTTCACTAAAAAATATAAGTTGTTGGCTCTTTCTTATCAGCACAAACTAATGTGTCTCATTCTTTTCAGGTAGAAGGAAGCAACATAATGAAGCGATATTGAGCACTGACTCCCAGGCTGGAGTGTCTGGGTTGAAGTCTCATCTTTGCCACTAACTAGCGATGTAATCTTGAGCAAGGGACTTAAGCATGCTAAACATTTATTTCCTCACCTGAAAAATGAGAATAATAATAATAGCACCTATCTCATAGGACTGAGTGAAGATTAACTGAGTTAATTTATGAAAAGTGATTGTCTTGTGTGTAGTAGGTGTTTATTACTATAGAAAAGGATCAGGTGATTCTGATGGGAATGTGCCACGGAACATCCTTTGAAAACCCTTACCCTATATTAGGATGGTCTCCTTCATTCATTTATACATTGAACACAGCCTGTGTCAAGTAGCAAATGTATCGATATGAGCAATAAGAACCCACTATTGCGTTCACAGAGAATCCAAAGAAAGGAATATCTAAGAGTAGAATTTTAGGGTGTATACCCCTCATCAAGGATTTTTTTTTTAAGATTTTAAAAAATGTATTTGACAGAGAGAGCATACACACAGTAGGCAGAGCAGCAGGCAGAGGGAGAGGGAGAAGCAGGATCCCCGCTGAGCAGAGAGCCCGATGTAAGGCTTGATCCCAGCACCCTGGAATCATGACCTGAGCAGAAGGCAGACACTTAACTGACTGAACCCCCAGGTGCCCCAAGGATTTTTTAAAAACACACAGATCAATGTAGTCAGCCTTGATAATAACATGTACCCCATATGGTTGCTAGTCTTTTAAAATCAACAAAATCCTTGTACTTTATCAAAACTTGTCAATGGTCTGAGTTCACTATTCCTGCTTTACAGAGTAGACAACAGGGAAACATTGCGTTTAAAGAACTTGTTTAAATTCAAGGAGCTAAAAAGGGCCAGCGCCAGAATTCAAATGTTGAGCTTCAGCTTTGATCTCTGACCATCTCCCCTTCTCACTGTGGCTAGCTGTTACTGGGGGACAGAGACTGGGGAAAGAAGACATATTACTAATATAGCCCGCCTGTTGTCTCTGAAAATCATACTCCCAATCTTGTGGTGATCGGTTACGAATCCAGTCATCTGTTCCAGCACCCTGCACTAGGCCATGATGGATGTAATTCACCCCAAAGTATAGGAGGGTTGTCTGTGATGTCAACTGGAAATACAATCTCCATGCTGCAAGCTTCCTAATTCAATAGTTTCAGGCCAAAAAAAACACCTCTTCTCTTGTTTCTGTAGCTGCAATGCCCTCTAGTGGGAAAAGCTGGCACAGCGCCCTCAGAAGCTCTGAGTAAGAGCATGTCACTCGCAGCCCTTCCTGATAGGGTGTGACAGCCACATATAAACTGATCTGCTGCGGCATAACTCAGCATTATTGAAACATTGGGTCACGTTCCCAGATTAAGGTGTAAGAGCCTCCTTAAGGTCTTAGGATGTTGAATTATATTACAGATAGCATTTTCCCCTTTATTTTCAATTATGTATCCTTCCTTCATTTGAGTGGAGTACTCCTTCCACAACACACAGACATGAATCACAGAAAGTAACAGCTGAGCTAGAAAGTATTTGGCCCAGAGTTGCACAGACAGGTGCGACTGGACCGTGGAAGCGTTTTGTATGGCCCACACAGTGCTTTTTTATTTACTTTTTATTTTTCTAAAATGAATTTAAACATTTAAAAAATTTTAGGTGATTTGTACTCTATGGTTATCTACAGATTTTTGTTGTTATTTTTTTTTTATCATTTCCTATTGTTTTAGCTTGATTCCCCCAAAACAGATCCAAGACAAGGACTTGGATACAAATGTTGCATCTGGGAGAGGATCTGGGAGGCCATGAGGCAGGGGAGAGACGGAGACAGTGGGTAGAGAAATGCCCAAAAAGTGTGCTATGGGATGAACTGTGTCCCCTCCAAAACCATAAGTTGGAGTGCTAACCCCCAGGACCTCAAAAAGTGACCGCATTTGAAAGACTACAGGGTCTTTCAAGAGGTACTCTATGACCCTGCAATGGCACTACTGGGTATTTATCCCAAAGATACAGATGGAGTGAACAGAAGGGCCATTTGCACCCCAATGTTCATAGCAGCAATGTCCGCAATAGCCAAACTGTGGAAAGAGCTGAGATGTCCTTCAACAGATGAATGGATAAAGAAGATGTGGTCCATATACACAATGGAATATTACTCAGCCATCAGAAAGGGCGAATACCCAACTTTTATATCAACATGGATGGAACTGGAGGAGATTAGGCTGAGTGAAATAAGTCAAACAAAGAAAGTCAATTATCATATGGTTTCACTTATTTGTGGAACATAAGGAATAGCATGGTGGACATTAGGAGAATGAAGGGAAAATGGGGAGGGGAGTCAGAGGGGGAGACAAACCGTGAGAGACTATGGACTCTGGGAAACAGAGAATTTTAGAAGAGAAGGGGGTGGGGGGAGGGGTTAGCCCGGTGATGGGTATTAAGGAGGGCAGGATTGCATGGAGCTCTGCGTGTTACACACAAACAATGAATCATGGAACACTACATCAAAAACTAATGATGTATCATAAAGTTACTAAAAAAAAGAGGTAATTAATATAAAACAAGGTCATATGGGCAGGACCTGATCGAATAATGACTGGTAACCTTACAAGCAGATGAGATCAGAATACAGACATACACACAGAGTAAAGACCGTGTGATGACACAGGGAGAAGGTGACCATCAGCAAGCCAAGCAGAGAAGCCTCAGAAGAAACCAACCCTGCTGACATTTTGATCTTGGACTTCCAGCCTCTGGAACTGTGAGGCACATTCCTGCTGTTTAAGCCATTCAGGCACATCGTGCCTTTTATATAAAGATTTATTTCATTATGTGATGTTTCTGAATCTTAATAAGAGGTCCTTTTTTACGGCAGCCCCAGGAAACGAACACTGCATGTGTGAATGAATGATGGGGTCACCACTGTGGGCAACTGGGGCTCAGTCCTGCTGAGGACATTCTGAGAAACCAGCAGGGAACACATCTCAGAATTGTGCCACCAGAGAATGTAGAGGCTGTGGCATTTGCCCTGGTGTGATGCCTCCTTGGCTGAGGGCTATTCCCAGGAGCATTGCTGATTGGCCTATTAAAGATGGAGCAGGTTTTTCTGCTGATGAAGAGCAATGTCTGTACGCAAAGAAACAGACAGATGCGGGCAGCTGAGGCGAAAAGCTTTCCTATTGTTAGGGACAACTGTCCACCTTCCCTGCAGGTAACTCAGAAGGAGGCCGAGTGTCAGTACTAATCTCTATTAATATGTTATGCTGCTATCTCACAATAAACTGCTTTGCACATTTACATCAATGCAAATGGTCCTAAGCTGATGTGTGCATTTTTTCACTAACTGTCCCTCTGCCTTGAGCACCTGTCCCCCAGGCTCCAACACGTCTTCTCACCACTCAAGTCTCACTCAGTTTACATCTCTTTCAGAGAGCTTTCCTCTGACCACACCAGCTCATGCTGCCCACCCCAGGCGTTCAGGACAGGCCTGTCCAACTTAGAATCCCTGCCACTCCTTCCATCCATGCAATTGTGCACATGGCCCCAAACACCCCCGAGCCTTTGCATGTGGTGCCTTTTATATGAAGATTTACTTCATTATGTGATGTTTCTGAATCTTAGTAAGAGGACAGTGCTTGCCCCTGCTGTACAAAGCAAGTATATGACAGTTACCACTGTGTTTTTCTCCATATGTCAGCTTGTCACATCCCCCCCCTTCCAAAGACAAGACTGTTCCTTTAGCCTTTGGGCAAAGTTAATGATGACGCCCATGCACTGAGTGCTGCTTCTCAACTATGAGACACTTTCAGATGCACCATCTCAGGAGGCCCTCAGACACACTGGTGAAACACAGCAGAGGAGCAACATCACCCCCGTATTCTATAGACTTGCAGATCAGAGACCAGAGCAACTGTGACGTGTCCCAAGGTCACGCTGCAAAGTTGAACAGAGCCACACTAAGAAACCTGTTCTCTAACTGCCCACCATGGAGTCCTTCCATTTCCAGATGCTGGTAGGAAACAAACTCTCATTTCACACAGAACAACGTAGAATAGCTCCGAAAAAAAAAGGCTGAGCAGCAAGTCTGGCTTCCAAGGAAATTCCCCATGAGAACATGACCTTTCTTCGGCAAGGGATTCCTCTCTCTCTCCCCTTTGGAATTGTTTTGTTGTTTGGCTAACAATGGTCTTCAGCTGCCTCTGTGCAATTAAGCTCCTTTCCAGTCGAGAAAGGAATTATATGATAGTATAATAACCCTGCCCCCACTGCCCAAAGGACCCATCAGCTTCTTTTTTTTTTAAAGTTTGTTTTCCTTCTAAATGATGTCACAGACTAAAGACCAACCATCACACATGTAGTCATGCCAAAGGCATCTCCGCTTCTTTCTTTCCTTTGCCCTTTTTCTCCACCCTCCACAGCTGACGGAATGATCTTTTGAAACCGTATGACGGATCATGTCACTGCTCTGCTCAAAACCTCTTCCCCTCACAATGGGAGTAAAAATCAAACTCATTACTAGGCCCGACACGACCCGCTCCCGACCCCTCCTCACCTCGGAGGCCCCACCTGCTATCCCTCTCTTCATTCATCCTGATCTGCTCTCACTGCCCTCCTTTCTGAACACGTCAACTGTGCGTGTGTGTGTGTGTGTGTGCGTGTGTGTGTGTGTGTGTATGTGTGTGTGTGTGTGTGAGTGGTGTGTGTCTGGGGCCTTTGCACTTGCAGTTTCCTTTGCTGGAACTTTCTCCCAGATTTGTGCCTGCCTATCCTCTGTCTCCTTTTTGCTTGGTTTAAGCATCATCCTTTTAGTGTGCCCCCCACACAGGAAAGGATTTGCTTATTTCATCTGCCATCAAATCCCCAGTTCCTACAACACTCAATAAATATTTGTTGAACCATAAGAGTCAAAAAGACATATGTATAGTTTGGGAGTCTTTGTCATATGCCTCATTTAAAATAATTCCAAGAAGGAATCCAAACATATGCTATAGATAGATTATACACAACTCCACTATAAAAATCCTACACTCTGACCTCTTCTGTGGCAGGAAAGTGAGGGCAAGTCTCTGACTCTGGCAGAGAGAACTGATGGATGGTCACTCAGATTTCAATCTCACATGTCAGTTGTGACTTACCACTGTCAATAGGCATGTAAGAAAGAGAAGAAAACAGGTCTAAGCGTATATACAATCCTTAAAATCTTTTTCATAACCTGAGGTTGCATAATCTTCTAAATATCTGACTTAAATCTCCCAGGTTGACTATTCATTGAGTACCTACTAAGTGATTACAAGAAAAAAGAGGAAAGCTCTTAGGAGGGACACCATTTTTTGAGTTTTCTCAGAGCAGATCCTGAAAAAAAAAGTTTGGAAGGCATGTAATTCCTTAGGGAGCTGGTGTCAGGAATCCATATTAGAGGAAAGAGAGGTAAGACAGGAAAGGGAAGGAAAGGGAAAAAAAAGGGGGGGTGCTTAACAAGCAAACCAGCAAATTATCCATGGAGACAAAAGGATTCTTTCCTATTGGGAACTCTAGGAGAGAGAGCCTTTGCCCAGGAAAATGTGTGGTGGTCTGAGTAGCAGAGGTGGGCATGAGCCACCAGCAAAGAAGAGGGTGAACCAAGTCTGTAAGAGCTTTCGGAGAGGTCTTGAGAAAGTGATGGTCAGGAGGAGCCTTGTCAAGCAGAGATGATGGAGAATGCCATTTCAGGCCCTGGACCCAGCTTGGGCAAAGCACAGAGGATCAGTTGAGATAGATGTCAATTCACATACCTGGGTGTTCTAGACACCCAGGTATTGAATTGAATTTAATTTTTTCCTTTAAACCCCATCTACTGGGTCACAGATAATCAGTCTTCCCTCCCCCCCACTCCAAGGATTTGCAGAAGCTCTAAAGACGATAGGTAAATTGAAAGTATCTGGTTCTGTAGCTTGGGGTCCTGATGGGTAATTTTATGTCCCAACTTTGTAGGATGTGGTACCTGGATATTTAATCAAACACCAATCTAGATGTCACAGTGAAGGTAATTTTTAGATGAAATTAACATTTAAATCAATAGACTTTGGGTAAAACAGATTACCCTCTATAGGACAGAGGCAATAATAGGAAAAAAGACTGACTTCCTGAAAGGAAGAGGAAATTCTAACCTCCAGACTGCCTTCGGACTCGAGCTGCAACATCAGCTCTTGCTGGATCTCTAGCCTGCCGGGGTATGTTGCAGAATTTGGACTTGCCAATTTCTACAGTCTCATGATCCAATTCCTTAAAATCAATCAATACATCTCTTTCCCCATTTCTCTCCATCCTAGTTGTTCTATTTCTCTGAAAAACCCTGACTAACATTGACCATCCTCTATTTGCTTTGAAATTCTTGTAAACATCACTGGTCCTTCTGGCCTCTAATCAGACCCAAATTAGACAATAACATGAAAAGGTCTGTCTGTTGTGTTTCTGTACCCAGATAGAAGGGAATGAAACACCTAGCAGTTCTCTTGTGTATCTCTGGAACCAGAAGGGTCTCTAGGAGGTGTGTGTGACCTTCTTTGCTTGAGCATGCCTTTTGCAGGTATAGGACATCTTACTCACCATTTCTAGTACAGGGGAACCTCACCAGTCTTTGTCTAGGATGCTCTGGCTTGGAAGCTTCAAACGCCTATTCCCATTCCCAGCCTCCTTCCAGAACTCGATGGGGAGGGGCCTTACCGAGGATGTGGAAGGAAGAAGAGAGACAGACAGGCTCATTCTCAGGAGCCATGCTAGCAAATTACCCTGGCTACCGCTTTCTACAACATTTGACTGTCATTTGCTCTTGTTTTCTTCCTCCTATTTTCTCCCTCATAGAATCTTTTTATAGTTGTCTGCTGGTCCTTCTTCATTACTCATCCTTGAAGGAGATAAGTTTTCTTGAACCGTCTATTTAGAAGGGATAAAGGGTGTGTTTCAGATGAGCAGTAATTTTTCTTCTACCCAAGTGTTTATATGTGAGTTTGCTTAGCCTTTACATCTCTCCAGGCAATGGAAGAAAAGGCGGTGGGGGTGGGGTGAGGGGGGCTATGAGACTGTTCATGTCGTAAGTTCTCTCTTTCCTCCCGCTATCTCAATGACAAACCGCTGTCCACAAACATGGCTGCTCTGTGTGATTCTTTGCTTAGACCCACCTCCTTAATTTCTCAGACTGAGATTAAATCCAGGATGACCCCATCTGTCAGCAGAGGGTCTTGTTTGCCAAACCTACTCCCAGGGAATTTTTTTGGTTCACATCAAACTCTGTCTGCTCAGCTTCAAGAATCATCTTTTCCAGGCTTTTCCTGAGACCTTCAGTTTCTTACCTGCACCCCGATACATCTCTCTTTCATGGTCTGCCTTTCCACCAAATTCATGGTGTGGGGTTTCAGTCATCTCCTTCCTTCCCTTGAAGGTGAAATTTTTATTGTCTCTTTGAGTAACTTTCTACTGCTGTATTCAAACCAGATATCTCTTATGGGCTCATTATCTAGTCCGTGAGCACAGGAAAACTGGCTCTCCCCAGTCATACCTTCTTATGTGCTTAATTGTTTATGGTTGAAAATACATGCCCTGAGTTCTCTGGATTTAGTTTTAAAGGTCAGATTCTTGTAACTGAAAAGCTTTACTTCTCCAAACTTCTCTATCTGCAATGTACTTAAAAAGTCTGTTTTATAAAACTCAAAGTCAAGGCTTCACTTTTGTGTTACCTGAGAGGTACCTAAACTGCCATGTCCTGAACCAATGAATGCTTCAACATTTCTGGCAGGGCAATGGATTTAAAAAACTATTTACCAAGAATAAAAACACACCAGCTAACATATCAAATTATTATTCTGCCACACAGTGTAACAGATAACATTCCAGAACATATCCACTACAGCAGGAGCTAATTACCTTTTCTTATGGTATGGCAAATCATTACAGACAAAATAACAACTAAAAATAAAAAAGGACCATGTAAGTGCAAGGACAGCAGTTTGGCAAAGATTCTTTTAACCGTCTTCTCTTCCCCTGTTGCACTTGCTTGCTCGCTCTCTAAGGTCGTTATGATTTAAAACATATTCCTAGATAGTTTATCTCCATCTTGCAATAATTTGACATGTCAGAACTGTTACATAAAAGACATGATACAATTTACTATGATTTTGTCAGAGGCAGTATTATCTAGAAATCATTAATCGTATAAATAAAATTATTTTTATAGGCATCTACTACTCTACGTATATATGTGTATATATATACTTTACATGTAAAATATATTATATATATAGTACATTATTATATATATACATATATTCTCTCTCTCTCTCTCTACATATATATATATATATATATATATATATATATATATATATGACATTTCTCATCTCTGTCTCTCAGGAAACTATTATTTCCAAAGCCTGCAAACTATATATTTAGCGTATATTTAGAGACAAACTAAAAATTTCTTGGCAATTATATTAAATAACACTGACAAGTATTTTCAAATATTAGCTACTCTTTCTCTGACACAGAATGGAGGTAACTTTGCCTGTTTCTCTTGGCACAGTATTGTCTGAAAAATAAACTCTGAGAAGTTGTTTATTTGTATATGCAGACTTTGTTTTATTCAGTTTTGTATGAAATATCATAACCTTTATTGCAGAACACATTGCAACTTTTTGTCTTTGGTCTGGAAGTTTTGTAATAGCCTGTGCCCAAAGCAATACAATTCTGACATTTAGATGGAGTCAAATATCTCAAATGGGTTGTTTCGTGCTTGGTTATTTTTTTGTTTTGTTTTGTTTTGTTTTGTTTTGGTCTAGAGGAATCCAAGGTGATCCAGAAGCTTCAGTGGTTAAAAGTGACTTGCAAAGTAATGTCAATGATTCTGCATCCACAAAACATTCTGAATCCAATTGAAAAAGTACATCAGGAGAGAAAGTCAGACTGATGGGTTGACAAGGTTGAAGAAGTACAATGCAAGGGGCCCTCAAGGACCTACGTTCGTGAGCTTATTCAAACTTGTTAAACAACCTGGCCTTATTTTTCTCATTGTAAAATGGGAAATGAATAACAACTCCCTAGCAGAACTATTTTGAGGGGAGGCTGGCATGTGAAAAACATTATGCTCGCTGTGAAGTATGTACATCAGCTGCCATTATTAACAGAACGTTGCATTTCACTTAACACCACACATAAGGCATTGTATCTCTTTGTTCTGTCTTCAGGTTATCTCTGAATTAGGTTGGCATCCCTAGAAGAAGAGTCTGAAATCAGGATGCTCCTTGAGAAGGAAAACAAAATACAGCAAGGAGAAGGCCAAGAAAGGTGAGGTTTCAGCTACAGTCCAGCCCCAGCCCGATCCTCTGGGCAGCTCTGAGGTGTTAACGGCATCACAGGGTCATCTTCACTTGAGCAAAAGGATATTTTGTACCCTTACATCTGTCGCTGGCTGGGGGGAGGTGGAAGGGATGTGATGTCCCAGGCATTTCCATGTGAAGCAGTTCTATCTGTCAAGAGTGATTCTCTGGCAAAGGATATAGCTGTAGACTATCAGGAGCCAAACCTCCCTGCAGTGAGGAAAGGATGTACCACCAGGACAAAGCGGAACTCGACTGGGGCACCACCAGCATCTTCGATCATCACCTTTTTTGACCCCAAAACATACAACCTTATCCAGGTGTTTCTCACACTGACTTCCTGCATAGAATCAAATTCCCTGCTAGTCCAATTCTCTGCAGCTACGAAACCAGCAGCAGCTTAAGGTAGAGAAACTGAAAATGAGTTTCAAAGTCACCAGCTTTGTATTGTTGAATCATGTGATTCACAGGTAGAAGCTAGACATGAAAATAAGACTTGCTCATGTTTGTAGATTCAGCTGTCATCTGTTGAACTCCCACCATGTGCCAAGCCCTCTGTTAGTCACTTCCACGTGGTAACTTATGCCACCTGTACAACTGTCTTATGAAGTTGAAAGATATTATCTTCCTCTGCCCACCTTGTAATTTTATGGTTCAGGAAAACTGAGGCTCACTTGAAGAGTATTTGTTTGAGAGACAGAATTGAAAATGCTAATAGCCTAAATGATCAAGATTGCCTTCTAGTTCTTAGGAAACGTTAGAGAATGTTGAAAGTTATCCTTGACATTTCAATTCTACAATTTGTATCCTCTATGTGTGCCAAATTGCACATAGGAGCCTTGATACACAGAGCAAGCAGACATGGCCCCTGCCTTCCAAGAGTTTATAGAAGGGTAGGGGTTGTTGGTGGTACAAATGATTCTTCATCAATGATGGTTTCCCCAAAGATGGACAAGGAATTAACTCAAAATGCCTTTACTGAACACCTACTAATGTGCCAGGCCTTGAATCCAGAGTGAGGTAAGGTATATTAAGGAATAAGCCACAGTCCCTGCTGCAGAAGGGTGTATGGTCTCTTGATCTGATGTATCCTTAATTTTCAACTTTCTGGCTCTTAAGTCTTTATCATAAAATCTAATTTTATCTTTACTTTAATATTGTGTTTAATTTATCCCAGAACAGACACGTTAGCAGACTCCCATGGGCTATATTGTTCCACTGACTCATTCACATGCAATGCATGAAGTCTTTGCTAGAGAATAAATACTGGTATTTGTCCTACAAGGACTATATTAGGCAAAAGTAAGAACTAAATTAGATATTTTCACTTCTGTAAAACATAAAAATCACATTCCTTGAGATAGAGTTTTTAAAAAAAGATTTTATTTATTTATTTCACAGACAGAGAGATCACAAGTAGACAGAGAGGCTGGCAGAGAAAGAGAGGGAGAGGCAGGTTCCCTGCTAAGCAGAGAGCCTGATGTGGGGCTCAATCTCAGGACCCTGATCATGACCTGAGCCGAAGGCAGAGGCTTAACCCACTGAGCCACCCAGGCATCCCGTGATAGAGTTAAAACATTTGCCATAATTTGGAATAATCTGCATTCCAAGAGTTGCCATTTTTAAATGGATATGCTGAACTTACTGGAATATGAATGTTCATCATGCCAAGTATTTCAAATATTCCAAAATGCAAACAATAACTTAATTTTAAATATTCCCCCTCTTTCATCAACCATCTTGATTCAGAAAATGTGTCATTTCTTTCTTTGAACAGAGTGAGGATTTTTTTATTTATGACTAATGACAGTGGTCAATTTCTGGCTCACATTACAGAAATTTTTATACATTTTTGTGTCTTATCTCACTTAATATATCCCCTTCTAGATTTCCAGCTCCTTGATGTCAAAATTTTTGTTCTGATTAGTTTTAGCTTCCTTCGTGGTACACAGGAAGGCATTCAGTCAATGATGATTGACTGGCTAGCTGGCCTGATGAAAGGATGGATGAGTATAGAAATGAAAAATGTTGCATATATCCAGTGTTCCCTTGGTGCTGGTAAAGACTGCAGAGCACAACATGATTCACCCAGAACAGAGAATGAAGGAAGAGAAACTTAGGGATAGAGCACTCGCTAGTGGAAAAATGATTGGCAGAGAACATAAGCCTTGCACATAGTATGTGCTCAGGGAATTCTCTCTGAATCGTGTCTGAACTGCATAGGTGCAGACTAAGTAAGAGATTTCCTGAACACGTATATTATGCCACAGACGGGCCGGGAAAACCCAGAAACACAAGCAGGGAGCAGGGTTCACCATTCTGTGAGTTATCTTAGTGAATATTATCCATTACACCCCCATCCCACTTGTGCTTCTTGACATCTAAAACTCTTCCCAGAAATGGCACTTAGAGATAAATACTGACATCTAATCCTCCTGGATGATTGCACTGAATATTTATTCCTTGGCATCTCTGCATCCATTATCCCTTCTGCAGGGTACAGCCTTAACTTCCATTTGGGAATACACTTCTTTCCAGCTTGAGCCCATAGAATCTGGACTTGTGGTGTGACATATGATGTAGATCCAAGACAACTGCTGTGTCACATACCCTGGGCTATAGGGATTGGTTCAAGAGTGGGCATGTAATGTACAGCTGTTCAGGAAGAATGAAGTTTAGAACTTTTGCCAGGACTTCTAAATAAAATGTTCATTCTTCCACTGGGTTTGAATTGAGAATAGAGAACCAGGTGCCACTGGCAGTCACTTTTGACTATGAGGAAAGAGCCTATTTGAAAAGAGAGCAACTGTACAGAGGAAATGAAGGCAACTGGACGCATGAACCCCCGTGTCATTTAGCACCTGAAACAGGCCTGCATCTGGACTTTCCTCTTACAAGATCCAACAAATTCCTTTTGTGGATAAAGCAAATGTGGCGTCTGCCTTTGGCTCAGATCATGATCCCAAGGTCCTGGGACGGAGCCCTGAGTCAGGCTCCAGGCTCAGCAGGAAATCTGCTTCTTCCTCTCCCTTTGCCCCTCTCCCTCCTCCTGCTAATGCTGTCTTGGGTTCTCTCTCTCCAATAAATAAATAAAATCTTTAAAAAGTATATCTAATAGAATATCCCAGTAGTAACTCACGCACTGGAACAGTCATTACTGATTTTCCTTCCTTTCTTGTCTTGCCTCCTCATTTTCTCATTGTGTTACCTAGGAATCATCTGTCAAATAAACAACTTGCACCCAAATCTTCTGTGGGGGTCTGTTTGGGGTGGTGGGACACTCAAATATAGAAAATAATTGATTAAAAAAACTGCTTCTAGAGGGCAGCAGGAGGAGGGTAAGAGAGACTAGCAAGTGTTCTCATGAAAAAATACATGGTACAGAGAGAAGGGGTAATGAGAGCCACTATCTCTGAGCAACAGCCCACAGCACACCTGTTAGTGTGCAGAGGTCATCTCTGTCACCCAAAGTCTTCCCTTCTTTATCAGAATGAACAGATCATGAAATTTGGAACCCAAGATCTTACAGCTTTACCACCTCCTGTTAGTGTCAATTTTTAGCAAAGTGAGCTAATACCTTTAAATCTTGTTTTCCTCATCAAGGGCTAATAATACCTATTGTAAAGAGTGGTTTGAGGTCAAAGAACAAAAGACAGGAAAATGATTTATAAACTGTAAAGCACTAGGCAAAAGCAATTATTTCTGATTCTCAAGTACAGAAAAGGTAATGTCCCAAGACTAAAACCAGATCTGAACACAGAAAAGAAAATCAAACTGAAAATGCAAAGTGAAAATATTCTACCCCAGGAGATTACCCAGACTTGAGAAAGGGTAACTACATGGGACAAACATGTGTTCATATTAGATGGTGCCTCCTCAGTAGTTACCAGCTTATGTTGATCCTTCAAGGAAGAAGAAATAGAGAATTAATACAAGCTCTTACTCTACAAATACTATAAAAATAAGATTGGTTTAAAAGAAGATAGTAGACATTATTCTTTGACGGTCCCAGATGGATATTTCAGAAAAGGAAGTCAGCAGTAAAAGTGTTTTATATCCTTAGAAACTTAACTAATTTAGAATCAGAAGTTTACTGCTTCACCAATATTTATGGGATTACAAATTTATCTAAAAATTTGTTTTTGTCCCACACACCCAAGGTTATTAATGAGCCAGCTGCTGGTTATTAATCTTCATTTCCTAAAACAAAACAGGCCCTCTGTTTCTTGCAGACTGTACATCACATACAGAAACCATATCCTGGAAGCCAAATTAAGCTTGAGTCAATCACACGTTATGGCCAAGAGGTGTGGACAAAAGCCACAGGGAACTGCGTGTCGAGTGTTGTGGTGATGGAACCATATTTAGATGGAGAAAGGTTCTAGAAACATTATATTTTTTCACTTAGCAAATAACTTAGGGCTTTCCAACATTTTTTTTCTTTTTTATTCCACCCTATTTTTGTGCAAACAATTCCTCTCCTAAAAATTGGGTTTCAAAGACCAAGTGAAAAGAAGGACTGAACCAACATCCATCCCCTAACAGGTAAGAGACAAAAGACAAAAGTTCAAATGAAGAAGAATACTAATAGTATAAATACTGCTTATGAATTTAGTATGCTATGTGTCTTAGATACCATTTTATCTCCATTTCACAGATGTAGAAAGTGAGATTCAGAAAACTTTGATGATATGCCCAAGGCTATATAGATCATTCATGGTACATCTCAGATCTGAAAGTAGTTTATTCCAGGGTTCTGATCTTAATAACTATAATACCTGTATTGTCCACAAGAAATAAAATAATTGACTTTCATAACCCTTATTGACTGGAAGGAGTAACAGAATGCACTAGGAAGTTGCACAAACTTTCACCAGTCTTATCCAGAGTAGATAGGATTCTACATAAACTTTCATACTGAATTTGAAACAGACACATTGCAGCCCAGCATGTACCACTAGGTGGTAGATCTTATATTGTCTGTCACTGATGATCTACCAGATGCCCAGTGTTTGTATTGTTTGGAATGAGGCTGGACAAGATTGAGTGATGGAATCTTCAGAAATAAGTCCAACTTCCATCTTTTGTCATGCCAAATAGGAGTTATTCTGTATGTAGGACATGGGAAGAAGGTAGAAATGTCGAAGATGGGCACAGAGTAACTTCAATCCTGAGCCTACCTCCAGACCCCCCCAACTCACTAATTTACCAAATTCTGGCCAATATTTTATTCTACTGACATTTTAACCCTTTCAACATAGCTATTGCTTATTGGGCTATAGGAAGAGTCTTCTCCTTTGGGACTCAGCGTCACAAATAATATTTCATTTATTTAAGAAAGGTATCAAGGCTGACAGCCACGAATGACATGAGCTTTATCCCTATATAACTAATATTTGGTTCTGTTTCTCTATTCCTCTTACCTACTTACTTCTGGATGGATATTTGCTTCTCTGAGATATGAAATGGAATATTCTCTGTAACAAGAAATTTCACATTAAAGATACCGTCAAAAACATCTAAACCCAATTTGAAACACCACTTGCTAAGATTGACAAGATATCCAATAATGACAATCAGAGGGGCTCCCTGCCCCTCCTAAGTGATACAAAAATCCCAAAGAGATTGATTTAGTGTAAGAAATTTGGGGAAGGGCTTTTGGCCTTCAGTGAAGTGTTGGCTCATTGAGGCCATTTGGCTCATTGAAAGTTGTAGGTCTCAAATTCCCCAACCATCAAACCTTTTATGTTTAAATTAACTACTGAACTTTTAATGCCACAGAGTTTATGTCAGCCCCTACCTTTGAGGACCTGTATTGTCCTTGGATGTTACATGAGGGTGGGACACCAGGCTACATCAGTCTCAGGATTGGCCCCCTTATTTTCCTGCTCTAGTCTTAGAAACTCTGAATATCTCCTTAAAATGAGGCTGAACTTCTTTTAGTTCTCCCTTTCTCAGGGAGCCAAATACTTAATTTAATGTTCTCCTGGGATGCCCTTAGAAGGAAGGAAGGAAACATGACTTTCATCCTTTCATGACAAGACTACAGAAAGTAAAGCATAGCTAGTTTTTCAATTCTATTCACTTGCCACTTCTATTTGTGATCAGGCTTTATGGACTGTTTTTTTCTGCTTATAGTAGGGATGCAACTACAGTGAATAAATATTCTCTACTCAACACTTCTTACCTCTGATGCCCACTCCCTAGACAAAACTATTAGCAACTTCCAAGATTTACCTCCACATTTCTATATGACACATTTATCTGTTAATTTTACAGTTTTTTTCTATTATTTGTTGGCTTAATGAAGCTCTCTTACATGACCCCCACAAAGTACACACCACATGCACATACCACACACACACACACACACACACACACGCACAAACTGACAGTTACTCTCCCCCTATTATTCTGAAATATTTATATTTTATGGAATGGAATCCTGGTGACAATCACTTCAGTGAGCTTGGAAACAGATCCACCCAGAGTCAAGAGGTTAAGATAAGACAGCAATTTCATCCAGTACCTTGATTAAAGTCTTGTTAGAAACCCAGAGGACTCTGTGAAGTCATGCCCAGGGTTCTGACCTGTAGGAATTATGAGATAATAAATGTAGGTTGCCTTAGGTCACTGATTTTGGGGGTTAATTTGTTTAATATCCACAGATAACTAATATAACGATGTTTTTACATGTGTATATCTGTAAGGTTTAGGAAATCCACAAGAAAATAACCAATATAATTGTGAAAGTTAGGATTTTTGAGAAGGCCTTTCCACCCAGATTACCTCTACACAGAATGGAATATTTGTAATAATCCATCTTTAAACACAAAATTTAAACTCTTCTTGGGCGCCTGGGTGGCTCAGTGGGTTAAGCCGCTGCCTTCGGCTCAGGTCATGATCTCAGCGTCCTGGGATCGAGTCCCGCATCGGGCTCTCTGCTCAGCAGGGAGCCTGCTTCCTTCTCTCTCTCTCTCTCTCTCTGCCTGCCTCTCAGTGTACTTGTAATTTCTCTCTCTGTCAAATAAATAAATAAAATCTTTAAAAAAAAAAAAAAATTTAAACTCTTCTTTTTAAGATGATGCATTTGGTTGAAGTTCTTGCCACAAACAAGGTTTTCCATCATTCAAGGGAGTTTCTTTAAGTCATTAAAGGAGAAGGGGACTTTCACATTTAATTATGACTTAGGATGATCCTACATATTTAATCATAAAGCTTTTCATCCATAATAAAGTAATTAGCATGCACCACTGATATTCTCAAAGAAGTTGTGTTTCCAGAACGTGTATTATTTATTTACTAGTGATACAGTGCATCGCTGTCTCTTTCTAATTTCTTTTCATGGGATGTTTGGAAAGACATCACTTCATAACCAAGGAATTAGAGAGAGGCCAATGACAGGCAAATGGCTTTACTAAATACTCACAAGTTCCTCCAAAGATTTTAGCTTGCATGGAAGATGAGTCATTGTTGGTTCCTAAGCAATAGCTTCCTTAACGTCACTGGTTTATATTCAAACTTAATGAATCTAGAGAGATGCACTAAGCAATAACCACTTACTGTCCTCCACAAATCCTAATGACTGTGTCTGGGCATTTTATTATTTTGTTTTCCCATACTTGCTTTCATTATCTGAGAGGGCTTTCTTTCTTTCTTTTTTTTTTTTTAAGATTTTATTTATTTTTATTTATTTATTTGACAGATAGAGATCACAAGTAGGCAGAGAAAGAGAGGAAGAGAAGCAGGTTCCCTGCTGAGCAGAGGGCCCAATGTGGGGCTCAATCTCAGAACCCTGGGATCATGAACTGAGCAGAAGGCAGAGACTTTAACCCACTGAGCCACCCAGGCACCCCCTGAGATGGCTTTCTAACTTATATCCAGGTCTTTCTAGAAAAGCAAGTGGTGAGAAATTCATTTTGTACTGTGTGAGGGCTGAAATGTGAGTGATGACAGTTGATATCAGAGAGGAAAGGACCTAGAGTTATTGAATACCTGGTTTTACTTACATCAAGACCAGAAGGTGGGAGGGTCTAGGACATAGGATTCGCTAGCACATCTCTAAAAGAGCAAGTGAAGCCCATTTCCTGTGGCTATGTCTCTATATTCAGTTCTAGAAAAGCCTGCTACTAGGTCTTAAAATGTCTTATCTTTTTTGTGGTCTGCTTGCTAAGTAAATAGACCCATGCTTACTATTTGACCTTGTCCATTAGGTTTGAACAGATTATTTTTCCCTGTATGGATTTTTAGAAAGTTAATACTATTATCTAATCAGAACATTTCTCCACATGTATCACCAGAGATGGGGTTTGTGATATGAGGCATCAGCCATCTGTGATGGTGATGGGTCAGCATCTAACCCCCCTTCCCTCCAGGGAGACTGTGTAAGACAATCCTGCTTTTATGAGGCAATATGTAGAGCTATAGCTCTAAGTCCTACAATCTAGTTGCTTCTTTGTTTGGGTCACATTCAACAATTTCTGAAGAACTGCAAGTCTGTCACTCAAAATGATGCATGATCATTAATTCATTGGTCAGTCCAAGCATGGGGGCTTGTCTGACAAGTCTGAGGTGTCAGGAGAGTGAAAATTCATGGAACAGAAAAAATGCCAGGACTTGAAGACAAGCCAAATTGAAAGTGTAGCCGACTGTCAAAATGTCCAACTGTTAGGGTACAGGTTACTTTTGGGCCAAACTCTTTTGATGTATTATCTCATGTAATTTTCCCAGTGACCCTCTGAAACAATAATATTTGCTGTTTCTACAGTATTTATCCATAGTTAAGAAAGCTCTGATTCGGGGTACCTGGGTGGCTCAGTGGGTTAAAGCCTCTGCCTTCGGCTCAGGTCATGATCCCAGGCTCCTGGGATCGAGCCCCGCATCGGGCTCTCTGCTTGGCAGAGAGCCTGCTTCTTCCTCTCTCTCTCTATCTACCTCTCTGCCTACTTGTAATCTCTGCCTGTCAAATAAATAAATAAAAAATCTTTAAAAAAAAAAAAAAGAAAGAAAGAAAGCTCTGATTCAGAGAGGAAAGGTGACTTGGTCAAGGCCTGAGTTCACAAGTGGAAGATGTTGGATTTAAACCTGGATTTGCCAGCATGTAAAGCCACATTGGCTGTCTTCTGAAATTGTTGTCTCAGGGGGTTAGAGAGAGAGAGACTCACAGCAGGACATCATCTAGGAAAGGAGAGGAAGGGAGGAGAGCAAAGCCTACTGAGGACCCCTGAGCTAGCAATATGATAGCTGTGTTTTTATCAGGAGTATCGGGGCCAGGCAGGGGGTCTCAAACACTACTCAGAAAACAGGGATTCTGGGGAGACCCACTGTGTCTCCATGGGGCACTAGTTCATTCATTCTGTCATTCATTCATTCATTTAGCACATATTTAAGAATCCACTGTGTGCCAGGCACTATACTAGGTACTAGGTATACAGTGATGAATAAGAGGAACAGTAAAGTTTCCTGCCCTAACAAGTATATATTCTGGTACAAGAGATAGGTTGGAAGGTTTGTAGGTTTGCAGATGATTTCAAATAACAGTAAGAGCTATAAAGAAAATAAAACAGTTAACAACTTTGGTTAATACACCTATCTCAGAGTACCATGTAACATGAGGGGTAAGGGAGGTTCCACTGAGCTAAAAGATAAGAGCCCGCTAGGGTCTGAGGTCAGGAATGGGCGCTGTGGGCAGGAGAAGCAACAGCAAAGGCCTGTGGTGGAGACAGGCATGGCAGGTTTGAGAAACAAAAGATCAGTTTGTCCAGAGCTCAATGATGGAGAGGGAGACGAAAAGACACAGACAATAAGAAGACCTTGTCTTGTTAAGATAAGTGTGATGAGAAGCCACTGGAGTTTTTGAAGTGGGAGACCAACAGGATTTCGACAGAGCCTGGAAGCTGGGAGGAATTGAGAATAGTAGCCACAATGTGTGGCCAGTGCTAGAGGTGGAATGCTGGCTTGAGAGCGTGAGGTCAGAGTAGGGCAGGCACAATACATAGTAACCCTGTGAAAGCAACTTGGGGGCCAAGGTCAGACCTTGGAATCTGCAACCCAGTGCTATGCTTTAATGTTCATTGATTCTACATGTGTACTGACACTCAACCCTGGGTGCAGGGGTCAACATACTCATAGAGTTGGTGCTCTGGTAGAAGAAAGAAATCAAACAACCATGTTAGATCATTACACTCGATAATTACTGCTCCAGGATAGAGTGGCTCGCTCCATGGAAGAGCTGGCTCCTGGAAGAGGCAACTCAAAGAGGCAAATGTGAAAGCGTTCTAGTCAGAGAAAACAGTGGGGATAAGGGCCCTGAAACACAAAAAATTCCGCTATATTTGAAGAAAAGGAAAGTAGCCAGGAACACTAGAAAGCACAGAGGTGATAAGCAGTAGATGAAGGCAAGGGGCTGGCAGAGGCAGCTCAAGTTACCAGAATCAGAGCTGAGAACTTGTCCTAAAACACAGAAAGGCTTTCTTTAGAGGAAATGCACAATTCACTTAAAAAAAAAAAAAAAGAAAGAAAGAAAGGTAACAATAATTAGAAATTAACTGAGAACTTGCTATTGAGTGAACCTTGTGCCTGTTATTATTACTATATACCAGTTACTGCTGCAAGTACTTCATTTACATTAAAATTTTTACTCCTCAAAACAACTCTTATAGCTAGGTATTCTTTTCCTCATTTTGCAAGTGAGAAAACTGAAGAACAGAGAGGTCTAGCAAGGTGCCAAATGTCACACAGCTTAGCGATTGCTTAGCCAGGACCTGAACCAAGGCATTTAACTCCAGAATCCCTGCTCTGATAAAGCAAGCTAGGCTGATTTTTTAAAAATATTCAAATATATTTGAGCACAAGATGTGAAGACGTAGGACATGGGTGAAGTCAGCATCTGGGTTCACCCTAAACACAGAACAAGCATAATTATTCCTCACATTTACCCTTCTCCTATGTATTCATTCAAAAGTGTTTATTCAGCATTTATTATGTACCAGATACCAGGTTAGATGTTAAAGATCCCTAGAGAACAAAAGCAGACAAAGGTCTTCCTTGGCACACTCTTGGTCTGTTGTGGGGGGACACAGTTATTAAATAAGCACAAAAATAGTATGAAATTAAAACAGTAGTAAGTGTCATAGAGGAGAGAGGGGGCCTGCTACAAGAGTAGATGACAAAGCCACTTTGAAATAGTAAAACTCAAGGAAGGATTATACACCTGTTTAGAAGGGACTTTGGCTCTAGATTTCTGAGTGGGAGAGCTCACTGGGAAGGGGTGGGAAGATGGTTAGCATGGGGACATACAGGCTCCTCAAGGTGACTCCAAGGTCTGGAATTACAGGTGAGAAATAAATTATGTCTTTAATCATACCTCTTTGTTTTCCAGGCCAGCTCAGTCCAGCAGTTAAGACAGCCAGACTCAGGATCCATGTTTGGACCAGGAATAATTGTGGCATTCAGCTACAGTGTCCTGGTGAAGTTGGTTCTTCCTCAAGGGCATGGATTAGGAACCTCAGTGGGAGAAGGAAGACAGCTCTCCTAGGGCTGTCACCCTCACTGAGGCCTTGGCATTTTAGCATGACCCAGGAATATAAAGGCAAAAAAATGAGATCTAGGAAGCAGAGTAGTAGGTGGAAAAAAGAAGCAGAGCTCTGGAGTCTGACTGACCAAGCACCTATTTTAGTTTGGATTTCTCCCAAAAGCAGAGCCTGAGGCAGGGATTCCAGGGCAAGTAGTATATCTGGGAGTAAAACCTAGGAAGGGATGTAGGGATAAGAGAAAAGGAAGGCAGTCAAAAAGGATGCATTTTCAAGTTAGTCACTAATGAGGGGAACTAAACCCTATGCATTTAATCCTGCTGGAGAATCCACTATGAAACCTGCAATTCAAGGTTATGCCATTCAAACGGTGAGGGACATGGAATATTCATCTGCTAATTCCCATCAGTCACTGGATGAAGGCAGCTCCCAGGGCATCTTCATTCCCCAGACTCCTCTACCTGCCCTGTTTACAGGCAGAGAAAGCTTACGTGGGCTGCATATAGAGTCATGCATATGAGCAGATATAGAGTCGCATGTATGGATAAAGTAAATGCCAAAGGGATAAGGGCATGTTATCACGTTTCTATATTAAGAAGCCTCTAGACACACCTAACTTCTTGGGGCCTCGGATTCCACACCCATAAAAGGAAGATAATACTACCTCAGTCTCTCAAGATTCAAGTCTGGTAGAAAGGCTGTTTTACAGGAAAGGATGCTATTTTCAGAACATTTATAGCACATCAATAGTCCCCACAAATATCTGTTCAATGAATGAATACAGGCAGGTGTATGCTGGAGCCAGCTTGCCCTGGCTCACAAGAGCACATTGTTAAATACTCAGGAATTTTGCAAGCCAGTTGTTAAACTCTTGGTGGCTCAAAACCAGTTATAATGATTGTCTTTACACACTACAATACCAGCAAATACTGCACATCAGGTTTTCAGTGTTTCTTTTTTTTCCTTGGAAAGCCAGCTCACCAACACACCACTGAATGTGTGTGAAAGTATTTGGCCTAGTATCAAACACATAGGAGGTACTCTCAAAAGTATACTTTTTTCCCCTCAATTGAAATTGAATTTGCTGATGAAAAAGTTACCCTTTTCACTGTGTTTTGCTTCTCATTTCTGATTGCTGGCAAATGCTCATCAAAGTGGGCAATTAGCTGTAATTTTTTTTATTCACTTAAAATATTAAAAGAGGGGAATAAAGTAAACAGAATGAAATATTAAATCTGGGTAGTGAATACATAGAAGTTTGTTATTCATGCAATTTTTTGAACATTTAAAATATTCCATAATAAATCAAAAAGGGGGGTGGGGAACTAAAGTGCTCTTCAGCTTCTGTTCTGATGGCATGGTGCCCTGGGAGTGGTCAGAATGAGGATTTCACCATCCATGCACACTGAGAAACACCCGAACAGGCAGAAGGGCCATCATCAAATGCGGGACCAAAGCAGGACTGCAATTAAGCCTTCATGTGTCCATGAAGCTGAGCACAACGAATTGAAACAGGTCCTCAGATTCAGATGGGACCTTTATATAATCCATAATCAGAGGTAAAGGCACTCCCTTTAGAAAAAAATAATTAACACATATCACATATACCTTGTAAATGTCAATGAAAAGCCATATCTGAAAAATTCAAAATTTGGTGCTTCCCTCATAGATTACTTTTCTCACTCCACAGTAATTAATCATTAGAAATTGGCTAAACTGATGAAATCTTGACATCTTTTGTTTGGTTCCTCTTGTTTCTAGAATTACCTGTAAACCTGATATACACGGAGAATTGCAAAAGGTATTTCTTTTCCTCTCATGGGCCAAATTCCATCAAACTTTTCAAAACAATAAATTCTTAAGACCAAAATTTTGCCTAAGTGTCTTTGGACTCACTTCCCCCATTTCTCCACCAAAGAATTGTGAAGAAGACTTGAGGCTTTGTTAAATTCAACCCTCACCACAATGCATGCATCTCTGTTTTGAGTCCCTGTCAGTGGGGTGCATCCAAACCCTGCTTGAATCCTTTTAACTTGAATGCCCTGATCCTGCTCAACTTCCTGAACAGATCACTTACATTCAAATATGAATGTGTCCCCTTAGTCTGATGTCTTCAAAATTTTCAAGTGAGACATTTTTTTCCATACTTTACTCTTCTGGCCTTTCCCCTTGGAATGTTCTCCCTTTGAGACATACCTATGTTGATACCACCTGGGATTAAATTCTTTCTGGCTTCATGTTTTTTCTCCTGGATATAAATTGATTTCTTTTTTACTATGGCTGCTTTAATATAGTTTCTCTGTTCTACACATAATAATTTTGTTTGACTTAAAATGTTTTAGATAGCATGGGTTGAGCAATGAGGTGGGTTTTTCAGAATTTGCTGTGGGCAGACCTGTTTCTTGAATCTGCCTCCATCTTGGTTTTCTGTTTCATCTTGCATAAGTAACTTAACCATTTCTCTGGGTCAAGTTTCTTCATTTGCAATGTGTACTAGATCCCAAAATTGTTCATGTTTTCTGAAAGTTCATTATTTCTGTATTTTACCTTTGTTCTAATGAATGAAAAATTCTGGAGTTAGGGAATCAGCAAACTATATTTTCTAAAACCTCTCCTGGTATTTCTGAACAAACTGATCCATGGATACGTAGTCAGGAAAAAAAAAAAAAAAAACTTAACAACAATGGATAACATGTATGCAGCAGTTGCTGAGCACTTTATGCCATGACTCTTTAAGTCAGGTATTATGTTATCTTGCTTTCATAGCTAAGGAAATCAAGGCCCAAAAAATGTTAAAAAAGAAAACTTGCCTGAGGACATAAAGCCATGAAGTGGGAAGCTGGAGCCAGGCGATTTCAGAGCCCATGCTCCCCATTGCTATACTGGACTACTCCTGGTAACCATTGAGTGAGATGATGTAAAGGATCCTTTCAAATTTATTAGTACCTTTGATTTTCCCCAGCAACTTTTTACAACTTGTGAGCTGCTTTCTGAAGGCTCTATCCTATTTGTGATGTCTTAAATATGTTGTTAAATAACTTCTAGGGACATAGGGAAAATTCTTTTATTTAAAAAAATGGTCCTTTGCAAATGTTCCTTTGCCTGGAATGCCTCTTTCCCCATTTTTAGCCACATTTGCTCTTGTCTTCTAAGACCCCACATAGATGCCATTTCATCCAGGAAGTCTTACTGATCCTATATCCCTAGTAATTAGTATACATTAGTGATTAACGTGGGTATGTTATCATTACCAATTAATGATGATGCATATGTCCATGACTTTTTAGTGCTTGGGCTAAAATCATGGACCCTGACCAGCCTCCCATTTGGTTTCTTGCCTAGGAAATCTAGCCAAAGGCACCAAGGAGTGATAAAGATAACCAGGGTTCCAGTACAATCCTCACATCTATGTACTTTGCTCCTTATCTTCAAAGTTTAATTTTCAACTTCCACCAGCTCCTCTCAGATGTTTTTTTCACCATCTAGATTTTGGGTCTATACTACTCTATCTTCTGCCCACAACATGTGGGCTTAGGGCTTATCATCTACAATAAGACACGCGCACACACACACACACACACACACACACACATACACACACAAGCATCATCTAATCTGGTAACAGTCCTTTCATTCTCCTTAAAGAATACCATACAGTATTTTCAAAATCAAAGCTCAAATTCCAAACTTCAGATTCACAACCACCATCTTTCCAGTAGGGTTGGTTCTGGCCCTACTGTTTACCCTGATGTCCTAGTTATAACTAGGTATCAATTTCACTCTTCCCTCACATCCTACGTATTCTTATTTCAACACAGGCCACCATTATCTTTTTTTTTTTAAGATTTTATTTATTTATTTGACAAAGAGAGATCACAAGTAGACAGAGAGGCAGGCAGAGGGAGAGGGGAAGCATGCTCCCCGCTGAGCAGAGAGCCTGATGTGGGGCTCAATCTCCAGACCCTGAGACCATGACCCGAGCCGAAGGCAGAGGCTTAACCCACTAAGCCACCCAGGTGTCCCCCATTATCTCTTATTTCCAACAGTATCCCTGCCTCTCATTCTGCTCCCCTACAGTTCATTCTAAACAGAGTTATCTTCCTAAGATACAAGTTTGATGATGCCACTCTAAACCTTATCAGAAGTTTCCCCTTACCCCAAGAATACAATTCAAATTCTTTAACAAGGGAAATAAGGTCATCAGGATGTGGCCCCTTACTACCTCTCCTGTTTTCCTCAAGGCAACTGGCCCTCCAATTTTGCTGAGACACTGTGTTTTTCTCTAGATTTTCTATCAGGTGGTCGTTTGCCTGAATCTTCTCCATATTTCATTCTTTTACTAACTACTTTCTATTTGCTTTTCACTATCCAACTTGGTTGTCATTTTATCTAGGAAGAGTTTGCTGATGCTTTCTTCCCAACTCTTACCAAAAATGTATGATACCTCTTCTCTGTAGGCCCTGTCCTTTCCATTTGTCAATCATCACACTGTTTTCACCATTGGCTGATGTTCTTCTACACTCCATGCTCTTTAAAGAAAGGAACTGTGCCCTCTTTGATCCTGCTTATAGAGTTCAGCAATTAGTAGATATTTGGCAATCAGTATGTTTATTGAATAAATTAAGATTTATTTGCCTTTAATCTGCCAATGGTTTTGGTACATTTAATATCTAAGAGAGCCACCAGGCTAGAAAATTACGAGAAATATATAGAAATGATAGACACAATTTAGTCTCATTCTCATTCTTCCAGGAAAGGTATGAAGCTCTGGAAAAACTAAACCATCCCCTTAGATAAATATTATAAGATGTGAATTGTGTTCTATTTTTAAAATAGAGAACATCTTTCTTTCCTTTGGATAAGGCAGAATGAAATCCATTTCTGTTCTGAAAATAAGAAAAAGAACAAACTTCTTTCTAAGTTAATATCCAAGAACTTTCTGCAGAGGTAGTTTCAGCAGCCATAACTCGACCTGGAGTATATCTGAATCCTTGTGATAACATATAACATTACAGCAGGTTTGTACTTTTAGAGCAATGTGAAATTCAGCTAAATTTATGACACTGCAATAAAATGATATCGATTCCAAAGACTATTTCTTGGCCACAAACAAAGACCACAAAGACCACAAACAAAATATGTTTTTTTTTCTCTATTTCTGTTTACCTTCCCAAATAACTTATGAAGAATTGCTCTATGATATAATCATCTCTACCATCTCAGGGACTATTAAGAGACTGTGTACCTTGACACAATGCAAAATGGAGGCCCAGATTTAAGGACACTACAAGTTACGTAGGACTAATTCCAGTTCCTTCCAAAGATACATTTCTTCAGGGTCTCAGTCAAATAGCCTCGCTGTACAATTCTCTTCCCAATCATATGAATGGCCAGCATTTGAATCTCGGTTCATTTAGCAGCAGGGGGACCTCATTAAATGCTGAGTACTCAAAAGGTCAACAATTCCTCACACTGAAAAAAAGGAAAAAAGAGAAACCCCTCCAGCAAAACAACTGAATAACACAGTAAATGTTAGTAAATGAGAAAACACAGGAAAGTCCCCGCTGGAAGCAGATACTAGACAAAACAACAAAGCATGAAGGAAAATTCTCTATCATCCATCATGGTCCAAACTTAGGTCTTTTGGTTAAGCAAAGTTTTGATTAACCCGAGACTTATCACCTGTTCAAACATCCAATTTTCAAATAAATATAATAAAATTAAATAACTCTCAAGGTAATTTACTTTCTCTTGTGATTCAGAGAGTTTCAGGATGTGGCAGGAACTCAGAGAAATCCAACAAGCCAAATTATTCCTTTATTCTTATTTCTCCCCGTGAAATCATGTTTCTGCAAAATCTCTGTCACCAGAAACCTTACAGTTAGCTACAGTGGACCTCCATGTTGCCATTTAAAATATGAGGGGAAGGAAGTCTGGGTCCCTCCCAGTTTTAACTTAGTAATAATATATTCCTTTGGCTACAAAGCTATATTGGCAAAGGGAAAACCCAGGTATGGTTTCTGTAATAACAATTATTTTTATTTCTCATGGAGACTTCTAAGCTTATACCATTGCTGAATTTCTTTATAATTAATCAATTAATTTGAGAAAGAGACAGAGAGTGAGAGAGAGATCACAAGATGGGTGAGGGGCAGAGGAAGAACAAGATGCTTAACCAACTGAGCCACCCAAGCACCTCCAATTGCTGAATTTCTTAATGGTAGTTTTAGAAAATCAGAGTTGGAAGACAATTTGTTCTGCTGTTTGATCAATTAATTCAGAGGAAATCATTTGATACTTTTAAGTGTGTAGAATTTTTCAGTTATTTTCTGAAACAGAGCTTCTCTATCATATCCTTGTGGTTGTCATTAAAATTAATATTCTGATAATAAAAAATCCAGAGTAGACACAAAGGGCAAAAGATATTTGACAAAGTGAATGAATACAGTGTGTAAGGAGTATTCAAATGCTGTGTTGTTGTTGTTTTTAATTTTCCTTCCAAGAGAAGGTTGTAACGTCCATCAAACACCATTTCAAGCAGGCAGTGCATTTATTATTAGCCACTGAAACCCAATCTTCTAAAATTTTCCATATTAACAACAGCTCCTGGGGATTATTCCCATTTAGGAGGTTAGGAGTCATTACACTTTATTATCTTCCATGTCAACAAATATTATTAGGAACAAGTGAATTAAATATTCAAGACATTTAATGCATTTATTTACAAATCCCAAGAATGAATTTATTCATGTTGTTCCATTTGGATTCATGCTTCATCAAGCATTAAAAAGCCTTATACCACATGCCTTTCATAGTTTGATAAGTCTGTCAGCCTGGCTCTACCCATGTGCATGAATAGGTAAATCTGTAAAGACACAGGTGACATTAAAAAAATATATATCTTAATTGTTTTCAAATGACTGCACTAATCATTCTAATTGTGCTTTTGCTGAAACACCTCCTTAAAGAAATCCAGAATTTCATATCCACTCTGGCCAGGATAGGAACAAATTCTCCTTCCACATTATGTCAAGCCCCAATTACCCATAAATTTGACATTCAGTTTGTCCCTTGTTTCCAAATCTATGCGTGATTTCTTTACAGTAAGCCACCAAAAAGAGAGACAAAAAAATAAAGATGATAGTCTTTTAAAACAGGTATTTAAATCACTGAAAAATTTTTGTATTGTGGGAAGATTGATGTGTGCAGTGCCATTTCATTTGATATTTCTAAATTTGATTTTTTGAGTGGGTTGGAATCCTGAAAGGCAAAAATTCTCTTAAGCACCTGAGATGTTTTTACATCAACATATTAGGACCAGATCGCATCAAATATAAAAGAACACTGAATGATCACTGCTTCTAACTGAATTTCTGGGGAATCCTTGGAACAATCTAGGCCACTTGACTGCCTCAGTAAGAAGAGACTAAAGATGACAGTTTAAAAATAGCTAATGTGTTTGGGCAATGTATTAGTAGAGTAGATAAGATAAATATGTGATTATCTAGTAAAGGTGACCTCATAAGCACTGAAGTTTAAAATAAATAAATAAAAATAAATAAATAAAAACAGCTAATGTTTTGTTAATTGTGGGCAATATGGAAAACTGCAAGGACAATCTGAATTCTATTAAAAAAAGAAAAAACTACCCCACTGAAAAGGAAAAAATTAAAATGAAGCCAGTTTGCCTGTCAATGGAGGTAAGAACATTTGGCAAATATTTATGAGGTTCACTAAGATTCATTAGATAAAAGTTGACCATGAAGGTTATGAGAAAACACTGAAAATATTCATGCAAAAAAGGGAGGAAAGTATAAACAACCAATGGGAGAAGTCAGGAAGATGTAGTTTTCAATATTTTCTTTCTAAATATACCATCATGAATGCGAGTGATTATTCTCTGAAACTAAGCTTATGAATGGCCCACTTTTATGTCCTAATGTGTTATTTCCTCATGACATCTAGTAGATGAATTTCTGAAAAACTCCTTTACAGATCAAACTATAGGGAACATGTGACACCAAAAGACAGATCTACAGGGAAATTAGACCCATAGCCATGGCAACCAGAGTAATCAAGCAGCACATTTTCTAAGTTGGGAATAAGAAAAATTCAAAACATTACTAAGGGGGACAAATTCTTTCCTAGTTCACCATGGGGTGAGTGATGATGGAAAAGAGTAGGTTTTAATGGATTTGTGTTGGGTGAGAATCAAAAGTAGTGTAACAAAGCTAATGTAGAATTTTTTTTTCTATGTGCATTTTAAACTTTTTTATTTTATTTTTTATAAACATATAATATATTTTTTCCCCAGGAGTACAGGTCTGTGAATCACCAGGTTTACACACCTCACAGCACTCACCAAAGCACATACCCTCCCCAATGTCCATAACCCCACCCCCCTTCTCCCAACCCCCCTCCCCCTGCTAATGTAGAATTTTAACACATTAGGCAGCCCATATTCACCCACCTATGGAAGGCCCAGAGTCACATTTAACATGTATCTTCAGGCAAGAGAAGAGGTTTCAGTTTGTAAACCTCAATAAAATTGAGAAAAAAGTAATTCTTGGTAAACAGGATGCTTTTTTTTTAATTTTTTTAACTTCTTTTCAGTGTTTCAGAATTCATTGTTTATGCACCACACACAGTGCTCCATGCACTACGTGCCCCGCCCCCCAAATATCCATCACCAGGCTCACCCAACCTTCTACCACCCTCTCCTCTAAAACTCTGTTCCTCAGAGTCAACAGGATGCTCTTTTGACACCAGAGAGAAGATGAGTGCTTGTACCCAGTCCTTCATGCCCCCTATATGTATGTGTGTACACACACATACACACACACACACACACACACACACACACACTTTAGGCACCTGCAGCCCTGGGACAATCCATCCAGTCATATGATGGCAGCCTATACAGTAAAGTGACTATACAGCCTATACAGAAGGTGAGTAGCAAACCAAAGAGACCTTTCTAAAAAGAAGAGAAGTCCTCTGTATAAGGATATACAGGACTCTCCTTGGGCATCCTCTTCTGGCCACTCAGAGGATGTTCTCTTCCACCCCATGATAAGCTTCCTCTGTAACATGAGGCTCAATCAAAGCCAACAGCTGGTTTTCAAACATTAGTATGCATAAGAATTACCTGGGAAGTCTGTTATAAGTTTAGGTCCTTGAGTCTCACCCCAGTGGTTCTAATTTAGTTGGTCTGAGGTAGAATCCAAAAATCTACATTTTTAACTGCAGGGAATCCTTGGACCTCATCTTAACAGACACTACCCTAAGGAGACCTTTCTCCCTTTTATGAAAGATGCCAATTGGAAACTCCAGATAATATCAGACAGAACATACTTCTTCCAAACTTGGGGAGGGGGAGAACAAAAGGAGAAAGACAAACATTTCTTTTCATTAATAAAACATAATATATGTAATAAAAATTAAATTTTAAGTCCTGATATTTAGATCACCTCAAGCTTATTCTGGGAAAATTGGACATCTCCTAAACGTAGTTATGGTGACTGTCCAAGATAAAACAGTGGTGTAAATGAAATCAAAACCACAGTGAGATACCACCTCACACCATTCAGAATGGCTAAAATTAACCAATCAGGAAACAACAGATGTTGGTGAGGATGCAGAGAAAAGGAGAACCCTTCTACTCTGTTGGGAATGCAAGCTGTGCAGCCATTCTGGAAAACAGTATGGAGGTTCCTCAAAAAGTTGAAAATAGAGCTACCCTATGACCCAGCAATCACACTAGTGGGTATTTACCCTAAAGATACAAATGCAATGATCCGAAGGGGCATGTGCCCCGAAATGTTTACAGCAGCAATGACCACAATAGCCAAACTATGGAAAGAACCTAGATGTCCATCAACAGATGAATGGATAAAGAAGATGTGGTATATATATACAATGGAATACTATGCAGCCATCAAAAACCCATAAAATCTTGCCATTTTCAATGATGTGTTTGGAACTAGAGGGTATTATGCTGAGCGAAATAAGTCAATCAGAGAAAGACAATTATATGATGTCTCTGATAAGAGGAATTTGAGAGGCAGGGCAGGGGCTCACGGGGGGAAGGGAGGGAAAAATGAAACAAGATGGGATCGGGAGGGAGACAAACCATAGGAGACTCAATCTCTGGAAACAAACTGAGGGCTGCTGGGGGTGGGGGTTGGGGTAGGGTGGCTAGATTATGGACATTGGAAAGGGTATGTGCTATGATGAGTGCTAAATTGTGTAAGGCTGCTGATTCACAGATCTATACCCCTGAAACAAATAATACATTATAAGTTAATTTTTAAAAGACACTAAAAATGGGTGGCGTAAGTGAATGGCACTTTGGGAATCATACATAGTCTTCAGAAAGCCTTTCTAATGGAAAGTGTTCACATATATAGTAGCCAAGTGGATTATTTTCCTTTCTGTATAAAGAAATGATCTTTGGACATGGGACTGCATTCTAAACTACAAAATCTTGTTATGATCATAGCAAGACCTACTGGAACAAGGAGAATATCTTAATACTTGAAAGACAGAAGATACAAAACAAGTGTTTTCAATCTATTAAAATTACAGGGAATTGTCTTGGACTAATGTTCACATTATAATTACCTAACTTCTACTTTAATTGATTTAAGGAAAACTGTGACTATCTGACCAGTTTCAAGTGGGAAAAAAATTTAATGGATTATTTTTTGTGAGACTTTTACACCATTACAACAGAGACAGTTAGGTATATGACTGTTAAATTAAAGAAAGTCAGTAAGATTTTAATTTATTTGTTCATATTTTTAAACACTCTAAGATAGTTGGTTATTTGGATGAATTTTATGGTAAAATATGAATATTCATCCTTCAAATAATTGTTCTATTATATCTGGCCTTCCAAACAAAATATTTTGACTCTCTGACTTCTGAAGCACTTAAAAGAAAGAGAGAAATGCTTAAGGACACTTTTTAAACGTGAGAGCTTTTTAAATACAAGGGATTATCACTCTCTTTCTTTGGTGGGTTCACTATTGTTGCCCTTTGCTCCTGGCAATGTTGTTATAAGAGTCTTAGGTACTGAACTTCTAGAAAATTGAAATTGTGCCTTAGCCTATCATTGTATCTTGAAAGTCTTATAAGAGATATGCCTTAATGATCAAAATAGCACTCATTTCCACTGCACAGCCCTGACCTAGACAAGCAAGTTCATACAACAGGGGAGGTGAAGAGAAAGAAATAACAGCCATCTACTTCACCCATCAGTAAAATATCTCATTTAGCCATTTCCAGTGCTTCTAGGGTCTTCCCTCAAAGACAGTCTGAATTTATTAGTTCATCCACAAGAGAAATTTACAAGCTATAGAGGAGAATAGTTGGCATTTTCTAAAGTGCATGTATACCTCTTTTCCCACTTACTCGACATTACCACTTTGAGAGAGCTAGAAGATAAAATATTATTTGCCATGAAAATAGAGAAAACTCAGAGTACAGGAAATGGCATGCTTTGCATAAGCTATAAATGATAGAACTAGGGCTAAAACTCATATTGCCTGACCTGAGGTACAGCCCTCTGGGCTCTGGCCAAGCCTCTTATTTTCCTATCAGTTGGCATTCCTCATCTCTAAGACTTATCATCAAGCATTTATTGAGCATCTACTATGTGGCAAATACTTGTTTCAGCTGCATAGTCAAGATCTCATCATGTTTTCAACTTCTATTATCTGAGCAGCTACAGTACCTTCATCTGTGCAAAGGGGATCAACTAGATTGCCTCTAAGGTTTCTTCTTTCCAGGACCAACCTTGTAGTTTGTTTTCAATATTTAACAAGGAGGAGGAAGATATAAGTTACTCAGGCATAATTTTAAAAGTTTGCCTAATTGATTCCCATTTAAATTTCCAGGGAAGTTGGAAGACCCAGCATCTTGACTTGTTTCTGGTGGGTTAATAACTTCTACATTATATAAAAAACTAGGTTGCTTAATGATAGATCATAATAAAGTGTTGTATTAACCAGAGGGTGCATGCTTGTTCAGACCATTTGTCATGCTACAGGCTTGAAACCTTTTATTTCTCTTAGTCACCATGTTATGGCCCAGGCTTGTACTTGTCTTGTTCCATAAATCAGTAGTTTAATTGGGAAAGAGATCAGATCCCTATTAATTGCAACTATCCTTTGGGACAACATCCCCTACCCCCCACCCCACCCCACACACAAATCCAACAAAAAACAGATGAACAGATGTAGTCTAGTCTCTATCCAGGCCTCATCTTCTAAATCATTTTAGAAGAAATTGCTCTGACATACTACAATTCTGATGTCATGTCCACTTGTATATAATAAGGACAGTTAAAATATTTTTCCAATAAATGCCTGGGAATGAAACCCTTTCTCTTATATATTTACTGCAGTGGAGGATTTGGAATCAGAAGGTCTAGTGTGTACTTCTGAGGTTTATCACCTATGCTGTCAAGCATTCTTTATTCCTCAAAGTGTTTTCATGGTTTCCCTCTCAATACATCCTCACTACAACCCAAAGAGGGAAAGGGGACAAGTTGCAAATGAGGAAGGTGCAGTATTTACATAGGACTACAGTGAGCGGTCTGAGGTCTTAAGTTAGACAAAGATAGAAATCAGACGGAACACCTCTAACTCCTGGTCTGGGGGTCTTTACCTTCACCAGTGCAATGATTTTACCGAAACCAAGATGGGTGTTACATAAGGACTCACAGCAGCTTAGCCTCTGGGCTCTAACTTGGTTTCTCCATCAGTGGATCACTCCTATCTTTCTTCCTCTGTGGTGTCATTCCATCACCCAACCAGGTTCCCACTATGGAGCTGGGCCATTGGCAAGATCTGAGTAAGATGTTTAGGGTCTCAAGCCCTGTTAAGATTTACTATACACACTTCAGCCCAATCAAATACCAAACCAGAAAAGAAGCATGAGAACATCCAGAGAGTTCTTGATTTTCTTAAATTTCTACTTGGACGCTTTCTTCCTCACACTAAAATTTTTCCAAAAAAATATTTTGGAGGGGTGCTCTGTTTTGTAGATATTCCAAGCATGTATACATTGTGCTATCAAAATCAGCCACTTGGAAATGAATAGTAAAGAACACACACACACACACATACACACAGCCCTCATCCTACACATAACCAATGCCTACACCAGGGGCCTCTGCCAAACCACCTCAGGCCCAGCTCCCTGCAGGGGTCTGTTGTCAGATCTCTGAGGAAAGCTTCCATGAAGAAAGGCACAACCAATAATGTGCTTCCCTGAGGTGCCATCCTGTCAACTCTGTTTCCTTCCACCAGGGCTGGAAGCCTGGGTGCTCTTCTAACTGAGTCAGAATCATTTAGCTCATGAATAATCCTGTCACAACTAGTGATACGCTCCACTAGAATCATTCAAAGTTAATACAAGTATAAGTTAAGAGCTTGATAAAATCCAAACACAGCTTCCTTGCTGGGGATGGCGGTGGTAGCAAGGAGAGAAGTCATGGGCCCAAAACCTTGATAATAAATATGCCCCTCAAATTGCCAGTGGGAGGCTACAATTCCCATTGTGTCCATTAACTCAGGAATTGTTCTTTCCATCTGCAAGTGAGTTTTGAAAGGAACGATTTGCATTTCTAACCACGGTATCTCCAGCCCGAGAAAAGATTTAAATTCCACGTCAAACTTCACTTTGGCAACTGTATATTATCCTGCCCTAACTCTTCGATCGCACGTTTTGTTATGAATCGATGTCCCTTGCAGTAGTTAATTCTGGACAGTGGAGGGGAGGCACAGTAATGTATTTCTATGTAGCCTTCCTTGTTTGCTGCTCTGATTTGCTCATACAGACATGGCCATCATACACATGTGCATGGTAGCAGCCGACCATAATGGCCCAGTTACATTTAAATTCAAAATACAAACTTTAACAAAAAATTATTCATGGTTTACCATGGAAGGAAGCCAGGGTGACAGCTAGCCACTTTCTTTGTAAATAAGCAAGATAATAACCAGGCGGCACATGTAAATGATAGCCACTGTGTATTTGAAGCAGTGATAATATCACTGCTAAAATAATACTTTATTCTAAATTATGTTTCATCTGAGACCAATAATATGGGGAATGAGTCATTAGCCTTTGTTCCCCCTTTGAAAAGAACTGATTGTGTGATATTGATTTCAAAGACCTACCTGTAGTTAAAGCTGAAAGCTGCTTTCGGAAGCTATCAAGGATGCTTGCCTTGCCAGAAGGAACATACCCCACCTACTGTTAGCTGCCTCCATGGACAGGGTACCTGTTTACTACAAGGGTTTTACTTTTGCAAACCAGGAATGAGGCCATTATCACCTAACCGCATAGTGGCCACAGCAGTATCTTGCAGATTTGGGAAAGAAGGAAGATGGGTTTTGACAGTGCCTGACCCTCATTGTCTGCATCTGGGCTCATGCGTGGAGCAATCGCAGCCCCTCCACTCGTTCTCACTGAGCCCTTCTCCCCCACATGCACATTTCTACAGGCTAGGTTTGGGATTAATCCTAACTGAGGATCAAAGGAGGAAAAAGTTGGCTCCAACCTCACCCACTGAAAGGCAGCAACTTCTGTCACTCTAGTTCCCTTCTGCAACTAGAACCATGAACTGTTAGCATCATAAGGTGGAAAGAGCTTAGACCCCTGAAAAACCAAATGGAAAAGAATTTCCATTTGGTTGAACTGCAATTTACCTGAACAAACATCAAACTGTCTTAGGATAATTCACTGAGATGGTGGATTTATTGGTTGCTAACAAACTAGAAAGTAATGCATACCTCTTTCCCTGGACCATGCCCCCCGCCCCCAAGCACCATCATTTAGCCAGAATGACATATGTGTTATCATTTCAAATGCCAATCCTATCCTTTAAAGTATTCCTCAATCATTAGTCTTCCTTTGGCTTCTGGCAGCTCTCCACCACCCATTGAAATGTTGGCTGTCCCTCCATTGTGTGACAGGGTCAGTAAGAAATGAAATGAATCAAAGCTCCTGGCTGTGCCCCCAGCAAGTCGGCTGCAAGTACAGTCAGTTTTAATTGATGGAGCAACTTACTGAGTCTCTCAATTAAAATATTCGATTTGAGCCACATGGTATCCTAGGATCTGCCTGACCTCTCTCTGGAGCTCAGAGGTGGTGACATCAGAATACAGCTGGCAGCAGTAAGTGCACCTGTTCTGTAATTAAGGTCCTTCCTCACCCTCCAGGGAATGATGCCAAAGCTTTAACTTGAGACACAGGGCAGATAAAATGTTAATTGCAATCATGTAGGAGGAGGCACAAGGTATGAGCTGTACTGCTCACCTTGCTCAGTCAGATTTCAAGAAGGCGGTATCTGAGAGTTGATGGCTCTATTAACATTCTTACTGTGCTTTTCAAGGCTGTAATATTTGCAGTACTCTCTCCACCAAACACATAATTAAGAAGAAAAGAAAAAGTGCCTGGTAGGTAAGAGCAATGGCGCTCACAAGTGGTAAAAACTTACAGGTCTAGGGGGGCATTAATGTGCAGAATCACTATTATTATGCTTTGTGCATTAACTCTGTCTGGGCTGAAAGCTGATCCAATTCTGTCAAACTCAGAACACCAAATGGCCTATATTCTCAAAGGATGTTCCCTTAGAAAACGTCCATATGAAGATGCTTCCTGGGAAATCTGCAAGCTTTTTGTCCTTTAGTAAGTATATCAATAGGTGTTAAGGAATTGGCACAAGCAATTTTGAAAGGCAAAGAAGAAATCGTTGGTGTAGCTCTGCTAGCCCCTTCACTTTTAGGTGAAAAATTGACCTCTGTCTTCTGACTGCAATCCAGTGGTATACCACTCAGCCACTCCCTGGTATTGCAGTGACCCCATGCTTTCTATCAATAAACTTAGGATATCAAATACATGGCGTCTGAGTAGACACTATCTAACTCCACTATGTCAGGTCTTGTTAATTAATCTCAACACTGCTGCTCAACCCCATTCTCCAGATGGCCACTGCTAACTGACCAAAGCTGATAGAAAGATGAAACCAATTGTTCATTCACATACTAGATGCTGTATTTATTTTTCTACAAATTACCACTTGAGGTTATCCCCACATCTCCCACCCCCGGATTCTCCCCACATCTGCTCAGGAATTCAGACTGACCTGGGCTCAATCCACCTTCATTAGTCTTTGGCTATGGGTTCTGGGAAAACTCACCTGACCTTCCTGATCCTCTGTTGTATTATTAAAACTGTGCCCCATAGGGTTAATGGTTAAAATGAGCAGAAAAGTTAAAGCTTGTTTTTCAGAGAGCTATTTCTCCCTAATCAGCTCTTGTTCCTTTCCAGACCCCACTTACAAATCTACTAGCTGTCTCTGCAGAAGCCGGGACTCAAGGTCAACCGGAATGGTTCCAGCCTAGGAACAAGCAAGGCCCTGTGTTCCTTACCTGAGGTAACAAGTCCGAGACCCCATCTAGTTTATGACAGCCCTGACAGCAGGCCCATAACCCCTTCTCTTTGTCCTAAGATAACCTCCTGGTGGCAAGGCCTGAATCTTGCCTCGTTCTGACGTTCTCTCCCCCACAAAGTGAACATGGGATGTATGTATATTACGTAGATGTTTGCTCATTGCACATGCTCCATCATTCCTCATGAATAGTCATCAGTCCACCCCTTTTCATCAATATGTATGTCGTCTCAGCTGCTACGATTACAAAAAATTTGTTCTCTCCCCTTTCGGGGAGGCAGATTTGAAACTTGCCCTCCTGCCTCCTCATTTGGCTGCCTCTTGAATAAAACCTTCCCTTGTTGTATACCTGATGTGTCCGTGACTGGCTTTGTTGTAGCTCATGCAAATGGATTTGTATACATTATACATTATGTATAATGTACAGTGGGAGTGGAAGGACTGTTTTAGATAATGTATATGTGACTATTAACTACCTAGCATAAGGCCTGCCATACCAAAGGTGGTCAATAGACATGTGTTCATTTCATTTTTCAGCATGGAAAGCACTGAGATACCATTCAAGAACAACAGAATTTGCTCTCAGGTTTGATTTTTCTTTTACTCCCCCATCATGTTATAACTATTAAGAAACATAAACTTCATGACATAACTCACATTTAGAAACAGGATTAACATTAGTGGTGAAAATATGAAGGCATGCATGCGAAATGATTTTTCATATATTGATGTTTGTTCCCAATATCATTGGCAGAGAAAGTTGGTATAAGTTGGAGGGTTTCATGCATTACTGAAGTGATGTTAAAACCTCCTAGGTCTTCTTGGGGCGCCTGGGTAGCTCGGTGGGTTAAGGCCTCTGCCTTCGGCTTGGGTAATGGTCCAGGGTCCTGGGATCAAGCCCTGCATCGGGCTGTCTGCTTAGCGGGGAGCCTGCTTCTCCCTCTCTCTCTGCCTGCCTCTCTGCCTACTTGTGATCTCTCTCTGTCAAATAAATAAATAAAATCTTAAAAAAAAAAAAAACTTCCTAGGTATTCTTATAGAAGAAGATGGAGATGAAGATGGAGTCTGGAATCTTTGGTGTGTCTTAATTAACATAATGCTGGGAAAAACATCAGAGATGAGGAAGAGGAGTCTCATGTTTTCCTAGAAAAACAGCCTAAACTTAGAGCCTGTAGAACTCTGCCTGCATTCCTACAGGAGCTACATAGGTCAAGCAGATTATCAAAGTATGGCTTTGAATGAGAAGAGAAGCAGCAAGTCCACAAGCCTACTGTCTAAGGACTGCAACAGAGCAAGACTGAAATCCTTGAGCGACAGATAATGTCAGGCCCCTCAACCAATGCAAAATCCCCAGCACCACCGAGGAGACCACTGAGGTTGGAGTGAATCAGGTGGGTTAAGACAAAAGAATACTGTGGCGACTGGGTGATTAAGCGTCTGCCTTTGGCTCAGGTCATGATCCCATGGTCCTGGGATCGAGCCCTGCATTGGGCTTCCTGGTCAATCTCGAAAGAAAGAAAGAAAGAAAGAAAGAAAGAAAGAAAGAAAGAAAGAAAGGAAGGAAGGAAGAGGAAGGAAGGAAGGAAGGAAGAAAGAAAGAAAAGAAAGAGGGAGAGAGAGAGAAAGGAAGGAAGGAAGGCAGGCAGGCAGACAGACCAAAGAATATCTACTATCATCGTATAGTAGGAAAGAGTGCTAAGGGTCATTACAGGGGCTCCACATAGCCTTTAAGACAAATCCATACTTCTAAGCATAACCCACAAGGACCTCCATGACCTAAGGCCTCCATTTTCTCTAGTCTCATCTTTTACCCACTCTGCCTTCTAACACAACTCCATGCTGCTTGTGATTCCATGCATACCAAGATGTTCCTCTCCCCTGGGCCTCTACTCATGCTGTGCCCTCCACTGGAAGACACTGCCTCCCCTCTTCTCTCCCTCCCACCAACTTCCTCCAATTCTCTGACTTGACTCCTCATCTTTTAAAACTCCGCAACCCCAGGGAACCTCCTGCAAGCTGTGTCACATACTTTCTCCATGCCTCCCATAATTCACTGAGCATAAGCTCTGTCACTGCACTTACCATCCTGCTTTCTGACTAACCACTTCTGAATCTTCCGGTCTAGACTATAAGCAACAGGAGGACAGGGACCCCCTGTGCCTCTCAGTTGCAGTAATGCCAGTGCGTAGTAGCACTGGGCTTGGTGCAGGGCAGTGCAGAAATGGTTACTGGATGAATTAATTCCTGAATAAGGGATGAATGACTAATGTACACCTCAGGCATGGAGAGGGGGAAAGGGAGGGAAACCAACCACATCCTACAGACCACCTCCTGTCCACTCCAACCAGCCCCACCCAGAGGTACGGAAGTGCCTTGGTGACTGTATGTGGGAGATGCTTAAGACTGGGGTTTCTAGGGTTGTCACACTACCTATCCCACCACAGAGAGGCTACCAACCTATCTAGCCCTGAATAGATCCAGTTTATTTCCCCACAGATGGCTTTAAAGTTACATTTCTTTTTTTAATCCCTTCTGATATGGAAGAATCCCCAGAGCTCAGTCAAACATTAATCACATTAGACTGTTTGTCACTTTAGTCAACACCAGAGATGAAGCTATGCCCACGCCAGCCACAGCTTGCCATCAAACCTGATGACGTTGCGATGATAAAAAGTGACACAAGACCTGGCTAGCATACACACACCACCCACTCCTGGCGATGCAGGAGATTCAGCTGACAAGCATTTTAGGAGCAGGAGGAAAGGAAGGCTGTTTCTCAGAATATGTAGTTGGAATAAATGGGATAGGTAAAGTACTCTCCAAACAGCATCGTGATACAAACAGTATTAAGTGATGTAGTATTTTTCTTGAGCCACTGAACCTACTTCTCCCCGACATAATAATAAATATGTTACAAATACCCAGTTATATTACAATCTGGCTTTCCAATGGAGCAGCTGATCAGTTCCTTATTTCACACAGGCGTCAGTATGGGAGCTATAGGGGATAGAATGACATCTATTTTGGGCGCCTGGGTGGCTCAGTGGGTTAAGCCGCTGCCTTCGGCTCAGGTCATGATCTCAGGGTCCTGGGATCGAGTCCCGCATCGGGCTCTCTGCTCAGCAGGGAGCCTGCTTCCTCCTCTCTCTCTCTGCCTGCCTCTCTGCCTACTTGTAATCTCTCTCTGTCAAATAAATAAATAAATCTTTAAAAAAAATGACATCTATTTTATGGTTTCTCAAAAGGTTATTAATTCAGCCTATTTGCTACAATGCACACTTTGTTCCATTAATATATTTAACAAATATTTGCTTAGTGTATGCCCTGTGCACACACTAGAGGTTCAGATGGGTCAACAGGGAGAGGGGGAGACAAGACTGGGAGGACGAACTGACCTCTGAAATACAAGTCGATGAGATCCGAAAATAAATCCTTCTTCAGCAATTTTTTAGTGGTGTTTCCTTTAACTCTGTGCTTCCAAACTGAGTTTTCAACATTTGTGATAGTGTGTGCCAATTTAATGTTCTGTTTGTCCTAAAAGGTAAGGTAACTCTTGGATATAGGCAGAAATCTTAATCCAAGATGCAAAAGAATTGGTTTATTCATTAATGGAAGATATAGCATCCACAGTAACCCTGATATAGAATATTCTGGTAAGAAAACTAGGAAAAATGACTAGGCAATAAGGACCCTCCAGGCTTCAGAGAATTCAGAGAACAAGGAAAAGTGTTAAAAAGTTAAATGAAAGCTGGTGCAGCCACTCTGGAAAACAACATGGAGGTTCCTCAAAATGTTGAAAATAGAACTGCCCTATGACCCAGCAATTGCACTATTGGGTATTTACCCTAAAGATACAAACGTAGTGATCCAAAGGGGCACATGCACCCGAATGTTTATAGCAGCAATGTCCACAATAGCCAAACTATGGAAAGAACCTAGATGTCCATCAACAGATGAATGGATCAAGAAGATGTGGTATATATACATAATGGAATACTATGCAGCCATCAAAAGAAATGAAATCTTGCCATTTGCGACAACATGGATGGAACTAGAGCGTATCATGCTTAGCTAAATAAGTCAAGCAGAGAAAGACAACTATCATATGATCGCCCTGATATGAGGAAGTGGTGATGCAACATGGGGGCTTAAGTGGGTAGGAGAAGAATCAATGAAACAAGATAGGATTGGGAGGGAGACAAACCATAAGTGACTCTTAATCTCACAAAACAAACTGAGGGTTGCTGGGGGGAGGGGGTTTGGGAGAAGGGGGTGGGATTATGGACATTGGGGAGGGTATGTGCTTTGGTGAGTGCTGTGAAGTGTGTAAACCTGGTGATTCACAGACCTGTACCCCTGGGGATAAAAATATATGTTTATAAAAAATAAAAAATTTAAAAAAAAGTTAAATGAATAATTAATGTGTAAAAAAATTCATAGTATTTAACAGCAAAGTGGCATTTTATCTTAATACCTGGCACCAGATGTCCTCATGGAGAGAATTAAAATTGTGGAGAAATGACTTATCAGGACTTGAGTAGGTGGTGCAAGCCTAAGGATTTGGGACCAGGATATCTGAGAAAGGGCAAAGGAATAGGGAAAGTGTTGATTTTTCTCACAAGGGCTGGAGAGATGAACAAGAAAAAGAGAAAACAGGAAAGGTAGTGCTGAGACCGGGCATAGAGAATGTGCCAAGAGAGCCACTGGCACAAATTTGATTCTACAGAGTTTCAGGAAGGAGAAATTCCAATATCCAAGATTAAAGCTGTTTCACATGCAAGCATGGAATGACAACCTCTCCACTATCCGTCTAAAACTTATGAAAATTCTCAAAAGAATTTAGACTGCTAGAGTTTTCCCGGAATCCAAGGAGTTTTATATTGATTTACACAGAGAAGCACAGGAAAATATATGTTTGGGAATGGAATCCCCGAGGCAAAGAAGGGCAAGGGAATAAAACCCCATGAAGACGTCACTGAACTCCTGAAAACTCCCACAAAGGCAGAACACTCTCCCACACACCCTGCTGACTTCCAGGTTACTTTGTTTTATTTCATGTGAGAACTTTTGCATTCTGTGGTAACTGAAAGAAAAGTTGAGACAATGTCTCAAATCTCTGTGGCCACTGGGAGGTGGTACCAGGGCACAATTGTTGGGAATTGACCTGCAGGTCTGTGATTGTGCCAACTGGCTTTCAAACAATCAAAATCTACAATGTCATCTTCTTTCCTTGGAAGAGAAAAAATAAGATTTCTATTCAAAAACAAGACTTTGCAATTAAAAGTATAGCTGAATCTCAATCAGTTGGGATGATCAAGTAAATTCTACATTTTCTTTCCTAATCTGCCACTGAATGCAAACAGGGAATAAAGACAAATGATTTATATGAAAATTCATATAATATGATCACAACTTTCAAGAGAAACTTGAAACCAGCAATTGAAATAAGCCTCATCTTTCTCATCTACAAAATAAATTATTAATGGTGATATTTGAATAAGATCTGTGGTCTAATTAATAACATTGCACCAATGTCAGTTTTCTGGTTTTGGTAATACATAGAGTTGTGTCAGATGTTATTGTAAGTTGGGTTAAGGGTATACAGGACCTCTCTGTAATATTATTACAATTTCTCATAAGTCTATAATTACTTAAAAATAAAGAGTTTGAAAGAAATGGTGTTAATAATATCCTTCTCACAGGCTAATAATTAAATGGAATAAAATATGAAAATATATTGTTGAATTGCCAAAAGAGCATGATTCTTGGTGGTTTAATAATCACTCCTATTCTCCAGCTCTCAAAATCAATGCTCTAGTAACTTTCCTCAGGGTAATAATAGCTAATTCATATGTACCTCTTATATGTGTCAGTTACCATGTTTAGTTTTTTATGTCTATTACCTCATCTAAGTTTCTCAATGATGCCAGAGAGGGATTAATGATGGTTTTCCTTTTACAGGAGAGGAAAATGAGGCTCAGAGGGGTGAGACATTTGAGAAAGACACACAGTTTATAACTGGATAGAAATGGAACACAAAGCTAGGTCGGAGATTCCAGTGCCAGAGCTCTTAACTACCACATGTTGCCTTCTCCTTCTGCTGCCTCACCTCCCCCAGGTGCCAGAATCAAAGAGATTATGGTTTGTATCCATTTTCTATTGCTGTATAACAAATCACAGCAAACTCAGAGGCTTCATAGCAACAATCATTTATTATCTCATTGTTCTGCAAGTCAGATAGTTGGGGCATGGAGTGAAGGGTTCTCAGCTCACATTCTGATGGACTGAAATCAAGGTGTTGAGTAGCTATATTTTCATCTGGAGCTCAAGGTCCTCTCTACACTCAGATGGTTGTGGCAGAACTCAGTTCTTCACAGTTGTAGGACTAAGGTCTCCATTTCCTTGTTGGCCCAAAGGATACTCACACCTCCTCTAGAGTGCCCTCAGATCATGCCATGTGGTTCCTTTTATCTTCAAAGCCAGGAATGAAGACTCTCCTTACATTAAATCATTTTATATTTCAAATCTCTGTCTCCAGGAAGAGCCCCTAACTAGTAAAGTCATCCCAAGAAAATGTTCCTTTCTTAAAACCACCTATGCCACATAAATAGCCTAAAAATGGTATGACATATATCAGAGTGATAGCTTGAGAAGTACCCATGGGCGGGGATCTCTGAAACCACTTTAGAATCTGCCTATCCCAAGACTTTCTGTTTCCAACACTGTCAACCTTCTCCCTTAACCTTGAAGGACTGGGGTATGAAAAGATAAAAGACCATCTCAAGTTAACCTCAAATGCAATTAACTGCTAAAGCCTTTAGCATGTATCACACAGCTGAGCAAGATAGTGTGCTGTTTCCAGCTCTCAAAGTTGCTTGATTCATGGAGATTTCAATGTACACCAAGAGTGAAAAATCAATGTTTTTTTGTTTGTTTGTTTATTTGCTGTCACATTTTGACTAGGACAGAAATCCATGTGAAAAGAATACATCATCTTGACATTTGCAACAACGTGGATGGAACTAGAGGGTATTATGCTGAGTGAAACAAATTAATCAGAGAAAGACAGTTATCATATGATCTCCCTGATATGAGGAATTTGAGAGGCAGAGTTGGGAAGGTAGGGAAGGAAAAAATGAAACAAGATGGGATTGGGAGGGAGACAAACCATAAAAGACTCTTAATCTCACAAAACAAACTGAGGTTTGCTGGTGGGAGGGGGATGTGGAAAGGGTGGTTGGGTTATGGTCATCGCAGAGGCTATGTGCTATGGTGAGTGCTGTGAAGTGTGTAAGCCTGATGATTCACAGACCCGTACCCCTGGGGCAAATTATACATTATACATTAATAAAAATTTTTAAAAATGAAAAAAAAAAAAGAATACACCAAAGAACACATGGAATACAACTTATCAGGATAACCCGGAAAATCCAGATTATGTTGTCATGTGATTTGATTCCTCTTCAGGGGACACATCGAGGCAAGACTCTCTAAACAGAGTGTTTTGAATATTTCTCTGGCAGATGAACTGCTACTAAATGTAAGTGTAAAGAGGCCAAAAATAATAAAGCGTCAAAGTCTTTAGACCTGCCCCTCCACCAGAGGAAAAAAGAGAATGCTATACTCACCCTTGGCTCTTCTTCCTTTTCCCCTGCACCTTCAGGACCTTCCACTCTCCAGGAAAGAATATTAGCACCAGACTGGTTGGTTGATTTGTCAGTGCATTATTAGAGAAGGGGCAGGAAGACTTCCAGATAAAGGAGAGATAAGAGAGAAAAGTATGTGCAAGCTGAAAGCAAAAAGTAGTGGGGGCTAATAGAGTTAGAAAGTGAGATACTAGAGAAAATATGGGATAGGAAGGACTAGGAAACTTTTAATCTTTTCTGGAAAAAATAAAAATCTTAATTTGCTCTAAGTAAGTATTGATTTGCTTGAAGGTGGAGAGTGTTCTTAAATCCACTAAAATGATAAATAAAACTGTGTGTGAATATACTTTTTTGAAAATTCTAAAACTCCCATAGGAAAAGTTATTTGACCCTAAAAATGTTGTGAGAAAGATACCATGACTATGGGAATAGCACTGGAAAGGTCTGGATGCTTCTGGAGAAAATAGAGGGTTGTTATTAAAAGGTCTCAGACATCTTTTTGTGTCTTCTTCAATTTCTTTCATGAGTGTTCTGTAGTTCCTCGAGTACAGATCCTTTACCTCTTTGGTTAGGTTTATTCCCAGGTATCTTATGGTATACCCAACTTTTGTAGCAACATGGACAGGACTGGAAGAGATTATGCTGAGTGAAATAAGTCAAGCAGAGAGAGTCAATTATCATATGGTTTCACTTATTTGTGGAGCATAACAAATAGCATGGAGGACATGGGGAGTTGGAGAGGAGAAGGGAGTTGGGGGATATTGGAAGGGGAGGTGAACCGTGAGAGACTATGGACTCTGAAAAACAATCTGAAGGGGTTTGAAGTGGTGCGGGGTGGGAGGTTGGGGGAACCAGGTGGTGGGTATTAGAGAAGGCATGGATTGCATGGAGCACTGGGTGTGGTACAAAAATTATTAATATTGTTATGCTGAAAATAAATAAAAAATAAATTAATTTTAAAAATCATCACAAAAAAAAAAAAAGGTCTCAATTATGGGCATACAGAGGCCCTGAAAATCCAAGTCACTGGCTTCTTGGTTATGAATGGGACCTGACATAACTAGCACATATATCATAAAAATGTACCCAATATTTGATGATAGAGAAAGTGGTCCTAACAGATCTTCTAATGTCACTTGATAACAGTTTGTGATGGCCAACCTCCAATACAGCAGCCAATGATCCTTTCTGATTTCCATACCCTTTTGTACTCTCCCCACACACTGAACCAGGGATGGTCTGTGTTGTAAATAGATACAGATCTGGTAATATGGGGCTATGGAGGTTAAGTCATGGAGGTCAGGTATTGTGGCCTCTGCCTTGGTCTCTTAGATTGCTTACTCTGGTAAAGCTATATCCTAAGGCCACTCAAGTTGCCCTGCAGAAAGTCCCATGTGGAGAAGAACAGAGGCCTTTCACCAAGAGCCAGTATCAACTTATCAGTAACATGAATGAGCCAAACTGGAAGTGGATCCTCCAGGCCCCATCAAACCAAATCGCTATAGTCTTGGCTGATATCAGAATGCAATCTCATAAGCCAGAACTGTGTACTCGTACTGCTACAGGACACCTGACTCATCTATATTGTAAGACTTAATCTATTATTATTCTATAAGCCACTGAATTTTTGGAATAATTTGTTATCCAGTATTTAGCTTAGTTAATACATAGGCCAATATGCAGAGGTGGTGCTCAATGATCAATTACTAACATTGATATCCAATCTAATACAAGCAAAGATAACATCTAATCTAGTAAAAACATAAATAAATAAAGGTTTCTGTTAAGTATGGATGATAATGCTGCCATAACTTATAAATACACAGTAGCACATTTTTACCATTGGCTGACAATGATGTTTATTCCCTCTTGGTTACAATGAGAAAATGTAATGCTTATATTTTCTCTCGACATATTGATTTCACAAGTATACTATAGATCCTTCTAACTCTGGAATAAAACCACTACCTATCTAACAATAACAACAACAAAAAAAATCCACATCCTTTTTACTTCGCTTCTTTTTACAATAACAAAGGGAAAAGCTTATACTAATCCTCAGCTGGATTTAGAAACCAAAGAAAGTGAAATTTGGCAGTATCTTAGTGACATAATAATGAAAATCATCAAATCAGTATTAATACTCTTGATGGAATTTGTTTAAGTAATCAATGTAAATGTATTCACTGCACACCTTGCATAATAAGATATTCTCTACAATCAAAAATTAATAAGCATGAAACTCTACAATGTATTTATTTCTGAAAAGAACAAATATTATGGCCTCATAAGAACAATTGAGTGATCTCAATATTTTCTCTCTCCAATCTAAGGCAATTAAAGATGAACCAACCACAAAGAAATATAAATAATTACAAAATGAAAACCATTGAGGAGAAACTCACAAACAAATGATGAATTGTGTAAACTAGCTCATTAAAGCCTAGTAATTTCCAAGCTTTGCTAAGCAGAAAAAGTATTATTTACAACAGGAGGAATTATAGTCCCTCACTTTTGCAGTACTCTGGTAATGACAAATAGTGTCATCTGGGGGTAATTCCAGAAGGCAAACTTTGTACTTCTGGAGGTAAACTGTATTTATGTTTCAGTGAGAAGTCCAAGAAAGACATTTAGGTGATTGCTGAGCTATTATTGATAATCTTTTCAAACATCTAACAGCAGGGATGAGCATGTCTGCAGCAAGTGACAAGAAGTTAAACTAGTAGAGGCAATAATAATAAGTAATAAGTAAAATAATGATAGCAACATATGTGAGATTTGTGAAACACTTACTGTCAATTTTAAAAGTAGCCATAGGAGTGCCTGGGTGACTCAGTGAGTTAAGCCTTTGCCTTCAACTCAGGTAATGATCTCAAGGTCTTGGGATCAAGCCCCGAATCAGGCTCTCTGCTCAGCGGGGAGCCTGCTTCCCCCTCTCTCTCTGCCTGCTCCTCTGCCTACTTGTGATTTCTCTCTGTCTTTTTAAAAGAAAAAAAAAAAAAGATAAAGTAGCCATAATCATCCCTAGCTCTCCCTCTTTGCAATGTGAAAGCAGATTTTCCCACTTCACAGACGTGGACTGGCCTTATGACTTGCTTGGTCTAAGCCCCACGGAAGAAAGGGTGTGGGCAAGCTGCTGGAAGATAAGGGACCATGTAGGGGAGAACTGAGCCATCTCTGAAACTGACCACAGATACATGAATGAGCAGAGCTGAGATCAGAATAACCACCCAGTAGAACCCAACCCACAGAATCATAAGCTCAACTGATGGTTGCTTTAAGTCATTAACTTTGGGGTAGTTTGTTATGCAGCAATAGTTAACTGGTATGTGCCAGGCACTACATGAAGTGGTTTAAACCCATTATTTAATAGAATCCTTGCTACATGCCATGAAGCAGGTAGTATTATTGTCCCCATTTTAGAGGTGAGAACATGAGGCACAGAACAACAAAGGGAACTCATTGTTTAATTTAACTGGAATATCCCAAGGACATGATCCTATGGGATTCAGGTATGACTGGTCCAGAACTTCAGGGAATGTCACCACGACTCCATTTTAATTATTCTCCATTTTTTTGATCCATTTGTCTCATCTCTGTATAGATTTATTCTCAAACAGCCTCTCTCCCTGTGGCTGGTCATCACAATCCAAAGGAAAATAGCTCAGGTGGCAGTCTGGGGAGGCTCTGACTGCCTAGACCTAATCATGTGCCCAATTCAGGGACCAAAGGGCAGGTGAAGCCTTGTGATTGATAGTCCCACGAGAATCACCTGGTAGAGATGGGATGGGAGAGGAATAATTCGGTGATAGAGAAATGAGTATTAGGCAGACAGTAGCACTATGCCCTCAGCAATGGCTCCCAGATTCACTAGACAGATTCTAGGACCCCTGAGGGCTGAAATGATTGGGAACCTTTGAACGTTAACATCAAGCCAATACACAAAACCAAGGACTCCGCTCTTCTAGTGCCCAGGCACCTTTCTCTTCCCACATCTCTCCATGCCACCTTGCCACAACTCCTCTCCCTGAATAATAAGAACACTCTCCGGCACTATTTAGTTTTACAGATTTAGCTGATGTTTGAAGAACAGCATTTTCTCCACAGCTAAATTGGAAAGTGGATTATTTGCTTTACAAAAGGATTCTCAACTTTACAAAGGATTTCCCAGAAGAGGACTTTAAATAGCAACCTCCCCCTAGTGCTTTTAAACTATGATTTCATTCGGAAGCTATTGCTTCTGAATACCTCAGATTTAGTTTACTTGAGGGGCTGGGCTAGGCAGTTTCTAAGAGGACTTCCTGTGACCAACAGCTTATATGCAAAAAGACCAGGATAGTGGCACTGAGCAGCCAGCATTCTAAGCCTGGCTTTGTCATTGATTTACTATCTGTGTGATGACTTTGGGCAAGTTACTGAACCACTATGAGCTGTGGTGCCCTCACCTGTAAAAGGTGTGTGAGAATGTCACCTACCTCACTGGTATATTGTGAAGATTAAATGAGTTGAGATACATGAAATGCCTAGCACATTGCTAATATGAATCAAGCAGTCTGCCTGCAACTACTTTGACATTTAGTCTTCTGTAGCTAGAGGGATCCCTTCAAAAAGTAATTTCTACCTTGTCATAACATCCTACTCAAAATCTCAATAGTTTCTCAATGCTATAATTAAAAACTCAATTCTCTGGAATATTCAACTAGGGCCAAAGGATTGGCCTCCCCTTGGCTGCTCTGTGTCGTGACTCACCATGCTCATTCTTATCTTTTTTCAAAACCTACTATTTTTTTCAAATTACAAAAAAAAGAACCCCACAAAATTTCTTCTCCTCTTATTCTAGCTTCTCCTGTGAGCCCCAGCCCCATTTCTGTGCTCTCCTTTGCAATGAAACTTCTTGAAGGATTTACCCATGTTCATGATGTTCAGCTGTTCTTTCCCAACTGGCCACCTTGACATCTCCACTTGGATATAAAATGTAAATCTTATCTCAGCATGCCCAGCAATGAACTAGTTCCTTCCTTCCCTAGCTTGCTCTCCTGGGACTTCTTCTCACATCAGTTGATGGCAACTCCAACCTTCTGGTTGCTCAGACTGAAAGTCTTACAGAAATGTCTGACTATACTTACCTGACATCCATATCCATCAGCTAAGCCTACTAGCTCACCCTCAGGGTATAAGTGAAGGATGACCCCTTCTCACTACCTACACTACCTTCGACTGGCCCATGCCATGACCATCTTTTGTTGAAATCACTTCAATAGTCTCCTCATGACCTGGCTTCCACCATTGGCCTCTACACCTTTATTCCCAGTACAGTAGGATAAGAAATGCTTTTTAAACAGAAGTCAGATGATGTCCTGACTGCTCAAAACCCTCCAGTAGTTGCTCCACTCAGAACAGAAGTTGAAGTCTAACACTGACCTGAAGACCCTCTATAATCGAAACACCACCCAGATCCTTCGGCTTATTTCCCACTAACTTTCCACCTCATCCACTCTGCTCCAACCATACTGGCCTCCTGAATGTACCACGCACACTCCTACCTTTCAAACTGGGTATTCTCTCTACCTGCAACACTTTTCCACTGGGTATCTACAGAGCTCACCTCCTCATCTTTCAGACTGTCACCTTCATAATGAGGCTTTTCTTGATCAGTCCCTTCAAAAGTATAAGTTGCCCCAAGTGGAACTGCTCATGATTCTCCTCATCTACCTCTATCCTTTTCCCTTATTACCTTCTAGAGTACTATATAACTTAATTATGTTCATTCTTCATTGGCTCTCCCTTTTCCAAACATATAAGCTCTTCAAGGACTGGGAACTTAGTGTCTTCTTCATGTGTCCTACACAACCAGAAAAAATGTCCAGTGTATAATAGATGTTCAATCAATAATTGTTAACTAAGTATATGCTCTTGCCATTCTGGTTTTCTTCTGTCCTCTCAAAACTTGAGGTTGTAACCCAGACATCACTTCCTCAGAAAAATTTTCAATGACCACCTTTTCATTCTTCAATGACAGACCTAATGCCCCTCTTCTTCACAGAACTTTTGAGAGATCTAATTTCTATTTGCTTTGTGACAACCCAAGCTCTGTCAGGATGGGAAAAACTGTTTTAACTTACCATCTTTTCAGGAATCCCTAAAAGTTTCTGTATATAGTAGGTATTTAATAAATATTTATCAAATAAATATTTATTGAACATAAATATTTATAATAGATGGAAATTCATTGTATTATACAAAGTTAATATTCCTTTACTCATCAATGGCCCCCCAAGCACATACACAATTAACATGATTAAAATCCACCTCCTTTATTTGTTACTTGAAAAATTTCTACCTGTACTCCAAATAGGCCAGTGGTAACCTGCAGGCTCTTATAGATACTTGGCTTTCTACCCTATGTGGCAAAAGGAGTGTACACAAGTGACCCACTCCTCTTCTGTTAGAATTTTACATCAGTATTATTTGTTTTCAACCAAAGCAAACCCTTCCATTTCCATCTTAAAAGCATGCAAATATTTTATGTGGATAACAAACTAAAATTTGCAGATTATACTCCAAAAAAAAAAAAATCCACTTTTAACCTCTCCAATTTAAAGTGTTTTTTTCTAAATCTACTTTACAAGATTAATTCAAAATTCATCATTATAAGAAAGATGAGCAAAATAGTTTGTTAAAAGGGGATTGTACATCTCTGATCTTCCAGTAACTGCATAATTCCCATAATTCCACATGCATGGAATTAGGACTATCTGAATTAGGGCTTACATCACATACCCTGGCTTTGTTGGGTTGTGTCAACAATTTAAGACAGAAAACCACTGATACAACACTCTGCTTCATAAAATTAAATAGAGCTTCTTTCTGGATACACTGCAGCCGTTTTACCCTGGGCCTTCAAGAAGGCTCAGAATGAAGAGATACATGTTAACTACTTATGTATTCTAAGCTTTCTTCTCAGAACATTTACATAGTGTGTCCCGATTGGGATGTTCAAGATTGACTGCTGAGCACTAAATAGTCTGGGCTCAGCCATAGGAATAGATTAGTATTCAGAAGCCTGATGGAATTTTCCTCTAAAGTAGGGCTCTACTTCTCCTTCCTACCCCACTCTGAACAGACACTATAACTCTTGTGTGTGTCTGAGGCCTTGGTAAAGAAAGCTGTGGTATAGAGGGTGGGTTAGGCCTTTTACCTTTGCAGGATTCTGAGAGAAAAATGAGACACTTTAATGATTTTACTACCAAATATTTCAGGCATATAAAAATGTATCAAAATAATAGAACTAACACTCTTGTGTCCACTACTAAACTTTGTCAACTCTTATATTTTGCCTTCTATCAGATCTACAGAAACAGAAAGGAAATATCCGAGATGTGGCTGAAGATCCTTGAGAAATCCACCTATACCATTCATTCACCGACCGTCTTTCTGAGATGTATTTACTCTCTGGAGTAAAAAGTTTACATGGATAAATGTGTTTTCATCTATAAAAATTTGTTATCTATAAAATTGTTATATATGCACTTTACTCTGTGTGTGTGTTTTAAAACTTTGTACAAACATTATCATATTCTGTGTCTCTATGCAAGCTACAGAGACACACACATACACACACACACACACACACACACACACACACTCCTTGGCTCACTCTTCCATTTTTGAAAATGTATCCATATTAAAATATAAATAAATAACATTCTATTTCATCCACTTTAAACTACTGAATTGCATTATAGCATTTAGACTCACCACTGATACACTCATTCTCATGGTGGTATATATTCATGATATTTCTTTTCTTCAGTTTGGGGGGAGGGCAGGAGTACTGGTGTAGGAGAGAAGAATAAAAAGTGGTTTTTTTCTTCCTGGTGATTCCAATCTGTACTCTTCAAGAGAGCCCATATGGTTAAAAGATGTCTGTGATGGTTAATTTTTTGTTAATTAATTGATCAGATTTTTGGTCAAATGTTATTCCAGATATTTCTGCGAGGGTGTTTTATTGGTGGGATTAACATTTAAGTTGATGGAATGTGAGTAAAGCAGATTGCCCTCCATAATGTAGATGGACCTCATTCTATCAGTTGAGGGCATTAAGACTGAGGTCCTCTGAGCAAGAAGGAATTCTCCCAGCAGACTGCCCTGTCCACATCTAATGAACTGTAACTCTTCTATGAGTCTCCCAGGCCATCTGGCAGACTTTGGACTCACTGAACCTTCACAATCACATGAGCCAATTCCTGAAAATCAACCAATCAATCAATTTCTCTCTCTCTCTTTCTATATAGATAGATACACACACACACACACACGCAAATATGAATGTACAAATACATACATACACATCCTGTTCCTCTTGTTTCTCTGGAAAACCCTTACTAATATAATGACAAAATACAAGAGCATTTGTTTTCATTTGTGGCCCTTTGCTCTTTGGATATCAAAAACTTCATGAAAAATACAAGAATATCACATAAGCATGAGCAAAAATGATGGAGACATTTGTTTAGTATATTCTCTTCTAGTTCACTAAAGCTTACACTTTCTACCCTGAGCCATGACTTTCCTTCTCTACCACTGTCTGTGCTTTATGAGAAAATGTAAGGTTAATCTTGGTACTCCTAATAGGCACTCAACTAATGTTTATTGAATTGTTAGATGAATAAATGGGTGGTAATTTCAGAGAGCCAAACAGGAATAATGGTAATAAAGGAACCAGTTAACCAATAAACCCACCAATAAAAATACATTTGTGGGGTATGGGCATATATTTAGTGCTATGTTGGGAATTGTTGGACAATAGGTCCAAAGAGACTTGGAAAAATAATCACAATGGTGACATTTAAGATAAATAAAAAATAAAAGCAACAAAGAAATGCTGGTGTAAAAGGAGCACATGATAAAGGAAAATATACACAGAATCATAAGAAAGTAGTGATAAAAATAAATATGAGAGTGAGTATAAGAAGAATGAGTGGTAGCATGACAAATTTTGGATTTTGGAACTGAAGGTCCACATTCAAATCATTAACACTGCCTTTCTCTGTCCCATGTAACTCGGCCAGACAATTAACTCTCTAGTTTTGAATGCCTCTTCTACAAGAGGGCTTTCAGTTGTCTCTCACTGTGTTCACCCTCTAGATTGTCCATGTGTTTTCTAGTGAGTAAGTTCGTTATTATACTAATGTCAAGTACTAATTTATTAATTTTCCTCTACTCTCTGTCCCTCAGTCACAAAAGCTAGAGTGTTATCCAAGCATAGCAGCATTCAGTACCAAATTAGACCATCTTCAAAAGAAACTATTGGTCTCTGTCAATACCCAGTGACATGGACCAAGTGTAGGGTGAACCACCCTCTTACTCTTGGATGATTTCACATTTCACATCCTGTTCTGGAAACTTTAGAATCTTGTGACATATCATATAATGAAACATGGGTCATATAAGTGCCTTCAAGTTGCTCAAATCAGCAATCTTGTAACATGATGGCAAGTCACATGAAAAATTATCAGAAACACAGAAAGCACTCAATTGCGTTTGTTGCAGAATTCCTCCTCAAACATGCAGGGGTTGAACTCTCCTTTGTGTTACCCCTTTGTGGAAATGTTTTATGTTTAATCAACCTCTCTTGCCCACATGCCTGAGAAATGCAATTCCCTTTTCAATAGGGAAAATTGGCCCCTGACTGATTTCCATTATATTTATATATCCTTAGCCTTGCTGGGCATGCATCAGCTGGGTCTCTGCAATGACTAAGTGATGGATGGGGCTCTCTGGAGCGGAAAGGAGATGCATCTCCATAGGACTGAGTTCTTCCTTTCCATCTATCTGCTCTGAAGGTATACCATCTCTCAGCTGGAAGCCACAAAAACACAACACAAAGATCCTGAGACACAACAAAGTGTTTTGAAAAAAAGAACTGAGAAATATAAAGCATCGTCAAAGGGGTCAGAGTATTCTGTTATAGTCTTGACTCTGCTGCTAGCTAAATAGGTGACCTTGGATAAACCCCATAAACTCATTAGTAAAATGAGATTCCATCTCACTTATCTCAGGAAACAACAAAAAAAATGACAATGATATTAGGAATGCAAGTTTTTTGATAAATATCATCCTGTACAGTCAACTAAGGATAAACTCTCAAGGTGCCTTCTCTAGCGCTCTTATTTGGCCCACAGCAGTAGAGCTTTGTGGTTACATGTAAGGAAGGATGTTGGGAGTGATCTGCAGGGTTTAAATTCCACCTCCAACTCTGGCTGTATGTGTGAGCCCAGGCAAGTTACTTAAACTGAATTATCAACCTTCTTTTCCTGATCTACAAAATAATTAGCTCATAGAGTTATTCTCATGATAGTTCCACTGATGACAAAATTAACACAACTGAGGTGATTCCAGTTCTGGACATTAATTCTAGACACGGTGTCAGTTGGTATAGTGTTTGTTTAAAAACTGAGAAATCAACTTACAGAAGGCTAACACAACAAATCATGGAAAAGGTAAAACTCCTTTCTATGCCCAGTGCCAGAATTCATCCCCAGACCTCCCGTCCTCCTCCCTGTTATCCCTTTAGTGAGCTCAAGTTCAATGGGACTTTAAAGCAGACCTTCCTTCATACCACCCATTGAAGAATGAATTGTAGCTATAAGACACTGCCCTCCAGAATGTGCATCTTGTGGGACCAAGCACAGGACACAAGAAAATCTGAAAGAAAAATTCTAAAGTCTACACACAAATACTCAAGACAAAGGAAGTTAGAAATGAAGAAGCAAGGGAATTATCCTAGTGGGATATGGGTCACTGTGGCTATACTAGACGTAATCACCATTAGGTTCTTGAATGGCTTCTGTGAAAACATTGCCCAACATATTTTATTATCTATAATCTCATTCAGAGTAAATATTGTCATTCCTTCTTTATAGAGGAGGAAAAGACTCAAGGTGATGTCTCCTGGCTGAAGTCACACCGAAGTAAGTTATGAAAAGAGAGGGATTCTGTGATAGGCTTTTACAGCCATACTCCCACACACTCGGGTTTTTAAAAGTTCGTTTGGCTGGTCACATAAAATAACTCACCCCTAAATGGTCAAGACAGTCTTCTGGACCTTGGACTATTATCTTCTGGCCTTCGTTGACCCACTAAAAGCTTCAGTTCCCAAAATCTCTAGATAAAGAGTGGTTCCAAAGGCTCCATGAACCTAAAAGAAAGAAGAGAATAATAAATGGGCACAATCCTAATTACACAAGTAAAAAACACTGGCAGAATAAACCACTAAAAATAGGAACTACCATTTCCTAGAAAATGGGGGGAACAGAGTTTAGGCCTTCATCTTGAAAAATATAAAGCTAAACTGTATTAAAAGGAGTTAATTTAATGTTTAATAAAAACATGAGTTAAATTGCAATTATTTGATGATCATTAACAAAGAATATCTGAAATTATTTTCCAAGGAAATTACATAATCGCATGCTCATGATACCCTTCAATGTAAAGGGAATCATTTTTACATTTAAAAAAAATGAAATTTCATCAATTTTCCCAAAGGCCTCCCTGCATCCTTTGATATTCAAATCACCAAATTATTCTCTTTTGAAGCCTATCTTGTCATGATCCTCCTTGTCGATTTTTCTCTTCTTCAATTATTAACTGGTCTAACTCTGTCAGATCCTCATTTGTCAATTATTTTGCATGTGATTAGAGAAATTCTCCATCATCATCCCTTGATCTTTGCAAAAATCCTGCAACTTTTTTCCAAGATGTGCAACTTTTTCCAAGATGTGCAGTTTTCTTCTGAAATCAAATTGGAATATATATGTGCCATGTTATCAGACGTACCAGGGAAGGTACCAATGCTGTGGATGTAGAGAGGTGTGTTAAGTGAAGAGAGATACTCACACGGACACTAACCGTAACGAGTGGACTGTTTAGTGCATGCTGTCATGCGCGGATGCTTTTCATCCCACTCTCCTATATAGCTGTAAACTTAGGGGTGATGGTAAGTAACACTGGGATAAAAGGATTCTCTGTAGTAGAAAGAATGGTAACTCCTAACTCGTACAGATCTCTTCACAGACAGCAAGTTAATTTCACTACCATCACCTGCTGTCATTCTAACACCATCCTTCAAAGAGAAGTGAAGCAAGTATTTTTATACACAATTTACAGATGAGGAAACAGACTCAGCAAGATGGCCATTTTTAAAAGAATTTCTTCCTAGCCTACTCTCTATCTTCATAGTAGTAGCTTTCATTTACTGTTCTCTTGTTTGGTATTGAGTACTGTGCTAAGCATTTTACACATATCACCCTATTTATTCCTGATAATTGTCCTACCAAATGATTATAATTAGGCATTATTACCTCAAATTTAAAAAGACAAAATGAAGGATAATTGAAGTTAAGGAACTTGCTGTGTTAAGTCACGTATTGCTACAAAAATGCTGCTTAACAAATGACCCCAAAATCTCAAATGCTTCCAACAATCATCATACATTTCCTATTCAAAGAATCAGTTGAAGGACTGAGTTGACTCTGGTTCAGGTTGTGGGTTAGGTTCAGAAGTGACCCAAGCTAAAGTTGCAGTAGGTATCTGGGACAAGACCTCCTCATGACATGTCAGCAGTGCATGAGGCTATGTTCATGTTATGTCCCCCAACTTATCACTCTCCTAAATGAGTCAGAGGGTAAATACAAAGTCAATGGAATAAGGATGTAGAATTTGTCTACTCGACTAGGAGGCAGTGCAAACTCACAGGATTAAGAATACGGGTGGACAATCCTATTACAGGTATGGAGTGGCATACAGGGCAACAGTTAAGCATCTTCAACAACAGACTTACTTTACCACTGGCTCAACTTCCCCTAATAAGTTCTGGCTCCAGAGCCCATGCTGTTAACTACCTCAGGGTACTTCTTTGAATCTGCACCTAATGCACAAAGGTGAATCTTCATGGTCATGTTGATATATCACTATTTCCTCCTGACCAAAGTTGTTTAGCACCTGTTGGCTGAACCCTCTTGATCCTCCTTTGTATATCTGGCCCCATATAGCTGAAAAACTGACCCAGATCTGGGTGATTATGTATCTTTCATACAGCAGCTAAGTAGGAGGCAAAGATTTCTTCCTGTCCTGAACTGACCTGTATTGAAATAGCAATTCACAAAGCATTTTCATAGGTCTTATTTCAGTGGGTTCCTCTCCCCTTAATTTTAGGGGGTAGACATTATTATACAGATTTGCAGATTTAGAAGGCGAGGCTTAGCAAGAAAAAATGACCCTCCAAATGCATAGCCCATGAGCTCCATGGTCCTGATGTGACCTGCAACTTTCTGTTTAATGTACTTTTAACATTTGGGCAAGAAACTTAACTGGAAACTACTACAGATGACCTCATTTAATCTTTATAGCAGTGAAATGGGCAAGATGCTCTTAACCCTTTCTGTACATGACAAGTTAGAACAATTGTTTCAGGTCATATGTTAGGAAGTGGCAAAGCCAGGGTCCAGCCCAGCTGTGTCACTCCACTGTCTATGCCTTTAAACTCTGCACTATTTTGTTTCTTCTTTCATTCTTGTCCCATCTCTCCGCTTAGTAATCAGCTGCCAAGAGCTAGATGGTCTCTTGTCTTGAACCCTTGTCATACAGTCAAACCATGGTCTGGTTCCTTGTCTCCAGGCTCCAGGTCCCTCATCTTCTTGACTCCATGCCTTAATCTCTCTTTTCTTTCTTTTCTAAGACACCTGTTTGCTCCCATGCTTTTTAGTTCCATCTGGATCAATTGCTTTCTGACCCTCAAGCCCACTGGCTAGATTCTGATGCCTGCTGCCTTCATCCTGCCACAGAAAACTCTCCCTTCTTAATGTCTTATTTTAAGGCATTTCTGCTTTTACAATTCTATCAATTTGGGTTGGAATGGCTTAGGATTCAACTTTGAGACAAAGAGGTTGACAAATATGTTTACAAGAATAAATCTATCATTGCTGCTTTTGTCCACAATGTATCTCACATATTTAAATTGTTCTTTTTAAATTTACATATAATAAAATTAAATATTTTTAATGTACAGGTTGGTGGATTTTAACACACAAATTAGTTTGTGTAACTACTATCACAATCAATATACAGAACCATTCTATCAACCCCCCAATCTTCCCCCTGTTTTCCCTTTATAGTTAAACTCTTCTTCACCCCTAACAATTGATAACCACTGAGAAGTTTCTCATTACTATAGTTTTGTGTTTTCAAGAATGTCACATAATTGGAACTGTATAATACATAACCTTTTTTTTTATTTTAAAGATTTTATGTATTTATTTTACAGAGAGAGATCACAAATAGGCAGAGAGGCAGGCAGAGAGAGAAGGGGGGAAGCAGGCTCGCCACTGAGCAGAGAGCCTGATGTGAGGGTCGATCCCAGGACCCTGGGATCATGACCCGAGCTGAAGGCAGAGGTTATAATCCACTGAGCCACCCAGGTGCCCCAATACATAACCTTTTGAGACTGGCTTCTTTCTCTCAGCTTAGTACCTTTGAGATGCATCCAGGATGTTGTATGTATCCATAGGTCCTACATTCTTAGTGCTGAATAATATTCCATTGTATGGATGTACCACAGTTTGTTTACCCACTCACCTGTTGGAGGACATTTGGCCAGTTTCCAGTGTGGGGTGACTGTGAGTAGAGCAGGTATGAACATTCACATGCAGATGTTTGTAAGAACAGAAGTTTTTATTACTTTAGGATAAATCTTTAGGAGCAGATTGCTGGGTCATATGGTAGCTGTGTTCTTAACTGTATTAAGAAAGTGCCACAGTTTTCCAAAGTTAGAGGTAGTTTTCATATCTACCAGATTGCGGTTTTATTACAGGCAGATGCTATTACAGTGTTATGTCTGCTCTTTGTTCCTCCAGATCCATTCTTGGCTCTTCTTCATTTTTCTCCATGCTCAGAAGACTGGTGTCCATGGCTGCACCAACTGCCTCCCTTGTCTTATTGCTTCCATTGGATTTAGCCTGTGAAAGACACTGTCAAGATTGCAGAGGGCAGAAGAAGGATGTCGGGATTTATTTGCCTGATGCTTCCCTTTTGGTCGCCAGAATTGCTACCTCTCTCTAACGTAGCTGCTGCTTCTTCCAGGTCACACATTTTCTTTCATTCCTTCACCTCCATCAACCTACTCCTGGTCACCAGGAGTCAATGTGCTGTCCCTGGTCATTCAGGATCTTAATCTCTCCCAAAATAGTGATTTCCTTCCTTCCTATAAAATAGGAAGATCATTGAGAAAACAGAGGCTCAACGATAACTTGTCTAAGGTCACATGGCTGGTAAGCAGCAAAGCCAAGATGAAAATCCAAGTCTTTTGACTCTTATTCCCATGCATTTCCCAATAAACAACTGCACCCATTTGTGTCAATGCTCTTATTACATATCTACTGCATATGCTGGAAGCATTAAAATAAATTAGCAAAGTCTTGAATATATGATTCACATCTTTTGAGCAGATTGACTGTATCAACATAGCTTTTTTTATTATTTATTTGATTTTGTTTCTTAATTCCTAATACTTGCGGTACTTTCACATCAATTCTAAGCTTAATAAAAATGATCAGAATTTCTGAATAAAACATGGGAAAACTAAATAAAATATTTTCCTTTTAAGTGAATATTGTGTGATGGTAATGTACCCCATACTCATTATTTCAATGAATTGAATAGATTAATAATTTCATTTAGACTTTACATATTTCAAATAAACATCTACTCACATAATTACCAATGGTGAAACTGAAAGCAACTAATCTTGTTTAACCAAATAACCAGTGCTTACTGCTGGTCTGGTCTTACCACCTTTAGGGAGAAACATAAATAGAGGTCCAATGGAGAGCTCTATATTCACATTCATCTATTCATTCCTTTGCAAATAACTATTGACTTCATTTAAGCCCCTTACCCAAGGTCTCTCTGCTAGTAAAAGGAAGAGCAACTTCTCTTGATTTTCACATCAGGAATCTATTTGCTATGTGAGTGTCATTTAACACCAGGACTCCTGAGATGCACTCTTAAGGGATCTTCTTAGGTGCTCTTTAGGGAGTCCAACAATCACAATTTGTCCAAGAGTGGGGGAGTTTTCCCAAGATGTGGGACATTTAGCACTAAAACTGGAAAAATCCTAGACAAACTGGAATGAAAGGGTCATCCTAACTAGACAGCATATGTTTGAATTCAATTATAAGAAGGATGATGATGATTCAGTACACACACACACACACACATACATATATATTTATACACACACACACACACACACACACACATATATATATATATTCAGAATCTACTGGAATTATGCAAACAAAATTATTTGTAGCTTCAATTCTCTTCCCTACCACATCTCTTTCCCTTTATCCCTAAATGCAGAGGAGTCAGAAGCAGCAGGCTGAGTTGGGGAAAATGTGGAGAAAGGAGAGCAAATTCCTGCCTGCATTTCCTTTCCTATGGCTGGTCAGTGGAATGCAAGGCAAGTGTAAACCCAAGTGAGCAAACCAGCTGTGAACTGATGACAGACTAGACTCTTGAATTTTCTATCTCTGAAAATGATATCTGAGTATCTGAAACCAACCAGAAAACTAATGGAATCTGTTTAACACAGTATCTTGGAACAAAGAAAGGAATTCAACAGAAGATATCTGAAGGCAGAGTTGGGCATAAAACAAAGCCATTTCTTGGCTGTTCCCTATCAAGACCAGCCCGCTTAAAAAAGTAGTTTGGCGTGAATTCCCAGAAGTGGAACTGCTGGATTAGATGGTAGCTCTATTTTTAAGTATTTGAAAAGCCTCCATATTGTTTTCTACAGCAACTGCATCATTCCCACCAAAAGTACATGTGTTCTAGTTTCTCCACATCCTCACCAACACTTATCTTTTTTTAAAGTTTCTATTTAAATTAAATTAAATTTAATGAACATATATTATGTTGTTAGTTTCAGAGGAAGAATTTAGTGATTCATCAGTTGCATACAACACCCAGTGCTCATTATTTCAAGCGCCCTCCTTAATGTCCATTGCCCAGTCACCTCATCCCCTCACTACCTCTCTTCCAGCTACCTTCAGTTTGTTTCCTATAGTTAAGAGTCTCTTATGGTTTGCCTCCCTGCCTGTTTTTGTCTTATTTTCCTTCACTTCCCCTATGATTATGTTTTGTTTCTTAATTTATATGTGAGTGATATCATATGGTATCTGTCTTTCATTGACTGACTTATTCTGCTCAGCACAATAATCTCTAATTCCATTCATGTCATTGCAAATGGCAAGATTTTATCCATTTTGATGGCTGAGTAATATTCCATTTTATATATATACCACTTCTTCTCTATCCATTCATCTGTCAATGAACATCTGGGTTCTTTCCATAGTTTGGCTAACATGGACATTGTTGCTATAAACATTGGGGTGCATGTGCCCATTTGGATCACTATATAGTCCAATTGCTGGGTCATAGGATAGCTCTATTATCAACTTTCTAAGAACTCCATGCTGGTTTCCAGAGTGGCTGCACCAGTTTGCCTTCCCATCAACAGTGTAAGTTCCCCTTTTTCTGCATCCTTGCCAACATCTGTCATTTGCTGACTTGTTAATTTTAGCTATTCTGATTGGTTTGAGGTGGTATCTCATTGTGGTTTTCAATTAGCAATAATTGCGCCTAAGATAAACCTCATTAGCTACAATACTGCCACTGTGCAAAGCTTCATTGTGGTTTTGATTCGTATTTCCTTGATGCCAAGTGATGTTGAGCATTTCTTCATGTGTGTGTTAGCCATTTGTATGCCTTTGGAGAAGTGTCAGTTCATGTCTTCTGCCCATTTTTTTCTTGACTGGATTTTTTTGTTTTGTTTTATTTTCTGGGTGTTGGGTTCAATTAGTTCTTTATAGATTTTGGATACTAGCCCTTTATCTGATGAGACATTTGTAAATACCTTTTCCCATCACAAGGTTATTTTCGTTTGTTGACTATTTCCTTAGCTATGCAAAAGCTTTTTATCTTGATGAATATAATAGCTATCTTAACAGGTGTGATGGGATATCTCATTATGGATTTGATTTGCATTTCCCTGATGATAAATGATACTGAGCACTTTTTCATGTACCTGTTGGCCCTTTGTATGTCCCCTTTTGCAGAAATGTCTATTCAAGTTTTTTTTATTAATGAGATTATTTGGATGTTTTTGCTATTGAGTTATAGGAGTTTCTTACATATTTTCCATATTAACCCCTTATCCGATATATGGTTTGCAGCATTGTTCGTAATATCCAATATACAGAAACAACAAAAATGTTCATCAGTGAGTGGAAGAAAAAAGAAAACGCAGTATACACATACAATGGAATACTATACAGTTGAAAAATAATAATCATGCCACCTACCATCTATCCTTGAATTCTGAAACCTTATTATATCTGGTCTTTTATTAGATTTCCAGTTAATGCTGGGCCTTTCCAAATTGACTCTCTGCTCCTTAAAGATAGATGTTGGTCTGTCTCTATTTTGTTCACCCCACAATGTCAGGATATGGATGAACACTTACAAGGTACTCAGTAAGTACACAGTGGCTCTTAGCTCATGAATCTGTCTGAGGTAGGGAGTTGCGACTTTCTCCATCATCTTTGCCAACTGCACCTGGGGAGCACTTAATTCTGAACTCGATGCCAGCTGAATCTCTAATTAAACTAAATTACTCAGATTCTAACAAGGCCTCCACATACACATGGAGCCATAGAGTCCTCAAGCAATGGGTCTCAGACTGTGTCTCCCAAAGTCCCAGGGTTTACTGCAGAATCTCACAAACTAAGGAGACAGAGAAGCTTGGTGGAGAGCCAAAGGGGAGATTTTAAGTTTTCTCATCTTTCCTTTAAGCCAGGCAGCTGTTCTCTCGGTTCTATACTTTAAGGTTTCAGGTTAAGATTTTAGAGGTATTTTCCACTTTACATAAAAGGGAATTACCCAGATAACAGAGGGAATCAGCGGCTAAAAACAGACATGAGAATGCTACCCATGAGAAAACTATAATGATAATCTCCTTCAAGTGGAATATTTTCTAAGTTTCTATGTGATCTGAGCCTCACTTTCTATGAAAACAACAGTCCCCAGAGCCCTCTCTGTATCATGTATTCTACAATTTGGCTCATTTGGCAGCATTATTACCATTTAAAAAGTATAATTTAATAGTCATCAGTAGTGACTTGCTGAGTATCTCAGTGTGTGGGCCCATGCGTGTGAATTTCCTTATGGGTGTGGGCTTAGGTGTCTCTTCCATACAGGTAATCATCCTGTCATCAAGTCTGTGTACTGCCGCACTTACCCGCAGTAATCACGGCAATATCAGTAATAAGCAGAACACAGAATAGATATTTTGGGGGAAATAGACACATCCAAGACTTTATAAAAATGGAATGATCTCTAGTATTTGCATTTGTTTTTCTGTGTATGTGGTTTCTACTTTCATTGGCAATGCCTTTTTTTCCCCTTGATTATTATTTCTGGTTTTTCGTCACATATAAGTTTATAATACCATTTTTCCATTTCACAGTCTTACGTGCTGAATCACTGAAAACATAAGATTAAACCAGCGAAAGAGAAGAAACCTATTTTAGGAGCTGTAAAACAGGGGATATAGAAGATCTTCTAGGACAAGAGACACTGTTTTTTCCCAAGAAGCGTTGTTATTAATCTAACCATGAAAAGATATTTTCCAGACCTAAATGTTCATAATGGAAAGAAACAGAGAGACACACACACAGAGCAACAGATCACTGAGAAAGAAGTTCAGAAATCATGAGGGAAAGTTGGTGAGAAAAAAGCATGAGTCTTAGAGCTTATTTAAAGGAAAAAATTATTTAAAGGAAAAATACTTGGGGCACCTGGATGGCTCAGAGGGTTAAGCCTCTGCCTTCGGCTCAGGTTATGATCTCAGGGTCCTGGGATCGAGTCCCACATCGGGCTCTCTGCTCAGCAGGGAGCCTGCTTCCCCCTCTCTCTCTGCCTGCCTCTCTGCCTACTTGTGATCTCTCTCTGTCAAATAAAAAATAAAATCTTAAAAAAAAAAATAAAGGAAAAAGACTAGCCCTCACAAACCATTTTTTTTTCACAAACCATTTTTAACCTCTTTTGGTCCCTATATTTTTGCTACTAAATCTATTGAAGACCCAACAAAGCATTTGTTTATGAGAGCTGTATCTTCTAATATTGACCATATTTGAAATTAAACCTGAAAAACTTAAAGGATATTTATTTGTGGAGCATAACAAATAGCATGGAGGAAATGGGGAGTTAGAGAGGAGAAGGGAGTTGGGGGAAATTGGAAGGGGAGGTGAATCATGAGATACTATGGACTCTGAAAAACAATCTGAGGGGTTTGAAGTGGCGAGGGGTGGGAGGTTGGGGTATCAGGTGGTGGTATTAGAGAGGACACGGATTGCATGGGTGTGGTGAAAAAATAATGAATACTGTTATGCTGAAAATAAATAAATTTAATTTTTAAAAAGGATATTTATTAATTTATTTTAAATAACAATAAACTTATTATATTCATAATGCATTTCTATGAAAATGAAAAAATAAAAAAGGCATTAAATATTCAAGCTTAGGTTGGTAAATATAAATTTTCCAAAATTCTAAAAATGGTTGCCTGGAGCTTCAAACTTGCCATTGGCAACTAATACTCTAGTTGTTTTCTGTTGTTGTTGTTGTTGTTTTTGAAATGACAAGCTCACTTCATTCATTTTAGAGAAAATGTCTCTCAAGTGCCCAAAACCAAATACTGTCAGTTGGTCAGTTGGTCTTTCAAGTAAAAATGGTGTTCAGTGAAAAAGCAGGTAATTCTGCTCACAGCTCAAACAACTGCCTAATAAGTATGTTTCCTTAAAATAACCATTATACTATATATACCTAGTTTGCAATGGAAGTGTGTGTGCCCTGCGTATTTCTTATTTCTTTACACAGAATATAAAAATAATTTTATTTCCTCATGAAGGACAGTCCTATATGAAACTAGCATTTTTTAAATAGTGTAAATGCATGGTTTGAAGAATACAACTCCTCATATGATTTGAACCCATGGCCTTGATTTGTACTGAAGCAACATTATTCTTGTAATAGCAGAGCAAGTGTCAGTAGGAAAAAAATATGGTATCTCAGTATTACCATGAAAATATTTTTGACCTCTAGAACTCCCTGAAAGGGTTTTAGGGACCTCCAGGGCATTACTGTGATGACTACTGTCTTTAATTCTTTCCCTCTTCACTTTCCTCCCTATGCTTGTGAACAAAGCAGGTAGAGGCTTGGAGCCAAATACTAATGGACAACCACAGATAAATATAACCTGTCTCCTGTCCCCACAGATCCTAGTCTCCTTGAAAGCTCTGTCTCCTAGTGATACACTCCCTTTCTTCCCCTACTGCCCTCTGTCATTTGCAACAAAAAATCCCTAACCAAGCAGAGCATTTAAAAGACCCAAACCAGATTCTTCAGATTTGATTTCATTCCATGGATTTTCCATAGCCTATTTAATCTATTATTAATATCTATAACCTATTAGCATTGATCAATTGATCAGTATCCTCATTCCTTTTCTTATGTTCTACAACATGAGTATGTTTATAGTTTGAATTATATCAAATGTCCATTTTTGAGTGTGTCAAAAAATGGTTGAATAACATCAATTTCATGTAGTTCAACCAAATAGCCAAAGTATTATTTTCTATTATTGGAGGGGAAAAAACAAAATACATCAGCTGAAAGAAAACAGACTGTTTCCAAGTGATGGACTTTTACTCCAGTAAGAACAATTTCAGTAAGGTAAAGATCACATGACTGAAAATGTGCCTTTGTTGAAACAAAAAAGTCCCTTTTGGACCATGCTGTTTCTGTTCAAATACTGAGCTCACCTGTTTGTTTTTATGACCCTATATTGTTGAGGAAGATAGATCTCCCATTGCTGGTATCCTTCCAGGTGGACATCTAGCCTCTCTCACACACCATCCCACTCACTCCTCCCCATAAGAAATATGAGATAAAGAACAGAGCTTTATCTGGAGTCACCCCCTTTCTCTCAGGATGACAAGTTCAATCAACTCCTTCAAACTGTACCTTATACAGGGGCAGGCTCCTGGGTGGGAAGAAGAGGTATGCCGTGTTGATGCAGCATTGTCTTTGGTGGAAAGTTTTATAGTAATCTGGGATTCACAGTAAAGAATTACACCATAAAAAAAAAAAAAGGAATTACGCCATAACCACACACCCAAAGCACTTTCTGACTTCTCAATGTCTAGCTCTAAATTTGGCAGGAAAAGAAAGATTAATTTTTCCTCTTTAGATATCAACATGGTGCTGCTCACATTTATTTGCCTAATCCATAACATAATGCCTGGCACACAGCAGCCACTCAACAAATATTTGAGATACATATTTGCAAACATGTATCTTCTTAAGAATGAGACTCTATGGCTTTATCCATGCATGACGGCCAAGGGAAGAAGTTTATATTATATACTAAGGATGTTAAGGGAGTAGGAAATTATTGAAGGTTTTAAGCAGGAGGATACATGAGCAAACTCACGTTTAAAGTGTTAATTAAATAATCACAAAGACAAATGGGAAATTGTTTCTGGTGGAGATCCAGACAAGGGCAGGTGGTGGTTAGTGGGGGAGGAGGATGTCATATGGGTCTGTTTCCACCTCATTACTTTCATGGTCTTCTTTGCAGAAATGAGATGGGGAGATTTGCATCCTGCTTGATCTCTGTAGGTGGTTGATGTTACTTTTGTGACACCTGCTTCACAATATCTGGTTGTTTGTCCTTGATACAATGAGGCTTCTCTGGGGCTTATGACAATGATGTCAATTATTTTTCCCAGAGGGAAAATAAAATTGACTGTAGAATCTTATTGATGAGTTTTGGCTATCTGCTTCTCGGAGATAAAAAGCTTTCCACACATTATATGACTGGCAATTTAAACACTTTTTCATAGTCATTGTGGTCTAGTGATCATGGATGTCATCTGGGGACAAACCATTTATTTGTCTTTGCCTTCTGCCTCAGAACAGCTCTATAAACAGACTGATGGAATATTCCAGATTTGGAAAGGGGTCTTGAGGACCTACTGTAAGATTTTAAAGGTAACTTTACTTCTTGCCACCCTTAACTGCAGAATAGGTCTATGGTCTCTTTACCATTTTTAGTAAAGGCCACATCATCTACAACATGGAAAGAAGAAGTGGGTATCAGCCTACCCAACTAAATCCCAGCTGGGTTAATCTTGACTGTAGGGTGACAGAGGTTGGCAAATCCCATCTTTGCATCCAAATTGTAAGAAAAACTTGAAAATGGAATTAAAGCCAATAGTGACCATGAGTAAATGAAAATAGGTTTGACATCGTCACAAACTGATGGAGCTATCATACAAAATGGTGAAGAGGAAGCACAACAGCTATTGATACTGTTTTCCCTCACAGTCCCCAAGACTTCAAACTTGTATTCCTGATGAAAATTGATAGGGTTTAGATCACGCTGCCAGTAAACACAACACAAGTGAAACCACACCATCTTTCCAATCTCCAGCATAACAGAACTAAGTATTCTCTTTTACCAGGGCCATATTCAGCAGAGAAATGTTTGCTTACAACTCCAGTTGTTCAATTTTTTGCATGGATAAGCCATAGAATCTAATTCTTAAGAAGCTAAACACTTGCAAACACTATTCATTCAATAAATATTTATTGAATTGATCTTATGTGCCAGGCGTTATGCTATAGATTAAGTAGATAAATATTCACAAAGCACATACAGTCTGTGACCTCAGAATTACATATAATTCAAGCATGTGCAGAAAATTGCCTATAGAATATAGATGTCACAAGAGCAATTTAACCTATCCAATTACACAGATGAGAAAACTGAGACCTAGGGAGTTATTTTCCTAGCATCACACAGTAATAAACAAGAGCATTGGAGATGATAATAAGCACCATTAATCTTTACTGAGTACTAACTATGTGCCAAGTACCTGGTAAGTAAGTTCTTCACTTGGGCTATTTTCATGAATTTTTATACAATTTTTCTCAAATAAAAAGAGTGAGGTATAAGTTCATAGAGTAAGGTTTATCTAGGCAGGGTGACTTGAAAGAAAGTGCTCCTAGTTACTGTCACACTGCTAACATGTGTCATCTCAGTGACACATGCACTTATCACCACCTAAAGTCCAACACCTGCTAATATCCACAAAACTAAGGAAATTTAGCCAATGTATAAAGAAATGGTGATACAGAAACCATCTACTTGCTTGCATTAAAGCCATGAATGACCATGAAAAATAAAAATTTTTGGTTTAAGGTTTCCAAAATATGTCTGAAATTTTGGTCATTGGTATATCAAGTTTTCCTGTAGGAATTATACATGATGCTAGAAAATGATTATTTTTAACAACAGAGGATGAAACCAAAAGCTAACTTTCTGTAAAGGTGAATGTCCTTCATTTTACCAGACAGCTCCCCAAGAGGGCCCTTGAAATGTTATGACTTTCAGGTCCCTCAAAACTTACATTTATTAGTACTTTAGCCAATATAGAAATGTGCCCTAAGAGAGTTAATTCTGGCTTTGAATTTCTAACTATAAGGCTTTGGGTAATTTATCTATTAGAAGCCTTTTTTCATATCTACTAAATGGAAATAAATGGAAATAATCATTCTTGACATCATAGGATTATTGGGAGAACAAGAGTGGGCATGTTCATATAACAAGAAAGACCAATGGTACATGTTGCCTCTTATACCTGTTTCCCTGAGAATGGATTTTATCTATAATAACAACACCTCAAGGTACAGTGGCTAAAATGAACAAGGGTCCATCTTTCCCATCTGATAAGAAGTCCAGAAAGAGTCTCAGAAATGTCATTGGGATCCAGTCTCATTGAATCTTTCTCTTTAGCCTTCCTTGGTGTGGACTCCATCTTGACAGCTTCAGAACGGCTCTCTATCCCAGACATTATGTTTGCATACCAAGAAGAAAAAAGAAGGGAACATGAGGTATGCCCACTGAATTCATCTCCTTGTAACAGGAAAATACTATTTCCAGGAAGTCCACTGTGTAGGGAGAGAGTTAATTTATAGTTTGCAGTGATAATTCCATTCCTATCCCATGGTTGGCTAGAACCATGCCAGGAACCATGGTACTGGTCCTTGAACAAGGAAGGGATGAAACACATTAACTAGTGCTTTACAATATTATGCTTAAAGTCCAGAATCCCCAGGAGGCAAGGTATACCAGCTTCTCTACACTGTTCATTGAAAATGTGTAGACTGATAGGCTGCAGCTGGTTTACCTGGTTTTATAGCCTAGTTGTTGTTACTTGATCAGTATTGTATAAAAAATTTCCTCAGTAAACTTGTGCCCCAGGTTCCCTAAGAATGGGCTATCTCAAAAGCATAAGGGTAGTTTATGATCTGGTGAGGAGGTACTCCTCTGAAACTGTGCCTAGATATTTCAAACCTTCTTGATATTTACCTATGCTTTCTTTATCTTTCTATATTGTATCTTAAGCCTTCATTTAAAATATATATATATGTATCTTCACATATATAAACAGATGTATCTTTAAATATATAATCTATTTTATATATAGAATAGATATATAGAGATAGATCTCTGTAACAAGAAAATATATATATGTGTATATGATTTGTATTTACATATAGGATCTGTATGTATGGTATACACACATGCATACACACACACACACACACACACACACTTGTGAGTTGTTTTAATTATTCAACCCTGTGTAAATGTTGCAACCACCCAGTTATATCTCACTGATAATCAAATCCCATAGCAATCTCAGTTCTAGGGCATCTGGGGTGGAGACAATTTTTAACTAGTAGCATCTCTTAAACAAAACTGGAGTTCTGTACACATGAAAGAGAAAGGCATTTATCTAGTACAGGGTTCTCAAACTTCAGCTAACATCAGAATTACGGATTGTCAGGCCCCAACCCCAGAGTTTGATTCAGTGGGTCTGGGATGGGGCCTGAGAATTTACATTCTTAACAGCTTCCCAGGTGATGCTGTTTCTGCTGGTCCAGGGATTACACTTTGAAAACCATTTGCCTAGCAGAATGAAAAAGGGTAGGATTAGCTTTGCTTCATGTTTGACAGCTTCTACTAGGTTGATTTTATGGTCCAAGCAAAGCAGAAAATAAATGAAGAAACCAATATCAAGCCTGGACAGGGCTTATTTCTATCTTCCTGGGGAAAATGCCACATAAATATCAATCCATTTCATTGGCTTTATTTGGTCTGGGGACCAGAAGGGTACTAATGAAGAGAGTGGCTATTTGGCCAAGGATTTTTAAACCCATCTCAGCAGTGAAGAGTGAGCCATTTGTGCCAACTGCCATAGAAGAAACACTGAGGAAATAGGACAGATGAATCCTAGGGACAGCCAGTTCTGAAATGTTATTTTCTACTGCAAAAATATGACCAAAGAGACCATGCATTCCAGAAGCTGCCAAGCAGAAGCAACAGGAAAGAGAGGAGAAAAGCTGAGAACTGATGCCCACAGCTTTGTATTTTAGGTCTTCATTTACTTCGGCATAAGGTTTGTGTTCTGGCTGTCATGGGAAGGAAATCCGGGGCTTTCCGACAAGCCAGTGGAACAGGACGCTAGACCTACCCTGACTTCACTTGAGAAATGCCAGACCTATCTCTTCCCTCCTAAATTCTAAGGACCCATTTCCTTAAATCTTGCTTGATAAAGGTCCATGATTCCTTATCCACAATTCTAGAATCCAAACTTTCTGACAACCAAGAGTTTGTAATCTGTTTGTGGTAAAACCTGACCTGATTACATTTGGCAGCAAAGCCTGAGGTGAACTCACATAAAACTATTCGTAGTCTTTAAATTTCTTACTTGGTGTGAACAGCTTTACATTTCACTGTAGAAAAATGAACACACTTGATTGTAAAGCTTTGCCCAGACATGCTGGGGAGATTTTACATAATCAGTGAAATATACATCATGTTACCTTTCAAAAGAAGAAAAATTCCAAACTCCAAAATGTCCCAGGAGCTTTTAATATGGTATTGTGGACCTGACCTTTACTTTGCCTATTCATTCTGGTTCCCATTTTTTGATGAATCTTTCTGTCACAGCCTTGCCCAGATCTCTTTCTCCTGGGGCAATTTTCCAATACATCCAGATGTTCGTGAGTTCCCTAGCAACTGGAGACGTGACGCCACTAGTCCGTGGCTGAATCCTATTTTGAACTCAGCAGGGAGCTTTGCTCAAAAAGTCCCTTCTCAGTAGTCTGAAACTCAGGAAAGTCTGAATCTCCTGACTTGACTGCTTACTTTGGGAAAATCAACTTAATCATTTAAGTCTTCCATTCCTTTCCTTAGGCCACGTTACTGGCAGTATTTTTATATACAAAGGGAAGAAACCACAGCTCAGAAAAATTAATCAACTTCCTATAACACTATCCCAACATGGTTCTAAGACATAATACTGTAAGTAGCTTGAGGGAAGAAACAGACTGTACATCTTCTGTACAGAATAGGCTGCATAATTTGCAAAGCCCTGGGAAAACAAAAGTGCAGGATTCCTTATCCAAAATACACTAAGAATTTCCAGATGGTAATGTTAGAGCTCTAAATCAAACACCAGGTGTTTTAAGTGAGAGGTTGTGCACAGGTGCACAAGTCGCTTGCTCTTGAAGCCGGCATAGCACCTAATATTCTCCATAGCACCTAATAGAGGATGACTTAATGAAATAATGTTTTAATTGAATGCCATCAGTGACAATCAATGGGAGGTAATGCCAAAAAACAACATTCACAAAGTATTACAAAGCTGACTTCACAATATTCCTACTTTAGTACTATCCATTAGACGGTCTGCTTAACTTGCAAACTGCTTTTTTATGCGTTGAAACAACACTTCTGTAGCAGGCATATTGCCCAGGAGATGGCAACACTGCTTAAAACCTATTGGTACTCAAAGTAATTTATTATCCTTAAAGCTTTTCCTTCTTTTTATACACCAAGCTATAACCTCTTCCAGAAACCATTACCCAACACTTTCTCAAAACACTTCCTTTTGGTTGCATTGTGGATGTGATGGCATGTCCATTTGTCATGGTGAGTTTATAAACATCCAACTTTTCTTCACTGAATATTCAACTTACTCAAATACTGCCCGCTCATGACATAAAAAGCAAGCTAAACAGCCAGGAAGGCCAGAGTCTACACAATCATACCTAATTGGTAGAAAAGGTTGGTTTCGTTATGAATAAGCCAGTAATGTTCAATTACCTGTACAAAGGAAAGGGAGCAGAAGTATTTAAAATCTAAAATAATGCATAATTCAAAAACCTCTTTTGTGACTGTAACGTTGTCTTTTTTTCTATATTCTCATCAACTATGCTTTGCGTATGGTGCATGAAGAGCTCTATCTACACAAATATACAGGCGGTTGAGTTGGAATAAGCCAAAGTCTTGTCTAGTGTCCCCTTTTGGTGACCTTGTGCAGAAAGGACAGAAAGATGCTCAAGCTCTGGGAAATCTTAAATATGAATAGTCCCTGCTTCCTCACATCATGGAGGGAGAATCTGAAGTTCAAAGAGACTACTTCCTGTGTTCCTATCCATACTGGAAACTGGAATCAGATTCTTGTCTCCCCTGTTCTCCTCAAACTCGCCATCTACTGTGCTGGCCTAGGTACCCTATCGAACATAGAGCTGAGCTGTCAAGGAAACTGCTGAAAGCAGATCAGGCATCATGGTATTTTGCCTTTTGAAGTGTCCAGAAAAGAAGATTCTAAGAGTGGCAGGCATTAAGTGTAACAAGGTCAAGCTATTTACTGAATCGTTAAATAGCAGCACTCCCTAGCTAAACAGCACTCTGTCAGGCACTGAAGGAGTTAACAACAACAGACAACTAGATGATAGTATAGTCTGCTTCCTCATGAAAGGAGTCAACAACCAATTTGGGAGACAACAGTGGGTTCTCACTAGACCCTAAGTTCCTCTGGAGCAAGTTCTGCCTATGTGCCTGGTTTTTGTTCTGTTTCATTTTGTTTGCTTTCTTACATGCGACAAATATCACTGGCCTGGTTGTGCAATGGGAAAGAGACCCAGCCCACCGACCACATCGTCCTAACACTATGCCTCCACCTTGTTGAGGGAAAAAAGACAACAAAGGGATCCCAAGTCAGGACCACAGTGCCAAAACCCTCAATAAGTGATCTGGTACCCCAAGGTGTGGACCTTGTGATGATCAGGCAGTTGCTGGGGGACACATCACAACGTAGGATGGAGGAGGTCTCAGGTGCCTGGAACAGCATGGTCCAACAGGTATGCCATAGCTGTTGACCAGGTCATCCATCCTAATGCTCTGCTCAAGAGGGGAGAAGTTGAGACCCAAGATGGTTCCATCCTTACACCCCACCATGTGCTTCTGCCCCCTCAGGTGGGCTGCAGCCACTGTTGGCCATTGGTTGTACCCACTAGCACCCAGTTCTCTGGGGCACTAAGGGATAGGCTCATTATCTGAGACTCAAATTGGTATTCTTGGACTCCAGTGGTCCTTAGGTCCCACCCCTACCGGCAGGTACCCAGACCCCTGCTCCACACCCTGTTCAGATGTTCTGGTTTTTAACAGCAATGCTTTTGCCTCCATTTAGGTGGCTCAGCAGGTCCCTGACAAATCTGTTGTCCCACAGCTCCTGGATCCTGACTCTGCCATCAATGAAGCCAATGAAGGTCAAGTTGTCTTCAGGGTAGAAGGCCAGGGCCTGGCAGGTGAGAACTGTACAGGGTAGCTCATCTGTCCCATGCAGGGAGGGCACTGTCAGGTCCCACACACTTAAACCAGGCAGGTTGTGGCCACCCATCAGCAGGGTTAGGCTGTTTGAGGACAGCAGGCAGGTGTGTAAGTAGGCCAAATAGGTCTGTACACACAGGTTGTTCTTGTCCTATACAAGGATACTTGTCCTATACCACCTGGCTAACCAGACTCCACACTTTGACACCACCCTTGTCAGAGGTGAATGTATGTCATGTGAAGCTGCTGACAGCCATGGCCAGCACCAGTTCCCTGTGCTTTAGCATCTATATGTTCTCCATTCCATGTGGGATGGCCAACTTCTTTGATTGTCAGGGCAAGACATCTGGTCTTTTCCACATATCCCCAAAGTCCTCAGGGTCCCAGCATATGGGCTTCAGAAATGGATAGCTTCTCATAGCAGGCTTCTAGGCCACATAGGAGAGCATCTTCTCTGCTTTGGTACCTGGTTCTGTTCCCCTTTCTTAGGAACCCTCGAGTTGGGGGTGGGGGGTAGCACAGGTGGGATTAGAACCCAAGTGTTTTTGGTACATGGCTCCAGTCCCAAGTAACATGGTCCTGGGTCCTGGCTCTCCAGGCTTGGTGCCTGTTCTGTTATCTTGTGCTGTGGTTGGTCCACCTTCTTGAAGGTCCCAGCAAAGATCTGCCAGAGTTGTTCAGTTAGAATATCCTGCCAATAATGGGGCTCAGATTCCTAAGAAGGCTGCATGTCCAACTGGTATACTGGGACAGTGTCTGCTCCAGAGGGCTGCTTGTTCCTGTCTGATGACCTGTGGCCATGACATCTTTGAAGTGTGGTCCCTGAAGACTGGAGGGCTATGGGGTCTTGGACACTGGGGATGGGGAAGCCTCCGATCTGGCTGATCCTCAGGAATCCTGGTAAGCAGTCTCAACCAGAGGAGACTTGGCTCACCTGGTACTTCCTGGGCTGGAAGCCTAAAGGTCAGCTCCAGGTCTCCATTGTCCACAGGAAGCTTTCCGCCTGCTTGTGATGTTCCTGAAGACTCTGCTGGATCTTCTGGAGTATGTAGTACATGCTCTCCATCTGCACCATCAGATAAAGGAAGAACCTGGGGAACTGCTGTCAGAGCTGATCCAGGACACCCCAATAGTTCAGTTCAGGATGAGCCCAAGTTCCTGGGGCCTCATCCTTTGAGGGCACTCCTAGGGGCTGAGATGGCCCCAACAGGTCATCTTCAGGCAGTAGTCACAAGGGCTTTCTACAAGGACTCTCCTTTAGGATGGAGGCCCAGGACAGCAAGGTGGAAACTGTGAAGGGTCAGCCAAGTTCAGGCTGAGAATGAACACTCCTGTGCAGTCTATGGGCCTTTCATCACTGTGCAGCCAAAGCAATCCTTCTAAAAGGGAAGTCTTCATAGGCTTCCTCTGCTCTTAGAATAAGTGCCAAATTTTTAATGCTGTCTTTGAGGTATGGCACAGTATGAGCTAGGGGTCAAAAAACTTCTGTGTAAAGGGCCAGAGAATAAACATTTTCAGTGTTGCCAGCCAACCAATCTCTGTGGCAACCTCTCCATTCCATCACTGCAGCAAGAAAACAGCCACAGACACTTAGTTAATGGACAGGCAAAATAGAAGTCCAATAAAACTCTCTGTTTAAACACAGGCAGTGGGAGGATCCAGCCTGATTTCCACAGTTTGTAGACTCTTGGACTATGCCTCTGAACTTCATGCCTATTAGTCACATGAGCATCTTGTTAAATACAGATTTTAATACATTTGCTTGGGGTAGAGACTTAGATTTTATATTTTTAACAAGTTTGCAGGTGATGCTGGTGCTGCAGATATAGAGAATAGGGACTCTACCTTTTTAGCCTCAGCTCACACCTTCCCTTCACTTTCCATGATGGTACACATAGGACCTGTCAGCTCCTCCTTCCTATCATGTTTTCTCTGCCCCAGGGCCTCTGTGCACACTGTCTTTGGGCTGACTTGTTCTCTTTTTCCTTAATCTATTCACTTAAATTCCATCGCAGATGCCCCCTTCCACAGGAAAGATGCTCCACAGGAGATCAAACATATCCCCATATGCCCTCATTGGTCCAGATACTCTCCACTATCACATTTGCCCTTTTACATTTGTTTGTGTCATTGCTGATTAAGGGCCATCTCCTCCACTGGAATGTAAACTGCTTGAGAAGAGACAATATGCCAGTTTGTTTCTTTTACACCATGTCCCTAGCACAGTTTTCTGTATTCATTGTTACTCCATATTGAAAAAAAATCAATGAAACAATTAATCAATCCCCATTGTCTAGAATGACCCATAATAGACAGGGGCTCAGTTAATACTGTTGGGTAACTTTTAGAAAGTTTTGGAATTCACAAGATTTTTACATTTTGGAAGGTTTGTTTCATTTTGTTTTGTTTTGGGCCCTTTACTGTTCCCCTTCCCTTCCTTCTGTTCTCTACTCATCTCTCTCAAAATCAATCATGCCCAACAGAACTTTCTACAATGATGAGACTGTTCTATGCTGTCCAATATGGCAACCAGCTGTGCTACTGGGTATCTGAAATGTGCTGGTACAACTGAACTGTAATTGTATTTTATTTTAATTTAAATTTGAATGTGAATGGACACATATGCTTATGATTACTATATTGGACAGCACAACTCTAGACTTTTTTGGAGTGATTATTATAAAACCAATGGCCATCACTATGATGACATTTACTAAATCATTTAGAATGAATCACCAAGAGTGCAAGAAATACCTTGTTTTGGAATGCATTGTATTGTTCCGAGTCTGGCACCAATTCAAGCATGCTCTCAGCTTGTAATAGATCTGAGTGGCACATTCCTAGGACTTCCCAGTCCCCACATACATTCTTTGTGAAAATCTGAGAATGCTCTTCCTCCTCTTACTTATTTACACAATCACATCTATTCTTTTTTGGTGGGGGGAATAACTTGAATGTGGGTTTTATCATGCTTTTTGAGATATAATTCACAGCACAAAATTCACACCTTCAAAGTATATAATTCATTTAGTACCTTGATGACATTGTACAATCATCACCGCTAATTCCAGAATAAGCACCAAAAAGAAATCCCATTCCTACTAGCAGTCCCTTCTTTCCTTCCTCCCTCCCTTTATTCCTTCTTTCCTTCCTTTACTCCTTTCCTTTCATTCCCTGCCTTTTTTTCCTTCCTTCCCTCCTTCCTTCCTGCCTTCTCCTGAAGCCCTGTCATCCACTATTGAACTGACTAGTTCCTCGGATTTGTCCATTCTGGACACTTCATATAAATGGGATCATATAATATGTGGCCTTTTTTGGTTAGCTACTTTCACTTAGCATGAGGTTTTAAAGTTCATGGAGGCTATAGCCTGTATCTGTACTTTCTTATTTTTATAGCTTTTAAAAGCACACCACAATTTCATCATCCATTAATTATTAGGCACTGGGGTCATTTCCATGTTTAGACTATTATGAATAATATTACAATTAACTTCCATGTTTGGAAGTTTCACGTGTACCTATGTTCATTTATCTTAGAGATATACCAATGAGTAGAATTTCTGGGTCAAATGATAGCTCCTTGGAACTGCCAAATTGATTTCTAAAGTGGCTGTACTGCTTTCCCTCTCGAACAGCAAAAAGATGGTTCCCATTTCTCCACACCCTCACTAACATTTGCTATTATTGTCTGCTATTTTTTTTTTTTTTTTTTTTTTAAAAATTTTTTATTTTTTATAAACATATAATATATTTTTATCCCCGGGGTACAGGTCTGTGAATCGCCAAGTTTACACACTTCACAGCACTCACCATAGCACATACCCTCCCCAATGTCCATAACCCCACCCCGCCTTCTCCCAACACCCCTCCCCCAAGCAACCCCCAGTTTGTTTTGTGAGATTAAGAGTCACTTATGGTTTGTCTTTTTAAAGAGACTTCATTTATTTTTGAGAGAGAGAGAGAGAGAAGGAGTTGGAGGAGAGGCAGAACAAGAAGTAGACTCCTTGCTGAGCAGGAAGCTGGATGTGGACGGGACGCCATCCCAGGACCCTAGGATCATGACCTAAGCCAAAGGCACACAACCTACTGAGCCACTGAGGTACTCCATGTCTTTATCACAGCAATCTTAGTGCATGTGAAGTGGTACTCAATTGAAACTTCAATTTGGAATACACCAAAAACTAATGATGCCAAACATTGTTCATGTGCTTATTGACTACTTTAGAGAAATAGCTATTCAAATATTTCCCCCATTTTTTTTTTTTTTTTTTTTTTTTTTTTAGAGAGAATGAGATCACAAATACACATAGAGGCAGGCAGAGAGGTAGGCAGAGAGAGAGGGGGAAGCAGGCTCCCCGCCGAGCAGAGAGCCAGACGCTGGGCTCGATCCCAGGACCCTGAGATCATGACCCGAACCGAAGGCAAAGGCCTTAACCCACTTGAGCCACCCAGGCACCCCCCCCAATTTTTAATTAGGCTTTTGTCTTTCAAATTGTGAGAGTTCTTCATATATTCTGGATATAGTCCATTAAAAGATACATAACTTGCAAATACCTTCTCCCTTTCTGCAAGATGCCTTTATACGCTCTTCACAGTATCCTTCTAATTTTAATGAAATCTGACTTATATATTTTTCCCTTTTGTTGCTTTTGCTTTGGAGGTCATATTTGCCAAACCATTGCCTAATCAGGGGTCACAAGTATTCATTTATACTTGCTTCCTTGTAAGAGTTTTTTTTCATTTTAGCTCTTACCTTTAGGTCTTTGATCCACTTTGAGCTCTTTTTTTCCTTTTTTATTATGTTAATTTTTATTAATGGCATGAGGTAGGGATCCATCTTCTTTCTTTCTTTCTTTTTTTTTTTTAAAGATTTTATTTATTTATTTGACAGCCGGAGATCACAAGTAGGCAGAGAGGCAGGCAGAGAGAGAGAGAGGAGGAAGCAGGCTCCCTGCGGAGCAGAGAGCCCAATGCGGGACTCGATCCCAGGATCCTGGGATCATGATCTGAGCTAAAAGCAGAGGCTTAACCCACTGAGCCACCCAGGTGCCCCCCATCTTCTTTCTTTTACACATGGACATCCATTTGTCCCGCACCGTTTGTTGAAAAGACCACACTTTTGCCCCATAAATCATATGGTATCCCTTTATTTCTTTTTCTTTTACTTGTCTAATTGCTCTGGCTAGAACCTCCAGTGCAGTGCTGAAAAAAAGTTGATGACAGTGGACTTCCTTGCTGTTTTCTTGATCTTGGAGGGACATTTCAGTTTTTTACACTTAAGTAGGATGTTATCTATTGTGGATTACCTTTATCATCTTGAGGTACTTCCCTTCTATTCATGGTTTGATGAAAGTGTTTTGCATCACAAAACGGTTTTGTAAAATGGTTTTTCTGCATCTATTTGTATAATCAAATTAGTTTTTTCTCTTCATTCTATTAATGTTGTATTTTACACTGATTGATTTTTTTACATTAACCAGGACTTGCATAGCTGTGGGATAAATCCCACTTGATCCTGGCATATAATCCTCTTTGTATGTTGTTGGATGTGGTTCACTGGTATTTTTTAAAGGATTTTCATTTCTATATTAATAAAGTGTACTTTTTTCTTTTTCATTCATAGCAAAGTATTTTCTAATTTCTTTTGTGATTTCTTTGACTCACTGGTTATTTAGGAAAGTGATATTTCATTTCCACATATTTGGGAATTTCCCAAATATCCTCCTGTTGCTTATTTTCTATTTCATTCCATTGTTGTCAGGGAACAACATATTTTGTATGACTTCAACGCTTTTAAATGTATTGAGACTTGTTTTATGGCCTAATAGTTGTCTACTTTGGAGAATGTTCCCAATGCACTTGAGAATACATATTGTGCAGTTACTGAGGGAAGAGCACTGGGGATGCAGGTTAGGTATAGTTTGTTTAGTGTCGATAAGGTCTTCTCTTTCCTTGTTCATCCTAGACCCAGGTGTTTCAGTTATTATATAAAATAGAGCATTGATGTTTCCAACTACTAAAGTTGAATTGGTTGATTTCCCTTCAATTCTATTAGATCTGTTTCATGCATTCAGGACTGTATTGTTTTGTTTAAAGATGTTTATAACTATTATATCATCTCAGTGAAATTAGCATTTTATTATTACAAAGTGTCTCTCTGTGTGTCTAGTAACGAGTTTTGTCATAAAGTACAATTTTGTCTATTATTAGTAGAGCCACTCCAGATTGTGGGGTTACTTTTTATGGTATATCTTTTTTCTATTCTTTTACTTTCAACCTATTTGTGCCTTTGAATAAAAACTGTATCTTTTTAGACAGCATTTAGTTGAATTGATTTTTCCAGCTTTACTGATAATAATTGACATACATCAGGACGCCTGGGTAGCTCAATCGTTAAGCATCTGCCTTCAGCTCAGATCATGATCCCAGGGTCCTGGGATCAAGACCCACAATGGGCACCTGCTCTGTGGGAAGCCTGCTTCTCTCTCCCCCACTCTCCCTACTTGTGTTCCCTCTCTCGCTGTGTCTCTCTCTGGCAAATAAATAAAATCTTTAAAAAAAAATTGACATACATCACTATGTAAATTTAACATACACAGCATTATAGTTTGATTACCATAGATTATAAAATGATTACCACCAAAGGTTTATTTAACATCCACCATCATATAGACACAATTTTTTAAAAAGAAAAAAAAATGAAGCAGCTCATGTGTCCATTGATAGATGAATGCATAAAAAAAATTGTGTGTGTGTGTGTCTGTATTTGTGTGTGTGTGTGATGGAATATTATTTGGCCATCAAAAGGAATGAAACCTTGACATTTACAATGATGCAGATGAAGCTAAAAAGTATAATGTTAAGCAAAATAAGCCAGTCAGAGAACTACAAATACCATATGATTTAACTCATATATGGGATTAAAGAAACAGAACAAACAAGCAAAGGAAAGAAGACAGAGACATAAACAAAATCACACTCTTAATTATAGAGAACAAACTGATGGTTACTAGAGGGAGATGGGGGAAGATGGGTAATACAGGTGACAGGATTAAGGAGTACACTTGTGATGAGCACTGGGTAATGTATGTGGTAGTTGAATCACTATATTATACACCTAAAACTAATATAACACTGTATATTAACTATACTGGAATTAAAATAAAATTTAAGAAATACCAAAAATAGTTCTTCTTGGATGAGAACTCAGGAATTACTTTCTTAACAACTTTCCTATGTATCCTATAGCACTGTCAGCTACAGTCATTATGTTGTGCATTAAATCCTAATACTTATTTATCTTATAATAGCAAGTTTGTATCTTTTGACCACCTTCATCCAATGCCCACCTTTCCACTTCCTGACTCCAGTAATCATAAATCTGACTTCTGCTATAAATTATTTAGTAGTATTTTTTATTAGATTCCACATATAAGTGATATTATATAATAGTTGTCTCTGATTTATTTTACTTAACATAACACCATCAAGTTCCAGCCATGTTGTTGCAAACAGGATTTCCACATCTTTACAGCTGAATAATATTTTATTGTCCATACATTGCACACATTCTTTATTTATTAATTAACTAATGGACACTCAGTTGTTTCCACGTTTGGTATTATAAACAATGATGCTGTGAACATGAGAGTGTGGCTATCTTTTCAAGTTAGTGTTTTTGTTTCTGTTGGATATGTACCCAGAATTCAAATTACTAGATTATATGGTAATATTATTTTTAATTTTTTGAAGAATCTCCAACTGTTTTCCAAAGTAGCTGCCCCAATTTATGATTCCACCAACAGTACACAAGTGTTCCCCATTTTCTCTACATCCACGCCAGTATCTTTTATCTTTTTGTTTCTAACAGGTATGAGGTGATCTATCACTGTGGTTTTAATTTTAACTTCCCTAATCACTAGGGATGTTGAGCATCTTTTCATGAACCAGGGAACGATTCATTACCTCTTTGGAAAAGATACATTTTTAAAATTTTACTTAAATTCAATTAACCAACATATAGTACACCATTAGTTTTAGATATAGTGTTCAATAATTTATCAGTTGCTTATAATACCCAGTGTTCAATACATCATGTGCCTTCCTTAATGCCCATCACTCAATTACCCCATCACCTACCCACCACCCATCTAGCAACCCTCAGTTTGTTTCCTATAGTTGAGTCTCTCCTGATTTGTCTCCCTTCACTCTCTTTCCCTATGATCCTCTGCACTGTTTCTTATATTCCACATATAAGTGAAACTACATGGTAATTGTATTTCTCTGGTTTACATATTTCACTCAGCATAATACCCTCCAGTTCCATCCACGTTGATGTAAATGGTTAAGTATTCATCCTTTCTTATGGTTGAGTAATATATATATATATATATCAGATCTTCTTTTTTTTTTTAAGATTTTATTTATTTGACAGACCAAGATCACAAGTACAGAGAGAAAGGAGGAAGCAGGCTTCCTGCCGAGCAGAGAGCCTGATGCAGGGCTCAATCCCAGGACCCTGAGATCATGACCCGAGGCTTTAACCCACTGAGCGACCCAGGCACCCCTATACCAGATCTTCTTTAGCCATTCATCTATCAATGGACATGTTGGCTCTTTCCATGGTTTAGCTATTGTGGACATTGCTACTTTGAACACTGGGGGGCATGTGCCCCTTCAGATCACTACATTTGTATCTTTGGGGTAAATACCCAGTAGTGCAATTGCTGGGTCATAGGTAGCTCTATTTTTAACTTCTTGAGGAAACTCCATACTGTTTTCCAGAGTGGATGTACCAGCTTACATCCCCACCAACAGTTTAAGATGCTTCCCCTTTCTCCAGAACTTCACCAACACTTGTTTTTTCTTGTCTTGTTAGTTTTAACCATTCTGACTGGTGTGAGGTGGTTTATCATTGTGGTTTTGATTTGTATTTCCCTGATGCTAAGTGATGTGGAACATTTTATCCATGTGTCTGTTGGCCATTTTATATGTCTTCTTCGGACAAATGTCTACTCAACCTTGGACACAGCAACTTCTTGCTAGATAGGTATCCAATGGTAAGGGAAACATGAACTATTTGGACTTCATCAAGATAAAAAGCAAAATTAACACAGCAATATTAACAGTCAACAAAACTACACTTGATCTTAGCCAAAAGGCCAAGAAGCGATCACACTCAACAAAGCTAAAAGGCAACCTACACAATGGGAGAAGATATTTCCAAATGACATATGAGATAAAGGACTCATATCCAAGATCTATAAAGAACTTACCAAACTCAACACCCCAAAAACAAATAATCCAGTCAAGAAATGGGCAGAAGACATGAACAGACCTTTTTCCAAAGAAGACATACAAATGGAAAAACTCATTTTTGATTGGATTATTTGGGCTTTTTCTGTGTGCTATTGAGTTATAGGAATTCTTTATATATTTTGGATATTAACCCCTATCCAATATATGGTTTAAAAATATTTTTCCTATCCTATAGGTTGTCTTTACACTTTGTTGACAGTTTTCTTTGCTGCCTGGAAAGCTTTTTAGTTTGATGCAGTCCCACTTATTTTATTTTATTGCTTGTGCTGTAGGTTTGATTTACAAAATTATTATTACCAAGGCCCATGCCAAGGAGATTTTATCTTATGTTTTCCAAGATTTTGTCAATTTTATCTTTTCAAATAACCAGTTTTTGGTTCAGTTAAACTTTTCTACTGTTTTTTTTTTTAATTCTCTATTTCATTTACTCCCACTCTAATCTTTATTTGTCCTTCCTTCTGCTAATTTTAGGCCCAGTTTGGTTTTTTTTTGCCTAATTTCTTTTTTTTTATTTTTTCAGTGTTCCAAGATTCATTGCTTATGCACTGCACCCAGTGCTCCATGCTGTATGTGCCCTCCTTAAAACCCACCACCAGGCTCTCCCAACCACTCATCCCCTCCCCTCCAAAACCCTCAGTTTGTTTCTCAGAGTCTACAGTCTCTCATGGTTTGTCTTCCCCTCTGATTTCCCCCAACTCACTTCTCCTCTTCTTCACCCAATCTCCTCTGTGTTATTCCTTATGCTCCACAAGTAAGTGAACTCGTATGATAATTGACTCTCTCTGCTTGACTTATTTCACTCAACATAATCTCCTCCAGTCCCCTCCATGTTGATACAAAAGTTGGGTAATTCATCCTTTCTAATGGAGGCATAATACTCTATTATATATATGGACCACATCTTCTTTATCCATTTGTCTGTTGAAGAGCATCTTGGCTCTTTCCACAGTTAGATGACTGTGGTCATTGCTTCTCTGAACATTGAGGTACAGATGGTCTTTCTTTTCACTATGTCTGTATCTTTGGGGTAAATACCCAATAGTTCAATTGCAAGGTCATAAGATAGCTCTGTTTTTAACTTTATAAGTAGTTTTGTTTTCTTAACTTCATAAGCCACTTTGTTTTCCAAAGTGGCTGTACCAACTTGCACTCCCACCCACAGTGTAAGAGGGTTCCCCTTTCTCCATACCCTCTCTAGCACTTGTTGTTTCCGGCCCTGTTAACTTTGGCCATTCTAACTGGTGTAAGGTGGTATCTCAATGTGGTTTTGATTTGAATTTCCCTGATGGCTAATGGTGATGAACATTTTTTCATGTGTCTGATAGCCATTTGTATGTCTTCCTTGGAGAAGAGTCTGTTCATGTCTTCCGTCCATTTTTTTATGTGATTATCTGGTTTTTTTTGAGTGTTCCGTTTGAGGAGTTATTTATAGATCTCAAATATCAACACTTTGTCTGTAGTGTCATTTGAGAATTGAGAGGACCATGTGGTTCTTCTCTCTTCTCTTACTGATTTGTTCAATAAGAGAAGAGAAAAAAACAATATGGCCCTCTCAATTGATGTAGAAAAAGCATTTGACAAAATACAGCATCCTTTCCTGATTAAAACTCTTCAAAGTATAGGGATAGAGGGAACATTCCTCAACTCCATAAAATTTATCTATGAAAAACCCACAGTGCATATCATTCCTAATGGGGAAAAGCTGACAGCTTTCCCTTTGAGATCAGGAACATGACAAGGATGTCCACTCTTGCCACAGTTGTTCAACATAGTACTAGAAGTCCTAGCAACAGTAATCAGATAACAAAAAGAAGTAAAAGGTATTCAAATTGGCAAAGAATAAATCAAACTCTCTCTCTTCACAGATGACATGATACTTTATATGGAAAACCCAAAAGACTCCACCCCCAAACTACTAAAACTCATACAGAAATTCAGTAATGGAGTAGGATACAAAATCAATCTGCAGAAATCAGTTGCTTTCTTATACACTAACAATGAAATTATAGAAAGGGAAATTAGAGAATCAATTTCATTTAGTATAGCACCAAGGACCATAAGATACCTTGGAATAAACCTAACCAAAGAGGTAAAGAATCTGTACTTGAGGAACTACAGAACACTCATGAAAGAAATTGAAGAAGACACAAAAAGATGGAAAAGCATTCCATGCTCATGGATTGGAAGAATAAACACTGTTAAAATGTCTAACTGCCTAGAGCCATCTATACTTCAATGCCATCCTGATCAAAATTTCACCAGCATTTTTCAAAGTGCTGGAACAAACAGTCCTAAAATTTGTATGGAACCAGAAGAGACCCCTGAATTCCTGAGAAAATGTTGAAATAGAAAAACAAAACAGATGGCATCATGCTGCCTGATTTCAAGCTTTACTACAAAGCTGTGATCACCAAGACAGCATGGTACTGTCACAAAAAGAGACACATAGTCCAGTGGGACAGAGTAGAGAGCCCAGATATGGACTCTCAACTCTATGGTCAACTAATCTTTGACAAAGCAGGAAAAAAATATATATTGGGAAAAAAAGAGAGTCTCTTCAATAAATGGTGCCTAATATTTTAAAGTATAGAATTAGGTTGTTGATTTGGATCTTTCTTGAGTGTTTTTCCTTCTTTTTTTCTTGATTCTTAATGTAAGGGCTTATTGCTATGAAATTTCCTCTTACAACTGCTATTCCTGAATCATAGAAATTCTGGTATGCTACACTTCCATTTTTGCTTGTTTTAAGAAACTTTTTTTATTTCTCTTTTAATTTCTTCTTCAATCCATTGATCATTCAAGAGAGTGTTGTTTAATTTCCACATATTTGTGAATTCTCCAGTTTTTTTTTAAATTTTATTTTTTCAGTGTTCCAAGATTCATTGTGTATGCACCACACCCAGTGCTCCAAGTAATACACTCCCTCCTTAATACCCGCCATCAAGCTCAGCCATCTCCCCATACCCCTCCCTTCTAAAACCCTCAGTTTCTCAGAGTCCACAGCCTCTCATGGTTCATTCCCCACTCCAATTTCCACCAATTCACTTTTCCTTTTCTTTTCCAAATGTTCTCCAAGTTATTCCTTATCCACAAGTAAGTGATACTGTATGATTACTCTTGCTATTGATTTCTACTTTTATGCCATTGTGGTCAAAGAAGATATCAGTATAATTTCAATCTAACTGAATTTGCTAAGATTTGCTTTTTGGAAGAACATATGGTCTATACCCTAGAAAATGTTTCATGTGTATTTGAGAAGAATGTGAATCTACTATTGTTGGATAGAATGTTCTGTGTATGTCTATTAGGTCCATTTGGTCTATAGTCTTATTCAAACCCACTATTTCCTTATTTTGACTCTGTCTGATTTATTAATTGGTGAGACTAGGGTATTTAAATTCCTAACTACTATTGTATATCTGTCTACTTCTCCTTTTAGCTTTGTTAGTTTTCTTTTATATATTAGGTATATCTGTGTTGGGTATATTTATAATTGCCTGTGAGGTGAGTGTGGGGTAGAACTTCCCACAGAGCAACTCACAAGGCTAAGGGTGCTGGTTCTTCCTTGGACTCTCTTTTCCCACTGGAGAAAAAGGAATTCCCTCTGCACTGTGCTGCAGTGACCTAGAGAAATAGCCATGTGGTCAGCAAGTATCTATTCCTCTTCCCCTACTAATGCAGTCCATCTTGGTCTCTACGGTGCAGGGAAATATTTCAGCTTCACCCCCATATCCTAGAAGTCTCTCAGTGGTGTCTTGTTTGTAAATAGTTGCCATTTGTTTTTCTTGTGAGGAGTGAAGTCAGATGATCTATGGGGCCATCTTGGTGATGACACCCTTGGATAATTTTTTTAAAAACCTCATTAAGCCAATTTCTGCCATTTGATTGGAGAATGTAATCCATTTATAATTAGTGTTATTACTGATAAAGTAGAATTTGCACCTGCCATTTTACTACTTATTTTCTGTATACATCTTATGGTTTCTTATTCCTCTTTTCCTTCACTTTTGCTTTCTTTTATGTTAACAGATATTTCCTAGTCTATAATTTTAATTATTTTTATATTTCTTGTATTATTCTTTACTAATGGTTGCCTTACAGATTGACATTTTAGCTGATAACATTATGGTTCAGATTAATACCAACTTAATTTCAATAGAATACAAAAACCTTATTCTTGTGTATCTGCATATCTTCCCCTCTTCTTATGCTGTTATTGTCATATAAATCACATCTTTATGAACTGTATGTAACTTAACATAAATTAAAAACTATCACTTTATGTAGGTGACTTTAAGTCAAATAACAGAAAAAGGGAGTTACAAACCAAGCATACATTTATACTGCCTTTATATTTATTTACAAATAAAAGAGGACCTACTGGTCCCCTTTATTCCTTCCTATGGATTAGATTACTCATTTCATTTTATTTTATAGTTTTTTTTTTAAGATTTTATTTATTTATTTGACAGACAGAGATCACAAACAGGCAGAGAGGCAGGCAGAGAGAGAGGAAGGGAAGAAGGCTCCCCGCCGAGCAGAGAGCCCATTGCAGGGCTCAATCCCAGGACCCTGAGATCATGACCCAAGCTGAAGGCAGAGGCTTAACCCACTGAGCCACCCAGGCACTCATCACTTTATTTATTTTTTAAACTTTTTAAAATTTCTACTCTTCCAAGTTAATTTTTTGTTTTGTTTTTTGCTTTGGGGGATTTTTGTTTGTTTTTGTTTGTTTTTTGGTTTTAAAGAGAGAATGAAAGAGTATGTGAGTGGGGTGAGGAGCAGAGAGGGTGGGAGAAGGAGGAGCAAAGCATGTCAAATGAACTCCACACTGAGCATGGGACCCCACATAGGGCTTGATCTCAGAACCCTGAGATCACGACCTAAGCTAAAACCAAGAGTCAGACGATTAACTCGCCAAATCACACAGGTGTCCCAGTATCATTTTATTTTAGCCTGAAGGACTTTATAGTTTTTTCCACGGCAAGTCTGTCAACAACAAATTGTCTCAGTTTCTGCTTACTGACAATGTATTCACTTCTCCACTGTTGAAAAGTAGCTTCACTGAATACAGAATTCTCAGCTTACAATCTTTTCCTTTTAACATGTTGAATATGCCTAATGTGCTGAATATTTTTGATCAGAAATCAGCTTCCATTCTTATGGAGGACCCTGTGTCTATGATAATTTTCTTGTTTCTTGTGGCTTTAAGGTTATTTCTGCTTTGGGCTGACAGCTCAGCTATAATGTGTCCAGGTATTACCTCATAGACTTTACCTTGTTTGGAATCACTGAGTTTACCTGATGGATAGATTAATGTTTTGCATCAAAGTTCAGCCATTATTTATTCAAATAGGCTTTCACTTTCTCTCCTCTCTATCTAGAACTCCCATTAAGGGTGTGTTGATGTTCTTTATAGTCTCCCACAATTCTCTAAGGTTCTATTTTTCTTTATTCTTTTATCTGTATTTCAGACAGAATCATCTCAATTAATCCATCTTTAAGTTTATTGCTTCTTTCTTCTTCCTGATCAAATCTGCTGTTGAATCCCTCTGGTAAATTTTTCATTTCAGTTTTTATACTGCTCAGCTGCAAATTTCTATTTTTTTCTTTATTTTAAAATAATTTCTATTCCTTTATTGATATTCTCTATTAGGTGAAACATTGTCTTTATCAGCTTGGGCTGCCATAACAAAACGCCATAGACTAGGTGAATTCAACAATAGAAATTATTTTCTCACAGTTTTGGACATTGGAACTCTGAAATCAGGGTGCCAGTATGGTCAGGTTCTGGTGGGGTATCCTCTTTGGTGTCTTGCTGCCTTCTCAGTGTGTCCTCATGAGGTAGAGACAAAGGGTGAGCAAACTCTTTGCTCTCTCTACTTTAAGAGCACTAATACTATCATAAGGACCTCACTCTTACAAAAATCATCTAATTCAAATTAACACCCAAAGGCCCTATTTTCAGATAAAACTGCATGGAGGGATAGGGCTTTAACATAAGGGGAGTAAATCCTAAGCTGTCTCTGACCTATTTCTATCTTTGATATTTAAGTTTTAAAAATCTGATTTTAGAACATTCCAAATGAAAATTAGCAGATTTAAAAAATAAAAAATAAAAAACAATTTGTTACTGAATTCAACCCAAGCCAATAAAGTTGTTGATGAAACATTCCTACAGGTTTCCCTGCTCTTCTCTGTAATCTTTTCTTCTGTCTTGCCGAGCTTTTTTTCCCACTCCTATTTCTCTAATTCCTTCTACATCTTTTAAACTAACCAAGGTTTTTCCTTTCCAACAGAAAATGCCCTGTAATGTGCTCAGTGTAAAGTGATAAGTGATGGGTAATACAGTTAAAAGGAACACTGAAACTTAGTTTCCACAGATTACTTTTATATCCAGACTCAGTCCATAATTTGTATTGGAAAAATTTCTTCTCCCCTCTATGCCTCAGTCTCCTCATCTAGCACATGAAAATATCGATGTCTACAGTTATACTTTTAGTGTTGCATAAGTCTGTTACTATTAAATCAACACCCTTAGGCACTATATATATTTTAAGAATATATGCATTTAAAGGAAAATTTAAAAAGATGACAGTCAGGACTTGCCAGTAGTGAGATTTCAGGTACTTTATATTTATTGTACAAACACTTACTGAGGGTCCATGCTAAAGACCCTCTCTATGTGTCAGTAATACAGAGAGTGTACTTACACAGTGGTCACAAGTGATCAGTGCCCTATGAAAGCACACAGTCACACAAAAAGTCAATTTTTGAAGAAGACTTAGTCCAACTAGGGTTGGTAAATGATATCTTAACTCCCCTGCTAATTTCATTCTAATAGTAATCCCCAACTTAATGGTCATTTTGGCTCTTCAAGTTAGACTGCTGAGAGTAGATATGACATATTCCTTAGGCATCTTGGTGATACAATTGTACCACGGTTTTCCTATCCCTGCTCTTAGACTAAATCATGTAATGGCTGTCCATTTGTATTAGTTTCCCTTCTCTTCTCATTAGTTTCCCTTCTGGTTCACTATGCTTTATTTCCTTGAATCTTATCTCTCAACTATATAATAGGAAATAATGATAGCACTTACTTTATGTGACTGTGTGAAGACTGAATTAGAAGACATATGTGATACAAAAAGCAGAGTCTGACACACATAGGGAACCATTATCCTCTAAATCAGTGGTTCTCTATTGATTAACAGGAGATATGGTCAAGCTATCCCCCACCCCACCCCAGGGGACCTATGGCAATATTTGGAGACATTTTTGGTTGTTACAACTTGGAGAGGCACATTACTGGCCTGTACTGGGTATAACCCAAAGATGCCTCTAAACAGCCCACAATGCACCAGACAGCCTCCCACAAAAAAGAATTATTCGCCCTAAAATGTCAATAGTATCAAAGTTGCTCTAAATTAGTAGAAAAAATGCTAAAACAAGTTTTGGCTATATGACATTAATTTTTGTTAACTCTCAAACTAAATATCTACTTACTTTTCTTAAACCTTAATACATGAAATTCAAGAAAAGTGCTGCATGCTCAGTGGTGAGCACCAGGCAACACAGAAAATAAAGCCCAGCTTCCCTCCCTCCTTACATCCTTTTATTCATCATTTCCTTTCTCTCTTTTTCCATCTGTCTCTATCTCTTTCCCCTCTCTTTCCTTTTACCCAAAGTTCTGCAAAACGTCTGCCAGGTGCAAAGATTTGCAAAGAACATCAAAGCACATAATTTGCATTTCAAGTTCACCATGAAAATTTATGTTCCCGTAACAGGCGGGAAGCCCAGGAAGCTGATTTTCTCTGGTGACATATGCACTCCATAAGGCAGAAATTGTTGTTGTCAGAATAACTGGCTAAAATATCAGGATATTTGCCTAAACTCAGAGAGCTTGTCATATAAATTGCCACTGAGCTGGGGCTGCATATGGGATTAGAACCTGCCTTTTGGAGGGGCTATTTGTCAACCCAGGCAGCAGAACCAGCACAGGAAATAACACTAAACTGAAATGAGCTACATTCTCAGAAACACTGTACTTTATGTTGCAATGGGCAGTTAGGGAAATAGAGATAAGTAATGACTGCCCACTTCATGCTCACATTTCTATCCAACCATGGCCTCCTTACTCACAGGTACAGTGTACCAGTGTCAAGACTGACCATGGGTGTGACATCCTTGATGAGGAGGAACATGTGCATAGAGCTAATAACATATTAGAGGAAAAAAATATATGGATCTTTGAAAAAAAACATAGTGCTAAGAGTGGATAAAGGAGACAGATTCATTACAACTGGTTGGGATTAAGAAGGACTTTGAGAAAGCATGTTTGAACTCTGCTTCAAAATATGTGTAGGATCTAGATAAAGACTTCTTGAACTCCATGGACCTTTGGGTAGAGTCCATGAACTTGAATGGGAAAAAAAAATCACGTCTTGATTTTCACCAGTCTCTGATAGTTAGCATTTCCTTCCTTTACTAATGTAAGGCATACATGTAATAGTTTTGGTAGAACCTGTGATTTTGTCACCAGTAGAAATCACAGGTATTCTCATGGCACGTTACTACATTACAGATAACTGAAATATTATTTATGTTCATTGCTCCTTTGAAATTATAGTAATTATTAGACCAACAGTTATATCTTATTTATGAGTCCATTAGAAAAGCACATACATTACTCTAACACAAATTAAGTTTTTGAACTTTTGTTGATTATTTTTAAAAATAATTGGTTTTCCGTATATTTATGGATTTTATACTACACATTTTGAAATGTTTTTCTGACAAGAAGTGAACAGACTTCACCAGATGCCACATGGGCCCATGTCACAGAGGAAACTAAGAATTATGTTAGAAAACAGAGACGACAGGACATGTTTTCACATAACAGTATAGACAAAGGTATAGAAGTATGACTCCATGACTTAGAGAAATGACCTCATGGTTTGAGAACAAGAATAAGATCTGTCATTTTTACAATGCTTTCCTATAGGTCAGACACCACTCTCTATTAGCCAATTTAACACCCTAAAACTTAAGAAGTTTATGATTATTTCCCCCCATTTCACAGATAAAGAAACAGGTGAAGAGAAGTTGACCACAGTCATGCAGCTCTTAAGAGGAAAAGGTGGCCAAGCTGACAACAATTACATTATACTGGCATACAATGAAAACAGCAATCCTAATAATAGCAATGATCATTTGCTGAGAGCTGCAAAGTCATCAGGCACTGTGCTACTGCATTATAAGCATCATATAGTTTGATTCTTATGACCATTCTGGAAGGTGGTTACTATCCTTAGTATCCTTATGGTTACTCCATAGAGAAACTATGAGATTTTTCCAAGTCAGGCAATTAGTAAGTAGCTTAAGGAGAATCTGAACTCAGATCAGTATGATGCCAAGTCTGGGTTCTTAATGCCTGCAGCCATGCCAAGAAGTTTGATTTTAGTCTATGGCAATGGGGAATTACTGATGGCTTTTGAGTAGAGGACCTACACTATATTATCTATATTGTAGAGAGATCAGCATGGCAAAAATATGGAAGATAGCTGGAGGGAGCAAAAGAGGCGATGGGACCAGTTAGCAGCCATTGGGGAACCTACCCGAGGAGAAGATAAAAGAACGATAGAAAAGATATTTGAGGAAAAGAATGCAATCTTGTACATATCAGACACCAATCTGGTATGGATCAGACACACAGGGGGCAGTGTAAAAAGTGGAGAGGTCGAATATATCACCCATTTGTCTAGCTAGTGATTAGGTGGAAGATGGAGCCACGAAGTGGAAGAAGGAACATAGGAGGACAAACAAACAAGCAAAAACTTATCTCTGAAGGGGAAGAAGAGTAGAAACTCCACAAGGTCTTCACTGCACATACTGAGTTTGAGGTACCCATGAAATACCCTAGTGGGTATATTCAACTGAAAGCTGGAAGTTTGGGTGTGGTCCTCTACAACCAAGATGTAGTGCATGTCCTGGGAATGTTCCTGCATTTCAAAAGCAGATCAAAGAAGTGGAACCAATGGAAACAATAAACAGACAGGTACAGGATGTAGACATCAAGAGAGGAAATTGCTCTTAATAATGGAGGGAGTTAGTGGAGACAACAGAACAATGGAAATAATGAAATAGATACTCAAAAAAGATCTTGACAGAGAAAGACAACTATCATATGATCTCCCTGATATGAGGAAGTGGTGATGCAACATGGAGGCTTAAGTGGGTAGAAGAATAAATGAAACAAGATGGGATTGGGAGGGAGACAAACCATAAGTGACTCTTAATCTCACAAAACAAACTGAGGGTTGCCGGGCGGGAGGGGGTTTGGGAGAAGGGGGTGGGATTATGGACATTGGGGAGGGTATGTGATTTGGTGAGTGCTGTGAAGTGTGTAAACCTGGTGATTCACAGACCTGTACCCCTGGGGATAAAAATATATGTTTATAAAAAATAAAAATTAAAAAAAAAAAAAAAAAAAAAAAAAAAAAAAAAAAAAAAAAAAAAAAAAAAGATCTTGAATTTCCTTTTGTGAAGGCTTTCTAAAGCAGCTAAGAATAGGCTTCTTGGATTATTCAAGTCATTATTTGCATGGAGTCAAAGGGATGGGAAAAAATGACATTACTAGGTCCTACCTGATGCAGTCACAGATTGGAAGTTCTAAGATAAATAATGAAAGAACATTTGGGATCCCACACAGAGAGAGGTTAAGGCAGTGATTAGATGTCTAAGGAACTCTCTTCTCAGTTGGAAAACTGGACTGATGGAGGCATGTGTACATGTGTGTGTCATATGAATATACATGTATATTGGGGGTAGCCTTAAATTGTTTACATTTATAAGCCAATGTTACAACATTGTTCAAATTCTAAAAACAACCTGCTGAGAATTTAAACCATGACAACCATAAAAGGAGCCCAAATATGAATGTGGTAATTTCTATAAAAAGCTATGATTCTTTGGAGGGGTTGGCAAGATACAGAGTGGTATATAATAAACTACTCAAGCAGGTGAATCATTTTAAATACCTGGGAAATCTCAATGGCCCAGGAGAGGAAAGAATCCTGAAGCTAAGAGATTAAAATTTATTATAATAAAGAAGAACATTAAAGGAGATTTATAATTTAGTCACAAAGCTGATTATTAAATTTGGCAGGGCAACTTGGATATGGAAAGGAGAAGATAAAAAGGACAAAATGGCAGAAAACTGTCAAAATGAAATTTCCCCTCTTACCTGAGGCTTGGATAAGATTTAAAAAGTGGAAATATGCAGGATGCAGAATATTGGTAATCAGTGACCAGAATTTACTTTTACAAAAATAGAAAAAGATCAACTAGAAAACACACTGAGACTTTGAAATGCCAGGTAGTCTGAACCAAACAAGACATGCCAGATAATGCCTGCCCATTCAAATATAGATCCCATCAACTCTGAGAGTGAGCATTAATCCTCTCTGTGTCTGACTCAATTAGAAGTCTTCTGATTTGTCAGTAACAGAAAATCAAACACTCCAGGAGGAAAAGAAGAAATTCTTGACTTCTGATCCAGGAATTTCTAGGGCTAGCATTATTTTTAAAGTCAGCTTAAGACAGATGCTCAAATAGTGTCCCAAGAGCTCCACTCTTTTTGTCTCTGGATCACCTCTGTTCCCCTACTCCTGTGATTTCTTTCTTACTCAAGATCTCTCCTCCTGGTCTCAAGGTGGCTGCCAAACTCTAGACCTTACCCCTTCTCAGTTTTCCAGCCAGTGGGAGGAGAACTGCTCTCCCCACAATGGTCACTCATGAATATGGGATATGATGCTCTCTGACCAGACGTGGGCCTTCTGCACATACCAAGTCAATCACTATGCTCAGGGAATAGGGATATGATAATTGGCTTAAACCAATCCAAGCCCAGCCTGGAGTGGACTGGTGGAAATTAAATCATAGGAGTTAAAGGTGAGCAAGTGGTGGTTTCCCCAACAAAAAGTAGGGGAAATTTTTCACAAAATGGGACAAGAAATACAAAAATAATAAATGTTCACTACAGTTAACAACCTTTAGCTTTCAGAGTGTCATCTTTTATATCACTTAAGCTTCTTATGCTAAAGTTTGAATTCAGTCCACTTGGATCAACGGTGGTACCAAGTACACATCAATAAGCAAAAATCCTCATTTCTGCAATGCAGAAAAGTCTTTTGACACTTCATATGGATGGCCTGCCAAATTGGAGTAATTCTGGTTATTGTATTTGAGCTATTCTCATGTTTTTTTTTTCTTTTTTAACAACTTAAGAAAGACAATAGTGGAATATATATTTAGGAGGGTAAAATTGCCCACCCACACCAATTATCATATTGCTTATTATGTAAAGAGCTTTTGAACCTTTATTTGAGTTCCTCTGGTGATCACCTGTGCCTCTGTGCTGTGAAATGTCCACCATTCACTGGCTCCAGATCTACAAAGCAAGGTCTGAACATATAAATTACAACCTATTAGACCTCAGTGCAATTAATGCTGTTGAGAACATCAAATGTCTTGGGAAAAAAATAACTAAGGAGGAAAGGTGGCTAAGCATTGCAGAGGTTCTGCACCGCACATGACAAAGAGGCACACACTCATTTATTAAAGAGAATGTGATTTTTAAACAGAATGTGATTATCATGCAGAAGAAAGAAGTCAAATGGCCCTGGATCTCTTGCTCCACAGGTGGGGGTATTTGAACACATTAACACATTAAACTTTTTTAAAACCTGGGAGAAGAGTTAAACTCTTTCTCCATGTTATATTTTCACAGTGTATAATTACAAATGCCAATCCAGACAAAGCAAAGGCTGCCCTTGAATATATTTTTTTTAATTTTATTTATTTATTTGACAGAGAGAGATCACAAGTAGACAGAGAGGCAGGCAGAGAGAGAGGGAAGCAGGCTCCCTGCTGAGCAGAGAGCCCGATGTGGGACTCCATCCCAGGACCCTGAGATGATGACCTGAGCCGAAGGCAGCGGCTTAACCTGCTGAGCCACCCAGGTGCCCCACGCCCGTGACTATATTAAAGGCAAAACCATGCATCTCCGGAGGGATAGAAAGTAAGAGAGGTAAATTGTATTGTGTCATCCATCAGGCAGGGGCAATTCTCTGCATTGAGAGTGCAGGAGAAGAAACTATGTACATAGGGAAAGGTCCCTAAGCAGGAAGATCAAGAATCTTGATCTCTCTATTCAGTCTCACCTCTTTCAACACCCCCACTTCTCTCTTGCCTAAGAAAACCTTGACACAAAACAGCAAAGATAGAGGAATCATTAGAAAAATATACTTCTTCGTAGAAACCAAGCTCTGATTTCTTAGAAGCTTACTTAAAATATGAATTTTTTAAAATGCTCTTTCTGGCCATCCCCACATTGTGCTGTCAGCTTTCAAATACAAAAGGAATTACAATTCTTTTGTGTCACAAAAAGCAAAGCAGATAGGAAATCGTCCAAGAGAATGTATCTAAGAAACTCAGCAAATCGTGTAATATAAATAGAAAAGCAAGATACTGCCCCAGAAATACACAACCCAGTGCTTTGTCAGTTTCTACAAGCAAGAGAATGTTCGAAATCACAGTCTTCCTTAAGTACTGCAAGTAGCTGTGAAGGACATTCATGCACCTACAGAATGAACACTGGTTAGTGATTATATGCTAGACACTGTGCTACTTATATCTACATATTGTTTCATTCAATCCTCACTTTTTCATTTATGTGCTGAAAAAATTGGGGGCCCAGAGAGGTTAAATAACTGGTCAAAATTGAGAAATCCAGACAGTATAGAGCTGGGTTTTGAACCTGCATCTGCCTGATTCCAAAGCTTCCAAAGCTCCTGTATTTTCAGTACACTGCCCTCTGGTGAAAGGCACCTAAGAAAAAGTTCCCGGCAAACTGTGGTGTTAAGGACTCATGAAGATGACGTTACCTGGATGTCAGGGCCCTATGTGAAGAAGACTCAACTAAGATGAAGGGACTATTCCAGGGCCTCCAGCCACCCTGCATTCAGCACTCTCTGCATCTAGGACCTCAGGAAGAAGAGAGGACTCTTCCTTCAAGAAGCAACATCATGGCCCAGGCAAGGATGGGTCCAAAGGGAACACCAAAACTCCCCACTCCCTGAGCTTACCCTCAGGAATGAAATCAGAGCCCAAAGTTGAGGACATATTCATTTAAGAAAGTCATAGATTGCAGACATTAGTCAGTGAAATGGCTTTAGGAATGCTTGGAAGTCCATGGAAATTGCCCCTTCCCTTTGCATCTTATTCATTTTAAATCTTTATATCATTTTCTAAAATATTTAATTTATTTATTTATTTGAGAGAGCATAAACAATGGAAGGAGCAGGCAGAGGGTGCGGGAGAAGCAGGCTCCCCACTGAGCAGGGAGGCCCATGTGGGACTCGATCCCAGGTCATGACCCAAGCCGAAAGCAGACGCTTAACCAACTGAGCCACCCAGGCACCCAAATCTTTTTATTTTTTTATTTAATTTCTTTTCAGTGTAACAGAATTCATTGTTTATGCACCTTACCCAGTGCTACATGCAATACGTGCCCTCCATAATACCCACCACCAGGCCCCCCCAACCTCCCAACCCCTGCCCCTTCAAAACCCTCAGATTGTTTTTCAGAGTCCATAGTCTCTCATGGTTCATCTTCCCCTCCAATTTCCCTCAACTCCCTTTTCCTCTCCAACTCCCCATGTCCTCCATGTTATTTCTTATGCTCCACAAATAAATGAAACCATGTGATAATTGACTCTCTCTGCTTGACTTATTTCACTTAGCATAATCTCTTCCAGTCCCGTCCATGTTGATACAAAAGTAGGGTATTCGTCCTTTCTGATGGAGGCATAATACTACATAGGGCATATGGACCACATCTTCCTTATCCATTCGTCTGTTGAAGGGCATCTTGGTTCTTTCCATAGTTTGGTGACTGTGGCCATTGCTGCTATGAACATTGGGGTACAGATGGCCCTTCTTTTCACTACATCTGTTCTTTTGGGTAAATACCCAGTAGTGCAATTGCAGGGTCATAGGGAAGCTCTAGTTTTAATTTCTTAGACTTGCATTCCCACCAACAGTGTAAGAGGGTTCCTCTTTCTCCACATCCTCTCCAACACACATTGTTTCCTGTCACAAAAATATGGAAGACCATTCCATGCTCTTGGATTAGAAGAATAAACATTGTTAAAATGTCTATACTGCCTAAAACAATCTATACTTTTAATGCCATTATGATCAAAATTCCATCAGTATTTTTCAAAGAGCTGGAGCAAATAATCCTAAAATTTGTACTGAATCAGAAGAGACCCCAAACTACTAAGGAAATGTTGAAAAAGAAAAACAAAACTGGTGGCATCACGTTCCTGATTTCAAGCTTTACTACAAAGCTGTGATCACCAAGACAGCATGGTACTGGCATAAAAACAGACATATAGACCAGTGGAACAGAGTAGAGAGCCCAGATATGGACCCTCAACTCTATGGTCAAATAATCTTCGACAAAACAGGAAAAAAATATACAGTGGAAAAAAGACAGTCTCTTCAATAAATGGTGCTGGGAAAACTGGACAGCTATGTGTAGAAGAATGAAACTCAACCATTCTCTTACACTGTACACAAAGATAAACTCAAAATGGATCAAAGACCTCAACGTGAGACAGGAATCTACCAGAATCCTAGAGGAGAACATAGGCAGTAACCTCTTCGATATCAGCCACAGCAACTTCTTTCAAGATATGTCTCCAAAGGCAAAGGAAACAAAAGTGCAAATGAACTTTTGGGACTTTATCAAAATCAAAAGCTTCTGCACAGCAAAGGAAACAGTCAACAAAACAAAGAGGCAACCCATGGAATGGGAGATGATATTTGCAAATGACAGTACAGACAAAAGGCTGATATCCAGGATCTATAAAGAACTTCTCAAACTCAACACACACAAAACAGGTAATCATTTCAAAAAATGGGCAGAAGACATGAAAAGACACTTCTCCAATGACGACATACAAATGGCTATCAGACACATGAAAAAATGTTCATCATCACTAGACATCAAGGAGATTCAAATTAAAACTGCATTAAGATACCACCTTATACCAGTTAGAATCACCCAAATCTCTATCATTTTAAGGCTTAGATAACACTCTGAAGCCAGGGAAGCGGGGGGGGGGGGGGGGGAGGCACAGGAGATTATTTGCATGAGCAGCCAGGGAAGTAGGACCATAAAAATTGGCATTCACCTCCACAGTCCATCTGGGGGCGTGGAGGTGCAATGATTTTAAAAATATGTCCACAAATTGATACTCCTCCCCCAAAGAGGTGGAGCCTACAGTCCCTCTCTTTGAGGGTGGACTAAACTTAGTGACTCACCTCTAATGGGAAGTAGAATAAAGTAGAAGTCACGATGTGTCATAAAAACAGTCATAAAAACAGTACTATGGCTTCCACTTAGTAGCTCTTTCCCTTGAATCACTTACACTGGGGGAAGCTAGTTTTCTCATTCTAGTATCCTATATAAAGACCTACATGGCCACAAGCTGAGATCTCCTAACAACAGTCATAGGAATGAGGTTGAAGTGAATCCTCCAGCCTCAGTCAAGTTGATACCTTGACTACAACCTCACGACAGAACCCAAGCCAAAACCACCCATGCAAGTCCCTCCTAGAATCCTGATCTCAGAAACTGTGTAAAGCAATGTGTGCTATCTTAAAGGGCTACATTTGGGGATAATTTGTAACACAGCAAATAAGACAGAGAGAAACATCAATGTTCAGAGAAGAACAGTGTTGAAGAGTAAAGGAAAGCTGGATGATTCTTGAGTCTTTGCTGATTCCTGAAGTATGGTGCCAAGACTCAATCTGGAAGGATGAGACTTCCTAGATTCCTTACCTGGAAAAAGACTAGAGAGGTTCCCACAAAGTTAACAAAAAGAATTTTCCCCCTGTTATGTGAAAAGAAAACCTGGTTAAACATCTTCCATGTGCACAATATAGAATAGTAGGAAAACTATTTAAATGTATGCTATAGAAATGTCTACTAAAACATGACAAAATGTGCCACAATCGTATGATAGTTGTCTCTTCTCTGGAAGATGTTGATCCCTAGCTTACAGGGATATGTGCTACCTGGGACATGCTTTTCTCATGGTAGCTCACAGAGAGGGAAATCCATGCAAGCAAAATTCTGTTTGCATCATACTTACCCACATTCCCTCAGACAAAGCAAGTCACACAGTCAACTTCAACATTAATGGAGTGGCAAAGTACACTCTATCTACATGAAGAGGTATGCAAAATTACGTGGAAAAGACTGGAATTTACAATTATATTGTAAAAAATTTGGAAACAGTAATCTAGTTTATCACAGTCAGTCAGAAAGTTTTTAATTTATGGTCCAGGCAATAGAGATCCATTGAAGTTTTTGAGCATCAGAGTGGCAGGCCATAGAAATGTCTCGGTAGGGCTTAGATCAGAGATTGGAAGACTGGGGAAGTTAGTGCCACAGTTCATGTGTACACTAATAGGGGTGTAACTATAATGTAACAATGATGATAAGATAAAGGAGAATGAAGACCTGAGGAAACTGCTTGAAGGGTGGACTGAGAGGACTTTAATGACTGGAAAATGATGATGACTGGCAGAAATGATGACAGAAAAAGTTAGAAGACAAATCCAACATGATTCTAATGTCTCAGATTTGGATGAGCAGAAGTTCTGTGTGACCTTAAAGAAGTGGAGTTGATTTGGAGGACGAGAAAAGAACAGAGTTGTATATAATGGAATCCTATGGTACACTTTACATAAATATGGTATAGCCAAGCTGGGGTAGCCAAGAAATGTCTAGAAGTTGGAAAGATCCCATTAACATCTGGGACAAAGGCCAGAATTGAATATATAGAGTTAAGGTTCATCCATGTGAAGGAGTAGCTGAGATTACCAAGGAAGTGGGCATAAATAGAAAGGACCAAAATTTACAGAAAGGAGATATGGTGGTAAGGATGATAAACAAAGAGGGTAAGACAAGGACAGTGACACTCTGCATTAAAAGCAATAACTCTATATACAATAATACATAATAAGCAAACTTCTCAATGTAATTATCTTAGATATGTCTTTGTCCATATTAAAATCACTTTGGAATTTTCAAACAGATTGCATTTCTGTGCCTTTGTAGAACATTATCTATATAATAAGAACATGTAAAGATGTGAATTTATGGATGTTAAAAAGCTAGAAGAGAAATGCAGCAGCTGGAGTGTTAATGAAAGCATAATCTGTTATGTGTGGAAATAAGCAACATACATTTGCTGTGATGGGGCAACCCTTATGAAACTTCATTGCAGTAAAGTGAAAAATCTGAGCAGGGAAACTTTGCCAGCCAAAAGGGAGATATGTGATGAATTCTTTTAATTTTCTTTAAACTCAAATGTTCCCTTGCATATGCCAGTATCACAAGAGAAGAACAAGCTTGCTGTGTATTGGTGTTGTACACTTCTTCAGAAATTAAATGAATCCTCTTAATGTATTAGATAATCATCATTTATTCATGACCATAATATATATGGTGTCCAGCATGACATATATAATAGAATCTTACTTTACCATGGAAACATGTACAAATGAGACAACATTCAACCATTATTTGGGGAATGCAAACTACGATTGACAAAATACTTCTGTACACATGATAGCCTTTGATCATTACACAATGCCTATAAAATAGTATGAAGATATGTTCTTGCCCAATTTACAAATGAGGGGGCAAAGCACAAAATAAAATCCCTTTACCTCCACCTCTCCACTGAGACCTCTAGTGGCTATTTATGGTCTATCAGATAAAATTCTACATTCTTCACAGAGTATACAAGCATCTTTGCAATCAATCAGTTTTTCTTCTACATTCTGATCTCAACCTCTGCCACCATCTTCCCACCCACCTCAATATCCTGGTTTCTCAACCGTGATCATGTGGTGACCATGGGGCTTCCTTTGGTCCTTTGTGGTGCTGTCTGAAGGGGGAAAAAAGAAGTTCTCCACCTCGGTCACCAAGTGTTTCTTGACAGTAGAGAGTGTGGTATAGTGTGACTCCCTTACCAATGTCCCCAAGCCTCCCAGTGTCTCTGAGAAAAAGGGTGAGTCCTAGGTCTTTAGGGACAAAATGGCTGCCTAGCCTAAGCCACATGCTGTAACCAGGTCTCTTTTTCTGGTTCTGCTGGTCCATATGGAATTTGGGGGATCAGGGAAGAAAGAACCTGCAGTTACAAAGAAGTTTACTGGACAGGGAAACTTGCTGTACCTGGTTTATCTTGCTAGTTATGTCACCTTTCCTCTGTATCTCCTGGTAAAAAAGGGGAGTTCCTATCTTGGTGCAGAAGAAATAACCCCTTGTTTCTGGCAGAGCTCCCAATGAATCCTTCTTCTCAGGGGTATCAGACTTACCTGATATTGTGAATGGGATTTCTGTTCAATTCAGGGGAAGGAAAGCATCCTGGACTGTCTTTTGTTGCTACATCAAGAGTCAGAAAATTACCAGTCTGTGACCTTCCTCTGTTGGGTGAGATATAAAACCTCCTGCCACTATGTTGTTCTTCCAGACCTAGGATCCCAAACCAGCTCAGTTTCTTCTTACCACCTAGCAGAGTCATCCTGACAGTCTCTAATACCATTTTTAGGGTTTGTGGTTGTGCTTAGCAGAGAAGAACAGAAATAATGGATCTATGACATCTTGCTTCAACCAAAAGTCAACCCATGTTATTTTAACATATCAATGCAAGGATTTTTGTTAGTATAATATCATTTTTCAGATATGATTCAGTCATGTCCTTCCATTTCTCATTCCTCTCTTCAATCCATAACTCCTGCCCTCTCCCTCCCATCCCCAATACCCTCACCACAACTTTCCTAGCCCTTTTATTTCATTGAGCTCATGCAACTCTCCTGTCCCCTTCATCCTCTCTCCACCTCCTACCTAATAGTAACTATACCAATCATCATCATCATCATCAAGATTAAAAATGAAGCTGGTGGGAGGTACCTAGAAAAGCATGCAGATACAGTCCCCATGGATAGGGGAAGATATGGACTAAGAGCAGAGATGACACATAAGGTCAACCAAGAAAGAGAAATCAAAATTGCTGAGGACTGAAGATGAGGATGCTGAGCACCAGTATGGCTAAAATTTAATATTAGAAATATGTATGCTTGTGCAACATTTGTGTTTTCAAAAATTAATATTTTACATTTGTTTTGAAGTGTTTATAAATTCCTAGTTTGAAATACATTCAATATCTAGTTTCATTCATTAAATTTGTGAATTCTGAACCATTTAAAATAAAATACTAGTATTAGCATTACTATTTTAGTAATTTGTGAATAAACAGTACAATGCAGGTAGTGATACCTTCTTCAGTATTGAAACTGCTGATTACACATCACACTGCTCTTTAAACATGTCAACATTGGAGCACCTTAATGTTCATTCATCTCCAATCTTTAAACAAAGTAAATTATTCTACTGCACATTGAGCAAGACAAGAACAGCCTATGAGCATTTAGATACTACAGAAATTTGGACAATACAGAAAACACCAGCTCATATCAAAGTCTAGCACACCCCTCAGCTACTGTTCGATGTGGCAGTCAACAAATCATCTTTGCACATTGTGAATGTATTACAGTATAACCCTACACATTCACAACAAAATTAAAGATACAAGTTAATGAAAACCCAGGGGCTTTGGGAATGTTGAGTGGATAAGCAATAGGTATCATAGTGCCATGCTGCACAATGGGAAACAGCTCAGACTATTGCATAGAACAAAGATATTACACCATTTCCAAATTCACCTGCTAAAAATACAGATACTATAATTTCAGTAAGTGGATTTTATAACTATGGCCCTGTGACTTTTTTCCATGAAATACTCATTAAATATACCATTCTATTTTTGTGTTTGATAATAATTACTTCAGAAAAGATAAAAGGTGAATGCTGAAACTGTTCTACCATTTCCATTTACCACATCTGGTGACAATGACTAATTCATAGAGATAATAACAAAAAGTAATTCCTTTAACACATAACATATACAATTTTTTTACTCCTCATTCTTATTCCAGCTATACTTGTTTCCAAAGAAAACAAATCGATAGAGAAACAGCTGCTCTTATCATATTCCTTCCAAGTGGACCATGAAAATCTCATTCTCTTTTTCTGTTTTTCCAAGAATTCTCTTTAGAACCCACCTTGATAGAATACTGCACCTCTAGAATATTAACAACCACACCTTTGCTTATGATGTTCTCTGATGTAGAAGAGATGCTTCATCTTTTCCACTTCCTCAAAGACTTATCCACCAAGAAGAGTTTTGTCTCCAACTCCTCAAGAATGACTGTCATAAAAATCAAAGAATCTTTAAAAGAGACAGGATACTATTTTAACCTCACTTCTACATTTAAGTTCATCAATTTATCTATTTATCCGTTCAACAAGTTAAGACATACTTCACTGTGAGGCACAGCTCTAGACATAAAGATGTAACTGTGAGGAGATGCACACATTCCATATCCCCGGAGAGCACACCTGCTCACCTTCTCTAGAGCTGAAATCCGTCTGCTACTTAGGGTTACATTCTTTCAGTCCTTCAATAGTTCATGAAGGTAACTTTGTCCCTGCTCTCTCCTTATTATTTTCTTAAGATTTTGTTTATTTATTTGACAGAGAGACACCACAAGTAGGCAGAGAGGTAGGCAGAGGAGGAGGAGGAAGCAGGCTCCTGCTGAGCAGAGAGCCCGATGTGGGGCTCGATCCCAGGACACTGAGATCATGACCTGAGCCAAAAGCAGAGGCTTAACCCACTGAGCCACCCAGGCGCCCCCCACCCCTGCCCTGCTCTCTCTTTATTCTGAAAGTCTCCAACTCTACTGAACCACTGCATTTTATTTTTAGTATCTGTCTACATGTCTGCCTCCCCAACTAAACTGTGAGCTTCTAAGAGCCAAGTTTCACTTATTACCTCTATTCATCTAGCAAGGCTTTTACAACCTCAACATTATGGACTGGATAATTCTTTTTTCTGGGTAGCTTTTCTGTGCATTGCAGGATGCATAGCAGCATCCCCAGTTCCTACTCACTAAATGCCAATAGAAACCCCCCTTCCAACTGTGGCAACTGAAAAGGTTTCCAGACTTAGTCAAACTTTTCTGAGGGGGGAAAAAATCACACCCAGTGACCACTGCTGTAGCACTGCCCCTGGCAATGAACTACACACTGATACACAATTCACATTTATAGAATAATTCAGTTTGCAAAAATTTTCAAACACCTGTCTCAGTGATGTTCTTATTTTTTGAATGTCTTTGTGCTCATTTTGCATTTAAGATGCAAACTTGGATAGTTTGAACCCAGAGTCAGCACTTTGAACCTAGCTGTGTAATCTCAGGAAAGTTACTCAACATCCCTGAACTTCTGTTTTCCTTATCTACGACGTGGAAGAAAATGGACACACCTATTTCAGAGTGTTGTAGTTACGATTACATGAGACAAACCTAGCACATAAGGGCTCCAAAAGAACTGGTTCACATTATTACTCCAATAAATACAGATTTGGGTGGGTATTGCCAGGAGGAGTATTCCATTAAGTCCTCCAGAGGAAAAATAAAAAGTTATCAGGAAAGACCATATCTCTTTTTAGAGTCTCAAAAGGTGTTATAACTTAGGTTTGATATCACATTACAGTTATCTTTCCCACCACATGAAAACATCCTGTATGTGATAGTGGAAAAGTAGAGCATATCCAGAGATAAGCAGAGAAAGAGTATGAGAAAGACAAAGAGAAAATTATTGACATTAAATGAACCTCTGGTTCCAACTATGACTGCAACTATATGCCCTTTGACTCCCTGGTACTTGAACTAATACATTCCCTTTTATGCTTAAGCTAAGTAAAGATTAGTTTCTATTGTCTGAAAGAAGCATGACTACTTACACTCACCCAAAGAAAACTGTTCTGTTATAATCATGAAACTATGACCGAGATCATAAATTGTTTAATCTAGTTCAAAATCAACAAATTTTTATCGATGGGTAAGAATATATGCTGGTTTGCCCTAGGTTTGTTTAATTCTGTTTTTCTTAATTTATAACCTTTGTTTTTAATTTTTTATTTTTTATAAACATATATTTTTATCCCCAGGGGTACAGGTCTGTGAATCACCAGGTTTACACACTTCACAGCACTCACCAAAGCACATACCCTCCCCAATGTCCATAATACCACCCCCTTCTCCCAAACCCCCTCCCCCCAGCAACCCTCAGTTTGTTTTGTGAGATTAAGAGTCACTTATGGTTTGTCTCCCTCCCAATCCCATCTTGTTTCATTGATTCTTCTCCTACCCACTTAAGCCCCCAAGTTGCATCACCACTTCCTCATATCAGGGAGATCATATGATAGTTGTCTTTCTCTGCTTGACTTATTTCACTAAGCATGATACGCTCTAGTTCCATCCATGTTGTCGCAAATGGCAAGATTTCATTTCTTTTGATAGCTGCATAGTATTCCATTGTGTATATATACCACATCTCTTGATCCATTCATCTGTTGATGGACATCTAGGTTCTTTCCATAGTTTGGCTATTGTGGACATTGCTGCTATAAACATTCGGGTGCACGTGCCCCTTCGGATCACTACGTTTGTATCTTTAGGGTAAATACCCAGTAGTGCTATTGCTGGGTCATAGGGTAGTTCTAGTTTCAACATTTTGAGGAACCTCCATGCTGTTTTCCAGAGTGGTTGCACCAGCTTGAATTCCCACAAACAGTGTAGGAGGATTCCCCTTTCTCCGCATCCTCGCCAGCATCTGTCATTTCCTGACTTGTTTATTTTAGCCATTCTGACTGGTGTGAGGTGATATCTCATTGTGGTTTTGATTTTGTATTTCCCTGATGCCGAGTGATATGGAGCACTTTTTCATGTGTCTGTTGGCCATCTGGATGTCTTCTTTGCAGAGGTATTCCAGTTCGAATGGCCTCACTATTTAATTAGTACTTACTATACAAACAATTTTGTAGGTCTGATGGTATACTGAGAAAATGAGGTCTTTAACTTTACATGTAACTTTCTAGAAGGAAACAGGTAAGCTTCAAAGATAAAATATTGAGGCATAAACAGAGTTCTTTGGAGCCAGATTGAAGGATTTACAAAAGGAATTTCAATACATGACTGATGCTAGTTTTGTTTCCCAATGTAAATATCCATGCATATTGTGCACACACACACACACCTCTTAATTTTAATACTCTCCTGATCAAAAGGAAGAACAGACAGAAATACACAAATAGTAACATGAATCCATGAAAATTATGACCAAAGAGAATAGTCGTCTCAAGTTGTAAGGAAGTTTCATCCTATCACTGGCTCCTCAAATGTAGTCTTTGACTTATGGCCACCATTCTTATATACTGTTTGCATGCTGGAAATTTTAGTGTTGACCAGAAAGAAGCTGGGTTGAAGATTAAAATCAGAGAGTTACTTTAAAATAGCAGAGAAAATTAATTTTCATACTACAAATCCATTCAGCCAAAAGGCAAATTTCTGACTAGCAAGTCCTCTGGAAACATACAAATATGTTTTCTTCTCAAACTATCATTCCCTTGCTTTCCAATAGTCTAGTTTTTGCTACACCTCTATGGTACCCCTGTTAATTTCATATTTCCTCTACTGACTAGTGTTCTAAGTCTGTAATCCCACAGCTTTCTAATTTATCATTTCTGAGTTTGCAAGAAAAGAAAATCTTGTTAGGCAAATATCTCAAGTAAGACACAGATTAACAAACTAAGCTACTGATCAAATTTATATACTTATTTATATATTTGTTTAATATAGGAATGAGCACATTTGAACATGGAGAGAAAAATCTGTTCTCAAAACTGAATATGTCTTTTGCTCTGGCCCACTAAGTCTAGGGGAACAAAATGTGATGCTGTAATAAAAATGAAAAATTTTACACAACTTGAGAGTTGAAAATTTTTTTTTTCAATAACCACAATTTGATTTATTCCTCTCAAAGTGTTGGGATTTTTTCAGATGAGGAAACAGAGGCTCTAAAATGTTAAGGAACTAAAAGCTAAGTTATAAGCTAGAAATTGGTCCAAGATCCAAGATCCAAGTCCACTGACCCTACATTTCATGATATTTACATCACACTTATAGACACCTTGAGCATTAATCTTGAGAGAAGAGGTAGTGTCTTCCCCAGGGTGAATTTCAGAAGTCCAGATGGATAATGATGGGGAAAAGGAGTTTGAAGTGTTAACACATTAACCATCACCATACACCTGTGTAACTAGGAGAAATCATGATCCAATCCTTAACCATTCCCTGTCCTACCTATATTCTGTCCCTCAGATCAATTATTAGATGCAAATGCATTCTTCCTACCAATATGGTCTCTATATAAAGCTGCCAAAGTCACATATGCACATCCTCATGTCATTCCTGGGCATTCAAAAACTGATTTTGCATGAAAATAAAATTTTATAGAAGAGATAATAACTCTTCAGTGCTTAGCAGGTGATTTTTTTTTTCAACCATTAGAAGACACAGACAGACACCTTGATTCTAGATTTCTGACACCATGCTCACTCTACTCTGTACCCTTTCTATTTCTCAAGGGGGAGGTGCCACACCATGCACTGCATGGCCTATGAGCCCTTCCTTCTTCGTTGGTGTGTGGGTCTTGTACAAGTTCAGGACTTTTCCTCATGAAGCCTAATCTATTAATCATTAAGAAATCCCTCCAAAGAACTGGTCCAAAAAAGTGATGAGTCTGGAAGACACTTCAGGTAATAATATTATACAGAAACACTACTTTGATAAACCATTATATTCAATACAAAGAAATGAGCATGAAAATAAAAAGTAAGACATGGGGGAAGCTGGGTGGCTCAGTCAATTAAGCATCCAACTCTTCTTGGTTTCAGCTCAGGTCAAGATCTTGGCATCTTGGGGCACCTGGGTGGCTCAGTGGGTTAAGCCGCTGCCTTCGGCTCAGGTCATGATCTCAGGGTCCTGGGATCTAGCCCCACATCAGGCTCTTTGCTCAGCAAGGAGCCTGCTTCTCCCTCTTCTCTGCCTGCCTCTCTGCCTACTTGTGATCTTTCTCTCTGTCAAATAAATAAATAAAATCTTTAAAAAAAAAAAAAAAAGATCTTGGCATCTTGAAATCAAACCCCATGTTGGGAACTGGGCTTGGAGTCTGCTTAATATTCTCTCTCCCTCTTCCCCTGCCCCTCCCCCATCTCTGCATAAACAGGCACTCACTATTCAGAAAAGAAAAAAAGAGAGAGAGAGAAAGACATTGTATGCCTTCACACTTTTGTCTACATCTTAGGGGTAAAATCTAGGCCAATAAGTAAACAAAAAGAACTAGGCCTCTCCCAGAAGAAATAGAACACATTGGGTAGAAGAGGCAGCCATCATTTAAGTAGGTAATAAGCTAGCTAAAATTTTAATTCATTCATTAAAGGCTAATTGTAGACTATTATGTCCTATAATGTCATTCTGTGATACCTCCAGACACTAGGAGAATTTACATTGCCCACAGCTCTTAGTTGAGGACTCATCACAAATATTGGGGCCAAAAACATATCCTGGAGAAAATCTCCCTTGGGAAAGAATTTCAGTGCAAGTCTGATCAGTAGCTGCTGGCAGACAGGAACAAATCCGTTCCCACTTCCCCAGACCTCTCTTTCCTACAAAAACAAAAGCCTTAATCTGCTGAGAGTAGGAAAATAAACTTTGTCACAGCCAAAGCACAGCAAAGAACCATTGCAAATGGGGGATGGATAGACAAAGCCTTTACCCCTAGGTAAGACCCAGAAATTATACTGGGTCAAAAATCCTATACCAAGCAGAGGTTGCTATGATTGAAGATGAGGTAGGAAACTACCAGATAAGACTAACTACAGATCCAAGTCAGAGTTGGGTTCTCAGGAGGAGAAAGGAAGGAAAGCCAAGAAAGCATCAGATGTGAAGGGTCCTATAAACCTGAGGCTGGGCCAGAAAAACAGAACACCCTTCTTACCCCCATTCCCCTATGATGCTAAAACTAAGGAGGGAGCAACAGCAGCCCTATGCTAGAGGGGCAAGAACCTGAAGATGTCATCTATGCCACAGTGTGTAGGAACTGCTAAAAGCTGAGGGTAGGTATGCAAAATATTAACCCATGAGTTCCCACTCATAGAAGTCAATGGTTGAATACACAAGTAATAAATGGGCTAGAAGAGACAAATCTCTGTGCAAAACTCTAAGTTACTTATAGATATCTTACTCTCAAAAGCATGAAACATAACTCTCCATGGGAGAAACATGATGACTTCTTTATAAAGAGTGCAGTACGGAAATGGGGAAAATAGGAGAAACTTTTTAGCATTGAAATCTGAAAAAAAAAATCAGCCATGATAAGGTCAGTATCAACAATGATAAGTGGTACTAATAGCATGTATTCTTGGAGTGATTATGACGAGAATGGCAATTTACCTCTGTGCTGTTTCTCCAAAAAAATCCACAATCCCATTCTATCCATAAGAAAAAAAAAAGAAATCAGAGAAATCTCAATTGTGGGACATTCTACAAAGTAATTGGCCAGTACTTCCCTTAACCATCCAGGTCTTGAAAATTATAAAAAGTCTGAGACTTCTTATCACTTGTGACTTCTGTCACAAACAAGAGGAGATGAACCTAAGGAGACATGTCAACCAAATACAAGTATTCTGCCCAGGATTCTAGATAAGGGACATTAAGTAAAAACTAAGAAAATTAGTCCATAATAATGATGTAATTAATATTAGCCCATTAATTTTAATAAATGTATAATGGAGATACGGAAATGCAATTTTTATACTTTCACATTTTATATTTTATATGTAACATATGCAAATAGTGATAATAAATTATCAATATTGTACCCAAATATACCATACTAATGTAAAATTTTAATAATAAAGGAAAGTAGTTATAGAGTGTATGGGAACTTTTTGTATTATATTCACATTTAGTCTTTCTAAAATTATCCCAAATTAAAATTTTATTAAAAGATAAGGTCAAAATAAAAGACTTCTCAGAATAACAAATGAACAGATTTTTTTTATTGTCAGCAAACATGAGCTAAGAAATTGCAGAGGATGTTCTTTGGGCTGAAGGAGTAAGATCCCAGACAGAAACCTGCATTTATATAAAGAAATGAAAAGATCTGGAAATGCTCCAAATAAAGGTAAACATCTTTCTTTCTTTCTTTCTTTCTCTTTCTTTCTTTCTTTCTTTCTTTACTTTAAATTGTTCTTAAACTCACTGACTAAAGCAAAGTTCATTACATTGTTTTGTGGCATTTATAACACATGTGGAAATAAGTGTATCAAGACAACAGCACGAAGGCTGGTTAGAAGAGGCTGGAAAGCTGTTGTCTTAAGATCCCTCTGCATGGTATGTGGCACCACAAAAATCACCTGAAGGCGGACTGTAAGAAGTTTAAAAGAGCAATAACATAAAAACCCAAGTAAACTGCAAAATTACAGTTGGTGCCACTCATGATTCAAGGACTGAAACCTGAAATAATTCAGAAAAGTACATGAGGAAAAACCCAAAGAAAGGAAATAAACAAAGCAGTACTCACATTACTTGGTTTTGGAGGGTTTGGGTTTTTTGTTTTTTCCCCCCAACGGTTTTTCTCTTCTGACTAGAGAGATAATAACATTTAGAATCAAAAATACCCCAAAGATAAACAATATAATGATTTTACCCATAATAAAGCTTTTGGCCTGTAAATTTACTTAATGCCTTTTTGGCATATGCCTTGCCTGGAGCAGCAATGAATTAAAGGTTTTAAGCAGAGGTGCATACTTTCACAGGAATTCATAACTCCAGGCTCTCCTGAGAGTAGGGAAAGATGCAGGAGGTGATTATTTATGGAGGGGAGTAAAGAGAGCACAAACTGAGCAGGATGGTTTCAGCTCCCAACTTAGCCTCTTCAAGGTGTGACCTTGGGCAACATTTGACTTTACAGAGCCCTCAACTGCTCCTGCATATTCTGTGGCTAACACTCCCTACTTTACAGGCAAGCTTAAGGAAGAAATTAAGGCACACAGTAGGTTATCAATAAATGTTAGCTGCCCTCTCCAACATAAAGATGCCAATCAAGTATATTTTACCCAAAACCAGGGATGAGACTGAAAACATGTGGTAGATATCACCCAATCCAACATATCTCACAACAAATCAGAATGGATGCTACCCTGAAAAACTTCACCAGACTTTGGCAAGTCAGACCAGATGATTATCAGCTCCACTTAATTTTTGATTTTTACTTTTTGATTTTGATTTTTGATTTTTTAATTTTTACTATCAGCCTGATCATCCAGTCATAATTACTTCCAAAAGAATTCTTGTTTTTTGTTTCTATGATAAGCAAAGCAAACACCATTAGAAAAAACTTATCTCAGAGGAGGAGTCAAGATGGCAGAGAAGTAGCAGGCTGAGGCTGCTTCAGGTAGCAGGAGATCAGCTAGATAGCTTATCTAAAGATTGCAAACACCTACAAATCCAACCGCAGATCAAAGAGAAAAAGAACAGCAATTCTAGAAACAGAAAAACAACCACTTTCTGAAAGGTAGGGCTGGCGGAGAAGTGAATCCAAAGCGACGGGAAGATAGACCCCAGGGGGAGGGGCCGGCTCCCAGCAAACGGTGGAGCAATGGAGCACAGAATTGGGACTTTTAAAAGTCCATTCCGGGGGCACCTGGGTGGCTCAGTGGGTTAAGCCGCTGCCTTCGGCTCGGGTCATGATCTCGGGGTCCTGGGATCGAGCCCCGCATCGGGCTCTCTGCTCAGCAGGGAGCCTGCTTCCCCTCTCTCTCTCTGTCTGCCTCTCCATCTACTTGTGATTTCTCTCTATCAAATAAATAAATAAAATCTTTAAAAAAAAAAAAAAAAAGTCCATTCCGCTGGGGCGCCTGGGTGGCTCAGTGGGTTAAGCCGCTGCCTTCGGCTCAGGTCATGATCTCAGGGTCCTGGGATCAAGTCCCCCATCGGGCTCTCTGCTCAGCGGGGAGCCTGCTTCCCTCTCTCTCTCTCTGCCTGAGGGACATCTCTCCAGAGGCTAAAACTAGGGTGAAGCCCACATGCGGTCAGCGTGGCCTCAGGTCGGAGGCCAGGGAGTCGGGAGTAAATGGGCACTGTTCTTGGAGGGCGCCCTGAGGAGTGGGGCCCCAAGCTCTCGGCTCTTGCAGACCAGAGACTGGGAGGCCGCCATGTTCATTCCCATCCTCCGGAACTCTATGGAAATCGCTCAGGGAACAAAAGCTCCCAAAAGCGAACCCGAGCAGATTACTCAGCCCGGCCCCTGGTAAGGGCAGTGCAACTCCGCCTGGGGCAGAGACACTTGAGAATCACTACAACAGGCCCCTCCCCCAGAAGATCAACAAGAAATCCAGCCAGGACCAAGTTCACCTACTAAGGAGTGAAGTTTCAATACCAAGGAGAGCAGCGGAATTCCAGAGGAGGAGAGAGCAAAGCACTGAACTCATGACTTTCTCCCCATGATTCTTTAGTCATGCAGTTATTTTTTTTCTTTTTTAATTTTTTTCTTCTTCTGCTAAATCTTAACTTTTACCTTTTCTTTTTTAAGGTTTTTTAACTAGTTTATCTAATATATATATATATATATATATATATATATTCATTTTTATACTTTTCCTTCATTCGTTTTCTTTTTTAAATTGTTTCCTTTTTTTCTTCTTCTTCTTCTTTCTGAACCGCTTTTCATCCCCTTTCTCCCCCCTCACGATTTGGGATCTCTTCTGATTTGATAAAAGCATATTTTCCTGGGGTTGTTGCCACCCTTTTAGTATTTTACTTGCTCCTTCATATACTCTTCTCTGGACAAAATAACAAGGTGGGAAAATTCACCACAAAAAAAAAAGAACAAGAGGCAGTACTGAAGGCTAGGGACCTAATCAATACAGACATTGGTAATACGTCAGATCTAGAGTTCAGAATGATGATTCTCAGGGCTCTAGCCGGGCTCAAAAAAGGCATGAAGGATATTAGAGAAACCTCTCAGGAGATATAAAAGCCCTTTATGGAGAAATAAAATCTAACCAAGGTGAAATCAAAAAAGCTATTACTGAGGTGCAATCAAAAATGGAGACTCACTGCTAGGATAAATGAGGCAGAAGAAAGAATTAGTGATATAGAAGACCAAATGACAGAGAAGAAGCTGAGCAAAAGAGGGACAAACAGCTACTGGACCAAGAGGGGAGAATTCGAGAGAAAAGTAACACCATAAGACAAAACAACATTAGAATAATTGGGATTCCAGAACAAGAAGAAAGAGAGAGGGGAGCAGAAGGTATATTGGAGAGAATTATTGGAGAGAATTTCCCTAATATGGCAGAGGGAACAGGTCCACACCCTGTCACCTAATAGTAAAATATACAAGTCTAGTGACAAAGAGAAAATCCTGAAAGCAGCCCGGGTAAGGAAGTCTGTAACATACAATGGAAAAATATTAGACTGGCAGCAGACTTATCCACAGAGACCTGGCAGGCCAGAAAGAGCTGGCATGATATATTCAGAGGACTAAATGAGAAAAACATGCATCCAAGAATACTATATCCAGCTAGGCTATTATTGGAAATAGGAGAGATTAAAAGCTTCCAGGACAAACAAAAACTGAAAGAATTTGCAAACACCAAACCAGCTCTGTAGGAAATATTGAAAGGGGTCCTCTAAGCAAAGAGAGAGCCTAAAAGTAGTAGATCAGAAAGGAACAGAGACAATATACAGTAACAGTCACCTTACAGGCAATACAATGGCACTAAATTCATGTCTCTCAATAGTTACCCTGAATGTTAATGGGCTAAATGCCCGAATCAAAAGACACAGGGTATCGGAATGGATAAAAAAACAAAACCCATCTATATGATGCCTACAAGAAACTCATTTCAGACCCAAAGACACCTCCAGATTTAAAGTGAGGGGCTGGAAAAGAATTTATCATGCTAATGACATCAGAAGAAATCAGGAGTGTCAATCCTTATATCAGATCAATCAGATTTTAAGCCAAAGACTATAATAAGAGGCGAGGAAGGACACTATATCATACTCAAAGGATTTGTCCAACAAGAAGATCTAACAATGTTAAATATCTATGCCCCCAACGTGGGAGCAGCCAACTATATAAACCAATTAATAACAAAATCAAAGAAACACATCAACAATAATACAATAATAGTAGGGGAATTTAAGACTCCCCTCACTGAAATGGACAGATCATCCAAGCAAAAGATCAACAAGGAAATAAAGGCCTTAAATGACACACTGGACCAGATGGACATCACAGATATATTCAGAACATTTCATCCCAAAGCAACAGAATACACCTTCTTCTCTAGTGCACATGGAACATTCTCCAGAAGAGATCACATCCTCGGTCCTAAATCAGGTCTCAACCAGTTTCAAAAGATTAGGATCATTCCCTGCATATTTTCATACCACAATGCTCTGAAGCTAGAACTCAATCACAAGAGGAAATTTGGAAAGAACCCAAATACATGGAGACTAAACAGCATCCTTCTAAAGAATGAATGGTCAACCAGGAAATTAAAGAAGAATTGAAAAAATTCATGGAAACAAATGCTAATAAAAACACAATGGTTCAAAATCTGTGGGACACAACAAAGGCAGTCCTGAGAGGAGAATATATAGCAGTACAAGCCTTTCTCAAGAAACAAGAAAGGTCTCAGGTACACAACCTAACCCTACACCTAAAGGAGCTGGAGAAAGAACAACAAAGAAAGCCTAAACCCATCAGAAAAGAAATCATAAAGATCAGAGCAGAAAGCAATGAAATCGAAACCAAAAAAACAATAGAACAAATCAACAAAACTAGGAGCTGGTTCTTTGAAAGATTTAATAAGATTGATAAACCCCGGGGCGCCTGGGTGGCTCAGTGGGTTAAGCCTCTACCTTCGGCTCAGGTCATGATCCCAGGGGCCTGGGATCGAGTCCCGAATAGGGCTCTCTGCTCAACAGGGAGCCTGCTTCTCCTCATCTCTCTCTCTGTCTGTCTCTCTGCCTATTTGTGATCTCTCTCTCTGTCAAATAAATAAATAAAATCTTTAAAAAAAAAAAAAAAGATTGATAAACCCCTGGCCAGACTTCTCAAAAAGAAAAAAGAAAGGACACAAATAAATAAAATCATGAATGAAAGAGGAGACATCACAACTAACACCAAAGAAATACAGACAATTATAAGAACATACTATGCGCAACTCTATGCCAACAAATTTGACAATCTGGAAGAAATGGAGGCATTCCTAGAGACATATAAACTACCACAACTGAACTAAGAATAAATAGAAAGCCTGAACAGACCCATAACCAGTAAGGAGATTGAAACAGTCATCAAAAATCTCCAGACAAACAAAAGCTCAGGACCAGATGGCTTCCCGGGGGAATTCTACCAAACATTTAAAGAAGAACTAATTCCTATTCTCCTGAAACTGTTCCAAAAAATAGAAATGGAAGGAAAACTTTCAAACTTTTTTGACGAGGCCAGCATCACCTTGATCCCAAAACCAGACAAGGATCCCATTAAAAAAAAAAAAAAAATACAGACCAATATCCTCGATGAACACAGATGCAAAAATTCTCACCAAAATACCAGCCAATAGGATTCAATAGTACATTAAAAGGATTATTCACCACGACCAAGTGGGATTTATTCCAGGGCTGCAAGTTTGGTTTAACATCTGCAAATCAATCAGTGTGATACAATACATTAATAAAAGAAAGAACAAGAACCATATGATGCTCTCAATAGAGGCTGAAGAAGCATTTGACAAATTACAGCATGCCTTCCTGATCAAAACTCTTCAAAGTGTAGGGATAAAGGGCACGTACCTCAATATTATCAAAGCCATCTATGAAAAACCCACCGCAAATATCATTCTCAATGGAGAAAAACTGAAAGCTTTTCTGCTAAGGTCAGGAACACAGCAGGATGTCCATTATCACCACTGATATACAGCATAGTACTATAAGTCCTAGCCTCAGCAATCAGACAACAAAAGGAAATTTGCCGATCCAAATTGGCAAAGAAGAAGTCAAACTATCACTCTTTGCAGATGATATGTTACTATATGTGGAAAACCCAAAAGACCCTACTCCAAAACTGCTAGAACTTGTACAGGAATTCAGTAAAGTGTCAGGATATAAAATCAATGCACAGAAATCATTTGCATTTTTCTACACCAGCAACAAGACAGAAAAAAGAGAAATTAAGGAGTCAATCCCATTTACAATTGCACCCAAAATCATAAGATACCTAGGAATAAACCTAACCAAAGAGGCTAAGAATCTATACTCAGAAAACTATAAAGTACTCATGAAAGAAATTGAGGAAGACACAAAGAAATGGAAAAATGTTCCATGCTCATGGACTGGAAGAAAAATATTGTGAAAATGTCTATGCTACCTAAAGCAATATACACGTTTAATGCAATTCCTATGAAAGTACCATCCATCTTTTTCAAAGAAATGGAACAAATAATCCTAAAATTTCTATGGAACCAGAAAAGACCTCAAATAGCCAAAGGAATATTGAAAAAGAAAACCAAAGTGCTGGCATCACAATTCCAGACTTCAAGCTCTATTACAAAGCTGTCATCATCAAGACAGCATGGTACTGGCACAAAAACAGACACATAGATCAATGGAACAGAATAGAGAGCCCAGAAATAGACCCTCAAATTCAAATCTATGGTCAACTAATCTTTAACAAAGCAGGGAAGAATGTCCAATGGAAAAAAGACAGCGTCTTCAATAATTGGTGTTGGGAAAATTGGACAGCCACATGCAGAATAATGAAATTGGACCATTTCCTTACACCACACATTAAAATAGACTCAAAATGAATGAAGAACCTCAATGTGAGAAAGGAATCCATCAAAATCCTTGAGAAGAACATAGGCAGCAACCTCTTCGACCTCAGCCACAGCAACATCTTCCTAGGAACATCGCCAAAGGCAAGGGAAGCAAGGGCAAAAATGAACTACTGGGATTTCATCAAGATCCAAAGCTTTTGCACAGCAAAGGAAACAGTTAACAAAACCAAAAGACAACTGACACAATGGAAGAAGATATTTGCAAATGACATATCAGATAAAGGGCTAGTGTCCAAAATCTATGAAGAACTTAGCAAACCCAACACCCAAAGAACAAATAATCCAATCAAGAAATGGGCAGAAGACATGAACAGACATTTCTGCAAAGAAGACATCCAGGTGGCCAACAGACACATGAAAAAGTGCTCCATATCACTCGGCATCAGGGAAATACAAATCAAAACCACAATGAGATATCACCTCACACCAGTCAGAATGCTAAAATTAACAAGTCAAGAAATGACAGATGCTGGTGAGGATGCGGAGAAAGGGGAACCCTCCTACACTGTTTGTGGGAATTCAAGCTGGTGCAACCACTCTGGAAAACAGCATGGAGGTTCCTCAAAATGTTGAAACTAGAACTACCCTATGACCCAGCAATAGCACTACTGGGTATTTACCCTAAAGATACAAATGTAGTGATCCGAAGGGGCATGTGCACCCGAATGTTTATAGCAGCAATGCCTACAATAGCCAAACTATGAAAAGAACCTAGATGTCCATGAACAGATGAATGGATCAAGATGATGTGGTATATATACACAATGGAATACTATGCAGCTATCAAAAGAAATGAAATCTTGCCATTTGCGACGACATGGATGGAACTAGAGGGTATCATGCTTAGCAAAATAAGTCAATCAGAGAAAGACAACTATCATATTATCTCCCTGATATGAGGAAGTGGAGATGCCACATGGGGGGTTAAGGGGGTAGGAGAAGAATAAATGAAAGGAGATGGGAATGAGAGGGAGACAAACAATAAGTGACTCTTAATTTCACAAAACAAACTGAGGGTTGCTGGGGGGAGGGGGGTTGAGAAAAGGGGGTGGGGTTATGGACATTGGGGAGGGTATGTGCTATGGTGAGTGCTGTGAAGTGTGTAAACCTGGCGATTCACAGACCTATACCCCTGGGGATAAAAATACATTATAGGTTTAATTAATTAATTAATTAATTATTTTATAAAGGCATGCGCAAATGAGAAGTCAGGAGATCTAGGTGGAGGAAAAGTCAACAAGGAGTGCAGAAGGATTTTCTGAAGATACCCAGAAAGCTCTTTTCTAAGAGGCTTCCCTAAATGGATGGACCATAATCTAAGAGCCTAGGTCTCAGCCTGGCCAAAGCCCAGAGTTGCTGGACTCTGAGAAAAGTCCAGCAACTCTGGACTTTCCAGAGTTGGAAAAGTTGACGCACACCAATCCAACGTTAAGAGCCTGAAGCACATGGACCGGGCTCGCTTTGGCAGCACATATACTGAAATACATGGTCCACAAGTCAGTTTCTAGTTTCCAGGAGGAGTATCTTGTTCTAATTCCTAGAAATCTTAGTCCCCATCTAGGTCCCCTTCCTTCTCAATTCAGAAGCTTGAGACATCAAAAGGTTGCTATGTTACATTTATTTCCAATGCTAAGTGCCCAGAAAACTTGGTAATTCTAAATGCATAGTATGTCATGCCTAACCTGCCCAGCAATCATGAAAATCATTGTGGCCAATCCAACAAGACACTGGAGATGTGGTAAAAATAGAAAATAGTAATGTGTTGTTACCCTTTAAAATACACATAAATTTTATTTTCCTTCACTGACTTATTTTCTTACCTTCTACAGGATCTGAGATGTTTAGTAATGCTCAAAGCATCTGAGTGTTTCTGCTGCCTAAAGACTTATCCATGGCTGATTTCATCACCATCCCACCCACTCATTCCTGAGCAATTGGAGGTATACCTCTATTTACATGAATGGACTGGCCAACATGTAAATACCTGGTCATTTTAAAAGACTTCCAGAAACTATAATTCTGGATTAAACAAAGCATCTGTTGACCTCATGAAGGTCAAAGATGATAAAGTCTCATGTCCCTTCATCATTGGAGTACGAACCTACAATCCACCCTTCTGGAGATTATATAATGAATCAAATGACAAAAATAGACCAAATAAAGCCAATATTAGGCTGGACCCTGGCTTCTGAAACAACTAAAATCTAGGCCCCATTTCTGCTGACTGAGAGAGTATTCCTGCAAAGATAAGGATCACTTTGGTTCAATAGTTCATGTTTTCTTGTTTAAGAGTTTGGTATAGTCACATTTGCTGTTGGCAGCACCATAAATGGAAAAATGGGAACTAATGTTGGTCCAGAGCCCTCAGCAATAGAGCCACAGATGGAGAAATTAGGGAGTATGAATTCAGAACAAAAGGCAGGACATTTTTAGGACAATTTCATTAAGGCCATAACAAGAACTCATGGACCTGAGCTGCAGTTTAAGAGTTGATTTTTGCCACTAGAAGGTGCTGAAAACACACTGCTAACATATAGCTCCATGTAGTATTTTTTACTTAAACTAATTATTTGTATGATTTTGTACAAATAATTTAATCGGCCTCACTTTGGTTTCCTTATCAGTATAGCAAGAGGACTGAACTCCATGATGTGGAAGTTTTTCCAGTCCTGTCATTCTGTGGTTATACAATGGTCCCTCTTTGGCCATCATGAGCACTACACGATAAGGAGATGGGGTAGGTAAATAAGATATAATAGCCTTACATTTATTATTAAGAGGTAACAATTCTACAGTTGCATTAAAAAAACAAGGCAAATATTAAAATATTCATAACCAAAAGAAGTGAATTCTTTCCACAAACTTATAAAATTGCTGCCTTACCCCAAATCCAATGTAATGCAAGACACAATAATATCAAAGATATATTACTCTGTATGTTTCCTTTAAATAGTGTGTTAATACAGTTTATATCCTTGAACATAATTTTTATTGCTCTAGGATCCACTGTTTTCCTATGGGAACACATCTCTGAAATTTTGTCAATAGGAAAGAAAGGTTCGATTTACAGAAGTTTGATTTACAAACAACTCTTGAACTCTTGTAGTGCTCTTGGATGTCCCCTGGTGGCCACCTAAAGTCAATGCAAGTTTCATAAGGTAGTTTAATACATGTACCACCAGCTCTTCCGCTTTCTCCTTTGCACCAAAACTGCAGCCTGTATTAGGATCTATTATCACACACTGCTACTGAAAATAAATCAGATACCACTTGCCTCCACTTATTCATTCTGGATAAGAGGATTAATGCCAAAAGTCACAAGAGCTTTGCCCTAGATTGTAAAACCCATCATAGACCAGGATGGAACTGGATTCCAAATGATGTATGTGACCACCAGAGGTCCACAAAGCTTTTTATGAGTTCCCATCTCAGCATACCAAGATGTTATGCCTTTTTGTTTTCTTCTTCTATTGTGAATATATGCAAAACAGTAAAATTGTAATTGCAAAAACTGTATACCCTCATTGAGCTCATTTGGTTTAAAAGAGTGCTGTGATTCTTATTGTTTATTATTCAGACTAAAACTCCTTCATGTGTTTTGAAAAAAGTAAATGAAACAGCAGAAATCGGATGCATAAGTCCGTTTAATTATTGTTTACAAGTCTCAGTGAAGCAGTAAGCCAAGAGTTTCCTTTGCCACCCAGCCTATATTCTAGATGAAGAGCCACATTCTCAACTGCCAGGGAGTCTGAACAGTCCTGCCATACTTTAAGCAAGTCAATCCGTCAAGCCAGAACTAAATGAAAATGTGTTGAATACTAGAATATCTCCAAATATGAAAGGAAGGATGATACTTAAGTTATGTAAAATCATTATTTTAATACTGAACATCTCATGGGAGATGGTTCAAATCCTGGTACTGCTTGAGTTTTGAGTCAGGCTTATATGCTCCCAGATTGTATATCTTGACCATCATAACATACAGTCAAGTGACCCCCAGAAGACAACTAAGAACACAAATGCCATGGAACATGGAAGTAGTAAAGCCTGGGGAATGAAGGTGTTGGGATCCCAAAAGATTGTTCTAAATCTTACCTACCTTAGATCCATAATCTTTTTTTTTTTTTAATTTGAGAGAGAGACAGTGAGAGAGAGCATGAGTGAGGAGAAGGTCAGAGAGAGAAGCAGACTCCCCGTGGAGCTGGGAGCCCGATGCGGGACTTGATCTAGGGACTCCGGGATCATGACCTGAGCCGAAGGCAGTAGTCCAACCAACTGAGCTACCCAGGAATCCAAGATCCATAATCTTTTAAGCTTTGGATCCACAATCTAAATTTCAGCACATATTCTTCCTTTCAGATCATCAGATATCAAAGATATTCTTTCTACCCATTCATTCCAATTAAGTGATTAACCTTCTTGAACATCTCCAAGAATTTTGGTTTTGCCAGCAATAAAATTACCCATAGGCATAGTAACAAGCAAAGTCAATTTACAGAGTCTGAAAAATTGATCAGGTAATTGAGAGATCTTAATACACACCTCACCAAAGAAGATCTTGCAATGGCAAGTGAGCAAATGAAAATAAGCTCAGTATCATCTCTCATTAGGAAACTGTGAGTTGAACAATGAGGAGTTACCACTACACACGTATTAGAATATCTAATTTTTTTTAAATGGACAAAACCATTACTGACATGGATATAGAACAACAGGAACTCTCATTCATTTGCATTGCCAGTAGGAATGCAGAATAGTACAGCCACTTTGGAGGACAGTTTGTCAGTTTCTTATGAAGCTAGACATAGTTTCACCAATCTGGAGATCACGTTCCTAGGTTATTTACCCAACTGATTTGAACACTTACCTCAACATAAAAAGTTGTCTATGAATCTTCCTAGTATCAACATCCATAATTTTTAACAACTGAAAGCAACCAAAATGTCTTTTAATAGGTGAATGAGTAAACAAACTACAGTATATCCATGTAAAGAGAATGAGTCAACACAAAAAAATAAATGAGCCACTGAAGCATGGAAAGACATATATGAATCTTAAGGCAATTTGGAAAGTGAAAGAAGCTACTTTAAAAATGCTATGAAGGGGCCCCTGGGTGGCTCAGTGGGTTAAAACCTCTGCCTTCGGCTCAGGTCATGATCTCAGGGTCCTGGGATTGAGCCCCACATCCGGCTTTTGGCTCAGCGAGGAGCCTGCTACCCCTCTCTCTCTGCCTGCCTCTCTGCCTACTTGTGACCTCTGTCTGTCAAATAAATAAATAAAATCTTTTTAAAAAATAAATAAATAATAAAAATGCTATGTAGTATATGATTACAGTTATATGAAGTTTTGGAGAGGGCAAAACCTAGCAACAATTAAAAAAGATCACTGGTTGCCAGAGGTGCTGAATGTGGGGAGGTGAGCTAAATTAGGTAAAGCACAGGCAATTTCAGGTGTTCAAACTGTTCTATTTGATACCATAATGGTGGGTTCATGACACTATTCGTTTGTCAAGACCATAGAATTAGAGAGTCCAAAACATACAGCATAGAACTATAGTGAACCTTAATGCATATAAATTTTTTTAAAAAATCACTGAAGAGGTTGGATATTCCAGAATGGAGTCCAGAATATGACAAACAATCTAACTGCATTACAAATGTAAAAACAACCTAGGGGGAAAGGAGAAAGCTGCTCACCTTAGGAATTTTAGAAATGAGTAGTTTGTAAGATGAAAGACAGAATAATTTGTACATAAGCCCTGTACTCCCATTGATAAAATTTTGTCCCATGAGTACAGGTTAACAATTTTGATACTCCTATACATGTAAACTAGAATTAAATTATTGAGTGACAGAATGGCAGATAGTAGGGGCACATTTCCAACTACTGCAGGGGGAGTTTGTAGAAAAGTGGGGAGAAGGCCAGAATGAATTAGAGTCAGAGACAGCAATATGAACTCTTTTTTAGTCTAACATAGATAAAGTTACATATAAAAATATTTATGGATATATGTGTATACACAGGTTGGCATATAGACACTTAAGTCCTTCCTCTGAGAGCTGAGAAGGGCTAAGTGCAAGACCCCTTATAATAGGTGTATTTCTAGCACTCAGGTTCTTGTTTCTCACATCATTCTTCAATGAAAGGAACCACAGCTCACTGGTTCATTCTAGGACTGACGAAGAAGATAAGTAAAGCTTGGAGCAACATCTTCTGGGGGGAAAAAAGTAAGGATGCGCCTAATAAAATACCCATGCTGATGCTGGAAAATCAAAGGGATTCAGAAACCAAATGAAAGAGCACAGAGTAGAGCAATTTGACTCATAGAATTATGTGGCATTAGATCATAACCTGTGGTAGGAAATAAATATCCATGAGTCTATACTGATTGAAATCAATGGCTGAATACATAAATAAGTAATGGGGGAGAAGAAACAAATCTTCACGTAGAACTCTACATCATTTCTTCTCAAAAGAGTGGAGCATAACGCCTCACATCCTAAGTGTGAGGTGCACTAGGACTACATTAAAGAGAGTACAGTATGGAAACAGGGAAAATAGGAGCCACTTTATAGGGTTGGAATCTGATGAACCACGACATCAGCCATGATCAAAGTCAGTAACAGTGACAAATATTTCTAGATTAATAGATAGGATATGAAGGAAGTGACACTTTACCTCTGTGGTCTTCCTGCCCCCAAACTGAAAAACTCTGTCCCATCATGAGAAAAGCAACAGAAAAATCCCAGTGGAAGGATATTCTCCAAAACACTTGACCAGTATATGTCTCCAAATTGTCAAGACCTTCAAAAATAAGGAAAGTCTGAGAAAATTGTCACAGCCAAGAGAAGCCAAAGGAGACATGACAATGAAATGTAAGGTGCCGCTTCCAGTCGGGCGACGGGAGAAGAATTCGGCACAAACAAGTCAGCTGCAAATCGAAAAGGACCACTGCCCTGAGCAACTCCACAGTCTCACTTTTATTGGATAGAAAACAATAGCCAACAGAAGGACTGATGAAGGTCAAACGTTAATCCAGTCCCACAGACAAGGAGGAGGATAAAGTTTATAGTTAAACAAGCACATTCAAAGGACTCATCTAACTAACAACGGGCCCTTCTGGGAAGAGAAAGGAGCGATAACGGAAAAGGGAAGCAGGCAGTTTTCCTTCCACCCTGAGCTGACCGGGCGTTCCCGGTTGTGGCTTCTGTGAAGGGGCAGCTTTCCGCCTTGAGTGAGCTGGGCATCCCCAGCTTCCCAGCTTCACTGTTGTATATCGTCCTTCTCCCCAAAGACCTGTTGCCAGTATATGTATTTCTTAAGGCCATATCTAAATGTGCTTGGCAACTAGTAAAATCCTCCAGGGTTTACAGTTTAAGTAACAAATTGTTCCAAGGAGCAGCAGCAGTAAGGTGGTATACCAGATGGGATTCTGGAACAGAAAATGGGCATTAGGTAAAGGAAATCCACGTAAAGTATGGACTTTGGTTAATTACAATGTATGAAATTTGGTCCATTAACCATAACATATGACAAATGACTTTATTAACCAGGTGAATTACCCTCTTTTATGCTTTCATTACACCTACATTTACTCTGGTAGCACATAACACATTTAGTGGTGATCATCTGGCCAACGGTCTGCCTCTTCCACTAGACTCGAACTTCCATGAGGGCAGAAACCATGCCTACCTTGTCTGTCATTACAGCCACAAGGCCTGGTGTATGAGCACTGAGTAAATACTATACAGACAATCATGGAAATGAAAGATTTACTAGCTCCTCCATCAAACTATTAGCTACTGTGAACATATACAGTTGCCTTTTTATTTGGTCTCTCCAGCATCAGTCACAGCGTCTGGAATATATTAGCTGAAAATGATATAGCTAAGTTTAAAATCGATGAGATGACATCAAGGAGAAGTCAAGGAGGAATAACTTCCCCCTAAAGATGGTTTTTTAGAGCTCTTCTCCAATTCATTTCACTCAATAATCACATGCGCAGGTTACCCTGTGTGATGTGCAATTTCATATGAATGTGAATTATCTATTACAAAAAAGTAAGGAGTCTGTTGAGGTGCTGAACAGACCTAAAAATCCTTAAGGATGACTATTTGTGCTCATATTTTTGTAACTGTATCAAATCCTTAAGGATGACTATTTGTGCTCATATTTTTGTAACTGTATAATGCATGTGGCCCAGCTTAGAGTAATAGCAAGGTTTCAAAAATGTTCAACAACCAAAGCATAATTTCAAAATAACTTCGAGGTCTTTACCTTCATTTCTCAAATGCCATAAGAAATACTTTTTAGCACTGTTTCTTTTCATTACTTTCCCACACACACAACATTACCAGCCCTGTGCTTTTCTCTCCAAAATGTTATTTAAAAAAAAAAAAAAAATCCCATCTCAGTTAAAATGATGAACTATTCCTCTTCTTTTCCTTTTTTTTTTTTTTTTTTAAGAGTGAGAGAGCACACTGGAGCGGGGCCAGGGTGGGGCTAGGGGTGCAGCAGAGTGGGGCAGAGGGAGAGGGAGAGAGAACACCCCAAGCAGACTACTCATTAAGTGTGGAGCCTGAGACAGGGCTCAATCTCACAACCCTAAGATCATGACCTGAGCCAAAATCAAGAGTCAGGTGCTTAACTAAGTGAGCCACTGAGGCATTCCAACTATTATTTTTCTGCTTTCTTCCTACTTTGTCAAAATGATGGCCCAGTCATCATATCCCCAGGCCAAAGACTCACCCAACTCCTGTTACCACAATTTAGTTACATAAAAATGATGGAAAGTATACTCAATTTGACTATTCATTTTTTTGATTTAATATGCTTTGGGGAGAAAAATGAATTATTACCATATAAGTGTCTCCAATTATCTTTTCCTCTCCCTTTCGCATTAAAGATGGTAAGGTCTTTCTCATTTGTTTGGTGTCTTCTCCTGTCCTTCTTATTACTCCCGTATTTATGCAGATATGGTCCCAGAAACTATCCCTTCAAGCCTAGCCTTAAATCTGATCCAAAGGGCCTTCCAGTGAGGCTGTAAATATCTGATTCCCTGAATTTCTGCCAAATAAATCAAGAATAATTTTTATTTCCCAAAACTAAAGCTAACTTACTCCATCCTAACCACTTATTTTTTTAATGCATCCTAAATGTCAGCATCATAACACTAGACTCAAGAAATAAAAGAAAAATCTACATGCATGTGGGCAGGCCCTTGAGAGAACTATCCAATCCCTATCAGTAAATAAGCATAGAAGGAGAACTTTTAAGCATCCCTGGTACTAGCAGGTTTATTTCATGTTGTTCACTAGCAACTTGCAGATACTAATAGAATTGTCTGTGTTCATGCACAATGAACCAGCTAGTACAACCACAGCTGAATATTAGGCAGATTTAAATCAAATTAGAAGCATAGATGAATACTTCTGTTGGGTCTTTCCAAAGTACCTAGTGCAGTACTCTGCTACCCAGTGAACTCCTCTTAAAATAAACTACTCACTAAAAGTCTCCCAATGGAACAGAACCAAACCTAATTATATCTACATAAAAGTGCCTCTTTGCCCCCTTAACCCCCTCCCTATACAGCTAAGACTTTTGAAATCAAAACAGGAAGTATCCTACTTTTTGCCAAGTTTTAAGTTTTAAAGTCTTTTACAATCTTACTCCAAATATAGTTACATTTCAAGTAAACAACAAGAACAAAAAATTTCCAGTTTCAAACTCTGAAAAGAAAACAAGCCCAACAGACACACATCAGAGATACTGCATGCTATATTAGAAAAAAAAAAAAATAGTGGCACAGAAAATAGTAAAGTTTTTCTTTCCTATAAGTGAGAAAGCTCCATTGATTTTCTTAAGTCAAAACCATCAAGTTAATTAAAGGTTTAATTATGTAATCTAGCTCTCTTTAGATGAACTCACTTCTTTCTTTAAGCCTTTTGTTTTTTACATTATATACATAAAATCTGCTTCAACAAGTCTGGGAACAACTTTGTTATTGATCTTCCAAAACCTATTGCTTGGGAGTTGGCCTTTTCAATCCATGGTAGAATAGGTAATGTCTACCTGAGAGTTGCTGAGAGCCTCATCCACCATTTGAAATTAAAATCAAGCTATACAGGAGACCTGGGTGGCTCAGTGGGTTAAAACCTCTGCCTTCGGCTCAGGTCGTGATCCCAGCATCCTGGGATCGAGCCCCGCATCCGGCTCTCTGCTCAGAGGCCAGCCTGCTTCCCCCTCTCTCTCTGTCTGCCTCTCTGCCTACTTGTGATCTCTGTATGTCAAATAAATAAAATCTTAAAAAAAAAAATCAAGGTATACAATATAAATGTACAGGGAAAGGAGTTGTGAATGAGAAATGGGAAAAGAATTAATGGCCTTTGAATATTCTTTCATATGCTGCCCATGCAAAGTGGAAATTAGCTGCCTTTTCTCCCATTCAGGACAAGGCTCATTCTTTATTATCTTGAAAAAAGGAAGGAAAAGAGCAAAAGAGTTGGATGTTGCTTCTCCCACATTAGTCCCATAGATTGTGAGCTCCTCAGTCAGAGGAAAGATATAGACCTTGACCTAGACATTAGCATAGAGGAGAAGTATGAAAGAGTACTCTTGAGAGCACCTGAAGAAAACATGGAGAGAAAGCAGAACTGGGCAAAGAAAGAGGACTACAATGCAGTCTCAACCAAGACCTCAGCCAACCCTATGAGGAACTCGGTCACTGGGATGGCCCTTCATGGTTAGACCCTCAATTCTGTCATTACACATGGGCTATCACAGGTAGGGGATATGAGCTTGGGTGAGACAGCTCTCTAGCTGAGTCAGTTCTTTGAAAGTGTGGGCTGTTGAAGACTGTCAGCCAGGAGCATTCGCACCACCTGGGAGTTAAGTTCTTCAGTCTGGAAGAGGGAAATCACAGCATCCATTGTGATATTTTGTTTACTGCTTACCCCCCAAATTACCTAGTAATGGGTGTACAATATTAAGTTCCAGTGAAATTTGTTCAAATGAACTCTTCTGAATATGGAGATCATGGCCAGAGACAGTCCGTGGTATACTACAGCTTCAGTCACACCTACTCCTTGCAACTTGCATTTTCTCACATACTTCAGTGCAAGGGTTGTGAATGATCTGGGCTTATGCAATTTCAAAAATTGAGAGACAGCAGAGTGCGCCAAGAATTTCAGTTACCACAGAGACACAGATCTTAGGTTGATGGCACTCCCCTAACAATTAAATCTTTTAGAATGAAGCATGTTCACAAGAGAAGAGATTTGGCCGGCTGTAAGGAGACATTCCCTTCTGTGGATCTAGCCAGGAAAAGTATGATAACTTTCCCTATTGCAACCCATTTGCTGGGGAGGGCATGGGGCGGACTCTTCATGCAAAGGGTTTTGCCTGGTTGTGTCTCACTTACCTATGCAAATCCCAGGACGTGTTTGGCTCTGAGCCAGCCCCCTGTGAGGAAATGGAGACACTATCAAGAGACCTACTGCATAATAAATCTGCCTCCAGATAAAAGAGAAGCATGGTGACAGCTCTGGTGATTTTTTTATGGGCATTTTAAAATTAAAAGCCTTATTCATCCACATGGAATAAAGTCATTAATTGTCCGCACATGTTGTACTCATAATACATGTTTTTTCTCCCTAAATTTAATATAGAGAGGTTTGCAGAGTTGTGGTGTAATGTTGGGTAATGATATTCCCTGTATGACCTAAAGTCTCCCAGAGTATACAGAGCCCCAAAAGCACAGAGAACATATTAAATACGAAATCATTAAAAATGTGCCTCCCGCCAAGAAATGCAGCTCCTCTGTATTAGGATAATTAAGATTCTAATGCGACCTTGTAAGAGGATATCTTGAATTAAATGGTCCATTTTATAGAGAAGTTCTAGGTACAAAAGTGATGTGGGGGTACCCAACAAATCTTTGTCTGTGGGATGTCTTCACAAGGAGATAAAACCCTGACTAGGAAGAAAGCAGGGTAACCTAGACAAGTGATCTCCAATGGGCAAAGCAGAGATGGGATTTGAGGAGGAAATATGCTCTGCAGACTCAGGGACATACACACATGATTTGACTGCTGCCTGTCTCTTACCTATAGCCAAGTTGTTCACCAGACTCATATTCACTTTCCATAGTGTAGTTATTGCTGGGAAATAAATGCCCAGCCTGGGATTACACTTCTCAGCACCCGTTGTATCTAGGAATAAGCAAGGAATGCCAACTGGCATCTGGGTGGAAGTGATATATGTTACTCCAAGCCTGGCCCATAAAAATCTCCTACACAATCCTTTCCACATTATTATAACAATGGATACTGTAATGAGCAAAAAATAAAATTTTATTGTGTTAAGCCCCTGAGATTTTGTGATTCTTTTTTATAGCAGTAATTCAATCCTGACTAATAAACACACCAAGAGAGTAGTGAATCAATGAGGAAGGGGTGGTCAGTGCCCAGTCCTTCTGAGGTCAAGTAACATGAGAACAGACTACTTGATCTGCAAATATGGACACTCTCAGTTTCTTTGTCAAAGGAAGTTTGAGAAGAGCAAACAAACTGGAGTGGATGGATGGAAAAAAAAAAAAAGAGGAGGTAAGAAATGGGAAATAACATTTGTGGACAATTCTTTTACTAAGTTTTCTTGTGAAAGAGAACAGAAAGAAACATGGCAGAAGTTGAGGAAAGGCAAGAGGGTAAGTTTAAAGAAAGAAATAAAGATGTCAAATGGTGGAAAATGCAAAGATAAGAGATTGAGCTAGAGATACCAGGCTAAAGACACAGAGAAAGAGATTCAAACTGAGATAAAGAAATAGATCTATAAACATAGAGACAGAGATGGATAAAAAGAGGTAGGGATTGAGAGAAATAGAGATTGAAAGAGAAAGAGAGAGAGATTGGAGATGGGACATCCCAGACACACTAGCGTGCTGATGACTCTACTCCAGAATGGTCACGGAACTGAAATGACTACCTGCAACCTAAGAGGGCAGTCAACACACTTCAGGAATGCTAACTTGTCAAATACACAACCACTTCATCACCCAAATATGTAGCATCTCAGATGCTTATTACCCACCTCTATGAACGGAACCTCCTCTCTTCCATCAAAACCATCAAGGTTAACTATTAAAATGACTATTTCTAGATGGTCAGACATCTCTGAATGGAAACATTAGAATATTAGGCCACCATGACTGACTGAAGACAGAAAGGCTGGTTTTTGTTGCTGTTATTGCTGTTGTTGTCATCATCTTCCTGGCTATGCTGGTTTAGTACAACTCATGATCTTGGACAAATCACTCATCATGTTGGACTTCACAAAAAAATGGCGAAGTATTGCCTACCTAAAGGCCTCTAACAAGGTCAGATAAAAGTTAATTAAAAGCAGGTATGGTTTGGTGAGTGCTGTGAAGTGTGTAAACCTGGTGATTCACAGACCTGTACCCCTGGGGATAAAAATATATGTTTATAAAAAATAAAAAATTTAAAAAAAAAGCAGGTATGGGACAAGAATTTGAAAACCCTTAGAATGTCCTCACTTATTCATCATTCATTCAGAAAATAAATACTGTGTATTTCCAGTGTAACAAGCAATTCACAGTGAAGGCATGACACTGTGAGACACAGCCTCATGGAGTTTTCAGACTGGTCAGGAGACACACAAAAACCAAACCAATAAATGTGTAATTACAATGAGAGGTCTTTAAACAAACAGAAGGGTAACAGAGAGAAGGGAGAGTTATAGAGATCAGATAGTTAAAACCTCTTCGCAAAGACAATATTTAAACAGAGAATGAAAAGTTAAGAAGGAATCCAGCATGGGAAGAGTAAAGGTGGCGGAGAGAATTCTCTGATGCCATCACATACCTGCTCAGCTTCCAGGTTTTCCTGCTTGGCTCACAGTTTCCTTTTTCACAGTTCACTGGATCAGAACAGCATCCACACAGGTCCAATCACTGGGATCATGCATTTCTTAAGTCTTTTAAAATCCATACATTCCTCCTCCTACTTTTCTTTTCCTAAAGGCAATAACCGAGTTGTCTTGAAGAGTCTTTGCTGTTTGCACTCCTGTTGCAACACTATTTAACTAGTTTCTCTATCTGTATCTCCTGTAAACTGATAGTTAGAACCAGATTGACTATTAAGGATGTGTATTTTGACATTTCTTATTGGGTTTTTTTTGTACTTCCATCAAGATGCACATAGTGTCCAATTAACTCTCTTTTTTGTGTGTGACATTAAAATCACTGATAATCACTTCCTACATATGTTATTTCATTAAGGTTTGCAAAATAGGGATGCTCTAATCAAGTGGTTCTCCAACTGTGGTCCTGGACTAGTAGCCACAGCATCACCTGGCAATTTGTTAAAAATACAGATTCTCCAGGAGTACCCAGGTGTCTCAGTGGGTTAAGTGTTAACTTTTGGTTTTTAGCTCAGGTCATGATCTCAGGGTCCTGGGATCAAGCCTTAAGTCGGGCTCCATGCTCAATGGGGAATCTACTTGAGGATTTCTCTCCCTCTGCCCCATCTACCGCACTCACACTCTCTCTAAGTAAGTAAGTAAGTAAATATATATATATATATATATATATATATATATATATATATATATTTTTTTTTTTTTTTTAATGCAGACATCTGAATAAGGAACTCTGGGGTGGGGGCCAGCATCTCGTTTTAATTAACCCTCCAAGTCATTCTGATGCATGCTAGTTTTTGAGAACCACTGCTCTAATTCTCCCTTTTCTTTTTCATTGATTAGCTATATGGCTTATATAAAAACTTTCCTCTCACAGACTCTGTGGTTACCATGACACAATTGTACAGCTCTCAAAATAGTGAGATGGTTCCCTAGCTATCTTCTCTCTCTCTCTCTCTCTTTCCCTTCCTCTCCATTTATTTAGGTGCTATCTGCAGAAAGGTGAATTAAGATGAGAACTACTCAGTTTGCTTTGTATCTGTGGAATTCTGTGGCTCCAGCAAAAGCAAAAATGCTCAGACTATGGAGAATCTGAGCATAAGCCCCTGCAAAGAAAGCACTCAAGAATGTTAGCAGGTTGGACATCCCAGGAAATGAAGTGCTCAAAATTTCTCAGCACTTCTGATCTGCCTTTTCCCGCAAGCATGTGCTACACGATACATGCCAGGCCTTATTAATCCAATTTCCTTGTCCCTATCCAAAGGAAAGGAAGGCTCTAGTAATGATCAATACCCTTACTGTGATGATAAACAAAGACAGATGAGGCTGTGAGGCCTGGCTGGTATTTGTAATTACTGCCTCTGTAGGCATTCAATTACTGCTAATGAAAGGGTGACAGGGCTCCCCCATTGCCGACAGAGGAACATTTATGCAGGCTCCCTGGCATGGCCTGTAGCTGACAACTGTCTCCTCTTTCCTCTCCTGATTGCAGTTCACTCTACCAGGGCAGTTTCCCCAGTATATGGAACTCTAAATGCCATGATACTTCCCCTAATGGAATTTTTAAGGAAGAGTCCATTTTGTTCATCATAATTCTACCTCATCAAGCTACTCCCTGGCCTTCACATGGACTGCCAGCATAACTCACTGGCATTTTGTGACTGGACTCAGGCGATTTGTGTGAAGACAAGGAGATGAGCACAGGTGAGCATCACTGCTTGTTGACTCTCTGCTCAAAGCTTTTACTTAAAAGACAGGCAGAAAGAAGGCAGCTGGAGCATCTGCTTCTGCTTTTCAATATTCTAGATCAGATCTATGAAAGTGTATGTTACAACTTTTCCTCATTGAAAGAGATGTTATTAACCAACCATCAATTCCATTTCCTTTGCTAAAGAGTTAATTACAAAGGACATCTGCTAAATGCCAGAGTGGCATCCATTTCCCTGTCTGATAATTTTATTTTTCAAGACCACGCCTTTTACTAAAGACTGATGGGGACCTGGCCAGACCTGTACACTGCTACATGTGGCCATCTCTAGCTGCTCTATGTGTTGGCTGACAACAATGTACAGCTGCCTCATTCTCTAAAGAACTGTCCTCAATCCAATAGAGCAGCCTCCCTCCACCACTGCTAGGCCTCAGCCAATGAACAACCAGTGCAGGGCTATAAAATGTGGTCTCCTGGTCTCAATGAGTGGGATCATGCTGAACCTGTTCTTCACCTGAAACCACATTCTTCTTTATCAACTTCCCACTTCCTCACCCCCTTCTCCTGATGTAACCCCCAATGAAACCAATTGACTAAGAACCCTCATTTCAGATTCCACTTCTGGGAAGCCTTCTCTCACACTCTCAGAAGTTGGAAGGGGACTGATCCCACCCACCTTCAGAGGCCAGTAAAAGCACTGCCTTCCTCTTATACATCAATGATTGGTTCAGAGATGGCATAGAACCCATGCCAGGCCAATGGCAACCCTTTCTTGTGGAACTATTGTTAAACCAACTATTTGGGAACTGGTGGGAGTCTTTCATTAGGGCTAGAAATAAGGTGAAGTGAGAGAGCCATTTACCTGAGGTGCAAAATCTAAGGCTTACCAAAAAATCCAATAAACTTGGAATGTAAATTAGTGCAGTTACTATGAAACACCAAAACATTAACAATAGAACTACCCAATCCCACTTCTGAACATACATCCAAAGGAAATGAAAACAATATTGAAGAGATATTTGCACCTCCATGTTCATTGCAGCATTGTTCAAGTTGCCAAAATAGGGAAAAATCTCAGTGTCCATCAAATGATAAATAGATAAAGATGATGTGGTATATATATATACAACGGAATAGTATTCAGCCATGAGAAAGAAGCAATTCTGCCAACTGTAACAACCTGGATGGACCCTGAGGGCAGTATGCTAAGTGAGAAAAGTGAGACAGAAAAAGACAAATACTGTATAGTATCACTTACATGTGGAACACTCCCCTCCCCCCAAAAAAGAGTGAATTTCATAAGGAACAGAGTATAAAAGTAGTTGCCAAGTGCTGGGGAATGGGGGAAACAGGGAGAAGCAAAAGGTAAAATAAAAGGCAAAATCTTTCAGGTATAACAAGAACAAGGTCTGAAGATGTAATATAGAACATGGTGACTATATTTGGTAACTGTATTACATAAGTGAAATTTGCAAAGAATAAAACTTAAGGTCTCCCCTCCCCAAAAGATAAATATATGAGATGACAGATGTGTTAATTAACTATATAGGGAGAATTTTTTGGATGGTTTTAGAAGGAAGAGGGTGGGGTGAGCCTGCTGATAGGTATCAAGGAGGACACAGATTGCATGAAGTACTGGGTGTTACATACAAACAATGAATCATGGAATGCTACATCAAAAAACTAATGATGTACTGTATGGTGACTAACAAAACACAATAAAAAAATTAAATTTAATTTAAAAAACAATTAAAAAACAGAAATCACAATAATATTATAATTATTCTTAAAGATAAAAAATATATTCAGCCTGGTTCAAGATGGTGGTATAGGATGAAGCAGCACTCACTACCCGCATCCCATGAATACAATAAATAAACAGCTATATATGGAAAAATTACCTCTGGAAAAACAAACAAACAAAACAAAACAAAAAACAAAACTGCATGAACAGAGCCTTTACAACAAAGACCAAAAAGAAAAACAAGATTGGTAGGTGAAACATAGACATGATCTCACCCAAAAACCCCACCCCATGTGTAGAAATCCATAGTCAGGAGTGATGTCAAAAATAAAGAACTCTTCCCTGAGAAGTGAGGAATTTGTGTTCCATATTAAGCACCTCAATCCTTAGATTTTGAACAAGACAGATGAGTCTCCTAAACAGTGGGCTTTGAAAAGTAACAGGGATTATATCTAGGAAAACTAATTGTATCAAGTGGAGGACCTACTCTTAAGGAGCTAGCCTTGGACACTTGGCCCTGGACACAGTACAAAAAACACCAGTTTGAAAACAACCAGACTGTATATTAAGGAGGCCCACCTATTAATCTTAAAGCATTTACCAGGAAGGTACAAAACCACTGGGACTTTCTCCAGGGACAGAGTTACTGATAGGTGCCGTATCTGCAACCTCACCCCACATTGCTAAGGTTGGTGTTCATGGATGCCATTTTGGAACAATTCCTCCAACCTGCTAGAGCCAGGGGGTAAACCCAGCTAATAACACTACCCAACCATGCAGCAAAGCCACACACTGCAGCCAGGCCAGGCATCAGCTCAGGTTAACCACCACCCCAATACTGTTGCATAACACAGCTAGGCTAGGTGAGAGTTGAAACCCACCCCCACATCACAAATACATCCCTGCACAGCAGACAAGCAAGTGCACCCCATATACGGGACAAATCTTGAGCTCTGATAGTCAGAGGGGATTGTGTTTTGGGACTCCATGTGAAATTTCTTACACAAGTGGATCCTTTAAATCTCTAAGATGTGAAAAACAACAATAACCAAAAAACAACAAACAAACAAACAAAAACTAAGATGCAGCTGATTTACCTAGTACATACGAACACAGGGGTAGGCAAAATGAAGAGACAGAGGAATATGTTCCAAATGAAAGAACAAGACAAAATACTAGAAAAAGACATTAATGAAATGAAGGTAAGTAATCTATCTGATAGAGAATAAATAGTAATGGTCATAAAGATGCTCACCAGGCCCAGAAGAAGAATCAGTGAGCATCATGAGATCCTCCACAGAGAGACAGAAAATTTAAGAAAGTTCTAAACACAAGTTATAGAGTTGAAAAATACAATATCATAACTGAACCAAAAAACACACTGCAGGGATTTAACATCAGATTGGATGAGCCTGAAAGCAAGATCAGCAAGCTGGAAGATGAATCAACAGAATTCACCCAGACAAAGCAGCAAAACAAGAATGAATTTTAAAAAGTAAAGATAATTAAAGGACATTTGGGACAAAATCAACTCATGAAACATTTATATTATAGAAGTCCAAGAAAGAAAAGAAAGAGAAAGAAGCATGAAACTTATTTGAAGAAATAATAGCTGAATAGTTCATTAACCTAGGGAAGGAAACATAAACCTACAGATCTATGAAGCCCAGAGTTCCAAAAAAGATAAACCCAAAGAGAACCATAGTGAGACGCATTATATTTAAAATGGTAGAAATTAGGGGCACCTGGGTGGCTCAGTGGGTTGAGGCCTCTGCCTTTGGCTTGGGTCATGATCTCAGGATCCTGGGATTGAGTCCCACATCAGGCTTTCTGCTCAGTGAGGAGCCTGCTTCCCCCTCTCTGCCTACCTCTCTGCCTACTTGTTATCTCTCTCTCTCTCTCTGTCAAATAAATAAATAAAATCTTTTAAAAAAATAATAAAATGGTAGAAATTAAAGATAAAGAAAGACTCTTAAAAGTAGCAAGAGAAAAACAGCTTATTACATACAAGGGAAACCCCATAAGGCTATCAGGAGATTTTTCTATAGAAATTTTCCAAGCCAGAAGAGAGGTCACACTACACTAAAAGTCCTGACAGGAAAAAACCTCCAACAAAGAATTCTTTACCCACTAAAGTTATTAACAGAATTGAAGGAAAGGTTAAGGGTTTTCCATAAAAGCAAAAACTAAACAAACTTATCAGCACTAAACAGGCATTACAAGAAATGTTAAAGGAACATCCCTAAAGGAAAAAAAGGGGGGGGGGCTCTAATTAATAAAAAAGAAAACATATAGAAGTAAAACTCTCATTGAAAAAAAAGGTAAATATATAGTAAAAGTAGATCAATCACTTATAAAGCAAGTACAAAGTTAAAAGGTAAAAATAGTAAAATTAATTGAAACTGAAATAATTAGTTAAGAGATACATAGAATAAAAATGTGTAAAATGTCATCAAGAACATAAAATGTGGGGGCACCTATGTGGCTCAGTTGGTTAAGTGGCTGCCTTTGGCTCAGGTCATAATCCTGGGATCCTGGGATTGAGCACCACAGAGGGCTCCCTGCTCAGTGGGGAATCTCTTTCTCCTTCTGCCCCTCTCCCACTGCTCATGCGCTCTCTCTCTCTCTCTCTCTCTCTCATAAATAAATAAATAAAAATTTTAAAAAATTTTTAAAAACACAACATAAATGTGGCAGGGGGAGAAAAAATGTAGTTTCAGAAAGTGTTCCAATTAAGTTGTGGGATGCCTGGGTGGTTCAGTTGGTTAAGTGTCTGCCTTCAGCTCAGATCATGATCTCAGGGTCCCAGGACGGAGTCCCACACCAGGCTCCTTGCTCAATGGGAGACTTCTTCTCTCTCTGCCTGCAGTTCTCCCTGTTTGTCCTATCTCTCTCTGACAAATAAACAATAACATTTTCAAAAATTAAGTTGCCATCAACTGAGAAGAGACCCCTATATAAATAGGAAGTCACAGAATAACCTCACAGTAACCCCAAAGCAAAAACCTATAGTAAATTTGCAAAAGAAAATGAGAAAGAAATCTAACACTAAAGGAAGCCATTGAACTACACAGAAAGTAAGAAATAGAATGAAAAAAAAGAAGGAACTACAAAACAATCAAAAAGCAATGAACAAAATGCCATTAAGTCCAGAGATATCAGCATTTACTTTAAGTGCATATGGACTAAGCTTTCCAGTCAGAAAACACAGAGTGCCAGAATGGACTTAAAAAAAAAAAAAAAAAAAAAAAAAAAAAAAAGACCCATTTATATGCTGCTTAAAGGAGACTCACTTCAGAAGTGAAAATGAAAGTGAGGAGGTGGAGAAAGATGTTCTATGCAAATGGAAACAAAAAGAAAACTGGTATAGCTATACTAGTAGCAGACAAAATAGACTTTAAGACAGACAGAGACAATAATAATAGACAAAAAGGAACATTACATAATGATAAATGGGTCAAACCAAAAAGAAGACATATATTTATAAACATATGTTCACCCAACATAGGAGTACCAAGATATATAAAAGCAAATTGTAACAAACCCAAAGGGAGAAATTAACAGCAATACAGTAACAGTCGTAAAAATTTAACACTCTAATTAAATCAATGACAGATCATCCTAAAAGAAAATTAGTAAATAAATATCCTACAACATATTAGACCAGATAGACTTAATAGATATTCCATCTAAAGCAATGGAATACACATTCTTCTCAAGCATAGTTGGTACATTCTTCAGGATAGATCAGATATTAGGCAACAAAACAATTCTCAAAAATTCAAGAACACTGAAATCATATCAAGATTTTTCTCCAACCACAATGGTATGAAACTAAAAATCAGTTACAAGGGGAAAACTAGAAAAACCACAAAAATCTAGAGATTAAACCTACTATTCAACAACCAGGGATCATCAAAGAAAGTAAAGGAGAAATTTTTTTAAAAAATCCTTGAGACAAATGAAAACAGAAATGTGACATATCAAAATCTTTGATACAGAAAAAGTGGTTCTAAGAGGTAAGAACATCGTGATACAGGTCTACCCATAGAAACAAGAAAAATCTCAAATAATCTAACTTTACATATAAAGGAGCTAGAAAAATAAATAAATAAATGAAAGCAGCCCAAAATCAGTAGAGGGCAGGAAATAATAAAAATCAAAGTGGAAATAAATAAAGACTAGAAAAAAAATCAATGCAATTAAGAACTGGTTTTTTGAAAAGATAAACAAAATTGACAAACCTTTATTTAGACTAAGCAAAAAAAGAGAGGGTTCTAATAAAACCAGAAATGAAAGGACAGGAGTTACAACTGACACAACAGAAATAAAAAGGATCATAAGAGACTACTATTAATAATTATAAGCCAATACATTGGACAACCTAGAAGAAATAAATGTTCCAAGAAACATATAATCTGTTAAGACTGAATGACGAAGAAATAGGAAATCTGAATAGATCAAATATTAGCAAAGAGATTGAATCAGTATTCAAAAACCTCCCAACAGAGGTTCAGTCTTCACTGGTGAACTCTATTAAATATTGAAGATGTAATATCTATCATTCTCAACCTCTTCCAAATACTGAAAAAAAGAGAACACTTCCAAACTCATTTTATGAGGTCAGCATTACCTGAATACCAAAGCCAAACAAGAATACAATACAGGTATACAAGAAGGGAAGGGAAGGAAAGGGCAAGATAGGGAAAGGAAGGGAAGGGAATTACAGGCCAGTATAAATGATGAATATTTACATAAATATTTGTAAAATTCACAAAAACTATTAAGTACATTAAAATGATTATACACCAAGATCCAGTGAGGTTTATTCCAGGCATGCAAGGATAGTTCAACATCCACAAACATATTAATATGATGCACCAAATTAACAAAATGAAGAATAAAAATCATATAATCATTTCAATACATACAGAAAAAATTGGGAAAATTCAATATCTATTTATAATAAAATCTCTCAAAAAATTGTATGGACAGACTACATATAAACCTAATAAAGCCATACATGACAAACCCACAGCTAACATCATATTCAATGGTATCATCAAGAACAAGACAAGGATTTCTACTCTCACTTTTATTCAATATCATACTGTAACTCCTAGTCACAGTAATATGCAATTAAAATAAAAAAGCAGTCAAATTGCAAAGGAAGGAAGTAAAACTATCACTACTTGCAGATGACAAGATACTATAAATACAAAACCTTAAAAAAAAACAAAACACGACAATGTTTTGGAATTAATTAATGAATTCCAGAAAGTAACAAGATATAAAATCAATGTACAGAAATCTGTGGCACTTATATACATTAATAATCATCAGAAAGAGAAATTAAGGAAATAATTCTATTTGCAATTGTATCAAAAATGAAGAAATACCTAGGAATAAACTTAACCACACTGAAAACTATAAGATATTGGTGAAAGAAATTGAAGACCCGAATATATGGAAAGATATTCCATGCTCATACATAAAAATTCCTATACTACCCAAAGCAATCTACATATTGAATGTAATTCCTATCAAAATTCCAATGGCATTTTTCATAGAAATAGAACAAAATTTTCTAGAATTTGTATAGATACTAAACAGCTTAATATATTGAAAAACAACAAAGCTGGAGATACCAGACTCCTTGACTTCTAACAATGTTCCAAAGCTATAGTTATTAAAACAGTATGATATTGACATAAAAATATGACACATAAAAACACAGCAGAACTGATTAACAAAATTTTAGTTAAATTAGTTGTTACTAGCATAGTGGTTATTAATTTAACAAAATTAAACCCTCACATATATGGACAACTAGTTTATGACAAAGTATCCAAGAACATACAATGGAGAAAGGACAATCTCTTCAATAAATGGTGTAGGGAAAATGGACAGCCACATGCAAAATTAAGAAACTAGACCACTGTCTTACACTATATGCAAAATTAACTCAACATGGGTTAAACACTTAAATGTAAGATCTATAAACATAAGATTCCTAAAAGAAAAGACAAGCAGTAAGCTCCTCAAATATCAATCTGAGCAATATTTCCTTAGATCTGACTCTAAAGGCAAAGGAAACAAAAGCAAAAATAAACCAATGGGACTACATCAAATTTAAGAGCTTCTGCACAACAAAAGAAACCATCATCACAATGAAAAAGCAATCTATTGAATGGAAGATATGTTAAAAATATTCATATTACTATCTCTCCTGCCAGAATCAATCTTTTTCAAATCATGTATCTGACAAGGAATTAATATCCAAAATATATAAAGGACCCAACCAACTCAACAACAAATGCATGGCCCAATTAAAAAATAGGCAGAGGATCTGAATATTTTTCTTTTTTTTTCTTTCCTAATAACATTTTTATTAGTTTCAGAATTTAGTAGTTAATCAGTTGCATAAAATCAGTGTTCTCTGAATATTTTTCTTAAGAAGACTTAGAGATGGCCAACAAACACATGAAAGTATATTCAGCATTACTAACTATTTAGAAAATTAAAATCAAAAGCACAATGAGCTATCACCTCACACCAGTAAGGATGGCTATTATCAAAAAGGCAAAACATAGCAAATGTTGGAGAGGATGTGAAGAAAAAAGGAACCTTGATATATTGCTCAGAATATAATTTGGTGCAGCCAACTATGGAAAACAGTATGGAGGTTGCTCCAAAAACTAAAATTAGAAATACCATATGATGCAATTATTCCACTTCTGGGTATTTGTCCAAAGAATACAAAAACACTAATTCAAAAACATATATGCACTCCTATGTTCACTGCAGCACTGTTTACAATAGCCAAGAAACGGAAGCACACTAAAAGTCCTTCAATGAATAGATGAAGATGTGGCATACACACGCAATGAAACACTACCCAGTATTAAAAAAGAGTGAAATCTTGCCATTTGTGACAACATAGATGGAATTTCAAGATTTTATGGTAAGTGAAAGTAGTCAGATGGAAAAAAACAGATAAGTATGATTTCACTCATACAGAATTTTTTAAAAAGCTAACAAAAAAAAAAAATAAACTCAAATACAAAAACTAAATTGGTGGTTTCCAATGGGGCAGGGAAGTTGGGGCTGAGCAAAATGGGTTAAGGGGATCAGCTGTATGGTAGTGGATTGTAACTGGTTACACCTTAGTGATGTTCACTTGGTAATGTGTACAAATGTCAAATTATAATGTGGTATACCTAAAACTGACATAATTTTAAGTACCAAGTTTACCTCAGTAAAAAATTAAGAAAAATTTTAAATAATGCAGAAAATGATAAAATTTATCAAAATTTTTTAATAAAAAGAGGATCGGTATTATATTGATTTTTTCTTTTCCTTCAGGCTCCAATTAGGATGTGTACCACACTGCAAATCTTCTCCCATATTGAAGATTACACTGATAATCAAGCCAAGACAAAGAAAAATAGATCCAAGAGATATGGAGAGAGAGATTCCCATCAACAGAAATTACCACATGGGACAGTACTGAGGATTAAATAAATTAATGGATATAAAGCTCTTAAACATGGCCTAGCTCATGGAAAGCCCAATTTAAATGCTGGTTGTGGTAGCTATTATTGTCCCTTCTGCCAGAATTAATCTCTGCCCTCCTTGAAAACCTATGGCATTCTTTCTTCATCTCTCATGTTCTCATCTTCTACTCATTTTATGTTAATGGGTAGATAATCTATTGATAGTTTCTTACCTGCTTCATGTAGGGAATAACTTATTTTTATTTGATGTCCTTTTCCAAGAACATAAGATTTAGTCTAATGCCTTACATACAAAAGGTATGTGTTTTCAGAAAGAAAGGAGAGAGAATTGGAGTAGGAGATAGAGAAATTGTCTTATTAATCCTTATGCACTTTGCAGAATAATAATAATAATAATAACAACAACAACAACAATAAAACTGCCAAGAATAAAATCTTTCCTCAAAGATCACCTGCTAATCAGGGTGAACCCAAGAGAAGAGGCAAAGCAAAAGATTTCTGATGTTCTCTGTTTCAGTGACCCAAGATGCTGCCAATCTAAAAAAATCTGGCATGATTGAAACATGCTCCCTAGTCAATATGTAGAAAGCTTTTCTAAGAGCAATACCAAACATCAAGTCATGAAAACTTTAGATTCAATTTATCTTTGAAATATAATATGTAAGATGACATAATGGGATAAGAATTCAATTCTATAATCAGTGTCAGGACTCAAGATTCTAAATTTAACCACTTAGCAGCTATAGAAGTTGAAAGTTACTTTCTCCTTTGTGCAAAAAAAAAAAAAAAAAGAAAGAAAGAAAGAAGAAATACTTAAATTTATCTCACTTGAGGATTTAAGGAAGAAAATGGATGAAACGGTCCACCATTTAGTACATAATAAAGACTGAGTCTGTGTATGCTACTATTATATTTAACAGTATTATTATTCCCCTGTATCAATTTCTTTCTCATACCTCTTTTGTAGAGATTAATTAGAGATTTTAGAGAATGCAAATGAAGAGACCTGAAGGTGATAGCTTGTGCAGTTAAAAGGATCCTTGTGGGGAACACAAGATTGAATGTGCACCTGTAGATAACCTTCATTCATCAAATATTCATTGTGCCTTAGCCTACATTAAGGACTGGGGTGCAAAAATTAACAGGACAGCTCTGCTGCCAAAGAACTTACAGTTTTGGCATAGTCTGTTACTCATACACTGTTGTTTTTTTTTTTTTTTTTTAAAGATTTTATTTATTTATTTGACAGGCAGAGATCACAAGTAGGTTTAGAGGCAGGCAGAGAGAGAGGAGGAAGCAGGCTCCCCGATGAGCAGAGAGCCCGATGCGGGGCTCGATCCCAGGACTCTGGGATCATGACCTGAGCCGAAGGCAGAGGCTTCAACCCACTGAGCCACCCAGGTGCCCCTCATACACTGTTTTTGATGAACAATGTGTCTACTAAGGAGAGAATGGGAAAAATGAATAAAGTTTTATTTTGTTGATATTCTTTAAAGTATTAGTCACCTTCTGCCAAATCACAAACCTCTTGATGTCTCAGTGGTTTACAACAATACATATTTATTTCTTGCTCATGTTACATAATGGCTGCAAGTGGTTGTGGTTCTGCTAGGCTCAGTTCCACAAATCTTTTCATACCAGACTCGAGACTGAAGGCAAAGCTATATTCTGGAACATGCTGATCTCATAATAGACAGTAAGAACAAGAGTTGCAAAGCCAGGTGGGGGAGGATCAAGATGGCAGAGAAGGAGACCTAAATATCATCAGGTCCCTGGAGTTCAGCTACATAGTTATCAAAACCATTCTGAACATCTACAAACTCAACAGGAGATCAAAAAGAGAAGGGTAGCAACTCTGCAAACAGAAAAGCAACAACCTTCTGGAAGGTAGGACATGGATAAAAGTAAATCTGAGGTGACATACAGGAAGATAGACCTCAGGGGTAGGGGATGGCTCCCTGTAAGCAGTAGAGCAGCCAAGTAGAAAATCAGAACTTTTAGAAGTCTGCTCCACTGAGGGATATCACTCCAGAGGTTAAGCAGGGGGTGGAGCTCTCACAGGGGCAGTGTGGTCTCAGGACCCACAGGTTCAAAAAGACCAGAAGTGACAGGAGTGTCTGAGTGTGGCAGAGCTCCTAGGTATTGAAGCAGGGAAACCAGATAAAAAGACAGAGGCGAGGAATAAGCACTCAGCTTGGGGATACCTAAAATCATGATCTGAGGCACAATCGGGCCATTGCTCTTCAAGCTGGGACCCCACAAGTGGCAGATCTGGAGAGACTCCCTCCTTCCTCCTCCAGGAGGAATGTGGCATGGGAGCACGCTGCAGGAATCTTCTGGGTTTGGGACTCTGAACAGGGCCATGTACCAGGGATAGAAATGCTTGGTCACAAGCTGGGTGAGCACAGAGCACAGCTGGAGACCAGGGAGATAGGATTAGTTGACTACTTTTCTCTGAGGATGCATTAAGGAGTGGGACCCCAAGCTCTCAGCTCCTGTGGGGCTGAGATTGGGAGGCTGCCATTTTCATTCTCATCTTCCAAAGCTGAAAGGAAAGATTTCAAGGAACAAAAGCTACTGAGAGCAAACCTGAGCAGATCGCATAGCCTGGCCCTTGGCAAGGGTACTGCAATTCCACCTAGGTCAAAGACATTTGAGAATCAATGAAACAGGCCCTCCCCCCAGAAGATCAGCAAGAACATCCAGCCAAGACCAAGTACGCAGAGCAAGTAGAACTGCAGAACTAGGGGAATGTAACACATTGAATTCATGTTCTTTTCCCATGTTCTTTAGTCTTTCAAAGTTAAATTATTTTAATTTTATTTTTTTCTATTTTCTAAATTTTTAAATTTAAATATTCTTAAATTTTTCTTCTTTCCTATTTTAACCTTTTAAAACTATTTTATCTTATCAATAACTTTTTTTAAAATATTTTTTAATTTTCATTGTTACAGTCATATTCTATCCCCTCATTGTATTTAATCTCAGTTTTTATATGCATATAGGTTTTTCTTTCTTTAAAATTTTGGGATAGTTTCTTCTAACAGACCAAAATATATCCTAAATCTAGTGCATGGTTTTATTCTAGTTTCCAGCCTGATCACATTCTTTCCTTTTTTTTTTCTTTGTTCAACCAACTTCTTATCTTATCAATTCCCTTTTTAGAATCTCTTTTCCCATCTTTGCAGTCATATTCCATCCCTTCATCATGTTTACCCTTATTTTTGTATAAGTTATTCTCTCTTTAAAATTTTGGAAGGCAGATTCTTCTAACAGTAAAAAATGCACCTAAAATCAAGTCTGTGGCTCTGTTCTATTCACCATTCTAATATATAGAGAGACAGAGATAGAGAGAGAGATATATGTAGTATATAGATATATATGGATATAGATTTTTTTTTCTCCTTTCTTCTTCCCCCAGTTTTGTATCTCTTCTGATTTGGTTAGTGTCATTTTGGGGTCATTGCTTCTCTTTTAGTATTTTGTTCTCTCATTCACCTACTCTTACCTGGATAAAATGAAAAGGCAGAGAACTCACCAAAAAAACAAAACAAACAAACAAAACAAAACAAAACAAAAACCAAGAGGCAGTACCAACGGCTAGGGACCTAATCAATATGGACTTTAGTAAGATGTCAGAAGTAGAGTTCAGAATGAGGATTATCAAGGTGATAGCTGGGCTTGAAAAAAGCATGGAAGATACTAGAGAATCCTTTTCTGGAGAAATAAAAGAACTAAGATTTAACCAGGTTGAAATTTTAAAAAGTTATTAACGAAGTACAATAAAAAATGGAAGCTCTTACTGCTAGGATAAATGAGGCAAGAGACAATTAGTGATATAGAAAAATCAAATGATGGAGAATAAAGTAGCTGAGAAAAAGAGATAAACAACTAGTGGACCATGAGGGGAGAATCTGAGAGATAAGTTATACCATAAGACAAAACAATATTAGAATAATTGGGATCCCAGACAAAGAAGAAAGAGAGAGAGGGACAGAAGGTATATTAGACCAAATTATAGCTTAGAATTTCCCTAATTTGGCAAAAGGAACAAGCATCAAAACCCAGGAGGCACAAAGAATGCCCCTCAAAATCAATAAAAATTGATCCAAACCCCATCATCTAATAGTAAAACTTACAAGTCTCAGTGACAAAGAGAAAATCTTGGAAGCAGCTTGGGACAAGAGGTCTGTAACATATGATGGTAGAATAGATTGGCAGCAGACCTTTCCACAGAGACCTGGCAGGCCAGAAAGGACTGGCATGGTATATTCAGAGCACTAAATGAGAAAAATATGTATTAAGAACATTATATCCAGCTAGGCTGTCATTGAAAATAGAAGGAGAGATAAAAAGCTTTCAGGACAAACAAAAACTAAAAGAATTTGCAAACACCAAACCAGCCCTACAGGAAATATTGAAGGGGGTCTTCTAAACAAGGAGAAAGTCTAGAAGTAACAGACCAGAAAGAAAAAGAGATAATACACAGTAACAATCACGTTACAGGCAATATAATGGCATTAAATTCACATCTTTCAATAGTTAACCCTGAATTTAAATGGGCTAAATCCCCCAATCTAAAGACACAGGGTGGATAAAAAAAAAAAACAAGACCCATTGATATGTTGTCTACAAGACAGTGAGGGGGGTGGAAAACAATTTACCATGCTAATGGACACCAAAAGAAAGCTGGGGTGGCAATCCTTATATCAGATAAATTAGATTTTAACCCAAAGACTATAATAAGAGATGAGGAAGGGCACTATATCATACTTAAAATATCTGTCCCACCAGAAGATCTAACAATTTTAAATATCTATACCCCTGACATGGGAGCAGCCAATTATATAAAACAATTAATATCAAAATCAAAGAAATACATTGGCAATAATATAATAATAGTATGGGACTTTAACAGCCCTCCTTAATGAAATGGACAGATCATCTAAGCAAAAGGTCAACAAGGAAATAAAGGCTTTAAATGACATACTGTGGGGCACCTGGGTGGCTCAGTGGGTTAAGCCTCTGCCTTTGGCTCCGGTCATGATCTCAGGGTCCTGGGATCAAGCCCCGCTTTGGGCTCTCTGCTCGGAGGGGAGCCTGCTTCCCCCTCTCTCTCTGCCTGCCTCTCTGCCTACTTGTGATCCATCTCTGTCAAATAAATAAATAAAATCTTTTTAAAAAGTGACATACTGGACATCACATGATGGACATCACAGATATATTCAGAACATTCCATCCCAAAGCAACAGAAAACACATTCTTCTCTAGTGCACATGGAACATTCTCCAGAATAGATCATATTCTAGCTCACAAATCAGGTCTGAATCAGTACCAAAAGACTGGGGTCACTCTCTGCATATATTCAAACCATAGTGCTTTGAAACTAGAACTCAACAACAGGAGAAAGTTGGAAAGAACTCAAATACATGGTGGTGAAAGAGCATCTACTAAAGAATCAGGAAATTAAAGAAGAATTGAAAAAATTCATGGAAACAAATAAAAATGAGAAAACAACTGTTGAAAATCTTTGGGACACAGCAAAGTTGGTCCTGGGAGGAAAGTATATAGCAATCCAAGCCTTTCTCAAAAACCAAGAAAGGTCTCAAGTACTCACCTAACCCTACACCTAAAGGAGCTGGAAAAAGAGCAGCAAAGAAAGCCTAAACACAGCAGGAGAAGAGAAATTATAAAGACCAGAGCAGAAATCAATGAAGTAGAAACCAAAAGAACAATAGAACAAATCAATGAAACCAGGAGCTTGTTCTTTGCAAGAATTAATAAGATTGATATATTCTTGGCCATATTTATCAAAAAGAAAGGAGAAAGTACCCAAATAAGTAAAAATAAATGAAAGAGGAGAGGTCACAACCAACACCAAAGAAATACAAACAATTATAAGAACATATTATGAGCAACTATACACCAGCAAATTTGACAATCTAGAAGAAATGAGTGCATTCTTAGAGATGTATAAACTACCAAAAGTAGAAAGAAATAGAAAATCTGAACAGACCCATAATCAGTGAGGAGATTGAGGAATTTATCAAAAATCTCCCAAAAACAAGAGCTCAAGGCCAGATGGCTTCCCTGGGGAATTCTACCCAACATTTAAAAAAGAATTAAACCCATTTTCCTGAAACTGTTCCAAAAAAATAGAAATGGGGAAAATAAAACTTCCAAATTCATTTTATGAGGCCAGCACTACCTTGATCCCATAACCAAAGACCCCATCAAAAAGGAGAATTACAGACCAATAATCTTGATGAACATGCATACAAAAATTTTCACCAAAATACTTGCCAATAGGATCCAACGTTACATTAAAAGGATTATTCACCATGACCAAGTGGGCTTTATTTCTGGGTTGCAAGGGTGGTTCAACATCCACAAATCAATCAATATGATACAGAACATTAATAAAAGAAAGAACAAGAGCCATATGATACTCTCAATAGATGCTGAAAAAGCATTTGACAAAGTACAGCATCCTTGATCAATAACTCTTCACAGTGTACGGATAGAGAGACATACCTCAATGTCATAGAAGTCATCTATAAAAAACTCACAGTGAATATCATTCCCAATGGGGAAAAAATGAAAACTTTTCCCTTAAGGGTGAGGAACACGGCAGGGCTGTCCGCTATCACCACCACTATTCAACATAGTACTAGAACTCCTAGCCTCAGCAATCAGACAACAAAAAGAAATAAAAGACATCCCAACTGGCAAAGAAGTCAAACTCTCACTCTCTATGCAGATGATAGGATACTTTATGTGGAAAATCCAAAATCCAAAATTTCTGGAACTCATACAGGAATTCAGTAAAGTGTCAGGATACAAAATCAATGCACAGAAATCTGTTACATTTCTATACACCAATAGCAACACAGAAGAAAGAGAAATTAAGGAGTCAATCTCATTTACAATTGCACCCAAAATCATAAGATACCGAGGAATAAACCTAGCCAAAGAGGCAAAGAATCTATACTCAGAAAACTATAAATTACTCATGAAAGAAATTGAGGAAGACACAAAGAAATGGAGAAACATTTCATGCTCATGGATTAGAAGAACAAATACTGTGAAAATGTCTATCCTACCAAAAGCAATTTACACATTTCATGCAATCTCTATAAATCTCATCATTTTTTTCAAAGAAATGGAACAAATAATACTAAAATTTATATGGAACCAAAAGAGACACCAAATAGCCAGTGGAATGCTGATAAAGAAAACCCATCACATTTCCAGACTTTAAGCTCTATTACAAAGTTATAACAATCAAGAGACTCCGGTATTGGCACAAAAACAGACACATAGATCAATGGAACAGAATAGAGAACCCAGAAATGGGCCCTCATGGCCAACTAATCTTTGACAAAACAGGAAAGAATTTCCAGTGGAAAAAAGAGTCTCTTCAACAAATGGTGTTTTGGAAATTGGACAACCACAAGAAGAATGAAACTGGACCATTTCTTTATGCCACACACAAAAATAGACTCCAAATGGATGAAAGATCTCAATGTGAGACAGGAATGAATCAAAATCCTTGAAGAAAACACAGGCAGTAATCTCTTTAACTTCAGCCACAGCAACTTCTTTCTAGAAACATCATCAAAGGCAAGGGAAGCAAGAGCAAAAATGAACTATTGGGACTTCATCAAGATCAAAAGCTTTTGCACAGCAAAAGAAACAGGAAATCAAAAGACAACTGACAGAATGGGAGAAAATATTTGCAAACGACATATCAGTTAAAGGGCTAGTATCCAAAATCTATAAAGAACTTCTCAAACTCAACATGCAAACAACAAATAATCAAGAAATGGGCAGAAGACATGAACAGACATTTCTTCAAAGACATCCAAATAAGCAACAGACACATGAAAAAGTGCTCAACAGCAATTAGCATCATGGAAATACAAATCAAAACCACAGTGAGATACCCCTCATGCCGCTCAGAATGGCTAAAATTAATAAGTTAGGAAATGACAGATGTTGGTGAGAATGCAGAGAAAGGGGAACCCTCCTACACTGTTGGTGGGAATGTAAGCTGGGGCAGCCATTCTGGAAAACATGGTTTTCCTCAGAAAGTTGAAAATAGAGCTACCCTATGACCTAGAAATCACACTACTGGATATTTAACCTAAAGATACAAATGTAGTGATTCCAAGGCGCATGTACACCCAAATGTTTATAGCAGCAATGTCCACAATAGTTATTGAAAGAACATAGATGACTATCAATAGATGAATGGATAAAGAAGATGTGATACACACACACACACACACACACAGAGGAATACTATGCAGCCATCAAAAAACAATGATTTTTGCCATTTGCAATGACATGGATGGAACTAGAGGATATTATGCTAAGCAAAATAAGTCAATCAGATAAAGACAATTATCATATGATCTCTCTGATATGAGGAATTTGAGAGGCACAGTGGGGTTTTATGAGGGGAAGGTGGGAAAAATGAAATAAAATGGGACCAGGGAGAGAGACAAAGCATAAGAGACTCTTAATCTCAGGAAACAAACTGAGGGTTGCTAGGGGATGGGAGAGAGGGATAGGATGACTGGGTGATGGACACTGGGGAGGGTATGTGCTGTGGTGAGTGCTATGAATTGTGTAAGACTGATGATTCACAGGCCTATACCTCTGAAGAAATAATACATTATATGTTAATTTTTTTAAAAAAGGTTGCAAAGACAAACCAATTAAAGCTTCTGTTCAGATAGATTCCTTTGACTAAAGAAGGTCATATGCCCAAGCTTATTATCAATGAGGTGATATTAAGGTATAGGGAAATGTATTAAGCTATAGGGAAGTGAGTTAAAAATGGAACACAATAAATGAGAATAATACAGTTTGCCATACCAGTAATGAGAGACAGTAATAATCAATTAATATTAAGAAAAGGAAATAAAAGAAAATAAAAACATTAATGGTGTTATTAAGTCACTAGGGGCTCTCATACAGAATTACATTCTGCTATAAACAATTATCAGAAAACTATGTGACTCTTGACATCAAGTTTAGGGAGCAAGTCAGAAAACTGGGTTTTTAGCATATTAATGTGTCTATTGCTTTTCCTGCTTCAAATACAGATGGTAAGAAACATACTCTTAAAATAAATTCCTTGGTATCACTAGATATTTTTTAAATTTAAAAGGAATAACCATACATTACTTACTGAGCACAACAAATTTTCCTTAGTGGTAACTATGAATTAATATAGATCACCAACTACAACCTAATCCTCCAGGAAATATACCTAGCTACGTAGTCATTGTCTTAAGTCTGATAGTCATTTGTCAAATAATAAGATCAGCAACCAGATTTAATTACTTTTTAACTTTAGACATCATCATGTTTGAAGTGAATAATAATTTTTAAAGGGTGGAGTTTCAATTAACACATCTTTCAGCTTTTTGAACAAAAGAAATCAAATGAACAAATTACTAATTTATGGAATACAATATATGAAAGAATCAGATTTTCCTTTTTTTTTTTTTTTTTTTTTTTTTGCCTGAAGAGAAAGTTAACCACCTTTTTGTTCATTTAGAGATTTCATGCCTGGGAGTAATTTCAATCTATTATAGAATTCAATAGTGCTTATTTTTAAAGTATTATTCTTGCTTTGATAACTGCAGCTCTACATTTTATTGCTCAATATTTTTTGTCTCCAACCAGAAATTAACATATAGCTTCTGGTCAGAAAATAAAAGAACAAAATTAGCATTTGTGCAACCTTTTGAGGAGCAATGCAGACTAAATGTTCAACCTCATAATCACAAATACAGATTGTGCCAATGAAAAATTTTTATGACCAAACACCTGGTAAAAATATTTGTAGTTACCTGAGCAGTGAGGGAATCAGAGACACTAAGATATTCTTCAGCCTCAAATTCCATTTTTCCTTTAAGCAAAACATAATAGTATCAAGAACACCTAAAGGCAAGATTTATGACATACACAGTAATCTCAGTAAGCCACACTAATTTTTGTCAACCCTGAAAGCCCATATAGGAAAACTGAATATGCTCTCTGAAAATATCTCACTTTAATTTTCAACCTCAAGCAGCCTAAATTAAAAGATGTGAAAGGGTGAAAGAGTCACAAGATTGTTGATTGCAGCAGAGAAGAGAGCTATCATTTCTATACCTCTCCACATACAGTTCTGTAACATTCTTATGATACCTCTTACTTCGACTCATATGAGAGATTATTTCATTTTCCATCATCTTAACTTCATTATCAAGTTCTCATGATGTATAGTTTTCTGACTGGCCATCTGGCTTTAACACTACCTTTTTATTATTAACATATTTTTTATTAAGATATTGGGCATGGTTGTAAAAAAAATATCGCTTTAAAATCCTTTTCTGGGGGCACCTGGGTGGCTCAGTGGGTTAAAGCCTCTGCCTTCAGCTCCGGTCATGATCCTAGGGTCCTGGGATCAAGTCCCACATCAGGCTCTCTGCTCAGCAGGGAGCCTGCTTCCTCCTTTCTTTCTGCCTGCCTCTCTTGTGATCTGTCTGTCAAATAAATCAATAAAATCTTAAAAAAAAATAAAATAAAATCCTTTTCTGTATTTCCAATATCTTGGAGTTAGTCTCCATTTGTTTTATGCTTTTTCCTTTTTATTGTGGCAAAATACACATAAAACTTTACCAGTATAATTATTTCATGGTGTGCAATTCAATGACATTAGTATATTCATAATGCACAACCATCATCACTATGTGCTTCCAGAATGTCTCATCACCCCAAATGGAAATCCTGCACCACATAAGCAGCCATTCCCCATTATTCCTTACCCACAGCCCATTACACTCACAAGTCACTTTTCCATCTATGGATTTGACTACTCTAGATTTCATGCAAAAGGAATCATACATACATAGCCTTCTGTGTCTGGCTTCTTTTACTTAGGATAATGTGTTCAAGAGTCACCCACTGTATGCCAGTGCCTCATTCCTATACATAGCTGAATAATATTTAACCATATAGACTCTTTGCATAGAATATATTTTTCCATCCTTTTATTTTTTTTCCCTTTCCTTTGGATTTAAAGTGATTCTGTTGTAGACAACATATAGGTGAATCATGTTTCTTAATCTGTTCTGCCAATCTCTACCTTTTAGTTGAAGAGTTTAATCCATTTACATTTAAAGCAATTATGGAACAACTTTTACGATTTTGCTTTTTGTTTGCTATGTCATTAATATACTTGTTTCTTAATCACTCTATTACCCCCTTTTTTGTGTTTGGTTTTTGTGTACCATTTTGAAACTCTCATTTTCTTTTTTGCATTTTTTAAGATGTTTTCTTAGTAGCTACCCTAGGACTTGCAATTGACATCTTAAATTTTTACAACTTTTCTGACTTAACACCAAGTTAGGTTCAATAACATACAAAAATTCTGCTCCAGTTTAACTTTGTCCCTCCCCCTTTATATTGTTGTCACATATTATTTATACATTAGAAGCACACAAAGATAAATTTATAATTTTTGTTTTAAGCATTTCTTTTCAAGAATATGGGGTGGAGAGAAGAAATGAAAGCTAAAAATATTTTTTTATTGATCTAAAAATATTTACTTTTACCAATATTTTTTATTTCTTCATATGGCTTAAATTTACTCCTAGTGTTCATTTACTTTAGCCTAAAGGCTTTCCTTTAGCATTTATTGTAGGGCAGATCTACTATCAATAAACTCCATCTTTCACTATCTGCAAATACCTTAATTTTTCCCTCATTCTTTTTTTTTAAGGATTTTATTTATTTATTTGACAGAGAGAGAGAGATCATAAGTAGGCAGAGCAGAGGCAGAGAGAGAGGGGGAAGCAGGCTCCCTTCTGAGCAGAGAGCCTGATGCAGGGCTCCATCCCAGGACCCTGAGATCATGAACTGACCCAGAGGCAGAGGCTTAACCCACTGAGCACCCAGGTGCCCCATTTTTCCCTCATTCTTAAAAGATGTTTTTGCCATATATGTAATTCTTGGTTGGCAGTTCTTACCTTCCAGCAATTTAAATATGTCACCCCAACTGCTTTCTGTCTTCCATGATTTCTGCTAAGGAACTGCTACTATAATGTGTCTCAGTGGGGATTTCTTAACTTATCCTACCAGAATTCATTGAGCTTCTCATATGTGTAAGCTCGCATTTTAAAATCAGATTTATTAAGTTTCAGACTGTTATTTCTCTAATACTCTTTTTTTCCCTTTCTTCTCCTTCTGGAATTCTACCATGTGTTTGCTGTTAAGTTTTACAGTATCTTACAGTTTCTTTCTTTCTTTTCTTTTTTAAGATTTTGTTTATTTGACAGAGAGAAAGAGGGAAAGAATATGCAAGCAGGGGGAGGGGCAGAAGGAGAGGGAGAGGGAGAAGCTGCCTCCCCTTACCAGGGAGCCTGATGAGGGGCTTATCCCAGGACCCTGGGCACATGACCTGAGCCAAAGGCAAATGCTCAACTGACTGAGCCACCCAGGTGCCCCAGTCCTACAGTCCCTTAAGTTCCATTTTTGTCATTATTTTTCTTCTTGCTCCTGACACAGGATAATTTAATTTGACGTACTTTCAAGTTCATGGATTCATTTTTGTCTGTTCAAATTCTAAATTGAACCCCTCTAGCTAATTCTACACTTCAGTTATTGTACTTTATAGCTTCAAAATTTCTACTTAAAAAAATATTTCTAGCCCTTCATAGATACTCTCTATTTATTGAGAAATTATTATCCTTGTTTTATTTCTTTGTCCACTGTGTCCTTTACCTCTGTGAGAATATCTGTGACGGTTAATCTATAATCTTGCTATAGGAAGCCTGGGCTTCCCCAAAGACAGTTCCTGTTAATTTCTTTTCCTTTTTCTTTCTTTTTTTTTTTTAAATATCAAACTTTCTTGTTTCTTTGCATGCTTCATAATTTTCCATTGAAAAGTGAATATTCTGAATATTTTGATGTGCACAAAGAAAAAAACCAGGAAAATAAATAAGGAAAAACTAGTAAAGAAAAAAAAAGTAAAAGCATATACTCAGGTCTTTCTATTTTGCCTTTGTGTTGAGGCACTCTTTCAATGTTTTAAACAGACTACTCACATTCCACCTTAGTCTTCATGTACTCCGAGCCCAAAAACCAGCAAAGGATGAAAATTTAAGGCCTTCTCGGGTCTTTTCTGAGCATATGCCCTGCCCTGAGAATGTATCTTTCCAGATTCTCCATATACATGGCAGCAAAACTTTGAAAAAGTTTGAAAACAAAGTTTCTATTCCCCCCGCCCAAAATCATTCCCTGGTAAATGAAGTATGAAGGTTTATGAGGTAACCCAGAGAGAATATGGGGAGTGGAAGAGGGATAAAGTAGTGGCCCTAAGACAGCACCCTAAAGAAACCTAAGGAAGAGATGAGACTCCAGGGGATTCCTTGGAGCATGACTACCTAAAGAAGTGAGAAGATATGGTGCGACCTCAGAGTTTACTGGTGTAGTCAGAGAGAAGTTTCAGTAGCATGAAAGCCAAAAGGCCACATAGATTTAGGGAAAGGACTGAATGGAAGGCAAAAAATAGGCTCTGATTGTCCAGGACTCTGAAAAATTTTGTTAAGGGAATGGAAAGAGAAAAATGGGTCTGTAACCAGAAGTGACTTAAATCAACATATCGTCCCTTATACTTATTTTTATTTTTTAAGATTGAAGAGAAACTAAACCTCAAAAAAATTTTTTAAAAATTCAGATGGGAAACTGATGTGTTTAAAAGTGGAAGCCAATAAAGTTATGAATAAAAGAAGTTGAAGATAGAGGAAACGGGGTGGGGGGGACAACTTTTAATTTCCCCTAAATAAATAAAAATAACACATACTCATATAAGCAATATGGAAGTAAATAAAGTAGAAAATGAAAGCCCAGGACCTACCACACTAAAGTCTCAAAAGGTATTTCTATCCAGTCTTTATTTTTCCTTAGGGCTTATTATCTTTCACCATACAAGGTAGTTCTATTTATTATGTTTATTATTCATTTCCCTGGATGACAATGTAAGTTCTACAAGGCAAATTTATTTTCCGTTCACTACTTGGCACATATTATACACTTGATAAGTATTTTTTGAGTAAATGAGCGTTGCATATGCTTCTTGATTTTTCCCTACATATAAAGAGATCTTACAATACACATTTTTATATAATTTTCTTTTCAACAAAATACCACTGTATCCTTGCATGGAGATCTACCTTATTCATTTGAACAGTTACATAAAATGCTATGGCAAGATTTATTTAAACAATCTTTTACTGATGAGCATTGCAGATATTTCTGATTTCTATTATTACACATAAGCCTATTCACACATTCTATTTTTTATATTCTTGTGGGAGAATTTCTAAAAGAGAGATTCCTAAAAGTGGAGTTACTGAGTCAAAGACTATGCACATCAAGATGTTGACAGTGCATCCCAAAATTGACCTTGAAACTATGTTGGATCCATTTGAGTTTACAGGCATGGAGAGGGGCCATGGACAGAGCAAGTTCCATGGGATATGGAGGACTTTGGATGAGGAAAGAATTTGAACTAGACATAAGGAGAGGTTCTAAATAAAAATCTGGGCATGTGATGTGATGAGCACTTGGGTGTTATATGCAAGTGTTGAATTACTGAACTCTATATCTGAAACTAATGATGTACTGTATGTTGGCTAATTGAATTTAAATTGAAAAAAAAAAGAAAAGAAACAAAATAAAAAGATACTTGGGCAAGGAGTGTACCTATGGAGTCATCATCAGAACAAAGTAATGAAATCTCTGTCTCAGACAAATAAACATCCTGAATCCTCTCCCTTCCCAGAGCTCTCTACAGAAATCTGGCAACACAGACTGCAGAAACTATTTAGTATTCCTTCCCTGGGCCATCCCTCTCCCCACTGCTTTGTGCCAAAAGCAACCAGGGCTCCCAGTCTCCCTTTAAAAACATAATTAACATTCTCAGTGGGGTGAGTTGCGCACATTACTTGCAGATGGATGCTTCCTGTCTTGTTAGCTAGCATGCTGGCTTTGGAGTAATATGCCAAACAGTGCTCTTAGTTCCCTTTTTCTTTAATTAAGGGAACCTTTTTACTCTGCTGCTGCATTCTTACTCTCCTCACCAATTCAACAAATTTGTACTGAGTGCCTACTATGTGCCAGATACCCATGCTCACCCGGATAAATCAGACATGGCCCTGCTTTAAAGAGCTTAAATTCTTTCAGGAATACAGACCCATATAGAATCACAAGGCAGTGCAGTATTAGAAAAACACTATATACAGAGTGCTTCGAAGGAGCTTTAGAAGCAGAGGAGGAGATTCTGCCTTTGGAGTAGAATTAGGATACTTTTTGCAAAGGACAGTTTAAACTGGGATAATGAGAAAAGGATTTGGTGCCAGAAAAAAAAAAATCCAGTTCCTAGTCCTAGGTCCCCACTAACTAGTTTGAGGGCCTCTGGGTCTGTTTCCTCATTTACAAATTAGAAAACAAAGTCCTCTCTAACCTTTGAAATGGTTGGGAGCATCCCTTATTAACCACAAGAGGCCACACAAATTTGAAGTAGCATAAACGTACCCATCATTTAGTTAGCATCTACTAATACCAGGCATTATTTATACTTTATATTTCTATTTTAGCAACATCAAGGCTCTCTCAAGGTGGAGGTCACGATCTTCATCTCATAGCTGAGTTAGTTGTTAAATAAATTCTAATTGGCAGAGTTAGGATGTGAACATAAAGCTGCTAAAATAAAACATGTCTTCTTTCCAAGTTACCCTGCTGCGTTCTGTTTTTCCAGTTAGGCACTGGGATGGCCAAGATGCTGTTGACTCACGGTGGATTGTGGCAATAAGGAGAAATTGTAAAGCTGCAGATTCTGAATATCCTCATTAGTTCCTCCCTTCCATGCTTATAAACTACTTGCTATCACCACCCCTATTTTTCAGTCAATTAACATTGTTATGTATAAACTACGCTCCAATTCTTATAAGAGAAGGACCACTAAGGAATGCTGTCCTCAGAAATATTATTGCTGTGAAAGTAGAACTAATGTCTGTATCATAGGAAGCCATCTATTTAATTTGGTCTACCAAATCCTGAGTCAGAGACCTTCAGATAAAGATGTCCGGTAAGCAGAGAGAAATACGTATCAAGAGCTTTGGAATTTTTGGAATTGTCGGCATGCAAGCAACATTAGAAATCTGTTGTGTACATATTGATCCAGTCACCAATCTCACTGTGAATTCTGAAGCTCACAGCAACCCAGGAAAGCACAAAGGAAGAAAGAAATTCATTCTCAAGTAATTGTTTATATTCAGTTACCAGGAAAAATATATATATCATACGGTTTGTCTTCTTTTTCTCGAGGTTTTCGAAACAAGTATCTCACCATCATTCTCAAAGAAAAAAATCTACCCTGAGAATGTAAATAAAAGAAGACCTATCTCCACTTTGGCTCTAAAATTATAAATAAATAAATACTCACCATCATTCTCAAAGAAAAAAATCTACCCTGAGAATGTAAATAAAAGAAGACCTATCTCCACTTTGGCTCTAAAATTATAAATAAATAAATAGGAGCATAATGTATCTAAAAGGTAGTATATGGAAACCACAAAGCCATGAAAGCTGCAGTATTAAGAACTATGTGGCATACGTTTAGTCTTACACGGCCAGAAGTAGCATACAAATCAAGCCTCAAAAGTATTTATTCGTGCTCCAAATGCAGTTGGTCAAATCCCGGAAGGCATTTCCATAATGACAGTTTTCTATATGCCTGCTCTCTACCAGAAATTATGGGTTCCATAAAAAGTAATAGCAGTATGATTTTAGTTAAAACCCAATTTACATTCTGCATTTCTGTTCAATAGTCTAGTTGATTGAGGCCCTTTGGGAACAACTCTCATCCTGTGGTACTGAAGCTCATTAAATAAAACCATGAATTGTGCAAAATGGTTACACACTTGGTTTATAAGTTCCTTAAACATTATTTACCCTTCTCCTTGGCTTAAAATATCAAGCAGAAAAAAAAAAATACATTGTTACTAAATTTGCCACATTCCAGAAAGGAACCCCCTTAGTTTATTGGAAATAACCACCTCATCTATGTTTGGGAATATAACTTGACATAATTGCCTCAGAAATAGGCACATTTCTACAAGTAGCCACTAAATCAACTACAGATGAATCCAGTAAGCCTTTAGATAACAATCCAATGAGGTGTGCCTAACTAAGCAGAAGGGAGAAACAAGTGGGAGGATTACATGGTTTTAAAGTGAGAAGCATGTGCAGAATTCTGACTGTTATTCACCGATATTCATTACTCAAAAATCCTGTCCCCTGTATAACCTTTCCCATATTGTGCCAGATTATTCATTATCAACTTGCAACCATTGCTAGTCTCTTGAAGCCTCCTCTGAACTTCAGAAGAGAAGCTGAGAACCCAGAGCCGCCTTACCCCTATGGTTCCTGATTAGACAGTAGGGGGCAGTGGTGTATGAACTGGCAGGCAGAAGAATTTGAATGCAGATACATGGGTGCACACTAGATTTTTATTTATTTATTTATTTACTTACTTACTTACTTATTTTATTTATTTAGTGTACTAGATTTGCAGTGGCTCTTGAATGAGCTTCTTGGGGACTTCCTGTACTTACACTACACTGTAGTTCTCCCATCGTACTCAGCATCCGAATCCTCTGAAAGGTTTGCTAGAATGCAGATTGCTGGGCCCATCCTCAAGGTTTCTGACTTGGGAGGTCTGGGGTGGGACTTGAGAACATGAATCTCTAACAATTTTCCAAATGATATGGATACTGAAGGTTGGAAGACCACATATCTAGAACAACTTCTATAGACAGATATACCTGGAGGAGATTTCTGGAGGCTTAAGGAATTCACAATAGCTTTCAGAACAACTTGAATCAGAGTTGTAAGCTGAGATCATCAGGTCTCCACCCAGAACTTTATCCCTGTCCCTTTCTCCCATTTGTCACATAAGCCTCTAATACCCTTGTATAAAAATCATCACATACTCAACACGAAGACTAATGATATTGATTTCCTCAAATCCAGCGCCACTACCCTACTTACTGTACTTTTCCTACCAGGTCTCTCCTTAAACCAGCCATTCTCCAAACAATAAAATATCTCAATGCTCCCCTTAAAAACCTTTGATGCCCCAAACTGGAAGGAACTAAAATGTCTATCAATGGTGACTAAATACACAGATTGTGGTACAGCGGAGTACTAGTCAACAATAAAAAACTATTCATATATGCAGTAATATGGACGAATCTCAAGGATAATTTGCCAAATGAGAGAGCCAGACCCAAAAGGCTATATCCTCTGTGGTTCCACTTTTATGACATTCTGGAAAAAATGGAACTGTAGGAACAGAAATCATACCACTGATGTCAGAAAAATACAATGGGAGGAGATTGATTACAGTAGGGTAAAAGAATTTGACGCAGTATTCTACAACTTACTTGTGAGAATTATACATCTGCATATATTTGTCAAGATGTGTAGAAATGTATACTTCAAAGGTGAAAATTTTATTGTATGCAAATTATACCTCAATAGATCTGACTTAAGGAATAAAAGGTGCTCTCTCTTATCAAGACCATTAATTCTAAATTCCTTAGAATAAAAATGGAATGGAAGAGAGGTACAAAGGGTTTATGCTTATGAGTGGTACAGAAAACAGAGGGCTGAAGTCCACACCCACATCTAGAGTCCTCTGTATATTCAGAGACCACTCAGGACTGCTCATATTGGCCATAAAAACCTCCAAAAACTGTAACAGTGCTGGAAAGGGACAAAGAATAATCTAATCTTGCTATCACATTTTACATGACAAGGAAAAAAAAGAAAAGTAACTTGAATGAAGTCAAAGGCTAGAACACTTTTTTTTCTAATTACCCCAAAGAACATGACAGTTGATGGAAGCTTGATATAGAGGTAAAAACTGAGGTTCATAAAAGCATACAATTCAACCCTTACTTTATTACAAGCTGGCAAAATATTCTGGAATTATGAGAATCTGATCCCATTACCAGCATTCCAACATTAGTCTACAAAACATCAGCCATTGGCTCTTTGAAAACCTACACATTTAATGATTCTGTTTAAAAATGCACTTCCTGGGGGCACCTGGGTGGCTCAAAGGGTTAAGCCTCTGCCTTCAGCTCAGGTCATGGTCTCAGAGTCCTCGGATTGAGCCCCAAATTGGGCTCCCTGCTCAGCAGGGAGTCTGTTTCCCCCTCTCTCTTCTGCTGCCTCTCTGCCTACTTGTGATATCTTTCTCTCTGTTGAATACATAAATAAAATCTCTTTTAACAAATGCACTCCCTTGGGGCGCCTGGGTGGCTCAGTGGGTTAAGCCGCTGCCTTCAGCTCAGGTCATGATCTCAGGGTCCTGGGATCAAGTCCCGCATCGGGCTCTCTGCTCAGCAGGGGGCCTGCTTCCCTCTCTCTCTCTCTGCCTGCCTCTCAGTCTACTTGTGATTTCTCTCTGTCAAATAAATAAATAAAATCTTAAAAAAAAAAATGCACTCCCTGGGGCGCCTGGGTGGCTCAGTGGGTTGGGCTGCTGCCTGCGGCTTGGGTCATGATCTCAGAATCCTGGAATCGAGTCCCGTGTCGGGCTCTCTGCTCAGCAGGGAGCCTGCTTCCTCTTCTCTCTCTCTCTGCCTGCCTCTCTGCCTACTTGTGATCTCTCTCTGTCAAATAAATAAATAAAATCTTAAAAAAAAAATGCACTCCCTGCACGGTGGTAGAGGCTTCTAATATTCACTCATATGTAGTTATCCACTCTTTCTGGGTGCATGGAAGGATTATATTTCCATGACTCCCACCCTGCATGGGAGAAGGGCCATATGACTAATGCCAGTGGGTTCAAAGAACTTGAATGTGGGATGTTCTAGTATTCTTTTATTCTTTTCTTACTGTAAGATCAGGGAAGAGACTTCATGTTGAAATGGAAGGCAGTCTAGACTATTGCAAATGAACAGTAACTCTTCAAGATAGTAATCAGGACACCCAAGGATCTACATAAATTTGAAATGGGGTTTTGTCCCAGGCTCTGAGACTTTTAGGTTGTGTGTTATTGCAGCATCACTTAGGATATCCTAACTAATACACCCATATTTAATCCTGAAGTTTAATGGTAACTAAGAAGAGTTACTGCTATTCATTTTTGTCTTAGGAAAAGATTATTCAATCCACAGGCCTTAAAATCTTTGATATGAAAAGAGCGCAACGCTTGTCTTCATTTGTTACGTAAAAATCATCCACTCTCACCTTTAATTCACTACAGCTCAAATTGCCTTTTTACTTCCCCGGGAGTTCTGCTTGGTAAAAAGACAATAAATATCAATTCCTTGGCTCAAACACTACCCATAATAATTATTATACTATTACTATTATACTATTATACACTTATATACTTTGCAGCCTTGGATGTATTAAGTACATTTCTTCTGGAAAGCCTAGGGAAATCTTCCATTTGAACATTTGCAAATGTTCAGCTGAAAGATCAGATGCAGAGACAGTGGTAAATTTCTATGGAGGAGGGCTTAAGGGGTAACAATCTCATATGAAGGGATACTTTAATTACATAGAACTTTATATATGATTGACAGAATTTCAGGCATCTGTATCAGCAATGCCTACCAGAACTTTCTGCAATGATAGAAATGTTCTATACATGTGCTAGCTACATGAGACTACTGAGCTCTTGTAATGTGACTTGTATGACTAAGAAACTGAATGCTTAGTTTTATGTAAGTGTAAAAGTCATCTGAGACAAGTGGCTACTCTATTGGACCATGTAAATCTATACCCATGAATAAATCTGAGAAAATATGAGGAGCCAGATCTTCTCCAAGTCCCAACTTGGACATGGTTATTGGTGAAATGGAAACATTTTCCAAATAGCTATAGTGTTTAACTAATCTGTAGTAAATAGTTAACAGTTCCTCAAACTTTCTAAATTATTTGTGAGGTGGAATCTAGCACAATTACTCTTCTAACACTATTTTATAAGTTTCTTATTATTGAATCAAGTCCATGAACCTTACCAAATGCTTTGTTGGTTTATAAGTCAGGATAGACTAATATGACTGATATCTATCAGTCATAGATAGACTATGCTGTCGTAACAAACCCAAAATGTGACTTTACACCATAATTTAATTCCTCACCCATGATGTATGTCCAGTGCTGGCCAATAGTGGACTCTTTTCATGGCTGTTACTCTAGGTATTTGCTACCACAAGCACCGAAACAAGTCAAATTAGAGAAAATATCAAATTATACATTGGTTCTTCAATCTTCCTTTATATGACTTTTCAAATTGAATTGGCCAAATAAAGTGACATGATTACATCTAACTTAGAATGATATGGCAAAATAAAATCCTACCCTGTGCCTGGAAAAAGAACACCCTAAAGTGTTTGATTATAGTCAAATGACCATCAGTTGGTTTTACCTTTCCTGGCATTATCTACTTTATAATATCTTACAGGAAGAGTCATCTACTTAATATTTACTCATGTGTAACAGTTTATTCCCTGAAATACCAAGTGATTAAAAAAAGGACCATGAAATTTACTGAGCAGTAGCTCTATTTTATATTAGTATATTTCCATATGTTTTCTTGGATTCTCTTATGAAGTACTCTTATTCATATTTTATAAGAGAGAAAACAGACAAAACCTTTTTTTAAGGTTTTCCCTAAGGTTACACAAATACTAAAAGCAAAAAAGGGTTGGATTTGAAACCGGGTCCACAGTCAGGTCTCTTTCCACTGAGCCACATTATCTACAAACAGAGCAGAACACTTACAAAAATAAAAGTACTTGTTATAGTTATCCCCATGCATACTCAATTTATCAATATAATATATTTATGTAATAAGTAACTGTTTTATGCTTAAAGTTTTAACTGTCATGGAGTATCTCACACACATACACACACACACACACACACACACACACACACACACACACTGACCAACTTTAAAATAAAACCATCTTAAGGCTTCCAGGTTATAAGATCTGGTCCATATTCCTAGTCGATAGGATACTGTAACCAGGATGAACAGGATTTGTACACAGAAACTCTGATTCAGACTGTGATTTTGTTGCAGGTGGTACAAAAGCACATGAGAAAAATTCAACACTTCTAGACACAAATCGCCAATCTCATGCTTACCAAAATATTCCCAATACCCCCTCAGCCTTCATCAGCCTGCTCATTGAAGTCATCAGTATTCCTGTCAGGCATGACATCAAATGACTCAACAGCAACATTTCTCCCATTCTCTGGTGTAAAATTTTATTTACAGAGTGACATACATTTTGACATTTGAGATTTTTTACTGAAATTTGAAACACAAAGGCAGGGAATTGCTGCCAGCTACTAAAGTACAAGCATTTACCTCAGGTTCAATAATAAGATCTCATCAAGAAATATGGACAGCCAGTGTCCTAATGGAAAATTTTTGCCTACATTTTTAATATTTCTGTCAAAAAATTTGATGGCTGAAGCTGGTACATTTTCCACAAATAATTTTTTATTTCAGCAAAATCTCTGCCGTCCTAGGTAATAGGGGAATGATTAATTGAACACACACTCCTGATTCAATTGAGAACTTAAATGGATATTCTCACCAAGAGAATGGTGGGGGATATCACCTGCTGAAGGGTGAGTGAGAGCAGAGACCCAGGCCAGGCTTGCCTCAGTAGGCCAGCCAGAAGAGGAGAGAGCTACATATTCTCTCTCGTCCTAGGCTGGCAGGATCCTGATGGGAGCCCTTTCAGAGAACAACCTTGCTCTTTGCTCTCCAGTTCAGCCTTCTAGTACTACTCCCTCCCCTCTTATTTCCTCTTCCTCATTAACTCCTATATCTTCTGCCCTTAGCCAGTTGTTGCTTTTCATCTCATTCTATTACAGTACAGGATTTTTTGGTAGCAGGCTGGTGTGTGACAACAGCACATACAAAGAAAAATTCTGAGTTTTTCCTAGGTTCCTTTGGATCCCTTAATCTCAACCCCACTAGTTTCTTTGATCCATTTGGGCTCCCTGGCCCCAGGAACCCCTTGCCTTGGAGCCCCTACTTCCATTCTAGTCCCCACGAAAGTTCTTGGAGAATCTAACAGATCATATACTCACACTACAGTCCTCTGTGACCCATTAACAACTTACTGGAGACTCTTTTCTCAGAAGGCTCTATGTGAATAAAGAGAGAAGTTATAAAAGCATATTTGCTACCTCTCCACCTGACACTTTTCCCTCTCTCATCAGGAGTATAAAATACTAAGGAAACCGCATAAGAATAGTGTGGGAGAACTTTGGGGGTGGTGTTCTGACCTTGATTCTGGTGATGGTTACATGACTACATACTTGTCCCAATTCACATAACTATGCACCAGAAACAGTGAATCTTACCATATGTGAACTTAAAAACTTATACTATGGAATAAAATCATTTCTGGAAAACTTGAATGAGTCTGGAGCTTGCATGAGGAGTGGGGGTAGGGGGGGGCATAAAATTGTCTTTCTTGGGGGCCCCACACAGAATCATCCCCACTGATGGGTTGAGAGCAAAGCACTCAGTCTTGGGGCTGGTGAAGAAGAAACCCAGGAGCTGAGAGGCCACCAGTGATATTTACTACCTGGTTGGGTCATCTTTAACTTCTGCACCTTGAAGTTCTGACCCCTATTCTTTTCATTCCTCCCGCCCCCAGCTTGACTTCCCTGGGACACTTCCTTCAGATGATATAAGCAACCATGAAACAATGAGATCTGGAGAAACTCTAGTTCCAGAGTAACACAGTGCAGGAAGCTGTATTCCTGCAATTCAAGGCTGAAATTTTCCTTATATATTTTCTACAAAAATGTTTAAATGTTTGGTTCAGGGGTGCCTGGATGGCTCAGTTGGTTGAGCATCTGTCTTCGGCTCATTTCGTGGTCTCAGGGCCCTGGGATCGGGCTCTCTGCTCGGCAGGGAGTCCATTTCTCCCTCTTTCTCTCCCTCTTGGTGCTCTCTCTCTCTCTCTCTCTCTCTCTCAGATAAAGGAATAAAATCTTTTTTAAAAAATGTTCAGTTCAGGGGCGCCTGGGTGGCTCAGTGGGGTAAAGCCTCTGCCTTCAGCTCAGGTCATGATCCCAGGGCTCATGACCCGCAATGGGTTCTCTGCACAGCAGGGAGCCTGCTTCCTCCTCTCTCTCTGCCTGCCTCTACCTACTTGTGATCTCTGTCTGTCAAATTTAAAAAAAAACAAAACAAAACAAAACAAAAAAAAACTTTAAAAATGTTCAGTTCAAATAAGATTAACAACAATGAAAGAGGACTAAACTCAACAGGAACTGTGGGCCAGATAGCACTTCATCTGCTCAACACGAAGAAGACATTTTACAGAAGAGGAAAGGCTTCAAGAAGCTAAGATCTCAAAGCTATTAGGTGACAGAGCTAGAATTAAACACATGTATCCTGAAAATTATTTAAGTCCAGCACAGTTACGTTTTTTACTCTATATTCCAACGGGCTTATGTGCTGAATGGCCATTTGTGAGCTCTTCGGGGTGGCTAACTGATGCCTAACTATACCTCCACAGGAGAAAGAATTCCATTATCCAGCAGCCACCTGAAAGAGATTGTGGAGATCCATCCCAAGCTAGAAATGATCCTATAATCTGAACAAAATTACCAGATCTGTCTACACAGACTTACCAATGCTCGAAACCTTAAAGTACAACACATCAGACATGAAACGAGCTAGATAGAATCTAATTTCTTCAGTGAAGGTTCGGAAGGCCCTTGAGAAATTTGCGGGACCGCAGGGACTTTCACTGCAAAGCAAAAGCCTTACTGAACAGTAGGCTCCTAAGCACCAATTCAAAGAGACCCAGGATTGCCAGTGACAAGCTAGTATTCCATTCTACTGCTGAGGAAATAGGAAGTTTGGTGAGGTCAAGTAACTGCCAGGTCCACAGACACAGGAGAGAGCCAGGATTCAAATCCAACTCTGGCACCAACACCAGGGCTGTTTCCAGAATCCCACATTGCTTTGCAAAGACCAGGCATACTGACAATGATCTCGGTATCTAAAAATGGGAAAACTAGATGAGCTAAAATTTTTAAATTTTTTTTATGACTAAATTCAGTCAATATTATGGTAAAGAGAGAAAAAAATTGAAGCTTTTAATGTCATCTTCCAGGCCTTACACCAAAATACTTAGATTCTGTTATATATGATCTTCCTTGGTTTCAGCCTTCTTGAGAGAGAAGTCCCTGCCCTGGGGTTTCCATGCCCTGGAAATGGCAGCATGAAATCAGCAGTGCTGACATAAAACTAAAAATATTTTCTCCTTCTGATTGAAAAGGGAGCTACGTGGACAACTTCGGAGATCAAAGAGCAGCCTCCACAGAATGCTGGCTGATGCCAAACAGTGAGTGTATGGTAAACAATAACACAATTTTAATATTAGAGTAGGTCAAGCATCTCAATTGAGATATGTATCAGGCTTTACACAGATTTAGACCTCTGAGAACTCTCACAGCAACCTGAGGCAGATCCTTTCATTAACTCACTTAAAGTATGGAGGAAATGGAATCACAGGGAATGTGAATAAGCTGTGAAAGTTAATGTGGTTTATAAGTAGAGTTCATCTCAGGTATAACTGAATTCATCTTAAGGATAAGGATTTGGAAGTAGGTTAAAGGGGATGGACAATATTACTTATATTATTCTTCTTTTGGGATTCATATACAAGTTGTATAATTTGGAATGAATTTATATATGTAATTATATGTACATATTTATATAAAATAACGTGATATATATAATATATAGTATAATGAATATATTAATATCTTTAAGTTACTTAAATTTTATATAAAATTTTACATATTTTTACATATAATTACATATGTGATTATATATAAACACATTCCAAATCACAATAAAATCCAATATATAATACAGTTAATATAGAAAAGCAGCAGGGAGTTTTTACTGATAGAAGACATGAACTCTCTGTTAAAAACATGGAACTCTAGTCCTGGCTGGTCAACATATGCCATAAACTCCTGTCCAATATTCATGACGGATATTATAGACAATCTCTGTACTCTTTTTCACTGAGGCCAAAAAGGAGCTCAGAATCTTTTTTTTTTTTTTTTTTTTTAAAGATTTTATTTATTTATTTGACAGAGAGAAATCACAAGTAGATGGAGAGGCAGGCAGAGAGAGAGAGAGGGAAGCAGGCTCCCCGCCAAGCAGAGAGCCCGATGTGGGACTCGATCCCAGGACCCTGAGATCATGACCTGAGCCGAAGGCAGCGGCTTAACCCACTGAGCCACCCAGGCGCCCCGTCAGAATCTTTTTTAACACAATTTTTCAGATAGCCACAATTAAGCAAGCAGAGGTACTTTGGCAAGTTCAAGTCCATGTGGCAGACTTCATCTAGATAGCTGAGACGGAGAACTGTAGCCAAGGGTGGTCTGGCAAAGCCATGAATCCTCAAGAAAACACGTGTTTTCCTTGTTTCCTTACCTCACCTTGGCAGCAGAGCAATGGACCCTATCAGCCATGAGGGGTCATGTGAGCTGGATCCAGGGTGGAGGTGACCTCAGGGAAGAAGAGAACCCTTCTTCCCTGGATCACCAAGATTACCAGTGCAAAACAGTTAAAGAGCAGGGAAATTTACATTCTTAAATATCAGGCACTTCTACTTGAGTGGCATTGGTAAAGGAGCCAAAATTTCATCTCAAATTAATTTAATTAGTTCATGAGGTGCTCTCTAAGGAGAAGCTAATCAGAACACTCAATATACACAAACTAAAAAGAACACTCAGAACGTTTCCTTTAGAGATTACCTCTTCTCACACTTGAAAAATAAATAAATAAATAAAAATATAAATATAAATAAAAGAGGGTATTGCCTTAAAAGTCCTTACCAGCAATCTATTTATGGCCAGTTCTGATAACTCAAGCTGAAACAGGTTGTGTGTGTAGATACAGGAAGTTTCAGGTCCCATTATAGAGAATTCAAAGCTCGTACTTTTTAGTCAGAATCTGAGGGATCCCATTCTCTCTAACACCGGATGTTATTCTTTCACTAATTTCTTTATTCAGTACTTTTTTGGGCAAGGTGGTTGCTCACAGCTTCCATAAGAACCTCATAAATCTGCTGTTGTTAACCTCATTTTGCAGATTAGGAAACTGAGGCTCAGAGAAGTTAAGTAACATACCCACGCATGACAAAGCCAATTGTCTGACTGATTTCCTCAGGACACTTCGCAGAGTTGACAATTCAGGGAAAGTGATTTATTATGAAGCATTTCCAGGGAAAAATTAGTAACCACCTGAGTGGGTAAGTGAGACATCAGGGCAAATATCCTTCACATGAAGGGCATTCTGGAAGTAACATGGGTCAGACTTCAGAAATGTCACTGTAGGGGAAGAAAGCTGGGGTGTTCCTATTAGTCATTGGTTAAGGGCTTCCCCTAGGGTATGTAAATTCCCTGACACTCCCAGGCTTTCTGAAGAAACAGGCAAAGGGGGTACAGCAACCTGAGGGTCTCCTTGCCGCTGCTGAGAAAATGCAAGTACTGGCTCCTGCTTATTGTAGGGGGTGCTGTGCTGTCCTGTCAAAACCCCAACCCCCTTTCAGGATCAAAATTCTCATTGTCCTCCTGCAATCCTGCCCAGGAATTGCCCTTGACCAGAGTTGCCTTGCCCAAAGTTCCACAGCCTTCTAGAAGTGGCTACATCTAATGACTGGTCGGTGTTGGGGGCACAAAGCCTGGGCCCTTGGCCTCCTGTGGTCCACTCAGAAGAGCTATTCTTGCTCCAGAGCTCCCTAGAACAACAGAGGGGGTTTTCAGTCGTCTTCTGCCCAATCCTGCCTCCCTAACTCTCTTACAGGTATGGTTCCAAAGCTCTCCTCAGTGACCCTCTTGTTTGCAGTCCCTGCCTCAGAGTCTGTTTGCTGAGAAAGGAAACTTGGGTCAGGAGAAAGCATCCCAAAAGCCAATGTGGTCAAAAACAACAATGGAACCTGAAGGGACATTGGAGTGGGTGCACTCCCAGCCTTGGCTACATTGGTGCCATGATGGAAGCAGCAAAAAGTTACCTTAAGATGCTAAAAGGCCAGACCTGGCAAATTTATGTCATTATGCTGAGTCAAATTTAATTAAGCTCTGCACTCACCCAAGTGGTGGGACCTATGTTCAAACGTAGGCACTTATTGAGAATCTGTCCTTAACATTGCGTAAAGTATCTGGGAAAGCACAGAAAAGTACCACAGGCATTCCTAGCCTCATGAGCATGAAAGTCCTGAAGAGTGAGAATTGGAGAGATACATTATCTGCAAGGTGATGGTTCTGGTAAAGAAGGACAGAAGGACAAGGGTTATTGGGGCACGGATTGAATAACTCTTCTTAAGAGTTATAGCCTGTCAAGGACCAAGCCCTGCACAAATCAAGCTTCGTAACTGGCCTGTGGCGCTGACCGCTCACCTATCAGGGATGAACAAGCCCTCCTCACTGGTAAATAGCAAGTGGGCCATTCTACATAGTTGTTGGAATTTCTCCCTTTGCCTTCCAAAGATACTATGTCTTCTGACCCCTCTTCCCTTCTTTTTCCTGTCCTCCCACCCTGCTACTGCTTCCCCCAACCACAGGCTCTACCACAGGTGGGTGGTTTCCCTTCACCATCCGCGGACTCTGGCTGCGGCTCTATTCACTCATCCTCAATGACTCTGTTCAGACTTTTCCCTTGGCCAGAAATGGCCTGCAATTCCTTCTCCATTTGTTGAGATCCTATCCCACCTCTCCAGCTTCAAGGCAAACTCCCCATCTTCCAAGAAGCATTTCCTGACTGCTTTAATAATCCTGAAAGACCACTCCTTTTTCTAACCACCAACCACACTCAGTCATGGCATGATGTCTGGTGAAAATAATCTACCTGTTGTCATTTTTATACTAATGCTTCACCCCCCAAATGATCTGTCAGCCAGGATAGGACTAAAAAACTTTTTGAATCTTCACAGGGAAGAACATGGGGAGACAGAGGGTATTCCCCCCCCCTAAAAAATTATAAATCCACTGACAGTTTATTATACTAAAGTTAATAGCCAAGAATGACTCCTAGTTCTAGCACTCCTTTAGAATACCAAATACAAACTATGGGCTGAATGTGTCCATTGTTTTCCTCCATGTTTACTCTTCAATACTGATTGAGCTACCTTACATTCTAAGAGAGATTAACAGGCTCTTTTTCCCAAACTCTTCCTCTGTATCTACCCCCAAATCCTGTCCCAAGATGAGGTACACTCCCTTGCATCAAATCCCCCCATTCCAATGTCTCTATTTATTCTGAGAGGCAGATCCAAGCAGGTGGACCTTATGGTCCTCCAGGCATAAGTCACAGGAATATGCACATAGGCTTAGAGGCAACAGACCCAGAGGAATTAAAGAGAAAAGATACAGGTCTGGCCACAAAAAGGGATAATGGGTCCTGACATGTTGAGAGACAACAGAAATATCTGGAAAGAATGAGAGGTTTGGAGAGAGAAGGATGAATGAGCAGGCTCAATAGCGAAGGCTGACAGGAGAACCATTTCTTGCCATTTGGGAAGCACAGCAGAAAGAGCAACTAAGCGAAATGATGCTTCCTTAGGTGTCAGTGCCAAGATGGTTTTTGAAAGAAAGACCTGGGTTCAGATCCTAGTTCTGCACCTTCTGGGGGGTGGGGGCAGGGAAGGGTACCTTAAGATCACTTCATCTCTCTGAGTTCCTTATCTATAAAAAGAAGATAAAAATGTACCTAACTCAGAGTTATGATTGAACATAAATTGTTACCTGTCCACCAAGGCTCATGCTTCCCACACAGAATAGGCAGCTATACTGTAAGCACTGCTCAGCCAGGGACCATGTGTTCCAGACTTCTCTACACCTAGATAGGATCATGTGATCAAGTTCTGGTCCACAAGAACCTCCTTATAGTCCTCCACCCTCATACACATAAGCCTCCTGATGTACAGGATCTAGCAAATGGCTTTAAACTGTAACAGCTCCCAGACCAGAAAACAAAAGACACCCAGTCTCTCACTCATTTTTAGGAGGAGGTCTATCAAATTCCCATACTGGACTCATGAATATGTAAGAAATAAATTACCATATTAGGCCACCAAGATTTCAGTCTTTGCCTATTAGAGAAGCTAATCTTAAATTAGCCAAAACAAGGATTACATGTTATATCTCAAGTAGTGAGCCCCACGCTTGACAGAGTAAGCACACAAAATATATGGTTGCTCTTCTTTTTATTACCCTTAACTCTGTACAACACTTTATACCTTCTAGGAAGTTCCTATATTGGACAAACTAATTCAATTTGTGTTGCCAAGCACCGAAGAGAATAAAAAGTTAACAAATAAAATGCATAGACTCCATTCTTCAGGGATTCGTCTGCTAGTGGGTGTAATTAGATCTGTAATGCAAGTAATAATATTGCAAGGCAAATTTTATTTTAAATGCTTTAAGAGAGGCTCAAGGTGCAATGAGAAAGGGGAGATTAATTTTACCTGAAGAGGTTGAAATGTTCCTGAAGGAAAGAAGATATGAATGGGACCTTGAGGCACAATTTATACTTTGACAGGTGGATACTGGCCAAGGGGCTCCTGACAGGAAGGAAATTATAGATAATGGGAAGCAATAAAAGGTCCCAGGGTACATTTCCCAACCACTTCCTCTGTTCTCTTGTGTAAGGAAAGGGTGGCAGGAGAGAATAAGCTTTGTCAAGGCCTAATGCAAGTGAAGCAGGTGGTACTATGGGGCAGAGAGGAATTAGGGACATTGACCATTTAGGATAAGACTAAGATGAGCCTCAAATGCCATACTCAGGAGTCCCAGCTTTACTTTTTTAGTAATAAAGTACATTACTCACTATTCTGACTAGAAACCACAGAAACCCAAAGGGCACAAACTTAAGCTAACAGGAATTTACAGGCCCTACTCATAATCTGGTTATTAGAAGGGTTAGAGCAGGTCCTTAAGGACAAATGGAACCAAGGACCTGAGCACTAGCATTCACAGGTAATACCCCTATACCCCACTCCTAGTCACTCTCCTAATCCTGTTTTGTATTACTTTTACTGTTTCCCTCTATATGAAATTACCTCACTTACTGACTTGCCCAACCTCCTAGGATATAAGCTTCCCAATGACATAGATCACTTGCTTTTCTTTACCAAACATCGAAGCTTCTAGCATGGTCCCTTACACATCTGGCATGCATTGGGCACTCAGTGATTATTTGCTGAATGAATGATTAAATGGATCAGGGATTTTAAGATGTTCTGGTTACACGAGCATGAATATTTAATCTCCCTGACAGCTCCAGTTCACGATGTATATTCATACATTTGCAATAAAATTTGAATGGCTCAGTATCTCTGTGATTAATGTCCTTAAGACTCCCCAATATTTGTGAACGTTTGGTTCTGCAAAGCTGAAGGTCAGAAGCTAGACTCTAGTGAATGAACACAGTGAATGAACCACTTGTGGTACCACAAGGAGGTAGACCAGGTGACCTGTGCTGGAATGTTCTAACAATTCTAGAAGACTTCCTTGAGATGCCTGCAATTTCTGTCTCAGAAACTCATATAGCTTGGACCTAACTCTATCCTTTAAGACTGAGGAGCATACAGCTCTATGTCACATAAAGGGTCACAGTGACATTTTTTAGACTTCATCCTGTTCTACAAAGACAGGTCACTCTGAACGTTGTGTAAGAAGTCGACAACTAGGCATAAGTGAGAAACAATCCCCTCATAGGTCTTCACCAGATTCTGAAAATATTCCATTCTCTCTTTTCTAAGGTCCTGCCAGGTCCTTTGGTTTTGCCAGAGCAGAGATGGTTTGAACATACTGGAGAGCTCCACATTTGTTCTCCCTGTTATCACATAATGAGATGATCACAGCCCTATTTTGAGTCTTTTTGTCTGAAATAGCATTCCCTATTTTTACTACCATTTGACAAAAAAGAAGAAAGAAAGAAAAACAGCCAAAGTTATTTCAGGATCAAGACAAAGAATCATCATGCAATGCTCTGGGTAAGTTGATTTTTTTTTTTTTTTTTTAGCCACTCCACCTCCCCAACCTATCTTTGCCCTATATTTTCACCTTGATCTGGTGAATACTTTATTTGTATATTATTCTGAAAATAAACAAAGTATCACAGTATTCTTTTGTGTTTTCTTTCTATTTTTTTCATAATTTGCTACACATTTTTGTTAAAATTTTGTTAAAATTATTATATGCCACCAGAAGTGGCATATAATACCACAGGCATAGTGGTATATGATATATCAATACATCACACTTTGGCCATCTTAAGGACTTCTATTTGATGAAAACCAACAAAGGAAAAGAGGTAAATAGCAGAAACAGGAACATTCACCAATTTTCTTGGCAGCTAGAATGGTTTTTCTTGGGGAGGCAGAGAATCTTATCTGCAAATTATTTCCATTTGATGCAGTCACTTACTTTAGTCACAAATCTTTCACATCAATCCACAAATGCCTTTCACTGTGTGCCAACATGAAATAATGGTGAGATACTAGTGGTAAAGCAAATTATTATGGTTCGCCTCACTACTTTTGCAGTCAGTCCTAAGCTCAGTCAATATTACAGAGATGAGTTTGTGCCAGTTTATATCTAAATCTCATCTGGTCTCACCTGGGACCAGTGACATTTATTTACCAGGAGGCAATTAAGACATAATTTTAATCTGTAGCTATCCTCAACATAAGGTTCAAATTTACCATTTATCTAAAATTTTCACTGATCAGTAACGAGTTACAAAGATTTGTGCTAGGAACTAGAGGACATGGGAGAAATTAATTTTCTGTCTCTACGGAATGACAGACAAGTAGGAGGAAGAGACAAGGGGCATTAATATGCTAAGACAAAAGTAAGTGCCCTTAAGTGGTTAGATGGTAGAGAGAGGGTGGTCAGTATAGCAAAGAGCAAGAGCTGTGGACAGAGAGGGGTTTGACTCTCTCCCTCAACGTATCATTCAGCTTCTACTGCAATAATGTATCCTTTTAACAGTAGCTTACATCCAACGTTTTTCTCATTCTGTAGGACACCTGGGCTTTTGCTGATCTAGAATGTGCTCCTCCTGAAATTCTGGAATTGTCTTTAGACTGCACATTGGATTCAGGTCTTCCCTACTTCTCTCTCACCTCCTTGAACCAGCGACTTGCTGAAACATGTTCTTATTACACAATGAAGGCACAAGACCCTTGATTTTGGCCCTAGGAGCCTTACACATTTTACTCTTAATGGAGTCAAGTTTTCTTTATAAAAGACACCATTTATGCAGGCTGTAATTTCCACATGTCAAGAACGATATGCATGTGAAAGCAAAACCCTCCCCAGCCCACTCCCCTCTCCCTTCTACTACAACCACTGTGACAACACATCTTCAAGTCCTTTGTTAGTATTCTAAGGTTGATGACCTTGCAGTGATGCATTTTGTTTCTCAGAGCGCCTTAAATTTGGGGGACATAAATTGTTCTGGATCTTAAGACAGGGTAGATAAAGTAAAACCATTCTAAGCAAAGTATTACAAACTCTGGGATATTGGAGTATGGTGGTTAATGAGAGGGAAAGCCTTAAGGGGGAAGAATAGACCAAGAACACTGTATTGAGCTGGGATGTTAGGGAGGTACATGGTTAGAAAAGAAATTCACTATGATGAATAATGGTTAAGTCTTCTTGGGAGTGAGGATGGATGTTAAGTTTTAAGTTGCCTCTATTGTACTGTGCAGTTATTTTTCCCTTCAAATACTGTGTGCTGCAAGTAAAGTCTGCATCACACAACAGCCTTCTATAATTGACCTTGGAGGAAATGAAAGAATAAAAATTCTGGGCAGCACAGAGCAAAGTAGTCATAGAACACAGAAACTGTAAGATCCAAGTCAGGTTGAAGAGGTGAAAAATTTATCAGCTGGAAGAAATCACACTGAGAGGTAAAATAGTAAGAAACACAAGCCTCCCAAAGAATTCTTAGATTCTGAGCTGTCTCCAAACTTCTGCATTCTTACTTTCTCCTAGGGAACTCCTCTTCTCCCAACTGGTAGAACTACGAACACATGGCCCTTCTTTTCCCATTCAGTGGAGGTGGGGACTGCAATACAAAATGCTCAGTAAAAAGCCCCCTACCCTCCTGAACACAAAACAGGCACAGGTTGGGCACCCAGTTCAATCAGAGTCCTATGGAATAGGGAAGGAGTTACTATAGATGCTGGGAGTAAGAGGGTCCCTTTTCTGTAGCAAGTACTTCAGTAAAAACTAAGGGCCATACACAAAAACAGACACATAGATCAGTGAAACAGAATAGAGAGCCCAGAAATAGACCCTCAACTCTATGGTCAACTGATCTTTGACAAAGCAGGAAAGAATGTCCAATGGAAAAAAGACAGTCTCTTCAACAAATGGTGTTGGGAAAATTGGACAGCCACATGCAGAAAAGTGAAACAGGACCGTTTCCTTACACCACACACTAAAATAGACTCCAAATGGATGAAAGACCTCAATGGGAGACAGGAATCCATCAAAATCCTTGAAGAGAACACAGGCAGCAACCTCTTCAACCTCAGCCACAGCAACTTCTTCCTAGGAACATTGCCAAAGGCAAGAGAAGCAAGGGCAAAAATGAACTACTGGGACTTCATCAAGATCAAAAGCTTCTGCACAGCAAAGAAAACAGTCAGCAAAACCAAAAATACAACTGACAGAATGGGAGAAAATATTTGGCAGATGACATATCAGATAAAGGGCTAGTATCCAAAATCTATAAAGAACTTCTCAAACTGAACATGCAAACAACAAATAATCCAATCAAGAAATGGGCAGAAGACATGAACAGACATTTCTGCAAAGAAGACATCCAGATGGCCAGCAGACACATGAAAAAGTGTTCCATATCACTTGGCATCGGGGAAATACAAGTCAAAACCACAATGAGATACCCCCTCACACCAGTCAGAATGGCTAAAATTAATCAGCCAGGAAACAGATGCTGGCGAGGATGCGGAGAAAGGGGAACCGTCCTACACTCTTGGTGGGAATGTAAGCTGGTGCAGCCACTCTGGAAAACAGCATGGAGGTTCCTCAAAAAAGTTGAAAACAGAGCTATCCTATGACCTGCAATCACATTACTGGGTATTTACCCTAAAGATAACAAATGTAGTGATCCGAAGGGGCACATGCACCCAAATGTTTATAGCAGCAATGTCCACAATAGCCAAACTATGGAAAGAACCTAGATGTCCATCAACAGATGAATGGATAAAGAAGAGATGATATATATATATATACAATAGAATACTATGCAGCCATCAAAAGAAATGAAATCTTGCCATTTGCCATGACATGGATGGAACTAGAGGGTATTATGCTTAGCGAAATAAGTCAATCCTAGAAAGACAATTACCATATGATCTCCCTGATATGAGGAAGCTGAGAAGCAAAGTGGTGGGCTTGGTGGGTAGGGAAGGAAAAAATGAAACAAGATGGGCTTGGGAGGGAGACAAACCATAAGAGACTCTTAATCTCACAAAACAAACTGAGGGTTGCCAGGGGGTGGGGGGTGGGGGGTGGGGGGTAGGGAGAGGATGGTTGGGTTATGGACATTGGGGAAGGTGTGTGCTATGGTGAGTGCTGTGAAGTGTGTAAACCTGGTGATTCATAGACCTGTACCCCTGGGGCTAATAATACATTCTATGTTAATATAAAATTTAAAATTTTAAAAAAAATAAGGGCCATATAAGCCCAAATATGCTGTTGGCCATCTTTTCTATCATGTAAAAACAGCATTCCTGAGAATGAAGCCAGTTCAAGAAAAACAACTACAAAGAGTAGAGAATGAGAGTCCTGGTGCCATCCTTTATGCCCATAGATCCAGCCATAACTGAAGTCCCATCCATACCTGGGGTCTGTAAACCCAGACTCCAGAAAGAGTCCTGTCACAATCAGAAGAGTGCCTCCTCATATCTTGAGTTCATGTCCATACCAATCTACCCAGTCTACTCTCTACAGCAGGAGTCAGCAAATTCTTTCTGTCAAGAGTGCAGCAGTCAATGTTTTAGGCTTTGTTGGCCAGAAGATCTCTGTTGCAACTACTCAAATCTGTTGTTGTGGTATAGAAATAGCCATGGATGTATGTAAATAAATGAGCAGAACTATGTTCCAATAAAATTGTTTATAAAAACAAGTTGGCAACTCAGATTTCCTGCTTATGTTGGAGTTTACTGGCCCCTGCTCTACAGAAACCTTAGATAGTAAATTTAAGAACTGGCACTGAATTTGTGCTTCAAAAAATTATCTAAGGAAGAAATTTTATGACGGTGGCTCTAAAGTCATTGACATGGTTAAAAAGGGATGGGGGGGTGTTGTTTTATTTTTTTAATTCAATGGCTGACTAATAGTATGGATGACCTAACAGATTCTGTAACCATTATACAATGTTTCCTCTCATACACTTTATCATACACTTTTGAAGTCCAATATAGGAAACACCCAGAGTTCATGAAACTTGGCAGGTAACACTGGATGTTTTAGGCCTAAAAACAGTGCAACTTTGAGAATAATTTGACTAAGCAAAGCAATACTGACCACATCAATAAAAAGAAATGATGCTTCCACCATATTTGCATATTATATTTTTGATGATGACTGTTGCCATCCTAAGACCCACCAAGTGTTACTTATCCTTTTGCTGAGGGACAATGAAAGCTTCCTTTCTAGCCTATTAGTCATTTCACTTCCCATTGTCATTACTCTCTAGAAGAGATCTCTCTTTCAAATAGTTGTTAGAACTTTGTGCTCCACTGATGTAAGCACACAAAACATTCACCTAGGCAGCTTTATGACTTTATTGTGAAATGCAATCACAAATGGCCACCAGCAGCATGTGTATGAATCAATTCAAAAACACCTTTCAGCACTAGTCATGACCAGAGAAAAATGTGATCAGCCAGCAACAACTACAAAAAATCCAGACACAAGACTTAACTTTGTCATCATCCAGCCATGCTGTCTACTGGCTTTCCATGAGTTCTGAAAGGGTTGAATCTGACAAGTCCTAGAACTCTTGAGATGGCAGCCATCTTTCTGGGGACCTCAAAATCTGGGTGACTGATGCCTGGACTTGATGAGGCCCTGGTTCTAGAAACCATTATCCAGTGCAGCGAGTTTCCTTTACTTACTGATGTTGAGTCTTTTCTGAACTCAGGATCAAAACATACACATTCCCTCTAGACTAAGAAAATATCACCTGATACCTCAAAGAAAGAGTTTAATCACTAGGGATGAGAAATGTTAACTGAACTCACTACCCCAGGATATAGGACCTCCAAAACCTTAAATCTACTGCCTTCCTAAAACCCAGGATCAAATCTCTTCATCTCTATCCCATCAGATCAGGCCCTAACTGGATTTTCTAGCAGGATCCTAGGACCCATGTGCTCTAAATTTCTTCTAGGACTTCATTAATATAAGCTCAGTGCTTTTTATAGTTATCTGGCACATAGTAGGAACTTAAATATTACTCATTGCATAAGCAAATTAATGAATGTACTGAGAACTTGCACATACCCTCAAATCATAGATGGTAATAGAATACTGTTTGTTGAGATTAATTCCTCTCACACAAGAAATAGTCTTAATTGCCTGGCCATAGTATTGTGTTGTTGTTCTAATGATGGTAGATTATGCTTGAATTTGGGTTGAGTCATATAATTTGCTTCATCCAATGGGATGTAGGCAGACTTGACACAACAGAGATTGTGAAATGTGATTTACCTTATAATACTTCTGTCATCATCATAAAAACTCCCACTCTTAGGGCACCTGGGTGGCTCAATCAGTTAACTGTCCAACTCTTGATTTCAGCTCAGGTCATGATCTAAGGGTCATGAGACTGAGCCCCACATTGCGCTATGCTGGGCATGGAGCCTGGTTAAGATTCTCTCTCTCCCTCTGAACTCCTCCCAACTCCATGTACTGTCTCTCTCTCTCTCTCTCTCTCTCTCAAAGAAAGAAAGAAAGAGAGGGAGAGAGAGGAAAAAATAGAATTTCCACTCTCCCCAAAGTAGCCATAGCTCCTTTGGCCTGGAATTTGGAACGAACACAGCTGGAACCACCTGAGCCCGAACTGCAGTAAGGAGCCAAGCCGAGCTGGATCTGCAAGTTGACATACAGCCACGCAGTTAGGCCAGCCTAGAACAGTCAACTTCCAGGCAAACCGCTGACAGGTAAGCAGGAAAGAATGACTGCCATACCATGATGTCAATTGTTTCCTCAAGGAAGTGGAAAAAATTAAATTTTTAAAAATTTAAAGAATAAATGACTGTTATTTTAACCCAATAAGTTTGCAGTATTTTATTACACAGCATTGTAGTAGTACTAAATAAACAAAGATACATCTCCTACCACCAGTAATATTAACAGCACAGTCATGACGCCATCACTGCTATCGTGACACAGACCCCAAGCAGATGATAGCTATGCTTCTGCTGGGAAGAGAGAAGACACCATAATAGCCCTAATGTCTAAGTGGAAGACACGAAAAGAAGATGCTGGAGAAAGAGAAGATCCAAAGGCATTGCTTGCCTAGCCCATAAAAGTGTGGAGGATCTGCCTTGAAAGTAATAGCTATCAAATCCAGAAAATCCTCCCTACAAAGTAAAGAAATCCATTAATTTCCTTTTTTAAAAATAACCATTTCTAAAGGTCCTCACAGATTTGAGTAGGCACAACCATTGTAACAATAGCTGCTGATAGCATTAAGATGCAAGTGTAGTCATTTATCAGGGTCCTGGACATCCAGCATAGGTGACTCTTATATGCAAGCCCAGGCCCCCCATCCTTCCAATCAGCAATGGTTTTGAGGTTAATACCAAGTTGACATATATATTTGTTGACATTTCCCTGAGAAGTTTCTTAAAAAAAAAAAAAAAAAAAAGCAATGAAAAGAAAATGGCTTTTTGTTTGAATTTCCTTAAAGAGTCATTTGGTGAAGCAAGCATCATCAGCTCTGGTAAACACGCAAAATTCATTTAAGTGATCTCTGACTGTTCTGAGAAATTGGAATCTGAAGCCTTGTAGCAAATTGTCTCAAACGGATCATGGAATGTGAAATGCATGCAATATAGGCAGCATTGCCTTTATGACGATTCAGTGAAAAAAACAGTTGCTGGTGCTTTTAATGCCCTAAGTTAAGACTCTACTGTCAGCCCTCTTGGTAGGAGAATGACCCCAAAACTTGTGATAGATGCTGCAGGTAAGGTTCAGGAAGGTGAGGATGGCTGAAGGGCACAGGAGCCTAGGAAGTAACCCAAGCATTACACAAACTCACCAAGACTATAAGAACATACTCTGATATCTCACCCTTTGCCTCTTCCACTTATCTGCCTCTTCCTCCAGCTTCCAAAGAGGTGTCCAGGGATGTCAAGGAGACCAAACCATATACACCCAAGAATACCGACTAGTACATTCTAGCTTACCCTGGATGCATCCCATAAAAGTGCATACCTCTTGTCATCTTTCCACCAACTTCTCCCCTTTCATTTGGTTCCTTCTCCCTTGGAAATCTCATCTACTCTATAGCTGATGCCTATTAAAACTCTAGTTCCCACCTGACCTCTCTGTTGAGCAAAATCCCTATGTCTAATACCTAAAGTTAGTTATTTCACAAGCACCAAGAACTGACACTCAACATGATCCAAGTAGAACTCATCAATATCTCCCAGATATATTTCTTCTCCTGCCTTCCATCATTAGGTTAAGGCATCAGTCCAAGCTAAGAGACCCTGAATCATTCTTCATTATTTTCTTCTTTCCACCCTCTCAGCCAGTAGGATGCCAAAAGCTTCATTTTCTACTCCACTAACCTACATCTGCCATTATTTCCAGCTACCTTCTCATTCATTCATTCACCCAATATTTACTAGACCCTATTCTGTTCCAGGCTCTTTTCTAGGTGCTTTTCAGATACAGTAGTGAATAAGCAGACAAAGAACCCTAGCCTTGCAGAGTTACTTTTTAGTGTGGCAAGCGAGACAATAAACAAAAAATAAATCAGAAAATTAGGTGGCATACTATGTAACTGTGGTGGTGTTAGGGAAAACAAAGTGGAGTAAATGGATGGTAAATGGTCAAGTGGATGGGCTGTGCGGAGGAACAGCAGGGTACAGTGTTAGATATGGTGGGCAGGATAGACCTCTCTGCAAAGATGAAGTCTGAGCAAGGATTTGAAGGAGCAAAAACTTAATGAAGCAGGGAAACATTATTGTAATAATGTGATGGGGACTTAGACTACTGGCAGCAGTAAAGATAGTGAGGATGGTATAGAGGCAGTGGGATTTTAGGATTGGTCCAAAATGAAGAATTAAAGAGCCAAATGAAGAGCAACTCTTAAGTTTTGTCCTGGCCAACAGAAAGTATGGAGTTACCACCAACTGAAATGAGGAAAGCTGGAAATGAAGTAGGTTTGGAAAAGGAAAAAAATCACTAGTTTAGTCGTGGACATGCAGAGTTTGAGATGTTTATTAGATGTCTGAGCAGAGACACCAAGTAGGAAGTTGCATAAAAGAGGCAGGAATTCAGGAGGGAGGTTTAGACTGGAGATGGAACCCAGGTCCACATCATCACTCACCTACATTATTGCAATGATCTCATAATTGGACTCCCTCTCTCCAATTTTCTATCTTCTGCAATTACCCTCCACATTTCTACCAGACATGTATTTCTAAAGCCAGAATCAATTCCATTTTTCACCTGCTTAAAAACATCTAATTTCCCATTCAGTACCAAATTAAAAATTGTTCCATAGTATGGCATTCAAGTCCATATTTCAAGCTCTCTCTTATTAGTCCCAAACAAACGGAGATGTTACACTGGCCCCTAAACTAATCGATAGTCTTTAATGTGTCAGGCAGCTTTGAGCATTTGTGCATGTTCTCTGGATGTGGAATATCACTTCTCCCTTGTATTCTTAGTAAATTCACTCTTCTGTGAAGTCCTAACTCAAATGTTGCCCCTTTGCTATTCTTTGCTGTGCACCTCCCAGCAGAATTAATTGCTCTTCTTTCTGTCTCCCTATTGCACTTTGTACATTCCTCTAGTGGTAATACTTACCATGTGGCAACACAGCTATTCATCTTTGACTAATCCATGGCTAGATGTTACTTTATTCACCTAAGTCAGTGGCTAGCACAGTGCCCAGTAAAAGCGCACAGAATTTCAAGGAACCCAAAGAAACATAGTTGCCTTGTCACTTGCACCTGACATGGTAGCAAACTCTAGGAGCCTGAGGATGTGGGAAAGGGAGTGGATAGTGATGTTCCCCATCACATGGGCAAACCAAAAGCTGTCAGTCAGGGTAAGGAGGCTCCCTCCAACTAGGTGACCATCCCTGGAGACCACAGCAGATAAAACCTCCACATTCACTCCGTCCTACTGCCAGCCTGGCAGAGAAGACAGCGGGGGTAACAGGCTTGAGTTCTAACAGTAGGGGTTTTGTTTAGGCATAAAGAATGTCCTCATTAAACCAAGAAATGAGATGGAACTTGCAGAGAAACATTAAGGGAAATAGAAAAATGTTCTCTAAATTCATCAGAGGTAGAGACCTCAGCAGGCATCTCCGTTCATCACACTTTGCTTCCCTCATATTTACAAAGCATTCACGGGCCTACTTCCGCAGTTTATTAATAGATACACCTGCACCTCTAGATCCCCACACACACCCTTTCTCCTGCCTTCTCTCTGACAGTGTCACTGATCATTTAGAATATATGGAACAACTGCCTCCTAGCACCAGTTGAACCCCTCTTTCAAGGTCTTTTTAAAACTTAGCACTTTTTAGATTAAAACAAATCTCTAGTTGAGAAGAGATGAGAGAAACCTTTTCTAATCCCAATTGCAGAACAACTCTCACCTCCTCCTACAGAAATAATCAGCCACAAAGTTCACTTTGTGCTCTTCTCTGGGAATTAGGGCTAATTCCTAATTATTATGAACATCAGAGGCCACAGGGAGGCTCAGAGTCCTCACTATCCTAAATAAGGCTCTTTGAGAGAAAACCAAAACAAGAGTGATATAGGGATATGTTTCTTCTCCAGTATGTTTTAGGTCTCAATTGCTTTTAAGGAAAATAGAGCAATTTTCAGGGATGCTCAAACATGACTTTGATGCAAAAATAAATTTAAGATCTAAGATTCAGAAGGTCCAAAGAGAGGCTACCCCATGAAACCAGGACATTTGTTTTGTTCACAGTAATATTCCCAGCCTCCAGAACATAGCCTGGCAAAGTAAGCATACCATAACGATGAAGCACAGGACTTAAAAATTAGGAGTGAATGGAAGGATGAGAAGTCAAAGATCAGATGTTATGGTAAGGAGCCAGGCAGTTACTGTACATTTTAACCTGGTTAAACTCAAAAAATATATAAATGAGCAAATGATAAGGTGCCCTCTTAGCATCTAACAGCTTTTGTGTCTAATCACGTACAAGTAGAGAAGCAAGACTAATGGAATAATTCAGCCAAATATTTACCCAAGGTAGGAATCTCAAATACTCTATCTAGCCTTCTCTTTTTCCCTCCCTCCCCCACTCTCCATAGCCCTGTCCTCAGGCAACCTGTGACTACGGACTACCTGACTACGTATGGTTTGCATTCCTGGGCTGACTCCACTTTGTTAAGACCCTTTTGTCTCTTCTGCAATTGTCTCCCGCAACTCTCCTGCCTCCTGTTGCTCTTGAGTTCATCCTCTCTCCACCCTACTGCCCAAATGACCCTTCTAAATCACATGACCATATCTTTTGCTTCCTGAGAGATTATATCTCCTCCTTGTCAATGGCACAACGATTAGTCATGCTTGGGTGGCATTCAAGACTTCACGAGCTTCACCTACAGCTAATACTGAGTACAACTATCCTGTATGTGAACTGTCATATGTCCCTCTCCCCTCTGCCTGCTTGGCAAGCCCCTACTCATATTTCAAGGCCCAAATGTCTTAAGGATTTAGTTTTAAGTAAAAAGATTTAAAAAACTAAACCCTTTAATACCATCCAGCATGCCTAGAAGGAGAAAGCCATCGTATGCATTTTCCTAAAAGCCTGAATGGATTCCTGGTGAAAATGCACAAGAACAAAAATACACATATACTTTCAGACTCTAGCAGGAGTGAATCCTACATTTTTGTAGTTAGCTGATATGTATATTGCCGGAGTATCTTAGTAACAAGGAGCTAAGCAGTAGCACTCTGAAAGTCATTGCTGCTTAATCTATTTAGGCATCTTATTCGTCTTTGATTTTGTAATTTCTTAATTGTTTCATTTCCTGCAAAGACTGAGGCTCCCAATTACTGCCATCTTTGTGGATTAAAATAATATACTCTCTCTCTCCAACAGTAAGGGTTAGAATAATTTGGGACCATGTAATATTAGGGCAATTTGGAATTCATTTCACTTGAATGTTTACTCTTGTGAAATTAAAGACAGGAACTTTTAGCACGATAATAAACTCAACATTTAGTGATACATCTCTTTCTATCCCAAAGGCCACATGCCAAGGATGATGGCCAAGTTTGGAGATAGTCCAATTACAAGTTCTTTTCTCAGCGGTGGGAGAGATTGTCCTCAATCATGGATAACATGAAAAGTCAATAAAAGAACTTCCAAAGGATATGAAAAGGCCACAGTAGGGTTCAGTAAAAATAAGTAGAAAGAAGTAAAACTTACTACAAACGCCTTTCTTAAAAATATAGTTTACAGCTTCAGCAGGGTAAAAAATACATATACCCTTTTTTAGTCTGAATTCTAAACCCTCTAAGGTAATTAGTAATATTAAATATGTAATGCCAAAACAAAACAAAAAACACTTTTTAATTACTTCTAAGTTTCAAAGAACTTGCAACAGAAGGGCAAGTTGAAAGTAAAGATTCAGGGGGTAAATCTCATTGTTAGAAAAATATTTGTATAGGAAAAGATAAAATAATAACTTTTCTTTAATATATTCAGCTTATAGAAGGAGGAAGATGCAGAAAATAACTCTCTCTCACGTGAATAAAATGTGAGTATGTGTGAGAATCTGAGCTCTTTCTAGAGATAAGCAGATGAAAACCCCATAGAAGGTTCTTAGAAATTGGGGGACACTCTTGACCCAAGCGAAAGCCACAGAGAAACTTCAAGACCTTTCCTTTTCAAGTACAGAACAAAAATCAGAGTAAGTTCATATAGGCCTAATGCAAACCTTGCTAAATTACACAGTGATGGGGACAAGCTGAATCACGGTAAGAGCAGTAGCTATTTGGATATAATGTTTTCAACCTTTGAGATCATGTTCAAATCAAGAGGCTGGAAAAAAATAGGCCTCATCTGGCATTTTGAAAGCCATTAAGATAAAGCCATAGAGAGGAAAAGGGCCACAGAATAAACCAACAGTGGCTTCTTCAAAAGTTTCACATGTGAGATTTAATGTGCCACATGCAAGACAGAACCTCCCTAAGGTAGGGTCAACACCATATTCCAGTTACCAGTCAGGTGTGGCATGTTCACTATCACAGTCTGCATTTTCTTGTATTATTCTCCTTAGGATTATAAACGTTCAAAACCTGAAGACTCAACAACAAAAAAAGAAAAAAAAAAACCTTCAGATGTAATAAATGAAGTCAGGAAAAGTTCAAGATATAAAGATTAGTCACATTTCTACATACAAGCAGTGGACTTTGTGAAAAGGAAATGAAGAAAACAATCCTGATAGCTTTCATAATAGCAACAAAAAGGAAAAAAAATATTTAGGAATAAATTTAACCGAAGAGGTAAAAGATTTATATGTTGGATATTAGAAAACACTGATGATGGAAATGAAAGAAGACACAAATAAAAGAAAAGACAGTTCATGTTCATGGGTCCAAAGACTATTGATAAAATGTCTAAATTAACCTAAACAATCTACAGATTCAGCATGATCTCTATGAAAATCCCAATGGCATCCTTTATAAAAAATAGGGGGAAAAAGTCCTTAAATAAGTAAATAAAAGAAAAGCAATCTTGTACAAGACTTTCAAAGCTCAAGACCATCATATTTTCTGGTTTTAAGAATGCATTATAGAGTGGGGCACCTGGGTGGCTCATTTGTTTAAGCGGCTGCCTTCGGCTCAGGTCATGATTCCAGGGTCCTGGGATGGAGCCCTGAATCAGGCTCCCTGCTTAGCAGAGAGCCTGCTTCTCTCTCTCCCTCTGCCTGCCGCTCTGCTTACTTGCACTCTTTCTCTATCTCCCTGTCAAATAAATAAATAAAATCTTTTTTAAAAAATGCATTATAGACATCCAAATTGGAAAATCAAAATTAGAACTATTGGCAGATGGAACAGTACTAAGGAAGTTCTAAAGACTCCACCAAAAAACTACTAAAACTAATAGATGAAATTCAGTAAAGTTACAAGATACAAAATTAATACACATACGTCAGCTGGAGATTTGTACAATAATGAGCTATTGAAAGAGAAATTAAGAAAATAGTCTCATTTATAGTTGAATCAAAAATGAATAAAACACCTATGAATAAATTTAACCAAAGAGGTCAAAGATCTGTACTCTAAGATATTGCTGAAAGAAATTGAAGATAACACAAAAAGTGGAAAGAGGCACCATGCTTATACATGTAAGAATTTATATTGTTAAATTGTCCATATCATCCAAAACAATGTATAGATTCAAGGAAATCCATATCAATATGCAAATAGCATTTTTCACTGAACTAGAATAATCCTAAAATTTGTATGAAAGCCCAGAGGACCCCAACTATTGAAAGCTATCTTGATAAAGAAGAGCAGAGCTTCAGTTAATCACACTCCCTGACTTCAAACCATACTACAAAGCTATAGCAATCAAAACAGCATGGTACTGGCACAAAAACAGACATACAGATTAGTGCAACAGAATAGAGAATACAGAAATAAACCCACAATTATCCAATCAATCTTCAACAAAGGAGGCAAGAATAGGGAAAAGACAGTGGGAAAAGTGATAAGACATGCAGAAGAGTAAATTTGGATCACCTTCTTACAAAAATAAACTTGAATTAGATTAAAAACTCAAGTCTACTGGAAACCATAAATGTCCTTGAAGAAAACAGGCAGTAAGCTCTTGGATACTGATCTGAACAATAATTTTATTGATCTGTCTCCTCAGACAAGCACAAGAAAAGCAAAAATAAACAAATGCAACTTCATCAAACTAAAAAGCTTTTGCATAATGAAGGAAACCATTGACAAAGCCAAAAGGTAACCTACTGAATGTGAGAAGATATCCAAATTGGAAAAGCAAAATTAGAACTATTGGCAGATGATATATACATATATCTGATAAGGAGTTAACATCAAAAACACAATAAAGAATTCATACAACTCCATGCCAGAAAAAAATCCAAATAAAAAATTGGACACAGGACCAGAAGAGACACTTCTCTAAAGACAGATGGCCAACAGACACATGAAAAGATGCTCAACATCACTAATAGGGAAATGCAAATCAAAATCACAGTGTGCTATCCCCTCACATCTGTAAGATTGGCTATTATTAAAAAGATAAAGGATTAACTCCACTCTGCTTTTCCCTTTCCCTCTGCTCTTCCCTTACCCCCTCCCCCTATTCATCTGCTCATGCATGCTCTGTCAAATAAATAAATCTTAAAAAAAAAAATAAGAAATAAGTGTTAGTGAGCATATTAAAAAAAAAGGGGGGGGGCGCCTGGGTGGCTCAGTGGGTTAAGCCGCTGCCTTCGGCTCAGGTCATGATCTCGGGGTCCTGGGATCGAGTCCCGCATCGGGCTCTCTTCTCAGCGGGGAGCCTGCTTTCTCCTCTCTCTCTCTCTACCTTCCTCTCTGCCTGCTTGTAATCTCTCTCTGTCAAATAAATAAATAAAATCTTTAAAAAAAAAAAAAAAAAAAAAAAAGGGGGGGAACCCTGTTCATTATTAGTGTGAATGCAAAATGGTATATCCAGCAGTCAGTGGTATAAAGGTTCCACAAAAAATTAAAAACAGAACTACCATATCCTCCAGCAATTCTATTCTGGGTATTTAGTTGGAGAAACAAAAAATCCTAATTTTATTTTTATTTATTTATTTATTTATTTGTGCTGCGAATACCTTCTTTATTCCACAGTATTGACAGAACACAACGAATGGAAGTCCAAAAAGAAAATCCTAATTTTAAAAGATATAAGCATGCCTATATTCACTGCAGTATAATTTAAAATAGCTAAGATATGGAAGCAATCTAAGTATCTATCAACAGGTGAATAATTAAAGAAAATGTGGCATATACATACAATGCAGTATTACTCAGCCATAAAGAAGAATGAAATATCTTGCTATTTACAACAACATGGATGGACCTAAAGGTCATTACACTAAGTAAGATCTCAGAAAGAAAAATACCCTCTAATTTCATTCATTTAACCTAAAAAGCAAAACAAACAGAACATAAATAGATTCATAAACAAAGAGAACAATCTGGTGGTTTCCAGAGGAGAGGGGATTGGGAAGATGGGGAAGGGGATTACAAAGCAGAAACTCTAATTATAAAATAAGTAAGACACAGGGAGACAATGCACAGCATAGGGAATATAGTTAATATTTTAACATGATAAGAAGGTATCTAGATTTATTGTGAACACTTCATAATGGATATAAATGTTGAATCACAATGCTGTACACCTGAAACTAACAAAACATTGTGAACTACACTTCAACATACATATGTGTGCTACAGTAATGAAAACAGTATATAAATAGCATAAAACTCAACACATAGGCCAATAAATGGACTAGAAACCCCAGAAATAAATTCATGTATTCACAGTCAAAAAATTTTCAACCAGCATGTCAAGAATACACAATGAAAAAAGGATCATTTCTTTAATAAATGGTGTTGGAGAAACTAGATATTCACATGCAGAATGAGATTGGACCCTTACCTCACACCATATACAAAAATCAGCTCAAAACAGACTAATAAGGGGATCTGAAACCGTAAAACTACTGGAAGAAAATGTAGGGGAAAATCCTCTCCATATTATTCTTTATTCAATAGTTATTTACTGAGACTCTGGCTAGATCCTGGAAATATTAAAGAAAAACAAAACCAAAAACAAAAGAAAGATCTAGTCACCATCTTCACTGAAATCAGGGTCTAGCTATTTTAAGACTAAAGTAAGAAAAGGTAGCAAATGCTACAACTCTTCTGGTGAGAAAAGCTGATCACTTGAAAGAGTCTATTCCCATATCATAAAATAACTTTACGTTTGTAAGATACTAAAATCCCTCATTTCTAGTACTCAAACTGAAGGAAATTAAGCATGAGGTACACAGATGGCTGTGCTAATCATCTGGCTGGGAACAGCAGGAAGAACTACTTTAGGGAGAGTAGTCAGAGAAGACTTCTTGGAGGACAGGACATTTAAGGTGACAGAGATCAAAAAGGATCAGTTTCGGGATTATGATGAGACTTAACTACAACTTTACCGCAGAATTTCCAAACTACTTAGAAAGACTGAATTTTATATTAGACATTCCTTCCCTTTACTTTCAGCCTCTTTTTGTCCCCTCACACCTCTTTAGATTGAGGTGTCCCTCTTGTCAGGGAAGTAAAATTTCCATTAAATGTTAGAGACTTGCTGTGTTCATCAACCAGGAGTTCCTGAACTTAACACTACCAGCAAGACACAAAAAAATGAATTTAAGTAGTATTCACACATGTGTGTAAAATTTAAAAAGTGAGTTTTGATACATACATATATGTATGTAATATATGAAAAATACACAAAGACATTGACAAGTCTAGTTGATTCTGGGGAAGAAACTGAAAAACTTAGGATCCACAATGAAAGAGGAGACTTCCTTTTCACCGGCTACCCACTTGTGATGTGTTGTTGTTGCTGTCTGTTGCTGACCGTGTCCATGACTGCTTCTCAATTTTAAACAAACAAACAAACAAAAAAAAACAAAGCAAGACAATTGCCCTAATGTCAATGTAAAGAATGACAAAGGATGAACTGACAACATTGAGGCATAGGGTAGGAGAGTTCTCTGAAAACTTGGAAGGCCTTCAGTGAAAGCTGTGTAATCCTTCTGTCCACTGGGAGTAGCCTGACCCCAGGCTGGGAAGGTGACTTTATGATGCCATGTTTAAGTCCATTTATTCATAAGATGCTATCCTACTCAGCTTGGATTGCCTGGCAAAATAACAAAGACCAAGTCACTTAACCACCAAACTTACTTTCTCGCAGTTCTGGAGGATGGAAGTGCAAGACCCAAGAGGCAGCATTATGACTTCCTGGTAAGAGCCCTCTTCCTGGCTTGCTGACCATCACTTATCACTGTGTCCTCACAGGATGAGAAGAGACACAGCAAACTTTCTGGTGTTTCTTCCTGAAAAGGACACGCATCTTTTTTTTTTTTTAATAAACATATAATGTATTTTTATCCCCAGGGGCACAGGTCTGTGAATCGCCAGGTTTACACATTTTACAGCACTCATCATAGCACATACCCTCTCCATTGTCCGTATCCCCACCTCCCTCTCCCATCCCCCCTCCCCCCAGCAACCCTCAGTCTGTTTTTTGAGATTGAGTCTTTTATGGTTTGTCTCCCTCCCAATCCCATCTTCTTTTATTTTTTCTTTTCCTACTTCCCAACCCCCCCACATTGCATCTCCAATTCCTCATATCAGGAAGATCATATGATAGTTGTCATTCTATGATTGGCTTATTTCGCTAAGCATAATACCCTCTAGTTTCATCCATGTCTTTGCAAATGGCAAGATTTCATTTCTTTTGATGGCTGCATAGTATTCCATATATATATATATATATGTATATATATATATATATACCACAGCTTCTTTATCCATTCATCTGTTGATGGACATCTAGGTTCTTTCCATAGTTTGGCTATTGTGGACATCGCTGCTATAAACATTCAGGTGCATGTGCCCCTTCGGAGCACCATGTTTGTATCTTTAGGAATATATACCCAGTAGTATAATTGCTGGGTGATAGGGTAGCTCTATTTTCAGTTTTTTGAGGACCCTCCACACTGTTTTCCAGAGTGGTTGCACAAGCTTGCATTCCCACCAACAATGCAGGAGGGTTCCTCTCTCTCTGCATCCTCGCCAGCATCTGTCATTTCTTCACTTGTTAATTTTAGCCATTCTGACTGGTGTGAAGTGGTATCTCATTGTGGTTTTGATTTGTATTTCCCTGATGCCAAGTGATGTGGAGCATTTTTTCATGTATCTGTTGGCCACCTGATGTCTTCTTTGCAGAAATGTCTGTTCAGGTCCTCTGCCCATTTCTTGATTGGATTATTTGTTCTTTTGGTGTTGAGTTTTCTAAGCTCTTTATAGATTTGGGATACTAGCCCTTTATCTGATATGTCATTTGCAAATATCTTCTCCCATTCTGTCAGTTGTCTTTTGGTTTGGTTCACTGTTTCCTTTTCTGTGCAAAAGCTTTTGATCTTGATGAAATCCCAATAGTTCATTTTTGCCTTTGCTTCTGTTGTCTTTGGCAATGTTCCTAGGAAGAAGTTGCTGCAGTTGAGCTCAAAGAGGTTTCTACCTGTGTTCTCCTCAAGGATTTTGATGGATTCCTTTCTCACATTGAGGTCCTTCATTCATTTTGAGACTACTTTCGTGTGTGGTGTAAGGAAATAGTCCAATTTTATTTTTCTGCATGTGGCTGTCCAATTTTCCCAGCACCATTAGTTGAAGAGGCTGTCTTTTTTCCACTGGACATTCTTTCCTGCTTTGTCAAAGATTAATTGACCATAGAGTTGAGGGTCTATTTCTGGGCTCTCTATTCTGTTCCATTGGTCTATGTGTTTGTTTTTGTGCCAGTACCATATTGTCTTGATGACAACTTTTTAATAAAGCTTGAAGTCTGGAATTGTGATGCCACCAACTTTGGCTTTCTTTTCCAATATTCCTTTGGCTATTCGAGGTCTTTTCTGGTTCCATATAAATTTTAGGATTGTTTGTTCTATTTCTTTGAAAAAAATGGATGGGTTTTGATAGGAATTGCATTAAATGTGTAGACTGCTTTAGGTAGAATAGACATTTTCACAATATTTGTTCTTCCAGTCCATGAACATGGAACATTTTTTCCATTTCTTTTTGTCTTCCTCAATTTCTTTCATGAGTACTTTATAGTTTTCTGAGTATAGATTCTTTGCCTCTTTGGTTAGGCTTATTCCTAGGTATTTTATGGTTTTGGGTACAATTATAAATGGAACTGACTCCTTAATTTCTCTTTTTTCTGTCTTGTTGTTAGTGTAAAGAAATGGAACTGATTTCTGTGCATTGACTTTATATCCTGACACTTTACTGAATTCCTGTACAAGTTCTAGCAGTTTGGGAGTGAAGCCTTTTGGGTTTTCCACATATAGTATCATATCATATCTGCAAAGAGTGATAGTTTGACTTCTTCTTTGCCGATTTGAATGCCTTTGATTTCTTTATTTCTTTTTAAAGATTTTATTCATTTTATTTGACAGAGATCACAAGTAGGCAGAGAAGCAGGCAGAGAGAGAGGAGGAAGCAGGCTCCCCACTGAGCAGAGAGCCCAATGCGGGGCTCGATCCCAGGACCCTGAGATCATGACCTGAGCCGAAGGCAGCAGCTTAACCCACTGAGCCACCCGGGTGCCCCTTTAATTTCTTTTTGTTGTCTGATTGCTGAGGCTAGGATTTCTAGTACTATGTTGAACAGCAGTGGTGATAACAGACATCCTTGCCATGTTCCTGACCTTAGTGGAAAAGCTTTCAGTTTTTCTCCATTGAGAATGATATTTGCAGTGGGTTTTTCATAGATGGCTTTGATGATATTGAGGTATGTGCCCTCTATCCCTACACTTTGAAGAGTTTTAATCAGGAAGGGATGCTGTAATTTGTCAAATGCTTCTTCAGCATCTATTGAGAGTATCATATGGTTCTTGTTCTTTCTTTTATTAATGTATTGTATCACATTGATTGATTTGCAGATGTTGAACCAACCTTGTAGCCCTGGAGTAAATCCCACTTGGTCATGGTGAATAATCCTTTTAATGTACTTTTGATCCTATTGGCCAGTATTTTGGTGAGAATTTTCTTATCTGTGTTCAGCAAGGATATTGGTCTGTAGTTGTCTTTTTTGATGGGATCCTTGTCTGGTTTTGGGATCAAGGTGATGCTGGCCTCATAAAATGAGTTTGGAAGTTTTCCTTTCATTTATATTTTTTGGAACAGTTTCAGAATAGGAATTAATTCTTCTTTAAATGTTTGGTAGAAATCCCCTGGGAAGTCATCTGACCCTGGACTTTTGTTTGTCTGGAGATTTTTGATGACTGTTTCAATCTCCTTACTGGTTATGGGTCTGTTCAGGTTTTCTATTTCTTCCTGGTTCAGTTGTGGTAGTTTATATGTCTCTAGAAATGTATCCATTTCTTCCAGATTGTCGAATTTGTTGGTGTAGAGTTGCTCATAGTATGTTCTTATAATTGTCTGTATTTCTTTGGTATTGGTTGTGATCTCTTCTCTTTCATTCATGATTTTATTTACTTGGGTCCTTTCTCTTTTCTTTTTGATAAGTCTGGCCAGGGGTTTGTCAATCTTATTAATTCTTTCAAAGAACCAGCTCCTACTCTCATTGATTTGTTCTATTGTTTTTTTTTTAGTTTCTATTTCATTGATTTCTGCTCTGATCTTTATGATTTCTCTTCTCCTGCTGGGTTTAGGCTTTCTTTGTTGTTCTTTCTCCAGCTCCTTTAGGTGTAGGGTTAGGTTGTGTACTTGAGACCTTTCTTGTTTCTTGAGAAAGGCTTGTACTGCTATATATTTTCCTCTCAGGACTACCTTTGTTGTGTCCCACAGATTTTGAACTGTTGTGTTTTCATTATCATTTGTTTCCATGAATTTTTTCAATTCTTCTTTAATTTCCTGGTTGACCCATTCCTTTTTTAGAAGGATGCTGTTTAGTCTCCATGTATGTGGGTTCTTTCCAAATTTCCTCTTGTGATTGAGTTCTAGCTTCAGAGCGTTGTGGTCTGAAAATATGCAGGGAATGATCCCAATCTTTTGATACCAATTGAGACCTGATTTATAACCCAGGATGTGGTCTATTCTGGAGAATGTTCCATGTGCACTAGAGAAGAATGTATATTCTGTTGATTTTGGATAGAATGTTCTAAATATATCTGTGATGGAAAGGACATGCATCTTATCAGATGGGGGTGACCTCATGATGTACTCTAACCCTAATTATCTAGGGCCCCACCTCCAAATACCATCGCATTTCAGGTGAGAGCTTCCACATGTGAATTTTAGGGGTGGCACAATTCAGTCCTTAGCAAATGCATATGTGTTAAGATGCATCTTAAGATAAATATTTGATTCCATCAGTCACGTTTGTCAATGTGGGTCTAGAGTAGAGAACTCTCTCTTAAAAAACACTCCATATGGTTTTATGCCAAACCCTTTATCAGAAATGAGTATAGATGGAGGGTTGAGTATGGAACCTGGAAGGAGAAAATGTTTTGCCCTTCGTACCCAGAAATACACAGAGTGGAAGCCAAGTAGGCTCATTAAGAAAGTACAAAGAGGGTAATAAGGAAAGCCTTTGTGCCACCTGCTCCCATTTCTCCTCATATCACAGGATTGAAAACTACCCCATAAAACTAAGTAAAACACCATCTGTGCTGTTGCTTCTGGAAATTGCTTAATTGATAGTACACCAGGAAACATAGTGAAGTGGGCTTCTAATTCACTCAGCTCAGTCCCACCTAGGAGTCTCAACGACACAGAAATGTGTATTATGCTTAATTTGGAAATTTAGACTCTTCTTCCTGCATCAGATTTGATTACCTAACATTTGAAATATCTCACTGCAGTTATGAACCCATCTCCCAAACATGCAGCCTTGGTTACAAGGTGGCTTTCAAAATCATCACTGCCCTGGAGCCTTTCTATTTCTTGCAGTGCTAGAAGATATAACACTGGAGGAATTATTATTTCCCTTAACACTTTTTCCTGTAATTCCATAAAGGTCCATTTTGCAAGAAGGGCAACATGTGTTCTCTGAGAATGGAAGGCAAAGTTACATACAAAGAGAAATTAACAGGATGACAACTATCCAGAAAACCAAGCTTGTTTTATTGCAACTCACTCCTGAATTACACTGAAACCTACAGGCCTGAGATCAATACTCAATCAGCCGAGGCGGTCTCAACACCTTGAGAATCAACTGGCAATGTGCCACCTTCCTACATACAATAGGGAGCTATTGACCCAGGCGGTGCCTGCAGCAGATATGGCCATGTGCCCCTCGGGTAATCTGGACCTTCCTGATAACCCACACCTGGCAGCCCGAAAAATCTCTTATCAGTTCATTATCTGCCCAGGAGAGAATTCTTTAACAGCACAATTGGTGCTTCAGAATATATACCAAGTAATTCAAACTAAGTTTTGAAAGCCTTAGAATTGTAAGGTTCTTCGATTGATTCTATTCTGCAAAGTACTTCCTTCAATCTACGGCTGTGCAGCCAAGAAATTGAATATTTTGATTCCTGATTTAGAAAATTCATCTCAAGGGCATTAAATCTTCAGCTTCAGGAAGAGGGGATGTCTTTTTCTTTCCCAAGGGCCTGTTTCTATTTCCAGCTATTCCGGCTTTCCATGAGGCATACCATGGCACCATTTTTTTTTTAATTAGAAAATTAGGCAAACAAAACAAAACACAAATTACAGTATTAAATACTGTACACAAGTTTGCAGGACAATAACCACTATCTTTTAGGTTGCTTACTAAAATCTAAATGGTTTAGGTATAGCCACTAATTTCATCCTCACAGCCACATAGTGTTATGGAACCTGGATCAGATCCTGGCAGAAGAACCAAGCAGCACTCAGAGACCTTGGAGGATCGGAGGTTTACTTAACACCCGCAGGCTCAAATGAGAATAATCTCCAAAGGTCTGATCACCGAGGACATGCAGGGAGCGGGATTTATATCCTACTTCCACACATTTGGTACTTTCAGCATGCATGGGAAACAGGGTAGGGAAGAAGAACCCGGAAAGGCTTTGAAACAGAGACTGGAATTCCCTTGCTGGTTTGGTCAGTCATCTTAGAGTACAGTTTTTCCCTTATCATTCCCCTCTTTGATAGCCCTTTAAACACCTAGTTTAGAGGGCATAATTGTTATTGACTAGGGGCTGATAGCCCTACACGGCTAATATCTGGGTCATGGCTCGCCTTGTGAAAGCATTTTCTATGAATTAGCAATCCACCCTAAGTTTCCTAAGGTTGCCCAATACCCAATAACAATAATAAGTTTCTGGGAGAAGTCCAGTCAGATGGGGCAGTAGCATAAAGTCCAACTCCTGAGGTGAGGGATAGCACACTGATGACAGTCAGGGACCGTGGTGCACAGAAGTCAGCAGGGCCTTAACGAAGGTAGAGCCAGAGCAGGTGGTAGAGTCTGGTTGGGCTTTCTACTGGCATGATTCATTTGGCTGGTGAGCCTTCTTTATTCTAAAGTGGTGGACCCCTGGGGTGACACCTGAGACCCTGAGGGAAATAAAGGTGATTAGAAAAACAGTGTGGGGCCCTGTCCACTATGGTTTGAGGGGGTCTTTTCTAAAGCTTCTCAGAGATGTGCCTTAGAGTTTTTCCCAGGGCTTGGAGGGGTTTAGACACTACTAAGTCTCCAATCTGTTTGAGGTCTCCTCTAAGCCTGCTTATTGCAGGGGGTGGCCTTCCATAGAGCCTGTGAGATGAATTATAGCTAGGTAGGGATAAAGCCTTAAGAAGAGTAATAATTTCCAAACAGCTCCATGAGCATGTTGGACTAGGGAAGCATATTTGGAGTCAGTATAAATATTAATTTTTAAGACTTTGGCAATTGCCAAGCATGAGTGAACACTATAGCATACCCAGTTACTTATGTCCTTTTTCATAAAACTATTACCATCAGTAAACCGACTGTCATCTGTATTTTTGATAGGAGAATCTTTTAAATTTGTTTGACTAGAATAAACAAGATCAATGACCTCCAACAGTTATGCTCTGTAGAAGTACAAAGTTAGGTGCAGGCATAAGGGTAACTGTGTTTAAAGTTTGACAGGTTTTAGGTATTATTTTAAGCATTGCATGGCATTTAATGCCTCCCATCATCTATTCGGGGCCTTTGGTCTCTTGTCTAGCTTAGGTATACATTATTCAGAGACAACCAGAACTAGAATTTAACATCCACAAAGGTACGTTATTGAAACAAAATTTTTCTGTATAGATTTCTCTTTATAAATTTCTTTATAAATTTTCCAGAGATAGCCAAAGAAGACTAATTTGTTTGAAAAACAAGTCCAGTTTTAACAAACAGCATAGTTATTTATATATGTTAGGGTACAGAGCCGACCACCCCTCAATTAGACAGAGAACACGCTTGATAATGCAAGTCACACAGCGAGGTTTATTTCCAGCTAGCTGGGGTCCAAGTATCTGCCTGATGCACCGGGTTTCAACAAGGACTCCAAGCACTCAAAGCCAAGGGTTTATATAGCATTTTCAAGGCACTTTTTCATAGCTACATACATATCTTGTATCCCACTTTGACAGTTTAACTTCAACGTTTTGTTTTTGCCCCTTCCCCCCAGCATCACCCAGGTGCCATTCTGGTGGCTAAGTGTGATTTAGGTATAGAAGAAATTTAGCTTTATCTACATTTCCTTCTGCCTCATCCTTCCTCAGTTTTATGGTGGGGAGGGGGACCTTAGGCCTTGAGGAACTGAGCCATTCGTCTCTGGAAATTGAGGCATTGAAAAGATAGCCTTTTTGTTGTAAATCACCAGGACATTTGCAAACCAAGGGAAACTCCTGTCTTACAGGATTGTGATCTCTGCAAGTTAACTATTTGTTTTTCTTTAACATCTGGTCCCTGTGGCACCATCGCCTAACCACCCTGGTGGTATATGATTAAGTTGTTTCTTAGGTTTTAGCTGGTTTCTCTTATCTCAAGTCACATACACCGTGTGGGCTGGTTAGGGATGCTCAGTAAAATGGATGGCTTCCCGGCCTTCAGGATGGCCATTCTTATGTTAACCCACTCTAACACATAAGCTCAGCAAGAATGATCTTTTAGAATCTGCTTTATTGGAACTTGCATAAGGAATCTTTAGGTCGAACTTCTAGTAGCCTCTCCAGGCCAGAAGCCAAGCCAAGTACTTGCCATCAGACATCCCTGTATTAACTGTAGATTTGGGTGACTTCCTCTTCATGAGGTCTCCAATATATCCTGAGGTTCCTTCACCTGCCAGGAAGTGACATTCTTTACTCACTTGGTGAGGCTGCTGAAAACTCAGTAAGCGAGGTAGCAGGCCAAAACTTCCAAAGGGCTTAATGGTTTCATGTTTCATAGTCAACTGTAGTTCCTTAAAGCTGTTTGGTCATATCTGAGCCTACGCATGTCTCTCAAATAAGACATTCCAGTCAAAGCCTTGGTAAAATAATCCACGTTTTCATTGTGTCCTTTACAAGGAGAACAAATTTTTATTGAACTCATGCAAATAACTATGCTTGCCATGGAAGAAAGAATACTTATTGAGACCTTTTGAATTTCAGAGGGTTCAAGTAGAAAGAAAAGTTAAATGCTTACATTTGTTCACAAATGAATACTTTATCACATTTTTTGTTAAGTCATAGATATCTTAAGATAAAGTTTCTCTTAATCTGGAAGAGTAAACATTAGTGACCAGCAATGTTTCAAACAACAGTCACAACACTCTAATCATCCTTTTAGTTCATTTAGTCCCGTTACTAATCCTCATTCAGTTTGACTGCAACTTTTAGTTAGTTCTGGAAATTCTTACTCATTTCAGTTTTTATCTTAAATGTATTGAATATCTGTTTTTGTCCTAAAAGTCCTTATATATGTGAACTTCCTTGAAGATGAAATTCATTTTGCAAGACAATAACAATCGTAAATGATAAAAACTCAGAAACAGACATTGCCAATGATCCAGTATAAGAGTTCACCATGATATGACTGACAAGGAAGCTTAGTTATTCTGTGACACACTGATGAAGTTCTATAATATAGGTGAGGTTCGGTGGGGTGAGGTCCAGAGCCAATGACCAAGAAAGAATTCTTAAGACATCTTTGGTGCAAAATGGTGGTTTATTAAAACATGGGGACAGGACCTGTGGGCAGGAAGAGCTGCTGCCCCGGGGTTGTGAGGGGTGGCAGGTGATGTACACTGGAGTGGGGTGGGGGGTAAGGAAAAGGGAGGTTTCAATAGAACTTTCATATGCTAAAAAGGGCCTACAAAGATACCGGAAACCAGAGGCCTTGCCATTGCCAAGATCATTTTGCCCTCTAGCAAGGTATTAACATTAGGATGGGTGGAAGATTCCTAAAGAATGTCACATATGTCCCATCCAGGAGTGGGGGTTGAGGGAAAGTTGGAGGGTGTCAGCTTTTGCTTTGTCCTCAGCCAGCCTTTTGTTCCCTCATCAACACAGCACTTCAATAGTCAAAACATGGATTGATGATCCTGTATTAGTACCTTAAAACTTCAGGAACTGCACATTACCTTCAGAATAATTACAGCACCCACCTAAATGTAACCCAAGGCTTATCATTTGTTTAACAGAACTTCTGGAGTGACTTAGCATACCAGATAAAAGGCCTGTTAAGAAGACTTCACTTATAATTTAAATCTTGGGAAGTTTGATGAAACCTTAGAAAGTTTTAAAGCACAGGCCTAAATAGGATTAGAGATATTAAAGATCTGATAAAAGCAAAACGTAGAAACTGGTTTTTTTGCGCAAAGAGAAAACTATTTACATTTTCTTTTCAAGAGCAGTTCAACAATTGGAGAAAACTTTGTCTTTTTGAACAGGGAGAAATCAGACTTTCAATCTTCTACCAAAGTACTTTAAAATCTATTCATTTCAATCTTAGTCCCTCTTGACCACATCTAAAATTCCATTCCAACGTTTTCCCTCCATAAACCATCTACAACTTTCCTTTGCTTTCAGATTTTTTCAAAGCCATTTCTTATTTCTTACATGTCTCCTACTTTTCCACATACAGTTGTTTCCCATATTTCCAGTCTTACAGTTAGCAGATTTTTTTACTCTTAGAAACCTTAGGTTCCAGTGAAGACTGAGGAATAACCAATTGTGAACTGTCACACCAGAATTCTTTAGATGGCAAGTTTATGAATCAGTTAAGCACAAAACATGTTTACCAACAGATTTAAATATCCTTGGTTTCTCTGCAATAAGAAGCCAAAAGCACAAACCATGTACAGTTATCAATGACTTAGCACTTTATCTTATTTGGAAAAGACCCAGATGTCCAACGAATTTAATTCCATTTATCATCCAAGCAAAGCTTTAAAGTTTCAGGTTACCAAAGACTTTGAAAGCTATCTCAATAATTAGCCATGAAAACATGGCTAATTAATGAGACAGACAATTAACCATCATTTTTGTCATCTTTTTGCTGACAAATTGACACAGAGATAATAATACAAGGTTATTTCACCACCAGTAAACTTTGATAGAATGAAAGTTTCACAATTACTGCTGATATCTTAAAAGACATGTTTATCTTAATTAAACCAACAAACTTAACTTAGTTTAAATACTGAATGGTCTTCCACCTGGATCCTCCCCATGGTCAATTTTCACCTGAGACATGTGGGGAAATCTGGAGTGGGTGGTTAGGTCCAGGGGGTGCTCTTCTTGCTCCTTGACAGTGAAGAGAAAAGGAGCCATGGTGCCTGAGACACAGAGGATGGTCTAAAAGCCAGTTATTCAGGCCACACCCAAGGTGGTGCAGAAATGGGAGTAGGGTGAGGCAGAAGAGATAAAAGTTCTCATTTCAGAAGCTCACCAGCTCCAACAGAGGAGCAGACACCATGTTTTCCTGACAACAAGAGGGGACGGATTAGGCAGACTGTGTCTGTCAGAGAAGACAGGGAATTTCCCGGAAACAAAGGGAGTTTGAGCAGCTGCTTGGGAATATTCCTTAAAGTCCCCATCCTGAAGGATGCCTGCAATCATGACCTGAGCAGAAAGCAGATGCTTAACCAACTAAGCCACCCAGGTGCCCCCCCCCACATTAAACATAGGATGAGAGCTATTATTTTACATCCTGTTTCTGTCCAGATCAAGTTTTCTGAGGGCTCTCGGAGCTGTTAAATCAGTTATCTCCCCCACATGCCACTTACTTAGAAGAAGCAGGAGCACTGTCTTCCTACAGCTCAGCTTTAGGCCCCAGGTCCCCACGATTCCTGACTAGCTCATCTTTGTCCAGAGCTCATCCCTGTTGTTGCCCCTGATGACCCCAGTCAGGGCCTCCCTGATAGGCTTTGCTTCCTTACAGCCTTTGGGCTCCTTTATTTGGTTTACAAATAACCTACTTTGGTCCTTCTGATTAGCATACAATTGGACCCCAGGGGCAATGTTTGGGCTATCTGAAGCCAAGAATCAATATATGGCAATTGGTCAGGGTGTCAGGGAGTCCCCGATCATAATTTCATAAATGACCTGGGTGGTAGGTAGGTCTTAGGACCCCTCGGAGAGCCAGTCAAGCCCAAAGGTGGCTCATTCCAGTTCACATAGTGTGCCTGATTTTCCAGAGATGTCTTGATCCCATAGTCCCCTGAGAATCCCTTCTTAAAAATTTTTGAGCATACAGTCTAAGACTGTAGGTTTTCCTGTCCTGATCCCATGGTGATGGTTCCTATGTGCAGTGGCGTGGAGACAGACAAAGGGTGGTGCCCCTCCAAAGGAGAGACCAGTCTGTTGCCTGCCTGTCTGCCCTCCTAGAGACTTGGCTGCCTCTTGACCACTATGAGTCCATATAATCCCCCAGACTGTCACCTCCAAAGGGGCTCACCTTAGACCTTATGAGGTCACCATGAAAACAGGTTAGGTCCTGCTTGGACTCCGTAGGCTTCTGGGGACCCTAAGGGTGCCTGCCTGTAGAGCCACAAAATCAGTCCCTCTGACATGCCAGGGCAAACTGCACATTCATTCACACATTCACTCCAGAAGTTATTACAGTTCCTCCCCTCTGGGGGGCTCTGACCTGTGGGATTCCTTTCCTTTTGGAAATTCCTTCCTGTCCCCCCTTCAGGGGGTTCCTGACCTGAGGGACAGTCCCCCACCCCCAAAGGCCCTACCTGTGAGACCTCTAAGAGGTCTCTGGAAGGTGATCAGTCTACCCTTCCACCCAGACTGACTGGGTCCTGGGGCCTCAGGCCATACCAGAATCCAAAGTCCAGACCAGGTCTTCACCTGCCAAGTGTCCTTTGAGTCCAGAGGGAAAAGCTGGGCAGGCCTGGTCTGAGGCCTCCTGGTGGGAGACTGATGAAAATTAGGCAGGATGCCTTCTCCATTATGATTCCTCATTCCATCACCACCCCACCATTGCCCCAAATCAGTGGCAACAATGGACCAGCACGGTCAGGTTTCCTGGTTAGGGAACCAAATATTACAGAACCAAATATTACAGATCCTGGTGGGAAGAACCAAAGAGCACTGGGAGACCTTGGAGGATATGAGGTTTATTTAACACTGGCAGGGTCAGAGGAGCATGATCTCTAAAGTCTGAGCCCCAAACACAAGCAGGGGGTTAATTTATAGCCATCTACTTCCACATACTTGGTACTTCTGGCACTTGGGTGGGCAGGAAACGGAGTAGGGAAAAAAACCTGGAAGGGCTTTGAGACAGGGACTGGAATTCCCTTGCTGGTTTGGTCAGTCATCTTAGAGTACAGTGTTTCCCTTTTCAATAGGAGATAGTCACTATTTTTACAGATGAGGGAACTGAGGCACAGATGGTCAAAGTGGAAAGGGCAGGGGTATTTCAAAAAAAGGCTTCTGATTAGTTCTAACCGAAACACTTGATGAGTTTTGGGGGGAATAAAAAGAAAACCACTCCCTCAAAAAACAAAATATAACTGAACATGGTATCCCTAAAATTCTTAATGCTCTTATGTAAGTACAGTGATGATACCCCTCCATCACCTATCCTACGTAGATATGCCTGGGAACCTGGTGTTCTTACACAAATAAGATATTCAGTGAATTCTAGCTGAAGGGGGAAGACGTACAGAGGGAGGAAGTTTTTTTTCTAAATTACTACAGTCCCTGCAAAGCCCCTCCCACAGACATGGCTTCTGATGACAAAGAAACAAAAATGGTGTCTTCTCACATCTTTAAACATTGCTATGGACCCATTCCCCACCCCCAAATTAATGCCTGACTGATTCAGTCACTCCTTATCTGTAAGCAGTTTCATCCAGTGTTTATTGATCTACTCACCTCCTCACCCTGTGACCGGTACCCCTGCCTGTCCCCAGGGTCCAGGCAGTCAGAACAGCAGACACACAGACAATTCAAGCAGGACAAGTTGACCTCAGGCAATCATTACACCAACTCTTGGAAGTTATTCTCTGCCCTCTGCTTCTGCTTCCCCCAGTAAGAGAATCTTTAACTTGCTGGTAAGCTCAGAATGTATGCAATGTGATCTAAGCATGTGAACTGAATCAAGACACTTGGATATACCAGGCTACTCCTTGCTGCTAACATGCTATATGACTTTAAGTCTCTTCCCTCCTAGAAAAGCAGAGACCACTGGACTAGCTGGGGACAGCAAACACATGCCACCATTCTCCAGTCCCGGTCCCAAGGCAGGCGTCACTCCTCAGTCATTTTCGGATGATCCAAAATTAAATGTCAAATTTCACCACAGAAAGCATTCTTGACAGACCAGAACTGGCACACTGGCTTAAGCCTCTTTGCCACCTCCCAAGTTTGTTAATACTTAACATCTTTTCCACTAATTAAGTTGCGCCATACTGTGTTGAAATCAAGGGCAACTGGTCAATGGTTTTTGTTTTTGTTTTTTTAATCACTACTTAATTTGCTCATCTTCTCTCTGGCAGCTTTCTCATTCTCCCTCCCTCCTTGAAAACTATCAACTATTTGTAGTCTGAGAACCTACAAATGTTGTTTGTGGGTAAGAAATTTTGGATTATGTTTCTTCATTCATTCAAATTCACTTGACAAGGTTGCTTTCCATTTTTGTTGTTTTAATTTGTTTTGGAGTAGCAGCCACATCTAGGCCCAGCCAGATGCACTCTTGACAAGTGCTCCTCTGTTTGGGCGGGGATTTCCTATTTTAGTTCAATTGTCCTCTCCAGCAAAGGACATTCTCCCTAACAGAAAGCACTAAAATACCTAGATATAGTGGGTTATTTCCTATGGTTATTCTTCAATTGCAACTTTCCCAGGGAAATGTCCCTCAGTTCGTTCCTAAAACTCCCTGGTTAATAGCTGTAGTAGATGGCATTTGGGTTTGGTCAACTCCAACAAGGTAACACAAAACCTCTGATCTCCTAAAGGCAGAAATTTTAGAAAAGGGAAAACAACTCTGGACTGTTACAAGCGGGGGGGGGTGCTAATGTTTAATTTGGCTTTTCCATTTTGTCTGTATCAAGGTACATTACCTGCAAATTCCTTGTCCACTTCATTCACTAAAAGGAGTGCTCATATTCTGAAATCAGGTCCAAATAATGGTGAGAAATAAAGAAATGAGTCCAAGGGGCCCAATTACTTTTTCTAGCATCTGGAGGGACATCAGAGGCCAAAAGGTCCAAATGGCTCTACGCCTATCACATGCAAGGTACAATGCTAAACCACAAATGGAACTCAAGGGAAGAATGTATCAGGGAATAGTTTCTGACTCAAGGCCAAAAACATATGCACAGTCAGAGCTGCCCATAGAGAGAGGAGACTCCTCAAGAAGCAAGGAGCTTCCTGGCTTAGAGTGATAATCAAGCAAGGCTGTGGTAGAAAAAGGCAAAGGCATATATATGCTTGTCTTACTTAGCTCTGTAACTTCAGTACCTGGCCCACAGGTGCTCAGTAAATACTTCTGAAAGAGGAAAGGACGGGGACATAAAGAAACAAGTTAACAAACCTGGTTCTTGAGGGAATTCTTACTCAGAGAGTGGCTTAAATTGAAAAACTCACCCAAGGTTTTTAAACAGGGATCAATAGGAGTTCTGAATGAGGAAGCTCTCCCTACTGGAATTCATGAGCTTTGCTGTTTAGTCAGTTCATGGAACTGGGAGGTAGAAGCATGTCTTCTCATACCGTATCTTTCTAGATCCTGAGGAAGTCGCTACTCAGTATGCCACACCCTAGTCTGAAGAACCATCTCTGAGCAAGTGACGGAGCCATAAGCAGTGATAACACTATTGATCAGAATCCCTAAGTCTAGTCTTTTTTGCTACCAATGTCCTTCTCTCAAGAATTCCATTTCATCACCTATGATAAAGCAAACCCCATTCTATCATATGCAGCCAGTCAATTAACCAGTCTGTACTCAACACCTGCTATGAGCCAAGCTATCTGGCACTAACGATGCAACGGTGAGTAGTAAACATAGACTAGCAATAAAAAGAACTACAAGATCCTTGAAGCATGGGTGTGTGTGTGTGTGTGTGTGCACGTGTGTGCGTGCATGTGTTGGGGACATGGGGAAGTTGGCCCATGAAGACTTCCAGGAAGAACTACTCTGGACCGATGTCTGAAAGATGAACAGAAGAAATTCGCCAGGCAGAGTAGCTGCTCACTGTTTACAAAAACTGAAAGACTAAGGCATGCAGCCCAACCTTTCCATTTCAGTTTATTTAAGGTTTTTTTTTTTTTTTTTACATGCCTACTGCTGAATAGACTGCAGATGCTTTGAGGGCAGGTGCCTTAGCTTGTACACCTGCTAATCCTTAACCTCAATTATTTCAATAGAGGATACCGGGAGATTTCAGGTCTCTCCACTGAACCAAGGAATTAAACCAGAAACCTGAGTTGACTGCATTTTCAGCAGTGTCACCTTTGACTTGGAAGTAATTGGAATGTTAATAATATTTGAAATTCAATCTCCAAATACTGTTCACGGGTTTAACATTTAAAAGAGTTTTGATAATGCAGACTCCTCCTCCCCATTTTGAGAGATTAATGCATGGAATCATAAATAACTGTTGCTGTAAGCAGGAGTCAAGAAGAGTGAATGTTAACCCATGCAGCAAAGGTGTAAACAATATCTGCTCTTGTTGAGAAGGAATTGAAAACTGACATTTATTGAGTACCCACTATAATTTAGATACAGGTCTATGTTTACTGCATTTTGTCTTTGTAAAAACCACGTGAAATGGATATGTCAACTTCAATTGATCGGTAAAATGACATAATGTAGGTCCTGGGTCACAATGGCTGCATAATAGTAACAATAACATTTCCACCAGTCTTCTCCAAATTGCAAAACAATAAAAACATATATTGAGCCTCTACCACGTGCCAGGCTTTATGCCTGGTGTTTTATAGAAGTGCTGCACTGACTTCATCCTGCACACCACTATTCCCCTTTATGAATGAGTGCACTGGTCTCTAAGAGATGCCACAGTTTGCCTGGAGCCACACAGCTGCTGAGTGGAGGAGGCAAGATTCTTCAGAGCCGGACTCCAAAGGCCCACTTTCTGGACAAATGTTACACCATGTCCCTGTGTACCCAGACACACAAATCTAGAGGACTCAGGAGGCTTGGATCATACAGGAAGTTATCCAGAGGGAAACCCTGTTTTCAGCCTACCAGAACTCCACCCTATAGACCATGCTGAACACCAAGAATGGAAGAGTCACCCTTCTGCTCAGGCAAGGAGGAAAGGAATGAATTTTATTCTCCTAGCATACACCTCGGCCAAGAAAGTTTCTAAGAGGAGACTCAAACATTTTGACCAAGACCAAGAGTGAACCTTGAACAATGGATGGGGGAGAGGTCTTAATCCTCTTCTCCTGTGACCATAGGCTCCCCCAACCCCTACTCTTCTCTGTAGCTTGCTGCCCTTGCTCTGCACTCTGGGATGTAAACACATAAATGTACTCACCAACGTGGATGTCTGGTGTATTTGCCAGGGTCAAGGACCATTGCTTATTTGTCTCTATGACACCCAGTGTCCAGCTCCGTGGTTCACCGAGAATGCTCTCTCAGAATAAGTTAGCTGTTTCACTTCTTTTCTAGTCAGCTGAATGCCACAACAGAATGCCACAGGCTGGGTAGCTTAAACAACAGACTATTTTTTTCACAGTTCTAGAGAAAAGAAGTCCAAGATCAAGGTGCCAGCAGTTGGTTTCTGGTGAAAACGATCTTCCTGGTTTGCAGACGCCACCTTTCACCATGTCTTCATATGATCTTTCTTCTGTGTGCGGCATGGGGAGGGTGTGTGGAAAGAGAACTCTCTGGTAGCTAGCTCTTCCTCTTGTTATGAGGACATCAGTCCTATTGGATTAGGGTCCACCTATATGACTTCACTTAAGCTTAATTACCTTCTTAAAGGCCCATCTCCAAATATAGTCACACTGGGGTTTAGGGCTTCAACATATGAATGCAGGTGGAACACAGTTCAGTCCATAACATGATTTTCACCATCATCTTACTCGTCCTTGTATTTCTAGTGTCAGTATGGCCCCAAAACACAAAGTAGAAGCTCCAGTGAGTATTCACTAAATTGAATCCCATTCCTTGGCACCCATAAGCTGGCAGTCAATGTGACCAGCTGTGTGCTATCCAGAAGCAAAAAACAGCCACAGAGCTGTAAAAACATAAGTTTCCTAAGTCTGGAACAAGGTAATTAATCATCCATTCATTCAAGCTAAAGATATTTATGGAAGATGCAAAAAATGAAAATGAGATCTGTCAAAAGAGAGAGAAAAAAATGAATGTGCATGAATGAATCAATCAATTAATCAATCAAGGTGTGCTTCGTATGGGATTCAAAGGCAGCTTCTGCTGGGATTTCTGCCTGGCCTTGTACCTTACAAGCTGAAAGACTTAGTTTCTAGTTTTGCTTTTTGATTGGCTCATCAGATATACCATTTGGGGATTATAAATCATGAAAACTGGCTCTTCCTGTAGGAATCACAAAGGCTTTTCATGTAGATGAGGGTGTTTGCAAAATAATCAGGACAATAGACATTAATTATAATTAAACATTGATTGTAATGACAATTTATGTACATACATTATAACACAAATATCATTTTTCACATGTAACTTATAATTCATCCAGTTATTGAAGGCAGAATGATAAATTCCTACTCCTGGAATTAACTGGAGTCATTGACTCTTTTATTAGTTTAAAAAATTATTATCTTGTGAGAAGGAACTGTGTGGTCTGGAAAAGGGTTATTTCATAACATGTTCTTTGGGATCGGATTAAATGGATTCAAATTCCCACACCGCCACCCATAGCCCTGGAGAACATCTTTGCCATGCCTCAGCTTCCCATCTGAAAACCAGAGGCAGAATAATGCCAGTGGTTAGATGTAACAGCATATGTGAAAGGGGCCTTAGTTCTTCTTGCACTTGAGAGCTGTATTATGCTTCATCATGTACAAAACCTCCACCCTCTCTTCCCAAGGAGCACTCACAGTACCCCTACAGTCTTAAAAGAAAATAAAAATCACCAGAAATTCTTTTCACTCTGACTTTGGCAGTCTATGGTGAAAATTAAATGTGAATTTATATTGTGAACCAAACATGCCCCAAAACATGGGATCATGGCTCCAAACATCATAGTTCACTTGCAGTGACCGGTACCTGATTCTGGCTTCACCTAGAAGAACAAGGCACATGATATTAAGGTCACTGACCATTGTTAAGTAAAATCCCAGCAGTGGCGCTGGGAGGGAAATGGGACTGAGAGAGATTAGGCAAATGAACCCAAGTCACACAGGTGTAACTTGGCCCAGCCAAGGTTTGAACCTACATCGTTGTGAAGGCAAAGCCTGAGTGCTTACTTATTATGCTATAACATTTGCCTATGGAGTAAACATCACCATTCCCTCAGGACCTTTGCTTTTCCAAGAAAAACCTTTAAAGATCCTCTAAACAATCTCAGGACAGAACGACAGGCTACTACATCACTAGGAATGCATGTAGCAAGAAGCTGAAGACTAGGTAATTCAGCCAGTCTGCAGGTTTGCTGTCTCCCAAGATGTCAAACAGCCTATCTGGGCTGAAATTTTCAATGGCAGGCCTCTCAGTTTTGAATCACATCGACCCAGCGCTGGGTGCACCTGCTCTGCAAATGTAATAGCCAAGAGCTGGAGCAAAATAAGATAAATTAGCTCCTCATCCAGATGTTTTGATGTTCATTAATGTGACAACATCTTATTAAGACTGTGTTATGTACTAGGTATCTGGTAGGGGACTGGCTCATTTTTCTTATTTTCCAGATGTGTTTTACAGTAGGAATGGAGACATGGTCTCCATCCTCAGAAATGAACTGAGCGGGAAAAAAATGACAGATTATAAAACAAACGTCTCTGTCTAATTTGCATTGAATTAGCAGGATTTATTATTAATAACAACATAATGGATTAGCGTACATTCATGGAGAACTAATAGCATGTCAAGCAATATAACAAATGTTTTATGTATATTATTGTCACATTTAATCCCTGCACCTATTGTCATTTGAGACATAAGGATTTGGAGACTGGGAGAGGCTGTCAAATGAAAGTAGTCAAGTTAGATTCAAACTGTGACTGACTCCAGAGCCCTAACTCAGCTATCACATTAGTGACTTTTCTGCCCTTGATACTCAGAGTACAGTTCATAGACCAGCAGCAATTGACTTCTGGAGGCTTGTTACAAACACAGGATGTCAGCCTCCCTCCCCAAATCTAATGAAAGCAAACCCACACTTCACCAGGATCCTCCGGAGACTGTGTGCTAACTTTTCCAGGTGCAGTTCATGGACCACTTGGCTCCTATCACACTTGCACTTAGAGAAAACAAGGCACTTACCTGGGCTCCCCTCCACATTAACAGAATAAGATTCTCTGAGGGTGTGGACCACGAATCTGTATTTTTACCAGTTCTTCAGACTGTCCTGATGGCACACTGACATCTGATAACCAATGCTGTGTTATGTTGCTTCATTTCAAGGTCTAGATATGGGGTTCTATGCTTCTTTCTGGAAATGGAAGACATATCCCAAGATGGGAAAACTGCAAAAGAGGAAACGGGTCCAACTGAGAGATCTTAGGAAGACATTCACTGATTGCTGATTTGTAATCCTGGGGAAGCTTTAACCATCTTATCAAAGCCAACTCATCAAGTCCATCTAATTCAGCAAACATTTGCTGAGTCCATGTGCTCAGCATTCGCAGCAGGGATCAAAAGGGTGGGTTTTCAACTACTAGGCAAACACAATCCAAAGCACAGGAGCTTTGTGACATAAGAGATGCACACAATCCAATTCAGCACTCCCTAACTGGAAACCCCAATGCCCTCCCTCATCCAGCTGGCTCCATCTGGCACCAAAGCCACCCTTCTGATCAGGGAAATGGGTTGGCCATGACCTCATCCACTCTTGTAAGTGTTACCTGAAGTCAAACTTCTCTAAGCCCTCAGCATCCATTTGTACACCAACCATGTTGCCTTAATGTGTTCATTTGGTTTTAGCTTTGCTTTTCCTGTTTAGCTCTCAAATAATCTATTAAGATTAAAGCCTCTGCTCTGTCAGGGCACACACCCCATGCTGATATTCAGCAACCTCCCTCTTAGCTCCCTGAAGTGGGCTACCGTCTGGATTTTGAGCATTTATTCATTTCACAAACAGGTGCCCAGGACTGAGATATCATAGAGACACCAGACTGAGTCTATATTCCACACCTGGAAATCAGACTGAGTCTAACAGTGAAGGATATTAACCATTAATGAGAGACATTAAACAGAGATCAATGCAATGGAGGTGAGGTTCAAAGTCCTGTGAAAGTGACTAGAAGCCAAACTCAATCAGGGATGTGACATTCAGTGGAAATCTGAATCCAGAAATGGGACGAATTAGCTGGACCCCCTTCAGCCCTTTATGGATCAGGAAGACTTGCACTTGAAAGTCCACTGCTCTGCAATGTTCATGGCCAATCTGCATATAACATTTACTAGTGTGAACAAAGGACGTTTTGTGCTTTGTTATGAATTGAACTTGTGTCCCCCACAAAATTCATATGTTGAAACCATCATCTCCCATGTGGCTGTATTTGGAGATGGGTCCTCTGAAGAAATAAGTAAGGTTAAATCAGGTTATGCAGGTGGGGCCCTAATCCAATAGATTGGTGCCCTTTTAAAAAACACCTGAATGCTCCCTCTCACTCTTTGCTATATAAGGACATAGCAAGAAAGGTGTTGTCTGCAAGACAAGAAGAAGGTTCTCCCCAGAAATCAAGCCCTATTGAAAACCTGATCTTAGGGGTGCCTGAAGTGGCTCAGTCAGCTAAGCCACTGCCTGTGGCTCAGGTCATGATGCCAGGTTCCTGGGATCGAGTCCCCCATCTGGCTCCTTGCTCAGCAGAGAGATTTCTTCTCCCTCTGCCTGCCACTTCTCCTGTTTATGCTGTCTCGCTCTCTCTCTCTCTCCTCCAGAACCATGAGAAAATAAACATCTGCTGTTTAAGTCACCCAGTCCATGATGTCTTGTTATGACAGCCAAAGCAGACTAATACATGGTATATTATGATATGAATATGCTAAAGGCACTCCTTAATTCATTTATCATTACTTATCATTACACAACAAAAATTGGATCTAGTGGCTTGAGGATTTATCTTCTTTCTCTTTTTTTCTGATCAGCAACAATATCCTTGTGATATCTGTATCAGTGGACTAAATTAAAATAAGACCAGTAAGTTCATTTTATAGCTTCAGTGAACAACATGAACTTCCTACCATAAATATATTTTATAATTTTAAGTAGGCAAAGTTTCCAAGCAATTTACACATTTAAATGGTGAAACTGATACTTTAGGGTTTGCTTTATCTCATGAACTCATTAAAATTCCGGAGAAAATATTATGTTTAATATAAGAAAATGAGTATTGTTCAAAGGTTTTGCCCCACATTCTTTCTTAATCTTGAGAGTTCCAGATTTGGGAACTGGATTGTGATTTCACAGTACTGGAGAATATTCAGGTTACATGTGACATTCCACTACTTGGTCTCAGGAAATTGGTTTGTGCTGTTTTGGGGGTTTTTTGTTTTTATTTTAAGTGTGTCGATATTATTATTGCATTCTGTCCATCCACCCAAAAAATTCTGGTCATATCCAAAAGCTAGAGTCCTGCAGCTCAACAGTATTCCTGATGAGACAGCACCCTCTGAACCTATCATCACTTCCCATGTTTCAAGAAGCTGAGCTCGGACGAAATGAGCTCTGCCTAAGGCCAGTGGACTCAGATATTCCTCAGGAGAGGGAGGAAGAAACAAAAGCGTCCAATGATAATGCCCCATTTTAGATCATTCTGGACTTCATTTTCCTTCAGGATTTGATGCTCAGAAATGACAGCAGAGTTATGGGTATCACTGACTTCCTCCACATGTAAACACATGGGATTATCTATCAAAATGAATCTGTCAATTCATACAGTTTCGAAGGTCGCCCATTCCAGCATCCAATTCCACATCCTCTTTACAGGGACTGCATTTGCCCACACTCTTACTTTGTTCTATTTCTGTCCTCCCTTCTTCTCAGCAGACGTGCAGGACATAATGAGGGGGTACAAGTCTGGACGCATGTGTTTGTGCACATTAGGAAAGGTCATTTTAACTCTTTAGTCATATCTCCTAATGATGTCATCAAGGATTAGAAAATCTGAAGACTTTACCCATGTACAGAACTTTATAATTTGCTAAAACTTTTCACATGTATTATTCCATCAGTTAAAAGGCAGAGTTTCTCAACCTCAGCACAGCTGACATTTGGGTCTGGGTACTTCTTTGTGGTAGAAGACTGTCTTGTGAATTGTAGGATGTTTAGCAGCATCCTTGGCCTCTAATCACTATCTAACAGTAGCCCCAGACTGTTGTGGCAAGCATAAGGGTCTCCATACATTTTGAGGGGCAAAATTACTCCTGGTAAGAATGGCTGCTGTAAGGTATTTCCTCATTTCTTCTCAATGTCCCTTACTCCATCCTCCATATCTGCCTCACTGGCAAACTCCTACTCATCCTTTCATGGTTGGATACATTGCCTCCTCCTGAAAGTCTCCCCTGGCCTCCCAGAGGGAAGGACCCTTCTCTGGCTCTCTAATCCTCTCACTCACCTGAATTATGCAACTGTCATTCTTTGTGACAGTTGCCTGACATTACCTGTTCCCCCATAGATTATGAGTCCCTAGGAACACGGGTCACTGATGGTTCATGTCTTACACCTCCAAAATGCACAGCAGGGTGAATTTTATCTGGTAGATATCAAAAGACTCTTTGGGAACAAAGAAAGCAGGTCAGGCAATATTAGCCCACTTTGCTCATCAGGAGTCTGAGGTCAAGGTAGTTAATTGACTTCCTTATGCAAGGTCAGAAAGCTTGTCAATAGTTCGGCTTCTTTTATTTCCTGAATGTCTCTTGATTTCAAATATCTGCCTCCATCCTCATGGAAATCAACCGAGTCAAAGTCAGCAGGTCTCACCTGGGCTTCTTATAGCTCGGGTCATGTCCCCTCCAACATCTACCATCTGTTCTTCACATGCTAGGCTGGTGGCCTTCTAAATGCTAACTTCCCAGGTCAAAGCTCAAACCTTTGAGTCCACCTCTGCACCCATCTCCGTCTCCCCCTACCATACCCTCTGTTCCAAATGTGAGGCAACTCCCTCCCATGGCAGAGTCCTGGTTTCCCCTCTGTTCCAAATATGAGGTAACTCCTCCCACAGCAGAGTCCTGGCACAAACTTTTCCCTTTTCTGGAATGTTTTACCCCTTCTTTTTACCCAATAAACTTTTCTACTCCTGATGCTCTCAGTTCTAAAACTTGTCCTTCTTCAGCACTCTACAGCATGAACTAGATCAAATCTTCCTGCTATAGGCTCTCCTGCCCCAAATACCCTTCTTTCATAGCACTTATTATTTATGACTATTTACGTTGAATGTCTGTCTTTGTCACTCCTCTCCTAAAATATAAGCTCTATGATAATGGGTCTATGTTTATTCTGTTTACTGTTGTCACACCATTACATTGCACAGCAACCTGGCACACAGTAGGCACTCAATGCACATTTACAGAAGAAGGAAGGAGGAAGAAAGAAAGAGAAGAAAGAAGGTAGCAAAAGCAAAAGCAAGAAAGGGGAAGGGAAGCTGTTCAGAAGGAGGGAATGAGGCGGACAGGAATATGCAAAACCATGACTGGTAGGCAATACATAATACACAGAATTATCATGGATAGCTTATGCAGCGTGGCATTAATGCTTAAGGAAAATTCCCCTTTCCTCTCCATTTTGACAAGAATGTCAGACCATCTTAAACCATCCACTCATCTAATCTATCATGTAAGCAATTGTTCGGAATCTGCTACACAAAAAGAGAATCAGAAATCGATAGAGCTTGTGACCTTTAAAGAAAGTGACATTTTGCAGAATACATTGGTGACACATGGAGTACATGACACTTTTCAGGTAGGGTGCTGCACCTCTAAATATACATTTCAGATTTTCTCTCTGTATAACTGCCTTCTACCTAAGCTGTGGTTGGATTTTCTCCATGTGGGAACACTGAGGTCATCAGCCTGCCTTCCTCCTGCAGAAAGAGTCTTTGAAAATGGTACAGTCCTACGTTTGTATCTTTAGGGTAAATAAAAAATTTTTTTAAAAAAAGAAAAAGAAAATGGTACAGTCCTTTGGCAAGTTGGTTTTGGTGGGGTAGAGGGTGGGAGCCATGGGTAAAGGGAACCTGAACTGGTAAAGGATGGAAGCTAAAGGAGAAGAACAGAGGCAGCAAGAGGGCGCCCTCTCTTTCTCCCCTCCCCTCCTCTCCTCTTGTCTTCTCTCTCTCCTTTATGTTTTCTCTGATCAAAGGTGCAGAAAAGTGAGAACTCTGGCTTCTCTCAAAGCTGTAAGACAAGTCTGGTTCTCAGAAAATGGGTGCTTTAGGGCAGACCTGATATTCTGCACCCGAGTCCCCCTGTACTTCTACACTACCTTCTACTCAGGGAGGCCCAACCTCCATCCCCCAAATGCTCCACATTTTATAAATCCCTACCACTTGTGTTGGTTGATTTCATGTGTCCACTTGGCTGGTCCTTTGGCACTCAGTTTTAGGTCAAATACCAGTCTAGATGTTACTGTGAAGAAGTTTTTAAATGTAATAACATTGAAATCAGTAGACTCTAAGTAAAACAGTACCTTCCATAATTTAAGTGGGTCTCATCCAGTCAGCTAAAGGCCTGAAGAAAAAAGGCAGATTTCACATTGATAAAGGAATTCTGCCTTATAGACTGCCTTTGGACTCAAGCTTTGATATCAACTCTTTTCTGGGCTGTCCTGGCCTGACAATTTGGGACTGAGCCCCCAAAATCACGTGAGCTCCCAAAATCACATCAGCCAATTCCTTAAAATAAAGCTCTCCCAATCTCAGCATCTCCCTCTTTATCTCTCAGAGCACACACACACATGTGCATGTGCCCATGAATCCTATTGGTTCTGTTTCTCTGGAGAACCCTAACTAATACACCACTCTTCCTCCTTCTAATCACAATGCACAACTCTGGCTCTGGCCCCCTGGGTTTGCTGGGACAATTTGATTAACTATTCCTGGCTGCAACATTATTAGATATGAACAAAGTAAGAGATCACCCCTCCGGGAAAACACTCATTGTAGCTAGGGCCCGCCACTGTGTCCATGCACTGATTTTCATCTCATATCCTCCCAGATGAGCAAGGAGAGTAAGCATTCATATATCCCTTTTTAAAAATGAGGAAAGTAAGGCCTTGGGAGGTCAAATGGGATACCGAAATTCACATGTCTACTGTCAGTCAGAACTCAAACCTGTATTTGTTTGTCCTCAGTTCTGGCCTCGTTCTGGAGCCATACTGGTCTGCCTAGAAGCAAGCTCTTGATATTACACAGTCTAAAGGTGGGACCCTGAGACACAGTGCCAGGCATGGGGGAGAAGCTGAAAAATGTGGCAAGGGAACTTGGATTTGGATTAAGTCAGACCTGCCTTCCAACTGTGCTGCTAACTCCCTGTGGAATCTTGCACATTTCATCCCTCTTGGCCTTAGTTTCCCCAACTATAAAATGAGAAGGTTGGACTAACTAGGTAGTTAATTTCTAGGAAATGTATCTCTCTTTGTGCAGCTTCCAAAATGTCATGATTGGAAAGAAATGGCTGAGCAACAGGAATAAACTAACCCAAGGAAGGAACAAAGGTTTCTGGTGTGTATGTGTGCATGCGTGTGTGTGCGTGTGTGTGTGTGTGTGTGTGTGTGTGTGTGTTTATCACTTCTTCCCACCGCCAGGGTCTGTTTTGAGTTTTTCCATCCTTGACATCCGTGTCTGACACATCCCTCCAGCTCATAATGAGCTTTCATTCAAGTCACTGATCAATAGCACAAACCAGCAGGTCTGTCTCTCCTGCTTGTTTTCTCTATCTTCAATCTGCCAAGACAGATTAGGCTATTTCCAAGGTCACTCAATATTCAGGGAGAGAATGGAAAGATATCTGTTGGGCTGTTCATAGAACAAGGCTGTCAACAGACAAGATGAGAGCTCAACTGTGTGTTCCATGACAGATTCGATTTACATCAAGGTCAAAGAGGGTATGTTTTCTTGCTGAACTCTCACCTATCAGAGTTGCTGGCTAGTCCATCAGCTACTAACTCAGGGTTCCCCTTAATGGAACACTGACTTATAAACACAGAGCCAGCCTCACCAGTCAAGAGGTGCTGTGTAATCTTGTGATCCGAAGTGTCCCTTGCTATGCAGTCTGCTTTATCATGAGACATTCATCACCAGACGTTAATGCAGGACACAACACAGAGCCCGTTTCCTTACCAGTCCCAGCATTTTTGTTGCAATAGCTAAGTCTAATCTCTTGACAGGTACTTATACTCATCCAATCACCTCTACTCAGTGCTTGTAGAGAAAGCCTCTGTTCAGCCTCCACCTTTGAATGCATGCACAGAAGTTTCCTGGTTCAGGAAAACAACATAAGTATGGTGTTACTGGGCACCTGGCTGGCTCAGTCAGTTAAGCGCCTCCCTTTGATTCAGGTCATGATCCCAAGGTCCTGGGATAGAGCCCTGCATAGGGCTCCCTGCTCTGCCTGAAATCTGCTTTTCCCTCTCCCTCTTCCCCTCCCCCTGCTTGTGCTCTCTCTCTCTCAAGTAAATTAAATCTTAAAAACAAAAAAGTAAGGGGCTACCATATTCCCCCAATTTATTTGTGAGAAAACTAGGAAAATAAAACACAGAAGATCTCAAGTTAAAAAGGTTTTCAATTTTAAACCTATAAGCATTTGTTCAAAAACTATAAAGATGAAACCCAGTTTGCAAAACACAGACTTGGAGAGGCTGACTGGACTCTCTTTCTGGGTTGAATTGTGTCTCCACAAAAAGTCATATGTTGAGGTTCTAATCCCCAGAACCTTAAAATGTAACTCCATTTGAAGTTTAAAGTATACCTTTCAAGAGGTAATCAAAGTAAAATGAGGTCATTAGGGTAAGCTCCAATCTGATTGGTGATCTTAAATGAAGACAAAATTTGGACACAGTTGCATATGGAAGGAAGATGGTGTGAAGACACAAGAGACAGAGGCTTGAAACATACACAGTTCTCAAGGCTCTCAGAAGGAATAACCCTGCTGACACCTCTATCTCATATTTCTAGCTTCCAGAACTGTAAGAAAATTAGTTTCCATTGTTTAGGCCACCCAACCTGTGGTACTTTGTTACCTCAGCCCTAGCAAACTCATGAAACTCTCTCTGAACACACTGTAACATTTGCTGAACACCTGAAGGCACAGATTTGGATGTAGGGACCCTTCTCTGAAGAGGTTTACAATGCCAATAAAAATCGTCAGTTTTTTAAAGTATATGCTTTCTAGAGGGAAAAAGTGTAAATATAATATGAATATGAGAGAGAGAGAGAGAGAGAAAGTCACTGTCTCCTAATCCTTTGTTTCTATGATACCTGGCTCTGAACCACAGTACTCTTCAGGAACAGTCTTTGGTGTTTTTAAGGGATTCATTAAACTATTCTACAAATATTTATTTGATGTTCTGTATATTCTATTAGGAACTGGGGTTACAGGCATGAACAAAATCCCTACTGTCATTGAGTTTACATTCTAGGAAGGGAGATAGTTGAAAAAGAAGTGAATATATAAGGAGTATATTAGGTAGTGATCCAAACTATGGAGAAAAATAAATCAGGAAAACAGATGAATTGTTGAGAGCTGTCATCTTTTTTTTAAGATTTTATTTATTTATTTGACAGACAGAGATTACAAGTAGGCAGAGGCAGGCAGAGAGAGGAGGAAGCAGGCTCCATGCTGGGGCTCAATCCCAGGACCCTGGGATCATGACCTGAGCCGAAGGCAGAGGCTTTAACCCACTGAGCCACCCAGGTGCCCAAGAGCTGTCACCTTAAACAGAGTAGCTAGGTCATGCTGATTACTGACCCACTGTCTCTCTGCTCTATTCTAGTCCTTCCAGGATCAGCTGTATAAAGCAGGGGGCTGGAAGCTTGCAAACTACTTCTCCAAGACCCCCTTGCAACTGGCACTAGCTCGGTTCTGCCAGTGCTCCCTCTGCCGAGGGGAGGCATTGATGCGAGACTGGAAGGTGGAAGGAAGGAAGAAGCAATGTTCTTTCTGCTTCTAGTGGTGCTTTAAGCAACTGTAGCTGCCAAGGCAGAGTTGGGGGGTTGGAGGGCTTTTGAGTCCCTGATCAGACAGAGTGATACCAAGAGCAGTAGCATCGCAGCAGTTAATGGCTCTGGCTCTGGCTCTGGCAGTAGCAACACCAGAACTTGGTCTCTTCTAGCTCCCAAGCACCAATGGAAGTGAAGACTCTGGTCTTGCTGCAAGGAAATGGCGGTAGTACAGCCACCAGCATCCAGCTCTGGGGCCAAGCAGGAAGAGGCTCTGGGTTACATCATTTCCGCTTTTCTCCTCTAGCCCCTCTGCTGTCATGAATCTCTGTGTACGTTCACTGATCCCTTCTACATCTCCAGGCTTTTGATTTGCAACTAATCTCCTCTACTACATTTCCTGTTTGAAATACCTACTTGTTCCTGTGTTTCTAACTAGACAATGACCAGGACAATAGGTCTCACTGAGAAGGTGACCTTTGAGTTAGGGATGTGAAGAAAATAGAATGAGACTTCGGACTCTCTGGGAGAGAAACACTCCAGGCAGAGGGAAGAGTGAGTGCCAAGGTCCCAGGTGGGAGCATATCTGGTATTTTCAGGGAATAGCAAGCAAGTCAGGGGAGATGAAGCAGAGTAATGAAGGGAGAGAAGAGCAGAAAATTAGATTAGAAAGAACCAGGTCATGAGGCTACTGAGATGATGCTATTACCCTAAAAAAAAAAAAAAAAAAAGCAAGATTCCCCTATTGAATATGTGGAAAGGGAGAGAATAACAAAGCTGGGAATCATTGTAATTCTGAGTGGATACTGGAGCCCACTGTATGTCTGTTCCAACAACATAAAAACAGATAAACCATGGGAACTGTGATTTAAAACAGACTCCTTGTAGACTATATATAGCCCATAGGCCAAATCCAACCCACCACCAAATCCAGTTTTTGTAAATAAAGTTTTACTGGCACATAGCCACACCCATTCACTTCCATATTGCATATGGTGGTATTTGCAAAACAATGGTATAGCTAAATACTCAAAAGGGAGACTTCATGGACCACAAAGCCTAAAATATTTACACTTTCCTTTATAGAAGAAGTTTGCCAGCCTTGACATGGAGAGTTAGTCATCTCAGTGATAAAGGAGAAGTGATTTCAGAATAGGAAAATAACCATATATGGTTAGTAAAAAAATTTGACCTACATAATGTAGAGTTGGTATAAAGTAAGCAAAAAAATCAGAAAATAGAAACCTCCAAGTATGACATCATAAAACTGTCCACCTAGGGTTCCTGGGTGGTTCAGATGGTTAAGTGTCTGCCTTTGGCCCAGGTCATGATCCCAGGGTCCTGAGATTGAGCCCCACATTGGGCTCCCTGATCAGTGGGAAGCCTGCTTCTCCCTCTCCCTCTCCCGATGCTTGCATTCTCTCTGTCTGTCATATAAATAAATAAAATCTTAAAAAAAATTTTTTTCACCTACTTCTTAAAAAAGTAGATCCAGACCTATAAATACAAAGAATAAACTGATAGTTGCCAGAGGAGAGCAGGGTGGAGGGATGGGCAAAATGGCTGAAAGGGGGTAAGAGATACAAAATTCAAGTTATTGAATGAGTAAGTCACACTCACAAAAGACACAACATGGGGAGTATAATCAGTGGTATTGTAATTGCATTGTAGGGTAACAGATGGTAGTTTCACTTTTGATGAGCATAGCAAAACATGCAGAGTTGTCAAATAACTATGTTATACACCTGAAACTAATGTAACATAGTGTGTCAACTACACTAATATAAAAAAAAAACAAACACAATTTTTTTTCACCTAAAAGCAGTCTGGATACTGTCAGAAAACTATCAACAATTAGTAAGCGGTGACTGAGGTAATGAAGTTAGGCATGAAAATCGGTCATTGGTATGATCTCTTGAGCAAGATGACACCTGCGTAATCAGGTCAAAATAAAACAAAAGCCAATAGATATCGAATAGAGTGTTGGAAATTCAGCAATGCTGAAAGAAAGCTTCCCATGGTTGGAAATCCCATCCTAATCCTCAATCCTAGGACAGGGAAAGAGAGAAATGCATCTGTAGTTCTCGCTCTATGCCTCCATCCCACATCTTCCCAAAATGAGCACCCTCCATCCACTTCGTCTTTCCTTCCTTTTGCCCAGGTCATACCCCACCCTGTACACTGAGGTGGAATGGCAAAATCTGTCTTTGAATATGTAAATTTAGCTCCTAATTTTCTTGAAATGTACAGAACCAGAAACTAACATTTGCATTTCAGTCTCCAGATTCCCACAGACCTTGATGAGCCAAGAGGCAGTTAACACAAGCATTCCTGGGTAAACTCAGTTTCTATTGGCAAATAAATCTTTTTATATTAAGGTGAAACAATAATAATCATTTTAAACAATCATGTGGAGTGTGATTACAAAATAGCTCATTTGGAAAGAACATTATCAGCTTATGAGATCCTTGGAGATTCTAAGATGGAAGGTGCTAGGATAAAACCAACTGTTATGGGGCTTTGTTATTTCCGCAGCACATGGAGGCAAACTGCACATTTTAATACTGTAATGAGAAAACAATGCAAATTCTGATTAAGTAAAAAGTGAGAGCACTTGTTGCAGCCAAACCCAATGTCTCTCATATCCTTGCTGGCATTGAGGAGGAATCATGAGAGATGTTTGTAAATTCCCCAGGCTCCTCAGGTACCATTCAGTTCTGTGCACTCACATTCTGAGCACGCTCCCTTTGATGGCTGGGTAATAGCAAAGGTTTGCTAGTGAATGCAAACAATTACATTTTGCAGTACTCCATTCACTTGCTATTTACCCAAGGTTTCCGGAAAGCAGAATTCCATCTGGCCCAGTCTAAGTCATGCTGAGCTCATTTCAATGGCGAGTTTTCTAGAACACTATATCTTCCCTGAATTGGGCTCATTGGTAAAATGTCAAGACCGAGCGACTCAACCTTCAGAAGAGTCAGGAGCATTGAGTACTATTGCCAACGTATGGTTGTATTCCTTCTGAGTACATAGCAACTCCTAGAATAATAAAGGAAGAACAAGCATTCGTTCATTCAACAAATAGTAAATAAACCCCTTCCTCGTACTAGATGCTGTTCTATGTGCCAGAGATACAATTATGAGGTAACAGTTGGGATTCTTCCCACATGGAATTTCATATCCAAGAGAAACGGGAAAGATAGGTCATCATCAGATCAATGGTTTTATGAAAAGATGTACCAAAAACTGTTTCCTTCTGAATATGGCAACCATCCCATGAACCTTATTTACACGAGAACAAATATTATTTATCCTTCTTTCATAATAAAATTATAGGTAATTCTGAGAAAGCCATTATCTAAATCATGAATTTTTGACATGTGAACCAAAGCAACTTAACTCTTCATTGCACTAAGAAAGGTAATATCTACTTTCTGAACTATCCATGAACATTTTTTCAGCCCATATGGTTTTTTTCCTGCTGCCATGCACATCTTGCTTCTGCACAAAACAGAAATTGTGGATGCTTGGAGAATATATCCCCTTCCTCATCAGCCTTTCCCATCTTTATGCTCGTACTTTCTTGTCCTGCATTAGCCCACTAAAACCTGGCTTCTGCCCCAGTCTTGCCAGTTGACTACTGCCAAATTTATTAATAACTTCCTTGCTGCTTAAATGCTAAATGCAACAGACCGATGTCATTCCTCAGTTTCCTGATCTTTTCAGCTGCATTCCGTAGAGGTAGGCACTCTGCCCTAGCCTTGCTTTCTATGGTACTACATTTGTGTAGTCCTCCTCTCACCTTCTTGGTATCCTTTGCTCACTAATTCCCCTTCATTTTTTTTTAAAGATTTTATTTAGTTATTTGACACAGAGAGAGAGAGCACAAGCAGGCAGGCAGAGAAAGAGGGGGAAATAGGCTCCCTATTGAGGAGAGAGCACAATGCAGGACTCAATCCCAGGACCCTGAGATCATGACCTGAGCTGAAGGCAGAGGCTTAAACCTCTGAGCCATCCAGGTGCCCCTAATTCCCCTTTAAGTATTGATATTCCCTCAAGGAAGTCTCTACAACCTTTCCTCCTGGCTTCATACTTTGTCTCCTAGTTCCATTACCATCTATGTACTAACGGCTTGAAACTTCATGTGTCCAGCCCATGTCTTTCCTCTGAGCAAAAACAAAACAAAACAAAACAAAAACAAAAACAAAAACAAAAAACCCTCAATTGTTATTTAACATTTCCTTATATACCACAAATACCTCAAAATTACTTATCTAAAACTGAACTTGTCATCCAATTCCCTAACTCATTTTTCTCCAAAATCCTCTATCTCCATGAATAGCACCACCAGTTGTTACAAACTAGAAACTTCAAATTCAATATTCCTACTTCCTTATCCACTACATCCCAATCAATGTCAAGAGTTATTGATTCTGCTTCCTAAATATATTTAGGATCTATCCAAAGTTTGTGTCATATCCACTAATATCCCACTGGCTAAAGCCAGTCACACAGCCAAGCCCAGAATCAAAGAGCAGGACCAACTAGAAATCTCAGGTCTTGACCTGAACCTTTTTCTACAGGGAAAAAGGCGTGGATATATAAGTGATTGAAAAACTGAGGCTAAGGATGCAATCTACTCCCCCACACTGACCTGACATCCACTTGAACACAGTCCTAGTAGTCCATACACAGCACAGCTTGGAAATACTCTAGCAGTCCCTCTCCCTTTATTCTTTTTGGTCTTTTAACCAGTTTGGCTTCCTGTATGGTCTCATCTTCACAAAGAGCTTCACACAACATGGTTCGTGATGACTATTTCATGACAAAGACTAAAAAAAAAACAGTCAGGGTTTTGATCTTTTCTAAGGTACATGGCTATCTTTAGGCAAAAAGGAATTTGTTTTAAAAGCAAACAAGTAACAGGAAGGTTGTGTACCATTTTGGTGTTATCTGTGCCCTTGTGCCAAGTGTGTTCCTTGGACCAGCAGCATGGTCATCACCAATAGGCTTCTTAGAAATGCAGAATCTCAGGCTCTGCCCCAGATCTACTGCATGAAAACCTCTCCTTTAATAAGATTCACCAGGTAATTTGTCTGTGCATTAAAGTTTGAGAAATACTAAACCATGCTGTGATTCCTTGAAACTCAGGGGGAGATCAAGAGGTTATTTTGGAAATGATGATGACCAAAATTGGATATAACTGGTTTCCATTCTTTACAGGCACAGAAACGGACAGCAAGCAGCAATATAGCTATTGCTATTAGATTATTAGACCCAAAGCTTTAGTTTTCATAATCTCCCATGAGAAAGAGGATGATGTGTTCTTTGGTGAACAGTCTATTTCTTTTGAAATCCCAAAGCTTCAAACAAATTTCAAGAAAGGTCAGACTGAAAATTATTAAAGTTATAATTTTATTGGGTGACTCCTCTCAGACAGAAAAAGCTGTTTTCTTCACTGCATCACTTTTATTGAATTTCTGGGTTATTTAAAAAGAAAAAAAAAAAAGGTATGCCCAGAGTGAATGAGCATACAGTCTGATGAGTGAGGAAAAAGGATAAAAGAGTCTCATTAACTGTGAAATACTAGTTTATGATGAACGACAAAAATAACTCATGAACCATGTAAAAAAGACAAGCACCCAAGAAACTTTCTATTTTAGGAATTATATAGACAGGAAATATGAAAAAGAAAGTACATTTTCAAATATAATCTACTCATCCAGAGAGTATGGAAAACGTGCTACATATAATTTGAATTTGAACAAAATATATATTATATATTTTTATATAACATATAAAAATATATTATATATATTTATAAACTTGTATAGTTTGATAATAAAAGGCAAAATAACTCTATGAAGTACTCCATGTATTTATAATTTATAATATATAAAAACTTATTTTATATATATTTTATATAATACATATTTACTATTATATATACATATATAATTTACATATATATTATGCACATTTGTGTATGTATTATTGTATTATTTACATGTATATATGTAAAAGTTTGCTGTACCCTCCCTAATTCATTCCTGTCTCCATTCCTATCCCCAGGCAACCACTGCTCTGCTTTCTGTCATTATAGATCAGCTTGCTTGGATTTTTAGAATTTTATATAAATGAAATCGTACATTATATATTCTTTTCTTGCTCTGGCCTCTTTCATTCAGTGAATGATTTTGAGATTCATCTATGTTGTTGTGAGCATCTATAGTTGATTCCTTTTATTGCTGAGCAGCTTTCCATTATATATGAGTATACCGTCATCCATTAGTGCATACCTGGGTTATTTCCAACCAGGGTATTAGAAAGTTGCCATAGAGGGATGCCTGCGTGGCTCAGTCGGTTCAGTCACTGCCTTCACTGCCAGGTCATGGTCCCGGGGTCCTGGGATTGAGTCCCACACAGGGCTCCTTGCTCAGCGGGGAGCCTGCTTCTCTCTCTGCCTCTGCCTACCACTCTGCCTGCTTCTGCTCTCTCTCTCTCTCTCTCTGACAAGTAAATAAATAAATCAAATCTTTAAAAAAATAAAAAAAGAAAGAAAGTTGCCATAGAAATGTGGGCTTCAGTCTATGTATGGACATACGTGTTGGTCTTTCTTGGGCAAGTACCTAAGAGTGGAATGGCTGCGTCACATAGTAAGCATATATTTTACTCTTTAAAAGAGCACTGTAAAACATCTCTTGATGTGGCTGCACTGTTTCGTATTCCCACCAGCAAAGTAGTAGAATTCCAATTCCTCACATATGCATATTTCATCTTAGACATTTTAATGGGTGTGTAGTATTACCATTCCATGGTTTTAATGTGCATTTCCCTAACAATTATCCTGACCATCTTTTCACATTGTTATTGTCCATCACTATAGTCTATTATTTTTTAATTTTTTATTTTTTTATAAACATATATTTTTATCCCCAGGGGTACAGGTCTGTGAATCACCAGGTTTACACACTTCACAGCACTCACCAAAGCACATACCCTCCCCAATGTCCATAATCCCACCCCCTTCTCCCAAACCCCCTCCCCACAACAACCCTCAGTTTGTTTTGTGAGATTAAGAGTCACTTATGGTTTGTCTCCCTCCCAATCCCATCTTGTTTCATTGATTCTTCTCCTACCCACTTAAGCCCCCATGTTGCATCACCACTTCCTCATATCAGGGAGATTATATGATAGTTGTCTTTCTCTGCTTGACTTATTTCACTAAGCATGATACGCTCTAGTTCCATCCATGTTGTTGCAAATGGCAAGATTTCATTTCTTTTGATGGCTGCATAGTATTCCATTGTGTATATATACCACATCTTCTTGATCCATTCATCTGTTGATGGACATCTAGGTTCTTTCCATAGTTTGGCTATTGTGCACATTGCTGCTATAAACATTCGGGTGCACATGCCCCTATAGTCTATTTTTTAAATATCTATTCTAATATTTAGCTTGGGCTCATGGAGTTATTTTGCTTTTTATTATCAACTTATATAAGTTTATTACATATTCTGGATACAAGTCATTTGTCTATTACATGGTATAAAGCAGGTTTTAAGGTTCTTCTGACTCTCAAATTTTAATATGCCATGGTTTGGAAGTATTCCTGAATATTCAGATACTTATAATTACAGAATCAAATAGTGCAATAAGTATTTTACTTTTCACTTAACTGTTTGCATTTTCTACAGATGTAATCCACTCAGCATGAATAAATTTCAAAGGACTCCAAAGCCTTCTGTTTATTTATTTTGCTTTCTAGGACGACAGCAGTTTAAAATGTAGATTGTGACTTTATTAAGAGCAACTATTTTGTCCACTGTCCAGCAGCTATAGGAGAAATGAGGCCTATTTTGGGGGAAAAAAAAACAAGAAGAAAGGAAGAAGAAAGAAGAAGAAGAAAAGAAGAAGAAGAAGAAGGAGGAGGAGGAGGAGGAGGAGGAGGAAAAGAATAATAAAGAAAAGAATCTGTTGTTCCTTAGGGGTCCAAACAAGCATGTGCCCTAAAAGTCCAAAAGAGCTTCCTCAATACCCTAATAAGCCTTAGCAAAAGGAGTCATGAAAGCTACTTATAAGACATCACAGACATAACACCAGAAGATAAAGCTAAATCTCACTTAGAGAACAAATGAATAGGTTTGGTTACTGGTCATTGAGGCCAAGAGAACAAGCAACACCAGAGACAGTGAAGCAATTTCAGCATCTCTGGTATGTGCAGCCCCAATATTTTTTGCAGCCCCTCAGGGCACACAGCCTCTGATGCCTTCTTAAGTACTACCAGGTATGTATCCAGTACTGCTCTCAAGCTTGTAACTAAGAAGGGACCAAAACAGGATTCCTGCCTTCAAGTTGTTTACATTCCTGAAAGGGCAGATAACAAAAAAGAAGAGGGAGGAGAGGAGAGGAAAGAAAAGAAAAGGAGAAGAGAAAAAGAAAAGAGGAAGGAAAAGAAAAGGAAAAAAGAGAAAAAGAAAGAGAAAGAGACAAAAAGAAAGGAAAGAAAAGAGAAGAAAGCCTAGGATGAGGCTCCAAGAGCAGCTCAGATTATTAGCATGTCGCACCACAGAAAACAACACCCAGCACAACCAAGCAGTACAAATCAAAGGATTGGTGATGAGCCATGGTTTTTCTGACATCTCAGAGCAGATGTCCTTCTTAAACAGAGAACTCAAAATGGCAAATTTGGAGCAAGACCCAAAGGTAGAACCAAACAACACAGCTACAGCAACATTGACGGTATCAGGGGCAGAAAGCCTTATACTTGAGAAAATGAAACTACAGAGAGCCATAACCCCCAAGACTATTTTCCTATAATTAGCCTGTTTCTAGACATAAATGGCCAGCAGCAAGTGAAAGCTTGGCAAACTGCTGGAAGAACATAAAAGAAGAATGACCCCAAAAAGCCTAGAGTCAGAGATGATACTATGTCTTTCTTTTTATCCCTTGGCTAGAACACTGTGTGGGTCCCAAGTAAGGAGCTTATGTTACAGTGTTATAATTAATTAGACACATGTCCAAGTTAACCGTTCGTTAAACTCTGTGCAGACTGTTCGCTTCTTCTCATACTGGTTCCTTTATGTTTTTCCCATATAAGAGACATTAAAAAAAAAAAAAAAAAGGAAATCCTGCTGTTTGTGACATGGATGAACTTAAAAGACATTATGCTAAGTGAAATAAGCCAGTCAAAGAAAGACAAATATTTTATGAGCTCTCTTAGATGTGGAATCTGAACAAAGTTAAACTCAGATAACCAGAGAGTAGAATAGTGGTTGCAAGGGGGTTGGGAGTACAGGAAATGGGGAGACCTTGGTTTAAGGGTATAAACTTACAGTTGTAAGACAAGTAAGTCCTAGGAATCTAATGTACAGCATGATGATTAATGTATACCTGGTATTTGCTAAGAAAGTAGATGTTAAGTTTTCTCACCACACACTAAGGAAGTAACTATGTGAGGTGGTAATCATTTCATAATGGACACATATATGAAATTATCACATTATACACCCTAAAAATGCAATCCCATTATATAACTTAAAAATAAAATAAATAAATAAATTATTCAAAATTAATAAGATTTTAAAGTTATATCCAAGAGGTAGCAAACAAGATTATGTAGCAAGAAGTAACTCTGAACCCCACTTCAGAACTGCCCAAGTGAAGGTCCCACTGCCTCTAGGACAAAGATGCTAAGGTTGGTCCACTGATGGGTGCAGAACACCAGGACTCTCACACCTACAACTATCCCCAAAACCATATACTCCACCATGATGCTCTCCAGAAAAAAAAGGACTCCACACCCCATCTGTTCCCTCCTCCTGTCACTTGACTCAAACCTACCCTGTGTTTGCATTTTATTGGCTGCACCTAAGTCATGTGCCTGTATCCACAGCGAAGGATTGTGAAAAAATGAGTATTCAGCTCTTACATGGTATAGAAAGGAGTCATATGGAAAAAGACTTTTCAGAAGATTCTGTGTGGCCACAAAACAATAAATGTCCACAACACACATGGGCAGTTCTATCCAACCAGTCCCCCAGTTAGCCATGCTGGGCACAGGAATAATGAGAAGGAAACTGGAACTATCTTTGACACAGGTATGACAATGCATCCAGTTTAACTAAATTTCATACTCATTCCAACCCAGTCAAATAGTCCTCACTGATACTCATTTCCTTTTTTTTCATCCCTTATCAGAGGTTCAAGTCAAGCTTCAGCCTCTGTCACTGCCATAGAATGATAGATAAAACTGGGTTTCTGAATTATTGTTGCTGGAGAACAAACCTACGCTCATTTTAAAGAGCTTTTGTCTGCCCCACATACAATAATGATTAGCTAACAATCGCTATTGTATTTTGGCAAGTACATTGAAACTTGTAAAAAAAAAAAATACTTTTTTGTGAGCAAAGCTAAGTGTCTGAACAATGATAAAAACATCGGAGACCACAAAGAGTGGAAAAGTTCCAAAGAATAACAAAGGCTATTTTTCAGATAACAGCAAGCTGAAAAGAAGGTCATGTTGGCAAGATAAAGAGACTCTCCTAAAAGAGAGGTTCAAGCAACCTATTAAAATGGACCTATACTATTAATATCACAGAGATGTCATTAAAATCTCCTGTTTAATTTTATGAAACAAAGATTAATGACTATAAACCAGAACAGAAGGGTCAAATTATTCAGGTAAATGGATTTCTGTATTATCAGATAAATTCTGATATTATAATAAAATCAGTCCAAAAATGCTCAAGTTGGTGTCTGTCTACCTTTACCAAAAATGTAACACTTTTCAAAGTAGGGTACCTGGGTGGCTCAGTAGGTCAGGCATGCAACTCTTGATTTCATCTCAAGTCATGATCACAGGATCTTGGGATCAAGCTCCACATCCAGCTCTGCGTTCAGTGGGGAGTCAGCTTCAGATTCTCTCCCTCTCCCTCTGCCCCTCCCCTTGCTCTCCCTCTCTCTAAAATAAATAAATAAATCTTTAAAAGTGTACACACACACACTGACACACAGCAGTGAAGTGCTTGTTTGTGGACTACTGTATTAATAAAAACAATGGGAAATTAACTCTATGGACAAAGTTAGTTATAATTTTTCTTTTCTTTTTTTAAAGATCTTATTTATTTATTTATTTATTTATTTGACAGAGAGAAAGAGCAGGAGAGCATAAGCAGAGGGACGAGCAGAGGCAGAGAAGCAGGTTTCCCGCTGAGCAGGAAGCCAGACAAGAGGCTGGATCTCAGGAACTTGGGATCATGACCTGAGCTGAAAGCAGATGCTTAACCAACTGAGCCACCCAAGTGCCCCTACCTGTAAGTTTTCAAATAACATTTTCTAGTGTAAAAATTCTCAGAAATATTTTAAGAATACAAGCTTTTAATATCCAGACTGACTTATGATTCTAGATAGATATACTCTTTATAAATGCCAAGGCTATTTTAATGAGTTCTATCCATAAATATAATATTCTGTGTTAGATAAAACTTTGTTTTTAAAAATATCAATGAGTATAGAACAGAAATTGGGCACTTAATACATGAAATAGCAATCAAAATTTTATTTTATAATTAAATTTTTAAGGTCTCTAAGAGGGATAACATGTACAAATTCAAATAATGATTTCTCTTCAGTGAATTTAACATGTGAATAAAAATACTAAGATCAAAATAAATATCTTAAGCCTGACAGCTTTAAAAATATGCCTCAGAATTATTTTTAAAACTGTCAGAGAGCTTGGGAAATTTAAGTATTCAGTCTGCAGAGTTTCTTCAAGAGCCACTTCATTAAAAGATAATAACCTTTAAATAAATGCATGGCACTTAGCCTGGATAAACTCCTAACCAAAATCCAGCAAGTACTTTGCCTTCCAAGTCAGCACTGCCTTGCCTATAAGCAGCATTAAGACCCCATATACCTAAATCTATAGTTTTCAACCCATTCTCTTGAAAGGAATGGAATTTCACATTTTCCAAGTTTTTAAAAGAACTTTTCAAGTAAACGTCATATATTGCACCACAGAAAGTCACACAGCCACTTCTTTCCCATTTCAGCTGATCTAGAGGCTCCCCTGGACCCATACAGGCTCTTTCATTATGCCCACAAATATTCTCTAACCTCCAGCTGCCATTCTCATCACCTGCAGAGACAGAGATGAATGAGAAAGGTGGAAGCACCCAGGGAGGCGATTTCCCTGATACAGGTGCTAATCATGTTGGTGACATTAAGCCTGGACAGAGAAGAATTACCCTCACAGCTAGATGGAGAGAATGCCCTTTATTTGCAAGTTCCTTGGATGGAGAGCTGGTCCTGACAAAGCAGTGAAGTTAGGAAAGTTGACCCGAACTTGGCACACTCTCTTCTCACTTCCAAGTGTCCTGGATTCTCACACTATTCCCTAAAGAGAGAACATCCCTATATGCCCCTCAGCTGCTCTGAGACTTGGGTTCCCCATCTATAATATGGGGATGACAATGTTATAATTTTTGCGTTTGTTAAAGGAGCTACCATAGGTAACTAAATCCCAGTATGTGCTAGACTAGTTTAAGATAGTTTCCATTTATATCAGCACAGGTGATATCAACCACATAATACTGATCGTATCTTCCAGTTATTGTTTTAAGCTAAATGTAAAAAGCCTAGTTAAAATTACTATTAAGAACACCATCTTTGACTCTCATGAGCTTTGAAGCCATGCTTAAATGAACTAGAACAGCAGCTTTAAATATTTTTTGAAATACCATCCATTTAGCTTTTACTATGCAGCAAGCACTGTGGGTAAGGATTAAAAGCACACACACACATACACACACATGCACAATTCAACTTTTGCCACGATCTGAGAAGTGAGGTACCTACCAGCATCCACGGTGGGGTAGGGCAAGCAGAGAAGGAGTAAGAGAACTTTAGAATGCTCCTCTAACACCATGGGGGCATTCATCTACTCCATCTCCATGAAGGACTTTTTTGGAAAGCAGAATTCCCCCAAATGTGATCATTATCTTTAATAAGAGGCACAGCGTGTGTTCACGTATGCCCATCCTAAAGATGGACATGTAGTTCTCTCTACATCCCACCAACCTATTTTCTCAGCTTCAGCAGGTAATTTCCTTTTCCTCAGACTAAGTTTTCTCAACTGGAAACCAAAGGCATGATGTCTACACATCTTTGAATCTCTAACATTGCAGTTACTTAAACCATTCCATGGCAAAAAAAAAAAAACAAAAAACAAAAAAACAGAGGTGCACTGTAGCTGGTTCATGAGGAAAGAGCTTTTGCATAGTATGGTCATGGCTTGAACTGGGAAGTAGTCTAGCCCTAAGGAAGCTCTTAGGCCAGCCATTCTGTCAGGGAGTCTCTGCTTCAATCTGGGCTTCAACTGTGTTGTCCTCTTTTTTTCTTTCTATCTGGGATCTCCACCTTTAGTCTGTTTCTTTCTTTCTTTCTTTCTTTTTATGACCCTAATAATGTCAGTTTGCGCATTTTCTTCTTCATACCCTTTTGTACCCACCATTAGGTGGATCAGTCTCTTAGTTTTCCAGTTTCTGGAAGAACTATCTGATTGGTTCAAGCAAAACACCTGGGCAGGCCATGGCCATGGGTCACTGTCCAGCCTATGGACTGGCCACTTATGGTCAGGCCTTAGCCCTGATGCATTCAGCTTTGATTAGTGAGGGGAAAGCACCACCCCAATGGGACCAAACAGTCTCACCCCTCTGCAGGGTTTACGGGTGAGGCAGTTTCCTCTGGAAGGAGAAATGTTCATTGAGGACACCAGAGTGTCTAGTAAGGCTACAATAACATGTTCATGTCTCTATTAAGAGATATGCTTTTACCCAAGAATGGTGGCCATGTTTACTGCTGTGGCTTAAACAAACATGCACTACCCACAGACACCACACAAATGCACACACCCATGCACACACATACATGAAGAAGCACTAACTCTGTATCTGTACACTAACTCTGTATCTGTACACTTGCAAATTGAAAAACATTCCACTTCTCAATAATGCTTAAAAAAGATAAAAGCAGCCCCTGACATCCTGCTAGCCCATGATGTTTTGCTGCTGAACACAGACGATGTCACAGAACCTCAACATCAGACAGGACCATGCTATGAGTGTGATGGGTTAAGACAAAAACAAGACCATTCCACAATCCTGTCTGAATACAGACAGTCATGAACATTGTCCAAGACACCACAAAAATCACCCAATAGCTCTTGACTAATTACAGCATCAGCCTCCATTTCATCTTCCCTCTCCCTAGATAAAATGAATGAAGTTCTCTAAATCACAATTACAGCTGCATCCTGACGGCATCTGACCCAGAGCACCTGACCCCAGGCCAAACCTCATCCAAGTCTTCTAACACCCTCTAAGATGCCCCATAGTTCCCTGTGGGATCATTCTCCCTCACTGCAGTGAGTAATGGACCCAACCTATACAACCACAGGTGTGTTCTTGGAGGGTACTGACATGCTTTATAGTGTAGAAAGCAATTTTGCTTCCGTGTAGTTCATTTACTTAACCTCATACTTGCCCTATGAATAGAAGTTCTCACTAGTCAGGAAGTGAAACAACTAAGGTTTAGCAAGGATTACCTGGAGTCCACAATACATCATCAGCAAAGGGTGAATTTAAGTATGGAGCTGACTGATTCTAAACCCAGTGCTCCTTATTGCAGAAGGAAGTAATCTCAGCAGGACTATTTTCCTTGGAATAAATACAGAAGCCCAAGACAGTCATAAGTATAGCTGTGTGCTTCTGTCACCTTCTTCCTCTTTCTCTCTCTCTTTCATACAACCTTCTTCCTAACTTAAAAACCAAAGTGAACGACACTTGTCCTTTAACTTAAAAGCTGTGATCAATGAGAATCTGAGGCTTGGCCAGAGACAAGGGCCAGCGCCATGATTTAGGAGACAATGCCAGTGGTACATGGAAATAAGCTGCCCCAGATGGCAGGTAGCCCCTGGGGATGTCTCCACCTCAACACCAGCCAGCCTGGGCCAGGCCGACCAACTACCATTCTTCTCCCCTCCTCATTCTTCTCTGCAAACTGGCAAAGATCCAGTTCCCATCACTATTCAAGCACATGGATAGCAACCAATTCCTCCTCTCAAACTTTTCATTTTAAATGGAGGTGAAAAGCCATCCTAATGTGTACTTACTATGAAGAGTTGCTCCTATAAATGGAGTACTGAATGACAGAGTTAATAAAACATTGAAAAAGAGGCATTTTCTCACCTGAGAACTTAATTGCTACAGCAAATTTAACAAGGAGCTCTTGACATTCTACTTCATAAAAAGTGTTTTATTCTCAAATTGTACCTTTGATTTATAAACTGCAGGGTGAGGGCCCATCAATGGCCATGGGGAACATTTCTCTTCCGAAATACCAAGGTATAATTTACACACGTCAAGACTAAAACTAATTTATTTGGCTTACAATATAACTCAAAGTGCCTTTGACTTATGTCATTATAATTTTGAAAAATTAACTCTGAAAATAAATTAAGGCATTGCCCATCTTCACAAATACACATATCCCTTGGGATTTTTTTTATTGGCCAAGGGCTCAAGCAATCACTGTAAATGGGAGTTAGAGAAGATCCCTCTTACTCTTTTGCAATAACTTAAATCAAGAATATGAATACTAGTGTATTGTCCAAATACTAGAATATTGTCCAAATTCCTTATAAATATTTTAGGACTTATTTTTCTTAGCAAGGATAAATGAAAGTTTAAATTTTCCATCTTAAAAGAACTTAACCAAAGGATTTAATATGATAGAGTGTATGTATATACCTTGTTTTCAACAGAAAAGAATTTTTTGAAAATGATCCAATTTCATTAACAAATACTTATTAGGTGTTGATTCTTTCAATCAAATCTCAGCTGAAAATAGGTACACACTCAAAGAACCCTAGATGTTTTATTTACAAAGAGGCAAATACAAAGGCATGGGCATGTGGTAATTACAAGGGAGTAGTAAGTCATATGGCCCCTAGACCAGAGGGGCCAAAGTAGGGAATGGTTTTGAAACCCTGGAAAGAGAGAGTCCGATAGTGCAAGCTACCTTTAGAGGAACAAGGTCTTAGATGGGGCTGGGAGATGCATACCTGGTATGAAGAACACTCACAGAGAAAGCATATGAATCCTTATCTCACCTTTCCCTCTCCCTCCATTTTTGGGGATGGCTAGAACTGTCCATTGGCAAAAACCAAATGAGATAAAGAGGACACCAGAGCCCACGGATATGATGCACAGAGGTCAGTCTCTGGGGGGAGAGAGCAGAAAAGAATGGGAAGGAGCACCTGGAAGAGGTCAAGCACACCTACCACTCTGCTAAGAGGACGCACAGCCAAATAGCAGCCCTCTCTGCCCTCAAGAACTGCGTAGTCTGTGGGAGAAAGAATATAGGAGTATAAATTAAATAAACCATAAATGGAGCATTATCAAATTTTAGTTGAAGGAAAATCTTAAATTCTTATTTAAATGCATGGAAACCCTTTTCTACTTGGTACAAGCATGTTTATTTTCCTTAGGGTAGTGGTTCTTAAACTTTAGTGACATGTGAATCACCAGGAAGCCTTGATAAAATGTAGACTGCTAGGCCTAACAAGTTCTGGAGTGAGTCTTAAGAATTCACATTTCTAATATGTTCCCAGATGATGCTAATGCTGCTGGTGTCCAGGCAGCAGTCTGAGAACCACAGCTTTCAGGAAACTACTGTTCCCCACACTCCAAAATTATGTCCCTAAGGCTCATACAGGGTTATCAACTTGACACCTATCCATGGTCCATGACCCAGACCAGTCAGCATCACCCATCACTTTGAACCCCATCCCACTAGAACTGCTCTGCAAAAGCATGAGTCTGTGTGAGGCAACATAGACCTCGGACCCCCCATCCACCCCTTTGTCGTCTGCTGGAAACCTGCCGGGCACTCCTGTGCTCATGACCCTGTTACTCAGGGGACACACCTTCCGGAAATGATTCAAAGCCTGTGCGAAGATTTAGCAACTAGGATATTCGTCACAATATTATTAACCACCTAAACAGACAGTTATAGGAATGTGGTCAAATAAAGTATGACATGTCCACATAATGCTATATCAGAAAGCCATTAAAAACTTGAATGTGAAAAGACATTCTTTGATACAGAATAATGTTCACAATACATTAGGCTAAGAAGAAGCAAGTCACAAAACAATTTGTAAGACATTATCCCTTTTTAAATATATATATGAAAGTTAATACACCATGTATTAACTGATTGTTTCCAGGTGGGTGGAATGCCATGCATATCTTAATTTTCTTTTTTGTTTGCCTGTCTGTTCTTTTTAAAACGAGCATGGATTGCTTTTGTAATAAAAACAAACAATAAAAGAAATTTCATTTTGAAACACATACGCAGTTCTCATACTGACTATATTTAATTTAAGGGCTCAAAAAATAAAAACCTATATTTTTTCTATTTTCTCATACTTCTGTGGCTCTACGAAGTCCAGGTGTGTTAGTTATAATCACATTTTGCTGCATGTGATTTAAAACCCAAATTAGGAAAGTCTTAGAACCAAGAAGGCTTATTATATCCCATGAAATTTAGAATAAACTTGACAGCTTACAAATCCTAAGGGACTCTTGTCACTTTCCAGACCTCCCTTCCATTGTTGCTGGAATGTGGCCTTCTTGTTAAGGTCCAAGGTGGCTGCTCAAGTCCCAGTCATTTTAACCCTATTCTACCAGGAGGTAGAGAAAAGGCAAAAGAAGAAATATCCTCCCCCTTCAAGACACTTGTTTGCACTTTGCATATCATATATCGTATCCATTGGCTAGACCTTACCATGTGGCCACATCTAGCTGTAAGAAAGGCTAGCAAATGCCTTTGCCATGCATGGTTATATCTTCAAATAAATTTGGGAGTTCAGGGTGCCTGGGTGGCTCCGTGGGTTAAAGCCTCTGCCTTCAGCTCAAGTCATGATCTCAGGGTCCTGGGATCGAGTCCCACATCAGGCTCTCTGTTCAGTGGGGAGACTGCTTCCCCTTCTCTCTCTGCCTGCCTCTCTGCCTACTTGTGATCTCTGTCAAATAAATAAATTAAATCTTTTTAAAAAAAATTGGGGGAGTTCAATTATTACAGGAAAAATGAAAATGGATAGGGGAAACTAACTGGCAGTCCATGCTATACTATGTCAAGTAAAAGGCATGAGCTCCTTTAAGTCTACATAGGAACTCCTCCAGATAAAGCATTCAAAATTAGAGATTGTTCTATAGTATCTCCTTGTAAACCTGGGCTTCAAAACTCCCTAACCTCATGCAGTTGAACTAATATACTTTGGTGACTTTATTTCAGAGGTAGTTAGTACATGAAGAGAATTTTCTAACCTTGGAAAGGTTTATAAAATCTCAACTTTTCCTTCATTGTCATGATTGAACAGACTCTTGCTTCTGAGAAGCTAGTCACCAGATGTGTAGAGGTTCATTACCCAGAGGATTTCCTAATCCACACTATCTGCATCTCATTTTAGACATAACCATCTGATATAGAGCTGATTTCCACAACAGATGGAGTCTACTCACTACACCACTGCAGCCACACTGGTTTCCTCACTGACCAGGAATGTGCCAGACGGCTCCGTGCCTGTGACCTTGCCTGTTCTCTGTTTGAGATGCTCAGATGCTGCTTGGCTCAGTGACTCACTCCTCTGCCTCCTTCTGACCTCTGCCTAATCTATTTAAAATTGCAATTCCCCCCCCCCCAGCATTTCTACCTCCCATTTTCTACTTTATTTTTGTCTTTTGCAATGATTTATGTCAAATACAATATGTTTTAAGCATTTAATTTCTTCCCTATCCCTACCCCCAACCATAGGGTAAACTCCATGGAGGCAGGATTCTTTCTCTGTTTCACCTAATCATTTTGTCCTCTGACCTACAGTAGAGCCTGGAATATAATAGGTGATCAATAAACATTGAATCAATGAATTAATGAACAAACAAACCAATCTTACATCCAAGTATCTCTGAAAGAATACTGACTCAGTTGAATGGGTGTTTTATGAAAGAATAAACCAAATAGTTCTAGGTTTGACTCATTAAATCCTGAGCTCAAGTGTGTGTTTTCTAAACCCTTGTCTCTCCTAGGCTCTGTGCTAGACAGTAACGAAACAGTGTTCAGCAGAGCCAGAAAGGCTCTCGGTCATAAAGCTTCAAGCTGATCAAGTAACACAATATAAGCCATACAGTCCCACAAACAAATGTGAAACTAGGACTATGCCAATCACTCCAAAGGAGAAAGACCCCTTCCCAAATGATTGTTCATTTCACCCTGTATTTTCATACTCTCTTCCACTAGACCTTACTTTCCTGTTTGTTTACCTCTTTATTATATACCTTCCTCAGTAAAATAAAGGTCCCCTGATAATAGGGATCTATCTACATTTTCTCCATAATCTTGGTACCTGGAACAATGCCTAACAATTAGAAGGTGCACAGTGAGTACCGCTAGATGGATGAATAATACCATGAATGCGTGAGAGAAGGTAAGAAAGGCAAAGGGATAGCATGAGTGATGGGAGATGTGAAAACTAAGAACAAGTTCACTGGACAAATAAGGAAAGAAGGCGATTCTAACCAAAGGAAAATTACAGCCTGTGAAAAAGCTCTGTGGTCAGAAGGAGCATTGTCTGTACCAAACTACAGCTTTGGTTGGATATACACAAACTACCCAACTCATCATCTGTTTTTTGTAAAGCTTTAGTAGAATACAACCATTCTCATTCCATATTGTCTAGGACGGCTTTCACACCAAAGAGCTGAATAGGCAGAGATAAGTAAATTCAAGGGAGGCCCAAGGAACTGAAAAGCCCAAAATATTTACCATCTTTTATAGAAAAAGGTTACAGACTTCTATACAAAGTCTCAATGTTAGACAAAAATATGGTAGGCAGCGCTACTCAAAGTGTGGGCCTCAGACCAGCAGCATCTGCATCCCATGGAAAAATATCAGAAATACACTCTTCAGGCCCCATCGCAGACCTAAGCATTCAGAATCTCTGGGGCATGCAGCCATCTGTGTTCTGAAAGCTCCCCAGATAATTCTGATGCACACTAACCACTGTGGTAGAAAATGAGAGGGAAAGAAGAGTGTAGTGAGAAATTAGGCTGGAGAAATCAGCAAAGGCTAGACTATGCAGTCCTAAGGACATATTATAGAGTTTAGTCTTTATCTTAAGGACAAAAGGAAGCCACTGACCAGTTTTAAGCAGGCAGGTAATATGAACAAATTTACAATTTGCTATCACTCAGGCTGCAGTGTAAAGAATAAGTTATAGGAGGCGCTAGAGTGCAAGTGACAAGACCAGTTGGGAAGTTGCAGTCCCCATCAGACAGATGATGGGGAGGGATGACTCTAGTCTGAACACAGCCAATGACTATGAAAAATATGAAATGAATGTAAGAATCCCACTGAAACATTCAACTACTACACTCTTGTTGCCCTTTTAGCTCTTATTAAACCTGAACTTCAGTTTCCTTATCAGTGAAATGGGGATAGTAACCCACAAATTTGCAATGAGGACTAAAGGATACATTTTACATGAAGCGCCCACACAGGTAATGCAAAGTGGGAATTCAACTAATAGGAGTTCTATTCTTGAGATCCCTTTCCTTGTTCTCTGGCTTCACCTTCATTCCTTTGTCCCGAATCATTCCACTTTAGCCAGTCTACAGCATGATGACTTGGAAGTAGGGAATATGTTCCTACTCCCTTTTTATCTCTAGCAAGATTGGGACCCCTTTTTATGGTGAACTTTAAAATGCTATCAAAAGAAATGGAAACTTATTCACCAGTACTGATACAGTCGTCAGGAGGGAATTCCTTTTTTTAAGAAAATAATTTGTCTTCACTTATACCCCACCCTACTCTAAACAGGATTTAAGATGGTTTCCAAAAATGTTCACGCCGCAGAAAAATAAATTGAAAGGAAGAAAAACTGAGACAAAAATAAAATAAGGGAAAGAAAGGAATTCAAAGCCGTGAATAAAGTCAGTAAACTCCCTAGGACTATTCCACTATATGGCTGAGTTTTTCCAAAGTCAATATGTCCAGGAAGCCAGAGTGGGTTATAGGATTCACAGCATCCTGCTGAAGAAAAGCCTTTAACACAGAGGCCAGAGAAAGATGCCTCCCCTGGGTCTTCAGAGTGAAGACACAGAATAATGTAACAAACAACATCCTTGACAGCCCTAAGAACAGCCCTGAAGAACTACTTCCCAACTGCTATGCTTTGTAAGGCCAGGATTCAAGTTTCTGAAGGGGAGAATATGCTACCCCAAAATGTGCCACTTTGGTAGGTGGATTATTTTGAGCTGAAGGCAATCAAGACCCAGCAAACTCAAAAAAATAAATAAATAAATAAATTATATATATATATTAACCTTTCCCTTAATTGCCTAAAACAATTTAGTTACGAGTTCTGACCCAGAAAGAGAGCTATTACCAAGATAACTTTTCATCTGAAGGACTTACCTTCATGGCAGGGGAAACATCTGATTGCCAAACATTTGCCCTTCTTCTCTTCCTATAAATTGCCCTCCTCCCCTTTGAAGCCCCAGGCCCCTATCCTATTCCTTAGTTCTGGTGGCACAGAGGCCTACGTTGCCTGATTGCCTTTGGGTCTCATATTTTTATGGGACTCCTGTACATATGAAATGAAATTTGTTTTTTCCTGTTAATCTGTCTTATGTCAATTTAATTATTAGGCCAGCCAAACAACCTAGAAAGGGAGAAGGAAGATTTTCCTGCCCTGTTGTTAACATTACCTATCATTTAGGTGGTCCCCTTGAGAGCTGAGAAATTAATGTTGCTATTTCATGCTGTTATGTTAGGAGAACGTGAAGAACATGAAGCTGAAAAGTCAAGAAGGGGAGCCACCTTCCACCCCAGAAGTACCGAGGCTATTTTGTGAATTCCCTCAATTTCAGAGATGTGTCAGAAAAAGTGGGGGCTCAGAGAAATATGCCAGAGGCCCATGAAGCAGGGTTTGCACTTCGCATCCTTGGTCCCATCCAGAGTAAAATTTGAAAGCCACCATGACCTCAGTAAGATATAGATTTAGTGAGCCCACTTCAGAGTTATTTGGAGGTCCAGGAGACTGAATTCAAATGCAAACTCAGATACTCACTAGCTGTGGGACTTTGGGCAAATTACTTCACTTCTCTATGCCTCAGTTTCTCCATCTGCCCAGTGGGAATATTAATATTATCTTCTACATCAGGCCGCTCAGGTGATTAAGTTTCTTGATGAAAATATAGTCTTGTGATGTACAAGTTTGGTCTTAACCCTTGTTCTTGGCTCACAGTTCCCAAAACCGTTGGAATTTCCTGAACAATAAAAGCAATGGGAATATCTTTAATCAAAATATTTAGCCTCTTGTCCTCAGGACCTAAAATTGCTTCAGAGCCATGAGGGTGAAATGGGTGTCTTATTATTCATAACAAGCCCCTTTCCACTACAGTGGGGTGTCAATGAGGTGACTTTTGGAAAGCATGTAAGGATGGGGCTGCTTGCTAGGGAAACCAACCATGAATAGAAGGTTGGAATTTTCAGTCCTCCCCTGATTTCTGGAGGAGAGAGAGGTTAAAGGTTGAACCAGTTACCAATGGCCAGTGACTTAATCAATCATGCCTATGTAATGAAGCCTCCATAAAAACCCACAAGGAAGGAGTTCAGAGAATTTCTATGTCAGTGAATGAGAACACTTCCTTGTACCACCATGCTGGGCTCCAAACTCTGAAAGGACGGAAGCTTCTTTTTTCAGGACCTCACTCTATGTATCCCTTCATCAGGCTGCTGATTCATCTCCTTTAATATCCTTTGTAATATGTAATCTAGTGAGTAAACAGGTTTCTCAGAGTTCTGTGAGCTGCTCCACCAAATTAACTGAACCCCCAAAAAAGGTCATGCAAGCCTCTGGTTTATAGCCCTATCAGTGAGAAGTACAGCTAACAATCTAGTCTTGTAACTGACATCTTAAGTAGGTGCAGTCTTGTGGGACTGAGCCCTTAACCTATGGAATCTTTTGCTATCCCCAGGTAGATAGTGTCCTGAAATGTAGGACACCCAGGTGGTGTGGGAAAATTACTTGTAGTGTGAGGAACTCCCCACCCACACCCCCCTACACACACACAAACACACTAGAGCAGAGTCCAGAACCCATAAGTCCTTTAGTAGAATGCCTGGCACAGAAAGTTTAGTAGCACAAGTGTGGATAGGAAAAATATTAACCCTGGAATCTAGTTCAACCTCCTACACATGAAGAAACTGCTGCTATAAAAATACTCTGTCCACATAAGGGTTATCCAAAAGAAGAGTATCCAGAAGTTAGAGAGACTTGCCCCAGATCACATTTCCACTAGCAGAACAGGCACTGAGCCCAGCCCTCCTACCTCCTTTTCCAGTGCCCAATCCACATGAAAGGGAGAAAAAGTTCCCATTTTCCATGGCTGTGCTCCATTTCGCTTTCATTGCCTCCCTGTACCCATTTCCTCAAACCCAACATATGGAATGGCAATGAGTTCTCCTCTCATGTGTGACCTCCAACTGCTAGCAGCTTCCAAGAGAAGGATTTTAGATCCCATTCAGGATAAGCAATATAGAGTTTTACAATCAATTACTACTGCCCACCACTGGAAAAAGTAGGGAGATATTTGCAGATGTCCTTCACTGCAGCAAATACCACACTACAAAACAATCTCTTGAAGACGGAAATGAGGTATTAATGTTCAGGACTCCCCATAGCACATCTCCCTATTGTGAACACATAGACCATTTGTCAATGTTTACTTAGTGACCAACTAATTATTTTTATAAAATCTTTAATAAGCATTAAAAAAATAGTGACTCATTACTTTGACCTTTTACAGAACATAAGGTAGGTGATACTACTTGAGGCTAAGAATTATGTGCATTAAATTATTTACTTTCTCAAGATCCTCTGAACACATAACAATGCCTAACTGCTTTTAGAAGGTCCATTGGCTGAACAATGGGCAGGAACATTGCTCTGATTTCTATTAGGAAGATGTCCACTTGTGAAGGCCCTTAAATCAATTCAGGACTCTTACACAACGACTGCCTTCAATACGCATTGCCTTTGAAAACTGCTTAATTTCAAATAATTCTGATGCTGCAAAGTTACTGGGTCCCTGCTTTACCCAGATGCCTGTACTGCTAGCTATAAACCACAGAAAAATGAACCAGAGTTGCAAAGGTATAAATGCCATTTAATCTTAAACTTAAGAAGGCAGATGTATACTAAGAGGAGAGCAAGGAAAGTGTTAATAGAACATGTGCCTGGAGGAGATATGAGCGGGACCACTGCTTGGAGAAGGCTCCTTTTGAGCAACGTAGATTCCTGTTATGGAGGGAAGGCTATTCCAGGTGGAGGAGCAGGATTTAGCACAGGTACAGAGGTGAAGAATAGCAAAGAATTTGCAGAAGGTAGCTGTCCAAAGTAAGTGGAGGAGAGGGCATGTGATGGGATAAACTGGAATGGAAGGTTAAAAAGGTTGTTAAGGGGCAGATAGTAGAAAACACTAAACACCAGGCAAGAAACACTGGAGTTTTCCAAAAAGATAATGGAGTGTGAAAATGTTTTTGAGCAGGAGAGCTTCAGCTTCAAGTTACTGTATAGAAACAACAGAGAGACAAACAGAGTGAGACACAGAGACAGAGAAAGAGAAGCATAGAGAACTAAGAGGTAGAACTGTACCTAAGAACATATATTGTAAAGAGAAACATTTCAATTTTTAAATAAATCAAAACTGCTTTTGAACCATAACTTTTCAAAATTCCTGGTGTCTTGGTAAAAACAAGCTGCATCCTTTGGCAATACATGTGTAAAGAATTTCTAACCAACCAAACTATATCATATCAAATTTGTACACAGTCATATGCAGGGTAAGAAGGGTGGGATCAGCATCTCAAGCTTACAGATGAGGAGGCCAAGGGAAAAAAGGTCCCATAGCAGGCTGGTAATTTTTAATACTAGAAACCATGCTTCTCTCCCTCTGACCCCCTGCTCAGTGACTTCCTCACCATATTGCAAAATTCATTTCACAATTATTTGTTGAGCACTTATATATACTGACATCACGACAGGAAGTCATCCCTAAAAGCCAGCACAATGCCTGGCATAGTGTAGGTGATCAACTGGTACTAGTTCTAGTTTTCCTCTCTGTTTATTGCCTTCAAAAAGCAAGTACCTCATGTGGCAATGAGAATATGCCTATAACTCCTCACTTATGAGTATTTTTAATTCTTATCCAGGAACCCATATAACTTGCTTTTGATTTTACAAGTCCTACTCTTATTCAAGCCAGTCCCCATTATAACCTCTCTGAGCAACAGTTTATCCAGGAGTTGTTCATTCAATCATTCAGTGGACATTTACTAAGTTTCCATGGTGCAGGCATTGGTTTTTTTTTTTAATTTAAATTTAATTAGCCAACGTATAGGTCATTATTAGTTTCCGATGTAGAGTAATCCATCAGTTGCATACAACATCCAACACTCATCTCATCACATGCCCTCCTTAATACCCATCACACAATTACCTCATTCTCCCTACCCACCTCCCCTCCAGCAAGCCTCAGTTTGTTTCCTATCATTAAGAGTCTCTTGTGGTTTGTCTCCCTCCTGATATCTTCCCATTCAGTTTTCCTTCCCTTCCCCTATGATACTCTTCACTGTTTCTTACAGTTCGCATATGAAACCACATGAAAATTATGTGTCTCAGGCTTATTTTGCTCAGCATAATACTCTCCAGTTCCATTCACATCAATATAAGTAGTAAGAATTCATCCTTTCTGATGACTGAGTAACATTTCATCGTAGGTATATGTGTGTGTGTATGTTATGTATGTGTGTGGAGATAGAATATATATATATATATATATATGCCACATCTTCTATATCCATTCCTCGGTCAATAGACATGTTGGCTCCTTCAGCTATTGTGGATATTGTTGCTATAAACATTAGGGAGCACATGCCCCTTCATATCACCATCTTTATAATGCAATTGCTGGATCATAAGGTAGCTCTATTTTTAACATCTTGAGGAACCTCCATACTGTTTTCCGGAGTACTAGCTTGTATTCCTACCAATAGTGTAGGAGGGGTCCCCATTCTCCACATCCTCACCAACATCTGTCATTGTCTGACTTAATAATTTTAGCCATTCTGACTGATGTAAAGTGGTATCTCATTGTGGTTTTGATTTGTGGTTCCCTGATGCCAAGGGATGTTGAGCACTTTTACATGTGTCTGTTGGCCATGGTATATCTTCTCCAGAGATACAGAGAAATGATTATCCATATCTTCTGCCCATTTCTTAACTGGATTATTTGGTTTTGGGTGTTGAGTTTGATAAATTCTTTATAGATCTTGGATATCATCTGATATGCATTTGCAAATATCTTCTCCCATTACAAGGTTGCTTTTTAGTTTTATTGATTGTTTCCTTTGTTGTGCAAAAGCTTTTTGTCTTGATGAAGTTCCAGTAGTTCATGTTTTCTTTTGTTTCCTTTGCCATTGGAGATGTATTTAACAAGAAATTGCTGTGGCCAAGGTTAAAGATGTTTCTGCCTGTTCTCTTTTAAGATTTTGAAGGATTCCTGTCTCACATTTTGGTCTTTCATTCATTTTGAGTTTATCTTTCTGTCTCATATAAGAAAATGGTCTAGTTTCATTCTTCTACATGTGCCTGTCCAATTTTCCCAACATCATTTGTTGAAGAGACTATCTTTTTTCCATTGGATCTTCTTTCCTGCTTTGTCAAAGACCAGTTGACCATAGAGTTGAGGGTCCATTTCTGGGTTCTCTATTCTATTCCACTGATCTATGTGTCTGTCTTTGTGCCAGTACATATTGTCTTGATGATGACAGCTTTGTCATAGAGCTTAAAGTCCAGCATTGTGATGTCCCAGCTTCAGTTTTCTTTTTCAACATTCCTCTGGCTATTCGGGGTCTTTTCTTGTTCCACACAAATTTTAGGATTATTTGTTCCAGCTCTGTAAAAACGGTATTTTGATAGGGATTCAATTGAATGTGTAGATTGTTCTGGGTAGCAGATACTTTCACACTATTTATTCTTCCAACACATGAACACGGAATATTTTTCCATTTCTTTGTGTCTTCCTCAATTTCTCTCATAAGTGTTCTGTAGTCTTTAGAATACAGATCCTTTACCTCTTTGGCTAGGTTTATCCTTAGGTATCTTATGGGTTTGGGTGAAATTGTAAATGGGTTGATTCCTTAATTTCTCTTTCTTCTGTCTCACTGTTAGTGTACAGAAATGCAACTGATTTCTGTGCTTCGATTTTATATCCCTCCAGGTTGATGAATTGCTGTGTGAGTTCTAGAAACTTTGGAATTGAGTCTTTTAGGTTTTTCACATAAAGTGTCATGTCATCTATGAAGAGAGAAAGTTTGACTCCTTCTTTGCCAACTAGAATGTCTTTTATTTCTTTTTTGTTTTCGGATTGCTGAGGCTAGAACTTTTTACTATGTTGAACAACAGTGGTGAGAGTGGCCATGATCCTGCCTGACCTTAGAGGGAAAGCTCTCAGTTTTTCCCCATTGAGAATGATATTCACTGTTGGCTTTTCATATATGGCTTTTATGGTATTGAGATATATTCCCTCTATCCCTACACTGTGAAAAGTTTCAAATAAGAAAGGATGCTGTATTTTATCAAATACTTTTTCTGCAACAATGGAGAGGATCTCGTCCTTTCTTTTATTAATGTAGTGTATCACATTGATTTGCATATGCTGAACCACCCTTGCAGTCTAGGAATGAATCCCACTTGGTCAGGGTGAATAATCCTTTTAATGTACTGTTGGATCCTACTGGCTAATATATTGGTGAGTATTTTTGCATCTATGTTCATCAGGGATATTGGTCTGTAATTATCCTTTTTGTTGGAGTTTTTGTCTGGTTTTGGGATCAAGGTAATGCTGGCCTCATAGAACAGGTTTGGAAGTTTTCCTTCCATTTCTATGTTCAGAAGAACAGGTACTAGTTCTCCCTTAAAAGTTTGGTAGAATTCCCTTGGGAAGTCATCCATCCCTAGGGTATTGTTTTTTGGGAGATTTTTGATTATTGCTTCAATTTCCTTGCTGGTTATGGGTCTGTCAGGTTTTCTATTTCTTCCTGTTTCAGTTTTGGTTGTTTATACTTACCTAGGAAAGCATCCATTTCTTCCAGATTACTTAATTTGTTGGCATATAGTTGCTCATAATATGTTCTTAAAATTGTTTTGTATTTTCTTGATGGCAATCATAATTTCTCCTCTTTCATTCACGATTTTATAAATTTGGGTCCTTTCTCTCTTTCTTCTGATAAGTCTGACTAGGGGGTTATCAATCTTATTATTTTTTTTTGAAGAACAAGCTTCTAGTTTCATTGATGTGTTCTACTGTTCTTTTGGTTTCTATTTCATTGATTTCTGCTCTAATTATTATTATTTCTCATCTTCTACTTGGCTTAGGCTCTATTTGCTGTTCTTTCTCCAGCTCCTTTAGGTGTAAGGCTAGTTTATATATTTGACACTTCTCTGGTTTCTTGAGAAAGGCTTGTATTGATATGTACTTCCCTCTTAGGATCACCTTCTCTGCATCCCAAAGGTTTTGAACAGTTGTATTTTCATTTTCGTTTCCATGAATTCTTTTAATTCTTCTTTAATTTCACGGTTGACCCATTTATTCTTCAACTTCCTAGCATTTGAGTTCCTTCCAAATTTTCTCCTGTGATTGAGTTCCAGTTTCAAAGTATTGTGGTCTGAAAATATGCAGGGAATGATCCCAATCTTTTGGTACCACTTGAGACCTGATTTGTGACCTACTGTGTGATCTATTCTGGGGAATGTTTCATGTGCACTCAAGAAAAAAGAATATTCTGCTGCTTTAGGATGGAATGTTTTAAATATATCTGCGAAGTCCATCTGATCCAGGGAGTCATTTAACGCCCTTGTTTTCTTGTTCATCTTCTGCTTAGATTATCTCACCATTGCTGTGAGTGGGTGTTGAAGTCCCTACTATTATTGTATTATTATTAATGTAATCTTTAATTGTTATTCATTGATTTATATAATCAGCTGCTCCCAATCTAGAGGCATAAATATTTACAACCATATGATCTAGTTGGATAGACCCTTTAAGTATGCTTTATTTTCCTCTTCATCTCTTACTACAGTCTTTGGTTTAAACTCTAGTTTGTCTGCTATAAGGATTGCTACCCCAGTTTTCTTTTGATGTCCATTAGCATGATACATTGTTCTCCACCCCCTCACTTTCAGTCTGGAGGTGTCTTTGGATCTAAAATGAGTCTCTTGTAGACAGCATATGGATGGGTCTTGCTTTTTTTCCCCCCCAATCTGATACCCTGTGTCTTTTGATTAGAGCATTTAGCCCATTTACGTTCAGAGTAACTACAGAGAGATATCAATGTAGTGCCATTGTATTACTTGTAAAGTCATCATTTCTGTAGATTGTCCCCTCTCCTTTCTGATCTATGTTACTTTTGGGGTCTCTCTTCGCTTACAGGATCCCCTTTAATTTTTTTTTTAATTTTTATGATTTTATTTATTTATTTGACAGAGATCACAAGTAGGCAGAGAGGCAGGCAGAGAGAGAGAGAGGAGAAAGCAAGCTCCCTGCAGAGCAGAAAGCCCAACAAGGGACTTGATCCCAGGACTCTGAGATCGTGACCTGAGTTGAAGGCAGAGGTTTAACCCACTGAGCCACTCAGGCACCCCCCTTTAATATTTCTTGCAGGGCTGGTTTAGTGGTCACAAATTCCTTAAGTTTCTGATTGCCCTGGAAGCTCTTTATCTCTCCTTCAATTCTGAATGACAGTCTTGTTGGATAAAGTATCCTTGGCTGTATGTTTTTCTCATTTAGTACCCTGAATATATCATGCCAGCACTTTCTGGCCTGCCAGGTCTCTGTGGATAGGTCTGCTTCCAGTATAATGTTTCTACCCTTGGATGTTAAAGACTTCTTGTCTGGAGATGTTTTCAGGATTTTTTGTCTCTGAAATTTGCAATCTTCACTATTATAAATTGTGTGTTGATCCATTTTTGTTGATTTTGAGCAGGGTTCTCTGCCTTCTGGACTTGAATACCTGTTTCCTTCCACAGATTAGGGAAGTTCTCTACTATAATTTGCTCAAAAATACCTTCTCTCTCTTTCCTCTTCCTTTGGGACCCCAATGACTAATACTGTTTCACTTTATGGTATTGCTGATTTCTCAAAGCCTCCCCTCATGATCCCTTAGTTATTTTTCTCTTTTCCTCAGCTACCTTACTTTTCCAACATTTTGTCTTGTAGGTCACTGACTCTCTCTTCTGCTTTGTTTACCCTAGCTGTTAGAGCATCCATTTTAGACTGCATCTTAGTTAAAGTACTTTTAATTTTGGCCTGATTAGATTTTAGTTCTTTTATTTCTGCACTAAGGGATTCTCTAGTGTCTTTTGTGCCTTTTTCAAGCCCAGATGGTATCTTTATAATCATTATTCTCAATTGCAGTTCTGACATTTTACGTATATCCATATTGATTAAATCTATGGCAGAGAGTATTACCTCTGGCTCTTTCTTTTGTGGTGAATTCCTCCTTTTAGTCATTTTTCCCGGATAAGAATAAATGAGAGAACAAAAAATAAAGCATAAAAATATCAACCACAATCCCAGCAAAATACACACTAGACAAATCAGAAGAGATCAGAAACTAAAAAAGAAAAAAAGGGGGGGAGGGAATGAGAGAATATCATCAAACAGATAGACAGAACAAGGTGACACATTTGGTCCCAGGTATATTTTGGTCTGTTAGAAGACACTTAATCCCACAATTGTAAAGAGAGAAAAACTTATATACAAACAAAAGTAAAATTAAATATAATGAAAGGAAACCAAAAACGAATATATCTATAAAATGTAAATGTGAAAATGAAAATTTTAAAAAGACTTAAAAACATAGAGTTGATATAATAAGAAACTAGTTGAAAAGGAAAAAAAAAAGAAAAGAAAAATTTTAAACAGAAAGATTAAAGAATCGTGAGGAAAAACCCTTTGAATTCCAAGTACTATTTCCCCTTATGCTGGAGTTCTGCAGTTCTGTGTGCTCCATAAACTTGGTATTAGCCTTATGTTCCAGCTGGTCCCCTGGGAAAGGGGCCTGCTGTGCTAATTCTCAGGTGTCTTTGCCCCTACAGAGTTGCTCCACCCCTTGCCTGGGGACAGGGCTCATGGTAAGCTGTTCCAGATTGCTCTATGTGGCTTTTGTTCCCTGAAGGCTTTCTGTGCCACGTTAGGGGATGAAAATAAAACTGGCAGCACCCCGATCTCCAGCCCCAGAGCTGAAAGATCATGACTCCTCCTCTTCAGTAAATTCTCAAGGAAAAGCAGGCTTCACTTTTGTGTGTACCAGACTCTGCAGAATCTGCAGTGTGCACCCACGCCAATCCACCCAGGGGAAGGACTGCCCACTTGCAGCCCCCCGCCAACACACACACACACACACACACACACACACACACAGAGAATAGTCACCTGATCACACCAAGGTTTGTGGTTTATGGCAACTCTGAGCTGAGAGCCCACTCCTGGGCTCACAGATTACAAGTGGCTTTACTACTCCAATGTCTAGGAACTCTGCTATATTTAGGCACCCCTGTTCTTTCTGTGACCCTGGAGATCCTGAGACCACACTGTCCCACCTAGGATTCTGCCCCATTTACCAACCGAACACCTTTCAGGCAGGGCATCTCTCACTAGAGCAGATTTCTAAAAGTTCCAATTTTGTACTCTGGGGCTACTGGAGGCTCTCTCCCTGTACTTTGTCTATCCCTCCATTTCAGTTTTCCACACTCCTACCTTGCAAAAAAGTGGTCACATTTCTATTTTTAAAATTCCAGCCATTCTTTTCTTACATTTCAGGTTGAATTCTTAGGTGCTCAGAATGATTTGATATCTAGCTGAATTCAAGAACCAGATGAAACAAGGTCCCCTACTCTTCCACCATTTTGCCCCCGTCACAGCAGGATTTTTTTAAACACTTATAGGTACAGCAGTGGATAAGGCCTACAGTTTCTGCCCCCATGAAGCTCATAGATGGGTGAGGAGGTCTAAGTTTGAAGAGTGATTGCCAAGTGGGAACGATAAAGATATCTACAAACCTGCCCTGAGACATTTTTTGAGTTTCAAGTAAATGGTATATGTAGAAATACCTTGCAAAATATTAAATATTGAACAAACAAAAGCATGGTTAAAATGGTAATAATGGTAACTAAGATGTGTGGAATTTATATTAGTGGAGCAAGAGAACAGCCCAGTTTAAGTTGGTCAAACACCTCCAGTGTCATATGAATAAATATTTCAAATAATAATTCAACCATGAAATTAGAGATTTCATCTGTGTTGTGATATCTGGAAATGATTATAAACTTTATGAATATAAGGATAAAGTCACCTGAAGAGGCAAATAGGATACTTTTCTACCCTCCAAAATTGCTAAATCTCTAAAATTCAAATTATTATATAACTGCTCCAAAATCATTTTCAAAAATGGCAAACTAAAACTGGATTAAAATAAATCACATCTTTGTATTAAAAATGTGTTGGCTTTATACCCTGTAGCAGGCTGTAAAGTCGAATAAGATACAGGGCCTGCCCTCCAAAGGCTTCCAGTCTAATGGAGAAGGCAAACATGTGAACTGATCCTTGTATTATAATGTGGGGTGTGCAATAATGAAGCTCACCGTGAAGAGACTAGGAACCCAGAGCAGTGATATCCAGTATGACCTTGAAAGGTGAGATTGGGGGGAAGGATTGAAATGGAGGTAGAAAAAAAGTCTTTCTAGAAAAACCAATACCCAAATAAATACTTAATGAGAAGTTAGTGAGGTAATTGTGTTCTTCCTCTTTTCTGCCCCTTGCAGTACTTGGCTCACTTGGTTGACAGAGCACAATATCCTTACCTGGTTTTCCTCCTACATCTCTGGAACTAGACCTCAGTCTCCCTTTCTGATTTCTCCTCATCCTCCCGAATTCAAAATATTGAAGAATCCAGTCCTTAGATCTCTTTTCTTTTGTATTAACATGCCTGCCTGGTAATCTCATCCAGTATCATTGCTTTCAATAGTTACCTGTATGCTGATGTCTCTCTGATTAAGTCTCCAGCCATGGCCTTGCCTCTGGACTCCAGAGTTGCACATCCAACAGCATACCTAACAGCTCCGCTTGGATGCCTAGTGGTATCTCAAACATAGAATGTCTCAAACCAATCTCTGATAACCCCCGTCCAAACCACTCTTCCAGTCTTCCCTTCCATTCCAATTTACTACATGGCAAATTCATCCACTAGGTGGCTCTGGCCAAAACTTTAATTTCTCTCTTGCTGATAACATCTAACAAATCTATCAGTAAATCCTCTCTGCTCTCCTCTCATTTTACCCAGAGTTAACCCGTTCCCACCACCTCGGCTCGAGCAACATCATTTTTCATATGAATTACTACCCTGCCTCTTAACTGATCCCCAATGCTTCCCTTAGCCACCTGCACTTCTCAACATAGCAGATTCTGTCAAAATATAAGACATATAATTCAGGTCAAGTCCAATCCCTCCAACATCCTCACCTTTCTCTTAGAGAACAAGCCTAAGTCCATATGTATTAGGTCCCACGTGATTTGCTCTATTCACATTAGCTCTCTAACCTCATTCCCCGTACTCTTCTTATTTACTCTATCTCAGCCACCTGAGCTTCTGGCTGTGCCTCAAACACTCCAGGCACTTTGCTACTTCAGGACCTTTGCACTTGCTGTTCTTCAACCTGGGATGCTCTCTCCCCAGATATCCACATGGCTCGCATCCTCACTTCCTCCAGGCCTTCTAGTCTATCAAAAGTTATGTTCCTCAAGTCATTTCCTGGCCACCCTATCTAAAAGTGCGCACCATACTCTCAACGTGTGCTATTGCTTCTTCCTTGCCTTATATTTTCGCTTAGAACTTACCACTCTCTTGTATATTTTACTTAATTTTTGTATTTTTGGATGTCTTCCTCTAGAACACAAGCTCCTGAGTGTGGACATTTTGGTCTCTTATTAACTTTTGTGTCCTCAGCACCTGGAACACTGGCTAACACACAGAAGGCATTCAGTAAATATTTGTTAAGTGAATGAAGGAAAGGGAATTCCATTCCAGACAGGAGAAAAGCAGAGAGAATGTATGATGATATGAAAAGTTCATACTCTTTTAAAGAAAAACAACTAACATATTTTAAATGTATTTTCTAAACTTAGAAAGCAAAATTAGAAGAAAAAATGTTTGCAATGGCAAAGCTATATAATGAACATTGTGCTTTTTCTGTGATTTCTAATGACTTTTATTTTAAATGTTTTATAAATATTTTTAAAAGCTCAATGAATTTTCAAATGCTTCAAAACATCAGGAAGTTATTTTGGAAGATCAAATTGTTTCTAAATCATTTTCAAAAAAATTGAACTCATCAGCAAGCTTACAAAATAAACTAGTTTAATATCTAAAATGTTTTTAAATTGTGCTTTAAGATGTTTGGATTTAAAATGGAGGAAAAGTTGTTTGGAAACAGTTGTGAATGCCAACTGTTTTTAAGCTGAACATGTTTAAAATTTGACGTTTTCGTTATCCTGGTGAGGACAAAGAATAAATCAAACATTTCAAAGTCACTTACAAAGCAACATTTCTAAATTTGAGGCAAAGCAAATTGAAAATGTTCACAGATACTTTTTGCTGCCTTGTACTTAATAATAAAAAACCTGAAAATGTATCTGCCAATGGGAAAACTAGCAAAGAAATAAGGCATTTTAAAATGAAATATTTAAAAATACCAAACATATTCAGCAAAGAAAGTAAATTGTGGAATAACATGTAAATCATAATACCATTTACATTTTTTCTAGGCAGTTTAATGTATTTTTCCATAAGACATACCTATGTATATGACTGTCTGGAGGGATATTTCTCCCCAGATGTTAATGGTGGTTGCCCCTAGAATGGGAGACTGGGTAGGAGGAATAGGGGAACTTTTACTTTATCCCCTTTTGTGCTGCCTTAAAATTCTCTGCAATGTGATGAATTATCCATGAGGGTTTTTTCCTTTAAAAATAAAAACTAGTCTCAAATGTTTTAAGCATAAGAGAGCTGGAGATACTGAAATGAATTAAAGCTGTTCTCAGCTTTTGAAGGACTTAAAAATATAATAAAATAGCCAGAAATGTTAAGGAATAATTTTTCCATAATATTATAAGCTCTATAGCAACAGCACAAAGTTTAGGAGATGTACAGATAAAGGAACTTCTCAATCTGTTCGAAAGTCTTCCCAGAAGATAATTGGGGTGGTTCTTGTGGGGCAGATAGAGCTGAGTCAAGATATTTCAGGCAGATAGATTAGCAGAGCCAAGGCATGCAAAAGGCATATTGGAGGGAACAAGTGGCAATTTAGCATGACTGGGAGATGGGCTCAAGATTTCGTCATGGTTACTGCTAGGAAGACTGAGTCCAAATTAGGATGAGCTTTGGAATAAATGAGGATGTAAATAAGTAAAAACATTAGACACAGACCCCATTTTGGTCCAGTTTGCAAGCCTGTGGGTCTTCTCATAAACCCCAGGGCTTTCCTCTGATAAAAAGCCCCTGAATCCAGCATTCTCATATAAAGCATTCTTTCTAAAGGTGAAAGGGCACTTATAATTAACTTATCAAAGGAAGAGACCCTTAAGCAATAACCTTCTTTGATTCAGCTTTTAGACTTTTCCTCCTAATGCAACATCCATGATTGTGTTTGACCTACCCAGTGACCCACAAGAACAGATGAGTTGGGATATTTTTGTCTTCATTTTATAGGGAACATCGTGGAGGCCAAGAAACTTATCACTCTGTAAATTAGCAACTTGGTTAGAACTTAAGTTCACATTTATGGTACCTCCAGTCCAGTGAACCTTCCACTGGATCACATCACAAAATGATAATGGGCCTTTAAAATCAGAAGTGAGTATTTAAGGGCATGTGGCACCATTCACCCTTGTAGTCTCTTAGCACCAGCTATTGGCAACACCTCAGAGAAGATACTGAAAAGAGATATGCGTTTCTTCATGAAATTTCTTCCAGAACAGTAGTCCTTTTTTATTCTCATTATTGAATGAATACTTAATTTGTTGATGGTTAATCCCCAGATAAGTCAAAATCTGTAAAACCTGTTTTAGGTAGAACTTAATGGTTCAAAAAACAATAAAGGAGAGAAGCTGATGCTCCAAAAGGGTAAGAAAGGTTCAAGCCACCATGCTCTAATCAGAAATTCACTTAGTTATCTTTGAAGACAGAAGGACAAGAAACAGGTCACCACCATAAGTTCTTCTTTGTAAATTCACTTTCCTGATACTTGCATTCACCCTCAGAAAAAACTCAGTATCTAAAACTACTTTTGCCTTTATATGACTTAATGTCTCTGAACTTTTATTTCCCCATCTGAAGATGGGGATAACAATTATAACACTGAGTGATAATAATGAAAACTATCTGGAAGGCTAGCCTATAATTCTGTTTCCAACCAACCTGGAGGAAAAGTAGTCAGATCTACCCTTCCACCTAAAACAAGGGAAAATGGACAGAAAATATGAAATGATAGCTTTCAAAACACTGAAAAACAGGCAATGAAGGACACTGATACTTGAGAGATGGGGTGAAACCTAGGTGTGCCCCCAGATGACTGCTTTGAGACAGTTCCCTGAGTGAAAAAAACCATAAGACATAAAAGGATTTAACTCTATGTAACATAACCACATACCAGAACAAAGCTTAAAAGCATTTATAAGAATACAAAAATATTCAGTGACAAATAAGATAAAATTCACAATGTTTGGCATCCAATAAAAAATTACCAGACATACAAAAAGTGTGTGTGTGTATACACATATATACATATATTCATATATATGTCTGTACATATATATGTATATATATAAAATGAGAAAAACTGATCATTCAAAACCAACCCAGAAATGACACAGATATGAGAATGATCAGATAAACATGCTAAGAGCTATTATAACTCTATGCTATGTGTTCAAATCTTAATTAGAAACATATTTTTTAAACACTTTTTTAAGATTTTATTTATTTCACAGAGAACACAAGTAGGCAGAGAGGCAGACAGAGAGAGAGAGAGAGAGAGGAGGAAGCAGGCTCCCTGCCAAGCAGAGAGCCTGATGTGGGGCTTGCCCTGGGATCATGACCTGAGCCGAAGGCAGAGGCTTTAAGCCACTGAGCCACAGGTGCCCCTAGAAAAATATCTTCAAAAAGACAAAAAAAAATTTACAGACATAAAAACTAACACATGGAAATGCAAAATACACCAACCAGGATTAACAGAATATTGGACTTTACAAAATAAAATCAGAGAACTTGAAAACATAGCAATAAGCAATGATTTGAAAGACAGTGGCCAAAATTTTTCCAGATTTTTAAAAAATTATATACCTACAGTCTCAAGAAATTCACTGAAGCACAGAACAAAAGAAAATGTAGAGGCACCTGGGTGGCTCAGTTAGTTAAGCATCTGCCTTTAGCTCAGGTCACAAGCCCAGTGTCCTGGGATGGAGCCCTGTGTTGGGCTTCCCTGCTTAGCAGGGAGTCTGCTTCTTGTTCTCACTCTCCTTCTGCTCCTTCCCCTATTCATGCTCTCTCTCATTGTCAAATAAATAAATAAAATATGTATATATATATATATGTATATATACATATATATGTATATAAGGATAAATTCAAGGCACATCATAAACTGCTCACAATCACAGAAATGGAAAGAATCTCAAAATCAGTCCAAAAAAAAGGCTTTCACAGACAGAAAAACAAAGATAAGGGAAAGATAATGGCTTTCTTTTGGAAAAAAAAAAAATGCAAGCAAGAAAAGAGTAGAACCTCTTTAAAGTGCAGAAAGAAAAACCATAAACAGAATTAATTGTACACCAAGTGAAAATATATTTCCAAAAATAAAATGAAATAAAGATGTGTTCAAATATACTAAAACAGAAAGAATTCATCACGAGCAGACAGGCACTGTAAGAAATGTTATAGAAAGTCCTGCAGGCAGAAGAAAAATAGTATCAGGTAGAAATACAAATCTGCACAGAGTAGGAAGAATCCCAGAAATAATAACCACATGGGTAAACAGTTTAAGATTTTCTCTTAAGACTTACATCTCTTAAGAAATTAATCACTTTAGGGGCACCTGGGTGGCTCAGTGGGCTAAAGCCTCTGCCTTCTGCTCAGGTCATGGTCCCAGGGTCCTGGGATCGAGCCCCGCATTGGGCTCTCTGCTCCGTGGGGAGCCTGCTTCCTCCTCTCTCTGCCTGCCTCTCTGCTTACTTGTGGTTTCTCTCTATCAAATAAATAAATAAAATCTTTAAAAAAAATTAAAAAAAAAGAAATTAATCACTTTAACAAAAATAGTATGTGAGGTTTTTATAACATGTAAAAAAATACATGACAATAATAGCACAAAGTTCAGGCAGGAAGAAACGGAAGTACATTACTACAAGATTCTACTACACTTGAATTGGAATAATATCACCTGAAGGGAGAACATGATAAGTTCAAGAGGGGTGCTATGAACTCTAATGCACATAGTGAAAAAATAAAGAGTTATAAGAAGCCAACAAAGGATGGGCGCCTGGGTGGCTCAGTGGGTTAAGCCGCTGCCTTCGGCTCAGGTCATGATCTCAGGGTCCTGGGATCGAGTCCCGCATCGGGCTCTCTGCTCAGCAGGGAGCCTGCTTCCCTCTCTCTCTCTGCCTGCCTCTCCATCTACTTGTGATTTCTCTCTGTCAAATGGATAAATAAAATCTTTAAAAAAAAAAAAAAAAAAAGAAGCCAACAAAGGAGATAAAATGGATATAAAAAAGAATACTTAATCCCCAAGAAGAAAAAAAGCAGAGCAAAGACAAAACAGGGTAAACAGAGCACAGATGGCAAGGTAATAATTTAAAGCTAATCACATTAAATGTAACTATCGCAATTAAAAGGCAGAGATTGTCAGATGGCACAAAAATGCAAGATACAATCATTTGCTACCTATAAGGAACACAGTTTAAATATAAAGACACAAAAGGTTAAAAGTATGGAAAAAGATACACCACGCTAACACTAATAGCTGGCATGGCTATATCAATATCAGACAAAGTATGTTTCAGAGCAAACAAAATTATCAGAGGTGACATGTCATTTTTATCATGATAAAGGGGTCATTCATCAGAAAAACACAACAATTCTGAATGTTTCTGTATGTAATATTTTGTAAATTTTAGCTTCAAAATGTAAACAGCAGAAATTGATAAAGCTGTAAGAACAGGTAAATTCACAAATATAGGCAGATATTTCTGTATCCCTCTCTTGATAATCAATAGAACAATTGACAGAAAATCCATAACAGAATACAGAAGATTTGAACAAACACTCTCAACTAATAATTGACATTTATAGTTACAAAATACTCAACTCAGCATCTCTTATAGTACATAGAATTGCATCTCTAAAAAAGATGTACTAAAGTCCTATAACATGGATGTGACTTTATTTGAGGAGGGGTTCTTTGCAGATGTCATTAGTTAAGACGTGGTCATCCTGAATTAGTGTGGACTTTAATCCAATCACTGGTGTCCTTAAAGGGAAAGCATGTGAAAAACACAGAGACATAAAAGGAGGATGCCATCTGATGATAAAAGCAGATGCAACCATAAGCTAAAAGACATCGAGTATTACTGGAAACCACTAGAAGCTAAAGCAGCATGAAACTGATTCCCACTCAGAGCTTCCAGAAGGAATCACCCTGACAAAAGCTTGATTTCAGACCTCTAGCTTCCAGAACTGTGAGAGAAGTTTATATTGTTACAAGCCACCTAGTTATTGTAATTTGATACAGCAAACCTAAGAAACTAATCCAGGTAAAGATCAATGTTTTGTGGGGTATTTGCACATGCATATCTAATCGCTCCAAGACCATCTGTTGAAAAGACTATCCTTTATCCACTGAATTGCATTTGCAACTTGCATGATATGCAATAATAACTCCAGATACATCATAGAACTAAATGTGAATTCTAAAACTATAAAATTTCTAGAATATGACACACATACTTTTGTGACTTTAGATTAAACTAAGTTTTTTTTAGATATGACACCAAAAGCATGTCTCATGAGAGAACAAAAAGATAAATCAAACCTTATCAAAATTAAACATTTCTGGGGGCACCTGGGTGGCTCAGTGGGTTAAAGCCTCTGCCTTCGGCTCAGGACATGGTCTCAGAGTCCTGAGATCGAGCCCTGCCTTGGGCTCTCTGCTCAGCAAGAAGCCTGCTTCCTCCCTCTCTCTCTGACTGCCTCTCTGCCTACTTGTGATCTGTCTGTCAAATAAATAAATAAAATTTTTTTTTAAAAAAAAGAGTTTAAAAAAATAAAACATTTCCGTTCTTCGAATGAAAAGAGAACAAAAGACACACTACAGACTGGGAGAAAATAGTTGCACATTACATATCTAGTTAAAAACATGTCTCCAGAATATACAAAGAACTCTCCAAACTTAATAAAAAATGAAAAGCTAATTTTAAAAATGAACAAAGAATTTGACCCTTCCAAACCAAAGAAATATGCAACTAGAAAATAACTACATGAAAAAATGCTTAATGTTATCTGTCATTTCGGTAATGCAAATTTAAATCATAATGAGACACCACTACACACCTGGTATAATAGGTAAAATTTAAAAGACTGGCCATATCAAGTGCTGACAAGAATGTGGAAGAAATGAAGCTTTCACACTGCTGGTTAAGATATAAAATGGTACAACCAGTTTGGAAAACAGACTGAGTTTATTGAAAGTTAAGCATAATGGAAGTTTATATGTTTATCCTCATACACAGACTTGCCCATGAATGTTTATTTTTACTTTATTTGTTATAATGAAAAACTAGAAACAACCCCAGGGCCCCTGGGGTGGCTCAGTTGGTTAAGTGTCTACCTTTGGCTCAGGTCATGACCCCAGGATCCCAGGATCAAGCCTCACATGGCATGGGGCTCCTTGCTCAGCAGGGAAATCTGCTTTCTCTCTGCCCTTCACCCTGCTGGTGCACTCACTCTCTCTCTTGCTCTCTCTCTCTCTCAAATAAATAAATAAAATCTTTAAAAAAAAAAAAAACTGAAACAACTCATGTGAATGGATACACAAATTGTAGTATATGTATGCAATGGAATACCTCTTAGCAATAAAAAATAACGAGCTACTGACATACACTACATAGTGGATAAACTTCATTGATTATTTTTGTTTTTTAAAGATTTTATTTATTTGACAGAGAGAGAGATCACAAGTAGGCAGAGAGAGAGAGGGAAGTAGGCTCCCTGCTGAGCAGACAGCCCTATGTGGGGCTCGATCCCAGGACTCTGGGACCATGACCAGAGCTTAAGGCAGAGGCTTTAATCCACTGAGCCACCCAGGCGCCCTGATTATTTTTAAGTAAGACAAAATGGGTATTCTGAAAGAATACAGACCAAAAAGTGTACACAAAAAATGACTCAGTTTATAAAAAATTCTAGGAAATGCAAACTAGTTGGTACTGACAGACAGGAGACCACTTTGTTTGGGAGGATCACAAAGGAACATGAAGAAGCTTGGGGGTGACATACAGGTTTGTTGTCTTGATGGTGATAATTTCCTAGGTGCATAAGATCGTACTCTTTACATGTGTACATGCGTACAGCACATCAACCACACCTCACTATAATGGCTTAAAAATGAAAACAACAGGGGCGCCTGGGTGGCTCACTTGGTTAAGCAACTGCCTTCAGCTCAGGCCATGATCCTGGAGTCCCGGAATCAAGTCCCGCATCCGGCTCCCTGCTCAACGGGGAGTCTGCTTCTCCTTCTGACCTCTCCAATCTTCATACACACACTCTCTCTCTCTCTCTCATTCTCTCTCTCTCTCATATAAATAAAATCTTTTTTAAAAATGAAAACAACAAAAACAAAAAATATCCAAGAGAAAAATGGATAGGGAAATGTAAAAAAAAAAGTCAAGTTACAGCATAGAGCGTGCAGATAAGAAAAGTCAGGTTAAACACGAATTTAGGAGAGACTATAAGGCTATCTATGTTCTCAGTTTCACGATTTGATTTGAGATGAGTTAAATTTTTTTAAATGATTTCAAGACAATTTGAGGTATTTCAGAGTAGCATTCAACAAGCTTGGGTTCAAATGTTGACACCTGTCAGAGCTGCTGGAATCAGGCACATCAAAACTCCATTGTAGTAAAAATTAGAGAAGAGCTACCTCAGGATGCCTAGGTGGCTCAGTCACTTAAGCATCTGCCTTCAGCTAAGGTCATGATCCAGGGTCCTGGGATCAAGACCCGCATCAGGCTCCCTGCTCAGTGGGGAATCTGCTTCTCCCTCAGCCTGACACTCGCCTTACTTGTGCTCTCTCTCTCTGACAAGTAAATAAAATCTTTAAAAATAAGAAGAAGACCCACCTTAATGAATGAACTCAATGAGTTCTGACTCAAGTGAATGATAGACCAGATAACTCTGGCTCAAAAGAAGCTAGATTCATATTGCAATTGGTGTGATCAGGCCTCTGTTTTTCTCCCTCTTGGATCTGCCTTCTGCTACTCTGGCTCTTACCAGCCTTCACATTTTCCCCTAGAAATGCCAGGACAGCAGCCTCCATCTCAACCCCCTTTCCTAAATCCAATGGGAAAGAGAGAAACTACAGTCCCATTGAGTCACAGTAAGTCACCTAATTCCTTTTGATTAGCCTCGCTTAGATCACATGATCATCCTGACCCAATCTATGTGGATAAGGAAATGTGATACTCTGACTGGTTGAAAACCTGTATCCCATCCTCCATTCATGGAGCTCAGGTGAAATTCCACCCAGAGGGTGTGGGGGAGTTTTTCTCTAATCAAACACTGGGACCAAAGTAGAAAAGAGTTTGGCCTCTGGGAAGGCAAACACCAAATACCCACTATGAGCATCAAATCCAGTTTTCAACACATGATAAATGTTCAGGAAACAGTATCTTTGACTTTAATTCTGGATCAAAAAGGAACACGTGATGTTATATCATGCAAACTGAGGACATATCAATAAAGCAGAAAGAGTTCTATCCAGCTTCCTCAATTTTTTCCTCAGGAAATTAGGTGAGACCAGATAAATACTTTCAAACAGGATATATCAGGCTATAATCTATAAAAGTAATGTTAAGGAAACTGAGGCGGGGAATATTAAAGTGGCCATCTACTGTTTGAGAGATGTTTATCCTCCCTTTTTCTGGTCGTAAGGCCCATCTCTTCATCTCCAAGGATAACCATGTACTTCAGACATAGCCGATGAGAACATACACCCCCAGCCTACACTGTTTCTGGACAGGTTTGCCACCCAACCTATGCCAAGAAGAGAAAACTGAGAATCTTGACTAGATTTTTTACAAATAAGATACTCTTCCTGACAGAGTTACTATGCTGGTAGTTTATAAGCCTAGAGCTGTTGATGATTACCTTTGTCACCATTATGGAGGGCTTGACTGAAAAGAGAACAAGACAGGGAAAAACAAAGCTCAAAGAGTGGAAGACATTTCCTGACAACCATATTAGAACTCCTGGATCCAGCCATATCTGAATGCAGGGGTACCCCTAGACCTTCCAGTTATGTGATCCAATAAATTCCTATTTTTGCTTAAGTCAGGTTTAGCTGGTCAGTAGAAACTCAAAGTCTGCCTACTCACAGAATTCCTCAGCTCCCACATAGCCAGTTTGGCCCTGGACCTTGACAAGGCTTTAGGTCACAGTGGAGAGTAGACAACAAATACATTTTCTAAGAATCAAGCCTCGGATTTCTTACTCTTAGATTGTCTACTCCTTGCACGTCTGACTTCAAGCACTTGAATTGTCTTGACTGTCAGGTTATTTGGACTTTGTTACCGTTCAATTTACAGCTATGTCAATGTAGAATTTGGAATGAGTAAGCGTAATAAATTGATCCTATTTGCTGTGATGCCAATGCTTAGCTAGATTCAATCATCCTCCAAGTGATATATCTACAGCTGGGGCCAGCATGGGGGAGAAGCATAGAGTGTGGGGAGAAGGAGTTCAGGAGGTGAGAGTTAACAGAAGACAAGTACAAGAAAGTAAGGAGAGTGACCTAAATGCTGTGGAAACTACACTAGACCAGACATACCCAGATAGAATTCCACTCTGGGCAAGTCAACTTGCCCTTTTGATGACTTCATTTCCCCCTCTGTGAAATGGGCACAATACTGTGTGCTGGGACCACTTTCCCAAGATGATTGGGAAAAGCAAATGAAATAATATATGAGCAATATATGGATAGTCTTGTTACTGCATCTATCACTTTCATGGGGAGGAACTAGGGGGCATAACCAGGCACCTCAGAATTTATGTGCTCCTTTCGGTACCTCCCACAAATTACCAATCTGCCCCATGGAATCTGTCCTCCTCCACCCACCTTTTCTTCATAAAATAGGCAGATGTAATTGGATGGGAAGAGCAGGAGAGATGGGTCCAACCAAATCCAAATTTGAGGCTGGCTGCTCTCCTTTCTTTCTTTTTTTTTTTTTAATTTCTTTTCAACATAACAGTATTCATTGTTTTTACACCACACCCAGTGCTCCATGCAATACGTGCCCTCCCTAATACCCACCACATTGTTCCCCCAACCTCCCACCCCCCGCCCCTTCAAAACCCTCAGGTTGTTTTTCAGAGTCCATAGTCTCTCATGGTTCACCTCCCCTTTTAATTTCCCTCAACTCCCTTCTCCTCTCCATCTCCCCTTATCCTCCATGCTATTTGTTAAGCTCCACAAATAAGTGAAACCATATGATAATTGACTGTCTCTGCTTGACTTATTTCACTCAGCATAATCTCTTCCAGTCCCGTCCATGTTGCTACAAAAGTTGGGTACTCGTCCTTTCTGATGGAGGCATAATACTCCATAGTGTATATGGACCACATCTTCCTTATCCATTCATCCGTTGAAGGGCATCTTGATTATTTCCACAATTTGGTGACCATGGCCATTGCTGCTATAAACACTGGGATACTTTGTACATTGTACTTTTCACTACATCTGTATCTTTGGGGTAAAAACCCAGTAGTGTAATTGCAGGGTCATAGGGAAGCCCTATTTTTAATTTCTTGAGGAATCTCCACACTGTTCTCCTTTCTAACTGCATGCTTTTGAGCAGGTGAGCTGGGAACTCACCTCTGGGCTCAGTGAGGTAGTGGGGGAGGGAGGAAGGAAAGGAAGGGAATAGACAGGTAATGAGGATTTACCAAGTGTCAAACAAGCCAAGCACTTTTTGAATGTTAATTGGCTTAATCCTCAAACGACTCTGTAAGGCAGGTACCATTTTTCTTGTTACACAGGTAAGAAAATGGGCTCAGGTGACAAAGTCACTGTCCTACAATCACACAGCTAGTGAACAGGAGTATAGGAAGGATTCCAGTCCTTGAATGAGTCTAGAGTGCTTCCTTGTTTTACCATTTCTGCTGGGAATAAATTCAATAATAATAATGATAAAAATATTAGATAATGGGAGGAGTGAACACTATGGAGTACTGTGCTCAGGACCTCAGAACAGTAACTCATTTAATCCTTTGACATCCATTTGACATCCTTATGAGACAGATCCTAATTTCCAGATGAGGAAACAGAGGCCCTGAAAGTTGAAGTGACTTGCTCAAGGTCACAGATCTGGCCAAGGCAAAATTTGAACCCGCAGTGTGAGGATACAGCTTGTGACCTGTTAAACCACTGGGCAGTATTGCCTCCTATAGAACAGCATTTGGGAAAATGTGAAGTGAGAGCCAAAGTTCACAGGGAGGTGCTCCTGGGCCCTGAGCTTGATGGGTGCCTCCTCCAAGACTCCTCCCAACTGTTGAGTTCTGGAGCACTTTCCTAAACACCTTCAGAAACTTTCTGCTGCTCTCAACTAACACATTGCTGCATGCTCTGTGCTCTGTGCTCTGTTGCTCTGTCCTGTAGTGTGCTGGAAGGGGGTCCATTCACCAAGAGCCTATGCACCACAGGTCTGTTGGGACTTCTCCCCTCTGCCTTTAAGGTCTTCAACATGTTGTCAAGTCCATCAGAGCCACCACCTGACAGAAACTCAACTGGTCACCCTGGGGTCACACCTCCTCCATGAAGCTTGCCTGCCACTACTCTTCTCCCTCCCTTTCTCCCTTATTCTCCCCCACAAATATTTATGTAACATCGTAAGTCTGGGGAAGGCAGAACTAAGCCAGGGCATTCCCTCCCTGCAATTTCCAGAGCATTTGTTTGAGACCCTGAAGCCCATCTTGAGAGGCCCTCTCTAGCCCCCTCCACTTCCAGATGTCCATCAGGGCAGGCTGCTCCAGGTGACTCCAGAACCCTGGTTCTCAATTCATATGCCATGTGCTCAAATATCTACCCTTAGCTGATTATCAGATATCTTTTGTTGCATGTCAGTATCCCAACGACCCTGTGAGAAAGATCTGATTACCTCTCAGATATACTAATGAGAAGTCACAGAAGAACTTAATGTTACAGAAAATGGTGGTGGTGATAAGACCCAAAGCTAAATCTGGGCTCTTACCTGCTGCATCATTACAGGTTCCATACTGGCTCCTTGGCAGTGTTGGCATGGCAGTGAGAAAGAGACTATTCTCTGGGGAGCAAGGTACCCGGAAACTAGCTAGAGTCAGCTGCCCGCTCAAGGGGAACCTTGCCAACTCCAACCCTTCCCTCCAGGCTCTGAGTCACTTGCCACCTGTAAGTAAGAGCTTTGTGCTGATACTATTAATAACAATACTATTAGATACAATTAAAACAGATCCTTTCCCTGAGTCCTTACCAGTGCTGGGCACTCTGCCAGGTGGACTACGCAAGTTGGGAACGTGGACCCAATTCAAATCCTGGCTCTACCACTTACTGATGTGTGGCCACAGGCAAGTTACTTTTCTCTGTTTCCTTAAGTGTAAAATGGGGATAATGAGAATATCTACTTCAGAGTTGCCCTGAGGATTTAGATTCAAAGGTACTTTGTGCTTCAATTGGATTGAGATTGTGTTGCTGCGGTCTTTACAACTTATGCCTTAAATATCTCATTTAATACTCAGCAGCCCTTCAGGCTGTGATCTCAGGGTCGTGAGATTGAGCCCCACGTCACACTTTGTGCTCAGTGCAGAGTCTGCTTGAATTTCTCTGTCCCTCGGCCCTTCACCCTCCCCCATGTTGTACTCATGCTCTCTCTCTTTCTTTCTCTCGAATAAATGAATGAATTTTTTTAAAAACATACTCCTGGTAGCCCTCTAAAGTACAGATTATGATCCTCATTTTATATAAAAGGAAACACAGACTTAGCAAAACTAATTAACTCACCCAAGTATAAGACTGGATTTGAACCCAGATTTGCCTGACTCCAATGTCCAGACTCTCATGCTATACATGGTCTCACTCCATTAGGGATTCTCTATTTTGGCACTCTGACATTTGGGACCAGGTAATTCCTTTCTGAGGGGACCTGTCTTGTGGGTTAGGATGTTTAGCAGCATCCCTGGCCTCTACTCATTAGCTATCAGTAACATCCCACACTGGTAATGGCAACTGAAAACATCTCCAGATATGAGCAAATGTCCCCTGGAGGGCAAAAAATGCCCCCAATTGAGAATCGAGTTGTTCCGCAAGGTCAATCTCACTCTAACATTCTACATCTCTACTTCCATTAGTACTCTGACCAACTGACATCCTCCAGGAAAGCACAGAGGTTGGTAAAGCTGTTTATCACAGGAAATACACAAAACCTAGTGGAAACCTTCCCAGGACACGCATAACTCATCCTTATAGGGTGACAACCAGTTCAGCCAGCACCTTTGTGCTCAAGAAAGGTGCACCCATTGAACAAATTACTGCATTGCATCTTTTTTACTTTTTAACATCCTTAAAGTTGGCAAGTCTTATAATCAATGGCCTATCAAGATTTGATTGGCAGCATCTTATCTTTCTCAGTTGCACATAAAATAGTGGTGCATCTTACAAACAATGGCATCCTAAATGTTTTGACACAGAATCTGCAAATCTCCCACAGTCTTCCACCCCTGATGAACAAGAATTAGAAAAATCACCACTTCTGAGCAAAGATGGCCCCAATGGCCATGGCCCAGCCAATGACGGTATACTGTTATGAAGAAAAAGATGCCACTTCCTCCAGGCAGACACAGGGCACAGAGCTTGGGGGAGAGAGCATAGGGTATTTCAGCCCCAGGCGCATTTGTGTAATACACAACCTTACAACACATGGTGGTTATGCTGTTCCTAAGGACTCACTATCCAACTCTGCCCAACGCCAGTGGCTAGGAATTAAAGTAACATCAAATGTTACTGGATATTAGCAGGCCTAATTACAATTACAAATTGTAATTTCATATTACAATTTGTTGAAATGGTTTTCAATTTTTTTTCAAACCCCAACAAAGCCCGTTTTTTACAGACTGAGCATGCCAACCAATTACCTGGAACTCAAAGGCAAGTGAATAAACATCCACAATATGATATTCTTTTAAAAAAAAAAGGGGGGGGGGAAATTCTCCCTCAACAGGAGACAAATGTAGCAAAACATCTATTAATATTGTTCCCTGAAGAAGAATGAGTTAGTATAAAACTGGGAAGGACAACAGCCATGCATCTTTCTCTGTCTTCATAAAATACAGCCGTCCTTAAAATTGATGTGATTACTTGTGAAGCCGAAGTTTCTCTACTTTTTCTTCTTTGATAGCTGTGTATGCCTTAATGTGCTTTAAATGTGTAATAAAAATCTAATGAAAAACATACATTTATTCAATGTGGCTGCTACAACATATGCCATAAAGCCCAAATCCTATAAAGTTGAGTTTTATAGCATTTCTTAAGCTTGTTCCTTCTACTTATAGCTGCCCTACAATATTGGTCAGAATTTAGTGCTTCTCTCTCCCACCTCCATCTCCCAGGAATTACTGAGTTTGGACATTCAGTTCCTATCCCTGCCCCTTCATTTCCCTTCCAACCTAGCTCCTACACTATACCCCCTCATCTTCCCAGCCTCTCCCCCCACCCCATGATATTCCATTTAAAGACATTTATGTAAGGCATGGCTTGTCACAAAACCCATGCCAAAAAAGCACATGACCAGACTCCCCTGACCAAAACCAATATTTTATATTAAAATGTTAAGCAGTGGAGTCAGATCAGCACTCAGCAAACCACAGCCAACTCTGGCCCACCTCTGTTTTCACAAATTAGCTTTTATACAAACAGCCTTGCTCCTTTGTTTAGGTATTATCTATAGTTGCTTTCATGCTACAAAGGCAGAGTTAAGTACCTGCAACAGAGACTGTATAGACCACAAAGCCTGAAACACTTACTATCTGGCTCTTTATAGGAAAAATATGCTAACCCATGGGTCAGAGCCAGGTCTCCAAGGCTAGAGTGCCTGGTTCACATCCCAGCTCTATGCTTTACAGCTCTGAGGTCTCGGGCATGCTAAGTACACTACCTGAATATCAATTTCCTTGTAACAAAATTGGGGTAATAAAAAGAACTTACATCATGGAGTTGTGAAAATGCATAGCCCATAGAACAGCACCTGACAAGTGAGGCAGTAAGAATTTGAGAGTTAGGTGTTGTTACCATGCCAACCCACACCCTCTTCTTGGTGACACTCCCCAAATAATACAATGAAAGAGTTAGTGTACTCTTCCTTATCTTTCCTCTCTAACCTTTCTCTGTTTTCTCAATCCACTGTCTTGTCCCACACCTTGGCCATTCCAATCAGACCTCTCAGATTTGCATCCAAGCCCTCCAAATGACCACATCCTACCACTTGTGAAATCTTTATTCCATTCTACTTTCCAGTGGATTCAGGTAGGGTGGGACCAAAATCCTCTTGGGGTTGGACTTCCTCCCTAGGAATATCCATCCAAGGACATGGATTGACTGTTGGAGTTGCTCTAGGTTCTCATGCTTTAGAGAAAATCAGCTCTTTCCCTGGGCTCAACCTCCCAGTAAGCTACATTAAGGCAGCATGTTCTCAGAGCAGCCACATTCTACCCACACAGAGCAAGGGCCCCAGTCTTCACTCGGACATCGGCCTAATGACATGAGGATCTTTAATTACTCCCCTTTGAGGAGTGAAAATAACTCTTCTTCCTTGACAACAATCATTATAGTTTAGGTTCCCCAAAAAGCAGCCCCGAGACAAGACTGCAATGTAACTAGCTCATTTGGGAAGTAATCTTAGAAATATTGGAAGAGGAGAAAGTAAAGCAGAGAAAGGAAGAAAACAAATAAATAGTGTCTAATCAGACAACTTATTAGGATATTGGTAACAGGCACTAGTTAGTTCTGATATGTATCCTTGAGATACAGCTCAGAACTTATGTCTCCGAGTCATCTCAAAGGGGCAAGGAAGTGCCTTCCCAAGGCTCTGTCCACGGATTCTGATCTGTCATGGGTTGAGGGATGCTCCCTGAGGTGTTAATTATCTGGCCCTCCCAGCCTGCCAGGCGTGCAGAAATAGCAACTGGAAGTCAGACCAGAGTGCACTGAAATGGTAAAGAGGCTAGGGGATAGGGGCATCTACAACATTAGAAACAACACTGTGTCAAATAAATTACCCCCAGTGGAAGGAGGGCATGGGATTGGTGTTATGGAAGATTGCAACTTTATGCAGAAATTGAAACATGCTTGTTAAATAGAACTGCCATGTGGCTGTTAGACACAATTGCCTTAACCAAAGGCAACTGAGAGTGTTGGAATGTGGAACAGAGAGTATTTATTCTTCTGATAGAATTGCTCTGGGACGTTTAAAATAAGAGCAGCTCTCTACTTTCAAGGTATTATTAATGTTACTAGACTGTCAGTCAAGCTCTGTTTTCATTTGTCCTAGAAGAAAATGTCCCCTTTTCTCTGTACTTAAATTGTATTATTTCTCCTCACTGGAACTACTGAGCAAAACTATCCCGGTAATGACATATCAAGCTTTTCAAGACTTTTATTTTCCTTTATATAAACACAAATAACACAAGTTAGTTTAGTCCATATTTTGCAATGCAATAAGTGAGGAACAAAGATATTCCAAACATTAAGCAAGCCATTTCAAATTCTCTTGTTTTGCAGTCCTTGGTTCAGGCACTCATTCAATCAACAACTAATTTTTTGAATATTTATTGTGTAATTTGTTAAAGGCTAGAGGAGAGTGTTAAAACACTAACAAGCCATAATCTCTGCCTTCAGAGAGTTTAAAGTATAACAGTATTGCTGAGAGCATTTGCTATTTTGGGTCTGCCCAGCATCCTTCCCTCCCTTTTAGTGACGGACCCCATCTCAGTACATAGAGCACCCATCTAGGGTCACGTGGAAGGCCATAGATGCAAATCTCAGGGTTCTGACTGGAGTGGCAAAGTGTAGGATGAAGCAGTACATATAGTACCCATATAGCCCTGTACGTGTACCAGGTCATGGTACTCAGGCCAGTCAGTCAGCTCACTGAATACTCTAAGACATATTGATTTGTTCAGAGGTAACTACATGCTAAAGTTTGTCCTATCAGAGTAAACTCCAGGGCTTCTGTGGGACTTGCCAGGAAGAGGTGCTTTCTCCTTTTTCTGTTGAACTTGAACTGCAACTGATTTAGGTTGGAGCTCCTGCAGTCATTTTGCTCCCACGAGAGGATAGGTTATCTGAAAATGCAGCTACAATGAAGGAAGTAGAGCTGAAAGCTGAAGATAAGGAAATGGAACCCTGGTGATGTTATCTGTAGCCTGGACATTTTGGGGGTGTTATCTAATGATGTCCCTTTCATGGCTACACCAGCTCAAAATGGATTTTCCAACAGACACAAAGAAGCTTAACCAACCCAAAGTGAAATAACCCTGATGATATTTTCTGATAAGAAATGTCAAATGTCTATCAGTTTCATAAGGCAACAAGGTAATGTGGCCAATGAGAGATTAAATGTGCCTTTGTATGTAATGACAGAGATACAGTAAAGAACCACAAAGATGGGGTTCTTGATCGTAGCTGGTCAGACCCCACCTAGAATATTCATAAACTCTGGATATATCACCATATAAAAGGAAGATATTTGGAGAACGGAAAGCAAGATGAGGTAGCATCTCAAAATCATGTCATGGGAGTGACTGATATAGGGGCACCTGGGTGGCTCAGTAATTAAGCATCTGCCTTCCACTCAGGTCATGATCCCAGGTTCCTGGGATTCAGTCCCGCATTAGGCTCCCTGTTCAGCGGGAAGCCTGCTTCTCCCTCTCCTTCTCCCATTCCCCCTGCTTGTGTTCCCTCTCTCGCTGTATCTCTGTCAAATAAAGAAATAAAAGTATTTGAAAAAAAAATGACTGATACAACTGAGATGTTTGTCTAAGAGAAGAGAAAACAGGAGAAGTTATAATTTTATAGTTTTTTATACAATTATTTAATTGTCTGAATGATTGGGGCATTTTAAGGACCCCAAAATCTATCATACATGCCTTTTGAATGTGTCTCAAGATAACCTTTGCCTTTTGACTTCAGCTGAGGGACTGAAAATCTGACAGCATGCTTTGCTGGTCTGAGAAAGTAAGCCTAAAAGTAGAATTCATCAGTGCTACTTGAAAGTTAATTCTGTTACAGGCAATACTGGAATACTGGATATTGTCCATTTATCCAGGATTGTGTGTTCTCATTCATCACCAAAGGTAACTGTGCAGAAGCAGTTTTCATGTGGGCACAGTCAGATTTCTTAACGAACTGAAACACCTAATGAAACACACCACCCAATCAATGTAATCACAGCCCTGCCCACAGCTCTTCAATCTTCTTTATCTAAACAGCATATTCCAGCATTAGGGGATTTATTTAACAAACATCTTTGAAGTGTCTGATGATAATAGGACACTGTGAAAGTAAGCTCTGATTGTCACATACGTAATTCAGCAGGATATTATATATGACCTTAAAGGACTTACCAGTTAGCATTAGTGATGTTGTGTGAGTAAGAGAACAGTGGTACATCAGAGAAGGCATCTAAGAAACTCTTGTCTCAATTCTACTTCCTCTTGCTCTAGACAGAGACTGCGAATGATCATGACAATCTTCTCCCCTAAATACAACTTCAGAATCTTTCTCAACACAACTTCCTGTCAACTATTATTAATCAACCAGATTTTCTTCCTGAGATGAAATATACTTGCCATTTCTGACTTGGATAAAAGAGACTGGTTCTTACTGCAGAGACTGCTGGTACCAAAGGAGTAGCAAGAATGTCTCCACATCGAGATTTGAGTAACAATTCTCACCATATGGAAGAAACTACATGAGCCATGACAGAGAGGGGAAAGTAATGCAATTTGGCTAAAGCCTCTAAATGTGAAAATGAGGCTATAAACAGATGACTAGGCATTAGCTCCTGCACTGGCAACAACAAGTTTTTTTGAAGGGTAAAAAGAACTTTCAGAAATATTGTAACAGAGAAGTATTGTGTTTTAGAAATGTCATTGGCTGAACTCTAGGGAAGATAACAGGAAGAATCAAAAATAAAATATAGACAGAGGAGTTAAACAATCAAAGCATATGGGGGAGAGAGAGTGAAGGTCTCAAAATGAAAGTAAAAAATGACATTTGGAAAAAGCGTCATGAAGAAGAGAATGATAGCCTACTGGCCTGTGAGTGGGAAGAGGAGGGAAGGGGAAAAGTAGATCTTGACCCCAGGATTTTGAGTTTGAGTGAGAACATACAGTATCACTGACTAAGAGAGGTTAATTTTTTTGGAGCTTGCTGAGCTTGAAGTAAGACATCCTGTTGAGACTTTCAGGTAGAAATTGAGAATGCAGGCCTGGAACGTGAGCGGAGACAGAGGATGGAGACACAGAGGGGAAAGAACCAGTCCTGAGAAAGTAGGAGCTTGGGTCAGACTAGAGGAAGGATGGTCAAGGAGCTACATGAAAGAAAACCTGTATTTAGGAAGCAGCCTGAAGTAAGAGAGTCACATAAAGAAACCAGAAGTGGAGCACACTATTTTCTGAGATAATAATTCCTATCCAGGGCTTTGGATGACTTTGAATCAAATAGGATCATTTTTTTTTCCCCCTAGCAAAGCAAGCCCCCACAGCAGTCTTGGCACTAACCATTGATATGGTCATCTAGAGGCCACCATCAGAGTCACTTACTTCTTAGATGCATAGACTTCAGGGTAGAGAAAGCTATGCACAAAGCTAAGAAGTGATTTTTTTAGCTACAAACTCAGGTCCAAGCCAAACTGGCCCCCCAAGGCCAGGTGGAGAGAAGCATCCACTCATGTACTTCACAACATTGAATCCAGAACTTGTTGACCCCTGAAAATGTTTAAAAAATATATATGTTAGGGGGAAAAAAAAACCTATCTACCCAAGGAGAAAGGTAATCAGAAAAGCCTAACCAGGGCCAAGAGATTCTTCTTTGACTTTCAAGGGCCCTATATTGGGACTGGAACCACTAGATATGGAAGGATGATGAATGGATGGAGGAGTGGGTGGATGGATGGGTGGATGGATGACTGGGCAGATGGATGGGGTAGGTGGATGGATGGATGGGTAGAAGGAGCCTACATTTGTTGATGGTGATATGGAATAACTGTTACCATATTGGAGTTAGTGTCTTTCCCCTCTCCCCGAGAGCAAAAGAAGATACTGATTTAGTTCTTTTCCTTTCTATACCCTGTGCAAAGGGTACTTGTCACAGATCTTCTTTCAATCTTTGGGGGGAATAAAAAACAAAACAAAAGCAATTAAAAAAAAAACCCACCTACACATTGATTCCTGTGAAGAAAAGACTGAGAGTTAATGATGCACTACCCACTCCTCTTCCCACCCCTGTTCTATACCAGTAGTGTATGGTAGGGACAGAATATCTCAAATGAGGAAGAGAACCCTGTCTGTGCATAAGTTAGTAGTCCCCAAATCTTGCAGGACTCAGAAGTTATGAAATGACACAGGAGTAGGGTGCCCTCCATGTTTCGTTGAAATCGGAATCCTTGCTTGGATTGTGCTCCCCTGAATGTAATATGTGGTAAAGACAACCTCACCACATACATCATGAGTTTCCTTGCATTTCCAACTTCTTTTTTTTTTTTTTTTTTAGATTTCATTTATTTATTTGTCAGAGAAAGAGAGCAAGAGAGCAGGCCCAGGCAGACAGAGTGGCAGGTAGAGGCAGAGGGAGAAGCAGGCTCCCAGCTGAGCAAGGAGCCCGATATGGGACTCAATCCCAGGATGCTGGGATCATGACCTGAGCTGAAGGCAGCCGCTTAACCAACTGAGCCACCCAGGCGTCCCTCCCAGACTTCTTGAACTAAGGGCTCTGACCATGTAACTAGCTCTCATCAATGAATTATAAATGAAAATAGGATATATCCCTTCTGGACTAATGCAATTAAGAGGTGATGTATCTTCTCCAACTCCCTCTTCCTTCCCCAGTGATCTATAAAACCACATATTCTAGATATCACAGTTAATGAGATGGAAGAAGCTGCCAGAGTGAGAAATGATGAAATATTTGGACCTTTGAAATGTTAGATCATTGAGATATCAAGGTTTATTTGTCATTGCAGCATAGCCTATCATTACTCTGACCAACACCTAATACCACTCTGGCCATGAACTACATGCTCCCAGGCTCATTACAGTTATGATAGTGACACCGAATAAATCTTTTTAAAGGCCCCCAGACACATTCTCGTATCACCTCATTTTCTAATTTATTGCCCTTAAAATGTACAAATACTAATACAGTGCTGTATGGTTGGATGTACATACCAAAAATAGACATTTATATATTTTAGGCCACACCTTTGATACAAATGGAAATACAACAAAAAAATTTAGCATCTATATCTATCCAAATCAACCACTGCTTGTTTTCCCTTACACTCACTGTATTAGAAACAATGTTTGAAGCATGCTTTTCAGAGCAGCAAAACACTTACAAAAGCAATAATAGGAGACACAATTGATATTACATCTATGTATGAGTAGCAAACTGGCATAAAGTTTAGTATCCTGTTTTCAAGACAGTCCATTTAATTTCAAGGAACACTTATAGAGGTGCTTGAAAGATAGATCATTTTTATTTTGGTAGCTTCAGGGGTAAATTTTAACTACCCTCTCATTTTTACTATTAAAAAAGGATACAGGAAAAAAAATGAGAAAATTTAATTTTTTTTCAACCCTCTAGCATAAGTATTAGGGAGAGTCAGAAATACGAAGAAGGAAGAAGGAGGGAAAAAATGAAAAAGGCTTTTGGCTATTATATTGTTATAATTTATCAATACTGTAAAATTTTTATGTGACATTCTAAGATGTGATTTAAAAGTCATAAGTTTAAAATAAAACTGTCCCTCTAGTTCTCTTCTAATCAGTCTATATGTGAAGCTGTAGCAAATATTATGCCTGAATTCTGAAAGAAAAGCAAAGGTAGATCATAGGAAAAAGATATAGAATAAAGCAAAAGCCATAATTTTTATTTTAAAAAATTAAGTTTAGGGGCACCTGGGGGGCTTAGTTGGTTAAATGGCTGACTTTGGCTCAGGCCATGATCTCCAGGTCCACGGATCAAGCTCCACCCCTTGGGCTCTACAGTCAATGGGGAGTCTGCTTCTCCCTTTCCCACTCCCTCTGCTCATGCTCATTCTCTCTCCTTCAAATAAATAAATAAAACCTCCATAACAAATAAATTTAAAAAACAAAATAAAAATTAAATTTATTTTACATAAATAAAATATAAAGTATTACATTTATTTTATTTTTTAAATACGATGACACATTAAACCATTCTCAAGGTCTATAGAAAGATGGTAAAGTCTCTATCAGTCTGTCAAATATTATAGAAGTCACAACTATTTTTCAATTTCTTCCACTGAAGAAATTCTCCCATCCAACCTCCCATCCATCCATCCATCCATCCATCCATCCATTACTGATCCGTCTCTGCAATATGCATCCATTCATTTCCTTCACCAAATTTTCAATTAGCCTACAAGATACAAAGTGCTAATCTGGAAGAACCTTGTAAACTATTAACAAAGCTGACAGGGATAGGACATAGGAGAGTACCCAAAAGGTCCTGGGAGTTCAGAAGACAGGAGCAATCACACAGTCGAGATCAAGAAGCATTCAAGTTTGAAGTTGGAATGAAAGACACAGTAGCATCTTATTCTGTGTCTTGCAGATGAGGCTGAGTTGTGAAGCAATATTATTAACAAACAGCTAGCTGTCCCAAAGTAAGTTTATTAGCTGCCACTGAAACACTTAATGATTTCTGCAAACAACCCTGGAAAGTTTTGCCATTTACTTAAAAAAAAGAAAGAAAGGAAGGAAGAAGGAAAGAAAGAAAGAAGGAAAGAAAAGAATGCAGATTGAGGTGGCAGGGGTTTTTTCAACTTGGTTAAGCAGAAAGTTCCACAGTGCCTTTCCAAGCAGGGCCTGCAATCAAAATGTCATCGGTGTGCCTCCTCCTGTTTTTCCAATCTCTCAGGAAAACTGCTGTTTAAAAAAAGAAAAAAAAAAAAAAAAACCACCATGGCAACACATTTTGACATTATTTCAATGCTGCTGTCCAAAAAGGTGGCATTTGGTTAATGTCAGAATTCAGGTATTATTCACATCAGATGCTCTGATTTTTTTTTTTTAACATAGGGCCTTACTTTTATAGCTAATATTTTCTAGCTAGACAATTAAGGTTACCCCCACATACATACTCTACCTGCCAATAAAAAGAGAGAGAGAAAGCCACACTTGGGTGTGTAAGAAGGGAACTGAGCAGTATCTCTGGAGCCCACTCAGGGGACTGAGGTTTTGGAGAGTACCAAGTTACTGTTGAAGCAGCCCTACTTTTGCCTTCTATTTGCCACTTCTCTTTTCTTAACTCCATGGGGACTCAGAGCTGGGAATTCTCTTCACAAGAGCTCAGGCTCCTCTCCTGTTTTTCCATCAGCTGCATCACTATTTAATCAAGGGAATTAATCAACTGTGGAGATCATAATGGATGTCAGTAACATTTCCTGTGTTATGATTGATGAATCTAACTTTGGACTTAATGCCTTTGTTCCAAATTAGATGACAACAGAATCAAGGTTAATACTATATTTTTTTAAAGCTGCATTATGTCAGCTAATAAAAGTAGTTCTCTCACAGAGATTGTACCTCACTGGTGGGACCAGAGATGATCTTAGGCAGAGCCTAGACTATTTTCATTCTGATAACATGTTATATTTTAACATGCATTAATGTAAATCTTCCACTTAAAATGACTGATACTGGGTTGGGTTTGTTTGTTGTTTTTTTTTTTTTCCATGAAAGGTGGTTATGTAAATCTCCCTTTTTGTAAAAATTTAAATAAAATATTAGTCCTCTGCACATGTTGAATAAATAAATCGCAATCCTTCAAAAACCAGATCACTTACTAAGTCACACTTTCCCCGTATCTATCTACTTCTGCCTATCCAGTGCATTCTCTTCCTTAAAATTAAAGTTAAGAAAATGCAGAGTAGCCACAGACAACTCTCTCAGCCAAGTGTGCCATCTAGGCACCCAGTATTAAACAAGTGATGGGGTCTTTCCCCACTGAAGCCTCTCTCCTAGCACTGGCCAACCCTGAGCACTGAATCCTTAACCCACCAGGGACTTGCTTCATTTACAGTGTCTTCTTTGTTCCCTCCTATTTTCTTCTATTTTTTGATTACTCAACAATGCTTCTTAATAGTAATCTCAAAAGAACCTCTTGAGAGATTACAACCATTAAAGGACTTTCTCCACAGAGAAATGCACTTGAAATGTTCATCAGGTTGAGGGTAAAGGCGGGGGAAGGAGCTGTGGAGGAGTCCTTTAGCAGTTATAATCGGAAAACCTAATAAGACTAAAAACATTCATTTCAACCTAATGGGGAAAGGGTGTTTTTTTTTATTATTAAGCTGTTAAGAACAAAATCACATTTTTGTACTACAAAATTGAGCAAAATGCGAAGAATCTTCTGCATAGTAAGTAACCATATAGATTTTTAAAAATCTCCACTTAGCCCCATGAAATAGTTCTCTCTTGAGAATACAGAAATCTCAATAATTATTGATTTCTATAAATCCCTTTCCATTTGCTTTTCTTAAATTTCTTAGTATGCACTACAACATATTTAGGAAGGGGTCTCCATTCATTGGTGTATAAACATGAACTAGTTTTACCTTTTTCATGAATTGCCACCAACTGTCCTCTGTCGACTACTTGTTGCTCCATGACTAGAAGTCTGATTGTGTAACTTACTGGTCACCTATTAAAACAATCTCAGGTTGATCCTTTAGGCTCAGTCATGTTGGTTTCATAGTATCAGTTTCCTATTTTCTCCCAAGCTAGCTTCTTCCCCTTTTCTCCTCACTGCACACTAAAATGGCAACTCAAGATCCTGAAAAGGAAGGAGGTAGGCAGTACTGGAAGTTTCTTCCACATTCCCACTTTCTTTGTGAATGGTGGTCAAGTGGTGAAGAAGGAGAAGGAAAGAGATACCATTTCTTATGACTTCCCCATAGCTGCCATGAGACTTCTCCTTGACTGGTCATAACCAGCGATCTGTTCCTTTGTTCCCTGGACTTACGGAGTTTAAGTAGGGACTCCAACAGGCCATTCTGATGTCAGCTTCACTCCACACCTGCCTAAAAGGAAAAGCCTCCACTTCTCAGCAGAACATTTAAGGCTACTTATAACCTGATTCAAAGCTCTTTCCAACCTCGCTCTTGCCACTCCACTCCAGTCCACTCCAGGGACCCTAAGTTCCAGCTCTATGAAACTGCTGTTTGCCAAATCTGTCATTCCCTATCCTCCATCCAGGCTTGTCCACTTACTTCCCTAGCCCCCACATTTAGATTCCCTTTCCCTTCTTCTCATCTATCTGAATTCTTATTTTTCCACCAGTCTTGAGATGCATCAGACTTTGAGGCAGGTAGGAGGCTAGGAATAGCTTAGAACTAGGGTCACCAAGTTCTCTGGAATTCTGAAACAGAGGATTCTCTATATAATTTAGAACTAGGAGAAAACTGAAAGTATACAAATTGATCATTTCTAAGACATATAAGTAGTATTTTCCCTTCGCTTTCAGTACTTTCTATAATGCTGTTATAATTCTTCCAGAACTAAAAGTCAATTTAAAAATAACAATAAGCCATATATTTAAAAAAGCCATCAGGAAAACATTTAAAATTTCTCTCACAAGTGCCATCATTACTCCCACATAAATGATGCTGTTTTCATAAAACAAATAAATTATTAAAATGACCCAGGAAAATAAGAACACTGATTGTTTCACTGACTGTTACTTCCTTGAGAAAATATACACACATACACACACACAGTGAAATTCCATCAAGATGGCTTTTAGGGGCACCTGGGCGGCTAAGTGGTTTAAAGCCTTTGCCTTCAGCTCAGGTCATGATCCCAGGGTCCTGGGATCCAGCCATGCATCTCTGCTCAGCAGGGAGCCTGCTTCTCTCTGCCCGCCTCTCTGCCTACTTGTGATCTCTGTCAAATAAATAAATAATTTTTTTTTTAAAAAATGGCTTTTATATGTTGTCTCACATATAGCCCTCAAAGTGATGCTTCCCACCAAAACCAACAAAATACAATAATGATGTTGATTAAAACACAACATCCTATGTGCCAAAGATAAAGCAGTAGAGAACATCCTAGATTTATATCTATAAATCAATGATCTTTTTATAGGAGGGAGATTTATCATTGGTTATCTGGAATAGAAGTTTCTCTCCGGTTATTTATTTCCTCTCCTCTCTCCAAAATAAACCATATATACAGAAATGACCTAAAAATTTAGGAGGAACATTTGTTTTAACTGAGTAAAATCCTTCTATTTATTTTCTGAAATGAACTTTGTTTAAGGTTCCATTACACTGTATTCAAAAAAAGAGAAACAAATTGGAATTTTGTAAGGAGGGAAAACTGAATATGAAGAAATCAGAGAGGGAGACAAACCATGAGATATTCTTGACTCTGGGAAACAAACTGAGCACTGCAGAAAGGGAGTGGGTGGAGGCATGGGGTAACTGTGTAATGGGTATTAAGGAGAGCACATGATATGATGAGCACTGGGTGTTACATGCAACTAATGAATCACTGAACACTACATCAAAAACTAATGATGTACTATATGTTGGCTAATTGAATTTAAATTTAAAAAGTAAATATTTTTAAATTTTTTTAAATTTTTAAAAAAAGAAAGTGAAAAACTCATTCAAAAAGATAAAGAAAGAAAAAGAAAGAAAGAAAGAAAGAAAGAAAGAAAGAAAATAAATTAGTTTGGGCTTTTTCCTTCCTTGGAAGCTTTGACAAACCTTCCATAACGCACTCCAGGGTGGCAGCGAGGCTGGAGTCCTGTGAGAGTCAGTGTGTGGCGCGGGTAACTGATGATCTCCCCATCCCGCATTAGATTTCCACCAGTGTGAGAATCCAGGTCCCAAGAAGGGCAGATCTGGGCATATAAAACTGGACAACTCCCTGCACTCTGGCCCATAGGTTTTCCCTTCCATGGAGCTGGGAAACAGAGCACAGTTTCTTCCATCAAGGCCAAAAGAACCATAGAGTTTTGTTTTTTTTTTTTAATTCAGTTTAAAATTCAATTTTGCAACTTGAAGCAAAGAGAGTCTGTATGGAAACATGATAGCGGGGTGGATCTATATGAAGCAGGCAAAGGATGGAAAATAAACACTGCTATCGCCAGCCTCCAGAAGATGACGTTACAGACTTTTTTATCACCATCCGAGGTGTGGATGGGCCTGCACATGGACAAGGTCACAGAGTAGGAGTTCAAAATCTGTTGTGAGACACTGTACCCAGAACTGTTGGGGTTCTCCTCCACTCTAAAGGAATGTTATATATAATCTCTTAAAACTAAATCTGTTGACAAGTTGCTGATGCTGGTAAGTGGCTGTTACAAAAAAAAAAAAAAAAAGTCATTCCTTGGAAGGTAACATTGATGGCATGAAGGCAGCATGATTATTCTGAGAGCCTCTGGTGCAGTGAAGTCCCAGCTCTGATAATGAAATGCATTAGTAGGGGGAAAGCACAGCCTCCATCAACCTCCATGCTTCAGTTGTAAGGTGGGATGGGAATTGGGGGGCGGGGGTTGAAACTTTTAAAACTAGTTATGAAATCTTTGCTCCAGTGCAATCTTATGTAAGATCCCACAATACAGATGGATAAAAGACCGCACTAGTCCAGTTGAAGAGAAGAGGTGGGGCAGAGCCCCATCCATCATGGGGAAACCCTGGAGATCTAAGAGTCATGGTTTGAAATGACCTGGGCTATCGTAGATGACTTCCCACAATATTTCAGGCCCCAACACTCAAAATCAGGGCTCTGAAAACTACAGCCCACAAGCTAAAGGTAGCTCCCTGCCCTGCTTTGAAAACCCTTTTATTGGAACATAGCAATGGCATTTGTTTCAGTATTGTCTATAGGTATTTTCATGCTGCAAGGACAGAGTTGAGTACTTGTGACAAAACCTAAAATATTCACTCTCTCTCCCTCAAAAGAAAAAGTTTGACAATCCCTACTCTAAATACTTTGAGCTTGGTACTTGGCACACAGTCAGTAATCAAACAATCAATCCTTCCTATCAGCCTATTCTATACTGTAAGAAAAGAGGTATGAAGTTGCTGGTTGGAACATTTCCCCAGTAAGAAGCCAATCAAAATGTAATATATGGACAAAAAGAATAGAATATGGCAGATTGAATTTCAAATAATGTCAATCAGTCATCATTCTGACCATGAAAATGATAAATAAAGTAATGGTGTCACTTCCTTTCTCACTGAATACTGTCTCAATCCAGGGACCCTCAAAAAAAAAAAAAAAGAAATAGAAATCTCACGTGACTCCCTTCCCAAACTACTCATTGAATGAGAAATGGGAATATCTACAAAGAAAAAACCGTGGCACTAGATCATTTAGTCAATAAAAACAAACAATTTATTAATAATCCAGTTATTTGAAAGCAAAACTGGGAAGACACCAAGAAGATACAAAAACAAATCAAATATTAGTGGCACCAGCAGCGCAGATCAGAGAACTCTTAATACAGTGAATAGTATTTACATTTCAACTTGGACTTCAGTACTATATATGGGATATTCTAATCCATCACTCAAACATGAAAAACACAGGCTTTGGCCGCTGGTTAATTATTGGATTGTCATAACCCATTTCATGCCCGCCCATCTTTTTTTTTTAATAACCTGATTTTGTTAGTGCTTTTATTTTGTAATTATAGTCTCCTGACAAGTGCCTCTCCCATACCTGTCACTTTACAATGGAATTTTCTGAGAGAGGGGGGAAAAAAAACCCGTATGTATTGAGATTTCAAATGTCTTACCATCTAGTCTCACATGTAGTTTTAAAACATCAAGGGGAGGGATGTTAAACTGCCATTCTAATGCCATATAAGGTTACTGAGAGCCCTAAGGGAATATATAACTTCTTTTTTATATATAACTTCCTTTAAACGTATATGCAGCATTAACAACCCTATCTTAGACGCATGTCAATGAATCCTGAGATTAGCTCTCTATTCAGGCTGATTAGTAGTTATTTTTGAACTCCTATAATTATCGGAATGACTAATATAATGAATACCATGACCAGTGTTCACACCCCTCATAGCAGGTGTGTGGTGGGGCTTGCTCAGAATTTAACGAAGAATTCACAGCCTCTTTACAAACAACATTAAAACCATTTTAAAACCATTTTTGCCTGGGTGGCTCAGTGGGCTAAGCCGATGCCTTCAGCTCAGGTCATGATCTCAGGGTCCTGGGATTGAGTCCTGCATCGGGCTCTCTGCTCAGCAGGGAGCCTGTTTCCCTCTCTCTCTGCCTGCCTCTCTGCCTGCTTGTGATCTCTCTCTCTCTCTGTCAAATAAATAAATAAATAATCTTTAAAAAAAAAAAACATTTTTTTGTCCAAATCTGTCTTGGTCCTATTTCTTGAGCCAAAAATGATCTGTTACTCACTTCTCTGGGTCCACACAGCCACACCTGTGAGCACCTACTGTACCATCATGTCATCAAGTGTGAACTCATCATGGTACCAGCTGCTTACCACAGCCACCCTACTAGACTATAAACCCTACTAGGGGTTTGGAGAAAGTCCTAGTTATCTATGAGTTTCTTATCCCTAACATAACATGTGGTACCTTTTAAGATCTCTTCAGTAAATGTTTGTTAACTTACACATGGCTCTGCTGGTAGGACAAAGCCCAAGCAAGTTAGGCAAAATGCCACCAAGCTGTGAAGTGCAAAAAGGCAGAAATAATATTTCTGTTCTACGTATCATCGATGCCTATCATCAACAAGAAAGACCTCCGACAAGGTAGCCATCAAATGAAATGTTTGTGGAGAGAAAAAAGGATTTTCACTGGGAGGTGAAAAACCCATTTGGTGAGATGAAAACACAACTTGCACCAAACATGTTGTAGATCTAAATCAGGAGTTGACAATTTTTTTTTTTTTTCTGCAAAGACCAGTGGTAATATTTTAGGCTTACAGGTTTGACTATCTCTGTTGCAGTGACTCAATTCTGCTATAGTATCATGAAAGCAGCCAGAAACAGTATGTAAACAAATGACTGTGACTGTGTTCCAACAAAACTTTATTCGTAAAATTAGGCGGTGGGCCCAATTTTCTTGCCAGCCATAGTTTGTTGACTCCAGAGATGAGAAAGGCAAAACAATATGGCTTCTATAATACAATACAGCAAAGTATCTATAAGACCTCAGCATGTGGAAAGAGTCTTTTTAAAAAATACCAAAAAAAAAGCAGTTACCATTATGGAAAAAATTATAGGTTCAACCTATTAGAGTTCAGAGAGCATGGAATACTATGCAAACATAAAACTAACACACCACTGCTACCAACACAACATGAAAACCTTCCCAACATAATGTTGAACAAAAGAAACAATACAAATGCTCACATAAAAATATCATTAATGAAGGAAAAAAGTAAGTTACAGGGTGAGCAAGAAATTTGTCACTTTTATAACTAACAAAGGCCCTAACAGTGTTGTGGAACCAATTCCAGTGTTTGTTTTTTGTTCGTTTGTTTTCCCCTTTTTTTGCCCACCCCAACAAGCAATTCCCCAATACCAGCTAGGTTCAGTTCAACTCAATTCTGATACTATCTACCCAGAGAAAGTATCAGACTTCAGTGGTTAAGGGTTCAGTCATCCAAGACTGCTCCTGCCCCTCCCCGCCAGCCTTTTTGCTATCAGGCACGGCTGCAAGCCCGGGTTATCAGCTATGCTTCTTTTTCTCTTCTTTCTTTTTTTTTTAAGATTTTATTTTACTTATTTGAGAGAGATAAGGAGAAAGAGCACGAGTGGGGGGCAGGGAGAAAGGAAAGAAAGAAGCAGGCTCCCCACTGAGCAGGGATCCCGACTTGGGACTCCATTCCAGAACCCTAGGATCATGACCTGAGGTGAAGGCAGACTTTTAACTAAGCCACCATCCGCTGTGCTTCTGACCAACTGGTTAAAGCAGAAGTCTCCACCACCTCCTCCTCAGGTTCAATTAATTTGCTAGAGCAGCTCAGAGAACTCAGAGGAACATAGTACTCCCTACATCACCAGTTTGTTACAAAGGGCCAGATGAAAGAGCTGCATAGGGCAAAGTGAGGAGAGATGGTTCAGAGATAGCTTCCATGCCCTCTCCAGGTGCACCACTCTCCTCAAATCTCCACCTGTTCACCAGCCTGGGAACTCTTTGAAACATGTTCTTTCAGGTTCTTATGGAGGCTTCATTACATAGCTGATTGATTGAATCAGGGGCAAGTGGCATTTGATTTCAACCTCCAGCCCCTCTCCCCAACCAAGAGGTCAAGAGGTGGACTAAAAGTTCAAGCCTTCAAATCATCAGGTTGGGTCCTCCACCAAGTAGCCCCCACCCATCCAAAGAGTGGTCCATTAACATAAAAAAAAGAAATTCCACAAATGGAAGGAGCTCTGTGCCAGAAACAGGGACAAAGACCCAGTATATATTTCTTATTACGAATCATAATATCACAACCCGTGATACATAAAGAACCTTTACACATCAATAAGGGGAAGACCAGTGAAACAGAAAAGTAGAAGAGGGCAAGAATAAGCATTTCACAGAAAAATATGTCCAATAAACATGACAATAAAACCAACTTCATTAGAAAATCCAGAAAACACAAGTCAAAACCACAGTGATGTACCACTCCACGCCCCCTACAGTGGCAAAAATTTAAAGGGTTGGAAGCAGTACAAAATGGTAGCTGACCTCATCTCCTCCCATGGACACTTAATCTACAGCCACATATGGAATAATTTCCTCTTAAAAGGACCCCTAAAAGCAGCCAGACAGCTCCTTCCTATCAGAAAAAAAAAAAAGAAGTTCCACGTGGAAGCAGGAAAAAAGGCTAGGACCCAATCTCACCATAAAGCGCCCCCTACCCCCCAGTTTGCAGCCACCAAATGGTCAGGAGGGAGCTCACACACCTGGAACTTCCTCCAGAGGAGCATAGAGTTTGTACCCTTCTTTGGGCACCTCCGACTTTTAGGACTTGCACCTGAGAGATAAGGCCTCCAAACAACTGACTGAAAAGTAAAAGGGTTACAACGTCCCCACAATGATGTCCGAGGCTGGAGCAAGGGAGAAACTGCTCTTATAAGGGCTGGAGCCCTGGGTGTTATACATAACTAATGAATCTTTGAACACCACATCAAAAACTAATGATGTACTATACAGTGGCTAACTGGACATAATAAAAAATAAAATAAAGGCCTGGAGCAGATTCACCTGCCCCCAGGGCCCAGTGCAGAAGCATTCATTTGAAAAGTGCACAGACTGCGTTGGAAGAGATTCATTTGCTCAGCTGAAAGCAAAGCCTGAGGGGCAGTGTAGGGCCCAGGCTGGCGTCATTTTTACACCCTGTCTCTCCTTGACTAAAGCCAGCCATGTGGTCTCCCCCCACCCCACCTCTGGACTTTTTTGTTTTCCCCTCCTTGCAAGGATCCTCTTTACCCTCCAGTCAGTGGGTGCCACCCTCATGCTCTCCCTCAACTATGGCCTAGAGCTCATCTCCAGCTTTACACATACCTGGTGCCTGGTTTTTCTTCTGTGGTCCAGGGAAGGTCCCTTCACAGCCTGGCCCCGTGTTCCTGGTCCCATGGGACCACACGATTAGAGAGGAAGTTCCTGGCAGGCTCCCACCCCAGCGCACTGCACAGATGTTGGACTGAGATACTCTCCCAGGCTTTCTGGGAAGGCCTATTTGCTGGTGCACTGGCTTTGGCCTGAGGGGTGGGCTTCGGGTGGGACACACATGTAGAAGCATACAGGGGCGTTCCCTTGGAAGGGAGGCAGGTGGACACAACCTCTGTGCTCTCTCTCTGCCTTGCTCCAGCTCCCAGGTATCTCCCAGTAAAGAGCTTATGCCCTTGAGAAGGACCCTGATTTTTGCAGCTGCTGCCTGGACACTTCTATGTCCGAGGGCTCCACTGGCATGTGAGGCTCACACCGGTGCTTGCAGGTCCTACGGGACCATAATCAATGGAGCAAGAGTTCTTTTTTTTTTTTTTTTTTTTTTTTAATTTATTTGACAGACAGAGATCACAACTAGGCAGAGAGGCAGGCAGAGAGAGAGGAAGGAAAGCAGGCTCCCTGCTGAGCAGAGAGCCCATGTGGGGCTCGATCCCAGGACCCTGGGATCATGACCTGAGCCGAAAGCAGAGGCTTTAACCCACTGAGCCACCCAGGCACCCTGGAGTAAGAGCTCTTAAACAGCTACCCCCAAGGCACAGCCAGAGGCAACAGACCCAGGAGCTAGGAGTTTCTGGAAAAGAGGTCTATGAGCTGATTTTCACAGCTACAGCCTGAGGGGCAGGCTCCTGATTAAACACACATCTAAGGGCCAGTTGTAAGCCTTTCCAGAACCCTCAGAAGGCAGGCACTACTCAAGCTCTTCTTCTGCCATTCTCCAGAGGGCCACTATCCATCTCTTAGAGGAAAGCTCTAACACGTGTCCGGTGCCCCAGTGCTTAGAGCTGCCATCCAGGGGACACCCCTTGTGTACCTGGCTCTGGTGGCATGAAATCTTGCGTTCCTGGTCCCCTGATGCTTGTTACCCTTAAAAATAAAAACTGCCAGTTATTTTACCAACAAAAGATAATCATTTTATTTAGGAGTAAAAGAGAATTGCTATCTGAGGGAGGCTTCAGGTTTGGCACACATCCAGGTGACTACAGACAGGCCCCTAAGGGACGTAGGCTGGAGGGGGGATGGGGGGGCACCATCTTGGCATGTTCCCTCTGCGTTGCTCCAGTTCGCCAGTAACTGCCGGGAAGGAGCTTATATACTCACCTGGAGCCCTGATTTTTGTGACTACTGCCAAAGGGACACCTCTAGATCACCTGGCTCTGGGAGCCACCAGGGATTCTGCATGTGGTCTCATAGGACTGTATATATGTTCATAGTTTAAAAGCTGATGCCTGAGGGGCTGGCTGCCAATAAGACTGAATCTAGATGCTGAAATGCCCCAGCGCTGCAGCACTGAAAGGTCTTGGCACACCCTCAAAAAACAAGTGCTATTAAACACAAAATAGGCTGCGTGGACAATCATAAAGGTTTAAGAGACGACCAAGAGCTAGGGCAGGGTTGGATGATGAGACTCATCTCCCACAGGATGTCTTATCTTGGATGATAAGACCGTCTCTCCACGACTGAGAGAGAAGTGGCTGTTACATCTAATACAGAGAAACAAACACAAAGAGTTGAGCAAAATAAGGAAATAGAAAAATATGTTTCAAATGAAAGAACAAGATAAAGCCTCAGGAAAGAATAAAATAAAACCCCAGGAATAAAACCTTAATGAAAAGACAAAGCGTTGGTGAAATTCAAACAACAGAGCTCTCTTGTACTGTTCCGGGAGCATGAATTGGTACAATCACTTTGGAAAACTGTCTGCCACCCATTCATGTTGAAGGAGTACTCCTAGGTGATACCTGAGAGAAATGTGTGTGCAGGTGCAATAAAACAGCTGTTTAAGAATGTGCCTGGATGCATTATTTGCTGGAAATAACTGGAAACAATCCCCGGGTCCACCAACAGTGTTCACACATGGAATATTCTATAGCAGTGATATAAACAAGCTCAAACTACAAATACAACATGGACCAAGTTCATAAACTCATGTTGAGAAGGAAAAAAAAAGAAAACAAGACCCAAATGAGCACATACAATTACCCCATTTATATAAAGTTTGCAAACAGCAAAACACAACCAGTGATTACAGATGTTGGTCCTGCAGTCATCTTCATGGGCCAGAAATAGGTTATCATAAAGATGAGCACCCTAAGGGTTCTGAGTCCTGGCCATTGTTTCTTGTCCTATGTAATTACATAGGGATTGGCTTAATAAAAAATTATTAATCTACATATTTATGTATATGTGCTTTTTCTGTATGTGGTAATAATTCATAATTTTTTTAAAGATTTTTATTTATTTGATAAAGAGAGACACAGTGAGAGAGAGAACACAAGCAGAGGGAGTGGGAGAGGGAGAAGCAGGCTTCCTGTTGAGCAGGAACCCAATGATGGGCTCGATCCCAGGACCCCAGAATCATGACCTGAGCTGAAGCCAGACACTCAACATCTGAACCACCCAGGTGCCGCTAATTCATAATTTTTTTAAAAGGCTTTAAACTATTTAAGGCCTGTCATCTGTGACAGTAGAGATTTTTTAAATAAAAATATCACCTTCAGCAACTCTCCTTTGTCTTTTCAACATTGCTACTACTACGTCTTAGTGGATATGCCATATTCCTTCAAGCAAAAGTGAAATTACATGACTTCTGAGCCTAGGTCATAAAAGGCACTGCAGCTTTTGCCTGGTTCCTTTGACATATTGGTTCTCAGTATGTCCCAGTCTTCCAGGAACACAGCTGCCATGCTCTGAGAGGTTCAAGCCATGTGGAGAGGTTGTTTGTGTCCTCCAGTTGAGACCATAGCCAAGTCCAACTTTGGAGTCATCCCAGCTAGGCACCACACATGTGAGTGAAGAAACTGCCAGGAGATCCCCACCCCCAGCCAGTGGAGTCTTCCCAGCTAAGGCCCTAGACATTCCAGAGCAAAGACAAGCCACCAGTTCTACCCTGCTCAAGTCCCTGACCCCCAGAAACCATGAGTACAAGAAAATGGTTATTAATTTATGCCACAAGTTTATAGAGTCTATTACACAGCCATAACTACTAGAGTGACCACCTTAACACCATTATTTCTATTTTTTGTAAGAATTTATTGAAGATAGATGCTTCACGAGCGTGTTCAGGAGGATGTGGGTGAGGATTAGAGCAACATGGTGAACTGCCCAATGTTATATGGCAGGTCTCCATTTGAACCCCAATCTGTGTGTCCCTGAAGTGCGTACAATGTCTATAGATCATGCTGTCTCTCTTTCAGGAAAGGGTCAATCACTGCAACAAAATACCTCAGAAATGTGTAATAGAAATAAGAGTTCCCTTGATGTAACATTTGAAGCCAAGCCTGATCACCAGACTCTCCATAAGACTAAGAGGGTTTGGGGGCATCTGGGTGGCTCAGTGGGTTAAGCCCCTGCCTTTGGCTCAGGTCATGATCCCAGGGTCCTAGGATCGAGCCCAGCATCAGGCTCTCTGCCTAATAGGGAATCCTCCTCTCTCTCTCTCTGCTTGCCTCTCTGCCTACTTGTCATCTCTGTTTGTCAAATAAATAAATAAATAAAATCTTAAAAAAAAAAAAAGGACTAAGAAACTCTGCCACATGAGTGCTCCATGCTGTGGGCAATTCACCCAGGACCCCATTTTCTCACCTGGGAACTATCGCCCAAACACTGGGACACATGATGGGATAATGACTGCTTGGGGCTACCTTTGGGGGTCTTTATGAGGATAAGAATGGGAAAATAATGAAAATTTAAAGTAATAAGGATGCCATCAGACATCTTGCTTCTTGGCCAATTGGTTAGTTTTGAGAACATGAAATTCCTACACATCTGCAAAGCACTCACAGTTTTCAAAACATTTCTACCAACATACCTTGGGCAAAAGCACTCAGGAAAGTATAAGACATGATGACCGATAGCATTACTGTTGACAAACAGAAGGACAATAAGAGCTGAGGGCATCATTTTGCTATGGCCATGGAACCAAAATGAAAGAGCAGAATGAAGAGGGATGGGGATTTGGGGAGTGTGGTTTTCCTTCTCTGTATCCCCAGCATAAGAACAGAGCCAGATACACATTGGAGTGTCACATTTCCAGAACAGTATCGCATATTTCCTTTCAAGCCAGCCAATGAAATTTTGTAAATCTCAGAATTAGAGTAATTGTCATGGGACAAATTTTGCTCTCAATTCTGCTCCCTCGTGTAAGAGCTCAGCAAAACCATTCACATGGCAATGAGGAGAAAAACAGTGAAAGCCTGTCAGCATATTTATGGTGGCCAAAATGACATTCCTCTTTATGAAATAAACCTCTGTGAAAGGACACAAGTCTGGAGCCTTCTGAAGAGTTCATCCTCCCACAAAAGGATGGTTAGGGCTCCACTCAATGATCTCAATCCAAAGACTCTCTGCTTAAAGTTAAAATGTGCTGGGTGCCTCATCTGATTTTTTTTTTTTTTTTAAATCCACTGCAACACACACAATGGAACAGAACATGAGGTCAAAAAAAAAGTAGAATAGAAATTCACTTTGTGTCTCTGGGAAGAAATGGGAAGATGGAAGATCATGTTCTGAAGTGACTTTTACTGCTCTCCAAGGAGCAAAATACAATGAGAGACCCAAAGAGCAGGGTTAGAGGCCATTTCCTTGCACAGCTCTTGAGCTGCTGTATTTTGTTCTCAGAGTCTTTTATTGTATTCTGCTCCTTCTAGGGCACAGAAAGTCAGTTCAGAACACTTCTGCTACCTTCTGTGTTTCATGGAGTCAGAGGTTGGTCTGTCTTCAAAGGACAAGAGATTCTTTGTTGATTTCAAGTCTTTACAGAGTTCTTACTATGTGCTCACACTATGTTAAATTCTGTGTCTGGCCTGGTGCGTAAATATAGCTGGTGACCAAGAGAATCCTGGTTATTCATTCAAACATTGACTGTGTTAGGCTCTCAGCTGAAGATGGTGTTCATTAGGTCTTAAAAAAAACAACAAAAGTAGCAAAAATGATATGCACCATTTCTAGGACCAGACCATAGAAATCTCCTGCCCAATTCTCTATTCTCTCTCTCTCTCTATCTGTTAGCTCTCTATTAGCTGGATGTCAATGTCTGGGAGAGCCACACAGTATAGGTAGGACAAGCTATGTCAGCCTGGATCCCAAAGTGACTCTATAGAGCAGAGATTCTGCTTTCAAATTCTGCAGAGATTCTGTTTTCAAGCCAGCCCAGCATCACTGATTGGACTTAACCTTAGTGAAAAAATAAACTTCTATTAAGCCACTACATTGAAAGTTTACTACTACTGCTCTATTTCTATTAAATACACATCCAGCATCTTTCAGTTCATTCATTTATTTTTTATTTATTCAACACACTATTAAGAACCTACTATTAGTTAAGCATAGTGCCAGGCACGTGGAACACCAAAGGTAGGGAGGAAAAGATAATAAACAAAAAGATAAATACACAAGAAAATTGAAATTGGAGTAATGATATGAAGGTGTCTTAGTCCATTCCAGCTTCCATAACGAAATACCACAAACTGTGTAGCTTATAAACAACAGATATTTATTTCTTATGGTTCTGGAGGCTCAGAAGTCCAAGATCAAGACATCATCCTGGCTGGATTCTGGTAAAGGTCCCCTTCCTATTTAATAGTTAGCATCTTCCCTCTGTGTCCTTACATGGTGGAAGGAACAAGGGAGCTCTGTAGGATCTCCTGATAAAAGCACCATTCCCATTGAGGAGGACCGTACCATCATGACCTAACCATCTCCCAAAGGCCCACCTACTAATACCAACACCTTTGGGGGTTAGGACTTCAACATGTGGGGGCCAGTGCACAAACACTCAGACCATGGCAAACAGAACAACAAACATTACCGTATTTGAGAGTAATTAAGAAGCACCTCTAAAGAGCTAACAATTTGACATAAGACCTGAAAGATATAAAGGAGTCAGCCAAGCCCATATTTAGAAGAGTACTGCCAGCTAAAGGAATAGCAAATACAACAAATTCACTGGGCATATTCCAGGAACCAACCAAAGTTACATGTGTTGTACTAGTTAAATCAGGATAAAGCATAAATTGAGATAGATCCTAGTCAACCAGGAGGTGTGGTCCCCTACTCATGATCTTCCCAACCACAGTTCCAAGGTCAATCACTGCTCCCCTGTAGTCCCAAAGTTGTCCCTTTACCCAAAGTGCTTCACGGACTGACTGGAACTGTCCCTGGTGAGGACTGACATCTGAAAGAATGTTTTTTTAGCAGCTGTTAACAGCAAGCATAATTTTAGAACACCACTTAAAATCATCTCCTGAACACTGAAATGAAAACATTTCAATGAATGGAGCATTTTAAATATATGACTTTTTTTTAACTAGCAAAAGTATTACTGGCTTGGATCTCCCCAAAAATCTTGACCTCAGGTTTCAAGAAACCAACATCATGTAAATTGCTAAGACTTTCTTTATAAAATAAATAAATAAAAGGCAGGGCAATTACAATAATCTCACCATAGAGTGTTTCCTCTAGTAGGGAAGAAGAAATTGTTATAGTTGCAATTTGGGACTTGGGGACCACATTTGATATGAACTCTCCTGCCCTTACATGAAATATTGAATTAATTTCTGTTATCAGTTGGAATATGTTGCTGTCTTATTCACTGTGAAATACCCTGGCTGAAAATATTTACTATTTTTTCCCCTTTAGATTCGCCTGTGTCAATAGCCTGAGGGGATAAACTGTCTGATTTAGTTATAGCGAAAATCACTGTTTTTATTTGATGCTATTTTTTTTTTCCAAGGGGACAAGAAAAACATTCGCACCGCCATCAACTTATTTCTAAGAAAAGAAGAAGGTGCCATTTCACTAAAAATCTATCATACAGTCTGAATGAGATTGCTCTGAGCTAGGATGGGGGAAACGTCCAGAGATGATTTAAGAAGAAAGTAGCAAGGGAGGATAGAGTAAAAGAGAAGTACTGAGTGATTCCTGGTGGGACCTCAACCCTGGGGGTAAAGGGAAGCAGAGCCTTTGGTGTTCAACGGTCTCCACAGGGAAAGAAGAGGTGGAACAAGTGGGAGGGAGAGAGGTAAGTAGAGTCAGAAAGTTGGATTGCGGTCCTGACTCCATCTCCAAGTGATAGTATTGTAACTATTACTCTGGGTCTCAGCTTCTTCATCAGTAAAATGATTTTGGTTTAATCTGTGCCAATTGCAATTGGAATCAGGCGCTTTATAAGAAATGAGCTTGTGTTGCAGGACTTTTCCAGACAGAAGCTATAATGTCATCATGGATATTGATGGTCTATGGCTTTTCAACAATGTTCATTGAATGCTGTGATAGTTGTTTTTATGTGTTACCTTGGCTGAGCCACAGTACCCAGATATTTGGTCAAACACCAAATTTTATAAATGGGATTAACCTAATTAACCTAATTAATCAATGCATTTGAGTAAATTGCCTTGTATAATGTGAATGGGCAATGTCCAATCAGCTGGAGGCTTTACAAAAAAGACTAACCTCTCCCAAGAAAGGGAGTTCTGCCAGCAGATGTCCTTCAGGCTTGAACTACAACTCTTCGCTGTGTTTCCAGCCTGCTGGCCTACCCTGCAGATTTTCAACTTGCTTAGTACACTTTCATAATTACATGAGCCAGTTACTTAACACAAATACTGGTTTTATTAATGTTCTGTTTCTCTGGAGACCCCCAATACACCAGCTACCATGGCCTAATATCATCCTAACCACTTGGGATTTATAAAGAAACAAAAAGAGGCAAAGACTCTTGCCCTCTCAGAACTTATGATCTTGGCTATATGTTTGAGGACTGTGTGGGGTTGTTTTCTCCATACAGTCCTCAGAAGTTGGTATTAACCAAGAGTAAAATAAGAACCAAAGATGTGTTGAAGTGGTCAAAAATAAATAACTGAACCAAAACAAAATCCAGTATGATGGTGTGCTACAATAGAGGAAGATAGCTTGTTTTGCCCCGTTCCTCAGGCCATTCCTGAAATATGTCCAACTGTAGAAAGTTCTACACCATTAGCAAACCACTGGAACATAGATCTTAGCTAGGTAAGAGTGCCCAGATTGAGGAAACTGGCCAAAACCTTCAAATGCTCTATAGGAAACAGTGGGGGGAAAATGCAATTTTTTAAAAAGAATTCAAGTAGGGGCTCTCAACTGGCAATGATTTTGCCCTCCAGAGGACATCTGTCAATGCCTGGAGACATTTTGATGGCCACAGCTGGGTGTGCTACTAGCATCCTAGTACACAAAATCCAGTTTACAATGTGCTGGACACCCTCTCCCAGACCAAAATGGCAATAGTGCTGAGGTTGAGAAATCCTAAATCAGAGCCAAAGAAGGCAGAGATCTATTTAATAAAATGAATACTATTCCTTGAGAAGTATGCAAACATGGAATCAGGCGCTTTATAAGAAATGAGCTTGTGTTGCAGGACTTTTCCAGACAGAAGCTATAATGTCATCATGGATATTCCAGAGGAGACCCGAAGCCTGAACTATAAGTGATTCTCAAACATGTACAGGAGGCTGCATGGAGTGTCTATGAGTCTTTATCCAGTTTAAGGACAAAGAAACATAAGAAGTCAAGTGATTTAGGTGCAATCCTGGTACTCTGCAAGCAGCATTAAAATTCACAGCCATGGAATCTTCTATGGAACAGAAAAAAATACACCCTTGATCTCTTTTGGCAAATACAATAATTTAACTGAAAAAGAAGTAAAAATCATGTTATCATTATTTATAATTATTGCATCTACCATTTTTGAGCACTTCCTCCTAACCTCTCTCTCTGTATGTCTTAGATAAGCCCCTCAAACAAGAGTAGAGAGCACAAACAAGAATGAACTCATGACAACCTCTGAGGCAGCTACTATTATGACACACATTCCTCGGATGAGGACACTGAGGCTTACGGAGAGTAATTAATTGGCTCAGGGTCATTCAACCTGGACTTGGCAGAGTTGGGATGTGAGCCCAGCCCACTGGACACGTCCATGCTCTCTCCTGTGTGTTCTAGCTACATGAACGAAAGCAGCACCAGAAGATCCTATTAATGAAGACTGAGTAAAGCATTGATGGTGCTGTTTGGACATGCATCATAGTTAAATGCCAGAAATTACCTTTCCTGGAAAAAATCCCTGCTAATGAAAATTCACCACGCTTCATCCTTCTGTCAGCACAACCAGAAGACTCAATTGAAGTCAGACTCTTGGTCTCCCTGGCTCTACATTTCATAGTTTATAAAACAGGGTGATGACCTGACAGTAGGTACTAAGATCATGTTTATCAGGCGGGGCCCCAACAGGAAACAGATGCAACACTCAAGAACATGTCAAAGAGGGATTTACAAAGGGATTCATTCCAAAACTCAAGGGACAGTGTAGGAATCTGGGCTAATAGCAGTGGAGTGATCTCAATGCTTGAGAACTGAAGAACGAAAGGAAAAATTGGGTCCCAGAACATGGAAGCAAACATAGTCAGGCAGAACCTAGGGCACACAGGGGACTGAATCTGTGTCACAGCTGACTACATAGGCCTGGAAGAAGTCAAGGGGATAAACACCCTGACTTTGCTCTTCTCCCTTCCCACCCCATCTCTTGCTGGGGCTCCTCATTGGCCAAACCCCATAGAAGGGACAGGCAGGGGAGCCTGTTGGTGACATTTCCAGAGATCACCACCCATGGGCAGAGAGAAGAGGAGAGAGGGGACATGCAGGGACAAAGTGATACTCTCAGAGAGATATAACGGAGCCCTAAAACACATGAAGAATTTGTGGCGTCAGCAGGATCAGAATGGAAAAAAAAAATTTAAGTATGTTTCAAATTTGTAAGAAATATTTTAAGATAATATCAAGTGTAAGTGGCTTTGATGAAACAGGCATACTTATTACAGCTGGTTGTGGTAAAGATGTTCCTTGTATCTATAAGGCAGTTTGGAAAAAGTAGCAAGAAGTATTAAAATACCTTTGCCCTTTGACTCATTATTTCCGTCAATACAGATACTCTACACTACATCTGTAGATATTCTAGACTACTCATTGTAGCATTATTCATAACAGTGAAAACTGTAAGACTAAATGTTGAACACTAGGGCCTTGGTTAAATAAATTATAGTATATTCCTATGATAGAAAACTCCAGGACTATATTGGTGGAGACTAGTTAATGATAAAACAAAATGTTCAAGATAAAACATTAATGACAAAAAATCAAGTTATAAAACATATGCCATGAAACCAAATCCTTTTAACATATTCTGCAGGTATATCTGGGATTACATCTGAATTCAATCAGGAAGGAAGTACATCAAAATATTAGCTACAACAAACTACTTCTGAGTCATGGGATTTGGGGTGATTCTTATCCCCTGTTAGCTGAGACAGCAGGGAAAAAGGGAAAGGAAAATAAGCGCCAGGCGTGGGTATGCCTCAAATCAGCAAGAAAACCAAGGTTTTAAATTTCAGATGAAAACACTGTACCATTCCCTAATGTCCTTAAATCGTATCAGAGAACTCAAACAGAAGGGAATGGGGGTGCTCCAGAGTCCCCTTTCCTAATCAAGAAAGACAAGATTCTAAAAAGGAATAAAACTTACAGGTCAAGTATCTATTATTTCTTAACATAGCGATTGAAAGTCAAGCTTTAGTTACTTTAAACAATAGCCCCTAAAGTGAACGACTCTAACAAAATGCACACCTACCCGTTCCCATGAAGTGACACGACTTACCCTTTACTGGTCCCAAAAGCTATGACAACAGTTTCTTAGAGACAAGAAAACCCAGTTTACCAAACTCTTCCCACATGAGCACAGCCTGGGCACATCCCATATTCGTCTCCACGTTTACGGGGAAGGAGAGATGTGCAAAACCGCTAGCCCAGACTACTGGCTGACAGGAGATCGTTCACCACTGAGCTCTACTACAACCTGGAGGGCCCATGGCATTGCTCTAATTTTGCAGGTGAGGAAAGTGAGATCCAGAGTGGTGAATTCTCTCACCAAAGGTCACACAGGAGATGATGACTTGAGCCCAAGAATGGTGAGGCTTTTTCTCTCCAGCTACTTCTCTAGAGATCGTTGAATGTGCCTGAGGCAAATGCAAGGCCACGAAGCCCCTGAGAAATGGAAACCCTGACATAGGGCTTCCCGCAAGAGCACCTACACGTAAAAGCCTTCAACTGGGCTTGCTCTTGGTTCTGCATTTCATTTCTCGAAATTCATCCCAAGGGGATTCCCTTCAAAGAGGCATACAACTGTTCACGTAGAGACACTGATGACAGCTGTTTCTGAGAGCAAAAGAGCAGGAAACAACACAAATGCCCAACAACAAGGGAACGGTTACTGAAAGAATGGTTTAACCATGGAACAGAATACTGTGTAGCCATTTTAAATGCTTTCAAAGAATACCCAGCAGCATAGGAAAATGCTCACATTCTAATGCTGAACAAAAAAGAAAACAGTTTGACAAAGATGACGAATTGTAATCCACAAGGACAAATACAAAATGATGATTTCAAAGAAACATGACTGTTTCTTGAAGCCTCTAAATAAATACTGGGAGGACTTCTTTCTTTTTTAAAATAAAACAGCTGACACTCTTGAAGTCTTTTCTACTGACCTCTATCTTCAAAGCAGTTCAACAAAACTACATTTATTTTAGTTATAGCCTGGCTTCCGATCACAATTGTAATACATGCACAAGGCAGAAAACTTAAGAAAATAGAAAAACAAAAGGTAAACCGATGCACAAATGACTTTCACATATAACCTACCCAACCTGTGCCCCTAAGATAGCCAGTTAATAGTTTTGTCCAAAACTCTCCCCTTTTTTCTCCTAAGGTACTGTCACTCTTTTTTTTTTCTTTACATTTTATTTATTTATTTGAGAGCAAGAGAGAGAAACTGTGTGAGAGACAGTGGGGAGGTGAAGAGGGAAGGGGAGAAGCACACTCCCTCCTGAGTGGGGAGCCCAACATGGGGCTCCATCCCAGGACCCTGAGATCATGACCCAAGCCGAAGGCGGACACTTAACCCAGTGAGCCACCAGGAGCCCCTCCCAAGCTACAGTCTCTCTTAACCAAAGCTTTAAGTTCTATAATTTATATATATATATATATATATATATATATATATACATATATATATATGACTGTATTAATAGAAAATCAAAATATTCCTTAATTCTACAAGCATATTTTGTGTCTTCTTCTTTCTTTTGTTTTTCAAAAATGACAGCAACCTTCTCTTGACAATAGCCAGACCTCTAAGGTCCTGTAAACCTCATATTCAGCATACAGAAATTACTTGGAAACTTACATGATCTCTACCCACCTCCCTTCACAAACTCAAAAGTATAGAATCTGCCACTCTTCACAACCCCAGTGCAGCTCTTTCTGCCCCCAGGTCCTGTCCCCATGCTATAATAAAAGCATCTCTTTGAACCAAAACAAACAAACAAACAAAAATTTAAAAAAAAAAAAAAAACCATTGGAGGAGTCAAGATGGCGGAGAAGTAGCAAGCTGAGACTGCATCAGCTAGCCGGAGATCAGCTAGATAGCTTATCTAAAGATTGCAAACACCTGAAAATCCATCGGCAGATCGAAGAGAAGAAGAACAGCAATTCTGGAAACAGAAAAACAACCACTTTCTGAAAGGTAGGACCGGCAGAGAAGTGAATCCAAAGCGACGGGAAGATAGACCCCGGGGGGAGGGGCCGGCTCCCGGCAAGCGGTGGAGCAACCGCGCACAAAATCAGGACTTTTAAAAGTCTGTTCCGCTGAGGGACATCGCTCCAGAGGCTAAACCGGGGCGAAGCCCACGCGGGGTCAGCGTGGCCTCAGGTCCCGCAGGGTCACAGAAGGATCGGGGGTGTCTGAGTGTCGCAGAGCTTGTGGGTACTGGAACGGGAAAGCCGGCTACAGAGACAGAGCCGACAGTAAGCTCGCAGCTCCGTGTTACCTTGAACCGGTCGCAGGCTCGGTGAGCTCGGAGCGCGGCCGGAGGTCAGGCAGACGGGAGTAACTGGGCGCTGTTCTCTGAGGGCGCACTGAGGAGTGGGGCCCTGGGCTCTCGGCTCCTCCGGGCAGGAGACCAGGAGGCCGCCATTTGTATTCCCGTCCTCTGGAACTCTACGGAAAGCGCTCAGGGAACAAAAGCTCCTGAAAGCAAACCCGAGCGGATTACTCACCCCGGCCCCGGGTAAGGGCGGTGTAATTCCGCCTGGGGCAAAGACACTTGAGAATCACTACAACAGGCCCCTCCCCCAGAAGATCAACAAGAAATCCAGCCGAGACCAAGTTCACCTACCAAGGAGTGCGGTTTCAATACCAAGGAGAGCAGCAGAATTCCAGAGGAGGAGAAAGCCAAGCACGGAACTCATGGCTTTTTTCCTGTGATTTTTTTTTTTTTAGTCTTGCAGTTAATTTAATTTTTTCTTTTTCATTTTTTTTTTTTTCTCGCCTTCGGGTAAAAATTTTTTTTTTTTAACTGTTACCTTTTTCTTTTTTAACGATTTTTTACTAGTTTATCTAATATAAATATATATTTTTTTTTACATTTTTCTTAGGTGTTTTCTTTTTTTAAAAATTCTTTTCTTTTCTTTTCTTTTTTTTTTTTTTTTTTTTTTTTTCTTTTTTTTTTTCTTTTTTTTTTTTTTTTTCTTTCTTTCCTTTTTGAACCTCTTTTTATCCCCTTTCTCCCCACTCACGATTTTGGATCTCTTCTAATTTGGTTAAAGCATATTTTCCTGGGGTTGTTGCCACCCTTTTAGTATTTTACTTGCCCCTTCATTTACTCTTATCTGGACAAAATGACAAGACGTAAAAATTCAACACAAAAAAAAAGAACAAGAGGCAGTACCGAAGGCTAGGGACCTAATCAATACAGACATCGGTAATATGTCAGATCTAGAGTTCAGAATGACAATTCTCAAGGTTCTAGCCGGGCTCAAAAAAGGCATGGAAGATATTAGAGAAACCCTCTCGAGAGATATAAAAGCCCTTTCTGGAGAAATAAAAGAACTAAAATCTAACCAAGGTGAAATCAAAAAAGCTATTAATGAGGTGCAATCAAAAATGGAGGCTCTAACTGCTAGGATAAATGAGGCAGAAGAAAGAATTAGTGATATAGAAGACCAAATGACAGAGAATAAAGAAGCTGAGCAAAAGAGGGACAAACAGCTACTGGACCACGAGGGGAGAATTCGAGAGATAAGTGACACCATAAGACGAAACAACATTAGAATAATTGGGATTCCAGAAGAAGAAGAAAGTGAGAGGGGAGCAGAAGGTATACTGGAGAGAATTATTGGGGAGAATTTCCCCAATATGGCAAAGGGAACGAGCATCAAAATTCAGGAGGTTCAGAGAATGCCCCTCAAAATCAATAAGAATAGGCCCACACCCCGTCACCTAATAGTAAAATTTACAAGTCTCAATGACAAAGAGAAAATCCTGAAAGCAGCCCGGGAAAAGAAGTCTGTAACATACAATGGTAAAAATATTAGATTGGCAGCTGACTTATCCACAGAGACCTGGCAGGCCAGAAAGAGCTGGCATGATATTTTCAGAGCACTAAACGAGAAAAACATGCAGCCAAGAATACTATATCCAGCTAGGCTATCATTGAAAATAGAAGGAGAGATTAAAAGCTTCCAGGACAAACAACAACTGAAAGAATTTGCAAATACCAAACCAGCTCTACAGGAATTATTGAAAGGGGTCCTCTAAGCAAAGAGAGAGCCTACAAGTGGTAGATCAGAAAGGAACAGAGACCATATACAGTAACAGTCACCTTACAGGCAATACAATGGCACTAAATTCATATCTCTCAATAGTTACCCTGAATGTGAATGGGCTAAATGCCCCTGTCAAAAGACACAGGGTATCAGAATGGATAAAAAAACAAAACCCATCTATATGTTGCCTCCAAGAAACACATTTTAAGCCCGAAGACACCTCCAGATTTAAAGTGAGGGGGTGGAAAAGAATTTACCATGCTAATGGACATCAGAAGAAAGCAGGAGTGGCAATCCTTATATCAGATCAATTAGATTTTAAGCCAAAGACTATAATAACAGATGAGGAAGGACACTATATCATACTCAAAGGGTCTGTCCAACAAGAAGATTTAACAATTTTAAATATCTATGCCCCCAATGTGGGAGCAGCCAACTATATAAACCAATTAATAACAAAATCAAAGAAACACATCAACAATAATACAATGATAGTAGGGGACTTTAACACTCCCCTCACTGAAATGGACAGGTCATCCAAGCAAAAAAGATCAGCAAGGAAATAAAGGCCTTAAATGACACACTGGACCAGATGGACATCACAGATATATTCAGAATATTTCATCCCAAAGCAACAGAATACACATTCTTCTCTAGTGCACATGGAACATTCTCCAGAATAGATCACATCCTCGGTCCTAAATCAGGACTCAACCGGTATCAAAAGATTGGGATCATTCCCTGCATATTTTCAGACCACAATGCTCTAAAGCTAGAACTCAACCACAAAAGGAAGTTTGGAAAGAACCCAAATACATGGAGACTAAACAGTATCCTTCTAAAGAATGAATGGGTCAACCGGGAAATTAAAGAAGAATTGAAAAAAATCATGGAAACAAATGATAATGAAAATACAACGGTTCAAAATCTGTGGGACACAACAAAGGCAGTCCTGAGAGGAAAATATATAGCGGTACAAGCCTTTCTCAAGAAACAAGAAAGGTCTCAGGTACACAACCTAACCCTACACCTAAAGGAGCTGGAGAAAGAACAAGAAAGAAACCCTAAGCCCAGCAGGAGAAGAGAAATCATAAAGATCAGAGCAGAAGTCAATGAAATAGAAACCAAAAAAACAATAGAACAAATCAACGAAACTAGGAGCTGGTTCTTTGAAAGAATTAATAAAATTGATAAACCCCTGGCCCGACTTATCAAAAAGAAAAGAGAAAGGACCCAAATAAATAAAATCATGAATGAAAGAGGAGAGATCACAACTAACACCAAAGAAATACAAACTATTATAAGAACATACTATGAGCAACTCTACGGCAATAAATTTGACAATCTGGAAGAAATGGATGCATTCCTAGAAACATATAAACTACCACAACTGAACCAGGAAGAAATAGAAAGCCTGAACAGACCCATAACCAGTAAGGAGATTGAAACAGTCATTAAAAATCTCCAAACAAACAAAAGCCCAGGGCCAGACGGCTTCCCAGGGGAATTCTACCAAACATTTAAAGAAGAACTAATTCCTATTCTCCTGAAACTGTTCCAAAAAAATAGAAATGGAAGGAAAACTTCCAAACTCATTTTATGAGGCCAGCATCACCTTGATCCCAAAACCAGACAAGGATCCCACCAAAAAAGAGAGCTATAGACCGATATCCTTGATGAACACAGATGCGAAAATACTCAACAAAATACTAGCCAATAGGATTCAACAGTACATTAAAAAGATTATTCACCACGACCAAGTGGGATTTATTCCAGGGCTGCAAGGTTGGTTCAACATCCGCAAATCAGTCAATGTGATACAACACATCAATAAAAGAAAGAACAAGAACCATATGATACTCTCAATAGATGCTGAAAAAGCATTTGACAAAGTACAACATCCCTTCCTGATCAAAACTCTTCAAAGTGTAGGGATAGAGGGCACATACCTCAATATCATCAAAGCCATCTATGAAAAAACCCACCGCAAATATCATTCTCAATGGAGAAAAACTGAAAGCTTTTCCGCTAAGGTCAGGAACACGGCAGGGATGTCCATTATCACCACTGCTATTCAACATCGTACTAGAGGTCCTAGCCTCAGCAATCAGACAACAAAAGGAAATTAAAGGCATCCAAATCGGCAAAGAAGAAGTCAAATTATCACTCTTCGCAGATGATATGATACTATATGTGGAAAACCCAAAAGACTCCACTCCAAAACTGCTAGAACTTATACAGGAATTCAGTAAAGTGTCAGGATATAAAATCAATGCACAGAAATCAGTTGCATTACTCTACACCAACAGCAAGACAGAAGAAAGAGATATTAAGGAGTCAATCCCATTTACAATTGCATCCAAAACCATAAGATACCTAGGAATAAACCTAACCAAAGAGACACAGAATCTATACTCAGAAAACTATAAAGTACTCATGAAAGAAATTGAGGAAGACACAAAGAAATGGAAAAATGTTCCATGCTCCTGGATTGGAAGAATAAATATTGTGAAAATGTCTATGCTACCTAAAGCAATCTACACATTTAATGCAATTCCTATCAAAGTACCATCCATCTTTTTCAAAGAAATGGAACAAATAATTCTAAAATTTATATGGAACCAGAAAAGACCTCGAATAGCCAAAGGGATATTGAAAAAGAAAGCCAACGTTGGTGGCATCACAATTCCGGACTTCAAGCTCTATTACAAAGCTGTCATCATCAAGACAGCATGGTACTGGCACAAAAACAGACACATAGATCAATGGAACAGAATAGAGAGCCCAGAAATAGACCCTCAAATCTATGGCCAACTAATCTTCGACAAAGCAGGAAAGAATGTCCAATGGAAAAAAGACAGCCTTTTCAATAAATGGTGCTGGGAAAATTGGACAGCCACATGCAGAAAAATGAAATTGGACCATTTCCTTACACCACACACAAAAATAGACTCAAAATGGATGAAGGACCTCAATGTACGAAAGGAATCCATCAAAATCCTTGAGGAGAACACGGGCAGCAACCTCTTCGACCTCTGCCGCAGCAACATCTTCCTAGGAACAACGCAAAAGGCAAGGGAAGCAAGGGAAAAAATGAACTACTGGGATTTCATCAAGATCAAAAGCTTTTGCACAGCAAAGGAAACAGTTAACAAAATCAAAAGACAACTGACAGAATGGGAGAAGATATTTGCAAACGACATATCAGATAAAGGACTAGTGTCCAGAATCTATAAAGAACTTAGCAAACTCAACACCCAAAGAACAAATAATCCAATCAAGAAATGGGCAGAGGACATGAACAGACATTTCTGCAAAGAAGACATCCAGATGGCCAACAGACACATGAAAAAGTGCTCCATATCACTCGGCATCAGGGAAATACAAATCAAAACCACAATGAGATATCACCTCACACCAGTCAGAATGGCTAAAATCAACAAGTCAGGAAATGACAGATGCTGGCGAGGATGCGGAGAAAGGGGAACCCTCCTACACTGTTGGTGGGAATGCAAGCTGGTGCAGCCACTCTGGAAAACAGCATGGAGGTTCCTCAAAATGTTGAAAATAGAACTGCCCTATGACCCAGCAATTGCACTATTGGGTATTTACCCTAAAGATACAAACGTAGTGATCCAAAGGGACACATGCACCCGAATGTTTATAGCAGCAATGTCCACAATAGCCAAACTATGGAAAGAACCTAGATGTCCATCAACAGATGAATGGATCAAGAAGATGTGGTATATATACACAATGGAATACTATGCAGCCATCAAAAGAAATGAAATCTTGCCATTTGCAACAACATGGATGGAACTAGAGCGTATCATGCTTAGCGAAATAAGTCAAGCAGAGAAAGACAACTATCATATGATCTCCCTGATATGAGGAAGTGGTGATGCAACATGGAGGCTTAAGTGGGTAGAAGAAGAATAAATGAAACAAGATGGGTTTGGGAGGGAGACAAACCATAAGTGACTCTTAATCTCACAAAACAAACTGAGGGTTGCCGGGGGGAGGGGGTTTGGGAGAAGGGGGTGGGATTATGGACATTGGGGAGGGTATGTGCTTTGGTGAGTGCTGTGAAGTGTGTAAACCTGGTGATTCACAGACCTGTACCCCTGGGGATAAAAATATATGTTTATAAAAAATAAAAAATTTAAAAAAAAAAAAAACTAAATTTAAAAAGTAAATAAACCCTATCAACCACCTAAACTATTGACCATCCTTTTCTTTCCCAAGCATCAAGGGGAATTCTTTTTGCCCAAGAATGAGTAAATGAATAAATAAAAGAATTAAATCTGAATTAATGAATACATGCCAGGTAAATGTTCCCTGGCCTGGAAAAGAGAGCATGAAACTGTCTGCTAAGCTACCTTCTGGCCTATAAACAATTTATAGCAAAACAACATAAGGCAGACTTGCCATCAGCTCTTACCAGCCTTGCTATCAGAATATCTGAACTCCTTTTTGCAACCTTCAGTTTGGTAGATACAATTAATCCACGCCTTGTAGCCCTTTATTTATTTTTTTCTTATCTTTTCACCTCACGGGATTTAAACTATTTGGCCTCTAAGTGTTCATGTTGAATGAGGAAGCAGGGAAGAGGAAAAATATTTGGCAACAAGGCCTAATTGTCTTCAACCCGCTGTAGGTGCTTTCTGCCTTTGGTACCACCCATGGTGTCCTTGGGTCCTCTGAGCTGGCCAGGGTTTTCTCCATTATATCTTGCTACTTCTGTGGAGACAAGGACAGGACACCCACAGACCTGGTTACCACTCCATTCCAAAGACACTACTATTTCTTCTCTTGCTCATAAAGATCAAAGTATTAGAACAAAGAGTTCTGGTATCATTTTGCTCATGGTCTTCTCTGATGATAAACGGCAGAAAGACTGAGCAAAGACATGATCCCTCTTTTGCAAGCACAATGTTACACTAAGAGACAGATACTCTTTGATAACTCTCATCATTACCATTAAACATTCATTATTCATTCATTCACTTAATAAATTCATCTTAACAGCCTACTGTTCTAAGCCCAATACAAGGAGATGGTAAAATTACAGGTAAGAAAGCAAATATGAGCTCTGTCTGTTTTTTTTTTTTTAAGATTTTCTTTATTTATTCGTGAGAGGCATAGAGAGAGGTAGAGGCAGAGGGAGAAGCAGGCCCTGTGCAGAGCAGGGAGCTCGATGTGGGACTTGATCCCAGGACCTGAGCCCAAGGCAGATGCCTAACTGACTGAGCCACCCAGGCACCCAGAGCTCTGTCTACATGAAACTGCCAGCCCAGTGGAAGAAAAAATAAGGAAACAAGGGAATAATCAGACTCTCAGATACAAAACAAAACAAGCTCAGATGCTGAGTGTGCAAGGAAGTCTGTATGGCAGATCATGAAGCTCAGATCCTCCTTCAAAGCAGGACTTAATGCCTGGGAGTAATGTCAGCTCTTGGCCTTCAGCTGTCAACCCTCTCAGGGATGGCCTCAGCTGTAGAGAGTGGACTCCCCAATATCACATTTTTCCCAGTGGGAAGGGAAACCCCCACTTCAGGCTGATTCATGAGAGAGTATAAAGGCCTGACCATGGCTACAAGCTGGAAGAAGCACTGTAAGACCATTTTAGATCCAGAGCTCCGTGTGCGGTCAGCCTGAGGCTGTGCCTGGCCTGTACTGCTCCATGTCTCCCTCTGCCTATACTGGCTTCATTCCCCACCCTCCCTTAGTAAGTGTTGCTAAGACCCCCCTCTCCCCCAATGAAACACCATTCATGCTAAATTCCATCTTGGTGTCTTCCTGGAAAAGACAAAAGTGGATGCTTAAAGGAGGAGCAGGGGTCAGTCATTCGAAGAGGCAAAGGAAGTGATCCATATTGGGGGAACATCAAGTCCCAAGTGACTGAGGCATGAGCTTGTTGGCACGGTTAAGGACCAGAGAGGGCGCACAAGTGTTAGGGTCATGGTCAGCAATCCAGCTGGTTAGGAAATGGAACCAGAGAAGCAGGCATGGGCCAGACCATGAAAGAGATCTGTAGAACATTGACAAGGGGCTGGATTTCATTCCGTATGTAGGGAAAGAAAAATGAAGGGCTGTATGCCAAGAAGCAACAAGATCTATGTTTATTTTTAAGAGATGACTCCAGTGGCTTGCTCTTTGCAAGCCTGTGGTAAGTAGCAGGAATACTCAGAGGCATAAATCTCTAGAGTTGTCCCAACACATGGCTTCGGACAGATAGCAACTCTTTAAGACTTGCTTAAAAGATAACTTTATAGGGTAAAAAAAGGGAAACGCCTAGCAACTATTGAATACCTACTGTGTACTAGCCCTATTCAATATAGGCATAATTACCCTCATGTAGCAGAGACACCCATGGGAACAAAGAGAAAGTAGGAAGTGGCCTAAATTCACACAAATAATTAAAGTGTAAGGGCCTATTTAGACAGAGCGATTCCATCTGGTTAAACAGTGATTTTGTTGTTTATGCAGTAAAACTTAAACTGACCCTGCCCCCTCCCACCCCAGAGGAGCTTACCTAAAAGCAAGTCCAGGAAACCAGTAAAATATGGTTGACCAGTCCCAGGTAACAGAGCCCAAATACAAGGGCAGGGCAGATCAGGTGGAGATAACGGCCCAAATGCAGGGTTGAGTTGGGTCAGGTGGAGACCTCCAATCAGTAAAGCGCGCATACTGTCTCCCTAGCTACCAAGGAGTGTGGGGCCAGCCTTTTGGGCGCCAATTCTGACCAAGGTGATAGGCTAGTTCAAATAGCTACTATGGGATGAATTGTAATTCAATTGGCCACCCGTGTGTGACCTAGCATGACTGGGCAGCTTTCTCTGTGTGTTGCAATCTCATTGGCCACCTGTGTGCGGCCAGGCTCAACCACAGGGCCTTTGCCCTTTAAAAAGTTGGTCAGCAAGGCAGGGAGGGGTCGCCCTCTCTGTAAGAGGCGGCCCGACCCGTCAGTTTGATTCTCGATGCTTGGGGCGAAATAAAGCTTTGCTTGACCTTCGCTTTGTACCAGTCTCGCTCCTTTGATCACGGACCTATCAAAAGAAAGACTAGGGGTGTGAATTCAGTTCTCCTAGCTCAATAGCAAACTACTTCCTTGTTATAAGAATTATAATATTGTAACTATATATTATATATATTCTTATTTTGTATAATTATAGAGGTATATGCATATAATAAAATAAATATTGTAAGATGTTTTATCTATTATAAAGCCAATGATAATCGCAGGCATTTAAATGACCAGTTGCTACTGTTCTATGTAATCCCCCAGCCTACTGAACATCTGTCCCCAAATAATCTTCTTAGACGGTTTTAGAGTAAGAAGGAAGAGACCAAATGAAGTTTGATAGCATCCAAAGTCTGTTTTATGTCCTGAAGAATTTTTGGCACCTTCCCCCCAAAGCAGAACCCCCCAGAATGTTTCATGAGAAGGGCTTTCCCTTAGAGGTTGCTGACTGCAGGCACAAACCCATGCATATCAATCTAATTACCAGCGAGCTTTGGCTGTTTCCTGTCTCCTTCAATCCCACCCATTATAATTCAGGGTAAGTGGCTGAACTTTCAAGAGTGTCTCCCTCTGCTCTCCCTTGATCTGTAACATGATAGCAAGGCAAATGCCTGCAATTGAAGGGCTTTTATAGTGTGGTGATGTGAAGGTCAGGAAAATGTAACTTGGCTTCCTCTCCCCTCCTTCCGAGGCTTGCACAATGAAGATTTCCAACACAAATAATATAAAAGGGCAAAGGCAAGATGAATGCCCTCTCTTCTTAAAGAATTCTGAGAGAAACCAAGGTCATCGATGCATTATATTATTTCAGGGAGTAAGATTCCTGCAACAATGTAAAAGGGCATAATAGGAGAATTCCAGCCCCACCTCCTCCCCCGAGGAAACCCAGTCAAGGCATGCTCTTTTCCTTATCAGACTATTACTTTTCCTGTGTTCTGCCTTTGTTTTCTTTTTAGCAGAACTGTGCCTAAAAGCATGAGCAGGCCCATTTCAATGTTTCAAATAATTTCTTTTATTTCATTTCTTCTGTTTGTTTCTTTTTTCTTTTTCTTTTTCTTTTTTTTTCATTTTTGAGAGAGAGCAAGCACATTTGTGAATGAAGATGGAGGAGCAGAGGGAGAGACAGAATCTCAAGCCGGCTCTATTCCCAGTGCAAAGCCCAATGTGGGGCTTCATCTCGAGACCCTGAGGTTATGACCTGAGCCAAAATCAAGAGTTGGTTGTTTAACGGACTGAGCCACCCAGCTGCCCCTCAAAGAGTTTCAAAGTCATCATTAATTATGCGCCTCCCCAAAATATCCAAAAAACCCACAAAACACAGAAACCTTGAGGTTGCTTCAAGTAGAATATACACAGAGAATACAAAGAAAAAAAAAATCCTTAAATCAAAGAAAGAAAGAAAGAACTGAGAAGTAACCATATTCAGCTTGCTGAGATTTTCTAAATGTATTTTTACATTAACTCTCTTCCTTACAGGACCCTACAGTATCCACAGTAGTCTCACACTTTGCTCTTTCCTGCCCCAGCTACCATGAACAGAGCCGCCATGGACATGCTTGTAGAACTTTTAGCGCACAACCTCACAACCGTACACATCTCTGTTGGGACTGACCTGCTAGATCATACAGTATGTGTATAGTCAGCTTTGGTAAATACTACTGAACAGTTTTCCAAGCTGATTACACTAATTTACATTCCCAATGACAGGGCATGAGAGCTCCTGTTGATCTCAGCATTTTTTCCAGGGTTTGGCTGGTTTTGAATTTTTATCAAGTAATGCATGTGCATGGTTTAAAAAAAAAAAATGAATAGTCCCATAAGTCTTGTAATGCAAAAGAACAGTCCCCTACCCTACCCTTAAGTCCTGCTCCTCAGAGCTAAGCATTTTTGATCCTTTCAGCTCCTTTTGCCAACATTTACCTTTGTGTTTCTATACATGTATATTTTTATTCCTTAATTATTTTAAGAATTATCCATTGACTTGCTTCTTAGCAAAATAAAGTTTTAGGACTTTTACACCCTATGCCCCCACCCTCCCTACATACATTTCATCTCTACCTTCTTCGTAATACAGCTTTATTATAATGTTGGTTGTATCAGTAGTCACTACTTAAATTAGTATTATGTAATTATTCATATATGAAGCCAATAGTGTACTACATCTGCATTTCCTTTCTTATACAAAATTATGTTTTCCCTAAAGTTAGTAATTGCTTTTAATTTTCATGTACTCAGTTTTCTAGTTATCACCCGTTTTTCTCAGACTCTCTGAGGAATTCCAAACCCCCTTCCAAAAAAACTCCAATTCCTTAAAAAATCTATCAGTACTGCATTTTCCCTTTGAAGTTTGGGGAGATTTTTTTGGTTTTGTGGGGTTTGGAGGAGTTTTTTGGCAAAAAGCTCTCGTCTTCCTGCTCACTGAGGCTCCCGAACAGATGACATATCAGGAAATCCCTTCCTCATCATTCTAAGAATTTCTTTACTCTCCCAGAGTTGGATCTCCCATCTCCAGATTTTTATTTCCTTTTCTGATGTTTTCTTTTGCTTGTTGGAGCAAACCGTTCAGTAGTTATACTGGATATAAATGTTTTGAGACTTCAATATCTGCCTTCTACCTACACATTTGATTAACAATTTAGCGATATATGGACGTCTAGATGAGAAGCATTTGCTCAGCCTTGAAGACATTGCTCCCTTAACTTCTTGACTTCCAAGTTTGCTGCTGAGAATTAGGATCTCATCGTGATTCTTGAACCTTTGATATGTAACCCGTCTGCTCTTCTCTGGCAACTTTTAGCATCTTCTCTTTTTATCCCTCATGCTCTGAAATTCCATGGTAATGTGCCTTGATGTAGACTCATATGCTGAGCACAGTGAGTCTCCAATCCGGAGATTCAAGTTCTTTGGTTCTCAATATATACAGGGTTTTTAAAAATTCTTCTTATTTTGTGTCTCTCTTGGTTGTTCTTGGACCTATGGGGTTGATTCCCTGGTTTTCTCATTTCTCTCCTGCTACCCATGCCTTTGTTCTTTTGCTCTACTTTTCAGGAGATTGCCTCAAATTAGCTTTCAAACATGTTTTTTTCATTTCTGCTATAATATTTTTCATTTCCAGGAGCTCTTTGTTCTCTAGTCTCTTTAAAAAATAGATTATATTTTGTTTTATCAATGAAATATCTTCTCTTTTCTTTCTGAATACATTAATTATGGCTTTTTAAATTAAGTTGCCTCCTGTTCACTTCACTATCACTGTTTTCATCAAGTTCATTTCCTCCCAGTATTTGCTTTGGTCTTTTTCATTTGAGAATAGAAGCTTTCCTCAAAATCTGGTGATTCCTGCACATCCACTGATATTTAAGAGAAAGGCAATAAAGTCCTGATTGGCAGTCTCTGGTGACTAGGCTGGGCTTTACTGGAGGGTGACTGGGTAGATATTTAGCTAACTCACTGGAGGCCTTTTTTCTTGGAGGGCCCAACTACTCACAAGAAAAATCTTCCTATCTCTGCCTAAGGAGTATATACCCTACTGCCTATCTTCTGGGAATTGAGGAGAGGAAGGTGATTGAACTGAGAAGTCTCTCTCCTTATTTTATTTCAATGTCTGAGGCCAGCTAGACACTGTTCCTGATGTCCTCAATCTGAACCCCCTCTGGGTTTCTCCAGATGCTATGGGGGAAATCCATTACCTTGTTCTTTGGAGTGAGAAATGGCATCTCAGATAATACATTACACACGCAGGGTAATATAGGTTATGGGGAGGGGGGTGGGTATTTTCTGCTTTTTTAAAAAACTCGAATCCAGGGTACCTGGGTGGTTCAGTCAGTTAAGCATCTGCCTTTGGGTCAGATGATGATCTCAGGGTCCTGGGATTAAGCTCTGCATCAGGCTGTCTGCTCAGGGGGGAGTTAGCCTCTCCCTCTGTGCTCTTCCTCTGTGCTCCCCCTACCAAATAAATAAATAAAATCTTAAAAAAAAAAAAAAAAAACCTGCTATACCCAGAAATGAACTCAAGCAATTTAAATGGGAAAGGTTGGGCGCCTGGGTGGCTCAGTGGGTTAAGCCACTGCCTTCGGCTCAGGTCATGATCTCAGGGTCCTGGGATCGAGTCCCGCATCGGGCTCTCTGCTCAGCAGCTCTCTCTCTCTGGCTGCCTCTTTGCCTACTTGTGATCTCTATCTGTCAAATAAATAAATAAAATCTTTAAAATAAATAAATAAATGGGAAAGGTTTATCAACTGGTAGGAACTTCACTGAATGCTTGAGAAAGCTAAAAAGTCAGGCTGCAAGATAATCTTGTAGAACGAAGCCTAAAATCACCCTTTGGGTGTTCACAGACTCTACTACCCACTGAGCACTAAAATAGGTGATCACTGCTCCCACCACTACCCCCAACAAAGCCAGTTTCATAAAGAAACATAACCTTACAACCAATGGTTGACAGCTTCCACTAAAAGCTTGAGTCCTCTGCCTGAAGAATGAAAACACTAACTCTCTTTCCTCAGCCCATTTCTAAATTAAAACGTTATGTGTGTCTGATTGACACAGCCAGGTCCCATGAGTGTAGGGGAAGCTGGGTATTAGAGTTTAGATTAGGGAAGCAAGACTACAGATTTCCCCAACTATAGACACGCTACTCAAAAGATGATGGACAGCCACAATTCAAGAGCTATCCTCTACTGAACTGATTCTACACATCTGTCTTTAGAGGTACCTGTGGGCTCTGGTTTTCAAGTCTCTCTAGAATTCCATGGCAAAAGTTGGCTTGTTTCTTGGAATCCCACTCTCCGGGCACGTTGTTCCAGCTTTCTTGCTCTCACCATCCGGCTGCCAATCATCCATCTGATTTCCATCTTCCACACTGGTTGACATCTTTAATTTGCTATTGGTGCCTCTTCTATGCCCTCTATCTGTGTAGATTTATAGCTTTTTAATTCTATTTTTAATTTTAGTGGGATACAGGAGGAAGCAGAAATCAATGTGTGCTATGTTTAAACAGACTTTGAGATATCTTTTGTGTAGCTTTTAAGGTACCAAGGTGATTTATTGATTATTTAATGTACCAGCATAACCTCTTGAAGAACTGAAAAATTTTAGTAGCCTCACACGCATCAAGATTGCCACGTCTCACCTGCCGACCTTCTTACTTACACCTAGGTGGGAAGTCAAAGGCTTATTTATCTTTGAGGAATAGACTTCCTTGCTGAGAATTTTATGTATTTCAGGGGTGAAAAAGGAGAAATTGCCAAGGTGAGTCCTTTGTTTTCAACACACAGTGAAGAAAGGCAGCACCAGTCTTCTATCCCTAGAGCATTTCTCTCTCTATGTTCAATTTTAAAATCTCAGGGAAGAATTCTGATTGGCTGCATTGGGTCAGGTACCCACCGCAGTGGTGAGGGCACCTGAGGACCCGTGACTGCTGCAGTCTGGCTTACTCCATGACTAGAGCATGGGTCTTTTACAAAGGTTGGGGGAATGAAACAAGACATTCTGAGGCAAGTAGCAACCTAATGTGTGTACACTACATGGCTGTGCAATGGGTATTCCCAGATCTCATGCAACCATGGCAAGACACAGACATGGAAAATAAGCTTGCAGTAGGCTGAATAATGTCCTCAAGACATATCCTCTATCCCTAGAACCTGGGAATGCTACCTTATACAGAAAAACAAACAAACAAATAACTAACGTACATATGTAATTAAGTTAGGGATCCTGTGATGGATGATTATCCTGGATCATCTCCGACTAGACCCTAAAGACAATCAATCACATATGATCATTACATGCAATCAAATGTACCCTTATTTAAAGAAAAAGAAGAAGAAGCAGAGAGAAATGTGATACAGCCACAGAAAAGGGAAATGCAAGGCAGTGATAGAGACAGAGATTCTAGTGGTTACAAGCCAAAAAATGCTGATAAGTTACTAGAAGCAGGAAGCAGCCAGGAATGAATTCTCCTTTTGAGCCTCCAGAGGCAGTACAGCTCTTGGCTTGGGCCCAGTGAAACTTAAGGAAGACTAGTACCTTCCAGAACTATGAGAAAATAAATTTCTCCTGTTTTAAGTATTCAAGAGAGTGATAAATTCATTACAGTAGCAATTGGAGACAATGACCGACTTTTGTTTATCTGCTGTAACAAATTCCTACAAATGGCTTTGGAACTGGGTAATGAGTAGAGGCTGGATTTTGAGGTCCATGGGAGAAAAAAGATTGCTTTAGACAACACATTAATAGAAATTATAGTGAACATAAAATGCACACTGTTGGCGAGGTCTCAGGAGGAAGTGAGGAACATGTTACTGGTAACTGAAGGAAACGCAGCCCTCGTTTATACAATGGCAAAATGCTAACTGAAATGCATCCTGTAACTGCGTGGAGAGCAAAATTTGTAAGTTATGAAAGTGGACATTTAGCTGTAGAGATCTCCAAGTAAAGTAGTGAAGGTGCAGTATGATTTCCTCTTGCCATTTAAAGTAAAATATTAAAGGAAAGACATAATATGAAGGAAGAAACATTAAGCAAAAAAGAATCAGAATTTGATGACTTGGGGAATTAACATCCTATCCAGATGGCAAAAGATGCCAGTATTAGGAGATAAGGTAATCACTGTCTGGAAATCATGCTCTGAAGAATATGTCAAGAGTGCGGCTGGATAACCTTTGGGGAGAGCCAACAAAACTGGGTATATGACTTATGCATCCCCTCAGTCATCTCAGCAGAAGCTAGGAATACAGATAAGACTGTCCAAATATCTGTGGAGAACACTTTGGTTAATGACATGAACCCTTAGGACATACACTGGAGAACCATCCGATTTTTGTGAGTGTTCTATTTGTAGAAACACTGCCAGTTTCAATGGAAAGAGACAGAGAGAAAACAAAATGAAGAGAAGGCAGGAAGCAGGCCCATAAATCATTCAGCTGCAAATATATGTTACTTAAAAAAAAGGCAGGGGGATGATTCCCAGAGTGAGAGGTCAGAGCCATGAGCCACAGAGGGCTATTTCCAGGTCTTGAGACTTAATGGAATTTTTCCTGCTGGATTTTAAAGTTGCTTAGGATCAATATCTCCTTCCTTTCACTTCCTCTTTTTTGGAATGGGAATATGCATGCCTATTATCCTCTGCCACAATTTTGTCTCACCTCTGTATTTTGGAAGTAGAGAACACGTTCTCTTGCTCTGTAGGTCTACAGATGGAAAGAAAATTTTCCTCATGATGAATCATGCCAAGAGTTTCACCTATACCTGATTTATATGATTTAGATGATGAGATTTAAGATTTAATCTGATGGCAGTTACATGAGATTTTGGACTAGGGTTGATATTTTAATGGGTTGAGACTTAGGCCAATGCTAAGATGGGGTGAATGTGTTTTCCACATGGGTGGACTGTGGTAGGCTAAATAATAACATATTCTCCTCCAAAAGAATATCTCCTCACTCTAATACTTAGAACCTATGACTCTTACCTTGTATCAAATGAATTAATGAATGAACAAATGGATGAATGGTTGGATAGACAGACAGATTTGGCTGGTGTGACAAACTAAGGATGTGGAAATGGTGTGCTTGTCCTGGATTAACAGTGTGGGCTCTCAATGCAATCAAATGTAAGCTCATAAAAGGGAATGCGAAGAAGATTTGGCCACAGAGGAAGATACAATATGATGACAGAACAGAGAAAGAGAAATTTAAAGATGCTATCCTTCTGCCCTTGAAGATGGAGGAAAGGGCCAAGAGCGAAGGAAGCCAATGAGTGCAGCTCTGGAAACTAGAGAAGGCAAGAAAATGGATTTTTTCCTCTATAACCTTGAGAGAGTGTTTGGTTCTACAGACACGTAGATAAAACTTACTTCAAATTTCTGGCCTCCAAAACTGTACAAGAATAAATGTCTATTGCTTTAAGCCACCAAGTTTGCTGTAATCTGGTATAGCCACCACTGAAAACTAATAAACATTTGAAAGCATCAGTGATCTCTGAGAACAGAAAAATCAAGAAAGGGAATATATTCCATTGGAAAGGAAAGTAATGAGTAACTGGATGCAACACGCACCCTAAACTCTAGACACTGCCACTTAGACTTAAATGTGACTGTGGGCAAAACGCAACGTCTAGAGCCTCCCTTTCTTTACCTCTAATGTGCATGACTATACCTGACCCACTCTATTCCCTTGGTTGTTTTGAATTTAAATAAGAAAAAAGAAGTAGACTTGGCATTGCTTTATACATTTACAAGTGCAATTAAAAATGTATAATGATTACTTTTAATAGATGAATCCATCCAAAACCTTATGAGATGTTGAAAGAAAAGTATTAAGTTCTGCAAACATAGGTATCAGGACTTTTAATTTTTAAAATGTAAGACAATGACATACATTGGAATTCACTTGGTGGAACATGAAGGCTGGGGAATGACAAAGAGAAACATGAGTTCTGGGGAAAGAATTGATTTACTTCCTTTATCTAAGGTCAGGAATTCCAAAAACCTAGGCAAGCTCATCCACTCATTCCAAGCTAAATGCGCTTAGCTACTAGGAAAGACTGGATACAATATGTCACATTTATCAGGCATGATAAAATGAGATTTAAAAAAAGTAATTTGGGAAATTAAACCCATTCAAATGACACTGTCAACTGTTCAAAACATCTGCAGAATGACTCTTGGAGAATTATTTTCAAAGCCAGTTTCACCAGCCAAACAAGCAAACAAGTAAGTCACAAACTAAGCCTTTGATGTGGCTTTAAAGTGTTCCCCAGAATAATTTCCCACTTTTTTTTAAAAGATTTCATTTATTCATTTGAGGGAGAATGAGTGAGAGAGAGCATGAGAGAGGAGAAGGTCAGAGGGAGAAGCAGACTCCCCGAGGAGCTGGGAGCCTGATGCGGGACTCGATCCAGGAAGTCCGGGACCATGACCTGAGCCGAAGGCAGCTGCTCAACCAACTGAGCCACCCAGGCGCCCAATTTCCCACTTTTTAAAAAAAGATTTTACTCATTTATTTTAGAGAGAGAGAGAGCGCAACGGGAGGGGAAGAGGGAGAGGGGGAAGAATCCTCAGGCACACCCCCTGCTAGAGAGGGGCTCAGTCTCAGCACTCTGAGATCATGACCTGAGCTGAAACCAACAGTTAGATGCTCAACCCCCTGTGCCAGCCAGGGGCCCCCAATAATTTCCCACGTTACTCACAACTCACCTAAGAAAGTATTGAGAGTTATTTCCAAAAATGAACTCTACCCCGAAAGGACCAAGATTTGCTAACATCAAAAATCTTCTTAAAAAGTAGAACAAATGACTCTGAAGGTCATTCCTAAAGAGGAATCCCAACAGTGTTGCAAACAGTAGTTAAATCACTCCAGTGAGTTTCTAGAGCCTCCTGAGGGATGTGCCGTCAGGCGGATGTGCTCAGGTCTCTGTAGGACAGGCAGAGGACTCTGGCAGAAAGCACTATGGTTGGAGACAGACAGAGCTGAGTCAGAATCCAGCTCCATCCCCCACCTGCTACATGGCCTTGAGTGACTCATTTACTTTCTCTGTGCCTGTTTCCTCTTCCATAAAATGAAGACAAAATCTGGGGTGACCATACAATTTATCGTCCAACCTAGGGCACTTTGGAAAGTAGAAAGGGCTTGTTTAATATTCACATGAGGACAGCAGGCAAACTAGGATGCTTAGTCATCCTAATACCCCACTCCCTCTGGGGTTTTGTGGGGATTAAGTAATATAATGGGCTCATCAAGTGTGCTTACATGGTAGCCCTATAAAGGTGATACCAGATTTAAAAAAAAAAAAAGCCATTCATTTTGGGGATGCCTGTTTGCTCCAGTGGGTTTTGCTTTCACATACCTTTTATTTACAGATCTGTGAAGGTCAGGCATGTTGCTGGGTCTGCTGTGATAAGTGGATGCGTGTTTTCCAGCAACCGCTTGGCAGAGCAGATGTGGCCTTTCCGCCCTCTCTCTGCGGGATCCCACCACCAAGTGGCAGGTTTCTTCTGAGCCTCGCCTGGGAGAAGGCAGCACTAGGCCCATTGATCATCTGCCCCATGTGCACAGAACTGACCACACAGTGGAGTTTGCAGAGTTATAATAGGCACAACATTGGTTGAATTTTCTCAAGAGAAGTCAGGTAAACTCAAGTATATCTGCATATGCCAAAGTATACAGACATCCATGCTTCCACATATCACCCTGGGATCATAGAAATTTCCAAGTTATTAATAATCCAAGTCCTGTGGAACCTATTATACCCTCTAAGTCTAGAACCTACTTTGGGAACAAATATCTCTATCTTAATGTGAAATCAGTTTTCTCTAATGAACTCCCATGCCTGATTAATCTTCTTTTGGCTATTCAGGCCTCCCTGAACAAACTGTAGTAGTAATAATAAGATTAATTACAAAAACATACGTAAAGATGAGGAGCGTGGACTCGGGTGGCAGTCTGCCTGGATTCAAATCCTGCCACGTGTCAGCTATGTGATAAGCCTGGGCAAGTACCTGAACTTCTCTGTGCCTCAGTTTCCTCCTCTATTAGATGGGAATAATGGTAGTTAAGTTTTAGATTTGTTATAAGGAGCAAACAAGTTAAATGAGCCACTGGCACTTAGTTAGCACTACATAAGTTTTTGTTAATTTTCTTTTTATTTTAGTAAATAACATCGTAATCACGTGAGCTCCCAGTTCCTAGGTCCTTACTGTAAAACAAATACTTCACTAGGCTCTGTTTTTTCTTGACACAAAATACATCATTCCAACACTGATTCTCCAATCAAGCCAGACACAAACTAGGTGTCTGACTAATCCAGTTTAGTTCTGATGCTGACCACCTGGTGCTAGGGCGGGCCTCCCAGTCTCAGGACTCAGTCCCATAAGAATGCCCCCTCCTCCCCCTTCCCCCCCACCCCCCACCTCATTCAAAATCCCCGGACTACCCTCACTTCTGTGCAGCTGACTACAACTTCAGGGATTCTCAGGACACTCGCTTAGGTTCAATAATTTGCTAGAATAACTCACAGAATGTTAAGACAGAGCTATGTTTACTCTTCTGGTTTATCATAAAGGATACACATGAACAGCCAGATGGAGAGGAACACAGGGCAAGGTCTGGAAGTGTCCTGAGCAAAGGACCTCCGTCCCGTGGAGCTGGCCTATCCCACACTCTCCCACCATGCACGTCCTCACCAACTCGGAAGCTCCTTCAGTCCTTATCATTCCAAAGCTGTCTGTGTTTTATCAAGGTCTCATTACACAGGCATGATGAGCTAATCACTGGTCTTTAGTAGCTGAACTCCGTTTTCAACCCCTCTACCCTGCCTGGAGGTGAAGAGTAGGTCAAAAGTTCCCACCGTAATCCTCTAGTTGGTTTTCTGGCCACCAGCACCCATCCTAAAGCCCAGGACTTTACCAGGAGTCACCTCATTAGCATACAAAAGACACTCCTTTCACTCAGGAAATTCTAAGGGTTCCAGCAGGTCTGTGCCAGGAATGGGTCCAGTCCATAACAGGAGCTCTTTGGGTTTGTTTTCCCATAGTTACTCCCTTTCAGGAGGTGGAAACTATTGAGGCTGACAGATTGAGTTACTTGCGTTAGGTCACAGCTGGTAGGTGACGGACCTGAGAACTATCCCTCTACTACCTGCCCCCACCACCCACGTAATATCTATCTCACCTTATGGCCACTGTCTTTTTGTTGTTTTTATTTTTGTTTTTGTTTTAGGAAGAAGGCAGAGAAGTTGGAGACTAACAGAGGGAGAGAAAGAATCTTAAGAAGGTTCCACGCCTGGCATGGAGCCTGACACAGGGCTCTATCTCATGACTCTGAGATCATGACCTGAACTGAAATCAAGAGTCAGACACTTAACTGACTGAGCTGTCCAGACACCTTCCTTTTGTTCTTTCCTCTACACCAGACACATGGGTTTGACCCAGTCCCGAAGTCTAGCAGAGAACAAAGATGTGTCCACATGAAGCAGACCGTCTCTCACTCTGATTTGTCCTGAATTCAGCCCCATGAACTCACAACTTACCACTATCAAAAGGAAGAGCTCTAACTAAAATGGAAAGAGCTGGTTCTAAATCTAGGAACCCTTTGGGGCACAAGCAACATGGCAGGAGTGCCATCTTAGGTACCAAGTTTGATACGTGAAGAGGAAAGCAGCTTTCTCCTGCTTTCACCGAAGCACAGGGCACCCAGTCTAGGAAAGGAGGAAGCCCCCCAACCTGGCTGCAGAGGAGACAGACAGCCACAGAAACAGCATGGCTGGGCCTGACAGAAGACCACCACCCCTTGTAGATTTATCAGCAACCACAGTAGAAGACAAAAGAAACAGAAAATTCCAGGAAGACTCTGACCACATAAGTGGCAGGATTCATTCTGGAGTACATGAAGATTCCTTTCCAAGACCCTGCAAAATGCTTGGGGGGTTCTTTTAAGGAACAGACAGTAGCATGAGCAAGAAGAGACAAGAGCCACTGCAAGTGACAGTTACGACTCCATTTGGCCCCATAAGCGCATAGATATGGGGTTAAGATAAAATCCAGCCCCAGATTCAATTTTGAAAGAGCAGTCTCTGATGTATTCTCCCTTTATTTATGTAAAACTTGAGAGCCAAGAGAGATGTGATTAACTCAATTGCTTTTTGCATGCAAGTCGAGCCCTCCAAAAACATGTCTCATTAAACCCAGACAATTGTTCTGTCCATAGAGACAACATCTGAGTGTGGGATTTGCACAACCCCTGAGTGTGGGATGTGTACAACCAAGCCCTATTTTAATTACGACATGACAAGTGGACTTTCCCAGTTAACTATTAGGGCTGCCATGAAAATCTTCATCTAGGTAAATCTATCCATTTTAATATGATAAATCATAATCAAGAACAATAGAATACTGCTTCAGATGAAACAATAGAACAAGGAGAGGTTTGTTAGTGTCCTCCCTATCATCCAAGAGCAAAGAGGAAACTGGAAACTTCGCCCATGCTGACGTATCACTTAGGAACAAAAAGAGGTGTTTACGTAACTGGATTGTTACGTAACTGGATTGGAGTCTCAGCACATCAAAAGAGTGCGAAAAGAAAGAAATAGTTACCTGGGGAGAATATGTGAGGACTATGGCTGTAAATTCTGTTGACGTTTTCTCAGGTTCAATTTTCTCTTGCCTTAAGAGCCACCACGATTAAACAAACATTTTTGGGTTCCACTGCATCTTGAGTGAAGCCTGCTGCCATCATTAGGCAAACAGGAGATTTGGGACACGTGTCAATACAAAAATGATTTGCTCTATTGATTACCACACTGCCACAGAGCAGACTCAAAACCAGTCAGGTCCATCAGTCGGCTTGTTTAAGCCTCACCTTCCCTTCCCCCCAAATCTCCTGTCCACTAGAGAAAATTCTCAGGCCCCACTGATCTCTCTCCTTCTCCATACGGGCTGGTAGGGCAGAAATGCCGCATCTCACTCCCTGCTTTCTCTCCTTTCCCCTTATAACTTAGTCAGAAGAGGACCGCAACTCCGACTGGCTCGATTATCTTTCTTAAGGGGACAAACCTAATTAATCACTCTCCTGACTAGATCATGGTGACCAGGGTCTAGCTATGGTTGGTTTGTAGGTTATTTCAACGCCAAAAACTCTGAGTATCTGAACAATAATTATGTGTTGCCCTTCGCTCCTATTCCTCTAAGGTTATCCCAGAACTATTCCACATAGGAAAATGCACACCCAGAAGCTGGCATCATTCTCTGCTTTCCATTCCAAACCCTAAGCCATAGATTCACAATCAGGACTTAAGGAAACCTCTTAGGCACGTATGTCCATGCTGATGACAATGCTCATGGTGGGCAATGGACAGAGTGGATTTTGTTCAGTGCAGACTTTCCTGGTTACGGGTCTGGATTCCAAAGAAAACTCTCCAATGCTGTTGCCCAATATCCATGCTACAGACAGACCAGAGCTGTGGTGTTGGGCAGTAGAAGTCTGGCCCCCAGCCATTCACAGGGAATTTCTGTTAGCTTTTCCAGGATCTGTTACATTTGAAGATGGCCACAAATTCTTTCACACTCTTTTCTCAAGAGGTGAAGTCCATTACCTTGAGGGCACAATGCTCAGTCAGACAGAAGAAGACAAATACAATATTCTATGAGCTCACTTACATGTGGAATCTAAAACAAACAAACAATAAACAAAAACAAACAAAAAACCCAAATAGAAACAGAGAACAAATCCAAATTGAGGTGGGAAATGGGGGTGGACAAAATGGGTGAAGAGAGTCAAAGGTAGAAGCTTCCAGTTATAAAACAAACAAATCCAGGCGCCTGGGTGGCTCCACTGGGTGAGCAACTGCCTTCGGCTCAGGTCATGATCCCAGACTTCCAGGATTGAGTCCTGCATCGGGCTCCCAGCTCCTTGGGGAGTCTGCTTCTCCCTCCGACCTTCTCCTCTCTCATGCTCTCTCACTCATTCTCTCTCAAATAAATAAATAAAATCTTTAAAATAAACAAACAAATCCTTGGGAAGTAATATACAGCATGGTAACTACAGTAAATAACATAGTATTATATATTTGCAAGTTGCTAAGAGAGTAGATCTTAAAAGTTTTCATCTCACCCCAAGGGGAAAAAAAAATTGTAACTATGCATGGTAATGGATGTTGACAAAAGGTCTTGTGTTGTTTCACAATACAAAGAATATATCTTATTCTCCCCCTTGAAAAAAGAGGATTGGCCTCTTTGATCAGTAGAATTAGGCAGAAATGATGCTATGTCACAAGTAATTTCTGGGCCTCATCTTTAAGAAGACAGGCAGCTTCTACCTGGTCTCTTGGAAGCCAGCAGACAAGAAAGAAGTACAAATACTCTGAGAGTATCACTGCTGTGAGAAGCCCCAGCCTGATGGAGAGGCTGTAGGATAAAACCCCATCTAGAAAAGAGAGATTCCAGGAGGCAACAGGGCACCAGTGTGTCCGTGAGGAACCATCTTGAAGGTGGTCCTCCCACTTGAACTGCCCCTACCCGTGACACCAGGTGTATCAAAGTAAATCAGCCAGCTGGACCGCTCTCAAGTCCTAACACCTACAAAACTGTCAGCAAAATAAAGAGGTCATTTAAAACGACTGTGTTTGGGGACAGTTTGTTTTGCAGCACTAGATCACTGGAATAGTATTAATTTACAAAAAATACTTATCTTGAATTTGACATGCTTGCTCCCACACCAGAGCCTCTGACCAGCTTTTTCTACTGTCTGACACTTGCCTGACCAGATCCTTCCAGTTATTGAGGTTGGAGAACAAACCGCTCCACCTTGGAAAGTCCTTCCCTAACCAAGCTATCTGAAGTGTGTGTCCCAAACATGCACACCTAAGTCACCCTTTTTCCTGCTGCCCTACTAAACTGCCCTTTTTGTTCATTTTTTTCCTAGTCGTTAATGGGTCTCTTCCCCGCTTCAGGATATGGAGCTTTGACTTCTCTACTGATCTTATTTCAATCACCCAGAGCGGTGCATTTATGTTAGATACCCAAGAAGTATTTGTCTACCAAACTAAACCTTTCTTTCTAAAAGATGAAGGAAAAATAAGCATAAGTTACCAGAATATTTGAGAAAACAAAATGGATCTCCAAGAGAAAAAGTTGTAAGTTATGATAACATTATGTTATCATAAAGCAAATAAAAGCTTTTGTCTCTTCCTCATCTGGTTCTTATGGTTCTTGTGTTCCCAAATTAAGAAGGTAAAAGAATGTTTTTAAAATTTTCCTTCCAGATTCTCCAGAGTAAGACCCTGGACATTAAAATATCATTTACAAAGGACATTACTCCATTATCGAGCAATGCTTCTCTCTTAAATGCAACCCATTTTTCTTACCTCAAGACTTCAATTTGAACGGTACACTAAGGTGCTATTTTGTTACACTGAAACCCTGAAATCAAAGATACTACCACAGTGCCGCCTGGTGGCCGATGCTGATTCTGCACATATTTTTCTTTTGATGCAGAGTAGGAAGAAAGGAAATCTTACACCTCAGGTTACAAAATGCGGTACATAATCTTATTGGCGATACAATGATTCTGAAGCCGGTGATATTATTCTCATGTTAAGAAGGATAAAGGAGGGGAAAGGACTGTAACCAATGTTTACTGATACCTAATATGTGCTGTATTAGGCCAGGTTTTTTCAGTAGTTTTTCTCATTTGATACTTGAAATAATCCAGCGACATTGATACTACCCTCGTTTTTGTAAATAAGCAGACTTGTACACAGTAACGCTAAATGTCTCGTCCAGCATCTAGTAGATGGGATTTAGACCCAGTAATGCTGGGCTCCGAGCCTGTTTTCACTGTACTGGATAGGGGGGTTAAACATCCTCACCAAGGGTGATAAGCCTATAAATTTTAGAGGGAAAGATCAAGCCCCAGACTTCTGGATCCAAAGTTAACCCATTCAACAAACATTAATTGAGTTCCTACTGTATGCCAGAGTTTAGGCTGGATGCTGAGGACATTCTGGTGAACTGTGTGTCTAATCCCTGTGTTCTTTCTACAGCCCCAGAGAGCTAAGCATCTCCATTTCTTTCAAAATGTGACTGACATGTCAAAACCCAGTAGGCAACACTCAGCTCTGGGTAATATGTTTGTTCACTCATTCACTCATTCATTTACCCAAAATTAGTAATTAAACATCTACCGAAAATGTCACTGTGGGCAAAAGCAAAAGTGGTCCCTCCCATCATGGAGTTTACAGCCTAGTTGGGGAGACAGACATTAATCAAACAATCACTAAAATGTAAAAATACCCATGGTGCTATGTACTATATGGGAAAGATGTGGTATGTAAGAACAAATAAAGGAGAAAGTCAGGCAGCTCAGGAAGTCTGGAAGTAATGATGTGGCTAATAGGGTAATTAGGAGTTATAGAGGCAGAGGAGAGGGAAGAATCCAGGCAGAGGGAACGGCACGTGCAAAGGCCCTAAGATGCTTGAGGGAGACACCATGTGTAGATATCCGAAATTCAAAAACTCCTTCCACTAGGCTTCTGCCTTACACTAGAAAATGGAAATATATTCTTCACACTCCAGATACACTTGGAATCTTCTAGAAACCCAAGAAGATTAAAACAACTGTGAACTAATAAGAGCCTCAAATGTGTGTAGTACTTTTTTTTTTAAGATTTTATTTATTTTTTGAGAAAAAAAGAGGGAGAGAGCACAATTGGGGGAGGAGCAGAGGGAGAGAAAGAAGCAGACTTCCCACTGAGCAGGGAGCCCAATGCAGGGCTCAATCCCAGGACCCTGATATTATAACCCCAGTTGAAGGCAGACACTTAACCAACTGAGCCACCCAGATGCTCTTGTGTAGTAAGTACTTTCAATTTCCAAAATACTTTTACATTCATATTACGTTTTACTCTTCCCCCAAATGAAGTGTATGGTTGTTCTTGCATTCCAGAATAGAGGGAAGCCCCCAAAACTCAAATGAGTTGTCCACCTAACATTAGTGACCCTACATTAGCAGGCAGTCCACACCGAACTTTTACTCAATCCCAATCCAATTTTCTTTTCACTATGCTTCTTCATTTTATGAGAGTGTAACTTAAACCTGCTTACTGCTAACTTACCACATTGCAATCAGCAAGGAATCATTTGACACCTAAATCAAAATTAATTCTAATTTTCATATTATTAACGTTCTTAGTCTTCTGGGCAACAATTTTGTTGAACTTAGTTCACTGGCCAGCAATACTTTGCTTATATCCTGTCTTAAAAACAGATACTTGTCTAGTGTTTTCTTGGCTCAACTGGGGGAATTTAATCAATGAATCAATTCAAACTAGTTTAATTAATTTGTTTCCACTGAATTGTTCAATTCTTTAATTGATTTTTAACAAATTGACCCGTTATATGAGTTGAGAAGATGTAACATAGTAATAGAATTAGTTTTCAATTTAGTAGTAAAGTGGGATTGGAGGAAGTAAACTCTACCATTTGCTATTCTGGAGAAAAAAGAAATTAAACCAGTGGTAAATTCTCCAAAACCGCTACCAAAAAACAAAAACAAAAACAAAGCAAATCCTGCCCTCTGTTCGTCACTTATTCATTCTTTCAATCACTCAGTTAACATTAATTTCGTACAAACCAAGTACCAGACCTATGCCAATAGAGGGTACAGAGATGGATGAGAGAAGGAGACAATACAAGGATACGCCAGCTATCAATTTCTTTCCTTTTTCAGATCCAGATCATCTTTCATTGCCAGCTGGATCAAGCATTCCTTATGAAGATGGCATGATGCTCAATTTTGTCAGGAGAGGGCGCTGCAGAGACACTGCCGAAAGAAGGGTCTTTTTGTTCCTAAGCTTTTACAGGGCTTCTGGTTCCTACCAAGAGCTGTTGCCAGCAGGCTGCTAGGATGGTGGCCAGCCGCACTCATTCCCATCAGCTCCAGAAACAGCCCCTGGATGGGTTTCCTGTGAATCACAGGAACCCTGCGGTGACTCCACCTGCAACCAGAAAGGGTGTTTCCTGCTGGCTGGTCTCTGCTTACCCTCCAGTTGCTTCCTGCTTGCCTAGCCCAGAGCCAGAGAGAACGTCCCCACAGAATGAACTGCAGCCACACCTTCTTAAACACAATCTGAATCCCAGCTTGGGGAAGGGGTCCCCCTTCTCAGCATGCCCCTTCCTTCATAGTCTTCCTCAGCCTTAGGTGATTCTGTAGAGTTCACTTTACTCCTTTCCAGATAATCTCGGAGGGAGGTAATAATTATTTCAGGAGTGGTTCTCAAGGGGGGCCATTCTGCCGACCAAAGAGGGCATTGGCAACATCTGGACACATTTTCAGTTGTCACAGCTGGAGGAAGAGAGAATGCTACTAGTATCTAAAGCAGAGAGGCCAAGGATGCTGTTAAAAATCCTATAGTGGGGCTCCTGGGTGGCGCGGTCAGTTAAGCCTCCAATTTTGGGTTTCTATTCAGGTCGTGATCTCCAGGTGGTAAGATCCAGCCCTGCATCAGGCTCTGCACTCAGTGTGGAGTCTGCTTTCTCTCCCTCTGCCCCTCCCATTCATGCTCCCTTTCTCTAAAATAAATAAATAAATCTTAAAAAAAAAAAAAAATCCTACAGTGCACAGGACATTCCCTCAAAATTCAGAATTATCTAACCCAAAATACCAAGTGCTGAAGCTGAGAAAGCCTGCTTCACGGCAAACTTTCCTTGATGAAATTCCTGTGTGGTTTCTTTCTTCTCATTGTACTCTGATTGATAAAGAGAGTGAAAAAGAAATGAAGACAGGAAAATTAAATTAGACCTTGGTAGCTTTCATCACCGGGCTTTTGTCTTAGCAGCTCTATGTTGTCTAAGGAACCCTGCTGTTTATTATTATTTGATATTGCCAATGAAGTCAGGAAAAACACAAATGCTGGAGACTGGAAAGAGAAATCTGGGGAAATTTTAAAAATTTAGTTTGGCATGGAATTTCTTATTGATTAATAGGTAACACAAACTTCACATACTCCAACAGCTACACCCTGCCAAAGACAGGGAACAGTGGGTAAGAACATCATGAGACAGCAACTCATGTACTCATTAACAAAGAGAATTTAACATGAAATACTAGAAAATAATAAATTCAAGAAATCTAAATGTAATTCAAAATCACCTCCTATTAGAGTGGGAGAGGCCTTAAAAGACCACAAATCCAATTGTACCCAAACTAGGAGGAAAATTTGAGTCATCTGGGGATTTTCTGAAGAATATAGCATCATGGAACCCATCACAAAATGATAAAATTAGAGCTTCTGGGAAGCCATAGAGTCTCACTCCTTCATGTTAGGCCCACTGCTGGCCTTTATGAAAGGCGCCCTCTGCATCAGGCATATGACTTGGCAGGTGAAAAATCTGGGTTTTAGTCCTTCTATCACCTCAGCCAAATTTACTTGTGCAGTGCACAACCTGTATAACTGTACATGGGTGACGTAATGTGCAAAATGAAAAAAATTGAGACCCACTCAATTTCATTCTTTTGCTAATTTATCTTCTGACCCATTCATTCACTCAACCATCATTTATTGAGCATTTGGTATGCCAAGCTCTGTGGAAATAAGATAAATAAGACATGGCCCCTGTCCTTAGGGAATGTGCAGTGCATCTGGAAGATAACTTTAACACAATGCTTTTGTTTATGTTATTGCATTTGATCTTCCAACAACATGGAGAGGTAGGTAATAGTAGTAGTACCCTTGTTATACTGGTTGAGAATCAGAGGATGAGAGAAATGTTAATCACTAGATGACTCCAATGCCTAACTGTGGGTTTGATTTTATCACAGTAAACTGTCAGCTCTTTGAGGGTTGTGATTTGTCTCTCTTGTTCAGTTCCCTACTCCCAGAAGGAGGACAGTGTCTCGCTCATAGCAGACAATGGCTGAATAAGTGAAGGAATGAAGGAATTAACACATTTTATAGAACCTATGCAGTCAAGCCAACCAAACCATTTTCTGATTTAGGAGAAAAGCCAAAAGCAATGCAGTTTTGTAAATTTCAACAAAAAGCCCATAAAACCCACTAGCTTTAATAATGCAAACTTATTTGTCAGGAAATGTGAGCATTTCCTTTCCAAACCTGTACTTTTATAGTTAAGACATATTTTTTGCTTCACTGTCAGTAAAGGAATTTTCTTACCAATGCACAAGCCAGTTTATGGTCTGTTTCTTTTTATGTGGATGGTTTAAAAAAAAAAAAAATCTCATCATTTTGTGCCATTCTAGTGGTCCAGAGTAAACTGTCCAAATCAAATGTGGACAGTCTGAACATCACGTTAGTGATGCCTCACAGAGTCACAAATACTAGAGCTGGCAGAAATCAAAAAGTACATGTGCCAGTCTCCTATTCTTACATGTGCAAGGAACTGCCAGGCAGGTTGGTTAAGGAAATCACTGAATACCACGTGGCAAGTTGGTGTCAGGGCTGGACTGGATCACTTCTCTCAGGGAAGGTTCATTTCCTCTATTGAGGTGTTCACAAATACAATTTCAGTCTTGGGTATCAGTGGCACAAATCCATAGCAGTGTGCTTCCATGGAACATGGGAGAAGGAGAAATATGGCTCTAATTCATCTGCCCTATCTAGAGCCCCTAGTCTTACCACCCAGTTCTGGGAGGAATGCATGGGACTTGAAGCTGAGTGTATCATGGGAGATTTTGGTGCAGAACCAACTGCCTCAAAAGTTAGTGGCTTAAAACAAGAAACATGAATTTAGCGCATGGTTCTAGGAGTTGGCAACTTGGACTGGATTCTGCTGGGAGGTTCTTCTGGTCTCAATTCACAAGGGCATCAGCAGTCAGCTGCTGGCTAAGAGGAAGCTCCATTTCTGAAGCTGGCTGGGATTCCAGCTAGAGTGATGGGAAGGATTGGGGCACATGCCTATTATCCTCTGGCAAGCTCGCTGGGCTTGTAAACATGGCAGTGGCAACATTATGACAAAGAGAAGAAGCACACATCTGGGCTGAAACTGGCACACCACCCCTTCCACAGCTTCCCATCGTGTGGCAGACCACAAGGCTAGCCTACATTTAAGGAACAAAAGAACAGAGGTCAGTGGGAGGAGCTTACAGTCACACTGCAAAGGCATGGAAATGGGGCTGGAAAGAAAGTGTGACCATTTGGGGCACCTGGGTGGCTCTGTGGGTTAAGCATCTGCCTTTGGCTCAAGTCATGATCCCAGAGTCCTGGGATCAAGCCCCACGTCAGGCTCCCTGCTCAACAGGGAACCTGCTTCTCCCTCTGCCTTTGATGCTTCCCCTGCTTGTGTGGATCTGTGCACTCTCTTTCTCTCTGTCAAATAAATAAAATCTTAAAAAAAAAAAAAAGAATGTGTGACAGTTTTTGTCGTCGCTCACGCACCCCTCCAGAGTCAAGCATGCTCTCTCCTGCAGGACTCTCAGCCAATCTGTGAGGACACTCATTTGCACCTTTGTTAGGAATAAGCTCATGTCCAAATTAGGAACTATTCAGAGGACAGGTTATTTAGAATGGAGAGGGTCCCCAACCCAATGGGGGAAGCAGGCATGCAGAATCGTCTTACATAGCTATGTTGTCAACATGAAGTCCATACAGTAGTTAAGTGTGTGGGTCCTAGAGTCAGCCTGCCCCGGTTTGAATCTAGAGTGAGATGCACCAGCTATGTGACCCCACCCAAATTACTTAATCCCTCTAGACCTCAATTTCCCTGTTTGCAAAATGCAATGACCACAGCAGTATCATTAAATAATGATACTGCTATATGTAACACAGGCTTCACATATAGAAGGAGATATGATTAGTATGATTATAACAAAACAATGAGAGAAGTACTTTCCCTCCATGCTCCCAGCATTTTTAAAAAGATTTTATTTATTTATTTAAGAGAGAGAGTGCATGAGCTGGAGAAAGGGCAGAGGGAGAGGGAGAAAAAGATACCCTGGTGAGTGCAGAGGCCAATGTGGGGCTCAATCCCAGTACCCTGAGATCATGGCCTGAGCCAAAGACAGATGCTTATCCAACTGAGCACCCAGGTGTCCCAACACCCCCAGCACTCACTTTTGTGCATTTTGGTTTTTGTAAGTCCAGGTTCAGGCAAAATATAAAATATATATAAAAAATATATATAAAATATATATATAAAATATATATATATATATATATATATATATATATATATATATATATATCTTTGTGGCTATATTGGCCACAAATGGAAGAGCTCCAGGGAGAGGAGAGGAGAGGAGAGGTCAGCGGCCTAGCCAGGGGAGCAGTCAAATATCCCAACCAAAGAAGATGGAAGAGAAGGTAGCATCCCACCTCTCTTCCTTGCAGCAACCCTGGAGGTAGCAGGAGCACCCAAGAAGATCTAAGTGGAAACAGGGGGCCTCGACCCTAAGCTCTGTGGCTTCCAAACTCTCAGGAAAGGGCCCGGGGATATCCAGTATCCCAGAGGCTCATGGGGATCATGACAGCCAGAAGCAATGCTCAAGGTGGGGGGGGGAGCTTCCCACAGCCTCCAGACCTTGTGAATTCCGTGGGCTTCTCACACAGCCCCAGGGATGGGGAAAGGCCCTGAAACATAAACCAGACTGAATTTCCTGCACTTTCTAACAAGAGGGAAAAGGGTAAAGCAAGATTTATTTGTCTTAGAAGCACAGAGAAATGTGGATTGTTTCTTGCCCTGCCACTTTACGATAGTGGCCCATGGGTTCAACTCACCATCCCACAGAGCACAAGCTCAGCTAACAAACCCTCTGGCCAGAGCAGGGGCTGAGGCCTGCGGTGAGGCTCCAAGGCATCTGGGTGACCATGGCTGTGCCATGTCCAACAAAAGAAGAGAAAGTCACACCCTGTACATTCAATAGCCCTACTTCTGGGGTAGCCTTCTCAGGCCAGCACGGAGACAGAGGAGCTAGGGAGCAACTGAGGGGTCCCACAGAAGATGTGGGTTTAGGGATGAGTAAGTGTAAACCTTAGCTCTATCACTTGCCCATATCTGCCTCCTCTCTGTGCCTCAGTTTCCTCTTCTGTTCAGTCAAGACGGTATCTACCTTGCAGGACCATCATGAGAACTAAATACGATCCTGTATATAAAGAACTTGGCGCATACGGGCCTGTGATAAATATTACCAACCTCGCCAGTAGTTTATAGGCTCTCTCTAAGTAGAAGTGGTGTTTCAGTGCTGATCTCAGCAGACAGAGATCTCTGTCCTTTAAACTCTCCCCACAGAGAATGAGAGTCATCCCTGTCATGACTTTTCCTCCTTGGCTTCTGGACCCATCTTCTTAATCAATAGAGTTCTTCAGCACGTGTGTTCTCAGGCCTGGTTGTTCAAGGTGCTCAGTAACTGGGCACCCAGTTTATTCACCCATTTATTCAAAAAGGCTGACTTTTCTGTCCAGGATTTAAAGTTCCACTGTCCCACAACCAGATAGAAAACTTTGGGGATCATTGCCACCAACTTCACAGGGTTGTTGTGATGGTCAAAAGATATGACATCCAGGATAAGTTTGGCATTACTGTCCTTGGTAGATCAGAATTTCCCCATAAATAGGAGCTACTGTTATCAATTATTAATGATTAATATATAATATAATCAATATTATGTCATTATTCATATCCATTGCTCCCTCCATCCCTTCCCTTTTGTACCCCCCCCCATTATTAACTTCACGTCCTGGTGTTCTGTACATATAGAGGCATCCCAGGTACACAGAGGTCAGGTGAGATTGACCCACAGCCCCTTGGACCTCAGTTTCCTTACCTAAAAATAAAGATGATAAATTGTTGGAAACATGGGAGTGCTTAGCACAGCACTTAGAACATGTTCCTCATCGGCTTCTTAATGGTCTTTTTAAAATAATTTCAACTCCCCCACCAGGTAATGCATGCCATGACCCTCTTATTCACTCATAAGCAAGCCCTCCTCTGTGGGCCATGCTTCTGTGACTCCCTCTTGCCCTTTTATTTGCCCTCCCATTATAAAAACATGCTTGGTTGCCAGATAAAACCCAAGCACCACACTCGATCTATTGCAAGCCTGGCAGAATCCAGGCCAGCCATGGAGCAGGATGGGAGGTGCTGAGATACTCGAGGACAGCTCTGGAGACAGCAGCTAGGGACCCATTCCAGCCCAGAGCAAGGCCAGGAGCCACTACTTGGGAAGGTACGTACCCAAGAAAAGGAAAACAGATGCACTAACTTGGAAATAATCATTTCTAGAAAAGTCTCAGGCTCATGTGACTTCTTTTTTTTTTTTTTTTCCCAAAGCATCTTTCTGGCCTGGGGCACTTTTCCAAGCCCTTGAAGACATGTCTAAGTTCCTCTTTGCTTACTGGCTTCTAACAGCATTTCATTCGATTCTCCCAAAATCACCAGTGTGATTTTTCTTTAACTGTAGCTCTGATTTTTGTTTCCCAGGCTTGAGTATGAATTATGCACCCTTCCACACCTGGGCCAATCAGCTCCTTGACTCCCCTCCCTCAAGTAGCAGGCCCTTCTGCTGATAAGCAGGTCTGGGGCTCTCTGCCAAGGGAGGAGAAGCTTTTCACAAGAACTAAATTAAGGCACAACATTCTTTTTCAAAATAAGAAAATCCTCATTAACAAAATGCACACCCTACATTTTAATTTTCACTCTTAGTTGTGAATTTGTTTGTGTTAATTGCTCAATAAAATGAAGTACAGTGTGTCACAGGATGTGACTCTCTTCCTTCCCAGGCTTGTAACAACTAATTATTCCATTTGGTATTAAAACCACAGCCTCTGCACTCAAGATTCTGAGACCTCAAAAACCCACCAGACTAAGCTAATATAAGACACTGGCATCCACTAGATTCAGTTCCTGAAATTGCATGTTTATTTATGAAGGATAATTAAATATTTTAACAATTACATTGTGTTTTTCCATATACTTCAAATGCTTTACAAGCACTAATTCTTGTAATCCTTGTAATAACCCTATGATTCCCCATATTATGATCCCCCATATTTTGCAGATGAGGAAAGTAAAGCACAAAGAAACGGAGTTACTTGTCCAGATCACAAAGCTACTCAGTGGTAGAACAGGTTGTAAATGCAGGCAGCCTGACTAGTGTCTATCTGCATGACACTACATTGGTACTAGCCTGACTAGTGTCTATCTTCCATGACACTACATTGGTACTAGAACTTTCCACCACACTTGGAAAATGTGAAGGCCACCAGGACACATGATGAAATCCACCATCTCAAAATACTGAGTTTCAGTGACCCCTGTTGGCCACTCTAAGTCGGCATGACCTCAGAGTCCAGTTTGTCTTTGAACTTTGCAGGTAGGTCCCATTTGTTCTTCATCTTGCCTGAGTCTCTTCACCTCTCTAAATCTCAGCCTGCTGCCATGAGGATTAAAAGGGTAACACTCACAAAGCCTTAAAAGCAGTGCTTGGCACACTCTTGAGTTCAATAAATATTAGCCCCTGTTACTGTTACTATTTTGCAGACGAGAAAACCGAGAGAAGCCAAGGGCTCTCCCAAAACAAAGCCACCTTGCCAGCTGCCTCAGGAGAATTCTCCTAGAGCAGGTGTGCATTCGTTTTGCCATGTGCCCTTCCTGCCCTGCCTGCTGGGGGATCTGCGCACTCTAAGAGCACATCAGGGCTCCGCCCCCTCCCCAGGAAACCCTGAAACCCACCGGAAATGAAGGGCTCTGGAATTCCAGCGGTGCCCCAAAAGCATGTTGCCAGGCAGCTCCTCATGAAAGCGCACGGTTTGCCATCACCTGTGAGGCCTGGGGTGTGGAATCCCTGATTGTTTATTTGGAGGTAGCTCCCACGTGGTGATGGCTGGAGAAAGTAAATGGAACCAACAAGGGAGAGATGGCCACGAAGGCAAACGCACAGCCAGCAATCGATCTGATTAATCTGTCGGAAAGCCAGGCACCAAACTCAAGTGGGTTTGCTGCCAGTTTAAAGCATTTATCTTAAAGGCTGAGATGCATTGGGTCTTTGGAGAGAACAAGTTTGCATTTCAAAGATGCCTTGAGGAGGAGTGGTACCCCAACCTGCAAACAAGGTCTTTGAAGGTTTGTAATTCCTCAGCATCTAGTGAAACAGTGGCTCCATAAAGGCAGCTTAACTCTGTCAGGGGGTTTGCTGTGTGAGACAGGGCATCTTTTCATGTTTCCCACGAGACACCCCGGGAGTTTCTCCACCCACACGTTTGAGGCAGGCATAGGGATCATCCCACCAGGAAATCAGGATGTAAGGGCAAGACAGAGCAGTCACCTTTCCCTCCCGTTTCTCCAGGGCTAACTTAGCCTTAGACACAAGGCAGTGCCTAGGGCCCACAGCGATACTTTTAGAGGAACCTGAACATGTTTAATTCCTTTTAAAAGAAAAAGATAAAAATGAACTTTTAGGTTGTTGAAATGTTTTACTACAAGATATATAGATAGATAGATAGATCTTTATACTGACATAGTTGGAATAAGTGTTTATATTTGTTTTTGGTTTTTGTTTTTTTTAATGGAGGAGGGGGCCAGTGAAGGCCAAATGGACATATAAGAATGATGGTTATAAAGGAGAATGCCTTCAGTTTTAGAATGTTAAAGTGGGGGTGTCTGGGTGGCTCTGTCGGTAATGCGTTTGCCTTCAGCTCAGGTCATGATCCCAGGGTCTCGGGATGGAGCCCGTGTCAGGCTCCCAGCTCAGCAGGGAGCCTGCTTGTCCCTCTGCTTCTGCCACTTCCATCTGTGCACTCCCCGCCCTCACCGTCAAATAAATAAATAAAATCTTTTAAAAAGAAACAAATAAAAAATAAAATGCTAAAGTGAACAGAAAGCAGTGGCTACTCAGGACCAAAGCACCTGCACTGTGTGATGCCCACAGCCACCCCAGAGACTCTGGTCCCCCAAGGTGCACATAGCTAAACGATAAGAATTCAGAGAACTCCTAGCTGTGTTTGACCACCTCCTTCTTTTGGAGGTCTCCTGAAGCACACACTGTCAGAATACCATCTGTATCCTATGGGCTCCTGCTGGCCTCTAACCACATTGCAGGAGTTTTTTTTTCTAGAACTGTGGACCGTCAAGCTGCCAGTATACCCAGCAGGCCAGAGGTTCTGAAGAATTAAAACTCCGGGGGCAGCCTTCCTACAGGAACCCTCGGGAGTTAGTGTATAAATGCCCCAAACCTCTTGCCCCTCAGAGGGGATCATTGTGAAGTTTGTGTTTGGCACTAGTTCCCAACTGAGCTTCAGTCATGCATGCCCATTGCTGGTTTTAGCAGTGCACCCAAGGGATTAATATTCAAACTATATGAAGAACTCATACAACTCAGTAGCAAAAAACCAAACCAATTAAAAAATGGGCAGAGGATCTGGATACATATTCCCCCCCATAAAAAAGCACACAGTTGGCCAACAGGAGCATGAAAAGACACTCAGTTATCACCATTTAGTAGGGAAATGCCGATCGAAACCATAATGAGGTTATCACCTCACACTTGTCAAAATGGCTATTATCCAAAAGACAAGAAATAATAGTGTTGACAAGGATTTGGAGAAAAGAGAACCCTCATGCACTATCAGTGGGAATGTAAATTAGTGCAGCCACTGTGGAAAACAGTACAGAGGTTCCTTAAAATATTAAAAATAGAACCACCATATGATCTAGCAGTTCCACTTCTGGGTATTTATCCAAAGAAAATGAAGATACTAACTCAAAAAGATACCTGCGCCCCCACATTCATTGTGCATTATTTACAATAGCCAAGAGATGGAAGCAACTGAAGTGTCCATTGATGGGTGACTGGATAAAGAAAACATGGTAAACACACACTCACACACACAGACGGTATTATTCAGTCATAAAAAAAACTGGGCACCTGGGTAGCTCAATCAGTCAAGTGTCTCTCTTCGGCTCACTGTCCTGGGATTAACCACATCAGGCTCCCTGCTTAGCAGGGAGTCTGCTTCTCCTGCTCATGCACTCTCTCCCTTTTTTTCTTTCTCCCTCAAAAATAATAAATAAATAGATAATAGAATATAAATAGAGTGCCTTTACCTTCTGGAGGGGAGCAGAGTATGGGGTCTCATGGAGCAGAATGGCATCATCCAAGGCCTGGGATCTTAGAATTGAGCATGTTAGCGGATCTGTCACCCTCATCTCATGTCAAAGATGCCTTAGCAGGGCACCGGGCTGGCTCAGTCGGAAGAACATGCTACTCTTGATCTTGTGTTGTAAGTTCGAGCCCCATGTTGGGTGTAGAGATTACTCAAAAAAAAAAAAAAAAAAAAAGTTCTAATTTAAAAAAAAAAAAGATGACTTAACACTCCTAAGATAAACATCCTGTTCTTTGCAACCACAAAAGCTTCACAAGTACTCAACATCTAAACAAGAGGGCATTCAAATATCTTCCTGAGGAAAAGTCACCACCTCACTTAGGAGAAAATCCACTTTCCTTCCTCCCTTATGACTGTGGTGGGCAGCTGACCCCTTGCATGGTGCACTTCTAAATTGATTATATTTTCTTATGTTCTATATTCTTGACACTCTGGCATTGGAAGCCTTTATCCAGATGAGGATACATCTCCCAGGGCTCACTATTTGCTGGGGCAGCAAACAACTCTCCGTAAGTGTAAGTGCCTTAAAGGTGCCTGTCAACTTAAAGCCAAGCCTACACTCCCAACCATGTCCTTTATCAAATTCTCACACATCACGTCAGTATTCCCCCTGCCGCAAACCACCCAGAGCCAGCTACTCCATAACAAGGGACCACCGCTATACTATCTAGTCCTCAGCTTATTTAGAGTACCTATCTTGTGTCTCCCTGTTGCTTCCAGTGAAAACCCGAGTAATCTGAATCTTTCCCTCCTCCTGCCTCCTGACAGACCTGGGTGTCCTCCCGTGTGACTCCACATAGCTTGCTGAGCCTCGTGTTTCTAGACATCTGTGACACACATCTCCTTCTTGACACCATGCGCACATCCGTGCCACACCTGATCCCTAGCACAATTTTTAGAACAATCCCATCCAGGGTCAACCTCTATAACTGAGAACTGGCCCAAGCACCTGACAACATTGAGCCAAGCCAGGAAAACCCCCACACTCAAGTGGATTTTTCCTTTTTAAAGCTTATTTTCCAAAAGATTTCCTTCCCTTAAAGACCAATTTACTGAGATGGTATTTTTTTTCCCTTCATTCATTTTTCTCCTGTCCACCCACTTCCCACATGTATTTCCTTGACTTAGAGAATTTTGGAAGAAAACACACCCTGCTTAAAGTCAACAGCTTTTCCCTTACCTTGTAAAAAGTTTAATTAATTGTCATGATTATGCTAGATGTCCCTAAGGGGGGAAGGAAGGAACAGGCATTCTGTCTTGAGAGTAGCAAGGAAGATGAAAGAGAAGCTCTCAGATGCTCCCAAGAGTTGCAACACCCAGAGGTGACGGGACATCAGTAGAATCCAGCCTCTAGACCAACTTACTGGACCCAACCCATAGACCCAACCTCAGGCCCCAAACTTGGCAGCAGAGTCCCTAGACCCCATTGGACCAGTGAGCTGGGACTTTGGACTTTACCGAAGAGTAACCAGCATGGACCAGTACTTGGGAGTTACCCAAGACCCTTCTACCATTCCGGACCTTAGAAAGACCCCAGGGTAGAAGCCACAATAATCACGAGATAAAACATACCTATATCTAGTGCAGTGGAAGTTTGGAGGGTAATTTAGGTTAACTAAATAAAAGAGAAACTTGATGGGGCATTCCAAAAGGACAGAAGAGCTGTGGCAGGCAAGATAAAGGCTGTCACAAAGACATCCATGCTGTAATGCCCAGAACCTGTGTGTATGCTATGTTAAGTGGCAAAAGGGACTTGGCAGATGTGATTAAATTGAAGCTCTTGAGAGAGAGAGTATGATGGACCTAATGGTGCCCCTCCTCAAAATTCTTATGTTGAACCCTTTACCCTCAGTGTGTGTGTATTTAGAGAAAGAACCTATAAGGAGAAATTAAGGTTAAATCAGGCAGGGCCCTGATGTGATAGGATTAGTGCCTGTACGAAAACAGCGGGAGGAAGGTTCCATCCTCTCTACAATGTGAGGACGTAGCAAGAAAGGGGCCATCGGCAAGCCAAGAAGAGCACTCTCATCAGGAACCTGATGGGCCGGCACCTTGCTCTGATTTCCAGCTTCCAGAACTGTTAGAAAATAAACGTCCATTACTTGTACCACCAGTCTGTGATATTTAGTGATAGCAGCTGGAACAGACTAAAGCAAGGAGAGTGTCCTGGATTCTCGAGATGGGCCCCGCGTAACACAAGGGTTCTTCCACATGATAGAGGAAGTAAGAGGGTCAGAACCGGAGAAGGAAGCAGCAGTCAGAGAGATGGGATTGTTGGCTTTGAGGATGGAAAGAAGCTGTGAGCCAAGGGACGTGGCAGTCTCTAGATGCTGCAAAAGGTAAGGCTAGAGATTCCCTCCCACAGCTTCCAGAGAGGACTCCAGGCAGCCAACTTCTTGATTTTAGCCCAATGAGGCCCATTTTGGACTTCTGACCTCCAGAACTGAAAGATGATAATCCTGTATCATTTTAAGCCATTGAGGCTATAAGTAATTTGTTACAAAAGCCATAGGAAATTGAGAGAGGAGCCAGACTGAAAGAGCTCTTAGTGGCCAGACATGAAACAATTTGAACAACAACAACAACAAAAATATGTGGCACGGTCATGGATTACAAGGCAAAGTATAAAATAAATATATGAATTGTAGGAATCCATACTGATATAAACTGAATAGATAAATAAATAAATAAGAAGGGGAAAAAAATCTTCCTTTACAGAATGATTCCACATAATGGAAGTCCAAAATTCTCCCTCCAGGAGGTGGGCCTTAACCAGCTCCTTCTGGTAAGTGAGGGCTCCATTCACTGACCAGCTTCCAAAGAATGCCCTATGGAAAGGGAAAAAAGAGAGGCCTGGTAATGTTACTCTCCCGGGATGTTCAAGCCTGACTTCACACTAAGCGATCATTCTTGCAACGGTGTCATGAGAAATGGCACACAAAACTAAATTGAGGGGAATCCTAACAAAATATCTGACCAGTACTCCTCAAAACTGTCAATGTCATCAGAAACAAGAAAAGGCAGAGAAACTCCAACCAGAGGAGATTGAGGAGTCACCACGGCTGAATGCAGTGTGGTAATCTAGGTAATCCTAGAACACAAGTAGGCCTTCTTGAAAAATCGGCAACATCTGTGAAGAAAGTCTGCAGCTTCATGAATGAGGGGAGGGGAGGGGAGGGGAGAGAGGAGGGAAATGTGTTATTTTATCAAACCTGAGTCTGTGGTTTCAAACCTCTGCCAGCTACATAAACAATAAGAATGAGAATGAATTCTAGTTGACTTTAAAGTACCTCTTACAAGCTAACACAGAGAGAAAGCTATAGACACAGATATGTAAGTTTGCAAGTTGTTTTTCTCTACCTGAGGGGCAGTTCATTAACATTTAAAATTACCTAATCAGGAATCCACACCCCAGGGTGGGTGGGGCAGTCAGCCTCTGATGGATTCCAATCAGAGATCCACACTCTAGAAGCAAGGCTAGCTCAAGCACTTCCGAGGCTTCTGTTTCAATCTGCTCTAGAGGATCATTAATTAGCAGATGAGATGTTAGAAAAACACCTTCACTGATTAAATGAGCGGAGCACAGGGTATGTGGAAGGCTAGAAACACCATGATGCAGCTCCTCCATCCTTGGTAAACACAGGAGGAGCTTCTGTGGAGCCAGGCAGCTGAATGGTGTCTTGCGTCTGCAGTCCCATCCGTTCTGCCTGTCTCCCGCCTTTGTCTTCTGGTCATCCTTGTCTGTTGCTGGATCTGATTAGAAAACTTCGCTCCCCCGTGATCCTTTCATGTGCGGACTTGTCAAAACGCACAGAAACACAGTAGGTTGCTAGGAGCTCCCAGGACAGTGGAGGGCTGTTTTCATGGCCTCTGGCTCCGTAGCAAGTGTGGCAGAGTTGAGAGGGGACATAATAAACCCCCCGGAAGTGAGGCAGGGATAGGGAGACCTAGAGCCTTCTCTTGCCTCCAGTAACTGAATACTCCAGATAGTCACGGAGCAGGAAATTGAATGGTCAGATCAGCAGGGATGGGAGGGAGAGAGAAGAGAACGGGAGTAACGCTGGAGATGGAGAAAGAAGAAAGAGAGTAAGGAGACGGGGGAGGAGGAGAAGGGGGAAATGAAGGAGGGAAGGAAGGACCCAGACGGGATGCAGAGGATGAGCCTGGGTTTGGAATGTGAGGGGACAGGGAGAGGAGCGAGTTGAAAGGGGTATTGACATGCCCACAGACTCCCAGACCAAGGGAGCCTGCCTCCTGTCTGCTGAGCTGCTTTCCTACCCTCTGCTCCCTGCGGCTGCCTCCAGCTTTGTTTCCCAGGTACTTCCGGCTGCAGGAGGGAACATTCAGGCCCATGGTAAGTCACTCTAGGCAGGAGCGCTAAGACTGACCAATGTTAATAGAGAGGAGCTTAATGGGGTAAAAAGGGCACAGTCCTGTCCCTACCAAGCCCTACAGTAGGGAGGGAGATGGAGCCCCCAGCAAAGGCACAAGGGAGTCCTCAATCTCAGGGCCTGAGGTATGCAGGCCCCCCCACTCCTTTAGGAGCGTAATAAAGTCTTAGACCTACCAGGGCCCTTCCTGCCTAGGCCACTGAGCACCTGACAGCTTAACAGCAGAGGGGAGACTAGCTACCTCCTTCTAGCACCTGGGTTCTCTCCTCCCCCAGAAAGCCTTCCTAGAATGCCTTTCCTTAGTAAAATTTCCTCCAGGGCTTTCATGCAATGTGTCTTCTATGCTGTTTACATAAAACACTTTCAGGCACTGAAAAAAGCACAGGGGATTTAGAAATAATAGCCAAAGACTACTACTACTAACAACAGTAATAGGTGATATGCTGTATATTAAGCACTTGCCACATTTCACAACAAGCCCTGTTCACAGACTGTCAATTTTCTAAACCCTAGGAACCTAAGAATTATAAAAATCCCCCTATTAGTACTGAGGAAAACTAAGGAAACTGAGGCACCCACATGTCAAGGATCTTTCCCAAGGTCACAACTAATGGGTAATGCAGCCATGATTCAGACTCTGAATCAGATTCAAGCTCAATGGCTCACTCTCCCTGTTACCTGGGACAAGGGACTTCGGCTCTCTACACCTGGGTTTCCTCCCTGGTCATGTGTGGGTACTCACTCCATCCACCCAACAGGACTGTAAGGAATCACAAAAACTAACAGGCATGTTGGGTCGACAGGCTGGGATGGAACAGCCACTTAATAAAAAGTTGTTGAATAAATAAATAAACATGTCATGTCTATTAGCTACCAGAATTTCCTTGTTGACGTCTCTGAAGTCTTCTCACCCATGTTAATTTTTCCAGTCCTCATTGCTGTGGGTGGCACTGGTCAGGGTGCTGTTCAGCACACATTTCCCCAGTGGCCATCGTCATGCTATGTCTTTGGGGGAAGTGAGTCCTAACCTCCAAGTCCACGTGTTTGGGGCTGCAGGGGAGAGAAGCATCCCTCTAGTCCCAACTCAGACTCTAGGCCAAACAGAGTCCTCTCTTGGGATTTTTCCGGCAAAATCTAGAGAGGGCAAGCCTTCTGCTCTGACTAGGGAGTTCTCAGGATGAGAGTAAGCGTCTACTGGCAGCTATCTCCCCATGGTGCAGAAGGAACCTGCACTCAGAAAGAGAAGATGAAGCCCTCGTGCAGAGAGAGGCCGAGGTGACCCCCGCCAGCCTGTGTGAGTGTTCTGTCCCAGCCATCACTGAAGCCAGCCCCATCCCTACTCTTGTAGTTTGGTTTCTTGAGCCAACATAGTCCCCTCTTTGAGCTAGTGTAAGTTGCATTCCTGTTATTTCCAAATGAAAGAGAGTCAGTTAATGCAATTGCTGAGCTCACCATTCATTCACTTCTTCACTCATCCAACAGGTTCACTGGGTGCTAAAATTAAGCCACACACTGTGGACACCGCACAGACACCAGAAGAGACACAGTGAAAGAAGAAAGGAAAGGACACGGGCAGGGTTTCTGCTGAGTGCAAGAGCACACGCTGGGCGCATGCATATGTAACGCCTCACTTAAGTATGACGAGAATTCTGCCAAGTAGGTGTTCTTGTTCCAATCTCATAGGTAATAAAACTGAAGCACAAAGAATGTGTTCACTATTGGGATAACAACAATTTTTATCATGAGTTGAGTGTTTACTACACAGCAGGTGTTGTGCTAAATGCTATTTATTGATTCACTCTATTTCAACTGAGTCTAAGGTGCCGTCACTTGTAAGAGACATTAACCAAAATTGTTAAAAAGAAGTTAGACACTTGTTAAGGATGAATTGTGTGTTCCCCAACTTCAGATACCAAAGTTCTAACCTCCAAAGCTGACATTAGTTGGAACTAAGGTGACTACAGATGTAATCAGTGAAGTTAACATGAGGTCACACTGTGATGGGGCTCTGATCCAATATCACTGGTCTCCCAAAAAGAAGAATCCAATATGACGGTCTAAGGTGGGATGCTACAAGCCTACGAACTCCCAGAAGCTAGGAGAGACTCCCAGAACAGATCCTTCCCTACAGCTTTCAGGGGGAGTATGGCCTCGCCATTACCTTGATCTTGGATCTTGAGCCTCCAGAACCATGATAGAATAAATCTCCGTTGTTTCAGTCACTCAAGTTTTTGGACTTTCTTACAACAGCCCTAAAACTAATACCACATTGTTGCTGGAAAGATGCTCTTGAATTGTAAGTTGTCCAATCATGAAATAAAATGTCAATTGTCCAATCATGAAATAAGGTAGTTTGGTTTTTGCAACAAACTTATAAGCTATCCCCATTTTACAGATGGAGAAAATGAAGTACTAGATGTCTTATCCAAGATTCACGCTATATACTGGTGGAGCCAGGACTGAATGCAATGCTGAGTTTTTAACAGTGTCCTGTGCTACCTAGCAGAGGCCCCCATAGACACACACACACACACACACACACACACACACATCCCTCTAGATTTATACTTGGGCCCTCCACTCATAGACCATTTAGAACTATTGACGAAGTTACACCTCCAAAGAGGGATGGCCATTTTCTCAAGAGGGCTGTTCCCTAACTACTCCTTTTCTAACTTCAGTGGCCAAAACCAATTTACACTTTGCTTTGCTCAGACCAGAGTTGTGTCTGGCAGTCTACATGCTTCCTCAAATGGTGAAGATTTCCAGGCCATTCCTTGGTAGAATTCTAGCCATGATCTATTAGATCAGCAAGGAGGGCTCCTCAAGGGACCCAGCAGGAATGCTGACAGAGGCCACAGCTTGCCCCCTCTGCACAATGAGTGGACACAACGTCCCCAAAAGGTTTCTGAAGGCTCCCAGAGGGCTTAGGGTCCATTTGTGTCATGGTCTGGCAGCCTGTTAAATTCTAGCATGCCTTCTATCCCCTTCATCACATTTCCCGTGCTCTTGTAGTTCTCAAATGTATGTTGAGGAAAGGGCATTTGTAACAGTCCTCAGAGATACTCTAGTGAGGAATAGGGAAAATGTAAGGACAAACAATGCCAGAATTTTTAAGAGTTTATCATAAAGTTCCATGGCTCCAAGCGTACAAGTCAGGTCAGAAACTGTCTGTCACCGGAAGGAAGGTGAGCTTGGCTTGCTATGTTCCCCTCCATATCCCTGGAGCATGGCCTAGAGCTTTGCACACAGCAAGCACTCAATAAACCTCACTGAATTGACAAAGAAAGAGGGATCAAGTCTGTAAGAAAATAGAAGTCCAAAGAGAGAAGCAGGAGACAGAAACAAGCATTCATGAAGCACTTGCTACACCATAGGGAATTTCCAGGCAGCTTCCCTACTTCTAGGGTGATCAACCATTCTAGCTGTACTCTACTGATTGGATTCCCAGGATGCAGGATGTTCAGAGCCAAAATCAGGAAACCCCAGGTGAACCGGGGCACGTAGGTCATTCTACTTATATTATCTCATTTAAACCTCGCAACAATCCTATGACATAAGGAGTTCCAATTTACAGATGAAGAAACCGAGACTCAGAAAAGTAAACTCTTGCCTAAAGCTATATGGAAGGCTGGCCATTTTGGCATGATTTAAATCAAGATAGGTTTGATTCAAGAGACCAAGCTTACCCAACCAGATGATGACATGAAATCCAACTGACTTCATGACTTCTTCAAAGATCATCCCAGCTTCCAACTACTACAAGGGACATTAAATCCTGGCTTGCCAAACTTTGAGAGAGAACTTGCTAGAATAGAATAGAGTCAGGTTCCAACCTGGCACCCTGCAAGTCTTCAATAAATGCCTGTTGAACGAATGAATGCTCAGTTGGGAAATCTGGGTCTATCTCCTTCCTCCCTGCACTCTACCAGCTGCACTCTAACCTGTTCTCTTGGGACTCAGTTTCCCTAAAGTTTTCTGAAATGGAAAAATCTGGAGCCAGCCTTCAGATGTGGTTGGCTCTGGGCAAGAACAAAAGAGAGTTCCAAAAAGAAAGAATGTCACAAACCAAGGCAGGAAGAAGAGACAGCCGGAGCATGTTCAGGAGGTGTGAGTAAAAAAGAGAATCTGTATCAGAGCAACGGGCATAAATGGCAGAAGATTCCAGATGTCAGGGGGATGGACATGATTCCCTGAGGCACAGGAGGAGAGTATTAGACCCCTACTTGTTTACTTTTTCTCATTATTTAAATTTTTTTCTTTTTGTCTACCTTTTAATGAAAATAGCATTACTGAAGCATACAATTTATAAGTTACCTAAAAATACTGGAAGTTCTCAGGGCTTTTACAGCTGAAGCACAGTTAAAAACAAACAAACAAAAAAACAACCTGGGAATCACTGCATTTGTCTAAGGGGAGTTTAATATCTTTTAAAAGCAAGGAAAATTGAATGGCCAAAGTTTGTACAAGCACTTCCTATTTTTTAAGCACTTCCTATTTTTTTAGCTTTGTACTCCCCAAAAATCCATTGTACTTTTTCTCCAACTACCCAGTTACTTAGTTTGCTACAGTGTCTTTTTTTTTTTTTTTTTTTTTTTTATTTATCAGAGAGAGAGAGGGGAGAGAGCGAGCACAGGCAGACAGAATGGCAGGCAGAGGCAGAGGGAGAAGCAGGCTCCCCGCCGAGCAAGGAGCCCCATGTGGGACTCGATTCCAGGATGCTGGGATCATGACCTGAGCCGAAGGCAGCTGCTTAAACAACGGAGCCACCCAGGCGTCCCGCTACAGTGTCTTAAGTCGAACTAGCCACAGATTTGTGTTGGGGTTTAATTTGAAGGGTACTAGGCTAGCTTCAACTGGCCCAAAATATTACCCAACCCGAGTGCCAAGGGGACTGAAATTTTCAGCATTTATGATTCTTTTGTGTACAAACCCGTTAAAAGATATTAAAATAAATTGTTATTTAGAACATGCTGTGTGCCAGATGTGTGTTAGCCCCTGGAATATAAAAGAGAAAGAGAGAATGAAGAGAAAGTAGGGAAACAGATTTCACTGTTTACGGGGGACACAGGCATGTGAATAATATCACAACAATTCGATGCAATAAGTCCCTGATATGTAGTGGGTTTTCAGAAAATAGCATTGACTGAGTGAGTAGATGAAAAATTAGAATAAAGGGAAATAAGAAATGTTCTGAACTCCCAGAGGAGCGGTGCCTGGCTTGGCCTGGGCAGAGCAGGAGTGATTCATGAAGTCGATGGCTGCAGGTGATCCATGAAGAATGACTCTAAAATGCAGAGGTGATCGTGGGACTTCAGGCAGGGGGAACTGTCAATCATCTGGCCAAAACCTTCATTCCTGTCATTGTAGCAGGAGGAGAGGCTAGGACAGGACCAGTTAGGATTGACTGCTGGGACATGTTGGAGGACAGATGTTGTCGCCTGACTCTAGAGAGATGGAGAACAGAGACACCAAAGTGGCAAACCTGGGGTGGGGTAGGGGCAGCTTTTTGAGACTCTCCTGAGAGGGAAGGATGGGGAAAGTAGATCCAGGAAGGTAGAACAAATCGGAGGCTTTGCATTCAGCTTTGACAACTACCATATCGAACCACTAGATGTCACCAAATGCAAAACCCGATGGAGACTCTAGAGAACAAAGCCAGGAATTTTAATCTTTAAGAAATCCTCAGCTCAGCCCTCAGAAAGCCTTTTTTTTTTTTTTTTAAAGATTTATTTATTTATTTATTTGACAGACAGAGATCACAAGTAGGCAGAGAGGCAGGCAGAGAGAGGAAGGGAAACAGGCTCCCCGCTGAGCAGAGAGCCTGATGCAGGGTTCGATCCCAGCACCCCAGGATCATGACCTGAGCCAAAGGTAGATGCTTAACCCACTGAGCCACCCAGGCGCCCCTAGCCCTATGAAAGTCTTAAAGCTAAGGAATGCTACACCCAGACCACTGTAGGTCAAGGAGGACTGATTTTCATAAATGTGGCCAAAGGAGAAGCCACAACCTATGTCCTAGCATTTCCCTCTCAGGCACACAGCATCTCAGTGAGCCCTCAGGACAGTCCAGAGGGGACGGGACAGTCCATTCACCCCAGTTTACAGGTGAGAACACTACGGAAAGCCTGCCAGTCTCCAACCTACTCAAGTTCCCATAGCTAGGAAGTGGCTGAACTAGGACTGAACCCAAGTCTCTCTGACCTTGCATCCGTGCTTATTCACCTGTACCATGACATACTGCCTGAGACGCGACAGGCTGTCATCAGACCTGAGTCTCAAAAGGCACACGGGAGCAATTCTTTGATTCATTGGCTCCACGATTCTAATATAATTCTCTCTCCTTGATTTTACAACAGCTAATTGCAACACCTAAGAGAGTGGAACGGTAGCCTGATTTACCCCAGATAGAACTGTTTTTAAACTTTTGACAAATATTATAATGTTGTACTTCATTTGGGAGGATGAGCGAGGTGGTGTGTGTTTTTGAGCAGCCTATTTCGTGTCTCAGTGCCGTTTGGTGTGGGATAGCACTCATGTGAGGGTATTTGTCTGACTCAGAAAATGCATGAAAATGTAGACTGACAGAGCGGGTGGCATATTAAGAAGCCGAGGGACAACGATAATTTGCCATTGAGTGTGGTCCTGCCTCTCCTGGAAGAGAAACTGGAAGATCCCAGCATCAAGGAGCCTTTGGTGTGCTCATTTCCTCCCTCGAACGTTTCATGGGAGCCACAGAACTAGCCAGTGCATGCCCTTGCCATTACGACCACCTGCCACAGTGGAGAAGAACTTTAAGCGAATAATCATGGTACAGAGCATCCAGGGCTATACTGGAGACACAAAGTGCTAGTGGAGGGGGAAAGAGGACAGAGAGGAGAGAAAGGGCGTAAGGAAAAATAACTTCACAAACCACTGGATCTAGATTTAAAAGATGCAGAGAAATTCAGGTACAGAAGGGAATGCCAATCAACAGGAAGGGCAGGTGCAAAGGCACAGGGGCACAAGGGCATGAAGAGTTCACAGGATGGCAAGGGTTCTGTGTGCCTAGTGGATTGGCAGACTTGGGGAGAGTGGGAAGCTGGAACAGAAGGAGACTAGAGGAGGAGGCAAGGGCTAGATTTGGTACACTAGTCACTAAGCACTTGAGGTGGGGCTGGTCCAAACTGAGATGTGCCACATGTACAAAAGACAAAGTGGATTTTGAAGATTCAGTCAGAACAAAGAAAGTAAAACAATTTATTATTTTTATGCTGTTTATTTGTAGAAATGATATTTGGGATATATTGAGCTAAATAAAATGTATTAACAGTAATGTCACCGGCTTATTTTTACTATTTTAATGTGCCTGCTAGAAAATTAAGGTGATAAGTCTACTAGACATTATAAGTCTACTGGACAGTGCTGGCCCATTCAAGCATGAGAACATTGAGTGGCATCATAAGGCACATGGGGCTCATGTCTAGCAGGAGACAGTCATCAGATGTTGTCCAGCAGAGAAGAAATTCAGTACAATGGATGAGGGTTTAGAAACACCCCGAGTGGGTGTAGATGGGCCTGGTAAAGCTATGTGTTGTGCAGGCATTCAGGGCCATTACAATTTTCTAAATCAGAAATCTTTAGGTCTGAACAAAACAGAAAAAGGAAACTTGGGAGAGCCATTTAGGAGGAAGGAAAATACCTGGCAGGCCCAATTCAGATTACTATGCTGCAAAAAGACAGTCCTTTGGGGAGGAAATTCCAACGCCTTACCAAATCACAAAATCAAACTCCCTAGCTGATGTAAAAGCTAGAAACACAAAGCTGAAAGGATCGCTTTCAGGACACAAGAAAATACAGTAGGAATGCTTAAGAGAAAGACTTACTCCTCTTTCCTTGTTAAGGATCCAAGAGAAAAATCCAACCTCATTAGGGTCCAGACAGCAGTACTCAACAGTGTGCTCTTTTATGCATCCCTTCGAGGCTGTAGACAGGAAAGACTGTTGCCATGGAAACAGGCCCCGCCGGGAAGCAGAGCGGGGGCAAACACAGACAGTCTCACAGCCTCTTGTGTCCACAAAGCTGACCAGTTGGTAAATATTACACCAGGCACATACCAGAGACACAAAGCAAACAGTAAGTCATCCCAACACTGTGCTGGAATCGTTCCACGAGGAAACGTTGAACTTGGAAACTGGGTGGTTTGGTTCCCATGTAACAAAGGACCATCTCCTGATAAGCACAGGGCTGACAATGGGACGTCTCAACATTCTGCCATAGTCATCATGAGAATCGTGCAGCATGGAGCCTTCCCAGACTACAGGCACCAGGGGCAAAAGAGATAACCAGTTATTCTGGAGAGAAGTAGAAAATCAGTGGGCAAGTTACCTCCCCCTTTCTAGCAGTCTCGATCATCTTTACCTTTAACATGGGTCTTATCTACATGTCACAGGGTCATTGTGAACATTCAACGATGAGGTCAAATAGGTTAATAATTGTGTAGCTGATATACAGTAAATGCTTAATAAAAGTTAGTTTCAGTTCCCACTAAGGTGTATCCATGTAATGTGTGGCCTCTAGAACTAAAAATATTCTAGGCATAATCAGAACACCAGATATAACCATAGGACTATCACCTCCCTCTTTTTAGGCACAATGTTTCTGTCAAGTAAGCCTAGAGCTGCTTTGACTTTCTCAGTACCTATCACTGAATAAAACTACACTGACTTTTCTTCCTTTTTATTTTTTACATTGACTAGAGCTAAACCACATTTCCTACATTTTTTTTACCAATGTACTGACAAACTGGATTCAAGTTCTGGACTTGTCAACCACCCCAGTTAATCCCATTTTATCATATTGAGGCTGTAGCTCTAGTGTAGCAAGATGTTTTGAAAGCTGTCGTCTGTCCTCAGAGACCTTCCCGTCTGGAGCTGCATTGTCCAAAATGTGATCTCTTAACCCCCTGAACTAGAATTAGCTGAGGTGATTGTTTAAAATGCAGGTTCTAAGTGGTAAACGAATTTTATCTATACTAACAAAATTGGATAGTATCTTTGAAAAGAGTAAAATAAAATGTAGTTTCCTAGGCCCCATCCTAGACTTAATCCATTATGAACATCTGGAAGTGGGGCTCAGAAAACCACATTCTGGCACATTTCTCAGGTGATATTCATGACCAATAGAGTTTGAAAATCAATTCTTCTTCCATTCTTTTTGCATTTCATAAATGAGTTCTTGGGCCATCTATCTTGGAATCTCCTGGAAGCTTGCTAAAACTGTGGTTTGTGAATATCACCTACATGTAAGGAATCTTAATCTCTGGACCCAGGAACCAGCAGATATAAAAAGATATAACAAGATCTCCAGGTGATTCTTCCCAACACCAACAGTTGAGAACCACTGGCCTGACGAATTTTCAAGCAATATGCTTAAGAACTGTCTGGAGAGCTTGTTAAAACCCAGATAAGATGAGGTGCCTGGGTGGCTCAGTGGGTTAAACCTCTGCCTTCGGCTCAGGTCATGATCTCAGGGACCTGGGATCGAGCCCCCCATCGGGCTCTCTGCTCAACAGGGAGCCTGCTTCCTCCTCTCTTTCTCTGCCTGCCTCTCTGCTTACTTGTGATCTCTCCTTCTGTCAAATAAATAAATAAAATCTTTAAAAAAAAAAAAAACAGATAGATATCTGAACCCACTTCTGGAGAATCCCAGTTCAACAGGTCTGAAGAGTGACCCAAGAATTTATATTTCTAACCATCTTCCAAGTGCTACTGATGCTGCCAATACACAGACCACACCCTGATTAACACTATGTAAAACAGGTATTATTCTATATATTTAAAAATATACCTATCCGTAGGGACACCCAAGAGGCTTAGTCAGTTAAGCGTCTGACTTCGGCTCGGGTCATGATCTCAGGGTCCTGAGATCGAGCCATATTTCAGTCTCCCCACTCAGTGGGGAGTCTGCTTGCTCCTCTCCCTCTATGCCTCCCCCTGCTCATGCTCTGTCTCAAATAAATAAATGAAATTAAATAAATACATAGACATATGTGTGGATCTGTGTGGATATATACGTGTGTGTGTGTGTATATATATATATATATATATATATATATATTATATATGTAGAGAGAGAGAATCTGCACAAATTCTATTGAAACAAAATTGCCATGCCTTTGTTCTCAGTTGTTAATGCCTTTTAAATCTCTTTTAATCTAGAAAAACAGCCACCATGGATGTTTGGGGTTGTGTGTTAAATATACATCATACACATCACTTGATCATTTTAATCATTTTAAAGTATACAATTCAGTGGGTGTTTAGTACATTCACAGTGTTGTGTACTAGTTACCACTATCTAGTTCCAGAACTATTTTTTAAAGATTTTATTTATTTATTTTGCAGACAGAGAGACCACAAGCAGAGGGAGTGGCAGAGAGAAAGAGAGAAGCAGACTCCCTACTGAGCATTGAGCCCCGATTCAGGGCTCAATCCCAGGACCCTGGGATCATAACCTGAGCCGAAGGCAGATATTTAACTGACTGAGCCACCTGGGCACCCCAAGAACGGTTTTATCTCTACAAAAGGAAACCCCATATTCATCAAATGATCACTTCCCAACCCCACATCCCTTGAGTCCCTGATGGCAACTAATCTACTTGTTGTCTCTACGTATTTGTCTATTATGGACATTTCATATAAATGAAATCACACAATATGTGACATTTTGTGCAGGCTTCTTTGATTTAGCAGAACATTTTCAAGGTTCATCCATGTTACAGCATGTATAAGTAGTTTATTCCTTATTTTGGCTGAGTAATATTGCATTGTATGGATATACCACATCTTTATCCATTCATCAGAGGGTGGATATTTCTATTGTTTCTATCTTTTGACTAGTATGCATAGTGCTGCTATTAATACATATGTACAAGTTTTTGTTTGAACATCTGTTTGAACATCTGTTATCAATTCTTTTGAACATCTGTTATCAATTGTCAGATAATTATGTTTGAACATCTGTTATCAATTATCAGATAATTATCTGTTATTAATTCTTTTGAGTATATACGTATAAGTAAAACTGCTGGATCATATGATAATTCTATGTTTAACTTACTGAGGAACTGCCAAATTGTTTTCCATAGAGTATACCATTTTCCATTCCATCCAGCAAGTATAAAAGCTCCAATTTCTCCACATCCTCACCAACATTTATTTTTCTCTTTTTTGGTTTTGTTTTGTTTTGTTATGGCCAACCTACTGAGTACAAATTGCTATCTCACTATTATTTTGATATGGCATTTCCCAAACAACTAATGACATTGAGCATCTTCTCATGTGCTTACAACCTTTCATGTATTTTCTTTGGAAAAATGCCTATTCAATCCTTTGCCTGTATTTTAATTGGGCTGTCTTTTTATTATTGAGTTATAAAAGTTATTTATATATTCTTGATACTAGACCCTAACCAGATACATGATTTTTTTTTTTTAGAGAGGGAGGGCGGGTTCCACACCCAGTGCAGAGCCTGATGCAAGGATGGATCGCACAGCCATGAGATCATTACTTGAGCAGAGATCAAAAGTCAGATGCTTAACCAAATAAGCCACCCAGGTACCCCCAGATACATGATTATTAAATATTTTATCCCATTGTGTTGGCTGACTTTTTATTCTCTTGATAGACCATACCATTTTGAAGATCAATTAAATTTTAAGGTGATAGGAGCACTACAGAAGTTAGTAACAGACAAGGGTTTGGAATGTATTCAGTCAAAAGCTCTCCAAAGAAACAGAAGACCAGAGAGCTACAGTGGCTGTTCCAAGGTCTTGTGGAACCTTACCAGTATTGGAAGGTACTTAGGAAATATTCAGTTCACTCCCCCAAACCCAAAATGCACATGCAAACACATGCACACACATATGATACCATTTTATGTCTGAGATATTAACATCCAACATGCATACGCAAACACACAAACACACATATAGAGTCATTTTCTGTCTGGGATATTAGGGGCACTACAATATACCCACAAAATATTGCCTCTTCTCAGAAGTCAAGATGTAATAAATCTACAGTGTTTAATGCGTTCAGTGTTAAACGTTCAGCACTGGACAATTTTCCCTGAAAATTCTGGGGTCAGAGCTTGTAAAGAAAAGGTAAAATAAGTACTCACTGGGAATCTGGGATGACTTTATATTGAACACTTCTTATAATCAAAAACCATTTTTGTTTTTATAAATTTGTTACCTACTGGGGAAATGGGCTAATACCCATAAAGCAGACATATCAAATGCAAATAACCACAAGGGCCAAACATGTAGTATAAAATGTTGAACCCAAAGGAGTAAAAGGCAAAAGAGCTGAGCTGCTTATTGCACAGCCAAAGGAAACTCCTGCCTTATTGTGTTGCCTCTTAAAACACTAGGCATACCAAATAAAACAGCAGGATGAAACATTTGCATTGACTATGACAGCCCTCACCCAAGCCACCAGTTTATGATTCCTATATAAAACGTTCCTTTCCTCATTTTGAAATAGACTAAGTATCCTGGTACCTGATACTCTTAAATCCAAAAACTCAAAGATGAAGAAAACAAAGGAAAAAATGATCAAATACTGAATGAGTGTCTACTGGTGTCTGGGGTTGGTCTATTTACTAATCTCAAAGGTGCAGAAGCAGGGAAAGGGTAGAATCAGAGAGTACAATGCTAAAATGCTTAGCACAGTATCATGTGTTCCTTCATTCTGTATTTCTTTCTCAAAAGGACTGTGAGGAAGCCTCCAACAATGATTATAACCAAGTTAGTAAAATAAGTACAGGAATAGTAAATCTAGACAAAGGAAAAGAGGGAAAAGGAAATATGAAACACAGTAGTTTAGATGACATAAAATCTATGAGTAGCATTGAATTTGGCTGTGAGTTTCCTGGCAGGCAGGGAGTGGGTGAAGGAAACACTTCATAATTTTTAGCATCAGGACTAGTGATTCTTCATGAATCTTTAAGAAAGAAAAGGTCTTTCTTACTGGCAAATTCCCAAGAACATGCTTAAATAGTTAAAATGCTTCCTAATGATTTAAACATAAGGATTTGATAAGTGCTGCTAAAAACTGCCAGTCCACCATCAATGCTTTCCCCTAATATTTTGCAGTAGTGAAGTCGAGGCAAAACAGACACACACAACAGAACTGCATGTTGCAGCTAAGAAAGGAACACATTCTGGGAGTCTCGTGGGAGGATTTGTAGGGCTCACATGTTCAGCCACACATACCCATCCCCAGTAGGGTCATCCTCAAACATCAAGAGCAGTCATCTTGACTCTGGGAGTGAAATAACTCCAGAGTCTTAGGTAGCTTTCCAGGAAAGGAAAATAAAATGGATAGTCTCCAAGTCAAAAAGAAGAGAAAGGGAGAAGGGAAGGAAGGAAGGACAAAAGAAAAGAAGGAAGGAAGGACAGAGGGAGAGAAAGAGAGAGAGAGAGAGAGAGGGAAAACAACTCCTTTTTTTAGAGAGGAAGAACTATGGCTGAGACATAGAAAAAATAAATCCCTGCAAATGATCCAGTTATATGTTTCCCAGTGAAATGATGTCCCCTGAAGCAATAGGTTTTTCTGTAGCCAAAGCTTGGTGAACTAGCAAAGGAAGAGGCTTTCTCCAGAGGGAACTGCTGACTCTTAGTTAATAAATCCAACCAACCCTGGAAGGTTGTCACACAAATGTACGTGGAAGTGGAAAAGAGCAAGAGTGAAGGTTTAGCAGCAAGAAGTGATCGTAGGCAAGCAGAGTTCTCCATTCTGTGTCTGCTTTCTCACTCCTGGCTTAGAGTTGGCAGCTCATAAAGTTTAAGGGATTAACCATTGCATTTATCAAGGGTCCTTTATCAGAGGCAACAGAAAAGATTCAATTAGCTTAAGCATACAAGGAATTTCCTGATGGATAGAAATCAGAGGAAAACTGGGAGAAACAAAAAGGACCCAGGAAGCCAGAAACCAGGGCACCTATGAGCATCCAGGTGCAAGCAGTCAGGCCCCGTCTTCTTAGGACACAGGATTCGTGCTCAACCCAATGATGTATGCCCTTGCATCATCACTCAGCTAGAGTGAAAATGCTGGGTGGGAGAGTCCGGGTCAAACATCCATCCTCTGGCCAGTGAAGGCAGATCACCTTGACCCAGGGCTCTCTATGGGTGATGATAGGGGGGATTTTCCCCTCAGTAGACAGTTGGTAGAGTCTGGAGATATTTTGAGGCATCTAGGTTGTCACAACTAGGGATGCTGTTAAATGTCCTACAAGGCACAGGAAAGCCCCTTATGACAAAGAATCCTCCTGCCCCAAAAGTCAATAGTGTCAAAGTTGAAAAGCTCTGATCTTGACTACTGGCCCCAACAGGAATATAAAAGGGATATTCTCTTAACAGAAGGTTGAGGTATGTAGAGGACATGACCACTGACTCTTCCACCCAAATTCCCCTGAATCTCTTTGGCCAATTCTCTTCCCCCACCCCTCAAGCTTTGCTTCTTCCTTCAAAGAACAATCCTTGGGCTGCTGGAAACCATTTGTAAACTAGACACCTGGGAGTGCCTGGGAATTTATATCTCTCACGGGTGACTTTTAAAGGGGGCTGGTGGGAAGGAAACCCCAGCTCTCTTGCCTCAATCAGATGCCATCTACAGTCCAGAACTGCCCCCAGGATCAGGCTAAGGGTAGGACTTTGTTGAGAATGCACATTTGTTTGGCCTGTCCTCCTGCCCCAGGCCTGACTTCCCACTCCCTTAATGGGTTCTCCTTGGAGCACTTTCTTAATAACTCACTTATCCTCAGATCCCCTCTCAGGGTCTGCTAAAAGGGGAACCTGCCCTAAGGTTAGGTGCTATTACCAAAAGAAATGAGGGTGGGGGAGATTGCTAGACAGCCCAAAACAACACTGATTCACTACAGTGATGCAAACTTTTCCTGGGCTTCCACCACTCCCCTCACTACAGGACAGATTACTGAGTGGCCCAGGGGTTAAATGCATGGGCTTTGCAGTCAAGCCTGCCTTTGAACTCTGGTTCTACTACTATCACTTTGGGTGAATCACTTTGGGTGAATCAGTTTTCTCTTTTCATCTGTAAAATGGGCATAACGTTAAGACCCACCTCACAGGATGGTCTTGAAGATTAATAGGAAAGAACAAGAAGTGTTTATTCTGGTATGGAGCCCTTTATGAATACTCACCAAATGCAGATTTCTATAATCCCTAATAACTGAAGAATCTTTTATTCACTGAAAATGAGTCCTGTCAATTAATTACAGAACAAATTCATCTTTCAGTGTGAATCTAGAAATTGAGGATCTGTAGAAAGGTGAATAAGACAAAACTTGTAAAGCAGTGAGTATCTTCAGCTCACTGTTTTTATTTTAAAAGCACATGGTAGCCTTTTTCAAATCAATACTAATGGGAAAGACAGAGAGAAAGACGAAGAAAGTACCCCAAACTAGATGGCATTTCACCTAGGGTGGTTTGCAGACCATCTGTGATTAGAATTATGCCTTCACAAGCAAAAGCATAGATTTAGGCTCCAATGTACTTTCTTTCTTTTTTTTTTTTTTAGGTTTGGAATGGCCTTTCTTTTTATTTATTTATTTATTTATTTATTATTTATTTTCAGCATAACAGTACTCATTATTTTTGCACCACACCCAGTGCTCCATGCAATCCGTGCCCTCTATAATACCCACCACCTCCAATGTACTTTCTAATCATTAACAGGCTGATGTGTTGTCATCATTACTCATATGTACAGCAAAATCACCACTGTGGCAGAACATCAGACCTAATCCACATGGATGGCTGGAGAGGCAGCCAACCCACCCAGGTAGGGAGAGAAGATTATTTAGAGAGTCTCATCACAAAAATGAGACAGGGGAAGGCACAGGAGAAACTAAAACATGGAATCCTGGTGAGCTGGATTGTTAGTTCCTTGTGTAAATTACAAGCAGCTCAAAGTGCAAGGTTTAGACAAATGCCTTATGAGTGAAATATAAGAGATTACTGGTCTGTAGATAACCAAATTAGATGTTTGCAAGCAGCATCGAACAGCAAAGGAGAATAAGCAATCTTCACAGATCTGCAAGCAAAGTCTTTCCAGTGTATTAAAACCAAAGGGTATTAATAGCGATAGAGTGGGGACGGAAAACTGGAAACTCAGGGTGGGCTGGGAAGAAGAGCTCAAACAACTCTTGTTTCTCTGCCTTCTCTGCTGCCTGTCTGGAAGTGACATTAGGGCCTCTCAGTGAAGTTAAGGAGATACATTCTTCTGAGGCCAAGGAACTTCCTAGTACCTAGCCACTAGCCACATGTGGCTATTTAAATTTAAGTGATCCAAAATTAAATAAAATTTAAAAATCAGCTCTTCTGTTCTATTGGCTTCTCTTTTTAAAGTTTTAAGTAATCTCTACACACAAGAGGGGCTCAAACTCACAACCCAGAGATCTAGAGTCTATACTCTACAGACTGAGCCAGCCAAGCCCTCCCCACCCCCATCCCCCTACTCCATTCACTGGCTTCTAATCCCAGCTTGCAGTGACTTATTGAGATAAATCACATCCCACCCACACCCCGACCTCAGAATCTCCTTAGGTAACTAAGAGGAGCTGACAGGGTTTGTGAGATCTCTTATAGCTCATCTGCTATCTTTTCTGAAGTCTGTTCTTGGAAGAACTCAGGAGGAACCATCTTTTAAGGGATGGATAGAGCTTGTATACCTCACCATTTGAAAGCCATATCTATCTTCAGAGTAGAACTTGTTGCCTCTCTCAGCTCTTAGGGCTCCACCTCAGCTGCAGCCATGGCCTCCTGGGCAGTCCATATCCAGTGACGGAGTGAGGTGCGACAGGAAAGCCCGGCCATTTCTATACTACATGAGACACTCCAATAGGCAGTGCTCACCCCTGAGTAACCCTGGGTTGAGGGGACTTTGTGGAGCCTGCAGGGCAGTTCAGCTTCTTCCTCTGCCCAATCCCACTTGCTCCCTATCCTTTACTGTTGACTCCTAACAAACATCATGTGCACCAATAAACATCTCAGGGGTTGTTTCCAGAAAACCCACTTTGTATCAACATGGTGTATCAAGGGGTTGGGCCAGTCTGGACAAGTAGAATGAAGAGATTGTATAGAAGTTTGATGATATAATGATAGCAATTAATAGCTGCTCCACAAACCCCCCACCTCCAAACCCACTTAGGTTTCTATGTCTCTTCTCCCAGCATCAAAGGTGTAAAAAGATATAGAGACAGGGTGTGATAGGCTCTGTCTGTCTCTCTCTTACACACACACACACACAATGTAAAGTAGGACTTTCTCTGACTTAGCACTTAAAATGTACTAAGAACTTTACATCTATTCAATGTTTAAGCTTCACAACAAATGTGGAAAGCAAGGCTCAGATAGTTGAAATCACTTTCCCAAGGTCACAAAGCAAGTAAGTGTCAGAGTAAGGATTTATACACAGGTAAGCTCCCACATCTGTGTTCTTGTCTCTGGACTGAGAGGCATCAAGGATCTCCACCAGAGCTTAGTCCAAGTAAACATGCTAACCCCAACCAGCACCCCCTGTCCCAGCCATACTGCAAAGCCGGAGATTAAGGGTGTTACTGGAGAAGACAGAGGAAGAGAAAGAGGGGGAGGGAAAAAGGGAAAAGGAAAGAGACAAGGAGGGAAAGACAGACAGAGATGGCTAGAGTTGCCAGTCAGTTGTCCCTACAAGTAAGGGAAGAACAATGTCTGGTTTCCCAAGCTGATACCTGCTAAGGAAATGGCTAAGTCTCTCCTTGTGGCAGGGAGAACAGAGATGGGAGAGAGAGATAGTGACTGGGACTCCTGCTGGTGAGGAGCACACCAGTCCCCGCTAGAAGCACTTTTGACCCGAGTTGACTCATTTAATGCCCACAACAGTCTAGGAAATATGTACTTTCTAATCCCCATTTTGCAGATGAGAAAAGTAAGGTACAGAAGGGTTAAATGATTTGCCCACAGTCACACAGTTAGCCAGTGTTCCCTGGAGTTTACTCGTGAACCAGTTAATTACCTTAAGTTTCTGTGATTGGTAATTATCATCATAGCACACAGTCCAGCCATGTTAGCACATGGAGGAACGAAAGGATTCTTGTATTAGAAGTTAGATGACCTGCTTTCTGGTTTCACCTCTGTTCCTATTAAATTCTGGTCTTGTACAGATCATTCCTATCTCTCATCCTACATTTCCCATTTATAAAATGAAATGATTATTATAAATGATGAGTTCATGTAGTAGTAGTAGTAGTAGAAACAGCAGAAATATTAAAGTAGTAAAGTAGAAACAGTAACTATAATAACAAAAAGTAATAACAGAAGCTGTGGTAATAGAAGCAGTATTATATTATTATATTATTGTGTATTATTGGTGGCAATGAAAGTAGTAATTGAAGTAGCAATAATAGAAAGAGTAGTAGAAGTCATAGCAGTAATAGAAGAAAGAGAAAAAAAGGAAGAAGAGGGAGAAAAAGAAATAGTAGTAGTAGTAATAAAAGAAATACTACTACTAGAAGAAACCAGTGTGTAGAATAGTAGTAATAGAGACTAGTGTAGCAATAGAAACTAGTGTAGAATAGTAGTAATAGAGAAGTAAGAGTTAGTAGTAACAGAAATATAACAGAAGAAGTCATAATAATAGAAGTAGCAATAGTAATGAAAGAAGTAACATTAGTTATAGAAATAGTAGGCAGTAGTATTAGGATAGTCCCTGAGGAAGAAGAAGAAAGGTGGAGGAGGACGGATAGATCTTCACTGGTGATCTCCCATGTGCCAAGTGTGCCATGCACACTCACTTCTCACATCTCTCTTATTAGATGGCTACCTTTGTGATGCTCATTTACATATGGGAAAACTGATATTTGGAGATGTCAACCAGGGCAAGGTGGAGGTAGATTCTGGACAGTAGTACGTGCCCCCATCTGGCCAGGGTGCCTGTATGCCCCTCCCCTCCGTACACTGTTCCAGAGCTTTTCAGCTTTCACAGTCCTCATTCCTAAAGTCTTGTTACATCTAATGATCTGAACCCCCTGTCCTCTGAATTAGAAGGAAACTTAAGGCTAATTTCCTTCAGATAAGGTTCTTTATAAATATTTTCCATGGAATGCCCTCTTTGCTTTGTTTGAAAGATCAGTGTGAGACTGGTTGTCACCCAATATTATGTTGACATTTCCTTTTTAAAGAACATAACATACATTCTTGGGCTGGATTCAAACATTCTTACATTTTGGGATTTTTTTTATACTATTTATGGAAAAACACAATCATTGGTAATGCTAGGTGGAAGCCCTGAGTTCTTTCTTCCTCTATAATGAAGGGGATAAAATGTCAGCCTTCTATAATTCTAGAGTTCCTCGTGTCTCCATCCCCAGCCCTCAGGACTGGCACAAAGCTTCAAAGCAATCATAATTGAGAATATAATTGAGCACCTAGTATATTATGGGTGCTGAGTAAAGCATTTTATCTACATTTGTTTCTATTGTCACCATAACCTCATGAGAGAGGGTGTTACCATCAGCCCCATTTTACAGATGGTATAACCAAAGCTCCCAAGAATTAAGAAAATCTCCCAAGTAAATGACAGAGGAGAGATCTGAAACACAGATCTGCTTGAATCCAAATTAGGACTCCCAGACTGACTAGGAGTAAATAAATAAACAGCCAAGGGGATTTAAGTAACTGCAGAAGGACTGAACACTTATTCAGCAAGTGACCCACAAAAAAAACCATCCTGAAAGGCCACTGGCAGTACTCACCTAAGTAAGATGGAGCAGAAAGTCTCTGTGAATATCTTGACAGTCATTCATTCATTCATTGTTTGTTCAACAAATATATGCTAATCATCTGGAACACAGAGCAAAGCCCTAGGAACAGGGAATACAATGGGAATCAAGATAGACACAATTCCTGCCCTCCTAGGAGTTCACAGTTGAGGAGCAGGCAGCAAGTCAATAAATAATTACAATGGAAGAAATGAAATGTTTAGGTTAACTCAAGGGAAACCTAGTAATCTGCAAGGTACCCTGATATAGCCTAGGGGGAGAGAGAGTATAGTCAAGGAAGGTTTTCTGAAGGGGGTGACATTAAACTGCTATTAGAAGGACAAACACTGGGGCGCCTGGGTGGTTCAGTGGGTTAAAGCCTCTGACTTTGGCTCAGGTCATGTTCCCAGGGACTGGGATCAAGCCCCATATCAGGCTCTCTGATCAACAGGGAGCCTGCTTCCTCCTCTCTGCATGCCTCCCTGCCTAATTATGATCTGTCTGTCAAATAAATAAATAAATAAAATCTTAGAAAAAAAAAAAAAAAGAAGGACAAACATGGGTTCAGTCGGTTCAGTTGGTTAAACATCTGACTCTTGATTTTGACTCAGGTCATCTCAGGGTAATAAGATCGAGCCCCATGTCAGGTTCCATGCTGAGCCTGGAGGCTGCTAGAGATTCTCTCTCTTCCTTTACCCCTCCCCCACCCCATCCCACCCCGCTGCCCCTGCATGCATATATACTCTCTCTCTCTAAAAGAAGAAGAACAACAACAACAACAAGAACAATAACAAACAGTAGTCAGGTGACTGAGGTTGGCTATGGAAACAGTAGAAAGAATAGGCAGAGAGAATATATCAGTACTTACTGAGCAACTGCATCTGTTAGAATTCTTTTGATTATCAACAACAGAAAACACAATCCAAAGTCTTAACTAATAAGGGAATTAATTATTTCACATATGGGGAAGTTCAGAGGATACAGACTGAGTTAATTCAGTAGCTCAATGATGTCATAAAGTACGAGATTTTTCCCCCACACTTTTGCTCTGCCATTGTCTTGCTACACAGTTCCTGGTGTCTCACACAGAAATAATATCCATCAGAAGAAAAGGGGCCTTTCTAGCCTTGTTTTTATTCCTAAAAGACCCCCTCCCCCAGAAGATTTCTCTTCACACATCATTGAATAGAAATTTGTGACATGCCCCTTATAATTAGGCCAAAATTTTATTTTAAAAAGAGAGGAGAAAGAGAATTGCTTGGACTGAATCCACCATGGGGAATGGAAAAAGTGTCACCACGCATGACCCATAACTCTATGGAAAGGGCAAATGTAAACTATTAGAGGTTCTGCCTGCCAGGAAAAGTGGGGGTGGGTGAGAAATGGATATGGGTCATTGCTGCCATGGCAATGTGTCTGGCATACAGTAGGGGCTCCATAAATGTCTTCTGAATGAGGAAAAGGAAAAAACCAAGTTGGGATGGTTACAAGAGGTGGAGCAATATAGTGGCTATGGATACATATTCAACACAATTCCTTGAGCTGCAAGAAATAGACATCCAGTTCAACCTAGTTTCAGAGAAGAATAAATTATATTTATTGGTTTACATAATTGACAAATCTGAGATTGTACTGGCTTCAGGATATGGATCGATCTAAGTATTCAAGTAATATTTTCAGAAGTCTATCTCAATTTCTCCCTCGACTAAGCTTTTTTTTTTTTTTCAGCATAACAGTATCATTATTTTTTCACCACACCCAGTGCTCTATGCAATCCGTGCCCTCTATAATACCCACCACCTGGTACCCCGACCTCCCACCCCCCCGCCACTTCAAACCCCTCAGATTGTTTTTCAGAGTCCATAGTCTTTCAGGGTTCAGCTCCCCTTCCAATTTACCCCAAACCCCTTCTCTCTAACTCCCCATGTCCTCCATGCTTTTTGTTATGCTCCACAAATAAGTGAAACCATATGATAATTGACTCTCTCTGCTTGACTTATTTCACTCAGCATAATCTCTTCCAGTCCCGTCCATGTTGCTACAAAAGTTGGGTACTCGTCCTTTCTGATGGAGGCATAATACTCCATAGTGTTTATGGACCACATCTTCCTTATCCATTCATCTGTTGAAGGGCATCTTGGTTCTTCCCACAGTTTGGCCACCGTGGCCATTGCTGCTATAAACATTGGGGTATCATCACTAGCCATCAGGGAGATTCAAATTAAAACTACATTGAGATATCACCTTACACCAGTTAGAATGGCCAAAATTAGCAAGACAGGAAACAACATGTGTTGGAGAGGATGTGGAAAAAGGGGAACCCTCTTCCACTGTTGGTGGGAATGTAAGTTGGTGCAGCCTCTTTGGAGAACAGTGTGGAGATTCCTCAAGAAATTAAAAATAGAACTTCCCTATGACCCTGCCATTGCACTCCTGGGTATTTACCCCAAAGATACAGATGTAGTGAAAAGAAGGGCCATCGACTAAGCTTTTTGCAAGATGGACAACAGGAGCTACAAGCCCAAATGCTCCCAGCTCGATAGTCTCATGAGAAAAGGGGCTTCCCCCCTCCCCTTCTTTCAACACCAGACCCTGATCTGACATTCAGTGTGACTGGCTCAGATCACATGTCCGTACCTGTCTCAATTCGTGTGGTTGTAAGGGCCTGATTGGTTGGCTCTGGGTCACATGGACATCAGGTATGAGTCACATGTCCACCCCATGGGCAAGGGAAGGAAGAAGAGGGCACTTACTCAGAATTAAAGACCAGAAGGAGACACGGAAGCAGAGAAGGCACAGGACAAGGAAAGGAATGGAGGTTTGTGACTTGGACCCCTTTCCATGGTTACCTCACAGCTTCTACCTGCTTTCTCTTGGGTAAATAGGAAATGAACAGTCTGTACATTTCAATACTCTCCTCTTCCTGCTAAACAACAGAAATTACTTCCAAGAAACATTCCAAACCAAAAGCAGGGTGGGTATATGGGAAAAGAAGTTCATGTTTAATTAATGGAAACAGACAGTCTTCAAATGATCTCAGTGGTAAAACCTCATTTAACATAGGTTTAGAAAGGGAACACTCTGGAGATTATCAATAGAGTTTTGTTTTTCATGGCTACAGAGAAAATAAAGCATAATTGGTGTCATTTGGTTAAAATTTGGCAATTTACTCACTGGAAGAATTGTTCAGATGGGAAAGGGTGGGGCCAGGGCCAGGGCAGAATGAGCAGGGCAAGCAGATCTTAACAATTCACAGCCTAAGTAACAATCCAGGCTGCCTATCCATTTGGGAAAGAAGTTGGATTGAGCATGTGAGTGGTTTCTATGTAATCTAGAACCCACAATACATATGCTAATTTTAAAATTAGTGCAAAAATTAGATTTCCAAAATGGGACCCTTCTGCGTGAGCCTGTTGGAAGCCAACATCACAGCCCTCTAAAGTGATCACATGACAAACATGAGCACACATTGCAATGTAGGTTTGGTTGAGATGTATACCATAGGCCTTTGCCCTTGCTTTTCTCCCCACCTGGAATGCCCTTCCCTTTGGTTCATGTTTGCTCTTCAGATATCAATATAAAGTTCATCTTATCAGAGGGTCCTGACCCATAACCTACTTCTCATGGTCCTATTTAAATTCTCAACATCTGATATGTATATGTCTCATGATATGTCTGTGGTTTGTTGGGATAGTCACAGATTCATTTATGTTCTGGCTCAAGGATAGATATAGACAGGGCCCCTGCCTATTTGGGTTGTCAGTATATGGCCCATGCCTCCACCAGACACTGGCACAAGACTGGCACTCAAATACATTTTTTATTTTATTTTTATTTTATTTTTTTTTTAAAGATTTTATTTATTTATTTGACAGAGAGAGATCACAAGTAGGCAGAGAAGCAGGAAGAGAGAGAGAGGAGGAAGCTGACTCCCTGCAGAGCAGAGAGCCCAATGCGGGACTCGATCCCAGAACCCTGAGATCATGACCTGAGCCGAAGGCAGCGGCTTAACCCACTGAGCCACCCAGGCGCCCTCAAATACATTTTTTAAAGATTTTATTTATTTATTTGACAGAGAGAGACACAGCAAGAGAGGGAACACAAGCAGGGAGAGTGAGGGAGGGAGAAGTAGGCTTTCCACCGAGCAAGGAGCCTGGCATGGGACTCAATCCCAGGACTCTGGGATCATGACCCGAGCTGAAGCCAGACCCTTAACAACTGAGACACCCAAGTGGCCTGGCACTCAAATATTTGTTAAAAGGATGAAATAGTTATCTCTGGTCCCTTCCCCCAAAACTTAGTCCAGATAAGGGCCATAACAGACCCCCTCCTACTCTATCCTTGCATACCTCCAAACCCTTGCAGAGTTTTCTTCCAGTGGAATCATGCCTTTCCCCATTATTATACCCACATATAACCTAATGAACCGCATTCATTCTTCATGGTCTCAGCTAGTGTCACCTTCTTTCTGTAGCTTGCCTCAACCCCCACCTTAGCCCATGACAGAGTCAATTCTGTTCCTCCCCCACCCTACCATGAGGGTTCCTGCTCCTCTCTGACCTCACTGCAGAAGATGAGGTTATAAAAAGAGAAACAACTCAGACTCAGACTGTTTGAATCCTGGTTCCAATACTAGCTGTCTATGGTATTCAGGAAATATTTAGCTTTCCTGAGCCTCAGTCTCCTCATCTGAAAAATAGAGATCCTAATAGCATTAACTAACAAAATCCCTGGAAAAACTAAATGAGATCACATACATAAACAATATCCAGCTCCAGAACCTCACATCACTGTTTTAAAGTTCTAGCAATAATCACAACTATTTGTGGATCTGTGTATACCATAGGTTGTGAAATCTTCAGGGGAGGGATGACACACTGCTATTCTTTGTATTCTTTTGTCCTGCATGTTGCCTTAAACATAGTAGTTGCTCAATTAATATTTGTCCAACTAAATTGAATACTATTCCAACATGACCCAGGCCTTCAGGTGGCTTTTATACCCCTTTCTCCTTGACCTGCAGGTATCTAGAGAAAGCAAACCCATATGCCTCATGTGTTAAGCAAAACTTTAAGAAAAAAAAACATCACTAGCCTGAGAAAATAGTCATTCCCCACATTCCCACACCAAACAGAATTGTTTTCAATCAACTGTCTAGTCTGCACTCTACCCTTCTAATCCATGTTTATTAGTGTGAGCAATCAAGAGGTTACTAAGAGTAATTGCATGGAACAAGCAGGAAGTAACATTTGGTTGGTATCTGAGTGTCTGGTCTTGAAATGGGTGCCTCTTCACATACAGTTCTCAAATGGAGGTCTGTTTCCCCCAACAGTTGTTCAGAAAACACAAGACTTACTATCCTAAACTTCTGCTGCCTAAAATTGCCAACACTTCCCTTATTCAACCTCAGAGATGGTGCCAACTTCAAGATCCCGCCCACAGGGCCACAGAGGAGCCAGACATGCCAACAAAATATTATTTGCTTCCCTGGTTTCTGGTGCATTCGACAGGAGCCTTTAGCTCCCAAAGTCCCAAGACTGCAAATTCCTGTCCCAACCCATAACTTCACTACTTACCCTGGCACCAATCATTTTCTCAGACACATAAGGTGGCTCCAGCACCTCATTCCAAGTTCTGACTGTGCTTTCTTTTTTCCAACATTGTGAATGTGCTTCTTTTTTAAAACATATTTTTCTTGGAAAGATCTGTATGTCCTATTACCGTCTTTCATACTTTGCCGGAGCATAATACACCCCTTGAAAAGTCAACCACAACAGATTAAAAGGTTTTAATGCGTACATTTAACACAAAGACAATGAAAAATGCTATATTATTCAAAGATGGTACTGGTATTGAGAGGGGAGGGCAGTCGTGGAAGTGAGGTCACAGATATGCCATCTGGGACCATTCTTCATTCAGCAAGTTGTCATTTACTTGGAATATTTCCTCCATTCCATAGATTTTAGGCATGCTTTCTTGTTCAATGGGAAAATGGAAGGAATAGGTCATTGAGACCTTTCATTTTTCTCATTCTTGTCATATAAACATGAAGAAACTGCCCTCTCTAAAAATGCTGCTAAGTTAGGGCAGCCCAGGGGTATTTCAAGCCTGCATTCTGGCCTTTCTCTGTTTTATGTGGCTTCCTGTTCTCACATCTGATGAAAATAGTTCTTTCCATGGCAACACCACATAGAGAGATATGGTAGGGTTTTGTTTTGGTTTTTGGTTTGTTTTTTTTTTTTAAGCAAATATTGTTTTTCTTGAAACTGAACAGAATTCTCCTTTTTCTCTCACTCTACAAATACACCAGTGTTAGCAGGCTCGCTTTAGGGCATATGAGGACACCTTAGCCATCTTTACCAAGGGATTGCAGTTCTTTCCCTAGTCCCCCACAGGACATTAATCCTTTACACTTATAAATAGTTTTTAACTTTGAGTGCTGAAGTCCAAGTTCTTAGTTTGATGTTCAAGGCCATTTTCACAATTGGCCCTGCCTGCTTCTACATTTTCATATCCTAATACTGCCTACATTTTATATTACATGCTAACAATATGGAGGTGATAATCTGGAATCCAAATGCACCTGAACTTTCATGACGACCCTGCCATTATATCACAGCCAAGTTCAACGTATCACTTCATCCCAAAACACACATACTTACATGCACATAAACATAAATACATAGACACTCCAATCTGTTCCCTACAGCATTTAAACAATAAAGCCGAATTACATTGAAAGTCTGTACAGAAAGATTGAAAAAAGGATTACTATGCATTATTTGGCCCTTAAAATTCCTTTCAAAATAACTCCCTCTCATAAATCCTTTCCCCGTTATAACTGTTAACAATATCTCTACTTTATGCAAAAACTGTTCTCCAATTAAGGTTAATTCCTTCTCCTTACCCCAAACTCAGCTCAAATATCTACTGAACAAAATAAGAGCCAGGCAGCTAGCTGAGAGGTTTCAGTGAAGCCAGATCTTAGACAAACCCTGATAACCCAGCAGGCTTGATGAGTCCCAGAATGAAAGAGTTGGGTGCTTGCTGATGCCTAATTCACTCACTATATAGAGAGTTTACAAATGATCCGCACAGCTCTGAATCCCTGAGTGTACATGCTGCTACCCTTTCCTGGAATGCCCTTCCCACATTGCCTATCTGATAAACCCCTTAAGGCTTTAAGGACCCAAGTCAAGAATCCCCACTGATGATAAATCTTGGTTATTCTGGACATGTTTCCTTTCATTTGGAAAAATGAAAGTCCAAAACTGACCACTCTGACTTACCACTGTTACACGATCCTGGGTTCTATACTTGCTGGCACATCCCTTTGCCCTATTATACCATAAATTCCTTAAAGGGGAAGTCTTCCTATCTGAGTCTCAGCTCAGCATAGTGCCTGGTACATAGCATAAAAGTCAGTAAATGTTTGCCAGATGGAATTTTATTTTTACCACACACCTGAGAGTTAGGTAGAGTGGGTATACGTATTAACAGGTGTCACTGGGGAAACTCCTTTCTGAACCACAGGTTGTGTTGTATGTATGTTCTAACAGCTTTCTGTACATTAACTCATTCAATCATCATGAGAATCCTATGAAGTAAATTTAATATCGTCATCTGTATTTTTCAGATATTAAAATTTAAATTTCCCTTCAGTAGATTTTATTGTTGTTTTCTACCCAGAGGTGTTATCCCTGTAGATGAATTTTATGCTCAGGCATGGCTGTGTGACTTGCTTTGTCCTATGAAAAGTAAGAAGTGATGTGTGTCATTTCCAACGCTTTAAGAACCAGCACAAAGTTTGCCTCATCTCTTTTCCCTGTGCCCTATGAGCAGCTTTTGCTCAATCACTCTGGGTCCTAGATTAAAGATGATATGGAACAGAAGTGCAGTTGGCCTATATAGCCATACAGCACATCAATAAATAAAACTTGATTCTTAGAACCCACTGAGATTTGAGGGTCATTTGATTACCTCAGAATAACCTAGCTTAAGCTATTAATGAAGTCCACAAACCCATCTTTTTTCAATGTTCTCATGGTAGTGAATGAGATTAACATCCATCTATCCACACAAGCCATGAATCTGGAATTCATCTCTGGCACCTCCTCTCCAAAAGAATAAAATTAAAATCTTTTAAAATTTCTAGGTCCTGCCAATGAACCTTCCTAAATCTCCCTGGAATGGAGTTGCCGCCAGTGCTCTCTTCACTCTTCATCTGCAATATCACCATCTTAGGCCAAGCCACCATCATCTATCTCTCCCCTTGTCAGTTTAAATGATATATCTGATATATCTGAATTCCCCAATCCCACACATGTGCCTTTTCCTCCCTCCATTCTTTCCTCCACAAATGCTCTGTTACAGTGACAACATTGATCACATTACCATGGTGCTTAAAATCTTCAGTGCTTTCCCATTGTTCTCAGGAGATTGAGCGATATCTTTAACTTGGCATCAAGTCCCTCCATGATCTGGTTCTTGCTCAGCTCTCCAGTATCATCTTATCCTACCCTCACTTAAACTCAGTGATCCAACTACTCTGATCTTCTTTCCACTCTTAAATAAGCCCTGTTATTTTCAACCTTCAGGCCTTGCATATGCTGTTCATTCTACCTTGAGTTCTCTCTTCACTAACCACCATCATTCTCCATCTCACTACTCAATGCCACTTCCCTGGAGAAGCCTGACATGAACCCCATAGTTGAGTCAAGTTCCATAATTAAAATGGTTTCATTGGCCCACATATTTCTCCTCCATAATAAAATATATTGGCTTGCTATCTCCTTCAGTAAGAATTAAATACAACCCTCTCCATTCAATTTGTTGGGTCAGAAAACTCAAGATAACAGAATACTAATATTTTTGTCAGTGTTTACAAAGGTAATTTCACATGTAATCTCATCCACTTGGACACCCTGGCCATGCAGATAAAAAGTTAAATTCAGGATTGCTCTGGACTCGAGCCCTGGACCTAAAGCAAATAAAATGAATGTGAGTACTGACAAATAGGGTTTGGACACTGGGCTCTCAAAGTTAAGTTGTCAGCTAAAATGGACCATTTGTTTTTTGGAATGTGTACAGATGGTGACCAGAATGGAGCACTGGCTGACATTTTCCCTTAGCAACTGGCCAGGGCTTTGGGCATCCCAGGGGCAATAGTCTGAGCAATTTCATATAAACAGTACCAGAGGCCCATAGTGAGGCCCCTGTGTTTTTCTAGGCCACTGATCATGACACTGGCTCTGCCACTGCTCTCACTGATGGTGGTCAGAGAGAAAAGGACTGGACCAGCTGACAAGAGATGCTCTGTGACTGGCAAAACTCTGTTATTTCACAGAGTTCTAACCTGCGTTCTAGAAAACAGCCTCACTGACATTCACAGGACAAGGGAGTCCAAGTATGAACAGCATGGTATAGTAAAAAGAAACCAAGTCTCGCTCATTCTCTTGGGTTCAAATCCCAGCATAGCCTCTTACTAGTGATGTAGAATTGGGCATGTCACTGCATTGCTCTTCATTTGTCAAATGGGGAGCAGAGGAGATATAATTCTTTCTATCTCTGGAGGATTAAATGATACAATGCTTATGAAGCACCTAGCATAGAGTAAGTACTCAACAAACATCCACGTGTTCTCTCAATCATTGATCCTTCCTTCAAGTATGTTCAGAGTCAAATCCTCAGCTTTTATCTTAGTAACTTAAGAGTGATTCTCAACCTCATACTCTCATCCTCGCTTTAATGGAAAGGACAAAATATTTTATTGCCTTTGGAAGTATGACATTGGGGGTAAACTTTGAAAATCAATGGAACATTATTATATTATGATATGACATTATATATAAATACTAAGAAATCTCTCTCCTTCTGTTGCAGAAGCAGCACTATCAATGTCTGCCTCTTCTTGGGTGCCTCTCAGAAGCCAGGCACTGAAGTGAGGGATCTGCATCCCTGTTAGCCATGTGAGCTTGGGGAAATCATCTAGCCATGCCTCTACTGTGTTTACTGTAGAATAAGGATAATATTAACACTTCCATCATAGGGTGGTTTTGAAGATTAAGTAAAATACTCTGTTTCACTTTGAATAACTTGGGACTGTATGCATATTAAGTGTTCAGTAAATGATAGATATTGCTTTTATTCATGAGCCTTCTGGAGACAATCATGCTCTCTCCCAAGGGCAGACTATCTGCATTTCTTCCCAACTCTGTGCTTAGGGATATCACATAGATAGCTTGAAATCAGCTATAGTGGACATATTTAAAACCGAAAACACTACAAATAATAGCAGAAAACACTACAAATAATGGCTGCTTATTTTCAGATTTAGTTATTATCTATTTACCAGCATGCCACTCCAATCATTCTTTATATTTTACTCATGAAGGACATGATGCTTCTTGAGGGGTAAAGTGACTTACCCAAGACCACACAGTCATTAAACAGCAGAACTGAGGGTTAAATCAGCTCCATCTGAGACCAATTCCCATGACTTTGGGTTTTGTTTTTTTTTTTTTTCCATAATAAATGTGCTGACATTTAAAGTAAAGGAAGAGGAAACAATACTGATTTTTAACAGGTTCCTTATACATCATGAGGGCCTTAAAATCAAAATACCTATCATTTTTAAATTATCAAACATCTTTTATGGCATTTACTTTTATTCTCTCACAGCACTTCACAAGTATTAATTCATTAAGTCCCAATAACAGCTTATTAGATCACTTTTATTGTCATCCCCACTTTACAGATGAGGTAACTGAGGCAGTGGTAAGCAAAGTAACTTGTTCCCGGTCATGCAGCAAAATTGCAGCATGATTCAAATGCAGCAGATTGAAATGCAAATACACTGTTATCTGTGTTCTTAGCTACAATGCTAAGCTGTACTTCTATGTTAAGAAGAAGCCTCTGTTTCATGCTTCAGCACAAAATCTGCTCCACTCCTTTGCCTTTGCTCTGGGAACTTAGTAACTATTTTTTTTTTACTCCTTGAATCACAGAGAAAATATTTATGGATGTCCTACAATCGCACCATGGGGGCAGAAGTCATTTTGCACAAAGGCCTAGCCTGTGAAATTAGGCTCCGCTTTGGAGCAATCCCTCGTGCTGCTGAGAATTGGTGACTGGAGGCCCTGAGAGGGCAGCCTGAGGTGGTACATCAGAAAGATCTATATTACCTTTTTAACTTTTCATTATAGAAATTTTCAAACATTTGCAAAACAAAAGAAATGGATTATTTTTTATTCAAGGACTGGTTTTTTTTTTTTCCCCCTAGTGAACAAGTAAAGGGTGTTGGACTCCCACATTTAGGATGTAAATGAGGCAAGTCCATATATGTTACAATTCCAATCACTTCTCTACAATCCCGCTGCTGTGACCTTAGCCCAAACTGATGGTATCACTTCCTGGAAAACTGTGGCAGACTCCTGACGGGTCTCCTTGCTTCCGTCCTAAACTTTATTCTCTATAAAGCAACCACAGTGAACCTCATAAAGTATAAATTACATTAGGTAACATCTCTGGTGAAGCCCCCCAGTGGCTCCCCATCACATAAAAACCAAACCCAAACTTGCCATGACCAAGAAGACCCTGAAAGCAGTGCACAAACTACGTCCTCAACTTCTTCCTACTATCTCCAGCCAATGTGCTTTCCTGCGGTTGCTCAGATAGGCCAAATTATATTTAACCTCTTGGCCTTTGCTCATGCTGTTCCCCCACCTTGAATTTTTTTCTTCCCAAATGGTAATATGGCTGCCCCTTTGCCATCACTCCAGGCTCAACTCAATATCACTTCCTCAGAAAGCCTCCCTTGATTGCCCTGTTTAAAGCACTATTCTGGCCTGCTCTGTTCACGTTTTATTTCCTTCATAACCCCTGTACCTAGTCTAGATGCATTTCTTTATTTAATTGTTATTGTCTCTTTCTCTTAGCTAAAATGTAAATTGGATGAGAACAGGGACTCTGTCAAGTGCCTGAAACAGTGCCCAGAACTTTTCAGGTGTTGAGACAGTATTTGTTGAGTAAACTAATAATAAGTGATGAAAATGAATTATGCAATGATGATGACAGCCACGCAGAGTCGGACAGTCTTGGAGTTCTTTCTTGAATAAGAGGGTTGTTGGAAAAATGTCCTGAGGTGACAGAAATGAATAGAGGAAGAGATTTCCAGAACTGAATGACATTCCATCAAAGGTCCTCAGAAAAACGAAGTGATTTCGAAGACCAAGAAGTACCTATCATTCTGCCTGTATCTTCAGATTGGCAAGAGGTTATGAAAGACAGATACTCCTTCTAGTCAGGCCTTTGTGTAATTGTGGTGAGACTTGGAACTTGCTTCTAACCAAATGAATATGTCAAAGGCAGTGGGGCCTCACACCTCTATTGCACTGCATTATATAAGACTCCATCTGAGCATACCTGAGTGGGAAAGGTTCTCTCTCTACTGCTGGTTGCCACGTTGTGAGAACACCTATGGAGAGGACCATCTGGCAAGCAGCTTCAGGTGGCTTCTGGAGCTCAGTGGCCCCAGTTGAAAACCAGTGAGAAAAATGGAACCCCAGAGCTACAATCATTGCAGCTGAGTTCTGCCAACAACCTATAGGAAGTCATAAGTGGTTATTTCCACAGTTGAGCCTCTGATGAGGCCACAGCCCTACCTAATACCTGGATTTCTGGCTGATAAGACTCTGAGCAGAGGATCCAGCTAAGCTGTGCCCAAACTCCAAACCACAGAAACAATGAAATAACTAAAATTTATGTTGTTTAAGTCACTAAGTTTGTGGTAAATTATTACATAGCAACAGAAAACTAATAGAGAGGAGATTAAAGTCATTCATTCATTTCCAGAAAGACCCCTTCACTAAAGATATCTATACTAAGGCCAGGTCAGAAGCAATAGAATTTATAGAGCCCTGTAATCAAGAAAATAAAGAATCTGATGTTTTTATTTGCCATTCAGAGACAATTAAGGTTTGTTAACCAATGGTCAATATGGTTGTGATATCAGCATTAAGCTCAGCGAAAAGTCCCTTTGGACTTGTCTTCTGGAGAGCCAGGAGAAAAAAGAGTCAAGAATACATGCAATACTCCAGAGCCAGGCCTGGGGGAGAAAGTCTCAAGGGATACAGTGTATAGGTCTGAGAAGAGAAAATTAACAGACTAAGCCCCTGGGACCTGTACAACATTGATCCCTAGATGTAAAGAGGGTTTAGCAATAAAGGAGCCACCAATGGCCCCAGTGTAGCAGTTCCCTTCTCATTCATTTCTCTCTGTCTCTCTCTGGGGCCCAGCTATAAACATCTTTGAACCATTAATTTACTCAAGCAGGACTTAAAGGGCATGCTGGAACACCCATAACCTTGATCTCCTGGCACTCTAGTCCACTAATTGAGCTGGGCCTACTGGGAGTTTATGATGATGCTGGACAGTACTAGCCCTGGGTTGAATTCTGAGAGTGAGCTGAGTTTTAGGTCCAACCACTTCCCAAACTCCTGGGTAAGCTGCATAACAGATCAGTTATGGTCCCAAAGGGAACACCTTTGTCCCTCACAAGTTGTTAAAGTCAGTGCCTTGTGATGGTTGCCACCAGACACAAAATACATCTTTGTATTAAGGAGAGCACATGTTGGGATGAGCCCTAGGTGTTATATACAACTAATGAATCACTGAACACTGCAACAAAAACATATGATGTACTACATGTTGGCTAACTAAACATAATGAAAATTTTTTTTTAAAAATGAAGCGTAAGTACAAGGTGTTGAACATATGTTAAATAAATAAATAAACCACCAAAGAATATTGTTAAGGGATCTTATACTTCCTGGAATATCTTTTCATATCAACTAGTGATCTCCATCTAAAACACAGAGTACTTTTCTCCTGAAGATTATGGCCCAGGGACTAGGCCCTGACTGCTGTGTCTGGTTTGCATACTCCAGCCCCTCACACCCTGGTTTTTCTTGTCTAGGAGCAAGGAGACAGGAAACATGGGTGAAGTTGCAACAGAGCAAGAGAAGGATTGAGGAGCTGTCTGTGAAGAAAAATGGAGTGTAGAGTCAAGAGGGAAATAAATGGGAATAAAGGAACAAAGGTGATGGAATGGGATTGGCATGGAATCAAGAGAGAGCAGGCTAGGCCAAGCTTAGGCAAGATTGTCACTAATGAATATTGGCTTGCCTTCGGTAAAATCTATTTCCTTTAGGTAGTGGGTCACAAAGTATGGTTCCTATAGGAACAGCATCAGCGTTGTCCAGAATTTGTTGAAAGTACAAATTCTTGGGCCCTGCCCCAGACCTACTGCATCAGAAATTCTGGGAGTAGAGCCTAGCAATCTGTATTAACAAGCTTCCCAGGTAATTATGATAAGGTAAATCTTGAGAACCACTGTTACTGGGCATCCAGTGCCTTCACATTGTCTCCAGGTTTCAAATCACTCATCTAGACCATAACTGGTCTTTGTCTATATTCTTCTCACCTCCCATCATGGAATTGTATGAGCCCTATTGGCTAGGCCTTCCCATTACTGCTCTCCCAGCACTAAGCCGCCTAATTCATACTCATTCATTTCACATCATCACAAGAGGTGTTAAGTGTTGTCATAGATTGAACTACTGGTCCCAATAGTTCTTCACTTTTCCTTGTATTGGGTACCCTCTGCCATGAAACCATGCAGTTTCCCCCCACCACACACACACACACACACACACACAAGACAGTATAACCCTATCCCTTTTCTTTAGGCTTGCTCACAGATTTTCTCTGGACAATAGGATGTTAGCAGACACAATGCATGTAGGGGCTTGAAATGGGTTTGTGCAGTTGAGCTTACCCTCTGACAGCTCTGCCATCCCCATGAAATGAGCTTTCTCAGGAACACACCATCCCCTCAGCCTATTCCCAGAAAGAAACCATGAGGAGCAGAGTCAAACCAGTGACCTAAGCCAATGCACAGATATATGAGCAAAATAAATACTCATTGTTGTACACCATAAGATTCTGGGTTTATTTGTTACCCACTGATAGCTAACCTGTACATTGGGCATCAGTGGATTTGGGTGCTATGGTAGACTGCGGTACAGAAGCAGATGATCCTCTTTCCCATGTATCATCAGAAAGTCAATAGCAGTCTAAGGCGACATCACAATGTCTACATCATTCACTTCATTTCATCATGTAGGCATCTTACCATTTCAAATCATCACAAGAAGAAGAGTAAGTACAATAAAAGATAACAAGAGAAAAAGAGACCACAGTCACATACCTTTTATTACTTTAATTGTTCTCCTGTATTATGAATTCTTATTGTAAATCTCTTACTGTGCCTAATTCATAAATTAAATTTATCACAAGTATGTATGTATATATAGGAAAAAACATAGTATTGAACCCTACATCTGCTATCTCCAGTTTCAGGAATCCACTGGGGGTCTTAGAACATGTGCCCCGCAGATAAGGGGAGACTGCTATATATTTTAAGGGGCATTACTTTGGGGGTGGGAAGCTCTCTGCTTCTCCAACACTGACTGTGAACAGGGCTATGACACTACTGGGTCAGACAATGAGAGAGACACAGAGGACAGTGTGTTCCGAAACAAGATAGAAAGGACCGACAAGAACAAGTTTGAATGGACAAGAGACAGCAGATTAGAAGAGAAGGAAGTAGTCAGCATTAAGTATCATGTTGTCTCCTCACTGTCTCCCACTCCTGAGGCCTCCAGAGGGAATCTGCAAGTCTCAGCTCCAGGCAAACCTATCTTCACTCATTCTTGCTTCTGATTCTGCTGTCCTGCCGGCTGCCTCTCACTCAGCAAGCTGGAGAGGCAGCAGTGCCAGGAGGAGAAGCAGCATCCTCTCGGTGGGAGGCAGTTGAGGACTGTTTGCCTTGAGTGAATTATTCACTCTGGAAGCCAAGTACTCCCACCCAGACTCTCACACTGCAATTAATTATCCCCAGAGTGCTCTCCTAGGTGGGGTCATGGCAGCGAAATGCCACCCAGGCTTTGCCCTCGGAGCTGCCTGGGAACTGAGACCGTAAGAGAGGCAGCTGTGTACGGTGCTAGCTACCATCGGCAGCTCCAGCCATGCAGGGAAAACCGGGGTTACCCTGGTCGTGGGCACGCAGCTTCCCTCAGTGGTGGGTGACACTTGCTATAGGCATCACAGCAGCATTTGTTCTACGTGTCAAATCCTGTCACAAGGGGAAATAATTTAATGAGCACTTTCTGGGTACTCAGCAGTAGGGATCTGGCAGTTCTCAGCACTGAATGGCAGCTTCTGTTGTGAAGTACCCTCTCTTCTCAGCCCCAGTGAATTCTGGTGGGTGGCACCACACCTGTATCGTGCCATCCCTCCCCCACACATGGATGTGGGCTGGGCCCAGCTTCTCACACAGAAAGGGAGGGAGAAGCTCGTGACCCAACCTGGGCACTTGGTTTACGCCAGACGTTGTACCAAATGGTTTACATAAATCACCTTAATTCACCTGAGGTGGTCTCCTCATCCCCATTTTGCAGATAAGAATAGTAAAACTCAGGGAGTCAAGACCCCACAGTTGTTGAGTGGACAGCCAGGACTAGAATCCAGCCTTAGAAGCCAACATTTGCTTTTCTTGCTGAAACACACTATAGGATCTTATTTATTTTTATTAACTGTCACCTTATTATTAACTTCCTGAGGATAAAGACTCAGTCTGTTCTCTCCCTGGGCTCTGTTTCCTGGCAGTGTGTCATCCAGTCTTCTCAATGTTAATGTTATCCTCATTTACAGATGAAAAAGTAAAGCTCAGAGAGGTTAAGGAACTTGCCTAAGATCACACAACTAACAAGTGGTAGAGCCAAGATTTGAGCACACGTCGGACTGCAGAATCTGAATCCTTCATCAGGGGCCGAAATGCTTAGGTTATGTCTATCTATACATTATAGCCCAATCATGCCAGATGAGAAGCAATAACCAGTCAGGAAAAGAGCTCTCTGAAGAACATAGACTTCTCAAAGCCACAGGAGACACCCAAGACCTCTTTGAGACATATGACCTTGCTAACATCTGCATCCATGGCAACACTGAAGCTTTAAAAATACTTTGGTAACCAACTCTTCCCCCTCACACAACTGCCCTGACCCAGCCTCTGGAGCTCACCTTTGGAAACACCAAGAATGAAAACAATGACAACAGTGGATCTGAATGAACATTTATAAAAGCAAGTCACTTCTTGGATGAGAAACAATATTAAAAATGTATTCCAAAGGGTCACATTTCCCCAGCCTGAAAATATCCAAAAATGGAGATAAGAGAGATAAGTTGGAAGAAACAGAAAGAACATGTTCTATGATAGTTTTCCCTCATTAATTCTAATTCTTCATGAGCTCAGAGAGACACAGGAGGAGTTTCCATGTGGATGTATAAGGGGCTCCCTATCCGAGCTCATATCCTAATAAGCCATGTTTTATTTCTAAAAACCTATTTCTTCTGTTTGGTTTGGGTTGGTTTTACCTGCTAGCATCTGTCCTCTATTCTGGAAACATCATCCTAATGTTCCTAGAGGGGAACTATCATCTCCCACTTGTGTTCCAAGGTTTAAGAGAGGAGAACTCTAGTCTCAGTCCCAAGGACATCTGATGTACATAACCCGGATCTCACCAGTGGGCATGTTTTGTTCAGGACCTGCTCACAGCTCAGTCTGGGCCACTCAAAGAGAGTCAGAGACTTCTGGGGCAACTACTAAGAAGGGTAGCCCTCCCCTCCCCCCAGGTCTGCAGCTGCAGGAGGGGTTATGGGAAGGCTGTGACAAGGACCCTGCCTGAGAGGGAAGCTAGGTGGGGTGTGGGGACACTGACTCCTGACCTCTTTTGCAAGAGGAACATGTATAACCTCAGTTTTCACTGTGTGGCCAGATTGGTGCTGTAACACAGTCTGGTTCTTTGAAAATGGCTACCAAGAAATTGTAATACTAACTAATATAATATTAATGAGTAGAATCCAGGAGAGAGGCCCAAATGGCCACTCCCTATATCCCAAGGCACTGGACTGGGAGTATATTAATCATGAACCTCCTAGGTCCCATACTCTGGGCCAACACTTTTCTTATTTTGAGGGCAACGATACTTGCTTCTATCCAAGTGGTCCTTCTTCCTGGAATACATCTCTCTGCTCATTTCTATTGTGTGTACTCCTACCCACCTTGCAAAGCCCAGCTCCTCCTGCAGAGTTAGGAGTTGTCTCCTCAGGGGTCCCACAGCACCAGCCCACAGCCCACATCTCTGTGGACACCTCTACCATACTTTCTTGTTTTGTATTTGCCCACATGGTGATTTTTTTTTTTATTACCAAATTAAGAGATGTCCAATGTTTTTAAAGAAAATCCTAATACTACATGAAGGAATGAGATAAAAATGAGATTTTAAAAATGAGATAAATTCTAGGGTCTCTCCTGGAAGTAAACCTCATGAACACTTGTGAATCCATTCAGACACTTTTGATTGCACTACAATAAAAGGTCTATCTCAGGACACACGAACTCTCCTAGGACAGGGATTCCGCTTCACTCGTTCTGCTAGTGGTACTGTGAGGCCATTTGGCCTGGCTTCCAGCCCTGGCTCAAACATCTACTAGTTTGTGATTTGGGACAAGTTAGTTCAACTCTCTACATGTCGCTTTCCTCATCTGTAAAGTGGGACTTACAGCTGTCATCTATCTCACTGCATTCTTGTGAGCATTGAGTTAATAAATTTAAAACACTTAGAATAGGGCTGGCACATGGTGAGTGCTGTGTAAATGTAAGCCAGTTCTACAGCTGATCTCTGTCTCCAGTGCCTAGCCCTAAACAAAAAGTTCTGAGTAAAGATGCATTTCGCTGCAGTATAGACACAGGTAGATGGACTCTAGTCATTCGGCACATTGTTCCTCAGTGAGGTTTCTGGCACTTTCTCACTGACATTTCCTCCCCTTCCTAGGATCCATCCTCATCACCACCACTATTTATTGAGTTTGGATTATGGGTCAGGGCATATCTTATCTCATCTTACCCTCCCAATATTCCTATTTTAAAAAGTACTCATCAGCGTTTGAAATAGCATTATTCACTAGGGCCAAAACATGGAAGCAACCCAAAATGTGGAAAAACTTTGTTGAAGTTCCCACAACTAGTTAAAGGCATTGAACTCAAGCCTGTCTGACACCTAAAGACACTGTCTACCCAGTGTGTCTGGTGCATTTTAAGTGTCTAATAACTATTTGTTGGATGGACAAGATAATAGAAAGCTATCATGATGATATCCTTAATTTTCCCTTCTGCTATGTTTAATCATGGCTTCCTGGAGACAGAGATGAACAATGATAATCAAGGAAGAGCAAGAAAGATGTTAGTGTTATCCTTGTTCACTCCAGGGACCCGCAAACCCCAAAGCAAGTGAAATCCTTGGACCTGCCAGCCCAACAGAATTTCCTGAGACCACTCACACCACACTGTGGACAACACACCGTGGAGTGAGGGCAGTGAGGGGCAGTCCCTCCCCAGTACATCAGCCACATGGTTTCTTAAAAGCAGTGAGGATCAAAAAAGATGAAGGGGTATCTGGATGGTTCTGTCGCTTGAGCATTCAACTCTTGGCTTCAGCTCAGGTCATGATCATGGGGTCATGGGATCGAGCACTGTGACGGGTTTCACACTCACCAGGAAGTCTGCTTGAGATTCTCTCTCCCTCTCCCTCTACTCCTTCCCTCATCCCTCTCTCAAATAAATAAATTAAAAAAAAAAAAAAAAGATGGAGATAGTCCACAGAGTTTTGGGGAAAGAAATGAGAAGAAAGTAAGGCCTAAGACATAGGGATTAATTCAATGCCCTCTAGCCCACTGGTGGTATATAGCAGGGACCAGAACCAGACCTCACATTCCACATCCACAGACTCAGCAACAGGAAGACAGAGGAGGCCTGGAACCCTCAATATACACCATGTCAAACTGGTCAGCTATGAATAGTTATGTGGTCTTGAGTCTCTCGGACTCAGTTTCTCCACTGATAAAATGCAAACATCAATTCTTTTATTTGGATCAGTAATAAAACCTTAAGGGGAAAAAAAAAACCAAAATTAAGGAGGCAAAATACAGCCAATGCAATAGAAAAAGTAGGCATAAAAAAAATAATTCACAAAAGAGGAAACAGAGCCAAGAAAAAAAAAAAAAAGATATATGAATTGATGTTCAATATTGTTAGTGATCAAGGAAACACAAATCAAAGCCATAATAGGAGACAAATTTTTTTATGCCTGTTAGCCTGGAAAAAAAAAAAAAATCTTAAATCTGGCCATTCCAAACACTGCATGGGATAGACTCTAAGGCTGTCTCATGCATTGCCAGTAAGTGTGCAAATTGGTGCAACCGTTCGGAAAAACTGAGACACAAGATTGTTCAAAGGCCACACTGTTAACAAGAGCAGAACGTTGGCAACCACCCAAACACTCATGAGTAGAAGAGTGAATGAATAAACTGTGGGATATTCCCACGGTGCAATCTTCCAGAGCCTTCACTTCGGATAAACTGCACAGAAGTGCACAATGTGACTGGGTCTCAGCAAGGTATCACACTGAAACTGTGCCAAGTATGATAAGTAGCCTTTTACATAAAGTGAAAACTACTAAAGTAGACACATATATCTTTATAATATGCACAGATACAATACAATTATATAGAGGAAAGCCAGAGAGTGGTAGCAATGGGGTTCAGGACTGGGTGGCAAGGATGAAACAGGAGAGGGAGCTATAGCCTAGATGTGCGTCGGTGTCAATGTCTGAGCCTTCGCGCTAAGTCCAGGGTCACGAGTGTTCATGGCATTATTAAAATATGTCATTATTAAAATATGTCATTAAAATATGTCATTCTGAGCGTGGGTCATGAACCCAGAGTCACTGTCTGCCCATTTAATTCTGTGAACCTCGAGAGCAAGGGTGACGACAAGGATTCCTTCTTGGCGGAGTTGCAGTGAGGGTTCCGAATGTGCGGCCCAGCTGCTGGACTCCCGCGCAGCAACGTTCAGCTCCTGGGATGTGCCGGTTCTCGGTGCACGTGGCACAAACACAGCGTGGAGGGAGCTAAAGAAAACCAAATTCCTTTCCTTCGGACTCCCTCTGCCTCACCCTGCTCCACTAGTTTTGTGAATCAATGCGATCTCTCCGCCCTCTGGGCATCTCAGATCAGGGTGGATCTTCCCAATCTTCAGCCAACCCATTCTTGGAAGAGCAACCTCCTCAGAGCGCTGGCACGTGCTTGCCCTACCTTCCCTTGAGAAGGAACTCTCAGACTCGGGTCTCTGGCCCTGTCCTCCTGAAGGATTTCACGTGGCCCAGGCTTTGGTTTAAAGGAAAAACTGGCTTTCGGCAGAGGGTGGGGTGGGGGGTACCTTGTTGACACTGCTCTCTCCCCTGGCTGTAGGTAGGAGTTTTCTTTTTCCTCCCACACAACACAAGGAACAGAGAAGTCATTTAAGCCTTATAAATACTGGCAGGCTCAAAAAGCAAGTCGCCAGTCTTAAAAACAAGTCTCTGTTTCCTTTGGCTAATCTGCAAATCCAGTCATATTTTCAGATAAGAAGGTAAACAGAGGGTGGAGGAGATTAAGGAGGCCTGTCTTAGGCTAGTATCTTTATGGAGAGACTTCGAGAAGAAACCTTACTGGAGTCTTTCCCTTTCAGGGAAAAGGATAGTAGCCAAAGCCAGAATAGCCCCCAGACCTAGGAGGGTGGGAGAAGTAGGCACTTCTCTCTGGACCTTCAAGAAAAAACCAGACCACCAGTGTATAGGGTGCCACACATCCTTGCACCAGATCCCAGTCTCTGGATTTAGAGGCAAGGAACAGGGTAGCAAAGGAAGTTGGTAGAGTCCGTAGTCTGTAGAGCTGCCTCTGTTTACTACTTAGGTGGAATGGCTGCCTGGAGAAGTAACAAGTTGGCCATCTCTTTAAAAAAAAAAAAAAAAATCCATACCCAGCATCCAAGGATGCTGAGGAACATTCTCCAGATGGCAGAACCAGCTCAGAAGGTTGAAGCTGGGAAGGGAAGGAAGACAGGACGGAAACCCTCTGAAACGAAACGCAGAAGTCAGCATAACTAAAGAGGTAAGAAGTTCATGGGTTCATGGCTTCCATAAGAATTCTCAAAGAAGGGGCACCTGGGTGGCTCAGTGGGTTAAGCCACTGCCTTTGGCTCAGGTCATGATCCCAGAGTCCTGGGATCGAGTCCCGCATCGGGCTCTCTGCTCAGCAGGGAGCCTGCTTCCCCACCCCACCCCCCTCTCTGCCTGCCTCTCTGCCTACTTGTGATTTCTCTCTCTGTCAAATAAATAAATAAAATCTTAAAAAAAAAAAAAAGAATTCTCAAAGAAACATGTGACCCTAAGAAAGATAATGAACCAACAGATTAGATGATCTTTAAGGGATCTAGGGTCCCTTACATCTCTGAATCCAGACTAGGGCACATATTCTATAAGACTTGAAGTTGTTCTCTAAGTAGCACGTGGGTTGCATGCAGGCAAGGAGTTCTGTGTATTTCCTTCACTGCATTGCACCACCAGCATCTATAGCAGTGGCTGGTACATACTCGGGAAACATCTGTTGATTAATGTGTGTGAATGAACCCTAGTCATAGCCTCTACTTCTTTTTCTTAGTGACTCCTGCGCAAATGAGATCTCATCTGGCTGGCAGTGGGAATGGCTGGGCCTCAGCAAATGCTCATCTTTGGACCTTATCTGTACAGAGTCTCCCCCATAATTCTAGTGATAATCTCATCTGTAATCTAATGTCAGCTCCTGATTACTCAGTCTGATGGGGCAATCCTGAGATGCTCCCCCACCACGTTGCTATCCTAGAGAGAAAGGTGTTCACTGTGGCCTTGGACACCAGCTTCATAAAAGCCTTCTGTGGCCCTTGACTTCAAGCCTTTCCGTGTTGCTGGTACCTCGACCTCATTGTGTTGACTTCAGTCTCTAAGGTAAACAGAGCTTTAGAGGGGAAATGTTTGGACCTAGAGATTCCTGTTTGCTCCAAGTTTGGACTAATGGCCGGAATAATGAGCATTTCCATTCATTTCCTTTTAAAGTACCGCTGATAATGTAGATAAGTGGACAGTCCCAAACCAATCCTATTGGTTAGTTACCAAAAATTGTTTCCGAAATACAATTGATACTTCCCACCCCTGTGGAATTTTGCCTAGAGGAAATGCCAAGAATTGCACCTCTATAGAGGTCCCAAGATCTTGAGGGGAAAAACAAGGGGAGAAGGGGAAAAAATGGTAAGGTTAGAAAGGAAGAGAGTGTGACAAACAGCAGTGGCTAATCTGAATTTTGTGCCACCCGGCACAAAATTCAGCCTTTTAAGTGCATTAGCTCATTAAGCCCTTTTGACAGCCCTGTGAGATTTTATTTATCCCATTTTATTTTTTTAAGGATTTATTTATTTATTTATTTATTTGTGAGAGAGAGAGAGCGCACGAGCGAGCCTGGGTATGTGAGTGCAGGGTGGAGTGGTGGGGAGGGATAAAGGGAAAGGGAGAAAGAATCTCAAGCAGACTCAGTGCAGTGAGTGCAAGCCAGATGTGGGGCTCCATCTCATGACCCTGACATTATGACCTGAGCTGAAATCAAGAGTCGGATGCTTAACTGACTGAGCCACTCAGGTGTCCCTATTGGTCCCATTTTAAAGAGGGGAAAACCGAGGCCCAGAGATTTGTCCAAGATCACACAGCTGAGGTGTGACTGAGCTGGGATTTATACTAAAACCTGTGCTTAATGACTGGTTTGCACTGCTTCTCTTTATGTCACAGCTCTGTTCCTTTTTCTCTCTCCCATGTATTATCCTTCACCACCAATGTGGGGATGGTAGGAGTTAAACTGTGACTCGGGCCTGGGAAGAAGAGAAATCAAGCCTGTGAAACAAGGAATTCATGGTGGTTCTATCTGGGTGGGTTGTAGATTGTAAAAGCTAGAGATGGAGGAGGAACTTTGTAGGCAGGCCCGTGAACTTGACCAAGGCCAGGGCAGGGTTTGAAGTGGAAGAAGAACGTGGCCAGGACTATGTGCTGGAAACAGCATAATGATTGTGGCGTGCCAACCCTCATGGGCCCCAAGCAAGACAGTGCTGCATTAAGGAAGCCGTCTGGCCCATCACATTCCCGGAAGGGGCGAACCTGGCAAACCTCAACCTCGTAACCCAGTCTGGGAAGCTGGCCCCTGCTGGGTTTGGCAAGGAGGCATTTATGAGCTCAGCAGGAGAGAATGCAGAGTGTCACTGATTTCAAGAGGAAAAGAATCTGCTGCACCAAGATGACAGCTGGGCCATTGCACAGAAGGGCTTGGCAGTATGTCTCGCTACCTTTGTTTCTGACACGTGTGGTATCACATCCAAACTAGAGTCAGGCTCACCCTTGGCACATGTGGGCTTAAAGCTCTGAAAATTATTTCTGTGGATCTTGTTACTCCAAGTGTGGTCCAGAGACTGGCCATGACAGCATCACCTGGGAGCTCATCAGAAAAGCAGAATCTCAGGCTCCACCCCAGCCAGCCGAGTCAGAATCTTTAAAGTCTGAAAAGGTCTGTCCTAGATTCTGCTCTGACCTGGGATCAGAATCTCTGAAGCCACATTTCTCAAATCTGCCTGACATAGAGGCTCCCTCAAGTGAATCAGATACAGGCTGAAGTTTGAGAACCAATAGAGAAAACCTTTGAAATGTCAATAAGGACATCAATGGGACATGTAAGCGACATCTTTGAGGTGCCTTCCCCAACCCAGAAAATCCCCTCTGAGGCAGCATGAAAAATATCATCCGCTGATTTGCAGTCCATCTACTTCTAAAAAAGGATTCGTGACAGATTATGAACAGAGCGGGTGGTCAGCAAAGCAGCCTCACAGAAAGGACTGCAGGGAAACTCCACAAACCCATAACCCACGAAGCCCCTTTCCCCACATTCGGGGTATTACAAAGCCTTAAATCCCACTGCTGGGTTATTCCCCTACTTCCTTTTAAAATGACAAGTTCCCTTGGAAGAAAAGACCTACTTACATTCAGACTAAATTGTTGATGACTTATCGAAACCTGCTTTCCTGACAGCAATCTGTCAGCAAGCCCCAGCATTCTACCTCCAAAGAAAATCTCCAATGTTCTACTTCGCTCTACCTTGGTGGGGGGCATTATGTCTCATTTGCATGGCTGCCAAGAACTTCCCAGCCAGTCTCTCTGTTCCTACTTCTGTCCCCTCTGATCTCTGTTCCACCTGGCTCTCAAAGCAGTCACCAAGTGGTGGAAATCTCATCAGGTCATATCCCAGCCTAAAGTCAAAAACTGCCTCTATCAGTTTCCTTTGGCTTCTGTAACAAATTACCACAACCATGGTGGCTTAAAACAACAAACATTTATTATCTCACAGCTCTGGAGACCAGAAGTCCAGAATCTGGAGCACTGGGTTAAAATTGGCACATCAGCAGGGCCATACTATCCCTGGAGGTTCTAGAGGACAATCTGTTCTTTGCCTCTTCCAGCTCAGCCCAGAGGCTGCAAGGCTTCATCTTCTGGCCGCATCGCTCCATCCTCTGCCTCCATGGTCATACTGCCTTGTCCTCCTGTCTGTCCACTCTTCCACTGCCTCCCTCTTTATAGGCATACATGTGATGGTACCTAGGACCCACCTGGATAGTCCAGGATAATCTCCCCATCTCAAGATTCTGATTTAATCTCATCTGTAAAATTTGTTTGGACAGTTCCTGGATGAAAATGCGTCTATCTCTGGGGGTCTTTAATCCACTGCACTTGATAAAATCTGAAGTCTGTACGGTAGCCCCTAAGGTCCCATGTGACCTTGATGAAGTTCTAGAACCTAGGTGAGGTTCGGTGGGCTGAGGTCCGGAGTCAATGACCAAGAAAGAATTCTTGAGACATCTTTGGTGCAAAATGGTGGTTTATTACAGCACAGGGACAGGAAGAGCTGCTGGGCCGGGCATGTGAGCAGGAAGAGCTGCTAGGCCGGGCATGTGAGGAGTAGCTGGTTATATACAAAGGGGTTGGGTAGGTGAGGACAAAGGGGTGTTCAGAAGGGCTATTGGGGTAAAGAAGACTGTCAGGATATTGAAGGCCTGGTTACTATCAAGCCAAGGCTGCTTTCCCTCTAATGAGGCACTAACATAAAGACAATTGGGAGTCTCCTGGTGGAATGTCACATTCCTGCTATCAAGCGTCCCTGTTAGTGAGATTTAGGTTTAGAAGAAATTTAACTTTATTTACTTTTCCTTCTGCCTCAACCTCCTTCAGTTTTTATGGAGGGGAGGGCGACATTAGGGCTTGAGGAACTGAGTTATGTGCTTCTGGAAATTGGGCTATTGATAAGGTAACTTCTTTGTTTGTAGATCTCTAGGACATTTGTAAACCAAGGGAGACTCTGTCTTGCAGGATTGTGATCTCTGAAAGTTAACTATTTGTTTCTTATGGCGGTCAGGGGTGCCAGAGGAATATAGCAGGTGGAGAGGGGGTACAAGGTGGCAGCTTTTGCTTTGTCTTCAGCCAGCCTCCTGCTCCCTCATCAACTTGGCCTCTACCCCACTTTTGGACCCTATTCTATTCCCCTTTCTTCCTTTTCTAGCCTTCCCCTCCAGTCTGCTTTTAGATCTTCAAGTATGTTCCTGCCACAGAGCCTTTGCTCCTGCTATTTCTTTTGCATGCGGTGCTACTGCTCTTGGCCTCTCTGGCTGAATGAATGGATGAAATAATGAATGAATGTCTTATTCCTAAAAACTTCGGAAACAAGATAGTGGGAAAGTAGAAACAGAAGCCTGGGTAGAAATTAACCGCACTTACCTTTCAATTTGGCCCAGAAAGTCATTTGGCTAAATATGCTTCCACCTCACCTTTTCCCAGTTGCCAAACACCTCAAAATAGCTCTAGTTCTTAGGCACCTGGAGGGTCCCCAGAAAGGATTTGTTTCAGGTAGTTGTAGTCAATTTGAAAAGTTGGAACTGGGTATCAATAGGACTAATGCCACATGGAAACACATCCCGTCTCTACTCGTTCTTGAAGAAATAGGACAGTCCAAGGTATACAAAGCAATTTTGACTTCCAGCAACAATTTTGATGGTGTTTCTTCTTCCAGTAGTCAGTGAATGCTCATTGTTGATTTTAGTGGCAAGTTTACAAAGGCCCCTGCTAATGGCTACATCCTATGCCTGCCAGGGGTTAAATGACCTTTAATTATCTCCTGACTCTGAGAGAAGATCTATCATTAAATGGAATTTCTTGCACGCTATTATGATGAACATGTAAATTGAAGTTCTCTCTGCCCCAGGGAGAAGGAGCCTGAGTTCTATACAGTTATATAAATCAACAACGGCCATTACTTTACAGGGAGTAGGTGGTCTAGAGTGATCAACACACTTCCTTCCAGTTTTCCCATGTCTTATCCCACAAGCACTTTAAATCCTGAATCCCAGGAAACCCCTTAGTCTCAGATACACTGGAAATGCTGATTGCCCTAATGGTTGATAACAGGACTATCCCTAACATTTGAGGGAGCCAGGGCAAAAGGGTTGAAGTGGAGGCCCATGAGATATATATCTAAATATACAGAAGTTATAAATCAAGCTAACACACTGCCTAACAAAAATATATTCTTCTCCCCTACCATGACAAAAGTCTTCAAAACAACCTGGAAGCCTGGTTTGAGTTCCAAGCTTTTGGACTCCCCTCTGGCTTCTGATCTGTCTCTGCCTTCTCTTCCCACTCTTAGCTCTGCCCCACACCCCAAGGGGTCTTACCCATTTAAGTGCAGATATTCAAACTCTATCCACACCCCATTAGCAACCACCTCCTGGGGCCTAGGGGTAAACTGTCACAAAGTCCATTTCTGGAGGAGAATGGCCTGAGGACAGAGTTCCACTCTGTTCTAGAAATGAAGGAATCTAATAAGAGTCCTTCAAGAAGAGAGCTCTGCAGTCCATGGAGCCTAAGCCTAGCCTGGAAGGGATGGATGGCCAGGGGACGAGGACCAGAGTAGAATCCACAGGGTAGGAGCCACTCTTGCCTGAGTCTAAAGGCAGCAGCAGGAGTCACCACTCTCTAGAGTCCCCATGAAGTTAGAAACAATAGGGTAATTGCCAATTTCCAAATACACCACCAGGTCCTTGTGGGCAGAGGTTAGAGTTGTTCAACCCAGAGAGATAAAAGTCTGAAAAAAGTGTTAAAGATACCCTGAGACTAGAAAGAACTGAGGTCCTCACTAGAGAACACAAAATTATAGTACAGCAGAGTAAAGAAGTCATGTAGCAAAGAGCACTCTCTCTTACCTAGAGGTTGATAAGAAAATCGTCTGCCAGGGGCTTCCGGGTGGCTCAGTGGGTTAGGCCTCTGCCTTCTGCTCAGAGCATGACCTCAGGGTCCTGGGTTTGAACCCCACATTGGGCTCTCTGCTGAGCAGAGAGCTTCCCCCTTCTCTGCCTTCTTCTGCTTCCCCCTCTCTCTGCCTGCCTCTCTGCCTACTTGTGATATCTCTCTCTGTCAAATAAATAAATAAAATCCTTTAAAAAAAAAAAAAAAAGAAAAGAAAATTGTCTGCCAGAGAGAGGAGACTGGGAGCTTGAATGTCATCCTCCAGAGTCCATGCTAATGCAGGATTTCTGCTTTCCTTCAGGGGATTTACTTTGATAGATGGTGCAGATTATGGTCCCAGTCTCAGTAGCTTATAAGTACCGCAGGCTGCAAAAGACTCATCTGCTCTTGCAGCCAAGGTCACCTGAGTGTAGTGAGTACCCGGCAGCCGGTGTTACCTAATGAACAGCGCGGAGGTGATATGATGATATGAGATGGAGAAAAAGATCAGGATGTCTTGGTTAGAAGCATCACATCAGATCAGGGCTTTAGGTAATACCCCTGCAATTTACTAACAGTGACACCATAGGTGAGTTACTTCACATATTTAAGCCTTGGCTTTAATTTCTAAGCATAATTGGGATCTAAATATTATACGTGGGGGTAACTGGGTGGCACAGTTGGTTAAACATAGACCTTCAGCTCAGGTCATGATCCCAGGGTCCTGAGATCCAGCCCCATATTGGGCTCCCTGCTCAGCCGGGAACCTGCTTCTCCCTCTCCCTCTCCCTCTGTCCCTCACCATCTGCTCCTACCCCTGTTTGTCCTTTCTCTCTTGTTCATGCTCTCAAATAAATAAATAAATTTTTAAATAAATAAATAATATGGAAATAAATACTACATGTGACTGGTATGCAGAATAATTGAGATAACGCATATAAGGAATTCAACCAGTATTTGTAACATTTTAAGTATTCCAAAATCCTGCTTCTTCATGGGAGGAGAAATGCTGGTCGTGGTGGTGCTGATGGCAGTTGCAGAACTGCACTAGCAGGGTAGTAGTACTACTTGGTGTCAAGAAGAAGTAATACCATCGTATACCAATATGGGATACAGGCAGATTTGCTGGATTCTGAGACTCGTGGTTCTCGAGTCTAGAAAGGAGAGTCTTTGATGATAACGAAGACATCAGGTAAAAGAATCCCTTTGAATAACGAGATGATGCATGGACGAGACCCGTGGTAACTACAGAATACCAACAAGAACTGACAGCGAGACACATGGAAACATGACTCACTCGTGCCTTCATTGAGAATACAGGGCACAAACTCAGCAAGTGCCAGTGAGCACGGAGTCATCCCCAGCCATGTGGGGGACACCAAGGGCAGCGGCTGAGGGAGCTCACCGCTGTTCTCATACTTGCGCAGACTCAAGCTGAGTCATCACAGCAACTGAGTAATATCTCAACTGATAGAAGACGGATCACTCACGGGCAAGTCTGAATCATCACCACGAGCAACTATCCTCATCCCCGGCCAAACTTAGGTACTACTCAATGCGTACATGAATCATGTCTAAATTAAGCACAAAGATTTCCAAATTATCTCAACATGATCTAACATCTGGGCAGGAGATATTTATTATGGAGCTGGAGGAGGGGCCAGAAAGAGAGAAAAAATAGAGAGAAGGCTATGTTCTCTAAGAAAACTATTTTCTTTTGAAATATACAACTATTTTTGCAAAAATGACTGACTCACTTTATTTTTTTAATCACCGAAAAGGAAAGAAAGTGTGTGTAATGGATTACTTTACACTAAATAAAGACATCACGTGGACATCGGGCTTTCTAATTTGGTTTTATATGATTCTAACTGCATTTAAAACGTACGTGCGAGCATAAGATTGATTTGTTTCTCGGGTGGATTGCCTAAGCTCATTCTACAGTTAGAAATAACTTCCCGCAAAGCTTTCTCATGCCTTCTGGGATGCAGGAACATAGTTTGCCCCATGATGCTCTCTGACCTGATCACCCCAAGTTCTTGCTCTTTTTCCCATGGGCTATGAGGCTCACTGCAGAGCTCTTGATTCTTTGGGAGTACACTAGGAAGGTCCAAAGGCTCCCTTTGGCCTGACTTCTCAATGTCTTTTGTTACAGGTTTTCCACTTCCTAGACACATGAGGGGAAATGTTCATGATTATTACTGCAAGGTTCAACTCCTGGCTCTGCCACTTCACTTTATGTGACTACAGACAAGCTGTTTATCCTTTTTGAGCCTCAACTTCCTCATCTGTGAAATGGGGATACTTAAGGGTCCCTAACTCAGGAAAGATTAAGTATGACTGTCTTTGTAAAGGATTTGGCTCAGTGGCTGGCTACATGGCAAGAGCTCTACAGATTTTAGCTCTTACTCTTCCTAATGGATGAGTGTTTGGGGTTCTGTATTTAGACATCCAGGAAGTGAAGCCACTGGGATCTGATGTTTTAGGTAATAGAAAACTGGGCTCTCCAGCCAAACTGAACTTCTTTTGCCTCAGGGCCGGTACTTTTCCTATCATAATGCTCCCCATTCATCGCCTTTTGTTGTAATTGCTTATTTAACATCTGCTTTTCCTAGGAGAATAGATTCTGTGAATCTTTTTTTTCACTGCTGCATGCCTCACAGGCAGCAGAGCCCTTGGTACAGAAAAAGACATTCAATAGGTATTCATTGAATGACTGAAAGACTGAACAGCTAGAACCACAGACCAGAGGACTGAATGACCAACTCAGGGATTCAGTGAATGAAGGAACGAACGCATGAATGAGGGGTTCAGATTGGTCATCTACATTCAGCTGGATATGAAAATATTATCTTAGCATGACAATAGACAAGAATACTAAATACAAGATTTTAACTTGGAAAAGGAGGGTCTTCAGGGGGATATATAATACTTGTTTTCTAGTATTTAGAGTTCAGTTCTTCTCCCATCCCCATCAATGATAGGATGGGTGATAATATCCTATTGGAAAGCATTACTCATTCCGCACTCACATGGCCCTTAAACTGCACATCCCTCCCACCCTCCATCATGATCCAGAATCTGCTTGACAGTTTCAGGCCTCAGTGTGTCTATCTATGTCAGATGACATCATGGCCCAACCATGTGTCTTGGGCTGTGAGAACAACTTGGGAAATCAACAGGAAGCCCCAGATCTTTCAATGCCTAATTTCTGATAACTAAGAATTTTTCCTGAAATCTCCCACCCACCCCTGTCTTCTTGGTGAGCTCATCTAGTCTTTCCAGAAAGGCCGATCAGTGACAAGGCATTGCTGAACTTTGTCAGGGGGATTTGGTGTCTTCATACCTTGTTCATCCGCCACAGGACACACTCATCTTTCAAGCGTTCTGGAATTCTGCCCATGAATGTCTGAACATTCTGCTGCAATCCCAAAGGACCTCTTAGAATGTACATGTTTAGCCACAGAATATCCAAACTCTTTTTAAATTAAAACCTGCCTCAAATGAACATACTTAAAATGACCGTGGAGCAGTATTTCGACTATCCTATCCTATCCTCCTCTTAAGAATCCGGTGGCTGTAACAAAATAAATGGAACACTCAGTTAATGCCATTTTCCTTGTGTAAGTGATGGGGGGAAAAGCTCCCATTTCCAGGCTGATGAAATCCTTAAAGGTCACTAGGAAGATTTTCTAAGAGAACCAAGCATGGTGGCTACTTGCCTGGAAACTAGTAAATAATAATTACACAGCTACTGCCTCTTTTCCACTCCAGACAAGAAACTGTGTACTTTCTATACATGAGCACGTTTAATCTCCCTGTGGGGACTAGGATATTGGTATTACTGCTTCCATTTTATAGATAGGTAAGTGAGGTTCCCAGTAGTTGCCCATGGAGGGATTGGAACCAAATGTGCCTTCCTTCAAAGCTGATGCTCCTACCTCTCCACAAGTTGCAACACAGCTCCTGAGATAAGGGAAAGCATGACTGATGACCAAGCAGAATGGAATAATGGAATAACTTAGGCAGAATAAAATAGTACCTAAAGTCTAGGGGAGAGAAGACCTTGTGAATACATGACCAACAGTTTTCTATTAGATCAACTGTCATCATGTGAGAAAGGGAGAGCCCTTTAAATACATTGCAGAAGCTGGAAAGAACAGGTAGGTGACAGCCCTAGGAAGGCAGATGTCAGCCAAAGTAACACAGAACCTTCTAATAATGATAAATGTCCCAAACTGCTAGATCGGTCTGGTGAGAATGAATTCTTGAACACGGAAAGTGTCCAAGCAGTGGGTAGATGCCACAGCAGTAGGTGGTGTACGTTTGAGGTCCTGGCCCTCTGTCTGCTTTGGGTAGATGCCCACTAATTATCAGAGAAATTTACCCCTGCCTGTACCTCCTCACCATCTGCCACAAGCATGGAAGCAAAACAATGTGTGCAGAAACAGTCTCATGCAAGTTTCATTTCTCTGAGGCTAGAGAAGGAATGGTGGGGAACTGTTACTCTGAATCTCTTTGTGACAGACAAGGAAGAATTGGGGCGACATTGGAAGGGAGAGAAATCTTCTAGACGAAGGAAACTAGGGTATTCCTTTGTGCCAAGTAATGGGTCACATGCTTCAAACATGCTCTCTAAGTGTGGGGCCACCCCTGCAAGTATGGCTAATCATTTCCATTTTATGGCTAAAATAGTCTAAGAGAAAATTTAATTTGCCCATGGCCACAAAGCTAACAAGTAGTATAACCAGGGCTCAAACACAGATATGTCTAACTTCAAAACCCTCACTCTTTGCTCAATAGTTTGCTGCCAAACCCAGTGAAGGAGATCGGTCAGGGTGCTGAGAGAAGGTGCTTAGGACAGGTGGATTTTGATGGGTAGAAGAGGAGTAAGAAGGCAGCAGCATGAAGTAAAACACAGGAGTGTAGATCAGAATGCACTGCTCAGACAGGCAATTTAATCACTGAGCAAAGGCAGGTAACAGAAAGGAAATGGATCAAGCCAGACATCACCTCCTTCATAATGCATTCTACTTTTAGAATTGAACCCAAGCCACAGAACTGGTTCCAAACTACAAGAGATACAAGTTCATAAATAGGACCTCAGACTTTCAATCTAAACAAAACCCACATATGTCAGCTTTGCCCCTAAAGGTAATATACAGAAGCCACTTCCCTGTGATTTCAATACCCAATGGGGAGATGTTACCAGGTAAAGCAAGTTCATAAGGCTTTGGATAATTAAAATGCCAAGATGGAAAAAGGAATGAAAAATGTGATAATGAAAGAAGATGATGATGATGACTTTAACTGTTAATTTTTATCTTCGGTCTCCTGGGAAACAGCAGTGCTACAATGCTCCCGTCAATCCCTGGCTAGTCAACCCTAATGAGTTGAACAGGCCTGATTTTCCCCCATTTTATTCCAAAGTAGAATTTTATTCTAAATGGTTCCCATAATTAGGTTGTTGAGGGACACCTACAATTAGACCACAAGTGTTAAGTGTCTGTGTATGTGTAGTGAGGGGGGCAGCGGTTTATTTCTATTATAGTGATCCAGATCCTACACTCTAAGAATTAAATATGATCAGCACATGATGCCAAGGCTGGGGCTTGCTGGGACTTCAGTTGGTTCCCTGTACTTCTCATCACTACCATCTCTGCTGTCTGACACATATGGGTCCAAATTCCTGCTCCGTGACGAGCTATGTGACCTTGGGACCATTATTTAATATCCATAAGGATCAGTCTGCTGTTCTGTAAAATGAGAATAGTTTTATTCTTGCCTCAGGAAGATGCTGGGAGGATGCAATAAAATTGCCGCTGGAAAGAGCCAGGCAATCATGTTGGCTGTAGATCAGAAGTGGCACTTGGTACAAATTATCCTGAGCATGTCCTTTGAAATTGGCAATCCTCCCTTGGAATAGGCCACTGTCAACCCACCACTCAACCTGTCCAAGCTAGTCCACCCTTCCCCGACCCCCTTCCCCCCCCCCTTCCCCACAGATCAAGACCATTCTTACAGTAGGAACTTAGAGCTGCAATATTACCCCTTTATCCTATTTAAGATATTTTCTCTTTAGTGAGCCATAGCAACATCTCACTCCCAGTGGGCCATGTAGAACACATGTATTTTTGTACATCTTGGCTGCAAAGTACATGCAGGTCAGCAAATTACAATGATTCAAGAGGGTCTACCTCAGCAAATTGCTTCAAGTTCCCCAGTGTCTCACATTCAAGCCTCATCCCCAAAGATGCAAGACTAGTTTCATGACAGCTGGAATCCTGGCATGGGAACAGAACATTTGGAAGGGCCATCAAGCTTAAGCCAAACTTTGCACATAACCCCATATTCACTCCTCACAGTGATCCCCACTTTGACACAGAATAAGACCAAGGCAAGGGGAGTTGTATATCCAAAGTCACTTACAATGTCTGAAGGAATCCATGGTTGTCAGCAGACCTACCCTAGGGAAGGTTCCTAAATTTCTGTCTTGTTTCTCCAAGTACCTCTAACTGGTTTTCTTGTTCTAATTAATGGGCCAAATCCCAAATCATTTCAACTACTTCACATGCAAAAAGCAGAAAAACTACATGAGAAACACACAGGGCCTTCTATCTCACCAATCCAGCAAAGGCCACACTGAGATCATCTCTAAAACCCACTTTGCTTCTGTATGGGTCAGGGCCCTGGCTAGAAACACTTGAAGGAGTAATCGAGGGAAGTTTAATAAAGGCACCATCAATGAAGGCCCGTAACAGCAAGAAGCAGAGACCATCCTCCAGGCGCCATGGGAGAGAGCTGTTCCCAGGATCACAGTTGCTGAAGCTAGAGGTAGAAGAGCATGACTACCACCTCCAAGATTCAGGCCAGTAGGGAAGAAGAGGAAAGATTAAATATACTCACCCTGATCTCCTACCAGTGTCTCCTGTTCCCAGGAAGACAGCAAAGTGGCACCAGCAAGGAGTCCATGTGTCAGCCTACCAGGCACGAGCTGGAGTAGGAGAGCAAAGAGTGGATCAGGAGGGAAACACAGAAAACATCCAGAACAATCCCAAAAGGTAAGAAACCCTGTCTTCCCTTCTGGTCCAAGCTAAGTCCTTACTGTAAAGCCAGGCAGCTCATGAGAGATCCCATCTGGTTTGGATCCTAACTAAGGAGCAGCTCTTTATACTCTTGTTCACCTGGCAAAGAAGGGAATGGGGTCTACTGCACCATCAAGTGGGATATATATCTGATACTCAGAAAAAATTGATCACTTGCTCCTAGTAAATAATAATACATTTGTGTTGTAGGTGGCCTTAGACATGATGGCCAGCTGCAACATTTTGACATAGCTAGAATCAAAATATTGGGCTCTGGACTCCTGAGCCAATGCTCCTTCACGATGGATAGATTCTCCTTATGTCCTTCATAGTCCCTGTCAGAGCCAGCCTATAAGGCAGAAGAATGCTTGGGTCCAACAACCACATTTTGTTTCTATCCAGATGTTTTGGCCTTATAGGCAAAGCCTTTTGTGATCTAGGAAGCCATCCAAAAATCTGGAGAAAATTAGATAGTTATTCTAAAATTAAAGTTACTGTAAGAACGACAGGAAAGAAACCAAAAAAATGTAAGTTGTGAACAATTCACATATACATGGTATGAATGATGGCCCCAGTTGATACAAATTAAAACATATAAGTTCTTTGGGACATATTTGTATCAATTAATATACATTAAAATATACTATTTGGCTCAGGGATTATTTGTATCAGTTAATATACATCAAAATATATTAGGTGATTCATGGTTTATTCACATATACCTACTATTAAGTGTCGAGTATTTTAATGAATAAAATATGACTAAAAAGTCATAACCAAATAGAAGCCATCACTCATATTTGCATATTAAAACAACCATGCTACACCTATTACAATGTAACACAAAAGCATCATCATCAGGAGCCATGATTATTGGAGATTTCCCAAAGTGCCTGACATGAAACCAAAAAATCTGGGTTCAAGTTTTGCTTAGCTTATTTCTAGCTTTGTGACTTTGGGTAAATAGCTTATCCTTCCAGTGCTGTGCCTCAAACAGTAGACCGGACATGTAGTTATTGGTTCTCAGACCCTCAGTCTTTCCACCTGATGATGAGAAGTTGTTAGTTACCAGGCAAGTATCTATTAAGACCTTTTGGGTGTCCTGGCTGTGAATTAAATGGTAAATCAGGTACTGTCATCCCCCACTGCTTAGAACTCTATAACTGCTCTAATATGGTAGCCACTGGCCATAAGTAACTAGTAAGCATTTGCAATGTGGTTGATCTCAGCAGAGGTGTAGTGCAAGTGTAAGGCACACACCAGATTTCAAAGAGATAGTATACAAAAAAAAAAAAGAAGAAGAAGAAGAAGAAGAACATAAAACATCTCAGTAATGGTGTATATCAATCACAGGAAGAAATGACCAATTTGAGATATACTGGATAACAAAAATATATTATAAATAGTTCACCTGTTTCCTTTTACTTTTTTAAATGTGGCTATTAGAAATTTTTAAATGACATATTTGGCACACATTATGTCTCAGCTGGGAAGTACTCATTTATAATTCCCCAGTGCTCTCAGGAAAGAATTTAGCCTCCGTAGCAGAGTCCAATGTGATCTAGTCACTGTCTATTTCTCGGATCACCTTATGCATTCTCCCTGTCCATCATTACCCTCAGACATAGAAAGCCTGTACCCACCTTAATGTCTTTGCTCTCATGACTGCATCCTTCTGAAATTTCTTTCCATGGAGACTCTAGTCAGAGCTGACTCATTCTCCTCCTTCAGGTCTCAGCTCACATGATCCCTTCAAGTCAAGCCTTCACTGGACCACCTGATGTGAATGGACCACATAACCAGTGAATCTCTCCTCCATTGCTTCCTCCAAAGCACTCACTGCCATCCTCGATTACCTTATCTAATTATCTGTTCACCTATTTAATGTCTGTCTCCCTCCACTAGGATAGAAGTTGTGTAAGGACAGGAACTTTCTCTGTCTCATTCATGGTCTGTCTTAGCCCAGCTCAGGGCCTCCTGATTCACTGTAGTTCTTAGTTCAGTGTTTGTTGAATGAAGGAATAAATGAATGAACAATGAAAACAGCATGAATACAGAGTCAAAAATCCCAGTTAGGACAAACCCACTGATAATGACAATGACAACAATACTATCTTCCTTCAAGTGCTTACATTTTTCTCTGCAGTCAATCCTTAAGAATCATAGGGAGGTGGTGTGGAATAGTGGAAAGGACACAGTTTCAAGTTAAAAGTCCTAAGTGTGGGGGTGCCTGGGTGGCTCAGTGAGTTAAGCCTCTGCCTTCAGCTCAGGTCATGATCCCAGGGTCCTGGAATTGAGCCCCACATCAGACTCTCTGCTCAGCAGGGAGCCTGCTTCCCCCTCTCTCTGCCTGCCCCTTTAATATTTTTAATTTATTTTCAGCATAACAGTATTCATTGTTTTTGCACCACACCAAGTGCTCCATGCAATCTGTGCCCTCTCCAATACCCACCACCTGGTTCCCCCAACCTCCCACCCCCCACCCCTTCAAACCCCTCAGATTGTTTTTCAGAGTCCATAGTCTCTCATGGTTCACCTCCCCTTCCAATTTCCCTCAACTCCCTTCTCCTCTCCATCTCCCCTTGTCCTCTATGCTATTTGTTATGCTCCACAAATAAGTGAAACCATACGATAATTGACTCTCTCTGCTTGACTTATTTCACTCAGCATAATCTCTTCCAGTCCCGTCCATGTTGCTACAAAAGTTGGGTATTCATCCTTTCTGATGGAGGCATAATACTCCATAGTGTATATGGACCACATCTTCCTTATCCATTCATCCGTGGAAGAGCATCTTGGTTCTTTCCACAGTTTGGTACTGTGGCCATTGCCGCTATAAACATTGGGGTACAGATGGCCCTTCTTTTTACTACATCTGTATCTTTGGGGTAAATGCCCAGTAGTGCAATTGCAGGGTCATAGAGAAGCTCTATTTTTCATTTCTTGAGGAATTTTTACACTGTTTTCCAAAGTGGCTGCACCAACTTGCATTCCCACCAACAGTGTAAGAGGGCTCCCCTTTCTCCATATCCTCTCCAACACATGTTGTTTCCTGTCTTGCTAATTTTGGCCATTCTAACTGGTGTAAGGTGGTATCTCAATGTGGTTTTAATTAGAATCTCCCTGATGGCTAGTGATGATGAACATTTTTTCATGTGTCTGATAGCCATTTGTATGTCTTCATTGGAGAAGTGTCTGTTCATATCTTCGCCCATTTTTTTTTAATATGATTGTCTGTTCTGTGTGTGTGGAGTTTGAGTTCTTTATAGATCCTGGATAACAACCTTTTGTCTGTGCTGTCATTTGCAAATATCTTCTCCCATTCCGTGGGTTGCCTCTTTGTTTTGCTGACTGTTTCCTTTGCTGTGCAGAAGCTTTTGATCTTGATGAAGTCCCAAAAGTTCATTTTTGCTTTTGTTTCCTTTGCCTTTGGAGACATATCTTGAAAGAAGTTGCTGTGGCTGATATCGAAGAGGTTACTGCCTATGTTCTCCTCTAGGATTCTGATGGATTCCTGTCTCACGTTGAGGTCTTTTATCCATTTTGAGTTTATTTTTGTGTACGGTGCAAGAAAACAGTCGAGTTTCATTCTTCTACATATAGCTGTCCAGTATTCCCAGCACCATTTATTGAAAAGACTGACTCCACCCCTAAACTACTAGAACTCATACAACAATTCAGCAACGTGGCAAGATACAAAGTCAATGTACAGAAATCAGTGGCTTTCTTATACACTAACAATGAAAATACAGAAAAGGAAATTAGAGAATCGATTTCATTTACTATAGCACCAAGAACCATAAGATACCTGGGAATAAACCTAACCAAAGAGGTAAAGGATCTGTACTCGAGGAACTACAGAACACTCCTGAAAGAAATTGAAGAAGACACAAAAAGATGGAAGATCATTCCATGCTCTTGGATTGGAAGAATAAACATTGTTAAAGTATCTATACTGCCTAGAGCAATCTATACTTTTAATGCCATTCTGATCAAAATTCCACCAGTATTTTTCAAAGAGCTGGAGCAAATAATCCTAAAATTTGTATGGAATCAGAAGAGACCCCGAATCTCTAAGGAAATGTTGAAAAACAAAAATAAAACTCGGGGCATCAGGTACCTGATTTCAAGCTTTACTACAAAGCTGTGATCACCAAGACAGCATAAAAACAGACACATAGACCAGTGGAATAGAGTAGAGAGCCCAGATATGGATCCTCAACTCTATGATTAAATAATCTTCGACAAAACAGGAAAAAAATATACAGTGGAAAAAAGACTCTCTCTTCAATGAATGAAGCTTCTAATAAGCCCTACCGCCACAAAGCAATGAGCCTTGGGAAAATCAGATCTCTCACTGTTCCAACCTAGAAAAGATAACCCATTTTCTTCCAAAGAGAAGCAAAAGTAGAATAAGGCTGTGGTATAATGGCCATATTGCCTCCATTGGCCAGAACATCCCAAATTATAATAGTCCAACGAGGTGTCCAGCCAAGACTCTGACTATAGCTCCCCTTAAACATCTGGCTCAAGAGTAGGGTTCAAAGAGTCAGCGTGAGCATCTTTAGCCAGCAAAAGAGTAAGTAGTAGAAGGGACTAGGGGGTACCTTTCTGCCCACAACAGGTTATTCTCCAGAAAAAAAAGAGACTGAACCACCCCAAGCAGTAGCTCCTGATTCTCACATTCTAAGAGTCACAATATCTGCCTCCTTAGCTGACACAGGGCCCAAGGGCAAAAATAAGGAGGGGAAAGGGGTCATGAGTTTGGAGCTATACAGTGTCAAAGTTAGTAGAATTAGAATTATCCCATGGAACAATAATTTCTCAAGATGGGGCAAGAAGGGTGGCTGGGAAGCAAGTGAGAAATGACTTCACTGGGAAGGCTTCTGCCCAGTTTGCAAGGGATAAAGCATGTCTTTGTTACTCCTCTGGCTTCTGTTCCTAAAACTCTGAAATATAAAGGCTTCTGGCATAAGATCCCAGTTCAGCACCATTGTTCCTAGGAGTTGCTACTGAATGGGCTGTTCACATGGAAACCTCCTCCAGGCCAGGCTTCTGGTGGCCACCGTTTATTTACACACCAGTTTAACGTGCAGCCCACCTTGGAAGTTTGGACATACTAGACTAAGGTGTAGCATTGCACCATCTCTTCCTAGTCCTGCCTGCCAGATCACTGCTGATTAAAAACAAGAACCCAACCTGTATTCATTTAACACACATGTTTCAAGTGTCCATCATATGCTAGGTGTTGGGGTACAGCTGGGAACAAGCAAAACAAACATCGATTATAGCAGATCCACAAAAGAAGGATCACAAACAGAAAGCCTTTTCTAGGAATGGGAAAAAGGAATCATAATTTGGGATTATTGGTCAAGATTTGGGATGGCTGGAGATGATGATGTGTTAAGAATCAAGATGGAGGAGGCTTTAAGAGGGAAAGTACCTCCAATAAGAGAGGAAGCCCTAGAATATGGCCTGCAGTTCCCCCACCCCCTCAAATTAGTCACATGAAGTACTATGAGACCCCTCCCCCTTCAGTCTCCTCTGCAACCTAGTTTTACCGAAACCCACTTGAGCCCTGGTTTCTGGCAGGGGGTACTGCCACTGTGAGTTACAGGACTGAAAACGTCATAACATTCTCCCCAGGGTAGAAAGGGGCTGGGGTTTAGTCCTTTGTCCTGGCAGAGAGGAAAATGCCTCTAAGATCCCAGGTCTGTGGAACTGGCTCAGTAGAGATGTGAATTTTCAGGCCCACAACATGGCATAGTGAGGGAAGACCTTGCTCATATTGTCTTATGAGGCTTGTTACATTAGACGTTGCCAGGCAAGTCAACCCAGAGATGTGAGACATCCACAGATAGAATCTTGCTTGTCCAGATAGCCGTTGCCCAATTTATGGAGTTTAACGAGAGTTTCCTAGTTTATGGCTTCTTGTCATCCATCCTGTGTCCCCTCTCCCCTGGTAACTGCTCACTCTCACTAACTCAGATGTAAAGCCTTGACCAAGGGTTCAACAGTGGACCGGTGATCCTGAGTGTGTCCTCATCTACCAAATGCAAGTGATAATCACCACCATCATCATCACGGTGATAACACCTGACGGAATTCCAAAACTAGAAAGAAGATGTACCTCCGCGCTTATAAAATCAGGACCGTATCCTCCTCGCTGAAATGGGAGGATTTACACAAAGCAAGTTAGAAAAGGCAGATTAATAATTTACTAACATTAATTTAAAAAAAAAAAAAACACACCTAACTCACTAACTCACTGGGCTCTCACCTCCTGTCTGGTGATTGGAGGATTTGCCCCGGTTTGGGAAAGTTAGCAGGCCCAGTCCGCCGCGCGGCTGCACACCACCTGCCTCCCCTGTCGCCCCGCACCTCCCCTAGGACAAGGCAGAAAGGGTGGGAAGGGGAACACGGCTCAGCATTTATTTTTGGACCCAGCTCACTAAAAATACCTCAGCCTTCCTGTTTGATCACTCTCCCTTTTGACCTGAATGGATCGCGGGGGCCCAGCGGCCCTCCCCACCCTCTGCCCGTTGTCCTTTAAAGGAGAAGGGCGTGGGGACGGATTCCTGCCGCCTGCTCGAGGGACAGATGTGAGCCGCCAGGGCAGGCAGGGGCCGCGGCCGCACTGACGTCAGGGCAGCGCTCGCGCCGCCGCAGCTGCCTGGACGGCCCAGGGCGCCTGGAGGGGAGGGGGGGAGCCGCGCGCTGCCATTGGCCGGCCGAGCGCGAGCGCCCGCGAGGATTGGCTGGCGCGGTTTTAGAGGGAGTCCCGCTCTCCAATTAAAGGACCCCGCGGCGCCGGGCTGCGCACAGAGCTCCCCCCGGGCCCGCGAACTTGGCCATTCAGCCAGTGCTGTCCCCGCTGCGCGCCCTCGCGCCTCTGCCTGAGAAGCCAGGCGCTGTTCCTGCACCAGAGAAGATGGCAAAGGTGGCTAAGGACCTCAAGAAAGGAGTTCAAAAGGTGAGCTGCGATCTGTCTGTACTTACCTACATTCTTCCTTTAACCCCATGTCCCTCCCCCAGGTTTCCTGGAGGCTTACCTAGACTAAGAAGGAAGCTCATTAAATTCCAAGACTTCCCAGAAAACAGAACAGTTGGGAGTACATATTTGAGCTAACAGGCACACACCCCAAAACTTACTCTTAAAAACCCTTGTGTAAAGTATTTGCAAAGCATCTTAGTTCTTCTATGATGCTAATTAAAATTTAAATAAAGTGGAACTTAAAAAAAATAGTAATCCTATTGTCTGTAGGAAGAAAAATAACCCCTCCCTTATCCCTCCTGGGATTGAGGTGAAAGTTGAGGGGAGGGTAATATTTACTCATAAGGAAATCTCCCCTCTTGCTGTCATCCTAGTGTTTTGTTTTTCACACACACACGTACACACATCAGTTTCTTTAGTTGGTGATGTTGGCGAGGGCAGCAGATCCAGCACATGGGAACTAATTTCTGTCCCCAGGGTCTGCACGTTTCCCTTTCAGGAAGATCTGGCCTGGAGCCCAGAAGGTCACGGGTGATTCACTGCAGGAGGGGCCTGCAGCTGTGCCTGTAGCTCCAACACCCACTTACCTGGATGCAGTTGGGAGAGGGCACAGGCCAGAGGCTTAGAGGACAAGTGAGCTGGAAGGGAGCACAGACAGACAGTCTAAGCCAACGGAGAACTGAAGCCCAGGGTTTAGAGAGGTTGCTTCCAGGAGGCAGTGGTGCATAAGGAATGCCTAAGGCACTGAAACCCTGGCCCTGCCACTTTTTAGGGGCACTGCTTTGACCAATTCACTTTTCTGTGCCTCCGTTTCCTTGTCTCCAGTTTTGGGGATGGTAGACCCTGCTTCTCTCCCAGCAGCAACAATAGCAGCAGTACACTGTGGGTTAATCTCCCAAAGCAGTCATTTTAAATTCTTGCAGGGCAAAGCCCTCCTCAGACCTCTGCCATTACCTGTGGAATAGAATGAGAGACATGAAAAACAAAAACAAAAAACAAAGGAAAGGACAGGAAAGAGGAAGAAAAGACAAAACCCCCGAACATATGTCAGAATCAAAATAAAAATGCAAGCCACATAACTTAGAAGCACAGAGTTCATGCATCTGATTTATAGCTGCACCATTACACAGCTGACCTCCCCACAATCCCACACAGTCCAGCGGACCCTTCTGAATGTGTACACCAAGTCAAACTTAATCAGGGCATCACTCTGGAAGGTACCATGTCCCATCACATTTGCCAGACTCTTTGGAGAATCCAGGTCCTCTTTCCATCTATGGAATTCTCCTAACACTTTAGACCTCGGTAAGATACCTGTTAATTTCTACCTACTAACAAGTCATGCATACACTGCTTTTATTTCTTTATACATGTTTCTAAACTCCTTGAAGACAGACCTTTCTGGTTCATCTCCGTTCCAACACAGCATACCATACACAGCAGGACTCAATAAACGACCAGTGAACCACTGAATATCCATCCAGCTAAGACCATAGTTTTCGCAGACAGTACATTTTGTACGTGAATGTTTTTTAACTTGTGGCAGCACCAGGATATTTTTGTGTCTGAACAGCCTCCCCAAATTCAGCTGAGGTAAAAGAATTTGGGGCTAAAGGGGCCAAGCCCCACGGTCCTCTAGAAACTGAGGTGATTTGGGGTGGTTTTACTACAAGCAGATTGATAGATGATGTGTGAAGACCCAGTACATGGAAACCCTCCTCCTTCCTGAGGGCCAAAGCCACCCCTTGGAGGAAGCCTTGTTTTTATTTTTCCTTTGCATCGGTGAGTGTGATTATCCGGATTAGAGGTGGAACATGTTCCCCTTCTTGTCACCCTCTTGTGCCAACTTCCTTGGCCTGCAAAGGGTTTATTTTCCATTTAGATCCAATTACAGGCTTAGAGAAAGAATGTGGTGGGTAGAGATGAAAGGGTTTTTTTTTTTTTTTTTTTAACTTCTTGGGACGATGGCAATGAGGAGGACAGTCACCACTAGGTAGATGAACCAATGTCTTCAACTCAGAAAGTCAAGAGAAGGGAGCTGGGGAGAAACTCTCCTTGCTGAATGTTATAAGAGTGATTAAACACCGTGTCATACCAACAGCATGCTGAAAACCTTTTACTGTATATTTACTCTTTAAATCTGCAGCAGTGGGGGGGGATGGTTTATAACATTTGGCTTCAGGATGCTTAATCACACTTAGGCATTTTGAAGCGATTTCATAGACTCTCACTTACAAAATGAGAACGGGTTTAAAATGGCATACAAACTGTCTCTACTGCCCCAACCCCAAGGGGAAGTAGGTTATGAGGAATCCCTAGCAGCTGGAAAGTCATAAAAAGTTCTTCAAGAGAACATAAAATCCAAAACCTGGAGTTGTTTTAGAGATCGTCTAACCAATCCCAGACGAACTGAGAGACTCACCATGGATCATATACCTAGTTACTGGCAGAACTTAGAAACAGCTACCTGCCTCCTCTCATCTGTGCTATGTTAAATGCCGCTCTTGAGCCATCACTTGTTTTTCTACTGGGAGAGAGAAGGTCTCCTAGTACAGAGAGTTCCCACAGAATAGTCAACATTCCTTGGTAATAAAGGGTCTGGAAGGCCAAATGCCATTTCTTTTGGTGGAATCAATCACTACAGTGGATTTGTTCTTCTATTGTTTATTAAGCATATTTAAGAATACTGCTACTACTATTCTTGGATCCAGAGTGAGTCTCATACCCCAGCTCTACCACTTAGTAGCTGTGTGCTCTTGTGTACTCCATAATTAATGTCTGAGTCTGTGCCCTTATCTGAGAATTAGAGAGGCAGTAGCCGCATCTACCCCCCAAGGGGTCTGTGATCATTAAATGAGATAATGCATAAAAAGGGCTCAGCCCAGAAGCTGGCAAATAGACTTAGTTTTTATTGTTGTTATTGGTATATTTTGATGGGTGTGTGAATGTTCAAAGGGGTCTTTTGGTGAAGGACACAATTTTCTTTATGAATATCTCATCTGAAGAGCAGCTAACTTTCATTCATCTGAACCAAAGCAAGTTGCTCAGTTTCAATAAGCCAAACATTGATCTCATCTTCATTCTACCCCAACAGATACAAAATCTGCTTACATGGCACAGAGATTACCAGTCATTTCACTATGGAGTTATAGAATTTTAGGCTTGGAAGGGGACAGGGAGCTCTCTTCACTTTTTAGGCAAGGAAACTGAAGCCCAGAGAGGTCAAGCTCCATATTTGAGATTGCTGAGAAGATGGGCTGAAGCCAATTTAGGCTCTGCAACAATATGGGCCCGTTGATTGCTAAGAAGCCACTTGCAGGAATTTAGAAAGGACGAGAACAAAGGGATCTAAGAGCATGTCCACTGTGGACTATGCATGTGCTAGTAGACCTGCTCCAAAGGGTTCTCTTTTCACCCCTCAACGCCATGTCAAAGGAGTATTAAATGATGATTTTAAGTGCATTGCCAGGCTCAGCTGGGCGTCTCCCCACACCCTTCTCTGCATTCCCTCCCTCTTGGCTTTCCTGTCCTCCAGCTTCATCCTCCCCTCTGTCTTCAACCCTTCCTGCCTTCACCTCCAGTTCCTGCAGCGTGTAACACTGCTGGCACGTTGCCTGAGCGAGCTGATCCAATGTAAACATGGCTCCTCAAGAATGGTCGTTGGCTCCCTCAATCTTAAAAATATATCAAGCTGTCACTTAAATACCGTAATAGCCAAGACATTGGAGACATGCCCATAGGTGTATAAGCAACCTGGCCCAAAAGACAGGCTTGTTTTAAAAAAAAAAAAAAGAAATTATCCAAGTCCTTCTTAAAGGGTCCCTGAAAACAAATGCTGAAGCCGTTACTTTGTACATTGAAGATGCTTGTCACATTGTGCAGACATGTCTGAATATGGGGGGTTAGGGGTTGAGGATTGACTTTCACCTGGGGTGCATCCACCACCTGGGGTGATGGGAGGTAGGGAAAGACTTAATCATAGACCATCTCTAGGCTTACTCTCAGCCCTCTAGGCTCCAAGACCTTCTCCTAGCCAGGACCTATGCACAATTCCATAACCAGACAGTGGGTAAAGGTATTCCCTTCGGAAGGGCCTATGGTTTGATCTTCTCTCCATATTAATTAGCCAAAGATAACAAAGGATAAAAAGAATGGGCTGAGTCCAGCAAAAGCTGGGGATCAAGAAGGAAGGACATTGACACAGGCTCACAGGTGCATCATTCTTTCTCACCCCCATGCCCGCCACTTCTGGTGAGGAGAAGGTAAGGAGCAGAGCAGTGAGGGGATAATTCCTCCTGCAGCCCACTGTAGTCAACAGGACTCCAGAAGAGGTATTCAATTTGACTTTGACTTTGGAAAGAATCTTTTTAAAATTTTTTCCAACTTGTACATTCAAAATAGTATGTGAATAACAAAGTAGAAATCTGGCATGATGAGTATAAACCTTGGGAGTTCTTATATCCCCAGTGTTCATCCAACACCATTTAAACATAGATGATGAGAAAAGTTTTCTGGCAGAGGTTGAGTCAGCCTAATAATTATAGGCATTTATTTATCAGTTGACTTTGGACAGGTCACTTTTCCTAGGAAGTAGCAGACCTGGGATGAGAAACATTCTTCCTTTTTCCTTCAGCCCAGTGACCTTTCCTATACACCAGACTATCTCCCGAATAACAAATAATTCCAGAAAAGCAGGCTAAAACTCTGTTCCACTAAAAGTAGAATTGTGGAACAGCTTTTCAGGACATCCAGAAGGAAGAGACAACTGTTGTTCTTTAAGTGCCTTTGTTTGGAAGTACCCCCCCCCCAACACAAACACACACACACTCTTTCTGTTGCTATCAGAAAGAGAATTTGGCTGGCAGCTGCCATGATCTTGGTAGGTACAGGGCCACCAACCACTTCTACAGGAGTCTCTCAAGATTATGTTATTTCCATAACTTCACATAGGATATTTAAGATGTCCTAAACCCATTCTTGGAGCTTTGTACATATCAGTGGTCTGGATCTGCAGAAATTCTAGAAATGTTTTCTATATAGCTTTTAAAGAAAACATCAAACAAGAAATTGGGTTTCTGTGTGAACCAAGACTCTTTTCAGTGGCCAAATCCTGAACTTGGTTCCTAGGCCTAAATATCTGGTGTGGAAACTTGATGGTGGTTTCACAAGAACAGAAACAGAACTAAAACAATTACAAAGCTTTGTCAGACTTCCAGATCAACTCTTCACTCATTGTCTGCTCCTTTATATGAGAAGAAAACCCCTTTCCTTTTTTTCTCAGGAGAGACATGTTGTCTCTTCCTTTCACCATTTGTTTGGACTCTTGTCCCCCTAAGAACTCTGCAGGAAGACTCACCCATTCTCTGCTAGCATAGACAAATTCAAGGAAAAACCAAAGAGAGGAAAGACCTCTCTTGAGTGCATGGAGGTGCTTGAAGTTTCCCACATCCCATTTTACCTCAAAGACTACCATGCAAAAATGTGAGTGTTCTCCATGTGAGTAGATTAAGACTAAGTTTACATGATCATATGATGGCAGGTTAGGAACTCAAACCCAGCCTTTCTGATCCCAAAACTTAATCTCTCTCCACTCTAAGGAAAAATAAGAAGGCTTTCCTCAGAAGTAGCAATCTGGTAGAAAGGAGCTCTGATTATCACTGTGCACTTCACTCAGAGATCAAGGTCTCTCTACACATTAATAGTCTGATTCAGAATTTGCCCAGCACTTATTACCAGGCATTTGTACCTCTCTGGTATCTCTTGGTCACTAGTAGGTATCTGCTGTCACCTACAATAAGTCAAAGCCATTTCCAGGTAGAGAACAAGGGCTTTCTAGATTTTTCCTGGTTCCTGGTTTTCTAGAAGTCTAATTGAAATCTGAAGGGAGGAGGCTGGTAGACAGACAATCTAAGGAAGCATACAACAGTATCCTAAAATTACTGAAGAAGCAGTGACCCTTGGCCAAAAATAAATAAATAAATAAATAAAAATTAAAAAAATCCTAGAGATCCCAGTCCCAGAGCTTCCAGGAAATTTTAGCCTGAGGATAAGCTTGGCCTCTGGAATGTGTATCTCTACATGCCTGGTCAGCCTGACTCATGGTCTACCCAATAACACGTGAATCAGGACCAAGCAAAACATAGCCAAGCCCCCACCAGGACATGCTTTAAAAGGAAATAAGATCACTGAGGGGGAAAAAAGCAAAGGCTCCATTTGGCGAGTCACCCTTTGGAAGGACAAAGAAGTACCAGGGTCCAGCCCATGGCGGCTGTTTCAAATCCACATGATCTGTTTATGGGATTTTTTTCCTCCTTCTGTTTTAAAACATTAGATTCTTTATAAAATTAATCTTTGGACAAAAATGCAAGTGAATCTTTATTTAAAAGAGCTGAGCAGAATCTAGGGATTGGCTTCGTCAGTCCCTTTGTGCTGCAGTTGGGACGTGGGAGAGAAATAGCATATCCAGAATTTACAGGAGACATAACTGAGGGATGCACGGACTCATAGCATCTTTTATGAATGTGGGAGGAAATGGTGTGTTCTATATTCTGTCACTTCCATGCCCAGGATACTCTGATTTCATGTCAACTTCATATCTTCAAACTTCAGAACGTCAAGTGAACATTTTGGCTATGAACTTAGCTTTGGCCACAAGACTTAGAGGCCAGTTGAGAGGTAGTTAAATACGTGGCCTTTGCAAGCATGGAGATCTAGATGTGACTTATGGTTCTGCCATTTACTGGATCTGCAACCTCTGCCAAGTTGCTTTTCCTCTCTGGACCTCTGGTTCCCTGTTTGAGAAAGAGAGTTAACAATGGTTCTACATCTAAACAATAGTTGAAGAGATAAGGCACACCAAGTACCTGGATGCCTAGTATGTGCTCAAAAAATATTTCCTCTTGCTTCCTGGTATCCTCTCTCTTCAGTACAGCACGGAAGTCACATAGGTAGTTAAGTGCTGGAGCATGGAAAACCAAGTTCAGCTTACCTACGTCATGTCACATGTGGCTTCTAAGATATCAGATTGCAAGACCTTCTCTTTGTAGCTAAACTTAGACTTAGCCATAAATACACTCAAGCTGCATCATATGTAAAATTGTGACAGTGGCAACAATTTGCTTTGGGTGGCTTGTTGCTACACTTCTAAAAAGCAGTCCTTCCCTTGCCTGAGACCAGACATTGGTCCCAACTGTGTGATCTTAGATAGGAACTTACCCTCACCAAGCCTCAGAAGTCTTGCTTGTAAATCAAGGTAATAGTCACTCATTTCTTCATTTAGCAAGTATTTATTCAGCATCTATCATGTGTCAGCCATTGTGCTGGGTGCTAGACAATGGATAAGAGAATTTTGGTCCCTTCCATGTAGACTTGAGTCAGATGAAATTCATTTTTCATAAAGGTAAGATAAGGCCAAATCCTGTCAGCGTTCTGATTCTGTGTATTTCTTGACCATCTGTATTGTGTGTGCATGTACACACAATTCTTCTTACACAGTTAATTCTTCTCTTTTGCTACCCACCCTCATATTTCTGAGCACTGCACACCTCTAAGCCACACCGAACCCCAGTCACTTTTACAGTGTAACAAAGGAATGAGTGTGATAATTCTCCCAGTATTTGCATATTTAAAAGATTTATATATTTAGTTATTTGAGAGAGAGCGTGAACAAGTAAGGAGAGGGACAAAGGGAAAGGGAGAAGCCGATTCCCTTCTGAGCAGGGAGCCCGATGTGGGCTTAGCTGAAGGCAGACACTTAACCAACTGAGCCACCCAGGTACCCCCCCAACCCCAGTTATTGCATTTTAAACAGGGTACTTAGTGATGAGCAGTCTGGGGCAGAGCAGAACTCCTGGCAGCTCCCAGGTGCTTCTGGTGACCAGCAGCCCCTTCAACTGCCTTGCAGACATGATGGTGGACACACTGTCTGTGCCCAGCCTATGTCCTCAGAGGCAGCCTAACACCCCAGGCCCTGTCCTTAATGGTGTTGATGGCAGGGGCACCAAAGGACAGAAGCACAGAGAAAGGACTCTTGGCTGACTAACACCCCATAACCCGCCCTTAAGACGACAATCTATTTGGGCTGTATGACTAAGTGGCATGTCCAGGTACTGATTCATGAGGCTGACTACCAACATAACTGGCCTAGCTGATCCATTGGCTGGAAGAAGTGGAGGGAAAGTGGAGCCCAGCCCTGCGCTCATCCTGGAGGAGAGCCGTCCACCTGCCGAGGCATTCCTGTGCTCTGCGCCCAGCCCTGGCACTGTGGCCAGCCAGTGTCCTTGTTAAGGGGATCTAGCCATAACAGGGGAGGGGGAAAGGGGCCAGTATTTGGAGGCTTATTTTAGAGGAAGTCAAGGGGATTTTTTTAAATCCTGTAAGCAGAGAGGGGAGATATTTTTAAGCAGGGATCTATGGACAGAATTAAGGGTATCAAGGAATGTAAATGAAGAAAAACTGCACCCTTATATATGCAGCCTCTGATTCAGCATTTCCTTCAATTATGAATGAAGACAAAAGCCCTGAAAGCTTAGCAACCCCTTGACTTTTTTTTTTTAAACCAAAAAGCTATTGTACAAGACATTTACATTAGAAAAAGATAGCTGGATATAGGCTCTGTGCCCTTGATACCAATGGAAATCTGATACTTTCCTATCCTGAGATCAATACTTTCCAGCTGAGATTGATGTCTAATGTACCACTTATACTGGCCCATGTTTGAAATAACAAGAAATCCACTGCTAAGTCTTGTTAATTAATGTAATAAAGGCATGTATATTACTAAATCATAGATCTGTTTTTACATATTGGTACTATTTCAGTAATAGTGGTTTTTTCTGTCATCTTACATATTTCATGCATTTAAAACATTATTCTGGGAAGGGATGCTTTTGTGTCAGACAACCAAAAGATCCCAAATATATTAAGACCTCTGTCAAAATAAAGCCTTAGCAGTATTCTATACACATATACATAAATAGGTCCAGCTGTAGTGGACTGATATCTGAGGCTCTTGGAGCAGACAAACTGGGTTTAAACCCCAGCCCAGCCACTCATTTCCTATTATCTTGGACAAGCCACATTACCTCTGAGCCTCAGTTTCTTCATCATTAAAATGGGCCTGAGCGTTGTTGTCTCCAACAATGATCTGTTAAGTTCTTAGCACAGTTCTTGAGAAATAATGTTGCTTGTTAAACAGGACTTACCTCATGAGAGCTCATGAGAGCAAAATGGTAGGGAAAATAAAAACCTTACTTTGATGAAACTTATCCACTTCTAATTTGGCACACTTTAAGAAGTTAGTCTGTGCAAACATATATGCAATTATTACATGCCAGGGACTAAGGGACTAAGATGATCAGTGGAAAAGTAGAAGGAAAAGAATCTCAGAAGCTGATGGTTTCAGAAAAGGAACAGCCAGCACGACCATCAGAGAGCAAACAGTGCCTACAGACCTTGATCAGAAGTACATGTGGAACTGAGGGAGATCAGAAGAAGCAGTACTTAACCCCACCTGGGAGGTCAGAGAAGGCTTATCCAGGAGACGACATCTGAGCCGAGTGTTGAGAGACCAGGATAAATGAGCTGTTAGGAGCAGGTCACGGTCCAGCTTTATGCTTTCCAAGTCTGACACGTATAGTCTCCATCCTACCTGACTTCTAACTTGGGGAATATCCTCCATCTTGAACTGTGGAGAAGTACATTTCCATGTATCCATCCATCCCCACATACGTGTCTTTTATTTTCTCATCTGAGGACTTGCTCCTCTTGCCTCTCAACCAGAACACTTGAGAGTGATTAGGGTAGCAGGCCCTGCCAAAGTGGCACACAGAAAACTTTATGACAGTGGCTTGAGACTCTCCCTGTTCCAGCAAAGGAGATCCAGCCGACTCAAGCCCCCTGGAGTTTGAACTTTTGCAGGAAGATTTAGGTTCAGATAACTGAGAATATGCAATATCAATGGGAAGAAAGGAACACACACACACACGCACACACTATGAAATTCAGCACACTGCATGTATGAGCAGAACATGAAAATGGTCCAGAATCTCCCAGGCATGTTTGTGCACCCCAAGTTTTATTCACCCTTAGACTCTGACACCATAAATGATACTTAGAGGAAAAATCCCAACTAAGACTCTTGGATGAAATAAGTGAAAGAAAGTCAACCCTTTGAAATATGGAACTTGTTTAACGAGATCCAGAATCTTACATCAAAACAATTCCTCTTGTACAGTTCTTCAGAGTTCTCACTTGGCCTGACAATGTGGGCTCCTCGCTGCTGTGTGTTAGAGCAGGTGAAGCATAGGAAGGAAAAACACATGGTTTGGATGTCAAAAAGCCACTGGGGTGATTGTTCTTGTTTTTTGCTAGCTGTATATGGTAGCATATATGTATACGGTATGTTAAAAAAAAAAATCCCAGATTATTCCCTGTCAGTTATCTGGAAAATGAAGTTATGAGGATCATGCCTATGTTTGCAAGGACCTAAAAAGAGGCGAACTTTGATGGAAAAGCTGTGTTTTCCTTGAGTCCTCCTACAGAGCCAACAGGCCTCAACAGCTCTTGGGGAGAGACGTAATAGTCACACTATCTAGAATGGTTGTTGTCACCAGCCTCCACATCCCAGGCTGGGCCCTGACAAGGAAAATCATCATACGCTTATTTGAATAATGCTTCTACTGTATATTGCAGCAATTACAATTAATTTTTAGGAGATAGAAAGGGCTCAGAGTTTCTCTCTAGTTCATTCTCCTTATTTAACAAACAAGGAAACAGGTCTAGCAAGTCAGGTGACTTGCTCAAGGTCACAGAGCTAGTTAGTGGAAAAGCTGGGGTAAAAATTTGAGGTATCATAGCATTTCAGATTCAGAAATACTTTGAAAACTTTATTCTGTTCAACCGTCCCATCCTTAGCCTTAAGCATGAGGTGAATTGGACAGGACAGCCAGATGCTCTGAGAATACCACTGACCAGCATGCGTACCTCCTGAAGAGACCTATTTTTTGAACCCCTCTAAATAGTAGAAGTTCATCCTTATCACGAGTGAAAAATCTCTCTCTCTCTCTCTCTGCAACTTTTTCCCATTGCTTCTGTTTCCCTAGCTGCTCAATTCAAGGATGCAATGACCACTTTTTTCTAATGTCCCAGTTCTGGTAACTGACTGAGTCCTACATATTGTTCAGGATTAAGGTCAACGCATCGTTTCCTGGGTTAGTTCCTGCCTTCTGGGAGACCTAGTGTCAGCATTTAGCTGAGTGAGATGGCCAACAGACAGCTCCCAGTTTTTGTTTTGATGTGAGTTTGGGGACTTGCCCAAGGGGACTTGAGTTTGCTAACTTCTTCATCTGAGCAACATATTTACCTCTCCTAATCGCACCCATTTGGGAAGGTCACTTCTATGCCACCAAACTAACCTGTTTCTCAGAGGAGAGCTTTTACAGTACAAAAACATGGCAAAAGAGAAGGGGATAGGCAATCCTAAAGCACTAAGAACTCCAAACCCACATCATAAATACTCATGAAAATTCAGTACTTGTCCACATGTAAAGCACCTGATTTATAAAGGGCAAAAGTCAGGAGGAGATGATAAGAAATCAGAGAAGACTAAGAAGAAAAAGAAGAAAACTGTGACAAACAGAGGTAATATGTCTTGAGAAAGCTTTAAAAAATAATCACAAAGTTATCATAGTTTATTACTGTGTGGAATTCGAGAGCAGTAAGAAAGTAATGTAAACTTTATATCCTGGTGACGTTTCCATCTGGAAGGAATGCTCAAAAAAATAAATATGAAGGCTGGTCACCAAAACCAACTTACTTTCATTAAAAGATGCCACTAAGAAAATAAAAGACAATCCACAAAAATAGTCACAGTACATATATGTGACAAAGGATTATATCCAGAATATATAACTAACTCATTTAAATAAATTTTTAAAAAGCAGTCCCATTTAAAAAGAAAATAGCTGGAGATTTGAACAGCCATGTCACAGAAAATGTCTAAATGGCCACTAAGTGTAGGGAAAGATATTCAACCTTATTACTCATCAGAAAAGCACAAAAGCACAATAAGATAGCATTGCACGCCCAGAAGAGTAATAAAATTAAATACTGACAATAGCAAGTGTTGATAAGGACGTGGAGCAGTTAGAATTCATACATTGCCAGGAAGAATGTAAAGTGATACAGCCACTTTGCTGGGGCATGTGGGTGGCTCCGTTGGTTAAGCGTCTGATTCTTGGTTTGGCTTGACGCATGATCTCCTGCATCGCAAGACTGAGCCCCATGTGGGGCTCTATGCAGAGTGGGGACTCTGCTTGAGGATTCTATCCCTCTGCCCTTTCTCCTATGTGGACGCATGAGTGTGCGCACTCTCTCTGTTTCTCTCAAATAAAAAAATCTTTTAAAAAAAATGTTTAAAAAGATACAATCACTTTGGGAAACTGGTATGGACAAAGAACTCATAGAGGGTAGAAAAGGGTAGAGAGAACATGAGGGCAAAGGACACAAGACAGACCTGGAATAGAGGAAGTGAGACCAGCACCCCTCAGTGGTATCCTTACCCATGTGGTTTAATCTAAAACCTTGGACCTATAGACCAAGATCAGAACTGGCATAGTAGGAGTGGGGACAGAGGTATGGGAGGGAGACTTTTTGGCAGATACAGGAAGCATGGGGAGATGAAAAGGAAATGAAAGTGAGAGGGTTGGGGGAGGCACTATTCCAAACCAGACTCTGAATTTTTAATGTCTGGTCCCAAGTTTTATTATCCTCCTGCAGACTTGCCTATGAAAGGATTGGCCTTAGGATAGTGAACGCGCCAAGGCTTGATTTGTTTCCTTCCTTCAAACGACTGACTTGAACCTTCATCTGACCCTTGAGGCCCCCCTCTTTCTGGCTGGAAGTCTCTTGAGAACAAACTCCAGTGATTTCCATGGTCTCGGGAGGTAGTTGGCTCAGGCCTCTAGACGACAGCAGCCGCATCTCAGGAGAGTTGGCCCTCCTGAGAGACAAGAGCCAGCAGGACGACTGAAAATTGGCTGAAGTTTAGTCCAAACCACTTATAGCTCAGACCCATATCGACTTTAAGTTTCTAGTCCTTGATGAATATTTATACCAAAATAGGGCCAGTGGAAAAGTTCCATCTGTGTGGATTTTAAGAGTTTTGCCTTCCCTCAGCCACGTTGACCAAACTCAGGAAAGTAGGGGAATCACTGCCAAGTATATGCTCTTTGAAGTACAAGAAATTCTGAGAAGGCCCTGGACCCATCATATTTCTTCTCATCCCGAAAACTTAGATTTGGCACTCCTTTTTTTAAAAAAGTACTTAATATCACCACCTCTCATAGGCTTTATAATTTTAGCCTAGTCCTGGACACCATGAACACTCATTTGAAAGGGTGGGGTCTCTTCAAAATTTTGCTGGGTGAAATTGTTTTGCTGGTTGGTGTTTTTCCCACTTTTCTAAAATCTGGGTGGTCCCATTAATCACTTTAACTCACCTCTTTACTTTGCTAGCTGACAAATGGCCCCAAATTTTCTCTTCAGTTTAATTAGTCACTCCATACTCCTCAGAAGCAACAACACAAAAAATTTCATTAAGTTCTGCCCTTAAAATGAGGGACAAAAATAGAAGCTTTGCTCTTGCACGAGGCATATTAACTGCACTTACCAAGCACAGGCCATGGGCCAAGCACCGTGCTACACAGTTTTCCTAATGTTTACAGAAATCTCATTTTACAGCTGAGTCAGATTCAGAGAGATTGTGTAAATTGCCGTGGTGACATAGCTAGACGATGAACATGAATTAAATGAAGGAAGTTCAATCCATAGCTCTCCTTCTTCCCTCTATGCCATTTCTTATGTATATGTAACATGTTTACAGGGTTCCAGAAAGATGGGCCACATGAGAGAGTAGCCCTCAGGCTCGGACCTTTTAAAAGACAATGGTATTAGCTAGAATTTAATGATGTTGTTTCATATTTGTTGTATTTTTTATGGTTACCTTCTGTTTTAATACATTTTAGAGGTAAAGGTTTTTTTTAAAGAAATAAGTTTTTTAAGTAATTTATTTAAAGAAAAATAATCACACAGATGGCATATTGAGGACAGAATTCATGAAGCAGCAACATAGGGTTTCATAAACATCTAATATTCAATTACCCCTGATCTCTATAGCACCTTATAGTTTTCTCAACATCTTATATGCAGTGTCCTATTTGATTCTCACAATACCTCCATGAAGCTGGTAGGAATTATGATCCATTTTAAAGGTGAAAAAAAATCAAGGTTGAGAGAGCAGAAACTGCTCACCAGGGTCACACGGGTAAATGATAAAGCGGCCAGGACTTGTGTTCAACTCCTCCAGTTCCAACATGAACAGTTCTCCCCCAGTGCCCCGCCAACAAATCCTTTCAAGGGCAAGAGTGGTTAAAGGGATATTCCAAAGCAATGAGCCAAGACTAAAAATGCCATGGAAAGTCTACAGAGCTTAGCAACTCTCAGGCTGGCCTAAGTTTTCGATTTCCCCGTGCTTATATATATTCTGTTTCATGGAGAAGCCTGCAGTTGCTACATTCTGAATTGCTCTAGAGAAGTCTGATTTTCTCTCTCTGGTGAGTCGCCTTCCAGAAGGCTCAGAAAATGGCTCTCCCATCCTGGGAGCATCTCCTACCTTCGGGGGTACACCACAGATGCGATGGCACAAACTAGAAATGGGCCCCTCAAAGAGGAAACGCTGGCTTCTGCCCAGAGAGGAGAGCATTTCTTTCCATGTCTACTTGCCTTGAACGACTGACCAGAATTCAGACCACAGGTCTGGGTGACTGGACGGGCAGGAATACCATAAACCGGGGAGAACCAGCGGGTTTGGTGGCAAAGAAGGTGAGATCCAGTTTCCATCAGTCTACCCAGGAAGAGATTCCAAGAGCTGAAAACACTTCTGCAGATAACACTGAGAGCCACAGAGAACTGCTGAGGCCATCAGAATGGATGGATGCTAAGAGAGAAGCATGTTGAGAATCAGGAGGAGGTCAGAACCAGTGCTGGAACCTTTGAGAGGAGGAGGGAGCCGCTGAGGAAGGCCAGGAAGGGTTGGGCAACCGAGGGAGGCTAAAATCCCAGAAACTATAGGAAATCAGTGCCATTCTTGTTTTTCCATCTCTTCCCGCAGGCATCGGCCTCAGATGAAGGATACCTATTTTGCATTAGCTTTTCCCGTAAAACAGATGAAGCATTGATCGAAGGCAAAAATGAAAATGTTATAAAAGAAGCTAGTCAAACACATACATGTTCACTGAGGCGCTACTATGTGCAAGGCAGTGTCTGAGGCACTGGTGGTAAAGGAATAAACTCGATACACGGGGACCCTGCCCCACTAGAGCTTACCGTCTAGCAGGAAAGGATGTCATTAAAGAGTTATATTCAGTATTGGAAATTACAACCGTGATGAGTACTACAAAACAGTATAAAATACAGGGTTTTCTAAGACCACATGAGAGGGGTACCTGGAAGACAAATAGAAGTCAGGTGAAGGGAGAGAGACGTGTTGGAAGCAGAAAGCACTGCATATCCCAGAGGAATATGGCATCTTTCCTGGGCCATGTGGCTAAATGAATATTCTGAAATTATTCAAGAGATAATTTTCTGGAAAGTGACTTGGCTTCTGGAGTTCTGATTTTACATTTTAATTGTGTTAGATGAGCTTCAAAAGGTGAGTCCTTGAAAATGAAATATTTGCCAAGTGAATGACCATCTGCTAATTGCTGATTCATAAAACTAGGCATAGAAAAATGTGACCTAAATACTCTTTTCACTTTTGAGAATCTATGATTTCCTTGTATCAGATTTTCTTAAACATAGAATCGCACTATATAAAGTTATGTACAACTAGTTCATGAAGGGGAAAATCAAGGAAAAGATGAAATATTTGAAAAACATGTGATGGTAGGGACACCTGGGTGACTCAGTTGGCTAAGCATCTGCCTTCAGCTCAGGTCATGATTCCAGGGTCCTAGGATGGAGTCCTTTATCAGGCTCAGTGGGGATCCATCCCATAGCTTATCCCTGTACCTGTCCCTCCCCCTGCTTCTGCAGTCTCTCCCTCTCTCTCTCTCTCTGACAAATAAATAAATAAATAAAATCTGAAAGAAAGAAAGAAAGATAGAAAGAAAGAAAGACAGACAAACATGATAGCGAAGAAAAAGAAGAGGGAAGTCATTTATAAGAAGGGTACTTTTTTAAACTGAGAAACTGTCTTGCTAGAGGCATGCAAAACACAAGTGGTTTCTTAATATCCAGGCACCAAAGTTGGCTTAAGGAAATGCGTGTGTCTCAGGGTTTCCATTGTCATAAGCTTATCTAAGAATTTACGTGTGAGATTCCCACCAGGAATCATTTGCATAAGCAAAGGCTCCAGACTTTTAATAACAGTGCTATATTTTTACATGGCACACATGCTATTATGATATTAAGATTCAGATAAGCAAGATTAAAAATTCTCCAAGTTGGTTTGCTAAGTCTCTCCATTTCTAAAATTATCTCCAATAAAAGTGTGTTATCCTTAGATCAGTAATGCTGCAAGAATTCAGACACACGTATACACACACACACACACGCACACACACACACACCAAATTAACATCCTTATAGGAAGACATTCTTAAGACATTAGGCCACTAAAATCAAGGGTCATATAAAACTGGGGAGGTTTATAAGTTCAGTATTGCCTGCCTCAAACTGACAGTCTTATCCAAGAGGAGGTGTCTGCTAAAAACTGAAACCTAAGAACCAAGAAGCCAATTGGATTTTAATTTCCAAGTATGGCCTGAAGGTATTAGGCCTGGGGACACCAACAGCCTGTTCTCATTTAGGAAATGGGGGGAGGGGAGAGTCAAGAAACCCTACAAGGACTTTATTTTCTTTTATCTCAACTTCCCTCAAACCACTTGGTAAATCTCTGATAAAATTCCCGAGAGGGTTGGATAACTTCTGGCTCATAGCGAGACTAGTGGTTTTACTTACATCTTCCCAAGAACTGGCAGGGCCTGTCCATGAAAGAAAAAAGACAAGTTTAAAAGAGATAGCACTGGAGCCTCTGGAAACAGTTTGGCAAGAAATGCCATGTCCCACTCTTGCACTACGGGAATCTCTTGCACGGTCAATGAAAACAATGCCCACACTTTAGGAACCTAGTGGTCTCAGAAGATCTCTAAAAAGTCTGGACGTGGGGGAAGGTAGGAGGACCCTCCTCCTATTCCTATTTCAAATAAGCAGGGTGCCCCTCAAACAATGGGCTGACTTGTCTAAAAGCAGGTAATTCTCAAGAACAGGAAAGGACGGTTTCATCTTTCACTTTTGTGCAGTTCACTATTTCATGGTAGCCTGGGAAGTGCCTGTGAGTAGTTCAAAGGGAGCTGGTGTCAAAGGAAAATTTTAGTTCAGTCCTAAAAATCCTATCACTTCAGTCCAGCAGAGTCCCTTATACGTAAAATTTGTGGACCTGCATGGATTCAACCATGTGTACCCATTAGCTGTCAGCAAGAAGCTGGTGGCCCAGAGGCTGGTTTCCTCTTCCCTTTGGTCACCATCATTTTTGCTCTGCCAAAGGAGTGTTAAACAAAGGAGTCAGAGTCCCGAGCTGGGCCAGGCGATTTCCTGCATTTTCCATGTACAGCCATCACAAGGATGCCAGCCATCAATTGCTCAATTTAGGATTTGGAACTTTCTGGTACTCTTCTTTCTCAAAGTGACTCCAGCCTGTTTACCTTTGAAAGATAAGAGATATTCTTTTTTTTTTTTTTCTTTTTTAGAGATTTAAAAAAAAAAATTTTTTTTTATTTGACAGAGATCACAAGCAGGCAGAGAAGCAAGCAGAGCCCGGGGGCGGGGGAGCAGGCTCCCCACCGAGCAGAGAGCCCAATGTAGGGCTCGATCCCAGGACCCTGGGATCACGACCCAAGTCGAAGGCAGAGGCTTTAACCCTCTGAGCCACCCATAAGAGATATTCTATGACTATTTCAAGGCTGCCCACCTTCAAGTGCTCTGGCCGATGCCAAGTGGGAAAGGAGACCAGAATTGTCTCCTAGCTCCTCTGTCCGAAGGTCCCTCACATCAGGCCTTTCCAAGAGCCACAAACCCTTGGAAAATGTACTGATTTGAGTCTTATTGCTTCTTTGCCTCTTTTTGAAAAAAGTGCTAAAAATACAAGAGTAAACTTACGAAAAGGCGGCTGGAAGGAAAGAAAAAGGGGTAGATAATCCCCTATCTCGGCTAGTGGAGCGCTCACGGTGTCTGCTCCATTATGCCAAGTACTGATGCGGTAGGAGGCAGACATTACTAACAGTCTCAGCCAGCCAGGCTTGCCAACAGGGGAAGTAGATTGCAATAGCTCGTTCTAATCAGGAGGAGATAGGATGCAGCAGGTTAAGGATGGGACCAGCCCTTGCCCAAAGGCAGACTTCTGTGTGCCTACTTTGTTCATGGCCCTGGGTCTGGGCATTCCTGCTTTGCTGGAACCAGCCTCAGGTCCGTGAAGGCTGGCTGGAAGAGGACGAGGGAGGGGTAGGGATGGAGGGTAGAGCAGGCTCTGAAACAGAGAAACCTTTCATTTCATAGTTCCCTTTCCACATGTGGATTTGCTTTTCTACTCGGTTTCCACAGCTGTATTAACCCTTTTCGTGAATCTTGGGAACCTCCAATGATTTCCTTCCCTGAAGGGAAAGATAGAACCAAACAAATGATGACAAGTATAGAATTGTTCCACAGAGGACTGTGTGTGCCCGTCCTGCATGCATGTGTGTGGACGTGTGCGTGTGTGTGTTTGCACGCATGTGTGTGGATGTGTGCACGTGTGTGTTTGCATGCATGTGGATGGGTGGGCAACAGGTCCTACATGGTGGTTAGGAGTTTATAGGGGAGGGTGGAGGGGAGAGTTTCCCAAAGAAGTGGTAGGAGGAACTGACCAGTGGTTTTCAGAACTTCCCCACAGGCATTGTTCATCAAGGAGCCTGAACAGAGGGATTGGGACCCATTTCGGCGACAGCTGGGGGGAGGTCCAGGAGTGACAGGCCTTATTCACCACGCCACAGAGGCTGGGACCACCAGGCATTCTGCTAATTTCTCATACACTATGGAACAGCATGTTCTGGGATTTTGTGAATTTTTACTCCTTGCTGGCTGTCCTGATTTTAACTTAATTTTACCTGTGAGACATGATGTGTTGAGAGAGGAAGAATAGTAAGTAGAACATAGTGTATTTTGCCCAAACACAAGTTCTCCTAGAGTCAAGCATGACAAACTATCTTGACAGAAGATGGGGGTCGGGAGTTGGGGGGACAACCAAAAAAAACAAAACAAAACAAAAACCCAACACTTCTTATAGAGAGTAAAAAGTACTCTTTTGTTGGACATTTGTTTGAGACTTTGTTTGGGACACCAGAGACTCCTGACATCATGGGCTAAATCCATCAGACTAACTCTGTCAACCACAGCTGGCCCGTGGAATCAATTTAATACACACAAACCATTTAATAGGAAAGATAATCGAATCTGTACCCTGAAATGCTGACAACTCAAGCATTTCTGCCATCAGCTTATCACCCACCAAATGTTTTCATTTTTTGTTGCCTTAAATAGGGTTGGTCTTTAAAAACAAAAAGGGAAAAGAACAAGTTTTCCATCCATAGAATTCTGAGTACGAGATCAGTTGGGCTAATCTCAATTTGTTTAGTCTGTGCATTTTTATCCTTGTTACACAATTCAGGAAAAGGGTATCTAAGTTGAAGTGATTTCCTTACATCTGTGCTTGCCCAGACAGAAGACTAGAAATGCTCAAGGAGCAACCCTGGGATAGGAACAGTAGATTTGGTAATGTACCACACCTCTTTGCACCTACATCTGCACACACATCTGTGTCCACACACAACCCTGAAGAATATCTGAGCCCCAGACAGAACCTCTGATGTGGACCCCGTCTTTGTTGCCACCTTTGCGAGACTTGCTGTGGTTTAAGGAGGCACTGTATGGTAAGTTGTTTCCATGGCTAATTTGCATGGCATCAGAGAGAGCACAGGTCAGCCAGTGCAGAATGGAAATTCAAACAAGACCGCCAGTGACCTGATCTGCTCACTCCTCTGCTCACTCCATATTCTAAGCCAGCCATCTTAAGGCCAGGTAGGATAAAAGTTAGAACCCTCCAAGATTGGGGCTACAAACCCCACTTTTCATCTCCTATTTGGGGAAACAGGGTTTTTCTTGGCCACAAACTGAAGCCCTGGCTTGAGGTTTCCCTGGCAAGAGTACAAGCATCGATAGGGAGGGGAGTGAGCCAGAAGCCAGAAGACGAACACAGAGCAGTAGTTGTGCCTGAGATTGGAGAGAGCAAGATAAGGAACACCTATTTTACATGAAAAGAAAATAAATATCCATTATGGAATAGGGATGCCCAAAGTCACCTGAGTGGAAGAGCAGACAGATTGGAAAGAGTCTGTGTCGTTCAGCCAGCATCCCTAAGCTCCTGGGCCCCCATCTCCACCTCTGGTAGCGTACAGGACTTGTCACATGGAGGGTTTGTGTTCAGGAAGGGCAGCCCATGTCATTTTGATGTCAAGGATGGATCGTTATTGTATTGGTTAGTGTACTGCTTTCATTACTCTGTTAAGATTTTGTAAGGCTATTTGACAACTCATTCTTTCAATCATTGGGGAGCTTCAAAAAACAGAAATCCAGACCTTGTAAAGACCATAGGGTTTTTGTTTTGAAAGGGGAATGTAAGACTCTCATTATACTTCCCAGCTGGGTCACTTTCCAAATGCATCAATCACATTTCTTAAGGTGATGGGGGTGGGGGGCAGTGGGCAGGGGGAGGCAACTTCCCATAATGCTGTATGTGACCATCTGGCCCTTAGGTGTCCTAGGTTGGGCACCTCTGTCTGACAGGACCTCTCGGTCCCTACTTGGGCTGGGGAGGACCACCTCTGACCTCAGGCCTGGCAAAGGGTCTCAGCATCAGTGTGAGTCCCTCAGGGAGCCAGCCAGCCAGTGAAATTTAGAAGCAGAGGAAGGGCTGTGGTCTCCCTTCTGTCTGGCTGTTAAGAGAGTTCCTCCATTTGGCATGAAAGCCTGTGAAGAGGGCTTGTGCCAGAGAAGGGACCAAAATGAAATAAACCAAGTCAGGTGTGCTGTTAAAAAACCCCCTTGGAGGGAATGGTGGTCTGGAAGTAGAATGTGGGAGGAGAGGTTGAACCAATGAGCTGAGAGCCTCAGGGTCCACATTGTAGTGGCTGAGGGTACAATGGGGAGACCCATTTTTTCCCCGAACTTGTCTGTGCATTAGCAGAGAGAACTTCCAAAATGACTGCAGACTGTGGCCCATCCCCACAGAGCGTGGCTAAATTGCTCCAGCATGCAGCCTGGACTTTGGAAGTGGCAAAACTCCCCAGGTAATTCTAATGTGCAGACAAGTTTGGGAACCACTGATGTAGCCCCTTGTTCCTTCACGTGTGGTCCCCAGACTGGCAGCAGCAGCTTCTGCTGGGAGGTCGATAGAACGATCAAATATCAGGCTTACTCCAGCCTTGTGAGACCAGAATCTTCATATTAGCTAGAGCCTGGCTGGTCTTTATGCTAATCAGTGTGTGTGCTTAATTTGAGAAATGCTGCCTCCAAACAGACGCAGACCAGGCCAAATTCCCCTACTAAAGTACAAACTCATGGCACACTCTTTTTCTAATTCCTGGCGCCAATTGCATTTGTAATTCTAAAGCTATAAGAGTTCTTTGAGAAGTGTAAGCTCCACTGACGTGTCTGAGAAAGGCTTCTTGGCATCACCTATAGTGCACTGGTTTAATTAACATGGAGAATCAGGATTCAGAGAGAACTGGCTTCAAATCTAAGCACCAGCACCTTAATTTGACCTCTTTGAATAGTCTTAATTAGGGAGACCAGCTTATCGAGGTTGGTCCAGAGCTTTCCTGGTTCAGTACTAAAGTCCTGCATTCAGGGTCTGATTCAGTCTCAGGTCAACCAAGACAATCAGTTTCCCTTTGGTTACCTCCTACACAGCCTGGGGATGCCAACAAAGATCAGTGGTTCTCAGACTTCAGGTGTACAATCCAAATCACTGGGTGGGTGGGGGGGTTGAACAGGAATGGCTGGTTCCTATACAGAGTATCTGTGTCAGGGGGCTGAACAAACAAGTTGTTAAGGAGCTGCTCAGGGACCACACCTTGAGAACCACCACAGGACCTCGATCTCAAAGAGGAAGTGTAAGATTGCCTGAGCTCAGGCACAGTACAATGACTAGAAAACTGTCAAGCCTAGTACTCATTACAGCTGCTATTAATTATTTTTATTATGGAAAAGATGGGACTTGAGCTGGTCCTTAAGGAGAGGGTGGGGGTGATGCTCTCTGAGGCTTAGAGGAGCACATGCAAAAACCCCAGTGTATATTTAGGAGAAGTCTAAGAGGCTCAGATGATTGGAAAGAGAATCTGGGTAGAAGTAGTAGATGATAAGGAAGTAGAAATAGATACATTTGGCCCAGTGCAGTGGATCACATCATAGGAGCCCTGTGACATCTAACACTCAACAATATTTATCCCTTTAAAGGTAACTCAGTACAACTTCAGAATGAGATGGGTGCTAGTATCCTTAATATAAACATTTAAGAGTTGGGAATAAATCCAGAAATGACTTGCTTCTTTGTTATTAGGGTTTTCTTCTTCTTTTTTTTTTTTTCTTAAGTGGCAGCATTTCTAGAAGATGGTCCTCAGCATGTTGATCCCAAGCCACTGTCTATCTAGTCACCTGCAGGCCTGGAGTTGGAGCCTGAGCTCCAGCTCCCTGGTCTGGTACTAAACACAAATGACCTCTTGTCCTTCACTTAGGCTTGTCCTTCACTGGAGGGAAGCCAGTGCCTTGGTGCTTTTCTGTCACAGCAGTGCCTGTGGTTCTGATTCACTTTCTCCTCTGGCCACTGCCTCTCCAGCTGCCCCTGAAGCCTGTCCATTGCCTTAAAAATCTGTACTATAGTTTATTTAGCAGAACTGGGTTGGATGGTAGAAATCTTGGGACCAAGGTGATCATGGCCTTGTCCTGCTGCCCTCAGCCCTAACCTGGGACCTCCCACTCCTACAGACATGCTGTCCCATCTGTTTGGATCCAAATGGCCTGATGCCCAGAGTCAAGGCTAGACTCGTAGGAGGCTGTCTGAGGTCTGGAGACTCCCAGTGTGGTAGGAATCATAGGATCTGGATTCCAAAGACATGAGTGTGAATTATGTCCTGAGCCGTAGCAAATCCCATCAGTTCTATGAGCATGTTTCTTTTTTTTTTTTTTTTCATGAGCCAAATGCAAAGTGTCTACATCCTAAGGTTGTTGGAAAAACCAAGTGAGATAAGGAATGTAAATACACTTTGTAAACTGTCAAGTGCTATACCCTTAGTGGAAAATACCATGGCAGATTAGATGAGAGCACAGCTCTGAAGTAAGACTAGCCTGGTTTCACTTCCTGGCTTCACCATTCACTAGCTATTGGATCCTGGAAAAGAGGCTTAACCTCTCTGGGCCTGCTTCCTCGTCTGAACATGAAGTCACTAAAGGTACCTCTCATCAAGCATATATATTGTGAAATCCTTGGCATATGCCCAGCACATAGGTGTACTCAGTAAGTGTTAGTTACAGTCAGAATCATTAAGAAAGCTATTACATTTTTGCTTCAAGCCCAGTAGATGAGGGTAGAATGAGGAGACCTCCCCCATTCCTTATAGGATCTCCAGTCTAGACCATTCTGAATGGACAAGTTGCTTCTTCTCTCTCAGACTGTCATGCATCCTCTGTTGATTAGGAATAATGATTATACTTCACAGGGTTGTCAAGTGTCCAGGAAGGGAATGCTTAAGTAAATAAAATTGTTCCATGGATTGTTAAGCTGTACACATTTTGGAGTTTCTGGGACCATTGTTTTTTGTTCATGAAGGCAGTTCTTTTCACGACCTTCTCATAAGTTCACCGCACCCCACCCTTCAGTGCCCTCACTCTGCCTTCTCTCCTTGGTGGGGGAAAAGGGTTTGTTTTCAAGTAGCAAAGCATGTTGGCTAATAATCTTTAATGACACATATGCCTGTAGAGTTTACCTGTAGAAGACGAGTTAGAGTGATTGACCTGGAAATAGAATTTATTGTCAATATTCAGAACACCCTAGCTCAGAAAGCAAACCCAAGGATGGTCAGGAGGACATGCGATGGGGTGAAGATAGAATTTCTAAAAACATAAAATCATGACTCTTGTGCAAATACAAAATAAAATTTAGTAAAGATTTTATTCAACTCATTAGTTAATGAAGTAATCAGCAAAATATTTAGACCAGTTCAAAAAAGCATTTGAGGGGGTTGTGTATTTATAGGCAATTTAATGTTAGGACAAGATTGATGGGTTAGGTATGTAACTGATGTCCAATGGGACAATAAACCATAACCTTCCAGGTTATCTACTTCAAAAGACAAAAACTCCTTGTATTCATGTCTTTGCCAGACAAAAATCTCTAAGTTAACATGTAGCTTCACAAAGTCTGGGAGTACAGCAAAATAAATATGTCTAGATAATCCTTGAGGGGATTATTGCCGCCATATGACACTCAAAGGACGTGCCACCACTTTTCTGCCTCATGTTTGGATAATTTTGGATAGTTTGGATAATGTTTTAACAACGGTAAATATTTTACTTTACGAACAACCTTTTAATCTGACTCGATGTTCACAACAGCCCTGTGGAAGCAAAAAGGGGCAGGGAAAACCCTTTTGCCGAGGAGGAAACCTAGTTACATATGGGAAGAGAACTCCCATTGTCTAACACCAAGTCCCGCACTCATTCCTAAACTCCATATTGCATTTCTTCTCTTCCCTTCTTCGTTCCTGTCCTTCCTTGTTCTTGGTGATATCTTCCTCCTGTAAGACTTCTCCTGGGGCGTCACCTGACAGAGATGCTCAGAGTGAGGTGGAGGCCCTGTTGCCCCCCAGCCCTTGTGTCCCCAGGGCTCCTGGCCTGAGCTTATAACTCCTTTTATTATTAAATCCCTCACAGGATTCAGTCCCATAACATCCCACTCTCGCAAGCCAAAGAAAATAGTCAAAACATGTTATCACCCCTCAGGAAAAATGATAGAATAGATGCTACATTCTAGGAACCCATTTTTTTTTTAAAGTTAATGGCTCCTTTTAAGCTCTTCTGTTCTCAGCTACTATGTGTGAGCCACTGTGAGCCGCCACTGTGCCATCTTTCATCCGAGACAAAGTCCACATCAGAGAAACCTACTGTTTATAAACCAGAATCTCCTGTTTGAAACACTGTTTCTGGTTGATGTTTTCCTCTTCTCAATAAACAGGACCATCATTTTCTGAGTCCCACACAGCCGGGTCTGTCTGGCTCCTGGATGAATGACACGCAGGGGACAAATGGCTATTTATTGTGTTACGCAGTCGGCCAGGAAACTGGCTGCAAGTGTGGCCTGATAGCCCGAATCTGCTTCTTCCCTGCAAGGCCATTTATTTTTCTCTCCCAGGACTCCTGTCACCATGGAAACTGTCCCACTAGCAGGATGGAGACAAAGGCCAACTTTCTGCTTCCTGCACTTAGTCAGAGAGGCAACCCTTACACGCACGAAGCAAAGGGGACAGTAGGAAAGTGTACGAGGTGTGGAGTTAGAAAGTAGTTCCTCTGAAGTTCCCTAGAATTCTGAAACTGGAAAAAAAAAGTTTGTTTTTTTTTTTAGAATGTCTGATTCAGGGTCTGTCAGACCACTTACACAAGGCGTGCTGACAAGGAGAACAAACACCCTGGGCGTAAAATGTCCCTGTCAAGCCCCTTTCCTTGCAGCCTGCAGCAACCCATTTAACCCTCCCAGTAGCTCCACAAGGCAGGTTGGTTCTTATTATCTCCATGACCCAGAGGGAGAAATGGAGACTCTCCAACTCCACTCACTTGCCCAAGGCCAGCAGGAGAAAGGAACAAATTTAGGACTAATTGTAAGAGCTGCCTGTTCTCCCCCCCCCCCCCCCCCCCCCCCCCCCCGTCCTGCTCTTCACACAGGCTGGCACCTTGGGGGCTCTGAAAGCTGTTTCGCGTCCAGTGTCCACCATTTTTATTTGATCATGAAATCCTTCCTGCTTCCAGCCATCAATGACCCCTTTGCAACATCTCACAGAACGAGGATTCTGGGGAACAGGATTCCAGCAATCTCGATCCAGGCCACTTCTCTCATCTTATGGAGGAACAGCTTAAGCCAGGGGAGGAAATGAGTTGCGTCTAGCTGCACAGCTAATAAATGTCAGAGCTGGTACCACGGAGCCAGCCCCGTGCCTCCACGGCCCATGCTTTGCTCTGCCGTGTGGCCTCACACCACTGTTTCTAAGCAAACCCTGAGCCAGCAGCTCAGCACTCTGGCCAAGCATCAGGACCAAATCCCCTGATAGGATGACTGTTCGATCGGCCACTCGTTAGAACAGCAGTGCTCGCACACAGCGTGCTTTGCCACTTATGAAATGCTTCCACATAGCTCTTTTGTTTCCAGGCTTTGCTGCCTCTGGGTCTTTCTGAAATGATCCAACAATGAAGCCTTATTCATAAGTTGTATACCTTCCAAAATAACCACTGAATCACTCAAACATGAAGTGTGAAAGGATCGCTGTGTTTCAACTGGTTGAATCCAAGGTGACAAGAGGCAGAAGCAGTAAGAGGTGGAGGTTTGCAGGGCATTTGGTGCCAGGGTTTTCGAGAACAAAGTCCTCCCTGTGAAGGAAAGCCCCCCAGCTTCGGACGATGTGTGGAGGGTGAGCATCCTCTTGCTTTCCTGTGTTAACAAGAATCCAGCTCTGACCAGGCACAGATGTGAACATGCTGTCTTCCAAATCCATGCCACATGGCGTTTACTCCACAGAGTCGTGTCAGAATCTCACAGGTTGTGAGCTTGTGTCAGGACGGCGGAGTTCACGAGGGCATGCTGTAAACAGCGGCTGGCAAGTGGGAGCTGGGGAGCTAGGTGTCCTTGTGGGAAGCTCTGAGGTACAGAAGAGAAACCTTGTGAAGAATGTGTCTTCTCATGTACTTCTTCGGATCCTAACTATAGCCATGAGGACAGTCTCCCAAGTTCTACTGCTTGTTTTGTCCCCACTTTGTCCCCACTTAAGAGCAAAGAGAGTAAAGGAGCGATGCTCAGATTGCAACATCCCATGCATCGTGCCCTTTCTTGTCTTTTGCCCTCACACATTTTCTCCCTCCTCCCTTTCTGCCTGCTCGTTTTGCAGAACCCCCATCCAGAGTCACCTCCTCTAAGAAGCTTCCCCAAACTTCCTGTATAGGTTTACTCACACCCTCCTCTGTGCGCCTAAAGTCTGTGTGCAAAATAACACCAGCTACCAGTTTTTAGAACCCAGTGTGAACAGACACTGTGCAAACATTATCTTTGTAGTCATTTGACAAGTAAGGAGAATGAAGTCCCGTTGGTCCAAGGCCAGTACGGCTGTTAAGTCGCAAAGCTAGGTTTGGAATCCAGGTCTCCCAGGCTCCAAGGTCCATGCCTTTCTGCTACGCAACAGGCAGCTTCCTCTGCCTCAAACTTGCCCCTTCCAGAAGCAGGTGAAAAGTATGTGTTTCTCCCTCTCCCTCTAGTCTGTGAGTATCTCTAGGGCACAACCGAGTCCTGCCATGAATCCCAGTGTCTGACCTGTGATAAATAAATGTTTAGATGAATCAACGGTCCCTTGAATAAGCAGCTTATCCCTTTATTTTACAAGTTGCTGAGGTCTTCTTGATAAAACCGTAAAACATTCATGTAACTGTAGCAAGTCATCCCCACCCCAGCAGCTAAGTTTCTCAGCCAGCAGATTCGTACATGAACCCCCTGCTTTTCCAATTTTAATGTAATACAAATCTCCTGGAATTTCGTGAAAGTGCAGATTCTGAATCAGAAGGGCTAGGGCAGGACCTGGAGGGCTGCAATTCTGGCGAGCTTCCTGTGAAGCTGCTGATTTGAAGACCCCATTGGAGAGCCAGTTGGGTCTCAACACAGCAGTGGCAGCAGCCACTAGTGACAAAGAGTAAAGCCTGTCCCTATGCATTGTTTTCTTTCCACAGGACCACCAGACTTCAAATGCCCCCGATTTTCTGTGTTTTAGCAAAATATTTGAGTTATGCTTTGAGCCATAAACATTTGGCAGCATGAACAGTTGTTTGTGCGTGTAGCTTTGGTTTAATCACACCCTATCAATAAATCACAAATAAAGGAGGGAGAGGAGGCACTCGCTGGAAGATTCCATTCCAGTGACAAGTGGACCAGGGAAGCTGGAGAATATGGAGGAAGGAGGAGATGATCTCTCTTTAGCAGGGAGTTTCCAACAGGGCCCTGGTGGCTGGCTGGCAACAGCACCCAAAGCCCCCGCCTCGTTCCATTTTTACTGAGAAGGGCCCCACCCTTCCACACTTGCCTGCCCTATGTCCTTTTCCCGTCTGGTCTTCTCCAGTCTTGGTAAACAGTAACTGATGGCTTATTCATCTCAAGCCCTTTGAACCCCACACAATTCCTTTACTGACATGCCAAGTCTTTTAGAGGTCAAGCAATCCCCGGCCCAAGACTTTTGGAAGGAAAACACCCTCTTTTCTGTCTCCTTTTCCAGATGTCCTTGGGCCAGCAGCAGTCAGCGAGAGGTGTGCCTTGTTTGAAATGCAAGGGGACGTGTTCAGGCTTTGAGCCACATCCATGGAGGTAATAGACTTTGTCAAGAGAGGCTCCGCCTGCCTTCATTTCTTGGCTGTCCTTTCTGGGAACCCCTGGTCATTCTTTTCTGCTGGGACTGCTTAAGATGCATGCATTTCAGGGAGGGCTGGCTCCGGAGGGAATGCTCTCCTGCTTTGCCTAATTCAGAAATGACAGAGAAGCCCTGGGGAGCCCAGATGAGAAAGGAGTTTAGTGCTTCACACACCATTTTGAGGTGGAGGCCGCAAGCTCGGCCCACCAAGGACCACACTGGGAAGATGTGGGCAGTTGTTAGTCAGTGCCTGATCCTCTCTGGATTGCTCTATCCTGGGATGAGATGCATGTGGTTGATCTCCCCAGACTATGCCATCACCCCTGTTTTGATCTCAGAGTGCCAGAAATAAAAGTCACTATGTCCATGAGACTTAAATACCAGGCTGTGGTGCACTCATGCCCAAGAGGGAGGGCCACAAGATCCAGCTGGACTGGGATCTGCCGAATTTTTCTTGTTTGTCATTGAGGACTCTGAAAACCAGAGGTAAGGCTGCTCCACTGCTCAGCTCCCGGGCGCTACTACCATCAGCATCTACATGGTTGGTGCCTGCTAGGGGTGTGCAGGGCACAGCCTGTGCGACCGTCCTGACAGCCCTGGGAGAGAGAGGCTAAACTCTGCAGGGCATAAGAGCAAAGAGGGAGGTTTTTTCTCCTCTGCCATAGGGTTTCTTTGGCCACTCAATGAGGGAGCAAAATTTGGGAGCTATCTGTCTCAAGAGTTGTTGACTTCCATCATGAGTTGGCCATTGCAAAAACGTTTGTTGAGCTGAACCAAGTCTTTTACATTTAAATGTTGAAGTAAACCTGAAAAGGTGATAGTTTCTCCTATTTTCAGGTCAGGAAACTGAGAGTGAGTGGGGAGACGCCCGTACATGGCAGAACTCAAGCTTGGGTCTTTGTGAACCCCACCCCCACGCTCTCAAACACTCGGCAGTACTGTGGGTCGTGAAAGCCTTTGAAGCACAGGGCTGTTCCCTGCCAGTCCTCAACCTCACGGGAGCTCATGTGGTCTTCTGGATGTGAGGGACCTTCAAAGTCATCCAAACTCCACTCCATCCCCCACACAGCGAACATGCTCCTCATTGGGGGAATGCCCCACATATCTATTTTAGCCCCTCGAGCTCTTTTTGGTCTTGAGGAGAGTCCGCTTCCCTATACTTTCACACCCTGGTCCTGAATCTGCCATCAGGATGTCAAAGAACAATGCTAACTCCTCATTAGCTCTCCAAAGACAGCCTGGATACCTCCTCTAGGATCCCCATTAGGAGCTAATGTTCCCTGAATGCACCCACTGACTCAGTTCAATAATGTTTTCCCGCTCAAGGATCAGTCCCTCACTGCCTGCTGTCTGGCATCTGAAAAGGTTCATTCAACATATTTTTGTCTAGTTTTCTAGCTGTTTATGGCACAAGGGCGATGTTCTTCGGGGCTATAAGCAGGAGTGTCGGCTTTGTTTCAATCCCTACGTTCCCCACAATTCTACAAAGGATTTGAACATCAAGTAAATTTATCCTTGAGAAATGCAGATTGTAGCTTCAGATCCCAAGTAACAAGTATTGTCTTTGGTTGGAATAACTTTAGTGGGGACCTAAATTCAAGCCATACTGGAGCAAGGAGGTCCCAGAACCTTAGGGGAATCCACAAGAAAACATATTCATGCTGCAGTTCTCATACTTTCAGTAGTTTGAGAGATATTTGAATGACCCAAGTAACAGCCATCCTGCTTCAATGACCAAGTTCCTCACCTAATAATCACAAGACAAATCCATGTGCTGACTCAGCTTGAATGAACACTTCCCTCCTGTAAGCCTCACCTTTCCAATCTGAAAAATGGGAACGATGGAGCCCATGTGCTCTTGGCTCCACTTTTAGCTTTACAATGCATAGTTGCAGGCAAGCTGTCTGTAATCAAATTAGTGATCGACATGGTTAGCAGAATTAGCATGGTAATTAGTATTAGTGGCACAGATGGTAGAATTATTTGGAGAGAATGGTACAGAGTGAATGGGCAAGGGTAATCTTTCATGAAAACAGAAGGAAAGTCCTCCCTCACAGCCTGAAGCCTCCTGCTTTCCTGATGGACATGTCAGATTTCCTGGCCTTCTGAGCCATCCTCAAGAGGCTGACCTGCCCTTCAGGGCAGGGGACACACATGTCCAAGGCTCCAGGCTTTTCACAGAGAGTCCAATAAAAGTCTCTTCCTTGCAAGCAGAGTTCTTTTTTAAAAAAATAGTACCATAATCCTAATTGCTTTATTATTTTTTGTAAATTCCCACTGTCTTCAATGAATAGAAAAAACCCCAGTTTGAGGGAAGCAGGGGACATGGTATGAAAAATGGGAGACAGATCACTGGCTCTTCAAATCACCCAATTTTACATCCTTCAAGGGTCGTTCTTTGGATTCTCCCACACCCTCATTGTGGCACCCTCTCTGAGGAGGTCCTCTGTGTATACCAGCATAGGCGGCTGCCCCAGGAATTACAGTGTTAGCTCTGCCTCTTCTCCCCAGGGCAGTGGATCTTCACAGATGACTCTGCCCAAAGAGCTGGGCTTCCTATACTTTCTGAGAGGCAATCTAGAGAAAGTGGACCAGAGCTGTTTAAATTCCTAAAAGGCATGGACTAGGGACTCTGGCACTTTGATGAGCATCCAGATCACCGCTGAACAGGATTACAAGTACCCCTGCCCAGTCCCACTCCTGACCCATGGAATCTGACTAGCGGGGGCCAAGGTGGGCCATCTCCAAGTTTACCAAGCTCCCCAGGTGATTGAGATGCACAACAAAAAGTTTGAAAACTCATCAAATAGACCAAGGGTCCACTACCTTTCTGTCAAGAGCCTGTTTGAAACATTTTTGGTTTGGCAGGCCACATGGCCTCTGGCACAACTAGTCAACTTGGCCCTCACAGCGTGAAAACGTCCATAGGCAGTATGTAAATGAATGGATGTGATTATGTTCCCATAAGCCTTTTGTTCAGGATGCTGAATTTCAAATTTCATTTCATTTTCCTGTGTCAGAAGATTGTAATCTTCTTTTGAATTTTTTTCAACCATGTCACAGTGTAAAAGCTGTTCTTACTTCCTAGGCTGTACAAAAGTCAGGTATGGGCCAGATTCAGCCAATGGAATGTAGTTAGCTGATGCCTGATGTAGACCAGCTCTTTACTGTCAGATAAGAAACTCAGCCATGGACCTGTGTTGGGCTGCTGTTCAGGCTGGGGTCAGAGTCGAAGGCTCTGCCTTTTCTGCCACTGCAGGTAGCCCAGGACAGCCATTTTAATACCATCGAGTATCTTCCTGGGTGTGTCAGTGTCCCCTTCAGTCTGGATGCCTGAAAGAGGGGAGTGGGGCTAAGAAGTGTCTTCCTTATCTGTAGAACCCCAGTGACAGTGCCTGGCAACATGATAGTATGAAGAAAAGGAGAAAGAAGAATATCTCATATCCATCAGCATTTTCCATTTCAAACTGTTTTGCATTTGCTCTATCTCTAATAGCATCCTGAGAGTCTCATTAATCATAAAAGCAAATGGTAGCTTCCCCACCCAGCTCCATGCATGGAAGGCACTGGGGCCCAGAGGATCTCATAGGACACCAGACTTTTCCTCACTTCTTTCCTCTTCCTCCTTCCACTTCCTCCTCTGCTGCTGTCACTCCCCACATATAAACCAGTGGTGCTATCCCCTACCTTCGAGAAAGCCTCCTTCATGCCTGGCTCGTAAAAGGGAGAGGCAAGAGAATGTTTATTATGAATAGGATGCCCCAATTCTGTAAAATGAACAACCCCTTCTTATGAAAACAAAAGACTTTGGTTTTGCCCTGAATCATCTTCAGGGTCATATTCTGTTTTAGAGTCCTGGAATTATCCTTGTGATCATGGATTTTACCATTTCTCAAATTGTAGCCCACTGAATGTGAATTTGGACCGCAGGCTTCTCTTCAAATAACATTGGAAGGGCTGCATTCTCCCTGCCTTAAAGTCACGCAGTACATCAGTGCATTAAAAATAAGACATGTGTTTAACCTTCTGTAACCCACTGTCTCCCACACTTATCACCCTGAGCCTTTTTCCATGTGCCCCATACCTCCACGCTGGGGAAACTGGTCCAGACCAGCAGGACCACCCCAAAACCTATGTGGCCCTCACAGGGGGCAAACTTACCGTGTTACAGTGTCCATCTGATTTTCTCTCCCTCTCCCACCCCAGCTATAGGGTCCTGGAAGGGTGCAGTGGGGCCGCCCTCATTTTATATTAGACAAGGCTTTCTCAACCTTAGCACTACTGACATTTTGGACAGGATAATGCTTTGCTGTGGAGGGGGGCTGTCCTCTGCATTACAGGATGTTTAGCCACACCCCAGGCCTCTACCCTATAGAAGCCAGTAGCACCCCCTGGTGGCAATGACAATCAAAAGTGTCTTCAGACATTGCTACATGGCTGGGGGGGGGGGTGACCTTACTTTAGAACTGCTGGTGGAAGGGGTGCCTGGGGTGGTTCAGACGGTTCAGTGAGTTAACTGTCAGCCACTCGGGTCATGATCCCAGTGTCCTGAGATAGAGATCTGCATGGGTCTCCCTGCTAAGTGGGGAGCCTGCTTCTCCCTCTGCCTCTGCCTGCTGCTTCCCCTACTTGTGCTCTCTCTCTCACTCTCTGTCAAATGTCGAAATAAAAAAATCTTAAAAAAAAAAATAAATAAAGTCCTGATGGGGGAAAAAGGAGGATTCCTACAGGATGCCTGACTGTGAGGGGCTCATGCTACTGCAGCGACCTCTCTCTCGGGCCTGCCTCATCCCTGTTGCAGGTCTTGACAATGTTCACTTTGCTTAACAAGTTCTTAAACCTCATGCGTGAGAGCAACTGAGATACAGCGCACCTCAGGTGTCAGGCCTGAAAGGGAGGGAAGCGGTTTTCCACTACACTAGAACAGTCCGGATTTCGAAACCTTAACAGCATGGCACAAAGCAGCCAGATGTTTTAGTTTTTAATTGTCAGACTGAAGCATGATGCTTTCAAGGGAACTTGATGCTTCCCCAGGATGCATTTCTTTCTCTCAGTCTCACCACAGAGCATGGCCAGTGAGCATCAGTCTCTTTAGCCCAAGCAGTTTTCTGAGCTTATTCCCTTCCTCCTGGGTCCTATCCACCTGTTCCTTGAAGAAAACTTCTAGTTGTATTCTAAATTCAGTATGAATGCTAAATTGCTGAAAATTGCTGAAACTCCGAACTCACGAGTCTTGGGAGACAATTTCAATAATTCCTTAGAGCAGAGGTCAGCAAATTTTTTTTATAAAGGACCAGATCGTGGATATTTTAGGCTCTGTGGTCCACACAGTCTCTGTTGCAATTATTCAAGTATGCCATTGTAGCCCAACTGCATCCACAGATAATATGTAAATGAATGATCATGGCTGTGTTCCAGTAAAACTTTATTTATACAAGCAGGTGGTGGGCCGGGTTCAGCCCACCAGTCATAAAGACTCCTGCTTTCTAGCATCTCTAATGAATGAACCAGCCTTTGCTGTTCTTTTTAACCAGCAAAAGTCACATCCCACATTCCCCACAGATAGACTGATGGTCTCCCAAATGCAGTTCCCAATCCCAAAGGCCTTTTGGTCTCTGGTTTCCATTTGTCTGCTGCCAAGTTACTAAAGTTGAACCCTGAAACTGCTTTCAAAAAGGCAGATGCTATCAGCAGGAGACTCTGCTCTTCTTCTCTGGAGGTAGATCTCACGTGTCCCAATTAACCTCTCACCCCAGGAAAATATGCAAATCGTGCAAATGCAGCCACGAGGACCACTGCTTCAACTCTGAGCTGGAAGATGATCGGAAAATTGGCCGCTTGCTGATGGACTCCAAGTATTCCACCCTCACGGCCCGGGTGAAAGGCGGAGATGGCATCCGGATTTACAAGAGGAATCGGATGATCATGACCAATCCCATTGCCACTGGGAAAGATCCCACCTTTGACACCATCACCTATGAGTGGGCCCCCCCTGGAGTCACCCAGAAACTGGTAAGGCAACCTCCTCCAACCAAGAGGTTGTTTTCCTATCTTTGTAAATGTTAGTCATGCGTGAATGTCAAAGACAAGGTAAGAAGAGGGCAAGATTATAGAAATGATAGGAATAGCTCTGGTTCTATACCTGTTCCAGTCTTGTTACGTGATCTTGAGCTGAAAACTGCCTGGGCCTCGGTTTTCCTCATCCATGAAATGGATAGAAGTGTCTCTATGAATTCTACGGGTCCTTCCAGCTCTAGTCCAGGGTCGTTCATGGTTCTGTTTGGGCTCCCCACTTCTGAACAAAGGATGGTTTATCATTACAAACCCTCAGAGTTCTTGTCTTCATGTGTGAGATGTTCATTTTCCCTCAAAGTAGCCTGGGATGTATCTATTGCAGGCCTGTAGGGGAGCACAGAAACAGTCCTCTCCCCTCTCTAACAGCAGAGGCCTCTTGGGCTTGGAAGGGAGAACCAAGCTAGCTTTACACAACCCTGGGGCAGAGGCACTCAGAGAAGGACGAGGTCACAACCTAGCTGCCCACTACCAAAACCCCTAACAAGTCCCCATGCACAGGCCTCAGTGCAGACCATTAAATCAAAAGCTCAAGATCACTGGCACAGAATCACCAGACATGGGCATTTAACTCCCCAGGTAATCCTAGATACAGCCACATTCAGGGCCCTGAAGACCAGAGCAGTTCCCCTCAAATTTCAGCAGGCATATACCTCACCTGGACAGCTTGCGGAAACACATCTCGTAAGCTTGGGGCTGGTGCTGAGACTGCACTCCTCACACACTCCCAGGTGATGCCGATCCTACCCGCCCCCAGACCACACCTGGAATGGCAGGGGCCTCCGTGATTTCCTCGGGCTAAAAATGTCCTATAGGGGGCGCCTGGGTGGCTCAGTGGGTTAAAGCCTCTGTCTTCGGCTCAGGTCGTGCTCCCAGAGTCCTGGGATAGAGCTCTGCATGGAGCTCTCTGCTCCACAGGGAGCCTGCTTCCTCCCCTCTCTCTCTGCCTGCCTCTCTGCCTACTTGTGATCTCTCTCTCTCTCTCTGTCAAATAAATAAAATCTTTTAAAAAAAATTTTTTTTGAAAAAAAAAAAAGTCCTATAGTTTTAGAGATGCATTTAATTCAATCTCTTCTGGGGAAGAAAGGAGAGGCTTCAGAGTCATACATGGTCATACCCCACAAGCTCCTCCTATAGCTCCAGCTATGATCCCCCACTCATTACCTAACAATGCCCTGACCTTCCTCTTTCCTGCTCTGGATCTCTCTGGGCTTTTGCCCTCCTCAGGGACTTTGCACTTGCTGTTCCCTCTACTTGAAATGTCCTTTCCTTGCTCTTTGCATGGCTGAGTGTTCCTGACAGTCATGTCCCAGACAGGCCTTCCCTAACCACCCAATCTACAGCAGATGCCACTTACCCTCCAGCTACATTTTGTTCCTTCCAGTTCTCCAATGTTTCTTTAGAAGCTTTGATTATAAGCGGTAGTTGTCTAATGTGCGTCTTTGCTTAGTTACCACCTCTCTCACTGGAGTGAAGCAAGGCCCACAGGGGCAGACACCATGTCCGTCCCATGTACCAGGCTATCCAGCACTGTGCACCATGCAGGACACATACTAGGTCTGATGAGTATGTGTGCTTTGTCACCCTCCTGGCCACATGCACTCCATGGACCGAAACTGCCACAAAATCCTGTGACTGGTCCACAGCGAGAGATACAGAAATTGAGAAGAAATGTTGGGGCAATTTAGTAGCAGTTGACATCCAAGCATGTGATCAGAGACCTCCTCTCACTGAACAGAATTCCACTGTGGTCAGACGCACGTGGAAATCTCATGTGGCATGAGCTACATTCTCATCTCATGTGGTGAGCCCACAAATCATTCTGCAATAGGTGGAAAAATCAAAGAGAAAAAGCTGATCCTTCACCATAGAGAGTCTGAGCAGTGCAATTCTAAGCTGTGGCTTAAGTGGGGGAAAGGAGGGAGGAACCCCTTCTAGATCAAGTGAAGACTGGCAAGATGCTTTTCTGGAAGCTCTACTTTCTGAAGACATATTTAAAAGAGTATGTCAGCATTTGTGAGCTCAGCCCCCCTGTGAAGTAGGAATTACTTTACGTGTAAGGAAACACAGCATGGTTAACGGGCCTTAGCCGGCTGGAGGGGCTAGACAGGGGCACATCCGGGCCGTGGAGGATGGCGTCCAACAACAGCAGTCAGTACTGGGACATGCCGGGTGGCTGGGAACGCGGGTCTTCCTCCAGCGCCCAGGCCTGGGTAAGCCATCAAGCAGGCCTCCAAGATGTCAGTGGAAACTAAAGCAAGCAGCTCGTAAAAGAGCTGGCTGTGGGCGTCAGGAACTGGCTGGTGAAAACCCCGAACGCTTCGGCCCCAGACGAATCAGAGGAAGGCATCGTCAGGCTGTGATTAATGCTGGCTCATAAAACCACATGGTATAAAGAGCCCTCTGTCTGCCCCGCATCTGGCCTGCCTGAGCAAGTTGCCTTTCTGAGATTGGACAGTTCTCCCTTCCCATTCACCCTCCGGATGGTTTTATGTTTGTTTGTTTTTTTAATATCCAAGTGATTGGGACTGATTGTATTTTGGAAATGGGACTGGATCTTGATGTCATCCCTCCCAACCAGAATAAAAAACGGAGAAACTCTTAAGCCTTTAAAGACTACTCACAATAAACCTAATGGTTAATATTTACTGAGTACTTACGTGTGCCAGGCACTATGCTAAGAGCTGTACATGCACGGTCTCACCTAATTTTCCAACACTGTTAGGGACGTACTGTGACTACACTTATCCACAGAGGGGGAAGCTGAGACTTGGAGAAGTGACACAACTAGCCAGCTGTCCCATAGCTGGCTTAAATGGCAGAGCCAGGCCTTGGACTCGGGCCTCCCTGACTCCAAAGCTTAGGCTCTTCCCTACCAAGCCAGGCCAGGAGAACAAGACAGGTAGGAGAGGCAGAAAGAAGCAGGTATTTTGGACTAGCACTTTCAAGAGAAGGCTTCTTAGAATGGGGAGAGACTTGAGCAAATCTTTGAAGGCTAGCCAAGATTTAGAAAGAGGCAAGTAGGAAAAGATGAAGGGAACCAGCATCCATTGAGCATTGTAGATAGATAGATGGATATGGATATGGATATAGACAAACAGATATATCAATACCTCACCACTCCCTATGTGGATAATAACCCCATTTTACAGGAGAGCAAACAGAGGCTTTTGAGGAGGCTCTGCAGGTGTGGCACCCATACCTCCTCCTCTACTCCCATAATGGCAAATGTTGCTGGTCAGTCAGGGCACTGTCTCCCACGGAGCCCTCACTGGACCTCAGAATCCTCCTCGACACAGCCCTCCCAGTAGCTACTACTGACTAGGATTGACATGTACCATGAAGCCCATTGACTGTCCCTGCCTGACAGCTGGAGAAGCAGAAAGAACAGGCAGGATCGGGTCTTCCAATTCCAGAGTCCATGTGCCTTCCACTGCCCAACCCTGGGAATAAAGCACCTTTCTTTTCCACTTTTCTCTCTGCCCTTTGATTCCTCTCCTGATAAAGCCCAGTTCTGGGAACCTCTTCACCCAGGATGTCCCAGCCAGACAGCAAAGCACCAAATGACTCAGAAAGGCCCTCGTGAAAAACCTGAAACCTAAACCAACCTTTCCAGCTGCCCCGAGAAAAGGCCTCTTGCTAAAGGTTTTGGGAACATGACCTTAATCAGCTTCCTGGAGAGATTCCGGAGAGATTCCCTTACAAGCTCTGAGCGGCACAGGCAGCTGACTCTGACCCAGTCGTCTGTCCCCATTGTCCCCTCCCCAAGCCCATGCCAAGCGATGTGGTTGTCTGAATGGCATGTCGCGGCGGACTCTAATACCCTCCCCGGGGTCAACGAGCAGAGTCCGCCGCAGGCGTGTGATCGGCTGCTTGGGCCAGCCACGCAAGGCCAGCCATCACGGAACACACGGTGCTGGCAGCCGGATGCTGCAGTGCCCAGCTAGGGCTTTGAGCTGTGATGGGAACCCTGGATTCCTGGGGAAGGAACATCCCTGTCTCCAGGGTCCTGGCCAGGAATCCTCCAGCTCTGCAGGCCACAAACACCTGTAGCCAGGACAGAGCCAAGGAAGGACACAGAACATGGGGATGGACAAGCAGGTGGCCTGCACCTGCAGAAGGCCCCCCGCTGCAGGATTTCTATGCAGTGTTTATTGCAAGGCTAAGCAGGGAGGGACACCTGCTATGAAGGAGGAGTCACAGACCTATCCAGGGACAGGGGATCGTGGCCCTAGGAGGCTTACACAGCCTTCACACCGTCAATGACGACCACAGGAAACTCCCCTAGAGATTGGGGGAAATGGTTTTCTCTTGGCAAATTGTTCGTCTTGTAGAGAAGTTGTAGACAATGGTGGAGACCCAGGCTGCTGAGTGCCGAGCTGTCTCTACCGCAGAGGAGTCATGGGAATGTCGGGAGGTCCCTTCTCTGGGCCTCAGGGTTTCGAGGGGTAGTATTAGTTCCTTCCTCCTAGGGGTTCTGTGAGAACTAAATGGGTAAGCATGGGTCAGGCACCTGGAAGGGTGCCCAGATCACAGGAAGCAGGAGTAGGTAGCTACTCCCACCATGCCTTCAGCCACTCAACCTGGGGTGTCGGCAGCCTTCGTGGGAGAAGAGGTTTTGCTCCCACGAGCTCCGTCAGGCATACACTGGAACTGCTTGAACACTTGGAATGAAGGAGATGTTGGCCGAGTCTCGGTGCCCATTCTGGCACAGTGAGCAATGCTCTTATTTCTACATCTCCAAAATCCTGCCATAGATTCTGGGCCACAGGCAAGATCAGAAGGACTGGGATAGGTACCTTCCCCCGACGGCAGTCCCTAACCTGTCTCCCCAGGGCCCTGTGCCCTGCCCCAGCCTGTAACCTGCTACTCCGCTGCTCTCCCTCTCCTCTGATGGTCACATCCTATCCTGCCACCCACTGTCCCCGGAGAGGTCCCCAATCCTCAGAGGACCCGTTTCACACTCACCCAGGAGGAGCTGAAAAAGTGCTCACTTCTCAGCCACTTACAGACTCCTGAGTCAGAGTCACAAGGCCATCCAGGGATTCATGTGCACCCCAAAGTGTGATTTTAGATTCTTCACACCCACCTACTTGGCATGTTCATGCTGGAAGCCCCTGCAATTTCATACTGACCCAGAGAAAAACCGCATCCCCCCTTTCTTCCCCAGAGTCAGGAGTCAGCCCTTCCCAGACATGCAGTCAGCTGTGTGGCCCGCAATGCTTCTTGTTCTTCCATGTGTGGGGATTCAGGGCATTTACCTCTTGGGCCAACCAGAATCCATGGGCTCCTTGAGCCACTTTCCTGACCTGTAGACTCAGGTTGGTGCTACCACGCCTCTCTCCTAGTAGAGGTAAGGACTGAGTGAGGTCACCACAGACTTCTCATGGGGGTTAGGACCCTGAAGATCATGCAGTCTACCCCCCAAACTTTGCAGATAATGAAACTGAGGCCCAGGAAGCTGAGTGCTTGCTTAGTCTTACACAGAGAACAGCAGTTGGCCAGAAGCTAGAGCCTTTGGTAGACTTTGTCCACCACCCAGGCCAGGTCCTATATCCAGCAAAGCACCTTGGAAGGTTCTGGGGACTATGCAGATGAAGGGATGGTATCAGGGTGTGCTGTGAGCCCACAGAGCCAGAAGAAGTCTCAGCCACATGTTCCAGGATCTAGGACGTCACCCCCTAGGGGGCTTCCACAGCCGCTCACATCGTGAGTCCCACAGGAACATGGGTCACCTGCCTCTCCCTTCTCCAAAACTGCTCTCATCTGAAATTCATTGATTCTGAAACTCAGCAAACCAGGCTCTGGACTAGTACACCCCTCCCTCAGCTTCCTCATCCCTACTCCCTAACATCGGGCCACAACGTGGGTTGTCGTTATGAACTGCTGCATGATTTTCCGTGTTGATTAACACAATTCAGTTCCAAAATGAGTCCGGCCCCAAGTGATGTGACATGGGGGCAGGCAGGTTCCAAGAGGGTAAATATGGCAACAGCCACCTGGGCAGCGGGAATCAGGCAACCTGGTGGGTGTGTCAGGGGCAAGCCCAGAGGCCGAGAACAGTTGTCAAGGATAAACAGTTTGCCTTTCACACTTTCTCATGCTGTCTGGCCTTGACCTTTATCTCCCCCAAAATCTTCCCATCCCTGGCACCCACCCAAGTACAAAATTATGTTCATTTTTTTTAAAAAAAAAAAGCCAAATTGGACAGTTATCTATGAACATATTAATATCCAGATGGTTACCCATCATACTGATGTGGAAATATTACTATCTTGAGATTTTGTCAGTTCATTCTATTAGAAGGTGCTATTGCCTATTTTTAAATTAATAAACCATGAAATACCTTATGCCTCTAATGATTTAATTATACTTTTCTGAGAAAAGCAATTTTAAAGTAGATCGACTTTTTTAATTAGGAGCATTGCCATGAGGTAAATGAAGTAAAAATGTTCAGTGTTGAAGGAAACCAAACCTGCATCACCATGCCAAAAAAATCTAAAATGAATACTGACTTAAAGTACACCATTCTCACCCAGAATGTGAATGTGTGACAATGCAGGCAGAGTGGAACTTATTCAGGCCTCTCTTGGGTGTTGCCAGATTCCCAGCATTTCTACCTGGACTGCCCTCCGGTTCTGCAGAAAACCCAAAGAAGCTGGAAACTTTGCCAGTTCCAGATCTCTGCATGGGCGTGTGCCAATCACAGTTGCTTTATCTCTTCCCCACTAGGGCCTGCAGTACATGGAGCTCATCCCGAAGGAGAAGCAGCCGGTGACGGGCACCGAGGGCGCCTACTACCGCCGCCGCCAGCTCATGCACCAGCTCCCCATCTACGACCAGGACCCCTCTCGCTGCCGTGGACTTCTGGAGAACGAGGTCAAAGTGATGGAAGACTTTGTCAAGCAATACAAGAGCGAGGCACTGGGCGTGGGAGAGGTGGCCCTCCCTGGGCAAGGGGGCTTGCCCAAGGAGGAGGGGAAGCAGCAGGAAAAGCCAGAGGGCCCGGAGACCACCGCCCCAACCACCAACGGCAGCATCGGTGACCCGTCCAAAGAATACGTAAGTCTCTCCCCTGCCTCCTGGTGTGGCTGAAACTACCAGTCCCCAGGGCTTGTGCAGTCATGGCCCCAACTCCAGGCTTTTCCCCCTCGTTCATGCCATCGTTCATGTGTTCATCCCGCCAGCAGCTTATGAGGTGCTCATTTACTCAGGCCACGCACTGTCCTGCGGAAAATAACACGATCCTCTTGCTTGGGAGGCTCAGCGTCCAGGGAAGGTCACAGACAACCAAACTGTCACAGAAAGGGCATCTAACCTTGGTTGGGGTGAGGGTCAGCTTGGAGGAGGAGCTGAGGTCCTGCCTGGCTTGGGAAGAATAACCAGGATGCATCCAAGTCTTCAGGCCTGGCAGGGAAGGCCTGTGCCACCTTCGAGAGGTGAGCGTATACAAAAGGCCTGAGTTCCAGAGAGCGAAGTGGAGCCGGAGGGCTGAACTGAGTCCCGTGTGTCTGAAAGCATGGTGCGCTGGGGATGTCGGGACACGAAGCTGGCATGGTCAGCAGGGGCATGCTTCCCGAAGCAGCAAGCCATGCATTCGTCACTCATGTATCGACTAGCCTGTCCTGTCCACCAAGCCCCAGGAAATCAAACAGGCAGAGGTCACTGTCCTCCCATTGGAGAATAGCAGGGATGTGGGACATCCCTCTGAGGGCCACAGGGAGCCATGGCAGGCTGTCGGTGGGAGGCGTCACAGGATCTGAGCTGTGCTTTGGAAAGCATCCGTGAGGAGTGTGTGGAAGATACGCTGTAAGGGAGTGAGCTCCTGGGGGCTGGTTGAGAAAAAATGAAGAAGCCGTCTGGGAGGCGAAAGCCTCATGGATTGGTTTGTCTGATCTGTCCCACAGGAGGTGAAAGGACTAGCTTGATGCAGGTGCCACCAAGGACTGATGTCTGCTCTTTCCTGGTCTCTGACCCCCTTCTACCTTTTGTCCTCTGCCCCTTTCAGCCAACTGGCCTCAACCGCCTCTGTATGGGATTTGTAGATCAATGTCCCAATACAGGGAGCTCTCAAGCCAATTACCTGTCCTGCTGGTAACAGCTGGCAGTCACCTGTGTGACCCAGACATCCCAGGGAAATGGCAGCCCCGATGATGCTGTCTCTACACTCAGAGAGAGCCAGGCTCCTTCTCCCCTGCTGTGACTCAGACTTATCATCCAAAACCTGCATCCCGCATGTCCAACCCCCTTGTGTTGGCACATTCATTTGGGATTGCCATCCAGTGAACTGGGGCTTCACACTGTTAATCTGAGAACTTTTTTCTTTTTGTGAAAGATTTTATTTATTTATGTGTGAGAGAGAGCACAAGCAGGAGGGCAGGGCAGAGGGAGAGACAGAAGCAGACTCCCCACGGAGCAGGGAGCCCGATGTGGGACTCAATCCTGGGATCCCGAGATCACGATCTCAGTTAGATGCTTAACCAACTGAGCTACCCAGGTGCCCCTAATCTGAGAACTTTAAGACAAAAGAAAAAACCTATTTTCCCTACCACAAATTTGGAAAGGGCGTCGGAAAAAACCTATTGCTCAGGAAGGACACATGTCCCAGCAACTTAAAAAAAATTTAGATCCCGTTACCATGTTTCATAAACGATTCTTCTCTCCATCCAGCCCTCTATCCAAATAGTCATCTGTCCTTAAAGCGTAAATACTGCCTAATTCCAGCTTGGAAGGTGATCTCTTTAAGTCATTGTGACATTTCCCAATTGCCATTCCCAGGAGAGATATGCTGATCTGAGAACATATTTTACCCCTGACTCAGCCCCACATATTTGCACAGCATGGAAGTGGGGCAAAGGTGGCCTGAGATCCGGGTCTCTGCCTACCGTCAACTTTAGGAAGTAGTTGTGACAGTTTAGAAGTATATAAACAACAAGATCAGACAATGAACAGGGAATTTGAAGGAAGTCCATATTATTTGGGCTGGGCTGCCTGGGGAAGACAGCCTTCTCCTTCCTAACCCTAAACCCAATCTTGCTTAGATAACTAGTTATGTAATTAGTGGATTCAGTCTGTATTACATGCACCCCTCTAGGTGCTGCTGGCTTGTCTTTTTCATCTCTGTATCTTCAGCAGATGCCATCAGTATAGAGAGTAGGTGTTCAATAAATATGTGAACCATGAATGAATGAACAAATGGGTGAAGAAGTGAGCCTTGAATGATGAGGATGATCTAGATGGCCATGTTCCCTGGGGATTCAAGTTCACAATTATTAAGCACCTGCTCTGTGCTAGATACCTTGCCCTCTCTGTCAGGGTCTTTGTTTAATTCATACAATCGCCTAGTGGTGTGAATTTCACCAACCCCATTTTACAGGTATGGAATCAGAGATTCAGAGAGGGTAGGTAACTTTTCCGAGGTCCCATAGTTTCTAAGGAGTAGGACCTGGATCCTATACTTTTCCTACTACATTATGCAGAGTTATAAAACCCTGCTTATGATGTCTTCCAGGAAGAAAGGAGGCTGAGGGCTTTTATTTATAACTCCCTGTTTATCTCCTTGAATCCCGGGAGCAAATCCTACAAAGGTAGCTAGATAGACATAGACCATAGAGAATGTGTCCCCAGCAGCCCCAAACTTAGTTGCAGATAGTGCTCCCCAGACTGCTCTGCGTTACCCCAGTGAGTAGCCAAGTCAAGTGGACATGGGTGCTGGCCATCCATGTGCTGGGCCTTCTGTCTCCCATAAATGGGTAGTGGAAGACAGTTTACCAGAGCCAAGCATCAGGCAGGAATCCTGATTTTTGCTCCCCTGATGAGGGGGAGCAAAAATTGTAGAATTCAGACTGATAGCCCAAATCCACATGGCGATTTGTGGCGGCAGGGGGGAATGGAGGCAAAAGGAAGGCACACGAAACCTATTTTGCTAGAACTATATTGGTGACATAGTATGGCTTCTTATCCAAAGAATGATCATTATTACTATCGTTAGCTGCTACGATGTGGCATGCTTTCCCTGAACCAAGGGTAGTGCTAAGCACTAGAGTATCTAATCTAAAACTCCCAGCCACCGAAGGACTTGAAGAAAACTGTGGGATTTGAACCAACTTCTGTCAGACCCCAGGCCCATCTCTCCTGTTGCCCAAAGAGTGTTGCTTGGAAAGCTAATGGTCATAAAGCTAATTTATGACATTAGGTCATAAATGGATTACATAGCCATGTGAATTTAGGAAACAGTAGAGTGACCAACAGTACATGCGTTTCTTTGTGGTGGGACTTCCGAAAGCCTCTGGTAGGCTATGGCAGTGGTTCTCAAAGTAAAATTACAGAGAAGGCTGGTTAAAACTCAGAGGTCTGGGCCTTAACCCAGAGGTCCCTGCTTAATAAGGGCAGGTAAGCCCAGAGACTCAGCTTTCCTACTGAGCACCCAGGCTGATGCTGATGCTGGTCTGGGGGTCACTCTTTGAGACCCACTGCCAAGGAGTATAAAAATAATTTTACATATAAGCTCAGGGAAAATGATATCACCCAAGAGGCCTATGTTGGTGAGGATTGAAGAGATGATAACACTGGCATTTTCTAGATGTTTTTGGCCCGCTGGCTTAGGCAGTCCAGCTTTGAGGACACGGCACAACACTCTCCCATTCCTTGAATGGTCTGTGGGGAGTTCTGGAAACACAGAATGGCTTTAGACATTGCCATATAGCGCCATGCAACCGCACTACTCAGCAGCCTGAGGCCACAGGCTCCCCTCCCTCCATGCTGCAGTCAGCCCACACCGCAGGGCACTTCTCCAGTGAGCTTGCCTGGCTCCCTCAAACTACTGTCAGCCTGTCAACCATGATGTTCTTCCTCAGAAAGCCTGGGAGGGGCCAGATGCCAGCTGAGTCAGACAGTGGGGTCTCCTCACCAAGCCCCTCCACGAAAATGTGCTCAGAGGAAAGTGTTATCCAGTCCAGAGGAACACTATTGCCAGAAGCCTTTTTCAAATCACCCATGTGGAAATGCCCCCATGAGCTGAGTTAGGGGTGAGGTCCTAGAACAGTGGGTAGGCCAACCCGCCTGTGGGAAGAGCACTCTCTGAGCACAACTCCCTCATGTGTCCAGGCCTGCGGGGTTCCTCAGATCTGAGGACGGTTCACAGATGGACACCCCATCTTTCCAGCTCCGGGCCTCCACACAGGCACCCCCCGCCGCCCCGTGACGGGATGGGGCATCCTCACATCAGCTGAGGCACATCTGAAGAGTGAACCCAAGAGCTGTGGCTACCCTTGGGTACCTCAGAGCAGCCCTCTGAAAGCATCATTATTACACTGAGGTCAGGAGCGGCAGGACACCTGAGAAATGCTATCAGAGGTATCTGTGTTCATGAGGAGACACGACAGCAGAAAATCCCAGGGGCTAACTCAGTCGCTGTCACTCCTGAAATGTCCTCTTTGAATCGGTGAAGCCAATTAAAACCCCAAAGTATTTCACCTCCCTCTTTCCTCTACTTGCCCCACGTATATGTGCCTGCAAGGAACCGGGGGGTGGGGGTGGGGGGGCACAGGTGGAAGAGTGTCTGTTACTGCCCAGCAGGCTCATTCGTGTCTTCTGGAACCATCCTAACAGCTAGCAGGAGAGGTTTAGGTTGTCACACCCATTTCACAGATGTGGAACCTGACAAAGTGAGAGGTTAAGAGGCTTGCTGATAATAGGTGAGGCTGGGACTCTATCCCACGTCCTTGTGAGCTACCAGTCCTGATAAGTCTGAGTAGCCCTGGGGTGGGACCTGGGTAGGTGGGGACACCACCACCAAAGGCGTGTGTACGTGGGTTTGCTGGGTGAGTGGCAGTGTTGGGAGTCCCCCCCCCCAGCCCAGTCCAGTGAAGAATCTGGGGGCCTTTTTTCTGCATGCCAAGAACAATGGAAGGACTTGCCCACGGCACGCCACTCCCTCCCACCGTGAGTTCTCCTGGGTTTGGAGGGCTTCACAGGGCTCCATGGCCAGGGAACTGCCAACTCCAGCAACTTGGAACATTCACTCCAGAATAACAAAGCTCTGTATCCACTTTCCAGGCCCTCTGCTCCCCACCTCTCCCACCTGGATGGGACCTATGAGTGCCTGGGCCGCGAGGGCAACGACCTCAATGCTCTGATTGTTAACAGCCCCACCAAACCGTTTCCTCGCCTTGAGAATGCTTACTTGGTATTTTCTCAGAAATGAAATATACGGATTTCCTGGGCGTGGAATTTCCGCCTCTCCCTACACCCCAAACTTGTAACTGAAGAATGGAGAAAGAAAGCCAGAACATAGCAGTCGATGTAATCTCCACCCTTTAGTATTTATCATCCCTGCCGGGTGCCCCCCACCCAGCCCCTTCCCTGCAGCACCCCTCCCACCGAGCTCTGCCTCTGATGGAAACTGACAGCAGCGGGCAGCTCAGCCTGACTCCAGCCCCAACAAGGGACATATTTGTGGGCAAGGGATTTCCAAACCTTTGTGCAGCAGATGTTTGGCTTGTGGGCTCTGCAGGTTGGCTTTCCTGCCAGCCCCTCTCCGGGAATTTGAAACCAGTGCCCCACCCCCACATCCTGAGCCCTGTATGAGCTGGAGGACCCAGGCCAAAAGGCCCAGAAAATCACCATGGTTACCAAGCTTCTCCACATGTGCCTCCCTCCTCCTTTACAGTGGAGATATTTTAATGACATTAAAGGGATTTTTTTTCCCCCACAGAAAATACTTTTCCATGTTGCCACATGGGCTTCACAAGCATCTTTTTTTTTTTTTTTTCCTGGACTGGGCTGCATCATATTCCATTGACTAAAACAGGAGCTGGCAAATTTTTCCTGTAAAAGGCAGATGGTGAATATTTTAGGTTTTGCAAGCCATACGGTCTCTATCACAACTACTTACTCTGGCCTAGCTCTATTCTACTCTACTCTAGCTCTAACACAGCCATTGACAGGATCTAAACAGAGGACTATAGTCATGTGCCAATAAAACTTTATTTGCAAAAACAAGTGGTGGGCTGGATTTGGCCCACAGATATAGTTTGCTAACCCCAGAACTAGAACCACTGTAAAAAAATTACTTTGGTTTTATCCATTTTCATGTTGCTGTTATAAGTTAATAGGATGATGATGCTGGTGATGTTGGCTGCCATCTCTTAACTGTCTAGATTGTGTGCAGGACTATGCCAAAGGCTTCACATCAATTTTTTTTTTTTTTTTTTTTTTTTTACTGAATTCTAAGAATTCTCCTACAAAATATAATTTCCCCCTTTTTCTAGTCATCTAGCTTGTGAGTGGTTAAGCCAGAATTAGAACAAAGGCCTGCCTTACCCCAAACCCCACCAGGGTTCCAGCAAGTGGAAGCTTCTATTTCCCCAGCTCCCATGCAGCTGCAGGAAACACGCTTGGCCATTGCAACAGAGACGACCCCATGTAAGGCTTTTTCCTTCGGTGAGAAGCCAGTCCTTGCCTGCACCCTTGTCAAAGCTGGATTTGAGAACACCCCAGGCTGACAGCCTCTCTTCAGAGGGTAGCATTTATGAAACCTTCCTGGCTCCACATCCCCCTTTATCAGAAAAAAACAGTGAAGGAGAGTCCATTAGAAATGCCTAACATGTTACCTTGCTCAGCAGAGAGCTCCATATTCAATGATCTGCCCCAAGGAGAAGCGTGAGGTGAAACGGCTGGCCAACAATGGTGATCACTATATGTAAAGCCTCTCCCATGAGCTAGGGCCTGCCATATGTTACTGATGAAGAAACTGAGGCTTAGAGAGGTGGGTGACTTATCTAAGTACTCATCAGTGATGAAGCAATGACATGGTTCTCCTTCCAAAGCCCTCAGCCTGACCACGGCATCCAGCCTGCCCAGTCTGTACTGTGAGGAGTCTCAGGAAGACAACTGCAGGGGAACAGAACACAAGAGTTTAAAGATGCCAGAAATGACATTGAGCCAAAAAAGGAAAGAAACTAAGAAAGAAAAAAAAAAAAAACTCTGGGATACACGAGGCTCCAAAGCAAAGATGGTGAATAATCACCATAAGAGGAAATGGGGAGATGCTGTTTATAAATAAATTGTTGAGTATTTGTGTTGGAAAGAACCCAGCGCCTGAATTCAAGGCCCTTGTGTTAATATTTACTGTATTGTAATAGTAAGATTTTCACAAGGCACTCTGGGTTTAGACTGAGTAGGCCTTTGGAGAACAGCCTGCCAGAGAAGAACAGAATGATTGGGACAGAACTTCTGGCAACCTCGAGAGAGATTATTGCTGGTTCGGAGGGTTCTCCCTATCTGTTGATCATTCTCTGAAGGCCAACACAGCTCCGTTCTGAGAGATAGTTCTTTGGCCACTGTCCCTAATCTACTGTTGCCTTAAACACTTGGTGTCTCGATGACTCCCATTTCAGAAGACTTAATAATTCTGTGTGCCCACATTGGATATTCTTGTCACCTACTGCTGCATATCAAAACACCCCAAGGTATAGAGGCTTTAAAAAATAACACATGTCCTCCTCACAAATCAGCAATTTGGGCAGGGTTCGGTGGGGCTATTTTATCTCTGCCCGTGTGGCATCGTTTGGAGCAGCTGGCAGGCTGGGAGCCAGAGTCTTGTGTGGTTTCTCCACAGGGCTTCCCTGGCAAAGAGGTCTCGGGGTTCCTTTCCTGCCTGCCCAGGACTCCCAAAGTGTGTGTAGAGAGAAAGATTCCAGTGGAAGAGACTGAGTTGTCTTTTAGGACCTACCTCAGGAATTCATAACATCCCTCCCACTATATTCTGGTCAACAGAGCAAGTCTTTAAGGAGGGGCCACAACCAAAGGAAGGGACTTAGACACCCCACGGTTGGAGGCGTGTCCAAGAACATCATTTCCCACACCATGACCAAGGGAACCTCAACAATACCACGTCTTAGCTCCCAAGGCAGTGCCATCTAAAATGTTCCTCAGTTTTCTCCAAGCAGGTGGTTTTACACACGACAAAGTACCGAATTTTCAAACCTTTTCATTTTAGACCTTTTTCATTCAGAATCTTTCACCATTTGAACAGGGACAGAGCCAAGCTTCAGTGGCACAAGGAGAAACTTCACCTTTGTTCCACCAATGAAAGATTTATGTATGCCACACCTCCTCCCCCCAGGGGGAAATAGTCTGCAAACTAAGCTATATGGCAGATGTTAGATTCTCGAGGGTAAGCTCTGATGGTAGATGGTTGACAGAATGAAGATGGACCCGTTGATATGCTAGTGATGAGTGTTCTTCTCTATGCCCTTTAACATAGTCCCAAGGGACTTTTACTTGGCCACAGTATCTCCTTCATAGGGAAAGTAGCCTGAGAATGACCACACTGGGCTTTCTTAAAAATTGTCCAGAACTTAAGCATCCCAGCAATCTGAATTAGCTTTTGCTGTGACTGAACTGAATTGGTGATGCCATTTTTGCCGAGCTCATTTTTAAGGTCATTTTTAGACACTCTATGATAGTGGTTCTCAAACTGGGTCCCCTGGCCACACCAGCATCCCCGGGAGCTTGCAGATTCCTGTGCTTCATCCCAGATCTGTCCGAATCAGACACTCTGGGTATGGGACCCAACAGTCTGTCTCAACGAGCGCTCTAGGGGCAGCTGGGGCAGACACAGGCCTGAGAACCACTGTCTTACAGGGGTTGGATTGGGAGAAGGGACGGACTATAGCGAAGTCTGGAGTAGCTATTGGCAATACAATTCATACAACTCTGTCCTCTGGCCAAGCACAGATGGAAAAACTGGAGATGGGAAAAAACAAAACTCATCGATGGTAGGAAAAACATCCTCTCAATCTGCGTGATCATGGTGTTACGGAAAGAAACCCCAGGCCTTCAACCCAAAAGCACATCCTGCCCTCAACATGTCCTTGTCATCTTGGGAAAGTGATTTAACCCCTCTGAGCTACAGGCCCCTCCCCTATAAAGAAGGCTGGGGTAGAAACAACAGGAGATTTTAGCGAGCTGTTACTGAGGCCTTATAAAGTCCATTCATTCTATTATCTCATTTAATCCCAAGAACAACTATATGGTGTTAATATTATTAGTGTCCTCACCTGATGGATGAAAAAAACTAAGGCACAGAGTGGTAGGGTAACTTGTATAAGGTCACACAGCTAGCTCCACTCTCAACCATCCACTGTAATTCAGAAATTGTCAACTTCAGTACCAAGGTTGTAGGAGAATAAGTTTGTGCAGAGAAAGGCAGGGCCTGGATCATAGGAGCCAAGCAGGCTACGCCTTCTAACTCTTGGTTGCTAGGCTGCCCCTCGTCTCTGAGGGGCCACCAGGCTTACATAACTGGGACACTGTCAGATCTTCTATCCTTTGAGATGATGGGGGAAAGCGTACAGAAAATAACTGAGAGGCCAGAGAGGGAAATTGGTTTCTGACACGTGCTGACAGGGCTCATTACCCAGACATCTTGTTTTCATAAAATGGCAGTGACACTGTTTGCTTTGAAAAGGGCAGGCTACTGGTAGTAACAAGGCCATGAGCCAGGGATGCTGGAGGAACAATGAGGGAAGAGATACTCCTCACTGAGGGAGGACCTTGAGACAGAGCTTTCAGACGTAGCGGGGCCAAAGCTCTGTGGGCACGGATTATTCTCTCTTCCTTCCCCCTCCACGCTGCTGCTGCCACTAGAATTATCTCACTACAGTATGAACCAAACACAGTGCTCCCAGCCTCAAGAACCAGTCATGGCTCCCCATTACCTCCAGAAGTTGCAACCATAACCTGGGCTCACAACCCCCAAACCTTCTGACCTCCCATCCCTTCGTTTCCTTCTGTGGGTTGTGGGTGCTTTCCGATGTTCCCCAGACACAACCAGGTGCATTTTTATCCCACCCCCTGCTTCCACATTAAGACACCTCTAGGAAACCTGGAATCAGGAACCCCACTAGTATATCACAGGGATACCCAGCTGGGTGGTGGATGGACACTAAGTCCCTTCTGCTAGGGAGGAAAAGGTCTGGAAATTTTGTCCTGTGAAATACAGAAAGCCAGCCAGCCAGAAAATTCACTTGGTACTCATACAGTGCTTGCCAAAGACTTTACACCTCCCAGCTGTGCCAACGGGATGGTGAAAATAAGTGAATGATGATTCATCACTTTTCTTTGGTTGAGACCCTCTGGTGAGCTCCATGGGAACTGGGACTCAACCATGTGCAGGGGAACAGGGTTTTCATTGGGTGAAGGACTCACACCCTTTTTTTTTTTTAATCTAGCCATTCATTCGACAACTGCTGTGCTTAGGGACCCCTGTCAGGACATGGGGCATTCCTTGTCATTTGGTTTTCTTTCCCTGCTTTGCATCATCATAACTTTTATTTCCTCTTTGTATATAAGAATATATACTAAGTATGTAATTCAAGTCTATAACTTAAGAATGCCAATTGTTTCGTCTCTTAAAATGTGCCTACTCATCTTTGCATGGCAAAACAATATCTCTGTTGGGGCTGACCTATAATTAATTGGTGCTTAGTCAGATCGAGTTCTCCTCTAAAGCCAGGCTCTGCAAACATTTTCTGTGGAGGGCCAGGTGGTAAATATTTCAGGTGCTGTAGGCCAAGAGCCAAAACTGATGATGTTATGTAGGTACTTTATGTAACAAGAGAGAAAACAAATTCCCACCAACCAAGTATTCTATTTCTGAAATTCAAAACCTAATAATATCATTAAGTATGGGCTTTTGTAATACAGGTTATATTAGTCACCTCAGGCTGTCATAACAGAATGCCACAGACTGGGTGGCTTAAATAACAGAAATCTATTTTCTCATCGTTCTGGAGGCTACGAGTCCAAGATCAAAGTGCCAGTGCAGTAGGTTTCTGACAAAGCCTCTCCTCCTGGCATGTACACAGCTGCCTTCCCAGTGTGTCTTCACACTTCCTCTGTGCGTGCACAGAATGGGAGAGAAGGCGATTGGTTTATCTTCTTATTATAAGGACACCAGTCCTATCTGAGTAGGGTCCCACCCTTATGGCCTCTTTTAACCTTAATAACCTGCTAAAAGGCCCTACGCCAAATGCAGTCACATTAGGAGAACATAGGAATTGGGGAGCGGGGGGCGATAATTCAGTCCATGATACAGGTCTGCCAATGAGAAAAATGGAATTCTTTTTTGGGAGAAAACATTTCACTGAACTGGAGTGTGAAGGTAAAATCTAGTCTTAGCTGGTGGGTGTTAAAAGGACAGGCAGCAGCTGGGTTTGGCAGTGGCTGCGGTTCAGCGACGCCTACACACCCTGTAGTAGAAAGACCTTTGGCTTCCGGGTCAGGCTTGGCCCATGTTCAAATCCCAGCTTTGCCTATCAGCTGTGCATTACTGAGCAACCACTGAATCTCTCTGAACCTCAGTTTTGCCATGTCTGGAGGGAAATAATGATTTTCTTAAAAGGGAGCTAAAGTAGAAGGGGAAGTAACTCTCTGGGATTTCTGTAAGGCATGCATTTCTGGAAGGAGTGCCCCGTGCTGAGCACAGTGCCGGACGGAGAGCTGTCTTAAGGAAATGACAGAGCTACCATCAGCATCAGCCTCACCAGAGTTCTGAGGGGTAGGAAATAATTCCAAAATGACTCAAAAGATCCGATGGATGAAGGATGTACTCTGGATAGTATGTCATGAGAATGGCAATTAACCTCTGTGGTTTTCCTCCTGATATAATCATTGAAAGTAACACTCTACAAAACAACTGACCGGTACTTCTCCAATCTGTCAACGTCATCAAAAACAATGGAAGTCTAGGGGCACCTGGGTAGCTCAGTTTGTTGATTGTCTGACTCTCAACTCAGGTCATGATCTTGGGGTTATGAGATCAAGTCCCGCATCCTCACCAAGCCTCCTTGGGCTTCTCTCTCTCCCTCTCTCTCTCCCCCCAACCCCCTCATGCATGTGCACGTGCTCTCCCTCTCTCTCAAAAAACAAACAAACAAAACAAAACAAAAATTAAAAAACAAGGGAAGTCTGAGAAGTCACCCAAGAGGAACCTAAAGGAAACATGAGGACTAAAGGTAACATATCCTGGAAATAGAAAAAGGATATTAGGTAAAATCTAAAAGCATCTAAATAAAGTTGGGACTTGAGTTAATAATAACATACCAATCTTGGCTAATTGTGACAAGTATATCATATTACTCTAAAATGTTAAGAACAGAGGAAATTGGGTGTGGGGTCTATGAGAACTCTCTCTATCTTCACAATTTTTCTGTAAATCTAGAACTCTTCTAAAAGTAAAAGTTCACTAAAGAATAACTACATGTGGGTAAAAGATCCATTCAAAGTGCAAGGTGTCCCGTGGGTTTTAATGTAACCAGGATGGAAGGTTGATTGATACGGTTCAGAGGCCACATTGACTTTTCAGAAACTACCACTTGTCCAGTTTGGATATAGTATCAAGGAAGAATCTCCATAGTTATCTGGAAAGGCTGTTAAAATACTCCTCGCTTCCTTTAACCAAATTCATACCAGTGAGGGGTCAGACTTTCTTCCTATATTGCAAAGAAAACAACATAATACAAAAGATAAAATGCTACAGCAATTATGGGCACAGTCCTCTACTGAGCTAGTCAGTGAAGAGATTTGCAAAAATATAAAGTGGTGCCTCTCTTCTCACTAAGTTTTTTTGGGGGGGGGACAGTTATTTTTAATGGTGAATATGTCTATTAATATGTTGGTTTATTATTTTTAGATGAATTAATAAATAATTACTTGAGTTTTTATTCAGCTTTAATTTTCTTATGGTAAATCTCAACAACTATTACCGATATGGGCAAAACCATTCTGGGGTTCTTAATAATTAGTAAGAACATAAAGGGTCCTGGAGGATAAAAATTTGAGGTTCCCTGAGCTTAACAAGTACTGTATTTAGTCCTCACAACAACCTACCAGGTAGGCAATGTTGTTATCCCACACTGAAGATGAGAACACTGAGGAACAGAGAGGTACATTAACTTGCTGGAGGGCCCTCAGGAAATAAAGAGATGAGAGTGGAAACTTGAACCCGTGTCACAGTGTTCTCCTGACCACCTCGTATCCCTGGTGTCTTCATTCCCTTCTAGGTCTGTGAGTTCTGCAAGGAAGTGGCCCCCGCCGACAGCCCTGTGGTCTACGCAGACAGGGCAGGGTACAGTAAGCAGTGGCACCCCACCTGCTTTCTGTGTGTCAAGTGCTCTGAGCCGCTGGTGGACCTCATCTACTTCTGGAAGGACGGTGCGCCCTGGTGTGGCCGCCATTACTGCGAGAGCCTGAGGCCCCGGTGCTCTGGCTGCGACGAGGTGAGAGGCCCCGGGGGCAGGGGACAGGGGGCTGGGGAGTGGGGAGTGTCCTCCCACGACTACAGGAGAGGACCCGGAGGCCAAGGTGGATGTGGCTTCATTGAGGATATGATCTGCAGATAGAAAGATGGAGGTTCGGAGCTGGAATCCTGCGCTCAGCTTCTGTGTCCTCATTTGCAAACTGGGGCAGAAATCAGTTCACACTCACGGGGTTGTTCAGGATGGGTTGGACACATTGTTCTTGTCAGGTCTTATCCTTGGCACAACGCCTGGCACTTAGTAAATGCTCAGAAGAACACTGTGGGGGTACGAGGGGAGGAGGTGTGCGCTGGAAAGCAGATCGCCCACATTCAAACCTGGCTCTACACGATTAGTGGTGTGGCTACATAATGCCTGTGCCGCAATTTACCACTCATAAAATGGGAGGAAGATAGGCCCATCCCAAGGGGTTACTATGAGGATAAAATGAGATGATGCATGAAAATGCTTGGCACAGGGCCTGACCAAGTAATTAATAAATAGGAGCTACTAGTAGTCTTACAATATAATACAGTATGATATGGTATAATACTAAAACATTAACTTAACACAGTAGAGATGCCATGAAAGGGCTTTGACTCTCCAATATGAGTTCAGGCTGGAGGAACTCTAAGGTATATATATATATTTTTTTTTTTAAGATTTTATTCATTCATTTGACAGACAGAGACCACAAGTAGGCAGAGAGGCAGGCAGAGAGAGAGAGAAGGGGAAGCAGGCTCCCTGCTGAGCAGAGAGCCCGATGTGGGGCTCGATCCCAGAACCCTGGGATCATGACCCGAGCCGAAGGCAGAGGCCTTAACCCACTGAGCCACCCAGGTGCCCCAACTCTAAGGTATATTAACAGTGACAACGATAATTATGATAATGGTAACGACTGTGTGTATGCCTATGACAACAGGAAACTCACTACCTTCATCATTGGCACATATGAGGGTTAGAAATGTCTTCTTCGTCTTGAGCCAGTATCTGCCTCCTCCCTCCTCCCACCTTCCACGTATTGCTCTCCATATGAAGTTGAAATCCTACAAGGGTCTTACCTAGTAACTGTGATCGAGAGAGGTTAAGAGAGAAAAGGATTGTCAGCAGGCCTGCCCCACAACCTCATGCTTTTTAAAGATTTTAAAATTTTATTTGAGAGAGAGAAAGAGAGCATGAGCAGGGGGAGGGGCAGAGAGAGAGGGAGAGACAGACTCCCTGCCGAGCATGAAGCCCTGTGACACGGACTCCATCCCAGGACCCTGAGATCATGACCTGAGCTGAAGTCAGACGCTTAACCAACTGAGCCACCCACGCACCCACCCACAATCTCATTTTTGTGAGGATAGTAGTATACCTAGAGTCACAACACTCCATCATTAAGGGCTTACAGTGGATCAGTCATTTGCTCCATACTTTATATGTGACGTGCCACTTACATCTCACAGCGGTCCCTTTGGGAAAGACCATCATTGTCTACATTTTATGTTTGAAAAGAGAACAGCTCGGAGAGGTTATAAAACAGTCACTATGCCAAACACTTCTTATGTAGTAACACATGTAGCACTCATAAAACCCTGTGGGATAGGTAGTTTTTATGTCCCCATTCCACAGATGTGGAAGCTGAGGCACAGACGGATAATTTGCCCAATGTCATGCAGCTGGTTCCCTGATTCCTGTTTGACCCCCAAGTCATAAAATGTATTTAAGAAGTACACTATTTGGCTCTCTTCAAGGATTCCTCAGCATATATATATATACATATTCCAAAATGTTACTTTATTCCAAGCCCAAGTGACCCTGTGTGACCACTGGTCCTTAGTTGGGCTGTGTTCACTGGGGTATGTAATCACATCTCTGAACACAGCTGGGCTCTGAATTTGGGCCAAGGAGTATTACAGATGCTAAATAAGTAAAACCTGCCTGTGGCAGAGAATTTTTTTTTTCCCCATCTAAGAAGCTAAAATGCAATCATGATCTGTGCCAAATATTGTACTTACTGCCTGAGATTTAGGTCAGAATCCTCCACTGATGCATTTAAAGGTCAAGACAAGAATGGGGAAGGAGGAACCACCATCTACAACTTGTCATCCACGCACTGTCTCTACTAGGCACAGAACTTGAGTCATGCATTTCCTCTGTTCCCATCCCCTAGATCATTTTCTCGGAGGACTACCAGCGCGTGGAGGACCTGGCCTGGCACCGAAAGCACTTTGTCTGTGAGGGCTGTGAGCAGCAGTTGAGTGGCCGGGCTTACATCGTCACCAAGGGGCAGCTTCTATGCCCGACTTGCAGCAAGTCCAAGCGTTCCTGAAGGGCTGCCCATCCATAGCCAGAACCCACAGGATCCCACCAAGAAGAAAGGCCAGGTGTGCTGAAGCCATCCTAACTGTCCTTGCCAACAGCAAGGAACAAAAACACTGATTTTTTTTTCAGTGGGAATATATATAGATATGCATACATATATTCTAGATTGGGTGGTGGTAGATCCTTGAGGTCAATAGTTTCAAAGCCAACAACGTTCTGAGGAGTCTTAGAATGGAGTTATTTTGTTGTTGTTTTCCAGCTACCAACTAAAGACACAGCTGGCATCCTGCAAAGGATCTCTAGGAGTTTCCCAGAATGCAGTTCTGGGTGATCAGATCACGTAGCTGTAGAATGTGCGTGCTTTCTCACGAACGGGGGCGCTCCTCCCGGAACAGGCTGGGACCCCAACAATCATTTGTGGCCTCCTTTTCAAATGGAATTGGAATTTTAAATAAAAATCTTTTTCGGCATGATAAATGTATCAATAAAAGTTTTATGAAGTCCACATATGTCCCAGTGTAGTTATTCACACCACGGTGTGATTTCATTGTGTCCAGTGAGCCCTGTGACCCTGACTGCTCGTGGTGGCAGGAAGTGCCCTAAGGGCTGGCATGTCTCTTTGTCACCTGTGTCTCATCAGATTTCTTTGAGGGTGTAGGTCTTCCAGGCTGAATCCCTTTGTCCCCCATTCTAGGAAGCCCCAGATCCATGAGGGAATGTGTCATGTTTCCTGCTACCCCAGAGAGCAGCGTCCGGGAGGTCAGCTGCCCTCACAGGTAATGAGGGAACTCCTCTGGGAGTAAGACCAGGTGGAGTTTGGGGAGCAGGCACGTGGAGCCACCGGAGCTCAGCCAACTGGTGCCCCGGGGGACACGGTGACCAGTGTGCGCAGTCTTGAAGAAATATGGGATGTTTATGAGAAATCTCTGTGCTTTTAATTGTTGCCAACTGGACACTGAATAAGCCAAACAGAATGGGTCTTTGGGCCAGATTTCCTCTCTTTTTATGGCCTCTCTGAACATATGCAGCTCCCAGATTAGTTTCCTTTCCACGACTTCTAAGAAAAGTTATCTTTTTTCTGTGGAGGGATCCAAAGACAAAAAAGACACGAGTCTTCTAAGCTCACAGCCCAGTCACCTGTAGCTTGTGTTTGTTCTTCAACTTCCCATCTGTTGCCAAGGTTCTTTCATTTCCCCATACGAATCTCACTCTGCTCATCCTTTACCTACAACACCCTGACTTTGCATGTTTGACCAAAGGTATTACAATTGCCTGGTGGTTTTCTGTTTCCAGTTCCTGTCTCCAGCTACCTGCTTCCCTGTCATGTCTGTCTCCCCACAGAGAAGCTTTGGGGGTGTTCCCTTCCTCCCCCACCCTCCATGGCTCCCCAGGACTCAAGTTAAGAACCAAGACCTCCCTGACATTTGGATCTTTCCAATATCTGGCTTGTCTTTTTTCTGGCCTTGGAACTCTCTGTTTCTCTTGATTTCCATCTCCTTATTTCATCTAGACAGTCACCAACTGCCTTTGATCAAGCCCTCTTCCGTGCTTTTGCTAGTTTTGTGCTGGTTTCTTGAAGACCAACACCACCTGTTGAAATTCTGTCTATCCTGAGGCATAACCTACTTCTCAATCCCTTCCCAGAGGCACCAGTGGAATATTCCCTCATTCATTCACTCACTCACTAATTCACTCTGCAGATACCACTGGGCATTACAGAGTTCTATTACCCATACTGAGTATAGTACATAGAGTGTTTACAGAAAGAACAGTATCCCTTACCCCCTGGATTTTATAGTCTATGGGGGAATGGGCCTTAGGCAAATACTCCTACAAGTCATTAAAAAGTTACAGAAAGGGGAGATACATGTATTTATAAAGAACCTGGACCTAGTTAGGGAGGTCAGAGGAGGTGCTTCTGGAAAAGTGACACTTGGACTGAGATCTAAAAGGTGAGTGAACTCTGAGCAAGCAAAGAGGGAAAGGAAATAGTTAAGGATGGATGCCCGGATGTCATGTGCAAAGGCCCTGTGGTTGAACATCAGTTTATTCAATACCTATTCACTAGTGTTGGAAATACAGAGGTGACTGTGGCCCATGAGTGGGACTGAAAGAAGGCTAGTGTGGTGCATAGAGGGAGGGAGGATCGGTGTGAGACACAAGAGGTGTACCAATTTTATGGGCAATGGAAAAGAATAGTCTCTGTCCAAAGAGCAATGGGGAGCCTTTGGAGAGTTTTAAGCAGTGGTGGTAATGGCTTGACAGAGAGATTACTGAATACATGCTCTCTCCTCTGCTGAAACCCCAGCATGATACTCGACTGATTTTGTCCTGGATTTTTTGTCCACACCACTGTGGGTAGGAATGATGTCCCTCTTCAGACCCCACCAGATACCATCCAGAGCATGCTCCTGCCATCCTCATGTCTACTCCATGTGGAAGGATGACACCCATGCTCCCACATGGAACGTGTAAATCCTGACGCTCCCCTCCTGTCAGCAGTGTCACTCAGCACAGTCTTTTCCCTCTGTCATTGCTTTCCCTCCATCCCCAGGGCCATGTTTCACCTTGAACATTTTCTACCCAGACTGACAATAGTCACCTAGTGTGTGACCCTACCATGAACCCTCCACACACTGCCCAGATGAAATGCTCAGAAACACAGGCCTCTTCTAAAACAGTCAGGGGCTCCCTGTTGCACACCCAGAAGAAAGGCAAAACTTTTTAACCTTACAATCAAGCTTCTTAATTTACTGGCCCCAAACCACCTTGCTTCCTGCTCCCTGCTCAGAAGCCAGGTGAAGAGCTTGTCAGGCCCTAGACATGTTCCAGGATTTCCCTACCTCTGCACCATTGCTCAGGCTGTTGCCTCTCCCCAGAGTTCCCCACACTGTGCTCCACTACTGCCTCACCTGTGGAACCACCATGGCTGAGTGGCATTCTATAGCAGAACCGCAAGCTGGTATGCTTTCAATGCCTACGGTGCTAAGGTGCCTGAGAGGCTCAGTGGGTTAAGCATCTGCCTTTGGCTCAGGTCATGATTCCAGGGTCCTGGGATTGAGCCCTACATTGGGCTCCCTACTTTTTTCTCCCTCTCCCACTCTCCCTTCTCTTGCTCACTCTCTAGCTGTCTCTCTCTGTCAAATAAATAAATAAAATCTTTAAATATAAATAAATAAAAGCCGACAGTGTTACTTTGAGCTGATTTCCCGCCCCCCCCCACCCCCATTCAGCAAAAACAGGAGCTGCCATTCCCATTAACTCCCATTCTCTAGAAAACTTCCCTGGCCTCACCCTGCCCTCCGGGGAGTTCCAGGTTCCTTTGTGCTCTCAGAGTACCCCAGGTGCTCTGTGATCATTGACTGATGCTACTGAGCTATCATTACTCGTTGGGGAAATGCTCCCCCCCCCCCCCCGAACTTCTTAAGAGGATAGTCTCACTATCTTTGGTTCGCCAATCCTCAGGATAGCCACTGGCAACGAAATGCAAGCACAAAGAGCTGAGGGCCCTTGCGGGACTCACCGTTGCCAATGGCCCTGGGCATTGGTGGTAATGGCAGTGGTGGTAATGGCTTGACAGAGAGATTACTGAATACATGCTCTCTCCTCTGCTGTATGTAATTCAGGTCTGGCAAATGGGCTACCCCACTGGGGAGCTGCTTAGAAAACTGTTCTTTCTCCTCCTTCCCCGCCATCTTGTCTCCCCTCTACCCCAATATTCATAGCAGCAATGGCCACGGTCGCCAAACTGTGGAAAGAACCAAGATGCCCTTCAATGGACGAATGGATAAGGAAGATGTGGTCTATATACACTATGGAGTATTATGCCTCCATCAGAAAGGATGAATACCCAGCTTTTGTCGCAACATGGACAGGACTGGAAGAGATTATGCTGAGTGAAATAAGTCAAGCAGAGAGAGTCAATTATCATATGGTGTCACTTATTTGTGGAGCATAACAAATAGCATGGAGGACAAGGGGAGATGGAGAGGAGAAGGGAGTTGAGGGATATTGGAAGGGGAGGTGAACCATGGGAGACTATGGACTCTGAAAAACAATCTGAGGGTTTTGAAGGGGCGGGGGGTGAGAGGTTGGGGGAACCAGGTGGTGGGTATTAGGGAGGGCACGGATTGCATGGAGCACTGGGTGTGGTGCAAAAACAATGAATACTGTTACACTGAAAAGAAAAAATTTTTTTAAATGTAAAAAAAAAAACAAAACTGTTCTTCCTTAATGGAAGGACAGGCTCTGGAATAAAGAGCCCTGCTTTTTTTTCTTCTTTCTTTTTTTTCATAATTTCAAACTTACAAAAAAAAAGTTTCAAGACAAAAACAAAGAGCTTTTCTTCGTGAACCTTGTGAGGAGGTGGCTGACACAATGCCCCATCACTCCTGAGTATTTTAGTGTATAATGCCCATGAACAAAAGCATTCTCCTGCATAACCACAAAACCACCATCAAAATCAGAAATTAGGGGCACCTGGGTGGCTCAGTGGGTTAAGCCTCTGCCTTCAGCCAAGGTCATGATCCCAGGGTCCTGGGATCGAGCCCCACGTCGGGCTCTCTGTTCAGCAGGGAGCCTGCTTCCCCTCCTCTCTCTCTACCTGCCTTTCTGCCTACTTGTGATCTCTGTCTGTCAAATAAATAAATAAAATCTTTAAAAAAAAAAATCAGAAATTAACACTCTACCATTGAATCCTCAGACACACCAATTGTACTAATAATATCTTTTACTACGAAAAGGTCCAGTCCGGGATGACGCATTCCATTTAGGTATCTTATCTCTTCAGTGTTCTGTAGTTTGGAAGTGTTTCTCATTCCTTCCTTGACATTTATGACCTCAACATCTAAGGAGGCCACTTATTAAGTAGAATGTCCATTAATTTTCAACACTTGATGAAGCTAGGTTTTTTTCCCTTGTGAAGTTACTCTGTTCCCCTTTGTATTAAATGAGTAATTTGTGGGAAGTCTTGGAGATACTGTGGGTTCAGTTCCACATCACTGCAATACAGTGAATATTGCCAATAAAGTGAGGAAAACAAGTTTTTTGGTTTCCCAGTGCATATAAAAATTATGTTTACACGATACCATAATCTATTAAGTCTATTAAGCGTGGAATAGCATTATGTCTAAAAAAACAATGTACATGCCTTCATTTAAAAATACTTTATTGCTAAAAAATGAGAACCATCATCTGAGCTTACAGCAAGTCATAACCAATGATCACAGATAATGGTAACAAACATAATAATAATGAAAAAATTTGAAATATTACAGAAATTACCAAAAGGTAGAGTTGCCACAAATCTTCAATTTGTGAAAAACAGACAAAAAACAAAAAACAAGGGGTGCCTGGGAGGCTCAGTGGGTTAAGACTCTGCCTTTGGTTCAGGTCATGATTCCAGGGTCCTGAGATCGAGCCCCACATTGGGCTCTCTGCTCAGCGGGGAGCCTGCTTCCTCCTCTCTCTCTGCCTGCCTCTCTGCCTACCTATGATCTCTCTCTCTGTCAAATAAATTAAAAATATAAAATAAAATAAAAAACAAAACAAAAAAATCCATAATATCTGTGAAATGCAATAAAGCAAAGTGTAATAAGATGAGATATGCGTGTATTGGATACGATGTTAATATCCTGTTGCTCATCAACATGCCACCTAGTGTTTCTAAGTATCCTTTGATGTTTCCTGACTGAATTAATTACTATGAGAGCTGCCAAATGTTGTTTTTCTAATTGAGTCATCCCTTCTATGTTTATTAGTTAGTATTCACTACAAGAAAAAGTTCTGTCTTCTATTTGTTCATTCCCTTACTTATATCAGTTTGGAGATACATTTTTCTATTTTATGAAATCACATTTAAGCTAACACTATCATTCTTGATTTTGATGCTCAATTGCTAATAATCTAATACTATCGTTATTTATTTGGATGTTCAAATTGTCCCAAATTTGACCAAAGAAAGCTCTTTCAATCTGACTATATCCTTTTGATGTGTCACCATCATTCTTTACACACAGCTTTAACGTTCTGGCACAATCAGGAGTTCACGGCTCATCCGGTATTTTCTTTACTTCAGCTTTGGAGTCAGCCATTTCTCAAGGAGGTCCCTCTTCTTGAGCGGAGTGCAGTTGGGTTGGAATTGCCGCTGACCAAGCCAGTAAGCTGAGGATGATGGACATGCAAGTCAGAGAGCCTAGATACTTGGTTATGTCACCCAGCCAGTGACCACACCCCTGGGCTTCTTATTCCATGAGACAATATATTTCATTATTCTTTAAGCAGAGTGAGATATTTCCTCCTTGTGGGACATATTCCCTCATCATACAGTCTCTCATTAGTGGGGTCTTGCTGATTCTAGCCAAAAACAACGTGACTCATACGCAAAACATTTGGGGGCATTATGTACTTCTAAAGCCATGACACTCCTTAGTTCATTGGGATTTTTAATCAAGTCTGTTCCATGGGGACGCAAGAGATAGTGACACGAGTGCTTGACTCAATGGGTTATCAGAGTTTGGCTTCAAATGCTTGCAATCAAATACAAGAAAATTACATAAAAAAACAAGACTGTACAATGGCCTATATTGGAGGTGAGGTATTGAAGGAAGAAGTGCATTGTCTCTTTATCTCAACTGCTATTTACATTCGGTCAGATTCCACTAATTTGAAGCAAAATGGTCTCTCCATTCTGTTATAGAACAGAAACTCAGCATAAAGTGGTTCTTTGGTCTGAGTTTGGGATAACACTGTTTCTTGAATAACAGAAAGGATTTGAACAGAATAAATATTACCTGTGACGATGTTGGAGCGAGTGAGGGCACTCCAACTCAAACCAATTTAAACAAGTAACAAGAATGACAGGGAATCCACATTCTAGAATCCACTTCCTTCTCAGAAAGTTCAAGAGGAGGGTCAGCTTCAGGAACAACTGGATCTAGTAACTCTAATTACGTAGTTAAGAATCTGATTCCTCTCTCCACGTCTCACCTCTGTTTCTCTCCATGTTGGCTTCATCAGCAGGTAAACTCAGCTAGATGGTAGCAGCCACCAACCAGAGGGTCACTTTTGCCCTTGGAGCTAGTGAGTCCGAAGGAAAAGGACCGCCTCTTTCTGGGGCTTTCTGGGAATGACTCTGATTGGCCCAATGTGGGTCACGTGCCTATCCCTCAACCAATCAGTGTGCTAGTGGACTGGGGTACTGTGATCCACAGTATCTCAGTCAAATGCCAACCAGAACTGCAGGCAGAGGAAAGGGGATTCACAAAGGGGGTCATAAGCAAATCACCCGAAACAGGCTTCTCCTGCGGGGGGGGGGGGGGGGGGGGGGCAGTGGAGGGGGAGTAAGAGAGAAGCCCTGTTAGAACTGGAGGTAGAGGGGGAAAAGAGCCTGCTGGGCCAAGTAGAGCTGGCTTGGTTCTCTACAGAGGGGCGGGGGTGGTGAAACAACAGGAGAAAGGCACAGAAAAGGAACGATCTGAGAAGTTGGAGGAGAACCAACCCCAGGAACCAAAGGGACTAAGATTGTCCCAGGACTGGGGAATGCAGGTTCCTGAGAGGCCTAGGAGGACCTGCCCCGAAGAGCCAGGATAGAAGCCAAGTCACAAAGCTCATCTTGAACTAATTATCAAGCCACTAAAAATCTCATTTGTCTTGATATTTTTTTTAAATTACTGGCAAGAAAAGACAAATGTTTGTAAAGGCCTAAATAAAATGGTATTCCCTAAAGGAAATGTCTAAAGGGTTTTATTGTGGTCTTTTTTTATTTAACTCTATGAAAGATGATGGAGTCTTACTAAACTGTTTTTATGGGAAAAGTTTAATAAATGTGAAGGATGTACTTCCATGAGTTCAAATATGGAAAGTTTTAAAATAGAAGAGTGACACAAGCAGCTAATGATCCCAATATGTTAGATTACGCAGGCTGCTGGCACAGGTTCCAGTTTTTAATCAAATGTATAAATTATGAAATATTGTTGCAAAGAATCACAAGCCTTTGCCCTACAAGGGAATGGTTTGTGCTTCGGTTGACAGGCCAGCTCTCCAGAGTTCATCTTTGGCTGATAAGCAGGGGAGGGAGAAGGAGCAGACAGGCGGGCATCCTTGGCCAATGCAAGGGGACCGTCTGGTGCCAAAGCTGGACAGAAGAACATGCTCCAGCCAAAGCCCCAAGCCAAGCAGGAAGGTGTCTGTTCAATAGTTCAATACATTGTCTGTGTGATCCACCTCAGTGGGAGAGGTGTTTGTGACATCTTGGACAAGAGCTTGCAAAAGCGGTGCTTTCAATACTCGTTCCCACCTGAAAGACCAGCCTTCTGCCACTCTTTTTCCAGACTCAGCACAAGCACTCCTTCTTTCAGGAAGCCCTCAGTGATTTCTTCAGAGGTTCAGAATCGCAGCCAATTGTGTAAGTGATTCAGCCCTTGACCAGACTGCATCTATGTCAAACTCTGTGATTTGTCCTCCACGCAAGAGGCCACTCACTCACTAGTTCAGCCTTCATTCATTCACCAGGTATTTACTCAGCACTCATTATGGCCCGAGCCTGGTCCTAAGAGGTATTAGAATACAATGGCAGACAAAGGAGGCATAGGTCCTGCTGTGAAAGAGTTAAATTTATCAGGGAGGAGCAACAAATAACAGGACAATTATCTATTCAGACAAGCAGAATCCAGCCTATGTCCCTTCCCAAAATATCCCCGGGGCTCCTTGCAAATAGGCCAATGGCAGCCTGGTCCTTCCCTGTCACCCAGCAAATAGCTTCAGCGTGCCTGGCAGCATAACATTGCCACTGACAGTGTGGAGCGAGATGCCTCCATTCTGATCCCCGCTCTGCTGGGTCGCCTTAGATAAAGCATTTCACTTCCTTCCCAAATTTCTCCATTATAAAATGGGATAGTAATCGCATTTACTTTATTGGGCTGCTCTGAGGATAAAAGGGGTTTATGCACGTTAAAAGACTGAGAACAGCTCCTGGCATGGAGTAAGCACTCAGTAGGATTGGCTGCTACCATTACTATCGCCATTACCATCGTCGTTTGCATTAGCGGACAGCGGACCCGAAGAAGGGGACTCAAATGCAATCTCCTCTACTCTTGGAAGCAGAGATTTTTTTTTTTTAAATCAGTGTATATTTCTTAAAGTCCATCAGCAAACATGCTCATCCATTTCCTCATATCTGATTTCCTGAGACCTTCTGGCAAATGCCCAAATAGGACCTCCCCACTGAGAGGTCGTTTCAACATTTTGCTATACACACACACACACACACACACACACACACACACAGAGTTGTGAATATAGTAAATTTCTTTACTGGTGAAGTCAAGCTGCCATTTCAAAGCCAGGCGGCATCTGTCCTGCATGTGTGCTTTAAGAATGGTGAGCACTTCTGTTGACCCTCAGACTCCCAATGGGCCCCACAATGTCTTAAGCAAGTGCCCAGGGAAACCTTGCATCCATAAGACCACACATTTTATGTCTCTCACCTAACTCACCTTAGGATGGCAGGCAACTCAAGAATGGAAATCCCCTGCCACCTCTAATTTACTTTGCTGCTACATCACATTAGGAAGGTGACGTTCTAGAGAAGAACTTCTCTCACCTAGTGTTTATGAGAATCACCCGAGGGCTTGTGAAAATGTAGGTTCAGGTTCAGCAGGTCTGGGCTGAGGCCTGAGACCAGGCATTTCTAACAAGCACTGGGTGATGTTAAGGCTGCTGGCCTGAGGACCACACTTGGGTAACAAATAACAGGACAATTATCTATTCAGACAAGCAGAATCCAGCCTATGTCCCTTCCCAAAATATCCCCGGGGCTCCTTGCAAATAGGCCAATGGCAGCCTGGTCCTTCCCTGTCACCCAGAAAATAGCTTCAGCGTGCCTTCAGCAAGGCTGGAGCATGTTAGAGTTGAAAGGGCCCCTTAGAAGCCAGGTAAGACATGGGGAAACTGAGGCTAGGGAGTAGAAGTAGCTTTAGAAGGATCACAGGGTAAGCTCAAAGTGGAGCAAGACAGCACACCCGGTCTCCAGACTTCCAAGCCAAGCCCCTTCCTGAGTCTGCTATCCAGGGGTGGCCTCTAGGGCCTATGCGTGTCAGGCAGTGAGCGTAACAGAGGAAGGAGGCCCAGTGCCAACAGCAGGGGTCATGCAGTTGGTGTGCCTGTTTGTTGCTTCACTTTTTAAAACCCCATCAAAACATACCTGTGGGCTCTGGCTGCTCTGTGGGTGGGCAATTTGCATAACCTTAGACCAGGGTCAGCTAACTTTTTCTGTAAAGAGCCAGATAGCAAATAGTTTAGACTTTGCAAGCCATATGGCCTCTGTTACAACTACTCAGTTCTGCTCTTGTGGTGGGAAAGGAGCCACAGACAGTGCGTAAACAAATTAGCATGCCTGGATTTCAGTGAAAGTTTATTTACAAAATCAGGAGATAGGCCTGATTTGCCCAGTGCCTCTCCACCCTCCCCCCGCCCCCACCAAGCTGATTAGACAATGGAGGAGGCGGCTGGTCTTTATTTATATAATCGGTGATTTATTTAACAGTTTAAAATGCAACTTGGGTCTTTCAAAATTAGTCAAGTGCTGTCCTCTGTGAGTGTGTAGAAATGGAGGACAGAAGTTGAGTGTCTTGTATCCTTACTTCCAAAGCACGCATTAAATGAAAGCACTCCATTCCTACAATCAGGATTCACCTTAGAGTGTCTGTTTAATTTGATAAGAGTTTCTCCCTCTCTCCACCTCCAGCCCCTTATGAAGATGTTACCTAACTGGGTGGTATGGACAGTAATATGCATGTAATAGGAGACTTCAGATCAACTGGAAACAACTCATACCAAAAAATCCACCTCAGAGATGGAGAAGACACAGTGTTCTTGGCTTCTCATTTTACCATGTGAGAGGGTATGCAAGTTGAATTTCTAAATCAGGGCAACCCATGCCTTCCCACCTAGGAAAAACTTCATGGCTTGCTTCCCTGAATGGTACGGATTCGGATTCGCTTGGGTCCAGAGCTTAAAAACTATCATTTCCTTTCCCAAGTTAAATTCTCACCCCCGCCCCCTACCTCACACCCCCACAGGTGGTTTTCACACCACATACAACCAGTGTAACTCCACTAAAAGAAATCAGTTTGGAAAATTATCCTGAGTTCTAAATAGCTTATGGTCTGAGAGAATGAGCCGAGACTGCACCTAAATGTTCACGTATTTTAAGAGAAGCTTTTTTTTTTTTTTTTTAAATGAAAGGGTATCAAAATAGGGACCTGGAAGAAAATGCCAAATATTCTAAATGAAATGCCCACAATTGCAAAGGAAAACACCTCATTCTGGAACAACTAAAGAGCAGTTTACATGGTTCCAGAAATACTTATGAGCTAATGAGAAGCTACATTCCCAAGTCTCAAAGTGTCTGGCAGCCCCATGGCTGGCTTCTGACTTTGATTTTTTCCTTCTGTTTTCCAAGTCAAAAGTGCCTTCTGATGGGTACACGTACTTCTTTTGGTCAGGTTGTTATTCGGTTGTCAACCTGACAGTCAGATGGAGAGTCTCCAGGTTTTGCCCAAACCATGACTGCTCTCTGTCATCTTGGTAAGGGGTCCTGCACGGGGACACACACTCGGCTCTATCGCCCATCCATTTCATATCAAGAGTGGTCTGGGGACCAATTTCACTTGGTAGCCAGGACATTGTTCCCTCTCTGAAACCTCTTTCCACCCCAAAGCTGAAAGGCAATCCCAGTTCCAGACAAAGGTTTTATGACAAAGGTGGCACCCTCCATGCTAGGAAACTCTCCGAAAGGAAAGGGATAATAAGAAACAGAGCTCATCTGGATCTTGGCTGATATAATACGTATCAGAGCTATTTTCTCTAATTCTTTAGAATTAGATGGCTTCTTTCCAAAAGGCTAAGTCATCTGCAGGTAAGTGGACAGTGAGGAGTCCAGATGGTTATTCTAAAAAATACACTTGAGACTCATGCTAAATTGGGCTTCCTTTCTATGGAGGATGAAGAGGGGTTACCATGTCTGCCTTAACTCAAGGTCAGACACCCGGGTTCTCCCCTTCTGTGAACACTACCCGCAGTGTTGCAGGGAAAGGTTAAGAAAGAGGAAAAAGGCAGACACTCAGCATCAAGGGAGTCAGGCCCAGTCGTCACTTAGAGAGAGGATCTTTCCAATGACGAGGACACGCCATTTTGACACTCTGCTCGCTCTACCCCTGCCAATGCTGCCCTGATATCTGGGCCCCGCTGGCAGACTAGTGCAGGGGAGGAAATTCTTTCTCCGTTATACATCTTAGGTTCATTGGCTGGGGCCAACGAATCAAACTGGAAAAAAAAAAAAAAAGGAATAAGAAGAGGGAAGGATAAGACCAGTTTCAATTACATATCTATGAATAGCAGTTTTCAAAGAAAAACGTGCCTCAAGGAGGTGGCCAAGATGAATGAGGCTTCTAGATCATCTTAGTCTAAACAGAAGAAAAGCGGTTGGGGTCTTCTGGGAGGGAGAGGCAAGTTATGGAAAATCAGAAAAAGTACAGTAAATAAGGATTGTTTAGCAAGGTTTGTTATGCAGAATTAAGTCCACTCTTTCTCCCCTGATAAAAATTATTAAGCCCTTCTCTTCCTATTACAGGAAAGGAAGATACCTTTACAAATACAAATTTACTTTATAAAAGTGGATTTCCTTTCGTGCCCTGTTTTAACACCGTGTCAGGCATCCACTTGTTCTCACTGGCTGGTAGCTCATTTGAGTGATGCCCCTGCTGGTACAGGTCACTAGCCAAAGGTTTTTTCCTCACCAGGGTTCCCCATCAGGCTCCCAGTTCTAGATATGAAACAAAGGAAGCACCGGCCAACAAAGCAGAAAGCCCAAGCTCAGGTCTGAGCTTTCCAGCTCCCTGGCAAGTCATGAGATCCATCTAAACCTCAGGGATCACCCGTAAAATCCATCCCGCCCACCTGGTGAGATTGTTGTGAATCGAATGGGACAACAGATAGGAAAGAACTTGTGAAAAATTATTAAGAGCCCAATTTATGTATGGCCTGCAGAGTTGATAGTCCCAGAAAAAATATCAGCTTTCTCTTAATGCAGTTTGAGATGAACCCTCTTTCAGAAACACCCAATGGGCTAGCTCAGGCATGTTCAAACATTTTTGAACTTTTAATATTGATGAAATTTTATACAACCTCCTTGCATATGAAATAAATGAAAGCAGGAGTGCAAGGATTAGCAGGGGAAGGGGAGATGGAGACCCCCCCATTCCCCATTTAGCTTAGACCTCAAACTGATGGCCACATCTGAGGTCTCCTCACAGACCCCAGGGTTCCCAGGAACCAGGGGGAAAGCTACGGACTAGGCCTCACCATCAGGCTCCTCCCTGGCTAGTGACCACTTCACAAACAGGCAGGAGCTAAAGTCCCCTGTGTCCTGGGTTGCCGCTTGTTGCAGCTCCTTCTGGAAGCTTCTTGAAGAGGAACATAGAGGGAGGGTGGAAGGCACAGAAGACAATTTGACCAAGCAATCCACAGGGTGATGAATAGCAGAACTAAAGGAAATTTCTCCACATTTGTTTCTCTTAACCAACTAACCAGTTGGAGCCACATTTTGGCCCTGGAGCTGCTGGCTGCCAGACCAGTTTGGGGGTCTTTCCGGTAATGGGTTGGGGTCGCTATCCCACCCAAGATGGCAGCGTCAATAGGGAAACCAGCTTTGAAAATGGCATAGCCCAGAGCTAACCTGGGAGTGACAAGCCTCTACCCCAGAACAACAGATAACAGAGCCTACACATAAAACATAATTGAACATTATAATAATTTTAAATTTTTAGTTAATTTTAATTTTAATTAATTTTTTTAAAAATTTTAATTAATTAATGAAAGAAAGAAAGAAAGAATCAATCCCAGCTCCCGGCCTCACATAACTGGTGAGGACTTGCTCAGTCCTGTTCTTCCCCAAAACTGACAGACCCTCCAGCACCTAGAAAAACAAGCTCAAAACATTTGTGTTCGTTTTTCCATGACTGTGTCTTTATAGATCATAGGATATTAAATGTGGAGCAAAGGAATGTTTTAACAGGGAAAATGTCAGACAGTTCAATAGAAAGACATTACGTCAGTCATAGAGCCTAGAAATCATGTGTCCAGGGACCCCTAGCTATGAACCTCAGGTTTTGCCTACACTGGAGTAGGTGTTACTAATTCTTCTGTGCCAATGGGGAAACTCTGGCTCAGGAAGGTTAGGGAACAAGCCCAGGGTCACTTGGCAGATTGCTGGCAAAGCAGGATAGGGTCACTGCATTTCATAGATGAGAAAATGTATCGTAGGAACTTTACACATGAGGAGGCTGAGGCCCTGAGAGAAATGTGACTTGATCAAAACCGTGTGGCTAGAGTGTAGCAGAAGTGGGACTAGAACCTATTTTCCTGGTTCCTGCTCTTGAGATCTTTCTACCCTCTTTAAGAATGGTGCTAGCAACTCAGGCAACAAGAAGCAATTATTAAGGATATTGTTGTCACTATTTTTGTTATTGTTTATCTCATTTTAAAATATATATATATTTTTTTAGTAGGCTCCATGCCCAGCATGAAGCTTGAACTCACGACTCTAAGATCAATACCTGAGCAGAGATCAAGAGTTACACCCAACCTCCTGAGCCACCCAGGTGCCCCCTCATGATTTTTTTGACCAAAGTTCAGAGAATTTGAGGTAGGTTGGCAAAGGAAGAATTAACCCTAAAACAAAAAACAAAAAATATCACTCGTTTTTCTTGTTCTATTGTCATTCTTCACTAGACTCTCCCTGTAATGTAGTTTGGGCCTCCCTTCTCAATTTAAAAGCAAACAAAAATCTAGCCACCCTAATTAGTTTAATCCACACGGAGCCTAGTCCCTGCCAGTGGATAGACTCCCTGTGTTAGCCAGTGTGAGTACAGTGCAATGAACCATGACAGACAAACATGACCTCCACTCTCACAGCATGCATGCTAAATCCATACTAAAATACTGACTGGCCTGGGGACACACTTCTAAATCATATGCTTCAAGAAGAACATGTAACAAAAGGCAGAAAAAATAGCCAGTGACCCCAGCAAGCCCACCCTCATGCAAGGCACTTGCCGGAGACCACAGCGGAGAGGAAAGTTAGGGGCCTAGAACATCCTGTTATGTGCTTTTCCAGGGAGTGGCTACTTTACAAGAGGTTCTACTGGTTTCACCCGGCAGGAGAGCAATGCGGGAGAGAAAGCTGGACACTTTGACAACCCGATGGCCCAGTGAGGAGGACAAGGCTCACAAAACAGGCATTTTGGGGAGACTTGAGCTGCTCATCTTTGTCCCGGATATGTAAGTGTCTATTCCCTGGTGGTCTGCTCTCTACACTGTGAGCCCCTGAAGCCTGTGGCCCCTTCTTTGCCCAGCATAGTGACAGTTGCTCTGTCCTCGCTCACCTGGTAGACTTCAGTTCTATCCCAACTGATCTCTACTCCTACCCTCCCCCCATGATGCATGTCCCCCCAAGCATCAAAATGCATCAGCTCAAGTCATTCCCTACTTACAGCCTTATGATGTCTCTCTATAGCATAAAACCCAGTCTGTAAGATCTGGGATGTGTTGGCCTCTCTGACTTCCTCTCTTACCACTCCCTCCCCCGCTCACCATGCTCCAGCCAGCCTTGCCACATCTGTCTGAGATGTAACACACGAAGCCTATTCCAGCCTCAGGAACTCTGCACTTGTTGTGCCAAGGGATGCTCCTTCCTTCCCCAGATGGTCACATGGCTGGCTCTGGCACCCAATCACCTTTCTCCTCTTTGTGGAGGCCACCTGTGGTCACCACCTTATCTGAAACGCCTATCCCCAGTTATTCTTCAGTTATTATAGTTATTATTATCCCCAGTTATTATAGTCCTGTAAGAGAAAAACTCCTCTATACCAACTAAAGGAAAACTCTTTTTCTCCAACTTGGTATGCTCATTACTCACACAATGCTTCTGGGAGCAGGTGGATGGCTTTTACCCCACACTGACCAACTCTCTGACACCAGCTGGGCGTCCTACAATTTAGCTCAGTTCTGACACTAACCAGAGTTAGTACAGACCTCACAAGATAAGGGCTCAGTCCCACCAGACTGCCCCCAATCCAGAGATCATCACCCATCCAAGGCTGTCACCTGTACTTCCAACCAACTGGATATAAATCAGTTTCTCACAATCCCCAGCTTGGGTTTCAAATGCCTCACAGAACCCAAATGGCTTGGGTTTCAAAATGGCTCAAAGAACTCAGGGAAACGTTGATGTTTACAGGTTCATTAGGAAGGACATGATAAAGAGACGTAGAGGGCAAGGTCTGAGAGGGTCCCAAGTTCTGGAATTTCCATCCTCGTGGCGTGGTGGGAGGTGGGGTGCACTCATTTCCCACCATGTATATATGGGCCCACCCACCTGGAAGCTCTCTGAAACCTGTACATTAGGAATGTGTGTGGAGGCTTCATCATGTAAATATGATCCATTACAGACCCAATTTACAGCCCCTCTCCCCTCTATAGAATGGTGGGTACCCGTCTATATGGTAGGTATTGAAAGTATCAAATACATATACCAAAGCTTCGCAGAGTTGCTGTTCATGTTAAGGGAATCCATTTAGGCAAAGAGTGCAGAACTGGGGGTGGTGCATGGTTATCATCACACGAGAGATCACATGATCTCACTTTTTCCATCAACCAACTCTGAGAGGTACAGAGCAGTTCCCACTTTGAAGAGGAAGAAACTAAAAAGAAAAACGGCGGAGTTAGTCCATGAGCACTCATGGAATTGGAATCTTCCTAGTGATGGTAGAGAACTGGGCCTCCTTCCACCTGTGGGTCTCATCATGTTCCCTTGCTCTGTGCCCTCCACCTTCTGACCTTGTCTCCTAGGTGCTGCATCATGGGTTACTCATGCAGGCCATTCAGAGCAATGACTGGATTCCAGGCATTCAAATTAAAACTTTACCCATGCAATTCTAATTATGATACCTGCCAGAGAGGCTAGCAGTGGGGCTCAGGCCACACCCCACCATCCAACATAGCTTAAACATTTTTATTTTTTGCCAACAATAAAATATATTGAGATTCCACGTAGAACATCTAAATACCTGTACTCTGTTGCAAAATCAGAAAGCCTGGCCATATCCACCTTCAGGGACCTGCCTCCCCATCCCCACTGACCCTTTGCCCAGGCCATTCACTCTCACTTGGACTGACATAGCCATCTCTGGATAGATCACACTCTGCCCCTGTTCTCACCCCTTCCCATTCTCCCTTCACCACACCTTGCAAGGAATTCTACTGTGGTGCCCTGGCCACAGGAGTCTTGTTAGAAAATATCCATTTGATCAGGTTACACCCTTGCTCTAAACTCCTGACCCTTTGTACAGCTTAATGACCAAACTCCCTACTGGAACACTGCAGCCCCAGCCTGGCCTCTGGCTACCCTTCCAGCCTCAATTCTTTCCACCTAATTCAATGTCATCTTAAACTATAATCATATTCTAATGTGGAAGACAGACCAATGAACAAATGAAGAAACAAGACTGTTGAAGAGCTATGACAAAGCTGCATAGAACAGTGTGATAAATGGTCGTGGGTGGGTCACCTTGAGGTCAAGCCATCTGCACAGGCCTCTCAGAGGAGGTGTCCTTTGAGCTGAAGCCTAGGAAGACAGAGTTGTCTGATGAATGGTCCCAAAGGCTCATTCAGGTGGTAGATTCCAAAATGAATCTTAGAGTGGTAGATTCCAAAATGAACCCAGTCCTCCCTGGCTCCTTAACTCCAAAGCCCTTGCCATGTGACTTTGTCTCCCATTCCATCAAGAGGTAGAGTTTATTTTCCTGTTCCTTGATTCAGGACTAGCTTTGGGAACAGCTTTGTCCCAAAGAACACAAAGACTATTCTTTCCCCTTCCAATTGCTTCAGCACCTTTGTTGAAAATCAATTGATCGTGTATGCGCAAGTCTATTTTGGACTCTCCTCTGTTCCACTGATCTATATGTCTGTCCTTCACCAATACTACCCTCTCTTGATTGCTAAGATTTTACAGTAAGTCTTGAAATGGTAGTTACTATATAAGATAGTGAACATTTTCCAAATTTATTCTTTTCTGAAATTGTTTTGGTTGACTCTAGTTCATATGCTTTTCCACATAAACATTAGAATCAGCTCATCAATTTCTATCAAAGTGTCTTCTGGGATTTGACTAGGATTGTGTTGAATCTGCACATCAATTTGGGGAAAATTGTCATCTCAACAATATTGAGTTATCCAATCCATGAATATGGTATATCATTTCATTTATGTAAATCTTATTTCTCTTACTGCGAATGTCTCCATTGAAAAGTCCCAGATATCCTTGATTAAGTATATTCCTAAATTGTTGATGATATTGTAATGTCTAAAAATTTTATTTTCCAATTTGTTACTTCTAACATATAAAAACACATATGATTTTGTTTAACCTTAGCTGGAAGCTACTTACATCTGCCCTGCACATGTGTTTTCTATGTTCAGCCAGAGACATTTTAGAGAATAAGAAGAATTGGGGGGCATCCCCCTTCTCTAGCTATTTCCTGTCCGGGACTCTACCACTGTTCTTCAGTGGTCACAATAGCTCCACAGAACTAAGTTCCAGTTCCCAGGCCAGAAATATGGCAAGATTTCCACTGGAGTTTTAGCTACTGTTCATTTTGCCATGACTGCACTGCATCTTCAAGCTGAAGCCACAAAAACTGAAAACGACTTAATACTGGTCCCTTCTTTCAGGTTTTGACCCTCTTCTAAATCTGCTCTCTTTAGTGCACTATCCAGAGGCTCCAGGTACTGATTTTTGTATTTTATCCAACATTCACTGTTGTTCTCTGAGGGAGGATAGCCGATTAGGAGCCTACTCTGCCATCCTGGAAGTGTAACTCCTTATTGTTGATTTTGACACCTCTGGTTGAACAAATATTAAAAAACAAACATACCCCCCAGAAAGTAAAATAACAAGTGTTGGCAAAGATGTGAAGAAATTAGAATGCTTGTGCTTTGCTGGTAGGAATTAAAATGATGCAGCCACTTTGGAAAATGGTTTGGCAACTCCTCAAAATGTTAAACAGAATTACCATAAGATCCAACAATTCTCCTTCTGGGCATATACCCAAAAGAACTGAAAGAAGACACTCAAGCAAATACTTATACACCACTTTTCAAAGCAGCATTATTCACAACAAGCAATAGATGGAAATAGCCCAAGTGTCCATTGACAGATGCATAAAAAAAATGTAGTCTATACATCCAGTGAAATGTTTTTCAGCCATAAAAAGGAAGGAATTTCTGGTACATGCTGTTTTCTAGGACTATCATAACACAGTACCACAGACTGGATGGCTTACACAACAGAAACTTATTTTCTTCCGTTCTGGAGGCTAGAAGTCCAAGATCAAGATGTTGGTAGGGTTGGTTCTTTCAGAGGGCCATGAGGGAAGGATCCATTCCAGGCCTCTCTCCTTGGCTTTTAGATGGTCATATTCTCCCTGTGTCTTTATATGGTCTTCCCTCTGTATGTGTCTCTGTGCAAACGTTCTCTTCTTATAAGGACACAAGTCGTATTGGATTAGGGCCCACTCCAACAACCTCATTTCAATTTAATCACCTCTGTAAAGACCCTGTCTCCAAATACAGTTATACTTTGAGGTCCTGGGGGGTTAGAACTTCAACATATGAATTCTAGCTGGGCAGGGGACACAATTCAGCTCATAATATGCTATAATATGGATGAACCTGGAAAACATTAAGCTAAGCGAAAAAGTCAGGCACAAAAAGACAAATATTATGTGATTCCACTCAGATGAGTACTAAGAGTAGTCAAATTCATAGAGACAGAGGTGGGATAGAGGCTAACAGGCCAGGAAGGAGGAAATGGAAATTTAGTGCTGACTCGTTATAGAGTTTCTGTTTGGGGTGAGGAAAAAGTACTGGAAATTGATGGTGGTGATGGCTGTACAACACTGTGAATGTGCTTAATGTCACTGAGTTATACCCTTAAAATGGTTAAAACAGCACATTTTGTTATATATTTTTAGCACAATAAGAAAGTATACTTTTGCAAAGAAAAATCTACAAAAAGAAATTATTAGCTTAAGTTTCTTCACCACATCTAAATATTGGTGGAGTAGCACAGCATATTTCTAGTTTCTTGCTTACTGATAAAAGAAGTTTCAATTTTCTGGGGTTTTTTCCCCCTTTGAATTATGCACCTCAATACAGTGACAACAATCATTATTTTAAGACAAGAGGCAGGTTATTAAAGGAGAAATGAGAACTAGAAAACAGCTTCTGAACAAGTCCGTTAAAAAATGAGATTAGGGGTACCTGGTTGGCTGAGTTGGTTAAACATCTGACTCCTGATTTCAGCTTAGGTCATGATCTCAGGTGGAGATTGAGCCCCATGTCGGGCTCCATGCTGGGTGTGGAGCATGCTTATAAGGATGCAATTCCCTCTCCCTCTGCCCCTGCCCCTCCGCCTCTACTTACCCTTGTGCATGCACTCTCTCTTTCTTAAAAAAAAAAAAAAAAAAAGACATTGAAGTCAGATTTTAAGTTGAAACAGCAGACCATTAATAATCCAGGCACTTAATTTAAATAATTTACTTGCAATTTCCAAGAGTCAGCTGGCTGTCCTTTGTCCCAATAATATACCATCCTCTGGGCTGGATACTTAGAAAAATGATTTATCTCTGTATCAAATAGCATAGCATCACACAGAGCACATAATGCCATGGATCTATGAGTTCCACACAGGACAGTCCACTCTTATTGAGGGCAGCACTTCAAGGGCAACGCATTTCAGACTCTTCATTCAGTATTCACAATAAGCTAGAGAGAATTACCACCATCCCCATCAGTCAGGTGACACCAGTGAGGCCCCAGTTTTCCTTCAGGAGTCTACACCTAACTCTGGAAAGTCCAGGTATAAGCTATGTGGGGGAAGCTTTTCAGCCTCTCCTCTGTGGGGTCCAAAATAATTGCTTTTTGTCTCCACTAGTGAAAAGAAAGGGGATATTGTTCCCAGAGTCATAATGGAATATGTGCCTGTACTGTAGCCTTGAGTACTTCCCTTATCACCGTCAGCAGTAAGCTGGGTAACACCAAGAAAATCACCTCCCTTCTGCATGCTTAGATTTTCTTGAGTGCAGAACGGAGATAGTAATAGAACTTGCTGGAAACATCGTGAGCACTCAATAAAGATTAGCTGGTATTAATGCTGTCATGGTGATTGGTCCCATGCTCTGGGTAGAATGCCAAGTGCTTTAAGTATCTTATTATCTATTTGATCTATTTCTACAGACAGACATCTACCTATTAATATCCATCTACCTCATCTTACTCAACCACCTCAGGAAGTCTGCAGAGTAGATGTCTTTAGCCCCACGTTAAAGGAGGAGAAACTGAGGCTCTGAAACAGGAAGTAACTTGCCCGAAGTTTGCCAAGTGTGTTGGTTTGGAAGTGCAGGGGGAGGGTAGAAAAAGCTGTGACCGGGAAGCCCTGGTTCCAACACTGGTTTGCAACAGTCACCAGTCACTTTCCCTTCTCCAACCTGGGTTTCGTCACCTGGAAGGTGGGAATGACTAATCCTTGCCTCGTCCGCGTACTTGTGGTGGGTATGAGCTGAGGCTGTGGTGAAAACACTTGGTCACTACCACACAGTATTTCAGCTTCCCAAGGGGCCGGGGGTCCTGTGTTTGTTCTGCTCCTGGCTGTGCCCTCTGTTCCTCGCACTTTGGAAGGGTCGCAGTAGGGTTCAATCAGAAATAGCTAGACGAATGGGCAAATGAATTGCTTTTTGCTTCCACCGAACAAAGGTTTCTCAGAGTAGAAGTTTCCTGAGTAATTCCCCAAATCCTCGGAATCCTGTGGTCCTCAGAGCCTGAGAGGATCCACAGACAGGTTCCAGGAGGGGTGGGGACACCTTTGTGCCAGGGTGGCTGGACCAGGGGGAGGAAGAACTGGTATCTTTGCAGAGGCCGGTGGGGAAAGGGGAGAAGTTGCCCCCCCGCACAGGGAGGGTCAAGCACTGGGAGTGTCTCATAAACTGAAGCTCACATAGAAAATAAATGCCAATTTCATTCATGACCTTATTTTGGTGGTTCAGAGCTCAGCCACCCTTTTGAAGGCCCCGCTAGGGCAGCCAGAGCATTCCAAGTTACTCACCACCTGCCCTGTGGCCATCCCTGCACTCGACTTGCGCTTTCCCTCCTCTGCTCAGCAGAGATTAAACTCTCATTAGTTTTCTGCTGTATCTTGGAGGAAGCATATCTGGCAATGAATCATGCCCGGAAAAAATGAAGAAACCCCTCCAGAGGCAGCCATTTATTTGTTTGCAGATAAAACTGCAAAGGAAACTAATTAAGGCTTTTATTTTTAATTTAGGTTCAATTTTGAAATGCTCCATTACCAAGAGCCTGAAGGAATGTGCTTCCAGGGTCCTGGGGACTCACGCAGCTAGCCCAGAAAAGAAAAAAGTTAGGAATCCGAGAAGACTCAGACACCCTCCGGGCACAGGGGGGTGAGGTCCTGAGGTTGGAGCAAGAGCTCCCTGTCCGCAGGAGCCCGTCCCCTCTGGTCACGGAGACCATCACTTGCAGTACTGCTATTATGCCCACTCCCTGAAGCATGCGGCTTCACCCCAGTCTGCTCCTTATTAGATGTTTACACTGGATAAGTCACCGAGCCCCTCTGAGCCTCAGTTTTCTCATCCACAAATGGGAATGATGATGCCTGCCTATGGCAGAGTCGTTCTGAAATCTCCAATGCCACGTTGGTTGACAGAGTAACTTTACAAATGGGGACGTGCTTCTAGGAATTGGAACTTGTCTTTCATTGTGTCATGCCCAGTCTTTCCAGTCTATCACAGCTTGTCCAGAGAATCCTGAGGTGCCCAGGCGAAAGTCAGGCCTTGTGCAGCAGCGCCGTGGAAAACAGCCCATCTGGCCTTCAGGTCAGCCGCAGCACATCCTTTCAGGGTCAAGGTGGGCAAGTTCCTGAACCTGAGACTCAGTTTTCTCTTCTGGAAAAGGGGGTCCTAATATTTCCCTTGTAGGGGTACAGTGCGGGTAAAATGATAGAACAGATTCACAATGTGACCCAATGGTTGCTCATTCTCTTCTTTCCCTTTCCCTGAAAGTCCATTTGCTTGATAATGCCACAGTTTTCAGGACAGGGCTTCCACATATAGTGTGTGCCACATTAATGTTTACCTCAATAAATAACCAGTACCCAATAAACACTTGTTCTAGATCCACTGGCTAATATATCTGACCTTGTAGTGCAGCAGAGAGTCATTTCCCATATAGTACTCCAGACCCCAACCTACGGTTCTCTCTGTGGGAACTTACAGAAGTGATAAACTTTAATCAGCTATTAAGACTTTGGTGGTCTGGTGTGGAAATCACCATCATCATCCTCATCACTTAGGTAGCCCTAACTCCATGCCAGGCACTAAGAACTTTTTAAAAATATCCATTCATTTACTCCTCATAACAACCCTATAGATACAGGTAGTACTACTAACTCCATTTCATGCCCGAGGAAACTAATGCACAGAAACCTTAAAAGGGACGCCTGGATGGCTCAGTGGGTTGGGCCGCTGCCTTCGGCTCGGGTCATGATCTCAGGGTCCTGGGATCGAGTCCCGCATCGGGCTCTCTGCTCGGCGGGGAGCCTGCTTCCCTCTCTCTCTCTGCCTGCCTCTCCATCTACTTGTGATTTCTCTCTGTCAAATAAATAAATAAATAAATAGAATCTTTAAAAAAAAAAAGAAACCCTCAAAGATGGTTTCCAAGAACATGAAAGGTGAAATAATTTAAGTGCCAGAACCATAACAAGAATTCCCAATTATGTATTTTTAAACACACACACACACACACGCATGTAAATTCACACAGTGATGAGTTTAGGTCAACTATAATGTCAGAGGGCACTGTCCCTAAAATGACCTTCAATTCTGACCCCAAATGCAAATTCAGGGGGTGGCCCCCAAATCCTCAGGGTCAATACGTTGCTAGGAAAACTCACAGAACTCAGGAAAACTCTTGTGCTCCCAGTTACGGTTTATTACAGAGAAAGGATACAGATTATAAGCAGCCAAGAGAAGAGGCATGGAGGGCAGAGCCCAGGAGGGGGGGCCAGACATGGAGCTCCCATTGTCCGCCCTGCCCCCCCACATCGAGTCACGGACATGCTAATCTCCCCCACATCCTTGTGTGACAACATGCACAGAGTATCACCAAGGAGAGAAGCTCACCTAGGTCTCAGTGTTCACAGTGTTCACTGGCGCTCATTCCAGAGGCATGACTGATTCCTTAGCTGGTCTTATCTGGAGGTCAACTAAGCATGACCCAACCCCCCCCCCCCACCACCACGTCACACTGTTGGTCTCTCTGGCATGGTCAGCCTCACCCTAAAGCACACTGTTACTATCTGGCTGGCCCAGCGCCACTTGGCAAATGAAGGTCTCCTCCCCGGAGCTGAGGGCTAAGGCCAGACGTCCTTCTGAGCAAGGTTAAATTCTCTACTGCATAGACACCTATGTATTTGCATTTATATTTACACAGACACGTATTTAAATGCAGAGAAGAATGGAAAGAAACATACCAAGCTGTTAATTGTCAGAACGGAATGAAGTAGAACATAAATATTTTACTCTAAACACTCTTCCTATATTTCTCTATTTTGTAAGTCTTTCTCCATGAGCATAATTATCTTTACTTTTTTAAAAAGATTTTATTTATTTATTTGACAGAGAGATAGAGAACACAAGGAGGCAGAGAGAGAGCAAGAAGCAAGCTCTCCACTGAGCAGAGAGCCTGATGCGGGGCTCAATCCCAGGACCCTGGGATCATGACCTGAATCGAAAGCAGCTGCTTAACCGACTGAGCCACCCAGGCACCCTGAGAATAATTATCTTTAAAGCTTAGAGAATAAAGAAAAAAGAGAAAAGAAAATAAAGTTTATTGTGGCCGCCAGGCCAGCCCCCATGGCGCCAGGTCTGAACCGCTGTGTCATCCTATAAATAGTATGAAATCTGCTGACTTAACTTTGTGAGGAATGGCATGGGCTGGCCATGTCACAGAATTCAGAGTTGGGAAATCTGAGTGACACTCTGCTATGCTGGGACTCGGGAGGAAGGGGAAAGGGAGACATATCCAGTAAAGAAAGATCATCAGGCAAGGTTCAGTTCGACCTGCGGGGAGTTGGCAGCCGGGCTGGGCTGACATGGAGAACACGGAATTCAGACCTTGGTCTGCAAATGTGGGAGGAGGAAATGAAGGTCAGCAGAGCCGGGGGTATTTTCCCTGCTTTGATGCTCCTGGACCCCATCCCCTAGCCAGGAGCCCAGGAGAAGTGAGTGGCCAAGCCTCCCGACGTCCCTCTTGCACAACGATGCTCCAGGCCACTGTCCCCTCCTGTTGTCATAGCCATGCAAGAGCCAGCGCTTCCAGTTCAGTGCCCCAGGGGGCTCCCCGGGGCTCCCACCACATAGATCAGGGCAGGCCCTGGGCCCACCTGTCATTGTTCATCAGGACAGACCCTTGGTCTGTGGGACCCAACTGTCCCAAACAAAGGCAAGCCCTGCATCTTTCTTTTGAAAGGCAGCTGCACTTCACCTCTCGAAAGGCTTCCTAACAAAACCTAACAGCGAAGAAAGGCAAACTTACGCCAAATTACACGCATGAGAGACATATATTAGCACCTATTTTGAAACCCTAATTCAAGCCTCTTATGAAAACTACATTATTCATATTCTCCATCAGTTTGTTTTCCTTTTTAGAAGAGTGACAGATTTTTAAAAAGAGCTCATAGTGTTTTTAGAGACCTGACAGTGAGAAATACAATGTCTGCTATTAACAGGTGTTTAACTAATTCAGTGAATCCTCACAAATGACACTGTGAAGTACTATCCCCATTTTACAGATGTAGAAAAGTGAGGCTCAGAGGGGTTAAGAGGCTCAACATCACACACACAGCAAGAGGGAGGGCTACCATACAAAGCCAAGACCGATGTGACAATCTACACTTTCCAGAAGGTCCTAAGACCTCCCGGTTCTCCCATGCTCCCCGCTCACATGTGGTCCTGGTTCCAGCAGATCACACTGACCTATGTTTAGGTGCTCCCTCTCAGCCTTTCCACCACCATCCTCAAATTCAGAAGGATCCTGAATCCCAAAATAACCTGGGCTCACTTTAAAGTCACCTATTACAGGGATACACTTTTCAAACCAAAAATAAGCCCAACATCTAACAGAGAAACATATCAAGTTTTCCCATGCAAGTGTGAAAATTGATCTGGGCATCTGTCATGTGGACCCCAGAGTGTGATGATTCCACAGGGAGTTCAAGGGCTTATGAAGAGCATGGAGTATCGGGCTCACCCAGGAACCCAGTGTGCACTGTGGGCCCACCTCCCACCAGGAGGACGGATGCTGGTGATTGACATGTGTCTTGCCCCTGGCCTGTGACCTGGCAGACAGAGGCACAGGGCAATGGTGAATACCAAGACAGACGCTGATAGCGGGTGGGGAGGCACCACTGAAAGAAAGGAGGAAAAGGAGAAAGGGAAAAAAGGGAAAGTGAGAAAGAAGGAAAGGAAGGGAAATGGAAAGAAAAATAAACTAGAAAAATGTTAAGACCTACAGTCCCTCTAGCTATAAACCCACTGAGCCTAGCCCCTGGACAAGGTTCCCCAGTGAGTAGGCCAGTGCAAGGTGGGAGGCTCCCCATTCCTTGTACCTGTCACCCAGGACCCAGTCCTTCCTGTGGTCCTCAGCCAGGAGCCTAAAGCCTTCACTGACCAGCCCCCAGGACCCCACATAGGTGTCTGCCACCTCCATGCTTGCCTCCCTCTGGCTTCTAGGACAGCGTGGAGGGTTCCTCCAGGGTTCTCCAGATAGTAGAGAACACTAGAAGCAGCGTGGGGTCGCTGTGCAGGAGACACTGCTGACACACCGCATGGCCTTCAACAGTACAAGTTACCAGGGACTGTGCTCAGAGACGGAATATCTGGGACACAGGATTGCACCCTGGCCTCCCCAACCAGCCCTGGGAGTGGGTGAAGAAAGGAGCCATTGGACCCTACAACCTGGAAGGCGTTGATGCCCGTCCTGAGCAGGTGCTAAATAATGGCTTTGCAGGAGCCTGGAAGGGACACCCATGCACACTCCCACTGGTCGTGTTCCCCAGTGACCCCGCTAGCACAGGCAGCACCCCAGTCAACTGTGTGGGCAGTCCAGAGCTGGGAGGGGCTGCCAACGGTGAGGGAGAGAATTAGGATCCAAAAATACCCAGACAGCCTGGAACAATAGCACAAATTCAACAAGGCGAAACTTTAACGGGGACAGATGGTTGGAAGCTCTGTGCTTGGGCCCTGAGACACAGCTGCCCAAATCCCAGAGTGGGTGGCACGGCTTAACGGCGGCACGTGTGAGGACGACACGGGGGTTTTGTTGCGTGTAAAGAGTGTGGGCGTCTGCCAAGCAGAGCTGTGATAGTAGGTGTGTGAGAGTCAGAATAAAGGGAATATCTGACTCCTCTCTACTAAAGGACAGTGAGAAGCTGGTGCCCATCCAGTGGAAAGTGATGAGGACAGTGGCACGGACTGAAGCCATGTCATATGAGCAATGGCTGAAAGAGCTAAGTTTAGCCTGGAGAAGAAACTCAGGGAGGACATGAGAGCTGCTTTCAAATATCTGAAGGGTTGCCACAAAGAAGATGAATTTAAATGTGTTTTTTTGTGGCTCCACAGGCTGAAACCAGGGTAATGGAAGGAGTATCAAGGCAGACTGGGCCATGTAGAAGTCAGGCTGGCACTGTCTGGCAGTCAGAGCTGTCTAATAATCAAATGGGTGGCCTCTGAAAAGACTGCGCTCCCCATCATTGGAAGTAATCAAGTCCAGCCAGAATGACTGCCTCTTAGGGGAGCTGGAAAAGGTGTTCTTGGGCCTGGAGGACCTCTGTGGGCCTTTTCGTCTCTACAAACTGAGAAGCCTCAAGTGGGGAAGACCTGCCTCAAACGGCCTTTTTCTTAAATTCTCTGGCTGAAGGCAAGAGCCAAGCACTTTCAACAGCTGCCATCCCACTGATTCCTCTTCCTAAATTAGGCTCCCTGGGGCCTCGCTCTGGCTGAGCCCAGCAACAAGGCCCTTCATAGTCCCGAAAGTAATTAGTCTGTGATATCATTACTCAACTGGTCCCAAAGAACACCGAAGCCCCAGGGGCAGGGGGCCAAGTTTCCTCAAATTACCATTCTTGTAGCAGATTTTGGCTTTTTGTCCCTGAGGGCCCAAGCCTCTGTAAGGTGACACATGCCAAATGGCCACCAAAATAGAGCTAAGCCCTGGGATACAGGCTGTCACCCAGGAGGGGGTCATTCAGTCAAGGACACTGGGGAAGTGGCCTCCAATGTCCCTGACCATTTCTCCTTCACCACTGCCCACAATGGTGGAAGATCACCCTCGCTGGGATGAGCTGGGAGACCTCTCCACGTGGGCAGGACCCGCCACGCTGGGTGTCCTGGAACACTGGGGCTTCAGAGGGGAAGGGTTCCTGAGAGCACACTATTCATTAGACCAGCAGATGAATGAGTGCTCACGACGTGCTAGGTATTTTGCTACAGTGCTGAACAAGGCAGACTCAATTTTAATGGCAGGAAAAGAAAGGAATGGTAACTGAACAAACACCCTCTCTTGTGGCATATGAAGAAACTGAAGCCCAGAGAGGTTGAGTGATCAGGCCAGGGTCACAGAGCAGTGGTAAGGCTTCGGTCAATTCTTAAACAGACGTGCCAACCCCACCAGGTCCAGAAGCACCAAGGAGACCCTTCTACCATCCAAGCCACTGGCTCTCTCATCTCTGGGACTTCTTTTTTCAGGGAATCAGAATTTGTGGAGAATCAACATTCCTAAATAGGTAGAAAATAGACAATCTCTGAGTGCCTAGAGGAGGTGGGTGGGAACCCCACAGAGCAGACAACCCCAAGAAGAGCTTAAGGGTTCCAAAAACAAATGTACCTTCCTCCCTAAACTCCCCCAAGGGAGGACTATACATCTAGGGGACAGAAAAAGGATGGAGGCTGGTTGAGGGAAGAGAAGCAGCCCCACGAAGAAACTGAATAGGGTAGATTCCGTTTGAATCTTCACTCCAAAAACAACTTCAGAAAAATATGTTTGTCTATTAGCAACGGCATAAGGTTCAACCTAACACACTCTGAAGCGCTTGAGGATGAAATAACATAATTCTAGGACTTCCTCCCAAATGCCCTAGCAGGGTAATAGAGGAGGGGGTGGTGGTCATCGATGAAAAAAGACTGACTGTGAGTTTACAATGCTGCCCCCAGGAGCTGCGTACAAGGGGGCTCACTATATATACGAGTCTCTCTGTTCTCATGTATGTTTGAAATCTTCTATAATTAAAGATCTGAAAAAGAGATGTTGCCAATATTTTGAGCATCCCTGCTTAGGTTACAGCCCAGAAAGAGAATTTTAAAAGGATGCAAATAGTTTGCAAAGGTCCATTTTGGTGTCCGTGATTATATTAGTGCTTATTAGTCTTTCTGGAAGTCATTTGAGCAAATTACTATTGAGCAGGGCAGGGACCAAGAAAAGCACGCTCATTAAAAACATGGCAGAGAGGGTGCTCATCCTCATTTTTCTTTTCTGGGAGATCAGTTTGCTGGCTTCGGCCTCCTTCCTGGGAAGGGGGTACTCCTGGGGAAGTTCCTAGAAGATTTCTGGTCCCTTCCAGTGACTCATGATCGTGTCCCGGCTGGACAGCCGTGCCGTGGTTCCAGAGGTGTCATCAACAAACTTGCCTTAGAGATTTGAACAACCTGTTCTGCAGAGCCTGGCCCATCCCAAACCCAGTTGCTCAGATGCCTTCTCTAAATAGAAGTCTTGTGCGATGGTGCTTTTCATTTGCCTGCTTGAGGAAGGCAGCCTGGAAAGCCAAGCTGATTAATCCAGAGCTAATTTTTACCTGTGTGCACCTGTCGATGTCAATTTACAGGTCCTGGATAGTGCAGCCATGTGACATGGTGACATGACAGGCTGTCTTTGGGACAGGACTGTCCAGGGTTTATAGAGTGGGTCCCACCCGCAGCTCAGGAATGGCTCTGGGAGTGTCCACAGCCCAGGGACTAAATAACACTGACACACACATTAAGAAATTTACCATGTTCTGCCATAATTCTCTTCAAATCTTGCTGTGTCTATAAGGGCAAGGGCTCTTGCCCTTGTGTCTTGCTGTGTCTATAAGGACAAGGGCTCACTTTTCATGTCAGGGCCTTGAACACCTTTCCAACACAAGCTGATCCCCCTTTATAACAGAGCACAAGTCTCGGGTTTGGAGTCCCTGCCGGCAGCAGCATCTAGCCAACATTGACTAACATTGTGTTTCATCATACTGAATTCTGTAGCCACTTTCTATTTATGGCAATGGCACTGGCTTCCCATGTACAGCCAGAAGACAAGGATAAAAAACATTAAGTAAATAGAATTCATGTGTTCTGCAAATTATGATCAAACCGATTTAATGAAGCTTCCACAGGCTTCCTCAAGCTTCCCCAGAACCTACCAACACAAGAGATAACACACAGGAGGGGAAGTCAGAGCGGACAGAAAAGGCGGTCAGAGCCAAGCGGGGTTAAGATACCTGAAACCCAAATTTTCAAATTCTACAAAAGCATATAACCATATGAATATACTCTGAGTGGTATTTTTTTTTTCTTTAAAAAGTGCTCTCTCTGTCACCTGGCTTAGAACTCCGGGAGTCATCCTTGATTTTTTTCTTCAAATCCCACTTGTCACCTCCATTCCTGATAGCTGTCACCATAATTATCACCACCATCATTATCTTCTCTATCACCATCATCGCCACTACCACCATCATCACCTTCATGATTATCATCACCATCATCACTATCACCACCACCATCATCATCGCAATCATCATCATCACCGTCATCACCACCACGACCATCCTCCTCCTCACAGTCACTGTCATCACTATCATCACCATCACCGTCATCACCACATCACCATCACCACCGTCTTCACCATCAATGGTTAGCAGCCTCTACTGAAGGCTCCCCATGGGCCAGGCAACATGAAGGCTCCGCTTGAGTTATTTCCGTGAATCCTCCCAATACTCCACTAGCATTAATACTCTTTTCCAGCCGATCTGGATCATGAAACAGCCTTGGGGAGGTTACATGACTAGCCCATGTTCACACTTACAAGGAAGTGGAAGAGTTAAGATACAAACCCAGACCTACCATCAAAGTCCAAGCTCTTAATCAAAGGAACTTTTCTGCCTTTGGTGCAAACACTGACATAGCTTATGCTTTTAGTATTTCCTTCCTGGCTTTCATTACTGCTTAAACAATCTTCTTGCCTCTATCTTCCCCCAGCCCCCACAAGAACCAAGCCATTCATTGTTCAGTCACCAGTTTGGTCTATATAACATTCAAACATGTCCCAGAGACTGCCTCTCTCTCAAAGCATCTCCACCACCTAGATAATAGAAACTCTTTATACCTATTAGGGCTCATTAATGAAAAACAACAGAAACAAATCTGAATAACTTAATGTATAAAAAAGGCAAGGGCAGAGAATTTATTTAAAGGACAAGAGGTAAGTCACTTAAGCATGGAGCTGAAGATATGATGAGTGCTCATCTCAAGTTTGTGGAATGGATAGATGAATGAGAAACTAAGTAAATGAATGGGGCAGGTTGCTTGGTTTCTAAATAGAGCTGTAAAGAGCCATGGAATTACTCCAAAGCCCCTGGTGGATGGGGCTCTGGGCCACACATAACCCCTCCTCACTAACTGTCTGTTTAGGAATTGAGAGGACTTGCATCAGACTCATACTTGAAGAGTTTGACAAAATGACAGGTGAAATAAAGGACCAGCCTGGAACCTGGTGACTGATGCTCTAATCCTGGCTCCAGGGCGCCCTGGGTGGGCATTCCTGCTACACATGCTGGCTCTCTCAGCCTCGGCTTCTAAATCTACAAGACGGTCACTCCAGCAACTCTGTGTTACCCACACTCAGGGAGAAAGTGATGCAGTGTGACGGTCCACATGCTGGATAAGACCACACACAAGCTCTGCAGATCAGGCTTCTTAATCATTTTGTGTGTGCGTGTTAATAACAAAATGAACTCTACCCAGCCACAGGACATGATGGGGCCACAGTGGTAGTGATGGGAAGAGGGCCTTGTCAGGGGCAAGGCAGCCCCAGGGTTTTGTGGGTTTTTTTTAAAGATTGATTTATGTATTTGACAGTGAAAGGGGAAAAAAGAGAGCACAAGCAGGGGGAGCAGCAGGCAGAGGGAGAGGGGGAAGCAGGCTCCCCGCTGAGCAGGGAGTCTGATGTGGGGCTCCATCCCAGGATCCTGGGATCATGACCTGAGCCAAAGACAGCTGCTTAACTGACTGAGCCATCCAGTCGCCCAACCGTACTAAATGCATTTCCAGCATTAGGGTAAGTTGGAGGAAACTGAATATTAAAGATGAAGGATTTGTGATTCACCATCCAACAGTAGAGGATGCAATAAAATGTATATTGTGTATGCATGTGTACATACGTGTGTGTGTGTATGTGCACAGGTGTGCATGAGCTCATGGGGAAGGCCCTTGAAATCTTTCCGACACTAACCACACAATGAAGAAACAGATCCAGAGAGGCTAAATACCTGCTCCTTGTACTGCTGCTGATTTTTTACCAATGGTCTCTCAAGGCCCACGTCTCCCGATTCCACATCTAGTGCACGCCTAGTCTTCCACCAACTCCCCGTACATAAACCTTTTCTAAATACATCCTTCCTGCTTCCCTCCAGGGGATCCAGCTGCTCAGGCAGTCTCCTAGAGGAGCCCGCAGTGGCCTCCATGGGAGGCAGAGGCAGAAGCCTTCCTCCACATGAGCCCAAAATGCAGTGTTTTCCTTCTAAGTGGGTTGGCACCAACCCACCATCCACCTGCCAAAAATTGCCTGTACTCTTTGGGTTCAAGCCCAAGGTCATCATATCACCTTGGTGATATGATGGTCCCAGAGAGAAGAAACATCTGGAAAGTAGAAAGTGGATATATATTACTCTTGGAACCACTCCACAGCCTCCCTACCAGGGGGCTCACCTTTGAGACTAACAGAGGTGGAGATGGAAGGTGGGGTGGGGCAGGGCCTTTAAATGAGGCTCTACCCGGCCCCATACCCATACCGGCAGAGCGATGTCGATGCTTGTGCTCTCCTAGGTGACTGGTCGGAGAAATGGGACCAGTACAGCTTCCGCAAACACCTGCATAGAAGCAGAGTTTTTAAAAAGAGATGTATATATAATGTCACACACAAACGTTGTACTCACATTTTTATGTTCATCTCTGATTCTTTCCTTCATTCAGAATTTTAAAAGTGGGATCATGGCCTGAAAGGACAGAAACACACATATATATAATGTATATTGAACAATATACATTATATGTGTGTGTGTGTATATATACCATTATTATATACATTATATCATTTTATATGATTATATATTGTATATGTATCATTACATATATGTATTATATATATCATATAACATGTGTCTTTAACTACAATAGCAAAAGAAATTGGAAAAAAAATTAAATGCTCACTATCATTAAGAATAGTTACAAAAAACAAACTATGACAATCTGTATGATATAAAAAACAAAAAGTTTTTAAAATCATGTTTATCCGTAATGTCCACTCGTATTGCTAGGAGAAGGAAGTAGAATGCAAAGTTAGAGGAACAGAATGACTACTATATTGCAGAAGACAACTCGGAAGAAAATATGCTTGAGTAGCAACTGAGTTCTAAGTGCTAAGAAGAATCTGGGTGTTTCTATTTTATGGCGTAGTTTTCAAATGCCCTGCAATGAACTTGAATTACAAAAGGGTAGTGACAAAACTAGAGGGCATCTTTTCAACGTCCGCATGCAGATGCGTCCTAGCTTCAACCAAACCCTGTTTTTTGTCCCCTACAGCTCTTTCAACACTGCCCTCTACTTGACCTTGACTTGGAACCTTGAGTCACCTACAGCCGCAGTTTTCACATCAAGGAAATGATCACACCCAGCAATTCTCAGATTCCACACTCCGGGTGTCTCCAGATCCTGGATGTCCCCACCCTCAGTCAAAAGAGGGCCACACCCTGATGGCCCCAGGTGCACCAGCCTGATTCTTTTGGAACTTACATTTGTTACTTCTGAGCCACCAGAGCTGCCGGGAGCTCCCCGAAAGCACCTGTTTGTGACAACCCGATGTCAGGGGTCTTTTGCCTGAGTGCACAGCTGTCTCAGCCTCTTGCCCAGTTCACTGGACCCAACCCTCTCAGGTTTCCATGAGAAACGCACTCACCCCAGGTGGGTAGTCAGGGTCCTGGCGGGAAACAGCCAGCACAATCAAATCAGGACAATTTAGAGAGTGTTTAATAGAAAAAATTCCATAAAAGTGCGGACAGGGTGTGGGTTCCCTGGAGTAGCAATAGCCAACTAAAGCCAATATGAAAGTGGGAAGCAGGGGAACAAACAGTCCCACATGTCACTCTCTTCACTCCCTCCGGTGCCCTGACCAGACGTAAAGAGAAACCCCTCATCGGCCAAACCCGCAGCTCTCCATTGACCAAACCCAAAGGAAGCCAGAGGGCCAGAGAGCCTATCCCAGATGGCCTCCCAGAGCCAGAGGAGCAAAGAGAAGAGATTCAGCCCACCAAGCATTTGGGGACTTCTTAGTAATTTCTACTTGGCTCTGTGTATGTTCCCAGGAAAGGCCCCCATCCGTCAGCACCCTGAGTTTTCCTTGCAAAACCTACCCCCAGACACCCCAGCATTCCTCAGTTCCTTCTCTGCACTGCTATTCTCCCTGTCTGCCTGTCTGTCGGCCTTCCTGCGCCCCAGCGGTCAGCTTTCCAAACTACCCACTCCCTCCTCAACTTCAACGTCAAACTTCTTCCCTCCTTAATTACGCAGGGCTGTTGGGGAGCTGCCCCGCTCACTGTTGCAAGAGGGCATCTCAGCATTCCTTCCTGGCCACACAGGGCCCTCTCCCAGAAGCAGCCTGGCAGATCAGTTGCTCAGCTCAGCTCACGTTTTTGTCATTCCTCTTGTGCCCTCCGGCTCACTATCAGCTGCAAAACCTTATTGGGACAGTGTTGCGTGCACGCACACACACACACACACACACACACACACAAAATCGTCCTCCCTAATTCATCTGGATAAACATGTGTCTGTCCACACAGATCTCCTCCCTTCGCGGAGCCAGCTCTCTGCTGGAGCGTCTCTCTCCCAGAGCGTCTCTAGCTCTCCGCTCCAGCGCAGAAGCGGAGGAAGCTTTTCCGCAGCTGTACGGACAGCCTCTGAGTGACTCTTTCTATGAGAAAATTGTCTCAGAGCTGAGCTGGAGGGATGAGAAAGAAGAGTCAATGCCAGGAGGATGTTCATGGCTGCATCACGGGATCTGTCTGGTCCCCTGCAAGATACTAAATTCCCTCCTGCTCACCAACCACCGCAGACCCAAGGCCACCTGCCCAGTCTGCCCATCGCTGTCCTAGCCAGCCCGCGCCAGCCCCAGGTGCCCAGCCTGTGCTCATTCACTCGATTGTTCTAAGGGAGGAGGCTACATTCGGCACCATCTGAAGACAGCGTAGGTCCCTTGGAAGCAACTGGATTTTTCTCTTCCTGAACCAGCTCCCGGCTATGAGACAGGGTGGTCCTTCATGGGCAGTGCACCATGCGAAGGAGGGAGAGTGATGGGCTCTCCCCTTGGCCACCCAGCTCCAGACTGAACTCAGGCTGCTGGAGACAGAGAGTTCCAGCCCAGCCCCTGCACCTTCCAAGGAAACTGTGTAGCCAGGTTCCTATCACGTGTGGCACTGAACAGGTCCAATCTCACCACGTCAGGATGAAAGAGATTGGGTGGGGAATAGCCCATATCAAGAGTGTATACAAATGCTGCCCTGGCCATTGCTTATTTGGCTGCCCAGAGTCCCCTCCCCTTCTGGGAACAGCACCAGACTATCCTAAGGGGACCGGCCTTCTCTCCTTCTCTCCTGGATCCAGGCGGGTTTCATGGGGCTGGTCCCCTCCCCAGATCAAGCCTTGGCTCATCAGCTCATTTCATCACCAGGGCCTCAGCCATCGGCACTAAGCTGGCCCAAACGGGGTCATCTGGCCACACTGGTCTCAGAACTGGAACGTCTTCTGGAATAACCGGGAAAGCCATGGGTTCTTGGCTGCAAGAATTGCTGAGAGAGTCAGCCTAAGCCTGGAACGAAGGTGGGCAGCTGGACAAGAGGTGGAGAGACACAGGTTCCCCACGGCACTGTTAGAACCTCTGGGTACACCCCGGCCCCCGGCCAGAAAACCCCTGAGGCTTTCCGATTCTGCAGGCCAACAGACTGCTTCCGCCAGGGTGAGCCAGGCTTCTGGTGCCCACAGCTAAGTGTCCCGGTCCCCACACATACACCCAGGCTGTCTTTCTGCTGGATCTGAGTCACTCTGCTGGTGGCGTCAGCAACATCTCCCCTCTGTACCCTTTCCTCTTCTGTCTTTGAGTGTCCTGCCTTGGTCTGGGGGAGGCAGTAGGTGAGGGGTGAGCATCCCAGCTCAGCCACATGCGGACAGGTGGTAGCAAGATTTCCCACACCTGGGAGAAGAGCCTAGAAGCTGAACCTAAGGATGGCCAGCAATAAGATGGTGGGACAGGAGGCTCGGGATGTCCAAACGTGGTCTGTGCAGTGGGAATTGGGGGCAGGCTTGGGTTCTAGGACACAGCTCCACAGGAGTCATTAGTTACAAGAGGGGACAGAGCCAGAATCAATGGCAAGGGTGATCAGGGAAGGCAGGCAAGGACAGAAGGACCACGCCTGTGTCAATATGAGCTTCCTAGGACACCTGAGCCTCTTCTGGTCTTAAAGGAATGCTCTTCAATTCTGTGCTGGAGATGGAGAAGCCAGAAGATCCTGACTCTGGTCCAACCCACCGCATGACTTTGGGCAAGAAGTACAACCTCTCTGAGCTTCAGTTTTTCTATCTTTGAAATGGGTCTTCTAAGAAATGGGCCTCAAAGGACTAAGTACATCACACTGAGACTGTAGGTAGGAGGGTGTTTCCTAAATAAACAGGTAGGAGCTGAGCTGGTTTAAACAGTGGTTTTCAATATAACCAGAGGATAGTTTAAAGGAGTCTTTGATGCCTAAAAATGATGTAGGGTTTTGAGCCCAAATATTTCGAATTTCAGGCATGACTTTGACCCTTACTCTTTAAGAAACCCGGAACAAGATATTTCGCTTTTTCACTCATCTCTGAATATTTTTCAAATGAGTAAAGGAATTCTAGCTTTCCCCTAGATCCAGAGTGAGGACCAAATGAGTGTAAAACAACGTAGCAAAAGAAAATAACAAAACAATAAACTGCCCTTTAGTGAGAACTTATGGTGTGCCATGCATTAAGTCATTTAAGCCCCACAATGATCTCCACACGGAAATAACAGGAAAAACAATCATGATCACGGACATTGGATTAATAATAGTAATCGTGATGGAGTGGCTGCTAGACCCCATTCTCAGGGCTTTCCAGGCATTACATACCCTTAGTGCTCAAATAGCTTCAGGAGGAGGAGCTACTACTAATAACCCATTCTGCAGATGGGCAGACTGAGTTCAGAGAAACTGATGAGCCAAGGTCTTCAGGCTAGAAAGAGCATAGTTGGGATTGATTCAAACGTGGGGGTGATTTTACAGTTTTTCATATATATGCCATGTATGTGTACTACATATATCATATATCGCATAATGTATGAGTAACTCTAGCCCTGTGCATTATTGGCAGCGAGAAGGACCACACAGGGCTCCGTGGCCACCCCCCCACCCCGCCCCAACTGTGACACATAACAGGAAGCCAAGGGCAGGACAGCTACTTGCATTCCAAAACAAAGTTCCTGCTTTTGGGTGTGGCTAAAGAGGTGACCTGGGACCAACCCACCTCGAGAAGAGGCCAAGTCAGCTTTGGCCACAGAGAAACTTGGGCCCCAAATTTCTATCCAAGAAGAACAATGCACTTCCTTTCAGCAGCTGCCAGGCTGGGGCCTCCCAAAAGCCACAGCTGTTCCAGCCACCCATGGACCGGCATGCTGCTCTGCCCACCCCACCTCAGGCTGTCAGCTGCTCGACACACTTCACCCCTCCCCCTCTTACACGCACACATCAGCTCACCATCGATCCTAGCACACAGCCTTTACACTCAAGATGGATAGCCAGACAGGAGGGCTCTGCCCTTCTCTGCTCTGTGACTTTGCACAAGCGATTTAAACTCTCTAGGCCTCAGTCTGCTTATCTGTAAAATGGGGATAAAACCATCCTTCCTTCACAAGATCCTTAAGAAGATGTAGGGCCAAACGCACTTAAAATGGTAAGAACAGCACCTGGCCCTTGGTAAAGGCTTAATAAATGTTCTCCATGGTTATTAGTTGTTTCATTCAGTGAAAAGGGGAAACACGAATCGGAAGAAATCACGATGCCTTCCCAAGGCCAGGTTATAGGAACCCCACAGAGCTTGGTAGTATACTACAGTGGGAGGAGATGAGGGCTCTATTAGCATAATCAGGTCCAGATGTAGGGCTAGGTCTCCTGGACAGAGTCTGGAGGATTGCTAATTTGGCCGTGTGTCCCTAATAGGAGATGCCTGGATTTCTACTGAGTATAGGGGGCATCCAAGAGAAACAAGCAAGCAGTAGAGCATCTCTTCCGATTTCTTCCGGGAACCCAGCACATCATGAGGGAGGGCAAAGTTCAGACTGAAAGACCGCCTGGCACCCGGGGACCCGGGAGTAGATAAGCAGGTGGGAACTGAGTCACCTTCATGCACAAGATGACAGCGCTGTGCTGGGACTTCCCAGGGAAGCCCTGGAGCCGACAGCCTGTCCTCACCTTACCCCTCTGAGACTCCCAAGCACTGTTGAGGGAGCATTACCTTCCCTATTTTACAGATATGGAAACTGGGGCCCCAAAAGTGACCTGGGCTCCCAGATAGCTAAAGAAAGCTAAGCAGAAGCTGTTGATTGGTTCACAGTGCTGATAAACCCATGGGAAGAAAATGCTTTGAGGTGATAATGCAAGGCTCAGCGGGGCCCTGGAATCTTGGGGGTGTGGGGGGGATCACGGCTCTAGGAGACCTCAGGGAAGCTTGTGGATACCAAAGGTCAGGAGGAAATCAATGAGGGAGAATGCAATTTAATAATGAGATAAGTCGGGGAGAGAGGATCCAGATTCCGCAGTTCAAATGTCATCTCTTCCCAGGGGCCTTTACTGCTTCCCATGGGGCCAAAGCGATGTCCCCCATGTCTCCCCAGCCTCCAGGTCCCCGCCACTCGGCCCTGGCAGGTTCTGGGCTGGGGCTACAGCTGTGAACTGGATCCAACTCTCTGCTCCTTAAAGGAGCAAACTTCAGGGAGATAGGTGTCCCGGACGGAACTCCCTCCAGAGCAGGTCCTGAGCCAAGGGCTGCAATGGAGATAGTTTAGTTGGAAGACAATCTCAGCATCCAGGAGGAGTGTAGAGAAATGAGACAGAGCAGGTAGGAAGGCAGGGAGCACGCATTGTTGAGCAGCTACAGCTGGGACCACTCAGAGCACAGTCCCACTGGGGAGCACCAGAGGGCGATACAGACACAGCTCAGAACTGTCCCACCCTAGGGAGCAGGGGTATTTATCCTCCAATCCCCAAACCCCCTGGGGGCATCCTCTCCCCAGCCACTGCCTAGCTCAGTGAGAGATCATCTGCCTGCCCGGGAACATGGAGGGACTAAAGCACAAGTCTCTTATAGCTCTCACTGTTAAATCATCATTATCATGTCTGCCTCCCCTGCTAAACCAGCCGGATCATGGGCTCTGGAGTCAGACTGCCCATGTTCAAATCCTTGCTCCTCCCCTCAAAGTGGGACCTTGGTGTATTCTTTTTAAGATTTTACTTGTTTATTTGAGAGAGAATGAGAGAGCGAGCACAAGAGGGGGGAGAAGCAGACTCCCCGCTGAGCACAGAGCCTGACGCCAGCTCCATCCCAAGACTCTGGGATCATAACCTGAGCCGAAGGCAGATGTTGAACTGACTGAGCCACCCAGGTGCCCCATGGGACCTTGACTGAATTTCTCCGGACCTGAGTTCCCTCCTCTGTCCAGTGGAGGTAATAAGAACACCTCCCTGGCAGGCCTTCTATGAGTTAACACATAGGAAGAACCAAGACCAGCATGTGACACATGGGTGATGCTCCAGTAATGTTCACCATTATCTTGAGAACAGTCCTCAAGGCTCGCTCAGTGCCTGATTCTCCTTCGTCTCCCCTGTGCCTGGCCTAGTTAGTACCCAGCACAGCCCAGGTGTCAGTTCCTGTCTGTTGAATGAATGAACGGATGAGTCAGTGAGTGAATGAATGAATTGGATTCAAGAGCTAATGTGTTGACCTGGACCATTGGCTTCCAGTTTGGCATCTCAAGCCTGGCTTCCTCAATGTCAGTCATACAGTGTCCTTCTGGAAGGAGACTCTGAACATTTAGTATAAATATACTAAATATACTTTCTGGAGATACCTTGATTTCCCTGAGGCCCGGGCCTTGCAAGCATCTCCATGGCCCCGAAACTGCTGAGAACAGTCTTCCTGGAGTTCTGATTTCACCCGACAAGGAGCTTACTGGCGGGAGAAACTGTTCCAAAGGTTCCTTTGTGTGCACCTGCTGCCCCCTGGTGGACAGGGTCGAGAGCAGCAGGAAGCCTTGGAAAACATCGAAGTTGTCTTTTCCACCCGTAGTAAGAAAGAGATAGATATATGTGGTGTGCTTGTTTGCAAAGTACATTCACACTCCGTGACTCATGTGAACCTTCCAACAACTCTGGAGGTAAGTAGGGCAGGGACTGTCCCCATTTCACAGAAGAAACTGAGGCTTAGAGAAGGTAAGTCCACAGTGAGTTAACAACTGAAATTTAAGGTGGAAAATTTTGGTTCCAAAGCCCAATCGTTTTTACTCCAAAGGTCAATTTCCTGTTCTGACCATGCGCAAGAATCATTCTGGGGCATTGGTTAAGGCTACAGGATCTCAGCCGTCAAGAGCCTGAATATCTAGGGATGAGACTAGGAACCTGGATCTTTGACAAACTTTCTAGGGGATGCTGGTACAGTCAGGTCCCATCACTCAGACCAGCGTTTGGAAATCGCTGCCCTGTTTCAAAGGATACAGCCTCAGACTCTGTACTTAGACACCCACTGCCTTAGTCTGGGAGCCTATCACAGAGCACCACAGACTGGGAGGCTTAGAAACAAAAGAAACTGTAATGTCTCATATTTCTGGAGCCTGAAAGTCCAAGACCAAGGGTCTGGAAGACCAGTGTGCTTCTTAGCTCATAGACAGTGGTCTTCTCATTATATCCCTCCCATGGCAAAGGGGCTCCTGTCTCTTCTGTAAGGGCACTCTTCTGACATTGATGAGGCCTCTACCCTTAGGACCTAATTATCTCCCAAAGGCCACATCTCCAAATAGCATCACATTCAGGGTTTAGGGATCTTGTATGAATTTTGAGGGGATACAAATCTTCACTCAGTCAATAGCACCCTCCTTCTGATCTACCCCCCAAGCAAAGGGTCTGATCTCTTCCTCCCAACAGTTGCCTCTTCCTGTATATACTCATACTAACCTCTCACACCATTGAGGACTCATACGCCATACAAACTATATGCACAATTCATTTTGTCTCCCACAGTCCTAGCAGTCAGTACACAGTGCATCCATCTGACAGATGGGACCTCTGGGCAAGCAAAGGTCCACAAGCCCACAGGGATGAACTGTAGCTGAGCCAGAATGGGAATCCCAGGCTGTGACTACAGAGGCCACACCATGTGGCTTTGTCAACACTGTGCTATCTCCCCAACAGGAGCCCCACCGTGTCCCATCTCCCTGAAAGTCATGCCTGACTCTCTGACCATGGGACAAAAACTATTGTTACTAAAATGACAGTGGCTAAATTTGGCCTAAAATATCAGCTCCATATATCCTAGTCACACCTTTAACTGAAAATCTCAGTTAGCTGAAATGGGGGGGAAAGCATAGAATCCCCCAGGGGATTCTATTCCCCCAGTGAGGCGCCAAGGGAAGTACGTCCGCAAGGAGCTACGGAAGCGCCTCAACCTGGAGGAGTGGATCCTGGAGCAGCTCACTCGCCTCTACGACTGCCAGGAGGAGGAGATCCCAGAGTTGGAGATTGATGTGGACGAACTCCTAGACATGGAGAGTGATGATACCCGGGCTGCCAGGGTCAAGGAGCTGCTGGTTGACTGTTACAAACCCACTGAGGCCTTCATCTCTGGCCTGCTGGACAAGATCCGGGGCATGCAGAAGCTGAGCACACCCCAGAAGAAATAAGGGTCCTTGACCCCGGTGAATGGTGGCTCCCACAGGACAATCGCTGCCCCCCGACCTGGTAGCAACAGCAATACCCGGGGGGGCCCTGTGGCCAGGCCTGGTGCCATGAGCAGGGCTCCTCGTGCCCCTGGCCCAGGGGCCTCTTCCCTGCCCCCTCAGTTTTCCATTTTGGGGGTTTTTTATTGTTATTAAACTGATGGGACTTTTTGTGTTTTTATATTGACTCTGCGGCGCGGCCCTTTAATAAAGCTAGGATATGCCTTTGGTGCAAAAAAAAAAAAAAGACAAGTAGCAACCCTTTCTTCTAGCTGAGGGACCAAGTTAGAAAGAGGACACCCCTTAAATCTGAATGTCCCAGGGCCCTTCTGCTCCAGACAAAATACAGAAGAATTATCAACTGGCTAGAGTGCCAGTAGACAGAATATTCGTAGTGCTTTCTTGCCTATCTACATTTTTTACTCCAAGAAATCATCAGAAAATAAGCTCCCATCAAGGGTTTAATTCTCTTAAAAACAAAACAAAAAAACAAACAAAAAAAAGTTTCCAGGAGTGTCCTGTGGTCTGTTAGAGATGGAGACCATCTGCCAGAACATCATGAGAGACCCTGGCCTGGCCATGTTCAAGTGGGCGTCAAGGCCCTGGAGGCTCACGGTGAGGAGGGAGCAGGCACCAGGGGCGGCTCTGGGTCCCGACCCACACCTCAGGCACAGCAACTCCACTTGATGTGTGAGCCGAGTTTAAATATCTGGGCCCCATGTAAGATCTTATCTGGGGGAGAAGGAAACGGGGGTGCCATAAAAAAAGAAAAGGAAAAAGGGATCTAACCAACTCTTCATGGTACGAAAAGCAAACTAAAGCCCAAGAGAGAAAAGGACTTACTCAGCACCACACAGCTGCTGGTGACTGGAATTAAATATTCCTTGTGTTACATCCGTATCCTAAACCTTCTCTCAGTCACTGAGTCACACTTGGTAGTATTTACTAAGGGCACTTGGGACAACCAGTGACGAGCAAAACCCCGTCCTGCCCACGGGATCGCTGGGTGGACCGGCGTGGGGACGGATACAAGTGAAAGCCTGGAAAAGGCTTGTAATTTCTGCTGAGGTCCCAGCTCCGAGAGGAGGGGTGGCGGGATCTGGCCTGAGCTGAGGGTGAGGAGAAACACCTCTGCGGAAGGGGTGGAGGAGCTGAGCTGAAGGATGAAGGAAGGGGGAGCTGCGGGAAAGACAGCTCGCACAGTCACTGCGGCACCTGTAGAGGTCCCCTGACAAGCGGTTGAGTACCGCCCCCCAAAGGAGTTTCCTTCAGGGAGGATGCAGCCTCTCCCAGCGCTGAGCAGCTATTGCCACTGAGCTCGGCACACCTCGTCCCTTTCCAGACCACCCCGCAAGGCAAGCGGTGGCGTCCCCATCTCCCAGGCAAGGAAGCAGGCTCCGCCAGGTTAGCAGAGTGGCGAGTCCCATGGCTGAGAAGAGGCAGGGCCAGAGTTTCAACTGGAGGTATAGGACCCTAATCCCATGCCCTGTCCACGATCCCTGAGCCCTCAAAGTGCCCAGTTGGCACCGGGAACTCTGCCAGGAGCTGGTGGAGTCCAGCTGCTGCCGCCCAAAGGCTGTCCACTGCTGAGCAACAGAACCCCCCTTGGGCTGTCTGTCCTGACTGTGAGGGACACGGTTCTGTCTTCAGTCTCCACATCAAGGGCTGCACGGGATCTAGAAACTGAAGTTGGCTGTGGGTTTAACAAGCTAACCCCATGAGGAAGGCCAGGTATTGGGAACTCCAGAGAAATGACAGGGACCTGGATTGAAGGAAGGAAAACCACCAGGTCAGGGGAGGAAGTCCTTCCTGCCTTCTAAGCAGTGTCCTCCCCATCTGGCAAACACACACACACCTACACATCCACACAAGCATGTGTACACTATCCCACGCACGCCCCATGCACACATACACACAATGTACACATGCACACACACAATACACACCGCATGCACACAACACAGATACACACACTCACACCTACACGTGCACACACATAATACACATCCACACACGCATGTGCACACTCCCCCATGCACAGACAATACACACATATACATATGCACACACATGTATACATGCATACACACGCATGTGCACACAAACAGACGCACACATATACCCTCTCTTACTCCAGGACCGTATGCCTCCCCTGACACCAAGATCAGTCCAAATTCTTACTTTAATAGCCAAATTACAGAGGAGGAGCAGTCCTACAGTCCCAACAAAAGCAGGAAGAGAAGTGCAGGGCTGAGGCAGGGAAAGAACCTAGTCCCAGTCTCACCTCTTTGGCTTAAGATGTCATTTGGGGCAAAGGATATAGAAAACTCCTGAGCACCATCCCTGAACAAACTCAGCACTTTCTGTCTGTGCCTCTAGAAGACAGGTGCCCAGCTTCCCGGGCCCCTTCTGATAGCTCCAGGCTGAGCCCAGCAAGAGGGGAGGGGTACCATGTGACCTAGGCTGGCCTACTGAGTCATTGCATTTGCTGATCAGGGATTGGTTCAAGAATGGGCATGTGACCCAAATGAGCAACTGAGAACCTTTCCTGGATCCCTGCTTTTTTGGCCAATTAGCTTGAAGCCCCCTCTTTCCAGGGGTCACTGAATTCATATGATGAAATTCCAGGATGCTGGTAGCTGTCTTATTGTCAACGCAGAGGGCGGGAGAGCCAGGGAGTCCATGTTTGAATGAAATCCTTCAAATCCCTGGATCCAGCTGTACCTGAAGCTGATGAACTTTATTAAAAGATAAGAACTAATCAAAGACTGTTTCTCCTTAAGTCAGTTTGAGTCTCCATCACCTGTAATCACCAGCACTGATTTGGGTCTTAGGTATCCTCATCTTCTAAAGCTACCTTCACTTTCATATCCCTCTGCATACATTCCCTCCTACTATCCTGTAGTCTTGGGGCAGAGCCTGCCAATCTCCGTGAAACCCTCACAAAGCCCAGCATGGTTCTGGCCCCCTGGCAGACTGACCATCAGTGACTAGTGAGGAGCCCGGCTAGTGTTCTCCTTTGGCAGAGCAATAAAGACAAAGCGAATCACTTGGGTCCGATGTTCTTTCAAAATGAAACAGGACTGAGACCAGAGCCTCAGGCCGTGGTGGCCAGTGTTGGGGTCAGGGCTGTCCTCGTGTTCTACTCTCTATCCCCCAGTGACTTCCACTAGGTTTATGGCTACACACTACCAGCCAACTCAGTCCTGGGATGATAGAAAGAGACAGAAATAGAAAATTAAGTCATATCCTGGCTGCAGCAAAGGCCATAAAAATAGGTAACACTACAAAGAAAAACACATAAGAGTTATGCAATGGCTGTAGGATCCAGGATTTATCTGGGATTTCTGCCAAAACCTAAGGGACTAAGGGCCCAGGGGCCAGTGACCCCCTGGTGCTGAACGGGAACAGCGTCCCTTTGGCTTCACTTTATTCCCGCTGGATTTTTCTCTCATGGTTTACACATCAACAGCAAGTACAGGTCAGTAGGCCACAACCTTAACATACTTGAGGCTCCCATTTTTTTTTATCCCAAAATGACCCAAAATGATCCACTTACATACCATGTTTTTAAAAACAACAAACAAACAAACACAAAAGCAATTTAATGCCCCAGCTGAAAGAGCACGGAGAAATGAGAAGAAAGTAACATTGTACTGCACCTATTTCAAATTGTGACGGCGAAGGCAGGACCGCGTGAGGGGCTGTAATGAAGTCGGCAGGGAGTTTCTAGTTTGGACTTCAGGGAAGAGAGAGGACCAGAGCAGTTCCTAACCAAACAGGAAAATCAAAGAGCAGAGCTGAGCGGTAAGTGAGATGAGGGCAGTCCGCAGGCCTCGAGGAGGTTCTGGGTAACCAGGTCTCCGTGACTGTCAGGGGCAGATCTGCGAGCTTCATTGCGCAGAGCGCTAGCCAGCCAGCTTTCCTGCTCTGCATTCACCAAATGCCAGGAGTGTCCCTTCCAAGCACCGCAACAACCCAAGCCCGTGCCCGCCATCGGTACAATGGCCCCGGACGCAGCAGCATCCTGCTGGAGCCCCACGGAGGTGGGCTGTAAGGACACCAGGCTCAGAGGGGCTTCCCGGACTTAGAGAGCTTCAGGAGGAAGAGGAGGAAGGGAGTCCCGGGGTATTCTCTCTCTCGGTTTCCCCTGCCACCACCGTCCCAGGGGCCAGAGGGACTGGGCAGGCAAGCACGGACCTCATCCTGCCCTCAGCGTCCCGCATGTGCAGAGCGTGCGGCATCAGCTAGGTTCAGCCAGCATGGGAGGCAAACAAAGTCTGAGCCTGGAAGGTTGTCCTCCTGGTTCACGTCCCGTTTCACGTCTCAATTTCCCCTTGTCTTCCATGCAGTCCCAAGGGAGCTGGACACCTGTCTAAATGCTGCTGCTCCTGTGAGCAGGACCCCACCAGCCGTTTGGCCAGACTCCACAGGGGACAGCAGTAACTGAAAGGAATATGCAGAATCCCGGGGTGGGGCATGGCAGGTGAGGGTGTAACTGCTCATTTGCATATCATGGTCCACAGTGTTCTAAAGAAATGTGCCTAGCTGAATTCTTGTAGGTTAAATGCATGATGGATCCCACCAGAGAAGCTCTGGAAAGACCAGGGATTTGACATGATAAGCTGAAGTATCTAGAAGGACACCCAGGGTTTGTATAGGATTGTCCGACGTAGCCAATGATGAGTAAACTCCCGGCTCTGGAGATGGCTGGGTCCCGTCAGATGATGGTGCAGCCACAGCAGTACCGCTCAGGGTAATCGACCACGTACACTCTGTGGTCCGTGCCGTAGATGTAGTAGACGTAAGTCTGTCCTTGGTACCAGTAATGCACTTCTGTGAGGGGGATCAGCTCAATGGTCTGGCGCTGGGGAAACAATTGCCCAAGAAAAAACTTCAGTGCTCTAGTCAAGTCATCTGCCTGTTTAAGAACCTTCGGTGGCTCCCTACTACCTGTGGGGTGAAGTTCACACTCTGGAGTTGGCATTTCGGTTCCCGTGTGCCTTTCTAGGTGTATCTCCTACTACACTCCTTCATGCACACTAAACTCTGTTCCAAACGGACTTTTCAGCCTTAGCCACCATCTGATGCTACGTTTCACAAAGTGGGGACACAGTCATCCCCAAGGGAGTCCCGGGATGTACGGTAAGCCTCCAGGCAAATAGGACATCTTTCAGGAGCGTTACTTTTTGGGGGACACCTGGGTGGCTCAGTGGGTTAAGCCTCTGCCTTCAGCTCAGGTCATGATCTCAGGGTCCTGGGATCGAGCCCCGCATCGGGCTTTCTGCTCAGCAGGGAGCCTGCTTCCCCCTCTCTCTCTCTCTCTCTGTCTGCCTCTCTGCCTACTTGTGATCTCTCTCTATCAAATAAATAAATAAAATCTTAAAAAAGAAGTGTTACTTTTTAGATGGGGAGGAAGGGCGGAGAAAGGTGGAAGATAAAGTCATTTTAACCATCTCTATATTAATACAGCCATGGAGATATTAGGGAGTAACTTATACAATTTGAATTAAATTTTAAAATAAAACAATGACATCAAAGAAATTCCAAAATCTGGTGGTCCACTTCAGACATTTTTTCTCAGGACACTCCGTACCTCACCATGGTCTTGCACTGACCTTCCTTTGAAGGCCTCTCGCGCTCTGGCATCTTCTCAGAGCAGTTACTCTTCCAAAACTGTGGGACCCCCAATGGAATGTGGAAGACCACCTTGGGAGGAGAACACTGGAACCCTACTGAAATACCCTCCTTCCTCTGCTTTGGGTGCAGAGGAAAGCTACTCCTCAACACCGAAGCTAAGCTTCCTCAGGGATGTCCCGTGGTCCAGGCTCTGCATCAAAACCCCAAAGTTCTTCTACATGAAAGGCTTCTTTGTCCCAGACCCACATCTAGGGGTCCACAAACCCAGAGGGAGGTGGTGTGGATGGCCCAGGGTTAGACCTTTTTACTTCAGGAAGTTTCACTCCTTGGAGACAGTCCTGTCCCCAAGTCCTATCACCATAGGTGATGGTCCAGAGGCCACTGGAAAAGGGGAAACAGACTAGGCAGGGCATTTTGAGAAGCATGCTCCCCACTGGACAGGAGGGGCAGCCGAAGAGCAGTGTGACATTGTGGCAGAAGAGAGGACTCAGAGTCAAGGACTGCCTCTTCCATGAAGGTCCCTGCCTGATCTAGAGTTTGCTTGTTCTAGGAAATGGGGATAGAAGCTTCTAGGCCACAGGGTTGCTGAGATCACCAAATGAGATCTGGAGACTTTCCATATGACAGAAAGTGGTGTCTAAGTGGTAATTTTGGAAATCAAAGGCAGAAGACCCTCTTTCTGTTATAGAAGACACAAAATGGGCACCAGGAGACAAGAGAAGGCGGGAGCCTACATCACTGCTCCAAGCACCTGGGCAGTGGGGTCATGGTCACTCTCGTTTCCAGAGTTTTCTGCCAAGATCAAATGGAAAATGATACTGGTTCCAACCCCTCCTGCCTCTATTTGCTTTGGATTCAAAAGGCCTCCAGGTCTGAGGCTACGGATTGATTAGGACATCAGCTGTCATCAGGTGGCTGCCTCGTAATCAGCCACAGATGAGTCGGCACGCCTTGGTCATCCCCCAGGAGAGCAGTTTCCATGTCTGAGAGCACTGGAATGGGGGGAGGGGACACATTGCCATGACAGGTGTGTGCTCAGGCTGACTCCATGTGCTAAGTTCTCAGTCCTGAACCAAATATCAGCAAGCATCTTTGTCTACAGATGCAGGTCCAGAAAGATTCACAAAAGAGCTGTTTTCTCCCATGGCACTTCCTTTTAATAAAATCCATCCTCCTGCCCCTGGTTTACCCTTCCCCGCTCTGGGACTGGTTCACAGGGGTCTTGTGTTGCCCAAGACAGGACTGTCCTGTAGGGGACAGTCCCAAAGATCCAGGGCTGCCACGGACACACTGTGTGGTCTTGGGCAGCTCATTTGCCCTCTTCAACCTCAGTTGCCCCAGCTGCCAAATCAAGGGCCCAAAAAGGACTCAAAGGGTCACTTTCAGAAGTAAAAGAATCTCAGAATAACCAGTGTCTGCAAGCTGCTAAAATCAAGCCCTTATCTTCTTCCCATTCCTGTAATCAATACCCCAGTTCTGGGGGCTCTCATGAGACCCAAACCATTAATACTAATGAGGCAAGAGCAAAGTCCCACAGGGATGATGGGATGATGCTCTGGGGGGTTCCACAGACTCTGTTCTTCTCTCACCCACATTCCTGCACATCTGCTTCTTCTCTGCTACTCACAGACCATTGTTCTTCCGCAGGGTCCTGTCCTTGAGATACAGAAATCCCCTCACATGCAAGGAGCACAGCCGGCCTGGGAAATTGCGCCCAATGATTGGATGGTGCCAAACATCACGAGGCCAGCCCCCTCATCTCCAGGCACACAGTTACCTGGTACTCAGAGCTCCCACGGGATGGAGCAGCGACTGGACATTTGCCACACTGCGCCATTCTGTGACCTCTGCTCCCCCCTCCTCTGGCTCTGGCCCCCCTACTCCTTCACAATTTTCTCCTGGGAGCACTTTCTTCATAAATGTCCTGCACATAAGCTCTCATCTTGAAGCTGCTTCTGTAGCCCCCAACCTAAGGCAACATCATCCAACCCAGCTCATTTTAAAGATGAGGACATTGAGACCCTGAGAAGGGAAGAGCGCAGCTTGGAGCCATGCGCATGCATGAACCTGGGATGCGACCAGTCCTAGCGGTGTGTCTGGCCCCAACTCCCCCTCAGCGGATGCCCCCATAAACCCGCATTGGCTTCCAAGGAGTTGTGTATCTTGAACGCACCAAGTAATAACATTTGGCTTGGAGCTAGGGAGTGGGTTCTTCCCCTGGGCTCTTCCACTAAGCAGATGTGTGGTTTCAGGTAAGTTACTTCCACTCTTCCAGCTGGAAACAGCATGGGTTGGGGCTAGGAGGGGGTAGCTGACTGCAGCCGGCACGCCAGAGCCAACCCACCAGTCCATTCAGTATTCCCAGCGTTTTTAAATTTTTGTTCTCTGTACTGAAAAATTGGAAGATGTCATATAAAAATCTGGAGTTTCAGGGGTGCCTGGTGGCTCAGTGGGTTAAAGCCTCTGCCTTCAGCTCAGGTCATGATCCCAGGATACTCAGATGGAGCCCTGCATCAGGCTCTCTGCTCAGCAGGGAGCCTGCTTCCTCCTCTCTCTCTGCCTGCCTCTCTGCCTACTTGTGATCTCTGTCAAATAAATAATCTTAAAAAAAAAAAAATCTGGAGTTTCAGAGGTCTGAAATCGCTGCCCTGCGCCTACACCAAGATGAGTGGTGGCCCATCCCTTTGGATAAGGCGGCTCTCCCTACCATGGTAGCACCAGCCATGGCAGGCCTTTACGTTTGTAGTGCCCCAAATCCATGCTTTCTGAGGCCCACTGCCGCTCCAAGATGGCTATCATTACTTTTTAGTTAAATGCACCTTTCTCTCTCCTGCAGACAGGGGAGATGTGCAGAGAGAGAGAAAGAGAAATACTCAATGAAAAGGGACCAGAAGAAAAGGCACATTTTGAGTACCAGGTTCCAAGCATTTAAAGCAAATTATTGCATCTCTACCAAACCCTGAGGTGATGGAAACATCTCTTTTTCACTGGTGAGAAATCGGACTTCCGGGAGGAGGAAGTGGCTGGTCCAGGACCACAGTGAGACACAGAAAACCAGGATATAAGCCCAGCCTACAAGACTCAGGGAGCTCCAGCGCTGGCTATTCTCTGGCCAACCCCCAGCTCCCCGCCCCAGCCCCGTGCTCCCACAACCCCTCAAAACCTAAACAGGCACCACCGCCATCTAGTGGCCATCCCAACACAGCACCAACGCAACCCTTAGGCCTGAAGCCAATCCCCCGACAAGAAAAGGGGCTCTGAGGGGCAGGACCCCCGGTGCCAGACTTCCCCAGGACCCCGAGTCTTGAACTTTCCCTCTCCCTCTCTGAAGATTCTAACCCACGGGGTTAGAGTCAAAATCATGCTGAGCCACAGTCCTGCTTGAAACCCTACAGTAGCTTCCCCTTGCTCTCAGGATAAGAATCCTAATCTCTACGTCCAGGCGTCCGCCCAGGGGTGCCACCTGCCCGCGGCCCCACACTGCTCTGCTCTCTGCCCTCCGGCCACACGGCCTCTGGCCAGTCTCTAGTACTTCCGAAACTGGGACTCCTTTCCTCCACCCTTCCCCTAGCTGGCGCCTTTGCTCCCTTCTTTGGAAGGGGACCCCTGCTGTGGGAACCGCGCATTCCTTCCTGTGACCAGAGAGTCGGCACCCTCAGGGCCCCAGCCCGGCCCCCAGAGCCTCGCGACAGCCCCCAGTGCCCACCGCACTCACCTGCTGAAGGACTCGGGCGCGGGAAGGCAGGGTGGCGCTGTGCTCCGCGATGCCCCTCTGCGAGGCCAGAGAGATCTCCCGCAGCGGGAAATCCACAATGGGGTACACCTGCAGGAGAGAAGCAGCCCACCTCGCTGGCCTAGCCCGGGGTGTCAGCACCCGAAACCTTGCGGCTCTGATTCATAACATAGGGGCTGGAAAAGGAGCCCAGGCAGGTTTGGGGGAGGGCCCGAGGCCACCCGGTGAGTGGGTGGGGATTGTCTAACTTCCAGGGGGCTTTGATTACCACCCTGCCAGCCTCAGGAATTCCAACCAAGAACGGGGGACTGTGGACAGAGCACTCCTTCACCTGCAGCCCACTCTCTCACCCAGCACCCCTCTGCCGCTGTCCCACTGGGGCGGGGGACGGGGCTTCCTAGGGACATGCCGGAGCTGAGCCTTTAGGAAGCCAGACTGACTGGGGCAAAGAAAGGAGGCTGAAGATGATTATTCCGCCATAAAAAAGCAGGAAACCCTCCCAGTTGCAACGACAGGGATGGACACTGAGGCCCTCATGCTAAAGCAGATAAATCAGAGAAAAACAAATACTGTATGATCTCACTTACATGCGGAATCTAAAAAACAAACTCATAGATTCAGAAACAGATTGGTGGTTGTGGGGTGTGAAATGGGAGAAGGTGATAAAAGGTGCAGACAGAGTTATAAAATAAGTAAGTCCTAGGGACTTATGTACAACGTGGTGACTGTAATTAATATTGTGTCGTATGCTTGAAATTTGCTAAGAGTCTAGATCCTCAAAGTTCTCATCATGAGAAAATAAAATTTGTGTGTGATAAGACATTGTGGTGATCATTTCACAACACATACAAATATTGAATCACTGTGTGGTACACCTGAAACTAATACAAGGTATGTTAATTATGCCTCAATTTTTTAAAAATACAAACTATAAAGTCAAAGAAGCCAATGTGAAAAGGCTACTTATGGTTAAAAGAGAGAGAAAGAAAGGAAAAGAAAAGAAAAAAGAAAAAGGTAACTGAGCACCTGACCCTCTTAGAGAAAACATGCCCTCTCAGACGTCCCATAAAGACTTAAGTTCCCTGCCAAGGCCTACAGCAGAGGTTGGCAAATCTATAAAGGGCCACTTAGTAACTATTCTAGGCTTTGTAGGTCATAAGGTCTCTGCCTCAACTATTTGACTCTGCCCTTGCAGCAGGAAAGCAGCCACAGATAATATGTAAACAAACAGGTATGGCTGTGTTTCAATAAAACTTTATTTATAAAAGCAGGCCAAGGGCCAGTGTTTGCCAACACCTGCCCTACAGGACCCTACATGATCTAACCTCTGGCACCTCTCGGGTCTTAGGTCCTTGCTCTGCGCAACTCACATCCCTCCTGTCCCACCCTCTGCTGTTCCTCAAGGCCTCCCTCTGCTGGACACCTCGGCTCCAGAAATTCACAGGGTCCACACCCCAAGGGCACTGTCCTGGTCTTTGCCTGCCGCCCGCCCCCCCCCCCCGCCCCCGTGTCACTTCCCAGCCCCCAGCCGAAACCACACCCATTCCTGTCTCTTTCCCCTGCTTGCATGTTTTCAGTGACTCTTACCACCGTCTGACATTGGAGTGAAACATTATTACCATTTCCCTCACCAGACTATGAGATCCACTAGGGCAAGCGTTTGGTTTTACAGTATCCCCACAGCCTACAATAGTGCCTAGTATGGGAAGAGGGTCTCAAGGTTTGTGTCAGGGTGTGGGGCAGGAAAGGAGGGGTTGAGCCCTGTTCCAGCCCAGCCTGCCTCTCCAGGAGAATGCAGCCCTCCCCCTGGGAGGGCGGGGGCGGGGTGTGTAGTGGGAGGGGAACCCAGCTTCCCTTGTGATGGTCTTTGAAGCCCTCCTTACCATGGTGTTTTCATCCTTAAAGAGGCTTTCTCCTTTGGCTTTAGCAAGGAGTTCCCCAGGGCAATTCAGGCGGTGCTCAGTCACGAACTCAAACAGGCTGTTTTTCCTGGAAGGGGAAAGGATGAGGAATGGTGTACACAGTATGGGGGTAAGAGCATGTTTTCGGAATGAGGCCGACCTGGGCTGGAGGGTGGCATTACTACTGCTGGGACCTCGGGCGAGCTCATTAGCATCGTCACCTGTATCATGGGGAAATGGGAGTACTTGGAGCTCTGTTCTATTAGCTCATTTTGTCCTCACCTGCGAGCACTTCACACCGTACCCCCCAGAAGAAACCCGGAATGCATGGGAACCTTTCCTGACATGGGGATTTAAGACCCAGAAGGGAAGGCCCAGGCTTGAGTGGCTGCCTGCACTAGAAGGCGGCAATGGCAGAATTTGAACTCGGGTCTGTCTGTTGTAAAGCCTGCCAGCATCCAGCCACCCCGTCTCCCAACCCCCAGCCTTTCCCAGGACCTCTCCCCTTCCCAAGGTGCCTGAAGCCCTTTTCTTCCTGCACAGGTCCCTGCACTGTGAAAGCCCCAGCCAAATGGAGTTTCTCCGCAGAAAGTAATCCTGGGCAAATCCCCCAGCCAACCTCACTGGGCCACAGTATAGAGACACGGCCACATACCACACGATGACCAGCTGGATAAAGTGCAACAGCTTCTTCTCCCCTTTGCAGGTGGCACAGGTCTTGCTGCCCCTCCCTGAGCATGTGCTGCACCTGAGAGGGGCATGAGGTCAGCACCACTCGGGTAGTCAGGGGCCTGGCAGCTTCTACAAGGCCCAGGCCAAATCCTTCCTCATAGAGGTGGACTAAAGTGAGCCTCAATTGGTTCCCCCTGCCCACCATCTAGACCTCCTGCTTCTGGTGGCAATGCCCCAGTTTCCCTTTGGTGACCACTGACCTGACCACAGGAACTGTGGGCTTGCCCCCACCCCTTCTATGACCAGCTGGGGACCTGGGCTTAACCCATTAGCTTATTCTATATGTCTGGCCACAGTGGCTGACACAAAGATGAACATACAACCCTGGGGAATGCAGTGAGATCTGCCCTTGAACTTTTTTATAAAACTATCAGGAAAGGGATATCCTTTTTGACTGAGGTTACTAAGCTTGGAGCTGTTGGCTGTCCCCTCTGTCACCACAAGAGACAGCTTGCCTGAGAATGAAGACAACACAAAGGAAAGCAGGGTAAGGGTGGTGACAGTCTTGGTGACATTGTTTAAGCATCTGGATCCAGCTGAACCTGAAGCCATCCCAGAAATATAATACCAAAATTTTCTGTTACAAGGGCGGAATTTTTTTTTTTTTGTTAAGCTCATTTGAAATAGGATTCTTTCATTTTTGAACAAAAGAAACCTGAGCTTCTTTCCAAATCAAAGACCTTCTTTGCCTACCACAGGTGGCAGGTCTGCCAAAGCTTTGCTAGCTGCCTTCTTAGAAGGATGGCCTAGGCCTCAATGAGCCAAAAAGTATCATTAACCAACACAACTTTGTGAGGTCTCACTCTCGGGTTTCCTGTTTCTCTTTCAAGATTTATAAATACACTATGGACATGATTTACAAAATGCAATGAGCCACTATTTACAAAGCCCTGTGAACAGAGATGGAACTTTGTTGATTATTTAGTCAATCACCAAACTGTTCTTGACTCCTCCGTGCAGGCCCTGCAGTGAGTTATAAATAAGGGTTTGCCTAGGTTCTGATCCTCAAAGAGTTACAGATCTCACCTTCAGGTGGTTTTCTGTGTTCGTGTCCCCAGCATATAAGCAGGAAGACATCTCCCTTCCTTAAAGCACCCCCTCCCTTCTTCTCCACAGTGACTCTTTCTTTACGTCTGACCCATAGATTGCCAGATGAGTTCCAGTCTCATCTCAAAATAGCAAGCCTGCAGGAAAGCTCACCCACTCTACAAATATTTCCTGAGCACCCGCTAGGCACAGCACTCCGGGGCACAAGAGTGACACAACAGGGCACCCGATGGCCTCCGGAAGGGCAGACACTGAAAAGCAAGGAAGCTGGCAAGTGAGAGTCCTTCACCTCAGGGCTGGGGAGACCCGCTCCTACCTCCGCCTGCCAGACCCCGAGCACATCGGACACCTGCGGGACTGCTTGGCTTTGCGCTTGGCTCCGCTGCAGGATGGGCACCTCACCTGCGGACACAGCACAGCCTCAGCCCCCGCTGGCCTCCCAGAGAAGATGAGCAAAGGGCACCCTGAGACCCGCTTCCGATCCCAACCTGGTGTCCTCGAACAAGCCACATCCTCTCCCTGGGCCTCAGCTCATTCATTTGGAAGATGGGAGGGGTGACTCTTGTGTGTCTTTGCGCCGCTCCGGCTGCAGCCGGAGACATGACATACTCACATCTGTGTTTCTCCTGGGACACCATCTTCACCTGCTCCTCTCGGAGCCCCACAACCCCCAAGACTGCGTCCTGACCAAATGGCCACGGCCAGAGGGACTGGGAAGAGAGGGGCAGGCTGGGGATGAGGAGCTTGGTCTTGGAAAGTCCCCCAGGCTATGCTCCCACAGTTGGCTCAGAGTGGACTGTGGAGACCTTCCAGGAAAAGCCTGGGGGAGGACGGAGGAGAGGAAGGGGAGCAGGGGTGGAGAGAGGAAGAAAGAGTCCACAGGTAGGTGTCCAGGAAGGCCAGGAGAAGGCATATGGCAGGAGTGAGGGCACAGGAGACAGAAGGGTGGAGAGCCGCCATTGGGCCCCACAGGTGGCACGTGAGTAGGCAGAGGAACGCACAGTAGGCGGAAGTTGGGCATCCAAAGTGTGGAAGGGCAGGTGGGCAGAGAGAAGGTGGATGAAGGTGTGGCTTAGCATGGCAAGGGGTCAATATATGTCCAACAGATCAGAGCGAAGGGGGAGAGCTGAGGACATGTGAAGAGTGTGTGCTTCCCGCTGGGAGGGTCAGCAGGCCTGGAGGGTTCTGAAGAGAGTGCTTCACCGGAGAACCCGAGAACTCAGAATGCGCCCTTATTTGGAAATAGTTTTGGCAGGTGTCATTAGTTAAGACAAAGTCATGTTGGACTAGGGTGGGCCCCCACAAGGAGGCCTGAGGGGACGTGGGACAAGAAGCTGGTGGGGTGGCTCAGGGTCTCCAGAAAGAACCAGCCCTGGCTCACACCTTGATTTTGGATTCCAGCCTCCAGAAACATGAGAGAATAAATACCGCTTGTTTTAAGCCCCCCAATTTGTGGTAATTTATTACAGCAGCCCTAAGGCACTGACCCAAGACCCCTGTCTATTCTGTCTCTTGGAGCCGCCTGAACTTCACCTTCTTAGACTCATCACCGCATACTACATGTGCTGGTCACCTGTTGGTCTTCCCCAAGGACAGAGGGTCCCTGGTGGGGAGGCCCCCAGGTCTGAGTCCTCTTACAGAGCCCCAGCACTGAGCGGACACTCAGTCTCAATGAATGTTTAGAGACAGATGAGAAAAAGAAGAATTAAAATCATGAACCATAAACCATCAAAGGGAACAAAGGGCAGTAGCAAACACCCAATCCAACTTTCCCATTTTACAGATAAGCAAATGGAGGCCAGAAAGGGAGGATGACTTGCCTCAGGTCACACTGTTAGTGGAGGAGCCCCAGGCCTCCCCAGCCCAGCCCTCCGTCCCAGCGGGGACCCTCTTCCCACACGATCATTAACACCAGCAGCCACCCAGGCGGGACTCACCATGCCTGCCCCGTGGCAGCCGCTGCACTTGTAACGCCCACGCCCATGGCATTTGTGGCATTCCTGAAAGTGAAATGCTCTCCTTGGCTCCAGTTTCCCAAACACCAACGCCTCCTGATTTCACCAGCCCCACACCCACCCCATGGCATCACCAGGCCCAGAGTGGGAAGACAGCCATTCTCATTTGCCTAGGATTCCAAAGGGCCTTGAATGCCAAGCCAAGGAGATCATGCTGCCATCTCCTCGGGGCCACAGCCCAGTGGGCTCCAAGAGTCCACAGACTCCAAGCTCCATGTCCTAACTCATGATTCCATGCTAATCCACAAAAGCCGATGTTCTTGGCCCATTGGGTAGTGAAGAGGTCTTTAAGAATAGATTACCCCCCCACCCCCCAAAAATGCACAGCAGTTCTGTGGAAGGCAACAAGCTAGCTATTGGAATCTAATCCCTGAATCATTCTTGAGAAAAGAAGGGAACCCTCTCTGGACCTCACAAAGTTCTCATTGTATGAGGCTACAAAAACTCAGAGAGGAAAGTTACACGCTTGAATCAAGTTCTAAAGCAGCAATGAGAACATGATAGGAGATTTTTCTTCTGTGCTTCTGTAATCCATTAGGTTATCCTCACTTCGAGTTGTGATTATACGTCTATAAAACGGGACAGAAGTCAAATTCTGTCCCTTACAGACTTTGCTGGATATCCAAATAATGCTTGAGCTTTATTTTATATCTGTTTCATTCCGCACTTCCGCTGTTTACGGTCAGGCAAAGATAAAAAACAAAAATGAATCTAAAATACTCTGCCGGTCTAGGAATGTGAACACTCAGTGCTTACAGCGGGTGACAGTTTGGGAATCAGAATCATCCTTTCACTTGTGACTACTCCTTAACAAGCACGGAATTTTGTGTGGGTCTGTTGTAGTCCACGCTCTGGGTTTCCTTAGAATTTGCCTTACTGATAGCCAAGGAATGAACCACCAGCCTGCATTCTGGGTTCCTCTCTAGAGAGTTAAAGGTTGAGGAAATAGACATTGTCTAGGAAACCAGCCCAGAGAGAAGGGCAAAGATGCCTATAATCAAGTTACCTTGACCAGTGATGAGTGAGGGACTTGAAACTTCCTCGTGTCTTCCTGAAACATCGGGGGCACCTGGACTTTGATGTCCCAAAGCCTGGGGGAGGTCCCTCTTTGCGGCCCATCCACTGACTGGTCTGACACAGAAAGGGATCATTGTAAGGCCGGTGAACAGCTACAAGGACAAGCTTTCATTCGTTTACCAAATAGTATGGAGCCTTCATTGATGCCAGGCACTAGGCAAGATTCTGGGCTATGGGACAGGTAGAGAAGGAGCCCCTCGGAGTCCGCGCTTAAGCACCCAAGTGCTGGAGTTGAACAGACCTACCTTACCTCTCTGACGTCAACTCTCTGATCTCCAAAATGAGGGAAATATAGGGCACCCACCAGAGAGGGCAGTAGTGAAAATTAAATAGATGGCATAAAAATGCTCAGCACCAGACTGGCCCATGCGAGGGATCAGTAACAAGAACTACCATCACTGCCGCAACCTCCCCGTCTCCTCCGTCCTCCCCCCTGCACCTCCATTCAAGCAGATAGGGCACAGTGATGACCACCATACGATGTCACAAGCTATGCGGAGGGCTTTGGACCAGAACTGCATAAACTCAGAAGACTGACTCCTTCTATTGGAGAAGTGGTCAGCAGATGAAGAAATCCTGAAAGGCTTCATGAAAGAGGTGACACGGGAGATGAGTTTTGAAGGATGAACCGGAGTGGTCAGCAGAGAAGCAAGGGCATGGGGCTTCCCAGAGAGAATGCTCAGCCTCCCATAGGGGTTCAGCAGCAGGCAGGATGGCACAGTGAACGGGGTCCTAGGGACCCTGGGAGGCACTGGGGGTGGCCTTGAAGGCTGGCAGATGTCCAAGCACACATGCTTCCTCTGTCTGTGACCAAAGGCAAACCCTGGACTTCTTTAGGTCCTTCTGCAAACCACTTCCCAGACAGGAAGGATTTGCTGAGATTAGCACTGGAAAATCCGAGATGAAAGCCCACCCTCTCGTGTTACAGGAGATGGGGAAACCGAGGCTGCAAGCCAAAGGGTCTCTTGTTCAGGGTTAGTGGCTAAGACATGTCCTGATATTTTCCACCAGTACCTGTCAGATTTGCTCCCAATTAAACTTATTTCACTTACTAGTAAAGGGTTGAAATGTCCATTCACTTATTCTGGATTCAGTGAAAGTCTCTAGTCGATACTACAAAGGAAAAAAAAAAAAAACAGCATGTTCACACTCATGCCCTCTGGGAAGACAGCATTCTACAAAACGAGGAAGCTTCCCACCTGCCAAGCCTCAGAGGGGAAGTCAAAAGACCCCACTCCCAGCACCATAGGCTGCTGAGGACAAGCTGGCAAGAATGATTTCTGCTCTAGATACCCCCAGACACCTGCAGGGAGATCAGTCAGCCCCAGGAAGTCTCTCCTGACTGGCTCACAAATGCGGAAGTGTCAGCCTCTGATTTCTTTATACCCAGAATGTTCTACAAGGCCCGCTGTGGGGCAGCAATTGCCCTTTAATAAATGGAGGCCGATGGAGTCAGCTTCTCCAAACGTCTTCTTAGGAGCAATTTTTCTGCCTGATGTCGAGAGCCTCCTTCCTGATCTCATCCACAAAAATCACAAAACAAGAACGGGTCTTGGACATAAGCTGGCTCCTCCTTTGACGCTGGAGGAAACGGAGGCTCAGAGAGGCCAGTTGACTTGCCCAAGGACACACAGCTCACCGGAGCCTCTTCCCCCAGCCTCCCATTCTAACCATTCCCTGTAAGGCTTGTGTGTTTTCTGTGTGATTGTACACCCACCAGAGGATGGTTGTGTTGGTAGGAAGTGTGAACTTAAAATCTGTCCCATGGCCTTGTCTATCCAGAGTTTCAGGCTCAAGGGTAATGAAGACATGATTACTTGGGACAGATGGGACTTGGGGGATCAAGGAGACTAGGTAGAGGCTTCTCAGCCCACCCCTTCTGGTTAGTCATGTGTTTAAGGACATGTACTTTGGAGCCAGCAAACCTCAGTTAGAGTCCTAGCTCTGTCACTTCTAGCTGTACGTTTGGGGCAAGTAACACTTCGCCTCTCTAAACTTCCAGTTCCTCCCTGTGAACAGGTGACCGTCCTATCTACCATGTAGGGTACCTACTGAGGACCTCCTCAGATGAATATGTGATGTGCCTCCCACAGCGCCAGCACATTCGAGCTTTTCAGTGGACCCCAGACCGGAGAAGCAGGGTCACTCCTCTTCAAAAGCACCCCCCGCAAGACTCCTTTCTCCATTTGACATCACACAAACCACTGCCCACCCTGGACCTAACGTCTGAGACACCCCCGGGTTCCCCCCAGGCCCAGGCCCCTTACCCTGCAGAGAGTCTGCTGCTTGAGCTCCTGGATGATGAGGTCACCGGCAGCCGTGCTGCCGTAACAGCATTTGGAGCTCACAAAGCTGAGAAGGGCTTCCCGAGCCATTTGCTCTGTCACCATAGGGACTCTGCTGGGGACAGAGCACAGAAGCAGGGTCTCTGGAAAGGGCCTCCAGCTCCTCCAGGCCGGCCAGCCCCCCCCCACACCCGATGCAGATGGAAACTGAAGCCGGGAGAACGGGAAGGGCCTGGCTGTGGCCCACCGGAGCGGTCAAGGACTCGGGGCTCCATCTGGGGAGGGAGTCTCTGGCACAGGTTGCTGTGTGAACAGACGTCCCCAGCGGGGACACAGTTCTTTCTAGAGGACAGCAAAACTGCTTTAGCTGAAGCTCAGGGCTCACGGAAGGGCTGAGAGAATCTCAGAACTCAAACACATACACACATTTAAAGATGGAATATACATTTTACATTTTACATTTACATTTAAAATTGCCACTTTACAGATGAGGAAAACCGAGGTATGCAGAAGATGTCCCACAAATAGAAGGAGGCAAAGTTAGGCTAGACCACATGCCTGTCCTTGGAGACCTTGACCTCAGCCAGAGGAGCTGTGAGCAGTGTTCATAGGAAGACCCCAGGCAGGAGCTACCTGATGGTGGTCCCGCAGTGACCACCGTGAGCCTGCTGGGCTGCAGCGACAGTGGGTGTGAAGGGACACAACCAGTGGAACCAGTGGCCCCTTCCTTGACCTTCTCTCTGGATGCCTCCCCTCCTCCTAGAACACCCTTCCCTGAGGCCCAGCTGTCGTGCCCCCTCTAGCAAAGTCCTCTCCTGCCAACACTTCCAAAAAGCAAGAACCCTCTCCTCCTTCTTCATTTGCTTCTCCATACTAGCCCGACTCCAAACAGTAAGACCCTCTCATGCAAAGGGTTGTCACCAGCACCCCTGGCCTGGTGGACCAGAGGGACCTGTGTGCATGCAGGAGGTGTCAGGCCCAGAATGGCCAAGGGGGCTCCATGGAGGAAGTGGGGTCTGCCCTGGGCACAGGAGGTGGGCAACCAGGAAGGAGAAGGGGAGGCGCTCCAGGCAGCAGTGGGGCCAGGAGCATCCAGAAGTCTCCCTGGAGGCAGGACACAGCCACCAAGCCAAGAAAGAGGGGCTCCACTTTCTCTCTGCACAAAGCAGGCTGGAAAGCTGGAGCTCTGTCCAGAGTCCTGGGTCTCTTCTTCTTCTGTAAAGGGCTCGAGAGTAAATATTTCCGGTTTCCTGGGCCATACAGTCTCTGCCTCAGTCACTCCCCTCTGCTGGTGTAGCACAAAAACAACCCCAGAGAGTAAGCAAGCAAATGAGCGTGGCTCTGTTCTGATAAAACTTGATTTACAAAAATAGGCAGTGAGTTTGATGAGACCCAGGAGCTACAGTTTACAACCCCTGGTCGACACTCTGGTTCTCAGCCCCAGCTTGATAGCCAAACAGCCTGGGGAGCTTGGTAAAATGCACATTCCCGGCCTCTGTCCCTGAAGAATCTGATCCAGCAGGTCTGGGATCCGGAGGCGCCAGTAGGGTTGAGATCCGTGGACCCAAGAATCCCCAAGGAGGGCTCTCGGGGGCCAAGGGTAACATTCGATGCGATGGTACCCCTGCTCACCTGTGTTCCATGAATGAGGACCAGCACCTTTGTTCCAAGGGTCTCCCGGGAGCCTCCAGAGGTGGGAAGAATATCTGCCGTCCTGGGGCAGAGGGGAGGGGTCAGGGACTCAACAGCCTAGCTCAAAGGCACAGGTGTTTGTGGGGTGAAAGGAGGAAAGAAGGAAAGTGGCTGAATGTGAGGCTGAATGAGACAAAGGAAAAGAAGCCCCCACGCTAATGCATCTAATGCGAGAAGAATGGTTCTCAAAGCATCATGACTCCAGCCTTAAAAGCACATGGCTATGGCCATAGAATGTTTGTGGACACAGGGCTGAGGCCCCCCGTCCTCCCATTCCCTCCCGATGGGAACAAGAGGCTTCCCAGGACCCCCACGGGATTGATGAGCTATCCCAGGACTGGCCTGGCCCAGAGATGTCTCCCCAGCCAGCATGAGCCCCAGCAAGAGACTGCAGAAGCCAAGACCTCACAGACTTACCACCTCCTTCAAGAAGCCAGTCATAGCTGGGCAATCTCTCCAGGAGCTCAGCAGGGGGTGCCAGCGGACTCTCGGCCTCAAAGCTGAGGTCCACCACACCTGTGGAAGGAAAGCAGTCCTGAACCTCCGGTAGGGAGGTGGGGGGCAGCAGTGATGACGTCACCCAGAAGCTGCCGAATAAGGGTGGGTGTGTTACTGGAAGGACTCACAGTTTCACCAAGCCGGTCTCCCTCAGGCACCCGTGGGACACAGAACACATCTGTAGGGCAAGCACGGATGGGGTGGGGTGTGACCGAAGGGGCACGAGTAATCCTGATGAGAAAAACCTTCAGGAAGTCAGCTCCTGCTCACTGGGTCCCTACTCTGGGCCGGCCACCACGACAGGTGCTTTAGAAATGATGGGATCGTATGCCCTGATCCCAGGGGACAGATGCTGAATTAGCAATGCTCTCACTTCTTGGATGCTTCTCTCATTGAGACATGTATCTGCATCTCCTCACCTTGGCCCCGGGCAGCTTGAAAATGCTCCAAGCAAGGGAACACGGTGGAAGGAAGCAATGAGGAGGCCACAGCTTCTGCTTCTTGCCTCTGTCTTACACGGCCCTCTTGAGCCCTGAGCTGCGTGTAAGACATCAGGCTGCCTTAGTGGGGAGACCACATGGAGAGAAGCCCAGCAGAGCCCAGCCTTCCAGCCACTCCACCATCCTGCCAAGACACGGGACGCACACAAGCAAAGCCACTGAGGCCCCACCAAGCCAGGCTAGCTGCCTGCTGAGTACCCCGGAGTGACCCTGTCATGGGCTGCATGTCTGTGACCCCCCACATTCATATGTTGAAGTCCTGACCTCCTCAGGGAATGGGATTACAAGCTGAAGCCTTTGGTGGGGCAATTAGGTTTAGATGAGGTCATGAGGACAGAGCCCCGTGGTGGGATTAGTGCCCTGACAGGAAAAGAAAGAGACTAGGGCTTTCTTTCTCTGCCCTGTGAGTACACAGTGAGAAGGCGGCTGGCTGCAAGCCAGAAGCAGGCTCACACCAGCCTTGATCTTGGGATTCCCAGTTTCCAGCACCGTGAGAAATAAATGTTTGCTTTTAAGCCAGGCAGCCTATGGTGTTTTGTCACAGCAACTCACACTGACGAAGACAGACCCCTTATACAAGGGGCAGAAGAATCACCCAGCTGAGTCCTGCCCAAATTCCCGACCCACAAAACCATGAACTATAATAAAATGGGGGCTGTCTTAAGGCACTGAGATGCTGAGTGTTTCTTTATGCAGCTTCCCCTAACAGGCAGTCTTTGCCCTGGGACTCCCCACAGACCTGAGCAAGACTTTCTTGGAGTCACACCGAAGTCTGAGGCTCCTTGTTTCCCGCTCTCCTCTCACAAGTGTTCCCCCTGCAGTGTGGTCCTACAGGCGGTCGCTGCCCACACCTGCTCCCGCTCCTCTTTTCCTCCGCATGTGTTTCCAAGGGACCGCTGACACATGGAATGCCCTCTAGGTGTCTACTTCTCAGATGGCCCAAAGTGACACTTGTCACCCCATTCTCCTAATGGGGGAATAGGGTTCAGAAAGGCTGTGGCTCACCCAAGATCACAAGGCCTGTAAGTGATGGAGGTGGCTTCAAACCAAGGCTCATTGTTCTCCAAAGACCATGTTCTTCCCATGAGGCAGCCCCTGCAGAAGAACCCTCACTATTTACCTGCTGTTAAAACCTCATCTTCTACACTTAAAACTAAGAGAACACTGTTAATTATACTTCACTTTTTTAATTTAAATTTAAGTTTAAAAAAGCCCTCAACTTGATCTTCCAGGCTATGACAGAGATTCCCATAGCCCTGAGACTCCAAGGAGGAAAGCATAAGATAAGAATTGGCTCCTAAGGGTGCCTGGGTGGCTCAGTGGGTTAAACCACTGCCTTCAGCTTGGGTCATGATCTCAGGGTCCTGGGATCAAGCCCCGCATCGGGCTCTCTGCTCAGCAGGGAGATTGCTTCCCCCACCTCTCTCTCTGCCTACTTGTGATTTCTCTCTCTGTCAAATAAACAAATAAAAATCTTTTAAAAAAAAAAAAAAGAAAGAATTGGCTCCTAGAAACCCTGGACAACTCATAAAGCATCTCCCCATCCTGCTGCTACACTCCACCCTCCCACTTGGAGATACAGAAGGCAGGACTTCTAAGTCCGCTCGACATGAGGAGTCTGAGGCTCAGAGAGGTTACTCCAGTAGTCCTAGGGTGCACAGCAGTGAAGTCAGAGCAGGCTAGAGGCTCTCTGTTTCAGTTCCATCCCACTGGACCACCCCTCAAACCCATTCCCTGTAGCTCCCATGTTGAAGGACAAGAACCCCTCAGCTCTATCTTTCCAGTGGCCAACTTGATCATGGGAAGTTGACTTTAAAGGGTAAGATGATAAACGGTCAGAGGAAAGTAATTCCATCACATGAAGTCACTGAGCACACTCTGGTTGGTCAACAGCTGATCCATCTCACCCCCTAGATCCCTCCTTTTTTTTTTTTTTTTTTTTTAATTTTCCCCAGCTCTTTAAAGCCTAGAGCTCTTTCCCTCTACAAAAATAAAAATAATACACCCTGTCCTTTCAAGGTTAATAAGAACGGAGGCCGGAAGAAGCGGCAGATCTTGTTCTAAGTGGGAGCAGCTGAGGCTATCAGGAAATGGGAGGGCAGGTGGTGAGGAATGCTGAAACCCAAGGCCAAGCACCGTGGAGGGAGGAGGGGGGTGTCATTTAGACAAATGAACCATCTCATTCTTCTACTCCCCCCAAATTAGAAATGTCTGAGTCCTTTGACAATAAGGAATGCATACGCCTCTCTACGGTTTCTCCTTGCAGGAAATTTACAAAGGAAGCTGAAATAGAAGCATGTGTGCAGATGTAGAGAGTGCTCCTCTTAGCAGGAAAGCTTATCTTTGTCAACAAATGATTCTGTGCAGAAATAGGTGAGAGACCTGGGGTGGAGATGGATGTGATGCAAAGGGACGTTAGCCCAAAGCTTCACATCGGCGCCTGCCGACGTGTACTGAAAGCCCAGAGGTGGTCACTCATCGGGAATTATCATTCATACCTTGGTTCTGAATACTGTTTGCTCCCCATAAGTGGATTAGCATTTTCAGCTATTTTAGCCACCAGGGATCAGCAAACCTTTCCTGCAAATAGCCAGGTGGTAAACTCTGTTGATTTTGTGGGCTCTGTGGTCTGTTTCAATTATCCAACTCAGCTGCAAACTGAGCCGCAGATAATGCACGACTGCGTAAGCATGGCTTTATGCTGATAAAACTTGACAAAAACAGGCAGTGGGTCAGACTTGGCCCTTGAGCCGTGTTTTGGCCACCCTGCCCTAGACACTCATGGATAGGTTTGAGGGAGGGTCAGAAAGAGGGAAGCTGGAATTTGAACCTTCTGGGACCAGAGCCCATGCACGTCATTGTAGTTCCCATGAGCCCGGTTATCAGAATTCAGGATAGGTTCAGGGCTGGACTGCAGCCAAGCCAATTCCGGCATCAGAATTCCTGAGGCACGGTGGTTAGGAACCTGGGCTCTGATACGTCTGAGTCATGGACTGCCTGGTACTGTGCCAGCCACACATCCTTGCAGAACTCAATCCCCCGTCCCCCAGCTGTGAAACAGAGCAGATGCTATTAGCACCCATCTAATAAGACAATGTGTACACAGCCCACAGCCCTGAGCCTGGTGTTCAAGAAACGTTCAGTCAATGCCTTGGACCTAAGGAGGGAGGGTCTTCCTCTTTCTTTGTGCTCCTTTAAGCCAGAGGTGAAAATGTCAAACACAGAAAGAAAGGCAAGACCTTCAAAGCCCTCTCCCCAGGGAGGGCCCCCACCCAGCTGGAGGGCTTGGGTCTGCTAGGGCATCCAGACTCTCTGCTGCTAGAAGACAGAGAAATGCCATACGACTGCGACGACCAGCTGGAAACCAAACAAAGAGGCAGGAAGAGGGGAAGAATAAGAGGTGGGAAACTCAGAGCTCCATCCATCAACCAGGAGTCACCCTGACCTCTCGGGGCAGTCGTAATTCGTCAGAACTAAATTAATCTCACCATTATGTTATGGACAAAAAGAAAGGGCTCCAGGCTGACCTACAGGCAGATGTGTCATTTCCTGAGCCAACCTCAGTGGGCACAACAGGAACGTGGACGTCACGGGTCATTGTGTGACGCCCAGCATGGAGCACTCCGAAGGGGGTCCCCCCACCCCAGCTGCATCACTGTTTCTACAGGTTTGGGGCTGAGTTGCAACTGGGCCACACCACCTTAATACATGCCTCGTGTCCTGTGGCTCATAAAAGGACAGCACGGGTGTGATCTTTTTCTGTATTTAACGACAACCACTGTTTTTCTGTGTTCCCTGTTTGTAGAAGCACATGAGACTCAGAGGAGGGATCTGGGGCGACGAGCTCACACATTCACAGCAGAGCCAAAAAGAGTGCTTAAGACTAAGGTCCTGGGGTGCCTGGGGTGGCTCAGTTGGTTAAGCATCTGCCTTTGGCTCAGGTCATGATCCCAGAGCCCCAGGATCGAACCCCGCATTGCGCTCTCTGCTCAACAGGGAGTTTGCTTCTCCCTCTCCCATTCCCCCTGCTCCTATGCTCGCTCTCTCTCGCTCTCTCTCTCTCTCTCTCAAATAAATAAAATCTTAAAAAAAAAAAAAAAAACAAGTCTCAGATCTGAACTCTAAGCCAATGACCTTTCCACTTTGCTGAACACCCTATTGCTGCACAAAGGACATCAAGTGACGGCTGAGAAAGCTTTGCAAAATGTCTCTAAGGTAGTACTCACCAGCCACAAGCAATTTCTCTTTTGCGTAGAAAGGAATTTTTCTTGGGAAGCAAGGTATAATTAACGGACAACCTCTTTAACTTCCTCTTTTTAAAATGCCATTCCCTTTATTTCCAAGGATAAAAGGAGTCCATATCCTCTGCCTCTGATTCCAGCGCTAATCATCTTAAAAGCACTAAAAGCAGGGCCACCTCTCCACCCAGATGGCTTCCCACTGCCATTTTGTTTGTTTTGTTCCCATTTTGTTTGTTTCCTCCCTTGTCTCCTCCGACAGGGGTGAGAGCCCCTTTCAGACAGAGAACCCCCCCTTCCCACATACAGTCAGCGCATATAAATGCATCATCATTCGAATGATGCTGAAGATGGTACAGGAGAGATTCGGATGGTCAGATCCACACATGCCTCAAGTAGGATGGGGTTGGCCAGGACCCAAGAGGAGAGGGAAGGGGGGAATTGTTGAATGGGGTTAGAGAGGAAAGGATTCTGGAGATCGGTGGTGGTGATAGTTGCACAACAATGGGAATGTACTTAATATCGCCCAACAGCACAGGTAAAAATGGTTACGATGGCGAATTTCATGTTATGTGAATCTTACCATAATTTAAAGTAATAAAAGTAGGAAAGTCAGGTGATCACAAGAGAAAGAAAAGAGTCTTGGCTATGTTATTTAAGAGCCTCATATCAAGACCAGAAAGGTTGACCAGGCCAACACATCTTTTAAACACCACAGTGGCTCACTAAAGTCTAAAGCTTTCTTTTCCTTTTCTTCTTCTTCTTCTTCTTCTTCTTCTTCTTCTTCTTCTTCTTCTTTTCTTTTTGAGAGTGAGAGAGCACAAGCAGGGGAAAGTGGCAAAAGGAAAGGGAGAAAGAGACTCCCCACTAAGCAGGGAGCCCAACACAGGACTCCATCTCAGGACCCCAGGATCATGACCTGAGCAGAAGGCAGGCCCCCGGCCAACTGAGCCACCCAGGCACCCACCACAGTGCCTGGCTAACATCTGAGCTCCAGCCCTTAGCAGAGAAGGCCCTCTCTTATTAACTGACCCTATAGTACTCATGGAGTCTCCTCCTCTGATGGGGGGAGAAAACCTCCCCACTTGTCCAGAACAGGGTGAGAGAAGGGAAAACAGTCCCAGTGGCTGGGGGGTGGGGACAAAGAGCAGAGCAGAAAGTAGGGAGGAGAGAGAAAAGCCTGCTTGGGGCTTGAGAGGAGACAGATGTGCGGGAGACAAGGAGAACATATCTGGGAGAGCAAACACAAGGCCGACAGTGGGAGTGAGACCAGCCTCAAAGAGAAGGCCGGGGCGAATTTGTCCTCGGAGATCTTCAGGTCCCTCTGGCATGCCAAGAGAGAACCCGGCGAATGTTACCACAAACCTTCAGTTAGTTGGAATGTGGAAGTCTTGCTTCGCAGGAAGGGTCACCAGGCCAAGACAGGGCCATGGGGGTCGGGGGTCGGGGGTGGGATCGGCAAGGGCTGGCCTGTCACTTTGGGACACTGATGTTGGCCTTCATCCTGGCCCATACACTGTGCCATTTCTCCCAGGCCTTGTTCCGGCTCTTCCTGCTCAGGACACACCCCCTCCCCTCCTTTAAGCTGACTTGGTCCAGGCCTGACCTCCTACAGAGCCTGCCTGGGCGTGCTTCCCTCTCCCCGCGCCCCTCCGTCCTCTGTTCTGCTCTTTGTTATTGTTTCTACCAAACAGCTTTCTAAGAATTATTTAGAAAAAGCCCAGCTGAGGTCTTCCTCCTGCACAAGGCTTTGAACACCTAGAAGGTAGAGCAGTACGTCCATCTGTATTCCCCCAGCCACGAGGACAGCACCAAATAGCTAGCCTTCCGTGTAGTCTGGGGGGAAAGTCACCTTATTCTTTAGGGCTCTGGTCTTCTCTCCCTACAACAGGGCTCAGGGAATACAGTCACTGGGAGGAGCACTCGGGAAAAAAAGAGAGAAAAGGACACTCTATCTTTCCATTAAGAGTTTCCCCCTCTTGGGAAGAGGGTCAGGGCCAAGTTGGCAAGGAGGGCCTGTGCTCCTGGTGGCCCTGCCTCCCTCCTAAGGTATGTACACAAAAGGCCCATGGTCAGTTACCAAGGCTATTGGAAGCTGGGCCCTGCCACAAAGCCCAGCATCTTTCCCATCAAGCTACCCTGATAGCTTCTTCCAGTCTCTCTTCTCCAACTCAGAACTGGGCTGGGAGGAACACTAAAGACTAAGTCTTTGGGGAGCAGAGCTGGCCAGGGTACCAAGGGAAGAGTCCCATCTCTCAGCACTGGGTCACTGGTGGTAACAGTGGTGTGGCTTCGGATCATTGCTCCCCCTCCCCAGCTATCAGCACCCAGGAGTAAGGAGTTGCCACCTAGGTCCTATGGTCCGAATCACATAAGACCCCTCCTCAAGTTATGGGGATGAGGCTCGTCTGACTTGAAGACGCTCTCTTGCACACCATTTCTGGGAGGGAGTTCAGTCTGTACTAAAACAAGCTGTATTATAAGAGATACGGTTTTTAGAAAAAGGGAGGGGTTTTTTTCTTCTTCATCTCTGGGTTAGGACCTCTTAGAGAAGAGTGATTGAAACCACATTATACCTGAGCCCATCGGAATAACAGGACCTAGTCATGCTAGAAAAGAAAAAACTCTGAAGGCTTCTTATTTTAAACAGGAAACAGACCTGTTCTGAGTAGGCTTGGGGAGGAGTGGAAGGAAGTTAAGAGCAAAGAGTTGAAGTGCCAGGGAAAGAGAGATCAACTGAGCATAGGAAAGAACACTTGACCGCCTCTGCTATGGAAGGGGGACCAACCCATCATTGAGGCATCACCACCAATGGTGGGAGGTGCTGCGGGAGCCAAATGCTATCAGAGCTAAGACTGAGCTAAGAGGCCTTTGTGCTTACTTTCACATGGACGCCACATTCCAGAATGTCTCCATCCATGCCTAATTTCAGTCCCACAGTGTGTCACTGGAAGAATATAATCTCTCTCTAAAGCTGCCCACATTCCAGACTCGAAAATGAAGGGGACAGCATTTTTGTGCCTGAGGAGGGTAACTCAACTGGGACAAAGTGGGCAGCCATCTCTTGCCTCAGGAGGGGCATTGCAATTATGTAGTCCTGCAGCGGGCTCCCTTTCCAAAACCTGGACAACTACTGACCTGGTCCCAGAGATCATCAGCATGGCTTCTAAATCTTTTCTGGACAATTCTGTCCCATGCAGTAGACCTGTGGTTTGATTATATTGGAAACCAGCACGTAAGATGACCCTATGACAGGATTAGCATTTAGAATTTTAAGGGAACTAAAGAGTTAACCTGAGTCTCACCTGGCTTACTAAAAGGCAGGTGCCAAACAGAAACACGGCAGGTGATAATACTTGTCATTAATAGCGGTTTAATTTTCAAGCTCTGGGGACAGAATCTGGTAATTTTCTAGAATCAACATTTCTTCCATGCCTACTTAACTCTGAGTGATGTTGGAGGCACTTCACATCCAGTAATCTTTTACCAATTCTTCCAGATGACATGATCTATATTTTTATTGTGAGACATGTACCTCAGAGAGGTTAAGTGACTTGAGCAAAGTCAACCAACAATTAGGAGGCAGAGCTTGGATCTGAATCCAGATCCGACCCTAGCCCATTGCTACCAAGAAACTCCTACTGTAAACTACAAGACTGCTAATGAGCAGTGTTTCAAAGAGGAAAAATTGTATTTCATTATTTGCAGAAGTTTATAAAATTATGACTACACAATTTCCAATATATCAGAGATCAGATTAAGTCCAGCTCAAATACATGATATCTCTGTACAGTCTCCCAATTCAATATGAAACAGGATTCCAACAAAATTTTAAATGTGTTGCTGAGATTCACATGGGTTTATTTCATATCCCATTTCAGCTCTGAAACTTAAAGCTTTCAGATACCTACATTAAAGACAATAGTGCTGGACCAGCAAGGGACCTTCAAAGTCCCCAAGTTCAGGAACCATGAAAATGTACTAATGTCACAAGCCTTGCCAGAATTCAAATGGAAGCTGAGGACTGCGCTCTCCCCCCAAAAAACTACATTCATACAACATTTTGCCCTCACCTTCATGGTCTTCAAATTAGGAATTCCTGCCCCATCTCCTTTTATAGATGAGGAAACTGAGGCTCAGAGAGGTTAAATGACCTACCCAAGATCACACAGCTAATTCATAGCAAAGCCAGGACCCGAAGTCTAGCCTCCCAATCCCCAATCTGACACTTTACCACACTGCCCCTTCCAAATTCAGGATCAAACATTTTTTTTTTCTTTAAACATGGCACATTTCTTCCTAAAATGCTACCTCTGTCTTCATCTCTTTCAATAGCCCTTAGATTCCATTGTATTTCTGTCCCAGGAATGACAATGTTGGGCTCACCAGGACTGTGTTTTTCAAGCAATAATGAACTCATGCCTCTTGGCAAGAGGAAGATCACGAATAAAGACCTTCCAGGAATGTCTTTCAAATTAACCTCACCTCAGAACTGAGCCCAAGTGTGGTAGTCAGGCTCACATGCGGCTGGGGCAAGAGAGGGGTGGGGAACGGTCAGCCAGAGAAAAGAAGATTGAAAGATACAAGCCTGGGACGGTGTTACCATGGACAGGGTGGAAAGTTCTCCTCTTGCTTGTTACCATCCTCCTCCACTGCCCAGAGGCACATAGTGGAACAATAGCCAGCAGGAGGCAAATGGGCTTTCCACACGAAAGGAAGGAAGGAAGGAAGGATGCTCTCAGTAACACAGACCCAAACCCAAGACAGCACAGAGGCCAGAGGGAAGATTTCAATCAGTGCTGGCCACAGATGTGGGCGCCCCGGGAACCCGGCCCCGGCCCCGCCGCCGGCTGTACTTACTGTCGTCTTCACTCAGATCCCTGTCCATGGTGCAGACGTCCAGCCTAGGAGGTGTCTGACCTACCCATGGGCTCCTCTGGCTGCTGGGATCGGAGGGACCACCCTCGGCCCCTCCCAGAATGCCGGGCCCATTGTTACCCGATTTGAATACAACAGACTTCAGAAATATCTTGGGGAAGCACAGTGTCCATCAGAGCTGCTGCTCCAGACCCAATCTACAGGGGTCCTAGGAGCTCCTAGTCACAAGAACTTCTACTTGTTGGGCTCTGATGGGGTGCTTCTCGTCACCTGTGTCCTCTGTCACCTTTGTCCACTTTGAGGATGCCCATTTTCCGGAGCCAGGACTCAAACTCTCATTGATCTGACTCTCAAGTCGGAGCTCCTGACCACAGTGCTGGCTCGTTCATCAGTCGGAGGCAGGCTTCTCAGTGTTGCTGGGGCAGGTAGAGGGGATACAGAGAAATGTAATAACGCAGAGGTTCCCTCCCCTGGGGGAGAGATGATATGGGTGGGGTCTCTGAAATCATGTGCCTCAACCTCCTTCTCTCACTGGGGAAGCAATGGGGCCGGGATCATAAAGCCATGCTACAAAGCCACGCAGCTCGTGGTGGGCAGAGCCGGCTCCCAACCCGGGACTGCGTGCTCCCTGCTCCCACCACTCCAGCCTAGCTCCTGTGAAGCAGCTGTGGGTTTTCCAAAGCCTCTTCCAAAGCCCTTTGCATTGGAGTTTGAAACTCCTTCAACCCAACACTTGGAGGATCACTCCTCTCCTCTGGGTGAGTCTAAACAATGAACACCTGGACCCGGGTCTCCTGGTGGTGGGAGCAGATGGCTGTGAGCTAGAACCACTTGCCTGGCATCCTTGGCAATGACCTCTTCCATCTCTGGCAGGGCAGCCTTCCTCCACAGGTGAAACAAGGACCCCATGCCTGGGCTTACCTAGCTCAGCACTGGCCATGGGGCTGTCTGTCCCATGATTCTCCTGAGTGAGGACTGGCTGTCGCACTTACCCGGGAAAGTACAGTGACTGACCCGACCGTGGCCTGTCTTGGATGGATGGCCACAACACACACACACAGAGGGGCTCAAGAGGCCCCACGAAGTGCCATTTGTCTCTCTCCGCTGCTTTCACCCTCATTCACTGCCGACCCTCAACAGAATGCTAGTAGCAATAATAAAAATGAAAAAGCAGTACCAATGATTTGCAAACACTTCTTAAATACAGGCAGATGACTCAATGCCCACTGGATTTCTTAAATTTGAGAGTTATGTAAGTTTCATTACTGCATGTTCATGAGAAAGACCCAGATCCTGAGGAATAAATATGGTCTTCTTTTTTTTTAATGGAACTGTGTGTGCCCTACTGGTTATAGTCTTCTAACACTTTTAGACTGTAAGCATTTTTTAAGCCATTGTAGAACTCTCTCCATGGCAACAGAATTACCATGAATGTGTGTGCCTGGGTGTGTGTATATTTTACTCTAAACATTATGTGTGTGTGTGGGTGTGTGTGTAGTTGAGCCTAAGCATGATAAATAGATGATGGACAGGCAGACAGACAGATAGATAAATAAAATAGATAGATAGATAGGTACTACTTGTGGCTTAACTAAAACAATATACCCCTATCATACCTCAAGTACTTTTTAAGCTGCAGTATATACTTGCCTTTATATAATATATAAATGTCTCGGCATTTGAAAGAAACAACCATTGGGGATTATTTAAACGCCAACAGAAGGAACAGAATGTTAAACAGAGCAGAGTATGAAAGAAACCAGAAATCTGGAGGCTCCTTGAAGCAGAGAATCCTGAGCGGGACGAGGAGGGGCAGATCAAAGCAAGTGAGAGTCCTTGCTGCACAGGAGTTAGATCTCACGACAGTAGATTAAGAAACGACTCTTAAAATATGTGGGAGAGGAAAAAAACCAACTGCTAGACCTTTCTCATCTTGCTTAAGCATCAAGATAGGAAAGCAGTCTGTAACAGTGTGTGGAGTGACCGAGGGCCAGAAATGCACCCATCGCCACCTAGGATTCGTGGTGGCAGCAGGAACAAGCATCACTCATTCAAGGACCCAGACCAGCACGAAGCTAATACTGATAGATAAATACTGACAGATACTGACCTCCCATGAGTAGCAAAGGGGCTTTGGGTGGGAGAAGAGAAGTACCAAGCAGGCTTCTTTGATTCATTCGGTATCATTGCTGTTGATGCCAGGAAGTGGTTCCTTTGAGCTCTTCTTCCTGAACCAGTCCTCAGCAGTTCGTGGATGTGACCCATCACCACATGCTCTCCACATGGTAAGTACTCATGAAACATCTGCTGAGTGAACACCGCTGTCCCAGAGCGGACTCTACTCACCGGCCTCTGACTGTGAAGCTTGTTTGTTCTTGGAGATAAAGACCATGTAACCTCACTAGTTGGTCTCGGGGCCTTGAGGGTATGTCGTGGCTGCAGGAAACACGGCAGGGTGTCGGAGGCTTTAGAAGGAAGTCAAGAAATCACACTGCATGACTACGGTTGCATATGATGGTAAGAGAAATAAATGCCTACAGGAAGGGTTCAACAAGTGCCTTCAGGTATTTCAGCAGCTCTCATGGGGCAAGAGGAGGCAGAATCGAATCTCAGGACACTCACTGGTGAGCCGGCATGCCAAGAGCTGGCCCGCCACGGGGGACCACTTTCAGGTCCCCGCTTTCAGAAACCCGCTGTCTAGTGGATAGAGCTTCTTTCCATCTGATTGAGCCTCTCCGCAGAAGACTGAGGCAGAAGGGTGGTGATCACACCAAGTGGCAGTGAGTAGTACAGTGTAACAGTTTACAGCCTCAGAGTTGTTGTAAACTGTGTTGGAAGGCCAAAAGCGGACACCGAAGCATGGCAGTCCCTTTCCGGAGCATCCCGGGAGGACAGGTGGAGGGCAGTCCTCCCAGATGCAGAACCAGGAGTGGTGCACCTGGTTGTGCATTTTGCCTGCAAGAAGACATGGCCACAAGATGAGGGTCAACACTGATTCTCGGTCTGTGGAGTATGGTTTGTCTGGACGGTCAAGGACTTTGGGAGGAACATTACTGGAAAACTGGTGCCAAGGAGGTTTGAGGAAGAGGGATGCTGATGGATTTCTCGGAATGGAGAAGGCATGTGAAGAGATTTGTATCCCATGCTAATGCTCACCAAAGGGTAACTTTGGCAGAGGGGGATTTTAAATAATCACGTTGACAGCACGACCCGTTGGTGGGCACAAGTCAGGCTCTTTGCTCCGCCACTGCTGCCACGGCCCGGTGTGTGGGTCCGAGCGGCAGGGAGGGACGCTAAGCCTGGACTTCCACTCACCGACGCTGGCCTGGCTACCCCTGAATGCTCAGCTGGCCGGCAGTGAAGACCGAACCCTGAGTCCCGATGTGGCACTATCCTCTGAGGTGATCAGCCAGGCACCTGGCGACAGGTTGATCACATCTAACCGCTTGCATCATGGAAGGCATAGCAATTTGTTCTTCTGAAACAGATACTCTGAATATAGATTTGCCTTCCCTGCACACCATATGTCGATCACCACTACCATCTCCGGACTAGCAAAAAGGGAACAGATTCTGCCCCTTCTGAGACTAAAGAAATGATCAGGTTAGCCACACCTCCTGCTGGCCAGTTCCCTACTACTATACCTCAGTCCCCTGCTGGTCGCACTTGTTTTTCTCCCACGGAAAGGGTGGCTACCCAAGATGGCCACCGTCTGTTCCAGGCTTCCTAATGAATTCACTCAGGCTGGCCCTGGACTCTTGTTTCTCAGTCAGTCAGTAGGAGTCACTAAGGGGTCTGTCAATAATACAAATTCCCAGGTTCCCCCACCGGCCCCTCTCCCTCAGAAATCCTGCTTAAGTTTGTCTGAGGTAGAACCCTGGATTGTGTCTCTTTTTACAAGAGCCTGAGACAATTCCAACTCAGGTGGTCTGCACTTTTTTTTTCTTCAGATTTTATTTATTTATTTGACAGAGAGAGTGAGAGAGCACATCAGGGAGAGCGATAAGCAAGGGAGAGGGAGAAGCAGGTTTCCTGCTGAGCAGGGAGCCCAATGCAAGGCTCTATCCCAGGACCCTGAGACCATGATCTGAGCTGAAGGCAGAGGCTTAAATGACAGAGACACCTAGGCACTTGGTCTACATTTTTAGAAACACCAACATAAGGAACCCACTCAGAACAATTTAGCATCCCTAGTTCTTTCTTACAAGAGTTATTTCAAGATACAACCAATAGATACAATCAATTTAATGTGATTACCCTCCCATTTATCTTGGATTTTCCTTTTATGGGGGCAAAGGGTACTTCCTTGTGCTCAAGATGAAGACATAATAGTGGGTAAGATACCATAGTGAGGTCATTCTCTTGTCAACCCATGGGTTTTCATGATCCTCCTTCAAGGACACAAATCTTATGAGGGTAACAGTAATGACCACAATGAGAATTAGGGGAGCATTTTAGAGTCACAGATGTCTCCATTGGTGACATCTCCACCTTGAATAACCCTAGGATGTTCAAATACAAAGGTCAACAGTTCCATATCTCCTCTCCCCTTCTGACCCCAAAGTGCTGCCATAACTGTACATGGATGAGTTAATGGCACCAAGAATTCACCCAGAATTTTAAATTATTCAGGATTCAGCCATTTTTCATATAGGCAAATGAAAAGGCTCAAATCCAGTGAAGGCAAGTTGTTGTCACAAAGATGGTAGTGGTCGCATAGCACTTTAAAGATGTAGTTTTAGAAAACTTCACACAACATAACATTGACCATCTTTACCATTTTTAAGTAGATGGTTCAGTGGCATTGAGTATATTCACACTGTACAACCATCCACCACCCTCCATCTCCAGAACTTTTTCTTCATCCTCAGAAACTCTGCCCCCTTTAAACACTAACTCCTCGTTCCCCTCTCTGTCAGCCCCTGACACCCACCATTCTACTTCCTGTCTCTAGGAATTTGAGGACCCTAGGTACCTCGTAAGTGAAATCATACAGTACTTGTTCTTTGGTGACTGGCTTTCTTCATCAAGTTTCATCTATACGCTATGTTGTAGAATTTTCTTCCTTTTTAAGGCTGAATAGGGTGGGATGCTTGGTCAGCTCAGCTGGTTAAGCATCTGCCTTCAGCTCAGGTCATGATCTCAGAGTCCTGGGATCAAGTCTAGCATCAGACTCCCTGCTCATTGGGGAGCCTGCTTCCCCCTCTCCCTCTGCCACTCACCCTGCTTCTGCTAGCTTGCCCTTGCTGTCAAATAAATAAATAAAATCCTTTAAAAAAAAAAAAGCTGAATAACATTCCTTTGTATGTACAGACCACGTTTTCTTTCCCCTTTCACCCATCGATAGACATCTGGTTGCTTCTAGCCCTTTGGCTACCATGAATCCTGCTGCTAGGAACATGGGTTTATAAATATTTCCTCAAGACCCTACCTTCAGGTCTTTTGGGTCTATGCCCAGAAGCAAAATTGCTGGTGGCTCTATTTTTTTTTTAAAAGCTTTTATTTATTAATTTGACAGAGAGAAATCACAAGTAGACGGAGAGGCAGCCAGAGAGAGAGAGAGAGATAGGGAAGCAGGCTCCCTGCTGAGCAGAGAGCCTGATGCGGGACTCAATCCCAGGACCCTGAGATCATGACCTGAGCCGAAGGCAGCGGCTTAACCCACTGAGCCACCCAGGCGCCCTGGTGGCTCTATTTTTAATTTTTTGAAGAACCGCTCTACTATTTTCCACAGCAGCTGCACCATTTTGCATTCCCACCAACAAGGCACAAGGGTCCCAGCTGCTCCATATCCTCACCAACACTTGTTTTTTCTATTTATACAGCCCTTGACAGTTTACAAATTGGTATTCCTAGTTCCACATGACAGATGTTTTTAAAAGGCTCAAAGAGATGAAGTGAGTTGCCCAGGATCACATAGTTAGCAGTCAATCTGGAGCCTCCTAACTCCTGGGACGGCCTTGTCCTCCTGCCCCCCAATCCCCACACCATGCCACGCGGGGATATGTGAGTGCCATCTTGCTCTTTTCAGGTGACATTCTCATCCACCATCTCATAGAGCTCTCCATCACTTGTTCATCCAGTGAACCCACACTAAGCATCTACTAGGAGCCAGGCCCTGTCCCAGGCTCTCTCAGCCCTTCATCTAACCCTGGATCCACCCAGAACCCCCGCAGAAGCCAAGACTGCCCAACAAAGGAATTCTGCCCAGGAGAGCCTGGCAGTCGCGATAACATTGTTCCTGGCTTATCTGCAGGCTGGGTGGCTGGAGACCAGTGGTCTCCATGGCAGGAATCAAGGATGGAGTGGAAGAGAATGGTCTTGACACAAATAAGAAACTTGCCCGAGTGGGCGGTTCCTGGAACACAGCATCCAAGCCCCCTCCTGGGAAACTGACATATCAGGTTCAAAGGCATGGGCTCCTAACCACAAAGACGAATAAGTGAGGCTGTGGTCTACCGATGTCTCCCAAATGCCAACAGTGAAGGGAGATGCTTTCATGGGTGCCTTCCTGCCTCACCCTTTACAAAAACCCCTACCTACCTTAGTTCCTTATGGATATAAAAGCAGGGGCTCAGAGAGGGTAAGGTGACCTAAGCAAGGCCACACAGCTTATGTGTGGCAAAGCCAGGATTTGAGCAAGCTCTGTTGGCAGTAAGGTCCTAATGCAGAAACTACAAACACTTCTGTGCATTGTTATATGTCATTGTAAGGAGTTGGGGGAAAACAGAGCCACAGGGTTTGCAAACACTAAGCTAGAAAACAGCTTGGTCCCTGTAAGTCTGGCTACCCAGTGTTTTTCCTGGCTGACCAGGGAAACAATGGAGGAGTTATGAAATTGATGGTTGTAATTCCTTGTCCTTTTAGAAGGTCAGCCTGCCACCCTTCCCTTCTCTGACTGAGTGATAATAGTCTGAACCGCTGTCTCCTTGACAACAGGAGAGCCACACTTCCACCAGCATCCCTTCTAGCTCTTTCTGGAAGTTCTGAGGAATGCTCAGCATGGCACTAATATTCACCGAGTGTGTTGTCCCTTGCCACTTTGGTCTGACCTCTCCTTCTCTCTTTCACCGCCTCCAGGCTTCTGCTCCTTTTTTCCTCCCCCTTCCCCCTGCGGACGTTATTGAGGTGGGCCTGTCGGGGACATTTAAGTCTCTAGAACCAGGCAGACTCACTTCACAGAACTCAGCTGGGGAAATATGGAACACAAGAGAAACATAACCTGGATCATGGGCACATCACCGCTTCCAGATTCCACCAATCTTGACTCCCCAGGGAACCCCAAACTCACCAACTTTCTGAACAGACCCTGGCCTGCTACCATCTTATAAGGGCCTGCACACTTCGTGCAGAGGGTGCTTCAAGGGGCGGGCGCCAGGTTGCACCCCCCAGGGTTGCCCAAGGAGCCAGCTCAGGTAGCACTGACTACTCAAGGCCTAAAGCTGGGACCTTCTCCAGGTCGCCGCTGAAGGGCCACCCGGCTCCCAAGCTGCTCCTGGCATTGGCTGAGGCCTCTGTTGGGATTGCCCTGCAGCTTTACTTTCCCTCATACAGCTTGATCCCAAGAGCACCCCACTGACCTCCCACATGCAAATCTTCCCCAGAAGCAGCCTAGACAGGCTTCCTCACCATGTCACCCTGCCAGGGCCCCACAGCCCCTGTGGGTCATGAAGATGGCAGCAATGCTGAATCCCTTCACACCACAGCCGTACCTGGGGAGACAACCTCTACAGCATCCTGAACTCCAGACCCTCTGCCCCACGAGGGTGTCTAAACGGATCCACTCGGGTGTCTGACAGACGTCTCAAAGCCCACATGTCCAACACTGAACTCCTAATGCCCATCCCTTGATTCCTCTCTTTTCCTCACCCCCTCCCCCACAACCCTGCTGCATCAACCGGACACATCCGTTGTCTCAGCAACATGACTCTCTGATGGCTCGCTCCCACTGATGCCCGAGCCCCCTCTCCTCTCATCTGGGTCATGGCAGGGGCTTCCTCTGTGGTTCTTCCTGTTGCCCTCTCCTCCCCTAAACCCCAGAGCCCGTGTCAACAGAGCCCTCAGACTGATGCATTGATAACAGCCAGTCACGGAACAGCTCTCCTCTTTCAATACCCTCCCTGGCTGCCATGTCTCTAGTACTGAAAACCAAGCCGTTGCCAGGGTCTGTGAGGGGCAACCTCTCCCTACCACTGTCACTGCCCTGCTCCCTCATCACCCCTATTCCAGCCTCACCAGCCTCCTTTCTGCTGGGAGCACACCAAGCACACTCCCACCTCAGGGCCTTTGCACTGGCTGTTCCCACTACCTGGAATTCCCTTCCAGATCTCCATACAATTCACTCCCTTGCCTCTCCCATCCTTTGCTCAAGTGTCACCTTCCCAATAAGGCCATCCCTGGCCCTCAATTTAAAATCGAACACCTCTCTCTCTCTCTCTCTCACACACACACACACACACACACACACACACACATATACACACACCATCACCACCAGCAAATCTCTACCTTTCCATTCCCAGTTCCTGGTTTGTTTCTCTTCATAGCACTTATGACTATCCAACACATCAACTGTCTTACTATTTACTCTGTTTAACATCTCTCTAATCACCCTAAGATCAGGGTGTAGGCTCCGTGAAGACAGATTTTTGTCCATTTTGTTCCCTGCTGCCTGCTTAGCACCCTGAATGGGCACTGGCAAATACCAGGTGCTTTAGAAATATGTGATGATCATAATTCACAGTCTACATTCTCACGCAGGGACTTCATCAGCCTGATCCTGGACTTTTGCGCAGACTTCTCCAAAGATGAGTTTGTTCCATCTGTGAAGAGAAAGAGGGAGGCAGAGACAGAAAGATCATCAGTAATTTTTAAAAATCCATTTGTTTCTGTTTCTCGACTTTGACGATTTCAAGAACAGAGGAACCCAGTCTTTACGTGCCTCATTAGAGGGACAGCAGGAGGGAATCCACCATGACCCTGAGGCTCTCATGCTGAGCTAAGAGTGCTTCCTCAGAAGTGGACAACAAGGGGGAGCTCTGTCCCCAAAGGGTCAGAAAATTGACGGGTAACAGGTGAGGGTCCAGCCCCCAGCCACGACCCTGGAAGGCACATCTCACAGGGTTCCCAAGCAGATCCAAGGTGATGCCCACCCCCAAGTACATCAGGTTCAACAACAAGGACCATTTCTGTGATCTGGCTGCTGGCCTCTCTGGGCTAAAACCTGGGGGAGGTTTTCTTTCCTGGCTCCTGGAGGGCAGGTAGGACAAAACTGTGTTTCCAGCAACAGTCAGAGATGCTAATCTCCCAAGGAGCAAGGCTGCCCGCCAGCAAGTCCGCGTGTGTCGAGTCATTCCTCCATTTCTTCCTCTCTTCCGGCTAATCCAATCCATTGGTCTCCAAACCCAATTTGGAACTTGAAAAGGCCAGTCTATCTGGCCACTGCAATTTTCAGACATAAATTCGATTTGCTTTGCAAGGCACGGTCAGCCTTCTCAGGCCTCGGGACAGCACTAACCCCTAGCCCTGGGACACAGAGGGGTGCTCGATCATCAGCCCTTGCCCCCTCCGCCACCCAGCAAGGAAGGCAAGCAGCCAGAAGAGTGTCATCATCGCTGGTGACGAACACGTGCCGGCACCTCAGAAATCCCTTTGTTCTACGGCCACACTGTACACCTGGGGAAACCAAGGCCAAACTAAGGGAAGGGACAAGCCCACAGTCACACGGCAGTGAGTAGCAAGCCCCAGTCTAGGATTTCTTCCACGACAGACATGCTTCACACTTGGCACTGAGGATCCCAGAAGTGAAGTAATTAATTGGGCCTTCGTTGAGTCGCACTGGCAAGCTCTGGACCGGGAACATGCAGGACTTCACCAACTCTCCATTTCTCCACATAAAACATCCACAAGACTGGCAAACCTTTCTGTCTGCCACCTCTCACAACATAATCCTGACCATTTACAATGTCTATGAAGACTGTCCTTTATTGCTACTGGTTGGAGGCTCCCTTTCTAGAAGGAAGGTGAGAGAGAGAAAAGAAAAGCTCCCTCCTTCAGTGTGCATAAATCTCCTGCTTCAAATCATCTATGGCTCCTTATTACCATCACAATGAAGTCCAAATCTCCAGTCTGGCTCCAAACAGCTTTTCCAGCCTTAACCGTCACACTTTCCCCTGATCCACCCATGAGTTCTCAGCTATCCTATGCTCTTACATGACCCCAACATCTAAGCCATCATGACTCCAAACCCTTGTGTGCACTTCCCTCCCTTTGGAACATTCCCTTCCTCTGTTCTCTGCCTGTCAAACTTCTACTCAGTCCCCCAAGGACCACCTCAGATGCCCCCTCTTGTGGGAAGTCCTCCCTGATTTCCCTGGGCAGAACCAAATGTTCTCTCCCCCATGTCTCCAAACCACTCTTCTGGCAGCCATTATTTATGGATATGAGCATGTGAACAGCGTCTCTCTGAGGTGGGAATTGCTCCCTGAAGGGCCATCCCGAGGCATGTCCATTATACCTTGCTTCCAGGTCTCCATCTTGACTTGGCGAAAGCATCCACAACAAACACCTAAAAAAAGAGCCACAGGAATGGACAAAGCTAAATGCCTTTGTGGATCTAAATAAAAAACCACAAATAGAGATTCAGTGCCATACAATTCAAACCTGGCCATCAATATTGTTGGACCCATGGGCGTTCAGTGTTAATCACAGACCCCAGAGCAGGACGAGGGGATCTTAGACATCATCTGCTCCAAACCCTTTGTTTCCTCTCACCCTTTTAATTCTCTCCAATGATCTTTTTTAATACTTAAAAAAGAAATACCTTAATACTATGAAAAAAATCAAACCCACAAGATAAAAGTGAAAAATTAATGCCTCCCCACCTAAATGTCCCCAGATTTACAGAGTGTCATCAGTAATGTATCATACAGTATGTACATGTATTCATGTACATACACTGAGAATTTTTAAAACCGCAAATGAGATCATATAATACCACTATAAATATCACTCGACACCTTTTATTAAGCACAAAACATATCATGGATAACTTTCTGTGTCAGCATATATAGTTTTATTAGGTTCACTTTTATAAATTTTGTAGCAAATTTTACTCTTAGTGTATATGTAAAGGACTTGAGTGCAGGTACTGGTCTGGACACCAATAAGAGAAAAATGACTGAAATATTGTTCATGAGCCTTTGTTTTTTATTGATAATCATTGTTTTTTATTTGAATGGGTTCTTTTCTTTTCATAAATTTTCTTGAAGTATAACACATATCATAAAAATGCACCAATCTCAAGCATGAATGATAAGTTTTCACAAAGAAAAGGCACTCCTGTGATAGCGGTAAGATCAAGGATAGAATGTGACTAGACCCTGAAGCCCTCTTGTGCCTCTTTCCAGTACCCACCCACTGCCCCTGCTCCCACCCTAAGAGCAACCACTCCCGTAACTGGTCCAGGGGTCAGTTTTGTTTGTTGATGAACTTGATATACTTGGAAGCTGTTGAACTTCATAGACTAGGTACTTACGTTAGTCAGCTCGGGCTGGCCTAACAAGAAGCTGGTGGCTTAAATAAGAGCAAGTTCTAGAGGCTGGAAGTCCAGGATCAGGGTGCCAGTATAGTGGGCTCTGGTGAGAGGCTCTCCCTGGCATGCAGACAGCCACCTACTTGGTGTGTCTTCACATGGGGAGAGGAGAGAAGGCAGGGATTAGCTCCAGGGAGCTCTCTGGTTTTATAAGGGCACTAATCCAATTGTGGGGGCCCCACCCTCAAGATCTCATCTAGCACAGTCACCTCCTCAAGGTAATACCTCCCAATACCATCACACCATGGGTTAGGGCTTCAGAGGATGGACTTGGGGGGCTATAACGTAAGGCACAGCTGCCTTTCTTGTGCTTGGCTTCTTTCATTCAATATTACATTTATGGGAATTGTCCCCCGTATCCCAGCCCCACCCCTTCCAATATGTCCCGGCATCCCATGGTAGGAAGGTGCCGTGACACATTCAACTATGCTCCTTTTGATGGACTCCCAGATTGTTTCCTATTTTTTGTAATTACAAAAAGCATTGTGATTTTAAAAAAGAATTTCCTTGTGGATATGCCTGCAGGTGTGTGCGTGTCTCTCCAGGGTAGATTCAGAAAAACAGGACTGCCATAACTGCCTCATTTTACAGACAGATGCTGGGGCTCAGAGGGAGATGTGAGCACCTCACTGTTTCAGCGCATGACTTGCCCACGTTCACAGAGGCTAACATGAATGAGTTGTCTCTGCAGGTCTCCGACCTTGTCACTCCAAGGTCACACTGAGTGGTCTCTGCAAGTTACAGTGAAGCGTCTGAAGGTCACTGGGTGACCGCTTTATAAGGTCACAGGCACTGAATGGGCTTCCCAAGGTTACATTAAGTGAATGCTCTTCCCAAGGTCACACTGAGTGTCCTCCTCAAGGTCACAGTGAGTGGGGAGCAGAAGCAGCACCACCAACATGCTTTCCTGAGTTGCCCTGCCGGCCCCATGAGTCCGCACTCCATCTACCTTGAAAATAGTCCCTTGGAATTAGTTACGCACACAAACTCCTTGGAATCCCAAACAAGCCTCAGGCCAGTTTCCTGACTGCCCCCTCACGCTGAGTGTGCAGAGAGACAACAGGGCTGCTGGCCCCTTCTTTGTTGAGAGCAAATCAGGCGGCCTAATAATGCAGCCGCAGCCCCATACAGCGTCTGTCAGAGGTCACACTTGATGGTTTCTGAAGCCCAAAACTTGGATCACTGGCTCATGGTGGGGGCAGCGCAGGCAGACAGACACAAACCAAGATTTTGAAAGCCCTTCTCTGTTCTGTTCCAAGTTCAAGACGCTGGGGAACGTTTCAGATTTTTCCACTTTTCTCCTTCCCCTTGCACAACTGTGGAGCAGGGGAAATCAAATTTCAAAGGAATTTTTTCCTAACTAAATATAAGCTTGTGCTGCTATGAAAGCAAGGTTTTGTTTTTGTTTTTAATAATCCATGTCCCACTTCAACAATGACCAAGGAAATAAGAATTGAAGAGAGAGAAAGACGGGGTTAGTGCAAATCTCAAACAGAGCACACAACTTAAAAGGCTTCATATTTAGGCTCAGAATTGAGAAACCCAAATCTCTTGGCAACACACCCTCCCTCTTTTTTATCTCCTACTAAACAGCTACTTTTCCCACCAGTAAGTCTGCAGGAAAGGGAACAAAAGGTCTGGCACAGGACAGATTGTAGTATTTGTAGTCCCACAACACGTGAGGAATGAGACCTCTTGCAGCGGGGTGTGCAGGCCGGGGGAGGAGGGTCCTTTGGAAAATGGGAAGGTCAGGGATGCAGCCAGGCCCCATGCCATCTTCATCAGGAGAGCCAAAGCAATCAGTTGAACTAAGATTTGGATCCAAACTTGAAACATGACCTGGCTGGCTCTGTTCCCTTTCTCTGGCCTTCAGTTTCTCTGCTCAAGAGACGAGGCTGGGGGCTGGTCGCAGGAAAGGAGACCCTAAGAAACTGCCCCGAGAAGCATATAGAAACTGTATGCCCCCATACAGACCAGAGGTGAGAGAGAAATGGAAAAGGTCAACTGATTGGAAGTTTGATGCAGAGCCCATTTAGGACCAAAGTGGCACAAACCTGATCATTTCAGCTCCCAGGCTCTCCGCTCTCCATGACCAGCCAGAGACACCCAGGGATGCAGAAAGGGTCATTCCAGAGTCATCCGGCCACCGCCGTGTCCCTGCCCGAGTAGGAGAGCTGTGACAGAAAGGGGAAAGTGCCGGGTGCCTGACACACACCATCTCATCTACTGCTCACTACGACCTTGTAGGAGGGATTATGACTGTCTCCGTTTTATAGATTTGGAAGCTGAGGCACACAGGGAGGGAAGTGACTTGACCAAGCTCCCACAGCTGGGAAATGGCAGAGCCATGACTCGAATGTGGGTTTCTTGGCCTCCCCAAACCTTTCTACCTCCTCTTTCCCCGGATTTACCACTCTGTAGGACTATAACTGCTTCCTTCCTAAGCTAAGACACCTCCATATGTGCTGAGTGGGTGGATGGACAGACCCTGGAGCCCGTGTGCAGGGGAGTGATGCAAAGTGATATAAAGAAGCACAAGGCTCCGCCCCTACCCTCAAGCAGCTTCCAGCCCAGTTGGGTAGACTTGGCATGGACACTCGAAATGTCTTCTAACACTGAGATGCCACTTCTGCTGAGGGGCCCCATATTTACAGACAGAACGAGGGAGACGGGAGGTCAGACTAGAGGCATCCCACGTGCGTGGCTCTGGGCAGCAAAGGAAGTCATGGAAAGCTGCTTGGAGGAGGAGGGACTGGAGCTGGACACAAGGATGGGGAGAGTTAGATGGATGGAGAGGAGGAGAGAACAAAGGCTGACTCCAAAGACCAGGCTCTTTCTGCTATATCCTACCAAGAGGTGAGTACAGAAGGAAGAGAGGGAGAAAGGAAGGAGAGAGACAGAGATGGACAAAAAGAGAGAGACAGAGGGAGGAGGGTGGGAGAGTGGGAAGGTGGGAACACAAGCTTCCTCTAAGGTGACTTATGGAGGATTCAGCTCTGCACGATCCTGATCCCCAGCCTGCCCCTTGCTCCAGGGAGAACTGGCATGGTGACACACTCAGCCTTGAGTATGCGGGCATTACCGGCTGGCATGAACATGCTGTTGGGGCTCTCCAAATCTCTTTCCATCCTCCCTGATCTCACAGGCCTGCATGGCCAAGGACACAGGCATGATTTCCCCCGCAGGAACTCCAAGGCTTGAAGGAGCCACAGATTCGCTGTCCAAGTCAGAGGGAAGACCAAGACTCCCTGACTCCTCCCCGTTCTTGTTCCACTGTGCGGACAGGCAAGGGGCGTGGTGAGGGGTGGATCTACTCTGCAACCAGTAAGCTTGAGATCCAAAGCACTTCCCAGCTGGTTAACCCTGAGCAAGTCACTTAACCTCCCTGAGCCTCAGTTTCCACATCTGGAAAATGGGGCCGTTCCTCATGGAGATACGACAAGAGCTGGTGTATGTAAAGAAATCAACACAGTGCTCAATGCCTGATCGAGTCTCAGAAAGCGGAAGTCATTCCTATTAGCCACAGTATTACTTTCAGTCAGATTATATTAGAGGATAAAACTAAACCCTATTACTTCTCGTCTGACGACTTCAGAAACCCTCTGAGTGAGAATTCTGGTCTCCTACTTCCCAGCTGAGAGAAGAAGGCAGGGGCGGGGCGCTCCAGGACTTTCTGGGACACCTGGCCTGCCTGCCATGGAAGCTGGTCCCCAAGGGGCCCAGCTGTTGGCTTCCCAGTGCCACCTACAGGAGACCGTCCTTTGCCTGCAACTGGCTCCGGCCGCCGCGCCGGGTGGGGCTGCATTCTTGGGCCCCCCAAGGTAAAAATAGTTCTGCTTTGTTAGGCTGGGCGGTGACACACTCCTTGGCCTGGCAGTCTGCCCACTGGAAAGGCAAATGCCAGACTATTTCAGGCTGTACAAACAAGCCCCGCCAGGCCCCAGAGTCAAGCCCCCAGAGACCGATATTAATATTCCACTATCTCGGGCTTTCGGGCCAGAAAAAAGAGAGAAGAAGAAGAAACAAGAAAAAAAGCTCTGTGGCTGCAAGATTCGTCCTTCTGTTACCCACAAACACAGCTGGCAAAACCATCGCAGACAATGCACATGACCCTCAAGGCCAAATTCTCACAAACAAAACAAAACCCAAAAGGCTGCCATAGGAATACTAATTAATAGTAACAATAGTAATAGAGTGTTTACCACCCACAAAGCAGTGTGATAAGCAGGTTGCTTTCATCTGGTCATTCGCAGCAGCCCTAGGAGCTGCCTATTACAAGCCTCATTTTCTAGAAAAAGAAACTGAGGCTCAGAGAGGTGAAGTACCTTGTCCAAGCTCACACAGCTAGCCATCAGGGAGGTCAGGGTTCAATCCCAGGTCTACCTGACTCTGAAATCTATGCTCTTTCTTCCAGAATATCTTCTCCTAATGTGTTACTAAAAAAAAAAAAAAACAAAAAAAAACTAAAAAACAAAAAAACAAGCACGACCTTTCATTGGTTTTCCTTGCTTTGTTTTAAGAAACCACACTGGGGCCATTTCAATGGTGTTCCAGGTCCTTCAAGATAAATTATGAACTCCTGAGCATGACCTTCAAATTCAAAGCCTCTTGAAGTCTAGATCTCCCTACCTTATTTTCATCCCCCCACAAAATCCCCAGTTCAAAATCCTAACCCCCAACATGACGGTGTTAGATAATGGGGCCTTTGGGAGGTGATTAGGTCATGGGATTCATGCCTTTATAAGAGACAACACAACTTCCTCTCTCTGCCATATGAGGACACAGGCAGGAGGAAGGCCTCACGAAACACCAGATCTGCCAGTGCCTTGAACTTGGACTTCCCACCTTCCAGAACTGTGAGAAATAAATATTGTTTAAGCCACCCAGTCTATGTTTTTGGTTTAGCAGCCTGAGCAAACTGAGGCACCATTTTTTGGTGCCCAGCTCTACCTTGCCTCTTCCAGGCAGCCTTCCCTGATCTCCCTGTCCAAAGCAGAATGAGCTCCTTCCTGCTGCATATCACACCCACTGTCTTGGGCCCGGGGTACCTCTGCAGAAGTGGCCTTTTGGGATTGGAGATGTCCCCTGTCCATGTTGTATTTTCCCACGTGGGTTAGAAGCTGCTGGAAGGCAGGGTCTCCATCTGTGCTTCTGCCTGTTCTCATCAGTCCCTAGTCCCCAAATCTTCAATGGCATGGGATCACCTTCATCCCTCTATCCAGGCATCACCCATCCCTATTTTTATCCACTCATCCAATGTTACTGTGTGCAACATAAGAGATACAGAAGTCAGTTAGAGACCCCCAGTCAGAGGGGTGCGACACAGGGAAGGAGACACGTGAAATAAGGCACTCAGTGCTGTGGAAGGGAAGGCTCAGAGGTCCCGGGAGTCTTGCCAGGTAAGGGGACACCTGAGTTGGACCTCAAAGGAAGAACGGAGGCTCAGTGGATACACTCAACCAGTCTCATAGGCTTTAGGCACTCCCTCCATGGGCTGACCTGACATCTCGGCCCCCATCGACCACTGTATCATTTGGGTCCCCAGAGGGAAGGCTGGCTCACTCAAGTCAGGATCTCACACAAGAAGCGTTTCTTTTCATGGGAACAGTTACACAGAAAGGGACCACATGGGTCAGTGTGGTCACCTGGTTAGTGGTATCGGAGCTGTCACCACCCCCTAGGCCTGAGAGGGTGAGGAAGGGAGAGTCCAGAAAAAATCTGGAAGCAGAGACTTGGGTCAAGGCCCGGAAGAGGAAGAGTGACTTTGCTGAGCAGTGACAGGCAGCCCAAGGTCACCGTGCAGGCAGGGAGCCAAGAGGAGCTGCCCCTGACCTCACTCTCCTCCCACTCACTGATCTCCTGCTGTACCTCCTGCTGTACCTCCCGCTGGCCAACCCAGCCAGAACAAACAGCAGGGTGGGGAAGGGTTCAGGGGATTCCAGCGGAGCAGACAAAGTGCCCAGCCCAGCCAGCCTGCATCTCTGGCTCCAGCCGTGCATCCCTGGCTCCAGCACACTTGGAATGATTGCTATCCCCGGAACCACCCTTGACCTTCACACCTCTGTGCCTTTGCTCATTCTGTTCCCTCTGCCTGGAACTCCTAGCTCAGCTTCTGACCTCATCAAAATCCAATGCCTCCCTCAAGCCACACTCACAGGCTGTGTCCCAGACAGTGTTTTCCTTATCTACTCAGAAACGGTTTGCCTTTTAGCACCTGCATCATTCTCCCATGTGTCTTTTCCCTCTACCCCTTAAAGGGCAGGGCTTGTGGCTGATTCATTTTTAAAACCCTATATCTTTGCCTCCTCTGCATCATGAACCTGAAATCTTGCAAGAACTGTGAAGGGTACCCTAGCTACAAGTTCATGAGGTAGCCCTCCAGTTTCATGGATGCTGGCAGAAGACACAAGATTCCTGGATCAGAGACAAAGGACTCTGTTACTCACAGGAATAGTGGTAACCAGACAATCAGCATGTTTGCCCCAGTTCCCAGAACCCCAATTCCCACAGGACTACATAAAGAGAACCAGGTAACCCCTATTCATGCACTGGGTTGCATTACTGGAGAGCAATGCTGAGCTTAGGAAACCCAAATGTTGTATAGTGGGCAGTAAGCTCTTTGTTCTTGAGAAAGACACGATCTCTGCCTCCCAAGGAAGTCCACTGCACCAGCATCCTGGGAAAGACAATCCAGAATAAAGCACAGACAGGGCCTCTGCTGGCAAAGCATGAGGAAACACTGGAGGCCCAAGGAGAATCTCCCCACAGTGGAACCTGGGGGGTGCCCACTGAATGTGACACAAGCATCACTCTGCCCTCCTGCTAACAAACATCAGGGTTGAGTATCCAGTCGGAGGCCTGACCCAGTCCTTCCTGGGGACTCCCTTCCAGTGGGTGCCTGGACTCACAGTCATACTTTGGGTTGGGGGGGGTGTTGGGGAGTTGATGGGTAATAAAGAATCTGACTGGTTCCCCCAAATCCAGGGGGCTCTCAGCCATGCATGGGGGGTAGAGACAGAATCAAGCAAAGGCAGTAGACTGTGGAGGACCCAGAGAAGCCTGCCCTGGTCCAATCTTATCTCTTACCAGCTGGCTGCCTATGGCAAGTCATGGAATTCACTTCTGAGCCTCACTTTCCCCATCTTAAAAGGGGCACAGTAACAGTAACTAGCTCATGGGGCAGTTGGGAGAGTGAAATGAATTCATTCATGTGAGCTACTTGGGCTGACACACCGTCAGCACTCTCTTTGTTAGAGAAAAAGAAGGAAGGAAAGAGGAACAGATGTGCAGAAGAAGGGCAAGGCTGAGCGGGTGGGTTGGAATGGTCTGCCCTGCTCCTGAATAGGGAGCAGAACCTTGGCGGTGAAAGGAGACAACATCATTACCCACCGCCCTTCCTATCCCCACCCCCCCACCCCCCACCCCCCGGCTCTGACTGCGCACTCAGGCGATGTGATTTCGTACACCATTGACTCTGGTCTCCGGCCGGCCTCTTCATCCACAGATGGGACTTGATGATATCCACATGGCGGAGGGTGGCCCCAGGCTCTGGAGAGAGCTGGTTTGGGACCGATTATTCCCCACTAAAAAATAGATATAAACAAATCATTTTCGAATCTTTCCAAATGCAAAATAAGTACTGGGGCAACATTCACGCTGTTATATTAGCAGCTCTCACTTAGAAACTGATTGGCTCCTTTCAGCGGCCATCCCATGGACCAAACCTTGGGAAGATCACAATGGTATTAATGAAGATAGCCACTGAGAGTGCAAGTTAAGTGCCAGGCCCTGAGCCAGGCCTCTGCAAAGATGCTCCTATTTGAAAATGAAACAAGATGGGATCAGGAAGGAGACAAACCATAAGAGACTCTTAATGTCACAAAACAAACTGAGGGTGTCTGGGGGGAGGGGGTAAGGAGAGGGTGGTGGGATTATGGACATTGAGGAGGGTATGTGCTATGATAAGTGCTGTGAAGTGTGTAAACCTGGCGATTCACAGACCTGTACCCTTGGGGCTAATAACACATTAAATGTTTATAAAAAAAAATTTTATTATTAAAAAAAAAAGATGCTCCTATTTGAAAGTCACCTGAACTCCAGGGACTGCCATTATCATCAGCCCCAATTAACAGATCAGAAGCTAAAGGTCATGGAGCCAAAGGAACTTGCCTCAAGTGTCAAGCTCTGCTGCAAACCCAGACCAGCCGGACCATGAAGCCCAAGCTTCAGCACAGGCACCACACTGCTACAAGGAGCCTTGGAAATCACCTTCCCCCTCACGTTTGGCAGACGGAAGAACGGAGGCCCTCAGAATAGCAATGGCACATGCAGAGTCCTAGAAAGTGCCTTCACTGAGCACTAATTCCAGGTCCAGATCTCTGTACTCCGATCCTTTGTTCTCTGCTAGCATCACCGCGACTTTGTGAGAAACACACACAGAAAAGAACATAAAGTCAAGAGAAAATTAAGAAAATTAAGCAGAGGGTTGCTTGGGAGGCTCAGTGGTTTAAAGCCTCTGCCTTTGGCTCAGGTCATGATCTCAGGGTCCTGGGATCAAGTCCCGTATCGAGCTCTCTGCTCAGCAGGGAGTCTGCTTCGTCCTCTCTCTCAGCCTGCCTCTCTGCCTACTTGTGATCTCTCTCTCTCTGTCAAATAAATAAATAAAAATTTTTAAAAATTAAAAAAAAAGAAAGAAAATTAAGCAGAGAAAATGAAGAAGGTAGTTGTGGAGCGAGAACCATGGCCATGTGGCAGGGAAGGCTACAACTCCAATTCAGCTGAATCCAAGATATTCCTCAGTCAACTAGAGAAGCAACTTCCACGAGGGGGCGCTACGAATTTGTTAACCGGTCACCTAATCCTTGATCCAAAATTCCCCAGGAAGCCCTTACTCTAGGAGGGTTTCCCAGACAGTGGCTCCCATGGGTACCCCTGGGGACGCATGAGGTAATCTATACAAGACACACAGATGAACTTATAGGAAATTTAATAATTGTGTATCTTCTGAGAAAATTTAGCTTTCTTGTAAATGTATTTGGCCAAAAAAGGGGGGGAGGATTTGCTTTCTGACTAAGCTGTCACTATTTTCCTTGGTTGGAAAGTAAGGGACTCTTTAACTTCTAAAATGTAGCTTCTAACAGAAGGAACTGAGGAGTCAGATTATTTCATAAGCTCTTCTGGCCCGTATCAATGCAAAGTTTGTGTTCATTGAGCTGTCCTGTCACAGAGCCCCATGGCTGCTGCTAATCGAGAAAGCATTAATGAGCCTGTTTCTGTAAGGTGAGAGAGATGAAGAGCTCAGGTAGGTGGTTCTGTAGCACCTAGAAAAGGAAACTAGTCAGAGGGGCATAAGGGGTGTTATATTTTCTACGAGTCTCACCTTCCTGACAACTTCAGGTCACCGAAATCTTGTCCACTGGGAGCAGGCCACCATGTTGCCCAACTACAGGGACCCGATTCCCGTCGTAGTCTTCACGAGCGGTGGCCCTCTTCCCTTGGAGTTGCATATAGTACAGCCATACTTGGGGTCCCTGAGTGTGAGCATTCATTCATTCAGCAATATTTTCAAGCAATTCCTTTTTTTCAGATCCAATGGTAGGCCCTGCTTTTGAAAAACACAAGCCAAGAGCACTAGTGATGGGGAGACAGTTTTCAATTGAGAAAATGCATCCCATTTTGAGAAACCCAACCTTTCCATTTCACAGATGAGGAAACTGAGAGCTTCAGAAGCTATTTACACACTGATGATGACAAACTAAGAAAATAGCAGAGCTGGGACTAAGGCCCAAGTGTTCTGGCTCCTGGCACAGTCTTCACCATGTTGCCCTCCAAAGGGCAGCATGATGAAGACCCTCATAATATCTCTGACCTGAGGAAAGGAGCCAAGACCACTGTTCCCATTTCACAGAACAGCAAATTACGGCATCCAGAAGAAAACCTAGACAAGTTGTCAGATGACCACTCATTTGACTTTTTAACATTTCTCAAGAAAGACATATCTTCTGATTCCTGCAAGTCCTCTCTAGATGCCAATCACAAAAACACTGAGCTTGTACTCTCTCTAGCATCTAGCACCTATGACCCCACCTTTACAAGTGCCTTCCATAGGAGCAGCCCTCACACATGGTCCCTACCTCTACAGCCACCCCACTCCCCACCACTCACCCACGGATATTCTGATTCACATCCAACTGAGGGCTGAGGGGGTGGGGGCGGTGTTTTAAGTCAATGCTCTGGAACATTTCTTGTCAAAAAGGGAAGAAGCTGGCTGCAATGTCTTCAGCTTGGGTGTGTTTCAGTTGCCACAACAGAAAGGGGTGGGGGGGAATGAGTAAGAAAGAAAAATAAATCATAAAGGAAAAGCCACTGAAAGAGAGGGAAGAGGAAGAGAAGAAATGGGGAGAAGGAAAAGGGAGAGAAGGGAGGATCGAGGGCGGAGCAGGGAGGAAAAGGAGGCAGGGAGAATGGGTTGCTAATAAGGACCACACTCATCTACTTAGTTCCCCATCCGAGGGATCCAGAAGAGCCAACGAGGACAGTGTTTGTTGGTAACGTCTGTTGAGACAGGAGGGTTTTCACTCTGCAGTCTCTTACCCTCCATGTTTGGGACTGAAACCAAACTCTAATGGAACTTCCACAACATCCTTTAATTGGGGAAGAGGGGATTCTGATTCAGAGACAAATCTTAGCTAAAAGAAAAGAAAATCTTATGATCCAAGGATACCAGAGAGGGGCAAGACCACAGAGATGCCTACAAGAGCTCTCACAACCTTCAGTGCTCATCTTCAAGCCATTAACCAAAACGAAACAAACCAAAAACACCAGCTTCCTCTAATGTCACCTGGAATATATAAACAGATTATACATCAGCAAAAACAAAGCAAGACGATGGCCTTGTAGATGAAAATAATTTGGTTTCCCCCCTGCAAGGGAAATTGAATCTTCATTTTATTCACATGGTATCAATCCACTTGCCTACCCCAGTTTTTCCCTCTTGGGTCAAGAATGGCATCAAAACAAATCCAAGATCACTTGCAACATCAAGGCTGTCTTTTTTTATTTTTTTAATGAAAATGGAAAATAATTTACCAAAAATGCTTACTTGCTTTTAGTAAATGAGAGAGATAATTTGTTCCCACAAATCTTTAAAGTCCATTTGATGTAACTGATGGACTTGGCCACGAGGTCAAGCTTGACTTCCAAAAACACCTTTGGAGATCTGGCAAAGACTGAGCACTAGGGAGGAAAGTTTCAAGTGTGCTTTTTAGCCACAATATCAGAAAAAAAAAAATTGTGTATATCCTGAGTTTACCAGCAAACACATTAGATGCAATATTGTTTTTCTTCCAAAGCAAGAATATCACCTCAAACACTAAATAACAATTCAAACACTGAAAAAGGAAATTTTAACACCAATATAATGTATCTATAGATAAATTTTGGCTCTATCTTTTTTAAGGGATGGGGAGGGGCAGAGGGAGAGGGACAGAGAGTATCTTTTTTTTCCCCCCTAGGCAAAGAACTTTATTAACCTGTTTCAAACTTTATTCCCAGGTTTCTTGAACTTAATTAGCTGCAAAGAATGAATTGTGTATAAGCAAAAACTGAAAAGAGCTGCAGTGTCCAAAGGGCTTGGGCTTAAAAATATTAGAGATCTAGATTTTATTAGATCCATGAACAAAATTTTAAAAAGCAATAATAATATAGATTAGCAGCTCCCAGTAACTTCTTCAAGTTTTATCTTCTTCAGAAGTTGACTCAATTCAGTTTGCTTCATTCTTGGAAGCTTCATCAAAATTCTCCACAAGACCTAGAACTTCATCATCCTCCTCCTCCTCCTCTCTGGTAGCAAGTGGTGCTTTTCCATACTCAGATTGTGTGGGCAGAGCTTCAACCAGTCCTCTTCAACTAGTCAGACTGTCTGCACCAAGTTGGTTTAAGATACTGGGTAGCATTTCGGTCAGCTGCTTTGTCTCAGCATGGCCTGTAATGGTGAAAGTGTTTGCTGCCAGCAATGCCTGAACTTCAGGGTTGTTGAAGTAGATCACTATTCCTTGGTTTGTGAACATATTCACTTCTTCAAAACCAGAGATCCTGTTTACACCTGACTTCTTTAAGGAGAACTGAAGTGTTTTATCATCTGCTGTAGCAGTTCTGTGAACCACCTTCATCTTCAGGCAAGCAGCTCCTTTCCCACCTGTGCTTGCAGTTTAGTGAATTTCTCCTGGTTCGTGATAGTTTCTTTCATCTTGTTGGGGAGGAAAAGGGACCGTGTGGGGGACTAGGCTTGACGTTCAGGGGGTCTCGGGTGGACCAGCTGAGATTAGGTGCAAGATGGCAGCTCAGACAGAGAGAATCTTTTCTTTAAAAAAAAAAAAAAAAAAGATTTTATTTATTTATTCGGCAGACAAAGATCACAAGCAGACAGAGAGAGAGGAAGGGAAGCAGGCTCCCCGCTGAGCAGAAAGCCAGACAGGGCCGGATCCCAGGACTCTGAGATCATGACCCGAGCCAAAGGCAGAGGCTTTAATCCACTGAGCCACCCAGGTGCCCTGGAAAGAGAGAATCTTAAGCGGGCTCCACTCCAACACAGAGCCAGATGCAGGGCTCAATCTCAGGACCCTTGAGATCATGACCTGAGTGGAATTCAAGAGTTAAACACTTAAGAAACTGAATCACCAAGGTGCTCCTTGGCTTATAATTTCTTGACATACAAAATACTGACAAATGAGGTAGGTGCTTATTTCTTTGAGTTGCATGATCAATGTAGTCAACGCTTCAAATGTCTCTGCCAAGTATGCCAGGCATCTTAGGTCAGGGTCCCAAGAAGACCCTAGGAGAGGACGTGTGTTCAAGGGAGTTATTAAGGAGAAACTTGTAATGCAATGAGGCAAGCAGGACAGGCAAAGGGGCCTTTCAAGCAGTTTCCAACCATGGCCTTGTCTTCTGGGGACCTCTGAAGAATGAATCACACACCAAAATTGCCCCCCACACCAACACAAGGGAGAAAGACTTTTATACCCAGCCCTACAGTCACTGGCTACAACCACCCAAGTGCTACAAACTCCCAGAGATACCCACGCTCTCTGCTCCTGTGGGCAGAAGGCCACAATGACCCAAGGGTGGTCTTGGAAAAAAGGAACAGATACAAAGAACAAAGAAGCCGTGGCATGAGTGTTTCAAACCCAGAACAGATACCCAAGCGCTCCAGGAGGCACTGAGAGTGTCTGCTATAACCAAAGTATGTGGAAAGTTAACATTTTTGAAACTGAAAAGGGTTTTCTCCAGGTATTCCAAAAACACAGCAACTGAGCCCTTCATTGATCCTGGCCACGTTAATTTCCCTACAAAGCTCAATATTCTAGGATCGGCTCTCAAATCTTCACACAAAAAAGAGAAATGACCTGATGCTTTAACATACTATTTTCCACAACTTGGCTATCCTGATATCTAGACCGAGTTGCCCTCACAGAATTGTCCAATCCAATGCTTGGCAGTGATAAGACATCCTTGAAATGTTCATCTTCTCTTGGATTTTCACCCCAAATGCTGATCCTAAACCAGGCATTGCTGAAATATCATCAGTAGGCACCCAATATATTTTTTTCCTAAGTAAGCTCATTAGCTCGAAGAATTTTGACAATGCTTCAAAGACATCATCAGCCTAAAAGTGTCCTTTTCTGGGCTCTTCAACGCAGCATGGGTAAAGAAATAATGAACACAGTTTTCCTTTACTGATGAGGAATTAACCTTGAAATTGATTTTCCCAGCTCAGTCATCTTTTTGGCCTTTGACTATAAGAATCAGACAAAAAATACCCTGCAATTTATTTGTAATTTTCTAAGTGAAGTTTTGGCAACACTCAGAACTCTTCAACATGAAATTCCTCTCATTTCTTTGTGATTTTTTTTTTTAAATCCTCTTTCAGAGGATTTATAACCTAGATAGATTCCTGATTTTCTAATCTAGGATCATCTAGCCTCATATGCCAAAGAGAATGTCACCTTATGATCCAAAAGGAAGAAAAACTCCACCATCTGTTAAAGGTCTGTCTGTGTAACTCCAGGAAAGTCAAGCTGCCTCATGGCTAGTCTTTGCATCCTCTCCCATTCGAATAAATATCAGTTCAAGAGAAGAAAAAGCAGGGAAAATCAACATTAATTATTTGTACTTCCTTGTACTGTTTAAATGTCAAAAGGACACAAGTGCCACCCTGAAAGAGCTCCCACTAGCCAAAGCTGGGACAATTTGGGCAATAAAATCAGTAGCTGTAATATTTTACTACAACTCCCCAAAATAAAGAAATTAAATTAAGTAAACATGAATTAACTATTTAAAGAAATATCCATAAGCCCATACTGATTTTTTTTAAAGATTAAGTACATAAATAGGGTGACGTGAGAACCTTTCCCTACAGGAGAATTCCTAGCAAACAGAAAAAGAAGGAGGGGAAAGAGAACACCATCATCCAAGCCCTTGGATGATGATAACTGCTGTCAGATCCACCAGGGAATACTCAGATTCATGGGTGATAGTATTCAAGGAGAAACCAGAGATTAGATAACTTCAAAGAATCCCCTCTCCCAAATATTTATTAATGGCAAAAGGGGAACTGACAGCTTTCTGGTGGAAAAAGCCAGCAGACTGACATGACGAAGGTTAACATCAGCAGTAAGAGACTCAGTCCGCAGAATTGTGAGAAAACATCATACAAAACCAAGTTAGGGGAAATTCTACAAAATACCTGACCAGTACTCTTCAAAACCATCAAGGTCATAAAAGACAAGTAAGACTGGGAAACTGTCCCACACTGGACAAGACAGAGGAGACAGGATGGCTGAATGTAATGTGGGGCCCTGGAACCAATAAGGACATTAGTGGGGAAATCCAAATAAAGTCTGAGTCTGGAGTCTACTTAATCGTCTTGTGCCAGTATCCATTCTTATTTAGGAAGAAATGCACCATGTTAACATTATGGGAAGCTGAGTGAAGGGTATCCAGGAATTCTCCTTGCAACTCTCTTGTAAGTCTACAATTATTAGAGAAAAAAAAAAGTTTAAGTAGTATGTGTTGTAACAAGCCAAAGAGAAAAGGAGATAAAAAGAAAAACTTTAAGGGCTCCTGGATGGCTTTGTCAGTTAAGTGTCTGACTTTTGGTCTCGGCTCAGGTCATGATCTCAGGGTCATGAGATCGAGCCCTGCTTCAGGCTCCACGCTCAGCACAGAAGATGTTTAAGGTTCTCTCTCTCCTTCCCTCTGTCCCTCCCCTCCACCTCTTCCTCACTCGGGGGCTCTCCTTCTCCCTCTGAAAGAAAGAAAGAAAGAAAAACAGACAGACAGACTTCCCCCTCCCCTCCCTTTCCATCTCACTCCTTGAACTGACCAGTTTAGTGTTAACTTTATGGCTCTTTTTGCTCAAAAAAATGCATATGAAAAATATAAAATATATGTATTGAGGTTTTCCCTTTGTTTTTTTATACAACTGCTTTTTGAAAATGGGTTGTTGTGAGGAGCAAGGTAAATATTTACTGATTTAACCTTTACAGAAATCTCTTTAAAAGGCTCCAAAAGGACACTCTGTTGTAGGATGTCCAACAAAACATATGGGGATGCTTCTTCACCCCTGATTTATTTCTGGGGCTCTCCCTGCCTAAAAACCTTTCCCCTGTCTTTCCACTGTATTCCAGTCTCTAAATCAACTCACTTTTTTCCCTCCCATGTGGCTACTTTCCTCCCTTTCCAATGGAAACCAATTCAACCTTGCTGGCTCCTGCTAATGCCCCAGTCCATTTGGTAGCCTGAGCTCCATCGCCAGAGCCCAAAGCGAGTAACAGGGGATCCTTCGAGACGGCGGGGAAGAAGCAGATCTATCAGTATCCTTGTTCCTGACACACTATATCTGGCTCAATGGTTTTTCAAGCCGAGAGGGCTATATGGTGGCATTACTCAGTGTTTTTAGACATAACCCATCCCGAAGAAATTTTATCCAATTCTTTGCAATGAACATGCATCCATACTTCAGAAGAGCCATAGGCATTTAGAGGAAAGGGCTGTCTGCAGCCATAGTCAGCAAGCAGCACCCCAAGAAAAGAGGGGAGGGACCCAACAATGAGAAGAACTGGTTGCACTTTGAGGGTGACAAATGGTGTTAGTGATGATCCGTGGGGGGCAGAGCAGTCCCAGGAGCTCAGCTATCCTTAGGACCAGTTCTTGTTTGTCTCCTTACACAAGGACAGTGGCAGCCTGTGATTCCATCTCACCTTTCGATAGAGCTTAAGGGCAGATCTGTGTGCCCTTACCCTGACTTCTTCTGGACAAGGGTAGAGCATATTCTAACTTAGTGTATGATGTCATCCAAATAATTGTTTTTGCTACTTTATTGTGGCAAATAGACAAAATCTACATTTGTCTGGCACCAGTCGGTTACTGACGCATCTCGGTCTTCCCACTTAGTTGCTGTGTGACGCAGAGAAAATTACCTCCACTCTCTGAGCCTAGCTTCCTCCTGTGTAAAAGGTAATAATATTACCCATCTTACATGGTTCTTGTGAGGGTTACAGAGCTAATATATATGAAGTGCCTACAGCAGACCTTTACATTTAAAAATCCTCTATCTTAAAAAATGAATTACACAAACCATTTGTTGACAAATAGAGATACAGACATAGACATCGATACATTTGGTTATCTGACCAGATCATTTATATGGGAGTGCTAACCTGCCCAATTATGCTAGAAAAACAAGTAGAAACCACATGTGTTAAAAGAAGAACCTCTCAAAGTTTCTCAGGGGCCAAGCAGTGGCTGCAGAAAGCAGCAGGTGGGACTAGATTGTTCTCAGGGTTCACCTGGAGCAATTTTCCAAAGCAGCATATGGGCTGGATTTTACTTCCCATTTGCAAACCATCTCAGGAGAATGAGCTTCCTCTCCTTAAGAAACCAAGAAAGGAAAAAATTATCTATTTCGAATAGTAAAAAGGGGGAAATTAGATATTTTGATTAAGTAATTTATTCTGTTCATGCCATCCATTCAGTCTCCTTGAATTACTGGGAACAGGTTCAAATTAAACCTGAAACTCACCCCAGAACTGAATGCGAAGTGCTGTTTATCTGATTCTGTTCTCCAGGTTACTTAGATTATCTGAATTAATCCTCACAAGGACATTTTGAGAAAAGGAATATCATTCTCCCCTTTGTGAATGAGGAATTCGGCTCAAGAAGGTATAATGCCTACGAAGTGCTTCACAGAGCATTAGTGCACGGCAAGCGTGCCCTGTGTCACAGTTAGAGATAAGATCACGGGTATTTACCAGGCTGTCACCGCTAGTTCATGGCCGGGCCAGGCCATTTTAAATACATTTGACTCCTAGAGCCGTGTGCTTCTCATACTTTGCAGAGACTTCCCACCTCTTCTCCTTCCTCTTTGCCTACATTGATATGAGCACCTACTTCATCTTATCCCCAGCAGCATCTAACTAGCCTCAAGCTTGGGAAGGTTCTGGGAGTTGCCCAGAATTCTTAGACACCTTTCCCTCAACACTCACCTGCTTGCACGCACATGCACACATGGTTAGGTTCAGCACTTTTTTGTCTTGAATTATTGAAATACCATGTGCTGATTTATAAAACTGGAAAACTACTAAAGCTATGACAAAGAAAAATGAAAATGTCCAGGAAGCATCCTCCTCAGAGACAGTTCGAGTCAACATCTTGGCATACTTTGAAGGTGATGGATGGTTGGACCAAAGCCAAGGCCAAATCACCAAAATCTGTATTTGGCCCAGACAGTGTTTTATTTATTTATTTTTGAAGATTTATCTATTTATTTTAGAGAGGGTGGGGGAGGGGTAGAGGGAGAGAGAGAATCTGGAGCAGACCCCCACCATGCCACTGAGCATGGAGTCAACATGGGGCTCCAATCCGAGACCCCAAGATCGTGACCTGTGTTAAAACCAAGAGTCAGACACTTTACTGAATCACCCAGATGCCCCTAAAACAGTATTTTTAAAGTATAAGTTAGTTGTTAACATTTAAAATTTGGGGGATCGCATATAAATACCATGATTTCCAGCTTCCCTTTCAAAATTTAAGGCACTAGGGGCACCTTTGCTACTTTATTGTGGCAAATTCACAAGGTTAGGTGGCTCAGTGGGTTGAGCCTCTGCCTTCAGCTCAGGTTATGATCTGAAGGTCCTGGGATCAAGCTCCACATGAGGCTCCCTGCTCAGCACGAAGCCTGCTTCCCCCTCCTCCTCTGCCTGCCTCTCTGCCTACTTGTGATCTCTGTCTGTTAAATAAATAAATAAATAAATAAATAATATATTTTTTTAATTTAAAGTGCTAGCAATACATAGCAAAAGTTAGCCAAAAGTCCCTTTTTCCTCAAAGGCATGCTCTCTCCAATTTGCCTCAGGCTTCACCACTCCCTACTGTCTTACACCTGGTCTGAACCACTAGTTTCTGTCAACCACAGGTTCCAGCAGTCACCAGATTTACAATCAGGGAGCATATGTTTCCTGTCCTTTGCACAAATAATTTTTTTACTTTGAGAGTATCTTATACTAACAATTTATTCATGGGTTTTTCAGTTGCCTCTGTATCACTGGCAGTTTCCCATATTATTAGAAATTCTTTAAATATTAACACTGTTGTATGGCATTCTATTGCAAATATTTGTGTAATTTCATTTATTTCTGACTTTTGTCATTACAAATCATTGTGACAATCTTTTAAAAAATATTGAAGTGTAGATTAAAAAATGTGTGTGAACCCTGGGTGATTGGAATACTCCCTTTTAGAGTTTCTAGTTGGATTAATCCTGTTAATCCTTCACTGCTGTCCATGACCAATGACCTTGGCTACAACGGCTACTGCTTCTCAGTAGCTCACCACCAAGTGTCAGGACTCTGAGTTCGGGGCCTGAAGCAGTTGTCCACAGAGATAAGGGAAATACTCTTCTGTGGATGGGAAAGGAAGAATTACCTGGGCCTGGAGCTGAACGCAGGGGCCCACCATTGGCCTCCAGCTTCCACCCGCCATGTGTACTCTGAACACAGGGCAACCCCACAGACCCTTCTCTTCTGCGCTGGGAGCCACACTTTCACACTTCCCCACTGCAGTGAAATGTCACTTAATCTGCAAATTTCACCTTTCAGAACATGACTCAGAAAAAAGCCAAAAGGACCTTAGCAAAGTCGAAGCTTTCTAATCATCAAGTGCACGCACCAAAGCCCTCGCCTATAGCCAGGATTCATATTAGAGACAGAATTTTGACCGCGTTGTCTATGTCATATTCCAGATCACAGAGGATTAGAAATAATGAATTAAGAGGGGACAGAAATGGAAGAGGTAGCTGACAGTAACAAGAATTGGCAGTTGGTTATGCTAAGCAAATAAGTCAATCAGAGAAAGACAGTTATCATATGATCTCTCTGATACGAGGAATTTGAGAGGTAGGGCAGGAGGTTCATGGGGAGTGGGGGAGGGAAAAAATGAAACAAGATGAAACCAAAGAGGGAGACAAACTGTAGGAGACTCTTAATCCCAGGAAACAAACTGAGGGTTGCTGGGGGGTTTGGGGGGTAGTGATAGGGTGGCTGGGTTATGGACACTGGGGAGGGTATATGCTATGATGAGTGCTGTGAAGTGTGTAAGCCAGATGATTCACAGACCCCTGGAGCAAATAATACATTATATGTTAATTTTAAAAAGTAGAAGTGGCAGTTGGCAGTGAGAAAAGAAAGGGAATAGCAAAAGACTCATAAAACAAGGCAATCTGGGGTCCAAGATAATAGAGGCATCATTCAATGCCTCGAGGAGAGGGGGCAGGGCAGAAAGCAATGCCAAAGTGGGTGAAGGACGGGAATGATCCAGAGCACAATTTCATGTAGCACAAGACTGAGCCAGCTCTCCATTGCCCAAGGTGATGAGGGGCAAAATGACCTGTCTGCAGATACGCAGCAGGTAACACTGAGCTGGGGCTATGGATGGATTCATAAGTCTCCCTCTGATCCTTCCCCAATACTCAGGGTGATGTTTAGAGGTGCAAATGGGCTGGGGCAGCCCCAGAGAGAGGAGCATGGGGGAGCAGGAGCTGACATTCCAACCAGAGAGCCCTGGGACCTAGGGGTCAGGGAACTTAGTCAGAGGCAGAATGTGACCCAGCCAGGATCCACAGCTCTCCATCCAGTCTCGGCGTGACTGGGGTTGGGGTGGGGGTGGAATTTCTTAACCCTTTAAACCCACCACTCAGCTGTTAGGTAAAGGTTTTAGTCCCTGTCTTCTTACCTGCCTCGTGGGCAATCTCAATGATTAAGTTTGTTAACACACAGGAGAGCTTTAGAAACTTGCTGCTGTGTGGCAAGACAGCCCAACAGCAGGAAGGGCTGGACCGGCAGACTAACGTAAGCAAGATAACGTTCCACACTGCACTTAGCCCCCCAGCCATCCTGCGGGATTATCCACAGAGTTTACTCGGTGACAAATGCATGTTACAGAAATTTCGTTCTACAACAGCAAAAAGAAAACCACAAAAATGACTCTATCAAATAGGAAACCTAGAGTTATAATTCGGGGGCAAGGGATGGTAGAGATGAGCTCCAACTTAATATTATCTCCATGACAAGGGACAGGGGACCCCACCTGAAATCTGGGCACAAGGCATTCTGCAAAGGATCACCAACTCTTGGATGATTTCGACGTGGAGTGGAGAAATCAAACACATAAACCATCACATCAGATCCCGAAGCATCCTTAACCTTCACCAGCCTCCCCGCTCAATGTAATGTCTATTCAGTTCAGCACATTGTCCTCAGAAGGAGTCCCCCACCCTTGATTCCAGCACAGCCCTTGGGACAGGATGGTTAGACACATATCTCAGGAACCTCTTTCAAGGCTAATTTGCATAAACATTACATCTGCGGGAGGAACGGGAATTTAAGAGCAGTACCTCTGAAAATCGAGCATTATCTGCCGGGTGCTTTGCTGAGCGATGGGATGGTGTCTTTGAAGAAGAGACATGGAAGCAGGACTTCAGAAATCAGAGAGTGATTTAGGTGAAATCAGCATGTGCCAGGGAAAGCACAAGGCCCAGCATCAGCAGCCTGTTCTCTCACTCCTCCTCTGCCTCACCCTTGCTGAGTGACCTTGGGAAAGTCACTTTCAGCCTCAGTTTCCTCTTCCGTAAAACAGATATGATGACATACACTCCCCTTCTTTCAAAGCAAATTCAAAAGTGAAAGTCAAGGTGTGGTGTGGTAGTCTTTTGTTTTGTTTTGTTTAACAGATTTTATTTATTTATTTGAGAGAGAGAACAAGCAGAGGGCAGTGCAAGAAGGAGAAGCAGGCTCCCCACTGAGCAGGGAGCCCCATGGGGGGCTCAAGCCCAGGACCTGAACCGAAGGCAGATTTAACTTACTGAGCCACCCAGGCACCCCGAGAATGATGATATTTGAAGTAGTAACAAGCAGGCCTTCCTACTCACCTCCAACTCAGCAGCTAGAATGGAGGAAAGAGTTGGGGAACCTCTGGGCCTTTGTTGTAAATGTCCCCCATGTGCCAAAGACAGACAGAAAGCATGAAGCAGAATGGCCATACTCAAGGCTGAGTGTGGAACCTTTCAAGAATGACAGCCGGGGTGATGGCACTAGTGAGAACAGCAGGTGACACGCTCGGGCACCACTCACTGTTGGAGCCCGTTGCACAAACTGTCTCATTTAAGCCTCTGGAGGATCATAAGAGGTTGGTACTGTGATTACTAGTCCCATTTTCCAGTTGAGGAAACTGAGGAACTTGCTCAAAGTCATGAAGCTAGTGTCAGAGTCAAGATCAGAGTCCAGAAGTTTGCCTCCAGAACGCACGTTATAAGTGATAATATCACTATCATAGCTATTGATATGATTATACTATCTTAATAAAACTACAATAATTATTATGATCATCTGTTGCATTTGGTTCCCCTCAGCCCAATGAGGAAGGCATTTCACCTCCATTTTATCAATGGGGAAACTCAAGCTCAGGGAATCCCTCAGAGTCCAAGGGGCAAAGACAAGATGTGACCTGAATGGACACACTTCGGGTGGTGTGATCAGGAGACACAAGCTCACAGAAGATTTTAAAATAATAACGGAAATTCCCAGCCTTAAGATGCCACTTGGCTCACAGGGACGCACCCTCAGCTTGGATGTGTCTTACAGACTTGAAATCCAAATGCTGGAAGTCAGGTTACTTCAGCTCTCGTGGCGGATTTCTCGGTGACGGGAGGCACGAAGTAAGATTCTCTGACCCCCTGAATCCTGATGCAGGTGAACGGGGAGGGATGCAACTTACGAAGCAAAGAGACTGATGAGAATCAGAAGTTTGAGTCCAACGAGGACAACTTAATATGATCTGAAGGGTGAGAAGGAAAGGAGGAGGAAAATCTTCAGCTGTAAACACCATTTCTGATTTGTTTTATTTTGTTTTGTTTCCCCCAATGGAAAAGGTGCTGGCTGATCATTTTCTCTAGGTACCCAGAGAGGTGGACAAATGGAAAAGATTACAACTGGAAGAGGGGAAGTACTTCTTCCACGGGCGCTGATAAAAGACTAGGAAAGCCCCAAACTAACAGCTTTTGACAGAGAACGGATACGTTGCATGCTATTTGGTGGCTCCCAGAATCTCCAGGAGGGTCCGAAAGCTGGGAGTGCTCGGCCAGGATTTGTGTTTGAAATCATGTCACAGAACTGGGCCGAGGAAGGTGCTACCGCAGCCACCAGCAGGCACAGAAAACCCACATTCCCAACACAGGGATGCGGGATGTTATCAGGAAGAATCACTGCCCGTGGAAACTGGGTGTGACTGCGGCTGCCCCCCCCACCCCCCCGCTCCTCCAATCACCAGCCTCCAAATCAAAGACATGGCTGCAGCTGATTGGCTGATTCCAGGTTGCAGGCCCACCGCTTAGCTGCAAGGGCAGCTGGGAAAGGAGTAGCTGACATTTTTAGGACAGGGTGACTGACTCATCCTTGATTTACAGGGGACAGTTCCAGGTTTTAAACTGCAGGTATCACGTTCTGAGACTCCTTCGGTCCCAGGCAAACCAGGACAATGTATATCACCCACTGAGGGGGAAGGTGACTCTGGCCCATGAAGTAGGGAGGGCATGATGCTCCAAAATACAGGATCTTCGGATTCCGAGTGTCCAAAAAGAGTAAGAAATGCCCAACACGTTCTCTAAAAAAGGCCAGAAAGATTCCAGTCCCGATGGATTTCGGGGAGAAAGGAGATCTGCCTGAAGGCAGGGAACTAGGCTAAGTGAACTCTTGTGCTTTCTCTTAGCTACAGAACTCCAAAATTCTGGAGCACCGGGATCCTGTAATACTGGAAGGCCATGATTCTTTCCCATGATCTATCAGTTTCTGCAAGTGCTACGAAGCATTACATAGAACTGTGACACGTGAACTCCACTGCTGCCAGGGATGAGCCAAAATGAGTTTAATAAGAACGCAAAACTCAACACTATTTTTCATTCCACTGAGATAAAGATATGATTCTGATTCAAAAGGGTAAAAACTACTTCTCAGAAGTAAGCCTCATTCTGCAAGTCTTCGGAGAATCCACCGTTTGCACTTCAAGAGGACAGGACACAGGCACAAGGGGCTGGATTGAGTGTGTATTGATTGCTTATCTCCCCAGTGAGTGTTCTTCATCCTTTACCCCTCCTGAGGGAGTTATGGAGTCCCACCCCACACCCGACCTCATGGCAAGGAATAAGCACCCATCAGGCCCTCTCCCGGGGTTTCCCAATTTGGAGCCAGGACAGAAGGAGCCCTGCCTCTGGGCTGTTGGTGCCAGATGAACTTGAAACTAAGGCCCAGCAGCCATCTTTCCTGTTCCATGGAGAAAGCCTATTAGCAGTGGGAAAATAGGGAGCAGTGGGAAAATAGGCAGAGACCTGAGAGAGATAGGAGTGAGACAGAGAGATAGATATCCTTGTGATATCTAAACCCTGCACTGGTCCCTGAGGCCCTGGTTCCTACAAGCTACCCTGTATCCCTTCCCAGCATGTGAGCCCATGATGTCCCCTTGCTTCTGATAAAGTCCTCGACTAACATGCAAATTAAAGATGTGGTGGTTATCAAATTGCCCATAATTAATGATTAGGATGGTTACACTCTATGAATTGCTCTGGGAATGTTGGTGTAAAAAGTAATCACGTGCAATGTACGTTGGAGCCAATGTTCAGCCAGTTTGTACAAACACCTCTGTTCAGATTGCTTTTCTTCATCTCCCTGAAACTGAGTCACCTCCACTTAAAAATGGGTAATGAATAAAACCAACTTCACAGGGTTGTTTTGTGACTTCAGTGAAATAATGCACACAAAATCCTTCAGCCTGAACATTTGATGACTTGGTTATTATCCAAACGCTTGAGATGAGATGCTAAGGAAGTCTTCAGTGACCTTCTCAAGTTACACTGCTAATAGGGACAGATAGGTCTCATAGCCAGACTATGGACTCAAAGTCCAGTGCTACTTCTACTCCAGCAGAACCTCAAAGAAGGAAAGAGGTGCCCAGGTGACCACTCACTAGAAGAAGAGGAAATCAACAAGCTGACAAGAGGCACAAGTCAGAGAGTGATTACTGTGAAAGCTACCCACTATGGGTTGTTGTTTGCCTGACTCAATAGGCTCCTTGGCCAAACTGACAACTGAATAGGCAGAGGCAGCCTTACCTGGAGCCCAGGGAACCTGGGAGGAACACCTTGGGGAATGGTGAGAATGTCCCAGTAGGTTGCAAAGGGAATCAGATCCCCAAGGTCATTTCTTTTGCAATGACTTTTGGCCACAACAAAGCTGAGTGTCCACTTGAGGGATGCCTAGTTGGGTTCCCCTTCAGCTAAAGAGTTAGAGCTAAAGAACTGACAGGAAAGGGGGTAAGTGGGGTAAGAGAGGGAGAATGCCAAACCGAGCACTTGGCACCAGACTACAGACATTAGACACTCAGAAATCCACTCCTGCCTAGACCGCAGATGGAACCTTAAGCCAATTCATTTTATTGCAAATTAAACTTGCAGTATTCCAAGGATTCAGCCTCTGGCAATATTCTGAATTTATCAAGCACTGTAAGTTAGAGGTGCTAGAGTTATATGATTACCGGTTGAGCTGGGGAAAAGAGATTAATCACCAACAAACAAACAAACATATCTGAGAGTTCATATCTACGTAAAGAGCTGCTACAAATCATTAACATGTGAAGATGAATATGGAAAAGGCATAAGGAGCAAAATTCTCCAGGAGAGAACAGAAATAATAAAATAGCATTAAAAAAAAAAAGTTTGGTATCACCAATTACCAAAGAAATGTAAGCAGACACCGTGATGTGCCACACTATACCTATTCCATTAGCACAAATAATAAATAATAATGATGCTCAATGATAGCAAGGTTGTAGGAAAACTAGTACATTCAAATACTGCTAGTGGCAGAGTATTTGGGGAAGCAATTTGGAAATGTTTCTTGAGCCATGAAATTAATGATGGTCTATGACCCAATGATCACACTCCATAGAAATGCTTCTAAAAGAATCCAGAAGCCCAATGTCCACAGGTGGCACCACAGCATAATTTAATGGTGCACCACAAAAAAAAAAAAAAAAAAAAAAAAAAAACAGTTTTAAAAACAATCCAAATGTCCACAGTATGGAATTGGTCCAACAAATTATAATACATCCAGCTAATGTATTTGGGAGCCATCTGAGATGACAATGATGAGGATTATGTAAGAACTTAGAAATGTTTTTAATACATCTAGTGCAAAAAGAAAAATGTATAGAGTTACAATTGTAGGAAATTTCTATTTGCAGGGCAAGAATAAAAAACAATGCAGAATGATGAAAAGTAGAAGAGTGGGGAATGGGTGATTTTCAGCCTCAGCTTCCCATGTAAGGACTTGGGGCCGTGCTCTCATTCCCTCTCCCTCCCTCCCTCTCTCTCTCTTCCTCTTCCTCCCTCCCACTTTGTAAAACTGAGGGGTATCAGATCATACACGGAAAGATTCGTGCATCCCTCTTCTTCTCCCAGCAGCTTGGGGTTCTAGGAAGGTGTGAGTGGGGGTGGGTTGCTGCCTAAGGAGCCAGAGATAAGAGCAGAAAATGCCTTATCGGAAGTCAAATATACAGGGTACTGGCTGGCCAGCACTTCTTACTCCCCATGTGCTTCTGTCTTCAAACCCAGTTTCCCAATAGATCCTGCATCCCTCTCCCCATACCATTCTGGCCAATAGGAGACCCGAGCTTTCAACACACCGAGATTTGGGGCTGAGGGAAGAAGAGAGGCCACTGGTGCCCCCACCAGGGAGGAAACCTGAAAATCATGAGATAACCCTACACTCCCCCAGGGTTTACAGTAGATAAAGGATGTCTGAGTTTTAGATCTCCTCTGAGATTCCCAAAAACCCTGGGAGGAGATAGAACAGGGAATATCATTTAAGGAAGAAACTGAAGCTCAGAGAGGTGAACCATCCTCCCCAGAGTTGCACAGCCTGTAAATGGCAGGTGGCAGAACCCAGCCTGATGACTCTAGAGCCCATGTTCTGTTGACTAGACTGGGAGGTTACAGGCAGAAGCCAAGCTGCCTCCTCAAAAGCCCAGCTCCCCCTTGAAAGCTTCATAACAGAGAGACGAAATCCCCTCCTAAGGGAAAGAACACTGGTTTTCTTGACTAGAGGTTCCCAAACTTGAGCATGCATCAGAACGGGGCTGGGGCATTAAAACATGGATTGCTGAGCCCCACCCCAGAGTTTGCTGGGAAGGGGTCTGGGTGGGGCCCAAGACCTTGCAGGGGAGCAAGTAGGGGGGGACACAAGTCCTCCAGGTGAGGCCAGTCTCTGGACCACACCTTAGGAACCACTAGTCTGGAAATCTTGGTAATTGCTGCATCTTAAAGATGTGCTCAGGGCAGAACAGGAGAAAGAGTCTGTGTAAAAACCAGGAAGCAAATGCTTCCTTTTGCTCCCCGAAGGAAAGTGAAATGAGCAAAGAATGGAACAGATGGGAGGAAGGCGTGGGCTTCGAGAAGTAGCCTTTCTTGCAACTGCACCAACAACTTGATTGTAGTCATTAGAATCATGAGTGAGCAGTGTTAGGGCTTGGAGGGTGTGGACACTGAGGGGGCGAGTGATTGAGTGTCATGAGGGAGCAGGGGCGGGACATGTAGCCAACAAGAGCCAGACGGACAAGCTGGTGCTCTGGACACCGGCCACCTGGAAGTTCACCGGGAGAGCTCTGGACGGCCAAGGCTGTGGTACGGGGGGGGCAGAGGATATGTCACAAAGCTCCCATGGGCAGAGCCGTCTGACATAAATTGGACGAGCTGATGATGAGGGCAGCCTTTTGTGGCTCTGTCGTGCACTGGCAGATTCTTGTCACACATTTATGAATACAATCTGAATAAAATGATCTCACACAGTGGCTGCAGTGCCCCCTGGGGTGGGTGAGGTGTCTGGGCCCACACCCTGAGCCCCAGTGGCCAGCATGAAGCCTGGGATCCAGTGCCGGAAGTTAGTTCCTTGAGGGAGGCTTTAGCATCTTCTGGAATCCTCTGTTACTCTGTCCTTGGATAGCTGATTCGCCCCTTAGCTCAACAAATATTTACAGAGCATCTAGCAGGTGTCAAAGACATAAAACCTTTAGCAGCCTCAGGCTAATGCTTCAGTGGGTTTTATCAACCAGCCTGTCTCATTGTCGTTTAAAATGGTCAACAGAGCTGAATTAACCACCAGCTGGACTGAAGCTTTAATTTGAGTTGTTAGCAGGCTGGTGCAGTTGCTATGAATGGGGCAGCTGTCAGAGAGGACAGCATGGCCCACAGGTGTTTGTGGCTCTGAGACTCTCGGAAGCTCGAGTCCTCGGAACAAGTGTCAAGCCTGAGGATGGGGGCATGTGTGTCTCAGGATGTAGGGTTGGGGGGGCAGGTAGCAAGGGGCACAGGAAAGATGGCGACTAAGGTGGCCTGGGAGCTCCAGGCTTCTAAAAACACACACCCTGACAAAAGCCCTGGAGAAGTACATGTGGGACAAAGCCCTTCCTGGCTGTCTGTGTACCAGGCCCCAACAGAGCAGTGGGGAATTGAGGTTGGTTCTTTGAGAAGCCCACCCAAGACATCCCGGAAGCCTCCATTGTCAAGGACAGCACGTTTGCAGTCATCTTGAGAGTGGTTAATTCTGTTCTGTCTTGCTGAGCTTGGAAGTTTCTGACATCTCAAGTGGCAGAAGAAGGACACAAGCGATCTCCCCACCGGAAGAGCACCAGACTTGGGAATCATGAACCTCGAGGTAGAATCTGGGCTGTGAGAACTCAGTGAAGTCATTTCTTCTCTTGAGCCTCATTTCCTCACTTGTGAGAGAGATGTGGACACCTCCTTCTTAGCCACTGGGAGGCAGGAGGAGTAGTGGTTACAGAGACTCTGGCTCTGAGCCTACTGATGGGATTCAGCTCCTAGCTCTGCCATATATGATCTGTGACTTTCAACAGGTTAACTAACTTCTCTGTGCCTTGATCACCTCATCTGTAAAATAAGGCTAATAATCATTTCTATCTGTCAGGATTCTTATAAGAATTCAGTACGGTACTATGAGTCAAATTCCTAGAAAAACTTCTGCTTTACCAGGTACTGTGCAAGGGCTTATTTATTAAAAGGTACACCAATAATATATTTTTCAAACTTATCACCCACCACTACTTATCTAAGGGAAGGGTGAAATTTTTAGGGGGGAATTTGCTGCAGTAGCCTGTACCAAGGCATTTCCCCATGGATAAGGAAATATGGAGTTCTTCCTGGGCCTCTCAATCCAAGTGTGGGGAAGTCCAGGAGAGCATTTTCGGTGGAATGAGGAAGGCTTACAGGATGAAGACATAGGCATCCCCAACTTGGCTGGATCTCTGCTGAGCTGCAGAATCTCAAATGCCACCATAAGCATTCATGGAGTTCCTAGGAGCAACAGACAAGATGCCCAGGAGGTCCCAAGAATTGGAGGGGTATGCAAACAAAGGCCTCGTGTTAGCCCCCCCCCCCAGAAGCCTATGGTGGGCAGCTCCCAGGAGCAACCTGGAGTAGCAGAGTGAGAAGTGCATGCAGAGTCAAAGTGCATGGAGGGTAGGCCCAGGGCTTTGGACAGACTTGCTCCTACCCAGCCCCCCATTCAGATGCCGAAGCCCTCACCCCTGTGTGTGATAATGTGGGCCAAGGAAGTAGTAAAGGTTAAATGAAGTCATAAGGCATGACTCCAGGCAGCTCACTCTCTGCCTCGTGAGGACACGGCACGAAGGCTTCTATCCGCAAGCCAGGAAGGCAGCCCTCACCTGACACCATATCCACCTGCACCTTGATCTTGGACTTCCAGCCTCCAAGACTGTGAAAGATAAATGTCTGCTGTTGAAGCTACTCAGTATTTGGAGTTTTGTTACGGCCGCCAACAGTAAGACGCTCACTTGGGATGACTGCACAATCCCCGGCACCAAGGAAACTCTGGAGGACTGCATGCTGGAGAGCCCCGGGGGTGTGTGCCAGGAGCAGGACCCAAGATCAGGCAGAGGGGAGAGCTGGGGAGGCAAGAGCAGAGGCCCCTTCAAAGCATTCTCCAGAGAGAGAATGGGCAGCTGTGTCTGCCATCTGTCCGCCCAGAGGGGTCAGCTACAGACAGCACTAGCTTTGTACAAAGGCCTTTGGAGCTTTGCCCCAACAGCCCGTCCTCACTTCCGGGGAGCTGGTGGTGGGGTGAAAGGGGAGCAGTGCACTGAAAAGCCAGACCACATCCCCTTCCCCACTCTGGTTCCCAGCCAGGGCCAACCTCGACGGAGCAGAGGAGACAAGCTTCGCATTAGAAATAAAATTAAAATGGCATTTATACTGGACTTTCTTTTAGTTTTTGTTTTTTTAATTGAAGCATGACATGTTGCTGCCCACAGTGGGGTCCCCAGATAGGACACGGCTTCACCTGGAAGCCTGTCAGAAATAGTCTCATCTCCCACCCCAGACCTGCAGAGTCCGCATGTTAACAAGAGCTGACGTCTGCTGAGGTTCATGCCCACAGAAGTTCGAGAAGCACTGGTGTCACATACATTCTGCGTGAGGAATGTCTACACGGGGACACACCTAAGGACCCACCACTCACCTATGCGTCTTCTCCCCAGCACCCCAGTAGGCAAATTCCCCTAAGAGAACCTGAAGCAGGAGTCTCTGCCCTGGATGTCAACAAGAGAGGCGGGGTGCCCAGCCAAGCCTTCTGAAGGTAGCGATGGGAGAGAAAACAAAGCAACCCCAGAAGGCCCCCTGCTCATCCAGCTCTTGCAGAAACCAGCCCCCTGCAGGCGCTCTCCCATCCTCTCTAGCTCTGCCCCATCCCTGCACACCTGGTTTGGTGTCCGGATTGACCTTCAGGATCCCTGGACTCCAGATTCATAGAAACGCAAATGGTGGACTCCTGGACTGGGAGAGTCTTGGGCTGGTGGGGGTTTTACCACTGCAGCTACTTGCTTTTACCATTCCAGACAAGAACACACTGTTTCCTTTCCATAACACGTCATTTCTCCAGTTTGCCATTCTCACCTGCGCAGTGAGGCTCCCAAGACTCGGCTGGTACTGACGCTGCTTCTCTGAGGTTCCTTCAGGCTAATTCATTAACACCTTGAAGGTGCCGCCACGTTCTCAACAAGGAACAGGTCCTTGCTCCCAGTGGTCTTCCTGTGTGCTTGGGGTGGGTCTCCAGGGCTGCACCTGCTAAGGACGGTTCTTCCTGGGGGACGGAACTCTGTCCTGCCAAAGAATTGTGCCCAGGGTGACTGACTGCCATCATCAGAAACAAGGTTTGTGAACTGTAGCAATACTGACTTTCTGGCCGGATGTTCATTCCACTCCCCGCACTCCAGGAGGAAGAGCGGAAGATGCCCAGCCCGGAGGGCTGAGTCTCAGCTTCCAGGCCACTGCCGAAGCCCCACCCCCACTTCCTGAAGAAGCAATGCACCTGATCCCCACGCCCCAGACTGTGACCCTGCCTCGGCGCTCGCCCCTGCCCTGCATGGATCCACACTTCCCTCTGAGTTCACAGACCTGCCGAATGGACTTACTGTCAGCTGGAGAGGGAGAGAGAACTGTGGGCTGGATTTAAATAAAGCGGGCTTTTCCACTTTCTACCAGGTTGACCTTGGGCAGGTCACTTTCTCAGAGCCTTAATTTCCTAATCTGGGAAAGAAGACAATAATATCTTCCGAGTTCCCCTGATACTGCGTGGGCTTACAGATGCCAGCACTGCCCCCTTCCATCCCCCACATTTCCGGCACCCCCCAGAGGAAATCTCACCTGTGTCCAAAAAAACGTTGCCATCAACCAACATATGGGCTCCACAGGATCTGATTGTTGTTATGGTTGTTTAAAGTTCTGGACGCCTACTGGCCCCTGCTGCTACTTTGCCTGTGGGCCCTCCCTGGCCTCAGGCTCCCACAAGCCATGTGCGCCGCTCTCGCCTCTCCGACACAGCTTCCTGCCTCTGTGCTGCTGACCACGTGGGCTTCAGCTGCATCCAGGAGGACCTCACCCTGGCACCTCCCCTCCCAGCTGCAGCTCCAGGAGGGACTGACTCCCAGGTGAAAGTCCAGAGAGTGCTCACACAAGAAGACCCAGGATCTCTGATCTCACTCCAAAAGGATTCTCTAGCCCCCTTGCAAAAGCAGCAGCCAGATCATATGCAACCTTTCTGCAAAGTCTGGTCCCCACTCTCTCACCAAAAGATCATCTTTCCTTTTTTTATAGGTTTTGTTTCCTTATTTGAGAGAGAGAGGGGATGGGGGTGGAGCAGAGGGAGAGGGAGGAGAGAGAATATCAATGCGGGGCTTGATCTCACAACCCCAAGATCATGACCCAAGCTGAAATCAAGAGCTGGATACTTAACCGACTGAGCCACCCAGGCACCCCAACAAGAGACCATTTTGGTTGCAAACCACAGGTCTTCTTTTTCTCTTTCAGAACCATCCTGTGGCCCAAGGGAAATCTTTGGCATCTCTGAGATCCAATCTCAACACCACTGCTTAGCAACTACGTGACCCTGGGCGTGGTGTTGCACCTCTCTGAACCTCAGCATCTCCCACCATTTTCTGAGAGCTATGCGGGAGATCCAATGAGAATGGATCTGATGTGCCTAGCACAGTGCCTGGTGTATAATCCTCAGAATCCACAGGTTCAACCCAAGAAACTAACACATGTTATCCCTCCCTCCATTTGAATAAACATTACCACCACTGATTACCAACAACAATTCAAATACCAAGCCTTCACCACGGGCCGAGGGCTGTTGTACTTCCCTTGCATTAATTCCTGTGTTTACTCACTTAATCTCAGAAGTAAGGAAACATAATTACCCCATTTTCCAGAGGAGGAAACTGAGACATGGTGAGATTAATTCATTTGCTCAAGGTCACACTGGGTATACAGCAGATGAATCTGAATTTATACAGCCCAATTTACATCTCATCTTCTCAAAAACATGCATCTCAAGATTTTCTGTGTTAAATAGAAGTATAATGGCCTTGAATGTCAATTCAAAAGTACAGTAGTCACCCCTTATCCCAGGTGGATACATTCCAAGACCCCCAGGGGATGCCTGTGACCTCAGATAGTAGTATGCCAGATAGAGATAGATAGAGATACATAGATATGAGAGAGTTTAATTTATAAGTTAGGCACTGTAAGGGATTAAAAATAGTAATAAAATAGAGCAATTTTAACAATATGCTGTAATAAAGGTTGTATGATTGTGGTCTCTCAGAACATCTTATTACACTATATTCACCCTTCTGGTGGTGATGGGAGGTAAGATGCTGACATGATAAGGCTCAGTGAGATGGGTGATGTAGGTGTAGGTACCACTGTTCTGACCATGCCTCAAAAGGAGGACCCACTGTGTCCCACCCTGGCTGACTGCCAGTAGCCAAAACTATAGAAGGCAGACCTGTGGATAAAGGGGGACCTCCGCCCTCAGAATCCAGCTGAAAGCCATGTGTATTTCTTGACTTGGCTTTGACTTGACTCAGGATATGTGCATAACAATAGCCACCCCTGAGAGCTTCCAGACAGCTCTAGGCAAGCAAAGCCTTGATTATCTGTCAGCCACTTCCCTCCTGCTAGAGCAGACATTCAACCTGATTGGAATTGGACCCACTCTCACAATCGTGAAGCAAGCCCACAGACGCCCGATCCTAAGCCTGTAGAGTTCACATGAACATATGTAACAAAGCACAAACTCTTTCCATCATCCTCCATTCATAGAATTTACTGGCTTAGCATCTCTGCTCTTATGTTCTTTCCAGACATGAATCAGTGTGGAATTACCTCCATTTATTCACTCTACAAATACCTATAGAGCCCCTACTGGGGGCCACGCACTCTTATCCAAAAAGTTTAATTCATGGAACAACTTATTCCCAGTTATTATTCATTTCTCATGAATCAATTTCTTCTAAAACTCCCTTTCGGTCTCTGGAGAAGCTGTTACAGTTAATTTTTCAGAACATATGCTCAGAAACCTTGGTCTTGTAGGCTCAATAACTCCTCAGGTACCTGATTTTATTAAAGGAAAAGATTATCCTCTTCCAACCCCTTTAGATAAGCCCACCCCACTCCACCACGCCGGCCGTGGGACAGCCTGGGAGGCTCCTGCTTTTCCCTCTGCATTCTCGCCTTTTCTGGTTCCATCCTCCTCTCTCACTTTGAAAGCTTTCTCCCTCCCATCCTTTGGTCCCCTTGCCCCTACTCCAAAGCCACTTTCTCCTCAGCACCTCTCCAGGGCAAGATGCCCCATACCTGCCTCCAGGGTGTGCATTTTCCCCAGACCAAGCAATTCTCCGACACCCACTGGTGTCATTCAGTTCAACCCACTTCTGACACTCTCTACCTGCAGTCCCGTGAGACCGCTTCCACCCCCCGACCCCCCATCCCCCGCATACACACACTTCAGAGGCCAATCACACACCCAGGCTGTCACCAACCAGCGATAGATCAGAGGTCCCCAGGATCCCCTTCTTGGGTTGCATTAATTTGCTAGAACAGTTCACAGAACTCAGAGGAACATGACTAGAACACCAGTTTTTTATCAAAGGATATAACTCAGGATCAGCCAGATAGAAGAGATGCATGGTGCATGGGAGTGGGGAAAGGATGTAGAACTTCCAAGCCCCCTTCTAGCACGTCTGCGTGTTCACCAGCCCAGAAGCTCTCCAAATCCCAGCCTTTGGGGGTTTTATGGAGGCTTCATTACATAGGCGTGCATGATTAAATCATTGGCCATTGGTGACTGAATCCTGTGTTGGGACACAGTACTGAAAATTTCAGCCCTCTAATGGCATGGCTGTGCCCCTTGCAAGCAGTCCTCATCCTTGGTTTATCTAGGGGCTTTCCAAAAGTCACTTCATTGACACAACCAAGGATATCACTTAGGAAATGCCAAGGGTTTTAGGAGCTCTGTACCAGACACAAGAAAAAAAGACCAAATATTTATTGATTATTATAAATCACACCCCACTGCCCCTTTCCTGCATTCCAGCCACTTCCTTCTTCCGCAATTTCCTTGCTTCCAGCAAACCAACCCACCAGACCACTCTTTGCCTGGTTCACTAAATGGGGATAAGATAAAGGTCTGCCAAAAGGGCATCCTATTCCCCCCTCCCCCATGAGATTAATTCCTCCTACAGGAAGGCCCACAAAGAAACCGTGGATAGGAATATGCATGTCAGCTACAATGGAAACTTCTCTCTACAACTCCTCGCCAGCTCTCCAGCATATAAGAATGAAGTAGTACACTGATATCCTCACATAGCTGAGCAAAACAAAGACCTCCTGTATCTGAGCAAAATAAAGACCAATCACAGACCACAAAAGTTCTATTTCAATAAGAATGGCTTTTATTCACCTGGCTGTGGCTCCTGCCCAGCAGATAAAGGCAACCACAGAATCCTGGCTCTTGCTCCGGCTTGGTGATCTCAGTGAAGCTCCCACAAGGGTTTTCCTGGGATGATGGAGGACTTTTTTCTTTCTTTCTTTCTTTCTTTCTTTCTTTCTTTCTTTCTTTCTTTCTTTTAACACCACTTAACTCCTGACAATCATTTCCTACACATTCCAGTATCTTTGTCTCCATTAAGTTGGAGTTGAATTGTAAGCTAGAGTTTACCAAACTGGCAGTGGTTGGGACTTCGTGTTCCATTTTGGATCCTCAGCAGCTAACCCGCACCTCTAACCTGACACCAGTCACTTAACCCGTGACCCCCAAAGGCTGTCTTCCCAATCCCCAGTCTGAAAAGCTCCTTTCTCTTTGTAAGTGGACCTTCTGTAATTCTTTTTGCCTGAGTTCTGAAAAAGGAGGTTGTGCTGTTTCCCATAAAAGACTGACCACAACTAAGTAACGGCTCAAGAATATTGGCCTCTGGTCCTCAGTACATTAGCTGCACTTCTTAGCCACAGCAGTCATTTTAGGCCATGTCAAGCTGCTCCTGAACTCAGCCCCTTCCTCCAAAGCCCCTGACAACAGGCACATTGGGGCATGAGAAGCATCATGAAGGGGAAGGGTCACACTGCCCCAGCAGATGGCATTCACCCCCCAGGCCCCAGCACCTATACCTTCTCTTCCTCAGTCTCTCTCCCAGGCCCCAATCTCCAGGGGACTCCCTGGCCCTCACCTCCTCCCCACTGCCTCTCCTTTCACTGAGAGGAGAGGAGGGGTTTTAAAATGATCAACAACAGGTTTGAACCCAGAGGTACTGCCATGATGAGTCTGGGGTACCGCCTGGGCATTGGGGTTTTTCAGAGCCCATGAGGACTGGACCCCAGATTAGGCCCGCTTGGTCCCTCCACACGCAGGCTGGGCCACTGGGCACCATCCCCAAGCTTGCACGCACCAGTCCTCTCCAGTCTCACTGGTCCCGGACACCAGTCCTGCTGGCGCCCCCAGCAGGGAGCACCATCCCAGCTCCCAAGGTCCCTAACACTCTGCGCTGTCTCCCCACTGAGGCCAATCACCCCTTGTGTCATGGTTTGTGTTTGCCCTGCTGGGGTCCTACAGCGAAAAGGAAAGTGGTATGTTTCTTGTCAAAAGACAGACAACCACCCAGGCCCTGTGCTTCTTTCAGCGGGCCTGCTCTGTCCGCTCACCTGGAGGACATGTCAGTTTGTGACCCTGGCCTTGTTCTCATTCCAGAGTATGATTATCATCATTCCTAACTCCCATGGGAGAAAATTAAGGCTCGGGGTCATGCAACTTGTAGCTGATAGATCTTCTTGGGTCATCTAGACTCACAAACCCAAGCTTGTGATTTTAAGATCTACAGGATTCTGCTTTCTGCGGGTGAGCCAACTCAGTAGCCTACCCTACTCAATTGCCAGAACATTCTGGCTGTTGGAAAGTCGTGCCTTCTGTGGAGTCCCAAACTGCTCTTCATCAGCAAGCATAACAGGCATATAAAAAGAGAAGAAAAGAAGGAGCGTCTGAGGGCTAAAGGGGGTTGGGTTGACCAGAGGGTTCTGCTCAATGAGCATCTGCTGTCTGGAAAGACTGCCCTGGCAGAATTCCCACAGAGCCCAATGTTGTGGGCTCGAAAGGAATCTGGGAGCTCACATGCCGGCAGGAGAGAAGGAAAAGATCCCTGGAGATCAGAAGTGTGGGACTGGGGGTGGCCAGGGAGGGCAGGGGGAAGGCTAGAGCTGGAACACAGCCCCTGGTTTGGAACAGAGGTTGAAGGAATGCACTTTGAAGATGGAGACAGGGGCCACAAACCAAAGAATATGTGTGACCTTCAGGAGCTAGAAAAGGAAGGAAGTAAATTCTGGCCTAGAGCCTCCTTTAAAAAAAAAAAAAAAAATGCTGGCCTGCTGACCCCTGATTTTAGGACCTCTGAACTCCAGAACCATAAAAGGGAAATTTTTGCCAGATTCTACAATAGGCTGTGGTTCTTTGTTACAGAGGCACAAGGAAAGGACTGTGGTTAGAAGTCGAGGTCCTTCCCACATGGGTCAGTTTGCTAGGCTTCTGTATGGACGTACCACACACCGAGTGGCTTACAGAACAGACATTTATCACCTCCCCATCCTGGAGGCTACAAGTCTGAGCTCAAGCTGTGTGGAGAGCCACACTCCCTCCCAAGGCTGTAGGGAGGGAGCGATGATCCAGGTCGTTCTCGTAGCTGCTGGGGTTGGCTTGGCTGGCGGCAGTCTGCCTACAGCCCTCACATCACGTTCTCCCTGTGTGTGCGTCTGTGTCTGGGTCCAAATTCTCCCCTTTGATGAAGACACAGTCATACGGAATGAGTGCCTAGCCTAATAAGCTCATCTTTATTGGATCGCCCAAAAAGACCCTCTTTCTAAATAAGGCTAGGGGTTAGTACCTCATCTGATCTTTTAGGGGGACACAGTTCAACCTGTACACAATGTTATTCCTAAATGTGGCCTTCCTTTATGAAGCCCAGGGAGGAAAGAAAGCATTCCTTCCCTGCAAAAACAAGTCATCTGAATGTGCTCCAGCTGCCCTGCCCTAGCTCCCTGCAGTTGTCCTGCGAAGCCAGAAGCGATGCCCAACACCCACGGCCAGGACCCACCCCCCCGCCCCCCCCTGTAATTCACCACACCGTGCTGGACCTGCTGGAGCTGGAGTGCCTCTGTCCAGACAGGACGGGGACATCCACCCCCTGGGGAGCCTCCTCGGTTCCTCCTTGGCCACCCTGGCCTCCCAGCTCCAGCACCCGCAGCGTGCCACACGCCAGTTAAGTGTGGGTTAGAAGAGTGCACTGCTCATCTCTGCTTCCCATTCGCTGAACCCAGAAACAACACCAGCACTGAGTCGGTGTGTGTGAAATGAAAGCGTGGCCCCGGAAAACCTTCCGTAGACACCTGTTTTCAAACAAGGCACTGCTGGTGCCATGGGGACCTTCTCTGAGTCACCAGGACACTGCGAGCAGTTCACCTCTGCAGCTCAGGCAGAAGTAAATTGGAGCCCATCCTTTTTGAAGCAGAGACCAGACCGAGAACCTCTGGGAGATTAAGGAGACACACAGGGAGGAACGGAGCCTGCACGCACGGTACCCCCCCACTCCCCACCCCATGAGCGCAGCAGAGGGCTTCAGACAAAAACATCACCTGCAGGGCGCCTGATCTCAAGAATATCGACGGGGTGCCTGCCAGGTCAGCTTAAAGAGAGGCCAAGATGCCAGCCTGCTGCCTGCAGAACCCCTTCCAGGCATCAGGTCTCTGCATTAACAAAGTCGTGCCGAACACAGAGCTCATGCTGTTCTTGGATAGCAAGGCCTCCTCTTGGTCTGGAAAAAAACCAGCAAACACTAGTCTCATCCACAGGCACACACACAGCCCCTGCGCCGGAGCCTGCTCCAGTGTGGTTTCTGAACAGTGTTGCTGTGGGTCCTTGAAGCTGGCGAACATTCCAATCCTTTTCTTTCTCCTGGGAGGCAAAGCAGACACGGCCTGAGCAACGCTCGCCAGGGGCCAGTCTCCCCAGTTTGGGCAATGAGCCTAGTAGGGACTATGGAGACTTGGGCCCATTTCCTTATTCTCATTCCCTGACAGAAAGGGAGATCAGGCCTCAAGGAATCCCAGTGAAGTGTAGGACTCGAGGCAGAGGTACAGTCTTCCTGGGGTGGAAGAAGAAGGCAGGAGAGCAACTCTGTGGGGGGTCAGAGGTGGCCAGAGGCTCGGGCGTGGCACCTTCCTTCTGTGGCTCTTGCAAGCCTCTCAGCGGCCTATGGCACAGTTAGTAAACTACAGCCCATGGACCCAAATCTGGTCGCCACTTGTTTTTATAAATAAAGCCTTACCAACACACAGCCATGCCCCTTGATTTGCATATGGTCTGTGACTGCTTTTGTGCTACAAACATAGACCTGAATCACTGTGACAGAGACGATATGGCCCGCCGGGCCCCAAACCAGGGGCAATTTCATGGGCATGCAAACCATGAGGCCCGGTCTTAGAAGACGCCACAAGCTTAGTTTAATTCTCTGCCGCCACCATCTTGGAATTCGTCATTATTTTCAGCAACGGGTCCCGCATTTTTGTTTTTCACTGGCTCCTGGAAATTATGTAGTTGGTCCTGCCCAGAACATTTATTATCTGGCCCCAAAGTCTGCCTACTTTTCCAACCCTGGACTCCCTTTCACCCTCTGTCTGAACAATTCCAGCCTTGGGAAGTTCACTCCTTTCTGAAGCAGCCTAGTAGACTTGTGGACAAATGAGAGTCCATTCTTTCCCGTACTCTTGACAGGAATCCCATCAGTGACCATCATCAACAGGCCTACCGTGAGCCGGGCACTGGGTTGAATGAAGTCTGCTGCTTACTCACAGGTCCTCGGGACCACTCAGAATAAATCTCATCCCTTAAGCTTTCATGAATTTGCGTAAGATTCTTCTGTTCTTCCCCTTCAGTCTTCTCTCCTTCAACTTGACATTATTTTATTTTCATGAGACATACTTCCAGCTCTTGTACCATCTTTTATCCTATTTAGACAGGATCTAGTTTCCCAAAACCTCTCTTGGAGCCTGGACCCCCGGTGTACCAGGTTCCCACTGTAGTCTGACCAGCACAGAGCTGAGTAGGTAAGTCACCTCCATCGTTCTGGATGGTATAACTTTATTAATATATCCTGAGACCACATCACCTTTTTTGGAAAACATTCTAAAAATCTCCAAAATCTCTGGTAGGAATCAGGTACCAAAATTTGGTAAGAGGGGATGGTGTCCTTATCTTCGTTATATAGAGGAGTTTCTTCTTCTCTCTCCAAATCCTTAGTTCTCCCCTCCAGGAACCAACACTCTTCATCTCTAAAATGCAGAAACTGGGTCTCTTCCAGCTCTGGAATGCTATTATGTGTCTTCTACATGCAGGCTCCAAAAGCCAAGTAGGAAACAAAAAATAAAGGCCCTCTGCCTAGATCTAAAACTCTGACAAAAAGCAGAAAGGTTTCTTTCTCTATGCACCCTCGCCTTACCTCTCTTGGAGACTTCTGCATAAGCGATAAATCCTGCTGGTTAACGCAGCCTTCAGTCTGACAGTTAATTGAGTCTTCAGACTGTAGTGCTATGACTCTCCCAGTGAGTCGGTCTCTATCATCTTTCCTATTACTTCCCCTTTTCTCACTCCACAGATTTATGTCTTCCTGCACATCCCATTTTCAAAGATTTTTCCCTCTCTCCCTGAACAAGCCCAACAGCAACAACAAAATGCCTTTAAAATAAGAACGCAGAGTCCTCCACAAACCCCCAGGCACAAGATGGGCTTCGGAAAGCCACTCTGCCTCCTTTACTGTGCTTCCATGTCAGGAGCTCTGCCCCAGGGCTGCCTCGAAAGCTTCATCTTCCAGCATGTTCTTCGTAATGTCTCCTCCATGGGTTCATGGGCCCGAAGGTACCCTGTTAGGGCTGTTCCTGTGTGTGAGGCGTGGAGTCCAGGTGAGGATGGCCACCTACAGCGGACAGGTGGGAAGGTCAATCGCTGACTCGAAGTCACGATACTGGCTAGTGATGGGGCCAGGGGAAAACCTCAGGCCCAAGTTCCTAACAGTTCCTGAGTTAAAGGCTCTTCCCACTACATCACCTTTGGAAACAGGATCGTCAGAATGAAATAAGAGACCGCTCTTTCTCCACCATTGGCACGTGGCTCTTCCCACTCTGCCTAATTCCACTCATCCTTCTGGTCCCGCTGCAACACCACCTTCAGAAATTATTCCCTCATCACCTCGGACCACAGCACCTCCTTCCTCCAACACCCAAAATGTGTATTAGCTGCCCTACAGCCTCCTCAGCATCGACCACCATCTCAAGGCAGTCACCCTTTCACAGGACCAGTGGGACAGCTCAGGGACACCGAGGGTCCCTTCGCAAAGCACCAGTGTATAGGGAACCTAGACAAACAAAACCAGCTGTTCCTGCTGCTCGCACTCACTGGGACTGTAAGCTAGCTACCCTCAGGTCCAGGGCCATCAAAAAAGTATGTTTGAGGTCTCTGTGGTTTCAATATTGAGATAGGACGCAGAGCAGCATGTCTGCCCCACGACATCTGGGGGAAGCTGTGGAGGTTTAGGGGTGACTTGAAGCCCAGGGATTGGCCTCGTCCACTGCCATCAGATAACTAGTGTCCACTGCTAGCTGGGGGCCTTAGACCCTTCGCACATGGTTCTCCACATGGACTCCTATGGGCTTTCTCAGCCCCCAGCTGATTTCCCAGAGCAGGAGTCCCGAAGGTGGAGAGCTGGCAAGCGGTATCCTTCCTATGGCCTGGCCCAAAAGTCCCAGAACATCAGTTCTGCTGTGTTCTCTAGATCAGAATAGTCTAAGCCCCCACCCAGATGAAAAGGGAAGAGCACAGACCCCACTGAGTGGAAGAGAGTCAGTCCTCCTATAAGAGCATAGATGTGGCCATCTTTAAAAAAACACAATCGCCCATAGTCATCACTATCTGTTACCATGACTTCTCCTTTACCATGAGCTTCTTCCAGGCAGCTCCTCCTCCGTCCTTTGTGAATTACTACCACCCCAACTTCCCCGGCTCTTTACCAGACACATCTGGTCCCATGGTGGACAAGACTGAAGCTCAGACTCAGACCCCTGCTATATCCCACGTGAACACAGACAAAAACGCTTTCTTCATCTCGACTCTTCATAGGAGAAGGTCGAGAGTCCCAAGACCTGGGTACCCAGGCAGGGGGTGAAGGAAAAAATCATGGGGTAAGTCCTAAGAGGGTTAGGAATGGAGTTTGCTAGTTGCCTACCATTTATCCCTAGTGACACTGTGGGGCTACCAATGTGCTCTGCGACAAATCTGCATTTCCTAGCCTCATTGGCCAAGAGGGATAGCCAATGACAAAAAAAAAGTTGTCAAAAGGGACTCGGGGGGAAAGCTCTCTGATGGAGCTGACTAAGCTGGCAGATACCTTTTCCTGGTGCACCCTTGCCCCCTTTCCCTCTTTCATCTGATCACTGGAAGAGCGGCAGCCCCCTTGTGCCTAGGGGGTGGCTATAATAGCAGAACAGAAAGATGGCGGTCTGGGAGACTGATGGCATAATGGAGCTCCCACAGTAGTTCTGAACTGTCTATTTGTATTATGTGAGACAAGGGGGAAAGCCCCTACCTTGTACAAGCCACAAGTATTTTGCATTTATTAGATAGTAGCCAAGCAAAATTACTAACAGAGCCCAGCTTTTTGCCTTGAGCTTTTTGACTGTCTTCCTGCCTCAAATTCACTCAAGCGCTAACCACCAGTGATCTTCCCGATAGATCCTCTGCAGTGCTGAAGTCTCCAGTGCCTTCCTAATACCTCTGTAAAATCCATACTCTTTAGGGGATGCCTGGGGGGCTCAGTCAGTTAAGCAGATGGTTAAGCATCTGCCTTCGGCTCAGGTCATGGTCTCAGGGTCCTGGGATCAAGCCCCTTTCCCTGTGCCCCTCTACCGCCACTCTTGCTGTGCTTCTCCTCCCTGTGCCCCTTCTCCCTCTCTCCCTGTGTACCTCCTCCACCGACCACAGCTCATGCTCTCTTGAATAAATAAAATCTTAAAAAAAAAAAAAACAACCCGTACTCTTTAATATGATATTTGGGATCCTTCCCACCCAGGCCCAAGCTGAGCCTTATGTCCTGCCTCACTCACATCAGACAACCACGCCCTGGACACTGCACACTTCTCAGCATCCTAGTTCACACCAGTCCTCTGACACCTATGGTCTTTACACCTGAAATGTTCTAGGTAGTGACCTCCTGCTTGCCCTTCAACACCTAACTCTAAAGACACCTCCCCTAGGAAGTCCTCCCTGATGGCCTCTGAGGAAGCTATTTCTTCCTGTGGACGTCTTAAGGCAAGGTCTTTGTAAAATATCTCTGAGCTGTAACACTTGCCACACCCTATCATAATTACTTATTTTTTAATGGGTCTGTCCCCACAGACTAGGAGCTCCTCTGGGCAGGAACAGAGCCTGATTGGTCTATTTGTCACCAGCTGTTAGCAAATCTTGAATGAATGAGTGGGAGGCTGGGTGAATGGGTGCACAGACCCTGGCACCTAGGGACCCAGAGTCTTGCTCGGGGACCTTGCCATGATGCCCAAGGACCCATGGAAACCGAGCAGACACCTTGGAGAGGAACATCCCACCGACAGCCTTGCAGTGTCTGGGGCCCATGGGCACCCCATGCTCACTTGGGGCAGAGCAAAGGGCAGCATAAACATGGATTTCATGTGCCCTCCACGTGGCATCAAGAAGGCAGAGGAGGGTGGGCAGCCCCGTCAGTAGTCTGCTTCTCTGTCTCCTCCCACGGTCCATCAACTCTCCTCCCAGGGAAACCCCGGAAGTGGCAAAGACTCAGCCCTGCTCCCGGCCCCCAAAAGGCAGGACCAGGTACTAACTGCTCCAGTGAGAACCTCTACCATACAGCATTTCAGTTCCTCAAGCCCCTTCCCACACACGAGCTCATCTCCTCCTCTCCAGGAGGGCAGGCAGAGCCCCTGACTCTTACTAGCGAGGCCCCATTCTCCAGGTGGGAGCGTGGTGGGCCAGAGAAGCGAGGTGTGCCGAAGCTCCCAGCCCACAAGGGGCCGAGTGGGGACCAACCCCTCCACCCCGCCCAGAGCAGGCGAATTCCAGGGCCTGCACCAACAGCCCAGCCATCCTGTGGCCCACAGACGCCAAAGCCTCTGCTCTCCCTCGGGTGAGGCCCGGTGCCCTCAGGAGCCCCTGTAAGGAGTGCTGGGCCTTCCAGCAGAGCTCCAGTCTTAATTTTAGCTTGGAGGCCTGCCACAGAGGCTTTAGCGAGAGGGAGGCTGAAGTTATGTGGGACAGCTGTCAGCTGGCATGCTGGGTGGGGCCTGGTTAGCCTGCAGGGACACAAGTCTGGGGACACTGAACTGTGTCCCTGCCCCAAGTCTTTTCAGCCCCACTGGCCACACGGCTCGGATCTCCCCCTGCAGTCCCCCAGCTCCAAGATGATGGCCGAAGAGCACACAGACCTGGAGGCCCAGATTGTCAAGGACATCCACTGCAAGGAGATCGACCTGGTGAACCGAGACCCTAAGAACATTAACGAGGACATCGTGAAGGTAGGCTCGGCGGGCCTGCCTGGACACCGCTACCCGGAGGGTGTCGGGTCTGCAGAGTGTCCGGGCACAGGACGGGGGAGGGCTCTGCTCCATGCACAACCACGACCGGCTTCCCCGATGAGAGGCCCTGTTCCTCGGTCTTCTCCAAATCCTCCCTCAAAAGCCAGCTTGTACACCCCCAAAGAAAGTTTAGTGTAAACAAGAGCAAAACCTCAGCCGCACATACATGACGCAGGTGTTGCCTGGGGCACGGAGGCAAGTCAGAGGCAAGTGCCTCCCTACTACTCCGAAGCTCTTCCCATTAGCTTCTGGCCCTCGTCCCAGGATGAAGACAAACGGGTGGCCAACTTGGGCTCTTTTCTGCGCCAGGGGTTATTTCTGCGGTCTCCTCAGTGGGTGCAGGGTTAATCCCCAGAGGGTGGCTTCCAGTCGGCATTAATTCCCCCAGAGCACTGCCCCGTGTCTACTGCCCATGGTGTGGGGGGCCGTGCCCGGCATTCATGCCAGCTCCCCGCCTGACCCCAGGTCCTGCAGCCAGACCAAGGCAGAGGCCTCTGGGAAGGCTCCTGAAAGGAAGCTCTCAGCAGACAGTCACCTAGCTTTTAGGGTGTCTTCCCCATCACCACTGCATGAGTCAGCCTCTTTCTGCATCTGGATGCGACTAGCAGCCTGGCTGCCTCCAGGCCTACACCCCTCACTCCAACCTCCTCCCAGCAGTTGGTAGCCACAGGGATCTTTCAGCAGAATTCCTGGAAGCAGGGTGCTCCACCCCCAGCATGGGAGTCTCTGGAAGGGCTGTTAAGAGGGCAGGTGCCTGGGGCCCCTGGGTCCTACTAAAAGCATCAGAAGCACAGATCAGCCCTGACCAGTAGAAATACAATGCGACCCAATATACAATCACCCAAAGTCATTTCACATTTTCTAGCAGCTACAATTTCAAAAAAGAAAAACAAACAGGTAAAATTAATTTTTGTAATATCTTTGATTTAACCCAATATTTCCAAGATAGTATCATTTCAGCCTGTAACTGATCTAAAACAATTATCAGTGCACGGGTAGAGTCTGTTTCCACCTCTGAGGTTCAGCACGTAGCTCCCATGTAGGCTGTCCATCCCTCCAGCCTCCATGTGGATCAGAAATCCTTGTCCGGTCTTAAGATCTCATAAATGTACAGCTGAAATTGAGTCACAGGCCCAAATTTTTCCCAGTATTTTAAAAAAAAATTTTCCCATCTCAGAATGAAGTATTGCTTTTTACATTTGAATTAAAGTTAAACAAGATTGAGAATTCTTCTGTTGCCCTACTCATAAGTCAAGTGCTCAAAGCTCGTGGCCACTGGATTAGACAGTATGGCTCCGCGCTTGCTCAGAAGCACAGCCCTTGTATCCCACAGCTCGGTGGGATACCTCCCACGTCCCAGAAACTCTAACTCCTTGCCATGGCTTTCAAGCCCCAACCTTCTTCTTCCACGTTCCAGTTCCAACGCCAGTAGCCAGCCACACCTATCCAAATATACTCCTGTGTCTATACCAGGAGCCCCCGCCCCCTCTCCCTCGCCTCCCTGTGGTAAATGCCCTGCTTAGATTTCAAGACCCAACTCAAAGATCACCTCCTCAAGGAAGCCTTCCTCAGCTCCTCCAGGTAGTCAGCCACACCCTCCTCCATGTCCCAAGTTCCCTCAGGGCATTTCCCCATCACAGCTCATACTATGTTATTATTGTATTTATCTGTATCATTAGTGGGGCAATAGGGTACTTATGGCCCAGTGTGAGAAGTGCCACAAGGAGGAAATGACTAAATGTAAAATAGCATTCATCGGTGGTTTGTGCAGCATGGTCTGGAGGAAAGAGTCCTGAACTTGGCTTTAAAAGGCCTGGTTTCCAAAATAAAATAAAATAAAATAAAAGGCCTGGTTTCAAATTACTCTCTTCTGCATCAAAGTGATGACCCTGGGCAAGCCACCCAGTTTTTCAGGACCGAGTTTCCCTCTATACAAGGAGCATTCCTTCATTTACCTCCACCAGGTACAGGACTCCCAGAGCAGCGCTGTGAAAACAAAAGTATAATGTGAGAAATAAAAGAAAAAAGGGATTGGAAAGTGCATAATGCAGTCGCTGGCTCGCAGCAAGGGTGTGGCCCGTGTGAGCAGAGCAGAGCCGGAGCTCGGAGGAGTGTGCAGGACAGGGCCACACAGCCACAGGCCAGCTCTTACAGCCAGGTGCCCCTCGGGAGATCCTGGCCGGCTGCTAGGGGTGGAGAAGAGGACCCTAAGGGAGAAAGTGGCTTCTAAAGAGATCCACAACAGGTAACCAGTGTAGAGAAGCCCTTGGGCCCCACCAAGCCCAGAGGGAGCCGGCCCCTCTAACCCGAGAGGGCTGGGAGCTGCCCCACAGGGGCAGTGGCTTAGGCAGCCTCCTGGGGTGCTGAGAGCAGTCTCTCCTGAACCCCAGAAACATTCCTCAATGGCTAAGCAAAACCCTTGCAGATAATCTTGGCAAGAAGAGATGATTGTTTGGTGTATTTACTGGATGTTCCCTGGTTTGGGGGTTATTTGACTTTCTTTTGTTTTTAGTAACTGAGAAATGAAAGTTTTAAAATTCAGAATGAGGATCATAGAACGGAGTCGGATAAACAGCACAAACAGGTCGAAGTAGACTTGGGGTTTGTGTATGGTTTTATGAAAGGATATAGAAAAGGAAGAAAGAGACAGGAGAGCTGGCTGGGCAGGCAGCTTGTGAACGGGAGCAGCAGGAAAAGGAAGCGAGGGGTGACAGAGACAGAAAGAGGATCAAGGCGGAGGCGAAGAAGAAGGCTCAGAAGGTGTTATGCATCTGAGAGACCACCAAGGGGCCAAGCACCGATGCAATCACACGAGGGTGCATTTGACAAGCTTAAGCTTGGGCCCAAGTATACCTGACACAGCAGAATAGGGACTTGGACCCCCAACCAGATTACAGTTAGAGTTTTTAAAGGCAGAGTAGGGGTGGACTCGGTGGTGGGTGAGGACAAAGGGGATTAGGGATGGTGTAAGTCTCTAAGGAATTTTGGGGACTCGATCTCAGGACCCCGAGATCATGACCTGAGCCGAAGGCAGAGGCTTAACCCACTGAGCGACCCAGGCACCCCTCTAAGGAATTTTGGAAGCAAGGTCTCCAGGACCTTGAGGGGCTAGCTATTGTTGGGAGAAAGGTTATTTATTACCAATAATAAAAATCTTCTCGTGAGACCCTTTAGATGTATATCAGTGGGCCATATACTTGGGAATGATTCTTGACACTATTTTGGAGGTTTAGAGATCAAGTTTCCTAAAGGAATTGTTAAAGGAGACTTACAGGATTCTGGTCGGACCTGTCGGGGTAGGGGCTCAGTCAGGCTAGGATTGTCCTTAGCAAAATCTCAAGGTGAGGGCAGTTAAGTCCCCAGGGGAGAGCCACTCTGTCTGTTTCAAGGGCTTGTCAGTAGGTAAGGAATTTTAATGATTTTCTTCTGCCTCTGTTTCCCACATCAGCTAAACTTGAGGTGGGATGGCCTTAATTTTCTTGGCCTCCACAGAGGGACCTGTTAGGGTGGTTTCACCAGTGCTAGCCCTGTGGGCTAGAATGCAAGACACAGGAAAAGGCCGGAATAAAACCGAGCTACAGAGACCCAGGTTCTGGTCCCAGCCCCGACACAGGCTCACTGTGTGACTCCAGGAAAATCCCTTTCCCTCTCTGGCCTGAGTCCTGGCAGCAACAGAGGCTGGGTGGCAAAGAGGGAGACCCATTCCCTCTGCCAGCCACCGCTGAGCTTTCACACAGAAAAGCCAAGGACGCAGAGCAGGAAAGAGACCCATGTTGTCTGTGGATTTGACTCCCAGAAGACCAGAGGTGCTCCCTTTTGACTTTCTAGCCAAAACTTCCCTAAACTTCCCCAAAGAAGGCATGGTATGGCCCTTGAACCAGGGCTGGAAAATGAGTGCCAAAGGCAGAGCAAGAGCCCTGTGCAGCCCACCAGATTTGAACTGCGGTCCCCAAGGTTCAGGGCTGGGTCTCGGGCAAAAGGGAGGCTCCTGGGCATTAGAACTGAGCACAGCCCGTCCCCCCCACCCCCGACCATCACCACTACTCCCAGAGTACGGATCCCACGAATCGTTTCTGAGTGCCTACTATGTGCCAGGCTCTGTGCTGTCTCAGAGGAGATGGTGATGGGCACAACAGGCCCACTGCACACGAGGCCCTGTGCCGGGCTCTGAGGGACGCGACGCCGCAGCGGTCCCCAGGGCCCTCCAGCCTTCCCTTCAGACCCACCTGGGAAACCTCCCAGCCCTCTTCCGTGGCGTTCCTCCAGGACCACAGCCTCAGCTCCAAGGCCTCGGAGTTCTTTCTGAGAGGGCTCAGCACTGTCTCCCTAACCCACACCTAGGCACCCAGATCCTAGAACAGGAATGCATGAGCCCGAAGTGTCACATAGGTTCCTCACCTTCAGGCTCCAACTTCCTTTCCTGTAGCCACTCAAGGTCAAACAGAGGAGGAGCCCAGACATGACTCCTACCCATCCTAGGTTTTCATCACACCTCCAACCTACATTTGCCACTAAACACCCTCCTCCCTCAGAAAAACACATAAACCGCACCCTTTGCCTATCAGCTCAGGCGAAGGAACAGCCAAAGGACCCGGTAGTCACCAGTTCAGCAGACTCTGCCCCCGGTTTGGGCCCACCTGGATACCCCATTGTGGAAAGATGAAACTGACCTTTACTTCCTCTGGAGGGGGGAATCCAACCCAACAGAGAGGATGAGACTCAGGAAATGAGAATATCTGGGAAAAGGTGCTAAACACCATAAATGACAGCCTGGTGCAGTGGCCTGGGAGGAAGAACTTACTCTAGTCTCGGAAAACCAGGAGCCAGATCCATGGGGAGACAAGTGCCCAGGTGCATAAAAAATGGGGAGGGCGCCTGGGTGGCTCAGTGGGTTAAAGCCTCTGCTTTCGGCTCAGGTCATGATCCCAGGGTTCTGGGATCGAGCCCCACATCAGGCTCTCTGCTCAGCAGGGAGCCTGTTCTCTCTCTCTCTACCTGCCTCTCTGCCTACTTGTGATCTCTGTCAAATGAATAAATAAAAATCTTTTTTAAAAAGGAGGGGGGAGAAAATTAAAATGTGAATAAGGCTTTTGAAGAAGAGGGAACAAAATAAGCAAAAGCCATAATATTGAGAAGGACGTTGAGTGGCATTGACAAGCTTGAGAGACGGGTACTGCCACCACCACCACCTGCACCGACCTATGTCCATGGCAGACATTAAGAGTGGAGCCCAGCACTCCTTCAAGCCATGAACCATGGGCAAGACAGAGTTGGCTCACAGAAGAAACCTCTTTGCTACTCTGCCTGCCAAAGAATGAAAAGACTAAGGGCATCCAAAAGAGAATTTGTGGGAGAAAGAAGAAGGGGCAGGCTGAGACTGGGTTATGGAAGGTCATCCAACCTGCCGTTCATGCCATGTTGGTGGTTTCTTCCATTTGGACATGTCTGGTCCCCTGTCAGGTACTCTTGGAAGGGTTACACTGAACTAACTCACACTAAGGTACTTAGAATCCAGTGATATGGGGAGTCCTAGTTCCTAAGTCATCTAGCTTTTCTTTTCTTTTTTTTTTTTTTAAGATTTCAATTTACTTATTTGACAGAGAGAGAGAGATGACAAGTAGGCAGAGAGGCAGGCAGAGAGAGAAGGGGAAGCAGGCTCCCCGCTGAGCAGAGAGCATTGCTTTGGTTCCCCCAGATCATATAGGATTCTATTATCGTGATTACCAATCATAAAACAAGAAGCGAAGCTTTTTCATTTTTTAGCTGTTTCAGAGCTATCATGTCATGTTAGCTTCCTACTACATCGACCAGCATTTCTCAAATTATCTGGGTGAAGGGCCAGTTTTATTGGCCCTTCAGTTTGTTGAACACAGAGACTTTGGTAAAATTCAATAGAGATGAATTACTAGGGAAACGAAATGAAGAATAAACATCTACAATGTAAACCCCAATTTTTATTATTAGGAGAGTTACCAGACATACAATGACTGGCTCAAATTTCTGTGACAATTTCTAAATGCTTACTCTCAACTACTGTCCATACCTTGTTGGGAAGAGGGGCACCTGCTCTGAACCAACCTGTAAGTAGCAAGGTACTAAGCAAGAAAACTAAGACCAGTAAAACTAAGCCTCCCCCTTGGATGTTCTGACTTCAAATCGAACTCCGAGTCACTAGATATCTTGGTCCAATCTTCTTGGGGTAGTTTAAAAACAAACAAACAAACAAACAAACAAACAAAAAACCCCAGAGACCCAGGGAGGAAAAGCGCCATGACCCAAATCACACAGCAACTCAGTGGTCAAGAGCAGACTGGCCCCCAGATGTCTATCCCCCTGCCTAGAGCTGCTTCCCACCCACAGATACTCTATCTGAATTGTCCAGGGCCCAGGATGCCCAAGGACTGAGTCATATTGGAATTGTGGGAGGTATTTTTGACAGAGGGTGGCTGCCAGCCTTCCCCGAATCCCCGGCAAAGCCCGCCCCTGTTGTCCTGCACCCTTCCCCACCCTCTTGGAGCCTGTGGGGGCTGCGCTGGCTCGTTCCAAGTAATCAGCTGGCTCTCTCGCTGTTCCAAAAATAAATATGCCAGAGAAGGGGACACTGACTCAATGGGCAGCCACGTTCACCCTTCCCATCCTCTACCCTTCCTCTGATTGCACACCAAACCCTGAGGCTCTGCTGATAGGTCCAGCACCCCCCCCCACCCTCCCAGAAGAATCCTTCTCTCCTTCACTTTAGAGACGAATTCGGAAATGAAGTCACTCTGTGCTTCTGATACACTGGCATGACTGGCTAAGATCTCCCTGAGCCGGGTCTTATAAATACCTTCCCAGAGCTGTCCCAATGCTCACCCTGAGTGAGGGAAACAGCTGGGCCCGCCCACACAGCCCACCCCCCAGAGAGCACATTTTCTGATTCCCAGAAAACGAGCAGTCACCCCCGTGCACAGTGCCCAAAGGCAATTGCGGGGAATAATTCAAACGTCAGCACCGATGTCTTCTGCAAAGAAATAATCATTAAAAGACTCAACAGAGAGGTCTCAGGGAGTGAGATTATTACCATAAACAGAAAATGAGGGAAAAGAAGACAGCACCCATCTTACCCGCGAAGGCAGAGGAATGCGAGCACACGCACACAATCACAACCAGGGAAGTCACAGAATTACTGTATTTAGGATCTGGGGTGTCAATAGGTTTTCTGAGATATATTTTTGTAGGAACTTGAGAACAAGGGAACACATACTTAATGTCACTAAGCACCTAGCACGTGCCGGGTACATTGTCTACGGCCAAGCACAGAGTGGGTGCTGAATAAATCCGTGTTTGAAGGGATGGAGGGACGGACGCGTGAATCAATGCATGGAAGGGTGGATCGGTGGATGGATGGGTGGATGGATGGATGAGAGATGGAAGGGTGGATGAATAGGTGGTCAGGGGGACGAACGGATGATTAATTATTTCTATTCCTCATAACAAGGTAGTAAGAAATAGCAAGCCCATTTTACAGATGAGCAAGTGAAGCGCAGAGCTGTAAGACACCTGCCAAAGTCACTCATCAGAGCAGCGCGTGCACTGGTGCGCCAAGCCACCTTTGGGGCTCTACCGTCCTCCTGAAGAGAACACTCTATAACAACCCACAACAGCAGCTATCAGTGATGAGTCCGGTATTCTGCGCAGGGCGGTGTTCTGAGTATTTAGATGTCTTACTTTATTGAATCCTCCTTCAGACTTTTTGAGATGAATCCTGGAAAATGAGGCACAGAAACGCTCAGCCCGCTAGCTGACGGTTACGGAGCCAGTGCGCAGCCGAGCTGGACTCCAGCCTCTGCAGTGGGACTTCAGACAGGGCTCTTTTCCACCCGGCCGTCTCTCAGAGGCCAGACGCAAATAATCACATGTGTTGAAAGGCAGAATACATGGGACTAAGTGAACAGAGCAGGCTGGGCTACTAAGGAGCAGGGTGGGTGGCTGGAAAGAAGGGGCCAGGAGCCCTGCCTTGGGGCACATCTTTCTGGCCAACGAGCACCAGACCTCAGACGCTGCATAGCCAGCAACCACCTCAGCGTCTGATGCTGGCCAGGCAGTATGGACAGCTTAGATTAGAATCAGGAGGCCTAGATTCGCTCGCACCTCCGGGTGGTCTGCCTCCTGTGAGGTGAGGAGGCAGGGCTGGGTCACCTGTGAGTAGGGGAGGCACCGTCCTAAGGGAGGGCAGGGAGGCTACACGCACTGAGTGGGAAGACAAAGGAAGGAGGAAGTGCCTGCTGGGACAAAAACAGGGAGGCATGTCTCTGCCCTAATATCTCCTTCTGCTGGCAAAGCTCCTGGGGCTCCGCCCCGCTCCAGAAGCCAGCTTGGGTGCTCAGAGGCATCAGTCTGGGGCACGGCCATGACAGAGGACGGACAGACTGCAGAGGTCAGAACTCCTCAGTGGACAGGACCCAGGCCCTAGGGACCTAACTGAACCTCAATAACCATGATGAGTGAACCCAGATCAGGGCTGGAACGACCGTCCCAGGCCTCTCCTCCCCAGCTTCTTAGATTTGAAAGCTCCCCCAAGAAACAACAACTGAACTTTTGCCCCGTAAAAACCAAATAGAGAAGATACCAGCCCTTTCCAAGCACTGTCCAAAGCCACGAAATGCTCCACAGCCATCTTGGGTCTTCTTTTCCAAATATGCAGCACACCAGTCTTCCATCTCTGCCTCCAAACTTCACAGCCCACCAAATTCCCAGCCCGCCACCACCTCCCAGAAGCCCTCCAGGAATAAGTATCATCTTTCTGAGATGAGGACCATATTTATATTCTTCCCTCCAGCCTTGCCCTTCCATCCAGCCTCCCCACCTTTAAGAGGTTAAATGACCCCTGCTGAACCCCAGCAGAGACAACTGGAGGCTGAGATTTACAGGGGGTCCTGGAAGGTCCCACTGACAACCTGAGCCAGCTTTTCACATCACCTGCAGCCTGAAATCCCAGTCTGTCCGTCAACTTTGCTCTCCATGAACATAGCAGCCCCTGGGGGAGAATTCATCCTCTGCTGTCTCCAGGGGGATGTGGGGACCTGAGACATGGCACAGGAGCTCAGAATATACTCGTGTGCCAAAAACAGGACTTGTCATTGGATGTACAACAGGATTATGTCCACTCTCTCCCTGCAAAAAAGTCACCCTGGAAAGAAAAGTACCAAAGCCATGACATTGTTAGTACTAGAGAAATACAAGTTAGAGATGCTTTCATTTTCTTTTTACTATTTCCCGAATTTTTTGCAATGTGGCTCTGTCATTTTATAATGAAAAGTAATTTGAATAGTAATTCTGGGCCCAGATGAGAGGATCCCCTGGAAGACTGATGGTTGAGCTCTGGCCCACCTAGGCCTCACAGGCGACCCCTCCACCCTGGGTCTGATGAGTCTGAGCCTTCCTTCAACCAGCTTCTATTCAAATGGCCCAGGAGAACGGAATGTGGTCATGTCCCCATTTCACAGACAGGAGAGCTAGGGCTTAGGGATGCTAACAGACATTGCATATAAGAAAGCAGCTATGATGGTGTTTAACGCATAACAGCGACTCAAGAAAGATGAGTTAAATGACTCGGCTGAAAGTAATCTTTTTTTTTTTTCAAGTTTACTGATTATTTTTCCCCACCTCCCCCATGGGGCCTCAGCCACCATTTTAGTGGAATGTGTGAACCGGATTCTCTGAGCACCGGTGCTCCATCCAGCTGCAAGGCAGGCTGGGGTGGGCAGCAGGGAAAGGACAGTCTGAGGTCGCCGCGGGACCAGGGTGAGGCGCTGCGGGCCTGCTCGGCCTGACTCAGCACCACATGTCAGACCCTGAAATAGCCCTCCGACCCATGCACCCCTCTCTAACCCATCACCATCACCCCAAACCAGCCCGCAGCAGGTCCCATCCGGAATACTGCCATGGGTCCCCACTGGACCCCTCCCTGTGTCCTCTCTCCCAACCCCCACAGGCTCAGCCGGCTGCTCAAAATTCAGATCAGAGAGCAGAGAACAGACAGGTGGTTGCCGGAGGCAGGGGTGGGTGGTGAGCAAAGCGGGGGTCAAAAGGAGCAACCTCCATTCATAAGATAAATAATTCATGAGGACCTAAGTTCTGACACAGTGACTGCAGTTCACAGACTGGGCAGCAGCTATGAAAGGTGCTAAGAGAGAATATCCTGAAAGTTCTCATCACACACACAAATGTGTCTCGATCTGAGGGGACAGACGTTAACTACACTTAGTGTGGTGATCATTTCCCAAATATACACATACTAATTATGTTGAAACTAATATAATGTTATAAGTCCATTACACCGCAATAAAAAATAATAATAAACTCCAATCAAGTCAAGCCAGTCCCTATGCAACAGCCTTTGGAGACTGCTCATCACTGTGACTGTCCGGCTGGGCCCCTCCCGCCTCACTCTGGCCACGCTGGGCTTGGACTTGGCCTTCCGGAAGCACCTGCATTATCCCCGAGGGCACACATTGTCCATCCCAGGAGTCTTAGCTGTGCCCAATATGCTTCTCCAGTCCTCGCCCCGTCTTCCACCTGGCCACCTTCGCGGACCAGCCTAGCTAGATAGCTCCGCCTTACCCTTAGGACGACGAGGACCGTCCAACTCTCCAGGATCACAAAATCACAGAAATTTAGAACCAGGCCTCTAAGCCTGCCTCTAACTTGCTTGTGGCTTTAAGCAAGTCACGCAACCCCCCAGGGCCTGTTAGCCCCCCCATAAGTTGGGGGGGGCAATTCTGTGCCTCACTGCTCCGGAGCGTCACCGGCATCACCTGGGAGCTTGTCAGAAATGCAGTGTCAGGTGCCCCCCAGCTGTGCTGGTTCAGCATCCCCCGGGGGAGGGGGGGAACCCCACCAGCAGGTGCAATCAGCCTTCCAGAGCATTCTGATGCTGTCACACAGAAGGGTAGGAAGTGGGGAAGTGGGTGGATGCTGCAACTGGAAGATTGCCCTTCCCGCCCCTGCAGGTGGATTTTGAAGACGTGATTGCAGAACCCGTGGGCACCTACAGTTTTGACGGCGTGTGGAAGGTGAGCTACACCACCTTCACGGTCTCCAAGTACTGGTGCTACCGCCTGCTGTCCACGCTGCTGGGGGTCCCGCTGGCCCTGCTCTGGGGCTTCCTGTTCGCCTGCATCTCCTTCTGCCACATCTGGGCGGTGGTGCCTTGCATTAAGAGTTACCTGATCGAGATCCAGTGCATCAGTCACATCTACTCCCTCTGCATCCGTACCTTCTGCAACCCTCTCTTTGCTGCCCTGGGCCAGATCTGCAGCAACATCAAGGTCATGCTGCGGAAGGAAGTGTAAAGCCAGGTGGGGGCGGTGGGGGTGACAAGGCAGGGGGAGTCAGTCCAGGCTGACCCCCTGGTTCTGCTCCATGGGCCTGCCGGTGAGCGCTTTCTCTTTACGGACTGCTATTTCCCCCCAAGATGGAAAGAAAAGACAGCCCAGCCACGCAAGCAGTCTGCCCCTGACCTCACCTCAATGCCCCTGTGACCAGGCAGGAGGAAACAGAATTTGCTAAGAGGCAGCTACCGCAAATCTTTGCATTCACCTGTACTGTAACAGCACAAACCAGCACTCAGTTCCCACCCGTGGTCAACCTGTCCGTGCATGCCGCCCGGGAAAGCTACCAGTGACTCTTGGCATTAGGAGGGTGGCTCCAATAAAGGGGTTCGGCTGCATTTAGAGAATGCTGTTTTGTGTGCATCAATAAGGTCCATGCATGTCCCCATGAGCTCCAAAAATACAGTTTGCTGCCCTGAGAAACAAGCGGGGCAAGTTGGTTGGCCCTTCTCTTGGCCAAATTCAAGAACTAGAACGGAGTCTGGTTCCTCTTGGACTTCTTATTTGCTGGGTATCTGCTCCCCCATGCTCCTTAAGAGATTACTTCCCACTGAGTTCTTTTGCTCTGGGCCAGCCAGTGGTCAACAACAGAAGAAAATGGCCCTTGGGCTGGAACCGCCAAGGGCAGAGCCTGGGTTCAAAACTCTCTGAACCTCCCCTTCGGCTCAGTAGACCCCAAGCCCCTGGCACTCCTGCTTGGCACACGCACCCCTTAATGTGATGGGGGCATAAGGTCCAATATGTGCATTTGTGGGCTCACTATAGATGTAAAGTACAATAGCAAGGGCACGCCCTGCCCTCTCCTCACCAACCCCAGTGGGGGAGAAAAACAGTAATCTTACATTCTTTAGAGATACTCTTCCTAAGAGTGTTATTCAGAACTTAGTCCTTAGGAAAAAAAAAAGGGTGGGGGTGGCTGTTGTGATTAAATTTGTTTGGAAAATGCTCTGTATTTCTCTCAGAGATTTTTCAATAGACGTCAGGACATCAAAGGTTCTGACAAGTCCTGCAGTAAAGAAAACTGTTTAGGACATTGTCTCCCAATCCCACTTGACCTTTTTTTACGCCCATGTAACACCCATATAAGTCTCATAAAATGACGGTTCCACAACAGGTTTTCAGAGGCATCACCTCACTGGTGCCTGGCCATGAGCCCAAGGGGCTTGGGGGACAGTGTGGTAGAGCAGATTGGGAGACAGGGCACAGGCAGACTCGGTTCTAGTCTTGTCTCTCCTCCTAGTTGCCTTCTCTGTTTCAATTTTACCATCCACAAAATGATCCCTAATGTCCATCTCAGCCCTAAAATGTTACCCGTTTTTGCTTTTTCTAGTATCTTATTATGCCATTTTCAAACACAGAGGAAAGTCGAAACAGTTTGCTCTGAACACCTGCGTGCACTCCATCGAGGTCTGACAATGAATGTTCTTCTGCTCCTGCTTTGTCACAGCTCTATCCATCTGCCAACCTCAGCTTTTTTTGTTTGTTTGTTTTCTTTCTTTTTTTTTAATTTTTAATTTTTAATATTTTTATAAACATATATTTTTATCCCCCTGGGTACAGGTCTGTGAATTGCCAGGTTTACACACTTCACAGCACTCACCATAGCACATAGCACTCCCCAATGCCCATAACCCCACCCCCCTTCTCCCAACCCCCAACCTCAACTTTTTTTATGCAAGCTTATTTTTTATGCATTTTATTTTTTATTTTTTTTAATATTTTATTTATTTGATAGAGCGATCACAAGCAGGCAGAGAGGCAGGCAGAGGGAGAGGGAGAAGCAGGATCCCTGCTGAGCAGAGAGCCTGACGTGGAGCTCGATCCCAGGACCCTGGGATCATGACCTGAGCCGAAGGCGGAGGCTTAACCCACTGAGCGACCCAGGCGCCCCTTTTTTATGCATTTTAAAATAAGCTGCAGATATCCATATTTTTGCTACTAAACACTTCAGCAGTCATCCCTTAGTTTTTTCCAGGTCGGGAAGTTACAGCCCAGAGAGGTCAGCAAACTTGCCAAAAGGGACCCAGCAGGACAGCATTGGAGCACAGCAGCTCTTGCCCACCGCTCTTTGCCTTATGCTGGGACTCTTCACATTCTCAGGCAGACTCAGTATCCAGGCTCCTCCTACTGAAAAGGCTTACATTCAGTATTACTTACATCCCCCTTGAAGGGGCTGCCCTTTCAAACATCTCTTGAAAGCATTAGGCCAACAGCTTCAGACTTGGAATCTTGGGTTATGCAGAGATTTTTCACCCCTTTGACATTTCCCATAACCTGATTTGACTACAGCTCCAATTTTCGAAGCTCGCTCTCTTTCTCTAGGGACAGACGAGACCAGGTGCTCAGTTATCCATGCTGTTCACGGAACTGGAGAAAGGGCACACATTTAAAATGCATGTATGTCTGAGGAGTTCTGTTTCTTCCGGGAATCTCCTGGAGAATTAGCGGGAGAGGAGCACACTGGGCGCGTATCAGGAACAGGCTGGAGGAGGGAGGTGGAGCTCTGCTCTCTCTCACATGCTACATTCGGCTCATCAGGGACATGGACTCATAATGCAGCTCCAGAGTGTGAGTCCGTGGAGCCCAGGAACGAACACAAACCCATCTGTGGTTCTGCAGATGGGCCCCTTACCTCCCTGGAAGAAATATGTGCTAAGGCCCATTCGAGATGACGGTCTAGAATCCTATTACCTCCAGAGTTCCACAGCGGCACACAGTGGGTGTGGCCATGTCATATCCAAGAGGTCGGTGCCTGGGTCTTGGAGCCTCTTTTTTTTTTTTTTTTTAAAGATTTTATTTATTTATCTGACAGAGATCACAAGTAGGCAGAGAGGCAGGCAGAGAGAGAGGAGGAAGCAGGCTCCTTGCTGAGCAGAGAGCCCGATGCGGGACTCGATCCCAGGACCCTGAGATCATGACCTGAGCTGAAGGCAGCGGCTTAACCCACTGAGCCACCCAGGCGCCCGGAGCCTCTTTTGATGGCACTCTGACAGATCGTGACCGAAGGCAATAGGACCAGGTCCCCCAACCCCTGCCTCCCACCCCTGCCCCACCACACCCAGGTGTACTTCTGTCATAATCAGGCTGAAAACTCTGCCTCCCCACTGGGGATTCCAAGTCTGCAAACCACCAGACACAATCACTGTTTTAGGGAAGGAGAAAGAGGACAAAGCAACATATAAAAAAAAGTTTGTTCAGTGTGCCTTTTATAAAGCAGGTGATGAAGCAGACATCTTGGGACTGGCCACATCATTCCCTGACAGGCACAGTCCACAAGGCTACCAAAAAACCACCATAGTAGAACAAAATGGAGGAATTCACATTTTGCATTTAGTGGTGTTTCATTGCCACTGAATAGAAAAGGCTAAAGACTTGGAAACCAAGATCTTTGTAAAAGGCAGCCTCCTGCAGCTGTAACCCACAGATCCATCCCCAAAGGAGCACAAATTGTGACAGATTATTCCTTTCAGGGCCTAAAGAAATAAGGCTCGGAGTCTTCAAGGGTTCACATTTCACTTCTGACCACCAGAACAATGAAACATTCCAGAAAAAAACTTACATGTTCCATTTGATTGGCACTGCCAGTCAATTGTGGCTTGTCAACAAGTCTGACACTGTGGGAGAAGACGGTATGCAGACCTCAGGCGTGGGGTCCGTGGAAGGAGGGTACCTGGGCTCCAGACAGTGATCAGGACCCCGCATTCATGCTTCCAGGCTCGATTGGACAAGGACTGATATGGTGAAGATACTCTCCAACACAAGACTGGGAGGGTAGTGGTATAGAGCCACGAGTGCTGCTGAAATCAAATGCCACCAATTTGGTGGTTCTCTATGTTGCTCAGGAGGGGTGTGCCCCTAGTGAAAAAAAAATCTGTGACTCGCTGTCCCCTTAGTCCCCAGTGGCCTCTGTTAGCCATTAGGGTAACAGCTTCCCCAGGAAGAGAAGAGGCAAGGACATCTCTGGTTGGTGAGCAGGGAGGCTCAAAAGCCAACAGACCCCACCATGGCTGCAGGTGCACCCAGAGTGCCCCAGGGGTCCCAAGCATGGCCACAGAATCCCCCAATCAGCGTCCTGTTAGCTTCCCGAAGAGCAGGGACACACTGGTGTTCACACTTTCGGGACATGTCACAGCAACACCACTTCTGGGTCTTCAGTGTCCAGTTAGTCCTGAAGACCTTGTACTAACTGATAAGAACCTGAATATGGGCATTCCGCTGCATGTCTCACTTCTCTCTGAATGTCTAGACCATGCCAGCTCCTTCTACTATGTGCATAAATGTGTACGTGTATGTGTGTAACACAGTGTGCAGGGAGAAGAGGACAGTGTGTAGCGTGACAGTGTGTAGAGTGGGCTTTGGGGAAGTGCTCTTCCTTGGATCACAGTCCAAAAAAATATGTATAGAAGTTTTTTTAAAAGTGCCCCAGAGTGCCAATGAGTTGGCCAGTCCCCACTGAAAAACCTCTGATGTAGAACATCCTGTGCTTAACAACCAAAGGTAGTTCTTAGGCATGGTTGTATCCTTCCTCAAGGCTGAGAAGACACCTGAGAACATGTTTACCAGATAAGTATAACTTTTGAGACCCTTGGTAAATTGCTCTTGTCAGTAAAACACAACAGTCTAACCACAAGACATCATTTGTGCAAGATGGGGGTTACTAGAGCAGGATGGGGGGATTATCACCACTTGGCTCCTTCGGCCAAACGGGGAACACCATCTCTTGCGGAAAATCTGAGGAGCCATTCCTCCTAAAATAGTGAGTCACAGAGACAAATGGAAGCTCAAGGAGAGTCTAAGGAATTCATCCTTCCAGCTGGTAAACATTTTTTTTGTTGTTAACTTCCTTTAAATATTCAATTCAGTGGTTTTAGCATATTCTAAAAACTCACCTACCATCATCACTAATTCTAGAAAATCATCACCTCCCCCCTCAAAACCCAGCATTTATTCTCGTTCACTCTCCATTAAGCCCAGCCTGCAGCCCCTGGCCAGCACGGTCCTCTAACCTTCTCTACAGATTCACCTATTCTGGACATGTCACAAAGACGGAACCAGACGGTATGTGGCTTTCTGCAATGACTTCTTCCACCTGGCATCACGTTTTCAAGGTTCACCCGTGTTGTAGCATGTACCAGGATTTCATTCCTTTTTATAGCCAGATACCATGCCACTGTACAGAGAGACCATATTTATCCATTCATCTGCTGATAGACATCTGGGTTATTTCCACTTTGGGCTATTACAAGTGATGGTGTCAAGAACATTTACATCCAAGTTCTTCTACTTGTGTATGCTTTCATTTCTCTTGAGTAAATACCCAGGAGTGGCATTTCTGGCTCATATAGTAATTCTATGTTTAACGTTTTGAGGCACAGCCAAAGTATTTTCCAAGAGGCTGGACCATTTTCTATTCCCACAAGCAATGCAGGAGAGCTCCAGTGACTACATCCTTGCCTGCACCTGTTAGCGCCCAGCTCTCTGAGGACGGCCATCTTAGTGGGTGTGAAGTGGCATTTCCCCGTGGCTTGAACACGCATTTTCCTAATGAATAATAATATTGAACATCTTTTCATGGGTTTACTGGCCATTTTTATGTCTTCCTTGGAGAGAATATAAACATATGTCTATTTATTTGTTTATTCAAATATATTGCCCCTTTAAAAAAAAACCATCTTGTCTTTTTATTGTTAAGTGGTAAGAGTGTTTGATATATTCCAGATAGGAGTATATGATTTGCAAATATTTTCTTCCATTCTGTGAGTTGTCTTTTCACTTTTTTGACAGTGTCCTTTGAAACACAAAGGTTGTGTACCCCATTTCATGATGAGGTTAATTTACCTATTTTTTTCCTTTCCTTGTGCTTTTGGGTAGCATATCTGAGAAATCATTGCCTAATCCAAGGTCACAAAGATTTATGCCTGTGTTTTCTTCTAAGAGTTTAACAGTTTTAGCTCTTACATTTAGGGCTTGAAGCATTTTGAGTGAATTTTTGTACACAGTGTGAGGTAGGAGTCCAACTTCATTCTTTTTTTAATTGAAGGATGGTTGACATACAATGCTTTATTAGTTTCAGGTGAACAAGATAGAATTCCAACAATCCCATACATTATTCAATGCTCACACAGTAAGTGTAATCAAATACAAGGTTCTTACAATATCATTGGCTATAGTCCCTGTGCTGTACTTTTCATCACTATGACTTACTTTTGTAACTGCAGCTTTGTTCCTCTTAACCCCCTTCACCAACTTCATCATTTTGCAGGTGGATTGCCAGTTTTCCCAGTCCCATCTGTTGAGCAGATTGTCTCCCCTACTGAATTCTTCTGCCACACTTGTCAAAAATCAATTGGCCGTGAATGGGAGGGTTTTTAACTGCACTCTCCATTCTATCCCATTGGTCTACTCCATTGATCCACATGTCTATCCTCATGCTAGTACCACACTCCTTTGATTACTGAAGCCTTGTAGTGAAGTTTGAAACCAGGAATTGTAAATCTACCAACTTTTGTTCTTTCCAAAAGATCATTTGGCTATTCTGGGTCCCTTGCATTTCTGTGTGAATTTTAGGATCAGCTTATCAATTTGTGCAAAGAGGCCAACCAGGATTTTGATAGAAGATTTGCATGAAGCCTGTAGATCATTTTGGACAGTACTATCATCTTAATAATATTTAAGTCTCTGATCTATGAACACAGGATGTCTCTCCATTTCTCTGAGTTTCTTCAGTTTCTTTCAATGATAGTTTGTTGTTGTCAGGGTATAAGTCTTGTACTTCTTTTGTTAAATTTATTCCTATTTTTTCTTCCTTATACCAGTATAAATGTGATTATTTCTTAATTTCATTTTCATATTGTGAGTTGCTAGTATAAAGAAATACCACTGGCCTTTGCATACTGACCTTGCACCCTGCAACCTTGACGAATTCATTTATTAGTTCTAATGGGTTTGTATGTGTGCGTGAACTCCTTAGAATTATCTACATACAAAATCATACCATCTGCCAAGAATTTTACTTCTTCTTTTCCAACCTGGATGCCTTCTGTTTCTTTTTCTTTCCTGACTATTTCACATAAATATTACCTTCTTAAACACTTGTAGCCCTACTTTTCATCAGCTGCCAATGCCAAATGGTTTCATAAGGGAATCCCTTGTTCCTAGGGCCACCTTCTGACATGCTGGTGCCCAAGGATGCTGGGACAGTTCCATGCAAAAGTAAAAGCACTCTAAAGTCAGAAGGATATTAGCACCACCCTCCACATCTGAGGTCCCACTCCCACTCCTTATTCTGAGCTCAGAACAGTATGCTTCCACACACCAATCCCATACTTACCACCTTTCACAGGATCCCAGAATAAAGGAGTAAAAAGATACTGGGGAGAAATGACAGGTCCAGGAGAATAAAACCAACTCATCAACCAACGAGAGCAGCAGTGGAGGCAGGGTGTATAAACCCCCGTAGGAAGCCAGGGGAGATCCAGGGACTGTCTGGCTGAGTCACCCCAACATTTCTACCGTGGAGACTACTTCCCCAACCCATGCCATAATTTCCCACCCCACTCAAGCTACCCCGAGGTGTGGAAAGGGTGCAAACTGAAAGGTACTTTATACATACACGCACACCGCCACCAAGGGGCGGACTGTCTATGCAGGCACACCCCGAGCCACAAGAGGCAGTCCTAGCCCAGCCTGGTCACACTGTGGATGGCTGTGAGCAGCTCCTCTGGCTGGAGCTGTGGCGGCTCAGGACAAAAGTGGAGGAGTTGCTCTTTTTGCTGACGCTGGTCTCTCCTGGACGGTTGCCCTTCAGGTAGCTGGAGGAGCAGCAGAGGAAGCGCTGTACCAGTTCATGGAAGAGATGGCCCGTGAAGAGCAGGTAGATCCACGGGTTGCAGCAGCTGTTGAGGCTGGCCAGGAGCATGGCTATGATGAAAGCTGAGGCTGAAAGAAGGATGGGGGCGCAGAGAGAAAGGAGAGCAGGCCATCACTACTGGAGGGCCACCATCATTTCCCGAGACCAGCCTTCCCAGGGGCCAGGTGCTGAGTCACAAGACAGAGACGTAGAGGGACAAGGTCTGCCTGCCGTCCACATCATGGCTCCGGGTGTGCACTCAGCCTGCCCCGCCACACACACACCCCAGCCTTCCCGGGCTCAGCCAAGCCCTAGAATGCTCCCTGTCCTTTCTCTTGTCAAGAGTACCCGCCGAATGCTTCCGTCAGCAGGAGCTGCGCTCGTCACAGCCACCTGTTCATTCATAACTCACCCAGCGCGTATCCAGTGCCCACGACTCTGAGTGCCCAAGAGCACAGCGTCGAGGAGCTGCCAGACCTAGTTGGTAGTCTTGTTCTGCCAGCAACAAATTACTTTAGTTCCCCAGGAGACTGCTGTTTGCTAATCTTTACATGGGGATAACAAAAGTATGCAAAACACGCCGGAAGACTGCAAGGATTAAAAAAAAATGCGTGGTATACAGTAAGGGCCCAACACACGGTAGCTGCTATGCTGCTAGCCTGCCATGCACCAGGCTAAGCCCTGGGGACACAAAAATAAAATGAGTAGCACCACAGGGTGGGCACAATGCAGGCGGTGGGTCAGACCAAGGAAGGGGAGCAACTCGGAGTGAATCATAGGCCAGTCTTACAGAAAGCGACGTTTGAGCCGAAACCTGAAAGATGCGTAGGAGTTTTCCAGGCAGAGAACGGAGGAAGGGTGCTCCAGGCAGAAGGAATGGCCCAGGCAAAGGCGTGGTGGCAAGAAAGCGTTGCCATCTTCGCCGTTGAGAACACTGAAAGTTCTGTACCCCTAAGAGCACGCTTTGGCATGACAAATCAGACTCACACAGGAGAAAAGGTTATCCTGAAATTCTTTAAGGTATTGTGCAGAAGCCATCATACTAGGGATCTATTGTGTTCCAGACAAAATTAAGGATCAACTTCAAGATACTGCTTTTTGCAAATTCAAACTTCAAAAGGAAAGAAAAATTCTGAATCCTGAGGCACCTGGCTGGGTCAGTCACTAGAACATGCCACGGGTGATCTTGATGTCGTGAGTTCAAACCCCATGCTGGGTGTCGAGGAAAGAAAAAAGGAAAAGAGAGTAAGAAGGGAGGGAGGGAGGAAAGAAGGAGGAAGGAAAGGGGGGGAGGAGAGGGGAGGGGAGAGAAGGGAAGGGAAGGGAAGGGAGAAAAGAAGGAAGGAAGAAAAGAAAAATTCCTAATCCTATATACTTCCAAGTAGAGGAGAGGGGAAAAAATCTGAGCTTCTTGCAATAGACTTCCATCTGACAAACTACAGAGCTCTCCCAGCAGTGGAGGAGAGTGAGCCCTCCCTCCAGAAACCTGCCAGGACAGCAAGACACCCGAGAATGCTATTCACAGCCACATCCTTATCAGTGAAGGCAGCTGCAAGAGGGCTTGAAAAATCTGCTGCTCTTTGATCTTTCCTGCAGAAAGTTTTCAAAAAATATCTCCAGAATTCTGGGCACCTGGCTAGCTCAGTCAGAGTGGCGTGCGACTCTTGATCTCAGGGTTGTAAGTTTGAGCCCCACGTCAGGCAGAGAAATGACTTAAAGGAACAAATAAATAAAAACAAAACAAAACAAAACAAACCTCCAGAATTCAACAGCTGAATCCAGGAAAGGATTTCTTGCAGAGACTGAGAAGCCACAAGACCTAGATGCCACCACAGAGGCAAGCATGGAGACATCTGTCAGACATCTGTCACCTAGTCACCAAAGGAAGAAGGATGATTATCCACAAGACGATGGTTTGGTTCTCAAACTGGGATCCCTGGGTCACCTGGGAACTTGTTAGAAATGTGTAAATTCTCGGGCCTTACCCTAGACCTACTAGACCAGACTCCTGGGGGTGAGGTTCTGACACACACACAACTTGGAGAACCACTGGTCTAATTCCTTGGTGCACCTGTTGGCACAAAACTAGAGCAAATAAAATCAGAAAGTCTTGCACAAGAGAATGTTCAGGGAAACAAAGGAGGAGCATCTAAACCTTAGACTAAAATATAAAGAACAGGGAAGTGGAAAAGCGGAGGGGGAAAAAAGTCAGTACTGCTCATTTTCTATAAGAGAGTGAAAAAAAATATATATTTGATTTGAGTAGCTAAGAAGATGAATTTAAGTTTAGAAATTCTGGTGAGAAATCACCAAGACTAAAAACAGAATGTCCTCAAAAATTCAATGTATAAAATAAAGGAGGCAAAATTAACACACGGTTAAAATTTAAAAAGGACCCTGAGAAATAAGCTACCAGACACAGCGGCAAGAATGCAGGCATGTAAGGTTAGGAAACAAGGGGGAGGACAGAGCAGGAATGAACAGGCTTGCACAGGAAGGCACCACCTTTTACCTAACTGTATAGAGTTAAAACTGTTATCTTTTTTCTTAAGCTATTTGCCTGACTTTACATTTGGATCATTTAACTTATTTGTTCTACTTTAAAAAAAAAAAAAAAAAAGGCATACAGAAACATCAACAGCAAAAAAGGAAACAGTTAATGAATTCCAGATACACCATCCCCCACCCCCAATGGAGATTCCCTTCCTCTGCTAGGCCAGCCCCTGTAGGACTCTGGACCAAGGCAGGTGCCTCTGCCCCCCCCCCCCCCCCGTGGCCACAGACATGTAGGATGGGCCTGGCTTGGCTCCCTGGGGGATAGAGGACCCTCTCTAAGCTGAACCTGCTCCTGTCGGGTTGCCAAAGGCGAAGGGCACAATTGCACTTTTAAAAATCTGGCAATATCCTAACCGTCGAGAGACAGGAGTCCCCAGTGGTGGACATGCCAGCCCTCAGCAAGGAGGAGAGCTATCTGGGAATCAGGAAATGGCTATGGAGGACATTTCAGAGGAAGGAAGCAATAGGAATGAAGGTACATAAGTGAGAATGTCCAAGAACGTTCAAGGACTGCCAGAGTTGGGGAAAGGGAGTCTCATGGGGAAAGAAACAGGAAAGAGCCAGGCTGAGGAGGACCTTGAGTGCAGGCTGCCTGAGCTTTAGTCTACAGACAGTGGGGAGTCCTTGATGGTTTCTAAGCAGGCAACTGACTGATTGACTGCCCCTCACAGGCTCTCTGCACTTTCTGTTCCTTGTTTAGACCACACTGTTGCCCTTTCTGGTGGCTAGAGAAGCCAAAAGGAATAGAACAAAGCATGGAAAGTATTGTCCTCATGATTCACGACGTTGTTTCCAAGAGAGCACAGGGCCATGTAGCAATGCTGACCATGGGAATCACTGCTCAAGTTGACACAGGACCCTGTGGTTTTTCAAAGCAGACTCATCCCCATCTTCTGTGTGAGGAAAGTGACTTCCCCAGGGACACACAGCATGTCACCCCGTGTTTCTACCTGAACTTAATGAAGCTATTCCTTTTCAAACTAGGTCAGCGTTCACATGTGTCAGGTTGGTACCAGTTAGTGAATCCTCTCAGTCCCAAAGCAAAGACATAGGCTTGCCAGACAATCTCTCTTAGGGTGTGATTTGAGGGCGAGTCAGAGAGCAACTACCCTTTTCCCCCGCACAGGTAGAATTGCCCACAGAGGCGGGGAATTGCCTGTTCTCAGTGATGATCTTTTATAATCTAAGTTTATCTGGGATGGGAAACACATTACTTCCTTTCAGACCATCATCGTTTGTAGCAGAAATGTCTCCTGGTCTAGACCAGTGACCAACAAGCTCTATTGTTTGGCCTATGGGGGCCAAATCCCACCTGATGCTTGTTTTTCTAAATAAAGTTTTATTGGAACACAGCACACCCATTCATTAATATATTGTCTATGGCAGCTTCTGCACTACAAGGAGAAAGCTGAGTACCTGTTCCAGAGACCTTATACCCACAGCCTAAAAGAGTTACTGCCTGGCCCTTTACAGAAAGTTAGCCCACCCTTGATGCCTGGAGAAGGGGCAGATGTTAAAAAGCCGTGGGAAGGGCTCCTAAGGGTAGGGGGGCTGGAATCCCACAAAGCAAGCCACGCCCACTTCTCCCCACACTCCGGTGATGGCTTTGCTTTAAAGTTACCCAGACTCGGCACAAATCCTGGCTCTGCCATTTTGCACTTTGTGTATTCTAGGGCTAGTCATCTAACCTCTTAACCTCAGTTTCTCCATCTGTGAAATGGGAGTAATAAAAAGAACTCCTTTACAGAATCATTGCCAAGTTTCACTAGTCAGGACGCCAAGGACCCATCATGATTCCTGGCACTCAATAAAAGTAAAAACTTAACGTACTCAGTTATTACCGTTATCACTACCATGATGTGTACATGCCCAATAAATGCTACTTTTCTTAAGGATAACAGAGCTAATGCCAACCCATGTGAAACAATGGGGAGAGGCTGCTTGGGCTGAGTGTTGGAATCTGAGATAGCCCAGGGTGGGGCACAGGACACAGGACCCACTGGCTGAGCTGCTGGAAGCTGCACTGACATATGGCAGTGTCCATCCAGTGAGTCTCTTGGGCCGGACCGCATGGCCAAGGAGGTCAGCTCATACGTAGATTCCTTTCCTGGCTCTACAGGCCCGCACCACCAGTCCAACCTACAAGCTTATCTACCTTGTTCAGCTAGCTTGTGACTTCCGGATGGGTTTAAACAGACTGAAACAATGGGCCATCTTCAGGGAGAGCGAGGGGGTGCCAAGACTCCACAAAGTCAAAGGTGTGCCGAAACAATGAACCAGCGATGGAGGAGAATGTCCTTATTGCCTTATTCCATCTTCTTTGGGGTCCTGGGAATGTCTGATCTCACCTGGCAGATTTCAGTACGAAGACCCGTTTTAACGCACATGCAAGCCTGGACATCACAGGGAAGAAGCATCTGTCTCTGCACCGCAAACTTCCCTCTCTCTTTTCTGCTCCAGCATTCCAGCTCGAGGTTCTGGTGCACGCCACACGCGGGGTGTTCTTCTGGACCAAAATCCTTAAATGCAGACTTCTTTCTCTCTTTTTCTTTCTTTTTCTTTTTCTCTCTTTTTCATTTATTTATTTGAGAGAAAGCATGAGTGGAAGGAGGGGCAGAGGGAGAGAGAGAATCCCAAGCAGGCTCCATGCCCAGTGCAGAGCCCCACTCGGGTCTCAATCCCACAACCCTGAGATCATGACTTGAGCCAAAATCAAGAGTCAGCCGCTTAACCAACTGACCCACGGAGGTGCCCCAAGACTGTCTTCTTCAAAACACAGCTACCCGTGGGGTAGCTGTTAGAGAGGAACCATTGAAAAGCGACTCAGCGTGGTGCCACCTAGAGCTGGGTCTAGCAGATCTGCAGCAGATGGCATGGTGTTCTGAGCCCAGATCTTGTCTTAGGACCCAGCGCGGCTCATTCCCCAGCTACCAGGGAGCTGGCCAGTGAGGCTCTCAGCTGAGTTCCTTTGGGGGCACTGTCTTTGGCCACAACAGAAACCCCTGTCCCAGGAGCAGCCTATACCCGATGACCAGTCCATGCAAATGTACAAAGGCCCATCCCTTTGCCTTAATTCTGCCTTCTCCGAAGGGCCGTTCCCTGCTGCCCACCTCCAACCCTGGCCCCTGGCCACATGTCAGACAAAGCAGAGCAATGATGAAGTCAGTGCAGAAAAGGAGGAGCTGGAAGTCAGAATCCACAACTCTTCCAAAGGTGTGGTCTGCAGCCCGTAACTCCTCTGGGGCCAGGGGCGGGGGGGCAAGTGGTCACAGAGGGGCCCCAGTGGAGCCCTGGCTCAGGGAGGAGCCAGAGACACAAGATTCAGATGCAAACCCCTGGGGTCTGAATCCTCCACCTAATCTTTCTCGAGCCACATCTACTGTATGAGCCTTAACATCCTTGTCTATAAACTGGAGGTGACACTTGCAAGGACTTTGAAAAAACTGGTGGAGGATGTAAAAGATTGCAGTGTTTATTCAGGTGATTAGTATTGTTACTAACAGATATGAGATATGACCAGCTGCATCATTTTTAAAGTCCAAAGTTTAGAGGCTCCTGATCCCAGGCCAATTAAAGAAGGTGTCCATTGCCTGTTTTTCCATAACTTCAAAAATTTAAAAAAAAAAAAAAAAAAAAAAGAGGGCACCTGGGTGGCTCAGTTGGTTAAGCGACTGCCTTCAGCTCAGGTCATGATCCCAGAGTCCCGGAACTGAGTCCCATGTCGGGCTCCCAGCTCCATGGGGAGTCTGCTTCTCCCTCTGACCTTCTCCCCTCTCATGCTATCTCTCGTCCTCTCTCTCAAATAAATAAAATCTTTAAAAAAAGAAAAAATGAAAAGTCTGGGGTTGGATGCCATGACACCAAAGGAACTCCTGATCGTCCATTTGGAAAAGCTTACCCAGAGGCACCTGGGTGGCTCAGTAGGTTGGGTTAGGGTTAGGGTTCACAGGTCATGATCCCAAGGTCCTGGGATTGAGTCCTGCATCAGGCTCCTTGCTCAATGGAGAGATTACTTCTCCCTCTCTCTTTGCCTGCTTCTCTGCCTAGTTGAGCTCTATCTCTATCTCTCAAATAAATAAATAAAATCTTTGAAAAAAAAAAAGAAAAAAAGGAAAAGCTTACTCAGCCAGTGACTTAAGAAAAGCCAAAAGGAAAGGTGGTTACAGCCCTGAGGAGGGCAGAGTTCAGAGTCTCCACTGAACTCTTCCACTTGCTCCCCCATAAAAATAACATCCCTCCCCAGGACAAAGCCCTGAGTGGTGCAAACTGCTCTGTCTGGTCTTTGCCAAAAGTGGGGGGCCACTGGGAGGCACTTGTCCAGGGACTGGTCCTCACACCTCCCTGGTCACCAGCTTAGCTTTTCTCGGAGGAAAAAGAGGAGCTCGGAGGTTCTAGCATCCTTTCATGTCCTGTGCTCATTGTCACAGGACCTACTCTCAAGGGAAACACAGAGAACACAGCACTCTATTCAATAGGGAGGTGCAGCACTGGGGGAGGGGGTGGCGCTGCTGTGCGCCTGCAAGCCTGAGGACTAGGAGTGATCCTCAAGGGGGCTCCTAGGCACCAAGCAAGAGATGTGAACAGAAATGGCCACCCACCAAAAGCCAGATGCCCTACCTGGCAATTTTACACCCAGGAGACAGACACAACTCTGTATTTCCACTCAGCGCTATGATTCATGGAGGGGTGGGTGGCAGAGAGCCACTTGAGGATGAGGACGGTATGCCCCAAAGTGTTCCACCCGCCTACGAGCCTGGCTTTACTCAAGTCCCAAGAACTCCCATGTTCGGATTTCCCAGCACCCCCTCCACCCTGTCACCGAAGGCCCAAATTAGCCCCGAACAGCTGATGGGCAGCTGGCCACGGCCTCTCTGGGCTGCATTGTGCCTGAGGCAACTAATGCACTTCACATACACTTCAAAGACTTGTGGCTTAGCTGACACCTCTCCTCCGAGAGTCAAAATCAAGCCCACCCACTTTCATTAGAAGCCCTCTCTCCAGAAACCAAGTGCTTGGTTCAGGACCACACCCCTCAACAAAGGGACTGGGAATTTGGGTCTCAGTACCTTATTCCTAGGGGAGCTTTATAAGAATTTGAGAGCTGTAGTTCACAGAAGGCTTTTTCTTTTTACAATTTTTGAATGTATACTCACATAAAGATTGAGTACTAACATGTATTATGGAGTGTCTCTTTTGAAAAGACCACAATTTTACAACATTGGAATGGTTTTAAAATTCACAGATGTGTGCTCCCCCCACGTATCATAAAGCCAGGATTAAAAGCCAAATTTGTGGGCTACATAGTTTTAACTGAGCTTCTATTATATCATTGCCCAAATCTGGGGCAATCTCTTACATCACTGCCCAGATTCTGGAAGCAGAAGGGCTGGGGCTTTTTGGTTAAAAAACCAGCCCTTCTTTACCCTGCAGGGAATGACAGGCCGTGCAGCCAATTTCAACCACAGGTGCAAAGGAAAACTGCACATTTTGATAAAAGAGGTAAGATATTAAAGACTTCCTATTCAATATGTAGTCAGTCTATGGGCAGGCTACACAGGCATAGCCTGGCTGCTTGGTGAAAATGCAGACTCTTGGGCTCCCTCCCAGACCTCCTTAATCAGATTCTGCATTTTAACAAGATGCTCCCCCACCCTGCCAAGGTGAGCTCTGCAGCCCACTGAAATTTTCTAAGTATCACTAGGGAGAAAGATAATAATAAAGTGTCTACCCCATGAGGTCAACAAGGAATGTGCTTCTTTGCACAGCCAGCTCCTACTCATCCTTGGAAACCCTTTTCAAATGCTGCTTCCTCTCTGAAGCCCTCCTGATTTTTTTCCTCCTGGGAGACAGAATCAACAAATGCTTCCTGGAGCATTCACCAGGGAGGGAGGGGAGGAGGGTGGGGGGATAAATAAACACTGATAGTAAAGATCTCTCTTCCTGTGGCATCCCTTCACAGTGTCATTACTTACATTTCCAGACTTGTGGCTGGCGGGATGGGTGTCATTTGCAGAAAACAGGAAGAGTTCTAGAAGGGACTGAACTGAAGTGAAGTGTGAAATTAGACAACCGGAAGTCCTGATAGAACTGTGGAAAGGCAAAAAGGCAATCTCCCTGCTTGACAATAGGAGGGGGCTTTAACCCCACGAGTGGATTCTCATGCAGTTCCCTCTAGGAAAATCAGGTTCATACCCAGATATCCAGGTCTGGTGGAGAGAGAGAGAGAAATGGAATGAGCAAGAGTGACCCTTGTCACTCTCGAAGTGAAGTGTGGGCCAGAGCATCTGGCCCGTTGTGGGGGGAAGTTCCCGCTCCCTGCAGAGCACAACAGGAGACTCTGGCCAAGGCTGCCCCTCCGTGGGTGGCCGGAAATCAGGAGCTGAGACTCCACTGCCTGGACTACACTCTTGCCCCCTGCCACTTCTAAAACCCAGAACTAGAAATTCCCGCCTCCCCTCCTACTGTGTCCTCCAGGTAAGGCTGTTGTTTCTCTTCACCTCTTCAAGCTGGTTTGGAACACCCTGGGGCTTGCTTCCAGCCCTCACCTGAAACCCGCTCCTCCTGAGCTCCAGACAACACTCACCCCCAAAAGCCCTGACCCAGCTCCCTGACAGTCTTGGAATTTCTCTGCTTTGTAAAGCAGACTTTGGGGGCGCCTCAGTGGCTCAGTTGGTTAAGTTTGCCTTGGGCTCAGGTCAGGATCCCAGAGTCCTGACCTGACCTTGATCCTCTGGGATCAAGTCCTACATCAGGGCTGCCTGCCCAGTGGGGATCCTGCTTCTCCCCCTGCACCTCCCCACCACCTTGTGCTTTTTCTCCCGCTCTCTTTCTCTCTCTCTCAGATAAATGAAATCTTTAAAAAAAAAAGAAGAAAAGCAGACACTGATTGAGCATTTACTATATGCCAGGCACCTTGCCTCTGGCAGGCAGAGCCTACCCTGCCCACAAGCTAAACTCTATTCCTAACTCCAGAAAACTGAGCTCCAGGCCGGTTTAGTCAACTGCCCAAGGTCACTGCTGCCACACCATCATGCTATACCTCAGGACCTAAGAGCCCGATACCAGCCGGGCAGAAAATGAGGTGTTACTCCCGGAGCTCTGTAACCCTCCTGGCATGACTGTCCCATGTTTATGCAAATGCCAGCTGTTGGCCTCAGGAGGGCAGGTGAGGAACTGGGGATGGCTTCCTGCAAACACCCCTCACTGGAGGACCAAGGTATCAAAGCAGAGGCTGTGTGGACAGGACCCTTGGGAGGCAGTAATGACTGTTTGCAGAATGGATACATCGGCCTTCAGAGGAGGAAGAAGACCCCGGATGAGGCTGCCAAGTTGTGCCCTGCAAGGCTCCTGGGAGCATCATTCTCACAGACCACGAGGTAAAGGGCACCCCCTGGAATTGTGCCACAAAGCAATCCACACCTGGACTTGACCTTTGAAAGACAAGTCTCTGCAGAAGGGACTACAGTGGGCATCCCTACGGTGAGAACAGAATCAACATGGGTGCTCAGCAGAAGGACCCTGTGGGAACCAGCAAGTCGTCAGGGGTTTACAAGGCAGATTTAGCCAAAGCCCAGGACAGAGGTGACGAGGGTGTCCTTGTTCGCTAGATACTAGGTCAGGCCACACCTCCATAGTGTGTCCAAACCAGCACTTCTCAACCAGAGGCAACATTCAGCAATGTCTGGAGACGCTGTTGGTGGTCATGACAGATGGAAAGGTGCCAGTGGGATGCAGGGGGCAGAGGCCAGGGATGCTGCCCGAACATCCCCCAGCACCCTGGACAGCTGCCCACCCAACAGGGATTACATGGCCCAGAATGTCAGGAGTGCTGACACCGAGACACTCGGGTCTCCACCCAAAAGGAGACGTGTGGTAGAGCTAGAATGGAGTGGTCATCAGGGAGCAGGGTCATCAGAGAGCATCAGGGAGCAGCAGCAGGTCATCTGAGAAACGGAGGCTTTGAACACACAGTGCCCAGTGGGTGGTGCCAGGAGAACACAGGCAGCCAGGTGTGTGTGTTTTGGGTGTTTCAGCCAAGAGAGCCAGGAGAGTAGAGATGTTGGGGTCACAAAGAGGGTGCAGGGCTCTGGGGCCAGGGCAGGAAGGTGGAAATGCACAGAGGCCTGGTATTAAGTGTTTCCCTGTCTGAAAATGAGCTTCCCAGCTCCTTCCTTTTCCTGTGGAACTGTGGTCCCTCGGGTGTGGCCTACCCACCTCACCTTTTCAAGGATGTTGTTCCCAAGATTTGGGTGGGCCAGGTACCTCGGAGGGTCTGGTCTTTAGGTGAGCCATTGATAGGCAAAGCAGTGGGGGAGGAAGGGCAGGAGGAAATTGGACAGATCATTCTCTGTCCTGAAGAGCTCTTGAACTTGGCCTTTCTGGGGATAAATTGCAATTAGATGGACAGTTAACAACCACACTCTTGTCATTAAGCAATTGTGAATTATGTTTTTGGCTAATGCGAGTGCTTCCCCTTTGGGTTTTTGTCCCAGGTGACTTCACCTTTCCCCCCAAGAGGTTTGATCAATAACAGGAAAAAAAAAAAAATCTGCTGGGGGAGGCTTTGCTGCACACTTCTTCCATTGGATGGATATCTGCAGGGGATACTTCTAAAAGCACCCAGGAGATCCCAAGGCCAAGAGTGGTAGGCCATCTTGAAAATGCTGGCCTAGGGATGAAGGCCAGTGTGACAGGGCAGCCTAGGGAGGACCTAGGTTCAAATTCCATGCCTCACTCAACAGTGTCCTCAAGCAGGTCTTGCCTCTCTGGGCCTCAGTTTCTTCCTCTGTAAAAGGGGGACAAAGCCCCTTTACCTTGCTGTGTTCAGGTGAGGATGAGACGTGGGACTGTGTACTCAAAAGTGGGGGCCTCCTGTTTCCAACTACTCTAACTCCTCATGTCACTGAAGCAGATGGCCACAGAGGGTATCCTGTTCTAGCCCCATAGGTCTGCTGAGAGTAATGGAGGCCCAGAGATCACACAGAGACATGGCCCAAATCACAGAGAAGGCAACAAGACCAGCTCACAGCACTGCCCAGTGCCGTCTCCCGGGGCTGATGCAATGGGGGCTGGCAGAGCACAGTTCAGCCCCTGACAGCCCCTGCCCCTGGGGGTGACCCCCATGAGGTTCCCTTCATTTCCAACAATTGTTAGTGCAAAGTTCTGGGGTTGTCAGGTGGCCCAAGCCCTCAGGCAGCAAATCTGCCTGCCCAGTCTCTCCAGAGAGGACCCAGAGCCAGGGGGAAGTCTCTCCAGAGAGGACCTAGACCTACAGCCTCCCACAGCCTCCCCATCCCTCAGAGGGCACAACATCCTTGAAAAGGTGAGGTAGGTAGGCCACACCCGAGGGACCACAATTCCACAGGAAAAGGGAGGAGCTGGGAAGTTCATTTTCAGACAGAGAAACACTTAACTCCAGGCCTCCTGTGCATTTCTACCTTCCTCCTAATACAACACTCCGGACAGAGGTTTGGTTGCCCCCAAGTGACAGGGGTGCTCACTTCTTCAGCAGGCAGCCAATGCTAGTGTTGGAGGGCTGCTTAGAAGATCCTTATCTCTCTGCAATCCAAATCCGCACACCCAACCCAGGCCATCTCAGGCACCTTTCTCCTCCCATATCCCTCGTGTCTGTTCAACCAGCATTGGCTGAGCTCCCGTTGGGTGCCCAGCACCGTGCTCGGCTGTGGACGTACACTAGTGAGCAGAACAGAAGGGGTCCCTGTTGTGACCAGACTCACAGCCAACCTTAACAAGTTTCTCCTCCACACCCCCACCACCCTGGATGCACGGCCTATCATCTACAGGCTCTGCCTTTCTGTGCCCCAATCCCCTCTGCCTGGGCTCTTCCGAAAAAATGCCCATCTCCTTCCTCAAGAATACCTGCCAAGATTCTCAGAGTCCATCCCAAGAATGCAAACAAAACGGAACAAGTAGAAAGGCAGAAGAGGAGTGATGTTGGTCACGTGGCCCCCAGGTGCCTCGAGGCACACCCTGTCATTCTCCTAACAGCCCCACAGGTAGGCTTTGCTTCCTTGATTATATAAAGGAGGAAGCAAAGGCCCAGAGAGGTCTAGTGGTTTGCTCAAGGACACACAGAAGAAAAGGGCAGAGCAAACTCCAAATAGGCCAGTGGCATGCTTCTTTCCCTGCACAAACCACGCAGGATTCCAGAGTGCCTGCCCACTGTGCTGGCCCACCAGACAGGTCCCTTGGTCCTTCCATGGTCTCTGGGGAGTGGAGGTCCCCACCTTCTTCTCTGGACATTTCTTGCTCCCATGGAAATCAGCCAGTTTGAGAGAAAATGGGGACTATTCTGTATATGACTCATCTATGAAGTGTTAGTGAGATTTAATTCAAAAGCTTCTCCCCTAGCCTCCAGGCACCAGACAGGAGCCACGAATAATGTTCAGTGTGGACGGGTGGTGCCCCTGCCCCATCTGCCAACCTGTCCCCGCTTCTCTCTCATCTCTGCCTACAGGACCAGGCATTTCACCAAAACCTAGAGCCAGAGACTCAAAATCAGCCCCACCACATCCAACCAGCATTACTTGAACCCCTGGAAATACAGACATGCCCCCTCTCCATTTCCTCCCTCCCAACTACCCCAGTCGGAATCCTGGGGGCCAGCAGCCAAGCAAATCGCACTGAGTTCAAGAGGAGAGGTCAACGCTGAATCTTTGACAGTGGAATTTGCTTGCCGAGATACATATGGGGCTGGTCCACACGCGCCGTGGGTGTCTGGTCTCCCTCTTACTCCTATGGTCTCACCAGCTTCATTAACGCAGGGCTCCAATGGCGGCTTTGGGCTTTGGGTGGGAAGGAGTGCAGTAACTACCACAGTGCTCCTCTTCCTTTTCTCTTCTCTCACTGTTGTTTTTTTTTTTCCCTGAACACTGTTTTTTTCTCTGAAATATTGAAATGGAGAGTTTCTGTCTTTGCTCTGGCTTAGAGAAAGGGAGCTCCATGCACGGCTCACCTCTATACACAGAGCCTTTATTATTATTATTATTGCTATGATTATATTATAATTTTCCTACCCCTTTCTCCCCTTCATCCAGGTTTCCTTGTATCTACTTTGTCTTGCCACAGTACCTGAATCTTTGTGGCCAACCTCTCATTACTTTTGGAGCAAGATGAGCTCTGAACCTGTAAAGGCGGAGCTTGGTGTGAACGCAGGTCAGCATAGGAGGGAAAGAAGTCCATGAAAGGAGAGAGGTGTGAAAGGAGTGCCTGGGCTTGCAGAGAAGGTCAGGGTGCACAAAGCCTCAGAGAGGTGGGGGGTTTTGAGGTCAGCGAAGGGCCACATGGACAGCTGAAAGGCCAGTGTGACTTCTCCAACCCCTCTGGCAGCCCACAGTTGGGTTCGGAGCTTCTCCTTCCCTCAGAGGTTTTCAGAACGAAGCTGTTGACAGGGACAGATCCCACATGTGCCGCACTCCCTCCACCTTTTTTTTTTTTTTAAAGATTTTATTTATTTATTTGACAGACAGAGATCACAAGCAGGCAGAGAGGCAGGCAGAGAGAGAGAGAGGGAAGCAGGCTTCCTGCTGAGCAGAGAGCCCAATGCGGGGCTCGATCCCAGGACCCTGGGATCATGACCTGAGCCGAAGGCAGAAGCTTTAACCCACTGAGCCACCCAGGCGCCCCATCCACCTTTATCTATACCTGCCTGCCCCTGGGCTTCCTGCAAGAACTTCTGCCTGCTCTCAGTGGGCTTCCTGAACTTCCAGCCTCTACCCCCCAGGAGATAAGCAGAGCAAGGGGCCCGGATCTAGATATTTTGCATCTCTTCTCAATTCTCTTCATCTTGGAAAGTGAGGGCTGTGCATTCCTTCCACGGTGCTGATCATAATTCCTTGAATAGCTCAAGTGTCTCCTTGTTTTGTTCCTTAACACTTGCCGATGGCCTCCAGACAGTCATGTCTCCAAACTGACTGTAAACACCATTATTTCTGATGGCCCAGCCTGCTACTTGCAATGGTCCCAATTAATGTCAGGTGGGCACAGAGCTTACAGTCCAGCTGAGCCCAAGTCCACTCAGACCCCCACTGCTACCCTGAGGCCGTGGCACGGCTTGGCGGGCTTGTGGCCAGAGCCCAAGTCCTCGGTGCTGGGCAGGCCCTCACACAGGAACTGGGCACCAGGTCCTGGAAGGAGGCATCATGAATCCCATTGTCTTCATTTATTCTCTTCTCGGAGCACCCAGGACACAGAGGGCCAAGGATGAGGGGGCCCTGGGCTTTCCATGTGGCACCCACCCTTTCCTCTGAACTGGGAAAGAAGCCAAGGAACAGAGGGAAGACTTGAGGTTCCTGGAGTCTGTTTCTCTTCCTGCTCCGGGAGCCTGAGAGCAGGAGGCTGGCCCCACCGGGAGAGAAGGCCCCACCATGGAAACCTCAGGGGACAGCATACACACAAAAGGCCTCTGGCCCCCACTTTAGTCAGATGCTCTCGCTCTCATTCTCTCTCCTCTTGTGTTTTGTTTTTAAGACAAAGACATGTATTATTATCTGTTGCCTTTTCAAAGCACAGGAAACATCGAAACCTCGCTCAGTAACTAAGATATATTTTGACCATATATTCTCATTCTTTAGGGAGGAAAATAGGAAGAGGAGATCAGGCGAAGGGGTGGACAACAAGAAGTCATATGAAGGGGGGTGGGGGGGGGAGGGAGGGAGAAAAACTCACCAGGAAGGAAAAATGAATGGGAGAAGCCAGGGGAAGGAAAGAGAGGGAAATGAATGAACACTGAAATGTCGTCATTCTAAAAGCAAGACACTAACAGTCAAGGGAGAGAAGGGGACCCCTCACCCAAAGTCCCACACTAGTGAGGGCTAGAGAAAGGGCTCCCCAGTAGGCATCCCCAGAATCTGCTCAGTATCAGTCTCACTTCCTCAAGAACCGGGGTTTGAGCTCCACAAGACCTGGGTCTGGTCTTTCTTTGGCTCCCACCCAGGAAACAGGTGTAGTCTGATGCCATAATGAGAAACACCCACTGGTGCCTTTGGCTGGGCTCACTCCCTAGTTTTGTGTCCTTCATCACAAGGCTGGCACTGGAGGAAAGAGCTGGGGTGGCACAGGAACCCTCCCTCCCACACCCACCTGCTCTAGTCTGCCTCCGACTGACTGACTGACTGACTGACGGTGTGACCTGGAGAAAGCACCTTCCCCACCGTGAACCACTGAACCCTTTCTGCGAACTGTGACCAGGGGCTGCACAATGGAGGCAGGCTGGCTGTGCTGTGTCTGCCCAGCAGTCCTCCCCTCCCCACTGCCCCAGCCTGCAGCACCACAGGTGCCCCCTATGTGCTCAATAATAACTGCCCTGGCCACTAAGAAAAATGCTGGATTACGAGGCAGGGCTGGGTAAAGCCAGGAGTCTGTGGTTTCTGAAAGACAGCAAAGGAAAATTATCCAGCTGAACAAAGGGAGATTTTGGCTTCCACGGGATGGTTATATTTTAGACTTCTGGGAGCAGGAGTGATCATATTTAGAAATGGGACATTTCTGCAAAAAGGGTCTAAAGCAAACCCCTTGCTCTACTCTTACAATCACTAGAGTCACCTGCATCCCAGTGCAGTGCTATGGGCTTACCGGCAAACAAAATGTGTAAGTCATTCACCACCACTGATCATCCCTCCTGCTATTTCCAGATGAGCTATTGGAATTGTGTGCAATGAAGGTGAAGCTGTCTGGAGCTCTCAGCAACCCAATGCTGGCCACAAGCCCCAGGATCCAAGGTGCTCTCTGCTCTCCCAAGCTCCCTCCCCACATACCACTCCATTCTACGCCCCACCCAGCTTCCCCTCACCACCCTCAGCCCAGACCTCCACAAGATTTCCTACAGAAATCCCCTAGCCTACCAGGTCAAATCCGAAAATTTGCATCTTTGCTGGGAGGCTCCCATCCTTTTCCCACCCCTCCCCCCCACTCCCAGCACCACCAACGTCTCTGGCCCAAGGCACCGCCAGTTCCCCGCTCCCCACCCCCAACCAGGCACTCACCTCTCTGCCTTTGGAGACTCTCCGCCTCCAAGGAGCCTGGGGTTCAGAGACTCGACCTTAGACCTTACTTCCCCACAACGCCCCGCCCTCCTACGACTACTCAAGTACTCAGCGTTCAGCTGGACAAATCAAATAGCCCACCTACTGCTGTACTTGACCAGACCCAGGAGTTCAGGTTGATTTGAATTTAAAGGAGAAGTTCAACATAAAGTAAATTTCAAGTGGTGAGAGCTTCGGCTTGGACCAGGGTTCGAAAGTTACTTCCACCACTTGCTAACCAAGTGGCAAAGTCATTTGAACCTCAGTTTTCCCATTCATAATAAGGAACCATATGCCCCATATGTAGCCAAGGGACTGTGCTAAGGACTGTGCGTGCGTTTTCTTATTTCATCCCCTCACGAGAGCCAGTACTTTCATCATTGTGGCCGTTTCACAGAAGAGGAAGCCAAGGCTCAGGGAAGTTAAGCCCCAAATCCCCTGGCCAATGGAGCCATGCCTCAAACCCTGAAGGATTCCGAAACCCACATCCCCAGCGCGAGATCCCCAGAAACCTGTCAGTGCGGAGGAGGCAGGACAAGGACCCCGCCCCGCCGCGCTCCCTCCGGGTTTCCAGCCAGCGCTACCTTCCTTGGGCGCGTTGGCATCCCAGACGCTCCACATCTGCACGAAGAAGAATGGCGTCCAGCACACGATGAAGGCCAGCACGATAATGAAGGTCATCTTAACCGTGCGGATCTTGGCCTTGGAGATGAGCTTGACGCTGCTGACGCGTGCCAGAGCCGCGCTCCCCGCGCTGCCCGCCGCCCGGCCCTCCGACCCCTCGGCAGCCTCCGCCGCGGCCGCCGCCGCCGCCGTCTTGAGTCTCAAGTTCTGCCAGATCTTGAAGCTGATGAGGCCGTAGCAGGCGGCGAGCACGATGACAGGCACGATGTAGACGGCGAGTGTGATCCACGTGATGTAGGCCTTGGGCCCCCAGGGCTGGATGAAGACGGCCCAGCAGTCGAAGACGCCGTCCGCCACCTCGCGCAGCGAGAAGATGTGCACTTGCGGCGCGCTAGCCACCAGGCAGCCCAGCCACGTGGCGAGCACCGCCAGGCGGTCCGCCCGGCGACGCAGCGCCCGCAGCGGCTGGCAGATGGCCAGGCAGCGGTCCAGAGACATGAGCAGTAGCAGGTAGGTGGAGGCGAACATGCCCACCACCTGCAGGTACTTGACCAGGCGGCACAGCAGGTCGGGCCCGTAGAAGCGGAAGGTGATGTCCCACAGCAGTTGCGGCAGCACCTGGAACACGGCCACCACCAGGTCGGCTATGCTCAGGTGCTTCATGAAGAAGAAGAGGCGCGAGTGTTTGTGGCGCGTGGTGCGCAGCGCTAGTAGCACGCAAGCGTTGCCGCTCAGCGCCAGGAAGAGAATGAGGCACAGCACCGCCACCTCCACGCGCGCCAGGGCCTCGTTGCGCTGCGGGGGCCCGGCGGTGCGGTTGCCCTCGGCTTCCGGAGGCGCCTCGCTGCCGTTGACCGCCTCGGCGCTCCAGTTGGCCACCAGAGAGCCCTCCATGACCGTGGTCGCCCTGCGCCCCTGGTCTTCAAGCCCTTTAAGGAGTAGTGCGGCGGGGTGGGGCCGGACGTGTAATCCCGCGCGCCTGGGGGTGGCGGGGGTGAGAGGCGCTCCTCGGGTTCCACTCGCAGAGACGCCAAGGACCGATTTGCTGGTCGGAGCCTGAAACGAATCCAGAGGACTCTGTGAAGACCAAGCACTACTCTCCCGACGCACATCCGACTCAGTTGTACCCTTCCCAGGAGCCCCAAATTATTTGGGACTAGGGGTACAACCGCCTGCCCCGGGGGTGGTTCAGCTGCCACCCCGGAAATCCCCGTTTGAGGTACCTCCTCTGAGCCACTGGAAATGAGCGGGAATCTGCCAGACTGCCGGTTCCTTAAGATTTTAAGTCACTTACCCTGAGGGAGAGGGAAAGGTTCTAATCACTTTCCTGCGGGACTGCGCCTCCTAAACAGACCATCTCTCCCAGAGATCCCCAAACTAGCCGCCTGCCCCACCTTCCAGACCCTCAGCACATCGATCTCCCGACAGACGCCCCAAACAGCCATCTCTCCTTCCTCCAGTTACTTCCTTCGGAGATTCCCCCAAAGGGCCACTTGGCTTGGGAAGCTCCAGCTCAGAACCACCCCCCTTCAACCTCCTATTTCTAAGACGTCTAGCCATCCCCTCTCACCCCCGAACTTCCACAACAACTGCTTCGGTGGGTCCCCAATCCAGCGGCCCCTCCTGGAAGAACTCCTGTCTGAATACCTACTCCCAGGGCTCCCAAATGCTGTTCCGGGTACCCCTCTCATAAGGATCCTCCCCAGCCCAGCAGTCCCCCGGGAAGCCGACGCTGTCTTAGCCCTCGACAGTTCAGGTCTATGCATCTTGAGCCTGAGTGGTCTCTTTGCAGTCTCTCAGAGCACGGGGCGTGTCTCCAGGTACCAGGGGCGCGAGGCACCCCACCACCTCCACTTGGGTTCCAATGGCTCCTCCAGCCCCAACCAACCCGTCTACCCGTGCGCAAGACCCAGCTACCTGCACCCAGTCCTCGAGCGGGCCTAAAGTTGGCTCCCTGGGGAAACTGCACCGCCGCGGACAGCTCCGAAGACGCGTGCGCTCCCAGGCCAGGTTGGGATGGCTGCTGGCGGCACGCAGTCTGATACTATCGTGAGGTCCCGGACTCTGAAGCCTCAGCTGGAATCCCCTCGCCCGCACCTAACTGGTCACTGGATAGGGACAGAAGGCGAGCTCGGAGCGCTGCCCAGGCTGTGCGCGCTGACAGCGTCAGGATGCGGCGCTGTCTGCTGGTGGCCCGCTTTTCTGCAGCCTGGGGCTGGGGCTGCACCACCACACGAGTCCGCTGGGAGGCGCGGAGCGCAGGCCCCGCCGACCCCGCAGAGCAGGGTTAACTTGCCCAGGGTTCGCCCCAGAACGGTAATAAACAGGGTTCTTTCACAGTGGCTTAAAACTGCAAGAGGGAGGGAGCTCATAAATAACCCGCTTGGTTTCTTCCTTTCTTGGTTTGGAAGCTCCTGACTCTCAGGCAAACGGGAGCTTGGACAGCGGTGTTCCCCCCCCCCCCCCCCCCCCCCCCCCCCCCCCCCCCCGAGTAGATGGTGATGAAGTTGCAAAAGCATTTAACTGACGTTTCCCAAACATCAGGTTAATTTCAACGCTTATTTTTCCCCTCCCCGGAGCTTGATATACTGGATTTAGCAGTGAATTCAAATCCTTTTATTCCTAAACCCATTCCTAAGGAATGAGAAATGCCTTCTGTTATAATCAGCACTGGCAGAGGACTTCATTCTTTAGGTAATTTTAGGGCAAAGATCTCAAGAAAAGAAAAGGGAAAAAAGTCTGCCTTCCTCTTAAATTGATTCTGTTCCTTTGTGGCCCAAAGCCATTTCTGCCTCTTTGCCATGCTTCAACATTAAAATCCTACATGATGCCAAAGGAAGTAGAAATGTTAAAGACATCTTCTGATTCTTAACTCCTTTTCTATTCTAAAATCAGGTGGGTTGTTGTTGTTGTTGTTTTGTTTGTTTGTTTGCTTGTTTGTTTTAAAGTAATTTGCAGAGACCAAGAATTAAGGCAGAAAAGGTAAGGATTCAAAAATGAACAAGGCTCTTTAAAATTTAAATGCATACTTCCTCCTGACATTTCCCTTCACCCTCTTTTACTTATGTGGAGAGAATTGAGTTAGTCATGGACTGGGTTTCCTGAATCCACAATTACAGCCCTGTGCCAGGACATCCTAGGGGCAGACCATTACTCCATCCTGGTCCCAAGGTTCTAGTTGAGTGAGCATTCCTGGATGAGCCTGGGAATTCCAGCAGCCCTGGAATTTTAAAAACAAAATTCAAATGAATAAATTTAAAGATCTTACTGGCTTTTTTCAGCAATGCATGAATCAGGCAGTATCCCATCTACTAGATAAAAAAAAAGCTCTGAGGAGATTTTTATGAAAGATTTTTATAGGCAGAAGGGAGCCCCAGAACATGGGAGTTATACTTGGCAACAAAGTGACTGGTTATTGCCCGGTTACTTTCACTATAGGGAAGGCAGGGGTCTGTCAGACAGATACTCACTAGTGCTGATCAGGTGGTTCCGGATTGACTGGTTTGAAATTCCATCCATCCCTGGGTGAGCTGAAACTGAATCTTAGTTTGGTAATGTGGGGCTAAACAGAAGCAACTCCATTTTGGGTCTGTTGCCTTGTTTTTAACACATTAATTAATAGTCTCCGTCACACAAATTACAGATCAAATTACAAACTACTCAGGTGAGAATTAAGTAATCTTCACTTTCTCCCCTGGCCTCAGTTTCCCCATATATAAAATGAGAGGGTTGATCAAGATCATCTCCTCTCTGAGATCTCATCCTTCTGGTTTTCTGTAATTTGATGATATATGCCATCTGAGGTATATCTGAGGTAATTCTAAGAGGTAAAACACACCTGCCCCACTCCATGGTGGGATCAGGGAAGGGTTTTCCCTAAGTACCCCCAATGGGATACATTATATTTACCCATCACCTTACTTATTCCATACTTATCAGTAAAATGTGTTGAAAAAAAATGATTAATGGATTCCCCCAAGAACATCCCCCAGTATATTAATCACTAGGGTCAGACCCTGGCTTCCCAGAAAAAATATTTCTGTGGCAATCTGGCTATAGGAGGGCTGTATGTAAGAAAGTATGGCATTTGTACACATGGGCCATTCTTCCCAAGAGAAAGCAATGACAGAGATAAAGCATGACAATGAATGTAACAACATAACCCCTATTAAGGAAGTGGCATAAATACATGTATTCTCCATCTGTAGACACTGTTGGCCTAGGTGAAGACACAACAAGACAAAAATGAGACAAAAAGCATTCTTTGGGAATAACTGAGCTTGGAATAAAAGCAGGCTGTTCTTTTGCAGAAGAAAAGGTTTATTGAGAATCAGGATCTTTGAAATCTGTGGCTTCTTTCAGAGAAATAGGGCCCCAGGAGCTGAGAGTCATTTCAAGGTGGTTGTTATCCTCCATACAAGCAGAGCAATTGGGATTCTCATGGTGTCTATCTTACAGATGGGGTTTAGAGGTTCAGAGAGGGTGAGGGGCTTGCCCAAGGCACACAGCTGGTCAAGGGCCAGTGTGGCTGGCATGAAGCATGAGGCAAGCCTAGAGAGGTCCACCAGAACCGGACCACCCAGGCTGGCAGCCTTGGAAAGAGGCTTCATGCTCTCTCCCTCAGTGCTGGAAACTGGGGGGGCGGGCAGGGAGAGGAGGTTACCTGAAGGAGAGATGTGATAGGCAACAGCAGGAGGAGAGATTGGAAGGGGGCAAGTGGCAGGAGGCAGATGGGATAAGAGCCCCCTTGAGAGCAGATCTGACCTGAACAGAGAGATGGCCAGGTTGATATGGCAAGGACAGGTGACTTACCCAAGGTCCCACTGCCATCAGAAATGAAGCCAGACCCAAACTTCTGTCTCTGCATAGACCCAGCCACCTCCTGTGTCCTGAAAGGCCTGAGCAGCACTGAAAAGGGGTTGGAGATAAAAGCCAGAAGGACCTTTTGGTGAAGGTGAGGGCAAGGGGGCATGGTCTGAGAGAGGACTTGAGACAGTCCCCAGGGACCATTTAAGAGGTCTGTGTAGATTCACACAGGACACCAAAGGAAACTAAGCTCTCTTCTCCCGTCTGCCACCCCTACCTTGTGTCTGTCAGTCCATCTGCGAGCACAGAGGAACCTAAGGCAAATTCCAGTGACCTGACAGCTCAAACACAAACACTGCCCCAAGCCCCAGACAACCCTATCTCTCCTCCTCCACCAATTCCAACAGCCTACTCACCTTCTTTTTTATTAAAAACAACAACAAAAAGGCATTTCTTCCCAGAGGGGCACCCAACAAAACATCCTTTCCTCTTGGAAGGTTGAGCACATTTTGGCATAGGAAAATGTACTATTTCCTGTGCTCTGTTATGCAGATTCATTAAGTAAATATTTTCTTAGCACCTACTGTATGCCCAGTGAGGTGACCCTGAATTGAACCCAGGAATTAAACTGGACCAACAGCAGTGCTCCTGAGGATAGGTGAGATCAGGTCAGGACAAGCAGAAGGACTGGAATCCCTGCCTGAATTCAGGGTTCCGATTGTACCAGAAATGCACTGCTCTCTATGACCAGGGGCAAACCCCCACCCCTCCCTGGCCTCCATTTCCTCTCCTTAAAATGAGGGTATGGACAATCTTTAAGGTCCCCTCCAGCTCCGTCTGTCATTTTCTAAGTCTAGGCAGCCAGACACACAGAGTGAAGCAGTGGACACAGGATGGCTGCACGGGGGAAGCCTCTTTGGGCAGGGATGGCTCGGGCACATAGTAGGTCCTCAGGAAACATGGGTCAGAAGAGTGTGGACTGTCTGGGAAAGGAAAATGCTCTGTTAGGAGAGGAAGTCTTCAACAACTGAAAATAGCATCTTTCCCCTCTCTAACTGGTGAGAATGAGCAAGAAAAATACTCTGGGGCAGAGGGTGGTGGGGGAAGGGGTCCTGGGGCTCTCAAACAATGCTAATGGGAATGCATTTTGGAACAGCCTCCTTAGAAGGAAATAAGACAATATGTATCAAAAGTCTGGAAAACCTGGATACTTTTCACCACAGCAAATGTATCCTTCTGGTGACAGAACTTAAGGACACAATTCAGCAAGAAGGCAAAGAGATTAATACAGATGTTAATCAAGCATTGAGAACAGTGAAAAAAGATGAATGGAAAGAGCTTTGTTACGTACCTCCAGCGAAAGAGGATACAGAGGTTAAAAATGACAGAGCGCAGGTGACTCCGTGGCTCAGTCCGCTGAGTGACTGCCTTCCGCCCAGGATCGTGGGAGCGAGCTCGAGCTCGGGATCAAGCTCCCTCCTTAGCCCAAGCTCCCTCCTTCGCCGTGAGCCTGTTTCTCCCTCTCCCTCTGCCTGCGGCTCTGCCTACTTGTGTTCGCTCTCTATCTCTCTGTCAAATAAATAAATAAAATCTTTCAAAAAAGAATGACAGATTGGATCTTTGAAATTGACCTGTAATGGGTGTGTGTGTTGCTGTAAGTGGCTGAGGGAGAGAGGAAGAAGATGATGAAGGATGGGGAGGAGGAGGGAGAGGGGAGAAAGGAGGCTGAGAGTTAACTATAAAGGATGTTACAAATTAACAGCAGTTATCTGTGGTTGGTAGGATCACGGATGGCCGCAATATTTTGATGGTCTGTACCTTGTGATATTCATAGTACATATAGATCATTTCTGCAATGTGAAAGGAGAGAATTCTGTTTCCCAAAAGCCATGTCACAGATTGACAGGAGTGACTCTGGATGCTACCCTCTGCCTTGCCTCTGCAGGATTCTCCTTCACCTACTGGAGAAGTCGAAGCATTCCTCCAAGTGTTTTCAAGCATCCTAGGCTTGAGTGGGGCTTGCAGCTGGTGGGGGTCCTGGTCCTGCAGTGGGAACCCCACTGGAAAGGAACAGCTACTTTCTTCCATCCCCTCCCCCAGCTCTTCCTGAATCTGTCAAGCACACAGCACTTTCTCTACGATGCTGACACACTCCATCCTAAAGCGCCACGTTCTGGCAACCTGTCCTCACAAGACAGATGTACCAGACCAGACCAGGACAGCCAAGGTCTTGCAGCCTGTATTCTTAGAGGCAGCCCATGTGCAGGACTTTTCCCTAAGAGCCACACCCGGGAGCTGAGCCAGGACACCCAAGCTGAGGGCAGGAGAGCCCAAGATTCTGGAGCGCTAGGACTATGAAGAACACAAACACACATCTCCGTCCATTTCCCGCAGGGTGGATGTGAGGGTGGAAAGGAGGAAGGGTTTCTGATGTCACCCAGTGAAACAGAGGCTGAGCTGCCCTCCGAATGCCAGGCTCAGGGTGCTGATTAAGCGCCCCACTGACCAAACCACCCCTCCAATATGGCACAAACGCCACCCTCCTAGTCCCCAGCAGACTCTTAATTCCACCCCACAGCCCCTTGCAGGCCTCTGGCCTGCCCCTCTGCCTCCTCTGCTCCCACAAAACTCTGCTCCCTGCAGCAAGCCAGGCTCTGTGGGCAGGACTCCCGACACTCCCTGCTCTCAAGTAGCCTGTCCCTTACTGGGAGAGCCCTTCCTGCTGATCCCCTTGTCAAATCCCACACCTTGTCCACTTTACAGGCAGAGAAACTGAGGCTCATGACAGGAAGGGGCTGCCTAAGATTGCCCTGCTCACTGGCATCAGACTAGATCTCTGACCCCTTTTCTGAGAACTGAGTTCTGGAACTTTCCATCTGGGTGCCAGAGAGTGGACTCTTGCTTTGCTGCCTCCAAAATGGATGATCATGATCCTAAAGCCTCAGCTCTCCCGAGGTCTCCTTATTTATGCCTTCAGGGACCCTTAGAGTTCAAGGCTGGCAGAGGAGGATTCAATGAACCAGCTCGTGCAGGCTCACCTGGGGTAGACACACAGCCCCCGGGGTCTGGTCCCAGTGTTGCATGGAGGGGCAAGGCCTGCCAGCATTGAGTCTTCCAGCTATCACATGCTCACTGCGTAACCCTGAGAGGCATCCCCAACCTCTCTGTGCCTCAGTTAACTCAATTAACAAGTGATGATGGTGATAATAGCCATGTGCTTCAGTTACTATGGCTACAGAAAAAATTGCCCCAAGATGTAGGGCTTTAAAACATTTATTTCACTCACAGAATAATGGTTTGAGCAGCACTTGGACGGGATAGCCCATCTCTGCTTCAATGTCAGTTGGAGCAACTCAAAGGCTGGGGTTGGAATCTGCTATGGCTCGTGAAGGCTTGGTCTCCTGCAGGCAGCGGTCGGTCCCAGTGGGAACCATGGCTGGGACTGCAGTCAGAGCCCTGCAAATGGGCTCCCACACTGCGTCACACATGGCAGCTGGGTTCAAAGGCAAGCTTCATGTGTGAGAGAGACACACACAGAGAGAGAGAGAGACAGCCAGAGAGAAAGATCCAGAAAGAAGCCATATCACTTCCCTCTGCCTCATTCCTTACAACGCGGTGGTATCAAAGTCCCATTCCCAGTCAGGAGGAGGAGAACTGTGCTCTGCCTCTTTCAGGAGGAGGTACTGGAGGCAAATGAGACCCAAAGTATTGCTGTACCATTTTTGCAAAGTACACAGTCACACCAGGTCCCTGAGGGGTTCAGGGAGATTCAGTGGAACAAGAGCTAGAATGGCACGTGGCCCATTGGGGGCACCAGACGCCGTCAGGTGGTCGCTGCCTACAAGAATGCGCAGGGCGTCTGGACCCTACAGCTGGGAAACAAGCCCTGCCCTGAAGATTAGTGAGAATCTGTCCTCTCTACCCCAAGCCCAAAAGCTCGAGGCTCCTTCAGTCACCCTTTTTGAGAGAAGCAGGGTCTGCTCGTGGCAAGAGCTCCAGAAAACACTGCTGGAGTTCTCCCCCACATGCCCCACCCTGCACACCCATCCCACCCCAAAATTATTGCTGAACGTCCCAGATTGGGAGCCAAGGGTGTTGGTCCTCAAGAAACCACACAGTCCTAAACAAGCCCCAGGCTACAGAGGCAAGCCACCTGGAAATGAGAACAGAAACCTCTGCCAACCACAGGGCCGGGGGAAATATGAGGCTGCTTCTGAAAAGCCAGGGGCAGATGTCTTGTAGGCCAGTAGAAATGGTCCCCAGCACACTGTTACTCCTGGCCCACCCGGGGGCCCGGGGACCCTGTCCCAGGCTAAACTGTGATGGCAGGGAGGGTTTGTCCTCTCCTAACAAGTCTTCCCCTGGCCCTGCCAGTAAAGACCATGCCACTCAAATTTCAGCGGAAAAAAGCCCCAAATATCATGACTCCCAGAGGGCTTTTGTTGTACCTCACAGGGCATTTCTAATGGTAGAAAACTGGGCAAGTGACAGAGAAGACAAGCAAGGGCCCTGCCGAGCCCCTCCTCACAAGCTGGCCCATACACGACCCAGCAGCCCCGAGAGCTTCGCAGGGCGCGGACATGCCACCAAAACCAGAACAAACACAACACGTCAGAGCCGGAAAGGACTCTAGAAATCATCTTACACATCCCTTCTGTTTCTCAGAGAATCAAAGTGACGTCCAGAATGAGAAAGGGAAAAAAAAAAAAAAAACCCAGCCCTGGTTTCTGCTGATTCCTTGCGGGGCGAGGGCCCCTGGGGCCGAAGCTGTGATTCATTCCGAACTGGGTGACTCTAGCCACGAGCCCCACGGGAACAGCCTGGGCACCTCCTCAGATGAGCTGGTTCAGAGACTGCCTGCAACTGGGGGAGAGGCCGTCCTGAGATCCCTGGGTCCAGCCCCAGGGGGCAGGCCCTGTTTCCTAACTTGTAGAACCTGGTGCCAAGTGAGGGGCAGAAAATGCCCCTTTCCAATGAAAAAGTGACAAGGCAGAGCCCCTTGGCCAAACACTATGACCCATTTTAAGACAGTGAGAGAAGAGTGAGAATGGGGCTGGTGCTGAGGCACAGACAGCATCCCGTGAAGCCAGCCTTCCAGAAGCTTCCCTCACACCACCCACCCCACCTTTCCAAAGCACCCCTTGAAGCTGTCCTCCCTCCCCTGGCCTCCACGCCACACGCCACTCCACGCTGCCACTCGCACACGCTCCCTGGGGAAGCCACAAGCCCTCTGCCCCTCCCACCTGCTCTCCAGACAGCAGCCAGCCTTGCCTTTGATTTTTTTTTTCCCCAAGATTTATTTATTTGAGAGACAGAGAGATAGACAGCAAGGGGGAGAGGGACAGAGAAAGAGGGAGAGAGAGTCTCAAGCCGACTCCCTCCTGAGCACTGAGCCCAGTGCAAGTCCAATGTCACTGCCCTGAGATGACCGCCGGAGCCAAAACCCAGAGTCAGAGGCTTAACTGACCACGCCACCCAGGCGCCCCAAGTGCCGCCTTTGAAAATGCCACATGTGATGATATCATCCTCTGTTGCTAACAATTCAGTGTCTTCCCCCCAGGGATAAAGACCAAGGCTTTAACACAGCCCATGGCACCTGAGGGGCCCAGCCACTGCCACCAGGCAGCCTTGTCTTGTGCCACCCTCTTTGCAATTCTCTGAGCTTCTGCCAATGCCACGTTCCCTCTTACTCATGTGTCATATCCCAGCAAACCCCCCATGTCCTTCAAACCCCGTCAGAACCCCATGCCTCTCCCTCTCAACACTTTGCACTGGTGTGATTTCACATCTGTGGGTTGAGGGAGGTTGACTAATGCCTGACCCCGTAGGCAGAAGCCAGATCTGGTGGCATTCACCAGTGTCCCCCACTCCCACACCCCGTGCCTAGCATGGTGTGTGTGCACAAGTCACGTGATGAACGGCTTGACTAATAAGGCAGCACCACATGCATGGAAATCCCAGGGCTAACAGTGTGCCTGGAGTCCTCTAGGCACCAGAATGTTTTCTCCATTGTAAAAGGAGACAAGAACACCTTCCTTTATTGAATGGTGTAAGGATGAGAATAGGTACAAAAAGCAGCTGGCCCAAGAGAGATACTCAGTGGTGTCTGTGAAGTGTTTGTGGGGGAATACAGATGGGCCTGGGGCAAGGGCACATCTCTCTCACGTCCCTACTCCCGGGTATCTGGGATTCTAGGAAAAAGCTCTCGAAATCATTTGTTTCTACTGCCAGATCAGAGGCCTAATGCCATTTTTCCTCTTGAGGAATATGAACTTAAAGAGGGACTTCTCGTAAATGAAGTTGGGTTCATTGAGTTGTAAAAGTCCTCATAGCCAGGCGAGGTATGTGGGTGCGGGAGGGAAAGTTCAAACCTAGCTGCGGCGAGCTCCAAACCTAGGCCCCATTCTACATCAGGTTGCCTTTTAGGTTAATTAATAAACCTAACTTAATTAATTTTAGCCTCAGTGAGGTTTAGCCTAAACCCTAATTCGAATCTCACTTACCTAACTTCTGGTACCAAAAAAAGCAGGATGGACACCCAACCCTACCCATAGGCACAGAGCTGCCCAGGCCACATCCAACTTTCTTGTTCCCCGAGAGCTTCCTGAAGTTCAGACTCAAGGAAAAGATTATCAAGGGGCCTTGTCAACTCAAACAGAAGGCAAGCTGCCCCTGCCTGCCAGGCCACCCGCCAGGGAAAGGAGTAGCAGGAGGGCTGCTGCTGATCCTCTCACGCAGCCTTACCTTGGCTCTGCCCTCTCAGGCAGGGTCTGCAATGCCCAGAGGTCATGTCCAGCCTGGCAACGGGTAGGCATTGTGTGGCCCCACCAACACCTGTCCAGGGTGTCTGGAGAGGGAATGGACGCCCCTTGCTTTGAAACGTGGCTGCAGGCAGAGGAATTTGAACCCCTGCTGCAAAGCCCATCTCCTCCAGCCTGCAAAGCTTAGAGTCTGCAGGGAGCCAAAGCGCCTTTATAAAGAGTCCGAATCAGAACATCCTCCCACATCTGTCCTGCTTCTGTTCTTCCTCAGAGCACATTCCGGTCTCTTCGCTTGTTACAGCTTAAAAAACAGCTCTATGCAGTCCTTAGGCAGGAATCCCCATTCCTCAAAGAGGAAACGGAGACTAGGGAATGATTCTCTCCAGGGGCAGCACTGCAGTCCTTACTGAGTGCTTGCTGTATGCTTCCCGAGAGCTCTGCATGAACTATCCCAGTTACATTCTGAGAAGGGTTTTAATTATTTACCTTCATTCTCCAGGTAAGACCTGAGAGCTGGGAACTGGGGAGAGCTAAATAATTTGTTCCAGGTTACACAGCTAGAAAACAAAATGGAGCTTGGGTTTGAATCAGGATTGCCTGACTGCAAAGACCAGGCACTAGATTTAGCCTAGTCTGGCAGCCATTTCCCAGAAATGGCCCCTCTGCAAGGTTCCCACTCCGAGTCCAGAGCAGCAAGACTCTGTTCATTTCTGGGCCCCACCCGTCAATGCTGAACCTGCTGCCAAGCCTGGTCCTAACACCTCTCTCAAACCCAACACTGACCCACAAATCTGTGAACCCACAGATTTTCAAGGAAGTAGGGCTCAAAGCATGATGTCCAACCCACTTTCCTAGAAAACACTGCTGCCCGCATCATAAATTCCCATTCCAAAAAACTCTAACCACACAGAGATGTTTACTAAAACACAACCTTAGCTCCGAGGGATTTACTGTCGGAACACCAAGGTATGTGAAATTGCAGAACACCAAAGCTCCCGCTCTGTTCCAGGCACGGTTTCAGGCCCTTAAGATTCAGCTTTGAGTAAGACAGACCAAGTTCCTGCCCCCCTGGAGTATTCCTCCCTACATTCCAGTGGGAGAGATCATAAACAAATATACACATAGAACATAGTGTATAATAATAATAGTAACATAATAGCAGGAGGGAATAAGAACTCTGAAAAAGAAAAAAAAAATCAAGGTAAGGAGACAGAAGGAAACTTGGCTGTTATTTTAGGTGAAGCTATCAGGGAAGGCCAATCTGAGGAGGTAAAACTGGGAGAGATTCTATAAACTGGAGTTAGCTGTGGGAGATGAGCATTTTAGGCAGAGATAATTGCAAGTGCAAAGGCCGAGAGGCAGCAACAATCTGATGTAGCATGAAGTGTGTTCAAAGTAGAGTGAACTGAGGGTACAGTAATAAGAAACGAGGTCATGGAGGTCAAGGTCCCAATCACAGAGGGTCTCATGAGCCATCAGGAGAATTTGGACTCCTTTCTAAATATGAGAGAAATTAGAAGGTTCAAGTGGGGTAATGATATCATTCTACAGATTTTTTTTTTTTGGCTTGGATAACACAAATATATTTTCTCACACTTCTGGACACTATATGTTATAGTGTCCTATATGCCACTATATGTTATATATATGTTCATGATTAAGGTATTGACAGGTTTCTTTTTTCTTTCACGTTTATTGAGATACAATTGACATACAGCGCTGTACAAGTTTAAGGTATACAGCATAATGACTTAGTATATGTTGTTGGATAATCACCACAATACACCTAGGTAGCATTCATCATATCATATAGATAACTAAAGAGAAGGAAAATATTTTTCCTCATCATAACTAATTTTAGGACTTACTCTCCTAGCAACTTTCAGGTATACCATACAGTAGTGTTAACTACTGTCATTATATTGTATTTTATATCCCCAGTACTTAGCTTGTAACTAGAGTTTTGTACCTTCAACCACCTCCATCCAATCTTTCTACCTTCTCTTGATAACCACAACTCTGATCTTTTTCTATGAGTGTGGTTTTATTTTTTTAGATTCCACATTTAAGTGAGATCATACAATATTTGCCTTTCTCTGTCTCACTTATTTTCCTTAGCATAATGCATTCAAGATCCATCCATGTTGTTGCAAATGGAAGGATTTCCTGCCTTTTAATGGGTAAATAGTATTTTATATATATAGTAGAATGATAAATATTTTCTATTATATATATACTTCTCTATTATATATTTTATATATTATATACATATATTTTATTTATTTATTTTGGGGGGGAGAAGGAGGAGGAGGGGCAGATGGAGAGGGAGAATCTTTTTTTTTTTAAGATTTTATTTATTTATTTGACACAGAGAGAGAGATCACAAGTAGGCAGAGAGGCAGGCAGAGAGGGGAGAAGCAGGCTCCCCACTGAGCAGAGAGCTCAATGCAGGGCTCGATCCCAGGACCTTGAGATCATGACCCGAGCCGAAGGCAGAGGCTTAACCCACTGAGTCACCCAGGCGCCCCCAAATTTTTATTTTTAGTTTTGGTTTGAGAGAGTGAGCATGAGTGGGGAGGGGCAGAAGGAGAAGGAGAAAGAAAATCTTAAGCAGGCCTCACTGCAGCTCAACCTTACAACCCTGAGATCATGACCTAAGCCAAAATCAAGAGTGAGATACTTAACCGACTGGGCGACCCTGGTTCCCCAATAATCAAAATTTTTAATTAAAACCACAGCATTTTATTAAAATTTTATTATATTTTATTTATTAAAATTTAAGTACATTTTGTAAAATTACAAAATAAGTACATTTTATTAAAATTTTATTTAAAAATTTCATTTTATTAAAACCACTGCACCAAAACAGAACAAAACACATATATAGCATTATTTACATTTTTGAAAATCTCTTCATAATCTTGCTCAATAGAAGGCAATTGAATTATGATTTTTTCTACATTCAGTCAGTTGCAACATGAAGTTTTGGTTGAGGACTAGGATGAAAAAGGAGCCTTACTCAGATGTAGTTAGAAAAAGGAAGTGTATTTTAAACAGTTTTTTCAGTATTGTGGATTTTCTTCTTTGGTACTACACTAAAACTCAACAAGTCATTGTTTCAAAAAGGCTAGTAGCAATGTAGAAACTGGAGCCATCTAAATGAACTTTTAACACATTGATACATCAAAACCCACTGGTTGGTTGATCTTGACCGTAAAAGCATATTTACCCATGCATGATTTCATAACATCCTGCATGAGTTTATGCAGATCTTCCAAATGTTCATAAAATTTCCTCAAACAACGTTCTAAAATGCATATTCACTAATATCACCAATGACCTCATCAGGAATGTCTTCATGTATTAAAAGCCACCAAACTCAGAGAGTTATATACAAGTTTTCTGAAGTTCTGTTTCCCTTCAAAGCTGCAATTTAGTCCTTGTCAACAAATCCTGTAAACTCTTTTCTTTGAAGTGACAAGTCAGTTTCATTCATTTTGGTGAAAGTTTCTGACAGATACCCAAAGTTTGTTTTCCCTGGTTCTTTCCAGTAAAAATTGTGTTCCGTGAACAAAGCAGCTAGTCCAACTCACAACCCAAGCCACAGGCATGTCTCCTTGTCACAACCATCATACCTCATGTGCAAAAGTGCTTTGTGCCTTCCTCCTAGCTCATCACCAGGACTATGAAAGTGCAGTGTGCTCAAAAGTTGATATTTAACAAAATTAGTGTTTTTTTTCTTTTGCTTCGTCCAGAACATTTTTAAGTGGAACTGGCATTTTTTTACTCTAAGTGTGTGGCAAGGAAGAATACAGTGACTATTACTAGAAAGAGTGCCAGGGCCTCAATTCATATTTAGGTCCCAGCAGTTTTACTGGCCTGTGGTAGGCAGAATAATGCCCCCAACACCACCACCAAGAGGTCCATGACCTAATCCTTATGACCTGTGAACTTCTTCTGGTGCATGGCAAGGGGAAAATCAATGTCACGGGTCAGCTGACATTGAAATAGGGGATATTTTACAGGGTTGTGTGGGTGGACTCAAAGTAATCACAAGATTCCTTATCAATGAAAGAGAGTAGGGGGCAGAGTCAGTGTCAGTGTCACAGAGAGACTGTAGGAAATTGCACTGCTATCTTTGAAGATGGAGGAAGCAGGCATCAGCCAAAAAAGGTGGCCTAGAAGCTGGGACAGACAAGGAAACAGAGTCTCCTGGAGAGCCTCCAGAAGGAGTGCAGCCCTGGAATGAAACCTAGCTGTTAGTTAGCCCAGGGAGATCCATTCTCAACTTCTGATCTCCAGAACTGTTTCGTAACAAACTTATGGGATTTTAAGCCATTTGGGACACTTTTATCAGTTGCTGATAAAACTTCATACTCATTAGCACACTCCCCATTTCTCTCCAAACGTCCAGCTCTAGGCAACCACTCATGTATTTCCCATTCTATGGATTGTCTGGGCATTTCATATCCAGGAATCATGGACTCATGCAATACAAGGCCTTTCCTGTCTGACTGTTTTGATCCTGTGTCATGGTTTCATGGTCCATCCATTGCTGCAGCATGTGTCACAGTATTACATTTCTTTTTCTTGCTAAAAAGACCTGGATATTTGGGTTGTTTCCACTTTCTGGCTCTACAGTAGCCCCCCCCCCCTTATGTGTGGGGGATAAGTTCCAAGACCACTAGGGGATGCCTGAAATCATGGATGGTACTGACCCTAAATACACTGTTTCCTCCCATGCATACATACCTATGATAGTTTAATTTATAAGTTAGGTACAGGAAGAGATGAACAATACAGTAATCTCTTAATGTAAAGAGATTAACAATAACGAATAGAACAATGACAATATACTACAATAAAAGTTATTACATGAATGTCTCTCTCTCAAAATATTTTAATGTACTGCTGTCAGCCTTCTTCTTATGCTGATGTGAGATGATAAAACACCTGCGTGGTGAGATGAAGTGAGGGGAATGACAGAGGCATAGCGATGTAGCGGCAGACTAGTACTGACCTTCTGGCCATATGTCAGAACGACAGTCATTTGCTTCTGGACTATGGTTGATCATGAGTAACGTGACAGCATGGAAAGCAAAACCACAGATAAGGAAGGACTGCTGTGACAAATGTTACGGCCACAAACATTTGTGTGCAAGTTCTTCTATGAACTCATAGTTTCAGTTTTCTTGGGCATACAACTGGGAGTGAAAATCCTGGGGCATATAACACCATGTTTAACACTGTGAGGCATGTCCTCACTGTTCTCCAAAGTGACTGCATCATTTTACATTCCCACTCTCAGAATATGAGGGTTCCACTTTCTCCATACCCTTGTCGACACTTGTTACTATCTCTCTCTTTTGATCATAGCCATCTTGCTGGATGTGAAGTGATAACTCATTGCCCTTTCGGTCTGCACTGTCCTGATGGCTAGTGACACCGAGCAGCTTCTTGTGTGTTTACTGGCTATCTGCATATCTCATCTGCATAACTGTCTATTTACCCTCTGCCGTTTTAAAAATTGGGTTATCTTTTAATTACTGGATTATAGACATTCTTTATATATTCTAGAAACACCTCCCTTTTCAGAAATATGACTTGTAAATATTTTCTCCTATTCTGTGAATTGTCTTTTTCACTTCCTTGATGGTGTTCTTTGAAGCATGAAAGTTTTCAATTTTGACAAAGTACAATTTAATTTTTTTTTTTTTGTCACTTGTGATTTTGGTGTCGGTCCTACAAAACTACTGCTAAATCCCATAAAGACTTATGCCTATGGTTTCTTTTAAGAGTTTTATGGTGTTAGCTCTTTGATGCATTGTGAGTTAATTTTTGCACCTCGTATGAGATAGAGGTTTGAATTCATTCTTGAGCATCTGGATATCCAGTTTTCTCAGAACCATTTGTTGAAAAGACTATCCTTTCTCCATTGATGGGCCTTGTGGAAAACCAACTGTCCATAATGATGATGACTTATTTCCAGACCCTCAATGATAATACATTTACTTACGTGTCTATCCTCATACTGGTATCATACTGTCTTGATAATTGTAGCTTTGTGCTAAATTTTGAAATGGAGAAGTGTGAGTTCTCCAGTTTTGTTCTTTTTGGTTTTTGGCTATCCTGGGCCCTTTACATTTCTCCATGAATTTTAGAATCAGCTTATTAATCAGCTGGAATTTTAATAGCTGATTGAATCTGTAGATCAACTTGGAGAGTGTTACCTTCTTAGCATTAATAACCTTTCTGATCCATGAAAATGGGATGTCTTTCCATGATTTAGGTCTTCTTTAATTTCTTTTAATGATGATATATAATTTTCAGAATATAAATTTTACACTTTTTACTGAAAAGTATTTCTAAGTATTTCATTTTTATGCTAATATAAATGGAATCACTTTCTTAATTTCATTTTCAGATTGTTCACTGCAGGTATGTAAATACAAATAGTTTTATATATGGATCTTGTATCCTGCAACCTTGATAAACCCTTCTGTTTTTTCTAATGGTTTTTTAGTGAGGTGTTCTGACTAGAGCTTGCTGTCTGGTGTTGAATAGAAGTGGTGAGAGTCAACATCCTTGTCCTGGTCTTAGAAGGGAAGCATTCAATGTTTCACTATTAAATATGAGGTTGGCAGTGGGTTTTTTGTGTTTTTGGGAAGTTCCCTCTATTCCTAGTTTGTGAATATTTTTATCATGAAGAGGCATTAATCTAATGTTTCTTCTGCATCCATAGAGATGACTGATTTTTCCTTTTATTTTCCTTTATTCTATTGATATGGTATATTACATTATTTGATTTTCTGATGTTAAGTCAATCTTGAATTCCTTGGTCATGCTGTGTAAAGTTTGTTTTTTTTAATATGTTTGTAAATTCAGTTTGCTAGTTTGTTTTTTTTTCTTCCTTGAGGATTTTTTTTGGCCCCTTTTCCTAAGATGCATTGGTCTATAGTTTTCGTCTCCTGTGACATCTTTACCTGATCTTGGTATCAGAATATTGCTGACCCCACCGAATGAGTTGGGAAATGTGCTCTCCTCTTCTGTTCTTGGAAACGTCTGTTAAACACTTGGCATTTAAATATATGGTAGAATTCATAAATGAAGCCTTCTGGGTCTGGCCTCTTTATGGGTGGTTTTGCTTATTTCTAGCCATTAATTCTCTAACCATTCAATCTCTTTATTTGCTATATGGGTCTATTCAGATATCCTGTTATTTCTTCAGTCAGTTTCAATAAATTTTGTCTTTCTAAAAATTTATTCATTTTCTGAGTTATCTCATTTGTTATCATACAGTTTTTCATTGTATTCTCTTATAATCCTTTTAATTCCTGTAAGGTCAAAGGTTTGTAAGGTCTTTCATTCCTTATTTTAGAAATTTCATTCTTCTCTCTTTCTTACTTGGTCAATGTAGCTAAAAGCCTATCAACTCTATTGATCTTTTCATGTAACTAACTTTTCATCCTGTTAATTTTCTCTATTTTTTTCTATCTTCTATATCATTAATCCCTGCTCTAATCTTCTTTATTACCTTCATCCTGCTTCCTTTGAGTTTAGTTTACTCTTCTTTTTCCAGAATTTTAAGGTAGACAATCATGTTGATTTGAGATCTTCCTTCTTTTTAATATAGGCATTTACAACTATAAATTTCTCCTGAAGTTCTGTTTTAGTTGGATCCCATAAGTTTTGGTATGTTGTATCTTCATTTTCATTCATTTCAAAGAATTTTTTTTTCTTTGTGATTTCTTCTTCTACCATTAGTTATTTGAGAGTATGTAGTATAATTTACAGACAGTCATGACTTCCAAATTTCCTTTTGTTGTTGATTTTTTAAAAAAGATTTTATTTATTTATTCAAAAGAGAGCACAAGTAGGGGAAGAAGCAGAAGGAGAGGGAGAAGCAGGCTCCCTGCTAAGCAGGGAGCCTGATGCCAGGCTCCATCCCAGGACCCTGGGATCATGACCCACGCTGAAGGCAGACTTAACTGATTGAGCCACCCAGGCGCCCATCTGTTTTGATTTATAATCTCAGTCTATGAGACCAGAGAACACATTCTGTATTATTTTCATCCTCTCAAATTTATTAAGATGTATTTTATGGCCTAAACTTTGGTCTGTCCTGGAGAATGTTCCATGTGCATTTGAGAGGAATGTGGATTCTGCTGCTGTTGTATAGAATGTTGTATAGATATCTGCTATGTCTAGTTGATTTATAATGTTGTTCAAGTCTTTTCCTTGTTGATCTTCCATCTAGTTTTCTATTATTGAAATTAAGATATTGAAGTCATAAACTTATTGTTGAATTGTCTATTCCTACCGTCAGTTCCATCAGTTTTTGTTTAATGTATTTTAGAACTCTATTAGGCTTATGTATGTTTATAATTGTCACATTTTCCTGATGGATTTACTCTTCCATCATTATAGAATGTCCTTTTTTGTTTTTAGTAACTTTTTTGTCTGGAAATCTATCTGCTATCAGTACAACCACTACAGCTTTCTTATAATTGCTGTTTGCATGACAAATTTTCTACATCATTTTACTTTCAATCTATTTTACCTGTGAATTCAAAGTATGTCTCCTGTAAACACCATATAGTTGGGTCTTGTTTTTTTATCCAATCCACTGGATTGAACATCAGTGCCTATGTTAACACTATATAAAAGATATATAAGGTCTTTACATTATTATAAAAACCATTTGACCTCACAGATCCCCTTTAGTCCACCCTTTAAGAACACTTCAATAATAAGCATTTATTTAGCTTATGCATGTGCAAGTTTACTGGGAGTAGACTGATCTAGGCTGAGCCTGGCTGGATAACTCTCCTGGGACCAGGAGGCTATTGCAAACATACCATTCTCTTGGTAACAACAGAAGCTCAAGATGCCAAGTGAAACAAACCTTTTAAGGATCTGCCTTATTGCATTAGTCAAAGCAAGTCACATGACCGAACCCAAAGCCAAGGAGCCAGAAAATACATTCCACCCCTTTAATCAGAAGAACTGCAAAATCCACACAAAGCCAAAGAATACTAATGAGGCAAATGACGCAATCTACACAGGGCCCAGGAGTGGGAGCAGAGGGGCCAGTGAAGAGCTACGGAAGCAGCCTGTGAGAGATGATGGTGCCTCACACTAGGGTAACAGCAGAGAGAGAAGTCAAAAGCAGACGGCTCTGGGTATGATTTTAGGCAAGTCAGTTCTTCTAAGCCTTCATCTAGTCCACCGTGAAAAGGTGTTATTATGACAATTAAATGAGATGATGCAAACAAAGTTTTGCCCCCGATAGGCATTTGCTCTATGAGGGCTCTTACTCTTATCTCTAATGGGGAGTGGGGATGATTGAAGACCTTCACAGATTTCTAGTCAGGACCAAAGCACCGGGAGCAAAGGTTCGCACATAAAATATACTCCAATTGTTCATTACTTCTATTCTGTCAGCTTTCTAAAAGGATTTGAGGAGATTTACAGTAAAAGACTCAGCTATATTAACACTATGAAAAGCATGGTGAGGAAAGAAGAAAAAGGACTTGTCTCTCTGACTTAGTTCTTGAACTGATGAAACCATATAAAGAAAAGGATTTTAGTCATTCTGCTCTACATGGAAAGTATGCTGGTATTTCTGATGGAGCTAACCACATTCCACAGAGATCTGTTACTATGTGGCTGGATGTGGACAGAGGAGGTAAGATGGAGTTCGTGGGGGAAGCTTCCAGGTTAATTTAGATACCAATTCATGGGGACTTCCTTTCTTTGATTTTCCCGTCAGCATTCATCTGCAGGAAAAGATGATAATTCAGCTTGGTGATCTCAAACAAGTTCTTAATCTCTTTGTACTTGGGTTTATCTGTAAAGTGGGGATATTGCTAATAATACTTCCTTTGAGGACTAATTGAGTTAATATACTTAATATGCACTGTATTACAGCAGAAACTAACACAGAGAGTGTTACCAAGTCTTTCATATTATTGCTATCATTATTTTATAAAAACTCAGATGTTATTACCCACAAAAGTTGGGCACGGCTTCACAAAGTCAGTTTGAGACTTAATCTTTTTGCTTAGGAAAATTAGGGTCTACATGTCTTCAAGAAACCAATGCCCTGCTCCTACTTTTAGAGCAAGAATCTACATTTCCTCTCTGATTGCTCCTCTCAGATTTGAAGCCCACAGGTAATCAAGAAGAAAGCCAAGTCCTGCAACTTGCTAAGACCTACACAGGCATTGCCTTGCCCTCCCCCAGAGCATCCAGTCTGGCCATGTTCACAGTGCTTCCAGAGCTGTCACTAGAAGATAATAAAGACTAGACATAAAGTTAGATCTACAATGCTCAAACAAGGGTTGGCCTTCAAAAGCACATTTCTAAGACCTTTCTTTTAAAGCTGAGGAAATTGTGGCTCAGAGAAGAGGAGAGAGTTGCCTAAGGTCACACTGTTAGTGGCAATAATATCTGCCTGGCCCCAGGACCCATGGACTTCACGATAATACCTTTATGGACCCTGCAACAAAGCTCCCTCACTCAAGCTCCAATCCTCAGTGTCTTGGATCCACTCTCTGGACAGAGTCTATAGACCCTTTTCTCACCATGTCATTCTGCTCTCCCCCTCAGAAAGCATAGTATACAGATGAGACCATTTTCTAGATGATGTCTGCCCAGCCCTGAGGCTGGTGAGACAGTCCTCTCCTTTGTCCTAAATGTCACACTCCCATTAATGTGGCTCAATAACAATGTGGCTTCCTTGGAAGCTCCTGTCATGTTGACTTACATGCTGCTTACCATCTACTGACCCGGAGGCCCCTGCAGAGGATGCTGCTGAGCAAAGCCTCCCTCTACTCCAGCATCTCACACTCAGAGCACCTGATGGCTAGCTCAGTAGCTCACCCTGAGAGGCTCAGAGCGCCCTGGCTGATCAGCTTCACTGACTTCTGCAAGGGAGGGGACTGGGACTGCAAACCAAGAAGAGGACTCCAAGGTGACCTGCTCCTCTGGTACCTACCCGGCAGGACGGCCACTGATTCAGGCCTGGCCCACATTTTCCTGGGGGGAAAGAAACCAGTCTTGATGCTCCCAATCTTGCTTCCCTGACACTCTCTCAACCTTTTCTTGGAATCTCAAACAATCCAGCTCTGCCCATCCTCTTCTGAGCCTACCTAGCCCCTAGAGAGCCATAGAGATGATCATGCAAACTACCCATGCTCTGAGGTGGAGGGGAAGCAGGTTGAAGAATGCTATGGGGAAAGTATGGCATGGCATTTTTTTTTTTTTTGCAAAAATAAAAAATCTTTTGTGAATTATATTCAATCATATGATCGTAGGAAAGATAACAGGTTGTTTGTTTGTTTTTAAAGATTTTATGTATTTATTTGGGAGACAGAGAGTGAGAGAGAGCATGAGACAGAAAAAGGTCAGAGGGAAAACTGGACTCCCCATGGAGCTGGGAACCTGATGCAGGACTCGATCCTAAGACTACAGGATCATGACCTAAACTGAAGGCAATCGCTTGAACCAACTGAGCCACCCAGGTGCCCAAAATAACAGATTGTTAATGGTGCTTGGTCAACTCTGAAAGCTGGGCTGGTGTTAAGTGAGGAAGCTACAGCTTTCTGCTGTACACATTTCAGTATTTTCTGAACTAATGAACATGCTCGTTAATGTTAAATGTGTTAGTTGAGTGGATGAATGGAAGAGGGAAAGAAGAAACAAAGGACGGCAGGAAGAAGAAGGAATTGAAGTCTAAGTGCTCAGCACAGTGCCGGGTACACCGTAAGAGCTCCACTAGGCTTAGCTTTACTCAGCTCCTCAACCAGTTTGGAACAAGGGTTGGTCCCCTGCCCAGCTGCCCCCCTTTAGCTCCTCTCCCTGAGTATTGCTTCTGGTCAACCCTACCATCATACCTTAACCCCACAGTCAACTCGGGAAAAACACCCTCCCCCTCCACTTTCCACCTGCCAGTGACCATGGCCTCCTCTCTCAGAAATGGTCTGGTCAACTCATGCCCAAGGAGATGTTACCAGTTTAATATCTCCATACAATTTTAAGGGGCAGGACCCACCAAAACAGTTTACCCTATGGAGAGGAGTAGTGAAGAGGGTTCTGGAGACATAGGCTGTCAGTTGGTGGCATTACCTAGTGTGGGCTTCAGGACCCCACGGGAGAATCTCCAGTGCTGCTGGCCCCTGTCCTCTTTGGGTTAGGAGCCCCAAGGAGCCTGAGCCCCACAGCACTGGCCTGTGAAGGCTAGTTCCTACCCTTGACAAAGCTATCCACATCCCATGCCTCCCACAAAGAGCAGTCTCCTTCCTGGCCTGGCGGGCCCGCCTCTCGGCTTCCTACCTAAGCCCTGACACATGGCCCTGATGTGGCAGAAGAATGTCTCCCCCAGGAGATTCGGTCTGATTCCACGCACCACAAAGTAGCAGCAGCAGCTTTGGCCGGCAGTGTGGGGCTCCGGGGGGGCCACCCTCCCCAGTCCTGGCTCCACCACCCACCAGCTGCGGGACCCTGGGTAAGCCACCCGCCTCTCTTGGCAGCCTGCTCTTGAGTCACTGTCAGGAGGAGTGGGGGAGATAACTGATGGGCGACTGCCCAGCACAGTCCCCCGCAGTGAGTGCTCGGAAAGGCATGTGGGGACACCGAGCCCTAGAACATGCCCCAACAAAGACTGTCTTCTCCGCGCTTCCCTTCCTGAGCCCCCGCTGCCGAGGCCATGTGTTAGGGGCTGGCCATCCCTGCAATTCTAATGAGTGTGAATGAATTCAAAGGCCAGAGGCAGACACATGAGTACAAGTGACTGCCGCCCAAGCTACAGGGTCCAATCCAGGAGGCAAAGGAAGGCACAGGGCCCCAGATCCACTTGACATCACTCCTTCTGCCTCAGGGAAGAGACGAACAAATGCTGGCACAGGAGGCAGAGGCCAGACAGCAGCACTGCTTGAGGAAACTCGATGGATGCAGACGGACCCTGAATCACCAGGAACTGGTGATTCAAAGTCTCAGAGACATGAGCTAATTGCTAAAGTGATTATAGGTGATCAGGGATTAAAGTCTCTCACGCCAGGCTGACAGGGTACTCGGGACAGCATCAGAGGTCCCTTCCCTGGGCCACAGCAAGCCAGTGGCTGTGGAAAGCAGGAGGTAATTGAATTCTGAGAAACATACTTAGCTGTTAAAGGCAGGGATGCCACCACTTGAAAAACAAAAGAGAAGCAAAAGACAGCCCTGGGCATCGTAGCTATTGACTGCTAATACCTAGAAAGATGGGTGAACAAAGGGGCAGGATTATGAGTGCTCATTAGCCCCTCCTGCCAAACAAACATGTTTGTAGGATCCCGACGGGCTCTGGCAGGTGAAAATGTCCAAAGGCCTTGCTGTGCGAAGGGCGTCCCAGGGACCAGCAGGACCAGCATCGCCTGGGAGCTTGTTAGCAAGGCTGACTCGGGCCTGCTCCAGAAGCCCTGGCATTATAGAAGCAGAATCTATATTTAACAAGACCTTCAGGTGATCTGTCCGCACACTAAGGTTTAAGAAGCACCTGTCCAGACACATAGTCATTTGCCTATGATCAAGTATTTAAATTTTTTCCAATGAACATTCATCTATCAGACATTTACTAAAGATCTATGATATGACAGCTGGTCAAGCCCTAAGGATGCAGCTGTGAATGGGAGGGACAAAATCCTGCTCTCACAGAACGTATGCACTTCTGAGGGGAGACATAATAAACAGATGCCATGAACCAGATAGTTCTAGATTGTGGTAAGTGCAAAGAAGAAAACAAAGTAACATTTCAGAGTGATGAGGGCAGTCAGAGAAAGCCTCTCTGAAGAGATGGCATCTGAGATGGGTTTTGAGGAATAGAAAGAATACAGCCATGCCAATAACTACAAAAAACTCTGATGGAAGAGCAAGTGCAAAGGCCCTGAGGCAGGCACACCTGTGGCATGTTTGAGGGATAAAGAGGGGATACATGGCTAAGGATGGTGCTCTAAGTGGAAAGTGGTAGGCAGTGAATGGAAGTCAAAGGCCTATACACCATGGCAAGGAATTTGGATTTTATTCTAAGTACAACAGATCACTCACAAGGGATAATTAGGGGAGTGCCAGTAGCTTGAGACAGCAACCATTTTGGTGCTCATGATTCTGTGGGTTGGGAATCCAAGCAGGTCCCAGTGGGACAGCATATCTCTGCTCTGTGGGACATCTACTAGGGAGGCTGGACGGGGATGAGGATCCAAAAGGGACTCACTCGCACATCTGGAGTTTCAGCGTCAGCCATAAGGAGGCCTCAGTGCTGCTCCACATCACCTGCCATCATCCAGTGCTCTCACCCAAGCTGCTATCTGTGGCAGTCCACTTCAAAGAGCTTGTTACTTTTGACCAGATCTCTTCGGTGCTGAGTGGAGACAGAATGGCAGAGAGGGCGAGGCTGGGAGCAGAGAGCCCAGCGAGGAGGCCACAGTGCTGCCCTGCACGCTTGGTAACTGGACAGGACAGGTGGAAGGTGTGGCAGGAGCAGACTCCGGAGACAGCTTCAAAGCTGGGCCAGTAGGATTTGCTGATGGAGTGAACGTGCCGGGAGGGCAAAGAGAGAATCAGAGATTACCTCCGAGTTTCTGGCTTCAGCAATGACATGGCTGGGGGTGCCCTGTGCCACTTACTGAAACGAGGAAGAAGAGGTGCGACTCCAGGCAGGAGGGTGGGAAGACACAGCTCTGTTTTAGCACATCCGTGGTAAGAGGCCTCCTAACCTCAAGGGATGATTTCTTGCAGCCAGTCAGGAGTGTGCCCTGGGAACAGGGGGACGGTCTGAGACAGGGCAGAGACGTGACAGCTAAAGCATGAGGAGATGGTAGACACAGACGCAGCCAGGGAGGAGAGTGTGACGGCAGGATGGTATGGGAAGGGAGCATTCTCTGTGGGGACAGAGGGCGAGAGAAATCTTGTTCAGGCTCCCTCCCAAGATGGAAGGTCCTAGAGCATCCTGGAATATTCCTGGGATGCTCCAGCCTCTGGGGGTGATGGCAGGCATGCAGGCCATGAGAAGGACCAGAACTTCTTACCAGGACCAGAACTCAGGTGAGGACTGGCCTCTGACAGCATCGGGGACGGCCTTCCAGAGGGGCAGGAGGGCGAGCAGAGAACCCAGGCGTGGGGGCAAGTGGGTCAGCAGGGAAGATGGGGCACCATCTGGTTGCCTCTGTTTCTCAGCAAAGTCCCACCTGAGGTCACCTGATGGCCAGCAGCCAAGTGGAGGTCTGAGGTGAGAGCCACAGAGAGAAAGCGACGTGAAGAAGCTCTGTGTGAGTGGAACAGCAAATTTCCTGCCTTATGGTTGTTTCCCTTCTTTTATCTTAGTACAATACATTCCGACAAGTAGGATTACTGAGTTGTGTCATATCAACCCCTCATTTGTTCCACGCAACAACGCTGGGGAAGGTAAAGCAGGGATAATGCACAAACCCAAAGAGGCAGATGATTTGCTACAGGCCACAAAGGATGTGTGTGACAAACGAGCAGCACAACACGACAAACGACAAAACACCTCACCCGGGTCAGCTGAGGCTGGCTGGAACTGCTGCTCAGGGCTCACCTCCTCTGGGCGGGGAGGTCACTGCCATGTCTAAACAGCACCACGTCTGTGTGCCCAGGGCCTCATCCCTACCAAGCTCCCCATCTTTGCCCCCGTATATATCCCTTCCTGTCAAGGCGGCTTAATGTGGTGGCTGATGCCTTTCTCCTCTGACCTGTCCTTCCCTCAGCTCACTGGCTACCGAGTGAGCTGGTGGTTTAGGACCATGGTTAAAGGCATCTGGTTTTAGAGGTTAAAAACTACAGTTCAAGGTGTTCATTTGCTGGCGATCCTGCGAAAGTCATTTAACCTCTTTGATCTCCAGTCTCTTCACCTTTAAAACAGTAACAGGGATAGTTGTAGTGAGAAGAGTCGCTCGTAACATTTGTGGGAGGATGAAATAAAGCAATGCATATAAAGTCCTTCCCTCAGCACCGGACGCACCGGAAAGATTCACCGAACAGTAGCTGGGATGAACACGGGATTGTAGAGAAAACCAGTCCGCATTGAGGTTTGCACTTGAGACTTCGTATTTGGCCTCTAAGAACCCACAGAAGAATAATATGAAATGCATGCAAATTTTCATATCAATATATAAGGAGGGCCAGGTTCACTGTTGGCACTCGATTAATAAATCAAGACATGTGTGGTTAGTCAATGAGTCAGAATCACCTGGTAGGATGGTTAAGCATAAAAGACACTCCAGCCCCGCCACAGACCTGAGGGAGCAGACCCTCTGAGGTGAGGGCGTGGGCACCTAGAGAAAACACACACGTGCATGCACACAGCACATGTCTATGAAGGTTCGCAGACATTCTGGTGCTCAGCTGGAGTGTGGAGGATATTTCAACCACAAAATAAAGGTGATAATGCATTCATAAAGCCCCAACTAAGAAACCATATCACAAACTGCAAAAGAGAGCAAAAGGTCTAAAAAAAAAAAAAAAAAAAAAAAAAGAATGCAGATTCCCTGACATTTAAATCACAGAAATGCAATTAAAAAGCACACCCAGGTGGGGAAAATGATTCGACCTCTAATAAGGAAAGAAATGCAAAACTCAAACTGTGAGAACAGAGGTAAAAGAGACAATATTGAGTGAGAGAGCCTGTAATGGGGCTGGTGTAACGTGAGTCATCCACTTGAAAAGCAATTTCACCTGGTTTAAATAGCCTAAGAGACCTAAGTGCCTTTTGCTTCAGCAATCCTGTCCTTGTGTATTTATGATAAGGAAATAATTTAAAAGAGAAAAAGAATGAAATTGTTGCAATAATATTTAAAATTAGGAACGACCTGAGAATCTGAAAAGAGGGAAGTAGTTCTATAAATCACGGTACACTACCTTGATGTGATACTATGCAGCTGCAAAAATTATTATGAAACATATAATAACACCATAAGGGGAAAAAAGGCATATGTTACATCAGGAGAAAGCAAGTAAACCTCAAAATGAGTTCTGCCCTAAACACAACTACACAGATAGTTAGTGTCCGGGGCAACAACCATAAAGGACACTGGACAAGTTGATTCGTAGGCGAGTGGGATTCTGCATACATTCTCCCCCCTTTCGATTCATTTTAGTGTTGCCCCTATGTTTGCACAACAAAGAATTCTAAAGGTAAGAAGGACGTGTCTCTTCTTACTCTTTCAGTAAGTTTGGATTGACTTATATAACACTGTTACAAGCCAATTTCCACCAATTTATCCTGTTATGATGCACTTGGCTTTGTGGCCTCAGGCTCCTCCTGGGATTTCAGGTGGGCCAGTCCCTTTCTTTCTCCCTGGAGAAACCATTTCACATACTAGGGAGCCTAGGAAGCCTCTTCTTTGGACAAAAATATCTGCCTCTCGCCCTTCATCCCTTGGAGGGGCCCCTCCATGGCAGGTGTCTCCTCTCCATGTCTGTCGGTAAGGTCACCAGTCTGGACCAGCCCACTGTGCTAGGTCAGTCTCTCCCTCTGGCCCCGTGTCTGGCACCATGCAAGGGGCCCGGGCTTGGTGGGTAGAGATGTGTCCAACCCGGCACCGTGCTCATGCAGCAGACAGTATCATGGAGGCCCTAAGACAAGTCCCCAAGTAATGATGATGACAAGGCCGAATATGAAAAAGTCCATGAGTGAAGTACTAATGAAACAATATTAGTAGATCATTTAGTGATTATTAACTAATAGGATCAATGGAGGGAGAAATCGTATAAGCAGAGGAATCTGGAAAGGCTTCAGGGAGAAAGGGATAACTAAGAGGGCAAAAAAGGAAGGAAGAGGGGAGTGGAGCGAGGTGGAGGGGGCAGGAGCAGGAGAAGGAAAGCGGCTCAAGGCCTCCGCTTCCGGGTTCCAGCTTCCGTTTCCGGTGGGTTTCCGGGTTCCAGCTTCCCTTTCCGGTGGGTGTGCGTCTCTGAAGGAAGGAAGTCGTAGGCGGGGAATGCGTGCGGTGCGTCTAGGAGAGGGTGTGGGAAGTGCACAACCACAGCAGCCAGACCTTTCTGTTTTTGTTCCGAATAGTGGTCTTCTCCCTTGTGGTCTCTTTGTTCTCCTTCCTTTAAACCACTTTGAGAGGCCATACACATACCAAGGCAGCTGCCACTGCCCAGAGATTTTGGAAATTGTCCCCTGCGGATACCTTGGATGCTGCACAACATGGAAAAAGAGACAGTGAATTATCAGAACCCTGGGTTCAAGTCCTTGCCGTGACACTGATGAGCTGTGACACTCGTTGCAGTGATGGGTCCCCAGTGAGGGAAACCACGAGGACCGCGCGAGATAAAGGAACACGAAGCACTGTCCACATGCTTTCTGGCAGGGCTTTGTCTCTGAAACTTCAGACCGCAGAGGCTGGAACAGCGGTGCGGGGCTGGCGGCAGAGTAGGGGTGTTTGGGGACTTCCATCGGGGAGCGCATAATGACCCGCCGTCCTCTGGGACCACGTCAGCAGCTCTCACAGCTCAGAGGCTATGGCCCTCACATCCTTAGGGGCCGCCAAAGGGTGAAGCTTTTTTTTTTTTTTTAAATTTTAAATTTTTTTTTTTTAGCATGCTTTCCTCACTTATTAGCTGGAATGCTTCCGTCAAGAGAAACCTTTCCTCCCCTGTTCTTTGGCTAGCTGAAGTTCCCAGGAAAAGACAGAATAAGATGCTTGTTTCTTCTCTTTTATTTATTAGTTTTGGAAATAACAAGTTGGTTCCCTAGCATCCTCTCATGGTGACCAATTATTATTACCATTTCAGCTTCATCATGAATTTCTATATTTCATAACTTCTCGTCCACAGCAGTATTGTTCTTACTGATGGTTATCTTAGGCCAGAGGGAGCCTCCTCAAACTGGCCGGAGTCCTTTGGATGTTAAACTACTAGTTGTCTTTGCTGGCTTCCTTGCTTTCTAGAATGTCACCATTCATTTGCTCAGAGGAACTTTGTCATATTTAGTTTGGGGCATGTTTGCAGTTTTAAGTCTTTATGACTTTAGATTTGCACTGCACCCTGGAGGCTGGGGTGACATCATTCCTGTTTAACTGGCTGCCTCATGGGTAACTCATCAAGGTCAGCTTCATAGGGCACACACTGTATTTTAAATTCCATAGGTCAACTATGGGCAAGCAAATTCAAAGCAAACCTATTTTTCTTCACAGTTGCCCAAATTCCCATCGGCCAGCTCCTTCTTTCCCAGCAGGAGACTATGGGAACCTCTACAGAGTTTGGGAAGGGGCTGCCCCCCCATCCAGGGAGCACAAAGCACCCCCTGAGTGAATCCACTTGCCTACTACTGTTCCAGTCACATGTCAGCCATATGTGGCCCTCTCTTCCCTGTTTCCTGCTATCTCTGTACCCCAAGGGGTCACATCTGGGGACTAATGGCACCCATTGGGGTGCTAGATTTTGAAGGTGTACATGTTTGGCTTCCTCATACTTATGCAGAAGAGCAGGAGTGGAAAGGAAGAATGGCCAACCTTCTACAGAGAATGTCAGCAACTGCAAGGCTTTCCATCTGGTCTCTCTTTTAACCAACATAGCAGCTTTGTAACAAGAGGGTCTTTATCAGTATTCTGGTTCTACAGATGAGGACAGTGAAAGCCTGAGAACATGCGTGACTTGCTCAAAGTCACACAGCCAATAAGTGGCAGAGTCAGAAGCAACATCGAAGCATTCCGCCCTTAAATCTGATGTTCTTGGGGCACCTGGGTGGCTCAGTGGGTTAAGCCTCTGCATCAGCTCAGGTGCTGATCCCAGGGTTCTGGGATCCAGCTCCGCATCGGGCTCTCTGTTCAGCAGGGAGCCTGCTTCCCCCACTCTCTCTCTCTGCCTGCCTCTCTGCCTATTTGTGATCTCTGTCAAATAAATTTAAAAAATCTTTTTTTTTTTAATCAGATATTCTTGCTGTGCCCCTGACCCTAGCCAACACCACCCCCTTCCTGGTGAGACTAAAGGCAGCTGGCAAGCTCGTCTTTACCCACATGATTATTACAGCTGTGGTGGGCAGGCACAGGGCAGCACCATCTGTGTCAGAGCACAGAAGCAGGTCTAACCTTATCTGTGGGGATGGAAGGAGCATGCACGGAAGGCTTCCTGGGGGAAGGACACTCATGAGACTCAAAGAACATAGTGCAGAGGGCCGGGTAAGAAGGGAGGAAAGTCCTCATGGAAGACATCATGCAAGAAGGTCTTGAGATTTGCGGGCAATTAAAGATGGCCATTGTTCCTCTGTTACCCCTCCAGAGAGGGGGAGCCTGTTTCTCCTCTTGCAAGTAAGTTGATTCTGTCACTTGCTTTGACCAGCAAATGTAACAGAGGTGATGCTGTAGGACTTACAAGGCAGGTCCTTCAGAGGTCTGCAGGAAGCATGGAACACTCCCTCTTGGGGCTCAGCCACCATGTTTAGTGAAGCCTAAGCTGTGGTGATATCCGTTGGTGAAATGAGACCCTCTGCAATGGTTAAATGTATGCGTCAAATTGACTGGGTCATGGGTTACCCACATTGTTGCTCAAACATTATTCTGGATGTTTCTGTAAAGGTGGTTTGGGCTGAGATTAAGATTTGAATTGAGAGAATCAGTCCGGCACGCTGCTCTCCCCACTGTGGGTAGGCCTTATCTAATCAGTTGAAGGCCTAACTAGAACAGCAGATCATGCAGGATCTTACAGGTGTGGAAGTGCTAGTTAAGGTAATCAGTGCCTTGTCTGCCTCCATTTCATTCTTTCTGTCCCTACTTGTCTGTCGCTTTGCCTTAATTGTCAAAGCATTGTTGGGGATTCAGCAACTGGAGCCCACTACTGCCAATACACAAGCGTGAACTACCTCATCATCACTCTTGCCGGTATGCACGTTTCAGTCCCCAGAGAGCAAGGAACTCAGGTGTGCAAAAATGTAAACACTTTTCTCCGATACAAAAAGGTCTTGGTCTCCCATTTCCAGGGATGCAGAAAAACCGAAGCTTTCCAACTCAGACTATCCAAATTATTTCTGACCTCAAACTCTGTCCCTTTCAGATAAAATGCTCAGTTGACTTGGGATGTTCCCCTTCCCCTTGGGAGCTGTGTCAAGTTCCCAAGGTTGAGCCCTGGAGGGAAGGCATTGAGTGCCCGGCTCTGCTCTGTCCCTACTTATTCCTTCTCCTCTAATCTTCCCGCAGTGGAGAAGTCTGAAATTGCCTCTGATCCGTCAGCTGAGTCTCCTCCCTCAGCCACCCCACCACTCCATCACTGGGGAAGCCAGGCAGTGGGTCTTTCAGCTCTGAGATAGCCCCCACAGCTATATGGGTGGGAGTGAGTTCTCAGACATTCTGTTGTCCCAGCCCCCATCCTGGTGCTTAGCTTATGAGAGGGATACTAGGAACTTAAAAATATCTAAACCCTGATCACCTCCCCTCTGGTACTCTCCTAGCCAATAGGCCAAACTCTTATTTTCCTTAGGAGATTCTGAAGATCAGGATCATAATACTATCCTCTGAGTCCTTCTGGTTCTTGATATTTAAAAATCAAGCTTTTGGAAAAACCTTTTTTTTTTTTTTTTTTTTGCAAAAAAAAAAATTTCCCTTCCCCTTTCTCTCTCAGGAATTTGATTATTACCACTGAAAATCACAGCTTTCCAGACTATCCTTTCCATTAGAGATTTATAAGAATTTGTACTTTCTTTGTTCCACAGGAAGTGTCATTGGAAGCCCTTGCTGCTGCTTGAATGGTGGTAGAAAAAACAGGCTTTAAAAGAAAGGGGAAAAATCACCCTATCCTAGTTTTCTTTACGATTTGAGGCGAGCACCTGAAGGGACCACGACATTGCAGAGCATAGTCTATCTTGCTGATCCCATTCCCACCGACCAACGCCGAATATACTGAAACCCAGGCAGGTCAGGGTGGGCTGTGTACCCTCCATCTCTCAGTATGCTTTTCATGATACTGGCACAAGCTCGTCTCAGATCATTTCACCCCAGTGTCTTCCAATTCATTCTCAGTTTGTTTTGAACTCTATGTCCACTGATCCTCTCTGGAATGTTGTCTGGTTGTCACAACAACTCATAACCGATGGACGCCCCGTGTGACAGCCCTTTTCTTGGACAAGTCCCAAATGCTCAGCTGGGGGAAAAAAACATCTTTGAGGTTAAACCCAGGAGGGCAAATATATTTAATCCCATGCACCAAATCTAATTGATCGTCTGGTACACAGTGTTGAGAAGGGTTGGAAGAAATCATCACCGTCTCTACAGGAAAGAAAGTAGGAAGACTGATTAGCAGTTTCTGTGTGGGTGTGTTGGGAGAGGGGAGAGGAGAGCAGAATCCCAGAATGCATGCCTGATATTTGCTAGATATGTGCTGAGATAAGAATGAATGATGTTTATGGGAAATTCAGAGCCTTAAAAAAGAGAGAGAGAGGAGCTAAAACACCATAGTTTTTAAAAACTCACCAGAGACCCTGAAAGCAAAAAAGGATCAATGAACTAAACTCCAGAGTAGTGTGCTCTTCAAAGGAGAGAAGGAACCCACCCCTGCTCCATCCTTGGTGGGGCTACAAGAGGAAAAGTCATCCTCCACAGAGATGGGTAAGGAGAAACCAGCTAGCTGAACTTACAGCAGACTTTTAACAATGATATGTAGGCTGCCATGACAAATTAGAATCCTGAAGACTCCTGCCCACAGAGTGAGTCTTACCATCTCTTATCCTACGAGTCTTCAACACATATGGGATATACCCAAAGCAGTGGATAGGGGCAGAGAAGGAGACCAAAGAGATATCCCTGCTGAGGACATTGTGCTGGGACCTATCCCCTATTGCAAGATCCCCTCTGAAGGTCAGGGCTGGGCAGGAGAGCTGCAAGAAGTCCTATGGTGTAGTGAAGAATATATCTGGTCTTTGTCCCTGGTTCCTGGCAGAAAGCTTCAAAACCAGTTAGACTCTACCAAACCATAGGACTCCTTGTTATGCTAATGAGGGGACTCATGGTGGATCCCCTGGAGTCTCAGGATGGGAGCTGGTCACTAAAAAGACCAACCACAGTATGAGATGGTTGGAGCTATCCTTTCCTCTGGGGAGGAGACTGAGCTCAGTCACATGGCCAGTGATTTAATCCTGAGGAAGGGAAAATAGGGATTCTGCCTTCAAATAATCTGAAGCCAATGGTGAAGTGAGTCAAAGGAAAGGATGACAAAGTCAGACATCACTCAATTTCAGATCCAATTAAGCCAGCCCCATTCCAGTAGCCTGACAGAAATAATATTTATTTTTATTTCTATGTTCTTTAATACAAAATGTTTAGCATACAACCAAAGACAACAAGTCGTATGAAAAAGCAAGAAGTGTGATCCATGGTCCACAGAGAAAATGGCCAGTAGAAGCAGACCCAAAGATGGCCCAGATGTTGGGAAGATCAAACAGGAGTATTGAGATAGCTATGATAACGATGCTAAAAGTTATAATCCAAGAGATGGACTAATGTGTGTGAATAAATGGGGAATTTAAGTAGAGACAAGGAAACAAAAAAGAATCAAATGTACCTTCCATTCCCCTTCACCTATTTTGCCCATACCCCACCCTCCTTCTTTTTGGCAACCAACAGTTTGTTCTCTGTATTTATGGGTATTTCTGCTTTTTGTTTGTTTTTTCTTTTGTTTTGTTCTTTTGGATTCTACATATAAGTGAAATCCTATGGTATTTTTCTTTCATAAGATATTTCACTTAGCATAATACCCTCTTGGTTTATCCATGTTGTCACAAATGGCAAAATCTCATTTTTTAAAAAAAGATTGTATTTATTTATTTGACAGACAGAGATTACAAGTAGGCAGAGAAGCAGGCAGAAAGAGAGGGGGAAGCAGGATCCCTGACAAGCAGAGAGCCCGATGCGGGGCTCGATCCCAGGACTCTGGGATCATGACCTGAGCTGAAAGCAGAGGCTTTAACCCACTGAGCCACCCAGGCGCCCCAATCTCATTCTTTTTAATGGCTGAGTAATATTGCAGTGTGTGTGTGTGTGTGTGTGTACCCCATCTTGTCTAGCCATTCTTTATCCATGAACACTTAGGTTGCTCCCATATCTTGGTATTGCAAATAATGTTACAATAAACACAGGAGCACATAAATCCTTTTGAATTAGTGTTTCTGTATTTGGGTAAATACCGAGCTGCCTTACTTTATTTATTAATTTTACTTTACTTCTAGTGTAGTTAACATACAGTGTTATATTAGCTTCAGGTATACAACACAGTGATTCAGCAATTCCATAAATTACTCAGTGCTCATTAAAATACTCTTAAACCCCTTCACCTATTTCAACCATCCCCTCACCCACCTCCTTTCTGCTAACCACCTGTTTTTTGTCTGTAGTTAAGAGTCTGAATTTTTGGTTTGTCTCTTTCTCCACTCCCCACCCCCAGCTTGGTTTGCTTTGTTTTTTAAGTTCCACATATAAGTGAAATCATATGTTATTTGCTTTGCTCTGACTGCCTTATTTCACTTAACATTATACTCTCTATATCTACCTATGTTTTTGCAAATAGCAGGATTTCATTCTTTTTTATGGCTGAATACTATTCCATTGTGTGAGTATGGTATATGCACACACACACACACACACACCCCATATATTCTTTTTCCACTCATCTATCAGTGGACACTTGGACTGCTTCCATAATTTGGCTACTGTAAATAATGCTTCTATAAACACAGAGGTATATATATCCCTTCAAATTAGTGTTCTTGTATTCTTTGGGTAAATACCCCGTAGTGCAATGACTGTTTTTAATTTTTTGAGGAACCTCCACATGTATTCCTCAGTGGCTGCTTCAGTTTTCATTCCCACCAACAATGCACAAAGGGTTTCTTTTTCTCCACATCCTCATCAACACTTGCTGTCTCTTGTGTTTTTTATTTTAGCCATTCTGACAGGTGTGAGGTGATATCTCATGGGGGTTTTGATTTGCATTTCTCTGACAGTCAGTGATGCCGAGCATCTTTTCATGTGTCTATTGGCCATATGTATATCTTCTTTGGAGAAATATCTGCTCATATCTTCTGTTCATTTTTAGATTGGATTATTTGTGCTTTTTGGTGTTGAGTTGTGTAAGTTCTTTATATATTTTGGATATCAGCCCCTTATTAAATATGTCATTTGCAAATATCTCCCCCCATTCAGTAAGCTGTCTTTTAGTTTTGTTGGTTGTTTTCTTCACTGTGCAGGACCTTTTCATTTTGATGGAGTCCCAATACTTTATTTTTGCTTTTCCTCCCCTTGCCTCAGGAGACATATCTAGAAAAATGTTGTTATGACCTACGTCAGAAAAAATCACTGCTTGTGTTCTCTTCTAGGATTTTTATGGTTTCAGGTCTCACATTTAGATCCTTAATCTGTTTTGAGTTTATGTTCGGGCATGGTGTGAGAAAGTGATCCAGTTTCATTCTTTTGCATGTAGCTGTCCAGTTTTCCCAGCACCATTTGTTGAAGAAACTTTTTCCTATTGCATATTATTGCTTCCTTTGTCAAAGGTTAACTGACCATATAATCACAGGTTTATTTCTGAGCTTCCTAGTCTGTTCCACTGCTCTATATGTGTTTTCTGTGACAGTCCCATATTGTTTCAATTACCATGGCTTGGTAATACAACTTGAGATCGGGAATTGCTACATCTTCAGATTTGTTTTTCTTTTTCAATATTTTTAAAAGCTATGCAGGGTCTTTTGTGTTTCCATACAAATGTTAGAATTACTTGTTCTAGTTTGGTGAAAAATGCAGTCAGTTCTCTTACTTTAAAGAGTACTCCAGCCCAAAACATTAGTAAGCATCTCAGTAGATCCAAAAATTACCTCTGACACAATTCAACATCATTCTTAATTTTAAAAAAATTCTCAGCAAGCCAGAGTAGGAAGAAACTTCCTCGTTGTGATAGAAGACCTAACATCACACATAATAACATATTAAGTCCCTTTCCCCTAAGATAGGTAATAAAGCAGGATTTATGTTCTCACCAATTTTATTCAGCACTATAGAGAGGTCCCATCCAGTGCAAAAGATAAAAAAAAAAAAGAAATAAAAGGCATAAATATTGGGAAAAGAAGCAGACAACAGGATTTTCTATTTGTAAAACCCTATGGTTCTTAGATACGATATCAAAAGCACAAACAACAGAACAAAAAAATAGATAAATTGACTTCATCAAAATTAAAAAGTTTTGTGCTTCAAAGAGTATGATCAAGAAAGTGAAACAACACATTGAGCTCTTTTATCCATTTCGAGTTTATCTTTGTGTACGGTGTAAGAGAATGGTCGAGTTTCATTCTTCTACATAAAGCTCTCCAGTTTTCCCAGCACCATTTATTGAAGAGACTGTCTTTTTTCCACTGTATATTTTTTCCTGTTTTGTCGAAGATTATTTGACCATAAAGTTGAGGGTCCATATCTGGACTCTCGACTCTGTTCCACTGGTCTATGTGTCTGTTTTTATGCCAGTACCAAGCTGTCTTGGTGATCACAGCTTTGTAGTAAAGCTTGAAATCAGGTAACATAATGCCGCAAGTTTTATTTTTATTTTTCAACGTTTCCTTAGCAATTCGGGGTCTCTTCTGATTCCATACAAATTTTAGGATTATTTGCTCCAGCTCTTTGAAAAATACTGGTCTAATTTTGATTGGAATGGCATTAAAAGTATAGATTGCTCTAGGCAGTGTAGACATTTAAACAATGTTTATTCTTCCAATCCAAGGGTATTTACCCCAAAGATATAGATGTAGTGAAAAGAAGGGCCATCTGTACCCCAATGTTTATAGCAGCAATGGCCACGGTCGCCAAACTGTGGAAAGAACCAAGATGCCCTTCAATGAACGAATGGATAAGGAAGCTGTGGTCCATATACACTATGGAGTATTATGCCTCCATCAGAAAGGATGAATACCCAACTTGGGTAGCAACATGGATGGGACTGGAAGAGATTATGCTGAGTGAAATAAGTCAAGCAGAGAGAGTCAATTATCATATGGTTTCACTTATTTGTGGAGCATAACAAATAACATGGAGGACATGGGGAGATGGAGAGGAGAAGGGAGTTGAGGGAAATTGGAAGGGGAGGTGAACCATGAGAGACTATGGACTCTGAAAAACAACCTGAGGGTTTTGAAGGGGTGGGGGGTAGGAGGTTGGGGGAACCAAGTGGTGGGTATTTGGGAGGGCACGGATTGCATGGAGCACTGGGTATGGTGTAAAAAACAATGAATACTGTTATGCTGAAAAGAATTTAAAAAAATAATAATAATTTTTTTAAAAAGAAAGTGAAACAACAACAAAGAGTATGTTTTCAAATCATGTATCTGATAAAGGACTTATATCCAAAATATTTAAAAAATCCTTACAACTCAATAATAAAAAGGCAAATACCACAATTTTTAAATGGGCAAAATATATGGATGAACTGTTTTACAAAGAAGATATCAAAATGACCAAAAAGTACATGAAAAGATGCTCAACATTATTAGTCATCAAATCAAAACCAAAATTAGGTACACTTCACACCCATTAGCATGGCTATAATCAAAAAGACAGATAATAACAAGAACATAGATAAATCTTAACCCTCATACCTTGTTAATTAGAATTTAAAATGATGCAGCCACTTTGGAAAATAGTCTGGTAGTTTTTCAAAAGATAAAACACAAACTCCCTATATGACTTGGCAGTTCTTAAGCATATATCCAAGGGATATGAAAATATGTCCACACAAAAACTTGAACATGAATGTTCATAGCAGCATTATTTATTATAGGGGAAATGGGAAATATCCCCAAACCATCAACTGATGAATAGTGTGTTGCATCCATACAACAGAATATTATTCAGCCAAAAAAATGACTAAAACATGACACAACAGGTATGAAACTTAAAAATACATATATGTATATATATATACACATATATTACATAAAAGACGCCAGTCAGTCACAAAAGAACACACATTGTATCATTCTATTTACATGAGATGTTCAGAATAGGCAAATTCATAGAGACAAAAAGTAAGGGACACCTGGATGGCTCAGTTGGTTAAGTGTCTGAATCTTGATTTCAGCTCAGGTCATGAGATTGAATCCCATGTAGGGCTTGGCACTCAACTTGGAGTCTACTTGAGATCCTCTCCCTCTCCTCTGTCCCCCACCATGTTCTCTCTCTCTCTCAAATAAATTAATTAAATATATATATATATTTTTAATAGTAGATTAGTGGTTGTTCAGGGCTGGGAGGTGGGGGCAGAAAAATGATAGGTGGTGACTGCTAATGAATACAGAGTTTCTTTTGGGGGTGATGAAAATGTTCTAAAAATTAACTGAGGTGATGGCTGCATAACTCTGTGAATATAAGTCTTTACATTTTAAATTGAATGGTATGTGAATTATATATCAGTAAAGCTGTTTTTAAAAACTGTACAGAATCAGCTTTAAGATTACTAGAATAAGTGAATTTAGCAAAACTTCAGAAAACAAAGTCAACCAGAAAATGAATTTCCAAGACAAAATTTATAAAAGTATAAAAATACTAGCCAAATCATATACCCAAGAATAAATCTAATGAAAAGTATTTGAGAACTATAAACAGAAAATTACAGTATCTTGTTCTTCAAAATTAAAGTAGTCCAAAGCAGGGGCGCCTGAATAGCTCAGTCAGTTAAACATCTGCCTTTGGCTCAGGTCATGATATTGAAGTCCTGGGATTGAGCTCCAGGTGGGGCTCTCCCTACTCAGTGGGGAGTCTGCTTATCCCTCTCCTTCTGCCCCTCACCCACTCATGATCTCTCTTTCAAATAAATAAGTAAAATCTTAAAAAAAAAAATAAAGTGGTCCTAAGCAAATGAAGTGACATATACTACTATGAACTGGAAGACTCCATAGTTGTTTGAGATGTCTTCCCTGCCTAAATTAATCTATAGATTTAGCATAATCTATATTAAATATAAGTAGCCTCTTTTGAATAAATAGGCTGATTCAAAAACTTACATGGACACACAAATGATCTAAGATGGCCAAAGCAATTTGGGGAATAAAAAACAAAGTTGGAAAACTTTTGACTACCTGATTTCAGGACTCACTATAAAACTTCAGTAATCAAGATAGTGGGATGTTGGTATAAGAAGAGACAAATAATAGAACAGAATAGCAATACCAGAAATAGACCTTACATATATACAATTAATTGATTTTTTAAGATGCCAAAGAAATCCAACGGGGAAAAAATAATAGTCTTTTAAACAAAGAGATAGATATTCATACAAAAAAAAAAAAAACCTCTTTCTTAGTCTTACATAAAAATTAAATTAAATGTAGCAAAATGGGATGCCTGGCTGGCTCAGTCGGCTAAGGGTCCCACTCTTGGTATCAGCACTCAGATCATGATCTCAGGGTCAAGGGTTTGAGCCCCGCATTGGGCTCCATGCTCAGCAGGGTGTCATAGGTGTATAGGCTCAGCAGGTGTATAGGAAGTACAAAGATTCTCTCTCTTCCCCTCCTTCTGCCTCTCCCCATCACTTGTTCAAGTTCTCTCTCTCTCTAAAACAAATAAATAAAATCTTCAAATAAATAAATAAATGTAGCAAAATATTAATCGTAAAACCTAGGTGGGGGATAAAGGGGTCTTAAATGAAAATTCTTTCAAGTTTATTTGGAAATTTTTAAAATAAACTTTCTGAAAAATAAGATCAAATTTAAGACTAAAGGGGTGCTTAGGTGGCTCAGTCAGCTCAGTGTCTGCCTTTGGCTGGGGTCACGATCTCAGTCCTGGGCTGGAGCCCTACACTGGACTCCCTGATTGGTGGGGAGTCTGCTTCTCCCTCTCCCTTTGCGCCTCCCCCAACTCCCTTTGCCCCTCCCCCAACACATGAACTCTTTCTCTCAAATAAATAAAATCTTAAAATTTTTTTAAAATTAAGATTAAAAAGAGCAGTTTGAAAACCTAGAACCATCATACTTCCAGAAGAAATATAGAGTATCTTTACAACCGTGAGGTAGCTAAGATTTATTTGACACAAAATACACTGGCCACAACCATGAAAAAAATGATACATTGGGCTCCACCAAGCTTAAAATTTCCTGATTTTTAAAAGATACTATTAAGAAAATGAATTGACAAGTCACAGATTGGGGGAAAAAGTATTCATTATTCACATAGAGATGACAAAAGTCTTGTATCTACAACATACAAAGAAAGAAATCCACAATTAAGAGATGAACAATCCAGTTTTTAACATGAGCAAACCATCTGAGCCATTACTTTATCAATGGAGAAATAGACAATAAGCACATAAAATGATCCTCAACATCATGAATTATCAAGGAAAGAAGAAATAAAGCCACAGTGAGATACCACTCCACTTTCAGTGGAATACTAAAGTCAAAAAGATAATAAACTTAGCAAAGATGTGAAACAGTGGGAATTCTCACACATTGCTGGTGGGGAGCTAAATGGCACGACCGCTTTTAAGAACTGTTTGGAAGTTTCTGATTAAGTTAAACGTATATCTACCCTAGTATCCAGCAATTCTGCTGTGTATCAACCCAAGACAAATAAAAACAAATGTTCACAAAAGAACCCCAAAAGAATGTTCAAAGCAACTTTATTAACAAAAGTAAATAACTGGACGCCATGTCCATCAAGAGGAGAATGGACAAAACTATGGTACATTCAGACAATGAAATATTAACCAATTAAAAAGAATTTACTTATTCACTGTAACCAAAAGGAAGAAACAATCTAAATGTCCATCAACAGATGAATGGGTAAACAAAGTGTGATCTACACATATGGTAGAATATTAACTCAGCCTTAAAAAAGGAATGAAATTCTGACACATGCTACATGAATGTACCTTGAAGACACAGCTAAGTATAGTAAGCTAGACACAAAAATACAAATATATGATTCCACTTATAGGAAGTACTGAGAATAGGCAAATTCATTGAGACACAAAGTCAAATAGAGGTTACCAGAGACAGGGTAGGGGAACAGGTGGGTAATGGGGAATTAGTGTTCAATGGGGACAGAGTTTCCATTTGGGATGATGATAAAGGTCTGGAGATGCATAGTGTTGATGGTAGCAAAACACCATGAACGTGGGGTGCCTGGGTGGCTCCTGGGTTAAGCCTCCACCTGGGTTAAGCCTCTGCCTTTGGCTCAGGTCATGATCCCAGGGTCCTGGGATCGAGCCCCACATCGGGCTCTTTGCTGAGCAGGGAGCCTGTTCCCCCTCTCTCTCTGACTACCTCTCTGCCTACTTGTGATCTCTGTCTAATAAATAAATAAAATCTTTAAAAAACAAAAAACCCAAAACACTGTGAATGTACTTAAGCCACTGCATTTTGCACTTAAAAATTGTTTAAATGGAAACTGGAGCTCAATCACAAGGAAAAGTTCGGAAGGAACTCAAACACCTGGAAGCTAAAGACCACCTTGCTTAAGAATGCTTGGATCAACCAGGAGATCAAAGAAGAACTGAAACAATTCATAGAAACCAATGAGAATGAAGACACTTAGGTCCAAAACCTATGGGATACAGCAAAGGTGGTCCTAAGGGGGAAATACATAGCCATCCAATCCTCCCTCAAAAAAAACTGAAAAATCCAGAACACACCAGCTGTGTCTACACCTTAAAGAACTGGAGAATCAACAACAAATCAAACCAATGCCACACATAAGAAGGGAAATAATCAAGATTAAAGCTGAGATCAATGAGGTAGAAACCAGAGATACAGTAGAATATATCAATGAAACAAGAAGCTGGTTTTTTGAAAGAATCAATAAGATCAATAAATCATTGGCCATACTAATCCAAAAGAAAAGAGAGAAAGCCCAAATTAATAAAATTATGAATGAAAAGGGAGAGATCACAACTAACACCAAGGAAGTAGAAACAATCATCAGAAGTTACCATCAATAGTTATATGCCAATAAGCTAAGCAATCTAGATGAAATTGATGCATTCCTGGAAAACTATAAACTCCCAAAATTGAACCATAAAGAAACTGACAACCCGAATAGACCGGTATCTAGTAACGAGAATGAAGCAGTGATCAAAAATCTCACAAAAAACAAGAGCCCAGGACCTGATAGATTCCCTGGGGAATTCTACCAAACTTTCAAAGAAGAAATAACACCTATTCTCCTGAAGCTGTTTCAAAAAATTGAAGCAGAAGGGAAATTTCCAGACTCTTTCTATGAAGCCAGCATTACCCTGATCCCCAAACCAGGCAAAGATCCTACCAAAAAGGAGAACTTCAAACCAATATCACTGATGAATATGGATGCTAAGATTCTCAACAAGATCCTAGCCAACAGGATCCAACAGCACTTTAAAAAGATTATCCACCATGACCAGGCAGGTGGGATTCATTCCTGGTCTACAAGGATGGTTCAACATTCGCAAATCAATCAATGTGATAGAACAAATTAATATGAGAAGAGAGAAGAACCACATGGTCCTCCTAATTGATGCAGAAAAAGCATTTGACAAAATCCAGCATCCGTTTCTGATTAAAACACTTCAAAGTATAGGGATAGAGGAAACATTCCTGAACTTCATAAAATCTATCTATGAAAGACCCACAGCAAATATTATCCTCAATGGGAAAAAGCTTGCAGCCTTCCCGTTGAGATCAGGAACAAGACAAGGATGCCCACTCTCACCACTCTTGTTCGACATAGTATTAGAAGTCCTAGCAACAGCAATCAGACAACAAAGAGAAATAAAAGGTATCCAAATTGGCAGTGAAGAAGTCAAACTCTCTCTCTTCGCAGATGACATGATTCTTTATATGGAAAACCCAAAAGACTCCACCTCCAAACTACTAGACTCATACAGCAATTCAGTAATGTGGCAGGGTACAAAGTCAATGTACAGAAATCAGTGGCTTTCTTATACACTAACAATGAAAATACAGAAAGGGAAATTAGAGAATCGATTCCATTTACTATAGCACCAAGAACCATAAGATACCTGGGAATAAACCTAACCAAAGAGGTAAAGGATCTGTACTCGAGGAACTACAGAACACTCATGAAAGAAATTGAAGAAGACACAAAAAGATGGAAGACCATTCCATGCTCTTGGATCGGAAGAATAAACATTGTTTAAATGTCTATACTCCCTAGAGCAATCTATACTTTTAATGCCATTCCGATCAAAATTCCACCGGTATTTTTGAAAGAGCTAGAGCAAATCATCCTAAAATTTGTATGGAATCAGAAGAGACCCCAAATTGCTAAGGAAATATTGAAAAACAAAAATAAAACTGGGGGCATTACATTACCTGATTTCAAGCTTTACTACAAAGCTGTGATCACCAAGATAGCATGGTACTGGCATAAAAAGAGACACATAGACCAGTGGAACAGAGTAGAGAGTCCAGATATGGACCCTCAACTCTATGGTAAATTAATCGTCGACAAAACAGGAAAAAATATACAGTGGAAAAAAGACAGTCTCTTCAATAAATGGTGCTGGGAAAACTGGATAGCTTTATGTAGAAGAATGAAACTCGACCATTCTCTTACACCATACACAAAGATAAACTCAAAATGGATAAAAGACCTCAACATGAGACAGGAATCCATCAGAATCCTAGAGGAAAACATAGGCGGTAATCTCTTCGATATCAGCCACAGCAACTTCTTTCAAGATATGTCTCAAAAGGCAAAGGAAACAAAAGCGAAGATGAACTTTTTGGACTTCATCAAGATCAAAAGCTTCTGCACAGCAAAGGAAACAGTCAACAAAACAAAGAGGCAACCCATGGAATGGGAGAAGATATTTGCAAATGACAGTACAGACAAAAGGTTGATATCCAGGATCTATAAAGAACTCCTCAAACTCAACACACACAAAACAGAAAAAATGGGCAGAAGATATGAACAGACACTTCTCCAATGAAGACATACAAATGGTTATCAGACACATGAAAAAATGTTCATCATCACTAGCCATTAGGGAGATTCAAATTAAAACCACATTGAGATACCACCTTACACCAGTTAGAATGGCCAAAATTAGCAAGACAGGAAACAACGTGTGTTGGAGGGGATGTGGAGAAAGGGGAACCCTCTTACACTGTTGGTGGGAATGCAAGTTGGTCTAGCCACTTTGGAGAACAGTGTGGAGATTCCTCAAGAAATTAAAAATAGAGCTTCCCTATGACCCTGCAATTGCACTACTGGGTATTTACCCCAAAGATACAGATGTCGTGAAAAGAAGGGCCATCTGTACCCCAATGTTTATAGCAGCAATGGCCACGGTCGCCAAACTGTGGAAAGAACCAAGATGCCCTTCAACGAACGAATGGATAAGGAAGCTGTGGTCCATATACACTATGGAGTATTATGCCTCCATCAGAAAGGATGAATACCCAACTTGGGTAGCAACATGGATGGGACTGGAAGAGATTATGCTGAGTGAAATAAGTCAAGCAGAGAGAGTCAATTATCATATGGTTTCACTTATTTGTGGAGCATAACAAATAACATGGAGGACATGGGGAGATGGAGAGGAGAAGGGAGTTGAGGGAAATTGGAAGGGGAGGTGAACCATGAGAGACTATGGACTCTGAAAAACAACCTGAGCGTTTTGAAGGGGCGGGGGCTGGGAGGTTGGGGAACCAAGTGGTGGGTATTTGGGAGGGCACGGATTGCATGGAGCACTGGGTATGGTGCAAAAACAATGAATACTGTTACGCTGAAAATAAATTTTTTAAAAATGGAAAAAATATATTAAAAAAATGGAAATGTTTTTGCTATGAGTATTTTATAATTTAAAAATGAAACAAAAATCAATGAACAGAAAACCTGTGGTGTGTATATCAGGGCTTCAAATGACTGGGATCTCATTATACGTATTTGAAATCTTTATTGTTTCAGTGTTAGATTCTGTATTTAAGAAATGGAGCCAATAAAGCTTTTTGCAATGGGGAAAAATAATTAACTACTAGTAGACACAGCAATCTAGATGAATTTCAAGATTATTCTGCCAAGTAAAAGAAGCCAAGTGCTGAAGACTAAGAACTGTAGGATCCCATCCAAAGGAACTTCAAGAACAAGCAAAACTATGGTGCAGTGTTAGAGATCAGTGTTTGCTGGAACTGGGGAGACAGTTTATCAGAAGGGGTACAAGGAGCTTCTGACAGAGATTTCTGTATTTTATTTCGTGTGAGAATTACACAGGTACATGTTGTTATAACACATTGAAACTAACACTTGAAACCTGTACGATTCATCCTTTGTTAATTATACTGTGCCATAGACTTTCTGACTGAGTGAGTGGAAAACTAGGTTAAAAGAGACCAGAATAGTGGTGACCTCTGGAGGGAGGGTGCTGATTGGCCCCAGACTACCCGGGGAATTTGCTGAAGTGATGGATCTTGCTACATCTCAGCACAGATGATGTTACACAGATGTATGAATACAGAACAGCTCATTCTAGGTGCGTCCGGTGGGGCGATCGCAATAGCTGGCCCAGATGGCACCTCCCCTCTTGGGGTCTGTAGAGAGAAGGGGGACATGCGTCTATCACCACACTGGAGCAAAGCCTAAAACATTCCAGATTTGATTCCTTAATTTCCACATCAAAGAAGAAGCTGAGATAACTCTATGTTTCAAAGTACAACAGCAAATAAGCCGTCTTCTTAAGAATCATTTGTAAATTGGCTGGTTGAATGCCATTTTCCACAGGACATAATGCCCTAAATGGCCGTTAGATGTCCCGGCTGGCCCACAAAAACTGGAGGGTTGTCAAAATACCATATAATTGCGTTAGAACATGGTTGCAAAGTAATACTCTTAACCACAGTAGAAACTAAATCCATAAGAAATACAATGTATTGAAGATTACTTCATTTTTTCCTTCTTGTGACTATTGTTACCTGACAAAAAACAATTTTATGTATAATTAAAGAAGGAGGAGGAGAATGATTTTTTGCAACATTTCTGAGTGGAAAGTCTGGGAACTTTTAGTAATAATCTGATCTCATTTGGAAATCACCACATTCCTTTTGTGCATGAGTGTGTGTGCCCTGGAGATACCTAAACAGGTAGCGCTCTGCTTTCAGAGTGAAGCAAAAAGAAAAAAGATTTTCCTGGGGAAATCAGGTGGCAGTTAGGTTATGGGAGGAGAAAAGGGGTCAGCAGTAAGAATGGTACCAGACCTTTCCATTACCTGAGGTGTGGTGCTAAGGTTACTTCTACACTTGCTACCTGGGCCCATGGTCCTCTGTGGGGTTCTGGATACAAGTGATGTGAGAGATATGATGTCTACATGCTCCAAGCTGTGAAAGGAAACCATACCATCTTAGTCCAAGTGGCCAACTAAAATTGGTTGCCAACTAGTACTATGATATCCACTAACTATTTTGTCAACAATCCATTCTTATTTGGTCACCCAAAGGGTTTTTTTGTTGCAAAGATGCCATCTTAAATCTCTTCAGCAGGGCGAATGAAGAGCCTGGCTTCCATCTCATTTCTCTATGAGGGGAGGAATATGGCTTGTTATGAGGTATGATGACCACCTGTCAGGTGTGAGAGGTAGTAGAGGTTCAGGAAATGTGAGTGACATCATCTAAGTGGTGAGGACATCTGTCTTCTGCAGATGGGGCCAAAGGCTCCACTCATCTCCTGGCCCAAGACAGATGGGCTTCAGGGAGACTAAGTGTCCCTATGTCATGGAACAGGCATCTCAGAGGTTCCCAAAGATCACCTGAATGATTCCATTTCATGCTCGTTTGTCTTACCATGTGTCAAGGACTGACTCACAGACAAGGTCACGAGGACAAAGAGAAGATCTAGTGTGACAAATACCAAATGGTCTGTGCGGAAGCAGATGATCTGTGACCCCACTTGAGCATCTTCAAATGGTATTTTGGGAACCCCGGGTCTTGCCTTCTCAGGCAAGCCAGTTTCTCCCTGGGCTTGCACTACTCCCAGGGTCTGTATGAGCAAGCAGTAGCTGCTGCACCAACTGTTCTAGGGGAAGGCTCAGCTTGGCCTTGTACTGGTTCTATGACACTGCACAGGGGCTAAAATCACTGCACTCCCATTTCCTCACTGTTGAAATGGTAATAACAATCACAACTCACTCAATTTGTGGGCATATGGATTAAATCAGACAGTTGTGTCAAAAACAGTGATTAGAGGAGATAGAAAGAACCTCTGACAGGTGGTAAACTTCCGGGAACATTTCTGAAGTGTGAGACAGGTTATCTTTGATGCTGAGAAAGCCCAGATGTGCAACCAGGAGAGGTGTGCACCGCCTTCCTGGGATTCCAGACTACTACTAGCACAGGATCACCGTATAGGAGCTTTGGAAGGACCCTTCCCCTCAAACCTAGCCTAACTCACGCATCTGCATGACGCACTTTCCATGACAGAAAGAAGCTGCTCACTCCTTGGTGTCACAGCCGAGGCCAGAGACCTTGTCCCTCCGTCCCCTTCTATTTTTCAGTCTTTGCCTTCCCTGCTTACCCCACTCCCAGCCAGAGGCTCTAGTCAATGAGCATTCACTGAATTCTGTTAACTTGCCCAAAGGACATGGGACTCAAAAGAGAAAAAGGCTCAGATGAAAACTCAATCTTTTTCTGACTTGCGGAGAAGAGGCGTACTAAAGTAGGGAAGAGAAATACCGATCTTGGTTTAAACCTCAGCTCTGCCCCCAGCTTGCGGGATCTCAGGCACGTTCTTTAACTTTTTTCTCATTGGAAGAGCAAGGACAGGAGCCCCTCCACCTCGGCACTATGGCCAGCATGCCATGAGAGTTGGCCATCAAGCCCCGGCTCTCTCAGTCATAAAAGAGCAACTATGAAGAATGATCCAGAGGAAAAACCAGTCAGTCAAAAATCCACACATTCCGCTGACGTCACACGAACTCTTCAGATATCTGGAAAGAGCTGAGGGAGCTGAGCTTCATGTCTGTGTTTCTTTGATGGTATCCTTGTCTATACCCATATTTCCCTGTCATAAGGCCATCATGTCACCCGGGCCTTCCCAGGCCTCAGCTGTCCTCCCTGGGCAGTCCACATGGTGGGGACGGTAATAGAGGCCAGGGCTCAGCAGATGGGCTTTCAACCACTTAGCCCCCCAGAGCCTCCAATTCCTCATCGCTGAGATGCCAGTAACAACACCCTCCACGCAGGGATATTGTGAAGGATGGACAGGCTGATGATTCTGGAAAACGAACAGCACTTTAAAAGCAGGAGGTTTTCATGTGCCAGCCTAAATCAAGCTTTGGACTAACTGCAACATTGGCTAAAGGTTCTTGGAAGTTTCTACAAATTAAAAATCTAACTTGGGACTGATGCAAAAAAAAAAAAAATCATTACAAAAAACACTGCAACTGTTCATTTTTTTTTCTTCCCCAATCCATTGTGGGAGCCAACTCTAATCAAGCTGACATTTTGCTGGAGAAAGATGGCTCGGATTATTGCTGGGAATGGGCTGCCCCCTCCCAGCCAGTGGTGCTTCTCACACACCCAGCATTTCTAGACCTCCTTCGTCCTCTGGGGGAGCTGAAACATTTGCAAAGTCAATCACTCAGCAAGGCAGGGAGAAGACAAACCAAGGAACAATTGGAATGACACGGCTTACTGACAAGAAACCTTCAGTGCCTCCTTCTGCTCTGAGCCCACGGCACCACTGAAGGTCATGTCCTCCACCATGTCCTCCTGTGCCCACCCAGCGCTGTGAGTTGCATTGGTGGGAAGCAGTGAGTTTGCTCTGACTGCCACACCACCTTTTTTCTTAGCCCAACAAGAACCCCTTAACCACTGAGCATTTATGACATTGCCCAGAGATGTGTGCCATCAGCACCTTTGCTCCTAGCCCCAAATCTCAAGAATGAAGGAAAGCATGTGGCGGTGGGAGGGGGTGGGGGGGATCAAAGTGGAGTGCTGTTTGGTATGTTAGATTGGGCAAGAGAGGGGTTGGTGGTGTCCGGGCTGGTGATGGATTTGGGAATGAGGTGAAGGATGGGATGGGGTCAGAAATGGGGTCAGGCTCAGTACTTGGGTAAGGTTATTGAGTTTGTTCTCGGCAGCGATAAGGCTCAGGAACTGGGTGACAGATCTGGGCTGGTGTGAAGGATGGGAGGTGACACAGGAAGACAAGTGAATTTCCAACTTTGGGCGGGGGTGAGGGGAGAGTTTGTGTGAGCATCAGGCTGAGACGAGGAATTTGGGTGAGGGATTGCCAAGCCCCGGGGGTGGGCTCAGAGATGGATTGTCTGGGACTCAGGGATGGATAGAGCAGACCTCAGTGTCGGGGTATGTCTGTTGTAGGCATTACTTAGTTTTCTTCCTTTAAAACTGAAAGCTTGAGAGCTTATTTCTTAAGGTCAAGAAACACGTCCTCGCCTGCATCAAAGCCCTCTGCTCCATGAGATGGGCCAGAGTTGGTCCAGAGCAGAAGCGGAAGTCAGCTGTGTTAGCCGCCCCCTCCCTGACCTCCTGGGAGGCTTGTTCTCTTCCTGAAAGGAGCCCCTGGCAAGTGTTCTCAGTGGTCTGTGGCATGGGTCCTGGTCCTCCAGCAGGCCATGAGGGGTGCTGGTGCTGGGTTCTACGGCCCTGTGATGATAGTAGGGTCAGGAGGGGGAAGAACACAGGATTTAGAATCCACAAGACCAGAGTCCTGTTCCTACATCTTCAGGAATTCCCTGATTCTCTGACCCTGATTTCTCAGCCATGAATAGGGTTATTCATATTTATCTGATGGGTTTGGGGATTGAACAAATCATGAATGTGAAAAGGGCTCCCTGACACTGTAAAACGGCATAGTGTTGTTACCAACTGTGAGGATCAGCTTAGCAGCAGAGAGTGGACCCTGGAGAAGACAGTGGTGAGCTGTGGGGAGGGCATTCAAGACCCCAGAGGCTGGGCATCTGCCCCAGCTCCTCTGAGAGGAAGAACTTCTACCCTCTCGGTCTCAGATTCCTCACTTAAGTATCTGCTCTAACAATTCAAGTCTCGGAATTTCTCAGAACTTCTATGTGGAGGAGGAAAAAGGGTAGAAGGAGGAACGACCCTGGGGAGATATTTCCTTTGCCAGGCCAGCAGTAACAGGACACTGGGGAGCAGAGATGGCTCCCTCTTTGCCCATTCTGCATCCTGGTTTCTACTTCAGCCCTGCTGCTGGTACATAACATGTTTTAAGAATCAACAATAACTGCAGCTGGTTTCCCGGCACTACCTGGGGCTTCCCGCAGCCCCAAACAGGCCATTAGTTATCACAGAAGCTGCCAACAGGCCGACGACCATGGCTGGGCCAGCAAAGAGGTGGAGAGGGTAATTGTTTATGTGCACGACTTGAAAGCTTCCTTACCTCGATTCTTCCTCCCACAGCATCCCCAAACTTCACCATTAGAAAGCTATTCCTTTGGTAATGACACTATCCTTTCCCCAGCTACTTCCTTTAAAATAAGAAGACCCCAAACAAGCCAGGAGCATTAAGCCGTAAGTCCTGAGATTTCTTCTTTCTCTGTCCATACTCCCTTTGCACTCCCTGTCTCCTGGGGGTGATCACATTCACAAACATTGCTTTATCTGCTACCTACATTCTGGGGCATCCCAGATCTCTCCTGATTTCCAGGCCCTTATAATCCTGATTCCTAGACAACTGAGTGACCCATAAAAACCTCAAATCAAGCCTTCACCTGTCCCCTCCTTACTCAGATGCTCCCCTCCCAGGTCCCTGTGTCAGAATGCCAGAACCTGGGGCGCTGGTTATGACTCCCTCCACCCCACTTGCTTTCACTGTCCCCATCCAAGCACGTAGTGCTGTCAATCCTACCTGCTGGACGGCCCCCAGATTCATCTGCTTCTCTTGATTCACTCACTTGGTTCAGGACTCATCCTGAAGACCCTCCTAAAAGGTCCTGCACCTTCACACATGGTGCCCCCGGAATCCCTTCTCTGGAGCACTGCCACAATACAACTCTGATGCCGTTGCTCAGGGGTTCACAGGCCTTCAGTGGCTCCCCATTACTCTTAGGATATGGTCCACAGGTGAAGACCTTCATCATCTGGTCCAAGCCACCTGGCTCCAGCCTCTCCCCTCACCTTGGCTCCCTCCCCCGTGCTGAGAGCCCCGGTCAGTAAAGACTGCAGTTCTCAGGGGTTTGCTTATGCGTATGTACTGGTTGTTTTTCTGCCCGTCTTCCCTATCGGCTTCATTACACTAACTCCGGCTTCTCTTTATGGACTCATGTCAAAGGCCTTTTTCCTCCTGACTGCTGTGGCAGGCTACAGAATAACCCCCCAAAACTTCTAGGTCCTGACCCCTGCAGCCTAGACGTGCTCCCCTCAAGGGCAAAGAGAACCATGCCACTGTGACAAAGGGCCTTAAGACGGGGAGAGGATTCTGGGCTATCTGGGTGGGCCCTGCACCTGCATACCACCGCCTGGAGCCCGATAAAGACGGAGGCCAGGGAGAGTGGACAGGAGAGGAGAGGGCCACGGGACCGTGGAGGCAGAGACTAGAGTGGCGTGGCACCAGCTAAGGAGGGCTGGCAGCCCCCAGAAGCTGCAAGAGGCAAAGACTAGATTCTGCCCCGGAGCCTTTGGTGGGAGCACGGTCCTGCGGACACCTCGACTTTTCGCCCAGTGAACCGGATTTCGGATGCTGACCTCCGGGACGGTAAGAGAATCAACTTTGGTTGTCTGGGGCTGCCCAGTTTGTGCTGACTTATCAGAGCAGCCCAAGAGAACCTGTCCAGCCCCCAGCGCCGGATGGGGTGTCTTCCGGGAGCACTTCCAAGAGGCCCAGGTCTCAGGATGACACTGAACATGCCACGCGCTCACCGCCTGCCAACGCACTCTACTGTGACTCTTTGAGGCGGGGGCTTTTTATCTGTATCTTTAGGGCTTATCCTGTCGAGGCTTTAATAAACCTTAGCTGAAAAAAGTGCTCAATGAATGCTATCAGCCACTGCCCAGTGAGACCCACAAGAACTCGGCAGAGCTTAGATTCTCTGTCACTATCCTAGGATCAACTCCCTTGCTGGGAACACCAATGCCAATCTTCTCCTAGGAGGGGACTCCTGCCCCCGTGGACAAGGCGTGCTGGTGGCCTCTCTAGAGCCGGCCTCACAGCTCGGCCATCGCTCTAGTCCACCATGCGCACAATTCCCTGCACGGTCATGGACCATGCAGCGCCCTGGACCTTGGACCCAAAGGTTCTGAGACTCAGGGTCTATGAGTCCAGACTTGTGGAGGCTCATCCAGCCCACCCACCTCGCAGCCAGCTGATTCGACCTCAGATGAACTAAACAAAGACAAAGTTTTGAGGAAATGGAGGTCAAGTGCCCATGCTGCCCTCACCACTCCTGTCCCAGGGCCCAGCTCACTGTTTGCCCTCCGTCTATGTGGGCTGTGGAGAGCTGGCCCTCATGTCTTGCCCCTGAATCTTCAAACCAGTCATTCCTCCCCAACCAGAGTTAAGGTTAATTAATTAGTAAGTGTATCTGCAGGTTCGGAGAGGTCCAGGGTTGACCAGCAGCACGACACTGAGCAGCGGAGCCATCCAGCTTCCTCCTCCACCTTCAAGAAGCCCCTGTGTGTTCACCTCTCTGCCCTCCTCAACACCACCCACGAACGACTCAAGGAAGAAGGGTGAGCCCTGATGAATTTAAGCCCATGGGGCGACCTTATACCTCTTCCAGTAGTAAGGTTCAAGGAAAGGTTTCTGGGGGGTGTGAGCAGGGGGCAAGTCTTCTTCCCTCCCAGGAGAGAGGACTGGGAAACAATGCTTCTGCCTGCCGGGGTCTAGCCCCTGCTGCGACCGCAGCCGTCCTTCAGACAAGGGCAGAACAGGCCCTGCAAGGAGCAGATGTTGGCAGAACAGAGCGGAGAGATGCAAAGGTCTGGGTTTTGAGGACGCCATTGCTCTGCTGGAAGGGCCCATCCCACAGCCTGCACTGCCCCTCAACATTCTGGAGTGTGATTGTGTGTAACTGAAACACCCTGAGGGCCCTTCACAACCACTGGAAGTCGCCAGATCTCAGGGACCTATCCCATGACACATACATGTAGCGGACTAAGGGACAAGCCACAGGGGTGAGTAAAACAGTGTGGCCTGAGGGATGAGTCAACAGAGATGAGACCCACTGTCCCTGCCCAGCATCCCTGCTCCAAAGGACCTGGAGCAATCACACCAGTAATGGTGGCTCCTGTTCCCAGCCTCCTTCGGGACAGCGACCATCCCTGGCAGAGCAAAGTGAGGCCTGACCGAGGGGAAAGATTCAGTCACGCAGGGCCTTCAGTGGCGGTGGACCCCCTTTTCCCAGCACCCCATGCTGATCTTGCACACAGCCAACGAAGTTGTTACCACCATCTGCTCTGTTTCTCGGAGATGGGAAGGTGTAAAAGCACAGACGGTGGCGGACGGTCCCTGAGCCCATGGACTGAGCCCACAGTGAGCAACGACTCTGGACCAGCATCGGGGCCAGATGATCGCTGCACCGGGGGCGCTGTGATATGCCAACTGTCTGGAGAATGACTCAACCTATAAAAGAAAAGATGGCCTAGAGCTGGAATGAGTGAGTGGAGGGAGGCAGGGAAACTGCACAGCAAGCCGAGGAGGGGAATTCTGACAGCGAGACGCTGGGCGGCCATCAGCTGGCTGCCTTTCCGGGGCTGCCTCCAGCTCCCACGCAGGTTGCTGGTCATTGCAACGAGCACTGGGTGGTCAACGGCACTGAGCCCTGCTCTTCCAGGGAGGGAGGGGACCTGCCAAAGACACTCCGGGCTTGGGGGCTATACTGGCATTAGAACCGAGCGCCCTGACACCCAAGTCCACTGTTTCAGTCCTTGAGGGAATCATGACTAATGGTGTTGAGTTTCCTATGACAGATCATATTTCTCTAGATTTATTTGTTTATTTGAACTGAAGTGTCCTTTCTGCAGTCACTGGGCAAGATTGTGGAGGAGGCACAAGACTGTCCTCAGCCTCCCTTTCTAGCCTCCCCTGTCCTCCTCCCCATTCTTGCTCTCACCAGGGCTCCCCAGATATCCCAACTCAGCACCCTCACCTTGTTTCCATCATGGGGTTATCACAGTCTGGTTTTATCTGGGGGGGGTTTACTTATTTTCCATCTATTCGCCCCCACTGGATTGCCCCCACACTCCAAAAAGGGAAGGGCAATGAGTGACTTACTCAGGGCTACAGTCCCAGCATCTAGAACGGTGCCTGGCACATAGTAGGTATTTCATAAATTCCTGTTCAAGGAACCAACCAACAAACACACTTACACTGAGGGAACTGCACTTGCCCAGGCTTCCTCCTGTAGTGTAATATAAACTGTAGGAGAGGAGCCTTAGGGAGTGGACAGCAAGGAGGGCACTGAGCTTGCTCAGCACTAAGGGCAGGGCACAGATTATGGGCAATTAACATGTTATCCATGACTATGGCCAGACCTGGTAGACCCTAGGGCAGGTTAATGCTTAACCCAAAGCACTGAGTCTCTACAGAAGGAATTCAGGCATGAAAGAAATTTTTAAAAGTTTTTCGTGTCTGAGAATGGAATCTTCCTGGTGTCTCTCTTACCACACTTTGTAGGCAATATTCACACTGCCCGTCCTTAGAAGGCTCCTGCTGTGAGGGCCTATTTAGCCAGAGCGGCCCCACCTCGGTTGAACAGCCATTTTGTTGGTTATGCAGTAAAACTTAAACTGACCCTGACCCCCACCAGGGGAACTTATTTAAAAGCAGTTGGGGAAACCAGTCCCAGGTAACAAAGCCCAAATACAAGGGTGGGTCAGGCCAGGTGGAACTAACGGGATGCAGGGATGCATCCAGCCGGAATGCAGGGATGAGTTGGGTCAGGTGGAGACCTCCAATCAGTAAAGCGTGCATACTGTCCCCCTAGCTACCAAGGAGTGGTAAAATTGGCACCTTTGAGCGCCAATTCTCACCAAGGTGATAGGCTAGTTCAAATGTCTACAATGGGGTGAATTGTAATTCAGTTGGCCACCCGTGTGTGACCTAGCATGACTGTGCAGCTTTCTCCGTGTGTTGCAATCTCCTTGGGCACCTGTTGTGTGGCCAGGCTCAACCACATGGCCTTTGCTCTATAAAAGTTAGTCTGTGGGGCGCCTGGGTGGCTCAGTGGGTTAAGCCGCTGCCTTCGGCTCAGGTCATGATCTCAGGGTCCTGGGATCGAGTCCCGCGTTGGGCTCTCTGCTCAGCAGGGAGCCTGCTTCCCTCTCTCTCTCTGCCTGCCTCTCCATCTACTTGTGATTTCTCTCTGTCAAATAAATACATAAAATCTTTAAAAAAAAAAAAAAGTCTGTGAGACAGGGAGGGGTCGTGCTCTCTCTCTCTCTTTTTTTTTTCTTCAAATGGGCAAATATACACTTCTTCATGCTGGACCTTCCTTGACATGTTGACTTCTAGCCCCTGTGGTACTCCAGCAGCTATGATCAACAGGAAGGGATTTTCTTTAAAGATTTTTATTTATTTATTTGACACACAGAGAGAGATCACAAGTAGGCAGAGAGGCAGGCAGAGAGAGGGAAGGAAGCAGGCTCCCCATTAAGCAGAGAGCCCCACGTGGGGCTCAATCCCAGGACCCTAATATCATGACCTGAGCTGAAGGCAGAGTTTTAACCCACCAAGCCACCCAGGTGACCCAGGTCGTGATCTCTTTAAAAGGCATGGCCCTGGCCCATAGGTTTGATTCGCGATGCTTGGCGTGAAATAAAGCTTTGCTTGACCTTCACTTTGTATCAGTCTCGCTCGTTTAATCACAGACCCATTATTGGGGGACCCAACATTGGGGACCCAGCACTGCTTTGGACACTATGACTACAGGAATGGTCCTTGTCCACACAGAAAGTGTTCAAATCACTGGAAGCTTTGTGCAACTTTCCTACAAGTATACAGATACGGCTGAAAGACCCTCTGTTAAGACCTCGGAGAGAACTAAGGGGCACCCAGGTGGTTCAGTCAGGTAAGTGTCTGCCTTTGGCTCGGGTTATGATCTCAGGGCCCTGGAATCAAGCCCCACATCCAGCTCTGTGCTCAGCGGAGAGTCTGTTTCTTCCCTCTCTCCGTGCTCATGCTGTCTGTCTCAAATAGATAAATAAAAAAAAAAATTTGAGGGGGGACACCTGGGTGACTCAGTGGGTTAAGCCGCTGCCTTCGGCTCAGGTCATGATCTCAGGGTCCTGGGATCAAGACCCGCATCGGGCTCCCTGCTCAGCGGGGAGCCTGCTTCCCTCTCTCTGCCTGCCTCTCTGTCTACTGTGATCTCTCTCTGTCAAATAAATAAAATCTTTAAAAAAAAAAATTTTTTTTTGTTTTTAAAACATCTCTGAGAGAATTCCATTGTTGCCTCCCAGCAGATCCTTTTATCTGGACACAAGGGCTCCAGGGCACTTTGAGGGCATGGCTGTCTGGCCCGCCCAAAATAACAGTGAATAGATGTGAGGAGAGCCAGACCTCAAAAACAACCGTGGGTGTGACTTTTTTCAAATGGACTGGACTCCATACATATTTGCTGGAAGCCCACATGGTTTTTTTTTTTTAATGTTTTTTTTTAAGATTTTATTTATTTATTTGTCAGAGAGAGAGCAAGCGAGAGTGAGCACAGGCAGACAGAGTGGAAGGCAGAGTCAGAGGAAGAAGCAGGCTCCCTGCGGAGCAAGGAGCCCGATGTGGGACTCGATCCCAGGACGCTGGGATCATGACCTGAGCCGAAGGCAGCTGCTTAACCAACTGAGCCACCCAGGCATCCGGCCCACACGGTTTTTAAGAGAACATGTGGAAATGCTGCCAGCCTTCATTAAAAGGACCTAGAATCTGAGATGTTTCAAAATTATAAAAGTGCCCCCAGGTCCCCAACTTTCTGTAGACAGGAAGCAGATTGAGAAAGCTACATACCTGCAAAGGTAGGCTGTCCCCTGGGAGTCCCAGAGGACAGAGAGACAGAAGAGCCCCGGAGAAAACCAGACTAGGGAGCCACTCCCAGGGAGCAGAACCAAGACCTACTAAAGGAACATCCCCTACTGTCCTGGCAGGGCCCCTGTCACCGTCAGCCTGGCTGGGTTGCAGCATTCCAACAGACTAGTGGCTGCCATCTGAATAAGTGGGTCCATGTAATGGACGTGTTGTAATAGACAACCGGCTGCATCACCAATGCATTTTAGCTGCGTGTAGATCAGGTCACTTACCTTCTCGGTTCATGGGTCTCCAAACGAGAGGAGCCACATTTGAGGAGTCTCACTGGAATCTGATCTGGATCGTGGGATCCTAGACCTCAAGTTTGATGCCATAGTTCAATGAGATTGTTCAGGGTGTTGGGACGGGACTGAACACATTATTTTTTATAAAGATTTTATTTATTTATTTGACAGAGAGAGAGCACGGGCACACGCACAAGCAGGGGGAGTGGCAGACAGAGGCAGAGAGAGAAGCAGGCTCCCTGAAAAGCAGGGAGCCCGATGCAGAGCTCAATCCCAGGACCCTGGGATCACGACCTGAGCCAAAGGCAGATGCTTAACTGTTAGAATGAGCCACCCAGGTGCCCCCAGCAGTGAATATATTTGCATGTGGAACGAATGTGAATAGCATTCAGGGGACGCACTTTGGTAGACTGAACAAATGGCCACGATTCTTCATTTCTTCCTCTGTCCATGCCCTTGGGAGTGTTACCCTGATGATCCTCCCATCAACAGCCTATTTCCACACCCCTGCCTGGCTGGCTTTGTGACATATTTTGACCATTCACATACTGTCTCTCTCTCTCTCTCCTAGATCCTGATGCCACCATGTGAAAAAGCCCAGGTGAGCCTACTAGACAGTACAACACAAGGGACCCAGTTAGCCCTTTGGCCCAGCTGACAGCCAGACAGGTGTCAGACAAGTGAGTGAGACCATCTTAAACCAGCGAGCCCCCAGCTGACCCTCTGGCTGACCACAGATGCCTGAGCAAGCATGGCTGACATCAGCTGAGTCTGACCCAGTCCCACAAAACTGTCCAGTTTATCTATAAACTCTAAGCGGTAACGAATGGCTTCCGTTTTAAGCCATTAAGTTTGGCAGTGGTTTGTTACACAGCAAAAATTAATGATATACTCTTCTTCAGCTTTTTCCTTTCTGTTAGTCAGCCTATCTATCGAATCTCCTTTATTAGGTTTTCCTTGTCTGGAATCTTCTTCCTCACTGCTCTGTCCCTGCTTCCTGGTCTGACAGACTTCCTTTCCCCTTGAGAACATATATAACACTTATTTTTGCCTTGTCCTGTCTCTTCCACCAATTCTGCTTCCTTGGATGAGATTGGACTTGGCAGGATGCAGTGGGGGTGGTGGGTAAGGCTGAGATGGTCTAAGGCAAATGCAGATACTAGCGAACAAAAGGATAGAGGCCAGGGCCTTGGCATCCTAAATTTTCAGTGCTGGAAGAGATCTAGACCAGCTTCCTCATTTTATAAGGAAGAAAATGAGACCCAGAGAGAAGAAATAGCTTGTTCAGATTCATGCAGCATGTTGGTGGCAGAATAGAGTCTAGCGTCTAGGTTTCTTCATTCCCAACAGACCTCTTCCAGTTACCCCGAGCTACATTTCCAACCCCAAAGATTTTGGAGTCTTTGATGGATCCTTTCTCACTTAGTTCTACAGACTTCTAAGCCCTAGTTACCCCACCCGCTATGTACTAACTGCTTCCCAGCTTTATGACCTCCCTTGGGTGCCAGTTGGCCAGGGCAACTGGCCTCCATGACACTCTAAATGCCCCCCAATTTCTACATCAAGGTTTGGCCATTCCCTGTGTCTTTTTAATCCTTATCCAGGTAATCCTGCCTGTGCTTCCAGCTTAGCTCAACACTCCTCTTGGTGGGTCTTCCTGCTTCTAGTGTGTTTCCGGCCTCTTGCCATTCCCTCCTCTCCATTTGGAACTTTCTAAAAGATGAATCAGAACACATTGCACCCCCTCGATGTTTAAGTGGCTTCTGATACCCCTGAGGATATGGCTCCCATACGTTCTCATACCTTCGCATATCTTCTCACTGTGAACTGAAGCCCCCAGGAGCCTGGTCCCTGCCTGCCTTTCTAGCCGCACATCTTGTTTTCCCCTTCTTCCTCTCTCATCCTCATCCTAAACTCCAGTCGTGTCTGTCATCATTCCAAAACTTGCCATGTTCTTCATGTCTCCTTGACTTCACAAACATCCTTCTCTCTCATCCCAGTGAAGAACTTCCACGCCAAATTTCAGTCCACTCTCAGTCAGCTCTGGAACAGCCACACGGATGAGAGCTACTGTGTCCTGCATGTCCCTGAGCTCCTGAATACATATCTTGGCCACCACGCTTACAACAGCACTGGGGCTGTTTGCATAACAGCTTCCACATTCAACCACGAGGTGCCTGAGACAGGGATGGCCATTCCTATCCCTGAATCCACTAGTGCTTAGTACAATGCCTGCCCCATGGCAGAGGCTTTACCATACTGACTGAGTGAATGACATACACATGTGAATGAATGAAGAGATGGCCTGGTGGTGCCACTTAACTTGTCGAATGTGAATTTTCTATTTCCGAGGTGATTAACCTCTATAGGCTTAAGACTGAGGCCAACGTGTCCTGTTCACCTCAATGCCTAGCCGGGCACAAAGTGAAGATCCATCCGTGTCCAGCTGCCTGACACTTTTGCCCTGCCCTTGGCTCCGTTTCTGTCACAGGGAAGGAATGCTGTTTATGGCTTGCTCTCCATCCTTCAACCCTGAACAATCAAGTCCAGACTGCTGCAAAATTACTTTTTAAAAATTAATCTGGAGAAAATTCCTTCGCCCTGAGCCATCGGGCCTGGCCTGGTTCCCTGCGGGAAGGAGTAAAGCAGACCTCTCTGCAAAGGGGGGCTTTGAAAGAGGATTGGCTACTCCTGGAAGTCCGCTGAACTGTTTTAAAGATAGAGTTTACGAAGGAGAGCAAGAACTCAGGCTGTCAGTGAACAGGGTTTTGACTCTGTCCAGCGCTGGATGCCAGAGGAACAAAGAGAATCATCGCGTGCGGACTCTACACTTGAAAGCTTTCCATCCAGAAAGGGAGCAAATGTATGTAGATAAGAGCCGACAAAATCAAAACTCTTAAGTGCCATGAGAAAGACTCACTCCAAAATTTAGTTAACATTTTGTTAGCATTTATGATGTGCCTGTTTGCTGGGCATTACAGATATATAAGGGAGGAACACATGGTCCCTGTTCTCAAAGAGGCTAATTACCGAGTGAAGGGAGAGGAGACAGGATTCTGTATGATAGAGAGTCGGGGGAGCTACTCTCCCCACTCTGTCATAAGGAAGGTTTGGGAAGGTTTGGGAAGGTTTGGGAAGATCTTGAAAAATATATAAGAATTTAGCAGTTAGAAATGAAACCTCTGGGGCACTTGGGTGGCTCAGTCAGTTAAGCATCTGCCTTCAGCTCAAGTCATGATCTCGGAGTCCTGGGATCAAGCCTCATACCAGGCTCCCTACTCAGTGGGGTGTCTGCTTCTGCCTCTCCCTCTATGATCTCTCTCATTTTCCCCCTCTCTCAAATAAATAAAATCTTTTTTGAAAGAAAGAAAGGGGGCACCTGAGTGCCTCGGCAGGTTAAGCTTCTGCTTTCAGCTCAGGTCATGATCTCAGGGTCCATGGGATCGAGTTCCACATAGGGCTCTCTGCTTAGCAGGGAACCTGCTTCCCCCTCTCTCTCTGCCTGCTTCTCTGCCTACTTGTGATCTCTCTCTGTGTCAAATAAATAAATAAAATCTTTAAAAAAGAGAGAGAGAAAGAAAGTAAGGAGGAAAGAAAGAAATGAAACCATTCCTTAGGATGTCTGGTGGCTCAGTCAGTTAACCTGCCTTGGGCTCAGGTTATGATCCCAGGGTCATGGGGCAGAGTCCCACATCAGTTTCCTCAGTGGGAAGACTGCTTCTCCTTCTGCCCTCTGGCTCCCCCCCCACCCCTCTTGTGCTCTCCCTCTCTGTCAAATAAATAAATATTAAAAAAAAAAAAAAGAAATGAAACCATTCGAAATGCAGTAGGAAGAAAACTCCTATGATGACCTCAATTAACATAGTAAGAGCACTTGATAAAATTCACTTAAGTGGGTAGAAGAAGAATAAATGAAACAAGATGGGATTGGGAAGGAGACAAACCATAAGTGACTCTTAATCTCACAAAACAAACTGAGGGTTGCTGGGGGGAGGGGGTTTGGGAGAAGGGGGTGGGATTATGGACATTGGGGAGGGTATGTGATTTGGTGAGTGCTGTGAAGTGTGTAAACCTGGTGATTCACAGACCTGTACCCCTGGGGATAAAAATATATGTTTATAAAAAAATAAAAAATTAACATAGTAAGAGCACTTGATAAAATTCAATAGCCTTCTGTTAAAAACAAAAACATTTTACCAAACTAGCAATAGAAAGGAACTTCTATAACTTGATACAGGGCTTCTGTAAGAACCTATAGAAGACACAATGACTAATGCTAAAATATTGAGAGCATTTCCTCTAAAATCATGAGCAAGTAAGGGCACATCTGCTAATACCACTTCTATTGTATACTTTGCTAGAAGTCGCAAGTACTGCAAAAAGATTTTTAAAAGAAAAACAGGTTGGGGCACCTGGGTGGCTCGGTCATTTAAGTGACTGACTCTTGATTTCAGCAGAATTCATGATCTCAGGGTTGTGAGATTGAGCCCCGTGTTGGGCTCTGCACTCAGCGAGGAGGCTGCTTAAATTCTCTCCCTCTCCCTGTGTTCCTCACCGCCCCCCAGTTTGCATTCTCTCTCTCTCTTTCTAAAGAAAAAGAAAGAAAGAAAGAAAGAAAGAAAGACATATGGATTGTAAAGGAAGAAACAAAACTATTGTTATTTATAGACAATATGACTATCTATACAGAAAATCCCAAAGAACTCTTAGAAGAACTATCAGGACTACTGAACTAATTTAGTGAGGCTGCTTGGTGTAAAATAGACAAGAGACATTGCATTTTCACACATGAGCAACAACCAGGCAGAAAGTGACATTTTTAAAAAAGATATTTACTATAGCAATAAAAAGAAAAAATATCTAAAAAAAATTAGCAAAAGAAATGGAAGGCTTGTATAAAAGTTTATAAAACTTAATTAAGGAATACATTAAATAAAACCCAAGAATATGGAGATATAAACTATATCCTTGGATGGTGAGATTAAATATTGTAAATATGTCAGCTCTCTTCTATTTGATCTGTAGGTTCAATGCAATTCCAATCATAATTCCAATATAGTTTTTATGGGTATTTGCAAGCTAACTCTAAAATATATAAGAAAGAATAAAAGGCCAAGAATAGCCAAGACATTCCTGAAGAAGAAAAACAAGGAGGGGAGACTTGTCCACCCAAGTATGAAGTCATATTTAAAGCTATAGTAACTGGGGTGCCTGGCTGGCTCAGTTGGTAGAGCATGTGACTCTTGATCTCAGGGCTGTGAGTTCCAGCCCAATCCTGGGCACATGGATCCTCCTTTAAAAAACAAAGCTACAGGGACGCCTGGGTGGCTCAGTTGGTTAAGCAGCTGCCTTCGGCTCAGGTCATGATCCCAGCGTCCTGGGATCGAGTCCCACATCGGGCTTTTTGCTCCGCAGGGAGCCTGCTTCTCCCTCTGACTCTGCCTTCCACTCTGTCTGCCTATGCTCGCTCTCGCTCACTCTCTCTCTGACAAATAAATAAATAAAATCTTTTAAAAAAATAAAAATAAAAATAAAAAATAAAAAACAAAGCTACAGTAACTAAAACAGTGTGGCATTGGTGCAAATAGACCAGTGGCACAGTATGAGGAGAGAACCCATACAAATCCGGGCATTTACGGAAAACAGGTTGATAAGAGAACAGGGGTATTTGATGATTTCTGTTTATCTAGATACACTGTTCACCCTTCTCTACTCTACTCTGTGCCCCAGAGCTGACCTTTATGGACTCCATCAGTTACAAGGTCCCTAATATCAAAGACCTTTATTGTTTGCTAGGCTAATGAGGTAGTAAGATTAGAGTCTTAAGACAGGTACATAGCACGTTATGAGAATCAAAAGAGAGTTCAGTTGGGTCTACCTGGAACACACAGAAAATCTTAAAGTTTCAGACACAAATGATCATTTAAGAGCCCTTTAAAAGGTGAATAATGTTTCAGTAAGATGTAAAAAAGGCATTCCCTTTCCTCTGGTTTCCAGCTGTGTTATGATTGGTTCCATACCAGCAGGAGATCTGAAGGAGCGACAAGAGAGGCTGAATGGCCAAGTATTTATTTCTCTGGCCCATTCTCTCTCTCAGGCCACAGTGACTGGTATGTTTTTCTACGGATAATCACCTCCTATATGATAGCCTTTTTCTTCCCCTTGATCCCTCAGGTTTAGATGTGCTACATGATCCCAGCTAATACCTCCCCAAGAGCTTCCCATCTTCTGCAGTTTCCCTAAACCCTGCTCCCATTCTTCATAAGGAGTACCTTCGTTAAACTCTTTTTTTTTTTTTTTTTTTTTTTTTTTTTTTGAGAGAGAGAGAGAGAGGAGGAAGGGGGAGGAGCAGAAGGAGAGGGAGAGACAGAATCCCAAACATGTTAAATGCTCAGTGCAGGTCCTCCTGCAGGGCTCAGTCTCACGACCCTGAGACCACGACCTGAGCCAAAATCAAGAGTTGGACACAGCCGACTGCGCCACCCAGGCACCCCTAAACTCTTCAATTATATTGCATGAGTGTACCATCTATTTCTTGTCAATATCTTCATTAATACTACCAGTCCTGCAGATTGGTGAGGTAAGAAAGTACCCTTTAATAAGTGATGTTAGGGAAACTGGCTATCCAAGAGGGAGAGAAAAAAATCACAATTCCTCATGAGACACATAAAAATCAATTCCTAAGACCTCAGGATGAGAAAGGACTTTATAGCAATATATTAAACAGTAAAAAGGAAAAGACTGACAAAACAAAAAGGGAAAAGAATGATAAAATTCACTGCATTAAAATCAAGAACTTCTGTTCACTGATGCACCCGGCTGGCTCAATCAGAAGAGCATCTGATTCTTGATCTCAGGGTCGTGGGTTCCGGCCCCACACTGGGTGTACAGATTACTTAAATAAATAAATAAACTTTAAAAAAAAGAACTGTGTTCATCCAAAGACATCATAAAGGGAGCGAAAAGATAATCCACAAACTTTGAGAAGAGATTCATAAAACAAGGCTAATAAATCACCTGAAACTGTGTTGTTCAATAAGGTGGCTGTTAGATATGTGGCTATTCAAATTCAAATTAAACAATATTAAAAATGTAGTTCCTCTGTTGCACTATTACATGTGCTCAACAGCCATATGTAGCTGGTGGCTACCACATTGGACAGTGCAGAGATACAGCATTTCTACCATTATGGAAAGCTCTACTAGGCAGCTATGGCCATGAATGCAGAAAGGCTCCGAAAAATCAATTAAAAAAATAATAAAACAAAACCCAAACAAAAATAATTTTTTTTAAAGAGCAAGACGCAAGAACAGATATTTCAGAAAAAAATAGACGTTTATGGTCCCATATGAAAAAACATGTAATCTCAGCAGATATCAGTGGAATACACAATAGAAGATATTACTTGGTACTCATAGTGGCAAAGGTGTAAAAAGTCAATCAATACCAAGTATTGGCAAGGTTATAGAGCAAGAACAACACTGCTGTTGGGATTATGAATTAGTAACATCATTTTGGTGGGGCACCTGGGTGGCTCAGTGGGTTAAAGCCTCTGCCTTAGGCTCAGGTTATGATCCCAGGGTCCTGGGGTCAAGCTCGGAGTCAGGCTCTCTGCTCAGCAGGGAGCGTGCTTTGCCCTCTCTCTCTGCCTGCCTCTCTGCCTGTTGTGACTGCTCTGCAAATAAATAAATAAAATATTTTAAAAATAATAAAATCATTTTGGTAAAGAGTTTGGTATTATCAAACAAAGTTGAAGATATGTATATCCTATAACTTTACCTATGGACCAAGAAGTATGTAGAAGAATATTCATCATAGTATTACTTGTAATAGCTCAAAACCTATAACAATACAAATGCCCACCTACACTAGACTGAAAATACGCTGTGTATCAGTGGAAAACTGTGCAGTAGAGAAAATCACCATCTTGGATAAATTTCAAAAACATAAACTTGAGCAACAAAGGATTAACACGAAAATTAAGGCAGGGTTAGTTATGTCAGAGAGAGAGAAGAATGAGATTAGTCAGGGCACACAGAGGTTTCTAAGATACTCATACTGTTTTGTTTTGTTTTGTTTTTCAGAGAGACAGAGAGAGAGAGAGTGAGTGAGAGTGTGTGTGTGTCTGTGTGTGTGTGTGTGTGTGTGTGTGTGAGCAAACAAGGGAAAGGGCAGAGAGAAAGGGAGAGAATCCCATGCAGACTCCCCACTGAGTGTGTAGCCCAATGCAGGGTTCCATCTCTTGACCCCAAAATCATGTATTTGATATGTTTTTCTCTAGTTGAGAACATACAGTTCCATCTCTAGTAATGACTGATCAGATAATTCAGACCCAACCATCCCAGTGGGATGCTGAACAAAATAATGATGATAACAAAAATATTAATTATTATTATTTGAATAAATGGTCTGAAGCCCTCAGAGAACTAAGAAGGCAGGAAAGAAAGACCAGGTCATGACTTGGAAGATGTAATGTAGAAAGGGCCGCATTGGGGCTGTCTTCCCCAGGGTCAACTTGCTAATTCTGGAAGAGGGCTCAGAGGCTGAGAACCCCAATAGTCCTCCTGATGTCTTTATGAGGCAGATGGATCAAAGTTAAAGGAAAAGGAGCCCTGCTAATTGTCCCCATCCACCTTGAGGCCCCGGAAACATCAACAGCTGTCTCCTGGAAGGATGAATGAACAGGAAGCAGAGCCGCCTGGAAAACACTGGCATTCAACTTTGAATCATCTCAGTGCCTAAAACTGGCCGAGGTTCATCGTGAAATGCTAATGTCCCTTCATGCCTTCCAAATGCAAAAGCAAAAACTCCCTGGAGGAAGATAACATAATCCAAGGCCTAAATTCCTGCATTTATTCTAAAAAATGCAAAGCCAGTTTCCCATTGCAAAATCAATTAATGTGACATCCTTAGGTAATGCCATGTTAACATAATTAAGGGGAATTTCCATGATCACTGGCATAGAGATAAAAAAAAAAAGCATTTCATAAACCATCAACAATCATTAATGATTGTTTCATGAAGTTTTCACTTTAATTCCTGTGTAGCTAATATACAGTGCTATATTAGTGTCAGATGTCAGTAATGATTTTTTTAAAACTCCTAATAAATGAAGAATGTAACAGAACTTTCTGATAGCAGATATTCTCAGTAAACCTACTGTAAAAAAAATTATACTTATGCTGAAATACTCAGCTTCCCCTGCTATCATCATTTTTGTTCAGCATTGAACTAGATGATCATACCAGTGTAACAAAGAAAAATAGACATAAGGTATAAAAATTGCAAACAAAGAAATACAATTAATTGAATGGCATATGAGAAAATAAATGAAAATTAACCCCTAATTTGCACCATATGTTAAATCAGTGGTTCTCAAGTGAGAGTAATTTTGCCCCGTAGGGAATGTTTGGCAATTCTTGAGACATTTTTTTTTAAGATTTTATTTATTTATTTGATAGAGAAATCGCAAGTAGGCAGAGAGGCGGGCAGAGAGAGAGGGGGAAGCAGACTCCCTGCTGAGCAGAGAGCCCAATGCGGGGGCTCCATCCCAGGACACTGAGATCATGACCTGAGTTGAAGGCAGTGGCTTTAAATCAGTGAGCCACCCAGACACCCCTCTGGAGACATTTTTGACTGTGCTGGTTGAAGAGGGGCCATGCCATTGGCATCGAGGGAGCAGAGCCCAAGGATGTTGCTAAACATCCAACAAGACACAGGACAGCCCTTCCCAACAAAGAATTAGCGACTTTAAGATGTCCAGAGTACCAAGGCTGAAAAATCCTGTACTACGTCAACTCTGAGTGTGTCTTAGTTCCAAACTGGGAAAGTGAAGCAAAAAAACTTGTAGAGGATAAACAGGATTACATATTCTTGACTTTGGGATAAGTGAAGATTGATTAAATAGGACATCGAAAGCGTCAACCATGAAGGCAAAGATTGATAAAGTGAATACACTAACATTAAGAACTTCTGTCCAAAAGACAGCAAAAAAAGGAGTAAAAAGGCAAAAGTAGAAGATATTTGCAATACATAAAAATTAGACTCTTAGTTAAAGTATAAAATGAACCTTAATGAGTCATAAAAAATAAAAAGGAGAAAAACCCGATGGGCAATAGACATGAACTTCATTAAAGAAAATACACAAGGGCGCCCGGGTGGCTCAGTGGGTTAAGCCTCTGCCTTCAGCTCAGGTCATGATCTCAGGGTCCTGGGATTGAGCCCCACATCGTGCTCTCTGCACAGCAGGGAACCTGCTTCCTCCTCTCTCTCTCTGCCTGCCTCTCTGCCTACTTGTGATCTCTGTCAAATAAATAAAATCCTTAAAAAAAAAGAAAATACACAAATAGTCAATAAACATATGAAAGATGCTCAATCTCATTACTCATTAAGAAAAAGTAAATTAAAACTACAATGGGATACCACTGTTCTCCCACCAGCATCGCTAAAATTAAAAAGGCTGACAATACCAAGTCTTGACAAGGACATGGAGAAACTCATACTCTCATATACTGCTAGCAGGAAAATGTTCTTGTGGCCACTTTGAAAAACCACGTGGCAGTATCTCCTAACACGAGCACACAAATACCCTAGGACCCCGCAGTTTTACCCCCAGCTGTGTATCCAACAGTAGTGTGGACATCTGTGCACCCAAAGAGCATATGCTACAATGGTCATTGTGCTCGACTTGGTTGTGTCCTATTCCTCCTTATTCTTAATATCATCGCTGTGTTAGTTCTGTTAATATTTTTATTGTGATTTGGGCACCTTTATTATTCAAAATCATTCATACTATCTCCAAACTGTAATCAATTCAAAATTGATCTGAATATCAACATAGAAGAGATAAACCAACTATATTTATACAATGGAATGCTATACATATGCACAATTAAATATGCAAATGTTTGCGAGATGCAACAGAATGGATGAATTTCACGACCATAATGTTCAGGAAAAGAAGCAAGACACAAAGGAAAACATATATGATTACACTTATATAAACTTCAAAAACGGGTAAAACATAATCGATGGGATTAGGTGCCAGGCTAATGGTTATCTTTGGGGCTGAGAGGGAGATTGGTGACTAGAGGGGACAATGGGGGGCTTCTGGACTGCTGTTAAATTCTATTTCTTACATAGTTGTGTTAATTTTGTAAAGATGCATTTGCTGTACAATTAAGTTTTGTGCAATTTTCTGTGTAAATACGATACTCTACTTCAATATATAAGTAGTAAAAAATAAAATGCAAATAAAATAGAAGGAAGAAAGTAATAAGCAGTATGTAATGAAACGGAAAACAAATGCACAACAAAGAAAATTAAGAGAGACAAAGTTGACTCTTTGAAAAAACCCTAGAGAGAATAATGAAGAAAAAGAGAAAAAGAATAAACAGTTAATTTGGGGAATATCAAAGACATAATCACCTATCAGAGACTTGAAAAATCACAAGATATTAGTAACTCTTGAAATAAATTTGAAAATTTAGATAAAATGGACTCACTTCAGAAAAATAGAACTTGTAAAATCTGATACAAGATGAACCAGAAACTGAAGAATCCTAAGTTCATGGGTGAAATCTACCAAATGTTTAAGAAAGAAATAATGCCAAATATTGTAAAAACTCTACCAGAAAATAGAAGATGAAGAAATTCCTCCTAACTAGTTTTATGAGGTCAGCATCACTTTGATTTCAAAAGTGACAAAAATATAAGACATAAGATACAAGACAAGAAAATTATAGGCCGATCTTGCTTAGTAATATTGATGCCAAAATCACAATCAAAATATTAACAAAGCTAATCCAGTGATAATATTAAGAATAAGGAAGAATACAACATAGTCAAATTGTGTTGGAATACAAGAATGGTTTGATGCTAGGAAACTAACCAGGTTAAGATGTACTGATAGAGGGTAACCTGAAACAAACATGATAAAAGCTTTCCCTCTGAGACCGAACTGCAACTAAGAGTGTCTGCTCTGCTCTCACCACCTCTATTCAACATTTCCTGGAGATTCTTGACAACACAATACCAAGAAAAATAAATAAATAAAGAGAAGAAAGAAAGAGAATCAAAGAAATAGCGATGTCCTTATGCACAAATGATATGCTTTTATGCACAGACAATCCAAAAGAATCTACAGATAAATTATTATAACTAATAAGTAAATTAAGCAAGGCTATAGATACAAGGTCAGTGTATAAAAAAACAAATGTATATTTATATGCCTTCCATAAACAATTAGAAAGTAATTTTTTAAATATCACTTATAATAGCATCAAAAATATTTAATACCTAGGAATAAATCTGCTGAAGGATGTAGAAGTCCTCTACACTGAAAACTAAAAAACATGATTAGTAGAGGTTAAAGAAGATCTAAACAGGGGCACCTGGGTGGCTCAGTGGGTTAAAGCCTCTGCCTTTGGCTCGGGTCATGATCTCAGGGTCCTGGGATCGAGCCCCACATCAGGCTCTCTGCTCAGCAGGGAGTCTGCTTCCTCCTCTCTCTCTTTGCCTGCCCCTCTGCCTACTTGTGATCTCTGTTAAATAAATAAAATCTTTAAAAAAAGATTTAAAAAAAGAAGAAGATCTAAATAAGCAGAGAGTCATACCAGGTGCTTGGTTTGGAAGCCTGAATGACAGAAATATGTTAATTTCTCCAATTTGATCTACAAATTCAATGCAGTCCCAATAAAATATTCAAGAAGAAGGGTTTTATATGCAAATTGACAAGCTAATTATAAATTTATATGGAAATGCAAAGGGTAAGAAGCACTAAGATATTCTTGAAGAAGAGAAAAGGACGAGTATCAAAAAAATACTCATAAATACCAAGACATAAGAGTCCCAAAATCAACTCACACATACAAAGGTACCTGATATATGACAAAGATGGCACTGCTCAGCTGTGGGGGAAAAGACAGTGTTTTAAATAAATGGTCTTTGTGTAAAGTGGATAGTCACCTATCCCCTTCCTCTCGCTGTACACTAAAATCATTTCCATTTCTCGGTGTAGACTGAAGCAAATGAGAAAACAGTAAGGCTCCACAACTACCCTGTCCACTGCAGTGGCCATTAGTCCCATGTGGCTACTTAAGTTTCAATTAATAAAAATTAAGTAAAATATAAAATTCAATTTGTCAGTTGCACGGGCTATATTACAATTGCACAACAGTCACATGGGGCTTGTGGCTGTCGTCATGACGTCATGAACAAAGCACACATAGAACGTTGCCGTCATCCCAGTGTGTACAAGTGGCCAGTGCAACTCTGACATACGGTTCAGGAAATGACAGCCAAGGAAACAAAACTGGCTCACTGCATGTCTTTGTAAATTACGCTGTATTGGAACACACACACAAGCCTTCACTTACACATTGCCTTGCTTTCCCGCTACCGTGGCAGAGTGGCGTAGGTATGACCTAGACCGTAGGACTGACAGTCCTCAAATATTTATTATCCAACATGTTCCAGAAAGATTTTGTGCATCCCTGCTCTAGAAAATAACAGAGATGAATTTACTCATAACTTTCAGATCTTAAATAGGCTGTGAAATATATAACCATGAAGAAAAATGGTTAAACTGAACAGAATTAAGATGAAAATCTCCTACTCATCAAAAGACATCATTAATAGACTGAGAAGGCAAGAAGAGAACGAGAATTTCTAATACATATAAAGACAAAGGACCACTTTTTAAAATATAGAAAGAATTTATATATATCAATAAGAAAAAGAAAAATGGACAAGAGATTAGAAAGAGTATGTCACACACAAAAATCTAAATGGCAAATAAATACATCAAAACAGGGGCGCCTGGGTGGCTCAGTGGATTAAAGCCTCTGCCTTCGGCTCAGGTCATGATCCCGGGGTCCTGGGATCGAGCCCCGCATCGGGCTCTCTGCTCGGCAGGGAGCTTGCTTCCTCCTCTCTGCCTGCCTCTCTGCCTACTTGTGATCTCTCTGTCAAATAAATAAATAAAATCTTTAAAATATATATATATATATATATATATATATATATATATATATATCAAAACATGCTTAAACAATGCTAATTCAATGCAATCTAATCAAAAGCCCAGCAAATCATTCTGTGACTAGCAGCAGACTGATTGTAAGGTTGATAAGGAGAGATATAAGATCCAGAACAGCCAATGCTGTCTTGAAGGAGAACAAAATTGGAGGACTGACACTACCCAACTTCGAGTCCCGCTGCAAGGTTACAGTAATGAAGACAGAGAGTGGGGTTGGTGGCAGAACAGACACACAGATCAATGGAACACAACAGAGTACCCAGAAACAGACAACTGATTTTTGACAAAGAAGCAAAGGCAATTCAATGGAGAAAGGACAGTTTTTCAACAAACGGCGCTGGAACAACGGGACACCCACGTGCAAAAAAAGAAAGTCAATGTCGATGCAGTCCTTCTACGCTTTACAAAATCTAACTCAAAATACACAGGCTTAAGTGTAAAGTGCAGAATTATAAGACTTCCAATAGATCATATAAGAAAGGAATCTGGGTTTGGTGATAAGGTTTTCAGGATGCATGTAAGCCTGATGTATGAAAGAAAAACCGATAAGCTGTCCTACACTAAAATTAAAAATTTCTCCTCCATGAAAGATGCTATTAAGAGAATGAAAAGACAATCCACAGGCAGGGAGAAAATAAATGCAAAACATATAATCTGATAAAACACTTGTATCCAAAATACACAAAGAACTCTTAAGAAGAAAACAACCCAATTTAAAAATGGGCAAAGACAGGAACAGACTACTCATCACTGAAGATACACAGATGGTAGGTGAGGCCACAAAAAGAAAAGACGCTCAAATTTACATGTCATTAGAGAATTGCAAATTAAGACTAGAGATCGCTACCCACATATTAGACTGGCTAGAATCCCAAAACTGACACCACCAAATGCTGAGATGTGAAGCATCAGGAAGTCTCATTCACTGCCGGTGGGAGTGAAAACGGCCGCTCTGGAAGACAGGGTGGCAGTTTCTTATAAAACTACACCTGCTCTTACCACACAATCCAGCAACCACACTCCTCGGTATTTACCCAAATGCACTGAAACTTATGTCCACAAAACACAGCGCATGCGTGTTTCTAGCAGCTTTATACACAACTGCCAAGAGGTGAAAGCAACCAAGATACTCTTCAATGTGTGAATGGAGAGACAAACTGAGTATTTTGGAGATTAATCCAAATGGTGGAATATTATTAAATGATTTTTAAAAATTAACTACCTAGCCATGAAAAGACACAGAGAAACCTTAAATAGATATTGCTAAGTGAAAAAAGCCAGTCTGAGAAGTTTATACACTGTATGATTTCAACTATATGCCATTCTGGAAAAGGCAAAACTATGGAGATAGTAAAAAGTCAACCATTATCATATGGTTTCACTTATTTGTGGAGCATAACAAATAGCATGGAGGACATGGGGAGATGGAGAGGAGAAGGGAGTTGGGGGAAATTGGAAGGGGAGGTGAACCATGAGAGACTATGGACTCTGAAAAACAATCTGAGGGGTTTGAAGTGGCGGGGGGGTGGGAGGTTGGGGTACCAGGTGGTGGGTATTAGGGAGGGCACGGATTGCAGGGAGCACTGGGTGTGGTGCAAAAACAATGAATACTGTTATGCTGAAAATAAATAAAAAATAAATTTAAAAGAAAAATTTGGCTGTCAGGGCTTTGGGGGAAGCGGGGTGAGATGAGGCGATGGTACACAGGGCTTTAGGGCAGTGAAACTATTCTGTATGATACTCTGATGGTGGACACATGATGTTATGCATTTGTCAAAGCCCAAAGAATCAGACAACACCAAGAGTGAATCTTAATGTAAAGTGTGGACTTTAGTTAATAATAATATATGAATATTAGTGCATTCATTGCAACAAATATCCCACAAGGGTGGCATGTGAGAACTCTCCGTACTATCCAACCAATACTTCTAAAAAATAAAAATTCTTTTTAAAAGGTACTCAACCTCATGCAGGCGCTGTCAATTTCAGATGAAAAACACCACATGGGAAAATACAAGAGCAAGATAATCAATGCAAGACAGCCAAGAGTCAGGAATTGTGCCGGAACCAGAGAGAAGCAGACCCGAGTCGGGAATGCAAACTAAGCTGTAATGAGATAGCAGCGAACACCTGCCACAAGGACTAATATAAAAAAGACAATATCACACGTTGGCCAAGATCCACTCCCATATTGAAACCGGAATCTCATACAAGTGCTGTTGGGAGTTGAATTTCGTAAGAGCATTCTGGAAAACATTGAACATCAGCTAATGAAGATGAACATATCTGTACTTTATGACCCAGCAATTCCATTCCTAGACACATACCCGACAGAAATGTGTGCTCACGAATGCCAGGATAACACATACGAGAAGTGTTCACAGCAGCACTGTTCATAAGAGCCTGAGTCTGATTTGCAAAGTAAGAAAAAACAGTAATGCCCCCCAGGACTGCTGCGAGGACTCAGGACTGCCTCCAAGAAGCACCCAGTGACCCGCCTGGCATGGCTACCCACCTGGGCAATGGAAACTGTCCTTTATCATTATTGGTGGGCTGCGTCGGTCAGGTTTTTTACTACAAAAACCAAAACACAAGCATTTATTCTGACTCGATGAAGCAAAAGAAGTAATTATTGAGAAGCTACTGCACTGGTCTCTGAATCTATCCAAAAATGGAGAAGGAAGGTAAAAACTGGGCAGAAACCAGGAGGTCTAGGCAGCAAAGATACAACCCAAGTCAGGCCACTGGGAGAGCTGGGTGAGAGCAGTTCACCTGTACAGCTGCTGCTAGGAGCCCCCTGTGATCTCCGCTGAGCCCTCATCTTCTCCACTTCTCCTGCATGAATTATTTCTCATGGGACCATTGTTTTTATGAGACTGCCTCAAGATTCAAAGTGGGAGCATCTGGTTGGCTATGCCCAGGTCAGATATGCCAGAGAGGCCAGCATCTGAGGAAAGGGAACATCAGGTCCCTGCTTAGGGAGACAGGACTGGGTCTGTCACCAATGAAGGATTTCTCCCAAATAAGAAAGAGTTCTGGATGCTTACAGCCATAAAACAACACAGGTCCACTACAAGTATCCAGCCCAAATCTATTCTGCTTGGACTCTATATCCCATCCAATGTTCTCAGTCCCTTAGGGACAAAATGACCACATCCGGAAACACAGCACCTGCCTTCAAGGGGACTATGGTGTGAACAGAGAAACTATCTAACTCCCACATCTTGGGTGGAGTCGGTGGGTGGGGGGACCATGGCTGCAAGGGGAGTCCCAAGGAGTAGGCCAGGATGGCTGTCCCACCCTAAGTACAACTCAGCCCAAAGGAACTAAATCCACTGTCAGTTGTTGCTTTGGATAATAAGCTGCATCCAAGCAGAAGCCCTTGAGGAAGCACTGGGATGCAGGAGCCAGCCATTTCAGAGAACCTGCACATGGCAAAGTACAAGAACGGGATAATGAGTGCCAGAGAGCCAAGAGTCAGGAAGTGTGCAGAAGCCAGAGGGAAGCAGGCACAAGTCAGGAATGAGCAAGAAAGGTCTGGAATAAGAAGATGGGTGGGTGGGTATCTGCAACGTCTATGATCTGTTGGTTGTTGGGGATTAGTGTGTCCAGCCCAGTTCAAGGAGTAGGGTCGAGACAGGCATAAAGGGGCACCTGGGTGGCTCAGCGGGTTAAAGCTTCTGCCTTTGGCTCAGGTCATGATCTCAGGATCCTGGGATCAAGCCCCACATTGCTTCCTCCTCTTTCTGCCTTCCTCCCTGTCTACTTGTGATCTCTCTCTGTGTCAAATAAATAAATAAATAAAATCTTAAAAAAAAAAAAAAAGACAGGCATAGAACAGTATTCAGTGCCCATTACTGTGCCCCTCTGGCTGCATGGTTGGACCAGAGGTGATGCCTGATTCAAATTTCCTCTCTCAGGATCCAGAACTGGGACACCTGTAGAAAGGATCAAGCACCTCAACTAAAACTGTAAATATTGTTATATATTTTTTAAAGATTTTATTTATTTATTTGACAGACAGAGATCACAAGTAGGCAGAGAGGCAGGCAGAGAGAGAGAGAGAGAGGAGGAAGCAGGCTCTCTGCAGAGCAGAGAGCCCGATGCGGGGCTCGATCCCAGGACCCTGGGATCACGACCTGAGCTGAAGGCAGAGGCTTTAACCCACTGAGCCACCCAGGCGCCCCAATATTGTTATATTTTATACAAGAGTGGTGGGGGTGGGCAGTATATCTAGTCTGGCACTTAGTGGGAGCACACCAACCCACGTTTTAAGAAACGTTCCTTCAGTTCAAGCTGTGGGATAACCAAGTCATTTCTTAAGATCCAAACTACCTGGATCTTTCTTAACTCAAAATGTGATGCCCAGAAATGAAATCTTGCCATTTGCAACAACATGGATGGAACTAGAGGGTATTATGCTGAGCAAAATAAGTCAATCAGAGAAAGATAATTATCATATGATCTCTCCAATATGAGGAATTTGAGAGGTAAAGTGGGGGGTTTGGAGGGTAGGGAAGGAAAAAATGAAACAAGATGGGATCGGGAGGGAAACAAACCATAAGAGACCCTTAATCTCACAAAACAAACTGAGGGTTGCTGGAGCGTGGGGGGTAGGGATGGGGTGGCTGGGTGATGGACATTGGGGAGGGTATGTACTATGGTGAGTACTGTGAAATGTGTAAAACTGATGATTCACAGACTTATACCCCTGGGGCAAATAATACATTGTATGTTAATTTAAAAAAATTTTTTTAAATGCGATGCCCATGGTAGGAATGTCAGTGAACAACAAATCCTTCCATTTCCTTGCCACTTGACAATTCATGGTGTGAACTCTCTGAGCAGTCCTCTAAGGGATAGGCATTTACACTTTATTATGAATGTGATAAAAGTGAGGTTAAGGGAAAGGAAGCCACATGCCCAAAGATACTTAAAGCAGAGCATAGGGTGGATTTCTTTTAAAAGGCAACAAATTCTTCCCATCCACGCGCACACAGGGCTTTGCAGCCTCTCTTTGCTGCTCCTTTCATCAGGGAGTCTCTCTCTTTTGAGTCTCAGCTGGCCCTTGCAGTACATTAGCAAGTGTACCCCAGGATGGAGTAGGAAGTGTCTACAGGGGGAAATCTGCTCCCTCTGCCACTGGGAACACTGAGATCCCTCTGGAAGAAGCCCGGGTTAGCTGCCTTCAGGACGCTAGACTGTGCCCGACAGCCATCACAGCTGCGGTCTGCTTTCAGATGTGAGGTTTATTACAATTCGGGTATGGTGAGGCTAATCAAGCAGTACATGACAGCCACTGAAAAGAAAGTTACTCACAGTTCACAAGAAGAGGAGGCTCGCGACAGCCACAGGGGACCACATGGGGAAGCAGGCAGAGGAGCCAGAGGAAAACACGAAGGGGAGACTGTCCATGGCTTCTTCCATGGGAAGGAGCCGGCAAGGTAGAGGAAGCCGGTTTAGGATTGGTCGGTTTGAATAATTTCAGTGGCTCTGGGACACAGGGGCTGTCCCTGGCTGTCTGGCACCTGCCCTGGGATAATTAGGGCAGCGAGACAGTGGCCCCGAGTACAAGAGCTCCACAAAGGAGATGGTGAGGAGGAGTATGGGCTCTTGGTTTCTACGTCAAAGGTGAGACCTTGTAGGAAAGTCTCTGGAAATATAGGTTAACTCTGGGAGGGCAGTCCCTTGCAAGGCCCCAAGATGTCAAATCATCAAAAATACAGAAAGGGGCTCCTTGGTGGCTCAGTCAGTTAAGCGTCTGTCTTCAACTCAGGTCATAGTCCCACATGGGGCTCCCTGCTCAGTGGGGAGTCTGCTTCTCCCTCTGCCCCTGTCCCTCCCTTGCACATGCTCTCTCTCTCAAAAAGATAAATAACATCTTTTTAAAAATACAGAAAATAAGAAGGCATGATTAATACACTGTTCCAACTGAGGACCCGGGGGTTTGAGTGAGGCCACTCCAGACCATCCAATCCCAGCCAAACCAGCCAAACCACAGAATTGTGGAGGAAGAATAAATCCTTTTAAGCTGCTGATTTGGGGAATGTTACACAGCAAACACTAACTGAATCAGAGGATGACCCAAAACTGGCCTCTGACTAGCCCCAGCATGTTCCACTCCCCCTCCTGGAGAGGTGGAAGGGAGGGCAATTTGGGGTACGGGGAAGGGATTACCAAATCAGGGCCTCGGCTGCCAGGGGCAGGCATGCGGGAAAGGTCTCTGTACAAGGAAACACAGCCTTCCGAAAGCTCAGGGGAAAAAGTGCTCCCACCGCCTCAGAACATCAGCTCTGTGCAAAGTAGTGACAGCAGGGTCACATGGGAGAGATATCCCATGCCTCACTCCTCAGGATGATGGCTCCACCTGTGACAAAACCACCAACATTGCCAAGAGGGCCAGGGGTCAAAAACAGGCAGCAAGTTATGTGTCTACTCGGGAGAGACATCTAGACCCAGAGGGGTTCCTCATCCCCTGCTCAAGCTGTCCCTCCTGCCAGTGGCTGTCTGATGCGCAGGATCCAGGAGGTGAGAGCAGCAGCTCAGGGAACCAGGATCAGGCAACACTCACAGGCGGGCACATAAGAATGTGTGAACTTGGCAACCTGTCAGAGTGGGGCAGGAGGCAGAGACGGATGGAGGAGGGAGCAATGGGGTGCAGTTGAGGGAGCGCCAAGTGAGGAAAGCCCCCTGGGTTTGGAGTCCCAGTGGTCCCTGTGTGTGTAACCTGAGGCAGGTCAGATTTAACCTCTCTGAGCCTCAGTTTCCATACCTGCAGAATGGAGATGGTTAACCTCGCTTCACCCAGCTTCACAGGTCTGTTGCTTCCCATGAGATGACAGCAGTGATGATGGTGATGAAGACGGTGATGGTGACACCGAAGAGGATAAGCTGCTCCCGTATACTGGAGACTCATGTTCCTGGCACCGCTAAGCACTTCACAGAAGGCGTTTCAATGAACTGCCATAATGATCTTATAAGGGGCCTTACTGTTATTTCTATTTTGCAGATGAGGAAACCAAATCTTAGACAGGTTACGTAACCTTTCCAAAGTCATGGCTTGTCCTCAGTGGAGGCAGGATTTGAACCAGGAGCGGCTGGTTTTACAGCTCAAGGTCAGGGGGAGCTGCTAGTTCTAGTCCTGCCCCGGGTGAGCACCAAGCAGAGAAACAGCTGCTGATGGCCTGCCTCCCACCAACTGTGCTCAGGGAACCAGGATCAGGCAACACTCACAGGCGGGCACATAAAAATCCCCTGGCTGCTTATCACCTCAGAGAAAGCATCCCCCTTGGTTCCATTTCTGCCCCTCACAGGTCTCCTGAACACCAGGCAGCCCCCACAGTCTGCAGCCCCTCTCATCTCAGCGAGGGAAGCCACCAGCAGGGGCCGAGGTCTAGGCCGGTGTGGGGAACCGGGAGCAAGAAGGAGCTGAACCTCATGTCTTTGAGGAGCTCAGCAAACATGTGACATGGATTCCAGATTACCCACATTCTTCCTTTTGGGGCAGGTATGTGAATGACCCTGAGCGAAAGGTCACTGAAGAAAAAGACCGAACAGAGAGACTGATGCTCAAGTTCTCCTCTGAAAATAGCCCCTGGACACCTGGGGATAACAGTCATCCCTCTCACACTCTACCAGCTCTGGGGCAACTAATTATCCCACTATTTTAGGCCAGCCTGGGCCCATTCAGGAACTGGTCCCAAGTGTGACTCAGGGGGGTCAGGAAGACCCCCACTGAAAGTTGTCCTTTCTGCATCTTGTCAGAGCAGTGAAATCCCTCTGGCAGATAGCTAGTCTTGGGTTTTAAAAGAGAGGTTTACAAGAGAGGTTTCCAAGTGTTTTTGGTTCACGGTCCCCTTGGTATCGCTGGTGTTTTTTCACAGTGCCCTTAGGCCAAAAGAAAGGCCTAACAGTTCCATTTATGAGGCAGTTAGATCCAAGCAACTTAATAAGTTCTTGGGTTCTGGCAACAATAAATAATACACAGAAATTAAAAGAAAGATAATCTTTTTATTTTATTCTTAAGGAACCATAATTTCTTCCCAATGGGACATGTGTGCCTGTTGGGCACTGCACAAATTCTTGAGCCTTGCAATCTGATAGGACACTGCCACCTTCGATTCCTGTTCTTCATGGATTTTTACTGGCTCTCACTTTTCATCACTGCAGATACTGAAAAGCCAACTTGCAAAGATATGATGTCATCTAAAGGAATGCAGAGTGGTCTGGTTCTCCCTTTCCTAGGGGGTTGGAGAGATACCATGCACTGCTGTTTCCTCAAGTTTTCAAAATAACTGACTGCGCTCCTGTAAGTTCCCAGCCGTACCCTGGGCACTTTGCAACATATGGGAACTGCATCTTAGTAGGTTACAAGTCAGACCAGCAAAATGCAAGGGTCTATGATTCTACAATACAGGGTAGGGGCCTGGGAAACCCAGGGAGGCAAAGAGGTGCTTGGGGGAGGGAGGGAGTGAAGGGTGATGGTGTAAAAGAGGCCAGAAGAGCCTAAATGTCATTTAATTTTGGCGATTCTTTCCCTTTTGGTAAAAAGGTTCTAACCACGGCCATGTCTTCCTGCCTCCTTTAAAGATTATCACAAGTTCAAATGAGGTGACAGGTTTGGTGGTGTTTTATGAACTATAAAGCTTGGACCCATTTTGGGATATTACAGTCAATGCACTTCCTCCCCCATAGAAATCACTGGAAGGACCCTTTGTCACGAATGTTTCACATACCCCCAGCACTTTGAGGGAACGTGGCAGATTCTAAATGAAGCTCCAACCATATTTTGTTTCTTTTAGATAATACCTCGCTGGTTACTTAACCAGGTTTGCAGCAGGCTTCTGAGAGAGCTGGTACTGTCTCAAAGGCAAGGTGAGAGCCAATTTCAACTGCCAGCAGGGTCACCGAGGGAAGGAAAACACAACCCTGAATGCAGGCAAAGCACCCCAGCACATTCAGAAACCCTCCACACAACTCCATCAACTCTGTGCCCGGCTTCCCTCTTGATTACATGGGTTTCCTATCAAATATGAATGAAGAGGAGGTTGACTGTATTAGAAAATTAATCACGTAGGGTGGCAGCTGCCAGAGCCATTCATAACCTTAATTGCTTTTGCATGCATTCTCTGGAAAGCAATTTCGGGTTTGTCAAGAATTAGGAATGAGGACTCCCTTTGGATACTTACAGAGTCAGGCGCAAGACGGGGCCTGGCGGCACACGGGAAGTGTGGTTCTCAGAGTATGTGTGCTCCAAGGCCTGTAAAGATACTTTGATCTGGCCAACAAACTCGGAAGAGAATGCATTCTTTAAGAAGAATCCGTTGGCTCCACTTCTGAGTTGAGATTTTCATAGATGGTTGCCGAAAGTTACCTGGGTCATGAAGAATTTCAAACTAAAGGGAACTATTATATAATCCCTACAGCCAACATATGATGTTTGCAGTCTCAAAAGTACTGGGAAAGGTAAGTGGGAGCAGTCTGAACGCAGTGGCATTACGGCACTGAAAATGCCACGAATTCTAGGGTTCTGGGAGAAGGGAGGAGGCTGCACATCTCCCCTCAGGAGAATAAGAGGAGCGTCTTCTTGTGAGCACAGGATGGAGTCTTGAGCACAGACTTCTGGAGCCACTTCCTTTTTTTAAAATTTAATTTAATTTTATTTATTTATTTGTCAGAGAGAGTGCAGGTGCACACAACAGGGGGAGCGGCAGGTAACTGAGCAGGGAGCCCGACTTGATCCCAGGACCCTGGGGTCATGACCAGAGCCAAAGATCGAGGCTTAACCAGCTGAGCCACCCAGACATCCCTGGAGCCAGTTCTAAGAGATGACAAGAGTCAGTCACCTGAGTTGAGAAAGACCTCTCTGAGGCCTCCTGTAACAGATGTTGGGTCACAGAAGAAAGATGTGACTCTGCCCTATCCCCAGGGTCTGGGGTCAGGCATATCTGGGGTTCAAGTCCCACCTGGCCTTGAGCAAGTTGCTTCCTTGTGCCCTCAGTTGCCTCATCTGCAAACTGGAGGCAATACTCCCTAGCAGGGGCTAAGTTCCAGCATAGTGACATAGGAGGTAGAGCTCCAAAGTCATAACATCTGTACAGAAAACTTCTTTTCCTCTCTGGCTCTGGGCCCAAACAGTCATGGATTCATGAGCCACCCCTGATCATCAGTCTTTTCATCTCCTCCTGCTCGGATGCTGCCTTCCTCCCACCGTTCTCCAGCTCTGGGGTGTCTCAGACCCCCTGGGGAGCCGAGGCGGGGATAAAACCCAGCCTGTGGATCCAGGAGGCTGTGTGTGGGGCCTGTGAGGGTTTAACCAAGACCTCCGGTAAACCTGATACTGTCCAAAGGTAAAGAACACTATCTAGATGTACCTAAAGCCCAGCAAAACATCCAAGCGAAAAAATCCTACAGAGACACATTATTTCTGTTAGTTTCATGGTTCTCAAACTTGGCCACACAGTACTCACCTGAGGAGGGTCTTACGTGACTGAGGCTGGAGACCACTGCCACAGAACCTGATTTAACAGAGACCCACGGTGTTCTAAGGGGCAGCAAAGTCTCAGAGGCACTGAGTTAGAAGCACGTGAGGTGTCTGGTCCCCTCTTCTCTGCCGCAAGGTAGCTGCTGAGGCAGTGCCACCAGACTCAAGGACCTCAAGAGGACAGTATGCAAACAAACTGACTCCACATTTGGTAGAAATGCCCTGCCGAGCTGGCTTGTTTCAGACCATTACTTAGCCCTGGCTGAATAGGGCCAGTAGTTCAGAGTTCCACTGGCTCCAGGGGAAGAGGGGTTTCGTCGATTTCCCCAGACTGGAGGACAGCACCGGGCACTTCGGAGGGGCTCCATAATTATCAGCTGAATCAATGAATGAATGAGGGCACAGGACTGAGAATGGGGTATGGGCTGACTGCACCCTTCCGGTGAAACCACATTCTAGAAAGACCAAAAACCTCTCAAGCCCCCAAAAGATAGACTTCCAAGTATCTCTAGGTGGCTGGCCAGCAAAGTCCTCGGGGTCAGGACCCTCGACAGAGCTCAACTCACACCAGGTGTGGCATATACACCGGGACGTCACCCATTCCGTCCAGCTGCAGTCCGCCTAGTTCAAGCTGTGTGCTACGGCGCCCTGTGGCTTCCCAAGATCCTCCAGGGCCTTCGTGGAGGGGGTGGGGCTGAAAGGGGGAGACACCCCGCCCTCCACACCCCATCACCTGAGAGCGCCCTCTGGCTACCTGTTTATATCATCAGCTCCAAGTAGGTTTCCACTGAAAGAAAGTATTTTTGTTTTATTTTGTGTTTAAAGTCTGAAACAGCCCTAACTAGACTGTTTCGATAGATGAGTAAATTACACTTCCTTCATCAAGGCTGAGTACTTGTCTCCCAGCTGAAGGGAAAGAAAGCTACTCACGCCAAGGTAGCTTCCAGAGGGATGCTTCTGCCGGGTGCGATGTGTGCCCACAGAGTCTCTCAGTCCAAGAAGCAAGAGGGCCCAACACCAATCCCCGGATGCTCCACATTCCTACAGCCTCAGCAATTCCTATCTTGTTGGTCCACACGGGAGACTTGGGGAGTACGAAATGGGACGTCATCACTCCTCGGCTCAAACTGCCCAAAGACTCGTCACGGAAAATCCCGAGGAAAATAGGCCCGCATTGCCTTGCGGATGGGGTCCCAGCCCACAGGGGGTCCCGCCAGCCTTGCTCACCCTGCACGGAGGCAGCAGTAGGAACATGTGATATATGTTAAGAAAATCTTGACTTGAACTTCAAATATATAGAGCCTGGGTAGTAGTGATAATAACCAATGAGACGAGCCGTTTTCTCCATTAGACTCAAAGCTTGTTAAAGAGAAGGGCCTCTTCCTTATGTTTTCATTCCCAGAGCCTAACACACAGTAGGTGACTCACAACCACTGTTGTTTCACTGAATTTTATAAAGGTCACTTCACATGTCGACAATTCTAGGAGAGAGATATTGCCTTCAACTGTATTTGATAATCAGGGAGACTGAGAACCAGAGAACGTGGGTGATGCCCAAAAGACAATTAGCTGCAAATGGAGCCAGGAATAGAATTAGAATCTTGGTCCATGCCCTAAACTCCTGCAAAGCCTAAGCATTTTGGGCAGAGTCAAAACAAAGTACCTCCAAATGCTCAGTCCTCTGAGGACAGGAGTACACCTCTGTGGCCCTAAGGGCTCTAGTGAGAATCCCACATCTGCGAAGACACAGGGGAACTATTTTCTATGGGCTCTTGGCCCAGAGGGATGAAGTTCTTTCTAGGGTTTCTGTAAGAGCCCAGTATCCTGCCTCCCCCTGACCTGTTTCCAGCTCTGAGTCACGCTTGTCAGCATGTTCCCAGTAATCAGACCGGCGCCGTCGGCAGCTGGTGCCCTGACTCACCTGGGGAAACAGAAGAGAACTTGGCTGCCCTGCTTTAGCTCCTCATCCTTTCACATCAGTGAGGAGCAGGACATTCACCATAAGACCCTGAGGAGTGCCCCAGAATTTGGGCAGGGCCTTTACTAAGGTGAAAAAATTGGACTGTCCAGGAAAGGGTCCCAGGTATGTGCTACCCAAATGCCTAATAATAAAACCTTTCTCCAACTAATAGGCTCCAGAGTTACACCCTAAAATAGGTGTGAACAGGTCCCAACGGGAGACACATGGTGACAGAGCTGGGGTATGGTCCCTGCAGCATTCGCAGGGATCACCTACAGATAAAAGGACATGCAGTGGAAGGAGGTGACACCTTGTCGTCCTGCGTGCTTCTTCTTTTTTTATTTATTTATTTGACAGAGAGAAATCACAAGTAGTCGGAGAGGCAGGCAGAGAGAGAGAGGGAAGCAGGCTCCCTGCTGAGCAGAGAGCCCAATGCATGACTCGATCCCAGGACCCTGAGATCATGACCCGAGCCGAAGGCAGCGGCTTAACCCACTGAGCCACCCAGGCGCCCCCTGCGTGCTTCTTTTTAAAGGCATGCGAGCTCTTCCCTCAGCAGCCATCTCCTCCAGCCTTATAGAACAACAGAGGCAGGTGCCTAAACCAGCCTCTGGAAGGAGACATGGGCAGGGCCTTTACTAAGGCCCTTTACTAAGACGTGGGGCCACTGTGACTGACTCTTGCCCGTCAGGATTTGTCCCTGGAGTGGGGGACGGCTCACTCGTTTCCTGAATCCTCAGCCCCAGGGGCAAGATGGACAACGGAGCAAAAGACAAAGAGGAGGACGCCAACAACACTTCCCCAAACAGCCACCAATTTCTCCTACAAAGTTCAATCACTCTACTACTTGCCGACCCCACGAGTAATCGAAAAACAGGTGCGGTGGCACGGGCCAAATCTTACAACTGAACAAGAAGGAAAGAATCAGGAGGCAAATGGGTCACCTAGGTGGCTCAGTGGATTAAGCCGCTGCCTTCAGCTCAGGTCATGATCCCAGGGTCCTGGGATCGAGCCCCGCATCGGGCTCTCTGCTCTGCGGGGAGCCTGCTTCTTCCTCTCTCTCTGCCTGCCTCTCACCGACTTGTGATCTCTGTCAAATAAATAAATTAAATTAATCTTTAAAAAAAAAAGAATCAGGAGGCAAAAATATATGCGCACAAGGACTGCAGCACACAGTGATGTCTGTGTGAGGACAATGCTGGGAGACTGTGTGTCAGGATGAAATTAATTCACAGATGGATTAAGACTAATGTAATTTTCCATCTTCTGAACACCCTGTCATGTTAGAAAATATTAATAATTACAACAATGTGAATAATTAATAAAAAAAAAAACGGCCTCACTATCGGCCAGGTTGAAGTATGGTCGGGATACTGAAATGCAAGCAGAGTGTGGATATTCTAGCCTAGTTCAAGGCCCACAGAGATTCTACTCAGAGCCACGCACTGCGTTGGAGGGAATGACTTATTTCTCAAGGTGAAATGCTAAGCATCTGGGCATCTCTTTAAATAAAACTGAGTTTGTTTTTTGTTTTAGCCACAGCATGTTAAAACAACAACGATAATAACAACAGAAAACCTTGAAAACATGAAAACAAAACAAAAAACAAAAAACATGAAAGAAGTGTTATGTTTCAGGTGGGCAATCTGACAATAAATATAGGCTACTGGGTCCACCCAGAATTCATCTTGAAGGTCTGGAACTGGGAAATCTTCTATAGAAGATTGCCTTTCCCAGTGCTTATCTTCTATAGCAACGGGGGCTGAGGCCAGTGTGCTACTGGGTGCAGGAGACAAACGTGGGTTTCGCAAACCAGCATGGAATCTGAAGTCTCAAGTGCAGATGTTCTGCTGGTAGATGTTGGTTCTTACTGGGGCAACTTTTTGAAGCAAGACCTCAGGGTAGATAGCAGATTTTACACATATGCCAAGCAATAGTTAATAATGGCCCTGGACAACTCTTACTGGTCTTATAATCAAAAAGGATTTCTCTAAAACAAAGACGTTGATTGCCCCCAGCAAGACCCAGCTTAGGAAAGGCGTGAGGGCCAGAAGATGGTTGGCTTGCACTGCCAATCACAGTCCCTTCCACACTCATAAGAACCCTGGATGTGTGCTAGATGGGTGACATCCCTTGGAGAGTCCTCTTTTCTCTGTTTCTAGTAGGATGTAGCAGCCACACCTAAAAGATAATGCCAACACTAATGACATGAATTATGTCACATAAGAGGTCCAGAGCTGAGGGAGCAAACACGGCTCCCCAGTCACGTCATCCAGGATGTGGATTCTCTCCATCTTCCTGTTCCAGTGTTTAAAGCCTGGACTTCGCCTTTATACTCACTCCCCTCATGTAGCAAGACAGTGGCCCTCAGTGTGGCATCACATCCTCACATGGTAACATCCAAAAGAATAGTCCTCCCATTCCTGGGTCTGTCTCCTGACGATAAGGAAGCCTTTCCCGGGAACAACCACCACACTTGCTGTCCAGGCTCCTTGACAATACTTGATCCCATCTTGATCCCGCATGGTTCTACCTATGGTGGAGATCCTTGCAGCCACCTGGCTGGCCTCACTCATCCAAAAACACTCCAGCTTGTCAGTGTCCTCCAAACATAAGAAAGCAGAACCCGATGCCCTAGTAATGGTGTAGCCAAAGCAGAAAAGAGGTGGACTTCCCCTTCTGTAAATGTTAAAGTAATCCCAAATCACACTAATTGTCCAAGAAACCACTTCAGTGGCCAATTATGTTGAATTTACCAGTTTGCCACAAGCACTGGATTTGAAGTCAGCCAGAGGCAGGTTCAAATCTCAGCTGAGCCACTTGTTAGCTTGCTGTGTTACCCAGAACAAGTCAGATCACAGCTCTCTGAGGGTCAGTTCCCTCATCTCTAGAGCACCAATCAGGATAAAGACTGATAGGAGTATTGTGAAGACTTGATTAGAAGAAAGCACATTCAAAGAACCGAGGACAGAAAATGAACTCAACAATGGGAGCCGTGACTGCTGTTACCATTAAAAACATGAACCCCTAAGTTGTTTTTCTGCATACTGTGCCTCTGCCCCTTACCAACACCATGGACAGAGAGTAGAGGGGTCACAGTGTCAGAGATAGAAAAAACTTAGCCTGGGGGTTATTTCTCAGCTCCAGTGGAGTCATACAGAGAACTTTCCAAAAAAAAAAAAAAAAAATCATCTCACAGGCCCAACCACAGACCACTTTAATCAGGATCTCTGGGGACAGAGTGTAGGCACCTGTTTTCTCAGACCAGTCTCCCCGAGGTACAGGGGAGCACGGGAGGCCCAGAGTAGTGAAGCGATTCTCTGATGTCTTCCAGTTTGATACTGTGGCATCAGCCCTGTGTTTCAGGTATCAGAGCATCTTAGGGACTCTGATTCTATTAGCCAAGGCCAAGGTCCCTCCCAGCTAATCCACGGGTTTGATTGGCTGGTTTTCCCTATCCTCACCCAGCTTCTTCCGGACTTGATGTTTCAGACTGGAGAAGGCACTGGGGCCGCTTTGTGTGATGGACAGAAATGGGCAAGATGATGGGAAGCATTCCAGGATGCAGGAACAGAGGGGCTACTCACCTCTGTCCGAACGCTCCCACTCTTCTCCTCGTGTCCCGGCCCAGCTCCCTGAAGTCCAGCACACGCTGTTCTCCCAGGAAGAAAGCATTTCCTCGCACTGGCTGGTTCCTACTAACCTTGGCACTTATTCCCTGCCTCAGCCCCTGCACCAGTCAGAGGGCCCAGAGAACATTCAGTAATTCAAGCGCTCTGTGCCTGGGGCTCTGCTAAGGTACGGAGATCTGACTGATCTAACAGAGCGGAAGGCCGACTCGGCACCCTGCCCTTATGGTGCAGTCAGTCCGGGAAGCGTCCTGCTTCCAAGAAGAGGCCACCAGCCGGAACCTCAAGTCAGACGCCAAACGGTTAGCCAACGGAGGGACTGCCCTCCTTGTAGGGCACACACCAAACAGACAAGCGGTGCCCGCTGCGGTCCGGGGAAGCCGTGGAGTTCGGGGCAGGCTCCCCGCAGAGGAGCATTTAGGGATTGATTCATTTTTAGCTGTAGAAACCTGGTTACAGAAGGTTCCCTCGAGTTCAGCAGTGAGGTCACTGGAGCAAAGCTGTTGCTGATTGGCCGACTTTCAGCGGGGGAAGAGAGACAGCACTGGGAGCTGTTGCTGATTGGCTGTTTGCAGGACTATCGCCGGTGTGACGCTATTGCTCATTGGCTGTTAGCAGCACCGGTCCCTGGTGTGAAGCTGTCACTGGTTGGCTGACTGTAGCAACGTTGTTACCGAAGCCTGGGTTGAGTGTGCAACAGGTGTGGGAAGATAACCTGTGTACTGCAGGGAACTCTAGCCGAAAATAGCCAGTGTTTTCTTTTCTTGATGTTGGCACGTTAGATGGTTTATTTTACCCAGTTCCCCCTCTGGGTTCATTATCCCCCAATTCTGAGTTCCAAAAAGGGGGACTGTCCCATCCCTAATCCCAAGAAGTTCATAACACAGGTTAGGAATTCAGGACACACTCCTAAAAATGGAACAGTGGTGCCAGGTTTGGCAAATGAACTCCATAGTATGAGGTCTATCAGTGTTTTAGCCTATGTGGAACCACTTGGCAGGGTGGGGAGGTTGCTAAACTCCAGACCAAAAGGAGAAGGGTCAAGAACAAAAGACCAAAACAAAATAAGGCCTCTGGAATTGAATCATCTCCAAATGTAAAGCTGACCCACCCCAAAGTGTGTGTGCGCCAGCCTCCTCATTTAAATGGTAAGAAAACCTGATTCCCAGAGGAGGTAACTGATACACTCATGTTCACATAGCATGTTACTTAACAAAGAGGGAGCCGAGTATCCTGACTCCTGGTCCTGTGCTCCTTTACTGAAACCTACTGCCCATGCACAAGGACAAAGAAGCTGGCTGCTTTCATTTAGGGTGATGGGGAAAGGGGGTGAGTTTGCAGCTGGGCTTTGGGGAAAGGGTATGAATGAACATTGAGTACAGAACCCCCTTGCTCCAGCTCACCCAGATGCTCCAATTCCTCACACCAACTCTGTTCTTTTTCCATCCCTCTGCCCTGGGGCATTGCCCCTTCTCGCTGGAGTAGTCACAGCTGGAGCCCTGAATCCTGGAAGGCATGTCAGCCAGGATTTCTAAACTGCATTCAAAAGTCTGCCCCACTGGGCTCTCTGGAGAAAGTGGAGGATGAAAAGGCACAGTCTGCATGAGAGAGGTGACCCAGCGAATTGGGCAGGCACCCTGGGCCTCCCCCCTTCCCCTCGATTCTGGATCAGCTCTTCCAGGATCCTCTACAGATGCTCCCCAGGGTGCATCATAAACAGCTCATTTGTTAGCAGCAGCATCCACCACAGTCTGGGAATGGCATGGGATCCGAAAGAGGTGATGCAGGCAAAGTTTGTCCTTGATGCCCACAGACACCTCTGCTCATTCGTATCTGAGCCCGCCCCTACCCTGCTCCCTAACTCCTCCCAGAACCCCTGGCCCCTCCCTTAGCCCTGCTCTCTGATACAGTCTTCCTTCCCTCTTACAGTGGAACACATGTCCTGGGCCTCCTATACATTGCATGGTGGAGATAAAGAGAAACATCACGGTGGGATCCTTTGGCTTCAAGAAATCATGAATAAGTCAGAGAAAGAGATTTAATGAATATATATGGAAGACCAACAACATGCCAGGCCCAGTGCTAGGTGCTTCCATATTTCATTTCACTCCCAGTGCTAAGAAGCAGATGGGGTTGTAGCAGACAGACTCCTAAGATAGCCCTCCAAATCCCCATCCCCTTGTGTACACACTGTGTAAAATCCCCTCTCCTTGAGTGTGAGAAGGACCCATGATTATGATGGGGCATCACTTCCTTGAATAGGTTACATTATAGAAAACTCTGATAGTAGACTGGAGATTCTCCTGCTGGCTTTGAAGAACTAAGCCACCATGTTGTAAGAGGGTGATGTGGCTAGGACCAAGGGCCACATGGCCTCTGGGAGCTGAGAAAAACCTCCAGCTGATGCCCAGCAAGAAAACTGAGACCTCAGTCCTGCAGCCGCAGACCCTGAATTCTGCCAACGACCTGAGAGAGCCTGAAAGGGGACCCAACCTCCAGATAAGAATGCAGCTCTAGCCACACCTCGATGTTAGCCCTATGACACCATGCACAGAGAAACTAGTTACGCTGTGCCCAGACTTCTGACCTGCAGAAGCGGGGAAATAATAGGTGTTAAGTCTCTGATTTTGTGATAATTTGTGATGCTGCAAAGAAAACTAATACAGGGTGATATTCGAAGTATTTAGTAATCAGCAGGGTAGGGGACCAAGGAATCAGAGAGGACACAGACATTATACAACTGATAGGGTCATGTGGGCAGAATATTAGCCGTGAAGGGAGGTTTTGTCATGCACATTTTATACATGTGGAAATGGCTGTTCAGTGGAAATTAACTAGCCCAAGACTTTGTAGCTGTAAGAGGTAGAGCCAGATTCAATCCCAGGCTGGAAAGCAGCTTAGCATAGCAGAGGAGAACAGATGTCGGTGTGGGGAATGAAGGGCTTGGAGAGCCATCTTTAGGGATCGAGACTTGATCTTCTGGGTAAGGGTGAGCCACAGATAAATGTCAGTAATATGCAAGGGTCTAGTACAAGCTTGAGCGTGTAGAGGGGACAAGTATGTGTGTGATTCAGGAAATGTTTTGATTAGAGAAGCAGACCCCTGACAAGTGATATGGAACATAGTGTTTGATAAAGAAACTAGGATGTAAGCAGTCGTGAGGGCTGGTTAAGAAGGCTAAGCAAGGGCACCTGGGTGGCTCAGTGGGTTAAAGCCGCTGCCTTCGGCTCGGGTCATGGTCTCAGGGTCCTGGGATCAAGCCCCGCATCGGGCTCTCTGCTCAGCAGGAAGCCTGCTTCCCTCTCTCTCTCTCTCTCTCTCTCTCTCTGCCTGCCTCTCCATCTACTTGCGACCTCTCTCTATCAAATAAATAAATAAAATCTTAAAAAAAAAAAAAAAAAAAGAAGGCTAAGCAAAGCTGGGTCTTTGCTTTTGATTGGGTGCCTGGAGGCATAGGTTAGCCAGGTTTGTGGTCCAGAGAAGAGCCGGCTGTGACAAAGGACAGAACGAGGACTAATGGGAATCCCTGTGGCTGCCCTGAAACCCAAGAGGAAAATCTGGGACAGCGGGAGCCCATGCCTGTCTTCCCCTACCGCCAACCCCGACGATGCCAGAGGAAGTGGGGTGCCTCATCACAGAGCTGCACATGCACATGGCCGAGGACTCAGAGAAGTCTAAGGTAGAGAGGGTGGGAACCACCCGCTGGGTTGCTGCCCCAGCTCAGCCTCTGCTAAGTTGACTTGGTAAAACATACCCTACCCTAACAAAGAAGAAAGTCTGCAACCGAGGGAATGAGGTTCCAAGGCTGGAATTCCAGATGTAAGTTTTCTGTGCAGGATTTTCCTGTGCAGGAATTCCCATAGACTGTATACCCACAGGATCTTGGTCCCAAACCTGCCTACTCTACCCCTGTCACCTGCTGTCCCTTCACAGGCCATCTTTGGCAGTGCCGAGAACCTTTGACTCTGGTCCTAATGTTTTAACAATCACAGCTCGACATTTTGCTCCTAGATCTTAGACATCGTCCCTGGGCTGACACCCTCTTCCCCTCATTCTTGTACCCACACATATTCTAAGTGACCCCAAAGAAGTCACTCGGTGACTCTGGCATACACATTATATACTCAACACATAGATCTCTATGTCCCTGCTAAATCCTTGGTTTCTGTATAACCACTGATGGTCAACTCACAGTCAAGGCTCCATTCCTATTCCATTCTGAATAGTGGAAAAGAGAAATATTATTTGTACTGAGTTGTAAGAAGTCTCCCTGGAAAGAAGTCTTTCCACCTATTAGTCTAGATTTTGCCACTAGATCCCATTGGAATAATTGAAGTCCCCAAAAGTGGTGGTGAAGACTTGCAGGAACTAGAGCCAGACAAACCCAGGTTCAAATCTCAGCCCTGCCACTGCGGGCTCTGTGCCCTAGCTTCCTGCCCACTCATTTCAGCATTGGGTGGGGATCAGCACTGAGGTAGACTAACAGTGATTTTTTCTTTCCCCGTGCTTCGGTTTCCTCATCTGTAAATGGCGCCTGTGAAAATTTTTAAAAGAAAAACACAGTCCCTGGCACACACCGAGGGCCCAGCAAACGCCAGCTTTTATTACGCAGACATACCGATGTCCCAAAGAACATTCTTTTCTAATTAAATGCCCCTGGTTCCTGTCATGGTTCTCAGGTTCCTCGCCTTCCCAGACTGTCGCTGCAGCACAAGCTCTGGGTGACCTTCGCCTCTCTGCCTCCCATCCTGTCCTCCTCAGTTCCCGCTGTCCTGCTCGCTCAGGGCTCACACCCGAGGCTACGGAGATGCAGAAGCTAGAAGGGCGGTGTAGCAGGAGCAAGCTGAGTGTTCACTTCGGGGAGGAACAGGGAGGTGCCTGGGGACAATGAGGATAGCTGTCCTGGAAGTGAGCAGGAGGTGGCACCAGATGGCGGAGGCCCGCGGTGGGAACAGGGATCTGCACGCTGTGTCGCGGAGGATCCCGTTGTCCCTGCCCAGCCCTGTGCTCACTGCTCACTTCAGCCTGGCAGGAAGCAGCTGATGGAGATGTTCCTTCAACATCATCAATTCCCTACAATTTCTTCCTCCTCCTTGACCTAGAAAAACAGACCAGCAGAGAAATGTCATCCCATCTGGAGTGACAGAGAGCTCTGGGAAATATTTCACTTTCTCTAGCTCTTAAGGAAGCCCCGGGAGAAGAAATGAAAAAGGCAGAACAAGCAAGGCAATATGCACTTTACAGCAGTCACTGGCTCTAAGCATGTCCCAGCAGGACAGATCATTCTGTGGCTGAGAAGACTGAGGCTCAGAGAAGGAAAATGACTTGCCCTGAATCTCACAGGAGAGTTGTAGCAGAGCCGCTTATGGTACAAGCGTCCTCTGTCTCCTTTAATCAAACCCTCCATATTTCCTCCTTATCCCACTCCCATGTGCGCACACGTGCACATATATATGTACACATGGACACATACACACATGTAGGGGACTCTCAATGGTGCATTAGAGACAATTTAGAAATACAGAAAACAGCAAGGAAAATGAAAATCATCTGAAATACAAAATTCAGAAATTACATGTTGGGTGTTTTCTTTTTTTCTATGTATACACAGAATACATGAGTAATATACAGTATGTACTTTTAAGCACTGGAATTTAGTGTAAATACCAATTTATAATTTCTTTTGCTCACTTACTATATTATGAAGTGTATCTACCAATATTCTTCCAAAACATTTAATAGCTTTAAAATACAACATGATATATATGGACCATATTTATTTTACTGTACCATTATTGATGATTTTTAAATTATTTTTATTATTTTGCAACTTAATTAACAAGGTGATGGGCAACTTCCTCATCCAGCCAAAGTGGAGTAATAGAGATCAGACTTATTCTCCTGCCTGATAAAAAGTTTTTAAAACACGCAGAAAAGGGGAGGAGGGGCTTAAAACAGCAATTATCAAGAAACTGGCCCTGAGGCAATGAAGGATTCTGATCCGTAGGAAATGGGAAACCACCAAGGGGAGTGAGAGTGTGGGCTGCTCCAGCTTGCCACCCAGAGAGAGTTTTGGGGTCACAGTGCAGGGATGGGGAACCCAAGCAGAGCTTGCTGAACTCCCTGAGATGAGCAGATGCAGCTGGCAGTCCAGAGAAACCAGTTAGACAGAGACGCAGAGAGATTTCTGCACAGAGAGCAAGCCCTAGAGACCTGCAGAGGGCCTGTCTTGAGTCTTCAAGAGAATATTAATTAGCACATGTAAGAATATTAGATGCTGTAGAAAGAACTATGAAAAGATTAGAGGTAACAGTGCCCAGCATTCATGTACAGCTGGAAACTTATTTCCACAGCTGGTCATAGCCAATTCCCACCAGCCAGACTGGAAATATTTGTAATTCACAGGGCATTTAGCACAGCAGTCAGGAAGGTCTTGACTCAATCCTGGGGAAACCAGCATTAAACTGAGCCTTGTTCTGAACCCACCAAAAAAAAATCTTAAGACCCAAAGAATCAAATTGTTTCCAAGTAGCTCAAATGCATCCCAGAAAAATGATCAAGATTATTTATAAGGACACAGAAACATTCAGGACCCAACAAGGTAAAACTCACGATATCTGGCATCCAGTAAAAAATTACCAAGCAGGCAAAGCATTAGGAAAACACAAGCCATAATGTAGAATTCAATCAATTAAAACGGATACAGATATAATACAGATGTTAGAATGAGTAGAAAAGTTCAATAAAAGCTATTATAACTGAATTCCCTGTGTTCAGATAATTAAGTAGAGACATAGAAGAGACAAAACCTGAAAGAGATGAAAACTCAGACCTCAGAGAAGGAAAATGACTTGCCCCGAATCTCACAGGAGAGTTGTAGCAGAGCCGCTTATGGTACAAGCGTCCTCTGTCTCCTTTAATCAAACCCTCCATATTTCCTCCTTATCCCACTCCCATGTGCGCACACGTGCACATATATATGTACACATGGACACATACACACATGTAGGGGACTCTCAATGGTGCATTAGAGACAATTTAGAAATACAGAAAACATCTGTAGGTCTGAGGTGTAGAGTACAGTGGGTACAATTAAAGACAGAGAAGAAATTGCAGAAAAAAAGATTAAATAACTTCAAGTGAGGAAATACAAGGTATACAAAATAAAACATGGAGAGAAAAAAATTGTAATGACAAGAACCAACAGTGAAATATGGGACACTTTTAGTATACATGTAACTGAAATCCTCAAAACAGTAGAGAGAAGGGGGGACAGAAGAACTAATGGCCAAACTTATCTAAATCTGATGAAAATTATGAACCCTCAGACCAAGGAATTCAACAAAGCCCAAGCGCAAGAAACAGGAAGGAAACAACAGGGACACAGACTGTCAGAGGCATACTTTGGAGATTGTGAAGTTTTAGTTCCATGCCATCACAGTAAAGTGACTTAAATGAATGTTTTGGTTTCCTAGTGATATCAAATGTATGTTTACTCTATATCATTGTCTATTAAATGTGCAATAGCATTATGTCTAATATATATGTGTGTGTGTGTGTGTATCTTAATTTAAAAATATCTTATTGCTTCATCAAAAAATTAAAATAGAAATATCATGCAATCCCTTAATTTCACTACTGGGTATTTACCCAAAGAAGACAGAAACACTAATTTGAAAAGACAGAGATTTACATACCCCTATGTTTATTGCAGATTATTTACAATAGCCAAGATACAGAAGCAGCCTGGGTCCATTGTCAGATAAATGAATAAAGTGTGATATAGATATACACACGCATACATACATATAATAGAACATTATTCAACCCCCCCCCAAAAAATGGAGATCTTACCATTTGCAACAACATAGATGGCCTTAGAAGGTATTATGCTAAGTGAAATAAAGACAAATACCATAGAATTTCACTTACATGTGAAATCTAAAACCCACCAAAAAATGAACAAAAAAAAAAAGCAGAAACAATCCCGTAAATACAGAAAACTGGTGATTGCCTGAGGGAAGGTGTCGATGGGTAAAATGGGTGAAGGGGTGGGGAGATACAGGCTTCCAGTTGTGGAAGTCACAGGGATGAAAGGCACAGCATAGGGAATATAGTTAATGATCCTGCGATAGTGTTGTACGGTGACAGATAGTAGCTACACTTGTAGTAAGCACAGCACAACATAGAGAGACGTCCAATTACTGTGTTGTACACCTGAAACTCATGTAACATTGTATGTCAACTATACTTTAATTTTAAAAAATTGCTAAAAAATGCTAACCATGGGGCGCCTGGGTGGCTCAGTGGGTTAGGGCCTCTGCTTTCGGCTCAGGTCATGATCCCAGGGGTCCTGGGATCGAGCCCCGCATCGGGCTCTCTGTTCTGCGGGGAGCCTGCTTCCTCCTCTCTCTCTCTCTGCCTGCCTCTCTGCCTACTTGTGGTCTCTGTCTGTCAAATAAATAAAATCTAAAAAAAAAAAAAAAAAAAAAAAAAAAAAAAAAATGCTAACCATCATCTGAGCTTTAACTGAGATATAATCAATGATCACAGATCACCATACCAAATAATAATGAAAAAAGGTTGAAATGCTGCAAGAATTACAATATCTGACAGAGACACACACTGAGCAAATGCTGTTGGAAAAATGATGCTGATGTCTAGTTTAGTACAGTGTTGCCACAAGCCTTCAATCTGTTAAAAAAAAAAAAAGTAATATCTGGGACGCCTTGGTGGCTCAGTCGTTAAGTGTCTGCCTTTGGCTCAGGTCATGATCCCAGGGTCCTGGGATCAAGCCCCGCATCAGGCTCCCTGCTCCACAGGGAGCCTGCTTTTCCCTCTCCTACTCCCCCTGCTTGTGTTCCCTCTCTCGCTCTCTGTCTCTCTGTCAAATAAATAATAATTTAAAAATACTTTAAAAAATGTAATACCTGCAAAGTCCAATAAAGTGAAATACAATAAAACAAAGTATTCCTGCATTACACTCAAATCTAATAAAAAAGAGAAAATCTCAAAAGCAGCCAGAAAAAAATACATGTTACATACAGAAAAGCAGATAAGGATGGCAGAAACTTTCTCACAGGAAGCAAAGCAGAGGAGATGACAATGGTGCAATATTTTAAGATACTCAAAAAAAAGTCAACCTACAATTCTATACTCAGATAAGATTCCTTATAAAATTGAAAAAGACATCTAGGTTGGAAATTAAGAAATAAAATCATCTTGATTAGCAGACTACATGATTCTCTACATAGAAAATCTAGCAGAATCTAAAAAAAGTTACCAAACTAGTAAGTTCAGCAAGATTGTAAGATACCTGATCAAAACACAAACATAATTCTATCTCTATAAGCTACCAATGCACAATCTTCTCTAAACTGAAATTTAGAAAACTATACAATTAACTCTTACACTCTAAGGTTAAAAAATTTTAAAATAGGCAAAGAATCTGAACAGACATGTTTCCAAAGGAGACACAGAGTTGGCCTGTAAGCACTGGAAAAAGTGCTCAAAATCATTAGTTACTGGGGAAATGCAAAACAAAACCACAGTGAGATACCACTTCACACTCCCTATCATGACTGTAATAGACAAGATAGATAATGACAACTGTTGGAAAGAAGGTGGAGAAACTGGAACCCCAATTCACAGCTAGTCACCTTGGAAAATAGTTTGGCAGTTCCTCAAAATAAATTAAACAGAGTTACCATGAAATCCTGAAATTCCACTCCCAGATATATACCCAAAATGAATAAAAACATATGTTCACATAAAAACTTGTACACAAATGGAACATTAATTCATAATAGCCAAAATGAATAGAAGCAACCCAAATATCCATCAGCTAATGAATGGATAAATGCCACATGCAATGAAATATCACTAAACAGTAAAAAGAAATGAAGCTCTGGTATGCGCTACAGCATGAGCATGAGAAACCTTGAAAAACTTATGCTGAGTGAAAGAAGCCAGATGGAAAGGGCCACATATGGTATGATTCCACTGATATGAAATGTACAGAATAAGGAAACAGACCACCAGGCAGTAGATGAATTGTTGCCTGGGGCTGGGAAGGATGGGAGCGTAGTGGGTAAGAGATAAGGAATGAAGGGACAATGAAAATGTTCTAAAATCAATTATGGCAATGGTTGCCTACTCTGCATAAACTAAAAGCCACTAATGGTATGTTTTAAGTGAATGAACTGTACATTAAGTGAATTGCATCGCAAGAAAGCTGTTTAACAAAGTTAGTCTCCAAGAGGTAGGATTCCCAGGAAGTGGTCCTGATCCTTGTACAAATCTCCATGGAATTCATGGACACGACCCAGTTGATATTCCCATTGTTTCAACCTCTTCATCCCTCCTCTTCCCTCCATTATAAGTCTAAGTCTAGATACCAGTAACCCACCTACTGAGCTCACAAGTAGGTGGGTGGCAGCTTCAGGATGTCCTTACTGGTGCCTCAAAGAAACTTGCCAGCAGTTCCTCAGAGGAGGAGCCCTTTCTCTCAAACCAGCAAGACAAGACTCTCAGACTGGCCAAGGAAATTGCATGTCACCTGGATACAGGCAGCCCCAGAGGCACTGTGTGCCCTCTCCGAAGGTTCCAGAGACTCTTCCCGCCTTTGAGCTGTCCAGCCTCAGAGGCTGCATTTTTTTTGGCCTGCTTCTAAAGTACCTGAAACCAGTTCCTTCCCTTCCTCGTTGACAGCTGAGCAGGGAAAAGGTTTCTCTTTCCCTTCGCTAAGCGGAGAGCTACCCATCAACTCCAGGGATCCCCCTCAATATGAAGCAGGTCTGGGCACTAGCTCTCATTTTGCAAGGGAGGGACCCATGAAGAGCGTCCAGCTCAGGAACGCCATCTGCAGCCCTGACCTCCACCCTTCTGAGGGCGAAGAGCCTCTGGTCTCTGACGAGCTGGGGTGTGCCCGACCAGGAAGGACGTCAGGTGATGGAGCTTAACTCGGGAAGCCTCCAGCTCACCCTTCTTTTACCACCGGGGAAGCCAAGGCCTTGAGAGACTGTTGTTCAAGAACCGTTTCTGCAGCTCCTGCCCCCTTCCCTGCCATCTCAAGGAAGTAGAAGAAAAACCCCCTTTTGGGACTCGGGAAAGCTGTGCCACCGAAGTCAGCAGAATGTAGGCAGAGGGACAGCTTTCCACCTCCCTCAGATGCCCACTGTGGGCTGGGGTCCTTTATGAGAAGAGTGGCCCCTCCTTGTCTCTCCCCCTTCCTACTCAGCTCAGAACAAAGAAGACACAGACCCCCACACCCAGGAAGGTGGCGCCAGCAGGGCAGGAAGCAATTGATCTCCTTTCAGGGCCTATGGTTGTCCACAGGGGACAGTGGAGGCCCCTGAGAGGCTGTCCCAAGGGGTCCATGTTAGTTCTCTTCAGGCTAGAAAGACGGAGCTCCTGGAGCAAAGTTGATGGAGGGAACACCCCACAATGGGGTGTTCTTATGATCTTAAACGGTTGCCTTCCTCTTCTTCGGTGCCAGGCAATGTAAACATTTTCCTTAATTTAGGGGCCAAATTTTACTTAATGGGAGACCAGAGATACAATATCCGTGCCATCCTGGATACCAAATATCTCCCGTGAAGTTCCTGCCCCTTGTCCCCAGGATTATTCTAATCATATTGTTCTCTGTGAACTGTGCATGCTATTTTAATTATCTGCCAACCTGCTTGTCTTTCTACCAGACTGAGTTCCTCATGCGCAAGAATGGTGCCTTATACATCTTTGTATAAGCATCTCCCAGAGGAGGCCAGAGATAAAGTTGTGCTGAACTTCGTGCAGAGCTGGGGTCCAGGCCTAGCCTCACTCTGTCCACATCCAGTATCATTCTGCTCCACTGGAAACTCCTGGACAAGCAGGGCATCAGGGCTGCAGGGAAGCACTGGGAGTGATTTCTACACTATGGTCAGAGGTCCCATCTACCCAAACCTCTGTCTTCCCTCCCCTTTCTGACAGGTGCCAGAAGGCTCTCCCTACCTCGTCTTGCTCCCTGACCTATCATCCCTCTCCGGTGTTCCCTCAATAAACTTCTGGCCTAAGTCTGTCTTGGCATCTGCTTCTAGGAAAACCTGAGCCAACAGAGTTTGAGCTGGGGGCTCTCAGAGCAGGGATTTGGCTGGGGGAGAGAGCAGGGTCAGGGCAGCAGGCTTTTTCCAGGGAGTCCTAAACATCCCGTTCCTGACGCTATAAAGAGGCCCAATCAGGCCACTTGATTTCCTCACCAGTTTGATATGGTTATAAAGCTGGAGATCTACAATGTTTGTTTGTTTTTTTTTTTTAATGAATCACATTATCCAGGGGGTTAAAGATGACATTGAACCCGATGGTGCCTAATCTATCCTAAAACCCCCAGCCATTATCAGACTAGAGTCAGGCACCCTTCTGCAGAACTGAATCAGAAACTGAATCTACAAGATTGGGTTGAAGCTCAACCCAGCAGATGGGGAATCCCATCTGCTATATAGTCCCAACTCAGTTCTTCCTCCTCCTGCAAGAGGGGCATAAGAGAGGCCTTGGGAATAAAATCTGAACCTTGAGACGATGCATGAGTGGCTGACAGGAGGGTTAGGAAGAGCTAGGTGGGCCTCAGGGCTTGTAGGGCGTGGCCTGAGAATCAGGTGAGAATACAGGCACAGCTGCCTCCAGCAAGTGGGGACACTTTTCCTATCTTAGCTTTTCTAAGACAGGTGACATACCTGAGGGATGGAGACCAGGGACCGACTCCTCACCTGCAACCATCAATCCCACTGCTTTGACTGAAACAAGACAATGCACAATACCTAGAGGAAACTGACCACATGAAAACCAAGTAACAAGGTATTAGCCAGGGAGAACAAAGCCTTCTTACACATTTCCCACACTGCCTTAGCTACAAAGATACTTAAAACTAAATTCAGCCAAATGCCTTTACCTCTGCTCCTCTCTCATCAGGTCAGTTACCACATTACGCTGCCCAACTCTGTAAGCACCAAGGCGAAGGTAGAAATGTTTAGGTACATGGCCGAGAGTTGTGATGTTACACCCCTAGCCCTCAGGGCAGCAGCTGTTGGAAGGGGAGCACTCATTGATACTTTGCTTGCTAGTTGTGGTTTTGTGTGTTTTTCATACAGGAAATTTGCCTTTTTTCTTTCTTTAGTGTACACAGTTCTGTAAGACTTGGTCTGTGTTGATGAGCGTGGACCCCACATGACACAACCTACTTGCCCTGTCTTCTCAGTGACAGCACAAGCCCCCAGCACTAACTAGCCTGAGCAGTCTGAAGAAGTTCTGTGCTGACCCAGACATTCACAGGCATCTAAGAATATATTCACTCATCCAACAAATATTTATTGCTATTTTGATCCTAATTTTTGTCATATGCCATTCATTCTGACCCTTATAAGGAAAAACTAGATGAAGGATTAATAGTCTAGGTCAGGCTCCACGGGGTACTTTGTGATCTGTATGCCCTGTTTGGGGGAGCAGATACTCTGGGAGCCTTTGCATCCAAAAGTGAGTGTGAGCTGTACAAAGATTTCCAAGCACCTTCATGTTTAGTCCCTTCTCAGTTGGCCAGGTTGTGGTCTTGGTACTTTCTATTTTTATTATGCAGACACACATTCATACCTTTTCCCCCTCATCTCAGATCCTAAGCTTCTGTGAGTCAAAGGGCCAGAGCCTATAATCATTTGGAAAGAAGTTGAAAGCAGTATTTAGACCCAAGACATTAAAGTGGCATGAACTATCAAAATCCTTGAGCCAGGGATGCCTGGGTGGCTCAGTTGGTTGGGCTACTGCCTACGGCTCAGGTCATGATCCCACAGTCCTGGAATCGAGTACCTCATCGGGCTCCTTGATCGGCGGAGAGCTTGCTTCTCTAGCTGCCTCTGCCTGCCACTCTGCCTGCTTGCGTGTGCGCTCACTCTCTCTCTCTTTCTGACAAATAAATAAGAAAAATCTTTGACCCATTAAGTTCACTTCTAGGAATTTATCGTACACATACACACACACACACACACAATCCATTTGTGTGTGTGTGTGTGTGTATGGTTATTTTAGCAAAATTTATAACAGAGAAGTATTAGAAATTGAAATATCTTTTTTTAAATTTTTTTATTTTTTTATAAACATATAATGTATTATTAGCCCCAGGCATGGTCTGTGAATCACTAGGTTTACACACTTAACAGAACTCACCATAGCACATATCCTCCCCAATGTCCATCACCCCACCACCCTCTCTCCCTACCCCCCTCCTCCCTGCCCCCCTCAGTTTGTTTTGTGACATTAAGAGTCTCTTATGGTTTGTCTCCCTCCCGATCCCATCTTGTTTTGTTTATTCTTTTCCTACCCCTCAAACCCCCCATGTTGCATCTCCACTTCCTCATATCAGAGAGATCATATGATAGTTGTCTTTCTCCAACTGACTTATTTCACTAAGCATAACACCCTCTAGTTCCATCCACGTCGTCCCAAATGGCAAGATTTCATAGAAATCGAAATATCTTTCATTTGGGAAGTGGTTTAGACATTTGGAACAGCCAACCATATATGCAATCCTATGCAGCCTTTTAAAAAAAAGGATACTTTAATAAATTATATTTAAAAGGTATAATATTAAGAGAAAAAAGCAAGGTACAGAACAGTGGATATAGGATGCTATTGTTTCTGTGGAAATATAAAGGGCGGACATTACATATTTTCTTGCATGTGCATAATCTACTGGGAGAGACTGGTTGGCTCCAGGGAGGGGTATTCAATGACTAGAAAATGGTGGTGGCAGAGAGATTTCTTTTGTATACTCTTTTTGTACCTTATGAATAATGAACCATGATAATATATTGCTTAAAAATAATTAAAATGTTAAATACATTAATTACAGGCACTCTGATGGTATTTCTACTCTTCCTATAAAAGGACCAGCACTATTCCATGTGTAACTGGACACAAATAATTAAATAGCTATAATACCGACCTGGCCTTTTCTCCAGAAAATGGTCAAGACAGGAATCGGTGTCCCCCAAAACTGATAAAGAACACAAATAAACAAGTCAGAGGACTTACTCGAGATCCTACAGTGAGCTATGAGTGTTTTTTTTTTTTTAATTTTATTTATTTATTTGACAGAGATCACAAGCAGGCAGAGAGAGATGGGGTGGGGGGAAGTAGGCTTCTTGCAAGCAGAGAGCCTGATGCGGGGCTCAATCCCAGGACCCTGAGATCATGACCCAAGCCCAAGGCAGAGGCTTAACCCACTGAGCCAGCCAGGCGCCCCACTATGAGTGGTTTTAACAGTGCGCTGGTACCCCACCTTCATCTGTCCAAGTGGAATTTCAGTTCTTGCTTTTGACCGTGTATGTCTGCTGTGTGACCTGGAGAGAAACTCTCTCTTTCCACTGAGTACCTTCATTTCAACGACAATGAGGTTGATTTCAAATTCCAGTCTTATGATCTCTTGAATAAAAAACCTACAATAATCTCAGGCCTCTTTTTATGATCACAACCACAGTAATCCTTCAGATGCCTCTTCATCTGTTCCCTGATGACAGCGGATCATACGCTCCCAAGAGCAGAGCTTTGTCTCCAGAACAAAATTTCTGCTCTTCTTGTCACAAAACCTCCAGAGAAAAAGCATGACAGTGCGGAACACTTCAAGTTTATTTATTTGTTTTGTTTTGTTTTTTAAGGTTTTATTTATTTATTTGACAGAGAGAGAGATCACAAGTAGGCAGGGAGAGGGGTGGGGAAGCAGGCTCCCTGCTGAGCAGAGAGCCCGATGCGGGACTCGATCTCAAGACCCTGAGATCATGACCTGAGCTGAAGACAGAAGCTTAACCCACTGAGCCACCTAGGCGCCCCTGTTTTGGTTTTGGTTTTTTGCTGTTGTTGTATTTTGGGGTTTTTTGTTTGTTTGCTTGTTTGTTTGTAATCTCTACACCCAACATGGGGCTCGAACTCACAACCCCGAGATCAAAACTCACATGCTCCTCTGACTAAGCCAGCCAGGTGCTCCTGTGCTGCACATTTCAATATGACACAGAGACCCTGGGACCATTTATTAAGCCAACAGGAAAGCTATTAACAAAAACCTTGAAGGCACCTAGGAAGACAGAGTAATCGCTTTTAGCATTAGGGGTTCTTATCCATTTTAAGTGAAGATCTGTGTCCAACATGCAGGTCAACGCAAAGATTCAAAGCAAAATTAAGTTTGCACCCAAAGAAGTAAGACTCTAGGTAAGCACTACATACAAATAGAAATAATAAAAAGGAAAAGGAAAGGAAAGGAAAGGTCCTCCACGATGTTTCCTGTAACATTTTTTAGTTAGGAGACTACGTCCACCCTAGAAGACTAGCAAACTTCTTAAAGTCAGAAAAACATTTAGCGTTGTCATCAAATAAGCTGACAGTAAAGATTACTGTACAACTTAGTAAAAATAGACAGAGTTGCTACTGAGTGTCATGATGATTTGGAGTAAGTGACAAGCCGTTCACATACATGATACCGTTGATGTGATTTCCATCCTGTTGAATCAAGCATTTCTGGGACCGCCGTAGAGCAGGTAGAAAGGACAGGAGCTGAGGGAAGGAGGAAAGGCCGCAATGGCCTCTGAGCCCGCTAACCGCATCTCTCTGCTCTTCGGCAAGGACTCACCCAGTGCCTCTTCAGTGCTAAGCCGCTGGCCTCCCAGGCTGCTTGAACACTGGGGGTCCAGGGGTGAGCACCACACAGATACAGTCCCCGGCCTCAGGGGCCTCATGGTCCAGCCGGGGAAGACAGACCACAAACAGCTTTTCATTTTTTGTCGACAGTTTCAAACACCTATTATGTACCAGACACTCTCCTAGGCACAGCAGACACAGCAGGAAACATGACCGCCCCTCTTCCCAGAGCTCACGTGCTGGTAGGGGAAAACGAATGAAAAGCAGGCAGGCAAATAAATAACTTTGGACAGTATTTAGGATGAAGGAAAGAAAGCCAAGCCTGGCACAGAAAGGGACTTGTGGGAGGGGAGCAGAGTGGACAGGGCTCCGGTCAGCCGGGGCGGTGTAAGTCGCGGCACGTCATTCCTCTGAGAAATTTGGGCTTATCTGAAACACACTGGCGGAACCGAAGATCCAGTATCATCTCTGCCACACATACTACATGTGTAATCTTGGAATACTCCTTGACTTCTGTCTCAGCTTCCCTCTCTATACAGTTTTGTTGTAATGACGGAGTTAACGCTGACAAAGCCCTTAGAACAGTGGCTGGCAAACACTACACACAATGTGATAAACATGAGCTATTATTAACTCCAGTCATTTATATACAGTGATTATCATGTACTTGGGCTTATCAGACCATCTTGTTTCATGTTTTCACCACATTTCTGTAATAGTTTAACTTTCTTTTCTGTCTAGCGGTGGTTTGATCAAGTTTCCCTTAATCCCACTGTCTGACTTGACAAATACATTGTTTCCATTCATCAATAATTAGCCCTAAAAATTTAAGAGATCTTTGACTTAAAATGTAAAATAGGTCAATGCCTCCCAAACAATACCAAGGGCCTCAGAATATCTTAAATATTCTGGCTTTCCTTTCCCACAGGCTATGGTACGGGGTAATACTGTCTGTCCACCCTATTTGGACCATACCACATTTTTCTTTTTCTTTTGGTTTGTCTTTGTTTAGATTTGCCAATGTGTTTACCAATTTCTTTGCTCAGAACTGCCTTTCGTATCTCACTCCTCTCCTCTGGGTTCTAGTCCCGTCTTACTAAAGAACATCCTTTAGCAAGTGCCCTCAACCTACCAAAATCTAAGAGTACAGCCCGGGTCTCTCGATCTATTATCTTGCATGACGAACACACAGGTTTAAACACAACTATCCCCAAATGTATCACTATATATTCTTTTTCTTTGCAAGAAAAGCCCCAGCCCTGAACAGGGTAGGACTTTAAGAAAAATATAATCATCTCTCTTCCACTTCTAGATAGAAAGCAGCAGTAGTCCAAACTGTATGATCTTGAAACACATCTAGGCAAAATGTGTCTCTATGAAGCCTGTGTTGCCAGATGCATAAGGATGTCAGCTGTCACATATGCAACATTAACCTACCTCCTCCTTCAGGTTTTCAGCCTACTTAGATAAGAACATGAACTGAAAATACAATAGAAATTGCTCTAAACAGATTTCATGGTTTCAGAAATTAACGTTGTCAAGTAAGAATGTTTTTAGCAGATATTCTTCAGAATTCAAACTGTTGTATTTAACAGCTTCCTTCAACTACAAAATGTCTGAAGTGCATTCTGTGGTTCAGACATACTGTTTGGCACAGAAAAGTCAGGACTTCTTTAAATGCTATACATACAAAAAATATATAAAACTCCTACAAGATTGTGATGTGGTTCTTATGCAACCAAAATGAAGTAATAAACAATGCCATGTGAAGTCTGGGGTTTCACTTATGAAACTTAAAGAGTTTCAAAGGTGTAATACTGGGACCAAAAATGTCCTCTGCCTGCTGGTACTCCTGAGCCCCCCTGGCCCTCCATTCAAATAGACATTCATGAGAGTCTGCCAACTTTCTCACCTGTTCATCTGGCACCCAAAGCAGCTGGACTCTTCTCTGGACAGCACTAGAAAAATGAGAGCTCTAGAATCTTGCCAGAAAATGTATTCAGCTTGGCTATGGAATGCTATAAAAAGGTTCCCTAGCCATTGCCCTTGGAAAGCCTAAATACATTATTAGAATGCCCAAAGTATTTTGGCCTTTTGTTTGCTGATAACCCTGCAGAACTGTCTGTTGTTAGTCCCTGTCAAAAGTGGACCTATCAGGTTTGAGAGCTAAACAAAAGTCGCAGCCATGTGTAAGATTTTGCACTTGCTGTGAAATTCCCACAAAGAGCTCCAATATATTTCTTAGTGACCATTATTTTAAAGCACAGACCAAATTCCCTTTAGAATTTAATATCCTAATGTCCTCTCTTTTGAAAAAAACCTGCCCATATATTTTGTTAAAAGCTAATGTTTCAACAATTACATTTCTGGGAATCTAGCTGAAGGAAGTAATTGTATTATTATTCATAACTTGGAAAAACTGGCAGTAAATTCAACATCCAGGAAAAGAAGACTGTAAATGTGGCACATGATCCAGATGGGTTCATGTCACAATACTAAAGAGTATTGATAATGTACTGTGAAAGTGTTCTGTGGCAAAGTGATAAAAGCCCTGTGTGTGTGTATGCAGCATGGAGTCACTCCTGGCTGGGTCACACGTCATTCTGACTTGTCCAGCTTGTCTGACACAGTTGTGAAGTTAGCGGACACACAGGCACTGATTTGCATACATTTACTTCAATGAGTATTTTAGTATTTTGTATTCTGGACCAAAAAAGTGACAAGATACACGCACAGTTTCGGGGGTTGAGGACATAGAGGGTAAAGTGGGACTATGGTGATTAACCCCTTGGACTGATTTTTAAGCTTCTTATAGAGCTTATGGGGAAAACAAAATCCCTTTATTATGTATTTTCATAGGGTCATGTACCTCTGCTTTATTTCACTTATCAGAATGATAATCTGTGTAATTATTTAATGTCCATCTGCCCATTTGGTCTATCAGTCCCATTAGGGCAGGGGGTGTGTAGGGGGTGTGTGTTCTGAACTATACTACCTGCCAGTCATGACAGCCACGGAAAGGCAGGGGAGGGAAAGAAGAGAAGGTAAAGGGGGAAAGGGAAAGCAGCAAAATGTTTATGAAGGATACAGTGGTTCCAGGGGATAGCACGCACTATCAAACTAGGGGAACACATTTTCATTGCTTCCACTTAGAACACAGCAAGGCCAAGAATCAGTGAAATCAACAGGAAGGGGGCAGAGGGATGACTTGACACACGGCAAGTCAGGACATGGCAAGTCAGGGTTCTCTAGCAGGATGGGCAGTGTGAGAGAGCACTGGCAAGGGGGACAGATGCCCGCAGGACTGTGGCAGGTGAGCAGCAACATACTGAGGCATGGATTTGTTCCTGTACTTTCAGTAGCCTGAAGCCAGGGATAGCTGGACATATGGGGAAGGGGCTAGGGAAATGTCCCCAGAAGGCCTAAAGGTAGCTGGGGATGTGAGGCCAGTAACAAAGAGATGTCAGTGCTGGTATGACCTATTTATTACCTCAATCGGCTATAGCTAAGGCCATCTGATATGCCCCAAAACTAAAACCAAAGAAAGTTAAAAGAATGGTCATGAATTCAATGGTTGTGATGGATTTCCCCCCTCTAATGTTCATAATTAGTTACTTTTATCATAAAAAGAAACACATAATAGGAAAAGGTGTGTTTCACTTGAAGAATTATTTTCTTTTAGCAGATACTAAGAATTTTATAATCCACTGCTTCTGCCTTTTCCCAAGTTCTAAGAAAACTCAAGAATCAAATTTTGACTTCAACCATAGCAACAATTAGTGAGATAATCTAGAGAATTGCCTTCTTCTCATTCTATAGGGCTGAGGGCCACCAGGAAAAAAAAAAAATCTCCAAAATCTTCTCTATTTTTTTTACTCCTGTTGACAAGAATCTTTACCACACTGGGGAGGAAAATTTTTTCTTTAGCCTTCAGATTCTTCCAGCTGGTATAACAAGTTGACAAGAGACAGATTAGCAAGAGAAAATCAAATTAATTTTATATGTATGGGAATCCCACATACATTGAGAGGTTTAAAGACAGAAAGGAATGGGATAGAGGCCTGGGGTTCCAAATTCACAGGGAAATAAGAAAAAGATCAGATGCTTTAGATGTAATGAGATGTTTATCTGAGAAAGGTTACACAGATAAAATTTTATCTCTGGTATTAATTCTAAATCTGCGAAAGATCCCCAGTTTAAATTCTTCCAGGTAGTTAAGGGAATTGGCAAAAAGTTTTTGGGCCTACAGGGTCTCAATTGCTTTAGCTCAATTACCACGTGCCAAAGGGGCACATTTTAGGGAGACCTGCTCTAAAGCTCTATAACCACATGAGTTAGTTCTTAAATATCCACTGTTGTCACTACACTGTTCACGCTGTCATGTGTATGAATTACTTCTTCAATGAGACCAGTGACTCTCAATGAGAGGTATAAAGAAGAAAGAAGGGATTAGAAGATGAAAGCATGGCCTGACAGCCATGCTGTCAGGGACCTGGAGGTCCCCTTCTGGACGACACAGCAGCTTACCTGCACCCTCCCCAAACCATAAGCATCGCTGCCATTGTGGGATGACATACCCACAGGAGATGTTATACCCTCCCTAACTACCCTTAAGGGGTGTTAGGAGGTAAAAAGAATAACCAGTGATGAGATCATTTTTTCACTAAAAGATGAACTTTGGAATCAAAAGCTTATTGGCTTCAATCCTGAATTTCACACTTAACCTATGTTCCTCATTTTCAAATGGATATAAAAATCCCTTTCTTTCAATATATGAGTATTAAATGTATTCTAAATGCTAATATATAGAGCTCAGTAAATACCCTTTAGGCATTATTTTTCAAGGAGATCTGAGAGCTTCTCTACACAGGAGTTTCTCAATCTTGTCACCACTGACAATTTTAATGGACCACGTAATTCTTAATTGGGGGGGACGGGTTGTGCTATGGACTAAGTTGTGTTCCCTGACCCTGCCACTCATATACTAAAGTTGTAAATCCCAGCACCTCAGAATGTGAATGCACTTGGAAACAGGGTTTTTAAAGTGATAATTACAGTAGAGTGAAATTGTATTACTGGGCCCTGATCCAGTATGATTGCTGTCCTTTTAAGAGGCGATTATGATACAAACATGGGCAAACAAAGAGGAAAGATCAGCTAAGGACACAGTAAGAAGATGGCCATCTGCAAGCCATGGAGAGAGATCTCAGAAGAAACCAACCCTACTGACTTTATCTTAAACTGCCGCCCTCCAAGAACTGGGAGGGAAAAAAAAATTCTTTTGTTTAAGCCACCCAGTCCATGGTGCTTTGCTACAGCAGCCTGAGCAAACCCTGCAAGAGGGCTACCCCGTGTGTTGTAGTATGTTGAGAAGCATCCTTGGTCTCTACCCACTGATACTAGTGGCAATCCCCTAACACCACAGCTGTGACACCCAAAAATGCCTCCACACATTGCCAGATGTCTCCTAGGGGCAAAATCTTCCTCTCTGCCCTACTGAGAACCACCATTTCAGATGGCCTCTGGTCACCTCTGTTTTCCCAGTACTCAGTGATATGGGAACAAAGGCAGAAAAAAAAACTATTACATTTCCTTACTACCTGTAGCCCATTGACAAGTCCTTTAAACAGGCAGAGTGGCATTCCTCTAGGAACTCAGCTGCTTTGATGTTAATATTTTGCTAAGGGCAAAAGACAGTCTTAATCCGACCCCCAGGTTCCTATAAATCTACTTTAACATATAAAAATTCCCTTGGTGGGGTGCCTGGGTGGCTCAGTGGGTTAAGCCTCTGCCTTCAGCGCAGGTCATGATCTCGGGGTCCTGGGATGGAGCCCCGCATTGGGCTCTCTGCTCAGCAGGGAGCCTGCTTCCCCCTCTCTCTCTGCCTGCATCTCTGCCTACTTGTGATCTGTGATCTCTGTCAGTCAAATAAATAAAATAAAATCTAAAAAAAAAAAAAATTTCCCTTGGAAACTTCCTTTATCTCTACCCCCACAAGATACAGGTTGGCAATCATCCTCCAAGCATATGAGCCACCAATACACACCTGAAAAGTCTCATGACTCAGTTTTTACTGAAGAGTAATAAATGACCTTTTCCTAACTAGCCCCTTTTTCTAACAACAGCTGCCCCCTCAGAATCCTGGAAATCTTGTCAAAATACCTGGGAGGCTTATGCTATACCTACCCACCCCCCAACTTGATAGTATATAATGGGCCACTCTTCCTGACCCCAGTGCAGTCTTTCTGCCCACAGGTCCTCTCCCTGTACTTTAATGAAACCATCTTTTTACACCAAAGACATCTTAAGAGTTCTTTTTTGGCCCCTGGCTTTGAACCCTAACATCATTCCTACATCACTCAGCACAATGATGGCTACCTGATGAAGAAGATAATCAAAAATCTTCTGAATAAAGTCACTTGCCTGACTCTCTATCATGGGTCTCACTACTCCCTTGCAAAATCTTTCGTTGTGTTTAAAAGGAAGAAAAAGGAAAAGAACTAATAGGCCCCAAATGGAGTCACTTGCCCCCACAACAGCAACCAAAACTTCATTGCACTGCCAGGATGTGACCTTTACCCAGCCGATCTGGAATTTCCTGATCAGCTTTACTGACATCATCTGCATCTAGTCTTCCCCCAAAGGATGAACTTGCCTACACCAATCCTTTCTTTTCTTTTGCTAATGGCTTCAGTCCTTCCTTCAACCTTGTTTCTGCCTTTAAAAACTATCCATTTTGTACAGCAACTTGGCTCCTTTCTACTTGTAGATGGGATGTTGCCTGATTCATGAATCCTCGAATAAAGCCAATTAGATCTTCACATTTACTTGTTTGGATTTTGTTTTTAACAGCTGCAATTAAAGTAGTAATTACTTCCAGTTTAATTTATAGTAGGCTGTGCAATTTTTATTGGAACAGTTTTCATTTTAGCATAATTTCTGGCAATTCAGTGACGTAAATATCACAGCAATGTTAAACCTTATTTTAGTTGATATTGCTCACTTACCTCATATCAGATCCTTTGAAAGATTCAGTGAGTGGTGCTTTTAGTTTCCTTAATGCACCACTCATAATTTAGCAGATGAAATGACTATGACAAATTCTTAAATAACCATTTGAAGCTCAGGGAACTCAAAAAGAAAACAAATGGCCATTTAAGTGTGGAAGCGCTGAACTCTAAGTCATAATGAGACTCCACACATTATCCAGAAACCCAAAAGCATACCAAAAAGCCAAAGTCAATGGAGACATTCTTTGGAAAGGGGGACACAAATGTCTCTCTGGTACATTCATAAATTTGTTTTCTTAGCACTGGCTCATGTGCTGTCATATTATTTGAACAGTGATGTGTTTGGGCCGGGAGTGATGTGGGGACAGGGGTGGAGAGGACTGACTCTGGGATGCTGAAGAATGGCCTTAGGAACTCTGGAAGAACTGGGAACTGGTGGACATTTTGCACAGAGACAATTTCTGACCAAGTCTTTCCATTGATCTGCAGCTTGTACTCCACTATTCATAAGACACTATTTCCAGAACATTATTTTAAATTGATACAGTCTATTCATTTTCAAATTCATTTATTGCATTCTTTTTGTTTAATAGCTTGGAGTCAGAGTAGTAAAGATCTGATTTACCCAAGTGAAAAAGGAAAAAAAAGATTAATATCATTTTGAAGTGTCATTTCCAAAGAATATGCCAATGTTTCAAAGTTAGTGTTTGTGACTTTTAGTTTCAATACTAACATCCTACTCCAAGTGACAAACGACTACATTAAAAACTTGGGCAATGACCATCACATAACTGCTGTGACAGGCATGCTGGCATCCGGGCATCAAGGGCTGATAAGCACCAAAGTGGTGCTGCCTTTCCAGAAATACAAAGGCTCTTAACTCCTCAGCTGTTCCTTGTAAGAGAGGTTGAAAAGAATCCTTTTCTCAAGTTAATTTCTTGAGAAGAGGAGAATGCTTTGAGGAAATCCTGAAATTCAGAAACAAAACCACACAAAACTCTTTGTCAAGATCTTTGTATACTCTGCAAAGTCGGCAGATGTGCAGATGTCAATATTTTTAGACAGAGATGCTTTAGAGACAGTGAGTAATTGACCAAGTGAGGGGGTTTTAGAACTTATTTTTCCCAGGAAAGGCAAAACGTATGAAAATCAGCTAACTATCATATTGAGAAGTCAACACTTGGGCATTTATGAATATGAAGTCTATGTGGCAACCCAAAGTGCCACACTCCAATCACCACACTGGAAAGGTCAGCAAAGCCCTCACTAATTTTTATTCCGCTTATTTCTCGGCTCAATCTCAGCACCCTCTGCTGATCTGGTACGACGATTCTGTCTTGGACTCATTTCTGTGTCTTGAAGATCACTTCTGAAAACAAAAAATAGGAAAAAGCATCTCAGAAAATAATGATGATTATTCTACAGCAGCTTCTAGTTGACAAGTGCTTTCACATACACTAGACAGTTCTCTGCTCCACTGGCAAATCTATAGTAATTATTATTACTGTTATTATTATACACATTTTATAACGGAGAAAATAGTGACTAAGCAAAGATTACAGGCCGTAAGTGACAGAAGCAGGAACTGAATGCCTTATGAATCAAAATGTAGACTAGCTTAACATGAAGAAAACTGGGGGGAAAAAAAAAAAGTGCTGGTATCCTAACAAGACAAAGTCGGTGTCTAACAAAATCATTCTCGTGAGCCTGTCTGAGAGCTGAGGGTGTAAGGTAATCAAGAAAACAAATTCCAAAGAAAGATAAGCCCCATGAAAGAAAGGTGGGCCACATAAATTCTGTCACTTTTGACACAGAACTGGGAGAAAGGTGGCTGTTGTACAACCAGGCAAGAGGACATGAGCTAACATTTTAATGAATTCTGAACTATGGGCTGGTACTGAAGGCCCCTGACACAAAGGATAGGCCACATGCATTGGCAAGCTCTTTTCCAGAAGCTCCGAACAGTGCTCATAAGAAAGACTGGGAGCAGGGTAGGAGACTGAGGAAAGCCCACTGTGGTGTCACAGGATAAAGCTGGTGAATGCGGGTGACAGGGATCAGGCAGAAAGTCCTACCTCTTCTAGGGACTCTTCTCTCCTATGAACTGAGAGCTTTCCGCTGCTGAGGGAAACTCACTGGCTCACAGGAACCAGGCAAAGATCTACTATCTCTATAGAAGGGGCACAATGTTTGAATGGGAAGTCTGCTTGAAAGGGAAGGATAGGAAATAATTTGCAAGAACACTGCAAAGTTTCTTTGCTGCTGGGGAAATAGAAATAAAAATCTTTACTCTGGAGGAAGGGCAGAAAATCATCTTGGGCTGGTGATCTCAAACAATACCAAGCAAAGGCTTGGGCAAGGTAGTCTAACTAACAAGGGAGGTGGGAAAGATGGGAAGAGAAAGCTCCAACCCCGAGATCCAGGCACACAGGGCCTGCCCAAGACTGTAGCTGGAACAAGACAACAAGAGAGCCCCAGCAGGCTCCCACCAGGAGCCAAGCACCAAGTAATAGGCAGTAGCAGTATACTGCTGAGGGAGAGGTGTAGACATGGAGAGTTGCACCTCTGGAATGCAGGCGTGCAGACAAGGCTGAAAGGTAAATGAGAACAAAATCAGAGAACAAAAGCTTCCCACAATCCAGCCCCCATACTAAGCACAAGGTAAAATTAGTCCACTGGTTGAGGAATTTGATGCCTCTGATACACTGAAGGTCATGGTAGGAACCAGGAAATTCCAACCTGGTTGGAATGGCCTATGAGAAGCAGCAGCATGCTGTTTCCAGGCACAAACCCTATTTTTACCTCAGTATCTAAGGACCTCTGCAAGATGTCTAGCATCCACACAAGATGTACAATGCACAAAGAAGAAACACCAAATAAAAAGTCCACTGCCAAGATATAAAGTAACCAAGAGACACAGACAGAATGACCCACATGTTGGAACCATCAGACTAAAACTTTAAGTAACTACGATTAATATGATAAAGGCTCTAGGGATAAGCTGGAGGATATACATGGAGAGATGGCTCCAGAGGTGGCTCTGAAGGACAAAGTTCATTACTGTCCCTCCCTCTCTGTAACTCCCAGAGTCTAAGAGGTTCCTCCTCTTAGAAGTTACTCTTTCTCCCCCTCCACAAAACCAGCCTGTGCCTTTTTATTAGCTGTAACTGTACCTTTTCCTCAATTTCCTCAAAAAGTTTATTAAACTTTTTGGAGACTCATTATGTCCTCCCTTTGACACATGTGGGCCATAGTAAGAAGACTCAGTGAGTACTGCACTCAGGCAAGTCATCACTAGCCTTCTGATTTAGGACAGGAGTTGGCAAACTCTTTGTGTAAAGGATATTTTGGGCTCTGAGGGCCATACAGTCTGTTGTAACCACGCAATTCTGTTGTAATTGTGAAAAGAACCAGATCCAATAGATAAACAAATGTGTGTGGCTATGTTCCAATAAACTTTATCAACAAACAGACAGCAGGCCAGACTTGGCCTATGGACCATAGTTTGCTATCCCTGACCTAGAACCGTATCAGTCCAGAAAGTGAATCCAATAAGTTGAATCAGAATTAAGTGCGAATCCACTAGGACACCCCCTCCCCGCCCCCCGCCTGCCAAGCTGCTACCCAGAGGAGGTACCAATCTGGCCATTACACAGTTGCTGTTAGGAGAAAGAAAGAAACATCATGCACAGGAATAGTTAAGAAGGAACCCTGAGTTTCTGAAATAGGAAAATACATAACCTCAAAACCCTTTCTGTCCTAATCATTACCCAGAAAGTGGCCAAAAGGAAAGGATTCCTTTCTGGAGACAGCAGCATTCAGTGACCAAATTTCCTTACTAAGATATATGGACTAGAAGGTGAGGGAGTTGACATTTTTAAAGGAGGCCATTCCAACACTCAGTAATATTATGCCTACAGATTGTAGGGAGGATAAAAAGTCTAGCGAATCCCTTGACCATCAGCCCATTATTGATTACAGTCATTTCCTTCAAAGAATGGGCCCTTATTATTGATACGTACGTGAATGACCCACATGGCTCACTCAGCACCATTCAGGTTTGTAGCCTCAAAGAAGGAGATCCACCACTCTGTGGCTTCATGACCACTTTTATGACCTGTTTAACCTTAATTACTTCTTTAAAGGCTCCATCTCCAAATATAGTCACATTGGAGGTTAGAGCTTCAACATATGAATTTTAGGGAGAAACAATTCAGTCCATAAGAGCCTCCATGGATTAGGCCATTCAGTTTTGAAAGAATCTAATAGCAAGCAAATAGCTATTTTTCAAAAAGGTGTATAACTTGTAGCTATGCTAGGCTGGACACAAGTCCAAAATCCCAAAGGGTGCCTCTAGGTGGAAGCTGCCTCCTTTCTCTGAGGCTCTAGGGAAAATCATTAGTCTTAAGACTTGTAGCTATAAAGGGTGATTAGGGTTGTGGGAACTCAACTCACTTCTCTGTGTTTGGCTCTTCCCTATCAGAGAATTTGCTCTGGCATTTACTGGATATAGAATTATGAGTACATATAACCCATTAATTCCTACACACATACAAATTTAAAAACAATAGTATAATGAATTAGCCCAAAGGGCCCCATCTACAAAGTCACATTACTTCCCTTCCCCATTGTGAGTCTTACCCAAACCCCATTAAATCAATTCAGATGCTTCCTTTTCCCACAGGACAGGGTAGGATGGTGAATCTGGTACCTATATCCAATAGAACCACAAAATCCCTTCCCAAAGTTCAGCAACACATCCAGACGGGTACGGATAGCCTTTCATCTCCCTTACGGACAGGGGAACCTCAGCACCACTTTTTTTTTTTTTTTCTTTTTAAGATTTATTTATTATCTGAGAGAGAGAGTGGGGGGGGGGAGGGGCAAAGGGAGAGGCAGTAAGAGTCCCAAGCGGACTCCACACTAAGCACCAGGACTGACAGGGGGCTCAATCTCATGACCCTGAGATCACAACCTGAGCTGAAAGCAAGAGTCAGTTGTTTACCTGAGCAAGCCACCAAGCAGACCTAAGCTTCAATTCTAATCAACCAGAATAGCCAAAATAATTCTAAAAAAGAAAGATTTACATTGACAACACCAAAAGCTGGTAAGGATGTAGGGCAAGAAAAAGTTCTCATTCACTGTCAGTGGGAATGCAAAATGGCATAGCCACTCTGGAACAAAGTTTGGCATTTTTTTTACAAAATCAGATATAGTCTTACCATACAATCCAGCAATTGTACTCCTTGGTATTTCTCCAAGGGCACTGAAAACTTATACAAAATCCCATACTTTGTTTTTAATTAGAATATAATTATATATAGCACTTTAATCATAATTGCAAAAACCTGGAAGCAACCAAGATGTCCTTTAATAGGTGAATGGATAAAAGAACTGTAATACTCCAGACCATGGAATATTATTCAGCACTAAAAAGAAATGAGCTATCAAGCCTCAAAAAGACATGGGACAATTTTAAATATTAGTAAATGAAATGAGTCGATTTGAAAAGGCTACATACTGTAGGGTTCCAAATAAACAACATTCTAGAAAACGCAAAACTATAAAGACAAAAAAAATCAGTGGTTGTTGGAACTTGGAGAGAAGGAGAGATGAACAGGTGGAGCATAAAGGATTTTTAGGGCAGGGAAACTTTCTTTATACTATAATGGTAGACATGTCATTATACATTTGTTAAAACTGATACACTATAAAATACAAAGAATGAACTCTGATGTAAACTGGAAAAAGAAAGTTAGAGGCCTCATACTAGCTGATTTCATGACTTATTATAAAGCTGCAGTAATGAAGAGAGGGTGTCACTGGTGAAAAGACAAACACATAAATCAATAGAGCAAAACAGTGATTCCTGAAATAGACCCACACATACATAACCAATGGATTTTTGATTAAGGTACCAAAATTATTAAATGAAGAAAGGATAGTTTCTTCAATAAATAAAGTAAAAGAGAAAAACTGAACCTCAATCTATACTGTGCACCATTTATAAAAAACAACTTGAAATAGATTATAGATTTAAATGTAAATCCTAAAACTTCTAGAACATAATAGAAAACCACTGGGTTAAGTAAAGAATTCCTAGGTAGGACACAAAAAAGCACCATATGTAAAAGAAAAGAAAAAATTAACAAATTAGATTTCATCAAAACTTAAAACTGCTCTTTGAGAGACACTATCAAGAAAATGAAAAGGCAAGCCATAAAGTAGGAGAAAATATTTGCAAAACACGTTTCTGCTAAAGAACTCATAAATCCCAAATTTAAAAAAACACCCAATTTAATAAATGGGCAGAAAATTTGAGGAAGCACTTCATCAAAAGACACAAGAATGGCAAATATGCATGTGAGGGCAAGTTCAACATCATGAATCCTTAGGGAAATGCAAATTAAAATGACAGAAAAATACCAATATATCTTTATTAAAATGGCTTTAAAAATAAAGACAATGACAAAGTACTGGCCAAGATATGGAGCAACTAAGAGCTCTCATACATTGCTGGTGGAATACAGCTGGGCAGTTTCCTATCCGTTGAACATACATGAACCATACGATGCCATTCCTAGATATTTACCCAAGAGAAATGAAAACTTATGTCCACACAAAATACTGCACTCAAATCCTTACAGCAATTTTATTCATTAATCCCCTAAATCTGGAAACAACCCAAATATGCCCATCAGCTGTTGAATGGGTAAATAATAATAATGTGTTGCAAATGAATTCTCATGGGGTTAAGATGAAATTCAGATTAACAGAGAAAATTATTCCTTTCTGATTTTATAAGAATATTAGAGAAACCTATTTCCTAAAATTTCCTCTTTAAGACACTATGACATAGTTAAAATGATTCATAAGTGACAATCTTTATCCACTCACAGGTTCTTGAAGCCACAGAAGCTGTCACTAACAGCGACATCCATTAATGAGTGTATTGAGAGCCAGTAAACACTGACTGACATATTCTTTCATTCATATACTTACTGAGTGCCCACTATGGGCACGAAGCTACACACATGAAGATTCAAGGTCCAATGCACATGCTCACTAGAAAGGCAGTCAAGTGGTAAGTGCAGAGTGCTGGAGCAGAATCAGGGGCTTCTGAATGGAACTGTGGAGAAAGGAGTAACAACTGCCATCTAGATGAGGAAAGGGGAAAAGGCAATGAGGCAAAGCAAAGGCACAGAAGCAAGGTAACATGACTCTCTGAGGTGACTATGAGTAGTTCGGCTTAGATGAAACAAGGAGTTGAGGGGTGGAGAGGGGGTAGGCACATATGAAATTCCATGAGCCAGTAGGTAGGCTGGCGCCATGACAGTAAGAGCCTTGGATGCTGGCAAGTCCTCAGAGGACTTTAAAGTCCAACAGAAAGAACGCAGTGTGTTTCAGATCTCACCCGCAGAATGAACTGTAACGACTAGAGGCAGAGAGGCAGCTGGACAGCTGTTGCAGCAAGCTAGAGAGAAGAGCAAAAGGCCTGTAGCCAACTGCAGCACAAAGGGCTGATGGAGAGAGATATCGTTAAGGTGCTGCGCTGGGTGGGGGCCCCAGGACCAGCTTAGTGACGCTTGGGAATGTGTTAAAAATGCAAACTATTAGGCTCCACCCCAAATGTACTGAATCAGATTCTTCGAATTCGGTAAAGCCCAATAATCTGTGTTTTAAGAAGTCCTTCAGATGTCTGTGATGCATATTTAGATCTGAGCACCACCTACCCATACGACTTTGGCGGATGACTGAATATGAAAGATCAGGGCAAATGAGAGGTTGAAAACGATTCCTGGGTGTCTGGCTTGAACAATGAGGCAAACTACCACACTCCATTCACTGAGGGAGGGGACAGTGGAGGGCAAGCAGCTCTGGAGAGAAGGGACTTAGACTCCCTGGGGCAGAATCTTATATATATAAAAAAATGAAGCCTAGAAATGTGAAATGATATACCAGGACCACTTCTCTTACTGTTTTCATTCCGTCTGATGCAAATATATTTTATAGCTCAAAACAGTAAGATGAACAAATATTTAGAGACATAAGAACCCAAGATCAGTCTACAGAAAATAGTTTTTGGGTTTTTTGCTGCTCATGAAAATACTGCTTTATATTGAGCACTGTGTTGCTAATAGAACCTCTCAATCATTTATGGAATTAAGAGAATGTGTTGGAACTGAAATAGTATGTTCTAGGACCAATATCTCAAATATGCCATTGTGGTACCACAAAACATGCCTATAAGCTTAAGATGTAAAGTGCCAAATTTTGTTTAAAGTAAAGATATGGAGGCTTTTCCTGATTCTGCCTCTAAAGCTACATTATGGTATAAGCTTATCTGCACTGTTCTATGCTACATTATGGTATAAGCTTAACTGTACTCTTCTATGCTTAGCTTAAGTCAGGAGGCCTGAATTCTCATATTGGCAGTGCCACTACCTAGCTGTGGACCTAGACCTAGTCAATATACCACTCTGGTGTCCAGCTTCCTTCTATATCATGAAGGGATTAGATGAGATGAACACTTAGATCCTTCTAGCTGTAACATTTATTATTTATGAGGATGAATTGATGGGACTGGTCTTCTCAGTGCTTTGTTATATGATGCCTTTTTTTTTTTTTAAAAGGTTTTATTTATTTATTTAACAGAGAGAGAAATCACAAGTAGGCAGAGAGGCAGGCAGAAAGAGAGAGAGAGAGAGAGAGAAGGGGAAGGAAGCAGGATCCCTGCTGAGCAGAGAGCCTAATGCAGGGCTCAAGTGACCTTGGGATGGAAATTTACCTCTTTGAGTCTCAAATAGGCTTTTAAAAAGGTGAAAAGGTCAACAATATCAAATTTGCTAAGAAGTCAAAGAAGGTCTTAACTTTGGATTTAGCAAGATGGAGTTCTTTGATGACCTTAGTGAAAATGAATTCAGATGAACGACGGAACTGGCTGAAAATGTGGAAGAATAAGTGGGAGATGAGGAGTTTGAAAAAGCAGGTAGAGACCATCCATTAAGTAAAGGAAGGACAGGGGCGCCTGGGTGACTCAGTTGTTAACCACCTGTCTTTGGCTCATGTCATGAACCCAGGGTCCTGGGATCAAGCCCTGCATCCGGCTCCCTGCTCAGAGGGAAGCCTGCTTCTCCCTCTCCCACTTCCCCTGCTTTCCTGTGTTCCCTCTCTTGCTGTGTGCCTCTGTCAAGCAAATAAAATCTTAAAAAAAAAAAGAGAGAGAGAGAGAGAAAAGAAAGGAAAGAAAGATACAACAGTGGCTGCAGGATGAAATGGGAATGAGAGGAGACACTGAATGAAGTGTTATTTGGTTGGTTTTAAGATGGAAAGATTTGAGCAGTCTGAGAACCCAATGACAAAGATACAGTTGAGGGGGAACAGCTGCCAGACAAAGAAGGGATAAAGTTCCTAACAAATGGGTAGGAACAAGGAAGAATTAGCCTCTGATAAGACATCCCTTTATTATAAAAGGAGGCAAATATAAAAAGAGGAATAAAATACATACAAATATAGACAGATTTATACATTTGGTATTGGAAAGATGAGGACTCCCACATAATGGCTTCTATTTTCTCTACAAAAGAAGAGAAAAGGTCTCCAGCTGGGGGTGCAGCCACTGGAAAGAGGTGAGGTTTCAAATAATCCTTGTGAAGAACCAAACAAAGGAATGACCACAGAAACAGTAAAACTGCTAGGCAGTTTGGAGGGCCCACTGAAGTGTAATCACAAAATTACAGTGGAACAAAGCTGCCCCATTGTACTGCAGCTCACTCCTGCAGGTAGAGATTAATGAAAATGTAATATTCTTTGGCATTGTTCCTTTCTTCCTTACCTACCGGTAGGACCTGGAATAGGTCCCCTCCACCATTCTCATCTCCCAGACAGATTCCTAAATGCTAACAGGAAAAGGAATCAAACTGCTGCATTTATTCTACACTAAACATGACTGGGAACATCTAGGAAAGGACTGAAAGTTTTCTAAACTCTGAGTCAGTGCTTATGGGTAAACTGTAAATTTCTCGTTGGAACATTCTGTCTTTTGAAAACAACTTCTGACAAGTAAGCAGAATTATTACCGTGGGATTCCACTTCTAAGCAAAAATGTACAGAAATAAGTAGTAAACTGGAAATCTTTACCTTAATGTGTGTGAATTATTACCGTAAATCAGAAAGCACAAGAACTCTTTTGTTTGAAAATCAACTGCATGGAATTATAATTTCTCAGAGTACACACTACTTCTTGATGATGAGAACTCACCCATGTGATGCTTCCCAGGCTTCCTCTTCTTCTAGAAGATCTCTTATGATATCTGAACTGGAACTAAAAGGACATGTACATCAATATTGTCAGACAATAAAAAGACCATAACCACATGGTTCCATTATATGAAATTCTAGAAAACGCAAACTAATCTCTAGTGATAGAAAGCAAACTAGCAGATCAGTGATTGATTACCTGCAGGGGGCAGAGGGTGGGCAAGGAGGGATTACAAAGTGGCACAAGGAAACTCTGGGAGTGGACAGGTTCGTTGTCTTGATTGTGAAGATGATTTCATAGCTGTATACATGTATCAAAACTCATCAAACTGCGTGCTTTATATATTTGCAGTTTATTATACATCAATGTAAAAAAACTTAAAAAACTAGCAATAATAAAGAAAAAATCATTAAAGTTTAAATAAATCCTTCAACATAAAACCATTAAAATGGAATACAGGGACGCCTGGGTGGCTCAGTTGGTTGAGCAGCTGCCTTCGGCTCAGGTCATGATCCCAGCGTCCTGGGATGGAGTCCCACATCGGGCTCCTTGCTCAGCAGGGAGCCTGCTTCTCCCTCTGCCTCTGCCTGCCATTCTGTCTGCCTGTGCTCGCTCTCCCTCCCCCGATTAAAAAAAAAAATAAAAAAATCTTTAAAAAAAAAATTGTACTATTTTAAAAATAAATAAATAAATAAATAAAATTTAAAAATAATAAAACGGAATACAGTCACAAACCTTTTTAATCTCCCATGGCAACCAAAGATCAAATTGTGTTTAAAAGACAGCACTCCAGTAATGAGATTCACAATGAGACATTAAGTTCCTAAGTGGCTTTTAGTCCCTTTGTAGCCAAAGTAAAGTAAAATTTAATTAATTTGAACTGTGCTAATAATGGAATTTGTTATAATACAACCTGGCTTACCAAGTGTCATATAATCTTTGGTCTATCTGTGCAGGACACAGGGTAAAATAAGGTTATAGAGGACATGTATAATTTCTTAAAAAGAAAAAAGTGTTCCAAAACTTTTAGCATCTTGTTCTTACCCAAATAATTCTTACCAAGTAAGTAAAAAGAAAAAAAGATGTGCATCAATAGCAAAAAAGCATTTCTTTAGGTATCCAAGACAAAAAACTGTGAAGGGCATTTCATGGGACAACTCAGAAACAGGAGTCACTACCCCAGGGTGGAGAAGGTTAAAACAAAGGAATAACTTTCTCCTGTATGAGAAACAATAGGATTGGCTATGTCTATGCCAATCATTTTCTTTTTCTTTCTTTTTTTTCTTTTAAAGATTTTATTTATTCATTTGACAGAGATCACAAGAAGGCAGAGAGGCAGACAGAGAGAGAAAGGGAGGGAAGCAGGCTCCCAGCTGAGCAGAGAGCCCAATGCAGGGCTCGATCCCAGGATCCTGAGATCATGACCCGAGCCGAAGGCAGAGACTCAACCCGCTGAGCCACCCAGGTGCCCCTATGCCAATCATTTTCTAATGATACTCAGATAACATAAGGTTAAAAATTATGGACCTATAAGAAGAATGAATAATGATTCATTCTCAACTACTGACAAATCACTTTGAAGAATGTTTGCCTGTAGTTCATGAACAAAACAAGGCAACAACCATCAATCAACACTCCTCTGTGCCAAATATTTTACTCAAGGGGTACCCCCCAAACCCTAAGCCTCTCAAGGAGCTATATGCACGAGCCCTTCTGACTGTGGTTCGTTCATGTGTGGAATGGCCTCTGTGTGGCGATTCCATGTGCCGTGCAGGGGTAGTGACCCTCCAACACAGCTAGTTCAGTGGTTCTTAGGCATTTCAGGATAAGGATCTTCAGATGGAAGCAACAATGCATTCACTATAGGTGGCTTGAGAAAATAAATAATAATAAAGTATTATAAATTTAGTAAGTCTTCTAGTCTATATTTTACTCATTACAGTGGCACATGCAGGACAGTGAAAAAACAGTAGTACCTGGATTTGTGAGACACTCTTCTAAAGATAATTCTTGCTATGTATGTGCTCTTGCAGGCCCCGTGAATCTTTCCTTCAAGCCCCTGGGTTGGGAAGATCTGATCTAAAGTATCACAGTAACTAAGCATCTGCTACTCTTCTACATTTAAGGGTGCCCCCCTCATGCAAATGCAAGTGCCCCATTAAATAATAATATTCATTTTATTGGTAATTTGTATTTTACTGTAAACTGTCTTAAAACAAGCATTCTCATTAAATAGCTAGCTAAATCTAGTATTAGGAGAGAAGGGAGAAAAGCAGAAGGTCCTTGAGGAGATACAGGCAGATTGCACCAACTTTATGAATTTTCTAAGAGACAGACCCTCATAGCCACTTACTAGGGAGAGCTAATAGCTACAGCCACCCTCACCCCCACAGAAGCAGTCTACCCTTTCCACTCCCAACAGCCCAACCTTTGTTATTCCTTACTTCACTTTTAACTACTACAACTTTATAAAGAAAACTGAAGCTGTTTTCATGAAACTTTTTTTTCCTCTTCTCTCTCCTGTTACACTGATAGCATCACCCACTCTTCATCACCTGGACAGAGCTACGGCAGTGTTTCCCAACCTTTTTCTTTATCGTCCCCAACCTAAAGATCTTTTTTAGACTTTTTATTTTTCCATAATTGCCTTTCTATGAGATTTTAATACTGAAATATTATGTGTACCTATTTATATATTGTATGTGTGTCTATATATATGCTTTATACACAGAGTAAGTTGGTTTTTTGTGTTGTGTGTGTGTGTGTGTGTGTGTGTGTGTGTGTGTTTTGGCCATCCAGCCTCCTTGCTGCCAAGAACCAAGTTCCATCCACTAGGGAGCTCCTATCGAGAAGCCATAAGCGAAGGGAATGGGAGTTAAAGGGTGGTCATGAGCTCTGGGTCCTGGTAGGTGTCACAGGGCTAGAAGAAATAAAGTGTGCTTCTTGCCAACATCCCCAACAACACAAATACGCAGTTGTGGGTTTTTTGTTGTTTTTTTTGTTTGTTTTTAACAGAAAGGTTACAAAGTATCCATCCTGTTCTAGCTAAGTAAGCAGGACAGCTGGGCCTGTCAACTAACCTAGTCGTCTTGTGGTCAATTTACCTACAGGCTTTCAAATCACCAGTAGAAATCATTGATTTGTTAAAAGAAAATATTTGCAGTACATTAGTGACAAAAACCTAAGCAGTTTTTGCTACACTACCTCAGTGAAAACAGATGGTAGAGGAAGTTCACAAAAAACACTTCTCAAAAATGATCTGCAGTCTCCTCTTACTCTGTGACTTCAATACCCCTGACTAGCCACGCTGCCCAGCTAGCTCCAACATCCTCAGTTCTCACCTCCTTTCCTTCCGCCCCAGTTTAGTTACTAATCTGAATGACATAAACTTTACCTACAGTGATATTTCAGGATTATCTGCTATATCTGCTACTCTGATTCTAGTCACCACTAAGAAACAGAGTTGGAGTGCCTGGATGGCTGGGTTAGGTGAGCATCCGATTCTTGATTTTCTGCCCAGGTCATGATCTCAGGATCATGAGATCAGACCCCAGGTAGGCCTCTGTGCTGGATACGGTGCCTGCTTAAAAAGATTCTCTCCTGGGGTGCCTGGGTGGCTCAGGAGGTTAAAGCCTCTGCCTTTGGCTCGGGTAATGATCCCAGGGTTCTGGGATCGAGCACCGCATTGGGCTCTCTGCTCAGCAGGGAGCCTGCTTCCCCCTCTATCTCTGCCTGCCTACCTTCAATTTCTATCTGTCAAATAAATAAATAAAATCTTTAAAAAAAAAAAAAGATTCTTTCTCTTCCTTTTCCTCTGTCCCTCCCCACATCTCCCAAAAAACAACTAAGAGTTGATGCTAATATAATTAAAACAGCAGAGAGACTTGTTCGTTCCTTTTTAAAGTAATGCACTCACCAAATTCTACTTAAAAACCACATTCCTGAAATTACACATACAGTTTCACAAATAGGATTTTATAAAAAGACTACTGGGCACAATAGTCAGTATTACTAAAATTAACACTCACAGATCTCTTCCTTGTGGATAGTAATTAATATTTTTGAAGTCTTAGTCATTTTACTATGACTTGGAGATCAAAAATTCCTTTCATATACTTTCAAGATCTCTAAAAAACCCTCAACAGGAGAAAATATTCACTCTGTTATACAGGGGGTCAGAGCATGTATGAGTCTAAACAGCTATAGCTTTTAATTCTCAGATTTTCAGAGTAAATCTCAGCTCCTCTACTATTTGGGTTTGAACATTCTGGTAGACCATGCTTTAAGAAGCTGGATGAACATGAGGTCAGGTATATAAAAGTCACAGCTCCCAATATAAGGATGTTTAAACTGTGTTCTCTGATGTTACCATTAGTCCAGGCTAGACCAGGAATTATTCTATAGATTAAATAGACATAAGGACTCACAGACAAAAATATTAATCTTGAATTCTATGGAATTCCCAACCTCTGCTCAAAAAGATTCTAGTAGATCTATTTAAAACATCCATACTTAATTTTCATACCATTTAACCTTTATTTTCAGCTCAAACCTTCAGAAATATAAGCTAAACTGTTTTTGGCTTGTTGGTCTTGGACCTAACTGGACTTTCTATAACATTTTGCTCTTGTTATTCTCTTACCAAAAGTAGTAGCACAACATTTTAACAGGCAAAGGAAAACACATTTTGTATCTTTCTTTTGCAGTATCTGATTTCATCGTACTAGTTAAGATTTTACCACCAAAGCTGGAAAGATACCTAATACCTCTCACAATTGTATATGACTGATAAGACAACCCAGAAAATAAGAAATCACAGATTTTAGTATCAAACAGTTGAGTTTCAGTGCTGCTCCTGTTACTTGATATGTAATACTGGGCAAGTTACTTAGTCTTTCCAAGTCTTAATATTCTCACCTATAAGGTCAGGATGGTAACACATGCAGTTCATGAGGATATTTTAAAGTTTAATCAATAAAACATGGAGAATGGTTAGCACAGAGCTTAGCGCATAGTAAATGTTCAATAAATAGTGCTTCCATTTTCATATAACAAATCTGGGTCTGAATTACATGAATAACTGCCTCAGCACTATGCTTCCATTTGCGCTAGGAGTCCTGATCACTATGTGCTCTATTTTAATCTCCGATTTCCACTGTTTCTATGACACCAGGGTGCAAATTCATCAGAACTTGTTATTTATCCAGCATGGCAGGTACACAGGGTACCGTGGGGTAGCAAAAATGCAAACATCTGCTATAAAAAATCCTGTGGATTAAAGATTACTTACAAGTGGGATTTTGCTATTATCTAGTAGTTACTCCACCACCCTCCCCCACAGGCCCATCTCTTCTCATAATTACGGCATTAACTTGAGCATGCTTGATATATCAAACCCAAAAACAAAACCAAAAACCTCCTTAAGGATAGACCACTGGAGGACTGATAGAGAGCACACAGTGCCACCAGACAACAGTATCTAACTAAATGCTGCTGGCTCCCATGAATCCTTCCTCAAATCCTTATTTTTTGTAATCTGTTCTTATTCTGCAGGAAAAGCAGCAGCTTATATGCCCAATGTTAGCAGCAGGCTAACAATAAAACATTAGAATAGTAAGCATCCTATGTTCAAACAAGAAATCACTCAATGTTGACAATGACAAAAATGACCACTTTTTGAGCAACTACTACTACAAACCACTGTAATAATTAGCCAATGTGCCTTAGCTTTACTTCATATAAGTGGCCTAGGTTTTATCCCCACAGATGGACAAAAGATCGGGGACATTAAAGTAAGTTAAAAACAACAACAACAACAAACAGGGATGTGAATGCAAAGCTCCTCTTCTTTTTACCATACTGTGCTGCTTCAACCAGCAGCAGCAGAATGAAAAATGCTATTAATCCACAAGAGTTAAAAAAATACTACTTTCTCCTATACACTCATCAATAAGGTTTATCAGACAACTACCAATAAGGCTCATGGATAAAACATAGCTAAGAGTTTCACTGCTCTCCATTACATCTAGAAAAATATAAATGAAGCTAGATTCAGATACAAGAATAAGAACTTTTTTATCAAGTAATACATGATAAATCCTTAAGAGATGAAAGCAAACCTTACTTAAAACTAAGGTTATATTTAATTTACAAAGCATTCACAATATATAACACCTCATTTGTTTAGTTTTGTTGTTTTCAGAATCACCCAGGGAGGTTAGCCCAGCAAACACACACACACACACACACACACACACACACACACAAACCAAAAAAACACTATCCTTCCATTTTATCAACAGGGCAAGTGAAACCCAGGGAAATTAATCCAACAATCGGCTACATGCTGGGAACCACTCTAGTGTCAGAAAACCATGACTGAGATGAACTTCCACAAACAAAAACGCCTACCTGCTAGGTATGAGGATCTCATAGACACATACATTTCAAGGACTTGATGTCATAGTATCTTAGGTGAAGATGTATTCCCCCCAAAACAATGTTACATTCAACCAAAGGACAATAGGCTCATTTACCACCTAGTTTAAGTTCTTCTGAAAACACAAACGGTGCGACAGAACTATTCGACATTCCCACATTTCTCTAAAAACTTCCAACAAATAAATATTACCACCTGAAACACAGGGAATCATTTAGCTTCCAGAGGTATTTTGAAGTTCATAAGTGACATATGACCATAATAAAGTACAGTAATGTATTTTAGTAGAAAAAGATTTTGTGGCAACATTAAATTCAATAAATGTCACATTCTTAAAAGTTAAAAAACAAAATGCATTGGCAACCTTCCAAAAGCAACCATGAAGATTTTTAAAAATACAAATTATAGTAATATACTTATAACTTATGTTACTGTTTCCTTTGATGTTTTCTTTAGATATTTTCTGTTGACCAGAAACATAAACTTATTTAGCAATTTTTCCAATAATCCCAATGCCTCCTAAATTACAAAATCTCTTTAATATCTTTCTCTTACCGTACTGCCTGCATCATCCAATTTCATTAACCAATTTATATTAACACTGAAGGTAACAAAGATTTCCAGACTCTATTTTAAAGAATACAGACTTTTTTCCATTTAAAGTAGACTAATATATTTACAATCAAAATGACATAAAAAGATTTGCACTGAGAAATCTCACATTCTCCTCACTACCCTACCAACCTATTCCCCCTTGTCTCCAAAATGTAATCACTTATTAGTTTTTTTATTCTTCAGGTGTTCTTTATGAAAAAACAAATAAATATAAGTATACACTATCCCCCACCCGCCTTATAGAAAGGAAACCACATGCTACCTATGCTGTTTTGAACAACAGTCTTTTCACTTACAAATCTATCCTGGGAATCTCTCCCTTATTAAGCACACAGAGATTGTCCTTTTGAACAACCACACAGTATGTCATTGTATGGCTGTACTAGATAGTTTAATCAACCAGCCCCAATGATAAATACCTGAGTAGTTTCCAGTCTTTTGTTATTATGTACACAATAAATAACTTTGTGTGTAAGTCACTGTGTAAATGTGCAGGCGGAATCTGGAGAACAAATTCATTGAATACTGACTAAAAAGCAAAACAACAGTACTTTTGGTTGATCCCATCAGATTCTTCTCCTTCGGAATGGTATTAAGTAGCACCAGCTACTTGAACAGTGTCTGTTTCCCCACAGCCTTAACAGCAGAGGATGCAAGAAAATGTTAAGATTTTTTTGTCAACCTATCAGGTGAGAATTGGGATTTAATTTGTATTTCTCTTTCAGCAACCCATCTCTATTCATGACTTTTGCCCATTCTTCTCCTGGGTTTGTGGGTCCTTTCCTTATCGGTCAGTCCTTTCCTTATCAGATGCTCAAAAAGACTATCTACTCCTGAATATTTTCTTTAAAAAGGTACTATTAAGCCTCTATAAATGATAAGAAAAAGTATTAGTATGTCTTCTTTCATTGTCAAAAAATACTTGTATTAAGTTATATATCAAAGTTGAATATTACTTCTTTAAAGCTACATATTTGACATTTTCGCAGTGGGTGAGAAAGAATTCCAAAGCAATCATTATATTTATCTTAATTTTAATTCAAGCTGCAATTCACTATCAAACCTGTCTGATTCTTTCAAGTATCCTACACTATCCTCTATAATTCATGCAGGAATTCTGGCTAACCAAAATTAACTATCATTCTGAGCTGTACATGAGCAACTAAACATGCCAGAAAACAAAACAAAACATCTATTCATTTGACTTTATCTGCTAACTAATCTCATTTGAAATTCTTTTTTTTTAAAGATTTTATTTATTCATTTATTAGACAGCAAGAGAGAGAGCACAAGCAGGGGCAGCAGCAGATAGAGGGAGAGAGATAAACAGACTCCCCACTGAGCAAGGAGCCTGACACGGGGCTCAATCCCAGGATCCTGGGACCACAACCCAAGAAAAAGGCAGATGCTTAACCAACTGAGCCACTCAGATTCCCCTCTCATTTTAAACTCTTGACCACAAATCTGAAATGGACCATCCTTGCTACCAGGCAATCCTATAATACTTATCTGGCACATTCGGAGTCCCACTCTCAAAAGGACTCATACCTTCCCAAATCACCTATCACCCACCCTACTCCCACTCTCAGCTGATGAAACAGCCTTAGCTACATTAAGAAAATAAAAACCACCAGGCAGACTTGCTGGTCATGCCTTGGTGAGATGCTTACTGAGTAAGCACTAAATTGCTAAAACTATTCACCCAGTTGCTAAAGATATAAATTTAGGATTCATCCTTGATGCTGAGCTTTTCCTTGCTCACCATATACAAACTATCTGCAACTTCTGCAGCTCCTACCTCCAAAATACATCCCCAATCCCACCCATTTCTATCTTCACTATCATTATGCAGATGCACCTTACCACAAACCCTATAATGGATCACTACAAAAGCCTAACTAGTCTCCTTGTTACCACTCTTGCTTCACTTCCAGAACCCTCTCCCCCATTCATTCTCACATTTGAAGTTAAACTTTTTTTTTTTTTTAAGATTTTATTTGTTTATTTGACAGACAGAGATCACAAGTAGGCAGAGAGGCAAACAGAGAGAGGAGGGAAGCAGGGTCCCTGCTGAGCAGAGAGCTAGATGCAGAACTCAATCCCAGGACCCTGAGATCATGACCTGAGCCGAAGGCAGAGGCTTAACCCACTGAGCCACCCAGGCGCCCTTGGAGTTAACCTTTAAAAACACATAAAACAGACCGCTTGGGATCAGAACAATACTGATAAATCATTTGGTCTCTAAATTGACCTGTAGATTCAACTGAATCTCAACCAAAATTCCTTTTTTTTTTTTTTTTTTTTTTTTGTTATAGCAATAGACAAGTTGATTTTAAAGTTTATATGGAGATGCAAAGCACTAAAAGAGCCAAAACAATTTCGAAGGTCATCACAGGCACCTCTGGCCTCCACCATCACCTCTTCATAACACACAAATAACTTTTCTGTGTGCCAAGAAGAAGGGTTAGGAAACACTGTATTAAAGAGAGAAGCAGACCTTTAGGTCAATCTCTTTAAATTCTTCAAAAAAAGTTAAAAAAAAGTACTGTGTGTTGGTTTTTTAAGAGAAATAAAAGGACTTTAGTTTAATTCCAGACATTGGAATCCTCTTGGCTGTCTCAAAAAATTCTATTTCAAAATATAATTAAACATGTATGCTTATGTTTTACTTACAAACTTAAGAAATAAAAGAAGACATCAACTCTGAGAGTCTAATGTAAGGGAAAAATTTTTTAATTGGCAAAATTTTCACTGCTACAACTAGATACTGAATCAAACTCTCAAGTTAAATGGGCAGGGGGGCAAAACCATGATGCTTCATTTTGTTTTTATTCTTTAGATTGTCAGCCGTATAATGACTGATACAAATAAAAAAAAATACTCAAAGATAACAAGATCACAGTAACAGTTACAATATTTACCTCCATAAGGAGAAATAAATGAAAAGACAAGCAACATTGCAAAGATGAAAATCTCCCCTATAACTTAAGAGGAAGCTTTCATCTCATTACAAATTTCTGTAAAAACAGGGACCAAGGGGCTGGATATGAAGCTCATACTGAGACTAGCTTGACTTCTGCACAGCCAGGCCAACTTCTACATCATCTACCCACCTGTCTACCCCAAGAAGGCACATTAAACTGTGCAAATGTGAGAAGCCAGGCCAATACTAACCACACAAACCACAGAAATCCAGGATTAATTCAAAGTTGAGGCAATAAAACTCCAGTCTCATGATAAGTTCACAGAGGAGAAGAATCTGAAAACTACCTTATATTGCTGGAATTTAGGCAGTGGACATTGAACCTTCTTGCAACTCAGTTCCTAAAAAAATGAAGTGTCAGACTAAATGACCTAGTGCATGAGAAAGAATAATCCCTCCAAACTGTACTTACACCAAATTTTAATGTTCTGATACAGTTTTCTAATTTCGTATTCGTTACTATTACCCATACTCCAATAATACATTCTAAATGGCTCTAATAAAATGTACTTATTAGTACAAGAGAAGCATACTATCGTACACATTAATGCAATATTAAAGGCTTCTATAACTGACTTCTGTAGAATTACTTAAAAAAAAAGGCTTCTGCATTTGAGGCCTGTTACATTTTAACACTCAAATCTCTCTGAGATACAAGAACAATGAGCACTACTCATGTGGTAAAATCAAAGGAGGAAGCAAAATCAGCAATTTTATATGTACCCATGTTCCAGAATATTTGTGTGGGAATAAAGAGAACAGAGAACATGTGCAAATTAACACTGCATGTCCTAACAAGGCAACCATACAATCTAGCTTCTAAACCCAGACACTCTGGAGAGTAATATTATGGCTATTAATAATGATACCAGGACAAGAAATGGAAACTGACCTATCTCAGGGAAATCAGAACATATGCTCATTCTTTAACTAACTGATATTTTGAACAATTCCATTAAAATGCTACAAGCAAAGAAAGCAATGGTGCCTAAGACAAAAGTCCTGATGCAACTCCCATTGTCATGGGCAGGGGTGGGGGGTGGGGGGAGCGGGAGGCAGGATGGGGAACCTGGGCTGTGAATTACTGGCTTCCACTTTACTCACTGACTTTGGATAAGTCCCCTCACCTGTCCAGGCCTCCATTTCCTTACCTGTGGTATGAAGTTACTATAGTTAGTGATTTACTGTATCACCTTCTAACTTGAAAATATTTGTATTCTATCCTAATGTGTCTTTTCCCCAAGTTCTGAAGTCCTCCAAGGAGACCTAATCTATCTGTTCCTGATTTAAAAGCAAAGGTAGTATGAAATGAGAAGGCAGAGGGGGGGAAAAACCTCTGATTTTAACTTCCGAGGTGACTATAACAAATTATAAACTAGATCAACTGACTAAAAATATAAAATTCCAATAGCATGCTATGTAAATTATATACTTCTATTCCATCCAAATTCATTCACCAGAACAGGACGCTTATTTTTTTTTTTAAGATTTTATTTATTTATTTCACAGAGATCGAAAGTGGCAGAGAGGCAGGCAGAGAGAGAGAGGAGGAAGCAGGCTTCCTGCTGAGCAGAGAGCCTGATGTGGGGCTCGATCCCAGGACCTGAGATCATGACCTGAGCCGAAGGCAGAGGCTTTAATCCACTGAGCCACCCAGGTGCCCCCAGAACTCTGATTTAAATTTTATTTATTTAATTGTTTGGTTTTTTTTACTGCAGAAGGCTCTTCCCTGGCTGTCCACAGTTGGGGGTCTGGGAGAGTTAATCCAAAATACTGACTGCATGCCTACTAACATTTAGAATAAAGTGGTAGTTCCTTCAAGGTCTCATACTTGCTCTTCTGAAAGCATTCTGAAAAATACACTATCAGTTACTCTATTTTTTTTTTTAATGAAAAACTGAATTCTGAGCCAGTCAAGATTGTATTCTCAGTTTTATATGTCAAGCTAAATATATCCAGAAGCATAACAAACAAGAATTTGTATGTAGTTTATAAATGTCTGAAAACTAAAAAAGGAAAACACCCTTTAAAAATGTCAACTTTATGCAAGTATTACCTTGTTATGCCAACCAAAACTCTCAACGCTACAGTCACAGTACCAAAACCTTGGGTGATGATCAGACACTGCTCCAAGCTATGGCAATGAAGGTATCATTTGGTAAGTATGGAACCTGGAAGGAACTGCCAGTTTCTATAAGTATTTCAGATACAATAGTAAAAATAATTTAAAAACTCTCTCCTGATAAAGGAAATTGAAGGGCTCAAAGTAATTTTACAGAGGACTTCTGTATTACACCAGCTCATGAATTTGATAAAAACAAACAAAAATATCTGCCACCTGGGATTGACTCAGAAGGCTGAAAAATCAAGAACTTATTATAAAACAACAACAAAGGTACTCTAAAGAACCTCCTCATATTACCCAATAAAAATACTCCTTGCAAATGTGCTAACATCAACTGCCTGAGAGTTTAAAAAAAAACAAAAACAACCTTATTAATGAACAACAAATATCCTTTGGCAATGAGTACTAGAGAAAAGACAAAACTATTTCTCCTTTCACATTGTTCTTGGAGGATCACTACTGAAATCAGTTTTACAAGTATATATTCACAAATAAAAATATGGTAACTAAAGGGGATGAAGCATGTTGTAAATTGTACATGTTTTCTCTTATGATGAAATGCAAAGGCTGGGCTACATCTTTGGAGGGGAAATCATTCTACAGAATAAAAATATTAGTACAAGAAAGCAAACTGATTTAAAAAAAAAGACAATGGAGAGGAAAGTAGAATTCTTCCCTCAGGCCACATTTATGGATTAAGTTTTAACATAGCATAAAATAATAACACATTTATATAATGCACTAAAACAGGGTTTTATTAATTTATATGACTAAATGTAACAAGTAATGTTAAATGAAAGGAAAAATGGAATAGTTCAATAACTACAACGCAGAATGTGACCAATTTGATGTCCTAAAATTTTTTTTTATTTCTTTTTTCTAATTATTTTTTTAAAATAAGCTTTTTATTTTAGGATAGTTTTACATTTACAGAAAAGTTGCAAAGATAGTACAAAACATTTCCACATTTCAATTTCTTCTACTATTACCAGTCTACACTAGTCTGATTCATTAGTTCCAACCAAGGAAGCAATATTAATACATTATTATTAACTAAAGTCCTACACTTGAATTATATTTTTTACAGCTCTAACTAACGTCTTTTTTGTTGTTGTTCCAGGATCCTATCCAGGTCACTACATTCCATTTAGTCCTCTGGTCTCCTGAGGCCCCTCTAGACTGACAATTTCTCAGACTTTCCTTGTTTTTGATGACCCTGTCAGTTGGAGGTGCTGGTCAGGTATTTTGTAGGACCCTCAAATGAAGTTTGTCTGATGTTTTTCTCACAATTTGACTGAGGTTATTGAAAGTGTCATTCCCACCACATCATATCAAGAACACATGCCATTGGGGCACCTGGGTGGCTCAGTGGGTTAAAGCCTCTGCCTTCGGCTCAGGTCATGATCCCAGGGTCCTGGGATCGAGCCCCGCATCGGGCTGTCCGCTCCGTGGATAGCCTGCTTCCTCCTCTCTCTCTTTCTACCTGCCTCTCTGCCTACTTGTGATCTCTGTCTGTCAAATAAATAAATAAAATCTTTGAAAAAAAAAAAAAAAAAAAAGAACACATGTCATCAACATAACATCACTGTGTGGTGACCTTGATCTCCTGGCTGAGGCAGTGGCTGTCGGGTTTTTGTTTTCTCTTCTTTTCCCTTTCTTTTCTTCCCTTTCACCCCTCCATACTCCCTCCCCACACCTTCCTCCCTCCTCTATTTCTCTCTCTCTCTCTATTCTTCTAACACTTACTCTAGCACTGTCTTGCTTCCTGCCCCAGCTGGGAAATCAGCCATTTCTCCAAGAAGCAATAGTTCCTTCTTTTGGGGATTGTTATGAGAAACCAAGATCAGGGAACTAGGTGTGCTGGTTCCAACTGCGGTGTCCTTGCTTCTTGGCCCTGGCAGCTGACAGAGCAAGGAAATACATGTTTGTACATTAGCTCACTTCCTTACACAGATCTATAAATAGCTCTGTATGTATCCCTCTGAATTTACAGTAAACCGGCCATGAGTTCACCCTGTACCACAATGAAACCTTTAACCTTGCTTTTCTGTAATCTCCCACTCTAACAACATGACTCCCATTTGCCATCCATTTTAAGAGAAGGACATATAGGGGTGCATGGGTGGTTCAGTCAGTTAAGCATCTGCCTTCAGCTCAGGTTATGATCCCAGTGTCCTGGGATCCAGTCCCATATCGGGCTCCCTGCTCAGCAGGGAGTCTGCTTCTCCCTCTGCCTCTGCCTGCCGCTCCCCCTGCTTGTGCTCTCTTGCTCTCGCTCTCTCTGTCAAATAAATACATAAAATCTTAAAAAAAAAAAAAAAGAGAGAGAGAGAGAAAGAGAGAGAGAAGCACACATAGCTAACATGACAGAAAAAAATTATGCTCAACTAAAGGTGGATAAGACTTGATAAAAGTCTTCTAAAATAAGTTAGGGAGAAACTTCAACACATATATGTTGGAGAAGTATTTAAGGCCCACACAACAATGTAAACCAAACAGTACAGATAAGTATACTTCAAAATACCACTTTCTACTTCTTAAACATAAATAAGTAAGAAACTGTGTGTAAAAAAAATTTTTTTTAATTATTACCATTAGATGTGCTGAGTAGTAGGTTTTTCGTTTTGTTTTTTTGTTGTTTTTTTTTTAATATTTCCAAGGAGGGTTCAAAGTCATGCAATGTTGTTACTTATCCCTAAGGTACTTCAAAAGACCTTCCCAAAAAAGACCAGCATGCCTATTGTGCTACAGCCAGCAGAGTAACTTCAGAAGGGGGAGAGGATGTCCATACACACAAGGGTCATTAACAATACAGTTATCTCTATTAAGAAGAAACAAAGCAGATGGTAAGGAAATACATCTGACTATCAGAACTCCCAGTTTTGTGTTTGTGATTTTCTACCTAAGTTCAAGAGATTTTTATTCAGTATGTTGGTAAACTTTAGTATGATGATAGATTATTTCATACTTCAGTTTACTATCACACAAGATGAAAAAGTAAACTGTTTCTCATCAACAAGCACATTTTCTCCCATCAGTTTGCAGGATGCATTTGTCTCAGAGCTTTTTAGATAATGTCCCTTTCTCCCCCTGACATTTCCTTCTCTATCACTTCTTCAATAGCCCCCAGACATCCTTATCTCTTCCACTCCTGGCAGCAATGAGCACATGTGTGTGGCAAACAGATATGCAGAGGTACAGTTAGCTCTGGAATGCCTAGTCTGTAGGCATCCCTACACTCATTTGGACTAGAGCTCTAGGCAAAAGCCTAGAGCACCCCCATTTGTACTGATAAAGCATACATAAAACCAAACCATTTTCCTGTCTTCAGTTGGAATCACTGCTTTGGCAGATCTCAATGGTACCCTGCCTGATCCCTTTACCCTTATCCCTTCAGTGTACAGGCTTGACTTACATCTGTCAGAGCCTTTGTTGGATTGTCCTGTCCCTGTTGGAGCCTGCTCTGTCACCAGCATGGGAGGAGGCTGCAGGCAGAGGGCAGACACAACCAAATAACTGGACTTCCTTACCCTTTGTCTGGGTTAACTCAGCTCCTAGTTCCAACGAGTTTTGAAAAAACTCCAGTTGCTCACAGTGCTATCTGGTTTGATAACACGCCCCCTTCAATACTGTCTTCACCTTCCTGTCTCATGTGTTCACTCCCCATAGTGGTTCCTTCACCTTCCAGATTAACCATTTCCATTCCAATTCTTGTCTCGGGGTTTTCTCAGGAAATCTAACCATTTCAATGCCTGTGTGTTTCTACTCTTTCAAGAATGTGAAGAGCAAGCAAGTTTGGTCACAGTAGCATTATCAGTCAGGAGAATTTGGATCTAGGGTAAACTATACCTGGATTCAAATCCCGATACTGCCACATACAATACATACCACCCTAAGCAACTTATTTAACTCCTTTAACCTTTCATCTCCACATCTTTACAATGTTTGCCTGTGGGCTAAGTGATATAACACAGGCAACACTCTTAGCTCTCAAGTAACATTTATCAAAATTACACATCCTACTGCCCACAATTAGTAAGGATTTACCAACATACTTCACTATTCCAGGGGACTCTTGTCTAGGAACATGAAAGTTGTGAATAACTTTATTTTTGAATCCAAAAACTTAAAAGACCCCCATCAGCTTTTCAACAGAAAGCATGATAACCCAGGATTCTTTGCACTCCTCACTGCTTAAAATTCCCATATCGCTGTATTCACCAATTTTCAACTTAGGTCTACCGAATCCTCACCAAGACCTAGAGGGAAAGACCTGCCTGAAACTAAACTTTGAAATCTCAACACACATCTCAACTTTGACCTCCCGGCTAGAAGGGACCACTCTGATCAGTGATAGAGGTAGTGTTTCCCCTTTCCTTCAGTAAGTCAAAAGTTCTACTTGGTCTTATCAACAGGCTGATGATGCCAGTATTCCTTAGATGAATGTCCCAATACTACCCTTTCTCCTAAGATTGTGCCATCATTCTTCGGTTTACTCATAACTTATGAAAGGCTGAAATTCATCCCTTAAATTTTCCAATAAATAGTAATCAAGATTTCTTCACATTTCTGTGTTTTTTGTTGTTATTCTCTTGCTCTCAAGAACTCTGGACAGACAGCTTTTCCAAAAATGACTGAAAAGTGAAGAAAAGTTGCACCAACATATATCAAATACATGACCAATGGTTAATTTAAGCCTTTTAGTCAAAGAGCCTGGTGTTCTGCGCCTATGTCTGGGTTGGACTTCCTACAAAGTTACTGCTAATTTAGCATCAAAGAAGAGGTAACTTTCTGTCAGAAATTGTGAAAAGTTAAAATGTATTCATTCACACCTTATCTGACTCAGATTCTTTTATGACCAACACCTAGAATCTGCAAAAAGGTTCACCTACATTACCAAGTGAAGAAATTAGCTTGTCTAAGTACCAAAATCCCAGTTGCCACTTCATTAGCCCAAGTTCTCTTACATGCCAAAGCAGAGATAACCTAGCTGAGTTGGTCCTGAACTGACTGACTGAGTTATGTGAAAATCATACTCACCACCTTATGTAAAGCACTGACTATCACTTTTTTGGGTCAATAAATCAGAAGTATAAATCTTTCCATGAGAAAATATCCTAGTATAAACAAACTTCTTTGATTATGGACAATGATTTTTCAATAAATCTTTTAATTTTAATTTCAAAGCCACAGAAAGTGACTATGTGTGCACATACGTGCTCACACACAGATTATCATTTTTTTTAAACACTGAAAGTATGTTGGAGCCATCATACCCCTTTCACCCCTCAGTGTGCACTTCTTCAGAACAACCACATTCACTAATATGAACACGATGAAATTATCAAAATCAGGAAATTAAATACTGACATAGTTACTATTATCTAATCTATAGATCTTATTCAAATTTCTCAATTAGGCCAAAACACAGTGTCTCTTTATAAATTCTTTTGCCTAGAACTAAATACATATTTTTAAAATAATTATCTGGAATGTCTTCCAAAGAAAAGCACAACTACTATTCATCTCTGCATGAATATAAAGCTTTCTCTAAAGGGTCATAATCAAAAGCATCTTTTTTTATAATGTAGCACTCAATAAAAATGCATTTTTTTTCTGCTTGCCAAAACTCAGGGAACAAAAGCTCTCCTTTTTTCATTAAGAAGAACAATAAGTTAATTTACAGAAATCTGGACAAGTCTCTTGAACTCCCGGAAAACATCTAACAAGAAGGTGTACAAAAATATAAACTTCTAATCAATTTGCTTATCATCTGTCTTCAGGTTGGCAACAGAGAATTAATACAGCATTCATAATTCAAATTCTAAAGAAGTACTTAAGAGTTAAGAAACAAGTTAGCAAGAAAACAGCTTCATCCTAATAATTATTTGGATTGGATATACCTACTGGGTCTTAACATAAGATTATTCTTAGTTGTCAGTCTGCCATATTATGTAAGTATGAATATTGTTCTAATACAAAGAAAACTAGTATTTTTATTCAACAGTCTAATAGTATGATCTGTACTCTGTATTAAAGCATGACTGCACGAGTTCAAAACAATTCACAATATATTTGCAATCACATTACACCTGAAAAAGCGTGACTTTTTCTCTTTAAAAAAAGTAAAAAAGCATAAAAAAATTATAAAATACTATAATCCTTTTTAAAAAGGCTTACCTATCTATCCATCTATCCATCTCTATCTTCAGAAGGATCTACACACGAAAATGTTAACATGAGGGACGCCTGGGTGGCTCAGTTGGTTAAGCAGCTGCCTTCGGCTCAGGTCATGATCCCAGCGTCCTGGGATCGAGTCCCACATCGGGCTACTTGCTCCGCAGGGAGCCTGCTTCTCCCTCTGACTCTGCCTTCCACTCTGTCTGCCTGTGCTCGCTCTCACTCTCTCTCTCTCTTACAAATAAATAAATAAAATCTTTAAAAAAAAAAAAAGAAAGAAAGAAAATGTTAACATGAAATTATTTCTGGTTGATAAAATTCGGGAATTTTATTCTTTTTGTTTACCTAAATTTTCTATTCTTCACAATAAACATGCATAACATCTAATTTAAAGGGGTTTTGAAAATTTGGGGTTTTATAATGAAAGCAACAAAACTATCATACAAAGGGAAAAATAAGAAATTTTTGTAAAAAATGAAAGGGATAAAGATAGAAACATTTAAATGTACAAGGAATATATATACTCTAGAAGGTTACCTCATGATCTAAAATGAACAAGTGGTAAAAGAATACAGGTAACTTACCAACTAGTACACTCATAAAAAATAACAGAGTTATGGAATTTTAGGGTTGAAAAATATCTCAATAAGGGTAATAACTTTCCATTTAATCCCTGAATATTATAGAAAGTAAAAGTTAGACCGCATAAATAAAGACGACTTACCTCTAATAAGCTAAGAGTCTACTAAAAGCATTTGGTTGTGATGGATCCTCTTCCCCCTTTGAATTCTTTTCCTGATTTCTATGGAGCTAATTACCCCAATCGACTGGGCATCTCTTTTGACTATTTAGGTTTTGTAGTCACTAAATAACACTGGCATTAATCAGTGGATCACTATTCATCATGACAGTCTTCTGCCAGGTTACCACCAACCAGTATTATGACATACTTTTTAAGTTTCCAACTAGGTGATGAAATTGTATTTGAAGTGAGTGAAATCTTATTCATATTCAAATACTGCACTTCAAAACACTGATGGCAAGGCAACACTGATGGCAAGATGAACCATTACTTAATGTCACTTAGAAAAAAATCAAGGTCAATTCAACTATGATTTAAGACTTCCTGGGGCACCTGGATGGTTTAGTCAGTTAAGTGACTGACTCTTGGTTTCAGCTCAGGTCATGACCTCATGCATCATGAGACAGAGCCCACACTGGGCTCCACCCAGCAGGGAGTCTGCTTGAAGATTCTCTTCCTCTGTACCTCTCCCCACTCACTCACTCACTCTCTCTTTCTCAATAAATAAATAAATCTTTTTTTAAAAGACTTCCTTTTCACTTAGAATTTTAAATTTACATATCCAGATAGTTCTATAAATATATGTAGATATAAGTTTTTATTTTATACCACCGTTGTGCATATATTAAGAAAAAAAAAAGAACTGAAATAAACTGGTTAAAGTATTACCAAAATGTCTTCAGATTTAGAGCCGGAATCTTCTTCATCACATACTGACTCATTATCTATGAAGTGTGAGTTTTCCCTCACAAAGTAACCCTCTGTACTACCAACGGCACCAGAGACCAGAGATAACAGCATTTCTTAAAAATACTTGACTACTGTCTCCAGGAATTTCTTCTAAGGCAAATTCACTTTCTAAATTTGTCTGTTTCCTCAATCACATTGCATATGACTAGAAGCAGTTTCTGTTCAAAGACATCAGAAAGGGTCGGACAAATTGATGTGGGACACCCTAACAATAATCTTTTCCAACATGTGAATCAGTCATGCTGTTATTACTTTGAAATTTCATCTATAAATTCCAAGGGATTTAACCATTTCTCCTGCATTCAGTTGGTCATGTAAGAGAAAATCCTCTGCACATAGTTCATTAACAAAATTATAACAAGTCTTCAGACTTGTGGGTATCTTTCTTCCCTACGTCCTGTAAATCACTTGACTGTTTTTCAAGAATGGAATTGCAGCCATTCATCCAATGAATATTAATTTGTTAACATCAAACTTACACTCTGTTGCCCTTTCTTCATACTTTTATCTTTTTTACTCTCATTACTTTGTGGAAGATATTTTAAATGACAGCCCAATGTAATGCTAACAATGCATGTAACTCAAGTGAAATGACAGTCTGAAGATTCATGATGCTCACAAACCAGTAAATACATCACGACCAAAACTTGGCGGGCAGCAACTGTAAGACGCCATTGATTGTAATACACATCACAATTTCAGACATTAAAATGTAAAACAAAAAATGTTATGTCTTACAATCAATAAATCATTCACTAAATAAAGGTCTAGTACTAGTTGCAGACTAGTGGTAAACCACTGGCAGGAAATTTTTCTGAAAATGAGAGACAGACTCAATTCTTAAGGACTCTGATGGATAATTATAGGAATGACAAGATACTCAAATGACTATAATACAAGAAAGGATTTGATTTAGATAAACTGCAATGGAATTCAGGGGTGCCTGGTGGCTCAGTCAGTTAAGTGTCTGCCTTTGGCTCAGGTCATGATCCTGGGGTCCTGGGATAGAGGCCCATGTCAGGCTCCCTGCTAAACAGGAAGCTTGGTTCTCCCTCTCCCCTGGCTTGTGACCCCTCTCCTGCTGTCTCTCTCTCTCTCTCTCTGTCAAATAAATAAATAAATAAGACTTTTTAAAAAGCTGCTATGGAATTCAGATTCACTGTTACATGAGTTCATAGAAGTAGAAAATACTTCCTGCTTAGTGGGAAGAAAGAGAGAGAAAGAGATTAAAGGAAGGGCTGAAAGAGGCCATCCAAGAACCAACTAGAGGGATGACTGGCAAAGCAATGTCTTAGAGGAGGTAGATAAATTTATCACGAGAAATAATATGTCTCCTTTACAGCAGCATTATTACAATAGTAAAGATATGGAAGCAGTCCAAATGTCCATCAATTGATGAATGGATAAAGAAGGGATGTGTGTATGTGTGTGTGTGTGTGTGAGGGAATACTATTCAGCTATAGAGAAGAATGATATCTTATCATTTGCAACAACATGGGTGGGGCTAGAGAGTATAATCCTAAGTGAAATAACTCAGTTAGAAAAATTTTCATTAGAAAATCAAATACCATATGATTTCACTCCTATACAGAACTGAAGAAACAAAACAAACGAACAAAGCCAAAAAAGAGACAAACCAAGAAACAGGCTTTTAACTATAGAGAACAAACTGATGGTTATAAGAGGGTTGGCAGGTAGGGAGAGGAATGAAACAGGTGAAGGAGATTAACACTACACTTAGCATGAGGAGCACTAAGCAGTGTACAGAATTGTATACTATACTGTACACCCAAAACTAATATAATACCTTATGTTAACTATACTGAAATTAAAATTTAAAATGTAATAAAAATTTCTTAAAAATGTCTTTTTCTCTGGGCGCCTGGGTGGCTCAGTGGGTTAAGCCGCTGCCTTCAGCTCAGGTCATGATCTCAGGGTCCTGGGATCGAGTCCCGCATCGGGCTCTCTGCTCAGCAGGGAGACTGCTTCCCTCTCTCTCTCTGCCTGCCTCTCTGCCTACTTGTGATCTCTCTCTGTCAAATAAATGAATAAAATCTTTTTTTTTAATAAAAAGTAACTTACTTTTTATTTCATAAAAATATGAATTTTGAAAAGGTAATTAATTTTTTGTTTCATATATGTGGTTTCAGGTATACAGAAATGACTGACTAAAAATTGCACAATTAATGAAGTACGGATTTAGGACTTGGTTTTGTATTTTCTGACTCTGAATTCTAGTGTATTTTAAAAGAGAATTTTAAGGCAAAGGAAAGAGTAATTGTGAAATTTCAGCCTGATCTTTTAAAAAAAAATGTCTTTTTCTCACTGACAGGAAAAATTTTTTAGAAATGCCTTAAGAAATGTGTCTTTCTCTTATGGTAAACAGGAAAGAAGAGATCAGAAATTACAAAAAAACATTAGAGGGGCAAAGTAGAGCTGGAGGCAGGTCATATTAGCTGGCCTTGGTGAACTGCAGACACAGCATCTATTGAAGGTGAGGAAACACACAGACAATGGCATGGAACAGGTGCCATGGGAAATGCAATAGAGAGTAACTAAGAAGACTAGGCCTCACTAATCAGCACCCAGCTGAGGCCAGATTACATGAATTTTGAATGGAACTAATTAGCCCAGGCTCACAGCTTTCTCTAACAAAGTTCAGAACAGAAATAGGGAGGGGGAAAAAAAAAGAAAAGAAAAGAGAAAGAATAAAAGATAACCTGTGGGACTAACTCTATGATACAGCTGAAGATTCAGAATGAAGGAGATGCAATGTCCAGCCAGAGTCCCAATTTTTGCAGCATTACTGAAGGAAATGTTATTAGCACCACGCTCTAACCAACTGAGCTAACCGGCCAGCTGGTTACTGAAGGAAATGTAACTGATTTCATTTTTATAAAAGTAGAATAAACACAATTATCAAGACTCTCTTTTACCTGAATTCATCTTTCCAACAGATCTGAAATAATAAGATGTTTTTATATGTTTTTCATAGATATGTGAAGACTTCAAAAATTGATTCCCAAATCACCTAGCAGTTCCTGATGCAAAGATGCAAAGATGCAACTCTAAGCCTGCTACTTTTCCTGTTACACCAGAGTGGCTTCTGCTGCATACTTACTCCTCTAGAGTCTTTTTTGTTTTGTTTTTTAAGATTTTATTTATTTGAGAGAGAGAGAGACAGTGAGAGAGAGCATGAGCAAGGAGAAGGTCAGAGGGAGAAGCAGACTCCCCATGGAGCTGAGAGCCCAATGCGAGACTCGATCCAGGACTCCGGGATCATGACCTGAGCCGAAGGCAGTCGTCCAACCAACTGAGCCACCCAGGCGTCCCTAGAGTCTCCTCTTGAATCAGTTGCCCAGTGGTCTGTCCTGATATCAAACCAAATACCACTAGTAAAGGCGCACCTCACTCTCACTACCCCCTTTAACCTTGGTTTTGAGGTATTATATAAGGAACACACTCCACCTTTTAAACTTAAAAGTCATCTTAGTTTGACAAAATGACAAGACAAGTAAATTTACAAATTTAAAGATTAGCATATTTAATATTTACAATGTACTTAACAGTCAAACTTGAGATATGAGTAATGGACACTGCTCACTTTCTCAAGGGTAAGCCAAGCAAATCCTCATATATGGTCTCTAAAGCTCTGCTTCCAAGGGGTACAAGCAAACTTAATGATTCTTTTTCCTTGTAAGGCTGCAGTAGAAGCCACCCAAATGTCCATCAGCTAATAAATGAATAATAAAATGTATACTCACACAATAGAGTAATATTCTGCAATGTAAAGGAATCTAGCACTGAAACATGCTACAACATGAACCTTAAAAATATTAAGCTAAATAACAGAAGCCAGTCACAAAGACCACACACTGTATGTATGACCTCACTGACATGAGTGCTGTCCAGAACAGGGAAATCTACAAAGACACAAAGTAGATGAGTAGCTGCCAGGGGCTGGCAAAGTTGGGGAGAAATGGGAATTGACTGCTAATGAGTAGGAGGGTTCTTTTTGGGGTGATGAAAATGTTCTAAAATTGTGGCAATGGTTGTACAATTTTGTGATCATACTAAAAACTATCAAATGGTACACTTGCACAAGTGAGTTGTATGGTATGTAAATTACATCTCAAAATACAGCTGTTAAAAATTTGTAATAAGGGACGCCTGGGTGGCTCAGTGGGTTAAGCCACTGCCTTCGGCTCAGGTCATGATCTCAGGGTCCTGGGATCGAGTCCCGAATCGGGCTCTCTGCTCAGCAGAGAGCCTGCTTCCCTTCCTCTCTCTCTGCCTGCCTCTCTGCCTACTTGTGATCTCTCTCTGTCAAATAAATAAAATCTTTAAAAAAAAAATTTGTAATAAGTAGTTGCACTGGATATGGGTGTATGTGTGTATGTAGACACATACACGTGCAGAATAAAAATGAGAAATAAAATATGAGGTTACATTTAAAAAATGTTTTTAGTGGTTTAATAATACGCTCACATTTCATTGATGCCAATAAATCTGTCTGAGGCTAAGACCTCCAACAAACTCACCCTACTTAACTATCCTCTCATCACCAAATACTTAAATATACATCTGGTTGCCATGCATTTCCTCCTCACTTTCTTCCATTCCCCCACTTCAAATTCAAACTCACCCTGGCATTCCCAGAGACTCACGAATTCTATGATTATGGTTAAAAATGAACTCTTACTCCCCTGAACTCTGATTTTCCCCCATTTTTACACTACATTCCTACACGACTTATATTTAAAAACAAATACTGCCTACTGGACTTGGAGAACAGCCTGATGTAGAGAAACTTTGCAGCAGTATCATGCCCTCAGACAAAACGGGACAACACACAGTTCACTTACCCAACTGGAGATATACTACTGACATTGAAAACATTAGGGGTGAGGGGAGAATATTTTCCCCTCCTAATATCCAACCCAGAATAATATGAAACAGTTTCCCAAGAATCCTAGGAAAGCAGAGGGTCTTTGGGTATACTCCTCTTACAAAAAATTTCTTCTTAATTTGATGTTTCAGTTTAGACATAGATATATAAATGATACATACACATATCATTCTAGAGCATTGTTAATTCTTAAATGAAGAAATTATCAAAGATTAAATAATTTCTAAAACATATTTACATGCTGATGGTAGCATTTAAAATTGGTATAATTCACTCAGAAGACAGCAACACTTACATGGTCAAAATAGAGTTAAAAATAACTTATTAGAAACAAAAGGCTCTATCTAGAGAGAGCTTCACCACAGTTTTAGGTGTAAGTAGAACACTGAGGAAAATGTAAATAACTAAAAGAAACTGCAGAATCTGGTCATTTATGGTACAAAGCCAGAAGAGAACGCTGCACCGACTGAAAAATAGCTACAAAAGATGAGGGAGAAAAGATGAGATGATCATACAAACGATTTATGATACAAAATGAAATGCCAGAACACAAAAGTTATAAACAAACACATATCTATACATAGACTGTATACATACATACAATGATTTAACTTTATGTCTGTTATCTTTTAAAAACATGCCATTTTTTAAAAATACTTTTTTTTTTTTTAGATTTTATTTATTTGTGAGAGATAGAGCAAGTGTACAAGCAGGGACAGTGGCAGGCAAAGGGAGAAACAGGCTCCCTGCTGAGCAAGGAGCCCAATGCAGGACTTGATCCCAGGACCCCGGAATCATGACCTGAGCCAAAGGCAGATGCTTAACTGACTGAGCCACCCAGGTGTCCCTTACAAACATCTTTTAAAAAATCATTTGGAAAAACAACTCACCTCTAAATCTCTCATTTTTAAAGCTTTCCCATCAGTTCTTACTTGGGTCAATTAAATTATCCTTTTTTGTTTTAGTCTCCTATGTATTATCTTTCTGGCCATTTTTATTTCCTAGTGTAGCTGTCTTTATCTTCTTCACTCATTGTCAACAAACATCAATGCCTATCATGCTCCCTTTTCCAACTCCAGGAGAAATACATACAGCTACTGCAATACTCTCCCACATGCTTCCCTGCTTGCTATTAGTGTGCAAGTTACAAAGCAGAAGAGGAGACTGAAGTGGAAAAACAGTGAACTACCCGGGCCTCAAAGTTATTTTCTAATTATTTTTGCCTATCTATCTTAACATGCACAGGAAATAGAAGTCTATTTTTTTTTTAAGATTTTATTTATTTATTTTACAGAGAGATATCACAAGTGGATAGAGAGGCAGGCAGAGAGAGAGGGAAGCAAGCTCCCTGCTGAGCAGAGAGCCCGATGTGGGACTCGATCCCAGGATCCTGAGATCATGACCTGAGCCGAAGGCAGCGGCTTAACCCACTGAGCCACCCAGGCACCTGGAAATAGAAGTCTAAAACAATCAGGTAATACAGGTTTCTTACCTATTGAATGAGTCTGATTCTGATGAAGAAAGAGCTTCTTCTTGAATATCAGTACAACTGGAAGAATCATCTGGTCTATCAGGCTCCATTCTCCCTGGGGATTCCAGCTTTGCTTGAGAGAAGTGGTTTGTTATAGGGGAAGTATCTGAGAATTTTGCTTTTTTATCTTCCTGTTCTAAAAAGGAAAAAAAGAAAGAAAAAAAAACATTTAAGAGTACCAGAAAATCTATGACCTATTATTTCTACAACATTTAATATTATTACTTATACTTAGTAAAATGGAAGTTTATCTAACATTGATTCCAAAACTCTAGCAACAGAGAGTAAGAATCAACACTATACGGGCCATCTATTTATACTGTCCACCCCCAGGTATTTCCATTTTAATTTAATTTAAAAACAAAATTTCTGGGGCAGCCTAGGTAGCTCAGTTGGTTAAGAGCCTGCCTTCTGCTCAGGTCACTAGCCCCGAGTCCCAGGATCAAGCCCATGAGATTGAGCATCTGCTTTCGAGTCAGGTCATGATCTCATGGTCCTGGGATTGAGCTTGTGTCATCAGGCTCCGTGTTCAGCAGGGAGACTGCTTCTCCCTTTCTGTCTGCCACTCCCCCTGCCTGTGCTTTCACTCACTCTCTCAAATAAACAAATAAATCTTTAAAAAATAAAATATAATAAAAAGTAAAAACAAAATTTCCTTTTAAAATCAGGAGTAGTGAACTGTGTCATTCTAATGAGGCCATACAGTATCACTGAAGAATTCCTGCATATTTCACAGATGAGAAAAGATGGACAAATGTATGTAGCACAACAAAAAAGGATTAAAAATTCAATTAATAAAAGAACCACAGGCTTGGGGCACTTCAGTGGCTGTCGGTTGAGCGTCCAACTCTTGGTTTCGGCTCAAGTCATGATCTCACGGGTCCTGGGATCAAGGCCTGTGTTGGGCTCCCTGCCCTGCAGAGAGTCTGCTTAAAGATTCTCTCTCCCTCTCCCTTTGCCCCTCCTCCCACTCTTGTGCTCACCCTCTCTCAAATAAATAAATAAATAAATCTTTAAAAAAAAAAAAAAAAGGCATTATATTTGTCACTGACCACTATGTGGTAGTGAATCCATCTGGATATTTCTTAGTCCACTAAATAGGATCTAATATTCAATATGGAAAAAGAAAACTAATCAGACATAACTAGTATTTCTGTTTGATCTAATACATGTCATATTTCTATGTGTCCCTTGTCGTATTCTGAATTTCTGAGGTCTTTTGCTAAAAATAAAATAAAAATAAGGGAAGATGGAGGCATACAGACAGTATCTGCAAGAACATAACATACAGGTATGACCAAATATTTGCAAATATACGTGCAGAAAATAATACCCATGAAGGATTCCTCAGTGCCCAGGACTCTCCCTCATGACCCTTTCCAGGACTCTGCTAGGATTTCAGCTGCACTGTCTTTAAGATTCAGGAACTGAGTAAGTACTTAGCATGCAAGTCACACGTGCTAGTAGTATAGAGCCCCCTTTCATAAGTTTCCTCACAGAGAAGCAGAGCTTTCTTTTCTTTTTTTTTTTTTAAGTTTTTATTTTTTATAAACATATATTTTTATCCCCAGGGGTACAGGTCTGTGAATCACCAGGTTTACACACTTCACAGCACTCACCAAATCACATACCCTCCCCAATGTCCATAATCCCACCCCCTTCTCCCAAACCCCCTCCCCCCGGCATACACCACTCATCCAGTGTGCTTACACAGGCAAGTGACCTTCAACAAAAGACACTAAAAAACTGTCAAGGCTTTGTCATAAAGAGAAAATTTATGAAAAAGAATAAGACAGCTTCTTCAAAAAGAAACCTTTCCAAGTCCATACAGTCAAGATTTCTCCAGAAATAAACAGTTTTGTTATACTAAAAAACAGCATACATCACAAAAGTGTAATTTCTATAAATACACTCTTGATGTCGGGCTTTCAATAAGCCAAATCACTACCAAAATTGAACTGTACCCTCTAATGTTTACCTGGGAAAAGAAAAGAAGAAGCTAACCACAAAAACCACCCAGGAGTTTGACGATCTCTTGTAAAGAGACACCCCGGATCACATTAAGAAGAATCAATCACCCAGTAAACTCAGTGAACCCAGACAATTCAAGACTCAGCTAGACAGGAGAATGCAATCAAGCTGACAAACCAGGAAGCAGGAATTCAACCTAAAACTATCTTTTATTTTTGCACCTGACTTATATTCTTTTCATACTTCTTCCCCTCTTATATAAGCCTCTCCAATATAAATTCCGTCTTGGGGGACAAGTATCATTCAACAATTATTGCGTACTAAAAGTCAGTTATCTTTCGGATCTGTCCATAGATGTCAGAAAAGAACGTCAAACAGAGCAGACCACTCTGAGGCTCTGCCATCAAACATCCCAGAAGACATGTGACAAAAACAGATGAAGGATTTACTTGAGAGAACATGTATCTTCTTCACTTATACTGGCATTTCAATGACCAAGTTGATGCCAAAGAACAAAAATTACACTGATTGTATGATGCTGTACAGAGCTCAACTTGCCAGTTTAGTTGTGCTAGTCTATCTGTGCTTCTGTCTCCCACACTCTCCACCCTTCTCAGACACATGCATTCATGTACAACAACCTAGAAGCAGCAATCCTCTCTGAACCCCACAGACAGCAGTATTTATGGCCATATACATATATAATGCACAGCCCTGAGTGTAAGTAATCAATCATTTTAAAAGACATTCAACTAGTAAGCAAAATGTTCTCCCAATCTGAGATATTAAACCAGATTTTTTTCAGGAACTAAACTACTTTTTAAGAAAAGCCTTCAACACAAACACATTCAAGTTGTTCACAAACAGCATGAGGTTTATACTCAGGCAGCAACCTACTAAATGTTACCAGGAGACTTGGGTGGGGGGGCGGTGGAAAAGAACACACCAGCATGTACAACAGTAACACTTAGGAATAAATCTAACCAAAGAGGTGAAAAATTGAAGTGCTGAAAACTACAAAACATTGTTGAAAGAAATTAAAGACGACATAAATAAAGACATCCTGTGTTCATAAACTGGAAGACAATACTCGTTAAGATATCAAAAGTACCCAAAGCAATCTATAGCTTCAATTCCAAAGGTACTTTTGCAGAAATAGAAATATTCATCCTAAAATTCACATGGAATCTCAAGAGACCCAAATAGTCAAAACAACCTTGAAAAGGAAGAATAAGATTGGAATACTCATACACCTTGACTTTGAAATGTAAAACAAAACTACAGTAATTAAAACAGTCTAGTACTGACATGAGAATAGACATACAGACCAGAGAGTAAAACAGAGGGTACAGAAATAAACCCTTACATATACAGTCAATTCATTTTCAACAATATCGAGAGCATTCTCTTTGGAAAGGATAGTCTTTATAGAAACTGGTGCTTTATCTACACATAAAAGAATGAAGTTGGACCCTTACACCACACACCAAAATTAACTCAAAAAAGATCACATACCTAAACATTAAAAGCTAAAGCAATAAAACTTCTAGAAGAAAACAAATAGAAATATCTCCATGAACAATTTGGAAACAATTTCATGTATATCACCAAAAGCACAGGTAACTAAAGAAAAAAATGGATATATTGGACTTCATCAAAATTAAGCACCTTTGAGCGACAAAAAAAAAAACTATGAAGAAAGCAAAAAGACAACCAAGAAAATATTTACAAATATATGCAAGTCATATACATGGAAAAGGATTAATATCCAGAATATATAGAGTTCCTTAAAAAAAACCAACAAAAAAACCCCCCAAACAAACCAAATGAAAAATGAGCAGGGCACGAATAGACATTTCCACACAGCCAGTAAGTATATGAAAAGAAGTTCAACATTTTTAGTCATTAGGAAAATGGAAATCAAAACCATAAGATATTCACTTCACACCTACCTTGATGGCTATGGTTAAAAAAAAAAAAATAGGAATGGGTGTGGCAAGAATATAGAGAAACTGGAATCATTAAGCACTGCTGGCAGGAATGTAAAATGGTACAACCACTTTGGAAAGAGTTTTGTGGTTTTTCAAAAAGGAAACAGAGAATTATCCTAAGAATCAGAAACTCCATCCTTAGGTATATACCCAAGAGAATGGAAAGCAGACACTTGAACATATATTTGAACACCAATCTTCATAGAGCATCATTCACAATAGCCAAAAGGTGAAACCCATTACAGATGAAGAGATAAACAAAATGTGGCATGTACACACAATGGAATATTTTTTGGTTATAAAAAAGCAATAAAATTTGATATTTGGTACAACAGGACCTTGAAAATATTATGCTTAGTGAAATAAGTTGATACAGAAGGACAAATATTAACATGATTCCACTTATATGAGGTACTTAATGTAAGCAAATTCACACAGAAAATAGAACAGTGATTACCAGAGTGTGGCTGGGAAAGGGCAAGAGAGTTACTATTTTTAATAGGTACAGAGCTTACGCTGGATGATGAAAAAGTTTTGGTATGGATGGTGGTGGCTGTCATAAAACATTCTTAATGTATTTAATGCTGCTGAATTGTACATTTATGAATGGTTAGAATAATAAATATTATATGTCGTTTATCACAATAAAGGAAAAAAAAGGAATTTTTATGTGCACTTTCCTCCATTGATTCTGTTTTGTTCATTGGCCCAAAGCTCTGACAAGAGAAATATGATATTAATCTCAAACTTAAAATGGACCCAAATTAAGGACATGCTGTATTTCACTATTTATTTTTAATATGAAAAGAAAGTAAAACAATAGGAATTTACCTGAAGTTTATAAGCTTCAGACTTTTTAGCAGAACATTCCATCCAAAATACCAGTGACCTATAACAAAAACTATTCTAAAATAAAAATTATTTGTACAATATGGGACACCTGGGTGGCTCAGTTGGTTAAGCAACTGCCTTCAGCTTGGGTCATGATCCCAGGGTCCTGGGATCGAGCCCCATGTCAGGCTCTTTACTCTGCAGGGAACCTGCTTCTCCCTCTCCCTCTGCCTGCTACTCCACCTGCTTATGCTCTCTCTCTCTCCCTGTCAAATAAATAAATAAAAATAAATTATTTGTACAATATTTGAAGATGTGCAGCAATAAATCCTACACCTAAAAAACATCCTTAGGCTGAAACAAGTAAGAAACTTCCTATTTACCATTAAACCAAAGATTTTAGAAACTTGTCATCATGGCATCTCCCAATCATTTTTCCCACAGTAACAAACTTAGTTTACATTCAACAACAGCTGTAGGTCTAAAAATACTTTTTCCACTTCAGATATCTAATAAAAAGGTAAATTCCCATTGTTTTACTTTCTTTTCATATTAAAAACAAATAGCGAAATTCAGGGGCATCTGGGTGGTTAAGAGTCCAACTCTTGGTTTTGGCTGAGGTCATGACCTGTTGTCATGAGATCAAGCCTGTGTTGGGCTCTGTGCTCAGCAGAAGTCTGCCTGAGATTCTCTCTCTCCCTCTTCCTCTGCCCCTCTCCCTGCTCTCACACATACACATGCTCTAAGTTAAATAAATAAAAACTTAAAATAAATAGTGAAATTCAACACATTTGTTTTTAGTTACTAACTGTATTTAGTCTCTTACCGACGCAAATAGGTAATAGCTTTTCTGTAGATCCATCTTCTTCTTTTGTTACTTTTTTTTTTGATATTTCAACAGCTTTCTTGTATCCTTTTTTGGCCTGATCCACCAGAAGCCGAAATTCATTCTGATGTTTTTTACCTAAAATTCAAAAGATCTTCTCAGTAAAGCAAGGACTGTAAAAGCTGTATTTTTGTTATGCTGACATACTAAGTATCAAGACGTGTACAAACTTGCTCAAGAACATTCTTGTTGGGGCACCTCGGTGTCTCAGTTATATGTGGGTTTAGCATCTGCCTTCAGCTCAGGTGATGACCCCAGGGTCCCGAAATGAAGTCCCAAGCTGGGCTCCCTGCTCAGCTGGGAGTATGCTTCTTCCTTTCCCTCTGCCCTCCACCCCCGCTTACTCACCGGTACTCTCTCTCTCTCATAAATAAATAAAATCTTTAAAAAAAATCCTTGGGAATCACTTGCAATAAATTTACAAACTGGAAAGCAGAAAAATACATAGAGCTAGGGGTCATGGAAACCTCACTTTCTTATCTTCTCCTTTCCTCAGGTACAAACATGGAAACAGGATATTCCTAGTTTGCTACTATAGGTTTTCTCCCCAAACCTCATACTCTGAAAGGCTTTTGATAAAGCCCGAAAGATACCACTTTCTTAAATATATCCAAAAGACACCATTCTAACACCCAAGAAACAAAAGAGTACTAACATGAAGAACACTATCTGAGTATAAAAGCAGAAGTCTCCAGGAAAGTTGGATTATAAAAACAAAGGATATCCTTTTGGATTCCCTTTCACCTTCACGTTTCTTGCGAAGATCCCTTTAATATCCCAAAAGATCCCTCTAACATCCACCTCTTACCCCCAACCACCTTATCTCAGGATATCGTAATTACATCAATCTTAATAACATGTGCTACTTTAATAATCTGAAGATAATGTAAGCCTAATCTCAATGTCACCATTATTAATGTACATTCATTTACTCAATAAAGAATAGCCAGGCATTGTTAGAGCATAGCCTTTAGGATATCTATTTGTAATCCTGAACTATAGTTCAGACAGCTGAGGTTGCACTTGACTTATCTAGCACCCTCATACACTTAAGTCATGGTTCAAAATGATGTCATAAATCCTGTAAAAATGTATTTTAGAGTCATACTGCAAATAATTCATGTTTTGAGACCATTTTCATACAGTAACCAACACTTTCCCTGTGGCACAATATTAAGAATAAATGAGTGTAAGAAAAAATTTGTGCTTTTATTGAAAACTATGCCTTTCCTAGTGCTACCCTTCCAAGATTCCAGGCATTCGTTGCCTTTGAGCTATGTTACAATTCTGTAAATTGTAGGTAACTGATAGCAACGGAAAATGATTCTTGTCTACAGACATGCAAAATCCTGCAGGGCGAAGGGTCAAACTGACTTCCCTCCCCACTGTGAAAGAAGCCAGTCCTCCATTTGCACATTGATTCCAATATTCCTGACCTATAAATGTGACTGTACTTTGGACATTAAGGAGAGACTGCTCCTAATCCCAATATATTTATGTGTATAATACATGTAAAACTCCCCATGAAACTGACATGTTGGCTTGGTTAAAAATCCAGCAAAAGAAATCTGGGCTGGCCATAAAAATTACTGGTAAAAGTTAGCTCTTCAGAAATAGGTGAGATCCTACCTAGGAAACAAGCTAGGTGATTTCTTTCAGGTCCTATTTAACTCCGTGCATTTGAGGATAATTATTTTATACTTCCTTCAGCTCCCCAGAGTCAGTGGGAGACCACCACCATCACTATATGGTTTCTGCTAGGCAAGGGTAACCCAGCACTGTGAGGTCTATGAAATTTGGTCAGATCTGGTCTAGGTCTTCTCCCAGGAAGGCCATTGCATACATGGAATTATGGGTGTAAGAAATACTTAAGAAACTTGCTTAAGTAATCTCATTAAGAGTTAAGAAGGCTTAATGACCTTCTCCTCTGAAGTAATAAAAGCCCTGGTTTAAAAGAGATTTTCTGTTTGATCTGATTACCCCTACAGCTAGAAGTAAATGGTAGACACTCCTTTGGCTTTAGCTCAAAGAGTCCAATAACCTCTGCTCAAAAGATGAACAATGCTAAGAGATTATGACTAATAAAATTGTTCCCATTCATCTCTTCACCTCATTTTAGGAGCTGTGCCATCTGGCAAGGAGTACTTTGAGTTTAAAATCTCAGTTCTGCTAATTAGATGCCCTGAATTTACCTCTTAAAAATATTAAGTGGCTGAGATAACTTTGGAAGCTGATGAATAAGCCCCACATTCAACCAACTGATATTCTTCAAGATTTTTAATACTTGAATTCTATCACCCTTTCCGCCTCTCTAAGTCAAGCCCTTCGCTCTTTTACCACCCCTTAACTACTTTTTTAGACAAGCTTCTACAGCCAAAGCATCTCTGGATCTGCCTGCAAACCCTGCGGTACACAAGACCAAAGTCAAGATGTCACAAGAATAGGACAGACTCATCCTCCAAAAGGATGATACTGAGATACTCAACTACTTTAAGTCACAGAACAAGTTTGGAGTCAGTGTCTCCCAAAGTAAAATCCCATGCATTTTTTTCACCAACCACCTAGGAGACCCAAGCATCTAAAACCTGGATGGAGAAGAGAGTAACAGTAATGGCTAACACTCACTAAGGGCATATTCATTTAGCCCTGAACTGACCAGTTTCACTGTAAATTCATGACATAAGCCTAAAATGGGCACTCAACACTGCTGTACAAATTTCTCATCTTTCTTTAGCAAACACTGCTTTACTATTCTCCAAAATGACCATGTCACACTTTTCCAGACCTGCAACACTTGCAACACTCCCTTCTCGGCTGGCCTCACACTACTTTGAAACACAGAAACATTCTTTTTTTTTTGAAAACACAGGAACATTCTAACCAGAGCCCTGTCATCTTCCAACTACCATCCCTTCATCTGTGCACAAACGTTCTATCTTCCTTGTATTGACTGAGAAGTAACTGTCCTTGCAGCAATTAAATGCCAACACCTGGCCATCTTGGAACCTGTGGAGGTCTGCTGGGAACAGGACTCCTAAAACGACAAATAGCTCTGGAGGCTGTGGTCCAAGGCCATTTTTGCTGGCTATAAGCCGGGTCTCTGGAACCAGAGAGAACACACAGCTCTTCTTAAAATTAAACGTTATTTATGCTAGAGATGAATCTGAATTCTACCTAGGCAAGAGATGTGCTTATGTGTACAAAACAAAGAACACCACAGTGACTGCTGGTGGCAAGCCAAACAAAACCAGAGGAATCAGAGGAAGGGTAACTCGTGCTCATGGAAACAGTGGCATGGTTCATGCCAAATTCCGAAGCAACCTTCCTGCTATGCCATTGGTCACAGAATCCGTGTGAGGCTGTACCCCTCCTGTATTCAAGGTAATTGGAAAGTATATAAATAAAGGTGTAGATCTATTCTCTTGGGGAGAAAAAAAAAAAGCCAAGCCCTAAATTACCCTCTGGATTCCATCACTAAGGTTGTCTCAGAGACAGCACCTGTGCTTACTTAGCCTCTCCCTGTCTCACATCAACAATTTCCTCCTCTTATGCACCTTTCCCACTGGCATACAAATACACCTGAGACTGTTCTGCTAGAAGTGAGAATGTGGGTTATGAAAACAATTAGGTATAGACCAGCATTTTTTTTCTTAATGAGATAATAAGAGTAGTATGGAAAGTGCCAGAGTACATCAAAAATGGCAAGAGTAAGCAACTAAGGGGCGCCTGGGTGCCTCAGCGGGTTAAAGCCTCTGCTTTCTGCTTGAGTAATGATCCCAGGGTCCTGGGATTGAGCCCCACATTGGGCTCTCTGCTCAGCATGGAGCTTGCTTCCCCACCCCCTCTCTGCCTGCCTCTCTGCCTACTTGTGATCTCTGTCAAGTAAATAAATAAAATCTTTAAAAAAAAATTAAATTAAATTTTTTAAAAAAGAGTAAGCAACTAAGATGTCCTTCAGTTGTTGAATGGATAAGCTATTAGTACATCCAGACAATGGAATATTATTCAGAACTAAAAAGAAAAGCACCATCAAGTCATGAAAAGACATGGAGAAACTTTAAATGCATATTGCCAAGTGACAGAAGACAATCTGAAAAGACTACGTATTACATGATGGCAAATATGTGACATTCTGGAAAAGGAAAAACTATGCAGGTAATAAAGAGATCAGCGGTTGCCAGGGGTTTGGTAGCAGAGGGTATGAACAGATGAAGCACAAAGGATTCTAAGGGCAGTGAAAATACTCTGCAGGATACCACAGTGATGCATGTCATTGTAACACTCTCCAACACCAAGAATGAACCCTAAGTATGGACTTCGGGTGACTATGATGTGTCAATGTAGGGTCATCAACTATAACAAGTGTACCCTCTTGTGGGGGTTGTTGATAATGGGAGAAGTCATGCATGTGTAGGCGTGGGGGATATATGGGAACTTTCTGTAACATTTCCCTGCTCTAAAAACATAAAGTCTTATTTTAAAAAAAGAGAGAGAGAGACAGAAAGTAGGATGCAATATGGATGGTTTGGATAAGCATAACCAACAGGCTTTGGAACATATTTATCACACTACTTATATTTTTTTCAAAGTCATTGAAAGTTTGAGAGAAAAATGATAGAAGATAATTTTTTCTAAGGTTAGGGCCATTTAAGGTTGGGGGAAGGGGAATGCAAACATCATTTGAAAACATCTCAATAGGGGCGCCTGGGTGGCTCAGTGGGTTAAAACCTCTGCCTTCGGCTCAGGTCATGATCTCAGGGTCCTGGGATCAAGTCCCACATTGGGCTCTCTGCTCAGCAGGGATCCTGCTTCCCTTCCTCTCTCTCTGCCTGCCTCTCCATCTACTTGTGATTTCTCTCTGTCAAATAAATAAATAAAATCTTTAAAAAAAAAAAAATCTCAATACAATCTTTTAAAAAATGAGAAGGGTAAATATTATTTTGTGAAACTTTTATTTCACAATAAATTATGTAATGAATTATATCTAAAATATAATCCTCAGGGTGCTGGGTTGGCTCAGTTAGTTAAGCATCTGCCTTTGGCTCAGGTCGTACCCTGGGGTCCTGGGATTGAGCCCCATGTCTGACTCCCTGCTCAGTGGCAAGTCTGTTTCTCCCACTCCCTCTGCTGCTCCCCCTGCTTGTGCTCTCTCTGACACATTAAAAAAAAAAAAAATCTTTAAAATAAATATAATATAATTCTCACTGTGGGCTGCAGTCAAAAAAGATCTGAAAGCCACTGTTATCTCCCAACTTGAAAAACAAACAAAACCATCCCTTGACCAACACCCACCTCCAGCTACGCCCTCATTTTTCTGCTCTCCCTGACATAGTAAAACCTCCCCGAAAGAGCTGTCCACCTTTCCACCTTAAGTCTCACCTCCTCGCCTCCAATGTGTTTCAGCCGACATAGAGTGCTTCTGATGCCTCCTCTCTAATGAACCTGTTCTTGCGAAAGTTAGTGTAGCACTTGAGTTGTGAGATGTACTGATGCCTTCCATCTTACTCAACCTTCTACAGTAGCATCTGACACAATTCATCATATCTCCTTTCTTGAAACTCTCTGTTTTCCTAGATTTTCTGATACCACATTGCGAAGTTCTACTCCTATCTCCAGGCCACTCCTTCAGTTCTCTCCGCTGCCTCCCCACCCATCCTCTACACTCTGAAACAGCAGAATTTCAAGTGTACTGGTTGACTGCTGAAGATCTCTGAGCCTCTTTCAGAGGGCAAATGAGGTTAAAACCTATTTTATTTGCATTTTTTGTTGTTACACTGACATATGTGTAACAAAATATTGCACAGACAGTGCAATAGTAATGGTAGATAAAACCGCGAGTGTCTTAGCATAAGCCAAGGAAGTGACCCTGAACTGTACCAGTAATCACTATATTCTACATGCCCATATACTACCCATTTTTTAAAAAGTCAATCTTACTTAAGAATATCCTTGATGAAGCAGTAAGAAAATTATTAATCTTATTAAATTTTGACCCTGGAGTACCTTTTTAATAACCTCAGAGGTAAAATGAGAACTATAAATATAGCACTTCTGCTACATACCCAAAGTGCCCTGCAGAAACATCTGTGTAATTATTTGAGTTTTGAGCTAAATTAGCCACTTTTTAAATGAACATTGTTTTTATTTAAAAGAACAGTAGACAAACTGTGATTATTCATACTTGGATAATATATTTTCTCAAAAATGAATGAGGGAAGGAAGTTGTCACTTCAGGAAAAACAAGTTAACAGTATTTGCTGCCAAATATAGAAGAATGACTTTCAAGGAAAATCAGAATTTTGGATAACTTGTACCCACCATTTGGACAACTTCCCATACTTAACTTTTCTGATAAGACTGGTGGTGAGAAAGGGAGACAAACCATACGAGACTCTTCATCTCAAGAAACAAACTAAAAGTTGCTGGAGTGGAGGGGGGTGGGAGGGATGCGCTGCTGGGTGATAGACATGGGGGAGGGTATGTGCTATGGTGAGTGCTGTGAATTGTGTAAGACTGATGAATAACAGACCTGTCCCCCTGAAACAAATAATACATTATATGTTAATTTAAAAAAAAAAAAAGACTGGTGATAAAACTAAGGAATGCTACTTTTTACATTATATAATATAAATGCAATATAAACATGCAAACATTTGCAACTCAATGAATCAGTATTTTCCAAATAACCAACAAATGATACTACAAAATCATTCACAGGTAAAAGGTCCATTCAAAGCACATGACAGACCAGTGGACTTTTATGCAATAGAGGACAGAAACTTCATTAACAGATTTCAAATTCCATTGTAAATAACCTTTCTGAAATAACACTTGCCAAGAATATCCATGATCACCTTAAAAATCTACTGAAATACTTCCCTCTTTTCAATTACCTATCTGCATCAGGCTGGATATTTTTCACATACTTCAATGAAAAAAAACCCACATGGCAACAGTTTAATGCAGAAGCTCACAGGAGACTCAGGATATCCTCTATTAAGCAAGATTTCTACAAAAAAATTTCTACAAAAAAATCTCTACAAAGAGATTTGTAGAAATAGAAAAGAATGCCACTCTTGTCACTAAGTTTTTAAAGTCAGACTTCCTGAGAAATAATTTATACATAGTAAAATTCATCAATTTTAAGCAAACAATCTGATGCATTTTTTTTTATTGTGCAGTCGGGGGTGCCTGGATGGCTCAGTGGGTTAAAGCCTCTGTCTTCAGCTCAGGTCATGATCCCAGGGTCCTGGGATGGAGCCCCACATTGGGCTCTCTGCTCAGCAGGGAGCCTGCTTCCCCCCCCCTCTCTCTGTCTGCCTCTCTGCCTACTTGCGATCTCTGTCAAATAAATAAATAAATAATTTTAAAAAAATAAAAATAAAAAATATGCAGTCATGTAACTACCAATGCAATCATGAAATAGAAGATTAGAAGAATTAGGTCACCTATGAGAGTTCCTTCGTGACTCCCTTTTCCTCCAGCCACAGCAGCTGGCAGTACCAATCTAGTTTCATTACTAATCTTTGCCTCTTCTAGAACTTCATATAAATGGAGTCATTCAGGATGCAGTTTGCCTTGTGTTTTAACAACAATGTTGTTGACATCCCTCCATGTTGAATCCTATGTGTAGCATTAATTCTTTTTTATTAAGTATTGTTCCATTGTATATGGCTGTATCATAATGTATTTATGGATATTTAGGTTGTTCTTAGTTTAGGATAATATGAATAAGCTGCTATAATATTTGTCAATAATATCCTTCAAATTGTTCATTACAACTGATTAGTTTTATTTTTTGGAAATTATATCTCATCAAATCTGATTTGCTCCACATCCTGACCAACGGTTTGGTATTATCCTTTCTTGGTTTTTTTTCAGTTAAAATAACTACATAGTATCATTTATTTTTTTGGTAGTATTGTTTCATTTAAAATTATATTTTCTTAAAGACTAATAAGACTAACCATATATTTTCATGTGTTTATTTGGTTTTTGAATACCTATTTTGCTGAAGAATGTTTAAATCTTTTGCTCTTGTAAAAACAGTATGGCCTATACCTTACTGAATTGTAAGAGTTCTAAAGAATATAGTACATATATAGAATATAGAACATAGACACTAGTACTTTGTCAAATATAAATTTTACAATATTTTCTCACAATCCTTAGCTTGATTTTTCATTTTCATATTTGCCTTTTAAAGAGTAAAGGTTTAATTCTACTGAAATATAATTTATCACATTTTCTTTAAGCTTTATCTTTTATGATTCAAACAGTATAAGATGATCATCTTGACTATGAATATAAAGTTTTACTCCTTCTGCTCAAAGCTGTATCCTATTTATTTCTGCTTCTTCATAATGTTTAGGACCTATAGAACAGTGCTAAACAAAAGAGGTAAGAATGGACACCTCTACCTCGCTTCTAATCAGAAGAAAAGTATTTACTATTTTATCATTAATTATGATGTTAGTTGTAGGTTTCCTATAGATATTTTTATCAGATTGAAGAAATTCTATTTTAGTACAAGTTTTTAACATTAATGGGTGTTCAATGCTTATTCTGCATCTACTTAGAGAATCATTGAGTGTTTTTTTTCAGTCACTTAATACAGTGAATTACAATGATTAATTTTCTAAAATTAAACCAATCTTGCCTTATTAGGATCCATCCCACTTGGTTATGATGTATAATCCTTTATATGTATTGCTAGATTTAATTTATTAAAATCTTGTTAAGGATTTTTGTATCCATGTTCATGAGGAATACTAGTAAGAACTTTTATTATACTGTCTTTGGTTTGTACTTTCATGGAAACTTCAGCCTCATTAAGTGGGGTAAGAAGTATTCCTTCCATTTCAATCTTCTAGCAGAATATGTATGGAATTGATAATATTGATAATACTACCCTCTTTACAAATTTCACGGAATTCACCAGTGAACGCATTTGGACCTGGCATTACTTCACGGACTGCAAATTCAATTTGCTTATCTACTTCTTCTTGAATACAGTTCAGTAATTTGTATCTTTCAAGGAAATTGTCCATTTCATGTATTTTTTTTAACTAAATACAGAGGTTTATTTTAGGGCGAAATGCATTAATTTAATACAACTTATCTAGTAAAGTTAGACTTTCTTTTAGATATGTAAATGGAGGCTCCATAACTCAGGGGTTAGAGCACTGGTCTTGTAAATGGAGAGCAATAGATAGTTGTATATTTTCTTGCCTAAATCTAATCCACATTTTCTTCAGTATGGCACTGTAAGGTATCATTCTTTTAGTGGTTTAAATTACTTTCTCTAAAAGCAGATTTTCTGGTTTCCTTATTTTTACAGGGCTTATTTTTGGCAATTCAGTGATCATTTGATAGTCTCAATCTCCTGTCTCAAGAAAAATCACACTGACTTCCCAAAAATTGATTAAGGAGGCTCCCATCACACTTTCTAACAAGAGAATAAAAGTGACTTTTGTTGTTTTGTCTGTGGTCCAAGAATACTCAAGGCTTCTTTTCCTACTCTAGTTAGGCACAGGCCATGAGACGTGTATCTAGGGCCTGTGTACTTCATTCCTCCCTCCCCAAACAGATCACTATTGAACCTACACAAAGCCCAAGAACTAAAAGAAGAAAACAAAATTCTCTTAGCACAACTTAAACTTATCACATGCCAAATACTCATTCAATAAATATTTATTAAATACCTGTTTGTCAGGCACTTAAATTTAAATTTAAACGAAAAATGCAACCAACCAAGCAATATAGCTGCCAAACTGACAAAAACATTAAAGCTCTGACCCTGGAAAAGATGTATACAAAGGCTTAATAAGGAAAAAGAAGTAACTTAGAAGTTGGTAATAACTGATAAAATGAAAAATATTTTTGACACAAATTTGGAAGCCACAAAAGTGCTGAAATTCTTCAAAGAAGTGTTGTCAATGAGTGGCCTGAGAACAGGATAAAAAGTCAGGAACGTTTCCATTTTAATTCCATTTTATTTTCACAGAGATGCTTTGAGAACAACGAATTAATATTTTGCAAAGTGCTTAGTGATAAGCTCAAAGAAGAATGTTAGAAATCAAAAAGCAGGCACACAGAATTACAAAAAAGGTCAATGAATAAAAACTCAATTAAAATTCAGTTGCTTAAGTTGCTTAACAAGTTTATATCAAACATTACTATAAAAATTTACTTTAAAAAATTACTTAAGATGAAAATCTACAACCCAAGTTCTCTGTAAATAAAGAAAATGTCACACAACTTACGATATTTACTGTGAATTTCATCTATTTCCTTTTCTGTTTGGTCCTTTGTAAAAACCATTATCTAAAATAATAAAAAAAAATTAATTAAAAATTTAAAATATGACCAAAACAAAAATTAGTAATACAAACTTTAATACAAAATCTCAAATGTGGATATTTAAAATAGGGGAAAATAATCTCTTTATCTCTGTTATATATAAACCTAGGAAGAATAACTCCTGTGGATTTACCTTGAATAACAATAATAAGTATACCTTTCACTCACTACTGTTTTCTCATCTGCAGAAAATGCAACACTAATATACAGATTAAGGCTAAGATGAACTATTAACACAATAATCAATTAAATTTCTACTTTCAATATTTAATTTTTCACATTCATTAATACAACTAGTAACACTTGAAACCACAAGACTGAAAAAGCATTTAGCAGATCATTAATAAGGCAGATTTTCTTGCTTGTCTTCTACCTTTTCCAACCTAACTTCTCCAAGTCTACTGGAAAAAGAACATATAAAGAAAATATGACAGTTTAAGATTTTAGTGTTTTAAATTTCTACTTCCACTTTTGAAAATTTTAGACTTAAAAGATCAGAAATCTACTTATAGGATTCATTATAGTTTCCATCTTATAGTTAGTGCATAGGTAATGATAAAGTCAATGAACATCTCATTTTTTTTCTACTATCTGATTATAAACTTACTTCCCTAAGGTCGTAGCTTTCCTTACAGACACATTACCGATGGTCTAGGAAAAAAAGTCTACTTGGGAGAGCCCCAAACACTTCCTCCAGTGTCATAGGACACAATGACTATTTTCTTCTTTGGTATCCTTTCCTCAAGTTTTGGACCATCAAGCTAGAGGAAGGCAATAGTGAAGAATTTTAAGTCTCTGATTCCCTCAATAAGCTCAACAGATACTCAATCTTCATAAAGTTTTACAATTACTTAATTTCTCCATCAATATAATCATAGACATGCAGAATGCCAGAACTAAAGGAGGATCTTAGAGATCATATAGTTCAATTCCTGAGTTTTACAGACGAAGATCCTAAGTCCCACAGATATTAAAGAGCTTATCAAACACAACCAGCAGAGAAAGGACAAATATCAAGGTCACCTGATGTACAGACATATGCTTTTTCCATAGGACTATAATTGTATTTTGTCCTAGAAGATTGCTAAAGGACAGAATTCTGTGCTAAAAATAAGCTGCAATAATACATTAAATGGAAATGTGTTCCAGGATATTTCCTATTGAACAGATTTAATTCTGGCAATCTTTAATTTTGGGGGGGCACTCAATTTTTCTTTCCATCATTTCTACGCAGATAATGAAACAGACCATCAACATACACTTTCATTGAGTTTACTAGCTTCAAGACGCATTCTAGTCTTCTCCATATTTTCAATTTCTTGAACTATTTCAGCAGCTGTTAAAATAAGGACATACAGCCAATGTTAATTACATGGTTTTCATCATTATACTATGGATATATAAGGTGTTAACTCTAAAGGCAAAAGGTGGGTATACATGAACTCCCTGTCCTATTCTTATAATTTTTCTCTAAGTCCAAAGTTATTTCAAAATAAAAGATTACAAAAATAACATGGAATAAAACATTGAACTCTTACACATGCAGAACAGTTGAAGACAACCGTAAGAGTAATTTTGCTCTTTCCTTTAAGTATATAGGTATAAATAGCAGTCCCAATGGAATATGAAAATTAATTTGTTAATGTGAATCCAATTCTTAGCAGATATCCACTCAAACTCCAATGTACTAAACATAAATATACACTTTTATATACAGAGCATTAAGACTATGGAAATAATAAAAAGTCTAACATACATGTTACAGAAATCCCAAAAGAGGAAGAAAAGGGAAGAGAAAAAATATTTGAAGACCTAGTGGCCAGAATTTGCCAAATTTAAAAAAAGACATCAAACCACACATGTAAAAAACTCAAGGAGCATTAAGCAGAATAAATGCAAAAACAAAACAAAACAAAAATATAAGAATAGCATATATACACACTGAGAAAGAAAAATCTGTGAGAGCCAGAGAAAAAGAGTATATTACATAAAGAAAAATCAAGCATTATATCATGCTTCTCATCAGAAACTATTCAAGCCAGAAGACAATGGAGTAATGAATTAAAAGCACAGAGGAAAAATCCTGACAATCCAGAATTCTCTCTCAATGGAAATATTTTTCAAAAGTGAAGGAGGAATAAAGATTTTCTGCAACAAACAAAAACAGAGAGTGTATTATTAGCAGATCTATACCACAAAAGCGTTAAAGGAAGTTGCTTAAGCAGAGGAAATATGCTTAAGCAGAGGAAATACGAAACAAGAAATTTATGTCTTCTTTATCTCTTCCTATAAGAGAAAATGAAGAATGCTAGAAATGGTAAAAATGAAGGTAAATACAAAATATATATATATATATTTTTTTTTACCTCTCTAAAAGATAACTGTCCTTTTAAAGGAAAACAAGATTATTGTGTTAACAGCATAGGTAAAAATGTAAAACTCATGACAACAACAACACAAAGAATTAGAGATTGGGACTACACTGTTGTTAGGTTCTTATACTACAAATGAAGCATATCATTCGAAGGTAGACTGTGATTACTTGAAGGTATCTAGTACAAACCGCAGGTCAACCACTAAAACTTTCTAAAAAGAGAAAATAAACCCAAAGAAATAAAATGTATTAGTGAAAAAAAATACTCAGTCCAAAAGAGAACCAATAAATAAATAAATGGAACAAAAGCAGATAAAACAAGCAAAAAACAATTAGGAAGACTTTAACTGTAAAGCCAACTATTACCAATAATTCCATTAAATGTAAATGATCTAAAAGCAATAATAAGAGATAGAAAATGCATATTAGATTTAAAAAACCTAACAAACTACATGCTTTCAGCAAAGAATCCTTTTTATTTTATTAAGATTTTACTTACTTATTTTTACTTATTTACTTATTTTTTTACTTTGATTTTACTCAAAGTGAGCATGAGTAGGGAGAAGGGCAGAGAGACAAGCACACTCCATGCTAAGTTGGGAGCCGATGTGGGGCTCCCTCCGAGGACCCTGAGATCATGACCTGAGCTGAAGTCAGATGCTTAACTGACTGGGCCACCCCAGCACCCCCAAAGTACCCATTTTAAATAAAAGACATAGGTTCAAAATAAAGGTATGGAGAAATGTGTCATGTAAATACTAATTAGAAGAAACATAGAATAGCTTTATTAATATCAGGCACAACAGACCTTAGAACAATGAATGCTGTCAGGGATGAAGAGGGAAATTACAGGGATGCCTGGGTGGCTCAGTCGGTTAAACGTCTGCCTTTGTCTCGGGTCATAATCCCAGGGTCCTAGGATGGAGCCCCACAGGAGCCTGCTTCTCCCTCTGCCTGCCACTCCCCATTTGTGCTCTCTTGCTCTCTCTCTCTTTCTCTTTGACAAATAAAGAAATAAAATCTTAAAAAAAAAAAAAAGAGGGAAATCATATAATGATAAAGGGGTTAATTCACTAAGAAAATATTCCTATATGTGTTTGCACCTAGAACAGAAATTTAAAATTAACAAGAACTTCTAGTTCTGAAGATGGACTAAGACTCATACCTCTCCTCATATTCTTCCTAAGTATAACTAAAACTCTTAGATGTAATATAATAACAGACAATTGTAAGAGAATTATGAAAGATAGAAGGAGGAAAATGGACTGCCTAAGGGTCTCAGAATTTAAAGAACAACATGATGATGAGTTCCCTAGGCTTTCTCTTTATCTTCTATATATACCAGACTGGGCACTGGTGAAACCTGCAGCCCAGGATCATCAACCATCTCTCTCTCTCTCTCTCTCTTTCCCTCTCTCTCTCCCTCACACACACACACACAAACTCCAAGAAACCAATTTTTGTTCTAGTAAAGGACTATGAAAGGATAAGACCAATAAACTTTTTGATAATACCTGATCTAGTCCAACTAAACACTGCTGATGCTTCCTGCCCACCAAAGTATCATCAGAGAATAAGTGTAGAGTATGGATTCTACCCCCTTAATTCCCCCAGCAGTAGCAGGAAGACTGGGGACAGCTTTTTTCTTTCAGGAACACTGTGCCAGTAAAGACCTAGTGAATAACCTAGATCTCTATCTCTCACCCACCAGTAGCAGGTAGCAACCTCATCCCCCAACAGTGATTGCAGTGAGGATCTCAAAGAGAAAAAACCTGAAGGTAACCATCCTTTAAACCTGCACAGCAAATCCTAAACACATTCCTGACCCACTCACATGTGAAATATCCTAAAATTAACAGGCCAGGAATGCCTGAGTGGCTCACTCGGTTAAGCATCTGCCTTCGGCTCAGGTCATGATCCCAGGGTCCTGGGATCAAGTCCTGCATCAAGCTCCTTGTTCAGCGGGGAGCCTGCTTCTCCCTCTGACTGCTGCTCCCTCTGCTCATGCTTGCGTGCGTGCTCTCTCACTCTCTCTCTCTCTCTGACAAATAAATAAATAAAATCTTTGAAAAAAATTAAATTAATAGGCCAAAAAGGTCTGAGAACTGAACCACAATATGGAATATCAGGTTTTCTGAGTGCCCCCCAGGTGGCAATTAAATGAAGCAGACCTGAAACAACACTGCAAGAGTTCTGAAAACTAAATTGTCATTAGAACCATAGTCCACAGAAGGAGGCCTGGATCTGAAGCTAAACCTTAACAGCATGACTGCCTGTTACAGTAGAATATTTTAAAAGGAGCTAGAATCTCATATTACAGTCAAGATGTCCAGGACACAATAAAAACACTTATCAACTAAGAAGCAGGAAAATGATAACTTCAATGAGAAAAGGCAATCAACAAATGCTAACACTGAGATTACTCAAATCTTGAAACTATAAGAATTTTAAAGCTACCATCATAAAAATGCTTCAAGAGTACACTGCTATGGCATATGATTATTATTCTTTGTATATTTTGGAATACTGTGTAACAGAAACTGGTAAAAATTAATGCAAGTAATATTTTTATGAAAATAACACTTATAAAAATCCTAGTTTTGGTGACATCTGTGTGGCTCAGTTGGTTAAGGATCTGCCTTCAGCTCCAGTTATGGTCCCAGGGTCCTGGGATCAAGCCCACATTGGGCTCCCTGCTTAATGGAGAAAATGCTTCCCCTTCTCCCTCTGCTGCCCTCCTACTTGTGCACTCTCTCTTTCTCTCTCTCACTGTCTCTCTCTGTCAAATAAATAAAATCTTTTTTTAAAAATCTTAAAAAAAAAAAAGAGTACACTGTTATGTGGAATTTAAGAAACAAAACACAGGATCATAGGTGAAGAGAGAGAAAAAATAAAACAAGCCAAAACCAGAGAGTGAAACAAACCATAAGAGACTCTTCATCATAAGAAACAAACTGAGGTTTGCTGGAGGGGAGGAGGGTGGAAGATGGGGTAAGTGGGTGATGGACTTTAAGAAGGGCATGTGATACAATGAGTGCTAGGTATTATATAAGACTGATGAACCACAGGCTTGTATCTCTGAAACCAATAAAACATTATGTTAATTAATTGAATTTAAATTAAAAACGGTTTTAAAAATGCTTCAAGAATAATTAGGAGCACTCTCAAAACAAAAGAAAATAAAACTGCTACTGTATGTAATATTTTTATGTCCATTATAAAAGTACAGCTTTTTAAAGTAGTTTAAATGTTACATTTCAGTTACTAATGTCTTAGAAGGGACAAGTGAGTAACAAGAATTAGAAACAAAGTGAAACAAATGAACCCCACTGTATTTCAGTAAAAAAAGTCAAGTCACAATGAAAAAGGTAAAAAGGAAATTATGACCACATATTTGCCTGCATACCCTCAGTCTAAGGGAGGAGGGGAGAAGCAGCCTGGGAGAGAGAACTAGAAAATATCCTGAATTCTTTTTCATAGGTATGTCTGTTTTGCCGTGGTGTAGTAGTATTGATGAAGCAATTTTAAAACTATTTTAATTGTGCGATAAAACTGAACAAATCAGTAAGTGTGCTGATACTACTAAAGGGAGAATTCTCTCTGTGGGGGGGGGCGGAGAAAGGGAAATATAAATATGTAAGAGAGAAAGGTAAGGAACTCTGTCAGATTGGACTCTAAACACAGGTTCAGTATGTCCTCATAATTTCTAATGCATATAAGTATAAATGGATTTACATGTGTACATACATATATAATACATAGGCATACATGCATCAGGAGATACCACTACAAATCCAACAGAATGGCTAAAATTAAGAAGACTGGAAATACTAAGTGTCGGCAAGGAAGTGGAGCAAGTGGATCTCTCATACAATGAAGAATAGTGTAGCCATTTGAAAAACAGTTCAGCAGGGTGCCTGAGTGGCTCAGTGACCTCTGCCTTCGGGTCAGGTCATGATCTGAGGGTCCTGGGATTGAGCCCTGCATCAGGCTCTCTGCTCAGCAGGGAACCCGCTTCCCCCTCTCTCTCTGCCTACTTATGACCTCTCTCTCTCTCTCTCTCAAATAAATAAAATCTTAAAAAAAAAAAAAAAAGTTCAGCAATTTCTTTACTTTTAAGCACACACTTACTATATGACCCATGGGTATTTATCCAAGAAAAATGAAAACATATGGCTATACAACAATCTGTAATCCCATGTTCATCACAGCTTTATCCATAACAGCCAAAAACTGGAACACAGCTTGACAATAAAAATGAGTGAATTACTGATAATGCAACATGGGTAAATTTCAAGAGCACTGCACTAAGTGAAAGAAGCCAGATACAAAAAACTACATAATGTACAATATGTATAACTCCATTTGACTGGCATTTTAGAAAAGGCAAAACTAGAGAAACATAAAAGATCAGTATATCTCAGGGCCTTAGTGTAAGGAAGAGGGAAATGACTACAAAAGGGTAGAGGAATATCTGGGGAAGAAAATGTTCTATATTTTGACTGAAAGGATAGCTAGATGACTATGCATACATTTGTCAAAACTCATCTAACTATACACAGTAAAAAAATGCATTATAGAAGCACACGGGTGGCACAGTTGGTTGAGCATCCAACTCTTGGTTTCAGCTCAGGTCATGATCTCAGGGTCATGAAATCAAGCCTCTTGTGGTGCTCAGCACTCAGTGTCAACTCTGCTTCAGACTCTCTCTCCCTCTCCTTCCGCCCCTCCCCACTGCACTCCCCCCCACCAAAAAATTAATCTTTAAAAAATAATAGGATGACTATGCACCAGTTTTAAAATGCACACATAAAAAGTGAATAAATAACAAGGTGCTGGATATAAGACAATGTATAAAAATTACCTACATTTTACATGCCAGTGACAAAAAAATAAAAATTGACATTTTAAAACAAGACACCAATTACAACTGCATCAAAAACATCAAATACCAATGAATAAGTCTTTTAAAAAAGCCCTTCATACTGAAGACTATAAAACATCACTGAGAGAAATGAAAAATTAAAGGGTTAAACCAAATTCATGGATTGAAAGACTCAAATAGGGTACCAATATCAACTTTGATACCAAAATGATTACAGATTCAACATAGGCCCAATCAAAATCCAAGCAGATTTTAGTTTCTTGATGAAATTTTACAGGCTTATTCTAAAATTTACATGGAAATACAAAGGGCCTACAAAAGCCAAGGCAATCTCAAAAAACAAAACTAGAGGAACACATTGCCAGGCTGCAAGATCTATTATAAATTACTCATAAGGGACGCCTGGGTGGCTCAGTGGGTTAAAACCTCTGCCTTCAGCTCAGGTCATGATCTCGGGGTCCTGGGATCGAGCCCCGCATCAGACTCTCTGCTCCCCAGGGAGCCTGCTTCCTCCCTCTCTCTGCCTGCCTCTCTGCCTCCTTGTGACCTCTGTCTGTCAAATAGATAAATAAAATCTTTTACAAAAAACAAACAAATAAATAAATAAATTACTCATAAAATAATTAAGACAACACACTACTGATAAAAGGATTAATGTGACTTAATGGAACAAAACAATGTCCAAGACCCACACATACATAGTTAGCTGATTCTCAATTAAGATGTACTGACAATTTTATGGGGAAAGGACGGTTTTTCAATAAATGGTGCTGCATTAATTGGCCATCCATATGGAAAAACGGGAGAATCTTGCCCTTACCTCACAATATATGCTAATATAGATTCCAGGTAAAATCTAGGTCAAAATGTAAAAGCAAAAACAATAAAACTTTCAGAAGAAAACAAAAGATCTTCCTAATCTTGTAGTAGGCAAGGACATAGAAAGCGCTAACGAAAGGCAAAATGCAAAAGATTAAATAGTACAGTTAAGAACTTAGATGTTTTGAATTAAGTCAGAGGCGAGCCTGTTTCTCCCTCTGCCTCCCCCATCAACCCCTCTCGTTCTCTCTCAGACAAATAAATTAAAATCTTAAAAAAAAATTGTGCTAAACATTGTAAGTCATTGGGGAAATGCAAACTAAAACCGTAATGAGATACTACCAAGAACCCACCAGAATAGCCAAAAAGGAAAAATGACAATACTGATGTTGTCAAGGATGTGAAAAAAACTGTAACTCTCTGAACCTCCTGATGAAAGTGCACATTAGTAGAAATGAAAACAAGAAAGGAAGAAAAAAAAAGGAACTAAATGAGGGGGGAAAAAAGCACCCTCATACTGAGTTTTTTGCTATATTCATGAAAACTGAACAGCTGCAGAAATATAACAATTTCACTACTAGATATATATACCCCCAAAATATGTGTGAATAGGTGCATCAAAAAATAAAAAAGATTACTCACAGCAGCATTATTCTTAAGAGCCAAAGAGTAGAAAAAAATCCAAATAACCATCAACCACTGAATGGAAAAATAGTACGAAATACGTATACAATGGAATACTCTACAGCAACAAAAATGAAAAAAAATCACACCTGCACATGAAAACATGGATGAATTTTCTAAACGTAATGTTGCACAAATGAAGCCACACTCAAAAGAATAGATAAGCTATTTATTATTCCATTTACATAAAGATAAAATATAGGCAAAAGCAGACAAAATGAATAATCCCTACTGTTAGAAGTCAAGATGGTGATCACCTACGAGAATGAAGGTGGTAGTGACTGGAGGTGGGAAGCACAGGGACTTTTGGGACACTGGTTCTGACCTGAAAAGTGGTAACAAAGGTATTTTCCCTCTGTGAAATACACTGTGATAATTCACCGAACAATACAATTTGTATATTTTTCTGTTTGCATATTATACTTGTTTTTAAAAAATTAGGTAATTCTTGGGGTGCCGGGATGGTCAAAGTGGCCTCTGCCTTCGGCTCAGGTTATGATCCCGGGGGTTCTGGGATCGAGCCCCACATTGGGCTCTCTGCTCAGTGGGAAACCTGCTTCTCCCTCTCTCTCTGCCTGCTTCTCTGCCTACTTGTGATCTCTGCCTGTCAAATAAATATATAAAATCTTAAAAAAAAAAAAATTAAAAATTAGGTAATTCTTTATATACTAATAATTCAAAGAACTCCAAAATATGTGTGTGGCTAAATGAAACAGGACAAATCATTAAAGAGTGTATATATAGGGGCGCCTGGGTGGCTCAGTGGTTTAAGCCGCTGCCTTCGGCTCAGGTCATGATCTCAGAGTCCTGGGATCGGGTCCCGCATCGGGCTCTCTGCTCGGCAGAGAGCCTGCTTCCCTCTCTCTCTCTCTGCCTGCCTCTCCATCTACTTGTGATCTCTCTCTGTCAAATAAATAAATAAAATCTTAAAAAAAAAAAAAAGAGTGTATATATAATACTAACATTTTTACCAAACAATAATCAAGGACATATGTTTGTGTATAATTAATAATCATAATGATAACATTTACTGAATGCTAATTACTTGCTAAGGTATGGGGCTATGCATTTTTCATTTATTCCTTTCAAAAACACTATGCAGTATGCAGTATTATAACCCTTATTTTATAGATGAGAAAAGTGAGAGAATAAGTAACTTGCCCATAGTTTCCCAGTCATAAAGCTGCAAAACTGGGATTTTAACAGGACTCTCTAGATCAACTCTTCCTCCCACACTATCTCTGGAAAGATACACAAAAGAAACCAGCAGCAGTGGTTACCTCTGAGAGAGAAAGAATAGTGACTGAGAGACTGGCTGGGAGAAAGGCTTATCAGAGTATAACTAAGTACCTTTTGAAGAAATACATCTGCATGTCCCATCTATTATCAAAATTGTATTTATTAAAATTCTGTTTTATGACTTATAATCCCTGAGCTACACAAAACTGCTTTAACCAGAAAACAAGAACTCATTGCTTTATTAGTTTACCTGATTTAGGATGCAAAGCATCGCACTGGGCATTGTACATGTGTACAAATTCTTGGTGCCTTTTAATGAGCTGTTGTTTATTTCCTTGAACAGACAGTCCATGCTCTTTTAGCTTTTTCTTTAAATCACGATCTGAGAGCAAGTTATATACAGTTTTGGGCAGAGGCTTCCTTTTGTGAACAGAACTAAAAAGAGGGGGAAAAAAGAGATCACTTAGAGTTACTGTGAACTATCAAATGTTCTCCACATAAAACAGTTAATTGGCCTTCTGATGGAGTACCAGTGTGACTGGGAAAATAGCGGAACCATTAAGATAAAAATGGGAAAGAGAAGAAGAATTAAATTTGCAAATAAGGTTGACAGTGTTAGACATGATGCATCTGAGGTGTCCACAGCACATTCAGATACCGAGGTCTAGGTGGCAGCCAACTTAGAGAAAAAGGTCTCAGAAAGATGTCAGGCCTAAAGATACAGACTGGCAACACCCATGGAAGGCTTGTGCACTAAATGCTATGAGAATCTCACTTCAGAATCACACTTCCATAGACTTCCTCAGTTCTCCACTGCTTTAACGCATCTTTGTCCCAAAATGTGCCAGTGTTTTCCATGCAAAATCTCTGCAAAAAGCTGTTACCTGGGATGATCAGAGTACAAACACTATTGAGATTTAGACTACAGATTTAAGAATATAGCTGCTTTTGAAAAAGTGCCAATCCACAGGCAAAACTGCTTCCTTAAAGTGCAGGCAATCATTGTACAAAAGCTCTAGATTAAATAAAAGATGCATTGGGATGGTTAGTTTTAACCAATTCATTACTGCCAATGAAAAAAGAATTCTGAAAGTTGACAGGAAGATAATATTCTTATGGCAACATCTTCAAAGAACATGACTGAAAACAACAACAAGAAATACAAGAAGGTTTTGTTCTCTTCAACTTCAATTAATTATATTAACAAATATATAAGGATTACAAGCACCATCTGTCTCTTCATTTTATTTATATAATTTATACACTGACAAGCACTAAGCTACAATTTAATATAGCAAAGCCCTATGAAAAGACATTTTGCTCCCTCCAAAAAACCAGTTAAGAAACATTACTTCTTAAAATGGAATAGAAGTCAAGCTACCAAATCATTGTCAATGATTTGGACAATTTTAAAAACAGAACCTTAGTGAGCTTTAAACTATTTAATCTGATTATAAACTGGCTCTCTGAGTACATTACTTGGCTCAATACCATAGCAATTAGGTGCTTAATAAATACACATTCAAAGTAGTCATTAAAATTCCAATATTCCAAAATTTAAATACCAGTAAAAACTAATAAGCACATGAAAGTAAACAGTTTATCCAAAACAAAACAAAACAAAACAAACCCGAGATTTTACAAAGGACTTGCATTTAACTAGTTCACCTTCAAAGCCATACTACACAAACTGGAGTAAATCTTGGAATCACCAAGGGAGTTTATTAAATTGTAGATTCTTGGTCACACCTCCACACCATCCCCCAATTTTGATTACATTCAGAAGTGGAGACCTAAAATCTATGTTAACAAGCTTCCATAGAGTAAATCTGATGTAAATTGCCCAAAGACTACACTGAGAGAAATAGTACAATTAAATATCTGTAGAATGAAAACAACCAAACATTTTTCTACTAACCAACAGTACCATTCCCTAAATTATTTCTTTTATGCTTTATCAATAACATCTAAAAGCCAGAGATAACTATTTATCATAGAAAGACCTACAAACCCTCAAGAAAGTACATTTTTCGGAAAACTGCCCAGTGGGCTCTATGAGACAGGTAAGATTACAGCTAAATAAAATCACAGTGGGTAGCAAGAGCTAAAACATTTTATAGTTTATACAAGCACACTGTCAGGGACAGTTCAGTAATTTTATCAAGGATAGACAATTAAACTCATGACTGTGAAATTCAAATGGGAAACTCAACAGTTTAATGGTATTTACCATGAAAAGCACCAACAGAAATCAACAATTTCTATCCAGAATTTTAAAATATGAAGCCTGACAGATGATTCCCAAAACGTGAAGATAACACTGATCCATCATCCATGATTTAGTGAAAGTGAGTAATGCATTTAGGAGTCTTCAGAATCTGAAGACATCAAAAGGAAGAACAGTCTTTGAATCAACTCTGACACAACTCTACATAGAATGGGTTAAGGGTTGTCACCCCTATTAAAGAAACGGCCTGCCAGGGTGTTGTGGATAAAATGTTCTAAATGTCATAGTATATTTTATGTGACCAGACCCCAGGACCAGGATGTAACTAAATAGAAATGCAGTTCAATGTTCCCCTAAGCATATCTCTACAAATCAGTTTTGTAAGACGTAAATTATGAGGATAAAAAGGTTTTGGGGTCAAGGGGTCCCTGAGTGCCCCTGTGGGTTAAGTGTCTGCTTTTGGCTCAGGTCATGACCCAGGGTCCTGCGACTGAGCCCCACAGTTGGCTCCCTGCTCAGCGGAGCCCCTCCCCTGCTCATGCTCTCGCTCTCTCGCTCTCTCTCATAAATAAATAAAACCTTTAAAAAAAAAAAAAAGATTTTGGGGGTGCCTGGGTTGTTCAGTGGGTTAAAGCCTCTGCCTTTGGCTTGGGTCATGATTCCAGGCCTCTGGGATAGAGCCCCACATTGGGCTCTCTGCTTAGCAGAAAGCCTGCTTCCTCCTCTCTCTTTCTCTCTGCCTACTTGTGATCTCTGTCAAATAAATAAATAAAATCTTAAAAAAAAAAGAAAGAAAGAAAGATTTTTGGGTCAAGTAAATGTAGTACTCACTAGATTAAACAAAACCCAACAATTGCATTGATACAGGACTTCTCAAAGCCTTCAACACACTAACTGGTATAATGAATCTTTCCCTAAGAAATATGATATGCAGGGCTTCTAAACTGCAAGACAGAGCAAATGGCAGGACTACGGTATTCGAAGGAGCAGGGTTTGGAACCACTATTGGAACTTGAACTTAATTATGTTTGGATGAGTATGTCTTTGGATAAACTGACAAAACTAAATGTATTAGAAGAAATATGACAGATGCATCTAGAAAAAGAGCAGTCCAAGCAATACTATCAGTGCTGATTTCTCACTATTCAATAAGAAGAAAATACTCAGCCTCTATACTTGAAACTCATTCCTCAGGAAGAAACACTTTTTTTCTTTTTAAAAGTGGGCTTAAAAAGTGCCCAATGTGGAGCCTGAACTCAGGACCCTGAGGTTGAGAGTCACATGATCTACTGACTAAGCCAGCCAGGCGCCCCAGGAAGAAACACTTCTAAGGAGAAATGCAGGTCACCGGATTCTCATGGCGTATGGGAAATAACCCTCAGGATGAAGAAGCCAGAATGGAAGAGGTGGAAAATAGTTTAAAAATCATAAGAAGTACTTGCTGAGGTAACTCAAAGTTAAGGTTATGCTTAACTTTCTTACCTTCTGAGGCTTTCCTTCTTCTCCTCACGTGTTAAACAGCTGTCTAAGTGCTTATTAATGTGATTTTCTGGAATATTAACCCCGCAAACAGGACAATCCACTGTAATTTTTAAATAGAGAAAGAGAGACTTTATTATTTACATAAAGGGCAAAAATAATGTATAACCTGTCATCTTTCAGCAATTAATATAAAAAATAGAATCCCAACCTTCACATGCACTTAGGAAAGCAGAAGAAAAAAAGAATGACACCTCAGGGCAACAGGACTGGGCTTACAGAAGAGATTGCAAAGAAGTCTGGAAATTCATTTATCAGAAAATGATTTGGTTAAGTCTTTTTTACTGAGGGGTGACTGACCTATAGAACTAATCTTAAGTTTTTCTGTCTTAGGAGCCATTCATCTGCAGCACTATAGCAATCATAACAACATGAATAAGATAAACCTAGCTGGGGACAGGAAGCTATGCAAAACTAAACTGAAACATTTGTTGGTTTGGGCCAACTACTATCAAAATTAACAATGGTTACAAATTTAATAACTTAGCTCTTATTTGTAATTACAAATGTAGTATTGCCTTTAGAAAACACAATCACTGTCAAACTGTTTGATGAAGTTGTGGAAGAATCTTGGGGCTCAGAGGCCACCATGATAATGGCAGGGGTGAAGCAGGAGGTCAGGCCCTCCATCTCTACTTCAATGGAGCAGGACCAATTTTAGCGATTTTATGTGTTACAATTTGCAGTTAAATTTTAATTGAAAAAATTGGTCTGTTGGGGAAAAAAGTTAACTATCAAGCTAAAAACACTACAAGAACTGTCAACTGATAGACTAACAAAATATATGGTAGGAAATGCAAGATTCACATATCCTCACAAAAAAATTTTTTTTAATTTTATTTATTTATTTGAGAGAGAGAGATAGTGAGAGAGTGACATCAACAGTGGTAGACGGAGAAGCAGGCTCCACTGCTGAGCAGGGAGCCTGATGCAGGGCTCAATTCTGGGACCCTGGGATAATGACCTGAGCTAAAGGCATACCCTTAACTAACTAAGCCACCAAGCGCATCTCGTTACAAAATTTGACAACTAATATGCTAACTTTAACCTAAGTTTAATAACCACTAATAGTGGGGCACCTGGGTGGCTCAATCAGTTGAGCATCTGCCTTCAGCTCAGGTCATGATCTCAGGGTCCTGGAATAGAGTTTGCATCACCAGGCTCCCTGCTTAGCAGGGAATCTGCTTCTCCTTCTCCCTCTGCCCTTCCCTGCCATTTGCACTTTCTTTTTTTTTTTTTTTTTTTAAATTTTTTTTTTTTTATTTGACAGAGAGAAATCACAAGTAGATGGAGAGGCAGGCAGAGAGAGAGAGAGGGAAGCAGGCTCCCTGCTGAGCAGAAAGCCCGATGCGGGACTCGATCCCAGGACCCTGAGATCATGACCTGAGCCGAAGGCAGCGGCTTAAACCACTGAGCCACCCAGGCGCCCCATTCACTTTCTTGTGCATGCTCTCTCTCTCCCTCAGATAAATAAATAAATAAAATCTTTTTTAAAAAACTAAAATAAATAACCACTAACTGTCCTGCACTATGTGTGATGTGGGTGTACCAAAGATATCTTAGTGTCTGCCTAAAAGGTGCCCTGAACTTCACAGGTAAGAGGAGACATGGAAACATAAGTTAAACAAGCTAATTCATCAAAAAAGCAAACTATAAACAAAATAGCCCAGAAAGCAAGTGCTGTAACACTTTCATGATGTGAGATGTCAATATCATCTAACATAACTAAAGAATGATTAGGATCTGAATAGAGTATAAAAAGGTAAGGGGTCAGCAAAACTTTTTTTTTTTTAGAGAGAGAGAGAGAGCAAGAGCATGCACATGAGTGAGCATGGTGGGGGTGGGGACTGGATATCTCAAGCATGCTCCCTGTTGAGCACAGAACCCCCAACACAAGGTCCAATCTCACAACCCTGATATCATGACCTGAGCCAAAATCAAGACTTGGATGCTTAACATAATGAATCACCCAGTCGTCCCAGCAAACCTTTTTAGTTAAGGGCCAGCTAGTAGAGATTTTAGGCTCTACGGGCTAGATGGTCTCTGTTATAACTACTAAACACGGCCATGGAGCATGAAAGCATTCATCAACAGTATGTCAACAAATGGGTGCAGCTATTTTCTAGTGAATCTTTACTTACAAAAATAGGTGTAAAGCCAAATTTGGCCTACAGCTTATAGTTTTTCCAATCTCTGGGTTTATTCAAGGAATAATGGGAAGATTAGCGTGGCTACTGCAGGAGGATTTTTGAGATGAAGAGGTAAGAAATAAGGTCAGACATCTAGGGGAGGGATCTAATTGTCTATAGCTATAAATGCCAGTCAGAACAGCTTGGAAGTTTCAAAGAGGGGCATAAGAAGATAAAAGGAGCTCTTTAAGATTAAACTGGAACTGATATGACAGATGAGGAGGGAAATTAAAAGCTGAAAATTAGAAACCAACTGCCATAGTTAAAATATGAGCTAATTAAAATTGCTTCATTTTTCCAGCAATCAGCCTGAATTCCTATTCTGTGAGAGAGAAAGAGTATAAAAATATCTTGCAGCACTGCTTACTTACATCAATTCCCGAGACTGTTATAATGTGAAATGTGGTTTGTCTTTTCCCATTCCACCCCCCTCAAGATGCTTATTTATTCTCAGGTCATATAGGATGAAAAAATTTCCCTTAAGTAAGAAAATATATATATGAAAATAATTTCCTACCTTTGGTAACCTGTTTCAAAGTTGATGTAGAGGGTGTCTCAGGAACATGACCATCTAAGGAACACAGAGCTGCCTTTTCTATGGAAGGTATCTCCTTGGTCTTTGAAGAAGTGCTCACCTCTTTCTGAGGGATGAATTTAATCTCATTCTCTTTTATCAACAACTCTGATGTAGAACCACCAGTTTCTCTGATCAAGAAATTTTCCATTAACCTGCTTCCTTGCTTTAAAGAATGTCTGAAGGCTACAGGAGTGTGTGCTTTGGCAGCAAGGTTCTTTGAAGAGGAGGAAGCAGGAGATATGGGTGGTGACTCCAAGGCAAACTGCAAAAGATGATTCCTTGAAGCACAAAAAACACAATGGATAATGAAGATGTCAAATTATATACAATAAGTAAACTGTAAACATAAGCTGTTCATCCAATTAACACTTGCTTCTGTGAAATACCAAACTTACTCCATAATGACAATCAAACCAGTATTTCTTAAAAGCAACAAATCTGACTTAAAAGGCAGTTAATCTTTTATAAAGGAAAATGGAGATACTTTAGCAACTGGCCATAAAGAATACCTGGTGTGAGACTTATTCTCCAACCATACACAACTTTAGAAACAAATGTTTCTAGCATGGACTATCATCAATGCAAGGCTGTAGTCAGTGAAAGAAAAGGGAAACATGAGGTGACCCAACATTCCCCTAAGAACTTCCCCTGGAAGCATCTTCTGGAGTTAGGTATTGAAATGAAGTCCAAATAGAGACCAGAGGGAAGAGAGATGAGAGTTCTGAGCAAAGACGGCTAGGATTGAAGGGGTAGGGTGCTGGACTGGGGTACCCATAGAAAGAGAACCCCCCAAATCTGCACAAATTCTCATCCATTCCTGATCATCTCCAGGGCTGCAAAAGCCTAAGAGAGAAAACAAGAGAATCTCGTAAGAAGGACATGTTGAGAAGCTGAGATTCCCAAGGTCAGTGAAAAGTTGTTGGGAGTCTGAGCACAGCCAAACCGGAAAGATATTGGTAAAGATCCCAGACATTCAGTTAAAACCCCACAAAGGCCATATCTCAGGATAAAGGACCATACTCTGGAAATATAAAACATAAATAGACCAAACCAGCAAAAAACTAAATAAGGCCCTAACAGAATAAAAGTGAAGAGCTGGTGGGAAGCCTGGATGGCTCAGTCAGCTAAATGTCTGACTCTCGATTTCACGTCAGGTCTTGATCTCACAGTACAGTGCATTAAGCTTCACACTGGGCTCCATACCAGGCCTGGAGCCTACTTTAAAAAAAAAAAAAAAAAAAGGAGAAAAAAGTGAAGAGCTGATAATTTAGCCACTTGTGAGAAGAGAATCCAACATCTTTCAAAGGAAGATAATTCACAGTCTCTATAACATTTCATCGGAACACATTTAAAAATGACTAGACATGCAAAGAAGCAAGAAATTAGCCACTAATTAAAAGATCAAATAGTCAATGGAAGTGGATCCAGAGGTGATCCAAAGAGTGGCATTAGAAGGACTTCAAAATTACTGTGATGAATATTAAAGATGAAAAAAAAAAAAGAATAAAAAGGTAGCATACTGTTAGGATGAATTAAAATCCATCCCAAAAAGGATAAACAAAGAAAATAAAACCTAGGCATGTATTACTCAAACTGTTAAAAAAATAAAGAAATTCTTGCACATAACCAAAAAAAAAAAAAAAAAGCCATGGTACCTCTAAGCATGGTTTCTCAACCTTGGCACTACTGACACTTTGAAACAGATACTTCTTTTGCTGTTCTGTGCATTGTAGGAACATCAGTAGCATATACCCCACTCTAGGTTGAGACAACCAAAATGTAACCAAACATTACCAAATGTCCCCTAGGGGAGGGGTAAAGGGAAAGTAAAATCACTCCCAGCTGAGAACCACTGCTCTAAGAAATAATAAAAACAAATAATGTTTTATAATATTTACTTCTCGACAAAAACAATGAGAGCAAGAAGATAACAGAATGACATCATGACATATTTAAAAAGCAAAACTACCAGGAGTTCTATTTTCCATTGAAAATAGTGCTCTAGGGTGCCTGGGTGGCTCAGTCCATTAAGTGTCCCCCTTCGGCTCAGGTCATGATCCTGGATCATGTTGTCCCAGATCCTGGATGGAGTTCCCCAGGGAGCCTGCTTCTCTCTCTCTGTCTCTCATGAATAAATAAAATCTTTTTAAAAAGAAAAAAAAAATAGTATTCTAAAGTGAAAGCAAAATACACTCTCAAACTAAGAAAAGCAAAGAGAATTCCTCACTGGCAGACAAAAAATACTATAAGACACGTACTTCAGCTTAAGGGAAACAATTTTAGAAAGAAGCACAAAAATGTCGGCAAGAATCAACAGCTCCAGAAATGGTAAATATGTGCTCAAAAACAAAACTACTGACGGTTTTCAACAACACTAACAATGTCTTACAGGACTTATAACACACATGGAAATAAAATACATACAAAAACATAGCAAAATAAGGGAGACTGAATAATATAAAAATACTGTGACGTTCTTGAATTGTTCAGGACATAATAAAAGTACTAATTTATAGTACATTATCATTAGGATATATTTTGTAATTTTTTCAGTAAGGACTTAAAAGGGTAAGGCTCAGAGTGTTGAGCCGCTGCCTTCGGCTCAGGTCATGATTTCAGGGTCCTGGGATAGAGTCCCACATCGGGCTCTCTGCTCAGCAGGGAGCCTGCTTCCCTCTCACTCTCTGCCTGCCTCTCTGTCAAATAAATAAATAAAATCTTAAAAAAAAAAAAGAAAAGAGTGACACTAAGATATAATGTAAAAACTAACAAAAGAAATTAAAAAATAAAAATACTCTTAATATTGAAAAGAATGGGCAGGAATAAAGAAATAATTTTTTTTTTTAAAGGAGCAAATGGAGAAAGAAAACAAAAAGTAATATGGCAAATTGTAATCACATTAAATGTAATGGATACAGACTCCAAAATACAAAGATGGTCAGACTGGATTAAAAAATAAAACACAAAAGATATAACTATATACTGTGTGAAAGAAAACACTTTTTTTTTTAAGATTTTATTTATTTATGAGAGAGAGAGAGAGAGAGAGTATGCACAAGCAGAGGGAGTGGCAAGCAGAAGGAGAGGGAGAAGCAGACTCCCTGTTCACTAGGGAGCCTGATGTGGGACTCAATCCCAGGACCCTGGTATCATGACTGAGATGAAGGCAGATGCCACCCAGGCGTCCCAAAACACTTTAAATATAAAGACCCAGGATGGTTAAAAATAAAAGGATGGGAACAGATGTACCACGAAAACACTAATGAACAGAAAGCTGATATGGCAACATAAGTAAAACATTAACATTAAGGCAAAAAGTATCATGAAACATAGAAGGGGATATCTCATTTTGACAAAATGGTCAATTTAATTCAAAGCCATAAAAATCATAAATTATATTCACTTAAAAGCATAGTTTCAAAATATATAAAGCAAAAACTCTCAGAACTAAAAGGAGGAACAGCCCATTCATAATATTGTTTGGTTTAAATAATAGTATGTATAAATCTAAACACACCTTTCTAACTTACAAAACAGATAAAAATCAGTAAGAATACAGAATATCTGAACCAACCCAATTAATCAAATTGATGTAATTAACAAAAAATATTACAACTGACAAATGCAGAATACATATCCTTTTCAAATATACATGGCCCATTCACCAGCATAGACCACATTCTGGGCCATAAAGTAAATCTCAACAAATTTACAAGGGATGAAAAAATTCAGTGTATCTACTCTGACCACTGTGACTTCATGTGACACCCAGTAACAAAAAAATAAGACAATCTCCAAACTTTTAAGAGACACATTAAGTGTGTGAAGCACCACACTTTCAAATAACCCTTTAGGTCAAACATAATGCAAATTAGGAAATATTCTGAGTTGAATGACAACTTGGATGTTTGCTAAAACAACATATAGCTTAATAGAAAAACTGAAAATCAACACTCAAAGCTTCCAACTTAAAACATTAGGTAATGAAGAGGAAATAATGAAGTAAGTACTAATAGATATTAATGAAATAGAAAATAAGCATTTAAGAGGATTTGAGCAAAGCCAAGTTGGTTCTTTGAAAAAAATTAACAAAACTAGTAAACTTCTACCAAGACTGAACAAAAATAAGTGAAAATACAAACTATGAAACAAAGAATTGTAAGGAGACATCATTATGAATCCAACAGAAATTAATATGAGGATATTATCAATAAAATCAATATTTTAAATGAAATGGAGAAATTTCTTAAAAAAGACTACTCATCAAAAACTACCAAAAGGAAGAAACAGAAAATCTGAAGAGTGGTATTATCTAGTAAAGAAACTGAGCTGTAATTAAAAACCTTCCTACATAGAAAACTCCAGGCCCAGTTGGTTTTGCTGGTAAATTTTACCAAATAATTCTGGAAGAAATAATATAATATCAGTGTTACACAAAATCATCCAGAAAATTAAAAAAATATTATTTCCCAGTTCACATTAAGCTAGCATAACCTTGATAACAAAATCTGACAAGTACATTGTAGGAAAAAAACATTATAGTCTAATACAGACACAAAAATCATAAATGAAATATTAACAAATAAAATCTGGACACAAATAAAAAAAATAAATAATGCACTATAACCAAGTGGGATTTATTCCAAGAACACAAGGTTGGTTGGTTTGCTATTTGAAAAATCAATCTAATTCACCACATTAGCAAAATAAAGGAGAAAACTATACAATCATTACAATAAATGCAGAAAAAACATTTGATAAAAATTCAATACCTATTCATAATAAAAACACTTTAGAAAACCAGGAATAGAAGGTAACTTTTTTTTTTTTTTTTTTTTTTTTTAAATTAAAGTAGGCTCTGTGCCCAGCATGGAGCCCAACACAGGGCTTGAACTCACAAGCTTGAGATCAAGACCTGAGCAGAGATCAAGAGTCAGATGCTTAACTGAGAGAGCCACTCAGGCCCCCCAAAAGCAAACTTTCATAATCTGACAAAAGATAACTTCAAAAAAACTATGCTAATATTATAGTCACTAGTAAAACTTTGGATATCTCCCCCTAAGACTGAAAACAAGAAAAAGATATATCTACCACCACTATTTCTCTTCAAATTGTACTGGAGGCTCTAGCTTTTGTGGTAAGGCAGAAAAAAACACACAAACAACAAAATACACACACACACACACACACATGCATACACACACACACAAAAACAATGGGAAAAAAGAAAACTTATTATATGCAGGTGACATGATTATGTTCAAAATAATCTAAAGACTCCACATGCAACTAGAATAAGTGAATTTTTGCAAGACCCTGAATGTAATTATCAGTTAACAAAAATTAATGTCTATATGTTAGCAAAGAGAAATGAAATTTTAAAATAAATACCACTTGAAATACCATCAAAAACTTTAAATACCTAAGAATAAATTTAACAAAAATGTATTAAATTTATATCTTGAAAACCACCAAATCTGCTGAGGGAAATTTTATTTTATCCTATTTTTTAAAAGATTTTATTTATTTGACAGAGAGATAGAAAGCATAAATAGGCAGAGCAGCAGGCAGAGGAAGGAGAAGCAGCTCCCTGAGAAGCAGGGAGCCCAATTCAGGGCTGGATCCCAGGACCCTGGGATCATGACCTGAGCCGAAGAGAGATGCTTAATCAACTGAGACATCCAGGTGCCCTTGCTAAGGGAAATTTTTAAAAAGACCTCAGTAAAGAAATATCCTATGTACATGGATTAGAAAACTCAACAATGTTAACATATCCATTTTCTCCATATTTATTTATAGATTCAATAAAATGTCAAGCACAAAAAAGGCAACTTTTGTGGGGGTGGAAATGATACATTCATTCTAAGATTATGGAATATTATGGATATACACAATGGAGTATTATGCCTCCACCAGAAAGGATGAATACTCAACTTTTCTATCAACATGGACAGGACTGGAGGAGATTATGCTGAGTGAAATAAGTCAAGCAGAGAGAGTCAATTATCATATGGTTTCACTTACTTGTGGAGCATAAAGAATAACATGGATGCCACTGGGAAATGGAGAGGAGAAGGCAGTTGGGGGAAACTGGAGGGGGAGACGAACCATGAGAGACTGGACTCTGAGAAACAAACTGAAGGTTTTGGAAGGGAGGGGGCAGAGGGTTGGGTGAGCCTGGGGGTGAGTATTAAGTAGAGCATGTATTACATGGAGCACTAGGTATGGTATATGAACAATGAATTCTGGAACACTGAAAAGAAATAAAATTAAATTAAATTAAAAAAAAAAAGAAATCAAGAAATCAAAGGCCCCAGAATGAAAGTAGTCTTAAAGGAAACCAAAGTTGAGTACTCATACTACAAATGTTAAGAACTTAACAGCACAGTTATTGTATTAAAGACACTGTAGTTTTAGCTGAAAGAGACACAGAGAATGTGTCCAGAATGTCCAGAATTAGCCCAACACGTGTAGTCACTTGATTTACAACAAAGGAGCCACTGCAATTTAGTGAGTCTTGATAAATGGTGCTCAAGCAACCAAGTATCTGTCGAGGAAAAAAAAAAGGAATCCTGACTCTTAACCTCCATCATACATAAAAATTAACCTGAATAGGTTCACAGGCCTAAGTGTAAAAGCTAAAACTGTAACAATTCTAGGGGGGACAAAATGGGAAAAATATCTGTAACCTGAGGCAGGCAAAGACTTTTTAGGCAAGATTTTTTTTTTAAAGTAGTAATCATTAAAAAAAGACAGACAGAGAGAGAGAGAATGGACTTCGTCAAAATTTTAAAATGTCTGTTCATCAAGACACCCTTTAGAAAATGAAAAGATAAGCCAATCACAGGAAGAAAAAAAATACATACATATGACCAAAATACATAGAAAACTACAAAGTGATAAGAAAAAAACAAAATACCATTTCTAAAAATTCGGTCAAAATTTAACAGACCCAAAGATATAAGAAGAGTCAGTAAGTACATGAAAAGGTACACTAATCATCAGAAAAGTGCAAATTAAAACCACAATGAGTTATCACTTCACACCCAATGAAATGTTTACAACTAAAAGGATTAATGTTACCAAATGCTAATCGGGACATAGAGCAACTGAAATTCTCATAAACTGCTGGTAGAGGTGGTCCAATCCAGCAGGAAAACTATGTGCCAATTTCTTATGATGTTCAATACACACCTAGCATTTAAGCCAGCAATTCCATTCATAGATATGTACCCAAAAGAAATGAAAACAGATGCACACAAAGATGAACACAAAGACTGGACACAAATGTTCACAGCAGCTTTTGTCACACTAACCACAAAATGGAAATAATCCAAATTCATCAACAGATGAATAGATAAGCAGAAGGTTTTCAAATGACTTTACACAGATACATCAGAGGAATCACTACCTACAGCAGCTATAGCCTTATAAAATGTATTTCTTATTTATTTATTTATTTATTTGACAGACAGAGATCATAAGTAGGCAGAGAGGCAGGCAGAGAGAGAGAGGAGGAAGCAGGCTCCTTGCTGAGCAGAGAGCCCGACGCAGGGCTTGATCCCAGGACCCTGAGACCATGACCCGAGCCAAAGGCAGAGGCTTTAATCCACTGAGCCACTCAGGTGCCCCTAAAACGTATTTCTTAAATAATAAGACTTGAAAGTTGAAATTACTCCTTGATCCATGGGCTGCAAAATGGATGCTGTGTTAGCAGACACAAAAACAACATTAATCTCATACATCTCCACTGGAGCTCTTAGGTGACCAGATACATTGTCAATGAGCATAACCATGTTGTCAACAGATGTACTGTCATCCAGGCTCTGTTGTTTATTTATAGAGCAGAGGCAGAGTAGATTTAGCATAATTCTTCAGGGCCCTGGGATTATCTGTGTGATAAATGAGCACTGGCTTCAACTTCAAGTCACCAGCTACATTAGCCCCTCACAAGAGAGTCAGCCAAACCTTTGAAGTGTTGAAGCCAGGCACTGACTTCTTCTCTCTAGCTATGCCAAATCCTAGATGGCTTCTTCTTCCAAAAGAAGGCTGTTTTGTCTATTTTGAAAATCTGTTGTTTAGTGCAGCCGCCTTCATTCATGATCTCAGCAAGATCTCCTGGAGCACTTGCTGCAGCTTCTGTATCAACACTTGAGTCACTTTGTACTTCTATTTTAAGGAGACAGCTTCTTCCCTTAAGCCCCAGAAACCACCCCTGCCAGCTTCACACTTCTCTTCTGCAGCTTGCTCACCTCTCTCAGCCTTCACAGAATGACAGAGTTAGGGACTTGTTCTCCACTAGGGTTTGGCTTAAGGGAATTTGTGGCTGGTGTGATCAATCCAGACCAGTCAAACTTTCTCCAGATCAGCAGTGAGTTTGTTTGCTTTCTTATTATCCATGTGTTCACTGGAGTAACAATTTCAATTTCCTTCAAAAATGTGGCTGTTTGGCACAAGAAGCCTAGTTTTCAGCCTATCTCAGTTTTCAGCATGCCCTCTTTTTTTTTTTTTTAAAGACTTATTTATTTATCTTTTTGAGAGAGAGAGATATCAAAAGTAGTCAGAGAGGCAGGAGGAGAGAGGGGGAAGCAGGCTCCTACTGAGTAGAGAGCCTGATGCAGGGCTCGATCCCAGGACCCCAAGACCATGACCTGAGCTGAAGGCAGAGTCTTAACCCACTGAGCCAACCAGGCACCCCTCAGCATGCCTTCTTTACTAAACTGAATCATTTTTTGTTTTTGATCTAAAGGGAGACTTGTGACTTCTCCTCTCATTTGAACACTTAAATGGCTTGGAGAGTCATTAACTAGCTTAATTTAAATACTGTTGTGTCTCAGGGAATATGGAGATCCAAGAAGAGGGAGAGAAATGGCCAGTGATTGGAACAGCAGAACACATACATTTGTCAGTTAAGTTTGTGGTCGTATGTGGCTGCAGTTTGCAGAGCCCCCAAAACAATCACAATAGTAACATCAAATATTACTGACCACAGATCACCATAACAATAAAGAAAAAGTTTGAAATATTTTAACAATTGCCAAATTGGACTCAGACACAAAGTGAGCAAATGCTGTTGGAAAAATGATAATAATAGACTTCACTCAATGCAGGGTGACCAAAAACTTTTGGCCAAAACTTTGTCAAAAAATTAAATATCTGCAAAGTACAATAAAACAACGTATGATTGTACATGCTGAAAAAAAGTGGGAGACAGGAGCACCTCGGTGCCTCAGTGGGTTAAGTGTCTGCATATAGCTCAGGTCATGATCCCAGGGTCCTGGGATCAAGCCCCATGTCAAGCTACTCCCTCAGCAGGAAGCCTGCTTCTCCCTCTCCCTCTGCCTGCTACTGCCCATTTGTGCTCTCTCTCTGTCAAATAAATAAATAAAATCTTAGAAAAAAAAAATAGGTGTCAGACAGTTGCACTATTGCAGTGATAAAATTATGCCCCTCACCAAAATTGAAACTCATTAACTTCTTCATGTGCCGGCTACTTTCAGGGTACTTTCAGCAGTGGAAATAAAACAATGAACAAAATCACCTGTCCTCACAAACCTTATACTCTAGTAAGGGAAAAGATGTGAGATGCTCACGACGTATATGAAAGTGCTACAGCAAAAAAAGGAAGCCAGCAAAGCTGTGCATGAGGAGGGGATGAGCTTGATACTCCTTACAGAAGGGTCACAGAAGGCCTCACCGAGAACATGCCCTATGAAAAACAGGGCCTGAAGAAACTGAAGGACTAAGCCATGTGACTATCTGGGGAAACAGTGTTTCACCAAGAAATAACAGTAAGTACAAAGTCTCTAGGGTTAGAGTATGAGTGACATGTTTAAGAAACAGGCAAACAGGTGCCTGGAGCAGAATAAACAAGGGACTGAAAAGTGGGAGAGAAGTCAGAAAGGGGCAGTGGACTGTCACTGAGGGGAGAGGACTCTGGCTTTTGCTCCAAATGAGAGGGGATACCACCTCAGGACAATATTAAGTATGATCTGACTTCTTAAAGGACCCCTTTTTAAAGGATCACTTTGGTTGCTGGCCTCAGAACTATCAGATGGCAAAAGCAGAAATAAGAAAGACCACCAGAGGGGCACTTGGGTGGCTCAGTGGGTTAAAACCTCTGCCTTCAGCTCAGGTCATGATCTCAGGATCCTGGGATCAAGCCCCACATCGGGCTCCTGCTCAGTGGGGAGCCTGCTTCCCCCTCTCTCTGCCTGCCTCTCTGCCTATTGTGATCTGTCTGTCAAAAAAATGAATAAAATCTTAAAAAAAAAAAAAAAAGGAAGACCAACAGAAAGAGTAACCACAAAAGTCCAAGCTGACACTGGCTTGGGTAGGATAATTCGGGCAGGGTGATGAAAAGCTTCGGTTTTGGGAAGTCTGTCAGTGATAAAGCCAACAGGATTTATTGAAGGAATGACAGATTAAGTGTGAAAGGAAAGAGTCAGGGATGACTTCAAGGTTTTGGTCTGGGCAAATGAAAGGACAGAACTGCCATTTAACAAGATGAGAAGACTGTGGGAACAATACATTTGGAGTAGGGGACTGCAGGCAGCATAGAGAAATCAAGAATTCCTTTGAAGAGGTCCAAGCAGAAATGTGAGGTAAGCAGCTGGATATATGAGTGTGTAGTTCTGGGGTGAGATCTAGCTGAAGATATAAATTTGAAAGCCATGAATGGACATACGGTATTTAAAACCATGAGACTACTGCAATTCATATACCTTAAGTATGAGCTATGTGAAAATATTAATTCCAAAATGGATACTTAAATTAAATTGGTAACCTTTCTTTCATTCCCATCACTCCTATAAATTTAATTTAAAGAAAGTTGGTATTATAATGCCTAATAGCATTCATCATAGAAGCTCAGATTTTGGGAGTGAATTACAGACCTTCAGAATAACTGTGACTCCATGAAGTACAGAAAATCTTGCCCATTTGTTAACTATACAATAAACTTACTTCTTCAGAATGCAGCCAAGAATCAAGAATCAAAATAGGTTTTTGGGTAGACATGGTCATGAAATCCATGCGATTAAGTCCATGGATTTCATTAATTAGTAGAAATGCTCTTCTGATCCAAAACATGCAAACAGTGGTCTAAGACCATTTGGTTAAACAGGCAGAGGCCCACCAAAGCACAAATTCTTATTAACACCTTAGGATATCAATCTATAATGTAAGTGAAGACAATATAAGTGCAGGTAAAATACATATGATAATAATGACAGCAATCTTTTTTTAGGTTCCTTTGTTCCAGGTATTATACTGGGTATCTCTTAGTATAACTTCATTTCTAATCCTTAAAACAATCCCTGAAAGTATCAATATTATTACTCCCACTTTTCAGATGGGGAATAGAGGCCAGAAAAGTTTAATATTTTGATCACAGTCGCATCACAACTAGAAGAGCCAGGACTAGAACCCAGTTGTGCTTAAATCCAAAGCCAGTATGCTCTAAACTATATCAGAAAAGGTATATTCTACATTCTTTTATAAGATGCTAAGGGAATTATCTATTATAATTATCATCTAAAATGTTTAAATTCTGGGACACTTAGGTGATTCAGTTGGTTAAGCATCTGCCTTCGGCTCAGGTCATGATTCCAGGGTCCTGGGATCAAGTCCCCCATCCGGCTCCTTGCTCAGTGGGAAGCCTGCCTCTCCCCGGTGCTTATGTTCTCTCGCTCACTCTCTCTGACAAATAAAAAAGCAAAATCATAAATAAATAAATAAATAAATAAATACTCACTCACTCTCTCTGACAAATAAATAAGTAAGATCATAAATAAATAAATAAATAAATAAATAAATAAAGCGTTTAAATTCTAAACTTGGAATAAGAACCTGGAGAAAAATCCGTACCTTGATGGGGATAAATCAAAGCAGTAAATGATGCTGTACACTCTCAATTTGTAAAAATTACATTGATGTAAACTGGCTGCTACACAAAAACACAAAAGGTATTTTCTTACTTAGATCAAGAATGATGTTCCACTTAGACAAAAATATTCTAAATAGTTTTGTTCAACACCACCATTTCTGAAGAACATTATTTTATTTTAAAGATTTTATTTATTTATTTATTTATCAGAGAATGAGAAAGAGAGTGTGTGTGCACAAGCTGGTGGAGAGGCAGGCAGAGGAAGAAGCAGGCTCCCCACTAACCAGGGAGCCTAAGGTGGGACTCAATCTCAGGACCCCGAGATCATGACCTGAGCTGAAGGCAGACACTTAACAGACTAAGCCATCCAGGCATCCCTGAATTTCAGTCTTTTATCTGAAAAATCTCTGGAATTATTTCCAATACTCTTATTTCAGTTGAAAATATTCAGTTGAGAATAAAATTTTTAAAATCATCATGTCTTAAAATGGCAATAACAGATAAGAAAGAAACAAAATTGACTAACAATACAAATGTCTTATATTTTAGTCAGAAAATTAAACTTCTTCTTTCATCAATCCTAAACCAGATGTCAAGCAAATACTGAAATTGACTAGCCTAAATTTCATCACAACTAATTTTGCAAATAAGGTACCATAGCACTTTAGAGATGACAAATGTCCACCATAAGGCAATTCCAAGGCAAACAGAGGGAGAAAGAAAAGATAAAATCCATCCCAAATCCACAAAGAATGCTTCTTACCCTGCCACACCCACTATAATGAACAATTAAACAGCCCATTCCTTTTGGGAGGAGGCAGGAAAGGGGTGAGTTCTATCATTCCAAGGCCTCCCTTTAAGTTATCAAAAGGTCTATAAACCCAAAGATACTGACTACTTCTCTTCAACAAATGTGTGCTTGCTTTGTGACAGTCCCTTCCTCCTAGCAGGGAAGTCATTATATTTTCAGTACCAGCTAAGAAAAAAATAATCCTTGAGATTCAATTTTACTGTCTCAGGAAAAATCAAACAACTAATAAAATCCTTTCTAGACACAAAAACTGCTAACAGACGCATGAAAAAATGCTCAACATCACTAGACATTAGGGAAACACAAATGAAAATCACAATGAGACACCACTTCACGCTGGTCAGAATGGCTAAAAGTAGGAACTCAGGCAACAAAAGATGTTGGCGAGGATGCAGAGAAAGGGGAACCTTCTTATACTGTTGGTGGGGATGCTAACTGGTGCAGCTACAGGGGAAGACAGTATGAAGTTTCCTCAAAAAGTTAAAAACAGCACTACCCTATGACCCAGCAATTGCAGTAAATTAGGTATTTATCCGAAGTATACAAACATACTGATTTGAAGGGGCACAGGCACCCTGATGTTTATAGCAGCAATGTCCACCATAACCGAACTATGGAAAGAGCCCAGAAGTCCATCGACAGATGAATGGATAAAGAATATGTGAGATTGAGATAGACACACACACACACACACACACACACACACACAGGAATATTATTCAGCCATCAAAAAGAATGAAATCTTGCCATTTGCAACAATGTGGCTAGAACTAGAGGATCTTATGCTATGCGAAATAAGTCAGAGAAAGATAAACACTGTATGATTTCACTCATATGTGGAATTTAAGAAACAAAAGAGATGAATATAGGGGAAGGGAAGGAAAAATAAAATAAGAGGAAAACAGAGGGAGGCAAACCATAAGAGACTCTTAACTACAGTGAACAAACTGAGGGTTGCTGGAGGTGGGGTGGGTGGGTAGGCAGATGGGGTAACTAACTGGGTGATGGCCATGAAGGAGGACACTTGATGTAATAAGCAGCACCGAATGTTATCTACACCTGATGAATCACTGAATTCTACCTCTGAAACTAATTATATAACATACGTTAATTAAATTGAATTTAAATTAAAAATTTTTTTTAATTTCTTTCTAAAGACATGGCTCCATCCTTTCTCATAGACTGCAAAATCTAACTGGTGAAAGACTTTAAAATAAGAAAAGCAAAAACTGCAATTATAAGAATCGGAGACTCTCAGAGTTTCTTAATCTAGGAAATAGCAGCCTTTTAGGATTCTGTTTAGGGAAATGACTACACAGGCCAATTTCTAAAATGTCATAATAGGCAAGTTCAGAGGACTAAACCTGATCATTTTCAGGACACAACCCAATGAAATAAATGTATGATTCTACTGGAAGAAACCTCTTTACATTTCAGAACCATTGTAATGTACCTCCAAAACTGTCCCAACAGCTAAGAAGTCATATATTTAAGGAGATGGGCATCTATTATCTAAACACAGTACCTTCATAATAAAAGTTCCTGACTGACTTGCACGATGAAAACTAAAAATAATTGAATATATTTGAAAATAATTTACCAAATTACTATTTGGTAAAATATGCCTTTTTATATCCCTTTGGAGACCAAACTTACTTTTACCATCATGCTAAGAAATAAAGCTACATTTCTGAGCTTTATAAAGTACCAGCAATTTACCTATTTCACATGGCACACCATCTTATACATGCTGAGTAAATCAGATTAAGAATTAATGGGTTAATAAATAACAGCCATATATACAATTATAGATAAGCGTGTACACGTGGGTTAGTATACACATATGTATACATGCATATGTTACCCAGCTCTGTCCACTGAGAGCTAACAATGACATCTCAGTAACAAAGATCATACCTAGCTCCAGATCCTGATCCTAAATACCATTCTCCAATAAAAGGAACTCCTTGAAAAAATGGATGATTCTAGGGGTAGGACAGGAAAAATAAAAGATGAAGCTGGAGGATCTTTGTAGTACCCAATAGTAAGTGCTCAAATCTGCATTTTAACTTTTGTTTTTCATGATGAGACTTTCTGTTAAGTAAAGGAAGAAAATATTATTACCATTAGATTGTCCATAAGTGATACATGACTGTTGTCACTTCCTTTCTTTACCCAAAATATCCAACCCTGCATTCTCTAATCCCCAAAGGTTCACAGAGAAAAGAGGGGACTCATATAAAAGGCCAGAGCAATTAGGGGTTAGTCACAAAATTAAATCATACCGTGCAAAATTCAAGCTTTTTACCAGTTCATCTAATATGCGGTTATTTTTTAGGTCCGGCTCTGTGACTGTCTAGAAAGGAAAAACAACAGATGGGAAAAGGTCAGAAATAATAAAATAACTTGTCATAATCTTGTTTTGAAAATGTGTGACCCAACCTCCTGAGACTCCCCATCCCACTAAGTCTTCCAGGAAAGCCTCAAAATAAAGTTCATTTATCTCATACTAATATGGAATTTTAAAACAGTGAATCAGCATCTGCTGACTGAAAGTCTGATAAAAGTTCTCTACTGCCTCTGATAAAATCGTATACACTCTGTACAACTAAGATAAAACCTAACATGAGCAAGAATTGTTATTCAAAAAACCATCCCAAAAAATTTCTCCTGAAAAAACAGAACAGAGATGCTCTTTTAAGTGACCACATAGGGAGAGGCATTAGGTGCTACAAGAAAGGTAAAAACAAGGTTGGTGTTGAGGAATCCAACAGAAAAATGACAGATCCATAGTTATTTGGCATGAATGGTATTCAGTTCATCTCCTTAATGATATAATCTTGGCTATGGCAAGACATCAGCTTGTAAAGAGATTAAACTTGGGAGCCAAACTGCATCATTTCTAATGTAGGGAAATAGTTCAGAGAAGTTCAATGACATCTTAACACCATGTACCTACCAGAGGCACCAAACTAAAACCCAAACCCTTCAATTAGTCTCAGTATCCTTTCTATTAGACCTCACTGCCTCTTCTTTTTTCTTTATTCCTATTTATGTTTACTTGCCCTTTTTACCTACCTTTTTGCCTACTTGAAATGCTTCAGAAACTCTAACATCAAATTTCCTACTGTTTTCCATGAAGGTCTAATTTGAGAAAGAAGTAAGGGACCGTTATGAGATACCTAGGTGGCTCAGACAATTAAGCGCCTGACTCTTGATTTCAGCTCAGGTCATGATCTAAGGATTGTGAAACTGAGCCCTGGGTCAGGCTCCTTGCTCACTGTGGAGTTTGCTTGAGTTTCTCTCCTTCTCCCTCTGCTCCTTCCCCCACTCCCTCCCTCCCTCTTTCTTTTACTAAAATAAATAAATAAATAAAATCTTTTTTTAAAAAAGAAGAAAAAGAAGTAAGGAACCAGTTAGGCTGGGCTCGACCCAATGGCCATGAATCTTTGGCTTCCACACAAATACTTAAATACCAACCCTATGCAAATGAATAATCCTACCATCAGATTTTCTACCCAGGGTGAAAAATTATAAAACATGAGAAGCCAAGCCATTAAACATAGATCATAAGACTTAAAAGTGCTACATCCTGATCTTAGAATTAGTTTCTACTTCCTAAAATACATTTAGGTTTTGAAATCTTTATGAAAAATTGAACAAAGCCCAGGTGCCCAGGTCTCTATCTATGTGTTTTAGAGGTTCTTTCTGAAAATGTCTTTTCTGTAGCTTAATTCAATAATTATACCTCTTCCCTTGAACTTCTGTGTATACATGATACAGAAATTTGCACCAATCAATTAAGTTTACAAGAAAAAAACAGGAAAGAAAAACTTACCACACAACAAGTTGGACATTGTGTTTTATAGGACAGGAATTTTCTTATACAAAGAGAACAGTCTGCAAAAAAACAAATGCAACGTAATAAATTAGTTAAGCTACATTAATAACATAGGAATCTGACTTCTAACAAAATCTGACTTAAGCCCTAGAACATTTCCATCATCTAAGGCATATCATTATAATCTCAAAATTCTAAAACCTCTACTCTACATATGCATACTCGCAAAAGTGACAAAGTAGCATTTTTAGGACAGGGAAAAATATCAAATAATAATAATTCTGAGTCCCTAGGATATCACAACTCCATAAAATGTAGGAAACATACATGTAAGACCTGGGATGGATACTGTATATACATGTTAGACATCCCTCTGCCTAACATTCTAAAATATAAATTTTGAAATAAGATATACACACGTTAAAAAATAATATATACCTAGGCTATCAATTAGGGATTTCTACATCCTAACTCTACAAATGATGTTGAACATCCAACATATAACAAGTACTTTGTGGCAAGCACTCAGAAAAGAAAAATATATAAGGGAAGGTTCTTGACCTCAGGGAGCTAACAAAGTAGTGAGGTAATTTCAGTAACATTCATTGTAATAAATCCTAAGGATTTAAGCAGGAAATTGTCATTAACTAAATTCTTCACATCCAAGGCAGTATAAAATTATCTCCCAAAGAAGGGGGAAATGTGACTAAATAGAATGCTCCCTTAATGGTAGCTAATTTGCTATCAGTCCAAATTCAGCTTAGTGAAGGGGCCTCACTAAAAAGGATTCAATTTAGTTAAAGAGGAGGAGACAGTATGATTTTGGGTATAGATAACCAGGAAATCAACAAGTCCCGGCAGCCTCAGCAAGAGCATCCAGGGGGAAAAATGAAAGAACATGTTAAAAGAGAAGATAAAAAGGCAATGGGTTAAGTTTTGTGGGAAAGCAAAGATGAATAAAGGGGAAATTCCGGTTTACAGGTTTACAGGTAAGGAGTTAGAAAGTCATTACCCCATCTCCATCTAATAACAAATAAAAAGACTGAAAAATCAGCTCTTCCTAGCTCCATCAGAGAACTGAGGTTAACAGACAAGCTGTTGCTCCAAAATTAGTCAGAAAGGCTTGACACAAAGAATCAGAACTTACCAGAGCAGAAACCTACACAAGAACCAGAGAAAAAGCCTCTGCTAGAACCAGTGCTGGAGCAGGAAAACTTGAATTGTAATTGGCAAATCACTGGAAGCTCAGCAGGGTGGAGTCTGAGAGTTAAAAACTCCAGGGGATCCAAGATAGAGGGTAGGCCCAAACATACATGAATTTCAGCTCCAAGGGTTCTACCCAGTACTCAAAGTGACAACCTGAAAAATCCCATAATCCTTCTGCAGGGAGAAGGAAAAGTAATCATTCTGCAATACATCAGAGCACTCTGTTCTTCTTAACAAGGCTTGCCCTCAAGAGAAACTTTACCAGTCCCAAGTCTCTGGGGGTATTATCAGAGCTAACCTCAGGAAGGGAAATAAGCAACTCCAGCTACCTCTACTCATCCTGTCCCACCAAGGGGAAGAATACACTTGAAGTTTGTTGTGAAGTTCACAGTCCAGGGCACGGGCTCACTAAATGATAGATATAATCATAGAACTACAAAACACAGTACTTCTGACATCTCATGGCCACATTACTTTATAAAGGTCTATTTACAGTCCCATTTCGCTAGTACATCATGACTGGTTATTAGGAAAAAACTACAAGGCATACTAAAAAGCAAGACATAGCTTGAAGAAACTGCACTCATCAGATTCATAGCCAAATATGGCACAAAAGCTGGAATTAAAAAACCAGGAATTTAAAACAACTGGACAAAGCTGACGACATGGAAGAACAGATGGGTAATGTAAGCAGAGAGATGGGAATTCTAAGAAAGAATCAAAAAGAAATGCTAGAGATGAAAACCACTGCAAAAAGAATGACGAATACCTTTGATGGTATCAGTAGACTGGACACAGTTTAGGGAAAAATCACTGCACTTAATATCTCAACAGAAACTACAAACGTGAAAAGAAAAAGACTGGAAAAAACAGAACAATACTTAAGAACATTTTGTAGCAGGACATTATACAAGGTGTGATATACATGTAATAGCAATACCAAAAGGAGAAGAAAGATGGGGAAAAAACAAATATTTGAAGCAATAATGACTGAGAATTCCCCCCAAAACAGTCAGAAAGCGAACCAGAGATCCAGGAAGCCAAGAGAACACAAGAAGGAAAAATGCCAAAAAAAGCCTCACAAAACCCTACAACCTGGTATATCATATTTGAGCTGCAAAAAATCAAAGATAAAGAAAATAATCTTGAAAAGAAGCTGGGGTGGGGGTGGGGGGACGACACCTTAGCTACAGATAACCAAAGAAAGAATCAAATCCAACTTCTCAGACACCATGCAAGCAAGAAGATAATGGAGAATTGAAAGAAAAGACCCACCACCAACCTAGAATTTTATGTCCTGTGAAATAATCCTTTAAAAGTAAAAGAGAAACAGACCTGCTCTGACAAATGAAAATGGAGGACTTTGCTCCCAGTAGACCTGCATCATAAGAAATCTTTTAAAAAGTCCTTCAGAGTTCATAAAAAATTTAAAAAAATAATAATTAAAATTAAAAAAAAAAAAAAAAGTCCTTCAGAGGGGCACCTGGGTGGCTCAGTGGGTTAAAGCCTCTGCCTTTGGCTTGGCTCATGATCCCAGGGTCCTGGGATCGAGCCCCACATCGGGCTCTCTGCTCAGCAGGGAGCCTGCTTCCCTTCCTCTCTCTCTCTCTGCCCACCTCTCTGCCTACTTGTGATCTCTGCCTGTCAAACAAATAAATAAAATCTTTAAAAAAAAAAAAAAGTTCTTCAGAGAGAAGGAAAACAAGTCAGAAGCCTAGATCTATATAAACAAAGAAAAAGCACTGGAGAAGGAATAAATATAGGTAAAATAAAAACTTTTATTTTTCTTATTCTTAATTGATCTAACAGGTAACAGTGTCTTCAGTTTTTTCATATATTTATTATATTCACATATATATAAAAACATACACACATATTTTCATTCTTATGTGCGCTTATGTGTAAACGGAATGAATGACATCAATGATACAAAGTACTGGAGGGAGGAATTAGATGTAATCTGCTCTGGCTGCCACAACAAAATACCATATGCTGGTGCCTTAAAGAAAGTAAATTTATTTTCTCACAGTTCTGGAGGCTAGAATTCGATATCAAGATGCCATATGATCAGTTTGTGGTAAGGACTCTCTTTTTGGCTTGTAGATGGCTGCCTACTCAAAGTGTCCTCTCTTGGCAGGGGGGAGAGAACAAGCTATATATGTCTCTTCTTTCAAGGGCACTAACTCCCTCATCAGGACCCCACCTTCATGGTCACAACTAAACCTAAATAACTCCCAAATACTCCCAAATACACTAGGGATTAGGGCTTATGAATTCTGGGAGGGACACAGCTCAGTCCACACCATTCTGCTCCTTGCCCCCTGAAAATCCATGCCTTCTCCTGTGCAAAATGCATTCATTCCATACCACCAGTCCCAAAAGTCTTTAATTCATTCCAGCACTGACTCTAAAGGCTATAAAGTCCAAAATATCATCTAAATCAGATATAACTGAAACATGAGGTATGATTTATTCTGAGGCAAAATTTCTCTCCAGATTCATTCTCTTGACTATCAGTGTTATTACCTTCACAGTATAAAAAAATCTCCTAAGCAATGCTGTAAATCAAGAATTCCCAAACCCGGCGATTTATATGAATCACCCGGGAGAGATTATTGTTGGTTTTAATTTTTTAGTTTCCCAGGCCCTACCCCCAGTTATATGGATTCAATGCATTTGGGCCAGTAAACTGCATCCATAATATGTGATTCTGATTGAACAACAATTTTTTTTTAATTAGCATGTTTTTTTGCTACTACATTTAACTATATAAAGTTGTCATTTTTCAGTAAGTCAAAAAAAGAACAAATACTCGCAATTTTATGTGGTTTAATGTAACACTGTACACTTACTATGTGCTCTCTTTTAAGCATGTTTTATGTATTAACTCTTTTGATCCTTACAACAACCCTGAGGCTAGTACTAACATCAGTCCTATTTTACAATAAGTAAAATGCAATTCAGGGTTCACCCAATTCAACCAAGATCACAAAGGAAATAGGTGGCAAAGGCAAGTACCAGAGCTCATGCTTTTAACCTATTAATTATTTAAAACATATACAATTTGTTTATAAAATACATTTATTATATATACCTATATAATAGAAATAAATATTATTTCACTAACAGGATCACATGTACCAGAGTATGCATAATGAGACTACTGCTTTCTCTTCTGCATAATCTTGTATGTGTTTTGTTTCACAAAAAGAGAACCAGACACAGGCCCAAAGTAGATCAAGCTCTCGGCTTACTTTCAGTCTACTAGTTTACTACCAAATATGTACTGGTGAACTGCAGACCAGCATAATGCATTCTCTAGTGAGCAACTATGATATTCCAATCAAAGTTAGAGCTGTTGAAGAGCTCTGGACTATGTATTCCTCAGTGGCTTTATTTAAATCATCTGTGAAGTCTATTTTTCCTCCCAAAATCCAACTATGAGCTCTAATTCTGTGGACACGGTGGAGGAGAGTAGAATAAAATAGCGATGTAATGGGTAGTTTCAGGGGCGCCTGGGTGGCTCAGTTGATTAAGCATCAGACTCTTGATTTTGGCTCAGGTCATGACTGCAGAATCATGAGATCAAGCCCCACGTCAGGCTCCAAGCTCACAGGGAGTCAGATGAGATTCTTTCCCTCTCCCTCTGCCCCTCCCCAGCTCACATCCTCTCTCTCTCTAATAAATAAATCTTTAAAAAAAAAAAGGGGGGGGGAGGTAGCTTCACAGAAACACCCAAGGCTTGGGGAAGGAAGCATTTCTAATCTCAAACAGGATACATCCAGCTGCTAGCTTTCAAATATCAAAAGAGCCTAGCATCCTAACAATAAAAAGCAAATTTCTAAAAGTTAAACCAATTATTTTTGTGTGTGATCTTAAAGCTTGTATGAGAAAATGAACCACTTCAAAAATTCTCCTGTGTCGAGTTAAAATAAGAAAATCTAGTTCCCGGTTTGAAAGGAATAGGTCCTGGAAAGCTGAGAAAGCTGGTCTCTGCCTCCAGTTCTAGGGTTAAATGACCAGCTAGCTGCTAAGAAAGAACCATCCCTCCTGACAGCAGTAGTCCAGCATTCCCATACGCGCAGTTCTGCAGGACCGTATGTCCCATCTGTATGTGCAGCTATCGCTCTTCTCCCATCTTGCTCACAGTGCTGCCTCATAAGAATATAAAAGAAGAAAAACACAGTATTTGGGTCACCAATTCTAGTCGATTCAGAACAGCAGAACATGATTGCCCTACCTAGTTCCTATTAAGTTCTGTGGCCTTTTGTGTCATTAAAACAATACCACAGACCACAGAGCAACCTCTGGTCTTGCAGGAACTGTAACAAATGTGTTTAGTAGCAAAGGTCTATCAAATCATGAGTGGTACAATATGAAAAATAAGTGCTCATAAAATAATTACTGAAAGTACCCTCCACTGACTTCCTTTTAAATAAAAAATGACATCAGTGACAACTGTAAGTGACAAAGAAATAAACAATGAAAAAAAAAAAAGAATGGAAGTACAGCCTAATTTTTTCAGCTAAGTAGAGTTCACAGAATTCATAAAAAGTAGTCTTTCATCTACAGAAGGGACACCCATCTCTGTCCATGAGAAAGTAACAGGGTCCAGAATTACGATCCTTCCATAAACAACTAAAACACTGGAGGGATATATGAAACACAACTATTTTCGGACTTCGGACAAAGGCAGAAATGAGAAAGTTCGATCACAGCCCAACCTTTGGAGGCATTTTCATGACCACAGTATATGGAGAAGAGCCAAGCAGCCCATCAGTCTTGCTAGGTGAAGCAGCAAAGATCAGAATGCAGGGCAATCCAGGTAGCTAGATTTTCTAGGGCAGAGTACCAGAGAGAGAGAGGCTGTTCCACACATATACAGTCAAATGGTCTTTGACAAGGGCACCAAGGGTACACAGTGGATAAAGGGCAATCTCATCAACAAATGCTGGTGGAAAAAGTATATTTCCACATGCAAAAGAATGAAGATTTGAAACTATAAAGCTCTTAGAAGAAAACAAAGGGGAAAAGCCTCATAACATCATCCTTGGGAATGATTTCCTAGATATGATAACAAAGGCCATGGCAAAAAAAAAAAAAAAAAAAGAAGTGAAAATAGTGGGACTTCATCAAATTAAAAAGCTTCTGCAAATAAAATTAACAAGTCAAGAAATGAGAGATGTTGGTGAGGATGCAGAGAAAGGGGAACCCTCCTACACTGTTGGAAGGAATGCAAGCTGGTGCAGCCACTCTGGAAAAGATCATGGAGGTTCCTCAAAAAGTTGAAAAATAGAGCTACCCTATGACCCAGCAATCACACTACTGGGTATTTACCCTAAAGACACAAATATAGGGGTGCCTGGGTGGCTCAGTGGGTTAAAGCCTCTGCCTTCAGCTCAGGTCATGATCCCAGGGTCCTGGGATCGAGCCCCACATCGGGCTCTCTGCTTCCCTTCCTCTCTCTCTGCCTGCCTCTCTGCCTACTTGTGGATCTCTGTCTGTCAAATAAATAAATAAAATTTAAAAAAAAAAAAAGATACAAATGTAGTAATCTAAAGGGGCATGTGCACCCAAATGTTTATAGCAGCAATGTCCGCAACAGCCAAACTATGGAAAGAACCTAGATGCCTATCAACAGATGAATGGATAAAGAACACACACACACACACACACACACACACACACACACACTGGAATACTATGCAGCTATCAAAAGAAATGAAATCTTGCCATTTGCAACGACATGGATGGAACTAGAGGGTATTATGCTGAGTGAAATAAATCAATCAGAGAAAGAAAATTATATGATCTCTCTGTTATGAGCAATTTGAGAGGCAGGGAAGAGAGTTGTGCGGAGTAGGGAAGGAAAAACTGAAACAAGATGGGATTGGGAGGGAGACAAAGCATAAGAGACTCTTAATCTCACAAAACAAACTGAGGGTTGCTGGGGGGTGGGGGGAAGGGATAGGGTGGTTGGGTAATGGACATTGGGGAGGGTATGTACTGTGGTGAGTGCTGTGAAATGTGTAAGCCTTATGATTCACAGACTTATACCCCTGGGGCAATTAATACATCCTGTGATAATAAAAATAATTTTAAAAAAACAAAAAGCTTCTGCAAAGGAAACAATGAACAAAATAAAAAAAAACAACCTATGAAATAGGAGAAAATATCTGTAAACCATATACCTGAAAAAGAGTTAATATCCAAAACATTCAAGGAACACCTATAACTCAACAACAACAAAAATACCCCAAAACAAGATTTGAAAAGGGCAAAGCATCTGAATAGACATTTCTCCAAAGACATACAGTTGGCCAACAAGTATATGAAAAGATGCTCAACATCACTAACCATCCAGGAAATGCAAATCAAAACCATAATGAGATATCACTTCACACCTGTTAGGATAGCCAATTATTTTTAAAAAGTAGAAAATAAAGTTGGTAACACTGTAGAGAAACTAGAAACTTGTACACTGTTGATGGAAATGTAAAATGGTACAGTCACTATGGAAAACAGTATGGTGGTTTCTCAAGATTAAAAATAGAATTACCATATGAGCCAACAATCCCACCTCTGGGTATTTATCCAAAAGAAATGAAAAAAGGATCTCAAACAGATATCTGCATTACCATGTTCAAAGCAGCATCATTCACAATAGCCAAAAGATGGGAGCAACCCAAGAGTCACCAACAACTGAATGGATAAAGAAAATGTGATACATACATACAATGGAATATTATTCAGCCTTTAAAAAGAAGGAAATCCTGCCACATGCTACCACATGGATGAATCTTGAGGACATTAAGCTAAGTGAAAAAACCAATCACAAACAGACAAATACTATATAATTCCATTCATATGAGATATCTAGTCAAATTCATAAAAGAAGAAAAAGGAATGGTTGTTGCCAGGACTTAGGTAAGGAGAAATGAGGAGTTTCTGTGCACTAGATATAAAATTTCAGTCACACAGAATAAAAAAGTTCTAAAGATTTCTTATATAGTAATGAACATATAGTTAACAATACTACACATGCAACAATTTGTTAATATGGTAAATTTCTTGTTATGTGTTTTATACCAATCCCTCAGCAGCACCACCCCCCAAAAAACCCAGGCCTATAGAAAAGGCTACTCTAAATCCACACCAACAAAACTTGACAGAATCAGTCTAATCCACAAATGACTTACCCGCCTGCCACAACACAGCCCAACACGCCAATAAGTTATACAATAAAACTACCCAATCAAAAAGGTAAACACTATAATGGCAAGCATCTAATCAAAAATTACTAGTCATGCAAAGAAATAAGAAAATATCATTTATACACAAGAAAGGTAAAAAAAAAAAAATCAGTCAACAGAAACAGACTTGGAAATGACACAGATAATGGATTAGCAGATAGGGAGGTTAAACTCACTATTAGAAATATGTTCAGGGACACCTGGGTGGCTCAGTTGGTTAAGCAGCTGCCTTCAGCTCAGGTCATGATCCCGGCGTCCTGGGATCGAGTCCCACATCGGGCTCCTTGCTCAGCAGGGAGCTTGCTTCTCCCTCTGCCTCTGCCTGCCATTCTGTCTGCCTATGCTCGCTCTCCCCCTCTCTCTCTCTGATAAATAAATAAAATCTTTAAAAAAAAAAATATGTTCAGTGGGGCACCTGGGTGGCTCAGTGGGTTAAGCCTCTGCCTTTGGCTCAGGTCATGATCTCAGGGTCCTGGAATCGAGCCCTGCATCGGGCACTCTGCTCCGCAGGGAGCCTGCTTCCCCCTCTCCCTGTGCCTGCCTCTCTGCCTACTCGTGATCTCTGTCTCTCTGTCAAATAAATTAATTAATTTTTTAAAAAAAGACTATGCTCAGTATGCTCAAAGCTTAAAACACACACATAAACCTAGTGAAAAAAGAAATGGAAAATATGTTTTAAATGAAATTTCTAGAAATGATCAATATAATATCTGAAATGAAAATTTCATTGGAAGAGACTAACAGCTGAGATACTACAGAATAAAAAGTGGATAGACCTGAAGGCATAGCAAAAGAATTATCCAAAACTAAGCACAGAAAGGCAGGGTGAGTGTGGGGAATAGGGGTAGAGACCAAAACAGAAAAAGAAAAAAGAGTCTCAGTGTCTGTAGATAAATATCAAGCAGTAAAGTAAAAATAGTTAAGATTTAACAAAATTTAATTGGAGTCAATACTGGAGCATAGGATGGATGTATGAACAGAAAAATACTCAAAAGAAACAATGGCTAAATCTTTCCAAATATAAACCCAAAGCTAAGGAACCCCAAACAAAACAAATACAAAGTAAACAAAACTAAAGCATATTACAAATTTCTGAAAATCAGTGATAAAAAAGAAAATATGAAAAGCAGCCATGGGGCGCCTGGGTGGCTCAGTGGGTTAAGCCTCTGCCTTTGGCTCAGGTCATGATCTTGGGGTCCTGGGATCAAGTCCTGCATCGGACTCTCTGCTCAACAGGGAGCCTGCTTCCCCCTCTCTCTATGCCTGTCTCTCTGCCTACTTGTGATCACTCTCTGTCAAATAAATAAATAAAATCTTAAAAAAAAAAAAAGAAAAGAAAAGAAAAGAAAAGCAGCCAGGGAAAAAAGGTACATTATACACAGAAAGCTATAAATAAAAAGAACGCACCTGGTTTCATCTGAAACCAGTAAAGTCAGAATGACATTCTGAAAGGGAAAAAACATTAACCCTGAATTTATACCCATTAAAAACATCTTTCAAAAAAAAAAAAAAAATCTTTCAAAGGGCGATGAAGCAACTTTTTCAGACAAACAAAAGCTGAGACTTCTTTAGCAGCCTATGTATACTACAAGAAAAGTAGCAGAGAGTATAAAAATTATACCAGAAGTTAACTTTGATATGTACAAAGGAGAGTATCAGAAATGATAAATATGAGAGTTACACCAAAAAAAATTTTTTAATTTGTTTAAAAGATAATGGGTGTCTAAAGCAAATATAGGAACAATGTATTTTAGTGTCTATAATACATGTACACATAAAATGAATTACAATAAGATGACAGGAAGAGGGCAGAAGTACACATCTGTAACACAGTTCTACACTATTCAGGTAGCATAATACTGTTTGAAAGGAAGTTGTATTAAGTTAAAGAGGCATATTTTAAACTACCACTAAAATAATGAAACAGAGAAGCAAAGCTAGTAAGGCAACTGTGGAAAATTAACTTAAAAAATGTTTAACTATTTCTTAAAAAGGCAGAAAGAGAGCAAAGAATAGATGGACAAATAAAACACAAAATGGGAGTATATGTAAATCCAGCCTTATCAATAATTACTTTAACTTTCTGCAATAATGGAAATGTATCTGCACAGTTTAACACAGAAGCCACTAGTCACATGTGGCTATCCTGTGCCAATAAACTCAACCACTAAGATTAAATAGGTAAATTTAATGAAAGGAATAAAAAAAGGTTATTTTAGCAAACAAAAAGCAATTCTGTAACATTATGAAGGAAGAAATCATGAGCATCTCCATAAATGCAGAAAACATACTTGACAAAATTCAACATACATTTATGATTTAAAAAAAAAAACCAGCTAATTAAGAAAGGAAATGCCTCAACTTGGTAAATTTATGAAAATGTATCATGAATATAATACTCTAACACAATATTTAAAAAACTAAATGATTTCCCCATAAATTAGGACTAAGAAATGGATGTCCGTTCACATCACTTCTACTTAAAATTGTACTAGAAGTACTAGCCTCTATAAAACAAGAAAAAAATATGACGCATGGAGATTAGAAAGTAAGAAATAAAGGTATTTTTATTCACAGATAACATGACTGTATATGTAAAAATTCTGAAGGAATCAACAAAAAGAGATGCTGGAATTAAAAAGTGAATTTACCAAGATCACAAGATAAAAAATCAATTAAAAAATTGTATTTCTATGGGGCGCCTGGGTGGCTCAGTGGGTTAAGCCGCTGCCTTCGGCTCAGGTCATGATCTCAGAGTCCTGGGATGGAGCCCCGCATCAGGCTCTCTGCTCAGCGGGGGGCCTGCTTCCTCCTCTCTCTCTGCCTGCCTCTCTGCCTGCTTGTGATCTCTGTCAAATAAATAAATAAAATCTTTAAAAAAAAAAAAAATTGTAGTTCTATGTTCATAGCCTGTGCAATGAAAGCTAAACCACACTGTTGAGAGAAATTAAAACTACAAAATGGAGGAATATACCAAGTTCATATATTGAAGACTCAACATTGTTAAGAAATCATTTCTACCCAGATTGATCTCTAAATTCAGAACAATCCCAACGTACATACCAGCAGCTTTTTTTGTAGAAACCGACAATGATTCTAAAATTTATATGTAATTGCATTTATATATAAAATGCAAAGATCCTAAATGGTCCAAATAATTTTAATAAAGAAAAACAAAATGGGAGGCCTTAAAATATCTATCAAGATGTAACACAAAGCTACAATAATTAAGACAGCAAGGTATTGGCACAGGGATAAACACAGAGAACAAGAGAACAGAAAAGAGTCCAGAAACAGATACACACATTATTGCCTGAGGCTATACTGACTAAGATGAGCAGTACTCTATCATGGGATTGAAATGTACTATATCTTAACTATACTGGTTACATGGTATATACCTTTGTCAAAATTCACTGATGCTTATATACTTTACTGTGCATTTAAAAGGGATGTGTTTTATTATATGTAAATTACATCTAAATAAAAATTATTTTAATAAACATTTCAAAACAATCCCCTAAACTTATCTTTACTAATGTGAATCTAATCTAGAAAGGAACTAACAATTATTAAGGGCCTGCATCATGCCAGACACTGGGTTCTGCACATTTAATTTTCATAATCATCTTCTAAAGTCGAAATTATTCATCAAATTTTTACATTTGAAGAAATGTTAACATTTGTAAATTCAACCAGCTGTAAGCTGGGGACTCAGGAGTCAAGCCTAAGTACACCCCTAATGCCCATGTTGCTACCACCACCACCCTCATAGGTCTTTGCTATAGAAACTTCTTACCAAAGCTACTACCATACACCAAATTAATTTTTTAAGCCTACCTTGTTTTTTTGTTGTTGTTGTTTAATCTTCTAAGACAGATGAAAATAGCTCCTAAACAATGACAATGACAGGCTCACCACTACGTGTTAAATACCTTAAGCTACAGAATAAAAAAATAAAATACATGATAGCCTCGGAAAGCTAAGTACAAGCAAAATTCAATTTAAGAGTCTTTCCAGCCTCACACAGCAAGGTAAGTGATAAATTGCCTGTAAAACTCTTTACTGGTAGATTTCCCACTGGGATTTTTAAACTTTGAATGTTTTAAAACTTTGAACTATACATCCATGTTAAGGTCTATATGACTGAACTACCTAAGTGTTAACCTGTTACAAAACAAAAATTCTGAAATTTAACATCTAAAAGTACTAGGCAAATAAATAACCACATATAGTGACCAAGATCTTTATTGCCGCAATGTTACAAGAGGCATAAAAATATCCAAGAGGAAACCCAAGAAAAGAATATGGGAGAAGATGCAATCTGAAAAGAACAAGAAAGGAAGAGATCTGCACACGGCCTGAGAACATCTGACATCAGGAACACTCCCTGTCCTATGGACTTCCTAGTCTTAACTAGGAACCACAGGAGATGACAGATCCAGGAAAACACACTTTTGCCATCTTTGCTTATAATAGCAAGAAATAGTGCCACCAGACCTCTGCTGGCAATATTACTCCATCTTCCATCTCTGGTTCTTCACTTCCATCTCTGGTCCCAGAAACAGCCCTTGGTGAAATGAGTGTGATGACTAAATGGGAAATTGATGCTATCACTTCTACCACCATCTTCAAATCCAAAAGACAATCTTCATAATGTACAGATACTCCTCTTTCATACGCTGGAGTGTTCCTCACAGATGAAAAAACTGTACTGGGAAAGCTCATGTTTGAAAGTTACCTGAAGGGTGTCACTAGAGATAAATGTAACCAGACATGCTGACTGCTTTCATTGTTGACACTGGACTAAATCTTGGGAGCCTGAATGATGGACATGTTATATTACACACAAGCTCAGGACGGTATCATTGCAAGGCTTCATTTCAATGTTGCCATAAGTCTCAAGTGTAGAGATTTATAATTTCCACTTATCACAGGGTAAATTTGATTCATAAAAAATTATCTTCTTCCAGTTCCAAGGACACAGGAATTTGTGAATAGTATATTCACTTCTTAAATGCTTTTTTCCCTTCCTAATTCTACTCCCCAACATTATCTGTCAATGGAGTTTTGTGCCTATCTATTTGGGGTGTACGGATAAATAAACTGATATGCAAGTATTCTTATGGGCCCATACATTAGCTACAAATTTTCTATGCAGTGAACATGCTTATATATAAATTATTTTTAATTTCTCCACCTAATTTGTTGAGGTAGTCCCAGTAGTTCCACTTCATTGAAATTAAGGATATTCAAAATTTTTATTTTGAGTCAAAAGCAGAGGTTCCCCAAAATTGTATATATTGTCATCAATCTTGTCCCTTATTGTTTGTCTATGAGACTTTCTCTAAAACAGTACAAACATTAAATGTCAGTGTTTTAATCTTTGACAATACGACATTACAAAGATTGCTTTTCTTTTGTTATTGCTCAGTTCAAACATCTTCATATATCCTTAAACCTTTCTACTCATTCGTTATTTCACTTTCCTCTGCAGTTTTTTTTTTTTTTTCATCTCCCTTGGAATATTAGTGTCTTTGTTCCTGGTTTCTAAGAGATCATTTATGACTAAGGATGTCAACCATTTGCCATACAATGCAAATGAAATACCATGTTTTCTAACCAACATTTTACAATGATGTTTTACTTTCTGATTGTACAGAAGCTGCATAATGAAATATAGTGATTTCCTGCTTTAAAAAAATATATACCCAAGAGTAAGGCAACAGAAAATATCATCTGAAAACTTCGAGATAGAAGAACTAAAGGTGAGAAATAAATACATGTACTCACCTGGGGTGTTAAATTAACACTACCTCATGTAAAAATCACATTTTTACTAACTTAGAGAGACAAGGCATACTTACAGTTATGTGAACACTGAGGAATCATCATTGCAATGTTGAAATATTCAAAGCAAATTCCACACCGCAGCAAATCATCTATTGTCTGAAATGCAAAGATACATATATATCTATCAGAAAAATACCAAGACTGGAATGCCTGCCACAGAACTCTTCCTCCACACCCTAAAAAAAAAAAAAAAAAAATTAAGAATATTCTTTTGTCAGGGTGTCTGGGTGGCTCAGTAGGTTAAAGCCTCTGTCTACGGCTCAGGTCATGATCCCAGTGCCCTGGGATCAAGTCCCACATCAGGCTCTCTTGCTTCCCCTTCCCTTCTCTCTCTGCCTGCCTCTCTGCCTACTTGTGATTTCTGTCTGTCAAATGAATAAATAAAATCTTAAAAAAAAAAATATTCTTTTGTCAAACACAAACTCAAAATTAACTCCACATAAACTGCAAGGAATCTTGACAAATCAAGAAAAACCTTCCCCATATGACTTAAACATTCAAATGTCAAGTTACCCAAAAAGCTTTCAACAGATAAAGTTGACACTGTACAGATTCCTGCTCCATACTGTCAACCCTTTACAAAACGGCCACTGCCCTCCTGTTCCATTTCTCACATGTTTCTAGCTCTTACTCCAAGCTGCTGCTTCTTCAGACCCCATTCCCTGGCCCACACTCACTGTTGAGGGAATGGTACAAATAACCATTCACCTGTGTGGTAGGTTAAGAACAAAATCAAAGAATACTAAAGCCAAACATGAGAAAGTATCTAGTTAAAACCTCTACTTCACAAATGAAGAAGCACACACAAACATGGGGTATGAGTCAAGCCAGGACTAAAACTTCCTGTCTCCCTGTGGGCAGTCAGTCCAGTGCTCTCTGCACAGTATCACATGTTAGTTACTACAAGGTAGAGCCAACTGAGGAGGCCCTGGAAAGAGCTGTAGCCAGCAGCGGCAGAAGGTGGTAAAGATGTGGTCAATCTGGAAAGTCAGACAGATGTGTGTCAGTCTGGAATGCAATCCAAATAGGAAAGAAAGGATCTATTCTCACAATGCAAAATCTTCTAAATCATTTAAAATAAGATGTTATTCTATCCAATAAGAATACTGAGCAGTTTTTAAGAGGAAAAAAAAAAAGGAGGAGGAGGAGGAACTCACTCCTTACCAACATGGAAAGAGTGCCAAAACAAGTGCAAAAAAGAAGTCAGGTAGGGACGCCTGGGTGGCGCAGTCCATTAAGTGTCTGCCTTTGGAACAGGTCATGGTCCCAGGGTCCTGGGATCAAGCCCCTCGTTGGGCTCTCTGCACAGCAGGCAGCCTGCTTCTCCCTCTCCTTCTGTCCCTCCACCCCAAACATGTGCATGCTCTCTAATAAATGAATAAAATCTTTAAAATGAAATTTTTTTTAAAAAGAGGTAAGGTATGCTACCATTTGTTAAAAAGAAGACGGAATAAAAACATATTATATTTTTACCTTGTATACATATAAAGAAATTCTGAAAAGATACATAGTAAAATAATAAATAATAGTAATAGGAGTCAGAAAACTGGGTAAGGGACAGACTGTGAGGGAGACTTTTACATCTTGTTTCATATTTTTTTAACCATGAGTGTATTACCTAAATTTTAAAAATACAAACAAAAAAAGACTAATGTCACCAACAGTCTATATGATGAAATATTATGTAGCCTTTAAACACACACACACACACACACACACACACACACTTTGGAGTGACTGGGTGGCTCAGTTGGTTAAGCAACTGCCTTCGGCTCAGGTTCCCCGGGTCCTTGGATCGAGTCCCACATGGGGCTCCCTGCTAGCAGGGAGTCTGCTTCTCTCTCCCCCTCTGCCTGCTATTCCCCCTGCTTGAGTGCTCTCTCTCTGTCAAACAAATAAATAAAATCTTAAAACACACACACACACACACACTTTCAAAGAATAATTAGTGCCATGGGAAAGTGTTGTTTTAATGGAAACTTTAAAAAAATCAGAGAACAAATCTACAACAATGCACTACCATAGAACTATACAGTTTAATCTGCCTAACAATCTTATGAAGTCTATAGCATCAATATCCCAGTTTTACAGATGAAGACTATCAAGCTATAAGTGGGTGAATTAAACCCAAGAAGTCAATTCCAAAGTGATCCCAAATTTTAAATGCATATATACATCATACATGCACATTAAACAGAGAAAACATTAAAATATGGTTACCTCCAGATGACAGCGTGATGGGGAACTTTCATTTTCTCCTTTATCTTAATCTGAATTTTAATTTTTTCTACTATATACACATATCCATTTATTATCTGTCAAAACCAAAAATTCCTGCTACTATGAAACCAGGAAAATAAACATGAAAATGCCAAAATCTTCCATTATTTTGGATGGTAAGCCACCACTGATACAAAAAGCTAGAGAACTGTGTGGAGTATCAATTAAGAGCAGAGGTGGGGCTGGAAGTCAGAGTCCTGGCATCTCTATTGTGCTTTTTTTCTATATAACCATCCTCTCTGGAGGAGAGGTGCTGACACATACTGAGCAAGATTTGTGGAAGGTGACACTGCATCAGATGAGCTGTAACATTCTCTCTTTTTTTTTTTTTTCAGTGCAGCCAAATATGATGTGTCCTTTTTTTTTTTTTTAAGATTTTATTTATTTACTTGACAGAGAGAGAGAGACAGAGCCAGAGAACACAAGCGGAGGGAATGGCAGAAGGATAGGGAAAAGCAGGCTCTGCACTGAGCAGGGAGCCTGATATAGAGTTCGATCCCAGGCCCATGGGATCATGACCTGAGCCAAAGGCAGATGTTTAACCATCTGAGCCACCCAGGCGCCCCAGAGCTACAACTTTTTTTTTTTTTTTAAAGATATATTTATTTATTTGAGAGAAAGAGAGAGAGAACATGAGGAGATGGTGGGCAGAGAGAGAGGGAAAAGCAGACTCTCTGCTGAGCAGGGAGCCCAGTGTGGGACTTGATCCTAGGACTCCCAGACCATGACCTGAGCCAAAGGCAAAGGCTTAACCAACCGAGCCACCCAGGCGCTCCCAGAGCTATAACACTCTTATACAAACTTCTAGTCATGCCATTTCAAGACTATAACATGCACTCCACTAAACAGAGAGCAGTCAAGAGGAGCCTCTAGGAGTTCAACTTAGAAGAGGGGAAAGTAGGGAATGTCTGAAAAGATTTAATAACTAGAGGAAAGGCTCTTGAGTTTTTTGGGTCACAAATCCCCTTAAACATATGAATAAAAACGAGAACTCTCTGTTCAGAAAAACACACACAAACAAAAATCATAAATAATTCTGGATACAAAAGTCTTTCCATGGTTCCATGGATTTGGAACCAAGTTTCTATGCAGTATAAGAAAGAATTCTGAACAGAGCTACTTCTGGGAGCCCCTAATTCCTTGTCCCTAGAAAAAGTTCAAGAGTTTTTCTTGAACTTTTTCTAGGGACAAGGAATTAGGGGCTTTGTCATGTATTTGTCATCTAGTTTTTAGATGAGAAATTGACAAATACATGACAAAGGGATTAAAATACATAGATCAATGGAACAGGATAGAAAGCCCACAAATAGACCCACACTTATACAGTCAATTTACAACAAAGGAGGCAAGAATACAGGAAGGGGAACAGACAGTCTTTTCAACAAATGGTATTGGGAAAACTGGACAGCTACATGCAAAAGAATGAAACTAGACCACTTTCTTATACCATACACAAAATAAATTCAAAACGGATCAAAGACTTAAATTTGAGTCCTAAAGTCACAAAACTACTAAAAGGAAAAATAGGCAGTAATCTCTTGGACATCACCTGACCAACATATTTATAGCTACATCTCCTCAGACAAGGGAAACAAAAGCAAACATTAACTATTGGGACTACACCAAAATAAAAGGCTTTACACAGCAAAAGAAACCACCAACAAAACAAAAAGGCAACCCAGTGAATGCGAGAGATGCATTTAATGCAAATGATATATTCAATGAGGGGTCAATATCTAAAATACAGAAAGCACTTAGACAACACAGCACCAAAAAACCCCCCAAATAATCTCATTAAAAAATGGGCAAAGGACCTGAATAGACATTTTTCCAAAAAAAAAAAAAAAAAGACATACAAAATGGCCAATAGACACATGAAGAGATGCTCAAAATCACTAATCATCAGGGAAATGCAAATCAAAAGGTGAGATATCACCTCACACCAGTCAGAATGGATAGTACCAAAAAAAAAAGAAAGAAAGAAAGAAAGAAATAACAGGTGTTGGTGAGGATATGGAGAAAAGGGAGCCCTCCTGCACTGTCAGTAGGAATGTAAATTGGTGCAACCACTATGGAAAACACTATGGAGTTTCTTAAAAAAATTAAAAACAAATATTATATGACCCAGTGATTCCACTACAAGGTATTTCCCAAAGAAAATGAAAACACTAATTTGAAAAGACATATGTACCCCTAGGTTTATTGCACCACTATTCACAACAACCAAGATAGATATACAATGTAATATCACTCAACCCTAAAAAAGAATAAGATCTTGCCATTTGTGACAACACGAATGGACCTGGTGGGTATTATGTATGCCAAGTGAAGTAAGTCTAAAAGAAAGACAAATACCATATGATTTCACTACCAGGTGGTATCTAAAAAACAAATGAACAAACAAAAAACAGACTCTTAAAGACAGAGAAATGGTGGTTGCTGAGGAGGTTGGGGGTGGGGGGAAATGGGCAAAATAAACAGTACTAACAGGTACAAACAAAATAAAATAAAGAGCTATTAGAAAAATAGAAAAGAAAATACTGGAGGGGGCTGGCTTTCCACCATGATTCTAATATGGCTTCAATCAACTCCACCACTGAACAATCTCAGCTGCTGAACCCTGTTTCCAGTGCTGTGGTGAGACATCAAATCCGTAGAAGACATGGAACCTGCCTTTACAGAACTCTGAAAGTTGTAAACTATGCTTAAATCTACAAAGCAAGAAGCTTTACAAGCTACAAAGCTTTTACTTCCTTTATACAATTTGATCTTCACAATAACAAATAAAAAGGGGGGGAAGAAACCACACATGTTAAAGTGCTATTGATTATAATAATAAAGACATTAACTGAATGCTTACTACCTTCCAGATACTTAGAACCTTCAACCAATTAGCAAATAATCTTGAAGCATGCACTATGTGCCAGACATTGTGTTAAGCACCATGAGTAAGCCAGACAGAATCCCTATCCACACACATCAGCTCATTTAACCAACCCTATAAACTGTTTATTTTTGCCTCCTCTTTACAGTTGAGGAAATGCAGGCTCAGAGAGGTTAAGTAACAAACCCAAGATCGCACAGTTAAATAAGAGCCAGAGACCAGATTTAACCCAAGACCACTGGAACTCAAATCTATGTTCTCTGAAGTACCTTAATGCCAAGGCCACCACAACTCCAAACCACATCCTTCCTAGATCCTTCCCCATTGCCAGCTTTTCACCATGGGGCTATTTCAAGTCCCCAGGCACTGTAGATAACACTGGGATGGCAAGAAGAAAGGCCTTATACTTTAACCTTCCCCAAATCCCTCCCCTTAATCCTCAAAAGTCAGTCTTATGACTGATACCAAAATCTTCAAATTTACCGAACTGAGGAATAAACTAGAAAGCGATCTTGCACACAGTCAGAAAAATACATAATAACAGAGCAAGAAGAAAAACAAAATAACTAATTCTTAGCTAGTACAGCAAAATGTGTTTGCTCTTCTTGATTAAGCACACAGGGTTCACTGCTACTGTAAATGGAACTGGAATGGCTTGCCAAAAACCACCATGTTATTTAAGTTAAGTAATATCATGAAATACAATGATATAATAGATTGAAATATAAATGCAATGAAAGGCTCTAGTGCTAAGCCTGAGCCCTGATCTCCTTGTTTAAGGGATGCACGACTGTTACGAGTTAGGACACGTCAGGGAGAAGTCAGGGCCAACCAGCACTAGGTAATTAGAAGAAATGAAAGAAAGCAAAAGGAATGGGAAAATTCTCAACTAATGTACTGCGAGATTTACATATGCTTGACAAGTAGCAGGCCCTCGGAAAGGGTTAGTTGTTACTGAGGTTTTCGCCGTTTAGAGTGACTATTTTTCTCGAGGTCATTTTCACCGTTGTGGCTGAACCGCTTAATACCCGGTTCCATAAGACGGCCAACCTAAGTTTACCACAAGGGACCGAGGCGTGACCCCGCCACTTCTCAGCAGGAGGAAACTGAGGCCCATCTACCACGTCCGTAAGTGGCAGAGCAGAACCGCCTACCCTGGCCCAGCTCGCAGCTCGCGTCTCCGCCTTTCTCCTTCTCACAGCGGGACTGGCCTCCTGCAGACAACCGAATGCTCCCGACCTCCCCAGAGCACTCACCTTCATTACTGCCAGACCTGGAGGCCACCGAGGCTCGACTAAGGAGTCCATGGTCTGTCCTAGGTAGGGTGATGGGGTCCCGCACCCACTGGCCTCCCGCGCTCCACTGCTACTCGAAATTCCCCGCGCTACGGCGTTACGTCAACAGTCAGCGACGCGCCTGAGGCGTGTGCGGAGCCTGCTGGGAGTTATAGTACAAGGGCGGAGCCGGGCAAAGACTCTCCCACTGCGCACGCGCCAGTTGCCCCTTCGCGTCTCAAGGCTTGTAAGTGGTTAAAAAGCCCGCAGTAGGTTTTGCGCAAACCCTTGTTAAATAAATGCCTGTTGACCATTAGGAAAAGACAGGCCGGAATCAAACCAAATCCAGACCTTGCCAAACCTTTCAACATCTAGGTTCATGCCTCCTCCTCAAGTTGCCCTCCGTGATTGCTATAGCGATCTGTCCCTTCTGAGTAGTCCATATTAACCACTACAGAATAGTTTCATTAAAAAATAATAATAAAAATCATCGTGAGATTATTCCTATTTTTATAGATGCAGCAGCCGAATTTCAGAGAGGGACTCCAAGATCACACAGCTTGTCAGTGGCAAAATCCAGCCTTCAATCTGAGTCTTTTAACCCCAAACCATAAAGGATCATCCGCGGACACCTTACGGAGGAGTAGTTGAGCAGATAAGGCCACAGGTCAGAGATCTGAGACTCTCAAGATGCTTTACTTTGTGGGGCTCCAACAGGATGGTGGGGAGTGGCAGAGACCGTGGAGGGTGAGGGGTTCCAAAGAGTTTGTATCAACCAATCAGAAAAGAGCACGCGGTTGAACTCCTGGCGTTCCCTAGTTCCGGAAGTGGGTAATGGGGTGGGGGACACAAGCTTGGAGAGACTAAGACCCGGTCCCAGACCTGGTAGTGAACTTTCTTTCCTTTATAGTACTTGTAGGTTGAAGATGACGGAAGGCTGAGAAGGTGAGAGAAAAAGAAGAGAAAAGAAGAAGAAGAAAGAAAGAGAGAAAGAAATGCATTCTTCCTATTGGTCAACCAAGAAGACAGATTTGGGACAGGCGTCATTTGTTGGTCCTGGGCTCCAGATCCATCTCTGTCTCTGGAGAGCCTCCAGGGCAGCGCCCAGTGCCATTCATCTCTGAGTTCCTGCCACCAGCTGCTCAGTGAGACTGAATAGGTGAATCACCCAAATCAGCCCACATTCGCGGGAATCTTTTCCTCGCAGGCAGAACGATATACATTTCCTGCCATCTTCTGCAGTGCCCACTCAAGCCCACCTCTGGGCCAGGCAAGGAAAGTCCAAGCAACAACACAAGTGATTCTGAAAGCAGCTTTGACTTCAGGGCAAGGCATTTGTCTTGCCCTCCCCATGGTATTTATCCGCCCCCTTGGAGCAAATCTGCCTGAACAAGCTGCTGTTTTCACAGACGTTCTCCTTCTGTTAGATAATAAAGAGACTGTACTTCCTTATTCAGGAGTGAAAACAAAATGTTCCGTATTAAAAAAGCAGGCTAATGCTCAGAAGAATCTCCCTTCACACTGAGCACAAAGTGACGATCTGGGGTAGGGCCACCAGAGAAAACACAGGAGGCCTTGTAAATTTCAATTTCAGATAAACAGCAAACAAGTTTTCAGATGCCAGGGTGGCTCAGGTGGTAAGGCGACTGCCTTCAGCTCAGGTTGTGATCCTGGAGTCCCAGGATGGAGTCAGGAGTTTGCTTTTCCCTCTGACCCTCCCCCCATCTTGTGCTCTCTCTCTCTCTCTCAATCGGAGAAAGATAATTATCATATGATCTCTCTGATATAAGGAATTTGAGAGGAAGTGTAGGGTCATGGGGGGTGGGGGAGGAAAAAAATGAAACAAGAGGGGATGGGAGAGGGAGACAAACCATAAGAGACTCTTCATCTCAGGAAACAAACAGGGTTGCTGAGGGGTGGGGGGTCAGGGATAGGGCGGCTGGGTCATGGACATTGGGGAGGGTATGGGCTATGGTGAGTGCTGTGAAATGTGTAAGCCTGGTGATTCACAGACCTGTACCCCTGGGGCAAATAATACATTATATGTTTTTTAAGAAAAAAGGTTCACTGGAGTGCCTGGCTGGCTCCTCGAAGCACATGTGACTCTTGATTTCAGGGTTAGGAGTTCGAGCCCCAATTGGGTGTAGAGATTATTTTTAAAAATAAATAAATAAAACCTTTAAACAAAAAAAGTTACACTGTTCGTCTGAAACGCAAATCTAACTGAGAAGCTTATCGTTTTATTTGCCAAATCTGACCACCTTAATCAGGGAAACATCCTCCCAGGGGAGTGTTGGGGGGCAGCCAGGCTGCACCCTGAGGCCTCCCAGGGCCCTGAGTTCCTTTGCAGTGTCTCACTTCATCACATTCCTCTCTGTTCTCCGATCTCTCCCCTTGAGGACCCATCCAATGTCCTGGGCAGAAGGACATTGAAGGAGCTTAGGACCTAGCCCTTGCTGCTTCTTTTCCTTCCTTCTTGCCCTTCCCTAGGGAGCCACTAAGCGGTGCTAAAGCAGCCCTTCTTGTGGAAGGGTGTGGACCAGGCCTGGTCCCTGCTCTCAAAGAATACTGACCCCCTGGGGGGAGGATGGGGCCCAGACAGAAACTAGCAAGAATGTAAGAAAGTGAATAGAAAACTTAATAAAATGCTTAAGTGATACACAAACAAAAAATGGTTGGTGTAATAAAGAGTAGGGAGCACTATAAACTGCCTGATGTGGGACGTCCTCTCTGAGAGGGTGACACTGGTGCCAGGGCCCAGCTAATAAGGGACCTGGGGGTGGAAGGCTCTGGGCCTTGATAAAAAGTTTGGATTTTAATCCATGGGGTTTTTTTTTAAGATTTTTATTTATTTATTGGACAGAGAGATCACAAGTAGGCAGAGAGGCAGGCAGAGAGAGAGAGAAGGGGAAGCAGGCTCCCTGCTGAGCAGAGAGCCCGATGCGGGGCTCGATCCCAGTACCCTGGGATCATGACCTAAGCAGAAGGCAGAGGCCCAACCCACTGAGCCACCCAGGCGCCCCGATTTTAATCCATGTTAACTCAGGCAAGTTATTGAACCTCCCTGCATCTCAGTTTTTTCATCTGTAAAATAGGGATGATTATAACAGCATTTGCCTCATAGCTGTGTCATGAGAATTCCATGAGTTTTTATAACAAAGGTGTCTGGACTACCTGGCAACTAACGAGTGCCGTGTAAGTACCAGCTGCCATTGTTAGTATGCTGCTGTGGGCACAGAGGGAAACCCTGGGAGGGTTTTAGGCAGGGAAGTAACATGATTTGACTTACATATTCTTTTTTTTTTTTCTTAAGATTTTTTATTTATTTATTTGACACAGAGAGAGAGCCAACGCAGGCAGTGGGGGTGGCAGGCAGAGGGAGAAGGACAGGTAGGCTCTCTGCTGAGCAAGGAGCCCAATGCAGGACTCTATTCCCGGACCCTGGAATCATGACCTGAGCTGAAGACAGACACTTAACCAACTGAGCTACCCAGGCATCCCCACCAAAGACAGAATTCTCACCAACCATTACAGTCTTTAGTGTCTCAGGGACAGGACTGAGAGTCACACAGACCCCAGTTTGCATCCACGCCCTTCCACTTACCTCATGAACTTGCATAAACCACTTCTCTTTCAGAGTCTCAGTTTCCCTTTCTGTAAGGTAAGAATAAGAATGCCTACCTCTGAGGGTTGCCATAATGATTATGTTTTTTAGATGTTGGGAAGCACTTAGCAGGGCATCTGACAGTGGCTCTGGCAATAGGAATAACAATCACAATTATTGCTGTCATTGTCACTATTACACATTATTAACCAGAGGGCATGGAAGTTAAGAGCACTAGTTCTGAAGTCAGGCAGCCTGGGTTCCAATCTCAGCTTCACTGCATGCTAGCACACGGACTGTGGTCTCTAAATGCTGTTTCTGTGGAAGGGAATCTGGGCTCCTTAGAGACATGGCTGATTTGAGGTCTGGGGGCAGAAGAGGTACGAGATGAGCCTGGAGAATCTTACTCAAATAAGGAAGGTGTCAAAAACTAACTTACCTGGATATTTATCAGTTTCCAAATGATCAGACCACAGTTTTCTTGCTGTTCAGAGGGAAAACTCAGTTTTTCAGTGGAGGAATGAGGGTGAATCCACCTGAACCTACTGGTCAATTGTATCATCTGTAGAAGTGGGTACCACATGAAAGCATGTCCAGATGTGTTATAATATGAAGTCCACATCATCTAGGGTGCATTCCTCCCAAAAATGGTGAGCCTGAATCTAATCAAACATTTGGACCCAACTTCCAGTTTATAACACATATATGGAGGACACCGTGTCCTCCAGGGAACTGAGGAAATTGAGAAAGCACCCAGACATATCCAGACCGTGGAGCATTCTACAAGAAAACGAATAGGTCAACAGGTCATGAGCAGAGGTCACTGTGCTAGAATAAAAAAGAGTTGATAGCCATAACCCCATTACACCCTTGTTTATACCCCGCTTTGAACAAACTAACCTTTCAAAGCAATTTTTGTGAACAATAAATGAATTTTGTATTTGAATTATGTATTACATTATACTGATAAGTTATTATTAATTTTATTAGGTTGACAATGGGATTGTCATTACGTAGAACAATGTCATTTTTAGAGATACATGCTGATGTATTTCACAGTAAAGTGTCATGATGTCGGCGACAGTTTAAAAAGATAAATCAAATTCAGAAAAATTCAGATAATTGTTAAACCAAGGATAGACATAATGGGTTAATTATATTATTCCCTGTATTCTTTTACATGTTTGAAATCTTTCGCACTAAAAATTGAAGACCGTTGATCCTACCTGCCATTTTACAAATGGCCACATGGGGACAGTAGAGTACTGAGCTGGGTGTAAGCCCAAGCTTTACATTAGAAATAGAATAATCTCCCCATTCATTCTTTATTCACTTCAACATCCTTGCATCGAATCCATCTTTAGTAAGTGCCAACTTACTAAAGGACTCTGAGCTGGACCTACAGGGGATAAAGAGTCAAACTCACCCCTACCTGCTCCCTCCTGCAGACACTAGTGTATCTGGGGGCTGAGACCAGGCATCACCAAGAACATCTGTCCTGGTGGGGAGGGTGTCTGTGCTCACATAGGTGTCTCTATGTTTGATGTCACTGGAATGGAGGCTTTGGCTGGGCATGCTAGAAACAAAGACATTAATATGGATGCCGGGGCATGGGGTGGGGGGAGGGTTGCCATTTCTGTGATGTCTCTTGACCTCTTCCACACTCAGCAACTATAAGATCATCTTAGGCAAGTTCCTTTACCTTTCTGAACCTCATGGAGCTAAGCAGAGTTCATACCTTATAGCTTTTCTGTTGGAAAAGAATGAGTCTATATAAATTGTTTTGAAAGGTGTGTGGCACATAATAGGTGCTCAGTGTGAACATATTTAAGTCTTTCCCTGTTCCCCTGTGGTGCCTTAGGTTGGAAGCAGGAAGTCAGCTTGTCTGATTTACATGAAGGCCTCAAGTCTACTGGGGAAAATGATGACTGGGGCCTTGAGACTGGGGCACTGGAATTAAGATTGTCCAAAGAGCAAGATAGTAATCATAGGGTTAGAGCAGCTGCTTCTCTTGAGGATTTTCTTTGTGCTCAGCACTATCCCATGCGTTCTATGTGTACTAACTTAACTTCTCTCAGCAAACCTACAAGGCAAGTACTGTCACTCTCTCTACTTTCAGGCTGAGGAAACTGAGGGACAGGGCTAGTAAAGAACTTTTCTGAGTTTTCTCAGATGGTAAGGAGGGGAGGCCAGGATTTAAACCCAGGCGGGCTTCATTCACATCCACTGTACCCTTCTTTGGCAATGGGTGCTGCAGAAAAATGAAGCATTTTGCTAGAGAGAGTGTGTGTTTTCCTGCCATTGACAGGGGTCTGTGGACCTGTGAAAGGGTGACAAGAAGGGCCAAGATCATGCTCTGAACCCATTTCTCAAAAGCATCCCCTGAGTAGCACCTGGGTGGCTCAGTGGGTTAAGCCTCTGCCTTTAGCTCAGGTCATGATCTCAGGGTCCTGGGATCGAGCCCCGCATTGGGTTCTCTGCTCAGCAGGGAGCCTGCTTCCCCCTCTCTTTCTGCCTGCCTCTCTGTCTACTTGTGATCTCTCTCTCTCTCTCTCTCTCTCTCTGTTAAATAAGTAAATAAAATCTAAAAAACAAAAAACAACAATTAAAAAAAAAAACCATGCCCGGGTCCTTGTGGATCATGAATCGGCTCCTGGGGTGTGGCTGCCCAGCATCATTTTTCTGATAACAGACTTCATCTCTTCCTTTCAGAGAACCACTCTTACCCTCTGCTCAACCAGGTGGTCAGGCAAAGCTCATGACAGCAACCACTAGTTCAAAAATGACCAAATGACAAGGTTTGGTCAATGACAGTAAGGTCTGTCCTCCATTCAGGGATTGGTTCATGGGAAGCTTGTGACCCAAGCCAGACCAATTAGAGAAAATTCTGGGACTTTCACTCCTCTATTGGGAAAGAAGATACACTCCTTTTCTATGGTGTAGCTGAATTCGTAAGATGTACACTGAATCGCTTTGGGCCATCCTTATTATCATTTGGAAAGAGTCAGCCTGAGGAGAGAAGAGCTGAGAGGTAGAGAAACAGAAGGTTGTTGACATTGTTGGAACAACTGGATCCAGTCCTGCCTGAATCTTAATTTTCTTTCATTCAAGTGAGGGGCAAAAATTATTCCTTTTCATTTACTCTAGCTGAGTTGAGTTTTTGAGTCCTAACTTAATACATTTCTCAACAACATGATGTAAAACAGAAAGAGCCGAGCTATTTATGAGGGCATCAAAGACCTAGGAGCACTGGTGTGGGAACATGAAGAAGGAAAATCTTGTTCCATACATGACAGGACTCTGTAAGTTGCTTATAAAGAAGGTCTGCAGGTCTGCTCCATGCCTGGCCTATTAATCTCCATACTGGGAAGAATTCAAATACACCTCTTAGAAGGTTTGATGGATGATATGTGGATGGAGAAAGGGAGCAAAGCTGGAAGTCCAGAAACAAAACTGAGTGGCAGTGCTTATAGCTCATAAATAACAGCAACAATTGCCCCTTCTCTTTCTCCTCCAATCGATGTCAGGTGAAGAGAAGCAGATTCATTATGACCTGGGCCCACACCATACTGGAAGTCCCAATCATCACCCATCCCCACCACATCTGCCCTGGGGCCAGGTACAAGGAACCCCCCCACCCCCCGTGATGTTTCTTGGGTCAAACACACCCAGACCTGCGAAGCTTATAGTTACATGCTGGGCCCTGTTCTGAGTCATGCTCAGGGTCTTGTCTGGTCCCCCGGCCTGGGAGGGAGATGGCTTGGGCATGTTACATAGCTCTTACTTTCCAGACTTCACACCACCCTGAAAAGTAGTCTCTCATTAGTCCCCACATTCTTTTTTTTTTTTTTTAAAGATTTTATTCATTTGACAGACAAAGGTCACAAGTAGGCAGAGAGGCAGGAAGAGAGAGAGAGGAGGAAGCAGGCTCCCTGCTGAGCAGAGAGCCTGATTCGGGGCTCGATCCCAGGACCCTGAGATCATGACCTGAGCCGAAGGCAGAGGCTTTAACCCACTGAGCCACCCAGGCGCTCCAGTCCCCACATTCTTGAGGAAAGAGAGGCTCTGGGGGGTTCATCGCTTGCCAAGGTCAACCAGCTGCTACCAGCCATGGCTGCTAGTCACACTCATGTCTTTGCACTTGCACCCATGCCCAAAAGCTCACCAAAATCAGCTAGTCAGTGTAGAATGTGGGAGTAGGGTAGGCTAGGGGTGGGTGTTGGGGGGAGTAGAGAGATCCCAGGGAACATGGGCCCAGGGCCAGGAAGGCCAGAGGTGTCTTCTTTCCCTTAATGTGACCCTGGGACTTTGAGCAAGTCCTGACTCCTCTCTGTTCCTCCACTTCCCCATCTGGAAAATGAGTATATCATTTCCTATAAATCTGTATGTTCTTTGGGGAATTGGATTAAAAATAAGAGAGAGAAAATAAATATGGCACTAATGCAAAGAATCCCTAATAATCACTATCCTCAATATTAGAGTTTAAAAGACATTGATAAATACTAGTTTTCATGGGTTTCCAGGAGAAGCTAGCATAGACTTTAATCTTAAGATGGTGGTCAGGGCAATGAAGCCTCCCCATATCCAGGATTTAAGGGACCACATAATCCTGCCTGGCTTGAAAGAGCCGAACATGTAGGTGGTTCCTATATTTCATCTGGCAGGCAGTGTGGCTAAGGGGATGGGTTTGGGCTGTGGCACTGGGGCAGTGATGGAATCCTGGATTAAAACCTCCTACACATTCATGTCCTCGTATATAAAATATGGATATGAACATAATTCACCCTTGTGGGTGGTTTTAAGGGTTCAGTCTGAAGTGTGAAAAATATTTTGTACTTTGTTCTTAGGAAGAGCATAGAGTATGCACTCCATGAATATTAGCTTTATTATTAAGTTCATCCGTAGTCCATGCATAAGTGCAAAGTTTTACCGTATTTACATGAACATTTTTCTAGAGTATCAGTTAACTCTTGTTGCATAACTAATCACTCTAAAACGTAGTCACTGTAAACAAGCTCTATTTATCATTTATTATGGGTCTAGAGGATGAGAACAGCCCCTGGGATCTTCTTTGGGCAGCTCTTATTTACTGACACAGGGTTTGGGTGAGGTCGACATCAGCCTTGGAACTGGGAACTGCTGAGGCCCATGGATCTATCCTATCCCTCAGACCTGCTTCAGGAGCAGACCCGCAAGTCCATTTTGGCCAGCGTGTATTGTATTGATGCTGGGGAGGTGCAGACAAAGGGAGCTTCTGCAGAGATCCCAGACAGCCTGTGTGAGCACGAAGTTAGCACGTGAAGCTGAGGAGAGCCAGCCAGAGGGAAGAAGAGAACTCTGGCCTGGAGGCAACACTCACTTCTTATGTCCTCCTATATTTGAAGACAGTCCTTGCCTAGAGTTTCCAGTTACATGAGCCAATAAATTCTTTTTTAAAAAGCTGTTTGGGGGGTAGGAAGAGCAAGATGGAGGAAGAGTAAGAGACCTAATATCATCAGGGCCAAGGAGTTCAGCTTGATTATTATCAAACCATTCTGAACACCTACAAACTCAACAGGAGATAGAAGAGAAGAGGAGCAGCAATTCTAGGAACAGAAAAGTGTAGGAAGGTAGGACATGCAGAGAAGTTAATCTGAGGAGATATATGGGAAGATAGACCATGGAGGGAAGGGCCAGCTGTCAGCAAGCAGTGGAGCAATGGATCACAAAATGGGAACTTTTAGAAGTCTGCTCCACTGAGAAACATTGCTCCAGAGGCTAAGCAGGGAGGTGGAGCCCTCGCAGGGACAGTGTGATCTTGGGACCCACAGGGGTCACAGGAAGACCAGGAGTGTCTGAGTGTGGTGGAGTTCCCAGATATTGGAGTGGGGAAGCCAGCTGCAGAGACAAAGCCAAGGAGTGGGCTCTCAGCTCAGGGTTACCTTAAACCATGATCCAAGGCATAGTCAGATCACTGCTCTTTGAGCAGGGACCCCACAAGTGGCTGATCTGGAGAGACCCCCTCCTTCCTCCTCCTCCAGGAGGAGCAGTGCTGGAGCACATGGCAAGAATATGCTAGGTATGGAGACTCCAAACATGGCTGTGCGCCAGAGATACAAACACTTGGTCACAGGCTGGATGAGCACAGAACACAGCTGGAAGCCAGGGAAATGGGAGGGATTGACTGCTTTTCTCTGAGGGCACACTGAGAAGCGGGGCCCTGAGCTCTCAGCTCCTCTGGGCTGGAGATTGGGAGGCTACCATTTTCATTCCTGTCCTCCAAATTTATATAGAAAGTGTTCAGGGAACAAAAGCTCCTGACAGCAAACCCAAGCAGATTACTTAGCCTGGCCCCTGGCAAGGGCCGTGCAATTCTGCCTTGGGCAAAGACATTTGAGAATCACTGCAACAAGCCCCTCTCCCAGAAGATCAGCAAGAACATCTAGCCAAGATCAAGTTTACCCATCAATGAGAACTGCAGAACTCCAGAGCTAGGAAAATGCAACACATAGAATTCATGGCTTTTTCCCCATGATTCTTTAGTCTTTTGAAGTTAAATTTTTAATTTTATTTTTTTCTTATTCTATTTTTAAAAATCTTTCCTCTTTCCTATTTTAATGTTTTTAAAACTATTTTATCTTATCATTACCTTTTTAAAAATCTTTTAAAATTTTTGTTGTTATAGTCATATATTCTATCACTTCATTGTATTTAACCTTGTTTTTTGTATACATATAGATTTTTCTTTCTTTAAAATTTTGGGGCAGTTTCTTCTAACAGATCAAAATATATCCAAAATCTAGCTCATGGCTTTGTTCTCCAGCCTGAATACATTCTTTCTCTTTTTTTTTTTTTCTTTTTTCAACCAACTTCTTATCAATTCCTTTTTTAGAATCTTCTTTAATTTTCATTTTTACAGTCATATTCCATCCATTCATCATGTTTACCCTTATTTATATATATATACATATGTTTTTCTTTAAAATTTTGGGAGGCAGTTTCTTCTAGCACACCAAAATACACCCAAAATCAAGTGTGTGGCTCTGTTCTATTCACCAGTCTAATATATAAATGTGTGTGTGTGTATACATATATATATGTGTATATATATATATATATATATATATATTCAACCTGGGGTCATTGCTACCCTTTTAGTATTTTGTTCTCTCATTCATCTATTCTTATCTGGATAAAATGACAATGTGGAAAAACTCAAGTCAAAAAAAAAAGAAAAAAGAAAAAAGAACAAGAACAAGAACAAGAGGCAGTACTGATGGCTAGGGACCCAACCCTACTAATGTAAGATGTCATATCTAGAGTTCAGAATGACAATTATCAAGGTGCTAGCTGGGCTTGAAAAAACCATGGAAGATACTAGAGAATCCCTTTCTGGAGAAACAAGATTTCTGAAGAAATAAAAGAACTAAAATCTAACCATGTTGAAATCAAAAAGCTATTAATGAGGTGCAGTCAAAAATGGAGGCTCTTACTGTTAGGGTAAATGAGGCAGAAAAGAGAATTAGTGATCTAGAAGATCAAATGATGGAGAATAAAGAAGCTGAGAAAGAGAGAAATAAATAACTAATGGACCACAAGAGGAGAATTCAAGAGATAAGTGATACCATAAGACAAAACAATATTAGAATAATTGGGATCCCAGAAGAAGAAGAAAAAGAGAGAGGGGCAGAAGGAATATTGGAGCAAATTTCCCTAATTTGGCAAAGGGAACAAACATCAAAATCCAGGAGGCACAAAGAATCCCCCCTCAAAATCAATAAAAATAGGTCCACACCCCATCATGTAATAGTAAAACTTACAAGTCTCAGAGACAAAGAGAAAATCCTGAAAGCAGCCCAGGACAAGAGGTCTATAACATACAATGGTAGAAATATTAGATAGACCTATTCACAGAGACTTTGCAGGCCAGAAAGGACTGGCATGATACGTTCAGAGCACTAAACGAGGAAAATAGGCAGCCAAGAATACTATATCCAGCTAGGATGTCATTGAAAATAGAAGGAGAGATAAAACTCTTCCAGGACAAACAAAAGCTAAAAGAATTTGCAAACACCAAACCAGCCCTACAGGAAATATTGAAAGGGGTCCTCTAAGCAAATAGAGAACCTAGAAGTAACAGACCAGAAAGGAACAGAAACAATATACAGTAACAGTCACATTACAGGCAATACAATGGCACTAAATTCATATCTTTCAGTAGTTACCCTGAATGTAAATGAGCTAAATGCCCCAATCAAAAGACAGGGGGTATCAGAATGGATCAAAAAACAAGACCCACTGATATGCTGTCTGCAAAAAACTCTTTTTAGACCCAAAGACACATCCAGATTTAAAGTGAGGGGGTGGAAAAGAATTTACCATGCTAATGGACATCAAAAGAAAGCTGGGTGGCAATCCTTATATCAGATCAATTAGATTTTAAGCCAAAGACTCTAATAAGAGATAAAGAAGGACACTATATCATACTTAACACTATATCATACTTGTCTGTCCAACAAGAAGATCTAACAATTTTAAATATCTATGCCCCTAATATGGGAGCAGCCAATTATATAAGCCACTTAATAACAAAATTAAAGAAACACATCAACAATAATACAGTAATAGTAGGGGACTTTAACCCAAATACATGGAGGCTAAACAGCATCCTACTAAAGAATGAATGAGTCAGCCAGGAAATTAAAGAAGAATTGAAAAAATTCATGGAAACAAATGATAATAAAACACAACTGTTTAAAATCTGTGGTACAGAGCAAAGGCAGTCCTGAGAGTAAAATATATAGTGATACAAGCCTTTTTCAAGAAACAAGAAAGGTCTCAAGTACACAACCTAACCCTACACCTAAAGGAGCTGGAGAAAGAACAGCAAAGAAAGCCTAAACCTAGCAGGAGAAGAGAAATAATAAAGATCAGAGCAGAAATCAATGAAATAGAAACCAAAAAAATAGTAGAACAAATCAATGAAACTAGGAGCTGGTTCTTTGAAAGAATTAATAAGATTGATAAACCTCTGGTCAGACTTATCAAAAAGAAAAGAGAAAGTACCCAAATAAATAAAATCATGAATGAAAGAGGAGAGATCAAAACCAACACCAAAGAAATACAAACAATTATAAGAACTATTACAAGCAACTACATGCCAGCAAATTTGACAGTCTGGAAGAAATGGATGCATTCCTAGAGATGTATAAACTATCAAAACTGAACCAGGAAGAAATAGAAAACCTCAACAGACCCATAACCAGTAAGGAGATTGAAAAATCTTTCCCCCTCTCCCCCCCGCCAAAAAAGAAAGAAAGAACGAAAGAAAAGAAAAGAGAAAGAAAGAAAGAAATCTTCCAACAAACAAGAACCCAAGGCCAGATGGCTTCCCAGGGGAATTCTACCAAACATTTAAAGAATTAATACCTATTCTGAAACTCTTTCCAAAAATAGAAATGGAAGAAAAACTTCCAAACTGTTTTTATGAAGCCAGCATTACTTTGATCCTAAAACCAGACAAAGACCCCATCAAAAAGAATTACAGGCCAATACCCTTGATGAACAGGGACACAAAATACTGGTCAATAGGATCCAACAATACATTAAAGGATTAAAAGGATTTTTCACCAGGGATTTATTCCTGGGCTTTAAGGTTGGCTCAACATCCACAAATAAATCAATGTGATACAATACATTAAAAAAAGAAAGAACAAGAACCATTTGATACTCTCAAGATGCTGAAAAAGCATTTGACAAAGTACAGCATCCTTTCTTGATCAAAACTCTTCACAATGTTGGGATAGAAGATACATATCTCAATATCACATAAGCCATCTATAAAAAACCCATCCTCAATGGAGAATATCATCCTCAATGGGGAAAAAATGAGAGCTTTCCTCTAAGGTCAGGAACATGGCAGGGCTGTCCATAATCACCACTGTCATTCAACATAGTACTAGAAGTCCTAGCCTTGGCAATCCGACAACAAAAAGAAATACAATGCAGGGGCACCTGGGTGGCTCAGTGGGTTAAAGCCTCTGCCTTCGGCTCAGGTCATGATCCCAGGGTCCTGGGATCAAGCCCCGCACTGGGCTGTCGGCTCAGCAGAGAGCCTGCTTCCTCCTGTCTCTCTCTCTGCCTGCTTCTCTGACTACTTGTGATCTCTGTCAAATAAATAAATAAAATCTTAAAAAAAAAAAAAGAAATAAAATGCATCTGAATCAGCAAAGAAGTCAAACTCTCATTCTTTACAGATGATATGATACTTCATGGGAAAACCCAGAAGACTCCACTCAAAAACTGCTATAACTCATACAGGAATTCAATAAAGTGTCAGGATATAAAACCAATGCACAGAAGTCAGTTTCATTTCTATATACCAACAACAAGACAGAAGAAATAGAAATTAAGGAGTCAATCCCATTTACAATTACACCCAAAACCATAAGATACCTAGGAATAAACCTAACCAAAGAGGCAAAGAATTTGTACTCAGAAAACTACAAAGTACTTATGAAAGAAATTGAAGAAGACACAAAGAAATGGAAAAAACATTCCATGCTCATGGATTGGAAGAACAAATATTGTGAAAATGTCTATGCTGCCTAAAGCAATCTACACATTTAATGCAATCCCTATCAAAATAGCATCAAATTTTTTCAAAGAAATGGAACAAATAATCCTAAAATTTATATGGAACCAGAAAAGACCCCAAATAGCCAGAGGAATGTTGAGAAAGAAAACCAAAGTTGGTGGTATCACAATTCCAGACTTCAAGCTCTGTTACAAAGCTGTCATCATCAAGACAGTATGGTACCAGCACAAAAACAGACACATAGATGAATGGAACAGAATAGAGAGCCCAGAAATGGACCCTCAACTCTATGGTCAACTAATCTTTGACAAAGCAGGAAAGAATGTCCAATGGAAAAAAGACAGTCTCTTCAACAAATGGTGTTGAGAAATTTGGACAGCCTTATGCAGAAGAATAAAACTGGACGATTTCCTTACACCACACACAAAAGTAGACTCAAAATAGATGAAAGACCTCAATGTGAGACAGGAATCCATCAAAATTCTTGAGAACAGGGGATGCCTGGGTGGCTCAGTGGGTTAAAGCCTCTGCCTTCGGCTCAGGTCATGATCCCAGGGTCCTGGGATCAAGCCCCGCATCGGGCTCTCTGCTCGGCAGGGAACCTGCTTCCCTCTCTCTCTCTGCCTGCCTCTCTGCCTACTTGTGCTCTCACTCTCTATGTGTCAAATAAATAAAATCAGAAAGAAAGAAAGAAAGAAAGAGAGAAAGAAAGAAAGAAAGAAAGAAAGGAAGGAAGGAAGGAAGGAAGGAAAGGCCTGGAGGCTTCTTGGACTGTAGCAGGCTGCACACTACCTTAATCATGGGATGCCACCATCCACGCTGGTGTAATGGACATGCTCAATGACAGGCAGTACAATGAACTTGTACGGAGCATGGCTTTGGACTCAGACTGGGCTCCTTCACTTCCTAGCTTAGCCTTGAGCGAGCCACCTAACCTCTTAGATCCTCATTTCCCCATGTGCAGAATATGATTTACGAAGGGTACTTACCTTCAATAACCATTGTGAGAATTTGCTGAGAAAATGCATGTAAAGGGCTTTAATCTAGTGCCTGGGACAGAAGTAAGTGATCAATAAACACTGCACACACACACACACACACACACATTAAAAATAAAAAATCCAAGTGGCAGTATCACATGTGTGAAGACACAAATGCTAAAATGTTGCATATGCCTTCACAGGGAACTCCGTATCCTGTGGCCTCTGGTGACCTGTCTTAAATTTCTGAAGACACTCTTGCAGATGAGAGCTCCTTCTCCCATTTGCCCTTGTTTTGACATTTCCAGCTTCTGGCCTTCCCAGAGGGCCTCCCACAATGACATTTCTCAATTAGCTCTACCACTGAAGCAGTCCTCCTTGGAACCTTGGTTTCCCCCTCGTTGGATCTGAGCTAAAGGAGATTCAGGGACGGTTCCCAGAGAAAGCACACAGAAACAACCTTCTGGGAGCTCCCCACCCCCCGGATGTCACCTCGCCCTTCCAAAAAGCCACAGGAACATGTTTGAGAAAAGTTAAGCTGTTTTATTTCACAGGATAGCTCCACGTCAAACCAGCAGGCACCATCAGAATACGCAACAGAGGATCCAATCAGACACTCTATAGGACGGGCGTTTGGTTGTTAAGGTAGAGAAACGATATCTGGAAGAGGGTGACACTTATCATCACGTGGGGACAGGCAACCAGCAATTTCCTAGGGTTGTTTTCTTTTTTTTTGTTGTTGTTTTTTTTTTTTTCCTGACACAGTCTGGGGAGGAAGGAAACCAAAGGAAACTAAATTGACCAGCCACTCTGAAGCAATCAGAACCAAATCTATTGCCAAACCGTGTAAACAGTCACACTGCCCAGAACTCGAGTCTGAGCCGAAACTCTAGCCAGAATCTACTTCCGTCTAAGGAAGGCAAAGTGCACTCTGGTTGCTCTGGTTCAAGGAACAGCTTTGTTATTTGCCTGGGACAGTTCACACAGGAAGGAGGTGTTGGCAAGGGGCAGCGGTGGTCATTTGGCCAGTCCCAGAGGATGGGAGAGCGGGATGCTGGCAAGATCGACCTCAGAGAAGCCAGGAGGAGTCCGACATAACAGCGAAGTCCCTTCGCTCAGCTCCCCCGGGGCAGCTTTGGGTATGTGGGGAATTCTCTACACGGCTGCTCCGAAGAGAGGAGGCCCCAGAGAACCGGGGAAGTTGACATGAAACATCAGCATTAGCTCTGCATAGCAGAAAATCAGCTAAGCAACACCTCGCTCACCCCCTCCTGCCCTGTCCTCCCCAGGCCAGCGGGGGGGCCCCCCTGCCATGGTTGTGAGCCAGCCACTCTTCTTTCTGGGATTCTCAGGAGAATGAGGCATTTGCTCGAGTGTGGAACCATCTGGATGTGTGAAAAGTTAGGAATAGAAAGACTGAGAGGAAGAACCATCACATTAGTCCTTGTGGTTTTCCATCAGCCGAGTACGTGTGCTGAGTGCCAAGGAGCCACCAGGCCACAGGAAGTCCTCTGCATTCATGCCTCCTGAATGAGAAAGAAATATACCCAACAAGGCACTCCAAGGGACTCCAACAGAGAGGCTGGCCCCACATAAGGCCCTTCCCCACATTGGCTCCCCTTCGTGTACCACAACCCAGTTCCGAAGTGTTTATAAGGCAGATCTCTGAGCTGCTGGTTCCAGCCGGGAGCCAAATGCTGGCTCCGTTTCCCTGCGTCTCTTCCCACTCGGATTTCTTCATTGAATAGAAACCTTTCATCCCTTGGGAATCCATTTCTTTCCTGCCCCTTGGCCTGGTGACCTCAGAGAAAGACTCCCAAGTCTAATTCCCAAGCTTACAATTCCCTCCAGTTGTGCGCTCTGTCCGGGGTTCAAAAGGCGCTTCAAGGTGAGAAATCGTTAGCACTGAAAACAAGGAAAGGCAAGAATTTTTCATAGAATCCCACAGCTCAGAGCAGCTCTTTAAGAGGAAAGGGGAATATAGGGAGAGAGGGAGAGTGGGGTAGGAAGCACTGCTTGTTCTCAATTTTATCGGAGAAAGGTCTTTAGCGGTGGCTGGGCCCCAAGGCCCAGAAACTAGACCAGGAATGAATTGTCTTTGGTCAGTTTTAAATGAACATCTTGCTGGTTCATTCCTAAAATAGACTAAACATCAGTTACACATAAAGACAGAAAGCTTGACCTCAGGGTAAGTTGAAGGTTAAGAAAAGAAATCATTCCGTGAAGAAAAAAAATAAAATAAAATGCCCGTTATCAACGAACTGATCAGTATAGCTCTCAGTAATGGCGATGAACAAGTAGGTAAATACCACTCCCCCTTGTACAATTGGTTATATTGAGGACTACTAACTAGGTTACTACATTTCCCCCACACTCACTGTACAGTTAGGTTTCGGGTATTTGTTTTTTACACTGATCTATCTACTAGGTGCAAAGATTTGGTGAGTGGCATTGGCTATAATTTAATCGTAGCCTTTTAAAAATTACAGTTTCACATTTTAACAGTTACTTTCCAGCATTTAAGCAAATACAGCAATATAGAGTGGACTAACACAGGCAGGAGTCAGGAAGAGAATGCCAGTGCTCCGTGACCGTGGATGGGACGGGGTGGCGCGTGGAGGGTGGCAGAGACATGCATAGTGCCGAATGAGGAAGTGGGGGGCGGGCGTGGTGCAGGAAAGGATTTTTCCATTTGGTTCTGTGTCAGGAATCTGATCTGGGGCTGGATGAGTGGGGTGTGAGCTTCCCTAAATGTGAACTCATCAGCCGTTTCCCAATGGAAAAATAGGTGCTCAAAGAAAACAGCTAAGGCTCTGCCTTTAGGTCATTTGGTTAAGGGCAGATCCATTTTCAGGAAGGAAAAGATGCAGTCAATTCATAGGAAAAGCCACATGGTCTGACCGGTGTTCTGTATATCAAGCAACAGATTCGTCAACTCAGATTTTCTCTTTTCATCTTGTGGTCATGGCAGAGAATGTGACATTTTGCACAGGAGGCTTCTGCATTAAGGTGTGGGAGTATCTCTGGGGTAGAAATGAGAGGCCTGTGTCCTGGCTGGACAGCATAGCGTCCTTGCAAAGAAGTCCCTGACACGGCCCTCACTGCCAGTCATCCATTAAATCTTGGGCACGTCACAGCACATCCCAAGGCCTTGCTTTCTTTGCTAAGCTATAAAATGGGGATGTCATCATCTGCTCAACGACGGAGGGGCTCCTAGCTGGTTCTGAGGCTCTTTCATTTCCGGGAGCTCAAACAGAATGGTTGGTTTTAGGCTAAACAGGGAGGTCGAGTTTGTCACTGATCTCTCTCTGACACTCTTTTTGTGCCCTTTCTCAACTTTTCCACTGAATGTGCAAACTGCCTCTGACAAAATGTAACGGCTTACCACTCCCACACACCCAGGTAGTAGTGACTTCATAGGTCCCTCCCCCTGGGGTGTATGTACCTTTTTATGGAGGACCAGAGGAGAGGGCAACACTTAATCCAGTGGGCTGAAATGGTCATGACAGAATTTCAAGCATCAGTAAGTGGTATCTCTGTAGGGCTGTGCTGGAGGGCTCCTATGAAACCGTTAGGAAAATTCCACCACCCAGTTCTCAAATGCCACTAGGAGACTTCAGAAGGAAGGTCCTGGATGGGTTTTGATCTAAAAGACTTACCTTACTAATGATAATGAAAAGAGCAATCATGTTGGCACAGTGCTTTCCAGCTTAGAGCTTTGCTCCTTCACATTTTACCTTTATTGCCTTCATTTTCTGGAGCAGGAAACTGGGGCTCAATGAGGTGGAGTGACGTGTCCAGAGTCCCCCAGCTCCTATGGGGTGGGGACTGAGACTCAAAACACAGGACTTCTGATTCCAAACCACAGCCACGGAGACACACTCAGAGGCCTCAGGAAAAAGAAAGGAAGCTTGAGAACAATAAGGAGGAGACCCTTGGCTTGGCATGAGGGGATGAATAAAAGTGGTCCCCATAGGATCTGACCTGTCTGTGTTCTGTTAGCCAGAAACAGCCTATCTCTGGAAAACAAAGAGATCAAAAGAGGAAGTAAAATGGAACAAGAGTGATCCAGAAGGCCTTTTCCCAGGTGAGAAGCAGAAGTCTCCTCCTCATTCCGAGAAGTCACTCACCTCGGTTCTATCACCATATTTTGTAATTACATTAAATGCTCTGGAGGTGGCGGGAGGGGGTGGGGAGCAGCGGTTGGGAAGGGAAGGGGAGAGAGGGAAGCCATTTCACCTGCATAAGCTCAACCAGAGTGTTTTCTGCGTCAGAAAGGACGGCCCCTCTCTGGCCCCTGCTGACAGGCTCCTGCGCCTCACGCAGGAGGGCACCAGTCAAAGTGGGTCACATACTGATTTTAAATTAAAATGATATGACTGAAAGCCTCCTTGCCTGTTTAGTTCCAGATCTGACACAGTATAATTAGTAGAAAGAAGAAAAGAAAAATTAAATATTTTGAAAATGGTATAAGTTAAACCTCTATAGTTACCACAGGTTTATTCCTACAGCGTGTCTAGGTTTCGAAGTGTTTCACACCACTGTTTTTGTTTTTTCTTTTTCCCAACCACACAGAACACTGTGCTACGACGGGGCTTAGGTTCTCACTATCCCCTTTATCTACGTACAAACACAAGGATGTTTGTGGTCGGGGCTATCTCACCAACACCCTCCCGGGACTTCGGGGGTACAGTTGGCCCTCGGCCTCCGGGTGGAAAGGCAGGGTCTCTGGGGTGGACGGGGGGGTTCTGTGAAGGGTTCCCCACCTCTAGGAGCAGCCTGCTTGGGGTACTGCCTGCCCCACCCTTCCGTTAGGGGCAGACTGTTCTGGAAGGCCACAACTTCTGGAGACAGTGGGAGACTATTTTTGTGTGTTTTTCTGCAAGTTAGTGGTGTATTGCTTCATTCGCAGTCACTGAGGCCTCTAAATTCTCCCAGAAAGGTCCCTGCAAGTCCCACCAAGTAACTCAGCGGGAGGTGTTTGGTGGCATGGGTCTGAGGTAAATCTAAGTTTCATAAAAAGAAAAAAGGAGATCCTATATACATTTAGTCGTGTGTCCAGATCTAGTATATGTATATAGATGCATAAATATATATATACACACACACCTACAGACACATACATACATATATGTGTGTATATATGCACACATATATATACACACATATTTATGTATGCAGAGAGAACGTCGAGAGAATAATTTTCCAGTGACCATATGCCGGGAAGCCATCGGCCATTTTGCCCCAAGCTCAGGAGATGCTCTAGGGGGGCCTCCTGCTCCTGCAGCCCAGTGGGGAGCCTGCTTACACACGGGAGGTCTGTGGGATTCACATGGCTGAACGTGAGCTGTGGCCAGCATCTGGGCCTCAGCTCTGCACAGACGTGCTTCCAGGCGACCTTCTGGTCCCTGCCGGACAAGGCCAGGAGCCCCGGGAAGGCCGCGGAAGTCTGAGAGGCCAGCCTCAGCCGTGGCGGGCCACGCACCGCGGGCCAGGGTGGTGCCGCCCCGTCCTGTAGGTCACATGGTGCCCGACTTGTCCGCTGAGCTGTTGGGGAACATCTTCTCGGTGGGCGTGACAGCCGGGCTGCCCACACCCGAGCTGCTGCTGCTGCTGGAGCGATGCTGCACCACCGGCCGCACGGGCCGCATGGGAGGCGGGCGCAGCTGCGCGCCGGCCAGACGGGCAGACAGGGCCGGCTTGAAGGTGGTCATCATCTCGGTGGATGAGCTGCTGCTGCGGCGCATGGCGGCGTCTGGGTCGCGGATGACGATGGTGTGCAGGGGGCTGGCGGGCTCTGAGCTGATGGGGCCTGGCGGGTTCTTCAGGGGCTCCAGGGTGTCCAGCACCACATCTGGCGCCTGCTTGACTGTGTTCTGTCTCTCGAGCTCCCGCAACTCGTGCAGAGCTGTGCTCATGGTCTTCTCGATGTCCTGCCGAGGGAAAGAGCTCTGGTCAGCACAGAGGCTGGAGGCCTGGGCTCCAGGCCTTCTGCAGCTGCTACTCGGCCTATGAGCTTCTTAGGGAGGTGTCGGCACACACGAGCCCCATGGCTGGGATGGAGGTGAAACCTCTAAGGTGTCCTACGACCACAAGGAGGGAATCCATGTGGGCATCACCTGCGCACTTGCCTGCACAGGCGGCAGACTGCAGTGAGGGCAGGTGAGACTACTGGTAGGCTCTGGAGTCAGACAGACACGGGTTCCAACCCTGGCTCTGCTTCTTCCTTGCTAGGTGACTTTGGGCAAGTTAGCTCACCTTTCTGAGCCTCAGAATCCTCATTTGTGAATACAGATCATGGTAACACGACCTCAGGGGGCTGAGTATGTTACATGATACAGTCCCTGTGAAGAGGCTGGCATGGCTCCTGATGGTAAGCACACATTATCAATGATAATGGCAGTAACAGTGGTAATGACAGAGCACCAATCCAAGCCCTTTCTTTTTGCAGCTCATTTAATCCTCACACTTATAAGGTAGGAACTACCATTATGCTCATTTTGCACATGAGAAAATTGAAGCTCTGCCTGGTTGAGCAACTTGCTCAAGGTTACACAGCTAGTTACTAACATAGCCCAAGTCTCAACTTAGAGCCCAGGTCCCTAACCATTATTGTTATTTTAAAAAATATATTTATTTATTTGAGTAATCTCTGCCCCCAGTATGGGGCTTGAACTCAACCCTGAGATCAAGAGTTGCACACACTTCCAACTGAGCCCGCAAAGCACCCTACAATTATTGTTTTTTAAAAAAAATATCCTCACCCATTGAAAAATTCCTTGGTGGTTATATATTAGAATATTCCACAATGATCACTCCAGAATAATGCAACTGTCACATTCTTCTCTGTATTGTAATCAGAAAAGTTTGCTTTTTTCAAAAATATAAATTTTAAAAAGCAACAAAACCTCTCTCACCTGCCTATGTAACTCCTGGAGAGTAAGGGCTCACCAGAAGGAGAGCACTTTGAATGCCACAGAGACCCATTGAGGCAGTCCAGGAACTGGGCGCTGTGGGGCTGCCTGGTGGACTGGGCTCATCATTCCACCTCCCCAGGGCTCCTGTTCCTCCTTGAGCCAGGAGGGGGCGCTGCAGCTGGACGTCAGCTTTCGAATCGAGCTCTGAGCTAGGGCAAAGGGCCTGGATTTTTTAGCAGGAAAACCCCTCTGCCATTTGCTGGCTGTGTAACCTTGGACAAGTCTTGGGCTCTCTGCACCATGCTTTGCTTCTCTGCTGAAGCCTTCACTGTGAAGATGGGATGAGATAATGGATGGGATGGAACTTTGGGAACTGCCTGGCAGTGGTTCCACACTCCCTTTAGCCAGAGATCTTGGCTCACACAGCTGTTACACGGATGCCTGCACACAAATGGGGCACAGCCCAATCAGCCTGGCTGCTGAGGGGACAACAGGGCATATTACTTAAAACCACTGCAGGATGGGGCAGTGCACAACCCCTGGTGACCCTGAGCACTATTAGGACACATTGCCTTTTCTACCCTGAGGCAAAGCCAGAAAAATTGCAAGTCTGGTCACACTGATGGAGTTGGGACCTGGAGATGTTCTTCCGGCCCCTTCACCCTCTCTCCTCCCCAGCCCATAGGTGGCGTCCTGCCTGCCCTGGGCCCCTCAAACAGGCTCCAATCTGGCACAGGCAGGGTAGGGACCTATCCCTTTTGCTAAGAGACTGTGGTCAACGGCTAGTAACTTTTATGCTTCTTCATGACATTTTATCCCTTGCCTAGAACACTAGCTACTTTAAGAATGGGATTTTTGTTCTTTTACCCAAAGGATTAGCTGTGGGGGACTGTCTATATGAGGGGAGAGACGGCAATCCTCTCCCCATCTTTACTATATCCCAGCCCGGCAGTGATAACTCCCGCTTTCTGTGCCCCGTTCGCTTAAATGAAGTCCCCTATGAACTTCACTGTTCTCTCTGCAGTGCTCCAGCATGAACTGCAAGGTAATACTGTAAAAAATAAATGAAATGGTTACCCCTCTACCACCATCCCCACCACCACTCTACCCTGGCAGAATGTGAGCCAGAAAGACAGAAAGCTCAGAGAAAGAGCAGCTGAGTGGTTTAGGCATGAGCCTTGCATTAGTCTGAGAGATAATGCAGCAATCTGCAGAGTGGGGCTGCAGAAAGGCGCTCCGGGAAGATGGGACAGCCAGGGGCAGGGTCTGGGGCTATTTTAGGTCATCACTGTACTGTCGGTGCCTAGTGCAGTGACTGGCACACAACAGTGGCTCAATCAATATTTGTCAATAAAGGAATGGATGAATGAACAGATGAATGAATGAATGATCAGACGAATGAATGAATGAACGAATGAATAACTCAACTGAGCCATCTTGTGGAGACACCTGTCATTACCGCATCCCTCTCACCAGCCCGCCCCCAGGGCAGGCATGCTGCACCCATTCAGCTTCTGCTCCCCTGGGGAGGCCAGCAGGAGGACAGGAAGCCAGTTTGCTTAACCTTGAGCCTGGCGTGAAGGGCAAAGTGGCTCCCCAGTCTGCAGGTTCCCACCCGGCCGCCCACTGGGGTTCTCAGCTGGCCCAGCCTGCCTTCCCACTGGCCCTTACTTCTGCCAGGGCCTCAGCCTCCAGGGACTTGTGGTCCCCCAGGCTGCTGTGCCTGGTGGAGCCGCATGTTGACCTCATCGAGTGCCCTTCCGAGAGAGCCTTCTTGTCAGGGTAGTTGATGCTGCCGGCACTCCCAAATGTCGCCATCCTCCGCTTCTCAGGGCTCTCGATCCTCCCCCGGGTGAGGGGGATTTTGTGGGGGCTGCTGGGGCAGGCGGCGGCCCGGGGTGGCGTGTCTATGCTGGGGCCCAGGCCCCGGGGTGGGCTGTGGGTGTCGCCCCCGCTTCGGCGCCTGGGGATGGCCGCTCCGTCAGATCGTAACCGCACTCTGCAAAGGAGCCAGGGGGCAGGAGCATGGGGCAGAGGTCAACCCTGGCAAGTCTCAGAATGGATTAGCTAATCCCAGGCCACACACTACACACTAGTCTAGGGAGCAGGTATAGTAAAGCCTCATTCAGCCAAACTCAATTACGCAACAAAAGCACAGCATGAGTAGGTAACTCAGTGGCAAGGAGCAGGTTTAACCTGCACACGCGAAGGAATCAGAAGCATTCTGCTTTCCAAACTGCAGACGGTGGTGCTACTAATTACAAAATGAATCTTGTCTACACATTAAGGCCAGGAGAATTTCAACCTGAGAATGCTTTGGTGATGGTTAGTTGGGCTCATGATATGTTCTTAAGTGGTTCAGACATTTCCATGATTCTGAAGGACTTCTTAATTGGTCTGAAGCATTGAGGCTTGACTGTACCGAAAAGTCACCAGCTCCCGCAAGCACAGGAGGGGGACCCTGGGAATTAAACATAGTCCAGTATTGTCGCCCACCCCCAATCTCCCCAGCAAAGGGCGATTTCTATGAGGTTTTTCCAGATCTTGGAAAACTAGGTATTTGGGAGTGAAAACTCAACATGCCTGACGCATCTGGCTACCTTTCACTCTTTAGGGAGGCTCTGTGAGAGTGAAAAGGGGACTAGAGTATCTGTCAGGAGGACGGGCTTTGTCACGAACTTTCCTGTGTCCTCTTTCAGACCTACTTTATTGATCTGGTAAATGGGCATAACATTCCTTGCCCACCTACCAGGGAGCTTTGGTGGGTGTGAAAGCACTCTGAAGATAACGGGCTCCACCCATAGGCGATTTTGCCACGTTGTAGGGAGGTCAACAAAGATTTGAAGGGAGGGGAGGCTAGAAGTGGCAAGGGGGTGGGAAGGAGGGGCAGATTGTTGGAATGGACTGTGACTGAAGGGCCAAGTTCAAAGTGGTCAGCAGCACTTCAGATCCCAGAGCCACCAGCCAAGCTAAGCACTGCCCGTGCGTACCCCAACAGGACCAAAGCATAGGTACTGGAGAGGAGGAAACATGGAGAAAGAAAAGAACCAGAATAAAGTAGGGGAGGGAGGGAAGAGGGAGAGGAAGAGTGAGGCAGGAGAAGGTATGGCCCTCCTAGAATTCAAGGAACCATGGCTTTGTCTTCTACCTACCCCAGACTTCCATTGTGGCCCCAATTCCATTACCTATCATGGTGCCTTTGCTGTTTGCTGAACTGAACAGAATATATGGAAAGGAGGCACGGAGACTTCTGCCGAAGTAAGTTCATAAACATATGTTCCTGTTGCGACTGTATCTCAAGCTCTATCTGCAAGCACCCATATGTGGGAGCTGATCCCATGACCTCTCCAACGAAAAAAATGAAGACTATGACATTTTGAGAATCTGACTGAGAAAGCAGCAAGAAACTGTCAGCTTCTCTTTTCTTCTTTTTCTTAAAATGTTTTTAAGGGCCACATTCTTTGGACCCTAGGAGCAGGCAGAATGACAAGCACAGCTCCTTGCCTGGCAGAGAGGTCATGGGACACAGCCCAGCCCACACAGGGGGGAAGGGAAGAAATTGGCAAATGTGCTCCCACCCAATAAGTGGGTGGAGTCCAGTGTCAGTTTCCCCCACCACAAGCGTGGGTGTGAGTTTTCTGCTTGTGTAGTGCACTTCAGGGAGTATGTGAGCCTTAAATTTTTAAATATAACACAACTTAGGTCTTCAACAGAAAATGGGGAGGAGGTGCAAGAACTGGAGAGAGGTAGGAAAAATACTTGTCAGTTTGTAACTCTTTCTCCCTATTATTACTATTTTTACATAAAAGGCAATGATTTGCCATTATGTGTCTTTTGTCCTCCTTCTCCACACCCCAATTCCAAGCTGGACCATTTTACGCCTGGCACTCTGGGCCAGTTCCAGCCAGACCTCCCAGTGTGCCTGATATCCCATCCTGCAGGGAACAAGGGGCCACAATAGTCTCCCTCTCTTCCCTCTGCCCCCTTGCCTCTCCCAAACCAGACACATGTGGGCATGGCACTAGCAGGAAAAAATGAATCCGCGTTTCCTACCGGCCCATCACCCCCCCAAAGCCGTAATCCGAGATGTGCTCCGTGGGCGACTGGAGGTCGTTTTTGGAGGAGGCCTTGTCATCCAGCAGCGGCCCGCTGCTGGCCTCGCTGTCAGCCTTCTGGCTCAGGCTGTCGGAGAAGGCATCATCCCTGCGGAGAAGGACAGATGTGAATCGGGAGTGCTTTGCTCCAGAGAACTCCAGATGCGCAGGGCTCCTGGAGACCTGTCTGAAGGGTGGGTCCACACACACTTTATGATTAACTTATGCCCATTCTCGGGATGAGGCCCTTCCCACTCTGCGCCTTAGCACTACACACACGCCCACTGTCGCACTCCCTCCTGAGTTACTTTCTCCGGCAGGAGACCACCCCGCTTCACCTCAGGCCCTCCTCTAGGTTTTTCTCTCCCAGGCTGCTCCAGGCTAGGACGAGCTAAACGCAACAGGGAGTGCTAGAGTAATGGGGGGAGGAGCCACAAGCTGAGCATTGAGAGCTGAGTCTCCATGTGGGGCCCTGGGCAGCAGTTTAGGGCTAAGCAAGGGAGGAAGAACAGTACCTCTATCCCTCAGCTCCCAACCCAGGGTTTTGAATAATCATAAGGTGGCGGTCAAGGTTCCTCCACTAGCATTTCTCTTGTTGCCTGCCTGGCCCTGGTTTTTTCTCTGGTTTTCACCATCTCCCCTGCCATCAAAGCTTATGCTTTCCCTTGAGGGCCAGCATGGTGGCTGCTGCCCTGACAAATCAGTTCCACCTGGGTCTGACTCAGAAGGAGTGTGGGTTGTAGGAAACTTTGATGGCTTCCAAAGAAGAGAAGGTGTGGACTTTCTGCGTCTTCGGGTAGGGTTAGGTATTTGGGATGCAGGCCTTTCTTTCTTAAAAAACAAAAAACAAACAACAACAAAAAACCAGTATAAAAAAATAATAGTACCCCACTAACTGGAAATGAGGGGATGATTGTTTCTGTGCATCCTCTGAGCGAGCCCCCTGGGGGACAGAGAATGGTGAGCAGTGAAGGGGGCAGTGGGTTGGCCGCTGAGTATAGGGAAGGCCCAAGAGGGCAGAGGAATATGGTAAGACCCCGTGGAACCTGAGAACCAGGGCAGGTGATAAATGCCCTGGAGGCTGTCAGGGGGTCAGGATGGTGAGCCAATGGTACCAAGCGCTGTCTCTGTGTGCTCTAAAGGATGAGCAATTTGCTTATTTATTAAGTGGATCATCATTTAAGGCGAAGTTAGAAAGAATCCATTCTTACAAAACACAAATGTATCATACCAGCGAGAGCAAATGGTTTGCATACAGCCCAGCACTCCTATTCTTGTGCCCATTCAAGACATCACTAATCAATTACAGCATTCTCCACAGGAGGTCTTCATTCCCACTCACATGTCCTGCACGACTATGTACTGGTGTGGGATGAGTCCATCCACGCCATTGTGACGACCCTCCCACCAGTCCTCCGAGGCGCGGTGGTACAGTAGCAGCGAGGCCCCCTTCTTGAAGGATAGTTCACGCGGGGACCGCCCCACGTAGTCAAACTTGGCGATGGCCTCGATCTGCTCCACTTCTAGAAGAAGAGCAAAGGAAAAGAGCATCCATGAAGTGAGCAGGATGGCAGCCAGGAGCCTTGCTCAGATGGCTTTGGCTTCTGTGAGGCAGCACAGACAGCAAGCCGGTGGAAACAGGGTGGGCTCAGGCTCAGAATACCAGGTTCTAGCTCAGATCTGCTCCCCATGCTGTGGCCTCAGGCAGGCCATCTGACTTCTGACCCACCATATAGTTATTTTCCACTACCCCTCTTTTTTTCTACTTTCTAACACTAATTAAAATATATCTTATGAAATCTCTCTTTCTTCTACCTCTCAATACAAGTTCCATTTCTCTTTGCCCATGAACCCTTTCTCTCTTCATCCACTTGCAATACTTTTAGTGGTTCTTATCTTTTGGGTGTAGGTGAACTCCCCATCGGTGCAAAGTTGCTGTACACAGTTTTCAAGGGCTCACGGTAACTCTTCAAAGCGCACTGTTAGGGACGGAATTGTGGCCCCCACCTCCACCCCTCCCCCAGCCAATTCATATGCTGAAGTCCCAACTCCCAGTGTGATGGTTTTTGGAGACAGGTGTTTAGGAAGTAACTGAGGTTAAAGTGAGTAATTAGGGTAGGGCCTAGTCTGACAGGACTGGTGTCCCTCTAGGAAGAGGAAGACACACCAGAGATCTCTTTCTCTCTGTGAACGTACACAGAGGAAATGTCGTGGAGGACACAGTGAGACGGCAGCCTTCTACAAGCCAGGAGGAGACGCTTCACCAGAAACCTGCCCCGACAGCACCTTGATCTTAGACTTCTAGCCTCCAGAGTTATGAGGAAATAATTTTCTGTTGTTTAGGCTGCCCAGTTCTGTTCTGGCAACCTGAGCTGAGTAACACATTCATCCATGGATTTAATTTTGGAGGAGAGACAATGCTTACTGGGGCCACAGCTCTAACCTATCTCTTTACACACGCACATTTACCAATCATACCTTTATTCTTCACTGGTTAGTGACAAGCCCTGACTGGATTAAGCAATAAGGATGTGGCTCTTGCCCCTGGGGCACCCCTACCGCCCAGCTCCATCACCAGGGGCAGGTCACGCAATCTCTGTAACACTTCAGTTGATTTTGGAGGATTAAAAGATAATGCATGTGGGAAGGCATACAGATGGCCAACATACACACGAAAAGGTGCTCGGTGGCGCTCAGCATCAGGGAAATGCAAATCACAATTACCAGGAGAGAGAACTCACATCTGTCAGAATGGCTACTATAAAAAAAAAAACAACAACAACAAGAAATAACAAGAGTTGGTGAGGGTGTCCAGAAAAGGGAATCCTGGTGCACTGTTGGGAATGCAAGTTGGTGCAGCCATTGTAGAAAATAGTGTGGTGGTTCCTCAAAAAATTCAAAAAAGAACTACTCTATGGTTCAATAATTTCATTGCTGGGTATTTCTCCATAGGAAACAAAACCACTAACTTGAAAAGATAGATGGATAAATGGATGAAGAAAATGTGGTGTACAGATACAATGGAATATTATTCAGCCATAACAAAGAAGGAAAGTCCGGTATTTGAAACAACATGGATGGACCTTGAGGATATTATGCTAAGTGAAATACATCAGAGAAAGAAAGACAAATACCATATGATCTTGCTTATATGTGGAATCTAAAATCAAAAACAAACTGAACTCTCAAAATACAGAGAACAGACTGGTGGTTGCTAGAGGCAGGGGGTAAGGAGTGGGCAAAACAGGTGAAGGTAGTCAAAAGGCATAAACTTCCAGTTATAAAATAAGTAAGTGAAGGTGGTCAAAAGGCACAAACTTCCAGTTATAAAATAAGTAAGTCCTGGGGATGGAATGTAGAGCATGATGACTAAAGCTAATAATACTGCATTGCATTGAAAGTTGCTAGGAGAGCCCATCTGAAACAGTTTTCATCACAAGAAAAGAAAATTTGTAACTATCTGGTGACTACATGCACACTTTGATGTATGGATGGCTGTTAACTACACTCACGGGGGTGATCATTTTGCAATGTGGGTTACATGGTCTTCCTGAAACTAATACAATGTTATGTGTCAATTTCATCTCAATTAAAAAAGAAATATACTAGACTTAAATAGATTTTTAAAAGTCATCATGTATGAAAGTCCTTGGCATAGTACATACATACATGAGGTGTTCAGCTGGTAGTTGCTCTCATGATTATAATTACTAGTGGCTTTCCCCTATGGAGTAGGTCCAGACAAGAAATCTAAGCCACAAAGAGTTTATGTGGTTTTCCCAAGGCCATATAGCTAGTGAGGTTTGAAAAGAGACTTTTTGGGGAGCAGGGGAGCTATGCCTATGATTTATTTAATCTGTGTTAAGGCTGTACCCTAAGAGATGCCCATACTTGATAGAAAACCAGCTGTGAGTATTAATGTATTTATACTTCAAAGCAAGCACAAAGATGTTTGACACTATAAAAATAATACATATATTATGTATATATTTACCTATATAAAAATAATAAATGCATTGACCTCTAATACAATAAAAGAGTAATGCAAGTGACCCCTGATCTCTCTAGCTGCAGCTACTTTCCGTGCATAGACTCTGGAATGCTCTGTTCCTTTCGGATTATCTTGAATCTGCCCATCCAGCCACCTACTTACCCATTAAGGAGCTAAGCCTAGAACACCTGGCTTTGCTATTTTTCAGCCATGTGACCCTGAAGAACTTATTTTTCCTTCCTAAGCCTCAGTTTCCTCTTCTGTAAAATGGGAATACTAATAATAGCACACAGCTTAGAGGGCCGTTAGGATTAAATGAGTTACTGTATAGGAAGTGCTTGCGACAGTGCCTGGCACATAGTTAAGCTCTATAGGAGAGTTGTTACCAGAGCTAAGGCACTTCTAAGGGCTATGGGCAACACAGAAAATCAAAGAGCAGAAGGAGGAACCTCCTTTGTTCATCTCTCCTATTAATCCCCACCACACCCACAGGCACGTTAGGGCTCCCCGCTGTAAGCAGCTGGCTCAGGAAGACTATGCCAGGGCTCCCGTGAGGTATGGCTAGTCCTCCATGCCTGGGGCAGCCTTCTACAGGGACCAGGCCTCAGGCAGTGAGGCCAGCCTTCCCCAGCTGGCTTTAAAAAATGTCTTTTTTTTTTTTTTAAGATTTTATTTATTTATTTGACAGAGAGAGAGAGAGAGATCATGAGTAGGCAGAGAGGCAGGCAGAGAGAGAGGGAGAAGCAGGCTCCCTGACGAGCAGAGAGCCCGATGTGGGGCTCAATCCCAGGACCCTGAGATCATGACCTGAGCCGAAGGCAGAGGCTTAACCCACTGAGCCACCCAGGCGCCCCTACAAATGTCTTTAAAGGCTATTCTAACACAGTTGACGTGAGATGACAGCATAGCTAAATGGGCCCCATGAACTCATATCTTGACTCAGAGTTACCTTCTCAGGGAAATGGGGAGATCTCTGTCCTCCTTTTTGCTACCTCCGGGAATCTTACAGCAGCGGTAGGCTAGCGCCAGCTGGTCACCTGCCTGCCCACCTAGCTATGGAGACAAAAAGGCCGGAGGGTTTGCAGGACTGGAAGCTGCACCCAGGGGGCTGTGTGCTCTTGGGTTTCACTGTCCTTTTAGCCCAGTTCCCCACGCTGGTGAAGGAGCTGATGGGAGCAGAGCTTTGCTCCTGCCGGGAGGAGCCTGGAGGGGCTCTCTGGGTGTCTAGGTCCCACCTTCCGCATCTCCAGAGCCTCCCGCAGTCACTGGGGGTGGTCTGGAGTTGGGAGTGGGGGGGAAGAGGAGGAATGGGAAATGAAAGGGGAAGAAAAGAAAAGCGAGGAGCAGAACGGAGCTGCAGGCAGAGAGAGGGCGTATGTGATTGCAGATGCCGTTATGTGAGTGTGTGAGGTAGAAAGGGAGACCATAGCCACCATTTATTAGGAAATCTCTTACTTGGGTTCATCGTACCTGAAAGAGAATACATGAGTCTCCCCCTTATCACTCTCCCACACACCCCTCCCCATACTTATTTCTCTCTCCCTCGCCATCTTAGGAAACAGACCGTCTGCCTGTTTGCTCAGGCCACAGCCTTGCTCTTGAGCACCACATGTCTTAGCCACTAGCAGGTCCTGTGAAGCGTCCCCTGAATCGGACCCATCTCACCCCTCCACTGCCACTGCCCTGTTTCCAGACCACTGCTGTCCCTCTACCAGGCCTCCCCCTCTTATTTGTGCTCGGGTAGTTCTCCCCAGGGCAGCAAAAGGGATCTTTTAAAATCATAATCAGATCATGAAACTCCCTTGCTGAAATCCCTCTGAAGGCTTCCCACTGTGCTTGGAGCCAACCCCCAATGTCTTCTCACACCAGCTGAGGCCCCTCTGTGCTCTGGGCCTGGAGCCCTCTGCAGTTTCGCTCCCAACCACTCTCTCCCTCACTCAGTTCCTCCCTCGTGGCCTCATTAGCCTTCTTAATATTTCTTCTCCGACACTGTATTCTGCTATTTTTCAAAAACAAAGTAAAGTTGAAAGTGAACATGCATATACCTGGCACCAAAATTCTACTGTTAACATTTTACTGTATTAGCTTTGTCACATATCTATCATTCCATCCATCCATCCATCCATCCATCCATCCAACCATCCATCCAAACTTCTATCCATCTATCCATCTTATTTTTTTAATGAATTTTAAAGTAACTTGCAGACATCAGTACACTTTACCCCCTAGCACTCTATTTATAAATATTCATAGAGCCTTCTTGATGTTTTAAAAACATTCTAAGCCTCTTCCTGCCACAGGACCTTTGCACTTATTATTGCCTCTTCCTGGGATACTGTTCTCCCAGATATTTGCATTCATTCACATTCAACAAATATTTATTGACCCTTGTGTGCCATTTCCTAATTTCATTCAGGTCTATATGCAAACATCTTTGCCTCAGCAAGACCAAAGGACTTGACACCCTGAACTATAAAAGTACTAACTGTCAAATCACTCTAACATTTTCTCTCGCTTTATTCTTCTTCATAGCACTTAGCACAACCTGAACTTGTGTGTGTGTGTTTGTGTTTGCATGCGTGTGCAGTTGTAGTTTGAAAACTTGTTTATTGTTGATCTTTCTATTAAAATGTGCAGTCCATTAGGACAGAGGTTTTTGTTTTATAATCTGCTATTTCCCCCCTTCTAGTAATATGAGCTGGCACTCCATATTACTTGCATGAACTAATTAAGCTTTTCCTATATGTTAAATGTTCTACTGACACTATCACATTTAACTCTCACAACAATACATGCAGCACTCTCCTCATTTTACAGATAAGGAAACTGAGGCTGAACTGAAATGACATATCACACATGGATCAGAAAACTTAACACTGTTAAGATGGTAATACTCCTAAATTGATCTACATATTCAGTTCAGTCCCTATTAGAATGTAGCTGACTTCTCTGTGGAAATTGATAAGCTACTCTAAAATTCATATGGAATTTCAAAGAACCTGTAATAGCAAATAATAATAATAATAATAAAAACTTGAAAAAGAAGAACTAAAATTAGAGGACTCACACTTTCTGATTTCAAAACTTACTACAAAACAGTAATAATCAAGACAGTGTGGTGCTGGCACAGGGTCAGAAATATAGTTTAGTGGAATAAAACTGAAAGTCCAAAAATAACCCGCTACATCTATGGTCAACTGACTTCTTATATGGGAGCCAAGATCATTCAATGCAAGAAAGAATAATCCTTTCAATGATGATGGGACGACTGGATAGCCACAAAGAAGGAATGGAGCTGGACCCTTACTTACAACATATACAATAATTAACTCAAAATGGATTACCAGACATAAGACCTAAAACTTAAAACTCGGGGAAGAAAACATAGGTAAACCTTCATGATTTTGGATTTGGTGAAGGATTCTCAGACAACATCAAAAACAAACAATAAAAAGAAAAAAATAGATGAATTGGATGTCATCAAAATTAAAAAAGTTTTGTGCTTCAAAGGACACCAATAAGAAAGTGAAAAAGCACACAGAACATGTTTGGGCAAATCATATATCTGATAAGAAACTTATATCTAGAATACATAGTGCTTACAACTCAATAATAAAAAAGCAGGGGTGCCTGGGTGGCTCAGTCAGTTAAGTGTCCGCCTTTGGCACAGGTCATGATCCCAGGGTCCAGGAACCAAGTCCTGCATCAGGCTCCTTGCTCAGTGGGGAGTCTGCTTCTCCCTCTGCTCCCCACGTTTGCTCACTCTCACTCTCACTATCTCTGTCTCTCTCTCAAATAAAGAATATTTAAAATCTTAACAAAAGAACAAAAACAAAGTGTTCCATTTCGTATTACCACCAGCAGTGTGTGATCCTTCTCAACAGTTGTTGTTATCTGACTTTTTGATGCTAGCCATCCTAGCGGATGTGAAATGGTATCTCACTGAGGTTTTAATTTGAATTTCTCTCATGACTAATGACGCCGAGCATCTTTTCATGTGCTTGTCATTTGTATATCTTTCCTTGGAGAAATGTCTCTTCAGATCCTATGCCCATTTTAAAATTTGGCTATTTAGTTTTTTTACTTTTATTTATTTATTACGATTTTACTTATTGACTGGAGAAAGAATGATAGAGAGCACAGGGGGAGAGGGAGACACAGACTCTCTGCTGAGCAAGGAGTCTGACCAGGGGACAGGGAGAGAGGACAGGGACAGCCCATGCTTGTGCACTCTCTATGTGTATGTGTCAAATGAATAAATAACATCTTTTAAAAATGTATTAGAATAATATGGATTGATGAATGGACAGATACACAATAAAATAAATATAACAAAATGTTAACAAATGTAGAAACTCGGTGATGGGTTTATGGGCATGACGGTACAATTTCCATCCACTTTTCTGTGTGCTTGACATTTTTTTCTTAAAGGAAATATCATGAACTACAGGCCAATAGAAATCTGACCCTGATTTCTAGTAGATGCCTAGAACAATCTGATGAAACCATGGACTTCTTCTCAGAGGCACACATTCCAACAGAAACAAATGTTGCCCACAATGATCTCCTAAGGTTAATGGCATAATGGTTTTCCAGATGTAGATGATGGACATGGAGTGGAAGCCTGTTGGAAGAATTTGGGGAGTGAGAGAATGGTGGTGCAATTGTAATTGGAAACTGACATACTGTAACTATATGATCATGTTTGTAACTGATTTTAGTAGTTTCTTTATCCGGCAGCCTAGGTCCTCATTTAGCATCCAATTAATAAAGCTGTTATTGACAGGCCGCCTCAATGTTTTCACTTGGCTTAGTTCTGACAATCAAGGGCTCTTAGACTAACCATGGTTTCTTTATAAATCTTGGAGACCAAAGAGCAACCACAAGTGGATTTTTCAGACATATACTCATGATGTGCTAACAGACTCCAGGCAGGGCAGCAGGTATCACTTAGGTACAGAATATGTTGAGAAAGGAAAGGACAAAGGACTAAGTTTTTCCTCCAGTTTGGTTGGTCACTCACTGGGAGGACCATTTATTACAAACACATGGGGTCATGGCTTTCTGGCTGATTTGACCTTCGAAGTCTCCTGGGCTCCATTCATAGGGCTGTTTTCAAGAAAAACAAAGACATGCAAGCAAAGGAAACAGTCAAGAAAACCAAAAGACAACTGACAGAATGGGAGGAGATATTTGCAAATGACATATCAGATAAAGGGCTAGTATCCAAAACCTATGAAGAACTTACCAAACTTCACACCCAATGCACAAATAATCCAATCAAGAAATGGGCAGAGGACATGAATAGACGTTTCTGCAAAGAAGATACCCAGATGGCCAAGAAACACATGAAAAAGTGCTCGACATCACTCGGCATCAGGGAAATAGAAATCAAAACCACAATGAGATACCACCTCACAGCAGTCAGAATGGCTAAAATTAACAAGTCAGGAAACGACAGATGCTGGCAAGGATGTGGAGAAAGGGGAACCCTCCTACACTGTTGGTGGGAATGCAAGCTGGTGCAGCCACTCTGGGAAACAGCATGGAGGTTCCTCAAAAAGTTGAAAATAGAGCTACCCTACGACCCAGCAATTGCACTACTCAGTATTTATCCTAAAGATAAAAATGTAGTGATCCGAAAGGGCATGTGCACCTGAATGTTTATAGCAGCAATGTCCACAAGAGCCAGACTGTGGAAAGACCCTAGATGTCCATCAACAGATGAATGGATAAAGAAGATGTGGTATATATATACAATGGAATACTATGCAGCCATCAAAAGAAATGAAATCTTACCATTTGCAACAACATGGATGGAGCTAGAGGGTATCATGCTAAGTGAAATAAGTCAATCAGAGAAAGACAATTATCATATGATCTCTCTGATATGAGGAGTTTGAGAGGCAATGTGGGGGGTTTAGGGGCAGAGAAGAAAAAAATGAAACAAGATAGAATTGGGAGGAAGACAAACCATAAGAGACTCTTAATCTCACAAAAACTGAGGGTTGCCGGGGGCAGGGTAGGGAGAGGATGGTTGGGTTATGGACATTGGGGAAGGTATGTGCTATGGTGAGTGCTGTGAAGTTTGTAGACCTGGCGGTTCACAGGTCTGCCTTCAGCTCAGGTCATGATCTCAGGGTCCTGGGATCAAGGCAAGCATTGGGCTCCCTGCTCAGTGGGGAGCCTGTTTCCTTCTCACTCTCTGCCTGCCTCTCTGCCTACTTGTGATCTGTCTGTCAAATAAATAAACCCTTTAAAGAAATACATTTTAAAAAAATTAAGAGGGGTTTCTCCTGGACACAGAATAATGTTTCCTACCCACCTCGTTGTACCAGACACTGTGCTAAGTTCCTTCATATAGGTCACATCATTTTAACCTAGGCCACAATTTTCTTGGTGCTGTCATTCTCATTTTATAGAAAAGGAAACTGAGGTCTGAAGTTACATGGCTTCCCAAAGACCCCAGGGTCATGAAGGTCTCTCCCTATCCTTCAAATCCAGGTCTCCTTTCTCAGAGTCTAGTGTCCCTCAACTGTTCCTGCAACTCAGTATTTCTGTGACTGTTTTGATTGGGGCAGGTGTGTAGGTAAGCATCTAGGAAATGCAATTAATTTTCCTCCGAAGAATGCTCCTGATTCAGCAGCCACCACCAGCACACAGGAAATAGAGAGAAACTTTAGGGAGCATAAAACTGGCTGCCCTTTCCAGGATGATCCTTCTGCCTTTGTCCTACTCAGAAACCAGCAACCTGACAAGGAACAATCGAGAAGGGACCTTCTGTGGAAGCAGACAAGAAGCTCTGACTTGCTCTGTGCCAAGGATATAGTGTGCCTCTACTCTAGGAAGAGGGAGGTAGCATTTTATGAGGGGTTTTTCTTGATGGGGTGAAGCCTGCTGGGTGTGTCCTCCGGATGCTTCCTCATGTACCCAGCAAGACCTTCTCTCTCCGTCCCTCCTCCTCAGGCCTGGCCCCCATAGCAGCTTTCCATCGCCCAGGCAGAGGAGCTGTGGGGAAGCTCAGCATGTGTGGGAAGATGCACAGTGACCTAAGCCTCCAGCAAGACAGGCTGTGAGGATCCTCAGAGGGCACCGGACCCACCCTCCTGCAGACACACACACATCCGCCTCCACCAGCAGCTGTCCTAACAGATCTTCATGCTGAAAAATCCGTCTATCTAGTGGGACAAGAGCTACTTCCCCCCAGTGGGAGAGGGAAGACAGAACAAGATCTAGAGCAAGAGGGAGCTGTGTGCACACACACGGAAATAAAGCAAGCAACAGACAGGTCAAGAAGGAAGAAGCAGAAGAGCTGGAGGTGGTAGGGCAAGAGACCAAAAAGAAGGAAAGAGAAAACCAAATCGCTACAAACAAGCAGTAGTAGCCTTCACATCTCCAAGGACATTTTCCTCAGCCCTGGATGCCTGGAGCCTCTGAGGATTCTGGCAGAACTGGACATTATCCCTAGATTTGCTCTTCCACACCTGTGACTCAGGCCTGACCCATGGGCTCCCTCTTGGGCCACAGTGCTTGGTTCTTGGTAGGGTGTGTGAGTCAAGGCAGTCCAGAGACTCTACCCCGGGAGCTTTCTTAGAACCATGATGAGAAGAAAGTTCTTCTCCACTGAGACTTTGGACAAAAGGACAATGAAAGCCTAGAACTGCCAAAGGCCACCACACAGGGATATCCTATCTGAGGATGAAGCCAACACAGAGGGAAGATGGAGACAGAAGGTGGAGACAAATTCCTAACAAAATCAACTAAGCTGGATCCATCCATTCCTGAAGCTATGCCTAACCTAGGATTTTTCAGGTCTATGATATCTGAGGCCTTTAATGCTTAAATCAGTTTGGGCTGGAGTATCTGTCATTAGCAAGTGCAAATCCACCTATCAGTCTTAGAACCAGCTCTTTCCACTGGCACCCAGAAACCACACCTGGGTACAATATACCAGCTCTCCTAACAAAAATTGTGGCCAAAAGGGCCTGGGACTGTCCCAGAGGGAAACACAGAGCTTATAAGAAAACCTCTACATAATGATTTTTTTTCAAAGTAAAATTATCACAGAGAGAAAGGAGGACTATGCTTGGTCTATACAGGATGGTGTTATAACTCTAATAGGTCCCTTCCTCCATTAAAAAAAAAAAGTTTAAAAAATTATATACCACAACTGAGTTGATATAAAGATGAATATAACGCAGGCTGGATCATATTCCTTTTCTCCTCATTATTTTAAAAGAAATTAAAACATTTTTACAGGTCCTTAAAATACCCTGGACCCTGGGTACCGTGCCTATTCTCTCTAATGGTTTCGTTGCTCATATTATCCAGATTGCTTGTCTATGTGGTCCACATTCCTTAGACATGAACCCAACTCTAGTCTCCTTGTCTAGAAGGGATGGAAGGGTCCAATGAGTCCCTCAAAGCCCAGGCCTGCTTTCCCTCTCTCCCACCAGCACATCTCTGGGTCATCCCTGCCTGGTTTCATCTTTGGGGCACCCATGCCCTGGGGACACAGCTTTGTTGGGCATTATTTCTGTGGATCATGGGGAGCCACTCCTAATGTGTCAGGTAACAAGACTGGGAGCTCCTCCACAACTCATGTGTCTTTCATCAAAGTGCTCCAAGTCCTAGCACAGGCTGGGTGCAGAACAGATCCCTGGTGGGGAAGGAACAGGGGCCGAAGTATGCTTCCTACTTAGCAAACTCTTGTCACTTAGGATTTGCACTTGGGCCAGGCAGGACACAGAAAGGGAGGAGACAGATGGGTAGGAGTGTGGTAAACGGGAGCACACATGTCTCCAAGATCTTTCTGGGTCCCCCCTCTATTCTGGAGGGCAATGTGCTGACTTGCAAAGCTGGAGGGGGTTATGTGGCCAACACAGAGGTTGGGCAGACACGAGTCAGTGTGAGAGGCTCCAGGTAAGCTCACTGGCCCCAGGTTCTCCCTCACTCACCTTCATCACTGGTGTGAGGCTCTGTGCCATTGTCATGGTCGACTTCATCGATAGTCCCTGGCTCGCTGTGTGGACTGTCACTGCAAGAAAACGTGGGAAGGGGACACGTTGGGCTCTGCACCCTCACGCTGTCCTCAGCTTAATTGCCAGCCCCGCCCACCTCTGCACTTGACCCAGCTCAGGCCTGCCTTACGCATTGGACCACCCATAGGCCCTTCTAATAGAAAACTGCTGCCAGCCCCTGCAATGGGCAGCTATCCTGAATCACCTTCCCTAGCTTCCCCTAGCCCTGGAATTTGCCAGGCTGCCAATTCCTAGGTGTTCCATAAGATCCAGAGATCAGTGTAAAACCCTGGCATTTATCCTCAGAAGGACCACAGGCCAAAACATGAAGGAACTCTGGAAGTGCGGTAGGTCATTTACCTAACCTGCTTCCATGTCTTACAGAGGACGCGACATACCCAACAAGGAGGAGCAAAGCTCCCAAAGAGCAGGGCTCTCAGGGCTGCCTCAGGGTGCTGTGTGGAAAAGCCCAGGCTAGTCCACATGGCACCAGCAGGCTGGCAGCCATAATGGGCACAGGAGGAGGCAGAGTGAGTCCAGGCCTATCAGATTTGTAATTCATACACTGGGATAATTTCACCAGCCACGACCCCCTCTCTAAATGATAAGCTTCTCAAGGTCAGGGTTTGTTCCTATAGTCAGTTTTCTAACTGAGCCAGGATGGAGTCCCGTTATATGCTCGGTAGGAGGGACACACCAATGGGTAAGTCAACAGACTCTGCCTTCAGGGGCCAGGAAATAATCTGCTGCAAGTTGAAATGTGCTATGGAGGAGCAAATGAGCAGAGACAACAGCAGAGGGGACCCACGTAGGGTGGTCGGGGAAGGCTTCTTGGAGGAAGTGACATTTGCAATGGCAGTTGAGAAAATAATGAATTTCATTATGAAAAATTCTCTACTGCCTCCTGGATAAGGTCCAGATGCTACACGATGGCTTGAGACCTTTCAAAACCTGCTGGCCTGTGCAGCCTCCTCCCTTACCGTTTCCTGGGCATCTGCAACACTCTGGTCACACAGAACCACTTTCCATTTTACTGAATGCTTCAAGTCTAGAACATTCTTTGCCCACTCCTCGACTGGCTGACTCCAGTTCATCAAGCAGGCCTCTGTTAAATCATTATTTCCTCCAGAAAGCCCTTCCCGACCTCGCTACATTGGTTCAGGGAGACCGTCTTCTGGAACTGTTTCCTCCTCCCCCAGAGCTCCCTGCATCAGGGATTAATCCCCTTTCAGGTTACATCCCTGACCCCCTGCCCAGAGCCAGGACTAGGACAGATACTCGGCAACCATCTGTCCATTCGTCAAATGAATGAATGTTGTCCACTACAGTGTGATCCTCAGCCAAATCCCCCTTTTTGGCTTTGAAAACACCTCCAATGTAATTAATAGTTTTCCTTTCTCCTGGGACACTAACGGCATTAAGAAAAGTGTGGTTATTGGATATTGTTCTTTGATAAGTACAACATATCTTGAGGACCCTTCCCAGAACATTTAATGATCATACTGGAGGAAGAAAAGAGAATGGGTAATGGTTGCAAACACTGTGTGAAAAGCTTCTCTTTGTCCAGAAAGTATGCTTGCTGGCTGTTTAATGGCTCTGTGACAGAACAAGGACAGATGTGCTCCTGGTGCCTCAAATAATACAGCAGAGCTCGACATCTCTATGGGGGACAATGTGGGGAACAAAGGGGCTGGAATGTCTCCCTTCTTTGAAGCGATTTAAGAGTCCAGGAACACTGTGATAATCAAAAGACAGCCCCTCTACAGGAACCTAGCTGAAAGCAGTATGGGGAATACCTAAATGCACAGCTGTGTGTTGTCCTGGATTAGGAATAAAGAACGAATAGGAACCCTTGGCTTGTCTCTGGTGCTCTGAATCCACATTTAAAAACATTTCCTATCTTACCACATTTTAAGGTCTTAGTCTGGGGAAAGTAGTCAGTCCTGATTTTGATTAGGTTCTGACATTTTTCTCCCAAGACCCCATGTAGCACAGGTACCCAGAGGTGCCCAACTACCAACTGCTGACCTAGTGTGGAGCTCTCAAAAAACGTGAACTCACTGTGTCTGGAAGAAAGAACTCCTTTCTTAAGAGGTTGTAGTGGGGATTATTATCCACTCCCCTGCTGCCTGAGATGGGTTTGTGACTCACCCGGTCCATGACAGCTTGACATCTCCTAACCAATGTGATTTGTTCATCAAACTCGAGCCTCGGGGATATAATTCTTGGATTTGTGTTGGGGCACTGGGGAAGAAGAAGCCCTTTTTCTGCTGGGGTTACTGAGAGAAATGTGCTCTAAATCTGGAGTTACTAGATGCCTTCCTGAAGCCACCAAGGGAGAGACTACCTGAGAATGAAGCCAATGCAGAAGAAAACAGACCCAAGGGTTGGAGAGTGCAGGACCAAGTCCTGATGATAATAGTTGAACTCCTGGATCCAGCTATACCTGAAGCCACGATCCTCAACTTTTTAGTTAAGTCAAGTAAACTATTAACTTCCCATTTAGCTTAACCAATTTGATTTGTATTTCTGTCCCTTATAAACCAAGAGAGTTTGGGCTGATGCAACTATCTCTCATATAAGGCTGTGGCAAAGCTCAAATGAGAAAATGCATATGGAAATACACACTATAAAGCAGTAAGAAAATCAAGGGGTTTCTTACTGTTCCTGTTCAACAGCAACAACAACGATAGCGGTGATGATAATAACAATATTAAGAAGAATCGAATCTTACCAATATTCTTCCCCTCCAGCCATGCATTTTTCATACACAGGTCCCTCTAGCTCCCGGGGGCTGGGGAAGATGGCTTCATGATGGATGATGATGGTTTTGATGACTTCGTTGACGTGTGCCTGGCAGGACACAGGGTCCTGCCCATCAGGGATGTGCATGAGGGTGGGCCCGAAGCAGATGGCCAGGTTGTAGGGATCCATCATGTTCTCGTCACTATACTGCGAGAGGCTACAAGAAAGGAGGTACTCACAAGTCACCTGGGAAAGGGAAATCTTTCCCCCTGTGGGTTCTTTCTTTCGAGGGCTCTACTCAACTCCAGGAGGGTTCCATGTTCTGTTTTAGGAACAGCTGCACCTGCAAAAGCCTCAGGACATCCCCTCCCAAAGGAGGCCAGAGCTGAGGCAAAGAGGGGCCACCCCCCACCCCCAAATGGCCAGGCAACTCACTGGTTGAGGAAAGCAAAGAGGTATCTCATGACCACGATAACCACTCGGGGAAGGGTGATGAGGATTTGCTGGATCTGGTGCACCCTCTCAGCTGGGTTCTCCAGTTCTGTAACACAAAGGGGCTTTTTAGGGGGTCTTTCATCCTCAGGGAGCCAGGCAGCCAACATCTCCTAGAGCAGTCCACATGGTTCTGGCCAAGACAGTTCTCTTGGTTCTAGGGATTGATTCAAAACCCTCGTCTGGCCACTCACAGCAACTGTATGAGTCAATTCATTCCCTTTTATGGATGAAGCCAGTATATACTAGGTTTCTGTCACCTGATATCTATGAGTCCTGACTAACACAGGCATGGGCCATGTTCCCTGAACCTCTTTATGAACACCAGCCACGCCACAGGCCTGGCACAGAGTAGGCTGGAAATAAGTGTTGAGTAAACAGCCAACTCTACAGCTCTATACTGGCCAAGGAGCTTATCTCTGAGCCTGGTTTCCAGGCCCATCCTAGACAGAGAGACGCTAGTATTTTTGTCATTTGGGCTATGGGCAGGAGAAGCAAGCTGGGCTTGGTAAGGAGATGGGCTTTGTGGGCTTTGCCTCGTAGAGAGGGAAAGCTGGTGCGAACACTGAGCTGCCAGAGTTCTGATGTGTGCCTGCAGGGCTGATGCCCAAGCCTATGCCAGTTTCTCTCTTAGAAAACATGTTTTTCTCACATAGACTCTCTCTCCAGCCTCCACATTCTGTCAGCATGTTCCTTCTAAAACACAGCTTCTCCTGTTTCTTCTCCATATCCCAGGCCTTTCACAGCAGGGCTTATGCCAAGATAGCCTACCTCACCTCCTAGCTGCCGCCCCTTCCCCAAGTTATCTGAAGATGATACGGAGTCATGATTCTCAAATGAGGTGGCAGTGCATCTCTGGGCACTTACAAATTCATGGGGCATTCTTTGGGGGTAGTCACAATGACCTAGAGGGAACAATTGGCATCTGGGATCCAGGGGTCAGCGTGCCAAGTGTCCTGAATGTATGGGACACACAATATGGCACTGCGTTACCCTAAATGCCAACAGCACCCCCACGGACAAACTCTGTGCCAGGCTGCCTTCACCATGATCTCCCTCTCACAAAAGGCCTTCCTGCCCCTGGGCCTTTGCACACACTGGTGATCTCTCTACCCAGTAGACTCTAGCCTACCTTCAAAGCCTGAAACCAAGGGGCCTTGCCCAAGCCTCCCCACAGAGCTAAAGGTCCTTGGATGTTTACTGACTCCACTGCCCTTTATACAGGCCACTCCCTGTCCTCAGCTTTAGTCATCAGTCCACTTCAATACATCGCTTTCTTAAATACATTTATTTAAAGAGGAAATTTTACCTCATTCTGTAAAGGAGAAACCAGGATCACTTGCTCTGATTAGGAGGTAACATAAAAATAGATAAAATGAAAGCAAAACAATGTTACTAAATTCTAGGTAGTTTCTGAGACTGAGGCCTCATCTCTCTGTTTAGAAGGGAGACTGACCTCTGAAATTTTCTCCTGGATGTAATCGCAGGGTTTGGGAGGGAACTGAGAAAGGATTTTTCTTTTTCCCCACAGTGTGATTCAAGATGTGATCCAAGGTATGTAATGTTATGAGCTTATACCAAAGGCCAACAGGCTTGTCCCCTCAGGGCTATGTGCCGAAACTAGACTAATGGGACTTCTGGAAACACTAGCTGAGCACATGACACAGAGCTCAGATACGGTTGGGCCTTTGTGGCCTGGAATTTCTGAGGGTGATGTGGAGCTTGAAGTGGATCTGGAAAGATGAGCAGGAAGCAGTGTGGAGGAGAGCGGGGCAGAGGAAGTGGGGCAGAGGAAGTCTTTCATAAAGGCAGGCGAGAGGCTTGAAGCTCCAACCCGCTGGAGCAGTTTCCTGGCTGCAAATCCCTCTCAGGACATTGTGAGAAGCATTGCGGGTATTGCTGGGCATGGGACAATTTTCTGTAAATCACAGTTTATTCTAAAACACTAAGATTCTCATATTGTAATATTGAAAGTTTATTTTTTAAAATTCCCAAAATATTGTCTTGGATTTGGGCATTGTACAGTCAAGGTAACTTGATTTCAGCCCCCTAGACTGGGCTTCTGCCTTCATCCAAGAGAACTCCAATGGCTTCTGACATCAGAAGAAGCTCACAGTCAATTTATTTTCACCATTTTACTCGCCTGTCATGTTGCTGACTTGACTCCCAGACCCTCTATGGTTCCCTATTACCCGAAAAGTTCCAAAATCCTTGCAGGGTCATTCCCCTCTTTCTCTATTTTACCCTTCCAGCCTCTTGCACCATTCACTGGCTAGAACACCTTCCTCTGGTCCCTTTAGTCTGTGTGTCCCCAAAGTCTTCCCAGGATACTCGGTCCACTCCTCTTGGAAGGCTCTGCTCACATAACTCTCTTAGCTGTGATCTGCAAAACCAAGCTTTCCTCTGCCTCTTCTGAGCTACATCCATACCCAATGGTACCATGCCATTTTCCATTATAAACCATCTTATTATCTCTACAACTAGTTTTTAAGTTCTATGAGAACGAGGGCCATACTGCTCCTTTCATACTATCCCTCCCATGTGCCTAGCACAGCAATGAGCCCATAGAATAACTTCAATAAAGGTACGTCACACAATTGATCCCTCTACCATACCACCTAGGAAATACTTACTAATAGTAGATATCAAATCTTGAAACCTTTCCTTAGGAAAGAGTGGGTTTTCCAGTCCTCGGAAATACAGTTTTAAAACACCAGCGACTGAATTGATATCTCGTTCATTTTGGTCATCCACAAGGGGGTCTTCGCCTGAGAGGAGAGAGGAGATGATAATTCAGCTTGGTAAGGAGGCAGGAAATGTGCAGGTGGTGGGGGGGATGGCCTGGTGTAGCCTGAACTCGGGGAGACATAGATGGGCAGCCCCCTTGACAGAGCAAGTTTAGAGTTCAACCTGATGTTGAAAATGTTCAACTCGATGGAAATATTGTAAAAATAAAAAACTCAAATCACCCTTCACTCACGCTCATTAAACTACACTCATCTTTCCATATTTGCTTTCTCTCTTTACTCACATTTATTATTACTCAATGATTTGGGAGTATTTTGTAGGCATCACAAAATGCCATTGCTAAATACTTCAACACATTTCTCCTAAGAATAAGGATATTCTCCTACATAAGCACATAACATTGTTACACCTAAGAAAATTAACAATAGTTCAAAACACCGTCTCATATACAGCCCACATTCAAACATTCCCAATTGTCCGGTATTTCATAGAATTTTTTCAGAGGCTAAGATCTAATCAACATAATTCATTTGGTTGTTATGTTTCCTTAGTCTTTAGAATATAAAAGAGGCCCCAACGTTTTTTATTGTTTGGTTTTTTTATAATGTTGCCTCTTCTGAGGAGTCCAGGCCACTTGCCTTTTGGAATGCCTCCCACTCTGCATTTGTCAAGGTTTTCTCATGATTAGATTTAAGTTAAACATTTTGGGCAAGAATTGTACATTGGTGATGTTATGGACACTACACTGGATCCAGAGGCACGTAACGTCAGCCTGTCTTGGTGCTGGTGATATGAAGTTTGATCCATGGATAAAGGGGGTGACCTCCAGATCTCTGCACTGTAAAATCTATTTTCCCCTTTGCAATAGTAGGTGTTAAATATAAAATGTTTTTGAAAATAACAAGTGATCTATGCGTAAGTCATTGTGCTCAACATGTTTCACCCAGTGCTTTTAACCTCCAGTGATAAATTTTAGCCTAAATCAATTAATTTCCTGGGGTTACAAAATGATGAATTTCTAATCCTGTCATTCCTTCTGTATTTGTTAGCATTCTTCCATAAAGAAGAGGCTTCCCCATGCTCCCTTTAAATTATTATCATCATTATTATTATTTTTATCTAACATCTTTCTGGGATTGTTTTTGTAATTTTTAATTTAATGTGTTATAATCCATTATCATCACTATTCTTTGGGATGTTCAGATTATCCCCAATTTTGCCAGGGACAAATGTCCTTTATAGGTGACCTCCACTGAGCATACCCTTGCTTTCTGGCATAAAAGATGCTCATGCATCACTTTATACTTCCCCTGACCCAGTTCTGGAATCAAACATTTCTCCAAGGAGTTCTGTTTGCTTTTTGTAGGGAATGGCATTTAGAGACCAAGAACTAAGTTCCAGGTGTGCTCATTGGTACAGGAGTGCTATAAAGAGCTCCTAAACCTTTCAGGGGGTAGAGGGAGAATACATATTTTTTTTTTCATGAGTCCACACAGTTACTTCCAATTCATATTTAAGATTCAACATTTGCTTTATCTTCATTTATTTTATATTTGTATTTCACTTTGCTTAGTGAAAAATCATGGTTCTGAATCACATTAATAATGTACTTCTATATCTGCCTTATTCTACAATATACATAACATAGTTTTGAAATGTTAATAGCAATATCACCACTAACAATAAACCTCCTACATAAAATTTAAGATTTCTTTGCAGGGCTTTTGTTTTTGTTTTGGGGGCAAGGGGTTAGTCCTCAGAAAATATCCTGCTAGGGGCGCCTGGGTGGCTCAGTGGGTTGATGCCTCTGCCTTTGGCTCAGGTCATGATCCCGGGGTCCTGGGATTGAGCCCCGCACCAGGCTCTCTGCTCAGCCAGGAGCCTGCTTCCTCCTCTCTCTGCCTGCCTCTCTGCTTACTTGTGATCTCTCTCTGTCAAATAAATAAATAAAATCTTCAAAAAAATTAAAAAAAAATTAAGAAGAAAGAAAATATCCTGATAAATATGAGTGGTCAGAAGACAGAAAGAACATGAGTGGTTGCCTAGGGTGGGGGGCTGAGGTTTAGAGAGTCTCGTGAGTAACTACTCCTTGTGGGTACAAAGTGGGTACAAAGTTTCTTTTGCGGATGATGAAAAATTTCTGAAATTGGATTATGGTGATGTGCACAATTCTAGTATATTGTACACATACTAGAAACCACTGAACTGTATTATTTAAAAATGGGTGAGCTTTATGGTAAATAACTCAATAAAGCTGTTAAAAATATATGACCAGAGCACATTTTCAAAAGTTACTCTCTTTGTGATGATCAATTTGATACATAGCTTGTTTCTATTTCTGTTTAATTTTAGGGACTGATTTTTTTTAATACCTTATTTATTTATTTGACAGACAAAGATCACAGAGGCAGTAGGCAGAGAGGCAGGCAGAGAGAGGAGGAAGCAGGCTCTCGAGCAGAGAGCCCAATGTGGGGCTCGATTCCAGGACCCCGGAGTCATGACCTGAGCCAAAGGCAGAGGCTTTAACCCACTGAGCCACGCAGGTGCTCCCGGGACTGACTTTTTTTTCAAGAACTCCTTTCTTAAAAATTTTGCAGTTTTAAAAATATAAAGCAGTTACATTGTCCAAAAGTCAAAACTAGATAAAAAATTACATCCAGACAAGTCCTACTCTTCTCCTTTCCCTTTCCCACCTTACATTTAACCATTTTCATCAACTTCTGGTTTGCCCTGTGTTTTCTTCTCCCACAATAAGCAAATATATATATATATGAGAATTTTTATTTCCCTCTATTTTTTTTTACAGAAAATGTAAGTAGTATATAATACTGCAACATATTGCTTCTTTACTTCACAATAAATACTAGAAATCCCTCCATATCAGTTCTTAGAGATCTCCCTCATGCTTTTTTTTTTTTTTTAATGGTTACAAAATACTCTATTTCACTGGTCCACCATGACTTAACCATGGTTAAGTCTATGGATTGAATTCATCTATGAATTGACATGTGACTTCTTTCCAATCTTTAGCTCTTACAAATATTGCCACAACAAATAATCCTGTGTGTGTGTTTTATATTTGTGGAGGTGCATCTCTGGTCAGGTCTTAGAAGTGAGACTGTGGGTCAAAGGGTACATTTCATTCGACAGAGCCAAATTCTGTCCTACTGGGGCGGCGGCGCCATTCTACACTCCTACTGGCAACACAGGAGAATGGTTTTTTCCCACAGCCATGACCATAGAATGCTGTCAATCTTTCTATCTTTCCCCCCATTGGACAGGGAAAATGATACCTCATCCTGGGCTGTTCAGCTCGATCCCTCTAAGTTTCCCGTGGAGGAGGTGAAAGGAGACACAGAGCAATCCATCCACCCCCTCTCTGAAGGTGCTGACAGATGTCTGCACAACGAGCTTTTCCTCCTTCTCCCAGAACAGCCCACAGAATGTTCTAAGACTGGCAAGCAGCGAAGAGCAGAGCTGGAAATTCATACTTGGATCTCTTTACTCCACCTCCGTAGGAAAAGAACGCCTGTCATTGCCAGGGCCTCTGCTAGCCCCAACACGCTTCATTGCAAATGAGAGAGGGCCCCCACCCCCCACTTGTTCCTGAACCAGGTGTTGTGGCTTACAGAGCATGAACCAGAGCTCATGCTCCCACCTGCCCTCTTTGGCTGAGCACCCCCACTCCATGCCCAGCCTGAATGACGGTATGTGGCTGCCAGACACCGACGTTCCATAGCCCAACCTCTCAGATACCCCCAGAGAACAGGAGAATTCCTTGTGAGGAAAGACGAGAGAAAACATAAAAAAGCACTGCCTATACTGATATAGCACTTCTCAAGTGAGAAGCACATTCGCACACATGATCTCCCTTAATCTTCCCAAGAGCATTGCCTGGCACTGAGGAAGGTGTGGTTCCAATACCACCGTTCTCTCCAGTGAGAAAACTGAGGCCCAACAAGCAAAACAAGTTGGCCACATTCACTGTCAAAACAGACACCAGCAGCTCCCAGGGCTCATAATGCCTGGGAGATATTCTTCTTTTTACCAGTGTCTGTCTGTCTGCTTCCATGCCTCTCTTCCACCTTCCTTCCTTTAGAGTAGAATCCCAACCTTTTCTTTTTGTTTCTCAAGAAAAAAGTTTCTCTGAATGCTCCACACATAAAACAAAGCTGTCTTAGTTGAGCTGGGAGGAGAGGTCCATACCTCCCCGCAAGCCCCCTCTCTGTTCCTATAGTACCTCTTGAAGCCCCTCTGAAGGACCAGAAAAGTTCAAAACCTTTGGACTGCAATTAGCTATTTCTCTATGTATTAGCCCATATGACCTTTGGGTTCTCATGATTCAAAAGCACATGATTCAAAAGCACGATCCACATATGGACTTTATATATACACATATATACTACCTATGTATGCATGCGCGTGCTTGTGTGTACACACATGCGCGCGCACACGCACACACACCATTTGATCTTGCTTTTCCACCCTGAAGGCACTTAGTCCATGAAAGGAACCATCCAAATATTCCAAATATTCTCTCCACCTAGCCCAAGACTTTGGCTCTCTGCAGGGCAAGTCAATTTTGGTTCCAGAAACAACCAGATTCCAGACCTCAGGATGAGGAGGACAGTTTGTGGGAATGGTGGTGGCTTTCTCCAGGAGAAAGCTAAACTCTAGGCAAGTCTGAGAGAAAGCTGTATTCACACTGGGCTGCTACCTTCCTGGGGGAGGAGGGATTGTTACCCAGCAGCCCTGCCTGCAGTGCCCTCTTAGCCAGGTCACCGGGCACTGCGGGAGACTTGACAGCAGGGCTGTCGGTGCAGAGTGTGAACACAGTGTATGCTCACAGGCTCTCAGGAAACCTGCCACCAGATGGGGTACATGGCAGGAAGTTCACAGGTGGCCTCTCATACAAGGACAGTTATTTCTGTGGCCACAGGTTCTCCTAAGCCCCATCTTTGGCTCCTCAACAGGACAGCTCCTCCCGGCGTCTCCCTTTTACACTCCTCTCCCTGGGACAGGATTTAGATTTCTGAAGGGCCAGGGCGAGAATGTGTGAGACCCCACATGCCATGACTTCAGCCTCAGATCCAAACCCTATCTTGATCTGCACAGGTGAGAGGCCATTAACTCCCCTTCCAGTCACCTTCCACATAAGGAAAGCCTCCTGGCAGCTCTCTCATTGTTGCATACAAAGGGGACAGCGGATAGGTCTGTGGGGAGGAAAAAAAAGAGTTTTCCCAGGAAAACTGGCCTGAGAGACAACAGCAAAGCATGGCTCTCTCCATGGCAGGGCTACTGATTTCCTATCCTCCTGTGGGGTTTTGCCTTTGTTTTGCCAGACTGCAGAAAGAGCTCAAAACTTGCATGATGAGCTTAAGGCTTACTGACAGCAAAAAAAATCATATCATTATCATTTCCGCCTCAACTAAAACCCTGGCTGGCTCATGTCAGAAGAAAAAGAAAGTGGGTTTAGGGATAATAAGTCAAGAATGAATTTCCTACATGTTGTAATTTTTCAGAACCTTAAAGAAAACGGATCTGTGCTCCTTTCAACAGCCTCATACAAGAAATATAGGCAAGGGGCGCCTGGGTGGCTCAGTGGGTTAAAGCCTCTGCCTTCCGCTCAGGTCCTCAGGTCATGATCCCAGGGTCCTGGGATCAAGCCCCGCATTGGGCTCTCTGTTCCGAAGACAGCCTGCTTCCTCCTCTCTCTCTGCCTACTTGTGATCTCTGTCTTTCAAATAAATAAATAAAATCTTAAAAAAGAAAGAAAGAAAGAAATGTAGGCAAGAAGTTCACCCAAGAGAGAAGGAAGGGGCCAAGGAATAGAAAGACCCAAATCTCCTTGAACAAATGGGACAGGGTAGGCACCCTGCAAGGACTGAGGGACTTACCTTTTAACAAATAAAAGGAAGAAAGGAAAAATGCACAATGCACTGGTTTAAAAAGAAAATTCAGTCACAAGTTAGAGTGTGTGGGATGGAAGAGTGGGTGAGGAGAGAAATACTGAGCATCCCTAGCCTCGGTCACCTGGTTGCCCAGGGCGGAGAAATGCAGTAGGGGTGTGGGAAGCTACCAGTTTCAGGTGAGGTGGGAGGTGACCCTGAGGGTTAGCTGAGTAAGGAGCCAAACCCAGGGCACTTGGTTGGTGAACTTCAAGAAGCAGAAAAAGTAACCGGGAAATCTGGGTAGCAGCGAGCCCACAGAAGCCAGGAATGGATTTTTCTAAAAAAGACATACCAGGAGCGGTTTGTTTGTTTTTGTTTGTTTTTAGAATAAGCCACAGTTCACCACAGGTTCAGGCAGAGCAGAAAGATATGGCTGCTGCAAACATGAGATTCATTCTGGAATGAGGGAGAGAGGGAGGGGGTGAGCCAATTTGCATACTTGAGACAAGGAAAAAGCAGAAAACATTTTTGCTGCTGAGACTTGGGTCAGGTGATCTCTACCCAGTGGGGCTCTGCGCAGCGGGGCTCTGCCCAAAGTGATCCAAGGCCTATTTGGAGCAGGCACCCAAGCAAGGGACAGAAGGCAATGATCTCAGAAAATCACATTCAAGAAGAAAAGAAAGCGGTGCTCTTGGGGCAGGATTAGTGCCAGGCTGCCTGGTATCAGAAAGTTACTCACAGAACCTAGGGAAATAGGGAAATTCGAGGCAGGGGCAATTGCCAGGCTGGAGGCCCTGTGCAGTGAATTTACCCATGAGATTTAAGGAATTCTGTAATGCAATGAGACCAAGAAGATGGAACCAACAAAGATTCCAGACCCGGTTCTGTTCATTTACAATGAACACAGGGCAGCAGGGGTGCTACGGAGTTGGGAGAAATGAAGAAACAAAACTTTGGTTTGGGCTGTCCAGTGTTGTCAAGAGAAGCGCAGAGGATAATGACTAATACTTCCATCAGGGAGGCTGATGGGAGATGCCTCTTGCTTCCAGGCCTTTGCATATGCTATTTCCTTAGCCTGGAATGACCGTTCCCTACTTTTTCTGGTTCTTACTCCTTAAGCCTCAGCTTGGGCATTTCCTTTTCTATTCAAGAAGACTCCTCTGGGTTTACTACTCCTCCCCACCCCAACCAAGCTGGGCTAGGGGTTCCCATACCACCTAGTACTTACTCCATTGACTGCTTAAACTGGCTCCCTACTAGTCATGACTATCTTTTGCTCCTGTTGTATTTCTAGGCTCTGGCACAGTAAGGGCCCAGTGAATGCATGCTTGTTGGGATGGCAATAAACTCATAAGGAGGAGCTTGTAGCAGGGGAATTCTGGGGCTCCCTGGTTCTCAGCGCCCAAGATCCCTCAGCTCCTCTTGCTCCTTCGGCAAGATCCTGGAGCAGACTCTAAAACAGAAGCTCCACAGGACATTAGGAGGCCATCAAGCACCACATCCAGTCAAATCCTGCGTTCCGAACCCGAACTCTGCACCTACCTCTCTCAAAGGTTCAAAGCCAGAGTGCCAAGGGCCACAGAGGTCTGTGCTGGGGGCCATGGCACTGACTGCCTGAGGCTCACAGAGTGCTTCCTCCACTCCAGGCCACAGATAGAACTGTGGGGAACAGTGAAGGGATGAGTTTGCTCAGGAGGCACCCTCTCCAGAGGAAGCTGGATAATAAGTAGGGAGACTTCCAGGGCTAGAACTAGGGGAGAGGCCTGCTCGGAGCACAGCCAACAGGGACAAACCAAATACCTTCCAAAACTATTAGGAAGATTATGTAGAAGGAGGGGTAAGAACATGCTTTGTAAATTGGGATATGATATATTACAGGAAAATGGGTTCAGATTGGGGTCCTCAATTTTTTTTTTTTTTTTTGGCCAAGATTTTACATTAAAAAAAAGTTAAGATATTCTAAAAGTCACTCAGTATTATCTGTATTCTTCCAACTTTTCTTTTAAAAGCAGTAGCCTTTTTGATTCACATTATGATTTCACATGTTTTCCCTCTTTCCCAGCAACTACTGTACAGTTGCTAGAGAGAGTTGTGCTGGTAAATGTTTCACAGCCAACTCTTTAGACGGAAAAAGACGAAAGATCTTTGGCATTTGCCAATTTCTGCAGTGTAAATACTCCTGCCTTGGCTGGTTTCAAGCTACCAAGGGGAAAGCACCGAATGCAGCCGGAAAGAGATATCGATACGAGCCAGCCCCAGCACATTGCTGGCTCTGAGACACACATCAACACCCGTCCTGGCTTCCTCTAGACACAAGCTTGAGATGGTGACTCTGCACCTACCTCTCTCAAAGGAATTTTTTATGTCATTGACTTCAACCTGAGATCCTGGAACTCGGAAGATCCCTTGTTGTTGGAGTCCTAAAAGAAACAAACAAACAGAAAATGCCATGATGCCTTGAGCGCATCAGACTGCTGGGCACACATGATTCTCCCCGTTGCTTGTCTCTTTCTCCTACCACTCTTCACAAGGGTCTTTCCCAGTAAAGATCTCCTGAGAGAAGCCCAAAAGTAGCCTTTGCAATTAACTTCATCTGGCCAAAATACTCTGCACCATCCTGCTTCATGTGTCTGTGATCTCTTGTTGGGGTTTGAAGGAAAAGGCCATAAGAGGTTGATATCAACACTGGACCAGTGAATAACAACTTCCAGTCTAGCCGAGGTGCACTTTGCTTATCAAGTACGCCAGGGACACTGGCACCAAGGAGCTTGGCCTGAGTTTACAAATGCCATTTCAATGTAACAGCCACAGAGATTCTGAACAAGAATGACCAATATCATTCACTTGACCATTCCCACCCTCTGCCTATTCAGACATCTTCTTCCTTCCAGGAAAAGCTGGAGTCTAGAGTGCATGCTGGCCTGGGACCAAGGAGCTTGGGGGACATTAAATTATCAAAGAAAAGGAATCTTTTTCTTATGTGCTTCTGCAAGGCCATAACAAGGGGGCCACCCCAACAGCTGATATAAAGTAACAATGCGGATCGGAATCTATGGGGCTGAACAGTAACCTATAGAATTGAAGGAATTAAAGGGCCTCTTTCATCTTGAATGGGAATTCGTGGGGTGACTGTGATCTTCACCCTCACATTTAGTTTTTCTATATAAAACAACCCTTCACATTAAAATTTAGGAAAGTGTTTACTTCTAAATGGCAGGCTTTAGTCCAAGTTTGGTTTGTACATAGTACGTGCTCAATAAAAACATGTTTCTGTCTTTCCTAACCAATCTTGAATCTCTACCTCCTGTGTCTTATATCCCACCACCCCCAACATATTCCCATTCAGTCACACTTGTCTTCCTTCTCATATTAGACCTTTATACCTGCTGGGCACAGCTGGCTGCTTCTACTCAAATATTAGCCCCTCAGAGACGTCTCTACTTACCATCTTAGCCAAACACAGCCCTGCTACCCTTTAGCCATTCTCTATCCCCTTTTCATTAGTTCCTTGGCATTATCACTACCTGAAATTATATGATTTCTTTATCTGCTTATTTCCTTGCCCTTCTAATTGGTAATGTAAGCTACTTAGGGCCAGCACCTTACCTGTCTTATTCATGCCTATATACCCACTGTCAGAACAGTGCTTGCTCTGAACTCTGAAAATCAATTTTTAGAGGAGCAAATGAATGAATAGATGGAAGCCCAAGGGCAGCGCTGGCGACACCATGGTTAGCACATCCCAGACATTCTAATTCCTTTCTGGAACTGACTAGAGCCAGTTAACTGACCATTCACTGCCCAGCTACCTTCAGTGCTCAAAACACAGACCCCTGAGGTGGGGTGGGAGGCATGAAGGAACTGAAACGGTTCTCCTACACATGCCCTCCTTGATCCTTCGTTTTCCTAGTTCCTCGGTCTTCTCACGGACACCTTTGTCCCCAGACACACAAGGCTCAAAAAGGCACTCAGCACAGCACCTGTGCTAAGAAGCGCTTTCTCTCTAGGAAGCAGGGCAGTAATGGGAAATCCTCTGAGACGGGTTAAAACCTCATTTCCTATGAGGACAGCCCTGCACCTGCTCTGGAGAGAGCAGAGAATACACCCCGGGACTGCGCTTACCGTATAAATTGATGTACCGAATGCAGCTCTCGACTACAAGCGGGATAGCTTGTCCTGAGTCCTGAAGAGAAACAGTCGTGAGTTGTACTGGGCTCGGCAGCCACCACAGGGAAAAAGACACTGCAAACACAGATTATGAACTCAAGCCAGAATATTAGTACCATCGGATTAGTTGGAAAATAAGCAAAGAGCTGCTAATCCTCAAGTCTCCACAAACAGTTAAAACAGAAGGTCTTCAGTTAGGTGCAGAAAAAGGCATAGCTATGATAATTGGAAAGAAATGCTCTGTCTTCTTACTTAGCTGGGAAGAAATCAGGGCTCAGAAGGCTTGGCAGGCACATCTGGGAAGGGGAGGGAACCCATTGCTCGGAGAGGGCTGGAGTTCGCTCTTGAAGAGTGCTTCGCCTTCCCCTCCACGTTGTCCCACTCAACCCTATGCTCCCAGTGCTCAAGGATAAAAAGGCAGGATTGAGACCTCCTTCTAGCACTGTGGTACCTGATGCTTGAAATAAGAGGAACGCACTAAGGGAAGCAAGGATGGCCCCCAAGGGTCCTTTTGAGCTCTGAGAAAGGAAGGTCAGGTCTACTCCTGAGGTTACAACCTAAACATCCAGATGGATACTTTTTTCAACAATAAAGGTGTTATAAGGAGAAGTTCTAGAAACAGCTAACGTCAGCCACTGACCACTGAGTGGCCAACCTTAGTCAAAAAGGCTGAATAAGACACAGCTCTAAACTTACGCAGGGCAGGGGGTATGAATATATTTTCAATTGCATCTTCCTAGACGGGCCCACAACCACAAAGAGCTGGGCAACGGGTAGTTTTCTCTCGGATTCCATAATTGGTTGATCGCTCTATTATTCCAAATCACTTGAAGAGCACAAAAATTTTTTTAAACTTTCTGTAAAAGGGGCCAAATTAAATTACTAATCTCCTCAGGTGAGGAAACAAGGCACTTGTAAAATGTTCATGTAAGAGACAGAAAAACCCCACGAATTTCGATGCCTTTGTGGCTCCTCCACACCCCACCTGTGAAGCCTCTCCTTAGTTAACAACAGTCAGGGAGAGGATAAAATGGACCCTGTGGCTATATGCAAGGTGGGCCCTGCTCTAGAAGTCAGTACTAAAGACAGGTTCCATCCAGTTGAACGGGGCTAACGGACCTTTCTAGTAAATACCTGGTTCCTGGTTCGAGCATTTCTTCTTCCTCTGATAACAAAAAATAAACAGGCAGCAGAGCAGGAGAAAAAGAAAAGATTACGCAGGAGTAAGATCAGTTAGAGTAAGCAGATCCTTCAGAGTCCGTGAACGCGGAAATGCAATGGCAGCCAGCAACGGTCCTGGGGTGACGGCCAACCAGCCTGCCGGTGGGGAGGGCTGCCCCTGCACCTCAGGGCCTCGTAGGGGCTCTGCGCCCTGCCCCCAGCCAGCCTGCCGGGTGCCTGCCTTGGACACCGGGTGGCAAAGGGGCCTCTATCAGTCGTTGGCAAGCACAGGGATGGTGTGTACGGAGCCTCTTCCTTATCCCACCTTTAGCTTCTCCTCAACACAGGGGCTGTCCACTCACCAATGGGCAAGGGCCCACCTAAGACACCTAAGGTAAGCCCAGCTGCCCACAAGAAGGAGGGACACACACCTTCAGGCATCTACTGTAACACTGGCCCTGCAAGTCAATTCGGGAAACCTCATTTCACCAAGTGAATTTCACCAAGATTGTGTTTATGAGGTGTCCTCTGGCTACAACCTGACAGGATTCCACCTGATTCCAACTTCAAACAGCTTCCATGGTTTCTGACCAAATGCCCCAGGTAGCTTTCCTGGGTGCTCATTGGCTTTGCTCTCCTTCTTACTCCCTGACCCTCACAGTGGCACTGAGAATACCTCAGGGAACCCCAAAGCAGAGAAAAGCCTGGGTGGGGGGGACGGCAGGAGGGGGTCAAAATGCTTTTATGGTCTTGTAGGTAGAACTGGAGCCTTTACTGTCACAAAGCCACCCATTTTCAGGCGAGCTCCATGGATTCTTTCTTCCGTATGTGCAGCAGGCCAGGTTCTCGGGTGTGAGCTTTATTTCATTTGGGCTCCTTGAGAGGCTGACCTGAGAAAGCGGAGGTGGCACACCTTTTGGCCGGTGTCACCTGTCCAGTCCCCAGCATCTCCATAAGTGGAACTAAATGTTGGCTAAACCTACCTGATTCCTAGAACTGAGCAAACAGCCTGTCAGGTGGGACTCTATGAGCAATGTCCTAAAAGCTTGTGACCACAGTGATGACCAGCATTTCCATAGTGCTTACTCTGGGCCAGGAGTGCTCTGGAAACACGCACAGATTAGTTCATTTGATCTTGTCATACAGTTATGAGGTAGGTAATCAATAGAAAGAAGGTGGGGAGTCTCCCTTCCAAAATTGATAATAAAATTTAAATGGGCCTCAAAATTTATAAAATTGGGTTTCCTTCTGTCTGAGAGGGAGAAAAAAATTGAAGGATTTTGTAAAGGGCCAATTCCAATGATCCCAAAAATCTATCGATGTATTAGTCATTCTTAACTTGGGGATGCTGCCTTGTCCCACGATACCCTCATCATCACAAAGTTCCAGCAATGTCCTTTTACTGAAAAACGTCTCACAGGTTTGGCACTTCAAAGCCGGGCATTCTTCGTTGGTGCAGTTTTCTCCCAGAGAGCACATGAATCATAAGAGAAAATTAAATTCTATTCAAAAGGTTGAAGGGCTGAATATATTAAAACTGCCTTTTCATTCTCTGAAAGCTAATCGTCCTTGAGGGTAAGCCCCTGCTGCCTGCGAGTCTGTCTCTGCACCGCCCCCAGCCCCCAGAGCCGGCACATGGAAGCGTTTGCTACCTGCCTGACCGTATGTGGTAAATGCATAGTGTGACTATGAAGAAATGCAATCGTGTTAAACAAATATACATTTTTTTTAGTCACATGAGTGTGTTTATTCTTTGAACTAGTCCCTCAAGGACTTATTCCACCACATGACCCACGCTAAGTGGCTTTTCAGAGCCAGACACCCAGCCCTACTCTAGCCCATGCCTCTTGCCATTCTGTGCCTTCAGCGGCGTTGCAAAGCAGAATTGAATAACACTTTTCCTTCCAATGGCCAGACTGTCCATTCTAATATGAAATTTTGGCACCACCGACCAAGGCCCTGCTACAGGCTCCAAAGAAAACTGAACAATGGCACCAAAGATGATGTAGTTAGAGTAAGAATGTGGCTTCCCAAGGTGACTACCTCCTCCAAGAGGCAAACATGTGGCTGAAGTTCTGATGTATTTATCACGAGGGATGGAGTCAGATGGTCTGACAGTCACACATTTTATGTAGCAGCTCTCTATTAAAAGACTATTACATTAAACAGAAGACCTAATTCTCGTGTCCTGTTGGATAAGAGTCAGTTCCTTCCAAGTGCCCGGACTGGTCATCCATTTTCAAAGAGCTGAGCAAACTCGGGTAGGCATGCCTATCTCAGAGCTTTCATTCATTGTGGTCCTTCTTTCAGGGATTCCCACCCTGCTCCTCTCCACTTTGTCCCTACCCACCCGCTGGAAGCCTCGTGCACTCTAGGGGTCATGGCTCTTCATGCTCTGAGCTCTCGCAGCACTGGATTCCATTGGTCATTTACAGATGGCTCTTCCTGAATCACCTAATCTTTCAGCTTTCCATGCTGAAAACTTCCTGGGAGACACCATACACTCCCTGAGGGCACAGAGAATAGCTTATGTGTCCTTCAGTCCCATCCTGGCTATGGAGAGCAGCTTTTCCAAGGGCAAGGGTGAATGAGATGAAGTCTTGGTGGAGACAGGAGGGAAGATAAAGAAAGGTCTCTTGACCCATTTTCCCATGACTTATTAGATGGCAAACTGCTCACTCGGGCTTCCCTCCAAACAGTACCTCTTTCCTAATAGACCCAGCAGCAACCTTCTTTTGGGGATCTTCCATGTCTCTTTCCTCAGAGATAGCCTGAAGCAGCCCGTGCTCTTCCTAGACAGTCCCCATTGGTGCCCTACTGTTCCTCTGTCCCCTTTCCCTACTGTCCCTTCCCTAGAACTCAGCCCACAGGCAGAGACAGCTGTGGGACCCAGGCTGCTGGCTCTGCCTACCCAGTTCCATGTCTGCCTGCTGCACACACCCCCTTCCTCCCCCCGCTGAACTCCATCCTGGGAGTCCTGTGAAGAGCATGTCAAGACGGAGGACGGAGTACCTGAGCAGGGGCAGCCTCCATGGCTCCAAAATTATCAGCAAAGTCCGAGAACATTAACATTTCTCCTGACTGACACCAGTCTTCTTTTCTGCAGAAAGTCTCTTCACTGGATAATGGAGGGTTCTCAAATAACTGGCAGGGGTCCTTTCCCCTGCTCCCCCTAGCTCATGTTCCTCAAGCATCTCCCCCACCTGCTGCCCTTTTCAACTCTCTTGCCAGCTTCAGTTGCCTTGAGTCACTCGTTCTCTCTGGGATGCCTTGATCCTGTGCCCTTTGCCTCTACGAGGCAAGACAAAGACAAACTCACTGGGCTCAGACATTTTCATTTTTAATTTAGGATGTACGGGATGCATCTGGAATTCTAAAGGGATTACCTCAAGAAGCAAAACAAGGTTGGAGAGTTTTCTCTCAAAAATTTTATGTGTTTCCTTTCTCTGTATATTCTCAACCAAAAAAAAAAAAAAACACAGTTAACCACAGGGATTTTCTTTGTGTTTCTTCCAACTAACCACCTCTTGGGAGGCGTGGATGCGAAGCAAGGTAAGGTGGTTTCTCGAACTGTCCCTGGGGCTTGCTAGGACCGCAGTTCCTGAAGCAGGAGAGCATGGCTGGCAGGGGCTACAGTGGTGCTGGCATTTCAACCTTGCTTGGACTTCATGGGCTTCATCGGGATCTTAACCAGGGAAAGCACTTAGAATCAACTGGTCAGAGACAAAAGCAGCTCAGCTTGGAAGCCCTTATTAAAGATAAGAGTAAGCTGCTTTAGGAACTAGCTTGCCCCAGGGCCAGGCCCAGGGCATGAGTGAAAGTTCTGGTTGGTCAGGGCAGGGCTGTGGGCCAAAGGGAGGAGGTGGAGAAAGGCTGCCATTACATTGGGCGCATTCGCGGACTCCGTAGCTCCCCAGCAAGTACCTTAATAAACGCTTCCATACAGCCGTTAAATAGTTTATGGCTACACACTGAGAGAGGCCTAGGTTTCCTCATTTTCTGTGGTTTAGGGGGAAGACAGGGGGGCCTAGGGAAAACGGAACAAAAGAAAACAAGAAAGCAACGATTGCAAACATACAACTGGGAAAGACGCTCTTAAAACCCGTGACTGGAGGAGAACACAAAATGCAAATGGAAACCCTTGAACCCCAGCATATTGGTGTCCAATGCTCCATCTGAAGGCCTTTGGATGTTTAAGGGGATCTTAATTTACCCACAATGTTAGGCAGGAGCAACGCTCATATAACACAAATGTATTCTAGATCACAGGGGAGAAATAGTATGTAGCCAGGAAACCATTGTAACTCCAATCAGAGGCTGTCATCCCGTAAAGCTGACCAGATGGAGGAGGAACCAGGGGAGAGAGATGTAATCTGTAGCCTGAGAAAGCAAGAGACTTTCAATGATGATTGGAAGGGTTAATTTTCATTAATTTGGCTTAAATTCATCACCAAGTCTCAACTCCCAATGTACCAGGGCACTGATCTTTCTAATGCCTCTTGGCATTTCAAATGCATTTGACTAATCTTTATTGCATTGATCTAAGAGCCAGGCAATTATTACTCTCATTTTAGAGATGGAGAAACTGATGCCTGGAGGGAGGCTACAGCTTTTTTGGGGGTCCCAGGGTAACCCAGGGTAATGATTATATCCTGTGCTTTAGTCAAGTACACTTTTGATTAAAGCACTTTCAAATCCATTATCACACTTAACGTTAGCTCCACCCTGTTCAGAAAGCTCCATTTTACAGAGGCAGAAACCGAGACCTCAAGAGGGAAACTGGCAGAGCCAGACCCAAACTAAGGCCAGTCACAGAGCCTTAGGGCACTTGTTCATTTCCAGCCAAGGACTCATTCCATCCCATTAACCCTTGCCAGCAGAGGACCTGTTGGGTCAGGTTGAAAGTGTCTTGCTTTACTTTTGGATCTCCATTCCCTGTGCTCCACTCTTGGCTCCAGGGAGGGGAAACCATACCACAGTTCACCAGAAACAGTGAAACAGCCACAAACACCAGACCAGTTTCCAGAGTTGCTCACCATGCATATACCTGTGTTGGCTTATTTGCTCATCTTTCGCCACCCAAGTTGGCCTGACTCAATGCCACCAGCCTTCCAGGGCAAAGGGCTTTCTGAGGTTAGGAGGAGGGCCCCTAACTGAGAGAGGCAGTTCATTTTCAAATGCCTTGGTTCACAATTTGGGGAGCAACAATTGGGACCTAGCTTGGCACAGGTAATGTCCACACATGACAAGCAAAGACCTGGTCCCCCAAGTCTTGGTTGATTTCTGTGAATGGGCAAGAAATCTTATGGATTGTGGAGCCAATCGAGGTAAAAGAGATTCATGCTGCCCCTCTGCTCAGTGGCCTTATCGTGCCTGTCCTCTTCAGCGGCCCAGCCATCTAGGGAAACCTCCTGAGCTTCTCCTACATGTTTGAGTACTGAGCAAATGCTGCTAGCTCCAGGACATGCATGGGCAAAGACACAGCTGAATCCAAGTATCATGCCACCCAAACATTGGAACCAAAATAACAGCACAGACCAAAATTTTAAAAAGAAACAACAGGCAAGACTATTTTGAGCCCATTTTGGATCTATGTCAATTTGGTTAGCTAAGTCCATGTCATTTCTTTTTCATCAGTTACCAATTTTTTGAGGATGTGGGTACGTGGGGTGGTACTTCTTACAGTGGATCTGCTTTTGAGTTTCCAAATGCCGAAAGAGAGAGTTAAAAAACTGTGACTCGAGGCCACAGGCTTCAATCTTGGGATTAGGAATAACTCGAGGATAGCAACTGCACCACCTTGTTTCCCTAGTGTTCGGGGTTTCTATTTGTGAACATTCTCAGATGGTTTCCTCATCTCACACTGTAGGACACCCTTACAACAACCCTGTGAGGTAGGCAAGACTGATTAAATCCACTTGAAACTTAAAGAAAATTAGCCCGTGAGAGATGAAGAAACTTTCCAAGCGTCTCACAAATAAAATGTGATTGAAGCTAAGAATTGAATTCAGCTCTTCCTCTTCAAGATTCTGGTGTGAGTGTGAAATTGGGAAGTTCATTTTTATCTAGCAGTTGCTTTAAATTATCTATTAAACTCCCATGGCCAGCAAAAGTAGAGATTCTTAACGCAGGGGCTGGACACCCAGCCGGAGGGTTTTCTTAAAGTAAGTCTTATGGAGTTTTTTTCCTCCATAAGACTTTAAGACTTTCTCCATAAGACTTTCTCCAACAGGTTCCATCTGTTTATAAAATGGAATGAAGGGGGGGAAAGGATACTTTTCCCATTTCTCCCACCCAATCCAGAAAGCAAAGAACTGCTCAAATCACACTGGGATTTCTTTCTTTGTGTGATGTTCTGGGTACTGACCAGAAATCTCTGACAAGGAAACGTAGCTATCCCAACTTCGCATGACATCCAATTGATTTTGACTTACTGAAGTGCTGGGTGGGGCACAAAGTGGGGAGCAGGGGGGCAGCTCAGCCAAGGAAAGTGGGGCAGCCTAAGCCTTCCATCTCTTCTGCTGCTCAGTTGCAGAGCAAAAAGGAAAGAAAGAGAAAGGCAGGGAAAACAGGAATAGAGAAAGCCACGGAGAGGAAGAGAGAGAAACCAGAGACCAATGTCCCCTTTCTGCCTTTCAACCAAGATGAAAATTTACATACATTGGCAACATAAGAATTGGCCTCAAAATTATGCTGTGACCAAAAGAATGGTGACTAAAATGTTCCCTAGATAACCCCATAGATGTGGGTGTCGATATCCAAAATGGTGGCGATATTATAGTTCAGAGGCAGCCAGGCCCTTGGAAGCCGTGCATGGGTATGCATAAGGTTCCATCTGTTTAGACAAGAAATCTCATGTGTTTTCATCGCTAATCCCAACCACAGGGACGAGCCAACCTAGGTTAAGGAAGCCAGTCTATAGCTAGAAAAATCACAATCAAACCTTATGTTTGCATTTGCTGCCCCATCTATCATGCACTTTTCAAGTGCATTATTGCATCCAGACCACCATGTTACAGGGTTACAAACTAGCATTATTCTAAGATCAGGTTCTGAAAAGTGAGAAAAAAATGTACCGTGTTGCAGCCCATGTGCAAAAATTGATCTACGCAAGGCCAGCAGCAACTTGGCTGAGGAGACCTGCTCAAAGGATCATCCAAAATGACACTAACCTTGGGCAGGAAACCATGGAAGATACGGAGAGCCATAGCATAGAAACATCTCACCCAGGGCCTTTAGGATTAAATTAAAAACCACTTCAAGTTGGCAGCGCATTACACACAAATTTTAAATGAGTTTTGGAAGAAAGGGGAAGCTTTTAGTTTGCTAACAAAGTTACCTCTGACCTTGGCCAAAGGCCAGAGTACAGATGGCTGGGTTTGCAGTTTAGTGCAGTATGTCTAAGTGGGAGGTCTGCAGTCACAGCTTGCATTTCCCAGGCCCTAGGTCAAAGAGGGTGTGGAAGACTACATCTCAGATGGCTTTATTTAAAAGTGAAAAAACAAAACAAAAAAACCCCTCAACTTTTCTCTGAGTTAGACCCTGGGACCTGGCCAAGGGTTTGATTACAGATCTCTCCTGCAATCTGCTGGAACCATCTTCCTCTGCATGAGTTCTAGGAATTAGGAAGAAGTGAGGGATGGCTCAATTTGTCCCCCATCTGTTTTCCTATTTGCAGACTTTGGTGTAAAATGTGGCTTCTGTTGTTTGGGGACTATGACAACATCTTCTTGCCAGAGAATATAAATAAATAAATGAGTTTGTTCTTGGAAAGTATTTAGAAAGGGACCCTACACATCTGCTGACCCTTTGCTGGAAGGTCCTTGCCTGGCATTATGAATCACTCTGATATTCCCAGACTTCTGGGGCCCAGAGGAACAGCTGCACAGCTAAACTTCTGGGAAGCCCTCTCTCTCCTCATCCTGATCCCAGCAAAGTGAAAACCTCAGAGCTTTCCAAGCCTCTTCCCAGCCAACTCTCTTCCAGATGGACGGGAGGGAGTTGAGGGTTTATCTTCCCTTTTGCCAAGTAGAACAGCTTTCCAGGATTTTGGGCCACTGGCTCGATTAGTGTTGGGCAGTGGGGTAACTATTTGCTGGGAATTTGAAAGGAAAGAGATGGGTTCTAAGGAACAACCTGGTCAGCAAAAGTGTTGCTTAGAGATCGCAACACTCTGAAAGTAGATGAAAGGTCCACTCGCTGAAGGTCAACCCTTCAGCTACCACCTGATGAGTGGAAAGTGTTCACTGGCTCTGGTCTGCTCAGGGAAAAGCACAAAAGGTAATGTTGAGCAAGCTGGAGAGAAAGCAGAAGTTGCCCATTTGTTACTGTCTCAGCAAGGGACTCCCCCATCAGTCCATCCAAGTGCCCAGGAGGTGTGAAGCCAGAGTGTGGGCGGTAGGGGCATCTGTACGTGCTTGCGTGGCTATGCGCATGCATACGCCCAGACGTGTGCCATACGAGCCAAACCCAAAGACCTGGCAAATGGGGACCCCAGGCTGGGCCTTCTGCCTGGGGAAGGCAGTTTGCTCAGCAGCCAAAGAACAGATGGGGAGACAGGTCAACAGTTATCCCACAGCTTCTGGCCTCTACTGGTTGTCCTCAGCCACTATGCAATATATATTACTGTCCCACCAGATGGAGAGCGCCAACAGAACACACCCCACTTTTCCACAGCAGCTTGGGGAAGGCACCTTCCCCATTACAGGCCTGAAGGGGGCATGGCTTCACCAGCATGATGCTAGGACAAGCAGAACAGCCAGCCTCTCTCAGCACAGCCACACCATCCCCTCAAGACACTGGTGAAGAGCTATCCTGCTCTAAAAACAGCCCAGCTTCTCCAAGCTCTCAGCAGTATCTGCTTTCCCACCTTCCCACCTTCCCACGGCTCCTGCACTTCCCAGACCCTCCCGATCCCCATTTCAGGCAGCAGGTGCCAAAAAACAAGATCCCCCAGTCTTACCTGGTTGTGCCACATTCTGCTCTCTCTCCTGGAAAGAAAAGTATACACTGATGTTTAATTGTTTTTGTTTTTTTTAACCCGCAAACATTCATCTCTTTCTAAAAAGAACTTAATTATTTGGGAAATGGGAAACAAAATTTTGCCTAAGTAATGGTCTGCTGGAAAGAACTGAGTCTTATTAAATCCCCAGGGCCTCCTAGCTGTAAGGTTATGTTCACATAAATTTCATTGTGTATTGCTCACGTGGTTTTTGTTTTTTGTTTTGTTTTTTTTTTCAGTGATTTTCATACTGCAGCCTGCTGACCACTTGCATCAGAATCTTCTGGAGGGCCTTATTAAAACTGCAGATTTGGGGACTTTCCCATGGGCCTTCTGGATCAGAATCTCTGGGCTCAGACAGGAATCTGCATTTTAACAAGCACCCCAGGTGATCCCTTCTGTGCATGCTAAAACGTAAGAACTCAGGCACTTTTTATCAACAAAGGTTGGTTGATGAGGTGGCTGGATGGCTCAGCTGGTTAAGCATCTACCTTTGGCTCAGGTCATGTCCCTAGGGTCCTGGGACTGAGTCTCTCAGCAGGCTCCCTGCTCAGCAGGAAGTCTGCTTCTCCCTTTTCTGCTACCCCTCTGCTTGTTCTCTCTCTCACATGAATAAATAAAATCTTAAAAAAAAAAAAAAAAGTTGGTTGAGCACCTGTCATATATTTGGCCCTAAAGAGCAACAGATATAAGATACCTCTTGTTGTTCCTTAACCCAGCCACACCCTTACCCTGTCCCCTCCGTCTTCACTCTCAACTGAAGACCTTCTTGCTTCCTTCACTAGAGAAGAAAATCAGTAAGACAGGTCTTGATATGCTTCCGTAAGACTCACCCACCCACCTGTGCCTGCCCATTCACTCTCTACCTCCTCTCCTCTCCAGTATCCTGGAGAAGCATCCTGATTCTGTCAAGCCCAGACCTCATACTCAGGGTCCCAGCCCCCTCTGCCCATCTCAGATGCTTTTCCTGCAAGTGCCCCCCACCACACCAAACATGACCAATGTCCTTTCTTCTGGATCATTTCCATCTGCATATAAACATGTTCTGGATATGTATAATCTAGCTTCGAAACCTCCCCTGGGCCCCCTTTCTGCCTCTAACTCCATTCCCATTTCTTTCCTTTACAGCAAAGCTTGCAGAAGGACCTGTCTAGGAAGGACTCTTGCTTCCCACGCTCAACCCCACAGAGGTTGGCTTCTGACCTCACCATCCATAGGGACTGCTGGCTCTGTGTGGACGAATCCACCGTCTTTGCTGCTTTTATCTGACTTCTCAGCATCAACAACTCAGTGAATCACTCCCTTCTTCTTACAACGCTTTCTCCTTGATTTTCATGACTCCACACTTCCCAAGGGTCCCTCCGGCCCTACAGGCTGTTTCTCAGTTTCTCTTGCTGTCACCTCATCTGCCCAGCCTCTGACCTCCAAATGATGGGATGCTCCCAGAAGATGTACCCAGATCTCTTTCTGAGATCTGCCTAACCATGACAGAAGTGCTTACCAAAGACTCCCTAAACTTATCTCCAGATCTTCCATTTCCTTGGAATTCCAGACTCCTTGCCACTGCCTTTCTTTTCTATTTTTTTTTTAAGATTTTATTTATTTATTTGACAGACAGAGATCAGAGGCAAGCAGAGAGAGAGGGGGAAGCAGGCTCCCCAACGAGCAGAAAGCCCAATGCGGGGCTTGATCCCAGGACCCTGAGATCATGACCTGAGCCAAAGGCAGAGGCTTAACCCACTGAGCCACCCAGGAGCCCCTTTCTTTTCTATTTTTAACAGCTTTGTTAAAGCATAATTTACAAAGCATAAAATTCACCCACTTGAAATGTATGATTCAATTATTTAGTAAACCGTCACAACCATTCAATTTTAGAATATTTCCTTCACACGAAAAAGAGCCCTTGTGCCAATTCACAGTGACTCCCCCTTCCCATCTCCAGCCTAGGGCAACTGTTCATCTATTCTCTGTGTCTATGGATTTGCTTATTCTAGACACTTTATAAAAATGGAATCATGTAATGCACAGTCTTTTGCATTTGGCTTATTTCATTTAGCGTATGCTTTTGAGGTTCACCCACACAGCACGACTCAGTACTTCATTCCAGTTATGATGCAGCAGAGAACATCTAGGCCAGGGCTGCCCAATAGAAATGTAATGGAAGCCACAATTTCTAGCAGCCATGTTATAAAAAGTGAAGAGAAATAGCTGAGATTAATTTTAATAACATATTGTGTTTAACTTAATACATGAAAAATATCATTCGATATCTAGCAACATAAAAATTTGTAAAATAGTGTGTATATATATATATACATATATATATATATATATATATTTTGTGCGTGTGTGTTAACTCAGAAATCAAAAATTTTTTACCTTTTACCTTCTGAGACCTGTTGGGAACTTTAAAAGTATATGTTATAGTTAGTGGCTCAGTCATTTACAGAAGGTCAGACTGTCTGGACCTGGCAGACACTGGTTCCATAATGTGCTACTAAATCTTGGTCCGAAACAGTTATGTCCCATCCCTTTTATAGATAACACACTATTTCTTCTTGAGGCACTACAGTGAACTGAAAAGCCACCGGTATCTAGGGTATAAACCCTAGAGCTTACAGACTACCTGGAGCAGTAAAAAGGTCAGAGAGCTAAGACTCAGACATGATGATAAACTAAGAATCCTCTGGCCAATAAAATAGCACAGTCACAGCCAAGGGCATATAGGGGTGTGTTCTTGTTCCCAAGATGTGCCAGTGACATTTACAAGAAGGAATGCCCATTTGCAAGACACGTAGAAGCCTTTGACTTGTGTGTCTGGGATCGATCATGTTAACAAAATTTGCTTCCAAGTGAGTGCTTGTGTTTCCTCTAACTTGTGGCTTCTTTGAGCTATCCTGTCAAAAGAGTGCTTGAAAGGAATGGATTACACCAGACACTTCATTAAAAAAACAAACAAACAAAAAAACACCAAAAAAAAAAAAAAACAACTTGCATCTTCTCAATCAAAATATTCTGCTTGCCCCATATTTCTCACCTGTTTCCAAAATTTTCAGTGTCCCTCCCAATACAAAATAGCCCTCTGAGGACGTAAAAAGGCCACTGATGCTGGTATAACCCCACCCCAACCTACTCTTGGATGAGTTTTCTACTGGATGGAAGAGTCTGTATATCCAGGTCGTGGTGAATCATCCACTGACCCTCAGAAGAATGAAGGAGCTGAGATTCTGAGGTCGCTTTGGCCTGCGCAATTTTTTCATGCTTGTTGTCCAGTGGGCAAGGACTTGACCCATCTAAGTCCGTGTGCATTTTCCCCTTTCACCCAGTGCCCTAAGAATCCACATCTTCCTGTATCAGGTAGTGGGGATACAAATGTGACTCGAGATTTGGTCTCAGCTGCAGTTCTTTTCAGTAATTTGGTAATTTATTAACTTCAGAAAAAACAATATATCAGTGTTCATTACTTGTGACAAATACACCATATTCACTGATGTCAGTAACAGGAAATACTGGATGTGGAGTCTATGGGAACTAATGGTACCATCTTGCAACCTTTCCGTAAATCTAACACTATTCTGAAACAAAATCTATATTATTTCATTTATTTATTTTTAAAGATTTTATTTATTTGTTTTATTTATTTATTTACAGACGAGTGAGAGATAGAGAGAGTGTGTGGGGGGAGGAGCAGAGGGCCAGGGAGAGACAGAATCCCAAGCGGACTCCACACCAAGTGGGATCCTGATGTGGGGCTTGATCTCACGACGCCGAGATCATGTCCTAAACTGAAATCAAGAGTCAGATGCTCAACCAAATGAGCCATGTAAGCACCCCTAAAATAAAGTCTATTTTTAAAAAAAAACCCAAAACCTCTCCGGAACTGACCAGTCTAACAAGGTCCATGCCAGTTTTCAAAAGAAGCACAATGGGCTTTTCCACAGCTGGGTTACTAGAGAACAGGACTCTGGAGATTCTTCTTGATGGCTCTTTCTTAGCAGCCCTTATATTCAGAAGCTGTATTTTCCTGCAGTTTTTCATAGCTATTCAGTCTAAAACTCAGAACAAGGTGTAGGTGAAGACTAAAGAAACTTGGAAGACCAAGTTGGTCAAGAGTTATGCCAACCTGAGCTAATTTTTATTATTATTTCATTCAAGCCATTCAGGCAAGGGCAGGAAGAAAAGGTTTTATCAGATAGCACACAAGAGTAAGCTGGAGAGGAGCACTTTCTCATCTGGGATCTTATCTTTTTTTTTTTTTTTTTTTTTTTAAGATTTTATTTCTTTATCCAAGGGGGGATAGCACATGCAGGGTGGAGAGGTAGAGGGAAAAGCAGGCTCCCCACTGAGCAGGGAGCCCAACATGGGGCTCCATCCCAAGACCCTGGGATCGTGACCTGAGCCTAAGGCTGACACTTAACCAACTAAGCCACCCCAGGCATCCTGGGATCTATTTTTTAAAAAAAGAACATCTGGTTTTCTAAATCCAGTGGACTTGATTTTCAAAGTACAAGTAGCTCATACGGACCTGCCTTTTGGTGCGTGGCTCTGAGAAACAGGCTCCGGGGGCCATAAAAGCAATCCTCCTCTTCAATGCTAGTTGTGGGAGCTGCCCCGAACCCATCCGAGCTCCTCTCTAGGACTTTCTGGCTCTTCCCTTTCCTTCCATTCTTATTACTTTAGTGCACCCTTCACTGCCGTACTCCTCTGCAGCCCCACTCACCTGGCCCAATGTGGAAATGTCCAAGTGTCAAAATGGGCAAAATGGAGAGGGATGTCAGGGAAATGAAGAAAAAGCTCATTGCAACGCACTCCTCCCCACTCTTCCCCCCAGTCCATGAGTTTTGACAAACATATATACCCATGTCCAACCAGCACCCAAATCAGGATACAGACTTCCATCACTCCCCGAAGTTCCCCAGAAGCTAGAAGTCACAAAACTCATCTTTGCTGATAAAAGTCAGATGAGTGGTTGCTTGGGGTAGAGGAGGGAAAATTAACTGCAGAGGGATACAGAGGAGCTTTTGGAGTGATGGAAATGTTCTATATCCTGATCTGGGTGTATATATTTGTCAAAACTGACTTCTATGCAAAATGAGTAGATTTTATTATATGTAATTTACATGTCAATAAAATTGACTGAAAAAATTCTATTGATACTTGTTTCAAAATCCTGGTTATTCCCCCAAACTGTAGTTGTTCATCTTTCTTGAAGCCTTTCTGGCTCTTCTGGGCTCATGATGATCCTTTCCTCTCCTGGCTCAGACCCTTAGAGTCTGCACTGTTCACACGGCAATTCAACCAGTGTTTCTGTATGACTTAATATTACCGCTTTTGATTTTTTTATGAATTTGTGAATTGTCTCCTCACTAAATTAAAAGAGCCTTGGGGCTGGGAAATGATTTAATTTCTCACTGTTTCTTCGAAAGCATGGGGCTCACAAATGCCAAGCATCTGCAGATTCCAGCTATCCACCTGACTGGTACCAATTGGACAGCATCAGGGAAGACTTAGGTGGCTAGGTTACAGCCACCAGACTGTGCACCCCTATGGAGATGAGAGTGATCCTGTGGGAGGCAAGGACACATTGTGGGTGGCAATCCCCTAGTGCCCAGTGAACGTTAGCCCCATGCCCCATTCTGATTCTCATCTGCCACACTCCTCCTTCCCTGAAAAACTTTGATGACCTCTATGCCTGCTTTAAGCTGTCATCTTGGGACCTACTGGCATCATCACCTTGGAAGTTCCCATCATCTCTCTCATGTTGGTCTCCTATTTCCTGAACCCCATGCTTTTTTTTTTTCTTCAGCCAATTGTCCTTGCCAAAAGAATACAAGAATAGATCTGGATGCGGGGCTCCAAGCAGCACCTAGCAACTCCAGAAACCCCAGATCAGTGCCTCCTTCTCAGAGCTTAGCCTCACACCAGTTTCCAGGGCTTCCAGGATTTGCTGCAAACCATCTCTGACCTTGGGGCCTAGTTCATGTCCTCATGACCTTTCGATTCAACATTCATTTAGTGACTATTAACTGAGTGTCTACTGTGAGCCAGGTACTATTCTTGGCACTAGAAACAAAGGGCAGGACAAAATAAACAAGGAAGTCCCTACTCTGATTGAAGATACGATACTGTTGTGGTGGAGGTGTGACCAAAGATAATGAGCAAATGAATAAATAACAAATAGGATGGTGATGAGTAAGATGAAGAAAAGCAAACGGAGTGTGCTGGGACAGAGGTGGTGCTTTCTTGAGGTTGGGTCAAAGAGAGTCTCAGTAAGGAAGTGACATCTGCAGGATAAGGAACCAGTCATACTGAGATCTGGGGTAAGGGCATTCCAGGTAGAGAGAACAGCAGATGCAAAGGCCCTGAGGGAGAATAAGCTTGATGAGTTTTGAAGGGCAGAAAGGAGCTTAGTGGGGTTGGAGCATGTAAGGGAGTAGAGAACAATAAGTGAGCTCAGGGCAACAGGCAGAGGTCAAATGATGTGAGGCCTCACGTACCATGAGATCACTGGGATTTTACTCCAACTGGCACTGAAAGCCTTTGGGTAGTCTTAAACCTACTCTCCACATCCCTCAAGGACCAAACATTGCCTTCCATATATGGATTCTTCTTTTTTAGACCTAGCCTCCTGGCCAGGCACTCCACTAGTATCCCTGGAAAACAGCATCTGCTAATAAGCATCAATGCAGACCTCTGTGCTCTTGGATTCCCACTCCCTTCCTACTGGGGACCCCTTTCATCACTTTGCCTCGGACCTTTCCCCGGAACTTAAACTACTACTTCTGGTGGTCCCATGTTCTCTGCAGCCAGACTAGACCCCTTTTGACATCTGTACTAGCCTGCCCCAGTCTGCCTGCTGGCTCTGCTACGAGGCCTCACTCTACCAAGTGCCCCAGGTCTCAAGCTGCAACAGCTCAAGGAGCCACAACAACACAGGCACCCCTCCTCACAGGCCTCCACCACCCAACCAACTCACCTTCACCCAGGGTCTGCTTGAGTAAGTCATGCTTGGCCTGTAGCTTAGTGATGAGGTTACTGCCGTTCACATATTCTTTAAATTTCTGTAAGACACAAGGCATGTGGTCATTACAGACTGCAGGGCCAAGTCACATGGTATCCGCCCCTCAACCAACCTCTGAGCCGGGGAGGTCAAAAGGAGATGACGTCACCCTCTAGGACGCCCGCATGGGGAAAAGAGGGGCCTCTGACCTGTTCCTCTGCTCTTCTCCGTCAGATGCCAGCTCTGCAGAGCATGGCTGTCCAGCCTACGCATTTTAGACCAGTATGGGGAACACAAAGAAAGCTCAGGGGCAGTGTGAGCAGTGAAAGGAGCTTTTGTCAGGTGAGGACAGTGGGGGGTCCCTAGCAGACGGCTTCTTTAGTCTTCAGGCTCCACTGTGCTTCTGGGCCACGAGCAATAAAAATGGGAACCGTGTCTGGGGGCAGGCAGCTGAGGGGAGAGCGCTTCATCAGATCTGTCACAGAGGAGCTTCCTAATGAGCCTTTCTCTCATCCGGCCCCACTCCGAAGGAGGAGGGGCTCAGCAGTCCCCTAAAGACATTCCTGTTAAAATAACCTGGACTGCATTAGGAGACAAAATTTTCTTCTTTTTAAAGAGGAGACAGGGGAGGCTGGCATAGGGAACTGATCTGCCCAGGGTCCCTGGGACCCCCAGGCCTCTCATTCAGGGGCCTTGTCAAGCACAACACACTTCAGAGCAGAACAGAGGGACAAGAGCCACAGAACAGAAACACATTCGCCTGCACCCTAATGCAGCTGGGCCTCAGCCATCCCTCCCTCTACACAAGTACCGGCATTCATTGGCCCATCCTGTATCACGCAAACCCAGGCCCGGAGCCCCCTCTGCTGGGGCATGTCTTTGCCAGACTATGAGGTGTTGTCAGTGGGGTCCACACCCAGTTGGTTTTTGGCTCCCAAGTGCCTACCACTGCGCCTCGCATAGAGCCAGTGCTGAGAAACTTCGTGGGGGGTGACATAGAAGGGAGGGTAGAGAGGCAATAAGCTAATAAAGAAAGTGAGATACACAATTGGCCTGCTACTGGTGAATGCCGTGGATAAGAAAAAGGCAGGAATGGGGGACTAGGAATTAGGGCAGACCTCATGGCAAAGCTGCCCTATGAACCCAGGACCGAAGGAGGTGAGGAAGGGGCCGTGTGGGTACACATGTGCACATTGGGGATGCAGAGTTCTCAGCGGATGGAACGGCAATTGCAAATGCCTGAAAATGAAGGCACAGGATGGCATGATTGCCCCAGAGCTTCCAGCTAGTTTCTCACAAAGAAATCCACTTTATTGCCCCAGCCAGGATGCTCACAAAGGGGGTGTAGAGGAGCAAACAAGTGAACCACAGCAGTTTGGGACATCCTAACAGATAAAGGAGCATCTGCAAGATCTGCATCATCTCCCTGAAGACAGGTATAGGGTAAAAACCCAAGATGTGGGGGCTGACATGTGCTCAGATAAGACTGGGGTCACCCCACCCTGGCCCCAACTTGGTAGGTATCTGGAACAGTGAGGCTGGCAGGAGATGGTGGCATCCTCTCTCCTCAGCCAGAGTCCTTCTTGGTTCGTAGGACCTCGTCTTCCAGTTATTAAGAACCACTCCCCCTTGAGCACTCAGCAGTTTTCAGGCTTGTACCTTTGTGTACCCCAGGCTCTCTGGATGCTTCCAGGACTGACACCCTCTGCTCTTATCCAATGTTTAACAATTCACCATAAGAAGCAGAGCTGAGTTCTGAGCAGAAGTTTTCTCCATCATGCCCTTCTGCCCCTGGTAGTTGAAGCTGTAATCCCAAACACATAATTCATACCTTGGTGGGTTATTCACTGGTTAGTGGAAATTATACCACAGGGAGCCTGTGAATTCTGCCAGCTTTTTCCAAGTTTCATCTGGGCTTCATATGTGATCCATGATTGAAAGAATGCCATCAAATTGAACTGATGTTTGCATTAAAAGGAATATTAGGTCCTCAAAAATGCCTAAAATAATGTCACAACATCAAGTCGTGAAGTGTACTTGCCAACCGGTTGATAGATTAAATATTAAAATTAAAATAGAACATCCATGACCCTTAATTATAAACATTGGTGAATTCTTTTAACTTCAAGCAGGTCAGACCCCCTTCTCTGCTTCTGCTACCCAGATTCTTTGTTTCTGCTGCCAAAGGGAATCAATATTCATACACGCCCCTTATTTAATCTTTGTAACCCATAAAATTCTCTTTGTACACACAGTAGGTCCTCAGGGGACGTGCTGAAGCCCAGAAACCAGCCTGGGCTGACTCACGAAGACCAGCTTCATTTTTCTTCTCAAAAACAACAAAGTCAAGGAGTGAAGCTTGAGGAAATACTATCCATGTTTTCAGTAAGGGATTCGACGAGGCCTAGCACAAGATGGAACTGGGTGTCAGAACTGGGTGCATTTGTGACTAGTTAAATGACCACATCTAAAAGTGCTGATTAGCGGATTAGCATCAGTCGTGGCTGATTTTGTTTTGTTTTGTTTTTGTTTTTAAGATTTTATTTATTTACTTGACAAAGATCACAAGTAGGCAGAGAGGCAGAGAGAGAGAGAGAGAGAGAAGCAGGCTCGCTGCTAAACAGAAAGCCAGATGTGGGGTTCGATCCCAGGACCCTGAGATCATGACCCGAGCCTAAGGCAGAGGCTTAACCCACTGAGCCACCCAGGCGCCCCAGCCGTGGCATGTTTTAAATAACTCCATCTTTAGCATTGGCCCCAGCATACCTACTAGTTGTTGTTTTTTTTTTAATATTTTATTTATTTATTTGATAGACAGAGATCACAAGTAGGCAGAGAGGTAGGCAGAGAGAGAGGAGGAAGCAGGCTCCCTGCTGAGCAGAGAGCCCGATATGGGGGTCGATCCCAGGACCCTGGAATCATGAACAGAGCGAAGGCAGAGGCTTTAACCCACTGAGCCACCCAGGTACCCCCCCTACTAGTTTTTTTTATTTGACAAACTTTAGGGTGCAAAAGCCACACTTACGCACTCTGCAGACAACATAAGTTCTTACGACACAGCACATATGTTGAACTGGAACAAGATCTTGATAGACTGGAGCCATAAACTAAATCCATCAAGAGGGTATCTAATTGGTAACAAACAGAAGACCTACCCAAGACAACACCTTTAGGAGGAAGGTAGCCTGGTTTATTGGCGATATGTAGGGAATAAAGGTTTAGCTGATATTTAACTTTAAAAAATATATTTTTAAAATACATTTATATGTATTTAAAATCATATATATAACATATATAATCTTACTTATAAGAGAATATTATGAAAAATTACGTGCCAACAAACTGAACAAGCTAGATGAAATGGGTAAATTCCTAGAAGTGTACAACCTCCCAAAACTGAATCAGAAAGAGAAAATTTGAACAGACTGATCACTAGCAATGAAATTGAATCAATCAAAAAAACTCCCAACTAACAGAAGTCCAGGAGCAGATGGCTTTACAGGTGAATACTACTAAATATTTAAAGAAGAGTTAATACTTATTCTTCTAAAACTATCCCAAAAAATAGAAGAGGAAGGAAAGGTTTAAGATTCATTCTATGAGGCCATGATTACCCTGATACCAAATTCAGATAAAGACACTACAAAAAGGAGAACTACAAGCCAATATCAATGATGAACAGAGATGTGAAATCCAAACATTCATTGAAAAAAAAAATCACCACAATCAAGTAGGATTTATTTCTAAGCTGCAAGGGTGGTTCAATAGTCACAAATCAATCAACATGATACATCACATCAACAGGAGAAAGGATAAAAACATAGATGCAGAAAAAGCAATTGACAAAAGTATAATATCCAATCATGATCAAAACCCACATCAAAGCAGGTTTAAAGGGAATATACCTCAACATACTGAAGGCCATATATGAAAAACCCATAGTTAATATTATACTCAACAGTAAAAACAGCTTTTCCCATAAGTTTAGGAATAAGATCAGGATGTCCACTCTCAACACTTTCATTCAATACAGTACTGGAAGTCCTAGCCTCAGCAATTAGACAACAAAAAGAAAGAAAAGGCATCCAACTGGTAAGGAAGAAATAAAACTTTCACTATCTATAGATGACATAATATTGTATTTAGAAAACCCTAAAGCCTCCACCAGAAAACTACTAGAACTGATAAATGCAATCAGTTAGGTCACAGGATACAAAAATCAATATACAGAAATCTGTTGCATTGCTATACACTAATAATGAAGTAGCAGAAAAAAAAATTAAGAACACAGTCCCATTTACAATTGCACCAAAAACAAAATACTTAGGAATAAATTTAACCAAGGAAGTGAAAGACCTATGCTCTGAAAACTATAAAACACTGATGAAAGAACTGAAGACAATACAAACAAAGGGAAAGATATTCTATGCTCATAGATTGGAAGAATTAATATTGTTAAAATGTCCACACTATTCAAAGCAACCCACAGATTTAACAAAGTACCAACAATATTTTTCACATGACTAAAACAAATAATCTTAAGATTTGTTTGGAACCAGGAAAGGCACCAAATAATTTGCCAAAGTAATCTTGAAAAAGAAGAACAAAACTGAAGATATCATAACCCCAGATTTCAAGATATACCACAAAGACATAGTAATCAAAACTGTATTGTACTGGTACCAAAACAGACATATAGAGGAATGGAACAGAATAGAGATTCCAGAAATAAACCCACAATATATGGTCAATTAATCTACAATAAAGGAGACAAAATGCAGTGCGAAAAAGACAGTCTCTTCAACAAAATGGTGCTGGGAAAACTGGACAGCCACATGCAAAAGAATGAAAGTGGATCACTTTCTCACACCACATACAAAAATAAACTCAAAATGGATTAAGGACCTAAATGTAAGACTTGAAACTATATAAATCCTAGAAGAGAGCACAGGCAATAATATCTCTAACATCAGCTATAGCAACATTTTTCTTGGTGTGTCTCCTAAGACAAGGAAAACAAAAGCAACAATAAACTATTGGGATTACATCAAAATGAAAAGCTTCTGCACAGCAAAGGAAACAATTAACCAAAAGTAAAAGCAACGTAGTGAATGGGAGAGAGTATTTGCAAATGACATATCTGATAAAAGGTCAGTATCCAAAATATATAAAGAGCTACAACTCAACGTCAACAAATAGTCCAATTAAAAAATGAACAGAAGACGTGAGCAGACATTTCTCCAAAGAAGGCATCCAGATGGCCGACAGACACATGAAAAGATGCTCAATATTACTCATCTAAAGGGAATTGCAAATCAAAACTACAATGAGGTATCATCTCACACCTGTCAAAATGGCTAAAATAAAAAACAAAAGAAACAGTGTTGGCAAGGATGTGAAACAAAACTCTCCTGCACTGATGGTGGGAATGCAAACTGGTGCAGCTATTGTGGAATTTTGTGGAGGTTCCTCAAAAAATTAAAACTAGAACAACCATGTGACCCAGTAGTTCCGCTACTGAGTATTACACAAAAAATACAAAAACACTAATTTGAAAAGAGATATGCGCTCCTACGTTTATCGCAGCATTATTTACAATAGCCAAATTATGGAAGCAGCCCAAGTGTCCACTGATGATGAATGGATAAAGTAGATATGGTATACACACACACACACATGCACACATATACATGTGTATGTATATATGTACACACACATGCATATGTGTGCAACAGAATATTACTCAGCCATAAAAAAAGAACGAAATCTTGCCATTTGCAATAACATGGCCGGCTCGAAAGAGCATAATGGTTAAGTAAAATAAATCATCAGCCAGAGAAAGACAAATGCCACGACTGTACTCATATGTAGAATTTAAGAAACAAAACAAATGAATAAAGGGCAAAAAAAGAGACAAGCAAAAAAGCAGACCCTTAACTACAGAGAACAAAGAGATGGTCACTAGAGGGGAGGTGGCAGGAGGGACAGGTGAAACAGATAAAGGAGATGAAGAGCACACTTCAACTGATAGGCTCTGCGTAATGTACAGAATTGTTGAAGCACTATATTGCACACCTGAAACTAATACAACGCTGTATGTTAACTATACTGGAAATAGAATTTTTAAAATAAAAATAAAAACAAAACAAAAAGAATGATGATCTGAGGCCATAGGAAAAGAAGGAGGTGGAGGTTTAACTCTGTTCTGTGCTGGTCAGACCACTGCTGACTTTAGAACAGGCATCGACAAAAAGAACGTGTTCAGGAAACAGTCCGGGGCACTGAGGCCACTCAAAATGAAAGCTAATGAGGCAAGATTTACAAAACCAGGTATGGTTAGCCTGGAGACATGAAAACCCAGCTCCCGACAAGCAAGCTGGAAACTGTCTTATGGAATTAGTCTCTCCAGGATGCCCCAGAGAACAGGATCAAGATCAATGGCCAGAAATCCTAGTGAAGCAGATTTTTGAAGATAACAGAGATAAGGGAAGATATTATATTATCTACAGCCAGCCATAGGCCAAAACAAAAGGGCTATTTGGGGAAGAAGGGAACTTTTCATCTTGGGGCTATTCAAGCAGAGATGGGATGACTTCTGGGGAGGGGTATGATCGAATGAGATCAAGCATCAGACAGAACATTTCAGGTCCCTTACAATCCCCAAATTCTATGATCACTAAACACATGTTGAACTAAAGCCCCAATGCCCCTTATTCTTGTTCTTCCTTGTTCCAACCGAATGGCATGTAAGTGATCTGGGATTTTACACAAAGTGCCTACAACTCACCAGCACAGATCCCCCAGGGCATGGTTTCCAAGGGCCACACCCAAATTTAAGACACCTTAACATGACAACCATACACTAAACCTTAGGGTTGTTACCTGGGCCTTGCCCCAGGCTCCATCTGCCATTTCCCTCATACCTTACCGAACACAACTCTCTGGTTTTTTCCTAGGTTAGTTGCAAAATACATTAATCCAATATCAATGCTGATGCTCCCCACTGGGAATTTACTTTTTTATATTTTAAAAAGCCAAGCCAGGCAACTTAATTTGGGAAGCATGTTGGGAAAATCTTAGCTCTACCTGACTCACATGGTGTTGCTGGCTCCCACTAGCTTGGGCTGCTCCCCAAATGTCACTGCCAAAAAGGTCAGCAGACAGTGGGCTCTGGGTCCAAGCCGCCACTTACTGTAAAATAAAACATTTCTGTTTCCTGCTGGTTGGCTCTCCTTTTGGCGATGTTGATCTTGCTCATGTAGGTCTCGGAGGCAGCTGACTTCACAGACTCTGTAGATCGACTATGCTGGAAGGCGTCAGAGACATCAAAGTCCTCCACGGTTAGCATGTCCTGTAAGGTCTGCATGGTGGCGTCCAGGGTTTTCCTAACCTGGAGAAACACAGCACGTCAAAAAACCCTTCTACCTCGGAACACCTTTGACACCTCAAAGTCCTTTCCACACTTTATTTCTTCCATGTAAAGCCTATAGGACAAAGATGATCATGTAAAGCCTATAGGACAAAGATGATCATTCCTATTATACTGAGGTGGAAAGTGAGGCCAGTGAGCTGGCTGGGGTGATGACCCACATTGCCCGATCTGAAGTCATTTTGTTGATTGCTTCTGCTGAGGAGAACCTTGGAAGATATTGTGACGAACAAGGAACCTGGGTTTCTAAGTATGTTTCTCTTTTCCTGATTATATGGCCCCAAACTATCTCCTATGGGAAGCAGGTCTTGAAGAGGGATAACATTAGAAATACTCTCAGTGCTCATCCAGAGAGAAGAGGGGACAAAGTCCAGATAGGGTGAGGGCCATCCTCAGTGGACAGACTCTCTGGCTATCCACCCCTGACTTACCAAAAGGTTGACTGAGAAAAGAGAACTCAAGGAAGACACATGCTGAGCCAGTCCTGCAGGACTCCAACTTCTCTCCTGGAGCCAAGTGGGACCCATGGAAGGCTATAGGAGCAGAGCACAGGAGCCCTGACCTTGAAACACCCCTTCACTGACTTGTGTCCTATACTTTGATGGAGGGTCACTCTGAAAACAGTCACAGGGGAAACTGCATCTATATTCATTGTTAAATTGTTGTCACCCGAAGTCTTTCTTGTCACACAGATCTCAACTAAATGTCACCTTCTGGTGACATCAGAACCCCCTGGTTACTATTCCTGATTTAGTGCACATCACTGTTTGATAGTTTGCATACTCATTCATTTGTCGATTTGCTTTCATGTTTATCTATCTATCTTGAATATAATCCCCATGAAAGGAGGTACTATGGTGTCCTGTTTCACTCACTTTACTCTGCATTGAGCACAGTGGTTAGAGCATAGTATGTGCTTAATAAATACTTGAGTAAATATTGAATAAATATTCACTCGTCTAAATGAATACTTGTTGAATATATAAATGAGTGGATCAGTTCTTTCTAAGATAGTCAATAGAAGTTCAGGTACAAAATTAAGCATTTCCATAGCTATAAATGGCTCATACCTAGGAACATTTGCTTCATTCTCTCTGGGGCCCTGATTTTCTACTGAAACCCCATCAACAATGCTATGTATGCACTGTTCCATGTAAACAACTGAAAATGCTTCAGGGGAGGATGTAGAACACAAAGAAAGAAAGAAAACACTTTCTTCATCTCCTTTCTCTCCTCAACATAAATATATAATTCGTTTCTGTATAACCTCCCCCCAGGGGCAGCTTTGATTTGTTGCCATCCTGAGTGACAATCTGTCTCATGTCTGTCCTAGCTCTGTCCTTTGTGGAGACACTGAGCAAACCAGCCCTTTCTGTCCAAGACAGCCCCCTTGAGATGTGAAGACAGGGACCATGACTGCCCATCACCAGCTGTGACTGCTCTCCTCAATGATAAACCTGCCCAAGGTTTTAGGTGACATTCCCCACATCCTGGTGTCCTTTCTCCAAGGGGTTTCTAGCTGGTTGACATCTTCCCCACATAGAGGCATCCAGGCTGGAATAGGATGTTGCCCATCTGGCCTCCTCAGTCCACATCGAAATAGGACCACCACAGCTGGTATTTCCATTTGTATGCTCCTGGTGGTGATCCAGTGTCACCAGCTCTATGGGAGGCGGGCTGGCCACGGTAAGACAGAAGTTCCTTGGGGCTCAGGGTCCATGACACATTTAGTGTGCCCTGGCTTATTTCACTGGGTTATTTAGAATACCTGTAGCTATCTTTGATGATAAATATAACACAAACTCAATGCAGATACCAGAGAAAAGCATACAAAGAAAACAGAAATCACCTATAATTCTTCTACCCAGATATAACCACAATAAACATTTCAAAGTATTTCCTTCCGGACTTTTTTCTTGTAAATAAACAGACATATGGGTGCCTACACTATCCATCCTTAGGATAATACTGAACACAGAGTTCTACTTCCTGTTTTTCTTTATCATCTGGTGGGCATCCCCCCATGCCGTTAAAGATTCTTGGTATGCCCAGCTATAATGGTCATATAATAATTCATCTTTTTTTTTTTTTTTTTTTTACAATTTATTTACTTTAGAAAGAGCAGCAGATAGAATGACAGTGAGGGAGGAGCTGAGGGAGAGAGGGGAGAGAATCTTAAGCAAGGTCCATACCCAGCATGGAGCCCGATGTGGGGCTCCATTTCATAATCCATGAGATCACAATCTGAGCTGTAATCAAGAATCAAATACTTAACCCACTGAGCCACCCAGGCAACCCCCGCTCTGTCATGTAATAAATAATCCATCTTACAGATGAACCCTCTTTTCTTGTGCATTCCATGGCCAGAGTTCCAGCACACGCTGGGCCTTGGTCAGGAAATCCCTTGCATGTGGAGGGGCCCACTCACCTCCTCATTCTCTATCTTGAGAGTGGCCAGTCTGGACTGCAGCTGGTGGTACCGCATGAGCAATTCCGTCTGGACAGGCTGCTGAGCGCTGACCTGGCATACCTGCGAAAGGACAGCCACCGCCTGCGGTCACCCGGGGCTCTGATCACCTGTGTGGAGCCACGGCCTGGGCCACCCTGACGTCCCTACCAAAGGCTGAGGAGACAGGCTGGGAGATGTGAAGTGCAGAGCCCGCCCCTGGCAACACCAGATGGGAACTGGGGCTCTTCCTCCTCCGAAGGCCACCCTTTGTATTGCAAGCTGTGGCCTCTCGGTCATGGTCTTCTAGATGTGCGCAGCCCTTGAGGGTTTATTAAGAGCTTTCATGTAATCTCATTAAGGGAGACTAGTTCCTTTCAAGGCAGGAATTTGTGGTAAGAAAGCCATGCCCTGACAGACACCAGTGAGAAGCAGCATGACTGGAAACAATCAGTGGAGCTGCTCCTCTCGCCCAGCTTCGGTGAGGCAGGAGCACTCTCCGGGGGCGTGGGAGGGGATGGTGGAAGGGAATACTGTTGTCCCCACACCCACTCCACTCAGGGCTCTACTACCCTGTGGGCTGGGCCACCTGGTGTGACTCAGGTGAGAGCATAAGGGAGAGTAGGGCTCGGTGACTGACTAGTCATTTACCACTAACTAGTCATTTACCACTAAATTTAACACTGAGGCCAAAATGTTCGGGTCCAGGCGATGAGTCAAAGAGCTGGACACAAAGGCTGAGGGATGCGCCAGAGGCTGTGGGGAGACCCCACAGAAGGCCTCTCTTTTGCAAATGAAGAAAGTGGGGAGGGATGAAAAGGAACAGTTCAAGGAGCTTTTTGCATAAGGGACTTTGTACAATTGGAGGAAACAGCGTGCTGCTCTGCTCTGTGGCCAGTAACAGGTACCTTTCCCGGGCACTTATTTATCTATTCCAGAACCCGGCAAGGACAGAGCCGCACAAGCACGGAAGGGAGTGCAATGGGTGGCCTGCCTGCCGGACTGGAGGACAAGCAGCGCCCTGGCAAGCCTGGTGGCCAGAGTGACTAAGATGAGGCTCAGCCTCCTGTGATCCGAGGTCACTGGAGGGAAGACGGGGAGATGCCCGTGTGGTGATGCAGAACTCCCTTGGGGTCCACATGTAACTGGGAAGGGTCTGAGGGGAGAGTGAAGGTCCTGCAATGCTGCAGGCAAGATACTTCAGCCAGCAAAGTTAGGATATTTGTGGTAAACGCCTCAGCTGGGCAGCCCCTGGACCAAGAACTTGACCTCAGGCCTCTGAGAGAAATGTCCTGCGTGTGAAGGGGGGCTGGCGTTCCCCTCCCACCAATGTTCTGGGAGCACGTAGAAGAAGAGGCAGAAGCAGCCTCCAGCATGGGCTCCTGCGAGAAACCTACCTCATCCCCCATGTGGGGCTGGAACTCAAACTTGAGTGGAGGACAGAAGACCTGATTGCACATGTCCATGACGGTGTGCTTGTCACTTCGGGAATCCAGGTTGTCCACCGCATTCTCGATGACATCCAACCCCTCGTGGCGAGAGGTCTCCAGGTTGTACTCGGCTGAGAGGTAGGTCCGGAAGGTACGGGCCAGGCTGGCATGAAAGCCCAGATCACAGCACTTGGAGAGAGGCACACAGCAGAAGAGTGCAGGTAAGGGCTGTCACACAGAGGTGGAGGCCACCAGCATTCCCTTTCCCATCATAGTGACTTAAGATGACCTCCCATTCCATAGCCAAATCTTTCCTCCTGGAGGTCCCTGTGCACTCCTACTGCACAAATCACTACTGCACAAATCACCCCAAAGCCTTCAGAGAGAGCTGGGGGTTGTGATTTGGGCAAGAGCAGAACTTATATTAGCTTCTATTAGCTTCTATTAGCTCCCCCAAATTTATCATATTCTTTCTTTTCTCTAGGCCTTCACACATGTATTCCCTCTGCCTGGGATAGGGTTTCATTAGAGGTCACTCCCTCCAGGAAGTCTTCCCTGATGTTCTCCCCACTCAGAGTTTGTCAGGTGTCCCTCCTCTGGGGGTCCACGTCTCCCTCCATCTCCCTCACTGGGACATCTGCCACTTGGCTTTGCAGTTGCCTATAAATGTGTCAGGGTTAGGCATGAGGAGCTCCATGAGAGCAAACCCACAGGTTCTTGTCCATTGCAGTGGCTCAAGACCTGGGGCTAGTAGTAGGTGCTCAAGAAAAATGTGGTAACTGAAAAAGGAGAGGACTGGAAAGAGTGAAAAGTTGTGAGAAAGAGGAAGGGTCTGGCCTCAGGCATGGGAAGGCACGGACAGGGCTGACAGCAACCTCTCTTGGGGATGGGGCAATGTGTCCCTTCTGCAGTCACGGAAAATCAGTGGCCTTCTGACTCCCTGACAGGACATGGCAGAGCCGAGGCAAAGGATCCATCTACCAGTCTGGAACATTTCCTGAGCATCTGTGGGCCAGATCCCTGTCCACATGGGATGGGCAGGCCACAAGAAGGAGTCCCTACCCCAACACAGATGATATGGAAGCTCTCCATGATGATGTCACTCATTTCTCCAAGCCCAGCTCCCCACCCCAGCGTAAGCTATACAGCTGCTACTCAGGGAAGTCAGTGTTCCATTCTTCTTTTACTAAACCTGCCTGATTTCTCCCATAATAATATCCCCTAAACATATAAACATCTATATCACCCTGGGAAACCATCCAGGGCATGAACTGTGTATGATCACCCCTGTATCCCCAAACCTAGCAAAGGGCCTAGTGCAGAGGAGGGTACTTGGAAAGTACAGGTGGAAAACATGTCTGCCTGACCCAACCACGCAGGGGCTGCCAGAGGCCCACTCCCACCCACAAGTGTAGAATCCATGAGGCGACACTCATCTCCCAGGCACCAAAGGCCCATTACCCTGGCCCGCCCTCAGGGCTCAAGGGACAGGCACTTCAGCTTCAGACAAGGGCCAGCCCAGGTGTGGGGCCCTGTTTCATCCCAGACTCCCCAGGTGCTCACGTCGATTAGGTCGGAGACATCGTGGATGTAGTATTTGCTAATGGCTGCATTGGTGGCTGCCAGATTCAGCAAGTAGTCATTCCGGGCCTTTGTGCATTTCAGCTTGTTCTCGGAATACTTCGCCTGCCTCTGGAAGAAGAAGAGAGTAGAGGTGAGAGCTGAGGCACCGACCTGGCTGTCTGTCATCCCTCTCTTGAACCTTCTTCCTTGAGGTTCCACGTTGCCCAGCCTCCTCTGCCCTTCCCTTAAGAGGCCAAGTTCACTTATGCCTCCAGGCTTCAGACTCATTCCCTCTGCGTGGCAAACCATCCTTCCAAGTCCCTGTGTGGCCTGCTTCTTCACATCCTTCAGGTCCTTGCCCAAGGTCATGTGGTCAGAGTGGCCTCTTGTCTGGAAGCGAGTCTTCAGCAACCACAGCGCCCCTCCCCTGCGTTACCTCGCCCTGCTCTTTTTTTTTTTTTCATTTATTTAGTCTTGTTCAATTTTTAGTGATTATTCCTATTTTAATTTACTTTTTTAAAGACTAAATTTTTAGAACAGTTTTAGGTTCGCAGCCAATGTGAGAGCAAGATACAGAGGTTTCCCCTCTACCCACCCCCCATCCCCACACATGCATAGCCTCCCCTGTTATCAATATCCCCCACCAGAGGGTACATGTGTTACAACTGATAAACCTACAGTGACACATCATAGTCACCCAGAGTCTATAGTTTACATTAGAGATCACTCGTGGTGTTTTATATTCTGTGGGTTTTGGCAAGTGTATAATATACTTATCCATCATTATAATCTCAAACAGGGTAGTTTCCTGCCCTACATACATGCTCTGTGCTCCATCTCTCCATCCCTCCCTGCCACCTAACCCCTGGCAACCACTGATCTTTTTCCTGTCTCCACAGTTTTGTCTTTTCCAGAATATCATCGTGGTTGGAATCATAAAGTGGCCTTTTCAGATTGGCTTCTTCCACTCAGTAATATGCATTTAAGGTTCCTCCACGTCTTCTCAGGGCTTGCTAGCTCATTTCTTTGTAGCACTAACATTCTGTTGTCTGGATGTACCATGGTTTACTTATCCATTCACCTGCTGAGGGATTTCTTGGTTGTTCTATTTTTCTTTATAAGCATTTTTCATCACCTGAAATTATATTTTTTACCTCTTTGTTAACTTGCTGGTATTTGGTGTCCACCACTGGAAAGTAAGTTCTATAAAGTCAGGGACCTGATCTGCCCTATTCATCACTGGGCCTGTAGCACCCAGAACTCTCTGCACAGTCGGCATTAAGCACTTTTCTCTGGCTCTCTGGACATAAATGTTGGGAAAGGCAGAGTGGGCAGTCTTAGCCAGGAGCTGGATGGCTTCCCTAGGCAGCTGCTTCTGTCCTGGACCAGACTGGGCAGGTAGAGGTCATGAGAAAGTGGGTTGGAGAGCTGTCTACTTGCCCCTTGCAGGTGATGAGTCCCATTCTGGGTAGAAAAACAGCTCTCCGTAAAGGAACAGGATTTTTCCTCTTCACATAGGCACTCTTAAACCTTCCTTATTCCAAGCAAAACTATGGCAATGGCCCAAGTGTCCACTGATGGATGAGTGGATAAAGAAGATATAATACACACACACACACTCAACACACACATGCACACACACACACACACACCAGAGTATTATTCAGCTATTTAAAAAATGAAATCATACCACTTGCAACAAAATGAATGGATCTAGAGGGTATAATAAGTGAAAAAGTCAGATGAAGACAAATACCATATGATTTCAGTCATATATGGAATTTAAGAAATAAAACAAACAAAAAGGGACAAATAAAAAAATGACAACTCTACAGCAAACAAATTGGTCATTACCAGAAGGGAGGTGGGTTGGGCATGGGTGACATAGATGACGGGAATTAAGAGTACATGAATCATGATGAGCACTGAGTAATGTGCAGAATTATTGATTCATTATATTGCACAACTGATACTAATATACCAAATACTAACTATACTGGAACTAAAATTTTTAAAAATTTAAAATTTAAAAACCAGCGTTTTTATTCCAGATCTAGTTCTCCTAGCTATTCAATAGAGATGTTTCTATGTCAACCTTTGAATTCTCTTCAGAGATCTCCTCTGACCTTTCCCCATGGTCCACCTAGTCTGGGAAACAGACTTCTTCTGGTAGTTACCAATCCTATACTAGCCATGCACCCACCCCCTCACAGAGATTTTTGATACTCCTCACCCATTCCCAGGGGGCTATAATGGCCCCCAAACCACTTCCAGCCCTTCATCGATTCATAAAATTTTGTATCTAGAACAAACAGGGTTCTGAAAGGGAGATGGGGTGGGGAGTTAGGTGAGCCTGGTGGTGGCTATTATGGAAGGCACATATTGCATGGAGCACTGGGTGTGGTGCATTTAAACAATGAATCTTGGAACACTGAAAAAATAAAATAAAATTTAAAAAATAGGATATTAAAGGTATCTCAGTTTAATTCACCCATTTCACAGATGAGAACATGAAAACCAAAAAGAAGTAGCTGAGGGGCACCTGGCTTGCTTAGTTAGTAGATTGTGTGACTCTTACTGTCAGGGTCATAAGTTTGAGCCCCATGTTGGGTGTGGAGACTTCTTTTAAAAAAGGGGCTTGGGGGGCGCCTGGGTGGCTCAGTGGATTAAGCCGCTGCCTTTGGCTCAGGTCATGATCTCAGTGTCCTGGGATCAAGCCCTGCATCGGGCTCTCTGCTCAGCAGGGAGCCTGCTTCCCTTCTTCTCTCTCTCTGCCTAGTTGTGATCTCTCTCTCTCTCTCAAATAAATAAATAAAATCTTTAAAAAAATTAAAAAGGGGCTTGGGGCGGCTGGGTGGCTGAGTGGATTAAGCCGCTGCCTTGGGCTCAGGTCATGATCTCAGGGTCCTCGGATCGAGCCCCACATCTGCCTCAGCATCCCTGCTGAGCAGAGAGCCTGCTTCCTTCTCTCTCTCTGCCTGACTCTCTGCCTACTTGTGATCTCTCTCTCTTAAAATCTTAAAAAAAGGGGGGGGGCCTTGTCCAAAATCTAAATGGCTCATTAGCCATAACTCTGAACTAAACTTAAGTCTCCGAACCTCCCAGTCAGTGGTCTCTCTACCTCTCTATTTATCTCCAAAGTTATAGTTCTATAAAATTCCTTGCCTGCCTATCTTATTTTTATTTATTTATTTATTTATCTGTTTATCGTATATCCACAGATTTGTATAACAATCACCACTATCTAAATTTAGAATACTTTCATCAACTCAAAAAGAAACCTTCTACCCATTAGCAGTCACTCTTCATTCTCCTCTGCCCCAGCTCCTGGCAACAAATAATCTACTTTCTGTCTCTATGTATTTGTCTATTCTGGATATTTCATATAAAGAGACTCATACAATATTATGACTGGTTTCTTTCATTTAGCATATTGTTTTCAAGGTACATTGTGTTGTAGTCTGTATCAGCACTTCACTCCTCTTCCTGGCTGAATAATATTCCACAGTGTGGCTAAACCACATTGCACTCATCCAGATGAACATCTGGATTGTTTCTCCCTTTTGGCTATTGTGATTAATGCTACTAGGAACATTCCTGTGCAGGCTTCTGTGTGGAAGTATGTTTTCATTTCTCTGGGTGGATACCTGAGAATTGTTGAGTCATAGGATAACTTCATGTTTAACATTTTGAGGAACTGACAAATTATTTTCCAAAGTGGCTGAATCATTTTATGTTCCCTCCAGCAATGTATAAGGGTGCCAATTCCTCTGCCACCTCACTAACACTTGTGATTGTCACCTGTTTTTATTTTAGCCAGCCTAGTGGGTATGAAAATAGTGTGTCACTGGGTTTGGATTTGTATTTCCTTAATGACTAATAATGCTGAGCATCTTTTCATGTGCTCCTTGACCACTCATGCAAGTTCTTCAGAGAAAGGTCTATTCAAATCCTTTACCTATTGTTTAAAAAGATTTTATTTATTTATTTGACAGAGGGAGAGAGATATGCAAGAAGAGGGAATACAAGCAGGAGGAATGGGAGAGGGAGAAGCAGGTTTCATGCTGAGTGAGGAGCCCGATGCGGGGCTCGATCCCAGGATCCTGGGATCACAACCCGAGCCGAAGGCAGATACCCAAGGGCTGAGCCACCCTTTACCCATTTTTTAATTGGGTCTCTAATTATTGGGGAACCTACTTTTCTTTGCCTTTGGAAATTACCCTGGAACCTTGTTTTATTTGCTTATGGTTAGTTTTCCAGCTCACCTAGGCCCCGGTGAATTTCTTTTCCACTCAATCTATCATTTTTAAGAGCTGCAGGACCATATAAATCATAGAATGAGATGCAGAAAAGCCCAAATAAATATCTGGTGCAATGTCTGGCACCTAGAAAGAGCTCAAAATATGTGTACTGATCGCATGGAATGAATAAATGCAGAGAACTCAACAAGAAAATCATGGCTTTTACACAGAAAGAAACTTTAGAAGTACTCTAGTCTAGGATAACAAAAGCATGTTAAATTCCCCTCTAAATTCCCTGGCGATTGCAGACATCGTTAAATGATCACAACACTGTTTTTAACTAATGCCTGGGGAGGGGCTTCACAGTCTTCAACACAGAGCTCTGGGCGGCTACTACCCGTGGATCAGAGTTGACCTGAGAGAGGAGAGTCATTTGCCATCAACCATCAGATTTTAAAACCGAGGTTCAGAGAAGTACTGTAAATGTGGCACTTTCAAAACTCCAACTGCCTGAGTCCAAAATGAGCACTCATTTCTCTGTGCCCTACTAAAGCACGTGTCCAGCACCAAGACACAGTGATTCTAAATCTCCCATCTTGGGCTTGCCAGCGGCATTTTGGATGGGTTCTTCCTTGGGCTCCCAGGTGCTGGTTGGTAGCCCAGTGCTGTTTTCCTCCTATTGGGACCTGCCCTGCCCCAACTAGCTCTCCAGCCACCGAAATGGCCTCCTGAGCAAGGTCCTGCCCCTCCAAATGCCTGGTGATTCCTGCCCATCTGAGAACGTGCTTGCTGGGCGTGAGTCTTGTCACTGTTCAGCTCTCTTGTCAGCTGAGCGCTTTCTCTGCCTGCTGATCCTGGCACGAGGCCAGGCCTAACAAGTGCCAGAGAGGCCTGGCCAGCCCTGCCTCCTCCATGACACTGACCTCCAAGAGCGCACATGCTGGCACCCTGCTTCTATCCCACATCCCTCAGGGTGCAGAGGGGGAAAGCCAAGGCTGTCAGCAGGGAGTATGCGCCTGCCTCCTGCCCTGCCCTCAGTTTCTCTGAGGCCCTCACTTACCTTCTCCTTCATCTTCTCGATCTTCTTCACAGAGCTGCGGCGCTGGGGCCGGTCCTCGTGACGAAGCAGGTTCATGCTGAGGTCTCCCGACTTGTTGAACTGCTTCTCCTCTTGCTTCTCAGCCTCTTTCAGCTTGCTTTCTGCACTGATGCTCTCCGCATGGTACATGTGGTAGGTTTTCATGACCTGGGGACACACACGGGCAGGAAATCAGCAGCCTGCATGGCCCGGCATGCGGCCCCGGTGCTTCCAGCCTCCTTCAGGCTCTGTATCCTGCCCTCTTCCCATCACATACTCTGAGTTCCCCACTGTGCTTTACTTGCACACAAGCTCTGCGGACTAGAAATGATGATGACCACCAGTAGCAGCCTCGCTGCCATTATTGTCTTCAGCAACAGCATGAAGTCCTCACTGAATGCCAGGAATGGATGAATAAATTTAAAAGTTTTCATGCACTTGGGTATCTCAGAGGTGATAGGACATACTTGGCCCTCCTTGGCCCTGCCAGCCATGACTCTTGTCCCTCACCTCCTCCCCACAGGGTCACTGGGAAGCCCCCTCCTCCCATACTCATAGAACTTCCATGGGAACATGCAAATCGTTTTCTCAGCTGTTTCCTTATTGGCCTGCAAATGGCTCTGTCCCCAAAAGGAGTATTACTGGAAATACTAATTGCTATTCTATGCTTTCTGAAATAAACTTATCCTTGGCTATACAGTGAATTCCCACGAAGCAAACCACACTTTGCTCTTCTACTTCTATAGTAAAAGTCAGATATTATTATAAAAAGGGAGTTTTTGAGACAGAAGAAATTCTAAACGTTATCTAATCCAACCACCAAATTTTACAAATAGGGAAACTGAGGCCTAGAAGGACTAAGTGGTTTATCCACGATTGGACAATATCATCAGTCTAATCTCCAAACTTTGCATCAGCGGAGGCAATATCACAATCAAGCTGCAGAGCACTTTAACTATACCACAAAGATCCCTACCCCTTCCCCAAGCCCAGACAATCAACTGATTTGCTTTCTGTCACTGCAGTGGAGTTTTGTGCATTCTAAAACTTCATATACATGGAACCAAAGCATATAATTTCTGTGGGGTCTGCCCTCTTTCATTCAGCATAATTTTTCTCCCACGTCATATCAGTTTTTATTACTGAATAGTATTTCTCTATCATATAGCATTGTGTATCTATGTCACTATTTGTGTATTTATTCATACATTAATAGTTACTTGGGTTGTTCACAGTTTTGGTCTATCATGAATAAAGCTGCTTAAAATGTTCATGTATAATTCTTTGTGTGGATGTATGTTTTCATTTCTCTCAGGTAAATACCTAGGAGTGGAACGGAGGGTCATATAGGAAGAGTACATTTAGCCAAATTAAAAATCTGGTCTCTGACTTTTAATCCACCACTCTTTCTACCATATTATACAGTTTCTGTAATTCAGTACCATTTTCTCAGCAGGTATGAACAGTTTGGGCAGCCTTACAGCAAGCCAGGCAGTCCTATACTAATAGGACACTATCTCCCAGTCCCCAACCTTTCCTATGCAATATCAAGTTTATGAGCATCCCTCTGTGCTAAGAAACACACGAAATTTCTAGATTCCAAGGCTTTTGAACCTTGTTTGTTCTCTTCTGTTGTTTGGATAATTACAGCAGGAAAAGAGCAGAGGCTTCCATGTGGGGCTGGGATACACTCCTGTCTAATGGGGCCCTTTAAGTCAGGGAACTTGGAATGAATTCCTGGCCAGCATTATAACCTTATTTGCTCTCATATGAACTGTGAAGTCAGTTTATTACAGTGAAGAATTATTCTGTAACTCTTACCATGAAATCACAGCATTGATCTGTTGCATAGAAAATAGGCCAGGAGTTAATGGGGGAGCATCTGCTGTAGAACGCGGTAGGTATTGTAGAGTATGAACTCTGGTACAAACATCTGGGCTGAATCCTGATGGTGCCACTTACCAGCTGTGTGACCTTCGGCAAGTCACAGAACCTCTCTGACCTCTGCTTCCTCATCTGTAAAATGGGGATAACCAAGGCAACTACCTCATAGATTTGTTATGAAGACTAAATGAGTTCACTTAGGTAAAGTGCTAGAATAATACCTGCCATATAGTAAGAAACACGTAGACATCAGCTGCTACCATCACCACCACCACCACCACCACCATCAGCACCCCTGATTTGGGCTGAGGGTTTGAGAACCTCGAATTTACTCACCTGACTTCAGGAAAACGCTAAAGAAAATTAGCTAATATGCAAAATGTTATTCTATACCATGTTTCTCCCTTCCTCTTTCATCTTGAAAGCCTTCCCAAATTTCAAAACAATAAATGAATAAAAAATGCAATCAACTTTTCTTCATTGGTCTTGGTGGAAGACCTCTTCTCTGATTCCCCTCATGGCTGATTTTCTGAGCTGCCATAAAGCCTCTAGAGATTCCATTCTCCGTGATTTCATCCACTCCTTAGGCCAGTTCCACTAAATTTATTTCCAAACTTAGTGGACCAGAGTGTGCCAGATCAATGTATTCTCGACATCTAGTGGCCAAAAGGAATGACTGCAGGCTTACAGGTAACCAAAGCAATTGCCAGTTTTCCCACCATCTTTATACCAGCGCTCCTGCAATGTCACACAGGTAAGACCTGGGAATGCCTGCTGAAGTCTCTCAGCCCCGCCCCCCCTTTCCATTCTCACGCTTTTCTCCTTTCCTCCACATACACAGGCACTATTGGTTTCTTTGCTTCCTACCATACTGCTGGTAGTGTCCATTTCTGGACTCACCCCTTTCTGGGTTCAATGATTCCTGCTAAAGCCACTTTTTCTGTTTCAGCTGCTGAAGTCTGCTTATCTCACCATTTATCATCTGTGTTGAACAGAACAGAGGAAGAGAGAGCATTTCTATTTGCAATTAGATCTTCCTGTCCAATCATCCATGCATCCATCCATTTATTCACTCAAGGTCAGCATCCCAGCTGGGTGTTCTCAGCCTCCCACATTTCCCTTTGCCTACTTTTCCACTCGAAGCACAGAGTACTCTGCCTCCTCTGCAACAAACCAAGCTTCCTAGTACATTTCTCTGAACTGAGGTGCAAAAGTCCCATAGCCAGAGGACCCTGGGGCTAAACTCCCAGTGATCCAACTGGTAATTCCTGATCCTAAAAATAACAGTGAACTTGATTGCTCAGGATGATTTATATCTGACAGCTGCCACATAAGAGTTTACCTGGGGACCTCTCAGAAACGAGTTTAACTATATCCAGAATCCTCTAGATGTTTCCTTTATTTAATTACCTGAAACACAGGCTTTAGCATGAAAGATCCTTAGCTCAATAGTTTAGAAGAGTCTTCTCAATATTACCAGCCCAGGATGTGTTAAATAATACTTAAACTTATCAATTACTTCAGAGTTTGCAAACCTCTTTTATTATCCCCAAGGAGCATTTAATTAACCTTTACCCCAACCCTGGGAGGCAGTATGGTACCAATAATGGTGATAACAGCCAACACTTACTGAGCACTTACTACATGCCCAGCCTTGTTCTAAACACTCTACATATATTAACGCTCATTTCTTACAAAAACCCTAGGAGGTAGACACTACATGACCGCAGCTTTACAGATACAGAAACCACAAAAGAGGAACAAAGGGATTCTCTACCCTACAGGGACTGGAGACTTGGTTTTGAGACTCAGCCTTCCCCTCAAACTTGCTGGGTGACTGTGGCAGCAGCTTATCCTCTCTGTGCTGCCTGGCGGAGACCAGAATGGGGGTGGATAGGAAGGTGCTCCATAAGTTGTGACTATAAAGTGACTGGCTGACAGCAGTGTTGGGGCTGGGAAGGTAGCAGAGGTGGATGCAAGTGTTCAGCTGAGGCCAAGGCACTGAGACCCAGCCTTCAACTTGGCACTTCTGAAGAACCCCTCAGACACCCACCTGGCTTAATGCGTGGCTTAGTGGGCTACATTCCAACCCTCCAGAACCTATCAGGGAGACCCCCTGGAACAAGTCTAACATAGGGTGAGAAGGACCCTGTAGGGACATATAAATTGAGACCACTGTTCTTGGACACAGATCAGTTTCATACATTCTCAAAAGGCTCTCCAGATATCTTGGTGTATTAACCCATCATTGAAAGAAACCGGGGCCCAGAAATGGCAAGTAAATTGCACAAAGTCACAGAGCAAGCCAGAGAGCTAGGACTTCTGAGCTGTGGACACTTGCTGTTTGTAGTAATCATGCTGCCTCTTGCTGCATACACTTTGCTTTCTGCATCTTCCCAAATCCCCAGATCATGAAATCAAGTATTATACGTATAGTCCCTCAGACCCTCATTTAAATGCAAAAGAAGCCAAAAGAAATATGGAAGTTGAGAGCATCAAAAAAAAGGGGGGGGGGACATGCTGGGGCAAGATAAGAATCCCGTTTGACAATAGGTCCTCAACAAGTAAGCTCACACGCACTTCTTCTACCCCACAGACAGGGCTGTCTCTGAGCCACCCAAGAGCTGTGTATGGGGGAAATTCCGGGCCAGTGAATGCCAAAGACATCCTGGAAGGAAAAGCGAGTTCCCAAATTTCAGTATGACCACCCATACTCTGTGTGGCCTACGTTCTCTCTGGAACTTATAATTGCTATCTTCTTTACTCTTTTTGCATGTCCACACACTGTTTCACTGCAACTAGAGTGCAAAGTCCAGAGGGCCAGGACCCAGTTCGTGAACATATTCCCTGTACTAAAGCAGAGAGTGGTACCCAGCAAGTATCAGTATATATCTGTACGCATGAATGAATGACAGCTGGCCGGGTGTGTAGGTGAAAGACTGATCGATGGAAGGATGGACAGAGAGGGAGATGGTTGAACGGACAGATGGGTGAGTGGGTAAACAGATGGGTGGGTGGATGGATGGATGGATGGATAGATGGATGGATGCAAATAACAGAGCAAAGAGAGGAGGGAGAACAAAGTGGGACAGATACAGTTCTACTGCCTTTGGCTCTGGTGAATACATCTGGAAGTAGGGAGGCAGCTACATCTTTGATCAATATTTATTTGTTCAGTATTTCTTCAAATACTTGTTCAAACATTATTCAAATATTATTCAAATATTTGTTCAATATTACTGAATAGCTCCTTATGCGCCAGGTATTGTACTAGGAAATACTATAGTGTTAAAGACAGACAGGGTCTCCTGTGTATTCATCACAGAATACACTCTCTAGAGGGGACATGGACAAGTTATCACATGGTGTAACAAGCGTTATGATAAGGGAAATATAGGATACTAAAGGATAGCTTTCTTTTTTTATATTTACTTTTTTTTAAGATTTTTTTTTAATTTGTCAGAGAGAGAGAGAGTGAACACAGGCAGACAGAATGGCAGGCAAAGGCAGAGGGATAAGCAGACTCCCTGCCGAGCAAGGAGCCTGATGTGGGACTCGATCCCAGGATGCTAGGATCATGACCTGAGCCGAAGGCAGCTGCTTAACCAACTGAGCCACCCAGGCGTCCCTAAAGGATAGCTTTCTAGAAGAAGTGTCATCTGGAGTGAAACTTGAAGAGGAGCACCTGGGTAACTGAGTTGATTGAGCATCTGCCTTGGCTCAGGTCATGATCCCGGGGTCCTTGCTCAGCAGGGAGTCTTTTTCTCGTGCTCTCTCTGCCCCTCTGTCTGCTTGCATATGTTTGCTCTCTAATAAATAAAATCTTTAAAAAATAATAAAAATAAATAAACTGAACCTTGAAGGAAGAGTAGCTGTTACCTGTGTGAACAGGGCAGGGGTGGGGGTAGAATATTCCAGAAAAAGGGAGCGCTGTAAGCACTAAGCCCAGAAAGCACAGGAGTTAAATGGGTTTGAGGAACAGCTTACACGTAGACGTGTATCAGGTGTTTGCTTGAGTACTCGCCAAAGAAGTCACCTCCATATTATCCCCCAGACACTTCCCCTAGGTGAATACCTGTTATTTTTCTCTGCCTGGGATCATCCAGAGTCCTCTTCTTTCTGGAACAGCTTCCCAACATTTTTTTTTTTTTTTTGAGGAAATCCCCAAAATTCCCCACCAGCATTCTAGTCCCGGTGGCTCATGGGAGACTGACCCCTTCCTCCAATCCCAGGAGCGGGCATGAGACCCAGGCCTGACTAAACATGATGTTAACCTGACCACAGTGACTGGAGCCCAGGATCCCAACCAGGCCACTCCAGGACTTTGAAATATTCTACTTTTTCTGGAATATTCTACCCCCACCCCTGCCCTGTTCACACGCTGGAAAGGGTATATTATTTTTCCACCAGGAGGCACCCGAGCTGATAAAAAGTGACTTTGTCACCCCGTGGGAGAAACGTGCCTGATCATGAAGACATCACAGAGGAAAGCAAACAGATGGACTGATGGACGGAAAGAGCCAAGGAGGGAGGGAGGCAGAGGAAGGGAGGAGGAAAAGGGACGGAGGGAATAGGATAAAATGGAGGAGGTGTGCTCTCGGCCTTTGATCTGGTGAGGCTGCCGCGAAGGTGTGGGGAGAAGAGCTCCACCTCGATCATTAGGTTCTCTACTGAGCAGCTTGTGATGGGCCAGATCCGACACCAGGTGCTGGCAATCCGACTCTGTGGAAACAGGGTGTGTGTGCCTCACAGAATACACGCCGTACTGGGGAGACAGCCACGCAGGTGTGTGAACCTGAGATTCGATACCCTGATTCTTCATTCCTGCCAGCTCGCGTGGATTCCTGCCCCTCGCTATCGAAGGAGCCCCCGCTAGCCTCCCCATTGCCCACCTCAGTCCTGGGCCCCACCGGCCCACCTCAGTGCCCAACTCACACACAGACAGTACTGACCGCCTGAGCAGGGGGCTGCTGGCGCTATATCCCAGCTTCCTGCTTCGCTGCTGCCTTCAGGGCTGCTTCCCCAGCCTCCCTATGGCCCCTGGGGAAATCCAGGGTCCTTCAGATCCAAATCAAATGCCACCTCTTCTCGGTGGCCTCCCCGATACCCAGGTGGACTTCATCTCCCCACCCTTCCTCCCACTGTGTCCATATCCCCACAAGGACACTTGACACGGGGTGTAGCCATGTCCCGTCATCTGGACACAGTGGAGGATCAGTAAATGCAAACTGAGCGAGTGAAGGAGTAAAGTTTTGGAGGGAGAGCTGGGGGAGGTGAGAAGACTGTCTGGAGGGAAACCTCGTCTCCCTGCTCCTAGGACCACTTCCATCCCTAAGGGAACCTGGGCCACACCCTGGCCAGCAGGCTGTGGTGGTTGGGCAGAGCCCGCCTTGCCTACCTCACCCTGAGCTGGAGGCATGCCCTTGTCTCCCTCTGGGGGTAACATGACAGGAAGCCAAAAGCTGGAGCAGAGCCTTAAAGTTCCTCTAGTCTCGTGCCTTTGTGCTACAGATGGGTGAAATCAAGGACCAGAGTCCAGCTAACTTGCACTGGGCCAGTGTTTCTCAAAGTGTGAAATGGGAACCACCTGTGTCAGCAAGATGATTTTAGGTGTTACAGACGTATTAATAACCCTTCCAGTTCTCTTCAGTTCTGTCAGCGGGGAAAACTCAGTCCGGTGCTCACAGGTCTAATACCTCTACTGCTGCTGAGTGGACACCAGCGGGAATGAATGCTTTTGCACCTTCATTTAACTTCCGGAACCCTTCTGTTTTCACCAAGCTGTCTGTCGTCCACTAATGTAAAAGACCATATCCTTCCAAAACAAATGTATGTAGGACTTACATATATTTATAGAAATAATTTAATGTATTTCTATAAGTAACTTAGGGGAGTAGACTAGGAGCTGGCTCTGTCACTCTGTCACCAGCCAGGTGACCTTCAGCTGGCTACCTGACCTCTCTGTGTCTCATATCCCTCACCTCTAAAATGGGCTGGGAATACTAACAGCCACCTCAGTGGGTCATGATGAGGATGAAATGAATTAAGATATGTAAAGCATTTCGTTCAGTGCCCAGCCCATGAGAAGCATCATATAAAAGGAGAGCCTCTAATTATTAGGCTATGAATCAATCTCCAAAATAGATCTTCAAAAGCAAGATACAGAACTCTAGGTCCCATTGTTACCACCTGCATAAAAACAGGGGCGGGCAGGACACACCCATCCGTGTATGCCTGTTGATGGAGCAGACAGCTCTGTGGGAAGGTACTGCTGAACTAGAAACCAGGAACCGAGGTTGTATGGAGCAAGGGGCACTCGGGCAACAGGAGACCTACTTCTATGTAACTCTCTACTGTTTAATCATTGCTTTTTACCAAGTATTATCCATTTCTAAATTTTTTGAGAAGGAAAGTGCCTCTGGCTGGAGTGTGGGGTATGCATAATAGAGAGCATGCCTCGGGAATGGGAGAACAGTCAGCGGGCGATTGCCCTTTTGCAGGCAAAACAGCCGCTGGGCTCTGACCTGCGTGGTGGCGATGGAGGTTGGAGGAGAGAGGAAAGATGCCCAAGTGCATAGGAAAAATATTTATGCTCCATTCTTTCATAAAATACACAATGATTTAGCATTGGTGTTTGCCAGGCATCGTGCTATGCTCTCTGCCACTTACTCTTCTCAGAACGACCCAGAGATGAGCTGGTAATATCCCCACAGTCAGAGGGTGTGACAAGGGACAGGGTCTTGAACCCAGGACCAGCTGACTCTAAAACTTGTACTCTTCCCAATGCACAAGGTGGCTTTCCCCCTGATTTGTTAGGGGGAGATTTTTTTTTTAAGTGAATCAATGTAAAGGAAAATATTAGAGAAAGGAGAGAAGACCCAATGGCCTGATGGAACCATGAATGGTGACAGACAAAGAGGCATCACTCCAGAAAGACTCGGGGTGAGCCCGGGATGGAGCTGGAGACAGAACCCCCGTGGCTGGGCTCCTAGTCTCAGGCTCGCCTCACCACCTGCATCTCTGAGGGTCGACATCAGAAAGGAGACGCCTTCCCAAAAATTTGCCTGGGGGCCCACGGTTGACTTCACGCCCCTGAGCGCAGCGCAAAATCAAATCAAAGCCTGAGCAAGTGGAAAATAGAGTCCATTCGTTACACCCATCAGTTTCTACCTGTCGCCAGCTGTGGCTGGGTGTGGACACTCCTCAGGCCCCCTCCATGTTACCCCGAGCCAAGTCTCAGAGGCCCCTTCTGCTGCTGGGAGCCTGTAAGGCAGGTGGCCTTGCCTGGGAAAGCCTGGAGCACTGCAACTGAGCACAAAGAAAGGGCCACCCGAGGGATGCTGCAGCATTTGTCACTTCAAAACACGACAGATAACGTTTCATGATCTAGGACGATTACTGGTAATCTGAACATATTTTTAGCTAAATGATGAAAACACAGTGGGGTTTTTTGTTGTCTGTTTGTTTTGTTTTTGCATCCCCTGGAAGGATTAGCAATTGGCCCACACTGTCAACTTCTGCCCTTTTTCCCTCCCAGGCTGACATATGATGATGGAGGGCTATCTTGTGTCAGGCTGACGGATGGGAGTTCAGGGGAAAATGAGTGAGGTGGGGTTTGCGGGGGGCGCTGTACACACATGCTCACACATGCACCTGTGTTTGCACACATGCTAGCACATTTTAAAAGGAGGGCACCTCAAGGTGATGAATACAGAGGGAAGGTATCTTAAGTGAATGAATGAATGAATGAATGAATGAATGAATAGACAAACAAAAGAACGAAAGAGCAAAATGGCCAGCCTTGCAATCTCCTCTGCATCCTGGTCTCAGATGGCAACAAGCCTTTTCCCTAAAGTGGGTGACAGATGGCGCTTAGCATGTATCTGTATCATGCTACCCCCCCATCATCAGTGGTACCCCCTGACCACATCCCCTCCTCTAGAAAACATCACCAGAACAAAACTGAGACTTACTGGATAATCTTTTCTCAACATCATTTGTCCTCAGTCACCAGTGATCATGACTCCAGGGCCGGGAGAGGAGGGGAAGTTGTATAACCAGGCCTCATAACTAGAAAGTGCTCAAAGAAATCCCTAATAACGAAGCATGGGATTTGGGCCCCACGGTGCCCTCAGCGGCTGGGTGGCTGCTCCCCCCACTGCAAGCACGCCCCTCTGCTTTGTGACTTGGCACGGAACTCCCATCAAGAGGTGGTGTTTATTCTCCGCGCCTTCAACATGGACTTGGCCGTGTGACTTGCTTTGGCCAATAGCCCATGTGCAAGTAGGACACAAGCAGAGGCTTGCAAGGTGCCGGCACACTGGGCATGTCCCACTTGGGGCTCTTTTTCTAATTGGCCAGAAAACCACAGTCACGTCAGTGGCCCTACCTGAACTCAGCCCGAACTGCCGACCTACAAAGTCATGAGCCAATGGAATGGTGCTTGTTTTAAGTCACTGAGTTGTGACACAGTTGGTGGTGCAGCTGCTGAAAATGGCTACAAAAGCCTTCAAGCAAGGTACTTCTTTGGGCCTCAGTATCTTTATCAGTAAAAGATGCCAATTAAATAATACATATGAAGTACCCACCACACACACTGTGTGAGTACTCATGAAATGGCCATAGTTGTTGCTACCCTTGTTTCGGCAATAAAGGAAATGAGGCCCAAAGATGTTCACTGGCTTGGCCAAGCCGGGAGGTGAGGCAGCGAGACTTCAACCCCAGATCGGTCTGTAATGGGGTTGTTCTGTGGGCATCCTGCCCTGCCATCCCTGCTGAGAGAATTCCCTTCCTCCACCTCTCTTCCCCTCTGCTTCTTTCATTTCTACCCCTCCGAGGGGACCGAGTTCAAAACTCACCCTTAATCCCAGCATCCCACCCGGAGCTAGCATTTTCTGGAAGCCTCGATCTCTCCTGCATGCACTCGCTCTCCCTCTGGTTTCGTCACTCAGTAAAAAGGTGTGGGCCACCTACTGTGTTCCAGCACAGCAGAGAACACAGGGCAGCCCTCACAGGGTTCACGGGCTTGGTGCCCACCTCGGAATCCATGCACCCAGCACACTCTCCACTCCCTCCTGGACTGCTCGATCACCAGGCCACATACTTTACTCTTGTCTCCCTACCCAGACTCGAAACTCGTGAGCAAAACCATTTTCTTTCATTTGTTCATACATCCTCCCCTCCTCTGCTTCAGCAACTGCCTTGGCAACACTGGGGATGTACAAGGGACTTCAAAGATGAACTCTCGAAAGGTTCACAGCTCAGTCACTGTGCCTCCTGCGGCGGTGGGTCCGCAGCAGGCAGCCCCAAATGCCCGAATGTAAATGATTCCTGGGCAATCACTGAAGACTCTGTGTGCAGTCAATACGTGACTTGGGGATGGGGGTGTGCAGTGGGCCCTCTGAGGCTCCAGTCCTCCACAAGTGGCTGCAGGAGAGAGCTAGGGAGGTGCTAGGTGCTGGCCCTTCCTCTAGCACCAGCTCTGAGGCCATCCCCAGGCTGCCATGAACACAGGCAGTCTGCCTGGTCTAAGCCTCTGACACCAGCAACATTTCTGTCCAGCTGCCCTGCCCCGTGGCCAGCAGAGCCCAGTGTGCATGGAACACCTGCTGGGCTCAGGGTACCGCACTGGGCACCAACACCAGCTTCCCAATCCCCACCTGCTTCACCCAGTTTACACCCGCCCGATCTGTGGATCACAGGTGAGACTGAGAGGTGAAGTGACCTGCCAGAGGTCGCACACCAGGTTCGAACTAAGTCTCTAGGTGTTAAGCACGGTGTTACTGACCAAGATCTGGCTCTCGGGAGATTACACACCAACTGGGTACATGAGGATAACATGATAGATTTTTTTTTTAACTGCCGTAGAATTCAAAGCCCAGAGGTAATAGCTTTCCAAAGGTGGACTTTGGTCTGGGCTTGAAAAATGAGTATGACACATAGAAGCAGAGAAGGAAAGGGCGATTGTAAGCAGGGGGAGCTGCTCGGATAAAGGAGTAGACCAGGTGGTATTTGGGGTGTGCAGAGGATGTGGGGGAGAGGAGCCCAGCTGGAGCCCCAAAGTAAGGTTAAAGACCTGGGTGGGAGTGGCTTGGGGGGGGTCCCTGGCACCAGCACCCAGGTGTTGAAATGCCACAGAGGAAAGTGATCCATTCAAAGCAGTGCCTGAGGAACATAAAAAGGACCTAGACTAGGAAACACTGGTCTAGCCAAGTCCTCTGCAGAATTCTGAGTAAGGAAGGCGCATCTGGTGACCAGCTTTGCACATTGATCACCACCCTGCCTTGTGGGAAGGCACAACAGCTGGTTTCACACTCGCCGAGGAGGTAGAACTCAAGATGATGGTAGTACAAGAACTTCTATCCACCGTGCCTTTTGTTCTTTGTTCCATGCATGCTGTACATATCTAGTCTCCTTCAACTCCCACGGGGTCTGCAAGAAACAGCTGTTATGATTTCTGTTTAACAACTGAATTTGAACCCAGGTCTCTGGCTTTAAGGTCTGCTTTAAACTGCTAGGCGACTATTCCCCACAATGCCCAGCTGACTCAGTCGCTTGAGAAGCAGCAGTTCTTCCTTTCCCCTAAGCAATCACGCAGCTAAAAACTGTCCAGGGCACAGGTTGCACTTCTCAACTTGAAATAATTGAAACATGAGTCTCAACTCTCATAGGTTAACCTCCAGGAGCTCGCATCTCTATTTTACTGAGTAGAAGACTGAGGCCCAGAGAAGTCCCCATCACTGGTTAGAATCTGAGATAGGAATTCCAACCTGAGATCCAGGCTCTTAGGCAAAAGCTCTCGGGCCCTGAGAAGACCACCACTTGCTGGCCACACAGAACATGACTACAGAAAGATCCTAACACCAGAGAGAGGGGTCTTCTTGCAGCCTGCTATTCTTTCCCTTTCTCAAATATAATTTTAGCAGCAGAATCTCCACTTGTTCTTTAATTTCATTTTTTAAAGATTTTTATTTATGTATTTGGCAGACAGAGATCACAAGTAGGCAGAGAGGCAAGCAGAGGAGGGGATGGGAAGGAGGCTCCCCGCTGAGCAGGGAGCCTGATGCAGGGCTCGATCCCAGAACCCTGGGATCATGACCTGAGCTGAAGGCAGAGGTTTTAACCACTGAGCCACCCAGGTGCCCCAGAATCCCCACTTTTAATAGGAAACTTTATAAGGAACCCTGACGTATTTAAAATACAATAGCTTTATTCTACTCTGTTTTGGGGGATGAAGGGTCTCGAGCTCTCCCTGCGGGGCAACCTCATCCCATCCCCTAGGCTGTTGCTGAGGCTCATCACATTCCTCCATAAAGAAGCCCAAGAGCCCTCAGGGCACAACCAGTAAACTCCTGCATCATAACTTGGTGAGCCTGCATTCCCCATTCCGTGACCCTCTTGAATTCTAATAGTCATCTCTAGTCCAGTTAGATCTTGCCTCCGTATAGGCAGCAAGGTCAATTCTGCACGGTGTTGTAATGTTCTGAAATCATTCCTTGGAGATAACGAGGTACGCTCACCCCTTTCACCTCACATGTTTCCTCAGAACAGTGCTCCATTTTGCAAATGAGAATGATGAAACCCAGATGAGCTACATATCTGCCTAAGTTTCCATCATCAGGAAGGAGCAGACCTCAGCCTCAGCCCATTGCATTTGACTCCAGACCCACATTGCTGCCTCGGGAGGTTTTATCCATGCTGTCCCCTCCCTGACCTTGTGTCTTCTGCTTTGGAAGGAAACACATTCCCACACCTGGCAGGTCATGCAGGTCTCTTGTGAACGTATACAAACTAAACATGCTCAGGGCCCCACAGAATCTATACAGAATCAGAAGCCAGAATTGTAAACCATTACATCCCACCAGGACGAGCCCCTGCCACTCAGCCCAAGACACAGCAAAAATGCCCAGGTTCATCCCATGACTCTGGTTAGACTCCCTTTAGCTCCTGGTGCTGAAGAAAGGGGACCAGATCCCAAGCCCAGCAGCAGAGCCTGAATAGGACTTACTGTGTAGAGCTCATTGGTGACCTTCAGGAGCTCCTCGTGCATCTGCAGGCCAATCTCCTTGCTCTGGAATATGGAAGAACAAATGTCAGAGGGGAAGAAGGTCACTGGTTGCATTGACCAATTTCCTTTTCAACACAGAAAGGTCAGGAATACTTGGGATGGGTGGGGATAGGCACATAAACCAGTATAGACCTTATTGATGGAGACTTGAATTACTCAATTTGTATCCATGAAACAAATCCATGGGGAGAGGTCCCTTGCAAAAGGAATTCCCTGACCAAATAAGTTGGGGAACCTTATATCTCCCTGCCTTGATGATTTGCAGATATGTCACCATGTTAAAGATTCTGAGAAATCCACAGCCAATCTGTTCATCTTTAATTCTATGGGTGGGTCTTTTTTTTTTTTAATAGAATTTTATTTTATTTTAGCGATTTTTAAAAATTAATTATTTTTATTAACATGTAATGTATTATTTGCCCCAGGGGTACAGGTCTGTGAATCATCAGGCTTACACACTTCATAGTACTCACCATAGCACATACGCTCCCCAATGCCCATAACCCAACCACCCTCTCCATACTCCCCCTCCCCCCAGCAACCCTCAGTTTGTTTTGTGAGATTAAGAGTCTTATGGTTTGTCTCCCTCCTGATCCCATCTTGTTTTACTTTGTTCTTCCCTACCCCTCAAACCCCCAACTCTGCCTCTCAAATTCTTCATATCAGGGAGATCATATGATAATTGTCTTTCTCTGATTGATTTTGCTCAACAGAATACCCTCTAGTTCCATCCACATCATTGCAAATGGCAAGATTTCATTTCTTTTGATGGCTACATAGTATTCCACTGTGTGTGTGTGTGTGTGTGTGTGTGTGTGTGTGTGTGTGTATACCACTTCTTTATCCATTCATCTGCTGATGAACATCTAGGTTCTTTCCATAGTTTGGCTATTATGGACATTGCTGTTATAAACATTTGGGTGCATGTGCCTCTTCAGATCACTACATTTGTACCTTTAGGGTAAATATCCAGTAGTGCGATTGCTGGGTCATCTATTTTCAACTTTTTGAGGAACCTCCATGCTGTTTTCCAGAGTGGCTGCACCAGCTTGCATTCCCACTATGGGTTGGTCTTAAGTTGATGTGACCAGAGTTATGTGTCCCTCGCTCAATACTCATTAGCACCTCATAAGAGTGGGGTTCCATATAACACAGTTTGGGAAATAATAATCTAACATCTCAATTCATCATGAACAATAGAGGTTAACAGACAGGCTATGGAGCACAAGGCAGGATCAGGGTTGTTGCCTCCACTGTATCACTGACTGGCCATGTGGGCTTGGAGCCTTCCTTACCATCTGCAAAATAAGAAGCTTAAACTAAAGCATCACCTCCCAAAACTTGGTCTGGGAGTCACTATTGAGTGTTACACTAAAAAAAGGGAGGGGGGCAGAGGCTTCTGTAAGCAAATGCACTTGGGAAAAGCTAGTTGAACCAGAGGAGACAGGTTTTCTTACAAAAGGACTTTTCAGAGGCTTTCCTACCCTCGTGTATGTGGGCTTTCTAAGGAGTGCTGTGGTATGTGGTTTAGATGATCTTGATTCTTGTTCTTACACATTTGGTATATTGAGAGAAGCAATTCAGAAAACAATGAACAAATTATCTCCAGGTCCCACCCAGCCTGAAGAGTCTAGGATTCTCTATTACTTAAGGTTTATTGTTATTATTACTATTATTATTGTTTTGGTTAATACTCTCCCTCTTTGCCTGGCGTATCATGTGAAGTTTCCATGTTGAAAGTGGGAGTCCTGAAAATAATGTGTCTTGGCAAGGATGTGAAGAAATAGAACCCTTTTTGCACTGTTAGTGGGAATGCAAACTGGTGCAGTCACTGTGGAAAGCAGTATGGAAGTTCCTTTAAAAATTAAAAATAGAATTACCACATGATTCATTAACTCCACTAGTGGGTATTTATCCAAAGAAAAACCACTAATTCTAAAGGCTATATACACCCCTGTGTTTATTGCAGCATTATTTACAATAGCCAAGATATGGAAGTAGTCCAAGTGCCCACTCATGAATGGATAAAGATGTGGTATATATGTACAATGGAATATTATTCAGCCATCAAAAAGAATGAAATCTTACCCTTTGCAACAGTATGGATGGGCCTAGAGGGTATAATGCTAAATGAAATAAGTCAGTCAGAGAAAGAAAAATACCATATGATTTCACTCATATGTGAAATTTAAGAAACAAAACAAACAAAAGAAGAAATAACCCCCCTAAAACAGACTTTTAAATACAGAGAACAAGCTGGTGGCTGCCAGAGGGGAGAGGGGTGGGGAAATGACTGGGTGAAATAGGTGAAGGGACTAAGAGCACCTTATCGTGATGAACACTAGTGTATAGAATTGTGGAATCATTAGTCTGTACACCTGAAACCACCACAACACTGTTCATTAATTATACTTAAATTTAAATTTAAAAGAAAGAAAGAGAGAGAAGAATGAAGAAAGGAAGGAAGTGGGGGAGTGAGGGAGGAAGAAAACGGGAGCCCTGACCACTGCTCCCCGAGAGCCGAGTCATCGTGTTCCCCTTTCAGCTCCCTCAGCTCAAGTATGACCAGCGAATGATGGGCAGAGATCAGCCTTCCTCCCTCCCCCACAGAGGTCAGGAGCCCCCAGACAGTAGGAGCAGAGGAAGGCTCAAGACCAGATATGATGCCTTCCTAGGTTCCTTTTCCTACCTCCCAGCCTTTCTCTCAGCTTCTGGTACTGCAGTAGCCAGAAATCACCCATCTGAAGGTCTCTTAAAAGACTGACAAAGCAGGGCGCCTGGATGGCTCAGTGGGTTATGACTCATCTGGTATATGATCCCAGGCTCCTGGGGTCCAGCCCCATATCAGGCTCTCTGCTCCGCGGAGAGCTTGCTTCCTCCTCTCTCTCTCTCTGCCTGCCTCTCTGCTTACTTGTGATCTCTTTCTGTCAAATAAATAAATAAATAAATAAAATCTTTATTAAAAAAAAAAAAAAAAAAGACTGACAAAGCTCTGGGCAGTCCAAAGATGTGCTTAGATCTCCCTGCAGCTCTAGTGGCTAATGATAGGGGACTAAACCCCAAACCACGGCACAGCCCGAGCAGAACCTCCTGTGCAAAGCTCCTGGGGGAACCTTTGGATCCCCCAGATGCATCCCGTGCATCTGCAGTGGTGGCCAATGAACCCAACCAGCTATGCCCACTTCCTTCTATTCCTGATTCTCACAAGGAAGTTGACAGCCTGTGCCTCGGTTTCCCCTGTGGCCCCTCTCCCTGACTTTTGCCTCTCTACTGGACTCCGGACTCTCTGACACCCTCCAGTAGCCTCCTCTCAGTCCTCAGTCTCACTAACCTCTCTGACACCCAAGACCCAGGTTCTTATGTATTTATTTTTATGATCTAACTTTTTCGATATGTAATAAATGCACAAAGTTAAAGAAACACTAATAGCCAGCAAGGCAAAAAGGAAAAAGTCAGTCCCCCAAGCTCTCACAACCTCACCCAGATGCAAGGGCTATTAGAAGTTTCTTTTGATACCTTCCAGAAATAGTCTATGAATATACAGACACACGTGTGGATAGTGTATAATTTTTTTTCACACAAATGGAAGTATTCTATACCCATCTTTTCATCTTGCTTTTTTCCACCTAACCATATGTTTGAGATTTTTCCTCTGCAGTCACAGAGGTCCTGCATCCGCCTTTTTTATTTTTATTTTTTTATTTATTTTTTTTCATCCGCCTTTTTTAAACAGCTGCTTGAGGTTCCATATACCAGATGAGTCATAATTAATTAAACAGCTTCATAACAATGGGTATTTAGATTGTCTCCAGTCTCTTAACATTTCAGGCAATGATGGGGTGAACATCCTTGTACCTTGTCACTGTGCACATGAGCAAAGACCCTTGTCAGAAGGATTCCTAGAAGCAGCGTGGCCAGGAGAGCCCTGCTTCTCAAACTCCCACCAGTCTTGCCTTCCCAGGCCCTGCCCCAGCCAACTCCCCACACAGTCCTGATTCCAGTTTCCACTTCACAGGAGCCTGCAGCCGTGTCACCATTTTGGTAGTCCTCTCCCCGGCTCTGTCCTGCAATACTTGGAGCCCCAGCTCCAAGACTTAGAACTTTGTTGCAAAACCATACATTTCGAATGTTTCCTTGTCACATCAAACTCAGATTATCCAAAATCAAACCTGAAATTCCCCCATCGCCTTGAGTTTGGTCAACAAGATAATACCATCCCAAGCATGGCAACGGGAAACCTTGGAGTTATTTCTGAAAAAAAATTTTTGGTCCTTCCCCTTCAATCCGGTCTGTCACTGTGCCCTGCCCTCAAACTGCTCAATCTTGCTCTCCGTAGTAGGTAAGGCTGACTCCCTCCCCAACATCCAGCCCCAGCACCCTTTCTGCTTCCTAAAACGGCCATGGATTTGGCTCTGTATTGATTCCTCCAGCTGAGCTCTGGGAGGAGCTGTAATGCTCTGGTCTATTAGTCCAGGGCTGAGCATGTGACTTAACTGGATGGAAGAGAAGGACTTAGACGGTTGAGAGAAGGTTTTAGCTTTTCTACTGAGGGCCCCAGTTGCTACCAGCAGGCACCTTAGGACCAGAACAGGAAGTAACCTTGGGTAGCAGAGCAAAAGAAATCTGGCTTCTTCCTGAGCTGCTGAGAAACTGCTTTGAGTGAACCCAGAGCCTTCCTTTCAGCCAACTTCCATTTCTGTGGTTTTGCTGGTTAAGTCACTTGAAGCTACAGTTTTCTTTTACCTGCAGCCAAAAGCATCCTAAGCATCCGGGACCACCAGTCCCAGAACAAGCACATCATCACTGCAGGACCCAGACTTCCAAAGATGTGCCTTAACGAAGTCCCTAACTCTGGTCCCCAGTTTTGCATGCCTGTGCCAGTATTTTCTCCAGAGCCTCCTTAGTTCCTACAAGATCAAGACCAATCTTTAGCTTGACTTTTCAGGCTCTAGGTGATTAGCACAGGCCTGGTTATACAGAGATTTTTCTCTCTGAGGGCAGGTGCTCAGGTATCTCAGCTGCTGGGAGGGCTACCAGCAGACTGCCCCCAGCCGAGAGCACCCTTCAGGGATGGCCTCAGTACACAAGGTAACGTCCCTTCCAAGCACTAACAGGTTCTGTCTGATGACAAATGGGTGGGGGCATAAAAGTCTGCCTCTCCCCTCTCAACTGGGACAGCTCTAAAGGGCTTCTCCATCTTTAGAACTACTCACAGAGCTGTCTAAGATTTCTAGCAAGGCTGCCTGCAGCATGGCTTGACTTCGCCTGCTCTCTCCTCTGCCCTCCCAAAGTGCGGACTCCAAGAATGTTCCCTCGCCATTCTGCTAGATGCCAACTTCAGCTGTCTCAGATCTGCTTCCTGGGTTTCCCACTCCCATGTCCCTGCAACACCACAGAGCCTGTGGCACGGTGGGTGCTCATTAACTATACTGAATGAGTCTGTGAATGAATGAAGTGAAAGCTCCTCTAGCCTTAGTTTTTTTATCTGTAAAAGTAGGATGCTGTGCCCAGTGTCACAGAGTCCTTGTGAGGACACAGAGAGATGACATTTATGGGAGCACCCGGCACTGGGCCAGGCACAGATGAAGAGCTAGCAGCACAGGCTGAGTGGACCCACCAGATGCCAGATAAAAGGCTAGCAGGTTGCCCAGAAAAGGAACATATAGTTGAATTTTTAATTAGCTTTTCCTTTGAGCATCTCCCAGTTGGTAGGTCAAGGGTCAAGAACATAAATAAGGCAGGAGGCAGACGGAGCTATAGAGGATGGAAGATAAAGAGGATAAAGCGGGTGGCCGGGGAGTACGACCAGAGCCATCTCACTGTGCATGAATGGCCAGAGATGGCATTCCAGGTGGGGGGCACAGCCTGAGCAAGGGCAGGGCAGGAGAGTGGGTGTAGGGCAACGTTTGGTTTGCAAAGAGAGGCGCACACCAACAGAACAGCAGAAAGTAAGCTTGAAATGGAGGCTGGGTCAGATCACCAAGGTTAACGGAGGGCAGGCTTCATTCAGAGTGGAACTGGAGCCACAGAATGTTTCTAAGTGGGAGAGACTGGTGCCCAGAGCAATGCTTCAACCAGTGTGTGGAGGGTGGACTGCAGGGGGAGGGCTCACGGTCTGGTTCTTGGGTTTTCTCCACAGCACAGTAAGCCTCCACATGGAACCCCCCCCACCCCGAGTCTCTGTTCATCTGCCCCATAGCACCCAGCACCGGGCGGACCACAGAGCAGGCCCTCAGCAAATCGTTACTGAACTGCACAGTTATTTTGTTATGGTTGGGAAGGGAAATATTCTCAACTATACTTCCAGAAACTACTGAATGAGGAGCCCAAACTAAACATTCCACCAGGAACAGGAGGCCAAAACCCTGATAACGTTGAGCAGACCATCACACCCAGCCCTTGGGGACCCAAGTGGCAATGTATTAGCACTCATTGTTCGAATTTTTAGCATGATTTTCATGCCTGTAGAGGTTGGGGGTGGCAGGCTGCTTTTCTACCAGAAGTGTGCACACTGGAAAAAACAATTCTACCTGACTAACAAGGGCCCAGCCATGGCAGCCGGGGCTCCTCAGGGTTGAAGGGCAGAGTCCTGTCTCTGTAAAAATCAGGTGGCAGATGTCTCTGGCCCTGCCTCTTTCTTCTGCCCACAACTCATGCCAGTTCAACATCATTTCTGGCCACCTAACTCTCTGAGGTGGAAGCAATGGCGTGTGTATTGAAGGGGGGATTAGCAACATCCTGGGCCTCTAACCACTAGATGCCAGTAGCATTCCCTACCCCCACCCAAGCTGGGACAAGATGCAGCCAAATGTTCCCTGGGGTGCAAAACTGCCCTGGGTGAGAACCACGGCCCTAGACCAAGGAGTACAAGTGGCAGCTCTTCTCTGGCCAACAGACATGTTTTATTTGGCCTTTTGGTGTTTTCAAAAATTTAACTTGTTTCTCAGCATCTAAAAAAGTCAGGAAATTCCATTTACAAGTCTTGATTTTCAGACTCTCTTGAAAAAACAAGGAGACCTGGCAATACTGAGTCCCCACTTGGAGGATGGCTCCCTCTAGATGAGGCTTGTGCTCTCTGGTTGGCCACAGTGCCCAGCATCTCCTTTCACCCATCCACGTCACCCATCTGGCCCAGGGAGGCATCTGAGTTTGTGACCCAGAAACCAGTGGGGTCTTTAGGGGGCAGCCCTCCGAATCCCTTGGTGCTCGTCAAAGACAGTGATCCCAGACCTGCTAAGATGGACCCTGGGACAGTGACTTTTTAACAAGTGCCCTGCTCCTACCCTGACAGTTGAGAGCCACTGAAGAGTCTGGCTTCCGAGACCCAAACCCCTGCCTCCCCCCCACGGACCCCGACACCATTGCCTGCTGTAAATTCTCAGAGCCCCCTCCCCGTTCCCATTCTCCTGCCTGTACTACCACCTCTTGTAACTCTGTGGCCAGTTCCTCACCTGGCTTCAATTCCATCTACGCAAGCACTTATTGAATACTTACTGGATACCAGCCCCAACTAGGTACGAAAGACCCAAAGGTGAATGAGACACCATCTGTGCTTTATCCACTACAGCTAGCACTTGTGATGTACTTTCCATCTGCCGAATACTGTCCAAAGTCACTTCCATACATTCCCTAATGAAACCTTAAATAGGTACTATTACTTAAGAGACAAGGGCTGGAGAATCAGAAGGGGGTTGCTGCCTTTGGCTCAGGTCATGATCCCAGGGTCCTAGGATGGAGTCCCATGTCAGGGTCCCTGCTCCGTGGGGAGCCTGCTTCTCTCTCTGCCTGCCACTTTCCCTGCTTGTGCTGTCTCTCTCTCCCCGTCACTCTCTTTCTGACAAATAAAATAAATAAAATGTTAAAAAAATAAAAATAGAACTTCTCAAATACAGCTCAGGAAGTCCCAGGACCTATAGTAACAGTTTTTGAGGGTTTCCTTTGTGTCCCGGGTTGCACAGCTAGGGAGTGGCAGAGCCGGGATTCAGCTTTTGACTGGTCTGACTCCAAAGATGGCATTTGTCATGTCGTCTTTGGTCTGCTTCTGTAGGGCTTGGCATGAGACGTAGGCACACAGATGAAAGAAGCCATGGCAAGGCTGTAAGGGCAATGAGTCCTGGCCATAAAGAAGGTACGAAGGAGGGTGTGGCTTCTGCCAGGATACCACCGGCCCGGCCCGCCTACTTTCCCACCACCGGTGCAGGAATCTACATCATGGCCCTCGTTCCCACTTGCGGGCAGACCTGGTTCTCCTCAGCCTGGTCCTTCTTGGCTCACCTGCCCTGTTAGAAAGACATCAGCCATGATGACCACCTCTCATTTTTCCCTTTCTCCTTCTCCTGATAACAGCTGATGAGATATGGCGAGATGGACCCCTCCTTGCATCACCATACAGGATGGTCCACCAGTCACGGGACCCAGCCTGACCAGAGTACCCCCAGCACCTTGTGTCTAGTGACTGGCCCAGGCACAGAAATGTACTCCAGGCTGAGCCAGTGAGACTCCTCCCCAGGAGCTTTCTAACAGCCACACTCTCAGATCCTCCCTCCTCTGGGGTTGCTAAGCTAGGATGTCAGGAGTCTCAGGCTACCTGCAGCCCTCTTGCCCACCAGAAGGTGAGTCGAGGCCCTGACAACAGGATGAGTGTCCTAGATCTCATGAAGTCCAAACAAGACTTCGCCTCTGGCCTTTCAGTTTAGAGGGTCCAATAGGTGGTCAATTCTGCTGAAGTGAAAGAATACTGATATAATCTGAGCTTGTGTCAGTCTGAATATACCGAAAGGTCCACAGAGCTAGAGAGCCTCCTGAAAAAACCCTCCAAGTACAAGCTTTCCTGCAAAAGGACCAATTCCAACCAACTAGAGCATAAGCTTATTAAAGGCTGGGACTGCGGCTTCCTGTAGTTCTGATCACTAAGACTTGCATATAGAGGAGCTCTATAAATGCTTGCTTATAAGCTACTAATATGTAGAAGCAATTGGAAACCAGAAAAGAGCAAAAGGAGCTTTTTAAAATCTCTCATTTTTCCCCCCAAAAAACCCCACACATTCATGTCAATGTGGGATTGACTCTCAAAAAATTTTTTGACACAACAGTTCCTGAGCGAAATCAATTTATTTGCCCTGTAAAAACCTTGCCATGGGTGTTTGATTTATTTTTTCAATGCAGGGCTAATCATACTTTTGGGGGAAACCCTCAAAAACTGTTACTATAGGTCCTGGGACTTTCTGAGCTGTATTTGAGAAGTTCTATTTTTATTTATTTTTTTAACATTTTATTTATTTTATTTGTCAGAAAGAGAGTGAGGGGGACAGAGAGCACAAGCAGGGGAAGTGGCAGGCAGAGAGAGAAGCAGGCTCCCCACGGAGCAGGGAGCCTGACATGGGACTCCATCCTAGAACCCTGGGATCATGACCTGAGCCAAAGGCAGCTGCTTACCTGAGGAAGCCACTCGGGCACCCCAAGTTCTATTTTAAAAAGCAAACTAACAGGTGGGTCATTTCCAGTGCTAAAGTCTAGAAAAATAATACCATCCAAAAAAGTTGAGTTTTAATGACAAGACTCTCTCCACTTCTCTAAAGGAAACCATTCTAAACAATACTCAAGAAAATGTTAAAGCCGGGAGTGAGATGGAGGCTTCCTCAACTCTCAGTTATCCATGGGGCCTCTCTTCCACCTGAGCAGGGTTGCTCCAGCAAGGTTTATCTCTCTTTGCTCAACTAGATGTGCTCATGTTGGGGGACTTTGAGACAGTTCGTGGCTTTCCTAGTTCTGGGGCTCCAAGCAAACAAAAGGAAACAAATAAACAAAACTACATTAAAAATTTCTTTTCTCTCCTTTAGTTCTAAATTCCACTGTGTTTCCACCCTCCTGCTTGTTTTCTACACAAATAACAAAACTTGAGACCCACAGATGTTCTCTATTTAAATATATGATATATGTACCACTGGCCATCTCCCAGAGCAATTGTGATCTTATTTCCCAAGCAAAGGCTAAAAGGCGTGTCTCAGAGGGATGGGGCTTCTCTAGTTTGTCCCGTAAGGTCAGCCTATCCCTGGAAACAGCAGTTTTGGACAGCTAGCTGGCTGTTTCTCCCAGCTGTGTCCTAGCTTGCCAGTAACTGGGCTGCGGGCATTCTGCCACGTCCTGGCCCCTCGTCCCCAAGCATCACCCGTAGCCTAGTCTCTGCTCCACCTTCCATCTGAACCCTTGTTACTCTTCCCCTCTCCTCCATTGTCCTCCCTTCCCTGGCCCTGGACACCTCCTGCTTTTCCTCCCTTTCCCACACTAGTCTATGTCTCCGAGTGCTGCAGCTCCAAATGCTGTCATCTGCACAAGAGTCTGGAATGCACACTGGAGCCCTGAACTCTTCCCCCTGTTGTCGGGGCTGGGATGAGACTGCAGGAAGCAGGAAGGCCCAGGGACCACTCATCAGAGGTGCTGGGCAGTGGTAAGTGCCCCCCCCCACAACGATGCATACACAGGAGCCCGGCAGTATCACCGTCCTCCCCCTATAATCACTGCCAGCATCTCTCTGGGACGCTGTTTGCAGAGGGCTTCCACTTTTAGAAATGCTTACAATAACCAGTCTGAGGAAGTCCAAGCATACCTTGGAATGATTATGAACAAGTGACCTCACAGGCTAGGAGTTTCTGGATCTCTCCTGGTAATACTAAGTATTATGACCAATGATACTTATTATTATTGATAATAATACTGCTTCGGACTATAATTACTACTAATACTTGTCAGTATAGATAATGACAATAATAATAGCTATTGTTCATTGATCTCGCAGGATGTGCCAGGCCCAGTGACACCTGCTTTACAGACAACACCTCACTTAAGCCTAATATCAGCCCTCTATGGGAGGCACACCATCATTAAATCACTCACCACCCCCCTTTAAAGATGAGGACACAGGAGCTCAGGGAAGGTAGAGTCATTTGCCCAAGACCATAGAGCTGGTAGATGTGATTCCCTCAACCACTCCACGCTGCTGCCTCCACTGGAAAGATTAGCGCACTCTGCGTCTTTAGAATTCTTTTCCCCAAACATTCCAAAATAATTATAAAACGTGGATACTCCTCTGCCTTTAGTATAAAGAGCATGCTGACATTTACAGGGCTCTGCTTTGGATCATCGTAAATATCAGATAACACACAGTGCCAAGTGCCATTTTACAGAATCTTCTGTTATCTGTGACCACGTCCCTGCCCTTCCCCTGGCCTCCAGGTCAAAGCAAAAGGAGATGGGTTGAATGGCTGGCTTGAGTCTCTGTGGAAGCAGAACATATTCAGGAGTAATCTTTCTGGACTATGTCCCTGATGTAAGTCTGTCTTCTTTCTTTTCCTTCCTTCCTTCCTTCTTTCCTTCCTTCCTCCCTTCCTTTATTGCCACGAATGTCCTACAGATAAGGAGAGAAAAATTGAGAGAGAGAGAAGGGGAGTCTGTGTCCTGGGGAGCATGACAACGCTATCTTCCTGAAAAACCAATACCTATGAAAACCCCAAAGCACTGAGTTTTGAGCTGTACCCCCCCCCACACACACACAATCTCCCAGGTGAATACAAATGTGGTCAGGCTTATTTGTTGGATTCAAAACACGATTAATTGCTTATTACTGCTGCATCACTGACCCAAGACATGACTTTCACCTCCTTGTCATTTCATCATCTGATCTATTCCACTGGCACTGTCTGTGAACAAGATGTCATGAAAATTGCATCGGCACTTCAAAAAGGAATGCACCCGGGGCGCCTGGGTGGTTTGGTCAGTTAAGTGTCCGACTCTTGATTACGGCTCAGATCGTTATCTCGGGGTCATGGGATCAAGCCCCGCGCCAGGCTCGGTACTCAAGGAGTCTGCTTGTCCCTCTCCCTCTGCTCCCGCCCCCACTTGCAACTCTCTCTCTCAAATAAAGAAATAAAATCTTTGAAAAAGAAGTATCTGTATCCATCTATCCAACAGCTTTGTACCCATTCACCCATCCACCAGTCTACTCACCCACCCAGTGCCGCCTCTATCCATCCTCCTGTCTACCCAAGAGCTTCCCCATCCACCTCCCTACCTGCCCATCCATCCCTTCCTTCGTTTCTATTCTCGGATCGCCCTCCCTGATCCAGGTTCCTCCTACCCTTCACCACCAATCTGCATTGTAAGTGTGTATGTGTAATAGCATGTAGCTGCTCTCCCTGAGCCCAGCATCTCTCTTTCAAAGCCATCAGATATACCAAATTAATCATTCTTAAACTTGGCTCTGATTATGTCATCCCATATGCAAGAGCCTTTAGTGGTTCTCCAATGTCTAGAAAATAAAGCCCCACTTCTCATTCTAAGATCCAAGGGCTTCCTTTATCTGTCTCCAACTGCTCTTGCTTTTTGCCCCCCTTAATCGCAGTTCTCCAATATTTCAAACATACAGAAGAGTAGAGAGAACAATAACAAATGGTCATGAACTTGCCATCCAAATTGGATTTTTCCATTTTGGCTTCAAATGCTCTTAGAAAGCAAAACGTTACAATATTCAGATACAACCGGAGTGGTCTTTGTTCCCTCTCTTCCCCCCTTATTCCTCAACCGCTCCTCTTCAGCTAGTGTGTCTTCTTACACAGCCCACCTTTGCATAGCCTTATGTCCCACCATCTCGCAATATAAACGATACGAACTATTACTTTCCATTTTAACTTGTTTAAAAACATCATCGCTCGAGACACCTGGGTGACTCAATCAGTTAAGTGGCTGCCTTCGGCTCAGGTCATGACCCCAGGATCCTGGGATCGAGTCCCACATTGGGCTCCTGGCTCAGCAGGGAGCCTGCTTCTCTCTTCCCCTCTGCCTGCCACTCTGCCTACTTGTGCTCTCTCTCTGTCAAATAAATAAATAAAATCTTTAAAAAAAGAAAGAAAGAAAGAAAGAAAGAAAGAAAGAAAACATTTAAAAAAAAAATCATAGCTCATCTTGCTTTTTTCACCCAACATTTCATTTTCCAGTTTTGTCCACCCTGATACATACAAATCTTATTCCTTTATCTTCTGGATTGTATGTTAGCCCACTGCAGGACTAACTATAGCTTATTTAGCCATCCCCTTCGTGATGGACATTTAGGTGATTTTTCTTTTTCTTTACTATAAACACTATTGTAGCAAACACCCTCATACAAAGGGTGTGTGTGTGTGTGTGTCTGTGTGATATGCTAGAATATTTTTATAGATCTTAAAAATGGAATTGCTGGGTCATAGGGGGTACACCTCTTCACTCACTGTTGCTAGATGCTGCCCAGTTGTTTTCCAAAGGGACTGGACCGATTTGCATGTTTATTAGGAGGTTATGAGAGCCCCTCTTACGCCCCTCTTGTGGGCACTTAGGACTATCCAACCAATCCGAGTCAAACTGTGTTTCTTTTTGTTTTGTCTTTACTTATTTATTGTTGTAGGAAGATTTTTTTTTTGTTTTTTCTATAACAGCATTTATCAGTATTTTTCTTTACAGTTTGTGCTTTTTTATGTTTCCTTTAGGCAGAAGAAACATTGCTTTTTATGTTTCTTTTCCTACCACCAAGGTTTTAAATATAACCTCCTATATTTTCTTCTATAGTTTCAAAGTTCTGCTTTTCACCTCTAGTGCTTTAATCTATCTAGAATATATTTTTGTGAACTAAGGTAGAGGTTTTATTTTTCTATACAAAAAAATATATATGTGTGTGTCTGTGTAAAATCATTTCCTAAACATAACCCCCAAAATGACAATCAATGGAGTCCACCCTATTTCCAAAGAGTCTACACTCCCCCATGACCAATCCATAATGCACCACTGTCACTTACTGTGCTCCCCTTTGCAAAAGATTCTGTTCTTCCATTAGTCAGCGGACCTAGTGCTCCTCTAGTACCTGCTATTTTCCTGACTATCACTGTAGAGGAAGTCTTGATATCTGATAAGGCAAATGCTTCAACAAAAATAAAAAATACAAAAATATAACCTACAGATCTTATTTTCTTAGCACATGGAGATAAAGTTAGAAAGTAAAAGTAAGTGCAAAGCTTTAAAAAAAAAAACAACCTTTGAAACTAAAATAAACATAGTTCTGAATAATGCATGGGTCAAAGAAGAAGTTGCCATGGAAATTATGAAATATTTATATCCACATGACAATGAAAGCATCACTCATCAAAACTTCCAGGATGTAGCTAATTTGTAGCAGTAATGGCATTAATTTTCAATCATTCTTGTTTTCTGATGTATGCACTTTTTAAATTACATTTTCTAATTGGACATAGCTGACATACAGGAACATTATTAATTTCTGTAGCAAACCATTTTACTGAATTCTCTTCAGTGGGAAGTATGATATTTGCTGTAGGCTTTTGATAAATATCCTAACAGGCTACGGATGTTCCTATTTATTTCTATTTGCTAAGAGTTTTTGTCCTAAATGATGAAGATATAGAAGCATGACTTTTCAAAGTCAAAATACCAGGACACCCAGGTGGCTCAGTTGGTTAAGTGGTCCACTCTTGATCTAGGCCCGGGTCATGATCTCAGGGTCCTGGGATTGAGCCCCACATCAGGCTCAGCACTCACTGGGGAGTCTGCTTCAGGATTCTCTCTCTCCTTTTGCCCCTCCCTGCACTTGCTCATGGGCTTGTTCTCTTTCTCTCTCTCTGTCTCTCTTTCTCAAATAAATAAATCTTTTAAAAAAATTAAAAAGTAAAAATTAAAAATACCATTTCTCTCCCATTCCTAGATGGAGGTCCTAGTCAATATAAGGCAAAAAAAAATAAAAAAAGAAATGAGGTTATAAAAGAGACAAGGCCACCATCATTTAAAACTAATCAGTGAGTGGCTTCCCGAGCATATTTTCTTATTTCTTACCCTTTGTTTAACCTGTGTGCCTTGAATAAAATACTTCTTCACTCCATCTCCAAACTTAAGTCTCCCTATGTTCTCTCTCAAAATCCCAAGAACCTTCCTAATAATAGCTAATATTTACTGATTGCTTACCGTGTACCAGCTAGTGGTTTTAGATGATCTTTTCTCAATCCTTACAACAACCCCATAAAGGAAGCTATTATTAGCTTCATCTTGAAAATGACAAAACTGGGGTGCCTGGGTGGCTCAGTGGGTTGAGCCTCTGCCTTTGGCTCAGGTCATGGTCTCAGAGTCCTGGGATCGAGCCCCGCATTGGGCTCTCTGCTCGGCAGGGAGCCTGCTTCCCTTCCTCTCTCTCCCTGCCTGCCTCTCTACTTGTGATCTCTGTCTGTCAAATAAATAAATAAAATCTTTAAAAAAAAAAAAAAAAAAAGAAAAAGAAAAAATAAAGAAAATGACAAAATTTAGGGACTCCTGGGTGGCTCAGTTGGTTGGACGACTGCCTTCGGCTCAGGTCATGATCCTGGAGTCCCGGGATCGAGTCCCACATTGGGCTCCCAGCTCCATGGGGAATCTGCTTCTCTCTCTGAACTTCTCCTCGCTCATGCTCTCTCTCACTATCTCTCTCTCAAATAAATAAATAAAAATCTTTTAAAAAAAAAAGAAAATGACAAAATTTAGAAGATTGAGAGTTTAGGCTGAGCTCACAAGGCCAGAAAGTGGCAGAACCAGGACTGAGCTAGAGAATCTGTCTACAGCCCTAAGCACTGCACCAAACAGCAACACCAACCTACCTGTCCATGCTGCAGCACCCAGAAACTTCTGTCCACTAGCCTTTGCTGTGGTCTGGATTCCTGTGTCTGACTTTTCTCAAATCCCCGCGTATCTGTGTGGACATAGTGACATGCCACCCAGGTCCCTTTCAGGTGTACAGTATTTAGCTCCCTAGCTGTGAGGAGCACTACTGGCAGACACCCCAGCTGTTGGCCCTCTTTGGAACTGCCTTAACTAAAGAGGTATCCGCTCAAGACCATGCCCGCTTCTGGGAGCAATAAGAAGGGATAAAGGCCCAGTCTCCTCGCCCCTACTCAGAAGGGCCACCCAACTTTGGAGCTCCCCCACAGGAGTCAACTGAGGCTTTTTTTTTTTTTTTAAGATTTTATTTATTTATTTGACAGACACAAATCACAAGTAGGCAGAGAGGCAGGCAGAGAGAGGGAAAAGCAGGCTCGCTGCTGAGCAGAGAGCCCGATGCGGGGCTCAATCCCAGGACCCTGGGATCATGACCTGAGCCGAAGGCAGAGGCTTTAACCCACTGAGCCACCCAGGCGCCCCCAACTGCAGCTTTAGTTGAGACTGCACCAAAGCACAACTTCTCCATTCACTGCCTCCTGCTTTCCTTCTTTCCTTCTGCAGGTGGGGACCCCCAAGAGTACTCACTAATATACTTCTGCATTATAATCCTGGCTTCCTGGGGGAACCTGCACTGGAACAAATCCTAATCCTTCAAGACTCACTTCAAATTCTGCATCCCCAACATTCAACCTTCTCTGAGCCCCAACCCCCAGCCCAGATTAGAAGTTCTCCCTCTGTACCCATGTCCTTCTCTGCTGTATTCGAATCACAGTTACACACCTGTGTTTTTGCTTCTGTTCTACAGTGTTCTACAGTGATCTCCCCAAGAGGGCAATGTGTCTGACTCATCTCTGTCTTCTTTAGCAACTAGCTACCACCAAGCATGGGCTCTAGTCAACCACATCTGAACTCAAATCCCAGCTCACCTTTATGAGTATCAGTTCCCTCATCTGTAAAATGGGATGGTGATGGCATCTTGCACTTAGGCCTTCAGAATTGAATATCTATGGAGTGCTTAGTCCAGAGCCCAGCACACAGTAAGCACTCACTGTTTGCTTTCTATAATTATTGTTTACCTACCATCATGATAGCACCGATATATGTTTACCGAATGAGTTGAGAATGCCTGATGGGGACCAGCTCAGCAGGCTCTACTAGCAGAGTGAGTGTTCATGACTTTGTCTCCCTGGTAGCCAGGGGGATTGGCTGAAGGTTTCTCATTCCCTTGGCAGTTTGCCCACTTTGCGCTCTCTCTCTCTCTCTCTCTCTCTATTCAGGCCTCCTAGCTGGACCCGCCAGCATGCAAACCCTCACTCTCTCCTGCAACCAAGAAATAAAAAATAAACTTGGCTTTGAATCCAAGGCCATGGGTGCTTTTGATCTTGGTTACAAAGCAAGGCAATTATTGGGCACAAAAGCCCTGATTTATTTATGAAATGCGATGGACATCTTCGAGGCGGGAACGAAAACCTCACTGAAGACCAAGACCTACTGCCACACAGTGAATGGCTGCTTTCAAACACCAGCCCCCCAGATGCCTTGTCGTCTCTGCTAAGAGTCTTTCCTCATTAGTGCTGCCTCCAGAACGCCACAGTTCCCAACAATCAAATTCACTTCACGGCCAGGCAAGTAATTAAATTCTGCAGGCATCAGAGCATAGAATAATGGATGGCTATTGTTAAGGAGGCTGAGACTGAAAATGGAATGAATGGGCTTCCATGCCCCATCTCAGACACCGTAGGGGCAGGAAGGGAAAGCAGGCAGGATGCAGATGGACCCTCCCCACCGGGGCTCTGCAGGGGTTAGCGGATTCAGTACAGGAGCTGGCGTGGAAAACCTGTGTTCAGGGCCAGACTCTGTGCTTACCAGAGGTAGGCCTCAGTTTCCTCACCTGTAAAACAAGGTAAGTCATTCTCCATATGCGGTCCCCAGACTGCAGCAGCAACAGCAGCAGCAGCAGCAGCAGTACTGGGGAGCTTCTGAGAAAGGCAGATTCTGGGGCCATTCTCCACTCTCCCAAATCAGACCCTGTGGCAATGGGGCTGAGCAACCTATTTAACAAGACCACCAGGTGGTGTTTCTGATGCTCAAATTTGTGGATCGTGCTTAAAAATGAGGCCACAAATTCAAATGCCGAAAGGGCCAGGGAGGCAAAATAAAGGAGCCAAGCAGGTGTGCTACACCAGACAACAGCAGGGACCCTGGGATGGTGGGGACAGTGTGCCCTGCCTAAAGGGGCTACCAGCTACTCAGTTCCAGCCAACTACTACCAAATATGGACAACCCATGTGGATCTGATAGTGGCAAAGTTTCTTTTTTATTTTTATTCCTTTAATTTATTTGTTATTTTAGAGAGAGTGTGCACAACGGGCAAAGTGCAGAGGAAGAATGAGAAAGAGAGAGAGAATCTTCAACAGACTCCCCGCTGAGCACAGAGTCCAACGTGGGCCTCAATCTCATGATCCTGAGATCATGACCTGAGTCAAAATCAAGAGTCAAATGTTTAACCAGCTTCGCCACCCAGATGCGCCTCAGAACTTCTAATTTTTGAAGAGAAACACAAAGTGCTAATTTTTATGTGAAATATCCCAGTTTTTAAATATTGGTTTAATTTTTCTTAACATAGTGAGGGCCATGCAGATTGTCCTTAAGAACCAAAATCAGTGGACGCCTGACATTTTGCGGCCCCCCTTCTGAGTTGCCTTGGACCTCCATCATGATATACTCTACCCCTTTGCCCTTGACTTTCTCTGAACACTGAACGTTGAACCTCCTTTCCCCACTTGGCAGACTCCTATTCATCCTTCAAAGCCCAACTCAAAGGTCATCCCCACTATGAACTCACCCTCAACCCTCTGACCCACTTTCCACCTCTCCACTAAGAAGGTTAAGAAGACTCAAACATGGGGTTAAAGAATTGACACACAGCAGAAGGTATCACAGAGGAAAACATGGAGAAGCTATAAAACAGGCTTTCCCCATAGAGGAGGAATTAGGACCTCTTAGAAGAGTTACCCTATTGCTGCTTGAAAAATCACTTAAATAAAAACACTGATCCCATTTGACCAGAATCAAATAAAATGAAGTTTTAAAAGACCAAATATAAAGAAACACAAGTACAGAATTTGTAAGACAGATTAAAAAAACAGTTGGCATGAAAATACCTGGGGATTCACGCAGGTAGCTCAGAGGGAGCCAACCATGTGACGAGACTAAGGTCAAAAAAGTGAATGCCTGCATCGATTTCATTATTAGAAATAATGGGTCTAGAGAGCCCTGCTCTACTCTTAGCTGGTCAAACCTTCCTTGAGTATTCTGAATGGTTCTGAATGTTAACTTGTGCAGGCTAGGAAAGCCTAGGGTATGACCTAGGTTGAGGGGAAAACACAAAGCCAAATCACAGGGGAAAACTGAAGGGACCTGGAATATCTAACCAGAGGTGGGGAAGACCTGGCTGAGGGGCGGTCATGATTTCTGTCCTCAAGCAATAGACAAGTTTCCATGTGGACTGATCTGTGTGGCCCTCAGGATGTAACCAGGACCATGAGTGCCAACACTGAGAATTCCCTTTTCTATTAATCATGATTGATCCCAAATAGAACGAGCCATCGTGAGAGATAATGAAGGTCCTTTATGAGGGACATCTAGCAGAGGGAAAACTTCAGAGGATGATAAAGGGACTGGAACAGAGACCTAGTGGACATCTATTGCTTTATTTCTACCTTCTTTTATTTTTTTTTAAGAGAGAGAGTCGGAGTGAAAGCAAAAGCAAGCAGAGGTGGGGTGGATGGGGCAGAGAAGAGAGAATCTTAAGCAGAACCCAATGCAGGGCTCAAGCTCATGACCCTGAGATCGCGACCCGAGCCAAAATCAAGAATCAGATGCTTAATTGAGCCACCCAGGCACCTCTCTCCCTTCTTGTAAGAAGACTCCATGGGTTGGGTGGAGTTGAATGCACACCCAGCTTCAGGGTGGGGATGTTTCCAGGCCCCATCAGTTAGAGCACAGCATCTTGCTGGCCACCGGAGCAGCTCCAGGAGAGCAAGCATGACCCATGCTGGGCAGTCAGAGCCCAGAAGGCTCCATTCTGGGAGACAAGCTCTCTCAATTTCTATAAGACTTGAAGCAGGTGGGAATGTGAGCCCAGAGCTGCAGAGGCCATGCGGTTGTCTCTCACCACATGGAGAAAGGACACGGTTGTCTCCATGACCACATGGAGAGAGACTACAAGAGAGCCCTTCACCCCATGCCAAAAAAATATTAGAAAACAGAGAAAATCGGAGCAGAGTTGCAGAGAAATGAAGTTCCTTTGTGCCCTGAAGCCCCAACACCTTGGCTCTGGAGGTTAAGTGCCTTTCTTCCTTCAAGCCAGCTGAGTCAGGTTTCACCATAAGAGCCCTGACCACTAGGATGGTGTCTAAGGTTTCAGCCAGTTCCTTTTGCTATGACAGATCTTTATCTGACACTTAAAGCAAGGGCCACCTGCAAGCATTTGTCCACCCACCCACAGGAATGCTGGGATGGCTCACAGAATTTGAAGTGCTGCCTCTAGTCATCAGAGGAGACTGCATTATGAAAGGGGGGCTGGAGCATCGTGAGGAGGTAAGTTATGAAGTCAAAGAGCATCCTGAGTCTGGGAAAAGCCAGCAGGCAGAGGACACCTGGCCTGGAAGCTATTCTCACCTCCTACAGAGCATGAGTTGGTGGGAACACCCACCAGAGTCCTAGGACCCAGCTCAGGAATGGGGAGGTTGTCCAATTCTTTAGGATCAAGATTGAACCGCCATTGAATGAGTACCTGCTGGATACCAGGCCTGTGCTGGACACTTGGCCTACCTCGGCTCTTCCAAGCAGGCCCCTGAAGTGGGCACTGTCACCGCCTCCATCTCCCAGATGTCAACGTGGAGGCTCAGAGGGCTCAGAGACTTGCCCAGGTTCATAAGTCAGTGAGGAGCAGTTCTGGAACAAACTCCCAAAACCCAGCCAGACTGCCTCCTGCTGGTGGTGACCACAGGCCAAAAGTGGACAAGTCTGGGTTCTCTTGGAGGTCTGTGGGCTAGACCTCCTCATCTATAGAGTCGGGTGACTGACGACCGCCCCCCCCAGTCTGACCAGGGGCTGGCCCCCTCGTTGTACCAAGGTCTGTGGGATCTATTAGTACAGAAGGAGGGCAGCCTCGGTGCCGAGATTATCTATCACTGATGTGACACAAAGGGACAGCCTTGTGTTACGTCAGCCAGCCAGGCCCATCCCCAGCTCTCTCCCAGCCCACAGGGGCCAGGTCGCTTCCTTTGTTGCCCTCTCAGCTGTGGCCTGGTAACGAGGCAGCCAGAAGCTCAGCTGTCGACCTTTTTTCATTATTTTCTACCCTGTTAACCTCCATCACCAATGATGCTGCTGTCAGCCTAAATGAGAACTGAAAAGATTTATCTCACTTGTCCCAGGGCTCAGTCAGGAAAAAGACCCTTCGTTTCCTAACGGCCCTGATGACCCTTTCTCTGCGAGTCACTCCCACCCAGGAAAAAAGATGTGACAGCAGCCGCGGGCGGGAGCTTAGGACCAGAGTGAGTGACCGGAATCACCTCAGCCTGGCTTTGCAAACCACCATGGTTTTTTTTCTTTATTGCCCTGTATTTACCTTTCTGATTATGTTTGCTTACACAAATATTCAACTTGGACGACATTTCATAAACACGGCCCCGGGAAGGGACCAGCGCAAATTGTGCAATGGGAGGGAACGAGCCTGTGATTACAGTTCCACTGTAGAAGTCATCCTCCAAGTGGACAATCCAAATACAGACCACAGACAGATTATTACATTTCAAATCAACTTGTCCTCTTCCCTGTGCTTCTAGCAATCCCAGGTCACCTAATCCCTAAAATTGGCGCCTGGCAAGAACAGACGGCCTCCATAATTTTAGTAGGAACAGTCTTATGGACTGGTTGGTACAATGGTAGCCAGCTTGCCTGAACACTCGTTCTCCATGCCTAACTTTTGGGGGTTAACACCATCTTAATCCTCCCCACTGCCCTGTGCGTCTTTTTATCCCCATCTCACAAATGAAGAAACTGAGACACAGAGTTAAAGTAACAATGCCCGGACACCCAGCTAGTAAACGAAGGAACCAGGATCGTGAATCCAGAAATTTAAGAACTCTCGACTGAGAGACCACACCCTGAGCCACTCCCTCAGTAACACCTCCCATCCTTCACGCCAGGGTGGTTTCCTTCAACCCTCACTCTGTCCCTGGGAAGTAGTTGATCCTAACTCCTTCTGACCAACACAGAAGAGGAGGCTCCCAGAGGCTAGAGGACGAGCCCATTTTGCAGAAAAGGAAACTGAAGTCCACAGAGGTGGGTTCGGTTCTACAAACATTTCCACAGTGTCTGGTGTTTGCCAGGGACTGTGCAAGGAGCTTGGGACACAGACAACTCGGGGCACATACAAGTGACTGCTCCCTGTGCACTGGCCTTCTGGGCATTTATATGAGTAAAACCTCCTGAAAGCAACCATGCACTTTGTTAAAAACCTTAAAAATTAGCAAACTTTTGACCTAAAAAGTCCTGCTGCAGAAACTAACCATAAGATAATGGCAGTGAATGTGAAAAAAGCAAACATACAAAGCAGCTCACCCCAGTGTTATTTAGAAGAGTAAAATAATGGAAATAAGCTGAGTGTTCAACAATAAAAGATTGATTAAACAAATTACAGTAAGTTGTATCAGGAAATACTACAGAATCATTAAAAAATGGCACAGAAATAAATTTACTGACATGCAAAAATTTTGTGATGCAGTGTTAAATAATTTATCGTATGACATAAGCAGAGAGTAAAATCATATATGCAGTCTCATCTCATTCAGGAAATGTATTCTGGAAAACATATACATATGAGAACTTAACAGAAAATGTATTTGCCTATGTTTGTATAAAGAAATCCCTACGGCACCAAAGTGATGATTGCAGTGATAACATTCCTGGTGATTTTAATTTTTGTGTGTGCTCATGGCCATCTTTCCAAATTTCCTATGATGAACATGTGGTACTTGCCAACCATGCAGAAATTTTTATTTTTGTGCAGGTGGTGGCTGAAGTGGCTGAGGCCACGAGCCATATCTAGGATTCAGACTCAGAGTCTGGGACACCACATCTAGCCCTTGGCCCTTGAACCCTACAACACACATGCCCTCCTGGTCCTACGCCCCCAAACCATATCTGGCTGGCAATTTTGTCATGGTCAGCCTGGGGCAGAGATATCTGAGCAGGTGGAGTGGCCCCCTTGCCCACCTTTTTGAAGAGTCTGATGACATCCTCGCTGATCTGTGAGAGGCGGACGATGACATTGTTCATGAAGATGTCATTGAGGGTGGCATGATCTCGACTCTCCCGCCTGGTCTGATGCAGGACCAGATACCAACAGTTCACGGGCGAGAGGAGGTACTGGTCCTTCCTGTGGAAACCAAGGCAGCTCAGGTTGGCTTCACTGGAACTGTCACCCACACAGTGTTCTGCATTGTCATCCACCATAGCTCCTTTGACCCTCACGACCCTTTCAAGCTCAGTTTCATTAGAACACATTCACGCTGGTAAAGCAATCCCCCTCGAAGGTCCCAGAGCAGTGCTGGGGCCAAATCCAGTACTTTGGGCTCTAAGGCCTATCCCATTCTCCTCTCCCACCGCTTGTGGCATTTGCTATGTGCGTCACTCCCTTCTGGGCAGAAGCTGCCTTCCCTGAGGCTAAGAAATACTCAATCAATTGTGTTTGAAATACTTGCATTAGTTCTAAAATTATGCAATGGAAAAACAAAAAGTTTTCCCTTCCCTGCCTCCCTGAACCCTTCTGTCTTCTCCCAGGGCCAGCTTTTGTCTCATGGCCTCTTGGAAACACATGTCTCTGTCTCTCCATGGAACTGGGGGCTTGGAGGGTTTCAGGTTCTATATTGAGGAGGATGTTAACTCACCTACCCAAATGGGATGTTTGGGTAAAGTACATATAAGACAAATAACCTTTCCCCTGTAACAATTGAGAGATTCTTAGCATCCAATAAGATGGGTGTTGTGCTAAAGCAGGGGTTCTCAGAGTGTGGTCCTCAGACCAGCTGCTATATCACCGTGAATCTTGTTAGAAACGCAGATTCTCAAGCCCCACTCCAGACCTGCTGAATCACAAACTCTAGAGGTGGCAGTCTGGGTTCTAACACACCCTCAGGGATTCTGATTCATGCTAAAGTCTGAGAACCAGAGATCTACCTACCATATTTTCCCAAGGCTTGAGAAATGGGATGTTTTTGAAAAATAAGCTGGGGTGTTATCCCTCTCTTGTCTATGTTTTCCCAAAGCCCCTCTGCCATCCACAGTAGAGGGTATATACATCCTATTCTCCAGGAAGAAAGAGGGAAGGGTAATTAGAAACCAAAATCAAACCCGTACTCTCACATTCCCATACGTGGTGGTTCTTGCCCCCTAAACCTGATTCCTCCCTCACTCTGCTTCCCGGGGTGGGAAGGGGAATGGTGGATAGGCAGGATGTGGTAGAGGACCTTCTGAGGGTGGTGGTCTCCAAAGTTCTCCCCCTCCCAGACCTGCATTGCTCCCCTCATGCCCTCAAGGTGGGCCACCTCCAAAGGCTGATCACGGACATGCTCAGCCACCCAGTAGCAGCATTTTTGAGGGAGGGAATTCTGCTGACTCTCACTATGTCCACATCTTCCTCCCACAGTTGAAGGGATGTGCTGGGGGTTCAGCCTTGACAGCCTCTGGGCACCTGTAGCACCCCCATACTCCACATCCCACCCCAACTCCAGAGCTTGGGTAGGACAGGTGAGGAGGGGCCTCCTAACTTACAGGAATTTTCTTGCTGTCACCAAATAAGCTAAAAATCTATGAAGGTAGCAGGAACTGGGGAGAAGGGAATTTGGTTTAGAGGATGGTTATGGTGGAAAATGCCTAAACAAAAGGGAAGGGATGGGCTGTGCCATAGAAACAACGAACGAACCGCTCCTTGCTTATAGCCTAGAGAAAAAGCTAGAACACTAAAATATAACCACCCTGCCCAAATCCCCCAGCATTTCCTCTGAAAGGTCTCAGGGGGCTGTGGGTGACAGTGACACAGATGTGCCTCGGAGGGGCTCCTTCCCAAGTGGCTGAGGCAGAAGAAAGGATTACAGTGGGAGGTGATAAAGTGCTATAATAGACACATGCAGAGCGTCAGTTCTGCTTGAGAAGTTGGAGAAGCGCCGCTCTCCTCCTGTGCTCTCCACATCCCAGGCACACCGGCCTTTCCTTTGTGCCAGGTTCTCTCCCACCTGGGGCCCTCACACATGCTATTCCCTCCATCTGGAATTCATGAGCCCCAGCCCTTCTCCTGATTGCTTCCTTCTCTTCCTTTTAGTCTCACCTTCAAAGACACCTCCTCGGCATGCCACACGCTAAGGCATGGGTCCTCAAACTCTGTACTCAGACCAATAACACTGGCATCAGTGGAGAACCTGCTGGAAATGCAAGTTCTCAGGGCCACCGCAGGACATTTACTAAGAAATCCTAGGGCTAGGCCCAGCATCCATGTTCTCTCTAACCAGCCCTCTGGGTGTTCTAAAACATTCAGAGAACATTTTCCTTAAAGAGTTTCCATCCCCACCCTTCACCCTCCTGTAAGTTCTTTCACAGGAAAGACTGTTCTGTCTGGGCACACATCCAGCACCCAGCAACGTGCCTGACTCATAGTGGATGCTATGGAAGAGAGACCCATGAGAGAAGTACACATTTGTGCTGGGTCTTGAAGAACGGGTAGGAGTTTTCCAAACAGAGGGGTGGAGAGAAATAGAATTGTAGACAGAGGGCAGCAGGCATAAAAGACAGATGATAGCTCAGTAGAGCTAGACCTTCAAATATGTTAGGGGAAGACTGGAAAGACATGAAGCTGGAGAGACAGATTAAGGGCTTGATTATAGGGGGCAATGAATGCCAGGCTAATGAGCTTGGAACTTAGTCTCTAAGCCACATGGTTCTGCACTAGACTGCATACTAGAATCACCTGAGGAGCTAAGAAAACATCAAGACCCAGGTCCAATCCAAGAACAATTAAATCAAAATCTCTAGGTGTAGAGCCTTAGTATTAGCATTTTTTAAAACATTTTCTATAAGATTCTCGTGTGCAACCAGGGCTAAGAATACCTGCTATAGGCAGTGAGGAGTCATGGAAGTTACTTAAGCAAAGGTATGATCTAATCAATGTGTGTTTAGATCGCTGAGTGCAGACTGTAGGATGGATGGATGGATGGATGGATGGATGGATGGATAAATAGATGAGTAAGTGGAGGGATGGGTGGATAGATGGGTGAGTGGAGGGATTTGTGGGTGGATGGATGGCTGGATGGATGGATAGATGGGTGGGTGGTTAGGTGAACGAGTAGATGGTGGGTAGATGAGTGGACTGCTAGATGGATGAGTGGATGGGAAGATGGATGGGTGTAGGCATAGGCATGGAGCTGGAGGGAGGACCAGAAAGGAATTGTTTAGTCCAGGAGAAGAGAGATGTTGAGGTTCTGGATGGGTAGCAGTATGGCCAGAGAAGGCCGGGCTTGAGAGATACCTCAAGAGAAGAGCAGATAATCTTGGAGGCCTCCTGGAAATAGAAAGGAAGGAGGAGGCGGGAGGAACGGATAGTGATTCCAAGCTTTGGATCTCAGGCAACGGGGTGGAAGCTGATGACACAGACTGAGATAAGAACTGCAAGGGAGAAGCAGGTTTGGGCAGAAAACACTTTGCACATCCCATTTTTCACTGCTTCTTAGGTGCTGATAGAAATGAAAAGATTAAAGGAGAGATGAGATAATTGAGCTGTTACTTAAATTACTTCAGGGGCTTAGCTCAGTCTGGGATGCAAGAATTGAACAGCATTGGGGAATTAAATCGGGGAATGTGCACTGGGGAATTAAATGTACAAAATTTATGGAAGTCACAGCCAGAAGGTGAATTTCAGGCAGAGGAGAAAGAAGACGAGTGATCTTGAAAGGGTACAGAAGTGCTGGGATGGCTTGGGGACCATTAAATTAGGTCACCTGGTCAGAGAGAGTCAGTAAGAGAAAGACAGAAAGGATGACACTTTTCCTTATCCAAAACTGTGGGCAAAGGCAATCTGAGAGGTCTCGGACAGGAATTCGGCAGGGAGGCAGTGGGTGCGGAGGCATGGGGGACAAAGCTACCTGAAAGCAACCAAGGACTCAGCAAGCCAGAGTGAGCAGCTGCTGGGAAGATGAGGGCCTCAGTCCTCTCAGGCTTCACTCACTCACTGCGTGTGTGTGCTGCATGCAGCAGGGACCACAGCAGGCAAGACCCTGCTCCCACATGCCTTCCACTCACTGAACTGAGGGGGACACACAGAAGATGATGATACAGCCTCCTGAACGGAGTGATGAGAAGCAGCTGTGGAGCAGAGCAGGGCTCCCTTGTCCGCATTTGGTGGCAAGGTGGTGGATGGCTTCCCAGAGGAAGCACTTTCTAGACTGAGAAATAAAGGCTGCAAAGGAGTTTGAAAGGGCAGAGCTTTCTAGATGGAGAACTACGGCGAACAAAGGCCCAGAGGGATGCTAGAGAGAGTACGTGGGTGAACAGAACGTAGTCGGGGGGGGGGGGTGCGCCTCGAGCATGGTATTCTGGGCTGGAGGTGGGAGTGACAAATGAGGTTGGAGAATGAGGAAGAAGCCACATAGCCAAGGGCCTTTAAAAGTCCCATTCGAGAGTTTGAGCTCTGTTCTCAAGTCAGTGGGGAACCATCAAAGGGTCTAGATCAGGGGAGTGACCGGGTAAAACTACATTTGCAGACTGCTCTGCGCAGAACAGGCTTAAAGGGGCCAAAAGGGAAGTTGAGGGATTCGAGAAATATCTACGTAGTGAACAGACAGGCCCTGGAGATTGAGAGGATGGGGTGTGGGATGGGGTGATTCCATGATGAGTCCCAAGTTTCCTGGGAGAACAGGGGTGGCATCTGCGAAGCTGAGGGGAAGCAGGGCAGTGGTGAGGTAGGGAGGGAAGGAGAGGAGCTCTGTTTGAACATGACAAGTCTACAGGGCTTCGGGAACACCCAGATGGTGATATCTGGGCTAGAGAAACAAATGGGGAAACTAGGAGCAAGCACTCGGATGGTATTTGAAACCATGGAATGACACGGAAGTCTTCACAAATGTGCAGGACCATGTGGCAGAAGAGGCAAATCCTTGGAAGGCCTGGCCAGGCTGCAGCTGGAGGGACGGGGCCAGGCTGGGCTCCTCCCCTCCCTTGTTATCTAGGATGGGGACAATGGGCTAGCTCATCCTTCTCAGCAGAGATGCGGCCCGGGCCTGCCATTCAACCAGCGGGCCCATCCTCTTGGTCTATCCCAGCATGGGAGACTGCTTGTTCTACTCCCCTCACCTTCGTCCAGGCCTGGCTCCCTTGGTATGGGGCAGCTCATTTGTAGACTAAAAGGCTGGGGTGAACAGGACTGGGTCAGGCGCAGAGCTGACCACTCCATGGAAAGCTGCCACTTGTGCTCTTGGCCACAATGATACCAGGCTCTCACCATATCAGAAAGAAGAGGCAAGGGGCGTCTGGTGGCCCAGTCGGTTAAGCAGCTGCCTTCGGCTCAGGCCATGATCCCAGGGTCCTGGGATGGAGCCCCATATCCAGCTCTCTGCTCAGTGGAGAGCCTGCTGCTCTGCCTACTCGTGCTCTCTCTATCTCTCTATCAAATAAATAAATAAAATCTTCAACAAAAAAAAAAAAGAAGAAGAAGAGGCAAGAGACACAGATGGGACCCAGCATGACAAAACAGAAAGAAGCCTGGACTTGAGGGTGGGTGTTCACCAGTGTCCACCACACTGCCTGTGTGACTTTATGCAGGTCACTTGTTCCCTGTGGTCTGGCTACTTAAACTGTACCATGAGCCTTGGGATTAAACATCTGAAAACAGCTCCATGGTGATTCTTTCAGCCGTTCATCCATTCAGTACATTTTTATTGAATACTTCATAAGGACTAGACCTTAGGGACATAATTTTGAGCACAAGGGACACAGTTCCTGCCTCCACAGAGTTTACAGTTTAGTGGGGGAGACAGACACCCTCAAGGAGCGCCGCAAACGCGTGTCAAGTTACACCTATGAAAGTGCTAGAGAGGACAGCGCATGGTGCCACGAGAGCCCATAACAAGGGGACCTGGCCTGGGGGTCCCTAAGTAATCCCTGAACAGACTCTTTAGGCTGGGCACTAAAGGAAAAGTGTGTGGGGGAGGATAGCCAAGTAAAGGGGATGTGGCTCAGGGGAGAAGGGCCCAGGCAGAGGAACAGAATAGGCACAGGCTCACAGCAGGGCAGGGGAGTTTGGTGCATTCAAGGAACTAAATAAACGCCAATGTGGCTGGAGCCCAGAAGGCAAAGTGGGGGAGGGGACAGATGTAGGGAGTTAAGGGCCCTTGGCAAGCTTATCAGTCACCATCCCACTGGCCATCTGGATTGTACGGGGACTGCACAAAGAAGCACCCAAACCACACAGGGCAGAACTGGACACCCACCGTCCTTTCTTAGGAGGTTATTTGTCCCTTTTGAGAACAGGACCCCTTTGACCTAAGACCCAGTTCTCCGTGCCAGCAGCCATTTCTGCCTGTTGTGGCCACGCTTTTGGAAGATGTCGCAGTGTGTCTACGGCCATACCACCCTGAACGCGCCCGATCTCGTCTGGAAGATGTCGCAGTGAACCCGGTAGATGCTCTCTCCTCTCATGCACATCTTGAACAGCCTTTCTGCTTTTCCCATCTTGCATCCCACTGTCTATGCAGCCGGCAGAAGCTGCTGAGCTAGGGCATGATGTGAGAACTTTCACATATATATGTATATCTATTTTCTTTTTCTTTTTTTTTTTCTTTTGGCCAGAAAACAGCAATGAAAATTTCTGGTGAGTCACAGCTTTCTTTCTTTGGCTAGGGGAGCTGGGTATGAAGCTCGAAGAGACTGCAGCTAGAGAAGCCGGGCCTTGCCAAGCTGGGGAGCAAGGGAAATGAAATTAGCAAGGAGCCAGCTTCTCTGGCTTCTCAGCTGGGGGCTGGAAAATTCCGCTTAGCAAACAGAACCTATTTCCAGGCTTTGCAGAGCCCTACACTGCAGATGGATCCAAACCCCCTGCCCTGGGACTGTGGTTCCTCTGGGAGAGAGGCAGGCTCGTGCAGCTGACACCATCCCCAAGATGCCAAATCCCTGCCTCTGGCTTCCTGCTCTCCTCCAGCATGTCCTTGGGTCTTGCTCAGAAGACTGCCTGCAAAGCTGCCCCTGAAAAGAGCTCCCTCTATTAGTTCCAGGGCCCAAAAGGTATGGGTAACTCCTTGCTACCTAAGCTGCCCCGAGCAGGATTTGGAATTCATCGCCCTTGCGTGGAGCGTGATTCAGTGATTCCACAAATATTAACTGAGCGCGGTCTTTTGCGCCAGGCAGTGGTAAGCAAAATGAGTCACGTTCCCTACTTCATGGAGTGTACAGCCCAGTGGGGGCCTCAGGTGATCATCAAATAATCACGTAAATAAATTAGAAAATTGCATCAGTGGTGGGGGCTATGAAGGAGAAATGCATGGTGCCTCAAGAGTCTGAAATGGGGGTCACTTCAACCCAGGAAGACGGAAGTGGGTATCAGTCGACCATACAGGTCCTTCCTGTCACTGAGACTGCAGTCGAGTTGTTTCACCTGCATGAGGCCTTCCCTGACCCTCAGTGGCTCCTTGGTCTCTAGCACCGCATCACCATTCCTGAGATTGGTGCTGTTCATTTACTTTCTCTTTCTGGTCTTTGCCTCCTCTCAAGCTTCCATCCGTTACGTTGACCACTGTTCCTCTAGTGCCAGGCAGGCCCAGACACACAGTACGCTAAAGAGATGAAAAGTATCCAGAAGGATAAGCTAGAACCAGAAGGCTGGGGAGGTTTCGGCATAACCCGGAGGTAAGGGAGAGCATTCCCAGAAGTGTGAGGGCTGTGTGTGCATGAACACTGTGGAAAACTGAGGGAAGGTATGTGTGGCCACAACTCACACAGGAAGTGACCAGGGGTAGAGACAAGGCTGGAAAGGAAGCACGCGCTGGGGCCTTGACGAACAGGGTGAGCATCTAGGCTGGTACTGCCGTAACGAAGGACCACGCTGGGGACATAGACAGCAGACATGTGTTGTCTCACAGTTCTGGAGGCCACAAGTCTGAGATCAAGGTGTCACCAGGTTGGTTCCTTCTGGGGGCAGTGAGGAGACCCTGTTCCATGCCTCTCCTCTAGATTCTGGTGATTTGCTGACAATCTTTGGTGTTGCTTAGCTTGTAGTCATATCACCCAACCTCTGCCTTCGAGTTCACATGCTTACCCTCTGCATGTGTCTGTGTACAAATGACCCCGCTTCAAAAGGACACCAGTCATACTGGATTAGCACCCACACTTACGCTTATATTAACTTTATGATCTCTTTCCAAATAAGGTCACTTTTTAATCTTTGGGGGGAAAGGACTTTAACCTGTGAATCTGAGGAGGACACAATTCAATTCCTAACAGACTGCTGCCCCAAGGGGATCAGGAGCCCAAGGAGAGTTCATGTGATCACTCAGGCTCTTTCTTGTGGTCCATCTGAGACAGGAATGGGCCCATGATGCAGAGGATAAAGTTTGACCCTATCAGCTGGCATTCAAGGCCAGTCCAGCCCTTTCTCTCATCCCCCTCTCCACTTGCAGAAACCTTCTCCATGCAGTGGACAAAATCTCTTAGCTAGTGATGGGTTTCTTCATTTATCTATTTTTTGCCTCCCAAGGAATCTGAAGCCATCGTACTGGGAGTTGAAGACGTTCAGATCCTGACTCTGCTGCTAATCAGCTGTGTGTTTTTGGGGCTTGTCACTCTACCTCTCTGAGGCTTTACTGTCTCATCTGTCATATGAGTGGGTGAGTGATTCAGTGGCCAATGAGGGCCTTCAGATATCGACAACATCGACTGTGTTTTCCAAAACAAAAAATGCTTATACATGAGCTGACAAAGGCTTTTTTTGTTCCTGATCTCCCAACTTATTTATTTGAAAAGCCTCATAAGAAGCACAAAAATGAAAACAGTGGATGGTCATTATGTAGGACCCTTTCATGTATTTAGCTTCAATGACAGGACAATGAGGCTCCCGAAATCTGGGAAGCAGGAGCTACTTCTTCCTAGCTCGTGGGCATTCCTGCCTTGGCACCTGTGTCCATTCCGTCTTCACTCGCTTGGAATGCCTTCCGGTATTCTTGCCACACAGCAAAAACCCACTCTCAGAAGTCTTGTTCACAAGGCTCTTCCTTCAGGGGTTACCTGAGATCTGTCCAAACTGCTCATTTGGATCTACTCAAGACAGTTACCTCCAGACATCTTTTATACTGTTACTTAGTTCATCAATCACCACTCACATTCATGCGGCATATTCCCTCACTTATTCCATAAGCCCCTTGAAGGCAGGAATAATCTTTTGTATTTTTTTGTATTCCTTCATAGTCCTTGGCAGAATCAAATTCATTCATTCATTCACCCATTCACTCACTCGCTCTTCTAATGTTTTTTGAACATCTGTCATGTTCTTAGCACTCTCTAGTCACAGGCTGAAAAGATGACTAGAAGTGCCTTGATAAGGCTCACAGTGTACTAGGTACAATTAATGCAAACTAAGAATTATTATGGTTATTGGTCAGGATTCCTCTAGTTGAAGTGACAGAAATACTTCAAACTGGCTTAGGCAAAAATGATAGTAAGTGGGAGGAGGGAAAATTTAAAGGATCAAACATTTTAATCAAAAAAATATAAAGGAATAGGAAGAAGTTGGCCTCAGGGACAGCTGGATTCAGGAACTCAAAGGATGCCCTCAGGATCTGGTCTTGGTGTCCCCATCTCTTGGCTCTGCTTTCCTCTCTCTGTGTTGGCTTCACTCTCAGACAGGCCTTCTACGGACCAAAAATATCCTGGCTGATAATAATCCCAGGGGAAAGACAGCCTCCCCACTGCAGTCCACTATGAGTCCTGGAATCATGCTGCATTCAATTAAAAATCTGGGACCAAGAGGATGCAGAGCCAATTTCATACCCTCCATTGCTCAGGGATGATTCCCCAGAGGAAAAATCTCAATGATGTTATCAGAAGAAAGGGGGAGAGATGCTAAGCAGGAGTAAGTAACAGACATCTGCTCTGTTATGCTGGGTGAGGAATGGGAACCTAGAGGAGGGAGGGAGGGGCTAATTCTGCCTCAGGTTAGAGGGAGAGTCCCAGGAACATTTGCATTGGGCCTTGAAGTACACATAAGAGTTTGCCAGGTGGAAAGGGCAAAGATGGGAGGTTCCTGCGTGGAGAGGAAAGCCTGAATGTAAAGCTGTGAAGTCAAAACAGGACATAGATTGTTCTGGGGCTCACTGGCTAAGTCAGGACCGAGAGAAGGCACAGTGGAAATGGAAGCAGTTAGGCAGAGATCAAGGCTGAATGAAGGTTTTAGTGGCCTGTGATGAGCTCACTGGGGCAGGAAGGCCAGGTGGGAATAAGAGCAGCCAACTAAGCGAAGGTGAAGAGTTTATCCTGGGGCTTTGCCTTAGAACCACCACAAAGCAGGTGGTAAATGTGAGTTCTTAGAACAGGGAGAGCCAGTTGAAACCCACTGACTTAGAAGCTACCTTTGACTAATGCCAGCCCTGAAAGAGAATAATTCTGAAGGGGAAAGACCATATCTATGGGTCACCTGAGACAGGATCTGCTTACCCATGTTGGAAGCAGGATGACTTGAGAAGCCAGTTAAGTGTTTCTTTCCTTATCTGTGAAATAGTGTTGATAACACCCACCTCCCAAGGGTGCCTCAAGAACTGAATGAGGTAATTCATTGGCTGCTCTTAGCATCAAACCCAGCATATGATAATAATAATTGATGTCATCACTTAATTATTACCACTAGCACCTCACTAGGTTATTAGGAAAAACCCAGTGACAGATGTACAGATACATGACCCTTGGTAGGTTTTCTGTTGTTGGTTTTCCTCCTCCCATTACTACCTTCTCCCACTGCAAACTCTCACATATACTATAAGACCCAATACAAATGGTCCTGGGACTCCCCCTCCACCCTGGGACAGAGTGATTCAGTCAGTCAGTCATTCCCCATACTTCAAAGTGACAGCACACTGGCTCTAGTGTCCGGCAGCATGTCTGAGCTCCCCCTTTAACTTGCTCAAAGTATCCTTGGTACCAAAATGAATATCTCTGCCTCATTAACCAATGCCGGGCCAACCTCATCTTCTCTTTCCCTGCAAACCCCTTAGCCTTGGTTCATCCATCTGTGAAATGAGCACACCATTGTGCATGCAGTGCTAGGCGAGGAAGGGCCCTGACCCATAGCTCCTCTGGTTGGTTCTCTCACCAATCACTTGGGGACCCTGAACCAGGGCACACCCTGCCTGGCCTTCAGACCCCTTGTGTGTCAAGTGGGGATGATGACACTTTTTCTGACTCCCAGTTCCACCAGGATTCTTGGGAGCATTTAAGCAGCTAAGGCTGGGGAGGCAATTTGCAAAGTGTAAGGTACTATATAATCTTTGAAGGTTGTTATTAACCTATTTGTCTAATAGAATAGAGTCAAAAGTAATCCCCTGCACATTACTGCTTGTTAAAATCTCCTTCATTACTGGGACACCTGGGTGGCCCAGTTGGTTAAGCATCTGACTCTTGGTTTGGGCTCAGGTAGTGTACTCAGGATCCTGAGATAGAGCTTCAGGTTAGGCTCATGGTCAGCGAGGAGTCTGCTTGGGTTTCTCTCTCCCTCTGGCTCTCCCCCAACCACTCATTCACAGGTGTGCGCTCTCTCTCTCTAAATTAAGTATTCTTAAAAAAAATCTCCTTCATTGCATCAACTATTTTTCATTTTTAAAATAAAATGTAGATGATATGCATGTGTAGATTTATATAGAGCATATCATACATTACTAAACCACACCGTGGTTAACACTTCGGAAGTTGCTGATTATAGTCTCTGCAGATTCTCAGAAAGCTGGTACAGATCTAGGAGAGGGCCAGAAGGACAAACATGGAAGGAGAAAAAGGGGTTGTAGCTATTGCAAAGGCCACTCTTTGGCTGAGACTTCTGCTTTGAAATTACTCCCAGCAATGAAAACAGCAAGGTGGGGACGGACTGGGTACTGATGCAAGTGCTTACTCTCTAGGAGGAGTTAAAAGGGACCCTGGGGGGGTCTTACACGGGCCTCAGGATTTTTGCAATTTTTGCAAAACCACAATACTTAATACCTCCCTGTTCACTGTTTATTTTTACTTAAATGAATTTATTTACCAAGGACTTTCCCTAGCCTTAGTTAAAATAAAAATTTAAAAACCAGCATCACTTGCCATAAATAAAAAGTGAACTGAAAAAGTAAGTTCAAGGAAAACAAAACAGCATCATTCAATCCCAGGCAGATGCTGGTGCCTGTGGTCCATTCTCTTAGATTAGTGAGGCATTAGCAACACACTAGTGACCAAACGGAGACCGTCTCCTTGAGCCAGCCACGGAGACTGAAAGAACTAAAAAGATAATTCAATATGTATGGTTCATGTGCTCTCAGTGATCCCACTCTCATTTTGAGCTGCACCACTCTGATCTGGCCATCTCTCATATTACAGTAATGTCCACTTAAAATGCCTGGCCTTTGTGCACACACTCCCTGGACGGGAACTCACATTTTCAAGGCAGCCCTTTCCTTCCTGGATAGCTCTAGCTACTGGAATGTTCTCAAGGTCAAGGTGAAGTCTGTTTCTCTGAAAATGCTACCCTTGGACCTCACCTCTCTCCTTTCGGCAGCCACACAAAGTAAGTCTACTGCTTTCATGTGTCTGAAGAAAGTATTTGGTAATATCTCAGTCTTTTCAGCTATTCATTCAAAAAACCTTCTATTACTGATCAGAGAGGGAGAGACTAGAAACGACCCTTGCCTTCAAGCGGCCAGCAGACTGGAGTGGGAGGACTGGTGTATGAGCTGGATCATTTCTTGGTCATCTGATAATAATAATGAGAGGGACATACAGATCACCGTGGGAGGCCAGAGGAGAAGCAGAGGACGAGGCGCCTGGGATCTAGGGCAGGGGCTTCCCAGGGGAAATGAGACTTGAGCTGGCTCTGCTGAGAAGAGCGGGAGCTGGCCAGGACAGAAGGGAACTCTAAATGCCCACACACGCAGCGCTGGTCTAGACAGATGGGCAGCTCGCAGGAACGCTAAGCCAGCCCGGGGACGTGAGCGGATACCCAAAGTCGTGCTGCTTGAAGCAGTTTCGCATTTTGGAACCAGATAAACCAAGATTAGGATTCTAGCTCTGCCACTTACTTGCTCTAGCTGTGTCCCTCTGGGCAAATTCCTTAATTTCTCAAAAAAATCTCCATGTTTTCAACTAAAAAGACAGAGCTAGTACTTGCCTCAAAGGTCGCAAATGTTTACTACGAAGTTAAATGAGGCAATGCATGCGAGACACCTAGTAGCTGGGGCTCTTGGGGGGCGCAGTCAATTAAGCGCCTGCCTTTGGCTCAGGTTATGATCCCAGCGTCATGGGATCGAGCCCCAGGTTGGGCTCCCTGCTCAGCGGGGAGCCTGCTTCTCCCTTTCCCGCTGCCACTCCCTCTGTGCACATGTATATGCCTGCTCTCTCTCTATCAAATAAATAAATAAAATCTTAAGGGAAAAAAAGGACACCTAGTAGAACCCTTGGCTCATGGTAATGTGGCTGTGATGGGTATCTGAAAGACTGAACAACCAGCACAGCACAGGCACCGAGCGATCAGGGAAGATCCGGCTGGCACGCCATACTGGGAGAATACCAGCTCTTGGAAAGTATTACTGGAAAGCTATGACTAGTGTGATACTAGTCATAATAATAGAAGTAGCTGTGAATGAGACAGGAGCCCCACCTGGAGGATCTTTTCCCTTTGTCCCTGCCTTGTTCTATGCAAACCTTTGCATTCTGAATCCTCTGCACACAGAGGTTCAACTTACCTACGGCAAAAGCGCTTCTCTGCTTAGGATTCACCTGAAAGGTTAAATCTAAATTATAGCATCTTTTTAGGGAAATACTACATGTGTGCAGAAAGGTTAGTTGCTGGCTGGAATCTCCTGCCAACCACTCCATGAAGCTGAGGGATGCTCCAGACCTTCACTGCAGAGAATATTAAACATTATTCACCAGCTAGCCAAGCACCTCCCAGTTCTTTCCAAAATCTGACTTTCCCAATTTTAAACACATTTGCTTTTTTTTCCCCCACAGCTATCCAAATAACAGCGGCCAACACTTACTTAACCTGCTAGAGAAAGTATTTTTCTCAGGTATATCCCCTGGGAGGTAAGAGATGTCACAAACTAAAAGCATCAGAATAGAAAAGAATATCACCTCACACACACGGCGCTATTTGCAGGTAGAGCTAATATTCCAGATGGAAATCTGGAGCTGTGGTGCACCCCCGCCAACTCAGGAAGGGCCCCCAGTTCCAGGTCTTAAAGAGGATAAGCCAACCTCAGGCGAGGGCTGGCTGGGAAAGAGCAGTGGTTTATGGATTTGACTCTGGGGAAGGAGAGGGGGCTCGGAGGCCAGAGGGGCCTAGAGAGAGTTGTACATAATTTATCATCTGGAAAATCATCACAATGGGTGCTCTTACACATAAATAACCCTCAGAATCCCCTGGAGGGCTTTTTAAAATACAGATTGCTGGGCCCTACCCCTGGAGTTTCTCATTCAGCAGGTCTGAGGGGAGGCTCCAGATTTTGCATGTCTGACAAGTCTCCATGTGATGCTGTGTCGGGACCACACTTTATTAAACACGTGTTCTAACATCTGCGGTCCCAGTTCCCTAGTCAGGGACAGCACTACGAAGCCCACACACGGTCCTCTCAGCAACACTATGTCAGGCACCGGGCACAAGGAGTGGGTAACCCTTCGCCCAAATGGCCCCACCAAGCTCCTAGGGTAGCCAGAAGACAGATGTCCCCCTCCCTGCCTCCCACCAGCCCCACCGCAGAGCAATTCCAATTACCACTTGAGCTTCATTCGTTCGTTCAACAAACGTTTAGTGCCAACCATATGCCAAACCTGGTGCTGGGTGTTCAGGCCCCCGGGTCAAGAGCCACCCTCGCTGCCATCTCCGAGCCCATCACCCAGGGGTTGTCAAAAGGGGACAGACGAGAACACAGATGATTTCGGCACAGGATGGCAGCTTCTGCCTCACTCTTTTCAAGTCCTTCTGTCAAGTCAGAAAGGGAAGATATCCTTGATTCTTCTTTTCCACTCCTACCTCTGAAAGACTGCCCAGCACGGCCCACCCGCTCCTGGCCTGCTCTGCCATGCCTCTGGCAATCATCACCATCCGTCTGCTCCATGCGTGCTGCCCCCAATCAAGGGTCATCTTTCAAAAACAGAAATGGGGTCATGCTCCCCCCCATACTTACAGTGCCTCAGTAGTTCCAGCTGCACTGGCCGCTCCTCCCCTCCTGCTGCCCCCAAGACTGCCCTTTCTCATCCCTCAGGTCTCTGCTTAAAAGCCACTGCCTCCAGATGCCTTCCCTGACTGCTGTTCAGTGAGGAGGATCCAAGAGGGCTGCAAATCCTTTGATGGGAGAAGGGTTTTCTTTCCTATCTCCTTGAAGCTAAGCTCAGGCTGAGAGGCTGGGCCAGTTCCAGACCTCGCCTTGAAGACTGGGGCTCCCCTACTGCTCTCTCTGGGCCTTGAGCTACCGTGTCAGACACCCAGCTGAAATGCTAGGTATAGAGGCCCTGACACCACACAGGGAAGGAGGCAGCCCAGCTGGGCCCATCCTTGCAACCATGCCCACCAAAACACCATGCATATAGGTGAAGCCCTCTTGGACCCAGCCCAGCTGCCAGCCACTGATCATCAGTGATCCCAGTCAAAGACCCATAAAGCGGGAAAATCACCTGACTGAGCCCTGTCCAAATTCCTGACCCCCTAAACCATGAGGTACTGCGTTTTAATACCAAGTATTGCTGTTACACAGAATAGATAACCAGCATTACATGTATTACATTTATGTCCATCAAAGTACCTCCTGGGCAGCTGCATGTGTGTGTGTGTGTGTGTGTGTGTGTGTGTGTGTGTGTGTATTTTTTTTTTAATTGCCTGGGAAGATAAAGAGCAAATGGAGGAATCAAGATCAAGAGACCTGAGCTCTTATTATGGACTGAATGTCTGGGTTCCCTTAAAAGTCATATATCATATTATATATATATATATGTGTGTGTGTGTGTGTGTGTGTGTGTGTGTGTGTGTATGAACACATATATTTATATGTGTTCCATACTGGGCAGTATATGGCATATATATATATATATATATGCCATATACTGCCCAGTATGGCGGTTATCAGGTGATCGGGCCTTCAGCAGGTAATTAGAATTAGGGCAGAGCCCTCATGAATGGGATTAGTGCCCTTAGAAGAGTCAGGAGAGAACTTGCTTTCTCTCTCTGCTCTCCACCACGTGAAGACCCAATGAGAATCAGCGGTCTGCACGCTGAGAATGCAGCCATGCTGGCACTGTCAGGGCTGGGCTCAGTGGGGCTGAGCTCACTGGGGCTGAGCACCCTGTAGCACATGATTCCAAGAAAGGTTCAAGTGGTGGGCCTGAGGGTTTAACTGGGGCAGGTCGAACATCTGGAGGATAATACCATCATCATCTATTTCTTTTCTACTATCACATATCACTGAGGCCTCTGATTTTCCTGGACTGTGTGGTATGCTGAACCACCAAGACTAACAAAACACAGTTCCTGCTCTCAAACACTGTCCCTTCTCTTGAGGGGGGACATGCCCACAACTGGTACAGTCGGGGCAGGCACCCAGGCCTTCTGGCCATGTTCTTTGAGTTCTGCCACCTGTTTGCTCCTCAGGCCTCAGTGTTCAGGTGTTACCTCCTCTGAGTCTGACCCGGTGTTTCCTCGGTGTGCCCGTAAAACTCTGGATTTGTTGATTTGTTTATTTAGCCAGTATTTACTGAGGACCTATGAGGTACCAGGCCCTGATTTATCAGAAGAAACAGGAGAGGCAGTTCCTGCCACGGTGGGATTTCCCCTCTAGCGAAAGAAAGAGATAAACAATCAAACATAAAAAGATAAAAGAAAGAAACTATCAAATGATTGCAAACTAATGGACTTCCAGCTCCCAGCATGATGAGAAATCCATTTACAAGCCACCTGGTCTATGGTACTTGGCTACAGCAGCCGAAGGAACTAAGACAGTTTCTGTCCCAGCCCGGCCACTCATTTACTGGGCTATCTTGGGCAACTCAACTCCCTCTCTAAACAAAATCTCTCAGCCAGAGTAGGTTTTACAGACTAAGTACATTTTCTCCTTCCCTTGCTCCTGCTCATGCACAAATACCCCATCTCTCTCTGGCGCTGGGGCCCACTGCAGTGGGAATAAGATAACAAGATCTGGGCCCTGCCCTCAATGTCCTGAGAGGCTACCTGCTAGAGAGATGGACACTCTTAAATGAAGTAACTGTAAGACAGCAAGACAAGCCTTCTCTGGACAGCAGGACAAAGGACCCAGAGCCCAGCACAGATCCTGTTCACTGAGCTCCAAAGAGGTAGCACTGGTTGGCCCTGGGGTCAAAGGGCTAGTCCAGGCATCCCTTAGAGACTCCTGCTTCCAAAAGCCACATTAGCATCGTGCAGAGGGCCTATGCCAGCTGCACTGGCCTGAGCCCACACCCTAATTAGAATTTCATAGTGTCTCAAGCAGCCTGCTTGGCCCGACTGCCAGCTGGGACTCCTGTTCCGTCTGGTGGCCTCTGTTTAATGAACCCATGAGGGGTTGGCCGAGCCCATTACAGGCAATGCGAGGGAACAGGGGACCCCCACCCACGCTCCCTCATGCCCTTACATCTCCCCCTTTCCCCCACATTCACACTGCAAATGGGAAGGAAGGAGATAGGCAGGAGCTGAAGCCACAGCCTGACCACACCACCCTGGATGGCTCCAGTGACAGCTCAGCCAGAGATAAGTGTTTCCGTGAGTGTGTCTCTATCTCTGGTTTTAAGGGAGACTTCGGTTCCCATCGCTGCTCTCGGGCTGCAGCCAGCCCTTTCTTATCTCAGGCCAATGAGGCAGAATGAGAATGACGGTTCAAATCCATCTTCTTGAAATGACTGGCCCACAGACATGCCTGGATAAGCTGCTTCTCAGAGCTGCACTGTCCTCATCTTTAAGACAGAGCAATGACCCCCACCCGGCCCCAAGCGCTCAGTACTGCACTCGGTAAATTGTCATGGCTGTTGTTAGGATGAAAAGATAGGCCAGAGAAGGCACCAAAATGGGAGCAGCATTGCTTCCAAAGGGCAGGACTGTGCAAGTGACTTTTTCCCCCTTGTTTTTCTGTATTTTCTAAATTACATACAATGAGCATTTTACTTTCATCATTTGGAAAGAAAAAAAAAAAAAGTAAACTTTCTCCCCACTCTCCTCCCCAAAAATATCTAACCAAAAAATGAGATAATGTGTGTGAAAGGGCCTAGACAGTGCCTGGATGCTATTTTAATAGAAGCTTCTCCCCAGGGGTGCCTGGGTGGCTCAGTGGGTTAAAGCCTCTGCCTTTGGCTCAGGTCATGATCTCAGGGTCCTGGGATCGAGCCCCACATCAGGCTCTCTGATCAGTGGGGAGTCTGCTTCCCCTGCCTCTCTCTGCCTGCCTTTTACTTGTGATTTCTCTCTGTCAAATAAATAAATAAAATCTTAAAAATAAAAAAGAAGAAGAAGAAGAAGCAGCTTCCTCCTGCAGGCTAAGTCTGAATAAATGACATTGGGTAGAAAAACAAGGCGTATTTGCAAAGATGCAACGCATTTTTGCTCTTCGATAAAAAATTTCCACAAAAGTGAGTGTTTGAATGCTGTAGCACAGTTGAGAGGAGATGTTTACGGGAGTTAAAAGGAAGAGCGCTCCCTGACCAGAGCAGAAGGCAAAAAAACATAGGGAAGAAGGTGGAAGTAAGGTAGGGTCCACTGACAGGTGAACAGATACACACGATGTGCTGTGTACACCCAATGGAATATTACTCAGCCTTAAAAAGGCATAGGTTACAATAGGGAGGGAGCTAGAGGACATTGTACTAAATGAAATAAGCCAGTTACAAAAGGGCAACTGCTATATGATTTCACTTCTCTGAGGTCCCTACAGTAGTGAGATTCATGGAGACCACAAGTCCAGTGGTGGTTGACAGGGATTAGAGGGGGAGGGAATGCAGAGTTAGTGTTTGACGGGAATGGAGTTTCTGTTTCGCCAGATGACAAGCGTTGTGGGGGGCGTATTGTAGTGACTGCCGCACACCAGTGTGAGTATCCTTCATGCTACCTAACTGTATGCTTAAATATGGTTAAGATGGTAGATTTTATATTATGTGTGTTCTATGCACCACAGCTTTTTTAAATGTAGAGAGAAAAACTGGATCAGACCCAGAGGTCGGGGGTTGAAGCAAGTTGCTGAGGTCGAGGGCGACTGGCTGGAGAGATGGAGGAGAAGGTCCAGGGAGCATGGCAGAGAGAGAGAGAGCTCCACAGAGGCACCCTGCCCCGTGAACGCCTTCCCGGTGAGGTTGCTACCTCCTACCTGCGCTGGAAGAGGCTGGCCCCAGTGGGTTCAAGGCAAAGAGGTTTTGTGTTGCTGGCAGACTCAGAGGCTGCCCTGTCAGTGCCTGAGGGGATCTGCACTCACAAACCCAGAGTATGGAGCAAGAGAAATCAGGACTTGGGGAGTTTGTGTATTGTAAATAAATGAAGCAGAGAAAGAGTACCGACCCTCCAGGGGAGTAAGCAGAAGGGATGCCTTGAGCATCAGTCCATGGAGAAGAGATTCTGAGATCCCTGTGTGAGGGAGTTGGGAAGTGGGCTGGCTGGTCCCCAGATAAAAGGGTCCGAGGGTCCTGAAAGGAGGGGGGAGGTCACTCTGGCCCAGATGAAGACTAGCTCAGTGCCTGGTGCTCGGTAGGAAAATAGCTACAGCAAGGACAATTTACTGAGCACGTACTGTCTGTGACAAGCACTTTTCCGAGTTCCTCACTCACTCCCTGCAGCATCCTTATGCATGAGAACAACCTCTATCCTCACTCTCCACGGAGGAAGTCACCCACAGAAGGGTCCGTAACTGGCATCCCCAAGGCCTTAAAAGCACACCATCTGCCTCCAGGGCGTCTTTGCCTCCTTTGTGCTTTGCTGCCTCCCCTAGACGCAGGGCCCCGCCCCCGCCCCCTCCTCACTTGAACTGGTGCTCCCGGGAACTGCGGATCTTGGAGGAGAACCGCTCGGCCAGCTTCTCCAGGCTGCGGGAGTACTCGAGCTCAATCTCAGCTTTCCGGCGGAAGAACTCCTGGAGGTCCTGAAGCAGCTGCAGCCGGGACTCTGATTGCTGCTCCAGGCATTTGAACTGCTCCACCAGCTGCGTGCGGATCTCTGCGGGCAGAGGCAAGGGGCAGCAGGCGTTAGGCTGTGGTCTGCACGGCGGTGGGACTCACCCGGCTGACCCAGGGCCCCTGACGGAGGCACTGCGATTCCTGCAGCCCCCCTCCCCACCGCCACGACCCCTCCCCGCCCCCCCCCAAGCCTCTCCGGCATTGGCACAGAGCTATGGCACGCGCTGGCTTCCGTCACACGGTCTAACCCAATGTTTCCCCAAGTTGAATCATGGCGTGTCACCACCATGGCTTCTGCTGTATCCACATGCCGCCAGCATTATTATTTCTTCCATATGATCGAGTCAATTGGCTCACTTTTCCTACTGAAATGAACGCATTTGAAATGAACGGCTTTGTGTCACCACAGTGAGGGGAAAACTAGGACCACGTGCCATCCTGCGACACAAAAAAGGAATTCAACAAAAACAAAAAGTTTGTAAAATTCTATCTAGAGACTATTGCTTACCAGAGGCCCTGAGCCCAAGCTGCCTGCTCTCTACCAACAAAAGGAAAATGGGAGCCTGCGAGGTGCTAAAGACTTTCTCCAGATGCCATCAGGGCTGAGAGAGGCTGAGAAGGGGATGCTGGGGGCTCTTGGGTTTCGGTGTTACTTAAGGCCACGTCTGTGTTCCGCGTTAAATCACCTTGAGCTCCGTGCATAAACATCTCAAGTACCCCCCAGAGGAATGTCACCCACACTTCAGGAAATACTGACAGCAAACCAAGTCTGTAGAACCAGGGCAAAAGTTCAAAAGCTGGGGAGGTGGAGATAAAAATCACAGGCAAATCCCAATAACTACAGCCAACCTCATCTTCAAACCCATAGCGTTGTCACTGCTGCCAGCCCTCGGCTTTAACTCCTTCCCAGCCATTCCACAAGCTGCTCAACACATCAGTCTCCCCAAAGCTCTCTGCTCATACCAGCTCCCTGCTCATAATGCCCCACAGCCCCCTTCTGCCTAAGTATTAAGCCCAACTCCTTGGCATGGAATTCAAGGCCATCCACCACCCAGCCACAAACTTTACTTGTTGGGATTCACCCCCAGTGGACTCTTAAAACCATTCAAACCAGTCCTTGAAATATCCAGTCCCAACTGCATAAATGGGCATCCTGTCTGAAAATGGCCAACTCCCTCTTAGCATCCTTCAGAGAAGTGGTCTTCACAGGGGATAGCCCTACCCTGGGGTACACAAAGGCTTCCCAGGGGTACACAAAAAGTACAAGGGAATCATCTTCCTTTGGGATCACGAACCCTTGCTACTCAGTGTGGCCTGTGAACTAGCAGCATCAGCCTCCGCAGTGGGCTTATTAGAAAAGCAGAATCTCAGACCCCATCTCCAGAATTTCTGAATCGGAATTTGCATTTTAGCAAGATCCCCAGATGGTCCTATGTATCTTAAAGTATGAGAAGCACTGCCATCAACCACCCCCTTCCATCTCATTATGAGGAGCATTTCCCCCACTGTCTTACTTTATGTTTAGTAATTATTTGTCAATGCATGAAATAACCAATATTATTTTGATGAACTGTGTATCTGATCACTGTAATGATAAATTAATCCAAAAGAAAGATACTTAGAGTTCTATGGGCAAAGGAAAAATTTCCAATGTCTATTTCAGTTTATATACATGTTTTAGATCAAAAGAAGTAGGATAGATTGGGGCACCTGGGTGGCTCAGTTTGTTAAGTGTCTACCTTCTGTTCAGGTCATGATTCTGGAGTCCTGGGATCGAGTCCCACCCACATCCAGATCCCTGCTCAGGAGGGAGTCTGCTTCTCCCTCTTCCTCTGCTCCTTCTTCAACTCATGCTCTGTCTCTTGCTCACTGTATCTCAAATAAATAAATAAAATCTTTTTTAAAAAAGAAGTATGATAATGAATAGAAGAGTTTCAAGTCTAGAAATATATTGGGATAAAATTCTGTGAAAGAACTAGAATGGAATGATGAGTTCAAGAAAGTAAAGAAAGGCACGAAATAAAATTTCTGACTCATTTGGATAATTTTTGACAGATGCTGGTGGATACCAATGTGTTACAGTATTTATCCTGTGATCTGGCAATCCCACTCATGGCTACCTACCCCAAACACATCCAGTATTTATGTCCACCAAAAAATATATAGAACACTTAGAGTAGTTTTACAACCAAATATTAGAAACAACCCAAAATGTCCATTAAGAGTAGACAAGATTTTTTTAAATCTCAAAATGGGACTCAATGGAATACTATACAACAAAGACAAATGATGAACTACTGCCACCTGTCAGCAACATGCTTGAATCTCACAGAACTCACACTGCTCAAAAGAAGGCAGAACGAATGAGATCATGCAAAACTAGTTTATGGTGATAGAGGTCAGAGAAATGGTCACTGTTGGGGAGGAATTGACTGGGAGGGGGTACAAGGGTGCCTTCTGGAATGCTGGAGATAGATCCCACCTCAGTTTGGGTGGCAGGTACACTGACAAAAAAGAATTGAGTTGTGGGATGCCTGGGTGGCTCAGTGGGTTAAGTATCAGCCTTCAGCTCAAGTTACAACCCCAGGGTCCTGGAATCAAGTCTGGCTTTGGGCTCCCTGCTCAGCAGAGACTGCTTCCCCCTCTGCCTGCCCCTTCCCCTGCTTGCTCTCTCTCTGACAAATAAAATCTTAAAAAAAAAAAACAAAAACTGAGTTGCATACTGGAGATCTGTGCATTCTACTCTATATAAGTGATCCTGCAATAAAAAGGCAAAATAAAAAATTGCCCTGTTATTTCATTTCCATTTGATACAGTTAAGAGTGTAATTTTATTCTACAAGGTCAATATTTACAATATGGTAGAAATACTATCCTTCATAACTATTTAACCTTATAATGAAACATTTCAGATGTCAAGTTAAAATGTATGAGGCAAGAGAGTTTTTTCCCCCTGAGTTCACTTAAAGAGTAGGCAAGAAGAAAAGTTTAAAACCTTCTTTAGAGCCTATGTCAAATACTGTTCCTCCCAGGAAGTCCTGGACTGCTTGGTCCTCCCAGCCCCACTCTGAACTCCCATGGTACTTCTAATTTGTCTCTGTCTGCCTCCTGCCATTGCTTTAATTCTTTCACGAACGTGAGTCATATCCACCTTAGCTCCTCAAATGAAATTTAAGCTCTGAAGGTAGATTTTCCCTGCACATACTAGATCATCAGGAATCGCTATCTGTACAACAAATTACTATTTATTTTTACCAAGTGCTTTTACCCAAGGATATTAAGAGTTGTGATTATGGGAGTCTCACTCAACACAACCATACACACACACACACACACACCTCACACACACACAACACATATACACCACACCACACACACAGCATACTACACACATGCACACACATACCATACACCACATACCACATCGTAAACACACACACACACACACCATGACATTATTATCCATTTTTATAGAGGAAGAAAACACAGCTCTGTGTAAACTGTAATCAGGAACCTGCCCAAGTTTACATTTTGTTCTCTGAACTATAACAAGCTGCACAGGTATGCCTATGACATGGCTTATGTGTTGAATTGGTTTGAGATGCCATCACTCCCCAAAAGGCAAGCCCTACCATATCAACACATAGTTATAAAAATGCTTTCCAAATATTTTTCAAATAACTTTCAGACCATCTACTATTTGGGCCTCAAAATAGTAATCATCACTAGCATTTATGGAGTCCATCATTTGTTGCAGGCACAGTGCTGACTTATTCACAAAATTATTTCACATTATCTGTACCCCATAAGGCAGGAGCTACTAGCGTTCCCCTACTCTCACCCCATATATGAGGAGGTAGAGACTCAAAGGTAAGCAGCCTCTCTGTTCATAACAGCTGGTATGTTGCAATTAATCTAGGAATCAAGCCCAGATCCCTCAGATGGCAGCAAAGATCCTCCAGACACCTAACTAGACTGAAAGCATATTATTTTTTTAAAAGACTTTAATCCATCTGTATTCAACCTCTTGTATCCTTCTTGTAACAAGATGGTGGTCTAAAGAGAATTGTTAATCAGAAATGCTGCAGCCACTGCTTTCCGGCATTACAGGGCATAATCAGGAGCCAGTGTTCTCATATTTTAGAGGAAAAGCTCATAAATCACACTATGATGACAAGAGATGATCTGGAAGGAGCAGAGAATCTCCCCCAATTCATACTACCAGCTGGAGCCTCCAGGCTGTCTCGTGCATAGAACCTTCTAGGAGCTTGGGCAGCTCAGAGTCAAATCAAATCCTTCTAGCAGGAAACGGTCCTGGCTAGATCTCCAACTGCAGCTCACCCGTGCTCTGGAACCCTGAAAGGATTTGATTACCCTTCTCGTTATTTCTAACTCCCTTCCAAGTTGCTCCTCCTTGGAGCTGGCACAGATTTGGGTTTTCTCCTTGAAGATTTCAAAGGAGCGACAAAAATAAAATAAAACAGAATTGCTCCCAAGGCTCAGACTCCATTCAGCAGACATTCCCCCCAGGGGGCGGTTCCAGCCACAGCATAGCGCAGAGCAGCAGAAAAATTAAAGCGGGTGGGGCAGGGAGGAAAAGGGGTTTGGAAAGTCAGGAAAAGCTCTTTGCTGTCAGAACCTTGAAGCTGAAGATGACCTCTCCAATCACCTACTGTACCCTTCTGGTTTTACAGATAAAAAGCATGAGGCCCAAAGAAGGGGCAGAACTAATTCTGACACCTGGACTCCTGAAGCTCAGCTCCCTGTGGCACTCTCCTCATAAAATTCTCCATGGCTCCCTATTGCTTACAGGCTCAAAGACAAATTCCTCTGACTTCCAAAGCCCAAGAATCTACAGCCTGCCTATCCATTCCCCATAAAGCTTCTGCTTCTTCTGCAATAGTCTCACCAAAGACCACAGTGGCTATGCCGATGCCACTGCCCATGGCGACACTCAGGTCGACCAGCCTTAGGGCTAAACAAGTATCCCCATGCTCCCCACCCCACTCACAACTACAACCTCACAAGCAGAGGCAGCCGGTCTTCTTCAGGTTCCAGGTAATTAGAAATTCTATTTTTAAAAAATTAATAGATCATTTTTTAGAGAAGCTTTAGGTTTACAGAAAAATTAACCAGAAAGTACAGAGTTTCCACATACTCCCTCTCACTCCCAAGCACAATTTCTCCTATTATCAACATCTTGCACTGATGGGTGTGATACATCTGTTACAACTGATGAACAAAACTAATATGTTACTATTTACTAGAGTCCAGAGTTTAGGTTAGCGCTCACTCTTGGCCTGTTACATCACATGAGTTTGGACAAATGCATAATGTCACGAACGTCACGTGGCTGTCATTATGGTATCGTACAGCGTATCTTTACTGCCCTAAAAATCCCCCAAGTTCCACCTATTCATCCCTTCTTCCTGCCACTCTGTGACCCCTGAAAACTACTCGATTTTTACTATCTCTCTAATTTTGCCTTTTCCAGAAAGTCATATAGTTGGAACCATACATTATATATGCTCTTTAAGCTGGTTTCTTTTATTTAGCAATAAGCATTTAAATTTCCTCCATGTCTTTTCATGGCTTGATAGCTAATTTCTTTTTATAAATGAATAATACCCCATTATATGGAATAATAGTCCTGGTTTATTTATCCATTCACCTCCTGAAAAACACCTTGATAGTTTCCAGTTTGGGGGAATTATGAATATTTATGCAAGTTTTGTGCAAGTTTCAACTCATTTGGAGAAATACTTTTTTGTTAACTAATAGACATGTTTAAGAGCAGTTTTAGGTTTATTGGGGAAAAAAAAAGAAGTTCTATTTTTCTATAAGAAATACAGGAATTTAAAATATTAGTACAAAATTCGAAAGATAGATAGGATATAGAGAGAAAAATCTCTCTCTTATCCCTGTCCGCCAGCCACTTAGTCCCTCTCTAATAAAGTAACCAACTTACTAGGTTCATGTGCATCCTTCTAGAAATAATGGTGTATTTCAAATACATTATTTCCCCCATTTTTACAAACATAACAACACATCATTCACAACATTCTGCACCTTACTTTTGTCTTTTAAGAATACATTAGGAAGGAACGCCTGGGTGGCTCAGTTGGTTAAGCATCTGTCTTCAGCTCAGGTCATGATCCCAAGATCCTGGGGTCGCCCCCACCAACCATGGGCCACAGAGTCTTCTCCCTCTCCCTTTGCCCCTCCTCCTACTCAAGCTCACTCTCTCTCTCTCATAAATGAATTTTAAAATCTTAAAAAAAAAAAATAAGAATACATTGTTAAGATCAGTCCATATCACTTTGTAAAGAGCTTCCTCATTCCTTTCCATAGTACTATATAAGTCCACTGTAAACTTTATAAATTTTTAGCCAGTTTCCTTCACCAGACCGGTTGTTTGTAAACCTTCACTATCACCAACGATACTGGAATGAAGAACCCTATGCAGGCTTCGTTTCGCACTCGTGCAGGTAGATCGTTTGTGTGACGGACCCGTCACGTGGAAGAGCAGGAGCGAAGGGCATTCGCATGACTACATCACATGACTCTTTTGCATGGCTATTTTGAGATTGCTAAACTGCCCCCCTCTGCAACTGTACCAACTGATAGCTCCCAGAATCTACGAGGGGCCATAGGGACTATTTAAAAACAGGCATGTTGGGATTTGCTTCAAAATAACCTCAGGTCAGGGGGACTGGGGAGTAGCAGGCTTCTAGGTAACCCAAGATTGGCCTTGAGTTGATTGTTGAAGTTTAGTTGTGGTGATGGATATGAGAAAGAGGCTTGTTATACTATTCTCTCTACTCTGGTAATGTCTGAAACTTTCCATAATAAAAGAGAGGGGAAAAGACAGAGAGAAAGAGAGAGAGAAAAGAAAGGTAGACAAAGCCAGAAACTTGATACAAAGGCTGCAGCTCTTGTTAACAAGTCTGACCACTTAGGAATGCCAATGAGTTGTCCCCAGAGGCCTCTGCCCCTAGGCTGCAGATGGGTTAGAAAGAGGGGTCAGAATGTGACCTTAAGAGCAACTTTAAATGCAGCTTCCCAGGCCCCACCCAATTCCAACCTTGGACCCTGTCCTGAGAACATGGTAACTTCTGACACCTCCTGGGATGGTGAGACACCACTTTCACAGCACATTCAACCTGAAAATCAAGATCGAGTGAGCGTGTGTCCCCTCTGCTCCACAGAGGCAGCTGGCGTACCACCCCCCCCCCCCCCGTAGCGTTTCTGGAGCTAACGAGGAGGCTGAGCTGTATGGTGTGTCACTGCTGACAGTGCCTCATCGCATCTATGCACACACAATCCTGCCTCATTATCACCGCGTCCTATGAGGCTGCTGCTACTATCATTCCTATTTCAGAGATGAAGCAAATGAGACTCAGGGAGTGGGAGTGATTTGCCCTAGGTTCACCCAGACATTGGCAGAGTCAGGGCCCAAATCCAGAGTAAAGAGCAGACGGGAGCCAAGATTACCCAGACTCCAGGTCAAGGTGCTCTCCCTGGGGATCCAATGCTTCCCCTTTCGGGGATCATGTCCCGCTCCACCTCCTGTCTCCATCCCACACTCCATCTGTCAGCCTCGTGCCATTCTCACTGGCCCTGGCTGTCACTGTATCCACCCCAGTGCATCCTGACCTTGACCTCAAGGAGGAAAACATGGACTTGGTAGGACAATGTAACAGGCCCTGGGTTCACCTGCGGGGGGATTCAAATCCTGGCCCTGCCACACATGAAGCTGAGTAAACATGAGCATGTTTGTTTTATTTCCCTGCAGCTCAGGTTCCTCTGTAAAATGGGGATGGTGATAATTTATCTCACATGTTTGTTGTAAGAATAAGTGATCATTCAAGAAAGCTCTCCAACCAGTGCTCTATTTTAGCACTGCCCTAATTCAGTGGCCACTAGCCATATGTGGCTATTTAAATTTGATTAAAATAAAAAATTCACTTCTCAGTTGCACTAGCCACATTTCAAGTGCTCAAAAGAACATGTGGCTAGTGGCTACTGTACTGGACAGAGCAAAACATTTCCCAGCACTGCAGAAACTTCTAATGGGTTTAGAGCACTGGATGAGAAGCTTAATAAAAGCTCTCATTAGCTATGATCATCATTTATTAGTATTGCTTTCTGTGGCCAGCCCAACAGCCAGCATCCTGAAAGAGTCTACTGCCATCCACCTCCAGCTTTAGGGGAGGGAGGTGGTGTGGCAGAGGGAGTAGAGAGACCGGCAGAGCCTGGACTCCAGCCGCTGTCACAAGTTGGAATACTGCCTCTGCCAGACATGCACTGGGAGGTCTTAGGCAGGCAAGTCATTTTCTCTGAGCTGTTCTCCCAACTATGCTCACCCTGCAGGGGTGCTGCAAGGATCAGACTAGAAATGTGTGCCATGTGCCAGGCACCGAGGAGACCCTGGGCCAATAGCCTCCACAGAGGCTCACAGGCTTTGGGGACAGGGGAAGGGCAGAGGCTCCCGGCCTCTGGGGACAGCCAGCCTGGACACACACCCGGTTTTCTCCACTTTGTAGATGCCGCTTCAGTTCCCTGAATCTGTTTCCTCATCTATAAAATGGGGACTAACAATACCTTCCTCTCGGGTTTGTCAAAAGAGAGGTGGTGTCCATATAACGCACCTGATGGGAGGCCTGGAGCATGGCAGATAAGCAGTACGTGGCAGGAACGGGCCACCACTGCTGCTGTAGCTGTGCAGACAGAGCATGGGGCACACTGGGCACCAGGCTAGGTGTTCCCCCAGCCCATCTCACACCCCCCACCAAACACAATTCCACCAAGAAGGCTGTGTCATCCCTGGCCACTATCCCTGGGGTTACTCAGCGCTGGGTTCCCTCCTCCTTCCAGTCCTCTCCAAAAGCACCCCCCCTCCCAAGCAATGGCACCACACCATGCTGGAGAGCACCAGCTGCTCCGCCAGTCCCAGCCACCAGGCGCTGTTTCCTAGCAACCACGATGGAGGCCCAGATAGATAAGCGAGTCACCCTTCCCTGCCTGCGCTGTGGGTAGAGCTGACTGGGTGGGTGACAGGGAGCAAGCTCCTCAGTCTGCCCTCTCTGCAGACGCAAATCAGTTCCTGGCACTGTTTCCCTCTTTGGGCCAGGGACACTCACCAGAGACTTCAGTCGGTCCTGTATTAACCTTGACCACGCCCATTCACATCCATCATGGCTTCTGACCACCAAAGGCTCAGGGAGGGGCTGGGTATCACACCATAAGTGAGGAAACTGACACCCAAGAGAAGGGAAAGGACCTTCCTGAATCACAGGATTCAAAGCTGGGCAGACGTGGCCCTCCAGGTGCTGCCCCATTCTAGCTCTGCTCCCCATCAATCACAGCAAGTCATCCCAATAATAAAACTGTTTCTCATATCTTTTCACCACTTCAGCCCTAAATCAGGTGGGAGCTGGGTAGTACATTGCCCAGAGCTGGATCTGGGATCAGACTTGCTAAGTTCAGAGACTAGCCTTGAAGCTTGCTAGCTGTGTGACCTTCAGCAAGTCAGTAACCTCTCTGAGCCTTGACTTTACCATCTGTAAAATGGAGGAAATAACAGTAGATAATTATTGTGCTAAGTGCTTCCCATGAAGTGTCTCCTTATTCAGGCAAAGCAGCAAGCAGCGAATATTGTGCTACAGCCTTGCGAGGAACTACTACTATTCCCTGATTTTGCAGAGGAGCTTACTAAGGCACAGAGAAGTACAGTGACATGCCCAATTTCACCTAGACATTAAGGAGTCTTTTGGCTCCAAATCTATACCACTTGCTAAGGATGCCTCCTGAGCGCTTGCCATACCTACTGTATACCAAGTCAGCCAAATTCTTATACTGTCTTCAGCCATCTACTATTCCTCAGAGAAGCGTAAGCCAGGCTTAGCCCAGATAATCAAAATGCATCCAACTCCTGAGGCTTCCTTGAAGCAAATTACATCTGCTTCCAGCATTCTTGGAGGGTTGAGAGAACACAAAAACTGGGTGAAATGACTGGTGTTTCCCCCTCTTCCTCTTACCACCACACCCTCCCCCCAAAAGGAAGCATAGTACATGGGCTAATGTTTTGAAAAACTAATAGTTATTTAATAATGGTGATGATAATGTTGTCAACCAGCAAAATCTTCCTGTAAGTAAGAGGAAACAATATGGTTCCAAACACACCAGGGAACTGGCATGAGGGATATCAATGACTGAAGAAATGGGAAATAGGAGATTCCACTTCCCACTGTGGTCCAAAGGCAGAAACCCAGCTCTGAAGCTTCCTGACCGCCTTCACCTGGATTACCAAACCAGTTTCTTCCTCAGAAACCAGACAGGAGAGTAGGTGGGAGAGAGGCTTCCCCACAGCATCTGTGCCATGTCTAACTAATAGCCATTCCCTCTCATGAAGAAGTCAAACAGAAGTTGCCTCCCCGCCTTCCAGATGTTCAGCAAAATGCAAAGAATGGTCAGAACAAGGCCACGCCTCCTCCTACCAGAAGCTCGGAGTTAAAGTGGGCCGTGATCAATTTCAACACGAGATTAATATTCGCGGCTTTGCTGCTCAATGGTCCCTGAAGGATCAGATGCATTTAAATGAGAAGAAATCAGGATTCATTAATGCTGAATCTCCAGCTGCGTCCTCGGACTGAGGATGCTTCTTTTTGTTTTCAATCCTACCCTGCTTATAGAACTAAAATAGAAGTCAAAGAGCTGGGGGCCAGCCTGGAAACATCCAAGTGTTTCCCAAACATTGAGAGCCATCTTTACAATGTGTTCTCTCTAGAAACCATCCACCCTGTATTGACTCAACATATTTCTTTAAATCACTTCACTTTTTACCTGGGATACTTTACAGTACGGCCATCAATAGAAAAACCTGAGTCACTCATCATTAATGGGAGGTATTTGAAAAATAAATACAATGGACACAAAATAATGTTATTAAATTCTACCTAGTTTCTGTTACCTGAGACCTGCTTTCTTTTGATAAAAGGAGTTCGGCAAGTATTCAAAGAAGTGTGGAAGGCATGTTAGCAACTCATGGAGACTTCTCTCCTTAAAGTAATCAGAAGGGTTGAAGGAGAATTAAAAAGATAAGAATGGGAGGCATCTTTGAGCTTGCCGAGTAGACACCATGAGCAAAGCTCACCCTCCCAAGCTGAAAAAATTTATGGACAAGAAATTATCATTGAAATTAAATGGTGGCAGACATGTTCAAGGAATATTGTGGGGGTTCGATCCATTTATGAATCTTGTGATAGATGAATGTGTGGAAATGGCAACTAGTGGGCAACAGAACAATATTGGAATGGTGATAATACGAGGAAATAGTATCATCATGTTAGAAGCCTTAGAACGAGTATAAACAATGGATGTGTTTGTTCATCAGAAGAATCAACTGCTTCCACATGTCCCCTCTCCATAGTACCTGTTTTACTACAATATAAAAATCAGATCGTGTGCATTTTCATATTGAGCTTTTTTGTTAAATAAACTTTTATAATGGCCAAAAAAAAAAAAAGATAAGAATGAAGAAAAGAATGAAAAAAAAAAAGAAAGGTTTATTTCTGTGAGTCGTTGCTATTTAGTATTGTCCCAGTGGACACCCAAAATCATCCCACATATATAACAACAGTGGTGTTCTGTTCTCACTTCAGAAAAATGGCGGTTAGTCCAATCCCTTAATTCACAGAGGAGTCAAAGAACTGAGAGCCTCACCCAATGTGGTACCAGAACCTGGGTCTCCCAGCTGCCTGGCCAGTGCTCAGCTCTCCTGATTACAGTTCTTCCTACACAAATCCCTTCTCTCCTGTTGTGATGCAAGGCAGCTAGCACAGTGTGAGTGCCTGCCCATCACGTTGGTTCCTCACAAATATTTTTACAAGAAACAATTAACCAGTCAAATGAAGTGACATATGTGGTAGGCTGAACGATGATCCCCAAAAGATATTTGGCTCCTAATCCCTAGAAATTGAATGTTACCTTAGAAGGCCAAAGAAGACTGTGCAGAGGTGATTAAATTAAGGATCTCGAGATGAAGAGATGATCCTGGATTATCTAGGTGGGCCCTAACTACAATCACAAGTGTCCTTTTGGGGAGAGAATGTAGGAGATTGGCACAGACAGAAGAGGGAAAGGCAACGTGACCACAGAGACTGGAATGATGTCGCTATGGGCCAGGGAATGCCAGCAGCCACCAGAAGCAGGAAGAGGCAAAGCACGGCTCTCCCCTCAAGTCTCTAGAAGGAGTACTTGGGGTTCTACCAACATCTTAATTTTTGCCCAGTGAAACAGAATTCTGACTTCAGAATTGTGGCTTCTAGAACGGTGAGAGAATTAATGAGTGCTAGATTAAGTCACTTGTTACAGCAGCCATAGGAAACTGATACAACATACATCACACCACTTTGAAAGCTCTAAAGAAAGGCAGGATATGGTCTAAGCAATGAATGATATAGCAAGTCAGAAGGAGGGACCTTATGAAGGAGGAGAGTTGGATCGCAGGATCTGTACAAGCACGGAGGGAGAGGAAGACACTGTGTCGTACACACTCAGAAGCATTTACTGGTTGCCTTCTACGTGTATGTTAGAGGGCAGGAGGAGGCACAATGAAAAGAAGTATACAGTAGGATCCTTACTCTCAATTCCCAGTGTGCTGGGAGGATAAGCCATACTTAGGTGAAAAAATAATTAGCAAAATGAGATGGAATCATTCCCCTTGTGGGATCAGAGGCATGTGCAAAAAAATGTATGTGCAAAGGTATTTATCACATTGTTTGTAAAAGTGAAAACCTGGACACAATAAAACCCAGCAATAAGGTATCGTTTAAGTTTCCTGGCACGTCCACGCAACTCTCATGCAGTTTAGAAACCATGTTGCATAACAATAACGACCTTGAAAAAATGCACCTAAAATATGTTAAATAACAAAAGTGGGTTACAAAAATAGGATGTATAGTTTAGTCCTCCCAAAATGTAATTATAACTATTTATACACAAAGACTAAATATTATATACCAAAACGTTAACTGTGGTTCTCTCTGGGTGGTGGGATCACAGATCTTTTCATTTCTTCAGTAGATATTTATTGAGCACCTAGGAACTAAGCCATGGCTTGGCAAACTTTTTTGTAAGAGGCTGGATGGTAAATACTTTAGGCTTTGCAGGTCATTTAATTTCCGTTGCAACTACTCAGCTCTGCCCTTGTGGCAAAAGAGGAATCACAGACACTAGGAAATGAAAGCACGTGGCTGTGTTTCAATAAAACTTTATGTACAATAGCAGGTGATGGGTTTTTTCTGGCCCTATAGTGTGCTATAGGTTGCCAACTCCTAGGCTAATCACTGTGCTTCTTCTATATTCTTTCTGGTGGCTTTTTTTCTTTTTTTTTAAGGAGAGGAAGGGAGGGAGGGAGAAAATGGGGAGGGGCAGAGGGAGATGGAAAGAAAGAGACTCTTAAACAGGATCTGCACTCAGCACATAGCCCAACATGGGGCTCCATCTCACAACCCTGAGATCATGACTTAAGCTGAAATCAAGATTCAGATGCTTCACTGACTGAGCCACCCAGGAGCCCCAGTGCTGCTTCTGTATTCTTCAAATCTTCTACAAAATAGGCATTACACCTCTAATATTGGGAGAAACAGTATGTTTTTTAAAATAATATCTGTTGGCCCTGGGAAGGCCATTGTGGGGGGGGAGTGGTCTTGCAGAGTGACATCTCCTCTAGCGGGGACAATCTTAAATATCCCCAGAGGTTGTCAGGGAGGTGACAAAAAATGTGATTAGGGACCCAGTGTAAAACAGTACAGAGAGCACAGATCTGATCAAATATATTCAAATTTACCCTTTTATACTAATGCTGTGTTTGCTAAACAAAAAACATCTATAAACCTCCAGTTTTTGACTCCGGAAAACCTTCTCAGAATATGTCACATTGACCAATGCCAGCCCTGCTGGATTCAAACCCAGAGCATGGCAGCCTCCCCTCTGCCACCACTGTCCCCACCTTGACCCCATTAACTCATGCTGAAATGGCCAGCCCAGGCAAGAGCTGCTAATCTTCACTGAGAAGGTGCCTCCGGCCATGTGTGCGTGCACCTGACAGTAATGGGATACAGGATGGATTTCCCTGACCTTCTGATGAGAATGCCACATGGAAGAATATCCAAGGCCACAGTGAAGCCCAAATATTTTATGCACATAACAGCAACTGCTCATGAAGCCTTGCCACGGGAATGGAAAGGCACTACATCAGGCTGAGTGATTTATGTTTCTGAAAGCCACGTGAGTTATTGCCCATTACCTCATCCTGGCAACTTTGCAAATTCTTGCCAATTGATTTTTGTAAAGGAGCGAAGGAGAAACAAGAAGGGTCTGAACACAAGGGTCTGATTTCAGGCATGTATGCGTGTGTGTGTGCATTTTCTTTTTAACCTCTGTAAAACTCTGCAAAAGTTTTCTAAGGGAATCTTTGTCCATTCCATAACAGGGGCAGAGATTAAATGTGCAAGGAGGTCAGTGAGTGGGGCCTGACTATTTGAAGGAGTTTCATTTTTACAGTGCACATCAGGCAAAGTCCTTACAATCACTGCTATCAATTCTTGGAGTCAGTCAGTGAACTTCCAAGAGAAACTCTTGGAAGGTGACCCTCCATGCCTCTGAGAATAGATGAGCGCAGCAAAAGGTAAAGAAAGGAAATCGAGTACCTTCTCAAATGCTAAGTCCAGAAAACTTCCAGGAAAAGCCCCAGAAAAAAAAATAAAAGTCATTATAGCTGCCTAGTGGCTTAATAATGGGCCACAAGCCTGAATGAAGGTCATGCTGGTGTACATACATGCTATGGTCTCGTCAGGTTATTTCAGACCCAAACATGGACTTTAGAAAGTAAGTTCTGGGTCACTTCCAGCTCTGCCTCAAGGTATTAACGTCATCCATGAACTGGGATTAATGATACTCACCTCTGAATTGTGGTAAAATCAAATTAAGAAATACACACACACATGAAAGATTTTTGCAAACAGTAAAAAATTATACAAACGGGTGTGATTCTTCTTCACAGTATAATTATTATTCCTTTATAAGACTCTGTTACCTGTCAATTAGTAAAAAAAAAAAATGTTGCTTGTGTGCCCACTGACTGTAACAGAGACACAAGATCAGCCAAAGAAAAAGGAAAAGGTTGCAGCTCCCTTAGCAGATGTACCTTCCAACGCAGCAGCAAATTTCCACGGTCAGGCTAGAAACCAGTCATTCGCACTTGGGCTCAGTGCAAGCACTTACCGCCCCAATATAAATCTATTTGTCCTCTTAACGCAATATGGAACTCTTTGCCAAGCTCGTATTTCATGTCTTGAGTCTTATTACCGAAGGGGAAAAACACCTCGTGTTTATGAGCTTGCCACTTGGCAGCAGTGTAGTGGGTTCTTTCTGCTCCCTGTTCGGATGATAACTCTTTGTGAGACTTCGGGCAAAGAGCTTCACTACTCTAGGTCAGTCGGTCAACGGGTTGCTTTTGTGGTCCTACTAGGAACCAAGTTCTGGGCCTCAAATTCCACAGAAAGTGGGGTCATAAGATTGAGGTCAGTTTCGGCATGAAGAGTTTTATTATACGTCGAACAAGAGGGCAATTTCTTACTGTAACACACTGCTGTGTCCTGTTTGGGCCTAAATCAGGTTATATGCTCAAAAGTCCCATAAAAGGCATCTCACAGCCAAGGTGGCCACCACCTGCACTGACCACGTGGAAATGAGTTTCAATCCCCACCTCCCCCCCTCCCTCCCCACTTCGCCTCTGGTAATTTCTCCTTGGCACTGAGCTGAGCTGCCCAATGCAGTCTGCTCCAGCAAGAACACAACAGTAAGAGTCTAACTTCCAAAGTCTCACTCACCATTCTCCCTACTGAATGAAGGGAGGATTCTGTGGGCTGGTTTATCGGGGAGAGGAACGGATAAAATGTCATTTTATTTTGCATTCCAGTTTCCAGGACTGAGGCTTTTGGATCTTGAGAGTACTTTATGGTAGGAAACATAAAATATCAACAAGCAGAGACAAATGCCAGTGATGCTCATTCCTTTTCAGTATCTGTCTTTGAATGGTCAAGGGGCACAAGGCCAAACCATGATCATGAGAAGCTCTCATGTACCACTGCCCCGCAGGAAAGAGACATCACAGACCTACAGGTACCTCATATGGATGGTGACAGTCTAGTACTGGTCCTACTTTCCGAAATTCTAGGGACTTAAGTGACCATCAAAGCCAGCATTTCCTCCCAGAACGTTCCATATACCCCTGTGCTCATGAGCTGCCCCTCATTCCACCCTGAAACTCACCCCCTCCCTGAATATTCCCTATGTGAGGAAATGCCCCCTCCATTTCCCTACATGCTCGAGCTAATATCTAGTCATTCCTCACCTCTTGCTTACCCCCATGCCTCCATCCATCACCAAATCCTATCCATTCTACTGCCCTTAACATTTCTGAATTTATCTATTTATCTCTATCTCCACTACCACCACCCTAGTTAAAGTCCCCATCACCTCTGAGCTGGACAAGCACAAGAGCCCCCGAAACGAGCCCCCATATTACTATTGCCTCCCTCCCAATATTTTCAGATCAATTCTTCTTTGGAAAGTGAAAACCTAATTCATACCATCACCATCACGTTTTTGTCCTCCCTATTCTCCACCTTCATGTGGCTTATGAGATTCTGTGTCTGGCCTCTACCCCTCCACTGCCTTAGCTCGTTCCATTTGCCCCTTACTCACTATCTTCCAGTTCTCCAGCCTTCTCTCTGCTGCTTGAACATACCAAATTCTTTCTTGCCTCAGGGCCTTTGCACTTGCCCTTGCTTCTGCCTGAAATGCCCTTCTCTTCTCTCCATTTCTCCATCCTATCCCATCTAGCTCTTATCTATCTTCAGGTCTCAGGTTTGGAGACATTGAGTAACTACCTTACTGTGTTGCTAAAAGCATTAGATGAGATTATGCATGCAAAAGTGCTTGGCACACTGCCAGAGAATTCAATAAATGTTGCATATGCATTATAAATTTTTAAATCTGAAAGATCATTTTTATCCATGCCCCTGTATTCTTTCTTTCTTTTTCCTCTAAATTAATAGCTTTATCTTTAACTCTGGCAATTCTTTTCAAATGCCCAGGAGGGAGACAAAAATTCTCTTATTTCTACCTAGACCTGGAAATCTCACACTTTCTCTCCTCTCAATCTCATCATATTAACTTTATGTTTTACTCCAGTACTCAGAATTCCCCCTTCCTCCTCAGACATGGATGACCCAATTCCTATTTAACTTTCTGTTTCTATATTCGCTCATTTCCACATTCACTCAAGATTCATTAGCATCTGCCAGGCTCAGTGCAAGGACAGGAGGACATATCTACAGAGATGACAGAGGACCTGCCCTTGAGGAATTCAGCAGAGACCAACACAGACAAAATAATCACATCACAGTGAGCTAAAACAACTATGCACAAAATTGCTTATGGGCACACTGAGAAGGAAGCAGGGATCTCTGCAGAGGAGATGGCAGGAGCCAAAGTGGTCAGAGAGGCTTCCCTTAGCCTGGCCTTGGAAAGTGAATAGGAGTTCACCAGCTTAGGGGACAATAGAAAAGGCCCCATCATGAGGGTTTCTCCCACACTTTGGCTTAGAACAGGGATTACGTGAGAGGTGAGTGATAAGTGATGTGATATGTGATAAGTGAGAAGGCAAAGTCCCCAAGCTCTCCAAGTGAACAGACTGTTCAAGCACTGGCAAAGGGTCTGATGAGGCTAGAAGCTGAGGTTTAGCAGGAGGTAGGAGAAGCTCCGGCAGAAGGGGTTTCTTGGAGCCAGATAGTGAAGAACCCAGAAGGCCACATTCAGTGCCTCATACTTTATACCCCACAATCAAGGTTACAGAAAAACCCAGTAGTAGCATGGCAGACAGTGAATGATTGCTAGAGGAGCCGGGAGAGAAGGAGACCAGTCGGGAAGCCACTGCGAGACCACAGTCAGGGACAGGGAGAATCAACCGGAAGATATTTATTAAATTCCTTCTATAAAGTAGGCATGTCACATGCTGACTGGCAAATCCTGGTTTGTAAACTTTTATAAGAGCTCTGTGGATGTGGTGCCACAAGGCCAGTTTCAAATGTAGAGCTTCTAGTAGTAGAGGTCATGCACAGCCTTTCCCTTACAGTGTGTAGCTCAGAGTCCCGCTGCACCAGCAGGTGGTGGGGATAAAGATGTGGTGTGCGGCGGCTGCTGATACAATGCATGGAGTTCCAGCCCACGCCTCAAAGACAGGTATAGGGCAGGCACCCCAGCATTGGTCTGCGGCACTGATTTCATTAACCTAGAAAGAGGGCATCAGTGTGGGAGAAAGGGTAGCTTCTAAGTAAAATACAAGTGTCACAGTTACCCCTTACCCTACTAGTATGAACTCCTACTCATACTTCAAGCCCCAACTCAGATGTGCCATGGGAAACACTGTGAGGTTTCATGACAAAGCGTGGCAGAGTTGGAGGGAAGGACTTCTCCCATACTTGGTCTTAGACTGAGGGTGGCCCTGAGGTAACACAGGCCCTCGAGAACTCTGGTGCCTGAGGGAATGTAGTTCGGAGAGCACAGGACCAGGTCTTGGAACAAGAATGGTAATCCCACAAGGGCATCCCCAGCAGGTTGTGATGGGGAGTGATGCTCCGCTCTTGGCACCTGTCGGGAAGCAGACGTCAGCTACAGCCCCACAGGTTTGTTCATGGCACATGTGAGACGCTGTGAAACCTGGAACTGCTGGGCCCCTCCCTGCCTGGATGTCCCCTTCTGTAGCGGACATGAACATAGGATTACCACAGCCACCAGAGAAGTGAGATGAGGGATCAGGGCCCTTTAGTGTGGATCGGTCTTCAGTCAGATTCCAAACCCATCTCTGCGAGGCTATTTCACACACCTGATCTTGTGTAATGTTGACCCCAAACCCAGAGGAGCTCATGGACAAGGAGACTGAGGAGGAGAATGAGGCTCACTTGATAAGCTCCCCAAATCCCCTCAGCCAGCATGTGCCACCAGCCAGAACCTGAGCCCAGTAAGGCTCATCCTTCCCACCCCACCCACAACGTCAGCTGCCTTGGATGGCTGCTCACCAATGCATCGGAGTCCCCAGGACTGGGGACCGAATTTTTGGCTCAATGAAGGCTTCCAGGGAAGATTCCAGGCACAGTGATTCATGAGAGAGAGAAAAGAAAAATAACAATGTGCTGTCAGCAAAGAACATTCACGCGCTTCCTTTTGCGCTGCAGAAATTGGACGCACTTTGAGCCAGGTGTTTCCACAGGGCCAGCCAGATGACGGCCTTTGGAGAGATGGGAAGCCTCGGGGAGAAAGGAATGCAGCCCGCGCCTGGGCCACAGGCACAGATGACACGGTGCGAGCCAGAGTCTGCACAGCTCAGATGGGCGCCTAGACCCTGAGAATTTATTACCTTATTAATTATTCTCTGGCCTCTCCCTCCCATCCTGCAAGACCCAGCTTTCAACCCCCCCCCCTTTTTCTGAGTTCAGGAATGAAAGGCCTCAAGCCCCACCTTCCACCCCCACGACTGTCTCCAGAGCCAGAGAGGGGCTGTTGTTTTGATGGGTGTTTTCCTCCAAAGCCAGTGAGTGGGAGAAATGCCCACGGATCAAGTTTAGCTCAAGGGCCCCAGCAAGCCTCTCATTAGCATTTCAGAGCTGCTGCTAATCACCAAGGACCCTAAACTTAAGGCGGTGGGGAGGAGGAGATGCCTGCTTCTCCAGAAACTCGACTTTATCCCAAGGAAATGACCAAGCAGGACTGGAGAAAGAAACTGCCCCTGGAAAAACACCAGCCCTAGCCCTTCTCTCCCGGGGCAGGTAACAGGCGGAAGAGCCCAAGGCACAGTCACCAACAACTCTGCAGACAGCACTTCCCAGTGTTTGTGAGAAAAAAGACCTGGTAAGTTTCGAGTCTCCTCGCCGCTGCCTTGAGCTACAGAAACACCTTTATAGAATAATTTGCTCCCAGCCATCTCATCTCCTGGGGAGAGAGAGGCAGGGCTGTGGACTAAAGCCAGACTTGTCTACTAGCTACTCTGGCAAAGGTGGTCCTCTGTCTAAAAGTACCTTTCAACCGCAAAACACTTCAAGCTTTCCAAAACCCGTTTACATCCATTATCCATTAGACCCCACATGGCCTCTGTGTACAAGGGAGGACCTGAGATGTCCATAGCCTAGGGGTGAGGCCAGCAGGCTAGTTCCTGGTCTCACCATCCCCTATCCGGTACCCTACACTCCACACCAGTTCTGCAGGGCTGGTGCCTATGGAGAAGTCACCCTTCTTCCCACAGCACGGCACTTCACAGTTGACCATCCTTCCCAAACTCTGTGTGCAGGCCAATGAGAGAATGAACAAATTCCTTGTCATCACGTGAGATGGGCAGGGTAGATATCATTACTCCATTTTCCAGGTGAGGAAAGTGAAGCACCTAAGTCTGTCTGACATGTGTGGCTTCCCCGAGGCCCCCATTAGCTGTGAACTATGATTTTGGATGCCCAGTGTGACAGATTAATAGCCTGAATAGCCCCACTTTCTCAGTCTCTCCTATACCCACAGTCTTTGCCTCGTGACTTGACAGTTCCTCTCATGAAATCTAGTTCCCCCATCCCTTGAACCTGGGCAGGCCTATGACTTCTTCTGGCCAAGAGGATGTGGTATGCCCATTCTGGCCTGGGCTCCAGAGACCTTGAGTGTTTCCACTCACTCCTACACCCCAGCCATCACTGGGAGCACATGCCCAGGCTAGCCTGTGGGAGGGAAAGGCACAAGGAGTGCAGTTGTGTTGCCCTAGTTGCCTGTGTCAGCCCAGCCAAAAACAACCCACCCCGGACATGTGCATGAGCCCAGCCAAGATCAACAGAGCTGCCTAGCTGACCTCCAGATAACTCCAGCAGCATGAGCAATAAACACGTGTTACTAAATGCCATGGAGGTGAATATAGTTGGCATGCACAATTCTGTGGCGGTACCCACCGGCTCATAGCACGTGTTTCACTCATCTAGTCATCCACCCATCCAACGGAATGCCTCCACCCATTCAGTCAATGTATGTGCTGAGTGCCTACTATGTGTCCAGCACTGTGTGCTAGACGCTGGGGGTATGGTGGTGGGCAAGGCAGACCCCAGCCTGCCTTCATGGAGCATGCAGACCAGGAAGGAAGACTGACAAGCAATTAGACTTCAGTGAGATGAACACTGGGGGAGGGATAAGACACACGCAGGGCAGACACAGGGCGGGCGCACCTGACTGACATCGGGAGGGGCAGGGCAGTGAGAAGGGATTCCTGGAAGCAGGTAACATAAAAGCAGAAATCTACAGGCTGAAGAAGAGCCCATGGGGTGAGGGGAGGGTGCCAGGGAGGCTTCTTCCCAGTAGATGACACAGCCTGGTAGAGGCCTGGTGAGACATACAGTTGCCTGGTTGGAGACCTGAAGTAAGAGAGTGGGAGGGAAAAGCGAGTTCTGAGGGACCAGCACCAGGGAGACCCAATCGTCACCCCAAAAACTTTTCCTGTATTAACTTCCAAGGTAAGTGAAATTCAGAAAAGGAAAAACAGAGGAGCCTCTTCTATGCACAGATAAAGGCCACAGAACATTTCCAGGACACCATCAGAGGGAGCTGGGCCTGGGCACAGTCTTCTAAGGGCTGCAGGAGAAGTTCTTGTGTTTTGACTGTAAGGGAGGTTTGCTACCTGCCTAATGCTGCAGGTGCTTTGCTACTTCTCACCCCAGACCTGCGTCAGGAAATGAGAGCTGACTGCTGGGGCCTGCAGCACTGTTCTGAAACAGCCAGTCAGAAGGAAACAAAAGTATGTTTCACCTCCATGGAGAAAAAAGAGAAAAGGGAAATCCCAGGAGAGGCTGTACGTTGTGGCATTCCTGCATTCAGCCAACAAGGACTCCTTCACTGGCCACATTCTGCAAGTCCCCAGCCACGTGCCATGGAGGGCTAACCCATATACCTGGCCTTTGACCTTGTCCTCAGAGGCCTCAAGTCTTTCTACACAAGCAGACCCCGTGGGGGCAATCTGTTGAAAGCAGACACTAGGGAATTGTCTTGAAGCTGGGTGAGAATAGTGACAACCTATTTTTACTTAAACTATGCCTTTTTCTGGTGTGGCCTGGGAAAGGTACCTCAAGCCACTGAGTAGGGAGCTCCACCGAGTGTGGAATGGCCTATAGTACAGTTAACAGGTGGTAAGTGGTGGCGGCGAGATTCAGATGGAGGCTGAGGAGTTCCGGAGAGGGCAAGATGGGCCGTATGTGGCTGAGGGAGCCAGGCAAGGCTTCTAGAAAGAAAGAAAGATGAGTCAAGAACTGAGGAGAATGGGGGAAAGGCCTAGAGGGGGATAGAAGCCCCCCAAAAGCACAGTGGTAGGGAAGCCTAGAGCCTACCAGGGGACTCATTCTGGATATGTGGAACAGAGCCATCAACAGTATGAAAGAGCTGGAATGTCAGCTGGCAAGGCAACTTGGAGTCAGGTCAAGGAAATTCTGAGAGGCCAAGAGAAGGAGGTTGAACTTTATCCAGAAGATAACATCAAGACAAAGAATGTGACATCAGGGGTGCATTTCAGGAATATTAATCTGGCTGACTAATGTGATGGGCTGGAAAGGAGAGACCAAAGCCAAGGGAGGTAGTTCAGAAGATCCTGCCAGAACTGGTCAGAGAAGAGGAGACAGATGTGAGAAGCAGATGCCAAACGACTTGCCGACTGGCTAGATGGAAAGAGCAGAGCCATAGGTCATCCCAAGGTTTCACGTCGGTGCGGATGGCTGTGAAAGCCATGGTCACAGGAAAGAGGCGAGAGGCTGCCAGTTTGAGGGGGCTGTCAGACCCAGGATGCTGGACTATCTAAGGGGGCAGCAAGGAGCTAGAGGGAAAGCAATGGTAAGGAAAGTGTTGCTGCTCTTGAAAGACAGGTTTGGAGAGAAGGAGGAGGAAGAAGCAATGAGGAGCCAACTGAAGGAAACCTCCAAGCTTCCGGGGAAGGAGAAGCAATGGCGGACCAGGTTCCAGAGGAGCTCCTGCCGCTCCTCCCACACCACTGCAGGTGCCTGTGAAGATGCTTTTCTAGATCCCAGCCCACCTCCATCAGGCTTTCCTGACTTCCTCACAGCTGGTCCCCCCAATAGAATGTGCTTGCCGTGAGGGCAGGGACTGTTGTCTGTTGGATTCCTAGCAGCACCCTCTGGGCCTCGAATACTGCCCATCACGTCAGGTAAGCCCCTGTGAGACATCCCATAGACGTCCTACAGTGCCTGTCCGGCCACACCCCCAGGAAAGGGGAGTACAACATGTTCCAGTCCCCACCTCCAGTGACTGCACCGGGACGCTGATCCAAGCTGGTGGTGGGGAGAGGGTGTCTCCTCACAGGCTGGTCTCTCTCTCCCAAACGTCTGAACTAAGCCACAGGGGTCTTTCTTGTCAGTCATGACAAGCCACGCAGACTCTGGGCTGGTGGCCATCTTGGGCCATGTGCAAAGCCAACAGGTGGAGGAGGCTGGTGCTCAGAGACTGAGGCAGGAGACTGAAGCAGACAGAAGCACAGACAAAACTCATACAGCCCTGGCACATGAGCCCAGCAGCCTCCATTCCTAACTTCCCCGTTCCAACCCTGGCAGGACTGCCTTAGTGTTGTTCTCAGTCCCCAGGCATTGTGGTGAGCCACCAGACTCGCCTGCAGGAAGGGAGGCCTCCTTCCCCCAGCTGCTGCGAGTGCTGTCAGCCTTCTGTGGAGACTGAGAAGAGTGCCTCACCACAGGTCATGCTGCCTTCCAGCAGCTGTCCACATCCAAGACTGATCAGCATGGGGGCAGAGGCCTGGGCCCCTTGCTCCAACTTGAGGCAACTCTGAGGGCCTCTCCAGGTTCCATTGTTTCACAGAGTTGGCTGAGACCTTCACTGGTACTGCACCAGAGCTCAGCTGCTCCCTCTGTCCAACCCTGCTACCTCTGCCTCACTCTCACGGGTGCTGACCCTAATAGATATCCTCCATCTCAACATCTCCCTGTTTCCTAGGGAACCCCACCTTCAATAGCCCTACCATCACCTATTATATCCTTACAGTAAACTCTTTGGACATTTGCAGCAAGAGTAAGTCTTGATTAGACTGACAGTACTGGTTTTCTAGAAATCCATTTCAATTGTGATGACGACTCCTTTTGTATTCCTAAGAGTACTTACTCCAGTGTTTTGCAAATAGTAGCAATAATAATAATAGGTATCTTTTGGGTGCTTGGGTGGCTATGTTGGTTGAGCACCTGCCTTCAGCTCAGGTCATGATCCCAGAGTATCAGGAACGAGTTCCACATCAGGCTCCCAACTCCATGGGGAGTCTGCTTCTCCCTCTGACCTTCTCCTCTCTAATGCTCTCTCTCACAGTCTCTCTCCCAAATAAATAAATAAAATCTTTAAAAATAATAATAGGTATCTTTTATTGAGTAAATACTATGTGTCAGAGTCGTTCAAAGCATTTTACAAGGATCATCTGACCTCGCGGCATCCTGATGGGGCAGATGCTATTACCCCCATTTTACAGATTTTAAAAGAACAATTAAGCAGGAGTCGAGTCAAAATGAAAATCTAGACCATCAGACACAGAAACTGTGTCCCTAACCACATTCAGCCCCACCTCCTGCATCAAGAACACACAATTACAATGTCAAAGAGTCAATGATTTTGAGCTGGATGAGAACTTTCAAATTATCTAGGCCAGTCATTTTATTTTACTGAGGGTGAAGGTCATACAATCCAGCTGCAATATATAAGCACTTCACTTAAGCAAAATAAAAATATACATACAGCAAAAAAGAGAAGGATGAAAAGATAATTTGAAAAATGTAATTTTGGGGGAACCCTCCTACAGTGTTGGTGGGAAAGCAAGCTGGTGCAGCCACTCTGGAAAACAGCATGGAGGTTTCTCAAAAAGTTGAAAATAGAGCTACCCTATGACCCACCAATCACACTACTAGATATTTACCCTAAAGATACAAATGTAGTTATCCAAAGGGGCACGTGCACCCGAGTGTTTATAGCAGCAATGTCCACAATAGCCAAACCATGGAAAGAACCTAGATGCCCATCAACAGATGAATGGATAAAGAAGATAAAGAAGATGAATGGACATCTTCTTTATCCATTCACCTGTTGATGGGCATCTAGGTTCTTTCCATGGTTTGGCATATATATATACACATGGTTTAGTGTATATATATACAATGGAATACTATGCAACCATCAAAAGAAACAAAATCTTGCCATTTGCAAAAACATGGATGGAACTAGAGGGTATCATGCTGAGCAAAATAAGTCAATCAGAGAAAGACAATTACTATATGATCTCCCTGATATGAGGAATTTGAGAGGCAGAGTGGGGGTTTGAGGGGTAGAGAAGGAAAAAATGAAACAACATGGGATTGGGAGGGAGACAAATCATAAGAGACTTCTAATCTCACAAAACAAACTGAGGGTTGCCGGAGGAAGGGGGTAAGGAGACGGTGGTTGGGTTATGGACACTGGGGAATGTATGTGCTATGGTGACTGCTGTGATATGTCATAAAAAATTTAAAAATTTTTAAAAATGTAATTTTCTCCATAATAAATTATCTTGTTATATGTACTCATGGCACATCACTATATGTAGATATGGATATGGATTTTTATACATATGTATATACACATGTTACTGTATATGGTTACATACACTAAAAAAAATATACATTATAAGGGCAATTTCAGGAACTGGCATGACTTGACATGCGGACGTTGGCATTCAAACCCCAGTCAGGCAGATTTGCCTGTGAAGGAGCCAGTGGCAAGAACAAGACCAGAACCTGGGTCTCCTGACTCACACCCCAGCTATCCTTCACTACTCCCACCTACGCTCCCACTCCATTTGTTTATGTGGTTCTATTTCGAAGGGAGCAAACTGGTTCAGAAGTTTGCAACACTACCATGTAGAAAAACGTAGAAGCAGAGACTGAAGCTATTGAGAAACCCACGTGAATTACCACACTGTAGCCATGCTTTCTCCATCACTGTTTCTAATTAAAGGACCGGCTGACACATTACGTAGCTCCTTGGGAGGCATCCCATCCACAAAATCTTCTCCCATATGTCCCTGGATTTCTTCTTCTTGCCTTTCTCACTGGCATTCGCACCCTCCTCACCAAACAGTGTTCATTTATTCACCGTGGCCATCCCCGGGGAATGATGTAAGACACTAAAAACTGTGACTCAAAATAGAGCAAGTGCCAGATGTTAAGGAGGACATGAGGATACAGGACAATAGCCAAGTATCTCTGGCTCTAACCAACCTTGCCTCCCCCTCCCAAACCCCGCCCCCATCAAATTCATTATTTCCCAAACCACTCCAGGTACACGCTCACCTCCAGGTCTCAAGTACACGCCCCCCCCCCCTTCACTTCCTTAAATCCCTCTCCTCCTTCCATTCCTAATCCAAGCACCATCTCTTCTGAGAAGGGATCCCTGCTCACACAATAGAAACCCGAGAGCCAAAGGGACATTGAAATATTGCCTGTATCTGAGGTCACCAATGGCAGGCTGACTGGCTGCATGAAGTTTTCTCTCTCTTTTTTTTTCCTGCCAAAACCTGGGATCAAACTGTGAAGTTTTTTTGAATCCACAAAGTGTTGAAGAGTTTGGCAAACTAAAAATTTCTGAATCTGTTGCAAACCCATAAAAGTCAGGAGACTTTACATAAAAGTCCTGGCTTTGTGTCTTGTCTTGAAAGACCAGTGATCTGGCAACACTGGGCTTGCTTCTCATATGGCAAGGATCAGATGAATCGAAGTAGAAACTGCCCTGTCTGCACTTCTTTTTTGGAGGGGGTGGGGGGTGGGCACAAAAATTTTTGTTTATAACAATCGACAATTATGTAAATTTGCAACCAACATAATCACCAATCTTTAGGCTTAACCTTTTTTTTTTTTTTTGCATGCCATTTTTAATCTCAATATTTGCTTTCCTTCTAATAAAGTTCACATTTACAGTATTTCTTTCAGGAAGTGTCAGTGTGTACTAAACCTTCTTCTTTTTGTATATTTGAACATGCTTGTGTACCATCCTCACTCCTGAGTGCCAGTTTAGCTGAGTGTAGACTTTCTAGGTTGACAGTTCCTCTTCCTCAGCATTTTCAAGAAACTTCTTCATTGTCTCCTGGCAGCTGTTGTTGCTGATGAGAAGTTTGCTGTCAGGCTAATTGTTGTTCCTCTGTAGGTAATTTCTCTTTCCTCTGTGGGGATTTTAAGAGTTTGTCTGTGTTCTTGAGATTCTGAAGCCGCACTTCGATATACGATATAGATTTGTTTTTGTCAGTCACGGTGCTTTTTTCAATCTCAACTCATGTCTTTCTTCAGTCACGGGAAAATGTGCATTTAAGAGCAAATACCGCTCCTCAACTCTCTTCTGGAACTCTGATTGACATATACTGGTATACATATTCTCTGGGTCTCTCGACTGCTCTTTCATATTTTCAATTTCTGGCTCTGACACCTAAATCACGATTCTTGCATCAGTTATGTCCAGCACTGAGGTTCCCCATCTACTGAGGTTCTATTAAGAAATTCTAACTTGTTCTTTTTATGTTCTGCATTCTTGTTTTGTTGCTCCTTATTTTTTATCCCACTAGTTGTTGTTGTTGTTGTTGTTGCTTAACAGACGCTATTCCTTTCTTCAGCCCTTGGATGATCTTCATCACACATATTTTGAAGTCATTATTAGCTTCTGCTCTTACTTGTGAATTCACCTCCTTATCGTTGACTGCACTGGCTATACGCCTTTCCTTCTTTCTCTTTTTTCCTTAGCCATAGTTGTCCTCCCGAGTGTTTTAGAATTTAGAACGGTAGATCCATTGTGAACAGGAGGTTTATTTTGTGTTTGCTGCATATTCTTTCTCTCTCTCTCTCTCTCCCTCCCTCCCTCTCTCTCGAGCACTTTATAGTTGGCTTTTTCTGGCCCAGCAGAGTCCCCAGTGCAGAAAAAGAGACCCCGGTGGCAGGCCTTAAATACCAAAGTAATAATAAGAGACATTGCAGGTCCTGCCATTGACCTGCTGGGTGACTTTCCACATATCATCTGCAAGGACATGTTGGTGTCTCACTCTGTATCCACCATAGCCTTGGGCGACAATCAAGAGAAGCTTTCTTCTAACCTCCTTTCCCAGGAGTGGAGTTCCAGTCCTACATTTCAAGCCAGAAGCCTGGCTTTGGAACCCTGCCCCTCATGGGGCACTTGGAGACCTGTTTCCCTCCCTATACGGTATTCCAGGGGGGAGTTGCCATTTGGTCTTGTCACTAAAACACTGAGGCTCTAGCCGAGGAGTGGCAAAGAACGGCACCAGCCAGGCAAGCAAGAGTACTGACCTATCTCCCATTGACATCAACTAGTTCTGGGAGAGTAAGTGCAGCAGGGAAAAGCCTGGGTGTGTATTTCAACAGACAGGATGCAGCCGAGCACAGCAGGTCTTAGCACCTTAAAGGGGCATCCCCTGTACCCTCCATTCACCAATAAATACAAAATGTTTATCATGACTATACTCTGTACTGCCAAGCACCTTAGTTCACTTTAACATTCCAAGTAAGGATCCATGGACTTAAGTGAACCTTTCAAGATGTTTATATTTCTAGGGGGTATATTTTTCTTGGGGATAATGAATACCGTATATGCTACTTGGGGAAAAAAAATGATATTTATTGAGTGTTCACTGGGTATGAGGCACTATTTAAGCACTTTACACACATTACAACCCAAAATAACCCCATGAGACAGATGTTCTATCCCCAGAGCTCCTATTCTTGGCCTATCATCCCTCCTCTCTACCAGGAATTAAAGTAAGAAGACCTGAAGAGGAAAATACAATGCAGGCCACAGGTTTGAAGACAACTCATACATTTACTTACAGCCCATATATATGTAGACACCAAACAGGTCAGATACAAACTTCAAGAGGCAGCAGGGACAACTTCTGGTTACACGGGAAGTAACGCAGTGAGTAATCCTAGGGGAGCATTTTCAGGCTGAGGGAAGGTTCTTTAAGGGGAAACTCGGACTCAGAGGTTGCCCTTATGCCGTTCAGTGAATAACAGCTGCTGTTATTTTCACCTAACCCTTTTGTGGTCTCGACGAAAATCCAACTAAAGTAACTCTCACATGGGGCACCTGGGTGGCTCAGTGGGTTAAGCCCCTGCCTTCCGCTCAGGTCATGATCTCAGGGTCCTGGGATCGAGCCCTGCATGGGGCTCTCTGCTCAGCAGGGAGCCTGCTTCCCCCTCTCTCTGCCTACTTGTGACCTTGCTCTCTGTCAGATAAATCAATAAAATCTTTTTAAAAAAGGGTCCTGGGATCGAGCCCCGCATCGGACTCTCTGCTCGGCGGGGAGCCTGCTTCCTCCTCTCTCTCTCTCTCTCTCTCTGCCTGCCTCTCTGCCTGCTTGTGGTCTCTCTCTGCCAAATAAATAATTAAAATCTTTAAAAAATAAAATAAAATAACTCTCACAGGCATTACCAAGAAGTACTGAGTCTGGCTGGAATGGCAGGGCCCTGTAAGAGCAAAGCCCCTTCCTAGCTGGGCTGAAACCATGTGGCCCACCCAGGGATTTTGTCTGGCCATCTTGTCTTTTCAAAGCTGGGAGGGTTCTATATGATACTCTCACGGAAGACACCAGCCAGTCCTTTACAAAAAGTTGGGGGCAAGGAGAGATTCTAGTCAAATTGGAGGGTTTTATTAACCAGGTTCTCCTTGAATCTTTTGCTCTGTGAGCCACAGAAGGATGGTGAATCATTTCTGCCGCTTCCCTGTGAACGTGGCTGGGAAGTCCAGGATCCTATATAAAGAGACATCCACTGACAATATTAAGTTCTTTTGGCTTTCGCTGGGTGAAGTTTATTTCATGGTATTATTCCCTTAGGTTCACACAGCATTTGGCTGTTCAAACAATTATATTCACACGTGTGATTGAAGTGATTCTCCCAAAAACCCAGGAGGCGGGTATTAATGATCCCCCATATCCCAGATGAGGAATTATCCCATATCACCTACTAAGGTCCTTCAAGAAGGAAGTAGCAAAGCTGGGGCTCAAACCATGAACGTAAGCCTTCTCTATAGAGAAATCTGAGCAGCTATTCTCTTTGCATAGTAGGAAAAGTACAGAATTTCAGACAGGCTTCCAAGGCAATTGTGTTCCTTGGGTCTCATTTGCACTGCAGGTCTAGGTTTCTCCTAAGGAATCTATTACTAAAATCCCTTGTGAGTAGGTTCACCCTCACTCCAGTCTGCACCATAATCCAGAATTTGGGGGTGTGAAGGCCTCAGGCATCTGCAGGACACACTGCAGAGGGCTGGCCCAAATGAAACCCTCTCCCTGTCTCCAGGCTCCCTGGCAGAGCCCATCAGCAGCCACAGGAGTCCCCCTTCCCAACTCCTCCTACTCTCTTCCTGCTCACATTCCCAACCACGAACCCCTCAGACACCAGTTCATGCCCACATAAGCTCGAAGGGCAAAGCAGGTCTGTCCCTGGATCCAGCCCACATTCTGTGCTCTGGTCCTGGGACTGTAACTCTCTTTGCTTCTCTGTCTAGATTCCAGATGCTAACACCTGCCGGCCCCCAGATGCCCCATGCCAGACCTCTCCTGACTTCTGGTATCTGCCTGTCCTTGAGTTCTCGGCCCTTTTCCTGGTGCTTGTCAGTCTTTGTAGATTGCGGCTGACATCTGCTAAGTCTCCTAATCCTGCCTTCTGAAGCCGGATGTTTCATAACCTTCACCTCCTCGACCAGCTCACCTGTCCTCACCACGCACCTTCCCCTTGTCTCTGCCAGCCAGGCCATGGTAGGACATCATCATGAATCTATCTGTCTTTCATTCATTTAACAAGCAATCAACAGGCAAAACAAGGCACACTGCTATGCATTGTGGTGGTATATAAAGGCAACCAAGACACAACCATTGGCCCTATCATTTAACCATTAATTATATGTAATCAGAGTCTTAAATAAATGTGTGTTTATATTCTTCTCTTCCAAACAGACAACATGCTCTCCTGATAGTAAAGACCATGTCTCATATTGTTCCATTTTTTTCTCCACACCCCCCGCCACCACCACAAATGGTGTTCCACACCCTGCCTTCTCTGACACTTGGCCAAGAAAGGGAGGCCAGGAGAACCCTCCTGCCCATTGTTTAAAAACTCCCAATTTATGCTGTTTTGTGTTGTTGTTGTTTTTTTTCCCCAAATACCTGTGAAATAAACAGATGGGAAGCAGCAGGTGAAAAGACAGGCCTCCCAGCCATGGAGGGAGATAAGGAAAGTGCATGCAGTTGGGCATTCACCTCTCCCATCAGCCTGCACCCTGCTGTATGTTGCCCTCCACAAGGACGCTGGACCATGTTCTTTTTCCCCTGGAAAGCCTCTAAGAATCCTCCATTTCCTTGGCTCAGCTGACACAAATATTCAAGGCCCTGTTGGATCAGGTAGTAGCTGAGAACATGGGCCCAGAAGCCAGGCTGTCCAGATCCAAATCCCAGCTTTAGCACTGTCTGACCCTGGGCCAGGTATGTAATCATTCGGAGTAATGCCTACCTCATGGGGTTCTGCTAGGGATGAAAGAGTTAACAAGAGTTCACATATCACGTGGTGGTATTACAATCTGACCACAAATTCTTTGACCGCCTCTCTTCATAGGAGCCTACAAGCATCCTTCACCTCTCCTTAAGTGACCTGTTTCTCATGAATAGAATGCGGCAGAAGTGATAGTGCATGGCTTCTGTGACTCAGTCATACCAGCATTGTGGTTTCCTCCTTACTCTTCTCTGGGGGATCACTCGCTCGGAAAGCTGGCTCCCGTGTGGGGAGGATGGTCAAGGGGCCCTACAGAGGGGTCCCTGTGGCCAGGAATGGAAGCCCCCTGCCAACAGCCACATAATTTAGGTATCGTCAAAGTTAGAGAAATACAATTTGAACATCAAAATAAATGATGCATGATTACAGACTATAACCCACTGAATAAAATAGAAATTCACGAGTCTATGCTGACATAAATGAAGGAAGGAAGGAAGGAACAAATAAATAAAGGAGAAGTGAAAGCTCTGTCTTGCGGTAAAACTCCAAATAATAAATGTAGAAGGAATGGCAGAATTATAAAATCAACATTTGGCAAAACACGATGCGAAAACTACAGGGTAAAATTTTGAAGAGGGATAGAATATTTATATAGTCTTAGAGCAGTTCCCACAAAACGCTTATTAAATACTAATTAACTGACAAGTACAAAACACTTGTTAATTAACTTTGCAATGGAGAAACCTGGCAGACACCATCTTAATCAACTGATAAATTTCAATATCCCTGAGAAGGAGACAAGTCAACTTCATGTGACCGTGGATCCGAAGCACTAAGAACTGTCAGGGGCTAGAGTCTGTCCTGCTCGTCTCCTTATCCCTAGCAGTGCCTCACAGAGCGGCAGCTCCTTCTTCCTGTGGCCACTGTGGGCCAGACACTGCCCAGGATGCCCTGGACATGCATCATCTCATTTGATCTTCAAGGTGACCTAGGCTCTGAGAAGTGAACACCTTGCCCAAGGTCACAAGACCCATGAGAGGCAGAAGTAAGATATAGACCCTTCTCTGTCCACCTCCACAATGGGTCCCTCAGGCACTCAATAAATGCAGACTCCAGTCCATGCTGCAGCTCCAGGAGGTTGCTGGGAAACATAGGGCAGGTGCCCCCATATCTGCATTCTAGTTCCTTCCTCTGATAATTAGTGGAATCAGCAGTTAGAAAGGGGGAAGGGCTGCGTGCAGAAGATAAAGGCTCTGGCCCTCATGCACAGGCACCTTACTCATACTTGCTCAGTCTCCTCCTCCCCCAACTTGGGACCAGGGCAGTGGTTTTCAAACTTCTTTTAGCAGACAAGTTTTTTTTTCAAGCTAACTTTTTCACAAAACTTAACACAATAGCAGAGTTGTTTTGCAACTGCTGAAAGGTAGAAACAAACTAAGTGTCTACAGCCGGATGAATGGATAAACAAAAATGTGCTATATACATACCATAGAAGAATAGTATTCAGCCTTAAAAAGCAAGAATATTCTGATACATGCTACAATGAGGAGGAACCCTGAAAACATACTAAGTGAAGTAAGCACAAAAGGACACAAAAGGACAAATGTTGTCTTGACTCTTCGTATAGGAAGTCCAGAGAGCAGTCAGATTTAGAGATGGTAAGCAGAATGGAGGGTGCCAGGGGCGAGGCAGAGGAGGAATGGAGAGTTTTTAAAGGAGACAGAGTTTCAATTTAGGAAGACAAAAAAGCGCTAGAGACGGATGGTGGTAACGACAGCACAGCAATGTGAATGCACTTAATACCACTGACATGTCTACTTGGAAATGGTGGAAGTGGCAAGTTTTATGTTATGTATATTTTGCCTCAATGAAATTTGCAATAGATCAAGCAAAAATAGGGAACGGGGTACTAACATGCTCCCTGAACACTCCCCCTCCTGTACCGAGTAACTGCAAAGAAGCCTTATCCTTCAGGAACTCGTGGACTATTTCAGTCCTAAAATCTGGGGCTCCAGGAGCAACACCTGCACACGGAGCTTGCTGCCTACAGTTCTGAATCCAGATCTGTCCCTGAGCTCCCTCTTTGGCATTTGCAGGCTGCTGGGAGGAAGCCCACAGGAAAAACCACAGTGAGGACAACCCTCCCAACACAGAGACGATGGGCTCCAGGATGATCTGGTGCTCGGGTGGGAGCACACAAGAGGGAAGCCGGCTTTGGGTGGGTCCCCGAGGGCGGGCAGGGCTAGGAACCATGAGCTCCACAACCTGGTGGCATAGGCTGGACTCCAGAGCTTCCTGGCCAAACCCTGGACAAGTCAGAGCCTCAGTCACCACTTCTGTAGAAAGGGAATGATAATAGGAGTCCCTACATCATAGATGTGCTGAGGATTGACATAATATGCATAGTGTACGTAATACCCATAAATGTTTCCAAAAGGACAAAGCTATATGACAAAGGCAGTAACTGCAGTGGTCAAGCCTTGCGATTTGGAGATGGGCTGAATTTCAGGCCCAGCTCTGTTACTTATGAGCTGTGTGATTTTGGAAAAAGCTACTTACCCTACACCTGTGCTTCAACTCCGTCATCTATAAAAAGAAGGTGATCACAGTACCCCCTTTTTATGTTATTAGGAAAATAAAATGGGCTGATAAAGAAAAGGTTGTTCAGACAATGCCTGGTACGTAGCAAGTGTTCAATAAACGTGAGCACTTACTAGTAGCATCCTCTGCTCCAGACCTGTCTGATCAGGCTTCGGGAGGCAGCTGCCCTGGCTGAGAGGGAGGGGGATGGAGCCCGCGTAATGAGGCCTGGTCTGTCTGAGCCAAACCTAGAGGAGATCTGGCCAAAGCAAACATGGGCTGTGGGGCCTGCCCCCACAGCCCAGCACCCCCACTCCCAAGGGAGAGAACACTTCCAACTGGCTGCTCGAGCTGAGGCAGCAGGGTCTGAGGGCCTCCTTTAAGGGCGGGTCAACTGGAGAAGCCGAGGGGGAGGAAGTAAGATTGTCTTCCAGTCTTCCCTCAAAAACAAGCCGAGGGCGTGGGCCCCTCTGTGGGCCTAACATTTGCTCTGTTTATGGTCTTGACCAAAGGTATCTTGAAAATGTGGCCGCCTCTTTGCTTTTTCCTTGCTCTTCACCTGTGGCTCACCATGGAAGCCAGAGGGCTAAATTTAGGCCACTCTGCCGCTCGGCCATAGCTAGAAGGCGGCCGCTTTCAAAACAAAGAGGGAAGGAGAGGTGGGAGGTGGGGGGCATACTGGAAAAAAAGAGGCAGACCCCACCAAAGGGCTTCTGGACACTGCTGGGATCCTGGCCACCACCCTGACCTGAACCACTGCAAGGATCTGCCCTCCAGGCCTCCAGCAAGCTCCGGCCCGAGATAACTGTCCAACTCAGGGCCTGTGTGTAAGCTGGGCAGGGGTGAGTCAGAGACCCCAGGATCCCGCCAGTGGGGAACACTCATAGGAAACTCTGACACTGCCAGTGGGAACCCTTGTCATTGTCATCCCTGGGATAGACTCAGCTCAACCCTGCAGACACGGAACTTGGTGCCCACTGTTTCCATTTAAGGCACACCTGCTGTCCCAGGACTGTGAAGCACCTCCTTTAATTTCCAGCAGCGAGTATTATTTCTGTGTTTTTCTAAGTCACACAGCTGGGTAAGCAGCTCAGCGGGATTTGAAAACGGGCTGATCTTTTTCAGGACCTTCCGCATTTAAACAAACTAATCTACTATACAAATTGGGGAACAGAATTGCTCAAGCTTGCCCAGCAACTACTGCTGATTCTGAGCTTGGACCCCAAGTCCCCTGACTCCCAGGCCAATTTCCAAACACACACACACATACATACATGGGTTATTCTGAAAGACACCTATAATAAAGACATCTGGTGTTGGGATTGCTAAACCTCTCCTTTCCAGTCATACATTATCATCCTTTTCACTACATGAGGTAGGCATTTCAGGTGACTGTGACTGCCACTCGTACGTACTCCAGATAGTCTATATTAATATAATTAGTGCCCATGATACATATGCTGCCTTCACTGTTAGTTGACCTTCCCTTTGACCCTCCTTTTACAGAGAGGAGAACAAGTAAAGTCCCCACACTTGGGAAATAACACACATAGCGGTTCCCCTATGGCTCCAAGTCCAACCCCCAGCTTAGCCTGATTCCCTGCCCCATCTCTGGGCCCACAGGCCTAGCCTCCCAGGGAATGGATTCCCATGATCCCATCAGTTTGGGAGCCAGCTCTGTAGACCCAGAGGCGCCCCCCACCTCACCACTGCCAGGCCTGGGTCCCCTGCCAGTCACCAATGCCACATTGACAGGGAGAAAGGACGCCAACAGACACAACCTCCCAGTCTTCTCTTGCCAGGAAAGGAGGGTCACACCATCTAGGAAGGAATATGCTGGGTGTCCTTCCTACCATTATGGCCAGCAAGTCAGGCAGCCATGGAGCCCTTCCTGGGAAAGGCCCTGGCACACAGCTTCACTGCCCAGTTTCAGAGAAAAGTCTAAGGTTAACGAGCCCCTGCCCCGTCCCTCTCTCTGTTCCTCGAGTCCCCACTTCCATCATCCGTCTGAGCCACAAACCTACCCAAGCTGTCTCACTGTCCTCCCTGTTCTCTCAGCCTCTCAGCCCCCTTTCAGCTGCAAAGACATTGCCTCACCAGCTTGGCCCTTCGCGGGGTTCTTGTTATTTCACTCCTGCTTCAAACTCATCTGTGGCTTCCCTGGGCTCTCAGGATAAAGGCCAAAATCCTTACCAGAATCTTGAGGCCCTACACGTGCTTGCCCCTGCTTACCTTTCCAACATCCCCCCTCCCCACGATCCTGCTCTGCTTCAGCTGCACTGCCATCTTCAGCCCTTCTGGCCCCAGGGCCTTGGAACATGCCATTCCCTTGATCCGGCGCACTCCTCACCTGGTTGATATCCATTCATCTTTCAAATGGTCAGTCCTCCTTCCCTGAACCCTCAATCTGGGTCAGATCCCTTCGGTAAAAGCTCTCACAGATCTAAACTCCTTTAAAGCCCTACCTATCTTAAGTTGTAATTATTCATTCCATACATGTGATTACCCAGTTAATGAGGGAGAAAACCCCATTAGAGTGGGCACTGTACCTGTTTATACTTATCACTGCATCCCATTGTAAGTACCCATCGAATGAATGAGTGAATAAGTGAATGAATGACCTTCCTCTACCTACTGTCGAAGCCCAAGTCTAGCCTTCCTTGAAGCACCCTTTCCCTCACAGCCCTCTCCTGGGAAGACTGCCGGGCTTCCGATCCTCATGTGATTTGCCTACAGCCAAAACTCTGCGGCCTTCTTTTCTTCCTCTGAAGACCACACCACCCATGAAGCTGTGAGCTCCGTTAGGGCAGGCATCAGGTCTGTCTCCTTCACTTCTGTAACCCCAAGACCTAGCACAGAAGAGGTGCCCAATAAATATTTGTTGGATGAATCCTTAGAGCCATCAGTGCCAGACTGCTAGGTGGCCCCATAAACGCTCTTCCCCCTCTTCATCCATGGGGATAGAATGTTCACCGGGTTTATGGCTGACCGTGACCAAATTCCCCAGTTTCCCCTGCACTGAGGGGGTGACCCCATGACTAAGTGGTTTTCGGCAGAATGTGAGCAGACTTCATGGGACCGAGCATCAGCATGTAGGTAAGGGCAGCACCCCAGACAACGGCAGAGCCACAACGTGGAGGGGGCCCAGGATCCCACATGACCTCACGGAGCAGGCCACCCTGACAGCTAGAGCCAGTGGGACTGTCACATGAGAGAGAGATCAACAGCTGACATTCTAAAGCACAGTATATCTGGATGTCTCTGGCCTAAACAACAATTGTTGTTCACAGACTTCCAAGCCACACCTGTAAGGGCAGCCTATGGACCCAGCTGCTGGTAGGCAGCTTCCTCATGACGTGCACTTCTGCCCTCATCTGGGGCCCTCTGAACATCCATGCTGATGGCCAGTTATCACCCTGACTTCATTTCTCAGTCCTCACTAATGCAACCATCTTCTGGACCATGCCTCCTCAGAGCCCACCCTGACTCAACTTCTAGGAACTGCACTCTGAAATCCTGAACTAGAAAATTCCTCTTTCTAGTTGCAACCCCTCATTCCTTCATTTCTGCCACTACCTGACCCCCAACCATCCCTGTCCTCCTGGAGCTCTCTAGTCCTGGGGTTCTCCATCCTTGATGTGAACCATCAGCCTTGGAAGACGTGACTGCTCCCACCACCAACAGCTCACCTATGGCTTAAGCATGAGGGACATCATCTCAAAGGGCCATGTGTGGTCCCCTGGTGGGCTGTCTTCAGCATCCACCCTGCCTGGCATCACTGTGGCCTGGCCCGGCCTGCCATTCTCTCCCACCATTCCAATTTGGATCAACCCACAAAAGGCCCTTACACCTCTTGCTGGTCTCTCATTCTCCACTGCTAGTTCCCTTCTGAACCTAACCATCTGCTACCTGCTGTCCTCAAGGCATCATTTCTCTTGTGTCCTCTCCTCACATCTTATGTCATCCCAGGCTTGTGCCTCTACTTCACACACGTGACAACGCCTACATCCGTGGGCCATTCTCTGTCTTTGCTCCTAAGTTGCCGGGGCTGATTCCCTACTGTCTCCAGGACAGGTGCCAGATGCTCCTCACCCTCAACATGTCCAAATGAAACTTTACATCCTCTGCTGTTCCCCTACTAAATGGGAGCCTTCTCTTGTGCTTCATGTCTTGAGTAATGGCACTCGACGCATACTTGTGGAATGAATGGAGGTGTGAACGGTTCTGCAGTGTGCATCTGATCTGGACCAGCGTGGGAAGAACGTGCTGGATGGAAGGAACATCAGAGCCAGAGTGTGGAGGTGGGTGTGATCATGAGGCAACCGGCAGACAGCAAAGAGACCAGCCCAGAGGGAGAAGAAGCTGGGACCTGTGTTCCTCTGCCAAGTCCCCAAATTTGGGCTGGCTCTATCCTTGGGATGTGCTCATTTTAAGGAACATCCCCAGGCATCCAGGATGTCACATAAGGAGTGGGGGGGGGGGGGGGGATCAATTTCCAAATGACTCTGCAGCATCTGCTGAAAACCATCAACTTTCCCACTTCAGATTGAAAAAAGCAAAACCCATTCTCTCCACTTGCAAACAAGAGCCCAATCTAAAAGCCTTCCAGTCCTCAGCATGCCTTGCTGTTTTCCTCACCCCCTACTCCTCCCTCAACGCCTCCTCCAGGCCCACTTAGCCCTTGCAGCTGGGAGCCAACTACTCCCAGGGAATGGCAAGAAAAACCAGCTAATGACAAATAATGGTAGTTTTAGCATCTGCACAGCCCTTTCCAATTCACAAAGTACTTTTTCCATAAACATTAGCTCATTGACTTCCCATCACAATCCTTGGGAGCAGGTGACATTCCCCTTCTTCTGCCTCACAGTACCCAAAGGCCCAGAGAGGCTAAGAGACCTGTCTAAGAATGTAACTAACAAGTGGTAGGCCTCTATGTCAACAGGAGATATCGCAAAGTTAACAATCGGGGTGCAAAAGGCACTGCTTGACTTTTCAGATCAAAAGCCCACCAGAGAGAACTTTGTTCCCCAGATGTCTCCAGACCCCAGTCTTGATTTGGACAAATGCAGACATTTCTGAAGTCATTTCATCTTAAAGCCCAATTTTTGCCTGTGATAGAAGTCCAGCCATCAGCTCTGCTGTTACCAACTGCTGCAAGCACTCTCAGAAAATTATGTGGTTGGGTAGTAGCAATGCCATCTCATTCAGGACCCAAGCTGAAGCCCGGCTAGAGGATCTAGGGTTCATGCACCATGACTAGAGGCAGAACCCAGAACACCGTGCACCAGGAAATGTTCAATTCTTATGGCTGGTTTCAAAAAAAGCCCATTTCTGCTGGCCTATGGCTTTTTCACACCCCCTTAACAACTCTCAAAGGTCCAGAGTTGGGAGAATGAAGTTACTTAGAATAAAAGACACCTGAGTAACACTCAGCACTCCAAATGAAGACTTCATCCTGGGTTTTCAGCCATTTCTTTGTACCTGCTAGGAGGCATGTCAACTAAAAGATGTTTCTTAAACCAAGCAACCTGTTAAGTAATGGCTTATCTCTGCAGATATGAGTAAAAAGAGAAAGGGAGAAAAAAAGAAAAGCCTACTGGTTTATAATTTCCCTTTCATCCATGTTTGGGGCCCTACTCTGTGCCAGACACCGGTAATACAAATACATATATTTATATTTCTAGTATGTCGCAGTGGTTAAGAGTTTGAAGCCTGGAGCCAGACCACATGGTGCCTCTGAGTCCCTTCCACCCAACATTCACAGCTCTGTGGCAAGGTGAGAACAAGATTTCAGCCTCTACTGGCTCCTCCCCCAGATGCCCTTGTGCAGTGTACACCCTGCACAACTGTACGTAGCAGCAGTGATTTCAATCCTAACTTTGCCACCTATTGTGTAATCTCGGGCAAGCTTCTGGGACGCTCTATGAATCTATATCTTTGTCTAGGAAATGAGGATGGTGGTAATATCTACCTAATAATGTCATGGCAGATGAAATGAGCTAATGCATGTAAAGTGCTTAGCACAGAGACCGGCTGCAAGGAAGCACTTTTTTTTTAAGGTTTTATTTATTTATTTGAAAGAGAGAGTGCTGCACAAGCTGGGGGTGGGGGTAAGGCACAGAAGAAGGATAAGCAGACTCCCCATAGAGCAAGGAATCCGATGTAGGACTCTATCCCAGGACCTGGAATCATGACCTGAGCTGAAGGCAGTTGCTTAACTGACTGAGCCACCCAGGCACCCCAAGGAAGCACTTTTTAAGTGCTATTATTATCGCTGTGTATAGTTCCTGCCCTCATGGAGTTTATAGTCTCGGTAGAGAGGTAGACTGTAGAAACATTATGTCTATTTATGCCACAGGTTGAGAGGAGGAGTGGCAGGACATGAGTCAGGAAACTGCTCTTGAAGGATGAGTAGGAATTCACCAGGCAGAGAATGAGAGGGGGTTGGGATCAGGAAAGAGAACATTCAGGGCTTTGAGAACAGTATGCACAAAGGAAATGAGGCGTTACGTGTCTCCGCATGTTCTGGGAACAGTGAGAAGTTCCTGCACTATTAACTACTAATTATGAATTTTTGCTGAGCTCAGGTGCACGGTAAATGAGCAAATAACTCCCTCTGGGTGCCTAACTTATGAATCTGGACACTTGACTTTGAAACTCAAAGTTGCTGTACTTTGGGTCAACGAGACCAAAGCCTTTTGAAGCAGACAATGGCTTGAATCAACCAATACCACATCCACCAGGTTTAACTGGACCCCACAATGTAACTGGTAGAGCACTGCTGAATCAGGGCTCCCACGGATACTCCCTGGACAACCCCTAGCAGCACGGCAGTGCTTCTCCAAAGGGGAAGATGGGGGAGCAGAAGAATCCTGGAAGTCAGAACACGGAGGGGCCAGTCCCTCCTTTCTAGGAAGTCACCATCCCCCCTTCCCGGGCCTCAGCTTCCTCACCTGCAAGATGAAAGCACTGGGCTAAAGCTTCTTCAGAGAGACAGTCCAACTGCTTGGAATCTAGACTTGAGAGTCGCAAAGGCCTGTGTTTGACATTTTTTAGGAGAATACCATAAGGATCTAATATCTGGCAGGCACTTCACCCTGACGAAGGGACGGAAGTTTTTTGATCGCTCCCACTGAGCCAGTGGCGCTCTGTGGGATGTGTCGATGACCGTGAGCCCCTCAACCTCACACCCCTCAAGTCTACAAACCGAAAGACTTTCAACGCTTGGAGAATGTTCAAGCCTGCAGAAACCCTGTGCCAGGGCAGTGTAATGAACTCAGTCCACTTCAGACTCAGGAATACTGTCTTTCTGTTTGACTTGAATGGGTTTTCCAGATTTTTTTACATGGAAAACACTCACATGACAACCTCAGAGTGGTGGCAAGGAGGCGGCGGGGCGGGATAGAGTGGAAAGAAAACTTTCTGGTGATAGAAACCAGAAGAGTTTTCTAAACAAGCCCAAAACTGCAAAAGAATTTGAGTCACACCCTGACACAACAAAAGACGGGCGAGCAGAGCAGAGCAGGACTTGCCTTTAAGCACTTGCCAGTGGCGCTTTACGGCTCCTCAGGGGCAGCGGATTTACGGCCTTTTCCCCAAAAACTCACGACATTCACTCTTAGTGTTATCACGGCTAACACCGAGCTCAATCACTATGAAGTGCTCCCACCATATGCTTTCCTCCTCATCTCTGCCAGCAAGATCATCCCGCCATTTCACAGGTATGGGCCCTGAGGCTCGGTAAATTCAACGGACTTGCCCAAGGTCATACTCTGAAGAGGCTTGAAATCAGGCCTCAGATTCCTAGTAAGAAACAAGCACTGTCAAGGTCCTGAGGAGTGCCACTAAGTGGCCCAGGACCACACACTCTCATCATGCTCCAGCTTGGTAAGGTCTGGGCCGTGAGATTTGGTTCTGTTCAGTCCGTCTATGGCAGGGCAGCTCATGTCTATTGAATGCCAGTCTGCCCCTGGGCAGCCAGCTCCGACCTGCTGTGTCCTGCTAAAAGGACTCTATCAAGGCCCCCTGTCACAATAGGACATTGCTCTAGCAGGGCCCCAAGAACCCCACAGCCTCCTCCCTGCCCCCAGCCACCATGGAGCCCTAGGAGAACCTGGAAAGGTCCTGGCAAGCTGATGTCCCCTCTTCCTCACTCCTGAAAACGGGATCAACAGAATGTGTTAGTCCTCAGGCTACCAGGTGAGGGCACAGCTGCCCCTGAGCTGTCCCACCTGCTCCAAGTTCAAGGGCAGCTGGGAGGGCATAGAAAGGACACAAGGAATCAGAAGGCCAATGTTTAAAATCCTGGTGCTGCCACTGAAGACAATTAGGGAACATCTATGAGCCTCAGGTTCTCCTCCCCAAAATAGGAATGCTCCTCGTTGTCCAAATACCAACGCCTTCCATAAACTGAAAAGCCCTATGAAAGTAGATGTGGGATTACTGGTTTAACTGCCCCTTGCCAACCTCTACATCAGCTGGAAAGATATCCAAGTTTCTTATTAAAATTCCTATTAGAGGGGCAACTGGGTGGCTCCATTGGTTGAGTCTCTCTCTTCAGCTCAGGCCATGATCTCAGGGTCCTAGGATCCAGCCCTACATCCAGCTCCCTGCTCTGCCAGGGAGTCTGCTTCTCCCTCTGCCCCTTTGCCCATACAGCTCATGTTCTCTCCCTCTCTCCCTCTCTCTCTCTCAAATAAATAAAATCTAAAATTTTAAAGTTCTATTTAGTCTTATTGAAAGTTTGTTTTAATTATTATTATTAAACTCTTTGCCTGGATGCCTTAAAATAGCCCCCGTGTGGGGCACCTGGGTGGCTCAGTGGGTTAAGCCGCTGCCTTCGGCTCAGGTCATGATCTCAGGGTCCTGGGATCGAGTCCCACATCGGGCTCTCTGCTCAGCAGGGAGCCTGCTTCCCTCTCTCTCTCTCTGCCTTCCTCTCTGACTACTTGTGATTTCTCTCTGTCAAATAAATAAAATCTTTAAAAAAAAAAAAAATAGCCCCCGTGTGTCCAAATGAATAAGATGTGAAGAAACCCAACAGTGACCCATGATCAGTGGAGAGAGGCTCTGAAGGTGCTCGAGCACTGCAATAGTTTCCTGCAGCTGCTGTAACAAAGTACCGCAGACTGGGGGCTTAAACAACAGAGCGTATTGCCTCTCTTCTGAGGGCTACAGTCTGGGACCAAGGTGTCAGCGGGGATCGTTCCTTCTGGACATGGTAAGGGAGAATCTGTTCCCTGCCTCTTGCCTAGCTTCTCTGGACCTGCTAGAAATCTTTGGTATTTCTCCTCTCTATAAGGACTAGTCGTATTGGGTTAGGGCCCCTCCTAATGACCTCATCTTAACTGGAGCATCTGCAAAGACTCTGTCTCTAAATAAGGTCAGATTCACAGGTAAATGAGAGGCTTGCACTTCAACATCTCTTGGAGGGACACAACTCAACCCATAACAAATGCTTTTCCCCAGCTCTCTGGGGTGCTCAGAGCCTGGATCCCCCAGCTCATGTCTGCCTCCCCTCATGTCTACCTCACTCATCTGTTTTCAGTCAAGTTCTGGGCTAGGCCTTTGTGGAATGTTTATCCCATGACTTCCCATTTCTGTGTGTGCACGCATGTGCGCACATACACACACACACACACACACACACACACACACCCCAGGAGCTAGTCCCCTGGTGGGCATTCCATGGAGGAGCCCCAGATACAATGTCATAGGTTGAGAAAGAGAAGTGCACAGATCCCTCACTCACAGTGGCTGAGAGGGCTGGAGTGGGGGGTGAGGAGCATGAGCTAGGAGGACTAGCCAAAGCCAGCACACACTCTGGAATGAGGCCACCATGAAGGGGCCGTTGCAGAGGCTGCGTTTAGTGCAGCAGATCAGACTGGAGGTGGCATGGGGACGCCGCAGGCAGGGAGGCCAGAGAGAAGTAAACAGAGAAAGAGGTCATGTGAGAGGAAGCTGGGAAGCTACGAAGGCCAACAGGAGAGGTGGCGGAGCGTGGCCCATGGCCACTAACCCCCGAGCATTCTGCACCACGGCTGGCTGAGTCCACTCGGCTGGCACAGCCGCCCTGGACATCTGCAGACCGGGGCAAATGCCACTAGGGGAGGTTTGGCCACATCTGTCCCAGCTGTGGGCAGGATGCTTCGCACCCTCCCTGCTTCCGAGACAACAGGGCAGGAGAGTTTCGGTCAGCTGAAACCAGCAGCGCTGCACGCAGAAATCTGCAAGTGCTCGGCACGCCATGGGCAAAGGCACAGAGGAAGAGCTTCCGTGTTGAGCCAATGTGCTAATGCTGCTTCTAAGTCCAGCTCTGGCAAGCCCCAGATGGCAGAAAGCCCCTTGTTCTGATGGTCTTGAGGAATCGTCGACAAAACAGCGGACATCCTTTCAGAAAGGGGTCTGAGACTCACTGACACCTACCAAGATATACAAGCATGCTCCCCAAATAAAATCAAACAATAGTTCCTACACACAACCAGCTCACTGTCCAGGAAGAGAAACAGCTGAACAAAGGAGCAGTATGAATGGACTGGAATAAGCACAAGCATGGAGAGAGGGATGGGCCAGAAGTAATCGACTGGGCCTGGGAGTGGGCCGGATGCTCCCGAGAGGACAGCACAATCACGGGACAATCTAAGGACTGAGCTTGTTCCAACTCCTCCAAATGGCCAACCCACCTGATCTTCAGTAGCTTCACACATGCTGTTCCTTCTGCCTGAATGCTGTTCTCCACCCCTTAATCCTTCCCACACACCCCCACCCTTCAGGCCACCTCCTGAGACCTCTTCATCATGCTGGCTGCCCACCGCTGTACCTGCTGTTATTCTCTCTCCAAGATGCTGCCCGTTACCTTCATAGGATGTATAGAAATTTCATACGGTAGGCATTGCCTCATTTGCTTTTTAATATCACGCCCAGAAGCTATAAGCTCTACAGGCTAGAGAGCAAAGTTCATTTCCCACCACAGCCCCCGCACCCAGCACAGTACCCAGTATGGGACGGTGCTCCAAAGGTGCTCGACCATGTTCATGCCCACAGCAGCGTGACTCCTAACAGCCAAAAGGCAGAAACAACCCAAGTGTCCATCAGTGGGTCAACAGATAAACAGAATGAGATTGACACCCATGACGGAATATTATACCTTAAAATAAGGAAGAAAATTCTGACACCAATGACAACATGCCTCCATGTTGTCCTAAAACATCCTAAAGACATTAGGGGGCTGGGGCAAGAGGGGAACGGGGTGTTAGTGTTTAATGAGGACAGAGTTTCCGCTGGGAAAAAAGAAAGGGTTCTGGAGGTGGATGGGGGATGGTCGCACCACAGTGTGACTGTCCTTATTGCCACTGAACTGCACCCTTAAAAATGGCTAAGATGGTAAATGTATGTTATGTATGTTGTATCATGATTAAAAGAATAATTAAAAATAGGAAGAAGTGTTTACCAAATAAGTAATGAGGCAGGGAGGATGGGAGGGGGAAGCCAGGTGGAAGAGGTAGAAAGAGAACCACAGGCAGAGGGAACAGAACAAGAGCAGCCGGAGCAAGAAGCAGCCCCAGCTGGTAGGCCATCAAGGCAGGCACTACACTGATTCTTCACAATGATCATTTCCTGCACCAGCAAAGACCCAGACGTGAGAGATCACGTGAGGCTTCAGGAACCGTGAAGCAATTTCAGCCTCACCTGACCTTGTCCATAATGCACTAGACAGAAGATCGGGCAGAGGGGGGACCAAAGCCGTCTGCTTCTCCTCCATGGGACTCCTCCAGGTCCCTGACGGGTCTCCAACAATATGCGACATTTATAAAGCTCCTCTGCGTATTTCCTCCCATTTGATGCTCCCAGCACCTTGTGAGAGGAATCTTGACTCCCATTTGACAGGTGAGGTCGGTGAATAAAAAGCCTACTCTCTCTGAGGGTTCTTCTGAGTAATCTGGGGGAATCGAGTGTCCCAGCAACGCTGAACAATACAAAGGTGTCCTTCTATGGCCTAAAAGATCAGCATGCAGGGGCAGTGGGTGATGGCACTCTGTTGGTGCAGGCACTGCCTAGCTGTGATCAGCAGCCCAGCTAAAGGGAGCCTGGCAAACCAGCACCTCAGTCCCATGTCCCTCCCTGCCCAGGTGGGCAGGAATTCCCCAGGATGCCTCTGTACACATGGTCGCTCACTGCTATCAACCAGACATCTGGTTGGCCCATTGTCCAGATGTTCCAGCATCATTTAGCACCATGAGCTTAAATCTCAAATCAAAATTAATTTGTTAAAAAAAAAAAAACAACAACAAAGGAAGCAATCACTCATATCTCAGAACTCCTGTAGCACAGTGGTCTGTCTCTCTAACAGGGCACTTCTCAGTTTATCCGGTACTTAGGTTTATTATGGTTTCCTGTACACCAAACTGCACTCCCCCGCCCCCAGTAGACAACAGATATCCTGGGAAATGAGACTGCATTTATTTGCTTCTATATCCCCCGGCCCTACACAGGTACAAGACACAGAAGGTCCTCAATAAACAGCATTTACAGAATGAAGGTGTGTTTTGCTATGAACTAATTCGTGGACATGACCCAGGGTAATACTCCACTAAGGGAAGGCACAGCTGAGTGTTCCCAGAAAGACCCTGAGACGCATGGGCTCTGGGTGGGGCAGCCCAGGAGCAAGGCTCTGGTCTACTATGGTGATGAGTGTGATACTGGGTAGCTCTGGCCAGTAAGGACATGACTTTGTGCTCATGGTTTCAGCACCATGCCTGGCACAGGGGTGCTCCAGAACATTTGCGGAATTGACTCAGGGGCAGGCTTACCTCCTTCCTGTCTTAATCCTACTCAACATGAATCAGTACCTCCCGAGCACATCCCAAACTAGGTGTGATCCTTGAGATCCTTCCAACTGCTTAGAGAGAAAAGGGGTTCCATTATCAACAAATATGAGTTAAACAAAGGCAAACTGATCCTACCATAGGATTCTTCATATCTTCAGTGATTAGGAGTTTGGACATAGTCAGACTGCCAGGGTTTGAGCAGCAAATCTACCACCTCCTAGAAGATAGCTTGGAATTCTTAAACCCTCCAAGCATTCATTTCTCTTCAGTAACATGAGGTTAGGATGGCATCTATTATATAAAGCTATTATGAGATTACATGTGAAAATACAGAAGAAGGACCTACTAAGGTACCTGTCAGGTTAGCCCTCAACAAGTGGTAGTTATACTAATGATAATTTTGAAAAACACATCCCTTTTATTAATGTATGCTGTGACTCTCCAAGGGCAGGATATATTAGATTAGGTGGTACTCCCCAAATGTATTGGACTATAGACTTTACCCAGAACTAATCATCCATGGGACTCTGCTTAAGTCAACAGCTCCTAGATTGTCAGAAAAGCTGGCCTGGAAGGTCCTCATTCACACGGCCCTGCTTTAAGAGAGCTAACTGTCCAGTGCCTTGATTTTTCCATTTTTTATTCTGAGGTTCCAAACCTGAAGTCCAGAGACTGATTCTATGGAGGTGTACACCACTAAAAAATTCAAAGAAAAATATGTGCTGAAGAGCAAACATTCACCCCTTTACCACTGGGCACCAATTGCATGCCAGACACTCTGCTGGGAGCTGCAGATATGAAGCTCCCTCTACCATGGAGCTTCTGCTCTGGTGGGAGAGATGGATATTAACCCAATAACCATATTAAGAAAAAAGTTACAGCTGCCACACTGACATAGGGACAGAGGAGAGGTTCATGATGTGATGAGAGTATATAAAGAGGAGGTATTTACGAGGTCAGAGGGAACGAGATCAAGGCCTGTAGGAAGGAGCAGCATGGTGAGTAAGGAATATCAAAGAGGTCAGTGTGACTGGCTGGGGACCTTGGAAGTAGGGCAGGCAGGAGAGACTGCCACCTCAGAGGTCATGCCAGGAAGTTCCAACTTTGTCTTTCTAGGGAGAAGGCCCATGGCCTTCATGGTATTCTTAAAGGGCTCTATGACCCTAACACAATTTAGAAGGATCCCACAGTCAATGGCTACATTTGGAGACAGTCAGACTAGCCTTTGGATGCTGAAGAGGACATCTGAAGTTTCACCTGCCTGACATTCATTCCCCCTTCTTCTGGTGTCAGTATTTCTATGTTCCTTTGGAGAAATCATCCCTTCCCATTCTCACTCCACGTGGTTTCTGTGAGACTAACTCTACCCCTAACTGTAGGAATGATCATGTGACCCCAGTCTGACCAATGAGAGGCAGGCATTCCTGACCAGCGGCATAGACTCAAAGATGGGCACATGACCAAGGAGGACCAGAAAGCATCCATCCTAGGACTTCTGCAGGAATTACTAATAGATGCTCTCCCTCGTTCTCAAGGCTGATAGAAGAATAAATACACCTGGAGCAGCTGGGAGTCAGTCACCGTGAGATCTCGACTGGTGAGCTTGCCTGTGACAAAAGTCATTACAGAGGAGAGTAGAGCCAAAAGATGGAAAAAAAAAAAAAAAGATACCCAGAGATACCGTATGAACATCCAGACCCAACCTTCCCTAGAATCAGAACTGTCCCTGGACTTTTCAATCACATGAGTCAATAAATCCCTGTTTTCTGCCAGTCTGAATTATGCTTCTGTCACTTGCATCCAGTGGTTTTTAATGATAACATCTCTCAAGTCAAGGGTTGGAAAACTGAGGCCCGTAAAAGATTAATATTCCAACTTCACAAAGGTAGGTGGGAGCACAACACCTGGGCCTCTGGTCTCCCAGACCAGGGTTCCCACAACTATCCAGCACAAGACCCTTGAGCAGCCTGAGGACATACCAAGCACTCCCAATGCCTCCCATTGACCTGGACCCCTCCATTCTTCCTCTTTCTCCCCAGCTCTAGGGTGAAGCAGCTCTGCGCACCTTCTTTTCTAACTTTAAGGCCCCAGGAAGAGAAACACAATGAGGGCATGATCTCTGTTCCACCCCAGACCCAGAGACATCTCTGCATACTAATTTCCTAAAGTGGCCAGGGCATGGGCAGTGGGGCTAACCCTCAGGCCACAGCTGCAATGGCTGGTGAAACCAACTTCACCTCTGTTGCTACAGCTAAAGCCCATCTCATCTCCCACTGCTCCCTGACATGCACCCACTAGCCAGAATCCCCTCTCCGCTCCCTTCTTCCCCCAGGTCCCCTGTTCAGACCAGCCTCCAGCCTTCTAAGCTTCAAATCCTGCCCATTGCTCAAGATCTGCTTTCCAAAATAACTGCAAGCTGCAGGAAGCCAGCCCTTCTCGAAGTTTCTACTGTCTGGGTCACACCTTCATGTGGGGGTGCATGTGCAGCACGAACTATATTACCTGTCTACCCCTTTCCTACTCTCTTGTATGCTTTCTGGTTATTTCAGGCATGTCAGGCTGGGATGCACAAGTGGATAAGCAGTTAGCTTAGATTCCAGAGTCAAAGCTCTGGAGTTAGACACACCTGAATTTGAATCCTGCCTCTCTGCCTCTTTCTAGAAAAGTGAACCTTGGGCCAATAACTTATCCTTGCTAAGCCTCAATTTTCTCATCTGGAAAGTGGGGATAATAATAGACAAGTAGAGGTGCCTGGCTAGCTCAGTCTGTTAAGTGTCTGCCTTCAGCTCAAGTCATGATCTCAGGGTCCTCGGATCAAGCTCCCATCAGGCTCCCTGCTCAGTGGGGAGTCTCCTCTCCCTCTGCTCCCCCTCCCCAACACACTCGTGTTCTCTCTCTCTCTGTACCTTTCTCTTGCAAATAAATAAATAATAGGCATGTAAAGGATTTAAGCTAGTACTTGGCACAAAGTGAGCACAGGATAAATGTCAGTTATTAATGCTGTTGTTGAAAATGTCATCAAACACTGTCACTCCTGGGAATACAACCAAATGCAAGCTGGTACAGCCACTTTGGAGAACAGTATGGAGTTTCCTCAAAAAGCTAAAAATAGAACTACCCTACAACCCAGCAACTGCACTGCGAGGCATTTACTCAATGGATACAAAAGTACAGATTTGAAGGGACACATGCACGCTGAAGTAGACGGCAGCATAACCAATAACAGCCAAATTAGGAAGAGGGTTCAAGTGTCCATTGACAGATGAATGGATAAAGAAGATGAATGGATTATATATGTATATAATGGGATATTATTTAGCCATCAAAAAGATGAAATCTTGCCATTTGCAGTGACATGGATGAAACAAGAGTGTATTATGGTAAGCAAAATAGAGAAAGACAAATATGATTTCACTTACATGTGGAATTTAAGAAACAAAACGGATGAACATATGGGAAGGGAGGAAAAAAGAGACAGAGAGGGAAGCAACCCATAAGACACTCTTAACAGGGGCACCTGAGTGGCTCAGTGGGTTGAAGCCTCTGCCTTTGGCTCATGTCCTGATCCTCCCAGGGTCCTGGGATCAAGCCCCACATTGGGTTCTTTGCTCAGCAGGGACCCTGCTTCCTCCTCTCTCTCTGCTTGCTTCTCTGCCTACTTGTGATCTCTGTCTGTCAAATAAATAAATAAAATCTTTAAAAAATTAAAGTAAAAAAAACACTCATAACAATGGAGAAAAAACTGAGGGTAGACGGAGGTGGGTGTGGGGTGAGCTAGATGGGTGATGGGCATTAAGGAAGACACTTATTGTGATGAGCACTGGGTGTTCTATTTAAGTGATGAATCACTGAATTCTACTGCTGAAACTAATGTTACACTAAATATTAACTAACTAGAATTTAAATAAAAATCTGAAGAAAAAAGAAGAAGCCCATAGCTAAGAAGCTAAACATTTGGTGGCTATTCCGGCTCCTGCTCTGTACCCTCTCTGAGGCTTTCTCTCTCATCTATAAAATGCGTGTGCCAAGTGCTGCCATGCCTACCTCACAGATAATTGAGAGAATCAAGTGAGGAGTCATTAAGTAACAATATCATCTCCAAAGAGCTTTATAGTTTACAATGTACTTTCAAAGTGCCATTTCAGTCTTTGTGAGACATGACTGTGACACAGACGTGAAGTGACCAGCTCAGAGCCACATGCTAACAAAGGACAGAACCAAGACTCACACATAATCTTCTGGCTGTTTGCTGGGTGTCATGTCTCTGAGGTCTCGCACGGGATCAGGCACACAGCAGGTATTTAATAAATACTTGAGTTCTCTCTACAATGCCATGCTGCCTCCAAGGCTGAAGCCTACTAGGCCAGCATTTCCAGGATATCCCCACAGCACTTAGCACAGTGTGCACCTCAAGGCAGGCAGGGGGAAAGGAGTATGGCGGCTTTCACATCTCCCAAGAGAGTTGCAGCTTGGGGAAGATACATTGCAAGTCACCTGGGCATGCATGGAACAAGACTGAGGAGGGGACACCCCAGGCTCAAGAAGAGTAAGAGGAAATTGCTAAGGAACTTTTAATAGGCACACAGCTGCCCTCAAAAGACAGGCTCTTTGGTTCCCACCCACGGAAAGACAAAAGAGAGTTAATAAGAGTTACAGTGGGTTAGTGGGGAAGCCACAGAAAGCAAGGCAGGGCAGGAAGTTATTCTCGGCCTATATTTCCCCTTGCCCTTCTGCTCTCCCACCACTGTTCTTTTGGCTGCAGAAGGAGGCAACCGCATGGTGTACCCTCAGCCACCACGATGGACCTGGGGGTGGGGCGGGTCACTTCAAGGTTGACCCAGTTCCTGCCTGCAAGTTTTATCAAAGCAACTGCAGTCGGAAGGCGTGGGCAAAAGCCCTACCCTGCAATCACACCAGAAACCCAAACACAGCCACCCTCTCTCAGCCCTGCTCATTTTCCAAATCCTGGTGTAACTCTCATGGCCTCTGTGAATCCATTTCCTGGCCAGCGCAATTCCCAGTGAGCTTCTCTCATCAGAACTATAATTCCAAAGGCTTATCACCCTTCCCAATGTAGAACCTGAAGTGAAAAAGGCATTAGCAGGCACCTGTCAACATCCTCCCACGGACGGCAAGAACTGATTCCTTCCTTAACATCCCAAGTAAATTGTTCACTGGCTTCAGCTTGAGCAAAAGGAAGCGCTCAACATTATCACAAGAGAGCCCAGCCCTTTGGATAGTTGTCACTGTGCACAGACAACAGATGTTTTAGGAAATGGAGGCAGCTGTGGGCTGTGGCAAAAAGCACATGTGATTTGGAAGCAGGAAACCTGGCTTGCAATTCCAGTCCTTGAAGCCATGAGTAAGGCACTTGCTTCTTTAAATTTGAGTTTCTTTCTTTGTAAAATAGGAAGAATAATATCCCTACATTTCACAAGGCTACTAGAAGGTACAAAGAAGTTTTGTGTGAAAGATATTGGGAGATATCCCATTCTGCAAAGACAAATGGTATTAGTATTCAAAGACCCAAGAAAGCAGACATGAGTCACCAAAGAATTCCTAACATCCGCCATTTCTTTGGCTTTAGGCACTGAAGGGCCAGTGAAATGGGAAGGTGACTGTAGTCCTTTTGGATTCCTGCTGGGACAAATGTCCACAAATGTAGCAACTTAATACAGCACAAATTTGTTATCTCGCACTTCTGTGGGTCAGAAGTTCAGGCTGACTTAGCCAGTTATCTGCTTAGGGTCTTGCAAGGCTGAAATCAAGGTATCTTCTGGATGAGCTCTTATGGGATTCTGGGAAGAGTCCACATCTTTGTGGATTTTGGTTGGAGCAGAACCTAGTTCTTTGCAGCTGTAGGATTGAGGTCACCATTTCTTGGCCAGTTGCCAACCAGGGATGCCCTTGGCTCTCAGAGGGCTCTCTCCAATCCTTGTATTTACATAGCATCCCTATGTCTCAGGGCTGGTGCAGTGTATCCTATCATTCCGACTTTTCCTCTGGTACATCTCTCTTCTGCCTCCAGCCAGAGAAAGTTCTCAGCTTTTAAGGGTTCATGTGATGAGATCGGACCTATTGGATAATCCAGAATAATCTCCATATTTTAAGGGTGTTATGGGTTGAATTGTGTCTCCCCACTCCAAAAAAAAAAAAAATTACATGTTGAAGTCCTAAACCCCAAATATTTCAGAATGTGACCTTAGTTAGAAATAGGCTCAGGGTTTAGAAGAGATTGATGAATGCAAATGCTAAGTACTAAATAAAAGTTTTAGAGCCTTAAAAAAAAAAAGAAAAGAAATAGGCTCAGGGCACCTGGGTGGCTCAGTGGGTTATGCCTCTGCCTTCGGCTCAGGTCATGATCTCAGGGTCCTGGGAACGAGCCCCACACCAGGCTCTCTGCTCAGCGGGGAGCCCGCTTCCCCCCCACCCCGCCTGCTGCTCTGCCTGCTTGTGCGCGCGCGCGTTCTCTCTCTCTCTCTCTCTCTCTATCAAATAAAATCTTTAAAAAACAAAAAAAGAAATGGGCTCTAATAGGTCATTTGTGTAGGCCCCGCCCCCATCCAATATGTCTGGTCTCCCTATAAAAAGGAGACACACATGCACAGAAGGAAGATGTGAAGACACAGGGAGAAGATGACCACATAACTGAAGTGATACATCTACAAGCCAAGGAGCAGCAAGGACTGCCAGCAAACACCCAAAGCCAGAAGAGGCAAGACAGGATTCTTCCCCCGTGCCTTCAGAGACGGCATGGCCCTGCTGACATCTTGATTTCAGATCTCTGACTCCAGAACTGTGAGACAACAAACTTCTGTTGTTTAAGTCACCTAGTTTTTGATGCTTTGTAACAGTAGCCCTGAAACTAATACAAGGGTCTTAACCTTAATTACATCTGGAAAGCCTTTTGCCACATGAAGTAACATTCATAGGTTCCCAAAGAAGTAGGGTGTAAACACCTTTGGGAGGGGGCATTATTCTGCCTACCAAACTCATCCAGTGATGACCAATCCTCAATCAGCATCCTTCCTTCCCTGAGAGTCACTGAGCATACGAAGCCCAGAGGGAAAGGCCATAACTGGGAACCTCTGAGAAGAGGAGAAGGAGCCAAGATAATGGCCCAGAGCAGATGCCAAGTTGCATAGAGAGCTAAAGAGGGTCCCGCTTTGTTAGAAACAACACACACCCTGATAGGGAAAAGCATGCAACTGGCAGCCACATTTCCACACCTTTGCAACTAACTATTGTCTCACTTTCTTCACCCTTTGAATGGGGATTATAATAACACGTCACGCCATAGAGATACAGGAGTTAAATGAGGTAATGAAAATAAAGAACACCTCGTTCTCATTACAGAGCCTGGCATGTAGTAAGCATTCAATAAAAGTTAGCCGTCGTAGTTACATATCTGTTATACAGATGTTTGATTATGTGCATATAAAAGATTATACGCACACACATGTACATACATGTGCACACAAGTCCAGGAGAATACATTCTACAGTGTTAACAGTGATGACGTATGGTGGGTGGCAAGAGCTTCCAGTGTTTTATTTAAAGGTTTATATACCTCTATAATATTTCCATTTTTACAGTAAGCATGGATTACTTTTATCATTTAAGGCTGCTCTTAATTAAAAACCCGTTATCTCCCTGGGAACCCCGTTGAGCACATCTTCCTACACCCACATAGCTGTGTTCTAATACTGAAACACAAATTTGCTATCAGACACACACAGCAAAACAGTCCTTAAAGACCTTCTCAGCCTTCACTCCCAGCCCCAGCTTCAGCCCCTCAGCCCTCAGCACACCCCCCTCAGCTATACTCCCCAAAATGAAACTCAATCCTCTGCTTCTTGCCTCCTTTGTGGAGCCAGAGACCAGCACTCCAGGGAGTGCCCCCACCGCTGTAAGCTCCTCCTCTAGGAGCTGCATTCTGAAAGGCTCTTTGTTGCCAGGCAGAATGCTTTGGGGGGGCCATTTGGAAAACACTCTCTGAAGACATTTCCCTCCACTCCCAAGGGTCCCCTCTAGTCCAGGGCCCCCTGGGTTATGCCTCCCCTCAATCCACACCACCATTCAACCAAGCAACTCATTCACACACAGAGTTTACTGAGCAAGGTGATGCCCGAATCCAAGGTGAGGGAGATAATACGCCACACAGTTATGGCCTTTCACAAAGACCTGTTTCAATAAGTTGAAATGATTTTGTTTCACAGAACAGCACAGGGATTAAAAGTACTGACTTTAATCAGTGAAGAGCTAGTTAGCACGGGAGATTAGAAGGTGGAGGTCATCCAGCCCAGCCTGGCTCCTTACCCTGGCACCTCTCCTCCCAAGCCTCTTCCCCAGCTCCAGAACATCCCTTCCCAAAAAAAGGTAGGAATCAGCTCAGGCCCCACCCTGTGGCTCCGACAGTGTGAACCCCAGCCTGACAGACAGAACAGAATCCTACCTTGTTCCCAAGCCTTGAATGGGTATTATTCTATTCACCTGTCTGGTGTGGTGTACCTTGCTCTTACCAGACTGGGGTCGTCCCCTAGAAGGCCTTGCCCTAGATTCCCAAGAACCCCAGGTGCCCCTTTGTAGTATTCTATCCACCTACTGGGGGGTGGAGGCGGGGCAGGGGTGGGGTGGGGCAGAGTCTGTGGTTTCAGAAACACCATGAATCCTCTTGCCTTCCTGGACTCCAGTCCCATCTGGGCACACTGGGCACCTTTGTACACCCCGCCGTGTCTTTCCCACGAGGCTGTGACTCTCTAACCCCATATGCCTGGGCTGAGCCAGAGACAATGAAGGCTGGAGAGGCTGGAGAGGGAGGATAGATGGCAAAAGGAGCCATCTGTGAACTGGGCTGATGGCAGGTGGGGGAGGTGGACCCATGGCACCCAGTTTGTAAGAGGGCTGCTGAGCAAATGTTGAGAAATACTGATGTCTGAGATTAGACGGGGGAAAAGGATTGGAGGCAGAGTGTAACGAGCCCTGGATGCCAAGCCTGATTGCTCCCAAAAGGCCCCGGGAAGGATTAGATGGGAGTGGGTTGGCGCACGGAGCTCAGCAAGGCAGAGCGGTGGGAGCCCACTTTAAACCAAACCTGAAGGCTCAGCACCCTCCAGCACAACCACCCCTCAAACTCTGGGGCTGGCAGAAATGAATACCAAGCCCACTTCACTTCCGCCTCCTCAACAGACCCTGAGATAGTTACACTTTCTTAAAGAGCACCAAGTTGTCTCAAACATCAAGGCCTTTGGACTTCGAAGTTTTCTCTGCCAGGAACATCCTTGCTCTTCCCCTTTCAAGGTCTAACTTAGGAGACTCCTCCCTTAGGGAAGGCTGGTCTTCCTCACCCAGAAAGAACCCCTCGTTCTCTCCTCTGTGTTCTCACAGAATCCTGAGTGCCCCTCTATTACTATATTTACAACACCATCCTGTGATTATTTCCTGTGTGTTCTGATTCTGTTACTGCTACATTGCCAGCTTCCTAAGAACAGGGTCCTGTATTATAAATTCTGTAATAGCACCTGGGACACTCAACAAATGCTTGCTTATAATAGCATTAATACCACCTTTTGGGGTGCCTGCATGGCTCAGTCCGTTAAGCATCTATCTGCCTTAGGCTCAGGTCATGATCCCAGGGTCCTGGGATAGGGTCCTGCATCCCATTGGGCACTCTGCTCAGCAGGGAGCTGGCTTCTCCCTCTCCCTCTGCCTGCTGCTCCCCACGTTTGTGCTCTCTCTCTCTGTGCCAAATAAGTAAATAAAATCTGTAAAATAAAATACCACCTCTTACTGAATGCCTACTACACACCAAGGGCTATACTAAGTACATGAGATAGATAATCTCATTTAATCCTCATATAACTCTGCAAACTATGTACTACTTACCTCATTTTACAGATAAGGAAACTATCCTTTGGAGAACTTCAGCTAAATGTGAAATGAAAATGTGAATCAGCTTGAGTAGGTCAACTCCAGCTCTCTCCAAACCCAAGCATGTACAAATGACCCCAGGAATAATTACACCATATCCTTAGGTAGCCTGAAGTAGACATTTCCAGTTATTGAAGTCTACTCAATTTGAGTCAGTCCAATCAATAAGCTGTTCTTGAATAAACATCAGGGGCATCTGTTATTCTACAGAGGAATAGCCTGTCATCTGGACGGCCCCAGAGCAAGGTTAATTAGCCCTTTCTATAGCCAGTGGGTACTAAATTCTCCCCAAATCTTACTTTTTCTCCAGCAAAAAAAAAAAGAGCTTTAATGGCAATCTCTCTAACAGGCACTGTGCCTCTAAGATAAAAAGTCAAAAAGCAGCAGCCCAGTCAGGGGATTAACTGAGGAATGGGCTGGGCAGGATTTAATCACTGTCACCCAGGAATTGAGAGTAGATGGGAGGTAATTAAGGGGGAACCACACCAGCACACACAGAAACTGCTGAGCACTTCACATCCATTATCTCTCCACACATCACCTCCCTTTCACCTCTTCAAAAAAGCACCGCCTCTGCCAATCTCCTAATCACAAATCCAGTGAGCTACCTCAGCCCTGGTCCTCCTCATCCTCTCTTTCTTGCTGGAACCTGCCCTGCTGCCTTATATGAATCTTGTCTGCTGTTTCTTTCTCATTGTGGGTGTTTTTGAGAACATGCGCTCCTTTCCTCCTCACTCTCTTCCTGTGTCAAGCTCTTCTGTCACGGCTCTCAGTCTGTTTCATTCCACTGGAGGTTTGCTCCCTAAGCATCTCACCCCAGCCTGTGTAAGATATGGCTTGTACCAATCAGCCACACCCTCTGGATACCCACAAATCTTTCCGTTAACTCTAAGGGTGCTTAGCTTAGGGAAACAGAAACCAGGTCCGCAGCCAGTCTCCCAAACTCATTTAGCAAACAACCCCCTGCAAAGAAAGGCCTATGGGAAACAGAGATTTGTTTCAGTGTCCATCCCAAATCAGAAGACATCGCTGATGAGGGAGAGAAAGATACAAGAAAATAATCATTAAAAAGCAAGGATCAAACCATACTTATCAAACATGCGCTTTTCTGTATATTACACTTTAAAAAGGTTTTTAAAGGCCCCAAATAAAACAAAGAGGAAACAGCTGAGAAATCCACGGCCTAGATGAACAGCACTGGATAACTGAAACAGGAGCAGAACAGGGAAATATTAGTTCACTTTCCTGTTCCTAATAACGCCCATGGGAAGAGTGAGCAAGGAAAATCTTATGGATTATGCGCAGGTAATTAGGGCATCTATTTGTAGTGTTATGCAATTATATGTCTTCAAAAAGACTGGCACAGAGTTGCAGACCTAGAAGGAACAGTGGAAAAGGTCATCTAATCCACCTTTTCATTTTACAGATGTAGAAACTAAGGCTGGAAAGGGGAAAGAATCGAGTCTCAGCCCATTGATCATCTGCCACACATGCCTCCTCTACCTCCCCCCCATCATACTGGTCCAAAGTGCTATGGACAGGGTTGCAGAGGTACTAGCAGAGCTGAGGCACAGGTGTTTCCTGGGCTAGAGGGAAGTTCACGGCCTATTATAGCAAAGCGCATCTGGGCTCTTGGGTGCCACGTCTCTTCTCCCTTTGATGTATGATCACTTAATTCCCTCCTTGATTGCTTTTCAAAAGCAATCTAAATTAATGTGAACCCACAAAGGGCAAGGCTCTCTGTGAATAATTAGTGCATGATAATAAATGCAAATAAGAAGAGATGCAAAGTTGGGTGAAGACCTAGCACTCCTGGCTCCCTGGCCCACTCACTCTCTTCTTAATGGAAATTCTCTTTACACCATGAAAGGAAGGGTTTTTGAGGAAACTTGGGAAAGGGTGGTATTTCTGAATAGGCTGCTGGGTTCATTTAAGGATGGTAGAGGGAAAAAGCAGAAGCTGAAAGAATCAGATCATTGAGGCTACAGGGTCTCTCCCTTCTGCTGGAGATAAAACACTTGTCCAAATTTCTGCCATTTAGAGAGGAGATATCACAGTCAAGGACCCACCACCCCCCGACCCCATCTATGCAGAATTTCCTCCTACATACCTTTAGATCTAGCCAATTTTGTCTCCTTTCTGTCTTTGCCTGAACTCAAATGATTCCCACTCCCAACCTTTACTCATGCTTTTGCCACTGCCAGGAATGCCCTTCCCATTCCTCACCCCGACATGGCCATGTCTTAGATTTTCCGAGCCCTTCTCAAACCCTTCTCTGACAACTCTACTCTCTTTTTTTTTTTTTTTTAAGATTTTATTTATTTGATAGAGACACAGCGAGAGAGAGAGCACAAGCAGGGGGACTGGGAGAGAGAGAAGTTGGCCTCCAGCCAAGCGGGGAGCCGAACACGGGGTTCAATTCCAGGTCCCTGGAATCATGACCCGAGCCGAAGGCAGACACTTCACGACTGAGCCACTCAGGCGCCCTACAACTCTATTTAAGAAGTCTCCTGATACTCCTGGGTGTGTGGCAGAAATTGCTAGTGTCTACCAATATCTGCATTCCTTTCCTCTTTCCTGCACACACAGCTGGACTACATTTCCCAGCCTGCCTTGCAGACAGGTGTGGTCATGGTGTCTGAGCTCCAGCCAATGAAAGGTGAACACATTAGTGTATACCCTTCCGGGCCTAGCCCATTAAGAATTCTCAGCTGTGGTCCTCTCTCTTTCCCCCGTCTATGGCTGAGTGGAAAGGATTCCACAGGCCTTGAGGAGGAGCCAAGCCACAGGATGGAAGAAGCCTGGGTCCCTGAGTGACTATGTGGAGACTTCCCTCACAATTTAAAATGAGTTTGAAATAGACCTTTATTGTGCTAAGCACAATAAAGATTTTGAGATTTCTCTGCTATAGTAGTTAGCTTTACATATTTTACCTAAAACAGGATGACATACAGGTTTTATTTCACAGGCCAACTCTGACCTGTGGTAGTGGCTGCCCACACAGGTGTCAAGAAGATTGTTGAGCCGCCTCTAGGTGTGGTAGGAAAGTCGCTCACAAAAGTGGCAAGGAAGTTTTGTTTTCCTGTCTCTGACTTATAATGTATATTTTAGTACCTACTTAAGCATCTGGTTGTATACATCCTTGTACTATTCTTTCACTGCTCTGTGTGCCTCAATCCTACCACCCCTATAAAGTTATAAACTCCTTGAGGGCAGAAGCCACCAAAAACAGGACATATAAATGTGAATACTTATTAAGTTGATTTAAAAAACAAATTCAATGGTAGAGATACAGTGTGTTCAGATCTTCAGTAGGGTTGTCTTGAATATTACCCAAAGAAAACTGAAATATAGGAAATGTTGCATCCAAGAGGGCAAGCTCCAGCCTATCTTGAGTTAAATACTTACTAGTCCCTTCTGGAAGTCAGTTTTTATCTACTGTCATACTTAATGGGAAGAGTGATGTGGGAAGACAATAAGAAGATGGACTACCTGTGGAACCTGAAAATAGGGATCCCCACACTCCTTTATTTAAGATTACACTGTATCAAAGCTGGAATATCATCTAATCCAGAGAGAAAACAGATGTCAAGTCAGGCATCATTTAATCAATGGCTGGTTAAGTCGATGGTCAAATCAATTTAACCATGGCTGCCTGAGGGTTGTATTCAGAAGATTTTGAGATCATATCTGAAACCAGTAGGAAATGAGGGAGAAAATCGAGAAGGTCTCCCCTCTTCATAGATCTGTCACTCCCGAGCTACTGTAACCAAATTAAGTGCCAAGAGGAAGAGTTGACTTACCCAACAGCACTGAGAGACTTGGTGGAAGAACCAAGACTCAAACCCAGGTCTCCCTTTCTCTCTTATTTTCCCATTATTCCATTCAGAGTTTAAGATAGGAGATGGACCTGAGAGTATAATTTGGAGATATGAATAATCAAAATATTCTTTACCATTTATCAGTGCTCATTATGCACCAAGCACATTAGTGTTTTCATATATAATCTCATTTACTCCTACCAGAACAATTAGAAAGGGGGGTATGATCATCCTCACTCTACAGAGGAAATTGAGACACGGGAAAGGTTAAGTAATCTGCCCAAGATCCAGGACCAGTAAGTGGCAAAGGGATTTAAACACAGAGAGGAGGAAAAATTCAGAAAAGACAAGAACTGGATTTAGAAACATCCTCACATAACCAGTGGAAGAGTCTGGTAATTTCACCAATGCATACAACGTCAACTCACACTGGAAAGGAAGCCCCGGCAATCTTTTCAAAGCTTCTAAAGGCTGCAGGAGGGTAAAGAGTGAAGAGTCCTGGCTAAAGGAAAAGGGAGCAGCAGTGAGTGATTTAGAAGACAGGAGATGAGAACAGGTGAGTCAGCAGGACTCAGGTAGGACACTGAGCTCTTGGCATGAATATACAGGTTTCCTCATAATCTCAAACATGACACGTTGGCCCCAGAAAGTCCCATTTTGGTCAAAAGACTCCTTCAAACTAAAAATGTGGTAAAATGGAATAGCACTGGCTGGCTCTGATCCCCAGGGCTTGCTGTTTCAGAACAGAGGGAGGTGTCCATCGATGTATTTATAGGCTTAAAACTGGCATGCAGCTAAGGTGCCTGGGGATGCTCGGCATCTGTCTCAGTGCACATTTCCCCCCTTTTTTTCCACTACATTTTAATCAGCCAGCGATTCTGAGCCTGAATGATGATTTCGCACATACATAGGGCCAAAGGACAAAAAAATAAATGAATGAATGAATGAAGAAGCCCCATGACTAAAACAGAACTTGGGGCCAGCAGCTCAGCAAGGTCAGCCCCCTGGGAATCACCCCTGCCTGGGATCAAAGGAAAGTCAAATGGTGTGTCCCATCTGAGGACTGGGGAATCTGCAGGAAGACAGGCCCACAGCCTTGGGCTCAGCCAGCCCAGACCATACCCTGCCATTCACCCCTTTGTTCCGTGACCTTGGCTTGAAAACTTTTTTCCTTCCCTCCCTGAGCAAAATCCTCAGTTCCTTCAAGGCCCCGCCCAGATGCCAACTTCTTCAGGAAACTTTCACTGACTCCACCATCCCTATTCCATCTCCACTTGATCTCTACTTCCTGCAACAAAACGTCACTCCTCCTCCTCCACACTGACACACCTTTCCTTCAAGACACTTCACCCCACCACATAATGTGCCCTCTGAAGTCAGCCTCCCTTCCCCGACCCCCCCCCCAACCTCGGCTCCTCAGAACAGGGTCTGCATTTGCCTCAATTCTATGTTCTCAGCTCCCAGCCCATTCCACAGGTTTCTGGAATGGAGGGAATAAGAGGGTGTGAAGGAACACCGGTGTGGGCTACCCTCATTCACAACCACAGAGAGGTTTAAGGAACAACCTGGGGGCAGGGCCACACCCAGACCCTTTGGTAACCAGGACAATTATGTGGAAGGCATTGGAGAGAAAAAATTGAAATGTAACTCACGGCCCAAATTTTTTTAACTCACGGCCCAAATTTTTTACCATGAGCAAGTATTACTTTTATAATTGGAACAACATAAAATAAACATTTTTTTAAATGGACTTCATGTTCCCCACTCTAAAGGTGCTTACAACTTGTCATGAGTAGGGGTGTTGTACGGAAGTACCGATTTACCACATTGAACACCCAAAACTAATATTGTACTGTATGTTAACTAACCAGAATTTGAGTGAAAACTTAAAAAAATAGGTTTCACTTACTTGTGGAGCATAAGAAATAACATGGAGGACGTTAGAAGGAAAGGAAAAGTGAATTGGGGTAAATCAGAGGGGAAAACAAGCATGAGAGACTATGGACTCAGAAACAACCTGAGGGTTATGGAGGGAAGGGGGTAGGGGATGGGTGAGCCTGGTGGTGGGTATTAAAGAGGGCGCCTATTGCATGGAGCACTGGATGTGGTGCATAAACGATGAATCTTGAAACACTGAAAAAGTTAAAAATAAATTAAAAACTTTAGAAAACAAAAATTAAAAATAAAAAAAATAAAACAGCTTACAGTGTTTCCCATTGTGTGGGCAGTGACCAACGAATGACAGGAGGCATTTACAATAGTGCTTTGGGTGCACAAGGAGGGAAAAAGTTGGCCTGGCTGGGGGCACTGAGGAAGGCTTCTCACAGGAGGGCTAACTTCCTAGAGATCTGAGGAAGAGTGACGAGGGCAGGAGAGGTGGAAGGGAATTCCAAGCAGATGGAACATGAGAATGCAGGCTACATAGGATGGCTGGAGTGTGGGGTGCCTGGGAGAGCATAACAGATTTGAGGTTGGAGGGTATGCAAAAAAGGGTTAACTCTGAAGGTCCAGGGTACTCAAATCCTGGTGCTTTCCAAAGAAAGGACTAGTCCTTGACCAGTTCCTGGGAGATAAACTCTGAGATCTTGTTTTTCCTGCCTGACTGTGTCTTTGTATATCTGGGGCTTTAAGCCACACCAGATAGTGTACACTAACAATGTGATTTATGATGAAAGTCTATATTTGTGTGCCTGAGGTCCTGGACCTCTGTGGGGGCCTAGAGACTAAGGAGCTATTGTCAGTCAAATGAATGACCTATGCCTATGTAACTGACTCCAATAAAATCCTAGAGACCAAGGCCCACGTGAGCTCCCCTGGTTGGCCTTACTTTGTATGTGTTGTCACCTGTTACTGCTGTGAGACTTAGCCCTGTCCATACAACTCCACGGGAAAAGGATACCTGGGAAAATGTGCTCAGAGTCTCCTGGACTCTGTATGCACTTTTTCCTTTGCTGACTTTAGTCTGTATCCCTTCACTGTAATAAACTGTAACTATGAGTGTAATAACTTTTCTGAGTTCTGTGACTCCTTCTAGCGAATCATCAAATCTACATGTGATCTTGGGGAGCTGCACCCCAGAGGGTCAAGTAAGAGCAGAGCAAGAAGAACTGGCAGGCTAATGAGATTGAACTTCACCTTGGAGGTAGTTTATGGAACTGAAGGATTCTAATATGGGGCTGGCATAACAAGGTCAGGTACACGCAGACTGCAGTTGGGAATGGCTGGGAGAAGGGGACAGGAAGACGGGGGAAGGAAGACCAAGACCAGAAAGAAGAACGCTATACCAGTCCAGGTAAGAGCTGGTGGGCCCTTGGTACTGGGCGGTGGCCATGGAGAAGCACTCAACTCAAGACATATTCAGGAAATAGATGCAACAAGGCTTTGTAACCAAATAGACTTTGGGGTGAAGGCAAAAGTCGGGGATAAGGCCCAGGTTTCCAGTCTGAACAACAAGGTGGATGACACCATCAGTCACTGAAATGGGAAATCCTGCAGGGGGTAGCTGATGTTTGGGGGTGTCCTGACTCCCAAGCACAGCCTGGCTTCCTTCTGTACATTCATTTCTAAACTTCAGGGGCAAACAGGCTGTTTCGACTGTTTTTTGTTTTGTTTTGTTTTTCCCTCCTCGAAGCCACCCCTTCAGCCCCTTGTCTTCAGTGACCACTTACACGTTGCTCCGCCTTAAAAACCACCAAAACGTGTACTTGGCAGATCTCCCTGACCTCGATTTCTCTGCTGGCAGAATCACAAGAAAGGCATTAGCGCCTTCTGTGAAATGGGGAGCCAGCAGAGGAAACGTCGGGGTTGGGCGGCAGAGGCTTACAGAACCAACAGATACACGAGGAGATTTTAATCACCAAGATGGGGTTCTGGGCCAGACACTGGGGAGGTAAGACCCAGATGATTACACTGGAATAGGCGTGCAAGACTGATTGAAAGAATGAGAAATAAAGGCTCTTTGTTGGGCACAGAAAGTCTCCCCTTGGCCTGGCGCTAAGCTGCACTTCATGGGTTTCCAGGTGGCAAGGAGTCAGTGTGAGCTGTGGTCCCTCCACATCTGGCCCCAGACCCAGACACCAGGAAGAGCAGCAGGGCTTTCAAAGTAAAGGTGAGCCCAACTATCACTAAACCCAAGGACAAGTCCCACATCTCCTGGCTGTGCTCCACGGGCCCCAACAGCCCCACACAGCCGCACAGCGCCTGCAGCACCCCTTGGGAGGCATCACTGGGAGACGCTCATTACCAGCCTCCTTTGCCCCTCCCGCCCGCCACTGTGCATCCCCGACAAGTGGCTAAGCACACAGCTGGCCTCTGCCCTCCTGGCCTTCCTCCTTCACTTGTTTATTCAACAGTTACAAAGGCCTGAGCTGCAAAAAGGCTTCCAATCCATTCCACCCAGAAGAGTGCCTAGACTGAGAAAGGTAGAGAGTAGACAGAGGAGGAGTGGAACCCCAGTGGGGACCGTGATGCAGCAAGAGCCTTTTACAGATTCTTTCCCAATAAGGGAACATGGGAAATGGTTGAAGGCACAGGCTCTGGAATAAGCAGATTGGGGCTGGAATCCCAATTTGGCCACGTGCTAGCTGCGGCAAGTTACTTAACATTTCTGGGTCTTAGTTTTCTTATCTGTAAAAGAGAAAGAACAAACCAAACCTACCTCACAGGATTGATATATGAGATGAGAGGAGCTAAGGCCTCTAATGCTTTTTCCATAGTTTAAGTGCTCAATAAGTGTCACCTATTTTTATTGTTGGCCCTCTAGGCCTGGGGGATCAGAGAGGAAACTTCCGTTTGTTACATCCTGTAGGAAATACAGGAGTCATGGTTCTAGTGATGTTCCCCACTCAGGTCAGACAGCCTAGGAGGATCAAAGAGTCTGAGGCTGTGCCGAGCTGGAAGCCTCCTGAGAGGTCATGCGATCCCTCTTTCCATGGGTGAGGAAGCAGATGTCAAATAGCTCTCCCAAAGTCACACAGCAAGGTAGTGGCAAGGCCAAGGCCAAAACGCTGGATTCCAGACTTGCATTCCATTGTTCCTTCCTCTCCATGGAAACTTTCAAAAGCAGAAGAGAGGAGAAACATGGAGAAAGCATCAACTGACTTGCCACGTGTAGAGGACACTATGGGTGCCCCATCGGCTCCCCTTTCCCAGGCCATGCATGCACGGCCCTTCAGCTGCTGTGAGTATTGGCTGCCCGTGGCTTCCAGCTGCCCCCTCCCTTCGACACCTCCCACCCTCCGGGGCCAGCTGGTGGAAGCTGCCTCCCCCAGGGGATCACACCTTATGCTGTGCTAGTTTAATAATCTGCTCTCTGGTAGTGGGGAAGGTGGGAGCCCTGGTTCGAGTGCCACTTTCTGTGGTGCAAATACTCCCACCAAGCTACCAGTGTGACACCACTGACTGTGGAGCTGCGAGGTGACAGACAAGAGCCCTTCATCCCATGGTATTTCCACCAAAAAGGTATTCGCAGGCAAAATTAACTACAAGAACATCAAAAGAAAACTAATTAGTAATTAAAAGTAAAATAATTAGGAAGTGATGAGTTTGGGACACCTGGGTGACTCAGTCGTTAAAGGTCTGCCTTCGGCTCAGGTCATGATCCCAGGGTTCTGGGATCGAGCCCCACATGGGACTCCCTGCTCAGCGGGAGGTGGGCTTCTCCTTCTCCCACTTCCCCTGCTTGTATTCCCTCTCTTGCTGTGTCTCTCTTTCTCTTTCTGTGTCAAATAAATAAATACAATCTTTAAAGAAAAAAAAAGTGATGAGTTTTGAACATCTATTACTATTATTGTTTTTAACATTGTTTATATAATTTAACTTTAATAGTGGCTCACAAAACTCCTCAAAATTTGACAGCTGGCTCCAGTGAGCCCTTAGCAGTCAGTTCCAACACATCACTGATTGACTTTCCATTCCATCCCTGACAGCCTGAGACCAGTGACTGACAGGGTGCAAAAGTCTGGATGGCTCTACTCATCCAGGGAACAATTCAGTGACACAACTAATTCTGGAGCCCCCAGTGAATCAAGCCAAGGCTAGACTTGCCTCTTCCCCTCCAGCTCCTCCCCCATCCTCTCCTGAGGCCCTCTGCCCTTACAGGTTTTTCCTGAAGGGCACACCTTCAATAAATCACAGGCACCAAGCCCCTGTTATTCCTGACAGGAAAAGCTACCCCCTCTTTTAAATCACATTTACTGGCGGCGCCTGGGTGGCTCAGTGGGTTAGGCCTCTGCTTTCGGCTCAGGTCATGGGGATAGAGCCCCGCATCGGGCTGTCTGCTCAGCAGGGAGCCTGCTTCCTCCTCTCTCTCTCTGCCTGCCTCTCTGCCTACTTGTGATTTGTCTGTCAAATATACAAATAAAATCTTTAAAAAAAAAAAAAACTCTTAAATCACCCTTACTGATGGTTTTCAGTAAGGAAAGTTTCATTGCTCAGTGGGTTAAGCTGTCTGCCTTAAGTTCTGGTCATGATCTCCAAGGTCCTGGGACATCAGGCTTCCAGAACAGTAGAAAGCCTGCTTCTCCCTCCCCCGCTCCTCCCCCTACTTGTGCTCTTGCTCTCTGTCAAATAAATACAATCCTTTAAAAGAAGAAGAAATTCATATAGATAACAGGGTGTGCTGGCCTGCAAAGGAGACAAATCCTCTTGAAATCTGTCACTTCTGAATTCATCATTCTGCTAACATCAGATGGCAAAGCTGGGAGGAAAAGTTGGCATTTTGATGCCAGCATCCGCCTCTGGCTGTTTCATCAGGCAAAGAGGTAGCCTGTTTTCTGAACTAAAATCTACAAGCAGAGCTGGTTTAAATATACGTTCAGGAGACTGCCTTTGCCATTTTGTGGCTCTGAACTCCAGACTCCCTTCTTAACCTCTCTAGGCCTCAGTTTACTCACTCACAAATAGAGACAATAGTTCTAATTTATTTCAGTATCGTTTCAGTAACCATGAAATGGTTTGCAGGACAACTGAACGGTTTACAAAATGTTCAGACCTAGTATCTCATTTAATCTGTATGATCACATGATGCAGGTATTATTACTTATGGGTGGGGAAACAGTCTCTGAAAGACCATGTAACTTGTTCATGGTTGTGAGTGGGTCTCAAACCCAGATCCTGTGACCCCAGACCATGCATCCTAAAAGTCCGTGAGTTTACCACCAATGTCTCCCACAGCATAGTCTTCAGAACCCTTGTTTTATACATAGATTGCTAGTTATACATATATATCTCTGTAACTACATGGAGATCCATAGATAGAGATACAGTTGCTAGTTATTACTTTTTAAAACAAGTGTCACGATCACATAATGTTGTGTTCAAAGTGTTAAGGGCTTCTTCACTGCCATGGGACTGTCATGCTAATGGTAAATCTTGAAGGGGGACCAGAGTATGAAGCATCCTGAAAAACTTACTCGTCCAATTAAACTATTTAGGCAGACTCTCTCCCTTAAAATTTATATTCTAGAGGACACTGTGAGACATGTGAACCTATCCAATTTTAAGTACTGTGATTTCCATTACCACTTTCAGCTAGGTGGCTGTTGCTTTACAGAAATGGGTGAACTCCTTACTCTGCGTTACCATACAAAACAGGCATTCTAACAAAGCCTATTGTTCAGGGATTAAGTACACTTACCAGTAAACTGGTATAATCTTGTTATTCACTGAACAGTTGCTTTCTGGTAAATTTGCATCAAATACATTAGCTTTGGTAATAACATCTTTGGGAAAAAAAAAGAAAAAGAAAACTATTCTCAAAAACCAAGAAAGCAAACAACAAACAAGGACAACAAAAAACCCTTCAGGCCCGGAGTTTATTAGACTGATCACTGCCTATGTATTTGCTCCAAAGGACAAAACTTTGCATGGCAAAGATTTCTTTTATCATATATTTGATTGTGTCCAGATATTTTCAGAGAAGTTGAACATGCGGCCTAGATGCATATGTCAAGCAACCAAAAGGTATTTAATATTTATACTGCCTTCTACCTGTGTTCTACTGTCTCTCTAAGCAGGCCCACTGAGTCAAAGATAACACTTCTTCTGAGGCTCTTCAATTCCTGCCCACAGTGATAAGGAAGACTAGGGCAATTCAGAAGGAATAAACCCATCTTCTTATGCAAACATCTTCAGAGCCAGCTTCCTGGACACACCTACGTACATAAAGTTACCCAGTGCCCAGCACTCAAAAGGGTGCTTGGTTTGGTGCTCTGCCAGTGCTGTCTGGAAATCCGTAGTAATTTTCAAATAAGGGGCCCTGCATTTTCATTTCGTACTGGGCCCCCACAAAGCGTGCGGCCACTCCTGATTAACCAGTGTTTAATTTTAAGTTCCATGAAGGCAAAGACCATATCTGCCTATTCCCAGCACAGAGCATTGCGGCCAGCACGGGAAAGGGGCAAGCTGGGTCTGTATTGAATGAAGAGGAACAAGGAAAGGGAAGAAGAGAAGAAAGGACAGTCCCTCCTCCTGTCGGAAAGGCCTAAAAAACGCTCTTAAGTTTTGAAGGTCATTCAGATGTAAAACGGGATCAGTCACCAAGTGAGGAGGAAAACTCACACAAACAAGCTGGTAGAATAGGCCAGCACACAAAACCAAAACCCCAGCCTGTGGGAAGACCAGCAAGAGAAGGACAGGAAGCAGCCAGACGCACTGCCCTCTCCCCCAGGTAATGGTACGGCTTCCACTGCTCTTCAGGCAACAGCCAATTTCAGAAGAGAGCACTAACGTGAATGTGATGCATTTTCCTTCCCATCCCCATCTAATATGTGCCCCCCTTCTTTTCCTTTCTAAGCCAGCTATCTCCCATCCCCAGCACCTCTCAGCTGCTAAAAGCCTGAAAGGTTTAATCTCCAAGAAGGATGCTCCAGGGCTCTGTTATCAGAGTTACTTAATTCTGCATTTGCCACGGGCTTAATCATCTGCATCAGACCACACTCCCGTGACTCATGCACACACACTTGCTCTCTGGGAGCTGAAAGTTGTTTTCACTTCATCAGCACCTCAGAAGCATTAATAAAGTACAAATGTGTAGTGGCAAAGGCGGGGGATGGGGAGGGTGTTCGGTGTTGTGTTTTTGTTTTCCAACACTGATGCTCTAGCAACACTGAAATTTTAAAAAAGAAAAAAATCACAGCACTTTACCCCCACCTGCAAATGAATGGCATTCACCTTCTCATGTTTCCTTTCTTACGGATTTTATATCATTGTCGTGCCAATAAAAGTGTCTACATGTCCTATATTGCCTTCAGAGGCCTTGTCTCTAAGGTCTGAGTAATATTCCATCAAATGGCTGTGACCATCTGTTAGGAAGTAAATGCATGTGTCTGCCCCATACTCCTTTGCTGAAGCCTTAGCCCTCCACCTGATGGTATTTGGAGGTGAGGCCTTTGGGAGTTAATCAGATTCAGATAAGGTATTGATGAGGGTGGGGCCCCCAGGAGAGGATTAGTGTCCTTGTAAAAAGAGGAAGAGACCAGAGCTCTGATGCCCCCCTGGCTGTGTGCACACTCTCTCTTTTCCTCGCTTTTTCTCTCTCTCTCTCTCTCACCCTAGAGTTCTCTTTCTCTCTCCCTGCCATGTGATGATAGAGCAAGAAGGCAGTCATCTGCAAGCCAGGAAGACAGCCCTCACCAAGAATCTGACCATGCTGGCATCCTCGTCTTGGACTTCCAAGCCTTTGGAACTGTGAGAAATAAATATCTTGTTTTTAAGTCACCCAATCTGTGGTGTTTTGTTAAAGTAGCCTGAGCAGACTAAGATATCATCCAATACGTAGCTATTCTCTTCCTGTTGGACATTATATAGGTTGTGCCTTTGTTTGTTTTGTTATTGTACGTATTGCTGCAATGATTATTTTTGGAAGCATGGAATCTGTTGGGTTGGTGGCTCCGGGAACGCAGGAGGAACAACAGAAATGACCACCAGGGCCACCATCTTCCAGCCCCCTCCCACCTCTTCCTCAACCCTTGACTCTCCCGCCAAAAGGATGTATGCCCAAGTCACGGCTCCATAGGTAACCTGATACCTATGCAGGAAACAGAAGTATCAGGACCCCTCCCCATACCCTCCAATCACCAAATACCTTACCATATATGGATGTGAGCCCATGCCCTGCGGAGGCCGATAAAAGACCCCTGCCAACTTCCTCCCAGCACGACTTCCCAGACTCCCCTTTCCAGAGTCTCATCTTCCCACCTCCTCCTGGCTCCCCTTCTCCTGAGCCCTGAAACTTCGCCAGAGAGTGCCTTTAATAAATCCTGCACTGCGCCTACCTTGCCTGGTGTTGTTTTTACCTTGCCTGCAAAACTTTACAGAATCTAGAAGGGGATAGAATTGCCTTCAAATTTTCGCTATATCTCTTATTAGCTGGTGAGACCCTAAAGGGGATATCATAGTATTTCCAACTCAAAGCACAGCTGATGAGAAAGTGCTTTATAAACTGTTTAACACTCTAGATGTTTCATTAGGACTGGATGGGCCACGCACTGTCCAAAAACAATTGCAAACATGTGATACCTGTCCCCTGGAAACCTGTCACTGAGAAAGAAAGCAACTGAAGGCATTAAACAGAGGAACTGTGACAAAAAAGAAGCAGGAGGCTAATATTACTCTAGACATTAAAGCATAGATATTTAAGAAAAAAAAATCAAGTCTTCAAGAAAAGGCCTTAGGAATTACAAAATGCCATAGAGGTTACAGGTTGTCTAGTACCCACAAAAATGGCATTTAAAAGCAAACTGACTGGGCCACCTGGCTGGCTCAGTGGGGAAAGCATGCGACTCTCAATCTTTGGGTCATGAGCTCAAGCCCCACGTTGGGCATGGAGCCTACTTTTTAAAAATTTTTTTAAATAAATAAAAGCGAACTTATCAAAGAGGGACTGATAATATGGCAGTTATATGCAAAGCATCCTTTCTGTGCTTGGATGAAAAAACGTTAGCCAGAAAGGTAATTAACTGTGCCCTTTGAGGATTAGAGCCATGAACCATAGGAAGAAAAGTATTTGTCCTTGAAATGCCACAATATATTTTGTTTTTAAGATAAATAAGCTATATTACCAAAACTAAAATTGTCTTATTTGAATATACTTTACGGAGACCCTATTTACTCTAAGAGTAGACTATTTTAAATATACTTTATGAAGACCATATTTACCACAAGGATTATTTTGTTCAATCAATAAATATTTACTGGTGCCTATGACATGCTATTATGTTACATTCTATGATAAATAGAAAGATGAAGAGGATGAGCTCCTTGCCCTCAAGAAGCACATAAAAGCCCATGATAAACGTGAGGTGTGCTGTCCTACAAAAGTACCTGCAAAGTGCTATGGAAGAAAAGGAGAAAGTAAGTCATTCTGGCCAGTAAAGGGTGTTCAGAAAAGGTCTCACAGTTGAAGCCATTTTTGATCCGGATCTTACCGGATGAGCAGCTGCCCAGGCAAAGGGGGGGGGGGGGTACAGGAAATGAATACATATGTGCATCCCTGAAATAGAAAGCAGAAGAAATTCCAGAACCCCAAAAGACAGAGTACCAGGCCACATTGCTTGGAATAGTCTAAAGTTCCCTGCATGAACATTACCTGGAATGTTTGCTGCAAATGCAGATTCCTGGGCTCCACCACAGACCTGTGGAGTGTCAGACCTGCTGACACTCAAGCAGTCTGTGCCTTACTAAACTCCTCAGGTCACTCTGACACATGCCAGTAATTAAAAACCAGTGATACCAACAACAAAATGTTATTTTCCAAGTACAAATCGGGTCGCAACTATCCCCTGAGATCATCAGCCATCAATGGTTTAGAAATGCATCAATGAAGGCCATGTGGCAGGAAGAGGAGTGAGCAGGTAGGCATCTCCTTCAAGTCACTTCCAAAGACTCTGCCCCCACCTCCCTGCCCTTGACAGCCAGCCAATGCCGGTCCAGATGGACATATTCCCTAATCGGGCAGACACCATTCTGTTGCCTTGAAATTGGTTTTCCAATAGGAAGGCTCAGTGACAACTGACCAGACATGAAGGACAGCGACCGAAGGCAACCATGGACTACTCTTGTCCCCTCTGAACCACCACCTCTACCTCTCACAAATCAGGCTGATATACCCCAAAACCGTGAGGGAGGAAAGGGGCAAGGGAGCTCCTCTGATGTCCACTGGTGGTGACTGAACCAGTACTGAAGCTCAGGTGACGGAAAAGCCTGGAAGCCAAGGCAGATGTTCAGCCAAATTAAGTGGTTCCAGGAGAAAATGAAAGCTTGCCTGCCCAGACATCTGGTGTCCATTAACCTCCTAAGCAGAACTGCAGCAGAACCATCTGCTGGAACAGACTCTCAGGAGGCAAGGAACTTTCCCCACCTCTATGTGGCTTTGCACACTCCCAGCAAAGACTTGGCCTCAAGAAAGGAGAGAAAGACACTGGTCCATTTACCTTCAAGGCCCTATAACTGGTTCCTCCCAAACTTGGCAGCCAGCAAAGAGAATGGTTTGAGAGATACCCTATGGGGCTCCAGTTAAGCACTAGACGTTAGCCACCAGGGGAAGTGAACTGACATCAAGCGCAGCTTAATTCAGTATCAAGTGCATGGGACACACGAGGAAATGCTGTACAAGGATTGTGGGTGCTATGGGAGAACGCAGATTTCCGAGCAACACTAGTGACAAGGAGAGAGGAAAGAAACTAACATTTAGTTAGGCAACGTGCTAGGCATTTTCAGATACATTTATCTTATTTAATCCCTACAACTCTATGCCCTAGGGGCTATTATTTGCATTTTACAAATGACAAGGCTGGGATTCAAACTCAGATCTTCAAAACTTCCAGAGAAAGTCCAATGCTTCTGTCACTAGATGACTGAGCCACAGTTAACCCAGTTTCTTTGGTTGGGAAGATGGGTGGGAGCGATGGGGGAAGGGCTGTAACAAAAGCTATTTGTGCAGCTATAACAAAAGATTATGCACGGATGGGGTTTGCTGCCTTTGATGCTTTTGAAGATGACCAGACTGAGGCTTGAAACATATCCATGGAAACTGGTACGGTGGGAGCTGAGGCCAAATTAGCTCACCCTTGCAGCAGTTGGGTTGGGGACTCTGGAGATTGTTCCTTGATGAAAAGAGAGGGTGGTATCAGCTCCCACTTCATCTTCTGGACTGGGCCTCTCCAGTCCTTACTGCTGGACCACCTGAAGGCTCAGTCCCCTCCCAAGACACCAGCTAATCCAAACACCAGACTTTATGTGATGTCAAGCCTTAATCACCCTCCAAGCCCCCAATTCCAGGGGGCTGAAAAACCACCTGAGGAGGCCCCAGGACAACCATAACTCTGACTTTCACTACCCGTCCCTGCTCCTGCAAAGACCTGGGCGCGCTCCATGACCCTAACCTGCAGCAGAGGTTTACCGCCCCTATTCAGACCTCCAGATGGAAACCGCCCATCTGTCTCATCCCTGCGCCCTCTCCTAGATTACTATGCCAGCTCTGTCCACCCCCTCCAAATTCTTCATTCACATCGTGGGAAGCTCGGAGCTGACATTCTGCCTGATTCACCACTGAGCCTGCAGGCCTTTTAAGCTGGGTCTCACAGTGTACCCCTCTATTGTTTCTCTTGCCGATAAACATTCCCCACTCTAGAACCTCGGCACCATTCCCCAGCTGCCTGCAGCGCTGGTGGCCCATAGCCTTCTGCTGAGCCTCTTCCCAGACATGCTCTAGGGCGAAGAAAGCATATGCCTTAGGGAATGACTTAACCTCTCTGAGTCAGATTCCTATCTACAATTGCTAAATGAACACTGGGGCTGTTATCCTTGAAGCTACTGACATGTTTAATCATCTTACTCATTCAACAAATACTTCTTGAAAACTGACCACATGGGTTCATCCCTGCAATTCTAGTTTAAAAGTCACTTCCTCTGGGAAGTCCTCCCCAGTCACCAAAGCTGTGATACATCACTTACTTCTGCGTTCCTGCAGTCCCTGACCTTACCCTCCCCTTAGCTCTTATCCTCTCCGTAGTGTAAGGACCTATTTAGAAACTGTCCCTGCTCCCCTTCCCCCAGGGGATTTTCTTGGAGACAAGTCCGGGAAACCAGCTTCAGGTAACGAAGCCCAGATACAAAGGTGGGACAGGCCAGGTGGAGACATCTGATCAGTGTGGGGGATGCATACTGTCTCCCTGGTTACCAAGGAGTATGGGCCCCGCCCTTTGGGAGCCTTTTGGGCCCCAATCCCAATCAAGGTGTAATAGGTTGGTTCAAATGTCTACTAGGGTAAATTGTAACTCAACTGGTCACCTAGCATCACTGTGGAGTTTCCTTGTGTGTATTACAATCTCAATGGCCACCTGTGCGTGGCCAGGCCCGACCGCATGGCCTCTGCCCTTAAAAGCTAGTCTGTGAAACAGAGAAGGGTCACCCTCTCTTGTAAGAGGTGCGTCCCCAAATGTTCCGTTAGATTCTTGATGCTTGGCACAAAATAAAGCTTTGCTTGACCTTCGCTTTGTATCAGTCTCGCTCCTTTAATCACGGACCCATTATTGGGGCATAACAATAGTAATTCCAGAAGGGCAGGGAATGTGTTCACTCACTTGTATGTCAGAGCCTGGCACATGGTAAGGGCATAAAAATATTTGCAAACTAACCCATTAAGTCATTAAGCAAGGTGTTGTAGGAAAAGCAAAGAGTATCCTGAGTTCACACAGCCCTTTAAAATGTGCAAATTGTTTTCATAACCAGGGTCTCATTTGGTCCTCATAACAATTTTGCAGGGTAGGAGGGGCTGGAACTGTTTTCTCTTTCTACAGATGAAGACCCAAAGACCAGGGTGTGCCAAAGTGGCTTACACCCGACGGAGCCCGGTCTTCTGACTGCTCAGCCAGTGTAACTCCCTTGTCTGAGCCTCCCCCACCAAAACAGAATGCAGACCTCACATAGAATTTGACATCTGTAGGAAAGCCTTGCCACCACCAACCCCAGCCCAACCATGGGATCTGGGGATTTCCCTTGCTGGAAGACCACCACCCTAACTGTGAAAGCAAGAAGGCATGAAGCATCCAGGACTCATCTTGGAAACTAGACCCCAAGCCACATGTGACCCAAGATCACATGTGACCAAAATCCTAGGAAGCAGGGCCTTCTGTGCCACTCAGGAAAGTGGAGAAGGCAGAACGTCTGCCTGAAGCTTAACAGCGCAGCCTCTCAGCTCCCCACCGCACACTGGCCTGGGGGAAGCCACGCCCCCATACTCCCACCTCGACCCTGTGCACAGCGGCTGGAGAGAAGCTGTATGTCCCTCTGCTTCCACCGGATTGAGCTCTGAACTTTATATCTATTTCTCTCGAACACTGGCTGCCTCAGCTCCCTGAATATCCTATCAGTTGGGAGATAAAATGAGGGAAGAGGGAGGGGTATGTACACAAAAGCTCTCTTCCAGCTGCAAAACAGAAATTCTTTTTCTCCTCTGCCCCATAGGGGAAAACAATTTCACCCAAACACCATACCAAACGAATCTTAACTCTCCCTACGGTCTTTTTTTTTTTTTTTTTTTTAAGTCCTAAATGAAAGCATGGCTTTTCCCTAAAGAAACTGTGATAATACAATTAGTGATACACAGAGGTCTGAGCTGGGAAATCGCCTGCCCTCCCCACCCCACCCCCACCCCCCAGCCCTGGCCTCCGTAGGAGTTAGGCTTTGAAATGAAGAAATCTATTGTCGCTGGGGAACACGGAGCTAAATCACAAATCCCAGCAGTGTGGGGATGCTGAAACCTCCCTTTGTAGAGGGAACTGGGAGGCTGCATGTTAATGGCCCGACGGTATTTGCAGCAAGGCTGAGCCTATTCTCTCGGCTTGTTTAAGCTTCCATGGGCCATAAACATTGATCACCATTTAGACTGCAGCACCTTAGTGATGTAAATCATTTGTCCGCCTGGAGCTCTGGGAGAGAATCTCCTTTGAGACCCTAACTGAGCCTGGGAGGAACACCCAGAAAATTGCTGAGCCTAGGCTGATAATGCTGGGTGAACTCTAGACCAGAGGTGTCCACAATCAAATATGAAGCAAGTTGCATATTTCTTTTCTTTTTTTTTTTAAATATATATTTTATTTATTTCTTTGAGGGAGAGAACGAGAGAGATCACAGGAGAGGGAGAAGCAGACTGGCAGCTGACTGAGCAGGGAGCACAATGCGGGGCTGGATCCCAGGACCCCGGGATCATGATCTGAGCCTAACCCACTGAGCTACCCAGGCACCCCAAGCCACACATTTCTTTTCAAATTTTCTAATAGTCACCATAAAAATAAAAGGAGGTGAAATTAATTTTAATAATGCTTTATTTAACCCAATATATCTGAAACATTATTAACTTCAACAAGTAACTGATATAAAAATGATTATGGAATATTTCACATTCCCTTTATTCTGTACTGTTTTCAAAATATGATTGTATTTCACATGTACTTCATGTCATAATTCATACTAACCACATCTCAAATGCTTGGTAGGCTGGTGGCTACCATATTGGATAGCACAGCTCTAAAGTTTGCAAAATATATCTTATTTGAGTTGTGTTTTTTTTTTTAATGGGACTTGAACTCACCACCCTGAGATCAAGACTTGAGCTGAAATCAAGAGTCAGAAACTCAACCTATTGAGCCACCCAGGCATCCCCTAATTCATTGGCACCACCATTTTACAGATAAAAACTGACGCTCAGTCTGAGTAAATGAGTTGGCCTCATGCAACTCTAGAATTTATATCTCCTGTCTCCTGGTCCCAAGTATCTACCATTTCCTACCACTTATACAAATCAGGATCAAAATTACAGCAAAGATTAAGTCCAGTGCTTACAGAACACACATACATGATTCACTATAGCCAGAGGTGGAAGTAAGCCAAATTGTCCATCAGTGGATGAATGGATAAACATGTGGTAAATGCATACAGTGGAATATTATCCAGCCTTAAAAAGGAAGAAAATGCCGTCACATGCCACAACATGATCCTGGGATCATGACCTGAGCAGAAAGCAGAGGCTTTAACCTACTGAGCCACCCAGGCGCCCCAGGATGACTCTTTCAAACCTTAAGAAGATCCCCTTGTCTACCAAACCATGCCCACTCATGGTAAGTGCTCAAGAAATGCTCTTGTTGTTGTCATTATCTTAGGACGCAATTCAAGGCCAGATCTCTACCACTGCAGAAGTCTGTGCTCCTTCTGCTCTGCCTCCCAGCTCTTTATCTGAACCTATCGAATCACCGCCTCTACTTTAGTTCAACTATTCTTTGAACAGATTCCTCATCCTTACCCAGACAGTGAATCCCCTGAGGGCAGGCTCGATTCATCTTTGTGCCCCACTCTCACAGTTGTCTTTGACACTCTAGGCTTCCTGAGTACCTAATAAATGAGCGAGAGTATGCCCATCTTTTCCCAAATCCCCAAGATTTTTATGGATTTTGACCATATTCTTTCTAGGCCTTCAATATCCCCAGACCTATCCAGGTTGCCCAGGTTCAAAATATCCCAGGCAGAGCAATGCCCACCTAGAAACCATTTTTACTTCAGAGCTGGGGCTTGAAGCACCTCTCTTCTCCCATTACCCCAACCTCCCTCCATTGGGCCAAGATCTAATTGCCAACAGCCAGCTCATTTCTGCCATGTAGCAAACAGAAAAATTCAGAAGGGTCTTATAAACCCATCATCTGCTCTTCCTACCTCAACTCCACTCCTGCGAATCCATGCCTTCTCTCCTCATTATAAGAAAAGAGTTTTGGGGTGTTAAGAATAGAACTCACAGATGTTGCCAAGTCCCTTTGTAAAGCCCTCTTGAAATATCCTCTTATTGGCCAAAGCTGTCAATTCATGGACTGCTTTAGAAAGAGATAATGAACGAGTCCTGGTTACGCACACGTTCGGGTGTCAGGTAAACCTAAGTCTGAAGCCCGGCCCCAGCATCTGCTAGCTATAGGACTTTGATCAAGTTACTTAAAAGATCCCCGTGTCTTTTTCTGTGGGGAAATAACTGCACCTCTCCCACAGAGTGATTGCAACGATTAACAGCAACCAATGATATATTGTACACATTTGATTCATGTCAGCTGTCATAATTATTATTAGCATGGGGCTGGGAAGCAAAAAATGTCCAGATTTAGTTCTCAGGCTTTGCACTAATATGTGGAGGCTGTGCTTATAGGACACCAAAACAACTACATAAAGGGTTGGGAAAAATCTTGTAACCGTCCAGATGTTTGGTAGATGAAGCTCATGTAACGTCCCTCAGCTGTCTCCCCCATCAACATTTTACCTTCCTCACCTCCTTCTGGGGATATTAAAAATATCTCAGTCATACTTGTAAAATGTTCACAGATTTTTTTTTTATCCCTAACAGATTGATCACTTAAAAATATAGAACATCTGTATAGCACAATGACCATGATCAAAATTTTTGAAGGGAAAAAAAGAAAGGATAAGCAGAGGAATGAAAAATTTGTAGTAGATTTTATAAGCAAAAGGCCAATTTCTTAAAACACAAAGAGTTATTTCAAAGCCATAGGAAATGAAAAGCAACTCACTGGAAAATTGGGAATGGACAAACAAATGGTCAAATCCTCTCTCATAATAAAAGAACTATCTATTAAAATGACAAAAAGACATCTTTCAGTTATGACATTAGAAAAACAAAAATAGGGGCGCCTAGGTGGTTCATGCAGTTGAGCATCTGCCTTCGGCTCAGGTCATGATCTTGGGGTCCTGGAATCAAGTCCCGCACGGGGCTCCCTGCTCAGCAGGATGTCTGCTTCTCCCTCTCCCTCTGTGATCTCTCTCGCTCTCACTCTCTCTCTAATAAATTAAAATTTTTTTAAAAAATGAAAATATTCATTCTCACCTGCAATGACAAGTACAAGGGAAAATGGTCATTCTCCTGCGCAGCCAAGGGCAGGAGGTAGAAGTTGGTGCAGTTTATGGAAGACAACTTGATACTAGCTATTGAAATGTCAGATGTTCACATCTGTTGACTAGGAACTTTTCATTCTAAATGTATATCCTCCAAAATTATTCACACATATACATAAAGGTATGTACGTATGGATGTTCAATACAGCACTGCCCAGTTGGCTCAGTGAAAAGAGCACACAACTCTTGACCTCAAGGTCATGCACTTGAGCTCCACATTGGGTGTACAGATTGCTTTAAAAAATAATAAAACCTTTAAAAAAAAAAAAAAAAAAGGATGCTTGGGCACCTCAGTGGCTCAGTGGGTTAAGTGACTGGCTTCGGTTCAGGTCATGGTCCCAGAGTTCTGGGATCAAGTCCCACATTGTGCTCCCAGCTGCATGGGAAGTCTGCTTCTCCCTCTGACCTCCCCTCTCATGCTCTCTCTCACACCATGTCTCTCTCTCAAAATAAACAAATAAAAATCTTTTAAAAAAAGGATGTTTAATACAGCATTATTTGTTCATCAAAGAACAACAAACAAGTATGGCCAGCAGTGAGGTTCGGCTGAACACAATGGAAATCTGTATAGGCACTCAAAAAGAATAAGACATACATCCACACAGAGATCTGGACAGAAATGTCCATAGCAGCATATTCATACTAATCAAAAACTGGAAACAACCCAAATATCCACCAACTGGTAAGTAAACAAAATGTAAAATATCCTAAAATGTAATACTGTTGAAAAGGAACAAAGGTCTGTCACATGAATGAACCTCAAAAATATTCTGTTTGTTAAGAAAAGCTAGACACAGAAAAATATATATTTTTCATTCTGCTTATATACAAGCCCATAAAAGGCAAATCTATAGAGACAGAAAATAGATTAGTGGTTGCCTGGTGACAGAGATGAGGACAGGGAGTGACTGCAAATGGGCAAAAGGGATATTTTAGGGAGTGACAGAAACGTTCTAAAATTGGACTATGGTGTTAGTTGCACAATTCTGAAAATTTACTAAAAAGTCAATTATACAGGTCAATGAATTAAAATAGGTGAATTTTATGGCATATAATTTATACCTCGGTAAAACTATTTTAAATATAAAATAAGATAAATCAATAAATTCTCACAAGCGAAGATACCCAAGAAAAACTTAAATTTTCCTAAAAGAAATGAAATAGTATGAATAATATTATACGATCCTTAAGACAATCTTAATATATGTTAGTATACACACAGAAAAAACTCTGGAGGAATATATAGGAAATAGATTAATAGTGGTATTCTCTCCAGGAGGCATGCTTATAAGAATCTTTTACTTTCTTTATGGTGCACTTCACGCATATATGATTTTTTGGAGTTGGGTATTTTTTTGTGTGATATGTTCGAAGATTTTCTTAAAAAAATATTAGGGGGAAGTAGGCCTTACTTTTATAATCTAAAAGAATACAATAAAAAAATTAAACTAAACAGGTAAGGAAAACAGTGTTGTTTTCAATCGACTCTATTTTGTTGATACTGCTGAGTCCTACTTAAAAATGCCACATCTGGTCACAAGATGTATGGAATCTCTCATTCTCCCAGCTCCACCGCAGCCTGCGGAAAAAAAAAAATCTGAAAACCACCCATCTCTGTCTTTCTCTCATTCCAAGCTCCCCAAACAATGACTAATTCTGTTTCCCAGCCAACCACCTTAGAGCTGGGGAGATGAATGCCCTGGAGAGGTATATCCCCCACCGTTAACCTATCCATAGATACCTTGGTTTATAAAGCGACTTCTTCTGAGTTTGGCTGGCAAAAAGTGGGGAGGGGGTCCTCAAAGACTGATAAGAATAATCTGATTACTCATTAAGCTGAAGATTGAGGTCAAGGGCCTGAGGACCCCATCAAGATACAGAGACCCCAGGAAGGCCCCACCTATATACCTGACCCCTCTTCCTGTCTTGAGTTCTCTAAACTCAGACCCCGGCAGCTCAATAAACTTAAGTATTTTCTTAACTTTTACTGAAGTGTAATAGGCATACAGAAGAGTGTACCTATTGTTTTTTCAAAGATGTTTATTTGAGAGACAGAGAGAGAGCACACAAGCAGGGGGAGGGGCAGACAGAGAGTGAGAGAGAGAAAGAGAGAGAGAATCCTCAAGAAGACTCCCCACTGAACATGGAGCCTGACACAGGGCTCAATCTCTGGACTCCAAGGTCAGGATCTGAGCCAAAATCAAGAGTCAGATGCTCAACCAACTGAGCCACCCAGATGTCCCAAAAGTGTACATATTTTATGAAGAGTTTTCATGAAAACTCTTGAAGTCTAAAGGATAAATCTTTCCCTTTTCCAAAGAAAACCATAGTGCTACTTTTTTTTTGGGGGGGGGGTTCTCCTAATCAGAGATGAATGAAGGAGCCATGCTAGTCATAACCCATAGCCATGCTGGTCCCATATCCCTGAGAATCTAGACTGAGGTGCATGTGTATTGGCGATGGTGGTCATTGTTCCCAACTCCAAGAGGTGCTTCCAAGTCAGGTGCCAACATCTCATGTCTCAGAGAACAGGGGCTGAGATCAGCCCAGGCTTCCCCAAGAGGAAGCTCTCCAGCTATTAGAAAGAAAGATGGAGTGAATTCTATTAGACTATAAGCTTCGTAAGGGCAGAAAGCATGTCTGTCTGTTCATCAAGATAAATCTGCTACCTGTTACCTAGTCGTTCGTCAATAAATATTTGTTAAAAGAAATCCTGATCGACTTGAATTCATAAGGTGAAGACAGACCCTGAAAACCAGGCCACAGAGCAGAAACCCCAAGAGTCTGGGGAGGCTACTGCTAAACCAGATGGTGCTTGGTGCCAGTTAGGAAAAAACCAGCCCTTCCTCCCTGCTGATTTAGTGCCACACCAGAGCAAATTGCTTGGTGAGCAGAGTCTGGACTGGGTTTCAGGCCCACTTCTCAGCCAGGAGCTCTTGTGTAGGGGACAAACTGCCTTGCCATCTGGGTGGCCCTGTATGGTTATCACAGCTGTTCCTTGTGCCCATTAACAATACTAATCATGTAGACTATTCCTTGCCAAGCTTCTGGGCATAGGCCCCATTTGTCCCCAGGAAAGTCTGACCTGAAGTAAAAACTAAAGGCTTAGAAAAATCTTCCTATGTCAGTAAATATTTGTTTATTAATTACAGGACCATGTAGTCCCAACCCCTGCATCATCTGAAAAGGAAATGCAGAAGTTCCCCCTGCCCACTTTAACTCCTTCCAAACTAAGAGAGAGCAAAGCAGATGGGCAAAAGGAAAAGAGAGAACATCCTACTTTACGCCAGGAGACCATCCTTTTCATATGAAAACAGTTACATGAGCTTCATACCCAAACACCTCAAGGATGATTTTAGTTGAGCTCATTCTGGTGTGCAGGCATCAACTCTTGGCTAGGCTGCTCTGATAACCCCTGACTTGCCTCACTGCTCTCCTTGCTCACTAGCAATCTATTCTCCACATTCCAGGAAGAAAGATCTATTTCTCTTTCTAAAGGAGAATATTGGTCATGTTGTCTCCCTGCTTAAAAATCTGTTGCAGGGGCACCTGGGTGGCTCAGTCAGTTAGGGGTCTGCCTCCAGTTTTGGTCATGATCCCAGTGTCCTGGGATGGAGCCCCACATCCAGCTCCCTGGTCAGCTAAGAGCCTGTTTCTCCCTCTCCCTCTGCCTGTCACTCTGACTACTTGTGTTCTCTACCTCTCTGTCAAATAAATAAACAAAATCTTAAAAAAAAAAATTCTCTAATTGCACATAGAATAAAATACAAGTTTCTAACATGGTCCATAAAGGCCCTCTACGGTCCTATTCTGGCCAACCTCTCCACCAGTTCTTACGACATACTCTACCATGCTCACTCTGTGCCTGCTGTATCCATTTTCTTACAGTTCCTTCCCCATTTCTCTTTTTGTTTTTATTCTCCAAAGCTTGTTCCTGCCCCAGGGCCTTTGCACTTGCTGCTTCCTAGACCTGGGTTTGGTTTCCCAGCTTTTCATATGACATTTAGGCATCAACTTAGAGAGTTTTTTCCTGTTCTTTTATCAAGAACTCCAATTCACCTCCCCCCACAAATTTTCCATTCCATTATTCCATTTTATTTTCTTTGTAATACTTACCATTATCTGAATTTGCTTATTATTAACCTTTTTATTGCCAGTCTCCTTGCTTTCCCTCATACCCCTACACTACCCACCACATACACACACATACACACACCAGAATATAAGCTCATTTCCCACACTATCTCTAATATCTAGAAAACAAATTAATAAATAAATACATTTCTAAAGAGCTACAATAAATACATTAATAAATACATTTTAAAGAACTATAATAATAAATACATTTTTAAAGAACTACAACAGTGGGGGCACCTGGGTGGCTCAGTCAGTTAAGCATCTGCCTTTAGCTCTGGTCATGATCTGTGGGTCCTAGGACCAAGCCCCATATCAGGCTCCCTGCCAACAGGAGACCTGCTTCTCCCTCTTTCTCTCCCCTTATGTTCCCTCTCTCATTGTCTCTCTCTCTGCTGGATAAATAAATCAATCTTTAAAAAAAAAAAAAAAAGAGGAACTTCAATAATGATAATTGTAAGGCTCTTAACAGTTTGCAAAGTATACTCAGATCATCGCCCTATGTAACCTTAAAAACAGCTATAAAGAGCAGATAGCACAGCCCTCACTTTACAGATGAGGAAACAAAGCTTCAGAGAGGCCAACCAGTTTGCCACAGATCACACAGCAAGAAAGAAGCTTATTCCGCACTCAACCCCAGGTTTTCTCCCTCCAAATCCAGAGTTCTTCCCTTAGCATACAGTTAACTTCCAAGAGTGCTTCCCACTCACTGGGCATAAACTTTATAACACCAGATGAGAAACAAAGCAGTTACTTGCAGGACTGAGTTAAGCTCCAAGCCAAAAAAGAATATGAGGCTCTGAAACCATTTTGGAAATCATCAAAATAGATAATTATGTGAAATGAGCCCCCTCTGAAGTCCACGATAGAGAAGCTGCACGGCGTCCAGATGTCCTATCTCAAGTTTGATCTATGTTTATGGAATTCCCTGATTCAAATGAAGGACAGGGAACTTGGAAGTGGGGGGAAATGGAGAGAGATGAAAAAGGCTGTATCTCTACCCAAGAGTGGCAAAAAGAAACTATGACTAACAGGGGAAATTCATTGTAGGAAACTAACCACATGCTAGGGGAGGATCAAATTTCTCACCCTCCAGACCAGAGAGTTAAAGACAGAACAACCACAGCATGCTGAAAACCATCTTCTCAGTCCTGAGTCAAAGAAACAGAGATGAAAATACCCCTGGGAGGTTAAATTGAAGCGGCCTTTGGCGCAGGGGAGCTGGATGGATGCAAGGGAGTACAAACCATTATATTTATAATGCTTTGTATGTGTCTCTATTATAGATTCAAAATACAAACTAAATTTAAACAAACAATCTAAAAACAAAGAGAATTGGTCTCTGTAGCCACTTCCGTAGGTCAGTTCTTCCAGCCCTGGAAGATGGCCTCCCCATCAGAGTTCATCCTTCCTGATCCAGACAAAGGTGATCAGTCAGGCCTACTCCTTCCTCTTCAGAGCATGACCGGTATAGCAGGTTCTTCCTTTGGTCTCACTCAAATCTACGCCATTTCCCTTCAGATCCTGGAGCCACAGAGGACCATCTTCTCCATACTCTTCCTTTTACAGATGAGACCCAGAAAAGGAAGAGATTTTCTCAGGATCCCCCAACAAGGCAGTTGCAAAGGTGGAGCCCGAGTGCAGATTCCCTGCCTCCCTGTGCTGTGCTCCTTCTGTGACACCAAGCTCCTTCTCTGTTCAACACCCAGGAAACCAGAATATGAAGCATTAATAGGCACAGTGTCAGGGTATCAGCCCACTGGGCAATTCCCTAAAGACTCCTCTTTTCCACACTATATTTAACTGCCTCAGAGCACACCAGAGTGGCGCAGCCGCTGGTTCTCCCCTGGAGGCAGGACCATTCCAAGGGGGATGCGAAACTCATGGGAGTATGCCCCCCAAAACTGGGGAGCAATGCCAGCATCTACTGGGCGGGGCCAGGGATACTAAACATGTACAATGCATGGGCCAGTCCACTCAGAGCAGAGACTCACCCACAGGAATGCCCCCATGGGACAGCCCCACCAACCATCTCAGCCCCACCAACCATCTCTGCCTCACTTCTCTGAGTCCTCTACTGCCCTGCAAACACTGTGTGTCTGCACAGTAGTAGAAGCCTGGAGAAGCGTGAGCTGAATGTTGTCAGAAATAACTACAATAACAAGCAGCGTCTAATGGCCCCTTGCAGCTAAACACTGTGGCGAATAGTCATTCCCCTAACAGCCCTAGGAAAGGGGCACCACTGCTCTGATTTCACAGACAAAGAAACTGAGGCACTAAGGGGTTAGGTCACTTGCCAGAGCCATGCTAAAAACTGACAAGGCAGGCACTTATTAACCGAGTCTCCCAAATTCAAAATCCCAAACAATATCGCTTTTACAATAAACTGAGATGTGGAAAATTTAAACTCCTAATAAAAGTTATGCATGGTCCACTTCTATGCCTCAGTGGCCTCACTAGGATACCAGATTGCATCTTCCAGGACCCCTCACTGCCCCACCTCCACCGCTCTGCAATCCCAGGAAACATACCAAGGAGTCTTGATGGGCCTCACCTTGGACAAGGCTGTAGTTTTCAGACCAGATTTCACAGGCCACTAAAGTCCCCCCACCCCCAAAAATGGGAGGGGGGTGTCTACAAAGGGTGGCCAAAGTTAAAAAAGATATTAGGGAGAAATACAACCCCAGTTGTTTAAGAAAGGATAATCACTCTCTCTCTTTCTCTCTCTCTCATACACACACACACACACACACACACACACACCCAGAAAAGAAGAACATCATTTAGAATAAAAGGCAGGTCTTCAATCACACACAGTTAGCTTTATGGGAAAATCCCTGCATTGCCCTGATTTTTTTCATGTTGTTGCAGACTGAGGACACTTCACAGACTGACAGTGATCCAGGGACCTTTGGGGCAGACAACCTCACTGGGACAGAAGGAGTCCTGTGGCCTTTGGACCTCAGTGCTGGCTGCAGGCCCCAGCCCTGCGGAAGCCAAACCATCCAGAGAGAGTCACAGAGGCAAAGAGGAGTTGGGTGGGGAGTGGGGTAAAACAGAGAACTGTGATGGCAGAAAAGAAAGAGGTAGTGAGCAGGTCCCCAGCCCCAGTGGAAGTTCCTCCTCCCTCAGTGAGCCCCATGCTGGTGGTCATTACCCATATGCCACGGGGGTCTGGCACAGGAAGGGCAGGAGGAGATGTTGTCCTGTCTAGATCTGGCTCTCCTGCCCTTGCCCCCACCTCCCTGGGCCCTCTTCTCCCTGCCACCCTCAGAGTCAAGAGCAGAGTCTCTGAGCTTCTGCTTTACAAACACGGGGAGAAAAGCTAATGCGACCTTTAAGCTGCATTAACAGGATCAAGGGATGTATTACTAGTCTCGAGGGCCTCCAAATTGTTCTGGGTACTTCTGAAAGACAGTGCTTAGCTCGGTCTCCATATTTTAAGGGATGTTAATAATTTGGAAGGTTTATCAGTGGACTGCAGACTCAAAACTGGTCCTCCTCTATTTGGGAAGATTTCCCAGAAAACACTGCTCTAGAAGAGACCCCAGCCCTGCCAACCAGATTGGTTAAATCCACCCTAGAAATGAATTAGGTGGAAGATATGGTGAGCCAGATGGTTTTAAAATATTGATAAGCTGAAATGTGGCAGGAAAAAGAGACCAGGGTCAGGGAACTAGTTATCTAGAGCATAACAGAAGAGTCTAAGCATCAGAATGCTTAGCAGAGAAAACAAACATTTTGCATATAAGCCACTACTGCCCACCCCTGAGCCCATGGCAGGTAGGATAGGTTTTCCTACCGACCTTGGAACACAGTCGCAGAACCCTTCTCAACACAGGCCCCCAGCAGCCACTACCAATCCATCATAGTTGGCACTCGGTCGGGAATCATACCATCTCCAAATGAGAGTTATCTCCATAAAGAGGCACAGATGACACATTAGACATAAACTATTCCCCATCCTTGACTTAGGAGTACACAAAAGTGGTCTTCAAATCATCGAAATGTTACCATGAGTCAGCAGGCTTAGATTTACTCTGAGTTGTTCCCAAAAAACAGAGATACCTTGCAATCCCATTCGAGGAAGACCTTTTCAACAAACCTTTCCAACAAGGGGACAGTCTGATTTATGAGGTGGTCAGTCCCTTGCTACTAGAGGTTCCCATCCGAAGCTTCACAGCCACCAGAGAGCCCAGCCACAGGTGGGCAATCCAGGCAAACTCTCCCCAGGCCTGGAGATTCAGACAGAACACCTAAGTACTGAGCACCTACCATGTGGCAGGGACAGGCACGCAAGCTATCACCATGGATACTGTGACCTCCAGATACTCAGTTGAGTAACTTCACCCAATGAGGGAGTAGCTCATCAAGAATTCAAATCCTGTGACTCCCAAGTCCTGCATGTTTTCTCTCTGAGCTGCAAACAAGCAACAACACAAACTCCTCTGAAGCTGACTGGCTCTCAGATGGTACCTACACTGGGGGCTTTTCCTTCCCTAAAGATGCTGCCCGGTTGTTACAGGATGGCCCGATATCTGCTGCTCTGAGGTCCAGGGCTAAAGCTGCCTCACGGCTACACAGCAGGCATTTTGTTTACTCATTCCATCCCCAGTGAGAGTTCTCACCACAAAGGGCACAGATGGAATCTCTGACATTGAACTTAGTGTCTTTGTCCTAACATCCCAGGCACGTCGTTCTTTGGGTCTGAGGCATTTATAGCTTCTGTTCCAAAGCAAAAGTCCCGAAAACAGGGTGAGAGCTAAAACCACATCAGTCATGGATATCCAGATGATTAGCTAATTGCAGGCTGCAAGGTCCTGAGCAGTGGGAGGGTGCACAGGAAGGTTGCAAAGAGGGAAACAGGAAGGTTTGCAGAAAGACAGAGCAACTCCATTCTCATTGCTAGTCCTGCTGCAGCTTCATGGCCCATTTCAGATTCCTGGGTTTTCTGTCCTGTACCCCAAACCCCATTCTCTCAAGTCCCACCCTCCAGCAACAGTACCTTCATTTTTTTTTTTTAAGATTTTATTTATTTATTTGACAGACAAAGATCACAAGCAGGCAGAGAGGCAGGCGGGGGGTGCGCGGGTGGGGAGGAGTAGGCTCCCCGCCAAGCAGAGAGCCCAGTGTGGGGCTTGATCTCAGGACCCTGAGATCATGACCTGAGCCGAAAGCAGAGGCTTTAACCCACTGAGCCACCCAGGTGCCCCACAACAGTACCTTCTTATTGCCCAGAGCCTGGGGCTTGTCCCCGACTTACCCAACACTATGGCCAGGTCCTGCTTTTTGCAGGCACTATTTTGCCAGCAGTAGAGATTACCCCCATCTCAGATACCCAACACTCCCATTGCATAGACCTGCGCCTTCCAGCTTGGACTCTCTCTAGCTCCTGTGGAGCTGGGGAGGGAGGAGGGCCCCTCCCCCAGGGGGCGTGGCTCTAGCTTCTGGCCCTTCCTACAAAAGCCCACTTGCATCCCTGCTGCTGTAGTTAACCCTAGAACAGTGGACTGTCTCGGGTAATGTTCCCCACTTCCCTCACTGTGCATCCTACTGCTGTCCAAAGTTACCTCCCTCCTCTTAAGTGAGCTTTGTTATGGAACCAGACCACATTTTACCTATAATTCTATGTCTTTACCCATGCCCATCCCCCTAATCAGAATTTTTTTGATTCCCACCCACCTTCAGAGAACAACTTTGCTGCCTAAAGCCCTTTCTGGTGATGTGAGCCCACACAAGCCTTTCCTGTCTCTCTTTTTGCATTCAAGGTGTGTACAGCAAAATTAGTCCCCCATTTATACTATTACCTTCTTCACTGTTTAATGAAACAATTTCGCGCATCTGACATTCTCATCGCTACTATGTATTTGTTTTACTTTCCAAGTAGTTTATAAATGTCAGTGGATAGAAATATTCCACTTCACTCTGCACTTATTCAGTGCCTAGCCAGGGCAGGGCTAGAGTAGACCCTCTTCTTTGGAAAGTGCCAGCTCACCAACAGGGGTAGGATTCTGGCTGACACAGTTCTGATGTTAACCCCACCTTCCCAGCCATATCAACTTGGTTCAGGGACCACCTAAGCTGGGCCAATTAGAATCTCTTCCCCTGCAATACTGAAGTGAGGGAAGAAGATAAGAAAACAAATGAGAAACAGAGAAAGAAGGAGCAAGAGAGGCAGTCTTTCCATGTGTTCACCTCCAAATGAAATATGAAGTTTGGGAGGTGTCAGCAACCATTGTTTAATACTGTCATTTACAAATATCAGAAATGGCCAGAGAAGAAACAGCCAAGAAGGAAGAGTGAAGCAGATGTGCAAAGAGAAGCCAAAAAGAGAGAAAGAACACCAAGTGATATCTAGAACAAAGCTGGGATCCCTAGCAGTTCCTGGTCCCAAGGCCAACTGCATTTCCTCACCAGGGCTCCATAAAACACCCTGCATTATTTTTTAAGATTTTTTATTTATTTATTTGACAGACAGAGATCACAAGTAGGCAGAGAGGCAGGCAGAGAGAGAGGAGGAAGCAGGCTTCCCACTGAGTAGAGAGCCCGATGCAGGGCTCCATCCCAGGACACTGGGATCATGACCTGACCCGAAGGCAGAGGCTTAAACTCACTGAGCCACCCAGGTGCCCGACCCTGCATTTTTAAATAAACTCTATTTTCATTACCACTAGCTTCAGCTGTTTCTGTTGCTTGCCACCAAAGGTTGTGATTAAGGCAAGTGCATGTTACATGTTTTGTAAATTCTTGCACATTCATTGAATATATTCCCAACTTATCACCACAGACCTCAATTCAAATAGCAGTGGTGAATTTCTTCAGCATCTCCCCCTAGATGCTTTGAAACAAAGCTGGATAACTTATCTATCAGCCACATTCATGCTTAATGACACAGATACCATGGTCACACGCAGACCAACCTGCACGCAGACACCCACATGTACTTACATGCACATTACTTCAATTGCACACAGCATGCACTCGGGGCATTTTGTCCCCTTCCTGGGTCTTTCACTCCAAAAGGGCAGAGAAAAATGAAAAATAAAATTTATAGTCAAAAGCCTGGGTGACATCTCTGTGATGGCACTTAGCAGTCATATACCCTGAGCAAGGTATTCAATCTCTGAACAACATCCAACAACACATTGCCACTCACACCAACCATTCTGGAAGATGAGAGTTCAGTAGTTCAGTCCCCATATAGGACTCCATGGACACTTCAAACATCATCTCACAGAAAAGGTACTACTGCAGAATGCCTGTTCTAGAACAGGGGTCCGCAAATTACAAACTACATGAGTCAAATCTGGCCCAGATTTGTAAATAAAGTTGTACTGGAGCCAGCAATGCCCATGCCCCTCTCAATGGCTGCTCCTGCATTGAAAGAACGAAGTTGAGTAGTTGCAACAGAGACCATATGGCCCACAAAGGCTGAAATGTTTACTATCTGGCCTCTTATAGAAAACACTTGTATATCTGGAAGAAGTCAAAAGGTGTATCCTAAAGAAAAAATAGTACCTGGGTTAATGAGTTAAAAAAAAAAAATGTGAATTAAATAATTTTTTTTCTACAGGACTTATCAGAGCCTTTACTATATGGAAGTGCACTATGAATCTTAAGAAGAGAGCACACTAGAATGCTTCCTACACTTACTTGAACAGAGCCCTTTCTATAGCAAACATCTTGAGGGAATAGTTCGAAGTCTAGAGGGGTTCCTCATCTATAAAATAGAGATAATATTTCACCTAATTTATGCTTTTTAAAAGTCATGGCATTCTGGCCATGTATAAATGAGAAGGAAAAAAGCCGATTCAGACTTGGAAATTAAAAGCAATTATTGTAATATATTCCCTTCTTACTAAATAGTAAAAAGCTTTGATCATACAGGAAATACCTGTGTTAGTGGATGAAGACTTCTTTTTCCTTGAACAACTTTGGAAAATGGATTTGACAGTACATAATCACTTCCACTAACCAAAGGTTTATTTGGGAATTCATTTTGTAAAAACTGAATTATAGAATGCTTGAAATACCTTAAGTCACTTTATAAGCAAAATGCATAGCACTTACTTTGTTTATACCATAAAATATATGTTAAATGCTTTTATCAACTTGAAAATAAAGAGAGTTACTCATATAAGTTAAAAAATAAATAAAATAGAGATAATAATAACCCTGACATCATCTGCATCATAGGGCTGTCAAGAAGATCACATGCAGCAAGGATGTGAGTAGGCTGTGCAAACCACAGGCAAAGGATAATTATACTTCCAGCCCTGTAACTTAAAGGCATTTTCTCTCCATTTCCCACCAGCCACTCTGAGGACAGATGAAAATGGCCTCCAAGAGTCAGCTGCTTCCAAGAACCTGCTGATTCTGAAAAACTCGCCTGTGCCTTGGTAGAAAAGTACCTGATTGTAAGCTTAATGGGAAGGGTTGCTGAGAGATTCGATTTGTTTCCATTAAAGAACATCAATTAATCTTGATTCTGGATGGAAGACAGGCATTTCTCCTCTGGAGGTTTTGATTAGCTCTCCATACCACACGGGAGTGACATGGGCTCCAGATAGACTGTTTCCTCACGTACAGCCATTTCACAAGCTGTGGGGGTCCAAAGCGGACAGATGCTCCTCTAGAAGGAATACCTGACCATGCTCCCTCCCCTGTAGATCCCTCCTCACACTCTACACTTACATGCTCTGTGCCCTTAGCCCTGGCACATAACACCTACAGCACCAACCGAGATGGGTTCCCCACTGTCACCCAAACCCAGCTAATGGAACAACTCCTAGAGATACAACCTTCCCTCTTGCTGACTCAGAGCCATGGAAACACCCAGGGAAGGCCAAGCAGGTCAGGTAAGGAAGGGCCAGCACCTTGGACAAGGAAGCAGCAACGACATGATGCTGAGATGTCATGCCATTTACAAATGGATGTCACCATTTCCTTTCCCAAAACAGGAAATGGCAAGTGTGGGGAAGGGGATGCTGGGAAGAACGTGGGGAGGGAGATGGAACAATGAAGACGCCGTCCACCCACCTGCAGCCCTTAGCCTCTCCAGGCATTTCAGAGGGTGCCTGCCCATCTTCTCGCCCACCCCACCACACAGACTCCAGCTTCTTCCAGAGACGCCATGTCATCGTAAGGAGTCCTTGCCACTCCCAAGGGATAATACCTTCCTGGAATTCCCACAATCTACATGTACCACTTCCATCTGTGGAAGAAAAGCCCTAAGCAAGAGCAAGTCTTAAAAAAGAGAGAGAGAGATTTAGGAAAGATGAAAGAGAAATAACATTGAAAAGATGACTCAGAGAAAGGATTCACTGAAGCAATACGGGGAAAACACAAGATGCTATACTATGGAGACAGATGAGATCCTTTGTCCACACTAAAGGTAACTCAGACCAACAGGGCATTTCCTAAGCCATGAGCTTGAGGTCCCATGTAGAGACGGGCCCACTCTGCAGAGAAGTGAGACTGGAGGGTATCCCTAATGGTTTCGAAGTCATGGGTTGGACAATTTCGGTCTGAGAATCTAAGAGCAGACTCAAGCAGCAGGAGGGTCGAGCACATTCCATCCTGGAGCAAGGAAGCCAGTCAAAAGGCCTATAGATAGGCCTCACCACCTGTGACTTACAGCAGCCACCAGACATCGAGCCAACTGTGCTTGATGGTTCCCTGCTTCTGGTTCTTATAAAGTTCTTATGATTTCTACCACCAGATACCAAAGCTTCATGAAAAGATTTAGTTCTTCTTGGTCTCCCCCAGACCCCCCGCAGCTGACAGAAAGTCTCAGATGCTGGCACGAGGAGCCTGTGGAGAGGCTGATGCTCTCACACACAAAGTGTGAGACTCAGGGCTACCCAAGTACAAACGGCCCAGCTCTAGACCCACCTGAACGCAATACTGTCTCTCTTAAATCCCCCTGGTCTCTCTGCACCCCACCCGCCCCCACCCACTCTCCTCAAGGATCGTCAGCTGGCTTACAAGACAGAAGGGACTGCTGTCCGCAAATCTCTGCAGAGCCGTGCTGTGGAAGAAGCAGCCATTGTTCCGCGAGGCTCCAGAACAGGCCCACGGTGGAGAAGTTACATGAAGATTTGGGTCAATGTAAGAAAAACCATCAGGAGCCTCGGAGCACTTCAAAAGAACACCCGGGGATGTTCGCTGAGATGCAAGCCCTGGGGGCTTGTGGTATAATATGAGCCACAGGTATGTATTAGGAGCAGCTATAAAGGCATCTCTGTTCCCTCCACCGCACCCCCAACCCTCCCCTGTGGGCCCCCAGCTGCCGGCCCCACTGTCAGGAAGATGAACGAGTGGAGTCCACACAACTCATCCTAAAGATGTCTCCAATAGCACAGGGCATTCTGATGTGGTCCTGAAAATAAACCATCATCTAACATATTAGTCAGGCTTAAATAAATAAATAAATCTCTTCTTACCGTGAAACAACATACTGTATACTATTGGCCCTGGGAGAAAAATTTCAATTGGATGCTTATGTTGGTACTGTTTGCATACTTCGTCCACACTGTCTTGACGCCTATAGCTAGTCTTTCCTGAGACACGGACAAATTTCACCTCGGTTCCAGCCGCTCAGAAGATGTCTGTTCCTCTCAGAGGTACCCCTAGACACACCTCCTAGAAAGTGCATTCCAGGTATGCCACAAAGGCTATATTTTAAGTCAGACCCATCCCGAATATGATATTCCCTTCAAGGTTGCAGAAAAGTAGTCAGTGACTTTTACATCAGGTGCAATGATATTTTTGTTTAAAAAAAAAAAAGGAAAAGAAAAGAAACATAGCCACCCCCACCACTACACCAGGGCGGTAACTCCAGTACCTAGAGGGGCCAGGTGAACCAGAGAAGCAGGGGAGGTTAAGAAGACAACAGAGGCCAAGTAAGCTCTAGTCCTACCAAAGGAGAGCTATGGGTGCTCAGCTCCGGCTGGTGCCGCCACGCGGGAACACAGACCCAGGCTGCCAGACTTTCTGACTTTTTTAAAACGGTGCTGGAAATCCAGATTTTATGTGAAATCTCCTCATTTTTACATGCTGGCATCTAAATCACATTTTTCAAAGACACGGTGCAGGCCAAATCAAACACATCTGAGGACTGGAGTTGGCCTGTACACCGTCAGTTTGCAAGCTCTGCATAAAAGTCCAGCTTAAACAAATTACCAGTAATGTGCAAAACAGATCCTCCCCTCCCTCAGCCACCCCCTCCATCTCCGAGAAATGAGGCCGGGGGTCAGGGATGGGGTTGCAGGTAAGAGGAGGTTAAGGGATGAAGAAGGCCCTGTGGCATCTGCATAGTTCATGTTTCCATTTTGCCAGTCAGATCAAAATGGCTGCATCCAGTCAGCTCTTCAGCACGTCTGCCTTCCTCTATCAGGAAGCAAGATATTTTACTTTTATTATGGAAATTATCTTCTTCCAGTGGGCTGCGGAAAGCAGAATCACAAGGTCGGCGGAGACCTTATGTGTCACCTTGAACAAACCTCCCTCTGATGCCCAAGTCCCCATTCTGACCACCTTTTCCTGGGGCATATCACCCCAACCTTGAACACATCCTACACTAGGGAGATCAAGGCTTCTGGAGACTGCCTGCCTGTCCCTTCAAGATAGGTCTAATTGTTAGAAAGGTCGTCCAGACACTAGACTTCTTATAAACCCAGCCCAAAATCAGATTAGGTTTTTGGCAGCTGCCTCCCTGTGACTCACAGCAAACTTATTGTCAGCAAGAACCGTAAGCCTTTTTTCACAAGCTTTACTGCTAAGCACATCTCTCCCTAGTCTGTACTTGGCCAGCTGGGTTTTTAGACAGAAGGGCAAGACTATACTTTTTTCCTTATTAAATTTCAGCCCACCTACATCTTGCGATGAGGTGGGCATCTGTTCACGGGTACAAATCTTTGTTAGTTTTCTAGATGCTTTTAAGAGGACCTTGACATTACCTCTGCTCCATGGACTGTTGAAGCTGATGGCTCTGAACTTAATCGATAACACAGATGGCACTGGGGCCTTTGCCAGTAAATACAACCTGCTGTCTACCTTCTCCAAAGCCTGGTTGCTGGAAATAATACTTGTGGAGAATTGACTGACTCCTCCATAATGAGGAAAGAGGATTGGAAGTTGGTCCATTCCTTCAGATCAAAAAACTGAAATGCCCCTAGGAGTCAAACAGGCACAACAAAAATGAGTGAAATGGGTCAGGTGGGCCCTCAAGCAGGTAGAGCCCATCCCCCATATGGAGGCCCTCAAGCAGATGGAGCCCATACCCCCTTTGGAGGAGACAACCAATTTTTGCTTCTCTCCGAGAATGAGGGCCCGATACGCTTAGATCTGCCCATATCACAAGAAATGTCAGAAATAGGGGTTTTTTATGTGAACTCTCCTGACTTTTTAAGAAATTTTTTCTTGATTTTTATTTTATTTTTATTTTTTTAAGTAAGCCTTACACCCCACGTGGGGCTTGAAGTCACAACCCTGAGATCAAGGGTTGCCTGCTCTACTGACTGAACCAGCCAGGCACCCCTTGATTTTTAAATGTTGGAAACGAATTCGCTTTTATAAATTTTCCAAAAGCCAAACAAAATACACTCATGGGTCTAAGTTGGCCTACAAGCTGCCGGTTCTGCTGTAGATGTTCTAAATTGCACTCCTGGAGCAAATCAAGTCCTCCGAATCTGAGTAAGAATAATAGAGAGCACAACTGAGTGATTTCCATGTTCTAGACACTGGACTAGATGCTAACTGTGGATTATCTCATTTAATCTTCACAAGAATCCAATCAGGTGCCCATTTTAAGGAGACAGAAACTGAGAGGTAGAGAGGTGAGATGATTAGTAACGAAGCTGGAAGTCGGTTCCAGGTTTGTCTGATCTCGGAGTCCAGTGGGGAGTTCTGAGACCATGGTGTTAGAGCAGAATTGATTTAAGTGCTTTGATGTTAAAACTATCAGCTTATACTGAGAGAGTTTTAACTATTAAAAACGAGTTGTAGGGGCACGCGACTGGCTCAGTCAGTTGAGTGTCGACTCTTGATTTCAGCTCAGGTCATGATCTCAGGGTCATGAGATGGAGCCGTGTCAAGCCCATGCTCAGTAAGGAGTCTGCTGGACATTCCCTCTCTCTGTGTCCCTCCGCCCCTCCCCCCAGCTCGCATGCACATGCATGTGCGCTCTCTCTTTCAAATAAATAACCTTTAAAAAAAATGTCTTATAGTGACTACTACTGAGGTAACTAAGGACACCATCCACCACATCACAGGATTTTAGTGGCCTCCGGCAGCTCAAGTCCTTGATTCCACCTTCCCTACAGTTCCTCTCAAGGATGGGTCAGAGGCAAACACAGCAGCATTTCTCAGGGAAGAATGTCTTGTCCTTGACTCCAATGTCAAACTCAGCCTTGAGGAGAAGTGAAGACGGATATTCGGAAATAATGACAGGGAGTCTCTACCGTGAACCTGAAACGATGGTGGCAAGTTGGAGGCATTTTTGTATCAAGGGTATTGAATTATTTGTTATGCTGTCCTTCACTTCTCATTGTACGACCCCATCTGATGAGCATAATTTGAGACAGAAGATAGAATATCTTGGCCATATCCAGGAGTGGCAAACCTAAATGCCTACAGAAACCAGGAAGCTGGGGGCGCCTGGGTGGCTCAGTGGGTTAAAGTCTCTTCCTTCAGCTCAGGTCATGATCCCAGGGTCCTGGGATCAAGCCCCACATCAGGCTCTCTGCTCAGCAGGGAGCCTGCTCCCCCCCCCCCCACCTGTCTCTCTGCCCACTTGAGCTCTCTCTCTCTATCTCTCTGTCAAATAAATAAATAAATAATAAAAGCTTTTAAAAGAAAGAAAGAAAGAAACCAGGAAGCCTAGGTACACGAAAAACAGCAGCAGGGAGATAAAGGTGCCTGGGAACCCAAGAGCTCCTGCAGGGACTCCCGGATGCAGGCCTCATATAAAAATGGGGCTGCTCCTCAGCTCTGGCTGATTTGTTACCATGTGGGAATGGAGGCCCAGTACAGTCAGATCACTTTCCACTCTCAAAATGTGAAAATTACAGATTTGTATATGAAGTTGCCCAACTGTGCTATGCAGCTCAACAAAATACATCACTGACCTGCAGACCACCTCCTGCTTCGTGATCAGTGTTGGCTAAAATAACTACATCAAATTTTTCATTTTAGTCTTGAGTTGCCTTCATACATCTAGAAAAGGAGAGGGACATCAAAGAGGCATTCTTAAATCCTTGGAGGCTGAACCACCCAGCTCCTGGCTGCATAGCAGGCATACTATGGAGCAGAACTGGGATACAGTGTGGATGTCATGGATTCTCTGTTGATTTCTTCTGCAGAGGGAGAGAGCCACACCCTGAGCTGATCATAGGCTTGGCTGTTAAGCTTATGGGAATATTAGAAGAAAGGTCAACAAGGGGTGAATGTTGACCTTCAGGGAGCTTAAAAGCCAACTTTATTTACTCCTCCCAAATCAGGTTCAAGATTAAGGGCAAGGATAGCCACCCACCTAAAGGAAATGTAACATTATAGACTGGCCAGGTTTTAGGATATCTTCACGAACCAAAATTGCCAGAGATTATACTTCTGAGGAGTTCAAAGGTCAAGTCTGGGCAGGTCCAGACTTCTGACTCTCCTCCCTGTGGCAGGTTAGGCCTAAGTAGCATCTCAGAGAGGACTCAGAGCAATTATCTAGGCTGGTCCCTAAAGGGAAGGGGTCAGAGGTTTGAGCTTCAGCCTATTTTGGTTATCCTGGAGCAAAAGAGTCAAGATTCCAGTATGGGCTTCGAAGGAGGCCAGAGTGCCTAACCCACCTAGACTAAAGGAATTCTCCAGGGGGAAGAGCTCGGCACTGAGGTAATGAGTGGCAGCTTCAGGATTGGTGTTCATTGCCCAACCAGTGGCCTCTATCATATATTTCCTTCTGGAGCCTCTTGAGGAGGGGCCAAGAGCTACCTGGCCAGGGACAGAATGGGGTCAGTGTCCAAAGTGTAGCATTCCCAACTGTCAATTTGTTCTTACCCCTATTCACATTTCTATCAATTCATAGAGAAACTTCTCTCAGGGTTCAAAAAGCAAAAAAAAAAAAAAAAAGTTGAGCTTCTCTTGAAGAGTTAATGGTCTTCTCTTAAAGACACCATAAAACTTGGGGCACCTGGGTGGCTCAGTGGGTTAAAGCCTCTGCCTTCGGCTCTGGTCATGATCCCAGGGTGCTGGGATCGAGCCCCTAGTCAAGCTCTCGGCTCAGCAGGGAGCCTGCTTCCTCCCTCTCTCTGCCTGCATCTCTGCCTACTTGTGATCTCTGTCTGTCAAATAAATAAATAAATAAAATCTGGGAGGAAAAAAAACTCTCTAAAAAAAAGATACCATTAAACTTTACATTTTTATTTCTTTATTTATTTTATTATTATTAAACTTCACATTTTTAGAGTCTGTCCTTTGCCCTAGTCTATTAAGATCTCTCTGCGTCCTAGTTCTGTCCAGCACAGGAGGTGCTATTTCTCTTAATGATAATCCACTGTTTATGGAGCATGTACTATGTGTGTGTTCTGGCCTACATGCTTTGTAGAAATGCCCAACCTGGCTATTAGTGCTCCTCATCTGCAGAAGTCCACACAGTTGAGCTTCAGAAAGGTTAAACAATTTGCCCATAACTAAGCAACGGCAGAGCTAGTGTCTGAGCCCAATCTACCAGACTCCAGAGCCTGGAGTACGACTCCTACAGCTGCGAGTATTAATAACAATAGCTAACACTGACTGAGTCCTTACTACGGGCCAAGCACTGTGCAGAGGGCTTTACCTATTTTATCTCACTTAATCCTCTAGATTACTTTTTTGAGATACGATTATTATCTCCACTTTACAGATGAGGAAAATGACGTTTAGAGAGATGAAAAGACTTGTCCGAAGTCATACAATTAGAAAGCAGCAGAGCTGGGCTGCAAACCTCAGACAGTTTGATAGCAATAACCACATTCCTGATTACTAAGCCTGTTATCCTTGGTTCCCTACCATTCTCAGAGTGGAAGAGCATGCTCACATCTTCATCCAAATACTCGGTTAAATCAGTGAGCCGGGTAGAGCCTTTAACAGACCACTGGAAACTTCACCCAGGCTGACAATGGTCCATGCAATAACTGAACCCATCAAATGGTACCCTCAGGCTGAACTGGTATGGGAGAGGAAAGAAGAAATTGCAGATTTATGACTGTATAGGAAAAGGGTCCAGAAGACCAAACCTGAGATGGGGCCCCTATTTCCTAACTACAGGTCTACCCCAGAGTTCTTTTTCTAGATTTGGCTCCAGTCCCCTCCCTGCCCATTCAGATGATAATTACCCGGGTCTTAGAGGTAAGGGAGCCCCAAACTTGAGCCTCAGATAATCCTTCCAGTTTTGTCAAGCAACTGGAAGTTTTCCCACTTCCAGGGGAAATAAGGGACTTCGTGGTTTACTGGCCAAGGTCTGGGGTAGAGGCCAAAGGGGGCCTTTGTCTGAGTTGCCCAGAGAAGGCTTGTTCCCGGGCTCTGACCAACAATAAAGGAAACTGGTGATCCAGGGGGCATTCCTGTTTCTTGGGAGACTTTTCTTCAAGAGTATCAGAATTTGCCTTTTCACAATCTCTTTTCATTCATCTTGCCCTCCTTGGAACCAGCCATCCTGCATTTGACAGTAATGAGGATGGAGGGATGTGGCTCTGTCTCTTTAGAAAACGGGGCAATTAAATTTTCCTTAATGAAGTTCTTTTCTTTCTCGTAGCAATATCATTTCTGTTGTGGACTTGGGTGAATTTTTTTTTTTATTCTTTTAAATAGACGTGGAAGGCAGTACTTCCTGAAGAGCATCTTAATATTTTCATAAGCCTAAACCTAACTGTGCTTTTTCTATCCTTGATAGCTATTCCAGAACTTGCTTTGAATGCCTCCTGTGTGGCAGGCACGAAGCACAAGAATTTGGGAATGAATAAAACAAGGTCCCTGCACTCAATGAGCTCACAGAGAGACAGACACATAAACAACCCCACAGTAATAGCAGCATGTTCAAGGGAGGAGCTAGGCAAAAATAGAAATAATTAACATTTCTGCAGCACTCTAGAGTTTACTTTCTCACACACCACTTCATTTCATCCTCACAGCAACTAGCCTTTAAGGTAGATAACGCCCTCGTTTCACAGATGAGGAAGCAAGGATGCAGAATAGAGACGTGCCTTGCTCAAAAGACAGATCAGAGATGGAAAATCGGGTCTTATAACTCTAAACCCCAGATCCAATGGCTTCCAACATGAACCCAATAAATTAAATGGTTGGGCTTGACTACTCCACCCCATCTCCATCTCTTAACACCTTCTGCTTTCACTGGGAAATCATTCAGTAAAGTAGTATATTTCATTTCAGCCGTCATTCTCACAATATACAATGAACACCACAAGAAGTTAACCAGGTGTCTGTCTTCTTTTCTTTCCCTCTTTCCTTGTATAGTTTAGCTGATGTCTGAGCATCCTCTGTAGCAAGAAATTTTGCCAATAAATTCCTTACTTATTGTCAACTTTGTGGGATTTTTAATTAGAAAAGTAATCACACTCGTTATTTTAGAAATCAATCAAAATGGAAGAATATAAGGTAAAAGGTCCCCTTCCCCCATTCCCTGTCACTAACATCCTGCCCTTATCCCTGACCTACATTCTTTTCCTGCTTCCCAAGAGTAAACAGCATTACAAATCAGTAAGAACTATCAGACTCTTTATATACACACCCAAAACATAAAGACACACATTTTTTATTTAAAAAAAAAAAAAAAACCAGGACTGTATTACACACACACACACACACACATATGCACGCTCAAGTTATACATACACACTAGGGACTCCGGGGTTTTTTTCCTCATTCATGTAAACTACATAATTACTAAATGTTCTTTGCCTTCAAGAAAAAAGATATAAAGACAGTCAAAATGATGAGTTCATTACAGTTCAGGCCCAAATATTTCAAGTTCATAAAACCTGGGGCACTTAAAAGATGTAGGTTCCTTGTCAAACTCAACACCCAAAGAACAAATAATCCAATCAAGAAATGGGCAGAGGACATGAACAGACATTTCTGCCAAGAAGACATCCAGGTGGCCAACAGACACATGAAAAAGTGCTCCACATCACTCAGCATCAGGAAAATACAAATCAAAACCACAAAGAGATACCACCTCACACCAGACAGAATGGCTAAAATTAACAAGTCAGGAAATGACAGATGCTGGCGAGGATGCAGAGAAAGGGGAACCCTCCTACACTGTTGGTGGGAATGTAAGCTGGTACAACCACTCTGGAAAACAGCATAGATGTTCCTCAAAAAGTTGAAAATAGAGCTACCCTACGACCCAGCAATTGCACTACTAGGTATTTATCCTAAAGATACAAATGTAGTGATCTGAAGGGGCATGTGCACCCAAATGTTTATAGCAGCAATGTCCACAATAGCCAAACTATGGAAAGAACCCAGATGTCCATCAACAGATAAATGGATAAAGAAGATGTGGTATATATACACAATGGAATACTATGCAGCCATCAAAAGAAATGAAATCTTGTCATTTGTGACGACGTGGATAGAACTAGAGGGTATTACGCTTAACGAAATCAGTCAATTGGAGAAAGACAACTATCATATGATCTCCCTGATATGAGGAAGTGAAGATGCAATGTGGGGGTTTTGGGGGGGTAGGAAAAGAATAAATGAAACAAGATGGGTTTGGGAGGAAGACAAACCATAAGAGACTCTAAATCTCAAAAAACAAACTGAGAGGGGCCGAGGGGAGGGGGATAGGGAGAGGGTGGGGGGGTTATGGACATCGGGGAGGGTATGCGCTATGATGAGTGCTGTGAAGTGTGTAAACCTGGCAATTTACAGACCTGTACCCCTGGGGCTAATAATACATTTTATGTTAATAAAAAAATTTTTTTTAAATGTAGATTCCCAGGCCTCACCCCGCTCCCCCCCCCCCGAGATTCTGATTCAATAGGTCTTGGATAAGCCCCTGGATTCTGAGTTTATCAGTTCCTCCCCCATGATTCTGATGTAGATGGCTCAGGAGCCACATGGGTGGAAAAACACAGCAGTAGTCAAAGAAAGCATCATGGCCAGGACTTCCTTTCCCAGAAAGATAGAACTAGAATCAACTGATTCTCTCTCTCTCTCTCTCCCTCTCTCACACACACACACACACACACATGCGCGCGTGCGGTATTATTATCCCCATTTTCCAAAAAAGGAAATTGGTGAGATATTATCCCTATTTTTCTTCTCTTTTTTGGGGGGACAAGAAAAGACTTACCCAAGGTCATTCAGCTGATAAGCCATAAGGCAAAATTCACAACCAGGTGTGTGTGAATCCATCCAGAGCATGGTCCCCTGCGTCCTTCCACAGTCCATATTCTCCACTCAACTCCCTTCTGTGACTTTAGCATAACTTGTACGACCAGGATGGATTTCAGCCCTCTTCAGTTGATCCCTGGCTTTAATTTCCCCTTAATAGCACTTATCCCACAATTGTATTTACCATCTTGAGTATAACTACTACGAAGTTCCTTTCCTGGAACCATTTTTGTCTTTTATACCAGGAGTTGTATTTTCTCTTAGAAGTACCACTTCCTGACTCCTCCAATATTTTGATGGCTTCTGACTCTTCCTTAAATGGAAAGATGGTTCTGTCTAGATCCTAAATAGCTCAAGAAATGGTGGTAGTGAGATAAACTTGGCCAATACGGTTCAACTTCACAGATCAGTATCAGAAATCACCTCCAACATTTTCAACTACTTACATCCATTTGCTGTAGGTTCCCCCCAACAACTCTGTACCATCCCCTCCTAACATTCAAAATTTTTGTCATCCATCTTCCTCACAGAATTATAAAGTCTATGATGGCAGGGCACATAGTAAGAACTCAATAAATATTTGGGTTTTTTGTTTGTGTGTTTGTTTGTTTAAGATTTTATTTATTTCTTTGAAATAAATAAAGAGAAAGATCACAAGTAGGCAGGGACACAGGAGGAAGCAGGCTCCCTGCCGAGCAGAGAGCCAGACTCAGGGCTCGATCCCAGGACCCTGAGACCGTGACCTGAGCCAAAGGCAGAGGCTTAACTCACTGAGCCACCCAGGTGCCTCTCAGTAAATATTTGTTAAGCTAAATCAGAGTGAACTGGCCCACCACATTCTCAACATTTCTTTCCCACTATTCCCAACAGTAGGACAATTGCATGTTTTTGGCAAAGAGCAGTGGGACCTCTGCCATTTTGGGCACAGAGTTTTGATGGTAGTATTATGCCGGGTGTGAGATCCGGCAAAGTAGAGTTACTCAGGGTGGGGGCTAAGCAGGGCCAGCCCAAGACTTAAGCCTTGTATTAGCTGAGGGTCAAGGGACAAATAAACTCCAAAGACCACAACCAGGCAAAAGGTCAGGAGCCCAAATGGCCAGGGTTGTGGGTCAAGGAGTTCAGTTACCAGGTGTCAGAAGCCACAAAGTAACTATTGTTCTGCCTCAGTTTCCTCAAGAAGATATATCTTTGGGAGATCCAAAATACTGTCTGGAGAGGCCACTGATTTAAAAAAAAAAAAAAAAAAAAGACACTGCAAAGTAAAAAAGTAATGTAATGGGGCGCCTGGGTGGCTCAGTGGGTTAAGCCGCTGCCTTCAGCTCAGGTCATGATCTCAGGGTTCTGGGATCGAGTCCCGCATCGGGCTCTCTGCTCAGCAGGGAGCCTGCTTCCTCCTCTCTCTCTGCCTGCCTCTCTGCCTACTTGTGATCTCTCTGTGTCAAATAAATAAATAAAATCTTTAAAAAAAAAAAAAAAGTAATGTAATAGCCAACCCTGTTTGTAAATGCCTTACCAAGACAACATCTGGAGAGCAGCCACGTTGCTCAGCCCGCTCACATTCTTTAATACAACAAAGATCAGTGAAGCGACAGCCACTCTTTCGAGTTCCTAAAGGTGGCTCAGGTGTTTCATTGGTAAGGGTCCTCTCATGTTAACTCCCTCTCTCTTTCTCTTGTTCCTTTTAAAGCACCCTAAGCTGTGGAAGGTTCCCCTACAGAGCTGTCCATTCCCACTGTGCTCCGATCTCTTAGCAGGAGCTCTACCTACCTACAGGAATCCAGGCCTTTCTGTCTGACAGAGTTGGGAAACATACTAGTCTAAAATAAACTATATTCCAAAATACCCCCACCAACCATCAGAAGCAAGGGAAAAGCAGGTTACCACTGTTGGAAGCAGACTAGCAATCAGGAATCCCAAAAGTACTGTAGGTGACCAGGGATGCTGGCAGAGAACAATGGGGAAAGGTGGACCGAAGGAAAAATACCAGCAGAGAAGGGCAACCACTCTGAGGCTAAATTCTTTGTCCTAGACAACACTCTCCTTTTAATACCTCCCGCCAAAGGCAGGAACGGCTGCCTGGGTACCAACAGTAAAGTGAGACAATAGGGGACAGCGAAGGGGGGAAATTTTAGCTATAAATGGCTAGGACAGATGCGGAGGGCGGGTCTTGGTAAGTCAACTCAGTTCCCCTCCGTTTTGTACAAATTCAGTGGAACAGAAGTGGCAGCACAAGCCAACCACCACAACAGAATGGTTTCCAACAAACCAATCCCCTGCTCTGGAGGGCCATCAAAACATGTGGAAGGTCATGATTATTGATTAATGTTCTTACTTGACAAAGTCTGTGTATTTTTAGGACATACTCTACCCATTTTAAGCTCTAGGCCTATGATGATCTGCCTGTCAGCTTCATTTTTATAACTTTGAACTAAAGATCTATCATCCCATTTTTTAATCTTATATACATATATGAACAAAACAGATTCGGTAGATAGAGATATAAAGTTTGAAAGGTAATAATATATCAGAATATTTATAGTGGTGCACAGGTAGTGGCTTCTAGATTCTTTTTTTTTTCCTTTGTTATATTTTTCTGTATTTTAGAAACTAAAAGTAACAAGTATGAATTATATCCACAATCAGAAAAAAAAAATGTAATAAAAAAAAGTAAGTCTCTCATCCTCTATCTCCAAGGTCAAAGATTCATAGGATCCAGTGGTTAAAAAGGAACTTCAAGCTCTTTTCCTTTCCAGTCTCATCTCCAACTCCTACTCCATTCCATCTACTCTGGACTTCAGCCATACCAAACTTCTCACCATTTCCCAAGTACCCAGGCCCTCTCATAACCCTCACACCTTTGCACATGGAATTCTCGTTTTATGATATACCTTTCACTGCCAGCTGAGCTTCTACCCATCCTTCAAAACCCTACTCAGAAGTCCTTTCTTCTATTACAACTTCTCCAGCTCTCCCAGGCAAAGCTGTCACTTTCACTCTCAGTTCCCAAAATGTGTGGTTCCAGCACTATCCCAGTACTTACTATACTTATTAGAATAAATTAATCTATTTTTGTAAGTATCTCTCCTAGAGAACTGAGAGCCACCAAGACAGGGATGGGGACTATATTTTACCCATTTTTGTGTCCCCATATCAGACACACACTAGGAACAGAATTAATAGAAAATATTGGATATCCTGTAGTATCCTAGCAAGTGGCCACCTGGTCCCTCTACTTTGTTCCCTCTGATGAGTTAGACAGCCCTGCATAGATACAATTGTCTATTCTTTGGATTCTTCCTCTTTCTGAATTACCTTTCCTTCAGGGTCTGGGGAAAGCCTAGATCTACTTCATTATGTCCCTCTGAACTGTAAATCCCAGTACAATCCCACATACCCTGAAGCAGAACACCTATACATGCTTGTGCATAAGGTCCATCAAAGGGAAATACATGTGCATTCATTCATTCATTCATTGAACAAATATTTTGATCTATTATAGACCAAAGGCTGTTTCAAGTGTTAACAAAACACAAATGGGCAAGAGAAACAAAGTCTTGTTCTTAGAGACTTTCAATTCTGGTAAAGAGAAGAAATGAACAAAGAAGGGGAAATATCATATAGCCGTAAGTGTTCTGCTGAGAATTCAAGTCAGCTAACCTACAGTTACTCATGGCTATTTAAGATTGGGTAGTCAGGAAGTGACAGGAGAGCTAAAAGCTGAATACCAAAAAGGAGCCAGCCATGTGACAATCCAGGGGAAAGGATTCTAGAGAGAAGGAAAAGCTCTGTGCAAAGGCCTGAGGTTGGTTACAAGCTTGGATTGTGGAGAGATAAGGAGGCCAAAGTGGGCAGAACATGGCTTTGTAAGCCCAGCCAGGGGTCTGGATTCACTTTTTTTTTTTTAGGATTTTATTTATCGGGGCACCTGGGTGACTCAGTCAGGTAAGTGTCTGCCTTCGGCTCAGGACATGACCCCAGAATCCTGGGACTGAGTCCTGCATTAGGCTCCCTATTCAGTGGGGAGCCTGCTTCTCCCTCTCCCTCTCCCACTCCCACTGCTTGTGTTCACACACACCTCTCTGTCAAATAAATAAGGTATTTTTTTTAAAGATTATATGTATTTACGGGGGAGGAGCAAGAGGAGAGGGAGAGAGAGAATCTTAAGCAGACTCCATGCCGAGGGTAGGGTCAATGTAGGGGCCCAAACTGGGGGCCCAACATAAGGGGCCCATAGAGGGTTGGATCCCAGGACCCTGAGATCATGACCCAAAGGGAAATCAAGAGTCAGACACTTAACCAAATAAGCCACCCTGGATTTGACTCTGACGCAATGAAATGCTACTGGAGGGTTTAGAACCAGGGTGTAACAGAGTTAAGATTTAAATTGTAAGGATTACCGCTGGCTGCTGTGTACAGAATGGGCTATGAGAATAAGAGAAGAAGCAGGGAGACCAGTCAAGTCAGTGGATTTCAACTAGGGCCTCTTTTGCCTCCCTCCCCCAGGAATATCTGGCAATGTCTGAAGACAATTGTGGTTATCACAGCTTGGGAGAGAGAGGAGGGTACTAGAGGCATCTAGTGGGTAGAAGCCAGGGCTCTAACAAACCACCAAAAACTGATCCAACTCCACATATGCCTGGGTAGCTCAGTCAGTTAAGCGTCTACCTTTGGCTCAGGTCATGGTACCAGGGTCCTGGGATTGAGTCCCGAACTGGGCTCCCTGCTCTGTGGGGAGCTTCCTTCTCCCTCTCCCTCTGCCTGCTGCTCTGCCTTCTTGTGCTCTCTCTCGTTCTCTCTCTCCCTGTCAAATAAACAAATAAAATCTTAAAAAAAAAAAAAAAAAACTGGGCACCTGGGTGACTCAGTGGGTTAAAGTATCTGCCTTTGGCTTAGGTCATGATCTCAGGGTCTCAGGTCATGATATCAGGGTCCTGGGATCGAGGGCTGCATCGGGCTCTCTGCTCAGCAGGGAGCCTGCTTCCTCCTCTCTGCCTGCCTCTCTGCCTACTGTGATCTGTCTGTCAAATAAATAAATAAAATCTTTAAAAAAAAAAAAAAACTGATCCAACTCCAAATGTCAGTAGTGAGGAGGTTGAGAAACCCTGAGTTAGAAGGATGTTGCCATGGTCCCAGGAAGAAGTCACGGTGGTCTGGGCCAGCATGGTGCAGGCAGAAAAGAAAGGAAATCCACTCAATTAATATCTTGAAATATTGAAGGTTTTTCATCCATATTTCCTTAAGAGCTTCTGGACCAGATTCAGGCAAAGAGGGCTTTCTATGTTTGTTACCTCTGGGATAACACAGAGAAAGAGTCAATTCTTGGCTTTTGACTTTCAAAACCCTAGCCCTCAGAGAGAATAGAAAAAATGTGTGTTATGTACAATAACCTTGAGTGAACATCTGATGACAAAGAGCCAGGATACCACCCCTAATCTACACATGGATAAAGATTTCCAGGAGTCAGTAAAGCAAAGTGTACATAGATTTTATGGATCTATAGGAAAACGGCCTGCACGCTGTCTTACCCCAAACAAGCCCAGGGAAAGAGAGTAACAAAGGAATCCCCCATACAGATTTGTGGAATCTGAGAACAGAGAGCAGCTGGGCTGCTTCCCCAGCCAGAGAGCTCGAGGAAGGCAGGAGGAGAAGCAAGGGCAGGCTGGAGGCAAATGTCCAGAGTTCTTCATAAGACAGCATGGTACGTGGGCACCAGGATGACTCCTGGTGCTTGCAAACAGCATGGAAGTACTGAAGAGAGGGACACAGGGAATCAAGGATGGGTCACTGGGATGGACAGACCACTGAAGGCCCCAAAGGAAGGAGGCTATTTCAGTTTACAAAATAGATTGATGATAAACCACAACAGATGTCCCTTGGCACTGCCTTTGTCTCCTGGACCTTGGGGTACAGCACAGAAGGAGAGAGGAAAAACCCCAAACTGACTTATATTTATTTCTGCCACCCCTAGCAGAAGACAGATGACAAATGGAAATCGAGCTATAGAAACATAAAGAAAAACACATTTCTCTTGCACCTGGATTTGCAGCTGAGCTCTGTTCACTGTGAGGTGCACGGGCTTTGGGCTTCCGTGCGTTCCTCTGCACCAATGTCACCTGGCATTGACTACAATCCCAGGGGCAGTGCTGGGGTCCACTCAAGGCCCCGTGAATGCAGCCTGCAGCTGAGTGCAACCTCTTACTGTCACACACAGACCGGCACACGCCATGCATATTGATCAGGGGCAAGCTGTCGCCAAATTACCATTTAAATCAATGGTTGAGCGCTCTGTAATTGGAGATGTCAAAACCCACATTTTCTAAGTGACCTCAAAACACCACATCAATATCACTTAGCTGGGCTGGATACGCATTTCTTTTACCTCTACCCCTCTTCAAACTGCCCTCTGAGAAAAGTATAAAAATTAGGGAACTGGTGGCAAAAGGCAGAAAAGAGAAAGAATCAGGATAATCCACAAATTGTGTGGTCTCATACTTTCTAGAATTTAATCTCAGGAATAGAGTCAGGAATAGGTTGTTGTTGTTGTTTCAGATTTATGTACTTAAGAGAGTGAGAGAGCATGAGCAAGGCAGGGTGGGGTTGGGGTGGGGGGAGGGAGAGGGAGAAGCAGACTCCATGCTGAGTAGGGAGCCTGGACACAGGGCTTGGTCCCTGAGCCAAAGGCAGACACTTAACTGACTGAGCCACCCAGGCACCCCTCAGGAATAGAGTTGTGTGAGATATTCCACAAAAAATGTCTACAAGATTGAATAAGTTTGAGAAAAGTCCAGGGCCCCTTCTTGGTGCTTTACACTTAACACATTTAAGGTTCCCAGAACTCCTGTAGGAAATAAACCTATTTAACTCCGTTTGTGTTAGAACTTCCAAGGGGGCGCCTGGGTGGCTCAGTGGTTTGGGCTGCTGCCTTCGGCTCGGGTCATGATCTCAGGGTCCTGGGATCGAGCCCTGCATCGGGCTCCCTGCTCCGCAGGAAGCCTGCTTCTCTCTCTCTCTCTCTCTCTCTCTCTGCCTGCCTCTCTGCCTACTTTTGATCTCTGTCTTTCAAATAAATAAATAAAATCTTTAAAAAAAAAAAAAAAAGACCCATTTGTCCCCAATTTTTTTTCCACCTAAAGCCTCTTTATATCCAGTTTCATGGAATACTTCTCAGGGAACACTGCTCCAAACATAAATTGGCCTAACGATTAGACAAATTAAGAGAAAAGAGCCAAAATCCTCCTCCTGGCCAGCTAAGATATTTTATAAACACCAACGAACCATCAGGAATGAATCATTTACAAGTGAAATCAAGCCTAGAACACCATTTGCTAGGTCCTGTATTAGGCCAGAGATTCTGAAACTCAGCATCTTAAAGAAGTCAACCCCCATCCCTTCCCGGAAAGGACCAATTTCTGATCCAGCCTAACCTCTCCACCCTCCCATCCTTACCCTATGATATCCTTGCCTCATCCTGTTCTCCAAGGTACCACTCAGCTCTGCCTCCCGGGCAATCACCACCACCTGGGTTTGCACCATCTACCAGAGCAATTCAAACCCATACATTTATGGATCACCAACTAGAGGCCCGGCACAAGCCTACAGCAATGGGCCTAGCAGAGAGAGCTTTCCGCCTCCTGGAATTATGGTCTACTAGTGTCTGTAAGCCAGAACCCTTCTCTGAACGTTGGTTTCCACATCTTGGCTCTGGAGGCAGGGAGAATTGGGAGACCTGGATTAGAAGACCGCTCGGATTTCCGGTTCTGTATTTCCAGGTTGACAGAGGCAGACAGAGCAGCCTCAGTCAAATCTACAGGAGTATCTCCAGTGGACACTTTGCCAAAAGTGACTCCATGAGGGGGATGGGGGGTGTGACAGGATCTGACACAACTAGATGGCATCCAGCGAGCACTAGGAAAAGCTAGACTAGACGGGGAGCTGAAACTTTAGGAAGGATAGGAAGTCAAAGATTAAGACCCATCCCAGACTGACCCCCAGTAGAGAAACCCCTAGGTTTCAGAGTCACATTGTGTTGGCATGCTTCTTGCCTCCCTGTACAAATGGAAGTCAGGAAGGCTCCCTTTAAACCCTAGCACTGCCCCTGTTTGCTGTGCAATCTGATCTAACTTATTTCTCTGAACCTTAGAGCTTTTAATCTATAAAACAGGAATAATAATGAGAACCTCAGAAAATTATTGAGATCACAAAATGAGATAGTGTTATATATGACTGAGACTTGGAGCTAAATAAAACTTAAGGGCCTCCTATTGCTAAATAAAGTTATATAGCCTGAAGCATGGCTTGCAATGGTCACTGATGAATGAGTGAGTAAGTGAAGGAATAAATAAATAAGAGAGAAAGGAAAGGTTGTTTCTAACAAACTCTTGTGGTAAAAACTCCAAAAACAGCCAATACACACCCCCAGATTCACTGATTTCCCCAAACTGGAAAGAGCCTGGAATGCACACTCCACCATGACTGTGGCAAACAACGCCTCATCATACATCACCTTGGCTTTCAACACATCAGCCTTCACCAAATCTCCACTACCAGGAACAAACAAGGAACTTCAGCAAACTATGGAGAGTATTTTCTTTCTCAGTAATATTCCTATTTTCGGGGCACTTGGGTGGCTCAGTGTGTTGAGCCTCTACCTTTGGCTCAGGTCATGATCCCGGGGTTCTGGGATCGAGTCCCATAGCGGGCTCTCTGCTCAGTGGGGAGTCTGCTTCTCCCTCTCTCTCTGCCTCCCTCTCTGCCTACTTGTGATCTATCTGTCAAATAAATAAATACATAAATAAATAAATCTTAAAAAAATAATAATACCCCTATTTTCAATGGAACAGAAAATATGGGTCCTTTCATAGGTTGAGTATTTGTGTCTCCCCCTCCAAATTCATATGTTGAACCCCTAACCTCAGTATGATCGTATTTGGAAGTAGATGAGGCTTTGGGGAGATAATTAGGTTTAGCTGAAGGTCATGACAGTAGGGCCCTCATGATGGGATTGGTGCCCTTGTATGAAGAAGTCAGACAGCGCTCTCGCTCCACACACTGAGCAAAGGGCATATGAGCATACAGAGAGAGGGCAGCCATCTACAACACCAGGAACCAAATCTGTTGGTACCTTGATCTTGAACTTTCAGCCTCCAAAAACGTGAGAAACAAACATCTATTGTTTAAGTCACCCGTTCATGGTATTTTTGCTATGGCAGCCTAAGAGACGTGTAAAAGAAAATAACTAAGCGAGCCAAAAGTTGTAAGAGTAAAACTTCTTATTAGTAACTAACCAGCCATTCTCTCAACCTATCTTATGGCAACCACAGTGGGGAAACAAAATGACCACGAGCATTTCTGGCCTCAAAAGTTCATGGCCAAAGGATTAATCACAAGATTGTAGTAAAGGAGAGTAAGGCTCAGAATATGGGGGGCAGATGTGAGGAAACCACTAATTCTGCCTACGAGAGTTATTAGGAAGACATCACGGAAGAGAGTATCATTTGGGCAGGCACTAAAGGACAGTCAGGAATTGGCCAAAGAAAGCATGAGAAGAGGGGGATATCTTAAGCAGAACGAAGGCACAAATGGGGAAAGATCCAGAGGTAGGAAGGGATATGGAGGGCTCAGAGATAACGGATTGGTTTCATGTGGTTATAAGAGCACAGGTTTATTATAGAGAAGACAACTGAAGATAAAACAGAAGATAAAACTGGCTGAGGCTCCATCACCAAGACTTTTTATGGACTTCAACTTGTAGGCCAGAATTTGCAAACTGGTGGTCAGTGGACTGAAAAATGTCCCACTGATGGGTTTGTTCAGGCAGCATAGTGTTTCTCAAAAATCTGAGCTACATTTAAAAATCAGGAGCTTTTCATCATAGCCTTGGATTTGGCAAAAGAGTCCTAGATATTACAGAAAAGCATGAGAATAAATAGATAATCTAAACTTCATAAAAATTAAATTCTTCTGTGCTTCAAAGGGCCCCATCAAAAAAGGGAAAGGATAATCCACTGAATGGGGGGAAATATTTGTAAATCATCTATCTGCTAAGGGACTTATATCCAGAATAAAGAACTCTTAGAGCTCAAAAAAAGAACCCTTGTGCACTATTGGTGGGAATGTAAATTGGTGCAGCCACTGTGAAACACAGTATGTTGGTTCCTCAAAGAATTAAAATAGAAATACACTATGATCCAGTAATTCCACAGCTGGGTGTTTACCCCCCCCCAAAAAAACCAGAAATCTGAAAAGATATATGTACCCTTATGTGTACTGCAGCGTTATTTACAATAGCCAAGATATGGAAGCAACCTAAATGTCCATGGATAGATAGAGGAATGGATAAAGAAGATATGGCATATCCATCAAAAAGAATGAGGTCTTGCTATTTGTAGCAACATGGATATCAGGGTGTTATGCTAGGTGAAGTAAGTCAGACCGAGAAAGACAAATACCATGTGATCCAACTTACATGTGGAATCTAAAAAACAAAACAAATGAATAAACAAACAAAAAGCAGAAATAGATCTATAACTACAGAGAACACACTGACGGTTGTGAGAGGGAGGGGTTGGGGGAAGGGTAAAATGGGTGAAAGAAAGTAGGAGGTACAGGCTTCCATGGAATGAGTAAGTCACAGAGATGAAAGGCACAGCATAGGGAATATAGTCAGCCGTATTGTAATAGTGTTGTATGGTGACAGATGGTGGCTACACTTGTGAACTTAGCATAGCCTAACATATAGTGTTGTGGGATCACAACATTGTATACCGGAAACTAATGGAACATTGTATGCCAACTATCCTCCAACTTCCTTTTTTTAAGATTTTATTTATTTATATATTGAAAGAGAGAAAGCACAGGAGCAGGGAGAGGGGTGAAGAATCTGAAGCAGGCTCCACAGTGAGCACCAAGCCCCACGCAGGGCTTGATCTCACAACCCTAAGATCATGACCTAAGCCAAAATCAAGTGTTAGACACTTAACTGACTGAGCTACCCAAGTGCCCCTTACCCTTTAATTTAAAAAGAACTCTTATAGCTCAAAAATAAAAAAGACTACCCAATTTTTTAATGTTTATAATTTAAAATTTTTTTTAATTTATTTTATTTTATTTATTTATTTGACAGAGAGATCACAAGTAGGCAGAGAGGCAGGCAGAGAGAGAGAGAGAGGAGGAAGCAGGCTCCCCGCTGAGCAGAGAGCCCGACGTGGGACTCGATCCCAAGACCCTGAGATCATGACCTGAGCCAAAGGCAGTGGCTTAACCCACTGAGCCACCCAGGCGCCCCTAAAATTTTTTAAAATTTAGAAATTAAAAATAAAAATCAGAACATTTTGTTTTAAAATCCAGATGCCCTTAAAACATGGAAAGAACCAACATTCTGGGCTCACACTCTGCCTGGCAGTGAAGACTAGAGTTGAGACTCCTCTAGGTGAGCTCACTAATCAGCCGCAGTCCCTAATACTCCCCAGTGTCTCCCCAACCCAGCATCCTTTCCTCATTGGAGCCTATTGACAGTAGTGAGGGCTCCTAAGGAGCTCCTCCACTCAGTCAATGGCATAATCTCTTTCAGACTAAACTCATTCTGGTGCTCAGCTGGAAGCTTTTGTATTCTGAGTTTGGTTTTTATTTTGTTTTGTGTTTTTAATTTCCTTCACTGATTTTATCACTATATTTCAAGAAAAATCTTAGAAAGCCAAAAATATATCATAAACTCTGTATCTCTCACAACACCCAGCATGAGACTAAGAACAAAGTAGATAATCAATATCTACTGAATGAATATATAAATGAATGAGTAAATAAATACTTCTCTGTGATCTTCTTCAAAATCTGCTCTTCTTCCCCCAAATTCTAGACTTTTGCTCTTAAGAAGATGGCCTAAAATGACTATGGATGTATAATAAAAAACAAAACACTAAAGTCAATCACTATGTTTCTATTTCAATTTTCTATTAGGTTGAAATGGAAATGAGAACTCTGAATAAAAGCAGAACAGATCATCATGTCTGACAGCAAGATGAATTAGAGCCCAGGGTACTGAGAACTCTGGCAAATAAGATTATCAAACACTATCACTGATCTTTGAAGGAATTGTGAAAAATAGGATAGATGCCAAAACTCCAGAGTTGGGCAAATGTTATTCCAGTTTTCAAAGGGGAAAAAAGTTACAGCTTGCCATTTCCAGGCTAGAGAATGTGATGTTACTCTCAAGCAAAATTCTTAAACAGACTCATAAAGAGATACTTGCAAGCAGACAGGAAGTTGAGTCCATCTGGAGCTAGCACAGGGTCACCAAGAACAAATCCTATTAAATTCATTTTAATTTCTTTTCTCTGACATAACTCCTAGCCTAGTGGATTAGAAAAATATAGCAAATATAAAAGATAAGCTACAATGAGGAGATGGGCAGTGAAAGGGCTAATTCAGCCTTCGGGTTATATAACAGAAGCATTATATGCAGCATAAGGAGGTGATAGTTGTTTCCTTTCTCTGACCACATCCAGAGACCTTCATCTAGAACTTGTTACCACTCTTGAGGAAGGGTTTTGATAGTATGATCTTTTGAAGGTCCATTTGGCAAAACATCTTTTTTTTAAGATCTTATTTTTAAATAATCTTCACACCCCGTGTGGGGCTTGAACTCATAACCCCAAGATCAAGAGTCACAAAACTTTTTAAACTTTTTAAAGTAATCTCTACACTGAACGTGGGGCTTGAACTTAAGACCCTCGAGATCGAGAGTCACATGCTCTACCAATGGAGTCAGCCAGGTGTACCTTGGCAAAACATCTTTAATAGCATAAAGCTCTCATCTAGCTTTCTGGCATCTGTTGAGAAATTGAAAGATCTAGTTAGGGGCGCCTGGGTGGCTCAGTGGGTTAAAGCCTCTGCTTTCAGCTCAGGTCATGATCCCAGGGTCCTCGGATCAAGCCCCACATCAGGCTCTCTGCTCAGCAGGGGGCCTGCTTCCTCCTCTCTCTCTGCCTGCTTCCCTTCCTACTTGTGATCTGTCTGTCAAATAAATAAATAAAATCTTTAAAAAAGAAAGAAAGAAAGAAAGAAAGAAAGATCTAGTTAGGCCTACATTCCTAAATTGCAACAAAAGGCTGAACCCAAGTGGTGACTCTCCATTTGGACAGGACACATTCTCTCAAGCCTACCATAATCACCACCACCCTTTCTTCTATTGCCCTCAATGAGGCAGTGGACCAACTAATCATCATAAGACTAATCATCTTACTTGGTCAGCTGCACTCATTTATTCTACCTGCCAAGCACCCAAAGACACTAGAGTCTGCAAGCAAATATACAGTAAATCCAAAGGAGAGAGAAGTTGATTAAGCAGCAGATAAGTACTTTACAAGACCAAATGAAGATGCTCATAGTCCAGGAGCTATGATCAGAGTCTCTAAACATCCAACGGGCAGTCACAGGGAAGAAGCATCTGTCCTGTTCTGTGGAGTCCCAAAGGGAAGATAATACAGAAGCAATAGGGGGACATAAACAACACAACAGCCAGAGCTATCCATAGGTAGAATATGTGGACTTGAGAGGTGATGAGCTCCCCATCACTGGGAATGTACAAGCACCTGGTATACTACTGTGTTGCAAATATATTATCAAAGGGATTCAAGGATTTGAGAAGGCAAGAGAAGGCATGGGTCTGAAATTTTCTACAGTAGGGGAAAAAAAGTTTTAAAACATTCTCCTTAGGTCAATAAATTCTTCAAAAAGAGATAAAAGAGAGTAAGTCAACAAAGAATTCAGTATCATTTTTAAAAAACAAAAATTCCCCTCACTCGATTCACAGGACAAAATTTACCTAAGTAAGTGAAGTATTTGCACCAAACTGGCCAAATGATACCCAGGGAGAAAGGAAATTGGCATCAGGCGTTATTTTTGGTGATTGGTCAAACATTCTTCAGTGGCAAGCAACAAAGGCAAGGGATAAAAGTAAGAGGGTAAACAATGGAACGCGTTCAAAAGGCAGCCAGTCCCCACCACAAAACCGCCATCTGCTACTGACATCAATCCTTCAGGGGGCAGCTTCAGGCAAACAATGTTCTGGGAAAGAGGACGGGCTGCCTTCGCATTTCCAGCCTTGTGACCTTGGGCAAGTCATTCCACATGACAAGGCCTCAGTTTCCCCCTCCCTAAAACTGAGCTCATATGAACCCTTTCCGTACACTGTGTAGGCCAAGAGTAGTGATGTTTGGGAGTGAGCCAGAGAAACTGTAGAGCCCTGTATGTACATCAGTAATTATGACGACAATGAACAGAATTTTGAGAGAAAAGGTTCCAGATGGTTTCAGAGACTGCAACATCCTGACCTAAGTTGTGTGGGTGTCATTCTGAAGGACTGAAATTCAACTCCTTTAACCAGAACGTAGAGACCTTTAGAGTCTGGAAGAGTCAAGATCATCTGGACAAATTTCCTACTGAAATGCATTACCTTACACTTGCTGAGTAGCTGTTAAAATAAAGGTGAACAGTAAAACGTAAAAGAATCAGCCAGAATAAGAAACGCTTAATTGATCCTCAAGCAAAGTTCACGGGCCCAGTGGTAGCAATCCAAAAATGAGACAAGCATGCTCCCTACCATGGCAATGCTAATAAAAACCCCAAACTGTCCAAAACTCAACAGCCCCTTCTCTACTGTGGCATTTTTCTTGAGAACCGCAGTTAAAAAGAACAATAATAATCAGTTACCTTCATCTTATAAAATACAAACTCCCTAAAAAGTGTGTAGGTGAAGACCGAACCTGGGCTTTTGTACTGGAGCAGTCGGGTGAATTCAAATCTCTGACCAATAAAGGGCTTGCTTCTAAATTCTTAGCAAGACTGAAACATTGTAAGTCACTGTTTTCCACACTGAACTGAAAGCTGGAAAAGGGTTTTCTGTTTATTTCTGCCCTGGGGTCTACCCAGAGGTGATTAGCATGCCGGGTCTGACCAGAACTAAAAGGCACAAGACGGTTGGCGAGACTGGAGGGGGAAAAAAAAAAAAAACAAAAAAAAACACAAAGCCCTCCCCTGGTGGCTGCTCCCCTCCCAAAGGTTCCCAAGCATCTGAAGCGTGTGCAGCAGCTGTGGATGCCGGCCTCCCGCCGCTCCTGGAAAGGCAGCCTGCCTTCCTGGGTCACCCAGTCAGGAGCTGCGGCAGCACCCAAAGCAGGTGTGGCAGCCTCACGTCACCTGGGCCCCAAATAACCAACTTGCTCTAACAGTCCACCCAGAGCCTCAAGGGCAGGCATCGGTATCCCCTGAAGATGTATTTTGTCTTCAATCTTTCTGCAGAAGACCACAACACAGCCCGTGTCGCAGCAAGGAGAGCCCTTCCAGGACCAGAAAGAAACCAGACGCTAAGAGGCACAGGCCCAGGCTTCCCTCAGGGTACCTCCTCAGAGAAAGGGCGAGCATGGTGCTTTTAGGTTTTCCTCACCAGAGCTGAGCCTAAAACTCACGAAGGTGGGAGAACCCCAGTAGGGCGTGAATGAGGATTCCGCCTGCATTCGTCTATGCCATTGTGTCCTGTGTCCTATTTCGCCTTGAGAGGGAGGATTTAGGGAGCAGCTTCTGAGGAGTGTGCCCCCCCACCCCCCCACCCCCGTGCAGCAAAGCTGGAACAAGCAGCCAGAGGTCATCTCACCCTGCTGGCTAGCTTCCTCAGGCACTACGGCAGCCAGGCAGCTCCCAGCCGCCGAAACGGCACACTGAGCTGTTGGCTTTGAATGAAGCCTGATGACCCTACAAGCTAGCAAGCGGCCGGACGGTGACTGGGGCTGCACACTGTGAGAGAATACATTTTCTGCACCGAGCTCCCTCTTTATGCCTAAATGCCTGCATTAGTCCAGATCAATATGCCCTGTAACAGTTCATCCATGGCAACCTAGGCCAGCCAAGAGACACTGACAAAGAATTGCAGCCCCGGGGAAGCTGCTTCCCTGTGCATATGCATGTGAATTCCAGCCCAGAGAAAGGGGCAAAGGAAAGCAACAACAAAAACCAAAAAGAAGAAAGAAAAATAAAAGCAGATTGTAAAAAGATCATAGGAAGGGGCTTTCAGGGTGGGAGGGGGGAGGAGGTGGTGACTGTCAAAATGGCCTTAGAGTGACATGTCACCGCCAAGATGATGGAGTATCCGCGACACTCCTAAAGCCGGGCGTCGGATCCTCCTCACACACCTGCAATGCAGTGATTGCTGCCCATTCTATAATCCATACTCCCAGCACCGGCGCTCTCTGCAGTTGAAACCAGTCTGGACTTGTGCGGCCGCCACTGTTCCTACTCACAATAAGATTATTGAGGCATAACAACATTTCGTGATGGCAGGGAGGAAAAAGGGTAAAAGAAAGCCAAAGCAAGAGAAAAAGGAAAGGGGACGGGAAGCATGACTCCCCAGCCCGTGTCTCACCTTTTATTTGGGCTTCATATTCGGCAATGATTTCTTTGTCTTTCTTGAACTTAGTTTGAGATGACATCTTCCAAAGTGGCCAAAGGCACTGACAGGCTGTTTGATTTATTTCTCTTTTTCTTCCCCAGTCCTCTCTCGAGCCCTGGTAATCACACGGCTCTGGTCGATTTCACAGGTTTAGGGACTAATCTCTTTTACTCCGCTGCAGAGCCAGGGGGGGACAAAATCCCTCTCAATCCAGGAGGAAAATTCTCTTTACTCGCCGAAAAAAAAAAAAAAGTCTCTAGTAGCTTGGTCTGGTCAGCTCTTCTTGCAAAAGAAGAACTACCACCCTAGGAGCTCAGTAACCTGCCCCAGATTTTCAAGGTTTTTCTTCCACAGAAATAAAAACCAAAAGCGACCACACACACATGCACACAAACACACTCACGCGTGCACTCTCGCACTCATCCGGACACACACACACACAGCCGTGATGCACACACACATACACACACGTTCACTCACTCACACCGACTCACCCACCCACCCCCACACACACACATCCACGAGAGGCGCGGCGCCTCCTTGGTCGTGCAGTCAGTCCCCGGCTGGCTTTCAAAAGCTCTGCTAAGGAGATGGTCAGGTTGCCAAAGAGCCGGTCATCTCGCATCCTCCCTCCCTTCGGCGCCTCTGGTCTGATGTACAGTGAGGATCAAAGCCAGGAGAGCCGAGATGGAAGTTCTGCTGCAAGGCTTAAGCTTCGGGTAAACCAGGGCTGGACTGTTCGCCCTGCAGGGCTGGCTGAGCGCTCCCCCACCCACCTCGTCACCAAGCTCCACCTCCCGGATTTTATAACAACTGACACATTGTAGCCTACAGGAGAGCAGAACTCACTGCAAGCAAAAAGGGGAAGAAATGCTCACAAAAGGGAAGGCAGCAGGAAAAAGAATCGGGTGGGAAAGGCCTGAGAGGCCCCTGCAAACTCCATTAGCAGTCGGGTTAGGAATTTTTCTTCCAAAAACTCCAAAAGGTTCACCTTTTCTTTGCACCTTGCAATTTAATTTAATTTCTCAAAGCAACAGCTATGTGACAGTTTGTTACTCTGTAGGGATGGTCTCCAGAGGAGAGAGGCTGACCCATGTAGGCCAAGCTCATTAATATTTGTTGAGCAATTGCGGGCTGGCAGGGACAATGCCAGGCATTTCAGACACGCAGTTTTGCAAAGCTGTTGAGAGCAGGCATGCTGGAAACACCCAGCTGCCTCAGTGTCTCTTGGAACTTGTGGCAAATCACTAACTCATTGAGCCTCGGTTTCCTCACCAGTAAAATGGGCTATCTTTAAGGGCTTTTTAATTCATTCTTTCAACAAATATTAATTGAAAGCTTACTAGAGATCAGGCATGGTTCTGGATACGGGGATGCAGCAATGATCAAAATAAACACACACACAGAGGGAAGAAGGAGCAAGGGAGGGAGGGAGGAAGGAAGGAAGGTCTCTGTCCTCCTGGAGCTCCAGGGTCTCCACATTACACAACTCTGGGAAATCCCCACCAGTCACATTCATGTTCTCGGTAAAGGTCGAACTCAGAATGCACAGTGAATGGTGCCTCCTGGAGTCATGCAAGGCAAGAGGCCCTGGAAGAGGAAGATGAAAAATAAACAAAATGAGTAAATGATAAAATATGGTTGAAGAAGGTAAGTGCTATGGGGAAGAAAATACTGCTGGGTAAGAGATTTCAAGAATGAGGGAGCTCTTGGGAGGATCAAATAAGAATGTAAAGCTAAGCTTAGCATGGTGCCAGGCATATAGTAAGCACTCAATAAATGGTAGCAATTATTATTACCCCATGATATCCTCCCCCCAAAAACCCAACAACATAGCAGAAGCACCCCTCTTTCACAGATGAAGGAAGAGAGGCACAGATATGGGAAGGGACTTACTCAAGGTCACCAGCATTCAAACATAGGCTATCCGACACCAGATTTTGACCATGCAAATGTTCAAGTATCCTGCCTTCGACTAAAGAGATTAAAGCCATTTCACATGCACTTGGGTAGGGTAAGATTTGTTCTACAAAAAATGAAATCAGGGGCGCCTGGGTGGCTCAGTGGGTTGCAGCCTCTGCCTTCAGCTCAGGTCATGATCCCAGGGTCCTGGGATTGAGCCCCGCATCATCGGGCTCTCTGCTCAGCAGAGAGCTCTCCTCTCTCTGCCTGCTTCTCTGCCTGCTCTCCTCTCTCTGCCTGTTTCTCTGCCTACTTGTGATCTCTGTCTGTCAAATAAATAAATAAAATCTTTTAAAAAAATAATAAATTAAAAAAATGAAATCAAGCACTATAGGATTGCTGAGCAAGGGAATTACCCATACTGAGGTTGCCATTGACATGTTTTATCCCCCCAGTTTGGTATTTTCACAAATTTTTCAAAATAATCTCACATATGCCTATATCTGAGTATATAATAAATGATCAGATTCAGGTTCAGAAATGAATCCATGGCGATCCATTAAAGCTTCCCAGGGAGGGTGGCAGTTGTAATGGGTCTCCTCAGACACGTATGGGGCCAGGGGCGAGGTAGGGTGTGGGAGGAGATGGGAATATTCCTATGCAGCAAACAGTATGAGCTAAGCCTGCAGGCGGGAATGCATAGGATCTGCTTGGAAAAAGCACAGGGAGAAGTCCGGCCAGTGAATTTACAGGGCTTATTACAGCTTTGCATCCCAAGATAGGAGGTCACAGAGTTGATAAGTACTGTCCCACAGCCAGTGTCATCACCCTCTTGCCTCACCTTGAGGGGGCATGCTCAGTCCCTCTGAGGTCTCCCTCTGGACCAGTTTATTATTTTAAGACTTTTATTTATTTATTTGACAGAGAGAGAGACAGTGAGAGAGGTAACACAACCAGGGGGAGTGGGAGAGGGAGAAGCAGGCTTCCCACTGAGCAGGGAGCCCAATGCCAGAACCCTGGGATCATGACCTGAGCCGAAGGCAGACGCTTAATGACTGAGCCACCCAGGCACCCATGGACCAGTTTAAAACAATGGAAGCCATACATTCTACCTAAGAAAGATGTGCCCAGAGATTAGCATCCCTGCCTCAAGCATAGGACAGGAAAAAAGTTAAGTAGTGCCTTCCTTGGGATATGACAGACTGGATTCCCTGCCTGGCTCTGCCATTATAGTTCGAAGAAATGGCACAAGTGACTTAACCTGCTTGACGTCAGAGGCAGGAACTAGTAAGTGTCAGCTATTCTCATCATTACTAAAAGTTTGAATCCTCAGATATTTCTGGGAGACCCATGTGTAGGGCACTGAGCCACAGAAGTGTCACAAAAGGCTCTAGAAAATGAAGTGAAGTATGGTATTGAGCTACATGCCGAGCAGCAAAAGAGCTGGATTTTGGTGTAAAACAGATGGTGATTAAAATTCCAGTTCCGCCACTTACCAGCTTGTGGGGGCCCCTAAGTCGCTTCTGTGTTTTCTCTGAGCCTCACTCCAGTTTCCTCGTCTGTAAAATGGTGGTGACATTACTCATAGCACAGAGTCCAAGGTGATCATGAGCTTAAAGTGCCCGGCACATAGCAGAGGTCCTGCAGATATTGCTTTTTTTTTAGGGCCCAACCACGTTGGGCCTAGGATCAGAGTTGGGGCTCCACAGATCCCTGGATCAAGAGCAGAGAAAGAAGAAATATAAGAAAGGTTTATGTCTCCTGCAAATAAATTTCCACGCACAGCGAAGCCACATCACCCAGAATCTTCCTTCCCCAGGAAGAGGTGGTATGACCTAGGCAGGCCCCCTGGTATGATGCCCTTGACTTTTTCCTTCTGTTCCTCCCCGAGGCTCACCGGCCTCCCCACTGCCCTTCTGCAACATTCCTCCACATGGCACTTCTTCCTTGTTATATGAGAACCAGCTGCCACTCCTGATGATTACCCTTCACAAGGTAGTAAGAGAAATCAGATTCCTCCAAAAGTAAGTGTGGTATGTGGCAAGGCAAGGGGCTCTACTATGTTATTTGATCTGTGCCACCCCCAAGGATGGGAATACTCCCCAGAAGGTTATATTCCGTTTACCTCAGGCTCATTTCCTAAATTCTTTTAGCTCTTCCTGAATTATCCTAATAGCTAGTATTTATCAAGCCCTCATTCCAACTAGGCACTGGGCCAAGTACATTATATAGATGTTATCATTGATTTCTTGCTACGACCCATTGGGTCAAGTTCTGTAATCATCCTTGTTTTACAGACAGGGAAACAGAGGCACAGAGCAATGAAGCAATTTCCGAGGTCACAAAACTAGCTACTAATGGAATCATATTCAAACCAGGTCTGACCAATATGGTAGCCCAAGGACTTAACCAGTACACAATTTTACACCAGAACAATCATCGTAGTGACAATCATTGTGAAGTATTGTGGTTTTTTTTCTCAAGCAATACAGTATTCAATCTAAAGTTTGCCATTTAATGGGACGCCTGGGTGGCTCAATTGGTTAAGCGGCTGCCTTCGGCTCAGGTCATGATCCCAGTGTCCTGGGATCGAGTCCCACATCGGACTCCTTGCTCGGCAGGGAGCCTGCTTCTCCCCCTGCCTCTGCCTGCCATTCTGTCTGCCTGTGCTCGCTCTCTCTCCCTCTCTCTTTCTGACAAATAAATTTTAAAAAATAAATAAAGTTTGCCATTTTTTAAAAAAAAAGAATTTAGGCTTAAAACCATAATGAAAACATGTCAAAATGGCCATTGATGAAGCTCAAATCACAATTATAGCTGATTAACTCAAAACTCACTAAACTGGTTTCTTTTCCTGGGGGGGGGGGGGACCTCTACTTGGAGGAAGAATGACCAGAAAAGTTTTGGGTTTAAGGCAATGTTTGTGGGGTTTTTTTTTAGCCAAATATGAAACCCTCCCAAGGTGACTACTAAGAGTTGGTATCTTCTGTGACATTCTCCAATGCTACCAATTACTGCATCCTTGGCTGAATAATTCTGCCCTTCAGTCTCTGCTCTGCAAAATAAAAGTGACCACAGAGCTCAACTAGCTACTGCCAGAACTGCATACAATTAATAGTGGCAATGACAACATGCCATGTGTGTATATGCTGGTCCATATTTTATAAAGCCCTTTCGTATTGCTTATCTTATTTGGGCCTCAAGACAACCCCAGGGGGAGAATGCAAGTGGCCTGTTTTTAATCCCTGTTTGAGGAAAGGAGTGTGTAAGTGACAGCTCTGATGGGAGAATTATTTTATAACCTCAAGTATAAGGATGGCTTTCCTGTGTCACAAAACCTATAAGCTGTGAAAGCCTGACGGCCAATTGCATAACAATTTTTTCAAGATCCTGCCTGGTCAAAAGCACCATAAAACAAAGTGAAAGACAAACTGCAAACTGAAGAACAATATTTGCAACACCTGTTATAGGCCAAGGACTAATTTCCCTAATATACAAAACATACGATTCCAACAAATACTTGTATGCAAATGCTCCAAGCAGCACTGCTCACAATAGCCAAAAGGTGGAAACGATTTAAATGTCCATCAACAGACAAATGGAGAACTAAAACGTGTTCTATTTATACAATGGAATATTATCCAGCCATAAAAAGAAATGAAGCACTGATAAGTGCTGCAGCATGAATGAACCTCGAAAACATCATGCCGACTGCAAGAAGCCAGACACAAAAGGCCACATATTGTAGAAGTCCATCTATGTGAAATATCCAGACTAGATAAACCCATAGAGACAGAAACCAGATGAGTGGCTGCCAGAGGCTGGCAGGTGGGGCATGGGGAGAGACTGCTTAAGACCTAGAGGGTCTCTTTGGTGGTGATGGAAATGTTCTGGAACTAGAAAGAGGTGATGGTTGCACAACACTGTGAAGGTACTAGATGCCATTGAACTGTATACTTCAAAATAGTAATTTTGTTATATGAATTTCACTCCAGTAAAAAATGAGTACTGAAAAAAAGAAGTTCCTTCAAACTTATGAGAAAAACACCAACAGTCCAGAGGAGAAATAAGTAAAGACTATAAGTAACACTTCACAGAAAGGGATACTGGCACATATCGTGTCCTTTTCTTCCCCTTTCAAGTTTTGAATCAACTAGAAGTAAATAAAGGAGACAGATGAGAGTCTATATTTATTTAACGAATATGTATGACACACTTATTAGGGGCCAACTAGCAACTTGCCAAAGGTCACACAGCTAGTAGATGGCAAAGCCAGGCTTCCAACCCAGTTCCAAAAACTTCTTATTTTGCTTCTTAAAATGTAAGCTTTAGGGGAACCTGGGTGGCTAGTTGGTTAAGTATCCATCTCTTGATTTCAGCTCAGGTCATGAGATCAAGCCCTGCATTAGGCTCAGCACTCAGCAGGGAGTCTGCTTGAGACTCTCTCTCTCTCCCTCTCCTGCTGTCCCTCCCCCACTGTCTCAATAAGTAAGTAAAAGCTTTAAAAGAAAAAAGGGGAGGATGTGATATATTGATCCCATGAATGTCCAATATGAAAGAACTTGCACCTTTTTAAGTTTTTAAATTCCAAGGTATGAGGGTCAATCACAGTATGGGCACTTTGTTAGGTGGTCAAGAGTCTTCGTCTGTTCAAGTTGCCATAAGAAAATGCCACAGCCTGGGTGGCTTATAAACAACAAACATTTATTTCTCACAGTTTTGGAGGCTGGAAGTTCAAGATAAGGGTGCCAGTGTAGCTAGGTAAGGGTCCTCTTCTGGGTCACAGACTTCTCATTGTATCCTCACAAGGCAGAAGAAACTAGGGAACTCCATAAGGTCTCTCTCTGTTTAAAAGATTTATTTATTTTAGAGAGAGAGAGAGAGACAGATTGCGGGAGGTGGGGGGGAAAGAAGCTTAAGCAGACTCCCCACCAAGCAGGGAGCCTGATGTGGGACTCAATCTCATAACCCTGAGATCATGACCTAAGTCAAAATCAAGATTCATGTCTTCTTTATAAGGTCACAAATCCATACATAATGACCTCATGTATCATGACCACAATCCTCATGACCTAATCACCTCCTAAAGGCCCCACCTCCTAAGACCATCACATTATGTGTTAGAATTCCAATAAGTATATCTTGGGGGAACACAAACATTCAGACCATAGCACCAAGCTACAATGACTCGGGTCACCTCTTAAAGACCACCAGATGGCTGCCCAGGTCACAAGTCCTAAAGACTGGAGAGAGGGCAAGGATGTAAAATAGGAGACAAGGAAACAAGAGCATGAGGAAAAAGTTCCAGGATCAGGACAAAGGGCCAACTTGAGACTCTCAGAATCTCAGCCACCTCATCTCTGCAATGGGAGAATAATACAGCTTCTTAGGGTTCCTGGAAGCATTAAGTGAGATAATGAATGGGAAGGCTTATCATATGGCTACGAGGAAGTATCGAAATGCCCACTGAGGCTGTGTAAGCAGTTAATGAGTATGTCCTGACCACCTTAAAAGCCCTCCATCAAGCACTGGGAGAAATAAGAGATGATGTGACTTGATCAAGGTCTTATAGGTCATCACTTTTGGAGCTGGGGCTCTAAACCTCAGTTATCCGACTCTACTACATAATGCAGGCCACAGGCTGCCAATAAATTTCTAAGAAATCTAGAGATCAGTGTAGGAAATGGAGAACATCAAATTCTCGCTCTGTCTCAGTGTTAGGGATTGAAGGTTGTGTCCCCCTGCTCCAAATTCCCACATTGAAGTCTAATTCACAATGTGATGGTGTCTGAAGGCGGAGCCTTTGGGAGGTGATTAGGGTAAGATGAGGTCACGAGAGTGGGGTCTCATGATGGGGTGACTGCCTTACACATAGAGATGCCAGACAGCTTGCACTTACCCTCCCTCTACCTCTCTGACTCTCTCTCTCTCTCTCCTTCCATCACTTCATCCGTTCTTCCTTCCCTCTGCCATGTGAGGATACAGCGAGAAGGAGGCTGTCTGCAAGCCAGGAAGAGGGTCCTCACCAGAACCCAACCATGCTGATACCCTGATCTCGGGACTTCCAGCTTCCAAAACTGTGAAAACATAGATGCCTACAGTCTATTGTACTTGTTATGGCAGCCCAAGCTAAGATACTTGGGTTAGGAAGCTCGGATAATGGTTAACTCAAAAAAAAAAAAATTATAATTATAATAATGGGGGAAAAGAGGATATAGGGAAAGAAAGTAGCTATACCAAAGGATAGGAAAGAAGATTTTTACCTCATTTACCCACTCATTCAACAAATACATCTTAAGCACTTCTCATGAGCTAAGCATACGAAGAACAAGATACAATCATGAACCAGACAGACACAGTCCCAACTGTCATGGAGATCTTAGTTTAGCAGAACAGACAGGTAAACAAGCAATTATAATTCAACATGATGGAGAAGTACATGGTTCCATGGGACCTGATACTAAGGGCACTTGAGAGCTTAGAGAGCCAAGAGACAGCTTCTCAGAGGCAGAAATTTCTAAGCTGAGCCTAGAAAGAGAGCTGGAGATAGTAAGTCCAAGACAGGAAGGGAAAGTGCTCCGGGCAGAGGGAGCAGCATGAGCTGAGAGGCGATAATCAGTGTTGGTGGAGCCTGAGCTGAGGGTGGGGCATGAGGGAGAAGATGCTGGAGAGAGACGTGGGCCAGAGTGTGAAGAACCTCCTGATCAACAGTAACAAGTCTCGCGTTTGGTGGGGGTTCAGTTGGGAGCCCCTGAAGGGGACTGACCTCATCAGATTTGCAACTTCAGAAAAGGTGATTCCAGGGGCAGTGTGGAAACCAGACTAGAAGAAGCACGACAGAGGACTAGAGGGCCAGAGGAGAGGCTGTTACCATCATTTAGGAGAGACCAAAGGTGAGCAAGACAAGGTAACGCCAAGTGCTGCTGTCCCAGGAGGACGGGGTACTTTATAAACCTTGCCTCACTGCGTCCTTGTATCAGTGACTGCACACACGGGGTACTGTGACTGTCCCCATATCTTCCGATAAGAGATTGTCTCCCACAGAGCTACCCCTCTGGGGTTAGCTGCTGCCCTTTTGTCCCTGATTCCAAGGGGCCAGCTTCTCTTGCTTAGACAGCTTTAATAGCCTCTTCCTTGGCCCTCTGCCTCCATTCTCACCTCCTGACAATCCATGATCAATGTAGGAGCCAGAACAAGCTTTTAACATGTAAATCAGATCATGACAGCTCGTTGGTAAAAATCCTGCGGCGGCTTCCCACCGCTTAGAATTAAATGCCTACTCTTCCCCATCATCCCATGTGATTGGGCCTCTACTTGCTCCTGGCCCAATGTCATACACTCACTCTCTGGTTCCCCACTCCAAGCCACAGTGGCTTTCTTGTACTTCTGGATGCTGTGCACTCACCTCCTTCCAGGGTCTTGGCCATGGGTCACCTTCTCAGAGAAGCTCACCCAGACCTATTAAAAGACAACTCTAGCCCATTCCTCTGTTTCATTTTCTTCATATGACCGCCACATCTGAAGTTATCTTATTTATGTATATGTTTGTTCACTGAATGACAGTCTCCAAGCCCTCCCCACCCTATCCACACGAGACTAGGGTGTCTGATAGAACTTTCTGCCAATGGTAGAATGTTCTGGACCTGTAATGTCCAGTGTAAGAGCCACTAGCCTATGGAGCACTTGAAATGTAGCTAAAGAACTTAAGTTTTAATTTGAGTTCATTTTAATGAGTTCAAATTTAAATGTAGTGGCTATTGTATTGGACTGAGCATCTCTAGAGTGTAAACTCTAAGAAGGCAGGGACCACATCTGTCACTATGTTCCTGTGCCTTCAACAGTGCCTGACATTTAGTAAGTGCTCAATAAATAATTCTTGAGTGAATGAATAAAAATATGAACAGAAAAACAACAGAATCTTTTCTGACCTGCTCTTGGCTCTGCTCTCCACCTCTCACTAGAGGCCCTGAGGCCTCCCTCCACTGGGTGGAACAGGATTTGTTTGCTGCCGTGACCTCAGGCATTTGGCAGAAACACCAGGTGCCAGGGCAGCAGAATCAATTACTCCCTCCGCTGCACTCCATTTGGAGCCAAACACCCCCTGTGAGGAGGTGGGATGGTAATGAGGCCTTACCAGTCCCCAGTAAATACTGCAGCTGTTTCCTATACAGTCATTGGGGCTTTACGGAATGTGGAAGTGGCTCGGCCCATAAATCCATGTGAATCGCTTTATTTGTCTATTTCTCCTCCTCCTCCTCCCTCGTCTAATGTTGGAAGGCACTAGGAGGGAGAACCAAGTCAGTATCAGGTCAAGAGGCTGAATTCAATTAAAGTCTTATTTGGACCCAATCTCTTTTAGGAAATGAAATCAGCATTGGGCTGAATAATATATTTTTTTGCAAGTTAGGGTCCCTCCTGGGCTCCATTTAGGCAGAAAGATAATTCAGAACAGACATTCAGTCTGGTCTTATTTCTACACAGTGAGGATTAGCACATCTACATTATCCCATGGCAATAAGACAAAGTTATACTTCCCCCTGTAGTCACCCCAAATGATGACTGAGGAAGATATGGCTTTCAAGCCCTCTGAAAAGCATGCTTCACCTTGTTAACTGTGCCCAGGATTAGATGGGAAAGAAGCAGACGCAGATGCTGTGACAGAGAACAGACGTTGGTTTATGAGACAGGACAAACTGAGATCCACTGTGCCAAGGTGGCTCAAGTTGAACTTCCCTGAGAATCTGTCATGCAAGGCCAGAGGATGCTGTAAGGGGTCTGGTTTCCAGGGGCATGAAAAGAAATTCTTGGGCCTGCCCTCAGAGGCTTAAACAGGGGGAAAACAGAATGTATGACTACTGTAGACTCCATGGTACATGTCTTAGAACTGCTAGGCATGTGGTCTGAGATGCTTCGGGAAAAGAGCTGTATTTTCTCAGCAGTTTAGAAGTTGTCGTTTGCCTGGAGAAGCCTCTGTGTTACAGCAGAGGACAAGTGGCATGGCACAAGACAGCATATGGATGCTGTCTGGACAATAGCTAGACTCCAGAGTATCGGTTGCTCCAAAAATTATAATAATAGTAATAATAGTTACCATTCAGGAAGCCCCAACAACACCAGCCATTTTCCACATTACCTCAATGAATCCCACAACAACTCTAGGACAGCTATAATTATCCACATTTTACAGGGTCTAAAGGGGGAGAATTCAGAGAGGCTAAGTTATCTGCCTTATTGGAGAGGCCCACATGGAAGGAACTGAGGGTGACCTGACCAACAGACAACAAGGAACTGAGGCACTCAGTCCAACAACCTGTGAGGAACTGAATCCTGCCAACAATCACCTGAGTCAGCTTGGAAGCAGATCCATTATGGACTGAATTGTGTTCCCCTTAAATGTGTATGGTGAAGCCCTACCTGCCAAAGTGCTAGTACATGAAGATGTGGCCTCCAGGAGGTAATACAGTTTAGATGAGCTTGTGAGGGTGGGGCCTTGTAGGAGACCAGAAAGCTCGTTCTCTTTCTTTCTCCATCATGTGAGGACAAAACAAGAAGGTGGCTGTCTGCAAGCCAGGGAGAGAGATCTCACCAGAACCCACCACGCTGATCTTAGACCTCTAGTCTCCAGAACTGGGAAGACATAAATGTCAGTGGTACCTTGTCATGGCAGCCTGAGCTGACGAATATAAGACCTTCCCCAGTTGAGTCTTCAGATAAGACCTCAGCACCAGCTAACACCTCAGCTGCAGCCTTGTGAACCTGAATGGCAGCCTGAAGCAGAGGACCCGCAATTCCAAATCTGAATTCTCTGTTTTTAAGATTTTATTTATTTATTTGATAGAAAGAGAGAGAGAGCATAAGCAGGGGCAGGCAGAGGGAGGGGGAGGCAGAGGGAGGGGGAGAAGCAGGTTTCCCATTGAGTGGGGAAGCCGACACAGGACTTGATCCCAGGACCCTGGGATCATGACCTGAGCCGAAGGCAGACACTTAACCAACTGAGCCACCCAGGCACTGCAGCCTGAATTCTTGTTACACAAAAACTTTAAGATAATAAAGTGTGTGCTCTTAAGATAATAAAGTGTGTGCTCTTATGACACATTTTGGGGGATAATGTGTTACTTAGCAATACATAACTGATATAGTCACACAACCCATAAGTGCCTCTGCTCTGATTCTAAACCAAGTCAACCTGATCCCAGAACCCACGGATCTTTGTATTCCATCACACCGCTTTTTATGTTTTTTTCCTTACCTTTTCCCAGAAGTGCCAATATAGTGCTATTGCTCTGAAACTGTCTGACACTGTCCCTGTGCAAGTGATTGCACTTCCCCAATTGTCACTTCCCCAATCTGGGGATTGTCACTTCCCCAATCTGAGTCTTCATAGACCATTTCCTGAAAGGTTCATTCATTCTTTCTTTCTTTTTCTTTCTTCTTTTCCTTCTTCCCCCCAACCCCCACCAAAGGTTATTTCTTGTAAGAGGATTAGAAAGCTGGGCTATATTCTGGGGACAATTTTGGATAAGGTCCCTTGCCTTCCTTTTTCAACCTAACAAATATCATCTCATGACAATAAGACTCGATAAGGATTTTCCAAGGCAGACCAAAGTCAGGCCTGCCAATGGAGTCTTCAAAGGAAGCAGTGTACCTTAGTAGTGCTGTGTCACGAGGCAAGAGGGAGGGTTACTATTCAATCAGAATCAAGGACCTGGTGTTTCCCAAAGAGCTATATACTTACCTTTCCTTCAAGAGGTTTCCCCTGCCATTGGCATGTCTGGGTTTGCCCCCCTAGATTTTGTAAGACTGGTTCTTATTTGGGAACCGCAAGTATCAGCCCTCTATGTCACTTGCCCAGATAAAACTGTTGCTCACCAGTCCTGCATGAGATAAGGTCTGTTTGTAAATCTTCCCAAATATAACTGGAGTCAATCCATTCAAACACATTTCTTCCAGCATCATCACACTCTACGATGGTGAGAGCAAGTAAAGGAAGTCATCCACAAATGTGCTCTTGTTGAGAAATCGTTACCACAAGAGAAGGCAAGAGTAAGAACAGGCTATATTTAGCCGCCTTACACTCCACACCAATTTTAATTAATCTGGATAAGTTAACTCCTAATCCATCATGACATGGTAATTCTCCTAATAAAAAGTTACCCAAAGAGGTAGAATGTAAAAATGTGAGTATAGTATAATCTCATCTAAGAAAGAAAGAGAAAAGGAAAGAAAGGAGGGAGAAAGCATTCTAAGAAAATGGTCCTCAAATATGCACGTATCAAAGACACCCCGGAAAATGTCTTTAAACACACTGGTGGCCTTACTCCCAGAGTTTCTGATTTAGCAGTTCTGGTATGAGATTGGAAATTTTGCATTTCTTTTTTTAAAAGATTTTAAAAATTTGTTTATTTTAGAGAGGGGGAGAGAGAGAGTGGGATAAGGGGCAGAGGAAGAGGAAAGAGAGAATCCCAAGCAGATTCTGCACTGAACATGGAGCCCAACATAGGGCTCAATCTCACAACCCTGAGATCATGACCTGAGCTGAAATCAAGAGTTGGACACAACCAACTGAACCATCCAGCACTCTAAAATTCTGTATATCTAACAAGTTTTCTGATGTTGTACCACTGCTGTAAATAATATGTCAAGATTTAGTGGTTATCTATAGGAAGTGGATCTAAGGACAATTTTTTAAAAAGATTTTATTTATTTATTTGACAGATAGATCACAAGTAGGCAGAGAGGCAGGCAAAGAGAGGGAGGGAAGCAGGCTCCCTGCTGAGCAGAGGTCCGGATGCAGTGCTTGATCCCAGGACCCTGGGATCATGACCTGAGCAGAAGGCAGAGGCTTTAACCCACTGAGCCACCCAGGCACCCCTAAGGACAATTATTTTTAATGGTGCATAATATAATTCCATATTTTTGAGTGTTGATAATAAAAGGATGTATTGTTTATAATCAAAAACTACAGGGGTGCCTAGGTGGCTCAGTCAGTTAAGCATCTGCCTTCAGTTCAGGTCATGATCCCAGTGTCCTGGGATTGAGCCCTATGTTGGGCTCCCCTGCTCAGTGGGGAATCTGCTTCTCCCTCCCCTTGCTCTTGTGCTCTTTCTCCTTCTCTCTCTCTCTCTTCCCTTCTCAAATAAATAAATAAAATCTTTTTAGAAAGGAAAAGAAAAAATACATAAGTAGTATAAAGTAAAGGGGAAAAGTTGCTGTTTAAAATGTTTGTGTATCATGTTAACAATATGAAGGATAAAAATCATGATCATCTCAATAGATACAGAAAAAGCATTTGACAAAGTACAACATCCGCTCATGATTAAAACTCTTAGCAAAGTGGGTTTAGAGGGAACACACCTCAATATAATAAAGGCCATATATGAAAAATTCACAGCTAACAACCTGTTCAATGGGAAAAAAATGAGAACTTTTCTTCTAAGATCAGGAAGAAGACAAAGATGTCTATGCTTTCCATTTTTATTCAACATTGTACTAGAAATCCTAGCCACAGCAATTAGACAAAAAAATGATAATAATAATAAAAGGCATCCAAATTAGTAAGGAAGAAGTTAAACTCGCTATTTGCAGAAGACATAATACTATACATAGAAACCCTAAAGACTCCATCAAAAAACTATTAAAAGTAATAAATGAATCCGGTATAGTTGCAGGATACAAAAATCAATACACAGAAATCAGTTGCCTTTCTATATACTAAGTAGGAAAAAGTAAAATCAAGAAAACAATCCCATTTACAATTATACCAAAAAGAAAAATACCTAGGAATATGCTTAACTAAGGAGGTAAGTACTCTGAAAACTATACTACCATGTACTTTGAAAAGAAATCTTGCTCTCTTTTTCCATCACACGAAGACCAAACAAGAAGTAGCTGTCTGCAAGCCAGGGTACTCTGACTTATGTACTTTATGTACTCTAAAAATGATAAAACAATGATGAAAGAAATTGAAGACAAAGCAAACAAATGGAAAGATAGTCCATCCTCATGGACAAGAAGAATTAGTATTTTAAAATGTCCATACTACCCAAAGCAATCTACAGATTTGACACTCTCCCTATTAAAAATGCCAACAGAATTTTTCACTTTACTAGGACAGAAAATACTAAATTTTGTATGAAACCACAAAAGATTCTGAATAGCCAAAGCAATCTGGAGAAAGAACAACAAAGATGCAGGTATCACAATTCCAGATTTCAAGATCTACTACAAAGCTGTAGTAATCAAAAGAGAATGGTACTGGTACAAAAACATATAGATAAAATGAAGCATAACAGAGAGCCTAGAAATAAACACATGATTACATGGTCAATTACTCTATGACAAAGGAGGCAAGAATATACAATAGGGAAAAGACAGTCTCCTCAATAACCAGTGCTGGGGAAACTGGATGGCTACATGCGAAAGAATGAAACAGGACCACTTTCTAACACCATACAAAAAAATAGATGGATTAAAGACCTAAATGTGATATCTGAAAACATAGAAGTCATAGAAGAGAACATAGGCAGTAATTTCTTTGACAATAGCCATAGCAACATTTTTCTAGATATGTCTCCTAAGGCAAGAGTAAAAAAAAAAAAGCAAAATATAAACAATTAGGACTACACCAAAATAAAAATTTTTTGCACAGTGAAGGAAATCGTCAACAAAACAAAAAGCTAACCTACTGAGTGGGAGAAGGCATTTGGAAATGATATATCTGATAAGGGGTTAATATTCAAAATATATAAGAAACTTGCACAATTCAACATAAAAACAACAAATAATCCAATTAAAATAGGCAGAGGGGGGGCACCTGGGTGGCTCAGTGGGTTAAGCTGCTGTCTTCGGCTCAGGTCATAATCTCAGGGTCCTGGGATCGAGTCCCACGTCGGGTTCTCTGCCCAGCAGGGAGCCTGCTTCTCTCTCTCTCTCTGCCTGCCTCTCCACCTACTTGTGATCTCTCTCTGTCAAATAAATAAATAAAAATCTTTAAAAAAAAATAGGCAGAGGACCTGAATAGATTTTTTTTTCCAAAAAAGACATACAGAAGGCCCACAGATGCACAAAAAGATGCTCAACATCACTTATCATCAGGGAAATACAAATCAAAACTACAATGAGATATTACCTTATACCTGTCAAAATGGCTAAAATCAAGGAGACAAGAAATAAAGAAGTAAATGTTGTAGAGGACATGGAGAAAAAGGAACCCTGGGCACTGTTGGTGGGAAGGTAAATTGGTGCAATCACTGTGGAGAAAACACTATGGAGGTGCCTCCAAAAATTAAAAACAGAAATACCAGGAGGGCCTGAGTGGCTCAATCAGTTAAGCAACCAACTCAATTTCAGCCCAGGTCATGATCTCAGGGTCCTGGGGTTGAGCCCCAAGGTGGGCCCCCCACTCACCAGGGAGTCTGTTTATTTCCCTCTCCCTCTGCCCCTTCCCCCGCTCTCTCTCTCCCCCTCTAAAATAAATAAATAAATCTTTTTAAAAAATAGAAATACCGTATGATTCAGTGATTCCACCAGGGAATATTTACCCAAAGAAAATGAAAACACTAATTTGAAAAGATACGCACCCCCTGTGTTTACTGCATCATTTTTATAATAGTCAAGATACAGGAGCAACTCAAGTGTCCATCCATAAGTGAACAGATAAAGAAGATGTGGAATATATATATAATGGAATATTACTCAGCCATAAAAAAGAATGAGATTTTTGCCATTTGCAACAACATGAATGGACCTAGAGGGTATCATGCTAAGAGAAAAGTCAGAGAAAAACAAATATCATTATGATTTAACTTATACGTGGAACCTAAAAAAAATGAATAAACAAACAAAAAACAACAGACCCATAAATACAGAAAACAAACTGATTGCTGCCAGAGGGTAAGTGAGTAAAGGGAAGGATTAAAGGGGTGAAGGGGAGTAGGAGGTACAGGCTTCTAGTTAAGGAATGAGTAAGTCATGGAAATGAAAAGTACAGCATAGAGAATATAGTCAATGGTATTTTAATAGCCTTGTGAGGTGAAAAAAAAAGAGTATATAAAAAATAAAATAATAAATAAATAAATATGGATCAGAAGAGTTGATCTTTTATGCTTCCTTCCAGGCAGAATGCAAAAACAGACAAAACTAATTCATGGTGATAGGAATCAGAATCTTGGCAATAATTTTTTGGATATGATACCTAAAGCACAAGCAACTAAATAAAAAATAAACACATGGGACTACATCAAACTAAAATACTTCTGTACAGCAAAGCAAGCCATCAACAAAATTGAAGGCAACCTATGGAATGAAAACAAAAATTTGCAAATCATACATTGATGAGGGGCTAATATCCAAAATATATAGAGGACTCGTATAAATCAACAGCAAAAAGTAATAATAATCCAATTAGAAGTGGACAAAGGGCATGAAGAGTCATTTTTGCTAAAGAGACAAATGGCCAACAGAAATATGAAATGGTGCTCAACATCATTAATCATCAGGGAAGTGCAAATCAAAGTCATAACGAGACATCATTCATGCCTGTTAGAATGGCTATCAACAAAAGACAAGGGATAACAAATGTAGGCCAGGATATGGAGAAAAGGGAAGCTCTGTGTACTTCTGATGGGAATATAAATTGGTACAGCCACTGTGAAAAAAAGTGGGGAAGTTCCTCAAAAAATTAAAAATAGAACAACCATATGATCCAACAATCCCACTTCTGGGAATATATCCAAAGGAAACAAAAACACTATGTTGAAGAGAGACCATTCATAGCAGTATTATCCACAATATCCAAGACATGGAACCAACCTCAGTGTCCATCAACAGATGAATGGATTAAAAAGTTGTGGTATTTATATACAATAAAATACTATTCAGCCATAAAAAGGAAGGAAACCCTGCTATTTGTGATGACATGGAATGGCCCTTCAGGTCATTATTTTCCAAGTGAGAAAGGTCTGACAGAAAAGACAAATACCGTATGTTCTCACTTATATGTGGAATTCAAAACAACAGCAAACTCATAGAAAGAGAGACCAGATTTGTGGACCAGAGACATGGGAGGGGCAAGCATGGGAGGGGTGGGAATAGATGAAGGTGGCCAAAAGGTACAAATGTCCTTGTTAAGATAAACAAGTACCGGGATGTAATGTACAACATGATGGCCATTGCTAACATGGCTGTATGGTATATTGGAAGTTGTTAAGAGAGTAAATTTTAACACATCTCATTGCAAGGAAAAAAATTTTTCTTTTTTTATTTTTGTGTCTATATGACATGATAAATGCTAACTAAATGTATTATGTACTATGTAATAGTACATTATGGTAATTATTTCACTATATATAAGAGATTATATATAGTGTACATATATATATTTCAGTATATAGTACATATTTCATATGTATAGTATAAATTTCACTATATATAGGTAATTATGCTGTACACCTTAAACTTATACAGTGTTCGGGGCACCTGGGTGGCTCAGTGGGTTAAAGCCTCTGCTTTCGGCTCAGGTCATGATCCCGGGGTCCTGGGCTCGAGCCCCACATCGGGCTCTCTGCTCAGCAGGGAACCTGCTTCTTCCTCTCTCTCTGCCTGCCTCTCTGCCTACTTGTGATCTCTCTCTGTCAAATAAATAAATAAAATCTTAAAAAAAAAAAAACTTATACAGTGTTCTGTGGTAGTTATATCTCAGTAAAACTGGAACAAAGAAAAAAGACAAAAAAGAAATCAGGAGATGCTTCTGGGAGTGAAGTTTGACTGGAAAGGGTGACTAGGGAACTTTTTAGAATGACAGAAATGTTTACCTTGACTGGGTTGTTAGTTACCCAAATGTATACATTTATCAAAACTAATCTAATTACATACTTAAGATCTTTATATTTCTCGGTATGAAATTTAACTCATTTAAAACTAACAACAGTAATCAGGAAAAATTGTATTATTTATATACATATAATACGAATATTACAAATACACATATACAATGCTTATAATCATTACTATATAAAGTTGGTATATATATATTAGAAGAATATTGACCAGATAACAGCATAACAAGTAAAAACAAGCAATTCAGAAGGAAGGTACAAGTCTAATAAAATTTTATTTCCATTTTTGCTATTATAATATTGTCTGAGCAAGAGATTTTTTTTTAATGAACAAAAATTCAACTCCTGTTTTGTTCATGATGCTGGTACTTTGTGCTAACTTTCCAGGAAATGGCAAACTTCTTGTACCAATAATTCCTGAGGACAAAAGCAATGGATTGGTGCAGTATCTATAAGTATGCTGTGCCACCAAGAGTCGCAGCTTCCCTGCAGAATTGAAGTACTCAATCCCTACCTGCCCAGAGGTGTTGGCTGTTGAAGACTGCCAGCTCCAACTCCCCTGGAATCTTGACCTCAGCCAAAGAGAGCTACTCACCTCCCATTATGTCCCTTCCCCAAGAACATGCACCAACGACTGTGAGGTAGGTGCCCCCAATCCCTTGTCTCACTCAACTCTAAAGGATGCTCCTGGCTTCAGAGCTTCCCATGGAAACAGTCCTGCTGCCCTCACTCCTCCCATAGATGCTGTTGCTGACAGTATCTTGCACATAAACTTGCACATAATCTCTGAAAAACTTAGAGGACAGCTGGTTCCCCCAACGGTACCATTTTGTAGGTTTGGATTTGCACTACATCAGCCTTACTAACAAGGCAAAATGAACCACATAGCCCAAGTGTGACAACTTAAGAAGAAAGCACAGAATGGCAGAGGATGGAAAAAAAAGTTAGGAATATACTCACTACTTTGTCCTGTCTCCTGGAACATATGACATAGGAATGCCTCAAGAATCAGTGAACAAATAGGTACTCTACATCTCTATCTTTTATGGCATTTCTCATACTGTTCTCACAACAGAAGATCATTTACACTAAAGGTCTGAGAACGGCTCCATTCTGAAATTACACTAGCTCTGGAGTTTGAATATCTTCATGCCAAAATTTGTTGATCATTGTCAAGCTTAAGTCATTGCTACCTGCCAAAACAGATGAATGTCTGAAAACTGTCACCATTTCTGTTGCCATGAGTCCACTGCAATGTCATAGCCACTGTCTACCAAAATACACCTTATTTGGACAGCCATCACCTTACCCAGCCACAGTCACTCACAGTCCGCTGGATCACACCATCTCTGACAACATCGTGTTGTCAGTCTTTACAGTTGTATGATTTTGGAGTGATCTTTTTTTTTTTTTTGAGTGATCATTTTTTTCATTAAAAAAAATTCTTTAGGCACCTGGGTGCCTCAGTTGGTTAAGCCTCTGCCTTTGGCACAGGTCATGATCTCAGGGTCCCGGGATTGAACCCCGCATCGGGCTCTCTGCTCAGCAGGGAGCCTGCTTCCCTCCCTCTCTCTCTGCCTGCCTCTCTGACAAACAAATCTCTCTCTGTCAAATAAATAAATAAAATCTTCAAAAAAAAATTTTAAGCTGTGGTAAGATACATGTAAGATTTACCATCTTAACAAGTTTTACATGTACAATTCACTGACAGTATATTCACATTGTTGTATAACCATCACTACATCTATATTTTCGGCATCCCAAACTGAAACCCTGTACCCATTAAACTTCCCAGCCCCTGGTAACCTTTATTTTAATTTTTTTCTGATTTTGACTACTCTAGGTCTCTCATATAAGTGGAATCATACACATAAGTGGAATTTGATCTTTTGTGACTAGTGACATTTCACTTAGCGTGTACTCAAGGTTCATCCATGTAGTAGCATGTGTCAGAATTTCACTCTTTTTTAAGCTTAAATAATATTCTATTGTATGTATATAGCACATTCTGTTTATTCATTCATCCACTAACGGACCGCGGGCTGCTTCCACCTTTTGTGGCAACTGTGAATAATGCTGCTATGAATATTGGTGCCTAAATATTTGTTCAAGTCCCTGCTTTCAATTCTTGTGTGTACATAATAATAAGTAAAATTGCCAGATTAAATGGTGATTCTGTTTTTACTTTCTTTTAAAGAAGTAAGCTCTATACCCAACATGGGGCTTAAACTCAACGACCCCAAGATCAAGAGTCCCATGCCTTACCAACTGAGCCAGCCAGGCATTCCTGTCTTTTTTAAGGAACTGCCATACTGTTTTCTACAGTGGTTGTACCATTTTACATTCCTACTAACAGTGTGTGAGGGTTCCAATTTTTCCACATTCTCACCAACATTTGTTATTTCCTTTTCGGACTGCAGCCATCCCAGTGGGTGTGATGTAGTACCTCACCATGGTTTTGATTTGCATGTCTCTAGTGAGCTGTGATGGTGAGCATCTTCTAAGGTGCTCACTGGCTCTTTGTTTCTCTTCCTTAGAAATATCTGCTCAAGTCCTTTGCCCATTTTCTACTTGGATTGCTGGTTTTTTGTTGTTGTTGAGTTGCAGGAGTTCTTTATGTCCTAGATATTACTCTTTATCAGAAATATGATTTGCAAAAATGTTTTCCCTTTCTGTTCATTGCCTCATCACTGTTAACTGTATTCTTTGAGCACAGAAGTTTTTAATTTTGATGTAGTTTAGTTTATCTGTTTTTTTTTCTTTTGTTGCCTATACTTTTGATGTTATAGCCAAGAAATTATTGCCAAATCCAATGTCATTAAGTTTCTTCCCTGTGTATTCTTCTAAGAGTTTTATGGTTTTAGCTCTTATATTTAGATCTTTGATCCATTTTGAAGTACTTTTTGTGTATGGTGTAAGGTAAGATTTCAACTTCATTTTTTTGTATGTCTATGTCCAATTTTTCCAAACTGTTAAAAGGACTGTCCTTTCCCCCAGTGCATGGTATTGATAACCTGACTGAGACTAATTTGACCATATATGTGAAGATTTATTTCTGGGCTCTTTATTCCATTGGTCTATATGTCTACTTTAAGCATAGTGGTTACTTTTAGTATCCTTTTTAACAACTCTGAACAATTATGATGTTTGGCATTGCGGATTCACTATAATTGGGTTCCATACATGTTCTACCAAAAAGCTGTACTTCCTTAAGAGCCAAGACCACATCTAGTTATCCTTGTAACCTCAGTGTCTGACATTGTTTCTGACACATAGTAGGTGTTCCAAAAATATGTGAACCACATGTGGCAAGATGCTGGTAAGCAATTTTTGCTCACCACATGGCCACCTTGTCAATGCATTCTTAAAAGAGATTAAACACCACAATGTACCAATACGAAATGTCTACTTTAGGGGTGCCTAGGTTGCTCAGTGGGTTAAGCCTCTGCCTTCGGCTCAGGTCATGGTCTCAGGGTCCTGTGATCGGTCCCCTCATCAGGCTCTCTGCTCATTGGGGAGCCTGGTTCCCTCTCTCTCTCTCTCTGCCCGCCTCTCTACTGTTCCAAAGCTGTTCAATTCTCAGCCTTACAGTGCCAGCCTACTCAGACAAATAAGAGCCCGGCAGTTGGTTAATGAAACAGAACCATCTACCTTCTTCAAGCTTAATGCTTAGGAGCTCATCTTCACCCCCCCATCAAGCAGCTGATCAAAATGTTCACCCCATCTACATGGGTTTCCTGGAAAGGGTGGGGGTTGGGGAGGTACCAAGAGAGGTAGGAATCTACTGCTAAGAAAATAAAGACTTTTCTCCACTGAGTTACAAAGATACATTGAATAAATGAATCAAGATTATCACCATCAGGGGTGCCTGGGTGGCTCAGTGGGTTAAGCCGCTGCCTTGGGCTCAGGTCATGATCTCAGGGTCCCGGGATCGAGTCCCGCATCGGGCTCTCTGCTCAGCAGGGAGCCTGCTTCCCTTTCTCTCTCTCTCTCTCTGCCAGTCTCTCTACCTACCTGTGATCTCTCTCTGTCAAATAAATAAATAAAATCTTAAAAAAAAAAAAAGATTATCACCATCAAGCGTTAGTCAATGTCAAGACATCTGCCAGAAGCCACAGTTTCTTCTAATCCTAACTCCTTCTCTTTCTAGGCCCTGGTCAATCCCTCCTTAGTGGACTCCTAGCCTAACAGAGACCACAGCAAACCTCTGGGTCTGAGATACAGAGCCCTCTGGGTCACTAAGATATCACGGGTCTTGTTTTCTCTGGTCCCGTGGGTCTCTAATGCCTGAGCCCATGTGTCTTGCTGGGCCCTCCTTCATTGGCATTCAGGCTCTATCTATCTTATGCCCTCTGGTCCGTAGAAGTGCTTTGACCATCAGTACCTCCCAGGTACTGCTTCCAGCCCCACCCTCATCTGTGCTGTCTGGACGTGGCCCTCTTCTACTCTAGTTTCACTGCTTCACTTCCACCCTGAACACTGGATGTGGAGCTTCCCAGAAAAATAGGAGTGGGAAGAAAAGAGTCTCCTGTTACTTAAACACTTACTGTCTCAAGCGCTATGACTAAGGGTTCTTAACCAACATGACTGCGTTGAATACTACTCTGCCACTCACAAGATATGTGACCTTGGGCAAGTCACTTGACCTCTCTGTGCCCAGGTTTTCTCATATCGAACGTAGAGATAATCATAGTAAATAATACAGAAAATACTCATGTTCACTGTTGATACTCTTACGATTACTTCTCACATGCACTGACTTCGTTTAATCCTCACAAAAATCTTGCAAGGTAAGTATTATTCTCCTTGCCTCGACAAGTTTTTCAGAAAAGAAAACTAGAGTTCAGATAAAGGAATTCACCCATGGTTACAGTGCTAGTAAGTAGTGGCAACTAGACCTCAACTTGGTCTGTTTGACCCCCAGACCCCTTGTCCTTTCATCATCCCAGGTCTCCTCCAAAGGCAACTACTCACAAGACACGGAATGGTTAAGTTTCCTTGGGGAAAAGAAAGCAGCCAGAGGCCACCAGCTGGGGTAATTACTTTTTGGAGCATATTCAGAAAGTAATGAAGGGAAATGGAATGAGTATTAAACCACACTTAAAATAAGCAGCCTCACCTTGCCACTCACTGGCTAAGTACACAGGCAACCAATCCTCAAATCCCTACTCCGAAAAATGGGAATGATAATACAATGTTTTTATAACAATAATAGTAACAGCCCTGTGTGGGGAGCACACAGTGAGAGAGCAGTAAATTAGATGCACCGTACGCCATGTGCAAGTACTCTACGTATTATGAAATGTGTCACAAATGAAAGCTTACTAAATCAGTAAGATTATTAATTTTACTAAATGTAAAATTACCAAATAGTGCAAGAGATAGAGTCTTTGACTCCAAATGAAATGGGGTGAAATCACAGTAGCTTGGGTGGGTTATTTCACTTCTCTGAGCCTCAGTGTCCTCACGAATGGGAATGTATCAGATTCTCAGTTGTGAGTGACAGAAAACTCAACTCCACAGACATCTGCATGAAAAAGGAATTGATTCCGCTTCAAGTATTTGAGCTAGAGTTTAGGCATGCAAACAATGTTGCCAAGTCACAGGCTCTCTTGAACTTTTCACTCTGTCTTCAAAAGCATCGTAATGTTCTCCTTCAATAGTAGCCATCCCCCACCAACACATAAGGATTAGATGCAGCCCCCTAAACAATCACAAAGCAGAAAACTTCTTTATTGCCAAAGTTCCAAAATTAATTTTCACTGACCTGGCTCGGATCATGTGTTCATTCCTAAACCAGTCGTTGAAGCTGGGAAATAGTAATATTCCGGTTGGTCAGGCCCTGGAATAAGATGGATGGGAAAGTCCCATCAGAAACCTATGAGCTGAGAATGGGGTGGGGAGGCTGATTCTCCAAAAAACAAAATGCTATTACCTGAAAAGCAGGCAGCAGATACTAGGCCTGCAGCAACAGATGTCCATGACAGAGGATGCGATGGCCTCGTGGTAGAACTGTCTCCACGTTTAAATGAGCCCTGCAAATAAATAGGTGATTGTGGTGATTATAGAGGAGGGCAGGGCTCTGCAAAGTAAATTCTGAGCTCCTATCAGTTGGAGGAGAAGCAAAAGGAGCACCATGACTGAGGCAAATGCAGAAGGTCCTAGGATGGGCAGTAAGGCATTGGATCCCACACACTGGACTGGTGCTTGGGCAAAAGTCAAGGTCAGCCCACAAGAGGCAGGTTTAGGGCTCAGAATGGGCAGGTAACAAGATATGGCTGGGACTGCAGCCAAGAGGCCAATGCTAGTGAAGCTGTGGCTCTGGCTTTTGGTTGAGTGGACAGCTTGTCCCCCTAAAAAGGGCCAGGCCCAGCAGGCAAAGAAAACCATAGCAACCACAAGTTAAGGAAGACGGATGAAAAGCTTGTAAACACAGCTTCCAGCCATGTGGCATAGCTTTGGGCTCCTAGGAGACAGCCACATAAAGACCAGCCTGGCTCATGGCGACCAGGCAAAGGGGACTATTTCTGGGCTCTACTGTGGGCCGACACAGAGCCTGCAAACCAGACAGGCAAACAGGCAGTGCAAACAGAAATCATAGCTGTGAAAGCAGAGTCTTCTTGTGTTGCACTGCTATTTGCTCACAAGCGCGCAGGGGCCAAGCTTGCTCTCTGCCCGCCGTTCGTGCCCACCCCTCCTTCCATCCCCATGCAAACTTCCTACCCAGCCGCAGAACTGGGTGGCAAGTGACCGTTTAGATGGCGGCAACTGTGAAACCCACTAAGGAGCTCTGTGTTGCTCTGTCATAAATAACTAGCTGTCTCATACAATTTCCTGAGCTGTACAATCAGCAATGACAATCTGCCTTTCCATCCATCAGCGGGCAATGACTGTAGGTCCTCAGCTGGATGCTGATAACTCCATTTTTCAAGGCCGTGGCCGGACCCACTTTTCACCACTGAAGAGTTAACCATTACTCTGCAGTGCTGGGTATGACAGTACCGACCCAGAACAGACATTTAATAGGATATAAAATCTTTCTCTCCAGTCCGATTTTCCAAAAAGAAAAAGAGAAAAAAAAAAATCGGCAAACTCTTTTTGCCTGATAAATACTTGAAATTTTAGGTGCACAGAACCCAAACAGTAACTATGGCAACACAAGCCACTCCAGTAAGACTAACACAGATTATTTCCAGCACAATAGCCTGGCTTGTGCTCAGAAAGCAGAGGTAATGTTGGCTGAAAGCAATTCCTGATTGGGGTGGGGTGGGGGGTGGCCTGGGGAATGAGGAGGGGATAAAATCCTCTGGCAATAGAAGCTTCATGCTCAGGTTTCTGGTTTCAAGCCTCTAGGATTCAGTGGCAAGATGAATTAACTACTGGATTAATATCTTGCCTCTTCACACTAATGAGCTGGCGGCCTCTTCGTCCTCTGCTTGGGCTTCTTCACTTGCAACCACAAAGCCACTCAAACCCCATGACTGACAGAGATAGCACTAAGAAAATGGGCTGTGAAAATAATAGACTCAGACAAACAGTTTGACCGGATGTTACGCATCACCCAGAATCCAGAATGGGACACTCTTAAAAACAAGAGAATGTGACCCATGGTTGGTAAAGCTCTGTCCAACCTCATTTATTTTATAGATGGGAAAACTGAGACCCAGGAAACTTGGGAGAATTGGTCATATTCAGTCAGAATCAGGAGGTCACGTGGACTCCTGGTTAAGGCCACTGGCATGTAGGGCCAGACTGAATGGGGTTTGCATACTAGCTATTAGACTCTGGGTGAGTCAGTTAACCTCAATGAACCTGAGTTTACTTACTTAAGAATAATAATTATGATAATAATAATAAAAGAGCCTACCTTTTAAGGTTGTTATAAGAATAAATGAAGGAGGGGTGCCTGGGTGGTTCAGTGGGTTAAAGCCTCTGCCTTCGGCTCAGGTCATGATCCCAGGGTTCTGAGATGGAACTCCTCGGGCTCTCTGCTCAGCAGGGAGCCTGCTTCCCTTTCTCTCTCTCTGCCTGCCTCTCTGCCTACTTGTGATCTCTGTCTGTCAAATAAGTTTAAAAAAAAAAAAAAGAATAAATGAAGTTATCCATATACTTAAGATAAAAAAGGTACCCCCAAAATAATTGATACTGTTATTAATGCATAAACCAGAACTAAACCAATTATTCTCCAGAAGACTTGTGCACAATGCAAGAAGAAATCCACTTCACATCAATCCATATCCCATTTTTTCCATACCCCACCTTTTGTGCCACAAACTGACCATTTAACCAGGGAGCCCGATGTGGGACTCGATCCTGGGACTCCAGGATCATGACTTGAGCCGAAGGCAGTCGCTTAACCAACTGAGCCACCCAGGCCCCCCATCACAATCTTCTTTTTTTTTTTTAAGATTTTATTGATTTATCTATTTGAGAGAGAGAGAGTAGGGCAAGGAGCAGAGGGAGAGGGACAAGCAGACACCATGCTGAGCATGGAACCTGATGGGGGGCTCAATTCCAGGACCCTGAGATCATGACCTTAATGAAAAGTATGACAGAGAACAGCCAAAATCAAGAGTCGGCCTTTTAACCAAATGAGCCACCCGGGTGCCCCAGATTTAACAATCTTCTCTTAAGGCAGTGTTTCTCAAACATTTTGGTCTCAGGATCCTTTTCCACACTTATTTCCACACAAAACTTATGGAGGATTCCCAAAGAGCTTGCATTTATATGGATTTTTTTTTTTAATTTTTTAAAAGATTATATTTATTTAACAGAGAGAAAGCAAGCAGGGGGAGCGGCAGGCAGAGGGAGAGGTAGAAGCAGGTTCTCCACTGAGTAAGGAGGTAGAGGCTGATGTGGGGCTCAATCCCAGGACCCTGGGATCAGGACCTGAGTCAAAGGCAGATGTTTACCTGACTGAGCCACCTAGGCACCCCTATATGTGTTTTTTAAACTATTTATTAGTTTATTTTAAAATAACAATAAACTCATTAAATGTTAACATTAATTACATATTTTTATGAAATACAACTTTTTTCCAAAACAAAAAAACACTTAATGAAAAGTATGACAGAGAACAGCTATATCTGCTCATATCTGCTTCTGCATTCAATCTATTGTGATATACTATTTGAACTGAAGCATATGAGGAAAATACAGTCTCATATGGATATATAGTTGGAAAAGGAAAGGATAATTGTGAATTTTCTTCTTTGATACTACCTCATAACTCAGCAAGCGGTAGTTTCTTAAAGATTAGCTGCAGGTAGAATCTGAAACCACATCAATGAAATTTTCATACTCTATAACATAATCTATTGGCTTATCAAGTACTTTGAATGGATTTTTTTTTAACTTACGCGTGATTTTTTAACATCATGCATTGGTCATTTGCAAAACATAGGCTGACTTGCACAGATCTTCCAAATGTCACGTTTCACTATAGAAGATCACATTCATTAACATCACTACTAATCTCATGAGATGAGTCTTTATTGGGAAGCTGTCAAGTTCAAAGTAACAGATATTCTAATTCTTACTTGAAAGCTTAAATTTGATCTTTGGTAACAAATACTATCAGTGTTTTCCTTTACAGGCTCATTTCAATTATTTTTGAGAAATTTTCTACCACATACCCTAGCTGGAGTAACGATAGTTTTCATTAAGATAATTAAAAAAAAAAAAAAAAAAAAGGTAAAAACCATAACTCTCATACAGATGTAAATGCATACACATTAAAGGTTTTATTTAACTCACAATGAGAGAACCAAGCAGATGTTTAAAGAGTTCAAAGAAGTCCAAGAAGCACAAATTTATAATGAATAAAAGAATGTTCCATGTGCAAACAGCACAAAACTGGCTTTTTCAAAGAGGGGAAAGGGTGTCCCTCGCCAGGTGGGATTCATTTGCATCTCCACAGACAAGAATTCTTTTGCATTGCTATCAGTTATCTACAACTTAGAGAGTTGTAAAATAACTCCATAGAATCACACCCCTGGTTAAGCACGTGCTACATACAGGCCGCGCAGTTTTCCTCTGAAGCACAGATCTTCCCCACAGTCTTCTGTCGCCCATTCTTTCAAGTAAAAATGAAGGTTTTTTGGAAAAAAGCAGCTAGTTCAGCTCACAGCTCAGCACAATTGCACTTCCTGAGACAATCACCCTACACTGGTATGCAACGTAAGTAACCCTTGAAGTCTGGTGCCACTGCCTTATTTCTGCTAAGTTGCCAGTTGAGCTGCCATTGTTTTTACACCATTAGTGCAAATGCCAACACAATGAAATGACAGATAATGGTCTTAGTATTCATCTGATACTTCTAGATTAATAAATAATTTTGACCTTGAGGACCCCCTGACCAGGTCTTGGGAATCCTAGGGGGATACTTTTAGAACCACCACACTAGGGTATATAGTTGAGGGAGGAAATGATCTAAAAAAAGAATGAACAGGAGCACCTGACTGGCTCAGTTCGCAGAGCATGGGCCTCTTGATCTTGAGGTCATGAGTTCAGGCTCCCCACTGGGCACAGAGCTTACTAGAGAGGCAAGAAAAAAAAAAAAAAAAAGGGAAGAAGAAGATGAAAAGAGCCAAACATCTGCAAACTGAATAATCAGTTTGCGGAGAGAGGGAAAAGTTATCAATGAAAATCTAAGAACAGTGCCATGGTGTTGGGGATGAAAAGAATATAAACACAATAATAAAATCTACTGAAAGTTACTATGCTTTGTTATTACTAGATACTGGCATTTCCAAATAATGCCAGTGATAAAAATACTCCTACCCACATGGCAGTCCATTCCCACTGCTCCACCTGTATATCACAGCCCGGAAGTACAGAGCCAAGTCACAGGAATCCGCTGGCGTGAAAAGCAGAGACTGTACAGGGAGGAGGTAGGGACCATTCCACTCCTCTTCTTTTAGTGACTACCTTAGAAATGTCAGCATGGATGCTTGTCAAAATCCAAAACAGATCAGTATCTTAATCCTCCGCTCCTCCCCAAAACAGGGATTGTAATCCAACGTTGGTCATCTCCGCTCTCCAATTTAGAACCACTGTTATCACACATTTTGTTTTTTTTTTAACAAGACATAGTTGTTATCTTATAAAATCGTTTTTTTTTTTAAATTTGTACATGTATTTAGCACTTCCTTTGCTCTTCATTTGTTACTGCATCTCAGACCTTCCCTCTGCCTAAAGTATATTCTTTACAGTTTCCTTTAGTGAGAGTCTGTGGTGATGGATTCTCTCAGATTTTATCTGCAAATATCTTTATTTCCTCCTCCTTTAAAAAATATTTTTGCTACAATCCTAGTTTCACAGTTACTTTCTCAGCACACTTATTTCGGTGGTTTCTATTATCGCTGCTGTGAGGACAACTGTCAGGATAGTTGCCATTCTTTTTTTTTTTTTAATTTATTTATTTGACAGAGAGAGATCACAAGTAGACGGAGAGGCAGGCAGAGAGAGAGAGAGGGAAGCAGGCTCCCTGCTGAGCAGAGAGCCCCATGTGGGACTCGATCCCAGGACCCTGGGATCATGACCTGAGCCGAAGGCAGCGGCTTAACCCACTGAGCCACCCAGGCGCCCCGATAATTGCCATTCTTTAATCTATCTTGCCTTTGAGATTGCTCCAAGATCTTCTCTTCTTTGGTGTTCTACAGTTTTGTTTTACGATGTGTGCAGGTATGGATTTCTTACCTTTTTTTTTCACTTAATGTTTTTTATTGGAGTATAATTAACATATGGTGTTATACTAGTTTCAGGTGTCGATATAATGATTCAGCAATTCTGTAAATTATTCAGTGCTCAAGACAAGTGTACTCTGGATTTCTTTTTATCTCACTTGAGATTCACTGTGCTACCTGAATATGTGGACAGGTATCTTTCGCTAATACTGAAGACCTCAGCTACTATCTGTTTAAATACTATCTCTGTTTCATTCTTTCTCTTTTCTTATGGAACATTCTTTGTGTGTTAAATTGCTTCATTCTTTTTTTTTTAAGTGTTTATTTATTTATTTGACAGACGAAGATCACAAGTAGGCGGAGAGGCAGGGGTGGGGGGGAAGGGGAGGAGAGAAGTCAGCTCCCCGCTGAGCAGAGAGCCCGGTGGGGGGCTCGATCCCAGGACTGTGGGATCATGACCTGAGCCGAAGGCAGAGGCTTTAACCCACCAGCTACCTGGGCGCCCGAAATTGCTTCATTCTATCTTCCAGATCCCTTAATATCTCTTTCCTATTTTCCATCCCTTTGTCTCTTCTTTGTGTTGTGTTTTGAATATATTTTTCAGAGCTCTCTACTTGGTTACTGATTCTTTCCTTGGTGTATCAAATTCATAAGTGTCGAATCCATAATTTTTCATTTCTAAAAATGTTTTTCAAATATACTCTGTCAGTTTATAGTCTGATTCTTTATTCATAATTTTATTTCCATAAACATATTAAAATACTTCTTTTATATTCTGTCTGATAATTCCACTCTGCATTCTTCATGGGTCTGATTCTGTTGTCTGTTGTTTCTGCTGGCTTAGTACTCACATTTTCTTGGGCTTCCTCAATGTATTTTATCATTTTTGAGTAGGAGCTAAAATTTCTTAGAAATTTATCATGAAGAATTCTTTGAGGCATAGGATGCGAGCTACTCTGAGGGGGTATGCATTTTGTTCTGCTAGGCACTTCAAGGGAACTAGCCCTTCAGTGTAGCTAGCATCACTTTGGCAACATGAATTCATCTCATAGATCCTCAAAAGGGTTGACTTATGGTTACAAATTCTCAGGAAAGATTTTTTTTTTAACCTTCCACCCAGCCACATTGTTTAAGACAAGCAATTGTTTTTCCCTCTGTGACAGGTTTAGTTCTAAACTACCCTTGCACTAAATCACCTTTACACTGAGCCATGGCTACCTGAGGTCCTGACTTAATGGGAGGGGTCCTATTAGACTGTCACTTTGGGCACATTCTAGGATTCATCTCCTTTCTTCCATGGAAAATGAGAGCTTGAAAATCATCTCATTCAGCAAGTATCTATGAGGCAAAAGCCAACTTTGGGGCTCTGCTTACCCTTCTTAGTTTTTGGCCTTTGAGGATTCCTTAATAACCGCTGGCTCACGAACACATTTTTTCAAAATGGCTTTTATATGTTATCCAGCACATTTAGTTGTTTCCAACAGGAGGATCAGTCAAAGTAGTTACTCCTCCAGACTGTAAGAAATGGAAGTTCACATAAAAGCATGATGTATGGTTTAATGTTGCTTGTTTATGTGGAAAAGGAGTGAGGAAAGGCAACAGGTTTCAGCTGGGGATATAGCTGAAAAACTCAGCAGGGACTAGCCTTGAATGTCAACCTACATTTGAGCTTTATCCAGCAGGTAATGGAGGTGCTTCTGAACTTGACCACAAGATTAATAAGGTTCTTCATATACTAACATTTTAGGATTTGACTGTTGTTTACCTTTAAAGTAGTTTAGTTTCTCACAGTGTGGCCAAGTTCCACCTGCATCGGAACCATCTGATTCATATATCAAAACTTGCGGACTTCCAGGTCCCATCACAAATCTACTGAATCAGTATCCTCAGGGAGGGAAGATCGGCAGACTGGGAAATCACTTTTTAATGACATAGAATGGCATAAATATTCACAGGAGCACCTGGCTGGCTCTGTTGGTAGGGTGACTCTTGATATTGGGGTTGTAAGTTCAAGCCCCACACAAGGTATAAAGATTATTTAAAAATAAAATCTTAAGAAAAATAGAAAAAAGTCACTTACATGTGTCCTTTGCTGTGAGTATTAATTCATTTAATCTTTGTTTAGGGGCTGGGTGGCTCAGTCATTAGGTATCTGCCTTTGGCTTGGGTCATGACCCCAGGGTCCTGGGACTGAGCCCTGCATCAGGCTCTCTGCTAGGCAGAAAGCCTGCTTTTCCTCTCCCACTCCTCCTGCTTGTGTTTCTGCTCTCGCTGTCTCTGTCAAATATATAAATAAAATCTTTAGGAAAAAAATAAAGAAAATAAACCTTTGTTTAAGTGATATAAAGTGTGCATGTTGGTATGTGTGAGTGTGTGCTTATACACATGCTGGGCCAAGCTATAAAATGTGTTTTTATGTGTTGAAGTCAAAAAACTTAGAGAAGCAATGTCTTAGAGGATGCCCTTGATATTGTTTTTTATCAGATTTTACCTGTAATTAAAATCTTGTGTGGAAAAGGAATGCAGTATAATTTCCCCCTGAATAAACCTGCCCATAGCAGGCTGGAACACATCTATATTTGTACATAAATCAATTAATTTTGGCATTTCCTGACTCAAAATGAAGTGATGAAAAAGCATCTCCATGAACCTGGTATGGGTGGAAACATGCTGTTAATTGTCACCTATTCAAGAACTGTTTTCTCATTTTCCTCAAGAGATTACAAAGCCTATGTTCTGGCTCTCAGTACATCTCAGTAACCTTGTACTTTAGAAGATAAAGTATCACAAAATCCTGGCAAAACTAATTCCAAAGTACTGAGGTGATCCCTTCACTGTGCAGGATTTTGTATGACTTCCACAAATGGTGATGGGTTTTTTCTTGTACTTGCTTCAGTGGTATAAGTGTGTGCGCATGCACGTGTGTGTGTGTTTGTGTGTGTGTTTATTTGTGGCCTATTCTCCAAAAACACTGATGAGCAAGGACAAATACAAACCCATCCATCCAAGCATCAAGAGAAAATACACACACACACACACACACACACACACACAAACACATATTGTTGTCCTGAATATATTTCACAGGTTTCAGTGATATATTTACTGCCTATTATAATTCCACTTCCACATACCTCTAGTATTGGTATTTATCTTTTTTCATTAAACCAAATCGCAGTTTTATACAAAAAAGCTTTCGTGAAGAATATTTTAGAGATATCACCTCACACCTTTAGAATGGCTAGTATCAAAAAGACAAAACATAACAAGTGTTGGCAAGGATGTGAAAAAAAGGGAACCCTTCTGCACTGTGGGTGGGAATGTAAACTGGTGCAGTATGGAAGTTTCTCAAAAAATTAAAAATAGAAATAACATATAATCCAGTAATTCCACTTCTGGGTATGTACCCAGAGAAAACAAAAACACTAGTTTGAAAAGATACATGCCCTCCTATCTATGTTCATTCCAACATTATTTACAACAACCACGATATAGAAGCAAACTAAGCATCCATCAATAAAAGAATGGATAAAGAGGTAGTATGTATAGACAATAGAAGGTTGCTCAGTCATAAAAAAAATTAAAATCTTGCCATTTGCAACAACATGGGTAGACCTAGAGGATATTATGCTAAGTGAAATGAGTCAGACAAAGATAAATACCATATGATTTCACTTAGATGTGGAATCTAAAGCAAACAGACAGATAAATGGGACAAGACAAAACATGAACACACTCATAAATACAGAGAACAAACTGGTGTTGCCAGAGGGGAAACTGATGGGGGTATGGGCAAAATAGCTGAAGGAAATTCAGAGGTCAAACTTCCAGTTATAAAATATGTCTTGGGTTGGGGGGCGCCTGGGTGGCTCAGTGGGTTAAGCCTCTGCCTTCGGTTCAGGTCATAGTCTCAGGGGCCTGGGATCGAGCCCTGCATCAGGAATCTCTGCTCAGCAGGGAGCCTGCTTCCCCCTCCCCCTCTACCTGCCTTTCTGCCTACTTGTGATCTCTCTCTCTCTCTCTCTGTGTTAAATAAATAAAATCTTTTTAAAAATAATAAAATAAAAAATAAAATAAGTCATGGGGATACAGAGTATAGCATAGGGAATATAGTCAATAATATTGTAATAGCTTTGTATGTTGACAGATGACTACACGTATCATAGTGAACTTTTCATAATGTTTTAAATGTCAAGTCACTATGTTGTGCACCTGAAACTAATATACTATTGCCTGACAACTATACTTCAATTAAAAAAATTATTTCATTTTTAAGATTTTATTTACTTAGAGAAAGAGCACACGTGCACAAGCAGGGGGAGGGGCAGAGGGAGAGGGAGAGAATCCTCAAGCAGACTCCATGCTGAGCATGGAGCCTGAAGCGGGGCTCCACCCATGACCCCGAGATCATGATCTGAGTCGGTCACTCAACCAACTGAACCACCCAGGCACCCCTATTTTATTTTATTTTTAATAAACAAATTTTTAAAAGAACGTCTTATATCCTTTTTTCAAAAGGAAAATCGAATCACTTGCCCAAAGAAGAGGTAACTGTAAAAAACAAATGCATAAGAAGGAGAACCAAGTCATCACCCTCATATTCCAAAACCTGTCAAGGCTCTGAACCTGAATGAAACCTGTTCTCTTTATTTTAAAAAGAGACTTGAATGTTTCTTTCTAAAGACCTCCAGCGGAGGAGGGATGCCTGGCTGGCTCAGTCCACAGAGCATGGCACTCTTGATCTCAGGGTTATGAGCCCAAGATCCATGTTGGATGCAGAGCCTACTTTAAAAAAAAAAAAAAAAAATTAAAAACCTACCAGGATCAAACTGAGTCTTTTTCTGTGATGTTATCAAAAGGCATGAGAGGGGTGCCTGGGTGGCTCAGTGGGTTAAAACCTCTGCCTTCAGCTCGGGTCATGATCAAGGGTCCTGGGATCCAGCCCTGCATCGGGCTCTCTACTCCGCGGAGAGTCTGCTTCCCCCCCCCCCCCTCTGCCTGCCTCTCTGCCTACTTGTGATCTCTGTGTGTCAAATAAATAAAATCTTTAAAAGAAAAAAAGGCATGGGAGATTAGAAAAGGAAATAACCTTCTCATTAGTGATTCATTTTGGTTTGCTTTTGTTTTGTTTCTTGCGATTCCTTTTCAGGCTGAATAAGTATCTCTTAGGATCATCTCCTATTCCACTGATCCTTCAAATCTGGGCAAGGACGTTATAGATCTGAGGTTCTCAAACTGCAGCATACATCAAAATCACCTGAAGGGCCTGTCAGACCAGATGGCTGGGCCTCATCCCCCATTTCTGAGTCCGCGGGTGAAGCCCAAGAAGTTTCCAGGTGGTGTTCATGCTGTAGGTGCAGATCACACTTTGGGAACCACTGCACAGATGAGTCCTCCACATCTCTTACCCCCTGGTTCAAGTGACCCTCCTTTGCTGCTCTCTGTCCATATTAAACTTCTCCTAGTCATTTCTTGTCCATCTCACCAATTCTGAGCCTTTTCACCCAAAACAAACATCATCCTCCCTTCGCAAGTCCCATGCTTTGAAGTACTTTTTGCCTATCAAACAGAGCACACGTAATAATTTCTTTTCTCATGTTTTATTAATCAAAGACAAGGGAACTGCCAGTCAGAGCTTCCAGTCAGCATGGGGTAACTGGTGTTTCTATACTGAGTTGATGTAATTCTAGCCCAGAGCGAGGAAACCTGATGTTTTAGCTTAATTAGCCTGTGCGTCTAATCTCTGGTAAATACGAGCTTTTTTGGTTAGTCTTTTTGAAGTACCGAAAATAGCTCACAGACAGCCCTCCCTACTCTCCCTCATTACCCTATGGGGCTGAGAAGCTCAGGTTAGGACCACCTGGTATCTATCACTCATTTGTTAATTAATCACTGATTGGCTTCTGTCATTTCTCCTATTGTTGTGCCTTAAGAGCATGAAGGGGCTGCATCTGGCCCTTCTTGTAAACCATACCATACCTTGCTCAGGGCTTTAGGGTTAGCAACTGCCGTCCCCCACAAAAGCCAAAAAACCAAAGATCCAAAACAAAAACCAGAAAAAGAAAACTATTTATTTCATTTAGATATTTGACTATACCACAGTTGTATCCAGGAGAGAGCAACACAATGAAAGAATATTTGCAGTAAAATAGACCAGTATTGTAAATAGGAGAATTGAGCTCAAAAGTTACCCTTTGGGGGATAGAAAACAAGTCAACAAAACAATTGATTTCCAGCCTTGGTAAAGAGCCTTGGAAATAACTACCTGCATGAGTGGGTGCACCAAAATATGATTCCAACGGATTGCTCTGCCCAGTGCCTCCTGGAAGGCTGGTAAGGGGGAAATGTTTGAAATCAGTCTGACTGAAACACAAGCAGATGAACTGAGTATTTGGAGTGATGATAAGATCTTAATGAATCAGAAATACCTCTGCCTTCCTCAAGAGTGACTTTCTTCAAAAAAAAAAAAAAAAAAAAAAAAGAGTGACTTTCTTTTTTCCAAAACTCTTCTTAAAACTCCTGTCTTCCCAAAAGCCATCCCTGGTGGTGACTACCACCACCCCTCCCCTGTCTGATTCTGATTACACTTTATTGCCAAGTCCCTTGCAATATTGAACATTGCATTGAAATTGCTATTGAAAGTGTTTTGTGTGCGTGTGTGTGTGTGTGTGTTTGGGAAGGTGCCCTTCTTCCCTCCAAGAAATAGCTCCCCACCCACCTGTATCAAAGACCTAAAACTTGACTAATATAATTTCTTTGTTTTTAAGGCCAAAGCGTTTTTCGTGTGTGTGTGTGTGTGTGTGTGTGTGTGTATGTGTGTTTGGGAAGGTGCCCTTCTTCCCTCCAAGAAATAGCTCCCCACCCACCTGTAACAAAGACCTAAAACTTGACTATTATAATTTCTTTGTTTTTATGGCCTTGCTTATGTCAGGCATCTTCTTTCAAAATGCCAATAACAGTAAGCTCGTACCCATCATTAATCTTTTGGTGTCCCTTCCTGCCCTTTGCTGATGAAGGGGATGCTCAGATACTATTGCCAGCAATGCTTTGGATAGTTCCACTAAGGAAATTCCAAAGGAATCTTTTAACTACTAATGACTTTGGAATAGATGCAAAAAGCGAGGTTTTAGGTTTTTGTTTTACTCATTCCAAAGACTTATTAGATTTAGCTAATTATATAGCTTATCAAAATAAAAGATCTTATGGGTGCCATGTGATGGTCTACCTCATCATTCATGCCTGATTGAATAACATGGTTAAAATCCAAGGAGCTCCTCCTCTAATGAAGTTCCTGCTCTGGTCTGTTGCTATGGCAACTAAGGGCTATGGTCCAAAATGACAGCAAATATATTAAATATTGCAGCAAATCCATTTTCTTCCTGCTTTAGTGACCTCAGAGCCAAAACTGTATTTGATAGCATACAAGTTGAGATGGAGTATTGTGCCTGCTACTTTTTTCTTTTTTGACATGGAAACCAATCATACTTATATTCTCTAGCACAGCGTTATCTGTGTAGCAAGCACTGAAAAAAATACTTGAGGGAAGTTAGTTCTATATGGTGGATTGACCACACACACTTATTAAGCCTCTTTTTCTTGAGACCCCACTAAAATGGCAATAAAGAAATTAAAAAAGAGTATGTCTTATTAAACAACAAAAATTCAACTGAGTCATTTAAAAGATCAAATTGGCTTTCTTGAATGCTTCATGAATCAGGCAGCATCTCACCTAGCAAATAGAAAGACGTTCTATTGAGCTACAGAAAAGGAAAGGTTTTTGTTTGTTTGTTTTTTGGTTTTTTTTAAAGGCATAGAGACATAGAGGGAGAGGAAAAAAGGAAATTATTAGCAAAGAATGCATTGTTTAAGGCAAGGTCACCCTCCTAAGGGGAATGGAAGGGACCTATCAGTAAGTTTTCTAGTGCTGATCAGGAAATTCCATGTTGACTGGTTAAAGGTCACATTCCTGGAAGGACTGAAACTGCAGTTAGGTTTAGGTATTAAGTCTTGGTTTGCTGACATAGGATCTTACCATAAGTGACTCCATTTTGGACCTGTTGTTTTCTTTTTAACAGTTCATGCGGACAAAGAAAGTGAAATGAAACCAAAGTAGGCAAGTGATTTTTTAGCTTTTTTTATTGTGTTATAAAATATACATAAAACTTACCACTTTAACCATATTTAAGTGTATCATTTGATGACATTAAGTGCATTCACACTGTTATGCAACCATCCCCACCATCCATCTCCAGAACATTTTCATCTTCTCAGACTGAAAGTTGGTACCAATTAAACAACTCCCTATTCCCTCCTCCCCTCAGCCATGGTAACTGCTATCCTATTTTCTGTCTGAATGAATTTGACTACTCTAGATACATAACCTAAGTGGAATCAGACAGTATTTGTCCTGTTATTGTGTCTGACTTATTGCCCTTTACACAATGTCTTTAAGGTTTAAATGTATCAGAATTGTAGCATGTATCAGAATTTCATTCCTTTTCCGCCCATACGAAATCAGATTATATTTTGTTTTCAGCTTTACTGAGGTGTAATTGACAGAATTTGATTTCTTTTTGAGGAGGAATAATAACTCTATTATATGGATATGCTGCATTTGGTTTATCCATTCATTGACAGACACTTTGGTTGTTTCCACCTTTTGGCTGTTGTGAATAATGTGGCCGTGAATATCAATCCACAAATATTTATTTGAGTCCCTGCTTCCAAACTTTTGTATATGTACCCAGAAGTGGAATCACTGAACAAATGGTGATTCCATGTTTAACTTTTCAAGGAACTGTTGGACTGTTTTCTATAGCAGATGCACCATTTTATATCCAGCAGTGTGGAAGTGTTCCAATCTCTCCACATCCACCCAAAATTTCATTGTTTTTGTTGTTTTGATAAACAGCCATCCTACTTGGTGTGAAGTGGTATCTCACTGTGGTTTTTATTTGTATTTCCCTAATGATTAGTGATGTGGAGCAGCTTTGCATGTGCTCTGGCATTTGTTCTCTTCATTTTTTTTAAAAGATGGAAGGCAGATGGAGGTATGGTAACCATCTTAGCAGAGCAAGGGGGCTTACGGATGAGAAGCAAACTGATTTGCCCCAAAAAGGTTCTGAACAACTCGGGCTGAGAGGGAGGGATGAGCCAGGGTGAGGGTCAAGGCTGAAAACATCCTCTGCCCCAACAGCCAAGCAGCTACCCCTCACCCAGGCAGGAAAAAGGAAGCTTAATCCCTGGGAAATCTGAACAGGGGAGGCCCCAGGCTCTTGTGCAACTGTCAGAGAGCCAGCAGGAGAGGGTAAGGTTGCACAATGGAGAGACTTGGTGAGACTGCATCCTGTGCAATGGGACCCCCCAATCCTGTTCCTTGCCCCCAATCCTGTTCCTGACTCTGCTCTTGAAATGCAGGGAATGCACGTTACTCCGAGGCAGAAGATGAAGACTTCTTCTCATTAAAAAACTGAACTGTCTCAGGGGGAGAAAATAATGGGTAGTGACATCTGGGTTTCCCCTAACAAAACAGATCCCCACCAAAAACCCAATAGTGAAAGCCTCCACTTGATAAGCTCTGCCTATGTACATAAGGCTAGTATTGTGCCTTACCCTAAAATATGAGACGATAACTAAGGATCACTAACGTTTGAGGAAGGTTTCCATCATGAAAGACAGAGATCAAGACAGTCCGAGAAAAGAAAAAAAAAATTAACCCAGGAAGAAATTGATGATGCCAGGAACAGAAGAAAGCTTTATATAAAAACTATAATATAGCCAGAAAATTAAGTGAAGATATTGCTTCCATCAATTTTTTAAAGAACAGGACACTATGAAAAACAAAAAGAGCCCTTGGAAATAAAAATGATGATCAATATTAAAGAGTTAATAGGTTGGAAGTAATAAAAAGTCAAAATGATGAAAAGTAATAGGGATAATATAAATGTTAAAGACTTGGGGACTCAACTGAATTTAATGCCCAAATAAGAAAACAGAGGAGAATATTATAAAAGAAATAATTTAAGAAAAATTCCTGGAACTGAAGGACAAGAGTATCCAACTGAAAGCATAGGAGGGGCACCTGGGGGGCTCAGTTAGTTAAACATCTGCCTTCAGCTCAAGTCATGATCTCAGGGTCCTGCGACCAAGCTGGGCTCCCTGCTTAGTGGGAAGTCTGCTTCTCCCTCTGCCCCTCCACCTGCTCTTTCTCCAATAAATATACTTTTTTAAAAAAGCACAATGAATGAAAAAAGACCAATGCCAAGTTTTAGCATACCAGGGATACACAGAAGAACTAGAAGTGTCCAGATAATTAAGTCACATACAAAGGCAAAGACAAAGGTATTAGACTTCTCAAAAATGACCGTGAAAGCTGAGAGTGGAACATGCCTTCAAGGGAAAATGATTTGTAACCTAAGTTCTATATAGCCAAGCTCTAAATCCAGAGCAGGGGTAGAAAAAAAAGACATTTTCAGATTAGCAAGGACTCACAAAATCTATATCTATGTACCTCTCTTAGAAGGCAACAGAAACCAGAACAAGGAAATAAGACGTGGAACCCAGGAAACAGAGGTTCCAACATAGAAGAGAAGCAAAGAGAATTTGCAGAATAAAAACTAGGTGAAAGGCCTAATGAAAAACTTACCTATCTAGAGCAGGAAGACTCCGGAAAGCTCTAGAAAGTATATCCATGTAAGTATGAAAAATGTCTTATAGACCTGAATGCTCTCACAGCAAAGAAAAGAACAGGTACATAAAAAATAATGCAAATAAAAGAAATAAACAATAACAACAAAAATTATCAGCACACTGAGTTTCTTCCTCTCTGGGCTCAGACCTAGTTTGCGGCGACATGGCTAAATGCACCAAGAAGGTCGGAATCGTGGGCAAATATGGGACCCGTGATGGCGCCTCCCTCAGGAAGATGCTGATGAAGATTGAGATAAGCCAGCGCCAAGTACACTTGCTGCTTCTGTGGCAAAACCAAGATGAAAAGATGAGCTGTGGGGATCTGGCATTGTGGCTCCTGCACAAAAACCATCGCTGGTGGCGCCTGGACCTACACCACCACTTCTGCCATCACAGTAAAGTCTGCCATCAGATGACTGAAGGAGTTGAAAAGACCAGTAGAAGCGCCACCATTTGAAACATTGCCAGCCTATAATAAATGGGTTAACTTATGTAACAATTTTTTTTTAATTATCAACTCCAGTAAAAATAAGAATTTATACAAAGAAGGAAATATAATCACAGTACACTTTTTGGCTTTGCGGGGGATAACAAGTATATAAACATAATATAATAATCAATAAATATTGCTTTAACAAAAATTATTCTTTGATGATAGGAGTTTGCAGGAAAGGGTCAGAAGCAAGTAACAGGTTTTTATTCTACATAACAGCAAGTCAAAAGGTGATTTCTAAAATTAATAAATCAGGACGCACTGGTATCAGTATTTTATTAAATCAGGAAGCACTAGTATCAGTATTTTATTTTGATTTGTAGCAGTAAGTATCTTGATGGTGGTAGATAGATGATGGCCTAATGAGCCTTCTCTAACTCAGCCTTTTTTAATGGAACCGGTACAGACTCATGCTTGACCAGGTTCCCAGGGGCATCAGGGAAAGATAATAGCTAAGAATACAGGTTCTGGATTCAGACTTCCTGAGTGCTCAGCTTGACCTGCCACTTCTTACCACTGGGCTAAATTCAGACAGGTGAACTCACCACTCTCCTCAATTTCCCCATATGTAAAATAGGAAACATAATAGTACCTCTCTAATAGGATTATTGTGAGAAATAAAAAATGTGCGTAAAGCCCTTAGCATTCTGCCTGGCACACTGTACACAATCATAAAGTATTAGTGATCATTATTTTATCATTCTCACTTATGGTTCTACCAGGATATGCCACTCCTGCCACCTTTCAGTGTCCCTCTAAAAAGATCACTATGATAGAGCTATAGGTGAAGGACACAGAACAAGTAACTAGAATTCAGTCTCTGCATCTCGGGTTATAAATAGCTAGATCCTACATGCAAAGCTAAGCAGGTTTGGTGCCTTCCTCCACCTTGCTATTTTTCTGCTTGGGACAAGAACTGAACAGAACTGTAGGTAACAGTATAAAGAGTAGTTAATAAAGGAGACTAAAATCACACTCAGGTCAAATTCTCACTTCCTATCTATTGACTACATAAATATATGCTAATTTGTTGATTCTATGGGCGGAACTGTGTCCTCTCAAAATTCGTATGTTGTAGTCTTAATCCTCACTAGCGCACAATGTGACTGTATTTGGAGACAGTGTCTTTAAAGAGGTAATTAAGGTGAAAATGAGGTCTTATGGGTCTTATGGTTCTTATAAGAACAAAAGATTAGGACACAGACATACACAGAAGAAAGACCTTGTGAGATTAGGACACAGACATACACAGAAGAAAGACCTTGTGAGGACAAAGGGAGAAGGTGGTCATCTGCAAGCCAAGGAGGGAGACCTCCAAAGAAATCAACCCTTCCAACAACCCCTTATCTCAGACTTCTAGCTCCCAGAACTGTGAGGAAATAAATTGTTTAAACTGCTCAGTCTGGGGTACTCTGTGCCAGCAGCACTGGGAAACTAATACACTTGGTCTCAGTTTTCTGGAAGGTAATGTAAGAATGCATATACCTCGTGAGATCATTGTGAGGATTAAATCATCTAGAAAAGTATTTATCACAGTACTTGGCACATAGTAGTTACTCAATAAATATCTGCTAGTATCATTATTATGTTGTTACTATTATTAAAACACAATTACTCGGGGCACCTGTGTGGCTCAGCGGGTTAAGCCGCAGCCTTCGGCTCAGGTCATGAACTCGGAGTACTGGGATCGAGCCCCACATCGGGCTCTCTGCTCAGCGGGGAGCCTGCTTCCTCCTCTCTCTCTCTGCCTGCCTCTCTGCCTGCTTGTGATCTCTCTCAAATAAGTAAATAAAATCTTTTAAAAACAAAACAAAACAAAACACAATTACTCTGCTCTTTCCATAGAAGGAAAAGAGAAGCTAAGGGACCAACACAACCAAAATTATCAAAGCTATTATAATGACTTTATAATTCATCTTCAAGTCTCTAGTCTTGCCTTCTTCAATACACTTCCACAATGCTGCCAGAACATTCCTTCTGGAATAAAAATATGGCTAGGATCCAAGGATCCTAGGATTCTAGGATCCTATAACTAGGATCCAAGAATGGCTTTGAACAATTCCACCCCTCCCTATACACACAGGCCAATCCTCCTGCCAGAGATGGACCTCTTGCCCCTTCTTCATGAATCTGGGCTGTGCCTGTGATCACTTTGACTAGAAAGACACAGACGAAGTGACACACTGAATACAGACATTAAGAAGGCCTGGCAGCTTCTGAGCCACCAAGAACAGGCTATGCTATTGGAGAGAGGTCACTGGGAGAAGTCCACAGGGACAGAGAGAGAGAGAGAGAAATACCAAAGTGCCAGATATTCAGCCCCAAACTGCAGCCCCAGCCACTTACCTCACTGCTACTGAGGAAAGACCCCAAGCCAGTCCAGTGAGGAGGCACCCAGCTGAGCCCTAGCCAACTCATGAATCATGAAATACAATAAAATGGTTTTGATTAAACTAGAAAATTTGTAGTGAAGTTTGTTATGAAGCAAAGGTTAACTAAGACACTGACGATGACATTGCTATATTGCTCTACTTAAAACCCTTCATATAACTATAACCAAATTTCCACAGCTGTGTGACTTGGACAGGTTACCTAATCTCTCTGTGCATCGTTTTTCCCATCCGTAAAGCAGAGGGAATAATAGTACTTTCCTCAAAGGATCACTGTGAAGATTAAGAAACAATACATGTAAGACACTCGGAGCAGCGTCTGGCATAAAAGCGCTCAGGGCTCCAGGGTGGCTCAGTCAGTGAAGTGTCTGCCTTTGGCTCAGGTCATGATCTTGGGGTCTTGGGATTGAGTCCCATGTCAGGCTCCCTGCTCAGCAAGGAGCCTGCTTCTCCCTCTCCCCTACCCCTGCTCGTACTCTCTCTCTCTATCTCTTTCTCTTAAATAAAGAAATGAAATCTTTAAAAAGAAGAGGAAGAAGAAGTAGAAGTGCTCAGTATGTGTTAACTGCCATCATCATCCGTCATCTTGCCTTGCCTCTCCCTAGCCTCCTCCCAGCGGCACTATGGGGGACAATCACAATAAAATACTTTGTTTTACCAGCACATCATACTTTACAACTCTTTACCTTCGTACATTCCGTTCCTCTGCCTGGAATGTCCTTCACCGGCTCTGTCTGCCTGGGAAACTGCCATGTCCTTACCTGAAGGATCTAACCTTTTCAGATCTGCCCAGTCGGTGTGGTCTTCCCCTGTGCTCCTCAGAGTACCTACTTCTTGTCCCTGGGAGGGGTTTCCCATACTTGGCCACCTGTGCAGCCCTTTCTGTCTCTCCACTTAGTCCCCGAGTTCTTTTGTTGTTGTTGTTTTTGTTGTTTGTTTTATTTGCTTGCTTTTTTAAAGATTTTATTTATTTGACAGGCAGAGATCACAAGTAGGCAGAGAGGCAGGCAGAGAGAGGAGGAAGCAGGCTCCATGCTGAGCAGAGAGCCTGATGCAGGGCTTGATCCCAGGATCCTGGGATCATGACCCGAGCTGAAGGCAGAGGCCTCAACCCACCGAGCCACCGAGGCGCCCCAGTCCCTGAGTTCTTTAAGGACAGAGCCCATACTTGAATCATGTACCAGTACATACATAGCAAGCTCTTTTTTATTTTTTTTTAAGACTTATCTATTTATTTATTTGACAGAGAGTAGGCAGAGAGGCAGGCAGAGAGAGAGAGAGGAGGAAGCAGGCTCTCTGCTTGGCAGAGAGCCGGATGCGGGGCTCAATCCCAGGACCCTGGGATCATAACCTGAGCCGAAGACAGAGGCCTAACCCACTGAGCCACCCAGGCGCCCCATAGCAAGCTCTTAATACGTGTTTCTGGAAGGGAAGGAGCCTGATTTTAGAGCACTGGTTTTTAAGATGAGTGGAAAACAGAAAGGAGAGGAGCTGTGGTCCCAGGGGACATTTGGCAATGTCTGGAGGCATTTTTGGTTGTTGCACACCTGGGGGTCTGCTATTGGCAACTAGTGGGTAGAGGTCAAAGATGCTCCTCAACATCGGACAGCCCCCACGACAAGGAATCAGCCAGCCCCAAATGCCAATAGTGCTGAGACCTTCAAGTTCTGTTTTCGAGGACTGTCAGAGTCCCTCATCAGAGTCCTAATTTCCACATCCAATGGTCCCTTCCAGCCCTAACATTCTATGATTCTGCAATTGTAGGTTGGTGCCTGCTGTTTATTTCTTGGCTAAAAGATGTCAATACTGCACAGACTCTCTCACATGCCAAGAGAGGAAAAATCCCAGATAAGCTGGCCTGAGTCACTGAGAGCTTGTGTTACATCCTGGATTGCCTAGAACTCAAGTAAACTCACGTGCCTGAGACTCCACCTCCCCACCTGCCCAAGGAAGAGCCTTTGAGCTTCAGAGTAAACAGGACAGGGGGAGGGGGGGCAGGTGGCCCTTGGCTGCATGGCTAACTCAGATCTAATCTAAAGAGGCCTCTTTGTTTTTCAGTCAAAGCATGTTGTGTCTTTGCAGGGGAGCAGGGAGACATCTGTGAAATCTGCGCCTTTGTCTCCCAGGATAAGAGTGATAAGAAACCTCACCCCAGAGAAGAATGACTTCTACTCTGTGAGCATAGCTGATGCCTAGGACTCCTGGGGCTGGTTTTGGTGTCTGTAATTGACTCAAAGAGGAGGTAGAATGGTGTAGTGGTGAAAACCTTCATCAGACAGTCTTGAGTGTGAGTTCTGTCACTTTCTGCATGATCCTAGGAATGACAGTCCTGTCGAAGCCTCAACCTGGAGCAGGGAACGGGAACATTGGTTTGTTCTGTGGATACTGAGATATGGAAATCATAGGTTTGGCATACTGCAGAGCAGGACTACAAGTAGATGGTAGGTATCATTATGAAAAGGACACTATGGGACGACAATAGGTGGGGAGTATGATGAATTATATTGGCATTTCATGTAAACTCATAAGCATATAGGATGCTGTTGAATTATAATACTAGAGCAAACACTTCTATAGCTCTTACCACATGCTTACAGGTATTCTAAGTGCTTTCCATACACTAACTCAACCCTCACAAAGATCCTATGTGATAGGTATTCTATTAATTCCCATTTTATAGACGGGAAAACGAGACACAGAGGTTCACCAACTGCCCAAAGCATACTGCTGGTAAGAGGAGGATGAGGATTTGAACAAGGGTGATTTGGCCCTAGGGTCCCTACCCTGAGCAATACACACACTACCCCTGAATGACTCTGGGAAAGGATAAGAAATGAGTGGGGTGCGGGGAGGGAGGAATGCCCCCAGGCTGCCTCAAACCTCTGCCCTGCTCCTAAATACCTCCTCCACACCCAAATAGCAGACTGTAGCAACTGCCCAAAGGGAAGCACCTAGCTCTTCAAGGAAGGGTCCAGAAGCAGCTATGGAGTTGTGGGCAAGGGATACCACGCCAGAAACAAATGAGATTTGGAAATGGCGAACTAAGACACCACCCCAAAACCACCTGGTGACCATAGGTGACTCTGAGTATGTCTCAGGACATACTTTCGAGCTTTATTCCTCTATCTCTTAGCTTAGACATGTTCAAAATCACTGCTGGCTCTAGAAGGCTAGGCTCCAGTGAGAAAAGACTAGTTGACCGCCAGGCCTTGGTCGGTTCCTATCCCATGGGAAGAGCGCCACCTAGTGATAAATTCTGATAATGTCCCAGAGCAGGACGCCTGAACTCAGACACTGGGTACCTTGTGACTGAGCGGTCCATACTCAGCTGTGTACAGGTCGGTCCCTGGCAAGGTGCTTTAACTTCCTGAGCCTGAGGGGCGCCTGGGTGGCTCAGTGGGTTAAGCCTCTGCCTTCGGCTCAGGTCATGATCTCAGGGTCCTGGGATCGAGCCCTGCATGTGGCTCAGCAGGGAGCCTGCTTCCCCCCTCTCTCTCTGCCTGCCTCTCTGCCTACTTGTGATCTCTCTCTTTCTCTGTCAAATAAGTGATCTCTCTCTTTCTCTGTCAAATAAATAAATAAAATATTAAAAACACACACACACAAAATTTTCTGAACCTGAGAATTCTGACCGGCAAAACATTAGCAAAGATGGCAATATTTATAATAGCTGTCACTTTCTCCCTCGTACATTTCCTCACCACTTTATTTTGAAATGAAGTGAACAGTAAATGAATGATAAACTTTAAGAAATCATATAATATTTGTCCTAGGCACTCTGATAAGTTGTAACATTGCCTCTATTTTTTCCTATTTTTTTTCTTTCACTTTTTTTTTTCTTGATTTTGGTTTGGGTTTATTTTGTTTTTAACGGAACAACACTTAAAATAAGATCTACTCTCTTAACAAATGTTTAAGTGTGTAATACAGTACAGTATTGTTAACTATTAGCATTATGTTGTAGGGCAGACCTCTAGAGCTTGCCCACCTTGTATAACTGAAATTTTATGCCCATTGATTTAACTAGTACTTTTTGAGTGTTTTTTACATTATAATAATATTATTAATATTATGCATATTAATTAAGAGTGAGTACCCATAGTATACATGTATGCTATGGGAAAAAAATCTAGGAGCCATGGAAGTTTCACCCACTCTGGGAGGGAAGAAATGTCAAAAACAATTATACCCATAATCACATGCTCCCAAACCCTGTGTGTCTGCCTTGTCATGGGACCCAGTGCAATATTTACATACCTGTTTGTCCACCCCCAGCTTCCAAATTAGTATCTGAACTCCTCAGAAATGGTGCCTGTGTCCTAATCACCTTCATGAACACAGTACCCAGGGGTTGGTACATGGTGGCTCCTCAGTAAATATCGGTCCAGTAAAACCCTTACTCTTCTGTGCTCAAACACCCTCCCTCCTTTCTGTCATGAGACCTTCTTCTTCTTCCTAGTAATCCAGAGATCAGGTCAGTGAATCCCTAGCTCAGGCACGCCATAATTTGCCAACCCAGAGAAGTTACACACATGTTAACTATTCCAAACAAAGTAGAATGAAATGTTGTTGGGGCAAGTAAGGAGACTAACCATTTTCATATACTTTATGTTGAGCATTCGATCTTTATTACCTAAATTACAAAACAAGCCTGGGAGGTAGGAAGTACATGGCAGGGCTGGTATTTGAACTTGGGCCATCTGGCTCCATACTCTTGTACCTCCAAGCTTCAGTGAGTGACTAGTGTTATTGTCAGCGAGGGACAGAGCTCAGGCGCTTCCCCCCCATCTACACTCAGACCTACCTAGAACTAGAAGATTCTTCTGGAAGCTCCATGATTGGTCCCTGAAGGCCACAAAGTATCTTCCTAGGATTTGCCGTTTCCTATTTGTAGCCCCTTGTTCCTGAAGAAACTCTGAAGGATACCTGGAGTCAGGTACAGCCCACTGGGTTAAACCAACTCATGAAACTGACACCTGAAAGATACCATTTTCTCCCTGCTCACCTGCGGAACAAAATCAGTGAGGATAACAATAACAGCAGCAACAGTGCACATCTCTGAGCTCTTGCTGGGGGCTGGCCCATTGCTAAGCCCTTCTCAAACATCATCTCTTATAATCCTGACAATCACCTTCAGTGGTGTATTTTATTTGACCTCTATTCGGGAAGGTTCTTTAGAACAAAGCTGCTGGTTTGGGCCTTCCAGGTAGCAGACGCCAAGACAGAATTAGACATGCAGGAGAATTCTTGGGAGAAATGTCTGAGAAGGATAAAAGGGGAAGGAGCAGGAGTATGCAGAAAAGCCTCCAACCTTGTCACAGGGACAGGGGGAAGGTAGGATTGGCTGAGAAAAGCCCAGGCTGCAGTGCCCTAGGACCCTCACCACAGCTGCAGCAAGAACACAGTGGAGCAGGGTAGGGGGACTGAAGCTAAATACACCCTTTCGGGGGGCTCTCTCTTAAAGTTGCTCTGCAGAGGGTGACCCATGGCTGCCACAAAAGACTGTGCTCCCTGCTGATTCCCCAACACCTAGAAGAGTGTCTAGCACATTGCACTTAAAAGAAATTTATTGTATCTGTCAGTTACCTAAATTAATCCCCTTTTTATGTATAAGGAGAGTTAAGTGCACGCAAGTTGAGTGATTTGCTCTAGGTCACACAACAGGTAGGTAGCCTGGGCCTGACTTGAGCCCTGGTTTTCTCGCTCCAAAGACCCCAGACTTAAGGCTGCGCTCCTCTGTGCCTTGGCCTTCGCCACGATCCTCTTCTGTCCCCACACTGAGCACCCAAGCAACATCTGGCTGTAATATCAGGATTTGTCTTGCATTTTTTCACTCACTAACTCAGACAGTCACTCGTGAACTTACTCATCCATTCAGCAAATATCCAGGTACTGCACCGGGTACTTGGGTGACACAGACCGATAAGAAAGTTCCCTCTCTTTGAGGAGCTCACAGCCACAGATGGGGAGACAGTCACATAACAAAGGATTAGTATGCAATGTGACAAGTGTTACAATGGCAGCGCACTGCTCAGAATTAATTCTCAGGGGTGAAGAGGGCCAAAAAATGTTCCATCACTGCCCACCTCACTTCCCCCCACACACGTTCTCACACCCCACAGCCAGGACACCAAACTTCTGGAGGGAGTTTAACCTCTGCACACACAGGCAAGCCAGGGGTCACAGGGGCTAGAAAGGCTGGGTGTATGACATCACTTTAAGTTGGTAAGGGTAGCCACCCTGGTAACCATGGTTACACACAATTTAATTTAACACTGTGGAGGGAGATGGCCAGCCGAGGAACCCACCACAGTTATTCAGGAGGTGTTTTCTTCAGCCAATATAGGCTGTATTTAAGGGAAAGATGGAGAGAACCCTTTATTTATTTATTTATTAGGCTTGCATGGGGCTTGAGCTCACAACCCTGAGACCTAAAGTTGCATGCTCTAGTGACTGAACCAGACAGGTGCTGGAGAAAGAGGCTTTTAAAAGTTATTATATATTACCTGAAAACCATTTAGAAGTTCCTATTTGAGGAAACAAAATATTTATCAATAATCAAAACTGCCAAGATTAAAAAAAAAAAAAGCCTACAAAGATAGTATCTTCAGCAAAGTAAAAGGATGTTCCAAACACAGAAAAGAGGAAAACCTCAGGGTCTGATTTGAAGTCAGAGAATCAAAAAATTACTTAATCCTAGTTGCAAAATTGGAAACAACTTAAATATCCCTCAGTCTGGGACTGGATAAAGTTGCACGTCCACAAAATGGGATTTTTTAAACTCAGGTTAGAACATGATCCCATTTATTGCATCACATGTGGATATTCACTGAGGGGTGTCTGGAGGCTGCACACTAAAATGTTAATAGTAACTACGGCCATCTGGATGGTAGAATTAAAAAAAACAACTGTACACTCTGTTTTTCACTGTCAGCGTGTTTGGATATTTTTCAACAATTATGTATCATTAATAAAATCAACAAAATGTATATAGATGAATTTTTACTTTGAAAAACAAAATAATCAAAATAGCACTGAAACGATTCCAAAGGCTATGGATGACAAGGACATGAAGGGAATCTACAGTTCAGGGAAGACTCTCTAAAAGCTTTCTTTATGAATATCTCACAAAGGAAGCAATTATCAATGAGAGTTATTATTAAATGAGACTCAATGCACAGATTTCAGGGTACCCTCTATGAGTCCCCTCTGTAGTCCTTTTAAATGATGGTGATGGCATTATCCCTACCTCATAACAGGTGCTCAGCAAATATTTGTTGTATGAATCAATGAACGATCACGTTGGCAGGCTACCAGTGCCTTGTAGTTTCATCTCTATTTCTTTCAAATTAAGGTCAATGGCACTGGTTCACCTGATGGATTCGCCAGATCCCATTTCTTTTCATGTACAGGGTCAGTGGTAAAACCAAAATTCATACCTAGGCGCAGCTTAAGGGCAGCAGTCTGGTTAGAGACTGAGTTTGGGGGCTTGTCATGAAAACGTATTTGCAAAGTACCTTAAATGCAACTGAGAAGATGCCAAGTGTTCATATCAAAGGAAGTGGAGGCTGATAGAAACAGTGGGGAACTATGCAGTTTTCTCAAGTGACCCCTTGGCTCTACCAAAGGACAAAGCTAGTCAACTAGATCACAGGAATGTGGTCAACATTCTTGACCTGGCCTCTCTCCGCTATTCCAGCCCAACCCCAAAGCCCATCAATCATGTACACCCTTGCCCCACTCTTTCAATAGATTTAGAAAAAAGGATCCCTAAACCTTCATGGGTGGCCCCAGTGAATCTCATGTCCTGGTATTCATGTGGTCCTTTTCTAAATTGACTCTGGGCTTGGCCATATGGGCACTCTGGCCACTGGTACATGAGCAAATGTGATAGAAGGCTAGAAAAGCACTTCCACACTGGAGCTTGTCCCCCTGGAATGCTCCCTTTTGGGACCCCTCTGCCACATAAGAAAGTTGGGCAAGACACATGAATAATGAGAAACCACATCAGGAGAGAGGGCCAGCCAGCCTAGTGTCCTGCCTGAGCAGCCACAAGAGGGACCCCTGACGAGACCCTCTTCTCATATTTTCACAACTTCTCAAGTCATGAGGATAACTTCCTAGTCAAACCACAGGATCATGAGAAATAATAAAGTGTTACACTAAACCACTAAGTTTTAAAGTGGTTCCTTATACAGCAGTAAATAACTGAAATACCTCTGATCCTTATTTCCCTGTCAACCCCATGCTGACCTCAATTGCTTACTCCACTCCCTTGTGCTCACTCCACTCTGCCCACGATGGCTTCCCTGCTGTTCCTCGGCCACACCAAGCCCGCACACCTCGGGGCCTCTGCACTTGCCTTTCCATTCACCTGGAAAGCTTCTCCCGCAGATATCTACAAGGCTTGTTCACTCATCTACTTTAAGTCTGCTTAAATGCCACCTTCCCATGAAGTCTTCCCTCACTAGTCCATGAAAAATTGTCACCACTTTCCCTGTCAGGCCTCATCCTCTTTTCCTGCTTTTTTCCCCTTGGCACACATCTACTTTGAATATAGCTTATAATTTACTTATTTATTGCCTCTCTCCACCCCTTAGAATGTAACTCCTTGCAGGCAGGGATTTCTGTCTGTCTTGGTCACTGGTATACCTCCAGTGCCTGGAATAGCTCTTGGCACACAGCAGGCACTCAATAAATAGTTGCTGGATGAGTGAGTAAAAATACAGGATGAAAATGTGATGCTCCTTGCGTTAAAGAGCCTAGGAGAACACTGAGGAGAGATGTCTAACCCAGTTGTGGAAGTTCAGCAGACCACAGGAGGGTGGGGATGATGTTTAGGGCAGAGACCCAAATTAAAGACACATTCCCTGGAGAGAATAAAGGGTCCATGCAATGAAGATATGTAACACAGCATGAAGTTTCTGTCTTACCATAGTCCTTGACAATATGTGTCCAACCTGCCCCTTCACTCTCCACAGCTGAAGGGTTATGGTCCCCCATCTCCAAGTCCAGTCCTGCTGCTAGTTTCCAGACCAGACCTGAGCTGAGATAACAAGGGCATAAACCACTCTAGCATCTCTCCAACAGAAACCAGCACTGAGTCACGCCTCCTCCACGCAGGCGCTAGGGAGGGGAGGGAGTCAGGCATTGGAGCCCAGCTCTGATGACCGTACTCCAGCCTCATTCTCAGCACCTAGAGCTGTATCTTGGCAAATTCCCAATACCTTTGGACTCCAGACCTGCACTGGCATGACTTTTTATCAACAGAAAATACAATCTCAACCAGCTTAAGCAACTAAGGAGGTTTGTTGGTTTGAACAACTAAACACTCTAATGATAGGGCTGGCCTCAGGCGTAAGACTCAAATGATGTCATGGGGACTGAATTTTTCAGCTGAATTTTCCCAGCTCTTTCTTCAGTGGGGTTGGTTTCATTCATCCCTGGGCTCCTCAAAGGTCTCCAGCCTCTGCCATAGCTTCAAGCTTTCATCTCAGGGTATCAAACTGGCTGCCGCACCTCCAGCTTCACCTTTTCCCAGATTTAAGAATCAATGGAAGGAGAGCCTGGGTGGTTAAACATCTGCTTCCACCTCTGGTCATGATCCCACCATCCTGGGATCAAGATCTGCATTAGGCTGCTTCTCAGCAGGGGGCCTGTTTCTCCCTCTGCCTCTCTCCCTCTCCCCCTGCTTGTGCTCTCACTCCCTCTTTCTCTCTGACTAATAAATAAAATCTTTAAAAAATAATAATAATAACCAATGGAAGGAGGGCTCCTGCCTCTCTCCAGCCAATCCCAGGAAAGCCTCAGATGTAGTTCATTGGCTACAGCTGGGTCATGTGGCCCATCCTTAAAGAAATCTCTGCAGTTTTCCCTTTCCCTATGCTGCGGATGGGACAAAGGATTTGATGATTTGATGGACCAAGTGGAGATCCTGAGTCCCAGGACTAGAGCTGGGACTGGTGCCTCACGCAGAACGCACGGTTGAGAGGAGAAAACGCAATCCTGGGCTGGGAAGAGAAGGGAAATGGCTATCAGAGGGGCAGACAATAACATTTTGCTCCAAGTTTAGCTCTAGAACCTGGCCTCCAGAAACTCAGACAAAGGGACAAATAATAGCCCTTGATTGAAGAATGTTTTATATCTTCTGCCACATTCTGAAAATTCAAAAAATAAATGGTGAAATCATATATTTTACAGTAAAATGAAAATCAAAGATGTTCAGATAGGGGTGCCTGGGTGGCTCAGTGGGTTAAGGCCTCTGCCTTCCGCTCGGGTCGTGGTCCCAGGGTTCTGGGATCGAGCCCCACATCGGGCTCTCTGCCTGGCCGGGAGCCTGCTTCCTCCTCTCTCTCTCTGCCTACTTCTCTGCCTACTTGTGATCTGTCTGTCAAATAAATAAATAAAATATTAAAAATAAAAAAAGATGTTCAAATATACTTAAACCATTGAAACATATGGGGCCCTAAATGACGGTAATGATTTTTCAATATAATTTGTTTTCAGGATTTAAAAAAAAATGTAATGCTATTAACACACACCTTTGAAAGGAAAATGGGGATAAGATTAGTGAAAGGAAAACAGATTGTTATCAGCTAGACCCCTTACTACCCACCTACTAGCATTCATTGACCTTTATCCCACATTTTTCCTTTAGTTCTTCTTTCCAGCTTATCTCTTAACTCAGGCAAATGGAAACCAAATCCTCCTTCAAGTGACAGCGACAGCCCTGACAAGAGCTCAAACTGGCCCAGACCACCCAGAATAAATCCCTCTCTGCTCATGTCTGCACAGATGACCACTGAATGACTTCTAGAATGACCAACAACTACCTTTACCTCATTATAATAATAAACTTTACACGCAAGAAGGACCACAAGCCTCATTTATATACATATAATGTCTGTACAGGCATATTCCCTTAAGGCTCATGTGTCACCTTATGCCTGCCACTACCCAAGATGACAAGGCTTCTCTATCTAAATATTCATCCTAAACTAAACAAAAGGAACCCATTCACCCAAAAGCCATGGCTTTTGAAGTTATGGCCCATGGTCTCCTTATTTGCTGCAAATAAATTTTACCCTGTGTGACAATTCTACCTGGTACATCTGTGACTTACCAAGAAGTGAACTCACGTTGGTTTGGTTACAAGATAGGATGATTTAAGTCATGCCTAGGTTGCAGGGGCAGGAGGGGCAAGTAAAATAAAAAATTAAAACATCCTATATATTCAAACCCCATTTCAACAGACTCCAAAGGCTGTCTGAATTCCTCTCTGGTAATAAAATTTTGCTTTGTCAAATATTTCATAAAAGTGGGTAACTGGCTAGAACCAAAAACAGGTTTTTGGGGTGTTGTGGGTTTTGGGTTTTTTTTTTTTTAGTGTAGAGATTTGTCTCGTGATTTTTCTTAAAGTTGGACTTTCAAATTGAGCCAATATTTTTGTCCATCTGCAGGATTGCATGAAATATATTTGTTTGGAAATCAGCTCTCCTAACAATTTCTAAAATTATTAAAGAAACATTTGATTTAATAACTGTTTTGTCCCTTAACTACTCCCTGCTAAGCATCTTAAAGTGGGAAAGGAGGTTTTAGGAAGGTTTCCTTTTTTAAAAAAAAGCCTGAGAAACTGGGACTTCCCTACATTTCAAAGCACAAAGGCCTATTATTCAAGGAAAGGGGCCAGGGAGGCAGAGTAATTCAGTTTTGTAGGCCACCGTGTACTTCTTCCTTTCTCCTGCCAAATCAAGGCTCACCCCGGTCCCAAGTGGACCGCAAGCGGGGCAGTCCTCTGTGAAAAAGTGAAAGCAATCGAGGAAAAAAGAAAAAGCAGCCAGCCAGGAGAGCCTGGGGAGCACTCATTATATGTGAATAGAGCCTGTGAAAGGGGCCTTTGCTTGGCTGCCTGGGTGGGGCCACTCCATTCATACTCCCATTGTAAATTCCATCTGTGTGCTATCATTTCCTGACCCAGATACGGGAAAATGTTTCTGCCATAAATTTCCCTAGGACCTTGCCTGGCCACAAAACCATCCCTGTGAAGTACACTGGGTCCTTGGGGAGGTAGTAAAGGTTTAAGATCCTGTTTGCCTATGATCCCCTCTCCCCATTGACTGAAAGTTCTCTTTCCAATCTCCCCTGTTTTCCTCTCAGGAGCTGGGTCCTCAGTGAAATGAGATCAAAGTGAGATGGTCATGAGGAAAACTCCAGGGGAAATACGAAGCTCTCCTCTCCAGACACTTAAAATAAATATGCAGATCAAAGTCCTTGGTTAGCCCTGGAAAATTTGTGTATCATTATTAATTTTTATCATCAGTTCATATATAATTACTAGTAATGTGAGACTATCAGTTTAGGAGTGATGTGTGTTAAATCATCTCAATATGACTGAAAATAGTTTTGGAAACCTCACTTTTCAGGATGACAATTAAGCTGGAATTAAATTTTAGATTCACCATCCTTTGCCCTCGATACTTCACAATATTATTATTTATTTATTTTTAAGATTTTATTTACTTGAGAGAGAGAGAGAGAAAGAAGGTGAGAGAGCACAAGCAGGGGGAGCAGCAGAGGGAGAGGAAGAAGCAGGTTCTCCACTGAGCAGGGAGACTGACATGGGGCTCAATCCCAGGACTCTGGGATCACAACCTGAGCCGAAGATGGAAGCTTAAGTGACTGAGCCATCCAGGCACCCCCAAAATATTATTTACTATAGTCTGCCTACATTTTTTAGTAAAAGAAGTTTTCTGTAAATCCAATTATTAAATATATTTATATGTATCTGGCTAGCCCAAAGCTGATGCTAGGCAAGTATCACATGGTAACTTGACTACTGGAGTAAGTCTGAGAAACTGAGGGTGTATGTACAAAAAATAGATAGGATGCAGAGCAGTGGTTCTTAAACTCTAGCATGTGGGGGCACCTGGGTGGCTCAGTGGGTTAAGCCTCTGCCTTTGGCTCAGGTCCTGATCCCAGAGTCCTGGGACCCTGGGACGGAGCCCTGTGTCGGGCTCTCTGCTCAGCAGGGAGCCTGCTTCCCTTCCTCTTTCTCTGCCTGCCTCTCTGCCTACTTGTGATATCTGTCTGTCAAATAAATAAATAAAATCTTTAAAAAACAAAACTCTAGCATGCGTTAGAATCACTTGAAAGAGTTTCAGATTCAGGAGTTCTGGGGGGAGGGCCTGAGAATGTGCATTTCTCACAAAAGCCCAGCAGAGCTGATGCTACTCTCAAACATCAAGTAGGACATTATATATATTCAGAGGCTCCATAACATCTGAATTCAGACTCAGTAAACATCCTGGTGCCTACCTACAGATGAAGGCCAAACGCTTTCTGCGATAGTGGTTACGGGTCTTAATCCACCATATAGACACAAACTATTTTTATAACTCAACTTTCATTTTTATTTATTTATTTAGTAAAGGTTTTCTTTCTTTATTTGAGAGAGAGAGAGTGAGAGAAAGCATGAGAGGGGAGAAGGTCAGAGCGAGAAGCAGACTCCCCATGGAGCTGGGAGCCTGAAGCGGACTCGATCTTGGGACTCCGGGATCGTGACCTGAGATGAAGGCAGTCACTTAACCAACAGAGCCACCCAGGTGCCCTCAAATTCATTTTTAGATCCTATTCAACCAGAGTGGCAAAATATAACCTCAGTTCCTCTGAAGCCTTCCTCCCATTTTCAGGGAGTGCCTCTAGGTTCTAGGAGCTCCTGGAGAATCGCAGTTGAAGGAGGGGGCGGGGTGGGAGAGAAGTGCACTCCCGTCCTTGCTATGGACTATCCATGCAGTTGTCAAGTGAAATTGCCATCATCCCTGTCAGGCCTGTAGGCTTCAATGCTCAGCGACCTACACTGACATTTCCTTCACCCCCAGGCTGCATGACCCCTTCCAGTCTAGCACCATTGGTGGGCCACCCTGGGGACCCAGAATCTGCCAACTATGTCCTTTCTGCTCCCCAGGGCTTTATCTAGAAGGGAGGGCACAGACCCCTCTCACTCTGGGTCCCATGTATCTGTGCTTCATTACACCCCCTCTGTCTCTCCTCCTTCTACTCACCTCCCTCCTCTGCCCAGAACAGTGGAATCCATTGCCAGTCTGAAGGAGAATCTCCCTCTCTCTTCAAACCCCTTGCTCTCACTCGTTTTGACCAGTCCTGGGGTCTCAATGTTCCACTAAGGGCTCTAGGCTTTTGAAAATCAAAGCCAGAAAGATTCCTATTTGTTTTTTCTGCTCTGACATTTCCTTTCCTGAGTTAATGAGCACAGAATGGCCTAGCTGCTTAAAGGAAAGGTGCTTAGAAGGAAGAAAGAATAAACTTACTTTAAATACACACATGTGTGTGCACGCCCACACACACATATTAGCATTTTAGAATTATTACCCATAAAAAAAGGAATTATTACCCATTATTATCTTGCATTATCTACATTCTCCCATTTAATCTTTTTCTTTTTTGAAGATTTTATTTATTTATTTGACAGACAGAGATCACAAGTAGGCAGAGAGGCAGGCAGAGAGATAGGAAGAAGCAGGCTCCCTGCTGAGCAGAGAGCCCAATGCGGATGCTCGATTCCAGGACCCTGAGATCATGACCTGAGCCAAAGGCAGAGGCTTTAACCCACTAAGCCACCCAGACACCCCCTCCCATTTAATCTTTAAGGCAATGCTATGAAGTAGAGAATATTCTTCCATTTTATAGATGAGAAAATTGGGGCCCAGAAAGATTAAAAAGCCTTGCCTAAAGTCACATAGATCAGGTTTTGAACTTGGGGCTTCTGGTTCTGAATCCAAGGCTAAATACACTATACCTCAGCTTAACCTCCAAATGAAGAAAAGGGTGAGAGAGAAGTCTGTCATTGGAAGGCAAAGCCCAGTATACCAATCAGCAGATGAGTCTCGGGAAATAATTTGGCCTAAGAGATACTAGTAAGTCAAAATGTAGGTGGTAACAAGAAAGAGTAAGAAACAAACCAAGAGACAGGATGTATGACAAGCAAGGGTTAAGAGGTTTGTAAACAGCAGAGCAGGACACTAAGGAGTCAAGAAGTCCAGAATCAAGGCCACAGATCTGGGAGTAACCATTTCCTGACTATGAGAGACAGGTTAGGAGTCCAGAAAATCAAACCCAAACCAAAGTGTTCTGTGCCCCTCAAATCCTGAGCAGACTAGGAATCAGCAATATACAGGGAGTCATGGAAGTAAATCAAAGCATCAGGAGTCAAGAGCTAGACGTTCAACTATGAAAGGGTACATCTACCTTTAAGTTGTCCTCCTGGGAAACAAAGAGCCTACAATTTGAGTAGGAACATGAGTGTAACAGGATGTAGCTGAGCAAAAAGCCACGACAAGAATGGAGGAGCAGAGATGAGAGAATATCCTCAGGGTCAAAGGCATCTCACTGTGCACAGGAAACATCTGTTATCTTTGTAAGGCATGTCCTCTTCTGAAAACCAAGCCCAACTCATCCTTTTGAGGAACAAATTCCCCCAACATGGTTCATGTCTTCCAACCCCAGGCATGGCAGAAGAGGGCCTGTCCTTCTGCAGCACCCTATCTGAATTCTTAGCCTATAGAAATTGTGAAAGATCACAAGTGATAGTTACTGTTTTTAAGCCACACTGTTTCGAGATTGTTACACAGCAATAGCTAACTAATACAAAGTACAAGAACAAAATAGCAGATGGTTATTAGCTCAAGTGCTAACTCCAATCCATGGATAGTTGTCTGGAGAAAGAGCTGAGCAAGAAAGGGGAGTTGAAATTAAATCATTGGTATCTGCCATTAAGTGGGAAGTGATAGCAACTGTGTTTTTTATTTGCCAACTGTGGTCAAAGACAATTAACTACAGAAAAGAGACACAGAAAACAATGTTCAAAGAGAGAAAGAAAGAAAAAGACAGGTAGAGAGGAAAGCAGAAAAAGCCTGGACTTGACAATAAGATTCAAGGATTCCAATCCTGGCTACTTACCAGCCATGGGAACTTGGGTAAATTGTTAGCCTTCCTGCGCCTGTTTCCTCACCTGCAAAATCATGCGATTATTGTCAGGATTAGATTAAATGAGCCTGTGATACAAATGTCTGGCAGTAGATCCTTAACAAATGGGAGTATATTGGGAGTCCTGGCTAAGTCTAAGCAAACTTTGGGTGTGTGGAATGTATTTCAGGTCCATTTGACTTTCAAAAACAGCAAAAAGTCACAGCATTCAAGACCTTCCTAAAGCTTTTTTCTCCAAAGTGCATCCAATGAAATACTAGGTCTACAGGATGTTATATGTTCCAGGACATACTAGTTATGTAAGATCTTAATAGGTATTACACAAATAAAAAGAGTTTGCTTACATACATTTACCAAGTGACCTAGCAATCCCATTCCTGGGTATTTACTTTAGAGAAGTGAAAATTTATATTTACACAAAAACCTATACATAAATGTTTACAGCAGATCTATTCAAAATCACCAAAGACTGGAAGAAACCTGAATATGTTTCAACGATATAAATAAATTGTGGTATATTCCCTGATATTCCATATCACGGAATACTACTCAGCATTAAGACCTAAACACACACACACACACACACACCCTAATAACTGATACATGCAATAACATGGATGAGTCTTAAAGGTATTACCTAAAAAAAAAGAATCCAGTCTCAAGGGCTACATGGTATGTAATGTCATCTATATGATATTTCTATAAAAGAGAAATGGCAAAAAGACAATTTATGGGTGGAGAACAGGTCAGTGGTTGCCAGGGGTTACAGAAGTAGGGGATGTGACTATAAAGGGGGACACAAGTGAGTCCTGGGGTATAATAAAACTATTCTGAACTCTGAATGTCGTCGTGGTTACACAAATCCATGCACAAAATTTCATTGAAGTGTACATTTTAAAAAATGTTAATTTTTACTGTATATTATTTTTAAAAATAAAGTTAAAAGAAGAGTTCACATAAATGTGGGAAATTTGAAGCTAAAGCAAAATAGGATGCTTCACAACACGACTTCTCAGAGCTTTTAACATGTTTTAATCATGTTTAATTTAATAGGTACTAATTAATTGAATACTTATTTAATCACAAATTAGTATCTGTGGGGGCACCTGGCTGGCTCAGTCATTGGAGTGTGTGGCTCTTGATCTTGGGGTCATCAGTTCAAGCCCCATGTTGGGCACAGAGTTTGCTTAAATAAAAAAAATTAAAAAAAAATTAAGGGCGCCTGGCTGGTTCAGTCAGTGGAGCATGCGACTAGGGGTTGTGAGTGTAGGCCCTGTGTGGGGTGGAAAGATTACTTAAAGATGGGGCACCTGGGTGGCTCAGCAGGTTAAAGCCTCTGCCTTCAGCTCAGGTCATGATCCCAGGGTCCTGGGATGGAGCCCCACATTGGGCTCTCTGCTCAGCAGGGAGCCTGCTTCCCTCCTCTCTCTCTGCCTGCCTCTCTGTCTACTTGTGATCTCTCTCTCTGTGTCAAATAAATAAATTTTTTTAAAAATTAATTAAAAATGAAAAAAATTTTAAATCTTTTTTAAAAGTGAGTGTGATTCTTAAAAGGACTGAAAGAGAAACTATACAACATTTCCCCAACTTATTTGACCACAGACCTTTTTTTTCTCAGACCATCTCAGGAGCCTGCTATTTCCTAGATTCACTCTGAGAAATTCAGATTTGGTAATAGGTATAGGTATGACCTCTTGCCTTAATACCTAGGATCCAGAGAAAACTAAAATGGGAGGTTGTGAGTCGGGTACTACTTAACACTGAGTAACTGACACTGTCCTACACAAATGCTAGAATGAGGAGGTTATAAATAATAAAAAGTAATAAGTACTTCTCTGGCTTTTTTTTTTTTAAGATTTATTTATTTATTTGACAGACAGAGATCACAAGTAGGCAGAGAGAGAGAGGGGGAAGCAGGATCCCCACTGAGCAGAGCGCACAATGTGGGGCTCGATCCCAGGACCCTGAGACCATGACCTGAGCCAGAAGCAGAGGCTTAACCCACTGAGCCACCCAGGCGCCCACTTCTCTGGCTGTTAAACTTTTGTGTATATATCTAAAAATACACACAAGGGCGCCTGGGTGGCTCAGCTGGTTAAGCGTCTGCCTTCTGCTCAGGCCATGATCCCAGTGTCCAGGGATGGAGTCCCTCATTGGGCTCTCTGCTCAGTGGGGAACCTCCTTCTCCCTCCCACCTCTCCCCCTGCTTGAGCTCTCTTTCCCTCTCTTAAATAAATAAAATCTTAAAAAGAAAATTTTAAAAAATACAAACAAATATTTCTGTGTGTATGGGTGTGTGGGTGTGTCTGTCTATCTTTCTATCACACACTTATTCTTATGTACATATGCATTGGAAGAAAGCCTAGGATCCAAATGGATTTCACCAAAAGACTGATAGTGCCTAACTCTGTGGTAAATCCTGGGTAATATGAACTATTTTTTCTCTTTCTGCTTCTCTCTGTTTTCTGATTTTCATGCTGTGTGAATTACTTGTAAAACAAACAAAAATAGCTAAGGATTTAAACTAAGAAAATTTAAAAATAAAATAAGCTATAATTCATTTGAACACCTACCATGTGCCTGGAACTGTACAAAGCACTTCTTATATATTATCTCTCTCGCTGACTCCTCCCAGTGCCACAAAGAGGCACTGTTACTATTCCCATTTTAAAGATGAAGAAATGAAACTTGAAGCAATTTGCCCAACTAAAATGATGTGGATTGACTCCGGAATACAATTTTAGAAGCATACATGCACACCCCAGCTGTTTCTGTATGTACTACACTTTGGAAACAGCTGGCTCAGTTGACAACGATCTAAGTCTCAAAACCCAAATATGACCCAGCCCCAAATATCCTGATAATTCTCTTCTAGATAACTAGGAATGTGATAAAGTGAAAAATTTGATCACAATATTTTGAGGCTCCTTCTTGTAAGAGGTAGAGTCTGCATTCCTCAAAACTGAGATGATCTTGGGTGCCTGGGTGGCTCAGTGGGTTAAGCCTCTGCCTTCGGCTCAGGTCATGATCCCAGGGTCCTGGGATTGAGCCCCGCATCGGGCTCTCTGCTCAGCAGGGAGCCTGCTTCCTCCTCTCTCTCTGCCTGCCTCTCTGCCTACTTGTGATCTCTGTCTGTCAAATAAATAAATAAAATCTTTAAAAAAAAGAGAGAGAGAGAGAGAGAGCTCCTTCTATGTGAAAAGCAATGAAATACAATCATAGACATGCACATGCACACATCTAGCTATTCATATGCACTCCACTTTAAGGGACAGCTGGCTCAGTTGCATAGAAAAAAATGTATGCTGAAATCAATTAATTGTTTTCCTTTGCTTTTATAGCACATTAGGTTTTCCTTCCAAGATTTAGTGAGTCATGAAACATATTAACAGTGGAGTTTCGATTAAAGATAGAAGACAAGGGTCATTTACCTACGACTAAATGCTTCTTCAGTAATAACAGACTTGAGAGCAAAAGGAACTTGCTCCAAGGAGAATATGAAAAATTGTTACCACAGCCATCATTTTCATTCAAACACAAATGGCTCTAGACCAGAAAATCATATTAGATCAAAACATGACATGGAACCCACGGCTAACACCAAGAAATGTTCCTGGCACGTAGGTAACTCCCTGTCAAAATCAGCAACCATGATAATAGGAAAAACCCTAGCCTCCTGATTATTGCCTCTCTTGACAGGACAACTCAGCATATTTTCGTTTTACGAAATACCAGGATGCTGCTGCAGATTAATTCAACTCCTAAAATAAAATTATAGTCCACGTTTTAAAAGCAACATCACCCACTAAAGAGTGCACTGCTGTCTGGGGTTTGATGATGACAATCCTTTTCAGAAGAAAGCGCCTCAGAGGGAAAAGAATACAGATGGTATCTTGTGGCTCCTTCACAGTGGGTCACTTTGCATTCCTTGCCCTCTTTTAAATGCTACTGACAAAACGCCCTCTCAGTCTTTCCTTCCTCTTCGTTTCTCAAATTTCTTGGCAGTCCCTTTGTTGATTTCAATCACTTGGCCCCTTCTAATTCCCCCTTTCCTTGAACCTTTTCTTCTCTTTTCTGCCTTACCTGATACACAAAGAGTGTAACTGCTCCTCACATGACAGTCCCACATTTCTCTGGTGTTGGCACAAAGAAAGAATTCTCTCTCAAAGAGGGTCTGGTTACCCTGCAATTTTCCATGTCCTTCTCTTCTCAAAGATACAGGTCGATCGGTCTGAGTGTGTGCAAGGGGTGTGGGGAGTGTGTGTGTGTGTGTGTGTCTGTCTGTCTGTCTCTGTCTCTCTCTCCAGGCATCCAATCTGTGATAAAAGAGTGAGACTGTTTGGTTAATATTCAGACTGAGTGAAAGTAGGACTTAATCATAAGCAAATTTTAAATGGCTCTTTCAAGCATTTCCTTAGAGAGGTACCAGACATAGCTTCTAACACAGAAGTAGAAATTAAATTCAAGTCAGCAATTGCTAAATGTCTATGACCTGCCACACCTCATACTGGGGATAGAGACCTAAGCTAAAGCTTAGGTTCCGCCATCAAGGGATGTTAATTATTTATTTAATTAGAGAGAGTGTGCATGCACAAGCAAGGGGAGGGGCAAAGGAGAGAGAGAGAGAGAGAATCTCAAACATACTCTGTCCTCAGCATGCAGCCCAATACAGAGCTCTATCTCAAGACCCCAAGATCATGACCTGAGCTGAAATCAAGAATCGGACTCTTAACTGAGCTACCCAGGCCCCCAAAGGAGAAACCTTTAGAAAGAAAAATTACAGGCGCCCATGGATGGCTCAATCATGAAGTGTCTGCCTTCAGCTCAAGTCATGATTCCAGAGTCCTGGGATTGAGCCCCGTATCAGGCTCCCTGCTCAGTGGAGAGCCTGCTTCTCCATCTCCTAATCCCCCTGCTGGTGTTTCCTCTCTCACTGTGTCTCTCACTGTCAAATAAATAAATAAAATCTTTTAAAAAAAAAGAAAAAGAAAAATTATAAAGAAAAACAAAAAATAACCTAATAACAATAATTTGTTAAGAAAACCTAACAAGTATCACCTGAGTATCACCAACTGGAAAGAAATTCTTAGTATACTGAGATTCTGTTTCTTTATTTTTAATATGAGTATAACAACAATATTAATAATACTTGTTTTTGCAAAATGATTACTATGGGAGTCAAACTGGACTATGACCAAATGTATCTTCCAACTCTGCAATTTAATTGCATTTCCATTTGATCAGTATTTATTTAGTGCCTATCTTGGGCCAGGTCCTGTGAAAATAAAAAAAAGGAAGTCCATAATCCCCAAAATGAAAGCACCCAACACCAGAGGGAATAGAGAGACACATCAAAAATATAATATAGTGTGATTATGTGTGGTAACAGAGATATACAGAAAGTGTACCAGATCTTAGAGGAGAGATGAAATTTTCCAGCCAGGAGTCTGGTGAGTAGGGAAGAAAGGAAAAGTGCATTAGAGGATGCTACAGAAACAGGGTATATAATAACAAGTATCTCTCATTAAGGCCCTTCTGTGTAGTGGTCACTATAGTAAGCCCTTCACAGACAACTTTCTCAATAAATAAAGATTACCTAGAGGGCTTTCCTTCTTGAAAACATCATGCCCTGTTAACTTACAGAGTTTGGTTTTGGTGACTGTCAGGTCTATTGGCCTAGAGAGACTAACAGCCGATTGCCCAGATGGAAAAGGGGGAAAGCACTGAAACAAAAGTACAAAGTGATGGGTTCTCACCCTGCTGTTACTATGTGTCTTTAGGGATGTCTCTTAGCTTGCTAGTCCTCAATTTCCTAATCTGCAAAATGGACTTTAATACAAGCTGACCTTATGAGGTTGTTGGCATAACAGATGTATAAAAGGCTTACCAGTCTGTCTTAGTCCTCCGCAGGGTAAGGCCCAGGCTGGAAATTCACTTGCCTATAGAGCCTGGGAGGTAACATAACTGAGTGAAGCAGGCCTTTGGAAATTCTGCCAATTGTTGTATCAGTTAGCTCTTGCTGTATAACAAATCACCCTACAACTTAGTGACTTAAACCAACAGTGTATTACTTTTCACTGTTTTATGGGTTTGATGGGTATTTTTTCTGCTGCTGTTTTTTTTTTTTGTTGTTAAAGATTTTATTTATTTATTTGACAGAGAGAGATTACATGTAGGCAGAGAGGCAGGCAGAGAGAAAGAGGAGGAAGCAGGCTCCCTACTGAGCAGAGAGCCCGATGCGGGACTCGATCCCAGGACTCTGGGATCATGACCTGAGCTGAAGGCAGTGGCTCAACCCACTGAGCCACCCAGGCACCCCCTCTGCTGCTGTTTTGACTGGGCTCACTAATATGGCTAATATTCAGTTGTAAGGTTAGCTGGGGGCTGGGTTCATTTGGAAGAGCAAAACAGCTACTCCTCGTTGGTTAAAGTTGAATGTTGTCTCATAGAAAATTGGATCCCTTGGCACCAACCTACTATTCCCGAAAAATTGATATATTTGTGTGTGTGTGTGTATGTGTAAATCCCTGATTTTTAAATATTAACTATTTTTATTAACAGAAAATATTGTATGAGCCTACAAAATGTATTTATGGATTGGATTTGGGGCCTACAATTGGGACTCTCCCTGTGAAGTAGTGTTTTTAGCCAGCCTTTATTCCTGTGTCCAGTCTATTGGGTTTTCCTTAGGCCCAAAGGGCTATAGCAGGCATACCTGTGCTCTCTTTCTTAGTCTGATCTCTTGGTCAATGGTTCTCAAGATGTGGTTCACAGATTAATAGGGTCAGCATCACCTGAGAATTTTTTTTTTAAGATTTTATTTATTTATTTGAGAGAGAGAGAGCGAGAGCATGAGAAGGGGGAGGGTCAGAGGGAGAAGCAGATAGCCCTATGCGGGACTCGATCCTGGGACTCCAGGATCATGACCCGAGCCGAAGGCAGTCACTTAACCAACTGAGCCACCCTAGGCGCCCATCACCTGAGAATTTGTTAGAAATGCAGATTCTTTACCCTACCAGACCTACTGATTCAGACACTCTAGGAGTGGGAGCTCCAGGTGAGTCTCATGCTTACTAGAGAGAACTACTGCTTTCCACACAGACCTGAGAAGGGAAAGGGTGGGAGGGATATAAAGACTAACTTTAAGAACTAGAGAAATTCTCCTCCTTGAGCACCACCAGGCAAGCCAGACTCCCATTTTTAAGAAGACGAGATAACAACAAGCCAGACTGCGTGGCACATACCAAAAGGGCCATGGGCGCAGTGCCTTCTGATCAAGAAGATTTCACCCTGGAGGGGGTACCTGGCTGGCTCAGCTGGAAGAGCACGTTACTTTTGGTCTTGGGGTTGTGAGCTTGAGCCCCACGCTGGGTGTAGAGATTACTTAAATAAAAAAATTTTTTTAACTTGAAGAAGAAGAAGACTTGACACTAGTTCTCAGTCCTTCCTGTGTGCCAGAGTCAGGAGAACTTTACAAAATACTGATGCCTGGGTCCCAACCTAGAGATTCTTTTTTTTTTTTTTAAGATTTTTATTTATTTATTTATTTGATAGACAGAGATCACAAGTAGGCAGAGAGGCAGGCAGAGAGAGAGGGGGAAGCAGGCTCCCCGCTGAGCAGAGAGCCCGATGTGGGGCTCCATCCCATGACCCTGAGATCATGACCTGAGCCGAAGGCAGAGGCTTAACCCACTGAGCCCCCCAGGCGCCCCCCAACCTAGAGATTCTGATGCAAGCAGTCTGAGCTGGACCCTCAAGAGTCTTAAATGCTCTGCAAGTGGCTCTAATTTGCAATCATGGGAATTGGGCCTTGAAACAAGAGAGAAAAGAAACTGGTAACTATAGATGTCTCTACCGGAAAGCACTGGGGAATTAGAAGACTGGGAAAGAGTCTCACTTTTTAAAATCTACTCTCATAATGGGAACTTCCTCCAGGTCTTCCTTCCTTGAATTTCTAGCAGATTAGCATTCCAGTCACTTCCCACAGAGCACAATGCTTAGTAATGAATGCAATTCAATGCTTTGCAGGACTTGTCTTTGGGAAATTTATTTTCTTAAAAAAAAAAGAAAATGTTAGCTGGGGCACCTGGGTGGCTTGGTTGTTAAGCATCTGCCTTCAGCTCAGGTCACAATCCCAGGGTCATGGGATTGAGCCCTGCGTCGGGCTCTCTGCTCAGTGGGAAGCCTGCTTCTCCCTCTCCCACTCCTCCTGCTTGTGTTCCCCCTCTCATTGTGTCTTTCTCTGTCGAATACATAAAATCTTAAAAAAAAAAAAAAAAAGTAAAGAAAAGAAAGGGAAGAAGGGAGGAAGAGAGAGAGAAAGAGAGAGGGAAATGGGTAGAACTAGAACATGAACAAATAGGAAAAAGGAGATATTTGCAAAAATATCTAAGCAAAAGAAACACTTTGGACAAAGGTTGGAGGTGAATTCTGCAAGGGCCATGTAGAAATAATGAGAAAAGCAGTTTACCTTGAGCAGAGGTATGTGCTGGGAAATGGAAAGAGATAAACAGGTGTAACAGAAGACTGATCTTAAGTCAGGTTTCTCCAGAGAATTAAAACCAATAGAATGTGGAGCCTATATGAAGAAATATAAGGAAGTGGCTCATGTGATTTGGAAGCTGAGAAATCACAAGATCAACAGGGTAAGTCAGAAGCTAGAGAGCCAAAAGAACTGATAGTGTAATTGCAGTCTGCTAGTTTCAGTCTGAGTCTGAAGATAGGAAAAAGTTGATATCCCCGTTTGAAGGCAGGAGAAATTCTCTTGTACTCACAGGAGGATGAGACTTTTTGTTCTATTCATACCTTCAACTGATTGGATGATGCCCCCCCCCCACATTAAGGAGGGCAACCTGCTTTACTCAATCTGTGGATTTAAATGTTACTCTCATACAAAAACACCCCTACAGAAAGATTCAGAATAATAGTTGACCAAATACCTGGGCGCCTTGTGAAGTAATAAGGGGAAACCTCTCTAGAATGGAGTGGGAAGGCCACCAGGGGGAGCTCTCACACCTTACCACTCTGTGTCAGTTGCAGACTTAACGGGAAGAGAGGGACATTTTAAGTGGACACTACTTTATCATCCCAGCAGGAGGAAGAAAGACTCTCCTCCTCCCCTGGCAACAGCCAAGCCAATGAGAAGCAGTCACAACTCAACCAATAAAAAGCCACTATACTTCTAGTGCCCAGTTTACCCTAATGGACACTTTGTTTATAATAGCACTCCCAACTTCCCACTTTCCCCTATAGAAAAGACTTCTCTCCTTTATTCAGCAGTCTTGCCTATGATTCTGATATAATTTGCTTGTCCCTGATTACAATTTTTTGCTATTTATTTTTTTGTAAAATAACTGTCTATGTGATTTGAAGGTTAACAATTCCATGGCCCACTCAAATTAACACATAAAATTAACCATCATATAGAGTATGAACTTGAATCTGTGGAACAGTGTTTCCAAAATGTGGTACATGTAGACCTAGACCAATGAAACACTCTACAAAAAAAGGTTCTGTGAAAATGTGTCTCAGAAAACACTGCATTCTAAGGCATATAAACATATGAAAGCTATGAATCATCCTGTAGGAAAGAAATGGTTTATAACGCTGTCAACCTAGCATATCTCTGACATTTGATCACACAATCTGTTTTTTACTTAAAGCCTATTAATTTCCTGTGGAACAAAAGCTTCATATAAAAAACTTTGGGAAAAGCTAGTCCAAGCCATGAGAAGATAATATAGATTTGGAACCTAAAAAGGGGACATGAAAACAGAATTTTAGTGAGATAAATTTGGCTGTAATATGCAGTGATATAAAAGGAAAGAGATCCTGGAGGCAGAGAGAAGCTACTTTAGCAAGAAAGCTACTTTAGCAATCAAGATCTGAGGATAGACAGAGGCTTGCTCTTGGGTGGGAATGGGGGACAGGGGAGAAAGGAAATAAGACCTTTTATGGAAAAGTATCTGCATATATGAATTATAAATAGAAAAGAGTAGTAGAGAGCTCCAAAGTCTGGAGTTGGTAAGCAAAAGAATAAAGAGCCACTGATGGAGAAAGTTGCAAGGAAAGTTTTCAATATGTTATGTTTGCAGTCATGGTAGACAAAAGTCTGTAAGAAAGATCTAGCAGTTTCTGAAATTATGAAACTTGTGTGAGAGATTATCAATCAATTTGGAAAAAAATTATAAATCAATATGGGAATCATCAGCACAGAGCTGGAAACTAAGCCACAAGGGTACCCTCTTACCCATTTCCCAATTTCCCTCAGCTACGCCATTCTCTTTGTAAAAGGCTTCATTTTGAATAATATGCTTTCTAAGCCAGTTTTAGGTCCTCCTAATAACAGCCTCACAAAGGACCACTGAATTATATTCATTCCTGAGCACAGCTCTGGACTCTGGTGGTAGCCAAGCACCATCAGCAGTTAGTTTAAGGAAATAAGCCCCGGAGAAAGCTCTTTAGATATGCAAGGAGGATGAGCTTTGGAATTTCACATTTGTGAGGCACAAGTCAACTGGGAACAGAAATACTATGCCCTTCTTCCTATATGCTAATAGTACCTTTTACTACAGAGCCTATTGAGAAATCCCCAGGCCCAAGGCACCCAGACACCAGTAGGTTTTAAACAAATTTCATAAACCAAAAACCACACTTGTAATCTTCTGGCTGCTTGTACTCATGAACATACATTTAAGCAGTGCCAACCAATTCAGGGAGTACTTATAACATGCCTACTGTGCACTTGGCTCTGAAATGACCCGTGTCTTTTCCCTTTTCCTTCACACTGGACCTCTGAAGTCACACAGTCTCATATTTGAATCCCACCTGTAACCTCTACTGATCACATGATTCTAAGCAAGTTACTTAAAAGTAAGGGCCTTGATTTTCTCATCTACAAAAATGGGATTAAAAAACTCATTCATTGGGGCGCCTGGGTGTCTCAGTGGGTTAAAGCCTCTGCCTTTAGCTCAGGTCATGATCCCAGGGTTCTGAGATCGAGCCCCGCATCAGGCTGTCCGCTCCGCGGAGAGCCCGCTTCCTCCTCTCTCTCTCTCTGCCTGCCTCTCTGCCTACTTGTGATCTCTGTCTGTCAAATAAATAAATAATTAATTAATTAAAAAAAAACTCATTCATTTATTTATGCATTCATGTGCACATTCATTCATCCAATGAATACTTTGGAGCTCCTACCATAGCTTTGACTATATAATGTTCTGGGACTCTCCTAGTGGTGAAAGAAGCAGGTATAGGAGAGGAAAAATTTTTTCTCACCCCTCTTAGGGTACCTGGCTGGGTTTGAAAATTAAACTGACAAAAACTTACTAATGGGGGAAAAAAGCATACAAATTTATATAAGTTTTACATGACAAAGGAACTCTCCTAAAGAAATGAAGATGCAAAAAAATCCTCCAAAACTGAGTGTATTTATGCTAGGTTTGATGAAGAATAGACAGAGATGGAAGAATATGACAGATTAGGGAGTGTGAAGGAAACTTAGCAAGGCCTGTTTGTTAGCATTCTTCTCAGCATCCCTTTGTCTTTAGTCTTTAGAGATAAGGATGCTCCCTCCCCAAAAACTTAAAAAAAAAAAAAAAAAGGCTCCTTTCCTCCAAGAATAGGAAAGGCAACCCTCAGAGAAAGATTTTATGACTTATTTTAGAGAAGAAGGGTAAGCAGAGGTCAGAATGACCTTCATGCTTCTGCTGTGTTCTCAAACTCCTTCAATTTAAAATATTCAATATGGGGCTCCTGAATGGCTCAGTGAGTTAAGTGTCTAACTCTTGATCTTGGCTCAGGTCATGATCTCAGGGTCATGGCATCAAGCCCCACATTAGGCTCCATGCCGGGGGTGAAACCAGATTGCCTGCTTAAGAGTCTTTCTCTCAAAAAAAAAACAGTCTTTCTCTCCCTTTCCCTCCCTCCACCCCTCCCCCTGACAGAAAAACAAAAAAACAAAAAACAAAATCAGAAATGTATTTTATAAATAAATCAATAAAATATTCAATATGACAGGGACACCTGGCTGGCCCAGTGAAGTGTGTGATTCTTGATCTCAGGGTCTTGGGTTTGAGCCCCGTGCTATGTGCAGAGATTAGTAAAAAATAAATAAACTTTTAAAATAATAAAAAAAAGATAAAATACTTAATATGCTAAAATGCCATATTTGTGGTAGCCTGTCACAGGCATGGTCCCTATAGCACTGAAGCTGAAACCTTACTTGACTATGAGGATAGTCAAATGAGATCATATATATAAACTACAAGATACAATGTATGTCATACATAAAGGTAACTCAGTAAATGCTAGTTTTCTTCTCAAGGGTACCAGGATATGTGATCCCAAGATATATTTCTTTGGCATGTGGATTATTTTGAGCTAAAGTCACCTGAGAACCAACAGAGGAAGGAAAAGCTCTTATATTGCTTCCCTTTAACACTTAAAAATGGAGTATAAAGTTCCCCTTTCATATAAGAAATTTACATTTAGAGAGGAGATTTCCATTTGTGAAGTTATCTCTGTACCAGGAAGAAAGACAATTTTATCACCTGTGAGACTCTTATCTGCATAACCAGACATCCCATCTTTATGTTTTCTCCTCCTGCCTTCCCATAACTTGCCTCCCCATCCACAAACCCCAAAACCTTATTCCTTTGTCTACCCTAAGATGGTATAAAAACCTCAATTACCTGGATACCTCGTTGAGTCTCGATTCTTTGTGAAGCTCTGTCGTGTACCTGCATAATTAAAACTGGTTTTGTCAGCATGGAGGTTCCTCAAAAAGTTGAAAATAGAACTACCCTATGACCCAGCAATTGCACTACTGGGTATTTACCCTAAAGATACAAACACAGTGATCCAGAGGGACACGTGCACCTGAATGTTTATAGCAGCAATGTCTACAATAGCCAAACTATGGAAAGAACCTAGATATTCATCAACAGATGAATGGATAAAGAAGATGTGGTATATATACACAATGGAATACTATGCAGCCATCAAAAGAAATGAAATCTTGCCATTTGCGATGACGTGGATGGAACTAGAGGGTATCATGCTTAGTGAAATAAGTCAAGCAGAGAAAGACAACTATCACATGATCTCCCTGATATGAGGAAGTGGTGATGCAACATAGGGGATTAAAGCGGTCGGAGAAGATTAAATGAAACAAGATAGGATTGGGAGGGAGACAAACCATAAGTGACTCTTAATCTCACAAAGCAAACTGAGGGTTGCTGGGGGAGGGAGGTCGGGAGAAGGCGGTGGGGTTATGGACATTGAGGAGGGTATGTGCTATGGTGAGTCCAGTGATGTGTGTAAACCTGGCGATTCACAGACCTATACCCCTGGGGATAAAAATACATTATATGTTTATAAAAAATAATAATAATAAATTTAAAAAATTTAAATTAAAAAAAATAAATCTGGTTCTGTTCTTGTTAATCTATTCATTATCAGTTTGATTCCTGAGCCAGTAACACTAGGAAGGTAAAGAAAAAAGGTATTTCCTCCCCTACACATCCTTCCCATAGACCACAGAACACGTGACTATGGCGGCCAACATAAATGTGTGCAGCAGTGGGCTCCTTTCCCCACTAAAAGGCATTAGCCAATGGTTTCCAGGAAGGGGTACAGATTCAACTTTCTAGATCTTCCCATATTAAAGAGGAGTAGGAAAACTGGGTGTGAAATACCCCTATTTTGAAATGTTGGCAACTAACTCCAAACCCTGGGTGGACCAAATAAAATCCATCTGACCCAGGGGCTGCCCACTTGTAACTTCCATAACAGACTCATCCTGACAAGGCAGGCCACTCAGATGACTCCTAGTTTTAAGTACTCTGAGCACTGCACAGGAAGACTAAGGCACCCTCCAGTAAAATCCTTATTTCACTCCAGCTTGGTCCCCATCAATCAGAACAACTCCATTTACACTCCAATGAAACAGGAACCTGGTGTGACAGAATCATTATCACAAGAGGAAAGGACGATCTCACCATGGGTCATCAGCTTGCATTATATAAATGAATCTAAAGGCTCAATATGATGAAACAGTGAAAATGCACTCAACAGGGCAGTGAGGCACAGGCAGTTCAGGAACCAAATTGTGCTAATGGGACTTAAAGGACCAATCACAGATATTTCAGGAATATTCCATCAGCACTTTCAGGTGACATTTTCCCAGTGTGATACTGCTTTCATGCTTACTTGTCTCTGACTCATTCTTTCTGCTTCAATCTACTTTGTTTATAGATTTAATATCTGGCACTATTCCTCTAAAGAGCTCACGATCTCCCTCTGTCTTCTCTTCCCCCTCCTGCTTCAGAGCAAGACAGATGGAAAACTAAATAAGCAATGACAGACATAAAAAGATATGGATATGTCTATTGCTTTGGTTTGGGACCCCAAAAGAAGCTGGCCCAACAGACACAAGACTGAAGCTGCTTCATCCCTTCCAGAAGAGTTTAAGCATTGCTGACTCCAAGCTACATCATGCTTTAGAAAACCCAATAATTATGGGCACCTGGGTGGCTCAGTTGGTTAAGCTCTTGGTTTCAGCTCAGATCACAATCTCAGGGTCCTGGGATGAAAGCCCACCTTCATTTCTGGGCTCAGTGCGGAGTCTGCTTCAGGATTCTCTCTCTCTCTTTCTCTCTCTGCCCCTCCCCACACTTGTTCTCTCTAATAAATACATTTAAAAAAAAAGAAAACCCAATAATTATAAATCTGTGCTAAGATCTACACTTACCACCCAACGTAAATGTGTTTCTTTTATTCTGCCACTTAACGGTAAATGAGCATTCCATGAGTCAGCCATGACCCTGACAGACCTGAGTCATGTAGAAGTCCATCACATGCTCTGAGAAGACAAACATCTGATAGCCTTCTCACCTATTGGGAAGGTCTGGGGCCAGTGAAATTGGCACCCTGCCACATCCCTTGCTGTGCGTGGGACACAAAAGGCTTATGTAAGAGACACTGAACACACCCCACAATTTATTCTCTCCCTCCACAGTGTAGTCCTCTTCTTACACTCTCTTTGTCACCTAGACCCTCATTAACTCAGCTGAATAAGCCAGGAAACTAAAACCTAGGAAACTAAATCAGTTGGCTCTGAGTTTCTTTAAATGCATATTTGAAGGTACTATGAGCATATGGATGAATCATGTTGACTCTTTTAAAGGATCGATTTTATTGTTTTTTTTTTTTTAAGATTTTATTTATTTATTTGACAGAGATCACAGGTAGGCAGAGAGGCAGGCAGAGAGAGAGGAGGAAGCAGCAGGCTCCCTGCTGAGCAGAGATCCCGAATCGAATCGGGGCTCAATCCCAGGACCCTGGGATCATGACCTGAGCCCAAGGCAGAGGCTTTAACCCACTGAGCTACCCAGGTGCCCCAATTTTACTGTTTTTTAAAGATTTTATTTATTTGTTTGACAGAGAGAGACACAGCGAGAGAGGGAACACAAGCAGAAGGAGTGGGAGAGGGAGAAGCAGGCTCCCCTCTGAGCAAGGAACCTGATACGGGGCTTGATCCCAGGACCCTGGTATCATGACCTGAGCCGAAGGCAGATGCTTAACAACTGAGCCACCCAGGCGCCCCAAAAGATCAATTTTATTACTGACTTGAAGGTACGGTATGTGTTTATAGTTCTCATAGGACTCCTGAATCGGTCTCCAATCCGCTTTTCCTTCTCTTTCCTCCTCTATCCCACTGCCATATCCCTAGTTCTTCCTTGCATTGTCTTTTGCCTGAACCTCTGCTGTAACCTCTCATCCAATTGTCCCCGTTCATATTCTTCTAACCACTGTGGCCAAAACAATCTTTTTAAACATCTTTTCTTATTATTATAGAAGTAATGCATGTTTATCATAGACATTTGAGAAAAGTCTGTAATAGTACAAAAAGATCATGTCTATTAACACTGTATTATATATACTTTGAGCCATATTCTACGAATAGACACACATCTTTAGATGAAAAGGATTAGGTCATACATAATTTATATGCCCTACTTTTTAAAAAATCAGTGTTGCAGGAGTGCTTAGGTGGCTCAGTCGGTTAAGTATCTACTTTTGGCTCAGATCATAATCCCAGGATCCTGGGACTAAGTCCCACGTCAGGATCTCTGCTCAGCAGACAGTCTACTTCTCCCTCTCCCTCTACACTCCACTACCCGCCCCTGCCATCGGCTCATGCTTGTGTGCACTCTCTCTCTCAAATAAATAAATAAGATCCTAAAAAAATAGTATTGTACAAGTAAATAAATAAATAAAAATTAATGTTGTGAACAATTCCCTAATATAAAAAATATTTTAAAATATGCTATAAAAATCATCTTATACATGCATCTTTGTTCACATTCATAATTATTTCTTTAGGAGTGGAATTGCTGGGTGAAGGGGTAGTGCATACTTTAAGTGTTGCCAAATACTCTCTGGTAAGGTTTCATCCATTTATTATACTTCTGCCAGTAAAGTGATTTAACAACCAGATTGTTACTCAAAGACATGGAAGAATTTACAGGTCCAAGTACATAAGACCCATAAGACCAGAGAAGGCCCAGAAGTAAGGCTGTCATAGTCATTTAGGCCAGCATGTTTCCGGGCATGGTTGTGGCCTCATGGAGTCTTCCTAATAAACCGTGAACCATGAATAAACAACCATGAAAAGAGATCAAAGTATGCAAGTTCTTTCTGCAACTCTTAGAGTAAATGCCATGCAAAGCCAGGGACTTTCATTTTTACATGACTAAGTACTTAATAGCCTCCTTCTTTAATTATTAAGAGGGATTAAATTTTGATATTCACCCACCAAAAAAAAAAAGACGTGCAGTACCGCTAATTACTGAAAACTTGGGCTGCCACAGAAAAGTTAGCAATGATATAAATTTCCTGCTGCATATGTGACAACTAAAGATTGCTGGAATTTCCACAGTTTTCAAGAAAGACGCTTTTTTGTTTGGGGCACGAGGGACTCCATAGTGCCTTGAGTTTCAAATACAGCAAGCACTTCTTTATGTGTTACTTCTCATCTCAAATATCATTGTCTTTCTATTTTTGATCATTTTGTTCAGGCATAAACATGACGCTGCTGTTCTGGGTTGCCATTTTACTCCTCTAGAATTTCTTTATCATCAAATTCTTTTCCCTCCAGAAGTAGAATGGATGGGTTTGGTGTATTGTGGGGTCTTAGGTACCAATTAAGTTAGCATGTTTGACAGTTGACAGTCTGAATGCCTCAACATCTCTCTACCCTGACTCTAGGCTGGTTGACTCAGTTTGTTAACTAGGAAAGAGGCCTGGTAACTTAATGTCTATGTGACAATCAAATGTATGAAAGGAAGAAAGAAAAACAGAGTGGCTGAAGACAGTTTTGAGAGGGGGTGATAGGAGGCTCACAGACTTACCCATTCTCCTCTCAACTCCGTTTTTAAAACACTGGTCTTACGTGATGGAAGAATATATGAAGAAACACAACAGGATTCTATTAAACATTAAGAGGGCGTGGGTGCCTGGGTGGCTCAGTGGGTTAAGCCGCTGCCTTTGGCTCAGGTCATGATCTCAGGGTCCTGGGATCAAGTCTCGCATCGGGCTCTCTGCTCAGCAGGGAGCCTGCTTCCTCCTCTCTCTCTGCCTGCCTCTCTGCCTACTTGTGATTTCTCTGTCAAATAAATAAATAAAATCTTAAAAAAAAAAAAAACCAGGGCGCCTGGGTGGATCAGTGGGTTAAGCTGCTGCCTTCGGCTCAGGACATGATCTCAGGGTCCTGAGATCAAGTCCCGCATCGGGCTCTCTGCTCAGCAGGGAGCCTGCTTCCCTCTCTCTCTCTCTCTCTGCCTGCCTCTCCATCTACTTGTGATTTCTCTCTGTCAAATAAATAAATAAAATCTTAAAAAAAAAACAAAAAACAAAACATTAAGAGGGCCAAGAAGTCTGAGCTACTACTAGCATAGTGGACACCTAAACGAGGCTGTGTTGAGAACTGCATCAATACTGTTTTGTACTCGGCCCATGCCACCCAGCCACTGGCCTGCAGATTTGGGAAACTCCTGATTGGAATGTAAAAGACCAGCAGGAAAGAGGAGAGAAAGATTCTCCTACAAGAGAGACTACCCTTGGCAATGCAGACATCTCTATAATCGGTTCTGGTTATAGGTCCAAAGCTTTTTATTTTCTCATCTAGCCCTGGGAAGTCGTGATTTTAAAATGCATGGGGTTTACCTTCACAAGCAGCTTATGAGAGAATATGGGAATCTGATTTCCACCAGTCCAGCTTGCATTTCAACAGGGATTCCATAATGTTAACAGCCCAAGACAGGACCGATCACTATGTGGTAGTTCATTTCCATTGCCATGTGGAGAAAAAGAAGAAGAAAAAATTAGCTACATCAGTTCTATTTGATTCTTGTCACATTTCCATTGCCAAGAGCAGTGTAGTTACTCACCAACAGGTGCTAGGAACATCCACGCTCAGAGACATGCTCAGACATTTGTTCAGCTGTTACTTAATAGGTCTGCTCTTTTCCATAACCAAGGCCCCTGGTTAAAATATTTAGTAACACCAAAACTGGGCTCACCTCAACAGCAGAACTTTCTGTGTAATCCTAGGTCAGCTGTGAATCACAAGTAATTCTATTTCACCCAAGACAAAGTTCTAAAATCTCTTCTCTGCGCATCCTCTGAGTGAAGGCAAAACATTTATGAGGGTCCCAGGCAGGCCACAAGTAAGGGCAGAACAGAAGATGCAATGACAGGGGGGAAAAAAAAAGATAAGAAAGAAGAAACGAATAATGTGAAAAGAGAAAGGAGAAAGACTAGAAATATAAAACATTTTTAAAAATGAATGTGAACTACCCTACGACCCAGCAATTGCACTACTGGGTATTTACCCTAAGGATACAAATGTAGTGATCCGAAGGGGCACGTGCACCCGAATGTTTATAGCAGCAATGTCCACAATAGCCAAACTATGGAAAGAACCTAGATGTCCATCAACAGATGAATGGATAAAGAAGATGTGGTATATATACACAATGGAATACTATGCAGCCATCAAAAGAAATGAAATCTTGCCATTTGTGACGACGTGGATGGAACTAGAGTCAATCGGAGAAAGACAACTATCATATGATCTCCCTGATATGAGCAAGTGGAGATGCAACATGGGGGGTTCAGGGGGTAAGAGAAGAATAAATGAAACAAGATGGGATTGGGAGGGACACAAACCATAAGTGACTCTTAATCTCACAAAACAAACTGAGGGTTGCCGGCGGGAGGGGGGTTGGGAGGGGGGGTGTAGTAATGGACATTGGGGAGGGTATGTGCTATGGTGAGTGCTGTGAAGTGTGTAAACCTGGAGATTCACAGATCTGTACCCTTGGGGATAAAAATATATGTTTATAAAAAATAAAAAAAATTTAAAAATAAATAAAAATAAAAATGAATGTGAATGGTCGCGTTTATAGCAGCACTGAACCGCCACAGGTTATGGGTATGGAGTGTCATCTACTCCAGGCCGGACACTGTTCTCAGGGCTTTCACATGCATTATTTAAGTCATTCAGTACACATTCACTGCAGGCCTTCAGTGTGCCAGGCATTGTTCTAAATAAAAAGTGCTCCGTAAAGAACAAAATGGATAAAAAAATTTCCCCGTTCTCAGAGCTTACATTTTGGTAAGAAAGAGCTTACTTAATTGTCACAGTAAGGAAAAGAGATAGGAAAGGCACAGAAAGAAGGCAAAGACATGTATAGACAGAAACAGGATTTAAGGAAGGAAAGAAAAAAGGAGATGAAAGTTAAAGAATCATCCTCAGGGCTTTGAGATGCTGGATTCAAAGAATAAGTCTCTGTTTGTGCCTCAGATCCTCCAACGTAAAGGCTTTGGAAGGTCCCACCGTAACCAATCTAGTGAAAAGTATGAATTGTAAATGTGTGAAGAAATATGTTTCTATATTATCTCAAATGTATATAGCAATTTGAAATGCTGACAAAGTCTCTCTGAGCTGATACCCAGTAATTTTCTGGTTTTAAAAGAAAAGACATATTTGTAATAAACAGTGTTCATCTGCACACATATCTCTTGTCTCTCCCAGACTATTCCAGTAAAAGAGAAGGGAGATCAGTGGCCTAAGGAAAGGTGGGTCAGGTATTTGGCTGAATCCCTCACCAGCACCAATTATAATACTAACAGATACTATTTACTGAGGACTTTCCATTTCGTACATAACAAACTATTCCAAAACTTAGTAGTTTAACAACAGTAATTTATTTCTTTTAATTTTTAAAAAGATTTTACTTATTTATTTATTTGAGAGAGAGAGCACGAGCAGGGGGAGGAGCAGAGGGAGAGAGAGAGAAGCAGGCTCTTTGCTGAGCAGGGAGCCTTAGGGCCTCTATCCTAAGATAGACCTGAGCTGAAGTCAGATGTTTAACAGACTAAGCCACCCAGGTGCCCGAACAATGATCTATTTCTCATAATTCTGTACATTAGCAGGTCAGTGTTCTGATCTCACTTGGTACACTCATGGCTGGGCTTGAGCCAGGGCTTAGGCTGGGCTTCCTTACCTAGTGGCACAAATGATCCAAGAGTGTAAGACAGTCCTCTTAAGACATATGCTTAGAACTAGCTAATAACACACTGGCACATTCCACTGGTCAAACCAAGTCATAAGCTCAGCCCAGACTCTAGGAGAAGGGAAATAGATTCTACCTCTTGTGGACAAGAGTAGTAGTACTGACAATTATGAAAACTGTTGGCAATCATCTTTGTAGGCAAGTTATCTTATTTGCCACATGCCAGAAACTGTGTATTATCTCAGTGAATCTGCAGAGCAACTTATGAAATAGTCTCCTTTATGTCCCTATTTTATAAGTAAGGAAACTTAGTTCCTGAAAAGTTAAGTACCCTCCTGCAAGTAGGTGACAGATCTAGGACCAGATCTAAGCCACTTTTATAGTTCTAATTCACAACCCTCCCTCAATACAGCATTCAGTAGAGTTAGAGGAGTTAAAACCCTTGTTCCTCTCCCTGAGGGAAGCAGGAAATCATTGTAGTTAAGAGCTCAGACCCTGGGGTTAAACTTCTTTGGTTCAAATCTTGGTTCTAAGTCTCATTATTTCTGTGACTTTGGGCTAGTGACTTAACCTCAGGTTCATCATCTGTAGAACAGGTTTGATAACAATATCTATATCCACAGGACTACTATGAAGTAGCCTGATTTACTTTTGTTGATCCCTGAATGCCCTGAGTAGTTTACTCTAAATCAGGCAGTAGTACAGTCTCAACCACAGTATCCAGAGCTGTTGCTGATCAGTGATCCTGAGTCTATGTGACTTGATCATCTTTATCCCTGCTGGTCTTGGTTCTAATTTTGCTGTGCCTCTGGACCCATGCTGCTGCAGCAGTGACTAGTTCTGAGAGGGCCTGCCCTACTGTGGTCCCTCTCTGTTCATTTCTTGCACCTCCTGCTTCCTTTTGGAGCTGCCGCTTCATGCTAGAGATCTGGTGGTTGCCAGTTGTTGACCTACAACAGTTTGCCTTTGTCAGTGCTCTGTTAATTCCTCTGTCTCCACAAAAGGAGCAGCCTCTCACAGACTAATCCCATTAATACCTTGTTTTGCCTCTGACCATTTGCACAAGGTTCACTAAGATCTTTTTCTAACAAGGGAGGAGAAAATGGAAGCTTCCCTGGTTCGGGACCTTTGTTGGGCATCTCCTGTACTAAGTTAGTTCCTATTCTGTTGTCTGTGCTTTTAAAGAACAGCAGTGTTTCAGAATGAAAAACCACTAGGTGGCAGCAATGTTTTGCTTCCTAGCTCATTACCATCTCTCTGCCCCCCAACCCTTATAATCTCAATTACAGCCAAGATACAGTTCCTTTCAAAGTGAATGACTTGCTTTTGAATCAATTTACCTATCTATATGAAGTTCAAGGTCAACAATAAATTTCACATACATTCTCTTGAAAATTCACGGTGATGTCACTAATTCTGTCAGAGAGTTCTCACAGGAGTTATATTACTAAAGCAGTTTATAGCCTTCGGTTTGAAAGGGCATGGGAAAAGTAAATAAACCTCAGCTTGTTTAGGGCATGGCCAAGGCTGATTGTTTTCCCCTCTGGTTGTTAACAGCCAACAGGCCAAAGGTCTGTTGGGTTAAGAGTTCATGGACTCCCAGGCTATCATTTTGTGAATAGGACTGTAGACACATCACTCATTTCCCAGTAATGTCCAAAAGGTTTTCTTGGGGAAGATGGAATTTCAGTAGTTTACTGAATTAGAAACAGGTGTAGGGACCTCCCTTCTCCCCCCCCTTTCTTTCAATTACATCTCCACAGGATTCCAACCTGTTAAATGGAATCCTCTTTTTTTTTCTTTTTTTAATTTATTTATTTGAGAGAGAGAGAGAGAGAATGAGTGGAGAAAGGTCAGTGGGAGAAGATGATTCCCCGCTGAGCAGGGAGCCAATGTGGGACTCGATCCCGGGACTCCAGGATCATGACCTGAGCCGAAGGCAGTCACCCAACCAACTGAGCCACCCAGGTGCCCCTGGAATCCTCTTTTAAAACACTAGATTGGGAAGCACAAAGACAGAAAAACAGGTAGAGAAAAGGCCAGGAGTGCTGACAAAACCTTCATCTTACAGTGTGGGGGATCAAGAGATGCTGTCTATAGTTGATAAAACAAAAAGATGTTTAATATATTACTTAAATTTACCCAGTAAATTTAACACAGAGGAACAAACTATATCAGGTTGCAACATTTATTTATTTATTTATTTATTTAAAGTAATCTCTACACCCCCTCATAGGGCTTGAATTCACAACCCCAAGATCAACAGTTGCATGTTCTTCTGACTAAGCCAGCCAGACACCCCCTATATTTGGTTGTAACTTTAATGGGAAGATAAAAGAAAGGGAAGTGGGATGGTGGGGATATTAATATGCTAAGCCTCAAGTACCCTAACAGAGTCTGTAGATAATGACCAAAATTGAAAATGCAAGCAACAGCACTATAAGCAGGCTATTTAGAGACATGAAGGAAGTCACTATGTGAACTAAAGGAAGAAGTAGTTAATAGTTTTTGCTTCTGTAAAAGAGCAAAGGAAGGGGCTGGGCTGGGAAGTGGCTGTACTATTTGACTTTCTAACCATGACTCTGTTTTAGCCTTAAGAATAGGCACGAATATGGGTTTCCTGGGTGGCTCAGTCAGTTAAGCATTTGCCTTCTGCTCAGGTCATGATCCCAGAGTCCCTGGATGGAGCCCCACAATGAGCCTCACATAAGGCTCCCTGCTCAGTGGGGTATTTGCTTCTCCCTCTGCCCTTCCCCCTGCTTGTGCTCTCTTTCTTTCAAATAAATAAATAATCTTAAAAAAAAAAAACAATAGGCAAGAATAGACAGCGGTTAGGGTAAAATAGATATCTGGGCTCATGGGAACAACTAACACTGAATTCCTAATTTGTGTCACTATATCTGATGGAAATTATCTAATTTAATCATTTGCTTATTTACATAGAGGTCACTTTAGTTTAATGTAACACTACTGTTAGAAAGAAATTAGAAGCTTCTATTTCTACATGTATGTGTCACTTACCCAAAACTGGCATCTTGGAGCAAGGATCCACTTTAGTCAATACTTTTTACAGCAGATACCAGGGTTTTTCTGACATAAGCCAAAATACCATTACTCTTTGCAATAAATCAGAACCAGAACTTTAAAGAGCAAATGTGTCCATTTTTACTTTCTTCACAGCATTTTAGTGGGAGTTCTTCAGCATGCATTCCCCCAAACTTCCTGTTCTTCTTTTCAAAACCACATCCAATCCATCAGCAGTGACATCCTTCAAAATACACTAGAATCTGACAATTCTCACCATACCCGTCCCTAATATCCTAGTTTGAACTGTCAGTATTTCTCATTTGCACCACTGAAATAGCCTGATAACTGCTTCCATCCTTGCACATTCAGAAGCCAGAGTGATCCTTTTCAAATGTGTGATAGTTTCTAAAACATTGGTCTATATGATATACCCACCCCATCTAATCCTCCCTAACCCTCTTTCACTCCTCCCAAGCCACACTAGCCTCCTGGATCTTCCTAGACCATTTAGAACATATGCCTGCCCTCTGCCTGGAATGCTTTTCCCCCAGATATCCAAATGTCTTGTTCCCTCATTTTTTTCTGGCTCTGCTTTGTCACCACATCAATGAGACCTTTCCCAACCAACTGATATAAAATAAGCATTCCCCTCCTTCTCTCCAGCACTCTCCATCCCCCCAGCTTGCTTAGTTTTTCTCCATTATACTTATCATACCAGGATGTTACATGTTCCTTGTATTGTCTCTATTTTTCATTAGGATCTAGATAATTTTTCTCTGCTGTTATCACTAGTGCCTACAAGAATGTCTGACACATAATAACAGATGCTCAATAAATTCTGTCATTTTTAAATGACACCTACCATGATACCACAGGCAGATAATGTTTTAGAGCAATGTTCCCCAAGTATGAGATCTGTTTATGAGAAATGATTTTATTTTGAGACTTACTTACTTTTTAGAGAGAGAGAGAGATCAGGGGGAGGAGCGGAGGGGGAAAGGGAGAGAGAATCCCGAGCAGACTCCCCACTGTGTGAGGAGCCCACCACAGGGTTTGATCTCAAGACCCTGAGACCATGACCTGAGCTGAAATCAAGAGTTGGACATTTGGGGTGCCTGGGTGGCTCAGATGGTTGAATGTCTGCCATCAGCTCAGGTCATGATCTCCAGGTCCTGGGATTGAGCCCCGTGTCTGGCTCCCAGCTCTGCAGAGAGTCTGCTTCTCCCTTGGCTTCTGCCTATCCCCCAGCTCATGCTCTCTTCCTCTCTCTCTCTGTCTGAAATAAATAAATTTAAAAATCTTAAAAGAAAAAAAGAGTTGGATGCTTAACTGACTAAGGCACCCAGGTTCTCCAGAAATGATTTTAGACAGTATAAAGTATAAATGCATTAAATAACACTAAATCAGGTGGAGAGAATCTTTTCAATGTTTTAATCCCTCTCATTAGGTCAAGAAAGCCTTATGTAAAAGGGGAACCCTCCTACACTGTTGGTGGGAATGCAAGCTAGTTCAGCCACTCTGGAAAATAGCATGGAGGTTCCTCAAAAAGTTGAAAATAGAGCTACCCTACGACCCAGCAATTGCACTACTGGGTATTTACCCTAAAGATACAAATGTAGTGATCCGAAGGGGCACATGCATCCAAATGTTTATAGCAGCAATGTCCACAATAGTCAAACCATGGAAAGAACCTAGATGTCCATCAACAGATAATGGATAAAAAAGATGTGGTATATATATACAATGGAATACTATGTGGTATATATATACAATGTGATACACACACACACACACACACACACACACACACACGATGGGATACTATGCAGCCATCAAAAGAAATGAAATCTTACCATTTGCGACAATGTGGATGTAACTAGAGGGTATTATGCTGAACGAAATAAGTCAATCAGAGAAAGACAATTATCATATGATCTCCCTGATATGAGGAAGTTTAGAGGCAAAGTGCGGGGTTTGGGGGCTAGGAAAGAAAAAATTAAACAAGATGGGATCAGGAGGAAGAAAAACCATAAGCGACTCTTAATCTCACAAAACAAACTGAGGGCTGCCAGGGGTAGGGGATAGGGAGAGGGTGGTTGGGTTATGTGTATGTGCTATGGTGAGTGCTGTGAAGTGTAAACCTGGCAATTCACAGACCTGTACCCTTGGAGCTAATAATACATTATACATTAATAAAAAATATTAAAAAAGAAAGCCTCATATAGTGCTAGTTTATCTCTAATACTTGATAATTTATCCTTTTAAAGAATAGAGAATGGGCTTTACATTTAAAGGTTACTAAGAACTTTTTGTAGGGAGCAGTATCTGGCCAGAATTTCAATAACCTTGTTTTATTTTCATTGTATTAATCTTAGGGGCATTGTCTACTTCAATTATGCAACTGGTAACGTTAATCTTATTTAAATCTTGCAACAACTCTTTTTTTTTTTTTAAATATTTTACTTATTTATTTATTTTTCAGAGAGAGAGAGAGGGAGAGAGAGAGCACAAGCAGGCAGAGTGGCAGGCAGAGGCAGAGAGAAGCAGGCTCCTGCTGAGCAAGAAGCCCAATGCGGGACTCTATCCCAGGACCCTGGGATTATGACCTGAGCCAAAGGCAGCGGCTTAATCAACTGAGCTGCCTAGTCGTCCACAATTCTTTTTTTAAAAGATTGTATTTATTTATTTGACAGAGAGAGAGAGAGAGAGCACACAAGCAGGCCGAATGGCAGGCAGAGGGGAGAGGGAGAAGCAGACTCCCTGCTGAGCAGACAGCCTGACATGGGGCTCGATCTCACAACCCCACAAAATCAAGACCCCAGCTGAAGGCAGATGCTTAACTGACTGAGCCACCCAGGTGCCTGTTTCAACAACTCATTATCATTTTCCATCAGAGGAAACTGCAGATGAATTTCCCATGAGACCAAAGTTTCCTTTGAGATAAAATTCACACAAAATTCTCCATTTAAAAAGTTTTAAACTGTACAACTCAAGTTTTTTAGTGTATTCACCATGTTGTACAACCATCATTACTATATAATTCCACAACATTCTCATTCCCCCTTCAAAAAAACCCATACCCTTTAGCTATCACCACCGACGTCTTCGCTCTTTCTAGCCCTAAACAACCACTAATCCTTCTGTCTCTTTATATTGGTTTTGCTGGAATTTCATATTAAGGGAGTTATATATGTGGTCTTTTGGCACTGTTTTTTTCACACTTAGCATAATGTTTTCAAGGTTTACCCATTTTGTAGCATGAATCAGTATAGTACTTCATTCTTTTTAATGACTGAATAATATTCCATGGTATGGATTTATTAATTGTGCTTTTTATGTTCATCAGCTGGTGAATATTTGAGTTTCCACTTTGGGGCTATTACAAATAATGCTGCAGGCATATCAAGTCCATGTTTTTGTTTGAACATCTATTTTTCAGTTCTCTTGGGTATACACCTAGAAGCAGAATTGCTGGGTCATGTGGTAATTATGTTTATCTTTCTGAGGAAAGGCAAAACTGTTTTCCAAAGTGGCTGTATCATTTTTCATTCCCACCAGCAACATGTAAGTGTTCCATTGCTCTATAGGTAACTTTTAACTGTCCATTAAAAAAAAAAATAGCCACCAAAGTATGTATTTCATTTTTTTAAAAGATTTTATTTATTTGAAAGAGAGTGAGAGAGAGCACAAGTGGAAGAGAGGAGCAGTCTCACAGCTGAGCAGGGAGCCCAGTGGGGTTGGATCTCATGCCCCCAGGATCATGACCCAAGCCTAAGGCAGATGCTTAACTGAGTGAGCCATCCAGATGCCCCTCATTTTGGTTTTAATTTTCATTTCTCTAATGACATAGAGCATCTTTTCAGTGACAACTGTCCATAAATGTATCTTATTTGTAAATATATTCAAGCCATAGCCCTTTGTAAAATTGGGGTGTTTTGTTGTTGTTGAGTTGCACACGTTTCTTTCTTTCTTTTTTTTAAAGATTTTATTTATTTATTTCACAGAGAGCGCGAGAGAGCGAGAGAAGGACTACAAGCAGGGGGGACTGGGAGAGGGAGAAGCAGGCTCCCCGCCGAGCAGAGAGCCCGATGCGGGACTCGATCCCAGAACCCTGGGATCAAGACCTGAGCCGAAGGCAGATGCTTAACGACTAAGCCCTACCCAAGCGACCCCACATGTTTCCTTCTAAAATAAGTTAAAAACATGTACTTACGGGAGCCTGGGTGGCTTACTCCCTAGACAGCACACTTGATTTCCACTCAGGTGATGATTTCAGGGTGTGAAATCCAGCTCCTCCAAGGGGTTACAGGCAGAGGGTGGAGTCTTGAGATTCTCCCTCCCTCTCTGTCGGCCTCTCCCCAACTTACTCCGTCTCTAATAAATAAATATTTTAAAATATATGTATTTAGAGAATAGTATTAAGTAATCAAGAGCGCAATTGGACAGAAGTAGTGAAGACAATTATAACTAAGAGACTAGTTTCCACAACACTGGGTCAGACGTGATGAGGAAGCATTCTGGAGTCACACTATCCAGATTCAAGACCCAGTTCTGCTTCCAAAACGCTGCGCCTGACAGTTTGAGCAAGATATGTAACCTCTTTGAGTCTCACTTTTTTCGACTTTAAAACTGGTCCGTGTAGTACTCCGTGCTACTTCAAAGAGTTGTTGGAGCAAATGAAATGACGCGTGTGAAGCGCTTACGCAGTGCCTGGCACGGCTAAGCACGCTGTAAAAGTTAGCTACTATGTAACAGGCCACGAGCTCTGGGGCTCTCCAGGTTCGGCTGGCAGACGAGGCTAGCCCCAGCTGCTACAGCCGACTACCCCACAAGCGGCGCCACCGCGCACAAACCGTAATGCGCATGTTCTTCGCTCCCTGACCTTTCGCGAGCGCCCTTCCCCAGCTCTGAGCATCTGGGACCGCGCGGGCTAACTTCCGTTTCCGGGGAAGTCGAGGCGGCTTCCGGCGGCGTGACATCAGCGCGCTGGGTCTGGCGGGGAGCCGGAGCTAGAAGGGTCTACGCTGGCGGACGGTAACCGGGCGGCGGCGGGTGGGAGTGGCCGGGTGTGGCACCGCTGACCCTCGGGAGGGAGGGACGACCTTTGTCTTACGACCCTGGCCAACACCGAACTGGACTTTAGCCCATCCTGTTGCGGAGCTTTTTCGGTTGCTTCTTCTAGGCCTTCACCCACAACCCTGGGATTCCTGTCTCTGGGGCGGAGGGTGTGAGTCGAGAGACGCATTCCAGCCTGCGCCACTGATCGGCTCTCTCTGACCCTGGGCGGGATATGACCTTTCGTGGGCTCAAGCTGCTTTATTTAGGAGATGGAAGTAGTATTCACGGGGATTATGAGCTCCTTCGGAGCTGGAACTGACTTTTATTAGTGTTACATACACTGTCGCCTGCCCGGGCACAGAGCAAGAACAATGCTAGGTGCTCTGCCTGCTTGTGTTGTTCTGGGTCACACAGCCTTTGAAATCTAGTGAGCGCTGTTGATCCCCACTACCCACCCCTGTAAATTCCGCTGCCGTCCCCACCCCGCGCTTAGAGACAGGAAGTTTGGCTCACTGTTACATATATTTCACAAATACCGTTGCCACCCCTTGGTTCCCAGATTAGATCGTGGATGTAAATCTTTTTTAAACGCATGATTCACTGTCCATTTCAAAGGAGGAAGATGGATACTCTCTTAGAAAGTTTTAATCATGGGCCTGGCAGTATGTTCTTCTCAAGTCTCCCAACAACTCTAGAAGAGAGGTATTAATTCTCGTTCTTACAGATGAGGACATTGATGCATAGGAGAATAAACTTGTTTTAGGCCATTCACCCTGTGAATGGTGAGGGCAAGAATTCCGACGCATATCTGTGGTTCCAGAGCCCTATGTTCTTAACTACTAACTGAAAAAGGACTAGATGTAGAAACATATTTGAATGTGTTCTTGCAGCCTCTGTTGGGGAATTGTTAACTCTATGAGGTGGCTGTTATCAACACAGATGGTCCCAAACCAAACATAGCATGCTGTGGAAATACTACTTCTCTGTCTCCTTAGCATCTATGTTGCTTTTTAAATAATATCACAGTTTTTACATCTGGTCCTCTGTGCCCATGTTATTCAATCCTTTTATCGTCGGTGAATATTGATTCAGGTGTGTTGACTGCATATGGCCGTGTGGTTGTGTTGCCTTGTTATTCTTCTAGCCCTCAAAAGCAGGTGTTTTGTTTTTTGTTTTTGTTTTGTTTTTTAAAGATTTTATTTATTTATTTGAGGGAGAGAAAGTATGAATGAGCCGCGAGGAGGGGCAGAGGGAGAAGCAGACTCCCTGCTGAGCAGGGAGCCCAATGAGGGGCTGGATCCCAGGACCCTGGGATCATGGCTCAAGCTGAAGGCGGGCGCCCAACCCACTGAGCCACCCAGGTGCCCAGAAAGTAGGTGTTTTTTAATTATGGTTGAAATATGAGGTGATAATGTTTAGGCATTATCTCTTTTTCTTTTCTGTACTTCTTTTAAAGGGACTGTCGGCATCTCTGAAGCACTGCCAACATGTGTGATGTTCAAGAAGCCACTAAGCAGCTCTTGGATGTGAACCTTCATGAGAACTGGAGGGCTAATCAAGTGACAGAAAGTGGTCCCAGAAGTGAGTCTGAGCACCTCCAAGTCACTATTGGAGCCACTGTACCTACTGGTTTTGAGCAAACAGCTGCAGATGAAGTGAGAGAGAAATTGGGGTCATCATGCAAAATCAGCAAAGACCGGGGCAAGATATATTTTGACATTTCAGTGGAAAGTCTGGCTCAGGTTTGAATGAAGCAATATTTAAAATAGTTTTCTAGAAAGGTCATTTTACGATTATTTTCTGCCTTACCCATCCCTCTTGAATTCTTTTTGCTTTTCTTTGCTCTGCCTCACATCTGGTGATTTTAAAGTCTTACTGCATTTTCCTTTCAGTACTGACCTGTAAGTTTGACTAGTAGGTTTTCTATAGTTTTAGAAGTAATCCTAATATTTCCTGAGAATGAATTTCACCAGAAAGAATCCTATGTGACTTTTGAAGAAATTCTGAATATCAGATGTCCATGAATTTATTTACTTTAACATTTAACTGAAGTTTAGACTTTGGTGGTGAAGCATAAAGGAGAGATTTTTCTTTTAATAATATGTCAAGGAGATTCTTGCTCAGAAGTAATTAGGAACCACTGAAAGGGAAAAGTGCTCAGCAAACTGCCATCCCACTTGAATAAAAGCTAACTAATATCTCATTACCATGTAAGCATCATGAGAGCAGGAATTTTTTAGGTTTTCTTGGGCTGATACCTCCCAACTTCTTAGTGTCTGGCATATAGTAGACACCCAATAAATATTTGGGGGATGAATTGTCAAGCAGATATTTTCCACCCAGTATCTTAGTTAATAACCTCAGCTGCTTTGTGAAGATAGGGCCTTTATTATCCTCATTAATTATTAGGCTTAGGAATAAGTAACTTCTGCAGGGTCGCTCCGCTGGACCTCAAACCCTGTGCTCTTAACCACTGCACTCTACAGTGTACCCTAGGGAGCCATGAGGGAAATACGATAAAGCACCATTGTCTTTCTTTATCTTCCTTTCTCCCCTAAACCTGTGTTTCCCTGGTAGCCCTTCAAGCTATCCTTCCATCTTCCTTCTTACATTTCTTTAGGGGAATAGAAGCTAATGGGTAACCAAAAGCATGGGATACTGGGGAGGTGGGAAAAATTTAAAGTACAAATTATAGGTATTAGCTTCTTTAAAATGTATGTACGTAATTTTTTATATTTAAGTGTTGATAGTTCATGTGATTCAAAAGCTTTTTTAGGACTTTGTTTCTAACATTTTTTCCCCTTCTCCAGGTTCATTGTCTGAGATCAGTTGATAACTTATTTGTGGTTGTTAAGGAGTTTAAAGATTACCAGTTCAAAGAAACAAAGGTGAGTTTTCCCAAACATGGTAGCTGACTTTAGCCATCTTCCCCAAAGAGATTATTCCCACATTTTGCATTCTATCATTTAGCATTACTACTGCATAAATATTATAGAATACTGGGAGGATTTTACATAAAAATGAGAAATTTGTGACCGCTCATCCTAAAAGTTTTTATATTTTATTTTTTTAAAGATTTATTTGAGAGGGGGTAGAGAGTAGGGGAGAAGGGACAGAGGGAGAGGGAGAGAGAGAGAACCTCAAGCCAACTCCCCACTGGGCAGAGTCCAATGTGGGGCCTGATCCCATAATCCTCAGATCATGACCCCAGCTGAAATCAAGTTGGATGCTTTACTGACAGCTGCCCAGGCACCCCAGCCAAGAGTTGTTTTTTAAAAAAATCAATATTGTGAGTAGTGGGCAAAATAGATGGGAGAGGGTCAAAAGGTACAAACTTAAAACTCTAAAATAAATAAGTCCTGGGGGTGTAATTTATAGCATGATGACTATAACTGATGATACTATACTGCATATTTGCACGTTGCTAATAGAGTAGATGTTAAAAAATCTCATCGCATGATAAATTTTTAGAACTATGTAGAGTGATAGATGTTTACTAGACATTGTGGTCATTTCACAATATATACAAATACTAAATCATCATGTTGTACACCTCAACTAAAATAATGTTGTATGTCAGTTGCATCTCTTTTGTAAAAGATGAAAGAATAACAAAAAATAAATTAACAAAAGTCAATATAGTAAAATATCAAATTGTATAAGAAATAAAATAGTTTTATTTTATTACAAAAAGGTATATACTTTAGATTAGTTTTGCTTATATATACGATTTCAAATAGAATTGCTTCCAGACTGTGAATCAAAGATTAAGTGAGTGAATCATCTACGTATAACACTTCTCTCACAGTTCTGCTTTTGTCCTGCTTTCTTCTCTAACTTCACTTTTTTGAAAAATAAAACTAAAATAATATCTAAATACTCCTTCACTTCTTAAGACAATGGCTCTGTTTCCAATTTGTATTTAGCATCTGATTCCAAAATATTGATATGCTAACTAAGTTGAAGATTGAAAAATAGATTGCAGTGAAGCCTTAGTATTTCTCCACATTGTTTTTTGGCCAGGTTTCCAGAATCGAATGCTTGAAAATTTTCTGTGGTTTATTGCCTATATTAGAAACAATGTATTTTTAAAATCTATGATATATTGCCTAGTTCTGTAGTTTTTTATTTATTGGCAACAGGTTGATTTCCAAAGCAAACCAATCGAAGTGATGTGAACTCACCAGTCTAGAAAAAATAAAACCAGACCTAAAAGAATTCAAGCTAAGAATAGATTAAAATTGTGTTAATTAAAAATGTAACTTTCAATACTAGCATTATAACCCTTCAGACTTCTGATAGTCATTGTCAACTGAATCATATCAGTAAAACTGGAACATAACAGGAAGGCTACTGAAAATTTTTGCTCTTTAGTATTTGGAAATTTTAATAGCCAATTCTATACATGAGTAAATGCTAATAGGCATTTATAAAAACTATTAAAAAATTAAAAACCCTGTAAAGTTCCATCTTAAATTCTGGCCTTTGTTAATATTTTCTTAAATTCCTGTGTTTTGGCATCTTAGAGTTTGAATTATTTTGGATGGTTTTGAGCTCCATTTGGAGGTGAATTTGATACTATGTAATGGTTCTACATGAGCCAGCTTTTCAAAATTGCTTTGTAAGTAACTGCAAAAGAGTTTGCTGGTGGAAGTCCCAAAAGAAGAACAGCAAGGATTAAGGTAGATTTTCAGATCTGTGCAAGGGCATGTATGATACCGTGAAATATTGTTTTTTTTTTTTTTTTTTTTTTATTTGTCAGAGAGAGAGAGAGAGCGCAAGCACAGGCAGAGAGAGTGGCAGGCAGAGTCAGAGGAAGAAGCAGGCTCCCTGCGGAGCAAGGAGCCCGATGTGGGACTCGATCCCAGGACGCTGGGATCATGACCTGAGCCGAAGGCAGCTGCTTAACCAACTGAGCCACCCAGGCGTCCCGATACCGTGAAATATTGTTAAGCCTTTCCCTTTATGGACTTAAATCGCAACGTATCCCCGTACTCTTGTTTTTATTTTATTTTTTCGTGTGTGTGTGTGTGTGTGTGTGTGTGGTTTTTAGTTTTCTTTTTTCCCCCATACCCTTGTTTTTAAATATTAGCTTCTTGCTTTCTGTTGCCCATCAATTTCATTGTTTGTGGCATTATACTTTCCCATATCTTATAAGTAGCATGTTATCTAGTATTCTTATAGGTTTATAGAGAGAGATTCAGATATCATGAATTGATTAACCTATTTTAAAAAAAGGTAATATCTATGCTTTATATGGGTTGTTTTTAAAACTGGGTAATACATGTACTTCGAGCAAAATTGTAAAGATCCAAAGGATATGCAGTGAAAAGTGTTTGTTCCTCTATCTCCAAACCATCCAGTTCCCTCCCTGGAGGCAACAACTTCTACCACCAATTTCTTGGCTATCCCTCTAGAGATATATTATAAATATGTGCATTTTATGTACTTAGACAAATTAAAGCATGCCATACATAGTTTTATGCTTTGCCTTTTCTCCTATATCTTGAAGATCATGCCAATGTCATGTTGGATTTCACTACATCATAATTTAACATTCTCATTTAGGACTTTAGGGTTTTTCATACCTTGCTTTTACAGTGGTTCAGCAGATATCTTTTATATATCCATATACCTATTCAATCTGTGGGTCATTTTTCTGTTTAAAAAGGTAGTTAATCTTACCAGTACTTACTGCTAAGTCAGAAGTGTTTGGTCTTGGTTCTGTCACATTTATGTTACACACATTCTGCTTTTTCTTAGTTTAAGTTTCTCTGTGTGTTTTCTTTGCATTTTTACAGATTGTTTTATACTAGTTTGGAAGGTTTTATTTTGTGCCGAAATCTGGCTATAAGGTTTCTAGCTGTTACTGTAACTACAACTTAAACTACAATTTAGTATTTTTTTAAATCCCTACTAAGAGCAGTGATGAAGTTGGCATATTTTCCACATCTCCCCTCCTTCCTTTTCACCCACCAGTTTTATTTTTTTCTTAGTGTTGACCCCTGTGCTTTTTAAAATTTATTTATTTATATATATATTTTTAAGTAGGTGCCACACCCAGCATGGAGCCCAACATGGGGCTTCAACTCATGACCCTGAGATGAAATCAAGAGTCGGAAGCTTAACCAAATGAGCCACTGAGGTGCCCCAACCCCAGTTCTTTTAAATACATTTGCTTAGCAGCTTTAACTTCTGTCCTTTAATCTCTTCACAGAGGAAGATGTCGCCATCTTTTCTTTCCTTCCTCCTCCAACTAAATTCCAATTTGTGATATTTACAAATGACAGATTCTGCCTGTAGTCGTAATCCATTTTCTTTTCTTTTTTTTTTTTTTTTTAATTTAAAGATTTTATTTATTTACTTGACAGAGAGAGATCACAAGTAGGCAGAGAGTCAGGCAGAGAGAGAGGGGGAAGCAGGCTCCCCGCTGAGCAGAGAGCAGGATACAAGGCTGTATCTCAGGACCCGGAAACCATGACCCAAGCCGAAGGCAGAGGCACAACCCTCTGAGCCACCAGGCACCCACCCCTGTTTTTTGTTTTTTGTTTTTCTTAAATGGCATTAGTTCAGAAATGATTCTTTTTCAGCTTTATGCTTGATGAATAGCTTTAAGTATAAAATTTGGAGTCATGCTTTTCTTCCTGAAAAATACCATAGGCAGTATTCTTTTTTCTTCTAGCATTAAATGTTGCCATAGGGGTGCCTGGGTGGCTCCGTGGGTTAAAGCCTCTGCCTTTGCTCAGGTCATGATCCCAGGGTCCTGGAATCCAGCCCCGCATGGGGCTCTCTGCTCAGCGGGGAGCCTGCTCCCCCTCCCCCGCCCCCCGCCTCTCTGCCTGCTTGTGATCTCTGTCAAATAAATAAATAAAATCTTTAAAAAAAACAAATGTTGCCATGGAAAATTCTGAAGCCATCGTTTTTTTCCTCCCTTATTTGTTGCTTTCTTTATATTTTTGCATCATGCCCAGATTTTATTTTTAATCTCTGAAGTTTCACAAGTTGATTAGGTTGTGTCTCATTGTCAATAATTCCTTGTCAAGACTTGTCAGTTTATAGAAAAGTTCATATCCACATCCATTTATTGAAATTTTTCTTGAATTGTTATTATTTTTTTTATTATGTAAGCTTTACACCCAGTGTGGGGCTCAAACTCACAACCTTGAGATCAAGAGTTGCATGCTCTATCAGCTAAGCCAGCCAGGCACCCCTAAATTTTTTTCTTTCATTATCTCAAATCTTTTTTTCACAGATAAATCAGCTATACATTTGTAGAATCTCTTGACTTTCTTTCATTTTTTAAGATTTTCTTTAATCTTTTTTTTTACTTTTTGCCCACTTCCATTGTATTTTCTTAACCTTTCTCCATATCCTTGTGTTTTCAGCAGTGTCTTTTGTATATGGTGCTTTCAGTATGGTCTTTATTTTTGCAGTAGTTTTATTTATTTATTTATTAAAGATTTATTTATTTATTTGACAGAGAGAGATTACAAGTAGGCAGAGAGGCAGGCAGAGAGAGAGAGGAGGAAGCAGGCTCCCTGCTGAGCAGAGAGCCCGATGCGGGACTCGATCCCAGGACCCTGAGATCATGACCTGAGCCAAAGGCAGCAGCTTAACCCACTGAGCCACCCAGGCGCCCTGCAGTAGTTTTATTTTTTTATTCCTCTTGATTCTTTGAACTCTACAAGCTCCTGTTTCATCTTTTTATGGTGGCTTACTTCATCTTCTTTCTGCTTTTATATCTCTGCTTGCAGCTCTTATTTTACCAAGGTATTTCCTCATTCCATTTTTCTTCTATCATGTCAATATGTTTGATCAGTTTTCAACTGCTCTGTGGTCACTGTTTTTTGTCTGCTCTTTGTTTTTCTGTTCCTTTCCTCCTTTGTCCTTTCTTATGTTCATATAAATCTCATGCTGATAACTTTTGATGGTTGCTTAGCTGTGAATGAGGAAGTTCCTCCTGGACCTGCTATTGATAGGAGGCTCCTGTGGGAGAAACCAGGAACTGTTCAGGCCAGCAAGAAATTCCCCTGCTTCGCTGTTAAGTTCCTTCTGACAAAGGGTTGTAGGTGAATGAGGTCTCTCTTCCTTCTTTTTTTAAATAGCTTTATTGAGGTACAATTTCCATATTATTGCATAAATTCTTTTAACCAGTACTTCTCTCTAGCCTGAAGAGATCAGCAGCTTTGGGGTTATTTACAGTGTAAAACCTGTCTCAGCCCCTCTACCTTATCAACACAACAAATAGAGCCTGTCTGTAAGATTCCTTGTTTAGCCTCCATTTTCTCCCTTGCTTGTTCTTGGTACAAACCAAAGTCTAGAAAAACTCCTTCTGTTGGTATACATACTTCTCTGCTATTCCAAAGAACAGTTTATTTGCTACAGCTTTGCAGACTGCTATAACCTTTATCTGAAATCTGTGGGCATTCTCCCTCTGGTGTCTTCCTGCACCTCTCTTTGACCCTCACTGCACCTGGGAATTCTTACGTTAGATTGTTAAGTTATGGTTCAAGGTTTTAGGTATCGTGTAGATTCTGTTAGGATAAAGGAGGTATTTCTGTTTAGTGGTAGTGTTTAGAATGGTGTCTGGAGAGAGAAAGGGACTGGGTGAGTGTTCTCCATGACAACAAACCTCCAAGTCCTGTAGATGTCTCTTATAAAAGGGAAATAATTATAGATAGAATTGCCAAACCTGAAATTTACCATCATTCATCAGGTTTCAGTTAGTATCAGAACCTTCACTGTTCTCCATTTCAAGTCTCAGTTCCATCAGTGAACACTGATTATCTTTCTACTTTGATCATCAGTGGCATATACTGTCTGTACCAGCACTCTGCAATAGAACTTTCTTACTGGAATGTTTTAGGTCTGCACTGTCTTGTTCAGTAACCACTAACTGTCAGCATGTGAATGTGGCTAAAGTGATCGAGAAACTGAGGTGGGGCTTTTTTTGCTTTTGTTTTTGTTTGTTTGTTTGTGTTTGTGTTTTTGTTTTAAATAAGCTCTATGCTTAGTGTGCAGCTTGAACTTATTTTTGACCCTGAGATCAAGAGTCACATGTCCTACCACCTGAACCAGCCAGGTGCCCCTGAGCTTTTCATTATAAGTCATTTTACATTATTTTTTAAAAATTATTTTTATTTTTTTATTTTTAAAGATTTGTTTGTATTGGAGACAGAGTGCATGTGTACAAAGGGGAGAGGAACAGAGGGAGAGGGAAAAACAGGCTTCCCATTGAGCCAGGAGCCCCACCCACGGCTCAAACCCAGGGCCCTGGGTTCACGACCTGAGCTGAAGGCAAACACTTCACGACTAAGCCACCCAGGTCCCCTTATTTTACTTTCAATAGCTACGTGTAGCCAGTGGCTCCTGAATTGGACGGCATGGCTCTGCACCACCCTTTTTTCCCCCCTTGAAGATTATTTATTTATTTATTTGACAGACAGAGGTCACAAGTAGGCAGAGAAGCAGGCAGAGAGAGGAGGAAGCAGGCTTCCTGCTGAGCAGGGAGCCTGATGCAGGGCTCGATCTCGGGACCCTGAGATCATGACCTGAGCCAAAGGCAGAGGCTTTAACCCACTGAGTCACCTAGGCGCCCCAACACCACCCATTTTAACATTTAATCACATTATCCAGTAGCCATTTATTGAGCACTGTTTGTACGCCATGCACTGTTTAGACGTGTAGCAGTGGTCAGGATATGTCAGGTCTTTCCACCCTACTTCTGAGAGAAGCTTTGATGGTGAACAAAACATAAACCTAGTAACTTCAGATAATGCTAAGCTCTATAAAATAAAATGGAAAGTGAATGACTAGAGAGGACGGCCTTATGAAGAGCAGGTCTCTCTGAGGATATACCTTTTAAATTACTAATGAGAAGGGAGCAGTACAGAGACCATATGAAGCAAGTATCTTTGAAGTAGAGGTAAAAAGGCAGGGAGAGAGAACAGTTCTGAAGTGATACAAGCAAAATAGGCAGAGGTCAGATTATGTTGGGCTTATTTAAGGAATTTAGATTTTTTATGTGCGGTGGAAAGCTGTGGAGAGGCCTTAAGCAAGGGAGGGCATGATCTTTTTTTTTTTTTTAAGATTTTATTTATTTATTTGAGAGAGAACAGGAGAGGAGGATGGGTCAGAAGGAGAAGCAGACTCTTGGCTGAGCAGGGAGACTGATGTGGGACTTGATCCTGGGACTCCAGGATCATGATTGGAGCCAAAGGCAGCCGTTCAACTGACTGAGCCACACAGGCACCAGATCAGATTTACTTCTTCTTCTTCTTTTTTTTTTTTTTTTTTTTTTTTTTTTTAGGATTTTATTTATTTATTTATTTTACAAAGGAATCACAAGTATGCAGAGAGGAAGGCAGAGAGAGAGGGGAAAGTAGGCTCCCCACTGAACAGAAAGCCTGACCTGGGCTTAATCCCAGGACCCAGATATCATGACCTGAGCCTAAGGCAGAGGCTTAACCCACTGAGCCACCCAGGTGTCCCCAGATTTACTTTTTAAAAAGACTCTGGGTACTATTTAGAAACTGGATAGAGGGGCACCTGGGTGGCTCAGTTGTTAAGCATCTGCCTTCAGCTCAGGTCATAATCCCAGGGTTCCGGAATCGAGACCCACATGGGGCTGCTGGCTCCAAGGGAAGCCTGCTTCTCCTCCCACTCCTGCTTGTGTTCCCTCTCTTGCTGTGTCTCTCTGTCAGATAAATAAATAAAATCATTAAAAAAAAACTCGATAGATACATTTTTCACTGTTTCTGGTTTCTTTTTCTTTTTAAAAAATACTGTTTTTTAGGGGCACCTGGTTGGCTCATTCAGTGGCTCATGAGTTTGAACCCCACGTTGGGTATAGAGATTACTTTAAAAATAAGTAAACAAAAAAAATTTTTTTTAAATTACTTTTTGGGGCGCCTGGGTGGCTCAGTTGGTTAAGCGGCTGCCTTTGGTTCAGGTCATGATTCCAGGGTCCTGGGATCGAGCCCCGCATCAGGCTTACTGCTCAGCAGAGAGCCTGCTTCTCTCTCTTCCTCTGCCTGCTGCTGTGCTTACTTTTCTATTTCTCTGTCAAATAAATAAAGTCTTAAAAAAAAAAGTTACTTTTAAAAGTAGTATGTATACATAGCACAAAATTCAGAAGGAAGTCAATCAGTGAAAGGTAAATTTCCCTCCCATTTTTCATCCACCCACTTCCCCTCCCTAGGGGTAACCATTTTTAATAGTTTCTGATTGCTTACATTTTAATCTTAAAACCCAACTTCTGATCTACAGGTCTAGAATTATTCTTCAGTTGCTTAATTTGTGTTTATCTTAAATTTCAATGAAATTTTAATTTCCTTAATTGTAGACATTATCTTATTTCCTCTTTTGTTCTGTACTTCTACCACCCCCAGTGTAATGATTAATGTAGTCTGTAGACAAAGTGTAGGGATTAATTCAGTGAAGGTGATGAGAGAGATGTATGGATTTTATTCTCTGTCCTTTATAGGAAGAAGTTCTCAAGGATTTTGAAGAACTGGCTGGGAAGCTTCCGTGGTCAGACCCTTTAAAAGTATGGAAAATTAACACCAGTTTCAAGAAAAAAAGAACAAAGCGCAAAAAGATAAATCAGAATTCAGGTAGAGAAAAGATTGATAATGGACAAGGAGACAAAACAGTTGAGAAAGAGGATAAAAAAGGATTCACTAAAAATACCTTAGATTCCCATATCTTAGACTATTATGAAAATCCAGCCATCAAGGAAGAGATATCAACATTAGTAGGTGATGATTTGGCATCTTCCAAAGACGAGAAGGATGAAAAAGAAGAAACTCATCCTAAAGTGCTGAAGTTTAGAGTCACGTGCAACCGGGCAGGAGAAAAACACTGCTTTTCCTCAAATGAGGCTGCAAGAGATTTTGGGGGTGCTGTTCAAGATTATTTTAAATGGAAGGCTGACATGACCAACTTTGATGTGGAGGTACGTACTGGCTCTGATTATGATGATTCAAGAAGGCCATCACAGATAGGTAACATTTTTAGCCTAACCAGTTTTATGGTCAGCTAAATTGTGGCCACAGATCTAATAGGGTGTGGCTAACAAGAGCATGGGCTATGAGACAAATCTAGATGCAGATTTTGACTCTGCAGCTGCTTAACTTTGGACAACATACTGTCTGAGCCTTTGTTTCAAATGGAGCCAGCAGTGGCATATACTTCTAAGTATGTCCTGAAAGTTAATTGACATAATACATTTTGGGTATTTGGTGTGATACCTGCTGAAAACTAAGTGCTCAGTAGATGGGAAAGATTAAGACTTGGAGTTTTTTAATCTAGTACTTTTTTTTTTAATTTTTGTTTTTGGTTTTTTGGTTTTTTTTTTTAAAGGTTTTATTTATTTACTTGACAGAGAGAGATCACAAGCAGGCAGAGAGGCAGGCAGAGAGAGGAAGGGAAGCAGGCTCCCTGCTGAGCAGAGAGCCCGATGCGGGACTCGATCCCAGGACCCTGAGATCATGACCTGAGCCGAAGGCAGTGGCTTAACCCACTGAGCCACCCAGGCACCCTAATCTAGTACTTTTTACATTATGTGGACTTTCAGATTATAAAATCCAACCAGAATTAAAGCAGTTATTTTGTATTTTGTGTCTTGGTTGTAGAGTTTTACTACAAAAAAAAAAGTGGAGTACATTTATTTTTTATTTTATTTTATTTTTTTAAAGATTTTATTTATTTATTTGTCAGAGAGAGAGCAAGCGAGAGTGAGCACAGGCAGACAGAGTGGAAGGCAGAGTCAGAGGGAGAAGCAGGCTCCCTGCGGAGCAAGGAGCCCGATGTGGGACTGGATCCCAGGACGCTGGGATCATGACCTGAGCCGAAGGCAGCTGCTTAACCAACTGAGCCACCCAGGCATCCCTGGAGTACATTTTTAAAATAAACCCCAACCTCCCAAAATCAGGACATCATTGCTAATATTCATCCTATAGGCAGCTCTTCCCTTTCTTAAATTCTGCTAGATCCATAAATGTAGATGCCTCTTTTTGCGTTCTTACTCTCCTTGGTCTCAGTCTTCTGCTAATCAGGTGATTCACATGTGGGCCATGCTGAGTAGTCTTTGAATCTCTTGATCCATGTCAGGTCCATAGAACCTGACATTTTCACCAAGAAGTCATTTTCTGTTGCTTTTGGGACATCTGAATCTGGGGCAAGTCACTTACTCTCTCTGTACATTTTTCTTGCATATCAAATCAGAAGAACAATTCCCCATTCCTTTTTTTTGATGTAATAGCTGTTACAAGAATGACTAGGCTAACTAGAATAGTAATGTCCCGAAGTTAGCAGGGGGGCTCAGAACACAGATTTTTGAAGCCACACTGCCTGGATTCAAATCCCAACTTCAGTGGGACTTTGGGTAGTAAGAGGACATCTCTGCCTCAATTTCCTTACTTTAAAAGGAAGATAATAATACCTAACTCACCTGGGGCACCTGGGTGGCTCAGTGGGTTATGCCTCTGCCTTCGGCTCAGGTCATGATCCCAGGGTGCTGGGATCAAGACCCATTTCGGGCTCTTTGCTCAGCGGGGAGCCTGCAGAGAGAGAGCAGCCTGCCTCTCTGCCTACTTGTGATCTCTGTCAAATAAATAAATAAAAAATCTTAAAAAAAAAAAACACCTAAACTCACCTGAAAGCAGTGTAACATTGTGTGTAAACTACAGTGCAACAACAAAAAAATAAATTGAAAAGATAACTAGCTCGGAGGATGTGAATATGAAATGAAGTAGTGAATTTAAAGTAGAGAACAATGGCTTGCATATAAGAAGTGCTAGGTAAGTGTCAGCTGGTGCTCTTGTTAAGATCATGTTATGTGGAAGACTGGAGGATGTGTGTTATGTGAATAGTTTATATTTCACCATGTGTTAGAAAAACAGGACAGAAAAGCATTTCATAGGCATTATTAAGTGAGTCAAATTTAAAAACACAGTAAGAAAATAATAGGTGATAAAGCAAATATGACATGTGGTCAACAGTTGGTTAATCTAAGTGCAGGATATATTTAGGAGTTACTATGCAAGTGTTCTAGTAGCATTTCTATATGTTTGAAACCTTTTCCAAAAAAGTTAAATTTTTTTTAAATTTTTTCAATTTATTTATTTTCAGAAAAACAGTATTTATTATTTTTTCACCACACCCAGTGCTCCATGCAATCCGTGTCCTCTATAAGTTAAAATTTTAAAAAAATGTGTGTAAGCCATAAACCTACAAAATATGTTGATATTATAAAAATTCAGGGGATATCTGCTTACAGTAACTTATAGTAAATAAAAAGAATAAAACGTTTTAAAATTTAAGAGTGCATACTAGATGATTTATTTATATGAAGTTCAAAAAAAGAAAACTAATTTGTGCTGGTGGTAGTCAGATTAATGATTACTTTGGGTGGGTACTGACTGTCGGAGGACAAGGCGGGGAGCCTTCTGTCCTGTGCTAGAAATACTGTATATCTTTTTTTTTTCCTTTTTAGAAATACTGTATATCTTTATCTCAGTGGCAGTTACACAGTATGTATAAGTAAAAATTCCCGGTTGTTGTATGTTTGGGATTTGTCCACTTTATGTAAAGTATAGCTCAATGATAAGATAAAAAAAAAATTTTTTTTTTTAGAAGATACGTTTGCCACCAAACCAGCTCTACAGGAAATATTGAAAGGGGTCCTCTAAGCAAAGAGAGAGCCTACAAGTGGTAGATCAGTAAGGAACAGAGACAATATACAGTAACAGTCACCTTACAGGCAATACAATGGCATTAAATTCATATCTCTCAATAGTTACCCTGAATGTTAATGGGCTAAATGCCCCAATCAAAAGACACAGGCTATCAGAATGGATAAAAAAACAAAACCCATCTATATGTTGCCTCCAAGAAACTCATTTTAAGCCCGAAGACACCTCCAGATTTAAAGTGAGGGGGTGGAAAAGAATTTACCATGCCAATGGACATCAGAAGAAAGCAGGAGTGGCAATCCTTATATCCGATCAATTAGATTTTAAGCCAAAGACTATAATAAGAGATGAGGAAGGACACTATATCATACTCAAAGGGTCTGTCCAACAAGAAGATCTAACAATTTTAAATATCTATGCCCCCAACGTGGGAGCAGCCAACTATATAAACCAATTAATAACAAAATCAAAGAAACACATCAACAATAATACAATAATAGAAGGGGACTTTAACACTCCCCTCACTGAAATGGACAGATCATCCAAGCAAAAGATCAGCAAGGAAATAAAGGCCTTAAACGACACACTGGACCAGATGGACATCACAGATATATTCAGAACATTTCATCCCAAACCAACAGAATACACATTCTTCTCTAGCGCACATGGAACATTCTCCAGAATAGATCACATCCTCGGTCCTAAATCAGGACTCAACGGGTATCAAAAGATTGGCATCATTCCCTGCATATTTTCAGACCACAATGCTCTGAAGCTAGAACTCAACCACAAAAGGAAGTTTGGAAAGAACCCAAATACGTGGAGACTAAACAGCATCCTTCTAAAGAATGAATGGGTCAACCGGGAAATTAAAGAAGAATTGAAAAAAATCATGGAAACAAATGATGATGAAAATACAACAGTTCAAAATCTGTGGGACACAACAAAGGCAGTCCTGAGAGGAAAATATATAGTGGTACAAGCCTTCCTCAAGAAACAAGAAAGGTCTCAGGTACACAACCTAACCCTACACCTAAAGGAGCTGGAGAAAGAACAAGAAAGAAACCCTAAGCCCAGCAGGAGAAGAGAAATCATAAAGATCAGAGCAGTAATCAATGAAATAGAAACCAAAAAGACAATAGAGCAAATCAACGAAACTAGGAGCTGGTTCTTTGAAAGAATTAATAAAATTGATAAACCCCTGGCCCGACTTATCAAAAAGAAAAGAGAAAGGACCCAAATAAATAAAATCATGAATGAAAGAGGAGAGATCACAACTAACACCAAAGAAATACAAACTATTATAAGAACATACTATGAGCAACTCTACGCCAACAAATTTGACAATCTGGAAGAAATGGATGCATTCCTAGAAACATATAAACTACCAAAACGGAACCAGGAAGAAGCAGAAAGCCTGAACAGACCCATAACCAGTAAGGATATTGAAACAGTCATTAAAAATCTCCAAACAAACAAAAGCCCAGGGCCAGACGGCTTCCCAGGGGAATTCTACCAAACATTTAAAGAAGAACTAATTCCTATTCTCCTGAAAGTGTTCCAAAAAATAGAAATGGAAGGAAAACTTCCAAACTCATTTTATGAGGCCAGCATCACCTTGATCCCAAAACCAGACAAGGATCCCATCAAAAAAGAGAGCTATAGACCAATATCCTTGATGAACACAGATGCGAAAATTCTCACCAAAATACTAGCCAATAGGATTCAACAGTACATTAAAAGGATTATTCACCATGACCAAGTGGGATTTATTCCAGGGCTGCAAGGTTGGTTCAACATCCGCAAATCAGTCAATGTGATACAACACATCAATAAAAGAAAGAACAAGAACCATATGATACTCTCAATCGATGCTGAAAAAGCGTTTGACAAAGTACAGCATCCCTTCCTGATCAAAACTCTTCAAAGTGTAGGGATAGAGGGCACATACCTCAATATCATCAAAGCCATCTATGAAAAACCCAGCACAAATATCATTCTCAATGGAGAAATACTGAAAGCTTTTCCTCTAAGGTCAGAAACACGGCAGGGATGTCCATTATCACCACTGCTATTCAACATAGTACTAGAGGTCCTAGCCTCAGCAATCAGACAACAGAAGGAAATTAAAGGCATCCAAATCGGCAAGGAAGAAGTCAAATTATCACTCTTTGCAGATGATATGATACTATATGTGGAAAACCCCAAAGACTCCACTCCAAAACTGCTAGAACTTATACAGGAATTCAGTAAAGTGTCAGGATATAAAATCAATGCACAGAAATCAGTTGCATTTCTCTACACCAACAACAAGACAGAAGAAAGAGAAATTAAGGAGTCCATCCCATTTACAATTGCACCCCAAATCATAAGATACCTAGGAATAAACCTAACCAAAGAGGCACAGAATCTATACTCAGAAAACTATAAAGTACTCATGAAAGAAATTAAGGACGACACAAAGAAATGGAAAAATGTTCCATGCTCCTGGATTGGAAGAATAAATATTGTGAACTTCAAGCTCTATTACAAAGCTGTCATCATCAAGACAGCATGGTATACAAAGCTGTCATCATCAAGACAGCATGGTACTGGCAGAAAAACAGACACATAGATCAATGGAACAGAATAGAGAGCCCAGAAATAGACCCTCAACTCTATGGTCAACTAATCTTCGACAAAGCAGGAAAGAATGTCCAATGGAAAAAAGACAGCCTCTTCAATAAATGGTGTTGGGAAAATTGGACAGCTACATGCAGAAAAATGAAATCGGACCATTTCCTTACACCACACACAAAAATAGACTCAAAATGGATGAAGGACCTCAATGTGCGAAAGGAATCCATCAAAATCCTTGAGGAGAACACAGGCAGCAACCTCTTCCTAGGAAAATCGCCAAAGGCAAGGGAAGCAAGTGCAAAAATGAACTATTGGGATTTTATCAAGATCAAAAGCTTTTGCACAGCAAAGGAAACAGTTAACAAAATCAAAAGACAACTGACAGAATGGGAGAAGATATTTGCAAACAACATATCAGATAAAGGACTAGTGTCCAAAATCTATAAAGAACTTAGCAAACTCAACACCCAAAGAACAAATAATCCAATCAAGAAATGGGCAGAGGACATGAACAGACATTTCTGCAAAGAAGACATCCAGATGGCCAACAGACACATGAAAAAGTGCTCCATATCACTCGGCATCAGGGAAATAAAAATCAAAACCACAATGAGATATCACCTCACACCAGTCAGAATGGCTAAAATTAACAAGTCAGGAAATGACAGATGCTGGCGAGGATGTGGAGAAAGGGGAACCCTCCTCCACTGTTGGTGGGAATGCAAGCTGGTGCAGCCACTATGGAAAACAACCTGGAGGTTCCTCAAAATGTTGAAAATAGAACTGCCCTATGACCCAGCAATTGCACTACTGGGTATTTACCCTAAAGATACAAACGTAGTGATTCAAAGGGGCACGTGCACCCGAATGTTTATAGCAGCAGTGTCCACAATAGCCAAACTATGGAAAGAACCTAGATGTCCATCAACAGATGAATGGATAAAGAAGATGTGTTATATATACACAATGGAATACTATGCAGCCATCAAAAGAAATGAAATCTTGCCATTTGCGACAACATGGATGGAACTAGAGCGTATCATGCTTAGTGAAATAAGTCAAGCAGAGAAAGACAACTATCATATGATCTCCCTGATATGAGGAAGTGGTGATGCAACATGGGGGCTTAAGTGGGTAGGAGAAGAATAAATGAAACAAGATGGGATTGGGAGGGAGACAAACCATACGTGACTCTTAATCTTACAAAACAAACTGAGGGTTGCTGGGGCGAGGGGGGTTGGGAGAAGGGGGGATGGGGTTATGGACATTGGGGAGGGTATGTGCTTTGGTGAGTGCTGTGAAGTGTGTAAACCTGGCGATTCACAGTCCTGTACCCCTGGGGATAAAAATACATGTTTATAAAAAAAATTTTTTAAAAAATTAAAAAAAAAAGATACATTTGCTTTTTTTTTTTTTTTAAAGATTTTATTTATTTATTTGATAGAGGTTACAAGGAGGCAGAGAGGCAGGCGGAGAGAGAGAGAGAGAGAGGAAGCAAAGCAGGCTCCCTGCCAAGCAGAGAGCCTGATGCAGGGCTTGATCTCAGGACCCTGGGATCATGATCTGACGTGAAGGCAGAGGCTTTAACCCACTGGGCCACTCAGGCGCCCCAAGATAAAAAAAATTTAATTAATAAAGTTTAGTAACAGTGAAGTGTAAACAATCCTAAAACTTTTATTCTTTTTTTAAGGTTTTATTTTTAAGTAATCTCTACACCCAGTGTGGGGCTTAAAGTCATAACCTTGAGATTGAGAGTCACGTGTTCTACCGACTGAGCCAGCCAGGTGCCTTTATTTTATTCTCTGTTTTAATTTTATAGGTTCTTTTGAACATCCATGATAATGAAATTGTTGTGGGCATTGCATTGACAGAAGAGAGTCTCCACCGAAGAAATATCACACATTTTGGACCTACAACTCTTAGATCTACTCTTGCCTATGGGATGCTTAGGTAAGAGAATGAGTTTGCCATCTGGATTAAAGTGACACTTTTGGGGGCGCCTGGGTGGCTCAGTTGGTTGGTTAAGTGTCTGACTCTTGATTCAGCTCAGGTCATGAACTCAGGGTCCGGGGATCGAGCCCCATGATGGGCTCTGTGCTCAGCGGAAAATCTACTTGAGGATTCTCTCTCCTTCCCTTTCTTCCCACCCCCCACTCACCCACCTCTGCACTTGCACTCTCTTTCTCTCTCTGCCCCTCCTGCTCGCGCATTCTCTCTCTCTCAAATAAATAAATAAATCAGGGCACCTGGGTGGCGCAGTCTGTTAAGTGTTTGACTGCAGCTCAGGTCATGATCTCAGGTCAAGAGGATCAAGCCCCTTGCCAGGCTCTCCACTCAGTAGGGAGCCTGCTTCTCCCTCTTCCTCTCTCCCCTTCTCCCTGCTTATTCTCTTTTCCCCCCTCTCTCAAATAAATAAATAAATAAAATCTTTTAAAAAAATAAATCTGACACCTTGATTTGAATTTTCCTTTTATAACACTTGAATTTTTTGTGAAGTACTGTGTTGGAATTTAGTGAATAAACAACAGAATAAAAAGCTAATGATCTGTTTCTTTTGTATTTAGTGCTGATTCTTTGTAATCCTGAAAATATCACATGACTACCATCTCCATTTTCTTGATTTTAAAGTGAAAACAGTAGTTTTCATCTGCCTCTGAATATTTCTGTTTACAAAGTATATAGTGTATGTTAGGAAATAAAGCAAATTTTGCTGTTTTTCATTTCTTGCCATGACACAGATGAAAGCAGAGATTTTTATATTTTTAATTTTTATTTATTTATTTTAAGTAATCTCTAAGCCCATTTTGGGGCTCAAACTCACAACCCGGAAATCAGGAGTCACATGCTTTACTGGCTGAGCCAGCCAGGTCCCCTGAAAGAAGAGATTTTAAAAAATGTGTATAATATGGGGTGGGGGGCAAAAAATGTGTATAATATGTAAGTAAACACAGGGAGCTTTTTTTTTTTTTTAAAGATTTTATTTATTTATCAGAGAGAGAGGGGGAGAGAGCGAGCACAGGCAGACAGAATGGCAGGCAGAGGGAGAAGCAGGCTCCCCGCTGAGCAAGGAGCCCGATGTGGGACTCGATCCCAGGACGCCGGGATCATGACCCGAGCCGAAGGCAGCTGCTTAACCAACTGAGCCACCCAGGCTTCCCAACACAGGGAGCTTTTACTAATATTTTTTAAATTTGTACTCACAGCATCTCAGGAACCATCCAGGATTTTCCACTTTTTCAAGCGCAAGACCTAGCTTTCTTTCTCATTTGTCCTTTACCCTTTTATTGGGCGCTTCTTCCCACCTCTAGGACAAGTTGTCTTCTCTAGGTTTCTGTTCTCCAGACTGCAAAATGGGTTTGATGTGAGACTTAAAGGATTGTTTTTAGTGAGGAGTAAATGTACAACTGTATGCTTAATACCGGTTACATAGTGTCTGGTATATGCTGGTATTAATTGTTTATTATATTTCCTTCTCTTCCAGTCCTTGCTTCCTCTTTCACTCTACTCATCCATGGAGTTACAGTTCAGCACAATTGGAACCTATCCATACAATGACAGTAATAGAATACTAGGCCCATTTGATAAAGGAACAGCTCCCAGTCTTCCTTCATTGATTTAACAAACATGTATTGTGTATTGCCAGGCATTATGGTAGGAGCCAGGAACATGGAGAGTTCTTTTGGGGGCAACTATTAGAAACCTAAGTAAGCTAGTTTAAGATTTTGTTTAAAAACCTGATGATCGGATAGGAAGGGGTATTTATAGGAAAGATACTGAGAAATCTTGGGTCATCCGCAGAAAAACTGAAGGGCTGTTAAAAAGATTAAATGAGATAATGCATGCAAAGAGCTTAAATCCATGACTTGGCGAATACTGAGTGTTCAAAGTAAAGCAGTTATTTTGGCAAGGTTTTTTAAAATTGAATTCATAAGGAAAGGAATATTAAATGTATAATTGCCAGTAATCTTATTATTGATACTTACCAATACATGTTTTACTTGAAACACAGTTGAGTTTTTTTTTCTTACGGAATACACGTTTATATACAAAGTAACACTATGTGTTTTCTAAAGACATGGATTAATAGATGTACATGTATATATTGAAAGATCTGGAAGCTATATTCCATCTGTCACTGAAATGTGATTTTGGATGAGTCAGAGGGTACTTATTAGCTGTATGTAATTTTTTTGTTAGTTCTAGTATATAGACTCAATCTCTTAATTACAAATTGATTTTTAAAATGAATATTGATTGGTGTTCCTTAATGCCAGCATTAATATGTCCTTGATCTTTATAGCTTCAGGAATAGTCTGTGTGAAAGCCTCAGCTATTGATTGAAGTCTTTTCATATAGGCTGTTTTCTCTTCTGTAGGCTCTGTGCTCCTCAACCTACTGATATAATTGTGGATCCGATGTGTGGAACGGGAGCAATACCAATAGAGGTAATAATGTTTCTTTACCTTTTAGATAAGCAGGTGGTACAACTAGAATATTCTAGAACTAATGGGCAAATTACACATGATGAAATCATCACGGTTGGGTCAGTGGACCCCATTTGAAAGAATTGCACTAGTTAAAAAAAAATTTTTTTTTAAACTTTATTTATTTATTTGACACAGAGCAAGGGAGAGTGAAAGAGAGAGCAAGCACAAGCAGGAGGAATGGCAGGCAGGGGAGAAGTTGGCTCCCCGCTGAGCAAGGAGCCTGATGATGTTCCCTGGATGGAGACCTGAGGTGAAGGCAGCCACTTAACCAACTGAGCCATGCAGGTGGCCCAAAAAATAAAAAAAATTGCACTAGTAAAGCTGGGATTTTGTGTGAAGGGTATAACCACTTATTACAACTAGCTAAGAAGTGGTAGATTATAAGTGGTGATTACTCAGTGGATAATGTGAGAAGGCTAAGAGAAACTGTTAAGTCCCTTTTCTTTTCTTTCTTTCTTTTTTTTTTTTTTTTTAAGGTTTTATTTATATATTTATTTGATAGAATCACAAGCAGGCAGAGAGGCAGGCAGGAGGGAGGGGAAGCAGGCTCCTTGCTGAGCAGAGCCCGATGCAGGGCTCAGTCCCAGGAATTTGAGATCATGACTTGAACTGAAGGCAGAGGCTTAATCCACTGAGCACCCAGGCACCCCAGTTAGTCCCTTTTCTATAAAAGACAAGCTGGTAGACTTGAAGGGATAAGCATAAACTGGAAGAAGGTGTTCCATCTCTATAAAGTGAGATTATGCTGCTTAATCCACATAGGCACTTGGGGGAGTAAATATAGTTTTAAAATGGAGAAACCTATGAATCTTGTTTAGATTTTTCAGGAAGTCTAACATGGTTACACACAAATGCTCTTAAATAGTTTTCAAAATTACTGTGATACTCAGAGGACTCAAAAACTGCTTAAAGCAAAGCAAGAAATGGAAAGGCATTTTTTAAGTGAAGAACATTTAAGAACATTAAGTGAAGGAGAGTCTCCTTGAATCAGTATTATCCAAACTTTAAGAAAAATTTGGAAGAAGGTGCTCCTCTTTGAAATTGCTTAAATTTATTTTTTAAAATTGTTTAAATTTTTAAAAAATTGCTTAAATTTATGAGACATAGTAATTCTTATATAGAGTATATTTAAAGCCAGTGAGAATAAGCTACAAGGAGATCAGATTCTGTGAGTGGGCAGAAACCGGACAGAAGAACAAGTCCAAAGCAACCCAATTATATTGGAAAAATAATCCAAACTGCAATTAGAAAATGACATGTGTCATCTGGAAGTTAAAAATCTTAGAAGGAAATCTTGGTAGTCTAGATGACTACTGTTCTCTGGTAGTGTGAGCTAGAGAAATTTACTCTGACTGCCCACAGAGAAAATGCAAGTTGTTAAGAATTCAAGGAACAAAGCATTAAACCATGGTGTACCTGTGTCTTAAATAGAAGGGAAAGTCGCCACATGTCAAGAAATATACAACAGAGCTAAAGAGAGTCTAGAAGAGCCCCCACCCCCCCACCACACCAAAAGATACGGATAAAGGTTGAGGCATTTCCATTTAAGAGTAGACATGAGAGAGGCACCTGGGTGGCTCAGTGGGTTGAAGCCTCTGCCTTTGGCTCAGTTCATGATCCCAGGGTCCTGGGATCGAGTCCCGCATCGGGCTCTCTGCTCAGCAGGGAGCCTGTATCCTCTTCTCTCTCTCTGCCTACTTGTGATCTCTCTTTCTCTGTCAAATAAATAAAAAATATCTTTAAAAAAAAAGTAGACATGAGAATGTTAATATAGAAAAATATTTAAAAAAACATAGATACATGATCAGAGTGAATGAAGTTATGAAAGGAATTGACAAGATATGTATCCAGAATTGTTCACGCAAGTATAAAATAGTGATCTGAATTCTTTTAAAAATTGGAAGTACTACAAAACTCATCTCTTGCAGAGGCTGAAAATCTAAACAGATTTAGATGAAAAAAGTGAGTGTTGGGGAATCAGAATCAATTGAGAGGCTTTCATCAAAATCTGTAGGTCTCTTCTACATCCCCTCCAGATCACCCTCAAGTATGTGGGCAAAAGAAAAGACAATGAAGCCTTGTGTTCATGGATTTGAGTGTGTATTACTGTTTACAAAGGAAGAGGTACTTGTTCCTCATCCCTAAACAGAGGGCAAAACTTGCCTCTGCTTTGGTATCAGAAACCTTCTGTGAATCTAGAACATTGTTTATCCTAGGGTAGGGTGTTACCTCCCATTCCACAAATGACATGTAATGTTGGTATTTATGTTCTGTCGACATGTTTTTGACTTAACATTACAGAATCTTTTCAGGGATGTAGCGGTGATCATTCAGAAGCTTAATGCAGTGTATATTACATTTTATTTAGAAATTTTCAAATACCCCTATATATATATATAAATTATACAATTTATATATAAAATCTTGTAATGACAAAAGGATATAGGTTGGTGACTTTAATTTTGTTAGCTTTTTAAACCATGGTTGTATTTCAGGTTTGTAATGCTTACTATGTGCCAGACACTGCTGCCTGAGGGAGTGAATAAAATATCAGACTTGTCCTTAGAGAGATTCCTTGAAAGGCAGACAGGTATAGAAATAATTAAAAAAACAAGTGCAGTGACAGTATGTACAAAGTGCTTTGGGTTGGGGAGGCAAACGAGAGACAGCTTGGAGAGTTGGGGTTGATGTGAGAGTGTGACATTTGAGCTTGGTCTTGAAAGATGCATAGGAATTCAGCAAGTGAAGAACAGGAGGGCTTTTCAAGCAAGGGGAATAGCAAAGTTCACAACATGCAGCATTCTACCACTTTAGAAAAGCGTTGGATTATTAGATTGGATTGTCTCTCTTATTGGCAATCAATTGAAATGATTATCCCTTTAATCATTTCTGGGTTTTGGGGGGTTTTAAAATTTTTGTTCTGTTTTGTTTTGTTTGCAGTTTGCTACTTTGGTTTTAATATATACTATTGTCTTTTAGGGGGCTACTGAATGGTCTAACTGTTATCATATTGCTGGTGATAATAATCCGTTGGCTGTGAATAGAGCAGCAAATAACATCTCATCTTTATTGACCAAGAGCCAAATTAAAGAAAGGTAAAAATTTAAAAGATTTTGTAGCATTTCTTAGACTTAGATGGTAACTTTTTATACTGACATTATGAATTAATACCTCCAGTGCGCTGTGACATTGTAACTAAAATGAACATACTGTGAGACTCCATTAAATTTTAAAGCCATTTATTGAAAATAACTTACAAAAACATGTTTTTAACTATAATTTCTCCACCTAGTGCAACTGTGTTTGTCTTCCTTTTTCTTATTTGTGTATCTTTTTTCTTACTTAGTGGAAAAATACTGTGTTGATTCATTTTAATTTTATAAAATCCTACTTTGAATATTTTTAGATTTTTATATTCCTGTCTTTTAAATGACTGCATATTTGTGTAGAAATTTCCTCTATTATTTGGCACTCTAAAGCAGTCTTAAGAGTTGAGGAAACCTGAAAGCCACATCCACAGTACCTAAATGTCCTATAGGACATCCTGACCAATGGTCTTCCAGTCTGTATCACTATCTCTAATTGCTCTGTCTCTGAAGGCTGTCAGTTCTAGCTTTGCACAACTTGGAGTGCTAGTCATAAAACTGAATTCCTCTCTGTACCTTCTGTAGATTTGTTTTAGACCCATTTGGATCTATAAAGAAAAATCTTAGCTCCGTGTCACACAATGCTTGACATCAGATCTTTGAAGGGCTACCAAAACTCCTCCTCCTCCAAAATCCTCTCTCCTGCAAGCCAAATATTTTAAGCCCCTTCACCTGTATCCTTTCTGTACACTGGAAGTCCACTGGGGTCTGGGAAATTTTTTGTTAAAGTATCTTAAGCCCTGGCCCACTACTCCAAGTTACATTCAGTGATGCAAGTTATGCCAGCCTCTCACTGTTGCAGTTTCATCTGTCTTTGGAAGAATTGGTTTAAATGTCACTTGGTCTTCTTACCAGAGGCCTCATAAAATTGTTTCTGTGAAACAATTAGGTGCCCTTATTTTATATATTGCCCTTAGATAAAGATACCCTGTATTTTCTTAGAAAATGGCAGGAGTGGGTAGTGGTCATTATATTTGTTGAACTGTACAGATGCTCGATATCCTGAATACATAGCCCAGGGAAGTAGACATATCCCATGACTGGCCTTAGCAAACCTAGAAGCAGTTGCCTCCATAACCCTTAATGTGAGGTTTATATCTAAATAGAAATCAGTGGTTTTAAAAAATATATATCTAATTGATGCAGATACTTCTATTTATTACTTACACATGGAATCCTTCATATTATTTTATGTCTATATGTTGGTTATTCTCTTTACTAATTTTTTTTTATTAGAATCACCGGTGCTTTGTTTAGTTGTTTCATATACTGTTTGTTCTTTGTTTTTTATGCTCTGTTTTTTATGCTTGTTTCTTTATTCCTATTTCCTGTTGAGGTTTTTTAAATTTGTTATTTAAAATTTTAAGTTAAATGCTGTGTTTTTCTTTAATGATAAAATTTCCTGTTTTGGTTTCTTTTTAAATCATTGGTTGTGTACTTGTCTCACTGATCTAGTTGTTCAGTGCTTTTCAAATGTGTGTGTGAGTCACCTGAGGATCTTGTTAACTAGATCCAGATTCAGTAGGTTTCAGATGGGACCTGGGAGTTTGTTTCCTAGCAAGTTGATGGGTGATATTCATGCTGCTGGGCTGTGGCCCAACTCTGAATAGCAATGGTTTAGATAATTTTTTGTACACAAGTAGTTCAAAGGTTTTAATTTGCTTTATTGACAGTGAATTTTTATGGTACATTTTGTTGCATATTTATTGAAATTTTCTTGGGGCTTAGTACATTACGTTTTTTTTAAACCTGATAAAACATTTTTAAACCATTTATTTCTATTTTCTGTATATTTTATCTTGCTTTTCAGACACTGTACCTTTTTTTGTCTATTCTACCTGTACTATTTATCAGTCTCTTAAAATTTTATGTTCACTTATTTTGTTGCAATTATTGGTGCCTATAAATGTGATTAATATGCTTATTTTTGATAATCTGTGCTTTCCCCCCCCTTTATGGAGCAACAGCCTTTATTGTACATTTTTTCTTAAATTCCTCAGTCTCTCTCAATAACCATTTATTTCTTCTCAGTCTTTGATTTGCCTTTTTTTAAAAAAAGATTTTATTTATTTGACAGACAGAGATCACAAGTAAGCAGAGAGGCAGGCAGAGCGAGCAGGGGAAGCAGGCTCCATGCCGAGCAGAGTGCCCAATGCAGGACTCAATCCCTGGACCCTGGGATCATGACCTGAGCCGAAGGCAAAGGCTTTAACTCACTGAGCCACCCAGGGGCCCCTGATTTGTCTTTCTTAGCCTGTGTGTTCTTGCCTTTTGTATCTTGCTTCTTATAGAGCAGCTTTGCCTTAATGAAGAGGATTTGTATCGTTTGTATTCATTGTCTTTTATCATATTTTTCAGTCTTCTTTTTGTCTGTGTGCTACAGGTTTAATTTTAAAACAAATATCTCTATTTTATTAATTTTGCAGATGTTTCTTGTTATTGAGGTCTGCCAAACTTCAGATTTGTCACCTCATAATCTTTTTTCCTGTGTTCACTGATGTTTAACATTCAGTTATATAATTTTACTGCTTCATTACTATTGTCAGTCATCTTTTGCAGTTCTTTGTGTTAGTCTTGTTCATCCCTTGATCTGTTTTCTTAAATTGTAGATGAAACCAGTTATCTTTTGAAACCAATATTAACCATTTTTTAAATAATAATTACAGATTTTGTCATTATAAGTTTTATCATATGACCTTATGCTTACTTCCTACATTTTGGCTTAAAAATTTTGCTTATTGTTAATGTTGTCACAGATATTATCATTTTAGTAGCATTTTGTATTTTATAACAGTTTCTTCATAAATGTTTATAGACTTCATACTTCAAAATAATAAGCACATTGACTTTGTCCCTATAGCAAAGTGTCCTGGAGCTTGCCCATAGATGCTGTTCAGTGGGATATCTGCAATCTGCCATTGAGAACTGGCTCTGTGGACATTATTGTGACAGACATGCCATTTGGAAAAAGGTGGGACTTGGCTTTTAAAAAAAATGAGTTTTACCTTCACTTGTTAAACTAGTACCCATCTTGTCTTCTAAGATTCTATCAGAAATCTTCAATTTCTTTTAGTGGACTTAAGAGCACTTTGTCACTTAAGAACTATAATATGATGGATTCACGTGTTTTGTTTCTTCTGAGAACTCAGTAATTAACCACATTTTGATCCTGACCATCACAGGCTAACTCACTTCCTGACCCAAAGGTTGAGAAAAATTTGGTTCTAATCCTCAGGATAAATGTTTTCTCATCATTGGTTTGGTTTATGTAATGTGTTTATTATAGTTTTTAAGAGGACAACTTATACAATTATTGTAGTTGTCAAAACAAATTTTTCTGTAGCCAGTTCATCTGTTTAGGCATTAGCATTTTATTATAATGAGTTTTTAACTTTTTGTTTCTAGTTCTAGATGTTTATCTAATAAGTGTTTGATTCACTGATCTTCTATAGGATGGGCTCCAAAAAGAGAAACTGGAACCTTTATCCAGCTTGCCTACGGGAGATGAGCCGTGTCTGTAAACCAGGGACAGGCCGAGCTGCACTACTTACTCAGGACAAGAAATGCTTTACCAAGGTGCTGTAAATTAGCCCAAAAATTCACCCTGTGGCAACTTTAGGATCTTTTAATTTATTAAAACTTTTTTTTAAAAGGTGTATTAGTTTGAGTAGGATTTGTTTCCCTTTCCCCCATGGTTTCTTACTACCAACTAGGCTGCTGGTTGGCCTACAGATTTTCTGCTAATCACTTTTCCTTTTTGTGTGTACGCAGGCATTATCTGGAATGGGACATGTTTGGCGGAAGGTACATACTGTCTGGGTGAACATAGGGGGTCTTCATGCAGCAGTTTATCTTCTGAAACGTACACCTCAAGCTTTTGTTCATCCTTCAGAACAAGATGGGGAAAGAACTCCTTGGTGATGCAAAGAATGAAGATGGTTAATGGTATTTGTGCCTCCCAACACTGGGAATGTCAGCATGAAGAACTTGGTTTGAAAGAAAAATAGTGTTAATAAAATTGCAGTTTGCAATTTAAACTGGTCTAAGGCTCTTTACCTATGTTAGCAAAGGGTCTGAATGGAACTGAAGTTCTTAAGCAGAACTTTGGAGCTCTCTTGGAAGGACTGGCTGGGCAATTACTACTTAAAATGTTTTCAAGATCCTAAGCCTACTAAAATGCTTTGGGATTTAGGTTTTGAGTATGTTTTCAGGCTTCATAGCAGTTCCTATTTCCACTGTAGCAGGTAGAAAGCTACAGTGAAGGAAAGGAAAACATTATCAAAACTTTTTGGGCCAGGGGCGCCTGGGCGGCTCAGTGGGTTAAAGCCTCTGCCTTTGGCTTAGGTCATGATCCCAGAGTCCTGGGATCAAGCCCTGCATCAGACTCTCTGCTCGGCAGGGAGCCTGCTTTCCCCGCCTCTCTCTCTCTGCCTACTGGTGATCTCTCTCTGTCAAATAAATAAATAAAATATTTAAAAAAAAAAAAAAAAAAAACCTTTTTGGGCCATATTGCATTCAGCTTTGCTCTTCAGTTTCTCAAGTTGGCTTTACCTCACCCTTAATAAAATGAAGCACTGCATTTTGTGATAGTGTTTGCCCCATGACAAGATGAAGTCTCACAAGACCAACTGGAAAGTTTACCATCTGCCTTAAAAATTAAAATATGCATGTTATTAAAATTAATGTATAAAACTAAAATAGAGGACTAGGATTGATCAAAGGAATTGCAGATCCTCTCAAAGTCTTTAAGAAAAAAAACTTCAGGGGCGCCTGGGTGGCTCAGTGGGTTAAGCCGCTGCCTTCGGCTCAGGTCATGATCTCAGGGTCCTGGGATCGAGTCCCGCATCGGGCTCTCTGCTCAGCGGGGAGCCTGCTTCCTCCTCTCTCTCTCTGCCTGCCTCTCTGCCTACTTGTGATTTCTCTCTGTCAAATAAATAAATAAAATCTTTAAAAAAAAAAAAAACTTCATGAGAATTCTTCTATTTTTTTTTTTAAAGATTTTATTTATTCATTTGACAGAGATCACAAGTAAGCAGAGAAGCAGGCAGAGAGGGGAAGAAGCAGGCTCCTGCTGAGCAGAGAGCCCAGTGGGGGGCTCTATCCCAGGACCCTGGGATCATGACCTGAGCCGAAGGCAGAGGCTTTAACCCACTGAGTCACCCAGGCGCCCCAGAATTCTTCTGTTTTCTCTTGGATCTGTATTCATACTTAGCTGTTTCTCCAGATGGATAAAATCCTGACTGGAAAATGAAATGAACATTAAGTCCTTACGAAAATGATGCATCCCTGGGACAAAGAGTACTTGAGGTACATGTGGAATTCTTTACAGTATTCAGTTTATTTGGAAGTTTTAGGCATCTTACATTTAGAATACAAGGACACCTTTCCTTTGAAAGAAGAATTCACATAAACAGCATAGCCAACAGCCCTAGTCTGGTTTCTCTCTGCATCTACTATTACCCCACACTTTAGCATGAATTAGAAGATACTTATTAAGGGTTTCATATCCTAGACGGGAGTTTTTACCATCAGAAAGCATAGCTGCCCTCTTTTGGGTTCATCATGAAACAATCTTTCACCTCTTTTAATTTTTTTTTTTTTAAGATTTTTTATTTGAGAGAATGGCAGAAGGAAGAGGCAAAGTGGGGAGCCTGACATGGGGCTCAATCCCAAGACCCTGGGATCATGGCCTGAGCTGAAGGCAGATGTTAAACCAACTGAGCCACCCAGGCACCCCATCTTTCACCTCTTTATAAATCATTTCAACCTTTAACTATTAGGTCAGTAATCGGCAGAAATGGAAAGTAAAAGGACTATGTCTGTTTTCACCACTGTTTACCTACCAAGTGCCTGGCAGAGTACTTGCTTAAGTGGGCATTTAATATTTGCTGAATGAAATAGTATTTTTGTATGTTGGCTTAGTTTTTTTTTTAAAGATTTTTATTTATTTGACAGAGAGAGAGGGGGCGGGGAGGAAGCAGGCTCCCTGCAGAGCAGAGAGCCCAATGCAGGGCTCGATCCCAGGACCCTGGGATCATGACCTGAGCTGAAGGAAGAGGCTTTAACCCACTGAGCCACCCAGGCGCCCCATCACAAGGACATTCTTAAGTGGAACAGACACCACTCCTCCCCTTACCCTGCAAATGCATGGCAGTCAAGAATGACTACTACACTTTGGTGCCACTGTCTTGAGTAATGCCAAGATGCCAGCAGTTTTACCAACTTTTGCTTTTTCAAAATTAGTGAAAATATCAGTGTAGAACAGAGGATTTTAAGAAGTTTCTCAAGGGGGTGGGTGGCTGGCTGGATCAGTTGGTAGAGCATGTGACTCTTAATCTTATGTTTGTGAGTTTGAGCCCCACAGTAGGTGTAGGGATTACTTTTAAAAAATAAATTAAAAATAAATAATATAGTAAAAACCTACTCAATGCTTTAACTGTTTCCAGGCATGTGTTTGCCAAGCTTTGACAGAACTGTCTTTGACTAGCTGATGCGGGACAAATACATGGAAAATGAGCCCAGCCATTTTTGTAGATTCATCCATTTGTAAGGTTTAAACATACTTCTAACAAACCAGATATTAATGCAGACTTCATGTCTATACACAAATGTTTAATATGACAATGTATTATTTTAAAAAATGACACTGCCTTTTACTTTTCATCCAGTAGACAATCAGCAATGTCCACTCTGTATATAGCTTTTTGTAAAATTTTTTGTTATTGTGTAATTTTTGGTAAGACATTTATTTGAAAGAGTCGGCATGAGTGGGGAGGGCCAGAGGGGGAGAGATGAGAATTGCAAGCAGACTCCCCATTGAGCAGGGAGTGTGATGGCAAGGCTGGATCTCAGTATCCTGAGATCATGACTGGAGCCAAAAATCAAGAGTCAGATGCACAACTGAGCCACACAGGTGCCCCAACTGTGTATTATCTCTCCAGCAATGTCATATAATAACTTTCCCTTTAAGATACTAGAATAGCTTTTTCTTTTCTTTGGAGTGGATTCTGTGAGAGAAGTCTGCTGTATATTGGCTTAATCTTTTTAGCATTTTTAGACACAGATGGTGGCTCTAAGTTGACCAAGTAGTCATAATTTTTTAAGGCCAATGACCCATTCTTTTTTTTTTATCTCTCTTATTTTAGAAGCAATCTTTTTTTAATTTTATTTATTTATTTGACAGAAATCACAAGTAGGCAGAGAGAGAGATGAAGGGAAACAGGCTCCCTGCTGAGCAGAGAGCCCGATGCGGGGCTCAATCCCAGGACCCTGAGATCATGACCCAAGCTGAAGGCAGAGGCTTAACCCACTGAGCCACCCAGGCACCCCTGAAGCAATCTCTTTAATGGGGATCAAACCTATAGCCTGACATCAAGAGTCATGTGTTCTATCAACTTAGCCAGCCAGGTGCCCCACAAATGATCCATTCCTTAGAAAAATATAAATTGGTTTATTTTAGAATAAAGTTACTAAATTCTTAAAAAAAAAAAAAAAAGGTGTATTTATATTTAAGAATTTCTTTTTTAGTATTTTAAGGAAATATCTGAAACACTGCAGGAAGACAACAGAATATACTTACGTTTAGGCACAAAAAGAACTACAGGATTTCAAAAAATTACACAATATTGGGGGTTGCTGGGATTATAGAAGGTATAACCTAAAAACTAAGTTAATTTCTAAAAACAAATATTCACACCCTAAATGTACTGCTTAAGTAAATTCTAGATAATTTAAGAATATACTGCACCATTTGATTCCTTCTTATACTTAGTAACAGACACACAGCTATATATAAACACCATCCTGCTCTCAAGAAGCAACCTGAAAAAGTACGGAAAATCTCCAGTTACACAATTACTAATAAAATTATGACTGTCAGAAGTGCTATGACAACATTAAGCGAGTGATCCAATGTAGTAGAGCTGAGGACATCAAGAAAGGTTTCCTTCAGAAGTTTGTGCTGAGACAGTTCTCAGTGACTGACATTCAGTTACTGAGTCCTTTAACTTCCTTTCCAATGTGATTGCCCCATCACTCTATACCAAACCACATTACCTCATGTCTGGACTGCTGTAAAAGAACCTTCAAATGTCTCCATCCCTGGAACTCATCTGGTATCTTGCAGTCAGATTAATTTCCTGAAAGGCGTTTCCATTAGAGAAAGGCAGTACCATATACTGGTAAGGAATACTGACTAAGCAAGTCTGACCAGAGTTCAAATTTGTGGTTCTTAATTTGTTGTAGTGTCTACAGAAAAGTTGTTCAACTTCTTTAGTTTCCTGCTCTGAAAGATGGGGTTTTATGTATTAGGACCACAATAAATACACTAGCAATGAGTTTAACATATTATGGGATACACTGTTGGCATTCAATGATTACTATTAGTTCATTTCTTCTAACCCAACTGTTTGCATTAGCCTTAGCCTATAGTACACAATAGATTTATGTTGTCATTATTTATTATAAAAAAGACGTTGTGGAGAGATTTTTAACAAAAGATCAGTAAAAAGAAAAAAGGTTATGAAGAGTGTTGAGTGTTGAGTGAGCTGACCAGAATCCATACACTAGAGGTGGGGCTGGTTAGCTGATAAAATAGCCAGCTGTATAAATGTGATCTGAAAATGTGTAAAGAACAAAAACAAAACTCAAAACTAAAAAACAGGGTGACTTAATACCAGGACAAGCTGATAAAAGTCAGTGATGACTATGAACTCTAGTCGTAAAGCTGGAAAACAGGATTATTAAATGTGACCATGATTCTGAGATATAATCAGAGAGGCAGAAATAGTCTCTCTAATCACCAAGAAGGTATATACCATGATACAGGAATAATCCATCAGGTTCAACCCTGACTTGGAAAAATAAATGTTTAATTCCAAGCTACTAACAGTTCTCTAATAATCCAGTTTCTTACCCACTCCATTAAGAATAGGGAGTGATGGATGCGGGGGGGGGGGGGAGTCTTCTGGAGAAGTAAGTTCTCCATTATAAAGTAGCATGTCACTAGATAAACTAACAAAATCAAGAATTCTCAACCTTTGAAATAAAGGTGCTAGATTCTCAGACATATGACCTAATAAAGTGCTCTAGAATTAAGATTGGCCTAAAATAGTCAAAGTACTCTTACCGTTATGATGCTGATTCCTATCATATTCCGGACTAACTGCTGCAAATCATAATGTACCAAACTTCCTCTTTGCATAAAAAAAATCAATGGCAGAGAGTGGTTCAGTCTGTTAGATGCTTAGCCTTTGGTTTCAGCTCAGTCATGATCTCAGGGTCCTGAGATCAAGCCCCATGTCAGGCTCTGAGCTCAATGGGGGAATCTACCAGAGATTCTCTCTCCACATCTCCCTTTGGCTCCCTGCTCCTTGCATGCGCGCTCTAAAAGCCTTTACAAAACCTTCAACTTTCTCAGGGAAGTAGAAGTATTTGATATGCTTTTATCCTAAAAGTATAAGAAATATGGCTCTACTTCAAAAAGAGATAGGTAGCTGGTTTGTGGGGAAAAAAATAAGTAAAGCCCAAAGAAGTGAAGTACAGGAAGAGGAATGGTTCATACAGGAAACCAAAGGAAGAGGTCAACAGTGGACAGATGCATTTAGAGACCAGAATGCCTCAGACTCCTTTATAAATAGAATGAAGAGACTTAGGGTTAAGTATGACCCTAAAATTTCTCCATAAAAGGAGCCTGTGTGTGTGTTTTGTGGACTTAGCTATTATTTGAAAACCAATTTCACATATAAATTAATAAAACCAACATTTACAGCTCTGTGTACAGGCACTGGGGAATCAAAAGTAAGTCTCTGATTAATGCATTTAGTGGGAAAACAGACAAAAAAGGCAATACTCTTGTTCAAAAATTGTATTTGGAGTATTTTTTTTTTTTTAAAGATTTTATTTATTTATTTGTCAGAGAGAGAGTGAGCGAGAGCGAGCATAGGCAGACAGAATGGCAGGCAGAGTCAGAGGGAGAAGCAGGCTCCCTGCGGAGGGCAAGGAGCCCGATGTGGGACTCGATCCCAGGACCCTGGGATCATGACCTGAGCCGAAGGCAGCTGCTTAACCAACTGAGCCACCCAGGCGTCCCTGTATTTGGAGTATTTTAACATCCCTTTTACAAGAAAAACAATCTGACCTGCATGTTTCCAATACTATCAAATATTACCAATCTTCTCCTCTTGACTTGTTTTTCCATTCATTTTTTTTTTTTTTTTTGAAAGGAAAAAAAATCACCAAGTAGAAAGCACGGAATATTAGAAGTTTCTCTGAAGTTTTAATCATTTTTGTAGAATAAATAGGTATATAGCCTGAAGGCTGTATTTGCAGTATGATTCTTGGGCCCCCAACATCAGAAGCAAATAAGGAACATGATATAGAATTCCAGTGCCTCCCACCCAACTAAAGTGGATTCAGAATCTCTGGCTGTAGGACTGGAAATCTGCATTAAATAGCAAGCCAACTACCTGTGTGCACTGACAGATTCCTATCCTAACAGTCTCATATTCTGAGAAATCTTTAAAAAAAATTGTCTTTTAAAAATATAACAAATTTACAACATGCTGTATTAGCAGATAAAAATATTTTGGTGTTAGGATGTATCAATTTATACTTTATCAGGATGCAACTTAAACTTTGTGACAGGTTCCTAACAAGATGTGGTATGTAAGGTCTGGTGTCCTCTGATCAAGTTTCTCCAAAAATGAAAATTTGTAGGACTGAAATACAGGGCTGCTTTCATTAATATCAGATATAGTCCTATTCCTAACTAAATTTCTGTCACCATTACAAGGTTTAATGAAATCCCACTTTCCTAAAATTCATTACGCATTCTTTTTTGAAATCCAAAATAGTCAACACTTGCTTTTTTAACACACTGTTGGCCAAAGCAAGTTTAGCCTTGTTCAACTTAGCTTTCAGCTAGGTACAACTATAGTACAGAAAATAGGTTAAACAAGCAGGGAAAAAATTAAACTAAACAGGCCAAGTTTAGTTTTGTTTAGTTTTGTTTCCTAACTAACAAGTTTAGTTTTGTTTCCTAACTGCTCAGTATGAAGAGAAAAATTATCAATGCATATTAAGTATTCAGCAACCCACAACACAACTTTTTGGCTACAGCTACAATGTACACAGTGGCAATTTAAATTATATCAAGTTGAAAATTCAGTTCTTTAGTCAGAGTAGCCACATGGTTAGTGGCTACCATACAGGTTGGCAAAAATGCAGAACATTCTATTGGACACTGGTAACCTAAAGCACTAGGAAGCATACATCCAAAACTGAGAGACCAATAACCTATCAAACCTTAAAAAGACATTGACATGTTGCTCTTTCCATTTTACTTACGATTGGCTAGCTATCAGGGAATACACTAGGAGCTTGGTGGTACAAGACTTAACAAGAACCTGTGACCTCAAGCAGCTCAGAATAGGAGAATTTAAACAAGCAATGACAACCTGAGAAATGCTGATTCAACCTACTATCAGATGAAAAGCACTTGTAACCTTTCTTTAGGGGTGTCAGGCTTCTGGGAAGATAGACAGAAGGCAAGATCATAGGGAAGATGGTATTTGAGTCTTAACAGTCTTGGAGTAAGAAGCACCAAGGGTGCCACCTCAGAAGGAACCAGCCTACAAAGAGGTAGGGCAATGACACTATGATTTGGGTCAACAATTCAGTATGACTGGAGAGGTAATGTTTGAGGTATATGAAAAAAATTGTAGCAAATGAAAAAGCTGTTAAGACAAGGTCAGCCCATTGAGGGGCCTTGTATATTACTCTCACGTTGATGGAATTCATCCTGTAAGTAGTTAGGAGCTAGTAAAGGAGTTTGATCAGTCATTTTCACCCCTATCTGTATGTTGGGACAACTGTCTCAGCAACATGTTTGATGGATCAAAAGACAATACCGGGGTGCCTGGGTGGCTCAGTGGGTTAAGCCTCTGCCTTTAGCTCAGGTCATGATCTCAGGGTCCTGAGACCGAGTCCCATATTGGGCTCTCTGCTCCGCAGGAAGCCTGTCCCCACCCCGCTTCACCCGGGTCAAATAAATAAAATCTTTAAACAAACAAAAAAAGATGATACCACAGGCAGACACCAGTTTGGAAGCTATCAGCATTACAGCAATTGAGCCCAGTTACCAATTGATGAGAACAGAAATAAAAACATGGATCGAGAGGTATTCAAAGGAGGGAAAACGGAGGTGTTGCTGAACCTCATATCCAATTCTTAGTAAGGCAGTAATCAAGGTCATCTGACTGTGAAGAGATCAACGGGTGGAATCCTAGCTGAGGAAAAGGATAAAGTGTAAAACAAGGTAAACATTCAAGGAGGAATAAATACATAACTGGGTAAGAGTGAGGCCTCTCCTCAAACTGGGTAGCCTTAATTGGCAGAAAAACTGATCTGTCTGGTTTCATGACTCACTGGGCTGCCAAAAACAGGAGAGGAGAAAGCCACTACTATGTCTGGGGATTCAAAGAGCAAGTACAACAAAAGCAAAATGCGCTCAAAGTAGGAGTGCGAGTTGCTAAGATCCCTAACCAAAGGGATGCTAGGAAAGGGCCTAGAATTTTAAGATTAATATTTAATTTCAAATGCTATACTTGGTTGGTGTCAGCAAGATTCTCAAATGGGGTGAGTAAAAAAAACCTCCAATCACTCTGCCTTTAACCTCCCCTTTACCTACAGGAAAAATACTACAAGATGGATCTTAAGTAGTAATAACACGCAGTCTAGCTGCTTAAAATCAGCCCAAGGTGAATGCTTGGACTCCTATTTCCTTCCTCTACCCCTATTATAATTACTTTGTGACACAAACTCAAGTCTGTGGGAAGAGAGAAATCTTACACCTGCTCAATCCCTGCAGGACAACGCCCAGCCACCAGGTTAAGCCTGGGCAAAAAAGTCCCGCCCACAATCGAGAAGGAGCAACTCGACTTGGAGGCGATGACGAGATCGCGGGGGAGGGAGGGATTCTTCTAGGCCCAGGGCGGTCCTTAGGAGACAGGAGGCAGCAGAGAACTCCCATAAAGGTATTGCGGCACTCCCCTCCCCCTACCGAGAAGGGTGCGGCCTTCTCTCCGCCTCCTCCACTGCAGATCCCTCAGGATTGCAGCTCGCGCCGACTTTTGGAGAACATGCACCTCCCTCCCACAAACCAGCAAGACCGACCCCCGCTCTTTCCCCCACCCCCGCGACTCCGAGAGCAGATCCAGATCGTCTCGTCCTTCAAGCGGCGGACGCCCGGGGCGGAGCCGCGGTCGCCACCACCCAGAAGCCTCGGCCCAGCAGCCCGCCTCCGCCTTCAACGCGCGCTTCCTGCCACGTTGCGCAGGGGCGCGGGGCCAGACACTGCGGCGCTGGGCCTCGGGAAGGACCGTACCATCGACCGCCTCCCCGCCACCCCTGCTGACCCGCTCAGTGGTTTCGCTCATTTGGGACCCGAGCCAATGGCATGGGGCCTTTCCCCGGGCTTCAGCAACCAATCAGATGCCGAAGCTGAGCAGGCGGCGGGTAAACCGACTCCCTCCAAGGAAGGGGCGGGTGGCAGGACGCCCGCTCGGAGGCACTTTCACTGACCCTCCACCCCCCGCGGGAGGTCGACCGCGCCCGCTCCTCCAACTCTCTCCCCACCCCATCTACCTACCCATCCCACCCAGGGAGCAATGCGAGCGTGCCCAGGCGACTGCGCACTCCCGAGGCTGTAACTGACAGGCGCTTTACTCCAACCAAAACACGCCATTTGTGTTTTCACACACGGCGGGAGGAGAAGCGGCCAATCAGTAACAAGAGGTGAGCCGGAAGCGCTCCTCCCTGCATGAGCAATGGCTCCGTCTGAATTCGAGCCTTTTCCGCTCTTCTCCCTCCCCCTCCGGTTGCCGCAGGGCGGGCCATACTTCTGCCTGCTTCTGACCACCTCCTTCCCTTCCAGCCTAACAAACGTTATACTCCCTACTGCCCGCGGGGGAAAGCGACCCCTCTCTCTCCGTCAGACCGCCTCAACCACCCATCTCCCTCCGGTCCACCGGGCCCCCCTCCCACCAAAGTCCCGCTCCCCTACCTAGCCGAGGCTCTCTGAGGAGCCGGAGCCCCTGAGCACAGCCTCTTCTCTAGGCGGCCCCGGCGGCTTCCGCGGATTGGCGGCGAACTGACCAATGGGTGCGGGGCGGTGGGCGGAGAAGCCAATGGCGCGGCGGGAGGGGGCGTGTCCCGGGTGCCCCTGGCGCCGGCGGTGGGAATCCCCGTGCGGTCAGTGGCGTTTCCGCTCGGGCAGCGGGCTGAGTGAGCTGCCGCCGCCGCCGCCGCCGCCGCCGGGGGAGGGGCGGCCGCCGCCCGCCTGCGCTGAGAGACTCACGCAGCCCCAGTCCCGCCAGTCCGCCAACACTGTAGTGCCGGCCCCCCTTCCTTCCCTGGCCCTTCCCCCTCCCCGCCTTTGGCTCGCTCCGCCTTTCTGCCCCCCACCCCCACTTCACGGGCACGGGCCATTCCCGGCCAGGAAACGCCGTGGCGCCGCGTTGGGCCTAACTCGAGTCCTGCTGCCTCCCGGGAGTGCTGTGCGCCGCAGCCCGGGCCCAGGCCCCGGCAGCGCCTGGGACAAGGTAAGGGTCCGACAGAAAAGAGAGACCTATTCTCACGACTGGGCCCTGGGGGAGGAAGGGTCACCTCCTCCGTCTCCCCGCGCTCGCTCTTCGGGACGTGGGCCTGGCCCTCTCCAGGCTTTTTACAGGAGGATGCTGCCCCTTCTCATCCCCCTCGCTGCCCCCCACACACCATTGCACCCCTATTTCCCAGGGAGAGAGGCCCCCTTCGTAATCTAGTCGACCCCACTCCCCTTTTCATGTCTTTCCTGGGTCAGGACGCTTCCCCTCCCCCACGCCTCTTCACCCCTTTTCCTGGGAACTGCCTACTCCACGTTTACCTTTTACTTGAGGATAGGCCTCTCCCTGCCCTTCTCTAAAAACGCACAGGCATACTTTTTTTCCCCTCTCCCCTAACCCCCACCCCAACCCCCTTTCGCGCGGCCTTGTGACAACTCTGATCTGGGGGAGGCCTCTATCCCCCCCTCCATAATGTTCCTGGACGCCTTCAGTATCGTTCTTGGGTCCCCATCTCAGATGATTGCTTCTTTTCCCACATTAAAGACGTTACCTTCGCCACCCCCACTTCACATTCTTGGGCATACAGTGGCGTATGCCCCCGTATCTGAGATAGCCTCATTGAATTTGTAGGGTTCGAGCCTGGAGTTGAGCCAGTTTGTGTCGTTTTTCCTGCCTTGGGCGTGGAGAGCGATCATTTGAGAACGTCCTTAAAAGCAGAAAAATTTACGCTTTATGAATTCCCTTTCCCTTTGCATGGAAGCCAGGGATGTAAGGTGAATGGTGGTAAGAAAAAGCCCTGGTTTTTTAAGTAGGTGAATCGCACGAGAGGGAAAGTTGAACTGTTGGGAAAGCCCCTTCTATGCTAATTTATTCTATAGAGCGCCTTTGCTTGTCTGACTTAGAAGCAGTAACTGGTCTTTCCCTAGGATACTGATGCTGCAGCCAGCTCTGCTGGTCTGGGTCAGGGGTGCGTGTATGACCTGCATTTTCTGCTTTCTCATGTTACTTGTGCAATGTGTTCACCAGTAACTCATTTCTTACCCAGAGCTCAGGGTTCCATTGGGCTTTGTCTGTACTTTAGTACATTTCTCCAATTTTCTCCGTGGTCATAGTACTGAAGAGTCCTCAGGTTCTCTGGGAATTTCCTTTATAACTTGACTGAACAACTTGCTTTTAAATGACATATTTGTGATCAAGGTCATATTTACATTTTTTGTTGTTGAGCAGATGTTGCATAGCTGTACTTTTGATTGGGGAGGATCCAGCTGAGTTGAGTGTTTAGAGATTTTCAGGAGAATGTTTGTGAATTGCGAGAAAATTTCTTGATGGTTAATTTTATGTCATTAATGGTTTTAGGTCACTCTGAGAGAAAAGTTGTAAGTGGTAATTTTAGATGTGTGAAATGTGGATATGAGCAAGGACTGAAACAAGACTATTCACATAATCAGAGGTTTCTGGGCCTCTTGGAGGACACAGGATTTACTGGATTTCTTCCAGTTTTCTCAGGAGGATCATTAGTTTTCTAATGTTGCCCCAAATTCTGGCCCGTTATGGGATTAGAGTCTTCAAGGTTCACTCATACTATCATGTTTAGAAAAATGGATTATGTCCTTTGATAAGACACAGGGCTCTGTCTCTAGCTGCAAATTTAAATTTGACTATAAAGAGAGTGTTTGGGAAATTGGCCTTTTAAAGATGAAAACTTAATCTTCACTTCTTCGTTGCTGGCTTAATTTAAAAATGGATATTTGGAATTTATTTGGTGAATTTTGATTTTTTTTTGGTAAAAGGTTTTGGTTTAAAACTAAAAGGTTGACCTTAGGATTGTTTGGTTCTTAAACATAATTCCGGCCTTTCTGGCATAGAGCACTGGTCCAGAAAAAAGAAAAAAAAGAGTGTGTAAGGAGTGGGGGTGGGGTAAGGAGAAGGTTGTTCCTTTGGGTTGGATCACAGGGGTGAGTATACAAGGCAGCAGCAGCTGCTGGCTCTGGAGCTCTGGTTGCTACGTGAGAAGCTTGAGTAGTGCTGGCTGCTGTCTCCAGGGAAGGACAGCAGTGCAGCGTCCATTAATGCTGTTGGCTGCAGGGAGCTGCACTTAGGCGATGGCTGCTTCAGGACCAAGAAGAAACGTTGCTTTCCTGGGAATTTTGACTGCTGAGCTGGTTTTGCATTTTATTGGTGGGGAGATCAGGGTTAGCAATTCGTAACCTTCTACCCATTTATGGATATTAGCATCTGGAAAATGCATCATAGTTAAAGACTCTTCTTGTTTTGTTTTTGTTTTTGTTTTTTTGGCAGATTTTCACTTTCTGCCTGAGGATTTGTGCTTGGATAGGTCTAAAAGTTCCATTAGAGTTTTAATTTTTCAATCCATTTAAAACCAAAGTAATAAGAATTTAAGGATCTTCCAGAGCACCAGAATGGGAAAACCCAGTTCTTTTTTCTGCAGCTGACATGTTTCCTCCATCACTTTAATTATTGAATTAATTTTGATATTTTGTTGTCTGTGTGCCTCCTTCCTTCTCTCAAGTTGTTAGGCCACATCTACCTTATGGAATAGATGTTTTGCTAATCATATTACTACATTTGGAATTGTAAACTCTAAAAAGAACGGCTCTTTTGGAATGATTTCTAAATATTAATCTCAGAAGTATATTCTTAATTTCTGTATTAGTATAGACTTCTCTCGACTAGATTATTCTTTTGGCATTTGACCTATAAAATTGATTTCACTATATATGTGTCAGATGTAGTCTTGTAAGATCACAAGGATGTATGTTTGTCCATGATCCATTTGAATAAAGGACGGGCCAGAAGGAATACTCAGAAATCGAGTAAGTCTGGAGTACAGGATACTTGAAAAGATAGCATCTGAACCCCTTATATGATCTCTCCCCTTCCCCCTCAGCTCTTGCACATTAGGCAGATCTTTGATTAGGCACAACAGAGTATGGAAATACTTGAAGGAAAACCACCACCCAAATATACCACCACTTACATAGTATCTAACAGATGTCAATGTGTTTTCGTCCCCCCACCCCTCCAAAACTCTTGTATCCTACTTTTTCCCCCCAGAATTTTGATATTTTCAGTTTTGTGTAAATGTACTTAAATCCCACAATCATCTATAATGTGTAATCTGACTCTGGCATTTGTGGCAGGGAACCAAAAAGAATAAAAATGAGTTTTGTCATTCACAAATGTGGCTTGCATTGTCTCTCCGTGATACAAACCAGACTAATGAAATAGAACCTTTAATGAAAAATATTTTACGTGGGTCTCTTATTAGTATTACATAAAAGATGTCATATCAAATAAAGATGGTTTCACTCATAATGGCTGTTTAGCATAGCTTAGATATAAATGTAAATGTCTTTTAGTTTTAAATTACTACATAACATGAAAGTTACCTTATAAAATAATTGCTTTTTCACTTGTATTTTCTGTTGTTTGGAACCCTTTGTGATCTTGATGTAATCATTTTCTGAAAGATCATAGAGGCCCTTTTCATAGGATTTATTTAACAGTATGCTTGAAAATTTTTATATATTCTGATACTGTTTTGTGTATAGGAACTTACATACTTTCTGAACTTATTCTGGCCTTTCTAGTGGAGGGTTGACATCTCATTTTTTGCTTTTGGATAGGGAAGTAATATATTGCAAAATGGAGATGTACAGACAACCACTCTTACCTTATCCTCTTCGTGTTGAGATAACTTAATGAAAGATAAGGCCACAGTTAACAATCATTGGATACATCTTATTATTGAAAATTTGATTGTGATCTAGAATAAAATTTTCTTCTAATTTCTGGTTCAGCTCTGGTGATTTGTCAGCTCAATCTGAAACTAAAAGGCTTAGAAGTGGTGAATTTTATTTATAAATAAACTTCCAGGTATTGAAAACTAAAACTTATTGATAGGGATATTTCTTTAAGACAGAACTTAACTTTGAACTCTGTAAAATATATAAGATAATGTATATTTAGTAATACAACTGGTAGTTATTTGAAATTTGATTTAAAACACCCTCAGGGGTGCTTGGGTGGCTCAGTTAGTTAAGCTTCCTGTTTGATATCACCTCAGGTCTGGATCTGCTCAGGTCAGTGAATTCAAGCCCTGTATTGGGCTCTGTGCTAGGTGTGGAACCTACTTGGGAAAAAATCCTTTCTGAGGCAGTCCTTAGAAAATAAATATAATGCGTCTGTAATAGACAAGGATTGGTACTGTTCCTTACTGCCAAAAATCCAAAATATGTGATGAAATGGTACTTTTAACCTCTAACTTGCTGTAGCAATTGATCACTCTTGTGGTAAAGATTCAGAGAAATTCATGAAAGATAGAATACCATTTCTTTCATTTATCAATATGTATTTTGTTAAATCATTTAGAATCTTATGAAAAGTGTCCTATTGTATATTCATTTCTAAATTGATATCCAGTAATGGGGGGGAGGAACCTTTAGAAAGCATCACTTTAGAAAAAGCTCTTAACACTTTATGAAGGAAACCATGAGAGATAATAAAGAAACAATGAAGCTAAACCTCAGCCTACTTTATAGGAGCCTTCACTGAGCAAAGGATTTGTAATCCCATCCTGTCTTACTCAGTTTTTCCATCATATTGATTTTGTTTGCTGAATACCTCAAGGAGAGATGTAAGGGTCATGTTAAGTATCTTTGATATAAAGGCAAGGAAAAGGAATTTTTTGCATATTGGAATAGTATAGTCGTATTGTTAAAACACTAAGAATATTAGCGAGTTTTGCTTTATGTATATGAGTGTTGGTTTGGTCTGATGGCTTTCTCTTCTGTGCTTTGCTGTCTTCCTTGTAGTCTGAGAATTTTCAGAGTTTAGATGGCAAATTGAAGTAGTGAGAATCATTTCCTAAGCTATGTTGGTTATGTATATACACCCAGAGCTGGGGATACGCTTTGGCCTATGTTATAAATCATAAAATAAGTAGTGAATATAAGAATTTGTAAGAATTTGTTTCTGTCTGGGGATTCAAGTTTTTGATGTGCTACCTAATCAAGGGAAAATGCCGAATTCCTTGCTGCTCTGCTTGAAAAATAGATGGAAGCATGGGAGGAGCCTGAGACTTCTGCAGCAGGATTTGGTCTGAGTAGAAAAGGAAGATTTTTGTTTCAAATTGCCAGCTGCTTATGTCAGACTGACTCCCTTATTATGCTTTTAGTTGGCCTGTCAATATGGCCAAACAGCTAGATAAGTGCGGGGCAGGACAAAGGGCTCTTTACACAGCGGGGAGGCAGTGTTGGTGGGGGAAGGGCAAGAGGTAGGAAAGGCAGGAGGAGGAGGTTCTTTTCCCTGGGAGATTATTCAGTTTGGCATACAATTAAAGAAATCATTTATAGTTCTCACTCCAGCATTGAATTTGTGCCAACTATATAGTCTTAACCCCAAATTTAGTATGTCTCTGAATATCGGGTAGGGACCCATAAAAAACTAAAGCTTTTTATTGGTTAAAAGAAAACAAATCCCATGCACTCCACCCTCCTAAATATAAGCCACCTCCTGAGGAAACCAGTTCTAGAGCATCTGACAGCTGAATTCTCGTTAAGAAATGAAAATGAATATTTTACCTGCATAAAACTTTCATGTTTCTATATATATATATATATATATATATATATATATATATATAGTCTTTATTTAGATTGGGATTAGACCAGAATAGGTAGAATAATTTGTTTCACTTTGTGAAGTAGTTGCATATTGTTAGCTCCAATTTTATTTTATTTTTTAAGATTTTATTTGTTTAAGTAATCTCTACACCCAGTGTGGGGCTTGAACTCATAACCTCGTGATCAAGAGTTACATGCTCTACCTACAAGCCAACCAGGTGCCCCTGTTAGCTCCAGTTTTAGACCAGTAATATGGAGAGCACCCTACAGGATATGAGTGTTGGATTGCCATCGTAGAAAATGCTTACTGAAGAAAGGCTCCTTATTTGTCTCATCCCTACTTCTTGGAGAACCTAATACTCCTTGGAAATTACTCCCAAGGTGCCCTCTCCCCTTTTTAGGTTAGGCACAACCTAGTTTAGTACATTTATACTCAGCTCCCAAGCAGAAAGTGGGGTGGTTGCATCTAGCTTGTTAGAATAATATGAATCATGGAGTTGGAAGAGATTTGGCAGTTACCTGGCTCTTAAGCAAAATCACAATGAAATATTTCAAAGCTTGGGCCCTTTTTGAAGTTCTGTTTTGTTTTTAAGATTTTATTTATTTATTTATTTGACAGAGACACAGCGAGAGAGGGAATGCAAGCAGGGGAAGTGGGAGAGAGAGAAGCAGGCATCCTGTCTGCTGCTCATGGAGCCCAATGCAGGGCTGGATCCCAGGACCTGGGATCATGACTTAAGCCAAAGGCAGGTGCTTAATGACTGTGCCACCCAGGCGCCCCTCTTTTTGAAGTTTTTATTAAAATGTTAAACTTGTGTTCCAAACAGTATTTTTAGTTAGTTTTATTTATGTATGTATTTTTTAAGATTTTAAGAAATCTTTACACCAACCCTGGGGCTCGAATGAATCCACAACCCTGTGATCAGGAGTGCATGCTCCACTGATCCAGCCAGATGCCCCTATTTTTAGTTACTTTTAAAATAAATGTCAAACAGTACATGTATGCCAGTTCCTTCAAAAACAATACGGATAAAAGAATTGCATTCACATATAAATTAGATTAGCAGTTATTGGAACTAAAAAAGATTCCTCTTTTATAAAGGACTGTATGCTAAGGTTTTTTAAAATGCTTAATATATTTTAAGAGAATTTAGATTTTGGAAATAATTGGTTTGAACTGTTTTCCAAGAGTGTACATCTGTTACTTGCATTGAGGTACCACCTGTGTTGCAGTGTTATTAAACTAGCCTTAAAGCTTTGCCTTCTATCCAAACTGTGCAGGCAAAGGTAAAGTGAACTGGTAACTTTTGCTCATGGTTTTGGACCTTGTGACTGTTAGCAAAGAAGGGATGTTTTAGATTAACAGAAAAAAATGGTCTTTAATGCACTTTTTTTTTTTTAAGATTTTATTTATTTGACAGAGAAATCACAAGTAGGCAGAGAGGCAGGCAGGGAGAGAGTGGGAACCAGGCTAGGCTCTCTGCTGAGCCCTGACATCATGAGCTGAGCTGAAGGCAGAGGCTTAGCCCATTGAGCCACTCACGTGCCCCTTTAACGCACATTCTAATATTAAGCAAACCTGATCAAGCTTTGTGTCATTTCCCTCTGTAAAAGAAAGATGTGTATTACCCACTTAACCTTTTTTTTTAAAGACTTTATTTATTTATTTTACACAGAGAGAGAGCACAAGCAGGGAGAGCAGCAGAGGGAGAGAGAGAGAGAAGCAGGCTCTTTGCTGAGCAGGGAGCCTAAGGTGGGACTTGTTCCCAGGACCCTGGAATCATGACCTGAGCTGAAGGCAGACAACCCACTGAGCCACCCAGGCTCCCAACATCATATTTTAGTATGTAATAGCTTTTGCAGTAATGATACAATGTTTTGACCTGAAAAGGAAAATCTGAGTGACTAATTTCAATTGCCATTAGTTAGAAGGTTTTTTTATTAGTGAAATAGCAACAACATGAAGTTTAATGAACTATATTTTATATTACCATAAAAATTTAGGGTAGTCATTTCTTCTCTTTATAATTTGCTCATGTGGATTATTTCCATAGATTTGTGGGATGAAAATAGAAGCCATCTAGCTCAAAACCTGACCTCCATTCCAGGTCGTTTTCTCTACATGAACCTCATTGCTAGCATTAGAGTAAACATCTTTTCACACACATATGCATGTACACATAAACCCCTCTTCCCAAATAACTAGAAATCTCTTCATCTTGAGTCCTTGAGCTGCTATTACCTGAATCTTGCCAGAGGCTCTAAAAAGTTTGGGGAGTGGTGAGAGGGGCAAATTTTGATCCCAGAGGTTTTGATAACTGCTTTGGTTCCCCGAACAGCTAATCTGATTTTCAGTGAGATCTCCAGCAGTAGACGAGAATGGAGGTGAAACACAGCATTGTACCTCATCTTGCCTGTGCAGCTGCTCCACCTTATTTCCTGCTATTATTATCTCACAACGGCTCTCCCCAGCAAAAAAGGAACTAGGACAAAGGGGGAAAATTGGATGGACTCATAGGATTTTTTATTATGGTTAGGTTGTGGCTTTGTTTATATGTATTTATGTACAAAGTTAATTTTTTCTTAAAAGTCAGTAGTGAAAGAGATTTTATAACTTCAATATCTTCCACTTTGTTTCTTAATAAACCATTTCAGATTCTTAGCCTTACAGGGAAAAAAAATGTTTTTAAGCATATTTAATTTCATTGGCTATTCACACAGTCATTATTACCACCAGATGCCACTTCATTAACTTGAAGAAAGGGAGAAATCTCTTATATGGATAATGTTTGCAGTTTTATTGGGAATTACTTATTTGTGTAACATAGACCTATGACTAAAATAAGGTTAAAAGTTAAAACTTTATATATGTTTATCCCTTTACCTTAGTGGAGGTGAAATTGTTTGCATACAAATTTTTCATCCCTCAGTTCTTTCTTCAAGCTGCATAATTTATTTTTCTTCAAGCCTTCTCTTTCCTATATCACCACCCCAAACAAAATTTATTTTTATCATTTTTGTCTTCTGATGCTGAGATTTTCCCCACTCCTGAATTATGAAGAGTCAAATAAAACCCAGTAATCTAATAAATTGTGTGTACTGCTGAGTAATAGTAAGGGATTATTTCATAACTCTTTAGAAATTATGATCTGGTTAGGATGTTCTAGTATCATGTTAGCATATTTTGTATTGTTAACATGTTAATTTTAACATATGTCCATATGGATCTCATTGTTTGATATTTGCACCCATTGTTTGTCATTTTGTATGAGGTTGTTGTAGTCCTTTTCCCCCTCCCCCTCTGGTCTCCATGGTTTTTTATTCTGGCCCTGTTAAAATCTTTGGCCTATGTTGGAAAATTCTGTTTCTTTCTGCCAGCCTCAGTGCATGCCACAACACATACAATTTGTACTCTCACATCTCTATGAAGGAGGATGATCTCTAGTTAATAAGCAACTGTTAGGGCATTCGCAGTATCCAAGGAGGGTTTTATTTAAGCGGAAGGACCTGTTGGCAGTTAGACTGCATATGCATTTATGTTACATTTTCCTTTATTAATGCAGGCTGTTGAGAGTTGACTTGTTTTATAAGAGTAACCAGACAGAAGGGGAAGAGATACAGTTAGGATATCGTTACTTTAAAAAAAAAAATGTTTATTATGATAAAGTTTGGGTTAGACTCTAAAGGGCACTTTTTTAAACTTTAGTTCTAAAGACAAAAGATTTTAACCTCCTAAAATAGAACAAAGAAAAAAGGGCTTTTAGGGCCGTATGATTGATTGCATGCCAAATGTAATTGCATTAGATTGTTGTATGAATGCATACATTTTTATTTTCTCAATTTCTGTGGTGCAAATTACTGTGGCCACACAAATTAAATGTCTCTGTGTGCATAGCCTGAAAAATATTAAGTAGAATGACCAATAAATAATAGGAAGGTCTGAGGAAAATGTAGAAGCAAGTCCAAATTTTTGAAGTCTCTTTTTAATTATTTCTGTTCTTGCTAGACATGTTTAGTTTTATTTATGGCAGTTAGGATTTCAATGTCAAACAAAATAGTAGTAGTAGAACAAAATAAGGGTAGGTTGACATGGTATCGGTGCACATTTTAGGATGAGGCTGAAATTGACGTGTATTATTACATATATTCACATTTAGGCTACTTTTTAATTGGAAAAAGTTGACCCAATATTTGAAAACCTATGAAGTGGCATAAAATACTCACAGATTAAATGGGTAGTTACTTTATTAGTGGCTCATTATATAAGCAATACTAAAACCAGATGTTTACTAAAAATCCCCCCAGGGTCGCCTGGGTGGCTCAGTTGGTTAAGCGACTGCCTTTGGCTAAGCATGATCCTGGAGTCCTGGGATTGTCCCACATCGGGCTCCCTGCTCAGCAGGAAGTCTGCTGCTCCCCGTGACCTCTCTCCTCTCATGTTCTCTCTCTTTCATTATCTCTCTCTTCTTCTCAAATTAATAAATAAAATATTTTTAAAAATCCCCCCCAAGGGGCGCCTGGGTGGCTCAGTGGGTTAAAGCCTCTGTCTTCAGCTCGGGTCATGATCTCAGGGTCCTGGGATCGAGCCCCACATCAGGCTCTCTGCCGAGCTGGGAACCTGCTTCCCCTTTTCTCTCTGCCTACTTGTAATTTCTATCTCTCTGTCAAATAAATAAATACAATCTTTAAAAAAAATTTTTTTTTTTAAAATCCCTCTAAATTAGGCTAGCATCATTTATGGAGATTTGAATTTACTGTAGCCAAACTGCTTAGAACAAAACAAGTAGGTAATAATGCCAACCCCAAGGCTCTTACTTTGGAGTCTTGGCTAGTTGACCTGACCCAAATGTTTTTACCTCACTCTTCCTAACTTAACTGCTAGGTCACTAAGATTTGAAGTGTTACTGGGAATAAGGTATCTGTTCATCAACTAAGTAGGAGTCTTAGCCGGCCATGTGTGGAGGCCCATGGGAAGACTTGTATTTTAAGAGAAGCAAAGCTCTTGAATAGGTGCAACTTTCCCTTCATAGTTTATCATGAATCGTTGGTATGAAAAGGAATGGCTTGAAGTTTGTAGAATAAACTTGAGCAACAAGAAGAGACATAGACATCCCTCTTTATGAAGTAACTGTGTGCCAGGCAAGAAAGAGGAAAAAATTTTATAGAATACTTTGGTTTTTCTGTCCTTTATAATATTCAGAATGTGTTTCTTTGGAAAATCATTACTGAGAGGACTGAGGTGAATATCTTTTGTGAAAACAGTAAAAAATAATAATAATGAACTTTTATAGGTAGAGTGACTGTGTGTCTCAATTTCCCTGGGACAGTCCTGGTTTAGGCCTACCACATAATTAGTAATAGCCCCTCTTTCACTCTCAGAAATGGCCCACTTGGGACCATAAATTATATGCTCACCCTAATTATAGAGGATCATGGAACTTTTCTTGACTACATAGCAACCCAGTTTTCTTTTATATAGCTCTTTGATTCTCCTCTCTGCTAGGATTTATCTGTTGGCCTGTCTGAACCCCTATTTCCACATGAGCAGTTCTTGGAGCACTTTTTTTCCTTTTAGTTCTTGGTGAGGGAGTGGGTATATTTAGATTTGATAATTACAAATACAGTGAAATAGAGGGAAAAGAAAAGTGGATTCCCTTTGGATTTTATTTAAATCCAAATAACCCATTTGGGGGTGCCTGGGTGGCTTAGTCGGTTAAGCATCTGCCTTTTGCCTTTGGCTCAGGTCGTGATCACAAGGTGCTGGGATAAGGCCCACGTTGGGCTCACTGCTCAGTGGGGAGTCTGCTCGAGGATTCTCTCTCTGCTCTAGTGCGTGCTCTCTCTCTCTCTCTCACTGTCTCTTTGCTCTTTCTCTCTCGATCAAATAAATCTTTTTTTTTTTTTAAGTTACATAGTAGCTTATCTATGTGATGTTAAGCCTCCTCACCTGGATCAACCATTCTTAAACTTTATGCTCTTAAAAATTGAAAGCCCCAAGGAGATTCCAAAGGTTATATTGAGATTTACCAGATTAGAAATTGAAACAAAAAATTTTATCAACTAATTTTAAAATAATTGTAATAAATCCTGCTAACATAAATGACATATATTTCCACAATTTTTAGAAAGGGGCATTGTTTTACATTTTTGCAAATCTCTTCAATGTCTGACTTAATAGAAAACAGCTGGCTTTCTCACAGCTGCTTCTGCATTTAATTTGTTGTGATAAGTTGTTTTGGTTAAGACTGAAGAAAAACTGGCCTCCCACTGATACGTAGTTGAAAAGAGAAAGATTTCACATACCCTCTGAAAGAATCTTGGGAACTTCAGCAGTTCTCAAACCACACCTTAGGAACAATGGGCCTAGATCCATTATTTCCTTTATGGTTGCAAAATGGTGATATTTTATCACTACCTCATTTATTTTCTGTAGTACTCCCTCTTGTATATTTGGTTATCCTAAGGTACATTTTGAATGCAAAATGAAAGATCAGTGGGTTTTTTTTCCCCCCTCTTAACAGTTCAAAATAATGGATTGGTAACCTAGCGGCCTCCATGGGTGATTAGTGAGGTGTTATTATTGTGTACTGTGGTCTGAAATACGTTTGGTATGTTTCAGTCCCTTGCAGTTATTATTTTTGACATTCAAATTGTCCCGCATTTGGCTTTTGTCTTCTCATTCTCAGTTGTTTCCTGGCTTATTATTTTTTTGATTGGTTCCTTGCTTTCTAGTATGACAGGATGTTCCAGGATCATTCTGTACATTTCCTGCCCCAAACCTGGAATTACTCATTTCTGCAACTCACTGGTTTCTTTTGGGGGAAATGGTACCTAGAGACCACAGTATGGGTACTAGGAATGTTCATTGCTCTTGCGTTGGTCCTTGTTTCTAGATCTTTTCAATGAAAAGGACTAAAAAATGTTTTTTCTTCTTTTGTTTCTTTTAAAAAATGCCAGTTGTTGGTATTTGGTAACTTTTATTTGAAATTCAGTACTGCATCATTTTTTTAAAGTCTAGTTTTCCCCAATCCCCTAATCCCAGTGTCACTAACACCAGTGCCATTACTCTTTGCTTTGTCCCACATTGCGTACACAGCAGTTTTAGAATGCTTGAACAATATGATTACTGGAAAGTGAGTTTGTTTATACTCTTAGAATGTATCCCTCTAAGGATATGCTGTCAAATTATGTTTTAAAATCACTTGGGGGCGCCTGGGTGGCTCAGTGGGTTAAAGCCTCTGACTTCGGCTCAGGTCATGATCCCAGGGTCCTGGGATCGAGCCCTGCATCGGGCTCTCTGCTCAGCAGGGAGCCTGCTTCCCCCTCTCTCTCTGCTTGTCTCTCTGCCTACTTTTGATCTCTGTCTGTCAAATAAAATAAAGAAAATCTTTAAAAAAAAAAAATCACTTGGAATAATTCCTTTCCATGTGACCATGCCACCAACTTGATACACTGAGGTTAATTTTTGTTTCAACTTAATCTCAGACTTTTCAGGGATTACTTTTTGTTTTATTATTATGTGAAATAGTATTACTAAGTGAAATGTACAAGTCTGCATGTAGTTAGGGAAATCCAGTTTACAGTCCTTCCCCCCTGTTCTTTTTTTTTTTTTTTTTAACATATTATTTGCTTCAGGGGTACAGGTCTGAATCATTAGTCTTACACAGTTCATCATAGCGCATACCCTTCCCCAGTGTCCCTAACCCAGCCACCCTATATCTGCCCCCTGCCCCCCAGCAACCCTCAGTTTGCTTCCTGAGATTAAGAGTCTTATGGTTTGTCTCCCTCCCAGGTCCCATCTTGTTTCATTTTTTTCCCCTCCTTACCCCCCATGAACCCCATGCCCTGCCTCTCAAATTCCTCATATCAGAGAGAGATCTTATGATAATTGTCTTTCTCTGATTGACTTATTTTGCTTAGCATAATACCTTCTAGTTCCATCCACATCATTGCAAATAGCAATATTTCATGTCTTTTGATGGCTGCATAGTATTCCATTGTGTGTGTATACCACCTCTTTATCCATTCATCTGTTGATGAACATCTAGGTTCTTGCCATAGTTTGGCTATTGTTCCACCCTATTCTTTTCCTGACCCTGTATGTAAGGCTTGACAGATTCATCATGAATATTTATTTTGTCATAATATTTCTATTATAACACAAAAATCATTTAATTTACTAAAATTGTCAGCCTCTAGATTTTTCAGTAACTAATAATTATTTTTAGTCCATGGAAGAAGATCATGGACTTTTCCATGACTGGTTCTTCTAGGAACCAGAATTTCTTGCTTTAATTTATAATTCAAGATAAGAAACTTCCTTTCTCTAGTAAAAATTATCTCTCTTGAAATGCTAGATCATTTTCCATTTGTCTCTGATGATTTCAAGTACTTAAACCTGACTACCACTTGGGGCACTGGTACTTGTAGAAAGCTGTTCAATTAACATTCCTTGAATGGTTCCCTCTTAGACCTGAAAATAGACAGTATCTTAGATAGGATGTCATCTTCTCTTTAACATTGTCATTTAAAATTCAAATTACTTGATTTTATAAGTCTGAAATATTAGATCTTTTAAAATCATAAACCTGTTGAATATGAAATCTGTTTTATCCTTTTTGAACTAAAAGAAGTAACATTAACATATTTCAGCAGTGTGTGTCACATTATAATATAGTTATAGGCTAAAAAATATTAAATCAGGATATGTCAGATGTGAAGCAATAGTGATTAAAAATGTGAAGATTCTAAAATTGGATAGACCAAGATTCAGATTCTAGTTTTCTGTTTTCTTGTTTTTAGTCTTGGACAAGATCCTTAACTTGGTGAGTTTTCTCTGGCTAAATAGGAGTAGTACATTACTCATAAACTTGTGGGCATTTCATGAGCTAATGCATGTAAAGTAATTGAAGAAACCGTGGTTTGTATAAAATAAGCATCCAGTAAATGTTAGCTTTTATTTTGGAAGTTATTGTTGTTAGGAATATTTGATCGATTCTGGTATCTTCACCTTGGGATAAGTAATGATTTCATGCTATAAATGGAGCACCTAATTTTCATGATTCCATTGGTTATATGAAAAGAATTAACTGTTTAGCAGAGGAATAATTGGTGTACCGCAAATTTGTTTGAGGCTTCTGACTTGACAGACGTATTGGTATTTACAATACAAATGCATTTATAAATATCACATTAAGAAATTTATACTAGAGGGGCATCTGGGTGGCTCACTAGCGTCAGCCTTTGGCTCAGGTCATGATCCCAGCGATCCTGGGATCAAGCCCCACGTCAGGCTCCCTGCTCGCTGGGAAGCCTGTTTCTCCCTCTACCCCAGCTTGTGTTCCCTCTCTCGCTGTGTCTCTCTCTGTCAAAAAGAATAAAATAAAGATTTATTTTTTAAAAAAATTTATACTAGAAAAGGGAGTTTTAAAGAAAGCTTTTCAGGATCCAAGGTCCTTTTCAGACATGAGCATTTGAAGTGATTTCAGTGGCTCATAGGCTGACCAAAGTTAAAGGAATTTTTTTACCTTTAGAATTTCAGGATACATCTGCCTTTTCAGATAAAGCAGTGTACCACCAGATTGCTCATAAATTTTGGTATTTAGGATAGTGTGTGTTTTTAATCTTTATTGAGATAATTAACAAATAAAATTGTACTGTATTGCATACAACATGATGATTTGATTGTACATTGTGAAAAGATTCCAACAATTGAGTTAATTAACACATTCATCCCTCACATATGTATCCCAGCTTTTGGGGGGGGGATGGTAAGAAACCTGAAGTTCTGATCTCTTAGCAAATTTCAACTTTGCAATATGGTATTATAAACTATAGTCACTGTGTAACTACCTTATCTAGTATCTATCTTAGATCCTCAAGCCTTATTCATCTCTGTAACTGGAAGTTTGTACCCTTTTACCAGTCTCTCCCCATTTCTCCTGCACCCCAGCCCAACACCCACCATTGTACTCTGATTCAGTAAGTTCAATTTTTTCTTTTTAAAGTAATTCCAAATGTAAGTGATGCTATGCAGTATTTTTCTTTCTCTGGCTTATTTCATGAAGCACAAGCCTCTCCAGGTTTGTTCATGTCATCAACAAATGACAGGATTTCCTTTTTTTATGGCTGAACAATATTCCATTATAGGTAAGTAGATGAGTATCCCATTTTTTAATCCAGTCATCTTTTTTGTTTTTAATTTTATTTAGTTATTTGATAGAAAACACAAGCAGGTGGAGTAGCAGGCAGAAGGAAAGGGTGAAGCAGGCTCCCTGCTGAGTAAGGAGCCTGACATGGGGCTCAATCCCAGGATCCTGGGATCATGATCTGAGTCGAAGGCAGTTGCTTAATCACCTGAACCACCCAGGCGCCCCAATCCATTCATCTTATAACAGACTTTTAGATTGTTTCCATACCTTAGCTGTTGTGAATAATGCTCCTGTGAACATGGGAATACAGGTATCTCTTCAAGATAGTGATTTTGTTTTCTTTGGCTGTATTCCCAGAAGTGGGATTGCTGTATCATATGGTAGTTCTATTTTTAATTTCTTGAGGAGCCTCCATACTGTTTTCCATAATGACTGTACCAGTTTACATTACCACCAACAGGGTACAAGGGTTCCTTTTTTTCTGCATCTTCACTAGCTTTTGTTATCTCTTGTTTGATAATAGCCTTCCTAACAGGTGCCAGGTGATATCTCTTCATGGTTTTGAATTGCATTTCCTTGATAAGTGATGTTGAGACCTTTCAAGGGCCTGTTGGCCATTTTTATGTCTTATTTGGGAAGATGTCTATTCAGGTCCTTTGCCCATTTTTTAATTGGGTTTTAATTGTTTTTTTGTGTGTGTCTGTGCTATTGAGTTGTAAGAATTTTGGGCAGGTGGAGTTATATGGGTTTCTTGGATATTTTTGTTATCCACCCCTTATCAAATATGTGGTTTGCAAATATTTTCTCTCATTCCATAGGTTGCCTTTTTATTTTGTTGATGGTTTCCTTTTCTGTGCAGAAGCTTTTAGTTTGATGTAAACCTACTTGTTTATTTTTTTATTTTGTTGCCTTTGTTTTCAGTGTTGAATCCCAGAATCATTAACAAAATCAATGACAAGGACCTTGCACCCTATGTTTTCTTTTAGGAGTTACACAGTTTTAGATATTACATTCAAGTTTAATCCATTTTGAGTTGATTTCTGTGTATTGTGTGGAATAGGGGTCTAGTTTCATTCTTTTGCATGTGGAGTTTCCATTTTCCCAGCACCATTTATTGAAGAAACTGCCCCTTCCCCACTGTATATTCTTGGTGCCTTTGTTGAAAACTAATTGAAAAAATGTGTGTATACAGTGTATGTACTATGATATAGTATACTGTATATAGTATAGTACATATATATATGCACACACACATACAAATGCCATATATGTGTGGATTTATTTAAATATATATGGAGTTATTTCTGGGCTCTCTTTTTTTTATTTGACAGAGAGAGAGAGATCACAAGTAGGCAGAGCAGCAGGCAGAGAGGGGAGGGAAGCATGCTTCCTGCTAAACAGAGAGTCCAGTGTGGGGCTCAATCCCAGGACCCCGAGATCATGACCTGAGCTGAAGGCAGAGGCTTAACCCACTGAGCCACCCAGGTGCTCCTTTTTCTGGGCTCTCTTTTCTGTTCCATTGATGTATGTGTGTGCTTTTATGCCGATACTATACTTTTTGATAACTACAGCTTTGTAATATAGTTTGAAGTCCAGAATTGTGCTGTCTCCAGCTTTCTTGTTCTATTTCAAGACTCTTGGCTATTCAGAGTCTTTTGTGGTTTCATAGGAGGAATTTTGGGATTTGTTTTTTCCTATTACTGTGAAAAATGCCATTGGAATTTTGAAAGGTATCACATTGAATCTATAGATCACTTTGGATAGTATGAACATTCTAAAAGTATTAATTCTTCCAATATATGAGCATGGACTATGTTTCCATTCATTTGTGTCTTCAGTTTCTTTCATCAGTGTTTTATAGTTTTCAATATACAGATTTTTTTACTTCTGTAGTTAAATTTGTTACTAAATAAATAAATTAATAAATAAGTTTATGCTGTTGTAATTGGGATTGTTTTCCTAATTTCTCTTTCCTGTAGTTTGGTGTTAGTGTATAGAACAACTGATTTTTTTTTTTTTTTAAGATTTTATTTATTTACTTGAGAGAGAGACAGTGAGAGAGAGCATGAACGAGGAGAAGGTCAGAGAGAGAAGCGGACTCCCCATGGAGCTGGGAGTCCGATGCGGGACTTGATCCCGGGACTCCAGGATCATGACCTGAGCTGAAGGCAGTCGTGGTATTGATTTTGTATCCTGCAGCTTGTTTATGTTTATAGCTGTTTATTTGTTAACAGCTCTTCAGTGGAATCTTCAGGGTTTTCTAGGTAGGATACTATGTCATCTGCAAACAGACAGTTTTACTTCTTTTTTGATTTGGATGTCTTTTATTTCTTTTTCTCTTCTAGTTGCTCTGGTTAGAACTTCCCAGTACTATTTTGAGTAAATCGGAAGAGCGGACATCTTTGTCTTGTTCCTGATCTTAAAGGAAAAGCTTTCAGCTTTTCACCATTGACTATGATGTTAGCTGCAGGCTTGTCCTGTGTGGCTTTCATTATGTTGAGGTACATTTCATCTGTACCTAATTTGTTGCAAGTTCTTTCTATCATGAAAGGATATTGTGTCAAATGCATCTACAGAAAGGATCATATTATTTTTATTTTTCACTTTGTTGATGTGGTGTATCACATTTATTGTTTTGGGTAGTTGAACCATCCTTATATTCTAGAAATAAATATTAATTATGGTGTATATCCTTTTAATGTACCGTTAAACTCAGTTTGTGAATATTCGGTTGAGGATTTTTGCATCTGTGTTCATCAGAGATAATAGCTTGTGGTGTTCTTGCCTGGCTTTGGTATCAGGGTGATAATAGTCTCGCAAAATTAGTTTGAGAGTGTTCCTTTCCCTTCAGTTTTTTGAAAAAAGTGTTTTAAATATTTCAGGATTAAAGTGAGGAGTGCCAAAATGAATTCAGATTGGTTGACAATATTTTTAGATAGAGGAATGGGAGTTTTAGGAAGGGATAAAATGGTGGGCTAAAGTTATTTTCTTCCATCCCCCCAAAACAAAAGAGAAACTAAAATGCACACATTTCCTTTTTTAAAAAAAATCTACCTTTCAGAGGTACATGCTGAAATATAGATGAAATGATATATTGCTATTGTTTGCTTTAGAAAGGAGGAGAGGTAATAGATGAAATAACATTAACTAAGAGTTGGTAATTATTGAAACAATGATGAATAAATGGCATTATAAAACTGTCCTTTTATACTTGTTTGAAATTTTTCACAATAAAATCTTTTAAAGTTTAAAATAAAAGTGTCTATAGACTGAGGGATGTGGGTCTTTGGTAAAGCTGATTTAGGAAACATACTCAGATGTTTCATCTCTCCCCAGAAGTAGTACTAGGCATTTGAGCTCCATTCCTCTTGTGACTATCACATGATACTTGCAGTCAACAGAATAGAATAGCTAGGGGCACCTGGGTGGCTCAGTGGTTAAGCGTCTGCTTTTGGCTCAGGTTGTGATCCCAAGGTCCTGGGATCAGGCACCACATTGGGCTCTCTGCTTGGCAGGAAGCCTGCTTCTCCCTCCCCCACTCCCCCGCCTGTGTTCTCTCTCTCACTGTGTCTCTGTCTGCCAAATAAATAAATCTTTAAAAGAAAAAAATAAATGAAGAATAGAATAGCTACGTAGATATATAATGAATGTACTAAAAGGATATAATAATGTTTTAAAGAATTCTGGAAATCATTCCGGACAGGAAGATTGAGGAAACAATTGGGTGAATTAACAGTATATTCCCTATATAAGAGATTTCATTTTATGAGATGGTTGAATTTCTGAAAAAATACCTTGTGTATATTAGGTTAATGTTAAACAGTCAAGATTTCTCTGGGCGCTTGGGTGGCTCCGTTAAGCGTTGACTCTTATCTCAGCTTAGGTCTCAATCTCAGGGTTGTGAGTTCATACCCAGTGTTGGGCTCACTGGGCCTGGAACCTACAAAACAGACAAACAAGATCTCTCTAAGCAAACTGTTGGGATATTTTGACTAGGAGTGCAGTTTACTCAGTGACTATTAGCAAATATTACTGTTAGTGGACTTGGTAAGTTACTAATAAGACTCAAGTTGTGGCTTCCTCTCTCCACTTTATACTATTGCTCTGGAAGCCACAAAATGGCTCCTGTTTACTTCTTTAATAGTGTAACCCTATGTACCAGAAGTGGGTACCTACAATGTGCTGAGTATCTTGCTAGGTTCTCTTATGAATACTGTCTCACTTAATTCTCAAAATTGTGCAGTGGAGTTGTTTATAATGAACAAATTGAAATCACAGTGATCACACAACTAGTAATGAGATGAATGAGTCAAGATCCTCATGATTCCAAGATCTTTTCATTGTACAATATTACCTATTTTACTTAAGGAGCCTCATATCTCTACTAGTATAATCTGCCCTTTCCTCTCCTCTGGACATTGGGTATTGCTACTTTTCTGTGGTTTTTATCTTTTTTCCTTTAGGATCCTCTGCCAGAATTGGATGGGGCTCCTGGATCTGGATGGAGAAAGGAAATGGATGGGTTTTAATTGAGCACTATGCCTTACGACAGTAATAAGTTCTGGCTTCCTTGATACTAAAAAAGAATTAGTAGGCCTCTTTCAATCACCCATACCTTGCCATTCAGTCAGTTATAGGCTTTCTTTATCAAACTGGCTGCAGTTCAGGAAAGGGTATAGAACAGAGGCCTATGAATCCCTAGAATTTTGACCTCAAGTTTTGCTTGTTTTTCTAAGGAAAAGGTTCATAGTCCTAATCAGATTTTCACAGAAATCCGCAATCTGTCTTCAAAAGAAAAGATTAAGAGCTACAGATACCCTAGCATTTGGTTCCTAAGAGAGGAAGATAGAAGACATAATTTGTTCTTCAGCCTGAAAAGGTTTGCCCCCTACTTTGATCTACTGGGCCACACAGCAGACCACCACCACAAAGCCTACCTGTGAATGTGCTGTTTTCTTATAAAGAAAATCTGAATTCATAATTTTGCTACTGGAGATTAAAACCTACTTAGTTTTGACTTGTTTCCACTTGGCGTACATAGATGCACACTCAGTTGTGCTTGGTAAACTCAGTAATTTTTTCCAAAAGAAAAGTTTTTTTTTCTTTAAATATTTATTCATTTGCCAGAGAGAGAGAGAAAGAGAGCGAGCATAAACAAGGGGAGCAGCAGGGAGAGAGAAAGAACCAGGCTCCTTGCTGAGCAGCACCCCCGCCCTCGCCTGACCCTAGCTGAAGGCACTCACTCAACCAACTGAGCTACCTAGGAGTCCCAAAAAGACTTTTTAAAAGGAAATCAGTGGAAGGCATTAATAACAGGTCTAGAAGTCACAAGACTTGAAGGAATTTGTATTTCAGTGGAGTAAGGAATGGTGACAAGCAGCACCCAAATGTGTCTTTAAAACTCTTTTTCCTTGTAAATTAGTGTTTTTGTATTAAAATAAGCTTGATAGCCAAATAAACATTCATTATAGGTCCCCAGAAAGAAGAAATTAGGCAAATATTGTCTCCTTTGAACAGTTTACCAAAGCAGGTTTGGTGGGAATTCATGTTTGCTCAAATAATAGCTAAGAAGTATTAAGTTTGAAATTGGCTAGAGAAACATTAATGGGAGAAGGAGATCTGAGAGAATCCCAAAGCAGACTCCACACTGGGTGTGGAGTTGGAGCTGGATCTCACAAACCTGAGATGGAGACCTAAGCCACAGTATATTCCAGATGGTTCATCCAGCTGAACCATCCAGGTCCCCCCCCACAACCAGGGATCAATTTTTGAATATTCATACTGGACCCAAGTGGGTTTCCTTCCAGTTTTTATATACAGATGAGGGAAGAGTTAAAACACAATCTTGAATCTTAGTGGATTCTTAAGTCCTAAATTTGTTGAAGAGCCATGATTCATTGCTGGTTTTTTGGTTGGTTGGTTGGTTGGTGTTTGGTTTGGTTTTAGAATTCAGAGATGAATTTGAAGGCATCATTGGGTTAGTTGGGGAGGGATTCGTGGTGGTTTGGCCCAAAAGGTCAAAGTGAGGCATCTTTTTAGGCAAAGATCCTTGTTTCCCTTTTTTGGTCACCCGTAGTAAGTATCATCTGACACATTTACCAGGGCATTTATTTAGTTCTGTCTTAGCAGAATAGACAGTGGTCTTTAAGGACATAAAATGAAAGAGTGTTGTGCAGAAGTATTGTTAGTTCTTTGTAATTATTGATATTGACATTGGTACTTTGTGGGGTGAGAACCCCAATTACAAAGGATGTAACCCATTACCAAATTCATACCTTTTTTTTCTGTATTTTCCTAATCCACAGATAAAAATTTCTGTGCTAGAAGTTGGGGATCATGGTGTTGGCAGCATTGGTTTCTCCTGAGCTCTCTCTCCATAGTTTGCAGGTGGTTACCCTCCTACTACTGCCTTTACATTGGGTCATCCCTCTGTGCACGCACCTCTTAGTGGCTTTTTATCCAGATTTCTTCTTCTTTCAAGCTTCAGTCATATTTGATTAGGGCCCACACTAATGGCTGCATATAAAAAACATTTTTTTAAATTGAGATATACTTGACATTTAACATTATATTAGTTTCAGGTATATAGCATAATGAGTTGATATTTACATACATTGGGAAATGATCACCACAGTAAGTCAAGGCAATATCTGTCACCTTACATAGTTACAGAAAAAAATGTTTTCTCATGCTAAGAACTTTTAGGATCTACTCACCTGGCAGTTTTCAAATATACAACATGTTAACTGTGGTCACCATGCTGTACATTACACCCTTGTGTAATGACACCCCTGTGACATTACTTTGTAACTGGAAATTTCTAACTTCTAACCCCCTTCACCTGTTTTTCTGATCTCCCCCCAAATCTTTACACTTTTAAGAAACTGTCCTTTTTTCTAAAAAGATTGAGAACCACTAATCTAAAGTTAGCAGTGGTGGTCTATAAGAGATTTGTCAAAATCTGGGGATTAGGATTAAAATAAAAATCTTAGTTTTTATATCTGTTACCAAGTACTGGAAAAGGAAATACAGTATTCAAGAGTGGTAATTGTCATGGGGCTCCTGGGTGGCTCAGCGAGTTAAGCTTCTGCCTTCGGCTCAGGCCATGATCTCAGAGTCCTGGGATCAAGCCCCGCATAGGGCTCTCTGCTTGGCAGGAAGCCTGCTTTACACCCGCCCGCCCCCCCCCCCACCTGCCTCTTTGCCTACTTGTGATCTCCATCAACTAAATAATTAATTAATTAATTAAAGAGAAAACAAAACCAAAATGGTAATGTTCAGCATTTAGAAATATTTCCCCTGGGAAAAAAATAAGTTTACAAAATAGATGTTTTAACAAAAAGGGAAAATGACATGTGAACCTAAGATACTTTGTGTTTTACTCTTAGTTATTCAGGGCCAGAATTCTGGGCTTTGCTTAGGATTGAACTACATTATAACAGAAAAAGCAATAGAGGTGATTCAAGGAGACAATAAATGACTGGTAAAACTTAGCATGGTATATGGTGATTATATTTTGCATAAGAATTTGGAGCTGCTTATTGTGCCAGTTGTATTCATTAACTAAAAAGTACTATTTTTTTTCAGGGCCCTGGGGATGATTTATTACAAGAGTTAATTAACAAATGAGAATTTTGGCCTAAATACAGCTGAAATGTTTACTGAAATTGGATCAAAGATGATCATCTGTGTCAAGGCTTTAAAATCATTTTTCATATTAAGATCTCTAGAGAAGATGTTTACAATCAATAAGTTAAATATTTTTGTTTTGCATGTTGAGAACTTTAAGTTCCTGTGTCGCAACAAACCTCTGGCTATTTGGTCCAGAGATGTTCATTCTCTTGGGCTTCTAGAGAAATAATGTATGTACTCATCATTTCAAAGATTTCGTTTTACAAGGAACCTACTGTATAAGTAAATGCAGGCTTACTTTTTGCTTAGGCAAAGCAGTGTATATCAGTGTTTCTTGGAGTTAATCTTCATGTTCCATCACTGTCACTTTTTAAATTACAAATTATTTTAAATTTAATTTTATTGCCATTGGTATAGCTTATGATGAGTAGTTTGGGAATAGAATGTGTAATGGTATATATTTGCATTGACAGTGATTTGGGCTTGTTTTCCATTAACTGGACCTTTAGATTTGCTTTGTGGTTCAAATAGGAATCATCCATATCTATCCCAAATGCTTTTGTTCTGCGACACCATTACTACAGAATTACTTTTTGACTGAAAAGTGCTCCTCAGTTGAGTACCCTATTGTCACTAAACCTCTCCTAGTACTCTGAGAAACTGCTTGCTAAAAGTAACAGCTGGTTGGTACCTCAACTTTTCAAAACAGATTTTATTTATTTATTTATTTGTGAGAGAGAGAGAGAACGCAAGCGCGCGAGCAGACAGGGGGATAGAGAAGCAGGCTCCCTGCCAATCAAGGAGCCTGATGTAGGATTCCATCCCAGGAGTCTGGGATCATGACCTGAGCCAAAGGCAGCGGCTTAACCAACTGAGCCACCCAGGCACCCCTGGTCAGTACCTCAGATGTGAACCATTGCTTATGGTGTAATCAGTCCTTATCTTCAATACACAGGTTTATAGACTATCACTCTGTTTTGGGGGTGTTTCTTCTGTGTTTGGTCCATTTTTGTTTATTGGCTTGTAGAATATGTAGGAATGCTGTGTTACAGCTGTGGATCATGTATGTACTTGGATTTAGCTTTGCTATAAGGAGAAATTTGCATTCCCCAGAATACAAGAGATTTTATCAACAAATTAATTAAAATAATAATTGCTTACAGTGTTTTTTCTTTAGAAAAAATTTAAGACATTTTTAATAGCCGTAAGTGTATAATTATAAAACCTAAACATTACTCAGCAGATCTATCAATTGATGAATTATATTAAGCTCTTTATCCATTTTAACTTTTGCCAAAAAAAGATAACTCTTTCTTTCTCTGTCACAACCATCTACCATTACAGGCAGACTCTTTCGCCCATTTTTATGATAAGTGAGGGACAGCTCCACCCAGCAAATATTATATGTAAACTGATATTTCTGGATTTGCTGTAAAATGATTCTGTAGAAGATGAGTGGTTACCGATAAAGTAAGGTTAGCCATCAGTTTGTTTAAAGTTGGGTACGGTTTATGAGTTCATTACAGGGTTTTCTTTGGTTTTGTATTTGTTTGAAGTTTTTCATAATAAAGTTTTTTTTAAGTATATAGAAAGTAGCATTAGGATAAGTAGTATGAACAAAATTTTGAAGGATAAGAAATAGATTAGCCGGTAATTAACAAAAGTCTTCATTCCATTCAGGCAAAGGAGTTTGAACTAATCCGTTAGGTATTAGGGAGCCATTGTAGATTTCTAATTGTGGAATGATAATGATTAAAGTTATGCTGTAAAGGGTTAAAGTCGGGACATCTGGGTGGCTCAGTCATTAAGCTCTGCCTGTGGCTCAGGTCATGGGATTAGAGCTACATAGGGCTCCCTGCTCAGTGGGAAGCCTACTTCTCCCTCTCCCACTCCCCCTGCTTGTATTCCCTCTCTCACTGTCAAATAAATAAATAAAATATTTTTTAAAATTAAAATAAAAAAATTAAAGGGTTAAAGTTACGAAAGAATGAAGAGTAAATTTTGGAGGGTTGAGAGCCTGAAGGTAGTGAGATCAGTTCATTGCTATAATGAAACCTTGAAATCATAAGGAGGTGAGTAATGTTGGTGAATGAATGGAATAAAGACAGTCTATAAAACATTTCAGAGGGAAAAAAAATAGCTCTGCATCCAGGCTCTCAGTCCGGTGCTAGAGCAAGCACAGTAAAAAGTAGAGGGGTTGTTGTTTGTTTGCCTCATTTGTGTAGGGCTTACATTTGAACCATATTGGTTCGCAGGCACTGTAAAATTGAATTGGTAGGCATTGTAAAAATTTAGTCAGTGTTTTGGCTTTATCTTTTAGTAAATCAGTATTGACAAGTTCTTAGAGTTTTAAGGGTTTTTTTCTCTATGTGTCATTAAAAATGAAGGGCATCCTATTTTACACTCTAAAGCGGAGCTGCCAGAACAGAGTTTTTTGGTTTTGTTTTTAAGTTTGTTTATTTATTTAGGTAATCTACACCCAACGTGTGGCTTGAACTCACAACCCTGAGATCAAGAGTCTCATGGTCCTCTGACTGACCCAGCCAAGCACCCTTAGAACAGAGTTTTGACAACTTCTTTGAAACCAAAGAGTTCAAATCTTCTAGATTACTTGAATTTTGTCCATCAGAACCCTACAAATGCTAGCAAGGTTACAAGTGGTTAGCATTCTTTATTTTTTCATTACTGGAAGAAGAAATTTAGATCTTGATACATTCTATTAAAAGAATTAAAAATTATCTCATGGGGCAACCATAAAATACTTTGATTTTGAAATAGTGCTTTATGTTTTATTTTGAAGATCCCAGCCTAAATTTATTGAAAAAGCAAATGAGATCTCTTAGTATATAAGAATTTCACAGAACAATAATAATGACACATCCAGTCAGTAGTCGTAAGTGTATCAGAATTGTTGAGAATTTGCAGTTGACTTTCATTTTAAAGTTTTCTTTTAGAATGTAGTCTTCTAAATAGAGGACTCTATGAGCAAGAGTTAGAATTGAAATTATTTTATTTTTTATTTTTTTATTTTTTTTTTAAGATTTTATTTATTTATTTGACAGAGAGAGATCACAAGTAGGCAGAGAGGCAGACAGAGAGAGAGGAAGGGAAACAGGCCCCCTGCTGAGCAGAGAGCCCGATGCGGGACTCGATCTCAGGACCCTGAGATCATGACCTGAGCCGAAGGCAGCGGCTTAACCCACTGAGCCACCCAGGCGCCCCGAAATTATTTTAAACCTATGAGAAAATGTAGCCAGCTTTCACACACTATATGGGACTTTGTAAAATGGTTTTAACTTTTTGGAGGGTGGTTTGACACCTCTGATACATGCTTATGACATTTCAGTAGTTTCACATCTAGAAATGTATCCTAAGAAAATGTTTGTATATGTTAAAGAAAGGCATATGTACATGACTGTTCAGTCCTATATATGACGGAAAATTGGCAGCAATATGAATGAACATCCACCTGCACGGGATTGACTTAAATTAATAGTACAGACATAGGATAGATATGGTGCCATCATTTAAGAAGAAGCAGACTTATGCATATGCATATAGAAAGATGTCCGAAACCTGCTAAATGAACAACGCAGATTATAGAACTGCAGAGTTATCATTTATTTTGGGGGGTATCTTTGGTAAGTGAAATTATGTGAGAATTTCACTTCTACTTTTTATGCTTTCATAAAGTTTGCCTATTTTTTTTTAAAGATTTTATTTATTTATTTGACAGAGATCACAAGTAGGCAGAGAGGCAGGCAGAGAGGAAGGGAAGCAGGCTCCCTGCTGAGCAGAGAGCCCGATGTGGGACTCGATCCCAGGACCCTGAGATCATGACCTGAGCCGAAGGCAGTGGCTTAACACACTGAGCCACTCAGGCGCCCCTAAAGTTTGCCTATTTTTACAAGCATTTATAATCTCTAATATGTTAAGAATACAGATACAGCTGTTGGTTGGGGAGGGGAACTCGGTTGTGTTATCAGAAATGTTAAGCCTTAAATTCCTTTGCTGTTATATACTTAACCACCTGGTCTGCCTACCAATCCTGACACATGTATGGTCAGGTTCTGTTTGTTTTGAGGGTTCTTGCTGCCTGGTGACCTTCATTCTAATAGAACTTTCCATAAGACCAGTCAGTGATAAGTCTTGTGTAAACAATTCAAGAGACTTATGAAAATCTTACCTATAAGAGACTCCTCTGTGTCACTGTTAAACTATGGAGTGGTCTGGGATTTTCTTTTTTTGAGAGGACAGTGTTGTTTTCTCTTCAGAGTGACTCATTAATTGTGGAGGCACACTTTAGGATTTTTTTCCCCTTCATGGTTGTGAACATGCAATACTTGGCACATAGGCAAGCCTAAAGAGTTTGCAAATTGCCTATCCTCTTCTGCTTTTGGATAAGAGAAACACCTTAAAATAGCACTTAACATAGTTTTTATATATAGTAGTTACTTCATATTTGTTGAATGAATGAATGAATGAAGAAAAAGCTGGCAAATCTAGATAATATAAGTCCAAAGAGAGCCAGGAATTTTAGTTTGGACTTGTGTGTCTAGCATAGCACCAATAATAATTGATACTTAAGTTTAAAAAATTTATTTTAATTCAGGCATTGCTATCTAAAGTAAATAGTAATTTCTTTAATAAATAGAAGCTATACATTAAAATCTTTATTTTCTTTCTTTTGAAGGCACCACTTTGTATGTTACTTCTTATAAGTTAATATTTTTGTAGCAATGTTTCTTCATCTATAAAAGAATAAATTAGGCTCTAAACTTTAAATTCCTAAATTTTTTTTTAATGAACTAGAGAAATTTTGCCCAAACTACTGAAAGTATAACAGATATTAATGCCTCATAAATGTGCACAACCCACTTTATCTGGAGTAAGGAAATGTGGTTCCCATTTGAGGGTTTTGGAAATGAAAAGCGTCTAGAGAGGAGGCAAACTTAAATGGATGAGATGTTCTTTTCCATTTTCTCTGGTGTATAGATCTAAAGCATGCTGAGGCTCCTAGAGGACAGAACCTTGAGAAAGTCTTGAGACTATCTCTTTGCAGAGCCCTTGAGAGTTCTTTGAGGATGTCATCTTTTTTTTTTTTTAAGATTTTATTTATTTATTCGACAGAGAGATCACAAGTAGGCAGAGAGGGGGAAGCAGGCTCCCCGCTGAGCAGAGAGCCCGACTTGGGGCGATCCCAGGACCCCGAGATCATGACCTGAGCCAAAAGGAGAGACTCAACCCACTGAGCCACCCAGGTGCCCCAAGGGCGTCATCTTTATTTAATACTTAGAAGCCTAAAATTTTCCTGATTCTTCTTAAGCACAGAAAGAGCCTGTGCATCTTTCGTTAGTTTAGCAGTAAATACCTATTTATCACTGTTAAATTGGGTATACATAAAATACTTTTCTTTTTTTCATGTTAACCTAAAATAAATTAAAATCATAGTATTTAGTTTCATTATTTATGATGTGTACTTATATCCTAGCTCCTCCCCCCCCCCCCCAAGAATAGCTAAGTATATGTTGGCGTCTGTAATGCTACCATTAATGAAATTTTTCAGGGGGAAAGAAATTCTTCCTGTGGACTAAAATAGGATTTTTTAAAAACTGGGTTTTAATTACCTCCTATTCTAGTAAACTTAGAGTTTTTATAGACATCTGTTTATTGTGCCAAGCCTAATAGCCCCTAAAGGGAGTATAAATTTAGGCAAAGGAGCCAAGGGATAAACAAGTGTTGGAGGAGAAGAGGTGTGAGAAAAAGAAAACTTTATCTTCACTCTAAATTACCTTAGTCTGAATTTCTTTAGTCTCCATTTTTTACTTCCAGTTTTTCTCTTTTCTTCTCTCCCTTCAGCCCTCACTCCTAGATTCTCTGCCTACATTAACTTGTTTCAGATTATAAGCCTAATTTACAGTTTATACCATCCAAATATATGAACTTTCCCCCAGATCTCTGGACACTTTTCTTAGAGTTAATCGCCTGTTTTCCAATAATTCTTCTAATGCTTATCACTTACCTCTGCTACACTGTTTGTTTTTACATGTTTCCCAGTATCTCCCTTTCTCACCTTAGTTACGGTAGCAAAATTGAAATACACAGTTGGAGAATAGTAAAAATAATCCTTAGCCACATTCAGTTTACTAGGTAATAGCTCCTCTTTACATATATTTAAAGGTTGCAGAGAATCATTTAAACTCTATTTTCTACAAATACTAGTTCATATGCACCTGTGAGTAAGCAGGACAGGTATTCTTTCTGTTGTTCAGATGAGAAAACTGAGACTTTGAGACATTGCATGAATTGCAATAAGCCAATGTCAGGATTCATAGATTCTGAAGCAGAATGAAGCCCATTGAGATTTTACTTTGAGGAATTAAAGATTGTATATAAAAGGTGATTTTTCTGAGATCACCAAATATTTAGGCTTTTAGGCTAGAACTCAAGACTTCTGTCTCTTAATATAGTACTTTTTCCTAAAATACTTTTTCCTTTTTCAAGGCCAAAAGTGATCCGTTACAGTACAGTGGTAGTGTTTTTCTTGATCTTTTCAGTTTGGGTTGAAGATGAAAGATAAGCATATAAATGACAGTTGCCACATTAGGTCTTCCACAAGTTGGTACCGTAGATAAAATGCATTCCTTTATCTACTGCATTTTGAACTGCTCTGTGATTTTAAAATTGAGTATAATCATCATGTTAAAAAAACACTTTCTAATAGTCTTTCCATATGTCTCCTTTTTACTCTTTCACTCTCTTGTAAAGAAGAAATTGAAGAATTTAAAAAGAGGGGCGCCTGGGTGGCTTATTCACTTGAACATCCAACTCTTGGTTTTGGCTCAGGTCATGATCTCAAGGGTCGTGAAATCAAGCCCCAAGTTGGCTGTGTTCATAGGGGAATCTGCTTGAGATTCCCTCTCCCCTTCTCCCTCTGCCCTTCCCCCTGCTCTCATGAGTGTGTGCACTCTCTCTCAAATAAATCTTTTTTTTAAAGTATTTAAGAATAAATTCAACTTACATGTATAACAAAATATTTTTGAATGATCAGTAGGTTCAGAAATTGAATCTTAATGGCTGTTTTATTTTAACTCTTATTGACAACTTCCTGAATTTTTTTTCTCTTCTTGCTTAAATTTATTCACTTACTAGCCTACTTTAGATCTTTAACTGCTTTAGAATTATTCTGTCCATCAGTTCATTTTCATTATTTACTAGTTTAAAAATAGGGATAGTAGATTGGGCTGAATATATTGATTGTAGGAGACATCTTAGATGTTTGTGTTTTTAGTGAATCTCAGTTTTAAGAGTTACTGTTTCTGCAAGGAAGGTCTTTGGTTAATTATAGCTTATGGCTAGTTGAAATTTAGAGATTGTTGTATGCAGGGTCTTTTATTTAGTAAACAAGGAGGTAAAATCCTAATAATTTTATAGCAGTACCATATATACAATTTAATACTAAAACCTGACCTAGGAGATGAAGAACCTAGGGAGGATTTTTAAATTGATGAATTTTTTTATTAACATAATGTATTATTAGCCCCAGGGGTACAGGTCTGTGAATCACCAGGTTTACACAATTTACAGCGCTTACCATAGCACATACTTTCCCCGATGTCCATAACCCCACCACCCTCTCCCTACCCCCCCTCCCCCGCAAGCCTCAGTTTGTATTGTGAGATTAAGAATCTCTTATGGTTTGTCTCCCTCCTGATACCATCTTGTTTCATTTATTCTTTTCCTACCTCCTCCAAGCCCCCCACATTGCATCTCAACTTCCTCATATCAAGGAGATCATATGATAATTATCCTTCTCTGATTGACTTTAAATTGATGACATTTTTAATTTAGATTCCAAAATAGTAAGCTGTTGTAAGCTGTTGCTAATAGGATGATAATAATCATTAACCCTCTTAAAAGATCTGAAGTAATATTGTTGCCCTTGAGAAAATTAAGCGTTGCAAATTGTGATATTATTCAATCTACTATTTATGTTTGCCTAAACAAGAAGAGATTTTCTCTAATACATGCCTATCTTTAACATATTGGGTCACATAACTTTAGAAATAACTATAAAATATACTTTTCCTGACCCTGAATTAGTAAATGTTCATGTTTGTCCTTACTTTCACATCTCATAATTGGGTCCTAGATTCCAGATTGTTTTTCATACATAGGGAAGCCACTACGACTTTTCAAAACGTTTTCCAATGAGAGTGAGGAAAATAAGTGTAAAATTTCAACCTTGTTAATAACTTGCTTTTAATACCTTGTTGTTAATATGCTTGGAGGATTATATTCATAAAAGTAGAAATGTTGTCAGTGTTTTATTTCAAATTTAGTTATGGATGATTGATATTGAAAAACCAATTAAAAGCAAAGGGACATTTTGGGAAGATGGCTTGTTCTTATATATTTAAATGTGTATTCACTTACATGTTTTTGTCAGACGCCAAAATTGAGGAAGAGATTTGGCTTTCTGGGGGTTTTTGAAGAGAGCTGATCAGAGATTGCTCCTTGGCTGAGTTGCTGTCTGCATAGGCTGTTAACAATTGTTTCTCTGGCAGCAGATCTTGTTCATCAGGATTGCATCATTTCTGGGAGAATGGCCAAGGTCCACAGCCTCAGTACAAAGACTGTCTGAAGCATATGAGGCCTGTTCTCTTTCTAAAGCGGCACTCCTCTTCCTGCCAGTCCTCTTCACAGGATTACTGAAGCAGACTTGTTCTGAATTTCTTTCATTGGATTGGCTGTTTATTGGACTCTTGTCTCCCAGCTGCTTCCGGCTCACCTGGCTGATGCAATTTCTTTTTCTGAAATCTCTGTTGGAATTGTTCTTAAAACACTTTTTGTGTGTCTGCTCTGAGAGTGACCAAATAGGTCACATGGGTCTTGTGCTTTCAGCACTCACACAGAGAAGAGACTCTCAGAATGACACATACAGAGACTATTGACCATTTCTGACCCAAGTAAAAAGATGGGTAATTATAAAACATTTTTTCATGTTCTTTTTAATAGCCTTTTCTCCAGAAACTATATGTGTGTGTAAATGGTGACTTCTCAAAATAGTACTCAGTGTTGGGAGACTGACTGCTTTTGCTTCTGAATCCAAGAACTTACTAGTATTCTGTGGATTCTGATGAATTGTTCTGGAAGAACAAATTGATATGAATTTGAATTGATATGAAATTGAAATTCTGATATATTCATTTTCCCCCTACTGAACATTCATATATTTCTCTTTTTCCTCCTGTCATTTCTTTCTTGTTGTTGCTAGGGGAGTATACTTCTTACTTGTTTTTTTTTTTTTCTTTCTTTTATTGTTGCCTTCATACATTTTATTTTTATGATAATTCTGAGTATGCTCTTTTAAAATTTTTTAAAAATTTTTTCTTTTTAAGATTTTTACTTACTTATTTGAGAGAGAGATCACAAGCTAGGAGAAATGCAGAGAGAGAAGCAATCTCTCTCTGAGCAGAGAGCCCGATGCGGGGCTCAATCCCAGGACCCTGAGACCATGACCTGAGCCAAAGGCAGATGCCCAACCACTGAGCCACCCAGCTGCCCCTAAAAATATTTCTAAAGAATAGGAGTGCCTGGGCGGCTCAGTTGGTCAAGTGTCTGACTTGAGCTCGAACCCCGCGTCAGGCTCCCGGCTCATTGAGGAGTCTGCTTCTCCAACTCTGCCCTTCCATCTGCTTATACTCTCAAATAAGTAAAATCTTTTTAAAAAATAGTTTGTTTTCCAATTTTTTGTAAATTTAGAAATCCACAAAATATCAACATATAAAAGTACGTGTCCTCTCTATTGCTTGGTAGCTAGAATCCCCAAAACAACTCTTTTTACATGCATGATATATTAACATTTAGTTAATAATTCCCTGTTCTGGCTAATGTTAAATTTGACTTTTTGCCCCCCCCTCCCCCATCACCTATTTCCCTTTACTTTTTGGAGGGTAGAAAGTTAATTAAAGCTCTGTTTTTCCACAGAGTCCTTTACACAGTTGACCACAAATAGAATTGACTACCAATTGTCTCTTTTTTTTTTAAGTGGACAATATGATAAATGGGATGAAAGTGGAGGGAGGGGAGAAGTAATATGAATTTATACTTTAATAGGTGATGGAAGGCCCTTTTCTGACTAGAGTAAACTTGATATTTTGTTAAAGAAAAGCCTCTGCATTTGGGAGTGGGTCATTGGAGAGGTACTTCCTAGGAGAGATAAGAAGTCCTTTGGGAAATGGGAGAGACTTCTCATTTGAAGAAAAGAGTGTTAACCAATGGCATAATATTTTCCACTTCTTAAGTCTAATAAAGATAATTTTCCTTTTCCATTCTTTATTTAGGTTCTGGCTTTATAGGAAAATAGGATATCATGGCTTTAAGGACAGAAATAAATGAACATAGTAGGGTTAACAAGGCAATGTGTAGAAATGAAATAAATTACTGTGTAAAATATTCTGTATAATTCAGAGTGCCTGAGTGGCGTTAAGCATCTGACTCATGATTTAGATTCAGGTCATGATCTCAGGGTTGTGAGATCGAGCCCCACATTGCATTGGACTTTATGTTGAGCATGGAGCCTGTTTAAGATTGTCTTTCTCCCTCTGCCCCCTCACCCCCCTCTCTACCCCAACTCATGTACATGCGTGTTTGCTCACTCTTCCTGTCCCCCCCAAAAAGAAAATATTCTGAATAATTCTGTTCTTTGTATCCATTGTTATTATTTCTTTCTGTATTAATCTGTGTCTCAACTTTTTCTAGGTCTTCAGAGGTACTGGCAGATAATTTTGGGGGACTTCATATTTGGAGGTCTATAAAAAGGTGACTGAGTCAAGTAAATCCTTTACATTTGTTTTAATTTTTATATTGTAATGAGTGTTAAAATCATATGTTGAGATAATGGTGATCATAATACATTCAGCACACAGTCTCAGACATTTTCAGTCTGAACATTGGAAATACAGCAGAGGATAAAACACAAAAATCCTGTCCTTATAGAGTTTATATTATGGTAGAAAGAGAAAATTTAACAAGTATAAGATATCTTGAAATTGTTCCACCTAGAGACAGAGTTAACTTCTCTTCTCACTCTAGGACACCTCTCCAAACTGTGCGATAAGTTAACTAATTCTGTACTACTAACCTTAGTAAACTATACTAAGAGTCTATTTTCTTGGCTTACAAAACTAGAGTAATTGTAATAAAATATTGCATATTGATCTGTTAAGTCTTCAGTTAATTCTTAATAGCTACATTTTACAGAGTGTTATTTAGGGAAGGAATGATTCTCAGGGCTATGTGAGCAGTTTGATTTTGTTAACATTTTTTGTGTTAAGAAGCCTAATAATTTGAAAGCTTTATGTATTTATTTATATTCAAGACTTTATTTAAATTCAAATTAGTTCACAGATAGTGTAGTATTAGTTTCAGAAATAGAATTTGGTGATTTTTTTCAGTTGCTTATAACACCCAGTGCTCATTACATCAAGTGCCCTTCTTAATGCCCATCCCCTAATATGAAAGCATTATATAGAAGATGGCCATGCTACTCTATAGTAATTGTCCTCATCGGAAGAGAGGAAAAGTCTTGTAAAACTAGACAAAAGGAAGGAATTCATGAAAGAGAAATTCATAGCTAAAGTAGTTAATGTTTCTTAAATTTATCAAGTCTCCAAATTAGCTAGGTTGAGATTTCAGTAAGGAATGTGTTAATCACTTATTCACTCATTAAGGAAATTCTATGTGTAATAATTTCCCCCATTTTTTCATTTTAGAATATCTTTTAAAAATTACTGTCAGAAAAATAACTGTCAGCTTAAGTTTGTAAGTTGTCTTCTAGAAGCCTGCTTTTTTTTAATGGACATAGAATAGTCCTGGCTATGACAAAGGCTTTAATGGTGTTGGATAACTTTTTTTATCCTTTACTGAAAATGTAACATGTAATTGAAATTCCTATATTGGTTAAGGGGAGGTATGATTATTATCAGATTCTGTTCTGATTATCAAGCCAGGCATCTTCTGGGATTTTTGGTTTTTGTTTCTTCTTTTTAGTTCAAGTTATAGAGTGATACTAATAGAGGAATAGTTATAACCAACAGTCCCCAATATTTAACTGTTTTTCAAGCATATTTTATAAGTATTCTCTTTTATTATTTGTAGATTTTATTTCAATCTCCTAGAGGCTTGGAGAGTATCCTGCCTAAATTTGTTTGGATATATTGTTAGAAAAGGGAAATATATTATGTGTTAGATGGGCCCAAAGAGTTATATTAGTCAATTCTCTTTTGTAAGCTGTGAAGAAACAACAGGACATTTTCCCTTTTTCATTTCAGTCCCAAGTCCAGCACTGTGTCACCTCCAGTTGTAGCAACTGGTATCTTGCCTTCACCCAGGTTTGGAGAGTCCTAGATCTTAATGAGATCCAGTTCTTTCAAAGTGTAGGTGCCAGAGAGGACTGCCTAGTTTATAGCTGTTTCTAGTATTCTAAAATAACACAAAAAGAGTAATATTATCTTTATGTGTTTTTAAAAATCTTGGCCTGATTCACTGTTTATAATTGGTTTTCTTATTGACATTAATTTGCCTTATGTATCAAATAAGATTTAGGCATCTTACATGGTCTGTCATTTAAAATTTGCACTAATTCTCTGGGTTAGTCAGCTTAGTAATCACGTACTTCTCATTTCATTAAATTTCTCTAATATAAGTAATGGAATAATTATTTGTAAAATTGAGTAAAATAAGTAATTTATTTGTCTTAAGATGAATCAGCAAATCAATCATGACTCTTTTTGTAGTCTTTTTGCAAAATTCTTTATTAACTTGGGTCTTTACCATTCACACTGACTTCCCTCCCACAGAAAATATTTCTGGTTTCATTATTATTATTTTTTTTTTAAAGATTTTTGTTTCTTTATTTGATAGAGAGAGATCACAAGTAGGCAGAGAGGCAGGCAGAGAAAGAGAGGGAAGCAGGCTCCCCGCTGAACAGAGAGCCCGATGCGGGTCTCAATCCCAGGACCTCGAGATCATGACCTGAGCCAAAGGCTCAACCCACTGAGCCACCGATGCGCCCCATCTGGTTTCATTCTTTAAGTAGTTTAATACAAAACCACTAATGTAAATTGTATAGAGTATACTTTTTTCCGCTTTGCACCATACCTTCAAATTTCTTAATATACTCTTTTTTTTCCCTCTTTATTCAGAGAGAGAAGGGAAGGGGTGGTTGGGGGAGAGGGAGAGAGAGAATCTTATGCAGCCTCCACACTGAGTGTGGAGCCTGATGGCAGGAGTTGATCTCATGATGCTGAGATCATGACCTGAGCCACTCAGGCACCCTTCAGAGATTTTATTTTTTAAGTAACCTCTACACCCAACTTGGGGCTTGACCTTAACACCCCTGAGATCTAGGAGTCACATGCTCTAGTGAGTGAGCCAGCTGTCCTGCTCTCTTAATGTACTTTTAACTTTTTATACTTTAGTAGTTTGTGAGTCTTTTTCTTCCCAGATTCCACTGGTTATGGTTAGTCACTCAAGGTATTTCACTGCTTTTCCATAGAAGATTTTCTAACCTTTATTATGAAACTACTCTTTACAGTTTATATTTTTATTTATACTTAGCAGTGGATTGAATTGAAATGAAATGAAAATAAGCATAACTTTTGCTACCTCACTTTGTAGAATATTAATGTAGTACACAATAAAATAGGTCAATGTGTAGATCCTTTGCTGTACTTGTTTATATTTATCCCTTAAAAGACTTACTTTAAAAATGGAAAAATAGGGGCACCTGGGTGGCTCACTTGGTTGAGCATCAGACTCTTGGTTTTGGCTCAGGTTATGATCTCTGGCATAAGATTGAGCTCCATGTTGGGCTCTGTGCTCAGCAGGAGTCTACTTAGGTTTCACTCTCCCCATTTCCCTCTGCCCCTCCCCCACTAGTACTGGTGCACTCTCTCGCTCTCTCTTTCAAATACTTAAATCTTTTTTAATAAATAAAAATGGGAAAATACTCAGTATCATTTAGGTTAAATGTAAAGAACTATCTGGTTATTAGATATGTTCCTTTTCTCTGGCAGGATTCCTCATGTCCATAACATGTTGGTTAAGACTGTGCAGCTCACCCCCACTCTCAGAGTGGCCAGTCTCCATTAATTGGACTCGGTGATTTCCACTCTCTGCTGTATTGGACGTCATGAGCATTGCAATCCCTCTGGGAGTCACCACACCAGATACATCCTACTCAGATATGGCTGCTGGATCAGAGTAAGTGCTACTTTCTGGGTAGTAGGTGTGTTACCAGTTTGTGTGGAGATAACTTTCTTATGGGCATCTAATAATAAGTACTCAGTATTTTCTAAACCCGAGTCTAACCCACCATTAATGACATTAGGCCTTTCCCTTTTTGCCCGTAGAAGTTGGAGGGGAAAAAAAGAGTTAGAAAGGGGAGGAAAAGGATGGGGGAGGGGGGTTCTTAGTAAATAATATAATTGAATTAAATTTGCACAGTAGTGATTACATTTTCATTTGTTTTGATGGGTGGGGAAGATTGAAATAAAGTAGGTGTCACTACGTGCTTCTGTAGTGTTAATGATTAGTCTGAGGAGGGAGATGAGGAGTTCTCTCCAACTGATTTTCCTTGAAGGCCTCTTCCTATGTACTTCTCACTGTTCTAGAGTAAAGGGGCTAAAACTTTATATGGGCAGGTTACTTAGAACATCTTCTATTTGGGGTAGAAAACATTGAAAGTAGTGTCATCTGTTTTTATATAATATTCATTGCCTAGAAAGAGGACCTTCAAAATCAGTGGTACCAAACTTTTTTTTCAGCTAAGAGCAGCTTTAGGAATTCAGAGTTTGTCGAAAAGCCCAATCCCTAAAATAGACTCTCAATTCTTGAAGAATTTAAATACCAAATGGCAATGAAGGTAGGCCTTCATTATAAAACTTTATATATTATTCACAGTTTAAAAAAATTTAGCCTTTTGTATCCCTTCTCTTTTAAGTTGTCCAAGATTCCCCCTGCTCACAGATTCCCCCTTTTGTCCTTTTACCTCCCTTGTACCCAATCTTCCTTGCTTACAGAAAGGAAGTGGAAGCCCCCTACCTTTCAAGACGAAGTGGCACTACACCAGGATGTGAAAGTCCAGCGAAAGAGACCCAAGGGGCCTAGGGGGCAGCACACCCCCAGAAGCCAAGTCTATTCCAGGCAGTACCAGGGATTAGGGTCTGGGCTGGAAAAATCCTGGTGTTTTGAATATGTTCAGGTCCAGTTCAGACTCTTGATCCCACAGCCACTTCTTGAGTGAGGTGGGTGTTGCTCTAATTCCCCTGTTTCTCTTGCCATTTTCATAGTCCCTGGGGATTCTTTCCCCTTCAGCAAAGCAAAGCAACTGTACCAGAGCTCTGGGTTCAACTGCATCCCTGATTAATAGTGGTTTTCTTCCTTAAAACTGCTAATATAGTAAAGAGCATGTATATTTTCTTTACAAAGCCACCTAGGATTACTTAACTGTCTGTTGTCTTCCTTAAAGAGGAAGACTTAAAATGGAGCTACTCCAAGAAGCAGTATACTATATTCTTGGGTAGTCAAGAACTGAACGTTTTTGGCCTTATTCCCATATAAAAAGGAAGATGGAGGGTGGGGGATGGGAAGGGTGGAATTGTGTTCCTTCCAGGGCTTTTTTTCCTGTTTTGTTTTGTTTTTATTTTTTTGCATGCCTGAGAGATTCAGTTATGCTAGCAGCTGAGACTTTCAAGTTTGTAACTGTTTCCCAGATACTTAAAAAAATCTTCCTGCATTAAGAACTATAATTGTATAGTGTTAACAGATTTTTTATAAAGTCAACCACTGCCTCTTACATAAATTGTCTAATAAACTACACAGGTAGACAGCATTAACATTTGTGAAAATTTCAACAGAGAGATTAAAGCAATGACTTTGGGACTAGTAGAGAAAAAACCCTAAAGCAGTTCTTAAAACTGGTGTTTTCCCAGAGTGCAGAGATGACCACCCAATAAATGCTGCTAGGGAGTCCAAAAGTATTTGCAGACTTTTGGCCTAAAAACTTGACTCTCGTGTTTCTATTTCCTGAACATTTTCATCTGTAATTTCTGGACAGATTTCTGATACTGTTGTTACACAGTTACTCATTTAGTATTTCCATAAAGCAAGAGAATGTCAGCAGTTAGCTTATGTACCATTCTGTTGCATTTTAGATGATGTTTTAATGTTTCATCATGCATATTACACTGTCATGCATATTCCACTGTTCTGGGCACTCTAAAATTAAAGGTGTGAAAGGCAACATACTAAACTGAGTAAAAGACCTATACTGTATCTCATGGGATTTTAAATCTGATAATAAGAGTAGGCATTATGCATTTTTTATGTATTTGTAGGAGAACCTCTAGATAATAAAAGCAAGGATTTTTCTGAATTTACAGTTCTCCCATAAATGATTTTTAGACATTTTCCAAGAGGTAACATTATAGCAGCAGGTTGCATGTTGTATTTAAAACACAATTAATGCAATATCTGTCGTTAGCATGGCTTCCATGTATGTGCCCAGCTGTCATAGTAGTTTAGACGTAGGCTATAATTACATTTGCATAAAATGGTTGGCTAATAAGGAAGTGTAATCCTAACAGTCCAGATTTTTAATCCATATTTTGAAGTATAGATAAGAGCAGATATATATGTCAAGAAATATACTAGGAAATGGTATAGTTATTGATCAACATGTAACTATTTAATTGATAGCCAGCATGAAAATTGCAGTTTCCTTTTCAAACGACATGAGGTTAAATTTTAATACTTGGCACGCATATATTAAATGCTGTGCTTTACTAGAAAGTATTGTCCAGTGGGATGGCCTTTTAACCTCCACAAAACACATTTTATTTTTATTCCCTAGACTTGCACATGAAGTGCATATGTTCATATTTACCCAGTTTGGAGATGGGTAAGATACAACCAACATAGCTCCATCTCCATGGCCATCTTTTATTTCATGCCACTTTCCTTTTTCCCGTCCAGAAAAATTCCATTTCTAATAAACAGCTGCCATATTTCACTCCATGTGTTCAGTGGTACCAAATTTCTTATATTAAATACATACAGCTTTTTTGGAATACTTATTTACTAAATTAACAGTGTTGAAAGTTATTACTTTCTCTTAACTGTCCATCATAGAAACTAAATTCTGCCTTCATTTTATTAATGCTTGTTTCCCTTCAGTTTCATTTAGGAAACCCCACCTGTTTCCTAATACTCAGAGCTGATTGCCTCTCAGTGAGCCATGTCAGATCATCTTTTCTCAAGAATACTGACCTGCATTCTTGATGTACCCCCACCCCAGTTCCCATTTTGCAGACACTCTTAAAGAATAAAATGCATGCACTTCACTAACAGAATACTTTCCTATGTCTAAAGTTCTTCTTCACCTAGAAATTACCTTTGCTGTTATTAATAAGATCCCTTCTCACAGTATTGGAGCATATAACTGGGTGAGTTGGATATATCTCAGAATTTTCTTTTATCCCTCACTTCTCAGCTGACATTGCACCACATTGAACTGCACAGTTTATTCCTGCTGAATAATGTGTATTGTATACTTGAAAGCAGGAAAAACGTATGTTCCTTAAAGCAAACCATGCATTATTTGATTCCCTAAAAGACCCTTTGATCTCTAAGGCTGAGTTATTTTTGTCCTTGGAGTTTCTGATTTGTGAATCTGTTCTAGTTAATTTAAATGACAGATAATCCATTACTGAGTTTAGCAAAGTCATACGATTGCATTCCTTAATAATCTTTCAAAATTCCCAAAAACTTGAATCAAGTAACAATCAGAGTAAAGAGTTCTTATTTTCCCCAAAACTTGTGTTTTGTCCTTTGTTACCTATGCCTTTTTATTATCATGTAAAGGCTTACAATTAAATTTCCAAATTTGAACACATTTACAATGTTTTTATATTAAATTATACTTGAACAGTTTGCTTTCCATTCAGTGAGGGTAAAAAGATATCACACCAGGCTTCTCAACAAGCCTGGCTACTTAAATTTTCTTATCATTTTCTTGGAAGATAGAATGTTAACCTGGTTTTCCAAACCAGACAGGCACAGTGGAAAGAGCACAGGATTTGGAATTAGACATTGTTTCAAATTCTGCCTCTGTCAGTGTGTGACCTTGGTGATGTCACGTAATCTCACCACCTCAACTTTTCCTTCTGTAAAAATGGGGTGCTATGTTTACTAGTTGCAGAGTAAATGATTTAATGTATATAAAAGCACCTAGAAAATAATGGGCGATTCAGAATGGTAGCCACAACTCCTCTTATTATTTGTCAATAAACAATAACCTCTGATTACAGTTTTGAATATTTTGAAGTTCTGTGGTATTACCATGCAGCTGTTAAGTAATTGTGTCCTTGATATGCTTGCATGTCATTGGTGGATGAGAAATTATTACTCTAATATTTCAAAGGTTTTTGGGGGTTCATCAAGATGAGAGGTATGATAAATATAAGATGCCATTGTTTTTACCTGTACTTTCTTCAGGGTATCCTGTCTTGGTAGTGAATGGAAGAGGGCCTGGTCCCTGGGGCAGTGCAGAAGGCACTTTCATCATCTCACTCACTGCAAATGTCATGTGAGGTTTCATGGAAGTATTAAGAGATCCAATTAAGAAGAATAGTTCTGAGTCTAAACCAGCCCAGAGTGGCTTCTCTAGGGGAAACTCCCTGCTCAGCTGGTACGTTTGTGTTTGTCATTAGGGACACCTTGTATTCCAGGTGCCTGCCTTGAGACATCTGCCTGTACTGGCTTCATGTTACACACAAATTCACATTTAATAACACTCCTGTTATTTATAGGCTTAGTTATATTAATCGGATTGTTTCACTGAGTTCCTTCTCTTATTCTAGTGGCTGGTGGTTGTGGAAAGAGGAGGGGTTAGCATGGGAAGTTAAAAGTCTTAGTTTAAGGGAAGATTAGGTGTTATGCTATCATGCGTTGCTTTTCGCCTTTGTGCAGCCCTGAATCTGTGGAGGCTAGTCCAGCAGTTAATGAGAAGAGCGTGTATTCCACTCATAATTATGGGACCACTCAGAGGCATGGGTGTCGAGGACTGCCTTATGCTGTGAGTATGCATTTGTTTCTCTCCAGAGCAGTGATCTTCCTGGAGTGTAATCCATTCTTATACATTGTGACTTTCTTGAAATGTTTATATGCAGCATGACGAAGTTGCCCCTTTTGCACTTCCCTGCCTCCAGCGGACGTCTAGCCCTGCATCATTGTTCTTGTTTTTATGTCCCAGTTGACCTTGGCATTTTGTTTTATCACTTTCCTGGTTGAAGCCAAAAAACAAAGGGTACTACTTTCTTCTTTCTTTCCATATGTACCATACTTTAGGGGAGAGAGGGGCCAGTGTTTGGACACTGTTGATTTAAAAAATCTTATTTTCAGGATCATAATTACGGAGCCCCTCCTCCTCCGACACCTCCTGCTTCTCCCCCTGTCCAGACGATCATCCCTCGTTCTGACCTGAATGGCCTGCCGTCGCCCGTAGAGGAACGCTGTGGAGACAGCCCGAACTCTGAAGGAGAGACTGTTCCTACCTGGTGTCCTTGTGGTCTTTCTCAGGATGGCTTCCTTCTCAACTGTGACAAGTGCAGGTAAGATCATGCTTCATCTCAGTTTAAGCCTGGGTTGCTGGGATTAGGGTTTCTTGTTAGTAGGGAAAAGCTCAAAGTATTCTTTCTTGTGTTTGTTAATGTAGATGATTCCTTAGTGCTCCTTGGCTCGAATTCTCTGCACTAGGTGAGAATTGCTGACAACAAGGAATGAGAGATTGATGTTAAAGCTATTGAATTTGATATGAAATTTAATGTCCTGGAAACATTTGGTAGGTGGGAGGAAGGGGGTAGTATATGCAGAGACACTTCTCCCATGTGTGCAACAATGTGCTGCATGCTGTTGGAAGGACTACTTTAAGTTTATTTTCCCTCTTTAGGGGAATGAGCAGGGGGAAGGTTATTAGACTTCATCGGCGGAAGCAGGACAACATATCAGGTGAGCCAAAAATGGGTTGGGCCCATGTTTTGACAGATAAATATTTTGTGATTTAAACAATCATCTCCAGAACTCCTATAAATCCCCATGGTCCCAGCTTTTCATGGAAAGAGAAAGCAGTTCTCTCACAACTTCTTGTAATTGTCTTGTTGTGAATTAACGTCTCCAGAAACAACATTTTAGCCCCAGAACAATCAAAATATTCCTTGTGAGCACACATACCAAATAAGACAGATCCTTTTTCTGTGTTAACACATTGAGATGATGAAGCTTGGGGACTTAGTACAAGGGGGGGAAGTATATTGATATCGAACAGACTTTCTCTGCTTGATGCCAGTGATACAGAAAGAACCTTGTTTTCCTAAGAAAGGTGGGTATTTATGTTCTACACATGACAGAGTTAGTGGAAGTTATGACTTCCTGAATATGGAAAAGGAATAAAGATAAAGTAATAAGCTGCTTTTAAAATGTGCTTGGAGGGGCGCCTGGGTGGCTCCGTGGATTGGGCCTCTGCCTTCAGCTTGGGTTGTGATCTCGGGGTCCTAGAATCGCGTTGGGCTCTCTGCTCAGTGGGGAGCCTGTTTCTCCTTCTTCCTCTGCCACTCTGCCTGGTTGTGTGCCCTCTCTCTCAGATAAATAAATAAACAAAAACTTAAAAAAAAAAATAAAATGCGCTTGGACACTATTTGTATAACATGTGAACTATGAAATAACTTTTTTTCAGGTGGGGATAGCAGTGCAACAGAAAGCTGGGATGAGGAGCTTTCTCCTTCCACTGTGTTGTACACAGCAACACAGCACACACCTACAAGCATCACCTTAACTGTTAGAAGAACCAAACCCAAGAAGCGGAAGAAGAGTCCAGAAAAGGGTCGTACAGCAGCAAAGACGAAGAAAATCAAGGTATGGAGGGTAAAAGTATCTTAAATAGAAGTATGTCTGAAATAGCCCAAATTTTGGACCAAGAAGGTGCCAAAATTCTTTTAAGAAGTGTTTGATCCAGATGTTTGAAGGGCCACTTTTGCTCTGCTTGCAAAAATCAGCTAATCTATGTTGTGAATATGTAGACCAACCTCTCTTCTGCCACTCCATACCATCACAACTGGCACAAAGTTTCTTCTACTCCAAACCCCATCCCAGGTATGAAATCCCAGCCCCATCTGGCCAAGCCTGTTTGTGCTGCAGCCTCCGGTCTAGGCTTCCACTATCCTTCATTATCTCCCCACCTCCTCAGTCCCGAGGCATAGTCTGAAATTCTTGTCCTGCCCACCTCATGTCACTGGATTGATTGTTTTTTCCTTGTTTGAAAAAAGTTAGGAAACATCTCTTGAATGATCTAGGCTTCCTCAGTGTTGTGGTCACTTTCCTGTATTCTCAACTAAAAAGTCTCCAGGAGAAACCTCTTCTATTTTGTGTTCTTTCTTCCCCATCATGGCAACTTTGTTGCTCCTAGGTGACTTGTCCACCCCTTGTTAAGGGGATTGGTCTTTGTTTTCTTCTTAATTTCAAAACTGGTAAATCTGCAACCTTACGAAATGTTTTTATTTACTTTTTCTTTTAGTGTCAGGGGTGCATATAGGATTTAAGTGATGCATGCTCTTCCCTGTTAATTAGATTCACCATGGAAAGAGAGTTAGCCTCCAAGTTGACTGGCCTTGAGCTACCCCTGTTCTTGATAATAGTGTGGGGGATTCCATTGTATTTGTTACCTAGGGAAAGGGGACAGACTAAAACACTAGTTCTTGCCTTAGTTTTAGTCTCAGATAGGTATAACTGTCATTCTTGGTACCAAGTTTTGTTTTGTTCTACTTGTTTTCCTCTTTGGGATAGGCATTTCGAGAGGGATCCCGGAAGTCCTTGCGGATGAAGGTAAGGGGTATTCTTCCCTGATGCTGTGTTTTACTTCACTGTGATCTTGCATTTTGGTCAGCTTCTTTCCTGACATTGATGGTCTGGGAATCTTGGACTCTGCTTTTTGTTAGTTTGTAATTGTTGCCATTCAGTTTTCGTAGAGCCTTTCTCCAAAGTAGGTTTTCTTGGCCATTTTCTGAAATATTTTCCCTTTCTGTAATCAGCCTTCATTTACTGGTTTTTCATTGGCCGCTTTTCTGAGGGGAGGGGGTGGTGAAAGGGGGTAAGTGACATTTACCAAACAAAATGGAGCTGATGTTTTCTGTCGTTCTAATTGGCCTCCACCTCAGGACTGAGGTTTTTCTAGGGATACAGGATCTCTTTTGCACCCACCCTAGCACCATGTGGGCTTTAATAACCAGTTGGGAGGGTAAATTTCATCAGTTAGGAAAGTAGTATTATCGATAGGAATTACTCTTACTGGAATTACTTTGTTTTGAACTGTATTTTTCCTGGCATGTCTATTTGGTATAGAAAATTCAAATGATGCTAGTGTGTTTCTTTTCTTCAGTTACCAAATGAAAGTACTTACAAGGTGATACTGGGTGGTGGTTGGAGAATTGAGAAATTACGTGCAATGGTTTAAAAAGACTTTTATGTACTGGGTGATAAAGAACAGTTTTCCCAAAGGAGATTTGATTTTATTGTCTGGTATCTTCCTTTACCTGTGTATATGTAGGGGAACAGCATAGCTCCCAGTTGGCTTCAAAACACTTACTTAGAATTAAGATCTAATTTAATTCTATAAGAATTCCTATCCCTAAATGTGTAAATCATAAAAAAGCAGGATCTTTGCTGTTGACAGTTATATGGCATAAACATTAAAATCTTAGTAAGGAAAAGCTTTATTGAGGTTAATATACATAAGTATATACAGAACACTAATATAACTGATGTTAATAGAGATCACAAGTGACCCTTTATCTAAAATTTGAAGGCTTCACCTAGCATATACCTATAAAACAGTCTTGTACATATCTGTAAAAGCAGTGGGAGAGGACTCAGAGCCCAAGAGCATCAGAGTCCTGGATGTCTTGCAACACAGCCTAATGTTTTGTTTTTTTTTTTTTTTTGCTAGAATTTTCTCCTGTAAGAAATTACAATTGCCTTAACTACCCCCTTTATTTTTGTCTCATTTGCTTAGAGGGGATCTTAAATAGACTTATGGGGCAGACAGAGCCCTGACCACAGCTGTTAAGGCCTTTTTTCTCTTTAATCAGCTAACTGTTTAACTTGCCTCCAAGTGTTCAAAACCTTTTTGAAAGCCATTGACTGGCTGCCCCTGAAAACTATTTATAAACCTCTCTACATGTAAATACTGCTTGCATTTTCAAGATGTTGACAGTCCCACAGGCATCTTAAAATTTAAATAATTAAAAAAATTCATTTATTTTGATTCTCAAATCCGAATTCTAAGTTGGGTTACAAATTTGTACTCAATTCATTATTAGTAAGAACACCGCCAAAGATTCGGTTGTGAGCCATAAGGATGGATTTTATCATTTAGATTTCTCATCCCCAAATCAAAAGCTTGTCTACTGGAGACTGCTCTTAACCACTAAATGCTGGTAACACATACACCCAGGTGTGGTAATCAAAAATGACTTCAGATACTACCAGATGTCTTCTGGGGACAGAAATCACCTCTGCTTGAGAACCATGCTTTAAACACACGGAGTTAGGGTCTTGAGTACCCAGAAGAATGGGAAAGCAGAGTAGTCAGAGTTGTGTTAGTGAACAACAGCTAGTAATGTGACAGTGGCTTCCAGTACACGTTAAGTGTTGTAAGTCATTGGTTTAGTGATCACTACTGAATGCTTAAACCTGGGAATACTGTTTGGGCTCTCCTAATCCCCAGTCTGATAAACACCCTTACATCTCAGGTTTTGAACTTTTCTTTTGCATAGCTGCTCCTGATACCTCAAGCAGGTGATACTGTGTTCTCAGTGTGTTGGCCTCAGATGTTTCTTAGATTCCTATGTTTATTGTTCATTCTTTTGGACTCTGGTGAGAAGGGTAGAAAACAAAGGCATTAATATTTTCCTTTCATTTCCCTGTTCCTTGGGGAAAGGATGGTAGACAAAAGTCAATCACAAACAGTGACACAAAAGTGTGAAGTTGTGAAGATAGACTTAAATTTTTTCTGTGTCATTCATAGAAAGTATATCTTAATGCCTGTATTTGCAACTTGAGTGTGGACGTGGATTTGCAAGTAGCTTTGGTACTATGGTATCTTTTCCTTCTAGTCATCACTGTTACGACATCATCACTATCGGTGTTGGTTTTGTTTTCTGATGATGCTTTAAGTCTTTAACACCTTGGAGGAGAACATGTGTCAGACTTAAGCTGTGTCTCTGTATCTCAGACATAAAAACTGTCTGTTTAGGATAATGTTATTGAGATAAAATAATCTTTTCTCAGTATTGCCACCATAGAAGACAGTGGTTTTCCTAGAGAAGTAGACCAGAGTACCTCCCAGCATTTACTACACTCCATTTATGCACTCCCCTGCCCCCACCTTACCTCCTCAGAGTGCAGCTGTTTAAACTGTCAGAAATAGAGTGCTAGAAAGATATACTCCAAAATGATGACTTTGTCTCTGGGAAACGAGATCACGGGTTATTTGGGTCACATGTATTTTTAGAATGAACATGTATTAATTGCATAATGAAAATAATAAGTCAAAAAAAGAAATTCTGGAGAGTAGTGAAATAATATCAATTTAGGCTGGTACACAGATACTCTAAGTATTGAAATTTAAACTGTAATCTTTTGAGGTATATCTCTTGCTTATTTTTATCAAGATTTTCTTATGAGCTTGATTTCATTCTTCTGATAAGAACAAAATTTCTGTGATTTAAAAATGGTCATAAATTCACAGTGATGGGATAGGGACTATCATCCAGATTAATTTTTCACTTTATTAATGAGGAAACGAAGCTTGTTTAAGAAGTTGTGCAAGACCTTGCATCTCACTGGTAATGAAACCATGATTAGAAGCCAGATCCCCTGACTCCCAAGCCATTACTCTTTTATGCCATACCAACTGCCAAGTGAAAATAAATTTTCTCTGGAAATTCAGCCTGTTTTCCCTCCATTTTTATGCATGGATTTTCCTAACCTACATGACCTTTGTTCTCTACAGAATTCTCCTTCTGAAGCACAGAATTTAGATGAGAATACAACTGAGGGATGGGAAAATCGGATAAGACTATGGACTGATCAGTATGAAGAAGCTTTCACTAATCAGTACAGTGCAGATGTACAGAACGCCCTTGAACAACATCTACATTCTAGCAAGGAATTTGTGGGCAAACCTGCTATTTTAGACACTATTAATAAGACTGAATTGGCCTGTAATAATACAGTTATTGGTTCCCAAATGCAGGTAAGAATCAAAGGGTGAAAGACTCCCTATAAGTAGTTGAGACTTTTCTGAACCCAAGAAGAGGGCATATAATGGGATTATCATTTCTTTCGAATATATGAACCCCTTAGAATTACAAATTAGCCAGCTCTTGAGCATCTTCAATTAAAAGCAAGTTGTAGTGACTGGAAACTGTCTGGATACATATTTGTAAAGTATTAATTAAAAATAGGTAAAATAGGGGGCACCTGGGTGGCTCAGTGGGTTAAAGCCTCTGCCTTCGGCTCAGGTCATGATCCCAGGGGTCCTGGGGTTGAGCCCCGCATTGGGCTCTCTGCTCTGCAGGGAGCCTGCTTCCTCCTCTCTCTCTCTCTCTCTCCCTGCCTGCCTCTCTGCCTACTTGTGGTCTCTGTCAAATAAATAAATAAATAAATAAAATCTTAAAAAAAAAAAATAGGTAAAATAAGATAACAAATTTTATACAGCTTAAGTAGGAATTTTCAAGTTTAATAGAAAGCTAAGCTTGTTCTTTATCATTTTTGCAGTAGATGTAGAGCCACTAAAATCTTAATCACATCTCTTTTTATGATATTTTTTTATCTTTTGTGAGGGACCAGGTGACTGTTCTGTTAGGTGGGCTTGTCTCCTAGAAACTTTGATCATTCAAAAATTTCTTAGTTTAAAAAAAAAAAACAAACCTTCATTTTTGAGCTAAATAGCTTACAAATAAAACCTAAAGATATATTGGTGCCTTTTCCTCAATTAGGAAATACTTGAAGTGTCTGCTGTGCTGCTGTAGCTGTTGTCTAATGTTAATTCTCTGGTTTTATGTAGCTACAGCTGGGAAGAGTCACTCGTGTTCAAAAGCACCGGAAGATCCTGAGGGCTGCAAGAGACTTGGCTCTGGACACGCTTATAATAGAGTATCGAGGGAAAGTCATGTTACGACAGCAATTTGAGGTCAATGGGCATTTCTTCAAAAAGTAAGAACATCACGCAGAGCAGTGAGGGCTGAAGTGGGCCTGGCAGAGTGGTATGGCTGTATAAAAAACATCCTGGTTGATAGGATGCTCTTGGGGAAAATATTAGAGCTCATATAAGCTCACACCTGTCTGCTATTTGTAGAAAAGTGCAAATAAATCTGCAAATTGTTTACTGTATAAAGTGGTAATAACTCCTTTCCAAGCCAAGCCTTCCTTGCTTTGTGCTTATTCTTTAATCAAAAGCAGACAAACATGTGATGTTTTTCAAGTTCAGGCATTGCACAGGACTGCTGCCTCTTCTGTCAGCATATGCTTCATATTTGAGGTGAAGTCATGGGGTGGCCCTTTTATTTGTGTTGAGAATTACAGGAATTTTAATTATATCCCTTAGACCATACCCCTTTGTGCTCTTCTACTCAAAATTCAATGGTGTAGAGATGTGTGTGGATGCACGTACTTTCGGTAATGATGCTCGGTTCATCAGAAGATCATGTACACCAAATGCAGAGGTAAGATTTCTGTAGCAACTTCTCTTTGAATGGAACCATCAAAGGACAAGTCTACTGAAGAGGCAGTCTGAAAACTTCACCCAGATTAAATTAAGGTCTGTTGATAATAATTACGATCTTTTATCATAAGAGACCCCCCAAAAAATAATGATGCTTTTATTCTCACTGGATGGGGGCAAGGAATGGGTTTCCTTAGCAAAGGAAGAAATGGGAAAAAGCAAATTTAGTATTTGCTAAGGAGAAAGAGCTAGATTGGGTAAGAAATTGAGGTCATATTAAAGAAATTACTGTATGATAGAAGATATCATTAGGCCAAACTAAGCTGTGTGGTTGCACTTTTTTAGATTTTAGGTAATAATGTTTCAGATTTAGATTCTAGACATTTCTAGAATTCATTACTCAGTGCATAATCAGCGCAGCTACATCAAATGCAGCAAGAAAATCCACAGAGCTTTTAACAGGCTAAGGAATTTTAATTCTCTGATGCAACTGAAAACAGCTTTAAGGTGTAGAGATCTTACCCCAATTTCTAACATCTCAAGGTTTCTCCATTTATTTCAAGAAGTATCATAAATTTTCAAACAGTTAATGTGTAATAGTTTCATGTGAAATGATGGAGTTACGTAAGTAAGACTACCATAACTCTTATGTGGAGAGAAATTATTTTGTCAAAAGGTTTTTTTCTGTCTTATGGAAAGTTCCTGGTCTTTATGGTAAGTCATCAACTGTAAGCCATGTTCACACAGGTGCGACATATGATCGCAGATGGGATGATTCACCTGTGTATCTATGCGGTGTCGGCCATCACCAAAGATGCTGAGGTCACCATAGCATTTGACTATGAGTACAGTAACTGGTAAGACCTACAAAATCTTTCCTACGTGAATGGTCTTATTGTACCTATTAGGCTCTTCTGTTGATCTGTTTTTGTTCCTTATCATTTCCTTTCTTTAACCTAAGCTTTTCTCATGTAATACATTTTTGGTCTATAAATTTTGTAGGGAAAGACAGACTTAGGGCAGCTTTTTCTAGAGCTTCAAATACATAGTATGTCATTGCTCACCGGTCTCCTAACTAAAGGTGTTTTGTCTTCATAGCTCTATAGAAAAACAGTAAAAAGGGTAGGAATGAGACACCTAGAAATTGCAGTAGCATCTCTTGTTTTGCACACAGTGCTATTCCAGGGACCATACAGAATAAAAATTTTAAAATTTGCCCCATCCATTCAAACCATGTAAATCTATCTGAATGTGACAAGGCAGAAAAGCAGAAATGGCAAGTTACAGATAAATATGTGACAGATTTTATAAAATGGATGCTTTTTCTCCTTTGGTCCTCTCAGGCCAAAAAGGTTATATGGTAAATCGATGTTCAGCCCAGGTAGGAGAAGAAAAGGAATCAAGAATAGTACGGAATCAGTAGTTCAAAAGTGAGGAGAAGATGGAGGTAGATGCAGGGGAAGTATAACCTTTTCAGCCCCTGTTACTGATTCACTGCCCACTAAGTATCATAAAGGTATTAGGGAGAACTGAACTTTGTGAGGGTTTCTTTCTTTTCCACTGACCATATGTAGGGTAAGAGTTAGGGTTATATAGGAAAACACTGAATATTGAAAAATATTCACAGGACTCTAATGTGTCTGTTTACAAACTTATTCAAAGATAATACTAGAGGAAATTACTATACTGTTACTCCAAGAGAATGAATGGACAGTATGACTGATTTTGCAAGGCTGCTGACACAGGCACTTTCGGTTGTTTCTTTGGAGCAGTAATTATAAAGTGGACTGTGCGTGTCACAAGGGGAACCGGAATTGCCCTATACAGAAGAGGAATCCCAATGCTGCAGAACCACCACTCCCACCTCCTCCAAGCTTACCCACCATCGGAGCAGAAACAAGACGTAGGAAAGCACGACGGAAAGAGCTAGAGATGGAGCAGCAGAATGAGGCTCCAGAAGAGGATAACAGTCAGCAACCAGAACAAGTTCCTGAAAAAGCAGTTGTGTCCAGTGACCATGAGGTAATCTTTCCTTCATCAGAGAATATTGCTGTGGTTCTGATTCTCTGCAAATAAAGAGGATCCTGGTTGCCACATGTTGTTATATGTAGGAAGTTTCTGATAACATTTAATGCCCTTCATTCATATCAAGGTGGGGGTGACATTATTCATGGTCTTTCTCTCTCTTTTTTTTTTTTTTTTTTTAAATAATGTCAAGAACATTCAACTGCTTTCCACGCTTCAGTTCAGAGAATAGTGCTTATCATCTGCATTTACTCACATGAATAACACTATAAAGCATTAGAGGTTGTTTTTAGAGAGTTTTAGCTACCAAGAAAAAACCGACTACTTTTTCTTAGAGCCTGAGTACAGCTGAATATCACCTCTGTTTTAAAGGAAATAGACAATCCAGAAGAAAAAGCAGAAGAGGAGAAAGAAGAGGTTACAGATGACCAGGAGAACCCAGCTCATAGCAGAAGGGTGGGTACCTTCTAACATCCTTTGGTTTCTGCTACTTATGGCTTACGAACCCCTTCTCTTCTGAGTTTGTATCTGCTCATTCTTTAACAAAATACTATACCTTCACCTGCACAAGACAATTGGGGCTTTTTTTTTTTTTTTAATGAGATTTCATTATTATTTATGTATTTAGTTTTAACACACACACACACACACACACTAGTTATCTAGTGACTTACCTAATGATGATCTTTTTTTTCCCCAAGATTTTATTTATTTATTTGACCGATCACAAGTAGGTCGAGAGGGGGCGGGGAAGCAGGCTCCCCACTGAGCAGAGAGCCTGATGTGGGGCTCAATCCCAGGACCCTGAAACCATGACTTTAGCCAAAGGCAGAGGCTTAACCCACTGAGCCACCCAGGCACCCTAATGATGGTCTTAAGAGGTTTTGTGTTTTTTTTTTTTTAAACGATTTTATTTATTTATTTGACAGATTACAAGTAGGCAGAGAGGCAGGCATGGGTGGGGGGGACAGGAAGCAGCTCCCCATGGAGCAGAGAACCCAATGCAGGGCTTGATCCCAGGACCCTGGGATCATGACCTGAGCCTAAGGCAGAGGCTTTAACCCACTGAGCCACCCAGGTGCCCCTGTCTTAAGAGGTTTCTTACTGACAATCTAGTTTCCAAAGAACTGCCCAGTTGGAACAAAATACATGTGTTTGAGCTCCTTGTTCTGGACTTGTGTGAGTTTTGACATAAAAATAAAACTTTTGGTCACATGGATTCAGAATTTCTACTCTTTTGCTGAAGTCAGCCATGTTTAGTTGTGGTCCTGAGAAGTGAAAGATCTACTTTGTTACTTTAGAATTCTGAAAATGAAGAGAAAAAAAATTTTTTTTTGAAAAATTGGTTTTGATGGTTTTTTCTTTTACATTAAAAAGTTTCAAATTAATGGACCATTTTGAAAAGTTTAGATTTGACCTTGCCTTTTTCTGCAGCTCTTTCCAGCATTTAAAAAATGTTTGGGGGGAGCCTGGGTGGCTCGGTCAGTTAAGCTTCTGACTCTTGGCTTCATCTTAGGTCATGGCCTTAGGGTCAAGAGATTGAGCCCCTCATTGGGCTCTGTGCTCACTGTAGAATCTGCTTAGGATGTTCTCTCTCTCCTTCTGGCCCTCCCCCACTTGAGCATGCTATCTCTCTCTCCCTCTCTCACTCACTCTCTAAAAAAAAAATCTTTTTTTAAAAAACAAATGTTTTACTTTTAGTTTTTAACTTCTGTTCTCTAAAATATATGTATCATTTTACTGGCAAATGTCTTTAAATGTGTATGAATTTCCGTTAATAACATTTCTGAAGAAATAATCCATATCCTATTAAAGCTTCCTTCTAATGCTAATGTCATTTCTTTCTAGACTCGGGAAGATAGGAAGGTCGAAGCCATCATGCATGCTTTTGAAAACTTAGAGAAAAGAAAGAAGCGGCGGGATCAGCCCTTGGAACAAAGCAGCTCTGATGTAGAGATTACTACCACCACTTCAGAGGCCCTTGTGGGAGAAGAGGCAAAAACAGAAGTCCCTGAACCCGAAGTTAGCAACCCTGCTTCAAACATGGCTATCCCAAGCACCCCACAGAGTGTTGGAGTGAACACCCGGAGGTCTTCCCAAGCAGGGGTAAGAGATGAAAAGACTCCAGGCCTTAGACATCCTTGCTTTTGCAAATGTCAGTTATCTATCTTGTGGAATAGTCAACAACAGCATTTTCAGCTTCACCTCATAATGCAGTAAATAAAGCCATTTTCATCAGCCGATTTGTGGAATTCAGGGAGACAGAGTTTGACAAGACACTTTTAGACTAGAATATAACTTCATACTATTTCTGCCAGATAAAACTGTGGTGAATTCATAAAAATCATTCCATATCTGTTTTGGCTCTTCTGTATAGCACAATTAGGCACCTGACCTTTCGTAGGATTCTCAGGATAAACTCTTCTTTTCTTTCCTTACCACAGCCTAAGCAAAACCTCAGTACCTAGGAAAGAAATAAAGGAAAGAATTACCTTCCCTGCTAAGAACCCTAAAATAGGTAGCTACTTTCAGCTGACTTTTGACCTATTTTATAAATACTTACTAGTAAAGAAATAGATATCTGCCTATAAGCTCTTTGGCTGATGGTGTAAGTTTTTAAGGATTACATTTGAGATTAGTGTTTCTAAATACTAAATATTCAGAATGCTTAAAATGAATAGAAGACTGGATAGAATGTTTGCTGATAAGAAATTTCTGGTAAGCATTTCACTTTGCTCTTACAGGATGTTGCTGCAGAAAAACCAGTCCCCAAGCCACCTCCAGCAAAGCCTTCTAGGCCCCGACCGAAGAGTCGAATTTCTCGGTACCGGACCAGTTCAGCCCAAAGACTAAAGCGTCAGAAGCAGGCCATTGCACAACAGGCAGAGTTGGCACAAGCTGCCTTGGAAGAAGGAGGAAATAATAGCTCTGTAACTCCTACTGAAGCTGGAAATATAGACAGTTCAGGAGAAAACAGGCAATTAATGGGGTCTGACCCAACTGTGGTATCAGTTACTGGATCCCATGTCAACCGTGCTGCACCTAAATACCCCAAAACCAAAAAGGTAAGTCACAAATACATCTTCATAAGTCTGGTCTGGCAAGGGCTGTCTTAGTATGGTGAGAGGACCTGTAATCTCCAGAAAAAGGCAAATCACCTAAGTATTATTAGATTGAAAAGTTGTAGATAAAAAGCTTTGAGGCAGCAAGCTGAAACCATCCTACTACCTTTTCTTTTGTTCCCTTAACTTAGGCAGAGCTTAAATTGCTGATAACTAGAATTATTGCTCCCTAATGATCATGGAGAGGGTAAAGGAAGATATTTTTGCATTCTGAATGCCTAGTTCATACTCTCTGCAGCTGCTATATCTACCTCTGTCCTAGTTTCTAGCTAAGGTTTATCTTTGTGAGCTACGCTGCTGCTTCTGGCTTTTACATCTACAGCACCAACTAATGATCTCTTTTCTACCTTAGTATCTAGTTACAGAATGGTTGAATGACAAAGCAGAGAAGCAAGAATGCCCTGTTGAGTGCCCTTTACGTATCACCACGGACCCAACTGTACTGGCAACAACCCTGAACATGTTACCCGGTCTTATCCATTCCCCATTAATTTGCACCACCCCCAAACACTACATTCGCTTTGGCTCACCCTTTATCCCTGAGAGACGTCGAAGGCCCCTTCTGCCTGACGGCACCTTCAGCTCCTGTAAAAAGGTATGTTTGTGTTTATGTGGGTTTTTGTGGTTTTTTTTGTTTTTGTTTTTTTTAACCTAGGATGCCTCTAATTGTGACATACCTAACATGTTTTCTAGATAGCCACTCTCTGCCCATGTGAGTTTATAATGAGTTAGTTTCAGCCATGAATAGTGATGCACCAAGAGTCAGTGGGGTGAAAGTGGGATGTATACTACATTTTTGGTGCTCAGTTTGTGAGGATTCACTGTTGTCTTTTCCGAGAGCCCTTGAAGTACTGAGTTGAGAGCACACAGCAGTTGATGACTGGGTAGGGAGGGATGTTCTGTGTGTGCTCTTGTGGTATTGGTTAATATGTCCATTTGTGATTACCGTGTGAGATTGGGCCCCAGGTACTCTAGAGCACTATTGCGTAAGTAAAAAATGATTGAATTGTGATCTGAATTAATTTAATTATATTATCATTTGAGTGAGAGTAGAGGAAAGGTCCTGTTACAATTGGCATATTTTCTGATACTTGGTCAAATAACAAGTTGGACTGTTTATTCTCTAGTAAATACGGAACCTGCTCTAAAATTTTCTCTCTCTCTCTCTCTCTCTTCTCTCTCTATCCCCCTCTCCCCACTGTCTCTCTAGTTACATACTGTTTTTGGATCTAGTGGCAGTAGTGTTTGATGGTTGTTTTGGAATGCTCTTTCGGAATTCCCAGAAGCCCTGCATATTTTCCAAAGATGTCTCTTGGAAATAGATCACTTCCCTCAGACCTATAATGTCATTTTTATGTTTCTAGAAGTTTAGGACACCCTTTCATTTGGTCTTCCTTTGAGGTAGAGTCTGTTCCCTGGAACACCCTTTTCTCTTATCCTCAGATCTGGATTCAGGCTGCCTTCCTCAGTGTCTGCCATTGCCCTCCTCCACTGGCATCACGTACATGAGGATGCTGCATGTAGATTATTTGATGTGATGAAGTCTCCAACTCCAGGCAGGTCTTCCCTGACTCCTCCAAACTTAAAGCTTTTCTCTTTTCCCAAAGAGCAGAAATTATTTCTTGGGGGTGGGGGGTATGAAAGATGAGATAAAGTGGTGTGGGATATGGAGGGGAGGAGGGCAACAGGGTTCTGTGCACAAGGAAGGGCACTACCACTGAATGGGTAGCATACACTGAAGAAAGTCTTCAAACTGCACATCTTATCTAAGTATTTGAGTCACTTAATGGTTTATTTGGGGGAAATTCCCAAGTAGAATAACCCCCAAGGAGATATTTGACCATGAGGTCTTTGCCAAAAGAGAAGCTTTGTAGATAAGACAATCACATGAATAATTTGCAGGTGTCAAGAATAAAAACAGTGACATCTTTCTTAAGAAAAAAATACGACTAGAAATATACCTAAGTGATGTAGGAGGGTTGGGTCTCTGGGGATAAATTTTTACACCAAGTCACTTACCTTGGATCTCAGAGATCATTTGAGAAGGAAAAATATTGATTTGCATTTGATGAGCATATGATTAACCTTATTCTGTAATAATTAGAGAGTTAATTCTGGTATGGCATGTAAAACTAATCTTCCTATTACATTGAGCTCAGTCCCTCATAAAGAGTAACAGCTCAAAATCTTAACTACATTTTTAGAGTACTCTTGAACAATTAGAGAAGGTGCATATAATGGTCTTTAGTTTGGAGGAGCAAGTCAGGTGATGACTACATATATATATATATATACATACATATATATATATATATACACACACACACACACACACACACATGCACATATATATATATAGAAGTTCTTCCTTTTTGTTTTGTATATGGCTGGACATAATACTAGACTTCTAAGGATGTTAATTATTGAAGCATCTTATCAAGCCAGACAATAAGATCTCCTGTTTTGCTCCTTTGAGAAGGGTAGACAGTTATTTAGTACAGATTAAGAATGAGGTCTGAATTGTAAGCAGTATGGACTAGCCTCTTGAAATTCCACCTTAATCATTCTGAAGCCAGGTTCTAATCTTTCTATTCCTGTCTTGATTTTCTAGCTAGCAGAGTCCTGTAAAAACCAAAAACATGTATGAATTTGATTTCAAATCTGATAGAAAATCCATTGCTTGGAACTCTTTTACCTCATACAATTTAGGACTTGTATCTGTAGCTCATCTTTGTTATCTCCACTGGCAACAGATAAAAGTCCCATTTAACTCATGTCCATGTTTTATTCTCCAGATGTGTCTAACCGTCCTTAGTCTTGTTTTCTGCAGGCTCTGCTCAGGCACTTTTATCTCTGTATGTCATATTAGTCTTCAGGAAGAGTTCAGGATATGTACGCTAAGTTATCTAGCAAGATTATCTCACTTAAATTTGGTCTTTAAATTTTTTTTAAGTTTAGATCTGAATTAGGTTAAGTCACAGGTTTAATATCTGCTGTTAACATACAGATGATATTACAGAATAAAAATTTCACTCTTATAGCACAAAATTAATAAAATTGGGTCTTTTTACCTAGAAATTGAACTCTGCTTTATTCTAGGTAGGGATGGAAAAGAGTTATTTTTTAGATCGGTTAGAAAGGACGCTTTGGTCCTAGTATAGGACCTAAGAAGATCTGCCTTATTCAACAAAATTGTTACAGTTTTCTGAAAATTTCTCAGAGGAGAATATGTTAGATGAGAAAAACCACCCTTGGGATTAGTTAGAGCAGTGTGTATTGCTGATAGGCATACTGTTTCTTATCTGATTAAAGGATGTAATAGCCCCATAAATAAAAACTATGTAAAGTTGCATGTTGTATACTTGCATCCAGATTCTTAGGGTGTTTGACAGAACATTTTTGAAGTCCCTGGAGTCTCTAAATTATAATGAATCATAGTTCTTAAAAAGCACATTATGGCTTATCTTGTATTGGGTCTTCACTTACTTTAGAATGGAAACATTGATTTTATGAGTGGCCAGTAAGCCTTTCAGTAGTGTCCTTCCTTCTTTGTTCTCTCTAAATCTTCTCTAAGCTTCAACTTTATATGTATAATACATGTGGGTTAGAGGGGGATTGGTCTTCCAGATTTCTTAGAAAACCATCCTGACTGAACTGAAATACTTAGCTTTGCATTGGTATTTTATTGTGTATACAGGAGGGGGTTATATAATCTGTGTATCTCTATACTCAGTTGAACAGGTCCTCACTGAATATGTGCACCTAGTGATAAACTGTGAGCTTTCTTCATATGCATTCTCACTTAGCCTTTGTGACAACCCTGTGAAGTTGGGTTATTGGCCTTGATTTATAGATCCAGAAACTTTAGCTGAGACGGATTGCCTGGAGTTAGGCAGCTAGTGAGAGGCACAGCCATATTTCAGTCCAGATCTTTGAACCCCAAAACCCAAATTACTTCTTTGCTCCTTCCCCTTGGTAATGAGACTTGTCAAAACATTTCTCTTACCTATCTCTGAGCTTCTAAAAGACTCTTACACAGAGTTTTGGAGGAGGAGGAAGTATCCTTTTGACCTAATAACTGTAGCTAGAACTGATGCTAAGGGCATCTAAAATTAATTTGTTTTTATGGAACTTGTTAGTTACAAGCAAATGTTCGAGTTTTTTTGTTTTGTTTGTTTTGGGGGGGATTGTTTTTTGTTTTTTGTCGACTCTAAAATATTACATAGACATACAGAAGGGCCAGGAGGAATGGGTTTGCTTGTATTTGCTATGTTTGACTTTATAGCTAACCATAGCAGCATCTTACTTCTTAGAATGCCCCTGTCCTGGTTTTATTTTCCCTTTGTGTAGTCATCAGATCCAGAGTTTAAATTCTTTTATGGGTGCATCTACTTGACACTGGAAATTTAAGAAATTATCTTCTCTTGGATAAAAGCACAGTGACCCCAAGTGAGTCCTGTCATCTGCTTTGAAAAGAAAAACTTGTATTTGAGTTATCTATAACAAAGGATTTTTTACTCATTTTGTCCTCCTGGGCTTAGTTTTCCCCATCTATACAATGAGTGCTTTGGACACGGTGACTTCCAAGGTCTCTTCTAAGTTGTAAGGTACTGTGGTTCTGACAGTTCATCTTGATGTCAGTATTCTGTGTAAGCGAGTTAATTCATGGTCTTGTTACGGCTTTTCCAAGATCTGGTCATGTCATAAAATGTTGATAACGATTCAACTGACTGTTGAGATCTCTTTTATATGCTTATTCACTCTTATTGCCTCATGTTTACAGTTTTATTTTTGCTTTCATTTGGTAGACCACAAAGCCATTTGTTTACATGATCTAAAATTTTTCATGGTGAAATTCTCCTCGCATTATTTCCTAAGTTTCTAAGAGGGTAAATCTATTTGCTCTCTTCAGTGAAGAGAATATTTACTTACCTGTAATACTTGTTCTCTAAAGGTGTGAAATTATAATCACCATTGCTCTTCCTATTTGGGGGAGGGTCTGATTCAGAAATTGATGTTTATCAAAATTCGATCTGTCTTATGTCAGGGCAGGAGAGCCACAGAGTGGTCAGCAACCTACAACTGTGTATCTTAAGAGAACACAATTACAGGTAAGAAATTTTCTCTCTTCCCCAGGATGAATAATCTTGTTATCCTAATCTTTGCAGGCTCACTTTTCTGACCTAAATTTGTATCTCATCATTTTAGATTCTAGTATTCATTACAAAAAAAGTGACTGATTAGAGAGCTCTTTTTGACTTTTTCCCCTTTTTGATTTCTGCAAAACTTCATTTATTCTGGTGATTTGCATTATTCTTGGCCTAATTTAACCGAAGTACTTAGTAGGGAGAAAAAACTCACAGGCTATTCCATCTGAGAGTAGACCTTTTGGAAGTACTTTGTACCTGTATTGAAGAGCTGTTTATTCTCATCCAGAGTCTTCCTGTGAATCTTTTCTATTATCTCTTCAGATGTCCCCAGTACAGGGTAGAAAACTCTTAAGAGATCTTATATCTTCCTTTTTAGGCACTTATTTATGTACTAGTTTTATCCTATATGATCAAGTCTCTCTCTCAAATGAAAGCTAAGATTTCTTAATCTCTTTCAGTTTACCCCGTTCTAAACAATATGAAAAGTTGAATAGTAATCATTTTTTACTGGTTTTGGTTTTTTGATGGGATCTCATTATGTATAGTCCAGATTTTCTCAGTTTTGCCCCATAGAAGGAATTGATGGGGCAATATTCTAATATGCTGAAATGCAAAACAAAGAGTACTTGACTGTGGAACTCAGTGAGTGTTGGAGTGCATCTCTCCAGTTGATATGTAATGATCCGGTTAATGTATTTGAAATAGCTTTACTAAGTAGTTTTAAATGATTATTGATAATTCCCTGGTTCTTTTCCCGTTGTAGCGCTGGATAAAGCAAGCCTTGGAAGAAGGGATGACTCAAACATCATCTGTACCCCAAGAGACTAGAACTCAGCATCTATACCAAAGTAATGAGAATAGTAACTCTTCTAGTATCTGCAAAGACAATGCAGGTACGTATCTCAAAACTTCCTGAATACATGAGCAATGATTATTTCAGGTCGACATAAAAAAATTCAGTTTGAGTATTTGAACAGTTTGATTAAAAAAAAATTGTTATCTAAATAGTTACTTTACATCTGTCTTTACAGAGGAAGAGAGAGATCTCAAGTCAGGGAACAGTTTTCCCACGCCGACAAAGAAGGAACTAGACAGTGTACAGATAACAGCAGAAATGGTTAAAAAAAGGTTAGATACGTTTAAAGTAGTAAGTTTAGGAAATCTATATCCATGTTTATAAGAGGAGAAATAAGCAAGAAAAATGTGGGGTGCTGTTGAGGAAACAATAAAGATTACACATGATTGAGCTGGGTGGGGTTGGGTGAATGAAATAAATGAGAAATCCTTAAAATGGTATTGTTTTCAAAAGGGCTTACACAATTAGTGCAAAATTTTTTAGGAAACATGGCTTTGAATCCAATATAAAGTCCTTGTGAGTTTTTAAATTAGAAGGTCCTTAAAAATTGTAAGAATTTGTAAAAGAATTGTAAAATTTGTAATTTTAATTGAATTGCAGTTGAGAGCACTGGTACATGAATCTGTGAGGCTACCTTATTTTGGCTTTTTACCAAAAGTTTTTTTACCAAAGTCTTTTTACCAGTCTTTTTACCAAAGTTTCTCCTGCCAATTTCAGCTTAATTGAAAAGTTCTCTGTGACTTCCATAAGTTTATCTCTAAATAAGTTTTGTGAATATTATGTAATCAAAAAACTAAAATAGATGCTAAAGGTCATGTAAGATTACAGTTAACATGATGTAATATTTCAGATTTTCATTAAAAACTACTTCACTGTTTCTGTTCATTGCCTGTGACTAAATATGAACTTAAATAGATTTGTACTAATAATATCTGCTTTATATTAAAATTATGTGTAATATTATATGTGGAAAAAAGTAAGCTGCTAAAATTTTTTTTTTAATTATTAGTTAATTCCTCTATCTCTAATTTGGATTATACCTTATAAATTTTCACATGTATAACCCCAGGATAATAAAACCCCAGTGTGAACATCTGGAAGATAAATGATACTATTTATCTTATCTTAATCTTTACTCTTAAAGTATTTTACCCTTCTGCATCAAAAATTAGAGAGATTTACTCAAACTAGACAAATACAAAGAAATGCTGATACCAGATTTTCATCAATATTAGCAATTTATTGTAAGCTTTTACAGTACAGTGAGAGTATAACTTAAATCTTCCATCTAGTATACGTAATTAGGCACACTTGCATTTGTGTTTTGCATTTGAGTTTGGGAAAGGAAGGTTGTATAACAGTTTATGTCCTGACTAGCAAAGACTCATAGGCAAAATGTCTTGTTACTACATGCCTTGGTTGGAATGGAATTAGGACTCTTAGTCACCAACCTTTATTGAATTTTTGCTCTGGTCTCTAGCAGTGAGAAACATTTGAAGAACACACCTTGCCCTTAAGGAGCAACATAACCAAAAGGAAAATATTTAATTAAACCAAGCAGTAGTTTGATGGTATGGTATGTAGAATCAGTAGAATGATGATGATCAGTAGAATGATGGTATATTGATGCAAGTTAGTATAAATCCTGAGGGATTATTTTTATTTGCTAGTTATGTTTTTTCAAAAAGACCAAGGAGATGTTAATCAAGAAAGGGAAGTGGGGGTGCCTGGGTGGCTCAGTTGGTTAAGCACCCAACTCTTGATTTCACCTCAGGTCATGATTTCAGGGTTGTGGGACCAAGCCCTACATCAGGCTCTGTGCTGAATGTAGAGCCTGCTTAAGATCCTCCCTTCTCTCCACCCCACACCCTGTTCCTCTCCCCACCCCACCCCTTCTTCCTTCTGGTGGAGGGGGAGGGTCAGAGAGAAAGAGAAGTGTTTTGGTAGAGTAGAAAGAATCCAATGGACCTGAATTTGAAAACCAGCTCTATCCTTTACTAAGTACATGATGTTAGGCAAGTTACTAAGCATCTCTGAGCCTCCTCTCTAAAATGGGAATGGTAATACCTGTTTTGTAGAGCTTATATGAGATTAGTGAGTTAAATAATATATGTAAAGTGGTTAGAGTAATATCAAACCCATAATAGGAATTATTACTAACATTATTCTACGTAAAATACTCTTTCTTGTTGAGCATTTCTGTTTACAGAAATTAGTCAGATACTAGGGTACATTAAAGATGCTAAGTTCCTAAAATCTAAACTTGATTAGGAATAAAAAATAAAATTAATCTTCAGGAAGGAGAGAGCTTAATGTTCATTGTTTGTAAATGGTGTGGATATGTACCTAGGAAAGTCTAATCACCTGAAAAACTTAGATTTAGTAAGAGTTTAGTAAAACCGGGGCTTCTGAGTGGCTCAGTGGATTAAAACCTCTGTCTTCAGCTCAGGTCATGATCCTGGGGTTGGGATCAAGCCCCAAATCGGGCTTTCTGCTCAGCCGGAAGCCTGCTTCCTCCTCTCTTTCTGCCTGCCTCTCTGCCTGCTTGTGATCTCTCTCTCTCTCTGTCAAATAAATAAATAAAATCTTAAAAAAAAAAAAAAGTTTAGTAAAACCACTGGATAGAAGGTACATATGCAAAAATTAATAACATTTGTATACTACAAAAATGAATTAAAATTTTTTCATTCCCAAACTTAACAAAACTAAAGAAACTGCCTGGGAATAACCATAGTGGTTATGGTCTCATAGTGGAGTGTGTGGAGTAAACCATTGCGGAGAAATATGTTTATAAAGTCTTGAAGATAAAGTCTATATTTCTTAATGAAAATTATAACTGTAGTATCTCCCCCACCTTCCCCACTTCCCACCCCCAGTTTAATATAGTTCCCATCGAAGTAGCTCATTATGGAAGTTGATTAAATGAAGTTTATCTAAATTAACATGAAAATAAGAAAAAAGAAGAAAATAAAAAGGCAAAGAAGTGCCTTCCCTAGCAGTACAGAACTAGTTTCTAAGGGGCACCTGGGTGGCTCATCTGGTTAAGTACATGTCTCGATTTCAGCTTAGGTTATGGTCTCAGGATAGTGAGATCAAGCCCTACCTTGGGCTCTGCGCTGAGCTTGGAGCCTGCTTAAGATTCCCGCTCGCTTGACTTCTCTCTCAAAAAAAAAAACCAAAACTAGTTTCTAATATGAAGCCGGAAGCTAATACTTAAATTAAAATAGTACTGGTGCCTGAGTGTATATGTGTGTATGGGATAGAATAGCCAGAAACAGGTCTTAGGTAAATGAAATATTTGCTAAATTGTTCTGGAATTTTTACTTTACTTGAGAGATTAAAAAGAATTAGATCTTGCCAAAACAAGTTCTAGACACATTGAAATTTTTTTTAAGTGAAACTTGAATAAAGTGTCTGTGTCTATATTGTCTAAATATTATATAGAGCTTAATAGAGGAGAAGTCTATTAAGAGAAGGGATTTGAGAAAAAAAAAGAGAAAGGATTTACAATAAAAATGGCAGGAGAATAATATTCCTACTACTAGCAATTTGCTAAGGTTTAATATAATGTATTAAAAAGACTAATACTCTGGGTTGCTTGGCTGGCTCAGTCAGTAGAGCATGTGACTCTTGATCTCGGAGTCATGAGTTCCAGCCTCGACACTGGAGTTAGAGATGACATAAAGAAATAAACTTAAAAAAAGAATACTACCTAACATAGTTGTTCTACAGAAATAAATATGGACTAAAAAGTTTTGTACAAAGTACTAGTTATCAAATTATTAATAACTGCAAAAATGTAGAGAATAAAAAGCAGGGTTTCAAGCACTGAAGGAGTGGTAAAATTTGTTTATTTGCTATGTGCACATACTTTTGGGTGCACATAGCATACCATATGCATGTATATACTATATACTCTACAGTTTTATTAAATTTTTCACCCTTTATTTTGTCAAACTAACCCCCCAAAACAGCATCAAACTACTTTTTTTTTTTTTAAGATTTTATTTATTTGACAGACAAAGATCACAAGTAGGCAGAGAGGCAGGCAGGCAGAGAGGGTGGGGAAGCAGGCTCCCTGCTGAGCAGAGAGCCTGATGCGGGGCTCCATCCCAGGACCCTGGGATCATGACCTGAGCCAAAGGCAGAGGCTTTAACCCACTGAGCCACCCAGGGGCCCCAACATCTTACTACTTTTAAGTTAGATTTCAGTGATCTGAATCTTGACTCTGTAAGAATATCAAAATAAAAGTATATTATGACAAAATGAAATTTCTCCTACAAATATAAGGATGTTTTAGTATTTGAAAAATTATTCATATAATTAATTTACTAGCAGGCCAAGTGGAGGAGGGGGAGTAATAGTACAGTAAAAATTAATTTAAGGATAAATCTAGTAAAATAAGATGCTAATAATAACCTTTTTTTAAAAAAAGGTTAGAAGGAAGAGGAGCAGAGGGAGAGAGAGCCTCAAGTAGACTCTGTGCTGAGTGTGGAGCCCTGTACAGGGCTTGAGCTCATGATCTGAATGGAAACCAAAAGTTGGACACTTAGCCAACTGAGCCACCCAGGCCCCCCATCTGCCCCCCATCTTAGATTTTTTTTTTACATCTTTCTGAAAAATAGTTGCCAGTTATGCTTAATGGTGAAAACTATTTGTATTAAACCTTAAAATGCATTATCAAGAACACCAAAACTAAATTAATACTGTGTACTAAATTGTACTTCAATTAAAATTATAATAAATTTAAAAAATGGGTTATCAGATTATCCCCCTTTTATATTAATTAATAGTGTCTAGAATTATTAGACAATGTGAGTACCCAAAAAAAAAAAATCTGTGAGATAAAAGTACAGGTAAAGAGGATGTGTGTGTTATCATTGTGTACAAGTAATATGCTTTATCTACCTAGAAAAGCCAAATGAGTTTATTAAAACACTGGTAGCTAGATACAAAGATAAACATTTTTTTACATGGTAAAAACAACATGTAGAGGGGTGCCTGGGTGGCTCAGTGGTTTGAAGCCTCTGCCTTCGGCTCAGGTCATGATCCCAGGGTCCTGGGATCGAGCCCCACATCGGGCTCTCTGCTCGGCAGGGAGCCTGTTTCCTCCTCTCTCTCTGCCTGCCTCTCTGCCTACTTGTGAACTCTCTCTGTCCAGTGAATAAATAAAATCTTAAAAAATAATAATAATAATGTTATTTAAAAATAATAATAATAAGATAACATGTAGAGGGGCACCTGGGTGGCTTAGTCGGTTAAGCGCCCAGCTCTTGATTTCAGCTCAGATCATCATCTCAGAGTCCTAGAGTCAAGCTCAGATGGAATCAAGCCCTCATTCAGGCTCTGCACTTAGCAGGGAGTCTGCTTGAGGATTCTCTCTCCCTCTTCCTCTACCATTCCTTCAACTCACACTCAATCATGTGTGCTCTCTCTCAAGTAACTATTAAAAAAAAAAAAAGTGCAGATAATAACACAGAAATATGCGTAATAATACACAGAGATAACAAAAACTGGAGAACATGGGCAAGTAACCCTAATTAGAAATGTGACAAATCAAGGTGCCTGAGTTGCTCAGTTGGTTAATCATCTGACTTCGGCTCAGGACGCAGATCTCAGGGTCTTGGGATGGAGCCCCAAGTCTGGCTCCCTGCTCGTCAGGGAGTCTGCTTGTCCCTCTGCCCCTCCCCTGCTCTCGCTTGCTTGCTCTCTCTCATAAATGAACGAACGAAAGAAAGAAATATGACATATCTATTGAAGAGGTATAAATGAAGGCATGAGTAGCTGAAAGATTGTTACCAAGGTATGCTGAGTGAGAATTCTTCAGTTACCCCTGAGTTTAATGTAATACCAATCAAAATGACTTTGGTGGGGGAAGTACTGTCAGCATGGTGAATGATTTCAACAGTTCACTGGCGGGAATAAGTATACTAGAAGAGCCAAAATATTTTGGACAGCTACAGTTGAATAAATGAAATCACCCAAGTTTTACTAAAATGAATGTCAGTATTGATGCCATTTAGACAGCAGTAAAACTTTACAAAACTAAACCCAGTTTGTGCAAGAATCTAATAGGATAAATGTCATATTTCAAATCAGTGGAGAAGTTATAATTCTATAATTACAAAAGATTTTTGAAGAATTACTACCTTCTACTGTAGTATGTTTTGAGTTAAAGTATATTTGGAGATAAAGGGAAAATAGGCCAGCTTTTTTGGGTTTTTTGTTTCGTTTTGTTTTGTTTGTTTTTGTTTTAAGATTTTATTTATTTATTTGACAGAGATCACAAATAGGCAGAGAGGCAGGCAGAGAGAGAGAAGAGGAAGCAGGCTCCCTGCTGAGCAGAGAGCCCGATGTGGGACTTGATCCTAGGACCCTGGAATCATGACCTGAGCCAAAGGCAGAGGCTTTAACCCACTGAACCACCCAGGCGCCCCTTGTTTTGTTTGTTTTTAAGATCTTATTTGTCAGAAAACACAAGCAGAGGGTGTGGCTCTCTCCTGAGCAAGGAGCCTGATGCAGGACTTGATTCCCGACCCCAGGATCTTGACCTGAGCCCAAGGCAAATGCTTAACCATGTGGATGTTGCTAGAGGCTTTTTACCATGTGTTCCTGAATGAAAATTGTAGGTTACTAAGCTGTATTAAGCAAGGGTCAGTAAGGCCATGTCAAGAAAAAGGTCTAGGTGAAAATGCACCGGGATATTAGGAGTATATTAATCTATAGGTATGGTTTCAAGTTTTGTGTTTGTTTAAATATGTGGGTGTTTGTTTATACAGTTTTGCAGATTATTTGAGTATAAAGAAAAATGACATAAGACTTGAAAAAAATTTGAATGTATAGTGTTATAGGTAGAAAAAAGGCAAATGACCACTGGCCCATAAGCTTCCATCATGGCAGATATCAGATTTATTTTGTTGAATATGATACCATAATAAGAACTCAATAAATATGTTTTATGTGAATGACCTATAAGTTGATTTGGAAGTGGTAGGGTTCATCTGTACATTCTAACTTTCCTAGAGTGAGCTTTATTACTTATCTAATTCCCTTTAGTATTTAGTGTTGGACCTGTCAGTATAGCAGTGGGTTTTGTTTTGTTTTGTTTTTTGTTTTTTTAAGATTTACTCTCAAGTGTACATTAAAAAGTCTTCTAAGGGCACCTGGGTGGTTCAGTGGGTTAAGCCTCTGCCTTCGGCTCAGGTCATGATCTCAGGGTCCTGGAATCGAGCATCCGCATCGGGCTCTCTGCTCAGCTGGGAGCCGGCTTCCCCCTCTCTCTCTGTGATCTCTCTCTCTGTCAAATAAATAAATAAAATCTTAAAAAAAAAAAAAAGTATTCTAAACATGTCATGAATCACATCTTTGTTTTTTTATGCCCAAGCATCTTTCAAAGGAGGAAAATCAGAAAGAAAGCTCTGTTTCTGGAAAACAAAAATACGAATATACTTCAATCTAAGAAAATAAGAAATTCTCACATATCAAAAGGAAAAAGCATGTTCTGTATTTTTGGCATTTATTCTTCTCTCCATTTCCACATCTGCTAGCCTAGTTCAGTGCCTCATAACTGTTACTGCCAGAGTAAATCGTCCTGAAGCATAATTCTGATCATGCCTTCTGTCCCAGCACTTGTCCTTGAAGGCATGGGATAAATGCCACTCCTTCCACTTAGCCTTGGGGATATATTTTGACATCATGATTAGGAATGTAAATGAGGGGCACCTGGGTGGCTCAGCCCTTAAGTCTGCCTTTCATCCAGGTCATGATTCTGGGGTCCTGGGATCAAGCCGCACGTTGGGCTCAGGAGGGAGCTCAGTAGGGAGCCTGCTTCTTCCTCTTCTCCCTGCTTGTGCTCTCTCACTATCTTTGTGTCTCTCTCTCTCAAATAAATAAGCAAAATCTTTAAAAAAAAAAAAAAAAGAATGTAAATGAAACTAAATTATCTAGTCTTTATCTCTGCACATCAAATTACTCATCTTTAAAATGGATTTATAGAGTTCATATTAAATCTGATAATTCACATAAAGCACATAGAGTAGTGCCTGGCATATCATAAGCACTTAAAAGCATAATTTTTTTTTTTAAGAATTTCTTTTTAAGTAATCTCTACAATCAATATGGGGCTTGAACTCAGGACCCTGCGATCAAAAGTTGCAAAGCAGGGGCACCTGAGTGGCTCAGTGGGTTGGGCCTCTGCCTTAGGGCTCAGGTCGTGGTTTCAGGGTCCTGGGATCGAGCCTGGCATCGGGCTCTCTGCTCAGTGGAGAGCCTGCTTCCCCCTCCCCCTCTGCCTGCCTCTCTGCCTCCTTCTGATCTCTCTCTCTCTGTCAAATAAATGAAAAATAAACAAAATCTTTTTTAAAAAATTAAATTAAATTTTAAAAAAGAGTTGCAAAGCATAATTATTTTTTACAAATGCACAGCAGTATGATCCTCTATAGAGATTCTTAAACTTACATTATGCATGTTTTATATTATTTATATTTAATGATTTAAATATTAAATAATATATATTAAACATACTTTTTCTCTTCCTCACAAATTTGTAAATCCCCTTAAATAGACTATAGGGTGACCTTCCCTTACATACCTAATTCAGTGGTTTCCATATAGTAGGTATTAAGTAAATAAATATTTTTAGCTGTAAATGAATAAAAGATTTTTTTTCCTCTGAGAAAGTGAGATAGGTGCTTTGATCCAAGTGGTCATTAAAATATATAGGGTAGTAGTTTCCTTTATAAGTGGATCCAAGAAATAAAAGAAGTGTAGGATATTCCAATCAGAAAAAGAGTACCAGCCTCATTTTTTAAAATGGTTGGGAGAAATTTTTGTAAAAATTATTTCCTACTTTGAAGCACTCTAAAACTAGGGGCCAGATATATAGGTCAGGTAATCATTTGTAACTCTTTCCCACTAAAGTAAAAAATTTTCTACCAAAAAATGGTAGAAATATATAAAAGAAGATAAAAGGAGTATGGAGTTAACATTCTAGAAACTTGAGCTGGTCACTTGGCAATTAAGTAGACAGTGATTTTAACTAAGTGACAGTGAGATTTTTAGAAATTCCATGTAAAAAATAAGAGGTTTATATTTTCCACTGGAAGAGATTAAATTTGTTCCAGAGATCAGTCAAGAGAAGTGTCAGATTCATCTGGTGATTCTCTGGGCAGTAGAGAATTTTGAGAATTACTTAAATTTGGCAATTAGAGAGTTCTTTGGCTTTTGGTTTGATAGCAGGGAGATAACATCGGGATGAGGCAGAAAAGGAATTAAGAGCCATTGTGGGCTAGAGATTAATGGCTTTACTACAGAGCCTCCCTTTCAGCTGTGGTTTCAGTCTCTCATCCAAGTTTTGTATTTCACAGACTTGTTGAGCCCATTAAAGAAATGGAAGTCTCGCTATCTGATGGAGCAGAATGTCACCAAGTTACTGCGGCCTCTTTCTCCAGTCACACCGCCCCCTCCCAATCCAGGCTCAAAGAGCCCCTCGCTGACCACACCTGGCCCATCTCACCCAGAAGAGGAGTGTCGAAATGGATACAGCCTCATGTTCTCACCAATCACGTCTCTTACTACTGCTAGTCGCTGCAATACTCCTCTGCAGTTTGAGGTGATTTGGGTTTGCTTTTTGGGAGTGCTGAATATGAAAATTATCATTTGCCCTCCTCATTTCAAGTATAATATCATTCCCAATATTTCTTGACCTTGTTCCTGCCAGTCTCAGCAAGAGAATGAGAAACCCCAGCTTCGGTGTGACCTGTTACCTCTCATCTTCCCCAAAAGTCCCCATACTTTCCCAAAAAGGAATAATTCTACCATCGATGACATTCATCCGTTTTTGCATGCAGTCTGTCAGTCTCCATAACCGTAGTAAGCATGTCACATCTCCATCTTTGTCTTTACTGCATACCTTGATTAAAATAGGTCTCTAACTGCCTAGTAACCACTAATGAAACCAGCTTCACAGCTCAGATTATACTGATTGACTCTCTTTCTTTCTAGGCCTTTAAATGAGTGAGCTATCTTTCCCTGTTGTTTTGTATTCTTACTGTGGCCTCAGTGAATAGGGATTTAGAAAGTTTGGGGTATGGTTGTGGCAAATGAGGGGTTTTTTCCTACTCCAGGTTACTTTCCCTTCTTGTTACAATGTGTTAGGAATGAAAAGTTAGAAAGAGCCTAACAACATGTATTTGTAAGAGACATTTATTACATTCACTGGATTAAGTTAGAAATGTGTATTTTAGCTGTTGGAACAGTTAATTCTGATTCACATTCTCATGTTCATGGATGACAATAGGTTTACTGAATAGAATCCTTGTGTATAAAAAAAAATCATTGCATGCTGCTTTGATTTGAAATTCATTAAACAGTCTCTGCCTTCTTCTTAAAATTGTTCTGATCACCAAACAACTTAGCTCTGCCCCTAGCTTGTAATTTCTCTAGATGTCTTCTTTGATAAAGGTGAATGCTTTAACCAATGCCTTCCTACCTGTTCACCCCTTATGAAAGCATAGGGATTAAAAGTACCCGTCCTTTTGAATGGCCAACTCAGAAGGAGGTAGCTAGCAACCTTGAAAGCAGGAAACAGCTATGTTCTATACGTGAAGAGACTGTATTAATTTCTTTGGGATTAAACTTCTTTGGCAAGGGGATAGTGGGGAAGCAGAGGGAACCTTCCTGGTTACATTTGATTTATAGAGAAGTTACTCTTTATCAGATTCGCTGTGACATTCTTATTAGCCATACAGTAAAGCACCTGATTCAGGCCTTACTAACTTTACTTTGTCTAATTGCCTTAATTTTTCAGTTAGCAAGTAGAATTTAATAGTAAAATTTCGTAAGAGAATGTTCACCCTGGAGGGCAGCAAATTGTAAGCATAGGATTTCATACTTTAAAATTTCAGGTTTAATTATAATTAAAAAGGTGAAATTATAGAAATCAGAAGGTACATCACCTTCCAAGACCGTTAAATTGAGCATTCAGTGCATTTCCTAATCCCGTGTAGTATTTTAGATAACTGAAACACTGTGCAAGGGTAAGGCATTCTATTTATTTATTTATTTATTTATTTATTGAATCAAAGATCAGTTTAGTGATGCATAGTCTAAGCATAAAGTTAGAATACTGGGAATAAAAGTATTATATTAAATAATTCATCCCTTCAAAAAGTCTAATGCCTGTTTTCACTGTTTGAGTCTCATGATTTAACTAAGGAAATTTAATCTTTCTTGTCAATAAAACAGACTTCACCATCCTGACCATCTTTATCACCATTTTAACTGCCATGCTGTTTCCTGTATTCTAGTATAGGAAGCCTTATTTCCATCCACAGAGAAATACCAAAAAGGTGTAACAGGTAAAGCTCAGTTTGGTTGGGGAAGAATCTTTTTTAAAGGAAAAAAAAAATCATCCCAGTGAAAAATGTCCCCAGTGCTAAGAGAAAGAGCGGAGAAGACGTGTAGTAGAAGAGAGCAAGATCGTGAGGGAGGGGAAGCATCAAAGAAAAAGAGTAAAAAGCAACTTTGAGAGGGCTACCTTAATCAACCTCTCCTTTCCACCAGAATAACCTTTCCCTTCTCTTCCTCGCCCAGTATCTACACACTACCCAGCCCACCAAATAAAATTAACAGCCTCATTTCACCTCCCATGGAATGGATCTGCCACCTGGGTCTCCAACATTAGGAACCCTCCCCTTCCTTTACCCCTAGTACTCTGAATCCTTGTCACAACCACCACCATCTTTCTGTCCACTTTTTACCATTCAGATCTCCCATCAGAGTTCACTGGCCAGTTCCTGTTTGAGTGCTCTGGCAGTGCTGCATCAGGTGAAAGCTCTAAGGGGAAGCCTGTTTAAAATGCAGGGACTTGAAATGTTCCCATCTGCTTTCCCCCACTCTCTGTTCCCAAAAGTACAGGCATTTTCATATCAGAGAACATTGGTAGTCAGGGGTGTTCAGATCCAGTTAGATTATGCTGTGAACCATCTAGCCTATGAGCTGGATTGCATTCTGTGTCCTATAACTGTTATGCAGGAGAGCTGGCCATCTCCCTAGCATTGTCAGCCCCAGCATGCCCAGCACTTTCCCTCAACACTGATGGCAGGCCTGAGCCACACAGGAGAATGAAGAAATACGTTTCAGAAGGAGGTGTGGGATGAAAAGATTTCCCTATGGAGGAATAAGTGGTAGGGTGCCCATCAGTAATAAGTACTATAGGCTAATAAACTGTCATCAGATGTAGAACAGAATTTCAAATGAAATTACAGTGTACAATTTCACCAATCTAAATTTTTTTTGTTATCTGCTGAGGATGTTTACTTAAAGCATGAAACATTATAAAGTTTATCCCTAAATGTTTTCAAGGACACCAAGGAAGCATTTTTAACCAGTTGTTCTGTCCATTGAGATGAATTCAGCAGTTAAACATTTCCCCTGTGCATTTTTTCCCTCCCCTTGCCCCCACCACAAAAACTTGTGGCTAACCATCTATGCTTGCTTTGATTTTTTTGTTTGTTTTGTTCTGCTTCTTGACTTCGGATAGATGAATAACAAGATGCTTTTCCCTCCTCTAGAACATATCCTCCCCTGAGAGTTCCCCTGCGAATAGGCCTGAGTCCCTGTCACCCGAGGTAGTTATCACACCATCTCAATCACACTTGGAGGCTGAGAGTGAGTGTGCATGAGTGTGTGGGAGGGCTGGGGGGATTGAGTGAATGGGGTGCAGTAGGCTGAAGAGCAACCAGTCAGTCACTGTAAGTTGAGTAAATCTTCCCATGTATGACTGGATCACTTAGAACTTTCAATGTAGATGGAGGAAAATAAAGGGTGTGTGTGTGGGTGTGTGTGTTGGGGTTTGTTGTTTGGGGGAGGGGGCGGCTGAAGAGTTTAAAGAATAGAATCTGGAAGTCAAGTTTAAAGCAAGCTGAAGATGTGGGAGCCTTGGCAAAGAAAGTAACAAATAAGGTGTGTTTGTTAAATAAAGTTGAAATCAAAAGTTGGTAGAGTTATCTTTTGATATTTATTATCTTGGGCTGATAAAGGAGCATTTTATTCTAGAAAAGTTAGGCAGTGAGTTATGTCTTGTTTCAGGATTTAATCTGACAGCTCTGTTTAACGGGATGGTTGATAGATTTGGTTGATAGATTGAACAGTTTCTTTAGGAAGAGAGTCCTGCCTCTCGGCTCTCTCCATTTTCGTTATATCTCTTTATTGGGTATGCAAGGAAACTAAGTCAGCACATGGCTTCTGTCACACAGACCTTTCTTCTATAGTAGTGGAGATGTGGTGGCATACAAGTAGTATCTCTTAGGATATCCAGTTGAGTGTTTTTCTTAGGCACCCTACTGCTGTGGAGTTGTTAAATTCAGATTTTAGTGCTAGGGTTTTTTTAACTGTTCAAATATTTGGACAAATCTAGTAATGATTAACTCTGTGAATCCACACAGAGCCTTTTTCCTCTTGAAGTGAAAGCTATAGTCTTTCATAACCTTTCAGAAATTAAACGAACTGTTAACTCTACCCCTTTCCGGTTAAAAATGTAGTACTAATCTTGGTGATAGTTGATAAAATTCTGAGTCAGAATTTTATAAATCAATGTGAATCTGATAAAGGTTGTCTTCTAGTGTACTAAAGGTTTTCTGGGTGTTTTCTACTCTTGTAAGGAAATCATGGTGTGACATCTGGATTTTTGGTACCATTCTCTCTTAAGAGTAATAGTTGACCTAGTGATGGAAAATCTTGGTTTGGGGAGGTAATGATACCAAAGAGTAGATACGGTTTATTTTTGATACAATTCAGCATTTTGGGTGCTCTGCAGTGGTGGGCATTAGTGGTCTTAAAGTATGTGGACATACATCAGAGGGTAAAGAATTGAGTGGCCAGAAAGTTTTATGAGAAGCACACGTACTTAATAGTGAAAGTGAGTGAAGAACTGGTTGGTTGATGTCTTTAACTAATACCATTCTCCTCTACTAAACCAGTAACTTAAATACTTGACTTTCTACTTAACTGCTTTCTTTCCCTTTTTCCCTCCTCCCACTTTCCATCAGTATTAAATACAAATGAATAACACCAGAAGCCAGTTGTTGTGTTAAAACACCAGTCTCACCCCTGTAGCATACATGGGGCTCAGGTAAATCCCTGATTATACTTCCAGTCCCTTAATGTAGTTCAGGATGACTCGGCAAACCTGATGAAAGGCTAAGCAGGCAAAATAGTCACATTTGGCCAATTGTTTAATTCTGATTTTCCCAGGCTTCTCATCCAGAAAACTTTAAAGCAATTTGTGAAAGGCTGGCATTCTTTAATAATCTGGCCTGTATATACCTTTGTTCCATGGGCCTTTTACAGATGTTAACGGCTTTCTTTCTTGTACTCTCATCCTTCTTACCCCATCCCTCTTACCTTTCACCTGTGCCCCTCTCACTTCCCTTCCTTTCTGCCCTTTGACTTTTTCCTTCCCCCGCCTCCTCCTCCATGTCTCTCTTGATTTTTATTCTTTCAGCTTTGTCACCGGAAAGACCTGGACTTGACAAAAGTAGGCTACCTTGACTCCAACACTAACAGCTGTGCTGACCGACCTTCCCTGATCAACTCGGGTCCTTCTGATCTGGCTCCTCATCCCTCTGTCGGGCCCCCCTCTGAGACTGGCTTTCCAAGCAGGAGTGGAGATGGACATCAGACTCTTGCAAGGAACTCGGACCAGGCATTTCGGACAGAGTTTAATCTAATGTATGCCTACTCCCCATTGAACGCTATGCCTCGAGCAGATGGACTGTATCGAGGGTCTCCCCTAGTAGGGGATAGGAAGCCTTTACATTTGGATGGGGGATATTGCTCCCCTGCAGAAGGGTTTCCCAGCAGATACGAACATGGTTTTATGAAAGACCTCTCTCGTGGATCCATGTCACCTGGTGGTGAAAGGGCTTGTGAAGGAGTCCCATCTGCCCCCCAGAACCCACCACAGAGGAAAAAGGTAAGTGTTTTATCTTATATAGGCCCTTTTGCGGAATAGTATCTAAGCAATTCAGTAGATACTTACTGAGTTAACTGCTGTGTGCTTAGCACCATTCTCCATGTGAGGAAAAGAAAGTCATGAGACATAATCTCTGCCATGTCCAGTGAAAGACAAGACTGTTTTGTTTTAAAGATTTTATTTATTTATTTGAGAGATGGGGGTGGAGGACCATGAGGAGGGGGAGGGACAGGGAGAGGAAGAAGCAGATTCCCCACTGAGGAGGGAGCCAGACGTGGGACTCAGGCTGAAGGCAGACACTTGACCAGCTGAGCAATCCAGGCACCGCTGTTTTGTTTTGTTTCGTTTTTAAGAAAGACTGTTTTAATACAACTTGATGAGTGTTACAAATATTCAACAAATTTAAATGTCTGCCATGTATGTGCTGTGCACCTGCTATACAATCAAAGGATAGAAAAATGGAAAAGAAGAATGCTAATTACGTGTATTATTTAGCACTTTTCATGTGTTAACCTTTTTCTTATGCATTATATCCTCACAGTAATCCTGTAAGATGGGTAATTTCCCATTTTGCAGATGAGGAAACTAAGGCAGGTTGAGTGACTTGCCCGTGGTCACATAGCTAGTAAATGGAAGAGCCAGGACACTGTCCAGGTCTGTCTGATTACAGATTTCGTGGTCTTACTGCCAATATGCTATATGTTGCTTCCTAAATTCTGGAACTTAAAGCAAGTGAGACTGAGGTAAGAAGATACTTGTATTATTAAGTAATTACAGTGGCAGTGGATACTTCAAAGGAATTCTTCAGATATAATAAGAACACCTTAGCCACAACCTAGTCTAGTCATATATGTGGAGGGTACATTGAGAACGAACAACAGGCGCCTAGCTAGTTTGAGAGGTGGTGGAATGAGAGATGACAGGTCACTCACTGATTTAGCTGATCTCATATGGTAAGTGGGAAACAGTCTGCCAACAAGTAAGGGTAAGGATGTTACGGAAGGAAAGCAGAACTTGTAGCTGTGTGACACTCCATTGAGTAGGCAGCAGGGATGCAGTGTGGTGCAAACAGTTGAATGCTGCTGGAGTGAAAGGTAGGGAGAGTATGGAAAGAGATGGTAGAACAGGGACAGGCCATAGACTGCTGGCTAACAGGTTGGGACTTTAACTTGTAAGTAATGCCTGTTCAAGAAATTACAAAGCCCAAAATGTGCTTTTTTTAGGTCAGTGGATTTCAACTAGGAGCATTTGAAAATGCATGGGGATATTTTGGGTTGCCACGGGAACTTCCATTTAGTGTGCAGGGCTAGAGATGTTACATGTTCTGTGTGTGACAGTCTCACACAATTGCAGGATATCTGTAGTAGTCTCATTGAAATGTAACCTAGTGACTTTTGGTATTTGCATTTCAATGAAATACATTACCAGAATTTATTATTATGAATTTTTTTCCAAGATTGTATATGGAAAAACGAATACAGAAGATGGTAGTACTTTGCATTTTGGTTATATTTTACATTTGAGCAGAAAAATGAGAGCCCTGAATAGAAGGCAGAAACACTGGCAGATAATTTGGAGT